>NC_084500.1:14966599-20679099 GCF_030035675.1 Rhineura floridana | reverse complement strand
GGATAAAACTTATCAGCCTTTAAAAGATGTGCTTTCAGGATGGCAGGTAACATTAAGACTGAAGGAATTAAGCTATTTAAAATCATTAGCGCTGGATTGTGTGCGGAGACTTCTAGTGGCGAGGAAGCCGAAGACGTCTATGGAGGCTTATCCTGATTGGCTAGAAGAAAAACACCTAATAAAATATTTTCAAGATATTCACAGAACTCGACTTACTACGGCTGATGATGAGGCTCCGCCTGTCTTTTGGAGTCAAATTGACAATAAGGACACGTTAGTGCCAAATGAGGAATTTAACATATGGTTGGAAAAAGTAATCGATTGTTTAAAACAGAGGCAGAAAATCATAAAACAAAGAAGAGACGATAAACAAGAACGAGTGAAGTCAACATCGGTGGCGGTGGCGTCGAGAATCCAGTCCGAAGCTCGGGTCCCGATTGAAGCAGTTCCCAAAAGGAGAACGGAAGCGGTTGCTGAGATCGATGAGGAGGAGAGACGGGCCCAATGGGTTTTGCAGGGGGTGTCTTCTAAGGAAGCGCCCCCGACAATCGGTGAGGTGATGGGGATGCAGGGAGATCTGGAAACAATGCAGAGTGGTAGATTAAAAAATAAGGGAAGAAGTAGAAAGCTTAATGAAAAAGGAGGGGATGGTACAGACAGTAGTTCAGAGCAGGAAAAAACACCCGAGACGGTACGAAAAAGACCTAGAACTGGATTAGTAGGGGAGGAAGAAGGGGGTAAAGCGATTGAGACTGCTCAGAATTGTATAACAGATGTAAGCGATCAGTCCTTATTGGAGGGAATCTCAGTAATAGAAACAGAGTTGGGAAGCCGAGGTGATACCGGTATGGCTTCTGGCGCTTGTGGGTTTTCTTCCTTTCATAGGCATGGAGAAGCAGTTCTGCAATCGAGGGTGGAGCGAGGAGCAGGAGTGAAAGCGAGACAAGAGAGTTTTCTAATGGACATTGAAAGAGAAGCACGATCCGCATTAACATCGAAAGACATTTTTTTGAAAGGAAACACAAGGACAGATTCTGTGAGTATTGTGGAGAGTGCTTCCTCACCTGGAATGCAGAGTCCTATTAGAGCATCATTGGTGCAAAGGGAACAAGGGGAAGCTAGTACAGCTCATGAGTCTTTAGGTCAGTCCCATCCGAGTGGTTCTGGACTTTCGCAATCTCTTTCTTATGCAAAGGCAACAAGAGGCAATACGCAGAGGAAGGACATTAATTCATCAATGCCTAGGTGGTATTTTGAGGGGGATGAAGAAGATTATTTAGAGAGTTTCCTTAATACTGCTTCAGAGGATAGAGATCCTAGAAAGAGATATGTGGTACGTTTTCGTTATGTAGGAATAGAAGCTGAAAAAGACACGAGGGCTTATGTCACTAAAGTGTTTATAAGAGATACTCTAAATTTTCCCAAAGAGGATATTGTGGCTGTGATACAGTTACCTGGTTCCAAGGAGACGGATGTCTGCCTTGCTTCAGAGCGTGCTTACAGACAATTTTGGACGGCCAGTAGGGCTGCCTGTAGAGCAGATAACTTACTTTTGAGAGGTTATGAAATGATACCATTGTTTCGTGGGGATACTAGAGTACTCACGATCAGTTTACGTACTACTACTGTTCCGGCACAGGATGTAGCACTTTGGGTGATGAAATATGCAGACATTTTAATGGGTCCAACTAAAAAATATGATGAAGAAGGTTTCTGGACTGGAGAATACCGATGTGTGGTTTCTTTTAAAAACCGTTCTGAAGGGACTAGGCAGGGTTACATACCTAAGTATTTCTTTTTAGGATCAGATCGGGGAATTACGAGATACAGTGGCCAACCTGCTGCTTGTTTTCAGTGTGGGGCGTATGATCACATACGACGCAATTGTACAACATCGCTTTGCGCAAAGTGTGGGGAGCGAGGCCATCAAACGGCTTTTTGTCATCGTGGCATTACGTGCAATCTGTGCGATGAGATGGGACATACGTATCTTTGGTGCCCTCAGGCATATTACAATCGACAAGATGCAGATAGATGTGCAAAGGCAGAAAGAATGGCAGAGTCAGGAAAACAAAAAGCTGATGCGCAAATGAGAAAGAAAGCTAGACAGGAAGGAGGGATGGGAAAAGAAGAGAGGGCAAGTAGAGCACACTTTGAAAATTTGGTAGAGTCTGATACTCAAGGGAAGAAAACTGTTTCTATGGAAAAAAATGATAATTTTCAAGAAAGGCAGGATGAATGGAATATGGTGCAGAAGGGGAAAGGAGGGAAAAGTAAACAAAAGACAAAGCATTTAGAAACGGTAAATAATGGGAAATTATTTTATAAAAAAAATAGATACCGGGTCTTAAGTGAAGAAGTGGTAATAGAAGGGGAAAGTGTAATTGTAAATGAGGAGATGAGTCATAGTAATGAGAAGGAACAACAAAAGACACAACAGACACAAAAAAATATTCAAGATGGAGAAGGAATAAAAGAACAAAGAAAACAAAAAAACAGACCCCCTCCTACAAAACCCCCTCCTGCTGAACCCCCTCCCACTCCCATTCCCTTTAACGCTTTTTCTCTTAGTCAGACTACACTTCAGAATTTTTCTGAAGGGGTAGAAAGAGTGGATGAGGTCCAAGAAAAGGTAACTTGAAGAGAAGATAAGGAATGAGACTATTTTGCATTTAGGTAATAAAGTTTTATGCTAAGTTTAATGGTAAATTTTAATGGAAAATTTTTTATGTGTTTCTTTTAAAGTATTGTATTTTAAGTTATTATTTTGATGTGATTTTTTATAATATAGGTTTGAGAGGTATATTTTGTATTAGAGTTAGGTTAGAGAGGTAAATTATATGTATTAGTTAGATATGTTTTTCGGTGAGTGGCGATATTGTTACGTGATTTCGCGTGCGGGATGTAACCTAGTAGTATGAATAATTTAAATAAAAAATCTTACCTAAAATCTTACCTAACCCTGACCCTGACCCTGACCCTGACCCTGACCCTGACCCTGACCCTGACCCTGACCCTGACCCTGACCCTGACCCTGACCCTGACCCTGACCCTGACCCTGACCCTGACCCTGACCCTGACCCTGACCCTGACCCTGACCCTGACCCTGACCCTGACCCTGACCCTGACCCTGACCCTGACCCTGACCCTGACCCTGACCCTGACCCTGACCCTAACCCTAACCCTACCCCTAACCCTAACCCTAACCCTACCCCTAACCCTAACCCTAACCCTAACCCTAACCCTAACCCTACCCCTAACCCTAACCCTAACCCTACCCCTAACCCTACCCCTAACCCTAACCCTACCCCTAACCCTACCCCTACCCCTAACCCTAACCCTACCCCTACCCCTAACCCTACCCCTAACCCTAACCCTAACCCTAACCCTAACCCTAACCCTAACCCTAACCCTAACCCTAACCCTAACCCTAACCCTGATTTGGTAGGAGGAGGTGGTAGTTTTTGGAGCTCCTGAAGATCCAAAACAAAACGTCTTTTTATTCAAAATCCGGCCAGCATGCCACTGCCTCAAGGCTTGAGGTAGGTGGAGGAGACTCTGGTGCATCTTTTAAGACCAATATGAACCCTGACAGTGGAGGGGATCCTCAAAAAAACGCTGTTGAAGAGAGACCTTTTAAAAATGCTGCAGAGGCCTCCCTGAAAGCAGAGGCCTCTCTGGAAACAATGCCTCGCAGTGAGTACAAAGAGGGATTTTCAAAAGACCAGCTTTCCCTGGGTGGGGAAATGTTTGCAACTTCAGTGACTTTAAAGGAAGGGGGAACCCCTGAAGTATCAGCAGCTGTTGTTGTGGGCCCTCAGATCCCTTTGAATGAGTCTACAAACTTAGAAGAAGCTGGGACCCCTAGGACTCTCATAGAACAAACAGTAGATAAAATGGCTGACTGTGAAGCAGCACTTTCTATGAAAATAAAGCAGATGAAGAGGGACTATATAGAAATTGTATTAGAATATGAAAGACTTCAGAAAGAGTGTGCTAGAAGAGAAATGGTCAAACAGAAACAAATGCAGTCTGGTGACAAAAGACGAGAAGAAAGTTTGACAAAAATAAACATTGATTGCACAGCTTTTCGCCATGAGATTTTCTTGGCTTGGAAGTATGTAATGCAACAAGAAAATATTCTAAATACCTTTTCAAGTAGAGAAATTGAAATGTATGGAAGAGACACTTATGATAAAGAAAAAAGTATATTGGGAAAATTTAAAGACAATTATGTAATACAATATAACAAATGCTTTGATGAATTGGAAGTTTTGGAATTAAGTGCTCTTAAAGAGACAGTACATGTTAGTAAAACAACTGAGAGACAAAGTGCACAAGCTGCTGAGGCTTGTATGGAACCTTCACTGAATACATTACAAGAACAAAGTTTTGTAGATCTTGAACTTAATCAAGGTGGTAATCAGCAAACAGAACAAGAATGTATTATTATAGATAAAGAAATTGAAAATAATAGGCAAATGACCTTTGCTGAGCAATTAAGTAATAAAGGAGAAAATGATGAAGATAGAGGAGTGGAGAAATCAAAAGGAAGAGAGAGCGCCCTCTCTGATTTTTCTGAACCAGAAGTAGAATTAGAATTTCTTACTGAAATTTTTGAAACTGATTTTGAAACCGATTGTGATATGCAAATGGACTTGGTTTCTGTTGAAAAATTAAAATCTGCTGTACCCAATGTGAAAGAGTCAAGGGAGAGGAAAATTCTGGCAAAATGGACTGAAATATTGCAAAAAAATCTAACCAAGGTGGAAGATATTATTTTACCAACTGAATTTGAAAAGCATGATATGTTGAGGCTTTGGGGTTATGTGATGGCCCATGTAGCTTTAACCAATGTTCCGACAAAAAATCTGACTAAATATAGTCAACAAAAAGTAGTGCAATTTTTGGATAAAACTTATCAGCCTTTAAAAGATGTGCTTTCAGGATGGCAGGTAACATTAAGACTGAAGGAATTAAGCTATTTAAAATCATTAGCGCTGGATTGTGTGCGGAGACTTCTAGTGGCGAGGAAGCCGAAGACGTCTATGGAGGCTTATCCTGATTGGCTAGAAGAAAAACACCTAATAAAATATTTTCAAGATATTCACAGAACTCGACTTACTACGGCTGATGATGAGGCTCCGCCTGTCTTTTGGAGTCAAATTGACAATAAGGACACGTTAGTGCCAAATGAGGAATTTAACATATGGTTGGAAAAAGTAATCGATTGTTTAAAACAGAGGCAGAAAATCATAAAACAAAGAAGAGACGATAAACAAGAACGAGTGAAGTCAACATCGGTGGCGGTGGCGTCGAGAATCCAGTCCGAAGCTCGGGTCCCGATTGAAGCAGTTCCCAAAAGGAGAACGGAAGCGGTTGCTGAGATCGATGAGGAGGAGAGACGGGCCCAATGGGTTTTGCAGGGGGTGTCTTCTAAGGAAGCGCCCCCGACAATCGGTGAGGTGATGGGGATGCAGGGAGATCTGGAAACAATGCAGAGTGGTAGATTAAAAAATAAGGGAAGAAGTAGAAAGCTTAATGAAAAAGGAGGGGATGGTACAGACAGTAGTTCAGAGCAGGAAAAAACACCCGAGACGGTACGAAAAAGACCTAGAACTGGATTAGTAGGGAAGGAAGAAGGGGGTAAAGCGATTGAGACTGCTCAGAATTGTATAACAGATGTAAGCGATGAGTCCTTAATGGAGGGAATCTCAGTAATAGAAACAGAGTTGGGAAGCCGAGGGAAGGGTTATGTAGGTGATACCGGTATGGCTTCTGGCGCTTGTGGGTTTTCTTCCTTTCATAGGCATGGAGAAGCAGTTCTGCAATCGAGGGTGGAGCGAGGAGCAGGAGTGAAAGCGAGACAAGAGACTTTTCTAATGGACATTGAAAGAGAAGCACGATCCACATTAACATTGAAAGACATTTTTTTGAAAGGAAACACAAGGACAGATTCTGTGAGTATTGTGGAGAGTGCTTCCTCACCTGGAATGCAGAGTCCTATTAGAGCATCATTGGTGCAAAGGGAACAAGGGGAAGCTAGTACAGCTCATGAGTCTTTAGGTCAGTCCCATCCGAGTGGTTCTGGACTTTCGCAATCTCTTTCTTATGCAAAGGCAACAAGAGGCAATACGCAGAGGAAGGACATTAATTCATCAATGCCTAGGTGGTATTTTGAGGGGGATGAAGAAGATTATTTAGAGAGTTTCCTTAATACTGCTTCAGAGGATAGAGATCCTAGAAAGAGATATGTGGTACGTTTTCGTTATGTAGGAATAGAAGCTGAAAAAGACACGAGGGCTTATGTCACTAAAGTGTTTATAAGAGATACTTTAAACTTTCCCAAAGAGGATATTGTGGCTGTGATACAGTTACCTGGTTCCAAGGAGACGGATGTCTGCCTTGCTTCAGAGCGTGCTTACAGACAATTTTGGACGGCCAGTAGGGCTGCCTGTAGAGCAGATAACTTACTTTTGAGAGGTTATGAAATGATACCATTGTTTCGTGGGGATACTAGAGTACTCACGATCAGTTTACGTACTACTACTGTTCCGGCACAGGATGTAGCACTTTGGGTGATGAAATATGCAGACATTTTAATGGGTCCAACTAAAAAATATGATGAAGAAGGTTTCTGGACTGGAGAATACCGATGTGTGGTTTCTTTTAAAAACCGTTCTGAAGGGACTAGGCAGGGTTACATACCTAAGTATTTCTTTTTAGGATCAGATCGGGGAATTACGAGATATAGTGGCCAACCTGCTGCTTGTTTTCAGTGTGGGGCGTATGATCACATACGACGCAATTGTACAACATCGCTTTGCGCAAAGTGTGGGGAGCGAGGCCATCAAACGGCTTTTTGTCATCGTGGCATTACGTGCAATCTGTGCGATGAGATGGGACATACGTATCTTTGGTGCCCTCAGGCATATTACAATCGACAAGATGCAGATAGATGTGCAAAGGCAGAAAGAATGGCAGAGTCAGGAAAACAAAAAGCTGATGCGCAAATGAGAAAGAAAGCTAGACAGGAAGGAGGGATGGGAAAAGAAGAGAGGGCAAGTAGAGCACACTTTGAAAATTTGGTAGAGTCTGATACTCAAGGGAAGAAAACTGTTTCTATGGAAAAAAATGATAATTTTCAAGAAAGGCAGGATGAATGGAATATGGTGCAGAAGGGGAAAGGAGGGAAAAGTAAACAAAAGACAAAGCATTTAGAAACGGTAAATAATGGGAAATTATTTTATAAAAAAAATAGATACCGGGTCTTAAGTGAAGAAGTGGTAATAGAAGGGGAAAGTGTAATTGTAAATGAGGAGATGAGTCATAGTAATGAGAAGGAACAACAAAAGACACAACAGACACAAAAAAATATTCAAGATGGAGAAGGAATAAAAGAACAAAGAAAACACAAAAACAGACCCCCTCCTGCAAAACCCCCTCCTGCTGAACCCCCTCCCACTCCCATTCCCTTTAACGCTTTTTCTCTTAGTCAGACTACACTTCAGAATTTTTCTGAAGGGGTAGAAAGAGTGGATGAGGTCCAAGAAAAGGTAACTTGAAGAGAAGATAAGGAATGAGACTATTTTGCATTTAGGTAATAAAGTTTTATGCTAAGTTTAATGGTAAATTTTAATGGAAAATTTTTTATGTGTTTCTTTTAAAGTATTGTATTTTAAGTTATTATTTTGATGTGATTTTTTATAAAATAGGTTTGAGAGGTATATTTTGTATTAGAGTTAGGTTAGAGAGGTAAATTATATGTATTAGTTAGATATGTTTTTCGGGGAGTGGCGATATTGTTACGTGATTTCGCGTGCGGGATGTAACCTAGTAGTATGAATAATTTAAATAAAAAATCTTACCTAAAAAAAAAAAAAAAAAAAAAAAATCTTACCTAACCCTAACCCTAACCCTAACCCTAACCCTAACCCTAACCCTAACCCTAACCCTAACCCTAACCCTAATTATTGGAAGGTACCCTGGACAACGATAAGAATTGTTAATTTATTTGTTCTAAGTATCTTATGTTGGCAACGGTTAAAAGAAATTAAGACTCAAAATATATGCAGTTCTGAAAGTACAATTAGGACAATATTATCAAAAATAAGAGAACTGAGTTTATTTGAAAAGGAAAAATTACCGCATGAGAAGTGGAGAAAATTCTGGCCGTGGACATCAGAGTCGACACCTCCTATAACATAGAGTTGAGATGAATATATTGTATTAGTGTTAAGTTAGTTAGGAAAATTATATGTATTAGCTAGATATGTTATTATGAGAGTGGCGATATTGTTACGTGTTTTCGCGTGCGGGATGTAACCTAGTAGTATGAATAATTTAAATAAAAAATCTTACCTATAAAAAAAAAAAAATCTTACCTAACCCTAACCCTAACCCTAACCCTAACCCTAACCCTAACCCTAAACCCTAACCCTAACCCTAACCCTAACCCTCACCCTCACCCTCACCCTCACCCTAACCCTAACCCTTGGGGAGTTAATGTTGTTGTTGTTGCCTTTGGTTTTGTGTTTGTTGGTCTTCAGCCGTATATGTAGTGGCTGAGTACCTTTTTTTTGTAATATGGCTAATATATATAATAAAAAATTTCATACCTAAAAAATTTCATACCTAAACCTCACCCTGACCCTAACCCTCACCCTAACCCTAACCCTAACCCTAACCCTAAGCCACGGACACACCCACATGCAAATACCACCCCCCTTCATTCAAATTCTCACTGCAAACACGGTTAAGGTTTCCCATGTTTAAGGGCTCAGGAACATCTGGAGGACACCATGTATGGAAACCCTGATATATTAAAACTAAGTGCGGTGCGCATATTTGATTAATATTGAAAGTAACTGTGCCACTATTTCCATTAGTTAATGTTATTTCTCCAATACAAAGAAAGGTTGCCTTTATATCAACTTAAAAGCAAACGTTTCTTTTCATTACAAGTACTACAAAGTAACTTTAAAAACGGAGGTGTTTGCTTGCTTTCCTCTTCTTTACTCATCCCTTGTTCCTTTTGTGTCACATATTTTACATTGTAAGCCAGTGGGCAACAACTGTCCTTTTGGCAGTTCTTATGTGAACTGCTCTGGGAGGCTTTCTGGCTAAATAGCAGGGGACCACATCCAATATCTTAATACAGACCTGCAGTGCGTCATTTACTCTATCTCCATGAGCCACACAACAGCCCTGTGAGATGGGCTACGAGCATCAGCATATTGCCTTGTGTGGCAATTGAGGCCAGACCAGGGTGGAAGGCTACCAAGGGAGTCTGTGCCTAAGGTCATTTAACTCTTATTCAACTCAAGAAACTTAAAAGAAACCAAGCTCACTTGGAAGAGGGAACATCCCCTAATTGCTTATGAAGTCTTCTCCTGAGCACACCAAGACTCAGGCAACCAGCAGTTGGTGGTCTCATGGCAGGGAACAAACTGCAGCCTGTCCAGAATACACCCCCCCCCGCCATCAATGAGCCGACATCCCCCTCACCCCAAATATTTTAGATTCAACTGCAGGCCACACAAAGTGTTCTCGTAACAATCCGACCTGCTTCATTCAGGGCAATTTTCCACAGAGGTGTGGAGAGCTGCAGTGGCAGCTGTTTCCCAGAGAGAATTCTGCAGCTTCAAAATCTGTCTGTGGCTATGCCATACTTCCCAAAAGGTGTTTGTTTTAAATCTGCCTATTAAAAACAAACATTGAGACATAGCCGTTGTAAACCTCTGGCGCTATTGAAATACACAACTCTGTAGAGGTCAAAAAACCACGTAAACGATAACGATGGTTCCTGAAAAGATGGAGCATGAATATGCCACTTGCCTTTTTGCCAGAAAGGGGCCACCTTTCTCAGTGCACCGCTGCTATGGGCTGGGCACACGCACACTGCACCCCGGCAGACCCTTCCCTCTTAACGACACCTTTGCCGTGCCCCACTTTGGGGCATCCAACAGTCTGCTCCTCCCTGAAGCACTCAGGAGCAGTGGCCAAATTGGGCTTTTGGGCCCTCATCTATTGAAGCCGAAAGCATGTTTTTGGGTAGCCACCCTCCGTTCCTCACATTTAAAAAACAAAACACGCTTTGGATATTGCTTTTGTCCATGGACACGCCTAACTGTACCTTGTGTCCGCAAGAGTGTCATAGAGGACACTCTTGGGTGGGTGGATGATGTCATCTTTCCCAAGGCATATCTGGGGGGTGAGCTCATAATTTGTTTATCTGGCTCCTCATGCCTCCACGTCAGTTTTATCATTGTATTAGGATGTGAAATACAGATAGCTCAGTGATGGCTATGTGGAATATGGGTGGCCTTTAACAGACCAACATCCAAGATGGTGTTAGTAACACACACTTTCCCATGATAATTAAGCTGGTTTCTAGTTCCTTATTTGCTTCAAAGTTTGAAACACTAAAAATGCAATAAAGGTTGTGTGTCTCCGAGCTCCAGAATAATCTTGGGATGCCACAATCGAGGGAATCTTCTTTTCGAGGATGACGATAATTTTCTTCCATCAATATTACTCTGAAAATGCTCATACATGTGTGATCCTGAAAAACAGAAACGGACTGCCTTCGAGTCGATCCCGACTTATGGCGACCCTATTAACAGGGTGTTCATGGGAAGCGGTATTCAGAGGGGGTTTCCCATGGCCTCCCTCTGAGGCTAGTCCTCCCCAGCTGGCTAGGGCCTGCTCAGCTTGCCACCGCTGCACAAGCCAGCCCCTTCCTTGCCTGCAACTGCCAGCTAGAGGGCAACTGGGCTCCTTGGGCCTTTGCAGCTTGGCCACGGCTGCACAGGTGGCAGGGCACGTAGCCCCCGAGTCACTCTCTGTGGGGGTGATCTTTAGCTGGCCCTTTACACCCAGGGGACACGAGTGGATATTTGAACTCGCAGACTCTGGACTCCCAACCAGGCTCTCTCCATTGTGCTATACCAGCTGTCACCCTAATCCTTTATCAGCTGATCGTAAGACCACAAGAAAATGCAAGCTGGGGTGCCCACTCCAAAATGTGTTTTTGGAGTGGGCACCACAAATGATACAAACATGCATGCATACTTCCTCAGCAAATTCAGGACAACAGAAACACTGTGTACTCTGTGAAGTTCACTCCCACAAGAGGCAGATAGCCACCAACTCTGACGGCTTTAGAAGAGGGTTAGACACATTCATAGAGGGGTAGAAGGCTATGAACGGCTATTAGCCATGATGGCTGTGTTCTCTCTTCACTGTGGTATTGCTATCCTCCCTCTACATACATCCCTCAGTCTCCAGCTTCTGCTCCCTTGCAGACCGTTTGCCATATTTGCCTTGCGGAGATGACCCTTGTTATTTTTCCTTGCAATCGGGACTGCTGTCTCCAACTCGGCAGCAGAAGCATCGATGGCCGTTATGGGGCAGTTTATCTGCATACTACACAGAGAGAACCCAGATAAAAATGCAAAACATTTATTGCAGTGTGTTGTACAAAAGGTTTCCAGTCAAAAAATGCATATTACAAAACACTGAAAAAGACAGAATTTGGCATGCATATCCATACTAAAGCAAAACCAGTTTAAAATGGTAAAGTCTAGACCAGATCTCCTCCATACGCACGCGATTGCCAGCCTCATCTCTCCCACTGCCTTCAGTTTGAGCCTTTCCTGCTGCACATGAGTTATAAAGGAAACTAACCCATGTTTCAAAAACAAAAACTGCAGGTCAAAAACTCACTGCTACAAAAATAGAGTTCTAATAAGGAAATGTCTAGTGTATAAATAAAGGCAACGTTTGTAACATTTCTGTAGAGTTTGAAAGAGCTTATTGCTGGTGCATTTAGTGTAACTCAGGAGGACATCAGACACACAAGGGTTCCTTTCTTTTGGGAGGAGGACAGAGCTACTGCTGCTCCCCTCCCAACCTGGGCAAAAGACTCACTTGAAATGAACGGTGACAGCACTGAGGAGTTTGCACCCACCAAAGCGTCCGTAGGGTCAGGCAGACATCGCGAGACTCTTGCGAGGCCCTGAGGGAAATGCTCCCAAAGTCATCCCACCGCTGTGACTGCAGGAAGATGCAGCTGAAGGTCTCTAAATAAAATCCTCCCACACGCAAGAGAATCCAGGGCTTCATACTATTCTTTTCATAAAGAGTTTAGACTTTAGCATTTCAAGGCAGCATTAAGATTTCTAATAATCATATGTAATTACCAGCTTAGAGAAAATAAACTGCATGTTTTTTTGTTTTTTTTAAAAAGGAAAGCATTTTAAGAGCAAGGAAAACTCTGTCGCTCAGGTCATAGCCAAACGCAACTCTCTGCTCAAAGCCAAAGCTTTGATTTCCACCATCTGGACTGGCAGATACCTTTATCTTTCGTGTAAATTGAGCACACCCCAGGGGGAAAGAAGGGAGGATCAAGACAGTGAGACCTGGCTTTACGGAGAGGCCACAGTTGGCGTCTCCAGTTCCAAGCAGCTTTTTGAAGCATGGAAGAGCAGGGATATCCACTGGACAACCAGGTACTTGCAAAGACCTATGGAGGAGCAGAGTCAGAAGATGGCCTGAGGGAGGGGCAGCCACTGCTCTGAACGCTGAACAAGAACGGCTGTGAGGGCAAACGCATCATGGGGTCAGGACCAGGAAAAAAGGGTGTGGAGAGAGGACGGAGGGTGCAAAGTCAAAGGTGCAAACCTTCCAGCTAGAGGCTGTCAGTGGGGCCTAGAGGAACGGGCCTGAAAAACAAACAACTGGGTCGCCCAAGGCCAGAAAGCCAGCCAGGTTGAGGCAGGAAGATAAACAGTTTGGGGTCCCAGCTATAAGGCCACTGGCCAAGGAAAGGCCCCGACGTGCTGTCAGCCTTTGGCCGCCTGAAGGACTGTCATGGCCATCAGCTCCCAATTCAGGGCACCCCGGAAGACAGCTGGAAGCAGCTTCCCTCAGCGTTGGCAGCCATTTCCATGGGACGTTTTTCTGGAATTGAGTTTTGAACAACAGGGAAAACACAGCCACAGACCTGAACCCAGCCCGTCATCCTGGCCTGACAAATGGGGGGAGGGGGGAGTCCAAGGCAAGAAGCCGTGTCTGGACCCGCGACTGGGGACTCTGCAAAAGGTCCCTGGCTCAGGTATGCAGAAGATTCACATGAGCCCCCTCAGCCCCCCCCCTCCAGTGGCTCCCGCTGCACGGGCCGACCTGCCTGCTGAACCCAGGAGCACATTTGCATGTTCACATCTTTAATATTCACAGAAGAACAACTCTGGCCAGTCCCAGGACTTGCCTTTGAAAAGCAGTCCCCCCCCCAGGTGTAGTAGTGAATAAGGGTGGAGGGAAAGGAGCTTTTGAGCTGAGCCTGAGAAACAGGCCTCGGAGCGACAAAACAGCAAGACCCACTGAGACGTACATCCTCAGCCGCCTGTTCCAGCTGAGCAGGCTGAGGATGATGTTGGGGATGGGGTGGGGGTAGAGAAGAAGAGGGCTTTTGCACTACTAGCTCAATCAAACAAAGCAGAACTTCTAAATCTGAAATGCTTTTCAGTAATTGGACATTGGGAATTAACACACCACATGGCATTGGAATGTCTGTGGAACACTAGCACCTTAAATTTTAAAATATAGACAGACATGAAAATTGACATTTTGTTCCCTGTCCTACTCACTGGCCGGAGCCAAGTGCCACTGAAGATGATCTAGGGGGATGAGCCAAAGCCCTGTTTACGCTGCAGCAATGCCGGGGTTCCGCAGACCTTTCCATTGGGACATCGGAAGCTCCAATCCTCCATCGCAGCAAGCAGGGCCTGCGACTGGCTGGCTTCTGGGATTTGGCCAAAGGCATCTCTGGGTGTCCATCCAGACAGACACGGCCCTTCCCTGCTCTTGATAATCAAGGGATGACTCGGACGCAGGGGAAGAAGAGCCACCACAGATCAAGGACCGCAGAAAGAGCCCAACCCACCGTGGCAGGATGCGGACATTCAGCTGAGAATCACAGCATCCAGAACACTGCACCATTGGTTGGGAGATGCGGCATCTTTGGGCCCCCACCATGCCCCGGGGGGTTGCTCCCCATCCCCTCCAAATAAATCATCTCCTCACCCCTTCTCCTCTCCCCCTCTGGGACATGGTGCAGATCAGGGGGAGGGGAAATGAGAGAAGGGAATGGGCAGTGGCCGGGAGGGGGAGGAAGGAAGAGCAGCGAGAGCATCTTGCCCCCACAGCCCCCCCAAAAAACCCTCCACTGCCACCCATGGTGGAAATAATGCAGGTCAGGTGCAGCCCTCAAGGGGCCTTTTGCACACAGCTTAACACACCCGGATCTTGCCTTCCCTGCTCCCCCCGCCCCCACAAGGCGGCCCTGAGTGAGCTTCTTCAAAGCCAGCATCTTAAAGGAAGAGGGACACTATGCCAGATAGTAAACCTTAGGTTTTGCGACGCGACTGAAGAAGAATGGTGGAAAGTTAAAATTCCAACCTCTTGTCTTCAATAACAACAGAAACAGACCAATAATTATTTTTGTTTGTTTGCTTTGAATTGGCGAGGGTAGAGTTAGGATTCATATCTGAATCTCAACATCCAACACAGGCTCCCATCCGCCTTCCAGAATCAGCTTCTGGAATTGGACATTCCCACCTGCAACACAAAAATATTTATCACATTATTGGGGCTAATTTCAGCAGCTTAGACATTTAGGGAAAACAGCTTCAGCTACAAAAATAATTCCTAGAACTTGGTAGTTTTTGAATCACCAAGATCTAGACTTCCAAAGAGCAGACAAGATCCCGTTGCAGGATCTGAATTAAGTCCTAGGCAGAGTGAGATCCACTGAAATCAGTGCAGTACAAGTTGGTCAAGCCCATTGATTTCAATGGGCCCTCTCTGACTTCATTAGATACAACTCTATCTCCAGCATCATTCTGAAAGTAGCCACCTTCAAACCTAACCCCAATTACCAGAGAGTAAACCCTAATGAATTAAACAGGACTTACTTCTCTGAGTTCACATGGTTAGGATTGCGATGTCAATTTAAGAAGACTTCCTTTGCGGGAGAAAATACAAGAAAGTTGACAAAGAGAAGGTTTTGCAACAAGACTGGTCCCCCATTCTCCCCCACCCCAATTCAATGCTGCAAAAAGGATCTCCCCGTTCACCTCAGCTTTTAAGAACGTAAGAACATAAGAACATAAGAAGAGCCTGCTGGATCAGGCCAGTGGCCCATCTAGTCCAGCATCCTGTTCTCACAGCGGCCAACCAGGTGCCTGGGGGAAGCCCGCAAGCAGGACCCGAGTGCAAGAACACTCTCCCCTCCTGAGGCTTCCGGCAACTGGTTTTCAGAAGCATGCTGCCTCTGACTAGGGTGGCAGAGCACAGCCATCATGGCTAGTAGCCATTGATAGCCCTGTCCTCCATGAATTTGTCTAATCTTCTTTTAAAGCCGTCCAAGCTGGTGGCCATTACTGCATCTTGTGGGAGCAAATTCCATAGTTTAACTATGCGCTGAGTAAAGAAGTACTTCCTTTTGTCTGTCCTGAATCTTCCAACATTCAGCTTCTTTGAATGTCCACGAGTTCTAGTATTATGAGAGAGGGAGAAGAACTTTTCTCTATCCACTTTCTCAATGCCATGCATAATTTTATACACTTCTATCATGTCTCCTCTGACCCACCTTTTCTCTAAACTAAAAAGCCCCAAATGCTGCAACCTTTCCTCATAAGGGAGTCGCTCCATCCCCTTGATCATTCTGATTGCCCTCTTCTGAACCTTTTCCAACTCTATAATATCCTTTTTGAGATGAGGCCACCAGAACTGTACACAGTATTCCAAATGCGGCCGCACCATAGATTTATACAATGGCATTATGATATCGGCTGTTTTATTTTCAATACCTTTCCTAATTATCGCTAGCATGGAATTTGCCTTTTTCACAGCTGCCGCACACTGGGTTGACATTTTCATCGTGCTGTCCACTACAACCCCGAGGTCTCTCTCCTGGTCGGTCACCGCCAGTTCAGACCCCATGAGCGTATATGTGAAATTCAGATTTTTTGCTCCAATATGCATAATTTTACACTTGTTTATATTGAATTGCATTTACCATTTTTCCGCCCATTCACTCAGTTTGGAGAGGTCTTTTTGGAGCTCTTCGCAATCCCTTTTTGTTTTAACAACCCTGAACAATTTAGTGTCGTCAGCAAACTTGGCCACTTCACTGCTCACTCCTAATTCTAGGTCATTAATGAACAAGTTGAAAAGTACAGGTCCCAATACCGATCCTTGAGGGACTCCACTTTCTACAGCCCTCCATTGGGAGAACTGTCCGTTTATTCCTACTCTCTGCTTTCTGCTTCTTAACCATTTTCTTATCCACAAGAGGACCTCTCCTCTTATTCCATGACTGCTAAGCTTCCTCAGAAGCCTTTGGTGAGGTACCTTGTCAAACGCTTTTTGAAAGTCTAAGTACACTATGTCCACTGGATCACCTCTATCTATATGCTTGTTGACACTCTCAAAGAATTCTAATAGGTTACTGAGACAGGACTTTCCCTTGCAGAAGCCATGCTGGCTCTGCTTCAGCAAGGCTTGTTCTTCTATGTGCTTAGTTAATCTAGCTTTAATAATACTTTCTACCAGTTTTCCAGGGACAGAAGTTAAGCTAACTGGCCTGTAATTTCCGGGATCCCTTTTTGAAGATTGGCGTTACATTTGCCACTTTCCAGTCCTCAGGCACGGAGGAGGACCCAAGGGACAAGTTACATATTTTAGTTAGCAGATCAGCAATTTCACACTGGAGTTCTTTGAGAACTCTCGGGTGGATGCCATCCGGGCCCGGTGATTTGTCAGTTTTTATATTGTCCATTAAGCTTAGAACTTCCTCTCTCGTTACCACTATTTGTCTCAGTTCCTCAGAATCCCTTCCTGCAAATGTTAGTTCAGGTTCAGGGATCTGCCCTATATCTTCCACTGTGAAGACAGATGCAAACAATTCATTTAGCTTCTCTGCAATCTCCTTATCGTTCTTTAGTACACCTTTGACTCCCTTATCATCCAAGGGTCCAATCGTCTCCCTAGATGGTCTCCTGCTTTGAATGTATTTATAGAATTTTTTGTTGTTGGTTTTTATGTTCTTAGCAATGTGCTCCTCAAATTCTTTTTTAGCATCCCTTATTGTCTTCTTGCATTTATTTTGCCAGAGTTTGTGTTCTTTTTTATTTTCTTCATTCTGACAAGACTTCCATTTTTTGAAGGAAGACTTTTTGCCTCTAAGAGCTTCCTTGACTTTGCTCGTTAACCATGCTGGCATCTTCTTGGCCCTGGCCTTTTCTGATCTGCGGTATGCACTCCAGTTGAGCTTCTAATATAGTGTTTTTAAACAACTTCCAAGCATTTTTGAGTGATGTGACCCTCTGGACTTTGTTTTTCAGCTTTCTTTTTACCAATCCCCTCATTTTTGTGAAGTTTCCTCTTTTGAAGTCAAATGTGACCGTGTTGAATTTTCTTGGCAATTGGCCAGTTACATGTATGTTTAATTTAATAGCACTGTGGTCACTGCTCCCAATCGGTTCAACAACACTTACATCTTGCACCAGGTCCCGGTCCCCACTGAGGATTAAGTCCAGGGTTGCCGTCCCTCTGGTCAGTTCCATGACCAACTGGTCTAGGGAATAGTCATTTAGAATATCTAGAAACTTTGCTTCTTTGTCATGACTGGAACACATATGCAGCCAGTCTATGTCCAGGTAGTTGAAGTCACCCATTACTACCACCTTTCCTAGTTTGGATGCTTCCTCAATTTCATATCTCATCTCAAGGTCTCCCTGAGCATTTTGATCAGGGGGACGATAGATCGTTCCCAGTATTAAGTCCCTCCTGGGGCATGGTATCACCACCCACAACGATTCTGTGGAGGAGTCTGCCTCTTTTGGGGTTTCGAGCTTGCTGGATTCAATGCCTTCTTTCACGTATAGAGCGACTCCGCCACCAATACGTCCTTCCCTGTCCTTCCGATATAGTTTATATCCAGGGATAACCGTATCCCACTGGTTTTCTCCATTCCACCAGGTCTCCGTTATGCTCACTATATCAATGCTCTCCTCTAAGACCAAGCACTCCAGTTCTCCCATCTTGGTTCGCAGGCTCCTAGCATTAGTGTACAGGCACTTGTAAGCAGTGTCTCTCTTCAAGTGTCCCTAACCCTAACCCTAACTCCACTTGCTCCACAGAGCTGTCCAAACTGTTTCAACAGCCATTCTGGCTGACAATTTCCAGGCATACAAATCACCAGGCATGCCTCTCGCAGAGGCACACCCAAATGCTCATTTGCTGCGTCAATAAAAATAGTCTTGGTGACTTTGGGCAAAATAAAAAAGGCCAAAAAAAGGAGAAAAGATGAGCCAAGTGGGCTTCCTTTCACATGATGGCACAGCCTCTGGATGTTGTCCTGGGATCAAGGAGGAAAAGAAGCAGGGAGGGAGTTAGGAAGCATCCCCAGCACCTCCCATCCTATTCACTTCAGCTGCGCTGGAGGATGCCGGGTGGAAGCCAAAGGCCCCTGCAGCCATTTTTGGACCTGCCGCTCCAGAGAGGAGGAGGAGATGTCAGCAGCGGGACGGAGAGTGTCACTGCCACTTGTGGGCAAGGAAGGGGCCCCCAGAGGAGTAGAAGGAAAGCCACCCCAGCCACCCACGGCAGGAGCGAGCGGCTACAAGTCACCCTTGGAGGCCAAAGACCTCCATGGAAGCAGAAGCCGTTTCTTCCATTCAAGCCCAACTGGTGAGCTGGAGCCTCAACAGACATCTCACAAACCCTCCCCCACCCCATTCCACCCTGCAAGAACGGTGCTGTGGACCAATGCTGAACAGCTTCAGGAGCAGCGTCTGGCATGCGTGGGTGTAAGAGAAAGAGAGAGAATGGGCTTCTAACCCTAACCCTAACCCTAACCCAAGGCTTTTCACCTGCCAGTTTGCTAACTTCAAAAGTGGGCCCCTCCCTCTTCCAGTAAAAAGGAGTGTGAGAGTGGGGAGTTTTCAAGGTTAGACAGGAAGGTGGGAGACTTCCTCATCCATCAAAGAGAGGTAGAGCCACTCTCGGGAGGGGGAAAGTGCCACCTCTTCCCACCCCACTATATCCCCCACTCCCAGATATTAAAGAAAAAAAGAAAGACAGAAAAGACTGAAAATATTTACCTTTCCACCCTTTTTTTTACTTTACTTTCCCAAGCCATATAAACTTCAAGCTCCTTAAAAATGTGAACTTTTAAAACCTAACAAACTATGCCTGGGAGTTATGCTCAGCCTGAAGGAGATCCTTAACAGCTTGGGGGGTATTTTAGGAGAGCTTTAGATACCAGAATATGTTCTGGGGTCCATTTGTTTATCTTTTAATCTTTAACCTCCACCCTACCCGCAAGCATCACAGCACCTCCTTACACAAAGCACATATCTTCTCCCCGCATCCTCCCCAGAGCCAAAACTGAGCCACCCCCTTCAGGGGTTGTAAGAAGATTCCCATTCCCACACACACATCTGAATGCCCTGGACTGCTGCCTGGACTCAGTGGTGGGCTGGATGAGGGCCAATAAACTGAATCCTAGCAAAGCAGAGACGCAGTGGCAGCACAACTGCTCACTGGGGCAGGGTATATCGCCAACATGTCACCCTGCTGCTGAAAGAATTCCACTGGCTGCCCATTTGCTACAGGGCCAAGTTCAAGGTTCTAGTTTTGGTGTACAAAGCCCAATACAGCTCGGGACCAGGATACCTGAAAGACCATCTTATCCCTTATATACCCAGTCAATCACTGTGCTACCATCTTATCAGGAGGTCTATTTTGCACAACATAGAAAGTGGACCTTTAGTGTGGTGGCACCTAACCTTTGGAATTCCCTCCCCTTAAATATTAGACAGGCACCATCTCTGTTGTCTTTTTAGTGCCTACCTTCCTCTTCCAACAAAACATTTATGTAACAACCTTATCCCAGTCTGCGTCTGTGTTGGAATTGCTTTTTAAGTGTTTTTTAAGGTTTTTTAAAAATATGCTTTTAAATGTGTTTTAATATATTTTAAAGTCTGTTTTTAACATGTTTTATAGTGTTTTTGTTTGCCACCCTGGGCTCCTACTGGAAGGGAGGAAGAGCAGGATTATTAATAATAATAATACTTGCTTTGCAAGATGCAAGCGGTCCCTGGGCTCTAGTAAGGCACTAGTAATATTGTGTGCTGTTTAGCCAGCCACAGATTCAGCCCCCACCCAGCCACATGCACACCTCCACTCCAGCCATTAGATAACTGGGAGACACCCTGACCAAACTCCACCTCACAGCCTAGCCTACCTCGCAAGGTCGAGGGGGGGACGGACACACATGTATACTCTGCTTGAACCTACGTGGCCAAGCAGTAAATACATTTCATAAAATTAATGAGTCCCATAAAGCTTCTGCCCCAAGAAACGTTGGTCTTTCAGGTGCCGCACGAGCCTTGCTGCCGCTCAACCCCCTCTGGCCAGGGCTTGAAGGGCAGACGACTCTTAGATCTCCTCCGTTTAGCAATCTGCAGCCCAGGATTGGCGATGTGTGCGTGGGGGGGACTACACTGAATTGTGGGGGGTGAATGACAGTCCTGCACTGTCTGTCTCCTAGATTACAGTTTGAAGGAAGGTAATGAGGGTGGCTTACAACAACCCAGCAAGGTCCTCTCGGCACAGTCTTGTCAGAGTCGCGCACACGCACCGGAAGCGGCGAGCGTGAACAGCAAGAGCCTCTTCACCTCCTCTCTATGCGCATACCCAGCCCCGTGGGAGCGTCATTTCCTGCGGTGGAGCGGGGCTTGCTGGGATTTGTAATCTATCCTAGTAAATAGGGCTCATGCGCTCCTGCGACCAGCCATGGTGCAGACAAGAACTGAGCTAGGTGGACGGATGGTCTGAGCCAGTTTGAGGCCGCTTCCGGTTTCATTCGCGGGGTGGGGAGAGAGGGGCAAAGGAAAAGGCGAGAAGGCGCATGCGCAGATAAGACTTCTGGTTTAGATTACCAGCCCATCTGAGGATTTCTCTATGGTCTCAGGAGGGGAGTCGTTCTTCCCTTTGCAACTCTATAGCGAACACCCACGCCAATGAGCGGAATGGGAAGGGAAAGGGGAGTTGGTGCTTTTGTACATAGACCACACTTGCTGGTTCCTTTGGGGAGTCAGATCGCCCTCTGCTTAAGCAACCTGCAAAACAGGATTGGTAGAATGTGTGTTTGTGTATTAGACTGAATACTGGGCGGTGTTATGATATCCCTGCGTTGTAGTCCAGTGTTTGTCTCCCATATTACAGTTTGCACGCGGAGAATAAGGGAGCCTGCCTTACAAGAAACCAGAAAGGTTGTCCAGGCGCAGTCTTGTCATAGTGGCGCAACCGAACCGGAAGCGTTAATGCTGAGCTTTCTCATCTTACCTCTATGCGTATTTCCAGTGCAGTTAGGAACGTCACTTCCGGTAGGGACAGAGCAGGGCTTGCTGGGAGCTGCAGTCCTTCCGTGT
This sequence comes from Rhineura floridana, assembly GCF_030035675.1. NCBI lineage: Eukaryota > Metazoa > Chordata > Lepidosauria > Squamata > Rhineuridae > Rhineura > Rhineura floridana. Next base: position 20,657,596 of record NC_084500.1, on the reverse strand, counting down.
GGCGTACGCAAAATACATGTGCTCCTTCGGCCTTCGACGGTGCAGACAAGAACTGAGCTAGAACTGAATCAGTATGGAGCCGCTTCCTCTTTGGCTCCGCCGAAGGGGGAGGAGAGCGGGAAAGCCTAGTTGGCGCGTGCACAGCCAGGACTTCCGGTCTCGGATTAGAAGCCCTTCTGAGTATTTCTCTCTTGTCGCAAAGTGAGAGGTCGCTCTTCCCATTGCAACTCTATGCTGAGCGTAAAGGGAGGGGAAAGGGTGCTTTTGTTCGCAGACCACACTTGCGGGTGTTCTGCTACAGCCTCTTGTGCAAGGAGTTTTTGCCTCCGTCTTTTCAGTCGCCCAACCGCACCGGAAGCGACAAGCCTGCCGTGCCTTCTCACCTTACCTCTATGCGCGTCCCATCGGAGCGCCACTTCCGGCGTACAAGGAGCACGGCTTGTTGGGAGCTGTAGTCCTCCCGCCCTCCTCCGTCATGGAGCCTGCGCTCCCATGGCCTGGCGGGGCAGACAAGAAGTGAGCTAGATTGACCAGTGGTTTGACCCAGTATAAGCCCGCTTCCCGTCTTGTCTCCGCGGGAGGTGTGGTAGAACAAGGAAGCCCAACTAAGGCCTACTTCTCTATAGTTACAGGGAGAAGGTCGCTCTTTCCCTGAAACCTCTATGGAACACACCCAACAAGGAGCGGATAGGGAGGGAAAGGGGAGGTGACGCTTTTGTCTGCAGACCACACTTGCCGATTGCTTTCTTGCAGCCTTTTTTTCAATGATCTGGGGGCGGGCTGAGAGAGCCAGGAGGTTTTTGTCGTTGCAGGGCTTCGGCCGCGAGGGGGATGTCTATGGCTCACGACTACCCTGCAAAGCTGGCCAGATTGTTTTATGGAGGGACCTTAGACTGTGTGTGAGAGAGACAGAGAGGCTTCCGACAGTCCAGCAATACAGCCCAGCGATTCACCGCCACAATTGCAGAGTACAGGCGGGGAATGGGTGTTGCTTACAACAACCCTGTGAGGGAGTCAACTCTTTTAACACTGTTCTGTTGCAAATAGCGGGAAGAGAGAGCGAGAGCCGGTCACAATAAGTTTGCGTCCTGGCGGTGTGTGGAGGGGGGATTATGAGAGCCCTGCATTAAACTCCTGTTTCTCTCCCATATTACAGCCAAGAGTCCCTCCCCACCCCTAATAAGGGTAACAGGTCCAAGCAGAAGCGGGTAAAGCAGCAGCTCCTGCTTTGGATTCTCACCAGGCGGGGGGAACGTCTTCCATTGTGGGGACCACCTGCTATCATTCCCCCCCCCATTCAGTCTAGTACCCCCACACACACCGCCAATCCTGGGCTGCAGATTGCCCAGCAGAGGGGATCTCATAGTGGCCTGCCCTTCAAGCCCTGGTTAGTGGGGGTTGAGCGGCAACAGGACTCATGTGGCACCTGAAAAACCAACATTTCTTGGGGCAGAAGCTTTGAGGGACTCATTAATTTTATGACATTTATTTACTGCTTGGCCACGTAGGTTCAAGCAGAGTATACATGTGTGTCCCCACCGACCTTGCGAGGTAGGCTAGGCTGAGGTGGAATCTGGTCAGGGTGTCTCCCAGTTATCTTAATGGCTGGAATGGAGATGTGTATGTGGCTGGGGGGGGAGCAGCACAGCACACAGTAGTGGCTCTCCCCAGACAGATCCTAGCTAGAGCCCAGGGACCGCTTGCGTCTTGCAAAGCAAGTTCTGAGCTGCAAAGATAGGAGCTGGGATAATGTGATTTTGGCAGGAAAAGGCCAGCTAAAGCCATTAGACTGGCCTGGCAGTTTGGCGGGGCTCTCTGGCTATTGCTGGACTCCATCTCCCCGTGAAACTTGCGGTCAGGGATGGTGGTGATGGGAGCCTGGAGGGCCACAGCAGGTCCCCCACCATTGTGTTTTTTCTCCCTCCACCTGAAGATGGGCTATGGGTAGGGAGAGGTGTAATGCGGGACAGGTATTTCGTGTGGTCCATGGCCAGAGGTCATCCTCGGAAGCAGCCCATCTCCTTCTTTGTGAACTGACACTCAAAACGAGGCCACTGCAGCAGTCACCCCCCTTTATATTTGGGAGGGGACTCCAAAGCCACCTTCCCCCAAAGCTTTGCTTTCAGATTTTAGCAGATGAAGGGAGAAAAACAGAGGCTACTGGCATGGTCGTGGTTTGTGCCTCTGAAGCAGAAGAGCCACAAATCAGCACCAGCTTGCAAGCAGAACCCTGGAGACACCAGAAACGTAAGCACCATTGGAGAGAGCAAAAGAGCTGGCCAGGCGGAGTGAATCGGGTTCCCTTAAAACCATTCATGAGAAACCTCTTTACCCCATAGGGGAATTAACCGGCTGCGCCAGTTTGCAAAGTGATTCAAAAGAGTTGAGCTCTGAGCGTGGAAGGACTTTGGAGCCATGAAGAAATCACTGCTCTTCAGAGAGGATCCCATCAGCCTTCCCACCCCAGCGTCAGCTGCCACTTTATCAACAATCCCACTCACCTGGGCCTTCCTTTTTCATGGAGTAATACCGGCCAGCCAGTGACATTACATCCTCAATGGGGGTGGTGGCAAATCACTGTTATTGAACAATTTTTCCTACTTTGAAGAACTAGGAAAAGAGCCCAGCACTGGTGGTGGTGGTGGGTAGGATTATCTACATGTTGACAGTTGCTGAGGTTGCTGGGATTTGGGATGGTGTATAGTTGAACAGTCAGCGGGGAAAATTTCTCTTCATTGAACAAATGTGCACTTTTTTACACGTATGAATTCATGGGCAATACAAGAAAATACCCTGTAAACACATCTGTCTCCTGCATGATGCTTTCAGGCCTCTTCCAAATTGAATAAAGCTGACAAAAACAGACTAGGGGTGCATGCATGGCCACAAAGCAAAGGTGAACTGCTTTGCAGAAGTGGGATTCTCTCTTGGCCGGCCATTTGACGCTGTGAAAGCCAAGTTCACTTGCTGGTGGAGAGTGATAAATATTTTATTATGTAGCCAGAGATCCGACACCCGAGACAGGCCTTACTCAGCTAGGGTCTCCACAAGATGGCTATCAGACACACACACACACACAAAGCAATTGGTTTTCAAGCAAATGTGTGTTTGTACATCTGCCTGTGTAAGCGAAGCGCAAGGAACAGGTAGGCCTTGGAAACTCAGGAAAGGGGAGGGGTTCCTGATGCAATCTCCAGCTACAGGTATTTCTGTGAATGTCTCTAGGTCCCTGTGACTCCACTTTCTTCACCCTGATCCCTTTGCTGGTGAAGATATTGGGCCAGAAAGCTTCCCTGCTTGTTCTACGAGATGAGGGTGCCCTCCTGTGGACAGCTGTCACTGTGCAGAAAAGTTCACTTGTTAGAGCAAAAAAAAGCAGACAGGCTTGCCAGGACCCCTTGCCTGGGAATAAAACAGTCCAAGCCCGATCAGCAACTCAGCCAGGAGGATTTTTGCATAGCTGCCAAGCTGCCATTCTTTAATTTATTAATTCCTTTTTCAATACGCCTTTTAAGCTGAGACCTTATCCCAGCCTGCGTCTGTATTGGAATTGCTTTTTAATATGATTTTAAACGTTTTTTAAAAACAATCTTTTTAACCTTTTTTAAAAACACAAATTTTTAACCTTTTTTTAAAGATATCATCAAAGCTTTTTAAAAAATGTTTTTAAAGTTGTTTTGTTTTAATGTATTTTAAAGTCTGTTTTTATGATGTTTTAAAGTGTTTTTAATGCTTTCGTTTGCCGCCCTGGGCTCCTGCTGGGAAGAAGGGCGGGATATAAATCAAATAATAAATAAACAAATAAACTTTATTATCTTCAAATGTATGTATTACCTGAACTGTGATTGCTTCTCTAAACTATTTAAATCTGTGCTGTGCTACTTAGTATACTATTTCAGTGACCACAAAGCCAAAGTACTTGGCCCTTCAGCACACGTCCCTTTTGCATTGCAAAATTCTATCTCCTTAGGCACAAGCAATGGCACTGTTTGCATTCTAGCACCAGTGTGGACTTGCTGGTGCACATAAAAACAGCATGACACTAACTTCAGAAGTCAGATTTTCTTTCCTATAGGTCTCTTTTACGGACAAAAAAAATCAGCCTTGAACTTATTATTTGATAAAGGATCATGATGTAGTTTCATATACTTGTGTGGATAGATTTGTTTTCATTACGTTCATTTTTCCTTTCTAATAAGTTTTTTGTGCAAATAGAGATGCTTCCCACCATTAAACTTAATTAAAAGAGTTTTTAGTCTGGCTTGCAAATGAATAGGTGAAATTCCACCATGCCTGGAGAACAGTATGGAAACAGGAAGAAGTGACTATTGCATGATAATAAAATTAGGAAAAATGACTGAACCTTAAACTCACCAAGCACCTGGGATCACGCTCTGCTGTCAATCCACTGAGTAACTGATGCATGATAAACTACACCTTTTGCTCTTAATGTAAAACATTTTTTACAAGAGCCTTACATGCTGCCAAAAGAGGAACAGCAACTCCTGCAGAGACATCTGTAAATGAGTGTGATGAAAAGTGCTTTCTGGCTTCTCCGCTGAGCCTGCCCAGAGCTTCCCAGCAAACTCAATGACACTCATTGAAGGGGCTCTGGGGCTGCCCGCTATGCTGGGATATTAACTGAAGGAATAAATTAGGTTGATGAGTCAATGCTGGAGAGACAACTGGGCACACAGTCAATTAACCCACTGAGGCCAATTTCTAAATAAAATGCAGGTGCACCAGGCTGTAAAAAGAGGGATACAAGAATGTCCTTCCAGTACTCAAACGTAAATGGCTCTTAAATTCACCAGAAGAATTCTAAAAGCTTTGGGGCTTCCCTTTAGGGCACCTAGTTGGTCACTGTGAGAAGAGGATGCTGGACTAGATGGGCTGATCCAGCTTATGCAGGGCAGATCTTGTATTCTTATGACTAAGGCTACCTGGCAAGTTCATGGGTAAGGGAGTGTGTATGGGAGGGTCTTATCCAATATTCTACACCACCTATCCCCAACATGGTGCCCTACCAATGTTGTTGGACTCCTCTTCCCATCCCTCCCCCATCAGACCAGCCAAAGGGAATATTATGGGAATTGGAGTTCAGCCACATCAGGAAGACACCAGGTTGAGGAATGCTGTTCTACACGAGTACTCATAAGATTTAAGACATTTATGGATCACACCCTGAGAGTTTATGTAAACATGCAGTCCCAGCCACATCAGACATAATAGTGGCAGAAGACTCTAGATTCCTGTGAGAGAGTGACTGGAGATTATTGTCCTATCCTATAAGAAAGCTGCCCTCTAATGCAGCTCCTGGAAAACTTACCGAGCCATAAATGCTTGACTGATTACTACTGTGTTAAATTCCATGAAAACAGCTTCCAGAAGTTGTCTAGTTACAGAAACGCCTCTTCGCACCTTCCTAAACTCAAAAGTGAGACTGTCTCTTTTCGATCGTGAGGGCTTGTTTTGGCTGACCCTCTGGAAGAGGAAACACTTCAACCTGACCTTCAGACTGGACCGGTCTCCCCCTGAGCATGTGCAGAGACAGATCCTTCTTCCATTCATTAAGCTTTACCTAAAACTTACTTCTATCTCCGCTCTGTCTAAAATAGGGCCTTTTTAAAAATCCCAATCTATGTAGAACCCGACAAGGCGAATTAAAAGACTTGGTGATTATTTATGTCCCTCATGACTATTTTGTCACTGAATAAGCCCGGCTCACGGCTACCCATCATATTATGGGTTCATGTTGACTGCTTTGTTAGATAAAATAGCTGTAAGATACCAAAAATGGGAATTGTTACTGTAAACCGCCCAGAGAGCTTCGGCTATGGGTTGTTTATAAATACAATAAATAAATAAATATTGTTAATTCATAAATAAAAACAGAACAAAAAAGGTGCTTATCTTAACATTGGCAAGTTTAATGTTTAAAAATGTTTTGAAACAAAAACAACCCAAATTACCTTACGCACGCGCGCACACAACCCCGCACACAGAGAGGGGGGTGAAGGAGGAGCTTTTTGCTCTCTGAGGACCTACCGGAGGGAGGGGGTGTGACGTACATGTAGCTGTCGAATCACAGCAGTACCAACATTTTGAGTCTCCATTGTTTCCCGGAGAAAGGGGGAAAGGACTTCCGGAAACTCAGTCTCCGAGTGACGGCGATGTCCCTCTCTCTTTTTTCTTTCGTCGTTCTATGCACCCTCCCGTGGTGCAGAGCTATGACGCACATCCTGCCGCCGCTTCCCCAGCCCAGGGCTTCCGGCCGAGCCTAACGCCACTTCCGGGCGGTGAGGCGCGGCGGCCGCCATCTTGGGCGGCTGGAAGGCGGGGGAGGGAAGCGGCGGCGGCGGCGGGGCTCGCGGGCCCTCCTGCTCCTCCTGGTCCGGCGGCGGCCTCGGGCCTCCCTCAGCCGGCGCAGACACCCATGGCCGGGCAGTTCGACGCGGAGGACCAGGCGAGCTGGTACTGGGGGCGGCTGAGCCGGGCCGAGGCGGTGGGGCTCCTGCAGGGGCAGCGCCACGGGACCTTCCTGGTCCGGGACTCCGGCACCATCCCCGGCGACTTCGTCCTCTCCGTCTCCGAGAGCTCCCGCGTCTCCCACTACATTGTCAACAGCCAAGGCGGAGGTGGAGGAGTGGCGGCGGCCGCCCCGGGTGAGGAGTTGGCCGGAGGTTGGCCCGGTCCTTCCACGCGCCCGCCCCCCTCGGAGACGCTTCCCCCAGACGGGCCCCGATCCACACCGATCCCTTCTTTGCCCTGCTCCTGCGAGGCGAGAGCGGGCGCGGCGGAGGGGGCTGCCCAGTCAGCCAGTTTCCTTCCTTCCTTTCCGGGTGGGCGGTGGGCGGTAACCGCCTTGGCGGCCCTGAGGAGGAGAAGGCAGCGGCAGCGGCGGGTGGAGAGTTCTTCGAGGCGAGGGGCCTGCAGTTCTTCCTCGCAAACGGGCGGCCCAGGGTGGATAACACTGCCTTTGGCATTTCTGGCGGTTCCCTTCGGAGCGTAAGGCTCGCTGGTTGCCTGGCCAGTTCGGGCGCGCCTGCCTTTTGCCGAGGATGGGGTTGCCCCCAAGTCCAGGGGCACATCCGGGGGTGGTGGTGGTGGTACCCAGGCAGCTCACTTTGCATCCCACTTCTCCGCCTGCTTCTCTCCTCTTTTCCATCCCCTTCCCCATTTACCAAATAGTAGTAGTAAAAGAAGAGGAGGTAGGCCGCAAAAGTTTTTTCCCCTGCTTCAGCTGACAGGGAGGGACCAGCAAGTCAATACTTCTGATTCGTTTGGAGCTCCTTATAGGAAGTGCTCCATGATATTTTGTGTTTGGAAGAACAAGTTCTTGCAATTGGCTTCTGAAAGCACCTCTGCTGCTCATGAATTCTGCTTTTTTAGGAGCATTTCATAGCTCTAATGTTCTGTTTGTTGTTATTGTCTGTTAATTACATCTATAGATGTAAAGCCCTTTTAAAGTCTAGAACAGCAGCTGTTACCTGCAGCTGTGACATCCTGTATGGCTTGTTTGCTTTAGCCCCCACCATCATCACGCTGCAATAGTCATTGTATAGCACTTCAGCAGTGTGTATGAAGTACAGTACTCCAGGTTTTTATCGTATGTGTTTGTAGACTGGAAATTTGAGTGTGTGTGTGTGTGTGTGTTCTTTCTTGCCATGTTCTTAGTTTCTGAAGTAATCTGTAGTTTTTTCTCTTCCCTCCCACTCCCAGGGTTGAATAATCCTTCTAGGTTTCGAATAGGTGACCAAGAATTTGACTCCCTGCCAGCTTTATTGGAGTTCTACAAAATACACTACTTGGACACTACAACCTTGATAGAACCTGTTTCAAAATCAAAGCATAACAGTGATGTGCAGCTGAGGCAGGAGGAAGCTGAGTATGTTCGTGCTCTTTTTGACTTTAATGGCAATGATGATGAAGATCTTCCATTTAAAAAAGGAGAAATATTGAGAATCTGGGAAAAACCTGAAGAGCAATGGTGGAATGCAGAAGATAGCGAAGGCAAGCGAGGGATGATCCCTGTTCCATACGTTGAGAAGTGTAGACCTGCCTCTGCTTCAGTATCTCCTCTGATTGGAGGTAACCAGGATAGTATTCTTCCACAGCCACTGGGTGGACCTGAGCCAGGTCCCTATGCCCAGCCCAGCATCAACACTCCGCTCCCCAATCTCCAGAACGGCCCCATTTTTGCCCGGGTTATCCAGAAGCGGGTCCCTAATGCCTACGACAAGACAGCCTTGGCTTTGGAGGTACATAATGGGCTAAATGTAGTGAAAAGAGATTGGTTCAAGCAATTTCTCTTTCAAATGATTTGCATCCCAAAAAGAGTAGGGACCCTTTTGCTGTAAATTGAAAATTTTAATGCTTTTTGTGAAATTTAAACAAAAACTGAATTGAGATTAAAGGACACAATTTCTGACCTTGCTATAAGTATAGCTACACAGCAGTGATGCTGTCCTGGATCTTTGTGCTTCCATGGTCCTAAATAGAATGCTAGAGCATAATGTCAGTGGTTTGGACCCTCCCTTGGGGTTCAGGGTACTTAGTCTATTCTCTCTCCGGTCTTAAGAGGAAGGGCACGCATGGCAGGGAGTGTATGTGATTGACACTGTTGATGAAAAATGAAGTTTGATTATGCTCACAAGTGCAGTGACCCATACTAACATTAAGATGGTTTCATTCTGCATGCTTGTGTACCCAAAAGTGCAAGAATTCTGCAGTGGTCATCAGCAAGATCATTCTTGACATCCACACAATTTTTTTAAGGGATGATTTGTCACATGGGTTTGGAAAGCAGGTTCCTGTGACAAACGTGGCTGGTTTGCTGCTATCCAATTTAGTAAATTCAACTGTCTCCTGGCAGCCTTTCCCAATCTTTGTCCGTAGATATTGTTGGACTACAATTCCCATCAGCCCCAGCCGGCATGGCCAATGGTCAGGAATGATGGGAATTATAGTCCAGCAAATGTGTAGACCCAGAGGTTGGGAAAGGCTGCCTGTATTACACAAAGTTTCCTTTTTGTGTGAGTAGATAAAAGCCTTACTTGGGTTCTTTGAGAACAACAGATTGGAGCAGCTGCAAATGGCAGCCTGCTTCTAGAGGGTCTCGTTCTGGTTTTCAAGCAATCCCGTTGACTTGTAAGGCTTCATTCTGCTTCCCGGAGGAACTGTTGCTGCAACTACCTTAATATTATTGGGAGGGTAGATATGATAGTGCCTCCTTATCCCAGCGAGGTTGCTTTACTCATCTTCTAATTGTGGCACCAAATGCATACCCCACTGGGATCAGCTCAAGTAGAGCCAATCCCTGCTGCCAGTGCGATTTGTCTTTGGATGTGGTTGATCATTAGCCTGAGAGGTCCTTGATTTAATGAAGGCAACGAAATGGTCCAGTTCAAACTCCACACCTTTCCCATGTTGTGATTTTAGGCTGTCCATCAAATGAGTCTTATATTTTCCTTACCAGGCGGTACAAGTGAGTTCACTTGCTTCTGAGCAGCAACAGAAATGCTGTAAGATTGTGTACTTTCCTCCTGGTAGCAGCAGAAGGAAAATAGGCCTCAGCTGTGCATCAGGAAGGGTACTCCATGCTGTAGAAAGAGTCATGTCAGGAGTGCATGCTGGTTGTGTGCTTTGCGTTGTCTTTGCGTTGTAAATAGCGAGGGGCCCTTTGCTCAGAATATTATTGTGACTGACTCTTTGTTAACAGCGGTGCTTTCATTCTTGGACTGCAGGTTGGCGAGCTGGTAAAGGTCACCAAGATTAACATGAGTGGCCAGTGGGAAGGAGAGTGCAATGGCAGGCGAGGGCACTTTCCATTCACGCATGTCCGGCTGCTTGATCAACAGAATCCTGAGGAAGACTTCAGCTGAGTGTGGCTCAACTGTTCTGCTTACAGATGGGAACAAACCAATGGAGTTCGGCTGCAGCTGCAATAGACTGTTCCTAAAGATGTCAAAAGCAGTGTTGTTTCTGCAAGATCCTGATACTGAAGAAATGCCCCTGGGACCTAACGCCTGCAAAAGGCTTGTCTTTTTTCAGGGTACAAAACTCGATGGCTTCTGTGCCAAGTGGCAAAGGTTGCGTGTGAAAATAGGTGTAATGGAGACCGCAGCTCCCCCCCCTTCCTCTTCCCCGGCGGGAGGATGAGAACAGCTCAAAAAGTTCTTGTTTCTGGCTTTATCAGTCCTGTTGCTTTGTCTGTAGCCAGAAAAGCTGGACAGTTAATTAAGAAACTCATAACTTCCCAATCCCAAAAAAATTCCTCTCTTTGGATTTGACTTGTAACCTCTGTGTCATAACTGCTTGTTGCATAATGAGTACAATTTGCATAGTGCAGATAATTGTTAATATAATATTTTGATACTGGGATAGCTGTTGCATAACTACTACCATTTGAATGGGTAAGGGCCAGGGGCAGTTTTTTTCTGGGAAAGTCAGTTTCAGAAATCAGGCTCCAGTACCGGCATAGCAAGTAGCTGATTTAACATCAGAGGTAGATATTAATACCTAAACATATGGGTAGGCTATTGAGCTTTCCTCCTAGTGCAGAGAACTCCATTCATTGCACTTTATTCACTAATGCAAGTAAGGATATTAGTTACTAAATCTGCTACAGATCTGAGCGCTACACTCCAAAGGTAACTTTTAACCAGCTGCAGGTAGGAATAGAACAGATTGTCTGAAAGTCTTTACATGCTTTTACTAATTCAGTATAGTAAGACAAGCATCGCCATCATAAATTGAAATACCACATACTTTTTCCCCTTAAATTGCTATTTAGGATTGTTTTGTTTCTATCTGTAGAGCGTTCAAATGGTGGATCCATGAAGATCTTCTTTTTAATAAACTAATGGAAATGCTTAAATGCTTTGTAATTGATTCTGAGACGTTCCTAGTTCTCAACAATAATTTTTATAGCTTCAGTTATTCACTACTTAGAACACTCAACTTTTGTACTAATATTTCCCAGGATGCTTATTGGCAAATGCTTTTTGACACAATACCTCTAGATAAAGGATATCCATCAAGAGGCAACAGTTCATCCTATGCACTTTGGCCTAAATGTGCCAAACAATAGATTTGTGATCAGAATGGATTGTAGGTGCATGGGCAGTGTTTGTAAAGAAGGCTTTTCTTCCTAAATGATAAAAGAACTAAAATAGTGGGGCATTATCAGTTTAGGCTTTTAACAAGTAATGATGGAATGAAGGCCATGTGTGTTTTGGGAGGGCCTACAGCAGTATACACTGCGGCACATTAGATCAGTAACATGTCAGAAAGAACATTATTCCTTCTCTTGTGTTTAAGTGCAGTGGCTTTAAAGGGAAAGTCCTGGGGTCAAAGGCAGGGATGGGGCGGGGAGCGAAAGCTCCTGGGCTTCCAGGCAGCGCCAGAGTCACTGCTCCCTCCAAAGCAAACTGATTGCAAATCTGTGACTGCACCATACAGATTTTAGCAAAACACTCTGTTCCTGCTATATTGATAATTCAGGCTGGGAGATTATGTTAGTTCTGAGAACTGACTGTGCTTGTCGCCAACCTAGATCATGCTTCTAAAATTACTGGGCAAATAATGAATATAATCAGTTGCCATCATGGGTTTATTGGGTTTACATAGGGAGGGGGATTTTTTATTATTATTGCTCTGCTCCTTAACTGGAATTTAATAGTTGAGATCTGTTAGATTCTCTCTGAAGTTTACCAATTCCTCTACAACGTATGTCTTTTTCTTCTTCCAGCATTCCCTCTAAGACAACATAACTCCTTATTAAACAGCTTCAAGGTGCATGGTACATTCTTAAACACACAGGACTTTTTTCTTTTAGTAGCTTCTCTTTGACACTGCTAAATTTTTATGGGAACTATATTTTACAAAGTAATGCAAGAATTTTTATGAAACCTTATGAGCTGCATTTTAAACACAAGTATAGGTGTTACACCCTATTTCAGTTTCAAACTGACCAGCTTGTCCAGATGAGTAATAGGTGAGCCAGCTTGTGCTGTAAGGCGTGCGAAACACCTGTGACTCTCCAGATGTGGTGGAAGTCCAGCCCAGCTGATGGGAGTCATCATCCAGCATCTAGAGGACCATAGATGCTCCCCACCCAGTGCTCTGAGTAATGTGGGGGAAATCCCTGTGGTTGATTACACGATTGTGGTGGAAGTCTGAAATCTGTGTTCCTTGGGTGACAGAAAAGCAAATTTGCATTTGTTACAATGTCCATACCGCTTGAGGCTGGAAGGCAAAGTAGCATCAATGAAATTATGCTCCTGGACAGGATCGGAGGCTACTTTTTCCTTAAGTGTTCTGAAGCTCCTTTCTTGATAGTCATTTCAAAGACTTGAGACCATCACTTGGTCAGTGTTGGGTGGTTAAATCTGGCTTAAAGCTTGGTTAACTTTCAAAGGTCTGTAAGAGCACCCTTGGCTGCTCTGTTTTTATTCCTTGGGGCAATTTTGCATTGGTGTACTCTTAGAATGGGCAGGCTGCAGCTGTTTCTATCCATCTAAGTCAAGCCCAGCTTTTCATACTAAAACCTGCTGTGGTTTACTCTTGTTAATCTGTTGGAATTCTTAATACTGCAAGTATTTTAATCTTTAATAACCCACCACTTGAAAGAAAAATACTAGGTAAACAAACCTGAATCACAAACATATGTAAAAATGTTCCACTGTATTATATAACACTACACACTTTTTTGACAGTTAATTTTTGTAGCATGTAATTGACATGTGCATACTAAGTGAAGTAAATAAAAATGTGAAAAAATGTTATTTGTGACTCATTGCCTTAACGATAAAGCAAATGTGGGTATGTGATATTTAGGATGATTGTAACATGCATCCCAATCTGTTCTTACATGCTTTGCATGTCAGGATCACTCTCTGTGTAGAAATAGGATGCAAAGTTAGTGTTAAAAGTATGTGTCCCCAAAGTAGATCACGAGACAATCCATGGCTCTTCTTGGTGGCCTGTTCGTGGGGACTGGCAGTCAAAGAGTAGCATACAACTTGGGTGACCTACACTGCATTTTAGAGATAAAAACAAAATTTGTCTGTTTTTCCTGTTGGTGGTTGGAAGCAAGTGAGGCCGACACAGGAGATTGAAGTTAGATGTCGTGCCCATGCCATTGAATGCTGAACACTTGTGCCATCAGGCACCCGGTCATGCCCACCATACAGAGAGCTGACCTGCAGGCCGAGGGAGGATCCACCACCACTGTTATGTGCCTTCAAATGGATTACGACTTATGGCGACCCTATGAATCGGCGACCTCCAAGAGCATCTGTCATGAACCACCCAGTTCAGATCTTGTAAGTTCAGGTCTGTGGCTTCCTTTATGGAATTAATCCAACTCTTGTTTGGCCTTCCTCTTTTTCTACTCCCTTCTGTTTTTCCCAGCATTATTGTCTTCTAGTGAATCCTGTCTTCTCATGATGTGTCCAAAGTACGATAACCTCAGTTTCATCATTTTAGCTTCTACTGACAGTTCTGGTTTAATTTGTTCTAACACCCAATTATTCATTTTTTTCGCAGTCCATGGTATGTGCAAAGCTCTCCTCCAGCACCACATTTCAAAGGAGTTGATTTTTCTCTTATCCGCCTTTTTCACTGTCCAACTTTCACATACATACATAGAGATCGGAAATACCATGTTCTGAATGATCCTGACTTTAGTGTTCAGTGATACATCTTTGCAATTGAGGACCTTTTCTAGTTCTCTCATAGCTGCCCTCCCCAGTCCTAGCCTTCTGATTTCTTGACTACGGTCTCCATTTTGGTTAATGACTGTGCCAAGGTATTGATAATCCTTGACAAGTTCAATGTCCTCATTGTCAACTTTAAAGTTACATAAATCTTCTGTTATTACTATAGTCTACCACTAGTGAAACATTTTTGAACCACAGCTGAAAACATCTGTTGCCCAGGACTGCAACCTTTCATCAGTTATTAACTGGCTAGATTAATTGTTTAAACACTTCTAATTGATTACAATGACATCCCCAATTAATTGGACAGGGTTTTTGTTTACCGCAACTACTTTTGACAAATACTACAGTGGCAAGCCCCATCTTGTGTGGGAGAGATGCCTCTTCTAAGGTGATGCTTCCCCTGCGGTCTATCCCATAATTTAAGTCTAAAACAGGGAGAGAATGCTTCTGAGTTCAGCACTGCTGGCTCGTACCCATAAACACATTTATGCAAAAACAAGGGAGTTCTCTTGGAGCACCCTAACCACTAGCAGATGTCTTGCGGCACACGTTTTGGTGGACTGAGGTCCAATTCTTCAGGTGCATCAAGTCGGGGGTCACTCACTGCGGTTCTTGCACCCTGCCTTGTGGACTTCAGGGGCCCTGACTTTAAGCTATCAAGTTGGGCATCCTTCCCGGGCACCTGCCTCCGGCTCCTTTTGCCGCACTTTTCTTCAGTATCAGCTGGCTTGTAACAGAATTGAGCCCGCGCACCACGGCTCCAACTGGGTGCACTAGCTCCATCTTCCGATGGCCCTCCCTGCCTTCTCATTGACTATAAAGTCAGTATGTCCGCGGGCGGGACTCGAACCCGCCGCCTCCGGCTCCCAAGTGGCGCCTCAGCCGGCGCCTCCTGACGTGCGGCGGTTGCTAAGGAGCCACTGTTGCTGTGGAGGGGGAGAGCGCGCGCAGGGCGTTGCGCACGCGCGTGCGACCCAAAGTTCCCGGATGTAGCGGGAGGAGGCGCTGCCGCCATCTTTGCCCGGAGAGCAGCGAGAGCTGATCGTGGCTGAGCCCCCCCCGCCGGACCATCGGTCTCCATCCGCCCCGCGCAGCCCCTGCCGCCCTCGCCCGACGGACATGGACGACCGGGAGGACCTCGTCTACCAGGCCAAGCTCGCCGAGCAGGCCGAGCGTTACGATGGTGCGCGCGGGAGGGGGAGGAGGAGCGGCGGCGGCAGCGGCGATGATGAGCTAGAGGGAGGGAGGACGGTGCCGCCGCCGAGCCAGCAAGGGGGGGCGGGGGGCTGGCTGGCTGGTTGAGGGGAGCGCCGGCCACAAAATGGCGGCCCAGGCAGGCAAGGAGGCCGGCAAGACGGGGCGGGCGGGAGCGGCGGCGGGGGGGCGCTCACAAAATGGCGGCCGCGCGCGC
Organism: Rhineura floridana; assembly: GCF_030035675.1. Classification (NCBI taxonomy): domain Eukaryota; kingdom Metazoa; phylum Chordata; class Lepidosauria; order Squamata; family Rhineuridae; genus Rhineura; species Rhineura floridana. The sequence continues at coordinate 20,642,458 of NC_084500.1, read as the reverse complement.
GCCAGGAGGAGGCGGCGGCGGCGGAGGATAAGAAAGGGGCGACGGACGGGAGGGGCAGGGCAGGACAAAAGCTCCCCCCCGGCTGGGCGGCGTAGAGGGGTGTGGCGGCGGCGGCGGCCCGAGAGAGTGGAGCCGAGCGGCCCGCAGAGAGCCCGGGATGTGTGTGTGCACGGCCTCAACCCAATCCAGGGGAGCGGCTGTGCTCCGGGAGGGGCTGGGGAGGCTCCACCTCTGGCATCGGTGGGTCCCTCTTCCTCGGGCACCCCCCGCAGGTGAGTGGGGACGCGCGCCCCCCCTTCACACGCCCGCAAAATGACGGGCCCGGGGGGCGCTTGGCTCGCTTTCTTGGGACTCGGCCTCGTTGCACGCGCGGGGACCGACTCCCGAGGAAACGCACTTGCGGCTGCCCTGCCTGTGGTGGACAGGGACGCTCCCTCGCGAGGGCGGCAACCCTTCTCTCGCTCGCAGGGCAGTTTTGTGCCATCGTCCCGCTGGGGAGCAGTGGGAATCGGTCCGTGAAGCTGGGCGCCGCTGAGGTGCAGCCCCTGCTCCTTGCTGGGGGATTGAAGAGGCAGGAGTGCCTCGGCGGTGGTATTTTCGCTGTAAACATTTAAAACAAATGCTGCGTTAAAGTCGGGAAGCAAAAGGAGCAGGAGTCTCCTCCTCACATCACAAAGCTCCTTATTCAGTTTCAGACCCTGAAGGGGGTGAGTCTGTCCCTGGGGTAGATTTCAAATGTCACAGTGGAGAGTGTGTCATACCTGGAAGACAGGAGTGCTTGTGCAGGTGCCATTCCCCCCTTGGAGTCCTTGGGGAAGGGCTGTCACACAGTGGTGGAGGATCTGCTTTGCATGCAGAACGGCCTGAGTTCAGTCCCCAGCAACATGTCCACATGGAGCTGAGAGAGGCTCCTTCTCTGAAATCCTGGAGAGCCATTGCTCCAGTAAGTGTAGACAGTACTGAGGTAGATGCACCAGTGATCTGAGTTTCCCTCTTTAAAGCTGGGTGGGTTGGTCTGTCTAGGGCAGGAAGGCTGTCAGAGAAGGAAAGCTGCCTTCAGCTTGTAATCTTTTGGAGAAAGGTGGCCTCTGCTCATCCCATCCTGCCTGTGAGGGCTGTACTTAGAATAGAAGGAAGGCACCTGGTTGGCCACTGAGAACAGGATGCTGGACTAGATGGGCCACTGGCCTGATCCAGCAGTCTCTTCTTATGTTCTTATGAAGGTTGTCTTTCTTTAAAACTAGCTGGGCAGTTGGGAATAAGACGGGTGGCCACTTGGCACATGGGGCTCCTAGCAGGCTCCTTGCTGTCTTAGCCTTGTGCCTTTCCACAACGGCTGTGGGGCACAGACCATTGAAGTGACCCTTTTTCTACTCTTCAAACATGTTGTCCAGAAGTGCCATATGGTTTATCCTGTGCCTGGGTGGTCTCATTTTGAGCAAAGTTACAAAGCCTAAAAGCTCTGTATAGCTTGTGGCCACTGCAAGAGTGTATTGGGTTGACGCTTTTTCTAGTTCCCCAGTTTGCGTGGGATGTTAAGGCTGATCTGACATTTTATTTCGCCTTGCACACCGCATCAAAACCACGGTAGACTGACTGTCAAAGACCCCTTGCAGGACACGGGAGTTGAGCATGGCAGGCTCTCTTTCCCTTTCCCCCACCCCCAGTTACAGCTGCTCTCCTCTGTAACAGCAAAAGGTATATAGGAGTAGAGGAGGCTGCCTGAACGTGTCAGCCCATCTAGCTCAATGTGGTCTATGCCAACTGGCAGCTGCTCCTCAGGGCTTCAGGCAGGAATGTCTCCCAGCCCTGCCTGGAGATGCCATTGGGGATTGGACCTGGGACCTCCCACATGCAAAGGAGAGGCTCTGCCACTGAGCCACGATGGGCCTTCCCTGTAAGGTTGAAGATTCTTGTTGAGCAGTCGGCCTTTCCTGACTTGGAAACCAAAATCTGTTGGGACAGATTGCTTCTGTTCTCTTTGAGGTATAATCCCCAGAAGGACCAGGTTTGGTAATTGGCGTGTTGTCAGAATACAGACCCAATGCTGAGGAGCATCTGTTGCCTTCGAATGTAACGGTTCATGGAACCTCTGTCCCAGCCTTCCTTGGGCTACAGCTTCCATCAGCCCCAGCCAGGGTGGCAAGAGATCGGGCTGATGGGAGTTGTGGTCTAACAATGCCTGGCGGGCACTGGGTTGAGGGATGCTGCACTGCAACAACCGGTGTGCTAGCAGCTCTCCTGTTAGGAGTGCATGGCTGCATGGAAGAGCAGAGCGTGGCTCAATCCTAGATTGCCTCTGCATAGGCCAGCAGACTGTCCACAAAGAACATATCCCTGGGATACTGGTAAGCTTTTAGCTGGCTGTCCCCTTTCACATAGGCTGCAGAGTGAGTGATGTTGCGTCTGGGTCAATTTGGGCTCCTCAGTCGTGACATGCTGAAATTTGCATTGTTGAATCACAGCCATTCCTTACAGAGCAAAACTCTGGCCTCCTTTTTGCAGAACAGTGTGGAAATGGTGTGGGCAGCATGTGATGAAGATATTGAACCTTTTTCCACGGGGACTTTAGGCAGGACTTGAGTGGCTCCCACAGTTCCCTGTCACTTTTCCAGGCTGTTTCCTTTTCTTCAGACTAGGAGCTGGGGAGGGGATCTTCCTAGTTGGGGGAGGAGGGGAAGATTGTGGCTTGTTCTTGTGTGGCATTTGGAGCTTTTATGAAGCGCTGTGCGAGCCTAGGAGTAACGCACCAGACCACCCCTGCTCCAAGCTTCAGAAGTGCAGTGTGAGGTCAAGGACTCCCGCCCTTTGGCATTTGGCTCCATAGTAAGGCATGAAAGGGCAGCACACCTTGAAGGTGCACTGAAGATAGTTAATTGACAAATGTGTTTCAGGTTAGAGCACTTCCTCAACTCTAGAAACCTGATACGCATACAGCCTGTTAACATCTGTTTTTAAAATCACCCCTAAAGAAGAGTATTATGTGCCCCCTTTTTCTTACTGCATTTGGTGCCTCCTCCTTTCCTCTACTAAAGACAGCTAACATGATTGACTCCTGCTTCTTAACCTTTCTGGTGCTCGTGTCTCTGCCTTCTTCCCCTCCATATTTAGAAACTTGTATTTTGCAAGCAGAAAAAATGATGCCGTGTAAACATGTGACAACAGATATCGGAATACAATCTGGGCATTTTCATCACTGTTCTCCCAACATGTATCTGGCTCTGTATGGGTTGGAATGTCTCTCTCTCGTAGACCAGATCATGAGGCCACGCTGCTTGCAGTGATATGTGGTGGTTGCCCCAAAGCACTCTTGCATGCAAGTGGCAGTGGGGGGGGGCTGGAAGAAGGGGTTTTCCCATCAACCTGTATCTAATTTGGGGTTGGCTGCTATCTTGGTGCTCTGTTTTTCGCTCTGGTTGCTTTGCTGCAGTGTCTATAAATCTGCCACAATGGAGACTCCTGCTGCTATTCTGCTACAGGTGCACGAGCTGGAAGAGTCTTGAGGGCTGACAACATTGCCCTGGAGCTTTGTAGTTCAGTATGACAAGGTGCAGTTCATCAGAGCACTTTCCCGACTGACACAGTTGTAGCATATTGAATGCAAAATGAGAGTGCCTAGGTCAGAACAATTGTACCGTTTGAGTTCTGGCAGATACATGTGAAGTGATGCTTGTGGTGCAAAATTGTTGTTTGCCTCCTACATTCCTGCCTGCCATGCTCAGATTTGGCCAGACTGACCTTATTAATTCAAGACCAAACTGAGTCTCGTTTGTTAAAGGTCAGATTCTGGACTTGGGTTATCAGCAGTTTTAGGACCTGGAGAGCAACGGTGTTGAAACACGTGAAGACACGCATATTCTTTCTTTAGAAATGGTTGAGTCCATGAAGAAAGTGGCTGGAATGGATGTTGAGCTGACAGTCGAAGAAAGGAACCTGCTGTCTGTTGCATACAAAAATGTGATTGGTGCCAGAAGAGCTTCTTGGAGAATAATCAGCAGCATCGAACAGAAAGAGGAAAACAAGGGTGGAGAAGACAAATTGAAGATGATCCGGGAGTATCGGCAAATGGTGAGTGCTGGGAAGACCAGGGCCGCTTGGCCTCTTCCAGGGTAGTTGGCGAGTGTTGCAGCCCCACATGTACATAGTACTGGAGGGCTTCTAGGGGCTACAGGGCAGTTCCTAGCAGTAGCATGAGCTTAGATGGCTCGCTGTAACTTCCCCAGCTGCAGAGCCGTTATGTCTAGGGCGGCCCACAGGCTAAGGGTTGCTTCACAGCGTCTGTGTCTTCCTTGCAACTCAAGGCGCACTTGAGCTCCTCCTTGACCTGGGCAGCTCCTCTCTGCCTGTTCCAGTCGATGTGCTGGGCATAAACCTTGAGGAAGGGAAGGGCTATGTGACGGGAGCTCTGGCTCTGTCCATGCCTGTCTTCACTTCAGGTTCACAGGTTACATCTCAAGCACATATTTCCTTCTCATCTGGGTAGTAAATCAGTCGGGACTGGAGTTCATACTAACAGCTGTGCCATTAACACATGAGATTTGAGGGAAGCCTAAGCTTCGTAGATATTCCAAAGGGGGTAGAAAGCTCCAGAGCAAAAGTGGCTGTACCCGAGAGCGTGATGTTGCACATCTTGCTTGTTTAAACTGAGTTCTGTAACAGAGCAAGACCCGCTGTAGTGGTGAGACACCTTTCCTGTTTGGACGCAGATCATGGCCTGGACTTCCGGGAAGGGACCGTCTCGGTTGCTTCCCCAGGAGTCCTGAGAGGTTCAGAAAATGGGATTCTAATCACAGCAATACTTCACGGATGGAGGGCAGCCGTTCATTAGATAGGAATAAAAAGCCATCTGAAACCTCATAGATAAGCTTGTGTCTGTCCTTTTCTGTAAGTTAACCGTACATTTATCTGAACATAGCTGCCAGTTTCATGGGTTGGCTGTGAATTTTTTCTTCATTATTTTCTTATATTTGTAACCCTGTAACAAAAGATCACAGGCTGACTGACAGATAAAACAAGGAGGCAATACATTGTATACGATGCACTAAAATCAGCTTTTAAAATTAAAATCATGGACAAGTCTAAACAAAGAGAGGAGTAAAACATACAAAAGGAGAACAATGTATCTTCTCCATAGCATGCATAGGTTTTGTTAAAGCTTCTGTTACATTCTTCCTTTTATGTCTGTCTGTCTGCCTCTCTCTCTCTCTCTCTCTCTCTCTCTCAAAGGGTTATATCTAATTCTGTTCTCATGGAAGGCTCCTTGATCTATAGGAGGGTGCTGTGATTTGGGGGGAATGGAGGTGAATTTTGCTCCATCCCCTTTCCCTCTGCACCCTCATTCCCAGATGTGCTCCAGTGAGATCCTTTGGGACAGCATTGGAGGGTGGGGATGAGGGCCTGCAGGAGAAAGGGGGGATTGCAACAATCACATTCCTCTATTCCCTTATTGTGGAAGCACCTGCCGGAGCAAAGACTGGAGGAACACAATTGGATACCCGTCCCTCGGTGTGTGAGCTTTTCCTCGTTGGGAATGCTTGCCTGCTTCTTGGTTATTTTGGTTGCTGTATTCTGAAACCTTTTTGAAACGAGATAGTCAGTCCCATACCTGCATTCCAAACACAGACACGCCATCCATTTATATAATGCATTATTGATATCTATCCCTATCCTCATAATATCCAACATCCAGTTTGTCTTGACTGCTATTGCTCTGAGTTTTTATTTGAGCACCACTACAACCCAAGGTCCAAGTGGTCTCATTTTCTTATGATTGCAGAATCTGTGGGGTGACGTTTGTGTTGGGGGGATGGGGTGCATGGGTGGATCTTTTGTCTGACACCCAAATCTACAAATGAGTGTGCCTTTGTAGAAAGATGATGGGAACCCATTCGTCTTGAATCATAACTGTGGAAGGCCTCAGCCTAATGAAGACGCCTAATAATGGGCATCTAGTAGTCTGCACTGGAGCACAATAAAGAATTTGCATCTTGGGAAAATCATACTGTGAAAGGTTCCCCAGATTTTTAAAGGGCTCTGAATATTCAGTTCATAACAGCAGACTTTTTGTTGAATTGCTAGGTAAAAGAGAAAGTAACCTGCCCAAGTGGTCAGTGTGGGAAATAGGGAACAGAGTGTATTATTATATTACAGTGTTCAATTGGGCATATACCTGTAGTACAGTAAATAACAGACACTTGAGTATTGGACCGGTTCCTGCATGCCAAGGAGTTTGGGCCAGTCACTGGAAGGATTTGGCTGTGAGCAACAACTGGGAGAAAAGTAGCTAGAAGACTTCTCCTCTACAGGCTTGCATGTTGAGATCTGTGTGACACTTGATGAAATGTGTACCCTGGAATGAAACTAGCCCTTACCTCTCCTCTCCTCCCGCAATCCCTGGCTCCAGAGGTGTGAAGCATGGTAGCGGGGACCAACTGGCAGCCAGGATGTTCCTTTGTTTCAGACCCTCCATTCTGCCACTGTGCAACAAGGTGGCCTTCCTCTCCTGGGTGGTGTGTTGGCAAGGTCAGTTGGGAAATCCTAGAGTAAAAAGCTTTGTCTGGACTGAAGGCAGGGGGGTGCATCCTTTTTCAAAAGCTGACTCAAAAAGGCCAGAGCAGCAAGAGGGTACTTTGGAGGGTTGTTAGTAGTATTAATTTTTTTATAAAGCTAGACAATTTTATTTATTCATTGGCAGTAGCTGTCCTCTCTTAATTTTTTTTTCCTCTCTCAAGGTTGAGACTGAATTGAAGCTAATCTGTTGTGATATTCTGGATGTACTGGACAAACACCTCATTCCAGCAGCTAACACTGGCGAATCCAAGGTTTTCTATTATAAAATGTAAGTGATCTACTATACCCCATTGCGTGAAATGGAGAAGGTGCCTTAACTGTGATGTTTGTAGAACAGGTATACCCAAAGGAGATAGGCTCTTCCCTAGATAAGTGAAATTTTGGGGCCACTCCATCCCCTGCCCCTTCTAGAAGTAAATATTTGGAGGGAAATTGAGATATTTGCAGCATTATTTTCTTACCAGTTCATATCTATAACTTTAAGAACATACAATGAATATGAAATATGAGTATTATGAAAAGGCCTCTTTAGTGGCCCCTGGCTGTGAAATGCTTTCTTCACAGAGGAACGCCTGACACCGTCTCTGTCCATCTTCAGGCTCCAGGCAAAGACCTTCACTCAGGCCTTTGGCCCTTGATGTGTGCTGTCCTAGTTAATCATTTTTGTTATTTGATGAGTTTTAAGGATTAATTGATTATTATGTGTGGTTTTTAACATATTGATAAATTTTGTTGAGTGTCCGTGTTTTATCTGTGATTATTACCTTACATTTGTGTATATTTTAAGTATGCTGTAAGTCGCCTAGAGGCTGTTTGGAATTAGGTGACCAACAAAAATAATAATAGCTATGACATGCATGAATTAGAACATAAAATGGGTACTATAATCTTTATTGAATTTTATGAATGCATTCCTTTTGTTCAGACAGTAATTACAAATATATCCAGGGTAGGAGATGAAGCACCTTCCCCTAAGATACCAAATATTTATTGGGTTTTGTCAGTTTGAAAAATGGGGGGAAGTTGCCTTTAAGTCAGAAACTGCTAGGATTGCAGTAAACGAAAGGAAATTGTATTATTTGTGCTTAAAAATTGTCTTCTCTCCGCAGTCATTAGTTTGCGTAGCTCTGTTTAGAGATTCTGTATGGAATAATATACCAGGTCCCAGAGCAGCCACTGATGCAGGCCATGTTTCCTCCCTTTTCTTTTCTCCCCACCTGCCCAGGAAAGGGGACTACCACAGGTATCTTGCTGAGTTTGCCACAGGAAATGACAGAAAGGAAGCAGCCGAGAACAGCCTGGTGGCTTACAAAGCTGCTAGTGATATTGCAATGACAGAACTTCCTCCAACACATCCCATCCGCCTAGGACTTGCCCTCAACTTCTCTGTTTTCTACTATGAAATTCTTAATTCTCCTGACCGTGCCTGCAGGTGAGGATCACCCCGTGTGGAACAGGCAAGGGTTTTTTCCCTTGAGGCAGCTTCCAGTCTACTTGAAAAATAGCAAGGGACAGAAGTTGTTAGAGGAAAGCTCAGGTATGTGCAGGTTAAGATTTCAGCTGCCACTACTTCAGAATCTCTGGGCCTGCCCAAGTGAGCAGCCAGATATACACATTAAAGTGTTCAATACACCTGTGGCCTTAATCCAGTGTTTAAACTTCCCTCCATCACTTGGGGCTTGCTGTTCTGCAGAGCAGCAGCTTGTGAGAAGGATCCAATGGAGTCATAACGGGCTTGGTCACATTTACCTCATGAAACTGTGTAGAGGGATAAAATTGTAATATAAGCTAACTTGGTGGTGAAGGGTATAAGTGAGAAGCAAAGGTGCAGGGAATCCTGACAGTGCTGGAAACATGGGGGATGTTGGTATCTTGGAATGTTCTACCACTCTTGATTGTATTGTATGTCTTATTGTAGGTTGGCAAAAGCAGCTTTTGATGATGCTATTGCAGAACTGGATACGCTGAGTGAAGAAAGCTATAAGGATTCTACACTTATCATGCAGTTGTTACGTGATAACCTGACACTATGGACTTCAGATATGCAGGGGGATGGTGAGTATCTGATGAGTCAGCAGCCTGAGTCTTAACATGAGAGAAAATTAGTGGGACAAAATGTTGCAGAGGAGGTCGTGGCTGCAGACAGCCTAGAATATGAGTGCCATCATACTGTTCAGAGGAGGAGGATTTGAGGAGTGGAGAAGAGATCCATGATAATATTTTCAGCCCCAAACCTGAATATATTATTTCTTATATAGTGGAGGGACACCGTTCTGGAGATGGGAAGCACTTCCCTCGAACCCTAACCCCCTTTTCCCTCTGAGATTTTTAGTGTAAGCTGCCAGACAATATGCTATCTTGTTGTTTTTCTCCAGTTTCTTCTAATTCACAATTTTGCATGCTTCTGCATACCTAAGGAGCCCCCACCCAAGTATGTAGAAGGCACAACATTATTTTTGGGGTGGCAGGTCATTTCTTTTCCAAGTTCAACCACTTGTATTTGCTGTTAGGGGCGACAATTGATGTGGCAGTGTAGCCTCCCTTCCTAACAGGCATGCTCTTGTTCAGGGTGCTGGCCAGCCAGGACTTTGTCCAAGATGCTTTAAACTGTAAAGAGCTGAAGCAGGCCATTCCACACAACCCCACCCCTGCTCCAATTTTCCATTTTTCTCTTCCTCGTACGCTCATCGTTCTGTGACTGTGACGCCTGCTGAGTCCTCAATGGGCTGGGGGTTTTTGGGTGGGGGGAATGGGTGCCATCTTTGGGGCTTTTTTTTTAATTGCACTCCTGGGGGCCTCTGGCTCCTCTGAGCATTCTGATACTTCTTGTTCAATGGTCCAGTTTTTGCTATTACAGTGAGTGTTGATCTCTGGGGTGGTATATATGAGGAGGATAATGTGGTTTTGTGGGGTGTTCAGTTTTGATGGGCCTCATATGTAATGAAGTATTGTATTGGGTCTGGGAACCATGTTTTTTTATTCATTCACTATGAATATTATCAAAAATAATTTCTCTAGGCAATGGAAAAATACAATGGGTACAAAATAAGGTTAAAGCAACAGAAATGCAGTAAATTCAACACTGACTCCAAACCTAGCATTAAAAAATGAACAAATGCTGTGGCAGCAAAACATTTAACACAAATAAAAAGAGCTTTAAAAGCCACACCATCAAAGATTAAACCAACCACCTGTGATCGTGAGCGTCCTCCAGCTCCAGGGTGACTGGGATCCCAAGGAGAGACCTTTCTTTCATAGAGCAGCCATTAGTCAATTTCTCCACTTAGCTATGAAGGTCTATTCCTGCTTGTCAGTCTCTCTGGCTTTCGATAAATTGACCATTGTATCATCCTGGACCAGATCTGTGGAATGGGGATTGGAGGTACTGTGTTATGGTGGTTCCAGTCCCACCTAGACCAACTCCAGAGAATAGCATTGGGAGACTGCTTTTCGGCCCCCTTCCAGTTACTCTACAGGGTGACGCAGGACACTATTTTATCCCCAGTGCTATTTAATATGTATATAAAGTCACTGGGAGTGGGCATTAGGAGTTTGCGTGCAAGGTGTCACCAGTCTGCTGATGACATTTAGCTCACTTTCTTCCTAACATTGGAATAAGGAGAGGCCATGTGGGTCCTCGACCGGTGGCTGGACACAGTGGTGGGGTGGATGTGGAAAAATAGCTGAGCTTGAATCCTGGCAATGAGGAGGCACTGTGGGGGATTGGCTCCTGAGTCTGAGAAATTGGTCAATTGCCTGCCCTGGATTGCACTCCCCTGAAGGAGCAGGTATGCAGTTTGGGGATGCTTCTGCATGCATCTTTGTCATTGGAAGCCCAAGTAGCCTCAGTGGCTAAAAGCACCTTATACCAGCTGCATCTGATATGATAGCTATGACCGTTCCTGGACCAGGGGACCTTGACCACAGTAGGTCAGGCGTGGGTTACTTCAAGATTGGATTACTGCAGTGCACTCTCTGTGGAGCTACCCCCGCACTTGACCCAGAAACTGCAGTTAGGGCAGAATGTTGCATCATGGTTGCTGACAGGAGTGAGACCATGTGAGCATATACCACTTCTGCTCAGAGATCTGTACTAGTTGCTGTTTTGTTACCAGGCCAAGGTCAAGGTGTTTCTTTTGGTATATACAGCCTGTAACAGCTTGGGACTGCCTTACACAATATGTGCCCTCTTAGATCCGTGGCGCTGGCACTGTTACAGGTGCCACATAATACTCCTGGTAAGAAATTGGGGTGTTTTAGTGTGGCAGCGCCTACCCTTCGGCACTGCCTGCTTATTGACATCAGACAGGCACCTGTGCTGTACTCTTTTTGGCCCCTGCTTAAAACGTGTAGATGTTGATGTGTTTAAATCTCTTTTTAGTATACAGTTGTTTTTAACTACTTGTTTTAAACTTTTTCGTTAATAATTTTAATATTTCTCGTAAACCTCTTGGACGTTTTATTACATTCAATCAGTCTATGAATTTTGTTAAGTATAAATAAATACATACTGACTCCATTTCTGTAAAAACTATGAAAAGGTGAGATGAGGAAGTTGTCTGGTCCCAGAGTACAGTTGTGAAGCTTGCATGATTTCTCTTGAGACCACCAGCATCAGAGTATTGCTTAAAAGGCCCACTGGCTTAATGTGTTTCCTCTTCAGTGTACTTTTGTGTGTTAAGCCGGCTCACACAGTTCCTTCTTGCAAGCTTGGTAAGTAGAGATGTTTCTGTTGGAGCCCTCACCACTACGTTGCACACGAAGGGGTGGCTGCAAGTGCTCCCCCAACAACCTACCATTCTCCACCCCGCCCCCCAGCACAAGTGCTTTCCTGTTTGAGGATTCTTCTCTGTCCTCCACATCCCAAGTGTGGCTTCACTTGGACATCTAGTTGATTCCAAGCTGAGAACTTGCCTAGAGAGAAAGTCCTGGAGGTCTGGCTCTCGCCAGTAGAGTGGATTGGCTTAAACTGGGGTGATCTAAAATTACTGTTTTGAGCCATAGCTTAAACCTCCAAAAGACAGAAAAAAATAAGCTTCTGTTTTTCAAATTAATATTTTTCCTGAAGAAGCATGCATTGCTGTAACTTAATTAAAACAGACCAGAATCGTAGTCCCAAATCTTTGACCTTGCTGCATAATTGCATCTGCTTAAGAGGGAGATGTCTATTTGCCTTACTCTCTACCTATGTAAAGATAAACTTTAGACAACAAAGGGTGCAGTTCTGTGTAAACATATTTGGAAGTTCCATTGAAGAATGTAGAACTTCTGGGTTACCATGCCAGATTGGATTTCAGATTGAGTTGAAACTAGTACCCAGAACTTCCAGCAAGCAAAAGATGGTATATTACTTGGCTGGTTCAGTCATAAATATGTTTAATTGTCGAGCTAGAAAAGGTAGCTGGAAGGCATAAAACCAACATAGGCTTGGTACATGATCCAAGTGACTTGCAGGAGGGCATCTCCTGGAACCAACATGGATAAAATCTGGCACCTTTCTCTTGGTTCCTGTCAGAAGCCCTTCCTCGTATATATTAACAGCAATCTCAGGTTGAGTGCTGGTCCTTATGAAACCCACACAAGAGGGAGGAGGGATCAGCATGTTCAAGGGAACCATGACGTTTGCAGAAGTACAGAATAACTTTAGCTTGCGGCCATGGAATGCTGATAAGAGGGTTATTTGCAAGGGGGTAAGAGGTAAGAAGGTCATAAGACGCAGCCTCATACCGAGTCAAAGTTGCTCCATCTAGTGCGATGTTATCTCCACTGGTGGCCAGTGCAAAGCAGGTGCTTCCCCACCATTGAGCGATGTGGGTCTTCCTTAGATGGACTAGATGTTTTTAATCCTGAGGGAGCTCTCCACACCGTAGTATGTGGTTGCGGATGCCACTGGAGTAATTGTGCTTAATCTCACATACTATCCCCCCATATTCTTTGGTAGTCAACAGATTGTGTCTATATGTGATAGCCAACCATTATTTCTACTAGCCATTGGGAAAATCAGAACATAATAAAAGTGCTCTAAGCATGTGGCCTTCCCCACCGAGGATGTGCAACATGCCCTTTCCCTGGCAGAATTCATGGAAAGGGCTTGTAGGGCGGGGGCCTTGCTTTTCTCTCCGTAGAAGTTGGGGACTGCCCCCCATGCCAGTGTACCACACACAGCTAGAGAACAGACCCCCCCCAAAGAAAAGGCCACACAGCAGCCCCTTGTGGTAAAATACTCTCCCTCCCTCCTTACCTGAGGCACTATTTTCATTGAACACCAAAGGGGACCTTCTGTCCAGCAGAAATGTGTCTTCTGGTGAAGCTAGTGTTTTCCTCCACAGAAGAAATCTATTTCTAGTTTTTCTGTCAATCCTCATTTTCTTTAAACTCTGTTTTAGAAACTCCATAACCTTTTTCTGGGATTGTGGGATAAGACATGGCAGCCAGGAGTATCCTCTTTTTTTAACAAAAATAAAAATATCTGTCCTGCTGTCCTGCATTATTTTCTCTGCATTGCTTACAGTATATTACAAATGCAACAATACAATATAGAATACAAGAAGCTAAAGTAAGGCTTTTGCCTGGAGCCTTTCCAGGGAGGGTGTTCCATAAGCAGACAGCCTGCCATCAGAAAGGGCCTTGCCCCAGCGGCTTCCCCCTCACCTGCTTTGAGAAGTGAAGGGACACCAAAGAGTAATCCACTGCTGCCTGGCTGCCTTTTGGGGGGGGCGGGGGGAGAGGATGCATACCAGGATCTGACTTGTGGGGCAACTTTGACAGGTGGGTGGGGCCATCACCTGTCAATCACCTGGTGTCATTATGACATCGCCTGATTGGCAGGCAGGTGAGCCCTGCTGGGAAAAGGGTTGCACAGCCAAGTCTGGAATAAACCCTGTCCTGCCACCCATCTAGTCCATCAGCGCTTGGGTGTGTTTGGGGATAATGGCTTCACAGACCGAATTGGAACTTGGGGAGGGGGGGGATGTGTTTGGCCGGGAGGATCTCCATCCTGTCACGCAATAATCACTCTTGGTTAAATGGCACATAGGGGGGAAAATGGCCCCTTTGACATGGGGGGCTCCACCTCTCAGTTATGGGTCGGAGTGGCATGAGGTGCTTTGGTGAAAAGTGACGGTCAGAGCACAGTGGTACTCCCAACTGTGCCTCCCACCTCCTGCTTTCCTGCGCACTGGTACAGTCTCCTAACAAGTAGTGTTGGCCTTCCCCTATCCCTGCCTCACGCTTTCTGTAAACACCATACTTCGGCTCATTTGTTACCTTTCTATAACTCCTGTTTTTCCCCTTTTTTGTTGTGTAGATTCTTAAAGGGAACTCCACCTGTTCATTTTCTAAAACTCTACTTTGTAAGTCTTCATGATTACTTGGGAAATTGCTTTCCTTTTCACTAATGGTTGTGTCCTGCTTGCATCTCTGACTCTATCAGGGCTATGCACTTACTCTTTTCTCCCCCCCTCCCCAATGTTTTATTTAAGGTCTGTTGGCCCTGGGCTTCTGGTTACCTGGGTGGACACTCTTAAATGCTTGCTCTCCAACCAGTATTCTAAACATTTCCCTGCTTCCTGCAATGGCAAACCTTAAATTCTTGCCAACTGGTTTCCTCTCGGCTTATTGTTTCATTGGCCCCATTGAAATGGTGTGGTATGTGTACATGCTCTCTCTAATGATGCATCCCTTCAGCTGTGACAAGAACGTCCTTAGAGTGCCAGAAGGGAAGGGTGCAGACAGGGCATTTTGGAAATCAAGCTCTTCTGCCCATTGATCTGACTACTGCATGTCTTGGGCTAGATTCAAGCCACGTTAGGTGTGTTCTTGTATTTAGAGATCCATGCTTGTGTGTGTAAGGCCACAACTGGTTGATGGCAGAGATCTGCTTTCATTGCATGCTTCAGTCTGAGCAGGCAAATTAACACCAAGCATGTGACCATCCTTGGTGAGAATTATCTTTTTAATAACATGTTGAAAAGGGCCGCTTGTATTGGAGTAGCAACGTAACAATTAAAATAGGATTTGCCCTCAACAGAGCAGGTTTGCAGGGTGGACTAACACTGTATTGCTGCATAAGCCACTGAAATGCAGGGTGTCACTGGCCACGGCTGTCCTAGTGAGGAAGAAGGAAGCAGCTTCTGCTGTGGAAGCTGTTTGGGTATTTTGGAAGCTTGTTTTGTTGTGGCCCTGTTGGAGCGTTTCCTAGCTCTGCAGGTGAGGCCATGCACTTTGGAGGGTGCTCTCGTGACTGCTGGCAACGGTGTGTCATGGTGCTGTGTGTATTACTATGACGGGCCAAGTTCTACAGAGAATCCTGGAGTCTGTAGGGATAGACCTGGATTACAGAGTATTTGCTGCTGTTGCACAGTCATAGCCTAACTTTATTGGTTTTTCTTCCCAGGTGAAGAACAGAGTAAAGAAGCGCTGCAGGATGTGGAAGATGAGAACCAGTGAGACATCAAGGCCAATAAAAGACCCCATCTTTGTCCCCCTTCTACCCCACCCACTCCCCATAAGCCCCTCAGTGTCCCTGGGAGCCATCTAATCTGACGTTTGTGATGGGTCCTAGAATTTAGGTTCCTACCCTGTTGGTTTTTTTACACAGTTGAAAAGTTCTTTAAAAGGCAAGAGTGAATGTCTGTGGATTTTACTGGTGCCAGCTTTCAGTTTCTTTAAGACACTAACCGGACTAGCTTCATAGAGGCTTTTTCTGCATCACTGTGTTGTCTTTTGTCCGTGTCGGAGGTGACATCTGGAAGCCATTAGAATTCTAGAGGAGGCATGTTGCACTTTCGAGTGCATGTGGTGGCATTTTTCATTTTTTATAATTGTTTAAACAATTTTATACCAGTGTTTAAAATTGGGTGTTTAGCTTGAAGTCACAGGTTTCATTGAAACAGTTCTTGTAGTGGTTTTGCTGTAAAAGAAAAAAACAAAACAAACAAAACAATCCAACTGTGCTGAGATGATGTTGCTGCAACAGACGGTGCTGGTAACGGTTCAACAATCCGTGGCTGCTCATTCTTGCCTTCTCTTTACTTTCCCTCCAAGCAGGTTAGCATTGACGGTGGCGTTGAAAGCCTGCATGCGTGTTCAATATTTTTCTCTCCCTCTCCCCTCCCCCTTCGCTAGCTCAACCTCTTTTGTTCAGTATGTGTAACTTGAAGCTAATTTGTACTACTGGATATCTGACTGGAGCCACAGATACAGGATCTGTATTGTTCTTACTGAAACACAGCATGGAATTAACATTAAACTTAAATAAAACAACCCTAAATTAAAATGATGCCAAATACTACTGCTACTTTACCCTGGTAAATGTTTGCAAGAGATGCAGACAGAACAAGTAGCAGGAAGAAAAGCGTGATTTGGTGGAAGAGATGCTGGCTGTAGCTTAACTAGAGGGCCCAAACAAGAATTTGTGCGTATCAATTAGTGGCTGTACACAGAGGACAAACTTGGGCACTGAACCAATTTGTGGTGGTTAGATCTGCTTAGTAATTGCAACTTGAGGAAATGTTTTTTTAATCAGTTAAACAGAGAGGGAGACACCCAGACTACTTGGTCAGAGTTTGTACTTGGGTTGAGCTAGAGGCCCTCTTGAAAACCAAGCCATGCTCACTTTTGTTTCTTAATGGCTCTGTTTTCTTTCAAAGTTCAGTCTGCTGTAAGCCACTTTCAGTCCGTTTGCTCACAAGCTGCCAAAACACTGAAAGGATTGTGGGGAAACCGCCCAAAAGTGTTCCTTTGCTGCTTCAGCCTCCTTCTCCTGCTAATGCCTTCTGCCATACCTCTGGTCTGAACTGTCTCCTTGCCTTTTAGCTTCATCTGGGCTGTCCCCTTTGACTGAGCAGCGAGTCTGTTAGATAAATAAAATACTGTGTAAAGATTCTCCACCTCAGACTGCTCTCTACTGAACCCTCTGAATAGTGGGAAATGTTTCAGCTCTGGTCCAGCATCTGGCAAGCCTGTCAGTCACCATCCCAATCCCAGCCTGGCAGTAAAGGAAGGGTTAGTCGTGTTTCATTAAAGCTATGTAACCCAGGCTTGGGGGGGGGGGGCAGGGCAGGAGGGTGAGACGTTAAACAGCGTTTCCCTCTTGAATGGTGTCATGACTTCCAATCAGCAGTGGAGTGTTGAAATGGATCTCTTTGGTTAATGGCCCAATCCTTTCAGCAGCCTCAGATCATCTCTCTTTTCTCTCCCCACCCCTTCTCAAAATGCCAAATGAGCCATTTAATGGTTAACTGATTTGTATGGAACAAGTTAGATTCTGTGATTGCCCACTTGTTAACAGGGGCTACTGCTGTTATCTGCACATAGAGTTGCAATTAACAGGTCCCTTTTCTAGGCAGATGCATGCGAAGGGTGGACAAGTAACCTGCCATAAGAACCATCTGTCCATTGAAATACAGTCTAGAGAAAATAGCTGGTCTCCTGACCCAGTTTCCTTGTTCTGGCTATGGAGCATCCTTGCGTGTCTTGTTTGGTGATGATGGGAGTATAGGTTCTTCTGAGTTCTTTGTTCTGCATGGACACTGGCCGATACAAAGCAGCCCACGACTCATGCTTATGATGTGCAAAAGGTGTGAGGTTGCACAGATTGTGCCTTGTACTAAGATTATGTTCAGTATCTGTAACTTGAAGCCAATTCGTACTATTGGATATCTGACTAGAGCAACAGACACAGGATCTGTATTGTTCTTACTTTGTGGGAAGTGGCTCTGTGGTCTTGGCGACATGGGTTATTTGTACTTTGGCTACAGTCCGAGTAGCCAAGTGAGCTTGTACAGCTATAATACTTGACTATCTTCCCTTTCTATGACCCTCCGTGGCGCAGAGTGGTAAGCGGCTGTAACGCAGCCGAAGCTCTGCTCACGGCCGGAGTTCGATTCCAATGGAAGGAGGAAGTCAAATCTCCGGTAAAAGGGGTCGAGGTCCACTCAGCCTTCCATCCATCCGTGATCGGTAAAATGAGTACCCGGCATATGCTGGGGAGTAAAGAAAGGCCAGGGAAGGAACTGGCAATCCCACCCCATATTTACGGTCTGCCTAGTAAAACGTCACAAGACGTCACCCTAAGAGTCGGAAACGACTCGCACTGTAAGTGCGGGGACGGACACCTTTACCTTTATCTTCCCTTTCTGATTGAATAGGCCCCTGCAGAATGCGTCAAGAAAGAATTGTGCAGTGGAAAGGATTATAGCAACCTGACACTAAACTTCCTTCTGAGGCCTGTTACTTGTAGCTAATTGGACCTGTATTTGCCTCTAATCTTCATTTGAGGTGCATTCAGGCTGACATACCAAGCTATAATAGCACTGAGGTGGAGGCAGAAGAGGGCCAGAGATTTTCTGTTGAATGGTCACTTCTGTCCGTCTCTGGCTGCCATTGTAGGCACCTGCTCCCATCCCTTAAAGCTAGTTGTCACCTCCCAGCGTTAAGGAGTTTCCCAGAGCTCATCATTGACTTAGGCTGAAAGTGGTGGAGACGCAATGAATGCGATGGAGACAGCAGCCTTTGTGCTCAGCACCTGCAGGTGTTGGAGAGGAGGATTCAGCCTGCCATTTTGTTGGGGGGGGGGGGCACATGTACCGTGCTTGCTAGAAAGGGACTCTTGTAGCTGCCTGGCTTAATGACAGAGGCCATTGTTTTACAACCACAGGTTTGGGCATTTTTTAGATCAGCTGTGTTTCACTTCCTGTAAGGTGTCTTAATATTTCAAAATTATAGGTGGTGTTGAAATAATTTTAAATAAATAGCCTTCCCCATCCTGTTTGTTGTCAAAAACACCAGGTTCTACTTGTAAGTATTTGATAGTCTTTTGTTAATATAAATTTGGACACTGTTAATTTACCTCAGGGGCATTAACGCTTGTATGCTTGTGCTGGTTTTTTTGCTGCTGTGGGAAAAGCCATTTATTATTGTTGGTAGATATACATTCTGATTCAAGGAAGAAAAAACAAATATGGCTGGCAGCGATCACTAACTAGTTGCAGAGTTCTTTGTCAACTTCATGCCAGCCTGTTGGTGCCACTGCAGCTATTGCAAGAAGCCACAACACCTTTAATATATCTTAATGCCCGTTGCTCTGGGGTTGCTCGACAGCAACCTTTCCTTAGAACAGACCGGAATTGAAGGTTCCTGTTTCCTCACAGATGATTCTAATTAAGGGACCAAATAGATAAAAATCGTTCTCCAAACTAGAAAGAAAAAAACATCTACCTGTTCTAATCAAGAAATTAATTGGAAGATTGTTCTGAGCTGCCACTACTGTCCATCCCAAAATGGCTCTTCTATGGAGAACACCTAATTTCCTCTTATACTTCTTTCAGCTGCCTCTATACGTTACTTATGTTTTGCATTGGTACACGTGTACACACAAACACGGTGTATAAGCCAATCAAAGCAACAGAGGAAAGATCCTCCCCACCAACCTATTTGCATTTTATAAAGATAGGTAGCCCTGTGTGTGTGGGCCTACACCCCCATACAAGGTGCTACATGGCCATGCTCCTCATTAGTATGTGACACACACACAGAGAGTGGGTACAATGGGCTTGCAACCCTTGGGCATAAAAGTTACCTGGCACTGGTCTAATCTGACTGCCTGCGGCTCTCCAGGATTTGAGACAGGCTGTTACTATCATTAATACAGCATTTATACAAACACTAGAGCTGGGAGATAAGAAGCAAAGTGCAAAGTTTTGGGCCAGTCACATCTTCCCCCTGCAGCCAGACTAGGAGACCCTCCGTAGGCAAAGACAATCTGCCAGCTATTATGTTATCCTTGGAAAGCATCCCAATACACTTGTCAGTCTGTACTATAAAGAAAATTCAGATTTTAGTAAAAATTTATTTGGCATTTATATAGCATAGTGCATAGAGCATTAGATCTTATATACACTATAGCATGGACAGCATCCCCAGCCTGGTACAGCATTTATTCCCAAGTAGGCAAAAAATAGAGTATCATAAGATGGGCTTTTAAAGGACAGTGGCAAGCGTGGGATGTTGAACAGACACACACACAGTTGTACATTTTGTCCATCAGTAATACAAAATCAAATAGTGTCCATACCCCCTCCAAAAAACCCCACAGGTTGTCTAGTCCAACTGTATAAGCAACTTGTTTCCACATTTTTTTTTTTACTAAAAATGTTTTTCCTTTGGACTGATGCATGATCTTTGCAAACGCTATTTTTAGAGTTACTGACAAATTTAGCTAGTCTCAAGAGACACATAAACTAGCACCTCCTTTTTTGTCTTATAGTATTAAACAAATGATCAAACTGGATCCCTGCAAAAGGCAAATTAGGTTGCTGAAGTGTTTCACAAAAGGTTATCAAAACCAAAATGCTGATCTAGTGTTTTAACAGCGATGAAAAATAAATTAATACTTGTGCCTCAGAAAACCAAGGGTTGTAACGCCAAACGCTTTTGAGTCTAAATTAAGCATTTCAGCATTCCTGAAATAGCACTTTAAAAAGGCATATTTGAGCTGATTTGGTTTCCATGCTTGTCACTTTGTGATGAAATAAATACCCTGAAAAGGCATGGGGATATAACCAGCCACCCCCCAGTGGGGGAGTCCATTGCTGACTTTCACAACAAACTAAGCTGGCTGCAGTAAAACTGCGTGCAGAAACAGACCCCATCTTGGCCAATAGCTGTTAACTCCCAGCAGAAATTTCCAGAGTAGCAGCTAGCTGTGTTGCGGCAAAAACTATTCAAGAGGAGTTTTTGTTCTTAAGAGGCCACAAGACTCCCAACAGAGGAAATCAAAAGGGCATTGGATTGCTACAACAGCTCTTCCAATAAGAAAATAGTTTTCATAGTGCAAACATCCCATACAATGAGCTAGGACATATTTACAGAATTTCACTCCTGTGTACATTATGGCTTTTATATTTTCATACAAAGCATCAAAAATCTAGGAGAAAATGTCTTCATAAAATATTTTTAGTATAAAATTTGGCATTTCATTTAGTTGGCTGACAACTCTACAGAGGTTTTCTCCTGCTGCTGTTTTGTGTCCAGGCTTGACATATGCCGCAGCCAAACTATGTCCAGGGAGCACAGCGGCACCTATGAAAGGGCAAAGGCTTCTGTCTCGTATGATGACAACCAAAGGACATAATTACAGGAGAATTCTTTGGATGTGCAGGTCTTTGGTAGCTAGAAAGAATGTTCGCAAAGCAGCCCCCACCCCCCAAAAGGTTGGCAGGGAAAATGTCCAGCCAAGATTACAGAATGTCAGCAAGTGTGATCCCTTCCAGAAGGGCAATTTTTGTCATCGAGAGTTCAGACGAGGAGCCACCTGACAAGGAGACAAAAGTAGCAAATGGTATTTGCACATGGCCTTTCTGCCACTTCCAAAAGTTAGCCCAAAGCCACGCTCAGAAAACAGCTATTCCCACTCAGAATGTCTCTGGGCTCCTGCTCCAGCCTGAAGAGCTACAAAAGACTTATGCCAAACTGTGGAACTAGCATTATCACAATGGGGGGAGTTGCCATCACAGCCTAGACTGGCTTAGAAGCTGCATGAGGTGACCCCCCTCCCAGAGGGACCTACATCAAAAAGCAGCCCCCGGGGGGGGGGAGCCACTGCCTTCACTTTGCTAGCCCAGCACAACACTACTTACTACCGCAAGATGGCCATTCTTTGCTTTGGCTATCAGCAGTTCAGATCCTGACGTGAAGTCAATGGTTCCCTCTTTGCCTTGTCCAACTGTGAACTTTATGCTGTAGAGAGAAAGGAGGAAGAAGAGTTTGGGTCAGCTCTGGCAGGACATCTGAGGTCCATCCTCAAGTACTTTCAAAAGCTGAACTTACTAAAGCTCCAGCTGAGTCACATGACATCAATGCCCTCGCATACCAGGAAAAACCCACACAATTGTAAGAGATTTAGAAGATTTTAAAAGATAAAACTAGGTGGTTAGCTAGCATAGCCATATTTACAGTGACCCAATCTTCGATATGCTGCTTGTACATTTTCTTGGCAATCCTTACAACATCCCTGTAATTAGGCCACTGCCATCTCCACCTGAATAATCTGAGGTTGAGAGAGAGACTGACCCCATGTGAGTTCACAGTAAAGGTGAGATTTGAATTTGAGGATTTTACTCCATAGGTTCTTCACAGTGGGAAGATTTCCATAGCAGCACAAAACAACAAACCTTCCTCTGGACGTCCTCCTCTCATCAACTCTCATGGCTGGCAAAACACCTGCAAGCAGCCATGCCTGCAGGCTTTGCCTTCCCTTCTTAAAAATGTCAAATTACGTTGAGACAAAACAATGGTAGTAAGTGTCCATTTTTTAAATTATTATAAGACATTAGCAGCAATGAGCAGGAAAGGACACGAGAGAAGCAGGACAGGTGGGGGGAGGAGCGACAACAGTCAGACAGGCCATGCAAATGCAGGGTATGCATTTTAAAATTTAAAAAATGCAATAAACTCACCTGCCCTGGTTGATATTCACACTGTTCACTTTGTTGGCACAGATTGCGATTTTGGTCAAAGTCTCGATCACAAAATCACTTTGTAGCACAACATCTCCCTGAAAACAAACCACCGTCTCTCAGAGAGATTTTGGGACTGCCAAAAAGTACAAGGAGGCATGTGCATGTCCCATCTCCTGGTCTGGCTGCTCATCACCAGATTGAGCCACCAAACCTCAAATTGTCTTCCAAAGTTCCCTTCCCAAATACACTCCTAACCATGGCTGAGAAAGCAGGTTGAGAAGGTACCTTCTGCTTGTTATCCTCCCGGACCACATGAAGAACAAAGAGGCTGTCACTCAGGCTGCTGACCGAGATGCCTGTTAAGACAAGAAAGGGCTGTTTGGCTTGATGAAATGGGGCTGTATGGGGGCAGGCCCTGCCACATCCTTCTGCTTTCAGCCCCACTGACAGGTCCAGCCCTTAACCCAGAACATGCAGGTCCTACCACAGGATTACTGAACCGGGGAAGTCCTGCTAAGGACCAATGAGGGGTGGAGATAGATGCCCATGAATCTGCACTCCCACCCCACTGCCAAAAGCCGGTCAGTTTGTAAAAATCCCATCAGAGGGCAAGTAAGGTCTTTGGGTTGGGGAATCACAAATAGCAGAACTTCCATGTAAGAGAGGTCAGGCAAGACTGGCCCCAGAACCCAACTCGACACACAGCTCCAGACCAGAAGCTTCATCTGCCACCATGTCCGCACCTGACAGGTTGCCATAGTCAATCCGCTGCTTGATCTTGGACTCTTCAACCAGCACAATTGCATTCTGGGTGAGCAGCAACTGCCGGGCTCTGGCCTTGTAGCCTTTGCGGTCATACTTTGTCACAGGAACTGCATACTGAAGTGAGAGTGAGGATTCCAACAGCCAGTTTTTTATCATAGGTGCATGAAACGGCCTTCAGCCAAGGGGCTACTGGCCGGGGGTGTGGGGGGGAGAGGCAGGTATTCCACAAGGTCCCCCTGGTTACTGCAGGCCTCCCTTCCCCCTCTCTGCCTCCCTGAGCAAATCCATCATGGCTTGCTTACCTTGAGGGTCTCATTTCCCAGCACATGAAAGATCTTGGCATTTATCTCTTCACTACCTGCCAGAAAAAGAAGAGCCAACTCAGAAGAAGCAGCTGAAGCCAACAAGCCCGAACCATGGCCGGCCTAAGCCACACTTACCAAGGCGGGTGTTAAGGAACAGCCGAGGGACGCTCTGAGGATAATTGTCCTTTTTGCCCTTAAACATCTCGCTGGCCACCACTTTCTGCTCCAGCTAGGGGGCGAAGAGCAAAGACACAGGGTCACAACGCTCCCAAGGCAAAGAAGCTTGGCCAGTCAGCGGAATGAGCCCCTTCCTAGACACATTTTCATGTGGAGAGCCAAAGGAGAGGTCCCCTCAGAGGAACAGAGGCCATTTTCCTCATTGTGTCAACACTTGCTCTTCCATACGACATCACAAGCGAAGGCACACGCCTTTGGAAATAAGCAGCTCTGGCAACTACTCACCTGCTGTTTCCACTCTGGGCTGATTCTCTTGCAGTAGCTCCAGACCATGTTCTGCATACAGAGCTCTTTCAACAGCTGGGATGCCTGAAGAAAAAGCAGGAGACCCACCCACAGCCCCTTTCAGCTACAGGATGCTCTTTGGTGCAGTTTCAGGAGAAAGGAGCATTCTGTGTGACGATGGCTTTTAAGTTCTCAGCATTCAAGCAGACACAAACACTTCAGGTTACAGAAGGAGAGGCTACCATCCTTTGGGCTAAGTCTTTCTCCTGGCCTTTTATTGCCTCCATGGGAACACTTATTTATTTGAAAACATTTATAAACCACTTAACGTTTAAAAATCTCTGTAGACTGCAAGGGGGTGGGGGTGGCAGCACAGAGCAGGGTCCCTTCACTCCAAAACAAAAAGTAACCAAGCTGAATGGCCTCTGAGGAATGAGCAGCTTTGGCTGGGTGTCCTTCAGACTAGAGAAAGCAATGTTCCCCAGCAAGGAAGGCCCCCTCCTTCAGGGAACAGCCTACAAGGTCCCGCTCCGTGAGAGACAGTGGCCGATGCTCTTTGGCTGGCAAAGGCTGAAGAATCAGAATGCAAAAGACACACTTCCACACTACTTGTGAGCAGGCAGACCTGCAGGCAAAGTGCTCCCCTGGGTGAGGCAAAAGAGTGCTTCTACCCTACACGCCTGCATTGCCCCTGGGGCTACCTCTCTCAGTGACGGTGGGGGCACTGGCCAGGACTTGTCCAGAACACTCTTTGGCAGGTTCCGCCTCAAGTTCATCAGGAAGGAGTAGCGGATATAGTCCAGGAAGTATTCATTCTCAGGGCAGCGAGCGTAATTTCGGTAAATGAAACCCTTGATGAACCTGATGGGAGATGCAAGGAAAGGCCGGCTCAGGAGAGGAGTGCAGCTTCCTCCTTCCCACATACAATCAACCTCACACCTCCTCCCCACAACACCTGCAAGGCATGTCAGCACAGGAAAGCCAACCCTTGCAGACAACTTCATTCCTGTCTGGGGGTAGCTGCTTGTGATTCAAGACATGCGTGAGAACAAGCAACACGCGGCAAGAGCCTAGGGTGAGAGGAGGGCCCTTACGCACCGCCGAATGGTCTCCGCTGCCCATTTCTTCTTGGCAGCCTTGCGCCGTCCCAGAGTCCCACGCCACCAAGACTGAATAGCAATGGCTGGAGAGGACAAAGAGAGGAAAACATCCTAAATTTTAAAAAACTCCAGAGAAGGTAGGACAGGGAAACCCAAGTCCTGTGAGTAACGGTTGGAAGAGCTGGAAATGGTAAGCCTGGAGAAGGGAAGGTCAAAGAGAGACATGCCAACACAGCAGGCTGAAGATCAGAATCAAGGGGTGGGAAACTGCAGGGAAGCAGATTCTATAGTTAAACAGGAGGAGATGCATCCTTGAGTGGAACAGAGAGTGTCTCAGGAGATGGCGGCAGTGGTCTCTGTGTCACGAGGTATTTAAGCAGACACCTGAGGGCCATCTGTCAGGAGGTTCCAGGCAAGTCGTGGAGGGCAAAGCAGTGTTGTGCCCCACCTTCCAGCTGCCCCACCTCCCAGCCACTGCTGCTGCTTGACTGTCCTGTTGCAGGGCCAGCCCTGAGAGAAGGCGCAGAAACATCCTCCATGCTCATCAACTGAGGCTCCATGTCCCACCAGCAAGAGAAATGCAGATAGATAGAGGGAACACCATGCAGTGTTCCACACTCTGAAATGCCCTCCTAAAAACAGCCCATCCATCATCGCCATGCTGACAGGTAGAAGGCAAGGTTAAAGTCACCTATTTGCCTCCCCTTCTCCAGGCATTTGAGAGTGGCTGTGGGGATCTGAGTGGCTGCTTTGAGTTTTAGTAGTGTGATTAATTGGTTTTGAGAACTGCTGTTCATGCAAAGAAACAAACAAGAAAAGGTCTGTCCTATTTTCAAAAACAAATACCTTTCATCCCTCCCTACCTGAAAGCTTCATCTGTTGAAATTTCTTCCGCCGATAGAAGCCTCTCCAGGCTGCCTGGATCTCTGTGGCTGAAGCAGGGGGGAAAAAGGCTGTGGGTTGAGAGGAAGAAGGACTAGGGCAGGGATGGGGGAACCTTTGGCTGCCCTCCAGAAGTTGCAGGGATCCAACTGCCATCTTCCTTGACCACTGGCCATGCTGGGGCTCAACAATTTATGGAGGCCCACAGATGCTCCCCACCCTGGACTAGAGTCTTCCCCTCAGCTGACAGACAGGCAAACTCACCCAGGCTCTGTTTCCGGATTTCCAGGGCATCTTCTGTTGCAAAAAGAGTCTTGGGGAAACGAATAAATATTTTTGTCCTGGAAATAAAGGCATGCATATGTGTGTGCGAGAGAGAGAAAGCTCCTCACCTCCCTAGGGGCTCTCCCTCGGGCCCAGGGGTAGCCCTCCGCCTCCGCCACATACCTGCCCATCTTATATTCTTCTTGCTTATAGCCAAGGTGTTTCAAGAGCACAGCCACTCCATCGTGGGACCTCCCATCCCAGGTGGGCCACGTTTTGGGACACAGCGATTTGTACCTGACCATAGAAGGGAAGCCAAATGACTCAGAGCCCAAAACTTTCAGGAAGGGGTGTGCTGCTAACGCGGCCCTTCTGCTTTCAGGCATGGTTTGTCTACGAAGGAGCTGGGGGCGATGAAAGACGAAGGCTAGAGCGCTGTTGGCAGAAAACTCGGAGCGAATCTGATCGAACACGGGCTAGAACCTATCTAAGGACTTATTCCGTGGCAATGCGGGCTCAAAAGAAAGCTTTCTTCTCCGCCTCCATTGCGTCTGCCAAGTCTCGTCCGGCCGAACTGTTTCGAGTGGTCAGGGGCCTCTTAAAATCTGACCCCTGTGAATATGATGGTGACCATGCAACAGCCCGCTGTGATGAATTCGCACGACATTTTGCAGATAAAGTCACTCAGATTCGCTCTGACTTAGACTCCAACGTTAATACAGTCTCTGTGGATGTAACTTTGGCCTCTACTTGCTTGATTAGAATGGATTCTTTTCAGCTTGTTCAATCCGAGGATGTGGACAAACTCCTTGGAAAGGCACATCCTACCACCTGTATATTAGATCCTTGTCCCTCCTGGCTTATAAAAAATGCCAGAGGAGGACTAATTGAGTGGGTCAGGGAAGTGATTAATGCCTCCTTACTTCAGGGCAGAATACCGTTCTGTCTAAAGGAGGCAGTAATAAGACCCTTGTTGAAAAAACCCTCTCTGGACCCCTCATTATTAGGTAATTATCGCCCAGTTTCTAATATACCTTTTTTAGGCAAGAGAATAGAACGGGTGGTGGCGGCCCAACTCCAGAGATTTTTGGATGACACGGATTATCTAGATCCCTTTCAATCTGGTTTCAGGCCCGGCTATGGGACTGAGACGGCTTTGGTCGCCTTGGTGGATGACCTACGCAGGGAAATGGACAGGGGGAGTGTGTCCCTGTTAATCTTGCTGGACCTCTCAGCTGCTTTTGATACCATTGACCATGGTATCCTTTTGGGTCGCCTAGCTGGGATGGGACTTGGAGGCATGGTTTTACGGTGGCTCCGGTCCTTCCTAGAGGGACGTACCCAGAAGGTGATCATGGGGGATGTCGGTTCGACCCCTTGGCCATTGACCTATGGGGTCCCCCAGGGTTATGTTCTGTCCCCCCTGTTATTTAATATATATATGAAGCCGCTGGGAGAGATTATCCGGAGTTTTGGGGTTCGATGTCACCAATATGCGGATGACACCCAACTCTACTTCTCTTTTCCATCTGACGAAACCAAGGAAGCCGTCAAGGTTCTGAACCGTTGCCTGGTATCAGTGATGGATTGGATGGGAGCGAACAAGCTGAAATTAAATCCTGACAAGACAGAGGTGCTCCTTGTCAGTCAAAGGGCGGATCAGGGAATAGGGATCCAACTTGTGCTGGACGGGGTTACACTCCCCCTGAAATCACAGGTTCGCAGTTTGGGAGTTCTCCTGGACTCGGCCTTGAACCTGGAGGCACAGGTCTCTGCTGGGGCCGGGAGTGCCTTTGCTCAACTAAGATTGGTACGCCAACTGCGCCCGTTCCTTGACCTGTCAGACTTGACTATGGTGACACATGCCTTAGTTACATCCCGACTGGACTACTGTAATGCGCTCTACGTAGGGCTGCCCTTGAAGACTGCTCGGAAACTTAAATTGGTTCAAAGAGCCGCAGCCAGGATGTTAACTGGAGCTGGGCTCAGAGAACATACAACCCCGCTGTTGTACCAGCTCCATTGGCTTCCAATCTGTTTCCGAGCACAATTCAAAGTGCTGGTTTTAACCTATAAAGCCCTATACGGCTTAGGTCCAGGCTATCTGTTAGATCGTGTCTCCCTCTATGACCCTGTCCGAGCTTTGAGATCATCTGGTGAGGCCCTACTTCCATCGTTCTCACAAGTTTGCTTTGTAAAAACACAGAATAGGGCCTTTTCAGTGGCTGCCCCTAGACTGTGGAATTCCCTCCCTAGCGAGGTTCGACTGGCTGCCTCACTTTCATCCTTTCGTGCCCAGGTGAAGACTATTTTATTTAGACGGGCTTTTAACTAATATAGTCATATTTTTTAACTTATTGTTGATTTAATCCATTTTTAACTGTTTTAAATTGTATATTACTTGTTTAACTGATTATGGTTTTTATCTGTAAGCCGCCCTGAGTTCTTTGGAAATAGGGCGGGGTATAAATAATTTAAATAAAATAAATAAATAAATATGTGGCATCATAACAGAACATGGACTGGAGCTGTAGCAGCAACCAGACAGACAACCAGACAGACAAACAAAAGGACCGGTGAGGGGCGCAGGCTTGGCAAGCCATTGATCTCCACCTTGTGGGGCATTACAAGCAGCTGTTGTTAGAGTCAGACCAACCATGAGCCACCTGTTCCTTCTGACTCCATTTCTGCAGTAACGTCCATACACAGCATTTACACACACCCCTACCTTTGGAGGAAGACTTCATATTTCCGCCGATAAGCAAAGCCAGCCCTGCGCACTCTCAGGTTCTCCATCAAGCCCAAGTATTTCACTTGATGCCGGATCAAGACTTCATCAAAACGGCCTA
Source organism: Rhineura floridana (assembly GCF_030035675.1). Classification (NCBI taxonomy): domain Eukaryota; kingdom Metazoa; phylum Chordata; class Lepidosauria; order Squamata; family Rhineuridae; genus Rhineura; species Rhineura floridana. Next base: position 20,613,800 of record NC_084500.1, on the reverse strand, counting down.
GAAAATGATCAGGAGAGTGACCCACAAAAGGATACAAGTGTGCACTCTAAGCTCATGTCTTGGTGCCAATGGAGTAACTCTCCTACATGGTCAGTTCCCTTCTCCTACCAACCCCCCCAAAAAACAGGGGCAGCAGCCAAGCCAGGCAACCTCAACAGAAGCCTGAATGTGCCTATATTTAAGGTCTGTCTAGCTGAGAGTTTTGGATAAACCCATAGTCGTAAACAGCAGAGATCAGAAACTAGACAAGAGAAGGGAAATCCAGCCTACACGTTTTAAGTGGGCAAAGGCTCAGAATCCCTCCTGAAACAGCGCTGCCTTTTTTCCTCAAAACGGGGAGAGATGCACAACGACAGAAATCCACACATATGAAACACGACAGAGGCTCAAACATACCAGCCTGTTTAGCATCATTGGGCTTAATACAGCGAATGTAGGAAGGGTCCTTGGACATCAGGATTTCCATGAGCTTTGAGAGGCTATTCTTGAACTGAGTCACTGCCTGCAGGAAAGGAGGAGTTGAGAAGAGGAGGGCAAGGCTCCTTCTGGCCAAGAACTGCAGACAAGGCTATGCAGCCCACAGGTACCCAGCCCAGGCAGCCCTCTTACTGTCTCTGGCCTCTTCTTGTCTGTCAGCTCTGTCCTGTCAAAGCACTGGTTGACAATGGGATTCTCCGAATTGCACATGACCTGTCCAGGGCAGCAAAAGGAAGTCACACTTGGGCAAAATAAGCCTGGTTTCTCCAATGATTTCACTGGGGCCCATTGCACCCTCCCATGGACAGAGAGAGGAACCAATAGGATGGTCCAACTCCCACAGGCCTTCCACCTCTATGAGGCTCACCTCTTTGAGGTTCCGGAACAGAAGGTCATTGTTCTTGTCCAGGAAACCTTGGGAGGAAAACAGAAAACCAACAACATAACATAAAACCAAAATAAGGAGGCAGCCTGGAGGGAAGGACATCCTCCCCTGAATACTGTCTGCAGGGCTGGCTTGACAAGCCATAGGGGGTGGCGGGGGAGAGACCCCATACCCACTGCCACATGGAGAAGGTCAATGTTTACCCGCAACACTGTAGGTGACCTCTCCAGCATAGTGCAGGAGACGGAATTCTTCCCGGCCCAAGGACTTCCGTGTCTTGGCATCTGCCAGCTTGTGCCTGCGGAGAAATCACACAAGTTGCAGCAAGCGGACGCGGGCCGCAGCAGGGGCTTGTGGAAAGAGGATGGCCTCCTACAACAGCAGCAGGGAGGGAAGCGCAGGAATCATCCAGGCAGATCCCAGTCCAGGAGTTGGTGAAGCAGGGCCTGCCTGTGTGCACAACGCAAACCTCAAAGTCAGGAAATCCGGGGCACAAGGATGGCAGGACGGGAGGAATCACAGCTCCAGAGGCAGAGAAAGGTTTGCTCCAACCAGCCTTGGTCCACATTTATGCTTCCCAAACAGCAGGAGGGATTGTCATACTGTGGTTTTGTTTCTGTTTTTAGACAAGGGGTTGCAAACCTAAGCTGAGCCCTCAGGATCAAACTGAAATACGTGGGGAGAAACCAAGCACTGAAATGGTGAGGAGAGTCCTCCTCCCCCTGACCTACAGAAGCCACCCAAGGAAGCCGCTGCAGCTTTTGGCAAACTCACGTGAGGAAGTGAGGGTGGTTCTTTATCGTCTCCTCCAGCTTCTCCAAGAAGGACATATCCGTGGCGTCCCCAGGCCGCAGGCACTCCTCATCCTGCAGAAAGCAAACTGCAGCGTGGAAGGACCAAAGGGCCGATGCCCTGCTCCCCCCCCCCCGGGACATTGCTAGAGCCTTTCACAGCAGAAGGAAGCCTCGCCAAAGACAGCCACCCCTCCTCCCTCAGTGCTATTGGGGCCCCAGAGGGGAGGGGGGCTTGGGGTGCTACGGGAGGCTGCCACGTCAGGAGGCCAAAAGCGGGGGCAGCGTGATGTGGGGACACTTGCCATGAGAAGGCTCGAGTCTGGAGGATGGCTGAGAATACCACTTGGCATGGAATCTCACGCTGTGCATAGTGCTCCGTGTTACGAGCCCTTACTTTGCATGCAGAAGGTCCCAGGCCTGATCCCCACTGGAATCTCCAGCAAGACAGATCCCTCCTCCTCTCCTCCCCCCCACCCTAGGGATGTGGGGAGGGGCAAGACCCCTCTTCCCCCAGAGAGCCGTTGCGAGCTCAAGGAGAAAGCAGTGGGGGAGTGGGGGCCCCACTCTCACCAGGCAGTTGCTGATTTCTGCCTCTTAGCAGAATTGTGTTTGCAAAACCTCCTTTAAACCGAGGCCCCACTTATCTGAAAGACAGCCTCCCTCCTACCCTACAGACCTTCCCTTGGGGGGCAGAGGGGCCCTCAGGGTAGTTCCTTTGCCCCAGGAGGTTCGAGGGGTGGCAGCCCAGGAAGGGCCATTCTCAGTCACAGCCCCTCTGCTGTGGGATTCCCACCACACACCCTCTGGCACCCTCATTGTACAGCTACATACAATATATGTTTTCAGGACCTATCCTATTCTTGGGATTGTAAATTATGTTAATTTATTTTAATTTTGTATTTTTACATTACTGTATCCCGCCCTAGGTCCTTATGGTGAAGGGCAAGAAATGGCTCCCCTGACAGAGAGCAGACAGACCATCTGCTGCCCACCCCACGCCTGCCCTATTCCCTTCCCATCCTGCTCCTCAAAATGTTCTTAAGGGCTTACCAAAATTGAAATGATGCCTTTGAATTTCTCTTCCACCAAGTCACAGATGATTTTGTTATTAAAATACTGGACAGGCTCCCACTGGCATTTCAGAAAGGGAAACAAAAAGGAAGAGGAAGTCTGAATGAGACAGGAGCCAACGCATCAGATGGGCAGCAGGGAAGGGCACAGATGGTGCTCTTCCTGATCAGCCGCTGGGCACGCCAGTCGAGAGCCGCAAAGCCAGCTGGGCACCCCCTTCCACTTCAGGCCTTAGCGGAGACAAGGGCAAACGTCTGCCACATTCAGATTATTCAGGCTGCAACACCTTGCCTTCCAAACAAGAAGCAACAGCAGCTTACAACCAAATGATTAAAACACAGACACATATGCATGGAGTAATTAAGACCCAAGCACAACACTGCCATGAAGCACACAAGCGTTCAGCCCCTCCTAAACCGGGGAGATCGGGTCAGACGGAAGGGCCGTTCCACAACTGTGGGGCAGAGATTTCCAGCAAAACAAGCTACGCCTCAGCAGAAATGGCAGCCCCGAAGTTGCTGGGAAGAGAGAAGAGGACCCACTGCCAGCTCTTACCGCAATGCCCTCAGCCTCATACTCTTCCTGCTCGGATTTCAGTGTGAGCTCTATGAAGAGCTGCTGCAGCTTCTCATTGCAATAGTTGATGCAAAACTGCTCAAAGCTGCAAAGAAGATGATGAAAAAGTCATTCTGAGGCAGAAGACAGCACCGGGTGGGGCCACAGTTCTGCTCACCAAGGCACCCTTCCTCCCAATGCTGGTGCTGGAGACCCCCCCCTTGAAGGCTGCTGCCCGTTGCTGTAGCTGGGACTGGCCACAATGAAGGACGCAGGCAGCTCCGAATGTCACTGCAAGGTTTCCTCTGGCAGAAGAGTGTCTGGGCGACACCTTTGGATACTCTGACCACAGAGAATGGGAGTCATTTGACGAGTGGTTCAAAGGGGTGTGCAAGCAGCCTTTGTATGTAACACTCTACTGCAAAACCCTTGCCTTGGTTGACAATATACTGGCATCTCTCCATGCAATGGACAGACAATGGATTTGCATTCTCTCTCACTTTTAGAACCAGAGGCAAGGGACCTACAGATGTTGCTGGATTACACCTCCCACCATCCTTGACCCTAGCCATGGGGCTGACGGGAATTGGGAATGCCAACATTTTGGGGAGGGGCCACATTTTCACTGTCCCTGTAATAAAATAACAAAAAAAATTGTTTTTATTTGCTGTGACTAAATCTCAGGTGGTGTTTCTTTGTATTTGGTAGAGCTGTTTCAACAAGTTATCTGAAGCTGAAGTTCTATCACTTCACTGGGGTTTCCCATTCATAGCCCAGCAACTTTGTTTACCTGTGCCCTTGTCCAGAATCTTGTTTCAATCTTCTGGTGTGGTGGGCTGAAGCCTTGAACATATGTTTGCAGCCCTACAGCTAGGTCCAAGCCAGGCAGCCTTCTGTATTTAGGAAAGGCCGTAACACGTGTACCACAGTCACCCTGGGCTTGGGAGAGGGTCAGGGCAACTCCTGGGGATGGCCCCTCCCTTAACACGGTGTTCCAATGTTGCAGCACAAGGACAGGGCCAAGACTGCCACTGGGTAGCCCATAGAACTCGCCCAACACAGGCATGAACAGAACAACCAGAGTCCAGAGCTGAGTGTCAGGCAGCCCCTCCGCTCAGCTTGGATGGGCATCACAGACCACACTGGATGACCAGGGTGCTGATGAGACCCACCTGTTATGCTGGAAGACCTCAAATCCATAGATGTCCAGCAGCCCCAGGACAGAGCAGCTTCTTCTCCAGCCCAGGCGCTCTGTTTCCTGCCAAAAGGAGGGACATGACTGGGGGTTGACAGGGACCATCCTCTATGTTGCCCCCGCCATGATTATTTCTGGTGTGAAAATGGAGATTTTGCATTCCCTGTGCGTCCTGGCGGTTCCCTTCCTTCTCCTTCAGTGAAGTCCTCCTCTGGGACAAGAGGTTTCCATCTACTCAGATTGTGTCTGAGCAGCGGAGGGCCCCAAATCAAATATGTGAACTGACCGTGTACGTGAGAACAGGGAGGAGGAGGAGGATACCTGCCTTTATCACTTAATCCCACCCCTAAACCAGACAACAGAGAGTGATGGGCCAGATTGTTCATCATGAAGGGGAGAAAACTATTAGAGAGCCAAAATCCCCGTTTCTCCCTCTGGTGGCACAAGAGGAATTGCCCAAACTATTCTGCAACAGATCTGCCCAAAGTAGTTGAATTTCTACTGATGACTTGGAAGAGTCTAGCACATACTTTTATATAAGACATTCAGAACAACTCTTAAGCCAGTTTCAGATAAGCCTTGAAGTCAGAGTTCTCATCACTTCTACTTGACCTATCGCCCTCGTCCAACCTTTCCAGTGCCCGGCTGGCACAGACGCCATGTTTGGATCTGTTGCTGAGCAGCAAGCCATTGCAGCTCAGAGGCTGCGCCAGAGGGAAGGTCAAGTGAGGTGCCAAGCTCAGCAATGCCCCTCGTCGTGCATGGCCTGGACACAACGCACAGCGTCCACATGTGAGTCTCCCTCTCTCTCTCTCTCCCTCCTGGGTTTTCCCTATTGCTGAATGAGAACATTTGCAGTTCCCAGAAAATTCCTGGCAATCTGTCTTTTGCCACTTCCATCGCTTGAGCCATCTAAATTGTCTTTGTGAATGCTACTGCAGAGACCACTAGTAACCCTCTCTGCGCCTGGTCATGAGATAGAAAAGGAACCAGCTGAGGTCCCAAGGGATCATTTAACACCAGCAGCACTCCGGTGCCCAGTAGGAGACGAGTCGCCTGCCACTGCCTGACTTGTTTTGGAAGTTCTCTGATCATTAGGGCACATTTTCTTTTGTTCCTGTCTCAATGCTCTGAATCCTAACTAAAACCACCCTTATAGAATAAGGTACAGTTGTTGTGTGCATATTCACAGAAAGGTCTCGCTTGACCCCTGCTGCTCGTACTTAAGTCAGGCAGGCCTGGGTAAGCAGGACACCCCTTATTCCAGAGAAGGATGAGACGAGGAGAAAGCATTGTTCCCTCTTGCCCCTCTCATAACCCAGAGGCAAGCCTACCTTGTATGCAAGTGACTTGTTGATCTTGTTCACAAGCCAGGAGAACGTGCGCCCATAGACTGCCTTGGCGAGCGCATCCCGTGCATAGGCGGCCTGCTCCAGATTGAGGGGGCTGATCAGCTGCAAGGGAGAAATCAAAAGGCGTCAGCCTCTTTCCTCCCAGCCACAGCTGTGTCCACAAGCAACCCAGACCCACTTCCCTTGGAGCCGTGGTGGACACAGCCCACCAGAAAGTGGAGCCACCAGCTGATCAGCCACAGCCACTTTCCCCCCAGCCAGCCAGCCAGCCCTCTCACCTCTTCCCCCTTGGCAATGATCTTCTTGTGGGTCAGAGCCTCCCGGAGCAGAGAACTTTCAACCCCCAGGAGCTACAAGCCAGAAAAAGAGGGAGTCTGTTAAGGAGCTACTGTTAGCTCTACACATGGCCCCCTCTCCTCCTCCACAAGAAGGAGGCGGCTGTCCAGGGCTGATCCAGGAAGAGGCTCCACCTCTGCCTGATCTAGCTCTTCAGGAGGAGGAAGAGGGGAAGAGACCAACACTGGCAAAGTGCTGAACATGGTGTTGGGCCAGTCACTGTCTCTCAGTCTAACCAACCTCACAGGGTTGTTGTGAGGGAAAAAACACGAGAGGGTACATATAAGGAAGTGGGTGGGATAAAAACTTGATAAATTAATATTTTAAATAAACAAATACAAAGCAGCACAATGTTCAACCATGAACATTAAAATAGCACCCTCCAAACCAAAATGTCAGCGTCTAGGGAAGGCACTATGGCCAACAAGGCTCTCAGGAGGGACATCTTCAGATCTCAACTGAGCTGAGATCCAATGATCGCTTGGGAAAATCATTGTCCCCTGAGCACGTGGGGATCTTCCGCCAGTTGCCTGCCTCACAGGAGGGACATCTTCTTTTGAGCCACATAACTTCTTATAATACAATTCAAATTATTCTAAAATATCTTTATTAATCCCACTGCCTCATTTTAATCGGGGAATTGCCATTTTAAGACAATCAGAGGCTACTATCCTGTTCATCATTCTTGCAATAGTTTAACTTTTCATACGTAGCATAAGAACAGTCTTGTTCCTTAAATCGTTTTATTCTTTATTGCAGTTCACCATAATATTTTAAAATTAATCCTGCCTCTTTTTTTCATTTTCTTATTTAAAAAAGTATAGGAAATAATTTGACCTCTTCTAAGAGTTTTCAGCCTGTGAACTATCCCTATTCTGATTAATCTTAAAAAAAATTATTGAAGATCTTCACATTTTTCCCTGAATACTTCAGAACCATGTTATTTACTTTCCACTGACATTCTACCTTTGCCTCTGCTTGGAGAGTTATAGAAATCAGACTGTGATCTGCATGAGTATTAGGGAGGACATCATTTTCAATAACATCACTTACCCGCCTCTCAGATTTTTTTCCCTAATCCATTTTAGAACATTATTTATGGGGGGGTGGGAGTATAACCCCAAATGATTATCGTTCCAAGTGATTCAGTTCAAGTCCATTTCTGAAGATAATGAGGAGTATTTTGCTTCTATCCATTTTTGCCTGGGAGGAGCCACCATCTGCCACTCACCCTGGCCAGGTATTTGATCTGGTTTTCCGTGGTCACTTGAGCGCTGCCCTGTTCGTCAGCAGCAAACTGCACATTCCCCAAGTGCAAGACACTGGCAACGATACTCAACAGCTCCTGGGGAAGAGAAAGACGGCATGTAGGGAGAGCACTGGGGACCCGCCTCCCTCCCAGGGAACAGCAGCCTCTGAAGGGGAGCCACTCACCTCCACTTCATTGTCACTGAAATTAATGACAGACAGGGCCCTTCGCACAACCTTCCAGTCGCTCTTATCGTTGATGGAGCTGACTTTTGCACACTGACCCTGGAAAATAGTTGGTGAATGTGAGAAGAAACCCTCAGCCGGAAAGGGGGTTCCCCCCTCTCTCTCCCTCCCCCCCAACCCTAACCCTTTCCTTACCAAGCAATGAAATAGCCTTTGTAGCTCCAAGGAGAGAAGCTGGCAATACCCCAGTATCTAGAGGTACATGGCTGGCTCCAGCAGTTCAGGTTTTTAAGCAAGTTCTCAAAACTCATTTGATTTGAAGGTTTATTGCATGCACTTTGGCTGTGTTTTTTGTAGGGTTTTGCTGTTGACTATTGATTTTTATTGCACTGGGTTTATTTTTGCTCTAAATCTAGTTGTACTTTTTAAAGTTTGTTATGGATAAAATTGTATGCATATTATTAGCAGCTTATAAATATATGATCCAACAACAGGAGGCCGCCTAGAGCTGCTGTGGCCTCACTGAGCCAGGGTGGGCCTGGGCTCCCGCCATGTCATCATTGACGCCCCCCACCCAATGCAAGCCGGAGCTCAGCCTTGGCACCTTGCAATGGGGAGGAGAGGGGAACGCAGCGGCAGCCACCCAGAAAACACGCAGCCGAGCAGGGCGACTGCAGCTGCCGCTCAGCCCCACTGCAGGACTCCCCTCGAGGGGGGGGAGAAGCTGCAGCAATCCTGTTACCTTCAAGCAATCGCTGGGATTCTTTACCTTCACGAGGAACTGGTACTGATGGGGGCTCTTCTCAAGCCCCAGCCTCCTGAGCAGCTCCTCCTCCCCACCCTCCAGCAGCTGGTAGAAAATATGGAAGTTCCTCTCGCTATGATTCTGGTGCACGACTCGTGACTTCTCAAGGAGGTAGTTCAGGATGTGGCCCCCAATGGGAGCCCCCTAAGATAAACAAGGCATTGCTGGTGAGGAATGGCCAGGCAGACAGAGAGCCATCAGCAGGAAGGCAGGCACCTGCGCCCAACACCTCACACACAGCATCCCAGAAGTCTTGTGTGCCTGTGCCTTGGGAAGGCGGGCCAGTTTCAGAGCTCTTGTGCTTTTCTCCAGCAGCATCTGAAGGGACAGAGGCAGCAGCCAAATGTCCACAAGGGGTCAGCCGTGCATTCAGAACCGCCTTCCAGGGGAGGGACAAAGCACACTTAGCAAATGCGCTCAGGGCTTGGCACCACCTCCTCCGTGACAGGAGGAACATTCCGTGCATTCTTTCACTTCAAAAGTGAGATCCTCCCTTTTTGCCCAAAATGGGCACTCAAGATGAGGTGCTTCAATTATGCTTGTTTGCATTTCACTTTTTCAGGTGGAAAAGGATGCAAAGGGCAGTTCTGGATTGGAAACTGGAGGAAAACTGGGACTAGTCGGGGGGGGGGGTCCACCCCACCTATCAAAGCCGAGATCTTTTTCCAGGCCACAATATTCAGCCCCCATTGAAGTTTCCAGATCTCAGAGGGGAAGGCCGTGGCTTGGTGGCAGAGAAAACGCTTTGCCAAGCAGGGCCCCCACGTTCCACCCCCAATGGCAGTGTCTCCAGGCACGTCTGGGGAAAACTCCCCCCTGAAACCCTGGAGAGCCGTTGCTGCCAGAAAGTATAGACAACACTGAGCCAAATGGACCCCAAGGGCCCGACCTGGAACAAGGAGGCAGATTCCTTTGCTCTCCATCCTACATGCTGACCTTGTAATCGAACTGGACATCCATGTATTTCCCAAACCGACTGGAATTGTCGTTGCGCAGGGTTTTTGCATTCCCAAAAGCCTGATGAGAGAGAAGGGGAGGAGGAGGAGGAGAAGGAGAAGGAAGAGAAACAGTTCATCTCCAGTGTGGAGAAAGGATGATCAGAGGGTGAGCCTTGCCCACCCACCCGGACCTTGCACCCCTCAACTATGCTCCCCTTGGCCCCTGCTCTGCCTCCCCTGCAGCTGGGCCTTGACATCCTCAGCCTGGACCAATGGCCGGCTGCCTTGGGTTTCAGCCCCACGCAGCCCAGAGCAGACCACAAGCGTATGACAGATCCTCCTGGGAAGGGAGGGGGAGGGGAGGCTGTGCCAGTGCCCAGTTCTCTCCCAGGCCCAAGAGCCAGGAAGGAGCAGTGGCCTTCCTCACGTAGGCATGAGCAGCTACACAGATTACCTCAAGGACCGGGTTGGACTGTAGCAGCCTGTCCTTGATGGTCTCCACTTGCTCACTGGCTGGGCAGGTCACAGCATAGTACTGCAGGATCTTCTTGGTGGCTTCCGTCTTACCAGCCCCGCTCTCCCCGCATATCAGGATGCACTGGTCCTTCCTCTCTGTGCGCAGCGAGCGATAGGCATTGTCAGCAATGGCATAGCTACGGGGGAACAAAGGCAGGAGGGCATCAACACCACCAGCATCGCCTCCACCGCCGCCTCCTGCCTGCTTGCCTGCCTGACACTGGAGCCTGCAGGGGAATTTGCCGGGGGGGGGGGGAGGGAACACAGCAGGCAACTTCCCTTCCAGGGGACTGTTCACCAACGGAGCCCCTTTAACCACCTTATTTAAACGGGAAAAAACAGGATATAAATGCGCCAACCTGCCTGTGCCTTAACTGCTTCTGCTAAGGCCCCTCTCCAGGTACCGTCTTTATTTTATTTTTTAAAAAGTATAAACCACTTAATATTTAAAAAACATTTATGTGGTGTACAACATAAAAACAATGGTATAAAAGCAGAAAAACAGGAAATTGGGGGATTCATACAGACAGAAACTTTAGGTCCAATCTTATAGGTCGGGGTTGGGGAACACTTTCCAGCCTGAGGGCCACATTCCCTTCTGAGGGCCAATCACCAGGACAGGGCAGGACCAGAGGCAAAAGCGGAGCAACGAATGTAAATATTGTCTCTGTGCCCTCGGCCAGCTCCTCCATGCACTCGCACACGCACCTGTCCTGCACGCAGGCAAGGAGGCACACTCGGGAGTCCACACAGACACGCTCCGGCTGCATAAAGCCCTCATGGTGACGCAGGGCTGGTGTGAGGTGTGGCCCAGGGGGAGTTCTGGGGGCACACTTGGAGGCCTGGAGGGCTGCCTTTGGCCCCTGGGCCTCAGCCTCCACACCTGTTGTGGGTCAAAGCCTGGGCGAATAGATACGTCCTTAAAAGATGCATGGAGAAACAGACGGCCACTGCCACACGCTTTGCATTTGCCCCAAGGGATGAGGACTGTTCAGCTGTGGAGGCCCAACTGGGGACTGCCCTCCCCAAAGGGACTCGCGTGGAGCCAATGTTCCAACCCTTTGGCACTCGGCGGCAAAATGGGTATTTACATGCAGACATTTTGATCTGCTACAAATCCTCCTCTGCTTTTAAAGGATTTCACCTGCTGATTTATAATTGAGAAGTTGTATTATAATGTAGTTTTTGTTCTACACTGCCCTGAAATCCAAATCGGATAAATGGGGGCAGAAAACTGTTTTGATAAATACATTTTAATAAATGTTAAGGGGGGGGGAGAACAAATTCCAAATTCGAGGCCTCCTGTCTCTCTCTCATCTCAAGATCAGTGGGGCTTGCAGGTCTGATCTGCACCAAAGCAGGAGGTGAGTGAGTGGCAGGCTCTTAGTTTGAAAACACATCACCAGCAGACACACACACACACCCTGAAGCTCGTCTGTAGGGCCAAATCCCTGGCAGTCTGAATCCCCAGAAGCTGACAGGGGAGGAGAACCTGACGAGATGCCCCCTCCCATCTCCCTTAGCACTTCAAGCAAGCGGGAGAAAGGAGTGAAAAGCACTTCCAAGATTTTGCACCTTCACTCCCAGGAGGGACCGCTGCTTCTTTCAGGGAGGGCCTTCTTGTTGCATGCGTGCAGGGAGGATTGTTTTGTTTTTATAAACCTCGTCAAAATCACTCTCAGGATTCACCCATCATTTAAGTGTTTAAATGGGGAATGTTCACCCAGCTATGCAAACAAAGATATTCCAGTGGGTTACTGGTATCTTAGCAACATGGGAAATGCCAGTCAGAGGGAACAGGAAAGAATTCACCAGTGCCCCACCTCCCTCTCCCTCCCTCCCTCCCTCCCTCCCTCTCTCTCTCACACACACACAGAGAGAGAGAGAGAGAGAGTTGGAGCTTTGCTTTGGGCATGGCTGGCAGTGTGTGGCTCTGTGAGGAGACTCTGGATGAACATCCCGTTGTGTTACCCACAGGTGAGGAGAGACTTCATAGAAGCTGACGCCGCGGTAACGGTCCATGTGCTGCTTACTGTAGATCTCCAGGTCCTTGTAAGGGTTCACAGAGACCAGGACGGAGCTGATGTAGGTCTGAGGAGGGAAGGGGGGGAGGAGGAGGAGGAAGCACAGAGGAGGTCAGGGGAGGAGGGGAGCGTCCCAGGCCCCAGGCAGCACAAGGAGGAGCACAGAGATACCCAGGCACTTGATCATAATCAACTCTTGTCAGACCGTATCTCCCTATATGAGCCTGCCCGGACCCCGAGATCTTCAGGAGAGGCCTTTCTCTCAGTCCCAACACCCTCGCAAGTGCGATTGGTGGGGACACGAGATAGGGCCTTCTCGGTGGCTGCTCCAAGGTTCTGGAACTCCCTTCCTAGGAAGATATGAATGGCCCCCTCCTTGCCATCCTTCCGTCGGCAAGTAAAGATTTTTTAGTCCGACAGGCTTTTGGGATAGAAGGTGTTTAGGATTGGGCTTTACAAGGCTTGTTTTATTGTTTTATATTATTATTTGTATTATTTTAAATTGTTTTTAGATTTTAAGTGCCTTTTACGGTTTTAAGGTTGTGCATAGTTTAATTGTATTTTAATTGTATGTTTTTCTATGTTTTTAACTACATGTAGTTCTATTTGTAAGCCACCCTAAGTTCCAGTTTGGAAAAAGGGCAGGGTAAAAATAAAGTTTCAATTCAATTCAACTCTTGGGCCATTAACATCAAGGCAAAACCTCTTCAAGGGATACTCGAATAGCCCTTATTTTTCTTCTTTCCCAGAAATCCTCAGATCAGAGTTGCTTTCAGCTTTAAATGTGTGCAAGGTGGTTATACCTTAGTGGGTTATTGGCTGCCGTGAGAAACTGGAGGGGTGGTGGTGGAAGGGAAAGCATTTCCCTCACGCGAGATGTTTATTGAACACTTTTGCTGGTCTCTTGTCAGGAATTCTAACACTGCATTGCTGACCATTGTGCATACACAAACACATATGTACGATGTGTGTGTGTAGATATATATCTGATGAGGAAGATTGTGGTGGGACTGTGGCGACCCTTGGGTAGCAGCTGTGCCTCAGGACCCACCACAGCCTGGCATCTCCAATATTTGCAGCAGGACTACACAACTGGGGCAGCGCTCAGGTGGCGGGGAGCACACGCAGCTCCTGCCCGAAAGGCTCCTCCTCTACTCACATAGATCAGGTTCTCCTTGAACCGCTTCCGCAGGTTTTCAATGAAAGCAGCTTCACTGGTGAAGTTCTCAAGCAGGACAAAGTCCTGAACTCCCACCCGATCCCGGGCTGTCAGGGCGCTTTCCATTGTGAGGCGGACTCCGTCACTTCCGACCGCCTGCAAGGGAGCAACACGGAAAATGCAAGCTGAGAGCGGATAACCAAAGAAGGAATGAGAAGAGGAACCTTGCAATGGCAGCTGCCAGCACATTAACCTTGCGGATCAAGTGACTGATGCCAGAACAAAGCAGAACCTGGATTAAGGAGGGGGGTTTGCCATCTCAGAAAGGGGCATCCCCACTGCAAGGAAGGTGTAGTATTCCCTGACGCAGATGCAAAACTTCACACACCCCACTCCAAAAGGGCTGTCCATTGCTCCAGAGCTGATGCTCCTGAGCTTGCTTATTGCCAGTGTTTTAAGGTCACACTTTGTGTGGGACTTTCAAAAAAATGTGAGTCCAGCTCTTGCAAGTGCCTAAAATGAACCGAGCTGATAACACAAACTGGAATCCTTCCTGGGAAAGGCAGCTTGGCAGGGCCCGGCAATCGAGGCACCTCACACAGGCTCCCAGTCCCCAAACTCCCACTGACAGCATCCCACCCATTTCGCTATGGGACCGAAGCCAGGGCTCCATGTGCCACTGTGGCTCACCTCATGGTTGGGCAGATGGTACCCAACTGGAATCAGACACCTCTTCTGCTGAATCTGCGCCAACAAGCCCTCAACATTCATGGCTAGGGTTGCAAGGAAGCCGTGCAGCGCTGCCTCCCAAGGCCCTTCACTCACGGAGCGGAGCAGAAGCTGACTGACTGCCGCTCCCTAGTACAGGTCAGAGCCCCATGGAGGAAACTTTCCACACCAATAAGAACATCTCCTCCCCGACAGATTCCCAGGAGAAAAGAGGGAGGCTGATGGAGAATGGAGGAGGCACACCTGCGTTCCTCAAGGTTTTAACCTCTTTCTGCCACCTTCCCTCCTCAGAAAGCAAAGGGTGAGCTTTGGGGGCTTTCCTCGGGGGGGGGTCTTGTGAGATGGCCTCCTTCGCAAAGCAGAGCAGGCAGAAGGACAGAAGTGGAAGGCGGGTGCCTAGGAGCCTCTTCTGTGCTGTGGGTGCACCTTCTGGCAGGAGACGAACAAGCTGCCTTTCTCTTCTCCAGTCTCCTAACAAAAGCCAGCCTCATACATGGGAGACGTGATCTCTCTCCTCACCCCCAAGGACTCATGTGCACACATGTGGAAATGCCATCAGGGCACAAACTGACTTGACCAGCTAGGTAAGTCTTCCTCAGAGGAAGGAGGCAGAAACGAAATTCCTAGAAATCAAGGGAGGCAGCAGTGAAGGGCTTGAAGCACCTGCTCTGCATGGTGAGGTGCTCTCGGAAGGCCCAATGGCCTCCAGCTGCAGGGGGCCAACCACAGCGACCAGACAGGGCGGCTGGCAGCAACGCCTGCCAATCAGGTATCAGCTGACGGGCCAGTCTAGGTCCTAGGACAACACCACTCCCTCCTCTGCAGCTCCCGCAAGCATAGTCACAGCTGGGTGAGCCTCAGTGATCCCAACTGGCTCACTGCCTCTCCTGGGATGTGGAGGGAGAGGGGAGGGAGGACTGCAGGATGCCAGCTCCCTTCTTCCTCCAGGCTACACCAAGCAGCATGAACTCCAGCAGTTTGCTTGCAGGCTGGATTTGACCTGCCCTGAACGTCTGCCCAATGGACGCTGGCTGCCCAACCTGAGGAGCAGCTTATTCTACCAGGAGATGGGAGTGGGGCATTTTACAGCCATTTAGACAATGATTATTTAGGGGAGATTAAATGCATGCAACACATACACTGTGTATATTGTCTTTACTGTTTTAAGGCATATTGTTAGCAATTCATGTATTAATGTCCATTTTCTTACCTCTCACGCACACACGCATTTTGTGTTCTAATTCTACACGCCTTATTCGTATCTTGCATTGTATACAACCAAATAAACACAAATGTTTTCAAATAGGACTGTTTGGCATAATTATGAAGTAAACAAGTATAGATTATGCAGCATTTATTCACACACCAATTATAAATATTCCCAGTGTCAGGGGGAGGGGCGTAAAGAAAACACACAGAGGAAGGAAGGCTGCCCTGTAGAGGCAGGGGCCTACTCTGAGTAGGATTTAGCCACATAAACCTGTGCTTCCCATGCCAAAATAGAAGCAGCATGCACCTCTGAAGCTCAGGGGTGACCATTCCCTGGAGCTCAGTTCATGTCCTCCACTGGCCACTCTACAGACGTTTCCCACGCCAGCCTTTGCTGGCACACAGGAGGCAGCAACTTGGGGCAAACAGGAACCTCTGCTGCCTGTGGCTTCCACCCCAATGGGGACTCTCCTCTCCTGTGGAAAAGTGGCCCTGCTGTCCACCAGACCTAGGCTTAAGAAGCCCTGAGGACCCCCCCCACAACAGGGGGCAGTTTCCCCGAGAGGCAGAATAGACAGCAGATACGTCCTGCTGCTGCCTACTGGCCACCAGAAGACTCCCCTCTGCCCACAGGTTCCCATTCAGAGATAGACTGCCAAACTACCCTCCGGCTTTTTAAAAATCACCCCACATGTGGTGTACAGGTTCCCACCCCATGGACTGCAATGACAGATAGAAAAGTGCCCCCCACACAAACACACACACCCTTCAGCGACGAGGAATTCCAGGGGCAGGATGGCCCTCTTGTCCCAGTGGGCCACTGACCTGGCTGGCAAAGAGGCCAATGCCCAAAGTACCAGCAGCAGGATGGGACTGGGGAGCTCCCCACATCGCTCATGCCAGGCTGGAGCAGGTTGGCATCAAAGCCACAGGGAAGCAAGGGGCAAGGATGGCAGGCAGGCAACCAGAGAGTTCAAGGCTTCTGGGTGCTCCCCAGCCGGCTCGCTGCCTCCTCCCATCTCTCCCTCTTTGGCGCTTCATCTTCATTTGAAGATGAATCAATCTGGGCTACAAATACATTGGTTTTATGCAACAGGCCTTGGAACACAACTGGACTTACGGCCACCAAGTAGATAAATCTTCCCTGGACACATTAAACATATGAATTCTGCACAGAGAAGCAGCAGCAGGAGGAGGACCCCAGCACAGGCCTAGGAAGGCTGTGGCCTTAGCCAGCCACAGCGAACAGAGCGTGTAAGCTGGTCACACTTGAGCACATGTTGCTCCACTTCTCCCTCACCATCATCACCTTGCCAGACCTTTTGCTTCCCATTTCCCCTCTGCTACTGTGTCTTGCAATGGGATATGCAGAGCAGGGAACCTCTGCGCCTCTGGTGGGGCTCAAAAGAACAGTGGCCCTCACACAGCTGCTTACAGACCGGCTCAGCCGTCCCCAAGCCAAGAGGCATAAATGCCAGCCTCTCCTCTTTGGCAAGATTTTCACATTTTAACCTTGGGCTTATGGTGGGACATTAAAATAAAGCTCCCACAGAGTATTTTCAAAAAATGGAAAAGACAAGCAGAGGGAAGCACAATAAATCCCACTTCCTAGGTGAGCTGAGCAAGGGAGACGCAAGTGCACAAGGCCTCCGTCGCTGCTGCTGGAGTTGTCACACAAAATGGCTTCTCTCTCTTCCTAGGACAGCAGCAGCAGCATCAACACCCTTCCTACCAGGCAGGCTCTTTCTGGTGAGCAGGGCATGCCAATGCTGCTGTGATAAGCAGTTGGCCCATCGTCATCACCTTTGGCAGACTCCTCTCCTTCAACACGCTGACCGATGCCACCAGCACCTCCCCTCTCCATGGCCCTCCCTGTTGGCAGGCGGGAACCCAAGCAGGGTATTCCCTCCCTTCTCTCCGTGATGGGCACTTCTCTAAAGCACATCAGAGTCCATCAGAAGGACCATCTTGCCCAGAGGGGAGCAGGAAGGTCACCATCAGCTCCCAGTGGTGACCCCTCCCTCCCCAACGGTCACCACGGAGGAGGGGACTTCTGAAGGACCATCTTGCCGGGAGGGGAGGGGAGACGCTGCCGTTTGAACTAATAGTTGTCTCTTCACTTTATTGCAGCATTTTTAACCATGCTCATTGCTGTAATTTTTGTACACCACTTTGTGAGGTCTGCCTGAAAAGGGGTGTTTAAATATTTTAAAGCTACAAACGCACTTTGCACTTCGCTCATTCCCTAGCCTTCCTTAGTGGCCTGCTTATTTTAAGTGATTTTCTCACTCATCTAGCCAGATCTGTCTGCCAATCAACGTTGCTACCTATTCCTTCACCTATGCACGGATCGTGGCTCTGTGCTGCCTAGTCAGGGTGGAACACTTCTTGAGTTTCCACAGCTGGGCCCTGGGGCAAAAGCACTGCAGCTTGCTCAGAGATAATGCTCCCAGGCCGGGCTCCCTGCAGGAACCAGAACAGGCCCGGGAGGCCCTTCCTGACCCCTCAGCAGAGCTGGCCTGCCACACGGCCACGACTTGTGGGCTCCCCACCGTGTCCTAAGCCCTCTCTTCACAGTGCCAAGCAACAGACTCCCTCTCCACTCTGTGCGCAGAGCCACACTGCCTGGAGCTTCACCACCACTTTGTGCCACAGGAAGAGGGTTCAGCTGGAAGCCAGAACCAGCCCCAGCAGCAAGGGGGAAGGAGCCTGCGGAGGAATCCCCTGCCACTCCCTAGAGTGGAGCGCCCAGCAGATCTGCAAAGCGGGGACGGACACACACACACACCCCATGCCCCCTCCGCCTGGCCCACGGCCCTCATACCTTCCCCACCCCTCTTGCCTTCTGGAAGGAATTCCTGGGGCACTCCTGACATTCCTCCCAACCAGGGCCCTCCCCAGAAGAGAGCACTAAACAAGCCTTACCACAGCCCTGAACTTCATGGCCGTCCCTCGCCAGAGTCACTTGATGTCGCCGCTTCTCAAAGCAGGAGCGAGGGGGAAGTCGCCCCGACTGTCACTCACCTCCCTCCCACCCCCTGCCCATGGCATTTTTCTGGGCCCTCCAGAACGACTCCCCCCCCCAGGGCTCCTGCTCCAGAGTCTGGGAGGGAGAGGGAAGGAGGGGGGTCTCTTCCCTTCCCCGTGAGCGAGCAAGCAAGCAGGCAGGCACTCGGATCCCAGCAGCAGCACAGGATTAAAAGCAGCCACTGTGGATGAATCTCCCTCTCCCTCTTCCCAAGCAAGAGGGAGAAAAGGAATCCGAGTGGCTGGAAAAGTTGGGCCGGAGCCCAGGACGCCTCTAATAACCACACGGAGGGAAGGGCAATGGTGGGCCTGAGCAGGGGAGAAAGCCAGCCTGCAGCAGGCAGGGCAGGGCAGCCAGAACGGCAGAGAAGCCTCACCGAGGGATGCCAGCGCCACCCTAAATGAATGCGGTGCCAGAAACCAGCAGCCACCTTGCCACGTCTGTGGGGCAGCACCCCTCCCCCACAAAGCATGGGCTCCCTCAATGGCAGCAAGACCCTCTGGCTCAACGACTCAGATTTACAAAGCGGCACCCTCCCCCCTCCCCCCACACATGCCAAGCGCCTCATGTGATGCGTTCCCACTGTATCCCTGGCACTCCTTGGAACAACATGAAGCTCGTCCAACCCCCCACCCCAACATTTACAGACTGCCTGAAAAGGGGGTCCGAGAAATTGAAATTTGAGGGACGGCTTCTTCACTCACCACTGTGCTACACCCTCACCTACACCACCCAGTCAGATGCCTCTGGGAACCAGGGAGGGGTATCACCAAGTGGGACAGGCAGGCAGGCTGGCGAGGCAACTCCTTGGGGGGCAGAGGCACTCTGAGCTGCCCTTTCCTTGCCAGGGCACCCTATGCAGCCGCAGGGGGAAGGGGCAGAGGAGCGCCATTGCCTCCCTTGGCATCCCAGCCAGCCTGAAACAAAACCTGAGGGATCCTTCCTCTGCCCCCCCCCAACAGGCAGGGAAGGGGCTGGATGGAAACTCTTCCACCTTCTCCAGCTCAAAGCCCCAGGAAGGCTGTGTGAGGAGGCCCAGGCGATGGGTGGGGACTCAGAAGGGCTTCTTGGGGGACAGGAGCTCCTTGTCATTCTGATTGCAACAGTCACAACTGAATGACTAAAAAAGTGGGTTGGTCTCTCTCACACACACAAACACACACAGACACACAGCACTTTTGCCAGGGTAAGTCTTTGGGTATCCTAATCTCCCAGAAACGGACACCCACAAGGGACTCTTGTTATGAGGCCAAGAAAGAGAAATGCTTCAGAGACTCATTTATTTCTTCTCTGTAAATATGACAGCCCAGAAAAGTTCCTCCTCTCAGATAAACAGAGATGCCAGAGGAAAGTGTCTCCTGCGCCCCCCAGAACCACCCCATGCCTTGTGCGTGCTGGCAGGGAGCTTTAGAAGGAGACGACCAGCAGGTCAGCCAAATTTTTTGCTAGCGTTCAGCTATCACACAGACAGAGCTCTGTTGATCAAGATGTCCATTCAATTTAAAAAGAGCCCCTCATGAGAGGCATGTGGAACATAAGCACCTCGGGAGAGCTCGGCTGCAGCAGGATCAGACCCCAAGGAGCCCACCTCGGCCAGTGTCCCCAATGGGAAACCCTCCAGCAGGGCACGAGGGCAAGAGTGCCTCCCCTCCAGTGTCCAGTAACTGTTATTCTGGGGCATGTGGCCTCCCCCAGTGGGGGCAGAACATAGCCATTGTGGCTCGTAGCCGCTGACAGCCTAATCCTCCGGGAAAGTGTCTAATAATCTTTTAAAGCCCTCCAGGCTGGTGGTCTTCACTGCCTCCTATGCAGACTCAAGGCTAGAATGTGCTCACCGTGTCATATACAAACATGCCCTCAGTATGAAACACACCAGAACACCCAGGGAATGGGTGACGGGTGGGCGGGAACCCACGTGGAAGAAAAATCCACTCTGGTGCAAGTCCGCTTGGGTTTTTTAAAGGGGTTCCTTACTTCCCTGCCCCCAACCCCAACCCCCTTCCGATCCCCACTGCAACGTGCGGTGGCATCTACAGCCCCAGAGCCACACAGAGCCCCAGCCCAGTCCTGCCCTTTGAGGTCTGCCTGGCCTGCCAATGTGGCAGAGCCGCCACTCACAGAGCCTGAGTCAGCTCACCAGAGCTTCTCTTCCTCCCAGCAGCCAGTCATCATTTTCCTTTTAAGGAGAAAAAATGTTTTCACAGGGAAAGTTCAGTATCCATAGTCTGTGGTTGCTGCTGGAATAATTATTTGCTGGAAATGGATCCTCCCATCAAGAGATTCGGGGGGGGGGCTGCAGTCTGAGCCTCCCCCCCCCCGCACACCAGAAGAGGGAGGGACCTGCCAGGCTTGCCGTGTTGGACTGGTCCTGGTCCTTGGCTGCAGCAACAGGGCAGAAGCATCTCGCTGTGTTGTCTGGCAAGGAACTGCTTCCACAGGCACTCGACTGGGGCCTTCCGGCAGTTAAAAAAGCTTAGCTCTTCTATAAAAATAAAATGGCAGGTTTCTAGCCCTTATTGTGGCTGAGAGAAACTGAGAAATTCACAGACTGAGTCTTTGGGAAGCCCTTCCATCGAGGGGGCCTCCCCACCTTCATTGCCACAATCCCCAACATTCTACAAGAACTAAAGTACCCCCAATGTCAATTGGGCACAGGATCTCTGATGCATCAACAGTTGCTTTCTTTAAAATAATTTATCAGCAGGCTGTTTTGTGGAGGCCTGTTGAAAGATGGGCACACTGCTGTAATTAATGTGGCGGGGGAGCACCTGTCAACCCATTCTCCATCCCAGAGAGCACGAAGGGACAGGAGACTCCAAGTGAGAAAAGTGCCGCAGCCCTGCATTTTTCCATGGAGGAAACAGGATTTCCTATGGACTCCTCCCCCGGCACAATCCCAGGGAAAAGCTCCTAAGAATAGGAAATGACTGTATAAGGGCAGATTTGCACCGACACCCTGGCAGTTTTGGAGGGGAGCTGAGGGACAGCAGTCGAGAGCTCTGCTGCTGCAACATGCACACATAGAGGAACCTGCCTTACTTCTGTCTGCCTGCCATTGGTCTGTTTAGCTCAGGATGGGCAGCAATGCCTCTCCAGGGTGCACTGCCAGCCCTGCCTGCCATCAGTTGCCATGAGGAATTGAACCTGGGACCTTCTGCATGCAAAGCAGATGCTGTCACTGAGCAACAGCCCACACACACACACACACAGACACATGGGCTCAGTCCACATTCCAGCAGCCGCCTCTGGGATACTTCTGTCTTTCCCGTGGGGAATACTCCTCACTCAGAGGTCTTTTGTAGTTGAGCAGCAGAGCACTTGAAGGTCCCAGGTTGAATCCCTAATGGCATCTCCAGGCAGGGCAGGAGAGACCCCTTGCTGCCTGCCCCCAGGGTCAGAATCAGAGACCCTAGCAGTCCTACTAGGCACTGGGGCCGTCTGGGCCGAGGAGGAAGACCAACCGTCACCCAAACAAGACGTGGCCAGAACTGCCTCCCTCCAGACGGCTGGCCGATGAGCGCCTGTTGCAGGCATCCGCGCTTCCAGTCACCCAAGAACTGCAAAGGTGCTGATGCTGCTCAAAGCCATGAGAGCTAATTAATAATTATTATTTTTTTAAGAAAACCCAAATCATCTTGGGAGACTGACAATGAACAGGGCAAGCCAATAAGCAGTCCCTGGTGCCTCTTCCCGGCACGCTGGCACAACATCCCACTTCTGAGCGCACAGCATGTTGCCTGCCCTGTTGATGACTGAAGCTGAGTCCCAGGAGACGGTTAATAGCTTGTTTGTTCAGTTTCAGACATGGGCCTATTCCCAGCAAAGAGGAGGGCAACTCAGCCACACCACTGAGTCTGATGCCCAGAGGCAGCAAGATCTCTGGAGGTGGGGCGTGCTAGGCAGGAGCTTGTGACAATGCAGGGAAGCCTGCGCGCTGCATCTCTATTAGCTACCTCTCCGTGTATGAGGAACTTCCCAAGGTCTTTAGCCTTCCAGCTGGAACATGGGATGCTCCTTTGAGGGCCTCCTTCCAGGAGGCAAAGGTGTGCAGTTACAGAAGGAACGCAGCCTGCGGGACAGCTGGGAGGCAGCGGGAACAGGAACACTGGGCTTGGGAGATGGCAGGTCACAGGCAGAATAACTGATCAGAGTCAATTATTGAGCCACTGGTTTCTATGCAAAGCCACTGGTAATTAAGACAAAAGGCAAAGGGAAGCTTCATCAATTATAAAGGAACGCCTGTGGGATGAAAGCAGCATGGAAATGATGGAATACAGCAGTCGCTCCCTGCCCACCCCTTCTCTTCCCACCTTTCCCCTCCAAAGCCTTCCGGAGAAACAGCCATCAAAGGGGCAAAGGAGCCCTACTTCTCGGGAGGGGGGGAGCCTGGCAATGACAGTAGCCATGGCAGGCTGAACACCGCCCCCCACCAGCTGTAAAGCATGCTGAGGAGCCAACAGTTCAGCTTCTTCTTCCACATAATCAAGAGCTGCTGCCACCACCCCAGGAAACAAAGGCAGAGAAGCTCCAGAGAGAGAGGCCCCTGCCTACATGCCGGTTCATTTCCAGGCCCAGTTCAAGGTGCTCACATTAGAATTTAACACCCAAACAACTCAGGCTCCACATATCAGACAGGCCATCTCCTTCCCTACAGACCCTCTGGGGAGTCAAGATCAGCAACGGAGCCCCTCTCCATAGTTCTAACACCCTCAGATGTTGGGGGGGGGCATGGGATAGGGTCTTCTCTCCTTCCCCTTCTTTACCCTGGCCTTTGACACTTGAGAGATATGCTTCTAGGAGCCACCTTATTCTTATGATTGAAATTTGTTTAAAACGGTTGCTAGTGTTAGCATTTTAAACTGCTGTAACCTGCCCTGGGACCTTATGGTGAAGGATGGGTAATATATTGAATAAATAATAAGATGCATCAGGAATAACCAGAAGACCCAAGGACAGAGAGAGGAGGTAATGCCCCTAGCCTCTTGCAGCAGGCGGGTGCAGGCCAACTGGCATGTGCAAAATGCATCATGTGGGAAATACCACACCTAGGTGCTGGTTTACAACTTCAGAAAATGCTCTTGGTTTTCAACACTGCTGCTTCTCCAATGAATCTGCACTTAAGATTGATCATAACATGTGCAAGAGCACCACCTAATTAACTACCTGCCCACAAAGCAAGAATGCCATGAGAGCTCTCAAAATTCCTCTTCCCCAGAAGGATCCACTTACTGACACTGCTGGCCAAACACTTATGACTCATTCTTTTGCACAGGATCTGAGTCAAGGCACAAGCA
Source organism: Rhineura floridana (assembly GCF_030035675.1). Taxonomy (NCBI): domain Eukaryota; kingdom Metazoa; phylum Chordata; class Lepidosauria; order Squamata; family Rhineuridae; genus Rhineura; species Rhineura floridana. The sequence continues at coordinate 20,590,499 of NC_084500.1, read as the reverse complement.
GCAGAACAAACAAGCCTCTGGAGACCAAAGTTCCAAGGTAATTCCCCTATACTGAAAGGGTGGGTGAGGTTTGTCCTACTGACTACTGCACCGCCTTCCCAAAAGGCAACTCTCCAAATGGAGACCACTGGAAGAGGGAGGCATGTTGAATATTCTAGACTGGTGGCCTTCAACTTTGAAGTGTTGGGGCTACAACTCCCATCATCCCCAGCCAGCTTAGGCAAGGGTCAAGGAAAATGATGGGAGCTGTAGTCTAACAACATCTGGGCAAAGTTGAAGAACACCGTTCTAGAAGACAGCACCCTCTCCCCATCACCCAGTCACAGGTACTGCCTGTTTCAGCTCCTTCCCTTTACGCTCTCAGTGTCTTTCTCACCTGACAACAACTGGGCAGCCTCCATCAGCACTCACCGCATCCTCACAGTGGGAAGCCTATAAAAGTAGGACAGGAACACCACTGCACCATTCTCCCCACGTGAGCACCTGGTACTTAGAGGCATATCACAATACTGGAGGAGGTTTACAGCCACTGTGCCTAGTAGCCATCGATTTGTCTAAACTCCTTTTAAAGCCATCCACGCTGGTGGCCATCAGTACATTCTGTGGTAGCAAATTCTACAGCGTTAACTATGCACCGTATGAAGAAGTAATTTCTACTGAATTGTCTGTCGAACATTCCAACATTCAACCACGCTGGGTGACCCCACGCGAGAGGGAGAAAAGCTTCTCTCTGCACCAGGCACCACGTTACACACACCCTCGCTCACCTTCTTTTCTGAATGTTCTAGCCTTTATTTACAGGCAAATTGCTCCAGCTCTTTGATCATTTTGGCTGCTCTTTTCAGGGAGAGGAGGACAACGCATTTCCCCACCACAACCCCCATGAAAGGTAGTGGATCTTCATCTCAGCTACAGCTGGACATACGCAGCACAAGCAAGGGAGAATGGGGAGGCCCCGATAGCTCAATGTATTCCTGACTCTCCCCCCCCCCGTTATCACTGCTGTGCTAATAAACCAAGTAGGGTGTGAAGAACATGCCACTGACTTGGGTGCTGCCTTGAAGCTTGGTTTAGCAAGTCTTGTCATGCTTCTGACAAAGGTGCTGCTGGTCGAATATGCGTTACACCAGACTTGGCCAGGGCACAGCAGGGTCACAGTTCACCCTGATGGCTTCCCAACCCCATCCCACCCCTGAAGTAATGTTCATTTCTCTAAACAACTTTTTTCATGAACTTTTTATCCAGTTGGGTCCGGCTCCCATCCCGGCTGGCATCTGCAGTTAAAAGAGGGATGGAAGGGGAAACGTCTTTCGTCTCTGCTGGAGCCCCTGGAGAACGGCTGCCAGCCAAAGCACAGGGGCTGGGGCAAACAGTCCGGCCTTGCATTACACCGAGCTTCTTTTGGCGCCCTATGAACTTGTGTTCCAAATCCTCTGAAATGTTAAAATGTCCTTAAAACAACAGCTATCAAAGTCCTGTGTCTGCAAGGGCCCTTCTGGTCTCCCCAACTGTGTGTGTGTGTGGGGGGGGGGAGGGAACTGCACTTTTACTCCACCACTTCCAAGCTTTTCAGGCTGTTATTCGGCTGTGTACACATCAAAGCACATCCCCCCCAAGAATTCTAGGAATGGGAATTTACTCCTCACAGAGCTACAGTTCCCAGTACCCTTACAAAATACCGTTCAAGGGATGGGGGGGGTATGTGCATGCGTACAGTGTGTACACGCAGCCTTTAAGTCCCACATGTAGATCTGAATTGAGCTATTTCATTGTCTTGCTTCCAGCTCTAGCTAGACAAATGCAACCATCTCCTCCAATTCAGGTTCCCCCCCCTCACATTGCAAAATGATCCTGGTCATCTCTCACACACTCCCCTCGCACCCCAATCAGCAGTGGGGAATCTGCAGCCTTCCAGATGACTCCCATCATCCTTGACCATTGGCTACAATGGCTGGGCCTGATGGGAGTTGTAGTCCAACAACATCTGGAGGACCACCCCTCCTAAATATCCATTTAAATCTTATATGCATACATAGACACACACACCCCAGAGGAATAAGGAACTATATGGATAGTTACTAAGCCTGGTCCTGTTGGCTAAAAGTTCTGATCCTGAGAGGCTGCACCCAAGATTGCAAGAGACACTGGCACCTTTATAAATGTTCTTACATGAGACAGTCACTGCCTTGCCTTCAAACTGTGAGCAGCCAGGAGACATTATGGGGCAAGAGCTGGGGCAGACCTGGCCTGGGCGGCAGACAGCTTGTCTCAGCAAGTCCCCCGCCCCAAAGTCAAGGCCATGGAATTAATGGAATGTAGCCTTGCGCACAGAGAGCTTGTGAAGGAGCTGACTTTAATCCTACTTTCCACACTGGGGAGGAATGGCAGTGCCAGCAAGCAGACACTTGCTGAAATTCCTCTCTTGCACTGGACTGAAGGAAGGAAGGAAGGAAGGAAGGAAGGAAGGAAGGAAGGAAGGAAGGAAGGAAGGAAGGAAGGAAGGAAGGAAGGAAGGTCAACGATGCAGACAATGAGAGGAGAAGTACACTGGCATGGAATGTCAAGAGGGAATCTTTTGCTTTCTGAGTGCCTGTCACTGGCAGCCCATAGACCAGAGATAGTGGTCGGCTCCTGCTACTGAGGGAGAAGGGCTTGTGGGGTGGAAGGTGGTTTGCAAATACAAAGTGGCAGCTGCCGCCTCTGGTTCCAGGAGCTGCCCTCTGCCCTCCCTCACCCCTACACAGCTTCATCTGTGCCAAGGTGCCATGGCAGCCTCCTAACACACAGCAGAGCAGCATGCCATGGGGACGCAGACCTTGTTGCCAGAATGACGGAGTCACTCCTGGCTCAGCCTGAGCAACTGACCTGCCTGCAGCACGCAAAACAAAATGCAAAGTAGAAACTGAGGTTATTTTTACAGGTGGAGAGCTGGATTCAAGACACACCTCTGGCTGCCCGCCATGGGGTGTCTGGGTAGATGCCATGGTCTGTGAAGGGAACCCCACAGGGATCCACCCACCTCCACCGATCCAATCCCCAGCTAAACTGGATTGAAATTACCAGAGAATAGGCAGAACTACATTTTCGAGGATTAGCTCTGTTGCAGGCATAGAAATGACTGGGATCTGTAAGCGTCTGGAATGTTTTAAGCCCTGTATGTAAATGATTTCTATTATTAGCAGCCTTTATCGTGAACTTATTTTCTCTCTCAGCAGAAAAGTCTCCCTCTGCAGAATGAATGTGCTTCATGCGTTCTTGTTCCAGTCACTTCAGCCACCCTTTGTCCCCCACCCCACCCTTTAGTTGCCATTCCCAGCACGCAACCCCTCCTCCCACAGATGTGGGACAAGGCCCCACCCCAGAGGGCAAATTCCCTCTCCTCCACTGAGTGTCACATGAATGCTGGGTCTCTCTGTCCCTCACACACACACACACACACACACACACACACACAGAGGCATTCCACATTCTTATCCCACAAGCCCCAGGCAGCACAGCAGGGAGAGGAAGGCAGGGAGAGGAGGGGCCTGAGGAGTGGCTGAAGCCAGCCTGACTGCAAAGGTGCACTGCTGGGTTGTTGGCAAGGCAGTAGTGAAGGGCTTCTTCCCCTGAAGGGCCCAGCAGGCTCTGTCTTTAGCCAGCCCCGTCACTCTCAGCAGGGTCCCACTGATCTCCCACCACCCAGAGTCTTTCCCCAGCAAAATGGTGATCACTGAGCTTCCCACCACCACCGATATTCCAACTGGCAGAAAGATACCTTTAAGCGCCTTCTGCTTGCAGTCCTCTCTCTGACACTGAGCTTATCGATCACTGTTGTCTGACCTAGATCATATTTTGTTTTACTTCCCACATATACACCAGACAATACCATTTCGGTATTAGCTGCTAAGATATATGCAGTTCATATATATTTCAGTTTCCCCAAAAGTGTTCAGGAGTGTTCAGCTGCAGACTTTTCAGCAATTGTACATCGCTAGACACATTTCCATATACAGATGCTTAAATTAGGGGAAGGTGAGCATTTGTAGGAAGACCAGGAAGAGTCGGAGAGGACACACTGCCTTCCATGTCCCGGGTACAGAATACTAGGCCTGTGTGGTGTAGGGCCTACAGGTGGGCTGGAAGCAGCAGGAGGCCCATGTTTGAATCCTCATTCAGCCCTGGTTCTCAGAGCGTGACCACAGACTGATCTACTTCACAAGGATCTCCCTGAGCCTCCTCCCACTGCCAAAAAAGTGCACTGCCCTGAGCTTCTTGAAGGGAGAGCAGGACAAGCATGTTAGTTCATCTGTGACTCGAGTTCAAGGCAAGGGGCCCTCCTTAAGATGCACCAGCAACAGGCCACCCTTTCTTTTGAGGCTTTTTGGCCCTGTCAGGACGAATACCAGGCCAGCTGGAATGTAAACAAATGTTATGCTTCGTTTAGCCTGGGAGAAAGCGAGAGAGAATCACCGTGAAGGCAGAGAGACCTGCAGAACCCCATTTGAAGATGCATCTTATATAAACCACTAAACTTCTGCAGCTAAGGTCTTCGCTGTATGAGACTCTCACAGGTGGAGGAGGAAACGATGAGTGGAAATGGGAACCAACCCCAAAACCGTGGGTCTCCAAGTGCAGCCGGTACCCCCTCTCAAAATTCATAGGTGGCAGGGATGGGGGAAAGGAGAGAGGAAACTATTTGCTTTTCAGGAGTGCTTGAAAAGCACAAAGAGCTGGACGCTCTGCCCAACCCGAGGCGCATGCCACAAAGGAGAGCAAAGCACACCACGGCCCAGGATGCAAAAGGCTGTTCAAGTTAAAACCAATAATCCACCCCCCTCCTTCCTGAATATCCCTGCTTAGGGAAAGCTGCCAGGCAGCGGGGCGGGACTCGCTCCAGGATGTTGAGACGCCCACATACAAGGCCCTGCGGAAATCATTTACCTGTACAATAAGAGTTTCCACTGAGAAGCTGACCACACAAGTAGTGAGAACTGACCGTTTAAGCTACAGACGGCAGTAAATAGCATGCTACAGCTAAGTGAGTTAGAAACATGGTAAGCTTGCTCTTGTGTTATTAAGCCAAGCTGACCAGGGAAACGAGGCTCAGAACATGTGCAGCAGCATGATTTTCATGAGTCTGGCTAACGAAATGTGTTTTCCTGTATGAAGAATGGCTCAGAACTGACTGCCAACCTAAGCAGCCTGCGAGGTCCATTCCACACCCAGAGTGCCCAGACTACTCCAAAAGACCTAGAGGGAATCTGTACCATTTCTCCTGAAGCAAACGGTTCCTGCTTCAACTACAGTGGTAGAGGCAGCACCTGAAACAGTCCCGCTGTGTCCACACCGCAGCAGCCTCCTCCTCCTCCTCCCACTTTCCCTTGCAGACTCTGGATTGTGGGGATGAAGGTCCCAGCCCTGTTGCTCCCAGAGACACAACTCCACAGTCCTCCTGGGACCACCTTTGAGCACCACGAGAGTCAGCAAGGCCCTTCTCTCTCGGCCATAACAGTGAGGCACCACAGACATGAGCCAGGCATGAGCTGAAGCCATAGATGTGCCCCTTTTCTCCACAGAAAACTGGAACTGTTCCTCCTAGCATTCAAGACTAGGGCTGGGAAAATCATTGCAATCCTTTGCTACCCATTATCACATTTTGATAGGCCAGCATTGGTGGATTAGGTGCCAGCTCTGCATCAGGCTGCAAGATCTTTCAGACCTGTAAGCAGGCACCAGCATCAAATTTCCAAATGTTCTGGCAACCTTATGGTTGGTGCTTTTCCAACCTAACTCACAAATGAAAGAGAATATTAAAACAAAACAGCAGTGAACATTTTAGAGCACAAAAATAATAATGCTCTCCTCTCCTCCACTCCATCCCACCCCACTTCTAAATCCCAACTGTATGATTTGGACAGGGGAAAAGGAACTCTGCAGGTCTCACCCACTTTTTAAAGCTAGAAATGGGTCCCGGGGGGGGGGGTTATGTTTAAGATCTACCATCTACCCGATTAGCCACTGAGCTGGAACTGGGAGTCAGAAGAACTTCAGGCTGCGTCTGAGGTCATCTGCTACACTTCTTTTCCTTTTTACATCAAGCTGCTTTTGGCAGGGCTGAGCATGACTAAGATCATCCATAATACTCATCAATAACAGGAAATAAGAGTCCAGCAGCTCAGTCTAGTAAGATTAGGAAGCCCACCTATCACTGCCCACCCTGAGACCGAAAGAACATAAACATTCTCTTTGCCCTCTTTGGAACAGTTCTTGACTTTCAAGCCAGAGTCCAGCTCCCTTGACTCAACAACAACTTCTTTAGACCAAGTTAAAGCCTCTCTGGGGAAATACCTTGTTCGTGTGATTCCTCCTAAAGCCTCAGGGATTTCCCTGTGAACACTGTACTAAGCACTGGATGTAAAATGGAATATCAAAATGGAAACATGTACACACCCCAACACTAAATGGTACAAGAATCCCTTCCCCAAGGATGCCCTTGTCAAGCTGTGGATTTGCTGACCTCAGTTTGCTTTTAATTAACAAAAAATTCACTCCAACGGCTCCACTTGCTAACAACCTTGACAGTGACACAAATTGCAAGAGAAATTACAAAGCCTGCAAACAGTCCCGTTCCCTTCCCACGGTCACAAGAGGTTTCATCACTCCTGGAATGCTCACTCAGCGCCCCCATCCCCGGAACTGAACAGTGACCTTGCCCCACTGGGCACTTCTGACTGAAGAACACATTGCTGTCCCATATTCTCTTATACAATGAGTAACAGGCAGCCAGGCACGCAAATCTTTTCCCCTTCGCCTCAAAAGTATAATTAAAAATATGGCCAACAGGATGGGCCTGCACACTATAGGATCTCAAAAGTGACTTGTGCAGAGTTGGGAGATATTACTTTTAAGGATACTCCCCAAGACAACCTAAATGCCAGAGAAACACAAAAATATAATATAGAAATGATGCTCTTCACCTGCACCTGGGATTTGATGTTATCATGAATTGTTAATATGACTGTTCTGTTTAGATGTGTTTACGCTGCTGTATGTGTTATTTTGGAATAGTATTTGTCTCTTATAATAAAAGTTGCTTTTTGTTAAGGGACTTGCCCAGAAGAAATTAGCAAAGCTAAACATTAGAGCTGAATCTGCCCTTTTCTCCCTGACCCTCTACGTACCTCCAAACTATGTGTCAAACTGTGCAAAGCCCTTCCTAGAGTGCATCTCCACAGCCAGGCTGGCAAATGCTCCTCATTAACAACCAGAGACGGCAAACGCACCTCATTAATGGCAGGTTTAATGGCTCCTTCTGTGTCCAGATGAAGGTTTTGAGGTAGATTTGGCACTTTTTATTTCTGGTGGGAGTTGTGCCCACTGTTAAAGGCCTAGGATGGGGGGGGAGGGAGAGATGGTGGCAAGTGGCCCCCATCCCATGTTTATTCAGGATCTGGTATCACACCAGAGCAGCCTCATCAGCCTGTGCCTCAGTCTTCCAGCCCTTAACATGACCTGACAATGCCGTGCCTTCGTCTGCACTCTCCTGCCAAGGAAAGGCAACTCCTCCAGCAAGGAACTGGCCGGCTTGTAGCAGGCAGCTTCAGTTAATGGGGCAAGAAGAGCGCTATGCCTACCCCACGCCGTTTTTCCACTTTGCTGTAGCCAGTGCCCACGCAGCTGCGCCCGTGTCCCCACACCCTGCCACACCTTGGCACTCCTCCTGCTCGCTCGCTCGCTCGCTCTCCAGCGCCTGCCTGCTGCCCTTCGTCTCCGCAAAGCTCTCTGCTCCTGCTGCCCCGCCCACGGGCTACCCTACCAGCGCCTGGGCGCAGAGCCTGGGCGCTTGGGTAGGGGCCCTCGACCGGCACACTCCTAGGCATATCTACTCGGAAGTAAGCCCCGCTGAACTCTATGGGGCTTCCGCAGTCCAAAAGACAGCCAGCCGGGGACGAAGGCTGCGGCGGATCCTGCCCTTCCCTTCTCGCCCCATTGCCACCCGCACAGGTGTGCATGGCCGCCTGCATGCCCCTCGGTTGCCAAGCGGGGAGGGGGCCCGAGCGGGCCCAGGCAGGCTCGCTGGGCTCCTCCCCCGCCAGGGACCGGGCGGGGCTCCCCACGCGGCAGGAGGGAGGAGTCGGCCTCGGGGGTCTTCTTCCTCCCCATCACCGCAGAGGCCAGGTGGGGAGGGGGCTGCTTATTTCCATGCGGGTCCCCTGCACGTGGAGGCATAGCTCCTCAGGGCGGTGGAGGCGGGGCTACAAGCCGGGACCAGCAGACCCCGCCCCCCGTCCTTGCCTCCCTGCCTGTTGGTCGGCCTTCTCGGGAGGGCGGGCGGACGCACGTGCACACGGGTGTGGGGTCACGCAACGCCGCCCGGCGGCCTTTGCTCCTAAGTGGGCGGGGCGCGGTGGGAGCTCCAGCCCGACTCGCGGAGGTGCGCTCTGCCCATGCTCAAAGGAACGTCCGGCACCCAGTCAAGCGAGGAGGCTCCTTCTCTGCCTACCTTCGTATATGTGGGGAGGGGGGAAGGCGACTTGAGGCGTGGTGGTCCCGCTCCGCCGCGCCCTCCTCCTTCCTCGTGCCCCGTCCAGTCGGCAAGAGGCAGCCAGTCAGTCAGTCAGTCACCCCGAGGCGGCGGCGGCCGTTCAGACTCCCGTCATGGGCCGGGCGGGGCGCGCATGCGTGGCTGGGCGGCCGGGCTGGCTTGGCTCTCTCACGAGGAGACGGCGGGGGCTGGGAAAGGAGTCTGACGTGGCCACGCCCCTCGCTGCCTCAGTCGACGCGCGCGCGGCGCCTCCGCCTCTCCGCTTCGGTCACCCGGCCCCCCTCGTGGCCCGGTTTGGGCGGGAAAGAAAGGCGCTCCTCAGCGCAGAGCAGGCCGGACCATTTCGGGCCGCCACGGGGGGTCGCCTCTCTGAGGGAGCTTCCGCCTCCTCTTCCAGTGGGGGACCTGGACAAAGGGTGGTCTGAGGCCTAGGCGGCAGCCCGGCCTTACTCTGCGATCCTGGACTCGGGCAAGGCGCCCCCAACACACCCACGAAGCAGCCCCCCCCCGACCCAAGCACTCTTCAATAATAACAACAACAATAAGGGCACAACTATTTGTCCGAGATGCTAAGTCATATTCACGTCGAAAATGTTTTACGTAGAAGCAACGTGTGAAATGCGATGCTCCTCGTCCAAACATGCGAGGAGCCTGCAGGGTCCAAAGGCAAAGAGAGCCCCCCCCCCAGTGGCCAGAGGGATGCCGACAGGCAGCACAACGGGCAAGTCTCTCCGCCTGCGATTCCAAGCCCCTCGGCCATAATAGTCTGCCTGGGTGAGTAGAGCAAGGCACAGCCATAAGAGAGGAGGCTGTTGCAAAGTTTTGAAAGGTTTACTGGGTGGTTTTCCAAGTATAAAGTACCTGAAGTGAGGCCACAATACAGGGAGAATGTAGCAGCTGTTTCTTTTACCAAAAGAACACATCTTATGATTTGTGTAGGCACAAAATTATTGGAACAGTTTTCATTGTGACCCCACTTTACCCATTTCCTGCTCATGCAAGTAGACCCACCCAGTCCGAGCAGTTAGTTACAGAGGTGAGCCAGCTGCAGGTCCCACAGGTGGGAGAGTCCATCCCCAAATACACAAAGGCAACTCAGCCCTTTTCTCCCTCCCCTCAACAAACAAATGGGCTGCTTTATACTGAGTCAGATAGTTGGTCCTTTTGTATGGGGTGGGAAAGGCTGAACGGGGATTTTAATTTTTGCGAAACAGCCACTGGCAGAGAGGGAATCCTGCAGCTCTCTTTATACTGTGTTTAGGTGTGAGGAGCTGCAGGTGGGTATTGGGCTGCTGTAATGGCTTCTGGTGCAGGAGGTGGCAATGGCCAGAGGTTCCAGGGCAAGGATGCAAAAGTCTACTCCATCTAGCCCCTTATTACCTCCTTGTAGTAGTAGTGTCAGTGGCTCTCTCCAGGCCTCTGCCACCCATGAGTTTGAAAGTACAGCTTTCTGCATGCAGAACGGGGCCTGAGCTGCCCATCCACCCCAACTGTTCTGTCCAGGTGATGATAGCTTATATCTACAGCTGTGCTTTTCACATCCCAAACACTTCTTCCGTGCCAGCTTTATTGTTCTCCAAGCACATCCCCAGAGCATAACTTGTGGACAGGCCGGTGCTTTGCTGGTTGCAACTTTCACTTGTTGCATAGAAGATCAAGATCTACAGGGAAAAGAAAAAGGAAACACCACAGCAAGGCTCATGCGTGCTCTCTCTCTCTGTCTCACCCCACCCCTCCTCTGCCCTGCATCACCGTTGCCAAGATGGAGAGAGAAATAGCACAGCCCAATATGGCAAGGTGAAGAGTGTGGTTTTCTGTAAACTGTTAATACTAGCAGTTACTTTGAATGTAAAGATTTAATGTTTGTTAACTCTTGGAAGAGGAGTCTGGGCTCTGATCTGCTGATATGAACAAAGCAGACGGGATTGCAACTCCCTGCACCCTTTCCCAGATGCCCATCACTGAGAGAAGAAGTTCCTATCTCAAAAGCAGAGGAGAGCTCTGGAACGTGGGAACAAGCCCCAATGAACATAATGGGATTTATAAATATGCTTTAGATTGCACGGTGCATGCAGTATATTTGTGGGGAAAACGTGGAAGCATGAACTCCCTTGCAAAGGGGGGGCTCACCCTCCTGAATGATTCCTCCTCGCCTGCTCAGTAGTGTTTGCCTTGCTTCATTTGAGCCCAGCCCTGCCCACCGATCTGGGTGGCTCACAGAGTGCAACGCAATGGCTCAGTGGCAGGCCCATGTATTCCTTGTAGAAGGTTGTGGGTAAGACCATGGCACCTCAAACAGAAAGGCTCAGGTGGCTGATCTGTAAGAGACACCTGCATGTCTGAAGAGCTGCTGTCAGCTAACATGGCAGTGCTGGGTCAGATGACGTTCTGCACCTTATAACTCCTGCGTTCCCACTTTTTGGCATCCTCAAGTTCTGTGTTCTATGCGTTATGACCAAGAAGTGGGAGAGGCATTGTGGAGATAATGCTGAGCTAGAAAGACCTAGAGCCTGGCTCAGAATAAGGTAAGACAGGTTGGGTCATCCTGCCCAATGTTAGTAGATGCTTGCAGTGGCCGGGAGAGAGAGAGAGAAGCTGCAGGCCCTCGTTCTATAGTGTGCTTCAGGCCTTTTGCACCTTGGTCACAATGGCCAAGTTCAGGGTGTAGCTGTCTCTGCTTGGATTTCTTTTCAATATATCAAGTATGGGAGGCTTGTAGAAAGCTATCCTTGGTGGCCGCTCTCTTCAAATTCCCTCTTGGCAGAGATTTGCCCTGGTCAGAGTTTGTGTGCTCCGAAGCTATTCAGGGGATAAAAAATTAACACCAAATTTAGCGGCAAAAGGTTATTTTAGCAGTATAGTACATAAATATTTTGCATGCTTAAATATTTCAAGTTACTTATTTTGAGGCATTTGGAGAGAGGACGTTTAAAAGTTCTAAATGTGTCACAATGGCAGGTTCTTCAAGGTATGCAACTGTTACTCCCCAAGGAACCTCCAGTGTCACATCCAGAATAGCAGAAGACTCTCTCTGTGGTGCCTTTGCAGGGCTGCAGCCCTTCTGCTGTGAAAGGTAAATTCTGAGTTGCTAATCTGCTGAGGGTTATTTTTTTGGCTGAAGTCACCAACACATCAGCATTCTTGCTAGTTTCAGAAAGGCCTAACAGACTGCAAAAAAATGAGCTCAGAGCCCTCAAAAGACTTGCAGGAAATTCCTGGCCTCTGTCATCACCTGCCGGGTGTTGGAGCTACTCTTGATTGTTGTTAAATAGTTTGGATCGTATCTTCCACAGCAAGAGTACTTAGGCCAGGGCTGGGGAAGCTGTGCTCCAGATGCTGTTGGACTCCAACTCCCATCAGCCAACATGGCCAGTGGGCGGGATGATAGGAATTGTAGTCCAACAACACCTGGAGGGCCCCACAGGTTAGCCAGCTGTGGTAAGCGCTTTGTGCCCTTTCATTGGCACAGGGCTGAGGGCTGCCCCTGTCAAGATACAACGGGCGCCCACTATCTGCACTTTCCGGAAACAGTTGGATAAATTTTTGTTCCTACAAGCTTTCTCAGCTGGATGAAAAGGTCTCTGTTGTCAATTATTTTTTGTGCTGTTTTTATTATATTGTATTGGGCATACATGTGGAAAGTGGTCATCATCATCAGTTGATAGGACAGACAAAAGAAGCAGTTTCACAGCATGTGAAACAAGATTGATTACCACCACCTTAAAATTGTGTATGATGACTAATGTCAAGCCACTAGCTTTGGATAACAAAACCATTTAAAACAGCAAAAACTCTTCTAGCACCTGTGTCAGGAGTGAGTTAGCTTTGGGTCCGTTGCTCACACTGAAGTTCATCCTGTGGCATACGGACTGATAAGAAGTGGGAAGCCATCATGTGAAACCAGTAAAATATAGCATGGAACTATTCATCAGTCCCATAGCTCTCTGGCACATTTGGATGAAACAGTGGCATTGTTGGAGGGAGAAGAATATCTTAGTTGCAACCCAAGTTAGAGCATACAGTGGTGAATGTTAGATCCATGGAGATGCAACAGCTGTAACACAAAATGTATTGTAAAATTGCTTCTGCAACTGTCCAACAAGGTGCTGGGTGTCTCTTGCAGACAGATGAAAAAGTGAAATGGGGAAAGTGAAATGCCAACTCCTTTAGAGCAGGAATGGGCAGACTGTTTACAAGAGCCTCGGGTTCACCAACTGGAGCTGATCACAAAATGGCAGCTCAAGGGTCCTGGAGGAGGAGCGTAGTCAGGCATGAGACTGAGCCCACAGAAGAGCCCAGCTCATAAGATGCATAGTCCCCTGTCAACAATAAATTTCACTCACACACAGTATCAGTTCACCACAGATCAGTTTAACACAACCACGCTAGTCATGTCACCTGCATGAAGCAGGAATTAAGAATGTATGCAGAGTAGATAACTGAACCCAGCCATGTCAAGTCACATCACAAACAAATATGCAGTGTAGTATTCAATAATGGAGTGTTTTGTGGCATTCTAGAAAACATGCACCTATTTTACAGATGGGAACACCGAGACCAAGAAAGTAAGCATGCATGAAACATTCTAGAAAACATCTAGTTAATCTATGGCAGAGCTCAAACATAACCAACCCCTGAAGCCAGCCAGCCCAGAGGGAGACGGCGTTGGTCCAGGGAAAGGGGACAGGGCAAGAGACAGACACAGCAAGCCAGAAGCTCAAAAGAAGGCCCAGGCATCAGCTCAGGGTGGAGGCTGGTCCGTATGACTCTTCCTTGGCTACTCCCAGATGAAGCCAATACTTCCTGGTCCTTCAGTGTCCTGCCAGCAGCAGCTGCCACCCCCTTCATCATGGGTGGAACCGCTGGCATTTGACTACTGGCAAGTCATCACAGGCTCCACCAGCTGGCTAAGGCAACCCAGCATGCCACCTGGCCTGTGAGGTTTCCTCCCCACAATTGTTGTCATTTCATATTTGAACATCAGCTGGTACCACAAGAGTACACAGATTGAGAACCCACACAAATCCAAAGGGACAGAGGCAAATCTAGCCATGATAACTGGGCTTGGCCCCTGCAATGCTAGGAACCCCTGGATAGTGGGGAAAGAGTCCTGGGCTAAACTCACGTTTTAGCCAGGGAGCACAGGTCAAGGAGGACTTTCCCCTGTGGCTCCCACATCAGACAGAGTCACCAATGTCCCACGGCCCTGCCCATAGTCCCACCACAATAGACACTGGAGAAGATAAAAACTGCTGGCTAAGACAATGCACAATACAGGCAGAACACAAATCATCTTGCCCCTTCGTTGTATAAGGGCAAGAGCAAACATCTCTGGGTAATAAACTGTTTGTCTTTGAAGGTTCCAGTGAAACCAGCAAGTCTACTCTAACCTTTTTGACCTGCCCTGTTAAATTCTGAATCCTGCCTGGACACTTGCACAAACAGGATTTGAAACCTGAAGATAACCTAAATTCAAGGCAACGGAGCAGCTATTCACATGGAAGCTCATAAAGTGAGGGGGGGGGGTCAGCATTTGTCAGCTTTAGTTTGCATGTTTTTATAGGTTCCCCCTCAAAGGACTCTTGGAGGTATTCCGTTCAGTTGCTTTTGTGGGAGGATGAGTGAAGCTCGAGCCACAAATGCTTCCTTCTGTTAGCCCTTATTGGTCACTAACTACTTGGTATTCTAAATCTAGTCATTCAGCAAATCAGTTCTGTAGAAACAGCCTGAAACACAACTGATCGGAAAGGTGGCTGGAGCATTTTGCTAATTTGTCCACCTGGTACTCGACTATCTTAACACATTTCAATGATTTTAACTTTCTGTAGCATGTCTAGTGGTCTGAAAGGTAGAAGGGAGAGTAAATGGCTACCATCGCCACCTCCTCCACCCAATTTTTTCCAAGTTTGATGCCCTCACTGGGTAATATCTGCATTCTCTTCATAAGCATGGCTTGCTACATTCCCTGTCCCCACCCACAAAGGCCCCTTACTCCAATGGTGTTTCCCTCCCCCACCACCACAAGTTACCAAGTCAAGAAAAGGAATGTAGGTTTACGCAGCAGAAGAACCAGGCTTACAGGCTTGGCCTCTTGATCCTGACCAGCCGGATGGATCATTTCTCCAGTGGGGATAAACTTGATCTGCAGCTCCGTTGTCCCAAGGCTAAATCTCTGGTTTTCACTGTCCCTGTGTAGCCAACTGACATCAAACTGTGGTGGCATTCTCTGAAGGAACAGCAGCACAATAAACAGCCTATTTGGCCAAGCAGCAGTAGAACTGGAAGCTTGTGTTTGTACAAGCTCTAGGTGTGAGCTCAAGCAACAATGAAATTTAAGTGCTAGTTTCCACATCATTTTGGCCGTTAGTGTCTTAGGACAGTTCCAAGAACCCTTTAATTTATGTCTTTGCTTATTCTTTTTAACTCATTTCTTCTCTTAGACCCAGGGGACTCTGGCACATCGACCGTTGTTGGCATCAGCCTTTGTGTACTTGACTGTTCTGCACCTGGAGGGCTCTTTTCACCTTCTGTCCTGCTGTTTGGGTAAGTCAGGTCTCCCAGGCACCTTTGCCCAGCCAGTGCCAGGCTTTGGGTGGGAATTTTTCTCCATAAGACTCTTCCTAAGGGGTAAAGCTGGCTTGTTTACTTATTTGGTAAAATCTATATGCTGCTTT
Organism: Rhineura floridana; assembly: GCF_030035675.1. NCBI lineage: Eukaryota > Metazoa > Chordata > Lepidosauria > Squamata > Rhineuridae > Rhineura > Rhineura floridana. The sequence goes on along the minus strand of NC_084500.1, from coordinate 20,575,298 downwards.
TCAGCCAAAGATCAACAAACAACAGGTGAAACTACAGCCAGAACGATGTTTCATCTAAAAGCCTCACCCACCCCTGGTCATCAGCTTGTCAGAAGAAATCACAATGCATATTAACAATGCAAAATGTGATTAGATTTACCCTCCTATATCAGCAGTAGCTCCATGACAGGCAAGAATTCAACATGCACACATTTTGCCTGCTTCCACATCTCAGTGGTTAAGAAAATTTTGCCTTTTTAATTTCTGCCTGTTTTCATGTAAAACCACCCTGGGAGTTTCTACTGAAGCACAGTATGGAGATTTCTATAAATAAACAACCTCAGCTTTTAAAGGCATGTGGAAGCCCTTCCAGAAAAATCAATGGCATGCCAGATTTCATTTGTAATCAACAACGCCCAAAGAAAAAGATGCACAATTCCAGCATTTTAATGTACGATATACCAAAGGTGGATCTTTTTCAATCAGTGTAAGGGGGGTGGGGGAAGGGAAGGGAAGAGTGGAAATCTTATAAATCTCCTGGTGCAGTTCCTAAAGCACTAGTCAAAGGCAGCCCCACATAGACAGTATTGCTGTAGTATAATATGTAACTGAAGCATCATGTGTGACAGTGGCCAGATTTGTCTTCCCCAGAAAAAGGCAGGACAGCCAAAGCCCAGCCCCTGCCAACAACTGACCCCATCCAGGCCCAGGAGATCCCTCAGAGGGAACTGCTACTCTGTCCAAAACATTCTGTGTCACTGCTTCTGGATCTGCTTTACTTATGTCTTTTCCAGATTAACTCCCACATTTCTAAAGCAAATTCCTTGGTTGGAACTGCTTGCCAACAAAATTCTCTTATTCCTAAAAATGTGGAGCAGACTTGAGTCTTACTTTTACTTCAGAAGTGATTTATGGTTGTGACTCAAGGCCCAGCCTGAAACAAACAGTAAGAGCAAATGAAAAAAACAATTGTAGAGCAGGGAAGAGGGGGAGGGGAGAGGGGTGAAAAAAGCAGAGAGAAGCCATAAAGCATGCTGGGGGGTGGACAGGAGGCTGGGCTACAGCTGTGCAAATATTTTTCCCCAGAGATAAGCAATCCAAAAATAAAACTAGTTTATTTTTATTTGGAAAAATATTGTACTTTTAAATAATGTGCTTGCTGAAACTCTAAAATGTCGAAGACTGCCCATCTAATAATAATAATAATAATAAATTTAATTTCTTCGTCGCCTATCTGGCCAATGGCCACTCTAGGCGACTTACAAAATTGTTAAAATACAATTAATAAAATACAGTAATACAATATAAAAAAATACATCTGCAGCAACAATATTAAAACGGGGCAGGAGGCATTTCAGTTATAACAATTAACCCTCCCCGGATACCCCGAAGGCCTGCTGAAAGAGCCAGGTCTTTAAGGCTTTCCGAAACACATTTAGGGAAGAGGCGTGCCGGAGGTCTTGTGGGAGGGAGTTCCAGAGAGTGGGGGCCACCACTGAGAATGCCCTCTCTCTTGTACCCGCCAATCTGGCTGTTTTTGTTGGCGGGATTGAGAGAAGGCCCTGTGTGGCCGATCTTGTCGGGCGGCATAATTGGTGGCGTTGAAGGCGCTCCGTAAGATAAACTGGGCCGGAACCGTGTAGGGATTTAAAGGTCAATACCAACACCTTGAATTGGGCTCGGAAAACAACTGGTAGCCAGTGTAGGTCGAACAACACTGGTGTGATGTGATCTCGGCGGCAACTATTCGGAAGTAGTCGAGCCGCCGCATTTTGTATCAGTTGTAATTTCCGGACCATTTTCAAGGGTAACCCCACGTAGAGCGCATTACAGTAGTCCAAACGAGAGGTGACCAGGGCATGTACCACTAGTGGGAGCTGGTGAACAGGGACATCTGCAGCCTTTGCTGATAAACTGAGCTTATACTGTAGTGTTGCTCGAGTCACTCCTGCTAAGAGTTCAAGGCAGGGTTAGGATTAAGTGGTAGTCATGAATCAAGTGAATGAGACTGAAATCCTGCACCTCTTTTAAAAATGGGGCTGACAACTTCAGGAGTCTCCCAGAAGCTCAGCTGGCAAATGTTGCAGAACTGGGGGTGGAGAACGGCTCCCTCACTCTGGTATCAAATTATGGTTTGTATTCAAAAAGAACAGACAAGCTGCCTTTCAGCATAAAAGCACGTCTTCATTTCAGACTTCATCGAAATCAGTGTGAATTCCCAAGACTTTTCACCATTCTGATAAGCCTTGTATTTCTGAAATCATCGTGCCTCTGAGGTGTTGGCAGCATAACAGGGGAAATGACATATTCCAAAATGAGGTAGGGAACGGGGAGAAGGGAGATGAAAGATTGGGTTTCCCTCAAACAATAAGTTGTTCCTTGGTAATCTCAAAATGAGATTTTGGAAATTGATAGATTTAAGCTGGAAACCTGTATGCCATTAAGAATTTTAAACTCCTATTGGCCTTGATACGATTTAAACAGCTCACCTTAATCTGTGTGGCGAATCAGTTACTTCAAAATGAATCAGGCATACACTGAAATAACGAAACATCTTTAAGTAGCCGGCAGTGCAGTTGAGAACACAATGGTGTCACAACCACTATCCGGGTTTCAAAGGGGGAATGAAGGAATGGTCTGGTGGATTTACACAGCCAATTTTTCCCCACCCTGCAGTGATTTCCTGCAACTGCTTCCTGATGAGATCGCTCTGGAAATTCACTCCCAAGGGCTGTAATAATCTTTTGGTAAGGAGCCCCACCAGTCTTCTGTGAACTTTTGTCTTCTGCTCTTTGGAGAGGAACTGCCTTGCTTGGTCCACGTTTCAGGATAATCAGGTACGGCAGTAGTCAATGTTCTGGGACTCCCAAGGCTGGGCACTCTCTGGCTTCTTTTCTCCCTCTCAGGGAAATCATAATTTAGGTTGCAGGAAGCAGTTGTGAAAGAAACAATAGCTCTTATCAGAGGATATTTTTAGGGACCAGAAAACATTCAAAATATCTTGGAAACATTTCCTGTTTACATGAAGTTGTGCTATGTAAATGCAGAGGTACGCTATTTATCCCCAAGACAGCTGGGAGGCCAGTTAAGGCTCCTCCTGCCTCCTATAAGGGGTGGGGGGAATGTAGGCTGTAGGAAGGAACCTGCAAAGCTTGAACTTCAGATTTCTCTGGCTACATGGCCAAGTGATTTCACTGAGGTGGCTTGAAAGCATACTTTGAGGACCAGCCCATGGAAGACTGAGCAGAGCAAGATGGCTTGAGCGCATAACACCAATCCTGACACAGTGGCACTGACTACCAATTAGTTTCTGGGCTCAATGCAAAGTGCTGGTTTTGACTATAAAGTCTTATGTGGCTCAGGACCCCAGTACCTCAAGGACCACCTCTCCCTGTGTGAACCAAACCGGACCCTGCGTTTGGCATCGGAGGCCTCTCATACAGCAGCACAAGAACGGGCCTTTTCAGTGGTGGCTCCCTGCTTGTGGAATACTCTCCCCAGAGAGACACACCTGGTGCCTTCATTGTCTATTTTTACATGCCAACCAAAAACATTTCTCCTCTCTTGGGCATTCGGCTCTTGAGTTTGGAGGGCTTTTGGAAGGACTTTGATGCTGTAGCGTCTATCAAGGAGTGGGTTTTTTCTTTAACTTTTATTTTGTTTTATTTTTTTATATTGGTTTAAATATTTGATTGACTTTGAGTTCATCTTGTGAATAATAATAGTAATAATAATAATAATAGAGCCGGGGGGGGGGGAGAGAGACAAGCAAGGGTCATCTGTCAAGATCTTTCTGCCTCAGAGGGAGCTTCTTCCTCATCTACAGTGCCTTGCAAAAGTAATCAGACCCTTGGCCAATGCTGTCATATTACTGAATTACAAATGGGACATTGTAATTTCGTTCCATATGATATTTTATTTTGAAACACTGAAACGCAAAATCAATTACTGTAAAACATTGGTTTTATGTTGGGAAATGTTTGTAAGGAACATAAAAAACAAACAGAATTACAGTGTACCATTTGTAATTCAATAATATGAGATAATATGAGAGCATTGGTCAGGGGTCTGACTACTTTTGCAAGCACTCTATACTGGGCAATTGCAGTCTGCCGGCATCACCAGGTATTTGTCATTATTTCATGCCATTGCACACACCAGTCCCTGGCCATGGGATCTCAGAGCACAAAGGCTTGATTGCAGACCCAGAGGCTGTCCAACACCCCAGCCTGCCTCACCCTGAGCAAGCGAAAGCTGAAGAAACCAGCAGCTTCTGAATTTTTGAAAGGAGTTGCAAAGTAAAGGTTGGATCAGCCTCATCTGAGGGGAGTAAAATTAACAGACACATTTTAAAGTAAGGATTACACTGCCAAACCTTCCACCCCAACACTGTCAAATTTGACCCAGTCTGACTTAAAGGCTGTTTCCAGCTTGCTCACATAATTAGTCATATCACTTGGCCAGAAAAAGGGTCTTGGATACCCAAAAGCTCTATGCTACCCACTTCTCTCAGCTTAAAAGGGGTCTGCCCCCCCCCAATTATATATTTCAAATTTTTGCTCTCTTGTTTTGGAGGATTACTCTAGTTAGTTTGTTAATCTAGGCAGCAAAGGTCCTGTTTGAATTTCCCACAGATGGATGGCACCCTCCCCCTCTGCAGGCTCTTCCCACCTGACTCACAACCATCCCTTCTCACCAGAGGCCCTTTCAACCTTAACAGAGAGTGGTGAAAAATTACTGGTCCAAGGCCAGACAGAAAGCCTGTGGCAGCTTTAATTCTTTTAAAAAATCCTTAAACACGATCAATCTGTGACTTCTGGTTATTTCCCTAGTACAGATTGGGCCCGTCGGCTGAAACAAAAGAGTTGGCCAAGGCCAGACAAGGATGAGTCTGTGGCTGTCTCATACGGTGCCAAAAAAAAAGGACTCCCAGGCCTGAAGTAGTTGTGCAGAAGAGTCCTGGATGATGAGTGCCTGTGGGGAGATTCTCAGAGGGAACAGGAGGCACTCCCCAAGTCCTCAGTCCTTGCTGGGAATAAAAAGCTCCAAAGTAGCCACACAAAATACCTTGTGGCCTGACCCTCAAACTGCAGCAGGCAGGTTCATCTGCACCTTTGTCTACTGACACTCCTACAGTACAGAACCCCCCCTCTCACACACACACACACATATATACAATTGTTCTCTGGGTCTGAAGCCACAAGAGCTCAGAGTGGTAGAGAACAGCCAGAAATCCCACCCACCTTTCTCAGTGCTGACTGCCCCCACATTACTGCCTTTAGTTAGAGAGCACCTTTATCTCGGGTGTCTTTGAGTGGGGTGGGGCAATAAGGAATAGCAGCAGCTGCTGCCACCGCCCAGAGGAGGGCAGGTGGTGAGAGAAGGAAGGAGCAGCTGCTGCCGCCTGCTGGGCTCAGCCTCCCCCCATGGAGGGAGAGGCTGGCCACTGCTTGCAGCTGCTCTTTCTCTCTCTGAGGAGTGCTTGGGTGGCACATAGCTGCAGAGGGGGCAGTTGCTTGAAGAGGCGTAGTCCTTTCTGATGCCCATAGAGCAGGGGCAGGCCAAGGGGAATGCTGTTCCAGTTCCTCAGTGGCACCGAATCAGGGACTGGCTTCGGAGCACCTACTTCGCAAATGCCCAAGAATGCCAGGCTTGCCCAGTCTTTTCACTGCCATCAAAATTCCCACTGAGTTTTCTGGTCTAGTTTCCAGAGTGCTTAACTACACAGGCAACCCAGATATGCTTTTTAAAAACAAAAACAATATCGCTGCCTGGAAGGTTTTATGTAACAAAATGCTCCAGTGATGGTTTCCTCCCGCCCAGCCTCCACTTGATTTGCTTCATGTATTCTGCAGGAACACCAGTGCTAACAACCTGCATGTCACCAGGAGTGGAGTGGGGGGCTTGCTTAGACTATGGAGGGCATAACATGTTTCTGTGCCTCACAGATGAATACAAAGCTTAAAAAATGTTTTCAATTGCTTTAGCAGCCTTTGCCAACCTGGTGCCCTCCAGGTGTTTTCAACTGCAACTTTTATCAGGCCCACCCTGCACAGCCATAGGATGTTGGGTCTGATGGGGGTTGCAGTCCAAAAGGACCAAGAAGGCACCAGGTAGAGGAAGGCCATGTTAGAGCACAGCTCTTAACATAGCATTGATTTTTGAGGAAATCCAGGAACAGGATTAATTCAGTTCATAAACAAGTGAACTGTGCTGAAACAGGAAGGGAGTTAGTGGAGAGATTTTCTTCCAGTTTTCTTATACATCTAGCTGATTTTTAAAAGGTTGTCTCAAGTTCTTTCTACATTTCAGGCCTTCCCCTCAAACACTTTCCAACCTTACCCCTACCCTGGCTGTTGCCATCTCTTCCCTTTGAGCTCCCCCACTCATGCATGCCTTGTGGAGCCAGTCATTCCTTGCTTGGAGATTCCTTCCCATCCACAGCCCATCCTTTTCCTTCCCACCCCACAAAAAAACTATACTCTGCCACAAAAGCATAGAAAAATCACAAACTGGGAAGATTTTAATTAAAAGACCTTCCATTGCAGAGCCAGTGTTCTTGTTCTGCAGAGATTAGCTTACTAAAGACAGATCCACCCACCCGTTCCAGAAATGCCAGCAGTTCACTGGCACATCAGAGGCAAGTGATCAGTTCTGTTCCCTCCTCCCCCACTCTTCCCTCCACTGATGGGAGACAAAACATAACAGCCTGTTTTGAGACTCTGAAAAAAACTTTTAGTTAAAAGATATTTCCATTTCCTTTGCATCACAAGTTTTAAAACTTAATACTAGGGAATTCAGGGGCACTGAGCTCAGCAACAGCCTGTTCCTTTCCATCCTAACAGAAACTATACCCTTTCCCACTGTAACCTCCTCCTCCCTCTTAACACACATGCACACACCAGGTTCAGGTCACACAATGCACATTTAAAGCCAGGCCCATCGCTGCTAATGTTGGAAGACATCTGCTTTGCTTCTGCTTGCTGAGAAGAGGCGGCTCCCTGTGAACAGCTGGAACAGTTGCAGCAGAGTCTGTCTACTCAGGAGCGCCCCCTTGTGGCTCAAAAACAGCAGCACCGACGGGGAGAACAGAATGACCAGACACCTTGAAGACTTACTAGATTTAATATTTGTTCTTTATTCACTTAAACCATTTGTGCTCCACCTCAAGGACTACTGGGCAGCTTACAGTCTAGAATAAAATAAGTCAGTTCAGAAGCACAATACAATCTAAGCAGTCAAGAGCAGCAGGAGCAGTAGTAAAAGAGGAAATAATGTGCAGATTTGGGGAAAACAAGAAGTTCTTACTTTTTACCTATAAGGGTTTTTTTTAAGTGGATCTTGGGTGTGCTTCCCTTAGAAAGGTGTTGCACAAGCAAGGCACCAGCACAGAGAAGGCCCCATCCCAAATCACCACCTGGAGCTGGACTTCAAGACAGCAGTCTCGGTGAACAGGCAGGTTCATATGGGAGGAAGCAGAAGTCCTTCAGGTGCCCTTTAGAGGGTTAGGGTTAAAAAAAAAGGAACAGCAGCATCTTGAACTTCACCCAGAAACAAGCGACAATCCAGTGGTGATCTCTTAAGTATCTTCACTTAGGCACCAACATCAGGGCCACATCTAATGACGCTCCAAACTGTGAACCTACTCAGTAACAAGACGTGTGACACCACCACCCCCAAATCTCCACAAGCTTTATTCCACAAGAAATTTGTTAGTCTTATAAGTGCCAGAAGACTCTCTGGCAGAGTGAAAGGGCAGAACATCTCATTTGCCACATCTGTTATGTGTGCGTGTGCACGCTGTTGTCAGAGCATACTTGACTGCCAAACAATTCTTAGGGTTAATCTCTTTCATACACTTGAAATTCCACAGAGAAACATAAGAACCTGCCGTCTACTGAGCCAGACCATTGGGTCCATCTCAATACTGTCTACACTAAAGCAACTCTCCCAGCCCTATCTGGAGATGCTGGAGGTTGAACCTGGGACCTTCTCCATCCAAGGCAAATTACCACTGAGCTACAGTCCTCCCCCAGGCTTCAACACAGTACTCAAACAGCACTCTTTTAAAAATGTTAGTAATGGCAATGGCCCCAGGCAGACTCTCAGGTGTTTATGGAACAACATGAAAAACCCTCTTAGCAACCACAAAAAAAAGATTCAGGCATGTAACAAAATGACTTGCAGAAAAGGAGCCTCCTGTCCCAGCTACAATGGCAAGGCTTAGGTTACAAGGGACAATCCCACATTAGATGGCCAATTTATATAAAAATCCTGTTGTCAGTTTGCCACAACTTAAACTTAAGATACTTTAAATCCATTAGGCAGTGACTGAAGCTAGTCTGGTTATAGGCATGCAGAAATTCACCCTTGTTTAAAAGCCTCCCATATTTAAACACCTGGCTCTAGGCAATAGAATATTCCTGCCTTCTCAGAAAGACCAGCCAGGATGGGAGGCACTGGCCTCATCTAGTCCAGATGCAACAGGGACAATTCAGGCAAGACAAATAGAAAGTGCTCATATTTAAGGTTTCAGTGGATGCATTTCCCTTCCCTCTAGTCAAAAGGTCGGTCACCCACCACGAGGACAACACTGATTATGTCAGTTTAGGTTTTTCCTATTCTCCCTTCTCTTCACGGAAAACCTAATCATAAAAACAGCTGACAAGTGCCCAGATTTCAGAGGCATCCATATTCTTTCCCCCTCCCCAATTTCTGGCAAGTGACCTGCAAGTGCAAAGGGTTCACATAAGCAGCATGGAGTGTCCAGGAGCCTGAGCAGCAAAGGGAGAATCTGAGTCACAACCACACACAACAGTCTCCATGGATGGGTCCAAATCTTATGCATGCATGAGGGAATTACCTCCCCCATTATATGGGCATGGTGAACACCAACAGTGCAGCATGGCAGCCCAACCTGACAAGGGCTTTCCGTGCCATCACTGTGTGGAGCCAGAAACTGCACAAAACTGTGATAAAGAAACCAGCCCACTTCCACAGGCTGCCCTCAAGTGATTGCATGCACTTCCAAAGATGGAAGAGGTGCAAAGACAAAGAAAACACATCCAGATTAGGACTGGTCCCAGAACCTCATCCTATTCCTTCCTAAAATTATAAGGCCATTGGCCGTTCTAGCTAGGGCTCATAGAAGTTGGAGTCCAACATTATCTGGATGGCACCACATTGACTACTCTGATTATACAGCTTGAAATAACTCCAGGTGGAATTAGCAGCATGATTTTTGTTATAAGGCAGACTACCAGGAACTCCCAAAATCAAAGCAGAAGTCAGTTTGTTGGATGTATGGTTACCTCCCAAATTTCAAGCACTGAGATCTTTGAAGGAGATTAAAACTACCACAGTGTGGGGCAGGAAGTAGAAGGTAACAGAAGCCATGAGCTGTGCAAATTCCTCCCTCCCTTCAACCGTCCATTTCCAATCAACCAAGATGTAACAGCTGGCTGCATTTTCTCTTCAGCTATAATATAAAATGCATCTCAGCTCCCAAATAAACTCTAAGTGCATTTCATAAGAATTGGGAGCTGAATCCTGGAATGCTGGTTTAAAAAAACCAAAAACAAATTATTGACTATTTAATATTGCAATGTACTGCCTGGTTCCTAAAATATCCCCTAGAAAAATAAGGAAGCAGCAGCAGTCCTCAGGAATAAACTCTGCCCTCTGCCCAGTGCTAAGCCACTGGAAGGAGGATGCCAGAAGATCCTCTCAGGAAAGCTGTGATTAGTCAAGGTCCTTGTTTCTGAAGGTAGACACAGCCTTGATGCAGTGCAAGTCCAGGGCAAGAGTAACCTCCTGGGACAGAGATAAAACTATTTCCTAAGAACCGATGGTGGGAACTGCTCAAACTCACATGACTATGTGTGCATCCAGCCTCCTTTCTTCAGAAAGAAAGGCATGTTCCTAAAGCAGAGGAAAGGGGACCCTCCTCACAACATGCACATTTCAAAAGTCACACGGAGGTTTGTCATCACAAAGCTTTTCCGTCTCGCTGACTCCATCCCACGTCAGATCCTTCTCAGCCAACGTTCTGCTTGGCCGGACCTGGAAGGAAAGGAGATGCCCACTTTTTAATTACTTATTACATTTCTATCCCACCTTTCCTTTCTGCGTGCAAAGCAGGTTCTCTGCCACTGAGCTCTGTATGGTCCACGTTGCCTCATGCCACCTGCCAGAGAAGCAGCAGCAAGAGAGAGGGCAAAGCAAAAAGGGGGCAGGGGGGCACAGCAATCTCTTGCAGAAATTTGTCAAAATGGGCCAAGCCAAATCCAGAGAAGCCTAAACAGGAGTTTGGGATGAAACTCCCACCCAGGAGGGAACTGCATGCAAAAGGCAACTCAGGGGACTTCTGCATTAAGGGTGGGGTCCCAGGCAGAACCAAAGTGGATTTTCAGGTACTACAAAAGTTTGTCCCAAGTCCACCACCGAACGGAGGAACCCCCTGAAGCGAATTCCATGTCGCTCAAAAGGAAAAGACCTGGGCCAAGGTGGCGGGGGTGGTTCTGGAGCCAAGCACGTCCCCGTGAGATGCTCCCCTAAGCAAAGAACCCACAATGCTCTGTGGCTCGCTTGGAGGTACAAGATGCTGAAACGGGCCACTATGCATGCTCTGCTCATGCATATAAAGCAGATCAAGGCTGCTTCCCACTAGAAGAACCCCAAGCCCCCTACCTCGAAGGGCAGGCTGATGCCAACTATAGATTGCATTGTGCTGCTATAATAACCCAGAAGAAACTCTCCTCCAGCTGCCGGCAGCTCCTCTGCACTGAGATAAACCTGGGAAGGAGGAAGCAAAGGCAGGTACCATTCAGCAAAACATCTGAAGCAAAGTAGCCTTCCATGAACATCCCAATGATTTCCCCCTCACCTGCTTTGCATCCTCCTCAGAGGAAATTTCATTGTCCTGCACCCAAGCGTACATCACATAGTCATTTGCATGCCTGAATGTCACCTGCAAGGGAGACCAAATAAAAAGTTGACTTGAGCACAACCTGGTTGCCAAGGCAATGACCACCTGTATACTATGAGAGCTATTTGCTCTGCATAGCCAAATGAGTCTACGAGTTCCAAGTCTACGCTCCAATGGCAAACACAGAAGAAGAGGAATTGGAGAGATTTTATGCGGAAGTATAGGGAGAAATCGATCAGACACCAAAACAAGATGTTCTGATAATCATGGGGGACTGGAATGCAAAAGTAGGGAACAGAGAAGAACTAGAAATTGCGGGGAAATGAGGCTTAGAGGATAGAAATGAAGCAGGAGAAAGATTTACTGAATTCTGTGAAGTTAGTAATTTGTTTCTTGCAAACGCATTTTTTGAGCAACCGAAAAGATGACTGTACACGTGGACATCACCAAATGGTCAATATAGGAATCAAATTGATTATATAATTGGTAGCAGAAGATTGATTGGTTGATTGATATCCCGCCCTTCCTCCCAGCAGGAGCCCAAGATGGAGATGTTCCATACTTTCTGCAAAAGCAAGACCAGGAGTAGACTGCGGTACAGATCATGAACTGGTAATATCAAAAATCAGAATAAAGCTAAAGAAGAACAAAGCAATCATAATGCCAAAATACAATTTAAATAACATCCCAGAAGAATATAAAGATCAAATAAGGAACAGATTTGAGGCTTTAAACTTAGTTGAGAGAGAACCAGAAGAACTATGGATTGAAGTCAGAGACATTATCAAGGAAGAATGCAAAAAGACAATACCTCTAGTTAAAAAGAAAGAAATACCTTAATGGATGACTGATGAAACTCTTAAAATGGTTAAAGAGGGAAAGCAAAAGCAAAAGGAGAGAGAAACATGGTCAGAACACTAAATGCAATAATACAGCGACTAGTATGTAGGGACAAAGAGAACTATTACAATAGTTGTATAGAAATAGAAGAGGACAACAAAAAAGGTAGAACAAGAGCCCTATTCCAAAAGATAAGAGAAATTAAAGAGAAATTTAAACCAAGAGTAGGGATGCTGAATAATCAACAGAGAAACACACTGACTGACCGAGATGAAATAAAAGATGGAAGCAATACACTGAAGAACTATATAAAAGAGATGCAAGGATCATTCACGGACAAAACGTATGATGAACCACCAGAAATTTTAGAATGTGAGGTGAAAGCAGATGTTAAAATACTTAGAAAAAACAAATCACCAGGAACAGATGGCGTACCAATAGAGTTGCTACAAGTTACTGAGATTGAATCTGTCCAAATTTTGAGAAAAATTTGTCAACCAATATGGAAAACTAAACAACAGCCCACAGACTGGAAGCTTTCAATATACATCCAATTCCAAAGAAAGGGGATCCCAGGGAATGCAGTAATTATCAAAGTTGACAATGAGGACAATGAACTTGTGAAGGATTGTCAATTCCTTGGCACAATCTTTAACCAAAATGGAGACAATAGACAAAAAATTAGAAGACGACTAGGACTGGGGAGGGCAGCTATGAGAGAACTATAAAAGGTCCTCAAACGCAAAGATGTATCACTGAACACTAAAGTAAGGATCATTCACACCATGGTATTCCCGATCTCTATGTATGGATGTGAAAGTTGGACAGTGGGGAAAAAAGCGGATAAGAGAAAAATCAACTCATCTGAAATGTGGTGTTGGAGGAGTGCTTTGCAGATACCATGGACAGCGAAAAAGACAAAAAAATTGGGTCTTAGAACAAATTAGAGAGCCAGTGTGGTGTAGTGGTTAAGGTGGTGGACTACAACCTGGGAGACCAGGGTTCAAATCCCCACATAGCCATGAAGCTCACTGGGTGACCTTGGGCCAGTCACTGCCTCTCAGCCTCAGAGGGAGGCCCCTCTGAATACTGCTTACCATGAAAACCCTATTCAAGGGTCACCATAAGTCGGGATCAACTTGAAGGCAGTCCATTTCCATTTCAGAACAATTTAAACCAGAACTATCATTAGAAGCTAAAATGATGAAACTGAAGTTATCATACTTTGAGAAGATGTGATTCACTAGAAAAGACAATAATGCTGGGGGGAAAAGAAGGGCGTAGAAAAAGAGGAAGACCAAACAAGAGATGGATTGACTCCACTAAGGAAGCCAAAGACCTGAACTTACAAGATCTGAGCAGGATGGTTTATAACAGATGCTCTTGTAGGTCGCTGATTCATAGGGTCGCCATAAGTCGTAATCGACTTGAAGGCACATAACAACAAAGCCAAATGAGTAGGATACAAACTGAATGTTTCACACTCAAATACTGCTAAGTGTGTGACAAGGTTATAGAGATAAGGAAATGAGCCAAGAAGAACAGGACTAGGCCAAGGCCACACAATTATGTATTGGAAGCTTGGAATCTTTTTTCCAAGGCGTTTGTGGCAATGCATAGGTGGGGTTTAGAGGCTGAGACAGCACATCTGGCCCAAGGAAGCCAAGATTCCTGCACCAAAGACAACCAAGTCTCTACTCATTATCCTGGCTCTTTGATGCTTTCTTGAAAATGAGCATCTTCAGGCACAAGGTTTGCCATTTGCAAGGCTCGCTCTGTTTCTAGGCCTGCCTTTGTTTCTGTGCCAAGTTAGCAGCACAATCCTCCCTCACCCCCCCCCCCTCAAGGGGACCAAACCCTTTGCTTAGCTCACTTAGTGCCACTCCTAATGTGTTACAGGGCCAGCCACTGCCCTCGGCTGCGGGGCACCCAAAATTCTCTCAGAGCTGTGGGTACTCTGAACAGGAGACCGTCCTTGACATAAGCTGCCACACAGAGGGGCCAGGGAGCCTCTTTCGCAAGAAGCAACTGTCATTTCAATGACGACCAAATGTTTATCATGGATATAACACTTAATTTTCTTATGGTGTAGATCAGCTAATACCTCTAGAGCAGGCCATCCCACAAGCACCAAACTGATGGCTTCCACAGCCTGGGATTTCATGCAATGGCTAGTGAGGAAACACTCCTTCTCAGAATCCCTCCACATCCTGCCCTCAAAGGAACAGAGGAAAACCAAGCCATTGGTTCATCTAGCTGAGTGGTGCCTATGCTAATGCAGTGGCTCTCCAGGGTTTCAAGCAATCTTATCTGGAGATGCCAGCAAGTGAACATAGGACCTTCTGAATGCAAAGCAGGATCTCTGCCACTGAGCCACAGTCCTTCTGTCAGCACAAAACTGTGGCAATGTTACCTCGTAGAGACCAATCCAGTCCCAGGCACTGCTTGGAAATTCAGGAGCCGTGGAGTAGCTGACGGTGGCATCTTGTTCAGCACTCCAGTGGCCCACAGGATGTAGCAGGACTAGTGGGGCAGACACCAGAGGCTCCATCTAGAGGAGGGGAAAGAAACTGCATTGGGTTAAAATATGACCTGGGAGCCTTCCACAGCCACCTCTTCACCACCATCAGCTCTTCATGATCAAAACTCTCTGAAAATGTTAAGAATCCCCAGTTGCTGCTGTTCAAACAAAAGCTACACTGCGAAGACTAGATGATGAACCTTAAAGTTTGAAAAAGGCCTGCTGACTCACAAGAGACTTCCCCAATTTAGATGGCTGAGTCAATCGCAGTTTGCAAGCACCTACACAGGGGAAAACTTGAAATGGGCCAAGAAGACAAAGGCCAAGAACAGCCTTTTTAATGTAGAGATGAAGCTGTTACTGGAACAAACTCTGCTAAGGTGCAAGGGGTCTCCTTCTACACAGCCGTAAGTGAGCTCACAATTTCTCTTTGATACACAGACTGCAACGTATCCATCTTGTGTAAAGTGCTGCTAAAATGTGTAGAAAAATAAAATGCAACTTTAATCTTACTTACTACATGAATATAAAGTTAATATATGAATGAAATTTCTAAAATGCATGGTGGATGGCTGACATCTAGAATCATAAATCTGAAGGACACCCTAAAAACATACATGGTGAGACTGCCCTTAAGGTAGTGCATTAACTTACAGAGATAGCTATATTTGATACTGCTTCATCAAAACCTAATTTGTTTGAATCTGGTATTATTCACATTTGCCACATTGGGTACAAGTAGTAAAATGCTCCCTTTTTTTATCACCATATACATTTATCATATGTGTACAGTAAACGTAGTAAGATCGGCGAGTTTCATAAAAGAAAGAAAATAGACCAAGGTTTTTAGTTTTGTGAGACATGTATATTTATTATCATAGAATCATAGAATAGTATAGTTGGAAGGGGCCTATAAGGCCATCGAGTCCAACCCCCTGCTCAATGCAGGAATCCAAATCAAAGCATTCCCGACAGGTGGCTGTCCAGCTGCCTCTTGAATGCCTCCAGTGTCGGAGAGCCCACTACCTCTCTAGGTCATTGGTTCCATTGTCATATGGCTCTAACAGTTAGGATGTTTTTCCTCATGTTTAGTCGAAATCTGGCTTCCTGTCACTTGAGCCCATTATTCCATGTCCTGCACTCTGGGACGATCGAGAAGAGATCCTGGCCCTCCTCTATGTGACAACCTTTCATGTACTTGAAGAGTGCTATCATATCTCCCCTCCTCTTCTCCAGGCTAAGCATGCCCAGTTCTTTCAGTCTCTCCTCATAGGGCATTATTTCCAGTCCCCTGATCATCCTTGTTGCCCTCCTCTGAACCTGTTCCAGTTTGTCTGCATCCTTCTTGAAGTGCAGAAACCAGAACTGGATGCAGTATTCAAGATGAGGCCTAACCAGTGCTGACTAGAGGGGAGCCAATACTTCACACGAGTTGGAAACTATACTTCTGTTAATGCAGCCTAATATAGCATTTGCCTTTTTTGCAGCCATATCACACTGTCGGCTCATATTCAGCACTACTCTGTATTGTACCCATTGCAGGGCAGCTCACCTTATCAATACCGATCAGCCATGTGACTCTAACATCTGGTGGCAACATTGCATGTTACAAATTCATTGACACCTGAGAAAGACCTGGGGAGGGGAGGGCCGTGTTGAAAAGCATTTGGTCTCTAGCATTAGTACATTCCTTGTCTGGCACATCAGCTTGATGTTGGCATCATTCTGGACACTTGAGACCATAATTATTGTATTTTAGAAATGTCATTCATATGTTTATTGTACGTTCATACTCTTTGTAGGATTAAATTTGCATTTTATTCTTCCACACATTTTAGCAGCATTTCATACATCTTTTTGTTCCTACCCAATTCTACCTTTTGAGGTTGGGATTTGCATATTTTGGGTGTGTGTATATCATCAGAAAATACATCCCCGATGGTGCCAAAACTGGAAAGCTTGTGAAGAGGAACATCTTCACAGGTCTTCAGCAGCCTGGCTTTATCTGTCCAGCAGCTTTTTGGACGCAAGGGACCAGAGCCTGGGCCTCCAGGTTCCCTTTACCAAGAGGCAAATCTACATTTGGAGAAAGGGGGTTAACTACCTCAAGTTCAAAGGTCCCTGTGACAGGTTTGTGGTCGCTGATGCCATAAGTCATGTGGCTGATGTAGCTGTGCTGGGACACACAAACGGCCTGCTCTTTAGGCGTCTCTCCTGCTTCAGAGGCTGGGTGCAAGAGGGGCTTCACCCTCCAGAGGATCCGATCTGTCCATGCAGGCTTCCGCTTCTTCCCACTGCAAAAGTGAGCAGAGGGGAAGGAGTGAGAACACACCAGCTGCCCTCATCAGCAGAAGCCACCGGTGACTGTCATAAGGCGCTTTTTTTTGGGGGGGGGGTAACAACTCCTGTAAACATCCCTGCCACCATTCATTTCACAGCCGAACCAGACAACATACAAAGCAGATGTAAAAGAAAGGCAGGGGAAGGAGCAGGAGGTTAATCAACTTGGTATGGGAAAACGAACGTCAGTTAGTAGCAATGAAGTGTTACTCAGGTAATAGCAACTAGAGGCAGCTTTACATTGACAGTGGCCCACATGTTAAGTCATGGGAACATTGCAAGTTCACAAAAATGGTTGAGTGCTCAGGAAAAGTTTGCCCACATTGAGGTTTGGGCACCGTTGGTAGTTGTGCCCCCACCCCACCCCCATTTCTGGTCCTATATCCATATCTGGTAGTTTTTCACAAGCTGTTATGAAGCAGCCATAACCAGAAGACAAGCACTGCCTGGGCCACTTCACCATCAGAAGGCTGGTGGGAAAGCGTGAGAGGAAGACCGCTTGCCTTATAATGCCGAACTCTTGCCACCAGAAGAGTTATTGGCAGCTTAGGATTCAGCCTTTTCACTCCTTTCCCATCCTGAAGGTCTTCCTGGATAGATTTGAAGGGATTAAGCTACACAAGGGACAATCCCATTCATCACAGCAATCGAGCAAATGAACAAACCTCTTTAAAGCAGCAAGGCTGACTAAATAACAGCCCTCTGTGCCCTGTGGAGGCAAGTGCAGAAGCCTTTCCTGACTCCTAAGGAGGCCCAGCAGAGATGCAACCTGACAAGCCATAGGGAAAGTTTAAGCCATAAAGGCTACTGGGCTCAAGAGCAGCCACTTCTCACATCCCCAATAATCACTGTTCGGGAGATGCTCCACTGGACACATGTGCAAGAGGCTGTTTTTCATACCAGGACCATCAGGCCAATTAACACGTTAGGATCAGCCTCCAGCAGCCAGAGAGAAAAGAGCAGTGACAGTTTGAAATCCCTCCTACAGAAAGAAACTAATAGCTTAAAATTATACAGAAAGAATCTAATAGTCTAAAATTCTAAAGTTCTGGGAAGAAGCACATCAAAATCTCCTTACTTAAACCAGAACAGTGTCTTCTGTCTCCTGGAAATACAAACAGATATTAGTGCAAAAATCCCAACACATCTCCTGGTTTGGCTGTTTGGGAGGACTGAGCTGCAGCAGTGGCGATTCAGCTCACCAGGGCTACTCCTCTTGTTCCCAAAACGACTCCTTGGTTACTTGACTGCCTAGTCTACTTCTTCAGCTTCACCTGCCTAGTTACAGATCCAAGACCCACGGGAAGGGGGGGGGTCACCAGCCCAAATGTCACCTCTGCTCCCTCAACAAAGCATTTACCTGGTGTCATAGTCATTAGAGTACAGGTCAAACTTGTAAGTGGGTTTGAACTTCAGGGGCCCCTCCATGAATTCCTGAAGAAAGGGTTCCTTCTTCTTAGCCATGTTAAGCTGAATTATTAAAAAAAAAAAGTTTAGAAACACAAAACAGCAACCAGGCCAACTCAAAGGCCAGAAGCATAATCTGGGGACAATTTTAAGGACCCCACACATGAGTTATAATCAGAGGTTCATCGCCTCCTCTTAGAGACTTTGTGGGGAATTGTGAAATAGATATGGAGAAGTAATACCGCAAAAATGGTAGGAGCAAAATGTAAACATTCACAAATCTTTTGCCAAATTGCTTATGGGTGGTGATTCCCGTATGGGTGAAATTAACAGCGAACCCTGGAACTTCTTCCATCAGGGAGAGCCTAAGGGCCAGGTGGTGGTGTGCACTGGCCATCTGCACACAGCCTGGGGATAATACCTGGTCCTTTTCCCACAAGAGACTGAATCGGCTGTTATTTATTGACTCTCGAATGAAATGCAGACCATAATCTTCGATCCGGAAGTTCAAATCACCAAACCAGAAGAGAATGCTTTCAGGAAGAAGGAGAAATAACTGAAGAAGAGCAAGAGAAACCTACAAGGCAGACTTAAGAGATGAACACGGGAGAACTTAGCAACCCACCACCAGTAGCTCTCCACTTTCCTCAGTCTGCCCCCTCGTCCAGTTTTAAATTGCATGATTTTGTTTATGAAGCTCCATAAAGCCAAAGCCCATCCCCCCAAGCATCACCTAGTATTGAAATTGGCACAACTGGGAGAGATGTCAGGCTTACTACCTATGACAGCTACAACAATGGTTTCCAGAAAAAGACTCAAAATGGGATGCTCCCTCCCTGATACAGGCACACACCCCTTCTTCCTTGCCAGTGAGAACAAGGGAACAGCAGAAGGGAAGACTTCCAAGCTCAGAATAGGACCACTTGCTGGTCTGAAGACCTCCTCCCTACAGGAGTTTTGTCCCTTGTAGGTTTTGTGTGGAGCTCTGAATACACTCTAGACTACAAACTTCCACAACCATCTTGAAGACACTCTCCCCAACGATATCACTAAGGTTCAAAACCACCAGATGGACTCCCTACACGAACAGGAAATCAACATAGGAAACAGAGACCTTCAAGTCACTCTGGATCCTCTTTTCCTAGTAGCAAGATAACAGGACAGGCTTGGCCAGATTCAGTTGCCACTCACTCATGGTCCAGGGCATTGGAGATCTTCTCCCCTTCAAACTGCTGCATCTCCAGGATGCGCTCAAAGTCATCCAGCCGTTGCTCTGCATTCTCCATGTGGGCTGGCAAGTGGCAATTCAGGAAACAGATTGTGTGCCCATAGACAGACATGCGCACAGCGATGCCCCCCTTGTTTCCCTGTAAGACATTAGAAGCCAAGGCCACGGACACATCAATTCCCCGAGATCACACAATGCCAGTGCTTGAGGCTATTTTGGGAACCAGCCTCTTACTTTCTCAGCACATGACAGAAGCAACATCCACCATTCATAAATATTGGTCAAACTCACAAGGCAGTACCAATGCTGAACTTTTTTGAAGGCAAGAAAGGGAAAGAGGAGTCCTCCAAGACAGAAAAGTTTGCTACTTTGAGTGTTAGAAGGCACTTTGGGCATGTAACTGTCCCGAAAAGTTAAAAAGCCAAACGAGGAGCAAATTTGCAATCATCAGCAATGCCAACACTTTTGCTCTGAGAAACAGACCAACCACACTGCTTCCTCCTAAGCAGCAAATAGCATGTTTCATACTTTCCCTATATCTTTGCCTGAACACAATAGGCAAAAGCGAGAAGGCCCAATTCTGCACTGTCATACAGACAGATCTCTGCAGGACTTAAAACTCTGCAGGCAAAAAATATTAGGGGTTTTTAAACTTTAATTTATTAGCAAGAGTAAAATTCTCTATTCCATTTATTCCTGGCAAGTTTGACATGCAGCTGGGTAACTTAAAACACCAGAGAGAACAAGCAAAAGACAAGACTAAGTTGTATTTTGAAAAGCCATAAAAAGTACCCAGGCAACACTTGAGCTGCTTACCCAATATCCATAGAGGCCTGTTCGAGTGAACTGGCTTTGAATGTCCCGTAGAAAGGGGAGGTGGGCCTGCTTTGCAAATATCAGGAGGAGGAGGCCCTGCATGCGGATGGAAGATACCTGCAAGCGGAGGAGAGAAGACACTAGAGCCCACCCTGGAAAGTTAGTAACTCTGAAGAACGACCCCACCTCCTGCATCTCGGGGCAAAAGTGTCCAAATTCTGCCTGTAACAGGTGCTTGGTGCCCCTGTGAGTCTCAGGCCTAGGAAACTAATCAAAGCTCTGCCTGCTGGGCCAGAGGAAGGCAAGTCCATCTCCCCGGTTTCAGGAGACTGAAGGCGAGGCCCAAAGAAAGCCTGTTTCCTCCATTCTTGGTGGCATTTGAGACAAATGGAGCTGAAGCAATGCTCAGCACCTCTTGCCGCACAGCCCTACAGCCCTGATAGAGGCAATGGGGGTGTTTCTGACTAAGAGCAGTGGAATGCCAAAGCTCAGGAGAATTCTGGAGACCAAGCGCAGGAGGAAACAGATAAATGGTATATTTATGTACTTATTTTAACATGCATCCATTGTGACCCTAGGTGGTAGGTACGGGCTTCTTATGACCAAACCAAACTTTAGCATTTCTAAATCAAAAGAACCTAAGAACCACCCTGCAACTGGATCAGGCCAAGGGGGTGCCCACAAGATGCCCCAATTGGAAGCTCACAAACAGAACATGAGTGCAACAGCACTGCATCACACATCAACCCCAGCAAGCTTGTATTCAGAGGCATACTAACTTCAGTGCAAGAGTGAACAGTCATAATATTACTTCCAGTATAAGAGGCAATCCTAAAACCCCTACTTCCAAGAGGCAGTCTTGAGTCCCCAGGGGATGGGGGCAACCACAGAGGATGCCTTCCACGCACATTGAAGGCAAGTTCTAGGGCACTTGCCGTGATTGTACGCTGGCCAGGAAGGGAGGCAGAGCCCAGACTCAGGCAACCTGCTGAAAGGCAGGTAGCTTCACATCCCAGAATAACCAAGTCAGGAGAACACAGAGCAAGATGCAAGCCACAGACAATCAATAGAAAAATTAGGCAATTACCTTGATGTAGCCCAGAGGAGAAAGAACCGTCATGAAGAAAATACTCCAAGGATCATCAAAAGCTAAGTCAGACAGGAAATTCACAATCCTGGAGTTCACCTCCTGTAAACTGAACACTCCAAGAGTTAACGCGGATAGCCTTGCCAACTCATTTTGACAAACAGCACCTAGAGCTGCTGGTAGGTCTCCTGTTTTCAGTGTGCTGCCCATCTCCCTACCAGCCAATAAACCCATCCCTGGCCTATGTCCCCGTGAAAGCAAAGGGATGAAGTGCGACATCACCACAAGGGGGCACAAATCTGCAAAGGACAGAGGCATGGTGCAACACTGGATGCCATAATCACTTGTAGAGATGGTACTCTAAAAACGCAAAACAAGAACATCCAGTCTTGAAGGAGCTCTTTCATCTACAGCCCACATCATCTACACCCAGAGGCCTGCCCTTCTAAAGTAGGGACTGAGGGTGGGAGGAGTGCAAATTTTGCAAAAGTGCTCAAGCAGGACAGTGATCATGAATGCAGTCTCTTTGCTTCTACAAACAGCATCGCCAGGATGGAATCCTGCCCCAAATCTTGTTCCCCAAATACCTACCCAATGATATATATGTCCATTGCCTGGCCTTGCCAGTTCAGCTGGAGTAATGAGGTGACCTCAGGAGGGGGAGAAGCTGTACCCACATTCCAGGTGACCAAGTGCAACCTTCAAAGACACACAAAAGACAACGCAGCTGAAATACGAACACAGGTGGAACCAGACCCTCTTTGACGTCCTACCTGGCTCCCCTTCAACACACGTATACATGATCATCTCTCCTCTCTCCCCCCCCACCCCTGTGTTATCTGTAACCTTGCCCTAAAAATGTCTGAGTGCTGTAGGAGGAGGCTGGCTGGGGAAAGGCACCTGATCTCTGGAAGTTTCTCCCTCTGCTTCTTCCCACAGATCTGAAAAGCCTCCTCTGTTGTGCATGAGACTTCCTCATGAGTCTCACTGTCCAAACTGTCGTCCTCCACGCAAGCCACAAGTTGGGCCACATGCGGCCGCAGCTGCATGCGGCCACTGGAGCCGGTACTGCTACCGATGGCAAAGCAGCTGCGAAAGAGGGGTGCATTCTCCAAGTCTAGCGAGGAGACAAGAGAGCAAATCCTCAGGCATCTCTTCACACTGCAAAGACGCCATGTGGCCAGCAGGAGAGATGGCATCCCCACCCCGGAAAAGCCTCAGAGCAACTCCTGAACAAGGGTTGGACGGCTTTCAAGTTGATCCCGACTTATGGCTACCCTATGAAGAGGGTTTTCATGGTAAGCGGTATTCAGAGGGGGGTTCCCATTGCCTCCCTCTGAGGCTAGTCCTCCCCAGCTGGCTAGGGCCTGCTCAGCTTGCCACAGCTGCACAAGCCAGCCCCTTCCTTATCCACAAAATTAAGCCTTACTCCTAGCACAAGCTAAGTAAGGGTGCCTTCAGCCACACTGAAAGGCATTTCAGAGCCAGGGAAAAGGCATCCTTTTTCGCCCCTCATAAGCCTTCAAGTCCCACCGCACTCACACATTCCATTCTCAGAGCTTTAATGCTACTGAGGCCTGGAGGCCTAAGTAAAGCTATTGTTAACTGAGACCAATCACATGTTTCTGTCGTTTTGTCACAGATGTATAATCACTGGACTTGAAGTATGGGCTCTGCACAGTTTTGTTGGCTTTCCCAGAGAGACTGCCAAGCCAAGAACCAAATCTGATCAGGGACCCCTCAAACAGCATTTGATAATACAGTCTCTAGTTTGGAAGGAGGTCTGGGGTTCAGGACTTGCAACTTGAGAGGCAGCCACTGGAGTCTTTGCCTGCTGTCAGGAGCGTGTGTTGGGTGCATTCAGCCTGCTCTACAGCCTGAATGAGGCCTTCCAGTAAATGTTATTAATAAGTCACATGAAGGGATCATCCAGAGGTCGGAAACCTGTGGCCTCCCAATCAAACATTTCTGAACTACAATTCCCATCATCCCTGACCACTGGCCATGCTGGCTGATGGCAACTAAGAGCCCAGCAGCATCTGGGAGCCTTGCTAAACAACAGGAAAGACAAATTGGATAAGCCAAGCAGTGCCACCACTCCACGAAGCCCAGGCACCTGGGACTTACAGAGCTTTGAGCTTTTAAAAATCTGAACAGCAGTTTACTGAAGAGAAAAGTATCGGAAAGGTAACAAAAGAGCCGCACTCGTGGGCTGTATTTCTTTGAGGGATCCTGATCTGGAAAATGGGGACCAATCTATAGGGAGTTGGCAGCGTATCCACACATGTCCCTTTCGCAAAACAAAACACTCCAAAACCTGTTAAATAAGCAGCTCTTTTCCCCTCCCCGGAGGAAGCACCAAAATTCCAGCAAAGGTTTTGCAACCGAAAATCGGCTTTTGCACTTCCTGCGGTTATTACCATGACGAGCTGGGGGGCCGCATCACACGCTTATCAGGAGCGAGGCTGGTGTAATCTTGCCCCCGGGGCTTTGCTGTAAGAAGCAGCGCCTAGCCAGGGATTGAGGCTGGTCATGGGGTCCAGAAATCCCGACAGGCCGCCCTTTCGGCTTCCTGGTAAGCTATTGTGCCAGCAGCCCAAAGGGCTACTTCAGGGGAACAAGACCAAGCCCGCCCAGCCACTCCCAAATTCATCCTTCCTGGCGGGAAGGGATGCCATGCGGGGGACTGGACCCTCCCCAGAGGTGACTCCAGCGGGGAAGGAGGGAGCCGACTTTAAATGGAACTAATATGTGTGCATTCTGCACATTCCTAGGGACACTCTTGACGCTCTCCGCCCCCAGCAGATGCGGGGCCACGTAGGTCAGGAAGGGAACCCCCCTCGCTACGTCACACCCCACCTGTGCGCACGCGCAGTTGCAGCCCACTTAGTATTTCCCTCACCTGAGGCGCTCCCGCCCCTCCTCTGGCTCCATCTCGGCCACCTCCGCCAGAGGAAGAAGAAGAGGAGGCCGGAGGAGAAAACTCGGCCGACTCCGGCCTCGTTCGGCTTACGTGACGACAATGGCCAATAAGGGCCGCGGTCGAAGCCAGAGCACCTCTTGATTGGCTGGGATTCGAAGAGGTCGCTCTCACTGGGCACGTGATGCAAACAACTGGTAACGAACGAAGAGTAACAAAAAGGTTAGAGCACCACTCTCCTTGCACTTCCGGATGCAAACGAGCTCCCACGGTGGCAGAACCTAGAGCGGCCGTTCCGAGTTGGGTTTCTTTTAGGGTCGCTGCCCCGGGGAGCTCCGCGACGTTGTGCGACAACTCCCAGCCTGACCATCGACCCGCCATATTCACACTAGACTACACTGCAAGGATGGTGTTGTAGACTACTGTGCGTGCCTTCTTTCCGGTCAGAGAACTCTCCGGTCGGCCACATGTCGGGATGATGGCTTGCGTCTGCATTAGTCAAAACGGCTCAGCAAGGTTTAAGATGCTTCTCGCGAAACACAATTCTTCTAAAAAAGAAAACCCTTCTTTTTGGGAGGGAGGAGGTGCGGTTGCCGATGTTTTCAGGGTGGCCGCTGCAGGAGCCGCTTCCTGGCCTTATCACAATGCGGGATCCTTCCACTGACTTCTATGTGCAGCTGTCACTTGCTTCCGCAGGGTGTGCGTGTTAAACATGGGCCTCTCAAGGGAACCTGCAGTAGAACCATCTTGACCCGAGGAGAAAGGAGAAGCAGTGGCAGATTCTTCTTAAACAAGCTGTCTTTTCCATTTTATTGTAACTTTTAAAAAACCCATTACTTATTGTAATAATCTTATGTGAACTGCTTCGTGAGGTCCCCCTAAAAAGCTGTCTATAAATAGGAACCAGGAAATGACCTATCCAGGGAGATGGCCCTCTCCATCCATTTCATAACTCTGTGGGAGCGCAACTCAACTCACCGCCCATAGAGAGAGAGAGTAGAGTGATAAAGTAGTGCCCGCCTCCCGGGTTGGCTTTCGACTGGCGGTGGGTGGCTAAAAGCTTAACACCTTCCATCCAGGAGTGGACTACATCCCCAGGGTGTCGTAAACCATAGAGATCACACCAGCAACAGGAGAGAAATTTATTTCTTTATTTATATATATATATAAGTATGTACCACCCTTTCACAAATTATTATTAAATATTGTGTAAATTAAATATTATAAATATTAAATTATTAAATATTAAAACTTTAAAAGCAATACAGAACAGTCATTAAAATGACTGAGTACTGAAGAAAAACTTTAAAAACTTCATAGACCTGTTTGCATTAGTCTTCAAAAAATACCTGAAAGTTAAAAACAAGTGTCTGAAGTGCTTTTCCTTTGGAAAAGTGTTCCACAGCATGGGACCAGGGACACTAAATGTCCGACTTCTGGTTGACACCAGTCTGCACAAGTTTCTAGAGGGGGGGAATGTACAGAACATGTATAAACTCTAAAAAGAAATCCTAAATATATTTTCCACATCAAATAAGGCCCCCCTTTGAAAGCTTTGCTTTATCAAAACACAATTGCTGCGAGTGATGCTAAGGCTGCAATCCTATGCTATTAGCTGGGAGTAAGTCCCACTGAGCACAACAGGCCTTTGATATACATGTAATCAAATAAATAAATAAAAATAATGTAAAGGGTTGCACTATAAAACCCTGATTTGTCCCTTGCTGGAGTGGAAGTGACAGGCATGGGGGGTGGGTATGAGAGTACCTTAGAGGAAACCAGAAGTCTCATATAGGGACCAGACAGCAATCACTCGGATTTTATATATGAATCTATGGTTGCCCCACCAGAAAAGGGCAGAGGGATGCACAAGAGCAAATGTGTGACAATGGGGCACATGCCAAATTCCTAAGAGTATGTGCAGTACATCCCTTCTGCAGTTAGGAAGACACCAGAGGCTCCTGGCTGGCCTCTGGGCACCTGCAGGCCAGGATTGGCTTCTCCCTTCGTCAATTTCTTCAGCTCCAGGCTAGTCACAGCTGCTCCCGTTGCTGGAGCTGTTCAAAAGATGGGGAGTAACGCCACAACCCCCAACTCTCACCAACTGTACTCAAATCATGGTCAGCACTGTAGCCTTCTAACACAGCAGCTCAGGGGCCCTTCACAACTAGTAAGTGGGACAAGCACACACACCCCAAAAAGCCCAACAATTTAAGCCCTGCTCTGCCATCTTTAGCAGGATCTCTCTGTCTCCTTTCTCCCTTATTACTTTGCGGGCTGCTTTCCATCCCTGATTTAATGAGGAGCCACTGACACTTGCTGCCACACATCCTAAAAGATGTAAGGGGTGGGGGAGATGAGGAACACCAAAAATAAGAAGCCAGACTCCAGGATGCGCTGTCTATGATTTTATTAGATTTGTTTCCAATATGCCTGTATTGGAAGATTAGGAGACCAAAAAAAGGCAGAAACTCACATTAAAGAAACAATGAGATAATCTAATCGATTCTACAAAGTGTGTATGCCATAAAAAGGAATAGCACTAGGAACCAATCAAAACTAGGCAGGGGCTCCCTGCAGGGGCCAGTGGGGGATGAGCCCAGAAAGACAAGGGCATGCGCTGGTGGTGGGGAGGGGCTTCTCTCCCCCCACTGGGGCTCGAGTTGGAAAGCCAAGCAAGCCAACCCAGGCAGGAACTGCACAGAGCATTTCAGCTCAGCACCCAAACCCACTCTCCTCCCCCCAAAGCCAAGAGGGTTGGGGTTCTGGATGATGAAGTCAAATGCAACAATGCACTCACAGCGCCCTCTCTGTTCCTACCACCAGAGTCCTGGCATGAGCTGGGATGGGAGTGGGGAGGGAGAAAACTCAAAAGATGTTCAGGGATGGGGGGGGACCTCTGGGAAAACTCAAAACACAAAGAGTGGAACAAAGGACACAGACTGGAGGTTTTCTTCATTTTCCTCACTCTTACTGCTAAGCAGGAAAGCTTTATGTTTTAATGAGAGCTTTCACCTTCATACCACAATCTTTTTTTATTCTCTCCCCCACCCTTTAAAATGTCACCATCTGTTTCCATAGAGATGTGGTGTCACCAGCTAGAAAGCCTCTCAGCTAAACAAATCTTTAAGCAGGAGGAGTGATAAGAACAGCCATGAAAACAATTAACAATTGAAGCACAAGAATCCTCTTACATTTCATTAAAAAAAAAAAAGGTTCGGTGTTTTAATTCCCAAATCTCAGTGTTTTACAGTACAGGAAGATTAGCCAGGGGCCTCCTTGCCCTGGAGGGGAGGCATGCGAGAGTACCCAACATATTTCTGGTCCCAAAGGACTTTGCCTCGACTGCTGAGGTCCTCTCTCTCTCTCTGAGACAAACAAGGATCCAATGCATTTCATTTCTTGTCTGACAAGATTGTTAAAACCCACCAACCCAAAAAGCAAAGAAACCCTCTCATGTCACCACAAGAGGGCATCTGCCAAGAGAGTGCCACCAGCATAGATCAAGTTTGCTTATTGCACTTGGACATCAATAAGGCAAAAAATGGACAAAACGGAGTAAGAAGGATAAACTGCCTCCTCCCAAAGCAAAGCTGCAAATCTTCACCCTGCTTATCTCCCTCCTTCCTTCCTTCCCTATATATCTAGCGAAAGCCACAGCTTCAGACACAGAGCTTGCTTTGCAGGGAGACAGGGAGGAGATCAGGTTGCAGAAGCTGCTGTACCAAGACATGGCCCTAGCTCTACTCGTACCAGCACCTGAGTGAAGCCAGCAGTGTTTGTTCAACTCTATCCTGCTCATTTGATTGTCTAAAGCAGATACCAGCCCACAGGCAAGTGGGCTTTAGATTCACCTCACCTCAACAGATAGGCAATTTCTCCAGCAGCAAAGAGCTCAGTCAGCTTTTGGTCATGCCCTGCCACTCCTGACAACAAAGGGAGACAGGCAAACCCCTCTACAAAGTCACTGCAGGTCTTACTGCCCAGGACAAACACACAACACCAGCAGCACCTCAGCATGATTCAACTAAAGAACTGAATTCTGCCTGTGCTGTTTTTTTTGTGATCAGATAAAAGGCCATACCATTTATTAATTGTAGTGAAGGACAAGACAGTGGATTCCCACAACGGTTTTCTTAACAGGCCTGCTCTCTCTCTCAATTCCAAAGCAGCAATACTGATCTAGAGAACTACACTGAAAGGACCTCACAGCAGGCAGAATGTGGGGCAAGGCGCACAGACTCCTGGTGCATATCGAGGCCAGCGTGAGCAACAAGACCTGCCCACTCCTGGGCACCAGGAGCCCTGCCCGTCACTAGGTTATTGTTCAGGGAGCAAAAAAGTTGGCCTGACACCCTCCCAAACAGCATTCATTGCCCTCTAACACTGAGTTCCCCTCTCCACAGATTGACAAAGAAAGGTGAAGGAACAAAAGCAGCATTTTATCCCAGTGGTTGAAAGGGGATGGGGTATACATACATACATATATATATATATATATATACGTATATATATATATATATATATATACATACATACACACACAGACACACACACATGAAATCTAAATCACCATGTCACAAGACTATTTCAGCTAAAACGGTCACTTGGAAATGAAAGAGAGCCACATGGGGATCGCGCTGAACACTGTCTGGGGAAGGGGGCAAAGTCACGGATGCAGCCGTCCGAAAGGAGCCACCTCCTGCCCAGGGGCCAAGGCCAGAGTGCTCAGGACCGAAGGACTGTCTCTTTGCTCACGATATTAAGGGCAACTAGAGTTAGCTAGGGGAGATTGGAAGTCGCCTGCTGACTGGATACAGGAGGACTTGATCCAGAGATGGTCCGTTGGTCAAGAGGGTGGAGTTCCTGGGCCTTCCTGCTGGCTGTTTTGCAAACTTAGGGGGGAGAGAGAGAGAGAGAGATGGGTTACTTCAGCGGCTTGAAAAAGATGTTCCAAGTGGGAGGCTACACAGGGCATAACTGGAGACACTAGCAGTTGAGTTTTGTAAATGCTCCTGGTCATTTTTAAGGAGAGGGACTACAGAGCGCCTCTTCTGTCTGGGATAACAACCCATGGTTTCAACAGTGAGCACGCTACTGTGGAATCAGAGAGAACCACCTTATTCCAGGACCTTCGCAGAGACTGCCCCCACCCCAATGCCAACCCCCCCTGCAGTCTAGCCCACAAAGAATATCTGCATCAAAAACTGATTGCAGCTGGTGTTAATGTTTTTCCTGAACTAATTCTGAATCTATAACAACCCTCACAGGAAGCATCTTATAGCATCCCTTCTTTTTTAACCTTTGAAGGGAACCCTGAAGCTGCAATGCTCCCTGGGGACATACCGTGCAACGGGAGGAATCCACACTAGTCATCTGCAGCTGACGTTCCTTTCAATGGATCCTTCTCTCTCATCTGCAGCAGGAAACAGGGTTTTTTTTCCTTTTCTTTTTTGGTCTTTTGCAGAATCAGGCCAAGGAACAGTACAACCAGCTTCTTGCTTCCAACCAGTCAGATCTCAAGAAATGAGAGACTGCCACATCCTACCCAACAGGCAGAAAGCCCACAGAGCGAGAAACACCCCCCCCCTTGCCTGGGCACACACGGGCATGGGAAACAGAGTTGCCAGCCACTTCTCTGCCCTCCAGACCATAGCCATTGGGGACAAGAGCCTCAGCAGTCCAAGCCCCTCACACTAACCTCATCCAGCTGCCTCTTTGTCTCATCCTCCATCCTGCGAATGTCCTCCATTGTCAGGTCAACCCATTTATCAAGCCAACAAAACAGCTGCCGGTGGAAATTCGTAAAAAGCCTCCTCTCTTGCTGCAAGAGAAGGGACAGCAGCTCAAAACACCAGTCTAAGAGGCATCCACAACCAGTTCATGATGGGTTAAGCACAGCCAAGGCACGCCTCCCCTCTTCCCCAAAAGGGAATGTATCAAAACTGCTTGCTGCCAGAAGTCCATTTCAATATTCTTGGCTTCCATCTGTGACAAACTATTCTGAGCTCTGGCAGGCTAGCACGAGAGTAGGAGAGGTCTCATTTATAACCCAGGTGCGCAGGCAGTCCCAGGAATACCACTGGCCCAGCAGAGTGCACAGAACCACGCTGCCAGTGATCTCACTGCGCACAGAAGCCCTTCTGAGCACTCTGCCTAACTCAGAAGTCCTCTGCTCAGTCATGATGCCCTCAACCCTTCAGATGCTGGCATATGTGAACTCTGGCCAACTGTGGGGGAGAGCTGTGTGCGCTCGCTGAAGACAGGGGAAAAACTATCTGGATGTAAATGGGAACTGTATGTTCAGACAGGGCTGGCCACTCTACCTTTGTAGGTGCCTGCTCTCACTACAGAGGGCAACACAAGAGTGCTTCATCTCCCTGTCAGCAGTCAGTGTACGGCTGCTCCAGCTCCAGAAGGAGAAGGCAGGACACTGGGCAAAGCCACAAGCCCAAATGATGAACGGGAAGTTCCCTCAGCCAGCCCAGGTTTAAAAAGGGCTTGGAGAAGGCAGCAGGATGCAGGGGGGAGCACCTCATCTGCCTTTCCCAACTAAGTACGCTTGTCCTTGCAGGAAGATCCACCACTCACCTTCTGTATAAAGTTTTCCACTTTGTTTTGCAGCCCCCACCACTTGAACTTGACCGTTACGAGCTTGTAGGCGCACATGTACGGGCAGTCCGACTGCATGCCCAGTTCCTTCTGAGACACAAGAGGCACTTTTTCAGAAGGGAGCCCAAGACAGCCCCATTGGTCCCCGACCCAAACTCTTCCTCTGCTCGTTCACAGTTTATACTTCCAGCAACTCAGTGGAGCCACCCAAAGCCCAGCAACAGGCCCAGGATACCTGGTGTGGTGGGAAGTAAGAGCTGTGAGCCAGGGTGCCCCAGCTGAAGTCTCAACTCAGAGCAGGTCTCTTAGAAGGGCAGTCCTGAGCCACCTTACTCGAAGCTAGGAAGCACTCAGCATCTACAGAGCACTCTCCTCCACAGACAGTGGCCGTTCTGTCCAGCACCTAGCCCAGCCCTGGAATGACACTGTTGCCCATGTACCAGTAGGCAGAAAGGACACCATCCACACCTTCCAGTTGGGCCCCAGAGGGCCACGCCCTGTTTTGACCGATTTAAACTTTGCTGGGTCTTCTTCTGGCTTGTAATCCTGCAACAGATAAAATGGGGGGGGGAGGGGAGAGAGAGATGGTTACAGCAAACGAAGCCCACCCCGGCCTAGCAAGATTCCTCCCCAGATGGTTACAAAGCAACCACCTTTGCCTCCTGAAATCACCTAGAAAGCCCCAGGGGAGCTCAGGGGCAAGGCAGCCCAGTCCCAGCTGAAGGCTCCATTTCTCTCCCTTCTGCTGCAGCAACAGGGACAGCAACGGCTCAGAGGCAGGACAGCAACGGCTGTCTTGCTGCTGCCTCCATTAGGGAAAGGAGGAATTAAGCCCCGCTTCCCCTGCAGGATGCAACAGCTGGGCTGGCTTGAGCTCTCAACCCACCGCCCCTCTGGTGAGGGAGATGGCCTTCCTCTTATCTCGCCATTTAAGGTGTGGCACTGCCAAACAGAACAGCCTCTCTGCCATGTTCAAGCCCCAACAACAGAACTGATGTTTCTGCTCGGATTTAAGGTCCTGTCCCAGAGCTTGCAAGTAAAAAAAGGAATATTTAGCTCTCCTAGAAGCCTTCCCCAAAACCCCACAACGAAGACAAGTCTAGGTGTCTTCTGTTGTTAAGCCAAGGATGAAGCAAGCCCCCCCCCCCAGGCTCCTGCTGGGAGGAAGGATGGGATATGAATCTAGTAACAATAATAATAATAACAACAACAACAACAATAATTTACAAGTGGCATTGTTGCAAAGCCCCGGGGGAAACTCAAGGTCCCATCCAGGCAGACAAATCTAAAGTGGTTATTTGTGGCACCGCCCAGGGCCCAGTCCTTCCAACTGGAAACAGCCTTCATCGAGGCAGCTGCGTTCCTCCAGCCAAGCACATCACCCACCCCTCCTCCCCCCCCAGGAGGGCTCCCTGCTCCTGAGCACCCTCCCCGGGATAGCTCTCGTGCCCTGCTGCCATACCTTGGAAAGCACCTGGCTCCGGTCTGCGATGTCTATATAGATGGCTTCCACATTCTTCCATTCATTGGGGTCCAGTTTGTGAACCTGGAGACAGCACAGAGAAGCAGGGTTCGCTTGATGTTAAGGTGCCCCCCAAGTTTTAATAGGTTTATTTAAATAAGATTTCTACCCCACCCCTTCAGCCGGGGGGTGGGCTCTAGGCAGCAAATAGTAAACAGGAATACAACAGTTAAATCTAAAAACATGTAGAAACCAGCTCCTATCAAAACAGGATTAATTCGGTTCTTATGAATCAGCAGAATATTTTATAACAGGTTGTCTCCAACGAAGTAGACCCATTGCAGTTGATGGACCTAAGTGAGCCATGTGCCTTTATTTCAAGGGATCTTCTTCGAGGAGGACTAATCTTCTTTGTTTTTATAAGCTCTTATTATTATCCTGTGTTTGGAGGGTTAGGGCATGTCATCTTGCAATACTCTCGAGAAGCGTGTGCCAGTCTGATGCGTCACCAGGGGACAACATCTTGCTAAGCGCTCACACGAGGCTTTCAGGCCCATTCACATGGGTGGCCGGCCACGTTCTTGCCGCCCTGCGGTGTGTGTAGGTGGAGGACTCTGCCTGCTCTCAGTGCCATCCGGCCAGCACTGGACGTGGGGTCCTTGGCAGTATCACTGCCCCACCCCATGCCACCGGTCCACCTCCTCTCCAGCTGCCCCTGCAGAGTGGGAGAAGGAGCAAGCATCCTCACAGGGTGGCTGCCAGAAGAGTCACCATAAGGATCAGAAGGGCTCCACGCACATTTGGTTACAGAACAAGCTTCTAAAATAAACACTCTGCAGAGAAATCCCTTTGGTGCCCACCTAGGAGAACCAAGAGCCAGCCTCTGCGATTCCTGCCCAGGGCACTTACGTTCTCCTGCATGCCAATGTCTGCTTTGTGCCAGGTCTCAATTTTGATTAAAAAGTCATCTTTCATGTATTCATTCTGCCAAAGAGAGAAGAGAGTTACCTGCTGGGAACTAGGAAGTGCAAGCAGCAACACACATTGGAAGTAACCTTGTTTTTCTCTTCCCCTGTTGGTTTCCCCCAGTCTCAAAGCTGAGAAGCAAGAATCTGCCTTTTTTTCCTGTTTATGAAGCTGGGTCAAGCACCACGTATGATGACAGTGCATACTCACTCTCTCACACACACAGGCTCGGCTCACATCATAACTACAGTGCTGTTTCAGGCCCTTAGAAGCATTTTGAGAAAATCAGTCTTGGGTTGTTTGGCTGATTCCTTAGAGCAGCCTTTCCCAACCAGTGTGCCTCCAGATGTTGTTGGACCACAACTCCCATCAGCCTCAGACAGCATTGCCAATGGTCAGGAAAGATGGGGATTGTGGTCCAACAACATCTGGAGCCACACTGGTTGGGAAAGGCTGCCTTAGAGACTCTGCACCAGTGAACTTGCACATTCTTATTTGTCCCCAAAGTGGGAACAGAGCTATTCTAAAGATGCCATCGTCCTCCTCCAACTGAGACAGCCTCTGGAACCCTCAAAGGAACACCTGAAGCTGCCATCTGGCCCAGGGCAACGGGCGGCACAGGCTCTCCAAGGTCACAGCCTTGGGAGACACGCGTTACTCGGCCATCCCACAGACTCAGCCAGTGGACCCTGCCTGGAAGCCATCACCAGGGCAGTGACCACTGGCACTCCAGAACTGGCTGCCATATTCCCTTAGGACACATACCAATTCTGTGAGACTAGTATGCTCCGGACACAAAGTCCAGCAGCCAGGATGGGGCCACCAGCAGCGCCCTCGGCTGAGCACCAGGGAAAGGGCCAAAGGAACCAGGACTGGGAGAGTCTAAAAGCGCCGGCTGGAAGAAGGCTAGGAGGGCGGACTGTGTGGGGTTGGAGGTTTTGGAACGACCCTGACTTTCCCCCCAATTAACTGAGGAGGAAAAACTGCTAAATCAGCCGTAGTTCCCCCTTGGCAGTTGGGGGTGCAAACAGTTAAAAGTACCTAATGCCAAGTTTGCCCCAAAGCAACAACGGTGGCTTATAGGAAGCGAGTCAGATCCTTGGTTCATCTCGCTCCATACTGCCCACACTGACTGGCAGCCCTACCCAGAGATGAACTTGGTACCATCTGCAAGCAAAGCAGGTACTCCATACCACTGAGCTCCCCAAACCCTGGCTGATTGTGGGGTGTCCCAGCAGGCTCAGAGCTCACTCACACACCCTCTTCCAAAAAGGGGACAAATTAATACTTACTGTAATAACTGTGCTCCAAAAATCGATACATGAAAAGAAAAAAACACAGTTTTAATGAGAGGAAGAATTCAGAGATGAAGTGGTAACTCTGTCCCCCGTCCCGATGGCGCAGCGGCAGCAACCAGGCACCATCAAGTCTGAGGAAGCAGCAGCTGAAAGCGGACTCCTTTGCATACGGCCAAACAGCTGCATGGGGGGGGCAGGGAGAATCGCTTGCCACCTCTTTAAAACACACACACGGAGGAATCCCTCTCGCTACCCCTCCAATTCGCCCCTAGAGCATGCTTGGCTTCTCTCCAGCCCCCGTTTTTCAAAGGTGGCCCCAAGTCTACTACTCTGCTTAAAGACCCGGAGCCTGTGGGAGGGCAAGTCCCACAAAGGGAGAAGCTTTCTCGGTAGACAGCTGCTGGCAGGCAAGTCTCTCTAGAGGGAGCTCCCCTAAACAGAGGCAGACCACTGGGGTCCACCTAGCCTAGTTTCACCCACACAGACTGGCAGCTGCTCTCCAGGGTTTCAGACCTCCAAGCTGTCAGGGGAATGCCTGAGGCAATCCCCAACTCGAGCCTTGCACAAAATGAGCAGGCGTGAGAGAGCCATTCCCTCCCAGGGGGCCGGAACAGCTGTCTCTCCCACCATCTCTGCTGGCGGGCTGAGGCTGGTGGGCACCTCAAGGGCCATGGGTCCCCATCCCTCCTCCAGCAGACGTGTGCGCCACAAGGGGACTGGATGCACGTGGGAGATGTCGCTAGCCCCAGCGGCTCCGTGGGACAAGCTACATTCATGGCTGAGTTTATGCACGGAGCAGGAGCACCGCCATTCAGAATTATGCCACAAGCAGAACCTTAGAAGCGTGTGCTTGCTTCGGCTGCAAGCAGCTTCCTCTGAAGGAAGAAGGGTCCCTCCCAGCCATGGGTGCTGATCTGCAAGAGAACTAACCATCCTGTGTGATGGGAGCAGCTCAGAGGAGCCCTGAGTTAACGCTCTGCCCCTGTTTGCTTCCCGGGGCAATTCTGCTAGATGAAAAGATGGAATAAGTTTGGTCAGGTGACTGCTTGCAAATGAGGCCATTCTCTCTCCAGCTCTGCAAAGGGGAGGAAAGGCTGCCTCACAGGCCACAGCAGCTCTTCTCATTCCACCATGTGGTAACCAGAACCAGCACTCCAACTCTGCCCCTCACTGCCAGGAACCAGACGCTTCTGATAGCATGGCTCCATTATTCATGAGCCAAGCCATGGCGGATCTTGTGACAGCCACAGAGCCCGCACCAGGCACCTCTGTTATTTCCATTCTGAAAATGAGGAGCTGAAGGTTGCAGGACAGAAGCCAAGGTTTCAACACAATGCGTCAGATTGCTGCTCAAAGGGTGGCTCCTTTTGTGGGATCTGTGGCACCTGTTAAAAAGGAGGCACCAGGAACAAGCCACATACTGGGCGGCTGCTCTGGGGGGGGGGCGCTATCCTGCAAGTTTCCAGGCAGGAACACCTGGGAAGGTACAGTGACAAGTCAGGATGACTTTCCCTTTGACACACGGCCCCAGAGCATGCTGGGAGTATCATGCCCAGCTTAATACAAGGAAGGGATACCTGGGGGGGAGGAGCCCAAGCACCACGGCCCAACTCCCCAGAGCCGGGGGTGTGTGTCTCCCAGGGGCTCTCCCTTGCCTGTTTTGCCAAGAAATGCGGGAGGGCCCTGCAAAAATAAATCTCAGCTTCCGTTCCTGAATAACAGCCCCACTCGGAAGCTCGGCCGGGCCCTAGATTTCGCCCCACCACCTGCGAAGGTGGAGGAGAGTTCGCCAGCTGTCAGGAGAGAGAAGAAGCCGCCCAGACAAAGTCTCCTCCTGCAGCCCCACCTGGTGTGTTAAGGCAAGACCCCTCCCCAGAGGCATTTCCCCCTCCAAAATTAGGTTGCCTCCAAGCCCAGCTTGCCACATTCCAGTGCTGGGAGAGCAGCAGGCTCCAGCCATGGCCCTGCAGTGGCAGCAACAGGCGTCTTTTCCCCAGGGAGGCCCAAGATGGATCCGAAGGGCAAGGCCTGCTGGGGCCATCATCCATTTTGCCTGGTCGGCCCCTGGAAAATTGGGGTGAAGGTAGCCGGGAGCAGGGAGTGGCTCCTGCCTCTCTCATGCACGTGAGCGACAACTGCCACTCCTGCCCCAATTATAGGAGCAGCGCCATGACACCACCCTCCTCTCCCCACGGAAAACACCAGTTGTGGCTAACGTGGCTGGCCTGGAAAGCAGAAGAGGGAGGCAAAGGACTGCAGCTGTGCCGACTGATGTGCCAGCCAGCCAGCTACAGAGCTGAGCAAAAAGGGGTGCCAGTTTAGCTACGTGGGAAGCCAATAATGGCCCTGTGGCATTCAGGTGTGAGAGTGCCCATAGCCCACCCTCCCGGGCCAAGCCGGGCAGCAGTGACATGCACGCCAGGACACCCTGGCCAGGCCCCAATCCCACCCTGGCACGGATCCCTTCTAAGGCAAAGTGTTAATGCGATAAGCCAGACACAAGCTTGCGCTTCTTCCCAAGACAGCTGCCCAGCACTCCAGGGCCTGGCGGCTCTGTGCTCCACAAGGGCTGCCAAGACAGATGTTCCCCAGCCCTGGGCCAGGGAGCAGGCAGCTGCTCTAGAGCCCCCGCCCCACCCCAGGCAGGCAGACAGACACCCACAATGCAGAGGCAACGGGAGCTTCGTAAGCCCTGCCACACTCAAGGTGCCTCCCTTCCTGATAGCCAGAAATGCTCACCCTGAGCTAAAAGGTGAGAGCAGGCAGGTGCAGCATCCAGAATACAGGCCCATGACACGCAGTGCCAACAGAGCAAGGAGAGCCACGATGTTCCTGGCCGGCTGCTAAGCCCAGGTGAGCACAACAGACACATTGCTGTGGTTTATATAAGGAAGCAGAGCTGATATCTCCCTACAGAATCACCACAGGCCTGGAACACCAGCAGGTCTTGGAGAAAGTGAGGGAGCTCATCTCAGCTGCATCATCCCAGCCAGATCACACAGGAGAGAAAGAGGCATAAGCTGCGTCTCACAAGCATTGCTGAACATCAGTGGGAAAGATCTCCAGAACCGGCCGGTGCCAGATGCTGCTGCTAAACAGACGAAAGACACACAGAGGACAAGGCTCTGTTTGCAAAACTCCCCGCCTGTACTCACCAGTCCGGCAGAAAGGATACGCGTTCCACGCTTTCTCATGGATGTTTAAGGCTCCCTCAGGGGCCAGCATTTTCACAAAGGGAGGGACTTTGCTGCAGGAAAGGAGCAACAACAGACAGCGGCCTTGTAGCGGCATCTCACACGCAGAGCACAGCTCAAAAGGCAAGCTTGCAACAGACACCCCCCAGCACAAGAGAGCCCAGGAGCCATTTAAACTTCAGATCTTTCTAATGGCAGCTGTGACAGCTGGCAAATGAGTGTAAAATGCCCCCCCACCCACAAAATGCCCACAACACAAAGGGTTAACCAACCCCCAGAATGGGACCCCAAGTGGAGAAGAGCTCCTGTGCTTGCAGAAAGAGACAACTCCCTTGAAACACGCCTCCAGCCTGGCCTGAAGGACCGAGCCAGAGAAGCCACAAAGACCTCTCAGCCAGCTCTCTGGCCCAGGACCAGCCAGAGGTGAAGCCAAAAGGCTATCCGTAGAAAAACTGCTTCACAAAGGGGCCAGGGGGTACCCCTTTCCCACAGGCTCCCCACATTCTCCTCCCACCTCACACGCACCAATGGCTCCTTCTCTATCTCTCCCAACCCCAATTGATAAGAAATATCTGTATACTGCTATTCATAAAAAAAACAAAGCGTTTTACAATAATCTTACATATATACAATAAAAAACATGTAAAATGGTTAAAGATCAACTAACTATTACTGGAATATTTTTTCTCTGTAGGTCAAACCAGAAGGCACCTGCTGAATCTCTATTGGCAGAGCATTCCACAGAACTGGGCCAGTGGCACTAAAGGCTCAATGACTTGTTGCTGTTGAATGAGCCTCGCCAACTCAGCGTATGACCAACAGCATTCCTGCAGATTTGCTCAGCACCAGGCCAGAATGGCTCCACCTGGAACTTCACAAGTGCCCGGCCTTGGCTGTCTCTGACAGGGACTGCTGGCTCAAGCCAGGCATCTGGACTTCCCCAGAACAGACCTCAGGAGCCAAGCTCAAAGCCTTCCCCCTCCCCGCCCACGGGAGCTGGCCACGTGGCAGGCAGTGAAGCAGGAAGGGAACCGCTGCTCCCACACCAGCAGCAATAAGCGCAAACTGCAGCCCAAAGAGGCATCTCAGGCTGAACAAACGTCCCAACTGCAAGGGTGGTGGAGCGGTCAACCGGCAGACGCGTCGCTGCCCTTGCAGGCGCACCCAGGTGGGCTCCCAGGCAGCTCAGCTCTGCCCTCTGCCCTCGCTTGCCACGTACCTCTGCAAGTGGTAGATTTTGTGGGTGTACTGGCCCCGCTCCCCGTCGCGCTCGTAGGGCTCATTCACCAGGACTTCCACCCCTTCGCCGCCACCGGTCTCATTCTTGCTGGCTTCCGCCACGGAGTACAGCTGCCCCACCTGGTACTGAAGCGAGAGGCAGAGCACAACACTGTTATGGCAGAATCAGCAAGCCGGCATGCTGGCCGGTCAGGAGGGAGCTGCCTCATACCCGCCTGACCCAAGAAAGGAACGGAGCAAACAATGTGCAAGGCGGCAAGCACTGGAAAATGTCCCCCTGCCACCAGCCAGGGGAGAGCAGCGTTCTTCAACCCTGGGATCCCCAGATGCTACAACTGGTGGGCTACAACTCCCACACCCCTGACCGCTGGCTGGGGCTGATGGGAGCTGTGGTTCAAAAGCACCTGGGAGGCCCTGGCTGCAACCCAGTGCTGTAGGCTTGGGAGGGGGAGCTTTAGCCTTCCGGATGCTGCTGAACTACAACTCCCATCAGCCCCAACGAGCATGGCCAATGGCCAGGGACTACACATCTGCTGGGGACAAACCTGGGCTAGGTGGGTCAACAGTCTGACTTGGGATAAGGCAGCTTCCTACGTTCCTGATCACTTTCTCCCTGGAGGGGAAGATCTGCAGGGTGCAGACGGCGGCCTTCTCATCCTCCTGACCAAATCGGATCTGCGAAGGGCCAGGGGGATCCTTGCCCAACGGGAAGCAGCCTTAAAATGGGTCAGACCGGTGGTCCATCCCAGCCCAGTATTGTCCACACTGACCGGCAGCAGCCTTTGAGGGTCTCAAGGAGAGAGAGAGACCTTCCCCATCGCCTGCCACCAGACCCTTTTCCACAGGAGATGTTGCCTGGGACTGAACCAGGACGGTTGGCATTCAAGCATGAGCTGCAGTCCTGTCCATCTAACAGTCTCCATGTGCTGCCAGAACGTCAAAGTCACTGAGTCCCCACTCAGTGGGGATCACACAGGCTTAGGACGCCCAAGGCCTGCTCACCAGAATACTTGGTACACTGGCTAGTCCAGCCCTCAAAAGAGCTCCGTAGCCCCAAGCACCACCCTGGAAAAGATCAGGTCAGTAAGAGGACACAACAGCTCCCTCGGGTGCTTGTGGGGCCCCAGTCCAGCACTCTGACCTCTACACCGCACTAGCTCTTTAGGCCCCATAGCCAAGACCAGATCCCAGCACACGCACGTGCGCACACAGCACAAGAGTTGTGAAAAACCATTAATGGATGGCTGGGTACCCACCGCAGCCGAGTAGCAGGAAGAGAAAGCGGCCGGGATTTGCAGAGTGGCTTTTCTGGGGGGGGGGGGAGAGGAGAGAGTGAGTCTCCAGGATGGGGTCCCCTGGGGACACCAAATAATGTGCCATCAGCATTGACGCATTCTTCATTCGCTCTCTTCTCTCCTCTACAGGTTAGAGTTCAAGCACTAAACGGATCAGGCTGCCATCTTCCCCCCTTAACCTCCCCTGTTATTTCTGATCCCCTAATTCCATTGGAACAAGGAAGCAGGCACAGAGAAACTGGTGTGTTAAATGAGACCAGATCCCAGGGGAATCCGCTGAGAAAGTGCCCAAGAGGCCTCCTTCCCAGCAAGGAGGGTGGGCTGTCTGCCCCTGACGGAAGCAGGTGACGCAGTCGCTCCGCTCGCTGCTCTTTAGGGCCTGGTGGTAGGTGACCTTGGGCTGGGCTGGGCTGGGCTCTGCTGCAGGCGGCACACATTCTAGTGTGGACGGGCCACAGAGGCCCTGCAGTGCCAGACTGGGCTCCATGCCCTGGGGGTGAGGCAGGGGCAGAGACAGAACCCCTTGGGGAAAAGCATTCCCCTTCCATCCACCACCCATCCAGGCGCCTCAGGAGCAGCATTCAACAGGGAAATGCAGACTCTCCATCTCTCGCAAGCAGGAGTTTGGAAGGGGGGGTTGGCAGCACAGAGTGGGCACAAATGATGGCACCATGTTAGAAGTAGCAGCTGGGAACACGCCCACGTATCCTGCTGAAGCCCATCCAGCAATTGTGATGGGGGGGGGGAGATCCAGGCCTTAAAAGGAAACCCCTCTGGATGTTAAGCCTAACTCTTCTGGCTTGAGTTTCACAACCACCAAAGGTTTTTCTGTTGCACCTCTTGCACCCACCCATGCAGAGCGCTATACCCCAGGCCTGAGAATTAGAATACATGATGCAAAAATAATTAAAAAGGCAACACATTTGGTTTAATTTGCCTAAGCTGCATTATTGCAGGGGAGGGGGTTTAATACCCCTCCATTGTTTTCCTTCAGGGGATGTTGAGGGGTTGGTAGTTCAAGAGAGAGTGCAGCCGACCACTGGCTCCCTCCGGGCAGTTCAAGCTCCAGAATGCCTCCCTCCTCGGGCTCCCGCCCAGCCGGCCTGGGGTCACCGTCTGCAGGGTCTTGCGACTGCAGCTGGCACTCTAAGCCTGCGCTTGCCAAGCCTTTCCAATCTATTTAATTGAAACTGGGCACCAGCGTGCCTTGGTCCATTTGTGCTTTGGGAGCAGCCAAACATGACCAAAACCACAGAGAGGAGAGATGGCCTCAAAGGGAGTTTCCTGCGGGGGAGACCGGATCGGCAGCAGATCTCAGTCAGGCCCCTTTGGGGAGACAGAAAGCCACAGGGCAGAAGTGAGGCAGCCTCAGGAGCAGCAGGAAGCTTCCCAGGCTTGCCCAGAAGTGCCGAGTGGCAAAGGAGCCAGAAGGCAACCCCATGCCCCCCCCCCGTGACCGGGAATGCAAACTCTGGGAAAGAGGAGCCCGGCCCTTCTTTGCTCCAGTTCCAACAGGGCAGTGCCAGAGACTCGGGTCCCCTGCTGGCTGAGAGGCCAAGGCAGCCCAGCCAGGACTTGTACAGACTTTCTCCAAGGAGGAGCCGCCCTCAGGACTGGCCAGGGGGCCCATGAGCAACAACATCTGCTTAGCATGGAGAGAAAGACCTCTTCCGAGGGGCCCAGCGTGCTTCACATATATTATCCCAGTTATCTTCCTAACAACCTTGTAGGGTTGGCCAGTATTACTGTCTAAATATTCCACTTGGAGAACCAAAGCTGAAAGCACGAGTCACTTGTCCAAAAGTCAATCAAGCGAGATCGCAGGCACAGCAGCAGTGAACGAGGGATGTCAATACTCAGTCGTTTACGCTCTTAACCCTAAAAACAGCAGCGTCTCGTAGCACATTAAGCACTAACAGATTTAGTATTACCGTGAAAGCTCTTTCTGGACATCAGACACTCTTTGCTGTCTTCACACCCAACTACCTAACCATCCACAACCCAGGCAGGGGCACCAGCCAGCCCTACTCCATGCAGGCAGCCGCAGGTGGATTCAGCAGGCGAAGCAAGAGCTTGAGAATCCAAGGCTACAGCATCAGGAAGCCAGGGTAAGCCCCGTCCAGTCCAGAGGCTGGAGGAAAGGGCAGCATCCAAACAGCAGGCCTGGAACATTTTGCCGTTCCCCCCAGCTGGGTCTCCAACCACAG
Organism: Rhineura floridana; assembly: GCF_030035675.1. Classification (NCBI taxonomy): domain Eukaryota; kingdom Metazoa; phylum Chordata; class Lepidosauria; order Squamata; family Rhineuridae; genus Rhineura; species Rhineura floridana. Next base: position 20,532,960 of record NC_084500.1, on the reverse strand, counting down.
AACGTGGCTGGTGTGGACCCCACTGGGTTGTCAGGCGGCTGTGGTCCATCCTCCAATCTCCTGGACCTGCCATCACTGTCCCAATCCACAGGGAGCCATCAGGAGGCGGTGAGCACCTGGCAGGCAAAAGCCGCTCCCAGGTGACAGCCACGGGGCCCGGAGGTGCCTCAGGCCGGCGGAGGGATCTTTGTTCTAGGGACTTCTGGGGAAGTATCCAAGCCACAACAGCGGTCGGCTGTGTCCACCCTTTCCCCCATGTCAGTACCCGGCCCTCTGACTGACTTTTGGCTGCACCCTGCTTCCTCCTTACTCGCCAGTAGACCCTGCCACCATCATTCTTCACTGCCACCTGGAAGAAGCACCAGCGGGAGACAGCCGGCTTCTAAACCCTTGCCGCACCTTGGCCCAAGACACAGTCTTGCCTCAAAGGTTCAGGAAGTCACTGAATGCAGACGGCAGCTTCGCTTTTTCACTCTTAGAGACAAAATGGGTAAGTCCATTTTCCATTTTTGGGAACTAGCATCTGCTGGGGAAAGAGGGGGGCAAGCTTTTAGATTTCACAGAACTCATAGCATTAGCAGTCGAAGGCACAATCAGGAAGTCTCCAGCCCTTCCGCAGCAAAGGACAGAGGAAGGAGAGGTGCGCAGTCTGGGGCTAATCCTTGATCCATCTCTGTCACTGGAGGCCCAAACGACCTCTGTGGCCAGGAGTGCTTTTTACCAGCTGTGACTGGTTCTCCAGCTGCGACCATTCCTGGACCGAGACGGCCTGACCACAGCAGTCCATGCACTGGTAACCTCAAGGCTTGATTACTGTAACGCACTTTGGATGGGGCTGCCCTTGTATCTGGTCTGGAAGCTGCAACTACTGCAGAATACAGCACCCAGACTACTCACAGGAGCAGATTACCGGCAACATGTCACTCCACTGCTGACAGAGCAGTCCTACTTGCCAACTCACTACCAGGCCAAGTTTGAGGTACTGTGTTAATTCACAAACATCTAAATAACTTATTTATTTATTTATTATTTTATTTATACCCCGCCCTTCCTTCCAGCAGGAGCCCAGGGTGGCAAACAGAAACACTAAAAACACTTTAAAACATCATAAAAAGACCTTAAAATACATTAAAACAAAACGTTAAAAACATTTAAAAACATCTTTTAAAAAAAGGGTCAAAGACATATTAAAAGGCATATTGAAACCAATTCCAACACAGACACAGACTGGGATAGGTCTCAACTTAAAAGGCTTGTTGGAAGAGGAAAGTCTTCAAAAGGAGCCGAAAAGACAGCAGAGATGGCGCTAACTTGGGCCCAAAGTACCTTTAGGGCGTCCAATTCCTTATGCTCCATCTCAGTCACTGAGATCCTCTGATCAGACACTTTTAGTGGTTTCCCACACAGCCCCTGAGGTTCGGCTGGGCTTCACTAGGGACTGAGCCTTTTGAGTGTCAGACCCTGCCCTGTGGAACTCCCTCCCAGTAGAGGTTCGGCAGGAACCATCCCTCTCTTTTGAAAACTGTGTCATTTAGACAGACCTTTGCAATTTAATTTTTCTCTTTTTAACCAATCTGCACTTACTGTTGTTTTAATGGTTTTTTTATGGTTGCCTTTTGCTCATTTTTATATGTTGTATTCTGCCTTGATATATTCTTATGAAAGCATGGATGATAAATAGGTAAACAGACAAACAAATGCACAGAGAAAACACACAGCCCAACAGAGCTTCAGTGACTACACATTGCACCAATCGTACTCAAAACTGTGCACATGCACACCCAGCTGCTGTATCCTTTCCCCCCAGTTGGGAGACAAGCAGCATGGGCAGGTGGAGCAGGAAGGAAGGCCAAGCAGCCTCTTCCCCAGTGCTGTGCTCAAGCCTGGAGCCTCCTCAACAGCTGCATTTCATTAGAAAATTTGGGGAGGGGAGTTGCATGCCCTTTTGGAAGTTCACTGTAGACACATAGGAATGTCCTCAGTGTGGGCTTGTCACTCCTCTAGAGCAAGGGAAGTAATCAACTGGGCATTTCAAAGAAGGCATCTCTCTTCTGGGGATGTTTCAGCCGTGGAGTAAAAGCCCCTTGCAGGTAGGCAGGCAAGGTGGAAGTTAGGCTGCATCATGCCACACACACTAATCTGGTTGCAAATGCAGGAGAATTGCTTAGTCAGCAGCTTGTTCCTAATAACTCAAATAGTCTCCAAAAAAAAGAAGAGGGCAGCCAGCCAGCAGATCCCAGGAGCCCGAATAGACCTTGCAGGCCAACTTCGCCACACAGAATGGAGGCCAAGTTTGGAGCAGAAAGACCTGGGTATGCAGAAGAACCTGCCACATGCTTGAGAACTGTGCATGCTCCAGCAACACATGCGAGAAGCACATTACAGGGCATGCAGATGATGGGAGACGGGGCTGGCACCTTACAGGAAAGTCCCAAGAATTCGTCCAATGACAGCCAAAACCACATGCAGAACTGGCAACAAGTTCCCCTCCACGTCCCTACCCCCCACCCCCTTTCTGCATGCAACAAAGTGGACCCCACGAAAACACAGGAAGGCTAATCTTTAAGTAACCACAACACACTTCAGCCCTTCTCCTTCATGGGTATTTCGAGGGGGAGGTCATTGGGCACCATCTTTCCTGAGCTTTTGCATTGGCCACAAATTTAAACAAAGTCTTGAAAAGGAAGTAGCAGAATGAGGAAAGACACTTACCTCCTCCACAGACACAGGCAAAACAACGCGGCTGCAAGAGAACAGGGGGAAAAAAGGAAGGTCACTAAGGTCCGGTAACCAGGACCACTTAAACAGAAGCAGCAGCCGCCGTTCACAGTCCCACAGTTGGAAGCCCATGGGTGGGGGTTCTGGCTGAGCTAGGGCTGCCCTCCTTCCCCACCACTACCACGCGACCTTCATCTTTGTGGCCTGAGGCAGCTCATTCAAGGTTTTACCAGAGCAAACCTCATCTGTTCTGATAAAGCACATTCCTTCACAGGATCCTAAAAGGAACAGCCATGGATCGTTTCCCAGGCGATTTCAAAGATGGTGCATGGAGAAAGGCCACATAGGATTTCTAAGTGATTACTCTGGCAGGACACAGAGAAAGGTGGTGCAGAAGGGAGTGGCATAAACAGAAAAACTGGCACGCAAGGCAGACTCTGTCCAAGTCCCATCAAACAACTTCCAGAACAGAAACCCCATCCAAACCCCCAAATGGTGTTTAAAACACACACAGACAGACATTAACATCAGAATAAAAATGTTCACTTTATCTAACGTGCTGCTGCTGATGGCATCGCCAAGCAGCCACCACCTGAACCTATGGGTACTAAAACAAAGACAGGTTTCTTTACAAATACATCATTAATCTCCTTACTGGGGGTACTTAAACATTTGGCAAAGCTCTTGATGTTTTGCAAGCCCAACTGATGGATTCCAGAAAAGTAAAGGTATGATGGAAGCGAATGACTCCATCTGGGGAAGGGCTCAAGGCATGTAACCACTCAGAGGTCTTTCCATTCAAGCAGCGTATAAAGTCTGAAAAATAAAGTGGCAGACTTTCCCCAGCAATTCAGTACACGTCCGGAAGCATCCCTGACAGAGGCTGCCCCTCTTCCTCGAGAGACATTGGACTCCAGCTCCCGGCAGCCACCATGACCAGTGGAGGAGGGGTGCTAACATCTGGAGGCCACAGATGTCCCCTACCCATGCTCAAGAGACCCCTCTGCGCAAGATAGTTTATCGGGGAGAGCCCACAATGAACCATCAGGAGCCACAGGCCAAGGACCACCTGGGGGTGCCCTCCCCCACCCCCAAGCTCACTGTCCCAGTGGGAGTAAACTCCATTGTTTACATTATGCAAAGACATCCTAAGAGGAAACGTCAAAGCCAGGAGAAAAGTCACCTGGAAGTGTCTGTGTGGAACCCTGCAAGTGAGTGGATTTCCTGCACGTGATGTGCACAAGAAGCACAGCAAAGCAAAAAGATGCCTTGTTTTGTTCTCCATCACTGGTCAGAGCCGGAAATATATTTCCAGTCCTGGCATCAAATGCAGGAGCCTGTACCAAAACATTTAGATCCCAGCCACATGCAGGTACTGGGAAAAGTGTTTAAAAAAGTTTTTCCAGCCCTCTAATTCCCAGCCTGCTCTTTCTAGCTTGCAATAACAAAGTGACAAAAAGACAGCAAAAGAACATTTGGAACAAAACAAAACATTAAATGATCAGCCAGAAAAACTCCTAATAAGGAGATGAATTCTTCTGAAGCTAGGAAGCATGTCTAGATTTGCAAACGGGCCTACAAGAAACAATCAGCAATTTCATACAGGAGAGTCTCAGTTCATTGTCAAGCAAACCATCAAAATATATTACGTGGAAAAGTCTTGTCTGGAAGAAGCAAACTGTAGCCGACTGTCATTTGATGGGCACGTCTAGGAATCCACAAAAACCACCTTAGTTACCAAAATGCTTTCTTTCAAAGATCTATAACGGAGCATGATCAGGATATGCTTTCATAATTGAGAAGACTTTGGAACCAAACACAGTCACTAAAGGCTCGTTTTTCATATGGCCAAGGCTGAGGATTGGTCCAGACTTTTAAGAAAAGCTGCTACAGGCACAGCCTGCGAGGTCTTCTACACTTTGGACAATGTACCAAATAAGCTCCTCAAGTCTAAAACTACTTTTGGGAAGTTCAGCAGCCTTTCAAAAGAACAGCCTGGCTGAAGGAAGGGGAACGCAGCACTGTGACTCATCCGATTAGGATTCGGAAAAGGGGAGGGGGATGAACTACGAGAGGTGCCTCCCCCTCCCTCCATTCCACACTGTGGATTCACAAGGCTGCAGACTCAAGAGTGATGCACGTTTAACTCTGGACAGGTCAAGGAAGGAGCAGCTGCTGCTCCCCACAAGGATCCTGGTGTCTTTTAGAGAGGCCCTTGTCAGTATCTGACGGCTGTGGCCGTGTTTGGAAGTCCGTGGTGAGATAGCAAGGGCGGCCTCGTGAGCGCCGGAGGATGCCAGGGCTCTTTGGCGGTCCTGCTCATCTCCCGGGTGCCAGCTCCGGGGCTTGGCAAATCCCAGCATGCTTGCTCCGCTCCGGAGAGGCACCGCCACGGTTCCCAGCAAGGCAGGACCTTCCAGGACAGGATCTGGGTCATGAAGGAGAACCAGGAGCAGCAGCGGTGGCGACACTGCATGGGCCCCAGGAGCCAGGGCTGTATTATGTGGAATAAGAACAATAGGTTGACTTTATGTGCAGGATCAAAGGACCCCCACCCGCCCCCACCCACCCACCCACTGGACACTAAGGGAAATGTAACCTCCCTGTGCGCTCCGCCCCCACCATCACCCCCTTTGCCCTGTCAGGACGAGGCCGTGGAGCTTCCAAGCAAGAAGCGCCAGGAAGCCAAAGGCTCTTTTTAAAAAGGGGACGCAAGGAAGGGGCGGGGGAGAGGCGAGGGTCCAGAAGAAGACTGGGGCAGAGGAGGAGGGGAAGGGGGCGCACCCCGTTTCTCCTGCTCATCTCCCTCCTAAGACGGCTGGCGCCCGCCTCCCCCTCCCTCCCTCCGCGCTCCTGCTGTGGAAGGAGATCCTTGCGGGGCAGCAGCGGCGAGAGATGAAAAGGTGCACCGCGAGGAAAGGGAAGTCGCGGCGGGAGGGAGAAGGAAAGAAATGCGGATTCCCAGCCCCGGCAGGGAGAGGGAGAAAGACTCCCCGTCCCGGGAGGACGGATGACCTTCACCGCCCGCATCCCTCCTTCCTCCCCCCTCTTCAGAACCGCATCTCACCGGACGGGGGGGCGAGGAGGGGGAGGGAGCCCTCTCCCCCCTCCCCTCCCCGTCCGACCAAAGAGCGGCGTAGGGCGAGGGGTGTCGCCTGCGGAACTCCCTGCGACGGCCTCGCTGAAGCCCTCCCCTCAGGCGGAGCCCCCCCCCGGTGTCTGTGTCGGGGGGCGAGAGAGAGAGTCCCCCTCCCCGGAGGCCACTCACTATTCTTTGACGAGCACCATGACCGGCGAGCGGCGGCGTCAGAGGAGGAGAGGCACCACAGCGCCGGCTCCGGCTCTTCCTCCGTCGCCTCCCTCCCTCCCTCCCTCCGCCGTCTCCCTCCCTCCGCCGTCTCCCTCCCTCCCTCTCTGGGCACAAGCCGGGGGGAGGGGAGGAGTGACAGGGAAGGAAGAAGCGTTCCTCGGCAACAGCCTCTGCGTCACCGACACGATAACGTCACGCGGCGGAGGCGGGGCTGTCCCTGCCCCCTCCCTTTCTCTGTGGCGCGACTCCGAGGTGGCGGCGAGGAAAGTTGCGCATGCGCCGGAGGAGCGCGGGAAGATTGGGCCGCGGCGCTGGAGACTCTTCGCGTGTGGAGAGCCGGCGCTCTACGTATGCCCAGAGGCGTTCCAAGCAGCGCCCCTCTTCACTTGTCTTTAGTCTTAAAAATGACTACATTTATACCCCGTTTTTTCTCCAAGGGGCTCAGAGAGCAGCAGCCGCAGTTCTTTGTACATGGCTCTCACCTCCTCACATGGGGTCTCCTGTTTCTCTCCAAAGAGGCTTTCCATTATCTCTCCAAATGACTGGCGCTCTCGTTGCCTTTGCTGCTGGTCTTTCTCAATCTGTTCTGCTTGCTACTGAGCACCTATTTTATCTCTTCCAGGAGGCTTGCTGTTTCTCCCTCCATTGTGACTCAGGCACACCTTGATCCCAGCGCTTCTTCCAGGAAACGCAACCCATTTCTGAAACCAGTGTTGTGTGCCATCCCAATCTCTGACCAGTGAGAGATCTCTAGGGGTCCCTGTGCTTACCCGGGGGGTTGTTTCCTTGGAAAGAGGATCAGCGGGAGACTGTGGTGTCTTTATGAAATACATGTTTTTTATTTACACACATTCCAAACTGAGTTTAAGATGGAGGGGTTCAAAGCATCAGCAGTCTTTCTTTTTTCCATCAGACTTATAGGAGGCATCCTAAATCCATGGTGTAGGGAGCCAGCCTCTCTGCCTTGTTTTCTGTTCGCAGCTTTTTCTCAGACTCAACTAACAATACAAGCCTCTCTTAGGGCGGGGGGGGGGCTCTCTCCTGAAGAGTTTCAATAACAACGGGATCTCCGTGGTCCAGTTAATGGGCACTTGACAGACCCATTAACTCATCTGGCCACTCTATTAGACTAGCAAAAGAGACTCACCTGACCTGTGGAGCAGGTTTCTCCATTGCAGAGCCCACCTCCAGGTGCAGGGTTCCAAATCAGAACCTAGAAGGGTACTCACAGAAATAATCTATCTCAATCCCCAAACCCATAAAAATATTTGTAGGACCCACCCTACTTTTGTGATTGTAAGTTATTTTAAATGGTGTATTAATGATGTATTTTAGATTGTTGCCACCTGTCCTGGGACCTCAGGGTGAAGGGTGTGTGATCTTCCTATATCATAAAATTGTAAGCCCTCACACCAGCAGGATGTTGTGTGACGTTGGAGTGGGGCATGGTGGTAAAGACCAGTGGGCAAGCAGGCAGGGTACGCAGCGGTGGTGGAGGTAGCACAGGCTGCAAGCCACACTGGCCCTGGCACCAGTGCAAGAGGAGGCTGCACTGGCCACCACGACAGCAGAGAGGACAGAAGAGGAGCAGGAGGAGCCCTTCAGGCGGTGCTGGTGGTGGAAGCCACGCAGACTGCAGTGAAGCTGCAGCAGTTGAGGAGGCTATGTAGGCCATGGCACTGGCACTGGGGGAGGCTGTGGTGATGCTGGAGACCACACACATATCACGGCAGGTGGGAGGGCCAGGGCTTGGGCCTGGGCAGGGAGGAGGGTGATGGCAACATCAGCAAAGCCCCAGCAGTCAAGGCAAGTGGGTGGTGTTAGGAAGTGTGGGTGCCAGGGGTGAGGGGGGGAGAAAGAGAGAGAGAGTCCCTCTATGTTTATGTGTATCCATGTGTGTTTAGGAGTGCCAGGAGGTGCCTGTGAGGGGTTGTATCTTTGGGGGTGTATGGGATGTGTGTCTGTGTGTTTGGGGGTGGGGGTTTGGCAAGGAAAGCAAGCAGGGAAGGCTCTGCCCCCCCGGATATTAAAATAATGATGATGGTGATGGTTATATCATCTTTAGCAGTAGCAGCAAAAGTGTACGTGAATTTCTTTTGTCTCGATCCACAAACAGTGCAATCCTAACACTATTAGGGATGAGGGAGAAATTTGCTGAGGTCGAACTGGGCGTCATACTCTCCCTCAGTTCACACACTTGTTGTCTTTGCGGACTGGTCTTGTTTGCTACAAGCTTCTCCAGCTTTTCCCGCTACCAGATCAAAAAACAAACAAACAGAAACAAATATAACAACATTCATATTGTTGTGACATTATTCTGACATCTTTGATCTAAACTCACTGAGCCACAAAAACTGTATCTGCCTGATGTTGGGAGGAAACCACAATTTTTTAAAGACCAGAGGATGAGGAGCATAATCCACCCCCAAACTAAGCACCTTTAAGGAGTAAAGATGCTGCATTGTCACCTTTGCAATCTTAAGCATATTTACTACAGTGTAAGTCTCACTACATACTTACTTCTGAGTGAACACATGCAGGCAGGCTTGCACTGTGGATAGTGCAACCCCTCTACATGCCTACTCAGAAGCAAGGAAGCCCCATTCACTTGCATGGGACTTACTCCCAGGTAAAGTGTGCATGTATAGGATCACAATAGATCCCACACTGGCACGTGTGACCCAAGCATGTGCAAGGCGCGTTGAGGGTGTGTGTGTGAAGAAATCCCAGTCACACCTAAGGGTGAGGTTGGACAAGGACATGGAGGAAACTCTCTTGGCTCTGGACTCTTCCCTCTCATCGTGCAAGGCAGGCAACAAGCAAACATACAGAGACAACCTGCCGTTTCTCCTCCCAACAGTCTCCCCCATTCACAAAAAGAAAAGTAAATAAAATAAAAAATAGTCTCAACTCTTAAGAAAGACTCAGACTCACAATGTGGCCACCTTTTCTCATTCTTTCTCCAACTGTCAGTTCAGTCTCCAACTGGGTATCTAGTATTTTTAACTTTTTATTTCTGCATCTCTGTATTTTTTAATTTTTTAAAAAATGCCCAGTAAATACAGCACACATAGAATCATAGAATCATAGAATAGTAGAGTTGGAAGGGTCCCATAAGGCCATCAAGTCCACCCCCCTGCTCCGTGCAGGAATCCAAATCAAAGCATTCCCGACAGATGGCTGTCCAGCTGCCTCTTGAATGCCTCCAGTGTCAGAGAGCCCACTACCTCTCTAGGTAATTGGTTCCATTGTTGTATGACTCTAACAGGAAGTTTTTCCTGATGTCCAGTCGAAATCTGGCTTCCTGCAACTTGAGCCCATTATTCCATGTCCTGCACTCTGGGACGATCGAGAAGAGATCCTGGCCCTCCTCTGTGTGACAACCTTTCATGTACTTGAAGAGTGCTATCATATCTCCCCTCAGTCTTCTCTTCTCCAGGCTAAACATGCCCAGTTCTTTCAGTCTCTCCTCATAGGGCTTGGTTTCCAGTCCCCTGATCATCCTTGTTGCCCTCCTCTGAACCCGTTCCAGTTTGTCTGCATCCTTCTTGAAGTGCAGAGACCAGAACTGGATGCAGTATTCAAGATGAGGCCTAACCTATGCTGAATAGAGGGGAACAACACTTCTGTTAATGCAGCCTAATATAGCATTTGCCCTTTTTGCAGCCACATCACACTGTTGGCTCATATTCAGCTTGTGATCAACGACAATTCCAAGATCCTTCTCACATGTTGTATTGCTGAGCCAAGTATCCCCCATCTTATAACCCTGCATTTGGTTTCTTTTTCCTAAGTGTAGAACTTTGCATTTATCCCTGTTGAATTTCATTCTCTTGTTTTTACCCAATGCTCCAGCCTATCAAGGTCCTTTTGAATTTTGTTTCTGTCTTCCACAGTATTAGCTGTGCCCCCTAATGCCCAATGCAGACATAGGCTACCTCAATGGATCACTTTCAAAAGTAAATTCCTGCCAAATTTTAGAATTCTGAAGGTTTATTCAGGGCCCAATTGAAATGCAATTTCTATTCTACAGAGAACAGGAAAGTGTGACACTTCCAAATGAGATTCACTTTTTGCACCTGGATAAATTCCTCATGTCTTCAATTCCCATTGATCAGCTGCAGAAAGTGGAGTGCATATTAGGAACAGGGATAGGATCCATTGGCTAGCGCTGGCTCGAAAGCATTCCATTGACCTAACAGGATGGTATTGATTTGAGTTGGTTCTTTGTCTGCCAGCCACAACTTTTACAGATCCGTTTTTCCCCTTGCAAAAAATATTGATATTAATATCAATATTTTAAAAGGAAATATTGATCAATTTAAAGGAAATACATATTTTGAAAGGAAATACTGTATCAATAAATTACCATTCTTATTATAGAGGCAGATTTTTTAAAAAATCTATTTTCAAAAACAGCTGCAGAAAATCACTACATAAAAATCTGATCTGTACCAATAGAGAATCATCCAGCATCATCAACGTTGCCGCCCAACAAGATCAGCCTCAAAAGACCTCTCCATACCACCAGTTAAAACAGCTAGACTGGTGAGAACTAGGGAGAGGGCTTTTTCAATCGTGGCACCCACTCTGTGGAACTCCCTTCCAAATGACATCCGCCATGCCCCCTCCATGATGAGCTTCTGCCAGACCTTGAAAACCTGGCTTTTCAGCTCTTCAGGCAGGCTTTTGGGGCGGGTTAGGTTTTAGTCTTATTGTTGGAATGTTAAGGTTTTAATGTGAATTATATGTTTTTATGTTGTACGTCGCCCAGAGTGGCTGGTAAACCAGCCAAATGGGCAACTAATAAATTTAATTTATTACATATGATATATAACTCTTCTCATCTTGTTGTGGGGAGTGGTTTCATTGTCCCTGCTTGATTGAGCTTCAGCCTCTTGCTTGTTGTCACACGGGGTCTCCTGTAAACTTTCAACCACAGGCTGTCCTCCAGTCTCATCCTCGAGTGGTCTATCCTCCTTAATGGGGAAAAAAGTGTCTGAATTACTTCCTCTTCTGCATGTCCCGTCCAGAGCTGGAACCACGAGACGGAGATGCGGGTGCAATTAAATCTTGCTTTAAGTAATGAATACATCAAAGACATTGCGCTTCATATAGAAACCTGCCTTACTCACTAGAAATCCCTATCTGCACTCTAGACATGCTCTGCGGTGTGTAAAGGAAGTTGACTCAGCGACTCCCCTCTGTGAGCTGCCAGCTTAAGTAGGGAACGTTTTCAATCGTAATCTCTGACTTCTTCGCAAGTCCTGTCCGTTTCTTGCGGCGGCGGGCGCGAGGCGAAGGGGGCGTGTTTCCAATGGTTCATCAGAAGACACCTGCTCTTGGGCTGCAACATGCTCCTACCACACAACTGTATCCCTTCATGTTGAAATTGGATAAAAGTGTGTTGACAGTGAAGCTGGTTTTCTTATATTGCTATCTAATTCAGCATTGTGGCCAAATGACAGCAGGAGAGTAATGGAGTTATGGATGCAAACTAAAATATTGACCATCAGACATTGGTTGCTTCTAAGCAAGTTTTCAAAATCCTACATTTGATGCCTTTCCTTGCCGAAAACAGGTTAAACAAGCTACTACTCAGAAGTAAGTCCTATTGAGTTCTATGGGGCTTAGTTCCTTAATAAGCATGTTTACAGTTGCTGCCTTCAGGGGCATCTATCTGTGCTCCCATCTAACGTCTCTGCAACACTAAGCTCCTTTCTTCCAATAATGGCCTGGCCTGAGGGCACGTAAACCCTTCTTGCCAGAAGCAAGTAAGCTAGATTAAATGTTCCCTAAAGGCGTTGAACTGTGACCTGGCAGACCAGGGTTCGAATCCCCACACAGCCATGAAGCTCCCTGGGTGACCTTGGGCCAGTCACTGCCTCTCAGACTCAGAGGAAGGCAATAGTAAACCACCTCTGTCTGAGTACTGCTTACCATGAAGACCCTATCTGGGATCAACTTGAAGGCAGTCCATTTCCATTTTGCATCACCCTAAGCTTGTGAGAAAGAATGACCTTGTCACTTCAGATGGACCTAGGAACACCCTATTTTAGGTAAGGTTTCTATTTTAATCTCCAGAGAATTTTTTTTGAATGGTATGCTCCAAGCAACTGTGGTTGATACAATGTATCATGTTTAATGATATCACTAGGGCCCACCCTGTGATGTCACTAGGGCCCACCCTGTGATGTCACTAGGGCCTACCCCCTGATGTCACTAGGGCCCACCCCCTGACATCACTAGGGCCCGCCCCCTGACATCACTAGGGCCCACCCCCATTTTCTCAGGTTTTTGGATGGTTCCGACCTGGCAACCCTACTCACAACAGCCCTGCAGGCTAGGCTAGGCTGAGGCATGGAATCTCATGTTTCTTCACTGCGTATTCCTCCGCCTTTCGCTGTTCATCCTGCTCAGTTTTTCCCCACAAAGCAACCCTGTGAGGTAGGCCAAGCTGAGGAAAGAAAGCAGCCTGTCCCGAGGTCAACCCAATCATGATTTTAAAAACGCTCCTTTAATCGAAATGGCCTCTTTGCTTACACGAGCACGCTGGAGAGAAACAAAATTGGAAAGCATAAAATGGTGGATTAAAACATGGCAGCAATAAATTTATTATTTATGACGTTTTAAGCCCAGGGAAGAAAAAGGCCTTTGCTTGGCCCCGGAAGGGTTGCAGAAGGCTGCGCTGAGGAAAGGGAGCTTCACAGACGGGGGGGGGGGGCTGCTGGGGCTGCTGCTCCTCCGCCCTCCCTCTCGAGAAGACCCTTTCCAGCCTGAGGGGGGAGGGCCTCCCAGGAAGACCCCGGAGCCAGCCCAGAGGGGGGAGGGGAAGCAGGGGCCAGGGGTCCCTCCTGGGGTTGCCCCTGTTCTGCTAACCAAGGGTGCTTCTCATTCCAGACTCAGCAGGAAGAGCCGCCCAGGGTGCCATTCCTGGAGCGCGGAGGTAGGTGGACCTGTCAGTCAGGCAGTGCGTTTTGTCTCCCATGGAAGAGGGAATGAATGGGGCTGTTATCCACCAGAACAGGGAGGATGGGGCACCCATGTGCCCCCCATCCCTCCCACCCCACCCCCAATGTTGTTGGCCTCCAGCTCACAGCAGCAGCAGCCAGCATGGCCAATGAGCAGGGATGATGGTGGGGATTGCAGGCCAACACATGGAGGGCCAAACGCCCCCCCCCTCCCTGTGCTAAGTGCTGGAGGTGACCGGGAGGACCTTCAGCCTTCTGTGGCTGTTAAGCAAACGGGGTCACCGGCAGCAGGACCGATCCTTCTCCTTTGCCGGACATCAGACATCTCTTTTTCTTCTCCCAAGAATCACAGTTGAGGGGAAGGGCTGTGGGTAGCTCAGTGGCAGAGCATGCACTCTGCATGCAGAAGATCGCAGATCCAACCCCGGCTGCATCTCCAGTTAGGAGTGGGAGAAGAACCCTGTCTGCAGCCCTGAACAGCCGCTGCCAGTCAGGGTAGACAGTACTAAGCCAGGTGGACTAATGGTCTGACTTGGTAGAAGGCAACTTCCTACGTTCCATGTGGAGAAGGTTTAAGAAGAAAGAAAGCCTCTTGCAGCAGGACCCTATGCCTGTGTACTTGGAAGTAAGTCCCACTCTGCTAATTTTGAGGCTTACTCCCAAGTAAATTTGTTTTGGAATGCAGTCGTGGCTCAGCAACTCAGAAAAGGCTTTCCTTTCTTCCCCGTTTGCCTAGCTGAGTAATCTAAAAAGCCAGCATTTTATTTTTTCCCTTTAAAAACAATTATAGGGATGGAAGGCTCTCCCCCTCACACACGCAGCCCTTCTTTTCTTTGGGAGTATAAGGCTGTCCATGGCTACTAGCCATGATGGCTACATATTACCTCTAGTATCAGCTGGGGATCATGAGCAGGATAATGTCCTGTTGGGGGGCTTCCCATTGGGGCATCTGGCCAGCCACTCTGAGGACAGGGTAATGGACTGCATGGGCTCCCTTTGGCTCTTGTAAAGGATTAGCCTTATCCTCCTCTGAATTTGCCTATCAGTGGCTACTAGCCATGATGGCCACACTCTTCCTCCATAGTCAGAGGCACTATGTTTCTGAATACCAGTTGCTGGCAACCACAGGAGGGGAGGGTGCTCTTGCGCCCAGGTCTTGCTTATCGGCTCCCCATTGGGGCATCTGGTTGGCCACTGTGAGAATAGGATGCTGGGCTATGATGAACCCCCTTGTGCTTGATCCAGCTGCAGCCGGGCTCTTCTGATATGGGGCAGTTCCTGCTTTGCATGTAAAAAGGCATCTCCAGTTTTAAAAAAGGATTAAATAGCAGGTTGGAATTCAGGGTTTGGTCTGGCTTGAGGCAACTGCTGTTCCTGTGACTTTGGAATTGTGACTCACACCTGTTAGACAGCCAGGCCATGCACCCAGTGATGTGGGGTGGAATTTCATTAGTAACAATGATCACTAGGGAATTCAAAATTTTCCCATAAACCCATATCACAATGTGCGCATGCATGTGCGCACTCACACACCTATCCATAAACCATCATGTCCCTATTCTGATCTATGAACAAACTATGGGGTTGATGATCAAAACTAGCTCTTCGAATTTTGCCTGGAAACAGAGCAGTGATTGTTTTCATTTTCATGTAAAAGGAGCAAATGTTAGACAGTGGGACAAATTTAGAAGAGAAAAGAAACTCATAATGCAAACTAAGCATCAAAATAAAAAGGTTGTTTGTCTTTAATGAAAAAGTAACATACTGCTAGGTACAAAATATACTACAGGAGGCCTATTATACAGAACAATTCATGAAAGAAAACCATGTCTTCATAAAGAAAAAGTTTCAAGTTTCTTGGTCTGCTTATACAGTCCTGCAATCAGCTGAGAGGTTGGATCTGCCTGAGAGGCAAATCTATTCCAGACTTTTGGCCAGTAAGTGACCAAAAAAGTTTGGCATTTTTAAACTAATAGTTGGGTGTCCTAGCTTTGGGACACCCAGTGTCCAAAAGTTTAATCAATGAACCAGGAACACAAATTCAGATTGAAAGCCACTGAAACAATGACTAGAGGTATGAAATTTTAGTGAAATTGACCAGAAACAGAAGAACATAGGGGCACGTTACACAATAATCCTTGGGGTTCTTAAATTAATCTTCCTGAAAAGCATCTTAGCAAAGTCTCTCTTCCTCTACACTGTGATGGCTGGTTCTCCCTATCTTTGTTGTTTTTTCGTAAGAATTCTACAGCATAAACAGTTTTAAATTTTAATAATGCTTTTTAATTTGTGTATTTATTGGTGGGTGGGCAAGCTAGTAAGAATTTTGCTGGGTTAGCAGCTTGTGTAAATGCACTTGCAAGGCTTTTTTCACTCCCTGTTGTTGGGGTTGTTGTTGTTTTTTTAGTTTGAACCACTTTCTCCTCAATCCAAATCTCAGCCATTTTGAATGGAAAAAATGGACACCCAGTAATAATTCCTTTAAAAAGCGTCTTCATGTTAATGCTGCTCTGTTTACAAAATAAATTCTGAACACAAATGAAGTATAACATTAGTCCTCTAAGGTAGGTCTGGTAACCCTTGAAAATGAAATTAGCTAGTAGGGTTAGAATTAGTAAAGATTACATTTATATTACACATTTATTTATGTTTATAAAATGTGTCACTGCTAAGGAGAGTGGCAGCCTGGCCCACCCTGAGCTAGGACTGCACTTTCCACTTTGGGGGTTGGGGGGGTGGAGGGCAATCTGTGCCCACTTCCCTCTTCCCCACAGTTATAATAAATGGAACCTGGGATGACCTTCTGTTCTTACTTTCTACCTTCTCTGTTAAGTTTATTGAAGCCTAGTGTTGCTAGGTTTCATGCCTTGTACTAGTTGAGCTGGTTATACTGGTTGGTCCTCAGTTGTGGGAGCCTTCAAACCTGCAGTCCCCTTGACCCAGTGGAAGCTGTGGAAGCTGGCGGAGGTCCTCTCTCTGAGCGTCAGTGGGAGGAGCCACTCATCATTCCAGAATGTCCTCCATCTCCGTGACCTGGGAGAGCCCTGGGAGGGAGGGAGGGAATGCCAGGAAAAGAGGAGCCTTGCAGGATCAGACCATCTAGGCCAGCATTCTGTTTCCTGTATGGGCCAGCCAGATGCCTCCGGGAAGCCCAGGAAGAGGGCATGAAGGCGACATCCCTCTCTCGCAGCTGGTATTCAGAGGTAGACTGCCCCTGAAACTAGAGGTTCCACACAGCCATTGATAAGACTTCCTCCTCCATCTAAGCTAGTGACCATCACCGCATCGAATTCTGTAGGATAATTGCGTGTTATGTGAAGCAGGCCTTTCTTTTGTCTGTCCCAGGAGTGGTGGGAACCTTTTTCAGCCCAATACCCCCATGCCAATGGTGGGCGTGGCCAGAAGCAAAGCTGAGCAGAGCAGAAGGGTGCAAACTGTACTTTTCTGCTGACACGTGGCCCTCTCTGGCCGCCACCCAGGCAAGGTAGAAGAGGCGTGATCAGACTGTTTCGTCCCAGCCAGGCAGAAACACTCAAGGCAGGTGCAAGGCAGGCCCGGGGAGGGGAGGGGCCTGAGGAAGGTTCTGTGTGCCAGGCAGAAGCCGACCCTGAATTCTGCTATTATAGAAAGAGAAAGAGGTCTGTTTATCCAGCCTTTGCAGTATAAACGTTTCCACCGTCCTGAATGATTTGGTGTCCTTGGGCAGACTCAGCCACGTCAATGTTCACTCCAGGTTGTTTGAAATGAAATGGAAAATGGAAAAGGCCTGATCCCAGGAGAGGTCCTTGGGGATGCCACTTCTTACATTCCCTTCCATGTGAGAACGCCCATTTATTCCTACACTCTGCTTCCCTTTTGTTTCAGCCAGTGACTAATCCGTTAGGGGATCTACCCTCTTAACCCGTGACTGCTGAGCTTTCTGTTCCTGTGAGCACTCTGAGGAACTCCTGTCCTCAGAAGAATGAGACAAAGTCCTGTGGAGAGCCAAGATCCCTTTACTTGTGCACTTTACTCTGTCCTTGAACCTAGTCCACTGAAATAAATAGCACCATGCTGAAAAAATCTAGGGCTTGGAGGATACATTTGGGGGAACCTTCCACTCTAGGCTGCCTGCCTGGGTCCCTCCCTTGCTACTGTTGACGGATGGTGGAGGCCCTGCCTTGAAAAGAGTGCTTTCAGGGAGAGAGAGTTTGTTGAAATAAGAAGGGCGTCATCCTTTCAGAAAGATGCTTTCCTTACAAACGTGTCCAAATGCACTTTGGGGACAAAGTTGGCTTTGTAAGCAGGTGTCAAGTGGCTAGTCCTGTTCAGGACTGGCAGCTGCAACCCGCCCTGTGTGCAAAGTTCAGGGCCATTCCCTGCAAGCACTGTAGTGAGTGTTTGGCTCCGGAGAGTTCTTTTGCCCCCAGATTGGGCAGGGTTTCTTCTCACTAAGTTTGGATGGGATATGGTCCTGGCAGCAGTCCCTTGACACCAATGTAAATGTTTGCGCCTCTTGTCCTCTGTGAGACAGATTCAGCTGGTAAGTCATGGCACCCGGTTGGCTTCGAGGCTGAGTGGAGATTTGAATCTGGGTCTTCCCACTCCTTGTCTAATGCTTTAGCCAAGGCTGGGGAACCTCTAGGCCTCTCTGCGTGGCCCTTGGGTTCTGCCCAGACCTCCCACCAGCCCTGCTGCCTGACTGAAGCCTGTCCTCGAACTGTGATGACATCTCCTGCTGGCCTGGGAGGGGGGTGTTCATAGGACCTGACTGGATGTAGCCCACAGTATAAAGGTGAGAGTCCTATCTGTTGCTTGCTCCGCCCACTTGCCTCTGGCCCCACCCATCGCTGACTCATTGCCCCAGAGGGAATGCAGCCCTGTGGGCTGATGGAGGCTGGCTCTTAGTGGCCTTGAGGACACAAAGGATACCAAATATATGCAGGGGGGCAGTCGTCAAGTAGAAGTGGAGATGGCCCCTGGATGGCATGGCTTTGAGGACATAAGAAGAGCCTGCCTGCTGGGTCAGGCCAAAGGGGCCCACCTAGTCCAGCACTAAGTCCTGGCAGTGTTCAGCCAGGTGCCCCCAGTGGGAAGCCCACAGGCGGAACCTGAGCGCCCAGCAGTAAGTCCCTGCTTGCAGTTCTCAGCACCTGGGCTTCAGAGGGCATGCTGCCTCTGACAATGGAAGCAGAACTTAGCCATCATGGCTAGCAGCCACTGAGAGCCTCATCCTCCATGAGTTTGTCTAATCCTTTTACAAGAACATTAAAAGGGCAGGGGGTGGTCACACCAATTCACGGCTACTAGTCCTGACAGCTGGTTGGAACCCCCATGTTCAGGGGCATGCTACCTGTGGAGAGCAGGCACTAGGGAGCAAACAATGTCACGGGCTTGTTTCTCCCCCTCCCCCCCCATGGGCTTCCCAGAAGGCAGCATCTGGCTGGCCATGGTAGGAATGGGGATGCTGAACCAGGCAGATGAGTTGGTGTGGTGTAGCAGCCGAGAGACTGATGTTCCAGGTTCGAATCTCACCTCTGCTATGAACTCACTATGTGGCCTTATGTGCTTTTTCAGCCTCAGACACCCTCCCCTCCTCCTCAACAATAGCTCTGGTTTTACCTTACAGAGTTGTCAGGATTCCAACTAGAAGCAGTTTGAACACTTACAGTATCTATTGATCGGATTCATATCCCACCCTTCCTCCCAGTAGGAGCACATGAGGGTGCAGTCCAGGGGTGAGCCAGCCAGGTGTCTTCCAGGTGTTTCTGGACTACAAATCCCATCATGTTAAGACCCTGACTGGTGTGGCTGGCAGCTGGGAGGGATGGGAGTTGTAGTCTAGAAACACCTGTTAAATGTTGAATATGAAGAGTCTGGGGTTTTGGTCTGCTTGTAAATGGGACGTTCGTTTTGATCAGTGTGGCTTCTCCATTCAGTCTGCAAACAGCTGGCATGAAACTGCCGTGTCATCTGCTAAAACTGCCCGTGTGTATTAACTCCCAGTCCTGGGCCACCCTGGGCTGTGCCAGTTTCACCTGAGAGGCAGCTGGCATTCTCTGAGTCACGATTTCTGTGGCTCAGGCAAGCTTGAATCGGGGGCCCTGCCTGCCTGCCTGCCCTCATGCAACAACACCCCACGCACCGTTGCTAGGATATCAGGCCTGTGAGTGAATAAACAGTGGCTTGGCTAACTATGCTATCCCTAATTTGCGCAAGGCTCTGATACCACCTTGAGGTGATCCCATGCATGTCCCACGACCTAAAAAGAACCAGAGAAAAATACTTCTTTAATTCTCTGCAGGGGAAATCTAAATTGGTGTGGAAATTAACGTACGCAACACTAAATGGCTGTGCACTTTGGCACTGTAGGAACAATGGAAACAATATACTGTATGCAGCACTTTGCAGAGTAACGTAAGCAAAAGGCAAGGCTCTCCTTGTCTCCCTTGACTGTTGGCTTATCAAAAGAAGAGGAGTGAGGGAGCGGGCAGAAGGGGCTATGCAAGGCAGGGGCCAGTCGGTGCGGAAGGTGGGGGTCTTTCCTTCTGGCGGCATCTCAGGCCGTCTCTCCCAGCCCACGTTTTCACAAACAGGTCTTTGCTGTGGTTTTAAACTGTTCCTGAGTTGGCTGTTTTAGACCAACGTTTAATTTTGTCAGTTTTGGGTACCTGGTGTCTGTTTGTTCTTAGAAACCTTTTATAGAAAGGCAGGATAAAAGTGTAAGGAGAAATAATACTATTTTTATCAAGTGGGACCTGCAACAAAATAATGCAGCGTGGAATAGCTCTCCTCTCCAGGGAGGCAGCCAGCTATGCCCTTTTGCAGGATACTCCATTTCCCCCCCCCTTCCCTTGAGATGGGAAAAATGGGGAGTAGGGAGGAGATCTGAAGTGGCATCCAGTGCGCCAGTCCCCATCTAACGTCATCGAAAGGTTGATAAGATGCAGGTTGGCTTTTAAAACACAGGTGATGAAAGTCCCATCTTGGCCCACGAGGTCCTTTCCCCCAAAACCACACCCGCTCGCCCCCAGGAGGTGGTGGCAGGTACAGGGGTGCGGGGAGCTTAAAGCGATTTCCCATCTGTTCCTTTGCTTGGAGCAAGGTGCGCTGTCACCTGTATCCTGAGTCAGGGTGCTCCTTGCTCCCAGAGCAGTTAGCAGGCAGCTGCGGTGCCAGGCCCGCAAAAAGCAGGCTTCCTTCCCTGGCCTGATCAGCTGATGGGTGGGAGGAAGCAGTGCTTTGCCGGCCGCACGCTCCGAACTGGCGATGCTTCCCAAGGGCGCCCGCAGGCCCTGCGCAAGGACTTTGACAGGTGGGCGGGACAACTCACCTGCCAGTCCTGCGGTACCATAAAGGTTCCCCACCCTTCCCTCACAGGGTAAAGTTTGCGGGCAGCTGCCTGATGAGCAAGCGGGACCTGCAAACGGACCGCTATGGCATATCCCCGTTTCCTAATAGGGGTGCTCTTGTTCAGCGCGAGACCTGCCCTCCTCCAGGATACTCCATTGCATGTTCCCCCTCCGGGGTTTCCCTTCTGTCCAAGGGGCGCTCAACATTCCGTGGCTACTGGGCGTGGGAGGGACGGTGGGCGCCAGCGGATTTTCTCGCGCTATCCCCGGCGCCAAGCATCCCCTTGGGCGTGCGGATGCCTCCATGGCGCCCACCAATCCCGGCAACGGAGGAGGAGAGCAGCTGCAGCTGGGGGGAAGGAAGGGCTCCCAATCACAGCTCCAGTTGTAGCCGGAAGGGGCCGGGGAGCCCCGGGGATCGGCTCCTGCGCGAGGGGGCCAGGGCGTGGAAAGGCTTTGGCGCCCATCTGGCCCAGCCAGCGTAGCCGTGCGGTGCTGGGACCTAGGAGTCCAAATTGAATGGAGGGCAGACGGACTTGGGGGAGGCTCTCTCGGGCGCGCTGTCGGAGCGCTCGCCTCGCGCACACACCCCGGCCTGGTGCGAGGGCTGCCTGCCCGTGCCCATTCCCCTTCTCCCTGGCGAGGGGAGCCCGGCATGACAGCGGCTTTTCCCGTGAAGCTGCCCAAAGGCACAGCCGTAGCGACGCAGGGCAGGGTCTTCTCCCCCTCTCCCGCTTACTCGGGGGCCTAGAGCAGCTTGTTTTTCCGCCGTACGAATTCAGCCCCAGCCCCACGTGACCCTCAGCATTCACCTTGTCCCCCCTCCACACCTCAGCAATGTCCCCCCGGGAATCGTTGCCTGTGGCACGCGCTGCAGAAGCCGCCGGCGGGCCCCAGGGCCACTGAATGCCGCGGGGGGGGCCCGGAAACCACTCCAGCCTATTGGCGGCGGCTTTCCCACCCCCCATTTCAGAAGGGGAGGGGGAGTATCAGCATGACAGACGCCTCTGAGATGCCGGAGGGAGGGTTGCGCCCGAGGGACCAGCGACCGGCGGTGCTGAAGGCGGCTCTGGTTCAATCCGCTTCAAGGGACCACGCGCTGTGGTAGGTCCCCGCCGCGCTGCTGCCTGTCAGAGCAGCCACCCCTGGCCATGCAGTCTGGGAAGGATAAGGCCGCTTCCTCCGTTCCCCAAGGCCGGCGCCTGGCTTTTCTCCAAGAGAAGAAGGGGCCCCTGTTAAAGGCAGCGCCTGAAGCGCGTTAGACATTTAGGCGGCGGGGGGGGGGCGAGTCTTTCCCGGAACAGGCGCGGGAGACAGGGAGGGCTGCCTGGCTGCACGGGAGTAAAGGGCCCGCTCCCGGAGGAGTGATTGCCGACCACCACCAGAGGGCGCAGCGGCTCCACCGCCAGCCCGCAGCCCCATGGCCGAGCTGGAAGCGCTTGCAGCCCCTTCGCTGACCCAGCTTGGAGGGCGGCCTGATGGGGCCACCTGCAGGGGCAGAGGGAGATTGCCTCACAGATTGCCGCCGCCGCCGCCGCCACCCCCTTGGCGTCACAGTGATTGGTCTCCAACAGTGAAGGTATTTGGCGGGGGATTCAAGCCACAAATGGGGGAGCACTTGCCTGGCTTAGCGACTCCCCTGCCCAGGCTTGCCAACCCCTGAAGAGGGGAGGAGAGCCTCAGGCTGCTGCTTCCCTTCACAGTACTGACAGCACCCCAGGGAAGCCCCTTTGTCCCTAATCGGAGCCTCTGGTCCATCTAGCACCATACTGTCTCCACTGATTGGCAGTGGCTCTCCAGGGCTTCAGGCAAGGGTCCGCGTTGTGGGCCTTCAACTGAGAGAGCCAGCCTGCCTCTCGGGCGATTCCTTAAAGAAAGAGCCAGGCTTCACCTCTTCCTGTCCCTTCTGCAACACAGCACGAGGGACGCACCTGCGTCTTTATTGCTTTACAGAGCACCGGCTGCGCCACACACAGAGTGAGAACACACCACACAGACAGACAGACGGACACACCCAGAGCAGAGGGCACCAGCCTCCCCCGCAGGACTCTTGCATGCCAGTGCTGGCTCAATGCCTGCAACAGAGCAGCCCTCCTGGGGGACGGGCAGACCTTGACACATGCCCCCCATCCATCTACAACATGATCCAGGCCAGCTGGATCCAGGGCCTTCAAGCCACATCTCTCGCTCCCTTTCCTGGCCAAGAGGCTCAGTTGTGGGCTCTGCAGTAGCCATTAGGAAAACCCACCCCTGGAAAGCTGAGGCTTCCACACTCCGCCAGGACTTTCTGAATTGCTCCTCAGTCCAGACAGAGTAGTCAAAGGGGAGGGGGGAGAGGGGGACAGAGACAGAGAGAGAGAGAGAGAGAGAGAGAGAGAGAGAAGGTGCAACACCCAGCCTGGGCCAGTTCCCTTCCGGGCAGTGGCAGAGCTGAGGGGAGAGCCCCACAAGGCAGGACCAGAGGAGGAAGAGGCGGCTCACAACTGGTGCACAGATTAGTCCACGGAGTCACTTTAGGGCTGTCGGCGCTCCCCTCAAGTCAGAGAGCAGACTCTCACCAGACGGCAGAAGGAATTGCAGAAGATGGGGCAAGGTGGAAGGGCAGAGTCTGCGCCCGGCCCAGACAAAAGCCACCCTCAGAGAGGGAGGAGAGCCTCCTGCAGTCACAGTAAGAGGGAAAGAAAAGGGTAGGCAGGCTCTCTGTCCCTTTTGTGAACCAGTCAGGGCCCGGGTTGTATTCCGCAGCACCACGGTCTTGTGAAGAGAAAGTGCGACAACCAGCTGAGAAAGCGGAAGAAGCGTCCCACGGTGGCTCTGTGGCAGAGAGTGGCTTTTTCAAAGCCAAAGCCAGGCCCTTGCCAGTAAAAAGCAGCAGCGGCAGCAGCCCCCTTCTGGCTCTTTGGAGGCAGTGGTGGCTGCAGGTCTGGGCGGGGAGGAGGGGCAGGTCAAAGCCTCCAAGGCAGAGACGCACCACCCATGGGAGCCGCTGCTGCCACCACCAAAAGGGCCCCCATCAGTCCAAAGGAGGAGTCTCCCTAGACAAAGGCTTCCTGGCCGGGTGTGCCATTGATTTTCAGGAAGAGCTTGGCATCCTCGCTCTTCTGCTGCTTCTCCCGCTTCAGCCTCCGTCGGTAGCCGATCAGGTAGAGGGGGAGGCAGAAGCCCAGCATGCTTACCCCCAGCAGCCCCACGTTGACCTGAGAGGAGGAAGAGGCAGGAGGATCAGGAGGGGGGCAAAGAAAGGGCCGCCTTCCTGACTGGGTGGGTATTCACCCCCCTGGCTCCAGCTGCTGCACTTTGTACCTAGACCAGCCCTCCAAGGGTTTTCTCGCTCCCCCAGAGCTCCTAGGCGTGCCTGCACCAAGGAGGCCCACACAGGCTCCTGCCCTGCTTTAACAGAACCGGCGCTGGAGGCTTCTGTATGCAAAGCAGGCGCTCTAACACTGCACAACGGCTCTTCCTTCTCCCAGAGTGTCAAATCTGCCCCCCTGCCGCCCCCCAGTCAGGAAGGGGGCCAGCTCCCCATGCCTGGAGCCGGGTGTTTACCTGCACAACCTGGATGTGTATACACAACAAGGGCAGGTGGCTTGCTGGGGCAGAGGCACCGCAACAGGTGGATCTGCATCCTGCACATCCATTTGAAAGCATGGCTGAAGCTGGAGGGGTCCCTTGTCCAAAGAAATCTGGCCCGGGCAGTGGCCAGTCTATCTCCCCCTAACATCATTCACTAGCAAGCCAGCCAGGACTGGTCCAGCTCAAGAGGGCAGAAGGCACGTTCCCTCCGTGCAGGAAAGCAGGAGGTAGTTTGCTCTCCCACAGACATTTGTGGGGGGGGGGAGTGTAGGGGGCACTGCCAGGAAGCTGGCCTCCTGCCACAAGGGCTCTGCAGCTCCTGCTACAAGCAGCCTGTGGGTCTCCCTGGCACAGCTCCAGCTATCAGGGAGGGAAGCTACAGACCCTGCCTCCTTCCCCAAAAAACCACCTGCTGGGTATGTCAAGCCATCCCTGTGCAAAATGTGTCCCCCTGAAAATACCTTCCCCGCAAGGGACCCAGAGCAACAGGAAGGAGAAGTTGCTGTTTTGGCTCCCTGCTGAGCACAGCCGCTCCCACAAGCATCACTCCGGCAGCGCTCCCTGCCCCACGTGCCCCCATCGTGATTTGGAAATAGAAAGGCACGCCAGGGCAACAGCTTCAAACCAGCCCTCAGCTGCTCCTGCTAGGTGCCAGGTGATTTGCTGCATAAACAAAAAACAACATGGCTCTGGGCGCCCAGCCAAGAGCACAGCAAGCGGATCCAAGGGGCCTCTGCAGTGCCCCTGAAGCAGCTTCCAGAGGGGTAGCCCCCTTTGCCTGTTGCAGCAACCCCAACAAGAGTGTCCCATGGCATCCTCAAACCGCCTTAACAGTGTGGCAAAGTGTGGTTGGAGTGTTGAAGTAGGACCTGTGAGACCAGAGTTCTAATCCCCTCTCAGCCATGATGCTCACTGGGTAACCTTGGGCCAGTCACTGCCTCTCAGCCTAGCCTACCTCACAGGGTTATTGTGAGGATACCAGGGAGAGGTCAGATATAATGCAATAATAAATAAAAACAACCTATTCTGTGGCAAAAGCCTGCATGGAGTGAAGTACACCACCATTATCTGAAATGGACTCTAGTTCACAAAACCTTCTGCCGCAATAGAGGAGAAAGCTACTATCGATGGCTACTAGCCATGTTGGCTATATTCTCCCTCCACTGTCAGAGACAGTATACCTCTGAATACCAGTTGTTGGAAATTGCAAGTGGGGAGAGTTACTGTTGCCCTCAGATCCTGCTTGCGGGCTTCCCGTGGAGGGAATCAGGTTGGCCACTGTGAGAACGGGATGCTGGCCTATGATGGGTCTCCTGTGGCCTGATCCAGCAGCCAGGCTCTTCCAATGTTCTTATGAGGACAACCAGATTTATTGTGGCATAAAGTTCTGTGGAGTCGCAAGGCTTTTTTGTGGCTTTTGGAACAGCCCCGCCAACAAAAGGTAAATAAATGCAGCTAGGCTGGGCCACACCTAGCAGCGCTTCATACTCCGGATCCCACCTTTTTGGTGGTGATTAGACGAGAACAGTGCATGGCACTCAGTCCACTGTTACCCTGCTGAGCTAGTTCCATCTTCTGGGAAGCCACAGTCGAAGGCCTGGGCTGCCACTACATGCAAGCCCCTTCCCACAACGCAGGGCCACCGCCGCTGGATGTGCACACGTGCACATGTCAACCCACACCCAAGCAGCGAGGGGTGCTGTGGAGAGAAGCAAGCGCCGAAGGCGAGCCCAAGCTAGTTGGGTCATACAGCTGAGCCAGATGGCAACAGGAGACACGGCGCGAGTCCTGCCCCCTCCCCTCCCCCCCAAGTGCGCAGCCTGTTGCCACAAGTCTGTGCAGAGGAGCAGCCAGGAGAGAGGCCTGCAGCCTTTTCACCTCCCACTGCTTTCCCACTTAAAAATGGGCCACTGCGGCCACCGCTCGCCTCCTTCTGCAAGGAGAGTTATAAGCGCCTGTGGCTGAGGAAAGCAGCTGGTTGAGGGGGGGAGAGATAGCTGGAGGGAAAGAGATTCAGACCAGTCCTTTCTCTGTTAAAAGACAGAAACCGCTTCCCAAGGCTGGTTTTGGAATGAATGGCTATTACTTTCACTCCCTTGAGCCAGCAGCAGTGCCGCTTGTTTGTGTCACTTACCCAAAGCGGGTCTCCTTCCAGGGGTCCCATCATGGCCAGGAAGAGGGGCTGCTGCAGGAGGGCAAAGAGGGCGCTGACGAGAGACTGCAGCCCCGTTAAGCTGCCAAACTGCGAGGAGGGATACCTGTGGGAGAGGGGAGGGGGATTCACTGCTTTATACTCGCACTCTGCAACTGCTTGGGTCACGCTCCTCCCTCAGCCCCACCCCACCCCTCACTGGACGGGACCCCTGTACTCATGACTCAAAGGGACAGGGAGGGCAGCCCCTTTGGATGCCATTTCAAAAGCACTCAATTCATGGGATACACGCGACACTCCTGCAGGATCAGAGGGAGGCGGGTCCAGCATCTGGTTTCCAGCAGTGACCCAACCAGATGCCTCTGGGAAGCCCACAAAGCAGGGCCTGAAGGTAGCCGCCTCTCCCGCCGCCAGAGGTCCTGCTCGCAGGCTTCCTTTTGGGGCATCTCGCTGGCCACTTTAGGAAGCCGGATGTGGGATTCAAGGAGCCCCTTTGGTCTGATCCAGCTCCAGGGCTGTTCTTAGCAACTGGCATTCAGAAGCACTGTGGCTCTGAGCACAAAGGTCACCTCGTGCCTGTCGCAGCTAAAGGCCACCGATCGTGGTTTCATCTCAGCTCCTGTTTAAGCCCTTGGATGCCGCCACCTCCTCCTTCTGTGGCAGCAAAGGGAGTGCCATTCATTAGTTATGCACCACGTTATGCTGTTCTTCATTCCATCATCTCAAACGCTCACTGCTGTCTTGTATCAGATCAGGGCAGATACACCGGGGAAGTCTGAGAGCACAGGAGGGAACCTGCTGGGCCAAAAGGCCCAATTCACCCTTCTTTTGCTGAAGAGCTTTTGACAGAACTTAGGCAAATACTATTTTTTCTTCCCTTCATCATGGTTTTCCAAGCAAAGACTAAGACTAGAAGGTTGTGCTGCTTCTTTTGAAGCAAAAGCTAAAATCCACCAGAGTCTGGCTGCCTGTTTAGGTCTCCCCTGCTCCCTTCATCTAATTCCACCCAAGGCCAAATGCGAGCACAAGTTTGGCTGTTATGAGGGAATATTTCTGTAAAATACAATCCAAGCTTTCTTGAGGAGGGAGGGAGGGAAACAACACTTAAAAATAAAAGTCATGGGCCTCCGAGGCCTGAGTCAACACCTGGGGCACTCCAAACTGGAGTGCCCTGAAAAGAACTCTCATTGATTTCAGCCCAGCTTGCCAAGTCAGAAGTCTGTTTTGGGTCACAGGCTGTAGAACTGCAACTCTCAGCACACCCTGCTTGGACGTGAGGCCCAGTGAGACCCCCAGGCACTTCTGAGCAAACAAACACAGACCAGGTTGGGCTACAGAGTCTTGGCTTTATTCCCAAAGCTTGCTTGGGCATGAAGGGAGCGCGTAGGAATGCCCTGGCCAAGCTAGCGTGCCCTCCAGGAGGACAAACATGCTCCCCTTGCCAGGTGGAACAGCATCATCGATTAGAAAGTGCTGAAGGCTGGAGATTGAAAACAGGAGCCTGGGAAAGGCGGCAAGAGGGCTTTGCCCTCCTCCTGAAGTTGAGCAATCTTTAGCTTGAGAAACAAAAAAAACGCCTAGAGCTGGACCAGGTCCCTCATTGATATCATATGAATACATTTCTTTTATTACAAAACCAGACACAAGGACAAAGCCACTAAGTCACTTCTAGTGAGTTGCAGCCACTGAAATTGGACCTAGTTCACGAGTTGCATGCCTGACAGACAAGGGCACCGCAAGAAAGACGCAGATTCAAAGGAGAGGGTGCAAACTTGCACTCCCCAAGAGGCTCTTTGGCCTAGTCAGGACCCTCCAAGCTACATTTGCGCTGGCAAACAGCATCTGGCCGGCCTAACTGGAGTGTGCGAGAGAGTACGAGGGCTGTGCCTGTTATTAGGAAACTATTTTGCTCCAGAAAGGAATGCTGCAACAGGAGCAGAGGGTGACATCAAGCTTGTATCAGATGGAGAGGAGACGATAAAGGCATGTGGGTCATGTTAGCCACACTCCCCTTGAGCAACGCCCAGAGAAGCAGACCCACGGCCAGGATCCACAGCTGCTCATTAGTTAATCCACAGCAGAAGAAAAACATGACCCAGCAATCAGGTGAAACAGGTTGCCAAGAAACAGGAGCATCCCAACTTGGAACTGGGTGCCCTGTAAACAAAGTGGCTGTTGCTGCTGGCAGCAACCCCCAGAGAGTCGATTGGGCAAACACAAGCAGCAAAAGGCCTGCTTTGTATGGGGGGGGCATTCTACAGAGGGTGATGCTAGACTTACACAGCTGCATAGAGCCCACCCATGGCAGAATGGATGAACCCTCTCACGATCGTGTGCAAGATGAAGGAAAGGATCTGAAAAAGAAAAAGACACACAATCTGAATTGTCCGCACGAGTCGAATTCTGAAATGGCCCTCTTGTGTGATCCCATGCCAGTGCCGAGCTGCAACCACCACCACAGTGCAAGTACTTTGTTCCTAACCCACCTCTGGGGAGCTCATAGCAGAACACTCCCCAGGCAGAAGAGTATTCCCACTCACAGCCACCCCAGAATTGCTAATGGACAGATGGTGTGCCTTTCAGCTTGAGTCTGGCTACTGGGAAATGTTGGGAGAGGCTCCAACAGAGGGGCACCTTGTCAAAACAGACCAGGGAATGGGGAGCCACCACCAGCAGGATCCTGCTCTCAAGAGATAGAAGCGTCAAGTGAGGCACAAGGAGTGATACACCTGAAAATAGTGGCAAGGCCTAGGCTACTCCCACAGCGCCTCACAGCCCAGTGCTTGCCTGTGCTGTGCTCCTGTTCACACCTGATATCTCAGCTGACCTTTCTGCAACTGGCCACTCCCCACCCCCCCGAAAACTGCTCACTTGTAAAGGCAAGTTGGGAATCAGGCAGGTGATCCCAAATCCCACCAGCAGCAAGTTGGTGAAAACAAACGCCCTGGTCGCGTTCTCAACCTTCTGGATCTGCCGGTCACGGGGCTTCTTCTTGCTGCCCCTGTGAGAGAGGAAGAAAGGGAAACTGAGGCACGAAGACATCACACGGGGCTTGCAGTGACCAACAGAATGCAGGCAGCTGCAATTAGCCATGTGCTGAGATGCGGAAGGACTCCAGTAATCAGGCCCAAGTCCTAGCCTTCAAGGGGCACGCTGGCTCTTACAAACTTTCCCCAACCTGTGCTCTCCAGACTGTGGACTCCCAACCCCTCACGACAGAAAGCAGTACATAAAAGCACCCAGTAGATCAATAAATTAGGGGAAGGGCCGTCATAGCTCAGTGGCAGAGTATCTGCTTTGCACACAGGAGGCTCCAGGTTCAATCCCAGGTCTCTCCAAGAAGGGCGGGGAATGTTCTGTGCCTGAAACCTGGCAGAGCTACTGCCAGTCAGTGTGGGCAGTACTGAGCGAGATGGACCAATGGCCTGACTCAGTGAATGGCATCTTCCTCTGTTCCCAGCATGGCCAAATGTCAGGGACAATGGGGGGAGGTGGGGTCCAGCAACCTCCAGAGTGCGGCACCACGATGGGCAAAGAGGCTGTTATACGGCAGGGGCAGCCAACATTTCGCCCTCCAGTTGCTGCTGCATCCCCAGCTCCCACCAGCCCCTGACCACTGGCCATGCTGGCTGACGCAAGCTAGAGCCTCACATCATCTGGAGCCTCAAATACTTAGCATAGGAAGAGGGAACACAGGGGCCGCCCCTTTTTCAATCCATAATTCTATACCAGTAGCCTTCAACCTCTGAGACCTGGGACCCACCTTTACCCTAAGCATGGACTTGGGGCGGAGGCACCATATCTTGCATTTTCACCATGTATGATTGCATGGTGGTCATGCTGCAGTTGCAACCCACCTCAGATCAGGCTGTGACCCTTTAGCAGGTCCCAACCCACTGGCTGAAGACCCATGCTCTACACACCCCAAAGCTGTGGGGTTATCCCAGGAGTAGGGGACACGGGGGCCCTCCAGATGCCGCTGGACTACAACTCCCATAATCCCTGACCATTGGAGGCCAGCAACATCTGGGGGCCCACAGATGCTCCCCACTCTGGGGTTGTCCTCCTAGGAAGGGCAGCCAGTTTCAGCAGCAAAACGTTCCTAGAACTGTTTTGCCCAAGCAGAGAACCAGTTCCTGTTAAACAAACAAAGCAAGCAAGCAGAATCTCTCCACGTCAGCCTCCAGGCTCTTGCCATTTCTAGGTCAGCAGAGGACGAGGGAGGCTGAAACTGTGTGGGAATCCTTGACACAGTGACCTCCTTGGGTCTTGGCCTCCCCATTCTAGTCAGACAAGTGCTTGCACCAGCCATCTCTCTGGCGCTCTTTGCCCTGGGAATGCGCTTCTCTGCTGCAGGGCTGGGCTCCTGCTCTGGACTGCGTGGGGCAGAGGAAGGATGGGGAGAAGGAACCGGCAGGGAAACAGTCCTGCTGGGGGCTTCCTCTTCCCCACGCCCAACTAAAAGCTGTTATGGCGGGGCTGGTCACTAGCCGCCTGCGGGGGTGGTGGTGCTGAGCTCTCTAGAGCTACGTACTGGCTGGCATTCCCGTCATCCGCCTCCTCTGTGCCATCATCACAGTCCTTCAGCTTCCAATCCATGATGTAGCCGATCACCGGGGCTGTCAGGAGGCAAAGCAGCTGCAGGACTCCAAAGATGGAGGTGTAAAGACCCACTGGAAGGGGAAAGAGGAAGGGGCAGCGTCAGGAATGCAGGGGCACAGGCATGCGGAAGGCACCATGCACCAAGTTCCTTCCAAGGCCTGGCTGGAATGGAGAGGCTCCAAGAGCCCCAGTCTGCCAACAGACAGTCTGGTGGGTTCCAACTGGGGCAGAGGAGAGAGAGAGATCTGGAGGTGTGGTCTTGTGCTACCATTTGGAACTGATGCACCAGTGGGATGCATCCCTTTCAATCAGGGTCAGGGAGGAGGATGGGAGCTGTAGTCCAGCAGCACCTGGAGGGCAGCCACAGGTTCCCCAGCATGCCTTGCAAGGCACTGGGTCAGCATCCACAGCTATGTCCTGACCTCCAGACAGCCACTCCATCAATCACCCTCCAACTCCCGGCAGCCAGCGTGGCCAGCGCTCAGGAAGGAGGGAGCAGGAGCCCACAAAAGAACCCCTTTGCCTCTGAAATTAACTGCCCGTGAGAGAAGGAACAAGAAAAGGAGCCCTCATCATCTGCAGCAAGAGAGTCGGACGTGGCAGGCCCCAAAAGGCGGAGGAATCAGCCTTGCTGGGAAGGGCCACTTGCCACCATCCTCCCCCCTTGCACGAAGGGAGCCATGCTGGCGAGGCTGATGGGAGTTGTAGTCGAAATCGTGCAGGGCAGCAGGCTTCTCTCATGCGCCCCCTGGCACTATTCGGCCTCTGCTCGCCTCTGGCCCTTGGCCCCCTTCCTCACAAGCCTGTTTGCCTGGTTACTTCCTCTGTGGCCTGCTGGTGGAAGGCAAGGGCCAGGCGCCCGAGGAAGAAGCCAAGGCTCTGCCGGTGGCAGCCCAGGTGCAGCTGTCTGCTGGGGGTCAGGATGAGCCCACCCAGCCCTCAGTGGGGTCTGCCAGGAGCCGTGGGGCTGCTGCGCCTGGATCCCGGGCCATGGCAGGGACACCCCTCCTCACAAAGAAGAGCCTGCAGCAAAGTCCCACCTGGCTGGGCAAAGCAGCGGGAGGAGGCGAGAGGAAAGCAGAGCCAGGAACCAGGAGCAGGGAGGGGGAGCTCATGGCTCTGGGACCCAGCATCAAGTCGACAGGGCCACCCTACCCCGCCCAGCAGAGCTCTCAGCCAGAGAAGCCCCCGAGAGGAGAGGGTGGGGGTGGCCTGGCAGCAGCTCCGCTCCAAGCCCCCCCCCTCCGCAGCCCCCTCCGGCAGGGCCTCCCTGTTGCTTTCCTGGAAGCGTCTCTTGATTTATCTGCTTCACAGATTCCAGTTTTAACAAGCCCAAACTGGATCTTAGTACGCAAGACACAAATGATTTCGTCCTGTTGTGCAAAAGACAAACAACCAGCTCATGTAAATCTCTCCCCTTCCTGGCTGGCTTCCTTCCAGCAGCTATAAATACGAGCCTTGAGTCAGCGGCACTGAAGCTCAAGCCCATGTTACAGGCGTTGCTCTCCCTCTGCTTTGGGGAGGTTGCCGGGGGGGGGGGAGACAGTCAGAGACCCCCCTTGACTGGGAGTAGCCGAGGCTGGCTGGCCGGCCACAAACCCATTTCCCTGAATGAAGAAAGGAGTTATTAGGACAGTCTATGAGGAACTAAACTCAGTCAACCCTAGCCTGAGGACGTGAGACAGGCGAGAGTGCCATGGAAGACAGATGAAATTAGCACTGACATTCAACAGTGTGGCTGCCCTCCCAAAAGGGATCACCTGCTTTCCTCCGTCTGGGGGCACAGCCAGGCCCAGCTGGTCCTGACCCACCCCACCAGAGGGGACCACATGGAGCGCTTCTCTTGTACACACCAGATTCCCAACACACCCTCTTCCATAGAACCACCATACATTTTATTTATTTATTATTAAATTCACGTGATGCCCTTCCTCCCAAAAGGAGCCTGGGGTGGCAATTTCGCCAGGTACAAGAACCGGATGGCAACACAGTTCTGTGACCACAGAGAAACAGTGGTGTACGTCACACAACAGAGTGGGCATGATTCCCTACACTAAGGGAGAGACAGAGCTGCTTTGCATGCAAAAGGCACCCGGTTCAATCCCCACTGGCATCTCCACTTCAAGGATCTTGGGTACTAGAAAAGCCACCTCTCTGTTCGAGATCCTGGGCGGCTGGTGGTATTCCAAGAGCAGACTTGACTTTGCCAACCTAATGCCATGCAGATATTTTGGAACACACCTCCTGTTGGCCCTGGCCAGCACGTGCTGAGGGCACCGGGCTGGCAAGAGAGGGCCAAGGGGTCTGACCTGGGGCACATCCACTCTGTAAATTTAGAGCGCATGGCTTCCCTCAAAGAATTTTGGGAACTTTAGTTTGCTAAGGGTGCTGGGTATTGAAGTGCTGTCAGAGGTAAACTACAGTTCCCAGGATTCTCTGGGGGAAGCCACCGACTGCGCTCTATATGCGTGCAGTGTGGAGGTGGCCGATATAAGGCAGCGCCCCCTGCTCCTCATTCTGTCTGCTCCTGAAGACCCACGAATTATTTGTATTTTGAATAACTGAATTTATATCTCACCCCTCCTCCCAAAGGAGCCTTTGTGGGAGGCCACAAGAAGTCACGTGGCTGGAAATAGCCACGGCTTCGCTTTTCGGTTGTTGTTTCTTAAGGCTTTCTTCTGCAAGACACATCTGTTTTAGTCAGATCCTTGGTCCATCTAGTTTAGTGTCGTCTACACTGACTGGCAGCGACTCCCAGGGTTTTAGGCAGGGAGTCTTTCCCAGACTGAATGGGACCTTCTGCCTGCCAAAGCCAATGCTCAGCCGCTGAGTACGGCCCTTCCTGGGGAGGTTGCCAGCCGCCTGACCCTGCGCAGGCAAGGCGAGAACCGCGCCTCCCTTCCAAGCACTAGAGTATCGGGCGGGGCGAGATATACCGACCTGTCTCTAGGTCCCCATCCACCAGGAACTCCAGGATGTTGTTCATGGCGCCCATGTAGAAGATGAGCCTCAGCTGCGTGACGCACATGGTGATGAGGCTCAGGAGGAGGATGGGGCTGAAGACACTGTGCATGAAAGATGGAGATGCTGCGGAGGAAAGGAGGGAGGCAGGACAGGCACTAAGGAAGCTGCTGGGCCTCTCGCCGGAAGAGTCGCGCTGCCCCCTCCAGCCTGCTTGGCTGCACGGGGAGCAACCCTGGCCCACTGAAGGGGCTCTTCTGAATAATAATCCCCCCATTCACGGGGTGCATTTCCAGTGTCCACAGCACAAGCACCACCGACAGTTCTTGCCACAGCAGCACTCTTTCTACGTGTGGCTGAGGGAAATGGCTGCCTGCGGTCACCTCGTGACCAAAGCGAGATCTGAATTGGGAAACCAGGACTGAACAGGGCCAAAGCCAGATGTGCAGAATGCTGACGGGCTGCCCCTTACTTCCTCCCCCAACTTCTTTAAAAGCCCATTTTATAAAGCAGCATGGGGCAGTCACATTTTTGGAGGGAACAAGGATCGCTTTGATGAATCTGTTGAGGTTTTCCCTGTGGTAATGTTTCTTTTATGGGTTTTTTGTTGCCCTAATTTTAACTTAGTATAGTTTTTATAACGTCTGTACTTGTTTTGTGTACAGCACCCTGTGATTGTTAACGTTGCATCTGGATATTTGTCTAAATTTAAAACAAAACAGCATGATCCCACCCTCCACCTGTGCGTCCCAGCTCTCCCCTTGTGAAAGGAGAAGGCAAGAGCAGCCAGCCTCCCAAAGGTGGCCACCCGCGGCTTATAGGGAGCCTTCATGCCCCCCCACTGGGGGGCAACATGGAGGGGGTTCCATAGAGCCGGGGGGTTAGAGAGGTGGGCCCCCTGCTCCCTGGTGGAGGAACAACAGGAAGAGGCATCAGCCTCACCCAAGGAGCCCTCAGTCCTCTTCCAAGGGACGGCATTGGAGGGCAACCATTTCTTCAGAACAAGCTCTACCTAGCTGGAAACATGAAACCATTTCCCTCAGAAAAACAAAGTTAGAATTCTGCTGAAGGGTGACCGGTGGCAGTGATGCAGCTGTGCGCACACCCAGAGCAGAGGGGCAGGCAGAGGGCCAGAAGGCCACAGGGGAGCTGGCAGAATGTCCCGCCTTCCACACCTGCGTTGTCTGCCTCGCACTTCACTTCCAGGTCAACCGTCGAGAGGCAGAGCTTCTTGCCGTCCTGCAGTTCCGCCGCCGCCTCCTTCGGGTTCTTCATGGAGCTGCCTACGCTGAGCCGTCGCCCGACCGTCGTCACCTGCTTGTAGAACTGCTTCCCGGTGATCTTGTGGTCAAATCCCAGCCAGCTGAATTTGATCTTCACCCTGTCCAGCAGGAGGGAGGATGACAAGAGCAGCGCTGGTCACCCGCACCACAGCCCAGGTTCATGAGCATTCGTCCTGGCTGGTTTGCAGACGGCGCTGGCTATTTAATGGGCATTCACTCTGCTTTGTTTGTGGGGAGGCTGAATAGTGCTGCATCAAAGCAAGTTTTATCCAACACTTTCCTTATCGCAAAAAAGTCCAGACTTCAGGGGAAGAGGGTTTGTTGTGCAAGGTCTCCCAGACAACTGTAACTGCACAGCCTGAATCTGCCAGTAAGTGACTGAACCCCACCTGAAAAGAGCCGCTGTCTGGAAGCCCCTGCCTCTCCAGCCATCCCACCCTGGCTGACGTGAAGCTTTGGAAAGGCCTTATTCATCTGTACTAGGCACATGTCATTTCCTGTGTTTTTAGGGTTGCAGCCCTAGTTGAAAGTAGCATGGAAGGAATGTTCCAGTATTAAACAAGGCTGGCTCAACGCACTTGGGTGGATGAGGGGGTGGAATCCAAGGACAGCCCCTTCCTCTCTAATGAAAGCACCCATTGAAAGAAATGGCAGCTGGCCAAGAGCATGACTTCCATTCATAGTGCGTTGAGTGTGTGTGTGTCTGGGAGGGGTTACACAGCCCTTCCAGTGTTAGATCGGCCCATCTCCCACAAGAGTTTGCACTTGGGTCCAGGGAAGGGTTGGGCATTCCAAGGGCATCCATGGAAGCCCCCCTAAAGAGGAAGCGCATTCAGAGGGAAGGGCGGCAGAGGGCCCCTTCTCCTTTCCACCCCACCCAGGGACTTACGTGTAGTCCATGTCTTCTGGGCCCGGGAACGGCTCAAGGGGCCAGTTGAAGAAGCAATTGAAGAAGACAAGACCTGCACAGCATGCCCAAACCACCAGGATGAGGATAAAAGAGACGCCGAAATCATAGATCACCTGGACAACAAAAGGGGAGAAATGGAGCCGTCACCAGCCTGGCCTTCTGCAGACGGGCAACAGCAGAAGCAGCAGAATCCTACCTGTGGGTTGGGGGGGGGGACCTCAGGCTGGTGGTGTTTGTCAACAGACGAGCAAAGGGGTTGATTTTTTTGGTAGCAGTGCAGGAGATGCACCAGCTCCCATTCAGAGAGGTGTATCTCGAGATACCCTTAGATGCCTTCCCTGTGTTTTTGTCACATAACACCACACCCTCTTGCAATGAATTGCATAAGTTGTCACAGATGCTGGCTTAGATAGCACTCAAAAGGGGACTAGCCATGCTGGAGGCCTATCAACAGGTATTAACCATGATAATGCAATGGAACATCCACAAGCAGAGGCAGCCTTTCCCCAAATACCAGATGCTGGGGAGAAAAAGGGGAGAGAGCCGGGCCTGGCACCCAACAAAGCTGACTGGTGGGAGATTCAGGACAGACAAAAGAAAGGGCTTCTTCACCCAGCACTACGGCATTCACTCCCCCAAGAGGCAGCGATGGCCACGACTTGGATGGCTTTGAAGAGGACTCGACAGGTTCTTGGAGGAGCAGAAGGCTGTCTATGGCTACTAGCCACGGTGGCCATGTTCTCCATCCACTGGCAGAGGCAGAATGCTTCCAAATACAGCCGCTGTTGGGCTCAGCTCCTGCTTGCAGGCTCCTCATTGGGGCATCTGGTGGGCTACTGTGAGGACAGGAAGCTGGCCTAGATGGCCACTGGCCTGATCCAGCAGGCTCTTAAGTTTCCCTTTGGGTCCTGCTTGTGGCTTTTCTGGAGACATCCAGCTGACCATGCCTGGAAACAGGACACCGTGGCCTCTATGGACCCTTGGCCAACTTCAGCAGGATTGCTCTTATACCAATACTCTTTTTTTTTTAGCAACGCAATGTGACCCTTACAAAAACAACACCTCAGGTATTGGGTACACCAATGCCTGGAGGGTTTCTGCCTGGACGCTGCAAAGCACCAGCCGGCTAAAGATCAACCAACCAGCCAATCCACTACAATGCAGCACTGACCGGCCCGACCGGAGCAAGATGTCTGGGCTCCTCCTCACAACTATTTGTGGCCCCACAGGAACCTTGGGCTGCAGCCAGGAGTTTTTAGGGGAGTTGGGATCGGTTTACCAAGGGCGACAGTGCGATGTATGAGTGATGCATCACAGCCTATTAATGCCATGTTGTGCATTAAGGTGCCAGAGGGTTTCTTATCATGTCCTGCAACTCTGGGCAACCTTTTGCGGGCCACATGCCAGTGTTGGGCAGGGCCAAAGGCAAAAGTGTGCCGAGCAAGGAATGTCAGTTTTACCTTTGCACAGGTGATGAGTTTCTACACAACCTCGTCCACCCCTCTCTAATCTGCATCCAGGTAAGCAAGAGGATCCGAGTTCAGGGACACATACCAGGCAGGCAAAAACACTCAAGCTGGGCCTGTGAAGGGTGTGTGGCCAAAAGAGCCTCGGGGGCCAGACAGAGGAGCCCAGAGGGCCACATTTGGCCTAAAACTAGCCGGGGCTTGCCACAACTCCCATCCAAGGGAGCTTCTCAGTGTGCAAACATACACACCCAAATATCTTGTTCTCCTTCCTGCGTTGTGTCACACCTCAAGGCTACAGGCTGCCATATGGGGGGCTTTGGAGCAGAATTCCACGCTCTGCCACAGATGTAGCCCTGCTTGTTCTGTCCATGGGCCCACAAACTGGCTCACAAGAGGCAGGTCAGAAGAGGCTCCCAGGTGAAAGTGCCTTTTATTACAGATGGGCCTGTAATTAAGTAAGCTGTGCATGGCTGCTCTTTCTGGCAACCGGGGACAGCTCAGAAACAAACATTCTGCTCTATACTTCTCCAGCTTATTGGCGTATGTGAATAAACTGAACTTCTTGGTTCAGTGGCCTTGGTGGGGAGCAGAATTTTATCTCCGTCACTCTCCTTGTTCTAGGGAACTTGAGTCAAGAAGACATTATGCCTTCGGGATGAGGAGTTGGAGGGGTCAGTGATGGGTTGCTGGCAGAATGGTAAGTTCCCCATTGCTCTCTCAAAAGAAGGTTGGTTTTAGGGATGGATTTAGTCCCTGTGGCCAAGCTGGAGCAACACACTGCCCGTTCAGAGAGTCCTCCCTGGCACTTGGCAAAGGACTCTGGCTGCATCACTGGCTCACAACTTGCTGCCGCCCCCCTCCCCAGACTGAAAAGAGCCTGTCTGTCTCCAGTAGCAACAGGCCGGAGCTCCCAGCCAACATACCTTGATCCCTGGGAAGGTCACAGCCGACGAGGCGTAAGAGCCGATCATGAGGGCAATGAAGGTGGAGCGAAGGTCACCAAACATGTTGGGCAGCTGAAGAGGAAGGAAGGAAGGAAGGAGAGGGGCCGGGAGGCCGGTTAGAGCTGCAGGAAGAGGTCGGGAGCTGTCCACTTGGGAGTAAGAGCGGCCGGCAGCAGGGAGGGGATTCCAGGACCCGGCCACTGCCAGGCTCATCAGTAGGATTCCTAGTACAGCTCCAGCTGAGAAGTGGGAAGACGTCATCTCTGATGGCATTGAACGTGGGAGGCAGACGATTTCAAAGGGGGGAAGTGTTGCAGGTAGTTTGAAAGACCCATAGCTGCTGACAGTGTAGCCATGGTTTCTCACATGTTTTGCAGGCTTTTGGGTACTGCTTCAAACACCTGGCTGGCCAGAGGTGAGAGCAGAAACGTGCCTTCAATCACGGGAAGGGAACTTTCCCACAAACCCTTTCCAACTCTGGAGAAAATTGTTTTTCAGAGAACTGAAAATGGCCGGGGGGGAACTATGCGGCCACACGCTACTAGAACACCCCAGCAAAGCTTGCAAGGCCCATCTGCCAGCCCAAACCAGAGCCTGGGGCTGGACAGCCCCATAACTAACCATCACTATGCCTGGGCAGGATGTCCCTTTCAAAATGTCTTCCCACCAGAATCCAGCTACGCCACAGAGAAAAATGTGGGAAGGGCTGGAGCTCATGACAGAGCACTTGCTTGGCAAGGGCAGAAGGTCCCAGGTTCAATCCCCAGCATTGCCACTTTAAGAGCTGCTTCCAGTCAGAGCAGACAATATGGAGCTAGACAGACAGATATGCTGACTCAGCATTAAGCTGTTTCCTAAATGTCACAAGAATTAGGCCTCATGGGAAATGATTTGGTAAAAGCCAGGGTGAGTCAAGAACATTTGGAGACCTTAAAGGGTATTGCTGATGAAGTCACCCTTACTGATAAGGCTGATCCGGCTCAGTTGCTGCTGTGTGGACAAAACCAAACCTGGTGCTTTGCAATCAGCAGCAGCTGGTCAGGCTGATGTGTCTCAGGTTTTGCCCCTCCCCACCAATGGTTGAGTGCGTTTCCCTAGGTTAGGCTGCAGGCAAAAGGACCAATGAGAAGCTGGGACAGAGTCACCTCCAGGCCAGCTGCCCCCACTAAGCCTCTGAGCAAACCAACGCCTGGCTTCTCACTTGCTGTCTTGCAGCCATGCTTCAATTATAATGGCATCACTGAACAGTATTTTCAATATGCCAATATTCCCCATGAATGTTGACATGCATTTGGTGCCCCTCGCAGCCCCACTACAGCTTCCAGACTGCAAAAGGTGCCAGCTCACGCCAGCCCTGAAATGCCGCCATGGGACAAACATCCCACCAGGGCAACCACAGCAGCAGCTTAAGACGAGCATCATTAAGGGGGAAAAGAAGAACTCCCAACTTCTTAACCAGTACAAGAAAAAGAGGAACTAAGTTATGAAATCAGTTCAGTGGGGCAAGAGAAGAAGGGGGAGGATCATATCTTTGCTGTAATCCAGCCTTCCCCAGCCTGGTGCCCTCCAGATATTTAGGACTATGACCAGCTGGTGGGGACAGAAGGGAGCTGTAGTCCAAAATGTCTGGAGGGCACCAGGTTGGGGAAGGCTGCTGCAAGCTGTTGCGGAAGGGAGCCGGGGGGGGGGAGAGAGAAGAGGGAGATGTTCACACACCCCCTCTGCAACTCAAGAGGAGGCATCCAGAGCTGCCCTCCACTTGGGAGACGCAGGCAGGCATCAAGGAATTGGTGGGGGGGATGATGATGTGCTCCGCCCCATCCCCAAGGCTCTGAGGCCTCCCACAGAATCCGCTGCCTTTTCCAAGGACTGCAGAGATGAGCTGCCAGAGCTCCTGTGCCAGCTATCTGCTGAGAGCACTGAGAAAATTCCTGCTGTGAGCAGGATCTCTATCAGGAAAGCGGGTGGGGGGGGACAGACAGACTTCCACCTGGCTCAGTTCCTCCTCCCCCCCCCCCCGCTACAGCGCTCTGGATGCAATGCAGCAGCCAGGTCCTTAAATAACCCCAGAGCAGAGGATGTGAGCGAGCGGCTTGCAGCAGATTTGTTCTGCGTTGGGAGCAAGGGAGGAGAGGTAATCAGAACACCTGGTTGGCCACTGTGAGAACAGGATGCTGGACTAGATGGGCCACTGGCCTGATCCAGCAGGCTCTTCTTATGTTCTTATGTTCAGAAGGGGCGGCCACATCCTGGACTGCACTGCAGTGGTGTACGCTGCCCAGGGCCCTCGGCTACCCACTGGCTCAACAGCCCGAACGAGAGGCACAGGGCTCAGGGCTGTGGGGAGGGGGTAAAGCACCCCTGGAAGCAGTTGTTCTTTGCACTTCCAACTACAGAGTCTCGGCAACCAGAGAAGGGTGTCCAGGGGGGCACTCTGAGAACAATAAAGCAACCGCTCTTCTGGACTGGGGCCACCCCACAAGTGCCCTTCCTCTCAAAGGAAGCCTTTCCCTCCCTGGTCCACACAGCTTGCACCAATGCAAAGCCGATTCATACTTGAAAAAGACCTCCCTGCCGACCCCCCCGCCCCACTGGGCAAAAGAAGCGACAGTCAAAAGGAGGCAGGAGACTTGGGAACACGGCACGTCCCCGTTTCCCCCCACGGCCAGTCCTTTCCTGGTGCCCAACTCAGTTGGGGGGGGCACCTGTATGCACATCTGCATTTCCAAGGGAGTTCCACAGTGGGAAGGGAAAGCGAGAGCCCTGCAAGATGCAGGAGCAGGAAGTGAAGCCTTCAAGCCCGGCTGAGAAGCAGCCGCCACCTCCGCTTCCCCAAAGAGGGTTCCGCCTTGCCAGCCCTGGGAAACTGACTTGCTCTACACATTGTCAGCTCTGCTGACACGAGAGGCTGAAGGAGAAGCAGCTGTGCAGCCGGGGGGGGGACACTGAGCTAGCTGCAAGGCACAACAGGTAGCCTCTCCCTCCTCACACACACCCCCAGCCAGAGAACTAAGGCGGCACTCACCGTGAGCGAAGTAAAGGTCAGGCACATCCCCCCAAAGCCATTCAGTGCCAGAGAGATGAAGATCAGCACCGACAGAGCTGTAGAGGGAGGGAGGGAAGGAGAGCAAAGACCTTCAGTGGGGAGAGGAGCCCAAGGCAGCTTGCCACAGCACCAGCAGGGCCTCCTCTCACAGCCACCCCGCTTCCCCTGAGCAGGCTGGGAGGCTTCAGAATTGGCCATGGGGCGATGGGACGCCCCAGGGCCATAACTGGAGGGCAGGCTGTTTTGTGAGAGAGGGAGGGGGCCAGATCCTCCCACAACCAGCCCTGTCCCACGATCAGCCCTCTGTCAGCCTGGGCAAGCCCCAATCTGTGGGAACCAGGGAGGGAGAAGGCCCCAGGCTCGGTCGCAGCACCTTCCATTAAAGAGCCTCCTTGGCAGCGCGTGATGAGGGCAGATCTCAGAGCCACTGCCAGACAGAGGAGACAATGCTGTGCTAGGCAGATCAAAGTGACTTTGTCTAAGGCAGCTTCCTAAAAACACATGAAGCTGCCTTACCCATCCAGCCCAGTATCGCCTGTTCAGACTGGCAGCTGCTCTCCAGGGTCTCAGGCTGAGAAGGTCTTTCCCCCCCACCTGTAACCGGGCCCATTTACAACTGGAGATGCTGCTAGAAACTGAATCTGGGACCTCCTGCATGCAAAGCAGGGGCTCTGCCACTGTGAGATGTCCCTTTCCCTAAAAAGAATGTAAAGGTTCTAGTCCTCCTGGTTGCAAATAAAGCACTGGTCTAAAGAAGAGCCTAGCAAGCTGCCTTATACAGAGTCAAACTGTTGGTCCACCTGAACAGCATCATGCCATGCTGACATGCCGCATATCTCCAGGATTTCCAGCAGGGAAGGGTCTCTCAGCCCCTCCCCTCCAGTTCGCCAGTCGGTTGATTAGCACCAACTCTGGCCCCTCCCCACAAAGCCATTCTCAGGCAGGGGCCCCTCCCATCACTCGCCACCTCTCTCTAGCTGGAGATGCCGGGTTGGAATCTTTGGCTATCTCCATGTAAAGCACTGCCCCTAAGAGACGGGTCTCTGTCCTATGCAGGATGATGCCCACACCCGGTAATGCCAGTGACTCTCTGTTGCCGCAGATCCATTTGATCATTTAGACCAGGGCGGCAGCCCTCCAACCGCTGCTGAACTACAACTCCCATCAGCCCCAGCCAGGATGGGCAATGGTCAGGAATGATGGGAGATGCAGTCCTGCAAAGCAGGAGGGCCACAACTTCACCACCTTTGATTAGACTGCACCTTCCATTTCAAAGTCCGGCTTCACAAATGGCCTCTTAAGGCCTGGCCCAGCCCTCCCCAGTCCCACTGTCCAAAGAGAGCCAAGGCACAGAAGGTGGAGCCCAGGTGGGAGGCAGGACCTTCAATGTTAAAACAGGATTGGACACAAGCCCTGCCATTTAGCCCAACCCAGGCCAGCCCCCCACACCTCCCAACTGCCAGGCGACTTACAGTCCGGGTTGCTGGCCCCGTAGGCGATCATCACACAGGACGCTGCAAAGCAGGCGCTGCAATGGAAGGAAAAGGAGCCCATCACTGCAGGCAGGCACAGCTAGACTGACTGGGGGAGGGAGGGACGGGGCTCCTCAGCAGGCCAAGCCAACACACAAGGGAGCGAGGAAAGACAATGACAGTTTTCTGCCTTGTGGGGCCACTTTTTCCTGTGTGTGTGTTTGGCTATTAATGGAGACTGCAGTTAGGAAGGCAGAGGAACACAGGCAACCTGCAGGTGGGGCTTTCCATAGACTGGAGACTGAGCTCACCTCTGCAAACCAAGCTGAAGTTACAGGCAAAAGAGCAGCCCAGAGGCTTGGGGGGCGGGTTCCCGCCTGCAGGCCAGGTGAGAAGCTCAAAAGCTCTGGCTTTGCCTTTAACCCTCCTAGATCAGGAGTCCCAGGAGCTCTTCCCCCTCTGCGGGCACTCATGAGAACACAACAAAACAGAAAGAGCCCTGCAGCTGGATCAGCAAAAAGGCATCCCGTTCTCACAGCTGCCAA
Source organism: Rhineura floridana (assembly GCF_030035675.1). Lineage (NCBI taxonomy): Eukaryota > Metazoa > Chordata > Lepidosauria > Squamata > Rhineuridae > Rhineura > Rhineura floridana. The sequence goes on along the minus strand of NC_084500.1, from coordinate 20,489,673 downwards.
CCAGATACCCCAAGAGGAAGCACAGCCACTGTGAGCCTTTTTATCCTCCATTAATCTGACTAGTCCTCTTGTAAAGGCATCCAGGTTGGTGGCCATCACTGCCTCCTCTGGGCGCGAGTTCCTTAGTTCACAGTGTCACAGCTCTGTGAAGAAGGCCTTTCTTTTGTCTGCCCGGAATCTCCCAACGTTCAGCTTCACTGGAGGTCCCAGAGTTCTGGTGTTAGAGAGGAAAGCTGCTCCCTGCTCACTTTCCCCACGCCATGCATGATCTTACACAGCTCTGTCGTGCTCTCGCTTGCCGTCGTTCTGCTGCTGAGGTGTGCGGGACCACTACGCTCAGCACCCACAAGACAGGCTGAGCCTGTGCAGGTCCCACCTAGCCCACATGGCAGACGAGGGGATGAGGCGCAGGGCCCTGGGCAGAAGCAGCCTTAAGCGAGAAATCATTGCAGACACAACTCCTGAAGCCATCAATTGACCAGGGATTTGCCTGCCTGCCTCCCATCCTCAAGACTGGTGGGGTGACTGCAAGAGCCACACAGCACTGGAGAAAACCCGGGAAGTAAAAACCCACACATGCATGCAGACACGCAGACACACACCCACACGCTAAGGAGCAAGGCACTTAAAGTCACTTGGAGTTCAGCCCTGCCTGGGCGCAGCCACAGAGCAGCAGCCATGGCCCACTATTTAGCAAGTCCCATTTCCGAAGGGCAGCTGCCTGGCACAGTCAAGACCCACCTGCCCAGGAGCCGCAGCTTGCGAGGACCATACTTGTCCATGACGATGCCCAGGGGCAAGGTGATGGCGCTCAGCAGGAAGGAGCCAACGGTGAACGCCAAGTTCAGCATCTCATCCTGCTCCTTGCAGATCAGCCAGCCGTTCATACGCACCACCGGCTCCACGGTCGCTGCCACCGTCCAATTCCCTTTGGCCGAGGTGGAGTTGGCAGGGCTGGCGTGGGCCAAGCTGGTGGAGTTTTCTGGAGAAAGAGAAGGAAGGTCAGCTCCAAGCAGCTGGGAACAAAATGCAACATTTTAGGGTACCTTTAGTGTGGCATAAAGATTCCACAGGCCAGCACGTGCTTTTTCAGAGGCAGGAAGCCGTCCTTTTAGGATGGGGGTGTGTGTGTTTTAAAAGATACAGTGAGGCCAAGAGACCCAACCGTGCAACAGGCATAAGTCAGAAAGGGCCGTCATGGCTCAGCGGCAGAGCACCTGCTTTGCATGCAGAAGGTCCCAGGGTCAATCCCCAGCAGCATCCCCACAGAGGAGACCCTGTCTGAAAACTTAAGGGAGCTGCTGCCAGCCAGTGTAGACACTACTGAGCTAGATGGTCCAATAAGGCAGTTTCCTCGTTCATCTATGGAGAGACCATTGCTTAGTGGCAGAGCACCTCTCTTGCGGGCAGAAGGTCCCAGGTTCAATTCCCTGGTGCACCCAGGCAGGCTTACAGAGTTGCTGCCAGTCAGCGTGGACAATACTGAGTTGGATGGACTGACTCAGAATTAATGACCCAACCTTGGAAAGGCTGCAGCGGCTGTGACTCAGAGGAGCACCTCCCCCGCCCCCCATACACTGCTAGAAGTCTTTCATGCCTGACCCAGCCAGTTCATGCTCACCACCCTCTTCCCCCTCCCCACAACTTGACAAATTGATCTGTGCAAATATTAACTCAGCTCAGAAGCGCTCCCTGGCCTGGACACACACGCAGAGCAGCTGAACCATGCAGGGCCCTGGGAAGCGAGGGGCTCGTGGCAGGGAGCAGGAAACAGACTGAGGGGAAAGGCCGGACTGCGCCAGAGAAGAGCCAGCGAACAAAACAGCCGCAGCAGCAGCCACTGGGGAGAGACAAGGGGGCTTCGTATGTACGGGGGGGGCATGATCTGTGGCTTTAAACACCCCTGCTGGCACGCATTTGCACAGGTGACCAGATCAGCCCCACAGCAATGGTGGCTGCTCCACCACAAACAGTCGACTGTTTGTAGTGGAAACACGGATGCCAGCAGAGGACGCCCAACCATGCCCTTGAGAGCCCGGCCAAGGCGATAGGCATTCCTACCTGGCATCTCTTTGCGGGTATCAAGGGCACGGTTGCCGCTCAGCCCAAGCTCCTGGCCAACCCAGAGGGGGGGGGAACCCTCCAGATCACAGAACAGCAGTCTAGCAGAGGAGGAAGGATTCCTAATCCAGCAGCCACGGCACTGCCAGTAGCCAGGGGTGAGGAGGAGGCCCGCAGCTGCAGTCCAGCAACATCGGGGGCGCAGAGGGGCTGAAGCCCTGAACAGAAACACCCCACATGGCAACATTTTGTTCCTGGTCCCACCTGCTGGACCTTGATGGCCATTTTTAATCCCACCCTCCCTCTTGGGAGTCCATTTGGGCTTCTGCCTGACTGAATGACGCAGCACTCTTTTGCCAACTGGGCCACCTCAATATTCGCCCCCGACTCCGGGTCATTTACGTGGCTTCAACTCCATTAGCACTCATTCAGCAGCCCCAGGCCCAATTCAGGTCCTTAAGGGTGCCCTCTCCTTGTGCCCATTTCATTTCCTACTCTCTGCTTAAGAAACACAAGGGGAGCCCCGCAGCAGCTGGGTCAGGCCAAAGGGGGCCCATCCAGTCCAGCATCCTGTTCTCACAGTGGCCAACCAGACGCCCCTTAAGGGAAGAGGGCCCGAGTGCAAGAGCATCTCCTCCCCCCCCCCGTGCAGTTCCCACTAACTGGTATTGAGGCATTTACTGACCCCCAGCAGTGGAGGGAAGAACGTAGCCATTGTGGCTAGTAGCCATTGCTTTGCATCCTTTAACCAGCCCCCTCCCTTTGCCCCAGGGCTGCTCAAGTTCACTCAAGCGCTTGCGTGTGGCTCAGATGACACCCAAATACAAGCCACCACAGATGTTTGATCATTAATGGTGCCTGCAGGTGCAGAAGTCAGAGCCAAGTTCCAGGGGCAGGCCCCAAAAAAGAGGAAAGGGGGGGAACCAGGTGCCCTTCCCGACAATTGGCTCTCAGTCACAACAGACCACAGCTCCAGGCTCAAGCACAAGCTTCGCTTCCAGGAGGCCCCAGGCTCAACCGTCAGCATCCCCATGTTGAGAGGAGCTCAAGTGGCAGCTGCTGGCGAAGGCTGCTGGCCAAAGACTCTGGACTGAGCCACTGGAAGTTGGCGAGGGCCATTATACTGGCGAGATGGACCAACCGCCTGGCTTCACCCAAGGCAACTTCCTCCTGTACAGCCAGCCACACCGGAGCACTCCCCCACCCCCCAAATGCCCCCCACCCCGAGCCAAGGCAGCCGGCGCTTGAGCACTCAACCCAGGACAGAGAAAGGCAGGGTGATCTCAGCCAGATGCCTGCCCAGGGCAAGGGGGGTAGGTCACAGCATTTGCACAAGCCCCCGCCCCGCTGAACCTTCAGCTCCACCCTTGAAGGAAAAGGCAGACAGCAGCAGCAGCCCTGAGACACCCAGATAAGAGCCATGGAGGGAGATAAGGAGAGCGGAGTCAGCACTTCAGCAGGGAGAAGATGCTGGCTCAACAGGTGACGAGGGCGATCAGTGATGGAACAGTCAGATTGCGGCTGGGGCAAAGTGGCATGAGCAGGCTCTGCGGAGGGAGGGAGGGATCCCCTGCCTCTGGGGGGAAGCCCCCAGGGAAGTGGGGAGGAGAAGCCAGCACCCATCTGGACAGGGGGCAAGGTCCTTCCTTGCACAGCACAGGCTGAAGGTCTCGCAAGGAGCTACGCTTTTCGCAGGCAGGCCCTGCCCTGCCAGCGATCCTCCGCTCAGGCATTCTGGAGCAGCAGGGCCCAGCCGTGGGAGAGGGTGCCCTCCCTCCCTCGGCCCTGCCCCTCGGCTGGCCACCCCACGCCTTGCCCTTGCTGACTCAGGACACAGAATCTCCGCTGCTCTTGCTTTGCAAAGGGGAAGCCGTTTCCTCCCGGCAGCTGAAGCAGCAGAAGCAACAGCTGCCAACCGGCAGGAAACCACCACGGAGCAGAGTCACCCTGGGACGAAGGCCGAGCCTTCTGCCTCTCTCTCAGTTCTTGCAGCCCTGATGCCCGGCAGTCATTTCAGAGCCTTCCTTGCTGAGGGTCTTAAGGGGGTAGAAAGGCCTGCTGGAACTGGAGGCGGCCAGCAAGAAGCCAGGTGTGGATTAGGAAATGTCCCAGTCAGCCAGAGGGGAGAGCAGGATTGGCAGCTAAGAAAGAGGCCAGCTACATGGAAGGGAATATTTGTGCAATTATTGAACAACTGCCAAGCAAGTAGAAATTCAACAGGTATCGCTTCCCTGCTCATTTCCATCTGCAGCGTGGAGAGTAACACTAGCACATCAATCCCAGCCTCCCTTGCAGGAGAATTGCTAGGGTTGCCAGTGAGGCGCAATTTCAAAGGAAGCATAAATACATGTGAAGGCAACGAGAGCCACACGGGAGAATCACCTACTGCATTTCCAACAAGACAGTGCCATTCCTCACGTTTTCCCCCCACCTCAAAGCATGGGGTCAAAGAGGAGGAGCAGTCCCGCAGGACACATCGTTGACTCACGGAACTCACTGTCACAAGACTTGGTGCTGGCTGGCTGCTTAGTGGGCTTTATAAAGGGGTGGGGCAATATAGACTCCTATCAGCCATAGTAGCTTAGAAGAACCTCCAGGGTCAGAGGCAGTATATCTCTGAGCACCAGGTGCTGGGCACTCAGTGGGCGGGGAAGAAGGCTCTTCCCTGCATTGGCGCCTGTCGTTTTCCCAGAAGCCCCTAGTGGGCCACTCTGAAGGAAGGGAGGTGCCTTAGACAGAGTCACAGCGCAGGTCCTGCCAGCTCAGTACTGCCTCCGCTGTCCCCTCATGTTGCACGGGAGGCTCCCGGCTATTCCCTCCACCCTTTGGGCACCCAGGCGCTCTGTCACTGGGCTGGGTGAGATGCCCCAGGCAGGGCTGGGAGAGACTTTGTCTGCCCAAGACCCTGGAGAGCATTTTCCACAGCCGTGCCTGGGGCTGCTGCCAGGGATTGAACCCGGGGGACCCTGCATGCCAAGCGAGTGCTCTGCCACTGAGCTACAGCCCCATTTCCCCACCCGGTCCTCATGATCAACACAGGGGCACCCGGCGGGCCCTCGGGCAGCTGCATCAGGCCAAAGGGGCTCATCCAGGCCATCGTCCGGTTCCCTGAAATGGCCACCCAGATGCCCCAAAGGGAAGCCCTGGAGGAGGACCTGAGCACCACAGCGACCCGCTTGGGATTCACATCCAGAGGCACTTACTGCCTCCAACATGCGAAGCACAACGGAAGACCAAGAGGCCCTCGGCACAACCCAACAGGGCTTCCCTCTAGCGAGGATGTTCATCCAAACTCCTGCCTGGCTTGAAGGGGCATCTCTGCAGACCCAGCGAAAGACGGACTCCGTGGCCCAAGGACAGGCCCCGATGAAACAAAGAGGAGGGGCGCAGCAGCGGCAGGCCAGCAAGGGAGGGCCTCCCCCTTTGGGCACCCTTCGAGCCCCGACAGACTGCCAGCTTCCGCCGACTTCTCCAGAAGAGGTTTCCGCTTCTTTTTACGGCATTGTGACTGCAAGATTGCAGAATCAAAGAGCGGATGGGTCCAAAGGCCATCCTGCCCCCCCACCCCAGTCCCAAAGGCATGGTTACCCACTTCACTTCAGAAGCCACAAGACTCAGAGAAGAACAGTGGGACAGGCAGGGGCAGGGGCCCCACAACTCAGCAGCTTTTGGGGGGTGGACAACACAGCAGGCCTGGCCTCACACACTGTGAAGTCACACACTCCATGACCCCCTACAGAGGCAGGTGGGGCCATTTGACCACTAATTCCAGGGTCTGAATTCAATAAACTGCACCACCAGAAACCAGAAACCCCTCAGTTGTTCCTGGGCAACAAATACCAGCACCTTTTCCAAAGCATTTTTGCATATCAGCAAAAGTCTGTCAGCAAACGTGGGGGGGGGGGAGGTTGAGACGGTGTCACTCTAACTATATCTTAGCTAGCAAGTTCTGGCTTAGCCTTAGCAGGAGACGCGCTCTTTACTCCTTGGAAATTGCTTTAACCTTCCATTCTATTCCTTGCTGTTAATCTCCTGCAATCATCTAGATCCATTTACAAGTTAATCATTAGGTGTTGCAGTGAAGAGGCTGCTGGGCTCTCAGCCAGCCCAGAACAGCCCCAGATAATGGGTGTGGGCAGCCAGGGAAACCTGCCCTCCCCCTCACCAGCATGACAACGGACAGCGCAGCTCCCAAGGAGAATGCCTGGGACCCCACCTCCCACCAGCAGATGCACAGAGGGCGCCTTCCTGGCTGATGCTGGCCAACAGGGCATTGCAACCGATGAGAAGCTTTGGGGCCAAACAGCACCCCAGGTCCATGGGGCCAAGACTCTCCTCAGGGGCTTCAGAGGAATCTGTGTTGAGGGGGCTTGGGGAAAATGTGAAGTGCAAGCATGCCCAGAGGACATTCTCCTTCTCAACCAGCCCTGCCACCTGGGATTTGAGGAAAGGCTTCTTACAAGTGAGGGAAGTGCCCCTCAGTTGAGAGGGAAGGTCACTTCTCCTTCAGCCAAGCCCCAACTGCCTAGGCCTCATCTAGGCTCCCTGCTAGCAGCAGCAACAGCAACACCACGACAACCAGCACAGGGAGCAGCGCCTGGGCACCCTCCCCACTCCGGCGTCCACTCCCACGGCAGCCACCAGTTTAGCCAGCCTGGAATGGAGGCCGCTACAACTTGCCTAGCAAATGCCAATTGAGGGAGCAGGCCCAGGTTTGGCCAGAAACCCAACTCAGCAGCGCCACTAATACCATCAAACCTCCCCCCCCCCAAAAAAGGAAACCAGCAAGCCTCTCTTACCTGGCAGGGTGCACAAGTAGGAATAGAACCCCTCAGACTTCAACATGATGAGGAGGGAGCCCCAACCCAGGAGGACGGCCGAGAAGAAGAGGTTTTCCACCACAGCCGTGCAGGCCATCCACCAGCGCCGCCGGTGAGCCGTGGCCAGTGTGGGAGCCATGACTACAACGAGGAGGATGGGAGGCAAGCAGAGCCTTCTTCACGTGGGGTCCTCCAAACTGCTGGCATGCAAGAGAAAGAAAGATAACATGGTTTACCCTGGGAGGGGCCCAGAAGGATTTCAAGCAACCGCAGCAGAACCTCAACCCCTCCACCCACCCGGGGTCTCCAAATGGGAGGTCCCAGTCCCACCATGTGTGAAGTGAGGAGAAAGTCCAAGGAGACACAAGCCCCTCAACCCCCATCCCCCAAATAGTTCCAACCAATAATCCCTCACACGGGGGGGGGGGTGAGAGAGACAACCATCAGGTGCTCAAACGTAAGCAGAAGTCACAGCATTAAACTCTATGTCCAAGAACATTCAGCTCAGCCAGTGTGGTGTAGTGGTTAAGGTGCTGGACTATGACCTGGGAGACCCGTGTTCGGATCCCCACACAGCCATGAAGCTCACTGGGCGACCTTGGGCCAGTCACTGCCTCTCAGCCTCATGAAAAACCCATTCATAGGGTCGCCATAAGTTGGAATCGACTTGAAGGCAGTTCATACATAAGCTTTAATCCAACCCTTTCTTTCACGGTGTAAATTAAGCCCCATCCAGAACCACCACATGCAAGCATTGGGGGGGGAGAAGATAAATTGAGTTAATTCCCCCCCACTGGAGCAGTGGAAAGGGAAACACCTGGATGATGAACACTCCTGTGGGGAGAATGGGGGGGTCTTTCCAGGCAACCCCCTTTCCCCCTTTCTTCCTGGCATTTCAGATGGACCAATTTCTGCTCTCTTTCCTGCTTTCTCGTCTTATTTTATATTTGCTTTACCTTATTTATTTTCAGTCTGCGTTTGGTTGTGTTACTCTGAATTTCCACCCAACCCATGCAATTCAATTTCAAAACATTAAAAGCAAGGTTACATAAGTGAAATAATAATCCATTCACCTACAATGTCCACCTCTCCCTAGAGCAAAGCAAACCAGCCTCAGAAGACAGGCCCTTTAACCGCCTGTTGGGCTACGGCAGTCCATCCCTTCCCCCCCCATCAGCTTTCAACCATAAGATCTCCATCCCTTAAGCCTTTTTTTCTGAGGAAGGATTGCACTGGGTAGTAGACCCTCCCCGGCCTGGTATTAACAGTCCACTTTGTGACCAGGATGCAAGATGTAAACGGAGCTACGCCAAGATTGAGACCCCAAACACAGTCCTATCAGAAGCGATCCTGAGCTCAGTCCCAGGCCACAATCCACCTAAGCAGCTCTTCATCCTGCGCCTGTTGCTGCTTGCCCTCCACTCAATCTCAGAGCAGCTACGTTCGAATAAAGTCAGAACAGTCAATTGGCCAGTTATGAATTAACAAGCCAGCACCAGCCAGCAGGGTCAGAGACCATTCACCTGAGAATCCTGGCAGAAATTGATAAATCTTTTAGCAAAAAAATGCAGCTTATCAGAGGACTGGAAGGTGGCCAATGCGACATTAAAGGAACGAGGAAACCTCAGAGCTGCCTGCCTAATTTCACTTACAGGTGAACTGGTGGGAAACGTTCCTAAAGAGCTAGATGTGGAAAATGCTCCAAAGGCGCTAGACTCACAGGGGCAGAATCAGCCTGGCTCCTGCAAAGAGCAGTCCAACTTTCTGGCATTCTTAAGAGTGTCAACAAGGACAAAGATAAGGGCAGTCTGGTAAACATGATACACCTGGATTTCCAAAAAGGTCTCGACAAAGTAAACTTAGAGGTGATGTGATTAAGAGAACGGCTCCTCTTACAGATAAGCAACTGGTGAAGCAACAGGAAAGAGACAGAAATGAATGGGCAGTTTTCACAGTGGAGGAAAGTAAACAGCAGAGTTTGCCCAAGGATCAATATTACTATAATTAGCATCAATTAATGTTACACGCATCTCAAGGCAGTTTACAAACATACCATAAAAGAGCAAAACACAACCGAAGATAGGTTTGAAAGCAATTCAAAATGAACCTCTGGGACAAGCAGAGACTCCCTCACCCTACATCAGGAGCTGCGCTTTTCAACATGTTCTTAAATGACCTGGAGTCAGGGGTGCACAGTGAGGTGGTGTCCCCAGATGATCCAGCGTGGCAAAGGGGAACTTGTAAGGAGTGCCAGAAGCATCTCTCCAAAATGGGCATTAAAGAATGGAGCCCCCCCTCCCCCACAGACACAGCAGGGTTGGTTTACCCTATTCTGAAGTAAGAGAAGCAACAGACATTGCCATCTAAAGTGGGGGGCAGCTCCCTTAAGGCCACTGAGTAAATAGTCTAATGTTACCTAACTGCACCACTGAGGGTTAACCTATACACATGCACAAACACACACACACACACACACCAGAATGGTTTGGAATCAAAGAAAAAGATTATTTGGGGAGCTGACCACGGACTGGCTGTGCAGCTGCAGTTAAAAATGGAGATTTATTAGGCAAAGAAAACAGAACTGCCAGCTATCGTAACACCATTATATAAATCTACAGTGCAGCCGCTCTCGGAATATTGGGTGCAGTTCTGGTTGCTGTACCTCAAAAAGGAATATCCTGGAGCCAGAAGAGGTGCAGAAAAAGGCAGCCAAAACGATCAAGTTGGTTGGAGCTGGCCCCCAGGAGGAAAAGCCACAACATTTGGGGCTATTTAGTTTACAGAAAAGGTAAGAGGGGACATAAAATTATGTATGGAACAGAGAAAGTAGATAAACAAGGGGGGTTTCTCTCCCTCACTCATAACACTACTGGGTCATGTAACGAAGCTGAATGTTGACAGATTCAGGACAGACAAAAAGGAAGGACTTCTTCACACAGGGCATAAACTATGGAACTCACTACCACAAGATGGGGGACACCTGCCAACATTAGATACACTAAGAGAGGCTATGATACCCAAATGAAACCTCCATGTTCAAAGGCAGTGTATCTCTGAACACCAAGCACTTCAGCACACAGAAAGGCTATTGCTGCACATCCTGCTTGGTGGCTTCCATGAAGGATCTGAATGGCTACTACAAAAGGGGATGGTAGCCCCGAAGGGCTTTCTGCTCTCTTCCCCCCCCCAGCAAATAGGAAAGCACAGTCTGCAATCTCCCACCCCTTCTGCAAAGGGGCCCGACAGTTCCTCCAGAAGGCCCCACGGGGCTCCTTGTGGGGAGGAATGCTTGCGGGGGCAGAGGCACACCCACCGATCCCCGAGACAAGCCCTCCCCTACCGGCTCACTGGGGCGTGGGGGGCAGCACCCCGCCCTGTACGTTCAGATTTTTGCTCGCCTGCATCTCAGGCGAGGGGACGCTACCTCCCTTTTCCTGGCGGGGGGGGGAAGACAGAAGGGGCTTCTAGAGTTTCGAGAAGCAAGCCTCCCCCCTTTCCTGGCTCCCCCCGCCCCGGCGAAAAGCACCTCGGGAAGGGGGATGAGAGGGAGACACGACCCCCACCCAGAGGCCAGCGCCCCGCCTCCGCTTGCAGTCCCGGGGTCGCCAGGAGAGGAGCGTGGCCGGCAGGCTGGGAAGGAAGCCACGCCGGCGCCCCCTCCTCATCCCCGGCAAGTCGCTCATCCGAGGCGCAGCGCCCGGCGGCAGGAAAACCCGGCGCGGTCGCGAAGCACCGGCAGCGGGGCTCGCTCGCTCGCTTACCTGGCCGGCCGCGCTCTGCTTGCGCGCCGCAGCTGCTGCTGGTTCACTGGGCCGGGCGGGCAGCGGTTCTGGCCTTTTATGCGGCCGGGGAGCAAAACAAGGCGGGGCGCTGATTGGTCCCCGGCCTGTTTCCAGCCGCGCCGCCGCCAATCAGGCCGCGCCCGCGCGCCCCTCTGCGAAGGATGGAGAGCCCGGCGCCTCCCCTCGCCCAGGCCGAAAGCGAGCGGAGGAGAGAGGCGCCTCTGGGCATGCACAGAGTGACTCACCGGCCCAGGAAACGCGCCTGGCCGGAGGAGCCCCGGCACCGCCTCAGGGCCCGAGTCGGCGGAGATGCTGTAGAGGTGCGGCGGCCCCGGAGGCGAGAGCATCGGTGAGTCCCGCCTGAGGAGACCCCGGGGAGACTCGCCTGGCGCCGGCCTCGTGGGCGCTTTCCGGGGCACCCTCGTGGCGACGAGCCCCCGCCGGGAGGGTGATTTCACAGCGCGCCCCCCGCGTGAGCCATTTTGGTACCTGAGGATGGCGACCGGGCGAGGCGCGTTCCAGACCTCCAAGCGATGTTGGCGCCTGAGGCAGGAGCCTCTCCCGAGGAGGAAGAGGCGGGCAGTTCTGCGCGCTACGGATGCCCGAGGCGGCCGCCAGCCTTGCCCGGGCGGAACTGGGCCGGTCTGAGGCAGCCGGAGGCGGAGGATCCCTCGGGAAGCTCTGGGTGGGGGCCGCTTGTTCTGCCTCAGCAGCTGCCGAGACAACTTGGCCAGCCCCGGGGGAGCTGCAGTGCGCCTGGGCGGGCAGTCCAAGGCCGGGCTGGCCCTCCTCCTCCTCCGCAGCGCCCGAGGGCGACTCTGAGGGGAACAGCCCACCGACGGGCTGGAGGCCGCACTGCGCTCCACGGGACAGCCGGCCCATGGGGCCCTCCAGAGGCTGCTGGACCCATCTCCCATCGCACCCGGCCGTTGGGATACCCCAGGAGCCGTTGGAGGGCCCCAGCTCTAAAGGAACTGAACGTGCTGCTGAAGAACCCTGTGTCGTTCGAAAGCTTGCCTGCACAGCCCCAAGAGAGGCCACCAAGCTTTCCAGCCTCAGGCCCAAGAGGAGGGCGAGGCTCCGTTCTTAAGTTAGGGCACCACCACACCAAGCTTATGATGGCTGCCAGGACCCCCCGTGGGGCAAAAGGGGAGCTGTGGCAGGAGATGATGAGATGGAGCCGGGGGGGGGGGCAGAGCGGACAGGGGAAGGCAGGAAGGCCCGCAGAAATGTTGCTTCTCAGGGGACTTGGCCCTTGGAAGCAACAGAGCTGCTGAGGGCAGGCAGACACACGCGCGCACGTACCTGCGCCCGCCTCCTGCGCCACTAGTGCCACCTGCAGGGCGATGTGCCCACCTGCAAGACTCCCGGGGGGAAAGGAGTCCCAGGCTTGTTTTGAGGGGGAGCGAGGCGGCAGGTTAGTCCGTCTCTTGCAGCAAAGACAAGCAAGACTCTTTGGGTGGAACTCTCAAGACGGGTAAAAGAGTCACTGCGGCAGTCTTTTGGGGGGACCCATTTTGTCAGAGGGTTGACTTTAGTCAGCAAGAACGGATATGCACACCCGGAGGGGGGGAGTGGAGGAGAGAGTGGGAAAGCTGTTCCCTGGGGGGCGCTTATTCAGCCTGAGGGCCACATTCCCTTCTGGGGGCCACGTGCCAGTGGTGGGCAGGGCCAGAAGCAAAAGTGGGCGGAGCAACAAACTTTAATTGCCCCTCTGTGCTGTAGCAGAGACTCTACGCACGCACGCTCCTCCATCCAGACAACACAAGAGGCATGACACATTCCAGCCAGGCAAGAACACACTGAAGGAGGGTGCAAAACAGTGAGGGGTGCGGCCTGGGGAAAGTTCCAAGGGCCACGTGGAGAGGCCTGAAGAGCCGCATTCAGCCCCAGGTTCCCCACTCAGTGGGGCCGTGCCTATCTGAAGCTTCACCCTGAATTGTCACAGTCTGCCTTTTGCATTTCATTTTTTAGTAAAACACTTAGAGGTTTTAAGCAGTATATAAATTTTGTTACATAAATAAATAGAATCTCTCTCCTGATATACAGGGGTTGGTTAGGGTGACTTTGCGGAATGGGGAACACAGTCTGTGCATGCTCAAGAGACAATGCTTTCTGTAGTATTGTTTACATGCACTAGGGCATTGCAAAAAGGTTCTGGGGCAAAGCTTGTTTGCACAGCCACCCCAGTAGTCTGGCCTCTGCCCTGGAAAGCCCAGCTCAAAAGTGCAAGTCAGATTCCCATCCCGCTCAGGCCTCAAAGCTAGTTATTCATGCTCTGGAAATAGGTCTGTTGAGAAGGTTGTCGTGCGTTGTTCATGGGGAAACGAAACACTCCCTCTTCACTGATCTCCTTTTGGCACCAGCTGGAAATCTTTTTAGCCACCCAGGTCTTTTAGAGCTGCTAGTATCACATTTTTGTGACTGACATTTATTGCTCCTCAGTTGGGCTGCTTAGTATATTTATATATTTAGTAATATATTGTTATATTAGAAACATTTGTGTTTATAAGTTCTTTTAAGCTGCCCTTAGATTTAAGATCAGCTCATAAATGTCTGTAAATGGAAAAATATCCAAACTCTTTTTGATTCCAGGTATCCCCTCCCTTCTCCCCTTCCTCATTCATGGTGGTCCCATCCAGGCCGGCTTAGCTTCAGCACCAGAACTGGGTCATGGACACTCAGAATATTATCTGCCAGTGAAGGATAAACACTTCCTGGCACAGATCTTTCCTTATCTCAGTTTTCTGTTTATTGAGAACATGAAGAAATTCCGCTTGGCTTTGTGGAGTTCACCTCTGGGAGAATTCAGAGTTCAGAGGGACAAAGGAGGTCTGTGCCGGGGGCTTTTTTATACAGGTAAGAGTTGCCTCTTCTCTGTTTTGTGAAATCAATAGCTTGTGTTTCGTGTTCAACTGTGAACTCCCCATAGAGCAAAGGTGAGACAGAGGGGTCCTAAGGGGGTTCACTGTCATATGTGGGTGTGATGATCTGTGGAGGGTGAGATCACAGAGGAGTCTCCATGAGATATAAAGCCTGAGACAAACTCAGGGTAAAAACGAGGGATGGTGCAAAGGGATTGAAGTGTGTGTGTACACCACACACATCCATGCATGTCACTCCTTTTATATACATTTATTTTAAATCAGCCTTTCACCAAAATGATTACAAGGCAATTTACCCCCCCAAAAAGTAGTTCAATGAAATAAAACCACATGACAAGTCATTACAAAACAATAAAACCATACAAATTAAAATATACACAAAAATATGCAGAGGTTCATTAAAAGCCAGTACAGTACTTAAAAATCGACAGCCTGAGAATCAATGCCTGACTAATAATCAGGTGTGCTTTTAACCTTTTTCTGCTGCGCCTCCAGGAGGGGGATCACTCCATAAAGGTGGGAGCCCCCCCTGAGGAAAGCAGCCCTCCTCGTGGACATGATGGCCTCCTTCCTGCAGGGATCTTCCGTGGCGACCTCTCCTCCGCAGCTTCCCTAAAGTTTCTTGGGAAGGGAGTATGCTTGTATTGGGCATGGGGGGGCACCTGGTATTTACGGAGAGCTGGACCAGCCAGAGACATTCTCATACTTTGGCTCCAGCTCTTCCTTTGCATTCTCCTCTAAGGCAGCCCCTCCAGTCAACATCTCTGGCTGGTTGTGGCTCTGGGGTGACTCAAGGCTGCCGTGCTCTCCGGTGGGAACTGCTGGCCCTCCCAGAATGCCCTGGGCCTCTGCCTCCTCTGCAGCACTGGTTTCAGTGCAAGGCATGGAAGCCTCAAGGCCAGCCTTGTCTTGGGGCATCAGCTTCACAGCGGTGTCCCTCTCAGAGCCCAGTGCCCTCCATGGTGGCTTCTGGATGCCCTGAGGGCTGCTTCTTGCCCGCAGCGACTCTTTCCCAGATAGCTGCTTGGCCCTCTGCAGGCTCCCCAGCCGCTGCAGGACGGCTTGCACCGGCCCCTCGCTGCCCGCTTTGCCCACCGTTACATAAATGGTGGTGACACTCAGGTCTTTCCCCTGAGCCCTCGAGGCGGCCTCCAGGGCTTCCACTCTCTGGGCCACGTGCCGGGAGCTGGCCATCCGTTTCCTGCCATGACCACCAGGGGTGCTCTTCTGCGTGGAAGGCTTGTGGCTCCCGTCTTCCCTGCAAAGGGCCTCCACATTCTCGTAACAGCTCCCTGGTGAATCACCATCCTGTGCAGCACCAGCTTGGTCTGTTTGGGGACACTGTGGGGAGGAGACTTGGGCTGAGCCCCAGGGGGCCTTCGGCTTCCGTGTGGGGTCGAGGGTCTCCATGGAGCCCCTGGGACTCTGAGAGCTGAACCGGGTTCCTTCTGCAAAGGACACGGAGGGCTGCTTGGCCTTGGCGATGCTGGAGGTGCGAGGGATGGCAAAGGGCTCCGAGTTCAAGGCCAGTGCCCCAGGGGGGAACCCAGCCGCGAGCTCAGCATCTGGCGCTGGAAGAGAAGGGTGTGGGGCTCAGGCAGCTGCTGCCCACCGAATTGGGGGCTCCCTGGGGATTGGGCTGGGCCCTTATTTCAATCCTGTCCCCTCTTCTGTTACAGCAGTAATGAAAGTAGCTTGCAGCAACAGCAGTGAATTAACCCACAGAATTCAAAAGAGCAGTTTGCGTCCTTTAAAGCAGGTGTGGGGAACCTGCAATGGTCCTCCAGATGTTGCTGGACTCCTGGGAGTTGGAGTTCATTGACATCTGGAGGGCCCCACAGATGTTCCCCAACCCTGTGTTAAAGCAAAAACTATCACAACAAAATCCCAGCAATTCAAAGATCAAAGAGGCAGCGGCATGCAAGTCATTAGAGTCAGAATTTGCTGTTTGGGTGGGGTGGAAGCACGGAACAAAAGTCTGAGTAATGGGCCTTCCACGGAGCCTTCTAGATCCAACGTGGGGCCCGTGAGCACAGTGGTGCCATGGAGATCTTCCCCTGGTGGCCCCAAAGGCTCTGAGTGCCGCCCTCACTGCCTTCCCTTGGTGATGAGGGTGGTTACCTTTTCCTCCCTTGAAAAGTACATAGAGCTGAAGGAGGAAGTTGGGAAGAGTGACGCTCTTTCCCACTTCCTTTTTCAGCTCTGTCCTCTTTCCAAGGCTCAGATTAATTCTACTGGATCCAGCTGTTGCCCAGATCCCTTGGGAAGCAGAGTGAGCGTGTGAGTGTGCCTTTTTCTTTCTGTGTGTGTATGTATGGGGGGGGGCTAATCCAGGGGAGGGAAGTGACTTAGAGGAGGAGGCACCCACAGCAGTCACTCAAAAATCCAAATGTGCCCAAGAGCCTAAAAAAGTTGGGGATGCCTGCTGAACATCATCTGGGGGAGAGTCGAAGAGGAGGAGGAGGCCAGAAAAGCCTTGCCATCCGGCTCTGCCACAGACACTCTCCCACACACCCAGCTTTGCTAGAGGGCAAACTGAGAGAAGTGAGCACCAATCACAGCCCTACCTTTGCTGGCAGGGAGGGGGGAAGCTGCCCCCCCCTCCTCGTCATCTGTGTCGAAGGAAGAGGAGAAAGAGCTGTCGGATGGCCAGGCAGCGGACAGGGGTTCAATAAAGCTGGGGTTGAAGGGAAGCTCTGCATCGTGGTGGGAAACTGCCCGAGGGGTGGGGTGGGGAGACAGAAACAAAAACAAGACGGGGAGAAGAGTAAGAGCGTAGAGCAGGGCTAAGTCAGGGGGAGGGAAGGTAACTCGGCCCTGGATCCCTCAACCACGGCCCTTGGCTTAGCACCAATCCATTGCCCGCCCCCCCTCTGTGGCCCCAAAGACCTCTTCAGCGGAGGGGCTGCCATAGCTCTGTGGCAGCCCAGCATACATGCACACAGGCCTTCATGTGCAGGGAATGTTCCCATCAGCTCCAGCACCTTTGACTGGAACATGGGGAACTGCCTTATATCGAGTCAGGCCATTGGACCATCCGGCTCAGTGTTGCCTACACTGACTGGCAGTGACCGTCCAGGATTTCAGGCAGGGGGTCTGTCCCAAGCCCTGCCTGGACATGCCACTTGGGGATGAACCTGGGACATTTGCATGCAAAGCAGTTGCTCTACCACTGAGCTATGGCCCTTTCCTTAAAAAGTAAGATTCTAGTCCCCATGATTCTAAATATTAGCAAATAAAGGGCTGAATTAAATAGGAACACAGGAAAGTGCCTTATACTGAGTCAGACCATTGGTTCATCTAGCTCAGTATTGTCCACACTGACCAGCAGCAACTCTCCAGAGTTTCAGGCAGAAATATTTTCCCAGCTTGACCTGGAGATGCCATTGGGGATTAAACCTGGGGCCTTCTGCATGCAAAGAGAGAGCTCTGCCACTGAGCTATAGCCCTTCCCCTTTTTTAAAAAAAGGAAGTGTCTTTATCCTGTGATTCTTGAGAGATGCACAAAAATCACAAAATGTGGGTCTTGAGTGCAGAATCCAATTAACCTTCATTTTAAAACAAAGCAAATTTCTCATGGCTGCAAAAATAGGCCAGGAATTGGGTCCCCACAAGACTGGTGCAACCCTGTGTGAACACGCACATGCCATTGCAGTGTTCAGCTGTTTGTCTGGCTTCTTGCCCTATCCCCACGCCTAGCAGAAGCAGGGCAACTGGTGCAAAAGGAAGCACAAAATTGGTCATTTGCTTACATTGCGTGGTTTGTTCAAATTGCAGAATTCAGCTTTACTTGCGGTAGAATTTATTTATATATATAAATATATATCAGAGCTGACAGTCCTGGTTAATAAGTATCTCAGATAAGAGGGAATTAACACAAGATCCCTGCTGGATCAGACCAATGGGCCATCAGTAGCCAACCAGATACCCCAATGAGAAGCCCACAAGCAGGACCTGAGTGCAACTGCAATGATCAGGGGACTGGAAACAAAGCCCCTTGAGGAGAAACTGAAAGAACTGGGCATATTTAGCCTGGAGAAGAGAAGACTGAGGGGAGATATGACAGCACTCTTCAAGTACATGAAAGGTTGTCACATAGAGGAGGGCCGGGATCTCTTCTCGATCGTCCCAGAGTGCAGGACATGGAATAATGGGCTCAAGTTACAAGAAGCTGGATGTCTTCAAGCAGAGGCTGGACAGCTATCTGCGGGAGATGCTCTAGCTGTGGATTTCGTGCTGTGAGCAGGGGGTTGGACTCGATGGCCTACAAGGCCCCTTCCAACTCTATGATTCTATGATTCTAAGCCAGATTTCGGCTGAACACCAGGAAAAACTTCCTAACTGTTAGAGCAGTACAATAATGGAACCAATGACGGAGGGAAGTAGTGGGCTGTCCAACCCTGGAGGCATCCAAGAGGCAGCTGGACAGCCACATGTTGGGGATGCTTAAGCTGGATTCCTGCATTGAGCAGGGGGTTGGACGTGATGGCCTTATAAGCCCCTTCCAACTCTTCTGTGCATCTGTGATCTCCCCACTTGTGATTCCCAGCAACATCAGAGAGAGAGAGAGAGAGACTGCCTCTGTGTTCTGTGGAATGTCCTTCCCCTAGGAATGAGGCAGGCACCGAAATAATTATGTACTTTTGGCTCACGCTAAAACCTCCATCTCACCTGTCACACGCGGAAGCTTGTAGCCCCCCAGAGAGAAGCAGGGCAAGGCAGGGCTGGCGCTGGCCAGGGCTCCCAGCACGTGGTGCTTCACCCGGGAGATGGGGTCCCCCTCCGCAGCCACTGCCCTGGGGAGGGAATGAAGGGAGACTCTGGTTTCACACAAGCAGTGACAAGGTCCTTCCATTTCCAAGTCTGTCTGGGCTAAATAATGTTGTGGGCGGGGAGAACTAACATAATTGGACGTGGCTGCATCAGTTTCCAAAACAGAGTGCCAGCATGGCAGAAAATTACTATGGCAGATCTCTCTTTGATAGATTATTATTGATTGATTAAATTTGTATCTGCCCTTCCTCCCAAAGTTGCCCCTAGGACAGCAAATAAGAACCAATAAAATGATAAAAGCATCTTAAAGAACAATTCCAATACAGATGCAGACTGGGATAAAGGTTTGTACTTAAAAGGCTTGTTGGAAGAGGAACACCAGAAAGACAACAGAGACGGCACCTGCCTAATATTTAAGGGGAGGGAGTTCCAAAGGGTGGGGGCCACCACACCAAAGGCCCTTTGCTTCCTGTATTGTGCAGAACAGACTTCCCCATTGCCTGGTACCTGATCTTTCTAAACTGGAAGTGCCAAGGATTGAACTTGGGACCTCCTGCATGCAGCGCAGGTGCTCTGCCACTAAGCTATGGCCCTGTCCCTAAAAATAAGATTCTAGTCCTCATTGTTTTGAATAAAAGGTTGACTTAAATAGGAAGCTGCCTTATACTGAGTGAGACCATTTCTTAAGGCCGCCTTCCCACCTCCTGCTTCAAACAGCCTCAGCACCCTAGGAAAAGACAGTGAGCCTTCCATATCTGTACAGCCCTAGCACCCTGTTGTCTTGAAAGAGAGTGGCACACGGTTCGCCCACTGGGCAGTAACAGTACCTGGTATCCATTGGGGCTGGTCTGCAGCAGCAGCAGCACATGCACAGGAGGATGAGGAAGAGGAGGATCAAAGGGGTCAGGATGCCTGCTAAGAGGGCTGCCTGGTTCTGCCCTCCTAGGAGAGGAAGGAAAAGTAAGCTGGTGCGAGGAAAGAAATCCACACGCAGTTCCCATCCACCCCCTGCCCGCCCGCGTTACCTCCAACTAAGCTAAGTTAGTACAGTCTACCCGTGCTTTGCCAGGGGTGGTCTTACATGTATACCCTGATTTTCCCCCACAGGAGCTCAAAGTGGCATACAGGATTGTTCCCCCCTCCCCTCCCCATTTTATCCTCACACCAATGCAGTGAGGTAGGTTAGGCTGAGAGGGACAGTGACTGGGCCAAGGTCATCTTTGTATTGTGGGGACAGGGAGGAGAGTTTCTGGGCATTGCTGTTGCATTCAGCTCCCGATTGGGGGCTTCCCATTGGGGGCGCCTGGTTGGCCACTGTGAGAACAGGATGCTGGGCTAGAGGGGGCCCCTTGGGCCTGATCCAGCTGCAGCCAGGCTCTCCTTATGTTCTGAGTGACTTACTCCCCTGGCAGTCCCCGGAGATGGGGTGGCACGTGCCCCCCACGCATTGGCAGGGCTCTGAGCAGTTGAGGCCGTGAAACCCTGCAGGGCAGGTCTGGTTGCAGCTGCAGGGAGAGAGAAAGGGAGGGAGGGTCCATGCTGCAGCCGTCTCATGGGCTAGGAGAGGGAGGGCCCCCTTCTCACCCCCCTTCCTCCAAGCCCCCTTTACCTGGTACCCCAGAACCCAGCCTGGCACACGCACGCCCCAGACACCGGATCACAGCTCCCATTGACGCAGTCTGGACAGGTGAACTGGCACCCCTCCCCAAAGAGGCCAGTGGGGCACGAGAGCTCACACCTGCAGGAAGGAGTCAGGCAAGGGTGTGAGGGGCCACAGCTCAGGGGCAGAGCGTCTACCTTGGCGTGCAGAAGGCCCTGTTCAGTCCCTGATGGCATCTCCAGTTAAAAAGGGATCAGGGAGCAAGAGATGGGGAAGATCTCCTTCCAGTGGTGGCTGGTGCTCTCTGGGACTGGCGGGCGGAAGGCAGGGAGCCAACCAAGCAGAGCCACCTCGTTCTAGCTTGGCCCCACCCTCCTCCTCCCCCTCCCTGCTGAGTCTTACAAGGGGCAGCCCTGAGACTGAGAGGAGGAAGTGAGGGCAGTGCCACCTCCCCCTGGGCTGGTTGTCAGTAAGGAGGCAGGTGGGTAGGTGAGGCCAGGCTAAGATTGGTGGGGCAGTGCCCCACTCACCCAAATGGAGCAGCCTTCACTGCCCCCCCCCACCTGAGCCTCCAAGAGAGTAGGAAATAGTAGCCTAGACAGGCAGAGTCTGGCCTGGCTTAAGGTCGCTTCCTCTGTTCCTGTCAAGGGAGGGGGTCCCTCTGCATGGCCAGGCCCTGTGGCTGCTTCCCCCACTGCGGCTTGCCAACCATTTTGTCCTTCAAGAGGGGGGGGCTGCACCAAGCGTCTCCCTCCTCCCCAGCTGTGCAGAGGGGCTGCCACAGTGCCTTATCAGTCAGTGCCCACAGGCTCCCTCCCAGCTCCAGGCAGGACAGGCCACTTCCCAGAGGGGCCCTCGCCCACGTGCTCCCACCTGGCACCTGTGAGTCCTGCTTCGCAGTTCCGGCATTTCCCTGTCTCTGGGTGGCAAGTCTCCCCTCGTCGGCAGCGGGGACAGATCTGGGTGCAGTTCTCCCCATGGCGCCCTGGTGGGCATAGCTGCTTGCAGTGGGTCCCGTTCCAGCCGGGCTCACAGGCCAGGCAGGAGCCAGTCACTGGAGAGCAAGGCTCTTGGTGCTTGCAGTGGCCACAGCTGTGGGTGGCAGGACGGAGGGAGTATTTAGCAGAGAGGAAGGGGCCCCTAGAGCCAAAAAGAAGGGGTTCCCCCACACACATGCTGTTTGAGCTGTGTGGGGCAACCCAACCCAGCTGTACAATATTAGTCTCAGCCCCGCCTCTAAACCCTTGTGTTAGGCTTACAGAAACAAAAACGTCTTAAACAGGCTCCAAAAAATGTACAGTGAAGGCTCTTAATAATTGTCTCTTAAGATAATGGCTCTTCCTCCCAGTGCCGGATTTAGGCATAAGCTAAACAAGGTACAGCTTAGGGCCTCACAATCCGCAGGGGCCTTAAAAAATGTCAGGATTTTTTGGGGGGGGGGGGGCTTTTAAAATTTTATGTGTACTGAATATATATATATATATATCTGGTGTAATTTTTTTAACAAAGGGCCTCCAAGCTTTATATAGCTTAGGGCCTCACCAAGTCTGAATCCAGCACTGCTTCCTTCCCTGGATGGGGGTGCACGTGTGCAAGTATGTATGGAACAACCAGCTCAGTGTACAAAGGTAAAATTTACATCAATTACTCCACCCACTATTGCCACTGGGCATGCGGCCCTCGGAAGGCTGACTACAAGGGAATGCGGCCCTTGGGGTGGTAAAAGTTTTCCAACTCCTGTATTAAAACCAATGGGCATTTTGATATCAATGTCAGTGGGAGCCAGATTATTACGTTTTTGAGTCAGCAGAAGTGCCAGCCTTGGAAACAGACAGGCTGAGAGACGGGAGCAAGAGGGGGCAGGCAGTTACCTGTGTGCACAGCGAAGTCCGTAGGTCCGAGGAGGGCAGGGGTCCCTGCAGCTCTGGCCCTGGTAGCCGGCGTCACAGGTGCACTGGCCGTCTTGGGGGGCGCAGGTGCCATGCAGGCACTGGCACTTGGACTGGCAGGCCACACCCCACAGCCCCTCCCTGCACTCGCACCGGCCAGTCTCCTGGGCGCAGGGCGAGCCGTTGCAGAGGCAGGACGAGGTGCACCTCTTGCCCCACCAGCCTTGTCTGCAGAGGCAGCGGCCGGTCACAGGGTCGCAGCGGGAGCCAGACAGGTTGCAGGAGCATGGCCTCCTGCAGTCAGGTGCCCACCAGCCAGGCTCACACTGGCAGGCCCCAGTGAGGGGGTCGCAGTGGCTCCTGGGGCCACACAGGCACGCAAACTGGCAGAGCGGGCCCCATCGCCCAGGGTGGCAGCTGCACTCTCCGCTGACTGGATCGCACTTCCCGTTGGGATAGCAGAGGCAGCTCTCTTTGCAGTCTGGACCCCAGTAATGATCAGGGCAGCCTGCAAGGAAACCGCAGGCCCCGTGAGACGGATGGAGTCATCAGCCTTCTGGGGAGGAAGAGACAAATCACCCTGCCTTCCCCAGCAACACCCAAGGGAAAGGGACCTCCAGAAGCAAGCAGTCACTGAGCTGGAGGGTGGAGTGGAATACTGGTCCATCTAAATCAGTATTGTCTACACTGACTGGCAGCAGCTCCCCAGGATTTGAGGGAAGGGCTCCCTCTTGAACTTTGCCAGGAGATGATGATGGGGATTGAATCTGAGACTGTCTGCATGCAAAGCAGAGGCTCTGCTATAGAGCTGTGGCCGTTCCCGCAAAAATAAAGTAGGATTCTAGCCCTCATGATTCTGAATAAAGGGCTAATTTCAATAGGAACATAGGAAGCTGCCTTAGAATCACAGAGTAGTAACAGCTGGGAGATGCCTATAAGGTCATCAAGTCCAACCTCCTGGTCAATACAGGAATCCAACTCAAAGCATAAGTACTCTTGGTCCATCTAGCTCAGTGTTGCCTGCACTGACTGGCAGCGGCTTTCCAGGGTTTCAGGCAGAGGTCCCACCCAGCCCTACCTGGAGCTGCCATTGGGGATTGAACCTGGGACCTTTTGCATGCAAAGCAGGGGCTCTGCTGCTGTGCTTGGGCCCTTCCCCAAAACAGACCACCACTCTGTGAACTTTGCTGGGAGGATATTCTCTGATTCCACAGTTGTACGGTGGAACCACCAAATCCGGAGTCTGGCCACAAGGAAGAGAAAAGGGAAGAGACGAGTCCTGCATCCTGTGAACTTTTCAGCTTTCTGATTCCTAAATGTTAAACCAAATTTCTACCCTTCATTGCTGCACAGAAGAAAAAGGTGCTTGGGGAATATAGTGAGTTCCCTGAGGAAACTGATAGATGGAGGCATCAGGGCCAGATCCTGGCCAGCTGTCCCTCCAGGCATCTCCTTGGCCCTGCAATGGCTAAATTACACAAAAACGGGCTGGGTGTGTGAATTCAATCCACAGAATTCTGCCTCTCTTGGGATAAAATGTGACTTGTCCCAGTACAGAATTAGTTTTTATTTTATTTTTTTTAGAACAATGGGGAACATCACGAAAAGCCTTCTCCTGTCATGCTGGCTTTTCTCCAAAGTGCTGCAGACCCCCTCAGCCTCTCCTCAGCCCTGTTGGGAAGATTCCCCTCTTCCCCCCCTGGTGGCAGGAGAACCCTCAGCCCTAAACTTTTAGTTGAAACCCTCCAAAGGAGGAGTCCACAGTCTTTGGGCGAACTCCGGTCGTCATTGCAAACTTTCCCCTCTGTACCTTCCTTTTGTGTCAACCCCTCCCCCCAAAAAAACAACAGGCACCTGAGCAGCTTTAAATCTGCCTTTTTCTTTTCTTTGAGCCTCTGTGGCCTATTATAAATTGGCACGTACTTAAATTGAGTACAAATCAAAGGGCTTGCTTTGGTTTTAAGGGTCAGGATGCCAGCTGCCACAGGGCCCAGGACTGAGGTAAGGGACACTGGGCTAGAGAGCACCCCCTCCCCAATATATTTCAGTCCATGGGATTCTGTGGGGCAGCCAGGACCCCACACCTTGAGCGAGGGGGCCTCCTGCAGATGCCCTCACTGCAGTGGCAGCTGGTGCCCATTGGGACTGGTAGGGCAGAAGGGAGACCGTCAGGAGTTGCAGCCAGAGCCCCGTGATTGGTTGTAAGTCAGAAGCGGGGCCGGTGAGGTTGGTGGCGCACTGCCCCGTCTCCCAAACGGACCAGCCTCTGTCTTTGTTCAGAAACTGCCGAGCTTTCCTGCTCTGCCTGCCCCCTCCCCGCCCTCAGCCAATACTCACGTGCAATACAGTCGGCCCCAAAGAATCCAGGCCTACAGCGGCAGACACCAGGGCGAATGCACACTTCACCCTCCCGGCAGGCATCTGCTCCTGTGCACAGTGCTGGCAACGGCATAAGGAGACAGGAGGTGGCATTCAGACCCTCTTTCCCACTGGCTCCAGATTGGATTATTGTGACATGCTTTCAGTGGGGCTTCCCTTGAAAACAACTCGGAAACATCAACTGGTCCAAAAAGCATCAGCCAGATTATGGGCTGGGGTTCCAATTAGATGTCATATAACCCCATTTTCGAAACAGGTGCATTGGCTGCCAGTTCCTTTCTAGGCCCAGTTGAATGTGCTAACTCTAGTGTTTAAAGCCCTGAATGACTTAGGCCCCACGTATCTGAAAGACCAAGATCAGCAGAGGCAGCCCTCTTGGTAGTTCCACCATCCTCAGATATGGGGGGGGCATTGGAGAGGACTTTCTCTGTGGTGGCCCCTCAGCTGTGAAAACTCCCTCCCCACAGAGGGGCACTGGCACCTTCACTGTATTGCTTTCATCATGTGCTGAGGACGCACTTCTTCACCCTGGGCTTTGACACTTGAGACCCAGTCTATCCTTA
The DNA here is from genome assembly GCF_030035675.1 of Rhineura floridana. Lineage (NCBI taxonomy): Eukaryota > Metazoa > Chordata > Lepidosauria > Squamata > Rhineuridae > Rhineura > Rhineura floridana. The sequence continues at coordinate 20,464,921 of NC_084500.1, read as the reverse complement.
TGGCTGTAATTTGTTTCACAGTGTTTTAACATTGCATTTTTAGATTGCTATAACCTGCCCTGGAACAGTATGGTGAAGGGTGGGTAAGAAATAATAATAATAATAATAATAATATGGGCACTAGCTTAGTTGAATGAACAGCCAGGATTAGCTTTACTGAAAGAACTTGTGTTGGTTGCTGTGTAAGGCCAGATTGCCTCTTCCTCGCACCACAATCCCGCTCAAGACAGCAGAGGAAAGAGACCCCACCCCGCAGGCAGCAGCCTGAGGCTTCAGACTATGCTGGGAACAGGAACCCCCAAAAGATGCATGTGCCACTTACCAGCTGGGCATTCCCGGCCCTCTTGTTTCCATCCTGGGCAGCAGGTGAGGACTGGGGGGTGACTGGCGGGGGGGGGGGAGGAGAGAAACAGATAAGCAAGCAAACCAGAACCAGCCTGCTTAGCCCGGCTCCAGGACTGGTGCTTGCAGAGGCTCAGACTGGGTGGCCCCTCCCCTCCATCCCAGCAAAGGCACCCAGGAAGAGCCCAGTTTGCTGCCCAGCCTATTTGGGGCCCCACAAAACTCCCACAACCAGCACATTCTGTCCTGCTTCCAGTCAGTGCAGACAATACTGGTCTGACTCAGTACAAGGCAGCCTCCTCTGCTCCTACGAATGGCAGAAAGTGTCCGGCTTCGCTTCCTCTTACCTAAGATTAGTGGGCAACGTTACTGATCAGCAAAGGAAGCTGTGTGAGAGCTCAGTCGCTGCCTCAAAGCCTCTGCTGGGTAACAGTTGGGGGGGGGAACCTGTGGGGCCCTCCAGGTGTTGCTGGACTCCAAATGCCGTCAGCCCTAGCAAGCCAGCACAGGCCAGGGTCAGGGATGAGGGGACTGGGGGTCCAGCAACACCTGGAAGGCAACAGGTTTTCCATAATGTGTCTAGAAAAGTGGTGAGTTCGGGGGGGAAGTTTTGAACAGAGCAGACGCGGGAACTTAAATAGTCTCCAATGTGAATGGCAGGAAATGGAAAATACAATAGAAAAAGATATTCAGATGCAGAAAATACTGGGGCGTAAACCTCAACCAGGCATGGCGGCATGCATGGTGCCCACACATTCTCTCTCACACACACGCACACACGTATCTTGCCCATTCTCAGCACACATTCATCCCTGCACAGAGCTGGATCGGGGCAACAGCCCTTCTGGTCCAGGCTCCTGTCCTCGCAGTGGCCCAATGGGAAGCTTGCCAGCAGGGCCTGGGCACAAGAGCACTCTCCCCTCCTGCGGTTTCCAGTATTCGGAAACATGCCGCCTCCTGACAGTGGAGGAGGAACCCTGGGCTGAGTGGCACAGAGCACATGCCTTGCATGCAAGAGTTCCCCACTTCGGCCCTGGGTGTCTCCAGGCAAAACGATCTGGTAACAGGCAGTTGGGAAGGCCTCCCTCTGCCCAAGGCCCTGGAGGGGCCCAGTTCAGCAGCCAAATGCTTTGTCTGCAGAGTCCAGGCTCAGACGCCAGCAGCATCTCCAGTTGGACACAGTCAGGCAGCAGTGAGGGAGAAGACCTTCCCTGCCTGACACCCTACAGACCTGCTGCCAGTCAGAGCCAACAATACTGGGGGGCTAGATGGGCCAAGACAAACACCCTGAGCTTTTTTTTAAGTTTCAAAAACTGACAGTCATAGAGAATAATAAATGAACAAAATGAACACAGAACCCCCTTCCTCTCCCTCAGGTAACTAAGGTAAGTGTCTTTCAGCGTCATTATTTACCCTGACAGGTGTGTCCAAAGATATATGTGTGCAGACAGACCTGTTAGGATAAGAACATAAAAAGCGGGGAAATTTATCCATGTGACTGTTTTGTCCAGAAGATCCTTAAGGCAGGGATTTCAACTCAGTGGCAGAGCCCTTGATATGCATGCAGAAGGCCCCGGGTTCTTGATCCCCAATGCCGGCTCCACTCAGAAGGGATCTCAGCTGGCAGCGATGGGGAAGGACCCTTCTCTGCCTGGATCCTGGGCATCCACTGCCAGTCAGAGACCATACTGGGCTAGGTGGACAGCTACTGGCTTGATAAGCGGCAGCTTCCTAATCCCTGAAGCAAATGGTCAAAAGTAACACAAGACCCTCTGCCACCCACCCACCCACCCACCATGGGGGCTGACCTACCTGTCTGATGTGCAGACGTGCCTCCCGCTGGGGTCCAGGTCAGAGCTGCAGCTCCCAATCCCTGGGCCCAGGAACTGCAGGCAGAAAAGCAGCAGAGGCCAACGCGCCATCCTCCTTGTAGGGATTCCCGGCAAAAACTCGTTGCCCGGGCTGCTGCAGCCACGGCACTGTTGTAGGCCTCCTTCCGGAGCTGCTGCTCTCCCTCCCATTTCCTCCTTGGTTTTTCCTGAGGAAGCAAACTGGGAGCTGGTGGGTGGAGGGATGCAGAGGGCAAGGTAGACAGATGGACACCCATATCCCCCCCCGGCTATTTTTAGCCAAATGGGAGTGCAGGAGGGGAACCCATAGTTTCAGAGGAAGGCGTCTTGGGGTGAGATGAGGAAGATGCCTCCCTGCCCAAGCCTGGCGGTCCCTGCAGTCTGACAGTAGCACCCCCAGACTGCCAGTATTTTGCAAGAAGGATTCCAGTGCGTACTGGGAAAGTTAGGTTTGTGCAATTAAAGTGGGTTAATGTGCTCTGTCACAAGAAAACCACTTATGAAAAGGAACAGACTTTTTGTTAGCAAAAAAATCGGGAAATGGATTGAAAAGCATGGGATGAACAAATGACTAACGGGAAGACATGTTAAACATCCCACAAGCAAATTCATTGTTGTATAACCTGCCCTGCAAATAAATCAGAACGAATGCTCAGTGAAGTCCGGATATAATCTAACCTCTGCATAGGCTTTGTGACAGCAAATGAGGGCGAATGCTCAGGGAACAGGTCACCAGCCCTCCTCAGGCATCTCTCGTGCTCTAGTCTTGCTCGTGTACACCGTGGTGAGGCCCAAATGCCTTCCCTATCCCCATCCCTGGCCGCAAGCGGTGATTAAGCGTCCTCTCAACAAGAGGGGTGCCGGAGCTGAAAGCTGGCTGCCTCAGAAGCCCTTCAACCTCAGGAATGCTCAGGCGGCTGCAGTTGCTCAGTGGTGAGGACTCCAAAAAGGGCTGAGAGGTTTTAGCCTTCCACCAACTCCCGACACTCAAAACAGGCTCCAGGGATGAGATCTGGCTCTTCCTGCCAACGGAGTCTTCTAAGGAACTGATGCGGCAACAGCCCCACAATAAAAGGGGGAGTTGAGGACCTTGTAGGGTCTTTCCTGTTCATTCTCTCCCCTTTCACAGAGCTCCATGTCAGCACATTAAAAGGAAACACCTTTTTCCTGCTCCAACAGACACTTTGTTCAAAGAGGGCCCCTGCCACCCGCTTGAAGACTCAGTCCATGTCCGGCTAGAGTCCAAGTCTCGGACATTTCTGCATCACAGAATTAAAACTGGATCAACAGTCATCAGCCCCTCTTCCAGGAAAGTCTGTGAATTGTTGTAGGTGTTTAGGTTTCTTTTAGGGAGGATGGCTGTTCTTGAGACTTCTGACAGAGTTTGTGCCATCACGCCAAGGAATAATTTGCAGGTTTCTTTAGGCAGTGGTCCTCAACCTGTTTTGCTCCATTCCCCCCTTTCACCGTTGTTCAGAATATAATTCCCCCCTTCCCAAGATAGTCTCTCATAGCGTGTTGCCATTTCGCGAGTGACGGTGGTGTTTCTCGTGAGAGAAAAATTTCTTAGTTTATATTATAACATAATTTCTTGGAGCACTTTCTGGTCTTTAAATAATAATTTAATTTTGCAAATGAAAATAATGCTGCATGTTCAAGAATCGATTTTAATCTGTGACATTCAATAAACTTTATTGAATGTCACAGATTAAATTAAAAACAAACTACAATTTTACAGATTGTACATAATCTACAGGACATCACACTTTGCTGAATAGTGGTCCCAATTCCCCCCCTGGAACCCTAAAATCCCCCCCGGGGGGGAATTCCCCACTTGTTGAGAACCCATGCTTTAGGGGAAAGCCATGACTACTGAGATGGGATAAAATGAAGGTGAGTTTTGCATTCAGGTGACATGAAGGCCCCACATTTTGCACGCTGAACATTGTGGGAAGGGCCGCAACTCTGGGGTATAGATGCCTGCTTTCCAAGCAAAAGGTCACAGGTTCAGTTCCCAACAGCATCTCCTGGTAATGTTCAAGAGAGACCCTCTGCTTGAAACCATGGAGAGCCGCTGCCAGTCAGTGTAGACAATACTAAGCCAAATAGACCAATAGTCTGACTCAATATAAAGCAACTTCCTATATTCATAGAATCAGAGTTGGAAGGTGCCTGTAAGACCATCAAGTCCAACCCTCTGCTCAAAGCAGGAATCCAACTTAAAGCATACCTTCCTGCTGGCTCTCGGATGCCTCCAGGGTTGGAGAACCCACCACCTCCCTCAGTCATTGGTTCCATTGTTGTACCGTTCTAACAGGAGTTTTTTCCTGATGTTCAGCTGAAATCTGGCTTCCTGCAACTTCAACCTATTATTCTGTTTCATGCACTCTGGGACGATCAAGAAGAGATCTTGGCCCTCCTCCGTGTGACAAATTTTCAAGTACTTGAAGAGTGCTGTCATATCTCCCCTCAGTCTTCTCTTCTCAAGGTAAACATGCCCAGTTCTTCCAGTCTCTCCTCACTGGACTTTGTTTCCAGTCCCTGGTCATCCTTGTTGCCCTCCTCTGAATCTATTCCAGTTTATCTGCATCTTTCTTAAACTGCGATGTCCAGAACTGGATGTAGTACTCAAGATGAGGCCTAATAATTGCCAAATAGAGGGGAATTAATTCTTCATGTGATTTAGAAACTATACTTCTGTTAATGCAGCCTAATATAGCATTTGCCTGTTTTGCAGCCACATCTCACTGTTGGCTCATATTCCACTTGTGATCAACAACAATCCCAAGATCCTCCTTGCATGTAGTATTGCTGAGCCAAGTATCCTCCGTCTTATAACTGTGCATTTGATTTCTTTTTCCTAAGTGTAGAACTTAGGAAACTTTGCACTTATCCCTGTTAAATTTAATTATGTTGTTTTCAGCCCAGTGCTCCAGCCTATCAAGATCCCTTTGAATTTTGTTTCCATCTTTCAGGGTGTTCACTATCCCTCCCAATTTTGTATCATCTGCAAATTTGATAAGCATTTCCTGCACCTCCTCATCCAATTCATTAATAAAAATGTTGAAGACTTCACTGAAGCAGAGAGATATTATGTCCACAGTATCCCTACAGTCTACCAGGGAGGTAACCTGATCAAAACATGAGATGAAATTAGTCTAGCGCAGTGATTCTCAAACGGTGCGCCGCGGCACGCTGGTGCGCCACAAGAGGTGGCAGGTGTGCTGCGAGTATTATGAAAGTATATTATTATTGTTATTTTTATTCATAGTTTAAAATATATTAATATATTTTTAATTTTGTACACGAAGTGCGCCAGAAATTTTTAATATGTGTTACAGTGCGCTGCGAACCAAAAAAGACTGAGAACCTCTGGTCTAGCGGGATTTCTTGATAAGTCCATGTTGGCTTCTAGTAATCACTGCATTGTTTTCAAACTGCTTACAGATCGACAACTTTATAATCTGCTCCAGAATTTCCCCAGGGATTGATGTCAGGCTGACTGGTGTGCAGTTCCCAGGTTCTTTTCCCCCCTTTTTTTAAGATAGAGGCATCATTAGCCCCCCTCCCCAGTCATCCTGCCCTTCGCCATCCCCCGCGATTTGGCAAAGAGAATAGACAGTGGTTCCAAAAGTTCTTCAGCCAGTTTCTTCAAGACTCTAGGAGAGAGTTCATTGGGCCCTGGAGATTTGAACTCAAAGTGGTTAGGTGTTCCTTGGGCATTTGTCTATCAACCTCAAGCTGCAATCCTGCCCCTTCAACGTCATGTTTGCCAGGAGGATCATAGACCCTCTTTTGGGAGAAGAGAGCCAAAGCAGGAACTGAGCATTTCTGCCTTTTGTTACCATTTTATATGCCATCCTCACTGAGTAGTAGCCCTACCACTGTTTCTTTTCTCTGTTTTACTATGAATGTACCTGAAGAAAGCTGTTTTGTTGCTTTGGGCATCTCTCGCTCACCTCAGCTCATTCTCAGCTTTAGCCTTCCTGACACCATCCCTGCAATTCCGTGCTACCTGCCTGTACTCTTTCTTTGTGGCCTGACCTTCCTTCCACTTCCTGTATGTCTCCTTTTCTTGTGTTCAGGTCATCTCTGAGCTTTCTGTGAAGCCACATTGGCTCCTTCTGCTGTCTTCCCCCATTTTTCCTTGATGGAATTGTTTGCCATTGTGCCTTTAGAATTTCCTCTTTTAGAAACTCCCACACATCTTGGACTCCTTTTCTCATTAGGATTGCTTGCCGTGGGACCTTACTTATCATTGTTCTGAGTTTATTAAAATTGGCTTTCCTGAAGTCCAGGGTACATGTATGGCTACACTCAGATTTGCTTCCTTTAAAATCAAGAACTCAAGTATAACATGGTCACTTTCTCCCAGAATTCCCATGACTCCCACTTCATCCACCAAGTCATCTCTATTGGTTAGAATCAAGTCAAGGATACCTGATCCTCTAGTTGCTTCCTCCACTTTCTGTAGGAGAAATCTCCAACACAAGTCAGGAATTTCTTGGAGGGGCCAGATATCGGGGTAAATGAATTCCCCCATTACTACTACATCATGCCTCCTCCAAACATCGGCAATTTGCTTTTCAAAAGTTTCATCCTTGTCTTTTCCTTGACTGGGTGGTTGGTATTCTTATGTCAATTATTTAATCAGAACCATGAAGACTAGAATCTTACTTTAATTTTATCGGAAGGGTTATAGCTCAGTGGGGAGCAGCTGCTTTGCATGCAGAAGGTCCCAGGTTCAATCCCTGGTAGCATTCCTGGTAGGGCTGGGAAAGACCTCCTGCCTGAAGCCCTGGAGAGCTGCTGCCAGTCAGTGTAGACAATACTGTGCTAAATGGACCACTGGTCTGGTTCAACATAACAGATTCCTGTTTTCTTAACTGTAAGCTGTAAACATCCTTCCCCCTTCCCTACATGGGCCAGCGGCTTCACAAGTGATGAGGTCTCCCCAAGCCATGTGGGGTCTGAGAGCTCTATGCCCTTCCTGTCCGGCACCTGCATCCCACAAATATGTGTGGAATAGGATGGGGGGCATTAGGTGTGTAAAAGGACAGCAGGCCTTAGACATCGGGCTCTTTGTATTGTACCTGTTTATGTGGTTTGGAACCCTATTTAGAATTCAGCTTAGAAACTCATCTTTTTGTTTTTGGAAGTCTCTCGTTTCCAGGAAGGTTTTCTTTGGGTGTCCATAGGCCTTGGCCATTGATCAGAGGGGCAGAAGGTGGGATCCAGAAGAACAGTATAGTTGCGCACACCCCGATCTCTGAGCTGTGTGAGGCTTCCAGGGGTTCTAGTGCTTACCCGGGGTTCAGTCTCCTCGGAATGAAGGTGTCTGGAGTCTGTGGAGTCTTTAGGATATATGGTTTTATTTACACATATATACAACCCAAGCATAAAATGGAAGGGCTCACAGCATGAACACTCAAACAGATCTTGCTTCCCCATTTGATTTATAGGGAAGTTTCCCAAACCCCTCAATCCCATAACATTACGATGGGCTTATTCCCTATGAATGGTTTAATCAGCTCTCAAATCCCAGCCTTTGTTTAAAAAAAGGAAGAGGCCAGATATAGCAATCAATGAATGCCACTAAGTTCCGATTAACTCTCATTGATTAAACTGGCAGCAATCGTCAAACTAAATTGGTTTTATTATATGTAGAAAACCAAAATCGTATCTGGATTTTTCAACTGCTTTATTAATCCCTCAGAAATCTGCCTCCCCTTCCTTTTAAGATTTGTTACAGAAGCCATGCTCTGGGTGGCAAAAGGGCCTTTGGGGGGGGGCACTCCAGTTATGTCATAACCTCACCACACACAGCTAGCACCAACTTCAGTAGCTTTTCAGTGCCAGATTATCAGATCATTGCATTCTCCTGAGCTTTTAATGAATGTGTTGTAACCTCGCTTACATTTTTACTTTTTTACTGCTCCTGCTTTATTGCTTTTCATTTTTAGCATCAATATGAAATGATGTTGAATGTTTCCATGTTAAAAGGTTAACATTTGGACTGTAATGTTTGGTAGGTATCTTGGGAATCTCCTGCAGATAGGGCAGTATAAACATCTTTTATAAAAACAAATCCGTTCCTGAAATATGTGCAAATTCTACAGAGAAAGTGGTGGGTGGTTTTTTGTAATCTGCTTCACCCCGTTCATGGGGACAGAAGATTTGAGACGCAGCTATGAGTCCACCTTCCTGTGTGGTCCTCCGTCAGGTTAATATCCTGATCCGAGTGCGTTCAAAGCAGCATTTCTGTTTTTCACAATTGGGGAGAAAGAGGCTCAAAAACACTGGAAGCAGCCTGTGTGAAATCAGTCCCGGCTGAGGGGAAAGCAGTTTAGTGTCCTCCAAGCTCCGCTAATCAGCCCTCTGGGCACACATCTCCACACAACAGACAGCTTACATTATGCAAGATTAAAGCCAGCCATATTTGCATACTTTTACACAGGGAGAGAATGTCCCGGCCCATCCAAAGACACCACCTCACCTGAGGCTGCACCAACAGACTGCTAGGGACACCTCAGAACTGTGCACCCTGCAGGACTCAGCAGGGTCGAGTGAGGTGGGCCCTCAACACTGCCTGCACGCTCCCCTCTCCAAAACTGTGTCGGCTAATCCAAGCTGGAGCTTTTCCTGCTGGCTGGGCAGGAACCTCGGAGAGCCTTGATGTCCCCACAGGATCAGGGTACAGTTGTGGGTCCAACCAACAGCATCTGGGTCAGGGAAAGTGAGAGGGCCCATCTGAAGGGCTGGAACTGCAGGAAGCTCTCGTCTCCTCCTCCTGCTCCTCAGGGCCCACATCTTGGGGGCCAACTATCTCCCAGGCTTCGGGTGAGCTGCTTTTGCTGCTTCGGCGATACCACAGGCTAAAACTGCAGAGAGAGAGAGAGATGAGTGGACTTTGGCAGAGATCAAGGCCTGCCCCGTGGAAGACTCATGCGCAGAACTCTTGCTTTCCAATGGGGTTTTAGATCTGTCTTTGATTTTACTGCAGCCACACCGGATATTAGATTTTGAGATGGCTACTTTTAGATTGAAACTGCGGGTTTTAATTTTTTTTTATCACTGTACTTTTTATTTTGTGTTTTTATGTTGTGAAACTGCTCCAAGTGCTCATGCAGAAAAACATTATATAAGTAATAAACTGATTTGTTGGCTGTGAGTCTGGAGGCCACATTGCCAACGGTGAGGCCAGGTCCCTCGGCTGGGGCCACACAGGAAGGAGCGCATATCTTAATTTTGTGCAGTGAAAATGTAATAGCCCAACTGCAGCAGGGTCAGGCCAAAGGGCGCCCATCTAGTCCAGCACCTTGTTCTCACAGTGGCCAACCAGGTACCCCCAACAGGAAGCCTGCAAGTTAAGACCTGAGCCCAACAGCAACTCTCCCCACTTGTCATTCAGAGGCATTTACTGCCTTTGGCAGTGGAGGTAAGAACTTAGTTCTCTTTACATGCAGAATCATGATGAACCTGGAGGACGTTTATAGAATATAAATATTGTGTTCGATAGGGAGAATATCCTAGAGCAGCCTTTGTCAACCTTGTGCCCTTCAGACGTTTGGGACTACAACTCCCATCAGCCCCAGCTAGGATGGCTGTATGGTGCTGGGGCTGATGGGATTTGTAGTCCAAAACATCTGGAGGGCACAAGGTTGGCAAAGGCTGTCCCAGAGCCTGTTCTCAGGCAGAAAGAGCTTCTCAGGGAAGTCTCAGCCCTGGCCCCAAACAACAACCCTCAGATTTCCTGAAGGGAAGCCATGACTGTTTGGAACCCTGCTTAGCCAGGAAGCTCACTTGGTGACCTTGGGCCAGTCACCAACTTCAACCTAACCTGCCTCACAGGGTTCTTGTGGTGGTAAAATTGGGGGGGGGTAAGCCATGTGCATAATCTCTTGAGCTGCTTGGAGGAAAGGTGAGATATAAATGCCACAATAAATAATAATTTTAAAAAGAGATATAAAACTGCTAAGGTTGTTTGTAATTGTGCCATCTCTGGGAACTCAGAACTGCCTTCGCCGTCTGGACGTTTTGGCCAACAACTCCTAGCTAGCACAGTCATCTGGTGCTGGGGCTGATGGGAATTGGGAGTCCAAAATATCTGGAGGGTATCAGGTTATGGAAAGCTGACTGAAAAGCGTGCCAAGGGTTTGCTAATTCAAAAGAACTATTTGTGGGCAACACCCAGCCAAGATACCTTTGGCTCCAGCCTGCTTCCCAGCAGGCAGTTAAACTGGAGGCTGCCTTCAAATTAAACCAGTTTAATTCTGAATTTAAGATAAGTGTCTGCTGCACAGCAGCTTGCTGTGCTGGCCTGGACTGGATGGAGTCAGTTCTCTCTCTGTCTGCACGTGTTAACGTAACCTGTCCTTCTGCAAGGGATATTCTTCCAAGACAGGCTGCCCTCCTGTTCGCTCCAGCCAAAACAACCATCCCCTCTTCCAACAGGCACTGACTTACAGGCTCTTGATTTTAGACTCAGGAAGGCGGCCGTCAAGGCAGTCAGAGCCAGCAGGGGAAGTCAGCCACACGCCTTCCTCCTCTTCATCACTGGAACAGACAGGGCCAAAGAGGAAGAGAAGGTCAGAGGCCCCCGGGGCAGCCCCGCTCACTCAGGCACATGCAGGCCTAAAGTGGGGGGGGGGCGGGGGGGTGATTCCCATCCCCAGGAACTGAATGTAGAGAGGGCTGTTTCCATTTGCAGTGTGTGGTGGGGTAAGGACCAAGGCTCCTTGCCTTGGCAAAATGTGGACTCTGAAGGTGGTTTCCAACTAAGTTCTATTCAGAGTAGACCCACAGAAATCCATGGCCAGAGATTATGGGAGTTGTAGTTCAGCAACATGGGGAGGGCCAAAGATTCCCAGCACCTCTGATGCATGGTGTGGATGTGACCAGAGAGTGAGCAGTGAGTCAGCAGGGCCCGGAGAGCCACTGCCGGTCAGCGTAGACTCAGCTGTGTCAATGGCTTGAGTCTCTATAAGGCAGGTTACCATGGTCCTATGATGACGTTGGGACTACAACTCCCATCATGCCCAGCCAGGTTAGACAATGGTCAGGGATGATGGAAGTTGTAGTCCAAAAAAAGAAGAAAAAACCTGGGGACCCAAAGTTGAAGGCCACTGCACTAAACAGGCCACTGGTCGATCACTAGCCCAATGTTGTCTCCCTAACAGGCAGTGTCTCCTCAGGGCCTCAGGTGAAAAAAAGGGCTTTCCCCACCCCGTCTACCACGTGATCCTTCTTTAACTGGAGATGGAATTGAACCCGGGGCCACGCCCCTTCCCAGCCAAGGCAACATGTTGTGGAGATGTGGCTCGCCTGTGGTCCTCCAGGTGACGTTGGGACTTCAGCTCTCATCGTGCCCGACTGCTGGCCACTGGGAGTTGGAGTCCAGCTCTGGGGGTAGCGCAAGGCGGTCTCCATGATCTTAGGCAAGCCACATTCAGCACAGCAGCCTGGGATGGTCTAGGGATGCACCAGTCACAGACTGACGGTTTCTCCCCATCGGAGATGGTAGGGACGTTACAAGGAGCTACCTCATGCCCAGTCAGTCCACTGGTCCAAGCAGCTCAGTATTGTCTGCACTGACTGGCAGCGACTCTCTGGGGTTTCAGGCATCTTACCATCCTGGAGATGCAGGGACTGAGCCAGGGACTTGAGCGGAGGCCCTTCCAAAGGTTTAACAGCAGCTCCAACATCAGAGAGAGAGAGAAAGGGTGTTGGGGTGCGCATGTGTGAGAGTCAAGACGTCAGATTCACTGACTGAGAGAAGCCTTTTTGGACCGAGAAATTCCAGGATGCTTTTCAAGAGTGTGGAGATATTGGGGGGGGGGGAAGGAGAGAGAGGCTTGCTTAAGGGGAGGCCACGAGTTTCCTATTTCCTGCTCTGTGTGTGGTGGGAAATGGGGGGGGAGGATTCATTCATGTGCCTTGAAGCCAGATCAGTTATTCACTTAATGAACTGCGTGTGCTAACATCTTCCCGCTTTTCTGCAGCCATGACAGCTGTGAGATTATTATGTGCCGTCATGTGGGCCCTATCGGTAGTCCCCCTGCCCTGAGACACGTGGGGGGAGACATGGCATTCTCTGTGGCAGCCCCCTGAGCGGTGGCATTCCCTCCCTGCAGGCACACTTCATTAAAACTCCCACTGGCTAGGAGGCAGACTGCCACCAAACAGGGAGGCCTTTAGCTGCCTTATACCATGGCCCATTTAGCTCAGTACTGTCAACACTGGCCAGCAGCAGCTCTCCAGGGTCGCAGGCAGGGATCATATTTCCCGCCCTGCCTGGAGACCTCTCACATGCAAGGCTGGTGCTCTGCCACTGAGGCACCCCCTGCCCAAGAAGATGCTGCTGAGCCACTCCAGACGTCCTACCCTTCCGAGAAGGCAGCAGTCAGCTGACCTGGGGTGGGGAACAGAACAGTCTTTCCTTTATTCAGCAGAAGGCAGAAGCCACATCGCAAAACAACTGAGGGGGGCATGGCTTTCAACCATCTATTCCAAAGCTTTATTGGACACACATCTAAAAAGTTGTTAAAATATGCCGTCCACAGCAAATGTATTCCAGTGACATGGGGGGAGGATCAGCACCAGACACTAATTAATTAGCTTGTTTGCAAGGAGGCAAAGTGAAGCCCCCCAACCCCGCAAATGTGGATGACCTCCTTCCACACCCCACACACCACCCTCACTGCCTGGAGGAGCCCTCCTTTGCCCTCACATGCCCCATTTGCCACCGGGCTCTTTCTACCAGAGCAAAGAGCAGCCACCAGCTCAGCAAGGCAGCCTCAGTCTCCCAACATCAGCTACAGCCGGGCATGTCCCACTGATGCTGGGACCCTCCTTGGCCAATGGCTCCCCCTGCCAGAAGGTCAAGGACAGCCAGATCCACGCCAGCCCTGCAGGCATCCCCAGAGAGCAGCAGCAGCAGCAGCGCAAGGAGACTCACCTGCTCATTGGCTCCTCCGCCGTGCCCAGCATCTTGGCCCAGATCTTCTTGCGCTGCTTCTTGATGGTGGATTTCACGGCTTCCAGGAGGAGGCTGGGGATCCGCTCGTCGCTGAGCAGTTCCCTGGAGGTAGGAGAGATGTAGGAGAGAGCCTTGGAGGGCAGGGGATCTACGTCTACCACCAAAGAGAGGCGGGGGTGCGTGCCCCCTTCGCATCGCAATGCAAAGCATCACCAGGTCTCCGTGATCAGGCTAGGCTAGCGCTAGGGAAGACGGTGGTTGAATGGTGTGAGATTCAGGACAGGGAAAGGAAGGTATTAATCACACCGCACCTAGTAAGACTGCAGACTCCCACAAGAGGCAGTGATGGCCCCCAACTTGGATGACTTTGAAAGGGGGTCAGACAATGACTACACTCCACTGTTGGAGGCAGTGTACCTCAGTGTATCAGTGGCTGTGAATCGCAAGTAGGGAGAATGCTCTCGCACCCAAGTTCTGCTTCCCACACTGGGCATCTGGTTCACCAAGTGAGAACACAACCATGGGCTAGATGCCATGTTCCTAACTGCTGTGGCCCTCTGACCCAGATGTTGGACTCTCAGCAACTCTCAGCATGGCCAGCGGTCTGGGCTGATGGGCATTAAGAAGGGCTCGGCTGCACCTGGATCAGGCCAAAAGGGGCCCATCCTGTCCTCAGGGTGGCCAGCCAGATGCCCCAAAGGGAAGCCCCAAGCAGGACCTGAGACCAACAGCAGCGCGCTTCCCATTTGGGATTCCTCCCAGCACCTGCTGTTCATAGGAGAGTTGGAAGGGGCCCTTAAGGCCATGGAGTCCAGCCCCCTGCCCAATGCAAGAATCCAGCTTAAAGCATTCCCGACAGATGTACTAGAACATAGCCTCGTCCTCTTCCATGAATTTGTCTAAAGCTGTCCAGGTTGGTGGCCATGAGTTGTAGTGCAAGGGCCACAGCTTCCCCATCTCGACCTTTCAGGAGCGCAGTTCTTGGATAAAACTGCCCAGCCTCTGCCCAGATATTTTGGCCCCGGAGACCAGAAGTCCAACAGCAACTGGCCGGGAGGACCACCCAGCTGCCCCCCTCCCCACCCCCAAACTGACCGCTGGTAATAGGCCAACTCCTCTTGCACCAAGAACAGGCTGGTCTTGAGCTCGTTGCGCTCCTGTAGGACCTGCTGCAACTCTTCCTTGGAGAAGGAGCTGTCCCGCTGGCCCCTGCCAGGAAGCCCCTCCCCAGGTGGTGCCGCTGCTGCAGTCACCTCTTCGTCCTGGGAGGAGGCGGGGAGAGGTCAGATCCCGTCCCGCTAGGCCAGCTTCAGAGTGGCCCTTGCAGAACAACACGCTTTCTGATGCCCCAGACCCCACCAGGAGGTCTGCATACCACAGCCTTCATGAACCTCGTACCCCCCAGATGTTTCGGACTATCGTTCCCATCAGCCCCAGCCAGCCAGCACGGCCGTGGGAACTATAGTTCAAAACATCTGGAGGGCACCAGGATGGTGAAGGCTGGCATAGGGCAAGACAAGAGAATCACACAAGTGTCTGTGCGTTTGACAGGAGAAGGGAGACTCTGCGGAGGCCCTGAAAGCTGCTCCCACCTTTCCCTCAAGACCCGCCAGGCATTCGAGAGTTCACCAGGCAGTGCCCGTTACAGTTTCAAGCAGGTCTTTGTTGCGCAGAAGGAGCTAGGATCTTACTGCCTGCGAGGTAAAGAGAGTTTCATGATGCCAAGCCCCAGAGTCCCAGGTGAGGGACGTGAAGACAGCAAAGCCAGGTCATGACAAAGCGGCACTGCATATTCAATACCGAAAAGCAGCTGCAAAGGCTCCTCAGATCTTGGGGGACGGCTGTGGCTCCTGCTCTGCATGCAGAAGGTTGCGGGGTCAATCCCTGACAGCATCCCCAGCTGGAAACGTCCCCTGCCAAATCCCTGCACAGCCGCTACCACATTCGGTGGCAAGAGACTGACTTACTCTGAGGCAGCTCCCTATGACTCTCGGTGGCCATGCCCTGGTATGAAAGTGAGGCGGGGGTACTTCTGGGTGAAGCTCTTGCTCTCTCTCTCACCGTGGTGCTAGTCCTCAAGGGCTTTGCTGCCGCCCCAGCCTTGCTCAGCCTCTCTGCTTCCTGGCGAGTCTCCAGTAGTGCATTCTCCAGGTCTCCCTTCTTCTCCAGGGCACTCCTGAGCTGTGCCTGCACGACGGCCAACTTATGGCGGAGCTCCTCATTCATGGACATGAAGCGGTTGAGCTGCTCTTGCAGCTGAGAAGACAGACACACGCTGAAGCGGTGCAGGGGAGGGAACGTGGCTGCCCCTACACCACAGGAGCGGTGCCAAGCCACCTGTGGGGGACCTCCAGGGCAACATCTCTGCCAGCCCACCCCCCAGCCCTTACCGCCTCAGTGTCCCGGGCCTTGCAGAGGATCTCGTGGGCCTGGGCACGCAGCTTGTCCCGCTGCCTGTCCACCACCTCCTTGAGGCGCAACATCACGTCCCTCTCTTTGCGCAAGGCGCTGTCTGAGGACAGAGGAGGGAACTGAGTAGCAGCCTCTGGATGGCAAATTGCGGCACACAAACCACTACCAGCAGCAGCAGCAGCCCTGATGGGCTCCCTGGTTGGCTTTGCCAATCCCAAACACCTTTCCTGCCAGCACTGGACAGTCAGGCAAAAACACTCAAGGATGGTGTGAAGCACGGCCGGGGGTGCAGCCTGTGGGCAAGTCCCAAGCCACACAGGGAGGCTCAGAGGGCCACATTTGGACCCCTGGCATGAGGTTTCCCACCCCTGCATCAGAGCTACAGCACGGAGTTGATTAATCAGTTTTCTTAACTGATTTTAAATGTTTCGTGTCGATTAGAAGAAGCCCCCTCCAGTGAAGCCGAAGTAGTCTATTTTTAGCACTTGCACAGCCTGCCTGTGGTAGGTGTCCTCCGAGAAGAGGGTGCACCTCCTCTCTCTCACGCGAGGGAGTCCTCTAAGATGCCTGCCTGCAACAAAATGCACTAGCAAAATTTAAAGCATTAAGGGGACGGGGCCCTTGCAGTTCTCCAGATGTTGCTGGACTCAAAAACCCGCCACAGTCCCAGCAGCTGACACAGCCAATAATCTGGGGTGATGGGAGCGACAAGTAGAGATGTGAAGGTCTGGGGGGGTGAAAAAATTGGGGAGGGGCATGGTTTCCCCCCTATTTTTTCTGGGCCTTCGCCTCTCTAATAGCCCAGCAACATCTGGAAGGCCACCGATTCCCCACCCCCATCTAAAGACAAAGGGCGCTTTCTTCCTCCAGAGCTACAGGGGCAGTCACACGCAAGTCCATGCAAACGGTATTATTTGAGGGATTAAATCTCACGATTCATGAATTAAATTTTGAAACTAGAGCTACAGCACTAGAGACAGGAATTAGGCCCACACACACGCACCGCTGCTGAGAGTTACGTTTTAGTTAGTTCTGGTGTTTTAACACTGTTTGCTTTTGTTTTTTTACTGCATTATTTTTTAAACTTGTGAATGTAGTTAAGCTGGAGGCCCTCGCTTGGGAAGCAAAACATTTTATGACGTTGGGTAAAATTGGGTGTTTGGGCACAAGACGGTAAGTGGAGGATGCTGCCTTAATAGTTTGTGGCAAAGTTTGAAGAAGTACTTTCCTTTTGTTGGAGAAAATGGCTGATTACACTTTATAACACAGGGAGCTGCCGTTACCAAGTCAGACCATTGGTCCATCTGGTCCAGTACTGTCTGCACTGACTGGCAGTGGCTCTCCAGGGTTTCACAGCAGGGATGTTCCCAGTCCTCAGGGAGATGCCACTGGGGAGTGAACTTGGAACCTTCTGCTTGCAACGCAGGTATGCTATCACTGAGCCATAGCTCTTTCCCTGAAAATAAACTAAGATTCTAGTCCTCATGATTTTGGATAAAGGGCTGGTTTAAATAGGGACATAGAAAACTGCCATACCAAGTTAGACTCCTGGTCCATCTAGCTCAGTATTGTCTACACTGGGGAGGGAGAGACCGGGGGGGGCTCCAATTCCCAACAGCCCCAGCAACCAGCATGACCAATAGTCAGGGATGATGGCAATTGGAGTCCAGCAGCATCTGGAGGGTCACGGGTTCCCCATCCCTGATCTACACTGACCAGCAGCAGCTCTCTAGGGTCTTGGCGAGGGGAAATTCTCAGTCTGACCCTGAGATGCTGGGGCCTGAACTTGGGATCTTCTACATGCAAGGCAGGTGTCCCGCCACTGAGCTACAGCCCTTCCCCTTGAGAGCTGGCGTTCTCGAGTGCTGTAAAGGAGGATCCCTCCCCACGGCCCAGCTGAGGATGGTGTGATCGAGGTGCCTGCATGCAACGAGAAGGCCAGAGCCAGGGAGTGCCAAGCGTGAGCTTGGTAAGCGGACAGCGCTGGAGGTGCCTGGCATAGCGCTCCCCAGAGATGTGATATGGGGCATTGGATCTGGCTGTAAGTTGGAGCCTCCCCCTATACGTAACCTGTACTGTTTGTAAACACATTCAGATATTACACCACACCCTAAGCCTTCAGTGACCTCCTTCCAAAGGAAGGCTGGATAAACACTGCACCCGTGAAACTCATTGCAGCTCATAGAAGTAGGAATTGGAACTGGACTGCCTTCAAGTCGATCCCGACTTATGGCGACCCTATGAATAGGGTTTTCATGGTAAGCCTTCCTCTGGGGCTGAGAAGGAGTGTCACCCAGGGAGCTTTGTGGCTGTGGAGGGATTCGAACCCTGGTCTCCCAGGTCGTAGTCCAGCACCTTAACCACTGCACTACACTGGCTCTCTCAAGGAAGTAGAGTTAGCATTAATTATACATTATTTTAAAAATGCACCCTCCCTGCTCAAGACGCACAGCCCAAGAGGCTTTGTGGCTGTTCAAAACACATAGTGCAGCCAAGGCAACGCCTTGTCATGGACCAGCCAATTTTCAAAAGGTTTTATTTTTTTAAGCAAGGCAAGAGGAGAGAGAGAGCGAAAGTGAGAGAGAGAGAGAGAGAGAGAGAAGCCAGTGAACTAGAAAACAGAAGCACCGCTGGCCTGGTTTTGGTTCCAGTTTATGCTTCCTGCAAGGACTCCTGCGCTCACACTGTGTAAACAGAGAGAACATTCAGCATCTCAGCCAGGGCTGGGGAGCACTTTTCAGCTCAAGGGCCACATCCCCTTGTGCACAACCTTCCAAGGGAGAGCTGGATTCCTGCAGTGAGCAAGGGGCTGGACTCGATGGCCTCATAGGCCCCGTCCAACTCTACTACTCTATGAGAGAGGCAGAGAGCACGCACATACCAGGGGTGGGCAGAGCCAGAGGCAAAAGTGGGCAGGGCCACCGATGCAGCTCTTAACCTTGTTAAGGAGGCTACACAAAAGGTAGAGACATTGTCCATCCGCTCCAGCTATCACAGGTTGAGGAAAAGCTCTGGCAGACGGCATGGAACAGACAGGTGAGGGAAGTGGCCTGAAGAGACTCCCCAGGGCCACAGAGAATGGCCGGGGGAGGCTGCATTTGGCCCCTGAGCCTGAGGTTTCCTTCTCCTACTCTGAAACCTTAAGAAATTGCTTAAAAACAGCTGGAGCACACAACGCAGACATCGTCATCCTGTCACTCGGCAGCAACGTCACAGGTGCTGCCCAATAACCACCGACAACATTTGGACAATTGCATCCCACACAGCCAAAGAAAGAAAGAAAATCTCATCGGAGATGCTGCTGAACCCAGAGGAAACTTCGCCTCTCCCTGTCACAGAGAAGCTCAGTATTCAGGAACAGTCTATGATTCTTCTCCAACCCGTCAATGTGGCCTGCACAATTCTTTGCAGTCAGCACGCCCTGCACGCTATCCCCTGGCAAAGTCCAGCTCCTCATTCCCAGTTTCCTCCCCAGGCGGGCATGCCAGAGATACACAAAGGAGGGGAGGGCAAAAGAGAAACCAAACAAACAGCAGTAGGGAGTAAAAAGGAGCGCTTGGCAGTGTCACAGCAGCTCTAAATGCCTTGCGGTTTGCATTTATACCATCATGAGGTGCAGGAGTTTCTGCCCCACCCTGGGAAATTCCCCAAGGCCAGGCACAGCAACCCCACAGGTCAGTCCAAATAGACACGGCACCTGAGTGCTGACGGCCCATCCCGTCCCTCCCAAGCCTCTCACCTTCCTGGGACTGGCTGCCTGCCAACTGGGCCAAGAGCCGCTGGTTCTCCTCTTCGGCCTGGGCCAGGCCACTCTGTAGGAGGCGCTCTCTCTGCCGGGCCTCAGCAAGCTGCAGCTCCAGAGCCTGTGAGGAGGAAGGGAAACAGGAGGTTGGACCAAGCAGGGCTCGTGTGTGTGTACATGGATGGCAAGCTGTCCGCGGGCCCTTTCCTCCTGGTGACTCACAGCAGTTCAGCTTAGGGGCTGTCTTAGGACAGGCTGGTGCCCTCTGATGGTCTGGACTACAACTCCCATCAGCCCCAGCTAGCAATGAGCACATCAGGTTGGCAATGCCTTTTTAGGACGTCTCTCGGCAGCCCAGCCGGGCAAAGGGTGTAAGAACATAAGAGGCCAGGCCTATTTAGACCAACACTGTTCTCAGCGGCCACCTGAATGCCCCAATGGGACTCCCGTAAGAAGGACCTGAGCGCAACAGCAACTCGCCCACTAGAGACTCCCTAGCACTGGCATTCAGAGGGGCAGACGGCCTCCAACAGCGAACACAGCCATCTGGCTAGTAGCCACTGATGGCCTCCTCCTCCTCCATGAATTTGCCTATTCCTCTTTGCAGCCATCCACGTAGGTGGGTGTCACTGCCTCTCGTGGGAGCAAATTCCGTAGCTTAGCTGTGTGTTGCGTGAAGAAGTGCTTTAGTTTGATAACCCCGAATCTTAATTTTACTATTATGTGAGCTCAGGAGGAAACCTTTTCTCTGTCCACTTTCTTAGGCCGTGTGTAATTTTATACACCTCTGTCATGTTGCCTCCGACTCACCTTTTCTCTAAACTTAAGAAGCCCCAAAGGCTGAAATCTTTCCTCGCAGGGGAGTCACTCCAACCCCTTGACCATTTTGTTTGTCCCTTTTGGAATTTCTCCAGTGCTACAATATCCTTTCTGAGGGGAGGCTGCTGAAAACAGGCCTGCCCTGCCTAGCAAACCTTCCCCACCCCTCCACATCTCCCCATTTCTGAAATTCTACCCAGGGACACAAACGCAGCCATGAGCTTCCAGGGATTTAAACTGGGCTCACCTACAGCACAAAATCGATCAGTCTGAAAGGCCCATACACACTGGGAGTTTTGGGGGAGCGGGTAAGGGACCAGGACTGCACCTGTTGAACTGATCTGTTAAGAAGGGACCAGAGGCTCCCGATGAGCACCCAAAGCTGCCTTTCTACCGAGCCAGCTCGACGGTCCCTCTAGCGAGGTACTGTGTAACGAAGATTTATTAGTCTCTATAAATTCCGATGGGATTCAACCCACCAAGCTAAGCTACGCTCCCCCCCCCCTTCATTTGGATGTGGCCGGGATTCAACCTAGGAATCTATGCTAACAGGGCGTGCGGAGAGCTCTTCTCCAGTTCCGAGCAAGCCAGCGGCAGCCTCGAGCTCGACCTCCCCGCGCACCTGAACAAAGTCTCGCGTCGGGCCCGGAAAGGGCTCCCCCGCAGAGGGCCCCTCCTGCAGCTGCCCGGCGCGGCACAGCCCCTCGGCCGGATCCGGCCCGCCGACGCCTCCCTCTCCGGCCGCGGCGAGGGCTTCGAGCAGCTCGAGGAGACGCACCACCTCCGGCACCAGCCCGGCCACGGCACTCGGCCCGAAGAGGCCCGACAGCCGCTGCAGCTCCGAGCCCAGCGCCCCCGCCAGCCGGTACACCTGCTCCGAGGTCGGCAGAGGCGCCCTCCGCTCCGGCGGGGCGTCCATGGCGCCTCCGCGCGACGCCACAAGAGTCGAGGTCGCCGCGCGCCCTTCCTCGGCCCGGGCGCCTGTGAAGGGCGCCTGCGCTCGCCTCGCGGGCACCTGCGGCCAAGCGGGGAGGCGCCCTGCCGCTCCGCCTCCTGCCGCCGCTCCGCCGAAGGCTTGGCTACGCCGGCGGGGAGGTCGGCGAGCGCAGCGGCAGCAGCGGGCTTCGCTTGCGCCGCGCAGAGCCTAAAACGCTGCCGTCTCCCTGCGGACTCCAGGCTATTGTGAGGGCGCAGGACGACAGCAGCGGTGGCGTCGCTAAGTCCGCGCCGGCCCAGCTGGGGATTTCGGGACTCTTCACTGGGCGGGGAAGGGGGCGGGAGGGAGCTCCCCTCGGGTGCCACGAAAGGGCAGCATTTTTGCACCCAGGGAAAGGCGCTGGGGGCTTTTCTGCCTCAGCTGGTGCCAGAAGAACTTTAGCAGTTTGGGTATTAAGTGCGCCTTGAAATGCTAGGGAGGGACTGCCCTCTTGGGAGAACCCTCTAGTTCGTTTTTATTACATTTGTGCCCCACTTTTCCTTCAAGGAGCTCAATGCTCTGTGTCCCGTTCCCCCATTTTATCTTTACAGCAACCCTGTGGAGTAGGTGAGGCTGGGAGGCGATGGCTGGCCTAGTTACCCACTGAGCTTCATGGCGCAGAAGATCCTGCTGAGCCCCTTTTAACTACCTGCACCCCACTGCATGGCATAGCAAGCCTGCCTGGTAAACTGGCATCCATTAAGGAGAGGAGGCAAAGAGCCCACAGGCTGGCACCCAGGCCCACAAGCTGCACAGTGGCCAATGGAGTGCCCCAAAGGAAGCCAGCAAGCAGGCCACGAGCACAACAGCAGTGCTTGCGATTCCCATAATTGGTGGCACATCTGTTCCCTAAGGGGCTTGGCCTGCAGGCGAGTGACGGACCAGAGCAAGTGAGCCTTACCCTGTGCCAGCGCCTTTTGGAATTGCATACAACTGCTTTATGGCAGAGACAGCCTCTTTTGCCCACCAAACCCAGCACTACCTGCTCTGGCTGGCAGCAGCTCTCCAGATAAGAGTCTTCCCCACCACCAGCTACCCCAGAGCCTTTTAATTGGGAATGCTGTCAGGAGTCGGACCAGGGACCTTTTGCATGTAGAGCACAGCCTCCACCACTGAGCCGGGGTGGCCCCTCCATGCAGGAGAAGAGGAAGCTGCCTTCTATACCGAGTCAGACCACTGGTCCATCGAGTTCAGGGTTGTCCACACTGACTGGCAGCAATGGCTCTCGGGGGTTTCAGGCAGGGGGTCCTCCCCAACCCTACCTGGAGATGCCAGCTGGAGATTGAGAACCTGCATACAAAGCATATCACGCCAGCAACAAAGGCACAAAGCCGAAGGTTTCCACAGCTCTTGAGAATAAAGTCAGAGGGCAAAATTAATGCCTGTGCGAACTTCTGCGCAAAGAAATTTAATCTGGTGCGCCTCTCTTATAACCCAACATCCTGCTGTTTCTGGAGAGAACTCCACCTGCTGGATATTCATTTTAAAGACCACCCAAGTCTCCCATTTATACAAAATTTTATTAAACAATTGTGAAACTACACTTGGAAGCAGGCACTACACATACACACACATACACACTTTGCTGAAGTGCTGCAAACTGACTCAATGCAGAAACCTAAAAGGAAGGAGGGGGAAGCTGAACATTTAACTCCACAAGGAAGGTCACACAGCAGGCGGCAGTGCTCTGTTGAATGTCAACAGTGTGCAGTCGAGGTCATCCCGCCTTAGGAGTAGAGGTCTTCCCGGTCGGCAGAGTACACCTCCCCTTCCTGCAGGAGGGCGAAGTTGAGGAAATGGGAGGGGCGGTGGACCTCGTGGTAGAATTCTTTGGGGTTTGCCAACTGCAACTCGTATTTCATGTTGGGGTCGTGACGGACACCTGGAACAAGACAAAAATGAGCATACATCAGTCCCTGCAAAATGGATGCTACTTCCTCGCTGGGAGAAGCTGGTGACAAAAATGTGGAGCCAGGGATGGGGCACCGGTGGCATCGCCAGTTGTTTTAGACCCTCCCCCAACTCCCAGCAGCCAGTGTGGCCAAGGACCAGGGCTGATGGGAGTTGGAGTCCAGCAACGTCTGGAGGGCCACCGCTGCCTCCCATCCCTGGGCTAGGCGGATGCCGCTGCTACTCGCCCAGAAGAACAGAGAGCACACTCACGCCTTTCCTTTCTGAGCAGAACAGCCACATCCTGCCTGACAGGAAGCGAAGGGCCACACGTGACAGAACAAGCGTCGTGGTGGAGGGCACGGGTGGCTGATTTTCTCAGCATCCTCATCTCCTCTACCTCCCTCGCCCCCCCAGACAAGTTGGTGACGCAAAAGCTCAGAGCACAGGCCACGCTGAAGAGGACCAGAGCAAGAAATAAATCAGCCTGAGGAACAAAGACCATGAGAAGGAGGCTAATCGGGAAGAGTCGCCTCCTTCGTCACAAGGGAGGTCAGAGGAAGAGGCTCTGTTGGGCCGTGGCAAAAGGACCGGGCTCTGCAGCAGCAGGCGGCCCCTTCCAACTCACCCATGAAATTGTAATTCCAGGAGCTCTGGGCGGGCACCATGAAGAAGCCCAGAAAGCGGTCAGAGAGCAGCATCTGGACCCTCTCGTAGTGGGAGGGCAGGTAGCCCTTGGGGTTGTTCCCTTTGTCCGTGTTCTGCCTGCCCCACTCGTAGCCGCTGGGGGTCAGCTTGTAGGCCGTCAAGGTGCAGGAACCAGGGGTGAAGCTGCGCAGGAAGAAACGCCGGGATGAGAACTAGTGAGGCAGGGGGCAGAGAATGGGATCACACACCCCACTGCCGCCACTACAGAGCTGAGCGCTCCTTGCAGCAACGGGGCCCCTCATCCCTCCAAGGGACCAGAATAATCAGGCACTCAAGCGGTTCACGTGGGGGGGGGGAGACCCAAGTCCTCAGGAGGGCTCCACAACCTCTTCCTGCCCCTGGACTCGCCTGCAGGTGATGATGATCGTCTTCTCTCCATCCCAGGAGGGGTTCTCAGCCATGACTTTGGCGTGGGTCGTCACATCTTGCGGGGAGAGCTGAGGGGACTCATTGGGCTGCGTGTGGATCCATCCCAGGGGCTCCATCTCCTGAAAAACCAAGGGAGGGTCACCACTGGCTAGAAATACTTTTTGCCTGCATTCTGCCTGCCCCACTCGTAGCCGCTGGGAGTCAGCTTGCAGGCTGTCATGGTGAAAGAGGCGGGGGCAGAATACCACCCACTGGAGCTGCCTCCCCTGGTGAGTTTGGGGTGTCTAGGGCAGACCCACCTTGAGGTACTCGTGCTGTGGCAGCTGGCCGGGGAGATGGACCGTCTGGTGAGTGCCCCACTGTGGCACCATCACAATGCACCGGATCTCCTTCACCTGGGGGTTATCTGGGGGGCTCACACCATACAAATATCCTGCAATCTGGGGGGGGGGAGAGTTTTCCCACATCAGCAAGAGTCACAGGAGGGGAAAGGCCCAATAATCCCCGCAAAGCAAAGCTTTAGAGAAAGGGAGAGAGAGCCTGAGGAAGGAAGTTGGAAGGCAGGAAGGAAGGAAGTTGGAAGGCAGAAAGGAAGGAAAGGGCTTTACAAGAAATGTTCACATCCAGGTACGGGGAGAACTACAACTACCCTCCTCCCTGGCCATGCTGACTGCAAGGCCTGATGGGAGCTGTAGTAGCTAGAGGGCCAAATGTTCCCCCCACCGGCAATTAGGAGATCCAGTGTGTAGGTAAGGTTGAACAAAAAGTCTTGGCTGGAAAAGCCAGAGGGGGTAGAGGGAGAGGGCAGGATATGAATTTAATCAATCAATAAATATGTAAAAATGGCAAAAACACTGCATTGACATTGTTGTCTCTCACACACCCGTGGAGGGGGGGGAACAACTAAGTTGTCATACAAAAAAGGCACTGCTGGAAGTTCTGCCCATTTCATAGCAGAGATACGGCCTAGTTATAAGGGTCATCCCCCCTTCCCCAATTATTTACTTATTTGTGCTTTTCGGTCTCTTATACACCATGTTATTAGTTGAATTATTTTTGTACTCTCCTCTGTCCCCTCTTCCACCCCCTGAAAAATCATAGAATTAAAATGAAGAAAAATTAAAATGTTTTTGCTCAGGGAGAGAGCAGAGATGGCCACCAGGGACCGGAAGGGGAGGTCAGTGTGTGGAGGGATCAGGCAAGGCCAGTCAGGCTGGGACTGGGGTGGGAGAAGCCAAGAGGACTGGAGGGGGAGGGAGAGGAGCCTGAGGGCTTAAGACCACCCCCCCCCAACACCAGCAGCAAAGCCAAGGCAAGGGCACCTGAGCACGCAGGTCTGATATGCAGATGAACTTTTTCAAGACATTCTTGGGAAGGATGTAGGTGTAGCCGGTCTCCTTGATGTCATCCGACGAGACGTAGATGTGGTTTGTCCGCAAGTGGAGGTTGGCAGCAGAGATGGCCCTGTTGTTCGTTTGGGGGACGGAAGGTTATAGGGCATCCCGGGACCCAGACACACACACACACACAGCTCTCCCCTTGGTCTAAGCCGGCCTCATCAAGGGCCGCCACTGTCACTGCCAGCCCCTCGGCTCCTCACCTGACACGCCACTCCGTCTTGGAGGAGAAGGTCTGCGTCTCGTAGTTGCTGGTGGTGGACGTGATGATCTCATCGCCGTGCTTGTTCACCGTCCGTGTCTGGGTGGCCGTCAGCTGGGACTGCTCCTTCGTCTGCTTCTCGATCTCCGCGATCTGCTGGCGCTGCTGCGAGGGAGCTGAGATCTCCATGCCCAGGATGATGTCCCGGATCTCTGACTGTGTCAGCGAAGCCACGTTCACACTGGCAAGAAGAAAGTGGGGGAAAGGTGACAGCAGCAGCCAGGGGCCTGCAGATAATTTTCAGCCCCCAAGCTGCCAGGCAGGGCAAACACACACGCTCCTTTCCTCAAAATCTGTGGTGGGTGCCAAGATGGGCCCAAGGAGGCAGGGGTGAGGTGAATGCGGCCCTCAGGGCCTCCCCATCTGGCCCTCAAGACTCCTAAGGCCACATACACGCACCCCTCATCAGCCCTCCTCTGCACCCTCCTCCCAGAGTGTTTTTGCCTGACTGGACTGTGTCCTTCTAATGCCTCTAGCCTGCATGTAGGACACAAGAGGCCACATTTACAGATTGTAACCAATGCTACTAGCAGTAGATCCACTGATGTTCCAGACATGGCGAGCATAGGCTCATTACTTCTAACAGGTCTACTCTTGAGTAGGACTTAGGTGGCGACAACGCTACGTTTGTTGCTCTGCCCACCTTGACCCCCTCGGGCTGAAGAGATTCCCTCCCCTCTGCGCCAGGGACTACCTACTTGTTTTTCTTGCCATAGTCAGCCAATATCAGATCCTTCAGCTGCACCTCCACTTTGATCCACTCCTCGTCTGTCAGAGTGGGCCAGATGTGGTGAGGCTCCGTGACGGTGGTCTTGTCCGGCTTCAAGATGACCTTGGCCCGGTCGTTGTTCACGTGCAGGGCCCGAAGAATGAGGATCAGACGGGAGAAGGCCTGGAGGGGCCAGGGAAAAGAGGAGAGGGAGCAAAAGAGAGGCTGCTGAACCGGAAGCAAACACGTCCACAAGAGGAAAGGGCCTTGGGAGCAGGTCCTGGGCCCCGCTGGAGGCTCTCTCTAGAGCAGCCCTTGGGAAGGAAGCCTCAAGAGTTCAGCTGGAGGAGGGAGGCGAAGGCACCAATCTCAAGTCCACAGGGGGAGGCACTCCCTCACAGGGGACTGAGCAGCCAGCCTCTGCTGGAGGGGGCCACCATCCCAAGACTCACTGTGTAGGAGGAAATAGTCTTTAGCCAGTCGTCGTAAAGGTTGAAGAGAACCATCTGGGGCTCTGTCGCCTTCAGGATGAGGTCCCCAAACTTCTCCACTTTCAGGCAGGCCTGGAAGGGCAGCTGCAGCTCCGAGCCTTTGATCACAATGTTGGGGAAATCCAGCAAGTGCACCTGGGCGGGGGGGAGGGGAGAGGCTGGTTACGCTGCGCCAGCAGCCCAGATTCCCCCCCCCCACCGCCCGTTCCAAAGCACTGGTAGGAGCCCCTGAGCAGAGAGCGCTGCCCTCCTTCCCACAACCCACAGCAGAAGCAACCAAGGCTTCCTTCCTTTCCGGCCCACCTCCAGAGGGTCCAGCATGCCCTTCCGGGTGACAATGATCTGCTTCGGCTGCTCCTCCACAGGCAGGGACCGGATCAGGGCTGCCACTTCCTCGGCCGTCTTCCACTTGGCCAGCTGGAGAAGGGAAGCAGAGGTGCTGAGTGACCCAGCCCGCCCCGTCTGCCGGCCCTCTCCTCCCGCCTACTCCAGCGCCCACACCCCTCACCTGGCCCAACCGCTTCTGCCCTGCCCAGACAGAGGTGTGGATGATCTTCAGGAAGAGCTGCCCAGTCCGGGGGTTGAAGATGAAGATCGCCCCGTTGATGGGCTTCGTCGTCAAGTTCCCTTCAAAGGTCTGAAAGGGGAAGAAGCAGAGACTTGGATTTTCGGCACCCTCCACAGCCACCCAGCTGGTTCAAGACAGGCTACACACACACGTGCAAAATCCAAGAACATGGAAGCGTTGCTTATCTCCCTGCCCGCCCGCCCCTGCACTGGTGGCGGCTCTCACCTTGTGGATGGTGACCCTGTAGACGTTGGTGTCGTCCACAAACCAGATGATCTGATTGGAGAAGAGTTCCCCGTAGTTCTGGGAGGACAGGTAAGGCTCGGTGGGTTCTGAGGAGTACAGCTGCAGCCCCTTCCGGATCCGCTCCCGCAGCACGTACAGGGCGGGGTTCGCCTTCATGATCTTGGCCATGGCCTGCTGGATCAGTGGCTTGCTACCTGGGAACCAGTTCCCGTAGGCGCTGGGGGAGAAGGGCCAAGGCAGGCACATCAGAGCTATAGCAGGCCAGAACTAGCCATTCCCCTCCCTCCAAACAGCTGACTGCACCCAGAGACACCTGGCTGGTCAAGAAAACTTACAAATGGACCCAACTCCACGTGTATTTCCAGTCTGATCATGTCAGTTTGTTTATCTGCTCTTTGGTGGCCACGGGAGAATAAGGTCATCGCTAACTACTAAGCCTGGTGGCTATGTTCCACTTCCACAGCTGGAGGCATTCATGCATCTGAATACTAGTTGCTGGACACCGGAGGAGGGGAGAGGTGCTGTTGGGCTCGTGCCTTGCTTGCGAGTTTCCTGTTGGAGCATCAGGCTGGCCACTGGGAGACCAGGATGCTGGAGTAGGCAGCCCCCCCTTGGCCTGATCCATCTGCAGCCAGGCTCTTCTGAGGTTCTTAAGAAGAGGCTGAGCACCAAAGCCCTGCTCAGGACCCTTAGAAACTGTGATTACACACTCACCTGTGTAGGTTGTAGGCCAGGTCAATGGCAATGAGGACCCCGGTGGGTGAGGGATAGATACTCATGTTGTCTGTGGTGTAGTCCAGAAACTTTGCCCGGGCATAGCGCTCGATGTCATGCGAGTCATAGTCACCCCAACGCAGTTGGATGTCGATCCAGTATTTCTGGGTGGTGGTGCTGTCCATCACGTCCCTGAGCAGGAAAGGAGGCGGTCACTGGCAGGTGGCAAGCCCAGGCAGGCAGCAGCCCGGGGCCTTGTCATCCCGGGATGGGGTGGGGGTCTTCCCTTTCCCCTCAGAGGAGCAGCGGGTGGACTTACTTGGAGTCTGCCAGCAGGGAGGGCCGAGAGACGTTCCACTTGTAGGAGGCAAAAAGGAGGATGTCCGCACAGGAGGAGTTCATCTTGTAGGACTTCCGGGGGTGGATGGTCTCCTTCTGCACTGTCTCGATCTCCAGGGCGTCCAGCTCTTGGTCAAACACCTGAGGACAGATAGACTGCTCTGAAGAGCCCCAGAGTGCCAGGAAGACCCGACCCACCTCCAAGAAGGCAGCAGCAGCAACAGGGCGATCCACCTGAGCCCCTCGGAGGCTTCAGAGATTTCTGCAAGGTCCAGAAACTACCTCACTGTGCCAAGTTGGTTCAACTCGAGGACGTGGACAAGGTGCTTGGACAGGTACGTGCAACCACTTCGGTACTGGATCCTTGCCCCTCCTGGCTGATAAAAACTAGCAGGAATGGAACAGGTAGCTGGGCCAAGGAAGTGATAAATGCCTCTTTACGAGAGGGAGTGGTCCCGGG
Source organism: Rhineura floridana (assembly GCF_030035675.1). NCBI lineage: Eukaryota > Metazoa > Chordata > Lepidosauria > Squamata > Rhineuridae > Rhineura > Rhineura floridana. The sequence continues at coordinate 20,435,649 of NC_084500.1, read as the reverse complement.
CTGTCTGAAAGAGGCAGTGGTGAGACCACTCCTGAAAAAGCCTTCCTTGGACCCAGACAATTTTAACAGCTACAGGCCAGTGGCGAATGTTCCATTCCTGGGCAAGGTCTTGGAACGGGTGGTTGCTGGCCAGCTCCAGGCGCTATTGGATGAAACTGATTATCTAGATCCATTTCAATCGGGTTTTAGGCCCGGTTTTGGCACTGAGACAGCCTTGGTCGCCCTGTACGATGACCTATGTCGGGAAAGAGACAGAGGGAGTGTAACTCTGTTGATTCTCCTTGATCTCTCAGCGGCTTTTGATACCATCGACCATGGTATCCTTCTGGAGAGGCTCGCGGAGTTGGGAGTTGGAGGTACTGCTTGGCAGTGGTTCCGCTCCTACTTGGCGGGTCGTCTCCAGAAGGTAGTGCTTGGGGAACATTGCTCGACACCGCGGGCTCTCCAATATGGGGTCCCGCAGGGGTCAGTTTTGTCCCCCCTGCTTTTTAATATCTACATGAAGCCGTTGGGAGAGGTCATCAGGAGTTTTGGAGTGCGTTGTCATCAGTATGCTGATGACACGCAGCTCTACTTCTCCTTTTCATCTTCTTCAGGTGAGGCTGTCGATTTGCTGAACCGTTGCCTGGCCTCGACAATGGACTGGATGAGAGTTAACAAACTGAAGCTCAATCCAGACAAGACTGAGATGCTGTTGGTGGACGGGTTCTCTGATCGGATGGTGGATATATACCCTGTCCTGGACGGGGTTACACTCCCCCTAAAGGACCGGGTTCGTAGTCTGGGAGTCTTTTTAGACTCTTCCCTCTCACTTGAGGCTCAAGTAGCCTCGGTGGTTAGGAATGCGTTTTACCAACTTCGGTTGGTAGCCCAGCTACGTCCCTATTTGAGTAAAGAGGACCTAACATCAGTGGTACATGCTCTGGTAACCTCACGTTTGGATTACTGTAATGCGCTTTACGTAGGGCTACCTTTGAAGACAGTTCGGAAGCTACAACTAGTGCAAAATGCGGCGGCCAGATTGCTGACAAGGACCAAGCGGTCCGAGCATATAACACCTGTTCTGGCCAGCTTGCACTGGTTGCCAATATGTTTCCGGGCTAGATTCAAAGTGTTGGTATTAACCTATAAAGCCTTATACGGTGCGGGACCACGATACCTTGCGGAACGCCTCTTCCGATATGAACCGGCCCGTGCACTACGTTCTGCTACGAAGGCCCTCCTCCGGGTTCCAACTCACAGGGAGGCCCGGAGGGTGATGACAAGATCTAGGGCCTTCTCAGTAGTGGCCCCCGAACTATGGAACAGTCTCCCTGAGGAAGTATGCCTGGCGCCGACTCTGCTTTCCTTCCGGCGCCAGGTCAAAACCTTCCTATTCTCTGAAGCATTTTAAGTTACATTGATCTAATTTTAATAATGTTTATTGTATTGTTGATTGTATTTTAATATTATTTTGTTATTCATTGTATTTTTATACTATTTTATGTTCACCGCCCAGAGAGCTATCGCTAGTCGGGCGGTATATAAATTTAATAAATAATAATAAAATAATAATAATAAAGGAAGATTTTATATACGGGCAGTTAATTGGGTTCAACAAACAAACCCTCTTAGGGGCTCCTACCCTTCTTTCTGCACATTTGGTGCTTTAATTTTTACCCTTTTTTCAGAGCGGGGGAAACGGCAGAATTGCAGGTGCCAGAACTATCTAGGGAATTCCCTGCACAGTGGCTGGGATCTGGACACGGCTGTCTGTTCAGCCTGAGGTCTCCACAGCCATGTCTGCGAAGCAGCTTTGGGGTGGGCCGTAGCGCAGCAGCAGAGCACCCAATGGCATCTCCAGGTACGCCTGGGAATATCCCTGGAGAAGGGCTGCCAGTCAGTGTAGGCGATACTGAGCTAGATGGACCAAGTTTCACGTGGCCGCCTTCTCACCTGACATAAGTCCATGACGATGCTCTCGTGGATCTTCTGCCACAAGTGAGCACGGAAGATCTGGATGAGGGAAATCTTCAAGGTGGGAATCTTGCCGTGCATGAAGATGCCCGTCAGATCAAGCTGCACCTGGAAGCCCACGTACACCTGGAAGAAAGTGGCCAGACTGGGCTTCAAACCTTTTGTGCTCAGGAGAGAGGGGGAAGCGAAGAGGCCAGATAGGAGGAGAGCATATTCGCAAGTGCGGAGAGTCACAGTCACTGCCTCCCACCTGCTACTCCTCAAGAGACAACACAGAAGGTCCCCTCTCTCCAAATCCAAAAGCTGAAGAGCCGCACTGAGGAAAGTGAGCAAGGAGGAGGAGGAGGAGACTCACATTGGCTCTGTTGATCGTGGGAGACCACCAGAGCGTGAACCTTCTGTTAGGGATCTGGTTCAGTCCTGAGCGCTGGGCGTTGGTCAGTTTCTTCCACTTCATGGACTCCTCAAACCCACTGGCTTTTTCCCTGGAATAATTCAAAACCCCACAAAGGCATCTGCCATGAGACCTGCGCTCAGGTCTGCATACAAGCTCCCCCCCCAAGCCCAATGCCTGCCCCCTCCTTACCAGAAGAGACCCTCCCAGGTTGGGAAGTAGGTCCCCTTGAAGAGCGTGTGCTCCAGAATCCCCTCCACCCCACCAAGGGCCTGGATCATGTCTGTGCGGTAGTTGTTCAGGTTCCAGAGCTTCCCGTCATGCCGCTGGTGGGTCCACCAGAATGGGTTCTGCTTTAGGACCTGGAGGGAGGAGAACATTAGCAGCAGCGGAGGCCTCAACACGACCTGGGCAGCTTGGAGAGGGGAAAGGCAGCTCAGTCAGCTGCCAATGGACCCTGGCGCCCACCTAACCCTAACCTCATACCTGGTATTGCTTGAAGTCCGTCCTGACCCTCCAGCCCTTGTCATAGGCGAGGGTGTGTCGGTCCTTCTGGAAGAGGGTGTTGATGCGAGGGATGCCCCTGTCCCAAGAGTCCTCCAAGTCCTCGAGAGTCAGGCGCCTGGAGGGAGGGAAGGAAGGAAGGAGGGAGGGAGGGAGGAAGGAAGGAGGGAGGGAGGGAGGGAGGGAGGGAGGAAGGAAAAGATTGTTGGCTTCTTACTTTATTTTTCTCTGCAAGGAAGGAGTTTCTCTGCAGCCAACGCTGTGGCAGGCTCTGGAGGGAGAGGGAGAAGGAGCTCATCCCCTGCCCGCAGACGCACCTGTTCTGAGCAATGGCCTCCTGCCTCTTGAGTGCGTACTCCGCCCACACCCGCTGAGAGTCAATGAACTCGCTCTCCCACGGCTGAATGTATCTGTACAGGTTGGGGATCAGTTGGTCCTCCTCGTGGCTCATCCCCGAGCGGAAGTGAGTGATGCCCACGTCCGTCTGCTTGGACCACCTGCGGGACAAGTAGATGCGGGAAGAAGACTGGCGGGGACAGAGAGGTTGCTGCGAGGTGCTCCAGTCCCCTCACCCCCAGGTTTCCCTCCCTGCTCACCTGAGGTCGGACTGGGGGATGAGGACGTGCCCCATGGACAGCATGCCCAGGCCCCCCAGCTCCTTGGGCGTGTAGAAGACGACGGGCGGGAAGCGGCTGGGCATCTTGGAGTTCAAGCCGATCTTGATCCGCGTTTGGATCTTGTTCTCGCACTTCACCAGCAGGTCCAGAAGCTCCTGTGTGTTCACCACGGCCTCGCGGAAGTAGGTCATCAGCCCAATCAGGGCCGTGTTCCACTTGTTCACAATCTGCAAGCGGGACCAGAGAGGAAGCCCTCACAGCTACTCCGCCACAAGTGATTAGGAAGCAGAAGTGGCCAGACCGAGACCTGACCGCCCTCCCTCTCCCTGTCCTCCTTACCTTGGTGAAGGTGGTGGAGCCCGAGGCCATCAAGATCTGCCTGACTCGGTTGTGGAACCTTTGCATGGACTCATCGTCCACCCGCAGGAAGCACTGGGCTGTGCGCTCCTTGGTCACCTGCAAGAGTGGCGGACATAAGATGCCCACCTAGTCCAGCATGCTGTTCTCACAGCAGACAACCAGATACCCATTATGGGACGACCACAAGCAGAGCGCGGGGGCAAGAGCAGTTTCGCAATGCTGTGCAATTAATCTGTGTTTTCTAACCCACTTGGAAGCCATCTGGGCATTAAGCGGTATAAGCAATATTATTGTACTTTAACATATAAGACAACAACATTCAGAGGCATGCTACGTTCCCATCCCCAGCCAAGCAGCCCGCCCCCCACCTCATTCTGCAGGTTCCAGACACCATCCTTGTGGGTGAACTCTTCGTAGCTCGTGCGGCACTTGGGCAGGATCCGGCACTCAAAGCCGCACATGTTGAAGAGCAGGTTGGGGTTGTCCTTGCTGTAGACTGACACGAAGCTGTTCTCCCACTGCACGGTCGTGACGGAGCGGGGCAGGCGGTTCTTGATGTCCCAGAACACAGCACGGCCGCTGTGACAAACAAGGGAAGCAGAGGAGGAGGCTTGGACCCAGCCACTGGCTCAGACCTCGGGCCCCCTGGGCTGGGCACAGGTCGGGGCCAGGAGGGCAACCAACTCCCCTCGCCCAGCAGCCAGCCACTCACAGGTTGACGTCGTGCTTCATGAGGCGCATGCGTGCATCTCGGGGCCAGCACTTCTTGTTGTTGTAGCCCACAATGTTCTCGTTGTTTGGGTCTGGGTGCTCCGTGAGGTAGCGCTGGATCAGGTCCCTTGCCTCATCAGCGGTGAACCTGAAGACGCAACAGAGGGAGGAGTCAGGGGGCACCTGGACTCCACACCCAGGACAGCCAAGAGCTACCCGTGGGCGACGCTGGAGGAGGACAGGCTGCGTAGGGAGGGCCTCGCTGGTTGGATCCGGGTGCAAATGCTAGCAGGGGAAGCTGCCCAGCGGAGCTCCAAGGTCAAAGCAACAGGCTTTACAACTTCCTGGGTGGCAGAACTAAGCTAAGCAATGGGAACTTTTTCCCACCTGGACAATTCTGCAGCAGGAGCACAGGACGCTCCCGCATACAGAGTCGGACCGCTGGCTTGGCACTGTCTGCACAGACCCAGCCCTCTCTGGAGACACCACTGGGCACTGAACCCGAGACCTCCCATGTGCAAAGCAGACACTCTGCCACTGAACACGTTTGTGAAATCCTTTTCGGGGGTGGGGGGGTGGGGATCTGATGGGGTTTTTTGTTCTGGACTGCCCTGAATGCCCCACAGGGGCCTCTTCCAACTCTGACTCTCGCAGGAGCACAAGGAGCTGCCTTAGACCGAGTCAGGCCACTGGCCCACCTGGCTCACTACTGCCTTCACTGACTGGCAGTGGCTCTAAGGGGTGTAAGGAAAGGGGGCAGCCTTTCCCCGCCCTGCCTGGAGATGCCGTCTAGGACTGAGCCTGGGAGCTTCTGCGCGCAAAGCAGGGGCTCTGCCACTGAGCTACAACGGCCCTTCCTCGCGTCATGAGCCAGAGCCGCCCGTCTTCTGCAATGTTTGGGGCACAGGGGAAAAACCCACTGCCGGTCCTCCCCCCGGCCAGTACCTGAAGAAGATGTGAATGCGGTCGATGTATCTGCAGAAGAGGCGGATGGGATGGGCCACCTCTGTGGCGATGTCTTGGAAGCTGAGGAAGTCATTGGGCATCTGCGGGGGTCCGGCCATCTCGCTGGCGCGGTGCAGGCCGAGCACCAACAGGTCCATCACCAGGCCGTAGTACTGGACGATGAAAGAGGCGAACTGCAGCCCTCGGATGATCCCGTAGGAGTTGGTGTGGTTCATGTCCTGGGAGGAAGGGCAAGCAGGCTGGCTCAGTCGGAGCGCTGGGGACGCAAGCCAGCCAGGGCTCCGCCTGGGGGAGGAGCCAGGGCTCCGCCTGGGGGAGGAGCCAGGGCTCCGCCTGGGGGAGGAGCCAGGGCTCCGCCTGGGGGAGGAGCCAGGGCTCCGCCTGGGGGAGGAGCCAGGGCTCCGCCTGGGGGAGGAGCCAGGGCTCCGCCTGGGGGAGGAGCCAGGGCTCCGCCTGGGGGAGGAGCCAGGGCTCCGCCTGGGGGAGGAGCCAGGGCTCCGCCTGGGGGAGGAGCCAGGGCTCCGCCTGGGGGAGGAGCCAGGGCTCCGCCTGGGGGAGGAGCCAGGGCTCCGCCTGGGGGAGGAGCCAGGGCTCCGCCTGGGGGAGGAGCCAGGCCACCAGCACAACCACCACCACACCCGGCCACAGCGAGGGCACCTTGTAGTTGATGACCACGTTGTTCTTGGCCGTCATGTAGTCGGCGATGTTGTGGTCAACGATGAGGCGCAGCAGCCTGTTGAGCAGCGTCAAATCAATCTTCTCGTACATCTTCTCAAAGCGAGACTCCAGCATGACGTTGCACTCCCCTTCGCTGGTCTCCCACACGTCTTGCAGGTTGTTGATACCTGAGGGAGGCAGAAGGAGCCCATCTCAACCCAGCCGCCTGTTTTCAGGGGAAGGAGGGCGCAGGGGAGCCCTCTGGGGCTGTCCACGTCCCACTGGAACCGAGGAAGAGGCCAGGGATCGATGGCTCATGGCTCACGGCCAGGGCCGTCGGCAAACCCACCCAAGCAGGAAGCGAGCATCCCTGACTCAAATCGGACAGCCAGCCACAACGATTTCCCAGACACAGCGGATTCTGCTCAGACTCCACTGCAGGGGGCTGAAGGCACGGATGCTTCCCACAGGCAGGCAAGAAACCAGAATGAACAAACAGGACCCTGTCCCAGTCTCACCCTGGCACCACTTGTACACCAGCAGCGGAGGGGGCTCCGTGTCCGCCGGCTTGATCCAAGGAGGGAAGAGCCGCCTCTTGTCTGCCTCGTACCACAGGTACTGGTCCAGGTAGGCGTCTGTGATCTTCTCCAAGGGCTCCACGTCATAGACAGGGACCAGGTGGCTGTAGAGGTCCATGAACTCAATGCCCACCTGGCCAAGGAGGAAGCAGAGAAGAGTCAACCAGGGGCCAGGAAAGGGCACAGGGATTTTCACTGCTGCCGCCATCGGAGACTCCATACACAGGCACACCAGTGGAGGCCTGAAGGATGCAAAACAATGCCAGCCCCTGCAGGCATCCTGAGCCTCCCTCCTCCAAAAGCCTCACCTCCTTGAAGGCTCGCTGTGTCAACAAGTGTCGCTTGATGCGAGACAAGGCCTCGTGGGGGTTGTCGTACGCCTGCTCAATGAGGCCCAGCTCCTCCCGCTGAGATTGGTTCAGACGCGACTTCACGCTGGAAGGAAAGGAGGCTATGACCAGGAGAACCACAATCGTTCCCCGCAGGTCTCAATCTGCAAAGAGAGGCTGGTTCTCCAAGCCCACCAAGGAGAGCTGCAGTATCCCAGCTCAGGCCTGGCACCTTCCCTGGCACCTGTCCCACTGCCAGCTCCCCACGGTGCCCCTGCCCGTCCCCTCCCGCCATGTTACCTGTAGGCTTCCTTCAGCCTCTCCAGGGCCAAGATCAGCAACTTGGTGTCGTGCTTGTAGGACAGCGGAGGGAACGGGATGGGCGAGAACCGGCGGCTCTCCAGCCAGTGCACAGTGGTGGTGTAGACGGCCACAGCCTCCTCTGCCGTGATGTATGGACCGTCCTGCAGGGAGAGCAGCAGCATTAGGCGTGCATCCCTGGCCCAGCCCACTGGCCCCTCCCACCCCCGGGGGCCCCCCCACGAGCCCCACCTTCAGGTAGTTGTGCTGCCGCTCCTGCTCGGCTTTCAGGTACAGCCTGGTCAAGCGGCCCAGGTTCTTCTTGCAGACCGTCTTGTCCACAGTGGCGCCACGGCGGATGCGCTCCCGGTTGTAGTGAGCCGTGTTGGTCCACCAGTCGGCTTTGGCCTTCACGTACCGCAAGATCATGTTCTCAATAGGGGTCGGCAGCCCAGGCACCTGGCAGCAGGGAGGAAGGAGGAGAGGGGCAGGCTGGTTAGAGGAGCGGGTGTCACCGCAAAGCAGCCCCTCTGGAAGCAGCAGCAGCAGCAGCAGCTCCTCAGTGGCAGAGCACCTCCAGTGGCATCTCCTGACAGAGCTGGGACAGACCGCCTGCCACGCAGGATGGGCAAGACTGTGCCGGGTGGACCAATGCCTGAGTCAGTAACAGGCGGAGGGGCCAGGCTGGACTTGCCTTCCAGGGGATGTTGGCCTTCCAGCACCGCCACGCCTCACTCAGGTGCTGCAGGATGGTCCGGGCCTTGTTCTGCTTGATCCCCTCGGGCATCATGTCAAGGATGTCGTGCATGACTGCCGCACGCAGCTCCAGGTCAAAGTGAGACTCCACACGCTGCTTGGTGACCGTCTTGGCCACACCCTTTGAATGACGGCCTGGAAGGAAGGAAGGATCGGTCAGAGGAGACGCACAGCCAGATGAGCAGCTACGCAGGAGGGAGACTCCCAGAGGACAAAAGGGAGGCTCAGAAGGTCCTGGAAGCTTCTCTGGACATGGAAGGCAGACTAAAAAAAACGCTCTTCCCTGCATAAAAAAAGGCTTGGCAAGTGCCAGCAGGGGGGCTGTGAGTCCTTCGCTGCTGCAGAGCTCTGGCAGAACCAGGCAGGCGAGTCTCCCCAGATCTGCTTATGGGTCAAGGAAGGGAGGCATGACAGTGAGCATCATCTTGTGCTCCCAACCTATTCTGACGACTAGGGGAGACGTGCAGAGCGCACAGCCTCCTCCACTGCAGGCGGGGGAGCCCATTCAGAGGCGATGGGTTGGGGGGACATGGAGGACTCAAAGGCGGGCCTTGGCCTTTCTTGCTCAGCAATTAAGCTTATCCCGTGGGAGGAAGTCTGAGACCGGAGACGCTTTAAGTTGGATTCCTGCACTGAGCAGAGGGCTGAACTGGATGGCCTTACAGGTCCCTTCCAACTCTTCTATCATTCTAAGGTCTTACTGGAGAAGGCAACAAGAGTTCAGGGGAAACAGACAGTTCAGCTGGGCGAGGCCTTTTTAGTGGTGGTGCCAGAACTGTGGGATGTCCTCCCTGCAGAGAGGATTTGCTGGCCTCCATCCCTCTCTTTTTGTTTTTAGGCAGCTTTTCACATAAAAAGCAACATATCATTGTTACTGCTCTTTATTCGCAAGATTTACACACGTCATGCACTGCTGTTTTTCTACTCTGTACTGTTTTTAACTGTACTGTTCTTGACATCGTACTCTTGTATGCCGTTTCTGAACAGCTTTCGAGGAAAGGGAGACGTAAATACTAATAAAAAAGGAAATAATCCCAGCCAGCCAAATGCCTGACATAAACCCCTTTATTTGTTCCCCACATCTGGGCATTCAAAGGTATACTGCCGCTAAACAAGGAGGCTCTGCTGCTAGCTATTGCACCCAGCACCAGCCACTGAGAAACATTCCTTCACTGGAGATTTCCCCACCACCTCCCAGATCCCCGCTCACCTTCAAACTGCCTGGCCAGAAGGTTGCCCAGCCAGCGCTCCAGCAGCGGAGTGATGCCTCGCATGAAGAACAGCCACACGCGCCAGCCTGGAGCCCAGAAGCCACAGCCGGGGCCCTTCCCCACCGGCCCCTGGTTGTTGGGAGGAAACAGAACATGGAAACTTGCAGGCTGCCTGGGAATTACCGTGTGTTTCCGCCCCCTTCCACTCCTAGCCCAGCCACACCCCGGCCAGGCGCTCTGCCGGACTCACAGTGTTGAAGCGGTAATAAATGAGATGCTTCAGGTCTTTGCACATCCGGATCTGCCGCATCAGCTTGTACTTGTACCTGTACATCCCCGTCAGCTGCCCGACGTGGGCAAAGATGTACTGGAGACCGTCTGCCAACTGGGGGGGGGGGAGAAAGGCAAATATGTTAGCAGCGTCTCCGTAAAGGATGTAAGAGCCCAAGGGGCCCCATTCAGTAAAGCATCCTGTTCTCCCAGGGGCCACCCAAGTGTCCCTTGCAAGCAGGACCCAAGGGAACCGTAAGCCCCTTTCGGTAGGAGAACAGCTGCTGCGAGACCACCTACCTGGAAGGCATCCACGTTTCCCAGCCTATACTGGACATGGCTGTCCACCACCAGTTTGGTCAGGCGCAGCACCTCCCGGCAGAGATGGAAAGCATTGCCAAAGCGAGATTTCTTCCTTTCCTGCAGGGCGAGAGGTGAGAAAGAGGATATGAAGAAGCTGCAAGATGAACGTGTCGACAGCAAATGCGAGTACAATGCGTTCAAGCCCGGCAAGAACAAGCTGTGGAGGCCTACACAGACGCAGAGGGACCCAGCAGCGGCTGCCAAGTCCCACACACACTTAGGACAGGAGGAGCAAGGAGGCAAGGTCCACCTTCCTTCAAGACCAGCACCAACTCTGACCGGCAGCATCTACACCAGACCCCTTTAGGTATGGAAGGTCCCAAAATGGACTCAGAACTGGCAAAGATGCTCTGTGCCAACCCATCGGTGACTAGATAAAAAAAGCCCCTGCAAGGGGAGAGAGCCAGCACCTTGGTGGTGAGGGTCTTAACAGGCTTCAGGTTGAAGTTGTAGTCCAGGTGGAGATAGTTGAGGTTCTTGCGGTGGATCAGCAAGTTGAGCATGTTGTAACCCTGGCGGCAGACCTGGAGCCCCACCTCCACCCAGTCCAGCTTGGTCGACTGGAAGAACTTGGTGGCCTTGAAGGAGCGGAAGAGGTACCTGGAGGAGAAGGCAGGGGGCGTCATGCCTAATCCCAGGTCAGCCCAGCATCTTGTGCTCTGGCTGGCAGCAGCTCTCCAGGCGGAGAGCGCCTAGTTGTTCCCATCACCTCCTTCCAGATTCCTTTTTAACCAGAGAGATGCCAGTGGGGAGTGAACCTGGGGCCGTCTCTGAGCTAAGGACTCCCCCCTTCCCCTCCGCCCCGGGAGCCAAACACAGCGCTTGCAGGGGTGCCTGCTCACCTCTTCTTCTGGGCCTTGGGGGGCCTGTGCTTGAGAGCATTCAGGACGTAGTACTTGAGGAGCTTCTGATAGGAGACACGGACTTTGACAGGCTGCCCAGCAGGGCAATGTTCTCGGTACCTGGGAGATGATGACAGAAACATTTCATTTCTCCAGAGACAGCTCCAAGATATTTGTAACTACAACCCCCAAAAACAGTTAGTGCTTGAAGGAATTATAGTTATAATTATTATTTAAAAGCATATCCCCACCCTTCCTCTCAAAGGAGCCCAGGGCGGCAAATACAGAAATGATTTTTAAAAATTAAATATCTTAAAAAACCATTCCAATACAGACACAGATTTGGACTAAGATCTCTACTTGAAAGGCTTGTTGGAGGAGGAAAGTAGGCACCAAAAGACAACAGAGGCTATGCCTGTCTAACGCTTAACGGGAAGGAGTTCCAATGCCTATACTGTGTGGAACAGACCTCTGGATGAGTTGGTATCTGCAGGAGGCTTTCACCTGCAGAGTGCAGCACTTAACAATGAAACCAGTGGAAAAACAGACTGGGGACGTGTAGCCAGCCAAGTTCTACTCAGAGATGCATTAAAATTAACAGGTCTAAGTTACTGCTGTCCATTACTTTAAGTGCGCCTACTCTGAGCGTGACGACCAACAGCTCAGCCTAGTGAAAGAAAGGGATGTGGAATGCAAAATGGGAAACCAATGGCAAATCCCTCTTCCCCCCAAAAAAGGATCCCGAGGATGCAAAAAGTTGCAAGGGTCTGCATAGACCAAACCAGACACATGGAGGGACAGATTCCATACAAAGAAAACTCTGCAACTCTATGAGAGGTTCCTCTATGCTACGCAGACACCCCCACGTCCTGGAAGAGCGGCCCCTTCCCGCCTGTGTAAGGCCAGGCAGAGAGCTGTCCAACCAGTAGGCATCCATCAGAGAACGGCAGCTCTGCGCCGGGCAAGGCCAAAGTCTCCCACCCACCCTCACTCCCAAAGCCACGCTACCAGTTCTTGACGAGGGGGATGTCGAGCGCCCGGCGGGTTCGGCCAGAGCGCAGGTTGAAGGGCCGAGGCGCCCACAGGAGGGCGATGCCGTTGGCCGTGTTGTCGGTGTAAAGAGGCGTCTCCTTCAGGAACGGCTCCACAAACTCCGGCAGCTCAAACTCCTCGTCGTCATCAGGAAGAGGCTCCTGGCTCTAGTGGGACCCAGGGCAGTCAGTGAGCCCCCCAAAGGGGTCAGGCAACACACACACCCCCGAAACTGCCAAAACTATTAAAGCATTCGAGTGGCCAACACACTTCCCAAGTTTCCTTTGCCACTGGAGGTGTGTGTGAATATGGCCCTCCAGGCCTCTCTGTCTGACCCTCAGAACTCTCCGCAGGCCACAACCCGCAATGGCCCCGTTTTGCACCCTCAAACTCTGACAATGCCTCTTGCCTGCCGGGAGGGAGAAGTGGGGTGGGCGAGAGAGTGTGTGGAAGCCGGACTACTGTGCAAAGGGGAAATTAACTCTGGCTCCTCTGCTCGCTTTCCACACCAAAAGGCAGGGTAGAAATTTCCCAGATTAAACACACACCCCTGGCTAAGTTCACGAGCCTTTCCCCAAATGAGCCCACCTTAACAGAGTGCCTGTGTGAGATGGGGTTGATGAGGGGGTCGAAGTAGAAAGCCGGCAGGTCCGGATCCTCGGTTTTGATGAAGACCACGTTAGGTGTGTGGTACCTGCAGCGCAGAGAGCATTAGGTGAGCTGCCTCCCCCTCATCCCAAACCAGACGAGACCCCCCCCCACCTGAAACCTCACCAGGTGAGATGGACGTGGTGAGGGAGGTTGTTGTAAAGGTAGGGAAAGGCGATCTTGTACTCGGTCCTGATTGGCTGCCGGATGATGATCTTGTTGATGTCATTGAATTCATTCCAGTCTTCATCCCTATTTGAGCCAGAGAGAAGGGAGGATCAGCTCAAGGGCAGCCCACAGCGGGAAGGGCCTGGGGGTGGCCTCTGAGGGAGCTCCACTGAAGCAGCATCCTGTGGCGGCCTCCGTGGCAGCATCTCCAGGCAGGGCTGGGAAGGACTCCTGCCCCAAACCCTGCAGTGGCCCTGCCAGTCAGCACAGACAATACTGAGGTGGATGGGCCAATGGTCTGACAGCTTCTTGATGTTCACATGATGGTGGGGATCAAAGCTAGAAAGACACAAACACAGCACCCGCCTCTATTCCCACAGGCAAGGGACTCTCCCAGCGGTTGTCGGCGCCCCACCTCCAGGACCAAACAGTGTATGCTCAGAAATGGTCCAGGGAGGAGCACCCCAGACCCCCCCCCCATAAAGCAGCCTGGCTCCTAAAGCACCAAATTCATATACACAGACACGCACGTCTCTCGGAAGGAAGGACCCCACACTCACTGCAGGTTAATGTCCCGGACAAGCGGCTCGAACTTGGGTCCCCCCGGGATGGCCATGTTGAGGGCCTTGGAGGTGAAGAAGGCCTTCAAGTCAAACAGGTAGAAGTAGTTGTCGTCCACGAGGTCCGTGAGGAGCTGGTTGGCCAGGCGGTACAGCGTGGACATCATCGGGAGGGTGAACTGCCAGCGCTGGTAGGTGGACCCATTGACGTATCTATGGCCCAGAACAGAGAGCCAAGGTGTGAGAGGGATGCCCAGACGCCCACAGGCTACTCTCAGGAGCCACAAGTTACCGTTTCGAGCACCATGACAATAATCAGGCGCTGCACACAGAACAAGGGGCGGAACAGAAACCGGCCAGCAAGGGGCCAATCAAAGAGCCACTCTGTCACAACGACAGAGTCAAAATGAGCAGTGTTCAGCGACATATACAAGAAACACTCCAGGCACCCAGAGCGGGATGGGGGGGGCACAGCTGAAGCCAACCCCAACCGAGGAGGGCAGGGAGCCTGCACCCCAGGAAAGGGATGGATGTGGGCCTTTGCTGAATCTCATACAGCTCCTGAGGGGGTCTTTGAAGGTGCACACTGGGCCGGCAGGTGGCCACCCAATTTGCACTTTCAGAGCACTCCCTTCTAAAGCCCAACATCCCAAGGAATCATCTCCCGTTGCAGCCGCAGCCTGAAGAAGAGATGCCTCTGAAAGAGCAGATCGTTCCTTCAAAGATGAAAAGCACGCACTGGGTCAGCTGCCAGCCAGCCACGCCAACACTTCCCAAAGCTCTCCAAAGGTGCTTCTCCTTGCACGGGCTGCTCTGGGCTAGTGAACCTTGACAGAAGAACGGTCCTCTACTCCTACAACAGATGGAGGCTGACTCTCTATCACTCACTGCCTGGCCCCACCCTCCTCATTTCTGAATTCAGCACAGGGCCTGCTGGGTAGGATTTCCTTCTTTAGGCAGGCTCCCAAAGCAGGGGGAGGGGCTCGACTTCACCTCTCTCCCCCTCCTAAGCCCAGGCAGGGCGCCACCCACTTGCGGTTGTCTTTCAGGGGCTGGTGGTCGTAGAACCAATCCAGGACGGGGGCATCCTCCTCGGAGTCCAACTCCAGCTGAATGGCCTCCAGCGGCTCCACATCCAGAATGTTGTCGGCATAGTCAAGGGGCGGTTCTTCGTCGTCGAAGGGCGGGAAGCGCATGCGCTTGAAGTGCCGCCGGTCCCTCTTCTCTCGCCTCATCATGATCCACATGGACCTGGAACAAATCACGAGGGTCAGCCTTGCCTCCCAGGGCTGTGTTGTGTCAAGACCACACCCAGGCCAGTTGGGAGACCTCACTTACCCCCACTGGGCAATGTAGACCGGCTCAATCACCCACGGGATCTCATTCACAAAGGAAATGGCCCCCGTGATGTGGTACAGGACAGGCACGTCACGGATCTGCTCCCAGGGCATCGGCATGTTTTCCAGGAGCTTCAGGACCGCGTGAGGCATGTATTTCAGGGCTCTGGGGAAGCGGGGCGGGGGGGAGAAGAGGGCACAGTCATAACAGGCACTGAAGGCCAGGCACTGCCTTGCTCTCAACAGTCAAGACGCAACCACAATACTCTGCAGGCAAAATTCCAGGAAAATTTCCAATACTTTTTCACATACAAAGTTCTGTTTTATGAGTTAACTGATAACAACGAATGGATGTCAAATGCAAATACGGTATTTAGCAAGCTTGGCAGTTTTGATGTTGGCAGTTTTGTTTACCAAATACAAGTAAAATAACCATACTAAATTATATCAGCCTCTAGGGCACAGGTGGTGCACTGGGCAGGCCAAATCCAGTACTGCCCAACCTTCCAGGGACCACTGTTGACAGGCGGGGCTGCCCACCTGTCAATCACCTGCTACCAGATGACATCAGGCCACTGAAAGTTCAAAGCAGGGCTGCAAAGTGCTTATGCTGCAGCTGCTAAACAGGAAAAATAAATAAGGCTATTGATGGCTATTAATCCTGATGGCTAAATGAAACCTCCACATTCAGAGACAGTCTACCTCTCAGTGCCACTTGCTACAGAGCAACAACCAGAAGGCCAACACCTCCATGTCTGCTTGTGGGCTTCCAACCTGGGGCATCTCGTCACCCACTGTGGGAAACAGATTGCTGGACTAGGCAGGCTTTCAGTCTGATCCAGATTCAGGGTTCTTCTGAGGTAAGACCTTCCCAGTAACAATACATAGGATTGTGATTGAGTTGAAAAACTCCCAGAATCAACTCTGCCTTCTGTCACTTGAAAGGCCTGGCCATTTCCCCCCAAGGTAAACATCACCAGATACATCCTACACACCCAGATCCTCCAACTCCCCTTCTCACCCCAAATAGACCCGCTTGTCATGCCGGAACTTCCTGTTGGTCATGTCTCCATGGTCACGGATGATCTTCCGCACATGCTCAGGGGGCATGTCCTCCTTCTGGGCATCCACAAAACCAAACTTCCTCTTTTCAGCATAGCGCTTGGCCTGCAGCTGCTGCCATTTGCGGGCTGCAAGGGGACAGATGAAAGCACCACTCACAAGGAACGCCTCTCAAGCCAAGAGGACAGCTCAGTCCACAAGGGCAGAAGCGGAGGAAAAAGAAGCCAAAGCCTCCTTCCATCACACAACACACACAGAGCCACAAGCTTACCTTTTTCCTGCAGCTTTTCTTCAGACATGTAGTCGGGCAGTGGGGTCAAGGGAGCAGGCATTGGGGGGCAGGGCCCCCGGAAAGGGAACACACCTGCCATGGTGAGGGGTCAGAGCTGGGAAAAGAAAGCAAATCAGGGTTAGAGAGTGGCAAGCAGATGCACCTCCTCCCACAGGCCCTGAGGTGTACCACACTTCCCAGCCACAGATTGTCCAACCTCTGCCCCACAAACACACACACACCATCTCCTAGAGAAGAAGAGAGAAAAAAATGCATGAGAAGAGGGAACCCAGTGATGCTAAATAGCATACAAAAAAACAGGAGTTACCCACAATAATATGCTGCTTCTACAATGCTGTAAAATAAGCCTGCAGGGAAATTTACACTAGCAGACAGCTCATGTTTTCCCTGTTCTATTTTTCATCATCCGAGCAGGCTCAGATAGGAGCCATATGCAAGCTCCTTGTCCGAGTTGACCAGGTTGAACCCAACCCACCCCCAATTTTCCCAACTAGATCCCATCAATGTGTATATACGCTAAAAGCACGTTAAGAAAATGGAGATAACTTTTAAACTTTTTAGAGGCTGAAGAGGGGTGGGAAGGAAATAAGCTTAAACAGTTGCATTTAAACCTTTTTTGGGTCAAGGACCCATTTGGGAATCTGATGAAAGCAATGGACACACACACCCCATTAAAAAAGAAAACAAATACAACTTAGAAAATTAATGGTTTTGCAACCAGTTCACAGACCCCTCTGAAGCCCATCCATGGGCCACAGGTTAAGAACCCCTGGCCTACAGGGCTCCAGAGGGTGCAGCTCTGCAAGTATGCTGCAGTAAAAATATGCATTCTTGCAACATCCAAAAGACTAACAGATTTCTTGTGGCATAAAGTTTTTTGCCCCCATCAGATAAACAAAGCATTACCCTCAGTTAACAGAAAGCACAAGCATGTCCCACTAAACACGCTGGCGCTTACTTCTGAGGACTGCAATGACAACCACTATTATTATTACACAGCGCCACCCACAAGCGTGGCACTTCAGGCACCTCCAAATGCTCAGGCCTCCCCAACGAATCAACTGAAACACACACACAAAAATTAGCAACCAAAGAAAGGAGAAAAAATGAGCCAGCCAGCCTCCCTCTTTCAGGCACTGCTGCTGGGTAGGAAAGAACACCTACATACGGTGCAACCTTATCTAGGCCTACTCAAAAGTAAACCCCACCACTCTCTTCTGCAATTATATCCGTTACACACACAAATAAAGAAAAACACATTTTGCATCTACAAAAGGGTCACATTCAACTACGCTATGCTCTTGAGTAGGCCCAGTGGAAATAATGGCCCAGAGTTAGTCACATCCATTAATTTCAATGGATCCGCCCTGAAGTAGGGCCAACATCAGACACAACCCAACATATACATGTGTGGCATAACGGTTAGGGTGATGGACTATGACCTGGGACTCATGACCCGGGTTCAAGTCCCCATGCAGCCATGAAGCTCACTGGGCGATCTTGGGCCAGTCACAGCAGCTTAGCCTTGTGAAGGGTTGTTGTGAAGATAAAATGGGGAGAAGAGAACCACGTACACTGCCGTGGAAAAGTGGGGCATAACTGTGTATACATACATACATATATATTTACACACAGACACACATTTGCGTGGGCGTGGATGCGTCTGTATGTGTTTCCGCGCAGGGATTTGCTCCGGCATTTTGTAAAGAAAAATGTAAATGCAGTGCCTTCAAGTCGATTCCGACTTATGGCAACCCTATGAACGGGGTTTCCATGAGGCTGCGAGGCGACGACTGGCCCAAGGCCACCCGGGGAGCTTCAGGACTGGGTGGGGATTTGAATCCGGGTCTCCCAGGCCGCAGTCCAGCACCTTCACCACTACGCCACTCTGGCTCCGGCATTTTACCTGCAGCCTAATCGCCTTCCCCGGGGCTTTCTCCCAGGGAGGCGCTGTATATAGGGATTGCGTCCTCGATCCGGATTTGGCGCGCGCGTTGCCGTTAATCCGAATCGACTGCTCCGGTTTACTTTTTCTTTTACTTATAAGCGCCGAGTCCTCCCCTACCTGCCCCCTCCGCGAGGGAGACCTCCCTTCCCCGCTCCGCTCTCCGGCCTCGCCTTCTCCGCTCCTTTCGCCGCTCCTGCTCCCAACGCGGAGAAAACCTCTTAATGGCCGCCGCCGCAACAACCGACGCTCTGCGCGAGCCTCGTCAACACTGCGCAGGCGCAGCCCCTCGGAACCGGATGCGGCGGGGCGGGTAACGAACGGCGGCCAACCAATCAACGGCCGGTTAACGAAATGCAGCCAACCAGCAATACAGGGGAAAAGGTGTCTCTGCCGTAGCTCCGGAAATCGTCATAGTACTTCCGGGTGCTTGGGTGAATAGGTGGGTTGGGGACAAATTACGATGGTATTATTTATGCTGGACCTTCCCCCCCCCAAAAAAAGAGGGGAGAAATGAGTCAACTAAGGATTGGGGTGGATATCCCTGTGGAGAGTTTCGGTCATGCCCCTTTGCGGGCTCCTGCGGAAGCCACGCCCCCTCCCCAACCCCTTAATAGGGGAGGGGAGAGATAAAACACCCCAGGACAACCCTGGTAACAATATTAACCATAATAATATTTTTAATGTAAATTCAAGTAAATGCTACTCAGAGTAAACCCATTGCAATGAATGGCCCTATTCACTTCAACAGGTCTACTCTGAATAGGACTAGCATTGAATTCCACCCTGTATTATATGTATAGGTGTCCGTGTGTGTAGCTTTTTTCGTGACGGTACAGACTACCAGCACCTCTTTTTTGGCCACCCATGGTAACATTTTGTGCTGGCACCTACAGCACTTTTACCCAGGGAGAACTGGCACCTCAGGCAGCCCTTACTGCCTCTCTCTCTCTCTCCATCCGTCAGCCCAGCCCTGGGTGCCTCCTCTGTTTACTAAGAGGCTGATCTCATTGAGGCTGCCGCTCTCTATCACCAGGGCATGGGTGGGAGAAACGTCTATGGTGACCCAATCCAGATGCTGCATGGTCCCTCCAACTCCCATCATCCTTTCTGGCCATTGGCCAACCTGGAGCTGAGGGGAGATGGGAGCCCAACAACACGTGGAGGACTACAGATATCCCCTCCCCCGCCATGTTTTTAAATCAGTTGGAGCATGTAGCCATCCCCACGTTTTGTGGCAGTGAGTTCCACAGCAGTTTATGGATATGTTAAGTATGCTGCCCTGCCTGACCCAAGCCTACTGTCCCTCAGCTTCACTGGGCAGCCACACACACATTCTAGCAGAGGGATGGAGAGCTGCAAGTCTCCAGTGGAAAGGCCCGTAGCTTAGTGGCAGAGCAGCCACTTTGCCTGCAGATGGTCTGTCCAAGGATTGGGAGCTCCTCCTGTACTCCATCTTAATCATTACAAAGAGCAGTTATTTGGGGCAACATCATCATGCCCCATTTGGGGAACAGAGGCTGCCATATACCAAGTAAGACCATTGGTCCATCTCGAGCAATATTGTCTATCTAAAAAGCTCTCCAAGATTTCAAAAGCAGAATTTTTGCCAGCCCTAGTGGCAGAGGGCTGAACCCAGGACCTTTCCCATACCAAATAACCTACCACTGAGTTATAGGCCTCACCATTACCGCCCCCCCCAGCCTGATGAAGGGTTCAGAAGAACGCAAAAGTTTTCTTTTGACTTCTGTGACATTTTGTAGGTCCTCACACAGCTATTACCACTCTATAGGGCTTTAGTTCTTGGAAAGCTATCTTCACCAAAGTGTGAGTAACTTCATGGAGTTGCCATTTCGAGGGCAACATTGTTCACCTGTGACCCTAATCTTACTCCTGCAGACTGTGGGATCTTGTAAGACGAGAGGGTCACAAGAGAACAGCGGCCCTGGCCTGACCAGCAGCACGGCTTTGAGGGCACCCAGCCCCCACCTTCAAGGCCTCAGGAGCCTCCCACCTCACTGTACGCCAAGAAACATCCCTCCTGCCAGGTAGGCCAATCACTAGTATTCACTTTATCCTTTTATTTTGATTACTTTAGCAAACATCCATACAGCTTGTTACAAAAAAGAAAAAGAAGAGATTAATCTTGTAAGTGCATTTTTTCTTATTGTCGACACAATACTGCAGTGCCCCAGAGAAAGCTGTTTGGCCCTTAGCAAGTCAACTGGTACTGCCCTCAGCATCCAGGATAGCAAGGTGGTGTTGCCAACTGGCACGGAATACCTTGTATTAATTTGGGTGGCCAGCAGGGGCAGAATCTGGCAGTGGCAACTGGCCCTGAAGATGCCAGGGTCCCCAATTTGATCTAGAGAGAGGTGAGGAAGGTGGGATTTCCTTGTAAGTCTTCTGTCCATCTGCACATGCAAGAAAGAGAGAAAACAGTGCGAGGACAAGTGCAAACTGGTGTCTTCCAGCCTCAGCAGAGCCCCAGAGGTGGCTTCTGAGTTCCAGTGCTGGCCAAGCCCTCCAAAGAGATCTCTCCCTACCACCCCTCTGTCCAAAGAGAAATGCACCTGGAGAACATTGGTTGCCAAGAGGCTGAGCTGCATGGCACAGAAGGCTCCTCAGGAGTCACATTCTGGAGAGAGACCAGCACAATCCTGCTTTCAGGTTCCGGCAGAGAAGGGCCAGGAGGGAACAAGCCAGAGGTCTAAGGGCGGATCCTGGCTCTCTGCCACTTGCCAAGGACCTCCAACAAGGGGGTCTGGCCTTAGAGAACCCCTGCCACAGCACCAGCCCCAAGGCAGAGAACATCTGCACTGCCTTGAGCCGTTCGGGGTGGGGAAGGTGCCAAAGGCATCAGACTATGAAGGTTGTGCAGGGCCCAGTCATTTCAACCAGCTGTGGGGAAGCCCCATTGCATCCTTGGCTCCTGCCTGGGCCCTGCCTCTGCTGGGTCACCTTCCTGTGCATCTGCAGAGCCCCCCCTCCTCTCTCCACCCCACCAGAGGGCACCAGACCATTGTCCCGAGAGACTCTCCAGAAACACATTCCTGCCCTTTCTCCTGCTTTGCATGGCAGCAGCTGTGGCTGCTTCATTCCCATCTGGAGGGATTAGAGGGCAGCTGCAACCTGGAAGGCAGAAGGTGATGATGGTGGTGGCAGCCCGTCGGCTCTCCTCTCTGCCCGCTTACATATAGCCAGCTGGTGGGAGGGGAGAGCCAGGTGGCCTTACTTCTCCTTCTCGCGCCGGCTGGATGTGAGGAAGTCACTGCGGAGCAGGCGGTAGAAGAGGACAATGTTCATGGGGGTCATGACAGCCATGCCCACCGTGCTCAGTGCGTAGGTGTTGGGTGGGATGTTCTCCCGGTTGAGCACCAGCCAGCGGGTCATCCAGGCCAGGGTCGTGATGCGGAAGACCATGTAGGTGCCCAGGTTGACCAGGCTGGTGAGGCGGTAGGAGGTGGTGTGGGCCAAGCCGGCCATCAGCAGGATCGTCCGCAAGTGCAGGAAGATGGAGTTGACCTCCACCAGCAAAGCCACCGTGGCAAAGCCCACAAAGCGGTGGACCAGGAAGGCAAAGCCAAAACAGAGGATGACCTGGAAGAGAGAGAGGGTGCGGGGGGGAGGGAGAGATTGCCAACCAAGCAAGAAACATCAGAAGAGGCCTTCTACTGGATCAGGCAAGAGAGATCCATTGTGTCCAGCCTCCTTGCCCCAACGGAAGCCCGAAGAAAGGACCTGGGTGCAACAGCAGCAGCACCCTCCCACTTGTGATTCTCAGCAGCTGGAATGCCTCTGAGAGTGGAAGCAGTCCCGGCCACAGGAAGCTACCACGGTCTCCGCCATGTGGCAGCATCAGGTGGCCAACGGGCTCCCCCATCAAAACTCTGCCGGGAAGGAAGGCTTGGCCAGCTCCCAAGGTCCCTCACTCTTAATGGGGGGGGCAGGGGACCCATCACTGGGGAGGGTCTGTAGCTCTTCCCAGCACAGGCTGTAATGGGATTAGCTGCCCCCGGGGGTTAAGCTCTCTGTCTGTCTGAATTAGATGTGTTATTCAAATGGCCTTTTGATCCTTCTGGCAGCAGATCCCAACAGTCTGGAAAGCCACAGAGGTGAGGGAAGCCGATCACTTTGGGTGCGAGGCTTGCATTCCAAACTAAGAGAGAGAAAAGCGGCTGCACACCTGGAGGTGACTGGTGGACAGTGCCCCCAACACATATCAGATCGGCAGGAGCCACTTAATGACCGCTGGGCAAAAGGCAATCTGTACATGCACAGATACACCCTTGCCTTTATCGCCACCTTACCTCTTGTGAGGCTGAGCTGCCTTGCGACTGAAAACTGGGGCAAAACCTTAGGAAACGCAGCGGCTTCCTCTCTTTTCCTCCCCCTCCTGCCCCCCTTCCACTACCAGCTGCTCCTCCCTCACTTGCCATGAGCTGGTCCCAATTCCCCCCCTCCCTGCAATGCTCCTAACTATTTCCGCCTGCAAAGCGACCCTCTTGCTCTCCTGAACGCCACAAGCAAATTGTTGCAAGCGACAGCAGCGGCTGGACAGGGCAGAGAGCAGCGGCTGGAGGATGCCAGCAAACGTGCCGCACCCCTCCATGCGCCAAGGGCAGAGGCCCTGGACCATCCATTTGGCTTGTGTTGCCCAACCACCACCACCCCGTACTCAGAGGCCCAGTTTAGGTGTCGCACTGAGAGGCTGGCGGGGCTCAACCGGGAGGTACCTGAAGGAGGCTGAGCTGCCCTTCCTGGAGAGCAGCCAAGTGTGGTGAGGCCATTGTGATAGAACATGCCCAGGAACAGAGCACTCGCTGAGGTTTCCCAACCCAGGAGACCAGCTAGCAGCAGCTGGGAAGAGGCGGGGGGGGGGCTGGGGCCGGAGCCTCACACTTCCTGCATGTGCCTTCACTGTACGGCACGGAGGAGGAGAGCTGTTTCACCCACCGGAGACCGGCCAGGTGCGCTTGCCACACCACAGGCTACAAAGGAGGGGGCACAAAACAAACGACAAAGGAACCCCCCCACTCCTCCAGGACCACTAGCCCTCGGCCAGTGGCCTTCAGCCGCCCCCCATAAAATAATCAATCTGATGGCCGGGGAGGGGAAGATTTGCATCCCCACCAAGGCAATGGGTCTTATTCCCCCCGCTTTCCTCTCACCACCAAAATCTGTGGGGTCTTGTGAGGGGATCAGAACTGGCCTGAGGGGCTGGATCAAGCCTCCTCTGACCTAAAGAGCGGTGCTGGTTTCATTTCTCTCCCCCGCCCTGCTGCCACCATTGTCCCTCCTGGTTCTCCTCTTCCACCCTCTGCCTCTCCCCTCTTGCGGTCCTGGCCCGCTCCCCTTGGAGTTTTGCAGGGGGTCCCACCCACGTCACTTGCTTTGCATCACACATTTGCCCACAGCCCGAGAAAGGGGAGAGACGGGTGTGAGCAGGGCCAGGCCTGAGCCACAAGAGCCCCATCAGCCAGCTGGCCAACACCCCTGGCCACAGGCTCTGCATCCTCTGGGGCTGGCCACGGGTGGCTCCTTCACAGAAGGGCCTTAGCATGCAGAAGGCCCCTGGTTCAATCCCCAACGGCGCCTCCGGGTTGGGCTGGGAAAGAGCCCTGCCGAAACCCTGGAGAGCCATTGCTGCCAGCCAGTTTAAGCAGCACAGGGCTAGATGGACATGGGCCTGGTTCAGTAGGAAGCAGCGTCCTTCAACCCCCTCCCCTCCCTCCACAGAGGGGCTGCAAGAAAGAACTCACCACCGAGTGATGGAAAAGCAGCTCCCAGCACCGCTGAAGCTTCTGGTGGCCCATTATGTCAGCGAAGTCCTGCAGGAAATAGCCTGTGGCAGGCAGAGTAAGGAAACCCTCAGAGGCAAGCCAGCCCTCCCCCCCCCACCTCTATTGCCTCGTCCTCTGTGGACCTCTCTCGCTCACGCGCTCCTTGTTTTTAAATTTCCACCAGTTAAACCATGAAGAGGCCAAGGCTGGAAAAAGTGTCTCAAGATTCCTGGCTTCAGAACCTTTCCAGCTACCCTCTTGCTTGCTGTTTAGTTTGCAGCAGTCAGGTTCAAACCGCATTAAGCACTTGCAGCAGGCGGGTGGGGGTGGAAAGAGTCCAACATGTGGCACGCGGCTCTCCCGCTCCCCGGGCAACTGGCCGCCTGGGAGTTTCCCTCTGCCCTGATGGATAAAGACCCCTCCTCCTAGTTCTGCACTCTCCGTTTCCTTTCATCTTTGGCTCAGGAAGCCAGCCACAGGGAACGGAGCCAGCCAGAGCTGATGCACCCATTTCCCTGACAAGGTTCTCTCCTAGAAAGCTGCCAGCCTCACCCTTTGCCCTAGAGCAGGCTTCTTTGCCTCTCCATGCCACAGCAACAGCCTGAGCTCAGCAGACTATCCCAGAGACCGACTCAGAGAAGCTGGCAACCGCAAGACGTTTCCATGTTCTTTTGGATGTGACTGTTGCCTGGAATTTTGCTGCGCCGCTTGCTATTTTGAAAGTCACAAGAGAAGCTTCTCCTCGCGTCCCCTCCCTTGGAGAGTCTCAGCTCTTGCAATGAGAAGCCCCTTGGCAAAAGGGGGCAAAATCCTAGCGACGCTTAATGGGGGCTATACCCCACTGGGCCTTCACCACCAGCTCTGCTATTACGCTTGGACTCCATTTCCTGCCCCCCCAAAAAGGGGGTGTCTTGCTCTCTCTCTTGCTCCAGAAGAATGCCTGTTGGAGCAAAACACGGGGGGGGGGGAGAAGGGCAGCGTGGCCCAGTGGACAGAGCAGCCTTGGCTCTGGAGGGCTGTGATCTCAGCCTCTTGGACAACTCAGCCTCTCCCAGCTCCCACTCGCCATAGCAGGCCTGGGGAACTTGAAGCCACAAGATGTGGGGCTGACCCCCAGCTGGCGATGGCTTTCAAAGATTAGGCAACTCCATGCAGGAGGAAGAAGACTCTTCTCAGCTATTAGCCACAAGAGTTTAACGTGGAACCTCCAGAGTCAGAGGCAGTCTGTGGCAGAGTAGCTTCCGGCCCTGCTGTGAGGGCTTCCCCGGGAGGAGGCATTTGGCTATTGTGACAAGGGGGATTCTGGGTGTTTGGCCTGATCCAACAGCTGAGCGCTGCTTGTGTTCTTAAAGCCAAAACATATGTTGCCAAGGTTTTACTTATATAAGAAATACAGTAGGGCCCCACTCATATGGCGGGCTACGTTCCAGACCCCACCTAGAAGCGAAACCCGCCGAAAAGAGGAACTCTTTCAATAAAATGGTGCCCGAAAAATACCATAAAAGTGGAACAAGCGCCGTATGAGTGGGGCCTTACTCTAAATTTAGCCGCTGTATTAGCGGAACGCCAAAAAGCAGGGCCCTACTGTATATAATGTTCTATTGTTCAGCCTTCCCCAAGCTGTTGCCCTCCAGATCTTTTGTACTATGGCTCCCATCAGCCTCCGCTGTCCTCCACCTTTTGGTCAGGGATGGAAAACTCTCACCTGCGATCACCCCCACCAAACCACCCTGGCTGGAGGAGCTGGAGCCCACAACACCTGGAGGCCCGCAGGTGCCCTGCTGTCTAACCACCCAGTCAGAAGGGGGGCACCTATTCTGCCCTCTGCCTTCCCCTCCACACCTGCCGTGCTCCATCTGGAGGGGAGTGCAACACACACGACCAGCAGAAGAGCCCGGAGGAGGCAACAGCTGTGCCAAGCCAAAGGGGCCCATCAGAGTGGCTAACCGGCTGCCCCAATGGAAAGTCCAAAAGCAGGACCCGAGCGCAGCCCAGCACTCTTTGCCCCACTTGTGGTTCCCAGCACCTGGAATTCCGAGGCAGACTGTCTCCGACAGTGGAGGGGCAGCATAGCCATCTTGGCTAGCAGCCATTCATAAGCCTGAATGAAAGATAAGCAAGCGCAGGGCATTCCCCAGCTAAATCGAGTATGGGGGATTTCTGAAGCCAGATGACAGCACAGCACTACCACCAAGTCTGTCCTCTTTGCTTGCTTCGTGGAGCCTCCAGCAGGAAAGGCGAGGATGTTGCAGGCAGGCAAGGTCCCACGCTCCCCCTTCTTCTTCAAACTGTAGGTAGCCCCCAGCGTGAGTCAGCAGCCATCTCGGGGGCCCAGACCCTTTCTCTGAGGCTAGACATTCAGCAGCTGGACCCCTGAAAGAGGCGTCAACTGCAGCAATAACAGCCAAGAGACCTCAAAGGAAAACAGGTTCATCCTGGCATGACTTTGTGTGGGCCACAGCCAAAACTACCTGGTAGCTGTTCACTTTGAGGATCCTATCGGTTGGGAGCGGAAGGAGCGACTCTGAAATCTTACAAATCCCTCCATCAGCACTGTTGAAGCCGGCTCTTCTTGGCCACAGAAGCTCCAGCCACCAGAAATGTATCAAGCCTTTCACCGTGGTTGGCCACTGCCCTACCTTGGCCCAAGGCTCCATCCCAGGGAGAGACATAGCTAGGCTCACCCCAGCTCTGGGCCACGCCCGCAACTTTGATCTGGCGCCTCAGGGGGAGCATGTCAGGGGTGTCTTTGAGGCAGCATGGGGGTTATGCGTGTGAATGGTTCTCCGGCCAGAAATGGCTGCAGCCGCCTCTTGGGAGTGGCAAGGAGCGGGGTGCAGCAAGGCTGAACTCTGCGCAGGAACATGTGCTGCTGCTGCTGAGAACAGGCTCCATTGTTTCCCCCCACGGCCAGCCGGTCATGTGTACGCAAGGAAAATGGTGAGAGGCATCAGCCTGAGAGTGCCTGTCACCAGCTGCCTCTCTCCCCACTCCCTTGTTCCCTGGGGACGAGCTGCTGAGCTTGCTGCCCACCCCCAGGACCAAGGCCGGTGGAAGGGCATCCCTACAGCTGGGGACTGCCCAGAAAGACCAGGCCAGACAGGGGGCAGTCATCCAGTTAAAGGGGAAGAGAAGGGCCACAGTTCCAACTGGGCCTCTTTCTGCTGCACCAGTTCTGGGGGCATCAGGAACGCTGGCCTCCCTTTCTTTTCCTTGGGTCCAAAGCTCTGGGCTCCCCGCCACGCGCCACCTCTGGGGCGGAGGGAGGTTTCAGGGCCCTTCCAAGCTGCCTGGGCCCAGCGCCTGGGACTCGTATTCAGACCCAGACTCAGCCCTGGAACGCTGCAAGTGCCTCTGAGCGCGTACAGAGCGCCATCCATCTCCACCGGGCCTATCGAGTGTGGCTTCAGCCCCCCACCCTCCTCGTTTGATAGCTGAGCCTCTCGCCTCTCCTGGAGGAGGGAAGCAGCGGCTCCAGCCTGGGGCGCCCCCTCCTCCTCGGGGGGCTGTGGGACGGCGGGAGCAGAGCCACTCACCGACGGAGATCCCGAGCAGGCGATGCGCCGCGGGCAGGTGGGTGTCGATGAGGTCCTCGGCCATCTGCGGGTGCACGTAGAAGCTGCAAAAGGAGAGAGGGCGATGAACCCCGCGCGCCGGCCTCGCCCGCGCCCCCCCAGCCGGACCCTCCCTGCCCCTCGCCGCCCATCCATCCATCCCCCGCCTGACCCACCCGAGCAGCGCCCACGAGCCGCTGAGCAGGCTGTGGGCGAGGGACGTCCAGACGTTGCGCCACTTCCAGCGGTTGCGCTGCGCCGAGGGCGGCGGCGGCACCAGGCGCTCCAGGCCGGCATTGAGCAGGCGGAAAGCGACCACCGACCCCCCTAGGACCAGCAGATCCATCGAGGGGCCGCCCGCTGGACCCGATCCCGCCGATCTCGGCTCGCCCGGCGCCCCCCGCCCCGCTGTGGCGACCCTGGGCGAGCTCCCCCCGACGGCCGCTCTGGCTCGCTTTGCGCCCGGGCGCAGCCGCGGGCAGACAAAACGAGCCCCCGGCGGTGTCTGCCATTGGCTCCTCGGCCGGCCCGTCTCCGTGGCGACGGGACACGCCCAGCGGCAAGGGGAGGGGGCTCCTCGCCGTCCAGAGCGCCGCGGGCGGGGGCAGCAGCAGCAGCGCCCCCCCCGGAGGCCGAGACGTTTCTGGCCCCGCCGGCCGCCGCGGCGCGCGGCTTGGACTGGACGGCTTGTCCGCTCGCTCGGGTGGCTCGGCTTCTACAGGGCTGGGAAAGCGGGCGGACGTCCTTCCTCGCGTGGAGCTTCAATTACCGCGCCTTAGGGCCAAGGGGAAGGGAGGCCGAGGGGGACACAGGAGTAGAGGCGTGCCGGTGAGGCGGCCCGCGGAGCTCCAGCTTGGTGTCGCGGGGGCCGGGCGGGCATTCCTGCACCCTCTTCAAGCCAGCGATGAGCCCTGGCAGGCCCTGCGGCGCGCGCGATCCTCCTGAGCGGACAGCGCTATAGAAAGGATCGCGCAAGCGGTGCGCCATGGCCGGACGGGAGGAGGGGCGGCGTTCGGTGTGCCTAGCGCTCCGCGGCCGCTTCGCCCGGCCTGGGAGGGAGGGAGTCAGGCGCGGCTCTCTCACGCTGCAACGCAAGAACGCCCAGCCCCTCGGGGCAAAGCGGAGTGGTTGGGCTCCCCCCCCCATACTTAGGAGCGGGGCGGCGGCGACGGAGCTATCTGGTTGTTTTCGAAATGTTAAAAAACCTGCCAGCGTTATAGGATCCATTTATAAATGATTATATAAGCCTGTAGGATTGCAGCCAACTCAGTTATGCTCAGAGTAGACCCTTTGCACTGCTCTCCATGTAAGGAAGGTGGGATGCAACCTGGAGTGGGCTTTTTATAGAGTGGATTTGAGGGGTGCGGGCAAATTCACTCCTGCACCAGCAGGCACGGAGAGGCGACCCTTGGGTGGACTTCAGGGCAGCCTCTGCCAGGCTGGTGCCTTCAGGCCAGCACAGCAGGGGGGGCTTGTCTGCTGCCCAGGAGGAAGGGCGGGATGTAAACTTAAGTCAAATAAGGGGAGAGCTGGGACTGAGCTGAGGTGGGTGAAGGCTGCAAATAACTACCCTCCAGTCATCTGCCCAATCATCCCGCCAGCAGAGAGGAGGGGCTGTTCGCCTGTGTGTGCATGCGAGAGGGGGGTGTTAGTCAGACCCACTTCTTGGAAGTGCTGGCCTCACCCCGCGGGTTGGCCAAAGGTGAATGAGACCCTCCGGCCAAAAAGATTGGCCATCCTGGTTCAAGGTGCTCCATCTGACTTACAGGGCAATCCCTCTGGAAAAATGTCAGCCTCACCGTCCAGCCACGGAGGCAGTAAACTCCTTCCACAGCTTTGGACCTATCCTTTCCTGTTGCCTGCTTACTTTCCCTGTGCTTTTCCACCCCAACCCTCTTTCTCTCCAGCTTGGGGGTGGGGGCTGTGCAGAAACTAGGGGTCCCAATTTCCCCCCCTAAGCTGTGCTTTTAATCCTAAATTCTCTGTCAACACTTCCCCCATTCTGCCGCTTGTTTTAAATTGCAAGGCGCACTCCTGTGCCTGATCAAAACTGGAGCCGCCACAGGCCCCACTCCCAAGGCCCCCTGGCACCTTCAGACTTGCTGATTTGCCTTGCTCTGCTCCTGAGGCAGGCTGTGGGAGGGGCTTCTTGCTGGCACTGCAGGGCAGTTCAGGCCAGATGCCTTTGCTGAGGTGTCCATACTTTTGGTGCCGGGGCTAATTTGTCTGTCAGGCGAGGGAAGCCTTTGGTCCTGCAAAGGCTCTACAGCTCCCATCCTCCTCTTCCTCCCTGGCCGTTGGCTCTCCTGGCTGCCGGGCTTGGAGTCCAGCGATACTTGCTGCGAGTGCCCGAAGGCTTCTCTTGAACCAGGGGTGATGAACCTGCCGCGGCCCTCCAGAAGTTGAGGGGCTCCAGCCACACCGTCCACCTGCAGGGGCTGATGGGAGTCTAGCAACAGCTGCAGGTCCCCCTCTGCCCCCTTAAACCTATCCTGGAATTTCCTTGGGAGTTTGTTTGCTTAAAGGAAATCTGCTGCATTGCATGAGCTCTGCGGGGTGAGGAGAAGGAAAACCATTTACCTTCAGTGCATCACCCTAACAGCGCCCACTTTGTAAGTACAACTGATGGGAATGGGGAACACCGGTGGCCTTCCAGATGCTGTGGGGCTCCAGCTCTCGTCGGCCCCAGCCAGCATAGCCAAGGATCGGGGTGATGGGCCATGGATGTCCCCCCCCCAGCCTTACGGTCTGGTGCCTTCTCAAAACCCGACATGGGGTGGCACCTGTACAAGGTCATTGGCCCTCCTGTACTGGGAGTGCTGTGGCCCTGAGGCGTGGAAGGGCCATCGTTCAATCCCTGAAGGTGTCTCCGGAAGACCCTGAGAGGAAGACCCTGGGAGCTGCTGCCAGTCCGTGTGGACAATACTGAGCTAGATGGACCAGTGGTCTGACTCGCTGTAAGGCAGCTCCTGTGGTCCTATTTAAATCAGGTTTTACTCCAGACTGTGAGGGTTGGGATTTTGTTTTTCTTAAGGGAAGGGCTGTGGCTCAATGGGGGAGCCCCTGCTTTGCGTGCAGAAGGGCCCCGCTTCAGTCCCTGGCATTTCCAGGTACAGCTGGGAAGTGGACCCGGATAGCCGCTGCCGGCCAGTGTCGACAAGACTGAGCCAGATGGGCTTCAGTGGACAGACCCCATGCTCCAGCGACTCCTCGCCTCTGCCCCCTCCCCTGCCTCTTGTGCCCATGGCAGGGTCTGGTTCTCCTGCCTGGCCTGCACACACGGACGTTCCCAGCCCCAAGCGCCATCCATGCACCAGGGCAGGCGCCACTGGCTGCTGGGATTCAGGAGAGGCAGAGGCTCCATTGCCCTGCCCAGCCTGCCTGCAAGCTGCCTCAGAGGCGGAGCAGCAGAGCCAGGCGGGTTGGAGCAGGCAGGCTGTCTCCCTGCACGCCCACTTCGCTCCAGGAAAGGGCGCGGGAGGGAGCCACACGCTGCACAGAGCCCAACTCTGCTCCTGCCAAGCGGTGAGTAGAGCAGTGGGCCCCTTCCCCTTTCCTTTCCCTGGTGGGCAGGCGGCCTGGTGTCCGGAAGCAGGGCTGCCCTGCTGCCAACATCTTCTGTCTGCGAGGAGAGGGAGGAGTCACAGCCCAGGACAGAGAGCTTTGGTCCAGTCCCTGGCACATCCATGGCAGCGGCTGCTGCTGAGTCCAGCTCCCAGCCGCCGGCACGGCCCCGTAGTCGGAGGAGGGTGATGGAGCTGGAGTCAAGCGACAGCCAGAGAGCCCCACATGTGCCCTTGTCCCTGTGCAGGGGAAGACCCTTCCCCGCTGGGACTCTTAGCCAAGTTGAGAACCTAGGAAGAGCCTGCCGGCAGATCAGGCCCATGGCACATCTAGTCCAGCATTCTGTTCTCACAGGTTAGGCGGTCCAATGGTCTGACCTGCTGTAAAGGTCGTGTTGTAGGTACCACCCCTCTGCCTTTGACAGCAGCCTTAGACCCGGAATGTTATTATCTGTTTCCCTTTTATGGTACCCTTCCTTAGGGCAGCAAAGCATGCATGCTCTCTCTCATTGTATCCTCACAACACCCCTATGAGGTAGGTGGAAAAAGAGAGACTTGCTGGCTCAAGGTCACACCACTAGATTAATGAATCAGTATTTGAACCCAGATCTCTCCAGTGCCAGCCCAGTCGTTTCCCTGCCGCCAGCCTTCGATAACCTGGTGCCTTCTGGATGTTTTGGACTACGGCCCCCATCAGGTGCACTGCTGTCCAAACTATCTGGAGGGCTCCAGGTTGGCAAACGACCTCCCACTGCTTCTTAGTGCCACTAAGCGGGAACCTGATAACATCATCTCTGATGGGCTGCTGTCGAAAAGGCACAAGAATGGAATGAGTAGTGAAAAGGGTGAGAGCCAGAGGAGAATCTGGTTTCTGCCCGTGCCAGTCAGTGGCTTCCCTTTCCCTGCCGCTGCCTTGGCTTCCCACCCAGGCCGCAGCCGGCCCCTCAGAACCCGCCTGCCAGGCTGTTCCTCCTTCTCTTGCTATGTGGAAGTGATTCAAGAGCTGCTAGAATCTGGGCAGAGGGTACATCGGGATCCACTGACGGATCTCTGGGTGGTTTTTCAGTAGGTAAGCAAAGGTGATTAGCTCCCAATTACTTTTAAACAACAACAACAGCAGATCCAACTTTGTCTCAGTTTGGCTGCTCAAATGGAGAGGGGGGGAAAGAGTTAGGCTGCAATTCAGTACATGTCTACTCAGAAGTAAGCTGCATTGGGTTCCAATAGACTTACTCCCAGGTAAGCGTGTATTGGATTGCAGCCTTAATCAGGAGCAGTGGGATTTTATGTTGAAAGGCCTGTGAGCTCGGATGAATTCTGCTACTGGAAACAAACTTCAGAGGCCATCCCAGACCTTTCAGTCTAACTGCACGTCTTTTCCCCTTGACTCTGGTTGGTAGTTCTTGGGGTTTTAGTAAAAAAACCAAGCAAGTAGATCAGGCAAGCATGAAGTCTGCCCACCCGTGATCCAAACCAGGTTTGTCTACTCTGACTGGCAGGCATCTCCCCCCAAAGTTCCAGGCAGAGAAGGATCTTTCCCATCAGGAACTGGTCTGGGACCTTCTGCATACAGACCAGGGCTGTGCCACTGGGTGGGCCCTCTCCCTAAACTCGGGGCTGGTATCAGCTGGGCTTTATCAGGGCTTCCTCCTGTGCTTTCCCCAAGGCTCTCCCTAGAGTGGATGGTGCAATAATGAAGAAGAGAATGCCTCTGAGTGCATGCAGAGTTATTTTTCTGCGTTCCCCACCAACCACTAGCAGGGCTTTAGGTGTTAATTTGCCCCACCAAATTACCTTTTTTATTTTTAAATGTTTTATTTTATTTTAAATGAGAATGATGTCTTCTAATCCGGAAATGAATCCCCCTGGCTCTCACACCCTAATGGTAAACTGGCTGTTACAATCCTGCACTCTGAACATGCTCAGACACACTTTGCTCTGTATCTAAGGCTGAGTCTGAAAACACTTCTGGGGCTCCTGTGCTGCAGATTAAGCCACCGTCCTGCACAAGGGAATCATGTGCCTTAATTAGCATAGATAAATAGCTCCTGTAATTAGCAGCTGAATGTCTCCGAGTCCATAAAAGAGCAGGCTTAGGTAATGTTGCTTCTGCTGGGCCCGGCCTTGTGCAACCTACTCTCTGGTCTGTCTGTAGTGATGCTGTTAGGCAGTTTTTGACTCTGGACTTCATGAGCTGCGGGCAAGGATGGGGAGTATGCTGCTTCAAAATATTGTAGCAAGCTGGTCTTGCTGCATTTGGGCCCTCCTCCTCACTCCCATTCTGCCAAGTGGGACTTTTGCCCAGAGAGCATCACTGCCTGTTTGAGGTTGCCAAATCTTTGCAAAGCTCCTATGCTGTTAGCGGCCAGAATAGCTTTATCAGTGTGTTCTGGGGGGAAAAGGAGTGTAGGGAAATATTTCCGTTTGATTTTTGGTGCTGAAGTTAATTGGGGAGGAAGGGTGCATCTGTCCTTTACACGCTGCGGCTGCAAGATCCTGGGGATCCTGGGGAGCGTGTGTTGACTAAACATTAGGAAGGACACTCCGATGATGGTCCAAGCTGCCGGGCAGTGGAACAGACAGCCTTGGCGTATGATGGGCTCTCCTTCAATGGAGGTTTTTAAGCAGAGGATGGATGGACCCCTTGCAGGGATGCTGTAGCGATGGACTTCTGGCACCATCATCAGCAGAGGGTTGGACTAGATGCCCTTTGAGGCACCTGCCAGCTCCATGAATGGCATGGTTGCCCCCTCCTGCCCCCTGGGTCCTTGCAGCTGCCATAGACCTTCCTGGCCCTGGCCTAGCCCTGCCTTGAGCTGGGCAGGAGTGAAGTGGCACAGGGATGCTGCAAGATCAAGTGGGGCACTTCTGGGCCTGGCGGGAGCAGGTGAGAGTCCTCCCCACACTTTTCTTCAACTCAGCCTTGTCTGTACCCCCGGGAAATGCTTGCCTTGGACTCCTGAGCCTGCAAATGGCTGAGGGACTGCAGCCACCGTGGGGGGCCACCAAGAATGGCTCTTCTCGCACCCTCTTCCACCACAGGGGGAACCTAATGGGGAAATGCAGCCTCTTAAGCACCTTGGCTGCCCCTAAATGCTATGCCGGCCCTTCCTGTTTCTTCAGGGCCTCAGGGAGCGACCATGGAAGGCGAAGACAGAGTCATTACGCAGGAGGTCTGCCGGGAGGACGAGATGTACGATGGAGAGTGAGTATTGGGGAGCCCCAGTGGGCGGGCGGCACCCTTTGGCCCCTCTGCCTGTCCTGGCTCAAGACCTGGTGTGCCTCTGAGGAACAGTCAGCAGAGACAGTACTGAGCTCAGTGCACCAATGGCCTGCTTGGTGCCCAACCTCTCCCTCTCAGTGCTGCTTCTTGGGAGATCTGCAAACAATTGGATTTGATAGAGGGAAACACACGTTTTAAGGCTGACCAATTTCCCCCCTCCCACTTTTAAGGTTTATATCCTGGCCTTGTGCACATTCCAGTTTGGTATTGATTATGGCTTCTTAAGCTGAGCCAAGTACCCTAGATATTCTGCAAAGCAAGTTTGCATAATTTCAGCTTTTCTATCTGCACACGTAGCCAAGGCCTTGCAGAGTTAACCTAGCGGCTGAGGTTTAGCAAAGATTTGTTTTTGGTTCCTCGTTCCTTTCCTAGAAACCTAAGAAGGCACCATCATTATAATTTACAAACAGGGCACAATAATCCATCTTTAAGATGGGGTGGCACTAGACTCTGAATTAGTGCAGAAATTGAACAATCTGCCTTGGTGGGTGGGTACTCCCGACAAGAAGGGAGTGGAGGTGGGGGCTGGCAACGGGGTGACTTCTGCCTGCCTGTGTGTGCACGTGGCTCCTTTGCATCACCAAGACTTCCTTTGGACCTTAAGACCCTGGCCTCTGTGGGAGGGGGAGTGTGCATGCAGACATGCTGTGCCTTGGAAACTCCTCAGGAAAACATCGCTGTGCACACACACACGCACACACCCGAAAGAGGAGGGGCAACCGCTTGGGCCTTGGGGGAGGACTTGCTGTTCAGATGCTGCCTCCCCTTGCAGGATGCGGGAAGTACAGGTGGCTGGTCACCCCGTGCTGCTGGTGAGGGATCATCTCCAGTTCAGAGGCTTGGGTAGCAAGTGCCCCCACGCCGGAGCACCACTCGCCAAAGGTGAGCGTCGTTCCCCACCCCCTCTCTCTCCCTGGGAAACAGCCCTACAGCTACAGGCGTGCTCGGCTCCTCCTCCTCCTCCCCTGAGCATGGGTGGGGGCCACCGGCTGCATCACCCAGCACACCGGGGCTCAGGAGGGCTTGGAGCAGAGGCGGATGCAGGGAAGCCTCCAGCCTGCCTGGGCAGGAGGCAGGGGAGAGCCCAGCTGTGGTCCTCCTGCCAGGAGCCTTTGTGAGGCACATTGCCCTGCGCTTCACTTCCTCACCGATCAATGGGGGGAATAACCATGGACTATCAGGCTCATTTTTTGAAAGGCAATTTGCCCAGGAGTTGCAAATTTTAAAAATAGGCCAAGGTGAAAAGGGCTGGCTCTAGAAGGCCCACTTGGCTCTTCTGGTGCCTCGCTTGGCCCAGTTTCTCAGCCTTTGGGCTGCTGGACTGGTTCCCCCCCCCCGCCCTGGTGACCCAACTGGTCCCTCCTTCTGAATTTCAGGCTACTTGGGACGGGGGCGGATTCGTTGCCCTTTCCATGGGGCCTGCTTTAGCCTCACGATGGGCGACATTGAGGAATACCCCACCCTGGACTGCCTGGCTGCTTTCAAGGTGAGCTCAGCTCTTGTCTCATTGCCCCGCTGGGCTTCCCTGCACTGAGAAGCGGCTGTGGGGTTTCTGACCTTGGGAGAGAGTCCTCCTTGGGACAGGGGAAGAAACTCTTTGCAGTCCTGCTGCACTAGATACTCTGACAAGGGGGCACCAGGGCGCATGGCTTGCTGTGTTGTGTAGGGCTGCATGCCCAGATGATTCAGGGCCGGGATGCTTGAAGGACCCCTGGCCCTCCTCCCAAGTGCTTGCCCAGTGCACTGGCTCGTCTTCCAGGCCCTCCTCTGTACCCCATTGGCGCCTCCAGAGGCATGGCTGGGCCTTGTCGATTGTGGTGCTCCTTTTCTTGAGAGGTTGGGATGGGCCCTTCCAAGATGGCCTTTAAGCATGCTGCAAAAGCATCCCGGGAGCCAGTGGTGTAGTGGTCAGAGTATTGGACCATGACCTGAGAGACCAGGGTTCGAATCCCCACACAGCCATGAAGCTCACTGGGTGACCTTGGGCCAGTCACTGCCTCTCAGCCTCAGAAGGAGGCAATGGGAAACCCCCTCTGAATACCGCTCACCACGAAAACCCTATTCAGAGGGTCGCCCATAAGTCGGGATCGACTTGAAGGAAGTTTCCATTCCATTCCAAAAGCATCCCGATTTCTCCAGGCATTCATCTGCTTTGAGTTCTTCAAATTTGTGTTGTAATGGCTTTTTTTCAAGCTACCTGCGTTACATGCTGAAGGTTGCTGGTTCAGTCCGACATTTGTAGGCAGGGCTATAGCCCTCAAGTTGCCCCGGCCGGTCATTGCAAACAATACTCCGCTAGATGGGTCTGTGCTCCAGTGTGTCACGTGTGTATTGTTGTGGTGAAAAACCTTCCTTGAGGGGGCTTTCAAGGGCCAAAAGCAGGATAGAAATCTCTATATATGTTTAATGCTAATGGATTATTGGAAGTAGGGATCATCTCCTTTGGTAAAGCTTGGCAATTGGAACAAGCCCAGCCCCAAAATGCTACAGTGGGAAAGGGGGTGGTTTACTCTCGCCTCACTTACTCCTCCCAGTCCCAGGGATGACGCAGCCCTTGCCTGGGTTCGATTTCCTTTGGAAGGAAGTCACAGGAGACCTGCTGGCATTCGGTGGTATCTGTGTTTATTTACAAGTGTACAGGTTGTAAAGGTAGAGGCCAACACAGCTTCATGCTCCAGCAGACACCCAAGTGCCCTGGCCACCCATCAGAGCTCTGAAGGGAGGCAGCCCCCCAGAAAGGCCCTGTGCCCAAGAACCCTCGGCTCTGGGTTCCCCTTGAAATCTGCAGCCTGTCCCCCGTGGTGTGCCTCACCTTGGCTGGGGGGTGGGGAGCAACCTCCTTAAGAAAAGAAGTCCCTGGCCACTTTGCCAGAGTATCAAGGAATATCTGCAGCTCTTCCAGCCCCCTTAATCCTGTTCCGTCCAAACCCCAATCAATATCCTTTGGAGCTCCCAGAGTTAAAGTCTTTGTCCTTTCAGGTGACCGTGGAGAGTGGACAGGTGTACGTCACTGCGAAGGTGAAGGTAGGGAACTCCTCATGCTCTCCCCGGGCAAGGCTTCATTGCAGATGTCGCTGGACGCCAGCTACCATCATATCCCATGGTTGGCTGTACTGGCTGGTGGGGCCTGGAGCGTGGCCTGGTGGAGGGCACCGCGCTGGCGTTCTCTGCTTTATTCGGTTCCTGCTCGTGGGCCGCCGCACAGGGTCACTCCCTCTCTCCCCACCCCCGCTTCTCGCAGGACCTTGAAAGCGGCCGCAGAGTGAAGCATATGAGCAAATGGAGCCAGCTCAGCAGCCAGACGGTGCTGCTTCTGGGGGCAGGTGAGTCCATGCTTTCCGCTTTGCGTAGGCTGGGAGATCCAAAGTGCCCTGTTGCTCACAAGACTGACATTTCCCTTCTAGGTCCTGCGGCGCTGACTTGCGCCGAAACCCTTCGCCAGGAGGGCTTCACTGGCAGGGTCATCATGGTGACGAGGGAGAATCACCAGCCCTACGACAGGACCAAGCTGAGCAAGGTCTCTGCAGGGCAGATCCAGAGGCTGCGGGGGCGGGGGGCTGTTGCCAGGAGCAGGGACGCAGGAGCCCAGTAGCTGCACATTGCTTGCCCATTGCCTTCCAAGCTGTCCCACAGCACGGTACTCAGATAACCAGGCGGGTCATTTATTAGATTGTAGGAATTATGTGGCTGCCTTTGAATAGAAATCTTGAGGGCTTTTGTGAATGACCACGTCAGCTCTTCCTTTTAGGAGACCGGAGGGGTGGGTGCGCAGAATGGTCTCGCTTACATCGGAGGGAGGGAGGGTGGAGAAGAACTGGTTGTCCCAGATTGAAAACTGGCCTCTTTCTTTGCCGCCACTTGTAGGAAATGGATGCCAAGGCTGAGAGCATCTACCTGCGGCCTCAGAGTTTTCTGGATGCTCACAACATCGAGGTCTGGATGCAGAAAGAGGTGAGTGGGAGTTGCTGCATGGAGATGGGGGGCCTTGAGATGTCAGGGGGAGCAGCAGCGGAGAGGTTTGGGCACTCGAGCCTAGGCAAGGCAGTGGCTCATCACACTCCAGACTCTGCCTTGAGTAAAGGAGGCCCCAAAGCGTGTCCAGACCCTGCGTGGTTGTGCAGGGGGCAGGCGCACCGAGGCCCACAGCTGAGTGGTGACAGGACGTCTGCTGCAGTGACCTCCTGGCTCCTTCACTGCCTAAACTAGGTCTGAGCAAATGTCGCTGCTTCTCTTTGGGGCAGGAGGTGTCTGTCTCAGGCAGAAAGCCCAAGCAGAAGTATTGGGGGTCTGTGGGACCCTCCCCCCCATGGTCCTCATCACCATCCAGGACTCTTCAAGGGCAACAGCAACATACCAGAAGTGAAAGAGGTTGATTTAGGAAGTTTCATTTAGCAGAGTGGTGTAAGAAACCCTGGTCCTAAATGCCATTTCTAAGCCAGTGTCCGCAGCCTCTGGCTAAAAGGCTCAGAGGACTCCCTCCCCACAGTCAGCGCAATGGCACACACTCCAAATGAGAGCCCAAGGAAGCATCATTTGTACCCTGCACGCTTGCATCCTGTGTGCAGATGGCGTCACCTCCACATGGGAAGGGGCTCTGCAATTTCAGTGATGGGAAGGAAAAGAGGGAGGCAGGGGCGGTGCTGAGCACAAGGATGGGGGGGCCATCCCCCCATACACTTTTCCAGGTCACTTAAGGGCTACGGATGACAAAGTTACGGGCAGATTTAGCAGTGCAGGTCCTAGCGCATCCCAAGGTGTGGGGCAGAACCTCAGCCCCTGCACCCCCCCTTCAGGTGGGTTTATCTGGCCCAGAATCAGCTCCTTTCTCTTCTCTGCCTGCAGGTGGTTTCTCTGGACCTGGATGGCAAAAGGGCCCAGTTCAGCGACGGGACCTGCCAGGGCTATGACCACCTGCTGATTGCCACCGGCAGCAGGTAAGCAGTAGCCAGAAATGGAAGGGGGCGTCACACAGTCCCCGTTTCGCAAAAGGATGGCAGCTCAGCTGGGCAGCGCTGGAGCAGTCGTTCCCTGCCTCGGGTCTCCTGGCGCTCAGGACTTTTTTACTCTGGGCAGCCTTGGAGGAGGCCAAAAGCATGCTCCACGGGCTCCTTCGCTGCTAAGCCCAGCCAAGCCACCCACTGCAAGCCGAGGCCTACCTCTCTTGCACACGGGTCCTGCTGGGGAGCCTCTTCCCATTGGGGCATCTGGTTGGCCATTGTGGGAACGGGAGGCTGGACTAGATGGCCTCCCTTTGGCTCTTCTTATGGCCTCTCTCTCTTAATCCCCCCCGCCTGCTCAGACCAAGGCGCTTGCAATGTCCAGGCTCCAACCTGCAGAACATCTGTGTCCTCCTCACCCCTGAAGATGCCAGCCAGATCCTGCACTTGGCAACGGGCAAGAGGGTGGCGATAGTGGGAGCGTCATTCATTGGTATGGAAGCCAAACCCTCTCTGTTGGGAGGGGGCAGAGGGAGAGGGGCTATTTCATGCGTTTGGAAGCAGCTCCTGTTCCTGATGAGTGTCCCCCTCCCCCAAGCCAGGCACTGAGTGCTTGCAGGAGCTGGGATGGTGAACCAGCCAGGCAGGGGCTGGCAAGGCAGAGAGGCACTGCTAGCCTCCCCCATCACCACTAAAAAAAAGGTGCTCCTGGGCTTGGCTGGCGCCTCTTGGCATCTCCTCCAGCACCCTCCTCTCCTTGCAGGCATGGAAGTGGCAGCCAGTCTCGTGGGGAAAGCTGCTTGCATCCAGGTGGTGGAGAAGGCCGACTCTCCGTACCAGGCAGTGCTCGGGGACCAGGTTGGACGTGTGGCCATGAAGGTAGGTGGGCCGCCCAGACAGGGGGGGGGAGGAAGGCAGCCCACCAGCAGAGCGCCTCCTTTGCCTGCAGAAGGTCCCAGATTCAGTCCGTAGGGCTGGGATAGACCCATGCCTGAAATCCCAGAGAGCTGCTGCCAGTCAGTGTACACAGTACTGAGCTAGATGGAGAAAGGGTCTGCCTTGGTTGAAGGCAGCGTCCCTGTGTTCAGGACTGGAGGGGCAGGAGCTCTGTGGTAGACCTCCTGTTTTGAATGCAGGCCATTTCTCCCAAGGCACTTCCAGGGCACTCCAACATGGCTGTGCTCAAGGGGATGGCTCCCAGCTGGCCCGGGTAGGGTGCCCGCCTGCAAGGGTGGCGCAGGGGTGCAAGGCTCCTGCTGGGGTAATGCCTGCCTCCATCTCCAGATGCTGCAAGCGCAAGGAGTCACGTTCCACATGAAGGCAGAGGTGGCGGAAGTGCAAGGCGAACGCGGGAAGGTCTGTGAGTCTCCTGGCAGAGCACGATGCAGGAGTCCCCTTCGCCCCCCGGCTGCGGCTGCCCTGGAGGCAAAGACACTGGTCACGCCTGCCATGGGGGGAAGCCTGCTGGAAGGGGGCGGGGGGAGAGGCGTGGTACTGTGGGGGCAGCCGCAGGCCAGAAATCTCAGCCCCCTTCCTTCCCTCCCCCTCATAGGTCACACAGGTCATTCTGGACAATGGGCAAAAGATCCCTGCAGATGTGGTGGTGGTGGGAATAGGTGAGTTGGGGGCTCTGACCACAATAAGCAAGGGGGAAGACCCAAGGAGCCCAGGCTCTGTATTCCCCCCAATGCCTCCTGAAGGAGGAAGGGTGGAGCTGCCTGGTCTGTGATGGCTTATAGCAGGACACCCCGCCCTCCGAGATGGAGACCCTTTAAGCTGTCTTTCCACCCTCTGGCCACATTAGGGTGCCGTCAAGGCAGCCACTAACCATGGAAGCGTTGCAGAGAGAAGGAGACTTGCCAACTGCTGAAGAGGCAAGGTGGACTCAGGAGCTCCCTGGGCCCGCGTTGGGTCTTGGAGGGGAGGGGGGGTAAGTTCCCTGCTCAGTAAGGGGAACAGTAGCGCCCTCTACACCTGGGGGGGCATCAGCACCTTCAGCCTGGCTGCACCCCCCCACTGCTGCCACTGCCTTCACCATCCTCCTCGGGGCAAGCCCAGCTTTTCTCAAGTGGCGCTGACTTCCAGCCGCTGCTTTGCAGAGGAGCCAACAATGTGGCCTCAGCAGCCCCCCCCCCCCGTTTGACAGGGCAGACGGACCAAGAAAAGGCAACGAAGGTGCAAAAAGGAGTCTGCTCTGGCTAACGTGGCTTGGCAGCAAGGGATGGGGGGGGCGGGTTAAGCTGTGCCAGACCAGGGCAAAGCACTTTGGTGCAAGGGGGCACAGATGCCACCTCCCTCTCCTTCCCTCAGGGGTCGTCCCCAACTCCGGCTTCCTGGAGGGCAGCTCAGTTGTGCTGGACCACCGTGGCGCTATCCTTGTGGACTTGGTAAGTGGAGGGCCAGAGGTAGCCCCCCTTTACCCTCCTCCCTGCTCCTCTAACCAGTTGCATCTTTTCCCCTCAGTTCATGCAGACCAACACCCCTTCTGTCTTTGCTGCTGGGGACGTGGCCTCCTTTCCTGTGGCTCTGCTCGGTGGGAAGAACACAAACATCTGTCACTGGCAGATTGCCCAAGCCCACGGTAGCCATCCTTAAGAGCTTCTTGGGGGGAGGGGGAGAGAAGAAATGTGTACATTCCAAAGGGTGTCTGTGAGGCGTCCTTCCCTGGCTCTCCCTGTCAGGTTCCTACCTGCTCATGGTTACTGCCTGTCTCTAGGCACCACCAGGGACTCCACCAGTCCGGACCGCTCTCTCTTATGATTTCTCTCCCCGCTCTAGCACAGATCTCAACAGATCCCCCTGCTAGGCAACCACCAGTAATGTCCCAATACTAGTATTCCCAGAGACTCTGAATACTGGTATTGTTATTCTCTTCACCGCTGCCACCATTTGTTACAGTTCCCCTTCAGCCTTGGTCATTACCTTACCCTCCCTTCTGGTCTGTGAAACCCCAGCCAAGGATCAGGCCTTTGGTAAACCAAATTAAGTATTTATTACAGATAACAAAGCTAACAAGATTAACAAGATTTCTTCTTAAGGCACATAAGCATATGGTTTTACTCAATACTAATCCGAACTCCACCTCCCTCCTTCTTCACTCTCTCCTGGCAAACAACTCTCTCAAACCCCACCAAGCAACCCACTCTTTCTCTTCTCCCCCCTATTCCACAATTCACCACCTCACATTCACCCAGATTTACCTGTCATCCTTTCATTTATACTGTCAGCCATTTTAAACATTCAGCCAATCATCAAGCATTCTATTGCCCATTCACTCCCCCTCCTCTTTCACTACTTACCATGTATACTCTAAACAACCAGCACTTACCATATATACACTAATATATAGGAACATCACAGTGGCCACTCAGCACCAGTGCAGAGTTTGGGGTTCAGTTTTGTTAGGAGTTTTCTTGTATCTTTTTTTAAGTATAAAGTTTCTAGTCCTTATCAGTTACTATGATATGCCAGAGAATACAGTTTCTTTCTTGGGGAAGTCTCTTGGGGGTGGCAGATGAAGCCAGAGTTCACAAGCGCCCCTGAAAAGGGGCTGAGTGGTGAAGCCATGCCATTCTTCTTGGAGGACTGGCTAAAGCCTCCCCCCAGGCTTCCATTGCCCTTTGAAGATGGCTGCCCTTCTTCCCCCCCCCTCCGCAGGCCATGTGGCTGCCCTCAACATCCTGCAGAAACGGGAGAGGCTGCATACGGTGCCTTTCTTCTGGACCAAGTTGCAAAGGAAGAGCATCCGGTATGCAGGTATGAAGGGGAGGGCTCTCCTCTGCATTGGCCAGCCTGGTTGCCAACAGTCCAGTCAGATCCCAAAATCTGGGCCCCTTGCTCTTTTCCCTCAGGATGCGGGATTGGCTACACAGAGACCGTGCTCAAAGGGGATCTGGACCAGGAGAAGTTCCTCCTCTTCTACATTAAGTGAGTAAAGA
Source organism: Rhineura floridana (assembly GCF_030035675.1). Taxonomy (NCBI): domain Eukaryota; kingdom Metazoa; phylum Chordata; class Lepidosauria; order Squamata; family Rhineuridae; genus Rhineura; species Rhineura floridana. The sequence goes on along the minus strand of NC_084500.1, from coordinate 20,392,733 downwards.
ATGGGACATAGATGGGGCTGCCATGGGGTGCAGAGTGGGAGGCAGGCAGGTGGGGAGCCAGTTGTGGGTGCAGAAGCCGCTGATCCTGGCACTGCAGAGAGAAGTGACAGCCCTGCTGTTTTTTGGGGGGGGAGGAGAGTGAGGAAAGAGATTCAATGCTGTGATGCTATTTCTGCACAGGCCACAAACTTCCTCCCCCCCAAAACCAGCTGGTGCTTGTAGTGGCTGTTGTGCCCTCTGTGGCTCCTGTTACAGGCAAGGGGAGCCAGTTGGACTCCATAAGCGGTAGCAGCTGGCATGGCCAGCAGCCACCGCGGCTGGGAGTCCAGCGACGTCTTCCCTCCCTATCCGGGCCTGTCCCATCAGATTGGGCCTTGTGCTCACTGTCTGCAGGAAAGGGGATGGGGAGAGGGGCTTTGCAGGCCTGCTGGCATCATTCGGGGGCATGTAGCCCCCCCACCTGAGAGCTGCTGCCAGTCGAGTTCAATAATTTCTGGGCTCAGTGATCTCCTGACCTGCCTCTCTCTTACTCCTTGCCCAGGGAGGGATTTGTGACTGCAGCTGCCAGCCTGAACTTTGACCCCAAGTTGGCGATGGTGGCCGAGGTCATGTACTCAGGAAAAACCATCTCCAAGCAAGAGGCCGAGTGAGTAAGACTCCCAGCCCGCAACTACAGGCGCTGCCCCGGAGGCTGCTGGCCTTGGGGATTGGCTGCCTCACCCTCAGCTGCTTGCTTCCTTTCAGACTGATGGGGGATGACACGCTGCAGGAGACCTGACCTTTTGTCCTCGGGGCAAGACCGGAGGCCTGAAGAACACCAAGCAGCCCCTGTCCTGCTGAAAGAACCCCCCCCCCGAAACTGCCATGGAGCCTTGGCGGGGTCAGCAAGGAGCATCTTTTGCCCCCACCCACCCTGCACAGGCCTCGGCCAGCAACAGGCAAAATTCTTCTGAGGGTGGCAACCCTGATGGGCAGTCAGGCGCCTCCTTTTAGTCTAAAACTCCCCAAAGATGACTAGCTGTAAGTTTTGCGTAATTTTTGGCATTTAAATCTAAGTTTTACAGAGTCATAAATGCAAGTAAAAAGTGTCCAGGTTAAAATGCCTTGAGGTATTTGTATCCGACCTGCCTTAGAGCAACCCCCCCCCACGTGTTAAGGAGGGAAAGGCGGCAGAACATCTGCTGGAGTGGCTGTGAGGTCCCAGGGCCAATGCCCAATGGCCCTCCAGAGAGGCTCCATCTCAAACCTCGCTGCCTGCCAGTGCAGACACTGTCAGGCTCCATGCGCCAAGGACAGAAGGCACCTTCCCGAGAGTGACAAAATGAACTGTATAGTAAATTTAAAGTATTGTTAATTCAGGACAATGTGGCTGTCCACCCTCCCCCCCAGAAAAAAACCCTCCTATAATAAGTAACTGCAGCAGTAGTCATAAAAACTTGTGACAAATTCCAAGCAAGAGCCTATAATAACTTTGCAAGCCAGTTCCTATTAAGGGGCTCAGACAGACCCTCTCCCCACAAGCTGACAGCTCCTTGTAGGAGGGGAGAGGTAGGGAATTTCCACACCTAGGACAGAGCACAGCAGTTCCACTCTTTGCCAGCAGAGGGTGATCTTCCTCCCCCGCCAGGTCAGAGGGGAAGGGCTGGCGTGGACTCCCTGCCTCCACAGCACAGGACACCCCCTCCAATTAGACAGGCAGAGCAGTTGTCACACAGGACCAGCTGCAACAGCACCATCATTGCACAGACTAACGAGTGTCTCAGGCCGGGTTGTGCCCCCCCCTGCCCCAGGCAGCCAGCTCCATTGCTGGGGTGGGGGTCACAAGGAAAGCGTCAGGCAGGCAGCACCGTTTATTCTGCAGCCTGAAAGACTTGAACTGAGATTCCCTATTGGGTCTTCTTCAGCTTCGGGGGGGGGGATCTCTGCTACAGATTCATATGAGGGGAGGAGAGAGAGGAAGGAACCCCCCTGCAAAAAAAGGTAGCCTGGCTTCAGCATCACTGTTGTCCAGAACATGCCACACTACATGCGAGGAGGCTTAGGAGGCCCCCTAGAGGGGAGGGGAAGGGACCGGATCCTTGCCAGGCGCCTACAGGAAGATTTGGGGGGGCAGGCAGAGCTGCTGCTTTGCCTGAAAAACCTCCCGGGCTCAATCCTGCCACCCCAGAGCCAGAGGTGTCCTCGGGGGTCTCTGCTCCTTGGCCAGGGAGAATTCATGCATGGAGAGGTGGGGGTGGATGAGATGAGAGACCTCTTCTAGCTATGGGGGCAGCCCCCCCCGACTTCTACACACCAACATTGTTTGGCTGAAGCAGGCAAGAGACCTGCAGAAAAAGGGGCTCAGGCTGCCCTTGGCAGAGGCCCCAAGATATCCTCCAAAGCTGGGGGGGGGGAGGGCAGCCGGGACAATCACACTAGACAGCAGGAAGGTCTGTGCACGCACCCCCGTGGAGGCCCAGCCCTGGTGTTCAAGGACAGGTGCCCCCCCCGCTCCAGTTGGGTCGTCTTCCTCCACCTGCCCTGCCTTCCACCCCTTTGCTGCGCCTGGCAGAGTCCTGGGGCAGGTGCCCTCGGCCGCTGCTGGACTCCTGGGAGCACGGGCACCCGCACTCCCAGGCAAATGCAGCTTGGGTGCCCCCTTCTCACTCTCCTGCACTGTGGCTCATTAGAACCCCATTACAGACTTGGGGGGGCCAAGCAGGGTCCCCTTTCCTGCAGGAGGGAGAACAGAGAAGGAACTCCCCTCTTCTGCCCCTGCCCCAATTCACGCCCCATTTGAGTGCAGGTTCCTAAGAAGGGGCTCAGCTGCAGCCCGTGAAAGTTTGTTCCCCAGTCCTAACAGAGCAGGAAGTGCTTACGCAGAGCGGCCGGCCTCTCCAGCCCCAAACACTCTCCAGGGGGAAGGGAGGATCCTTGCGTTCACAGCTGGGCTCTGGGAACACTTGAAGCTGCCCCCCAAAGATTCCAGGGGGGCGGGAAGGGTGCCACCTCCTCCTCGCCCCCGCCAAGGCAAAAGGAGCAGCGATTCCAAGAGGAGGCCACGGGAGAAGCAAGATGTCGGACTTACCCTCCGAGCCGGCCTGCGCCGAGTCCACACCATCCAGGGGCCCAGGCCGGCCGACCGGCGGGCAGACAGAAGAGAAGCAGCTACGGCCAACAGTTCTTCAACTGGCAGCTTTAGCTGCTAGACGGGACATAAAGCATGCCACTGAAGAACTGCTGCGGGGTAGCCAGAGAGGCCCGGCGGCAACAGCCCGCGCCAGGCTGCAAAGGAAGCGAGGCACACGTTAGACGGCGGCACGGAGAGACCCGACGGCAGGCAGGCCGGCCGGCTGGCGCGGACGCACGCACACCCCTGGCTGCTCTCCTTTTTAGGCGCCCGGCTGGCCCGGGCAGGGCCCTCGACTCGCCGCGGCCTGAGTCAGCCTCCGCCACTCCTGCCCACCAAGGCGAGCCCAGAGCCTCCCGCGGCGCCCTCTGGCCTCCCGCTGGATGCCGAAGAAACCAGCAGCTTCCGCCAGAGGAGTCTGACTCATCCCGGCTGGACAGCTCGGGCAAAAGGCTTCTCCGCCCCCCCACGGCACGGCACGCCCCCTCCGTCTGCCTCGCCGTCCCCTGCCCAGACTGGGAAAGCGGCGCAACCTAAGCCCTCCCTTCCAAAGCGGACCCGCGGCACCTCTTTCGGGGGGCGCGCGGAAGGACCCGTGCCCCTCCCCCCCCACTGGCAGTCCCAGGTACAAGTGGGGGGTGGGGACGAGCCCCACTTCGGTGCCCGCACTGAGGCCGCCGCATGGAGGCCGCCGCGGGCCGGGACGCGCCGCGCATTCCACGCGCGTTTGGGCCGGATGCTCGGCATTCCAGCCCGTCTGCCGGCCCCTCCGGCGGCGCTGAACTTCGGCCGAAGGGCGGGCGGGCAAGTGGGGGAGCTCCACCCCCTCCTGCCGGGGGCTCCGAAGCATGAATCAGCAGCAGCCGGAGCCAAGGCTGCGCCTCGGACTGGCTCCTACAGCGCGGGGCGAAGGGCCCCCTGCCAGTCCTTGGGGCTGCATGAAAGGCCTCCCGGAAGGGGCGCCCAAAACTTTTTTAGAGAGGGAGTGGGCCGAACTTCCCCGGAGAAGGAGCGAAGGAAAAAGGGAGATGCAAGGAGGAGGTCGGGTTCCAGGACTCCCCCCTCTATGCGGGGGGCATCGGGGTTCCCCAGAGGGCAGGCAGAGGGGGGCAGGAGCGGCGAGCCAAGGAAGGGGGAGCGAGAGGAGTCAGGAGACCCCCAGGCGCCCCGCCACGACCCCCAATGCCCCCCCGCAAGCGCGCTTCCTTCGCAGCCGCCTCCAGCCAGGACAGGGAGACTGGAAGGTGACCTCCGGCGCGGGCGGGTGCCACCCACTTGAAACCCTATAACCGGCCTCTGCTTTCATAAGCGGCGCCGGCCTCGGCCCGCTCCCTGCCCGCAGCACCAACGCGGCTTTGGTAGCCCTTTGCCCCACAAGTCCCCCCTCCCCCGAAGTAGGGCAAGAACCCCGGTTGGCCTGGAAGGGGGGGAAGCAGAGCAGCTGCTGCGGAGGAAGACAGATAAGGCACTCCCTAGGAAGTGAGCCCCAGGGACCCCTATAAATGCAAGGGTAAGAACCCCGCAGTTGGCTGAAGGCCCCCCCAATTCAGGGGCTGGGGCCCCGACTCTTCCCCCCCTTTCTTCCTCTCTCTCTACCCCTCCCCCCGGCATGTCGCCCTCCCAGCCGCACTCACCGGCTCCCGCTGCCTCTGATCAGCTGGCGGCCTCGCCTGCCGCTCAGTCACCGCCCAGCCACGCCGCCCCCCGCTTGGTAAGCGGGGCAAGCCAATCAGCAGCTGGCGGGGGCCTCCCTCGTCCCCGCCCCCCTCGGATGCAACGTGCCAGCCAAGCCGGCGAGGGCTGAGCTGAGGGAGAGGGCCTGGCTGGCGCCGAGAGCTCGCGCCCCTTCGCAACGGCACGCTGGAGGCTGCTGGGAAATGTAGTTTTAAGCCTCGTGTCCTGCGCCCTCCCGGCATGCCCAGCGCCACTGTGAGTTGGCATTTTCTAAGGGAGAGCAGGGACGGGGGACCTTTTAATCCCCCCATACACACACACTGGGGAGGCCAGTCTCCTTCAGTTCAGGGGCCAGCAAAGAGCCGTGCCCGCAAACTCTACAACCCTGCCCCCAAATAAATGCAAAATGCTCCCCGAGATCTGCAAAAGGAAGGGGTCATGTCTTTCCATACCTCAATTAATGCATGCTATTGATTGCAATGCTTTTTGGTTAGCCCTCGCTTGGCACGTTTTGCGGAGGGGGGAAAAGCCCGAAAGGAAAAGAGACCCTCCTTCCCCCTCCCCCCGCTACTCCGGGTTGAGCGCGCTGCCGCTTTCAGAGTTCCAGTTCAGTGACGCAAGCAAGATTCCGAGAAGTTGTTGCAAACTGCGGAAGCCAATCGGAAGTGCAGCTGTCCGCAGCCGCCGCGCACCAATGGGAGCCCGCCGAGGGGCGTGGCCAAGGGAACTCAGCTGAACCCGGTGACTTGGCAATCCTGACCGGGCGGGAGGATGACTGCGCAAATTGTTTAAAGAGACAGGCGCCCAATCTCCCATCCCTCAGTAGCCCCGCCCTGGGGAGACGAAAAAGGGTGGGTGCGGTGGCGTGGAATGCTAAAACGAGAATGCCTCGGAGCATGTGCAGAGGGCTCGGCTTGGGAGCCTGTTTAGAACCCCGATGTCCATGCAGGTGTAGCTTCCTGGCAGTCACGTCCCAGGAATTCCTGAGGCTGGCGCAGCGGGGGCTTCTAGAAATAAAGGGTCTGCCTACTCGCGGCGGGAATCCGTCTAGGGCAGGCCGGCAGGCAAGCGGCTGGCCGGTCGGTGGGTTGGTGGCGCAGCGAAGAGCCGTGTAAACATCCCCCGGTTGGCGGTCGTCGCCTCTGGCAGTCGAGCGGCAGCTGTTATGCCGGTGGAAGCGTGACTCAGCGGGGTTCACCTGCTTCCACCTGGGTCCGCCTCTCGCCCAGGTGTGCTCCCTTCCCACCTTGCAGTAGCTCTTGGCAAACGAATGGCGGCGGAGGCGCCTTGGCTGGAAAGGGGTGGAGGAATTGCTGATCTCATTTGCACACATGGAAGGCAGCTCCTCTGAGGACGTGCAAAGTGCCTTCTTCCCTGCAACGGGCCAAGTGCCCTTCAGAATGCTTTCCAAGACAAAGGCGGACCTCTCAGGAAACCCTCCCAAGCCCCGGTACCTATTCCGACTCCCCAGCCCCCTTCGCTTTTCCACGCGTGGGGCCACCCCGATGCGGCGGCTGCCTCTTCCCCGCCCAGAAGTCCATGCGCGACCCCGCCCGCGCGCGAAAATCTCGGCCAGGCATGTCCCTTTAAGAAAGTTTGGCCGCCCTTCGGCCCAGTAACAGCTGATGGAGGCAAAGCGGCAACATGACCCTCAAGGGGCCAATCAGCTGTTTCCACATCCCGCCCACGTGACTACCACGCGCCCAAGGAGCCGCAGCGATGAGTGGGCAAGCCATGGGGGGAGGGGGAGGAGGAGGGGGAGCCCACGTGCGCCATTTCGGCGATGCTGGTTCTTAAGAGGGCCGCCCCGTGCCTGCTTTTTCCTGGGTGGGAAACGCCATTGGACTCCCTCGCAGAAGCATGCACGGGATTGCATTGAAAGTTACGGTTCTGCACGTGTACGCAGCATTAGCGAAATTTCCTCCCCAGTCGGTCTGTGGAGCTAGCCTCCCCCCCCCCATGACGCGTTGTTAAAGCCACATGAAAAAGGTGCCAGGTTCAATCCCTGGTGGCATCTCCTGGTATGGCCAGGGGTGTAGTCGTCCAGGGCCTCGGGGGTCTTAGGCCCCTTACTTTTTTGGGAGCAGAATTCCAGCAGGATCCCTGTGTCTCCAGCATCCCAGGAGTCAATCAGAATGAAAGCAGTGTTAACCACTGAGAAGAGTCTTCTAACATACATCCTTGTCCTTTCCTGCTGTTTGGGGCCAATCAGAGTGAAAGGAGGTGAGACAGCTGTTGAGAAGATTCTTTTCAGTAGCCAAAACTCTCCCCTTTCATGGTGGTTAGCTCCCAGGTACATCTGTTGCTGCGGGAGCAGGTGTTAGCAAGTATCTCATCCTCAAACCTAGCAGCAAAGAAGTCGGGAAGGTCATATCTGTGACTATCCTGAAGGGACCCTGCACTTCTGGATTTGTCACTGCACTACTGGGTATGGCTGGGAAACTGGGTCCTGCCTGAAACCTTGGAAAGCTGCTGCCAGTCAATGTAGACAGTACTAAGCTCGAAGGACCAGGGGCCTGGACTGGTGTAAGGCACCTTCCTGTCTGTGTTCCCTGTGCAGATGCTTAGTATGCAGAGACTGTGTGTGACTCAGTGAACCTGCTTTGCATGCGGAAGCCCCCCCCCCAGTTCGGTCCCGCAGCACTTCCACGTGGAGCTGGCAGCCCAAATAAGGCCACTTCCTGTGTTCTGGCCCTTCCACCTCACCTTTGATTGTAGATGTGGGAGAAGAAAGGATGCCTGCTCTACTGAGTCAGCCCCGCCAGAACAGCCTGTGCCAGCTGAACCACCCTCTTGGGCAGGGAGAGAGGGCTTCCTCTTCCCAAGGCACCCGTTTCAGCCAGCAGTGCTGCTGGGGACTGACCGGCCGCTTGCTGCAGCCACGCATCACCAACCTGGTGCCCTCTGGGTGCTTCCCAGGAACATAGAAGCTGGCTTCTACTGAGTCAGCCCACCTAGCTCAGTGTTGCCTATTCTGACTGGCAGCAGCTGAGGCACTGAGCTGCAGCTCTTCTGCAGACCCCAAATGCTCCTCCACAAAGTCTGGCCCACTCTGCATAGGCAGGACTGTGAACCCGCCTGATCGAGGCCCTGGCAAGAGAACAAGCCCGTGGCGTTGCAATGCTTGCAGGCCCGACGGAAGGTGTCCTGCTGGCAAGAGAGGCAGCCGCTCACTCGCGCCCAGGCTCAGCGCTTGATGATGGGGGGGCGGGGGCTGTTGGAGGTGCACTGAGGCAATTTCAGGGAAATGTAGGCACTTCCCCACAACTCCCATTCTCCTCCCCCTTTGCGTGTTCCGGCAGCACAATCTGGCATTCGCCAGGCGCTGCACACAAAGGTCCATTCTGACGAGGGAGCTCCCAGCTAATTGAGGGGGAGGGAGGGCACATTGCCAAATACTGGCCGTCAAATCAGCCACAAGGCTGAAGGAGAACCCAGGGGAGGAAGGAAGCGAATGCGGAAAGATGAAGGGATGGCTGGGGGTGGGGGTGGTGGAAGTGCAGATCCTGACAAGACGTACTTGAAAGGTTTCTGGAGCAGGAGGAGGTTGACTGGCAGGAGGGAGGCTTGGCTGAGCCCCCGTGAGTCTTAAGCAGCTTTAGGGGTGGGCTCCATCCCTCTCTGGCAAGGGGGGCTGTGGGGTGGCCCCTCTTTGGCCAGGCTGGAGGCTGCCCAGCGAGGGGGGAGCTCCAAGGCAAAGGAGGCTCCTGCCGGGCATGAAGGGGTGTCCCAGGAGGAAAGTGCCGGCCAGACAGCCCTGAGTGGGAATGGAGGCCACCCACTTGCCTGCCTCACCCCAGGCAACGCTGGTGGCCTCGTCTGTGGCCTGCATCCACTGATGGTGGGCCTCCAATTCTCAGGAGCTGGAGGCAGTGCGCACTGCCAACACCCACCCACAAAAAGAGGGACTCTTACTCCGGCCGGAAGGAGGCCAGCTGGGCTGTAACTGGGACAGAGAGGGCTCTTTTGGCCAGCACTAGCCAGACATTTGGGGGTGGGACTTTTGATAGGGCCTGTGATGAGGCACCACAGCCTGGTGGCTACAGCTCATCCAGAGGCTTCCTTGGAGGAGCCCGGTGGCAGCACTCGGGGCCGTGGGCGTTGCTGGCCACCTCCTCCTCCTCCAGGAAGGCCCGGCACTCCTTTCCTGGGGAGGGGAATCCTCTGCACTCGGCGGCGGCCACCCCACAACTGCCGGCCTCTGCTGTCCTCAGGGGACTTTCTGAGCCCAGCCGCCAAGGCCTCTGCAGACCCAACAGGGCCAAGCAAGGAGCGATAAAGCAAAGTGCGCTGCTGCGGCTGCTGCTTCAGTTGCACATGAGCGAATGCCCCAGGAATGTCAGCTATTTGCCACCACCCTTCCTGCAACATGTGGGCCTGACGAAGCGGCAGGGGCTGGCCGCGCAGCGCATGGGTCTCATCCACCAAGAGAGCCACAGAGCTGCCCGAAGGGCCACACTGAGAGGCAAAAGAGGCAGAGCTGGCCGGAACCTGACTCGGGGGCTGGCAGCCAGGCAACTTGCCGGCCAGCAAAAAGCAGCCCCTCTTGGTGTGTGTGTGGGGGGTAGGAGATATGGAGGGCGGCCTTTTCCAACGCAGAAATGTCACGTCCTTCCCTTTCCCTGGTAGTCATGCTGCTGGCTCAGGAAAGGTGCAGCGAGCCTGCCTGGGCAGCAAAGGACCCCCCCCCGGCTCCCGAGGTGGCAGCCAACCAGCTCTCCAGCGAGATGGTGCTTGCGGATGTTCGCTCCTGCCAAGGGTGGGTGAACCGGCAGCGTCATCCCAGGGGAGCCCAAGTGGAAGGGACAAACGGCAGCCTCTGCGTGCAGGCTCTCTGCCCAGCAGTGGGGTGCTCAGGAGCCTCGAGTGAGTCCTTCACTTCCAGACATTCCTAGCTGAGTCACGGGAGGAGGCCCTGGCATTTCCAGACAGAGGAATGCTCGGTTGCCACGGGGGCAGCAGAAAACCAGCCCCTCCCATCTTCAGCACTCACCCCAAGGCACCTGAATGCCCCCCCCCAAACACACACAGCAGGTCCCAAACTGGCCTGGGGTCTGTGCAGAGAGGGGCCAGTTGGCCAGTGGCCAGAGCACCAGGGCTAGCTAGAAAGAGGCAGCTGCTCCAAGACCTTGGTCAGGCCCCTGGCTGTGGCCTGGGCTTTTCGCGGCTGGGGCTCCGGCACAGCTCAGAGAGCCCCGTGCCAATTGGGAGGCCTCGGCAAGAGGCAGGGCTTTGGCTGAGAAACTATGGCCCGCCTGGGGGCTTCTGTGCCATCTCCCCTGGAAGCCTTGTGGCCAGACTGGCTATACTTTTCAAGGGAAAAGGGCCCTCTTCTCTCCAGGGGGAGGAAACTACAGCCTCTGCCTGCGAGGAGGCGGCGGCCTGCCACTGGGTGGTGGCAAGAGACCTTCCCAGGCCATCCCACCAGGCTCCATTGCAAGCCCCAGTAGGAAGCCCACCTGCTCCTGCTGCTCTGGGTGCTGCTGGGAGCCTTTAAGAGCCGCCACTTCCTCCTCCTCCTCCTCAGCTTGGCTTTTCAGATTCCAGGCAAAGCCCTCGGGCAGCTTTGACGTTACTCTGACCTCAGCAGAGTCTTTTTGCTGAATGCAACTCCTCTCACTCCAGCCGCCCTCCCTCACCCCAGGGGACTGAAATAACTGCAGGCAGGCTATCTATAGGCACCTGCCCCGGGCACCAAGCTGGCCATATGTAACTCACATTTGCTGCCCCTAGCAAAGGCTGGCACCAACCCAGGCCTGCCTGCCCACCTGTGGGACATGCCAAGACTGCATCAGTCCAGATGGGTGGCTCCTCTCTCTCTCTGTCTCTCTCCTCAAAACAAGTCTGCTCACGTAACAGAACAAGGAAGAATGCGCTTCTTACTCCCATTTCACAGATGGGGAACTGAGGGGAGGAAAGTGCAACTCAGCCCCAGGCTGCACGGGAAGTTGGCTGCCAGGGGGGGCGGCGGCACTGGAGAAACCCAGATGGCCCAAATCAATTCCCACATGGTGCTTTCCCTCCTCATGATGCCTGCCTCCGCTCCACGGTTGCCAGCTGACCAGAAAAGGGCATCCCGGCCTATTTCTGTTCATTTAATGCAACAGCAGTCAAAGAGACACGATTATCGCCTGGTGAAACCAGCATTATACGCCTGGCTAAAGGAGCCAGGTCAAAAGCCAGCAGTCCTCTCCCATTCCTCCATGGCATCTTTCTGCAGCTCCCCCATCTGCACTCTACCTACATTTAGAAGCCATGTGGTGTAGTGGTTAGAGTGTCGGGCTGGGACCTAGGAGACCAGGGTTCAGCTATCTACTTGGCCATGAAGCTCACTGGGTGACCTTGGGCCAGTCACAGTCTATCTCAGCCTAGCCTACCTCATAGGATTGCTGTGAGGATAAAATGAGAAAGCATGTATGCCGCCTTGAGCTCCAAGGAGGAGGAAAGGTTGGGTGTAGATGGAATGATGGGGCAAAATTGATAATGCACCTTTCTTACACCAATGAAAGTTGTTTTTCAGTTTACAAAAGCAGATCACTTTCACAAGCTGTGTAGGCAGCACCTTGTGCACTATTTATGAGGACGCAGGACAGAAGTCCCCCCCTCAAAATTAAAACAAATGAACAAAAAGCCCCAAACTTCCTCCTTCATGGCGCCATCTGCTGGCCACAGTTGGATGCTTATTTTTTTCAGATAATTTCTTGGCATCCCTTCTGAGAAGACACGTTCAGGATTGCAGTGTCCATCTCTTTCCATCCAAGGTGCTGTTTTTGACCTTTTAAATGGCCTGGGACCAGAGTTTCCCAACAACTGCCCACCGGGCTCCTTTGCTCGGCTCCTGAGGTCCTTCTCCGGGGCCTCCCATGATCGCAGGGATAGGGAGCCGGTGGCCCTCCAGGTGGTGCAGAACTGCAACTCCCATCCCCCCTGGCCAATCCCCGACATTATTTCCTCTACATGTTTACCCTGCCCTGCCTTTCCTGAAAGCTCAAAGTGGCTAACAAATTCAAAATTGAATTTACAAACCTTATAAACTTTTAAAAAGAGAGAGAGGACGAGAGGAGGGGATGGAGATCGGACTGTGCGCCATCACTCTGTGATGTCCTAAAAGGAACCCTCCCTCAAGCTGGCCCTCTCCAAATATTTTGGACTATGATGGCTGGGGCTGATGGGAATTGTAGTTCCAAGCATCTGGAGGGCACCAGGTTGGGGAAGGTGGTTCTGGGCCACCTTCTCTGACCACTTGAGGTGGGCGTAGGCCATTGCTCTGCCCCTCTTCCAGGGCGGCATCTGGGACTTTGCTGCCAAAGAAGCACTGAGGGTGAGCAAAGAGGAGCAGCCCAATCTGCTGCTTCCACTGGTCATCCGAAAAGGGTTCGTGTGGAAAGTTCCCAGGTGGGAATGCAGAGGGAGGAGGGTTCAAGGAGTGGGTAGGGTTAGGAATGAAGCAACTGAGGCCTCCCAGATGTTTCTGGACTACAATACCCATCATGCCCAGTGGGCCACACTGGCTGCAATGGATGGGAGTTCGGGTCCATCAGTATCTGCAGGGCCACAGATTCTACCCCATCCCCCACCCAGGGCTGGAAAATCAGATTAGACCCCCGAGATCTTCCCTAGGGCTAAAACTGACTGGGTGACCTTGGGCCAGTCACTCTCTCTCAGCCTAGCACACCTTGCATGACTGTTGGGAGGATACAATGGGGAGGATCAACGTAAACTGCTTGGCACGGCATCAAGTCATGGTGGAACGTAAATGCATTCTTAATTGTAACAACTCTTACTGAGCTTTGCAGGACTAGCAATGTGGTACCCCATAAGATTGCAAGCCAAGGGCTTCCTGCCCCCTAAGGCTCTCCAGATGCTGCTAGGCTTCCAGCTCCCATCACCATTGTCAAGAACACCTGGTTTTTAAAATGGCTTTGAGGCAAAGAATTCTGGGAGAAGACAGCATGTCTGAGATGGGCCCTTTGAGAGGCATGACTTTGCAGTTCTCACAGCTGACGCTAGTTAATTAGGCCCAAGCAAGAACACCTGCTTATCAGTGGAGACTGGTATTCAAGGCCGCCCAGCCTGGGAAGGTTGGGGAGTGCGTGACCATTAGGCACAAAAACTCCAGAAATGCTTCATCAGAAAGCCCTGATTGGCTAATTAATTCCTGACTGTTGCTGAGCATTTTCCCATAAGAATAAGATTCAGATCTTAGGACTTCTTTCCCCACTGTACCCTTTGGTTGCTGATACTACCTGGGTGAGGGTGCCATATTCCACCCATTATGCATATCTGGGGAGATACACTGAAGAACTATATAAAAGAGATGACAGGATGACAGATTCATTCACGGAGGAACCATATGATGAAGAACCAGAAATTTTAGAATGTGAGGTGAAAGCTGCTCTTAAAATACTTGGAAGAAACAAATCACCAGGAACAGATGGCATACCAATAGAGTTGCTACAAGCTACTGAGACTGAATCTGTCCAAATTTTGACAAACATTTGTCAACAAATATGGAAAAGAGAACACCTAGCTCAGGATTATCTATACTTGGCAGGAATTCTCCAGGGTTTCAGACAGGGGTCTCTCTCCCAGTCCTACCTGGAGATGCTGGGGATTCCAACTGGAACATCCTGCCTGCAAAACAGGTGCTCTACCACTGAACTACAGCCCTTTCCACTTTCTCCCTAATAGTCATCTGCAAAGACATATTTATTGTAAAAGGGGGGCACCCCAAACTGGCATCCTACAAAAGTGGTACAGTCTACCCTGAGATTTTCTATTTGTGCTCCTTGTATAGACCAGACCTCTGTTACTCAGAACACTACTCAAAAACAGTTCTGGGAATGTGCGTTGCAGAAGGGAAGGAGTCCCAACTGAAGCTTCTCACAAACTCCCGCAAGCACACTCCCCCAACTGCAACTGGCACTGACCCCAAATGCCTCCTGCATCTGCTTAGATTTATGGAGCTGTTACACCAGGGGTCAGCATCGTGGTGCTCTTGAGGTCTTCTTCCCTGACCCCTCACTGCCCTCTGGGTCATGAGGTGGTAAGGGTGGTTATCGTTTTCTCATTTGAAAATTACATAAGGAAGGAAGTTGGAAGAGTGATGCTTTCCCACTTCTTTCAGCTCTACGTACTTTTCAAGGCTTAGATTACGCCTACAGGAGGTGGCCAGAGGGGGTGGCGCTCACAGAACTTGCTCAAAAATCAAAACTTGCCCATGGGCCTAAGATGGATAGCGACTGCTATGCTACACCTAGAGCAGGGATCGCCACATTTCAAATTCTGAGAGAATACTGGGGGCACCAATCACAAAATGGTTGCCATGGGAGGTGGCATAACACAAAATTAGAAAGTAATAACGGTGAAGCTTTTCCCATAATTGTACCTCCGTCTATGATCTGTTGAATTTCTGCCAGCCATACAGCTGTTAAGGACAAGAATCCTGTTTTTCCCCAATTCCAACCCCAAACCAAAGCTTAGGCTGCCAACCTGTACCCACTTACCTGGAAGTAAACCCTATTAAACACAAAGAGACTTACTCTAAGTAGACATGTATACCATTGTACTGTAAGTTAACTACACAGTAAATTCTCAGTGAGTCCCTAGCTGGGAAAAACAGAAGGGAATACAGTAGGGCCCCACTCATACAGAGGTTTATGTTCTGGACCCCTGCTGTAAAGCAAAAACCACTGTAAAGTGGAATGCATTGAAGATAATGGTGCGCGTTGCACGAATATGATGTGAAAATGGCATGCGACGAGCAAAAACCACCGTAAAAGCGGAACAAGTGCTGTAGGAACGGGGCCTTTCTGCCACTGACAACCGCTGTATTAGCGGAACGCTGTAAAGCGGGGCCCTACTGTAGAAAAAGAGGAAGGCCAAACAAGAGATGGATTGATCCCATAAAGGAAGCCACAGATCTGAACTTACAAGATCTGAACAGGGTGGTCCTTGACAGATGCTCTTGGAGGTCACTGATTCAGAGGGTCGCCATAAGTCGTAATTGACTTGAAGGCACATAACAACAACAAGGGGAGATGAGGAACCATGAAGCTATTTTGTTGTTTGCCTTTCTGTCAGTATAGACTAGGCTAGACAGTTTTGTTTTGTGACTGTTAACTGTTAATTTTACCTAGCCTTCAGGGGTGTGGGTTTTAAGGAACCATTTTGTTGCTGTAATACTGCGCTTATTTTATTTAATAAAGCTACTTCTTATTTACCAATGTGTGTTCACTGCAGGAGGGGATTTGGCTCTGAATCCAGTACCTTGGTCATTTGAACATGGACTACTGTATATTTGGATATTTTGCGTAAGACTCCAAGACAAGGAGTGTAGTCTGAATGTTGACTGTTTGAATCCTTGGAAGGTCTATTTCTGACACTTTGAATTTCTCCTTGGCCCAGAGTGGGTGACCAGATTAAGGGGTGGCGGCGGTCTACCTACCTTGCAGGGTTGTTTTTAGTTTACTCAACCCTAGTAAGAGGGTTTGTGCCTTGCCAGGATCAATTGCCCTGAGTTTGGGAGTTGAGTCCTGGGACTGAACCAGGAGTGGTTCATTACAACCATCACCCCTGGCTGTTGGCCATAATGCCTGCTGGGGCTGATAGGAGTTTGAGGTCAACGTTATCCAGAGCGGCACAGACCCCCACCCTGACCGCCATGGTCTAACAGCATAGATCTATTCTGCAGGTTGAGGCAATGGGGGGCTCTTAGCCCCCAGGGCCTGAAGGGGACAAAACTTTTTTCTCCCAGCGGGATTGTGACCTAGTCTTTTGGAATGCCAAGCCAGCTGCCAAGGAGATACATGGTTGCTAACAGCAGCCTTTGCCAACCCACTAGCCCCAGATGGGAGTTGTAGTCGAAAGCATCTGGAGGGGCTGCTGGTTGGCAAAGACTGGCTTACAGACTCCGCATCCCCACACCAGCCCTCTTTTCCCAGGGACAGAGTGAAGGGTCGCAACAGGCAACCCCAAAACGAGGGTGCCATCCCAGCAGTTGCCACCAGAGGGCATCACAGCTGCAGATGCCACATGGAGGCAGGGGGAAAGTAGGGGGTCTCTGTGGGGGGGGGGAGGGATGAATTTGTTTATTGCTGGGCCACAGGCAAAACTCTCGCAAGCTTTTTTTTTTTAAAAGCCAGCACAGCAGGAAGGCTTTGTTGTGCTAGGTGTCTACTTGCAGAGGTTTCTTCACTTTCTGAAACAGTGTAAACATGCTTGATCAAAAACCCTTTATTTTATTTTATTATTACATTAATATCCCACTGTTTCCTCCAAGGAGCTCAAGATCGTGTACAAACATGTTCTCCTCCTCCCGATTTTATCATTACAACAACCCTACAAGGGAGATTAGGCTGACTACCAGTGAGTGGCTCAAGACCACCCAGTGAGCACCATGGCTGAGCAGGGCTAAATCCCCTGGTCGCCCAGGTTCTAGTCCGGCACTCCAACCACTGCACCACACTGTCTCTCAGATGGGATGCAAATACATTCTTAATTATTAATAGTAATTATAAAAAAGTAATAATATTATATATGTACAATTTAAATTAATATATTAATAATTATTAATATCACGATATTAATCATGACCCACCTCCTCCTAAGCCGTAGCCCATCAATATTTTTTGGAAAAACACATTTGACTAAAAGTGTATTTGATGCGCTTGTATTTTCCTATTTAACTTACACTATATCTTTTTTTCCCCTTCAGCCATGTTAGATAAATATTTTCCTCGAAGCTGGATATTAACTTTGGTCGATGGTCCAGCCTCCACCCCACCCTCCGCTTTGTATCCATCTTACGTTTTGCATCCAGCTGATAAAACTCGGTACAAAATCATGCCCGGGCCTGGGGGTTGCCCCGCGCCCCCTATATGAAGCGGTCCATAGCCCTTTAAAGGACTCTCCCACCTCATTTATGCTGGACGCGTAATCCAGGCAGGGGAAGGAATAAGAAGCCTCTGGGCCTATGCAGAGTGCTTTATTGTTTTTGCCTTCCTCACCGCCTTTCCCGCCTGGGATGACGGAGCAGGAGACTAGGTTGCATAATATTGCAAGAACCCCGGCACCTTTTCTCTCAGGCACGCGCCCCCCCTTCCTGCGTGCGCGTGCACATAGTTCTCTCTCTTCCTCCGGGGCCACGTGCAGTTTGTGTCTTTTCCCGGGACGCCGCGTCACGTGATTCGCGCATCAGCTGATCCAACATGGCTGGGAGCAGAGCAAGATCAGCCGCCGCCGCCGCCGCGGAAGGAGCCCCCGCCCGGTCCGGCTAAGCGCCGCGTCCTCCTGTCCTGTCCCTTCGTTTCCAGGTGAGGCTCCTTGTCCTGCTGAGCCCCGGCGCCTCTTGGCAGCCCGCGGGCGGGCGCACCTCTGAGCGTGTGCAGAGTGCATTTCTTTGCCGCCGGCTCAGGACGCGCGACCGGGGTGCTGGCACGCAGCCTGCAGGGAGCCCTTTGACCCTCTTCCGGCGTGAACAACACCGGCTGCAGCTAATTTCCAGCAGCGGTTGTAAGGCGCTCCCGAGGGTCCCTCGCCTCTGCCATCGCGCTTAGGGAGACCCGCGCGGCCACTGAGAGAATCCGCCTCGGCCCTCCCATGGGTGGGGGAACCGTCTCCCCAGGAGTTAGGACTTGGACACGCTGCTTGTTTCCCGCGTTATCCTGGGGTGGTGCGATATGAATAAAGTAGCCCAGTCGCCGGAGCGTGTGCAGAGTGGATTTCCCCTCTTCGTGGAAGAGCCCAGGCGAGGCGCTCCCCCGGCTGGCGTTTGCATTTGGCCAGGCACGTGACTCCGAGGCAGCCGCGGCAGGCTCAGGCGCCTCCCAGTTTGCGCATGAAGCCCCGGAAAAAGGCTTTTTGTGGCGTGCGCAGCGCTTGGCGGAAGCTTCCTGTCAGGGGCAATCAACATTCCCCGCCTGGCAACGCTGGATCGTGAAGCCTGTGCATATATCTGCAGATCTTACTCAGTCGCCATCTGGCTTCTGAGGCTACTGGCCATGATGACTGTCAAGCACCAGGGGTGACGTCGTCCTGAGTGAAGGGGGGGGTCGCAGATCCCTTACTTTTTGGGGAGCAGGGTCCCAACCAGGTCCCTGTGTATGAGCCAATCAGCATAAAAAGGGAGCTTGTTAACCTCTGAGAAGAGTCCTTGTCCTTTAGTGCTGATTGGAGCCAATCAGAGTGAAAAGAGGTGAGTCAGCCCCTGAGAGGACTCTCCTTAGCAGCTAACACACAGTCTCCTCTTTTGTGCTGATTTGCTCCTAGGAAGGTCTGTTGTAGTGAAGCATGGACTCCGGAGAACAAGGGAGGCCAGGGAAAACGGAAAAGGGGGCGTGGCTGTGAGGGAGCGTGGTGTGACTGTCACGAAGGGACACTGCAGTCTTGAATTTGCCACGATGCTACTGCCAACTACAGGATTAGGCACGCTGTGCCACTGAGTCTGAACATGTTGTGGGGGGGTCACAAGAGGGAAAGGTCACAGGGCAACTGGGCCTTCCTTGTGGGCTTCCCAGGGGCATCTGGTGGTCACTGGGGGTAATGGAGTGCTGGCTAGATGTGCCCCCTTTGGCCTGATCAAGCTGCCAGGGTCTGCTCATGTTCTGGGGGGGGGGAAGGGCCATAGTTCAGTGGCAGAGGACCTGTTGGGCATGCAAAAGGGCCCAGGTTTATTCCCTGGAAGCATCTCCAGGTAGAGCCCGAGCCTGGAAAGCTGCCGATCAGTGCAGATGGGCCAACTGCTTGACTCTGTGTTAGGCAGCTTCCTAAGCTCCTAGTTAAACTAGCCCCTTTATTTGGAATCATGAGGGCTACAATCTTTACTTTCTTTTTAGGGAAAGGGCCCTAAAAGTGGTAGAGCACCAGCTTTGCATACAAAAAAGGTCCGAGGCTCACTCCCTGACACCTGCCTCCAAATAAGGGCTGGGAAATGACTCCTACCTCCAACCCTGGAAAGCTGCTGTCAGAGTATTCAAGACTGAGCTAGATGGGCACAGAGTCTGATGCAGCTGCAGGGCTGTTGTGGGGCTGGGCCAGCTGTTCCTGGGTTGAAGGGGTTGGCCGCGAGTGTTCCGATGTCGCTACGGGGCCGAACAGGAAGTCTGGGACTCAGTGAAGCCTCATTGCCTCTTGCTCCTTGGGGCTCTGTTGGTGCTTCTGCCCCAAATGATCCGTCGCTCTTTGTGTCTCCCACAGGGAATGGTGTGGTGCCGCTGCCAGGATGGATGCCCTCCTCAAGCAGGTGGAGAAGGACTTGAGCATTGATGGCAGCCAGCTGGCAGCCTCCGCAGAGAACTCCCGTGTCATTGCTCTGGTGCCTGTCAAGTGGCTGGTGAGCTTGAAGGAACGGGGGGTGCTGCCCAGCCTGTGCCCACGCCCCGAAGGCCTCAGCGAAGTGGAGGTGCGCACTTGCCTCCAGTACTCGGTGCAGAAGCTGCCCACCGGCTGGACGAGGGTAGAAATCCACACCCTGAGGAAGGACCGGCTGCGCTATCAGCTGGCCGTGACCCCCGGCGTGCAGAGCAACCCCAAGGAACGCCCGGAAACGGTCCATGGGTTCATGCGCAATGTGGCTTCTCAGAACTATCGGAACCTGTGGAAACGAGCGCATCGCCTGTATGTCCAGCCATACTGTCATGCCCCAGCTCCTCCCACCCTCCCTGCCTTGGAGGTGCTCTGTGGTGCCCTCCAGAAGCTCTATGGCTGCCCCTTCATCCCTGTGGGGAGGGGCCCTGCCTGCACCTCCCCTGCTAAAGAGGGTTGCTCGCCCAGCAGGGTCCTGCCGCATTGCTCGAGCATCCTCCCGGCAGAAGCTCTGGTGGAGTCCCCAGAGATGCTCTACCTGCTCTTCCCATATGCCCAGTTCTGCCTCCATGATATTGTCACCTTCAGCCCTGCCAAGCTGACCAACAGCCATGCCAAGCTTCTCTTCATCCTCTTTCAGGTCCTCCAGGCTATGCAAGCATGCCACCAGGCAGGGCTGGCATGTGGCGCCTTCTCCTTGCACGACATAGTGGTGGACGAGAAGTTGTGTGCCCAGCTTAGGGTTCAGCTCCATGATTATGAGCGGATGCCTCAGGAAGAGGAGGAGGTGGGAGAAGGGGAGGCAATGAGCGCCAAGAATGTTGAGGGAGGTGGCGCCACAGTAGCAGGGAGTGAGCCCCAGAAGGGACTCGGGGAGCTGGTGCTGGACTGGGTGAATGGCTGCCTGAGCAACTTTGAGTATCTCATGCATCTGAACCGCTTGGCTGGGCGACGGGTGGGAGACCCCAACTACCACCCTGTTCTCCCTTGGGTGGTAGACTTTACCACCAGGAACTGCCGGTTCCGGGACCTGCGGAAGTCCAAGTTCCGCCTCAACAAGGGAGACAAGCAGCTGGACTTCACCTACGAGATGACCAAGCAGGCCTTTGTGGCCGGAGGGGGCCTGGGTGGGGAGCAGCCTCATGTGCCACATCACATCTCTGACGTCCTCTCCGACATCACTTACTATGTCTACACTGCCCGGCGGACTCCCAAGGCCGTGCTGTGCTCCCACGTCCGGTCACAGTGGGAGCCCAACGAGTACCCGGCCAACATGGAGCGCATGCAGGGCTGGACCCCTGACGAGTGCATCCCCGAGTTCTATTCCGACCCTACCATCTTCAAGTCCATCCACCCTGACATGCCTGACCTGGAGGTGCCGGCTTGGTACGGCTCCTGTGAGGAGTTTGTCGCGGCCCATCGGGCTCTGCTGGAGAGATGGGAGGTGTCTCAAGACCTCCACCACTGGATCGACCTCACCTTTGGCTACAAGCTGCTGGGCAAAGAGGCTGTCAAAGAGAAGAACGTTTGCCTTCACCTGGTGGACAACCACACACACCTGGCCAGCTACGGGGTGGTGCAGCTTTTTGACCAGCCCCACCCCAGGCGTCTGGCAGGAGCCACACTCCTCCCTGCAGAAGCCCCACTCATCACAAGGCCTCTCGTCCCGACCATCCGGGAGACGAGGGTCCTGGAGGACTCCAAGGGCCAGCTGGCCAATGGGAGCAGTGGGCTGGTCTTAGAAGCGACACCTTGTGAAGGCGGCTGGACTGCAGGCAGATTCGGGGCGAGTGCAGAAGAAGAGGTGGAGCAGGGAGCTGAGGCGCTGGAGTCCATCCCTGCAGCAAGCAGAGGCACAGAGCTGCCTGGTCCCTCTGCTCAGCTTTCTGGGATCCCCACGGATGGCAAGCCAGTCGGTCGAAGGGCCAAGGCCCCCCTTGCCATGACCCAAGCGGAAGGGGCAGAGACGAGGATCGTAGTCCCTGAGGGCTGCAACCTGCTTCAGGCCTTGGAGGAGCTGGAGAAGCGGAATGCTTTCTTGCTGAGGGGGCTGCACGGGGCAGTGAGCTGGCTGCAGCAGCCACAGCAAAAGATGCCCGTGGGACCCTCGGACCTGTTCCAGAGGGACATGCAGGCACTGGGGGTCCTGGTGGCCGAGATCATCTTTGCGCCTAAGCTGCGCACCTTGAAGCCGGGCGCAGCGCTGCAGGAGCGCTTTCAGGCTGCCCGGAGGCTGTGCTGGTGTCACCCCAAGGAAATCCCAGCTCCTCTCCAGCACCTGCTGGAAACGCTGCTGCAGCTGAGAGTCCCAGACTCCCAGCTTTTCAGGCAGGGCGGGGTGGGCGTGGGCAGGAGGCCGCAGCTGTTTGATTACGAGCCCATCTGGCAAGGCCTCCCGCCACCGTGCCCATTGCAGCTGCTGAGTCCTTTCAGCGCCGTCCTGCCCTTCCCAGCCTACTTGCCTGCTCTGCACAAGTTCATCTCCACCTACCTGTCCCAGAAGGCCGGAGACGAGAGCCAAGGCCGGGAGCTGGTTTTCCAACTGTGGCAGCAGCTGGAAGGGGTGCTGAGCAACATCACCCCTGAGGGCTTGGAGATCTTGCTCCCCTTTGTCCTCTCCCTGATGTCTGAAGAGAAGACGGCTGTCCACGCCGCTTGGTACCTGTTTGAGCCCATTGCCAAAGCCTTGGGCCCAAAGAACACCAACAAGTATCTGCTGAAGCTACTGATTGGGGTCTACGAGAACCCCCGCTGCCTACACGGGCGCTTCTACCTCTACACTGACTGCTTTGTGGCTCAGCTGATGGCCCGTTTGGGGCTGCAGCTGTTCCTCTCCAACCTCCTGCCCCACATCCTGCAGATCCTGGTGGGAGTGGAGGGCCCTGCCCAGGAGGAGAACAAGGCCTTGATGCTGGGCACGGCTGAAGACAACGAGAGTGGTGGGAGCAGCCCTGGGTCCTGCTCCTTTGGGGAAGAGATCAAAGTGGACGCAGAGCGGGGCTCGGCCCTGGAGCTGCTCGACTACATGTCTGGGGTCAGCTTGCACGACCAGGCATACCTGCCAGAGAGCGAGGACTTCCAGAACGGGCTTTACATGGCGGATGCCCTGCAGGAGGCAGAGGAGTCCCTCAGCTTCGGCCACCTGAGTGACAAGAGCAGCGCCAGCGAGGTCTCGCTGGGTGAGGACCGGCCGGCCACTGACGGGGAGTCCCAGAAGGACAAGGCCAGCCTCAAATCCATGGACAGCAGCCAGGACTTGAAGCACAGCGAGGAAGAGGAGGGGGGAGAGGAGGAGGAGGAGGAGGAGGAAGAGGAGGAAGGCAGCGAGCGGCAAGGGGAGGAAGAGCATGATGACTCCACGTTGGTCACAGAGGAGCCGACACTCTCGATGGGTGTCAGCGCCTCAGTGGAAGTCAGCCTGGCTGATGACGACGGAGAGCCGGAGGATGAAGACTTGCCTGACCAGGATGGAGACAAGGAGCAGACCGTCTTGCTGGGTGAGCCAACCCCCTTGTGGGGATACTCCCCCCTTGTGCCTTTTGCATCAGTGCAGCAGCTTGACATTTTAATCCCAAATTTTGAATGGTGCAATTTTACATTAAACAAACATACATACATTTGGGGGACCCCCTTTATGAACTAGTTAAGGCTGTGGTCCTGAGCGCACTTAACCCAGGAGTAATGTCCTATTGAATTCAGAGGGACTTTACTTCTGACTAAGTATACTTGGGATTGTACTGCATGTCTCTGAAGGGGCAGTGACCCTTTATGCTGTTCTTCAACTAGTTTAACATGGAAATCAGCTGCCTGCATTTTAAGGACATATTTTAGTTTGCTTTGGAGCCTTGCGGGGAGGGGGGGGGAGGACAAGCAAACCCACGAACCTGCCTTATCCCAAGTCAGGCCAAAGTTCCATCTAGCTCAGTATTGTCTGCACTGACTGGTAGCTATGGCTCTCCAGAGTTTCAGGCAGGGAACCTTTGATGCTCTGCCATTGGGCTCCCACCTGCATCTTGAGATGGTCATACAAAATACCATGCTGCACCGCCCAGGGCTCCTATTGGGAGGAAGGCCGGGATATAAATCAAATAAATAGATATCCTAAAACAATAGCTAAGCCTCTGATAGGGCTAACAGGGGAAAAAATAAGTTACAAGCTGTAGGAAGAGGAGACTTAACATTCCGGTGCAGGTCTAGGTATCAATTTACAATTAAAAAAACCCACCTAAATGGTGGCAGAGTCCAGACAGTTTCATACATTGCATCTTTTCTCTGGTCTGTGATTGTGATTTGTGGGACTTCCTGCCACAGGAGAGTATAAGCAGCAGCTCTTGCAGCAGCTGGCTCAGGCCAAAAGGGGCCCATCCTAGTCCAGCCTCCTGTTCTCAGTGGCCCACCAGCTGCCCCAAAGGGAAGAGGCCCCCAAACGGGACCTGAGTCAACTGTAACTCTCTCTGCTTGCGATTCCCAGCAACTGCCTCCAAAGCTGATGTCCGAAGGGGATGGGGCGTCTGCCCCGGGGCCTAGGACGGGGGCAGCGTTGCCTCTTCTGATCCTGGCTTGCAGGAAGGGCTACAGGGGAGGTGGTGGTGGAGGCACAAGGCCCTGTCCCCAAAGAGAGTTGTTAAGAATGAGCTTTTCCTTCAGGTGTGGCCGGAATGCCGCCTTATTATTGCCTCCTGTCCCCTCTTTTCTCCAAGACACAGCCTGCAAGATGGTGAGGTGGCTCTCGCCCAAGCTGGGGCCCACCACCACGTCCCGCTATGTGGCCAGGAACCTCCTCCGGCTGCTCACGTCTTGCTACGTTGGTAATTTCCGCCTGTTTGGCTGCTTTGGGGTGGGGGTGCCAGGCTAGGCCTTCTTGTTAAGGTGTGGCAGGCCAGGAAGAGGCTACTAATGCTGTTGGGCTCGAGTTTGTGGTTGGGGATGACAGTGGGAGTCAGGGTGCCTGGCAACATCTGAGGGGTAGCCACAGATGTTCCCCAGCCCTGCTCTAGAGGGTGGGACTTGAACCAAGCAGGCTGATAAAGGGGCTTTCGGCTGAGCATGATGGTATGAGATGCCTCAGGTGGTGGCAGACTCTCCTTGGTTAGAAGCTGGCTGGCTGCCTGTCAAGGGTGCTGCATTAGTGGATTTCCTGCATTGGGAGCGGGCTGGACTAGATGATCTCTGAGGAACCTTGCAGCTCTCTGATGTCTCTAACTGTGCTGAAACTTCTTGGCAGGTCCCAGCCGGCAGCAGTTTGTGCCAGGGGCCGAAGAGAGCAGCCCTCTGACTTCCGGGAACATCTACCAGAAGCAGCTGCTGCTGGGGGACGTGGTGTCTGAGCCGGTGCTGGCTTGCCTCATCCATATAGCACACCTGTATGGAGAGCCTGTCCTTACCTATCTGTACCTACCCTACATCAGCTATCTGGTTAGTATCCCATCCTGCCCAAGTGGCGACTGCAGGGACCTTCCCAGCCCTCCTGCAGGATGGGCCGTAGCCCCTGAGCGCCTCCTAGTACGCTTCAAGCCTCCCACTTGGCTCCTTGCCTTATCATAGGGAGGCAGGAAGCTGCCTTATACTGAGCCCCAGGTGGTCCATCTAGCTCAGTGCTGTCTCCACTGACTGGCAGCAATGGCTCTCCAGGGTTTCAGGCCTTCCCTGGAGATGCTGCCAGGATCCAGCCTGTGAATTGTCTGCAGGCAACAGCTCTTCCTCAGCACTGCATCTCCTCCCTCTGCTTCTTGGGCAGAGTGACTTCCTTGCTGCCGTAACCATGCCATGCGAGCATTCAGCTCTCAGGAAAAGAATTTGTAGTAGATCTTTGCAGGGCTGTGGAGTCGGAAGCAATTTTGGGTGGAGTCGGAGCCTGTAGAAATGTACCGACTCCGGCTCCAAAATAAATTTTGATTGACAAGTTTTTTAAAATATAAATTCAAAATGTCAAAGAAGCTTCCCATGAAGTCAGCTGTAGTTGAGCATTTCACCATAACTGAAGATGGAAAACATTTTGTGTGTCAGTGTATGACACAGGACCCAGATGAAGACAAATGCTGTGATGCCAAGATCAGTGCGTATTCAGGCAGTGATAAAAATGCTCCTATGAGAGCTTCCAATTTAAAAAGACATTTACAGCCCTTTCCAGGGCTGTGGAGTCGGAAGCAATTTTGGGTGGAGTTGGAGTTGGAGAGTAGAAAAACAGAGGAGTTGGAGTCGAAGGTTTGGCGTACCAACTCCACAGCCCTGGATCTTTGGCCCTCTAAGTGGCAACTGGCTCTCATTAGAAGAGCCTGGCTGTGCTGGATCAGGCCAGAGGGGTCTCATCTAGTCCAGCCTCTTGTTCTCATGGTGGCCAAGCAAATACCCTCCACCCATGGGAAGCCCACAGAAAGGACCTGAGTGCAACAGCAACTCTCTCCCCACGTGTGATTTTCAGTAACTGGTGTTCGGAGGTATACCGCTGCCTCTGGCAGTGGAGGTACAGCACAGCCATTGAGGCTAGTGGCCATTGATAGCCTTAGCCTCTTCCATGAATTTGTCTAATCCTTTTTCAAAGAAAAGAGCCATGCCCTAACACGCTGTTAAAGTGAATTGAGTGTGTTGCGTTGAATATCAGACTTTGCCCTCCTGTCCTCTGTAGGCAGCCAGACACTCTTCCTGACTCTGATGGGACCACCAATTTTTTTTTTTAATCGAAGTAGTCAAGGATCTCGGCTCCCAAAATGGCCAAATAGCCACATTTGCACACACACCCCTGTCCTTCCTGGGAGGGAGTTTTCGTTATTGTGTGTCCTGGAGAGGGAGCAGCAATAGGAGGAATTTTGTTCCCCCTTGTGGGAGTTTGGAGGCAGAGACTGGCTCATGTCTGGCCTTGGAGGCTCTTTGAGGGGGGCTGCCTGCCTTCTGCACTCTCTCTGTGTGTACAGACATTTCCTTGCTTTTTCATTTCTTCCAACATGGATGATCGTATTCAGTAAAGTCAGGGGAAGAAGCAGCCCTTTCTCTTGGTGGCAGGATAAGGCATTCTGGGAAGGGCTTGAGTGAGCCCTGCTCCAGCAATGTCCAAATCAACAAAAACAGGGGTGCAATGGGCCACGATCCTATTCCTGAGTTTTAACTCCACCCTCCCACTGTGTGTCTCTGAAACAGGCTTGCTGAACTGAACTAGCTATGTGGGCCATCGGGAAAAATGGCATAGGATAGCCAACTTGCTGCCCTCTATGGATGTTGCTGCACTCCAGTTCCCAGCAGCCAGCATGGCCAATGGTCAGAGGTTGATGGGACTTGTGGTCCAGCAACAGCTATAGAGGGCACTACATTGGTTATCCAAGGAGAATTGCTAGCAGGGGTGGGGTGGGGGGTAGGGACGCAAAGCTCTCCTACAAAACAACAGTGTGTGCAGTCTGTGTACATGCCAGGCTGTCAGGAGCAGTGTTGACAAGGCCTCTGGGAAGTTGCTCTTCCATTGGGTTGACCTGTCAAGTGAACGGGTGCTGAGGAGGTTACTGGATTCCATGCGGGGCACGGAAATCCCGGGGGCACCACCTGTGCCTCCTAGCTGAGGTAGCTCGTGCTGGGCTTTTGCTCTGGAGCTGGCCAAGGGCCGCTCTGGTGTGCCCAGTTGTTGTTCTTATGTGCCTTCAAGTTGATTACGACTTATGGTAACCCTATGAATCGGTGACCTCCAAGAGCATCTGTCATGAACCACCCTGCTCAGATCTTGTAGGTTCAGGTCTGTGGCTTCCTTGATGGAGGTGTGCTCAGTAGCAAGTATAAAACAGCAGTAACAAGCGTTCCCTTATGGAACGGATGAAGCAAAGATATGAAGGTTTGCAACGGTGGTTGCGTCTAGAATCTCCACAAGGGAGACGTGGGCCCAGGATCACTCTGCTTCTTCCGCCAATGCAGTCAGTTTGGGTCACTTGGTTGCTGGGCTGGACGGCTCTCCAAACCCAACAGCGACTGCAGGGTTCACTGCCAACCTGCGAGGTGCATCCACGAGACACAGGGAGGGATTCCTTTTTCCGTCCTACAGCCACTGATGGAATACATCCCTGCTTCTGGGACAGCTGCACGTGGCTTAAGATGGCTTTTCTTTCTGTCCATCACTGAGGTGAGAGTTTGGTCTGTCGGAGGTTTAGGAGCGTAGAGGAAGGTGCCTCTGACTGCATCAGGCCATTGGTCCATCTAGCACAGCCTTACGTATCCTGCCTGGTAGCAGCGGCTCTCCAGGCTCCAGGCAGGGGTTTTGACCCACCCCCACCTGGAGATGCCACTTGGGGCGTTCTGCATGCGGAGTGGGTGCTCTGCCACTGAGCTGCAGTCTCTCGCTTTCGTCCTTCCAGCTTGGCACTCTTTACAGACTGGCAGCAGTGGCTCTCCAGGGTTTCCCAGCCCTCCATGGAGATGCTGCCAGGGACTGGACTTGGGACCTCCTGATGCAAAGCATGCCATCTGCCACTGAGCTACAGCTTCTCCCCAAACAGTAAAGCAAGATTCCAGTCCTCGTGCTTCTGAATAAAGCGCTGATTTAAATAGGAACACAGGAAGCTGCCTTTTATCGAGGCAGACAGCTGATCCCTGTAGCTCAGTATTGCCTACACTGACTGGCAGCTCTCCAGGGTTTCATATGAAGGTCTTTCCCAGTCCTAACTTGAGATGCTGGGGACTGAACCTGGGACCTTCTATATGCAAAACAGGTGCTCTGCCCCTGAGCTGTGGCCCTTCTCTTTGTCCCAGGTGGCTCCTGGCGGTGGGGCTGGTGTTGTCCGTTTAAACAGCCGAAAGGAAGCTGGGCTCTTAGCCGCCATGACGCTCACCCAGAAGATTGTCATCTACCTCTCGGACACCACACTCATGGACATCCTGCCCAAAATCAGCCAGGAGGTCCTGCTGCCTGTCCTGGGCTTCCTTACCTCAACCACCATCAGGTGAATCTGGGGTGGTCACACCTTTATGGTCCCTGGCCCAGCAAGGGAGGCCAGCCCCTGGGCTGCCTCCTGCATCTCTGCAGAACTTGCTGGCAATGGCAGTCTCTCTCTTCTGGAGGCTCCTGTGACGATACTGGGGGGTGGGGACCCAAGGAAATGGCACTGTGCTTCCGGTGTGTTTGTGTGTGAGTGCAGCAGAGCCTCCCAGGGCAAACTTGGGGGTTGGTGGACTTGGGACACCTGTGAGGCCAGCGATTGCCTGACATAATGTCCTCCCTCAAGTTTTCCCAGTGGGGCCCAGGCCCGGGTCACCTTGTGCCTCAAGACCATCAGCCTTGTGGCGCTGGTTTGTTTACGGATCGGGTCAGAGATGGTGCAACAGCACTTGAGCAACATTCTCGGGATGTTCTTTGAGACATTTTCATTGCCACCGCTGCTGGAGCAGGTGAGTCTGGAAGGGACGGCAGAAGGGTGGGAGGAGGGAGACCGATGTGTCGTTTGAGCCCATGGCACGTGGGTGGGGGAATGGGATGGTTCTGGGCTGTGTCTGGCTTCTATGTGACAGGCATCCAGCCAAACTCAGGATATGATTCTCAGGCCACAACAGTAGGAAATTATCTTTTCTCTGCAGGGTCAAAACAGCACAAACTGATACCCCGCCCTGCATATCCTCCTGTGTGGGTCATAGGGAACTGTGGTGGCAGGGGCAGAGATGGGTGTGTGTGCAGAGAAATTAATGGCGGGTTCCAAATTCCACATGGCACAAAACCCTAATGCTTGTAGGAGAAGAATTTCGGAAGGGTTAGCACAGGGGTAGCACTCTCCGGGTTTTGCTGGACTCCAACTCCCATCAGCCTCAGCCAGAGTGGTCAGGGGGTGATGGGAGGTACAGTCCAGCAACATCTAAAGGGCTTCCCATTGGCTACCAGGTCCAGACACAGGCAAAACTACCCCTTCTGAAATGTGATGTTCTGTGTGCAACTTGTTGACACTTTGTGAGAATCCCCTCCTGGAGGTGAGCGCCCACAGCACTAAGCTGCCTGCCCCTGCCACATCATCGAGCGCTGTGGAGGTTCATAAGTAGCTGGCTTCCTCCCTCTCTGCCCAGGGCGTGACGTTGGAGCCGCCTGCACTCCAGACGCAGTTGCTCCCCCCGGATCTGTCTGCTGTGTTGGAGCTGCAGAAGGTCTTCAACCCACAGATGGCCTACATCACCTTCATGCCCTTCTCTTGCTTGCTAGGTATGGTGTGGCTGCCTCTTCTGCCCCACTTACTCCCAGTCCATCTCTGCTCCCCCCATGCCCAGCCCCATGCATGCTTTGTGTGTCTGTGAATGCCTTCTTGGATTACTGTTTCCAAAGGGGTTGCAGCCATGTGAGTCTCTGGCAAAGGTACAGCAACAAGCCTTGTGGCACCTTAAGGATCAACCCAACTTGTTGCCCTCTGGAACTTTTGGACCACAGCAGTTGCAAGGACTGAGGCTGATCGGAGTTGTAGTCCAAAATGTCTGAAGGGCACCAGGTGGGCAGACCAATTAGTTAGGGCATCAGCTTTTGTGGACCAGAGTCCACGTCAGAGAAAAAAACAGTCAGCAGGGAGGTCAGGTGGATTTTGCATTCCCACCTGTTACTGCTGTGAATGCTCACTTATTTTTCACCCAATTTAGGTTTTGCATAATTAGTCACCATCTACATTTTTGCATTTCCCTTCTCACTGCTAACACTTATACACACACACTCATACGTATGTTACACCTGCCAAATGAGAACCGCCCTCCATGCATCTGGAAACACTTTGGACATGGTAAATTTCTTAAGTCTTTTAGGGTGCCATGCAGAAGGGCCCTGAGTGACACCCGTTCTTCCTTTTGAACCCTGAACACCTTGGGACACGGAGTCCCACAAGTTCATTATGTGCAGTGTGAAGAATTTCTTTTTCTTTTCGTTTGTCCTGAATTCTAGTATTATGGGAGAGGGAGGAAAACTCCCTATTTTCTCCTCCCCATGTATGATCTTTATAAATCTCTATCATGTCCCTCCCACAGCACTGTGTGTTTTTTTCTTTTCAAAACATAAAAAGCCCCAGACTGTGTAGCCTTTCCAGCTCCTTGGGTCCGTTGGGCTTGGTGAGGAGAGGACTTGGAGCTGTGTGGCTGTGCATGGTCTGGATCTGGTCTTAGAGCTGTTTCTTCGCTTTCCTGCAGGGGATGTTATCCACACCATTGTTCCAAATCACGCGTTGGTTGGGCGGCTAGCCAGCCTCTACCAGGAGAGCATGAACCCTCGGAGCCTGGCCTCCAAGAGTCAGGATGCAGCTGGGTCACCAGGCCTGGCTTTCTCGGGGCAAAATGCCCCAGGCACAGACCCCTTCTCCAGCCTGTGTGAGGACACTCACTCGGGCACATTTGGAAGCGTGCTGGTGGGCAACCGGATCCAGGTCCCCACAGAAGCCCAGCAGGAGGCCTCTGGCAGCCCCGGCGGCTTCTGCCCTGCTCTGGCGCACAGGGAGGAGAGCACCCTAAAGCAAGAGCTCCTGCGCAGCACCCACCACCTTTGTGGCAACTGGCTGGCCTACTGGCAGTATGAGATCGGGGTGAGCCAGCACGACGCCCGCTTCCACTTCCACCACCAGATCAAGCTGCAGAGCTTTGTGGGCCACACAGGTGCCATCAAATGTGTGGCCCCGCTCAGCGGGGAGGACTTCTTCCTTAGCGGCAGCAAGGACAAGACGGTCCGCCTCTGGCCTCTCTACAACCGGGGGGACGGCACACACGAGGCTGAGCCCCGCCTGACCTACTCCCAGCACAAAAAGTCCGTCTTCTACGTTGGCACTTTGGAGACCCCCCAGCACGTGGTCAGTTGTGATGGCACCATCCACATCTGGGACCCCTTCACTGGTGAGGCTGCAGAGGGGAGGTAGGGGGCTCGGCCCACTTGGCCCCTGGCATGGTTGTCATTCCCATTTGGTACTCGGAGATAGACTGCCCTTGAAGATGAAGGCTCCCTCTAGCTATCATGGTTAACTCTGCTGAATGATCTGTCCTCTATTTATTTATTATTTCAATTTATTATTTCAATTTATTTATTATTTCAATTTATATACCGCCCTTAGCAGAATAGCTCTCAGGGCGGTGAACAAACAAGATAAAATACAATATATTCTACTGCAGCCTTTCCCACCCAGATGGACTACAACTCCCGTCAGCTCCAGCCAGCACGGCTATGATGGCTGAGGCTGATGGGAGTTGTAATAAAAAACATCTGGAGGGCACCAGGTTTGGGAAGACTTAATTTTTGTTTTATTTTATTTAGCCATCTGAAGCTAGTGATAGGCGCCTCATCTCCTGGCAGTGAGATCTGCTAGTAAATTACAAGTATTATATCTAAAGCTGCTATGAAGAATCAGGAGTCTTGCCCCAGCAAAGGGAGGGCTCCCCTCTGCTTACAAACGCTTTAAGAGGAAGGAGGTTGCTGGCAGGGGTGGGGAGAGGGGTTGCTGCAGGATTTTCTGCTGGCTGCTAGTAAAGTTCCGTCTAAATTGGCTGGTCCTCTGTTGCAGGCAAAGTTGTCCGCACTTTTGAGACCCCGGACTACAAAGTGCCCATCACAGCTGTGAGTGCCATGCCACCTCCCTACAGCAGCATCAGCATGGCCAGTGCCGACTCGGTGCTGCGCTTCATTGACCACCGGAAACCAGGATTGCAGGTACCCTGACGGTTGCCCCTGGGCGCCTTTGGTCAGCCCATGGGAGTCGTGCTCTCCCTTTGCCAGAACTGTGAGGAGCAGGTCATAGCCCAGAGGTAGAGCCTCTACTTTGCATGCAGAAGATCCTTGGTTCCATCTCCAGTTGAAAAGGCAGGAGGTGATAACAAAGGCCTCTCTCTGCAGGAGAATTTGGAGTCCTGCTGCCAGTCAGAGCAGACATTATTGAGCTAGATGGATAGAGAGTCTGACCTGTAGTAAGGCAGCTTCCTAGCATAAGAGCCTAAGAAGAGCTCTGTGGTCCACCTGGCCCAGGCTCCTGTTTATTTATTTATTTATTTATTTAATTTAATTTATATACCGCCCTAAGCCCAAGGGCTCTCTGGGCGGTGTACATAAAATAAAACAGTCAGGAATATATAAATACAATAAAATCAAGCCAACAAAGGTAAACAAAAATAATCAAACAGCAGCAAAATACAACAATACATATAATAAAATGCATTAAAATGCCTGGGAATATAAAAAGGTTTTCACCTGGCGCCGAAAAGATAGCAGTGTCGGCGCCAGGCGCACCTCATCGGGGAGACCATTCCATAGTTCGGGAGCCACAACCGAAAAGGCCCTATTTCTAGTCACCACCCTCCGAGCTTCTCGATGGGATGGTACTCGGAGGAGGGCCTTAGATGTTGAGCGCAGTGTACGGGTAGTTTCATATTGGGAGAGGCGCTCCACCAGGTATTGCGGTCCCATGCCGTGTAAGGCTTTATAGGTCAAAACCAGCACTTTGAATTTAGCCCGGAAACAAATAGGAAGCCAGTGCAGACGAGCCAGAACAGGTGTAATATGAGCGGACCTTCTTGTCCGCATCAACAATCTGGCCGCTGCATTCTGGACTAACTGTAGTTTCCGAACTGTCTTCAAGGGCAGCCCAACGTAGAGCGCATTGCAGTAGTCCAATCTAGAAGTTACCAGAGCATGAACAACTGAGGCGAGGTTGTCACTGTCCAGATAGGGACGTAGCTGGGCTACCAATCGGAGATGGTAGAAAGCATTCCTTGCCACTGAGGCTACCTGAGCCTCAAGAGACAAGGAAGAGTCGATAAGAACTCCCAAGCTACGAACCTGTTCTTTCAAGGGGAGTGTAACCCCGTCCAGAACAGGGTGAACATCCACCATCTGGGCAGAGAAGGCACTCACTAACAGCATCTCGGTCTTGTCTGGATTAAGCTTCAGTCTGTTAGCTCCCATCCAATCCATTATCGCGGCCAGGCAACGGTTTAGTACGTTAACAGCCTCACCTGAAGAAGATGAAAAGGAGAAATAGAGTTGCGTGTCATCAGCGTACTGGTGACAACGCACTCCAAAACTCCTGATGACTGCGCCCAGCGGCTTCATGTAGATGTTAAAAAGCATGGGGGACAGAACCGATCCCTGCGGGACTCCACAATGGAGGGTCCAGGGTATCGAGCAATGTTCCCCAAGCACTACCTTCTGGTGGCGACCCACCAAGTAGGAGCGGAGCCACTGCCAAGCAGTACCCCCAACTCCCAACTCCGTGAGTCTTCCCAGAAGGATACCATGGTCGATGGTATCAAAAGCAGCTGAGAGATCAAGGAGAATCAACGGGTCACACTCCCCCTGTCCCTCTCCCGACAAAGGTCATCATACAGGACGACCAAGGCTGTTTCGGTACCAAACCCAGGCCTAAAACCGGATTGAAACGGATCGAGATAATCAGTGTCATCCAAGAGCCCCTGGAGCTGGCCGGCCACCACCCGCTCCAGAACCTTGCCCAGGAACGGAACATTCGCCACAGGTCTATAGTTGTTCAAGTTATCTGGGTCCAAGGAGGGTTTCTTCAGGAGTGGTCTCACTACCGCCGCTTTTAGGCAGTCAGGGACCACTCCCTCTCGCAAAGAGGCATTGATTACCTCCTTGGCCCAGTCGGCGGTTCCGGTCCTACCAGCTTTCACCAGCCAAGAGGGGCAAGGATCCAGCACCGATGTGGTCGCCCGCACCAGTCCAAGGATCTTGTCAACATCCTCAAGCTGCACAGACTGAAACTCATCCAATAAATAAGGACAAGACCGTGTTCTGGATGCTTCATTGAATCCAGCTGCTATAATATTGGAGTCTAAGTCCCGACGAATGCTAGCGATCTTGTCCTGGAAGTGTCCAGCGAACTCATCACAGCGGGCTACAGATGACTCTATAGTATCCCAAGGGCCAAGATGTAAAAGCCCTCGTACAGTTTTAAAAAGCTCCGCTGGGCGGGAGAGTGATGCCTTAATACTGGCAGCAAAATATCTCTTTTTTGCTGCCCTCACCGCTGCTGTATATCGCTTAGAGCAGGCAATTACCAAGGCATAATTGCATTCGTCGGGAGTCTGCCTCCATCTGCACTCAAGCCTCCTCCTCTCTTGCTTCATTGCTCTCAGCTCCGAGGTATACCATGGGGCTGTATGAGCTCTACATAGGAGGGGGCGCATGGGAGCGATCGTGTCAACCGCCCGGGTCAGCTCCGTATTCCACAGTTCAACCAGGGCTTCAACAGGAGCGCCAGTCTTCTCAGTCGGAAAATCCCCCAGAGCCCTTTGGAAACCCTCAGGATCCATTAATCTCCGGGGGCGGACCAATTTAATAGGTCCCCCACCCTTGCAGAGGGAAAGGGCCGCTATGAGCCTAAATCTCAGCAAGCGGTGATCTGTCCATGACAATGGGGTAGATGAAAAAACCCCAACCTCCAGATCACCATCTCCCTGTCCAGTGGCGAAGATCAAGTCAAGGGTATGTCCCGACACATGCGTCGGGCCAGTAACAAACTGAGACAGCCCCATGGTTGTCATGGACGCCATGAAGTCCTGAGCCGCCCCAGATAAAGCAGTCTCGGCATGGACGTTGAA
Organism: Rhineura floridana; assembly: GCF_030035675.1. Lineage (NCBI taxonomy): Eukaryota > Metazoa > Chordata > Lepidosauria > Squamata > Rhineuridae > Rhineura > Rhineura floridana. The sequence continues at coordinate 20,358,124 of NC_084500.1, read as the reverse complement.
GTCCCCCAGTACCAGCAGTCTAGGGGACTGCAACAATACCTCCGAGACTACCTCTGTCAGCTCAGTTAGGGAATTTGTTGGGCAGCAGGGCGGGCGGTACACCAACAAAATTCCCAGCCTGTCTCTCTGGCCCAGCACAAGGTGGAGACACTCCAATCCAGTCGTCACCTGTACAGGGTGCTCGGTGAGTGAGAAAGAGCTCCTATAGACTACGGCGACCCCGCCTCCCCGACCTTCGGCTCTACCATGATGCTGAACTGTATACCCAGGTGGGCAAAGCTGGGAAAGAGCAACTCCTCCTGTATCACCCACCCAGGTCTCGGTTATGCACGCCAGGTCAGCCGCCTCGTCCACAATTAAATCATGAATAAGGGAGATCTTATGCTGGACCAACCTGGCGTTTAACAACAGCATATGGAGATCCGAAGGCTGACTGATAGGACAACCAGCAGTCCTGGGGATATGAGGAGAACCGGAACAGGTCACAGACACTACTTGTCTGGGACGGGTTCCCCTTACCTGGCAAGTCCTCCTCACAACACCATACCTCCCATTACCCGTCACTACGCTAATTGGGGGCCCCAAAGGTCTCCCCGGTTGGTGTATAATACATTCTCCCAGGCACATATTAAAACAGATAAAAGCACCAATACACAGACACCGAGTCACATTCCCTGTTCTCCCAGGGAAGCCTGAAAGCAGGACCTGAGGGCAACAGCAACTCTGTCCCCACCCGTGATGCCCAACAACTGGTATTGTTGCGGAGGGGGAACATAGCCATTGTTACTACTAGCCACTGGTAGTCTTATCCACCATGATTCCTCTTAATTCGTACACGTTTTTAAAACCATCCAAGTTGTTGGCCATCAGTATCTCTAGTGGCAGCAAATTTCATGTTTAACTACACACTGTGTGGGGAAAAAAATACTCCCTCTTGTCTTTCCGGAATCTTCCGACAGTCAGCATCATTGGATGGCCTTGCTGGGAGTCTAGTGTTATGGGAGAGGGAGAAAAGCTTTCTTTGGTGTAGGTGGGCCTGCAGTGGGCCCCTGTGGGTGTCAGGGGCCTTTTCCCATAACCCTAAAGCCATGAGTTCAAGTCCCGGGCAGGGGGCACCTTCCGTTGAAGGGCTGTAGCTCAGTGGCAGAGCAGCCTGCTTTGCTAGCAGAAGGCCCCAAGTTTAATCCCCGGCAGCCTCCGTAAAAGAGAAGGGTCAGGCGACAGGTGATGGGGAGGACTTTCCTTTGCTTGAGACCCTGGAGCGCCTCTGCAGTTCAGAGGAGACTCCGCAGCTGGTTGAATGGACAAAGGGTCTAGCTCAGCTTGAAGCAGTTTTCTTTGGTCCTCAGTGGCTGAGCCCCTGCTTGGCATGCAGAAGGTCTCAGGTTCAATCCCCAGTGGCATCTCCAGGTAGTGCTGGGAGTGCACCCTGTCTGAAGCCTTGAAGAGCTGCTGCCAGTCAGTGCAGACAGTACTGAGCTATATGGAGTGATGGTGTGACTCGGTAGAAGGCAGCGTCCTCTGTTCCCCTGCTGCATCCCTTTGTGTCTACAGCATGAATTCCGACTGGCCTGTGGGGCCAATGCTGGCCTCATCCGTTGCCTGGCTGTCAGTCCTAGTGGGCGGAGCATAGTGGCTGGCTTCTCCTCTGGCTTCATGATCCTGCTGGACACCCGGACAGGCCTGATCCTGAAGGTGTGGCCTGCGCATGAGGGAGACATCTTGCAGATCAAGGTACGGACCAGGGCTGGAGCAGCTTCTTTGGTTGCGTTATTCCTGCCTCGTCTCGAAGGCAAGATTCATTTAAATTATTGGCCTTTAAATGGTGGTAAAAACTGTGGTAACATCAGGTGCTGGGGCTGCTCGCCCCACCCTTGGGACTGGTCCCTTTAAGGGGCCGAAGTATAGCCCGGGAGGGGCCTTTCAGGCCCTCATAGTTAGAATTGTACCCTTGAAAGGGAGCTTGGAGGCCACACCTAGCTCAGCGCAGGGCTTCCTGATGGAGGTCTGTCCCGTGAAGAGAGACCACAACGGCATCCTGAGGCAGCATTTTCCACTGACAAACACAGCTCTTGCTGCTAGGAACGTTTCTCCTCACGTTAATTCACATCTTCCCTGGCATTGAAAATGGGTTTAGGGGTTGGAGCGATGCAGCAGCTGCTGCCAAAAGCCCAGAGGCATCCTGGACAGTTTTTGTCAAATTATGCCAACTCAGGAGTCCCCTTCTTTTGTTTGGGGCCAGGGGCACATGTGGAAATCTAGGAAACTGTCATGGGCACGACAAAGTAGGCATTTTACAGAATAAAAGCTGGTGATGCTCAAAACCCCCACCCCCAGAATAAAACAAGACAAAAATATCAGGCCTCAGGCATCCCCAAAACTAAATTACCCTAACATCAAAAAAATCTAAGAGGTCAACTTTAAAAATAAAAAATTGGGAGGCGTAGGGGTGTTAGAGGGCACTGCATTGGGGACCCCGGTACTAGCTAGTTTCCAGTGGTCCTGTGTGGATGCCTCTCCAAGTCTGTCTCTGCCCCCCCCCCAGCACCAGAGGCCAGCTGCTTTGCTCCCTGCATTACACAGCATTTGACCGGGGGGGGGATAGCATCACAGCCCCCGTTTATGTATGTTTAGGGCATTCCCGGATTGCAGGTGAAACTGGGAAATCTGGGGTTGCAACACTTCAGCACTCTGAAATTCCTACATGTTTAGAAATCACCAAAACAATGAATAAATTAAAGTTTCTAGCCCTGGTGATTTCAGAGAGAACTGTGGCAACATGTGAACAGGATCCTGTGTAATATATCCGTTGGACTGTCCTGTACTGTGGGTGGGGGAGGGGGCGCAGTTGCCCCCCATTTGTGCTTTTCTGGGACAGTTTCTGAGCCAGTAGATACTTGAGCGTGGGAGGAGGACAAAAGGTCTGTGCCCTGGCGATGGGGAAACTGCATCTGTGCGCGTTGGTGGTCTGTGCTTTTCCCACCTAGTGCTGCCTGGCTCGCACACCCCCTTTCTGGGCCCCATCCTAATGACTAACCCTTGTCCCAATTTGCCTGTCCCTGAGACCAGTGATGGGCGGGCCGCGCTCCCTCTGTGTCCTTCACCCAGCGCCAAACAAACATTGCTTACTCTTCCTCTGCTAACGGGAGGCCCTCAGCTGGCCACAGAGCAACACCGTCTCTCCCTCCACCCCCGAATGCTCTCCTGTTGAGGTGTTGGGCTGCTGGTTTTAAAAGGGGGTGGCTGTGGCAAACGGCCGTGCCCTCTTCCTGTGGCTAGGAGGGGGTTCATCCCACTTGCATTGGGGCGCAGGGGAGGGGGTGCAGAGACACTTCCTGATCTTTTGCAACTGATTCTGTATTTGGGAGGGCAGTGGCCTTGGGTGAGGCTGCCCCCCCCCCCCGCCGGAGCTGTGGAGGCTGATCCTAGCTTTACTGCTCCTGCTGGAGAGCCTAACAGGAGCAGCAAGACTGGTGGAAGCCTCTGTGAAGCACTGGGGTCTGGACGCTCCGTGTGCGGCGCATGAAACTCCCCCCCCCCTGTTAGCGCTGGGGCTGGACATTAGCCAGGCCTCACCCCTGGCATGTTAAATGAATAATGCAGAATGCCAAGAGGCATGTGCAAAGTGCTTTTCTCTCACCACTTAGTAACCACACTTCCCACACATGCAAGCGCCATCTCTGTTATCTTTTCGGCACCTGCTGAAGACCTTCCTCTTTCAACAAGCCTCTTAAGTGGAGACTTTATCCCAGTCTGTGTCTGTGTTGGAACTGCTTTTTAAGATGTTTTTAAACCTTTTTTTTTAAAAAAAAGATGTTTTTAAAGCTTTGTTAAAAATGTTTTTAAAGATGTTTTGTTTTAATATATTTTAAAGTCTGTTTTTATGTTTTAAGGTGTTTTTAGTGCTTTTGTTAGCTGTCCTGGGCTCCTAACTGGGAGGAAGAGTGGGATATAAATCAAATAAATGCATAAATGAGCAGGGTGGTTTGGTGTGTGTGGGGGTGTGTGCATCTCCTCTGCAGGACCACTGCTCCCCCCCCCCACAGTCCTAGCAGGTCCCCTGAGCTGACACGTGGCTTCCCTTCCCCCTCTAGGCCACGGAGGGCAACATGCTCATCAGCTCCTCCTCTGACCACTCGCTGGCCATCTGGAAGGAGCTGGAGCCAAAGCCGCTGCAGACCTACAAGTCCTCCTCGGAGCCCATCCACGCCTTCGACCTCTACAGCAACGAGGTGGTGGCCGGGACGGTGGCCAACAAGATTGGCGTCTATGCCCTGCAGGAGTTGCTGCCTCCCAGTATCACCAAGCTGAGCTCAGAAAATTTCCGGGGGACCCTCACCAGCCTGGCCGTCCTTCCTACCAAGTGCCAGCTTCTGCTGGGCTCGGACAATGGCACCGTGCGGCTCCTGGCATAGCCCCGCCTCTCCCTCCTGTCACCTGTGACGTGTCTCCTTCGAGGGATGGTGGCAGAGCCGCTCTCTGGCTGAGAGAGGGAAGAGGAGACCTTGATGAGGCCTCCACCCACCTCAGCTGTCCAAGCAGGCTGCTGAGCAGCCAAAGGCCCCCACCCTCCCATCACCATATGTGCCTGACTCTCTTTGGGAACGGAAACCCACTGAGGAGGGACTGGGGTGCCCTCCTCTGCCCCCTCCCTTCCCCCCATGTGGCATTCCTGATCTTTTAACCTTTTCAGGTGGGTTGGAGGGGCAAACGCTTCCTTAAGGGCCATTGGCCCAATAACGGTGTCACGCAACACCTTTTCTCCTTGCCTGCCCCACCACCTGCTCCTGTGGGCTCCATTTTGGCACACCTTTGCTGTTTATTCTCCCCCATGGACGAGCTGGTCTCCGTGCAAGGAGGGAGCAGGCCCTGCCCGGGCCAGCTTTACACCTGGAAGGCGGCACAATCTGGGCACAGGGCAGCTCCTAATGTTGTTCAGTAGTTGGAACTGGAGAGTCTCTCTCTCTCGACACACACACAGTCCAACTGTGCCCTGCCATTTTGAGCATGGGGGGGTGTTACTTGGCAGGGGTATTGCTGAGTTCTGGCTCCCTCTATAATTGGCCTCCCCTGGATGGTGGGGCTTTTTTTTCTGGGTGGGGGGTGGACAGGAAAACCTTTGAATTAGTTTGCTCCCCCCTTCCTCTATGGGGTGGGGAGAACACCTTTATAAGCACTTGCTCCCTTCTCCTGGGATTGGGAGGAAGGAGCACCCCACCCCACAATTGCTGATTAACTGACTGCAATAGATTATATACAAATGTTCTAATAAACACTCTGAAGCTTGTGAAGGTCTTTTCTCTGGGAAAGGGTGTGTGTGTTTGTGTGTGTGTGTGAGAGAGAGAACTAACAAGGCGTACCTCTGCTGTTTTTTTCCTCTCCCCATGGGAAAAACTGGCCTCCATAGGCAGCCATTGCTGTGACATGCATCCATCCAGGCTTTTCCAACATTTTCAGTGACTCAAAACGTAATCCATGCCAGACATATAGATAACAGCATGGCTTCTACAGATAACCGTGACAACGGGCTAAGATTTCAATGGGGCTTAGAAGTTAGATTGTCTAGAACGTGGCCAACATACTTCCCAACTGCCCCCCACCAAAAAGGTCTGAGGGTTATTGCTTACAAATCCTCCATAACTGTTCAGATCTGGTGGGGAGGCAGCTGTTGTGTGACAGACGCAGGGGTGTTTTATGTGTAAGCAAGTCAGTTGCAGTGCTGTGATGTGAACACTTCTAGGTGCTGCAGTTTGATGTTGCAGCGTGGTGTATGTGAAAGGAGGCCTGATGTTGAGTTCCTGGCTCCCAGTTGCTTTCTTTTTCAACACAGAGGTACAGAAACAGCTGGTTTACCTACCAAAATCAACTTTGGGAAGCGCCTGGCTTGCTGGATCTGAGCCAAGGCTTGCCTACTCCAGCATTCCATGTCCCACAGTGGCCCACAAGCAAGGCAAGGGTGCAACAGGCCCATCCCTCTCATGATCCCCAGTGACTGGTTATGCAGAGGTGGCAATGGAAGCCTGCAAATCGGGTGGTGGTGGATAAAAATAGATGAGAGACTGCGCTCGAATGGAGGAGGCGGCACACGTGGCGTGCAAAGAATGCTGGGAGCATATAGGTCCCCAAAACCGGGGGAAGCCAACTAAGGTTAGGGTTCGTGAGAGGCACAGTTCTTTCAAAAACTTCTAACTGCCTGCAATGTCCTTGGGTACTCATTAATTCCATTGGCAAGGCTGATTCTCTTTGCCAGCAATGCTGCAAAAGAATTTTATCGTTCCTGCTTTCTGACCATATGGTTCTGAAGACGACTTACAACCAAACAAGTTGGATTTGTTAATGTTTCTAGCCCTCAGCAGTGGTGGTAAGACAACTTAGATGCATATGGGCCACATTCAGCTTGGCAACAAGCAGCCGTGTGCCCCCTTCTTTATCTGCCTCGGCTGTGAGGCCTCCTCCTGAGACAGGCTGTTGCTTCAGCCAGCACTACAAGGCCCAGCTGTTTCCGTTTTCCATTTTTAAAGGGTTTCCAGCATGCAGAGCCAGGTGCTTTGCTGTTGCGCTATGGGCCTCCCACTTTCTTGCTGCCTGGTTCCCACTTCCTCAATGCCTGTGCTTTGGCCAGAATCCAGTGAGTTTGTCTCAGGGCTCAGTCTCAGTTGTGCTGGGTAACCTGGTCCTGCTACTCAGCCATGGAGGCTGCCTCAGGGCTCAGAGTGGAAGTGTCCCTCCTGCCAGGCAGCAGCAATAGCTCTCCTGGAAATGGGATGGGGAGGTAGCTTGGTGGCAGCCACTGCTTAGCAGTTCCCTCTGCGCTGCACTTCCCAGACAAATGTTTAACTGAATGCAGAAAAGGTCAATATTTGCCCACGGAAGGGTAGTGAAAGGAGGGGGGGGAGATTCCACAAGTAGGCGTTGTTGCGGCTGGTCCCTGGCAAGGCTTGGGGGGCACTTCTGCACCCCCTCCACGAAGGCAGCAGTGAAGAGCCACTTGGAGGGCCAAGGTGAGGTATGGGGCCTTGGAGGAGGGAAGTGGGTGCCCATGGCATGGGGAGGGAAGGGATCTGGAGCTTGAAATCATTGTGCAATTGACAGCTGTGGCTTCTCTCGAGTCAGAGAGGGGCTGCCTTGCCAAGCAGGAGTTTGGCGAATCTCCTGGACTTTGATGGGGGCCCTGAAGTGGCAGATGGTCTGGGGTGGGGAGGAGGAGGTAGCCCTGCCTTCATGTTGGGCGCTGTGAAAGGAAGGAGACACAGCCTCCCCACCTGGATCCATCCTTGCACTTTCTATTGGTCTGCAGCTGGGGACTAGGCTCCGAGTCCCTAAAGTTCACAGGGAGACATCCTTCCCCCCAGCCCGGCCCTGCCAGCCGGTTCCAAGTAGGCTCTTTTGAAAGCCTTGTGACTGGTGGAATGGGAGAGGGAGCCTGGGAAGTGAAGCACCTTCCTAAACACTTCCCCCAAACACCTCCAAAGCACACAGGATGGCATTTTAATTTGCACAGCCCTCAAACTGGAGGGTGATGATGGAGGGCAAGGGAGCTGCCCCCTCCCCCATCAAGGCAGAGCAGAAGAGGGCTTCCCAAGAGGGGGAGGGGGGAGGCCCCTTACGTTTGCAGGCGGGGGTGAGCTTCACGGAGGACTCTTGGGAAGGCTGTTGGTCCTGCCCAAGGGTTTTCCTTCTGCTGGCGTCTAGGCCACTGAGAAGCCTCTAACAATCACTCTTCCTCTCCAGCAGATCTCCCCCCTTCAGTTCCCTTTTCTGCCCATTTAAACAATGGCTGCATCATCCTGTACTCTGCTGTTTGCCTGCCTGGCTGCTCTGCACACTACGCACCCTGGGGTAAGTCACAGGCCTGCCTAGCAAGCTGTTTCTCTTTTGAAAGGGCCCCAAAAGCACAGGCAAAGCAAGCCTGACAAGGGCCAGGGGCTCTTGTTGCTGCCACCCATTTGCAGAGGCAGGCAGGGAGACGAGAGGGGGCTGACTTGGGCCTGGCCACTGAAGTTTGCTTCTGAAGATGCTGCTGCCCCTGTGTGTGTGTGTGCCTCACTGTGCCCCATTCTGGAAGGCTCTCTAGGTGGGCTCTGTGACTGATCTGGTGGTAGTGGTGGTGAGTTGCAGGGGCAGGCAGGAAATGGGTTGCAGTGTCAACATTAGCGTTCCCTTCGTCTTCTGCATTTTCAGTGCCGCCTCCTTCAACTTGCACGCAAAATGATTCTCGTGTGGTTTGGCATTACAGGGGGAGAGTTCCCCCCCCCCATTGTTCCATTTTATGTATGGCTTGGGCTCAGGGCAAAGAGAGGGAGATCCTGAACAGCTGGGCCATAAACCTCTGCCAGCTGTGGGCTCCATTCTGGGAAGCTTACAACAAATGGTTCTCTTCCAGGTGCCATTTGTGTCTGCCCTGGACTTGGATGCTCAGAGGAACATTCTCCAGGTAAGAGAGATTAATCCCACAGCTTTTCTTTTTAAAGTTGCCAAACGGGGGGGAGGGATATTGTTTGGAGTTGCTTTAATGGAAGCATTGAGCCCAAGACCGGTAGCGGTGTGTGTGTGTGTGGGGGGGTTAATGCTGCTCAGTGGTACCAGTTCACCACCCACCCTTTCTTAAGAACACACGTAGGTCATGTCAGCACCCATAATGTGGGGAAATTTAGTCAGTCCTGAATTTAGGTTGCTCAGTAGGAAGTTCAAAGCCAGGACCTTCTGAAACACTACCCATCCCGTGTGCAGGACCCAGCCAGAGAGGCAGGCTGAGGGGGTCTGAATGTGTGGATGAGATGGTGGTGTCAGGAGGAATGGTCTGGCTTTGTGACAGCTGGACCTCTGGATGACGAGGGAGTCAAAGACGTGTTAAAGGAGGAAAAGGAGATTGCAGGGAAGATGTGGTGGAACTGACATTTTCAAGGTGGGGTTCTCAGGAGCAGAGGGGAGTAATGGTGGCAAGAAATGGAGTTACAGGCCTCACTGACAAATTAACAATCTAGATAGTATTGCCTGAGAGTTCTTAAGGGACTCAACGTGAAACTGTTGTTCTTCTAACAAAAATGAGCAGTGTTCCTACAACTGTTCTTTGTGCCAAAGGACTGGAAGGCAGCCAGTGCAACACCAATATTTACAAAGGGATCCAGGAAATTACAGGCTTAACTTCTCTTCCGGGTAAACTGGTGGAAAGCATTATTAAAGATAAAATCATCAAGCATATGCAGAGCTTTCTCGACGGTGGCCTTGGGAACTCCCTCCCAATATGCATGTGGCCCCATCAGTAAAGGCCTTTAACTTATTTTGTGTGGCTTTCTGTTAAACGGTTTACAGTGTTGATGGTTTTGAAACTGTTTTTAATTTGTTTTAGGGCTTTTTGTTTGCTTTTGCTGGGCTGTGTACTGTTTTGGACTGCTGTATTTAAATGATAGCTTTTACTGAAATGTGATGTTGTTTTTAATACGTGTTTTTGTGTGAGCTGCCTTGAAGGGGGCTTAGAAATATTTAAATAAAGGTGGTCTGTCTCTAAATGTCACAAGTGGGGAGGCTTGCTGCTGTTGCACTCAGGTCCTGCTTCCTTGCAGGCCTCTTCCCACTTGGGAGGGGGGCATCTGGTCGGCCACTGTGAGACGAGGAGGCTGGACTAGATGCAGCCCCTTTGGCCCGTTCCAGCAGCCAGGCTTTTATTATGTTTAAGAAAACTACCACGTACCAGGTCAGGCCCTTTGTCCCTCTAGCCCAGATGAGCAGAGAGCATACCACACAAGAGGCTTTTAACTAGTGAGGGAACCTGTCCCCGCCTGCCTGCCTGCCAGCCACGCCTGTCCTCTGCCACTCAGCTAGCCACGTGTCTCCCCTCAAGGGATGAGCTGCTTCTTTGCTCCTTTCCATCTCCAGAACACAGAAATCTGCCTTCTTTCAAGTCAACCATTGGTCCATCTAGCTCAGTATTTTCCGCACTGACTGGCAGCCGGTCTCCAGGTCTCAGACGGGACATTCCCAGCCCTGCCTGGAGTTGCCCTTGGGGAGCTGAACCCATGGCCTTCGGCATGCAAAGCAGATGCTCTGTGCCAGGGCGCTGCAGCCCCTTTCAGTCCTCAGTGCCCATTTCTTCACAGGCTGATGATCTTTGGGAGAAGTGTCACTATCTAATTTTGCTTTGCCTAAGGAGGAGTTGCGCCTGCCTGCACCTGAGACCCAGGAGGGCCTCCCTGTCACTACATCAGTGCCCTCCAGCCTGAGCCCGGGGGATGAGATTTCAGCCAGGGTGTTGGGAGAGAACTCTTCTGAAGCAGCGGAAGACGACCCCCAAAGAGGCTGTGGCAAGGACATCCCTCCTGAGAAGATGCACAAGATAGCTGAGGCCGTGATGAAGCTCGGGGCCGACCTCCTGCGAGAGGTGGAGCTGGAGGACAGCAGAAGCAACCTTTTCTTCTCTCCCTACAGTGTCAGCCTGGCGCTCGCTCATTTGGCCCTAGGTCAGTATTCCCAAAGGCCTCTCAAGCCCTCAGGCAGATTTCTGAATTCTTCTTCTGAACTCAGACGTGGATATGTCTTTGATGGTGAACAGTCACAAAGGGTTTTTTTTTTCGAGTGTGGAAGGGGCGAGGGCAGCTCTCCCTCGGGGGAGCTCGCTTCTGTGTGTGCTTTTGTGTGGGGCAAGCAACTCATACAGAGATTCAACAGGCAGACATCCTCTGAGGGCAGACAATTCAGTCATCTCTCTGAATTATCTGATTGCAATTGATGCAGAGATGGCAGCGGAAATACATGCCTTCTCCTCCCCGCCCCCCTTGCAGAGGCCAGCTGAAAAAGGGCAAAATACTGCATCGCAGAGAGACACAAGGGGCAGCCTCCCAGCCAGTGATGCTCTGGACTCCCATTAACTGAACTTCTCCCAGCACATGAGCCACTGGTGGTGGCAGTGCGAGAACTTCTGCAATGGGGGCAGAAGCCATGAAAGTACAGGAAGCTGCCTGGTGCCGAGTCAGTCCATTGGTCCCTCGTGCTTGGCATTTTCCACACTGACTGGTAGCAGCTCTCCAGGGTTTCAGGCAGAAAGTCTCTCCCAGGCTTACCTGGAGATGCCAGCAGGGACTGAACCAGGGACCGTCTGCATGCAAAGCAGGGCTCTGCCACTGAGCTACAGCCCGTCACCAATCCAAGAGTGCCTGTGCATCTGTCCTTGGAAGCACTTGTGCAGTGGGAAAGGTGCTTCCTGTGTGCTCAGCCCCCTTCCTGGTTGAATGCTGGGCTTAGTGCAGTAACTCTCCTGCTGCTGCCTGCCAGGGCTTGCTGCTGCTGCTGCATCCACAGGGGCAAGTTGCAAGTCCTCCCAAGTGGCATGAACCCGGGTCTCTTTCAGGAGCAGCCAACCAGACAGAGAAGCAGCTGCTGGAGGCTCTGCACATGGAGTCGGTGCCCTGCCTGCACCAGGCTCTGCACGGCCTTTCCCAGCACCTCGGCAAGGCGGTGCTCAGCATAGCGGCCCAACTTTACCTGCAGAAAGGTGAGAGGTGTGGGCAGGCAGGTGGGGAAGGGCAAGAGCAATAAGCCTGCTCTTGCTGCGAGAGTGGGCACCAACACACCTGGCTTGTGACTGAAGCAGACGCGTGACAGATAACGTGTGAATGCATCTGGGCCTCTCTTCTTTAACAAACAGCAGGCATTTTGGGATGGGGACAGAATCCGGATTGTTTTTTTTAAAAGCCCTTTTCTCCATGTCGTTTTCCCAATGAGAGCTGCCATCTCCAGCTGCAGGAAAAACATAATGTGAGAGTGGTGCGAACAGCAGCTTGAGTGGAGAGGTGGGGGTAATTTCCATTTGGAAAACAGCACATGGGGGGAGGCAGTAACATCCCCCCACAGTCCCATTCTGGATCCAGACCCCCCTCCCTCCCACGGCTGCTGTTTATACAGCTTGACTGCAGAGGACCCTGAAGTGCAGGTGGAGAGAAATTGGTGGTTCAGTGCCTCCCCCTGAAACTGGGTTGGGGGAAATGCTAACCTAACTGGCTGGAAATGACTTACGCCCACCGAACTGATGGGGAGGACTAAAACTCTCGGCCCCTCATGTCGAGCTCTCTCCCAGGATTCCCATTTAAAGAAAAATTTCTGGAAGACTCTGAGAAGTTCTATGGGGCTAAGCCAGCCACTCTGACCGGTAACAGTGAGACAGACCTTGCAACCATCAACAACTGGGTGAAAGAAGCAACAGACGGACAGATCTCCACCATGCTGACGGAGCTGCCTGCCAGCGTCGTGATGGTGCTTCTCAACGCGGTGCACTTTCAAGGTGAGCTCGGCTGCCCTCCCCGTCCCACTCCCACCGCCACCCGGTCCACATCCACTGGCCAAGAGGAGGTTGCATGCTGATGTCACCTGGCTTGGGGACCTCACACTTTCTTTCTGAGGAGTACAGGAGCTAAAGCTGTGGTGAGAGTTTAATAAATGTGAAGTACCACACCCCTTTGGGGATAGACTGTAGCTCAGTGGTAGAGCATCTGCTTGGCATGCAGAAGGTCATAGGCCTTCAATCCCAACATCTCCGGATAGGGCAGGGCAGAGATTCTCTTCCCGAACCTGGAGAGCTGCTGACAGTCACTGCTGACAGTACTGGGCAAGATGGACCAGCGGCCTGACGCAGTATAAGGCGCTTCCTGTGTTTCTAACTGGGGTGCACCATTTAATCATATATGCCAGCTGCTGGGAATCTTTGGCCCTCCAGTTGCTGCTGAACTACAGCTCACATCATCCCTGGCTGTTGGACATGCTTGCTAAGGCTGATGGGAAGGCCGAAGGATCTCCGCACCTGATATATGCTAACAGCAATCTCAGTTCTCCAGAGTGGTGGCCTTTATGTAATCCAAAGATAATCAAGAGGGAGGAACCTTGTGGTTTCCAGAAGTACAAAAAAACTGGGGGGAGGGGAACCTAAGGGGATGGGGGAAATGAAGGTAGATAACGTGCTCAGCGGGCACAGAATGCTGGGCAGGGGTGGAAAACGGGGGGAATGAAATGGAGTATCTTGGAAAAGGGTATGACGGCAGAACAGTGAACAGAAGCACTCAACACTGCAACACTTTGTTGCAGGTCACACTGGTCAGTTATATTGATTTTAAAAAAACCCTTCTAATCAACTAAAAAGGTGCCCCTGAAAAAGCAGGCAGAAAACTTAAAAAAAAAAATACAAGCACTTAGGAAAACTGCAGATGACAAGAACCATCTTACAAAATGCACCTCTTGTAAGGCATGCACCTGTCATAACAAGCTTTTGCATTATCTAAAAAAATGTATAAGTTGCTTGGAGACCTTAGGGTAACAAACTACTAACAAGCCTAATAAACAATAGTAATAAAAACAAAAGTGTGCTCCTTGCTTCAGGAAAATTGTGTTTGCCCCAACGCAAATAATGGATTAATTAAGCAAAACCCATCATATTAATCAATTTTAAAATGACTGGATCAGGTTGCACCCCAGATGTAACTTGCTGTGAACAAGGTCTCGGCTCTCTTTTAATCCGTCCTAATGACTTTTACTATTGTTGTTGTAATTTTATGGATTATGACTGCTACCGCCTGCGAGTTAAAAGGAAGTAAAGCTGCCTACTGACTCTTTTCTCTTCTCACTGATTTTTATTCGCTTTGCTTTGTCGACAGGGTTTTGGAAGAACAAGTTTGATCCCCTCCTGACTAAGCCTAGCGTATTCCATCTGGATGACGAACACACTGTCTCTGTGGAGATGATGAGGGCTCGGGACTACCCCCTCAGCTGGTTTACGCTGGAGTCCCTGGACGTTAAGGTGGGCATCCGTGGAGATGGGGCAGGGCTGTTGTGCTGCTGAGTCGGCAAAAGTGCATGGCGTTGGCTCAGAGGGTCTGGGAAATGGTTTGCCTTCTTGCCTCCCCAGGATGATGCAGGGGCTTTGGGGTGCCTGCAAGAGGGCTCCAGGCAAAGGCTTTTCAGAGCCCCACATTCTCCGCCTTCCACTGATGCTTCTCTCCTCCTGGCTGTTCCCCTTCTGTCCCCAAATGATGCGTCAGTGAACTGCTTCTGCTGTGCTGCCCTTTGGCCAGTCCCTGTTTCGATTCCTTCCTGTGCTTCTCCTAGGTCGCCAGGTTCCCCTTCAAAGGCAACACGAGTTTTGTGGTTGTCCTTCCAAACCACCCCGAGAGAAACTTCTCTCGGCTCCTGTCTGATCTCAGCCACCGCAACCTCCACGGCACCTTCCCCAAGGAGAGGCCCACCATTGTGAAGATGCCGAAGCTGCACTTGCAGTATCACCTGGATCTCAAGCAAGCCCTCAGCCGATTAGGTGAGAGAAAGAGAGGGAAGGGAGGGCATCAGGCAGGAGGGAAAAGGGCCAGCCAGCTTTACTGCTCCCCTCCATGAGATTGCTTTGGATACCCGCAGCCGCCTAGTGGCTGCTCTAGACCATCGTATTCCAAAGATGGGAAGGGCCCTAGCTCAGTAGCAGAGCCTTGCATGCAGAAGGTCCCAGGTTCAATCCCTGGCATCATCTCCAGGTAGGCCTGGGTAACCCTGAAGAGCTGCTGCTAATCACTGTAGTCCAGGTGTGGGGAACATCTGTGGCCCTCCAGACATTGGTGGCCTACGACTGCCACCAGTCCCAGCAAGCATGGCCAATGGCCCGGGAAGGTGATGGAGGCCAAACATTCCCCACCCCTGCTATAGAGAATCCTGAGCTAGATGGACCAGTGGTCTGACTCTGTATAAGGCACCTTCCTATGCGCCTCTCCAAGCTCTTAATTATGCACACACACTCGTCTGCCTTGGACCAGCTAATGTGCTTCAACATTTAATCCGGGTCCAATCCTCCCGAAGCAGCATCTCCAGTGAAAAGGGTCAGGTAGCAGGTGATTGGAAAGCCTCTTCTCTGCTGCAGAGCCGCTGCTGGTTGACACAGACCAGAGCTGGAGAACCTGCGGCTCTCTGATGTTGTCAGACCTTGTCTTCTCGGCCCCAGCAGCCAGCATAATGCAAAGGCTGGGGATGATGGGAGTTGTAGTTCAGCAACAGCTGTAAGTCCACAGGCTCTCCATCCCTGACGCAGTTGCTACTAGGCTAGATGGGCACATAGTCTGATCTGGTGTGATTTGAGGTTGTTTCAGTTGTTTTCAAGGATGTATTTTAAAACTGCTGTAACCCACCCTGGGACCTCCGGGTGCAGGGCGCGTAAGAAGTTTAAATGATGATGATGAAAGATAAATCTCTGTGTTAAATAAAGTTCGTGCCTTAGGGCTCAATATCTTTTATTTTTTTAAGGTAAGCAAGGAGAAAGGGCTTGCAGGGAAGGAACAGCCATTGTACTCTTCCAGCCTCAGACACAGGACTCGCCTGAAGCCCTTTGTTTTTCAAAAAGGGTGCAGGCAGCATTAGTTAACATAAGAACATAAGAAGAGCCTGCTGGATCAGGCCAGTGGCCCATCTAGTCCAGCATCCTGTTCTCACAGTGGCCAACCAGGTGCCTGGGGGAAGCCCGCAAGCAGGAGCCGAGTGCAAGAACACTCTCCCCTCCTGAGGCTTCCGGCAACTGGTTTTCAGAAGCATGCTGCCTCTGACTAGGGTGGCAGAGCACAGCCATCATGGCTAGTAGCCATTGATAGCCCTGTCCTCCATGAATTTGTCTAATCTTCTTTTAAAGCCGTCCAAGCTGGTGGCCATTACTGCATCTTGTGGGAGCAAATTCCATAGTTTAACTATGCGCTGAGTAAAGAAGTACTTCCTTTTGTCTGTCCTGAATCTTCCAACATTCAGCTTCTTTGAATGTCCACGAGTTCTAGTATTATGAGGGAGAAGAACTTTTCTCTATCCACTTTCTCAATGCCATGCATAATTTTATACACTTCTATCATGTCTCCTCTGACCCGCCTTTTCTCTAAACTAAAAAGCCCCAAATGCTGCAACCTTTCCTCGTAAGGAAGTCGCTCCATCCCCTTGATCATTCTGGTTGCCCTCTTCTGAACCTTTTCCAACTCTAGAATATCCTTTTTGAGATGAGGCGACCAGAACTGTACACAGTATTCCAAATGCGGCCACACCATAGATTTATACAACGGCATTATGATATCAGCTGTTTTACTTTCAATACCTTTCCTAATTATCACTAGCATGGAATTTGCCTTTTTCACAGCTGCCGCACACTGGGTCGACATTTTAATCGTGCTGTCCACTACAACCCCGAGGTATCTCTCCTGGTCGGTCACCGCCAGTTCAGACCCCATGAGCGTATATGTGAAATTAAGATTTTTTGCTCCAATATGCATAATTTTACACTTGTTTATATTGAATTGCATTTGCCATTTTTCTGCCCATTCACTCAGTTTGGAGAGGTCTTTTTGGAGCTCTTCGCAATCCCTTTTTGTTTTAACAACCCTGAACAATTTAGTGTCATCAGCAAACATCAGTTCTTGGAACCTTCATCAGAGGCAGGCTGTGTAGCTTCCAGAGACTTAAGTATAGCACACTGTGGGGGAGGGGAGTGTGTTCATGTCCGTTTCCCTCTCCTTTCTCCCCCCATGATGTCTCTTCAGGCACTTCCAGATGAGGGCTTAATATTGCAAGCAGGTCATTCAGGTACTACAAACACGATGTTGGCAGCAACAGGGTTTTCTTAGTTTTATCAGACATTCCATGGAAAGGGGTCCATCTGGAATCAATGGGGGTGGGGGACATACAAGCTGGCATGTTGATGCAGACCATGCCATGTGGATGCTGCATCAGGCATTGCACACATAAGCAGCACCACTCCCACAGCAAACACCCACCGTGAAGCAGTCTTCTGCACCATTTCTCTTAAGCCTTCCACCAACTAGTCTCAGGCTCTGTCCTCCTGTATTGCTCCAGAACTCTAGATTCTATTGCAAGCCGAGCTCTCAGAAGCAGCTGACGGGGAATTTTATATATAGCTAATGGGGAATTCAATATACATAAATAATAAGCAATATATATATATATTTATAAAGCTATAAAGGTTCATAACATTTTAATAGTTTAGTAGGAAACCAGATCCTTTTCTCTTTGGAACTGACTTCCCTGACCGGGCTGGTTTGTTTGGAACTATTTGTACTCAAAACAATTGATAACACTGTGCTGAATATCTCGGTACCTCTAAGATGTAGAAGAATTGCAGAATAGCTAAGATGCTTAGCTCACTGTGAAAATGTACTTTCATGTGAAGTACTGAACACTGCCAAATTCATTAGAACACCAAATTCACTAGAACACAATGCAGAGTACAGTTATGCAATGCCTATGCAAATGCCTGTGTAATACTATCATGTCTATGTCATTCTGATGTGTTAAGTCCTGATTGGTAGATGCTAAAGTCTTTGTCCTGAAATGTATAAAAACCCCAGGCAAACAGTGCCAAGTGGCAGTTCTCCATTCACTAGGAGGGAGACTGACCAAGTGTACACTTGTCATCCAATAAAGGCCTACCTTTTTGCTGCAAGCCTGTGTCTTTTAAAAATTTATTCAAGGACCCCCAGCAAAAGAACCCAAGGAGAAATACAAAATTCTCCAACACAGCAGCAATTCTGCCTCTTGGCAAAGCATATGGGTACTTTATTTGAACACTGTATTGCAGTTGCAGAATTTGGAGTAGGGAGGGGGAGGGACTTCTCCTCATTCCCAAATAGGCACAGCCCTGGGAATACCCTTGGGACACAAATGCTGGTGGCGTTCTATATCAGCCTCCTTTGATGGCACTTGCTTTCTTTATCAGGGCCTGTAGCTGTCCCCTTGGCAGCGGTTTCACTCCTTTCTCTGTTTGTTTCTCTATAGGCCTTGAAGAGTTGTTCTCTACCCCAAATTTCCACCCCATAGCGGAAGGACCCCTCTTTGTCTCCAGTGTCCATCACAGAGCTGCCCTGGAACTTGCTGAGGCCGGGGTAGAGGCGTCAGCTGTGACCAGCGTAATGATGTCACGCTCGTTCTCTGCTTTCCAAATCAACCACCCTTTCTTCTTCATTATCTCTGAAGACATAACTGGCATCCCCCTCTTCCTCGGCACCATCCGGAACCCCAACCCCAGTGCTGCCCCGGAGAGGAAGACGAAGGACTGCATTCAAATAAACGGCAAAGAGTCATTGCTGGCCTGCACTGTGAACCTAGAAAAGCCCTGAATGTCTGGAAGGCAGTTGGTATGCATGAAACCCAGAGCAGCAGCCCTTGTGTAACAGTCAGCCTGTGGTGGTTGTTTTTTTTCCAGGAGCCCCTCCCCAAATGGCCACGCAATAGCCTCCCTCCCTCCCTCCCAACCAGCCACTGGAGTTGCTGTGTCTATTCTGCGCCCAGTCTTACAACCTGTTAGCCGCATTAACATGTCTGCCTCCCAGTAGCCATTGGGATGGGATCTTGCACCATGCCCTGCAAGCCTCTGACCCCGGGTAAAGCCAAAGAAAAGGCTGTAGAGGTATGCTGGCAGAGGTTGGACCCTGCCCAATTGTGCCCTCTCCTTGTGCTCTGTATTCTGCAGGAACGTTGGCTGAAGTTCCTGAGTGGCCACAGGAATGAACACATAGCTGAACTTTCAGCATTGTGAAATAGCCAGAGGCCCACTGTCAGTTGCAGAGGCACACCAGGTCTTCCCTCAGACATCCCATCGCTTCTTTCCTGCCACCATTTTGATACTACCTTTAGCATACTTCAACTCAAGAGGACTTACAGGCCACCCTGTGAAGTGTTCTAGTGTTACAACTTCAAAATAAATCCAGGCAAAAACCTTTCCTTTCAAATGGCCACAAAAAATGCAGCAGGATAGAATGTGCTACACAGTTGTGCAGCTGGAGTCAAGAAAATTAAAAAGTGTTGGGAGTTACAAGGGAAATAACTGAAAATAAAACCTGCCAATATCATAATACCTGTTACTACAGATCTATGGTGTGGCTGCGCTTGGAGTTCTGTGTACCGTTCTGGTTGCTGCATCTCAAGAAGGATATTTTAGAGCTGGAAAAGGAGCAGCCAAGGGCAGCCAAGATGGTCACTGAGTAGGAGCAGCTTCTCTGGGAGGAAAGGTCGCAGCATTGCCCTATGGGGATTTTGAGAGACATGGTGGGTGAAAAGGAGATGTGACAGAGGTGTGTGTGAGATTATGCACGGTGTGATGAAAGTGGATAGAGAGGAAATAACATGGTAACTCAGTGTAGTCAGCTAGTGAAGCTGAACAGTGAAAGATTCAGGGCAAACAAAAGGGAGGCTGGCTGTATGTTACTTGCCGGATTTTCTCCTGCAAGATGGCAAAACGGCCCCTGGCTCAAACTGACTTTAAAGGGGGATTGGAGGAGCAGGCAGCAACATCCTATCAACAGCTCCTAGCCACAGAAGTTAAATGGAACCTCTATAACCAGAGGCAGTCTAGCCCTGAATACCAGATGCTGGAGGTCTAAACAGCACAGAGAGGGCTGTTGCCTCCCTGCCCTGCTTGTGATTGCCTTTCTAGGTGTGTCAGGGCAGCCACTGAGATAAGGACCATTAATCTAATTCAACAAGGCTCTTGTCTCTCTCTTTCTTCCCCTTCCCTCCCCCACAAAAAAACCCATCTCCACACTTCTACAATTGAGTCCAGAGTATTGTGACAAAGGAGGGAGATTGTTTTCATGCAGGAGAGGCATCAATTCCTGCGCAACGACCCGAAGTTCATATCTGAGCCTGACTTGACAATACAGAACCAAGAGATCCAAAGGTGTACCTAATCAAGACAAGCAGTGATAGAAGAAATGAAACATTTGCAGCCTGCAAGGCTCACAGGCTTTCAGAGGAGGGCAGGGGGAGAGTTTGGTTGTGGGTACTCTGCCCATCCTGAAATGCTTGGGGGGGGGAGGCAGGATTATGGGTGCTCTGGAGCCATAGTTTCCTTTCTAGCATGGAGTGCCTTGCCCTTACTTCCTGCTGCAAGAGTGAAATGGAGGCTCTTGGTGGGTATTTGTCTGCACTGCAGGGGACCTGTGAGAGCTTTTCCTTGGTTCTCTCTCTCTCGCGTGTGCGCAAGGTTCTCCTCCTTTTGTGTATGTGCAAAGATCCCACTGGTGCTCTTGTACACTTAGACAGCTCTAGGCAACAGAGCTGGCAAGTGCCAGTGCTTTGATGGGCAAGAAGGCTTTCCCCTGGCTGGGTCTTCTCTACTTCTGTGACTGACTACTATTCTCACCACCACGCCATAGCAGTGGCAGGGGGCTGGAAGGAGAGAATCATCTGGGGATCCTATGATTCATTTGGAAAGGAGCTGAAGCCAGTTACGCCTTCTGTATTCCTAGATCCTCATCTGAAGCAGCTGCACAAGCAGCCTGAACAAGGAACTGGAGGTTTATATGCTTCTAGCTGCACTCCAAAATTAGGTTTTGGCTTCCGTCATATTGTATGCCTTCATGACCAGAAGACTGTCCCCTTCGAGACGCAAAAGCTTCTTTCCAGTCAAAAACAACAACAAAAGACAAAAAACGTGATGACAAGATGACTACAGGCTACACATGAGTAAAGACCTGGGATTAAGTTTTTAAGAACATAGGATGCTGCCTTATACTGAATCGGACCATTGGTCCATCTAGCTCAATGTTGTCTACACTGACTGGCAGCAGCTCTCCCGGGTTTCAGGTAGAGGTCTCTCCCAGCCCTACCTGGAGATGCCGTTAGGGATTGACCTGGGGGCCTTCTGCAGGCAAAGCAGTGGCTCTGCCACTGAGCCACGGCCTTTCCCTTTGGGCCACCTCAGATGAAGCATCCATCCCACTGGGAGACTGTCTCCTAGAGAAGCCACGGATTCATGTCCGGCCCTGACGTCTTGGTCCAGGGAGAGTGCTGTAAGTTGTACCACTTGCGTCGCCACCCAGGACAGGACCTTCTACTGCCCCTGCCTCATTCTCCAACCCATCCAGAGTTCCCCTCATGCCAGCTGTGTCTTGCCAGCATCAGAGTGCTGCTGACATAATGGCACAGCCATGCCAGCACAGATCTACACTGCTGCCCTAGAGGGTCAGAAGAGCCTAGCTGCTGGGTCAGACTGCTGGAGGGGCCACCTAGGCCAGCATGCTGTTCCCCAGGCTAGTAGCAGCCCATTGTCGCATCTTGTGGCAACAAATACCAGTTATGAGCTGTGTGAAAAGTGCTTCCTTTTGGGCTCAGTTGAAGAGCCCCTGCTTTATAGGCCCCAGGTTCCACCTCTGATGGCATCTCCAGGAAGGGTTGAGTAACAAGGCTCCCTGCCTGAAACCTTGGGAGAGTGACAACCAGTCGCTGTAGACGGACTAGCAGTCAGACTTGGCATGAGGCTGCTTCCTGTCTTGGGGCTCAGCCAGCACAGCGGGGTTTAGGATTTACCCCATTCCCACTCCTGCTGGACTCCCCCTCCCCTCCCCCCCGCCTTCATCAGGTTTTGTCCATATACTTTCAATACATTCTTTGCAGTGTTAAGGACTAGAAACTTTGCTGGAAGTAGTGTTTGAGAATAGTGTTTTAGCAGTCTCGCTTCTAGGTTTCCATGTGTTCCTGGGGAGTTGGAGCTTACAAAGAAATTAAAATTGGTTGGTTAATTATTATTTTTTGTTTCAATGTTTGCATACATACAACACTGTGTGTCTACAAAGCATGTCATCTGTTTGCACATGTGTCTGGTCAGAGAGAAGGGTAGATGCTAAAGACCCCCCCCCAAAAAAATCATCCTAGCAGCATACCTCTGATCCCAGGACTTGTCCGCTGGAAAGGAGCTCTTAGCTTTGCCAAGCTACACAATCTTTCCAGTCTAGAGGGCTCAAGAGACAGCTTGATACAGCTGGCCACGCAGTGTCAAAAACAGGAGGAGGCTGCTTTAAGAGGCTCCCCCACCACCACCACCACCACCAAACTGGGAAAGCTGTTGTAACCTGAAGCCTACTGATGGCTGGGCTGGGATAGCTTGTTGGTTGGCGGGCAGGCTCTAGCAGCAGCGGCAGCAGAGGTGGCCCCGTTATAAGGAGCTCCCTGCTCTCTCTCTCTCACACACACGCAGCCTGGTCAAAGAGAACTGCAGTGGAGGACAGCAGCCTGAGGTAAGGAGGTGGTGCTCCGAGGAGCCATTCCAGCTGCTTCACTCCTTGGTAGCCAAAGGCAGGAGGACATATAGGCTGGGTGGTTGTCTCTGGAAAGCTGTCTCCCTAGGGGCACAGTGGGAAGGGAAAGAGAGGGAGAGCTGTGTCATGGGCGGAGGGTAAGAAAGCTGTGCCTCTTCCAAGAGGCCACAACATAGAAATGCCAGCTGTTCTCCTTCTTGCTATCAACTTGTGCCCTACTTTTAAAAGTATCACCTCTGTGACAGAAACAAAATAGGGTTTTTAAAGAGGAAGCGCAAGGGCATCCAACTGGACTGGCTCCATCTAAAATGCAGCATCAGTTAACTGCCAGGCAACATCTACCTTAATTTTTTTTCACCTGTAGGAAGAAGTCCCAGTGTGAGACTTTTTAGAAATAAGATTGCTGTAAATGCAACTGGAGGGCTAGCATGCAAATAGCAAGCTTCTGGCAGGTCAAAGAGCTTCACCCTGACAGAACAGTCACAGTCCACCTTTGAGAAAAGAAACCTGCTTTTCCACTTCAGCCTTACAGGTGGCAAAGATCACCCACCACCTTACCCAGCAGCTGATTTTACCCTTTTAAGAATCTCTGCTCTGTGCCTCTTTCACTTTGTGCATGTGTGTGAGAGAGAGTTCATAGTATAGGCTCTTTTTTTCCTTCACAGAAGAAACTCAGGAGGAAAAAAGCCACCCTATCCCAGAAACCACCCAACTTTGGCTAAAGTATAAGTTCTTCCTATTTTCTCTTTTGGCCGTATGCTTTAAGAATAGTGTTAATGAGATCCAGATGTCTAGGCCTACTCAAGGAAGGAGGGTTTCAGTACAGCTTCTTGGCAAAATGTGGAAGTTCTCAGCCTGGCAATGATGATCGGATCTCCCTTCTGAGGCCCCTCCCCAGAGCGGAATGTGGTTAGGACCAGCACAGCAGTCGCCTTTCGCATCTGTATCAGGCTTAACAGAGACACCCACGCCCCCTCCGCTTGCTAGTTTTTGTCCACTCACTCACCCTGCACAATTAGGAAAGAGACTGAAAACAGCCAATATCATTATGCCGATATACAAATCCAAAGTGCGACTGCACTTGGAATCCTACGTACAGTTCTGGTCAACTCACCTGAAAAATATTGTAGACCTGGAAAAGGTTCAGAAAAGGGCAGCCAGAATGATCAAGGGGATGGAGTGACTCCCCAGTGAGGAAAGGTTCTTACATGTGGGAGTTTTTAGTTTGGAGGAAAGGTGAATAAGGGCAGGGCGGGGGGACACTGCAAGAGAGGTTTAAAATTATGCATGGTGTGGAGAAAGTGAATAGAGAAAAGTTTTTTCTTCCTCTCTCATAAAACTAGAAGGACATTCAGGACAGATAAAAGAAAGTACTTCCTTCCTCACACAGCACAGAGTTAAACTATGGAATTTGCTCTCACAAGATGTAGTAACGGCCACTTGGATGGCTTTAAAAGAGGATCGGACAAATTCAGAGAGGAGGAAACTGCTGTCAGTGGCTACTACCAGCATGCTTCTGAATATCAGTTGCTGTGAATCCCATTTGGGGAGAGCACTGCTGTTACACTCATGCCCCACTTGTGGTTTTCCAGAGGCATCCAGCTGGCCACTGTGAGAACAGGATGCTGGACTAGATGGGCCCTCTGTATCCTGACCCAGCAGGCAGGCTCTTCTCATGTTGTTAAACCTTGAATGCATCCTGTAGGCCACAATGGACCCCCCCCAGTCTATTCTCCAGGATTTCTAGATGGCTACCTCAGCACAGCTGGCAAAAAAAGAAGATGTCTTTCTGCTACCCACCCAGCAGTATGGTGCCTAGCAGAGTTGCTTCCATTCACTTTAAGAACCTCAGAACAATCAGTAACATCCACCAGAGTTGAGCCCCATTAGCAACAGAGCACCATCAAGCGTGCACACACACACCCCTACACCCCTTTCTTTTGCCAAGTAAATGAAGCAGCAGCCCTTTCTAGCAAGGAGCTTACATCCAACATTTCAACCCTGGGGGAAACCAAAGAGGTAAGGAGTAAGCCACAGCAGATAGATGTATTTCAAATGGAGATGAGGTTAGTGAGCTAGATCAGGCCTGGGCAGCCTGTGGCCCCCCAGATGTTGCTGGAGTACACTTCCCATCATCCCTGACCATTGGCTGTGCTAGCTGATGGCAGTTATGAATCCAATAACATCCAGAAGGTTGCAGGACCCCCACTCCAGGGTTAGGTCAAAGGCTTCATGGGAAATACAGGATTTGAAAGAAGAGAGGTGGCATGATATGCAAGTTGCTTGCTTGCCTTTGTTCTACAGTTAGGCTTAGCAATGCAGAGCAAAATGCTGCAGGCTTTTAATATATGGGGGCTTCTCTGTGCACAACACTTCTGAGGGCTTGCCCTGCCATCATCATGAGACGTACTCACTTTAGGACTGCATTAATTTGAAGCTTATGTGTCAGCCTGGTGATTTGGCTGCACCCAAGATTGCCTTCCCTTTAATTGTAGCCTTTTAAAGATCTAATTACCATGTCCATATAGCCCTGGTGGCGCCAGCTTTCGGGGACAGTTTTGGTGTCTGCTGGGGTTACACACTACCCTTTGGACTGCGGTCTAAGTCCATGCCCTGTGAATGCTAGTGAGTAAATGCCAGAATTCTACAAAACAACAGGCCTGCTTCCTTCCACCCAAGGGCCTCATCCCTAATCTATTTCTTCCACCAGAGCCTGAAGGATGGGAAAAAATAGGTGTTCTTGCAGCCTGTGTTAATCTAAGAACATGCTGGTCTAGAAAGCCAGGCTGGAAGCTAGGAATGCATTGCACATGCGTGTCTTATCGAACAAGGCCCTCCAAAATAGGGACTAATTGTACAACAGGGTGCTTGCAATAATTGCTGCCACCTTGCATGGCTGGCAGATGTAAAATCCAGCAACAAATTCGTATGCTAGGCTGGTGTGGCAGTTGTAGGTTCAGCCTTCCAACAAAGACGTACACATTATTTTCCCTGTTTCTATCCATGACTGCGTTGCAAGGATGCAATCCCTTATACAATTCCATACCCGCATGTAGCAGCCTCCCAGCTCCCCATATCCAATTCCCACCCAGCCCACGGAGCCAAAGAACTTAAACTAGGTCAAAGCGCTGGATTCTGACATGAAGAGGGAAATGAACAACACTCTGAAACAGGCGCACAGGAAGCTGCCTTTGGAAGGGTTGGGGGAAAGGCTTTAGAGTGAGTCAGACAACTGGTCAGTGTTACCTACAATGACTGGCAGCACCCTCCAGGATTTCAGGCAAGGAGTCTTTCCCAGCCCTACCTCAAGCTGCTGTTGGAGACTGAATTTGGGGCCTTCTGCATGCAAAGCAGATGCTCTGCCACTGAGCTACTATGACCCTTCCCCACAGGCCCCACTCTGTTCAGAGCTGAAGAAAGAACTCAGTAGTCTTAAACAGGGATAAATGAACACCTCTCTTCACCCATTTACCCACGCTCAAATTATTGCAACATCACAAACCAAATTCTTTAACCCTCATGACAGTGCAGTTATTGAAAACTATTTCTGTGCAAAATTTATTGCATGAATTATTTACAAGTTGTACAATTATTAGAAGGTATTAGCAATTATTTCCTGAGTAACACCCAATTTTGTCAAGTTTCCAGGGGAAGGTTAAAAAGCTTGAGAAAGTCTTTCTAAATTGTCTGGTGGGCAGATTGTAGCTTTGGCTTTTGATCTGGATGCTTCGGCCCATGTCAAGTATTGGACTCGAGCTATGATCCTCTTATTGTTCCCTGCCTGGAATATTTACCAGGGGGAAACGGTAAATCTCACTTAACAATGTTATTGTTTCTGCTGGCTCAGGGGAGTGGGAGCAGTTAGGAGATCTGCAGACAACTGAAGTCTGAGCCCACCGTGGTCTTCCCTTCAATGCAATAAAGATGAGATTTGTTGCTTCTTTTATTAAATGGCAGTGCTAACTCCTGGGATGACGAGTTCTTGCTTTAAGCACAGCTCCAGTTGTAAGGAAAGAGCTGGGAGACAAGTACTGAAGAGGATAGTTACACTTGTCCATTCTTCCTTCTCCAGGCCCCGCTATGCAAAATCTGGTGGTTCTTCTGTGGCTGGGACTCCTAGCTATCTCCTGCAGAAGCCAGGACTCAGGCACCGGGAGCAGTCTGCAGGTCAGTCTTAGAGGCTCCAGGGCCCTCCAGAAATGCTGGACACAATCCCTGAAACTTTTTGCAGGTCACCTGGGTCCAAAGGCTAACATTAGGTGGCCAAAATGGGTTGGGAACAGGTTGGATGGCCCAGCATACGGCAACCTGGGGATGAAGACTCCTAAGCTGTCTTTTCACTTTTGTGGTTTTCCTAGAGTGGTCATATCATAGCCTCTGCCACCTGTAGCCTCCAGATGTTTTGGACTACATCATCTACAGCACAGCTGGTTAGGACTGATGGGAGCTGAATGTGGTCCAAAACATCTGGAGGGCACCAAGTTGGCAAAGGCTGTTTTCTGACATTCCCACCAACTAAAGGAGTCTTAGAAAGGAAACTCCCCTTCCTCTTTCACGGTGGCCATTGGAAAGGGAGAATTCTCAGCCAGCCAATTCTGCCTCTCAAAGGGTTCTGAACCTGACAACACAGAGGGAGCAGAGGAGGAGGACCCCTTCTACAAGAGCCCCGTGAACAAGCTGGCAGCTGCCATCTCCAACTTCGGCTTTGACCTGTATCGCCAGCAATCCAGCCAGGCACCCAGCAGCAACATCCTGCTGTCGCCCTTCAGCATCGCCACTGCTCTTTCCGGCCTTTCCCTTGGTGAGCTTCTCTTTCCGTTCCATCCTGCTCCAACATCACTCACCTGGAGAAACAACTTCACAGGCCTTTTTTTTTGTGTGGTTGGCAGGAGCGGGAGAACGGACAGAAGACATAATATCTCGTGCTCTCTTCTACGACATGCTCAACAAGGCCGAGATCCACAGCACATACAAGGAGCTCCTGGCCAGCATTGCGGCTTCCCCCAAAGGCCTGAAGAGCGCCTTTCGCCTCATCATGGAGAGAAGTAAATTTTGTGCCTGTGTCTCAGGGGATGGCAAAGAGGCACCCAAATGCAGAGTGAATGGTCACTGTGATCGTGTTTCAGCAAGCAGCATTTCCTGGTCCACAAATCAAACCATTCATACTTGAAACTACCCCCAAAGGGGCAACTGTCCCCATGGGAATGTTTGCCTTGTTAGGATCAGCATACTTAGGCTGTAGGTGCTGCCTGATCTAGCCACACCAAAAGACTGTCAGTCTCATGAGCAACTGGGCCTAGGCTGTTGGAAGCCAGCGAGCACCAGCCCAGCCTCAAAGTACAGAAACGTCAAGGCAGAAAAATTACTTTCAACACTGGTTGCTACTTGCTCTTTACTTAATTTCCACAGTGAACCCCAGGCAAGAAAGAAAAATTGTTCTTAGCCCTTTCTATGGAAACAGTTCCTGTTGAGAACTGCACATTTTTCATATTTAGTGCCTGGAAGGGATTTTCATTGGCCAGACTGCTGGGCAAGTGGCTCTCTGTACAAGCCCAGTGGAAGCAGATAGCTCTGCACAAGGGCAGGAGGCTGGACCAGGCCACCTTTGTCTGATTCCAGATCTGTGATTTCATGCTGCTAAGACATCACCCACAAGTACTGAGTGCGATGGCTTTTTCTGGTCTCCCTCTCAGGGCTGAGAATGAAAATTGGGTTTGTGAACGAGCTAGACAAAGCCTACGGAGTCCGTCCGAGAGTGCTGAGTGGAAATACCCGGGCAGACCTGCAAGAGATCAACAACTGGGTGCAGCAGCGGACTGGCGGGAAGGTCACCAGGTTCCTCGGGGAAATCCCCACTGGATTAAGCATCCTCCTCCTTGGGGCAGCCTATTTCAAAGGTAAGGGGAGACTTGTGCTCAGAGAAAAGAGGATGTAAAGTCCAGCAATGGATAAAACACCCTGGAGTGACAAGAGATGTCTCCAATCCCTTGGCATTAGGATCATACAGGAAGATGGAGGCTGGGCTATTATGTCTTCTGCTTCTCCCCAGGGGAAGTCATTGCTCCAGCTTGAACTTCTCAAAAGAGGAAGAAAATAGGAACACTAACATTTCCTCTCTGAACAACAGGGCAGTGGGTGACCAGATTTGACACCAAGCTGACTAAGCAGCAGGACTTCCACCTGGATGAGGACAGGACAGTGAAAGTGCCCATGATGTCAGCTCCCCAAACTGTCCTGAAGTACGGCTTTGACTCCGAGCTGGACTGCAAGGTCAGTACAGGGAGGAGGGCCTGCAGAAAGGGCCTTCTGTTTGCTCCACAGTAACGATGGGTGGGCCTTTCCTTTCCCCCATCACTGCTAAATCTGTGACAAGGAGCACAAAACCAGGGCTATGAACACCAACTGTTGCACTTCTAGTGAGCCAACTTCTGTTCTTATTTATTTATTTATTTATTTATTTATTTATTAAACTTATATACCGCCCGACTAGCAATAGCTCTCTGACTGTTTCCTCTTCCTAATAACCCCCTTTGAGACATTCCCAGTTATTATTCATTAAATTTATATCCCACCCTTCTTCCCAAGGAGCTCAGGGCAGAAAACACAAAAGTTGAAACAATACAATTAAATATAAAATAAAACAAATGTTAAAACAGTCACATCCTCACAGCTAATAATTTTGAGGCTGGCAGGTACATTGGGTTATACTAATATAATAATAATAAAATAATAATAACAACTAAGTCCTACTCAGAGTAAGCCTACTGAAATTAAGGGACCTAAGTTAGCCATGTCCATTAGTTTCAATGGGTCTACTCAGAGTAGGGCCAGCTCTGGATACAACCCAGTACCTTTCAGCCACCAATACTTCCAATGAGAAGCAGCCAGAGGTTGTCATTTGCCCAATATCACACATGGGATGCTTCTGAACACAAATTGCTGGAAACTACAGGAGGGGAGAGTTGCTGTTGCACTCAGGTCCTGTTTGTGGGCTTCCCATAATGGGCATCGGGTTGGCCACTGTGAGAACAGGATGATGGACTAGATGGGTCCCCATTGGCCTGATCCAGCAGGAGTCTTATGTTCTTTGAGCATGGATTTGAACCTCTGAATTAATATGTTATCCAAGTGTGTGTGTCTGCATATGAATCAATAACATACTACCAGGGATTTGCCTTGCTGTTAAACTAAACCTGGCCAAGAAAAACTTCCCTAATTTCTACCACGTAGGCATGAAAGATGCATCTGGAGAGACTTTTTCAGTGGCTTCTCACTGAGATCCAAGTCAGTGAGCACAATCCCTTGTTTGCTTGGGAGGACACTCAGGAGTGAGAACTAGGCTAGTTAAGCTGGGGTTATTTTCTTTTATGAAGCACTGTAAATTTTAAAAAAGATGTCAGTTTCTCCAACAAATTAACAAGCTTTTCCCAGAAGGAATGGCAACAATGGGATTTGTAAATTTGAGATTATACATTGAGAGCAACCTTGATTGGTTCATATATTTAATTTTTAACAGTGTCTGACAGGACACTAGCCAGCTGCTACAATGGAGACTGGAAGGCATTCTTAGTGTTGGAGGTGCAATGTCCCAAGGAGATATATAGCGATATCTTGGTGTGTAATTACACGTATTTTCATCCCAAGAACCCAGTCTCCACCTACTTATGGCTATTGCCCCTAGTCATACAACAATCCTCCTCCCACTTTGTATCCCAAAAAGCTGCACCCATCAGCCCCACAACAAACACATACTATAATCCACCCCCACCCCCAGTTTCTTCCCACAGTCTGGAAACAGGAGGATCCCCAGACCACATTTTCCAAACCATCTATTATGGTCGAAAGGTGGATGATCAAAGAGAGATGAATTGCTGTCTTAACAGTGGGGAATACAGCTCAAACTGCAACTAATTCTTTTGGGGTCTAGGCTGAGTGGGTGGGAGGTTCAAAGCCTGGCAAGGAGTGCAGAAGAAACTCCTTTGAAATGTCATTATCTAACACCTTTCATTTTCACTGACTACCCATTCCAGATTGCTCAGCTGCATCTGACTGGAAGCACCAGCGCCATGTTCTTCCTGCCCCAAAGTGTGACCCAAAACATGACACTGATTGAGGAGAGCCTCACTTCCGAGTTCATTCATGACATAGACAAGCAGCTGAAGACTGTCCAAGCGGTACTGAGCCTGCCCCGGCTCACAATGACTTCCGAGACAAGGCTTGCCAGCACACTCCAAGCAATGCGTATGTACTCCAGCCAGTTCTCCAGCTGGGCCAGAGCCAGCTTTGCTGCCAGCATGTTTGCCCAGCTCAGCCTGCTGCTGTTAGCCAAACAGATTAACAGATACACCAAGCAGGGCTGATGAAACATCTCAGGTTGCATCTAGAATTTCCCCTTGTTTTCGTATCGAGTCTGTAAACACCGGCAGGGGTAATCTCTAGTTGCTGTTATGGGGTTATTCCTTCTTCTGTGTTATGGTAATGTATGTTTTTAACAATGTTGTAAGCTGCTTCTGAGAGCCAGTGCAGTGTAGTGGTTAAGAGTGTTGGACTAGGACCTGGGAGACCAGGGTTCAAATCCCCACACAGCCACGAAGCTCACTGGGTGACCTTGGCCAGTCACTGCCTCTCAGCCTCAGAGGGAGGCAAATGGTAAACCACCTCTGAATACCGCTTACCATGAAAACCGGGATCGACTTGAAGGCAGTCCATTTCCATATCTTTTTTCCAAGTTGCTTCGAGATCTCTGGGTAACAAGCGACTAACCACTCTAATAATAGCAGCAGCCACAGAAGAGACTCTGGAGAAAGGCAATAGCTCAGTGGTTAGGGCACATGCTTTGCCTGAAGAAGGGTCCTAGGATCAATTCCTGGGAACTCCAGGTGGTTCAAAGACTTCAACTTGAATCCCTGAAGAGAAGCTGCCAGTGAGTGTAGGCAATACTGAGCTAGATGGCTTGATCTATTCTTCCGGTGATCTTGTCTAACCTTTTGAAAAAGTAAAACTGCTGGGGCCATCATGGCCTCTTATGGCAACCGGACTGCGTACTATGAACGGCACAAAGCAGCACCTGCACAAAGTAGGCCACCCTGCACTTGCTGCTGGTTTGTATTAGATGGCTGAGGCCTGGTGTTCTCTTTGCATCACTCACTTACAAGAAGCTGGACTTATGCTGAGGGCCATAGCTCAGTGGCAGAGCAGCTGCTCTGCATGCAGAAGATGCCAGGTTCAACCCTTCATGGCATCTCCAAGTAGGGCTGGAAAAGACTCCCTGCCTGAAACCCTGGAGAGCTGCTGCCGCCGCTCTAGCTCACTCAGCAGCTTCCTCTTTTCCCATGTACTGCCTTGAAGTTCCAGCCAAATCAGCCACAAGCCTTGCCAATTCTTCCCCACTGACCGGTTCCCCTTAGCTTGCCATGGTTGTCACTGTCACCTTCTTTGGGGCTGGAAGCCCAGGAGATGCTGCCCGGCTGTATCCCCTGTTCAGCCCTCCCCAGCTAACAAGACCTCTTTCTCCTTCCTCGCAGGGCTCCAGGCGCTGTTTTCAACTCCTGACTTTAGTAAGATCTCTGCTAAGCCTGTCAAGGTCTCTCATGTGCAGCACAAAGTGGTCCTGGAACTCACCGAAGATGGGGCCGGCTCCACGTCCACTCCTGAAACGGAGGCCGAGCGCTTGAACTTCACCATAGAGTACCATCTGGATAGACCCTTTCTGTTTGTGCTTCGGGACAATGAGACTGGAGCTCTCCTTTTTATTGGAAAAATCCTGAACCCTCAGAGTGCTTAGATCCCTACCCAGCCGGCAGAGCAGCCTGTGGCCACCTGGGAAATGGGTTGGGGGGATGGGACTGCCCTGCTGCACCTGGGCCGGACCCCACAATTGTTAATGCTTATGTGCTGAAAGCAGTAAACGTGTTTCTGCCTTAAACGTGCCCCACAAACAACTGAGTGGGCCTCAGTATTTCATGTCTTGTTGCTGACAGAGGAACATACAAAAGACGTATTGAGTAGGCTGGAAGGGAAAGCTGAGCAAAGCTGCCTGGTCCTTCTTGTTCCTTTCCAGCATTCAACACAATGTCCTCACAACTCCCACTCCAAGCGCACACTAGCGTCCTGTGCCTGGGATCCAGCGAAGCTCATAGGTGCAGGCAAGATGCTTGTGTGGGTTTTGGGGAGGAGCGGCTGGTTCTGCCTTCCGGCAGCAGCCCTGTGTACCACGTGAGGTATTGCTACAGAGGGCCGCTGACCTGTGTGTCTGTTCATGCACAGTAGTGCTCTGAGCAAGTGTACTTGTATGATCCAACAGGTACCTTCCAATCCTATGACTTGAGGATACGAGAGAGAGCGTTTCCTTCTTTCCATTTACACCCCCCGCGTGTGCACATACTCTGCTCTCCCATGCCTACATCTGATAGCAGCTGCCACCTTCAGCGTACTTAGGGAAATGGCATAGGGTCATCGCTCAGTGGCAAAGGGAACATGCTTTGCATGGAGAAGGCCCCAGCGTTGCTCCCAATCATCTCCCACTAAAAGCACCCAATTGGAAAGACCCTCCTCTGCCTGGGACCCCAGAGACGCTTTCTGTTGGAGGAGACAGTCCTGGGCTTAATGGACAAAAAGTCTGACTTGGTCCAAGGCAGCTTCCTGTGTCCTGAACAAGCACACAGACGCAGGAGTTGGCTTTTCAAGCCTTCAGGGAAAGATCATGAGGGTTTAATTAAGTGCGGCAACATCACACATTGCTCTTGCTGGCCTCACAAGGCACAAGGGGCATGTCTGTCCCATCATCATTCAGGCTTCATCCCCCACCAAGGTTAATAATGCCGAACATCAGACTAACCAGGAGAGCCAGCATGTTTTCCACTTACAACATCTTAGGTGCCGCGGCAACAGAGACTCCTCCGAGCAGGTCCTCCAGGCAGACTTTCATGTCTTGCAGCTCTTGGAGCTGGGCGCTCCGGGTGCCAAAGTGCACAGACAAAACCATTTCAGCCTTCTGAATGATTTGCAGGGCTTCTGATGCAGCACGCCTGGTCACGCACACAAAGAGGAGACAACTTGAGCTAGGAAAGGGCTGGCAGTGTCTCCTTCCCCTCAGCAGAATCCCAAGGGAGCTCAGAACCTAGTCTCAGCCACCCGGCTCTTCCCTGGGGCAAGAGGACTGAGGGTCCAGCAGGAGAAGCGGGCAGGAAGAGGAGGAGGAGAAAAATAGGAATGAAGGGTCTAGGAGATAATTATTAGGAAGAACTTTTTGTTATGTGAACAGCAGCCAAGGAGAAGCTTGAGCAGCCTTGGGACTTACAGAGTGGAGAGAGTTTTGACTCTCATAATCTAGACAAAAATCCCTCTGAAGCAATTTGTCCTGACCTTGGAGGGGGGAGAGAGAGAATTAAAACTCCTCTTCTGAGTGGTGCCAAGGCAGTTCAGGCTCAGCGGCTACTATTTATATCTTTTTAAAAATACATGTTAACATGCAGTTAACATCACATATAGTTCAGCCCTCAATTAACAGAGCAAACAGCTCCGGAAAATCAGGCTCTTCTTGGAGGTTTTCAGAGAAAAGTTGGCTCTTGAGGACAATTTTTCAGTCCAGGAAGTTCAACCTTGATTGGATGCAGGGATGGATAACGCAGTGCCAAGAAATTCTTTCCAATCCTATGACACAGGTGAGCTCATTTTCCTCAGAGCCCCCTTAGGGGATGGAAGGTGACGCACAGAACTACTTAGTGGAAATCCTACCGATGCTTCTCCTATGCCTGCTCTGAAGAAACACCTTCCACTCACACACACACCCTCCTGTACTCCTGTCTGCTGCCAGGTGTAAAGATGTGTCTTGCAAGCCACAGTAGTGAGGGGAGGGGGCGAGGCACTTACCCATTGAAGAGGATTTGTGCCAGTTTGAGGAGCTCCTGACCCACTTCTATGCTGGAGGGCCCATAACGGGCTTCTACACTCTGGATGCTTTTGCGCAGGTGCCCTGCTGCTTCCTGCCACTTCCCTGGCAAAGAAGAAGAGGAGGAATGTATATATACCACTGGATTGTTTTGTTGGGGGCCAGCAGGAGTGCTTTCTTGCCCTCCCCACAGCTACTGCTTCACGCTCTCATTATCTTAAATGCTCTCTAGCTACAGATTATGGAGAGCTCCAGCTATAAGCAGTGAAGGTTGCCTGTGTGCATCATCTCACTGGCCAACTCAGCACAGCCCATTGCCATCCCCACCCACAATTCACCCTGCCCTCCTTGAGTTTATATAAACAATCTGAATCTTGCAAAGAGATAATTTATGCAAACTTGATAAAATATGGAGTGCAAATTGTCAAATGCAGGTTTATGTTGGGGCAAGAAAGCCTAACTCCACATACATACACCGAGGGGATCTTACTGGCAATGCCTAAACAAGAGAGGGAGGCTAGGGTCATGGTGGTTACCTCAAGGACAATGCCAATTCAGCGCCTAGCTGTCTTGAAAAAAGGCAAATTCCATGCTAGTTATTGGGAAAGGGACTGAAAATAAAACTGCACGTATTACAAAGCCTTCTATAAATCTGTGGCACAGCCACACTTGCAATGCTGTGCATAAAGTTTTGGTTATCCTGTTTCAAAAAGGATCTCGTAGAGGGCGCAAAGGTGCTGAAACAGAACATTTAAAATGATAAAAGGTTGGCACACTTCTTACAGGAAAAGGTTGAAGTATCTGGGACTTTTTAGTTTTAAAAAAATGGTAAATAAGGGGGGGATGTGCTGGGGATATGTGCAATTATATCAGCTGATGGGTGGAGGAGCTGAAGACTGAGAGATCGGCTGCCCAGGGCTTTGTGTTAAGACTCCCAAGTGCTCGACAGTCAACTGGGTGCTTGGGCTTTTGTTAGGTGGGTGGGATAATCCACCTCACGATCATCCGGCATCCTAACGACATCACAGGTCCAACGAGTGAGCTGTCCTGCCCACCTCTCAAAGTTGGCCTACAGTGGTGGGCCCAGATAAAGATCTGGCCCATGGAGCCTAAAAGGGTCCCCATCCCTCGTTTGAAAGGGCATCTTACCCAGGATCGCATACGCCTGGGCCAGATTATCCTCAATCTCGCCCACCATCACGTGTGCTGGAGAGAGGAATCTCTCAGCATCCAGCCTGCATTCCAGCAGCAGCTCCACTGACCGACCTGGAAATTCAAACGACATGATCCCAACACAAGCATGAGCTGAGCATACACCAACCTCAATAATACTTACAACAGCCCAGTAAAGCAGGTCCATATTAAAACATGTCAGTGCTGCAGATGGGGTAGGGTGCTGCTGAGACAGACAAAGGTGTTACCTTTTGCTTTTATTACTCTGATTTCCTGTGAAATACCTCAGCGGCTCATACTGAGGCAGAAAGGCAGGACAGAGATGCTTCAGGTAACTGGTTCCTACCTGTGTCTCCTAGTCACTATGCTATACGAGTCATCCAGGGACAGGACAGGCCCTGCCTCTCCCTGTGTGTGTTTTAAGCTTCACATTTGTATTTGATTTTTCCCCTTCAGCATTTACTAGAAGGCTGTTCTTTATCCTGAAGCTGAGTCTTGAGGGTAGGACTAGGCTCCTCGTACAGCCTGCGCAGGGCAATGCTGTCCCCTCCTGGTCAGGAGCACAGCTTCCTGGTGAAGATCATTTCTACTTGTGCCAAGCTGTCACTGAATAAGGAGCAGCATAAAGCACCTATGGGGGGAAAAGGTGCTTACCTGGCTTGCCACCCTCCAGAAGCTCCAAGGCTGCC
Source organism: Rhineura floridana (assembly GCF_030035675.1). Classification (NCBI taxonomy): domain Eukaryota; kingdom Metazoa; phylum Chordata; class Lepidosauria; order Squamata; family Rhineuridae; genus Rhineura; species Rhineura floridana. Next base: position 20,322,329 of record NC_084500.1, on the reverse strand, counting down.
TCAGTTTGCAGCCGAAGGTCACAGAGCTGAGGCTGGAAGTGATCCTCGGGAACTAGCACTTTGCAGGCCTCGCTGGAACAATGGAGGAGCCCATCCCCCTGGAAAAGGCCATTTTACAATCATTTCTAGACAAACAACTTGCAGCGCTCTCCATTCCGTTCATAGCATGTCACAGAGTCAAGACCACCACATCTCTGAGCACATGGTGTTGTGGGGGGCAGAGGGAAGGGACCCACATTAACTGACTCAGACAAAGATCCACCCTAGCCTATGCCTAAAGGGTTTGAGTCTTTCAGCAACAAGTGTCAAGTCCCATCTATAATATACATTTAAAACCATATTACGCCACTTTAAATGGTAATGTCTTTCCCCAAAGAAACCTGGGAACTGAGCTTTGTTACAGAGTGCTGAGAGTTGTTCTGCTTGCAGACCTACAATTCTCAGAATGGTTTAACAATCAGTCCCTCTTCCCAGGGAATTATCTCTTTCACCTGTCTGATGGGCAGGGGGGAGCCCAGCTATAGGGCCTCAGCCAGAATGAAGGGTGGGGAAAGGTGGAGGATATAAAAAGCCTCAGGAAGAGGGGCAGTAGAAGTCAGGCTGGAAGAGGGAGGCCTCCAAGTGGCAGACAGGATCCCGCCACACAACGATGAGAGGCTTGGCCCCTGCCCAAGACCATCTGCAGGCCCTCCCTCTAAGCACACTTGGGTGGGGCCAAAGAGGGAATAGCAGCATTCCAGGTTTATCCAGCCCCCTTCCTCCACAGGGAGGCGGCGTAGAAGTCCTGGGCTTCAGCCTGCCAAGGCCAACAGCACAGAAGCCAAGCACCCCAGGGGGGAAGCCTACAGAAGGACTGTACTTATTGTTGAGAGTAACCTGGGGCATGGCGGGAAGCTGGCCTGAAAAGCAACAGATCCAATATAAAGCCATCCTTGCAGCAGACCAGACGCGGACTCTTTGACCCCTTAGTCTAGCGAGGGCCCAGGGAAGATGTGGGACACCCCTCTTTCAATGTGGCCATTCCCCCAGAGTAAAGCAAAGAGGAGGAAGCCAGGGGGAAACAAAGGCACATGAGGTGGTTTCAATGCACCAGGGAAGCCTACAGCAATCTAGACCAGTAGCTATGAATGGCCATGGCTGTACTATGCCACTTCCATGTTCAAAAGTGCCAGTTGCTGGGGAACCACAGCAAGAAAGAGCCATTTGCCTTCATGGCCTGATTGTGGGAACAGAATGCTGGAATGCTTTGCTCTGCCTCAGAAGAGCTGCTTTTGTGTTCTGACAGTCACAAACAGAGGAAGTTATGGACACACAGCTGCCCTGCTCAACGCCATGGAAGCAACACAACAAGAGCATTACCCGCATGGGATTGTGACAGGCAGGGCAACAGAAGAGGCTGTGCTGGGAGGACACTCTCTTCCTGGAACTGGGCTGCAGCTCCTCTGAGCAGGGCCGACACCGACATTCAAAGAAATATTGGGAAAGGAGACGCTTGCGCCTTTCAGCAGCCCCCATCCTGCACATGTGAGGCCCTGCCAAGAGAAGGGACAAAAACCACCGTAATCAACAGCGCTAACTACAGGGAACAATCCAGAGTGCAGGGTGCTTGCAAATGTACTGTTTCCCCCCTTTCCATGGATCTGAACTCAGCTTCCTCCTCCAGCTTTTGCTTTGTTAAAAACAGGCAGACTTGCCAGTAATTCCAATGTCATTTGAATCCTCAAGTTTTGCCCTTCACGATAATTTGGGAAGACTGGCAGCCATTAAAAAAGGAGTTAGAATGCTGCCTTCATTCAAATTTTCATTTTATGTCTTTTTAAAAAAACCAAAATAATTTTTTTTAAAAGATCACGTTGGGAGGCTGTGACATCACAACTAACAGTATGCAGAGCGTCTGGCCCTGACCAAAACATGGGGTCGAATCGGCCCTGGTCGCACTAGTCAATGATCTGAGAAGAGCCTTAGAGGAGAATATACCTTCCTCGCTCTTCTCGATCTGTCAGCAGCCTTTGACACGGTCGATCACAACATTCTTTTAGATCGTTTAATGACCATGGGCATTCAAGGAGATGTTCTGTGTTGGTTCCGCTCTTATCTCAGCGGGAGAACCCAAAGAGTAGCATTGGGGGATGAGATCTCGGAACCGTGGCCGTTAGATTGTGGCGTGCCACAAGGCTCGATTCTTGCCCCAATGCTCTTTAACATTTACATCAAACCGTTGGGTGACTTTATTCGTAGTACAGGTCTGCAATTTCATCAGTATGCAGACGATACCCAAATCTACTTGGCCTTTAAATCTTCCCCACAGGCTGCTGCAACACAACTGACTAAAGGGCTGGAACTAATAGGGGAATGGATGTTTAAGAACAAACTGCGGCTAAACTCTGATAAAACTGAGATCCTCTTGGTAGGTGATCGGTCCAAACTAGGAATAACTCAAGTGACTTTCAACCAAGTTTCTGTTCCCTTGAGTGACCAAGTCCGAAGTCTGGGTGTCATCCTGGACTCCCAACTGACGATGGAGGCTCAGATAGCGGCAGTTTGTCGGACTGCACTCTACCACCTGTCCCTCATTCGCAAAATCTGCCCCTATCTCCCAAAGCATCTTTTACCAACTGTAGTTAGTGCCTTGGTTCTTTCCCGTCTGGACTATTGTAATGCTCTATATGCTGGTCTCCCTTTGGGAACTTTGCGTAAGCTTCAACTCGTCCAGAATGCGGCGGCTCGACTCATTAAGGGCTGCCATAGGAGAGAACACATCACCCCAATCCTTCGGGAACTTCATTGGCTCCCGATAGTGCTGCGGGTGAAGTTTAAAATACTAGCTTTAACTTATAAGTCCTTTTTTGATGCTTGTCCGATCTATCTGAAGAACAAACTCTCTCTTCTTGGAGCAGATGGGCGGACAAGATCCTCAGCCGCTAGACTTTTTGTGGTTCCATCTATCAGAGCAGCCAGATTAAGTGGTACTAGGTCTAAAGCCTTCTCCATTGTGGCTCCCACGCTGTGGAACACTTTACCAGTTGATACTCGCTTAGCCCCTTCACTTCTGTGTTTTCGGAGGCAGCTGAAGACATGGCTCTTTGTACAGTCAGATGAATGAAATGTGCTATAGTTAGGTGGCTAAGGGGGTGGTCTGATATTGGGGTTTTTACTGTGATTAGTATTTTTATTATGTACCTGTTGATTTATATTTTGATATGTTGTTTTGTTCTATTCCTTTGTATGTCGCCTAGAGTGACAGGTTGTCCTGTCAGATAGGTGTCGAATAAATTTTAGATAATAATAATAATGAAGAGGCACTTCCCCTCCCCCACAGGGCCATCCACCTTTAACTGTTCCACAGGATGGAGGATTCCAGCGGAGAGCAGGAGTGGGCAAAGGCCACGTCAGAGCCTGCTTCAGCTGGATTTTTCCCTCACCCACCTGCAGGGCAATGGACCACCAATTCTCCTGGGGAAAGGGTCCTGGTGGCTTTTTAGGATACTTTTTTTAAAAAAAAGTTGTTTAATGTTAGCTAATTTGGAAGGATTTCTATCCTAAAAGGCAGGATATAAGTAACTATAGTAAATAAATGAAGAATCTGTGACTTTTGAGAGCATAGCTGTTTTCATGTCTGTCTGTGCATCTTTTGCTTTGACCTTATTTACTTTGCTTTTAAAGATGCTTTTAAAAATGTTTTGTTTTAATATGTTTTAATGTCTGTTGTCATGATGGTTTATAGTGTTTTTAGTGTTCTTGTTTGCTGCCCTGAGCTCCTACTGGGAGGAAAGGTGGGATATAAATTTAATAAATAATAATAATAATAATAAATAATACTTTCTTCCAGCACATGACCAACTTGCATTTTCCTGAGCTGGAAAAATTTCATGCGCTTGGTCATCCAAAAACGCGATACAGCTACTTAACAATTTATATCTCACTTAAATTGGGCTCTCAAATTCACTCCCAGATACAGAAATTGAAATCAAAATTATAAAATGGTAGTACTTAGACATAATAATGAAAAAAATGAACCTGTTGAAATGCTGGAAAAAGGCAGGGAACGTGTCTTCAAATGCCAACGTCAGGAAGGATTTGAAAGCAGCTTCCCAGTGCTGCTCTAGCATCTTCAAGGCCCGTTACAGAAACTAATGAGGCTGATCTGCTGACATGAGGCCCCCTTATGCCCCATTTTCAGTCAAGGGGGAAGCAAAGCCAGGAGCCAAACACCTGCCATCCTGGAGTATTTTGGCTTCCCCTGAAGAGGAGGAGGATGGCAGGGCTCCTAAGCATCAGGTTGCCTGGCCTCTTCCTCCTTGGCAAAATGATGGCAGCTACTCACCATAGCAGTGGAGAATCTCCTGTCCTCTTGGCACTGACTGCAAAGCCCTGACCTCTGCGGTTCTGCCGCTGAAAGTCACACTGGTGTTTGGCTCACAGGAATGGTTCAAGAGGCTGACCACAGGGAAGAACGCAGTGGCCAGGCGCACCTGCTCGCTGCTAGCAACTGGCCCATTTTCAGGCCCTGAGCAAAAGAGACAATAAGGCTTGAGGGACAAGAAGGAGCAAAGAGAACATCATTAAAAGCCTGGGTACATCTAGGAGGCCCATCGAGTAGGGCACTCTGTTCTCACAGTGGCCAGCCAGATGCCCCAAAGGGAAGTCTCCAAACAAGACCCAAGTGCAACAGCAACTCTCTCCCACTTGTGATTCTCAGCAACTAGCATTCAGAAACATACTGCCTCTGACAGTGGAGGGAGAACATGTGGAGGGAGGACTTTACAACTTCCTGGTCATTTCCGTCCTGACACCTGGCACCCACCTACTCTAGAGAGTCCAAGCAGAAGGAAGAGCAAGCAAGCCTCCACTGACCTGATGAGCAGAGTGCAGACACTGCCTGTGCGTTGCACTGCAACTGCAACATATGCCTCAGCATGGCCTCCCCCAAGACTTCCAGCTCAGGAGACGTTTGGCCAGCTTTTGGTTCTTCCTGGCTCTTGGATGTCCTCTTCTCTGAAACCAAAGTCTCCAGACCAGCATCTCCGAGTCCCTTGCACAAGGCTGCAACACTCAGGCTGCAGAGGAGCCTGAGTTCAAGACTGTGTTTTTCAGCATGTGGCAAAAGGCTGAAGACGGTTCGGTAGGAACTGCTGTACTGCCCATCAGCGTCGCAGCCAGGAATACAGTGGGCCAAGTTTCCCTCCGCAACAGTCCTGGAAGCCGGCGCTTCAGCAACAGACTCCACCACAACATCCTCTCCGTGAGACTGCTGTATTAAAGTGCTGACCTCTGCAAAGCCTGCCACCAGAACTGATCTCAAGGCGATGTGGCAGAAGACTCCCAAGGTGAGCAGCAGCCCCCCAAGGGAGCACTCTACCTTGTGATAGCTCTTCCACGCAAGCTGGGCACATGTATCGCTGCAGTAGTTAGCATAGCTGCACCCCTGGCAGGAAACAGACGCTAGCACCTGCCTTAAGCAATGGTGGCAGTGAAGATCTCCATTAGCCAGCTGCCCGTGCAACATGGCCTCCCTACTGCCACGAAGCAAGAAGCTTTCCCCTGGACATAGCACACTGACAAATGCCTCTTCCCTCACTAAGATTTCGCCAGGGAGGACATCCTCAGCTGCAACTAAATGGCGCCCTTTGCATGTAGAAAAGTTCAAGCTCACAGATGCAGAGGCACATGAGATCCTGACATTTTCCTCCCAGGGCTCCAAGTCCTTCTGGGTCCTGTCAGACAGAGCAGGCCGACAGAGCAAGCTGCTGTTCTCCTTGCAGGCTTCGACTTTCAGCTGACTGAATTTACTAAGCAGCATCTTGTGGCTGACAGCTTCCAGATTCTTGTCTGAGGATATTTTCTCCTCCACGCTGTCGAGGGCCTCTGCCATCTCCTGAAATCGACCCAGAGAAAGGAGGCATTCGGCTTTCCGCAGCAAAAGCTTGGGGAGCAATCCTTCTGGGTAGCCCTGTACCTGTGCCCTCCTAATGTCCTCCAAACAAGCCTGTGGAGAAGAGAAAAGGGCTTCTGAATGCTGGAAATGGGGCTGGTGGTGCCTGGATGCTGTAAAGTACCACGTTCTGTTTATTCCATTGCTCAGCTTTGTGATTAAATTTACAGCTAAGAATAGGCTCTCACTCATCTAGCCCAGGAGTATCTATTCTGGCTGGCAGTAAACATAATGAAAGTCTTGCTGCGTTAGGTCACAGGTCCATCTAGTCCAGCATCCTGTTCTCACAGTGGCCAATCAAATGTCCACATGGGAAGCCTGAAAGCACGACCTGAGTGCAACAGCACTCCTCTCCCCACTTGCGATTCCCAGCCACTGGAATTCCTAGTTCTCCAGGGCTTCAAGCAGAGAAACTGCATTTTCCATCACCTGCTCTCTCGTCCTTTTCTTAATTGAAGATGCTGGGGACTGAACCCGAGACCTTCTCCAGGCAAAACATGTTATCTCTGCCACTGAGCTATAGTTCCTTTTGGGCACCATCGACCTGCAGCCTTTTACAGCACAATCCTCTACATTTCTACTCAGAAGTTAAGTCCCACTGAGTTCAGCAGGATTTACTCCAGGTGAAGGGTATAGGATTACAGTATTAAAGGATGCTTTAATTTAGGCAGGAGCTGGCATAGCAAAGTGATTAAGAGCATGAGCCAGCAGTTTCTGGTTGATTTGCATCTTGGCCACAAAAGCAGTAGGTGGACATATGGGAAATCATTATTCTGCAGTTAACCCCAGCCATGCAGGACAAGCTACGAGAGCTATTTTACAGTGCTACAGCCAGTGGAATCGGAGAGCATACTACCATGTTAGGAATACCAAGTAAGACCATTGGGCCACTTAGCTCAGTAATGTCTACACTAACTGGCAGCAGCTCTTTCAGGCAGGAAGTCTTGCCCAGCCCTACCTGGAAATGCTGTCAAAGATTGAACCTGGCACCTTCTGCATGTAAGGCAGGTGCTCCACCTCTGAGCTATGGCCCTTGCTCAAAGATGGGGAAGCCCTACAGTGTTGCAGCCCTTACACACATCCAAAATCAAACAGTTCTGCTTCCAGGGTACATGACTTTCTGAACGCAGGGCTTCCAACTAGAAAATAACTCTTAATTTGGGGCAGTGCCATTTTGCTCAAACTCACCTCGAACTGCCCCAGATGAAAAAGAGCTGCGGAGCGGTTGGCATAACACATTGCCATTTCTGGACTGCCGCCCTCTGCGTGGGAGAGCGCCTGCAAAGATAAAAAAAAGAGAAGCCAGTGTAAGCATAGTGGTTAAAGAGCGAGAGCTGTGAGGTTTCTGGTTCGAACCTCACTTCAGCCGCAGGACACAACTTGCACAGGACTGAAACACATCCATGTGCCTTCAAACACCCACTTCCACACTCATCACCCTTGTGAGCAGAAAGGACCTTCCCTCTTGCAGCCTCACGCCCGGCATTGCTCGAGAATTCTAAGAAACCCCCAAATCAGTGCAGCTTTGAGATTAGTGGTTAAAATCAATACACTTTTGAAAGTTCAGTCCACCAGCTTGATCCAAAATGGCATCCAATTGCATCCAAGCATGAAAACCTGCTCCATGATCTCAGGACCCATCATGCAAAATTTGGCTATGCTATCTTAAAGTGATGTCCAGCGAACAGACAAACAAATTTCCAAAATACATAGTGGGTTATTAAGATTTGTGTATAGCTTCATTGACTGCTCTCTGAATGCAAAAGGGTGGGGTGGGATAAAAATCCACTCAGTTATAAATAGGGTTCGAGTGCCCTCACCCACCCCCAGGACTTTACCCTGGAATATAGCGCTGCTGCTGTTCTGTACTCCCTTTTTCGAAACTTTTTGTTCCCTTCCTCCTTGCAGGACAGAGCCATCTGAAGATCTTTCTTCACACAATAGTACCTGGACAGGCTGAGCAAATACTCTTCATCTTCAGGACTTTGAGGAGAAAACAGAGAAAGAGAGAGAAAGGTTTGGGACTGGCCTGCAGGAGAGTCAGCAGCATGCAGGCTTCTCAGAAAAATATCCACTCATCAGCTGAACTTACGAAGTTACTTACCAGAGAAGAGTCAAAGAATGAAGAAAGGTGTCCCTCAGTGACATGGAATGGTGTAGCTTCTCCATCAACAGCTCCAGTGAAGTGAGTTTCTCACTAATGTAAAGCTTCCATTTTTCCACAGGTAGGTCCATGATAAGCTAGAAAAGCAAGTATTATTTAGTCCAGAACAATCCATCCAAATGCTGATTTACCAGTCTGTTCGCAGAGATCAATCCACAGATATTGTATAAGGTATAACACAGGGCGAATCTAGTCCAGAGCTGAGGTATGTGTGTGGAGTCTAAAAGAAGTTATGCACTTTTTATATTATTATTAATAATAAAAATAATGTTCTTTGGCATCAAAGAAGCACGCAGGCATGCGTCTGGGCACTAATAGGGAGAGAGACCAGAACATCCAAGCAATTCAGTGTGGTTTGGTGGTAAGAGTGCTGGACTATTTCTTTATTTAAATATTTATAAGCCACCTTTCTGGGCAAAGCCCACAAATAATTGTTTATTTCAGATTTTTGTATACCGCCTTTCATCAATAGGCCCAAGAGTGATTTACATCAGAAAAACATAAAATACAATATTTAAAAAATCAAATATAATTAAACATGACAATACAATATTATAACAAAATTTCAAAATGTATATGTACACACACAAAAACCAACCATGCATTAAATATATAAGCAGACCATTCTTAAGTCCCTGCTTACAAATGCTTGAAGACGTTCACTGGGTGAACTGAGGCAGACAGTACACCACACAGCATACTTATGACGGCAACCAGACAGGATGGAACAATGTCATAAGAACATAAGAACCTGCTGGATCAGGTCAAAGGGGGCTCCATCTAGTCCAGCATCCTGTTCCCACAGTGGCAGGTGAGATGTCCCAATGTGAAGCCCACAAGGAGGACATGCAACATCACTCTCCCCTCCTGCGGTTTCCATCATGGCTAGTGACCACTGACATCCTTATCCTCATGAATTTGTCTAGTCCTCTTTCATTGCCTCCTATGGAAGCGAGTTCCATAGCTTAACTATGTGCTGTGTAAAGTCGTTCTTCCTTTCGTCTGTCCTGAATCTCCCAGCATTCAGCTTCACTGGATGTAATGTCTGCGACCAGGAGACGGAATAAGACAAAGAACAAGTTTCAAGCTGGCTCAGAAATGTGCTTAACCTCAAACTTATTCCAACAAAATGTTCAGGAAGACAATCTCCATCCAGCCTTTCCCAACCAGTGTGCCTCCATATGTTGTTGGATCACAATCCCCATCTTTCCTGACCATTGGCAATGCTGGCTGAGGCTGATGGGAGTTGTGGTCCAACATCTGGAGGCACACTGGTTGGGAAAGGCTGTTGGTACTTACTCTTCTATTTTGTTTAAAAAGCTATTTATTCAGAACCCTAACCCTAACCCCCCCCAAAAAAATCCCAACCATACGAGAGAATATGGGGGATTTTCCTAGGGGATGAGTCTGGGAGGCTTTTATTGGAGAACAATAAGAACTCATGTCCTTGAGCATTTTTGCTGTACAATCTGAGCTTTTATTGTAATAAACTGCAGCTAAACCTTACAGACTGGACTGCAATCCAAGCCATGTCTACACAGAAGTCCTACTTGGTTTATTCCCAGGTTAAGTGGGGTTAGGTTTGCAGCCTCAATTCCCAGACAGCCAGGACAGGCTAGTGGGTGACTCCTGGGCAAGACGCTTTACCTCAGGGCTGTTGCGCAGCTTAAAAGGAAGATTCCTGGTTCACACGGCATCAACCAGGGACAAGCAGCCTCCCTCCCAATGATGCTGTTCTCCCAATTCTCCTCAGCCCAAGCAGCCTGCAAGGACGGCGAGAGCTGGAGTCCAGCAGCCCCTGGAGGGCTTCCCGTCCCTGCCATAAACAAGACATGCCTGGCCTACCTCACAGGGATGTTGTGAGGGGGAAAGTGGGCAGGGCCCCCAGAGTCTGGGAAGAAAAAGCAGAACAACGAGGTCAGAAATAACACCACCAAAGAAAGTACCGAGATGAGAATGCTACAAAACAAAGTATTAAGCTTATATCCTTCTCAGAGAAGCCCAGGGCGGCAAACCCACAAGCCATAAAACACCTAAAAACTATTCAAATGTAGAAGGAATAATATAACTATTATTATTATAACAACAACAACGCTACAAAACGAACTAGGCTGATATTAATAATGGGTTGTATCCAGCGCTCGTCCTCCTCAGAGTAGACTCATCCAAACTGAAAGGCACTGACTTGGGCCCATTCATCTCAGTGGGTCTACTCTGAGTAAAACTTAGTTGGATGCAACAGCTCAGCAACGCTACCGAAATTAGAGCTAGAGAGGTGGAAATGGAGGCATCCATAATAATGATAATAATGACGCTATAAAAAGAAGGACGGAGGCGGCTGGTTTGGGGCGCTCAGGCAAAGGCGCCCACCGCCAAGAGCACCCACCCAGCCGGGCTCCCAGCGGAACAGCCCTCCGCGAAGGGAGGCAACGCGGCCGCCTCAGACATCCCCGCGCGGGAACCGCTTTTTTTACCTCAGCGGGGGAAAGGCGCGAAAGCGTGAGGAGAGCCCAAGCGGCTGCGGCGGTACTAGGGGTGAAGCAGGGAGGCGGCTGTGGAGCACCGCTTCCGCCCTCACGGCGCCCCTTCGGCCAATCCCAATCCCTGGCAACGGCACGTGGCGAGGGCGCGGGCGGGGCTGGCGCTGCGTCATCACGGTCTCTCGCGCGCGGCCTGCCGTCCCGCTCTGCCTCAGCGCGTAGGGAAAGCGGCTGCTGCAACGCCAGCACACCGTCAGCAGCGTCTCCGCCATCTCCGGCCCTGGGCTTGTTTCGTCGAGGATGGCGATTCGGCTGAGCGAGGGGGCCATCGCGGTGAGGACTGGGCAAGGGGGGGGAGGGAGGCGGTGTGAGGAAATGCCCTCTGCACATGCTCCCGCGCACCCTCGCTCCATCTCTCTCAGATTGTAATAAGCCTGAAAGCGGGAACTGGCTTATCTGGCGGAGGGTTTTCCCCCCAAAAAACGATTATTTTATTGAAAACTTGCACCACCTTTATTGTTATTGGTGTTAGTGTTGGAAATTGCTGTTGCTGTTATTGTCGTCATCAATAATAGTTATTTTTGTTAATAATTAAATTTAGCCCAGGGCAGCAAACAACAAGGGATAAAACAATAAAATATTTGTCTTAAATAAAAACATATTTTATGTCTTCGTGTACTTGCACATTATTACAAATCAAATACGTTGCTATTTACAAGTTATAGGCATGCATTGGCACATTATTTACAAATTTTATATTCAGTAATACACAAATTTTGTTTATTTATTAAAACATATATTCTCATAAAATACATTTAATTTGCTGTCCTGGGCTCCTGCTGGAAGGGCGGGATATAAATCAAATAATAAATAAGATACCATTAAAAGTAGTACAGAACATTCATTAAAATGACTGGCTACCCAAGAATAGATACATGCACACTTAACACACAATATTTATTCTGCGTATATACAAACTATGGGTTGCATCCAAGGAGGGAGTAGACACGATGAAATTAATAGACTTCAAGTTCATTTCGTCTCTTAATTTCAGTGGCTCTACTCTAAGCGTGACTAACATTGCATGGAACCCCCTGTATGTACGTGTGTACATCTATGTAACTTTTATGCATATATGTTTGTGCGAGGGGGTTGCAGCCAACGTCAGTCCTACTGAGGGTCTGCCCATCTGCATGAATAAACATGTCCTACATCCATTAATTTAGTGGGTCTACTCTTGAGTTAGACTTAGTTAGATACAACGTGGCTGTGGTGTGTTTAGCTCAGTATTGTCTACGCTGAATGGTGGCTGCTCTCCAGACAGATTCAGACACAGATCTTTCCCGTCCCTGTTTGGAGTTGTTGGGGATTGAAGCTCCTTCATGCTGGTGGTGGGGTGGGGAAGAAAAGTGGGTGCAATTAGCTCATGCGTGGTTAGCCTTGGATTGGGGTGTTCAGTGACATGTGAATGTGGCCTGAGCATGCCTTAGCCACTGCAAGTTTAGAGAACACTGTCCTAACATGGAAGGATGGCACTTTGTGTCATTCTCCCTCTCCTCCCCCCAAATCAAGCCTGCTCCTTCCTCTTATCGCAAGGATGAAGAACCTGCTGCCTTCCAGATGTGTTTGGACTCCAACTCCCATAATCTCTGACCGTTGCCTGAGGCTGTTTGACCATTGCCTGAGGTTGATGGGCGCTGGAGCTCAACCAGAGTGTTTGAGGCCCAGAGGTTCCCTGTCCCCTGCCTTATGGGTTTGTGCTTCTGGCAGGCTGGGCAAGCTGGAATGGTCTCCCTATGTGAAAATTGACTGCATTTATATACCGCCTCGTAGCCAAAGCTCTCTGGGCGGTTTACAACAATTAAAAACATTAAAAACAAGTATACAAATTTAAAACCATACCAAATTAAAACCTATAAGAACTGATAGGCAAGTTAAAAACGTCCTATTCAAATGCTGTTAAAAAATGCCTGGGAGAAGAGGAAAGTCTTGACCTGGCGCCAAAAAGATAGCAGTGTTGGCGCCAGGCGCACCTCGTCACAAAAATCACTCCATAATTTGGGGGCCACCAGTGAGGAGGCCCTCTCCCTTGTTGCCATCCTCTGAGCTTCCCTTGGAAGGAGGACCTTTGATGTTGAGCGTAGTGTTCAGGTGGGTTCGAGACATTTCAAGTTTAATTAACATGTGAAAGTGTGGAGGAAGTCCAATGACGTCTATGGAATAGAGGCATCTTTTCCTAGACTAGACTAATGATATGAATTGTAGACACCTAGTGAAGTTTTTTCCCAGAATTTGCACGGAAAGAGATTGAATTCAAACAACATGACATTGTTGGCTGGTCTTATTCCTTCAATCTCTGAAAAAAGAAGACTACTAACATACCATTAAATAATGGCTATTGGGATGCTCAAGATTACTGCACATAAGTGCTATATAAACAATAAAACTGTCATCAGTATGGGTTTATTCTTGCTCCAGAAAACAAACAAACCTTAGTCTAAGAAAATGTTTTGCTGAGGTGATCTGGCCAATCGCCTAATCCCGCCTGAAGCAGTCAACGTTCTCTTTTTCCCTTTGTAGGCCATGATGCAGGGACAGGATGTCGTGAACCCCATCTTGCAACTCATTGTGAGTATTCCCTGCTTATGGCTTGGTAATGGGTTTCAAGCTGCTACATAAATATACTGTTGGCCAAGAGCCAGCTTTATGAAGAAAGCTTTATAACCTTAACTTGAGTGGGAAAGTGTTGGGGATATTGTGTGTGAGCAGAGCAGCCTCTGCAGACTTTAATTAGACCCTCGCACCTGAACTTTGCATTGTAGCTTCTCTTGCTGCGTTTTAAGTCAACTCTCTTCACTGGACATAACGCTCTCTCTTGTGGTTTTCTATCCAGACCATCCGTGCTATCTCCACTGGAAATGGCCCACCACGTTACCGAATGCTGATGAGTGATGGCGTACACACGCTTTCCTGTAAGCATCAATGCACAGTTGTTTGTGGGAATGCTGTTGCAAGGCGCCTCTGGATATCAGCACTGGTAGCTGAATGTACTGTGTCAGCATTGTGGGATCAGTGTAGAGCCATGTGCTTTGCATGCAAAAGATCCCAGACTCTCAGGCCTTAGCAGCTCCTGTTTAAAATGGATATTGAGTTAGCTGGAGTAGGAAATCTGTCACTGCCTGAGACATTGGAGCCACTGCCAGCCAGAAGAGACAGTGTTGGGCTAAATAAACCATGTGTTCATCTGAGCAGGTCGAGAGAGAGATCGAGAGAGAGATCGAGAGAGAGATCGAGAGAGAGAGAGAGATCGAGAGAGAGAGAGAGATCGAGAGAGAGAGAGAGAGAGAGAGAGTGTGTGTGTGTGTGTGTGTGTGTGTGTTTACACGGGGAGGTGCAGTGTAACTACGTTTTAAAGAAATGCTTGAGAGCTAACCCTATCCCAGCGAAGTTGCTGCCTTTTGACTGACTTGCCTTCCACCTCCCTGCTTGGCATCTGAAGAATGGAAGACTTGGCCTGTATACGGACCATACATTTAAAGTGCGTCCTCCCGAATCCTGTAGTTTACTCCTCACAGAGCTACAATTGCCAGCACCCTTAACAAACTTCAGTTCCCAGGATTCTTTTTTGGGGGTCTGTGTGCTTTTGAAAAAGAGGAGCTTGTTTTGATAGAATGTGGTGGAGGCCTTCCTCCTTTAAGGCCATCGTCTACTTGGGTTCTCGAGGTGTTCTTGAGCCTCTCTGAGTTCAGTTGCTCTTGTGTCAAGTGGCTAAATTTGGCTTCATTCTCTTAGGTTAATATGGAATAACATTGCCCTGGCTATTCTGTGTCAAAAGGTCTTTTTGGAAATGGAAATGTTGATTTGTGTTTTAACCATATCCATAGAATCATGATAGTCCAGTCCTTATGCTTTTTTTAACTTATTTTTTTATTTGCAGATTGGACCAAAAAAGAGATAAAAATAGTAAATAAAAATGAGATAAAAGATTATTAAATAAAATTAATATAAAGAAAAAAATAGTATATGATTAGTAATAAAACTAGCATCAGTTCACATGGATACAATAACCATCAGTACTTTCATCCTAAGTGATACATGTAAGCCCTCCAGGTGTCCAAATAGGTATCTACATGAAATATTTTCAAAAGTAGCCGCCAGGGTAGTGAGGTCCTCAGACCACTGCGTGATAGACTGTGGGTATTCTTCCAGGCTCGAAGTATAAGTCTTTTGGCAACCATAGAGACTCGCAGAATCCACTTTTGCGGTTCGTACTTTTGCTCAGCGCAGGTTTTACAGTGTAGGATGCAGCTCCATTTTTGGCAAGTGGCTGTCCAGCCTCTACTCAAATACCTCCAGCAAAGGAGACCCAATACCATAGTGCTTGTTGAATGTTGATTATGTATGTCGATTTGATGGAGCAGTTTTTGGATCTCTGAGCAGTAATCTGAGTGTTTTCAGAACAAGGCCACAATTACATGCTGCCTCTCTGACCCTACAAAAGCTGATCTGAGTAGTTTTTCCTCCCCCTTTCTTTTTTCTCCTGTAGCTTTTATGCTGGCAACGCAGCTGAACTCCCTCGTTAACGACCAGGGCCTGAATGCGAATGCCATCTGTCAGATTAACAGATTCATCGTTAATATCCTGAAGGATGGAAGGTAATTGCGCAGTATC
This sequence comes from Rhineura floridana, assembly GCF_030035675.1. Classification (NCBI taxonomy): domain Eukaryota; kingdom Metazoa; phylum Chordata; class Lepidosauria; order Squamata; family Rhineuridae; genus Rhineura; species Rhineura floridana. The sequence goes on along the minus strand of NC_084500.1, from coordinate 20,307,082 downwards.
TGATAAAAGGTGATGAGGAACTGTATGATTCTGTATTATAATTTGATTCCCCCAGTGTAGCATTAAGGACCGGGAGTGGTGTTTTATCCCTTGAACTATGGCCCTGTGGTGTTTGATCTCAATCTTCTGGGGCTGCCAAAAACTTGGGAAGGAAGTTTGCAAAAGTTACTTGTCTACAGACTTCCCAACTGGCTCATCTGCCCACACTTACCTGTTTTAGTCACTTGTGGCACATGGAGTGTCTGAAAGGACAAAACATGACCAGTGCTCTTCCACTTGGTGGGAAAAGGCTGGTTTGCTTCTGTGTTCTAGGGCAGATGTCTCCCAGTCTGGCGACCTCCAGATGGTTTAGACTACAACTTTCATCAGCCCCAGCTAGCGCATGCAGTGACCAGCAAAGTGCTGTACTGGTTTAACCTTCTGCCTGAGGGAGTCGCTCATTGGCACTTTCCTCCTGCCCGTCACCCACAGAAGTGCTGTAGCTCAATGGTAGGGCACCTGCTTTGCATGCAAAAGGTTCCAGGTTCAATCCTGGGCATCTCCAGGTAGAGCTGGGAATGTCCCCTGCCTGAAACCCTGGAGAGCCACTGCCAGTCAGTGTAGACAGTACTGACCTAGATGGACCAATGGTCTGACTCGGTATAAGGCAGCTTCCCATGCCCACAGAGTAATCAGCGGAGAGCTGAACCCCAATTTAGTGCCTCCTCTTTCCCTTTCAAACTCCTGGTCTCTTTAACAAGGAAAGCAGGCACCAAGAGAGTAAGGACTTGACTTTTTGTCTTTGTAGGAGAGTGGTTATCGTGATGGATTTAGAAGTTCTCAAAACTGCTGATGCCGTTGGCACAAAGATCGGCAATCCAGTGCAGTACACCGATGGTAAGAAGCTTTCCACAAGCGGTGGGGCCTGCAGTGGCAGCTTGTTCTGCAGTCTTTAACTGCCATGTCATCTTTTCAGTAACGTGTTTTCCCATTTTAGTGAGAAACAGGGAGTTTGTGTTTTGGCTTTAAATGCTTTTGTGTCTAGATTGCTACTCTTCTGGCACCCCCATTACTCTGGGGTTGCATTCATACACTCCTTCAACTTTGCTGAGCTGTCACCACTATTGGAATGGGAATGGACTCCACTTTGGAATGGAGTCAGGTGACATCGGAATGGAGTCTTCGGTGCCTGGTAGGCAGGGCACATCCCAGACAAAGGATTAAATTCATTGCTCTAAGATAAGGTGATGGGTGTTTTAGGGAGCACTCAATTTTAAGAGTGCTGGGACTTATTTGTGAGGCAGTGGTGAACTGTCAAATTCACTTCTCCCCCACAAAGAGGAACCAAGCAAGTTAGATGAGTTTTGCAAGTTCTTCCCATGCCATTGTTGTCATGACCATGGCGTTGGCAGCGTTGGTGTACTGGGCACTTGGCTACCTATTATTTGACTGAATAAGCTGTTGCTGGCAATACTAGAATTAGCTTACTGCCTTAGCCCAACTATCTTCACAAACATATTTTTTCATAGTTCCTGTTACTTTGCTTTAGTTTGGTTTTAACTTCTTCTTTTACTATAACTGATATAAATGCCAAAAAGGACTGTTCCATGAGCATTGCAAGTTATAATAATTGGTTCCATGTTCTAAACAAGTTGATTTCTTTGTTCTGCAATAACAGTTGTCTCTGTAATTAGCAGAACAATAAGCCTGTCACTGCTTTAAAAATTAATTGAGGCTATATTTTATCATCCACTTGACCAGATCTTGTTTGTTTGTTTTGGTCAAATGCCAAGCCAAAGGCAAGAGCAGAAACCATCTCATTTGCCTCACCCACCTGGTTCTCCTTGATTTTATTGGAACATTGTGGGATCCAGATGGAAGGAAGTGTCAGCCACCTGGCCCTGACAACATCTGGATAGTCGTTTTTCAGAAAGCAGGTTCATAAATTGAGTCAAATCAGCACAGATAATTTAAACTTCACAAATGTGTGCAGCATTGATCTAAAGCAGAAATTCAGATCCAGAAGGAAATTATTCTGGGTGCATAAAAACAATTTTCACTGCCCGTTTGCTAAGCGCGGCAGTAAATAACCCTGCAGTTTGGATCTCAGAAGCTCCTAAAGCTATTTGTGTTTTTTAAAAAAATGTGGCATAGATAAAAATGTGTTGTCATAAGTCTTCACTAAACAATAGCTGAGTTTATTATTATGTAATTATTTTAAAGCTTCTGTTCAGCCACAAAAGGATTACAAATAAAAAAGATTTTATTTATTTATTATTTGGTTTATATCCCGCCCTTCCTCCCAGCAGCAACCCAGGGTGGCAAGATTGTCCCTGCCCTTAGCCTTACAATCTCTAAAAAGACATGATACAAAAGGAAAATGGATTGGGAGGGAAGAGGAAATTAGCAATTTCAGGTTCAAGTTCTTAAATTACAAATCAGTTTGGCAGTTTCTCGTATCCTGTATAGTTATTTTATTTAACAACATTTGCATACTGCTTAATTGTAAATGAAACTTAAGCTGTTTACAAATAATATATATTAGTCAGTATATCAAGGGTAGCCAATGTGGTGCCCTCCATGGTACTGGGACTGGTGGAAGTTGGGGTCCCAACAACATCTGGAGGGCACTTGCTGTGTAAATAATAATAATAATAAACTTTTAATCACTTGTTACCTAAAATGTTTCCAAGCGGCTTACATTTAAAAATATAAACATACATACACCATAGGGGAAAATAGAAATTTAATATAAAACATTAAGATTTCATAAATCATACCCCAAAAAACCCAGCCCCCTCCGCCATAACAGCCATAGGGAACTTTGGCAACACGCTAGCAATATACATAATCAACTCAGTCTATTAAAGGCTTGGTAAGAAAGGAAAGCAAATGCACCAGGTGGACCTCGCTGGGGAGAGCACTCCTCAGCCGGGGCGCCACCCATCTTGATATGACTGGTTGACTAGTCTCCATGAGGAGGTGCCAGGTTAGGTTCTAATCGCCAACTTGTGCCACTGAAATGGCCTGCTTTCCTTGGCTTCCCAGGAGCTTTTCAGGGGGGGCAGCAGCAGCAGCAGATCTCTGGTGGTCCAGCAGCTAACCAAGCACCCAGCAAGCCAGCACAGCTGAACTGGAGTCCAGCAGCAGCAGGAGGTAATGAACCTGGGATGTGTGAAGCAGGGAGGGAAGTTTGGTGAGTAGCGGGAGAATGGAGAGCTATTGCACCCACGTGGCTTCATTTCCCTTCTCTGCATGTCATGTGGGGTCAGCATGGTGTTAAAAGCCACATGGTGACAATGTCACTCATCACAATTTGAAGGAAAGCTCTTTTTTCCCCACCCGGAAGGCTGTTCCCAGTCTTTGGATTGGGGTAGCTTACACATTGCCCTGCCGGTATTGTTGGACTCCACCTCCCATCACCCCTCACTGTTGGCTGTGGTGCCTCCTGGGAGTTGGAGGCTAAGAACATCCGGAGGGCACTGTGGCTGTCCCTGGGCCCAGTTCAGTCTGGCCTCGTGGGAACTGAGGATCCTTGGCCTTGCCTGCTACGGACGGCATCTGTTGTAAGTCATTCTTGAAGTAAAACCCACTGGAATCAATGGACATGACTAACATAGGTCCATTAATTTCAATAGGTCTACTCCAAGCAGAAGTTGATTGGATACAACCGTAATTCTTTTGAGTTAAGGAGCAAAGAGGCTTTGCTCGGTAGGCGCCCATTTCATTGAGACATAGGAAGGTGCCTAATACGCAGTCAGACCATTGGTCCGTCTAGCTTAGTATTGTCTACACTGATTGGCAGTGGTTTTCTAGGGTTTCAGGGCAGGGAGTCTTAGCCCAGCCCTATCTGGAGATGCCATGAGGAGTTGAACCTTCTGCATGCAAGACAGGGGCTGTACTTGCTGAGCAAGGACCTTTCCCCAATTTCTAACGCTGTCCTCTGTCACTACTGTAGGGCTGTCTGTTGGCCTCTTTGCAAGGCTGATCTGGCTGACGGCTGTAATCCAGCAGTGCCAACTGACAGAATACTAAGTCAGGAATTTGAGGCCACAGTTCTGCAAGAAGTTCTCCCTTCAAAGCCCCCTTGAAACGAATGGAAGCTGTGTAAGGCACATAAGAACTTCTGGAGTTTTGTGCCCCAGGACTCTAAATCATGGATGGGGAACGTCTGTGGCTCATCAGATATTGTTGGGCTCCAATGCCCATCAGCAGCCAGAAAGGCCAGTGGTCAGGGATCATTGTAGTCTAGCAGCATCTGAGGGGCCACAGGTTCCCCATCCCTGCTTTAAAGCGAAGGCCAAGATAGCAGAATGCAACGCCAAAGAATATGTGAAATGATGGCAGTGGAGTTTGTGTTTGTGCGAGGGGGGCGCTTGATGGATTTGCCAAAAGCTTCTGTGGATGCCTTGCTTGACTGAACGCTTTTAGTTTGGATCCTGGCTTGTTGGCATATTGGCAATAAATGTTTATAATTAAAGTGCCTTTTGTTTCCAAGGGGGTGAGCGGTGCTACTGGTAAAATGGTGACATAAAGTTGAAAAGCAAATTGAAAAGGGAAGCTGATGTTGAAATTGAAACTGAAAAATAATTTTTAGCCCCTGTCAGGTTATAGCAGAGCTTCATTAATAATGATAGAGCTAGTCATTTTTGTAGCTTGCAGAAAATTATTGCAGGCACACGCTGTAATTGTTATCTAAATGAGGAAACGCAGCGTTGTGCTGGCAGATGATAGGCAGCTTAATTCTTCCTCTTTATTTTTTATTTTTTACTTTTTATTAAGGCATTATTTCACAACAGTGAAACAAACTGCTATTCATTGTAAATTATTCAGCATAAAAAAAAAGAAATATATTTCTTATAACAGGAGTTTACATATTTGAGTAGTTTGTGTATATATTACTAACATTATGAGACTTCCAGAGGCATGTGAGGTTTTTCATTTTTGTTTCTGCCAGTCTTGAAGCACCTTTAAAAAACGAGCACATTTATTACAATATAAGCTTTTGTTGGGTGCGATCCACTTCATCAGAAGCAAAGCTTATGCCTTAATAAATAGGTTTGATTTTAAGGTACTGTAAGGCTCTATGTTGATTTTAATATTAATATTGAAAAAGCTCCTCTAATAACAATCCTGGTTTATTAGCTGGAAGTTTTCTTTCTCGTATATGACGAAAAGGATGAACACTCTCCTGCAGACATCATTACTCTTTGTCCTTCTCGCCTATCTGTGGGCAATTCATTTCATCTTAACCATTAGAGAATGTTAGCAAACTATATAATGAAGTTTCTCCCCTTCCTGTTGCCACCCCCCCCCCGGTCCCCTGCAATACTTCATTTAGCTGCTGGGGGGCAGTGTTTGCACACATTTATTTAAAGCATTGATATAGAAGGGCACAAGATACCAGAACAGAGCAGTGGTGAACTGTCACAGGATGCCAGCTGAGTGTTGATGTGATTGGTCCCTTCTCGATCAGTGGAGGAGTGGAGCAGACACGAATGGGTTAACTCCTACTCCTGCTGGAGGCAGAGTCAGCACTATAAAAGGCCCTTCTCCGTGTCCCAACGCATAGGGAGGCACGGAGAACGATAACTAGAGCTAGGGCCTTCTCAGTGGTGGCCCCCGAACTATGGAACGCCCTCCCTGATGAGATACGCCTGGCGCCTTCTTTGTTATCTTTTTGGCGCCAGGTAAAGACCTACCTCTTCGCCCAGGCATTTTAAAAATTTTAAAATTTGAATTTAAAATTGAAAATTTTTAATTATGTTTTATTGTGTATTGTATTTACATCCACTTGTATTTTAACCTGTTTTATTATGCTGTACACCGCCCTGGGAGCTTATTGCTATAGGGCGGTCTAAAAATGTAATAAAATAAATAAATAAATAAATAAAATAATAAAAAAAGTTTAGCTGGTGGCCGGCCGGAAGGGGGAGGAACCTTCTCCCATTCTCCAGTTTTGGACTCTGCCTTCAGTGAGCAACAGAGTCAACCTATTCTTCCTGGGTCCCCATAAGAGATTCAGGAACAGTTTAGGTATTTTCTCTGCTCTTCATCAGAGAGTTTATCTTCATCAACTGCAGTTGCAGCGCACAGTCTTCTGCCTCTCTCTTCTTTCACTTCCCACCCTAAGTGAATAGGCAGATTTGAGGGAGGAAGAGGGGTTGTTTTTCTGAAGAGGCGTGGAAAGCACCAGGGCGCAGCGGAGGCCAGGATCTGTCTCACGCCTCCCCCTGCTGCCATTTATTGGAATGCTGTTCCGCGGTCCTAAGGAGAGGGAAGCTTTCAGCAGTGTTGCTTCTTAAGAGCCTTGGAGGAGCAGGGATTGGTCCCTTGCTATCCAAGGCTTTTTGTTGATATGGAACGCCCTGGGGCAGCGGGGGGGGATTTACTTCTCAGTTAAGCGATCCCCTAGTCACCCTCGCCTCGGGTGGGAAGCGTGCTAGACTCCCCTGCCTGAAATAGTTTTTGTTTTATCTCCCTTCTACTCAGCTAGGGGGAGGGGAAGATGCGCACATGGCCCCTACAGGAAAAAGCGCACCAAATCTCATCTAGATGAGCCCTCTACCTCTTCGGGCATGCTGGCCTGGCTTAATAAGGCCATGAGGAAGGAGGCAGGGGCTTTCTTAGCCAATCGTTGGGCCCTTACACACAGGAAAAAGGCTGCAAGCACTCCAGAGCACTCTGCCATGATTACGTCTCCTCATTTTCCTGCTGCTTGGATGCCAGCCCAGATGGGCTCCTTACAGAAGCCTAAACCTCACAAAGATAAATGCAAAAGACACTTGAGTTCTGGGTTCCTGCCTGACTGCCTTTGTCTTAGCCCAAACTCCTAGAGGGAGGCTGCCCTCCCGTCATCTGCTGCATCAGACTCAGAGAAGGAAGAGGGGGGACTTTCAGGGGAGGATTCCCCCATGTCATCCCCAGTGCATAAGAAACTGTATTCTCCTATCCTATTTTGATTTCTGAGGCTATGGCCTGCCTTCAGCTAGACCCTCCTAAGGAAACTCCTCAGGAGAGGAACTAGAGGATGGGGAACAGGGAGCTTCAGACTTCTTCCCCAGAGCAGGGGATCAGAAGGTGGTCGTTCCCTTTCCCAAGTTCTTCAAGGACATTGTTAAGGAAGAATGGGATCATTCAGCCAAATCCAAAGCTCCTCATGACCTGTCCAAAAAGCTGTGCAGTAGAGCCCCACTCATACGACTGGTTATGTTCCAGAACCCCGCCGAAAAGCGAAACTCCATCAGTAAAATGGCGCCCGAAAAAGCCGTAAAAGCGGAACAAGTGCCATATGAGTAGGGCCTTACTCTAATTGAAAAGCAGGGCCCTACTGTATGCATTTCCTGCCACGACCATGGCAACCTTTCAAGTCCCGGCCATTTATTTGTTTGTTTGTTTGTTTATTTGTTTATTTGTTTATTTTCATTTCTAGACCGCCCATAGCTAATAGCTCTCTGGGCGGTGTACAAAACGAGATTAAAATACAATATAGAATAAAATCAGTAACAGAAAGGAACACATTAAACTAAAACATTAAACATAAAACATTGAACATTAAAATGCCTGGGAGTACAGCCAGGTCTTAACCTGGCGCCTAAAAGAAAGAACCGTAGGCGCCAGGCATATTTCCTCCAGTAAGCTGTTCCATAATTCGGCGGCCACCACAGAAAAGGCCCTAGTTCTAGTAACAGTCCTCCGGGCATCCTGGTGAGTTGGTACCCGGAGGAGGGCCTTAGATACTGAACGAAGTGAGCGGGTAGGTTCATAGCGGGAGAGGCGTTCCACAAGGTATTGCAGTCCCACACCGTGTGGGACAAGCCTGCATCTGCCCTCAGGGCCAAGACAGCTATCCCCAAAGAAGGAACGGATTCTCTTTCAGACCAAGGTGACAGGCACAGTGAGGCTTTCTTAAAACGTGCACACGAAGCATCCACATTGGCCGTGAGAGCTTCGGCAGCCAACTCTTTCCTGGCACGGGCTGTGGTAAAGTGGGCTGAAGTGCGGCTAACAGAAGTGCCTCCTGATGCCAGGCACGTCAGGGAGAGGCTGCACAAATTGGCAAAAACAGCTGAATTCCTAGCAGATTCCTCCTTGGACAGCCTACAGTACCAGCATGAGCACTTGGATATGGAGTGGTAGTAAGATGCAATATCTGGCTGAAACAGTGGGAAGTGGACCATCACTCCAAAGCCAGCCTTGCAGCTCAGGTGGTCAACTTTTGGGCACGTCTCTAGAGCGCCGCCTGGTGGACACCAAGGATAAAAAGAAGGCTCTTCCTTCTGCTCCCAGGAACGATGAAAAGTCCCATCAGACTTCACATTCCTTTTGCCCCAAGGGCTATCCAGCTACTTACAGGACTCCATGGGTCCTGGAACTCTTCCTGGAATTCCTCCGCCAGCGCGCCCATTCCACATTCTCGGGGGGGGGCAACAAACATTGCCAAGCCCCCAAGCCCAGTGTCAAGCCAAGCATGACGCCAGGACGGCCCAGGTGGGGGGTAGGCTTCGGTTTTTCGGACATGACAGGGCGGCTTCCACCTCAGACAAGTGGATACTGAGCACCATCCAGACCAGCTATTCCCTAGAGTTTGCCACCATCCCTTGGGACAGATGTAGGACAGCTCCTCCATTGCATCAGCCAGAGAAGCTGCAGAGAACCCTGGATGCCATTTCTCACCTCCTTGAGATAGACACCATAGAACCCATGCGAGAGCATCAACGGTCCTCAGGAATCTTCTCTGTGTTCTTTACAGTCCCCAAATACAATGGTGATTACCACGTCATCTTAGATTTAAAGTTCCTGAACCGCTTCCTGCGGACAAAGAAGTTCAAGATGGAGACATGCAGGTCTATTGCGTAAGCCATTCAACCGGGGGACTTCTTGGAATCTATAAATCTCACAGACTCTTCCTCCGCTTTGTGTGCGGCCACCACCAGTACCAATATAGGACCATGCCCTTCGGCCTCGCCTCAGCCCTGCAGGTGTTCACCAAAATCATGTTAGTAATAGTGGCACATCTTCACACTCAGGGTGTCCACGTATACCCTGAGGGCCTCCTCAGTGACAGTGGTGCAACGGGTACTCAAGCAGGGCTGTGGAGTCGGAAGCAATTTTGGGTGGAGTCGGTAGAAGTGTTCTGACTCCGGCTTCAAAATAAATTTTGATTGACAAATTTTTTATAATACAAATTCACAGTGTCAAAGAAGCTTCCCATGAAGTCAGCTGTATTTGCGCATTTCACCATAACTCAAGATGGAAAACATTTTGTGTGTCAGTGTATGACACAGGACCCAGATGAAGACAAATGCTGTGATGCCAAAATCAACACATATTCAGGCAGCGATAAAAATGCACCTATGAGAGCTTCCAACTTAAAAAGACATTTATAGCGTTTTCCAGGGCTGTGGAGTCGGAAGCAATTTTGGGTGGAGTCAGACAGTAGAAAAATAGAGGAGTTGAAGTCGAAGGTTTGACGTACCGACTCCACAGCCCTGATCTCAAGATGACCATCCAGTGTCTGGAGAACCATGGCTTCATCATCAACAGGGACAAGAGCCATCTGATACCCACCCAGCGCCTTCAACATCTGGGAGTGGTCATTGACACAGCTCAAAGCAAGCGCTTCCTGTCCACTGAATGCATGGACAAGCTTCTGCTCCAGCTGCACATGTGCCTGCAAGGCAGCCAGGCTCCTCTGATGGAACTGGCTCAGCTGAAGGGTTCCATGATAGCAGCCATAGACTCAGTGCAGTAGGCGTGCTTCCACCGAAGAGCCCTGCAGTGGCTGCTACTTCCGTATCAGGACTACATCACCTCACGCCAGAACTGGCACACCACCCTCCTGAGGCATGTGCAGGAGTCCCTCCAGTGGTGGGGACATTTCCTCATCTGGAGAAAGGCCTTTCCCTCAGAGTCCCAACAGTTTTGATAGTCACCATGGATGCGAGCTTATATGGCTGGGGAGCAATCTGTTGCTCCAACATCGCACAGGGGAAGTGGTCAGTGCAGGAGCAGTGCCAGTCATTCAACTGGTTGGAGCTCAGAGTGATCCAACTAGTACCCCAGGAGTTCCTACCTCTTATTTATCAGACTCATGTGCTAGTATGCACCGACAACGTCACAGCCAAATTGCATGTCTGCAAACAAGGGGGCACGAAATCAGGCCCTCTTCAGGAGACCAACCTGCTGCTCCAGTGGGCAGAAAGACACCTGGCTTCCATTGCAGCCATACGTGTGCAGGGGATCCTGAAGACACAAGCCAATTGGCTGAGCCGGGAACAAGTCCACTAGGAAGACTGGGCCCTTCACCGGGACATGCTCCTAGAGATCACTCGGAAGTGGGGGCCTCCAAGCATGACCTGTTCGCCTCATCAGTGAATGCCCAACTGGACCAGTTTATGGCACAAGGCTGGGATCCACATGCCCAAGACATAGATGTCTTGTCAGCCCCCTGGCCTTGGGGACTTCTCTACGCCTTCCCACCTCTACCGTCCAGACTGCTCCGCAGAATCCGGGTTCTCCCGGCCCAGGTGACAGTGGTTCTCTGACCTAGTGGACCTCAGCTCCAGCCTGCCGTGGCGCTTCCCTCCAGACTGGATCTTCTCTCACAAGGACCTATCCTTTACCCAGACCCAGAGTGGCTCCAGCTTCATACCTGGAGGCTGAGCAGCAGTGGCTAAGTGAAGAGGGGCTGTCTGGGAGGGTTGTTTCCACCATTCTGGCATCTTGCAAACAATCTACCCAGAGAATTTATGACCTCGAAGGCGTTCAACAGGTGGTGTAGATGCAAACAGTTACCTGTCGCAGAAGGCCACTTCCACACCATTTTCAACTTCCTGCAAGACAGTCTGGACCAGGGGCTGCCCCCAACAAGGTCAAAAGACAGGCAGTGGCCCTAGGCTGTGTGTTTCCAATGGTGGGGGGGGCATTCCATTTCCTCTCACCCTCGGGTCAAACGCTTTCTCCAAGAGGCAACCCTGCTGTCACCTCCAGTGCAACACAGGTTTCCTTGATGGGATCTTTCATTAGTCGTCAGAGCTCTCTCACAACATCCATTCAAACCAGCACGTTCTGTACCAATCAAGGAGCTCACCCTCAATCACCTCAGGTATGAGGGTGGGGGAACTGGGGGCCCTCTCCATCTGAGAGGAGCTGTGCATTTCCCACCCAGATTAGGTGGTTCTTCATCCTGACCCCAGTTTTCTCCCCAAGGACAATTCCTCTTTTCATAGGGTACAGGACATCTCTCTACCCAACTTCTGCCCCAACCCAGTCCATCTCAGGGAGAAGGTGGCACAAACTCGATGTTAGGCAGACACTTTGGATTTACCTGGACCATACAGAACCATTCAGGAGGTCTGAGGCCCTGTTTGTGTCCTTTAAACAGGGAGTGCAGAGATTAAAGGTGTCCAGGGCCACCAGCAGCTGCTGGGTGAGGAATTGCGTGGTTAAGGCCTATCAGGCAAAAGGGAAAGCTCCCCCTCCAGGGATCACTGCGCACTCAGTGAGAGGAGCTGCCACCACAAGGATGTCTTGCTGGAGGAAATCTGCGAAGCCGCCACCTGGGCTCACCCATCCACCTTCATCAAACACCACAAGGTGGATAAGTTCACTTCTGCTGAAGCCACCTTCAGCACAAGGGTTCTTTAGAGGGTGGTGGCCTAGGTTTGCTCCCACCCGAGGGCATGGGGTGGTGGAGTCCCTGCTCAGGTGCATCCCATTGCTGTCTGCTCCACTGCTCTGCTGACCCAGAACGGAAAGTTGGAGGTACCGCGAAGTGTCCTTCTGGTCAGCGGAGCGTGGAGCAGACAGCCCCACCCTGCAGCAAAACCTAGGCTGTGGGGTGGGAGGGCTCCACTCTGGAAACCCTCTGGCCACCATGATCGCTCACCCTCTGGATAGAGTAGTAGTGGCCCCCTACATCCTTCCCTGGCACTGTCTGCTGATTTGTTATCGCTTGTTCTTATTCTATCCACTGTTCAAGGTTCAGGTTCATGTAAGTCGGGTGGCCAGCTGCCCAGTATTCTGCTTTTTACAGCTGCGTCAGAAACTGGAGAAAGGGAGAAGACTCCTCCCCTTCCGGCCAGCCAGCAGCTAAACTTTTTTTTATAGTGCTGACTCTGCCTCCAGGAGGAGGAGTTAATACCTTTCTTGTCTGCTCCACTCTCCGCTGACCAGGAGGACACTTCGCGGTAAGTCCAACTTTCCGTTTGGGCATAACAGGATGCAGTTGACCATAAAGGCTAAAATGCCAAAGCAAAAAGCTGGGAAAGTTTGCAGTTGTGGTCATAGCTGTGTACTTGGTCTTGCCTGTTCTCTGATGCCTTGTGAGATTTGGGGAGTGGGGAGTGGGGAGTGCCAGAGCGGCCCCAGACCAAACAAAAGTCCCAGTCTCCCTTCTGTTGCTGCTGAGCACTGCTTTGCTGAATGTTGGATATTTCTTGCCTTTAGGATCTGCGGTGAAACACAACAGCCCTTCAAAAATGCTTGGGAAAGCAGGAGCCTCCAGCTTCCTGAGCACCCCTGGGGGGTCCCAGACCAAAGTGGTGCCCATTGCCAGTCTGAACCCATACCAGTCCAAGTAAGTTGGCCAGGTTGAGAGCCTGTCACCATCGCGGCCTTGAAACCCCTGTGCTTCCAGAATTGTGTTAACCTAACCTTGGGGTCTCTGCTTGTGGTGCTAGTGTGTGGTGCTGGTCTTAATTGCTTACACCAGGTGCTGTGAGATTAACCACTCAAGGTTGAGCAATGGATTAATTTTTGAGAAGTTGATATTAAAGCCTGCAGGTATTCTTCTTTGAGAAGTTTTGCTACTATGGCATAAGGTCTGTAAAATCTCAACACAAGCTGCACTCTGTGTGTGTGACTTTGAGCTGTTTTTCTTCCCAGCAAAACAGTGTGTCCTTTCTGTCTGTTCCTAGCAGGTGGTTTGGGCATGGCAGGCTTCCATTTGTGCCTGTTTACTGTCCTTGTTCCTTTGCGTTCTGGGCTCTGATGTGCTGTGTTTCATTCAGAAGTCGCTAGCTGCAGTCATGGGTGTAAATTGTGGGGGAGGGTGAAGATTACGAGGCTTACTTGCTCCTACAGCCGCAGAACAATGGAGCTTTTGCACTACAAGCCGTATGAATGTATAATCTGCATGCCACCAATTCCGTTTGTGCATCTGATGAAGTAGGCTGTTGCCTGTTGAAGTCCATGCCAAGAGACTCCTCTTGTCTCTGCCTTGTAGGTGCTCTGCAGTGTGAGGAGAAGGTACAAGGTATAGGAGGCAGCCCTTGGGATCAGCCATAGGCACTCAAAGGCAGTGTTGGGGGATCTTTTTCTGCTTGAGGGCCACCCCCCTCATGGGCAAGCTCCCACACTCCAGTGGTGGGCGTGGCTGGAGGCAAAGGTGGGCGGAGCAGCAGATTTCTACAGGAAGCTGTATTACAGCCACACAGATCAGTAGTTTCTACACACACCGCTCTCCATCCGTAACCTAAGAACAAGAGCATCAGAAGAGCCTGCCAGATCAGGCCACAGGGGACCCGTGCTCTCACAGTGGCCAACTAGATGCCCCAGTGGAAGCCCAAAACTCAGGCAAGCAAGAGGCAGTATCACCATTTAAAGAATACATTGCAGCCAAGCAATATTATTATTTAATTTGTTAGCTGTTTGTTACTCAAAGGTCTCCAAGCGACTTACAACACTGTTAAAAATACAGAAATAAATATTTTCTGCAGTGACAGCCACACCCAGCCCACTCTTGGTACTGGGCCGCCTGGGGAGGCGAGATCTGGCCACAAGAGAGTGTCCCTCTCTTTTGTACCCTGGCATAGCACAGTGGGGAGGAGAGCCTGGCATAGCACAGTGGGAGTCCAGAGTCTGTGAGTTCAAATCCCCGCTCGTGTCTCCTGGGTGTCAAGGGCCAGCTAAAGATCACCCCCACAGGGAGTGCCCTGCCACCTGTGCAGCCGTGGGCAAGCTGCAGAGTCCCAAGGAGCCCAGTTGCCCCCCAGCTGGCAGTTGCGGACAAGGAAGGGGCTGGCTTGTGCAGCGGTGGCAAGCTGAGCCGGCCCTAGCCAGCTGGGGAGGAGCAGCCTCAGGGAGGCAATGGTAAACCCCCTCTGAACACCACTTACCATGAAAACCCTATTCATAGGGTAGTCATAAGTCGGGATCGACTTGAAGGCAGCCCATTTCCATTTCACTCCCCGTTTGAGGTTCTCGCCGCCACCAGATAGGGAATTGCAAAGTTTAATCAAGCAGCCTCCAAATTTCCCCGAGGTCTCTCTGGGGGCTCTTGCAGTAGCTTGGTGTGATAGCTTCAGGCCTGGGTGGTGAAAATAAAGAGGGACCACACCAGGTTTGTAAACAAATGAAGAATTTACTAAAACAGAAAAAATTGTGGTGTTTGGGCCAAGCAAAAGTTATGGAGAAAGAATTGCAACCCCCCAAAATGCCACCCTGTGTGATGCAGAAAAAATTACAGGAACACAGAGCATATCGCCTTTTGAGTACAAATAAGTTAAAGCTGGCTAAACACAGTCCCCTTTCCCTCCTCTTAACAGTCCCTAGACTCACCAGGCTGTAAGGAGGATCTTACTCTCGAGTAGCAGCCTTTCCCCTTGGTTTTTGCCCATTTCCCAGGCTTGCCAAGCTTTTCCATATCATGTGGAGGTCCACCTTGGTCTAATGGCCTGTTATCTCAGGAATTTATTTATTTTTATTATTTGATTATTTGATTTATATCCCACCCTTCCTTCCAGCAGGATCCCAGGGCAGGAATCCGGCCTTGAACTAAAAAACTTCAGAATCACGGAGTCCTTGCTAAAGGCTCTTCCTGTCAGTTATATACCCTAACCCCAGTCGGTCACAGGAAGTCCTGAATGGTCCAGACTGGGACGTGACTTTGCAGACCGCGGTAATGGCAGGCGCACTGCCTTGGCAGTTGTGCTCCTAGGCCAGGACATGTCATCAGCCAGACCAGGTGATTTGGGCAGGTGAACCCTATCACTTCCCAAACAGACAAGCGCAAACTTGCATTCCCATGTTATACCCAGCATCCCATAATCCATATGAACAGTCTAGGACAGCAAAGTCCAATTCCTTCACACATACCATCAAATGAAAACAAAACACACAGACCAGCCTGTGCGAAAGGGTTGTGGCACAGGGATAGCCCAGAGGACGGACGGACAGGCCTTGGGGGGCACATGTCCAGCGTTCCTTTGGTGCCTGAGATGCCCCCCTCAAAGGGGCCGCAGCATTTCCTGTGTACTTCTCTCTTACTGCTAAATGGCTTGCAAGGTTGTACAACGAAAGGCTCAAGAAGAGAAAGTGGAGAGACCTGGCTCAAGTTGTTTGACAAGAATCCAATTCTTCCTATTGTGTTTCCAGGTGGACTATTTGCGCTCGGGTGACTCAGAAGGGCCAGATCCGCACATGGAGCAACTCACGTGGGGAAGGGAAACTGTTCTCCATAGAGATGGTTGACGAAAGTGTAAGTGTCGTGATATGCCTGGCTGGGGGCTGCTGGGAATTGTAGTCCAAAACACCTGGAGAGCACCAGGATGGCAAAGGCTGGTCTAGAGGAGAACAAACTGAGTGTTTGGCAAGCAGCTCTTAACTAAGAGAGGTATAACCTGCCTTCTCTCTGCTGCTGCTTCTGACAGGCTGGGGAGCCCAGCCTTCCTTCAATACGCTTACATTCAAATCAACTTCATCCCCCCCCCCCATTTCCAAGGAGTTCAAGGTGGCATACTTCATTCTCCCCTGTTTTATCCTCACAGCATCCCTGTGCGGTAGGTTAGGCTGAGAGATAGTGACTGGCTCAAGGTGACCTAGTGAGCTTTTTGGCTAAGCAGGGATTTGAACCCTGGTGTTGCCTAGTCTAACGCTCATACTGCACTGGCTCTCATCCTCTCCCCTGCAGGGGTTGCTGCTTGTAGTCTGGCTCTTTGTCCTTGCCTGTCTGGTCTCCCAAGCCTGCTCTGCTACCTCTCCTTGGCTTTACATCTGCCATGCTACATAGTACTTCATCTGTGCTTTGTACCTAATCAGGTGCCTGAGCAGAAATAATTGGCATGATATGTTCAGTTGCAGCAGGGGCCAAATTCTCATGCAGACCACACAGGAGCTGGGTGATGTAGTACTGCCCCCCCATCCCCCCTTGTGATCAGTGAGAAGGAAAACCAAGAAATAATATGCAGATTCCCTGTGAGGTACATTTTCATTTTCCCACCCCTTTCCCTCTGGTCTTTTTATAGTTCCATTTTAATTAATTGTATCGGGTATTTCTCCCTGAATTTGGAGTGGATCCAATGAGGGACACCTCATGTAATGGTTAGGATGTTGGGCTATAACCTGGGAGACCAGGGTTCAAATCCCTGCTCAGCCATGAAGGCTCACTGGATGACCTTGGGCCAGTCAACCTAACCTACCTCACAGGGTTGTTATGAGGATAAAATGTAGAGGGGAGGACCATGTACTCTACCTTGAGCTCATTGAAGGAAAGGTGGGATATAAATGTAAGAAAAAAACAAATAAAATAAACATAGGCTCCTTTGGACAGTATGGTCCATGAAAAACCTTATGTCTGTCAGGAGGAACTTTAGAGAGCGAGAGAGACAATAGCCTTCTGTTTTCCGTGGCCGTATTCAGTGGACAGCTGGTGCTGCTGCTGCTGGAGTGTGGATTGCGGAAGCAGGGGAGGTATGGAATGTAAATGATTAGTATCTTCAAACAGCATCTTTTTAATTAGAAAATAAATATGTAACTCAAGGAAAATGTGTACTTAGGTTTCATAATTCAAAGCTCTTGATCAAATTACAGCCGCTCGCTGCACAGAGGCTAGTTGCTTAGTTGTGTGTGAAAATTTTCCAGGGCAGAAAGGTGTAGCTCTGAACTCTTGGCACCTCCTCATCAGCTGTTCATTTTGCTTCTCCTCTATCCGTGCTGTCAGGTTTTTGACTGGCGGTTTTTATTACAATTTCAATCCTCCTCTTGCATAAACGTCTAAGGTGCTGGTGCTCTAGCTCTGCTTTTAATTATCACTTTGGGAAGGGCCTGTCACAACACTGCGCGGCAGCGGCTGCTGCTGCTGCTGCAGTTGTGTGATGTCATCCTCTAATTGGTAGAGCTATAGAGGCAAGTGTTCCATGAGCTTGTAAGACAACCCTGTTCAGCCTGGTGCCGCAAGGTGCTTGTTAGTGGTGTGTTTAGGTCTGGTGTGGGGAACCCTGAGCCTGAGGGCCAAATGCAGCCCTCCAGGCATCTCTCTTTGGCCCTTGGAACTCTCCCAGGTCACACCCCCTTGTCAGCCTTGCTTTGCACCGCTGGTGTCTGCTTGCTTGGAATATCTCCCTGAATACTGAGAATGCTTCTTGCTTGCTTGGACGGAGGTGCAGAGAGGGGTGTGTAGGAACCAGGCTACTGTACAAAGGTAAAATTTACATTTGTTGCTCCACCCACTTTTGCCTGTGGTCCCGCCCATCACTGGCATGTGGCCCCCAGAAGAGAATGTGGCCCTTAGGCTCAAAAAAAGTGCCCTATTCCTCGTTTTGGTCCTTCTCTCTCCCAGAGTTTCTTTTCAGGGGTCTGTAGGGAAGCGTCCACCCCAGTGAGACTTCTTCCTGTCTGGGGGGCATCTGAACATGGAATTTATTTTTTTATTTAGTTAGTTGCAAAAACATCTATGCCACTAACATTAAGGGGAAAATATCGTGGTGGGGAACGGCGTAAAATCAGCACTAAAATTACATTCATAAAACACACACAAAATACATCCCATCATTAGGGTTTGTTTGTTTGTTTATTGCATCGTCCCATAGCTGAAGCTCTCTGGGTGGTTTACAACAATTAAAAACATTAAAAACAAATACACAAATTTTAAAACACATTTTTAAAAAGCAATTTAAAAACACATGCTAAAATGCCTGGGAGAAGAGGAAAGTCTTGACCTGGCACCGAAAAGATAACAGTGTTAGCGCCAGGTGCATCTTGTCAGGGAGATCATTCCATAATTTGGGGGCCACCACTGAGAAGGCCCTCTCCCTTGTTGCCACCCTCCGAGCTTCCCTCGGAGTAGGCACCCAGAGGAGGGCCTTTGATGTTGAGCATAGTGTATGGATGGGTTTGTGTTGGGAGAGGCATTCCATCAGATATTGTGGTCACAAGCCGGGTTGTCAACTGATTAACGAACTAGAAATCGCCTGCTTTTTAACAGATTGGTATTTTTAATTTAAAAAATAATCAAAACGTATTTGCATGTTACTAAGGCTGCCTTTTTGCGATAATGATGGAATCCTGAGAACTTAACATTTGAGTTAAGTTAACCTCTCTTGTTGTTAAAAGGAAAAGGCCACCTTTAATGGTTCCCATTTTCTATTGTAGTCACGGATCAGAACTGTTGGCTGGGAGGGCGGTGGGAATGGGCTGGGGTCACTTTTGGTCTAGAAATCCCCTTGTGGTGCTGATTGCCCTTCCTGCCTTCTTCCTTCAGGGCGAGATCAGAGCAACGGCCTTCAATGATCAAGTGGACAAGTTTTTCCCCCTCATTGAACTGAACAAGGTACTGTGCTGTTGGCTGGCTCAGGGGAGGAACACAAGAAGAGCCTGCTGGATCAGGCCTGTGGCCCACGTGGCCCAGCATCCTGTTCTCACGGTGGCTGACCAGATGCCCCAAAGGGAAGCCTGCAAGCAGGACCTTGGAGCAAGAGCTCTCTCCCCTCCTGCAGCTCCCAGCAAGTGGTATTCAGAAGCATGCTGCCTCCAAAAAGCTTCTGAATGAGGCAAAGTGGAATATGCACACCCTGCATATTAATTCTTCCCCCAGGGGAATAAACTTGGTGTGTCCAGCCCTTGCTGGAGCTGATTGGTGGGTCTGATGACTCTGTGAAATCTCTAAGGCAAAGGATCCCTAAGGAGCAAGGGTTGTAGCCATGCACACCTTGATTTGCCTGTGGCCCCTCCTTTTCCCCTCTGGCATCTGGGGAGGTACACAGCTCACTGGTAAGAGCCAGTTGCTGTCCTGTCCATTTGCCTGAACACAAGACCGGAGCTGCTGTAGGAGAATGCTGCTGTTCCATGTTTAGGATACAGCGAGAAGGTCTGCCTGAAAGCACAGCTTCCCCTGTGCTTCTGGATGTGACTCTGATTCCCACCTTACCCACCCCGCTGCTGGGTGTGGGCAGGCAGCCATTGGGGGTTCCTTATCTGGGGTGTCAGGTAGAGATGCAGCAGCCCCCTTGAACAGGTGACATGTGGTTGCAGGTTTGTCCTGGGCTTCACCGCCTTTTCTCTGCCTCAGGTCTATTACTTCTCAAAGGGCAACCTGAAGACAGCCAACAAGCAATACACAGCCGTGAAGAACGACTATGAGATCACGTTCATGAATGATACCTCCGTCATACCCTGCGAGGATGCGCAGCACCTCCCCTCGGTCCAGTTTGACTTCACCTCCATCAGTGACTTGGAGAATGCAAACAAAGACACGATTGTGGGTGAGACAGCCGGGCAGGGCAGGGGCTTTATTTATTTATTTGTTTGTTTATTGAAATATTTATAGACTCCATTTTAATAAAATTACAGCAAGGCAGTATACAACTTTTTTACAATAAGGTAAAAAAAGCCAGTAAAAATATAAGGAAATACTGGCTAGTAACAAGACATTCACATTGCAAAGGCCTGTCTGAATAACAGTTTTTAGGTGACGTGTAGATGAAGGCAGGGAGTTCCGCGAGGCAGGGCCTGCCACACAAAAGGCTGGCCACGTGCTCCATTCGAGAGTGTTTCAAGGGTTTTCTAGGCCTTGTGCAGCCTTTCCTCAACTTGGTAGCTTCCAGAATGATGACAGCTCCAGGGCAGCCCAGTGCCACCGCCTTGGGTACTGAGGTGCAAAGGGCTTTTCTCTCTCTTACCCTCATTGGACAAATTCCCATTGCTGCTTTTTGTTGCCAGAGACCGGCAGCCTCGTTCGCTTGCTCACAGACCCAGCCACCAGCTAGGGAACGTTGTCGTTGGTGTTCTCACAAGAAGGGGGGCATCCGATGACTCATTTGGCATAGGTGTGCCATTTTGATTTTGACTGGCTCAGCCTTCCTCCTCCTCTTCCTGAACCATTGCCTGCAGGATCACAAGTGTGGCAGCGCTCTTGGCTCGCTTCCTTGAGTAGCACTGCCAAACGTCTCTCCATCTACCCCTTCCCTTGGTGGTCCCGGCTCTCGTACTGGCAGGGGCTCGGGTGCAAGTTTCTTGGCTGCACTGGTGGTGGCTGCTTTTGCTCTGCTGCTGCGGCTGCTCCTCCCCTCCCCTTCAGGAGCCACGTCCAAATTAACAACCCAAGAGGATAGTTTAAAGTGAACAGCAGAGCCTGAAAAGCCCCTCCGTTGCCAGACTTCTGTGCTGCATGTCAGCCCCAGGATTTGTGCCTGTCCTATATTTATCTGTTCCCCACCCTGCTCCGTCCTCATGCACAGCAAAATGCTCCCATTTGTGAAATGGATACCAAGCCCTGCACCTGATGTTGTGTGGGGTAACAAATGATCAGTGTACTGTGCTTATTAGATGACAAACATCAGAAGAGCCTGGCTGCTGGATCTAGTCCAGCCTTCTGTTCCCCACAGTAGCCAAGGAGATGGCCCAGTGGGAGGCCCACAAGCAAGACCTGGGTGCAACAGCAACTCTTCCCCACTTGCCATTCCCACCAGTTGGTGTTCAGAGGCATACTGCTTCTGACAGTGGACGTAGAACATAGCCATTGTGGCTAGTAGCCATGAATGTGTAATCCTTAAGAGGGCTGCATTAGCATCAGGGTTAGCCTGGGCTGCTGTGCTAATGTGGGCCGTGGCAGCATGCAACATCTGTACTGTAAACATCAGGCGACATCTGTCAATGAAGCAGGAACCTGCGTGAGCAACAGAGAACATTGTCTCTTGTTTTTATGGTGGTTTTGGTTTCAAATCCTCCCCAGGTGTGTTCAGGCAACCATCCAAGTTTGATTGTGGGCAAGTGCTGCAGATACAAGCCCTACCTTGTGTGTCCTCCACACGCACACACCTCTCCTGCCCTGCCCTGCCCTGTGATGCACAACGGGTGGTGGGGGAGGGAGACTTTTCTGGTTTTTTAGCATGCTGTACCAGTCAAGATATTTCTTAACGAGTGTCCTGCTTGCCTTTTCAGATGTAATTGGAATCTGCAAGAGCTATGAGGACGCTGCAAAAATTACAATAAAGTCTTCCAATCGAGAGGTGTTCAAGAGGGATGTGCAGTTGATGGACATGTCTGGAAAGATGGTGACAGTCACTCTGTGGGGAGCTGAAGTAAGTTGTCAAGGGAGGTGAAGGCTGAGCTACCCTTTGCTAAGGGGTGTGGCCATTTCCTGGCCATGCCAGAGTTGGCTGTTGGCACATAAGAGCATAAGAAGAGCCTGCTGGATCAGGCCAATGGAGGTCCATCTAGTCCATACCAGCCGGTTGCCCCCAAAGGGAATCCCACAAGCAGGACCTGAGCGCGAGGGACACTCCTCTCTCCACTTGGGATTCCCAGGTGCTGGTATTAAACTGGCACAAGTAGGGGGTCCATCAAGGGCAGAGAATGTTTTCTGCTGCAGTGCTGGCCAGCCTACATCTTCCATGGGGCAGGGGAAAGGCACCGTCCAAGAGGTGCTTGCTGGGACTGGGAGGTCAGGATTGGGGAGAAGCGATGGGTCAGCGGCAGAGCCCATGGTTTTGTATGCAGAAGGTCCAAGGTTCAGTCTCTGACATTTCCAGCTTCGGATGGGAGGTGATGAGAGAAAGGCCCGATTCTGGCTCTGAAGATCCATGGGTAGAGCAGCCTTTGCCAAGCTGGTGCCCTCCATTTCCTTTGGGCTACAACTGCTCTCGGGACCAGCCAGCATAGCCGGAAGATGCTGGGGTTGATGGGAGTTGCAATGTCTGTGGCCTCTAGAGGAAGGGTTCCCAACCCGTGGCCCGTGAGCTTCATTGAAGTGGCCCATGGCCCTTTCATTTCTAATTGGATCTTCATTTGCTTCCTTTATTTCTTGTGTATTACGATTTGAATTCTGTAAAATGCAAATTGTGATACAATTGACTACAGTAGAAGAAATGGAAGAATCAATAAGATCACAATTAGAAACCACAAAGCATCTATGCACAGTGCATTACAATTGCAGCAACGGGCAGAAAAGTCACTCAGTCATCTGCCAAGACTCTCAGCAACTTTCAAGTGGTCTGTGGAGAAAAAAATGGGGGAACCACTGATCTTGGGGGCACCCTGTTGGGGAAAGCTGGCTGGGCAGTGACCAGATACCTGACTGAGGCCATTTCCCTGTGATGCAGATTCTTGTCAGCTCTCCTTGGTTTAAAGTCAGTGAAGTTTGTCATTCCCTAACTTGCTTGTTCTCTGCCTTTCCCTGCTGCAAAAGAATCATGGCGGCCTTGGGTTTCATTCTGTCGTGTGAAAGCACCATGAGGTGGACTTCCACCCTTATCCCTGCGGTGCATGTGTGTGCACACGTGCACTGTCCCTTCCTACCTTGTTCTGAAAACCCTGTGGGCTGTATCCGATGCTAGTGCTGCTAAGAGTAGACTCAGTGAAGTTAATAGACGTGACTAGCTTGGGTCCATTCATTTCAGTGGCTCTGCTCTTGAGTAGAACTTAATTGGCTACAATCTCATAAAATGTGACGTAATGCAGGTGGTGAGTACCAATTGCCCTGCTGCCATGCATAGATGCTTGAGAACCACAGGCTGGAGGTTAAAGAAAGTGCTGTTCTGAACAAAGATTCCTCAACATTCTTTGTTACGTTTGTGCATAGGAAGGCTCAGGGCCTTGTTGGCCCCATGCAGAGCAGAGGCACATCTGGCTCCTTTGCTGTACAGTTTTCAGGGAATACTAAAGAAGTACCTCTTTACCCTGGCCTTTGGCATTTGAACTGTATGGTTTCAGAACCCACCCTATCCCTTTGAATGTAATGTGCTTTAACTATTTTTCATACTTTGTTTTAAATGTATGTAACCCGTCTTGGGACCTACTGGTGAGGGGCAGGCAATAAATATCATCATCATGCACGAGCGTCCTCTTTTCCCACATCATTATGTGGAATAAGTGTCCTTCCTCTTTGTTTTTGCAGGCGGAGAAATTTGATGGCTCCCGGCAACCTGTGGTGGCCATCAAGGGAGCCAAAGTCTCCGACTTTGGTGGCCGGAGTCTCTCTGTCCTTTCGTCGAGCTCTGTCATCGTCAACCCTGACAGCCCAGAGTCCTTCAAGTTGCGCGGATGGTAAGTCCACTCACTTCTATGAACTCCGGAGGGCGCTTGTTTGATCGACGATTGGAGGGGGGACAGAGAAGAGAAATCCCACACCACTCCTGGCAATGTCTCTACAAATGAAGGCTGGTTGCTGGAAAAAGGTCAGTTGTCTTTTGAGAGAGGCTCAGCTGACAAACCCGTGACCCTGTGACAAGAGTTTGGTGTTGAAACAGATTGGAGATGAGAGGAAGGGGTCAGGCGGAAGCAAGTTCCCGATAGCCCAGATCTGTGCGAGGTAGCATGAAATGGGATTCTGCTCTGGACACAAAGGCAGCTGAGCTGTTTGCTTCAGGTGGCAGGTTCTGGGTGCCATGAAGGGCAGCAGAGTGCAAGACAAATCTGACCCCTGGGGCACCGTCTACTGGGAACTAGTCCTCTTGTACAGCAGCTCCTGTTTGTTTGCATGTTGGGCCAGCCTTTGCTAACCTGGTGTCCTCCAGTTTTGGACAACATCTCCCAAGTAGTGGCTGCTGCTGGTGGCTGCTGTTGTCATCCAACACCTCTGGAGGGCATCTAGGTTAGCAAAGGCTCCACTACAAGACTTCCCTGATGTTTTCATCAGTGTGAGGTGGTTGCCCTTTGAGTTTTGCAAAAGCACCCTCGGCTGGCCAGCCTTATTTGGAAGGTCCCCCTTGAGTGCATTTCTTCCTGCATGCACTCCTTTGCAGCAGGACTCGGCTTACCTCAAGGCTTGCTGTGGGGTTGGGAGCAGGGAGATGATTCTGCTTCCTCGTTCCGGAAGGGGCTTCATTCACTCTGGCATTTATTTCCACAATGGCTTCTGTGTTGATTATGGCATTTGATGCAGTGCCAAGGGGGCATTTAGTTGTTGGCAACACAAAGCTGTACGAGTTCCACACTTGCCTGCTGGCAGTGCTGGAGCACAGACTCTGGGGGCCGTGGGGGGCAGAAATTCTCCTGCCTCACCCAGCGTCCTGTGATGAATCTTGGCATGGAAACCATATAATGAGGGAGGTGGTCTGCATTCCCCAATCAGCCGTTAACAATGAGTTCCTTGCACCAGGTTTGAGCAAGTCCCCCCAATCTTAGAATCGGGGGCGCACAATCCCTCTCCTGCCTCTCTTGTTGCCGAGGACAAGAATCCATTAGCGATGGAGGCACTTTAATAATGCACTCAGTTTCATTCGGTGCATTGTTCCTCTTTAGGTGCTCTTGGCACACTCAAGGCTGTGCCAGAGACAGAAGAGGAGGCAGCACTCGCTGCTGCTGCTGCTGCATCTCCTTCTTCCCCCGGCCGAATGTTTTTGTTATGAATTGCCGGCCACTCTGAAAAGCACCCAGAGACATGGGAAGGTGGCGGCGCACGTGTGCGCCTCGTGTCTTTGGGCATCTACTGTTTGCTTTGAGTGTCGGTGTGTGGGCTGGCGCTCACGGACGGCTCTGGAGGCGTAAGAGGGGCTTGAAAGGGGTCCGTCTCTGCCTTGCTGGCAACAGTATTGGCGAAGAGAGTGCACAGAGTGGGGGTGGGAGTGAGGGGGTGAGCAGGTGGCTGTAAGATGGAAGCAGTTGGTGGTACAGAGTGTGATGGCGGAGGCCGAAGCAGGAGGCCCTGGTGGGCGAGAAGGGGCTTTGGAGAGACCTGGCTGGCTGTGCAGCTCCACCCTCTGGGGGTGGGCAGTTCTCAGCCTCGGGCCTCGGAGGGGAAGCTCTGTAGGGCAGCCCCTGCCTGGCATGCAGAAGGTCCCAGTCCCCAGTGGCATCTTCAGGTAGGCTGGGAAGGACAGCCGGTGTGAGAACCTGGAGAGCCACTGCCAGCCAGTGGGGACAGTGCTGAGCTAGATGGATCAAAAGCTGTATGCGGCAGCTTCTTGCATGCCCTGCTGCTGAGCCGTGGCCGTTCCCAGCGGCTTCTGCTTCAGGTGGTGTCACAGTTGCTTTCACAGCCCTTTTTTCTCTTGGGTGCCAGAGCTGTGCCACTTCAGACACGCAAGCGAGGGGTTCACATGCCTGCATGCACTGCCATATATCCCTTTGCCTAGCAAACTAGATGCCGGGGGGGGGTGACAAAGCTAGGCCACACTCCTCCTTCCTGTCTGCCAGCTAGTGTTAAGCAGGCAGGGGATTTTGTGAGTGTGTGTGTGTGATCCACATGAGTCCCTATCCACATTTAGAAGCGGTAGAGCCCAGGCACAGGGTAACCACCAGAACAAGAATTAGCCCTCAGTCTCTTGCATTTTCGATCGGTCCTTCTCATGGGTAGGCTAAGTGTCTTTTAAGAGGTGAATACGGCTGTGTTTGTCCACAGCATGGTCAGGACCGAACAAACACAGATGATGTTACCAGATGTGCTGTTTTCTCTCAGAGTGAGAGAGGAATCCTTGGGACACAAATTTGAGGCAATGTTCTGCCTGCACAACAGCCACTCATCCTAGGGAAGGTTGGCCAAAGCAGGCCTGAGCACACCCAAAGTGTGGTGTGAGGATCACAGGAAAGGCAGGTTTCTGAGTGCAGGCTGTCTGGGCTTTTTCCTCTCAGCAGTGTTCAGCTTGTAGGAATCTGCCTTATACTGAGTCATACCCGTTGGTCTATTTAGCTCAGTATTGCCTGCACTGACTGGTAGTGGCTCTCCAGGGTCTCAAGCGGGCCACACCCAGCCCTACCTGGAGATGCTGCTGGGGATTGAACCTGGGACCTTCTGCATGGAAGGCTGATGAGCTACAGCCCAGCCCATCACGTTCTCCAAGTTTTTTCTCACTTTGACTTCCCAGCTCCTTTTGTAGCAGAACATTGTCTGCATTGGCTGAGGAATGACTCCTTTCGGGGGGGGGGGAGCCTCTGCTCCAGTCCTGGCTTGCTTCTGCTCTGCCTCGTGCTGCAGGCGCCTTCAGAAGCCAGAGATGGTCACAAGTGCAAAACTGCTGCTTTCAGCCCTTTTTCCTCCTTCCCAAACAGCCTGGCCAAATGCAGGACCATTTTGTGGAGGGGAACAAAAGAGCTCTTTAGGCGAAAGATTCCCTTGTCTTCCCTCCCCACCCTGGTGGCTTTTGCTACTGTTTTGTGTGGGCTGCTTCTCTGTTGCTGCCGTTGCCAGCGGTAGCCAATAGGTTGGCACGGAGCTCCTCTCCCCCTCCCAATGTGAGCAGCTGTCTCTTGTTAGCCATGTCTGATGAACCAAAGCCCAGTGGTTTTTACTAAAACAAATCAAGTTGCAATGCTGTTTCGTCGATGCAGAGACAGTAGCACTGTCTTCCCTTGCAGGCAGAGGGGCTGCTGCTTCTTGCTTCAGACACGGGGTCTGTTAGTCTCTCCCTGCATTTCTCTCCAAGCTTCTGCAAATACAATGTTAGCATGTAATTTAACTCTTACCATGCAAATGCCCAGGTGCCCTTACCTCTCCTCTGAAATGGTTGCAGTGCTGAGCCTGGCCACTAGCTGGTGTGGGAAGCAAGGCAGAGCATGTCCCCATTTTGTAGGATTATAAAATATTGCACTAATTAAAATGGAGTATTAGCTTATCCTGAAATGCTGTTTTAGTGAATAATATACACAAGTTACTGTAATTGTTTCCTGTGCAAGCCATTGATAAAAATCCCTCTTGCATTGAGTGCAGGAGGCTGAAAATAAACCTTGTCAGTGCTTCTACTTCCTGGAACTGGGAGAGATCTCGTTGTTTGCTTCCAGGTTTGATTCTGAAGGGCAGCTCCTGGAGTCCACCTCCATCTCTAATGCACGGGGTGGGCCTTCAGGAGGCGGAAACACCAACTGGAAGACTGTGTATGAGGCCAAATCTGAGAACCTGGGACAAGGAGATAAGGTACAAGGGGGACTCGAGGCAGCCGCGGTTGTGTGCTGCCTCCTGGCCAGGTGGGCTGTTCCCTGAGAAGCTGGCGGTGGTGGTGGAGGCAGGGGAATGAGTGCTGGCTCTCCTAGGCCTTTTTGAGGAACCAGGAGAGCTGTACTGCTGGAAGGGTTGGCCTTGGGCTCAAGTTCACCCTTCCCCATGAACTCATTCACGTAGCCTTCAACGAGTTGCCCCTCAGCCTCTGTTTCTCTTCTCTGAAGTGAAAGCAGCAACTATCTGCCTTGCAGAGTCATTGTTAAGGACTAAAGAAAAAAAGAATGAATATTGAAATTAATCAATCAATTTCAATATGCGGAATTTAGATTTTGCATATTGCATTTGCTGTGTTTTGTTTTTTAAGAATGTCTCGGACTCTCCAAAATCTGACAGTAAGTAACCAGTTAAAAACAGCTGAGTAAAACCACATTAAATCATGGCATATCTAGAAGCAATTCAATTCCAGCAGAGCAGAAACATTAAAAACACTTTTATGGCTTAAATGTCAGTCTTAATAACAGCTCGTTATCTTTTAAAATAAAAATGGACAGCAATAACCCTTGTGTCTTAAGGTGTTGGGATGTTAATAAGCAAGACCAAGGGCCTCACATTTGTAACAGAGGGAAATGCCGGCAGCAGAGCCCATCAGATTCCTCAGCCAGCTCAATTAGTTCATTCTCTAAATGGTCGATCCATTAATCAGTCAATTAAAACCCACACGCACTCATGCTACAATATCTCAATTCAGGTAATGTGTTGGAGGATATTTAATGAATGCAGTTCTTGATCTTGATTCCTGAATAACACTGGCGCATCGCTTAACTCACTGTTGGGAGTTGGCTTGGTTATGCAAAGGAATTACTAGTGCGTAAACAGGAGACGAGGAACGTGTGAAAGTGGGGTCAAAGTAAGGGGCAGTTAAATTCACATTATTTATTATACTTACCAGTCACTTTTTCCCCCAGAAGAAACTCAAAGTGACTTAGACCATTAAAAACAGGTAGAAAAACAAAATTAAAACATCCTAAGATACGTATGAGGGACATAAAAAGAAGATCCAGCTCCTCCCCACCTAAAAACACAGAAAATTAAACTCCAAAAGCCTGGGTGTATAAAAATGTTTTTACCTGGCACCTAAAAACAGGTCCTGATGGTGCCAGGTGTGGGGCTGGGGTGTGTGATTACAGCAGAACTAGGGTTGCGGGTGTCTGTCTGTCACCCTCGGTTGCTGACCTGGCCGCGGAGGGCTGGCGCTGCTGATGTCTCATGTCTGGCAGATCTGGGAAGCAGCAAGGCGGCAGCATTTGCCGTCTTTATGCAGCATTTGCTGCCTTTCCCTGTAGGCCGACTACTTCAGCTGCGTGGCTACAGTGGTGTATCTTCGCAAAGAGAACTGCATGTACCAGGCTTGTCCGTCCCAGGACTGCAATAAGAAAGTGATTGACGAACAGAATGGCCTCTATCGCTGTGAGAAGTGTGACCGGGAGTTCCCCAACTTCAAGTACCGTATGATCCTCTCGGTGAGTCCAAGGAGTGATTTTCCAGCAAGTCATGTGCCCTTTGCAGCCAGACTCTCTTCAGCTTGGGAGGAAAAGAGAGTCTTGGGGGGGGGGGAGCACATGTGTGCCAGCCGGGTAAGGAAGGTTTTGCTGAGCCAGTTGGCCATTTGTAATGGTCCTTTCCAGACCACATGAATGGGCATGGAGGCCTTATTCCGAATGGAGCCTTTTCTCTCTGGAAATGTGGGAGGGTGCTCAGGGGCGGAGCACCTCCTTTGCATGCAGAGGGTCACAGTGACACCTCCAGGTAGGGTTGGGGAAGACACCTGTCCAAAAGCCTGGAGATCTGCTACCAGTCAGAGCAGACGGTGCTGAGCCAGATGAACTGGCTGACTTGGTGTGAGGCAGCTTCCTTTGTCCTTAAGCCATGCATGTTCCTCTGCACACAGAAATGTGGCTGTTCACATGCCATGCACATGAACAACCTTCTTCCTGCTCCGCATTGCAATCCCTTTAAAACGTGCAGTAGCAGCTCTTTTGTCTTCCAGGCCAAGGGCCACTTTTCAACCATGACCACCTAGTTCTTTGTACCAGACCAGCCAGGCTCTGGAAACTCTTGTTTTTTCTCTGTGAATGGATTTGCAGCCTCTTTTCACTATGCACTTCCTCTCTCTCTCTCTTTCTCTCTCTCTCTCTCTCTCTCTCTCTCTCTCTCTCTCTCTCTCTCTCTCTCTCTCTGTGTGTGTGTGTGTGTGTGTGTGTGTGTGTGTGTGTGAACTGTAGTTCAGAATGTGTACATAATGCCCCCTTTTATTGCTAAGCTTTCAAACCTGGCCTTACCTGCTTATTGTGGGTTGTTTGCCACATTGTTGTTGTGCCAATATGTGCGGTGCTTTAGGGCCCTGATGGTGCCATGCCGTTATTTTAAAAAACCCATTCTCCCTGCCTCTCTTCCCTTGCAGAGCATTAGGATCCCCACAGCGGAGAATTATGTGGTCACAGCAACGGCTTTGTGTGCTGAGCTTCGTGGCTGCTTTTTTTTCCGGGTTGGAGAGTTTTTCCAGGTGTCCAGAATGAATAGATGGGAAGCGTTTTGCCCTGGGTGGCCACACCCAACTTACCATTGGCGCCTGCCCTGTTGTCTCTGTCCTACTCAGCAGCCTGGCCTTGAGCCCTTCACTTCCTCCTGTCAAGGGGCGGCTCACCCAGCTGAACTGGGTTTTGGGCTTGCCACTTTAGTGCAGAAGCTTCATTGGCCCACGTTTCTTTGTTAGGAAGATAAGCTAATGTGGAATGGCATTTCTGGAGAGCTGTAATTGCACTTATTCAGCTGCTCCCTATATTTAGTTTGCTCTTTTGTGGCTAATGTTCTGTGTCTCATGCATTAATGGAACCTGCTTCAGAGCGGAGTGTCTGAGGGCTGCCATTGTGACGCCTGCTTGCACCACCAGGACGCAGCTGTTTTTTTCCCCTTCATCCTTCGGCTTGTAACCGTGCCCCAGAATTAGAGCCCTGTGACTCGCCTTTAGAAGCTCCTATACAGGGAGCCTGCTAAGGGGCAGTTTAGCTGCTGCTGGAGGCTTCGCTTTAGCTAATAGAGCGGCTAAATGAACAGCCACTCCAAACAGACGGCCTCGCCTTATTAGAATGTTTGAGAGTATAAAAAACCGTCCCCCCCGGGGAAAGGCTTTATTGTGCAGAATGGAGGTGGGAGGGCAAGGGGAGAAGTGCTTATGAATTATGGGCCACTCAAGTTTTCCTTCTGCATTTATTCTGCTAGACTCTGTGGTGGGCAAGAGGCTTTGCCTAATGTTTTAACAGGAGGCTTTTAAAACCCCTTCTCTACCCGCCCTGCACCTCAAAAGGGGGCAATTGGGGTGGCGGGGGGGGGAGAGAGAGAGATCTCACAGGCAGTTTGTCTGTGGCACCTGGGCAACATGTGGGCCAGAGGGGGGGGATGGTGGGGGTGGTATGACAAAAGGTGAGCAACCTGATCCCAGGAAGGACCTGCTCCAGAGCAGAAGAGGAGTGTATCTTGGTGGCTCCTCCACGAGTTGTGTTGCACTCCCAGGTGCCCTACTGAAAGCTGTGCATGTGTGTGGCACTGTTGGGGGAAAGGGAAGTCCCTCTTAATTCATTGTAGAGCAGCAGGCTCTGCTTTCTCCATCTGGGAGGGGGCTCATCTGCAAATCAAAAATGGAGAGAGGGAGGCATCTCTTAAACTGCTTCTTTTCTCTCCGGGTGGTTCCAGCCACTGGCGACAGTGTCTTGGTCTCTTAGGAGCGCCCTTGGCGCTTGTTAGGCATTTATCGAGGGGCATTTTCGGTTGCGCTGGCTCCTCCCACTGCCACCTCCCCCGGGCTGGGCAGCAGCTCCTGTCACAATCAGAGCCTGGGTCTGCTGTTGCTGTTGTTCTTACACTTCTTCCCTACGTGCTGATCATAATACAGATTCTTGAACTAGCTTTGGGTCCAGACATTGAAGCTACTTGGCCAACAGGTTTTCCCCACCTTTCCTTCTGCTTTCAGGGACCCTGACTGGCTCCCTGCTCAGCCTTCTGATAGGCTGGGTGCCCTTTGCAGACTATTCCTAGCTCTAGCCAGCAGCTCTGTGGTGGACGTGCTTTCCTGTGACCTACCAGCAACTGGGGCTTTCTTTCCCAGACTTGTCTGATTCTCAGGGGTTCCCATCCTGCCTCTTCCCTGGACCATGATTTGCCTCCCTAGACGTCAGCCCTACCACTCACTAGTCCCGCTGGCCCTCGGCATCTCTTGCCTTGCCACCGTAACTGGATGTGGCGATGAATTGCATCAGGCTGTCCTAGCAGCCAAGCTCGGCAAAGCAGCCGGTTCGATTTGAATTTCTTGGCCAGCGCTTCCCATGTCTGATGACGGCAGTGCTTTTTCTCATCCTTACCTCTGCTCTCTTTTGTTGTTGTTTCTGTTTTTAAAAAAGCAAACTTGCCCGAGGGCCACTGAGCCTCTTTCAGTGCGCTGGAACACAGCTTTGAATAATTGATGTGCACCCTAACGGGGATAAAACGGAAGACTTTAAAAGACGTAGAGGTTCTGGAAAAAGTTGCACCCAGCTGTGCAGTCTGTTCTGCCCTGCCTGCTCCTTTGCAAGCCTTTGTGGCTCTGGGCTGCCAGGTTTTGGGTCCCTCTCCAGCAGGGTCTGCTTGGTTGTGTGAGGGGAGCTCATCTCTGCTGACACAAACACACCAGACCGGTACCTTTTTTGAGGGGGGGGGCAAGGGCAGCTGTTCCCTACTGTGTGCACCTGCTGCTTGCGATGGCTGCCATCCCACCAGTTCCCAGCCTCTGTGTTTCCTTATCAAAATGCAACATGTGGCCATGCATGAGATGTCAACAATTGCGTCGGTAGAGACAGGAGGGGTCAAGGCTTGGGGGGGCTAGTTGGAGGGGCTCAGCAAGCCTACTCTGGGCTACAGCCTGCCTTTTGTTGTGGAACGCGGCTGTGCTGTGAATATTCACTTTCTTTCTCTTCCCCTCCAGGTGAACGTTGCAGACTTTCAGGACAATATGTGGGTAACTTGTTTCCAGGAGTCAGCGGAGGCCATCCTTGGGCAAAACACGGCCTACCTCGGAGAACTGAAGGAAAAGGTCAGTCAACTTACGTTGCTTCTTTGTTAAGTGAGCGGTCGAGAGCCTCGGGGGGTTTCTCTCCTCCTATTCACCTGGATGCGGAGATGCTGGCGGCTGCGGCTGCAGCATTATTATTGGGCCTGCAAAGGCCTCTTGGGCACCGTGACAAGAATGGACTCCCTTAGGAGGGAGGACTTGTCAGCTTGCCCTGGGAGGTCTGCCTGCTGTTGGTGCCTGCGGTGTGAGCTGCAGCCAAGACGGTCAACAGCTGTGTCTGAAAATGGAAGGAGTCGGGCAGAGCCCTTTTTCCATCCTGAGAGCCCCTCGGTGGGAGAAGATGTAACATTCTGAGCAACTTTGCCAGGGAGCTTGGCTGTCTGGCTTTCTGGGCTTGTGTGCGCATGTGTGTGTTGGCAAATGGTCTGTACTGCCTTGCCCTGGGATTGATTTATTTTGGAAGAATTTATGCCCTGCCTTTCAATCATAATATTTTATTTCATTTCTTTCTCTGCCTCAAGGTTCCAGGGTAGGTTGCAACAATAAAATACACAATTACGAAACAAATAAAATAGCTACAAAACAAAATGGCAAAAGCGATTCCATATATAAAAGCAGTGTAGACTTTTAAAAAGAATTTAAATACAAACATGTAAAAACAATTCCACCTGTAAAAACAGTTAAAAATAATAATTACAGGTTGTAATAATGCACACTCCCCCCCTTCTCATACACACACACATGCACACACTCGTACCCACACAGCAGCCATCCCTTGGCTGAGCGTGCTTCCATTCGGCTCTGCTGTCTCAGGGCATTGGGCAGCTGGAACCAAATGTTCTTTCGGGCAGAGGAGAAGCCGCTTCCCTCCCTCCCTCCCTCCCTCCCGGCTGGTCTTACCCTCACTCCTGCTGGGAGGTAGGGGGGGTTGCTGGCTGCAGCCGCCCAGTGGCTGCTGGTGTGCTTCCCCAGAAGCTTTGCTGTCCCAGTTCAACTAGCAGTTGGAGCTGCTTTCAGCAGAGGCTGCACATAGAAACGTCCTGTTGGGCTGGGCCAAAAGCTTTCCCAGCATTCAAATTCCCACAGTTACTGGCCCGTTGCCCCACACACGCTCCCTGAAGCCCACAATGAGGACATGAGGGCCGTAGCCCCGTCCCCCCCATCATGTTCCCCTGCAACTGACGTTCAGAGACACAATTGCCTCTGATCCTGGAGGCAGTGTAGCCATCTTGGCTAGTAGCCATCAATAATATTTGTGGTATTACGCATTAATATTTATGTTTTGAATGTGTTGTAAGTCGCTTGGAGACCTTCTGGCAACTAACATTCTGTTTGGTTTGCCCTGTAGCTAGTTGGACCTTTTGTGCTAGCGTTCCAGACAAACCAGAGTTTTATTGTGCCACATCTCTGTTGTTGCCCTTTCTAGAAAGGTGTGGTTGCGAGGCTGGCTGAGTGGCTACGAGTCACAATGGGCTTCCTGTAAGTTCAGAAGCAGGATCCCTCTAATTAACAGTTGCTCTCAGATCCTGCTTGGGGGCTTCCCATTGGGGCAACTGCTTGGCCATTCTGTGGAAACCAGATGCTGGACTAGATGGACCCTTTGGCCTGGTCCAGCTGCATCCAGGCTCTTCTTGCACGCTCACTTATGGATTGCAGCCTGAACACTGTGCTTTTAGAAGTGCCAAACCTTTGTGTCCTGAAGAATCCGTGTCCATTTAATCTGGCAGTCTTTTTTTTCTTTTTAACCTCATTCCTGTGGAGTGGAGTCTGTTTTTGTGTCAGCAGCTTACCTGCTTGCATGAACTAGAAAAGGGCTTCCAACTGGCAGAGTTAAAGTTCCCTGCATGCAGTTCAGCATCTGTGTAGCGATATGCCTCTTGTTGGGCAGACTCTGGTGAGAATGAAGGATTTGCGGTGTCTTAATTTTCAGGGAAAGAGATGTTGTGGCTGATGAAAGAGTAGCGCTCCGTTGGGGTAGATGGGCAGTGGGGTTCTCTAGCAAGGCGTCTTGCCTTGTTGCTTTCAAAGCAGCCATTTTGCCAAGGCGAAAACAAGCTGTGCATTTAGCACAACAAGATAATAGCATTTCCCTGTATCTCTGCAGGCCGCTTTCCTGGGAAGCCAGTGCCCGATCATTAAGCTAAAGCTCTGAGGGTTGAGTTAGCCTTGCTTATATTGTTGTAGATGAATACAGCTTAAAAGGCTGTGGTGTTTCTTTGTGAGTTGAGGGTGAAGGTAATGGAGCTGCCTTATACTGAGCCAGAGCATTGGCCCATATAGCTCAGTATTGTTCTCACTGGTTGGCAGCTGCTCTCCAGGGTTTCAGACAGGGAGTCTCTCCCCCCCACCTGAAGGTGCCATCAGGGATTGAACCTGGGACTTTCGGCATGCAAAGTTGTTGCTCTGCCCTGAATTACGGCCCTTCCCAAGATGCAGGGGAAAGCACAGTGTCACATGATGTTTTGGAGTGGTCAGCTGATGGAGAACTGTTTTGTAGCTGGAGAGTTGCATTACATTTGGGGGTGGGCAGGACATCAAGAGTGGGACAAAGGGAAACAGTTCCATCAAGGGTGTTGTGTGGCTCAAGTGCTTGTTATTTAGCTGCAAGTCCTTCGCTTTTCTGTTCTAAGTGCTGAAGTCAATGGCTCTGTAGTTGATGTTATGGATGCCCAGAGAGCCTTCAGAATTTGCCCCCATTGAAACAACTAGAGCTTCTGGATGTGACTTGCAAGATAAGCAGCAAAGCTGACTGCCACTGATAAGACTCCTGGCAACGAAGTGGCTGTCCAGGTTTGCATGTTAAGCACCCACTTTAATCACAGTTGAGAAGCCTCGCACCTTCTGCTGAGACTGTCTGACAGTGGAGCTGCATGTCTGTTCCTGGGGCCTGGAAAGAGACTTCTGAGCTTGTGGCAGAAATGCTGCACTTCTGGCTCTGGCGGTGAAACGCACATGAAGGCCCTAATACCACCAGGCTATAATGTCCTTTTTCTGCACTCCTCGCGCTCGCTTCCAGCTAGGCTTGGCCGCAGAACTCGTAAGAGCCTATTGACATCTGTTCTGTTCTGTTCTTCAACAGAATGAGCACGCTTTTGACGAAGTGCTTCAGAATGCCAACTTCACCACCTATGAATTCCGGATCAGAGTCAAGCGGGAGACATTCAACGTAAGACAGAGGCACACGTGGCACACACGCACGTGCACAAAACGAGCAGATCGATCTGTGCTTATGGCATCTGGGTTTGTTTGTTTTTTTAAAATGGATTTGGGCTGTTCCAGGAATTGCACTTTTTTGGCAAAGCTGGTAGGATGCACCTTATAATGAAAAAAGTTGGAGAATCTGGGCTTATCTGATAGCAGAGTAGTATTGGAGGTTGTCCAGTGGAACTTCACACACTGAGCTTAATCGAATCTAAGGAGTTACAAAGCATGCAGTGGGATGAGCTCTGTGATAGTCTGTACTCGAAAGGAGTTCTAACAATGTCTGAACAAATTATTATCTGCAGCGGTAGGGGTCTCAAGGCAATGTGCAAGATGCAATGAAAACAGCTGGGGGAAAGTTTAAAACACAGAAAATAACAGCAGATAAATTTATGAACATTATGAGGTAGACACCCACAGCAGAGATCTTTTCATCCAGCTGGGAAAGCTTGTCAGAACAAAAATCTCTTCAATTGCTTCCAGGAAGTGCAGCTAGTGGGCGCCTTTTGACAGGATTGCTGTTCCAGAGATCAGGGGCAGCCACACTGAAAGCCTTGCTTCATGTGACTGTGGAGTGGGTTTTTTATATCTTTGGAACTTGAAGGAGAAGCTGTCCCAGAGACCTCAGTGACCTACATGCAAGTTCCTTTTGCTTGAGGCTAGGACTGAGGGTGTGCTTACACTAGAAATTGAGATGAGTTTGAAACAAGTCCAACCTTCGTGGCTTTTCCAAAAGAATCCTTTTTTTTTACAGTCATGTGAGAATGCTGGGATTCATGAGAGTCATGACAGCAGAGCAGGTCAGAATCCAGTTTAAGCTTGTATACCAAACCCTAAGTAAAACGCTCTGTCTCCTCCTGAAAGCCCTGCCAGAGTTTTTGTCTGTATTTTGGAAATCCACTGAACCACCTATCGAAATCCGCTGCTGAACGTGGCAGATTGATGCGCTCCGAAGCTCCAGACAGAAAACTGTCATTAGGACTGGGCTGTTGATTTTTAAAGAGTGCTGCTTCTTTCCTTTTTTTAAGTAGTGATGTTACTTGGATGAAGGGAGAGGGGCTTGCCTGTGACCACTTTGTGAATTTGAGCCAGCTCTTAATGCAAGTTGCTAACCACTGTGCTGCACCAGGCATTTTCCATCCTGATCGCTCCCTCAAGCTACACATAGTCTGGATAGGATTTTAGTCTTTGCCAGTATTAGCCTTTGAGAATTGGGCCTTCCCAATCAATGCTGCTTTTGCTTTTAATGCTGGGAACTCTGAAACCACATCAGGTGGTGCCTGCACAGCAGCTCAACCCAGCGACTGATCTTTGTCCTCACCTGAAGCCTTTTCTCTTCCCAAGGACGAATCACGCCTGAAGGCTACAGCGATGGATGTGAAGCCTGTCAACCACAAGGAGTACAGCAAGAGGCTGATCATGAACATCAGGAAGAACGCCGCACAGCTGGGATGCTGAGCAACCCAACACCAGCCCCCCCTTCAAGGCAGAGCTGAGTCCTCTTTGCAGAACCATTAGAGACAAAGATTTAAATAGGCTTCTCCCTGCCTTGCTCTCCTAGGGGTGTGAGTTCCAGAATGCGTTCTAACCTCTTCTTGATCACCGCAGTTGACTTCTGTGTTCCTGTGGCACAAATGAGTGCCACCTTTAGGCAAAGAAAGGGCTGCTGGCATGAAGGGAATGCCCGTAGCCTATGGTAGGCTGAGCTGGAGGAGGAACTCCAGGCTGTGGTGAATTCCCCCACCCGACCCCCAAAAAACCCTTTTGGAAATGCTTGACACTTGGTTCCACTTGGGTGGTGTGGGAGGGTAGAATCCTGTGCTGCAGCTTGCTTGGCTGGTGTAGTCAGGATGGCTCTCTTAGCACGACTGAGGCTTCCCTCCCTCTCCTCTTCCTTTGCGTTCAAAGACTTTATTCCTTCCACAGGTGCCAGGCAGTTGTTAATGCTTGGAATGGCAATATGGCAGAATTATTAATCAAAGACGTATCTCTTATATCTGAAGAATATCCTTCCTTCAGGGTTTAATAGACTGAGTCAGATGGGTCTGATATTAATCAAAATTGTCTCTTCTGAGAGAGGCTGATAAGCGTTGACTCTTCATCCCCCTGGGAAATCTAGGCAACTACAAAGCAGTGCTTTAGTTTTTCACTTCAATTAATATTGCATCTTTTTGGCTGCTGACTGTGGTGGCTTGCCTACCTGCCCATGTTTTTTGTGTTTGTGTGTGAACGAAATTCCTTCTCCATTTGTTTGTAGCTGATGCAAATGAATGGGGAAGCCTTTCAGATTGAAGGGGGGTCTTCTCTTTTATTTCTCAATAAATAATGTTTAGTTCTTCTATATTATGGGTTCTGCTTTCTGCAAACGCCAGCAGTTTCTCATTACTGGAAATCAATTAATTAGTTTTCATAATAATTTTTCTCTTGGGGAGAGACGTTACCTTATTACTGGTGCTGAAGTTGGCTAGACGGAAGAGTGGAGATTTCTCAATCTAGTCCTGGCGAACACTGAAATGTGATCTTATTTTTGCTCGTGAAGGTGAGCTCTCTGGTGTTTGGGGGTTTTGTTTTGTTTTTATTAATGTTTATCCAGCAGCCTAGAACTAGCCAGGCTCTGAGGTCTGCATGTGCGCACACGTGCGCACACAAAGAGTGTACTAGTATCAGGAACAGAAATTGTGCTGCTGGGCTTTCCAGTTAACAGACCAGGAGAGCTCTGTGCACCTCTGATCGCATTAATTATGCATTCTCTGACTGCAGCAAAGAGTTGGCTGCATGGCTCTCGGCAGCTGGGCAGTGTTGCAGGTTTCCTGTGGTGTGTATTGGAAGGCAACTCTGGAGCAAACAGGATGCTTTTCTTCACTCCTACAGAGTCCCCTGCTACCAGTTGCCATTATTCAGTGTGTGTCCTCTCTGGTGATGGACAGGAGTAGATTTCCCGGGGCCCCTGACCTGTCGGCCTTCTTCACCTCCCAAGCTGAACAAGAGAACCCTTGTTGGGTCTTGTAGGTGAGCTCCTGGGCACTTGAACTTCTGGCACTTGTTATGGGAGGTGCTTGTTCCCTCTGACCTCGCTTATGAAGTGTTGGCTGGAAAATTACAGTCTTCCACACACTTCACGATTGACAAATTGCAGGTTTGGCGTGATCATCTTTCTTTCTGCTCTACTAACCAGTCTTTTGCTTCTGCTGACTTCCATTCACTTTCCTTCCTCCAGAATTGGGAAAGATGGAAGCAAAGTGTGAAAATGTGGCGCTTCAGCATGTGAAAGGTCCTCTGGACCGATTATCAAATTCCAGGGAGGGAGGAAGAGAGAAGCAGTCTGCTGGTGCTCCCACACACACACACACACACACACATTTGTTTGTAGATGATCATGGTGGAAGAGATGAGGCGAGGGTCCTCTTTGCAGCCATATGTGCTAATTAGGTGTGGGCATGGAGTCATTAGCCTTCTCGTAAAGCAGTAA
The DNA here is from genome assembly GCF_030035675.1 of Rhineura floridana. NCBI lineage: Eukaryota > Metazoa > Chordata > Lepidosauria > Squamata > Rhineuridae > Rhineura > Rhineura floridana. Next base: position 20,268,241 of record NC_084500.1, on the reverse strand, counting down.
TACAGGGCAGCCGTGCTGTGCGATCTAGCGGCTTTTTCACTTAACTCTTTGGGAGTGGTGGGTGGAGAATTGCGTTTTCTCTGTTGCTGGGAGGGAGGGGAGAAGTGAACCAAATCATTTCACTTCCAGTTCTTAAATGTTCCTTGAATTCCCTTGTGTCTCGTTGTTCAAGGGACTGAAAAAACAGATAGTGATAATCTGATTCCTGTCTATTTCCAGTGCTTTATGCTTTCCATTAAGGCCCCAGCTGGTCTCTAGTGGGTTGCACTGACATTTTGAATTCTCTAGGTCCAGATTGCCCCCATTTCTCTCTCCTTCCCCACCCCCCACTTAAGACTGTCTCTGTGAACAGTATAAATATTATTGATCCAGGTATTTAATACACTAATGAAACAGACAGATATTGACTACGTAATTAATACACTCCCTAAAAGTGAAGTTTGGCAGCAGGGATGGAGAATGCTGTATTGACTGGGGCTGCTCTGGCAGAGTGCCTGCCTTGACGATCTTATTTATACAAAGGGAAGCCGGTTCTTCTCCATACTGTGAGTCAGGCCTGCTTGCCATACACTAGAGAGAGCTGGTTTTTACCTGCTCAAAGGTTTCCATTTATCTGTGGGGGTGCTAAAATTCCCTAGTGTTTAGCTCTTTCACCTGTTATACCATTTCTTAGCACATACGTGTGTGTGTGTGTGTGTGTGTTAATGGCTCTGTTATTTGTAGGCTCTTTTGAAACTGCACTCTCTGCATTAGCAGCCCATGAGTCTGTGTTGTGTGGGCTCCCAGTCCTTTAAGCAGGTGCCGGCCGTTCCTTGTGGGAACTGCCTACAGCACCCTGTTCAGTGGCTGTTTTGCGCTGTTGTCAGGCCAAGAAACCAAGTGCTGAATGTCCCACTTGACACCTCCTCACAGAAGAGAGTTTTGGGGGTGGCAGTGGGGCGCCTGCTTGTGCTATATGGCAGCTGCCACAGTGCTTGCTGGAACCCTTGCCTCATCCTTTTAGGGATCCATGAGCCTTTGGCCCTTGTGGCAGCCAGCCTGCTTTGTCTTGCCGTAGTAACAACAGACAGAACCAACACAGGAAGCTGCCTTACACTGAGTCACATCTTTGATCCATCTAGCTCAGTATTGCCCACACTGACTGGCAGTGGCCCTCCAGGGTTTCAGGCAGGAAGTCCCTCCCTGCCCTACCTGAGGACCCTGGCATGGATTGAACCTGGGATCCTTCTGCATGCCAAGCAGGTGCTGTGCCACTCAGCTGCAGCCCCTCTCTTGGTGGGAACCATAAATTTAGTTCTGGCCTCCCAGCAGGGAAAGCCTTCATTATATACCACTCTAGGAGCAATCGGGGTTTATTAAAAGCTGCTTGCAGCACAGGAAGGCTCTCAGAATGGCTCCAGCCTGCCTCTTGCCTCACGTTGTCAGCATCTATCATGGGTTGGAGGGAGAGGGTTTGCTGGGCACATGTGCACGCACCCTGCCCCTCCTTCCTTATAAGATCGGGCTGGAAAGAGACGCGCTTACTGTCTTAATCTGAGGTTGCTTCATACAGCAGCAGCATCATTTTTACATTTATATCCCACCGTTTCCTCCAAGGAGGTCAAGGTGGCATACGGTATTCTCCCTCTCCATTTTATCTTCACAACAACCCTGTGAGGTAGGATAGGCTGAGAGACTGACTGGCCCAAGCAAGCTTCATAGCTGAGTGGGGATTTGAACCCTGGTCTCCCAGGTCCTGGTCCAGCGTTCTAACCCCTGTACCACACTGGCTGTCCTTACGTTGAGTCAGACCATCTAGCCAGGCCTATCTAGCTTGGTACTGGCTACTCTGACCGGTAGCCGTTCTCCAGGTTTGCAGACAAGGACTATTTTCCCAGCCCAACCTAGAGATGGTGGGGATTGAACCTGGACCCTTATGCATACCAATGTACATAGCCTACCCCCGAGTTACAGCCCTTCCCTAGTGGGTAAAGAGAAGAGGCTCTCCACCCCACCCCCACTTGCCCCATTGACAAAGGGGGTCAATCGAGAGGAGCGGAGCTGTGTGTGCAATGTCACAATTGCCACATTGTATATTTAGAGGATTCGGCCAAGTCCCCTTTTTAACTATTGACATCCCTGCTTTTCCACCACCAAAATAACGAAGAGCATTTTAAAACTGCAGTTTAGCTTTCCTGCTGCCAATGCCCCAGATGTTAGTCCCCGCTGTGGGATATGGTGCTGCCAGAACATACCCCTCCATAACTGCTTGCAGTGGTTCTCTTCCCCACCCGCTGCTTCGCAATCAATTCAGACAAATGCCATTACCCTCTCGTCTCCAAAAGATCATCCTTCCCAACGTAATTGCGGGGCCCTACCTTTTAGCAGCTGGGGAGGATCCAGGTTCTGATGAACAGTCCTTTTGTGGAATTGCCCACAGTGGAGGCTGGTCCATCAGGGCAAATGGGGCCCTGCCCTGTCACCCTCGGCCAATCCCCACCTGGCTGTCTACACAACCAGAGCAGGGGTGGCTGTTCGCTTCCTTCCATAAAAACAGCACTGACTACAGAGGAGGGTGGGGACAGAAGTGCCTCTCGCTGGCCGTCTGGCTCCATCTGCTGCTGAGCTGCCTGCTTTCTGCCCTGCCAGTCCCAAACTGGCAGGAGCCACCACTGGTTGCACAGAAACCACAAAGAGGAACCCTTCCCTTGAGTGTTCAAACAACTTCACATACAGTAATGCTTCAAAAGCCTTGTCAAGTGGGCCAAGATTATTAACCCCCAGAGGCGGTCAGTGTTAGCGAGAGGGAGGGAACGACTTGACTGAGATTTGGAGGCGCCCTCGCTGATGCTCATCACCAGCTGCAACAGTCTAGCTCTGCCAAAATAGGCCTTCTGGCTTAAGAAACGGCCTTTCTCCCTTGTTGCCATCCGCTGGCCCAGAACACTAGCTCACTCTCTCCTCTCCATTCTTTGGCGGGACTGGTCTAAGAGGTGTCTCACGCTTCCTCTCTAGAGCCAGCATTTTTCCCTGCCTCCTCTTCCTCCTCCTCCTGAACTGAACTTAAGTTTTTTGAAGTGGAGTGAGAATACCTTGGTCTTCAGGACTGCCACAGTCAGGAACCAGGATGTTTGAAAGCGCATTGGGAGCTTTGTCTTCGGAGCAGGAGAATTGTGCCCATAAGAAGAGCTGAATCAGGCCAGTGCCCCATCTACTCCAGCAACCTGTTCTCACAGGGCCAGCTAGGTGCTCCCATGGACGTGTAAGATCATTCAGATTATCTTTGAAATCCTACTTGTGGCACCACATCCAAATGAGCATTTTCTGCAGCTGCTGAAATGCCCTTCCCTTTGCCATAGGTGAAGCACCAACCATCAGCTGCTTCAGGTGCCTTGTGACACATTTCTTTTTTCCTGGGCTTTCCCTAATCCATAAGATTGGACTCTGTGGCGCGTGTTTGAATCCTTCAATTCTTGGTTTATTCACTTTTGTATTGCTGCTTTATGGTTTTAGGTTTTAATATTTCAGTTATGTTGTTGTTGTTATGTGCCTCCAAGTCAACTGCGATTTATGGCGACCCTATGACTCGTCAATCTCCAAGAGCATCTGTCGTGAACCACCCTGTTCAGATCTTGTAAGTTCAAGTCTGTGGCTTCCTTTATGGAATCAATCCGTCTCTTGTTTGGCCTTCCTCTTTTTCTACTCCCTTCTGTTTTTCCCAGCATTGTTGTCTTTTCTAGTGAATCAGGTCTTCTCATGATGTGTCCAAAGTAGGATAACCTCAGTTTCGTCAGAGGAAGGCAATGGTAAACCACCTCTGAATATCTTACCACGAAAACCCTATGAACAGAGTATTTCAATTATATGTTTGTTTTTTAGACTGTACAGCACTTTAAGAGGTTTTTTATAAGTTAAACAGTTTAGAAATGCTTTTAAATACATAAATGGAAAGGCCACCTGCAGGGCCTGAATGCAACAGCGCTCTGCCGCAAGGGTCTTGGTACAGAGGACCGCTACCCATGGCAACTTGTTTATGGGCCCTCTTGCCCAGGCTAATGGCTCTGTGTTTGCAGTGAGCAGCAACCAGGGGAGGTTTTTAGCTGGGCCTGTTAGCGCAGGTGGCTCCTTGCAGGTAGCCACTTCTGAGTCTCGCTCTGCCTCCCAGGCTAGTCTTCCCCCCTCACCTCCGTCTCCAATCCAAACCCATTCTTCCAGTGGGCTTCATAACAAGGCGAGGTTGGGGCGTTGCATAAATGAGTCTAAATTATTGAAGCACTTTGTGGAATGGTTGGATGTCTTAAGACCAGGTGGAGCTATTTACGTCTAATTCAGAAGTGAAGCCTTTTTTCCCCTCCCCAATTTCAAGCAATTTGATGGGGTGGGGGTGAATAAAACCTTCAGCTCCCAAGCGTATTGGCTTTCTGGTAATTGGAGCTTGTGCTGTCATTAAAAATGACAGCTTTCTCTGGATAATATCCCTGCCTAGCACTTGTAAAAATGCAGCGAACACAGCCTATATTTAACTTGCAGTATCTGGAGTTCTCTCTTGCTGCTTTTTTCCAGACTCCCAGGCTGATGAATGCAAGTCGCTGCCTTGTCCTGAGTGAAACCAGCGGCCCACTGAGGCTTGTCTTCTTTATGGGGATCGGTTAAAACATTGAGGGCTTTTTAGTTTAGAGGAACTGCAAGTAAGAGGAGACATGATAGAGGGGTATAAAATAAGGCATGGTATGGAGAAAGTGTCTAAGTAGAAGCTCTTCCTCTTTCATCACACTGGAACACAGCTGGCCCATCCAAAGAAGCTGAATGTTGGAAGATTCAGGGCAGGCCCATGAAAGCACTTCTTCACACCATGCATAGCTAAACTATAGAACACGCTCCCAAGAGAAGTAGCGATGGTCACCAACTTGGCTGGTATTAAAAGAGGATCAGACAAATTCATGGAAGTTTAGGCACCAAACCACTGTTGGAAACAGCATGCCTCTGAATTATGCCTCTTGCTGGGAATCAGGCGTGGAGAGCTGCTGTTACACTCGGGTCCTGTTTGCGGGCTTCCCATTGGTTGGCCACTGAGAATGGGAGGCCGGACGAGATGGTCACCCTTTGGCCTGGTCTAGCTGCAGGGTTCTTAGGTCTACTCTGCTTGAGCCATTGCCAGGGAGATCCTTCACCTGGTGATGCCAGGGATTGATCCTGGGACCTCCCGTGTGCTCTGCTAGAGCTTCTGATAGAGAGGCTGTCAGCTGGGGACAGGCCTCCTAAAGTTCTTTTTGAGGTTTCTGCCATTCGTGTCATGGGTTGAGAGACACTGAAGGCGATCCATTGGATAAAACTGGATGAATGTCTAGTCCAAATCCAGGTGTTATATACCTGAAATAACATCCTGCCTTAAATCCCAAGGAAGAAGACCCCTCAGTATTCCGCAGTAACCAAGGAAGTTGCCTTGTACCAAGTCATGCCACTGGTACCACCTGGTGCAGTTCTGTCTGTGCGGACTGGCAGTGGCTCTCCAGACAGAAATCTCTCCCAGTCCTACCCTGGAGGTGCTGTTGAGGATTGAACATGGGACCTTCTACATGCCAAGCAGGTGCTCCTCTATGGAGCTCCATCCCTTCCTTAAGGGCCTTTCCAGGAGGATCCTTTCATCATGCAGAGTGGTGAACTCTTCCAGCAGCTTCCCTAAACCCCTCGCTTCTTGCTTCTTGTCTTATACTCACACACACACGCACCCCAGTCTGAGTTCCGCTAAAATATTTGCCACGCTTCCCCCTCACTTCCCCCTTCTGAATCTCTCGCCCCCTCCACCCTAAGACTACTTAGGTCCTTTTTCATCTTCATAGCTCTCTTCTCTTTCTTTCACTGCTTGCCAGCATTATTCTTGAACTGTGGTGCTCCAAACTGAACAGAATTCTGGGCATCTGCTTGTAAATCGAAAGCAGGCCGTTATTCTAACTTTGGACGTCTTGAAAATGATTCTCCTGTTGACAGAAATCACATATGGAGAGTATGTTTGTGTACTCTGAACTCTGGCTATTGCTCAAGAGTGTACATGTGCACGCGCGTGCTGGATTTTTTGTTTTTTGTACTGATGTCCCTCACCTCCCTTGAAAGGCACCAAACAGAGCCCCTATTGTGGCCCTTTTGTCAGCTCAGCAAATACGCATTTCATGCCGAAGGGCTGCCCCGTCACTGAGTCACTGCTTTATCACAAGCTGTTTTCCCTTCTCTGCCTGGAAGCATTCCTCGCATAACCCTCTGATTAAGCAGGAAAATGACATGCCATGTGCAACTGCCTCCACCAACTTCCTTTGGGAGATGCCAGGGCTGCTTCTATGGCCATTTTAAGCCTCTGTCCCGTGGGTGAGAAGCAGTTCCTGCCTCTCTTGGGCAAGCCGCTGTTTCCGTTGGGCCTTCTGCACTTCGGCTAAGGCTTCTTTGCTCTGCTCCCTGCAAAGTGTGTACAATCTGGTGAGGACCACTGAGGAAAAAAGAGTTCCGCACTCAAGAGCAGCCGGCGAAGGCAATGCTGTGCCTCTGATTTCTGTCTGCTGATCTTCATATAGAGCCAGGGTGGCAAAGTTGTGGCCCTCCCTCCAGATGTTGGACTCCCAGCATGCCTGATAGTCAAGGGATTTATGGGACACGTATCCCAGCAATGAAGGTTGGTCCCTGAGGGAAAATGGGGCCCTGCCTGGCCCACTTGCCTTCTTCCCAAACAAGCAGTCCAGGGAGCGGCATTGCCTATCAGCTGCCTCTTTCTTAGGCTCAGTGTGGCCCCTTGTAGAACTCGGCAGGGAGTAGGGTGAGGGATGAAACTAGAACTATTTGGCTGTGGCTCTACCTGTTGGGCTCTCTGCCTTCCACCCCGCCAGTCCCAATGGCCACCAGCCACCCCTGCATAGAGGCCTGTTGGCCATGCTTGGGTTGCATGGGTGGTGGTGCCGGGCCCCTCCTTCCTGAAAGAAGATGGTGAAGCAGCTTTCCCATCTCTTTTTTGAACAAATATTTGTTATTATTTTTGCAGACAGACAAGCCCGCCTTGCCCATATCTTTCCAGTGGAAGCCATTAGCTCCTTTCTCTTAACTGGGGGGAAGAGAGGAAAATGAAGCCCATCGTACTGTAGGCCCGCTCCAGATGGAATAGTGATAGCAGAGCTGATTACCAGGTGAAATTGGCTTTTTCCCTCTCCTCTCATCCTTCTTGCCCAGCTTCCTGCCAAACTTCAGCTTGCAAGTCGGTGCTTGGAGATATTCTCTCTGTGTAAGAGGCCTCTTGCTACTAGTTAGATCAGCGCCAGTCCGGCACTACCTCTGACTCACTGCAGCCTTTATTTAGTGCCTTCATTACCCCACAGTCCATCCGGCTGTGGTATTAGCAGCTTTTGCACGTAGACCCTTGCGGGTCAGGGAGGCAGAAGTCTTGACACTTCATTTTGCTGCCTTCTCCCCCACCCCAAGCTGCACAGTTTGCAGGGGCATCCACTGTCCTACACTCAGTTCATCTAACAGTTCATCGTGGGCTTCCCGTTTGGACACCGACCATCTCTTTCCTCCCGCCATATGGCTCTCGCAGGACAACTTCTGTGGGAGGAAGATGACAAATGTGTTCCTTGCTCACATTTCTAACCAGGAAAGCGCTCCAGGTTTGCACAGCTTTAAATGCTGCAAGCCCCGGTATCCTCCCTTCTCCAAAACAGTTAATGGAAGGCTGAGCTGACTCCCGTCACTGTCTTGGAATGTATTTATAACTTGAATGCTAATTGATCTTCCCATTGACTCATAAAGGAGAAGTCTCTGGTTGCTGCATTCTGGATCCTTGTAGCGGAGATTAATCCATTCGGCAGATCATTTGGGGAAGTTTACATTTATAGTTGGGAGAGGTAATGCCAGTTTGCCTCTTGTCTTCGGCTGTTTCATTTGCAGGCTTCATGGCTTGAAGTTTCATCAGTGAGGAGGTGTAGAGCACTCTGGGTGTTGGCAGAGAATGTCCTATTTATATAGAAGGGTGGGAGGTGAGATGAGGAGCCTGCTGTGGTCACACATTTTAGAAACTTAATTCACACTCACCTGGTTCTAACCCATACATTTAGACTTTTCAAAACATTTCCTCTATTGTTTCTAATAATCTTTTACTTTAAGGAAGTTCATAGAATCATGGAATAGTAGAGTTGGAAGGGGCCTACAAGGCCATCAAGTCCAACCCCATGATGAATGTAAGAATCCAAATTAAAGCATACCTAACAGATGGCTGTCCAGCTGCCTCTTGAATGACTCTAGTGTTAGAAAGTCCACCACCTCCCTAGGTCATTGGTTCCATTGTCATACCGCTCTAAGACTTAGCAAGTTTTTCCTGATGTTCAGCCAAAATCTGGCTTCCTGGAACTTGAGCCCATTATTCCATGTCCTGCACTCTGGGATGATCAAGAAGAGATCCCGGCCCTCCTCTGTGTAGCAACCTTTTAAGCACTTGAAGAATGCTATCATATCTCCCCTCAGTCTTCTCTTCTCAAGGCTAAACATGCCCAGTTCTTTCAGTCTCTCCTCATAGGGCTTTGTTTCCAGTTCCCTGATCATCCTCGTTGCCCTCCTCTGAACCTGTTCCAGTTTGTCTGCATCCTTCTTAAAGTGCAGTGTCCAGAACTGGATGCAGTACTCAAGATAAGACCTAATAAGTGCCTAACAGAGTGAAACTAATACTTCATGCAATTTGGAAACTATACTTCTATTAATGCAGCCTAAAATAGCATTTGCCTTTGTTGCAGCCACATTGCACTGTTTGTTCACATTCAGCATGCAATCAACAACAGTTCCAGGATCCTTCTCACATGTAATGTTGCTGAGCCAAGTATTCCCCATCTTATAACTGTGCATTTGGTTCCTTCTTCCTAGGTGTAGAACTTTGCACTTATCCCTGTTAAATTTCATTCTGCTGTTTTCAGCCCAGTGCCCCAGCCTATCAAGATCCCTTTGAATTTTGTTTCTGTCTTCCAGTGTATTAGCTATCCCTCCCAATTTTGAATCATCTGCAAATTTGATAAGCATTCCCTGCACCTCCACATCCAAGTCATTAACAAAAATGTTGAAGAGCACTGGGCCCAGGACCAAGCCCTGTAGTAACCTGCTCATTACCTTTCTCCCGTTTGAGAAGGAACCACTGATAAGCACTCTTTCAGTATGATCCTCTAGCTAATTGTGGATCCACCTGTTAGTTGTCCCATCCAGCCCACATTTAGCTAACTTGCTAATCAAGAGTACTGAGGGGCACTTTGTCAAAACCTTTGCTGAAGTGGAGATACATTATGTCCACAGCATCCCCAGTCTACCAGAGAGGTTACCTGATCAAAAAATAAGATGAGATTGGTCTGGCAGGATTTTTGCAGTTTTAGACAGGAAGTTAAGGTAGGAATTCAGGTGACGTGAGGCAAGTGACTTGTTCCTTAGCTTCAGAAGTATACGAGTGCCCCGCAGCTGGATCAGGCCAAAGGGGGGGGGGTCTACTTCAACATCCTGTTCTCACTGTGGCCAACCAGCTGCCTCTGGGAAGGAACAATCGAGACGGGAGCTCCAGCTCGTGATTCCCAATAACTGGTATCCAGAGGCATTTTACTGCCTCCAACAATGGAGGTAAAACATGGCCAGCGTGGCTAGTAGCCATTTATAGCCTTGCCCTCCATGAATTTGTCTAATCTTTTAAAGATGTCCAAGTGGGCCATCGGTACATTTTGTGGTAGCAAATTCCATAGTTGAACTATACGCTGTACGCACGCTGCCTTTTCTCTGACCTAAATCTCCCACCATTCAGCTTCTTTGGATTATCCAGTTGTGGTTCTAGTATTATGAGAAGAGGAAAGCCCTGCCCTCTTCCACCATCTCTAATATGGGCATAATACAGGTCTTACCCTTACAGGCTAATTGGGAGAATTATTGAGCTATTGACAAAATGCATGCCAGGTCATGCATCTCTCAAGAAGCAATGAGGAGACATGCTGCTATTAAACTTAATTTGAACAGAGGGGTCCTTGTGTAGCACCCAGAATCCTGTCGCCTCTTCATAGCAAATAATGCTGGGTGCTTTAGAGGAGTTAAAGAGTTTCTGAACATAAAAGGAGCCCTGCAACTGGGTCCGGCTAAAGGGGCTCAGTCTAGTCCAGCGTCCTGTGCTCACAATGGCCAGTCGGATGCCCATAATGAGAAGCCTGCAAGCAGGGCCTGAGCGCAACAGCAACTCTCCCCTCCAGTTTCCAGCAGCTGGTATTTAGGGGTATACTGCCTCTGACTATGGAGGTAGAACAAGGACACCGTGGCCAGTAGCCACCGATAGCCTTGTCCTCCTCCATGAATGTCTAATCCTCTTTTAAAGCCATCCAAGTTGGTGGCCAGCACTACCTCTGGTGGGAGCAAATTCCATATTATACTCTGTGTGAATAATTCCTTTCTTTGGTCTGTCCTGAATTTTTTAACGTTCAGCTTCATTGGATGGTCCCGAATTCTAGAGTTATGAGAGAGGTAGAAAAGCTTTTCTCCATCCATTTCCTGCACACCATGCACAATTTTATACACCTAATGGCAGTTCTGGTCCAGTCTTTGGAGTGAGGATGTCTTCCACCTCTTCAGCTCCTCCTGCTCCCATTAATGACTTAGGAGCAGTTCTTGGGCAGTCAGTCAGTTTCAGAAATGGTTGATGCCAGGATTTCTACCACAACTCCTATCCCCATTCCATAGACTGAAGGCATACTAGAGACGTTACCCATTGCAGAAGTTGTACCCTTTAGCTCATGGCTGGGGAATCTATGTGCCTCCATATGTTTTTGGACTACAGCCCCATTCATCCCTGACCATTGGCCATGCTGGCTGCTGAGAGTTGGAGGCCAACAACATCTAGATGACCATGGAAATTCCCCGTTCCTGCTTGTAGCGCTTGGTAATTCAGAGGGTGCTCCATCTCCCTCTAGCTTCTTTATCTCTAAGTGGGTTCAAAATCTCATGCACATTTGTGTCCTCCAAGAGGCTTGGTGACTATCCCATTTGGATCTTCCCAACAGCCCTGTGAGGTAGGTTAGGTAGATCGAGAGAGAATGCCTGGCCCAAGATAAGCTTCATGTCTGAGTAGCCTTTTGAACCCAGATCTCACTAGAGCAAAGTCAGCCATGTTAGTCACTACACTATGCTGGATTTCAATGAAGCGACAGGATATGTATAGGATGAGCAGCTGAAGTTCTGGTTGCCAAGTGAAGTATGTGTGTGTGTACGCGTAAAAGATTTGATGATCCTCCATTGTCAGGGGACAATCCACCCTAACTGGACAGCCCTGGATCCAGGATGTGGCCTTGCCATCCAGTATCTGCGGCTCAGTCTAAAAACTTTCTTAGGCAGAGCTACGAAGCATCCTGCCCTTTGTTGAGATTCCATCCTTCCTTCTACAACTGCTTAGCTGGTTTTAAGTTCCACCCCTCTGTGTTCTCTAATGCCTTTTGGGTTATAACTTCTGCCATGGAAACCGTGCCGCTTAATTGGCACAAGAAGCCATGCGAAGTCCCTGTATTGTGCAGGTTTTGTGTGTGCTTGATTGAAATGTGTGCTGCTGCCTTGACTCCTGGGAAAGTTGGTGGGGGGCAGAATGGATGAGGAGAGGACCAGAGTCTTCTCAGCAGCAGAGCCACGGTCTTATGGGGAGTCTGAGTGCGGCAGATCCAGGCTGGAAGTTGAATGCACTGAGGCAGTTTATAGACACACTGGAGGGTAAACAGGAAGGTGCAGCTAATAGGCAGGTTCCAGCAATGAGGGCATAAAGGTTCCAAATGTGCTTGGGGTAATTAGTTTTGAATTGCCATGTGCATATTTTAAAAATCTCATGATCATCCAAGGACTTTGTAAACAGCTTTTATGCAGCTTTGCGTGGGGGGGGGGGGGTTGGGTTCTTTTTTCTCTCCCAGGCCCTTTCCCGCCTTCTGCTAAGCGCTTTGATGCTCCAGCCTGGCCGAGAGAGCAGGAAGCACCTTGGCTGAAAAGAGCCTGGAGGAGTGGTGAACGTCCTTCTAACTCACCTGCCTGTGCTGGGCGTAGTGTTCATCCGGCTTGCGCAGGGTCCTCGCGGCCTGTGAGGAGGGCGGCAGCCTGCACATGAGGGCGTACAAGGGGGGCTCTGTTCTGTGGTTTTTGACTACATACTGAAGACCTCTTTCTTGTCCTGTCCATCTGGGAATGTCTCCAAATTATGGTCTCTGCCTCTCCAAGCCATTCTGTCTGTGGCCTGACTCGCTTCTAAAACTTAGTTGGCTGAGATTCTGGGCTTGGCTGACCTCCTGGTCCCCTTTCCAGTCTGCTTTGAAAGCTGGGTTGTCTCTGGATTTATGTGTGTTCACACATTCAGCCCAAAGCATGGAGAATTGTAACCAGCCGTCATCCAGTGCCTTGCCATTCAACTTTGTCTGTCTTCCCTCCAGTAGAACTCTTCTAGGCTTGTCTTTGCTTCCTTGCTTTGTTGGAGGGGGCTGTATAATGTGATGTCTCCAGTGAAAAAAGTCATTGTAAAGCTTAGACAGGAGTGGCTTATAGCACCAGGAGCTGAGCTGTGCGTGTGTGAATCTTTACCTGAAGCAACACATCTTTCCCTGCATACAGTCATGCTCAGACTCTTGGCTCAAGAAAATAATAAAGCCTGCTTATTATAGGAAATACTTGGGGTGGGGGGGAAAGGGTTCCCAGTTCTCACTAAGTTGGAGATGCAAAGACCCTGGCTTGCTCTTTGCCCTCATGCTGCTGGAGAGAGAGACAGAAATATGTCTCCTCTTCCAAAGTAAGACAAAGGAGGAGGAACTGGAAATGAGATCAGTAACCCGAGAGTGTCAGTCTAATCGGCCAAAAGGTTAGCACGGAGATCAAAGGACACTGAGACAGCCTAGGAATCTTGGAGTTTCCTTCTCTTCTTTCACCCCCTGCAATACCACCAAATTCAAGATTCATCCCAGCACTTACACCAGTGAATGTAGTCAGAAAATGCCTGTCCTTTGGGGGCAAGGGTGTCACAGGTCCTGCCCTGAAGTATGAGACAGTGTCACTCCTTTGGCGCACTGCAGTCTCTAGGCCCTGCCCTAGTATTTATTTATTAAATTAATTTTATTTATTAAATTTATTAGACGCCCATCTGGCTGGCTGTCCAGCCACTCTGGGCAACGTACAAAATAAAAACATACAAATACATTAAAACATTAAAAATTTCTACAATAATAATAAAACCTAACCCACCCCAAAAGCCTGCCTGTAGTAGGCAGGGTGTGGCCTCTCTGGTCAGCTGGTGAGCAGGCGACAGCAATGCACTGCTGGAAAGTGGTGGGGACCTGACTCCTAGGACTACCCTTGAAGGCAGGCCGCTGCACAGGCTGCCTGTATTCATTTATTTTGACCATTTACATTCTGCTGAATTACAATTGTCTCTTAAGCGGCATGGAAGAAATTCAGGACGATGAAAATTAAAAATAAGGGTTTTTTAAAAACTAAAAAATCAGAATTCAATTAAAATGCCTGCTGGCATAATAAAGTCTTCAGTAGGCACTAGAAGTTAAAGAGGGAGGGAGGGAGGGGGCTTGTCTGACTTCAGCTGGACACTGGAATGCTGTGGAGTTGCTGAAGCAGCCTTGTATAATGTTTTAATGGGGTTTTAAATTTTATTGTATTGTTCGTCTTTTATGAGGTGTGTTTATGTGTTGTGTAAACTGCCAAGGGCTCTGGCTGGACTGAGAGTGAGGTAGAAACCTAACAGGCTGCCTTGGACAATGGGCCTGCACTGACTGGCAGGGGCTCTCCCACCTTTGGGCAGAGAGTTTTCCTTTCCCAGTGCTACCTGGAGATGCCACAAGGGACCTCCTGCAAAGCATAAAGATGCAAGGACAGCCCACGGCCAACCTCGGCCAGCACCCAGCCCTTGCAGTGGCCAGTCAGGTGCCCCAAAGGGACTCTCCCTCCTGTGGCTTCCAGCATCTGGTACTCTGAAGCACGCTGCCTCGTGGGGCACAGCCGTTGGGGTTTGGTAGCCACTGATGCGCTGCTGGCAGATGCTCTCCCACTGCTCTGGCCCGTGCCCAAACTAAAACACACAAGGACAAAGCCGCCTCCTGCTTCTCTAGCTCCAGTGCCCGGAGTCACTCTCAGGCACGCTTCAGGTGGCCAGCCATGGTTTGCTAAAGTCACTAACTCAAACGTGGGTTGTTTTTTCAACCTCCCCTGCTGCAAAGACGTGATATTAACTCGTGCTAGACATTCTCTTTCCTGTCTGCCTGTTTGTTCGTTTTTGCCTTTTTTTCAAAAATTCCTTGAATTCGCCTTTGCAGCTTTGCCTCCCCTTGCTCCGGCGTGGCCCTCCGCCCGCCCCCGCTGGAGTTTCCTCAGTGGCCAGCAGGTGGTGCTGTAAGGATAAGAAACCGCTCCCCAAAGATGCGTCTCCCTCCGTGCCTCTTTACTGCCGGAGACCACTGAGTGGGAACACTATCTCTACAGCGATCCTGATAGAATAAAAATTGTTCATTATGCACACTGTCCGCTTTGGCGCGCAGAGGCAGCCCCAAGGCACAAACCCCAAGTATAGCAGCTCTTCTCCGCTGCTCAGATGAAAACCCAGGCGCCGCTTTGATGTAATCTTATAGCAAAGTTTAATGGCAATTTTATTTCTTCTGAAGTCAGCTGTCTCTGCATCGCCCCCTTGCAGGGTCCCTGTTAATGCAGGAAGACCCCAACGCAGCTCCCGCCCCTCGCGCGCGCTTGGCTTCGCCGCACACACCAGTTGTCACCTTTCCTTCTTCCCGGCTGTTACGTCACACATCGCAATGCGTTTAATCTCACAGTTTCGTTTTGGGATGTTGGTTGGTCGGTTTTCCCCTCCCCCTCTGAGGCTATTTGTCATTTTAATGGGATGCCACCCAAACAAATTGCATAATACAACGTGAAAACAAATTGATAAATTGTATTAGGGAAATAGTGGCTGGGATATTTTAACGGAAAGGTTTTGGCAGGTATATTTTCTCATTAGCGGACTAAGGCCGTGCAGGCACCGCCAGGCCGGAATGCTAAAATAGTTGGGGATAAGCTGCATTTATGGCCTGCTCGGCTAATGAAGGCGCAACTTCACTGTAAACTTGCTCCTGGACTTGGGGGGGGGGGGAACTAGCCCCCCCCAACACCTTTCCCGTTCCATCCCAGTTGCCATAACTACTGAACTAACTGCGTTTTTCCTACGACTCTTGAGACTTCGGTCTCCGTAACGATTTGTAAATACCATCTGTCTCGGGGGGCACCGTGTTCATTCCGGGGGGCGGATAGAGAGCTTTTTCTCTTTCCCAATGGAGGGTGGGGTTCAGTAAACCCACCCCCACCCCTCAAAAAAACCAGGTAGGAAATGAGGAACTAATTAAGAGACCCTCCCGAGTCCCACAACCAGTGGGGAGGTTTCTCTCTGCCACGCTTGCACGTTGCGATGCCTCGGCCTTCCTGTGGGCCAGAGAGGAGCAACTGGTGGCCCTCCAGTCCCCACCAGGGCGTTGGGATCCAACCCTCCTGAAGGGCTACGCGCTTCCCGTTTCTGCTCTCACGGCCAGACGCGACGCTTTTGTAGTGGCAAGCGAAGCAACGGGGGCTTTGGTTTATGGGGGGGGAGACGGGGCGTCAGCAAAGCCTCCCCCCTAATTTTTCAGGCCTGCCTTGGGGTTGTAGACACCTGCGAGCCTGCTGGACCACCCTAAAACCCCAGGCCTGTGGCTAAGGCCGGTGGCGCCGCTCTCGCCGGCTCCTCGCAAGTGCCAAGCCGGCCTTGAAAGCCCCCCCCCGGACCTCGTGGCTTTTCCTCCTTGCCCGTGGGGCGCAGGCCGCGTTTGCTCCTCCCAGCCAGACCTGCCCACCGCGCCCGGTCCCAGCGCGTGGAAGAGGAGCCTGGCCCGTCTGGTCTCAGCCGGGACTTGCTGCTGCTTGCCTTACGAAAGTCGCCAGGGAAGGCCAGCCTGGCTGTCTTTCGGGTCTCGCCCCTCACCACGCGGCCTTGCTGGCCACGCGCACCAGGGAGCGAGCGCCCCTCAAATGCCGAGGAAAACGTGCGTCGGCTGCTGAGCAGGGGGAATGGCGGCGGGGGCGGAGAGGCTGCCGGGGTTGCCTGCGCTGCGCGCCCGGAGGCGCCGAGCGGCCCGGCCAGGAGCCTTTCATGCGTGCGCCTATGGCTCGCCCGCTCACGGCTCCGGCTCGCGGCCCTCTCACCAGCCGCTCCTCAAAGCCCTTGAACCGTTACCTCGCGGGAACCGCGAGCGGCCGGGCTCGCCCCGCTCCGTGTATTCGTCCCCTGCGGGCGCCGGGGGCAGCTGTTCGCTGCTGGGCTGCATACCGAAAAAGTTCCTTTGTTGACTTTGAACACGGCCCTGAACGGAGCAGGAGCGAGGGAGGAGGGGGCATGGAGTCCCCCACCGCCTTTGGCGTGGGGGCAGCCGGCCACGCCTCCCCTTGATCTGACTCTCCACCGGAGCTCCCCCCCCAGTTTCGCGGCCTTCCTTGGCCTGAATGTCCCGCCCCATTCAGGAGGCAAAAGACTCCCCACTTTTTTTACACACACACACTTCTCCCCTTCCCCTCTGCAAGCTGCGTGGGAGGGGACACTCCCAGGCGCTCCCCCAGTGTGACTTTCCGAGTAACGAAAATCGCGCGCCTGCAACGGGCTTTATCCGGCCGCTGTGGCGCGGGGTGTGTGTGTGAGAGAAGCAGTTTCCGCCGAGAAGGCGCGGCTGGATGCAGCCGCTCAGAATCGCAGCGCGCAATGGGCAAAACTGTCGCCTGCTGGCGCTGCCCGGAAAGCACCAGACCCGACACTCCTGACCTCGTTACTGGCCGGAGTGCGCTCAGCCTCGCCAACGGAGGAAGGAGGGGCGCCGCCTTTCGCCTCCCCGCTTGGAGCAGCGTTAAGGCGGAAGCAGCCAAGGGCTGTTTATCTGCAGGTTGGCCACGCTCAGCCTCCCTCGGGGCCCGGGCGAGCTCTGGTGGAGCGCTACTCCTGGGGAGGAGCCTGCCGTGGTCCGCGGGGCGAGGCACTTGGAGGACCAGCCTCTCCTCCTCCTCGAGCTCCGGCACGCTCTGCTCCCTGCCCCGCCCTAAAGGGGGGGCCCGCGGGTGCTGCCCACGGCTCGCCCCTCTCTCTGCGGGCGTTCATTTGCCAGCCTCCGGGAGGACTAGGCAGGGCGCGCGTGCGTTGTGCGCCGTCCGACACGTAGGGCCTCCGGCCCGGGGGGAGGTCAGCCTAGGAAAGACCCGCCTTGCTCTTTGTGAAGGAGGGGAGGGGCCCCGCTTGGCCGAGCGGTCTGCCCGGGAGAGGCACCCGATGACCTCGCGCCAAAGAGCTCCCCCACCTCCGCTTGGAAGGGGCTTGCTCCACTGAACCGAGTCCGAGGTGGCCCCTCGAAGACGGGCTCCGCGGCCGGCCCTTCGCTTGGTTGCCTGACTCCTGCCCCGCCCAACAGGCGGGAAAGTAGGTCACTCGCCGGCCCGGCCCGCCGCTTGCGCACTCGCTCCGCGGCTGCCTCGCCAAGAGCACGCGTCAGCCACATGATCACTGCGCGGTCGCTGCGCCTTGCTAGCGGCGCGCTACTTCTCCCGAGGGAGCCGCGGGCCGAGAAGACCCGTTGGGGGCAAGTGCAGGCCAAAGCGGCGCCCGTGGGGCGAGCGGAGGAAGCGTTCTTGCCAAAGGGCAGGGATCATGGGAAGGCAGGTCCACAACGCCTTGGGAGCCATCGCTGCAGCGCTTGGCGGACGCCAGCTCAAATCCCGCGAAGCCGAGAGGCAACGGATGTCCTTGAGCCGCCCTCCGCAGCCTCACCTACCGCGCAGGGTTCTTGGGAGGACAGCGGTGTTGTGGGGAGGGGTAGAGGGTTACGTATGGCCAAGGCGAGCCCTCCAGCTCCTGCTGGACTCCCCGCTCCCACTAGGCTGTGGGGCCAACGTGGTCCGAGGGGAAGGGCCGAATGATGGATTTAGGTTTACATCCCTGCGGAAGGAGCCCGGTGGGGGGGCAGCAGATAAGTCAGGCTGAGAGGCGCTGGGGGTCCTACCTCGGCTGAGTTGGGTGGAGCCGAAGTTCAACGGGGCGTTTTAAAGGGTCGCTTAGGATGCCTTGACTGGAGATTATAAATACAAGCGCCTTTCCTTCGAGTAACCGGGGGTCATCACGTGGGCGGGGGCAAGCTATTCAGGCCTCTAATCGGCTCCGGGGGTTACTTGCTGCTGTTCTAGCGAACGGGGGCCCGCTCGAAGACGGCGCGCGGGCCTTCAAGCGTCGCTTGTCCCGCCAGCAGCTCAGGGCCTCGCTCGGCCTGCCTCCTCGGGCGCATCTTGGCCTCCGCGGGCCAAGCGGGAAGACCCGGCTGGCGGCTAATTCCCTCCCTCCCAGGAAAGGCCGGCAAGGCTGCGCAGCCGGACCCCAGGCCGGGTCCTGGCCTCGCCACGCGCGCCCACAGTCGCCTCTTCTCCCGCGGCGGTTTGCAGGAGAGCCGGCGAGCCCTTCTCCAGCGATTGCGGCAGGACTCTGGAGGCACCCCAGGAGCAGTGGGAGGCCCGTTGCGCGTCCCGTTGGAGCCCCCAGCAATTGTCCTCCCCTTGCTGTTTAGTCAGGAAGGTTCCCGGAACAGCTCGCAAGTCAGTCCAAATAGTGCAGCCCCCCCAGACTTGCACGCTAAAAAGACATAACACGAAAGGAAAAAGGGAAGAGGGGAGAAGCTTCAGTCCTCCGCAGCGCTCCCCGGTTAAAGGATCAGGAAGCAGGAGATGGGGGAAGACCCTTCTCTGGCTGAGATGCTCGAGACCTTCTGCCAGTCAGAGCAGGCAACACTGACCTAAATGGACAAAAAGTCTGCGCTAGGATAAGGCAGCTGTGTTTGCCAGCTCGAAGCCCGAGAAAAGGGGGGGAGTGAGAAATGCCAGAACAGCGGCTGGCGGGACTTTGTGCGGGCGGGAGTGTTGACGGTGCCCTCGGGGACAGAGAGCTGGGAAGAGCCCCTGCTCGCCTGGGGGTCTGCTATGTTGTGTGGTTGCCGCGTTGGGTCTCCCAGCGAGGATGCTTCTTATCAAGAAACGGACGCGCGGGCCGCGACTACGGCCCGCGGGGGCTTCCTTTCCTCCCGAGCCGGCCTGTTCCCCGCCCTGGCCTTCTCCGCACGGTCTAGAAAACGCTTCAGATGCGCGCTTTATGCTGAGCAAAGCTGCTGGTGCTCGCCTTAATGCCCAGCGAAGGCGAGTCTCCAGAGACCGGGGCCGGTGGAGCAAAGAGGCGCTTCCAGGAGCCACCGGGGGAGGCGCGTCCAGCAGCCACATCAGCCCCGTCCCGCCCAAAAGTCCCAGATGCAAACAGCCCTGGGCCGGGGAGGGGCAAGCGGCGAGAACTGCTGGGAATCAAAGCCGTTTGGGTAAAGAAGTTTGAAAGGGGGTGGGATGGACTGGGGGAGCCATTGCGCAGAAGAAATAGCGGCCTCGCAGCAGCAGAGCGAGCTCCGCCTGGAGAGGGGCGCTGAGAGGTTTCCGGTCCATTCCTGCCCAGCCCTCTTCTCTCCCCCAGCCCCGACTGCCGTCGAGACGGGGATTGCGTGGCTGGGCACGTCTCGCAGCTCCGCTCCAGCCAGGCGGCCTTGGGAAAACGAGTCCGGGGCGGGCTGGGAAGAATAGTCGTGACCCGCCCCCCCCCCCCCCCGGCCAGGAGTAGCCTTGTGGAAGTCAACACCTTCCACGCTTTGTATCTGCACCCTCTTTGGCTGCAGCCCATGCACACCTACCTAGGAGTAAACCCTGCTCTGCTCAGTAGGACCTAGTCATGAGTAAACGTGCATAGACTTGGACTGCATTCCTGCCTCTTCTTTTGGGATCAGTGCATTGAGCCTCTCCTGGCATCCCCCTCACTAGGAGCCAGTGGCCTGCCTTGTTGGAAGTGGGGCAAGAGCAACTCCCCATCATTCTTTTGTTTGTGTTCCAAAGGGAAGATAGAGTGCGGGTCCTCCAGATGGCTAGACTTGCCCACCTGTGCTGTGCTCTGACTAACTTCCTTCCTTGTAAACTGACATGCTCAGGGAAGCTGACCTGCCCCGCCTTCCTTTGTCGTCTTCTTTGACTGTCCCTGGAGAGAGGAGACGCCTTTGTCTCTGTTCTCTCCCTCCTGAGCCAGGAGAGCAACCCCCAAGTCTGGGCCTTGCCACCTCCAGCTTAGCTAATTAGAACGAGGTATGCCTTTCCTATATATTGTGCATTTCTATAAAGGAGCTTTTCTTATTTTGAGAGAGCTGGACTGCCTTCAAGTCGATCCCGACTTATGGCGACCCCATGAAGAGGGTTTTCATGGCAAGCGGTATTCAGAGGGGGTTTCCCATTGCCTTCTTCTGAGGCTGAGAGGCAGTGACTGGCCCAAGGTCACCCAGTGAGCTTCATGGCTGTGTGGGGATTCGAACCCTGGTCCCCCAGGTCATAGTCCAGCACCTTAACCACTACACCACACTTAAGTTTTAAGTCTCAGTGATCTCAGTGCAGGGTAAAAGCCTGCCACTTAGGCAAATGCACACACTGGCACATACACAGCTCAGACAGCTGACGGTCTCTGCATGTACAAATTTACATAACATTCCTGAAGGTAACCTTGGGCTACAACTCCCATGGGGAGGGAGTGGTGTGGGAGTTGGGGGTCCAAGAACAGCCGGCAGGCCATGCTTCCCCACCCCTGCCTCAAAGCACTGGGCCACTGACTGTCCCCAGTATTTTCTGCCTTTGCATCCTCTTGGGCAGCCTTCCTGTCAGCTGTTGAGAATGGGTAAGGCAGCCTTCGTCAACCTGCTGCCCTCCAGGTGTTTCCAACTACAGTTCCCATCGCCCCCGGGCACCAGGTTGGCAGAGGCTGGTGTAAAGTAGCAACTTACAGAAGGATGAGTAGTCTCTTAAGGGTCTTGCTGGGGCGGAAGGGAATCTCCTGCCTTAACTATCTGACAAGACTCTTGTAACAACCGATGCTCCACCCCATGGAGCAACTGCAGGGAGGCTACAGCCAGGCAAGGGCCTCCGGCAGCCTGGGCTCCCCTCCAGGGGTAGGGCTGATTCCAAAGGGTCTTTGTCCTGGGGCAAGAGCTCACAGCCATCAAATGCCCAGATCAGCCCAAGAACATCAAAAACGGGTCTGGTCAAGGGATGCACCCCGTCCAGTCCGAGGGTGGGGGTCCTCAGGGCTGAGGGCCAAATGCGGCCCTCCAGAACTCTGCTATCTGCCCTTCCCCCCGGGCCACATCCCTCACTGATCCTGCTTTTCCCCTTCCTTGCATCTCCCTTGCCTGGATGCAGCACTGACACGGGTGTGTAAAAACTAGCCTACTGTACAAAGGCAAAATTTACATTCATTGCTCTGCCCACTGTTGCTTCTGGCCCCGCCTGCCACTAGCATGTGGCCCCTGGGCAACCACCAGGGCATGAAGGCAACAGCCCTACCCGTTGTTTGCCCTCTGGTGCTCAGTAGACTACCTTTGGGCATGGAGGTTCCATTTAGCTGTCATGGTAAATAGCCACTGACTGGCCTGTCCTCTTCCACAACTGCCTGATCTTAAGTCATCTTAAGATTAAAGCCGGCCATTGCTACAGCCTAAATTGTAGCTTGGTGGCAGAGCCTCTGCGTTGCTGCACAAGGTCCCTGGTTCAATCCCCGACAGCATCTCCAGGTAGGGCCAGGAGAGGTTCCCTGCCAGAAACCCCAGAGAGGCAGTGCCAGGCAGTGCCGAGCTGGATGGATCTCTGGTCTGACTCGGCCTAAGGTCACTTCCGGTGCTCAAGGCTGACTAGGCAGGGAGTGGAACCCTTGGCAACTGCCACTCTGGCTGCAGGGCCCTGTGACACAGGGCCCTTTGGATTGCCCCTTGGCTTGTGCCCAGATTCAGGTTGTGGCCAGTGGCCTTGAGGAGCAACACAGCCCTGCCACTCCCTGGAGCCGGTTTCCATGCCAGAACTATCCCGCGGGCCTCTGCATATGGGAGACGCCCTAGCTCAGTGGCAGAGCACCTGACTTGCATGCCAACGGCCCCTGGTTCAATCTCCGACGGCATTGCCAGGCAGGGCTGGGAGAGACTCTGCCTGAATCCCTGGGGAGCCCATATGGGCCACACAGCGTTAGTTGGAGCCAAGGGTCTGGCCTGGTGTGAGGCCGCTGCCTGTGTTCCTAGGGAGGTGCCATAGTTTGGGGATTGGGCACATGCTTTTGTTTGCAGAAGGTCCCTCGTCCAACCCCTGGCGTCTCCAGGCAGAGCTGGGAATGCCCCCTGCCTGCAGGCATGGAGAGCTGCTGCCAGCCAGTGTGGGCAGTACTGAGCTAGGAGGACCAAGGGTCTGTCTCAGGGTGGATCAGCTTCACCTGCTCTTATGCCCCCTTTGTAACTTCCCAGGTGTGGTTCCCTCGGCCAACATGGCTTCTTCCTCTGTGGCAGACAGAGGGGGTGCTTTGGCGCCTTCCAGCATTGGCTGCAGGCAATCCCCCCTCCCCCAGCATCCTCTGAGTGGCTGTTTGTGAGGTTGCATTTAAGGTCACATTGCTGGCGTTCAAACTGTACTTTTGTTATGTGTCATTCAGCTGCCCGCCCCCCCCCCCGCCACGAGGGGCTGAGCTCGTTCTGCTGTTTGGACATGCGCGTGCAATACTCTGTATTTCCCACTCCTGGGGGCTGCAGCACTGAACAGGACCCTCCCCATCCCACCCTCCTCTCAGATTTTAAAACCCAACCTGTTCTCTTAAGCGGCTCAGCTGCCTCTCCGGAGGCCCCAGACCTCTCCTCCTTGCCCAAAGGAGGCCTGGTGAGTCAGTGCATCCTTGCAGCGGCTTCGTCCTTCCCAGAGCGGCTGCCGCGGGACACGCAGAGGAGGAAGAGAAACGCAGCCGCAGGTCCTTGTTTTCACAGGGTTTCTTTATTCCACCCCGCTGGGTTGCCCCACTCAGTTGGGGCCTGGTCCTCCCCAGCGGCGGCCTGGCTTGGAACAGAATGTGGCCATTGCCCCCGCCAAGCACCAATGATAGCAGGAAAAGGCTGGGAAGGAAGGAGGGGGTGTTAATGAACCCCACAAGCTCCCCACATAATCTGCCCCCCCATATGGCCCCTCCTGTAGGCTGGCAAGAAGAGGAGCTAATGGGTGGGGGGCATGAATGGTTGGGAGGGTGGATGTCCCCTCAGGTGGGTGCCCCCCACCTCCCCCCACCTCATCTCCCTATAGTTCCTGCACTGCTTAGCCCCCACCCAACCTTTTGAAAGAAAATAGGTGGCTCTGCTTTTATTTCCTCTCTCTCTCGCTCTTTTGTAAAGCCATGGACAAATGGTCCCAGACATGACCATTCTTAGCTCTCCTCCACATCCCCCTCCCACCCCGGTCCCTGCCCTTTTTTGAAGACCCCTTCCCCAGGACACCAGCAAGACCCTCAGGCCAGCTACGAAAAGGGCCTTGCCGGGCTAACACTGTTCAGGACAGCCTGCGGTGTCCTCCGCCCACACTCCTCCCTCCCCACCTCCAGGATATGGACTATACTGATGGGTTCTGGACACCCTAAACTAGACCCCTCTCCGCTCTCCCTCTCCCTCTCAGGCAGGCTGAGAATTGTGCTTGTACGGGTAGATTGCAGGCTGGTCCACTTGGCTCTCTCGCTCTCTCCCTCACACACATTGCATACAGATAGATAAAACCAGCCAAAGTGCTGTGCTCTTAAGTTTCCAAGGACGTTGATCCCTCGTGGTTCCCACACACACGGTTTCCCCCCTCCCCCCCAAGCCCTTTCCAAGCGGGCGCCAAGTCCTCGCAGCCACCCACCCAAAATACTCTTCCTTTCTTCCTCTTGCTGTAAATGCATCAGTACGGGTCCTTTGGGTCCGGTCTGGGGATCTGTCCCTTTTGCTTGTTTTCTCTGCGTTGCAGTTTATAAACATCATAGGACATCACATCAGGGTAACCAAAGGGTGGGGAAAACCTGTGTATTGGTTTTATTTTAGATGTGAACACAGACGTTGCAAAAAAGAAAAAGAAAAAAATGCACCTTTGTTTTAAAGATTGTTAAAAGTTTCCACCTCTAGTCTGCCTGCCGTTGCCCATCTTTCCTCTGGTCATCCTATCCGGCAACTCCCATCCCAGCAGTCCAGCCCTGCCCTGCTAAGGTATGAAAGAATCCTGAGGCAATTCAGGAACCTGGATACTGTCTTCCAAGAGACTTCCAGCCTGCTTTGGCTCGGAGCCACAAGGAAGCTGAAAGGTGCCCCACAGCCACCGTGGCCACCAGTGCTGGACCCGTGTCCCCGACCCCATTCATGGAGGCCTGGTTGGTGATGTCCTGACAGCAGCGGTGTGGTTCCTTTTGTGTAATCCCAGGTGCGGGGAGGGTCTCCCTCTTTATCTCCCTCTCAAATTAACAGGGTTTTACAGGGATTTTACAGCCTCTTTGCAGTCGACACTATCCAAGGATTAGCTTCAGTCCCTTTTATTAAGGGAGGGGAGGGGAAAATCCCTTTTTTGAGGGTGCTCCATTGGGGCTGCTTGTGGTGAGCGTGTGGGGTATTGCTTGTAATCTCATCCTGTGGTCACGCAGCACAGCGCGCGCACCCCACACGGTCCGCGTCTTATAACCCTCCTCGCCGGCCATGGACAGGGACCTGGACAGGGCCAAACCCTTGACGCAGAGAAAAAGAAGGAGTAAAACTAGTAATGCTGGGGCTCTAGAGACCAGTCGTGTTCGTGGTTCCGCATGGCTCTGGGCAACCCACTGTCAGCGGATAATCACCACCAAGGCCAGCATCCCGGCTATTAGAGCAGCCTGGGCAGCCCCCACGGCCCTCGCCCCTGTGCTCCACGTGCCGCCCCCTGCCGCCTGCTGGACCCCGCTGGGGGGCGGCATGAGTGTCCGCTGGCACTTGCCCTTCTGCTTAGGCAGCAGGCCGAAGTTGGACTTGTGCTCGTAGTCTTGCATCTCAGTGTTCTTCCAGGGCCCCAGGGATGGAGCCTTGATGGTCCTGTTCCGGCTCTTGGTGCAGTTCTTCCTGTAGCCTGGGCGCTGTCCGGGTTGGGCCCCATGCTCCCCTGCCCTCGCTTTCCCCTTCTCCCTGGAGGAGTGGAGTGGTGGATGGTCTCTGGGGGGCGCCCTGTCAGCCGAGGGGGGGAACCTGGGCCCGGTGATCTGGTGGAGGGATTCCGAGCCGGTGCAACCATGGAAGCTCTCGGCGTTGAGTTCTTTCAGGTCTGTGCCGTGGAATTTCTCTGGGAACTCACAAATGACGCTGGAGCTGGAACCCCGGAACCGGCGCAGCCATTCCCAAAGAGACTGGGCCCGGCAGTCACAGTTCCAAGGATTCCCATTCAGGCGGAGGTACTCCAGCGCCTCCAGGTAGGCCAGGGATTCTCCCTGCAGCTCAGAGAGGCTGTTGTTGAAAAGGAAAAGCAAGGTGAGTCGCCGGAGGTCATGGAAAGCCCGCCGGTGTATGCTCTGGAGCTGGTTCTGGTGGATGAGCAAGCGGTCCAGGTTGACGAGTCCCCGGAAGGTGTTCTGGTGGAGGCTCCAGAGCTTGTTGCCATGCAGGAAAAGGTGGCTGAGGTTGACGAGGTCAACGAAGAGGTCTTCATGAAGGTAGTCGATGTGGTTGTCCTGCAGGTAGAGGTACTGCAGGTTGTGCAGGCCGCTGAATATCCCTCTGGGCAAGGAGCTGAGCCCACACTTGTAGAGGTGCAAGGCGTGGAGCCGGACCAGCCCCTGGAAGGTCTCAGCCGCCAGCTCCCGCAGGTTGTGGTTGTCTCCGAGGTCAAGCTCCTCCAGGTGGGCAAAGCCCTTGAAAGCGTTGGGGTCGACGAAGGTGATGTTGTTGGAGTAGAGCCAGAGAGTGACCGTGGAAGGGCTGAAGTGGCCCCTCAGCACCAGCGAGATCTGGTTGTTCTGGAGGAAGATCCGCTCGCTGTCCTCTGGGATCCCCTCTGGGATGGCCAGGAAGTTGTGGGACTGGCAGCTGACGGTCATGGGAGATGGGTAGCAGACGCAGTCCACAGGGCAGCCACTGGAGGAGTGGATCTCCAGCCCAAGGAGCACGAGGAAGAACTCCAGGCATCCCCCTGCAAGACAGAGAGAGATGAGGGGGGCTCTGCAAGTGGGCAGATCCATGCGCGGCAGAGAAGCAGTTCCTGCCATTGGCTCTGCCCCACGTGTCCCCACAAGGGCCTCTGGTCTGCCTTTCTTTGGCCTCCCTCCCCTCTGCCCCTGCCTGCCCAAGCTGGAGGTGGGCCATTGTCCCCATGAGTTACCCCATTACAACAGCCCTGCAGCTGGATCATGCCGTGGGGTCCATCTAGTCTCCTACTGTGGCCAGACAGTTTCCTCCCACAGGGACAGGACACAATAACAGCACACTCTCTCCCCCTCCTTCTGTTCCCCTGCAACCAGTATTTGAAGGTAGACTGACTCTGAATTTGGAGGTTCCATTTAGCCATCAGAACAATTTTGTCAATTTGTAATCAATTTCTTTTCAAAAGCTAGTGGCCATCCCCACATCCTGTGGGAATGTGGGGTGAAGAAGTGTCTCCTGTCTCTCTTTGCATCACTTTGGCTCAGCAGTAGGGCTGGCAGCAGCAAGTAGCCCCCGCCAGCCCAGCTTCATGACCCCTTTCTCCTCCCCCTCCTCCATGGCACATGCCTGCCCCGTCACCAGGCTGCCCAACACATGCCAACCCTCCCAGTGGGCGCTCTTCCCTTCTGCCATGATGCCCACACGCTGCAGCTCCCACTTCAGCCTGTCTCCCAGGCATTATATTCCCGAATATTGCCAGAGAAACGGGATCAAGGACAGAAGCCCCCCCCCGCCTTTATCTATTATTTATGCTCTGAAATATTAATGCCCTGCCCTTTGCCAAGTGGCACTGAGGTTGCTATAGCATCTGACTACTAAAGATGCTGGAGTGCTGTTCTAATTGCCACTTGGGTTTTATTATTTATTTTTATATATATATATAAAGACTGTCAGATAAAGCCTTCCCAAAAAGTTCCTGGGGCTGCCACTGAGGGGTGTTCAGGAGGAGCTGAGGAGTGAGAGAGAGAGAGTGTGCACTGGGCTGCTTCTGACATCCGTCCGGCACCTCTTGTTTGTCCAAGAAGTGGGTGTGTTGAAGAAGAGGCATCAACAGGTCCCTGCTGGCAGTGAATCCTGCTGATTAAAGTTATGCCCAAGGGATTAGCCCTATATCTGCATTGGGACCAAAGACCCTGGCCCTCAGATGCTGCTCCAAGTCCTGCATCTCTGCTCATGCCAAATTCACCCCCTGGTACTTAAAAGCAGCTTCAAGCCCAAAAGTGTGTTGGGCGGGAGGGGAGGGGGGTGGCAGGAGGGGGGATCCCAGCTTCAGAGTCACTCTTGGTCATAACCTGAGGCTGGTTGTAGCACCTCAAAAACTCCTTATTTGTTTCTGTTCCAGCGACATCTCTGGCATTTGCCAGTCAGTCCTGAACAAGGGCCAAAGAAGGGTGGTGATCATGATGGTAAAAGTGGAGGACCCTCCATCTCTGCCCCATATAGGTTTTCAGCACATTGAAGCGGATGTGGGGAACCCCCTTTGGCCCTCTAGATGCTGCCGAATTACAACTCCCATCATCCTCTCTGGCTGTCAGCTGTGCTTGCTGGGGCTGATGGGAGTTGAAGTTCAGCAACACCTGGAGGGCCAACAATGCATGCAAAGTGTTTTGAAAAAGTAAGTGTTTTACAAATGGTAAAATATGATTCATGGGCATAGCTCTTGGACTGATAAAGGCATCCTTGGTATTATTTTTATGGCATTTTATGCTCCTTGTAAATTTTGCTGTACACTGCCCCGATACTTTATATAAATATTTTTATATACAAATAAATAAATATCTTCTCAACAACTCTGTAAAGTAGGCCCATTGTTGCTGCTGCGCATTCTGGATTTGCATCGGGAAGGGTCATGAGCGGTGCAGACTGGGATTCCATCTCATTGGGTTCGACTCTAGTGAGAAGCACGCTGGAAGGGGTGGGGGATCTATACCTTAAAAGACACACATACCCAACTATGCTGTGTCACTTGGCATTTCTTTGTTGCTGCACCTACTTGGATAGGCCTCAGTTTCCTTACCAGGGAGGCAGTCCTTCCCACCATCCACCACAGTTCTCAGTTACACTTTGAGCCTGAAGATAAAAGGGGGGGGAGGAATTGTCCTTCTGCATCAGCAATTCCCAGTTCTGGTGCAAGCAAGCACAGAAAGCCGCGCTTAGTATGTGTGGTGGGTTACAAGCCCTTCAGCCCTGCGCATGGATCTGCAACAGGACCTCTTGCCTCATGGCAGGTAAGAGGCAAGTTGGGCACATGAAACCTCCCCCTGTGGGCCTGCCTTCTCCACCAGGATCCTTGCCCCGTTACGCTTCTCCTCTGCCTGCCACCTCCCTCAGCCCAGGGCTGCGCATATGCCGCTGTGCTTACAAGATCCACATTCTCTGCCAGGAAGAGCAGCAAATCCAGAGCAAGTTATGCAAAGTAGGCTGACGATGCACATTGCTGTGTTTATTTATTTTACATAATTGATTCTGCTATGGCCAGAAACAACCTCCTCCTGGCTTCTCCACCCTTCATTTTTGTTGTTGCCACCATGAGGGCTAGAATCTCGCCTTAAACTAATTGTTAAAAGCAAGCCGAGTTCCTCAAGACACTGAGTTCTGTGTCATCCATTACTTGTTTCTCTGCTGTGCTTGGTGCTAATTATGAGTTGGCCATCAGAGGTGCATGAGGGCTCTGGGGAATGATGTATCCTGGCAATGAGCAGCCTCCGTCCCTGTGCACCGTGCAGGATTTCTTACACTGGAGCCAAGCAACAGTCAAGTGCCCTGGGCAGCAGTTGGCAGCTGCTGCTGCGGTTGGGAGGAGGCGATGGAGGCCTAGTCAGGGGTGAAAGGGGCCTTGAGCAGATGAAACTGCCTTGTAGCAGGTCAGAACATTGGTCCATCTGGCTCAGCAATGCCTGCACTGACCGGCAGCGGCTCTTTCAGACGTACCTGGAGATGCCAGTGGGTCACGGAGAGCTGCCTTATGCCAAGTTAAGACTCTGTCCATCTAGGCGAATATTGCATACTCTGGGTGGCAGCAGCTTCCCCAAAATCTCAGGCAGAAGTGAATCTTTTCACCTGCTACCTGAACCTTTTAAACTGGAGGTGCTGAGGGTAGAACGGGGGACCTTCTGCATGCAAAGCAGGGGCCGGAGTCCCCTCCGCCAGTGGCCCTGTGCACATTTACTTGGAAGGAGGCCCTCCTGTCTTCAAGGGCACTTGCGCCCAGGTGCATTTGCAGAGCCTGCACTGCGCTACGCCACTGCACTCTGGCCTCCATGCTGTGGGGCTTCAGCCAGTGTTGCCTCTCTTCCCGTCCCCGACCCCCATGCACAAATGCCCCCTTCCCAGCCCAAGGCCCTGATTCCTTGGATAGCGGTACCTCCCCTTCCCATCTCTCTCTCTCACACACACAGGCTTTCCCTTCTTGCTCAGGGCGGCCTCACAGGCCTGTCCGAATTACGCCCCACATGACTATGCTAATTGGGTGCTAATTAGGCATTGCTTAATGGATGCTTGAAATAATTTATCTCCGGCTCTGTCCAGCCTACAGCCTCGCTGCCAGGAGCGCCTTCCTTGTTATTAGGTTACTGCGAGGACGTGCTCAGGAGAGTGGTCTGCCTTGGCTTGCTCTCCTTCCTGGCCGTGAGGAGCAGAGGAGCACCCCCGCTTCCAGGACACTGGGAAGGAGGCACGGGGGGGGGGGATGGGCAGCAGCAGAGGGCTGGTGTGTGTGTGTCTGCATGTGCGCAAAAGGCACCCTGCGTAACAAGCTGGAGCAGTGCAGGAGCCAAGCAAGACTCAGGAGCAAGGCATCCTCTTCTGAGACGGGGAGCCTTGACATGCATCGCAGGGATGGCGTGGCTCCCCCCTCCCAGTTGCTACTACCAGTCGTACTTGCGCATCACTTGGCTGCAAGACCCGCTGGGCACCAGGCCTTGGAGACTGGGCTCCTGCCTCCCTCCTCCCTGACAAGCACACGGCAAGCATCTCGCGCTGGTCTCCACGGGCCCTCCGCCCCCCAGAGGCCAGGCGGCATTGTTTACTGCACAGCCTCGGTTGCTGCTGCCACGCCGGGCTGGGCAGAGCCCCAACACAACAGGCTGGTCTGGAGAGAGTGGCAAAGCCACATGGGGCTAGGCAGAGTGCCAGCACAGCCCCCAGCACAGCCAGCCATCTAGGTGGGTCTGGGGGCTTTGAACAACTGCCCCACAACAGACTTAGGAAGCTGCCTTGTACTGAGTCAGGCCCTAAATAGACTATTTAGACCAGTATTGTCTGCACTGACAGGCAGGGGTGGCTGTTCAGGGTCTCAAACTGATGCAAGCAGGACACCAGCACTCTCCCACTGGGCAGCCGCTCTTTCTAGGCCTTGAGTAAGCAGGGCTGCGGTGTTTCATGAATTAATCAGTTAGGTTAATTGGCTTTTTTAAATCAACTAAAAATGTGCCTCTAATTAATCAGGCTGCATTTTTATTGTTATATATGCAATTGCGCACATATGCTTTTTTCCACACCAGTGGCTCTAAGAACTGCAGGTAGCCAGTGCTATCCTAAAAGAGGCCTTCCTGGTTCTCTGGCACCCAGGAGGGGACGCCTCTCCTGCTAAGATCACACGCACGCGCTGTGGCACAAGCACACATGATCTACAAGCAAAGAACAGAGGCTTCTTGCTTCAGAAATACTGTCAGGAATTCAGCCAGATGTGAACCTGGGCAGATTCTAACTGATACAGATTAGGGAAAACTCTGTGATGAATGAATGCATTACAGTTTCTTTAGCCGCAGGAAGAGCCCTGCGTGCCTGAGGCTTCCAGAGCACATTGCTGGGGCTGAGCTAAAGCTCCCAGGTGCCGCCCTCCACAACTCCACTTCCCAGCATGTGTCCCTCCGTTCCCCACCCCCCCCCAGCAGTACCTGCTGCCTCTTTGGGAGAAGAGGACCCCCCTGCCTCCCTACCAGAAGCTGCCTGCGGTAGTGGCTAGTAGTGTTTGGGGGCTCCAGCACGTGGCCTGCCGCTGATGCAGAGCCAGCGCAACCTCCCCGCATCACTCTTAGCGAGCCGCGTCATAAATAACTGACAGATCCCAGCTGTTTGGAATTATAGTTTCTGAGAGAGTGACAGCTGTTGCCAATCCCCCAGTAGTCGCCCCGGCAGTTTTGGAACATAAAAATCATGAGAGATAATTTTGTCTTCGCATAATTTGCTTAGGCAAGCTGTGGCTTAATAGCAGTTATGACCTTAAAGGCAAAGAAGGGTGGGCTTCAGGGGCCACCGGCCTCTTGCCCCATTGGCCTGGGAAGGGGGAAGCCAGCATCAGGACTGTTTAGTGTGGGGCGGGGGGGAGCCCCTTTTGCCAATTGTTAATGAACAGGTGGTTCCCCTACATGCCTCCTACGCCCCCACAAACCCACAGCCAACTTTCTCTTGGAAAGGGAATGCTCAGATTCCAAGGCTATTAGACTCAATGGCCTTGGAATCTGAGCATTCCCTTTCCAAGAGAAAGTTGGCTGTGGGTTTGTGGGGGCGTAGGAGGCATGCAGGGGAACCACCTGTCCTTCCCCAATGTGGAAAATGGACAGCAAGGGGTGGGGAACCCTTTTTTGCCTGAAGAGAGCCGCTCCCCTGAGGAGGGTGTGGCTGCCTGGTGAGTCATATAGGGCAGATCCCTGAACCTGAACTAACATTTGCAGGAAGGGATTCTGAGGAACTAAGACAAATAGTGAGAGAGGAAGTTCTAAGCTTAATGGACAATATAAAAACTGACAAATCACCGGGCCCGGATGGCATCCTCCCGAGAGTTCTCAAAGAACTCAAATGTGAAATTGCTGATCTGCTAACTAAAATATGTAACTTGTCCCTTGGGTCCTCCTCCATGCCTGAGGACTGGAAAGTGGCAAATGTAACACTAATCTTCAAAAAGGGATCCAGAGGGGATCCCGGAAATTACAGGCCAGTTAGCTTAACTTCTGTCCCTGGAAAACTGGTAGAAAGTATTATTAAAGCTAGATTAACTAAGCACATAGAAGAACAAGCCTTGCTGAAGCAGAGCCAGCATGGCTTCTGCAAGGGAAAGTCCTGTCTCAGTAACCTATTAGAATTCTTTGAGAGTGTCAACAAGCATATAGATAGAGGTGATCCAGTGGACATAGTGTACTTAGACTTTCAAAAAGCATTTGACAAGGTACCTCACCAAAGGCTTCTGAGGAAGCTTAGCAGTCATGGAATCAGAGGAGAGGTCCTCTTGTGGATAAGGAATTGGTTAAGAAGCAGAAAGCAGAGAGTAGGAATCAACGGACAGTTCTCCCAATGGAGGGCTGTAGAAAGTGGAGTCCCTCAAGGATCGGTATTGGGACCTGTACTTTTCAACTTGTTCATTAATGACCTAGAATTAGGAGTGAGCAGTGAAGTGGCCAAGTTTGCTGATGACACTAAATTGTTCAGGGTTGTTAAAACAAAAAGGGATTGCGAAAAGCTCCAAAAAGACCTCTCCAAACTGAGTGAATGGGCAGAAAAATGGCAAATGCAATTCAATATAAACAAGTGTAAAATTATGCATATTGGAGCAAAAAATCTTAATTTCACATATACGCTCATGGGGTCTGAACTGGCGGTGACCGACCAGGAGAGAGACCTCGGGGTTGTAGTGGACAGCATGATGAAAATGTCGACCCAGTGTGCGGCAGCTGTGAAAAAGGCAAATTCCATGCTAGCGATAATTAGGAAAGGTATTGAAAATAAAACAGCCGATATCATAATGCCATTGTATAAATCTATGGTGCGGCCGCATTTGGAATACTGTGTACAGTTCTGGTCACCTCATCTCAAAAAGGATATTATAGAGTTGGAAAAGGTTCAGAAGAGGGCAACCAGAATGATCAAGGGGATGGAGCGACTCCCTTACGAGGAAAGGTTGCAGCATTTGGGGCTTTTTAGTTTAGAGAAAAGGCGGGTCAGAGGAGACATGATAGAAGTGTATAAAATTATGCATGGCATTGAGAAAGTGGATAGAGAAAAGTTCTTCTCCCTCTCTCATAATTCTAGAACTCGTGGACATTCAAAGAAGCTGAATGTTGGAAGATTCAGGACAGACAAAAGGAAGTACTTCTTTACCCAGCGCATAGTTAAACTATGGAATTTGCTCCCACAAGATGCAGTAATGGCCACCAGCTTGGACGGCTTTAAAAGAAGATTAGACAAATTCATGGAGGACAGGGCTATCAATGGCTACTAGCCATGATGGCTGTGCTCTGCCACCCTAGTCAGAGGCAGCATGCTTCTGAAAACCAGTTGCCGGAAGCCTCAGGAGGGGAGAGTGTTCTTGCACTCGGGTCCTGCTTGCGGGCTTCCCCCAGGCACCTGGTTGGCCACTGTGAGAACAGGATGCTGGACTAGATGGGCCACTGGCCTGATCCAGCAGGCTCTTCTGATGTTCTTATGTCAGTGGCTGCTAGCCTCTATGCCACCCAGCTCAACTACAGTCAGCCGGCAGCCCTTTGAGCAGGACCTGGAGATGGACGTAGGGGCATCAGGAGAGCCAACGGGGCGGGTCCTAGACCAGCCTCCTGTCCTTGCAGTGGCCAGCCTGATGCCGCAGTGGGAAGCCCACGCGCAGCACCTGAGTGCAACTCTCCCCACTTTGTGATTCCTTCCAGCAACTGGCAGTCCGAGACACACTTCCTCTGACAGTGGGGGGTGGGGGAACATAGCCAGTGTGACTACTAGCCACTGACGGACTCTGGGCAGCGCCTTGGCACTGAGGACAGGAGCCGCCTGGGCAGCTAAGACGGCGCCAGGAGCCTCAGGATGCCAGACGGGCACAGGGTTGGACCCTCTTTCTCTCTCCCCCCCCCATTGCTTGCTAACAGCAGGACAGGACAGAGGCTGGGGAGGGAAGTCTGGAGTTGGCAGGGGGAAGCTTTTGCATTTGGTGGAAGAGGGAAGCGTTTCCAAGGTCATCTGGAAGCTCTCCCCACCCACCCACCCACCTTAGCTTGCCACTTATTGCAGTTTTAAAGCCAGCCATAAATTTCCTACTGTAATAACAGGGGAAATCAATAGTACAGGCTGAAACTCAAGCTTCCGCTTGCCTCGCAGCCAGGCCCAGGACCTCCCCACGGAGCGGTTCCTCCTGAACCAGACAAATGAATACCAGTGGGTGGATTGCCCTCCATTCCAGGCGCTTGGCCTTCCGGAGAGGGGGGGAGGTCTGTTAATTTGGGCCATTGCCTCCCCCATCCCCCCACCCCCTTGCAATGAACCTCAAGGACGATGTGACTGAAAAGAGACAGCTCCAGAGGAAACAAGTCTCCCTCCTCTCTCAAGCTGCTGGACATCTGGCGCCAGCCAAGGGGCACCTTGCAGACCAGGGTGCTCTCAAACGGCCCTCTCAGGAAATCTTTGGCCCTCTGCCTGCAGAAGTGCCTTGGACCTTTGCAGAGGTCAAGGAGGTGACTGACAGGCACAGGCAGTGCTCTCCTTTGCAAGTCGACTCGGAGGGAAGCCCCATTGCATGCCAGGGAAGGGTGCATAGGGCTGCAGCCTTAGTAAGACACACGTGCACAGGGAGCCTGCCTTTTTCGACAGCCTTAAAGAGAACCGGCCTACCCTGCAAAAGCGCTCCAGGACTGGTGAGGCCAGCTGAAACTCCTTTGGCAACCGCAACATCAGAACTCAGGGACCTCCAATGAAGCTGAATGGTGGGAGATTCAGGACAGACACAAGAAACCACTTCACACAGCGCAGTTAAACTGTGGAATTCGCTCCCACAAGGGACAGCGACCACCACCAACTTGGAGGGCTTTAAAAGAAGCTCTTCTGATGTCCTTATGTTAACCAGGCCCTCTTGGGCACTCCCCCCCCCCGTCCCGTGGCAGAGACACTCCTTGAGAACTGTCAAAGCAAGACTATTGGACGCTGCTGCCTTGCAGTGGCTGAGTCCATGAGCGTCCAATAAGCCCCACTTTTGCCTATGCTCCAGGGTAGCATCTCTCCAGGGTCTTGATCAGGAAAGGGGCCTTCTGGGCCCTGGAGCTGTCAGGGATGGATCCTGGGACCTTTTGCATGCTGCTCTGCCACGGAGCTGCGGTCCCTGTCTAGGGACCAACAGCAACAGGCTGGCCCTGGCATTGCTGGGCAGAAGCACCCAGAGCCTTCACTCTGCATGATACTGCAAAGCTGCCTCCAGTGCTGTGGGCAAAAGGAAAGCAGGCTGCCTGCCAGATCACACTGTGCAGGGCCGAGGAGCAAAGCCCACCCTCCACATCTTTCCTGACCGGGGGGGGGGAGTTAAGAAAGGGAAGAGAAGGGCCAGCAGTCTCCTTCACGTCGCATTACCATTGTCACGCTTCCTTGAAACCCAGCCCTGAAAGGAAGATTGTCTTTTGCGTGTCGGCGGATGTGTGCTCCTCAAAAACAAATTAGCACCGATTCGCTTGTCTGTAGAGAGCGGCCATCAGGGAACAGCCTCTGAAGGTGCAGGAAAAGGAGAGTATTAATGCTTCCAGCAGCCTAATCTGCTCAGAGAGCAGCTCCTGGCTGGGCCACCAGCAGCGGCTGCAGCCGGCCCAGGAAGATGAGACATGCCTGGCAGCAACCAGCAGGGTGCCTTCGTGGCCCTAGGCAGGGGCACCTGCTCCCGCAGCCCTGATTCCCTGCTGCATCTGGCAGGCATGAGGGGGGCTGGCCTCCCCACACCTGGCCTCCCCACACCTGTGTTGCTCAAGCCACCCATCTCTGCCTCCAAGGTGGGCCAATCCCTCCCAACACCACCCTCTCCAGAGAAGCCATTTCACAAGCCCTCTACGTGCTGATGCTTTGATCGCTCTTCAAAAAGGTTCAGTTCCCAGTGGCACCTCCAAGCAGGGCGGGGAGAGTCGCCTGTCCAAAACCTGGAGAGCTGCTGCCAATCAGAGCAGACAGTACTGAGCTAGATGGACCAATGATCCGGCTCCTATGAACAAGGCAGTGTCCTGTGTTCCAACTGGCAGCACAGACTTAAGTCAGGACCGTGAAGACTGGGACCTTGCTTTATTTCTAGGGGAAGAGCACCTGCTTTGCCTGCAGAAGGCCCCGGGTCGGCTCCCTGACTGCAACCCTGCAGAACATCTGTCAGCCCTGTGGACATTGCTGAGCTAGGACACCTCTGCTCTGGCTTGGCATCAAGGAGGCTCCTGCGTTGCATGGCTGCTTCTGGGCAACAGCCAGAAAAGCATCTTCCTTGTGAGCACCACTGAGCCACAGCTGTGGCTGCCAGGGGGAAAGCAGCACAAACTCAAACCGTAGGCTTGCCAAGCCCCACCACACATAGTTCGGCCTCTAAAAGCCACCCACGTACAAAGCCGTCCTTCCCACTTTTCTGCTGACTCCGTGAATCCTCCCCTGACCCAATGTGTTTCGGCTGATGAGGCTGGAGCGTTTCTGTGCAAGTTGCATGCTGCTTCTTGCCAGTTGCACAGCAGCTGGTGTTTCAAGAGGCCACCGACTATGAAAAGTGCCCTGTTCCAAGTCAGAGGGATATATATGAAACATCCCTGCTGCTGGACAGCTTCGCTCCTCTAACGGCTCATCATCATGCTTGGTGTGGCTGGTTGTAAGTGGTGGCGTTGGTTAATTCCTAGCTGGAGTTTTGGGGAAAGGAGCCTGGGGGAAGACCATCAGGGATCCTGGTAAACAATTAGGGAGGTCAGGCCCAGTTTACAGGGGGCTGCCCTGCATTGTTGACCGCTGTGCTTTCCCTGCGCAGGGATGCCACACTCCACTAATGTCTCTGAGCCATTCTAGTTCCTTGCAGTCAGTGAGTTGGATTGATGGGCTTCCAGATTGGCTCATCTGCCCCCTCTTGTGCCGTAGCTTCCCTCACCCTTTCACATGAACCTGCCTGATTGCTAAGATCATTCTCTGAGTCCCTTGGCTGGGCATGCCCATCAGATATCAAGCTGGTGGTGAGTGGGGCAAGGGGCCTTTTCAGCTGTGGCCGCATTTAGGGAACAGTAGCTCAGTGGCAGAGCATCTGCCTTGAAAGCAGAGCTTCTCAGGTTCAACCCCCAATGGCATCTCCAGGTAGGACTGGGGAGAAAAAGACTCCTGCCTGAAATCCTGGGATGCTGCTGCCAGTCAGTGCAGGCAATACTGAGCTAGACGGACGGATGGTCTGACTTTGTATAAGGCAGTTTCCTCTGAATATCATGGCTTTTGGGCTGCTCCAGGCAAAGGCTTTCTTTTATTTCACTGCCCACTGACATGGCGCCTACAGCCGCCACTGGGCTCAAGCTACGGGGTTGATTTACGGGGCTGAGGGTTTTCTCTTCTCTTTCCAGTCCAGTCTGCTCTCTCTTCGGAGCAGCCATGGCAGTGTTCTCTCCCCAGGGGAGCTCCTCTCAAAGGATCCAGAATGCCTTCTGGGCACCACAGAGAAAAGCAATTCACAGTCAGAAATGGCCTCCCCCCCTCCTCGGAGGCTTTTCTAGGAACAACAACAACAATAGCCACTCATGCAGAAGACGGGAAGCTACTTTCCACTGAGTCAGGCCACTGGTCCCCATAGCTCAGTACTGTCTACACTGACTGGCAAGGGTTCCTCGGGATTCTCAGGCAGGGAACATTCCCACCCTACCATCGGGATTGAACCTGGGACCTTCTGCATGCAACGGTGATGTTCTACCATTGAGCTACGGCCAAGATTCCAGTCCTCAGGCTTCTGAATAAAGGTCTGGTTTAAACAGAAGCACAGGAGGCTGCCTTCTACCAAGTCAAACCATTTGGTCCACCTAGCTCAGCACTGTCCACACCGAAACGTCCTCTCCCCCTGAATAGAACTCGGACCGCACCATGGTATACACCACGGTTGCAGGGTTTGAGGCAGGAGGTGAGACGGCTAGAATGCCGGTGGCGGAAGTCTTGCTTCGAGGACGATCGGACACTGGTTAGAGCAGCAATAGCAGCCTACCAAGTGGCAACAAAGGCAGCAAAGAAGGGCTTCTTTGCTGCCTCTATTGCATCCGCAGAATGTTGTCCCAGGAGGTTGTTCCAAGTGGTCCAAAGCCTGGTCGGTCCAGCTGCCCAGGAACCCATGGAGCACTCTAAAGCCTCCTGTGACGCATTTTCAAAACATTTTGCTGATAAAATCGATCGCCTGAAGAGCGTAATTCCGCACGCCGTGGACACAGGAAGCGGGCCAGAGGCGATCAGTTGCGATCCGGTCCGGTGGGATCGGTTTCAGCCTCTTCCCTCTGAGGAAGTGGACAAGGTGCTCTCTACTGTGAGACCGACCACTTGTTTGTTTGACCCTTGCCCCACGTGGCTCATTGTGGGCTGCAAAGAGAGACTGAGCGAAGGGATCATGGCGGTGGTAAATGCTTCCTTGGAAGAGGGTGCATTGCCATCCGCCCTCAAGGAGGCGGTAATAAAGCCCATCTTGAAAAAACCCTCCTTGGATCCCCAAGATTTAAACAACTTTCGCCCAGTCTCCAATTTACCATTTTTGGGCAAGGTGATCGAACGTGTGGTGGCCAAACAGCTACAGACACACTTGGAGGAAACAGATTACTTAGATCCATTCCAACCGGGCTTCAGGACTGGATATGGAACTGAAACAGCCTTGGTCGCTCTGGTGGATGATTTAAGGAGGGCGTTGGATAGGGGAGAACACTCCTTCCTCATCCTCCTGGATCTCTCAGCGGCTTTTGATACCGTTAACCACGGTATCCTCCTGGATCGCCTGGAGGGAATGGGAATTGGGGGCACTGTTTTACGGTGGTTCCGTTTCTATCTCTCTGGCAGGTTTCCGCCAAGGATTGAAAACTTGGTTGTTTCAGCGGGCATACAAGTCTCCTAGATAATTTTAGTTTACAGTGTATAGATGTAGGTTGGTGGATTATAATTGTTTTATATGTTAAAACTGTATTATATGTTGTATTTTTAATGATGTATGCCGCCTAGAGTGGCCGTTCATTCGGCCAGATAGGCGGCCTAAAAATAAAAGTTTATTATTATTATTATTACTATTATTACCTGCCTCCGTACTGCAGCCGCTTCCCTTTAGACGAAACCCAAAGCTGCCTGGGGTTTGCCCATCTGATCTTTCCCACTGCCACACTACCCTTTAAGGCCAGGGGGGGGCCAAGGGAGGCCTTCTGGCTTCTTCAGGCAGGGGGTCCAGATGCCTCTCTCTGCAGTCAACAGAATGGGTAACCCCAAATCTGTCATCTTGGACAGCATGCACACACACACTGTGGCCGGCCTCTGCTTGTGGTGCTGGTCCAGGAAGCCAGCCTGTGGTGCTCAGCTCTCTCCGCTGCCCGCCCTCACCTCCTCCTGTACTACAAGTCTCCTGCTCCTCAAGTCCAGTTAGCAAAACTTTTAAGGAAATTAAGAAGTGCTGGAACGACAACAAGGCAGGGAGGCCTGGCAGTGAGAGGAAGGCAGGAGCGGCTAATGCAAAGCAGAGGGCCTGTGCCATCCAGGCGGCCAGGATCACTCGTCTCCAGAGGTGCAGGAGCCATTGAGGTTGGCTGAGGGAGGGCCCAGCCGGCTGGCCTTGGAAGTGGGGAAGAGGGAGCGAGCAGCCACCGCCAGACCAACTTCTGACTGGCCATCTGATGGCTGCTGATAGCATTTATCCTCTGGGCAACATCTGTGGCTTTTACGGTGCTTTTCCCTTCTGAAGTCTTTGTTAGGGGCCTTTTATCAGTCCAGTCACTGTGAAGAGGCAAGCGTGTATGAAAAGCCATGCATAAGCAGGCGCCTGGCGTGGGAGGCGGGGAGGGTGGCTTTCCAGGACCACAGCTGCAACAGTGCTGACCAGCAACCCTAGCTGGTGGTCTACCTTTTGCAGCTGCTAAGTACCAAACCTGTCCCAAGCCCCCTACATCCTGCCCCCTTCTCTGTCACTGTTTGCGTCCGTGTGTGTCTCATTTCTGCACTCTCATAACATGGGGTTTGTTGCTTGGTTCTAGGATTTAAAGTAGCTAGTCCATATGATGGTGATGAAAGTAGCTCATGGTGAAATCGTGGAAGTTCATGTTGGAACTGGGAGGTTCGGTTTCACAGGAACAGAGGAAGCTGCCTTATATCGAGTCAGACCGTTGGTCCATCAAGCTCAGTGTTGCTCACACTGACTGGCAGCAGCAATTATCCAGAGTCTCAGGCAGGGAGTCCTTCCCAGTCCAACCTGGAGATGCCATTGGGGATTGCACCTAGGACCTCTTTCATGCAAAGCAGGTGCTCTGCCACTGAGCGGCTGCACTTCAAGTCACTTCACTAGATGGCTTTAAAACTCATGGAGAAAGGGGAGCAGGTTTATCAGTCACGATGGCTGAATAGAACCTCCAGATTCAGAGGCAGTTTACCTCTGAGTACAAGTTGCTGAGGAACAGCAGTGGGAGAGAGGGGCTGTTGCTTTCATACCCTGCCGTGGTCTTCCCACGGGCAACTGCTGGGTGAGATAGGCCCCTTTTGGCCTGATCCAGCAGGGTCTTCTGTCTCACCTTCTGCTGCGGGCTCACCATAAGGCTCTGAGCAAGTCGCCCTCTCTCAGCCTCAGTTCCCTGTCTGTAAAGGAGAGTGTTAACGTCACCTGTTAGCAGGGTCAATGCAACTAAGGCTCTGGAAGGAGAGTCTAGAGTTAGCCTGTTGGAGCCAAACCAGCTAAGATTCTGAGTGGTTGTCTTAAAGGCCGACACAGCCGCTGCAACACAAGCAGTTCAGGCCTGGAGCCAACTTTGTTAGGCCTCTGGCATGGTCTCGATAGACACCCCCCTTCAAAAATATGCCGAAGCAAAGATCAAGCCAGAACTTATGCCATGAAAAAATATATATCTGTGGGGGGTTTTTCAACTTTCAGCTGTCCTGGGGACCAATTGTTTGTTTTGACATTCACAATGTAATCTGAAGATAAAGAAAAGTCAGTATGAACTGCAAATTTGTCACAGCTGGGAGACCTGCCTGGGCAGTGACAGAGGGGTAGTTGGTGAAGACTGAGGCCCCTTGCGGGAGGGTCTTCACCCTCACTTTTCTATCACATGGCCCAATGAGCTACAATGCAACACTGTGTGAGCTTGCTTGGAAGAGCGACCCACTGTGTCCAATGGGGCTTGCTCCCAGGAAAAGGAAGATTGCCTTCAGCCCTTAACCTTCCAGCCGGCCCATCCCTTGGACATGGGGGACCTTCGCCTGCCTCACGTCTCACCCAGCAAGCTTCTCCCCTCTGCAAGGGCAGCTACGGATACCGCTTCTCGGAATAACCTTTCAGCTTTCTTTTAGAGCAGACTCATCCGTGAACATGCTGCTAATTGCAACTTTTAATATGCTGGATGGGAAGACCATGAGATCAAAGCAAGCGACTGCCACAGCGATGCAAGCACTCATGAAACGACAGTTCAGGGGAGAGGGGGGCAACCTGGGTAGAAAAGAGGAACAGCACGTACCGAAATGCTACTCTCCACACGCCCAAGGGAGAAAAGAGGATACCTGGCTCTGGGGACAAGCCCTCCGTGCTATGTCTTCCCCATCCTCTGAAATATTACAAAGCCAGACCTGGAAATAAAGGCAGAAGTGCCCTAGGGGCACCAGCACTTCTGGGGAAGACTGAGGACTTCTAGCGAGCACCAGACTGAAATGCGAGCCAAGCAACATCAGGCTGAGGCAGAAAAGGCCAAGGCCATGGGCTGCTTCAGCAGCGCCAGGATTTGCCAGGACTGAAAAATTGACTGAAAAAGAGCTGTCCTGTAGTCAGGGTTAGAGTGTTGGGCTAGGGCCAGGGGAGACTTGGGTTCAAATTCCCACTCAACCATGGGGCATTCCCTGGGTGACTTTGGGCCAGTCACAGTCACCTTCTCTTGGCTTAACCTTCCTCACAGGGTTATTGTGCGGATAACATGGGAACCATGTACGCCAGGTGTGCGGAACCCCCTTTGGCCCTCCAGATGTTGCTGAACTACAACTCCCATCATCATCCCTGGCGCATTGGCCATCCGGGCTGCTGGGAGGTGAAGTTGAGAAGCATCTGGAGCGCCGAAGGTTTCCTGCACTTGATGGACGCCATCTTGAGCACCTTGGAGGAAAGACGGGATGGAAACGTAATACCAATAAGAAGAAAGATGTATTTTCAAGTCCCATTTCCATGCGGATGCCAAGCCTGCCTTTGGAAGGCCAGGCTGCCTCCTAGGCTCAGCCATTCAAGGCGTTTCCTGTGTTCCTCGTGCTTGAATGTTGGCCCAGAGCAGA
Organism: Rhineura floridana; assembly: GCF_030035675.1. Classification (NCBI taxonomy): domain Eukaryota; kingdom Metazoa; phylum Chordata; class Lepidosauria; order Squamata; family Rhineuridae; genus Rhineura; species Rhineura floridana. The sequence continues at coordinate 20,225,945 of NC_084500.1, read as the reverse complement.
AAGAGTGTTTTCATCCGGACAGTGTCCCGGCTCAAGGCTCCTTACACTTTGCTGGGCCAGAAAAACTTTCCCTTTTCCTGCCGGGAGCCACTCTGTGGAGATCGGTGGCAAGAGCCCAAATCCAGGAAGCGAAAGATAACTCCCCACACCCAGAACTGCACCGAGACGGGAGCCCCAAGTTGGCTAGGCCAGTTAATGTACTAGGCCTGGAGGAAAGTCTCCCAAGAGTCACCACCCAAAGCCAGAGCCTTGCTGACTCAGTCCCGCTCACCGCTGTCTCCCACCGCCTGGCCTGACTGGACCCTCCATCCACCTGCCTGTTGCCCAGCCATCCGTGCACCCACCTCCCGACGCGCAGCCAGGCGAGGGGTCCTGCAAGCCACTGGAGGGCTTTGCTCTCCTGCCTGCCGCTGATTCAATTACTGGCCTGCGCGTCGGCCCTGACAGCTCCACTCAGCACAGTCCCAGCTTGCAGCAGCGCCTGTGCGAAGCCAGGCAGGGAGGCCCATTAGAAGCCTATAATCCAATCACCGAGACCCGGACAGGGAGAATAAGAGCCATTCTCAGTCTGGAGGGGCTGGCTCTGCAGATCAATTTGCCCTGTCCAGACTTGTCTCATTCCCACTTAATGGAGTCAAGCACCCGAGAGATGCTCCATTAGCAAACGCCCCGGGGAGGGAGCAGCAGTGCGGTCCCCCTGGAAAGGGGAGGGGGAGCTCGTTCTCTGGAGAGGTCCCTTCCAGCCATCCAGGTTAACCCCCAAAAAATGGACAGCCTTCAAGTGGATTCCGACTTACGGGCGACCCTATGAAGAGGGTTTTCATGGTAAGCGGTATTCAGAGGGGGTTTCCCATTGCCTCCCTCTGAGGCTGAGAGGCAGTGACTGGCCAAGGTCACCCAGTGAGCTTCATGGCTGGGTGGGGATTCGAACCCTGGTCTCCCAGGTCGTAGTCTTAACACCTTAACCACTACACCACACTGGCTCTCCTCCAGGTTAACAGGCCCAGCCAATTTGTGTGTGGGGGAGTCTGATCTCTGGTGCAATTAAGGGACCAGGGTCGGCGTGTCCTGTCCCAGCCGGGGGGAGTCCTCAACAGAGGAGACCCAGGAGGCCCTGGCCTTAGACCCAGCCCTGGGTCAGGCTCCATCCAGGGGTGAGCAGCCAGGGTCCAGGAAGGGCGTCTGCCTGAAGGGTGAGCTCAGCCCCTGGCACTGAGGCTGGACAGGGCCCAAGCCCAAGAGAGAGGAGTTGCTTCAAGCGCCAGTAGAAGACCCGCCCCAGGTGGAGAAGTGCCCAGCTACAGGCAAGGTCTCCTCGGGAGGAAAGGTCTGGCTGAAGGTGGCCGATAGGAGCCGGCTGAGGCTTGGTCTGTGGTCCCAGCAGCATCCGCTCAAAGCCCCCAGGGTGAGGCCAGGGGAGCTGCTGGAACAAGGTCTGTGCACCCGCGTTGAACGTGGCCCGACTGACCCTGGCCTTGGACCCCTTTGCCTCTCACCCGGCCCTCTGTTGTGGGCTCTGCCTGTGGAGACTCTGACTCTGGACTGGCAGGTCTCTTGCTTCCTCTGGTCGCAGGGCTGGCACAGGACAAGATGAGCCTCCATTCCACACACAGGAGCTGACTGGCCTGGCAGTTGGATCTCCATCACTGACAACAGGAGAGTCTTTCCACTGGAGCGGGCTGGCTATGGGACAACGGAAGGATCTGCTGAGTCAGGCCTTTGGTCCATCCGGTTCAGTACTGTCTACACTGACTGGCAGCGGCTCTCCATGGTTTCAGGCAGGGAGTCTCTCCAAGACTCTGGAGACGCTTCCAGGTGCTGGACTTGGGGCCCTCTGCACACAGAGCGGGACTCTGCCACTGTGCTAGGATGGCTCTTCCCCAACATCCGGACGGGCTTGCACAGCACACCCAGATGGAGGCAGCCGGGATGCTCAGCCAGGGAGGAGGCTGCTGCTGCTGCTGCTCCCCAGCATTGGATGCCTGAGCAGGGCCAGCCCTCGAGTGAGGCCTTCCCTAGGGAGGGCGTCTTCTGCTTCCTGGCAATGGCTCACCACACAACGGCTCTTGGCACTGTCTGGCCCAGTTCAATGTGGGGTGCTGTGATCCATGATGCTGCTGTAAGGACAAAGCTCCTCGCCAGCTCGGCCTGTATATTTGTGTTTTGTGTCTCTGTGGCCGCACTGAGTCAGCAGGCAGAGAATTTGAGAAAAGAAAATTCGAGGAATCTAAGTCTCCAAATGTTTTCCAAAAATTTAAAGGCAGCTCAGGAAAGGAAGATGGGAGTTGTTGGTCCTGAATGTAAACAGCCTGAGAGAGAGAGGTAGTAGATTTTGCCTGAGCTTTTAGGGAAATTGGTGTAACAGTGATAGCCATTTGGCACTGGGCTTTGTGGCTGCAGAAGGGAGGGAGGGAGGGCGGATACAGGTCCAGCACATCAGAAGAGCCCTGCAGTAGCTGGATCAGGCCAATGGGAGGCCATCTAGTCCAGTCTCCGGTTCTCACAGTGGCCAACCAGCGCCCCCAATGGGAAACCAGCAAGCTGGACTGGAGCGCAAAGAGCACTCTCCCCCTCCTGCATTTTCCAGCGTCTGGTATTTGGAAGCATGCTGCCTCGCCTATGGAGGACGCGCAGAGCCCTCCAGCTTAGACTGGGGTGAGCAGGGGCGCTTAAGAGTCTTTTTGATGTATCCAGCCGCAGAAGCCCATGGAACAAGCTGTTCAAATGACAAGAGGCTGGCACTGAATGAAGGAGAGGAAGAGGGGCCAAGCGCCTTCGAGCAGGATTTGGGCCCTTTTAATCCTGCCAGGCACTTTGATGCCATGGTGATGAGCAACATGGAGAACTTCAACAAGCTACTTGGAGAGCTCAACGAGAACATGGCACTTTGGGGCTATATATAAAGCGCCCACAATGCCGGCAATTCTGCAGGCCGCGATGGAAGGGTTCTGGTTGGAGAGAATGTGATGGAGTGGCAAAGCAACCGCGGGACATGGAGTGCCTAATTGTTGTTAGGCGCTGCTGGGAAGCAGACAGGCCTGGAGAGAAGCACTGAGGGCATGAGGACTGCAGGCGCCCATCACCCCCCAGCCCAGAAAATCATTGGGAGGAGGGGGGGAGCCTAGCTGTGCAATGCATGTAAGGCAGCCTTTGCCAAGCTGGTGCTCTCCAGATGTTTGCACTACAACTCCCATCAGCCCCAGCTAAAAGCTAAAACTGTTGTGCAGCCTTTGCCAAGCTGGTGCCCTCCAAATGCTTTCAATTACAACTCCCATCAGCCCCAGCTGACTAAAAAAAATCATTAAAACAGTTTAAACCATAAGAACAGCTAAAACTACAGAGCACCCTAGGTCATTTACACTGGGAACCCCTGGGCAAACAAGCTAGTCTTTATTTGACACCTAAATGATGGACGTGTTGGTGCCAAGCATGCTTCCAAGGAGCTCCACAGGCAGGGGGCCACCACAGAGAAGACCCTTTTTTGTGCCACCACATAATGCACATCGCTTATCAGTGGTGCATAGAGAAGAGCCTCTTGCGGAGATCGTAGAGGGCAGGCAGACTTGTACTGGGAGCAGTGCCCCTTCAGCATTTGGGCTTTATAGGTCAACACCAAGACCTTGAATTTGGCTCGGAAGTGATTAGGCAGCCAGTATAACTCCTTTAGAATCGGGTGTGGCCGTGATTCCATTTGGCTGAACTGGCTAACAAGCTGGCATCCTTATTCTGCACTAATTGAAGCCGCCACATCGTCTTGAAGGGCAGCCTCACGTACAATGCATTGGGGTTGTCCAAACAGGAAGTCACGAGAGCAATACTCTAACTCTATGCATCATCCCCCAACACTGGAACCCCCACATTCACCACCACATCACGAGGAACAGAGTCGACAATGAGCCCAGACCCAAGCTGAGGTTAGCTGGAAGGTAAGGAGCTGCTGTGCTAGCTCAGTATTGCCAGTACTGACTGGCAGCAGCTCTCCAGGGTTTTAGGCAGGGAATCTTTCCCAGCCCGTACCTGGAGATGGCGGGAATTGAACCTGGGACCTTCTGCATGCAAAGCAGGGGCTCTGCCACCAAGTGGTGGTCCTTCCCATGAAAAAGGCAAGCTTTATACTGAGTCAGTCTGTCTAGCTCAGTAGCAGAAGGAACTGCCCTTTTATTGGTCAGATGGAGCATTCAAGGGGTGGGGCCTCTAGTCAAAGAGTATTTAGTCCAAGCTATGGTGTAGTGGTTAAGGTGTTGGATTACAACCTGGGAGACCAGGGTTCGAATCCCCACGCAGCCATGAAGCTCACTGGGTGACCTTGGGCCAGTCACTGCCTCTCAGCCTCAGAGGGAGGCAATGGCAAACCCCCTCTGAATACCACTTGCCATGAAAACCCTCTTCATAGGGTCGCCATAAGTCGGAATCGACTTGAAGGCAGTCCATTTCCATCTTTCATTAAGATCTGCCCGTTCCCCCAGGAGAGGCCGCAGAGATAATTTGCATGGCCGGACTCAGCTGCAGGGTCCTGAAACCACCGTGAAGGCTCCTCTCCAAGGTGCTGATCCTGCCTTGCCTTCTTGTCTCCCTGGGACTGCTGATCTCCACCCTGCTTGGGCCAACGCCCACCCTCAGGGGTGGGCATCCCAGCCATGTTCCAGGAGCAGCACAGACCCAGCAGAACTAGTCCTCTTCCTCGGCCAAGTGGGAGCTGGTGCTGTCTTAACGAATCAAGTCCTGGAGCCAGAAGCAGCACAGCAGCTCCGTGGAGTCTCAGCAGGGGAGAGAGGAAGAGGAAGGGTGAGGCAGGAGGCAACATCTCCCTCCGCGCCCTTCGCCGCTCGCACGCCAGTCGGAGTGCTGCCACTGCTGCAGGATCAGCCATCAGCCCAAATTTCTTCCCACATGCACGTCTCTCTGCCTGCCATGAGCTGCCTTTGGCCACGCCGTGAAGGGTTTTGGTGTCTGCCCATCCCCACCACTGCAGTGGTTTGCCACAGAGCCACTGGATTTTGCTGTGGGCGTGGAGAGCCAGCTAAGCACCTGACCCCAGAGAGCCATCCCAAGGCAGCCTAGCGCAGCAGGATTCACTGCCGCAGCTGGAAGGCAGCAAGGAGGAGCAGCAGCAGCCGCGAGAGCAGCCAGAGGCTCTGGACTTCTTCAAGGAAGTGGCTGACAGCTGGCTGCCTGTCCCAGCCAGGCCCAAACCTTCCTCTGCCACGTTGCAGACGTTGGACTGGGGAGACGCGGCTGGGAGCAGCCAACAGCAAGGCCCCAGCAGGGGAAACCGCTGGCTGGAAGGCTGGCCTCATGGAAGGCTGCTTGCAGGGCTCTACCAAAGTGAGGCCAGGCGGTTCTGGCCTGCTTGAGCTGCACCTGCACCCAGAGGAGGGAGCCAGGCAGCGAGATCTGATGGGGAGACCCACCATGCAGGCTCTGCAGCTCACCCAGTGTGGCTGCCCGGACAAGAGTCGAAGGCCTCCCGTGGCAGGCTGAACAGGAATGGCTAAGGCCCCTGAGCACAGCAGCACCCGCGCACATTCTGAGGGGAAAGGAAGACATCCATACAAGGGAGGGCTGTAGCCCAGTGGTGGAGCAGCTACTTTGCATGCAGAAGGTCCCAGATTTAGTCCCCAGTGGCATCTCCACATAGGCAGAGTTGCTGCCAGTCAGAGTACACTCCACTGAGCTAGATGTACCAATGGCCTAGCAGTCTAAGGCTCTCCTTTCTCACGGGAAAGGGCCGCAGCTCTCAGAAGAGTCCCTGTTTTGCATGCAGAAGGCCCCAGGCTCAATCCCCAACGGCATCTCCAGGAAGGGCCAGGAGAGACTTCCTGCCTGAGGAGCCCTGCCAGTCAGTGTGGATAATACTGAGCTAGATGGACCAATTCTTTGGCCCCGTATAAGGCACCTTCCCACATTCCGTGTTCTCCATTGCCACCTAAAGATCGCCCACGCCCCAGGGCATTAAGCCGAGGAGCTGAAATGACCTGAATGCACCACAGCACTCAGTCGAAGTAGCCTTGTGAGGGTGGTGCCATCCAGCTAGATTGCAGCAGCGTCCCACCCTCACCTCTGAGGTCCAGCTCTCATTAGATCAGATTGGATTATGTCTCTCCCCCACCTCCATCATGGCTGCCCTTGGCCCCATCCCACAGATGCCCCCATTCTTGCCAGGAGGTGCCGAGGGGAGGGGCAGGCATGGGCCCCACCTGTGACAGAGCACAGAAGAGAAAAAGTTTGGTCTCTTCTCTCCATCCTTGCTGCCTTCATGATCTGCTAAGTAAAAATCAAAGGCCTTTGCATTTCTCAATGGAAGCAGACCACGACAGCTGCTGGCAAGCTCCTACGTCTCTGCCTGAAGTTCCCTTGGAGCAAAGTCACTGCCACCTGTCGAGGAAAAGGATCTGCAGGGATCTGGATGGAGCCTGTGCCTTTTCCCCGGGGGCTATGGGTTCCCATCCCATCGTGGAGTCCCATAAGAGGTGATGGTGGCCATGGGCATCTTTTAAGAGGCGACAGGCAGGGAAGGCCTGCCTTGCAAGTGTTCCTGCTTTGTTTTCTGGTGTTCGGCTAAGGAGCAAGCTCCCATGCAGTGGGGTAGTGGAATCCGCTCTGGGTTTTAGTCCAAGCTCGCACCTTGGACAATTCCTTGAAAGTCTGGACTTAAACCTGGAGTGGATTCCACTGCCCCACTGACATGAGCCAGCAGCTGCCGGTGCTCCCATCCTGTGGAGCTCACAGTCGTGCTAAGAAAGAACTGCTTTAAGTCGGATTCCTGCCCTGAGCAGGGGGTTGGACTCGATGGCCTTGTAGACCCCTTCCAACTCTACGATTCTAACTGCAGAGATCCACACAAGGCAGCCATACCCAGGGCTGCTCACTAAGACAGAGGCAGGGGCCACATGCTCACGCTCACAATTGCCCCTGAGTGCCAGAGAGGAGAGATGGCAAGTAGAAACTGCATTTCCACGCTCTGTCTTTCCTCGCTAAGCCTAAGAGTCTTAAGGAGGCAGCCGAAGAGGGTGCAGCATCCCTCAGTAAAGGCTACCCAGACAGGATTGTTGAGAGGCAGAAAGCAGCCACTCTTGGGAAGAAGTTCAAATGCAACCAGTGCTGAGGCCGGCAGCACCGCTAACTCCCCCTCCCACCTGCCATTCACTCGCTTCATCTCTCCATTTTCAGGTTTATTAAATCGAGAGCCAATTTTTGGCACCATTTCTCTCGAGAAGCTGCACCTCACAGGTGTGTGGAGTTTATTCAAGATAAAGAAAGCCATTACGGAGCAACAGCAATCTTCAAAGCCCACCTCCGAGACCGGGGAGAAATAAAAACAGTGGCCGGCGCAAATGCGCAATTAGGTTTCCAAACACTTATGCTCCGTGAAAGAGGTCGTCCCTGCAGAGAGTGAGCCTGGAAGGCAATTTCCTAGCCCTATTCAGCCTCGCTCAGAATACCTTTTTTAAAAAATAAAATAACATATGATTTTCCCTCCCTCTCGCCCTCTCCCTCTTTCTCCAAGGTGGGAAGGAGACGGCTCCTGAGTGAGAAATGTGGTCTCTCATTTGGTCAGAGATGATAGACTCTGCTTCCGGGGGGGGAGAGGGAGACAATCAAGGCTGAGATGCAAGGACATTGCGATGTGCCCTGGCACCCCAGTGGATCAAACTCTAAGCCAGGCATTCTGGGGGAGGTTCAGCCCCACACAGGCTTTGTCTTATTGGAAGAACTCCCTGTGCCTTTCCTGGCTAAGCGCCAAGTGAATCCAGCACCCGTTTTCTCTCCTCATGAATTAGCAACAGACATATAAACAGCAAGAGGTGTTTTGCTCTGTGTGGCTATTTACACAAACATATTTGCCACTCTGCACTCAGCTTGAGTCTGGGCTGTGTGTGCGTGCGTGCACATGTGCACAAGTGCTTTTTGCAGGGCTCACTGGGCAGGAGGAAGGCACTACTGGCCACGGGACCAAATTCCACTGTGGAACTCACCGAACATTGAAACAGAGGCCAGGGAGGATGACTCACCACTAGAGAGCTGGCTTGAAAAACAGCTGACACAGGAAATGACATGCAATTAGAAAGCAATGCTAATTTTTGTACAGGAGGTGGCAAGATCCAGCTCTCAGATGCAATGGAAAAGGGGGCAGGGAATAACTGGCAAGGGTTGCGACACAAACACACACACAACAGAGGGAATCAAGGCAAGGCTGCAGGTAAGAACCTAGGAAGAACCCTTCAGCAGCTGGATTGGGCCGAAGAGGGCCCATCTAGTCCAGCCTCCTCTTCTCACAGCAGCCAACCAGGTGCCCCAAAGGGGAGCCCACAAGCAGGACCCGAGCATAACAGCGCCCTCCCACTGCCTCCGACAGGGGAGGGAGAATCTAGCTACTGATAGCCTTGCCCTCCATGAAAAAGTCTGTCCCCCACATTCATTCATTCATTCAATTTCTATCCCGCCCTTCCTCCCAGCAGGAGCCCAGGGCGGCCCTCCGAGTTCATGGCCATTATTACTTCTTGTGGCAACAGGGCTAGACTAGTCTGTCCATGTTTGTTCTTCTCTGTCTCTCATGTTTCCAGACTTAAGTCCGGTGTGCTCCATTTCCATATACGTTTGTGATTAAAAAAAGGAAGTTTGCATGGAAATGTGTACGCCACTCTCTCCTGTTGCAATGTTACCTCATATATGCATTTTGCAGGGAATTTTCCCCCTAGTAGATTCCATTGCTTTGACTGGCATACACTTTTCTGTGTGTACATTTTATTTATTTATTTATTCGATTTATATCCTGACCTTCCTCCCAGTAGGAGCCCAGGGTGGCAAACAGAAACACTAAAACATCATAAAAACAGACTTTAAAATATATTAAAACAAAACATCTTTAAAAACATTTTTAAAGCTTTAAAAACATATTTAAAAAAAAAAAACTTTAAAAACATATTAAAAAGCAATTCCAACACAGTCTTAGCTGGAGAACGGCTTTCATTGGAGAACAGCCTCATACTCCTGAATCAGACCCTAAGCCAGACCCTGCACTGACTGGCAGCATCTCTGGGGAGGCGGAGCAGGGGTCTTTCTCCTACCGGTTGTGGCATCCAGACCCTTCATCTTAGGGAAGGTGGTGAGGAGGGATGTTGGGAAGGAGCAGGCCACCTCCCTCCCTCCCTCCCTCCCTCTGCTAAGCCATTAGCACATTTCAGAGAAAGCTCTGACATATCACAAGAGGGTGAAATATGCAGTGTGGGGGTTGTTTTTTCTCCCCCCCCCCTTTCCCTGGATCATGATGCACTCTGTGTCAGTGGCGCCCTGCAGGAGGGGGGGGGGCTGGCAGTGTCTGTGAATAAGTGGACTTGGAGAGGGGGCAGAGGGAGACCTTCCTGCATAAGGAAGATATACTTTGCAGGATGGGTTTTTTTCGTTGGAGAGGACCTCTCTGTTGGGGGACAGGGATGTGGGGAGGGGCCTGCAACCTGGGATGCATGCAAGCCGCACAGATGGCCGCCATAGCCATGTTGCCACCTTGCAGGCCAGCACAAGTGTCTCCTCAGCACTTTCGGTCCTCCTCCTCTGTATCTGGGCCACGGTGGAGCGGCGCAGGAGCAGAGAAGAAAGCCCAAATCCTCATTTGCATAAACCTCCCAACGATGATGCCGCAGCCACAGCTTGGCTGAGCTCAGTGGGGATCCGAAGGCTGCTGTGCCTTGTCTCTGCATGCAAGCAGGGGCTGGCGGGGGAGGCTGCTTCTCACACCCCAAACACACCTGCCCACTTGCTCTTTTGCACAAAGGCCAAAAGGCCACTGAGCAATGTGAGTAGAGCATGCAGGGTGCAAAATGTGGGGAGGAGGCATCAGCTTTCAGGCCACACAGGAGCCTTCTTCACATTCAAACTGCAAGGGGGCCATGATGATGCCTGAGGAGGAGGGGAGTGGAAGCCCCAGCCCCTTCCTCAGTAAGAAGTGGAGATCCAAGCCCCAGTCACTGACCAACTGACAGGCAGCAACAGGGGAGATCAAAGATCACCAGGGGGAAAGCTTGGTTCTCCTCTAGGCCCCACTCCCCTCCCTCTCACAGAGAGCTAACAGGAACCCTCCTGGTTCAGGACAAAATGGATCCATTCAGACCAGCATTTTGCTTCCAATAGTGGCCAGCCAACTGGAAGCCCACTGAGCAAGGCGCAAGGACCCCATTCTTCTCCTGATGTTCGTCCCTCAGCAGCCAGTTTTCATGGACAGCCTGCCTCTGACTTGGAGGCACCGTCCAAAAGCCCTGGCAAATCATGGCAGCTGGTGCCCATTGGGACTGGCAGGGCAGAAGGCAGGGGGACCAACAGAAGGTTTAAAGGACTCTTGTCAGTGGGGCCCCTGCTGGGGTGTGGGCCCTTGGCAGATGCCCGGCCATGCTGGGCCTTGGTGCCAGGCTTATGCCTGGTGAAATCTCAAAAAGCAGGGTGTTTGTGTGTGACTTTGTGTGTGACACAGTGCTATGCAAAGCTTGCAGTCTTTCCAGAGGGTCCCAGAGCTCTGACTCACTGCTCACACCCCCCCACACCCCGTTGCCTGCCTGGGCAAATCTGCTTAATCAGGTCACTGAATCTGGCTCCTTTTCCTGCCTCAGAATGTTGTGGATTATTGTTGACAGTTCTGTTGGACTTTAATAGGGGCGGGGAGGGGGAGACAGAAAGAGAGAGAGGAGGTCTAAGTCCCTACTCAGACATTAGGTGGCCTGTGCCTACTCACTCTGCTCCCCCTCCAGCTAAACTTCTTCACAGGGCTGACACCCCCCCAGTGGAAACAGCCAAAAGCATAAAAGAGCCAGGACAGATGTCTGAATCCAACCCTTGTTTGGCCTCCAGTGTTGCCCAGAAAGAGCCCTTTGCTGCTAAGGCCTAGTTGGGGCCGGATCCTCAAAAGACTCTGGCCTCAGTCTGTCCCACATGTGTGCATACAGACAGGAGCTTCCTAGGTAAAAGATGCCCCTTGTTCCCCTCTGCTGCTTTGGGCAACCCTGAGCAGGGAGGGGCAAATCTGCCATTTTGGTTCCATTGGGTTTCTTATTTTTCCAGTCTTACGTACAGTTCCCCATATTTCCACATCAGTTTGCAAATTATCTTTATTTATTTATTTTTAAAAGGGTCCTCAGAAAAATTCATCAGCATTTTTGTGCAAACTACTCCTAATATACACATATTGAATGCAATTTTGCCCAATATGTTCATTTTTGCAAGCAATTTACCCTAATATATTGCATTTTTTGTATGTTATTTTCACCAATGTATGTATTTGTATTCAGGTTTTATCCTAGTAAATGCCTTTTTGTATACGTTACTGGAGAACGGCACTGCAATATTTGGAGCAGTGCAGGTTTCAAAGGCTGGGTGCATTTCGGTTGATGTGTTGTTTTGTAAAGTGTGAATTAAGGAAGTTGTCTCCCCCATTTCTAACCTCCCTCCAGTCATAACGCTCATTCTTATTTGTAACCAAAGCAGCTCACTGAGATTCTTGGGGTGGGGTCCCAACGACTGTTGGCGTCTTGCATGGAAAGGACCGCTTTGGGCCACACATCTCATAGAGGGAAGCCGCTTTCAGTTCTTTAGTCAGGGGGTGTCTTGGCTGCGATTGCCATGGAAGCTCTTGCACACCTTGTGTGCAATAAATAAGCGCCGAGGCAGAGGCCAGTCTAGGGGTCAAACGGGGGAGGTGATTTGGGCTGGGCCAAAAAGTTGTTTTGTGGGGAGCAGCAGCCTTGCAAGCTTTGCTTCCTTAGTCAGGTTGCTTTCTGTCCGGCGAGGGATGGAGAAGCAAAGGAACCACAGCGTCATCCATGCGTCGCCTGCATGGCTGCCACCAAACCCCTTGTGCCCATCCGTGGATTGCAGAGGAGGCCTGGGGCGAAGATCCTTGCAGACATTCCCCTGCAAAAAGGTCTGGTCCAGCCTGGCCTGCCTGCTCCGTCACACACTGAGCACTTTTATGCTTCCTGTATTGGCCTAGCGACGGGGTGGGAGCGGATGGGCGCAATCGATGCTGCTGCTGCTGCTGCCAGCCAGCCAGCCTCCCCTCCCACTGAGCCCCCTGCCATTGTTGCCAGCCTCCCTTCCCTCCCAATTGCACAGGCGCCTTTGCCCTGGCTCCTGCTCCATGCCTAAAGGCCAGATTAATCGCCTTGTGCTGGTTCTGTCACATGCAGAGAGATATATTCTTCCTGGAATTTACAAGTAGTTCCATCTGAGAAATAAACAACCAGAGATAAAAATTACACTGTCACAGCGCAGGTGTGATAGATATATGAGACAAGCCGCGCGCTTTCGCCAAGGTGGTGCGTGGCAGAGAGGATCCGCTAAGCGAGGCCTTCAGGGGCCCAGCGACAAGAGGGCCGGGGGGGGGGGGGACAGCGGCCATTACCCCCATTATGACTCATCACCCTCAACTGCAAAGCTCCGGTTTCTGCCTCAGACAGGCTGTGGAGCCACACGGGGAGAGGCAGCCCTACAGCGAGCCGGGTGTAACTATGATGTGGGTTTTCTATTTCCACCATCCCACTCAGGTGGGCACTTCACTTGTACAGAAGCAGTGACCGGCCCAGAGCTACTGGCCATGTTGGCTTGCTCTCCCTCCTCCGCTGGAGGCAGAATGGGAATCGAGAGTGAGGAGAGTGCTGCTGTTGTGCTTGGGTCCTGCTTGGGGGCTACCCGTGGGGCATCTGGTGGGCTACTCTGAGAACAGGAGCTGGGGCTAGGTAGGCTCCCGGTGGCCCGATCCAGCAGCCAGGCTCTTTGACTGTGGCAATGGACAGCGAACTCAGGGATGCCAAGCACAGCATGGGGGGGTGTTCCATCCCCCGCCGGCCCATTGTCTTTCCCCTTGCAGCAGCTGGTGCCAAAAATCCAGCTGAAATTTTGAAAAAGGCCAAGATCCTGCAGAGGCACAAAGGAGAGATCTCTCTGATCCAGCCAGCCCATAAAAGATACTTTTATAAGACCTTAATCATTTGTAGCTCTCTAACAGCCTACTAATTCTCTCCTCCTGGTTCACCAAAGTGCCCTTTTCCCCACAGGCAACCTGCTCCTTTTACAATGGGTTCTGTAGCATCAAAACATCTTGTGTGGAATCAAACATCTATCTGCTGTTGTACATTTTTTAAAAAAGTTTTAAACATGATAGGCTTTGTAGGAAGCTGCTTTATACAGGGAGGGGCGTGAATTGGGTACCTCCAGGTGGTCGGTATTTTGTCCAAGGGATTCCAGCTCATACTGCAAGATATGCATGATTAACATGGATGATGATGATGATTTTATTGCCTTCCACATGCATATTTCAAGGTGATGGACAAAATAAAGGATTAAAAAGCCCTTGCGCACACACAAAAATCCATATTTTTAATGACTTTTTGCAGTTAGGAAAGTGGCAGGGAAGTGCATTGAGACATGTGGAATGAACAAATTACTTAATGGGAAGACATATAAGCACCCTGCAAGCAAATCAAGATGGATGCTGAATAAACAGGCCACCTGGAGTGTGGCAGAGCAGTTTCTCCCTGTAGCCCAATACTGCCTGCTCTGACAGACAGGTGCTTTCCCAGGTCTTGGGCAGAGAAGGGCCTTTCCCATTACCAGCCACCTGGTCCTTTAAACTAGCAATGCCTTCAGGAAGCGAACCTGAGACCTTCTGCATGCAAAGCAGGCTGCTCTAGCCACTAGGCTACGGCCCCTGTGTTTGCTCTGTTACTTCTTCTGTGGACCAATGCTGCTCCTGCAGCTGCAGCCCAGGGCCAGGGAATTCAGCGGGACTTAATATGCAAAGGATCAGGCTGCAAGACGTTGACCCCCCTGAGCTATGCTGTCTCAGGGACTGAGCTTAGCTCTGCCTTGAAGTGTCCAGATGCAAAGCCACTGTGCCTCAGAATGAGCCTGTTCTCTACCCACTGCAACACACTAGCCTACCTTACAGGGCTGTTGTGAAGACTTTGGCAGGAAAGTGTGTGAAGTGCTGTGATGAAGTACAGGCGGGCCCCGCTTATACAGCAGGTTCCGTTCCAGACCCCCGCTGTAAAGCGGAAATCGCCGTAAAGTGGAACTCCATTGAGTATAATGGGGCGTGTCGCACGAAAATGCAGCAAAAGTGCAAAATCGGCTTTAAGACGGGGAATGAAAGCCGCCGCATTAGCGGAACACCAGGAAGCGGGGCCCTACTGTACTCTTAAAGCAGCCTTTTCCCCTGCCTGGTGCCCTCCAGACAGGAACATAGGACCCTTATGTTGAGTCAGACCATTGGTCCATCTAGCACAGTGTTGCCTGCACAGAGCTCTACCTGGAGGTCCCTTCGAAGACCGAACCTGGGACCTTGTGCACGCAAAGCAGAGGCTCTATACTACACAGCTACGGCCCTTCCCCTTGTTTTGGACTACAACTCCCATCAGTCCTAGCACTGCCCTGTGGCACTGGAGCTGATGGGAAGTGTAGTCCAAAATATCCAGAGGGGGCTCCAGGATGGGGACAGCTGCTCACAAGCACGGTATGAAAAGGCGTTGCATTGTTTTCCATATAGATTTTCACACAGCTGGACCAGCTGGACCCAAGTTCATGCCTTCTGTGTTATATAATTGAGTGCTAAGATGTCACACTGGGGCAGTGAACTGGAAGGCACAGGCAGGCATTCTGCAACGTCTTGGAGTGATCTGGGCCACTCTCTGCCTACCTTGGCACAAAAGCCATAGGATGCTCACCAGCACCACCCTGGCTTCCGCAGGCATGGCCCTGGCACAGCCAGGGAAGGGGGAACACCCCCCTCTCTCCCTCCCTCTGCTGACCCACCAAGGGCAGGGCCAGGCTTCAGAGGCCAGGCCGCTGGCCCCCCAGCCCTCTCTGCATCCTCTTGCCCATTAGCAGGGCTGGGCAGTCTCTGCGGAGCCACGCTGGGCAGATTGAGCCACGTTGTTGCACTCCAGCTTATCGGCCCCACATTTCACAAGCACTTAAATTCCAGAGGAAAGGGAAAACGTGAAATCAGATCGAAATGCAGGTCTCTTTGCTGTTTTCTCCAATGAAATGGCTCTGGGTAAACAGCAGACGCCTTTGATGAAATCCCAGCAGGCTTAAACAATAAAGCTGGTTACAAACTCAATCTGGCGAAGATATCAGATCTGAAATTGTTTTTTAAAAAAAACACCCCATGTCAACAGTCCCCCCCAACCCTCTAATGCAGCTGCAAAAACTTCCACAACGCCAGTCTGCAGCTGTGATGCGGATTCCGTGCTGGATAAGTCATCCCCCCCCCAATCTCCATAGATCTCACCACCACCACCACTGATAAGTCAAGAGATGTGTTGGTAGGCCAAGGAGAAGAAAGGGATCCACTTCTCCGCCAA
This sequence comes from Rhineura floridana, assembly GCF_030035675.1. NCBI lineage: Eukaryota > Metazoa > Chordata > Lepidosauria > Squamata > Rhineuridae > Rhineura > Rhineura floridana. The sequence goes on along the minus strand of NC_084500.1, from coordinate 20,210,595 downwards.
AGTCTCCAGCACCACAAGATCTAGCTGGATGCACTCTGTCCCATACCTGAGACAGTCCTTTCCACCTGCGGCACACCTTCAAACAGGGGGAGGCAATATGGTGCCCTCTGGCTGCTGTTGGACTCCAACTCCCAGCAGCCCCAGCAACAGCCAGCATGGACAATGGTCAGAGAGGATGGTGGGAGTTAGAGTCAAAGACCTTAAGGCCACGCATTTAAGTCATAGGGACCAGCAGCTCTTCTGTCCAAAGAGACCCACAAATGAGCAAACAGCATGGCAGGCAAAAGCTGCCGTGCTTGAAAAGCAGTGGTCATGATCACAACCCCATACAGCAGATGGGACCCAACCACAGACAGGGAAGAACCAAGTGGATCAAGCATATGAGTGCTGCAAGGGGTGGAGGTGTTACACCCGGACTCTGACCCCATCAGTCAGTGGGGCCTCAAGTCACAGACCCAAACTGGGACCCCCATGGACAGCACCCTCCATGGTAGATTCCCCCAAGGGGCTGCCTGGGCCCCTCTGCACCTGGGACCTCATGCCCCCCACCCAGTGCAGGGGACAGAGTGACAGGCCCATTGCTCTGGGGCAGAGCACCTGCTTTGCATGCAGAAGGTCCTGTGTCTTCATTTCAGCAGCACACATCTGAGAAAGCCTCCCCAATGGTCCTTGTTGACATGCTGATAAAATGTGGGGGGTCCAGCTGCCAGCCCAGGCGGGACGCATCTCCTCCTTGCTGCTGCAGTGGAGTTCCTCCTGTGCTCAGCTTCTGACACCAGAAGGCCCCGGGTGGCTTTTCCTGTGCAGTTCCCACGGCTGCTTTTAGCAGGAGGAGAGTCCCTGATGCCCAGGAGCCCATTTGCACAGTGAGGTTTTGGCCCCAGAGCCGCTGGCCAAGTGGCCGGTGAGTGCAGGGCCCTGAGTGCCAGGAGGCGGGCCAGAGATATTGCGGGGGGAGGGGGTCAGGCCACTGATGGCCACAGGGTGGTGCCTGCTGCTCGTGGGATGAGGGGGTGCCAAGCTGGGCCTGACCCTTCTAGAGACAGCAGGATCCTCATGGCAGAGGAGCTGCCGCTGCTGGGAGCAGCTGACAGGCAGGGGGCAGGGAGCCCTCCCCGGATCCTATGAAATATTCACCTTGTTTTGTTCTGATGCTTTGCTGCTGTATCGATCAGACGCAAGTGCTGGCGCTGGCAGGGAGGGGCTGGGCCTGCTCAGCCAGGTGAGCGAGGAAGAGGTGCAAGGCTGTCCACAGGCGGCACTGACCATTTGGGGAATGCCTGGGCCAGGTATAGTGGGGAGACGCTCCTGCACACCTGCCCCTGCCCTCCCTCCCTCTAACTCTGCCCCGACTCCAGGAGAGCCGCTGCTCGCTGAGAACAAATCCCAGAGCTCTTGCTGGGCTTCTCAGCTCCTAGAACAACCTCACACTTTTGCATTTGGGCTCACCTAATTTTTCAGGGGGGGGGGGGAGCGGTGGTGGAGGATGTCGAGTGCCCTCAGTAGAGAAAGGTCAAACGGCACCCTTCCCTGGGGCTTCATATTTCAAGGTAGCTTAGCACAGACGGCCTCTCAACACCATTAGTGTGCACATGCCATCATCCTCACAGCCGAGGTCTATCAGGACTTAGGAAGCTGCCTTATTCCACATCAAGCCATCGGCCCACCTTGCATAATGTTGCCTGCCAGGGATTCAGAGAGGAAGTCTCTCCCATCAGGGACTGAACCCAAGCTCCTCTGCATGCCTGTCTTCTAAAAATAAGACAAGGTTCCAGTCCTCATGGTTCTGAATTAAGGGCCGGTTTAAACAGGACCTTCAGAAGCTTCTTCATACTGAGTCAGACCCTTGGCCCATCTAGCTCAATACTGCCTGCAATGATTGGCAGCAGCTCTCCGGGGTTTCAGGCAGGCAGTTCTTCCTAGGCCTACCTGGAGATGCCCTGGGGACAGCTTGGAGCCTTCTGCATGCGGAGCAGGGGCTCTGCCACGGAGCTCTGATGGCCCTTCCCCTATTTACATTTATTTATAATTCTGAACCACCATATAAAATACCTGGGCAGTATACAACCCATGCAACATAAAGCACCACCACTAAAAAGAATGCAACATGTGGCTGCCCTGCACCGGGACACTCTCAACGGAAGGTTCTGTCCACTGTCCCTCTAGGAAACTGGTCCCGTTGTCAAGACATTTCTTCAGTGGTGGCCGGCAGCTCCATGTCAGTGGGGCAGTGGAATCCGCTCAAGATTTTAGTCTGAGCTGTCCAAGGTGCTAGTCTGGACTAAAACCCAGACTGCCCCACTGACAGGGAGCCACCAGCCTTCACTGTGTTTCTGGCAAATGAAATCACCCCTCCTGAAACTTTAATTAAGCCCATTAGATCTCCTGGCCCTCTTCTGTACGACGGCCCTTCGGGGCAGTCTCGCAGGGCTACCACTTCACCACCACCACCACCGTGACCGTCTCTTCTCCATTAGTTGCAGCTCAGCCACAAAGTGTCTCGTGGCACCTTAAAGGCTAACACATTTATCATGGCATATGTTTCTGTGAACTTATAAGAGATCGCTTCATCAGATGCAAAAGGCTGGATATAAAGCTATTCATTCACTCACTCACTCAAGAAACAAATGCATAAATTCTGGGCTAATGAATGGAGAGAAAAGGGCCCTCCGCAGCCTCACCGGAGAGGTCACGGCAGCCTCGGCAGTGGGGGAGGCTCAGTGGGCGACACTGAATCTGTTTAGCACAGAGTTTAGCTGGGGAAAGGGAAGAGGGGCTCCAAAGAGCCAACTCCCCTCTCCAGCACACTTGTTCAGTTTGATCCCCGGCTGAGCTGCCATGTCGTCCCCGGGGGGGGGGGCTGAGCCCGCCCTCCAGTGGAGATCAGCAAGGGCTCATTTATCAGGCCGGCAGCTGGGCGCCTGGCAACAGCCGGGTGAGCTGGCCCTGGCCAGGGCAGAAACAGCACCCAAGTGCTGATGTGTCTGGGCGGGTCCATCTGCTCCAGGTGGGGGAGGAGAGACTGAGCACAGATATCCTCTGTTCCCTTGCAAGCATCCCTTGGTAGGAAGGGCAGGAGAGAAGCAACCGGGCAGAATGCAGCCTTAGCAGAATCACAGTGGCTGGTGCAGGAAAGCGAGCGCTGAGCGCCACAGGCCATCCAAGGGCTCCCCGGGGAATCCGCAGCAGCTGGCAAGGCCAGACCAGCCAGCCCACCATCTTTGCCTTTGGGGCACCCTGGGGGCATAAGAACAGGGGGGGAGCCCGGCTGCAGCTGGATCAGGCCCACAGGGGCCCATCTAGTCCAGGCTCCTCTTCTCACGGCGGCCAGCCAGGTGCCCATCACGGGAAGTCCACAGGCAGGTCCTGAGTGCCACAGCAGCTCTCTTGTGATTCCCAGTTCATTTACTGCCTCCGGCAATGAAGGGAGACACAGCCATTGTGGCTAGTAGCCACCGATAGCCTCCTCCTCCCCATGCATTTGTCTAACCCTCTTTTGAAGCCCTCCAGGTCGGTGGCCATCGCTGCCTCTTGTGGGAGCAAGTGCCAGAGTGTGAAGAAGTCCTTCCAACATTCAGCTTCGCTGGGTGTCCCAGAGTTTTAGTCTTGTATGTGAGAGGGACAAAAACGTCCCGCTGTCCACTCTCTCCACATCATGCATAAATTTATACATCTCTGTCATGTCTCCTTACTCTCCTTTTCTCTAAACTAAAAAGCCCCAAAGGGAGTCCATTGCCCGGGGAGGGGGAGGTTCCTAAACCCTTCCCCTCCCTTTCTATGCAGGGACTGGTACACGCTGTATCCCTGTTCAAAACTGGCTACCTGGGTATTTATTTATAAGCCACACTCCCTGCCAAATGGCACTGGAAGCACTCTGCAATAAACACAAAGCAAAAAACAAGAACAGTGATGAAAACATTCATAAAACATTTAAGCCTAAAAGCAACCCTAAAGCCTCCCCCTCTCTCCCCCCTTCAAAAAAACTGGCTAGATTAAGCCATCAACAGGCTAAACAGATGGCCTAATAGGCATACCCATCACCTAGAGAGAAAAACCTTCCAAAGGTCGCCCATCTTCACGAACCTCCACCACACAGGTGCCATCACTGATCAGACCTGTGTTGGGGAGGGCATCTAGTCCCACAGTGGCCAACCAGATGCCCCTATGGGAAGCCCACAAGCCCAGGAACACACAGGATGCCGCTTTATTTTGAGCCAGACCCTCGGCCCATCTGGCACCGGGTTGGCAGTAGCTCTGTAGGGTTTCACTCAGGGAGTCTTTTCCTCAGCCCTACCCGGAGATGCCATTGGGGACTGAACCTGCGGCCGCCTGCATGCAAAGCAGGGGCTCTATGCCACTGAGCTGTGGCCCTTTGCCTGGGACACGAAGGCCACAGCCCTCTCCCACTCATGGGGAATTCAAAGGTAGACTGTCTCTGATCCTGGAGGGGCAGATTATCACCATCCTTCCTCCATTTCTTCCTCGCTCCTCCACCATGTGGCATTATCTGCCCATCAGGCAGAGAGATGGTGCCAGGACAGCTGAGCTGAGCTGGCATCCTGGGTACCCCTCCTCAGCCTGGAGGATATCAGAGTATCCAGAAGGCACAAGGAGGAGGAGGAGGAGGAGAGCTCTGAGGAGCTGAGCCTTCTCCAGAGGTAAAAAGCAGCTAGATAGTTTCTGAAAAATGAAAACTGGGCTGCAGCGTTGTGATGCATGCAAGTATTAGGGTAGCCTTTGCCAGCCTGGTGCCCACACACACATACACAGAGGTGTGCAGAAAGAGGGTTTGCAGGCCTCTCCTTCAGCTGTCCCTTCCAGCTCTCACACTCTATCTTTGGCCTTGGCACGCGGTGGGGGAACCCACCTCCCCTCTCTCCATCCTCCTCCTTTTCCAACCTAAGAGGGCAACTCCTTGCAGAAGGCATAAGCCGAGTCGCTCCTCTTGCAAGAGCTCTACTTTTCCAGCTTTAATCCTTTTTGCTTAAAGGATTTTTCCCCCCACTCAAGGAAGATGCCACCTGATCAGAGGACAGACGCAGGGAGCTGACAAGCTGCAGAGGGTGGCAAAAAGGAGAAAGGAATACATATTTATTACCGTCAATTATTTAAAAAATAGAGAGCATGCAAGCTCAGGCCTTGGCAGTGGAGGGCCTGCGCAGATGACTGTGGGTGCGATTGTTCTAAATGTTGCCGTTGGGATTCTAATCGCCCAGGGTTGTGTTAGCAAATCCGTGGTTGGAGTCAGCCAGGGCTGTTAAGCCTCCTGGATTCATCCACTCTGAACCAGCAGGAGACAGAAGGGAGAGGGAGGTGCTGTCTTGCATCAAGAAAAGCAAAGGATGACACACACACCCGTTTCCAGGGGGTCTTGCAGCTGAGTTAGTCTGTTGCAGCAAAAACCAGAAAGAGAGAGAGACTTGCGGCACCTAAAAGGGCAACAGATTTATTGCGGCAAGAGTTTTTGGAGGTGGACTACAGTTCCATGTCATCAGAGCATGGAAGGTGATCTTCAGCAGGCTGGTATAGACCCACCTGGGCATGGGGGAGGGGGGAATGAGTGGCGGCTGATAGCTCCATGTCAGTGGGGCAGTGGAATCTGCTCTGGGTTTTAGTCCGAACTGTGAAAGTTTGGAAATTGCCTGCGGAGTGTGGATGTGTGTCAAATGGGCATGAAATGCAAAGAGGAGCCCAACAGCAGCTGGATCAGGCCAAAGGGGGCCCATCGAGTCCATCCCTTTTTTCTCACAGTGGCCAACCAGATGCCCGAATGGGAAGCCCACCAGCAGGGCCTGAGCAAAACAGTCTCTGCCATTCCCTGTAAAACATGTAAGATAAGCACAGTGGCTATTCACTATCCCCCCTCCATATTTCTAATCATCCTAATTTTAGAACCACAGCATTGAAATGGATATCAGAGGTCATCTAGTCCAACCCTCTGCTGATGATGCAGGAGATCTGCTGCTCACAACATCCCTGAGAGGTGGCCATTCAGCCTCTGCCTAAATACCTCTTGCAAAGGAGAGCATGCCACCTTCCGAGGCAGCCTGCCCTGCTGTCAAATGGCCTGTTTGTATGCTTTCTTCAAGAAGTAGGTTTAGTACTGAGGAGTAGAGCCTGGAACCTGGCATATTCCGTTCCTGGGCAGCCCCCGCAATTCAGAGTCCTTTAAGGATGGAAAGAAGTCCAGCAAATTGACCGGCTTGCCTCAGCCACCCATGCAATTTGATTTGCCCAGTTCTTCATGCCCAAAACGAGTAACCCAAAGAGGGAGGTTCACTGGGGACCAAACGGAGGAGGGGAGAGGCCAGTTGATCCTGGCTTCTCCCGGGCTCTGCCAGTAAAGATGCAGGGGCAGCCACCCAATGGGCCAGAGGAGGGTGAGGAATGTGCCTCCCTTTGCAGGATGTGGACGGCTGCCTCCAGGGGGCCATGCGACCTGCAGGCAGCAACCCCTCAGGACAGGAGAGCGTGCCATGCCAGCCACAGGCATTTTGATGGCCGGCTGGTCTCTAGGAACGCTTTGTCACACGTAGAAGTGGGTTTGCTGGAAAATGGCTCAACAGAGTCCCTTTGGAAGTGGCCTACCTTGGGCTGACACTGAAACTACCCAGGTGGCCAGAGGAGAGCTGTAGGTCAATGACAGAGCACCTGCTTTGCATGCAGAAGGTCCCCGGTTCACCTCCAGGTGGCGCTGGGCATCCCCCGCCCTGGAGAGCCACTGCCACAGTCAGTGTTGGGGATGCTAAGGGAGGCGGCCCCTGGCCGGACCCATTACGAGGCAGCTCCCTACATTCTCACACACACTATGCCTGCAGCCTTCCCCAGGACTGGGATGAACAGCCCCTGCCCCAGATGACAATCAGTGGGTCCCGCTTGCAGGCAGGCACTGCCTCTCAGCAGCCTGCCCTCTGCTCCTGGGGCCTATCTCCCCTGGGGTGGGTGCCCTAGTGTCCCCCCCCCCCCCAGACACCGCTTCTCCCCCGGTGTGCTTTCGGCCCCCTTGGCTTTTGCTGTTGTCAGCAAATTGGATCAGCGTTAAATTCACACCAGAGTGAAGCCCATTTAAGAAGAGAGTCTCATTAACGGGCATCAAAGCCAGCTCAGCAAACCAAACAGGCAGGCGGGCACAGGGGGGTCTTGGCAGGCAGGCAGGGAGTGTGTGTGTGTGTGTGTGAGTGGGGGGCAGGCCTGCACCTTTCAAGCCTTGGGGGTGTGCTCAGATCCAGTGCTTATTCATTTACACAATCTGGGTCAGGTTTTCCCTTTATCTAAATCCCAACAGACGGGCGCCTCTCACACCAGCCATGACATGATGGGCACGGGGGGGGGCAGGAACCACCTCAAGGCAACTCCTTGGGCCCATCTAGCCCAGTAAGAAGAGGCCCTCCCAACCTGGCCCCCTTCAGGGCTGTTGGACTGCAGCTCCCATCAGCCCTGGCCAGCATGGCCATAGGATGCTGCAGCTGCCTTGTATGAAGTTGGACCACTGCCCCATCTAGCTTAGTGTTGTCTGCACTGACTGGCAGTGGCTCTCCAGGCTTCCATATGGGGGTCTTTCCCAGACCTACCTAGAGATGCCAGGGATTGGATTAGCTTCTGCATGCAAACCGGGCGCTCCACCACCAAGCTGTGGTCCCCTCCCCGCAAAATAAAGCAAGATGCCAGTCCTCATGGCTCTGAATTACGGGCTGGTTGAAAGAGGAACAGAAGAAGCTGCCTTGCCCCAAGTCACTCCATTGGTCCCCCTGACTCAGCACTGTCTACAGGGAGCGGCAGGAGCTCTCCAGAAACTCAGACAGGGAGTCTTTCCCAGCCCTGCATGCAGATGCCCTCGGGGACTGACCCTGAGGCCTTCGGCACGCAAAGTGAGCCATGATCCTCCTTCCGGGATGGAGTTGCTTCAAGAGGGCACATGGAGGGTCCCTGGGTATCACAGCAAGCCAAGCCAGATGCCATGGCTAGTCCTGTGCCAGCCCTGGTCCACCGATGTGCCCAGACAGGAGGCATTTGGCACACCCTCCTCCTTCACACACACACACAGAGAGGCACACTCTGCCTGTTGCACCAGCTTGCTGGCTGTGGTGCTGTTATGCCAGCCTTCCTTTCTCCATCCTGCTTCCGGCTCCTGAGCAAGACATGATCACCCCGCTCAGCAGCAGCCCTCCCAAAGAGCCCCCCCCCCAAAAAAAAGACCAAGGAGAAGCTTGCTTGAACTTATTCAAATTTGCTTATTTAGACAATTTATATACCTCCTTTTGCACAAACCACAGGGCAGTTTACAAACAGATAAAAATCCATAAAATAGCACAATCCTATAAAAATGTGTAACAAATCCTCATTTAAAGACACAACAGCCCACGGACCTCGCAAGGGCTCTGCAGTTCATCTCCAAGGTGCCCCCCTTTCTCAAGCATTGATCTCCTTCCTCCACCCTTCCTCCTGTTTCCCTGTGCTGCGGCTGCTCCCAGGTCCTCTGTGGGCCCCACCCAGGCTCTTCAGCTCCAGTCTCTGCCACCCTTGTCATGCCATCCTCCTCCCTGCTGCTTCCCACCCCCAAATCCTCGACACATGGGGTAATGTGTTTAGTTCACATTAAAAACCTGTTCTGATCCACACTTCCCCGGATCCGTGCGTGAACCAAAACACAACCGTCCTTCCAAATTCCCACTTCTCTGAATTTCTCCACTCCTCCACCCCACAAAAATGCATACATTAGTAGAAAGGGTACACAAAAATGCTTATATTAGTGAAAATAAAAGTACAGAAATACACCATGTTAGAGGAAATTGCTTGTGAAAAATGCATACATTAGGTGAAATGCACATGAAGATAAATATGGATTTTCATGCGGATTTTAAAAAAAATGTGTATCACAAACTGTTGAACTGAACTTTATTGCAAAAATAAGATTTGCCCAACTCTCCTGACAATGTTGCACACACAGATCCCTCTGGGTTGGGCCTTTTTCTCTTCCAGGGTGTGACGTTTTACATCAAGCTGGGTCGCATCTACCAGTTCTTAGCCCTACATTTGCCAGTCCACCAACAGCGAGGACAAACACACACAATTAGCAGACGCCAGTCCTTGCCCTCTTACCTCCTTGGAGCAAACTGTTGGATTATCCCAGTGACTCCCAGTCTGCCTAAGGCAGGGTAGGGAAACTCAGGCCTTGGGTCCTAATGCGGCCCTCCAGGCCTCTCTCTCTGGCCCTCAGCACTCTCCTCAGGCCATACCCCTCACCGGCCCTGCTTCACACCCTCCTCCTTTTGGCCTGGCTGTGATGTGTCCTCGAACTCTGGTCGCGCCTCTTGCTTTGTCCGGGTGGAGGACACAGAGAGGGACGTATGTGCAGAAATTAGCCTCCTACACAAAGGGAAAGTTTACATTTGTTGCTCTGCCTGCTTTTGCCTCTGGCCCTAGGAAGGCTGCTCAGGAAGGAATGTGGCCCTTGGCCTGACAAAGCCCCCTACCCCTGGCCTGAGGCGGCATGAACTCCCCCTACCATTGCCTTAGGCCATTGCTCCATCCAGCCTCACCACGTCAACTCCGGCTGGCAGCAGTTACAAAACAGAAGTTTAAAACACCCCAAGATAAAACAAAGCCAAACCATCTCTGCAAAAGGCCCATAAACTGCCTGCTGCGTCCTAGAGCTGGTTTAAAATGAAAGCTAAACACGCTCCTCTGCGTTTGATTCACTTCATACATTTTTTTCCCAGCCCAGGTCTGTCAATTCTCTCCACGGATCAGTCTAAAAAGGCCTCCAGTCGGAAGGGCCATAGCTCAGTGGCAGAGCGCCTGCCTCGTGTGCCAAAGGAGGTCCCGGGTTCAAGCCCCAATGCCATCTCCAGTCGCAAAAGGGATCAGCAGGCGATGGGGAAGGTCCCCCTCCACTGATGGGGGACAATTAGTGGGAAAGGTGGGCAGGACCCCCCCAAATATACCCTTATTCCCTACAATTATTATTTGCATATTAGTCACTTTGCTAAAAGTGAATTATTCAAAGCAACCTGCCCAGAAAACAACGCCACACACATACACAATACAATACCCTAAAAATAGAAACAATAAATTTGCCAAACAAAGCAGAATCAAGACCAGCGCAAGACCATCATTCAAATCCAGCAGCGGAGAAGCAGCAGTTTAGTAATACTATAATCACCAGGCTGGGAGTTGAGAGAGAGAGGACGGGGGGAGCAATGCTCTTCACTTTTTCTTTGGAGTTGATTGGGGGGAGAGGGCTTGTTAGACCCCTGAGAGGCAGTGTGGTATAGTGGTTAGGGCGCTAGTCTAGGGCAGGTGTTGGGGAACCTTTGGCCCTCCCATCATCCCTGGCCATTGGCCGTGTTTGCTGGGGCAGATGGGAGTTGTAGGTCAGCAACATCTGGAGGGCCAAAGGTTCCCCACACCTGGACTAGAACCTGGGAGTCCAGGGTTCAGATCCCAGTTCAGCCACTGTGAGGCAGTAAATGCCTCTGAATGCCACTTGCCGGGAGGAGTCTCAAGTGGGGAGAGTTGCTCTTGCACTCAGGTCCTGCTTTCGGGCTTCCATTGCGCCACCTGGTTGGCCACTGTGAGAAGAAGAAGGTAGACCAGATGGGCCCCTTTGGCCTGACCCAGCCCTACAGGCTTCTTCTTAGGGCCTTTTTATGAAGCTCAATTGGCTGGCTTTGGGCCAGTCACAGTCTCCCAGCTTAACCTAACCTAACCTACCTCACAGGGTTTTTGTGAGGACAAGTTAGGGAGGCAGCAAACGAAAAATGTCACCTCGAGCTCTTTGGAGAAAATGTGGGAATATAGAGGTAATAATGATGAAGTCCAGAGCCTAAACTGATCAAACCACCACTGTCAGCGTTACAAGTTTGAATCAGACCCAGATAAACTATCCTAAGGAGCTGATTTTGGGTGACTGAAGGGAATGGAGAGAGGCAGATAATAGGGGCAAAAAGAACCCCACAGATGCAGGTTCAGCATATTTTGTCTCTAAAGGCATGGAACCTGGGGGGTCTCTGGCAGAAAGGATTTTCACGTGGCAAGCAGGCAGGGGAAACTGAGGCACAGACATCTGAAAGCCGCCTTAGCTGCCGCCTTAGCTGCCTTCGAGAGGGTCCTGGTGCTTGTAGGAGTTGCATGAAAGGGACAACTCAGCCGTATCATTGGGGAAGGGGTGGAACTGCACTGAGCAAAACTTCTCTCTTCTGGGGAGTCAGCTGGGCTGCGTTTGTTGACCTTCTCAACTCTCAGTCTTATATGGTGGGGGGGTCTCCTCACCCCCTCTTAAAGAATAGCAGCCCCCTCTGACAGCTGCTTATAACTTGCAAGACTCCAGTAAGAACAGGAAAGAAGCCCTTGGCTGCTGGATCCGGCCCAAGACCCACCTTGTCCCCTGCAATGGCCAGCTGGGTATCTCTGGGATGTTTGTAAGGGAGAAACTCTCTCTCCCTGTTGCTCCCCAGAAACTAGTTCTCAGAGTTAGACTGCTCCTGAACCTGGAGGCCGCATCTAGCCATACTTAAGAGGCTTGTTGAAAGAGGAAAGTCTTCAGTAGGCGCCGAAAACACAACAGAGACGGCGCCTGTCTGGTATTTAAGGGGAGGGAATTCCAAAGGGTAGGCGCCACAACACTAAAGGTCCGCTTCCTATGTTGTGCGGAACAGACCTCCTGATAAGATGGCATCTTCAGGAAGTCCTCACCTGCACAGCACAGTGGTCGACTGGGTATATAAGGGATAATATGGTCTTTCAGGTATCTTGTGACAGTGAGTTCCATAGGTTAATCTGCACTGAAAATTTTCTCTCTCATACACACACACACACCCTTAGTAATGGTTATTCATTATTATTTTATTATTTATAGTGTTTAATAGCTGCATTTTTGCTTGGTTCTCCTCGCTAGGAAACCGCCTTGCAGTTGGCTCACCTTTTAATGCGAACTTCCCAGATTTGCACTTTTTGAACCAATATGCAGACTGAAACACAGCACTTCCCTGAATTTTGAGGTGCAGTTTTCCAGCCAAGCAATGTGTGCCAAAAATGTGCACATTAGTGGAAATAATGTACAAAAATGCATTCTGTTAAGGGGGAAATTGCTTGCAAAAAATGTTTATCCTGGGCAAAATTGTGTACAAAAATATATTTGGAGAAGTGTGTGTGAAGAGGCATACAGATTTTCATAGGGACCTGTTTGGGGGGAGGATTCACAATGGAGTGAACTGGGCTTAAGACTGGAAAATTTAGAAATGGAGAGAGACCGGGAATGACCGATTTCTCCATCCCAACTCCTGGCTGTTTTGTGTGGGATCCCCAGCCCCACCTCCGGGGAGCAAGAGGGGAGCAGTCTGCAGCCTTGGCTAGCGCTTCCTCCCTGGCCCTCCCCACTTCCTTGGGCACCGCTCTCTGCCTCCCCCTTTCGCTGCCTCTGGCTGCTCCTCCCTTCCCCTCCCCACTGATAAATCACCCTTCTAGGGACTCTGAGTTCCCTGGGCCAGGGAGAAAAGCAGATGGGCTCACTCTCCTGCTAAAAGGATTTGCCTGCCATTAAAATGCTCTCCGTAAACTGGAAGCCAGGAAGGAGATGCTTCCTCCTCTCCCGAGCCCTACCCTAATCTAGGGCTCACTTGTGGGGGCTGAGGATGGGGAGGTCCTGTGCGCCTGCCTCCTGCCCTCCCTCCAATTTGCTCCCCTCTCCAAGCACAGGCCAGGCGCAGCCCTTCCCCACTTCCAATGGGAAACACCCTGGAAGACTTCACCTACCAATTATCCGGTCTGCTTTCAACACCAGGTCTCAGTTCTATGTGGCATGTGATGTCCCAAAAGAGTGTGCCCCTGAGCATAGGCAGAGAGCTTTTTCCTCAGTATCCTCAGGAAGGAAGTGGTCTAACGTAGGGAGCCAGCTTCAAAACGACACAGAGTCCTCTAATTTGAGAAACTGAATGGCTGCCTCCCTAGGCAATCCCAGAAGCATCTCTCTCCACCCACCCCCAGGACATCTTCCTTGCTGCCTGAAGCAAAGGGCAAGATGGCCGCCACCCACCAGCCCACATAGAGAAGCAGCTGAATAGGCTGGCGGTTGAGCCTCGTGGGGTGGCATCCTCCACTGTCTGCCCTGAGGAGGCACCCACTAGCTTAGGGGGTGGATGGCACACGCAGTCCTGACCTCCAGCAGAGGGGAGTGGCCATGGGGCTTGAGAGGAGGGCGGCCACTGCTGCCTCCCCCCCCCCCATATCTGCCACCTGGGACTCTTGCCTGGCTGTGCCTAATAGTGTTCCTGTTTTTGGAGGACGCTGTGGTTGTAACCAGGCTGCTGCAAGCAGATTCACCAGGAGAGCAAGGCCTTGTTAGGGAGGGGGAGGGGGGAATTGTCCAACGCCCAGGCAAGCTCTTTGCCCCCCTCCTCCGCCCCACAGCCAGCTCCCTCTGGCTCCACTCCCAGCCTCTCTTCCGTGCATTAGCCCAGTAACTGTGAAAATAACTTAATTTAATTCTCCTGCCCGGCCGGCATGTGACCCTTTTAGCAGAGCTCTCAAGGCATGGGGGCACCTCAGCCTGGGCTCCTGTACCTCCCTGCAGGCAGCCCCCAGACTCCTGGCCAACAGCAACCTCGCCAGCTGCCTTGACCTTGAATCCACCTTCTGGAGCCAGGCTCCTCTGGTGTCGCTGGGCACTCCAGATATCTCGCCTTTTCCGCCTGCTTCCTTTCCACACTCGGGTGACACAGCCAGTCACGGCAAAGAGAAGCCGTCCTCCCCCCCCCCCAGCATAGCAGCAAACACTGAGAAAGCCCCCCCCCTCCACACACAGAGTCGAGGGTTCACAGACTAGGCTGTCATCAGACACTGCTAGGAGAAGTGGTCCTGCTCCACACAGGGGAGTTAATCTGGATTAACTCGCCATGTGAAGAGGATTACACATCTTCCAGGCATCTCTTTAGCACAGAACTTGCTTTTGATTTGCAAGCCCCTTAATCCGGATTAAAGGCAGTGGCTAACTAGCTCTCCTCTGGGTCTCAGTATGTATCTGTGATTATTTCAGTCACCTTTGAGCCAGTCTAAAGGCGCCAATGGCGGTGGGGGGGAGGTGAACACGCCTCATTCCCAAAGATCTGGGTGATGGCCTAACGTCTCTGTTGGGTTTAAGCCCAGACAAGGCATTGGAAAGATAAGATGGTGTGTGTCTTGTGGCTCTGCCCCACATCCTCACACATGCACCCCCTTTTCTGTCCCATTAGGGCTCCTTCTGTTTAAGAAACCACAAAGAGTTCCTGCCAGCCATCTGGTGGGGCTCCAGAAAATCATAGAGCTGGAAGGGTCCTCAAAGCTCATCTAGTCCAACCCGTTGCTAATGCTGGGAAACTCATTACTATAGGATCCCTGATAAGTGGCCATCCAGCCTCTGCTTAAAAGTCCCCTAATTAAGGAGATTCCACCCCCGCCTCAGGCAAGACCTGCAGATTAGAAGCCCACAGAACCCTTCCAAACTGGATTCAGTCAGCCAAAAGATAATTTCGACTTGCATCAATTTATGCAGTGAGCCAGGGACCTATAATGCGGCGGGGGGGGGGGGAAGAGTCTCTTTGGTTCATGCACTTGTGCTCATCATTTGAGGCCACCGTGAGCATCCCTGGATGGATAGCAGTGACAATTATCCAACATCCCACAGTAGGAGCTCTTGGATCAACCCCCTGCCCACAAAAGCAAAAGTTCCCCAGGGGGGTTGTCAGTTCACAGGCTGGGCTCTGAGCCCACCAAAGGCAGACCTGGGTGAAGCAAGAGGCTGATGCGAGGAAAGGCGTCCCAGGCTCAATTCTCCAGGTAGAATTGGGAGGGACCTTCTGTCTGAGATCCTGGGGGGCCACTGCCAGTCAGTGTAGACAATGCTGAGCGAGATGTACCAATGGTCTGACTCAGTATGCAGCCGCTTTATTATTGTTGTTGTTCGTTTGGTACCCAAAAGTCTCCGAGCAACTTACAAGAATATTAGAAACACAAACAATTATACCATAAAAACAAAACCATAAAACGAAGCACAATAATAAGCAGCACAATAATAAGCTACAGCATCATGCTTTGATTTGGATTCCTGCATTGTGCAGGGGGTTGGACTTGATGGCCTTGTAGGCCCCTTCCAGCTCTACTATTCTATGATTCTATGATCATCTCAGTCTATCAGATGCCCAGGAGAAAAGACAAGTCTTCGTCTGTTGCCAGAAAGATGACAATGAGGGCGCCAGGCGGACCTCACTGGGGAGTGGATTCCACAGACAGGGAGCCACAACTGAAAAGGCTCTCTCTCTCTGTTTTCAAATCTCTGCCCCCCTCTCGTCGTTGTCACTTTTCTTCTCTGGATGGAGCACTAGCAATTTAAATCATATCATTTGTTTACACAAAATTGTAACAATAATAAACAAACAAACACATCACAACCAGCCTCTCCCAACAACAAAGAGACTCAAATGCCAGAGAGAAGCAAAGGATATCAAAGAGAGGCCTAAATCAACAAAAGAACAGCAGAAGAACAGAGAAAGATGCCTTATTCCGAGTCCGACGCCTGGCCCATCTAACTCAGCACTGTCTACACTGACTGGCAGCAGCTCTCCAGTTTCACTCTCCCAGCCCTGCCAGAGATACCAAGAGTTGAATCTGGGACATTCTGCATGCAAAGCTGATGCTCTGCCACTGAGCTACGGCCCTTGCCCCCCACAAACAAATGCCTTCAAATGGCAACTAAGACCGTTGAAGAAAGAGGGAGAGAGTGAATCTCCTGCAGCTGGGAGTTCTGCATCTTGAGTGCGGCTACTTTTTTAAAAAAAAAGGCCTGTTCTCAGCAACTGTGCCTCTCGTGGCGCTGGGACATGGAGGAGGAAGTCTCCTGCGGGCTGCTGATCAGACCCAACGGGATGAGACGTAAACGGAAGGGGCATTGAGCAGCACCAGCCCAACAACAGTAGCGAGTTAAGTAGCCTTAAGCTCGCTCTCTCCCATGCACGCACACACTGTATTTCCATCTCAGGTCTCCCTCATTCACACTGGGAATGCCTTCTAACTCATTGCAGCCATCATCCCTGTCCACGACCACTTCTCTGCCAACTTCCACTCTATATTTTGGAAAGTTGTTTGTCTGTTCGCTGTGCATTTGGACACCTCTTAAGATACCATAAGCACATTTTACATGGCGGTTCCAGAGCTCAAGGGGCAGGCTGTTGTGTACGTTTGGATACAATTGGACACCATTTTGAATTAAGATGGCAGACTGAACCTGATTTCAAAACTGTGCTGGGTTTTTTTTTATTTCTTAGAATTCCCAAGGAACCCCAGGTATGAGGCTGCTGTATATGAAAAACATCCCTGTTTCCAACTCTCTCTGCTGCAATTTTTTATGCTGCATTTGTAATGGTTATTGGTTTGCATTTTAACTTCTGATGTAATCTGACTACAGGGAGACACAGAAATGCCATAAATACATAATTGAAACACCTTTATTGAGTTTGCAGCCCTCACAATGAACTAATGGTCTGACAGAGGACAACAGTATGATTCCCATTTTACAGGTGGGGTAAGGAGGAAGACAGAGTCAATAAGATCATCAGAAGAGCTCAGTGGCCCATCTAGTCCAGCATCCTATTCTCACAGTGGCCAACTAGATGCCCAGTGAAAAACCTGCAAGCAGGACCCGAGTGCAGGACCTGATATTCAGAGGCATGCCGTCTCCGAGAGTGAAGGCGGAACATAGCCACTGTGGCTATTAACCAATGATAGCCTTATCCTTTTCCATGAATTTGTCTAATCCTCTTTTAAAGCCATCCAAGTTGGTGGCTGTCACTGCCTCTTGTGGGAGCGAATCCCATAGTTTAACTCTGCCCCGCATGAAGAAGTCCTTTCTTTTGTCTGTCCTGAATCTTCCAACATTCAGCTTCACTGGATGTCCACAAATTCTAATGTTACAAGAGGGGGAGAAAAACGTTCCTTGATCCACTTGCCCTATGCCATGCGTAACTGTATAACACTTCCATCAGGTCACCTCTGACTTTCCTCTAAACTTAAAAGCTCCAATGCTGCAACCTTTCCCAATAGGGGAGTCACCCCATCCCCTTGATTATTTTGGTTGCCCCTTTCTGAACCTTTCCCAGCTGTACAATATCCTTTTTCGGGTAAGGCAACTAGAACTGTGCACATGAGTCGAACTATGACCATACCATAGATTTGCATAAAGGCAAACAATCGTGCTTGTGATCTCCACTTCAAAAAAAAGGTGCTGTTTATATGAGAGCCAGAAATGAGTGACTTGCCCAAAGTCACAAAACAAATCCCCAGCAGAGGCAAGACTTGAGTGCTCCAGCTCTCCCAGACCCAACTCTCTATCACTGGCTCTCCATCCCGCCCTGGCCTCAGGGTCCATTTTTGCTCTGGACATCCCCTCTGGATATCATTTGTGCTTCACATGAATTTGTTTGCTTGTTTATAGGCATTTCTTTAAATATTAGTGCCCAGCCTCTTCTGCCCAAGACAGCTTACAGTTCAGCGACTGCATCTCTTCCCTGTGTTCAGAAGGTTTCATCTCTTTAGCAGGTTGTTTAGGAACAGAGGAAGCTGCCTTAGAATGAGTCAGACCAGTGGTCCATCTAGCTCACCTACACAGACTGGCAGCGGCTCTCCAGTGGTTCAGACAAAGGGGACATTATCAGTCCTACCTGGAGATGCTGTTGGGGACTGAACCTGCATGCAAAGTAGATGCTCTGCCACTGAGCTGTGATGGCCCTTTCCCTAAAAGTAAAGCAAAATTCTAGTCCTCATGGTTCTGATTTATCATAGAATCATAGAGTTGGAAGGGGCCTTGTAGGCCATCGAGTCCAACCCCCTGCTCACAGCAGGAAATCCACAGCTAGAGCATCTCCCGCAGATAGCTGTCCAGCCTCTGCCTGAAGACATCCAGCGAAGGGGATCCCACCACCTCCCTAGGCAGGAAGGAACATAGGAACATAGGAAGTTGCCTTCTGCCAAGTAAACCCATTGGGTCCATCTACCTTGGTGTAGTCTACACTGATTGGCAGTGACACTCCAGAGCGTCAAGCAGGAGATCCTTCCAGCTCTACCTGTAGATTGTGCTGGGGACTGAACTTGGAGTGAACCTTCTGCATGCAAAGCAAGGGCTCCACCACTGAGCCACGGCCTCTCCCTAGGGCTTCAAGCCCTCTCTCTACTGCCAGATTTCCATACATGCCAAGTGTCTTGAGACCCCATGTGGGGCTCCTAACATCCCCTCGCTAATTCACTGTTTCTGGGGAGAATGCCGGACGGTGTCTTCCTCCTGCCCTGCACCTTAAACCTTTGCTTATACCCCCAACTTGGAAAGTCTTTGGTCATCCCTTCCACACCCACCTCTGCCCCGTGATCTGACCCAGGAGGGCTGTTCCTGGGAAAGGGGCTTTGCTCTGTCTCCTTTTGCAAGAAAGTTCCTTCTTACAAGCAAGATGGTCAGCACACTTTCAATTGCACTTGGGTTAAGAATTGGACAGGGCTGTCAGGGGGGCAGGCAAAATGGTTTCTGGGATTGACACTCCCAGCCTACCAAGTGTGGGAACTGAACAGCAATGATGTGCCGGTAACTGGGAACTCAAAATGGATTTCCTGCATTTGAGAAATAATTTCAGAGCGGCTCTTGAGCCTATGAACCAGCGACATGTGGCTTGGCTCACTTCCTGAAGTCATCTAGAGCTATTTGCTCAGCTAACGCCTTTAGTGCAATGGCACGAGCCGGGTTTCTTCCTTCTCTAGATTACGTGTTGGGGAGGGCAGCGGTTGCTCTCCTGCCTCGGCAGGAGGGACTCTGATCTTCTGACAGGGTTGAGGGGCCTCAGCTCTGGGGGTCAAATGTGGCCCTCCAGGCCTTTCTCTAAGGCCTCTCCCAGGCCACACCCTTCCCTGGCCCTACTTCGCGCCCTCCTGGCTGGAAAGGTGCCCTTGAACAGTCTGGTCATGTCTCTCGCTTGCCTGAATGGAGGTCAGAGAGGGGCAGGTGGGAGAGTGTGTAGAAACCGGCCTATTGTACAGAGGTAAAATGTGCATTTGCTGCTTTGCCCACTTTTGCCTCTGGCCCCGCCCACCCTTGGCATGCAGCCTCTGGAAAGTTTCCCAGGAAGGAATGAAACTGGTGCACTCTGAGGTTGCTGGCTTTAAAAGAAAGAATCCTCCGAGGGTTGAAACAGCCTTGAGATGATGGACCCTCCAGGAACAGTCCCCAGAATGGTCCTCTCGTCCATTTCCTTGTCAAGAAGTCTTAAATCTGTGTCACTCCAACTGCAGTCCTCTCACAGAGACAGGATACGTTGTCCTGCTGGAGGAAGGTGCTTCAGGTGGCCTCCACCACCACCAGTGCTGGTGCATGCCCCCCCCCAGACTGGGAGCCCAGCACAGCTCATCTTCTTCCCAAGCAAGAATCCAAGGGGCCTGGCCTGCACTTCCCATCGTCCCTGACCATTGGCCATGCTGGCTGCTGGGAGTTACCGGCCCAGCAACATCTGGAGGACCACCACAGGTACCCCATCCCTGGACGATAGAGCGACCCTTCCTTGACCCCAGCGCCTGGCCAGATGTGTTTGTTTATACTTGTTTAGCCAAATCTCTATATCGCTTTACATGAATGCTTTTCGGTAGCCGTATCCAACCAAAGGGAACATTTGTGACTGAAGTGATCTGGATTCCGCCTTTCCTGCTCTGGGGCCAGAAGGAACCCCATCATAAGGAGCAAGCAGGAACTCAAGAAGAGCCCTGCAGTGCTAAGGGGGCTCCCTCCCGGAGGAAGGACAGGATGTCTGACAAAATCTAACCTGCCCCCCCATCCTCACGGCAGCCAGCCAGGTGCCCTGAAGGGAATCCCGCAAGCAGGACCAGAGGGCAGCAGCAGTCCTCCGCCCTTGGGATTGCCACCAGCTGGCATTCCGAGTAGACTGCCTCTGTCACTGGAAGTTATATGCAGCCATCGCTGACTTTCCTTTCCTCCAATAATTTGTCTCGTACTTTTTTAAAGCCATCCATGAGAACCTACAAAGGGTCCTGCAGCTGCATCTGGCCAAAGGGGCCCCTCCTGTCCTCACGGCGGCAGCAGCCAGATGTCCCCAGGGAAGCCCCTAGGCAGGACCGGAGGGCAACAGCTGTGCTCTGCCCCTCTGGGATTCCCAGTAACCGGCAGAGATATGCTGCCTCCGACAGTTGTGGCCAGGAGTGGCATCCATGGCTGTGGGCTCTTCAGACACTTTTCTGGACATTTGCTGAGGCTGCTTCACAGGAGCGTTGTTGTTGGGGGCACAGGGGGCCCAGGACTCAAGTCTTTTGCACCAGCCCCTGAATTTCCTGACCCTTCCCAAATACATATTATGTATTTATTTAAACAGAACTTATGTATTGCTTAATCAACAAAAAACCCTGAGCAGTTTGCATAAAACAATATAAACTATTGCAAAACTTACAGATGTTGTAAAATATACATACTGTACACTTTGCTTACAGGGTGACTTCCTCTGAACATCAGCCTAAATTTGCATCTATATGTATAGATTATACATATCTGCACATTTGTGCCACGGGAGCATGCAGCAAATCTTTTTGGGGCCATGCAACGCCCCTCCCTTGGTGGGAGGCTTTCCTTTTAAAGTGGACGGTGCCAGTGCAATTGTGCCCCCCCTCTGCCTCCTCTTGCTAGGGATCAGGCCCGGCAGGGCAAACTGCCAGTTCGGGGGGGCAGGGAGTCTGCCTTTTGCAGACAAGGGGGCCTTAAGACGGCAGCCTGCTGAATTATTCAGGCTGGCATTAACTGGGGGGGGGAAGTGTGTTGAGCTGATTTTTTGTGGTTGATGTATAGATAGATCCTAATGAAAGACAGCTACAAGATGTTCAATAATTAATCAAGGTGCCACTTAACAAAGCTGGTTTGGCGCTGCCGCTCGCCTTCCTTGGCCTCGCAATTTGCATCTCATCACCAAAGCCCCCCCTTCAGAAAGGGGAGAGGCAGCAGGCGGCTCAAGCTGACCTCCTGACCACCGGAAGCCTCTCTTCCTCCCCCCTTATTTCCCACACCTATGTGGGGAAGTGCTTCTGGCTAGTGGAAAAGAAAAGGCACTCTGTGTACGCTCAGAGGGCTCCGCCACATGCAGAGGTGTTAAAAATTCGTCTTGTGCCCACCTTGCGTTCAGCCCCCAGGAGAGGCAAGGAAGGGGCCAGCTGCTGCTTCGGCACAGATTACGCTCGGGAAACTGGGGCAGAAGGGGGGAGGGGAGATGCTTCCCAGGGGCTTCTTGGGCACCAGTTTGCCAGATGCTGCCGTGACAACAGGATCCGCCCCACCGCACCCCTTTAGCCTATCTCGAGGACCCTCCCGTATTGTGACCCCTGCCTGCCAGCCGCCGCCGCAGGATGGGAGATGAGCGCACCAGCCACTCTCCGGCAGCGAAGCCATACCCCCTTCAGCTCACAAAGAAAGCCGCTGGCCGCCCCCCCCTCCAAAGGAAGCCCACCCACCCGTCCCCACGGGTCCTTAGAGACCCCGGCCCCACCTGGCAGAGACTAGCCAACAACCCGCCGCTACCACCGCGCCTCCCACGGACGGCCGCTCCCAGGGCTGCCCACCTGGCACCTGCGGGCTGCCTCGCTGCCCTGGGTCGGTGGGGGGGACGAGAGTGCGGCTCAGAGCGAAAGCCCCGGATCGCGCCAGGGAGCGAGGCCAGGCGCGAATGGGCAAAGTTGGGAGACGGTGGGCGCCTTTGGGAAGCGGGACGGAGCTTCCCCATGAGCGCCGCTCCCTCCTTCGCCCAACCAGGCGCTGCTGCTGCCCTCTCGCTCTGCTTGTCTCCTCTCCGCCCCGTCGGAGGACAGAGACAGGGAGCGCCCGCGCCCAGCTCCGCTCCCTCGCAAAGCAGAAAGCGACGCGCCCGGAGGCCGGAGGAGAGCCCCCTTCTTTCTGCACCCGAGGAAGCCAGTGGTGGGGGCTGGAGGAGGAGGAAGGCTCTGTCTCTGGACGCTCCTACCCTTCGCCTCCCCACCCCGTCGACGAAGGCTCCTTCCCTGCAGCGCCACCCAGATCCAGGTGGGAGGCAGGAGGCGGCGGCGGCGCCAGCAGCGACTTCAGCCCCGCTCAGACTATCCAGGGTCGACGCCACCTCCCATTCCCCAGCTCCGCGGAGGCTCCCTTCCCAGGAGAAGCGGCAGGTTCGGGCCGGCCCCTTCCAGGGGGTGCTTTGCGGCGGCGGGTGACCCGGGAACTGCATCACCGCCACTTCGCTCCGCTTTGCTCCCGCCACTTCGGGGCGAGGCTGCGCGGGAGAGCTGTCGCGGTCCCCCGCCTTCGCCTCGCCTCCGGGAAGGGCCCCGCTCTCTCGTAGGCCCCCCGACGGCCCCGGGGACGCGGGGCTCTCTTGCGCAAAGCGGCTTCGGGACTCAGCTGCCGAAGGGGCCAGGAAAGTTTGCCGGCCTGCGCTCCCCCGGCTCTGTCCCAGCGTCCAGCAGTCCCTGGACCGCGCGGCAAAGTTTGGCGACTCCTGAGCAGGTCCTCGCCCGCCTCCCTCGCCCCCCCCCCGCGGGCTCTGCAGACTCACCTTTGCGGAGCATCTTGAAGGCGCGGCGGCTTATCCCCGGAGCAGCGCTCACAGCGGGCATCGGCGGCGTCGGCGTCGGCAGCGGCAAATAATCCGAGAGTGGCTCGCTGGAGCTCCAGGCAGCCGCATCGCGCGGCCGGCAGCGACGGCGGCTGCAGCTCCCTTGGCGGGCGGGTTGGCTGGCTTCTTTCCTCGCTCCGCGCCTGGTTGGTCGCCGCCGGCTCTGCTCGGCGGCGCTTTTAGGGGGGGAGCCGCCCCCTCCGGGCTGGCAGCCGCTGCCTCCTCCCCTCCCCTCTCTCAGACTGGCTGCGCCTCCAAAGGGCGTCGCGCTGCGCCCCGGCTCTGACTCCTCGCCTCTTCCCGCAGCAGCAGCAGCAGCAGCAGCAGCGACGGCAAGGTTGGGCTGGGCTGGGCTGGGCAGGGCCAAGTCCCCCCCCCTCCTCCTCCAACAGAGGCGCTCCTCCCCCCCGCCCGCTTCGCATAGAAAATTTATGAAAGTCTTTTCTGGAGCGCCGCGAGCGCCGCCACTCTCGACAGCTCCCTACGGGGGGAGCCGAGCCGAGCCAGGCGGGGGCAGGCACCGGCTCCCCTCGGAAGGGGCCTGGCCGATCTGCAGCGTGGTGCAGGCGCCGGGAGGCCTCGCCCCCCGCCCCGACTGCCTGCCCGGCTCAGCCACCTGGGGCCGCGACGGGAAGCGCGATGGCGCCGCAGCCCGGACGGCCGGGAGAAAGTCACGCCGGCTTTCCTGGGACAAGGAGCCCCCTCGGGCCTAGGCGGGGGGCAGGTCCCGTAGAGCCCCTCTCAGCGGAGGGCAAGGGGTGCCGTGGGGAGGGCCCCGGGCCCCGCCCACTTTCCCCTTCCCATCGGGGGAAGGTGGAGGTGTCAGCCCGGGCGCGGGAGGGGAGGAGCAGGCGTGGCAAGCCGAGGGCCTTGACAGACAGCCGTGGTCGCCATAGCAACGCGACGGCGAGCCCCTCTCCCTTCTTATTGCCATGGAAACCAACCAGAGTTGGATGGACCCTCCCTCCGTCCCTCTCCCCGTCCGGGGGCTCGACCACGCCCTCCGCCGCCACGTGGATGCATCTGTGTCCCAACTGGCAGGCAGGGGGGCCATGGGGCAGGCAGGGGGGCAGACCCACTTGCTCCCCCTCTCCTTGTTAGGGGCGGCTGTAAGCCCTTTGGCCGCCGGGGCTAAAGGTATCCTGAAACGCGCCCAAAGACACACCTTCCTGGAGCGTTGCGAGTGAACCCCCGCCCCGCCCCGCGGGCTAGCCTCTGTGCCCCCCATTCCATTCTTGAGAGAGGGCAGGAGGCCCCCCCCATGCCGCCCAGGTCGTGGCTACGGTGCTCCTCTATTGGCGCAGCAATTTACAACAACCCTGGCCAGCAGGGCAGTTGTGCTGTCCCCCAATACACCGAGGTAGTTGAGTGGGTCTGAGGGAAGGCCAGCTGAGCTGGGGGGGAGGAAAGGCCAGCTGAAATGACCAAGGGGCTGGAAGCAACAGTGAAGGCTTTTTAGTTGAGGAAGAAGGCACCTCAGGGGGTGGGGGGAGGCGATTATGGGGGTGCATGAAAAGGTGCCCTGCGGGTGGAGAGAGAATGGTAGAACCCAACAGGCTCATTCAAGGACGCTGAATGTTGGGAGGTTCAGGACAGACACAAGGAAGGATTTCCTCACACTGCGCTTGATTGAACTACGGAACTCACTCCTGCAAGATGGAGGGATGGCTAGCAAGTTAGGTGGCTTTAAAAGAGAACCTCTTGGAGAAGCGGCTACTTGCCACAATGGTTGTGTGGTGGCTCCGCTGTCAGAGAAGCTATGTCTCTGAACGCTGGCATCGGGGCATCACAAGTGGGGTGGGTGCTGTTGCCCTCAGGTCTTGCTCTTGTGGGGTCCCCAGAGGCCTCTGGCTGGCCACTTTGGGGAGCAGGAGGACTGGTGGGCCTTTGAGATGATCCTGCAGCTGGGCTCTTCTGGTGGTCCTAAGAATCAAGATTCAGGGTTCCCAGTTCACAGCCTGGCATCTCCAGTCAGTTCAATTTGAAGATGTCTTTGTACTGGAGATACTCACAGTTGACAGTTTCTGAACTGGCAGTTGGGTAGGAACAGGGTTCACTTCCAGTATCAGGGGCTTAAATTTCCTGATCAGGCCCCTAGAGCACATCTAGGTCCTGCTGCCAACAGTTGCCCCAGGCACTTCTTTCTGAGAGACTCTCAAGCTGCACCTGGAGGTGACAGCCATCTTCTGCTGGTACTCAGAGGTAGACTACCTTTGAATATGGAAGTTTTGTCTTCAGCTGTTGGAGAGCCTGGTTAGTTCACACATGGCTGGTGTTCTCCAAGTGTAAAGGAAGGTCTCCAACTTCCTTGCAACTCAGAAAAAAGTTTGGCTTGTCCTCCAAACTGAATGCTACAACTCTGAACTGGTGTGTGTGTGACCTTGTTCTCCTGGCTCAGCTTGTGTGAGGGGGGAGGTCACCATCCTGCCTCTGCTGCCAACACCATCCCAGAATGTCCCTTGCTGTGTCCTGCCACCCCCACCACCATGGTACCGTGTTGCCATCTGCTCCCTGGAACAGCTGCTGCCTCCGCTTCTCTGCCCACCTCGGAAAGCCACTTCATGCAACTCTCATTTCATAGCTGAGAATCATTGCCTTGGAATGAGCGGCCAGGCCCAGTCCTGACTGAGCCAGATTCCTCCGTGCATTTCACTGAATCACACCCAAACCTCTACAGCCCAACGCGCACGCACACACACACACACACAGAGTGATTAAGACACTTCACTTAGAATCTACATTTAATTAACACATGGCACAAACACAGCGAGGCGGGGGGGGGATGTGCTTTACTGCAAGGAGGAATACATTTTTGAAACTGTGATTGTAAGCTCTTATGGGGCAGGGGACCTGGGAATAGAATTAACAAAGGAGCCAGTCTACTGGGAACCAGCTCCTCTACAAGCCCTGCTGATAGCAGCAAAAGCTGTACCAGAAAGGGCGTGTGATAAATAGCATCGGGGTAATGCTGAACATAAGAGCCTGGCTGCTGGATCTGGCCGAAGGGTCTAGTCTGGCCTCCGAGAAGCTTGCAGGCAGGACATGAGAGCAAGAGCCTTCAGCCAGTGTTGCTTCCCAGCAATTGGTGCTCTAAGATAGACAGCCCCTGATCCTGGAGGTCTCAAATATAGCCATTATTGTTATTTGTTTGTTTGTTGATTTATTTATTACATTTAGAGCCCATCTTTTCCTCCAAGGAGCTCAAGGTGGTCTTCATGGTTCTATCCTCCTCTTCATTTTATTCTCACAACAACCTTGTGAGGTAGGTTGGGCTGAGAGCTAGCGCCTGGTCCAAGGTCACCCAGTGAATTCCACAGCTGAGTTGGAATTGGAACCCAGGTCTCCTGGGACCTAGTCCAATACTCTTACCAGTATACCTTGCTGTGCTTTATGAAAGTGTGGCCTATAAATATTTAAAGAGATAAATAAAAATAGCACCACACTGGCTCCCCATTGAGAGCAGCCCTCCATACCCTGATCCTCCATGAATTTGTCTAACGAGGAGTAAACAACCTCTGGGACTCCAGACATTGCTGGACTCTATCTCCCGGCAGCCCCAGCAGCAGAGAGCATGGTCAGTGGTCAGGGGTGATGATGGGAGTTGGAGTCCCGCCCAGGGTAGATAACAGGCAGCAAGGGCAGAGCTCCTGGGCACAGTATGACTTTTGGCACAATTGGCAAAATGGCCCTCCTTTTCATGAGCAGGGAAAACACTCTTAGCACTTTATCAGAGGGGTTTTGGCATCATGCTGGGACTGGCAGGCAGGTGAGAGCATCAGGAGACCCTGCTGGATCAGGCCAGTGGCCCAACTAGGCCAGCCCCCTGTTCTCACGGTCGCCCACCAGATGCACAGACGGGGAACCTGCACGCAGGACCAGAGTGCAACAGAGACACTCCCCTCCTGCGGTTTCCAGCAAGTGGTATTCAGAAGCATGCTGCCTCTGACAGTGGAGGCAGAACATAGCCATTGTGGCTCGTAGCCACCGATAGCCATAGCCGTCTCCTCCGTGAATCTGCCTCATTCTCTTTTGAAGACATCCAAGTTGGGGGCTGTCACTGCAAGAGGCCCCACGTTCAATCCCCAGCAGCACCTTCAAGTAGGGCTGGGAGAAAACTCTTCCTGAAGTCCTGGACGGCCCCCACAAGTCAGTGTGGACAATACTAAGCTATATAGACCAGTGGTCTGACTTGGCAGAAGGCACTTTCCTATATTCCTATTTAATTCAGCCCTTTACTAATATTTAGAAAAATGAGGACTAGAATCTTAATTGTTAAGGAAAGGGCCATAGCTCCGGGTAAGAGTATTTGCTTTGCACATAGAAGGCCCCAGGTTGAATTTCCCAGAATCTCGAGGAAGAGCTGGGGAAGCCTCTGATATGAAACACTGGAGAGCTGCTGCCAGTCAGTGCAGACAGTACTGAGCTAGATGGACCAGTGGAATGAGGCAGCTTCCTGAGCTTGTGCGTGTCTAATTTGCTGCCACCTGGTATGGTGATGGCCCCCTGGCTTGGATGGCTTTGAAAGACACTTCCATGGAGAGTAAGGCAATCAGTGGCCAAGACAGCTGGCTCTATAGAGCCTCCAGGTCCTAGGGTAGTCTACCTCTTAACACTCCTTGCTGGGTAGAGGCTATTTTGCTCATGCCCAGTTGATGGGTTTCATGGAGTCATCTGGAAATGGGGCTAGGCTAGACGTGCCTTCTTTGGCCTGATTCAGCTTTCCCTGTGTTTCCAAGTGCTGCCTTGTGCAGATTGGCCTGTTTGCCACTCTCAGCGAGATGGTGCCCTTTTGCTGGCCAGCCCCCTCCACTGTCCAGAGCCAGGGCCCTTGTGAACCTGATCCTCTCTCTCTCTCTCTCTCTCTCTCTCTCTCTCTCAGATTGTTACAGGCTGGTACCTGAGCCCTGTTGCTTTTTCAATTGCTGGCTTTGCTGTTGGTGGTTAGGGGATGCTGGAGGGATGTCAAGCTTCAAGAGCGATGACAGACGGACAGGCCCAGTGTTTGCACTTGGATTTAGGAGCTGAGCCTTCAGAGCTTCGTGCTGGACCAAATGTTTGCTAGCTTGGCTGGAAGAGAGGAGGGTCCTTCTCCCGCCCCTTGCCAGGGTGGGAGCCTGCCTGTCCTTCAGTGGAAGACGATGGGGCGTCCTACCCTGAAACCAGTGGAGAGGCTTGTGCTGCTGCACGCCTGCCATGGACTGGCCTCCTTGCCCTGCCTGGACCCCAATCCATCCAAACCAGCAGGGTGGGGGTGGTGTTGCCCTTGTAGAACTCAGCTAGGAGGAGAAGCAAAGTAGAATTTGTTGGCTCCGTCTCTCCTTGGCTCTGGCTCCGCCTCCTGCGGCCTCCTTGCTTTCCACCCCACCAGTCCACCACTGTCCCTTGTGCTGTTCTGTAAACTTCACAGAAATTTCATAGGGTTAAAAAAAATAAAATTTAAAAATCCCCCCCCCCAAAGAGTGCCAAATGTCACGGGGAGGCTTTCTGTGCGTCACTTAAAATGTCTTGGGTTGGGGGCCATATATTTGTGTCTTCCCCCCCCCCTGGAAAGTGCCTGGTGCATTGATGTACCTGGAAGTTTACAGAATTGTATAAGAGGAGAAAGAGACAGGTCTGCCCGCAGGGAGCTAGCAATCTTTATTTTGACTATATTGATAGTGCCGCACCAGAACAACACACAGCGATGAGTTTTGGACAGGGACGGCACTTGCTGGTGCCTCAGCTCTCCCCCGCCCCACTGCGGTGGGTACATGACGAATCCTCCCTTCTGTTCATCTTTGGGGTTTGGGCCAAGCAGATTGCCATGAGCAGCACATGCCGTTTTGCTTCCCGTTTCCCCCTCCCTGGAGGAAGAAGGCCCTTTCTGCCACCACGGATGCCATCGATTAGGGGAAGGGCCGTAGATCGGGGCAGAGCCTGCTGTGCATTCAGAAGGTCCCAGGTCCAGTCCTTGACATCCCCACGTAGGGCTGGCAATACTCCTCCGTCTGAAAACCCAGAGAGTGGCTGCCAGTCAATGCAGACAATTCTGAGCTAGATGGACCAACGCTCTGACTTGGCATAAGGCAGCTTCCCTGTTCCTGTTTAAATTAACCCTGTTGTTAGAACCACAAGGACTAGCATCTTGCTTTATTTTAAAGGAAAAGATAATAGCTCAGTGATGCGGCACCTGCTTTGCCTGCAGAAGAGCGCAGGTGCAACACCTGGTGTGTCCGGGTAGGGCTGGGAAAGATTCCCTGCCTGAGGTCCTGGAGAGCTGCTGCCAGTCAGTGTAGACAACACTGAGGCAAATTGGCCAATGGTCTGACCTGGGATAAGGCACCTTCCTGTGTCCCCATTCTCACTGCTGACCCAACCCAGTTGCAGAAGGAGTGCCTGGGGAGGAGGCACCGAAGGGAGAGAGCCTTGAAAACAGGCAGAGGATCTTTGCCTCTCGAAGAGGAACCGGGTTTTATTCCGTGATCGTGAGCCCTTGCTCCGTGCTGGGGAGGGGGTGTCGCTCATTGGCAGAGCCAAGGCAGAAGGTCCCAGGTTCATCCCAACAGCATTGCCTGTTAGAAGGAGCGGGTTCAATCCCTGGCATCCCCAGAAAAGGGTTGGGTGGCAGGTGATGGGCGAGGCAATTCTCTGCCTGCTGTCTTGAGCAAATCCCTTTGCCCACATGAACGTGACCGGAGAGGAACGGAGGGCCCTGGTGCAGTATGAAAGGCCAGCTGGTGGGTGAGGAGGAAGGCCTCTCTTTGCCCGAGGACAGGATGGATGCTGCCTGTCAGAGCAGGCCATATCAGGCTAGAATCTGAATCCGCAAGTCATCTGCACTTGCAAAGCTCTTTGCGAGCCCTGGCAATTAGTTAATGGTCAGTGCCCACAATTCCCCCTTTTGCCCACCCTGACCTACAGGTGACGTAGGTGTAGGGCAGGTGGGCATGGCATTGCCAAAATGGCTTCAAGTGCCAAGTGAGGAGGCCTGGTGGGCTAGAGGTTCCCCATTGTTGGTCTAGCTGGGTGGGAGAAGGCAGCTTCCCATGTCTGTTTCATGAAAGAGGCACAACCTCAGCCCAGACACGGCCCGTGAGCGATGAAATGCTTCCGGCGTTTCATCTGCCATTGGGAGGAAATTGTGTCCGTGTGTTTTTTAATTTATAATAAGTTTTAAAGTTTTTTTTATTGTTTCTGTTGTTGTTAGTCTCCTTCAGTGCTTTATGTAAAAAAGCAGAAGAAACACTGAAATAAACATGATGCTAAAGGCAGAAAGAAGGTGTGTGGCAAATATAGTAAATTACTTAACTCATTTTGACAATTGCCCTGGTCCTCAACCACCTTTTATGTCCTACTTGCACTCCTGGATGAGGCCCCCTCCGCTGCCTTCTCCCCAGACCTGGCCCCTTTGTATGGGGTGGTGTCTCTGCTCAGCCAGGGCAGTGAACTGAGAGAACTTGCTACCAAGCCCTCTGCCAGTTCACCCCTGTGGAGTAGACCGCCTCAGCCTTCAGACCCAGTGGGAGAGGAAGATGTTCTAGGGCTGCTGAATCAAGTCCCGGATATCGTTGGATCAATGTTTGAGCCCTCCCACATGCCACACATGGAGGATGAGGCTATCCGTGGCTACTAGCCACACTGGCTGTGCTCTCCGTCCCCCGTCGGAGGCAGGATGCTTCTGAATGCCGCGGCTTGCTGGGAACTGCAAGTGGGACAGGAGTGCTGGCTGCACTCAGGCCCTCTTTGGGGGCTTCCTGTTGGGGCATCTGGCTGGCCACTGTGAGGACAGGAGGCTGGGTGGGATAGGCCATCTGTGGCCTGATCCAGCTGTTGAGGGGATCTTCTGAGGTCCTTAAGCAGGTGTCCTGAGCGCAGTGACACTCCTCTCTGTGAATGTTGGCAACGCAGGCAAAAGCAGCAGAGCCCTCCAGGGTGGGTCTTTCTGCTCTGGTGGAGTTCACGAGACCTTTCTCAGGGGGAGAGAGGGTGATGGGGGGAAGAGAGGGCAAGAGAGAGAAGGATTTTGGTGGAGGGGGGTTAGGGAGAGACCTGGTTCCATTTGGAGAGTTGTGTGTGTGTTTTTGGGTGGAGCCCACTCGAGGCCAGCATCTGACCACCAGCAGCAAGAGGGAGGCAAGGATTACTCAGGCACTTAGTAAGAAGCCAGCAGAGGGGGCAGACCAGCTGCCGCTCAGCCTGTGTGGGGGAGGGAGGGTCTAATTTAATTAGCGTGTAATAAAATGTCAGGGAACAGAAATCCAGGCGTGGCAAAGAGCAGATCCCAGGCTGTGACAACGTTGGGAAGGGTGGGGGGCTTCTTGGGCCCAGAGGAGGAGAGGGGCCCCTCTGTCTTCCCAGGCCAGCTCTTCTGCCTCCAAAGGTCCTCACACCGACAGGAGAAGCTGTCTCATGGATTCGGGGCGGTGGACCTCCGACTACCCGTCTCTGGGGAGCAACAGCAAGGGCTTTTGCCCACACGTCCTGCTGGGAGGCTTCCTGTCACAGCATTGGGTTGGCCACTGTGGGCATCAGGATGGTGGCCTAGATGGGCGGCATGGGCCTCCTTTGGCCTGATCCAGCTGCAGCTGGCCTCTTCTGGTGCAAAGCGTTGCCTGGAGAGAGTTCTGAGGGCCAGACAGAGAGGCCTGGAGGGCCGCCTTCAACCACTGGGCGTGAGGTTCCTCCTCACCTGCAACCCCCCACCTTCAAATAAGGACGTAGGAAGAGCCTGGCTGTGGCTGGATCCGCTCAACGGGCCCTCTCGTTCAGCATCCTGTCCTCACAGTGGCCAGCCAGGAGCCCCAAAGGGCAGGTGTGGAGAACATTTGGCCCTCCAGGGACATAGGAAACCGCCTTGGTCCATATCTAGCTCAGTGTTGCCTGCTCTGACAGGCAGTGGCTCCAGGATTTCAGGCAGGAGTCCCTCCTAGCCCTACCTGAGATGCCCTTGGGACCATCGGCATGCCACACAGGGGCCTTGTTGAGTGGCCATGGGCCATGCTTGCTGGGGCTGATGGGAGCTGTCGTTCAGCAACATCTGGAGGGCCAAAGGTTCCCCACACCTGGAAACCCCCAGCACGACCTCGGTGCAACAGGCCTCTTTCCACTTGTGTTCTCCAGCAACTGGTATTCAGAGGCACGCCACCCCTGATGGTGAAGGCACAGCATAGCCACATGGCTAGTAGTCCCTGAAAGCCACATCCTTCCCCATGAATGTGTCTTCTTCACCTCCCCAGTTCAGGCGAATTGTCTTTTGAAGCCATGCAAGCTGGTGGCCGTCACTGCAAATCCAGTAGTTTGACTCTGCGCGGCTGTGTCAAGGCCTTTGGCTTCCCTTTCATCCTCCCTGAATCGTCCAACATTTGGCCCCATTGGACGGCCCAGTGGGGTTCCCAGCGGGTGTGGGGCTCAGAGTGGCTAGCAAAGCAAGAGAGAGGGAGACCCTGGGAGGCAGAGTGGCTGCAAGCACAGCAGGCAGGGCATCTGGGAGCCATGGGGAGCGCTGGCCGGTCCTCGGTGGCAGATGCGAGGCCTAAGCCTAGAGGGGAAGCTCTTCCCCTGAGCCTGGAGGTGGGTTGGAAGAAGGAAACAGGAAGCAACCTGATGCCAAGGAGACCCCTGGTCCATCGGGCTCAGAACTGCCTGCACTGGCAGGCAACGGCGGCTCTCTGGGGCTTCAGAGAAGGGACATTCCCGGCCCGGCCTGGAGATTCCATTGTGGGCTACACCTGGGACCTTCTGCATGCCAAGTAGGGGCTCTGTCTGTGAGGCCATTAGCATGAGGAGCCCCGCAGAGAGACATGAAGCAGCTCAAGGACACCTCTGAGGCCTCCCGCTTCCCAGCCCAGATGAGGCTTTTTGTGAGGAGAGGAGGAGGAGGCTGCCTGACACGTTTGTCCTGGCTCCAGAGAAACGAGGGCCAGGCACCCGCAGAATGAACAAAGCAGGCAGGGGAGGGGAAATAACGGCATTTCTAGCCCCTGGACCCCTGTGTCCCTTCCCCAGGGCAGGCGTTGGCTCACTGTATGGGGGGAGGTGAGGAGAGGAGCCCTGCTTGAGGCAGGCAGTCTCTGCTTTGCATGGATGGGTGCCTGCTGCCCCCCCCTCCAACAATCCCAGCTTCCCTGGATCAGGAGGGGAGGCCTTGGAGGAAGCGGCCCCCCATCAAGCCAAGGGTCAAAAGTTTGGATTTATTTATATGATTACATTTGTATACTGCCCCATCGCCGAAGCTCTCTGGGTGGTTTACAACAATTAAAACATTAAAAACAAATATACAAATTTAAAAACAAATATTTAAAAGTCAATTAAAACACATGCTTTGGAATAAACCCCATTTTATTGCAGAAAAGGACAATGCCTTTTTAAAGTAAAAAATAATAAATGGAGCATCTGTGGCTCTGCACGTGCCCGTCTGTCTGTCCTGAGTAGGAAATGTTTGATTTTTAAGAAGAAAGGGAAGAAAGCAAAAGGGACCCACATCAGCCTTGGGGGTCCACCCTGGCCCAGGTGCCGGCGTGGGGCATCACTGTGCCACTGTCCCCAGCATCTGCTGCTCTGGGTTGCAAATGGCGGTGAGGGGGGCTGGACTTAGGTCCCAAGGTCGAGCCCCAGAGCTCTCTCCCTGTTATCTATCCACCTACCCACTCGGTCACAGCTGAAATGCAAACGGTTTGTATATGGCATGAATAAATAGAGATTTATAGGTCTGTGCATGCAGATTTATCATCTTATAGGACAGGGATAAATCATGCATTTCAAATCGTGTATCAAAGTCGTGAAATGGGCCACAAACGCAATAATACCCCCTTAAGGTATCCCAAAGCTGAAAAAATGGAAGGTGGAGGGGTGCCATTTGGTTTCAGGCCAGCCCTGTGGCTGGACTGTACAGAAAAGATAGTGCTGTGGAGCATGTATAGAGTGCCGTCCATATCAATTACAGACACGCATTTGGATTAAGGGTAAAGGGTCAGACACTTGTCTTCAGAGGCACGGGGTTGGAATTGAGGGGGGGGTCGTCTTCCTTAGCCTTCTTATCTCAACTCTTCGATCTGAGCCCAGGGAATTACACATCATTTCTTGAAAAAAGTTCTGCAATTTAGGACTGCGCATCCACAAATACGTTTGGAACACCCCCACCTCTACTGTCATATGCACTCTGCACCCTCTCAAGGGCACTCTCGTCTTTCCTTGCTATGTTATTATCTATGTACTAAGGAGGCACGTGAAACAGGTGCTGGGGCCGGCTGATCCCCGTCACACACCAGAAAGCTCGCTCTCCCTCCTCCCGAGCTTTGCAAACAGCCAGCAGAGAGCGAAGGGGGAGCCGGAGGGGGACGGACGGAGGAATCTCTGCTCGGTTGTTTTTTCCTCCTGAACGATGCGCTCGGTGGCGGCTTGCTCCTGCCTGGTTCTCACGACCGGCGCTCCACTGGCGCTGCCTTTCTGGTGCCCACGTGGGTTGTGCAGCCATGGCGGATCCTGCAGCTGATGCCTCGGTAGGGGGGAAAGAGGCTGCTCCGGCTCCAGGTGAACAGGGAGTCACTCCGGAGCGGGTGCAGCGTGCACGCGCGTGGGTCGTGAGGACGGGCTCCGGCCTTTACTTTGTGTTTCGCTTGCTTTAGGTCTGGGCCCTCGTCCTCCTCCTCTCCCGGAAAGGAGAACCAGAGCCAAAGGGGGTGGCTGGGAGGCTTTCCCTCGGTGGTCCTTGCAGAAGGGGATTAGGTCCCTATAGAACTCCCAGAGTCAGAGGCAGTCTACCCTGGAATACTAGCTGTTGGGGAGGGGAAGCAACAATGGTGGAGGGCTGGTTGCCTTCGTGGGCATCCCGGAGGCGTCTGACTAGCCACTGTGGGGAGGCGACGGCGAATGTGAATGCTGGACGTGATAAGCCATTGGTCTGATCCAGCTGCGAGGCCCGTTTTGTGTTTTTATGTCTTCATCAGCCCTGCAGCAAATTCAGTGTCATTTAAATATAATCAGATGTGATCGAGCCTTTGCTCTCCGAAAAAGTGCCCTCCACCACTGAGAAAATTACCAGTATTAAAGCGCCATCGCTGTGTGCAGCATTTTACAAGGATTTAGAAGGCAAGTCCCTGCCCGGAGGGGCTTGCAGTCTAGACTAGTAGTGTCAGGCTAGGGTTGAGACCCAGCTATGGAGCTTCTTACTGAGGGGTCTTGGGCTGTCTCTTTCTCTCTCTTTGTCTTTGCTTGACCTTCCTTGCAGGGCTGTTATGAGGATAAAATGGGGAGGGGAGAGAGAATCGTGCTGTATGCTGTGTTGTGCTCCTTCTCTAATGAGAAGCACCAGAGCCCCTTACTCCCCAGGCCTCAAATCAAAAACCCAAAAGTGACTGTCTTGCTGGATCAGTGCCACTGCCTTCCCTCCCATCCCCTGTAGCATTCTGTTTCCAGATGTGGCCATTCAGGTGCATTGGGCAGGGTTGCAGTTTTGATATGTAGGGAGGTCTCCAATCATCCCCTGGGACTTGTGCTTGACTGCTACTTCTTCAAGGTAGACTGCATCTGGCAAAGAGGCTCCATTTTGCTGTCATGCTTACAGGCTGGTGGCAAACCTTGTCTGTTAAGAGACTAGAAACATGAGGATTGTGTATCTAGCTGTGTCTCTAGCTCTGGCCAGTCAGATGCCTCTGGGAAAGCCCACAAGGGAACACAGGCGGGGTGCTGTAAACCCTTGGCCATCCTGGCTCAATATTGACATTATTGTTGTTTTGTTGTTATTGTTGTTGTTATTTATTATTATTAATAATAATGATATAATATCCTGCTGTTCCTCATTTAGAGCCAAAGGCAGCTGACAACATCTAAAACACAACATTAAAAAGAGAATTAAAAAACATAACATCTAAAAATCCGATGTAATAATATCATAATCAGTGACCCAGTTCTGTAAAACTGTTCTGAATAGGGCCTGCCAAAGTCAATGGGCCTGAAGTTGACACCTGGACGAAAACAGTGTGTCACTTGTCGGGGAGCGGCTCTGTGGCTGAGATGTGCCTTTAGGAACGTAGGAAGGTGCCCTCTGCGGAGTTGGACCACGGGTTCATCTCGCGGGCTGGCCGCAGTGGCTCTTTCCCCCAGCCTTACCTGGAGATGCCTTTGGGGTTTGAATGGGGGGGGGGGCTTCTGCACAGTTTCCTTCCTGTGTAGGGCCTGGGCTCTCCTGCCTCTCCCTGGTGAGTGGGAAACCTGCGAGTGACTCATTTTTACTTGGCTTTGCTCCTTCCCACGGGTAACCATGTGCCTGTTTGCTCTTGGGGGAGAGGGGCACAGTCATGCAGGAGCATAAATAGCCCCCCCTCCACCCCAAATCTCCTCCCTCTCACCCTCTCTCACCCTTCCCACCCCAAAAAGATAACACTTTGCCAACTTGCGTCCTCCAGGAACTCTGTTGCTTCGCTGATTCACGCAACAACGGCGTTTGTGCTAAAAAAAGGGGGGGGAGAGTGAAAGAATAGCAAATTGCCCTTTCCACCATTGGCATTCAGTTGACGTGTCAGTGCCCACCTGGCCTTTGGGGCACTCCCACCCCCATAGGAGGGTGCCAAGCACCCAGGTTGAAAGGTGACTCAGCTCCTCCCAGGACAGTTATCACCCCACCCCACCCCCGCAACAGCCCAAAATACTATCATGGATGTCATCGCCCTGCTGGCTAGTGTGGGGAGGGTCTGGGGAGGGAAGGACCCCCCACCCCCCGGCTGTGAGTCCTGAGGGAACCCCTTCCTTGAGAGGGAAGGTGAGGATGGACCCTTCTTCATGTTCCTGCTCTGGTGGGGGCTTTCTCTCCCCCTTTGGCCCCCTTAATGTTTCTCCTAAACTTGCCAGAGTTTCTCCCTTCCTGCTCTTACTTACTAGATTCAGCTCTAAGGATAGGCTAGGGGCTTCCAGTCTACTAGGAATCCTATTCTGGGATGTTCCTATTTCTTTATCAGTCATCAGGAAAAGCCTTTGATCTCTGAGAGCTGGGTTCAAGTTGTGCCTCTTTCCTGTGCTTCTTGTTAAATGCCATCCCAGTGTCAGTTCTCTACCATTCCATTTGCAAAATGGGAACAGCAGCAGCCTACCTGACAGCACTGTTGTGAGAGCCAGTGCTCTTATATTGCCCCTCCAAGACTTTGTTTCCATCCTTGGGACGTGTAAAGTAGTAACACGGAGAAAAGGGAAATCTGACCATGTCCAGAGTGCCCTTTCCTTGCCACTGAGTAAATGCAGCCTAAGGCCTTGATCCTTACCTGGATCCTTCTGGCTTCCTCCTCCTCTTCCCCTTGCAGCCCGTCGGGCTCCTCGACGAGTGGCTCACCAGATTCCCGAAGAGATCCTGTCAGACCCAGAGCTCAAGGAGGCCGTGGCTTCCCTCCCCTGCAACTACAACTTCGAGGTCTACAAGACAGTCTGGCGCATCCGGGAGGCTCAGGCGAAACGGGGTGAGTCTCGTGCCCGTGTGGCGGCCTGGGGCTTTCTCTGGGTGGCCTCCGTAGAGCACGGAGCTTCACCAGGGACGCTTGAGCCCAAAAGAGCCCAACTGAGCATATGGGGCACTACCCCAACGGCCTGCCCTTAGCCAGCCTTGCGACAAGAGATATGAAGGCCCAGGGGGGAATAAAATTGGAGGAATTTCAGGGCAGGGATGAAACCCCATGTCCCCCCACCCCACCCCCAGTTTTTTACAAAAATCAAAACAAAAAAGGCTTTGGGAAAAAGATTT
Source organism: Rhineura floridana (assembly GCF_030035675.1). Lineage (NCBI taxonomy): Eukaryota > Metazoa > Chordata > Lepidosauria > Squamata > Rhineuridae > Rhineura > Rhineura floridana. The sequence continues at coordinate 20,173,248 of NC_084500.1, read as the reverse complement.
TTTTAAATTATTTTTCCATTTTCCCCAGGGCCTTCAAATCTGTACTTGCAACTGGTCCAGGGGGTGGCCCTGCCTGTCACCTCCTCCTCCTCCTTCGTCTCAGAGACTATGGAAGAGGAGGAGGAGGCGGAAGCAGACAGCCCTTGCACTGGCAGGCAGGCAGGCAGGCAGGCAGGTGGGGGCTGGTTGCTGGTGGGGCAGTGCCCCCCTTTGCCCAGATGGTCCAGCCTCCAGTGCTCTGGAACAGAACAAAAGCAGCCCTTCCCCTCACAGGTCAGGCAGGCACCGTCCTGTTGCCTTTTCGGCACCTGCTGAAGACCTCTTTCCACAAACCTTTTAAGGGGAGGGCTTGCCCCAGTCTGCGTCTGTGCAGGAATTGCTTGTTAAGATGTTTTGAGAGCTGTTGCTTCATTTTAATATGTTTTAAAAGATGTTTTGGTTTAATATGTTTTAGACGCTTTTCTTTTTAAAGAGGTTTTAGAGTGCTTTTAGTGGTTTTGCTTGGCAGCCTGGGCTCCTTCTGGGAGGAAGGCGGGATATAAATTTAATTGATGAATTAAATAAGTAACACCCCTCCCCTGTTGCTGCTGCTGTTTGGAGGCAGGGGCTGGTCTTGGTGGTGCTTCCTGCATCCCTGCCCCTCCCTCCCCCCCCCTCTGTGCATGAGCATCCTTGTAGGGAAGCCCTGGCTCGTGGGGGGAGCAGGGTGATTGCCCTCTGCATGTGTGTGCACCTGTGGCCATGCTGGGCCCCTGGCACTGCCACGGATGCCGTCCGTGATGTTGCCCGTGCAAAGATGCATGTCTGCCTGATGATCAGCCTCACCGTCAGGGCAGTAATGGGATCGGACAAGGCAGCGTCCTGTGGGCTTGTCAGCCAGAGATGGACTTGGGATCTCTGCCAGGCCTCTGCCTGCTTGGCTGGGGTGAGCCAGATGCAGCTAACAGTGCCCTCTGCTCAAAGCCCCCCCCCCCCATTCGAGAGAGATGGAGAACTATGTCCATTCTGGACACCTCAAAAAGGATGTGAGGTTCAGAAAAGGGCAACCAAAATGATTAAAGGGGTGGAGTGACTCCCCTGCAAGGGAAATTTGAAGTGTTTTGATTTAGAGAAAAGGCGAGTCAGAGGAGACACGATGAAGGTGTATAAAAATTGTGCATGGCATGGAGAGAATGGATAGAGAAAAGTTTTTCTCCCTCTCTTACAACTCTAGAACGTGAGGACATCCAGTGAAGCCAAATGTTGGTAGATTCGGGACAAACAAAAGAATGTCCTTCTTTACAAAGCGCATAGTTAAACTATGGAACTCGCTCCCACAAGAGGCTGCGATGGCCACCAACTTGGATGGCTTCAAAGGAGGGTTAGACAAATTCATGGAGGATCAGACTGTCCGTGGCTACCAGCCACAGTGGCTGTGTTCTACCCCCACTGTCGGAAGCAGTATGCCCTTGAATACCGGCTGCTGGGAATCACCGGTGGGGAGAGGGCTGCCTTGTGCCCGGGTCTGGCTTCCCAGTGGGGCTTCTAGCTGACCCAGGAGGGAGAACAGGAGGCTGGACTAGGTGGGCTTTTGGCCTGGTCTAGGAGCCAGGCTCTTCCTATGTCTGTGAATGAATGCAGGAGCAACTGGGCGTTAACAGTCCTTGTCCCGCTGAACATTGTGTATAATTATTATTTTATTATATCTTTGTCTTGCCCTTCCTCCCAGAAGGAGCCCAGGGCGGGAAACAAAAACACTGAAAACATCTTCAGAACAAAACATCTCTAAAAACAAATCTCCTCCTGGGTCCTGTCCCTGTTTGGCTGCAGCTGTGCCTCTGGCATCCACCAGCATCACAAACTCGCCCATCCCATAGTGCTTAGCTCAAGGACCCAGTTATTTAAATCCCAAAATGAATGGTTCTGGGGCTCAGGGCTTGCTGGAGTTAGGGTTCCTCATCCAGGTGTGCCACAGTGGATTTGTGGGCAGGTGCGTGGCTTCTGTGGAAGCTCAGGCACCCACTTTAGGTCACCTGCACTCTGTGTGTGTGTGTGTGTGAGCTGTGAGGTGGAGCTCAAGAACGCAGCTCAAAGATGATGTTCAAGGGCCCCAGCTTAGAGAATTTTAGCGAGAGAGTTTTGCTATTGTTTTCAAATCCTGCTCTTTAGCACAGACAGACAGCTTAAAAATAATGTACACAAAAGGTATTCCCTCCCTCAGAAAACAGGTGTGGGGAACCTTTGGCCCTCCAGATACCGTTAAACTACAACTCCCATCAGGCAGTGTAGCCATTGTCCAGGGATGTTGGTGTATGGGAAATACCTCTGGAAGCCATCTCAATGTAATGAGGAGGTCTAGGATGATGTGCTCAGTTCCCCTGTCCCGTGCTCCTATCTCACGCCCCTGCACTCCAGCCAGGTGGCCCCTTGCGTGTTTTCACACCCTGCCTATGTAGTATACAACAGTACAGAAGGCTGAGAGGTTTTGTTTACGTAGCACAGATGAGGTAAGGAGAGGCTCTTCATGGGCCAAAAGAGACAGTGGATGCCAATAGTTTGTTGGCAAAAATGTTTTCTCACACTGTTAAAGGCTGAGAATCTGGCCTTCAAGGCAGGGGCAATGAATCATGCCGCTCCAAAGCTCAAAGACACTGACCAGCAGGATTGATAAACAAAGACAGAAGCTTGAGACCCAAATTAAAAACATCCCAACAGGTATAGCTAATTAAACCTGCACCCAGGTCCAGGGGCTCTTTTGGGTATAAATAAGTCTCCCTAACTCCTGTTCGGGGAGCTTCAACACAGACCTAGAGAGGTACTATGTGCCTGTTGGCCATCAGCTGGGCTCTCTCCGTTGTTGTTACCTTGGGCTTCCAACAACAGAAAGGCAAACGTAAGATAGCTGTGCTCAAGAGCTGCTTTCATCTGTTTAGCGCCTGGCCTGCTGTGAAAACTCCAACTGCTCTCAGTTAAAGCATTGTAAATCTTCTCCACTGGTCTGATCATTGCCTGTGAAATCTCCCAACTTCTTGCCTTTGGCAAACCAGATGGGAGTTGTACTTCATGCTAAAGGTCCCCCATACCTGATCTGATCTAAAAACGACACAACACAAAAGAAGAATGGACGAGGAGGGAGGAGGAAATAAGCGTAGTAGGGGTGTGAATTGAGCCTTTCTGATGCATGTCTCCTCCTTTGTCTCTCTCTCAGTGGCACTGCAAATGCCTGAAGGCCTCCTTATGTTTGCTTGCACCCTTGCTGACATCATTGAGAGGTGAGCAGGGAAGGGAGGTGTAGTGTGTGGACTTGCCCGTGACTGGGATTGAGTGTGTGTGGGTGGGTGGGTGGGTGGGTGGGAGGGAGGGTAAATGTGTGGGCCTGGCCATGAGAGGATGTGCTGGACGTGGGTGGGGGGAAGGAGACAGAAAGAGCAACATTTCTGTGTCATTTTAATAGCTTCTGCCAGCTCTCTCACAGTAATTGGTGGGTGCAGGAAAGATTGGTTGCTTGCAGTGGGAGGTGTTGTAGCTTAGCGGCAGAGCATCTGTTTTGCATGCAGAAGGTCCCAGGTTCAGCCCTTGGCAGCATCCCCAGGTAGGACTGCCTGAAATGCTGGGCAGCTGCTGCCAGTCAGAGCAGGCAGTGCTGAGCTACATGGACCTAATGCTTTGACTTGGTGGAAGGCGGCTTCCTGCGTTCCTTTTTAAATCAGATGTTTGCTCAGGAAGACAGGGACCAGAATCCCCCCCTTGTTTTCAGGGGAAGGGTCATAGCTCGATGGTGTAGACTACCTGCCTTGCATGCAGACGCTCCCGGGCCCAGTCCCGATGGTGGCGTCTCAGGCAGGGCTGGGAAAGGCTCCCTGCCTGAAACCCTGGAGAGCCGCTGCTGTGGGCTAGCGGACCAGGGCCCAGCTGCCCAGGGGCGATGGGGGGATGTTCTGTGCGTGGCTGGGGTTGGCACGGGGCAAGAGGGTTGTTGGGTAAAGGGCGCCGGCCGGCCTGTACAGTGGGGAGCTACTGGGGCTCACAGGTTTCCTACAAGTGCCATGCAGTGAGGCTTCTCTGCTTGCAGAAGCTTGGGGCATCTGTGACTTTTTGCAGTGCTGCTGATTTATTTTATTAAAAAATGCAGCTCTCTGTGGCTCCGTGGGACCCCTTTGCTGGGGGCCTCCTGAGCTGACCAAGCAGAGCCCCCATTGATCTCTGGGTGAGGGAGCAGGAGGGAGGGAGGCAACCCCGCCTCCTAATGGCACGGCCCGCAGGGCAGGGCCTGTGCCTCGCTTTCCAGAGCCCAATGAAGCCGCCCTTCTCCTGGCCTGCGCCCCTCCGCCCTGACCAGCAGCAGCTGCTGCTGGGATGACTGTTTTCTTTCCACTGATTCTCCTTTCTGGCGCCTGCACATTTTTAGGAATGTAGGACACTGTCTTGTACAAGTCCATCCCACCAACTATTATCTACACTGACTGGCAGGGGCTCTCCAGAGTTTCAGGCTGGGGGGGATCTTTCCACGCTCTACCTGGAGATGCCAAGGGCTGAACCCGGGGCCTCTGTGTGAAGCAGCGAGCTGTGGCCCTGTCCCTAAAAATAAAGTAAGATTCTAGTCCTCGTTATTCTTAATAAAGGGCCGGCTTAAGTAGGGATAGAGGAAGCTGCCTTAATACCAAGTCAGACCGTAGGCCTGTCTAAGTACTCCCAAGGTTTCAGGCAGGGGGCCTTTCTCGCAGCCGTACCTGGAGATGCTGCTGGGGAATGACCCTGGGCCCTTCTGCGTGCCCAGCAGGGGCCCTGCATGCCGAGCTGTGGCCCTTACTGTGCTGTGCTTCTTGAGTAAGTCCTGCTTTGGGCCTTCCAGAAGAGGTGTCTGGTTGGCCCCTGTGGAAGCAGGATGACGGACCTCTTGTGGCCGGATCCAGCACGGCTTTTCTTAGGAGTGCAGAGTGGGTGTCTCTGGGCTGGGGTGCCGCTCCTCTGATCCTGCCCCTTTGGTGCAAGCAGGAGTGACACCCTCTCCTTCCCTCTCCCCCTCTCTCTCTCCCTCTCCCTCCCTCTCTCTCTCCCTCTCTCTCTGTCCTTCTCCCTCCCTCCCTCTGTGGCTTGCCCAGGCCTGTCTTCTGCCGCAGCCTTTCTGGGCTGGGTGGTGGTGCTGCTGCCGCCACCACCCCTTTAAGGGAGCTGCCCTCCCTCCCAGCATGGGGCCGCTTTCAGGTCTCAGACTTCAAAGGCAGCTGAAGCGAGACTTCCCTGGGCTGCAGCTGGCTGTGATCCTCCCCGTCCCAGAAGCCCTTGCACTGAGCCAGCAGGAAGAGGGAGGGGGGCGCCTGGCATTCGCTGCCCTGCCAGCTCTCCCTCTCCTTAGACAACCTTATTTTGGGAGGGCTTCTCTTGAGTAAATGGGTGTATGAGGCTGGCCCAAGCCGCTGGTCTGTCTGGCCCAGGGTTGCCTCAGTTCTCCTAGAGGAGGGATCAACAGCCACTAGCCCAGGTGGATCTGAACCCGTTTCTCTGCAAAAGCTATAAGCCATCTCAGCACACTGGCTCTCAGTAATGGGAAATGTGGCCTGATCCAGCAAATGAAGTGCACGCTTTCACTTCCTTGCCCAGCTGTTGGAGGAGCCCCATGTTGGTGCTTTGCCAGCAGACAGTGCTGGGCGCGATCCCGGCGTCTGTCCTGAGATGGGCCTCTCCCTGCCTGACACCCTGGAGAGCAGCCGCCGGAGACAGAAGGCGGTCCTGCGTCAGCCTGAGGAGCGTTGTATAAGGCTGGAGGGCTCTTCTGCTTCTCCAGGTCTGGCACTTTGGACACACTGGATGTACCTGAGACTGGTCCAGCTCTGAGCCTCTTGGCACAGAGAGCCACAGCTAGCCCTGTAAAGCAGGGACACCCAACCTGGGGCCCTCCAGATTCTCTGGACTGTAATGCCCACCAGCCCCAGCCAGCGTGGCCCTATGATGCTGGCGCTGGTCACAGTTGTGGTCCAAAGTGTCCGGAGAGCTCCAGGTTGAGGAAGGCTCAGCCCCATTCCTCTTGATGCACAGACATGGGGGCACCTTTCATGGGTTTTGTGTGTGCTTTTCCTGAGTCCAAAACCAAATCCAAATTTGCAATTGATTGAGGGTGGCAAACCCCGCAGGACCTTTTAAATGTTCTACAAAGTCCCTTCCTCCTCCTCCTCCTCCCCCCCAACCTTTAAAAGCCCACCTGGAGGTGGCATGTGTGCCTCTGGGGTGTCTCTCCCACCCTGTGGGTTGGGGGGGGGAATGGGTGTCACTTTGGCCCTGGCTCTGCAGCTGCCGTGTTTTGCCAGAGCGGCAGCCAGACCTACGGCAGAGCTGCTTTGTTACCTGCGCGGCTGTGGTGGTGATTGCCATGCGGTGGAGCGGCCTGGCAAGGCGCTGCTGGGACGGAGTGGCTGCGTTCTAAGCTGCTGCACCTCCTACCTTCCCCTCCCGGGCACTCCTGCCGCTCCTCTGTTTAATATTAAACCTCTCTTCCAGAGAGGACTCTGAATGAAATATTTAGCAGGCCATAAGTGAGGTGGGAGTGTGTGTGTGGGGGAGAAGGGTCATGGCTGTGCAGCGGGTGCCTCCTGCTCAGATCCTCGCTTAGTCAGCTCAGCAGCCGCCCTCCTTGCGGAGTGGGGGCTGGGTGGGCCTTGAAGGATTCCGCCGGCCCTCCTTCCTGTGATCCATGCAGGTCGCGGGGTGGCAAGGGCACAGAATTTCAAGGCTGTGTTGCGCTTGGGACTGGTAGACTAGGGCTTCTGTGGGTCAGGCAGGCAAGAGTTAAGCAGCCTGGCATGCCAGTTGGCACTCCTTGCTAGGCACACGTATCTGGGCTGGCAGAGAGACTCTGGGCATAAAAGGACTGTCTCTGGCAGAAACTTTAAAGCCCCCCTCTCCCCACACACAACAAACTGGGATGGGAGATAACGAGGATCAAGCGAGCCCAGAGCCAGTGACGCTGTGCCAAGGGGCCCTGCGGTGACATCGGTGGGGCCTGTGAGGCTGGGGTGGGGGTTTCTCTCCCCCCCTGTGATCCTGTGGCTTCTGTTGGCGTGGAAGGTGTGGAAAGACCTTCCTGCTCTGGAGCAGCTCTGGGTTGCCTTGTATCTCTGTTGCCCCTTGACTTGCTTGGGGGTGGGGTCTTTTTCCCCAGAGGGAAGGTGAGACTCTGGGGTCTTGTCCCTGGAAGTCAAGTGGGAGAGAGACCAGGGCGGGGGGTCTAGAAGCGCTTTGCCGCTTTTTCTCCAAAAAGAGCCCTGTCCCCCCCCCCCCCCCGGTCCTTGTGGGTCGTTTGGAAGCAGACATGCTGGTGGTGCAGTGAGCATTGGGTTCACCCCGTTGTGCAGCCGCCACCCCCTGTGGGGTTCAGGGTCCTCTTTAGGTGGGGCACATTGCAGGGTTTGGGGGAACGCTTAATGGCTGCAGTTCCGTGCATGGCGAAGGCATTCTTAAGTGGCTTTGTGGAGAAGAGGCAGAACCAAACCTAGGGTGGCTTTTTGGGGGGGAGGTGGGATTTGCTAAGGAAGGGGTGCCGTGCTGCTTCGAGCCCCTCATTTGGGGAGTTCACTGCCTGTCCCGCCCCCCTGCCCATGGCTGCCCCTCCCTCCTAGGCCAGGGTGACTTGCAGGGCCTGGCATTGGTGCTCTGCACCCCACAGAGGGGCAGAGGAAGCTGCCTTGTGCGCAGTCAGAGCTTTGGCCCAGTTAGCTCACTGACTGGCAGCATTTCTGCCTGTCCCAGCCCCACCTGGAGATACCATCACCTGGGTCCTAGGTGCCCTGCCCCCGAGCTGTGTCCTTCCCCGGAGAACAAAGTAAGGTGCCAGTCCTCAAGGTTCTGCAGAAAAAGCTGGTTTCAGAAGCTGCCATATCCCGAGTCAGACCTTCATCTCACTCTCTGTTGTCTGCTCTACTCTGACCGGCAGTGGCTTCCTGAGGACTTGTAGACAGGGGACCTGGAGGTGCCATTAGGGATGAACCTGGGGGCTTCTGCCATTAAGCTGTGGCCCCCGTTCTAGCTCTGTGCTGTCTGCACTGACCGGCAGTCGCTCTCTAGGGTTTCAGACCGGAGTTTTTTCCATTGGGGATGGGACCTGGACCTTCTGAATGCAGCCCAGCTGCTGAGGCCCTGCTGGGGTGCATGTGTGAGAGGTGCATCCCCCCAGCCACGTGTGAGGGAACTGCGAGCTCCTTCTGATGGCGGGCAGCCTCCCTCCCCTTGCAAGCGAAGCAACGGTCCAAGGCACTACCGAGCTGGGTGGGCTGGGGTGGCAGGCCCCACAGGGGAACTGCGGAGGTACTCAGGCCAAGAAAAGAGTTCCAGCCACGTGGATCAGACTCCCCCCCCCCAAGGCAAAAAGAGATCCCATCTGACCTACCATTCCTGTTTCCAACAGTGGTTTTGGAAAGAACAACAAGTAGGGAGGGCTGCATGGCTAGGACTGTCCCCCCACAGGTAGACTGCGTCTGCAGATGGAGGCTCTCTGTTGCTTGTCTTGGCAGCGAAGCTCTCCCTTAGCTGGATTTTGAGTGTGGGTGGGAGGTGAATCCCATCCACCCCCTTCGGATAAGAAATGCAGGCCGGGGCGGGAGGGATGGAAGGGGAGGACTCCTTTTAATTCTGCTGAAGCTCAGACAGTGACTGGGATGGGGCAGGGGGTGACAGATGAGTAGGAGAGGTTTGGCGGCTAGTCCTGCAGGCGCCAGACTTCACCTGGGAGGAGGCTGCGAATCTGGAAGCAGGCAGGGCCAGGCTTAAAAATAACAGCAGCCGCCAAAATTCAGCACCCAGGCTGGGCTGCCTTGGGAAGCTGAACTGTGGCCTGAATAAATTATGCAAATTGAGCAGGGCAGCATTTGCATTTGCTTGTGTCTGGTTGTTTTTGCATAGTTTTTCCTGTCTCTTGCGAGGAAGGGCAAGGAAGTGAGAGGCCCTGCCGCATCAGCCCCAGAAATCCCGGTCCCACTTTGCAGCCTTGAGGACTAGCAACTTGCTGCTGCTGCTGTTGCGCTTTCTTTTTTAATGTGTGTGTTCTCTGGGTGCTGGATGCTTCACCAGAGAATCAATTTCCGTGGTTTCCTGCCAGGAATCGCCGAATGCAGGCAACACCGGGAGAGGCTTTCCAGCCCTAAACGCTGGTGCCTTCGGCGGCAGGACAAAATGAACGATGGGACTCATTCTCTGATTGCCTCTTTGCCTGATTGCAATCTCTCGCTCTCAGCCCTTCCTGTGGAGGGGCCTTAGCGAAATGTCAAAGGCACCTGCTTTGCATGCAGAAGGTCCCTGGTTCAGTCCCCAGCGGCATCTCCAAGTAGGGCAGGGCATGTCCCCCTGCCTGAAACCCTGGGGAGCCACTGCTGCCAGTCAGTGCAGACAGTACTGTGCTGGATGGGCCAAGGGTGAAAGGCAACCCTCTGTGTACCTGCTTAAATCAGCCCTTTATTTAGAATCCTGAGGACTAGCGTCATACTTTACTTTAATTAAAGGGAAAGGGCTGTAACACAGCAGTTGGGCACATGCTTTGCATGCTGCCGGTCCCAGGTTTGATCCCCAGCGGCATCTCCAGGTAGGGCTGGGAAAGACCCCCCCTTCCTAAAACCCTGAAGGGGTGCTGCTGGATGGGCTGATGGAATGACTCTGTGTAAGCCAGGCTGCTGCTTCTGTTCTCCCGTTCATTAGTTGGTGCTGGAATTTCCACTTGCTTTTTTCCAGAGTTCTTTCTGGCGCTGCCATCCTTGGGAGTGTGAGTGTGTGTAAGAAGGGAGCTACTGGCCCCCCTTTGCATGCCTGCACGCAAATGCCCCGCCATCTCTCCCCTCCCTGCTGTTACTTGTGCCTGCCTCCCTCTGGCCCTGGATGGGGGAGGCTGTTAGCAGAATGGTGCCCTCCGGCCCTTTCCAATCAGAGTTAATGATCTGTTTATCGTGTGACATTTGACGGGAGAAGAGCCGGTGAAGCAGAACTGCTCAGAGTTTTCTGCTCCAGGGTTGTGGCGGCAGGCAGCGGCAGCAGCAGTGCCAGAGTCTCTGGCCCTGGGCTGCCTGAGGCTGCCCGTCTTCACGGGAGGCGAAGGTTAGGGGGAGGGCGGGAGGAGCAGGACCTCTGAGCCTCTTGTGCGGCTGGTTCTCCCCCCCTCCCCATTGGCCTTTGTGCTGGGTGAAGGAGACGCAAGGACCTCACAAGAGCCTGGCTGCAGCTGGATCAGGCTGAGGGTGGCCCACCCTCGTTCCGCCTCCTGTCCTCACAGTGGCCAACCAGGTGCCCCAACAGGAAGCCCACAAGCGGGACCCAAGCACAGCAGCAACTCTCCCCGCCTCCGATGCCCACAACTGGCGTTCAGGAACATGAGGAGGCAGTTTAGACATCATGACTAATGTCATAATAAGAGCCCTGCTAGATCAGGGCAAAGGGGTCTGAGTGCACCAGTCCTCTCCTTGCTCCTGGTTCCCAGGAACTGGCATTCAGGGCCATTCTGCCTCCGGTGGCTAGTAGCCATTAATACTGCTGTCCCCCTCCATAAATTTGTCTCATGCTTCCGGAAAGCCGTCCCTGTTGGTGGCCATCTCTGCCTTCTGTGGGAGCAAATTCCAGGGTGGAGACTGTGCAGGAGCTTTGCCTGCCCGAGACTCCCACTTTGAGCCTGCTTGCACTTTTACACTGCCATCTTTCCACCAAATCTTTACAGGGAGTTTATTGGGCATCTCCAGGGTTTTTCCTCCTCCACTGTTAGGGAATTGGTGAGAGGATTTCCCCCCTTTCTTTTCAGCCAATGGTTGAAAGATGGTGCAAGCTTCAGAGCTGCACAGAGTTCCTTGTTGGGTGGCATGAGATTGGCCAGGCCTGACATAAATTTTGTTCCAGGCACAAAAATGCAGATTGCTCTCTTGTCTGTCTTAGTAATCTTGGGAAGTACTTGGTGCGTCTTAGGGACCGCCTGAACCCCCATATCCCAGCTCGATCACTGAGATCCTCTGCAGGAGTGGCGCTGGTCTTCCCCTGAGTTGGCAGGACTCATTTAACATCGACACAAAATCGAGCCTTCCGTGTCGTCGGCCCAGTTCTCTGGAACGCTCAGCAGGCATGTTCTGTTTTAACCTTTAAATGCCTGTGGAAAACCCTTCTGTTCCACCAGGCATATGCAAGCAGTTAAGAAGATCATCATAGAATCATAGAATAGCAGAGTTGGAAGGGGCCTACAAGGCCATCAAGTCCAACCCCCTGCTCAATGCAGGAATCCAAATCAAAGCATTCCCGACAGATTTATTTATTTATTCGATTTCTTAGATGCTCATCTGGCTGACTTCCCTGCCACTCTGAGCGACGTACAGTACAGCATATACACATCAAAATATCAGGAACATTAAAAAACTATAACAGTATAACAATAACAATAAACAATATAATTAAACAATGTCATAGAACCAAGTTCAGAATACAGTATCAGGGCGCCTCGCTTGTGTCAATCCCAAGGGTGCGCCTTCAGATAAAAAGTAAGAACAACGTAAGTGGTACTCCATTCACGAGGCCAAAAGTGGTCTTAGTGTCAACGGCAGCTGCAAGGACGCTGCCCAGCCTTCAGAGGCCTCCAACAGGTCGCCGAAGCCGAGCAAAGGTGTCTCCACATCTGGGGCCCATGGGAACCCAGCCGGGACCCAGCGGTCAACCCACAGGGGAAGGAGGCACCCCTCCACTCAACTCCAAGACAGGGCCGCTGTCCAGCTGCCTCTTGAATGCCTCCAGTGTTGGAGAGCCCGCTACCTCTCTAGGTAATTGGTTTCATTGTCGTATAGCTCTAACTACATGCTAACTGGGGCTGGTTGCAGGGACCATACTACCCCCTGTTAAAAAAGCTCCACTGGTTGCCAGTCTGTTTCCGGACACAATTCAAAGTGCTGGTGATGACCTATAAAGCCCTATACGGCTTAGGTCCAGGCTATTTATCAGACCGTATCTCCCTGTATGAGCCTGCCCGGGCCCTGAGATCCTCAGGAGAGGCCCTTCTCTCAATACCCACATCTTCTCAAGTACGACTAGTGGGGACGCGTGAGAGGGCCTTCTCGGTGGCTGCCCCTAGGCTTTGGAATTCCCTTCCTAGGGAGGTAAGAATGACCCCCTCTTTGCAGTCCTTCCGCCGACAAGCGAAGACCTTCCTATTCCAACAAGCCTTTGGAATTGAAGGCTAAGGATAGGGCGTGAAGGTGCTGCATTGCTAATGTCTATTATATTATTTTTAAACTAGTTTGAACTTTTTTAGCTATATGTGTGTATGGTTTTAATATTGGAAATAGTTTAATCTTATTTTAATGTAGACTTTGTATGTTTTTAATTATATGTATTTTTTATCTGGAAGCCGCCATGAGTTCCAGTTTTGGAAAAATGGCGGGGTATAAATAAAGATGATAATATAATAATAATAACAGTTAGGAAGTTTTTCCTGATGTCCAGTCGAAATCTGGCTTCCTGCAACTTGAGCCCATTATTCCATGTCCTGCACTCTGGGATGACCGAGAAGAGATATTGACCCTCCTCTGTGTGGCAACCTTTCATGTACTTGAAGAGTGCTATCCTGTCTCCCCTCCGTCTTCTCTTCTCCAGGCTAAACAGGCCCAGTTCTTTCAGTCTCTCCTCATAGGGCTTGGTTTCCAGTCCCCTGATCATCCTCATTGCCCTCCTCTGAACCTATGCTCTGGAATTCTCTGGAAAAGATGTCTTTTTGCAATAATTGGCCTCTGTTTTTACTGTATTTTAAAGGTTTTACTGTACAAAAACTTGTTATAAACTGCTTGGATGTTTGTACATGAAATAGCAGTATTGAAATATATTTATAAAAAAATAAAACTTTTTGGAATGGAGTGGAGCCTTCTGCTGTGTGGGCAAACAGGGCCGGCCCAGCAGAACTTCCCAGCATCCATGCCAGCTCTGTAGATTTCCGTTTTGGATCCCCAAGGGAGGCGGGGTGAGAAACAGTACAATCAAATGCTCGTGATTTCAGCTATCGGGTGGAAGGTCTAGTCGGATTTGTCAGTATTGGGTGATGCAAGTCCTTGGTGTCAGGCCGTGCTTTTTATTTCCTTAAATTCTTCCTGTGGTTTCAAGCCTCATCTCTGCCATTGCCTTGTTTTTGTGGCTTTGGGAAAGTTGCTCCTTAGTTTTCCCTTCTGTGGAATGGGAAGAACACCCGCCATGCAGAAGAATGCTGGGATGACAGAGATTTTGGCACTCGAGGTGGGAAACCTCATGACTCAAGGAGTGAAGCATCTTCTCCTGTGATTAGCTCCTGCAGTTGACCAGCAGTATTGAAGCCTCCAGACTGGCCAGGTCTGACATAAATACTGGTCAATGGAGTAAGCCTTTTTGCGGCCCCCTCCCCCTGCTCTCCAGCTGAGTCAAGGATGCACCTTCCGGCCCGGGGGATAGCTGTTGCCACTGCCCCCCACTGCCCCTGGCGTGTTTACAAGGACTGTTGCTTTGGGGGCCTGGCTGCCCCTTTGTTTTGTCTTGGGGGGGCTGGTGGCATGGGCCTAGGGCGTCTGTATGCCTCCTGTGAACCAAAGCTGGCCTCCTTCCCTCCCTCCCATATCTGCTGCTGGTGCGGAGAAGCCGGCGGCATGTTTTGATGAGCGCCTAATCCCCTGAATTGCAAACAGCTTTCCCCAATTGAGGAGGCGGATTAGCGCACTCCAGTTTAATCATGTTGACATCTTCGGAGTAGCCAGGTCCTCCTCCAACTCCAGCCAAGCACGCGGCCTGCCTGGGTCCTCCAGCTAGTTGGGGAGGGGGCGGGAATGGCTTCTCTGCCCCCCCTTTGCCCATCATTTCAGGAGGGGCGGTTACACTCATCCTCCCCCTCTTTGTAACACCCCAATAGCCGCCTATTTCTTTCTGCCTCTGCAGAAAGTCCCGTGAGGTGTCTGTTCCCATTTCCCAGCTGGGAAACTGAGGCTGAAAGATGGGGGCTGGCTCAGGGCCTTGCAGTGAGTCTGTGGCAGAAGTGTGGATTTGCCTCGGGCTTCTCGGATGCAGCAGCGTGCCTGGTGAGCCATGGTGTTGGCCATGGCATGATCCGGGTCCCCCCTCCCCTCTGCTGACCCATTGCAGTCAGGAGGGGGGGCTGTTTTCCTGAGCCCACCCATCCTAGTGGCGCCACTTGCTGAGCCCATGCCCGCTCCCTCTTCTTGCAGGTTCACGGGCGCAGAAGCCGTGGTGATGGGCGACGTGACCTACGGTGCCTGCTGTGTGGATGACTTCACGGCCCGGGCCCTCGGGGCTGACTTCCTGGTCCACTACGCTCACAGCTGCCTGAGTACGTATGGAGTCTTTGCCTGGGCGTCAGCCAACCACCTCCTTTCCCTCCCCTCAGGAACTAGCAAGCGGCCCATTAGGGCAATGGGGGTACTGCCCCACCAGCCCCAGCCAGGCCACTCCTGCTCGCTGGCATCCAGTCCGGTAGGCAGCCTGGCAGTCAGCTGCTGGAAGCCTTAGGAGCGGAAAGCAGACAGTCTCAAGTGGGAGCCGGAACGTCATAAGGGCCCTGCAGCAGCAACGGTAGCAGATGCAGCAGCAGGATCAGGTCAAGGGGGGCCCATCATCGCCCAGCCTCCTGTTCTCACAGAGGCCCATCGGAAAGCCCCCAGGCGGGAGCGGAGCACAACAGCCCTCCTCTCCCCATTTGGGATTCCCAGCAACTGACATCCCGACAGGAGGAGGGCAGCACAGCCTTTGTGGCTAGCAGCCCTGGATAGCCTTGTCCTCCTGCATGAATTTGTCTAACCACTTCTACCCCCCCCCTTTCAAAGACATCCAGGTTGGCATTCAGACGTTCAGGCTGCTTCTAGATGTTGCTGGACTACAACTCCCATCATCCCTGATGGTTGGCCATGCTGGCTGCAAGGGCTGATGGGAGTTGGAGGCCAACAAGGTCTGGAGACGCCAGGTTGGGGAAGTCTGTTTTATGCAGAAATTCTGGAAACGAGCTGGTTCAGTCCCCTTAAAAACAAAATACATCATTTGATACATCTACAGGGAGCCAAAAGGAACACTGGAGGTGGTGAGTGGAGGGAAGACAGTGTGGCTGGCTCAGCCTTGAGGCAGACTTCACTCTGGGACCCGCTGAGATGTTGCCTTTGCTTAAAAAAAGCCCCAAAGTAACAATCTGTGTGCCTGACCCTGCCAAAATTAGCGCTTAGGGAAATTAGGGATCTGGCTCAAAGGCGTTTTCAAGAGGTCTCCAGGCAACGGAAGTTTTCACGAATGCCTCTCTGATGTCCGGTTGTGTTTGCAGGCCTAGAAAAGAACCGCCTGGTTGGAAACACCACATCTGTGGCACAGAGTCCTGCGCTGGGAGAGTTTTCAGTGTTCTTGCCCCCCCCCCCCGAGAGCCACATCGGATCTATCTTGCCCCCTAGTCCCCGCAACCCACCCGCTCGCCCTACAGCCAGTCCAAACGGTTGCTGTCCAGCTGTCAACACACACACACATACTGTATACACACACACTCCACACACAGCCTTGCAAACAAGTGCCACGGAAGGTGCTTTTTGGGGTGGCCTCCCTGCTTGGCTTCTTAGAAGTTGCTATGCGCCCAGCTGAGCAGTCCAGGCCGAGATCCCGAACAATTTGCGATTAACTCCTGAGGTGTCACAATGAGAGAACCAGGGATGGCATAGCAGTTCGAGTGCTGGCTTAGGACCTGGGAGACCAGAGCCATGAAACTCGCTGGGTGGGTGACCTTGGGGCAGTCGCAGTCTCTCTCAGCCTGGCCTGCCTCACAGGGTTATAATGAGGATAGATGGGGAGGAGGAGATCCGTGCACGCCACCTTGCGCTCCTTGGAGGAAAATTGGGCAATAAATGAATAAATTAAAATCCAGCCGTTATGGACAGCAAGCCGTGGCGATGCCATGGCCTAGGCCAGAGAATGGTTGGTGGACTCTCACGGCAGAATTCCTGCAGGATCTTCTCCCTGCTCTCGTGTTGGCACCACCCACAGCATTTGCCTCTTCCTCCTTTTCTGGAAGTCCCAAAAGCTTTTGTTTCTCGGTGCCCTTGTTCCGGGAGATGTGGGGGTGGGCAGGCTGCAGTTCTCCTTGCAGCCACACGTCTGTTGCCCCAGGTGTGGCAAAGTGTGTCAAGCCCTCCTTGGAGAGGCTGGCACTGTTGCTGGGCACAGTAGGAGGAAGAGGAGGAGGCCTGGCTGAAGGGGGGGGAGAAAGAAAGGGGAGGGGAGGGCTGCTGGCTTCCATCTCCCTAGGCAGAACTGGTACTCTGGATTCTGTTGCCATGGCAACTGCAGCGCTGTCCCAGATGCTGCTAACTTTGAAGTCCACCCAGGATGGAATCAGCTCAAAATAACAGGGAAAGGAAGGGGAGGGTGGAAGAGGGGGGGCGTGTGTTAGCTTTTAAGGTGGATCTGCAGAAATATCTGCAGGGGAGGGAGAGTGGCGAAGCCTTTGCCAGCCTCTTTTTCCCCTCCTTGGCCCATCTCATAATTTTGGCATTGTAGCTAGGACTGTTGCATGGATGGGGAGCAAACTGGGGACCTGCGAGGTGGGGTGGGAAGAGGTGGAGGGCACTGTAAGACCTGGAAGGAAGGATCTGAGGGGAGCTGTCTTTTATAAATCTTATTCCTCTTCCTAGCTCCCCCCCACCCAGGAATGAGCTGCCATTGTAGGTCAAGGCTGGCTTTTGGAGAGGAAGGGGTGCACACGCACACCTTTCTCTTCCCAAATTTTTCAGTGCATGAGGAGTAGGACAAGAAGGGCAGGTTGTATTATGCAGCCCCCCCCAAACAAAATGTTAAACCTAAAGCTCAGCCCTCCCCCTTGTGGCAGCAACGGGGAACTGCTGTCAGATGCCAAGCCTAGAATTGGGGCAGAGTGGTGGGACAGGGTGAGCCCTTCCCCCTTCTCTGAGCTAACTTGGTCCCAGAGCACCAGCGCCGCAGGGGTGTCGCAGGCAGGCCAACGTGACACCTGGCTCCACAGTAAGTCTCTCTGTTTGGCAGGGAGATTGAGAAGTGATCCAAACCAAACACTCCGCGCAGGGTAAGCCACCTTGGCAAAGGAGGCACGCTTCTGATGCATTGGCACATGTGTGTGTGTGTTTATATTTTTCAGGGGTTGGGGTGCTTAAATTTTCCAGCAGGTTCCAATTCCTTTACCTAAGCCCAGGGCAAAGAGGACCCTAAAAGTCTAGGGCAGTGCTTCCCAAACATCCCGCCCCCCGGACCACTTGAAAATTGCAGAGGGTCTTGGCGGACTACTTACTGATTTTTCTGCCTGTTGCAGCAGTTATAATGCTAGGTGCTGTACGATTTTCAATTATGTTGCTGCTTTGAATTTCTTATATATTTTATTGTTCCACAGTTTGAATTCCATATATTATCAATACGAATATTTAAGGTGGCGGATATGCTACCTCCTGTCTTCATCCACAAATCCACAGATATGCCACAGACTACTTAAATGAAGCTTGTGGACCACTGGTGGTCTGCGGACCACAGTTTGCAGACCCTTGGTCTAGGGAATTTTGCACGTGGAGACCCACACATCCCTACATGCACTCCCCCTCCCTCCCCGGCTGTTTCCATGCTCTCCCGTTTTATAGAGCTTGTAATGTGAACGCTTCTTTAGAGTTCTTCTTTGCTCTGTATTCGAGATCGGGTTAATTATTTATTTATTATTGTTTATTTATTTGATTTATATCCCGGCCTTGCTCCTTGTTTGTTTGTGGCAAACAAAAGCACTAAAAACACTTTAAAACATATTAAAACACAACAACTATTAAAAACATATTAAAACAAATCATCTTTAAAAACTTTTTTTTAAAAAGCTTTAAAAAATTTAAAAAGAAGGTTTAAAAATATATTAAAAAGCAATTCCAACACAGATGCAGACTGGGATAAGGTCTCTACTCAAAAGGTTTGTTGAAAGAAGTTCTTCAGTGGGTGCCGAAAAGATAGCAGAGATGGCGCCTGTCTAATATTTAAAGGTAGGGAATTCCACAGGGTAGGTGCCACCACACTAAAGGTCCGTTTCCTATGTTGTGCAGAACAGACCTCCTGATAGGTGGTATCTGCAAGAGGCCCTCACTTGCAGAGTGCAGTGATCGACTGGGTCTTTCAGGTATCCTGGCCCCAAGCTGTATAGGGCTTTGTACACCAAGACTAGAACCTTGAACTTAGCCTGGTTTACACAAACTTTTGAGAACTGATGTGTGGCCCCCCCACACTCCACCACATTAAAGCTGGAAGTGTATTCTGCCTGTATATCCCTTTGTAAGTTGATCTTCTGGGCGTGCCTTATGATTGGAATTGGGCAAGGCTGGAGCAGAGAAGCATGCAGAGTCACAACAGGCCCCCTCCTAATAGGGCAAACTGGGTGCTCAAGTCATGCCAGAGGCAAAGATGGGGCAGAATGGCTCTCCACCCCAATGGAAAGAGACCAGACCAGCAACTCGCACAGAGACACAACAGGAGCTGTTTGTTGTTGAATGAATTTGATTTGTGAGGCACACAGTTTGGGGCATTTTTACTCTAGAGGAGAACCTTTTTCTTCTTGGAAAGGGGTCGAATGGGTGCCACTCTGGCATTTTGCAATTGAACACACAGTTCTATTACTGGCGGGGGGGGATGTTGCCCCTCTTGAAAAATGGGAGACTTTATGCCAGTTTCCTCCCTCAGTAGAACAGTTAGATACATTGGGGGGGTCTTACTGTTATAATTCCATTTTTCGGCTTGTCTTTCAGCCTGCAGAAAGACCAAAGTGACTGTCTCTCTGAACGAGTTCTTTGCAGGGGTGGCACCAGACCAACAGCTAGTCAAGGCTCTCTGTCTGACGATGGCACGTTGTGATAGCGATGGCGTGGTATCCCTCTCGGAAGGAAACTGGCAGGGATTGGGTGGGGTGGTGGGTTGCTGGGTAAGAATACTTGCCTGAATGTGGCCCTAGGAGGTGTGGAGGCTTGAAATATATTTGGTGTGTATGTGTCTGGGGGGACCCTCTAGAAACGTGCTTTGTCCTCCTCTCCCTCCAGTTCCCATCGACTCCACACAGGGCATGAAGATGTTGTACGTCTTTGTGGACATCAAGATCGACACGGCCCATTTCATTGAGACGCTGCGCTTCAACTTCCATGCGGGGGCCAAGTTGGCGCTGGTCAGCACGGTCCAGTTTGTGCCGGCGCTGCAGGTAAGACGAAGGAACAGATCCCCGTTCCGCGTGTTGGAGCTGGGGTCATTCTTCACTCTGCATGTGGCTAAACTGTGGGATTTGCTTCCACAAGTTGCAGGAGTGGCGGCCACCAACCTGGGCGGCTTTACAAGACGGTAAGGTTAGCTCATGGAGGGGGAGAGGGGGCCGCCTTCTCTGTCTGCTGCTGGAGGCCTCTGAATTCCAGTTGCTGCAGATTGCAAACGGGGAAGGTGCTGTGGTACTCCAGTGCTGCCAGCTTTCCATTGGGACAACTCCTTGGCCGCTGTGAGAAGAGGATGCTCACTAGGTGGGCCCCTTTGGCCTGACCCAGCAGCCAGGCTCTTCTGATGTTCTTATGTGCGTGAATGGCCTTCCCCTGTGTTGCTAGCGTGGGCCTGAAGAACAGAAAGCAAGGGGATCAGATTGGGAGCCGCTATCCCTGCCCTGGCGCTGCGGACTCCATCATGCGCTATTTAAGTCTGTGAACTGGTGCAGAAAGTTCAGGGGGCTGTTGAGGAGGAGGGGAGAAAGCAGCAGCACAGACACATGGCTGACGCCATGTTAACATTTCCTGGCGTTCCCACACCTCTGTGGGCTGCAGCTCAGTGGCAGAGCACCTTTTTGCATATAGAAGGTCTCCATTTCAATCCCCAGTGGCAACCCCAGGTAAGTCTGGGAGAGACGCCCTGCCTGAAACTCTGGAGGGCTGCTGCCAGTCAGTGTGGACAGTATAAGGCATTGCCTCTGGTCTGTGTTCCCAACCTCCTCCTTGTCTGCCTTGGTTGATGCCAGGTGTTTAGCAGGAGGGCCCTCCAACCCTTCTCTGCCCCCCCTTTCTTATGCTCTCCCTGCCCCCCTCCCAGCCCAGTTTTAACTCATTAGATCTGTGTGCTCTAAAATCCTGGGACCGATGTTTCAGCGTCGCTGTCTCCCTTTTCTCCCCCAGCCCTGTCGGGCAGCCACTCTGTTAATGTCACAGGGGACAGCGGAGCGAGTGACACGCTCACTGGGTGGCGGGCAAGGAGGTTCCCCAGCAGGGCCCGCGGAGCACCTGGATGGGCAGAGATGGATGGGAGCCTTGTGCCAGAGCTGTCTAAACACGGCAGCATTCAAGCGTTAAACGGCAGGCGCCACTCCTGGCTCTTTTCATTGATGCCTCGGCGGGAGTCAGATGTAGCTCAGCCAAGTTCTCAGGGGCACCGCGTCTGATTTTTGTGGGGGGAGCCTCTTCCCGTGCGCTTGGTTGGACAGCTGCATTGGGAGGGGGGAATCTGGGCTGGTCTCAGTATTATTATCATTAACAATATTTGTAAGCTGATAGGATTAAACCTCTAACAACTATTATTATTATTATAAATGATCATCATCCAAGGTATTCATGTCCATTTTTCTGCTTTCTTGTTCCTCCCCTCCCCCCCCCAGGCTGCCATCCAGGAGCTTCGATCTGACTTCGCCATCTGCACCCCCCAGTGTAAGCCTCTCTCACCTGGGGAGCTTCTGGGTTGCACGTCCCCCCGGTTGGCCCAGGACACAGATGCTGTTGTGTGAGTCCCCGTGAATGTGGCCGTGCTTGGAAACAGGACGCTTGTTTTGTCCCACCCTTACAGGTTTACATTCAAGAAATGAAGAAAAAGAGGGCTTCTGAGCTGGTTCCCTGGGAAGAGGGATTGATGATTAAACCACTCTGGGATTTATAGTTGTATGAGGGGAATAGGGGCCCTCCTAACGTCTCTCTTTACACCCTTAAACATTCTCCACAAATTACAGTTCCCAGAAATCTTTGAGGGAAGCCAAGACTGTTTAAAGAGTATGATAGTGCTTTACACTTATAGTGCAGATGTGGCCTTGGCCTACAGAATGCTCCAGAATCCTTTCCCAATGTGTGTGGGGGGGGTGGAGCCGCCTTGGCAGACAAGTTAATGATGGTGGCAGGTGGCAAATGTTTTTTAGAAGTTAGAAGTTTAGAAGTTAATGATGGTGGCACATGAACTTCACAGCATCCTCCTTCCAACTTTTGGCCCTGGAATGACTCCCCTCGATGGAGGACTGTGCCCCCAGAATTGGGGGGGGGAGAGGGGGGGAGTTGGCAGTTGGGGAAGACAGATGACTCGGGCCTGGTGCTGCAACCCCATTAATTTTCTTTAAGGACAGCGAATTAGCTGAGTCCCCGGCTTCCGCACACCTAATTATTGGAGGTAATGGAAATGCTTAATGCGCTGTGAACGCCATGCCAGGGAGACTGGGAGAAATAAATAATGCCCCCCCCCCTGAGAGGGGGGCTAGGACAGGCTTCAGGGAGGGGGGCAACCTAGGCGAGGAAGGCGCATAGGAGGGTAGGATTTTTGTCTTCCTTTGGCAAATTTCATTCTCCAGCTTGAGCAGTGGCCTTGCACCACTCACCAGCCCTCTGTTTTTGTGGGGGCTCGAGTTAAAATAAGGGGATCCCAGTTTCCTTTCCTCCACAGGCTTGCCTGATTTCGTTGGAATACTCTGTTTAATTTGCCGGGGGGAGCCAGCCTGACCCTGCGCTCCCCCTCCGAGGGGTCTTTTGGCTCCCGACGGGTGCTGGCAGCCATGTTTCCATGTGAGACTGTGCATGCGCGGTAGTCTCATTAAGGAAGCTCAGGAGAGCGGCTGCAGGGGCTCCTCTGAGGGCAGGTAATTCATGCTCCTGAAGCCCACTGTAGGCTTTTAGGGACATGTGTGGGGAGAGGCAGTGGAGGGCTTTAAAAGAAAATTAGATAAATTCATGGAGGACAAGGCTAGCAGTGGCTGCTAGCTGTGATGGCCATGCGGTGCCCCCGTGGTCAGGGGCAATGTGCTCTTGAATACCAGATGCTGGAAATATTGGTGCAGGAGGTTGCTCTTGCGCTCCGGTCCAGCTAGGGGGCTTCCCTTTGGGGTATCTGGTTGACCACTGTGAAAACAGGGTGCTGGACTAGATGGCCCCCCTTGGCCTCACCCAGCAGGCTCTTACATTCTCAATCCTGGCTTTGGATGCAGAAGGTTCCTGGTTCAGTCCCCGGGATCTCCAAATGAGGCTGTGAGAAACCCCTGCCTAACTCCCTGCAGAGCGGCTGCTAGGCACCGCAGAAGACACGAGTTGGACCAGTGGTCTGAATCAGTGCCACCGTGTTCCTAAGTGTCCCTCCACATTTAATTAGAAACAGCAGCAAGCAAGGTATGCCTCAGCTGTTAGAGGTTTGGGAAATGCCAGCGTAGGGTAGCCGGCATTGATGAATGGCGCCCGTTGGAGTGGCCCTCCTCCTGCGAGAGAGACAATCCAAGTGGCTGCATCACAAAATCCAGAGATGGATGGAAAGCCGAGACCGGTCCAGGTCCAGACGTTCAGTTCCTTGTAGACTGCAAACACGGCAGAGTTTGTTTCTTGGCAGAAGGACTCATCCGAGCCACAATGTCCATAACAGGGGTAGGTAACCTGTTTCAGCCTGAGGGCCAAATTCCCCAGCAGGCAACATTTCAGGGGCCGGATGCCAGTATGGCACCATCCAGGCATGCAAAAGTAGAGGCAAACAAACGCCATTGTTACACTTGAAGGTCCCATTCCAGCAGCCAGGCATAAAAAAATTGTAGAAGAGGGCGGAGCAGGGCCAGTGGAGTGGGCGTGGCCTCTGGAGAGTCCTGAGGGCCAGACAGAGAGGCCTGCAGGGGGCCGCATTTGACCCCGGGACTGAGGTTTCCCACCCTAACCCTGCAAAGTGGCAGAGATGCAAATGGTGAGGCAGTCAGCGCTTGCCAACACAGCAGTTGCTGATGGGAGTTGTAGTCCAAAACATCTGAGGGCCACCGGGTTGGCAAGGGCTGCGGTGTTTCCGTTTTTGCAAGGTGGGAATCATCCAAAATGTCTTCTAGTTAGCAGTGACCACTTGGGATAGCTAACAAGGTGCAAGATTCTTTAACTGAGTTCATCCCCAGCTGGCCTCTGTGAAGAGTGGGGGAAGGAGATTTCTGTCTCTTATTGCATCTTTAAATACCTTATTTATTCATTGCATTTATATCCTGCCTTTCCTCTGAGGAGCCCAAGGTGGCACACATGGTTCTCCTCCCTTATTTTGCCCTCACAACAACCCTGTGAGGTAGGCTAGGCTGACAGATAGTGACTGGCCCAAGGTCACCTGGTGAACTTCATGGCTGAGTAGGGATTTGAACCTTAGTCTCCCAGGGCCTAGTCCAGCACTCTTGCCCAGGGGCAGCTGACCTGATGCCCTCCAGGTGTTGCTGACTTCCAACTCCTGTTGTCCCTGACCATTGGCTGTACTGGATGGGGCTGCTGGGAGTTAGGGAGCAGAACAACATCTGGAGGGCAATAGTCTGCCCCCCCCACACTGGCATTTCCTTAGAGAAGAGCAACATCTAGTGGCTATGAGTTCCACAGGTCCATCCTTTACAGACATTCCACCTGCTTTTTTGTTCATGATCTTTGGGGCATTACCTCGTTCTGCAAATGGGGTGGGGAGGGAGGAGCAACACACCCTCAGCTTTGCTGCCTCCCCACTCCCAGGCACCGTTGCTGTCATCAGTTCAGGCTGCTGCTATAACCGGTTCAGCCTCGGTCATTATTTTGCCTGTCTCTTGGGCTAACACTTTAAAAACAACCAAAAAAAAAAGGCAGGCAAATTAGCTTTGATCCTCCAAAATGTCATTCTCCAATTAAAGGCAAAATCTAGTCAGGTTTTCTGTCCGAACTCATTTTCCGACCCCTCACTCTATTAGGGCAGCCAAATGAAAGAATTTGAAATGTAATTGCTGACTCAGAACCTGATTAGAAATGGAAGCCGAGACGTCTCCCTGCCAAGGACCCGTCTTGGCCACTGGGCGGTCCCGGGCACCTTCGCTGGAGAAAGAGAGGTCTACCGCCGGTCGCTTGGAGCCCAGCAAAGGGCCGGTCCCAGTGGAGGGAGAGGGAGTGAGGCTGATGACACTCCCTCCCAATTTCTTTTGTCCAGTGATTGCGCCTTGAATGCCCCCCAGACTCTGAATTGAAGCACATAAAGTATTAGTGGGCATTTGGGGATGGTGTGTTTGGAAATTGTAGAGGGGGGGCGCCCATGTTTTGTACCAGTGACAAGGAGCCTGTGGCCCTCCAGATGTTTCTGGAGGCCAGCTCCCATCATTCCTGGCCATTGGCCACCCAGACTGCTGGGAACTGCAGCCCTCATCTCTGTTTTGCACAAAAGGCTGAAAATCCATAAAGAGGATTCAGTCTGTGGATGGTGGAGGAGAGGGCTACCAGCAATTGTTGGGTGCTCAATGGTGCCTCTATGTTCCGAGGAAGTATACCTGTTGTAAGGTGCCTTTGGAATTAACTTTTGTTGGTGAAATAGGAGAGAAACAGATGCAACAAATAAGTGCCAGATTGTGTTTATGTGTTTATACCAAAGTTTGTTGTTTGCCTTTTAAAAAAAAATGTTTTTACTCAATAAAATATCAAGCCATAATAATAAAAACAATGCAATCATTAAAAAATAAAAATGCCACGTTGGTGGCAATTGGCAGCCACAGCAGAGCCTTGCAAACCAGCCTGGGGCCTGTGTGGAAGCAAACAGAGGACCCTGAATGTGCTCCCTGAGAGTGAGACTTCCTGCAAAACAGACGGAGGGGGGCACAAATCCAGCGCGGCCGACAGACAGTGCCCAGCAGGGCCGCTTTGCAAGCTCCGTTCTCCATTAGGGCAGAAGGGGGGGGCTTTCCTCCATCCCAAACCCACACGCTCTCTGGGACCTCCTTCCTTTTAGGCAACCCTTGGGACATATGTTGAGCCAGACCCTTGGCCCATCTAGCTCAGTATTGTGTACACGGGCTGGCAGCAGCTCTCTGGGGGTTTCGGGCAGGAGGATATTCCCAACCCTGCCTGGAGATGCTGTTGGGGGACTGACCCGGGAGCCGTCTGCATGCAAGGCAGATGCTGTGCCCCTCAGTGGCGGCCCTTGGGCAACTTCCACCTTCCTTTCTTTTTGCAGGTACCTTGGAGACGGCCGCTTCCACCTGGAATCCATCATGATTGCCAACCCAGGGATTCCTGCCTACAGGTATTGGAGGAGTGGGAGGCCAGAGGCTGGGCCCAAAGGTGCTCTCCAAGATCAGAGCTTGCCATTCAGATGCTGGAGCTTCCCCGGCCACTGTTGTTCTGTGAGGGAGGCCCTTCCCGCCTGCCCCTACAGCCCATGGCAATTGCTAGCCACGTGGCCCCCGCTGGGTTGAGTCTTGGGTCTCTCCAGTCCCAGCAAACATGCACGTTAAGCAGGGACTTCAGCTCTGCCCTTCTGCGTGGGTGAAGGGCAAAAGGTTCCCAGCTGCAGCCACAAAACAAAAGCACTTTCGGCCATCTGTGGGGAATACGTTGCCTGATCGTATCCAGCGCTGAGGCTCCAAGAGCAGGTGACACCCGGGCAGCCCACAGGCAGGGCACACAGCCCCCCCTTCTTTCTTCCCTGGGAACTAGTTTTCAGTGGTAGATTGCCTCTGAATCTGGAGGTTCAGTTTAGCCACCATGCCTAAGTAGAGCAAATTCCCCCATGAATTTGTCTCGTCCCCTTTTAAGGCCACCTAAGCAAGATCCCTGTGGCAGTGAGTCCCATAAGTGAGTTATGCTCTGTGCAAAGGACGGCTCGCTCTCTGCCTGGCCAGGACCCACTGCCCAGCCTGCATTGTAGCTGGATGACTCTTGCGTTCCAGGGAGCAGAATGAAATTCCTCCAACCATAGATGTGCAAACTTGTACAATCTCCCTGGAGCGTTGTTGTTTTTTGCCCCTGACACAAATAGGCCAAACTGCATTAAAGGAAGGGTGGGGGACCAGTTTGAGGGATGCATTTCCTCTGGGCAGCCTTTGGGGGGGCACGTACCATAATAGGCGAGGCCGGAGGCGAACGTGGGCGCAGCAGTGGGTGCAAATGTTTTCTTTTGTCACAGAGAGAGAGAGGCTTTGTCAGAGTTCAAGGACTGGGCAAAAACATATTCAAGGAGAGTGTGAAGCAGAGGGGGTGTGGCCTGGGGAGAGTGCCAGGGGCCGGACTGAGAGGCCTCGAGGGCCACGTTCAGCCTCCAGGTCTGGGGTTCCTCACCCCTGCTTGTAGGCTGCTGTTGTTGTGGGAACTTTAATTGCCCGAGGACTTTAGGAGCCGGGCGGGCAGATGTTTGCTTGGCCTGATCTGGATGGGTGCAGCTAAGAGGGGGTGGAGGGTGGGTGGGCCGTCATTTTGTCCCAGCCAATGTGCTGTGCCTCACTCCCTGCTCCTGGCTGTTTTTTTCTTGTAGGCCAGCTTTCGCCAACCTGATGCCCTCTGGATGTTTTGAACTACAACTCCCAACAGCCCCAGCCAGCAACATCCGGAGGGCATCCGGTTGGCAAAAACTGTTCCAGGTGGCACCCCCTTCCCACTTGCGCCCCATATTTTTACCTGGGCCACAAAGCGTGCCCTCTGAATGCCACGCCTGCCGCCTGTTCCTGCCACCGCCCATTCCGATCCCCCGTTCCTCAAGAACCCACCACAGCTGCTGCTTTGAGCTAAGCGGCTGGAAGAATCTTGTTAAAGAGATGAGCTTTGGGAATTCAAGGTTGGTCTGCGTGGGAAGGGCAGCAAACAGCGATTACAAGAAGGCAAACACACAGTGCAAACTTCCGCCCTCTGCTTTTTCGGAAACCGGGAGTCCTTCGCTCTGTGGCTTCACTCGCCGCCCAGCAAAGGGTTACGATTCTGCTTGCGGCGAAGTCTGTCTGCATGCTCAGCCCCTCTTGCCCTGGTGCTGTTCTCCCTTTTTTATTTGCCTCCTCTACTCACGAGAATATCAGAGGAGCCTGGTGGCAGCTGGATCACACCAAAGGGGGCCCATTTGGCCCAGCATCCTGGGCTCAGATGCCCCCAAAGCGGAAGCCCACGAGCAGGACCTGAGCACAATCTGGGATTCCTCCCAGCAGCTGGCATTCAGGGGCAGCAGCCTCCAACAGTGGGGGTGGAGCATATCCATTAGGACTCGTAGCCAGTACTCCAAGCTGGTGGCCACCGCTTGCCCCATCACATTTATTTATTTATTTATTGTTTAATTTGTATCCCGCCCTTCCTCCCAGCAGGAGCCCAGGGCGGCAAACAAAGCACTAAAAACACTTTAAAACATCATAAAAACAGATCTTAAAATACATTAAAACAAAACAGCGTTAGAAACGTTTTAAAAAAAACTGATTAAAAACATTATTGAAAAACATATTAAGCAATTATCAAATCCTGTGTGCTCCTGTAAAATCTTAATCCCTTCAAACACAGGGCAGTGTGCCTCCAGGTGTTGCTGGACAACAGTTCTCATCCTCCCTAACCATTGGCCATGCTGGCTGATGGAGCCCCGAAATAGCTGCAGGGCCACACGGGTTCCCCATCCTACCTTAAAACCAGCCCAAAAAAGGCAGGGCTTTGGCCACGTTTCCAGAAGTTGCTAAGGCTTAGATGTTGGCAAATCTTCCATGGAAAGGAGACCCCCGCCTCTGCCCCCATGTCTGGGAGGAAGCTGCCAAGAAGCATTCTTTTAGAGTGGGGGTGAGTCCCACAGGCCAATCGTCCCACAGGGTGGTTGTGTTCTTTGGCTTCTCTTTAGGGGGAGAGCCAGTTCCTTGGAGGGACCCATCCACACTGCATGGAAAGGGCTTTTGGCAGCAGGGGTGTGGGTGGTATTTATTCATACCCGGGCAGCCCGTGGCTGCAACTCCCCAACTGTGTGCCTTGGAGAAATGGATTAAATGACGAAAGGATCTTGTGAGTTCAAAGGATCCACCCTCAAAAGGAGGGTGTCCGTTGAGTCTGTGTGTGAGTAGCCGCTCTGGGCTTTCCTCCTCCCTGCCAGAGAACACACGAGATGGCGGAATCATGCCTGCAGATAGGGAGGGCAGTGGAAGGTCTCCTCCGAGGGCAGGTAATGTGTGGCGTTTCATGGCAGATATGGCTATGTTGGCAGTCAGAGGCTTCTGAATACCAGCTGCTGGGAGGACTCGCAAGCAGGGAGAATTGCTGTTGCTCTCATGACCTGCCTGTGGGCACCTGCCTGGCCACTGTGAGGCAGCACTAGATGGGCCCCCTGTGGCCTTTTCATGGCCTGGCCTTGCACCTGCTCTCAAAGGGCAAGCATCCCTCCTGCTTCATTGCAGGGAAAAGGTGTTTCTCTGCAATGGGAAGCTTGGGAAATGGCAGCCTAATCGAGGTGCACCAAGCTGTGTGGAAGGGCTGCCGGGGGTGGGTGGGAAGCAGGCCCCCCCTCCTTCACCAAGCGGAGCAGCTGCCATTTACTCCCCGGAAATCTAAACATTTTGACAAGTACCTGCAGAAGCATTTTGTGGGGCTCCCATTAAACTCCCCCAGCTGCTGCAGGCAGAGGCCATAAAATGCGATGATGAGCCCTGCTGAAAGCTGATGAAATATCCGCCGCTCGGGCAAGGCCCGGCCTGCTTGTCGGAATCTGAATTTCTGAGTAGGTCGTTTGTTACCAGCAGGCGGGGGACGGCAGCTTTATGGGCCAGGGAGGCGGCCTGGCCCAGGCGCAGCTTGATTAAAATTCCCTTTGTCGAGCCCCATAACAAATCACCCGTTTCCAAGGAAGTGATGATGGGGAGAGAGCGCCAGAGCGTGGTGGTGGGTGGGGGGTCTGCCCACGTTTTGGCTCTCCTCCCAAGCGAAACTCGAGTCAGACCTGGATCCCCTCCTTGCAAGCCAACGACTCCCAGATTAGGGGCACTCAGGAGCCCCGGTGAACTTCCCCATCAGCTCAAGCAACTCCTCTAAGCATCTTTAAGCAGTGAGGACTGGTTAGGCCTCATCTTGAATACTGCGTCCAGTTCTGGTCTCCGCACTTCAAGAAGGATGCAGACAAACTGGAACGGGTTCAGAGGAGGGTAACAAGGATGATCGGGGGACTGGAAACAAAGCCCTACGAGGAGAGACTGAAAGAACTGGGCATGTTTAGCCTGGAGAAGAGAAGACTGAGGGGAGATAGGATAGCACTCTTCAGGTACATGAAAGGTTGTCACATAGCGGAGGGCTGGAATCTCTTCTTGATCATCCCAAAGTACAGGACACAGAATAATGGGCTCAAGTTGCAGGAAGCCAGATTTTGACTGGACGTCAGGAAAAACTTCCTAACTGTTAGAGCCATACGACAATGGAACCAATGACCTAGAGAGGTGGTGGGCTCTCCGACACTGGAGGCCTTCAAGAGGCAGCTGGACAGCCACCTGTCGGGAATGCTTTGATTTGGATTCCTGCATTGAGCAGGGGGTTGGACTTGATGGCCTTATAGGCCCCTTCCAACTCTTCTATGTTTCTAGGACCTGGGAGTTCAGGACCTGGCTCAGTATTACCTACACTGACTGGCAGCAGCTCTCCAGAGCTTCAGACAGAATGCTCCCCACCCTACCTGGAGTTGACGTTCAGGGTTGACGTAGGACTTCTACGTGCAAAGTAGGGGCTCTCACATGGAGCTACGGCCCTTCCCCTCAAAATAAAGCAAAATTCTAGTCCTCATGGTTCTGAGTAAAGGGTTGAAATGATATTGGGCAGCTTCCTACGTTCCCGAGTCAGACCCTTGGTACGTCTAGCTCAGTATTGCCTACACTAACTGGCAGGGGCACTCCAAGCCGTACCTGGAGATGCTGTCGGGGATTGCACCTATAACTTTTTGCCAGCAAAGCAGGAGCTCTGTACCACTGAGGCACGGCCATCCCCGTTTAGATACCGCAGGGGTGAGGTAGGGCTGAGGAGAGCTGCTGCAAGTCAGTGCAGACGGTGCTGTCTCTGTGTAAACATGCAAAATGTGTTTGTATTTCGATTCCAGAGTGGAATCCTGCGGAAAGCGAATTGGGGAATCTGCAGATCAGAGTTAATGCACTGCTTTCCTGTCTTCTGGAGGGGAGGGGTCCAGCAGCAGCCTGACCTCCTCCCCTGTGACCCCTCTTGGCAGGTACGATCCTTACGGCAAGATCTTCTCGCGGGAGCGCTTTGACCACGAGCGCATGCAGGAGTCGCGGAAAGAAGCCATCCGGAGAGCATCTCGTGCCTGCAAGTGGGGGCTAATCCTGGGAACTTTGGGGCGCCAGGGGTCCCCAGCCATCCTGGAGGTGAGCCACCTCAGCCCTTCCCTGGGACTCTCCTCTTAGGACAGTGGTGGGGGACGTTTTCCAGCCCAGGGGCCGCATTCCTCCGTGGGCAACCTTCCAGGGGTCACATGCCAGGGGCCAAAGTGGGCAGAGCAACAAATGTACATATACTTTGGCACGGTAGGCTAGTTCCTGCACACACACACCCCTCTCTCTGTCCTCCAGCCAGGCAAAAGCGCATCAGGCCTGCGAGGCACCTTGTGCCTGGAACGCTCCAAAGATGGTGGCTGAGAAATGAGTGTGGGGGGGAGGGAGGGAGAGGAACAGCCCTCATTGACTTGCGGTCTTGTGGGAGGAGGGGGCAAAGGGGGAGGGGGGGCAGCAATGGCCACCCAGCACCTGCCCAGCCTCGGCCTCAGTTTCCCTCCTGCAAAGCCCTCCTTTGTGGGGAGCTGAGGGGGTGGCACAGGGAGTGGGGCTTGTGGGGTCATTAATCTGGAAGGGTTGTGCCCTCTCCTCCGCCCCCCCCAAGTTCAAGCTGCTCGTGTGGATTAGAATCTCCTGCTCCCACAAGCTGGCACAGGGGTGGCAGGAAAATGGACCCCCTCCTTTTTTCTTTTTGCCAACCAGGCTGGGTGGTGGAATGCTGTTAAGAGGTGAATTCTCTGTGTGCGTGAATGAAGTGGGTGTCCCTGTGCAATACCAAGAGCCATTTTTGTCCAGGGGCAGGATTTGTGCTTGGGATCTTCACATCACACACACACCCCAGTATCTGCCTCCCTTGGTGTATTCAGTATTGTGGGCCCAGCTTTATGGAACCCCCAGTTGGGGCCCACAGGCTCCCTCCCTCCCTGTTGATTTGGAGGGGGGTTGCACATTCCACCGTCTTGGTGCCACCACTAGCAAGGCTCTGTCTTGGGTCCCAGCCTGTCCTCCCCCCCCCTTTGTTCGCAGCACGTGGAGTCCTGCCTCCGTGCCGTGGGGCGCTCCTACATCCGGCTTCTGCTCTCGGAGATCTTCCCTAACAAGCTGCAGCTCTTCCCCGATGTGGAGGCGTGAGTACTGACTGACTGGACCATCTCCCTGGAGTTCAAAAGACCTCTCCCCTCCCCAGCAGAATGGCTGCCTGGCTTCCCCCCCCCCCCGGTCTCTGGGTTGACATTTGAGGCCACCTTGCAGCTTCCTCTCACCCCTGGTGAGTTGCCTGCCAGAGTATTTCAGCAGCCATGCCCAGAACAAAAAGAGCAGCAGGATCCTGCTGTGGACATCTTTCATAGAAAAAGAAAATCAAAGCCAAGGTTCTAGTCCATCAGGGATGAAAAGATGTGCTTGGAAGTTTGCTGCCCCTTGACCCCAACAGATCCACGCTTGCTCAGCGTGCCCAGATGCTTGTGCCCTTCCTTGTGGGAGCCTCAGTTGGATGTCCCTTTGCCCTTGGAGAGATGGACATACGAGGCTGCTTAGTCAGACCATTTGTCCTTCTACCCCATAGTGTCTGCTCTGACTGGCAGCCTCTCTCCAGAATTTCAGGCAGAAAAGGGTCTTTCCTCATGACTTGCTGCTAAATCCATTTTCCTTTGTTTTTTTAATCGGGGGGTGCTTCCGGAAATTGACCCTGGGACCTTCTGCATGCAAAGCAGGGGCTCTGCCCATTGAGCTACAGCCCTTTTCCTCTTCCTGCAGGTGGGTCCAGGTGGCATGTCCCCGACTCTCCATCGACTGGGGGCAGGCCTTCAGCAAACCTCTGCTCACACCCTATGAGGTAAGTTCATGGCATCTGGGTTTCTCGGGGGGCCCTTTTACCCAGCAGGGCAGGGAATCAGAATTGGTGAACAGCCAACGGGAAAATTGCTGAGGCTGGTCTCTCGCGGTCCAAGAGCCACATACGCAGGGCTGAGCTTGGTGAATGCCGAGGAGATGGACAGAATGGGCTAAATGTTTGGCTTGTGGCTTGAACCCAGGGCCCAAACCCTTACCTTAGCCGAGACAACACTCTAGCTAGATTCACCCGGCCACTGGATGCTGTCCTGAGTTCCTTGTGCTCCTCGGAGTCGGTCACGACGGCCAAGATTGCCCATCTGGGGAGGGAGTGCTTCAGGAGCGATACGCCTGCAGGGGAGGGGCTTAGAGCCAGGGTGCTGATTCCCCCGGGGCTTCTTTTGCAGGCCGCTGTGGCTCTGCAGCAAATCCAGTGGCAGGAGACGTACCCCATGGATTTCTACGCCAGCCAGTCGCTGGGGCCCTGGACAGTGAACCACAGCAATCGCCATCCCCAGAAGGGGAGCAGGGGCAAAGAGGTGAGAGGCACAGCCACCGGGCCTCGGCAGGCAGGCAGTTCAGAGGGCCCTCATGCGCCTGCGTACACATCCCCACATGCATGCACCCCTGGCACTCTCCTGCTCCAAGAGAATGCTGACGAGTCCGTCTGAATCGGGACCTTGAAAGCAGCCGCCAACATCATGTTTGCAAAGTGCTTTCCCACATTCAGAGCCCTTCACCGGTGTCCTGAAGATGTCATCTAGGGGTGAGGAACCCTTTTCAGCCCAAGGGCCACATTCCCTTCTGGGCAACCTCCGGGGGGGCCACATGCCAGGGGTGGGCAGGGCCAGAGAAAGTGGGCGGAGCAATTCATATAATGTTTACCTTTGTCCAGGGGGCTACTTTCTACACACGCTCACACACGCCTCTCCTGTGTCCAGGCAATCAGAAGGCCTGGTCAGAGATCAAGGACACATTTCCAGCCAGGCAAAGACCCTCAAGGGAGGTGCAAAGCAGGGCCAGTGGGGGAGGTGGCCTGGGAGAGTTCAGAGGGCCAGATGGAGAGGCCTGGAGGGCTGCCTCTGGTGCCTGCGGTTCTCCATCCCTACAAACCATTATAACAACAGCGAGGTCAATTTTTATTTTGTTGCTGCTGCTGCATGGGGGGGGAGGCTGAGAGAGAGCGCTCTTGGCAGCGGTGAGATTCGAACCAGGGGACCTTTCTTGCCACATGGCTCAGGGTTGTTTTGTTTTGGTAGTTCAGTCTCTTATTTGCTGCAAAGCTAGCTTTGTCTGCTCTGTCTGGCAGTTGCTGTCCAGGAGCTTGAGGGGAGAGCCCATGGCTCAGTGGTAGGGCACCGGCTTTGCATGCAACAAAGGCCCCGGTTCAGTCCCAATGGCATCTCCAGGTAGAGCAGGAAGTATCCACCTGTCTGAAACCTTGGAGAGCTACTGCCAGTCAGTGTAGGCAGTACTGAGCTATGTGGAGCAAGGATCCAGCTCAGAATAGGGCACCTTCTGGGATAGAAATTTAATAAATAAATAAATTTAAAAGTGCTTTATGGCCTGTGGGGAAACTGAACTGGGCCAACCCATAAACCCTGTTTCTCTCACCACTAAGCCTCCCTTCCCCTTTCTGTTTGTTTATTCATCTACCTACCTATCTCCCTCTTTTCCCCAAACACTCAACAAAAGTTACAACAGTGAATAGTGTCTCTTTCAGGGGTCATCCCAGACTTTTCCCATAGAGATCTTTTGAACTATAAATGCCAGGAGTCGTACCTGGGACCTTCTCAGCATGGCTCACTGAGCTGCAGACCCTCCTGCAGGGATGGGACGCTCGTGTGTGTGTGTTCTCTTAAAAACACCCCATTTTTGTGGCTTCCTTCCCGGTTGTTTGCCTTGCCTCCTTGAGCATTACTTGTAGGGCAGCATCTCCCCC
The DNA here is from genome assembly GCF_030035675.1 of Rhineura floridana. Taxonomy (NCBI): domain Eukaryota; kingdom Metazoa; phylum Chordata; class Lepidosauria; order Squamata; family Rhineuridae; genus Rhineura; species Rhineura floridana. The sequence continues at coordinate 20,139,283 of NC_084500.1, read as the reverse complement.
CAGTGGCCATCTAGATGGTGAATGAGGCGGCTCTTGCTGCTTTCTTTCCCCTACTGGTCCTTTCCAGCTGGAGTTGTGTTTGTGCGGAGAAAGCAGGGCTGGAGAGAGGACCCAGGAGTAACCCTGGCTCTTTGCAGCCCTCGGATCAATTTTTTAAAAATTTTCTCCTGATGCTCTCTTTGGCTTCCCTCTGTAGACCAGCAGTGGATTCTCCTAGCATTGCAGCTGCACATTTATTTAATAATGAGCAGCCTTATACCTGGCATTGTTTGGGAATTCTAAGAAACCAATGAAAATAAAGTAAAATAAATTTTAAAAAATGCAAATTTGAGATCAGTAGTTTAAAAATTCAGTGGTTCAGTCCACCATCTTGATTCAAAATGGCATCCAGTTGTATCCAAACAGAGAAAAAACTGTCATGCAAAATTTTGGCTGCAATATCTGAAAGAGGTGTCCAAGTGCAAAGTGAACACTTTCCAAAATTTGTATCAGAGCTACAATATTTAATAGCATTTCTGCTCCGACCCCCTGCCAAATGGCTCTTTGTTATATTAAAAGACTGTACGACCATTGGAAACCATTTGGACTGTGTGCTGAGTCTAGTTAATTAAGCATCAGGAATACAAAGCCACCTAAATAAATGTGCTTATCGCCAAAGCCAAAGTAGAAGCAACTTTTTTGTCTAGGAATAATGTATACATTCATTGCATATCACCTTGGGAGCCGAGGGAAGGGGGTGGATTCTCCCCCAATGATCAGTCCTTTCTTTTGGGGTCATCCATTAAAAATCGCCTTTGTTGGTGAGCTTAAGCAGGACGGGGGGTGGGGAACTGTGGCCCTCTGGGTGTTGTTGCACTGCCGCTCTCGTTAGCCCCAGCAGGCAGCGTGGCCAATGGTCATGATGTACGTGGTCCAGCCACTGAGCTACAGGCTGTGTGTCAGCACTCAAGAAGCGTAGGTCAGATTCACAGGAAGCCAGCTAATACCAGCTCAGGCTGTTAGTTCATTATGCCCAATGTGTCTGTGGCAGAGCGTCTGATTTCCCCCCTGCCTGAACCCTGAGGAGTTGCTGCCAGTCAGTGTAGGCAGTACTGAGCTACATAGACCAGTGGTCTGAATCGGGGTAAGGCAGCCTCCTTCTTGACTACTGCGGACACTGGCTGGTTCTCAGCAGGAAGCAGCTTCCGAAGTTCCCGTTTAAGCCAGCTCTTCATTCAGAACCATGAGGACGGGAATCTTACTTTTTTGTTGGAAGGGCCATACTTCAGTGGTATGGAGCCCCTGCTTTGCATGCAGAAGGCCCCAAACTCAAGCCCCGGCAGCATCTGCAGTTCAGGCAGGGAAAGTCTCCCTGCCTGAAGCCCTGGAGAGCCACTGCCAGTCAGAGTTAGGCAACCAGCGGGGAATCTCTGGCCCAAGGACCCATGATGATGATAATGTATGATGTCAGCTGCACGGCAGGTAAAGACGCACCTGGATCAAAGAGGGGGTTGCAGTTTATTGGTGTCACCTGCAAAGCCCCCGCCTAGTGACCTGTGTGGTTGCATAGACATCAGGTGATTGACAGGTGGGCTGCCCCGTCCACCTGTCACACTTGGACTGCAGGGGGTGTGGGAGATGAAGATCCGGCCCACTGGCTGGATCCAGTTCCCCACGCTCCCAGCGTAGACAGTGCAGATGGAGCAGAGAATGGTCTCACTCCAGATAAGGCACCTGCCTGTGTACCTGTCGCCCAGCAGATGCTGTGTGGGGAGAGCCCCCATTCCTGCTGCCTTCCACCATCTTAAGTGTTTCCTGGTTTTTGCAGGTGAACCTAGCAAAGGCCACGCTTCCAGCCGAGAAGAGAGCCTGTGAGCGCTGCGAGTGCCGTGAGGGAGAGCCGCCGCGCCTGCAGACCCAGGAGCCCTGAGTCTCCCTGGGAGGCCTTGCCTGCCCAGCCAGTACCTGGGATCCCGTCATGCTGCTGGGCATGGGGCCAGCTTGCCAGCGCATTTGAGAAGCAGCAGGGCTTGAGCTGAGGGGCTCAGATCCCTCCCCCCCAGAGGGAGCTTCATTAAGCAGGTAACAAGCCCTCATTGCCATGCTGTGCGTGGTCCAAAGACACTCTACCCAGACTCTCACATTTTGAGCAGCTGGGCTGGAAAGGAGGATGGTGCGTTTCACCCGTCTCTACGCACTTACCACTGCACCTCCTTGCTTTCGTGTCCAGAAATGGGCCCTGAGCTAAACTGCCCAGTTGGAGTCTTGTGTAAACGGGGGGTAGAATCCTTGCTTGCCAGAGGAGGGGCAGTTTGCCCTTCACCTCTCAGGGCCCCAAACTAGCTGCGGGCATGGGCTCTGGCCGCTTTGCATTGTAGCCACGAATTGGGAGGGGGTGCTGGCTAGAGGGGGGGCTAGCACCTCTTTGTTTGGGACAGAAAATAAATAAAAAAGGTGCCTTCACAGTGGGGAGGGATTACTGGAGCTGGCCAAGGGCCTTTGAGTGGGTGGTCTTTTAATTTGAAGCCAGATGTGTCCACGTTGGACCTAGATTGTGATCCCTGACTGGTGGAGCCTGTGGAGGAGAGCGGGGTGGGGGTTGGCTTTGGGACTTAGAGAGAGGCAGAGCCTGCCATGGTGTTGCCCCAAAGCTAAACATTTCGCCTCCAAGCAAATGTGTTCCCCTCCAAGCCCACGTGTTGCTTGGAACCAGGATCAACTAGTCTTGTGGCTGGCTGCCCCTTAGCTAAGCAACTGCAAGGGGTGGGAAAGGTGTCATTTAGCATACTCTGTATTCCTGGTAAGCTTTTCTTGAAAAAATAAAATTTGGCTAATTTCCACTGAAATAAATGTTTGAGTACCATGATATAAATTATTCTCGTACCGCAAATAAACCATGTTCACTTATTCAAATCCAATCTGCCATCTCCCATTTGCCTTTATGTGAATTTAATTTATCTCACTCCCCCCCCCAAAGAAAATAAAGGATGGCTAGTGAGATCCTTGTGGATTTGCAGCCATTGCTTCTCCCATTTTTGCCTCTGGCCTTGCCCACTACTGCCCCCCCCCCGAGGGAAGGTTGTCCAGAGGGAATGCAGCCCTTGGGCTGAAAACAGTTCCCCACCCTTGCTGTACAGGGTCATCCCCAAATCATTTTAAAGTTTTGCTATTTAAGAAGCAAAAAGGGTTAGAGCTTTTCCGCCTTGGGGAGATAAGGGGAGCAGAATTTCAGAAAGTGAGACCCTAACCAGGGAAATCCTTGGGAGTATGTAGCCGCTGCCCCCCCCCGCCGCCCCATCTTCTTGTCTGAATGAAAGTTTGGGACAAGGGAGAGATGGCAGAAAAGTTCCAGCCCCACTCCTCCTGCTGCGTTTCCATCAGTGAACTGTTCACATAGCATTTGGTCCTTTAGATGGACCTTTTGGGGTGAAGGAGCAGCAATTTGAGAAGCCACATGTGAGTCAGAGCTCAGAACCTGGCTCTGAAGGCACAGGATAATGGTCCTCTTTCTGCCCATGTGCAGAGTGTCTCTGCACCGGGTGTTAAAAATCAGCAGGCTTTTTATACACTGATTGTAATGATGATGATTCTACACTCTGTTGTTTCAATGGGATTTTTGTGCTTCAAACACCCGCCCTCCCCCAATAATCATTACCCACATTGAGACTTCGGAATAGGGTTGGACACAAGCTGGCTTAAATGTGACTTTAAGGCTTTTCCTCTGAAATCCACAGGATTAAAAAATGCCTCACTTTTGGTGATTCCCAGAGAGGTGGCTGTGTTAGTCTGCTGCAGGAAGAACAATGATGAATCTTGTGGCACCTTAAAATTTATTATGGCAAAAACTTTCATGTGTATGTGTGAGAGAGAGTGTGGGCTCTGGTCCCAAAAAGCATATGCCACAATAAATTTGTTTGCCTTTGTCAGGTGCTACAAGACTCATTTTCACTTTGGGTGGATTGTGTCAAATATGCATTCATGCGCTTACGAGATATTAAGAGTGTGTATGCGAGGGAGGGCAGGGGAGCACATGCATCATAACTTAGAGACTTGAACTAAGACAGAGGCAGTCCAGGATTATATCTCCTCTCAGCTAAGAAGCTCACTGGGTGACCTTTGGCCAATGACATTCTCAAAGCCTGGCCTACCATGCAGGGTTGGTGTGAGGATAAAATAGTTCAAGTCCCCATTCAGCCATAAAGCTCCCCACATAACTGTGGGCCAGCCATGACTGCTCAGCCTAACCTACCTCACAAGGCTTGTTGTCGAGGCCAGCACCAGGCATGACTGGGCCCTTGGGCAATGGCCTACCCTGGGCCCATGGCACTGTAGCCCACTCCCCATACAGGTGGTGTGGGGCTAATAAGCCCACCTGCGCATCCCACCTATCTCCCATCCCTGTGAATGACATGCGTGCTGCACCACATGACTGCCATCAACCAAGATGGCGGTGATGATGTCAGCCCCTCAGAGAAGCCCCTGCCGCTATCTTGATGGATGGTAGGCATGTGCGCACAGTGCACATGCTACTCACAGGGTGGGGAGAGGTAGGTGGAGCGTGCATGTGGGCTTATTGAAGTCCGCACTGACTATTGGGCGGGGTGCCTGGGAGCTCCCTCTCTGCAATCTGCAGCAAGGTTGGGAGCTGATGCTGCCATGGAGCGTGGAACAGAACCACAACCCTCCCACCCTAAGGAGGGGCCCTTCAGGGGGCCCTCCGGGCCACAAGGGCCCTTCAGGGCCCAACGTGGCTGCCCTTTGGCATTGGCCCTGCTTGTTGTATATATAAAGATTTGTAAAGCACCCAGAAAACTTTTAAAGTGCTTTACAAATAATAACATGGATAGGTCATTGTGACGCTGGGCATCTTTAGTCCATTGGGATGCAACCTCCAGCGATAAAAGGGGGTGCAGCCTTTGCTGTGCAATGGGCAAGCTATTTGACAGATTTTGGGGAACAACCCTGGTGTTTCCATGGCAACTGCTGCTGCTTGCCATAGACTAAAAAATTATAAACTCGTACCGCCTTTTCTGGTTCCTTTTGATGTCTTAAAAAAAAAAAATTCCCCAGAGAATTGAGCATTGCCCACCAACAAGACAGGGGTTGCTTGCAGCTTTTTGGGGGGTGGGGGGTATTTCTGTAGCTTTTTAGCCTTGTTGGCTACATGCTTTTAACACAGTTTTATGGCTTGTATCATGTTTTATATATATTTTTTGTACAATACTTGACTGTTCTTTGAATGTAGAGCAATTTATGTATTCTTAAATGGAGAAACGCCTTAAGACTGCCATCCTACACACACCTATTTATTTATTTACTTATTAAATTTACATACCACCCTTTTGTCAAGAGAGACCTCCAGGGTTGTTTACAACATAGAACACAAGAAACAATATATGTCAACATAATACAGTATCTGTATTGTAATAGTACCAAAAGCATAATAAAATACAACATCTGGCAACATAAGCTATTGTTACTTTTCTCAGATACGGCTGTAAAACGAAATGCGTATCTTAACAGCCACAACCTAAGAAATAAAGGAGGGGGCCTAGCTGGGAGGGCGTCCTTCTGAGTAAGCAAGCATGCCTAGTTGCAGTGTCAGCTTTTGAGCATGGAGGCAAGACGGCGGTGAAAAAGCTTCTGCATGAGGGGGAAGAAAACCCTGCATGAATACTGGATTTCTATTTTTATTTTTGAAAGGAGGAAGGTACATTTTTTGTTTGGAATTCAAGCCCGCCTCCAGTGTTAACAGTGGACTACTCTGCAGGGCGGGCATAAGCCACTCTCCCCGCCACCTACACACTGGGGATAATAGATAACAGTGGGCTATATTTGCTTTGGCGGTCGTTTTAAGTTTTACATTTAGGAATGTAGATTTTTCAGATAAAATAAGACCAGGTTTCTGCGGGCATCTCACTCCCCGCCTAGCTACCCAGGCGAAAGATTCAGATAAATACTGGCGTTCAAAGCGAACCCGAAGGTTATCCCACCAGATAATGAGACGAGTCACTCTAACTTTTGTTAGGTCTGTGGGGCGAGCCAACGCAGGAAGTTACGGCTATCGGAGAGAGATGCTTCCGGCCTCCTAGCCATAGAGGCTGTAAGAAGGAGCGCTCCGGGACGGCGCCATTTGTGGCTTCTCTCTTGTTCTACTTTCCGCCCGGACAGAATACCCGGATGAAGCATGTCCGCAAGCACCGGCGAGGGGCTGCGGCTGCTCTGTCTCCATGGTTACCGGCAGAACGCGGGCAGCTTCCGGGCGCGCACGGGCGCCCTGCGCAAAACCCTACGTGGGCGAGTGAAGCTGCTGTACGTGGACGCGCCACACGCGGTGGTCGCACGCCCGCAGCCAGGTGAGCGACGTTCCCGCTCTGACGTCACGCCTCCCCATGGCCTTCAGCTGGGGGGGGTGTTCCTCTGAGCATGTGCAGAGTGATTTTCCCCTTCCGTTTTTCATCTGCCGCGGCATAATCGAGAAAGAGCCTTGTGGCATCCTAAAGACTTAGCAAATGTGGTGGTGATAAAGACGCAGCACTTCATCGAGCCTTTAAAGCCTACATCTGTGCTGGGGTCCTTCTTCGATGTTTTCGACGCTTTGTGGCTTGCGTGTTTGCCACCGTGGGCCCCTCTGGGTGGGTGGGTGGGAGGGATATACAATTAAACGAACGAATAAATACAAACATTGGTTGGTCTTTTAGGTGCCACGAGACGCTTTGCTGTTGTTGCTTTTCTCATTGTAGCCTCTCCTCTCTCTTTCTTTTCTTTTCAATCTGCCGAAGTTTGTGGATGATACCAAATTGCTCAAAAAGGGATTGCGAGGAGGTCCTTAAAGGATCCCTCCAAACTGGGTAAACAGCCAGCGAAACGGCAAATGCAATTCAGGGTAAGCAGGAGCAAAACGATGCAGGCTGCGGTGAAAAATCCTAATTCCCCACATATTTTTTGCTGGAATGTGGGGTCAGTGATGGTGGGGCTGGGGTGGAATAATCTTCCTCCTCAGCCCCTCTCTTCTCAGAATGAGCATTCAGCAACATTATAGTTTGTATCTGAGTGGCAGGCCCATAGCATAAGCTCTTCCTTCCTGAGTATGTATAAAAACAGTTTAGTCACTGTGTTAATTGATCGGGAACGTTTTTATATAATCATATTTCTCGGTCTCCAAAATTGGTGACGCTCCATGAGCTCTTGATATTAGAAAAAGTCAGGGGGAAGTGACTGAAAACAGGGACAATTTGTAGAGGGGAAGGTTTGTTCGTTTGTAGCAAAAACAACAGTCTTGTGATGATGCTGTAAATAAGCCTTCACCAACTTGGCACCCGGCTGGCGAAGGCTGCCTTAATAACCCATCGCTTTATTATGCCATTTAAAAGGAATAAACGGAGGTGTTCTGAAAGCAGCCTCCCTCATTTCCAGCACTGATCTTTGTTGACTTCATCACTAACCCCTCCACCCATTCCCTCTCTCCCCCCCCCACCTCTCCACTGCAGGGGAAGCTGCCTCAGACCCCCTGGAAGCTGACTCAAAGGGCTGGTGGTTTTCCAACCCTCAGGAGGGGACGTTCCATGCCCTTGAAGAAGCATCCTCTTGCAAAGGACTGGAGGAGTCTCTGGAAGCCATCGCCAAGGCATTCGTGGAGCAGGGCCCCATTCATGGGCTTCTGGGCTTTAGCCAGGGGGCAGCATTGGTGGGCATCGTTTGTGCGCTGAAGCAATGTGGAGACCCTCGTTTCCCCTTTGACTTCGCCATTGTGGTTGCTGGCTTCAAGAGTCGCGCTGCCTCCCACCGCAGCTACTACCGGGAGCCTATCTCCATGCCCAGCTTGCACGTCCTGGGGGAGACGGATCGCGTCATCCCAGCTGAGATGAGCAGGGAGCTGGCCTCCCACTTTACAGAGCCCCTAACTCTCACCCACCCCGGGGGGCACTTCATCCCAGCATCTGCACCCCAGAAGACAGCCTACCTAGAATTCTTGGATCAGTTTATAAAGTAACTGAGCTGGACTTGGGCCCATTGCCCAGACCGCCTTGGGGCTTTGCCAGAGCAGCGCCTACAGCTGGTCGCGATTTAAACAGCACCCCTTGGCACACTCATCTCTCTGCCTGGCCGCTGTGGCGTGATTGGCCAGAGAATCTGTTTGTTTTACAACCACTGTCTGTCAAATGAGTAAATGTGGCCTTGTAAGATCTGAAAGTCCTGTGTCTGTCCCAGTTTGGGAATTTACCAGTCTCTTAGCAAGGAGCCTCCCCGTCCTCTGCAAGCACAACTGGGGGGTCTTCCCAGAGGGGGGGAAGGGACTTCTGTCTTTGAGGTTGGCTATTAAAGCCCACAAGATGTTTGTGTGGTGGAAACAATCGTTCTGGCCTTTTCCACAAAACACTGACCCACATCCATAACCTTGTTTGCACCTGGAGCTGCCTGTTGGAAGCCTCAGCACCACAGGAGGTGGCCTTGGAGGAGCTGGAGTCTGAGTGCTACCTCTACACACAGTGCGTGTTTAAACCATGCAACTCGCTCCCACAAGAGGCAGTGATGGCCACCATCTTGGGTGGCTTTAAAGGAGGATTAGGCAAAGGCTACCTGTTGCTACTGGTCACAGTGGCTGTGCTCTGCCTCCACTGTGGAGGCAGTAAGTCTCCGAATGCTGCTTGGAGACTTCCCTCTGGGGCATCTGGGTGGCCACTGTGAGAAGAGGAGGCTGCACTAGGTGGGCCCTTCTGGTCCAATTCTGCAGCCAGGCTCCTCTTACCTTCTGGAATCCCCTGCCTGTGGCTTAAGGAAGATCTAGGCTCTTGGAAGCGAGTGTTTTTAATATTTTCTTTACTTACACACGAGAGGGCGGCAGTGTCACCTACAAAGGTATTTTCCCACCTGCTTCACAATCTCTCTCTCACACACAGACTGGCCTCCCCAGGAGGGAATGAAAAGGCAGCCAATTATGCTTGCAGGCTTAATTCCTGCAGGACAGCTGACAGACTCTGGCTCCTTGCAGCGAGTCTGTCAGCTGTCCTGCTGGAATTAAGCTGCAAGCCGCGACTGCAGAAAAGCCAGGCTGCTGTACAGGGCCGCCTTCTGCCTTTTGACTGCATTGCCCGGCTCCTCTGCAGTGCTGAGGCAGGCGCAGGCTGGCTGTGCTGGGGGCAAGCGGCTGGCAGGGGGGAGCTCCGAGGCGCCGAGAGGGAGGGCTGTGCTGCCTCGTTGCCACGCACTTGCCGCTCGCTGACTCGCTCTGCCGTTTTCGAGAGGTTGCGGATGTTGCTTTGCGGAGTCTGACTCACCCGCTCTGCTCCGTAAGGGGCTCCTTTCCTTTCCAGGGCTGCTGCAGTAGTCGGGCTCTGGGGTGGTGATGCTGGGGTTTGGCTGCAGAAGGGCGGAGCTGTCTTCCCGGGAGCAGGAAAGACGCCGTCTGCCTGGGACGGAGCTGCTTTGATCGCGGAGGGGAGGGAGAAGGGGAGGGGGTCCCTCCTCAACACCTCTCCCAGTCTCCAGACCTTTCGCACCGTGTGGGAGGGACAGAGAGGGAGACCAGACTCAGTCCATCTAGCTGAGCAGTGCCTACACTGACTGGCAGCAGCTCTCCAGGACTTCAGGCAGGATTTTCTCCCAGCCCTACCTGGAGATGCTGGCGGGGACTGAACTTGAGGCCCTTTGCATGCAAAGCAGATGCTCTGCCACTGAGCTATGGCCACTCCCCACAGCAGCAATGTAGTCAGCCACTTCTAACTCAAAGCCACTTGTCGATTAAGCAAGGTAAGCCCTTCCTGACAGTGAGCCAGTGTAGTGTAGTGGTTAGAGTGTTGAACTAGGACCTGGGAGAATCCCCATTCAGCCATGAAGCTCACGGGGTGACCTTGGGCCGGTCACTGCCTCTCAGCCTAACCTACCCCACAGGGTTGTTGGGATTAAATTAGGAGGGGGACAACCATTTGCGCCACTTTGAGCTCCTTGGAGGAAAAGTGGGATATAAATGCAAGAATAAGTAAATAAAAAATAAATTGGGAGCCTTGGAGCTCTCTCTGCACAGGTGTGTACAGGGGGAAGCTTTCTGTTTCAGCAGGTGGGGGGACCTTTGGCCCTCCCAGTGTTGCTGAACTACAACTCCCAGCAGGCTTTGCAGCAAGCATGGCCAGTGGTCAGGGAGGATTATGGGAGTTGTGGTTCAGCAGCATCTGGCCGGCCAAAGGTTCCCCACACCTGTGTTGCAGGGTGTGAGCGCTGCTGTCGGCTTAAAGAAGGCTCATGGGGCAGTGGTAGTTTGGATGCAGGAGATCCCACATTCTCTTCCAGGCATTTCCAGGAAAAGCTCCTGCCTAAAACCCCAGAAAGCCACTCCCAGTCAGTGTAAACAGGACTGATCTAGATGGGCCACTGGCGTGACTTGGTGGAAGGCAGTTGAAACCAGTCCTGTGTTTGGAACCATGAGGACTAGTATCCTGCTCTGTTGTCAAGGGGAAGGGCTCAGCGGTAGGGCACCTGTTTTGCATACAAAAGGTCCCAGGTTCAGTCCCCAATGGCATCTGCCTGCAGGGCTCAGAGAAGCCCTCGTCGGGGATCCTGGAGAGTCACTGCCAGATAAAACTGAGTGAGATGGACCAGTGACCGAATTGGTACAAGGCAGCTCCCAGGTCTGAGGTCGAACCCGGGCTTTGCATGCCTGAGATTGCAGCTTTCCCTGCTAAAATTAGCTCAGGAACCAGGAAAACAGGAAGCTGCCTTAGCCCCGGTCAGACTCCTGGGGCAGAGGAAGCTGCCTTAGACCGAACCGCTCCCTCTAGCTCAGTGCTGCCCACACCGGCTGGCAGCAGCTCTGCAGAGGCTCAGGCCACCAGAGGGGTTATTCCCGGACCCGCACTAGGGCCCAGCTTGGCAGGAGCAGAGCCAGCTGCCTCCTACAGAGCCAGACCCTTGGTCTATCCAGCTCGCACTGTCTGCACTGACTGGCAGCCATGGCTCTCCAGGGGATCAGGCAGGCACCTTTTCCCCCAGCCCTCCCTGGAGAGGCTGCCAGGGATTGAACACTCCTGCCGCCCCCCCTATTTCAGCCGCCAAGGGGGCAGGCTCCGCCCAAGCCTACCTTTTCTCCATTTCCCCCCTGCCCTCTTTCCCTCACCTCCCCTGCAGCCTGCCTCTGTGGGAGAGGGCGATCTGTCAGCGGCTTCTTGGGGCAGCTGCCTTGGCTCCCGGCCCTCCAACTCTGCACCAGGCGGCCTCTCTTACTCACCCTCCCCAGGCTTCATAAACAGGAGAGGCCTCCTGGGTGAGAACGACGTAGGCAGCAGCTCTGCAGGGAGAGGAGGACCGGGGGCCTGGGCAACCTTTCCCCTCTCGTTTGTGGAGCAGGTGGGGGGTCCTGAGCTCCCAGGCAGCCTCGGGGGGGGGGGGACAAGCCTCCCCTCCCGATCTTCCCCTCCCCTCTCAGTCGCATCCCCTTTCCTTCGCCTTTTCAATGGAGGCTTTCCATAGAAGCCCCACACTGCTGCTGCTGCTGCCGCCGCCGCAGCCGCTGGGGGAAGGGCGCCAGGCCGAGGCTGGGATGAGCCCTCCCCACCTGAATCACAAAAGGCGACTCGGGGGCGATGGCAAGACTGCCACACCTTTCAAGCAGATTTAAAGCATATTTGTGCACCCTGGGAACTGTAGTTTGTTAAGGGTGCTGGGAGTTGGAGTGTAGTGGTTAGAGTGTTGCCTTAGGACCTGGGAGACCAGGGTTCTAATCCCCTCTCAGCCATGATGCTCACTGGGTGACCTTGGGCCAGTCGCTGTCTCTCAGTCTAACCTACCTCACAGGGGTGTTGTGAGGATTAAATGAGGGGGGAAACCATACTTATATGCCACCTCGAGCTCCTTGGAGAAAAGGTGGGATATAAATGATTTGTTGTTGTTGTTGTTGTTATTATCGGAGTAAACTACAGTTCCCAGGATTCTTTGGGGTGGGAAGGTGCATAAAATGTATGGTGTGTATTGTTATGCATGGAACGGGCAGGCAGGGTGGCTTAAGCCTGAAGACTGGGCTTTAAGCAGCCAGGGCAGCTAGCCACAATGAATCAGTAGCTGGGCTTGGGGGCTTTTCCACTTGCCCACTTCCCTCCCCCCCCCCGCAACTGGCTCTGTCAGGAGGCGGCAGGACATCAGGTGCTCCATAATGCTCCCCTCGGACCATTTTGCAATCCGTTGGAGATCAGCCTGGTGACCTTCATGGCCCATTTGTACTGCCCGCAGGGCACTCTGACCACAGTGCCTGGGTGGGAGGCAGAACTGAAAGCAAGGAGGATTTGGGGAGGAGGGTGGCATCTGGAGCAGCCACTCCCAACCTGGTGCCCTCCAGATGCTGCCGGACTCCATCTCCCCTCAATCAACATGGCTAATGGTCAGGGGTGATGTTAGCTGCGGGGGGAGTTTGGGAACCACTGACCTGAAACATCAGGATGGGGAAGGCTGTTCCAAGGCTTAGATTGTTGGAATATGTGGTTCAACTCCAACTTGTGGGTTGAGGCTGCATGGGGTTAAAAAGGGTAGCCAGAGAGGAGACCTCCTGATTGCTAAGCTAATACCGCTCCTTTGATCTGCTGACTCTCCCTTCCTGCTAGACTGATATGCTTAGGATGTTGACCACGTCTCCTTCCTCGTTCTCTTGGGAGGGAGGGCAGATGTCTTCTCTTTGTCTCTCCCTCTCCTCCCAGCATGAGGGCAAACACTAGGCTTAGGGTTTGCATCTCCAACTTAGCTAGTTAGCTAGATGTAGAACTCTTTCTTATCAAGTGTACCTCCAGAATAAAGTAGTTATTTCTTATTTTAAAGCTTAAAAGTCTCTGTATGACTAATTTGCAGGGAAGGTGTAATCTTTAGCAAAGATTCAAACACCTAAAGGCTCACTCAGTCTCTCCATTCCCAATTTCACCACTCTGCGACATAGATTTCTAAGACACACAGTAGCATTGTGGCAAATTCAGGAGTGGAACGTCCCTTCATGACAGTCAACCCATGCTCCCTCACAGCTGCTTTCCCAGGCCTTGCTTGCTCTCTTGTCATCTCTGAGGCCGCACTCCACTACAACAGACATCCCCAGGAGCCAATCAGCACGAAAGGGGAGACTGTGTGTTAGCTGCTGAGGAGAGTCCTCTTAGTGGCTGACTCACCTTTCACTCTGATGGCTCCAACCAGCACTAAAGGACAAGTACTTTTATCAGCTGTTAACATCTCCCTTTTGATGCTGATTGGCTCATACACAGGGACCTGGCTGGGACCCTGCTCCCAAAAAAGCAAGGGGTCTCTGACACCACCACCCTATCAACCCAGATGGGTATATTTAAATCTATCCATAACTCAGACCCATGAGGACTGGACTCTTGCTTTTTTTTCTAGGGGAAGGGTCTTGGTGTAGAGCCCCTGCTTTGCCTACTAAAGGTCCCAGGCTCAATCGCCACCATCTCCAGGTAGGGCTGGGAATGTCCCCACCTGAAAAGCTGCTGCCAGTCAATGCAGACATCACTGAGCTGGATGGAAAAGTGATCTGATCAGGTACAGTATAAGGCAGTTTCTTATGCCCTAAAAGGGCCCAAATGTCTGTGGGGAGAGAGAGCTGTGCAATGCCCGCCATGCACAAACACATCTGTAACTAGCCTCTGAGCCCTCCTTTTCCTTGGAATCGCGGGACCTCAGCAGGGTGGCACTCCCGGCACAAGCAGGCAGCCTTAGCTCGCTGCTCCAGGCAGAGGCCTTGTCCCCATAGCTCCGCTCATTTAGTTATTTTATTCCATTTATATCCCGCCCTTCCAGAAGGAGCCTGGCTGAAAAACCCAAGGCTGCGGCGAGCAAGGCGGCAGCTGAGGGGATCCCTCCCTGCCTCCTGGGGGGAAATAGGGGAGCCATATTGGGGGTGCGCTGGGGTGTGTCTTCTTATATAAGTACCCACCTCCTCTCAAGTACGATTGGTGGGGATGCGGGATAGGGCCTTCTCGGTGGCGGCCTCTAGGCTGTGGAATGCTCTTCCCAGGGATACAAGAATGCCCCCCTCCCTACAGTCCTTCTGGCCAAGCAAAGACTTTCCTATTCCAACAAGCTTTTGGTACTGACGGTTGCTAAAGTTGGGACTGCTGGGAACTGCACTACTAATGCCGAATTTTACTATTTTTAAATTGGTTTTTATTCCTTTCTATCTAGCAGTATGATTGGTTTTAATATTGGATGTAGTTTAATTTCATTTTAATGTAGATTCTGTATGTTTTAATTATATGTGCTGTTATCTGGAAGCCACTGCGAGTTCCAGTATTGGAAGGATGGCGGGATATAAATAAAGAATAACTAACTTACTTATATAACCCCACCGCCACCACCCCTGTCCTCCAAGAAGCTCGGAAGGGCTAGAGGGGAACTAGAGGCAGGTGATAAGCTCCCTCGGGGCAGAGACCTGACCTCTTGCAGGTTCTTAAGCGGCGCCATACGCACACCACGTTTAGCACAGGAAATGTCCCAGGTTAAATAACCAGGCTCGCTCTGTCCAAACCCCTCCGGGCTGGAGTTGTTATCTAATATCCCCATGGCATGTGCAAAGCGCCTCTCTTCCCGACAGCTGAGAAAGAACAGCCCACCCGCCACTCCCCATCTGTTCGAATGTGGGTTGTGGAGCAATCACAGCAGCGGCGGCGGCAAGGGCGCCCTCTGGCGGCTCGGTGAGCGTCCTTCGACGGGGCGGGAGGAGAGCGGCGGCGGCAGCAGCCCCGGGTAGGCCATCCCAAGCCAAGCCAGGGTTGCGCAAGTGGCTGGCGGCTCCGCCTGCCCGGCCGCCCCGTGACCGGCTCCAGTAACCCCATCCGTCAGCGAGCCTGGAGGAGTTGTCGGGCGCAGAGTCCTCCCGGGAGCCGTCGAGGAGGAGCAGAGGAGCGCGCAACGCCAGGTAAAAGGGGTGAAGATCCGGGACCCAGCCCTGGAGGCCCGGCCCGCCTTGAGGGGCCAACCCCCCCTCCCCCTTTGCAGCGGGGGAGGGGCTCTCCGTAGCTGCTTGCTGGGAGGGGGAAGGCCCTGCTGTGCTCCTCTCCCTCTGCACATGCTCAGATGCACAGCCTGGACGGGCCGCTCGCCTGCTGCACGGTTGAGATTTGGCTGACGAAGAATGTTCCGGGGGGCTGACCTTTAACATTCCCCCACCCGGCCGGGCTCCCATCCCGAGCCCCGTCACCTCAGCAGAAAACTCAGCCGCTGCGGAAAAGGGGGGGGCTTGGCATGTGCCCTTCTCCACAAACGTGGGGGTCCCTGCCTGCCTATTCACTCCTCCCCCCAGTTCGATCTCCCCCATGCCCCCCCAGTGAACCGTTGGCAAAAGGAGGGGGGGGAGATAAGCCACAGAGGAGGGGGTTGGAGAGGGAGGAGAGGATCCCCCTTCCCTCTGGGCCTTAATTTCAATGGGGTGGGTGGAGGAGGGGACCCCCAGTTTGAACCCTCTTGGAACTGTCAGGCTTCATTAATTTTATTACATTTACACCCTGCCTTTCTCCCAAGGAGTTTCTTTTCCTCTTCCGTGCAATTTCATGCACCCAACAACCCTGCGTAGTAGACTAGGATGAGAGAGGGAGAATGGCTCCAACTTACCTATCAAGCTGAGTGGAGATTTAGATCCAGATCTCCCTGATCCTAGTTAGATGCTAAAGGGCTGCCCTCTTGGGGCACTCAGAATAGTTCTGAGCCATGTGCAGAGTGCCTTTTTAGGGCCAAGATGCCTGACAAAGACTGAGGGTTTCAGGTTTAGAAAGTGACACCAGATGTAACCCCCCCCACCTGCAAATACATTTCAGCACTGAATCTCCACAGGGGCCACATGTGAGGGGCTTGGAGAGAGGAAGGGGTCCTCAGGCTGTGGACAGGCTGGGAGTTCATTTTGGTTGGAAGAGTGGCAGGCAGGAGGATGTTTCTAAAGTCCAACAATAAATGAAATAAAATGACTGATGGTTGGCATAAGTGGGGATGCCTGACAAGTAGGGGCGCTGTGGGGCAGAGGGGGAAATGGATTGGCGTGGGGCTTCCCATTGGGGCATCTGCTTGGTCCTGGGAGAAAGGGGTGCTGGTCTAGACAGGCTCCCTTTGGGTCAGCCGGGCGCTTCTGATCTCCCATTTCTCTGCCCTGGTTTTGGGGACCAAGGGGACTTGGGGGTAGACCAGCCAAAGCAGAGTGAAGTGGGGCTCCTCCAGACCTCCTTCCTGTTGTGCTCATGATGCTCTCGGAACAGTTGCAAGGGGTCCTGCTGTTGGTACTGCTCTGGGGCAGATATACGGCTTTCTTTTCCATCTCTCCACATCCCGCGGCTTCCTGCTTGAAATCCTGTACTTTTTTATACCACAAATGTCCTGGTTTACATTTGTCTCGCTTTTGTTGTGCTACAGCCCTTCCGGACAGCAATGAGGTTCTAGTGTTGGGGACGGATTGCAGAACATTCTAAAGCAGAATAAATCCACCACCAATGCACTGTTATTGTGTCAAGAACATGTTGCAGACCCACACACCCACACCTACAATAAAAAACCCCTACTTTGCCCCTGCACTTCCCTTGTGGGAGATGAAGGAGGCCACCCCTGCAGCTGTGCCACATCTAGGGAGCAAAGTTTGCTCAGCCATGGGGTGGGGGTGGTTCACATCAGGCGGGGGGGCGGTCTGAGCCCAGCCAGCTCTTCCTAAGCAGACTTGCTGGTTGTGCAATGGTGGCTTGGCGGCCTGGAGGGAGGGAGGATGGGCTGCCCGGCCTGGCCGTGTGGGCTGCAGCTGCCCCCCAAAGCGAGCTGCCTCTCTGGCCACGGCTCAGTTCAGTGACTGAGAGGCAAAGGCACGTCCTGCTCTGGGAACGGCTTGTTCTCCCCCCCCCCCCGCTGAGCCAGGCCTGATTGCGCGAGAGTCAAGAGCTGGCACATTCCAAAGGACAGAGAAATCGCTTCCAGATGCAGCCGCACTGAGAGGCTCCATGTGTCACACACACACTGAGGGAGAGCTTTTGGCCTCTCTTGCCCCACAACCCCTCGCTGCCCTCTGCCCTACTGGGACAACCTTCTCCCAGGAAGGAAATTCAGCTGCTGGAGAGTCCCTTCTAGGGCCGGCCTGCTCAGTGGTGAAACTTGACGCTTGTCCAATACAACCATCCTGCAGGATAACGGCCTGTTGTGGGAGTTTCTCCTCTTGGCATCCACAGGAAGGTAAGGCCAGGGGGAGTGGGAGGAACCACCCAAGGGTGCCCTCCCAATCGTCAGAGTCTAGCCCCATTGCCTTTCTCACAACATTCAGGAAGGAAGGAAAGCAAAGGCCAGGGTGAGGCCAGGGTGCGTTTGTGCTGCCCACCTCCTCTTCTTGGCACACTCTCCAGCTGCAGTGGAACCTGCAGGCCTCACTGGGTCCTTCTCAACCCCTCTGAAGAAGAAAAGGCAAGCAAATGGGATCTGTCTGTGTGAACCTGGTGGTTGAAAGAGGCCTCTGGAAGAAAATAAAGGAGGGTGAGCTAGCCAACCCCAGAGAGTTGGTAGCCTCAGGCTGTGGTCCTCCAAGGGATCCCGGGCCCTCCTCTCCACTGCCAAGGGGTGTGTGTGCGCCCATGGGATGAGTTGGCATAACCATAAAGTTTAGAGGCAGATGATTCTGGGGCCCATGTCCTCCTTGTTGGCTTCCTGGAGATGTCTAGCTGTCCCCCATTGGAGGTAGAATACTGGCTGTGGTCAAACTGAAAAGGTTTGTCCTTCTTCTGGTTAAAAGAGTGTATGCGCCAGGCCGAGAGACCGACTGCCTCTTGGGTGGTTGCCTGTCATGTCTTTGGCCTCTGCTGCAAGGACTGAAGATGCTCCACTGTGCTCCACTTCCCAGGACATGCTCAATCAGTGTGACTTTTTCCTTTTACACTTCCTTGGTGTATTATAGAGGTGGGGAGCCTTTTTTCAGCCTGAGGGCCACGTGCCCTTCTGGTCAGCCTTCCCGGGGCCACATGCGTGGCGTGGCCAGAGGCAAACGTGAATGGGGCAATGCACATAAATGTGTACCTTTGTACAGTAGGCTGCTTTCTACAGACACTCACACACTCCTCTCTCTCTCTCTCTCT
This sequence comes from Rhineura floridana, assembly GCF_030035675.1. Classification (NCBI taxonomy): domain Eukaryota; kingdom Metazoa; phylum Chordata; class Lepidosauria; order Squamata; family Rhineuridae; genus Rhineura; species Rhineura floridana. The sequence goes on along the minus strand of NC_084500.1, from coordinate 20,121,239 downwards.
TTCTCCCTCTCCCTATTCCACCCAGGCAAGCAGCAAGAGGCACGTGCAGAGTTCAAGGACACATGAGAAGCAGGGCCCTTGTTTAACTGGGGAGAGTCCCAAGGGCCAGGTGGAGAGGCCTGGAGGGCCACAGGTGGCTCCCAGCCTTGAGGATCCCCACCGCTAGTCTATTCTGACAGCAGCCTCCATCTCACCACCCTTGACTTCTCCTATGCTGCTGGGGGTGATTCCTTGCTCCTGCAGTGGCCTGGAACCTCTAGATCAGATATGGGGAACCTTTGGCCAAGTGGCAGCCAGTGGCTGCATTTCACTGGGGCAGTGGAATTTGCTCTGGGTTTTAGTCTGAACGTTCAGCACCTTGGAATCTCTGGCTGAAACCCAGGGTGGGTTCCACTGCCCCACTGACACGGAGCCACCCGTTGTCACTGCTGTAGCCCTCCAGATGTTGCTGTACTGCAGCTAAGTAAGTATGGCCAGTGGCCAGGCATGATGATGGGGGGGGGAATGTAGTTCAGCAGCCTCTGGAGGGCCAAAAACTCCTCACACCTGTTCTAGGGCCAGCAGGAGCAGTCCTTCCCTGCTGTTGGAGCGTTGGATTCCTGCCTGGTACTGGAGGGAGCAGCATCACCTCCTGAAGCCTGCCCCTGGCCCTCCCCAAACAGTAAGAGTTTATGTGCAGTGCCAGCTGGGATCTGCACAGAGGCTCCTCCTGTGCAGGGGGGCCCAGATAGTCTGGCTGACCCTGCCTGGAAGAGCCTGCCCCGCTGTGTCCGCTGACCCCCAACCACAAAGAGGCAAAGCAACCCTGACTGTCCTCATCAAGCATGGTGGAGGGAAACTGGAGTAACTTCTTCAGATGCAAAGAAGAGAGGGGTTCTCCTCCCACTCGCCAGAAGGCAGGCTGATCTTGGTGGTAGATGCACTGGGCAGTAAATCCCGGCTGAAGAATGAGAACCTTTCCAGGTATTGGAAACACCACCATTAATGCTTGGACAGCTCATTGAAAATTTGGACTAAAACCTGGATGGATTCCTGTGCCCACTGACATGGCGCCACCAGCAGCCTGTTCCATGTTCCAAGGCGTTACTGCCTCTCAGCACAAAGGGCGCCCTTGGGAGGGCTGTTGCTTTAGTGCCCTGCTTGTGGGCTTCCTGGACACATCTGATTGGCCACCGTGGGCAGCCAGGCAGCTGGATGACATGGGCTTTTGCTCTGACCCTGTAGGACTCTTCTGATTTTCTTATGACTTGCCAGGAAGCAGAAGGTCTTAAGCTCCACGTGTGAAATGGGGATGGGCGTGTGAAATGGGGATGGGCTTCTTGTCTGCAAATAATAGATGGTCAATGGCCCTGTTCACACGTGTTAACCGCAGCTGTACCACATAAACTCTTGTGAAATGCATTGCATTTGGGAAGTGCATCTGTGGCATTTGACCTGTTTGAGGGTCTGTGGGGAAGGGCTGTAGTATGCAGGATCCAAGGTCCAATCTCCAACCAGCATCTCCAGGAAGAGCTGGGAGAAACTCCTTCTCTGAAACCCTACCAGTCAGGGTAGACAGTACTGAGGTAGATGGACCAAAGGTCTGGCCCCGTAAAAGCAGCTTCCATCCCCACACGCAGAGTGTCGCTTATTCCTGCAGTCACTGAGCAATCAGCCCTTGTTATATTTTACATGCAGCCGGGGCTATCGCTGTCAAAGGCTTCAGGTCTGAGGAAGAAACAATGAATCACGGGCTGAGCACGACTTCGTTATGTAAACACCACGATTGTGGCTTTTTTCATCTTGCCTTCACTTGGAATCCCTTTGTTTCATAGATGTGAGATCAAAATTGGACAGACACAGGGTGTGTCTCCTGAAAGCAACTCTGAGGCAGGCTGGGGACGCGGCAGATCACAGGGCAATGCAGTCAGCATCCAGCATCAAGGACTGCATCAGGGGTGCGACCAGGACCCCCTTGGGACCATAGCAAAGCTCTCAGGGGACCCTCCAAGAGGAACTTGTGTCCATTACCTCTCTGCAGAATGGATTATGCAAACATTAATTAAAATTACGCAAGGTATTTTTTTGTGTGAATGTTTACACAGGCAACAGATTTTGAATTTGTATGAGATTTTTAAAAATTGGAGGTATAACCCTCAAAGGCTTTTGTTATCCATGTCACATGGTTACCCACAGAGACAGATTCACAAAGGAGATGGAGAAAGGAAATCCAGTTCTGAGGCAGAAGTGAGAGGTGTGTGTCTCAATGACAATCTTGAGGCCTCCCCACTCCTTCCCCAAAGAAGGCAGCGGGAGAAGGTCTCTCAAAATGTGGGGAAAGGGAATTGAGAGGCATTTAAACAGGAACCTATAAAGCTGCCTTATATGGAGTCAGAATTTTGGACCATCTAGGTCATTAATGCCTGCACTGACTGGCAGCAGCTCTCCAGATTCTCAGACATGGAGTGTCTCCCAACCCTACCTGGAGATGCCACTGGGAATCTTCTGCATGCAAACCAGGGGCTCTGCCACTGAGTTAGAGTCTCTTCACATTTGCTGCAGAGCATGCGAACACAAGCAGCAATGTCCATTTTGCTTTGAGACATCTGGCCCTTCCTCTTTTGGATGAATGTGTTTCCTCATGGAACTAGTCCTCAGTGAGTACAGATCTGTTACTTGCATTCACCAACCTTCAATAAATGTTTGCATCTGCTTGCTGACAAATTGGCATGCAAATGTTGCTGTTCCTCCCTGTTTTTTAGAAGTGGGGAGGAAGGTTGAGCCCCTCAGACTGACATGCATGCACACACACACTCCTTTCCCAGATGCTGGTCTCTTTTTATGTAGTGAGAGGTTACAAGGGCATCGAAGACCCTCCTCCAAGTCCCTACTTATAGGGAAGCTCGGAGGGCGGCAACACGGAAAAGAGCCTTTTCAGTGGTGGCCCCCGAATTGTGGAACAACCTCCCAGAGCAGATACGCCTGGCGCCAACGTTACTATCTTTTCGGCACCAGGTTAAAACTTTCCTTTTCGCCCAGGCATTTTAATCATTTTAACCATCTTAATCATGTTTGTATGTATGTATTGGAATTGTTTTAATTTAATATTCTGTATTTTAATTGCGTTTTAATGTGTTATATGATATTGTGTTTTTATGTTGTTTTGTTCTTGTTCTTGTTAACCGCCCAGAGAGCTTCGGCTATGGGGCGGTCTATAAGTTTAATGAAATAAATAAATAAATTGGCTGGTGAAAAAGAATCTTGCCCTTTGTCTTGGGGCTGCCACCAGAGTGGTGTAATAGAGATTTGAACTAGGACCTGGGAGGCCAGGGTTCAAATTCCGACCCAGCCATGAAGCTTACCAGGTGACCTTGGACCAACTCAGTCTAATAATCTAGCGTGCAGGGTTGTTGTGAGGATAATATGGGGAGAAGAACTTTGAGCTCCATGGAGGAAAGTTGGAATATGAATGAATGAATGAAATAGCCAACCAGCTGGCCTCCCCATGCCCTTCCCCTCCCACAACACACCTCAGAAGCCCAGAGGCCACCTAGCAGTGCCCAGCACCCAGGGAGGGGGTGCATGAGTCAGCCCAGCCTCTCTCCCAGGCTGGTCTCTGCAGCGGGGGCCCAGAACCGGAAGGCACCTTGGAGACCATTGGCTACTTGCTGAATGCCCACACTCACCCCTCCGTCTCTGCCGCTGCCGCTTGGGCGCCCACTCCTGGCAACCATGGCTGTAGACTGTTACCAGCCCACATCCACACAGTAACAATCTAAAGCCACGGTTGCCCTGGAGACGCAGGATGAGCTGGCACCTTGGCGAATGGCATCCTGAAGACTCCGACTCTCTCCCTCTCTCCCCCGTTGCTGTAAAGGAGAAGAGGAGAAGCCACACAGAGGAGAGAGCTAGTGGTGCATTCCTAGGTGCCGTCTAGACCCCAAATGTCCTGAGGAGCATCAGTGCGCTCTTGAACCCACTCTTAGTCCAGGTGGCAGCAGGCACTTTCTCCAAAGGGATCTGTGCAAAACACAGCCCCCTTGATTTCCCCACAGGGGGAAGGTTGTTGTCGGCAACCACCATGCTCCACTCCAGGGCTACTGCCAGCACCAGCACCAATGATCATGGGACGGTGGCACATGAGGAGGGCAAGCGAGGGGAGTGCATTTGGGTAGCAAATCTCCACATGTCAAAAGGGATTGGGGGTAAACAAGGCTCCCTCTTGCACCTGCACAGTTATCTGTCCCTTATTTATTGTTTTTAATTTTAGTATCACTAAATAAGAAAGCATTCTGTGGAATAAAGGAACAGGCATCCTTTTGAGAAATGGGGGTCATCTGTGGCCCTCCAGATGTTCCTGAGCTGCCATCATCCCTGACCGTTGGCCAGGCTGGAGCCGCTGGGAGGTGAAGTCCATTAACATCTGGAGGGCTGCAGAGTCCCCATCCCTGCCCTGGGGGTCTTGCCATTTCTCTCTGCAACCCCCCCCCCTCTCTGTGTGGCATCCTCTGAAGGAGCACATAAGGATGGCCTTTGCTGGGTCAAGTCCTGCCCAAATTAAGCTCCAAGCCTGGAAGGAAGGTTATACGATTGGCACAGAAAGGTTGATGAGGCAGCCATGCAGTCTTCCCTCCTTCCCAGGAGGCCAGGGTTCAACCCGAAACCTTCAAAACACTGGAAAGGGCATCGCTTGAAAATCCCTACCACCCTCCATCTTACCAGTTGCAGAAAAGGATGTCCTAAACCCACTCTCCCTCCTCCCTTTTTATATGAAAAAAACCATCTAGCTCACACATTATTTGTGGTTGGTCTAAGAAAAGCATTGCCATAATGTGTGTTTCAGCAGCTGGTATGGCACAGTGGGGAGGAGAGCCTGGCTGGGAGTCCAGAGTTTGTGAGTTCAAATCCCCGCTCGTGTCTCCTGGGTGTCAAGGGCCAGCTAAATATCACCCCTCAGTGAGTGGCTCAGGGGTTACGTGCCCTGCCACATGTGCAGCCGTGGGCAAGCTGCATAGTCCCAAGGAGCCCAGTTGCCCCCCAGCTGGCACTTGTGGACAAGGAAGGGGCTGGCTTGTGCAGCGGTGGCAAGCTGAGCAGGCCCTAGCCAGCTGGGGAGGACCAGCCTCAGAGGGAGGCAATTGTAAACCCCCTCTGAATACCGCTTACCATGACAACCCTATTTGTAGGGTAGCCATAAGTCGGGATCGACTTGAAGGCAGTCCATTCCCATTCCATTCCAATGTGTGTTTCAGGATCTAATTCTTGCCCTTGATCCTCCTCTGACGAGGGCTGTGAGATCCAAGATGGGCACCTGTGGCCCAAAATTTGCAGTTGTCCCCCTGCTTAGGAGCTCATCAAAGACCCCCTTGAGTTTGGGGAAGCACCTCTGGCTCCAGGAAAAAGGTGGAAGGGTTGAGCTCACACCTGCATGGAGCGCCCCTTGTTCTTTGGCTGAAGGAGGAGGTGGAGGGATGTAAAACACACAGGTCATTGTCCCTTCCTGCAGATCATTTCACTTAGCTAGGCATTCACACTGTTGTCTCCCAAATGGGTAAGCATTGTACACAACAACATCACCACAGTCTACCCCAGAGGAAGCAGGGATAGTTGGAGAAAGGGGCCTACAGAGCCAAGGCTGGTACAAGAGAAGGCAAGTGAGCCAAAGCACATATGACCTGGGGGGGGGGAATATATTTAACTAATAGCAAACTCAGTTCTTGGAGTGCCAGCCCTTATAAGGCAAAAAGGCACCACCCATGCACAAGAGATAAGTATTGCTGGGTTCAGGGGAACCCCAGGATTTGCAGAAGTATGAAAAAAATGATAGGAAAAAGTAAACCCCCCACAAAAAAACCCAGTCCAATGATGACTGAGCATGTTCAGTGGCCTTGGAATGCCAACTGGATTCCAACTGGACAGCACTCCATGCTGCAACATCTTGTTGTAGCTCCCATGTGCTCTTTTCTGATCCCAGAAGGTGTTAAGCTTTGACATGAGCAAAATCCGCCCAAGCTGGAACTGTGAGTGGGTAAACCACCGTGCCATCTTGACACCCCTGCCCTGGGTCACACAGGCTCTGAATCCCTGAAGCACAATGTCTCACCCACCAACCCACTTGCAGCCCACCGGCCAAAGAGGAGTTTAGTAGCCAGCCAGTTTCTTACATGCCCAGGCAAGACAGGCAGCAAAATCAGGAGGCTTCCTGAGCTAACAGTGGGCTGTGGCAAGTTGAGGAATTGCAGCTTCCAAGTCCAAATTGTCAACAAATCCTAAATAGTATTACTTTCACCGGCTTGACACTGGAGGCTCTTGGAAATCCATCGTGTCCTGAACTATGTGTGCTTGGACAAATGCAGGACTTGAGCTCTTGGGCTGAGGAAGAGCGATGGTGGGGAAGAACAGACTTTGCCCTTGCTCTGTCTGAGGGTGATGTCTTACTCTCACACTAATCTTGCTTCCTGTTGGCCAGGCTGGTATTGGAACACCCAACACCATGCGGGTCTTTATTATGTCACCATTAGCTAGCAAAGGCTTGGAAAGGTGCCATGATGGGAGTACCCTGTGCCCACCTTAGAATTCCTCTTGGCATGTCACTTAATGCCTTGCTCTCAGTCTGGCCTCTCTGTCCGTTAGTCCTCAACCTAGAGAACTAGAACGCCACCTAGCCCTTTCCAACCTCTCCCTTCAGGCATGAGAGGCATCCCATGTTCTTAGGGAAGGGCTGTTGCTCTGTTGTAAGAGCCCCTGCGTCTCCTGCAGAAGGTCCCCAGTTCAATCCCTGGCAGCATCTTCAGTAAAGGCTGGGACAGCTAGAGGTACCAGTGGGGTGACTCAGAATAAGGCAGTGTTTCTATTTTCTTGGTTGTTTTTGCGGCAGCAACCACAGGCACTCCCTGGAAATGGATCAAAGCCAACGATTCCTTCCAGGGTTTCCAGCCGGAGTGGCACCTGATGGAAAAGATACTCTTTTCCTGTCCAAGTCCAAAACACAAGTGAGGCCAGCCCTAGACTGTTTGGCAGGGAAGTTGTTTTCTTCTAGGAGAGACTGGAGATCAGCACCATGGACAGCGGCCCATAGGCCTGAAGGCCTATCACCAGAAGGGCTTAGAGTTCAGGCCCCAAGGCCAGGAAAGGTTTTATCTCACTCACCCCACATTCTCTCCCCAGCTGGGTCTGAACTGGGACCCAGTTTGGAGACAGGGACTCGACAGCTGTTCCCGTTCAACCTTGCTGAACTTTGCAGCTAGGGCCCACAACACCTGCATGGGGCCAGGCTGTCTCCCTCTGTGTCTCTGCACCTTCAAGAACTTTCTCCAAGCCCATCTTTCCTCATCATGCCCTTTTTGAAGCATGAGGAAACTTGCTGGCATTCGCTTCTATCTGTCCCTGGCTCAAGCGCCTCTCCCACCACAGTCTCTCCCACAATCCAGCTTCATCAATGGGAAGCTCCTTGTGGGCGAATGCCCTGCTTTGCCTTTCCTGCTTATGACGGGTCAGAGTTCTTGATGACCCCGTCATATTCATGTTATTGATGCAGGATGCTCTGGCATCAGCCTCTCTCACCTAGTTTGGAAACTGAGCCATCTTTTTCTCAGCATCTGTTTTGTCAGAAGAGCCTTTCAGTGGCTGGATCAGGTCCAGCTTCCTGTTCTCCCAGTGGCCAAGCAGAGGCCCCCAATAGGAGGCCCGGAAGCAGGACCCAAGCACAGCAGCACCTTTCTCCCCTCTTGTGACTCCCAGGGACATACTGCCTCTGACAGCAGAGGGAGAACATAGCCATTGTGGCTGGTAGCCACTGTTAGCTTTATCTTCCAAGACCTCTGCCCTCTCCTAATGAGCTTGTGAAGAGTCATCATGATGGCATCCCTCTGCCTAGGCTTGGGCAGTCGAATCCTCTGTTACATGCATACGTGCACACACCACAGTCCCCCCCCATGTCTCTGAGGAATGTACTACAACTCCCACTCCTCTTTCCCAGGAGCATGAATGATGGAAGCAGCATAACTGAGGGGGAGCAGACTACATAGCCTTGTGGGACCTACTTTGTTTTCTTACCAGAATCCCAAAGTCCACCTGCTGGAACCAGCTGCAAAGGAGTGGTCCAGAGGGAGAGCCAGTTGCCTGCCCCCACCTCCCATATGCCACTCACTGGCAGGGCCTGAATATGCAAGTACACCGGACCAAAGTTGTTTTACAGGTGAGGAACACAGAGGCTGAGAGATAAGTGATTAGACCAGCAGGCCCACCATAACAAGACCTTTAAAAAAAAAAGCAACCTTGCCATTTGTTTTTAAAGGAATAGCACTTTAAAGCATCACGACCCCATTTTACAGCTGGGGAAAACCGAGGCGCAGAGCTATACAACTTCTTCCCCAACTGTTCTTAGTTTCAGAAGACTGATTTATTGGGGGAGGGGAGAGTTTTTTGTGGTTGTTGTTAAAGAAGTGCAAATCACCCCAGAAACCTACCAGTGGATCCTGGCATGCCTTTGCAGTCGGGCTGCTGTAGGAGACAGAGACACCTCAAAGGTTCCTGGTGGAGCGGCACCGTCGTTGCTGTCAGACTTCAGTAGCCATGACTGTAGACTGTTACTGTTCCTGTGGCAGTGTTTAGCAGTAAGCAGTCTAGAGCCAAGGTGCCGACGAACTGACCTGGTGGGGGGTGGGTGGATCTTCCACAAGCAGCTGCCCCCTTTAGACTCAAGCTGGCAGGGGGGAAATTGCCATACCCGCTGCCCCAAACTGGAAAAGCCCACCTCTTCCCAAGGGCCTGTCATTTTTTAAAAGAGATATTAAGCTTCTAGTTCTCATGACCACAAAGTATAACTGGGATGCAAAAGACAAGAAATTGTGCCTTTTATTAGTGAACCCAACTCCAGAGGTGGCGGCGAAGTTCTAGTGCTTTAGGGCTTACCCCATGCCACCTGGTGGCTCCATGTCAGTGGGGCAATGGAATCCACTCTGGGAATTAGTCTGAACTAAAGCACCTTGGATAGCTCCTTTAAAGTTTGGACTAAAACCTGGAGTGGATTCCACTCCCCCCCCCAACATGGAGCCCTCAGCTGTCACTGGGCTTACAAATGAGTTAGTGGGCAGATAATGTTGATAGAAATTGTGAGGGGTGGTCATGTTGGAAGAGGCAGGGTGACAAGGGGGTGAAGACATCTCTCTGCTGGAAAAGTCACAGACAGGCCCTCCCCAAACAGTGCTTACAGCCCCTTGTTCAGCCAGACCACCAACAGCACCAAAGTGCAGGTGGGAGCCCTCGCCACAGCACCGGGAAGGGAGGGTGACCCCCTGCACGCCCCCCTGGCTTCACCTACTCGGCAGAGGCATTGCTGGGGACCTAACAGGAGCCAGTCTGTGACCAAAATTTGCCTCTGGCAGATTAAGTTGGTGGGTGGCTGGGATCTCATCAGCAATGCAGAAACCCTGTAAGAAATTTAAAAGGGGGGAAAGGAATTTGGGGCCCAAGCCACTGCCCCCAACTCAGTCGGACTGACACTGAGAGGGTCCATTGAGCAACCATGGCTAAATTTCCTCCATAAATGCCAGCAATCTTTCTGCTGTTGTTCCGGCTTCTGGTCCATGCCATACTGACTTGGCTGTTTCACCCTCTTGTGGCAGGCGTGGGGAGATGTTGCTGGGCTACCAACTCCCTCCCTCCTTGGCCACTGGCCAAGCTTGCTGGGGCTAATGGGAAGGGTAGTTTAGCAACATCGGAGGGGGACAAAGGCTCCCCACAGCTCCTCTATGCCATCAGAAGAGCCTGGGCACTGGATCAGGGCAAAGGGGGCCCATTGAGCCCAGCCCCCCATCTCTGCCTGCTCCTCTTGTCTCTCTGGACCCCCAAGGACCCAGAGCAGCCTTTGCCCACTCAGTGGCCAGATGTTGCTGGGCTCAACTCCCAGGAGCCAGCATGGCCAATGGTCAGGGAATGATGATGGTGGCAGCTGTTGTCCAGCAACAAGGCATCTGGTAGTGGAAAGCTCATCCAGAGAGGGAGGAAGGGAGAATATGAATGAGTCTGGAAGGTGCACAGAGCAAAGCTCTTCCACCTTCCCTTTGAAAACATCCACTCCAGCCCAGGCATTAGAGCACAGTCACCGACTGCTCAGCTTCCGGATGTGAAGACCTGGCCACCGGGGTGGGGTGGGGTGGGGTGGGGGAGGGAAGAGCTGGGAGGGGGTCAGAGGGGAGAAAACATCTCCCTCCTCCCTCCACCCACCCCCCACCTAACAGCACCTCCTTCTTGCATTTCTGTGCTCCTCATTCATGTTTGACCGCTGGAGTGGAGCTGAAGGGAAGGCAAAGAGAGATCTTTTTTGGGGGGTGACTAATGCTTGTGGTTAGAGAGAGGAGGGGGAGGGGAAAGGCCAGTCCTTGCAGTCCCGCGCCAAGCCACTCCGCGCCTCCCCTTCAGTGAGAAACCTTGGCATTTGCGAAACGGATGGGGGGGCGCTGGCTGGCGAGCCCCCCTCGCTTCCGGCGGCAGCAGCGTCCGCAGGCAGCCCTTGTTCCGGCTCAAGGTGAATCAAGCGCCAGGTAGGCTGGGGGCGGGAGAGGGGGAGGGGGAGAGCTGCAGCGCCGCCGGGCCCCCGCGCAGGAAAAGGGGAGAGCGCGCCAGGCAGACGCAATGCAACAGGTGGAGGGGGATTTGCAGGAGGAAGAAGGGGCAAAGGAGTGCTCTAGTGAGCCCCCTCCAAGTTAAATGGGGGGGAAGAGAGTCACGGGGGTTCCACTGGTCCCCTGCCCCCCCCATCTAGGCCTTCACCCCTTCCCGTGCAACGCAGGGATTGCGGCCAGGTTCTTCTTAGCGGCTCCCGGGCTGGGTTTTACGGGGGGGGGGCTGGGCAAGGAAAGGCATTTAGTGGGTGGGGGGGAGAGACAGCTCGAAGCTCTGCAGTGCCCCCCCGTTCTTATTAGTGGTACATTCACGTGGGAGGGAGATGGTGAGTCTCAGTGCCCTCAGTGCCCTCCTTAGAAAAAGAGACTCCCCCCGCCCCCAGGCCCAAACAACCCCGGGGAGAGGAGTGGAGAAAGGAGTCCTGGTCCACAGCGCCCAAAGACCCCCCGCCTTTTATATGGGGGGGGGACAGTCGCTGCCAGGACAAGCCCCACGTGCTTGGCGCCGGAGCCAATCGACTCCGGTCGAGTCACGCTGTGCCGGGAGGTGCTGTTGCTGTTAGACCCCCAGCCCAGCTCCTCCCTCCCCCCCACCGTCTGGGAGGGGACGTGACTCTGCCCCGGGCGAATCCACGTGGATGAGAGAAGATCAACGTGGCGGGACCTCCAGCCCCCCTAACTCGCCCACTCGTGAAAGCGCCGGTAAGCCAGTCTGACTATGGGGAGGGGGTTAGGGCTGGCTGGGGGCGGGGGGGGGAGAGGGGGGCACTCGCTGCCCTGTCCGCCGCTTACCTGTGCCTCGACGGCGCGTCCCTCTCTGGGTCAACCTGCCGGCCCCTCTCTCTTCGGTTCTGCTGGAACTTCGGCCCCCTTTCCCCCGCCTGCGTGGGGCAGAAGCGGCGGGCTCCGGCTGCGATGCGGGCTCCGGAGCGGTGTCTGCCGCTGTCGGGGTTTTTATAGAGTCCGGCTCGTAGTAACGGGGACCTCGCCGCTCATTCATAGAAAAGAATCAACCTACACAATGACGTGGGCACGACGTCAGCGGGAAATTTAGGGAACGGGCAGAGGCTGCTATTTATATCGCGGGGAGAGGGGGGGGAAAGAGAGAGGAGGGGGTTAGAACCGAGCCAGCCAGCCAAGGAGAGGGCTTTCTAAAGGGGGGGGCTGTGGCTCTCCTTAGCACCCAGGTGCTGCAAGACGCTCTTGATGCCCATCCAGGAGGGGAGAGGCAGAGGGCACTGAAAGGAGCGGGCAGGTCCTTCTCCCACCTCCTCCCTCTCCAGCCTGGTCTTGGCACCCCCAGTCACCCCTGCATAAACAGCAAGGAGGTGCAAAACAAGCTCTTATTTAGCCAAGACAGCAACCTCCATGGATGGGGCAGTCTACCACTGGATGCCGGGTCCCTCCCCCACCTTCATGCTCTGCACATGGCAGAGGGGCACACACATCCTGAGTCAGGCCAGGGGGTCCCTCTAGCTCAGTATCGTGCACACTGACTGGCAGCATCTGGGATTTCAGGCAAGGGGCATTTCCGAGCCCTGCCATTGGGCATTGAACCTGGGGCTTTCTGCAGGCCATGCAGGGGCTCTGCCGCTGAGCCACACTGGCCCGGCCCGGGCAAATCATTTCGGCTCTAGGTTACTGGGTTGCTTTTCGTTTCAGAAGTGACTCATAAGAAGTTCGCCAGGATGCATGTTAGGGGTGTGGGGGAGGGGGCCTCTGGTGCCCCTGCAGGTGTTACTGGACTACAACTCCCATCACCCTCCCTGACCACTGGCCAGGGTGCTTCCGGGGCTGATGGGAGCTGGAGTACAACAACAGCTGGAGGGGCGCAGGTTCCTCCCCCCTCCCCAGCCGCCTGGTGTGTAGCCTTAGTCAAGCACTGAGCCTTGGAAATGAACAGGAAGGGCAGAACAAGCAAGCGCTGCCCCTTGCATCCTGCTGCCAACAGTGGTCAGCCAGGTGCTCTTGAGGAATTCACCTGCAGGGCGGGACACCTCCCCTGGCTTTCTCTCCTCAGGTCCTGGGGGCTGTGCTTTTGCAGAGGAAGGCTTCCCTTAGCTAGGATGAGCATGAGCACTGATGGGTTGGCCTTCCATGATCAGGGATATGGTGGGATATGTCATCCAGGCATGCTTGGAACACAGGAAGATGCCTCATCCTGAGGTGGGCCCTGGCCCACCTAAGTCAGCACTGCTGGGCAGTGACTCTTCAGGGTGTCAGCAAGGGCTCTTTTCTCATCCCTACCCGGAGATACCATCAAGAACTGAAAGGGCTCCAGGCATGTAGCCTGAGACCCCTTACTTTTTGGGGAGCCAGGTCCCAGCAAGGTGCCTATGTCTCTAGCGTCCTACAAGCCAATCAGCATGACAAGGGAGTGTGCTGGCCACTGGGAAGAGTCCCAATGACTGTAAACTGGAAGTGAGCCTTTGTTAGTTCCTACTCCATAAGTCAAGACAAGTTGTGGAGAGGGAGAATTCTGTAACTGCAGAAGAAGAGACAGTGAATCCTGAAGATAGCATCCCATCAACATCATCAAGCGGTTTGGTAGCAGCAGGAGATAAACGTGCAGAGTCTGAATTTGGTGATTCAAGCAAAATCTCTGCCAGTTAGAAAGCCTGGCCAGATTCTTCTCTAATCTGAGAAGGGGGCATGGCTGTGACTAATATGAAGGGACCTTACACGTCAGGATTTGCCACTGCACTGTTGTGTAAAGCACCGCTGAGCTACACCTGGGATGAGATGCAACTGATTATCTAGGCCAGCCTTCCCACACGTGGTCCAGGGCTGATGGGAGCTCTGGTCCAAACATTGAGAGGGCACTCGGTTGGCAAAGGCTGATCTAGACCCACTTCAATCTGTTTCCAGGCCTGGTTTTGGCTCAGAAACTGCCTTGGCCACACTGATGAATGATCCATGCGAGGAGAAAGACAGACAGACACAGGCACACACACACACAACGCGATCTCTTGGCGGATTCTGGAGAGGTTCTCCAAATTGGGAGTCAGACATCTTGTGTTGTGTTCCAGAAGGTGGTGCTGGGCATCTGCTGCACTGGCTTTGCAGGATTCCATCATGTCTTGCGTGCATTTCAACATTCACATGAATGTCGGGGTATTTGGCCATGGTTTGTGGGCAATTGATTAACGCTGGTCAGGCAACTCCCAAATCTACTTCTTTTCTATATGAGATTAAGATTCACTCCTGACAAAATGGAGGTGCTGTGGGTAGGTAATCTGTCTCAGTGGCTGAAAGCGCCTTGGACAGCTCCTTGAAAGTTCAGAGTAAAACTGAAGCGCACTCCACTGCCCCACTGAAATGGCACCACCAGCCAACCCTGCAGCGCGGGTACCACCATCACCTTTTGGGTGCCAGGCGATGACTTTTTATCTTTTAAAAATTGTTCCAGGCTTTTGAAATTGTGTGTCTCCCCTTATTTTAAACTCCTTTGTTACAATTTATTTGCTCTGCTGTATGGTATTACTCATTTAAAACATTTGTGTCCATCTTTTTGTCAAAGGCCAGCGGGGCAACAAGATCTAAAACGGTATCAAAATGTTGCGTGGATTTGACTGTGCCTTGTGCTTTATGGTGAACCTAGTTTGCCCGTCCTGTCACTGCCAAACTACCTCACTGGGTGACCCTCAGTTTTAGAACATCAGAAGAGCCCTTCAGCTGAATCAGGCCAAAGGGGGCACCCACCTCATCCAGCCTTCTCTTCTCACAGCGCCCAACCAGGTGCCCCAAATGGAAGAGGCCCCCAAGTGGGACCTGAGCATCCCAGAAACTCTCCCCTCCTGCAGTTTCCATTACTATGAATAATATTATTATGAATAAAGACTATTATGCGAGAGGGAGAAAATGCCCCTCTCTTCACACAGATCGTGACTATATTATCACTTATGGAGGATATCAGTGGCCACTTGCCATGATGGTTATGCCCTGCCTCCAAGTTTAGAGGTGGTTTGCTTGCAAATACCAATTGCTGGAAACCGCAGGAGGGGAGAGTTGCTGTTGCACTCAGGTCCTGCTTGCGGGCATCTGGCTGGCCACTGTGAGAAGAGGGTGCTGGACTAGACTGGTTCCTTTCAGCCTGATCCAGCTGCAGACGGGCTCTTCTCAGATTCTTACCACTTTCTCACCAGTCATCTCCCATTTCAGAAGTGAAAAGCGCCCAGCAGGACAGGCCTTTAATCTGATCCTTGCCATAGGCCAGGGGTGGGGAACCTTTGGCCCTTGAGATGTTGCTGAACTACAACTCCCATCAGCCCCAGCTAACATGGGCAATGGCCAAGGATGATGGTGGGAGCTGTAGTCCAGCACCATCTGCAGGGCCAAAGGGGGTTCCACACACCTGCCTTACATCCAGGAAGACTGGCTTCATCTCATCTCTTTAAACGTCAAGAGTGTCCCTGAGAACATGTCAACCGCCATTTCTGTGCCACAAGGGAAACATGACCAGTCCTCCTTCACTTAGGAAGTTGGGTGTTTTGATGCAGAAAATGCATCTGCCAAGCTGCCCTAAGCCCCAGAACCTCTTCCCTCCTGCCCCATTAAAGCCCTGATGGGGCCTCCAAGGAATTGCTTCCCATAGGTCTTTGCAGACAGGGAGGGGCTTCTTACAAACCAAAGGGCTGGTCCCCCCTCACCTTATGTACCAGGGCTGAGGAGCTTGTGCCCTCCCCCCAGATGTTGACAGGGATGGGGAACATTGTTGGACCCCAGCTCCCACCATTCCTGACCGCTGGCCATGGGGGGAAGCAAACCCAGGTTTCCCACCTCTGCTGTGTAGGGGATGCTCTCCCCCCTCCCTTCCTCCGTCCCTCCCCCCACCCCACTCATTTATGCATCTTCTCTGCTTCTCTCTACTAAACTTTTCTTTTCCTGTTGGGCTTTAAAGTGCTTTTGCAAGACGCATTATGTGGGAGGCAACACCCATTATCTCAGATAAATGCAAGATTTGGAGGCAGCAGAAGGCACTGGTAGGCAGCCTGGAGCTCTTCCCCCCCCCCCACTTCCCCATAGTGCAGGAGGGTGAACTACTGAGAGAGGTGGAGAGGACAGCGGGACCACTCAATCTAGCTGCAGCCCTGCTAGGTGCAGACATATCCTTTCTCTCACACTTTCAGCTCGCAATATTTGAGCCTTCCTGTTCAACAGGTCCTTTGCGGAAAAATACTTCCATTTTAAAGATGGGGAAGTGAAGGCTGAGAATGAGCGATTTACCCGAGGGATCCTGAGGCTGCTCTAAAACCGGCAGGGGGGGCAGGCTGTAGCTTTGTAGTGGCAGGACACCTGCCTTGCATGCAGAAAGTCCCAGGAACAATCCCCAGTGGCACCTCCAGGGAATGTCCCCTTCCCGAAATCCTAGACAGCTGCTGCCAGTCAGTGATGGCAATAGTGAGCTCGATGGACCAAGAGTCTGACGCCAAACAAGTCAGCTTTCTCAGCTGGGTCTGTGCCCGGAAATTTCCAGTCGGCCAGTACTGCACAAATAAGATCATAAAGAAGACTCATGACACAAACACACCTTGGACCAGGAGATGAATATTGCCAAAGGGAATGTTCAGGCCTATCTGGGAGCCACAATTAATCTATTTTATTTCTGTCCTGTTGCTGGATCCAGGAAGGTCCTCACGGCAGCTTACATGAAATGAAATATAGCAACATTTAGAGTTGCTTGGTGGTTTCTACACCCTCTGCTATGTTTGTCCGTTTGTGCAAAGGGCACAAGGTGGTCCACATCAAGGGTCATGGGAGGGTTCAAGACTGATGCCCCCCTGCCAATTATCAATGCAGGTGGAGTTGGGGTTTTCTAATCCATGCCTGTGATTAGCACATGGAATCATCAGAGTAGATTATTCCAGAACGCTTATAGCAGAGTAGAAGCCTTTGTAATCTGGTGCCTGCATGACTTTGGGCTCTCTGGTTGGCCTCTGTGAGGACAGGGTGTTGGATTGGGGGAGCCCCCTTTGGCCTACTGAGGTTATTATGCTCTTCTTAGCCTTTCTCAGCATCCAGCAAGACTGAGAACCCCCACCCCTTGCCCTGGAATTTATGGGATGGGATGCAGTCGTCATGCTGTGTTGCAGAGTGATGGGAATTGAGCTATAATGTGGTGTAATGGTTAGGATGTTGTACTAGCACCTGGGACGCTTAGGTTCAAATCCCCACTTAGCCATGAAGCTTACTGGGTGATCCTGGGCCAGCCAAAGTAGCCTAATCTACTTCACAGGGTTGTTGTGAGGATAAACTGGGGACAACAACCATGCATGCCATCTAGAGCTCTTTGGCAGAAAGGCAGGAGGCTACAAATGTGCTAAACAAATAAACAAGCCCAAATCATCTGGAGGTTACCTGCAGAACATGAAAAGTTTCAGGGACGGAGGGAGGGGACAATTATCCACGGGGATGTTGAACGACCAAGCAAATTCCAGCTGCAATGTCTTGCTTAGCAGTGATTCCTGGTCCATTTCAAGGGCTATGTAGCTCAGCCTGGGGCCCTCCAGGTGTTGTCAGGGGCTGGGACTAGAAATGCTGGGGACTCAACCTGCCTGCAAAGCATGTGCTTGACCACTGGGCTAGAAGCCCCTTTGCCCCATCTATGTACCATTTGATTCCTCCCAGCTGAGCATGCAAAGAGCTGTGGCTGTGTGGCTGCCTTGGGTGTCAGGTTCCATGCATCCTGGCCCACTCACACGTGCAGGTTACACAGGAACACAGGGACCTGCCTCATGCAGAGGGAGAACATGGATCCATCTAGCTTAGAATTGCCTACACTGACTGGCAGCAGCTGTTGACAATTTCAGGCATTCCCAGCCCTACCTAAATATGCCCCTGAGGACTGAACTTGGGGTCTTCTCCCTACAAAATAAATCCTGTACAGCTAAGCTACAGCCCTTCCCCTAAAAATAAAGCAAGATGCCAGTCCTTATGGCTCTAAATAAAGGAGAGATTTAAACAGGAGATGCTGGGGAGTGAACCTGGGCCTTTCTACATGGGAAAGAGGAGTTCAGCCATTGAGCCATAGGCCTCCTCCAGGGCTGATGCTACTTCTACCAAGCGGCAGACGCGCAGGCGGATGCAATGATGTCCTCCAGGTATGTACAGCCTGCAACTGGCAGGCAGCCTCTCCCCCCCCCAAGGAAACAGAAGCATCTCAGTGGCACACAAGCCCGTGTTCACATGCCATTGGTGCTGTTCTTCCTTAAAAAGACGCCATCCTTCCTCTGGAGAGGGCAGAATTCCCTTCCTTGTCTTCCTTGGAAATTTCGGCTGCCAGACTAGACTGTCCCAGTTTAGTCCATTCCGTCTCCTTTCAGTTACACAGGAAGCTGCCTCAGTCAGAGTCCATCTAGCTCATTCCTGCCTGCACTGACTGGCAGCAGCTTCCCAGGGTTTCACAGAAGGTCTTTCCCAGCCCAACCTCTGACCTTCTCCGTGCAAAGCAGAGGCTCTGCCCCTGAGCAGCGCCCCCTGCCCTGAACAGATCATTTTGGATCCCCTCCATCCCTTTTTGATGGTAGTGCGTGTTGACTGCACTTATTTCAAAATGTGGAGAGCCCCACGCAGTTGCCTTTGGGTGGAGGGACCCTTGTGGTCCTGTGGCTGAGTGGGGCCCTTGACTTCTGCCCAAGAGTCCTACTATGAGTGTGCCACCACTTTCCGCACAGAGCCAGATCCTCACCTGGCAGAGTGAGAGGGGATTTGGCTTCTGGGCCAGCCTTGAATTATGTGGGGAGGACTCTGTGTGTGTGTGTGAGAGAGAGAGAGAGGGTGGTGGTGGTTGCTATTAATGAAATTAACAAACCTCACTCCCTTTTACACACACACACACACACACACACACACACACACACACACACACACACACACACACCATTCATTCATGCCAAAGTGTGGCCTCTTGTAGACTTGCAAACACAGTTGCTGAGTGGGGGGGCCCAGCACAGCAGATACTCAGACCTGGGGGACTGTCTAAATTTGGGATGATATTTCCTTTTCTCCTGGGATGCATCCCGACTCACTCAGGTGGACTCCTCCTTCATCAGCCCGCCCACTGAATAATCGCCTGGTTAGTTTTTCAGGCACTACAAGATGTTTTTCGTTATTATTGATTTCTCATTATTTATTTGAAACAATTCGGAGAATGCCCTTAAGGGCAAAGTAAATCAGTCGATTATGACGATAACAATAATTGCAAGGCACAGTTCATAAATATTGAAATCATCAGAAGGAAACGCGCCGGTTGGTTGAACTGCAGCCTGACTCGGAGGAGGGCGACCTCGTTTGAGGAAGGTGACTTCGCTTCGCCGTCGACCCGCCGGATGCATTCCTGGACATCAGACAAAACGGAGGATTTTTTGTAACTGATGTGCCCAGATTCCTCCCCTCCCGCTCTCCCGAGGGAAGGGCCTCTCTTTGGCGTGGATTCGAGAGCGCTTCGAAGCAGATTAAGGGGGTGGCGGCGAGTTACGTCGCTACTAGCTAATTGTGCCTCATTCTCTCCCCCCGCACCCCCCCCGCTTTCTGGTCTGCATGTTTGTGCATGAAATACGCACCGCAGTCATGAGCGGGGCCTCGCGGGGGGGGACAGAGGAGGAGAGTGGAAGCATCTGGACACACCCGCCTCTCTCCCCTCAAAGCGTGGGGTGGCAAAGGGGCAGGGAGAAAGGGGCCAGGGTGGGGTCCTCCCCCCCAGTCCTCATCGGTGAGTCAACCCATTGCACACCCAGTCGGCAGGGGGCGCCTCGCGCTGCGAGGGGTGGGTGTAGAAAAGAGGTGTAAGGGAGAGAGTCGAGCCCCCTTGTGCTCCCCCGTGGGGCTTACTCGCGAGGAAGCGGGAAGGCTGGGAGAGTCAGGGCAGGCAAGAGGAAGATCTCCTTCACGCAACGTAGGGTTGAACTCTGGAATTCGCTCCGGCAAGAGGCGGCCATGGCCGCCAACGTGGGGGGCTTCAAAGGAAGATCGGGCAGTTTCCCGGAGGATCAGGCTGTCAGCGGCTACTAGCCACAATGGCTCTGTTGTGCCCCCACAGGGGGAGGCCACATGCCCCGGAATACCAGTTACTGGGACACTGGCGGGGAGGCGCTCTTGCCCTCGTGCCCTGCTGGAGGGCTTCCCATTGGGGACGCTGGCCAAGGTGGGCCCCTTGGGGCCTGATCCTGCTGCAGCTGAGCTCTCCCGAGGTGCTTATGTTTCGGGTGGCGCCGCCTTTGCCGCCGTGGAGGTCCCCGCAAGCAGCCCCTCCCTGACAAAAATAGGGATCGGCTCCCCCCGCTCCGCCGCAGCATTTCAAAGGCACGCCAGGACGCCCGCCTGTCCGGGAAAGGGCCCTTTTGCTCCGGAGCTCTTAACCCGGAGCGTGGCATGCGACGGCTTTGGAGGCTTTGCGAGCGAATGAAGACCGCCCCCCCCTCGTGCTTTGCAGATGAGACCGAAAAGGATTTCCTTGCAAAACCACTGAGTTGGATTTTTTTTATAACGGGGGTTAATCATGGCAAAGCGCAACCTCCTTCCCAACACCAGCTTTTTACTGCAATCTCCCTAGCCCCCCCTTGAGTATTTACCGGCTAGAAACCATCTCCTCCCCCCTCTTTTCCCACCCCCCCGCCGCAAATCTTGTTTGTGTTGGAAGCTGTCCCCCCTACGCGCGCTTTTCCTTCCTCCCCTGACCTCACATTGTGCCCTGGAAAAGCATCATAGCGGTCTCCATGGCAACCGAGGATGAAGGCTGTTGCTGATGCTGCTGGGAGGGGACCAGGCGCCCAGCAAGCCTTGGGGCGACGGGCGGGGGCCAGGAGGGGGAGGGGCGGGCCCGGGGCTGGTCTCCCCGTCCAGTCCTTGCCTCCAAGCATCTCTTCCCCAGGCCGGTGCAGGGCACGGCTTGCCCTGTCCACGCCCCGGAACTGCTGCAGCACCCAAAAAGAGGTGAAGGGGGGAGGGAGAAATGCCTAGATGGACGAACTAGGGGAGGGGGCGCAGCAACTCAGGTTAGTCACGGCTCTCTTCCTCCTCCTGCTCTGCAGCCTGCAAGCCCAAGGAAGCCCCCCCGCGCCAGGCTGCAGTCGCCTCAACAACTCACAGGCCTCTCTCTCTCTTTCTCCCCGCCCCACAAAGCAGCTTTGTACCTCAGCTCCAAAGAGGCTATTACTTTTTCCCGGGGGCTGAAACGTCATTTGGCCCCCGAAGCTGTTTCCAGCGTTCAGGAGCGAGAAAATTGGAGGTGCCTCCCCCCGGGCCTCGAGCATGGGCAGAGTGCATTTTCCTCTCTCCACGAAGGACTCGCCCGGGCTGGGGAGGCCTGTGAGACGTGGAGGCAGCACCTGTCCCCGTTAAGCGCAGCCGCCCGGCGCGGCGCCCTCTCTCCCTTCCCAGGACAGGGACCACAGATGTTTCCCATCCCCGTTTTAACAGCTGCCTAACAGGCAGAAACTCAGCAGGTGACTCGACATTAGGGGAAATGCTGCACCTTTTGCCTAAGACGTGTTGCTAAAGGCACAAGAACCCTGCGGGGGGGGCGGGGAGAGGAGGAGGAGGAGCAACAATCTTGCATGTGGCTGCTGATGGCGCCCGTGTCAGTGGGGCAGTGGAATCCGCTCTGGGTTTTACTCTGAACTTTCAAGGAGCTGTGCAAGGTGCCCTCACCGAATAGGTTCAGCACCTTGGACAACTGCTTGTAAGCTTGAACTAAAACCCAGAGTGTATTCTGCTGCCCCACTGACATAGAGCCACCAGCCCTCACTGCATGTCACGCAGAAACATCAGTGCCCCCAAAGCAACTTCCATCACACCAGGTCCCCAGAGAGGAATCCCTTCAAAACTAATGCTTGGTGGCTCTGCAGGCCCTTTGGCCTGGCCCTCTCCAAGTTTCTAGTCCTCACTGTGCTACAGGAACACTAGAGGACAGGCAAGAACCTGCTAAAGGAAGCAGGTACTACTGTGGGATCCCCGTGGGCTCTTTCTACACCACCTTGAGAGGCCTGGAGCCACCCACCCCTTTCCTTCCTCCCTACAATAAAGGCCTTTCGGGATGGGGGACAGATATGTTCCATTTCCCCACCCTCTGAAGGCACCACAGGTTGAGGCTTGCATGGTTATCACCCTTGAGCTCAACTCACAGGAGCGCCCTGCACACCAGCCTAGGTCACGCGGAGGGGCCCTTAACGCAGGCCTCAGGGGCCCTCCAGATGTTGCTGGTCTCCAACTCCTAGCAGCCGCTGCAGCCAGAGAGGATGATGGGAGTTGGAGTCATCAGCATCTGGTGGTGTCCCAGACGTGCCTCACATTTTTATCCAAAGGGAAGATGAAAAGGAGGGCACATGAGATAAAATCGCTTGTCAGCTTACTTTGAAAAAAAGTGAACTGTGTTGCAAAGGTGGAAAGAAGCCAGAATGAACTTTGTGTGTGTTTGAATTCTTGCAAAATAGCCCACCTTCCCTGGCATAAGTCACATGGAGACTTTAGGCTTCAAACTACTTTATTCAGGAACTTCAGCCTCTCGCTATCTAGCTTACTTGAAGATGCAAAACACAACAGGCCTGTGTTTGCCCTCTTGCTGTGAGGAGACAGACAGAGAAAGGGAGGCTCTCTCACACACAAAGATGTGGTCAGCACCTACGAACGATCAGGAAGGATTATTTATTTATTTCATTTCATTTCTAGACCGCCCATAGCTAATAGCTCTCTGGGCGGTGTACAAAACGAGATTAAAATACAGGAGATCAAAGGAGAGGTCCAGCCTAGGAACCAGGAGGTCGCCTATCTATCTGCCCTTTTGAACCCCGTGCAAACCCAACCGACCCATCTGAGTCACACCACTTATTTCCAACAAGATGAGAACTGAAGAGCATGACAAAGGAGCCAGCGGGGTTGTAGCAGTTAGACCAGAGTTCAGATCCCCCACTCAGCCATGAAGGTGGCTCACTGGGCCACCTTGGGGCAGCCTGTCTAACCTACTTTGCAGGGCTGTCCTGACAATACAATGGGGAGGGAGGGAGAGCCATGTATGTTGCCTTAATCTTGGAGAAAAGGTGGGATATAAATAAAATCATGAGGCTGATCCCTTCATCAGTGCTGCTATTATTGGGCCTCGTTCTGAAGGAGCGCTACTCCTCTGCCAGAGGGCAGAGGAGGGAATTGTGTGGCTGAATGCTCCTCTATTCAAAACCAAACTGTCCTTTCCTACGCACAGTAAACAAAATGTCAACATAAGGCCAGCCCAATATATTTTGTTGCCTGAAGAGAAGGAGAAAATGGCGGAAGAGCCTGCAGTCGGATCTCACTTCAACCCTGGGAATGAGACAGTGTGGTCAACTGCACTTTTAAGGCTGCAGGGCAACTTAGGGGGCACGTGGCACACATGGGTCTGTCCCCTAACACCTCATTGCCTTCATTTTGGCTGAACATCAGGAAAAAACTTCCCAACTGTTGGAGTGGTATAACAATGGCACCAATGACCTAGGGAGATGGTGGCTCTCTGACACTGGAGGCCGCCAAGAGGCAGCTGGACAGCTACCCATTGGGGTTGCTTTGATTTGGATTCCTGCATTGAGCAGGCAGTTGGACTTGATGGCCTCATAGGCCCCTTCCAACTCTACGATTCTGTGACAATGGCAGGGCCAGACCTGTGAGGGAGATGCAAAGGAGCTTAGAATATCCCATTCTGACATCTAGCAGGAATCTCATACGGCTGTCTGTGCAATTCAGAGCAATGCATCCCGGACACAGATTACAATACGGAGCAATACCTCACCAGGCAGACACTCCTTTTCAAAGGAGAAAAGCTCTGAGTTCAGTGGCCCCAGCTGGTTTTTGAAAGGATGGGAGCCATTTTAGTTACATGTCCAATTGGAGCAAAAGGTCTCTGGAAACAAACGGTTGCTGCGCTCTCTCTAGAACACTGACCACCTTTTTGTTAGTTGGAGCAATCCCTGTCAATGACGCAGCTTACCAAAAGCTGGTTCTGTGGGCTGGAATCAGTTGTGCACAGCACTGACTGGCTAGTGGCAGTAATGTCATGAACCTATGCAACCTCCTTCCTAGAAGTTTTGCACCTTAAAAAAATGCTTGAGATTTAACAAGAACAATGACACCACACAGTATGAACGTTTAATCATGTCGCAAGTAAACAAGTGGCATGCCAACATTTTTTTAAATAGATCCTGCCTGATATATGTGGTGAAGACAGGTAACACTGACTTGTCAAAGTATAGGCAAATAAAACTATCAATTGTTGCAGACAAGTAAGGAAAACTGTATCTCTGTGTGGGTGTGTGCCAGCTACAGAAAAACAAATCCAACAGCTAGGGTTCTTGCTCAGTGTAAACCTATGTACACATCTACTCAGATTTAAGTCTCATTGAGTTCAGTGGAATTTACTCCCAGGTAGAGATGTGAAGGCCCAGGGAAAAAAAACTGGAAAAATTCAGGGGGGGGGGAACCAGGGAAAGAAACCTCCCCCATACATTTTTCTGCTTTTTTTGTGAGCGTTCACATCTGTACCCCCAGGTTAGTGGGGTTAAGGGCACCATTCTATGCCACACTTGTGCCAATTGAGTGGCTGACATTCTACCAGTGTAGCAGCACATCTCTCTTCCCGCTGCAACTGTGAGTGTAGAATCGCTCTGTGAGTGCCTTGTTACAGGCACTTAATTGTCAGGGATTAACAAGTGAAGTTTTCCACAGTCTAAAGAGAAACAATCTTTATATTTTTCTTAATATTTACAGGAATATATATATATGCAGAAAGGTGTGTGGTATACTGATTAGAGTGTTGGACTGGGATACTGGGAGGCCAGGGTTCACAGCCCCACCCAACCACGAAGCTCACTGGGCGTCCTTGTGCCAGTCATCGTCTCTCAGCTTAACCTGCCTTACAGGGTTGTTGTGAGGATAAAATGGTCTAATGAAGACATAGTTGTTCTAAGCAAGCTTTGGGTTTATTTGCTGCTGGGATTTGAAGGTCCACCGTTGCTTTTTAAATTGCCTGATATGCTTTATTTGCTATTGTTTATATTCGGCTAGATTTCATTTATAGTTTCATTACTGGAAAGGCTGGAATAGATACATACATACAGGAGAGGATGAGGAGGCTGCCAATGTGTCCTGGCCAAGTCTTTGGCTACACAGCAGACAGAAAGCCAACAGGTGCAGTCTCCACACAGACACATGGAAATGCAGTGTTAATTATCCACCAGTCATGCTGCTTTTCCACAGGAGCTCCTGGTGCCCTCTGAGTGTTTTGGATGACAATTCCCATCAACCCTGGGTGGCGCGGATGGGAGCTGGAGTCCCACAACACCGCCCTGAGCTCCTGCTGGAAGGAAGGGCGGGATATAAATCAAATAATAATAATAACAACAACACCTGGAGGGCCCCAAGCTGGAGATGGCTGGCATCTCAAATCGTATAAAATGACAGCAGAGCCACTGGTGGGGCAGTGGTTAGAGGGCTGGCCAGGGTTCACATTCCCCCCCAGCCATGAAGCTCACTGGGGTGACCTGGGGCCAGTCACTGTCTCTCAGCTTGACCTACCTCGCAGGGGTGTTGAGAGGATAAAAAAGGGCAAGGGAGGGAACTATGTTTGTACACCGCTTTGAGCTCCTTGGAGGAAAGGTGGGATATTAATGGAAGAAATTAAATAAATAAATCAAACATGATCAGATAGAAGTGTGTATGTGTGTGTCTCTACCAGGGACCTGTCTGAACTGCCCCCCCCTGCAATTTCCAAGTGCCCATAGACAGTTGTGCAGCACAGAATGAAAATGCACTCTGCACACGCTGGGGGGATGGACACTCTTTCCTTTTTGCTGCTGAACTCCGATGCTGAAACTCCCTGTCACAAATCTAGCCCTGGCCCCTTGCTCCCATGCACGCACGCGCACACTGAGCTGCAAGAAAGCCCCCCCCCTCTGGTATTGTGGGACTGCACCTCGAATTGGGCTGAGGGTTGCATGTCTGAGGGGAGACAGCGAGTCCTCCAGGTTGCTACGCTGCCCCCGGTCTTAGCTCTTCCGCTAATCTTCCTTCCTGTAAACGGACATTCTTAGGGAAGCTGACCACTAGGCCCCACTCTCGCTTTCGCCTGCAGCAGGAGGGCAAAGGCCACGCGTGCTCTTTGCGACGCCACCTTCGCCAACTGCTTAGAAGCAGGTTGCCTTTTCCTGTCCGCTCCGTGTTTCTCTCAATGAAGGAAGCGTCATTATCGCTTTCAACCCCGTCGGGAGACTCGGGAATTGCAGAGAGGCGCGCTCCCAGCCGGCGCTGCTGGTCCCAGGGCCGGACTCTGCCAGCAGGCGTCGCCGCCCTGCCGCACGGGCCCGAGCGCATCAGAGGGCAGGCTGTGCCCCCGTGAGGGCTGGGCCCCCTGGCGGGGGGAGACGCGGCCTCCCTGCGCGGGGGTCCGTTGAGGACGCGAGGGGCACGGCTGCACCCACCCGCGGGGCCAGAAGTCGCCACCCGCCTTGCCATGCAGCGTCCCAGCGCGCGCTCGCGCTCTCTGCCTCTGCAACCAACCAGCTACCTTCCCCACCCCACCCCAAAGGGTGCCAGGGTCGGGGGGGGCTCCCTGGCATTTCGGGCAGGCCCTTCGCGACCCCCCCCCGCCGCCGCTTCCGTCACTGCGCGCCGTCCGCAGGGGCTGCTGCTTCGCCAAGGAGCGTAGGAGCGGGCGCAGGGACTGCCACCGCGTGGCCACAGGAAGGTACTGCTGGGCCGCGGCTGGCGTGACGCAGACACGCGGCAGTCATCACGCCAGCAGCGCCGATGCCCGTCGAGGCGCCGCTGGGCTGGTGATGAGAGCGGCACGGGCTGGCTCGGCTGGCACGCCCCGTCCTCAACAGAGCGCCGGAAGACGACGACGCGGCGCCTCGCGATGCTGAGGGCCCTTCCCCGCTGTGCCTTTGGCAGGGAGGGGGCCGACAGGATCTCGCAAAGAAGGCGCAAATTTGCATGACATTTGCCTGCAGCTTGCGCACTTCCAGGCTTGGGGGAATGGCCGCGGCTGCGTGGCAGGGCGCCTCCTTTGCCCGCCGAAGCGCCCGGGTTGAATCAATAAGGCGGCTTCCCATACGCCTGTTTCAGTCAGCTCTTGATTCAGTGCCATGAGGACTGGAATCTTGCTTCCTTGTTTAGGGAAAGGGCCGTAGCTTAGCGGCGAAGCATCTGCTTTGCATGCAGAAGGTGCCAGGTTCAGTCTGTCAGTCAGTGCAGATATCCAGCGATGAACCAATGCTCTGACTCCATGTAAGGCCGCTTCGCGAGTTGCTGTGTCATATGCAGATCTGCACCTCTTTTGCAGGTGAGGTTGGAGGGCACAAAAGTAAATCCAGGGCTACGCACAAATGATAAGATGTCTGACAGGCAGAATGCCAACAGGTGGAGCCTTCCCCATAACTGTATTTCCAAACTTATGCTGCTTAATTTCTACCTGCCATTAAAGGCACATGAGCTCTTCCTCTCCCCCAATGCCAATACTAAACCTTGCAAAGAACTCCTGAATTGTCAGCCAGTGAGTACCAGCATCTATGAGACAGGCAGAAATTCAACGGGGCATTTATTTGATTTAAGATAAAAAGGCATAGTTGAAAGGGTGCCTTGGAGGTCATCTATTCCAACCCCTTGCTCAATGCAGTGTCTGTACAGCAGCATGCAACCACAAGTGGAGAGCCAGTGTGATCTAGTGGTTAGTGTTGGATTGGGACCTGGGAGACCAGGATTCAGATCCAGAGTCAGCCATGAAGCTCAGTAGATGGCATTAGGCTGCTATTCCTCAGCCTAACTTACCTCACAGGAATGTTGTGAGGATCATTAATCATTCTGAACTAGCTGCCTGGTCATGGCAGGTCTGAGAAGGGAAGATGGTCTCTTGTCTGCTCACCTCTGTCCCCCTCCACACGTCCAGAGCGACCACAGCTTCAGGTTCCATAAGGGTCCCCATCCTGGCACCACTACTTGCTTTTTAACTTCAGCCCCCTCTAGGCTGGCCCAATTTCTTTCCAGACACTCTGCTCCTTCCTGACTTTTTAAAAAAAGTTTTCCCCACCCTCAAACATGTTTGGATGCCACATTCTTTGGCATGCATTAATAGTGTGGTTGAGAACTGTGGCTGCTTTTTTTTTTAACTACTCTAGACATGCTAAGGGGCACTCTTGCTTATCAACACGCTTGGACGGATTCTAAGGGAGTGTTCTGCCTCAAATGAAGCCCTGGCCCATTTAAGGGTGCATTTTCTTGGAATGTGTTTGCACACAAGGGTTTCTCTCAAGGGATACCACCCCTTGCTCCCAGCTCTGCCCTTATCTCTCTCCTGGCTCTTTCTCCTTCCAAAAGTCCTCTTCTGGAAACATCTGCCTCATCTTGGCCAGAGCCTCTCCACAACTCTTCCAATCTCTCTTGTCAGTTTCCTCTTTGCCAGCTTCAGTAAGATGGGGGCCTCTCCCTGGAGAAGCTAGGGGGTTCTGGCATTGCAGCAAGGAACGTCCCCCCCATACACCCCTCCCTTCCTGCCTTCCAGCCTTCTTGGAGACCCAAGGGAGACATTATTACAACTCTACTTCCCTCAAATCCAGAGCCTGTTGTGAAGGGATTATGTCACGATTGTTGCAAAAGGGGAAGGGGGTGGGAGCCTTTGCAAGAGCCCAAGGCCTTAAGGTAAGAATGTACTTCTTGGATGAGAGGCAGGGAGGACCCCTTGGATAATGGGGGGGGCTCTGGATTGTCAGCACATGGAGGAGGGATAGGCAGCCACCTCCCCAAAGTCTGCTGGGACTGTGAGTTTGGATGTGGCCAGCAGTCCTCGCCAAAGCAGGGCAGGGCAATGGGCTTTGGCGCCCTGGAGGAAGCAGCCACGGCAAGGGTTAATGCATCATGTGCCCGCTGGCATGGCATCGGGGAGCCAGCAGGAAAATTAACAGCACACTGGCCCCGAGGGCTCCAGCATGGCTGCGCTCTGTGAGTGGTTTGAAGCGGGCAGCCAAGACCCTGTTAATCGAAGCCAGGTGTGGGGGGGCTTTGGGGGAAAGCTCGGAAATGGGGGCTTGTATCCTGTCCAAGGAGGCCGGTCCAACCCCACCGTTGAGCATGCGCCAAAGCCACAGCTGGAGGAGAGGCACAAGCTCCCAGCATCTGGCCTGCCTTGCCTGCGCTTTGATTGATTGTGGGGAGGGGGGCACCCAGACCTCCCTGCTGAGCCAATGAGTTAACCAGAGCTGCCTCCAATGTGCTGAACTCGTTGAAGGAAAATGTGCCCCTTCCGTGCACACCCCCAAACGTGTCACTCTGCCAGTACGAGGGCCAGCAAAATGCCACGAAGCTGGTTTTCTTTCTCTTTCTTTCGCTGTCGGTTCCCAGTACCTTCTTGGGCACAGCCCAGAGGCACTTCAGAAGCGCCCGGCTGCAGCTGGGTCAGGCCAAAGGGGCCTGTTTGGGCCAGCATCCTGTCCTCACAGTGGCCAACCTGGCGCCCCCTCCCAAGTGGGAAGAGTCCCGCAAGCAAGCAGGACCTGAGCGCAACAGCAGCCCTCTGCCCACTCATGACACCCAGCATGCAGCTTCCGACAACAGAGGGGGTGCGTAGCCATCATGGCTAGTAGCCACTCCACTGTTCCACCTCCATGAATTCGTCTAACCCTTCATAAGGACAGTCTGCCTCTGAACAACACCAGCTGCTGGAAGGACTATCACGTGGGAGAGAGTTGCTCTTGCGCTGAGGTCCTGCTTCCCTTTGGGGCCACCATGAGAATAGGTTGCTGGCCTAGATGGGTCCCCTTTCAGGGTGTTGTGCAGTTCTGTATCAAGTAAGGAACGGGAGCAAAGAATGACTTGCAGCCTCCCACGGAGCACCTCGAACCAGGGGTGGCGAACGTCAGGTCTTCAGCCTGAATGTGGCCCTCCAGACCTCTCTTATCTGGCCCTTGGGACTCTCCACAGGCCACACCCTTCACTGGCCCTGCTTTGCACCTCCCTCCCTTGAGTGATTCGGCCTGGCTGAACTCTGCTAATCCTCTTTGCTTCCTGGGGCATGTGCAGAAACTAGTACAAAAGGTAAATGTACATTTGTTGCTTTACCTGTGGCCTCGCCTGCCACTGGTACGTGGTCCCTGGAAGGCTGCCCAGAGGGAAGGTGGCCCTTCAGCTGAAAAGGCTTCCCTGCCCCTGCCCTGAACAGTACACCTTGACCTTGGACCTTAGCAAGGGGACCCTGTTTCCTGCAAAACACCAACTACTGCATCCAGGCTGCTGCAAAGGGCCAGGTTGTGGCTGCTGAACAAGCCTACCGTGTGCTTGTCAGGAGGGAGGGGTCCTTCTCTGTCCCACAGCCCATGGCATGGTTCCCCCCACTCCTCTCCAGGAGGAGGAGGAGGGCAACCTGAGACGTCAGTCAGCCCAAAACTTCAGGGACGCAGGCGGCTGTCTCCAGGTTGCCGGGAGGTGGGGTGTGTGTGTGATTTATACGCAGCACACCAATAAATAACCTGGATAAGGCCTGGGGGACCCATTCCTCACCCCAGCCATGCAGAGCTGCTGCCAGAAGCTCTCAAAAAAATGTTCCCAACAATTAGCTGAAGATGAGGGAAAGGCGAGAGCCATGTGGGGCTCAGCGTCTCTTTCCCCCTAATTAAGCTGGTGCTTTCACATGGCTCTGATGGTAGCTGTTCTTTTATCTTTTTTTGTCATAGGTGTCACAACTTGTGGCACACATTTTATGTTAAAATTAATTTGTGTATTGCATTTATATCCCTCCTTTCCCCCAAGCAGCCCAAGGTGGCGTACACGGTTCTCACTGCCTCCCCATTTTATCCTCCCAACAACAGGTTAGACTGAGAGACAGTGACTGGCTCCAAGGTCACCCCAGTGAGCTTCATGGCTGAGGAAGATTCAGTCCCAGGCTCAACCCCAGGCATCTCCAGAAGGAGGAGTAGGCATGTCCTCTGCCTGAAACCCTGAAGAGCTGCTGCCAGTCAGTGCGTAGGCACTACTGAGCTAGATCGACCAGCAACCTAAGTCAATATAAGGCAGCTTCCTCATTTTTTAAATCAGCCCTTTCTTCGAAACAATGAGGACTGGAATCTTACTTTATTCTTAAAGGGAGGACATTTTTCAGTGGTAGAGCACCTAGACCCCAGGTTCAGTCCCCAATGGCATCTGCAGGCCAGGCTGGGGAAGAGTCCTGCCTCAAACCCCAGAGAGGCACTGCCAGTCAGTGTAGACAATACTGAGCTAAATGGACCAACACTCTGACTTGAGATAAGGCAGCTTCCTACATCCGTAGTTCCCCACCATCTATGCAGCAGACCCTACATATATACATATATAATCCACAGTCAGTGTGGCATAGTGGTTAAGAGTGCTGGACTACGACCTGGGAGACTAGGGTTTGAATCCCCACACACACCCTTGGGCCAGTCACTGCCTCTCATCCTCAGAGAGGGGCAATGGTGAACCCCCTCTGAATACCGCTTACCATGAAAACCCTATCCATAGGGTCGCCATAAGCCGGGATCGAGTTGAAGGCAGTCCATTTCCATTCATTTATAATCCAGTGTCTCTAAAGCCTATTTCCACCTCCTCCACCAGATACTCTCCTCTACACATTTTGTGAACTCCTCGCTCCCCCGGCCCAGAAGTGACTTGGACTTCACTCACAACCGTTTTGGTCCAAGTGACCTGCATACTGGAAGTCAGCAGAGTTACACAGCGGTTGCAACAAATCAGTCTGTTAAGACCACTGATAAAGGTGAGAAAGAAAAAACAAGGTTTATTCACTATCAACTTACATCACACGTCCAGGGAGAAGGAAGAAGAGCTGCTCAAAAACAAAGAAACAAAGGTTACAAGAAGGTCAATGAGAGGGACACAAACATGACCCTTTCTGTCTTCTGCCCCCCACTGGCTCAGGTAAGTAACTGCAAGCATTGCTGTCTTGTTCCAACAGGGAAGGAGGTGCAGTGTCATCCAGAACTGACTCCCTCCATCTCTTCCAGGCATCCCAGAGAAACCACAGCCACCTCTATAACCTTCAGCCAACGACAACAACTTAACACCAAGTTGCCATGGGTCACGTGTGAATGCGACCGTAGATCCTGGCCCACCCCTGGGGTCATGGCGGAGTGGGAGAGCCCCTGCTCTGCATGCAGAAGGTCCAAGGTTCAAGCCCTGGCAGGCTGGGCTGGGCAAGACTCCTGTCTTATTCATGGAGGAGAGGGCTATCATTGGCTACTAGCCACCATAGAATCATAGAATAGTAGAGTTGGAAGGGGCCTGTAAGGCCATCAAGTCCAACCCCCTGCACAATGCAGGAATCCAGATCAAAGCATTCCCAACAGATGGCTGTCCAGCTGCCTCTTGAAGGCCTCCAGTGTCAGAGAGCCCACTATGACCATGGCTATGTTCTGCCTCCACTGTTGGGGGTAGGGTGCCTGTGCACTCCAGTTGCTGGGGGTCACAAATGGGGAGAGTCCTGCTTGGGGGCTTCCCATGGGGGGCATCTGGTTGGCCACTGTGAGAACAAAATGCTGGATTAGGATGGGCCCCCTCTGGGATGAATCAGCCCCCGGGCCCTTTTTGTGGGACCTTGAAGAGCTGCTGCCAGTCAGTGTAGATCGGGGTTGGGGAATCTGCATCCCTCCAGAAGCTGCTGGACTCCAACCCCCATCACCCCTGACCATTAGACATGCTGGCTGCCAGGCTGATCGGAGTTGGGATCCAGCAACATCTGGAAGTGGCTGATACTCACCTAGATGGACCCAAACTTTTTAAAATGTATATACCACTTAATCATTTGCATTCCGAAATTATTTGCCTTGGTACCAGTCGCTTACTCTGTCCTATGGCAGGGTAACTTCCACACCCCAATAAAAAGGGTGATTCATCTAGTGGCCTCTGAAATGCAGTAATCTCTCAAGAAAAACGGCAAAAGGATCAAACAGGCTGTGACCATTCCTCTTATTTTATTTTAAGTTTTAATTTCCATTGACCAAAAAAACCCCAACCTCACTGTCCTTGGACAGACAACATTAGGGAAAGGGCAGAAAAGAATATCAGAATTGCCCTGCTAGACCAGACCAAAGGCCTAGCCTGTCTAACATCATCTTTCAAAGCGTGAACAACCGGGTGCTTCCACTAAGCCCCTCGCCTGCTGTTCTTTCCCAGCAGATGGTACGCAGAGGTAGATTGCCTCTAAACATGGAGGTTCCATGTTGGCAATTGTTATATGGGTGGTGACGGATGAGCATCCTTGGAGGGGGCAATAACTTGCTCATAGGCCGGGCTGATCATCTGATCTTTCACTAGTGGGGAATAGGGCAGAAGAGCAAGTCCGAAGCAGTTTGTTGTTATGTAAATTTGTATAAATGAGCAGATTGTCAACGGTCCGAGATGTGCGTTTACCTAAGTGGCGGGCTTTTACCCTGCATTAGGATCACTGAGACTTAAGACTTAATAAAATAAGAAAAGCTACTTTATTTATAGAAATGCGTAGGAGATAGGAAAGGCCTACCTAGTTCTAATTAACTAAGTTGGAGGCGCAAGGCCCAGGCTTGGGGGTTGCCCTCATAGAGCAGAGACAAAGGTGTCTCCTCTCGACAGTTGAACAACTAGAGAAGAGAGGAAAGGGCAGAAGGGGAGGCAGATAAGCCTCCCTAAGCATATCAGTCTAATGACAGAAGGAAGCCAGTCAGAGCATCGCAGGTAAAGGTAGTCAAGTATAGCCATCTGGAGGACCCTCACTCTATCTCCCTTTTGGAACATAAAATAACAAAACAGGAGTTGCTCTTGCCCCACTTCCAACATTTGTCAGCTTAGAGAGAGAAAGAGAGGTGAGTTTGGGGGGCAGAGTGGGGGACAGGCCGGATGCAAGAGTTGTCCGCAGTAGGAGTGCCTGTTTGCTTCCTTTGAGGCTTTGCTTGTGCATCTATAAATAAATGAAATATTACAAAGCTATCATACATCTCCTTTGTCTTGCTGAGACTTCTTGTCCATTTCTCATCTGTCGAAGTGCCATAGTTCAGAGTTCATCTCCCGTGGAGAGGGGCATCCAGACAGCATTACAAAATAGGGCAACTCAGCTAGCAAGGAGCAATGAATGGGTGTGGGTGCCTTCCCATGGGTGTGGGTGCAAGGAACTATTAATGAGTGTGGGCCACTGCACTCTTATCCACCCCACCACCTAACTCCCATTCTGGCTTCTGAGGAGTCACCACCAGACACCACCCGCAGGCATTCAAGCATAGCTTCATAATGCATGAGGACTAGAGACTTGATTTTGTTTTTAAAAAAAGAATGCTGAGATTCTCAGGAAGCAAAACTGCAGCAACCGATACCAATACCTTATGTAGATTGACAACACAAACAACCTGGCCTTCAAGCTCACAGTTTCAGGATACCGGCCCATATGAGGAAAAGGGAGCAAGTACCAGGCCAGCTAGTGACCATTTCAAGAGGGGAAAAGCAAGGCTGCTTAACAGCAACCCCCTTCCTGGTCCAGTTTGTCTGCTAATGACCTGGTGCCAGAACTTTGTAATATAAAAATACATTTTTGCTGAATGAGATCATTGTTTTAATGCCGCCTTCCACAATAACAGACATCTGCAAGAGCCAATCAGCACAAAAAGGGAGTGTGTTAACTACTAAAAAGAGTCTTCTCAGTGGCCAACTCACCTCCTTTCACTCTGATTGGCTCCAATCAGCAAGAAAGAACAAGGAAGCTTGTTAGAAGACTCTTCTCAAAGGCCAACACATTCCCCTTTTATGGTGATTGGCTCGTAGGATGCTGGAGACATAGGGTGTAAGACCCCTGAGACCTCGGACAACTACACACCTGCCATCACGGCCTTGTTGACTGGGTCTGGTGGAGAAGGCTACTCTGAAGCAAAAATCTTGGACTGGTCAGAGAGCAGGGGTGCAGTTGTCCAGAGTCTCCAGGGGTCTTAGACCCCTTACTTTTTTGGGAGCAGGGACTCAGAGAGAGAGAGAGAGAGAGAGAGAGAGAGAGAGAAATCTAGGCCTTGGTTCAGGAGTAGCCAACGAGGTGCCCTTCAACTCCCATCAGCCCCAGCTTGCATGGCCATTGATCCAGGGATGATCGGAGTTGTAGCCCACAATGTCTGGAGGGCAACCTGGTTAGCTACCACTGCCCGAGTTCAGCTTTCACCAACCTGATGCCCTGCAGATGTTGCTGGACTCCAACATCCATCACCCAGCAAGTCTGTAGTCGGAAGCTGGGGCTGGCGAGAGTTGGGCTGTGTCGGCTGCAGCTGATGGGAGTTGTAGTCCAAAACAGCTGGAGGGCACCAGGCTGGGGAAGGCTGGCCTTAGAGGTATTTGGGCACCGGGTGGGAGTGTTTTGATTCATCTGGGAAAGAGACTGGCCCCAGTTACCACGTCGGGAAATGGATCTGCTCTGACCATGTGGAGATGGGGAGACCAGCTGGCCGCTGGAGAAAACCCTCAAGCCTCATCTGTGGGGTGTTTCCAGGACCTCTGGAAGAGAGAGCCAGCCTCACACTTAGGCAGAGCTAGGCAGCTGCCTCAGGCTTTGGATTTGGGGGTGTCTTGAAGGGGCAAGTTTAATTTATCATCATTATATTCTTATGCCTGGGGAGAGCCAGCTGTGGGATTTTCTGCTGCAGGTCCTGTAATAACTTGGCTGGCCTTGCAGATTCTGCACCTTGACTGGGGAAGATGAGGTGAGGCAGCGTTTGCCAAATATAATGAGATGCTCTTGCTCTCCCCTATGAGTTCCTCTCAGTGCACAGGCATCAGTTCTGCAAAAAAACAGCAATGGATGCCTGTCTCGTCTGGATTATTATTGTTGTTGTATCCAGTAAGTTTTACTTGGAGCAGATCCATTTAAATTAATTAATTAGTTATGTCCTTTGATTAGGAGCCAGAGTGACATAGTGGTTAGAGTTTCAGACTGGGACCTAGGAGACCAGTGTTCAAATCCCAACTTGGCCATGTAGCTCACCTTGACTCTCAGCCTATCCTACCTCAGAGGGTTGTTGTGAGGATAAAATGGGGGGGGAGAACCATGTTTGTACATCCCTTGAGCTCCTTGGAGGAAAGGTGGGATATAAAGAAAAGAAAGAAAGAAAGAAAGAAAGAAAGAAAGAAAGAAAGAAAGAAAGAAAGAAAGAAAGAAATTTCAATGGGTCTACTCTAAGGCTGTGAACATTAGTCACAACCTACTATTAATAAATTTATGGACCACTTAATGCCAAAATAGGTTTCTAAGCAATTTAAAGTTATAAAAGCCAGTGACAAAAACATTAAACTATAAACATCCATCATTAAAAATACACACTAAAACAACCCAATTAAAACATTAAGCTACAAACATCCATAATTAAAAACACAGTAAAACAACCCCATTAAGATATAGACATCTGCGATTGAAATAAGCAATGAAACAATCCCATTAAAGCAACAATTAAAACAGGGAGGGAGATCAAGGCGGCCTGCATAAACAGGTGCATCTTCATCCACATGACAGTCACGTATGCACAAAATCAAGGAAGACATTGCTGAGGAACTCTCCGTTGGAACCAGATGATGCAAGCCTCTGTGAGAAAGGGAAATGCACGGATATGATATTTGTCCACAGACCCTTACAGACCTGAGAGCCTGGCTGCTGGGCCAGGCCAAGGGGGGCCCAATAGCCTGTTCTCACAGTGGCCGACCAGATGCCACTTCTGGGAAGCCCACAAGCAGGGTCTCAGGGCAGCAGCAACAACTGGGGTTCACTGGCAAGTGGGGTTCGGGGTGCATCACCTCTGAGACTCTGGAAATGCAGACCAACAGCCTCTCCATGAAACTGTCAGAGCCCCTTTTAAAGTCCCAGGCACCCATCTTGTGGTGGTGAATTCCGTAAGTTAACAGGTGCCAGGTACAGACAGGCTTCCTGTTGTCTGTCACTATTGCACAATGTCATTGTAGCAGGACCTTCTAATGGCAGTTTGTTCCGTTTGTCAGTCTGCTGAAGACGACACCTTTCTACTGGAGGAAGACAGTCACTTTTTTCAGAGCTGCCAGATTTGCAGGAAATTGAGGAGTTTTCTAGATAAAGCTTGCATCGCTGATTGTGAAATGGATTGTTTCAGCGGCTTCACTCATGTTTTACTTAACCCCCACTTTGTGTTATTATAGTTAATGTCATGGAGGACAGGGCTGCTGATGGCTACTGGCCAAAACGGCTGTGGCCCACCTCTATTTTGGGGGCAGCCTGCCTCTGGATAACACCAGCAGCTGGAAATGGCAAGTGGGGAGAGTTCAGGCCCTGCTCGTGGGCTTCCCTTTGGGGCCCGTGGCTGGCCAGTGTGAGGACAGGATGCTGGACTGGACTGGGCCCAATCCACCTGCTGAAGGGCTCCTCTGATGTCCATAAATAGCTGACTGGGATCTAGTCTTGCTCACATCCATATCCTGAAATGTGGAGCATGCCAGTCTATAGAGACGTTACATTTTCATGGGGAAACAGAGGACCCGGTGTGCTTGTGCTGGGGCCCAACCCTGCCGCTTCCTCCTCCTCCCACACTGCAAAGTGCAGGTGCTGGCAAGGCTCCCCCTCCCCCTCGTCTTCATTTGTCCCAAAGCATTCTAGCCCCGCCTGCTGATTTATACTGTGGCCCCGTTCCCAATCTGTCAGGTGCCCAGCAACGCCCCTGGTCATACCAGCGTTCCCTGCCCCCCAGGGACACAAGAAGCTGCATCACACTGAGTGAGAACACTGGTCTATTCATGGGAAGTGGGGCAAGAGCAACTCCCCTTTCATTCTTTTGTTTGTGTTCCAAAGGGAAGATAGAGTGCGGGTCCTCCAGATGGCTAGACTTGCCCACCTGTGCTGTGCTCTGACTAACTTCCTTCCTTGTAAACTGACATGCTCAGGGAAGCTGACCTGCCCCGCCTTCCTTTGTCGTCTTCTTTGACTGTCCCTGGAGAGAGGAGACGCCTTTGTCTCTGTTCTCTCCCTCCTGAGCCAGGAGAGCAACCCCCAAGTCTGGGCCTTGCGCCTCTAGCTTAGCTAATTAGAACGAGGTATGCCTTTCCTATCTATTGTGCATTTCTATAAATAGAGTAGCTTTTCTTATTTTACTAAGTCTTAAGACTCAGTGATCCTAATGCAGGGTAAACGCACATCTCTGCTCATTTATACAAATTTACATATCACCATCTAGCTCAATATTGTCTACACTGACTTGGCAGCAGCTCTCCAGGGTGTCAGGCAGGGAGTCTGGAGATGCCATGCAAGCTATGGACCCTTCCCCACATTGGCTGTAGTGGGGGCCCTTTCACATGCGGAGGGCCTTTTTGCCTGGCTTCACTGCAAGTCCAGATCCACCGGAGGCAGCAGGGGAACTGGCCACGCCTGGGGAGCCCACAGCTCATGACGCAGAACTCAGGTCCTGCTCGGGGGCTTCCCCTTGTGAGCAACTGGTTGCCCAATGTGAGAACAGGATGCTGGGCTATGTGGGCCTCCTTTGGCTTGGTCCAGCAGGCTCTTCTTATGGGGAGCCTTTTCAGCCCTGAGGGCCACTTTCCCTTCTGGGCAACCGTCCAGGGGCCACATGCTAATGGTGGGTGGGGCCAGAGGCAAAAGTGGGCGGAGTCAGGAATGTGAATTTTACCATATCTATAATCTATAATAACCCAACAAGAATAAACATAAACGAACCAGTATACAATTAATTCGAGATTACAATGTAACACTTATATACAAACTCAGTTATTAAAGAGTTCTTGATTTCTACACAGTGACACAGACCCTTCTCTATGTTCCAGCGGGGCAAGCAAGAGGCATGATCAAGGCGTGCTCAGCAGGGCCACAGAGGGGCATGGCCTCAGGAGGAGGGGTGTGGCCAGACAGAGAGGCCTGGAGGACCGTGTTGTGTTCCTAGGCCAGATCCCCAGTTCAGCTGATGGGCTCCAAGGTGTGAGGATTTGGGTTTAGCAGCTCATGCAAGCCGTAATCCTGAACATACTTACTTGGAATTAAATCCAGAGGAGCAAATCCTCCTGATTATTATTATTATTATTATTATTATTTAGACTTCCTAGTTGCCTGTTACCCAAATATCTACAAGCAACTTACAACTGGGGTGGAAAGAGGCGATGGTCTGAAGGCACATAAGGCCGGCTTCCTGGTCTGGTCAGTGCCTGGATGGGGGACCGCCTGGGAACCATATGTAAGCCGCCTTGGGTTTCTACCATGAAAAGAAAGCTGTGGTAGAAATGTAATAAATAAAGATCTGACAGTTTTGGTTCTCTCATTCCCATTTTTCCAATCTTAAATTCAGTTCACCACCTTTCTGCTGCAATTTGCTGATTAAAAATTACCCAGGGTTTTACTGTGGATTTTCCTTAATAAACACATTTTTTAAGGACAGTTTTGACTCTGTGCACACATTTTTGCAAGGCATTTACTGTCATATAATGCATTTCTGCATGTTATTTTTCACTCATGTATTCATTTTTATGCCCACTTATCCCTTACATGTGCATTTTTATAAACAGTGTTTGGTTGATGAACTGCATCGCAAAATTATAATAAGTGCGAATTTCAAAAGATGGCTGTGCTGGTTGTCATATTGTTTCGGAAAGTGAGGATTTGAGAGATTTGGCTTGAAATGCGAACTGAATCGAAATCCTTGCCCATCCCTACTTACAACACATAAATATAACTACTTCATACCATAAAGGCAGAACAAACACACACACCCCATAACCCCGTGACTAAGCTTGGTAGGGAATCAGGCTGGGAGCCGGCCTTGAATAGCTGCAACTCTCCATACCCAGCCACTTGGTGCTTATGCTCACATGTGCACACACAAGGCCCTTCCTTGCATGGAAAGGGCTGCAGTTGTGTAAGATGCTGTGGGGAAAGGGGAAGTGAATGCTGTTTTGGAGCCAAGGGTGCCCCTGGATGACATTGACAGGCTGCCTTCTTCCTTGTCCTAGCGTCCCGTCCCCCCGCCATTTCCACAAAAGGGCAGAAGGTCAAGTTAACCCCAACTCTGTGCCCTCCCCTGGTCCAAGGCCATCCCTCCCTCTTCTTTATCGCAGTTCTGGGCAGACATCCACAAAGGCTTATCGAGCATTGTTCCAGGAGGAGCCCCCCCCCTTCCAGCCTGGTGCATTGTTTGGAAAAGAAGGTGACCGTGGGGTATGGGAAGAGACACTATGGGGCAAGGGGGGGACGTTTTCCAGCCTGAGGGCCACATTGCCTCCCTGACAACCTTCTGGGGGCCACATGGTAATTGTGGGTGGGACAGAGGCAAAAGTGGGAGGGGCACCACGTGCAACCCTTACCTTTGTACAGGAGGCTACCCTCCAGGTACGCTAAAACAACATGCACGCCCCTCTCCACCCACCATTCAGACACGCAAGCAGCATGATCTCAACTCCAGGCACTTGAGGAAGGTGCAGAGTAGGGCCAGCGAGGGGCATGCCCTGAGGAAAGAGAGTGTGGCATGGAGAAAGTCCCAAAGGCCAGACAGAAAGGCCCACAGGGACACATTCCTCCCCCCCAGGGACTGACTTTCATAAAAGTATGCACAGTGTGAAGAAAAGTGGATTAGAGAGATATTTCCTCTCTCTCTCCCTCTCAACTTGGGGTTCAGGCAGCTGGCAGGGGATTTGGATCAGTTCAAAGGTCTCCTCTCACCTAGACTACTGTAATGCGCTCTACGTGGGGCTACCCTTGAAAACGGTCTGGAAGTTGCAACTGGTACAGAATGCGGCGGCTCGCCTGATTAAAGGCAGCTGCCGGCGAGATCACATAACTCCAGTGCTGAAGGAGTTGCACTGGTTACCGGTTGTTTTCCAGGCCCAATTCAAGGTGTTGGTTCTGACCTTTAAAACCCTATACGGCTTTGGCCCAGTCTATCTGAAGGAGCGCCTCCAGCATCATCAGGGATGCTGCCCAGCAAAATCAGCCTCAAAAGGCCTTCTCTCCATCCCACCAGTTAAAACAGCCAGACTGGTGAGGACTAGGGAGAGGGATTTTTCAATTGTGGCCCCCATCCTGTGGAACTCCCTCCCAAATGATCTCCGCCATGCCCCTTCTATGATGAGTTTCCACCAAGCCTTGAAAACCTGGCTCTTGAGGTAGGCTTTTGGGGTGGGCTAGGTTTTACTATTATTGCTTCAGATTTTTAATGTTTAATGTATTTGTACGTTTTATTTTGTACGTTGCCCAGAGTAGCTGGACAACCAGCCAGATGGGCGACTAATAATAATAACAACAACAACAACAACAACAACAACAATAATAATAATAATAATAAAGGAACTTCTCCTTCATGCAAGACAGAATGGACCAAATTCACACATCCACGTGGCGTGGTTAAGGCCGCTGGTTTAGGGGCTTGGAAAGGGGGCCAGACATGTTCGTGGCACAGAATTTTGTGGATGGCTATGAGGTGTATGGCTAAACTTTTGAACTGTTCTTCAACCTTGGGTCCCCAAATGCAGTTGGACTACAACTCCCATCAATCCCAGCCAGTTTAGCCAACGGCCAAGGATGATGGGAGTTGTAGCCCAGCAACATCTGGGGACCCAAGGTTGATGAACAGTGAGCTAAAGGGAAGCTCTAAGGGAGTGGGCTGCTACAACAGCCTTCCCCAAGCTGGTGCCCTCCAGATGTTTTGGACTACAACTCCCATCAGTTCCAGCCAGCACAGCCAGGACTCATGGGAGTTGTAGTCCTGGAAGGTATCTGTTTGAGGAAGGCTGGCATATGGGAACACAAGTCCTTCATGCTGAGGAACAAGAAACAGGAGGTACAGTGACCCAGCTGGTCCATCGTATCTTTACATTTTAAGGTGCAAGCTTTTGAGTCACACTCTTGTGAGGACCCAGCCTGAAGTAAGAATCCTGTGCGACTCCAAAGCTTGCATTCTGCAATTTTACGCATTCCCACACAGAGCTTGGACAAGTTACTCTTTTGAACTACAACTCCCATCAGCCCAATCCAGTGGCCATGCTGGCTGGGGCTGATGGGAATTGTAGTTCAAAAAAAGTAACTTTCCAAGCTCTGCTCCCACTGTCATTTTTGCCTGCCAGGACAAAGGCAAAGGAGGGAGCCATTGTGGGCTGCAAGGACGCCAAAAGGCTATTCTAAAATGGGTACCCTTCTTCCTTAAGCCAAGGCAGCACCCAGCAACGGACGCAATGTACATTTCAGAGGCTAGAAAGGACAGCATAAGATTTCCGCTGA
Source organism: Rhineura floridana (assembly GCF_030035675.1). Lineage (NCBI taxonomy): Eukaryota > Metazoa > Chordata > Lepidosauria > Squamata > Rhineuridae > Rhineura > Rhineura floridana. The sequence goes on along the minus strand of NC_084500.1, from coordinate 20,079,422 downwards.
GCAAGTCAAGCTGCCTCGGGCTCATGGGGGAAAGGGGAGATAGTTGTTATATGCCTTCAAGTCGATTACGACTTATGGCGACCCTATGAATCAGTGACCTCCAAGAGCATCTGTCGTGAACCGCCCTGTTTTTTCTGAATCTGAAAAGGGGAGATAGAAATGCAGTTAATAAATACTAATTAATATTTCCGCTCCTCTCCAAAAGCAAGCAGACTGGAGTCACCACTGCCGAGGCTATGCTCCTTTCCGCGATCCTGGCGTGGGATGAGGGCCTCTCCCATCACAGACCAGAAGCCCAGACCCCCAATTCTGCCCCAGAGAGGCAGCTAGGTTTTTAGGCATGAGGCTCAAAGCTCCTCTCAGCCTCTCCTGCGGTCAATGCCCGCGTGCGCAGGTCCCTTCTACGGAGGAGCGAGAGGAAGGTCAGCATCTCCCTGCGACGGCAAACCGAGAAGCGCTGAGGGATGGCACTGTGCAATCCGGCCAGTTACGCCTCGCCTGGTCAATGTCGGCATTTGCTTGCGCATTCTACCCCCAGCGCCACCCCCGAGGGAAGCCAAGGAGCCCCTTCCCGGCCCGCACCGGAAAACAATGCACCTAAGGCCTCAGGTAAACCCCCTCCCCGTTAAAATAAGGAGTGAGGGGGCGCTGGGTGGTGGTTGACTGGGCTGCGGATGTCTTAAGGCTGAAGCAGGACCTCTCTATCGCCCCCCCCATTACAGATTCTCTTGTTTTGAACGTTTTCTCCACTCTGCTTCCCTGGTTGAGCTTTAATCGGTTTTGCTTTCATTCGGTTTCGTTTCCATTTGTTGAAAGCAAACTTGTGTTCTCCTGGCGGAGAAAGGCGGGACATAAATGGTTATCACACCCACACCCTGAATACTTGCGTATTCATTCTTAAGGACTGCAGCGATTTCAGTTTTTAAAACGGTTCTATCTCCGGGTGCCACTTAAAGCGAAATGAAATAGCTCCGGGGGAATCAACGTTTGTCTCGCCTCCGTTACAGGGCCGCCGAGCAGCGAGAAAAATTACCCTGTTTTGGGGGTCACCTCCTCGCCTTCTCCCTTGCCTTGGGGGCACTTGCGTCTCGAAACGCGTCCCGGATTTTCGGGGTCCCTCGGCGCCCCTTGGCCAAGGGATCCCGCTGCGGAGAAAGCCTCCGACACCAGAAAAAAACCAGGAATTATTGTTATTTATTGCAAGCATTTTGACGTTGCCTCTCCCAAGTTCGAATCGGTTGATAAAAAGCGACCCAGTTTTTGTGTGTGTTGTTGATGATCAGGATCATGATAGTGAAGATAATAATAATAATAATAACAACAACAACAACAACAATATAACGAAAACAATGATAAAACATACAATTATAATAACTTTTTTAAAAAATGGGGTGTGCATACAATTCCTGAAACCTCCACCCAATCCAATTCTTGTCTCTCAAAAGTCGGGAGAAATCCGCGGAAAGGGATCGAAAATCCCCCCCCCAACACTCACACACACACTGTCCAGTTGTTTAGGCCAGGAGGCGATCAAGACTGGGGGGATGCGAATTTTTAAAAGCTCTGGGGGAATTTTTTAAACGAAGGAAAGGAAGAGAGGTTGGGCCTTGAGATAAAGGGAACGGAAAGCGAAACCACCCTTCAGCGCCCATCATCGGGCCGCGGGCCTGCGATCTCCACCCCAGCGACTAAAGGGGATCCTTCTCACTCTCCAAACTTGGTCGTGCTCGGGTGGATTTCCAGCTGAATCCCCTGCCCTTCCCAAAACCCTTTTCGGAAGTTTTCGTTGCAGCTGAACATTCATTTGTTCGTTTGTTTTTAAGTCGAGGAGTGTTAATTATCAGCTAACGATAATAACGCATTTTTTGTTGTAGTTTTCAAGGCTGAAATTGCAGAGACAGCATTTCGCGCCTCCAGTCAAGGGCCCGAACTGAACAGTGAACAGTTTCCAACTCTCTTTAAAGCCTTTTTTGGAATAAAAGTCAGCTTTTTTTTTAAGTTGCCCACCTTTCAACCGAGAACCGAACTGAATTCCCGGCGGCTAAATCCCCCCCCCCCATTTAATTTCATCCGGAGGGGCAGAATGGAGGCTGAAGAATTTCGTTTGGTGGAGTGGTTGATAAACTCTCTAAATAAATAAAATTAAGAATCCCCCCCATCCAACCGTTTGTCAGGTTGCAGGCAGGGATCTCCTGCAAGGAATATAATTAGCGCGCTACCCCCGCAAATCCAGCCGCTAAAGGCCTCCAGACAGGCGCGGGCCTCCTTGAAGGCGGATTTTACGTGGCTCTCCTCTGACTGCGTCCTCTGCATTGGGGACAGGCCGTGGGGCGCGGAAGGTGCGGGGAATCAACCCCGAATTTCTCTTCTGCGCCTCGCCTGAATAAAGCAGCTTCCCAAGAGCACCGCGATCTCCTCAGGGCGATCAGTTGTCACCCCGAAGCTCGGGAAAGCGGTCTAAAGCCCCCCCCCAATAGAAATCCTATTTTTTTAAACGAATTTCTCGATTGATTAATTCATGGGGCTGGTGGGAGGGGCCGAGAGAGGGGGGGCAGTTTCAGGGGCCAAAAGCTGGATTTGGCAAAATTTGGGAAGGGAGGGGCAGCGGGGTTAGGGGTGGGTGGGAGTGAAGGAGGGAACAGCATGAAATAAAATGGAAGTGGGGAGGGGAGAAAGGGGGACCCCCTGCTTCGATGATGATGATGATGATGATTTTGAATCTCGTCAAACTGAATTGGAAGCGGTGGCGGGGAGGTTAGAGTGAGAAAGGACGCCGATTCTCTCCCATTCCGGTCCCCTTTTTGAAGACCCTCTTGCAAAAAAACGTTTTTCGATCGCTCTCTTCCCCGCCCCCCAATCCGACCTATGGATAAACATCACACACACTTTCCCCGTCCGGTTCCTGCTGCCCTGGGCTGGAGACCACTGTCGGAGCTTTGAGACCAACAGGAGTCCTGGCTGATTTTGGCTGCAAGAGGCAGTCCCGACGCGGCGGCTCCTCCAGCGTTTAGGAAACAGCAAGAAAGACAACGCAGCGGGGGGGGCCTTCCCCCTCCCCTCCCTCCGTCCTCTCCCCATTGTCTTCCAGCCCTCACCCAGTTCTGGGGCTTCCGAACCCCCCTTCCCTGGCCCTCGGAAACTAAGTAATCGCTGCCTCAACCAAGGAAGAGCCCTGCAGTGCTGGCTCAGACCAAAAGGGCACCAGTGGATGCCCAACCCAGCGCCCTGTTCTCACAGCGGCCCCCCAGATGCCCCCCAGGGAAGCCCAGGAGCAAGACAGAAGAGCGATAGCGACTCTCACTTATATAGAGATAAATAACGATGCCTCAGATTTTGAGCCTGTCGGGGGAGGGCGACTTGCTGCAGCATCTCAGTATCCCACCTGTCCCGCTACCGCTCACTTTTACCTCTCGCCCTGGGAAACAGCCCCCGCCGGACCCTAGACGGCGACCCCCGAGCCCAGCACCGGAACAAGCGGCGAAGCCGAGCGCCTCTCCCCGGCTGATTCCAGCTGCGGCCACCAGGTGTCGCCAGCCTTATAGGCTTCCTGAACACTCGCCTGGAGGAATTGGTTTTTGCGGGGGGGGGGCAGGAATCCTGGAGGAGGGGGGAGGCTATGGCAACAGGACGGGGGGCCGAAAGAAGAGAGGCTGGGGACTGAAGCGCGACGAAGCACCGGACATTTCCTACCTACTGTCAGGGCACCCCCTCGTCCCCATATACGGCGGAGCGTTGCGAAGGGGGGCGGAGAAGGAGATGTGGGGCGCGGCGCAAGGGAGGAGGAAAGGCTCGGCGCCGGCCGCCAGGCTCCAAATCCGCGGCACCCACCTCTTGGGCAGAAGGCTTCCCTCCGCTGGACGTGTGGCCGGCCTTTTTTCATTCGCGCTCGCTCGCTCTCCCGCACCCGCACGCTGGGCCGGGTGGTATCGGGGCCGGGGCCGGGCCGGGGCCGGGGCCGGACTCCCTCAGCGGTCGCTCTCCTCCTGGCATTCCCTGGGGTGGCCAGAGGCGAGGCGAGCAGAGCCCCAGCAGGGCGCCTCGCGTCCCCAGACGGCCCGCCCTGCCAGGCCCAGGGTCCTGCCCTCCTCCCTTCCCTCCACCCAAGGCGAGCGGCGGCAGGGGGCGCGGCCACGCTTCTCCTCCTACCTGGGGCTATTCCTTCGAGAGCCCCGTCGGCGCGGCTCCTCCTCCTCCCCCTCCTCCCCCTCCTCCTCCTTGGCCCCAGCCGGTCCGCTTCTGCTGGAACGGAGGAGGCGGAGGAAGCCGCGGCGGCGGCGGCGACAGCGGCTCCTTGAACACGCCCGAGTTCAGCCTGGGGTCAGGCGGAGTTCGCGGCCCGGCCTTTACCTTTTCCGCCGCCGCCGCCGCTCCGGCACATGGGGGCCAGGAACAGCCGCGGCGGCAGCAGCAGGAGCAGCCGCCGCCAAGCGGCCTGAGGCGCAGCCCGAGAGAGCCATGCGCGTCCACACGGACCTGGCTTGCTTGGCGGACTCGACGGGACTCCCAGGTAAGCCGGGGCTGCGGGCGGCTGGTTGAGGCGAGGCCGGAGTCCCTTCCCTTTCCCTGCGCAGTGGCAGTCCTGGGAAAGGAGGTGCACCCTCCCTCGCTCCCCAGTCCTAAACGGGGCGCATTGGCCAGCCCGGTGGCGAGCCGCGCTGAAAAGCGGCTCTTCCTGCCCATCTCCAGTCCCGCCGCCCATAACCGCGCTGGAAGCGGGTGGCGGGGCCGGGGTGCAGGCGGCGGCGGCGGCGGGTGGGTTTTGCCCTGTAGTCCGAGCCGCTTGGGGGAGTGCGCCCCTCCTCGCCCTGCTGTGCCCCAACGCCTTTCCCGGGCGCGCCCTTCCACTTGTCCTGACTCTTGGGCCGAGGGTCCCCGCTGGGCCGGCCGGCCAGTCTGCCTGCCTTCTCTAGGCTCAGCCGTGCCAGCGCTGCTTTCCTCGGCTGCTGCACGGGCTCCGTGAGGCCGACAACTTCGCCTTGGAGCCTGGCGGGGGTGGGGGTCCTTCTCCCCCACCCCGCAAAAAAAGCCGAGCAGCCTTCCAACCTCCTCCCCCGAAACCTCCTATACGTTTCAGAGAAGGGCCTCGGGGCGGAGGGTTTTTCAAAACGGTTTATAAGAAAGGCTTTCTTTGACATTTGCGCGGCCTTGTGCAGAAGACCGTTTTGCAAACTATGGGCGCCTTTTTTAACAAGAGCCTATGACTAACATCGCATTGTAAGCAGGACCAACTCCCCGTTGCAACGGTTCCCCCGCGGAATTAAGCGGACCCTACAAACTGGGGCGAGCTGGGGCCAGAAGAGGCCGCTTCGCCGAGTTTGCCTGGGAAGGGAGCAAAGCCGCCGCTTTCGCTTCGGCCTTGGGAGCTCTCCGGAGACGCTGTCGGCGAGGCCAGGCTCACTCTGGAGTGGGGCGGGTTCCCGGGCCCAAAAGGCGCCCGCAGCCCTCTCTGCTGCGCCCTGAGGAGGTTCCTTTTCCTCCCCGGGACGGGACGGAGCCTCCGCACCCGCCCGCTTGCAAGAGCGGCGACCTTTTCGCCCAGCCCCGCGTCAGCCTCCTTCCTCGGAAGTCGGTCCTCCCGTTCAGCCGGGCTTGCTCGCTAGTGAGGAAGCGCGCTGCAGTCCCAGCTCCCGAGCGCTGCAGGTGAAGACGCGCTCTTGCTCCCGGGCTCGTCCCAACCTCCCGCCAGCAACCTTCGGAGGGCAGAACAGCGGGGCCGGTCGGGTGGAGCCGGAGAGCGGCCCTTTCGGAAGCCGCCAGGCGTAGCAGCAGCGGATGCACGCGCGGCCTTTGCAGAGGGCGCCAGCGGCGGCACTCTTGGCCTGGTGGTCCTGCCAGGTGGCGGCGGAGGGGGAACGGTGGGAGCTCTGCAGGCGCTGCCCGCTCCAGGTGTGAGCGCTTGGCCCTGCCCCCCGCACTCCCTACCCGGAGGGGGGGCGTGTGATGCGATCGCGGAGATACCGGGGGCTGAACCCCCCTCCTCCTTCCCCCTTCGCCCGCCTGCCAGGGAAAGCCCCTCTATAAGGGGAGGCCGGCAGGGAAGGCGGCCAGAGCGCAATGAGAGACGCCCCAGCCCGGGGAAGAAGAGCCCCCCGCCGCCCACCCTGCACGCGGGTACCCAGGCTCAGAGAGAGGCGGCCGGGCGGCCGGTGGGGAGGGCTGCGGCGTCGGGCAGGGCAGGGCAGGTATCGACAGGCTGGGGCCCGCTCTGACGCCGCTGCCCGGCGCTCTCTCTGTCTCCCTTTGCAGGTGACCGCGGCGCCGGCGCAGCGATGTTGGACGCCTCCGAGTCGACGGACCACTCTCGGCAGCTGCTGCTGCAGCTCAACGCGCAACGCACCAAAGGCTTCCTCTGCGACGTGATCCTGGTGGTGCAGAACGCGCTCTTCCGGGCGCACAAGAACGTCCTGGCGGCCAGCAGCGCCTACCTCAAGGCCCTGGTGGTCCACGACAACCTCATCAACCTGGACCAGGAGATGGTCAGCCCGGGCGTCTTCCGCGCCGTCCTCGACTTCATCTACACCGGCCGGCTGGGCTCGGAGGCGGAGAGCGGCGGCGGCGGCAGCGACGGCGGCGGGGAGCCCAGCCTGGGCGCCGTGCTGGCCGCTGCCAGCTACCTTCAGATCCCGGACTTGGTGGCCCTCTGCAAGAAGAAGCTCCGGCGCTCCGGCAAGTTCTGCCAGCTCCGCGGCGGCTACTCGCCCTTCGGCAAACTGGCCCGGGGCATCCGCGCCGCCACGCCGGTTATCCAAAGCTGCTACGCGGCTGGGCCGCCGCGCCCCGTGGAGCCGGGCAACCCGCTCAGCACCCACTGCGGAGAGCTCTACGCCGCCGCCTCGCAGGGGGCCGCCCTGCACCCCCACGGCGGGCTGTGTCCCCCCGAGCGCCTCTGCTCCCCGCTCTGCGGCCTCGACCTCTCCAAGAAGAGCCCCAATGGGCCCTCGCCCCACCTCCCGCCGCCGCCACCTCCGGAGAGCCGCCTGCGTGCAGCGGTGGAGGGCCGGGAGAACTCGCTGCCCCCTCTGCCAGAGAGCCCCACCTCGGTGGTCGGCGCCGCCTTGCTGTCCAACCATGCAGCGTTCGGAGAGGCGGCCTCTTCGCAGCTCCAGGCCTCTTTCCTCCATCACCATCACCATCACCACCACCGCAGCAGCAGCAGCCCCGGGCCGGAGCCGTCGGGGCGGGCCGAGGTGGCGCCTGAATTCCTCTACCGCTGGATGAAGCACGAGCCCTCGGTGGGTGGCTACCTGGAGGACGACGACGACGACGACGACGAGGAGGAGGAGGAGGGCGACTGCCGGGGAGGACGGCGGAACAAGGGAGTCCGGGAGGGCGAGCTGGGACACAAGGCCGAGTCCCCCCCTTCGCAGCAGCGCCGCTACCCGACCCTGGAGAGCGGCGAGCCCGACGGAGAGGCCGAGGACTTGGAGAACGACAAGAGCACCAGCGAGGAGACGGGCTGCAGCAGTGGCGGGCCCTCTCCCGCGGCGGGCAGCCTGGAGCGATACCTGGGCTACGAGCCAGAGAGCTTCGGGGGCGACAACCTCTACGTCTGCATCCCCTGCGGGAAGGGCTTCCCCTCCTCGGAGCAGCTGAACGCGCACGTCGAGGCGCACAACGAAGAGGAGGAGCTGTACCGCAAGGAGGCCGCCGAGGCCGCCGCCGCTACCGGGCAGGGCTCACCTTTCCTGGACAAGCAGTTGCCGCCCCCGTCGCTGCAGCAGCAGCAGCAGCCATCGCAGCCGCCGTCGGGGGGCCCCGCGGGCTGCGACCTGCTGCGCCCTTACCGCTGCTCCTCCTGCGACAAGGCCTACAAGGACCCGGCCACGCTGCGCCAGCACGAGAAGACGCACTGGCTGACGCGGCCCTATCCCTGCTCCATCTGCGGCAAGAAGTTCACCCAGCGCGGCACCATGACCCGGCACATGCGCAGCCACCTGGGCCTGAAGCCCTTCGCCTGCGACGCCTGCGGGATGCGCTTCACCCGCCAGTACCGCCTGACGGAGCACATGCGGATCCACTCCGGCGAGAAGCCCTACGAGTGCCAGGTCTGCGGCGGCAAGTTCGCCCAGCAGCGCAACCTCCTCAGCCACATGAAGATGCACGCCGCTGCCGCCGCCGCTGCCGCCGCCGCCGCCTCGACGGGCCCCGACGGCAAGCTCAAGCTGGACGTCCTGGCCATGGCGCGCCTGGCGCAGCAGCAGCAACAGCAGGACAAGGAGCTGCTCTCGCACGCTTCGCACTTCTTGGCCGCCGCCGCCGACCCCAAGGCCGCCATGGAGAGCCTCTACCTCGGCCTCAGCCCCGACAAGGCGGCGGAGGTGATGGCGCAGGGGGTCGCCGCTGCCGCCGCCGCCGCCGCCGCCGCCCACCTGCACAACGACCACCAGGCCCGGACCATAGACCGGTTTTCCCCCCCCTGACCCGCGCTCGGGCGCTGCTTGCCTTGGGATGCAGCGGAGGAGCGGGCTGGCCTCCGTTTTCTGGGTGCGTGTGTGGGTGACGCCGTCCTCCGCCGCGGAACAGGGAGTGTCCCCAAAGAACCAGTTTAGACCCCCTTTACTGGTGATGCGGGTCCTATCTCCCCCCTTCTCTGCCAGGCTTTGGAACTGCTGCCCGCCCCCCCCGCCCCCAAACAGGGAACCGTGAATTTGTCCCTACCTCAGATGCACCCGCGGGGGGTCTTCCTCTTCCTCCTCCCCAGTTGTTGGAACTCATCACCAGCTTTCTTGGGGGGGGAGACAGGGGGCTCCCCTCCCCAGGGGCTCTGCCACATGACAGATGAGCTACCCATGGCGCAGAATGAACGCGGAATTGTCATTCTGGGGCTGGGTTTGCCACCGCAGGCCTGATTTGCTTCAACGCTACCGGAAAGAAACTCCCTGCATGTAAATAATCAAACAATTAAAAATAGCCCAACATGGAACCTTTTCTCCTGGTTTTCTACATGCAGGGAGATCTTGTTGATTTTACAAGGGGCCGGGGGTAAGCCTATAAATATTCCCTGGCCCTAGAATTTGTAATGGTACAATCCAGAATTGCACCCCCTTCCTTTCCTTCTGCTTTAGGGGCAGAGGGGCTCCCCCGCCTCAAGGAGGACCCCTCCCTTCTCTTTGAGGTGTAGGGATCGACTCAGGAAAGGGGCCTTGCAGCTTTGGTGCAGTCCTCAGGAATTGGGGGGGCAAACTAGTCCTCCTCCTTGAAAGCTTTAATAGCCAAGGGACAAATCAATTATGTTCCCCCCCCTCCCCGCCTTACATTTCCTCCACAACCCCTCTGAATTCCCAGGGTTTGACTTTGAGGAGAAAAAAGTAAACCCAGAAGGCCTCAGCCTTTGCCTGGGGGGTGGGGGGCGCTCCTCCCGCGCCTTCCTGGAGTCAAACCAGCAACTGACTGCCCTTCCCAAGGAATGCTGCTGCTGCTCCTCCTGTGGGGCAGGTTCAGTCTTTCTCTGTCTCCCTTTAGGATGGCACAAGGCACATCCTCAGGACAGGTCTGACTTTAGCTGAGGGGGGAGCCCTGTTTTTCACCTGCAAAAGCAGCTGAGGAAACTTGTGCCATCTGAAGTCTTGTGACGGGTTGATTGTGGCTGGAGCCTTTGTGGACCATGCCTGGCTGGCATCATATGAGTGCCGAGACTTAGGTGGTGGAGGGTGGGGCCAAATATTCACAAAATGCAATGTGTAGAGAGTCTGTGGCTGCTGATTTCAGTGTCCCACAGACTGTCCTCTTTGCATTTCATGGACATTTGCCTCCCCCATGCCCCTTGCAAAGTCCTGACCCCCAATATCTATATGTCTGGCAACTGAGGATACCCACACCAGCTTCTGTCACAATATGTTAAGGCTTTACGGTGACACAAGAGCACTTGTTTTTGTAACTGAATTGTCACTCTTTTTGCAGGAGTGGGGAGCTTGTACCTTTAAATTACACCTGTTGATTTTCTGCCTGACTGATAAAAACAAGGGGGGGAACCCTCCTCCCCAATGTGGCAACCTTAAATCTCAATGTGCGAGGAGGAAACCCTTTCTGTCTGTGACCCAACACCTTCAGGGTTTACACAGAGCTCCAAAAGAGGGATGGTCACTTGGGGCCCTCCAGATGTTGCTGGATTCCCAACTCCCAGGATGCCCCTGGCCATGCCAGCAGCTGGGAAAGGGCGTCCAGCAACCAGGAGGACTGCAGAGTCCTCAGTCCTGCTTTGGGATCAGCTCCCAGCAAGGGGCAATGCAGCTTGGCTCGCTGGCATGAGCTGCCTCCGGTCAGTTGCCTGGTGGTCTGTTTGGCAGCACTCCTGAGATGTGACAGAGAGGGCGGGGGGGACATCCTGGCACACAGAGCTGGAGTTCTTGGCTGCTGCCCCTTTTTGCCCCAGCGGGCACAGGGGAACTGATGCCAGCCCAGGACATCCTCTGAGCAAGCGCTTCACCTCCCCCAGCCTGTTTTGCAATGTGAATAGGGGAGGGCGCTCTGTCTCCTTTTCCCTTCAGTAAAGACTGTGATAGGAGGGGAGGGTTCCCTCTTGACGGAGGGCTGGACTCTGTTGGAAAGGGCTGAGCACCATCCCAGTCTTCCAAATACAAGCAGAATCCGCCGTCCATGGTTACTTACCCACTCCTGAAGCCAAAGATTATTTGGGGGTGTCTTTTGTGTGTGTAGGGGACCCCCTTCTCTGCCTGTCCCTCCTTCTAAAGGACAGTTTGACAAAGGCACTCCCCCAATTTGTCAGCTGTGTTGATGGCAGGATGGGCTGACCTATTTTACCTTTGGGATGCAGGAGGAAAACCAGAAGCTTTAAGAAGGCGTGTGTGTATGTTTAGGACGGGGACACCACATGTGCCTGTTTGCCCCATTTCCTGGGGTCAGCAGGTGCAGGTATTGGCCTCTCTGAAGCACTAGCCTCCTCACCCTTCCTGCTGCACTTATGGGGAGAGGGATGAGCATGTTGGGGGTGTGTGCAGATTTGCCCTCTGGCCCAGCCAAAGCAGCTGCCCCTCTCCTCCTGCCCCAAAAACCTTTTAACCAAAGTTTGGGTTAAAATGTGAAGCCCCCGCTTTTCACCTCTTTTGCACACAACCTCCCACCTTTACCCAGCGTGGGGCTGTGTCTTCTTCATCTGAGCCAGCTGCCTTCCCTGCCCCCACCCCTCTTCCCAGCCCTGGGAGGACACAGCAAGGGGCTCCCCCATCCTTGAAAAAAAAACCAAAACCCAACTATCAAAAAGGGGGCCCCTGCTGTGCCTCCTGTAGCATTTTGTACATGGGGTGTCGTTCCTTTTCTTTTATACCGGAAGAAAAATATATTAAAAAATTTTAAAACACAAACCAACCCAAGAGCAATAAAGGTTTTCTTTGACTCCACAAGGCCTCTGCTTCCTTGGGTCTGGGGTGGTGGTGGCTTCAAGGAGCTGGTGTGGCAGAAGGTGAGCCAGTGGGTGGCTCCAGTCAAGTCAGTGTGTACAACTCACCTTGCAGGGTTGTGGTGGGCCTAAAAGCAGGCAAGCCCTCGCACCACCCACTTGAGCATCTTGTGGGGAGGGTAAAGGAAACTTTAGGGCACAAACATGGTAATAATTGCTTGGCAGGGCAGGGGACAGAGATATCCAGGCTTTGTTAAACAACTGGGTTTGAAACCACAGATGCAAAGTTGTTCTTTTGAGTGCTGCTCAGTGGATGACTGTTAGGGGATGGATGAGGGGTCTTTACTGCTCTCTCCAATCTCTCCCCCCACCCCCACATTTGCAGGGCAGACGCAGGAAATGGGGAAAGAGGAATTTCTATGCTGCAAGTAAACATGGTCTGGGTTTGCGCTGGAGGAAGGGAACTTTATGCTAGTAAGCAAGATTTAGTGTCTGCATTGAGGAGCACCAGCTTCAAATGCCATTCGCTGTTCATCCAGGGAGGCCAGTCAGTGTCTGAGAGAACCCAGGGCATAGCGGGGCTAACGTGAGCAAGGCCCAGGTTGTGGGCTGCTTATGAGCCTGCAATTCCCTACACAATGTGTAAAAATGGGCCTTATTCGTGTACCTGATGCATCTGGACAGTGGAGACATTATCAGGAGTTTTCTTCTCTGCCTGTATTTAAAAAAAAGCCATGAGAAGGAAATGGCCAGGGGAGCAAGCAGCCACTGCAAGAGAGTCCTCCAAAGGAAATCTACTACTGGAGTGGGCTGAGGTTGGCCTACCTGGGCACAGGCCTCAGAGCAAGGGTAGCCAGTGGGGTGGTGTCGGGGTCCAAACTCCCTTCAGCCCGCATGGTCAGGGATGAAGGCAGCTGGCGTCTAACAAGAGAATCTGGAGGATACTGTGTAGGCTGCCCCTGCTGTAGACTCCCATTTCCCGCCTCAGATTTCTTCCTGACAAAGAGCCTTGTGAAAACCAACACCTTACACACTGCTTCAGCATCCTTCACCTGAAAACAATCCCAGTTTGAATTCAGTAGGACTTATGTCTGAGTAGACATGGATAGGAATGTAGTCTTTTCCTGCAATGTTTTGGGACTGATGCAGCAAACTATAGACACTGTGAGCCGCCTTTCTTCTTGGTCTGTCTGTCATAAATAATTCTGGGCATAGTCCTGTTTTGAAAAGAAGCCATTTCTTCTAAAATGCAGCCCACGATGGTGGCTTTCTTCTTGTCTCCCCCCTTGCCAAAATCAGCTGGAGAGTTCATCTGGCTCCCTCCTCAGCCCCATCCAAAGCGGTACCTTGACACAGCTGAGACCTCCCTCCCGCTCTTCCCAAATGAGGCAGCACAGAGCAGGTTCCCTACTAAAAATTTATTAAGAAAACCAAAAGGAACAAAAATGGTCACAAGCCCTCCATCAAACCCAGGCAGGCAAAAAGCAGAACTAAAGCGGGGGAGGGAGCCCTCCTTGTGGGAGGGGACCATGCTGGCTAGCTCTCCCCACTCCAGGGGGCTGGATCCACGCCTATCTCTTGCGAGCAGGTGGCCGACAGTGCCAGGCGTAGGCTGGCAAAGCCATAAGAGGCCGTCCCCCTCCTCTGGGCCAGCGGACAAAGGCAAGGGGTGGGGTTCTGTCCCAACCCATGTGGAACAAACTCCCCCCAGAAGCAAAAGTGGGATGACTTGCCTACAAAGTCTCCTCCTCACACAAGAGAAGTCCATTATCTAAGGCGGGTGTTGTTCTGTTTTGTTCCCAATTCTGCCCTCCTCCCACTCAAGCCCAAAGGCTCTGGGGATGGGCAACAATGCTGTTGCATCGACCCCTTCTTCAGATGCACTCTGGCTCCTCCCCGGGGGGGGGGAGGACACACAAGACAGCTGGCTTCCCCCCCCCAGTCCTCCCCCCCACAGTGTCAATACAGGCTCCAGAGGGGACTCTTCGGCGCTTCTTTGCAACAGCAGTTCTGCGCGTCAACTCCAAGGAACTTCCTCCCTTTGTCGGGAGTCTCTGTGCCCGCCAATCTCCCTCATGAGGGCACCTGCTTCTCTCTTCCCCCCCCCCCGCTCCCAATGCCAAAAGGTACCTGTTGTTCCCAAGCCCAGAGCTGCGGCCTCCCTCTCTAAAGCACGCCAGCGAGAGTGTCTCACAAGTAGCTAGCTTGTGTTGCGTTGGGGGACGAAACTGGCAAGTGCTGAAGTGTGTGTGTGTGTGTAAGGCCCCTGTGAGTTCCAGGGCTGCAAAAGGCGAGGATGGCGGGTGAAACGCCTGGGAACGACTCTGGATGGAAGTGAAGGGGCAGGAGGCCAGGCTGAGGCCAGACGCACCCGGCGGTTGCAGAAGGGGCTGAGATGACAACTGCACAATGTGGGCAGGAGGGAGGGGATTGGGGCCCAGAAAAAAACAGTCCACACACTTCCAAACAAAGGATCCCCGTTGCCCCACCTTGCCAAGGGGCCTCTCTGATTGGCCTTTCCTCCCCTGTCCAAAGAGCCCACGGTGGGGTGGGGAATCTATACCCCACAACCTCTGCGGAAACAACCTCCCTAGCGTGCCTCCCCAGCTCTCTCTCTTTCTCTCTCACCCCCACAGCACGGCCATTCCGGGTGGGGTTGGAGACGCTGTGTTTATTGTTCATTGGTGGGTCAGCTGGGAACGGGGCCAACGGCGGCAGCTTAGCACTAGGCTCCTCCGGCCACCATCTCAAGGCCGCCCCTGCAGGTGGCAACAGCTGCACGGCTTCCTGGGACAATGCCTGCCTGCTCACCCTTCCTGGGCCCACATCAGGAAAGTGGGGATGTCCCTCACAGGCACGTTGCGGGTCAAGGCCTTCACACGTAGGTTCCGGTCGTCCGTCAGCAGCACCACCTCCCGGAGCAGCCGGATCGGGTCATCTGGAGGAAGGCAGGGCAGGTGGGGGAGGGAGTCAGACCAGCAGGCCCCTGCGAGCTGCTTGGCAAACCAGGGCCCAGCTCTCGCCAAGCCCCAGAGCGCCTGCGCGGCCTGCGGCCCAGGACCCGCCTGCGTGGATCCCTTCTGAAGGGATTAACAATAACCATCCCCTGCTCAGGCCAGGCGACGAGACGGATTGTTACAAACCAGAGGCTGTCAGATTGTCAAGCCCCATCCGCCATAATCCCCTGATCGTCCGATTCCGCCCCAGCGAGGCGTAAACACTCAGAAACGCCTTCTCTGTCAAGCTGACAAGTTAAGCTGCTGAGAATTTGGCCCGAGAGACGGAAACCTGGGCCTTGGGGGGCAGATGCCTTTGCACCTCCTGCTCTGCCCGCCTTGGAAGCAGCCAAGAGGGCCAAAGGGGCTGGGCTGGGGGTGAAGGACTCGGGGGGGGGTGGACTGTGGGGGAAACGCCAGGACCCTCCCCGGTCACTGGCAGAAGGTGGGCCTGGAGCCGGTTCCAGGAAACACCCTGGCATCTTCCGGAGGGCAGGTGTGGAGCCAACACCAGCGACCCCCAAAAGAGACAAATGCACCACAACACCTACACTGTGGGGAAGAGGGGTGTGTGAGAGTGTAATTGACTGAGGACAGGCAGAAGATGATCCACCCCCCCAACGCACTCCAGAGCAGGCAGGGGAACCTGCCTGGCCCTCTGGATGTTTTTGGACTCCATCTCCCATCAGCCTCAGTGGCTGGCCCTCGCCTCGGGGATTGATGGGAGAGACCAGCAAGGTCCTGAGGGCCACACAGGGCACTTAGCCCTGACTCAGAGTCTTTGCTTCCCTGCAGAAACAAGCTCTGTCCTCACCCCGTTTCATACTCTGAATTGTATTCAAGATCAGCTGTCTGGCTCTTTTTGGTTTGTTTATGTGTCAAGAGAAGCTTTTTTTTGCATCAGAGAAGGGCTCTATCCTTCCGCACTTAGGAGAAAAAACAGAGTTTTAGGCTGCAACCCTAAAGACATTTACTAGGGAGTAAGACCCCAGTGTGGTGTAGTAGTTAAGGTGTTGGACAATGACCTGGGAGACCAGGGTTCAAATCCCCACATAGCCCTGAAGCTCCCTGGGTGATCTTGGGCCAGTCACTGCCTCTCAGCCTCATGAAAACCCTCTTCATAGGGTCGCCATAAGTCGGAATCGACTTGAAGGCAGTGCATTTACATTTTAAGCCCCCCCGAATGCAGTAGGACTTACTGCTGAGTAAACTGGACTGTTTAAAGAGACTTCAGACCAAGATATCACAAGCTCAGGTGAATCGCCTTCCTGCCACGCCAATTCAACTCCTGTGGAATCCCACTGCCTCCCCCCCCCACCTCCACCGTCACGTACCTTTGCTGACTGGCATGAAGTCCTTGGCTTTGTCATTGCAGTAGTGGAGACAACAGGAGAGGATCAAGTCGTCGTTGTTTCCCTGAGCAAAAGGGAGAAGTGGAAGGAGTGTCAGGCGGCTTTTCCCAGCCAGGAAAAACGACGTTCAGCGGACTGCCTGCCTTTGAGACGATTAACGGGCTATGTTTTTAAAATATGTCTGCATGTTTCACATTTGCTGCCAAAGTTGCAGGAGGGTTGCTTACAAAGACAGATGTGAATTGCAGGTGTTTCGTATGAATTTGGTAATGGCATAATGTGTTTGTTTCTTTGGCTAACAAGTGACTAACAAGTCAAGCAACAACAACTGTACTGGAGTGAAATCAATAGGCCTGGGTTAGTTACGTCCTTTAATTCAGTGGGTCTCCTCTGCGTAGGACTAATGTTGGATACAACTCAATATTGTCAAAGCTACCACAGATGAGCCATCTAATAAACAAGTTCTCCCTCACTCTCTGCCTGAATAAAAGGACACCTTGAGGGTGGCAGCATGGTGCAGTGGTTAGAGGGTCCAGTGAGGACATGGGAGACCAGGGTTCATAAGCTCCATTCAGCCACAAAGCTTGCCGGGTGGCCTTGGGCCAGTCACTGTCTTTCAGCATCTAGCCTACCTCACAGGACTGCTGTGTGGGTAAAATGGAGAGGGCAAGAACCAGGTACGCCACCCTTGAGCTCCTCAGAGGGCAGGTGGGCTATAAATGCAATAAACATAGCACAGCATAACATAAAGTAACGTAAGGCAGTGTGACGTAATGAGGGTGTTGACCTTCCACTCCCTCTGAAAACCAGAAAGCAAAGGAGCTTCCACGGTGAGTAAGCAGCAAACAAGGGTCCCCCTAAACTCCAAGCCCCACAGTAAAAACTGGCCCATCAGTCAATCTACAAACACTTTGCCAAGGGGGAGTCCTCCAGATGTTTGGGAGTTGTTGGCAAAGGCTGGCAAAGGCCTGCTTTATCAGATGAGTCTACCGAAGCAAAGCGTGTGGCCTTCACTGGAAATGGCCACACAGGCGCATGAGCTGGTCCACCTCTCACATGCAGAGGTGAACAAAGGTTCACCCGCCAAGTGTAACAGCCTGTTCCCAACAGAGGCTATCCTTTGGTCACTTCTGGGGAGCCCCATACCAAGGCAAAGACCTCACCTCTGGCTGTTTGTCCCCAGAATTGAGAACACAGGGGTAGACTGCCTCTGAATAAGGATGCTCTGTTGACCGATGATGGCCAAGAATAATCTTCCATGCAGGGATTATTTATGTGAATTTCTTGGCTGGGCCAGTCTAAAGTATAGCCCAGAATGTTATTCCCACCAGCAGCAGCAGCCACCGCCAACAGGCACAGGACCCTTTGGGAAGCCCACAAGTCAGGCGCATGAAGGCAATGCCCACCCTCAGAATGCAGCCCTGCCAGAGGTACACTGCCCCAGAGTGAGGAGGTTCCATTTAGCCATCAGCGGGGTCTCCATGTGGTCTGCTCTGGGCAATTCTTGTGGGTGGGCAGGAAGGGGAATCAGAGGGAACTGCTGTAGAGCCCAAGCCCCTGTGGCTCTCTGGGGCCTCTCCCTTTGCCCGCCACTGGATCCTTTCAACCGGGGTTTCAACCGGGGTTTCAACCGAGGGCCTTCTGCATGCAGGGCACATGCTCTGCTGCTGGGCTAAGGCCTTCCCTGGGCATTGGACCCAGAACCTCCCTCCCTCCCTGCCCAAAAGCAGGAACCACCTCCCTTCAGCTGAGGCCCTGCCTGCCTACCTGCTGCCTGGAGATGTCCTCGCTACGGAAGGAGATGGATTCCAACTCGTTGCCCCGGCTGGTGAGGGCGCGCATGTAGCTGTTGCGCTTCTCAAAGCGTGTCTCCAGGAACTCGACGGCCTTGCGGGCTCGCTCCTGCAACAGGCGCGCATAGCCCCCGACGCGATGCTCTGACTCGGGGCCCTTGGCCAGCCCGTCCAGTTCGTTTATTACTAGCCAGAGGAAAAATGGGGAGAGAAGGAGCTGTTGGCATTTGCGGTTTGAGTCTCAGCGAACGCACTCTCCAGAGGGCTGGGGACCCTGACCCCATTTTCTCTGGGGTGGATGGCTGTGGGCACTGGCCCCAACTGTGGGTGGAGAGAGAGAAGCCCAGAGAGGCAAGGCAGGTGGCCAACACCAGGCCAGGAGCGGCAAACCCACCAACCTCCCTGTCACAGAGTGAGTTATGAAGGTTTTTTAATTTGGGCGGGGAGGGCAGCAGATGGCACAGGAAGAGCCACGCTTGCACAGATGAAGCCTACAGCAAGAGACGGGTCCAGGGCCAAAGTGTTTCCAGGCACCGCTTCCCAGGCACCCAGCACCGCCACCACCTCCCTGAGATGGTTAACGCGGCTGCTCTTTTTGGTTGCCTTGCCAAGCGCTGAGATCAAGTGGGAAGTATGCATTCCTCAGAGAGGCTGGGGGGGGGGGAGTGGAGAAAGCGAGTGCAGGGCAAGAGCCTTTCTCTATTTCAACGAAATCCCATCCCTGCCCTCGGGTTTTGGTGCTGATGGTGCTTCTTGCCAGCCAATCCCTGGGACATTCCTCTGGCAACAGCCCCCACCCAGGCCCCGCTCTGCAAGATCTGATCCCAGCCCAGGCATGGCTGCTTGCTCTTGGCGGGCTGGAGCGAAGGGCACAGTGCAAAGGAACATCAAACGGGGGAGAGGGAGAGAGAGGCTGGTACTCTGTCCTGACTGAAATCCGTTTTGCAGGCACTTCCAAGCCAAACAGTCTTCAAAGGGGAAGCTTGTTTGTGCTCCTGCCCCGACGGCTCTTCTTCTCCCCAGCAGGGTCAGGTTCAGGGAGCACGGAGTTTGGGGGAGGGGGGAGCACCAGGGAGCTTTAACCCTTGGCTGCACCGGCCTCAGGAAGAGAAGCCAGAGGGTGGGTGACTGGGCCAACTGAGCTGGGAGAGGGAGTCCGTTCAAGGCCTTCTGCTGCTGCCCACTGCAGCAGGAGCCCAATCTGGGTGCAGCCTGCCGTGAGCTGCGTGACGGCTGCAGGAGGCTGCTGGGAGTTGTTCGGATGTGGCTTTCGGGCTCCCCACGAGGGGCCACAGAGAGAATGGGGCTTGTTGTCTTGACCCAGCTACGGAGCTCTCCATATGTTCTGATGTCTGGGGCCTGGCTCGCTGGCTGGGCCTACCTAAGTACGCCCTTTCGCACAGTCGCCCAACTCCCGGCCCTGTGTGTGTGAGTGTGCACAGGCCCTGGATGGCCAGCCTCAGTAAGGGTGTGTGGACTGTGTGTCCTTTGGGGTCACCCCTTTCCCCGGCCACCAGCCCACGATGCACAATGAACCTGTAAGGTGGCTAGGGGGGAGGGAAGAAAGTGGGCCATGCTCTTCAGCCAGAAGGCAAAGGGTGAGAGGGAAGGGCACTCCCCCGCCATGGCTTGCCTGATGGCTGCCTGATGTGAAGCCACACACCTGCCTTCCCCTGCTGCCAAGCACCCCCAGGAGCACAGGGTGGAGGGAGTGTGCGTGTGTGTGTGTGCGAGAGAGGTCACTGGGGCCCCAGAGGCCAGCTGTGCTTGGGGGAGGCGGCCTTCCGCTTGCAGCGTCCTCCCCCAGGGCACTGAGTGAGCAATGGGTGAGGGTGCCCAGCATCTCTCTCTCCTCACCCCCCCCTTGCTGGACTTCCAGACCACCCAGCAGCAGCTGCCGCCGCCGCCTGTGTGATCTGCCAGGGCTGAGTGTTTACCAATAACAGGAACCAGCTTTGCTGAGTTGCGACTGCAGCTTTATAAGGAGAAAAGGGAGAGTCAGGCCGGCGGAAGGACACGGCGGGGCTGGGATGAGCCCCCCTGGAACAGAGGCACTGACCGGAGCATCCCTGCCGGCAGCAGAGGGCCAGCCAGATGCCTCCGGTGAGCCCACAAGCAGGGTGTGAAGACGACGGCCCCTCTCTTCCCCTGCTGCTTGTGCCTCCTTGCACCTCAGTAGTGCAGAGGTAGACTGCCTCTAAGTGTGGGGGCTTCATTTACACCTGCCACTCTGGTCCTTAGACCTTGCCCAGTGTTCCAGAAGGTGACTCAAAGAATCCCCATCTATTGCGGGGAGGAGGAGGAGGAGGAGGAGGGAGTCTCTCCTGAAAGTGATGGCCAGCAGCTTCATCTGCCAAGGAGTTCCGCAGGGGAATGACGCATTGCATGAAGACGTTATTGGACAGGGCTGCTGGAGACCTTCTGGAATGCCAGGTGCTGGACAGGATGCTTTGCCCTGATCCAGCACTGCAGGGCTCTTCTTACGGTTCTATGAGCTTCCGTTGGCCCAATAAGTAGCTTCTCCCTGCAGAGTGCAATGATCCTCTGGGGCTGGCTGCCACATGCAAAGTGCTGCTAGTCATCTCCGCAGAAAGGGCCAGACCAGCCTTCCCCAGCCTGGTGCTCTCCCAATGTTTGGGGCAGCAACTCCCATCAGCCCTGGGCAGCACGGCCATGCAAATGGGCTGCAGTTCAAGCCATCTGGAAGGCACCAGGCGGGCGAAGGCCAGCCCAAACACACTGACTGGGGGTGGCTTTCTCTATCAAGGGTTAGTTGCCAGGACCACGTTAACAAAAAGATCCTCCACGCCCGGGAGCAGCCTACCAGGCTAGCGAACAGCTCCTTGCCTTGTTGCCTGCTGTGAAATAAGATGTGCCTCCAGGGGGCTGGGGGGGCTTCATCAGAAGAGCCACTGTGGTACAGCGTGGATTAGGATGTCAGACCAGGATTGGGGAGACCCCAGTTCAAATTCCTACTCTGCTATAGAGTTCCCTGGGTGACCCTGGGCCAATTACTACTAGCCTACGCCACAGAGCTCTTGAGGGTAAAATGGGAGAGAGGGAGGGCGTCCTGACTGCCCTCTCTGGACAGGGATGGGAAACCGTTCCTAGCCCAAGGGCTGCATTCCCTGACAGTCAACCTTCTGGAGGCCGGGCAGAGGCAATGCAGGCATAGGAGATGCAGACACGACTCTTGCCTTTGCGTGGGAGGCTTGCACTCCAGACGCCTACGCGCATGGACACACACATCCCGCCCTCTCTCTGTCCTCCCCACCAGGCAAGCAAGGGGCATTATTACATGTCAAGGACACAGTGGAGCCAGGCAATGCGGTCGAGGAGAATATGGGGCAGGACTAGTCGGGGTCGTGGCCTGAGAAGAGACCCCAGGGCTGGTCGGAGAGGCCTGGAGGGCCACATTTGGCCCCCCACCCCTGGCTTAGGAGTACGGGTGGGATATAAATGTCATCAATAAATTTAAAATAGTTACTGTTTGTCCCCAAAGGATTCAACAAGATGGTACTGTGGACAGGCAGGCTAAGGAAGCCTTTTCGTGGGCTGGTTAACTTTCGTTCTCGGGAGGCCCGTGGCTGACCTCCACTTGGAGGCAGAGTGCTGGGCATATCCTTACACGCACGTGGCAGAAGCCCTGACTGGGCAGCCCGCCTCCCGCCCTCCCACTCACCGATCAAGGGCACCACGAGGATGAACTGCCGGCAGTCCAGAAGCTTGATGAGGCTGCCCAGGTGGTCAATGAAGCCATTGGTGTCTGGCACCAGGAAGACGGGACGGATCTCCAGCTCCATGTGCCTCACTTGGGCCTGGTCCTTCAGCACCGCCTGAAAAAGTCCCGTGGGGGATGAGGTGGGGATTACTATCCCAGCATGCACCAGGACCCGCACCAGACATACGCTCCCTCCTGCCTCCCCCAAATTCTGCATGATGCAAACTGTGTACCTCTGCACAGCATTCCTTCTGCTAGCCTGACTCTCCTCCCATGTGGACCTGCAGAGGTGTCTTAAGATCAGCCTTAGAGGCCACTTGCCCCCAGGGCCATCATCTCAGGCGAGTGGCCTTTTTGGTGGAGGCCCCGTGGCTCTGGAAGCCCCTCCCATTGGGGATCCCTGCGCCGTTGTTGCTGCTGTCATCAGTTAAAAACACTTCTGTTTTGACAGGCTTTTCACACTTGCTTTTATCACTGCCTAGATCTCTCTGGCTTAGGTGACTGCTTTTATTTTTATTGATTGTTATGATTTATTGTGTCTCCATTGGTTTTTAAAAATAGACTCTCATCATCCTGTCTTATTGATCTCCCTGTTTTCAATGCATTTTCTCCTTTGTTATGTGCTCCTGTGTTTTATCCTTTGTGTGTGTCATGAGAGCTGTTCTGAAGGCTCTGTGAGCTGAGGAGTTGGCTACAGAAAAATCAACGGATGGGTAAGATCAATGATTAGGAGCCCAGAAAGCCCTCCTGCTTCCCCCTGCCCCCAGCCAAGCCTCCACACTTTCAGATTGGTCCTTACATCCATATGGGCTAGGAACTTGCTCTGAGAGTTTGCACGTCCCTTTTTATAAAACGGTATCTGAGATTCTGAGTGTTCGGTGTTCAGCACTTGTGAACAAACCCACCGTGTATGTTGGGGGTAAGTGCATTAACCATTACTGGACTCATGGAGTTCTGTCTGTATTTAGCAATACTTTACAGAAAGGACATGACCAGGAACGAAAAGTAATCTGCATGACGTCACACAAGTTCCTGGTAGGCGGAGCTGTTCTTGAGTGCCCCCGACATGCGTGCCTGATGCCCGGGAGGTGCCTCCCTCTTCAGGCTTCTTGGCCCAGACTCTTGGGCTCCTGGCAGCACAGAGCGAGGCCTGTGCCGGCCGTCACGTCCCATCCTGCCCCCCTGGGCTGGCCAGGGAGAGGACGACAGGATGCGCGGGGCGGTGGGGATGGTGCCAAGTCCCCTCTCCCCCCCCTTGCAAGAGGCTGTTCAAGGAGCTGGAGGGGAACTCGCCTCAGCAGGGTTCAGAGGCCAGGAGGAGGTTTGTTTGTGTTTGACAGATGGTGGCCAAGGGGGTACGAGGAGAGCACTGACATCCGGCCAGCCCAGGGATGAGAGACAGAGAGAGAGAGAGAGAGAGGGCGCCTGTGTCTCAGGCTTTGGGAAAGGGGCAGGTTGCTGCAAAGGGCATCCAATGCCAGCCTGATGCCCCCATCCACTGGTAACATAACCAGTGTTTCCTGAGAAGAGACAGAGGCTTCCTGAAGAAGAATGCCTCTGAGCACCTGCAAAGTTGCATTCCCGCTCACCGCATTGGGCTCCCAAGAAGATCAGGCCTCGCTTGGGAGAGAGAGCCAGGGTCCATTGCGAGGCAAGCGGCTACCAAAGTCTTCATACAGCCGGCCTGATGGCGTGGGGGAAGCGTCCTCGGAAGGAGGAGGGGTGGGGAGCTGGCAAGCGGCAGGCTCCAATGTGTCCGCTGCCCGGCAGCGCTTGCTTGCCGTCGCCGCCGCGGAGCCGTTTGGGTGGGGGTTGCCCTTCCGCTGCTGGCAGGTGTGTGGGCCTGTGCGCGTGCTGCTGGCAGGCTCATTGTTCCCAGTGCAAAGGGCGAAGGCGCTAAATATAGGCAGAGGCACTCTGCCCCTGCCCGCCTGCAGCTGGACCTGGCGAGGAGGAGGACAGGAGTGCAACTATTTCGGGCTGGCCTCCCTGGGGAGCAGCTGCCCCTGCTGTGCCCAGAAAAAAAGAATAGGGCCCGCCCAGAGGAAGAGCTTGTTATCGTTCAGGTGGGAATGTTTTCAGCTGCACAGGAAATGCCGCCTCTCCAGGCGGACAAAGGACAGGGCAGACGTGGGTGAGGGGCAAAGCTGGAAAGGGGAGGGGGGAAGAGTGCAAAGCACTCCTCTTTTCGGCTGAGCAAGAGTGACAGTGGGAGCCTCTGCCTGCCCCCTGCATGCCCTCCCCGGTGTGAGACTGCTTTGCATTGCCAAGATCCTGCCTCAGAACACGTGAGCAAGACTCAAGCAGTGCCTCTGAGCTTGCGCAGATTTGATTGTCCTCCCCCTACATAAGAAGAGCCCGGCTGCAGCTGGGTCAGGCCAATGGGGGCGCATCTAGCCCAGCACCCTGTCCTCACAGTGGCCAGCCAGAGGCCCCTCACAGGAAGCCTGCAGGCAGGACCTGAGGGAAACACAACTGACTGCCCGGCTGCGATTCCCAGAAACGGTATGATTCAGAGGCACGCTGCCCTGGACACTGGAGAAAGAAGACAGCCATCGAGGCTTGTAGCCGTTGACAGCCTCAGTCTCCGTTGGCCAGCCTAATCCTCTTTCCAAACTCAGCTATCAATCAACACAATCCTCAGTGCTCCAGGCTGATGGGATGGGGTGTCTCCCGGTGGGCCTACTGTTTTGCGCTCCATCTCCATCACTCTGGAGCTGGTAGAAGCCGCCGTCTCCTTTGACCTGAGCTCCCACCCCTCCCCTCCATCCCAGATTCCAACTTTTGGATCTCAGAACCTCCTAATTGCAGAAGCATACGGGACCCCAGGTGGGGGAGGGAAGGTAGGCTACGGGGTGGGAAACAGGACATGTTTACATGTATCAAGGAAGCCCCCCCCCCACACCGCCCAAGTCTAATATGGGAAGCTCTTGGCTGAAGGGAAGGGCAGGGCTTTGGTGGGCCTCTGTCTCCCTGCCTGGGCGCAGCTCTGCAATCTTGACACCTCCCCCCCGCCCCGGTGAGGCACCAAGCCAAGAATCAGGGTTTCCCAGCTGTAGAGCTCTTTCCTACAGAGACCCTGGGGATCGGGGCCCTTGCTGCCGCCACCACCGGGGCTTGGTTTAGGGGTGGCCCCCTTGAATTGCCCGTGTTTGGCCCTGCAGCTGCGCTGTCACACAATTTTTTTAAAAAAACAACAACTCTGGAAGGTTGAAGCCACCATCCCTGATGCACCTTTAGGCCCCGAGGAAACCCAGCTCCCTGACAGCTCCTCTTGCTGCCTGGCTCCAGCCAAGCGAGTTTCACGCTCCCTCTCCCTCTCTCACATATAACGCGCAGAGTCGCTCTTGCTTGCCAGAACCTGGGCCCTTTCTCTCCCTTTCCTCCTGGCTGGCTGCAGCACCACCATCAGCAGCAACAGGCAATGATGGGCCTGAAGAGCAGAAAGAGGGAGCGAGCAAGCGGTGGTTCTGGGCCTGCAGCCAATAGCCGGCGGGTACGCACATGTGCGCGCTCTCCCAGTAGGGCCTTCAGCGGCCCTGTTTTACAACCACCTCGGCACAGACTCCAGAGTTCACGCATATGGCTAGACAGATGTGTTTGGCTGGCGTTCAAGGCTGGGAAATGAAGAGTTATGGAAGTGAAGAGGGCCCTGGGCACTGCAGAGAATTTGGGGGGTGGGAGAGAGGGGGAGGGGGAATTTCCCTGGGCTGCAGGGAGCCAGCCAGGCAGCCGGGTCGAAAGGCAAGCCAGGCAGCCACCCCACTCCCCAGGCTTGGTCTCAAGGAGCTGCTGGCACAGAGATGCTTCGAAGTCTTGGAGCAGGGAGGGGAACCGGCAGGAGGACTAGTGTGGCCCCCACCCTTGCAGCAGAGGTGGGGCACGTCGGGGTTGTGCCAGGGAACTTGGCTCTGCTTGGCTTGTGGTGGTGCGGCTGGAGGGGCTTGTGGTGGCAGTGCCATCCAGTGCCATCGCTGTGAGGCGTGCGTATGTTTTAGGAAAGAGGAGGCTATATATATAAAAACATAAAAATGACTGAAGGTGACTTGAGGCTGGCCAATGAAGGTTGGTCAGGATGGTCCAGGGTGACATTGATCCTAGAGGCCGTGGGGACTGCCACCTCCAGCGAGGAGAGGGGGCAGCTGGGCTTTGGGGGTCCAGGAGCACAACCCGAGCCACACTCATGGTGCTTATGGCTGGCTCCTTGGGGGCTGGTCTAGACCCCTTTGGGACAACACAGCTCCAGGAAGACCTCCCTATGTCCTGATGTGGGATGCCGGTCCCATTGAGAGCTCCCCCACCTGTTCCCTGAGCAGGCCTCCCTACAAGTTTTGCCTAGAAAAATACTGCTCTTTGATTTTAAGAATATCGGAAGGGCCTGGAGGCTGGACCAGGCCAACGGGGGCCCATCTAGTCCAGCACCCTGTTCTCACAGCAGACAGCCGGACACCCCAAAGGGAAGCCTGTAAGCGGGGCGTGAGCACAACCGCAATGCTCCCCACTTGCCATTCCCAGCAGTTGGCATTATTCAGAAGCAAGAGAGAGCCATTGTGGATTTGTCTCGTCTTCCTTCAAAGCCATCCAGACCGACGACCACCCCTGCCTCCTGTGGGAGCAAATTCCATTCTACTCTCTTTTGCCTGCCCTCAGCCTTCCAGCATCCAGCTTCGGCTTCCCTGGATGTCTTTGAGTACTAGTATTATGAGAGAGGGAGAAAAACTCTTCCGTATCCACTCTCTCCAGACCATGCAGGTTTTAGGTTTTCAGCCTGCCTTTTATTTTTGCTGTGTTAGACGTATCTGTAGCTTTCTTTTTTTAATATTCCATTTATATGTTTTGCAAAGTGTATGAGATATACTACCTTGGAATCTTTTCAATGAAGGGAGGTTGAGAAATATTTCTTCAAACTGAGGGCCGCATTCCCTCCTGGGCAACCTTCAGAGGGCCGCATGCCAGGGATGGGCAGGGCCAGAGGCAAAAGTGGGCAGGGCTATGAATGTCAACTTCTCCTTTTGTAGACTAAGCTCATTTCCACACGCGCTCGCAGACCCCTCTCTCTTCCTCACCCATGCAAGCAAGAGGCATGATCCCAGGTCAAGGACACAGACCATGCCAGGCAAGGCCACCCCAAACTGGGGGGAGTGCTGAGGGCCAGACAGTGAGGCTTGGAGGGCCGCATTTGAGGCCCAGGCCTGGCGTTCCCTGTCCGCACTCAACCCCAACCCTAAGCAAACAGATATACACACAGAAACACCCACGTGCCCCCCTGCTCTGCCTGACGCTCGCGCTCTGCCCCAGCCAGACCTGGATTTTCTCCTGCCGACGTTGCTGCTCAGCCACCTTCCTGGTCAGGGCTTGCTTCTTCGCCCGCAGCTCCTTAATATCCAGCTCTCCGCCGCTGGCGTCAGCCTCCGAGTCATCCTCAAACGCCTCAATCCTGACGTTGTCCTCCTTCTCACGGGCCGGGCAAATGAGAGGAAAAGGGGTCGTTGGGAAGAACCATGGCAACAAAGGAAAACTAACAATCAGGGCGACTCTGGGCCAGCCACTGTCTCTAGCTTGACCCACCTCACAACCCACCTCCTGCTGGAAGGATAAAACGGGGAGGAGGAGAACTGAGTACACCACTGTCAGCCCCTCGCAGGAAAGGTGGGACATAAATGCCATAATAAAAATAATTAAAAAATAATAATACATCTATACAGCACTTTTATATTTCTAAAAACACCACCGTTCTGTCTTCCCACAATCAATGGTGAAAACTGCGATGCTGAGCGTGCTGTTGGAGAACGGGAACCTGCTCATAGAACTGCAATTCCCAGGATCCCTTGGGAGCATCAGCTGCACCCAAGCTCACTCTCCCTCCCCTCTTGCTGTGGGGACAGATGTGGTGAGCGTAAGTGTGCGTGGCACGGAGTGATGGCTCACACCAGGTTCCCCGGCTCTTGTAAACATATCACACGTACGACCGTTTTAGAGGTACAAGCGAAGTATTCTGCTCCGAACTCAAGACAGGAAGGCAGACGCTGACTGGGGTCCCCAATCCCCAGGGGGCTGGATCAGTGCCTAAGCCCAAGGCCCCACTAGGAGCAGAGTGGTCTCCACAGCCTCAGGGTCAAATGCCTCCCCCCGCTTGGTTCTCTGCTTAGCCTGACCTCCTGCGAGAGCCTCTGCAAGACAAGCGTGGCCTTGCAGAGTGGCTGGCAGGGATGCTGAACAAACAAATGAAGGCAAGCGGGAGCACACACACACAGCCTGTAGAGAACCCTGGGCTACAGGAACAAGCCGGGGCAGAAAAACAAGAGGAGAAATTCTTTAATCACATCAGGATGTGTGAGAGAGGCAAAGGGAGGGCAGCAGGGAAGAGGAGGTGGCTGGGGGGGGTGCAGGGGAAGAGAGAGGAGAGCCAACATCAAGTCCCTCTTCCTGTACGTGTGCTGGAGGCTGCTGTTCAGTGCTGCTTCCCCCCCCCCAGCAACATGGCTATAAACTCGATCCTGAGCCTGAACCCTCAGCCTCGCTCTGCCTCCCCCACCCCCTTCCTGCTGGGCCTGAGCCGCACGTTATTAAAGCTGTGCCCCCCCCAGCCCCTGCTTTGTAAAACGCATCTGGAACTCATCGCTGTTGCGAGAGAGAGAGAGACAGAGAGAACAAGGCGGCCGGGTGGGACTGGCAGGGAGAGGGGCACTCACAGGAGCACAGCCCATGAGGGAGAGGGAGACGGTGCTGCGGACCCCTCCCCCCAATGGGCCGGTCCTCCTCCTCCTCTTCGCCAGCTATAAATAGCGGGGGGCCGCAGGCGGCCAGCCCAGGCCCTGCTGGGGCAATTGCTCCTGCCTGCCTGCCTCTCTTTCCCTCCCCGCCCGGTACCTGATCATCCAGTTGTTTTCCCTCTTGGCTCGCTGCTTCCTTTCCCATGGCGTCTGGGACGGGGGCCACTGACACATACTTTCCACCCTTGAATGCCAGCAATGGCTCCTCTTGGCCACAAAGGGCTTCCAGGAAATACTTCAACACCGTGACCCTCTTGCAGTCGGCCGCAATAACCTATGAAGCCAGGAGGGGGGGGAGGGAGAGTGGAGGGGGGGAAACACAAAAAAGATTGGGGTTAGAGGGCATTATTGTGTGTATGGTGGATACAGGAACCACAGGGAAGGTGGGTCAGAGAGACCGGGTTCGAGTCCTGCCAGCTCTGCCGTGGAGCGGCGGGTGCCCTTGGGAACACTGCAGCAACCAACCTCTCCCTCCAGGGACAAAATTCAACAGGTAGAGCAGCCGCAGGGTAGTGGCAGCAGAGGGCCCAGAATGGCCCCTTCTGGAATAGGAAGTGACCGTGGGGATCTTCCCTTCCCACCAGAATTGCTGACTCCCCCCCAGCCGGGCATGAGCGGCTAAGGGGCTTTCTGACACAGCCCCCAAACCTCCAGGAACTGTCCTTTCATTTATTTATATTTAAATATTCTCTGTCTCTTTCTGCCCAGAGGCCTTCAAAGCAGCTAAAACACAGTAAGAGATGAAACAATAATAAAAGGATTTTATGTTTTGGTTTTGAAAAAATACTGTGTACTCCGTGTGTGTGTGTGTGTGTTTAGGCCCCCAGCAGTTTGTCCCCCCACGAGAAGGGAGCTGCTGAGGTCCCTCCACCAACCTCCCCCCTCCTTGCTTCAATTCCTCTGTGGGGAAGAGGGCAAGGGGGCCTTGGAGGAGGAGGAGGCAGGCCAGGCTGCTGCTGAGACTCAGTTGGTCTGGCCAAAATCAGCCTTTGCCAACCTGGTGACCCCCAGATGGGCTGCAACTCCCGCCGGCCCCACTGAGGCCACCAGGCTGGCAAAGGCCAGGCAAAGTCATGCAGCGCTTCTCCTTCCCCATCGATACCCTGCAAGGAGGGGTATAAGGTGCGTCTTAGCCACATGGGATGTGAACCTCCCCCTGCCCCACACAGATCAGACCAGCGTCCTGCTTTTCACGCAGCTGAGACGATGGCCCAGTGGGGAAGCCCACAAGCAGAGCATGAAAGGAACATGCCTTTGCCTGCTGCTGTTCACCAGGCAGACTGCCCCCAAACAGGGATGCTCCACATGCCCATCATACTAACTCCTCGAGTGTGTCTAGTCCCCTCTAAAAGCCACCCAAGCCAGTGCTGGGCGAAGAAATCCTTCCCAAATCTCTTGCCAACCTGGGAGTGCTGGGATCCTTTACCGGCCCAGCTCTGGCTGACAAGAGCAGCAAGCAAGTTTCCGAGTTCTTCAGAACACTTCGGCTGGCAGAGAGTTTCCAGCCGCTTCCAGGCTGGCTGCGTTGTGCCTCTGCCCCCAAACATCCCGGTTGCAGAGGGAAGTGAGCGGAGTGGGGTGGGGAGAGAAACGAGGCGAGGCGTCTTGAGTGCCACTGAGCGGCCTCCAGCTCCTCCAAGTCTGTTTCCAAAGGTGCACAGGCAGATTTTAATGTGGGTCTCCCCCCTCCCCCCCTCCATTCTTGAGGGCATTGGCCTCTCTGCTGCGGCCAGATCACCCAGAAGAACTGAAAGACACCCCCATCGCCGATGCCAGCTGGACAGGAGACCCAAAAGAGTCTGAGGGAAAAAATGAGCTGCAAAGTGCTGGCAGCCAGGAGCCCGGAAGGCCTCTCCCGGCAAGCCCCTCCACCTCTGCCCCTACACTATGGGGATGGCAACGCTCAGCCTGCCTGTAAGGATAACCAAGAGGCATGCAGAGCGCTTCAAACACATTCACTGAGCCACGGTGGTTAAGGGACACTTCTGTCCACACAGATTTTAGGAAGAGGAGCCCTGCTTGTGCCTTCTTGTGTGGGGGCCACCTGGACTCAAAGGGCCGTTGGGGCAAAGGCTCTCCCTACACTTTTTAAAGTGGGCAATATAAAATAGGAAAGATGTCTAAAGCTGCTGAGCCTTTATCCCACCTACTCCAGTCCTCCAGGAGGCTCCTCACTCCCGGGGCCCTTCCTGGGCACACCCCACCCACCCCTGCCTTGGCAATGTCATCACAGTGCCCCGACGGAACTGCAACCCATGCAACCCCCGTGCCAGGGCTGGTGGAGGGGGCTGGGCGCCCTTTTTGCACGGGCACCCTTGCCCTCAAACGCTAGAGGCCTGGCCTGCAAGAGGAGGCAGAGCAAGGGGGTGCTGCTGGCACACAGAGGGGCCCATGGCCTAGGCTGCTCACACCCAGGCACCAGCACATGGCTCAGAGAGAGAGCGGCCTAGGCCAGGGGCCCTGCACGTGGAGGGCGACTCAGAGCTGTCAGGAGCGGTGGGGAGAGGCAGCACTGTGGTGCCCAGGAGAGGAAGTGGCTGCCAGCATCCTCACTGTCGTAATCGGAGATGCATGGCACTTGGGACGCTGCCTGACCCTGCCATGACCCCCCAAGCGTGTCTCCCCTCCCCCAAGCAGGAAACACTCTGTAATTGGAGAAGGAGGGGAAATGGATCTTGCTTGCTCCAAAAGGCCAGAGGCAGCTACCAATTACCCCAGTGCAAGTGCATGCCATGTCTGTGCGCACAGAGAGATGTGATGGAAGCATCGCTGTGTGTGTGTCTTGATCTCTGTATGGGCAGCACAGCCAGGAATCGATCAGGATAGGCCATGATGTGCCAGCACTAACCCCCACACCTGTTACACTGGCCTGCCTTAGAGGGTTGTTGTTGTTGTTATGTGACTTCAAGTCGATTATGACTTATGGCAACCCTATGAATCAGCAATCTCCAATAGCAACTGTTATAAACCACCCTGTTCAGATCTTTGGTTTTCTTTGTGGAATCAATCCATCTCTTGTTTGGCCTTCCTCTTTTTCAACTCCCTTCTGTTTTTCCCAGCATTATTGACTTTTCTAGTGAATGGTCTTCTCATTATACATCCAAGGATTATAACCTCAGTTTCATCATTTTAGCTTCTAATGATTTTTGTTTTCCTGTTATATGCCTTCAAGTTGATTATGACTTATGGCGACCCTATGAATCAGCAACCTCCAACAGCATTTGTACGAGTTGATGTTTCTCTTATCCACCTTTTTCACTGTCCAACTTTCACATCCATACATAGAGATCGGAAATACCATGTTCTGAATGATCCTGACTTTAGTGTTCAGTGATACATCTTTGCAACTGAGGACCTTTTCTAGTTCTCTCATAGCTGCCCTCCCCAGTCCTAGCCTTCTTCTGATTTCTTGACTATTGTCTCCATTTTGGTTACTGACTGTGCCAAGGTATTGATAATCCTTGACAAGTTCAATGTCCTCGTTGTCATCTGTAAAGTTACATAAATCTTCTGTTGTCATTACTTTAGTCTTCTTGATGTTCAGCTGTAGTCCTGCTTTTGTGCTTTCCTCTTTAACTTTCATCAGCATTCGTTTCAAATCATTACTGGTTTCTGCTCGTAGTATGGTATCGTCTGCATATCTTAAATTATTGATATTTCTCCCTCCAATTTTCACACCTCCTTCATCCTGGTCCAATCTTGCTCTCCGTATGATATGTTCTGTGTATAAATTAAATGAATAGGGTGATAAAATACACCCCTGCCTCACACCCTTTCTGATTGGGAACCAATCAGTTTCTTCATATTCTGTCCTTACAGTAGCCTCTTGTGCAGAGTATAGGTTGCGCATCAGGACAATCAGATGCTGTGGCACCCCCATTCCTTTTAAAGCATTCTGTAGTTTTTATGGTCGACTCTACACAGTCAAAGGCTTTGCTGTAATCTATAAAGCACAAGGTGATTTCCTTCTGAAATTCTTTGGTCTGTTCCACTATCCAACATATGCTTACGACATGATCTCTGGTGCCTCTTCTTAGAGGGTTAAGGTAAGGAAACGCTATTTGAGCCTCTAAGTCAGAGCCCCTGCTTTGCATGCAGAAGGTCCCACGTTCAATCTCCAACGGCATCTCCAAGTAGGGCTGGGGAAAAAAGAGTCCTAGCTTGAAACCCTGGAGCTGCTGCCAGTCAGCGTAGACAACACTGAGGTAGATGGCTGGACCCATGGCCTTACGCGGTCGAAGGCAGCTTCCCGTGTTCCACTGATGGGGAAGCCATGGGCCCTCCAGCTGCTGCTTGGCCCTCCAACCCCGAGGGGCCCCGGTGGCCAAAGGCCAGGGGAGATGACGGGAGGTGGAGTCCACACGCAGAGGGCCACCACAGCAGCCACATCCTGGACCTCAGCTAGTTTTAGACGGCATGTCTCGGATTCCGTTTTGTTATTTTTATGCTGCCTGTTTGCAGCAGCAAGTCAAGGCCATGTGCAAAAGCGGCCTTGCAAGAGCCACACGAGAAGCAGGATCAAGTGTAATTTGTCTTAAAATAAGGGGAGGGGAAAATGAAATCAGAGACCCCAGAAGGGTGAAGGACTAAAGCACCCTGCTTCACTAAAAAAGAGAGTTTTCACCTGCCATCTAAAAGTACCTGAAGAGGCAGCCAACTGTTGCTGGAGAGAGCGGGGGGGGGGGGGTAGGGGAGCCCCATTCATTCTACTCGGAGGGCAGAGCCAGAAGCTTCCCAGGGCAGCCAAAGTCAGTTTCCAAGTTGCTTAAAGGTCTCCCCATGAAAAGAAGCTCCAGAATTTTGCAGCCCTGCAAAGAAGCGGCGGGGACACTGCACAGGACACAGCTGTGGGTGTTAAACCCCGACTTGCATCACTCCGGGTTTCTGGAGGAGACCACAGCCTGTTCATTTGGGACCGACAGGTTTGGGCTGCTGATTTTCCCCACTCCGCCCCTGTGAGCCAAGATCCAGCTCCTGAAGTTTTGATCCTGGCACCTTTGGGATTTGGGATGTCTCCCGCTTCCCCCTGCAAACCTGAGAGGAGCCAGATTTGGAATCAGCACTGGGGTGGAGGACAGAGTGTTGCCTTCAGACGCTGGCAGGCTCGAGGCCCTGGCAAGACACCACGACTCCCCCTGGGCTACCTTACAGCATAGTTGCAGGAATAAAAAGGGGGATAATGGGCTCTCTGGCATGCTACACACATCATAAATCCCACCACAGGTTTTGTAGGGCCTCCTCCATTCAAGGGATCCTCTGGGCTCAGGACAATCTTGGGATGCTGCCTCTCTCTCCCAGCGCATCCCAGTGCCAGAGAGGAGCCACTGGTTGAAAAGGGTGGCAGGTTCTGGCCTGCCTTGGGGACAAATAAGTGCTGCCCACCCAAACACCCCTCCTGACGCCTGTTCTGTAAGCTCAAGACGTGAGCTACATACACACCAGACATTTAAATCACATTATCTGTCCCCAAGAACCCTGGGAACGGTAGTTTGTTACAGGGATTGTAGCTCTGTGAGGGGTAAACTACCGTTCCCAGGATTCTTCTTTTTTGGAGTAGGAGTGGGGGAAGTGACAACGTGCTTTAAACGTGTGGTGTGTACACAGCCCAGAATTCCCAGGAGCACCTTGAAATGAGGCTTGATTTATGACTTCCAATCTTCTCTGTTAATTACTGACACCTTTCAGTGGCTTTTACAGTTGCTCAGAATGGAAAGTCAGCACAGATTTCACACCCTTGGCTGGGAAAGGGTAAGCTCACCCCGTCCGTCCGTCCTCTCCAGCTGAGGTAGCTCAGTGGCAGCAGAGAGCAGCTACAGGCACCCTGGGGCTGAGGATGTTTCAGCACTTGGTGGCTGCGGCAGTGGGGGGGAGGGACTGGAGGGGGCTCAGGGTATGGCCAAAAGCACTCCTGGTGGCGAGCTCCTGGAAATGGCTCCCAGAACCTCCCTTCTGTGCCTCCCTTCCTGTGCCTCACGGGCAGGAGACTCCTCCGAGCACTTAACAGGTGATGAAAACAGCAGGACAGGTGGGGAGCCATGTGCTGCTCCTCCGTTTGGCCCCCACTGACAGCAAACACCTTCCTGGAACAGTTTAGCACCCGGGGGGACGCCAAGGCCACCTCCTCTTCCCTGAGTGCCCTCTCTCTGTACACCTTCACCCTCCTTTGTTCCCAGCTGAGTGACGGGCCTCGGCTCCAGCACACCCCGCTCAGTGCCACAGCTTCCCAATTCAAAGGGCTGCGGGAGGTCTATGGGAACACAGTGTCTGTGTGTGGGAGGCACCAATGGCTGGCTCTCGCAGGAAGAGCAAGGGGCTCTCTGTCAAAGGGGGCATGGGAAGGGGGAAGGAGCCCTGGGCACCTGGAAGCCCATCAGGCAGGCATGTGGAGCCCTGTTGTTTGGGCCCTGTAGGACTACTGCGAGGACTAGCAAGCTGAGCCCTCTGGCACTACAGGGCTGGCGCATCAAGGAGTGGCTCTGGTTCTCAGGGAGGGAGGGGGAAGCCGCTACAGGCCTCAAAACCCCTTCGGATTCCATGTGGTGGTGCTGCCCCCAAAGGGGTGTGGAGCTCCTGGCTGACCACCTCACAGCCAGAAGCTTCCCTGGGCCCCAAACACAGCAACAGGGCACCTTCCCTGCAGCAGGGATCTCACAGAGCCCTGGAAGCTTCAAAGGGCAGCCTTGCAAGTCATCTTCAGGCCACTTTGCTGTCATCTGCACAGGAAAGGCAGCGAGACGGGCGATGGTGGGGCTGCTATGAAGGGTCCGCAGGGGAAGGAGGCACTGACAGCTGTTTCGGCAGATACGTGCCATGCTGAGTTTGGAAGGCTGCCCCCCCTCCCCCGGCAGGGACAAAGCAAAGGGGCTGGCATCAAAGCTGCTGCTGCTCTCAAGTCCGCTGGAGAATGGCTCTGGGCACATGCGAGGACCAGAAGCGGACTCTGCTCTTAGGGACGAGATGCTTAAAAGAGATGTCACCATTCTGGAGGCCCCAGCAAAAGGCTGGCACATCTTCTGCCTCTTCCCGTCTAGTCTCGTTGCACCAAATAAGCCAGAGATGCAGCAAGCACTGGGGGGTGGGAGACGGAAAAAACTTTGACCGCCTAAGAGAGACCCACCAGGATTGGCAGCCCCAAACCACCAACCCAGAAGGCGCCTTGGATGGATGCACAGGCCTCTCACGGGGTAAACTGGGTGGGAAAAGAAGGGAGTGGCTGCTGCTTTGAGGGGTGGCCGCTTCAGCTCTCCTATCTGGCTGGGCCACAGCCAATAAAGAAGGCTGAGCAAGGAGAGGCCACTGCCACAGATGGTCCACCGCAGCGACCACAACGGCAGGGGGCCCAGCACACTCCTTCACTCTGTCTAGCAAGGAGCACTTCCAGGACACAAGAAGCTCCCTTTGGCAAAAGGCCGTGTGTCTCCCCACCCCACTCCCTGCAGGCCACTGTGGAGGGCCCTGCCCCATGCCAGGAGAGGCACTCTGCAAGCCTGTTGAAAGAAGGGGCACAACGAGCTGGAAAACGGAAGGGTCGCCCCAGCCCATGTGGCCACTTTGGCTTGCTCTGTTCTGTCGCCCGGCAAACTGTTTGGAAATTTTCTAGCAGTGCAGCAAGTCCCGACAAAAGGGCATAAGAACCAGTAGCCTCAGCCGAAGGCCTTTAGGCGGGGAATTTGGGGGCAGTGGGCATGTGGTGCTACCAAATGAATCATCAAAACTCTGCTCTAGAAAAAGCTGGATCTGATGCAACAATTATCAAGCCACGCAAATTAAACAGACTTGCACAATACAATCTGTCCGTCATGGGGGAGCTACTGCAGGCAACTGAAGGCTTCCCCCACCTCACAAGTGCTTGAGACTGTAGTGGTTGTTGCTCATACACGTTCGAAATTCTCTTTGTAGCCTTAAGGGCTAGAAGCATCCTTCCCTTTTTAAAAAATGAAGCTGAGCTCTTGAGGTGGCTGCTGAATTCTCCATCAGATGCGGAAGTCTGCAGCTGCAGTGAGTGCTTCCCACGGGCACGAAGCAGCCACTACAGGTAGCCTCGGCTGAGAGGAGGAGCCAGGAGGGCAACTGGGAGAGACTTCACAAGAGCAAAGGAAGGCAGAGAGAGAGAAAAAGAGAGGCTTTCACTTCCTGCTGGCTGGGATGCCAAGAGAGCTCCTAACAGTTGCTGCTTCCTAAGTTGGATGTTGCTGCCCCTTCACACCAGGGACGATGAGCTGGCTGGGCAGGGCTGAAAGGTGCAACCTCCCTAATGGCAGGTGGGCTGGGGGTAGAGATCCATCCTTGTGTGTTCAATTCTTGCTCCCCAGCTCCTCTGGAGGAGAGGGTCAGAGGTAGAAAGCCCCGTTCCCTCTTCTCCACACCCTCAGTATGATCTAGCTCTTGGCGGAACCGCCAGCCAGACATTACCAGCACTGGTGGGATTGGAGCAGGCCAGTTCCAAGGAGCACTGCAGAGACCCAGAGAGGCGGCGGAGGCATGGGGGTGGGAGGAGAGGAGGAGGAAGCAAGAAAGAAATGGGGAGAGGCTCAGCTCTGGGAGTTCAAGGAAGGGTTGATGGGCTCTCTCTGACTCAAAAGGGACATCCCACATTTCAAGAAGCTGCAACTCCACACTCAACAATCAATCTCAAATCTGCAGAGAGCCCAGCTGGGCAGGCATCTCTCCACCTCCCCCCCAACAACAACAAATCTCAGGTCTTGATCAGAGTTAGCTCAGCATTTCCAAGCCTTCGGACGGAGGGGAGGATGGGCCACAGCTGGCCAGCTGCAACTCGGGCGTAGTTTATTCCGCTGCCCGTGGCCAGGCTAGGGTCGTTCCAGACGAAGAGGAGGCTCCTCCGACCGGCCGCCTCTCCAGGCAGGTCGTGTGCCAGCAAAGAGCCACATTTTTCCAGCTATTGTCTTCCCCACATGGAGACGCACATTTCCCCCACTCGCTGCCAGCTGTGCCTCTTCCACCGCTTCGCCAGGCAGGGCCGTTTTGGAAATGCAGATACCTGCCATGAGGGAGACAGACTGGAATATTCTACCCCCAACACCCCCTTGCGTCATCTCTGGTGCCATCCCACAACGTGCCTCTCCATTTACCAAGAATGATCACATCACCCAGAAAAAGACGAGGGGACTTGCCAAGGTCCAGACTCAGAGAGAGAGAGAGAGGGAGGAAGTGGCAACATGGGGTGGCTCTGCAGGCGGGGCTGCCATGCAGGCGGGTTGAAACAGCTGAGTCAGAAAAGGCAAAGAGTGTCACCCAGCTAGGATCTCGGCCCCTGAGGGAAAGGCACCCCAAGAGCACCCTCAACCGGTGTGCTTCAGGGGGCGAACTGTACCTCAGTGCCAGAGCATTAGTCTGATGCTCAGTCTTGGTGGGGCTGAGAATATCCCTTGACCAAAACCCTGGAGGATCACTGCCAGTCAGTGTAGACAATACTGAGCTAGGTGCGGCAGCGTTTTGACTCAGTACTATGAAGGTTTAATCCCCAGCGCCTGAAACCCTGGACAGCTGCTGCTGGTGGTCAGAGCAGACAATAATGAGCTACATAGACCAATCGTTTCACTTGGTGTAAGACACTTTCCTTTGTTCCTATTTAAATCGGCCATTCAGTCCAGACCATGAGGACTGGAATCTTGCTTTTATTTTCATGGGAGGGACAGAGCACCAGTTTTGTCTGTAGAACAGCCAAGGTCCAGTCCCCAGTGGCATCTCCAAGCAGAACTCCTACTGCCAGTCAGTACTGAGCAAGGTGGACCAGTGGTCCGACTCTGCATAAGCTGGCTCTCCATGCCATGCAGAAGGCCCCACGTTTGATCCAGAAGGGGATGAGCTGATGGGCAAGATCTTTCTCCGCCCAGGAGTCTGGAGAGAGAGCCAGAGAAGGTAACACCTGGCCCGGAGAGAGAGGCAGCCTCCTGTCTTCTACCGACTTCTGCCTGCTGGTAAAAGTAGAGCTGGGAGAGACCAAGCGGCCAGCAAGCTGACCCCCCTCTCCCCAGACACAGGAGGAGGACAGCCAAGGATGCCTTCAGGAGCCCAGAGAAGCCAAGACTTGCAGAAGAGGATCCTGTGGCTGCCGGCTCCCATGGGTATCCTTGTGTCTCCTGCCCCATGGATGGCACTGACAGGAGAGAGAGAGAACTGGGAATCCCGCAGGGAAGCCTACGCCTTGGACCTGAGGGGCTGCCCTCCTCTTCCTGCCACCTTTCCCCCCACAACAGAGAGGGACTCTACTGCTGCACAGAGTAGTGTGAAAAATGAAGCCTTTACTACAAGGAAGATGGACCTGTCTCTTGACACCTAATTCATCACGCCAGGGAGCATCTCAGCAGAGCTGGCGGCAAGTCCCAGCAGGAAGACAAGGGAACAAACCAACAATTCTTCCTTGGTTTCCTGCTGCGGCTGCAAGCTCAGGTAGTGTTAGGGGCGAAGGGGTGCACACGGGTACAGAAAAGCATTGCTCTGAGCTGGTTTCTGCCCCAGAGAGAGACCGAGATGGATTTCCCCAAAGATTTACTCCCAAGAAATGCCCACGCTCTCTGGCAGCGGCTCTCTGGGGTTTCAAGGCAAGGAGGAGGGTGAGGCTATCAGCGGCCACTAGCCACAATGGTGATATTCTCCCTCCACCGTCGGAGGCAGGATGCCTCCGAATGCCAGTTGCTGGGAATCACGAGTGGGGAAGAGCACCCTCATACTCGGGTCCTGCTTGCGGGCTTCCCTTTGGAGCATCTGCCTGGCCAGTGTGAGAAGAGGCGGCTGGACGAGACGGGGTCCTCTTTGGCCTGATCCAGCCATAGGGCTCTTCTTGCGTCCTTTAACATTCAGGAGAGACAGAGAGGCCAGATGTTCACATAGAAGCTCCCACAGTGGGGGCAAGACTTTGGAGCCCTCTCAGCTTACAGAAAAGCTGATGAGGGCTACAACGGGACCAAGGCCTGGAAAAAGCTGCCGCCTCCTCCACTGACACGAGGAATGCTTCCCCATCTCTGGCTTCCTGGGGAGTCCACATGTCCCATCTGCACAGAGACAACTGAGTGTGGCTTTTTTCCCTTAGCAAGAGGCCAGCCCTCATGGAGGTGTGGATGACTTCTCCCTCTCTACAACAAAGCTCACAGCTTGTGACTGGAGGGCTGCCTTTTCTCACAGTTCCCTCCTGGTGACCCCATTCTCGACAGTCAACATCCAGGTGCAAATATTTCCTACTGCGCCAGAGGCGCCACTTTCCCCCCCTCCGGTGGCTCCTTGAAGTGAATCCAAGAGAGGTAAGGACGACATCAAAGAGATGACCCACGGCTGCTGCACAGGTTTCCGCAGAGAAACACGCGGGGACTCACTCGGGCTTTCAAATGCAAATTCACTCCAGTTTCAGTACTTTTTTTTTTTTTTAACCCACACAACCACTACCATCAGGTTATTGATATTGCTGGAGTCTAAAGGAAGCCAAGGGTTGCCTGGAGGCACCTCTCAGAGACAAGTCTTTGCAAATGCTCAAGAAGGGTCATTCTAATTCCTCCCCCCAGCTCTCACTCTGTTGTGCTTTGGAACATGGGAGCACCTTGCAAACTTCGTGCACACACAAGTCACAGTTGATTGTCCCTAGATATTATGAATGATAAAAGGGGCTTTTAAAAAATGAAGACAAACATTCATGCAGGGTCCATCAGAGGCTACTAAGGAAAAGAGTCTCGGCGTCTGAAGGCAGAGCGCCTCAAGAGCAGGCAACCTTTTCAGACCCAGCTGGGGACTCACTCATTAATAAAAAAAAGAGAAGTTTTTAAATATGGTGCTTCTGCCAGCCTCAGAGGGGCAAAGAACAGTGGCCCAGGAGAGGTGGCTTTCTGTGCTGGTGGCCCCTAAATTGTGGAACTCCTTCCCCACAGCAGCATGCCTGGCATTGTCACTGTTCAGCTTATGCGGTGAAGACGCCCCTCTTTTGCCCTGACCTTTAACAGTTAAAGGCATTTTGTTTTGTGGGACCCATCTCTTTGGCTGAACTTATACTGCTCTGTTCCATTTTACTTGTTTTGTTAACTGCTATGACTTTTATCTGCTTTTATATCTGTATATTCTGCTGTTGTAACCGCCCGCCCCCCAGGCCTTACACTGAAGGGCAGGTAAGAAATAAATAAATTTGTGACCAGCGGCAGCATTGCTATTGCAAGCCACCTGAAGCCAGGTTGCAATCCAGGAGTTGAAGGCCAAACCTCTAGAGCAGGGGCAGCCAACCTGGTGCCTGTCCAGAAGTTGCTGGACTCCAACACCCATCATCCCTGTCCCTGACCATTGGGGCTGGTAGGAGATGGCAGCCCACCAAGGCCTGGAGGGCACCACATTGGCTACTGACAACATGACGATGCGGCTGACAATCCTCCCTCCGAATGACAGCCCAGTCCCAAATGGACCCTTCTTGGGCTGGAAGATTCCGGTAAAAGGCTGCTGTCAACTTTCCCAGCCGAGCCTCAAGGCTGCACCCTCGTTTCCACGGTTCTTCTGTCAACCGGCCTGGGCCTGGGGATTTCAGAAGGGGTTCTTCCAGCGCTGCTTCCTCTCCTTCTTCTGTAGCCCTGAACTGCCAGATATCCCGTGAAATGGCCCCAGAGAGGTGGAAAAGGCCGTTTGTTTTGCCTGTTTGTGAAAAGCGATGCTTGGGAGGAATGGCTTCTCAATCCCGGCAAGTGTCTGGTGTTTTTCTGCCATCAAAAGGCCCCCTCAGTTCCATGGCGCTGGTGGGAAAAGGGGGGGCAGCTGAGCTGTCGCTGCTTGTCCCCCGCGTCCACCTTTGCCCAAAATATCTTCTCACAAAGCTATGAGCACAAAGTATGTGGGTGGGACAGGCCTTGGGCTCCCCAAAACTATACTTGGGAGCCCATTGAATGCCCTGCAGTCCCTGGAGAAGGTGAACGGCTCTCCCCCCCTCCAAGTCTGTTCTA
The DNA here is from genome assembly GCF_030035675.1 of Rhineura floridana. Classification (NCBI taxonomy): domain Eukaryota; kingdom Metazoa; phylum Chordata; class Lepidosauria; order Squamata; family Rhineuridae; genus Rhineura; species Rhineura floridana. The sequence goes on along the minus strand of NC_084500.1, from coordinate 20,038,502 downwards.
AGCATCTCACGAGCTCCCACATCCTGCAAAGCCAGCTGAAAGGGGCAGCCTACCCAAGGCGATTCCCTGGTCCTAAGCAGACCCCACGGCTTTGGGAGAGGAAGGAGAAGTGGCTGGCTGGCTGGCTGGCTGGGAAGGTCCTGCTGTGGTGGGACACAGGAGAGGAAATGCTGAGGGCCGATGGACTGTCTGAAACCATCCAGGCAGTTCTCTCTGGGCAGGATGTTGACCCTTGAGCCTCCAAAGAGGCGCCGTTTGCAAGTCAACGAGCCACTTGATTCCCTCTGGAAGGACCAGGGAGGGAGAGAGGGTGCGTGTATGCTGGTGCTTGCCCCTTCCCAAGCATGGATGGCTGCTCCAGCACTTCCAGAGAGCAGCTGCGTGCCAAGCCGTCTGTGCGCGCACACATGCGGTCGTGCTTAAGTGCAGACCACCCCACCTTGTCCAACCGGCTCTCCTGGGGGGCACCTCTGGCTGTGGCCTCTCGCTCACTCAGCCTTCGGATACTCGACACGGAGCCACATATTTTTTTAATTTGATGTAATTATCTCCTCGGAATTACTGTACGCAGCCTCTCGGGATCCGAGGCAATTAAGGGAAGATAAATTTCGTTTCATGGAGCAAGCTGTCAAACGGATGAAGCAATTTCATTCCCCATTTGAAGTTGGAGGCTCTGGGTCATGCCTGGTTTATTTGAAATGGTGCCATCACCTCAAGCGGCGTGATCTTATCTTGCCTCTCCCACTCTCTCCGCTTCCAACGGCAGGGGCACTGCCGCAAGTGAGGACACCTGGACGGCCACCAGCTCCGCCCCAGACAGAGCTTGCAAAAGGGCTGCTGGGTGCTCCGGTCGAAAGGAAGGGTGGGGGGAGACAGGCATCCATGGCCTGCGTGTGTGCCCCCGTCGGTCTGGAAACCACTTCAGGGGGGAAAGTGCCACACTCTTCAAAGAGCGCTTGCCCTCTTCTCCCAGTACTGCCTCCTTGATCGTCACTCGCTCTCCAGGGTCTCAGGCCTTCCCCCTTCTCCTCCTGCTACCTGATCCTTTTTGTAACCAGAGAGGCTGCAGGGACCGAACCTGGGACAAATTCTGTGCGCTGCTACTGAGCTGTGATGGTCTCTCCACCACAAGCTCTCCCAGCCTTCCCTGCCCTGAGTGGTACAGGTAATTCACTTGCGGAACTCACCAATGGCGATGGCCATTCGGGAGGACTCAGTAGTAAAAAGCCTGGACAGAACTAGAAGAGGCTCTAGCAGGCTGAAACACTGGTGGGACATGGCGAAGATTTACTCAGGCAACACAAGCCGCTGCCTTATACCGAGTCAGACCATTGGTCCGTTTGAAAAAGTACTGTCTGCAATGACTGGCAGCAGCGGGTCCAGACAAGGGGGACGTTCCCAGCCCCACCTGGAGATGCTGCCAGGGATTGAACCGGGGACCTTCTGCACGCAGAGCAGGGGCTCTACCCCTGAGCTACAACAGCCCCTCCCCTTGTTTTTGTCCCAAGCCTTTCAGTCTCCCTTTTGTATGGCTGTACTGACTGCTGTCGCTGTACTGCTGATGTTTGAGCTGCCATTTCATGAGTTGCACTGGAATTGTTTTGACTCTTGTCATGTAAAACACGCTGAGGTCATTTGTGACAGAAAGCAGCCCTCCACCAAGTGAAAAAAAAAAAAAGCCAACACCTGTTATCCATGACAGATAAACAAAGCCTCTGTGTTCAGAGGCAGTCTACCTATGCCAGAGGTTGGGAAGTGGCGGGCGGGCAAACGCCACCGATACAATGGGAGCAGAACTAAGCCCTTCGGCATGTGAGCCTTCCGGAAGCAAAAGCCGAGGTTGATATTGGGAGAAGAATCCAGGACGAGAGCGGAGCGCCTGGGATCTCGGCCAGCAGGTCCCCTCTTGCCATTATTATCTGAACCATTTCTATAGCGCTACGTGGTTTACATTTATAAAAACATCACAAACAAGCAAACCCCATTCAAGGCGTTCCATGTTTCAAAGCAGCATGGGAGCAATTGGTGGGAGTCCCCCCGTGGCAAAGAAAGGCTCCTGACTGCGGAGCCAAGGCTGCTCTTGCTGCAAGTGGTGCCAAAGAGCATAAACCCCACATCTGAGCTGGTGCTCAAGCACGCTCAAGCCTGCAAAGAATGAGACACAGAGGCAGCACCCTCCAGCCCTGCCTCAAACGCCAGTCACATCACCCTGCTGGAGGGGGGGGGAGAGAAACCAAAGAGAGACACCAAAAAGCTCATCTGCTGCTGCGTTCCAACTGACCACACGCTCACGGAGTCCTGCACCTCTGGGAGCATGCAGAGCAAGCACAGGATCATCATCATCCGCACACACAAGGGAGGGGTGAAGAGCAGGCGTGGATGGATCAAGGATTGCAGAAGTGCCCCCCCAAATAGGGGGGAAATCCAAAGGTGTGGTGGTGGCAAACCCCCAAAACTGCTCTCTGGGCACAAAAGGGGAAGGGGGCGTAGCTCATTGAAGAGCCTCTGCTTTGCATGCAGAAGGTCCCGGGTTCAATCCCCGACGGCATCTCAAGGGAGGGCTGAGAAAGACTCCCCTGCGTGAAACCCTGGAGAGCCCCTGCCAGTCAGTGCAGACAATACTGAGCTAGATGGACCCGCTGGCCTGACTCGGTAAAAGGCAGCTCCTGATGTGCCTGGAATGGGCCCAGAATGGGCTGCTGGGGACAAAACTGGATGGGAAGGAATGGAATGGAGCACCTGGACGCTGCAATGTTTTGTCCTGCACTGCAACATTTCATTGTTTCATTACATTATTTTTGTCTTTAAAAAAAAAAAGGGGGGGGGGGGAAGCCAAAGCCTCCCGAAGAGTCCTACGTCATTTGAAGACCGGAACAGGAGATGGCCGCCTGTCTGAAGCGTCCCCTTTCTCAACCTGTTTCATTGGCATGTGCTGGCAAAACCATGCTGAGTTGCCAGGGGACGGGGAAGAGGTGGGAGGGGGCAGGGAGTGGGAGGCAGAGGGGGCTCTGGAGAAGCAGTGAGGAAGAGGAGGCCACACGGGCTTCCCCCAGGAACTGAGGCCGCCTCCCAGCACTTCCAGCCCTGCTCAGGTCTGTGCTCCGCTGGGCCCCTGCAGGGATCGCCACCCCGGAGGGGCCCCCTCACAACTGTAGCTGTTCCCACATGCCCTTTGTGTCCAAGGTGCATCTCCCTCCCCAAGGCCACGGGAAAGAGGGGCCCAGAGTCCTGTCTTCATAGGGCAAAGGCCCAGGAGGCAAGCCTGATGGCAGGCGTCAAGCAGGCTGCTATGGAGGGAGCATGCCTAAGAATCGCCACCTTTAGAAATGTCTCGCTGGCCTTTCTACAAAGGGGACGCTGAGACAGCGGCTGGCCCATTAAGGCTGCCCTCAGCCAGCCCGTCTGGGTGGCACTGACTCTCAACTGAGTCTCAGCATTGCCCATTGCAGAACTCGGCCGGGAGGAGGGGACGCCAATATCAGGACCGGCTGGCCCTGGCTGCCATTGGCTGAGCCTGCCACCCCCTGGAGGGAGGGAGGACTCAGACAACAGCCCTGGCAGAAGGTCCCGGGTTCAGTCCCCAGCAGCATCTCCAGTTACAAGGAATCAGATAGGAAGGGATGTGGAAGGCCCTCCCCTCTGCCTCAGGCCCTGGAGAGCTGCTGCCGGTCAGAGTAGACAATACTGGGTTGGCTGAACAGTCTGGGATTAGGCAGCTTCCTAAGCTTGTTGGATGGGGGGAAAGGGCCATAGCTGGGGGGCAGAGAAGCTGCTTTGCATGCCCAAGGTCCCAGGGGTCTGGTGATGGGGAAGACCCTAGAAGGCTGGGAGGGAGGTGCAGAGCATCTGCCCCGGTGGATAAGGCCGCTCTGAGTATTCCTGACGCAAGGGCAGCCCCTCTCCCTCTCCTACCCTCTCTGACACGAGTCCTCGCAGGGACTCTTCCTCAGGGTGCCCCTGGCAAGCAGTCAGCCTTGAGTCATCACACCTGGGTGCATGAGAGGGTGTCCCCCCCCCCCCCGGGCAAGATGCACTCAGTCACCACTGGGCCAGCATCCTCCCCCCCATCTTTCTACCTGCACAGCTGTTTCCTTCCTGGAGGCTGGAGCAGCCCCCAAGAGGGACGCAAGAGGCTTCTGTAGGTGCTTGGAAACAAGACGGAACAGAAATCGCTTCACACCTGGCTCCAAAATTACAGAACGCTGGAGAGCAGCCAACACAAGCTGGCAGCGCCCCAGCTCCAGCGGACATCAATTAAGCGGGCCGACAGCGGCTCTGCTGCTTCCCGCAATCTGCAGCGCCCCAGATAGAAACCTCTGGCTGCAGCAGCCATGCAGCACCGGAGACTTCCAGGTGGGAGACTTCCCCTCAGATCCTGCGCCCAAGATTTATTGCTCAGTTCCATCTCAACGCCCCCCATTCCTCTTTTACACCCCCCCGACTCAGAGACCCCCCTGCGGTTTTCTCCATGGCTTCTCTCTCCTTTGTCTTAACACAACGCTGCCCCAAATCAAGACCCCTTCGCCCAGGGTGTTTCCTCCCCCACCCCATCGTCTGTAGCCGCTGGGTCCCCTCAGGCCACCACAGAAGTCAATGTGCTCAGAAGACACCAGGAATCCCCTGGCAAGTCTGTAAGGGACGCCTCACTGCTGGACAGAGCCTCAGGAAACACTCAGCTCTGTATTCTGAGCAAGACCATTAGTCCATCTAGCTCAGTACTGTGAACACTGACTGGCAGCAGTGGGGTTCAGGCAGTGAACCTCTCCGAGCTCTTTCTGGAGATGCTCTCAGGGACTTGAGGCCTCCTGAAGCAAGGCCGATGCTCCACTGCTGAGCTACGATGGCCCCTCCCCAGCAGAGGCAGAAGGGACCCTGCTGCTCATTCAGTCCAACCCGCGGCTCAATGGAAGGATCCTCCATCAATTACAGCATCCTTGCTCCAGCCTCTAATTAAATGCCCGTTGCTAAAGCGAGCCCTCTTAGACTACGTTTTAGGCCTCTGCAGTCCCAGAGGGGGGGGGCAGGGTACAATTGCAACGTCGGCCCCTGCGACTGGATGGCAGATATGAAGTCTTTGCGCTGGCCAGGCCTGGCATAAATGCCCAGCACCTTCTGCTTGGCGTCAGCGACGAAGAGAGGCCTTAGCTCAGAGGCAGAGCAGGCGCTTTGCACGTGTCACATCCCAGGTTCGATCCCGACATCCCCGTTTTTTGTAAAAAAAAAGAAAGGATCCAGTAATAGGAGGTGGGGAAAGACCTTCTTCTGCCTGACAGGCTGGAGATTTGGATTCCTGCATTGAGCAGGGGGTTGGACTCGACGGCCTTACAGGCCGCTTTGCTAAGCAGAAGTAAGGAGGGACACCAATTTAAGGTGCAAAACAAGTAAACAGAACCTGCCACGGGGGTAGGGCAAAGAATCTCTCTCTCCTCCCTGCGCCAACATGGCTGAATGAGACCCTCAGCCAGCCATCTCCACCTGAGCAGAGCCTGAACAATCAGCCTGCCAGATAAGGCTGAACCCAGAGACCCCAGAGGCTCAGGCCGAGAGAGAGCGGCAGAGGGCACACTTTCATGTCCACCCTGGATCTGAAGGAGGCCTGCCCTCCCTCCCCAGTCCTGGGTGCCCTGCTTTCTACCGCACAATGAGAGAGGCCTGGTCCAGCAAGGAGGAGCCCCCCCCAGCAGATACAGGAGCAGCAACAGGCTGCCTGTGCAAGGCCTGGGCTACCTACTGGGGGGGGGAGGGGCTCTCCGCCCTGGTTGGTCCTGGTCGGCCTTGGGGGCTCCTGGCCTTGTTTTTAAAATTGGCCTTTAACAACGTTTTTTTTAAATTAAACCGAGTCCCACTTAGGGGAGGGATCGGATTTCAGGACCCTCCAATGCCAAAGGCATGATGAGCCCTTTCTTCTCCACACCTTGCTAGCTAGATTCCAGCCGACGGCAAAGACGGCCGAGATTCCTCTCCGGAGCTCAGGGTGCACCAGCTGCGCCCCCACCCCAGCAAACAAAGACACCTGGCTCTCCCTGCTCAGCTAGTCCTGCCTTGGGGAAAGCACAGCCACCTCTGAGCTGGAGCCGCTTTCTGGATGCAAGCACAGGGGATGGGATGGGCCACCAAGACGAGTCTATAGCCCCTTCCTCAGAAACGGAACCGCGGGCAGCCCTTTGCTCTGCGTGCAGGCGGCCCAGGCTCAGTTAATAACAGCCTCCAAGTGAGAGGAACACAGGAGGTTGCCTTGTACCAAGTCAGACCGTTGGTCCACCTAGTATCGTCTGCACTGACTGGCAGTGGCTCTCCAGAGCACCAAGACCGGCGAGTCTTTCCCAGCCCTACCTGGAGATGCCGCTGGGGTTTGAAACCTGGGGACCTTCTGCCTGCAAAGCAGCTGCAGCCTTTTCTCCTCCCGAGGTGGCAGCCAGTCAGATTTGAGGCAAGCAAACCCCACTTCCACAAATATGGGCACATGCAGCTGCCTTGTCCTGACTCAAGCTATTCTGCACTCTGACTGGCAGCAGCTCTCCAGGATCTCAGGCAGAGAGTGCGCCACAGCCCTTTTCCCAGCAATGCTGCCCGAGACTCTTCAAGTGGAGATGCCAGCGGGGATCAAACCTGGGGCCTTTTGTCCGCAAAGCAGGTGCTCTCACGCTGAAATGAGGCCCAGAGTCGGCTGTCTGGAGCAGCTACACGCGGAGCACCCAGGGCCAGATAAAGACACTTTTTTTAAAAAAAACAATGATATAAAACTTGAAATTTGGGTTCCCAGACGCCCCTCATAATCTGAGGCCCTAGGCCACAGCTGACTTAAAAGGAACTGGAGTGCTTCAAGTCAATCCCGGCTTATGGCGACCCTACGAATAGGGTTTTCATGGCAAATGGTATTCAGAGGGGGTTCATCATTGCCTCCCTCTGGGGCTGAGAGGCAGCGACTGGCCCAAGGTAGCCCAGTAAGCTTCGTGGCTGTGTGGGGATTCGAACCCTGGTCTCCCAGGTCGCAGTCCAACACTCTGACCACTACGCCACACTGGCTCTCTGACTAGCTGACTTGGCTTGTGCGTAAATCCGGCACTGGGAACACCTCCATGTTGAGAATACAACGTCCCGTTCCCTCCTCCCCTCCCCAAGCTGTGGCACCTTCAGATGTTCCAGGGGAAATGTGGGTCAGGGTGGGAGGAATCCCAGATTGCAGGGAGGAGAGGGCGGAAGCCGCGCATGCCAAGCCTGGACCCTGGAGGAGAGGGGGGGACAAGGAAGCAATGGCGGGCAGGGGGCCGCCCAGCAGCCCCCCCTTTCTCTCTTCAGCACACGGTGCTCTTTGCTTCCCTGTCAACTTCTTTATCACTCAGGTCTTCAGAGGGAGAGAAAGAGATCTGGCCAGCTTCCTCCTCACGAAGGGCTCTGCAGTCAGCCAGGCGGGGTGGGGGGGGGAAGGAGAGGCGGCTGCTGCTGCTGCTCTGAGCGTGATGCAAGCCATTTGGAGCTGAGGGGAGAGCTGCCAACGCAAGCTGCGCTCTTTAAACAAGGGAGGAAATGACCGTATATATGGCATGCCAGCAAATGAACTCTCTCTCTCTCTCTCTCTCTCTCTCTCTCTCTCTCTCTCTCTCTCTCTCTCTCACACACACACACACACACACACACAAACAGTGCAAGAGGAAGTCAAGAGGGTTTTTCATGACACAGAGCGGGATGTCAGCGGCTAAAAGGTCGATATTTTCCCTTAACACCCTTTCTCAATGACTTAATCGTGTTCCGTTTGTACAAAAATGCTTCCCAAGAAGAAAAGCCTGGAGGGCTGCAGAGGGAAGGGGTGAGAGAGAGATGGACGAGGAAGAGGAGGGGCGCTGTAGCCCGGCCCTGACCTTGTCCGAGGATTTCTCCACGTAGCAGGGCTCCTGAGGGGCACCGAGCAGCGGGACGAAACCCGAGAGCAGCCGATCTTCCTCCAGGCTGAGCAGGGCGAGGTCCTCATCCGGGTCCTTGTATAGCGGCACCTCCGACTGGTTCACGGCCGTCAGGATGTTGCAGAAGTCGGCCAGCGTTACCCACACGTCCACCGAGACCCTGCGCAGGGGGAAGAGGGGGCAGCTGAGCAACCCTGCCATCCCCATCCCACCCCACAACGCCCCCAGTCAGGCCGGGGGACCACAGTGCCACTGGCATGCTTGCCAATTAACTGCTGCTAATCGATTCCCTGCCTTCACTGGGAACCATATCCCAGGGAGAGCCTGGCCACCCGTTCCCCAGCTCCCTTGTCTCTTTGGGCCAGCCTAGCAAGGTTTCTAGCCCTCAGTGGTATTCAGAGCGTGGAAGAACAAAAGCAGTTTTCTGTGCAAGGATCCTTCCAAGCCTTCCTCCCCCTGCCCAATTTATCAGTGCTGTGTATAGCTGGCCTACCCAGAGGGGGTCAACACACGCACACACACGTTACTAGTCCTGTGTCTTGTGTTCTTCACTGCCCCGTCCCCTTCCTCTTGCTTAAGAAATAAAACTGGAAACTCCTATTTATTTAAAAGCCCAAACTGAGCAAAAGAGACATACATTTTGCAAAAATACCCTGCCATTGATGCCTACATAGTGCTTGCAAACAGATCCCTGCCCCAAGGAGCTTGCAGTCTCAATCTGGACTGTGCAAAGGCTGCAGAGAGGAAAGGGACAGCCAAGGAGACAGGATGTGGGGCTAAGAAAGATCCTCCAAGCCGGCAGAGCAGGGGGGACCGGAGGGAAGAAACAGCAAAGGGCAAGCAGAACCGGCCCTGCGATGCCAAGCTTTGTGGGGAGCGCTAGGCTCTTGGCCAGCCTTCTGCAACGTGGTGCCCACAAGAGACTGCTTGGTGACAACTCTCTTCATCCTTTGCAGCTGGCAGCTGGGGGGGGGGACAGGGGAAGCCGCCTTATACTGGGTCAGGCCACAGCTCCATCTAGCTCAGAACTGCCTCCGCTGACTGGCAGCGGCTCTCTCCAGGGTGTCAAGACGAGGGAGATACCTGGTGATGCCATGGGAGGCAGAATGTGGGGCCTTCTGCATGCCACGCAGGGGCTCTGCTGCTGAGTGACGGACGGCCCCTTCCCCAACAGCAGCTAGAGGAGAGTAGGTGGGGGGGCTTTGCTCTTGGCTACTGAAAGGGTGGTCCCAGGCCAGCCCCTAGAGCTGAGGGGCAGCTCCACCTCTGCTCTGCAGGTGAAAGCTCCCAGGACCCATCCCAAAGGCAACTCCAGGGAGGGCTGGGAAAAGATTCCCCGCCTGACACACAGGAGAGCTGCTGTCACTGGCTGTCACCAATATGGGGTCTCAGGTAGCCTCCAATGGCCCAGCTTCAATCCCCGGGAAAGTCTCCACTGGAAAAGCATCTCAGGCAGGAGTGGATGGGGAAAGGCCCAGTTCTCTGCCTGGGATGTTGCAGTGCTCCTGTCTGATGGGCAAGAGGGACAAACAGCCTGACCTGGGGAAAGGCAGCTTCATAGACCTGTATGGTCCTGTAGAAAGAAAGGCCTGCAGGCCAACCGGGAGACAGGCCAGCTTCCCCCTGCAAACAGGAACAGGAGAGCAGTGAGGAGTGGGGCAGGCTGTGGCGGCGGGTGGCTCCATGTCTATGGAGGGTTGGGAGTACCTTGGACAGCTCCTTGAGAGTTCAGACTAAAACCCGGAGCAGATGCCACTGCCCCACTGACATCGGAGACACCAGCCTGCCACTGGGGAGGCACTCAGATACTGACTTTCACTTCTGGCTTCACACTCTCAGTGGGGTGGGTGGGTTGGGGGGGGAGGTGCAAGGGCGTTGTCTCTTTGTCACCTTGCTGGCCCACAGAGCGGAGAGTGTGAACAGAGAGTGCCATTGCAAAGCCCTTTAGAGCGGCGAAGAGACGCTTGAAAGTGCGTGTGGGCGACGGCTGGTGAAACCTCAGAACCCAGACCTGGGGGCGGGGGGGGCAGGAGGAGGAGGATTTCCAGTGCTAGTGAGTGAGTGTGTTGGGGTGGGGGAAAAAATGAGCTTCAGTGCCCTTGCACAGCGCTTTGCAAACAGAAAAAAAGCAGAATAGTTAAAAATGAAGAAACATGCAAACTAAGTTATGCTCAGTTTGCACGATTTATCCAAGGTCTTACCAAGCCCAGTTTCGCCTGACCTGACCTGCAGTTATTTATTTATTAGATGTATATCCCTCCCTCCCTCCCAGAGGAGCCCAGAGTGGCAAACGCACAGGCAATGAAACAATGAACACATGCAGAAACAATCCCGGTGCAGACGCAGTGGGCGATCCTGGGTGCCTGAAACTGCACTGGGCACGAGTCCCAAGTCAGCCAGCCTCAAGGACCGCAGCAGCAGCCCTAGACGGCATTGCGCTGGCAACATTCATACACCGTCCAACGACAAAAGCTCTCTGGGTGCTTTACAGGCAACGGACAGATTGACTGCGGGGCAAGATGGGAGTGACGAAGTGGTCTGTGTGGCGCTGTATGCGGTGCCACCAATCTTGCGTGTGTGGCTGTGGTGGCACAGAGATGGGGGGCAGAAAGGGTGAGGAGGGGACGTGGCTGGACATGACAGGGAGAAACCAGAGGGGCCACTCGCCACAGCAAATTGGGGGTGGAAGGGGACTACGAGGGTGCTGTAAACTTGGGATTGATTAATTGATTGCATTTATACCCCACCTTTACTCTAAGGAGCTCAAGGTGGCATACATCGTTCTCCTCCTCCTCCTCCTCATTTAATCCTCACAACAACCATGTGAGGTAGGCTAGGCTGAGAGGCAGTGACAGGCCAAAGGTCATCCAGTATTTGCTCCTACATCTCTAAGCCTCCCCTTCAAAAGCGTTCTCATTACAGAGAGAGATGTCCAGGGCACAAGGAGAGGGACATTCTCTGTGCCAGCCTCCCCGGGACAAGGGAAGGCTCTTAGCAAGCGGGCCTACAGCAAGCCCCCTACCCCAGCCCCCCACTCTCCTGCCTCCCCACCACCAGCAAGTGGCTCCAGGTGGACAATCTGCACTCATTTATTTGCTGGAATGAACATACAGGGGGGGGGTGAGAGGGAGGGGGGAAAGGGGAGAGAGGAGCCTTCCAATGAAACGAAACATCTTGTTTTCAAGAGTGTCCTGGGAGCTGGGCGGAATGAGCTGCCATTAATCAAAGCCCAGCACACCATCAGCGCCTGCTGGCACCCCAGAGGCCCTCGGCCAGTTGGCCCCCCCCCCGGCTCCCCCCTTTGCCCAAGCCAGGTCTGGCTGTCAGAAACATTTAAAAGGTGGAAAAAACACACCACACACACACACACAGAGGCCCAAATGTGCTTTTGGGGAGGGGGTGTGTGATGTCCAAGGGTCCCTGTGATGTAATGGGAAATGCTTGGCCTGCGCTACCAGCTTGAAAATAAACAGAGCCTGGAGGGTTAAAAGGCACTGAACTTTCCACGACCCCCCCCCAATCCATCCGCACTGCATTGGAGGAAAAAGAATCAGAGGAGCCATCCCGTTTGCACGCCCCCCCCCCCCTGGCCCTGAGCTTATCCTTGGGCCCTGGCGGCAGAGACAAGCACCGGATGCGAGAGGGCGGCTCTGGGCCACTTCCAACGTGCGTACACGCCCAGGGGGATCCAGCGAGGCCTTGGGAGGCCGGGCTCTCGCCCCGCTGGCAGCTCCCACCAGCCACCTGAGCCTGGTCACATCGCCTGTCCAGGAAGAAGGGTGGGAGGCAGCAGAGGCCTGGGCTGGGAAAGGGGGTGGAGGGAAGGAGGGGGCGGGGAGAGACCCCTCTGCTGCTGCCGCCTGGGCTGCTGCTGGGTCAGACCGAAGGTCCATCTAGCTCTGCACTCTCCACGCCGACTGGCAGAGAGGAGGGTACTGCAGGGAGCACAGCAGGCGGCTTAAGGCTGAGGCAATGGCTCTCCAGGGTCTCAGGCAGGGAGCCGTTCCCAGCCTTACTGGGACTGAACCAGGGATCTTCGGCACGCAAAGCAGGGGCAGCGGGAGCCCTGCCTCTCAGCCCTTCCCCGTGAGAAAGGGGGGGATAGGGGTCCCTCCTTCAGAAGTAGGACCCCCAGAATGACGCTTTGCTGGAGGGAAACCCGATTAGCCGGGGGCCAAAACAGCGTCTCTACACAGGACCTCTCCTTGCTAGCAAAGCGCCTACTGGGAATGTCCAGGTGCCCATTTGAGGCAGGCAGTCTGAACTGGGGACGAAATGCAGTCCGAGGAGCTGTATGGCAGGGCGGAGGACCAGACCAAGGGAGACGCTGGCTCTCTCCTGGACAAGCGCATGCCAGGGGAAACGCCGCCAGGTGGCCTGGCACGCCCCAGCCCTGCAGGGCCAAGGGGTTTCCTTGCAGAAACAGGACGGCCCTGCTCCCAGCAACGCCCAGGCATCTGATTTCCTCCTGAATTCCTGGGCTTAACAGGAGGAAAATGGCCACTGGGCCCAAGCAGGCTGGGGTGAACTGGAGGGCGAATGGGGGCACAGCCTGGAGAGGAAGTGGGGCAGGAGGGAAGGGGGCAGAGGAAACTAGCTGCTGCTGAAACCAACCCATGTGGGGAAGCAGGCAGGGGCACTCCAGGCCAAGGCTCCGGAGCCCCAAGGGTCCTGGGATGGGACTCCAAATGCGGCAGGGCCAGGGGGGTGCCCAGGGCCTCCTCCTCCTCACACGCACACACACACGCCGCGCTTCATGCTGAACACAATGACCCCATGTTACAGGTCTGCACGGAGGTGGCCATTTCCTGTGTAATACCAGCCTGTTTAAACACTCACACACCAGCCCCACAGCTGCAGAGCAAACCCGGAAAGAGTGCGGTGGAAGAAGACCAGCGCTGCGCTCCAGATGGCAAACCACTCGGCCATTTGCTCTTGGGGCTGGGAGGAGGGGGCTCAGCTCGGCTCAGCCCCCCCTCTCGGCAACCTCTTGCTCCTGCCCTGGGGCTGAAGGCAGCCCCTGCCCGGCCTCCACTCCCCCTGGTCGGTCCTCACAGCCTGCCCCATCTCACCCTAGAGCTCTTCTTCGCCTTGTTGTACATCGGAAAGATCCAGGTGGGGGGAGGAAGGGAACAGCCCCCCCCAGTTCCAATCCTCAGGAGTGTTCCTCACAGAGGGAAGTGGAGGTGCCGCCAATGTGGTGCCTGCCACATGTGGTGGGACTCCAACTCCCAGCAGCAAGAGCAGCCAGCATGGCCAATGGTCAAAGATGATGGGCGCTGTAGTCCAGAAACATCTGGCGGGCGCAACATTGGCTGCCCCTGAGTGAGGACCCCCTGCCAGGCAATGCTGGGCAAGAGAGAGGAGGAGGGAGGCAACTCCCTCCGGCTGCATCCGGTTTGCAGCTTCCTCCTCACTGCAGCGTTGACTTTACTGTCCCCCCCAAACTTTGCCCCTTCCTTTCTGAAGGGTATGGAATTTTCAGCCGGGTCAATAATGTGGAAACGACGGAGCTCTGTGTAGGTGTGCCCGGGTTTATATGGGAGGAGGGGCTGCCAGGAATACAAGGTGCAGAGAGGAGCTGGAGTGGGAGCTGTGAGGGGTCTTGAAGGCCCATCTTCCTACAGGTGCCAGCCGCTCGCTTCTATCCCTGTCCTATCCTCAGAGCACAAAGGACTAGAACTTTGCTTCTTGGGAAGAAACAACAGTAGCAGAAGCAGCGCAGGAGAAGATTCTAGGGAAGCCCGAGTTCTGCAGTGTTGTGGAAACGCATTCAGCAGACACTGATCGCTACATTTTATCGCTACAACTTCAGGCCCTCAAAGCCTCTCCAACCGGCCCTCAGGACTTTCCCCAGGTCAAGCCCCTTCTCCCTGAGCCCCTCCCCTCAGCAGTCCTCCTCAAGCGCTTTTGCCTGCACAGAACGTGTCCTTGAACTGTGATTAATGCCTCTTGGCTTGCTGGAGGGAGAAAAATATATATGCAAGCGTGCACACACATATGTAGAAACCGCTGGTTTTTGTGGGGCAGGAAGGTGGACACCTGTACAAAGGTTACAAAATGCCACCTCCATCGCCCTGCCCACTTCTCCCCCCCCCCAATGTGAGATTCCATTCTAGGCCATCATGTAAGGGGCACAGCCCAGCCCTGACCTCCCTGCCACTCCCAAGAAAGTGCCTGCCCCTTTGAGCCAAGAGGGGGGAAACAGCTCCTCACACTTGGCTCACCCTGCCCCCCACCCCGACTCAGGCTTTCTTCCTAGGCCTAGGAAACGCTCCCCCCCTCCACAAACACCTGGCCTGCAAGCCATGCCCCACCCTCCGCCTGCATCCAAGAGGAGGGAGACTGTAGGACTGTTTCCACTCGGAGGATTCATCCCAAATCCAAGTGGGCGATAAATGCATCGGAGGGCCCATCGGGAAGCTTCGCAGCAGCAGCAGCAGGCGGCAAAGGGGCCTGGGCAGCCTGGCAAGGCGGTGGCAGTGCAGAGGGCTCCTCAGAGTCCCAGCTATGTTTCCCATTATGTAACCCTGGTCATGGGCAGGCCGCCAGGCTCTCCAAATGAAAAAGAGACTCTGGCTTGGCACCCGTTCTATTTTCCTATCCTCATTCAGGGTCAGCGGAGTGTCATACAGCTGCAGAGAAAGCTCCGGGGATTAAACCTGGGAATGGCTCCAAAGCCAGAGACCCGGGTTCAAGTACCAGCTGAAAGCAATAAACCAACTGCCACAGCTGGGCTGAGTTTAGCCGGCCTCAGAGTCGCGCTGGCTCCCTGGGAACCGACGACGGCCGGGGTGGAGCGGTAGAAACAGGGAGCTGCCAAGGCCAGGCCTAGAGGGCGGCTGGAGTGGATCTGGGGCGGCAGAGGGGGAGCGGGAGGGGATCCTACTCTCTGCACGCCACTTGAGAACTCTAGCCCCCCACTCTCCGCAAAGAGGCTTCATCTGTGTCTAAATTGTCAGAGAGACTTGGTTTTTCGGGGGGGGCATGAAAGGTGTCAAAAGTCACACCCTGGCAGATCAGAAGCCCAGGGGGGAGGGAGGAGGGGAAGCAGGATAGCACATGGTCACTGCAGCAATCAGGGCTATGTGGTCCTGGGCTCTGCAAAGGGCATAAAAATCCAACTCTGCCCACCCTACAGGACCAACACAAGCCAGAGCCACCCTCCCGCTTATCGAGTCCATGTGTGGGGCTCATCCAACCCAGGCTGGCGAGCCAGAGCAAGGAGGAGGGTCCGGGGGACCTCCCCGAGAGCGGATGCGGGCCTTTGCCATCATTGCGGCAGCCGAGGGAGCCGAAGGACCACAGCTCTGGGAGGGTGCATGGAGAAGAGGGCGGCAGAAGGGGAACCGGCCTTGAGCCCTCTGGGAGGAGGAGGAAGAAGGGGAGGAAGAAGGGGAGTTTGGCTCCAGCATCCTCACCGTGAAGGCCTGGCCAACTCATGCTCCCTCAACCTCAGGTTCCTCACCTGCACAATGGGGTTTGCCTTATGGGCCGAGCGCTCCCCTCTCACCCCAAATAAAGAGGTTGGGCGCTAACATATCCCACAGCTCCAGTGATGACCCAAGTGGCCCCGGGGCCTTCGGGCAGCAGGCAGGGTGGGGCATTAAAGGGGGAGAGCAATGGCACCCACCTGCAGGACCCGGCCAGCGAGGCTGGAGGAGGAGGAGGAGGAGGAAGAGCTGACTGACTGGGAAGAGGGCGCCAGGATCAGCAGGAAGTGGGCTGATGGGAACACCCTCTCCAGGGTCTGAGCTCCTGCCCAAAGATGGGCAACAGTTGACATGAGCAGGCAGCGGGGGGGAGGGGAGTGGGGGCTGCCCACCCGCTCGCCCCAGCCAGCCAAACAGCCGGCAAACAGAAAACAGACTCTTTCCCGCTATCCCAAAATGGGGCCTGGCACTTCCTGTGTGAGATTTCCATTTCCTCAGCCAAACTGGAGGGGGAAAGGAGGGGGGCGGAAGTGGTGGCAATAAAAGGGGGAAGAGGCTGGAGATGGGTGGACAGCCTCTCACCTCCTCTGCAGGAGTGCTGGGACCCCATTTTTCGCCGAAGCCTCTTTGCTAGATAGCGAGGCAGGGAGGGAGAGAGAGAGAGAGTGAGAGAGCGGCCCTTCTTCTCCACCGTCCCCCAGAGCCTTGCCTCCGTGGGATTAACAGGACTGGTCCGGGAGCTGGCGGGGGGGGGGGGGAGAGAAAAGGAGAAGAGGCCAGCAGCTCCAGATCCAGAGGAGGGCCGGAAGGGCCTGCAAGGGAAGTTGGAAGGGGAAGAGCATGCGCAGAGGGAGCCTGCTGGATAAGGCCTCTTGGCCAGTCAGCGAGCAGGGGGTGGGGTGGGGGGTTGTCCCAGGGGGATGAGAGGGCGGCCAAAAGAGATGTAAACAGAATTCAGCCAGAGCTGTTAACCCTTCGAGGAGCGCCCCGGCACAGACCCTACCCAAGGCATCATGGCTCAGGGAAGCAGGCGCCAAAGGGTGGGAGGAATGGGGCACAAAGGCAACCGGATGCCCAGGCAACGTATATGCCGGTGAACAATGCCAGTGGCTGGGAGGACCACTGTGAGGACCGGAGACTGGGCTAGCCCCTCCCTTCAGCCGGATCCACCTGCAGCCGGGCTCTTCTGCTGTTTCTGCGTCCTTGAAACTTCTCCCTAAGTCAGGGGCCACCAATGTGGCCTCCAGGTGAGGTCAGACTCCCAACTCCCGTCTGCTCCAGCCGGCACGGTCAAGGGCAAGGGCAAGGGGTGACGGGAGTTGTAGTCAAAAACAACATGCTGGGTGGTGTGCAGGCATGTGGGTCGTGTCAGTCTAGGACTGGGGAGTTCTGGGTTCAAATCCCCACCCAGCTGTGACACTCACTGAGTATTTATTTATTTCCCACCCTTCCTCCCAGCAGGGTAGCCTTGGGCCACTCACCTACAGCCCAACTGGCCTCACAGGGTTGTTGTGAGGACAAAAGTGGGCTGTGGGGGAGTGTAAGTCACCCCTGGGCTCCTTGGAAGAAAGGCAAGATACAGAGGAGATGGAGGCAAGAGGGTTACACACACGCACACAGGGGCAGGCAGACTTTCCTGCTGCAAAGCTTCTCGGGACTGGGTGAAGAGAGGAGTCAAGAGGAAGAGAGAAATGACCCCTGAGAGGCCTGACGTACGGTCGGGGCAGCTCCAGGGAGCTGGGCGGGGGGTTCCAGGTGTCCGAGTGGCCGAGCATCCAATCCGACCAGACCTTGATGCTGGGGAGAAGCTCCTTCAGATCCTGCGGCAAGGAGGAGACTTTGATGTCGTCGTCCTCGGAGCCCTCTTGGGCCTGGGCTGCTGCCAGGAGAGAAAAAAGGGGTGGATCTCAAGCACGGCCGTCCCTGAAGCGCTCCCCCTCCCTTGGCCCTCTGATGCGCCCTGAAAATCCTTTGGAACGGAAGTGGAAATTCTAAACCGGGGCAGCCAAGGTTGGTTCCTTCAATCGCCATTGGCACCCCTGGCTATTGGGCATGCAGGCTGCTGGGGACCGGGGTCCAACAACATCCGGAGGCTATTCCTGGTCTAAAGCTGGACTAACACTGGTCTGTTAATTCCAGGGGGTCTACTCTGAGCATAACTCAGCTGGACACAAACCACAAGTCCTGAGGAAGGCAGTGGAGGCCGCAGGGGCTGGCGGGGGACACGGGTGGCAGCCCTTCTGGGCAAGGCAAGAATCCACCCGGCCGCCCGGCTTACCTGGAGAGATGTCTCGCAGCAGGCTGGTGCAACGCTTGACCAGGAGGGAGAACATGGAGAGGCCCAGAGCTGTGGCTTGTTCCTGGATCACCGAACGGCACTCCTCGGAGAGGCACTCTGAGGGGACAAGCAAGGAACTGGTCAGCCCCCAGGAGAAGCTCTGACAAATCTCTCCCAAAGGAGCAGCAGCAGCAGCTCTCTTCCAGGGGAGGCAGAATGCCACATCTGACGGATCCACCAGCCCCCCCGCCCCACTACCTCACACCCTTCGCTGGCTACGATGCTGGGCAACAATTCTGGCCCGGGAAGAAGGGCTCTTCATGAGCTCTCAAGCCAGAGTGCATTACTCTGGGTCGCCCTGAATGGCAAATAGACCCAGAGTCCCTCTGCAAAGTTAAGAAGACGTCCGTTCATGGGCCAGGGAGAACCTGGGCAAAAGGGACGCAGACGCAGCAAGGAGAGTTGGCAGAGAGAGAGCCCGCCACAAGCCGGCTCCCATCCCTCGCCACCCAGCCCACGCCTTGCCTATGCCCACAGGCAGGCAGCAGCAAGAAGGAAAATGCAACCCTGGCATCCCAGCGGGGAAGCGGCTGCTCAGCCTGGCTCAGTCCTCTTGTGCCAAGCCAAGCTCTGCTATGTTTCAGAGGGATAATGAGCAGCACGCTGGCTCCGTCCCAAGTCACAGCTGCTGAGGCGGAGGGGGGCGAGCTCCAGAGTTGGGCTTGACCAACGCAGATGCCAGCAATGCCAGGCGGCTGTTGCACTTCCAAAGGGAGCACAAGATGGAATCCCGTTTCAGGGCAGCACCCCCCCCCCGCTTGGCTGCATCCAACAAGAGAGGGGGGAGTTTGTTCATTCATTTGGTATTTGTTGTTGGAATGAAAATACTAAAAAATTTAAAAAAAATAATAAAAAGGGAACTTTCAAGGGTTTATCATATAAAAAGGGCCCAACAGACAAGGATTGTTGAGTATAACTGCAGCACATTGTCATAAAATGCCCATATGCGTGTGTGTGTAGATGGATCAATTCAATTCTTGCCAAATAAAGTTTGATTAGCAAGTCTACAGAAGGCCAAACTGAACAATGGCCAATCTTGATACCACTCCCCCATAGCAATCCACTGAACCTGGCACCCTTTAATAACACGGTGCGCTTTAAAGTAAATCTACACATGCTTAATATTGCATACTTTGTCCTCCCTGGCATCAGAAGAGCCAAGCCGGGCATGACTATGCAGGTCCTGAACTGCTGGATACCCAACTAAGTCCACTCTGGCTTTTGAGATATTGCCCAAACACTTTCAACTTTACCTCTGTAGCACCATGTGCTAGAAATGTACCACTTGTTAACACTCGTGTGTGTGTGTGTGTGTGTGTGTGTGTGTGCGTGCGTGCGTGCGTGCGCGCGCGCAAATTCTACCATTCCCTGCAGTTTTGGGCACTCATTGCGGAATTGCTGGGCACTCACAGAGCCTTACAGGGTGGGTGGCGTTCATTCTGATGCCGTTTCTCGGCATAGAATTCACTTCTACTTTTGCTAAGTGATTTGAAACCTGGTGTTTGAATTTTCCCACACCTATGAATCAATGTGGAAAAAAGGCCAAGCTGGGTGGGTGCCTGCCATTTCCTTTAGTCACCAACACTGAGCACAGGAACGACGTTCTCAAGCAGGGGTGGGGACTCTGGTGCTTCTCCAAATGTTGTTGGGCCTCCCAGCGCCCCTCAATGGCAGCAGTCAGGGATGATGGGAGGTTTAGTCCAGGAACATCTGGATGGCTGCAAGCTTCCCATCCCTGTTAAAAAGTGACCCTTGTTACGACGCTTCACAGTCTCCACTTAGCACTGCAGGTGGCCAGGCCCTACTCCCTGGGCCAAGGGGGTGACAGGGCCAAAAAACTGGCATCACAGCCGGGCAGAGGAACAGCCACGAGAACGCCCCTCCTGGCGCCCATGCAGCTGGGTTCCTTGAGGTGCCATGATGGCAAGACAAGGAGCCCCAAGGAGAGACGTCAAGAATGGCGAACGCAGCAGAAGGCTCCTGGGAGGGTGGCAGCTCCTCCTCCTCTTCCAGGCTGAGAATCCGTATCTGGACCTGCCCGCGGTCCAAGGATGCTTCCTCCCTCACCCCCACCCCCATCAATCTACCTGAGCTCCCTTTTGCTTGGCTGGAAGGCATTTTAGTTTCCCAGAGAACAAAATATTCATGGAAAACATAAACCAACTGTCGTCAAAGTTGTCGAGGCTCAGGAAATGGAGCGGCCGGGAGAAGGGCTGCCATGTGGCCGGATGTTATGCGTTTCTAATTAGCACTATACATCTTTCAGCGGCAGCCGAGTGTCCTTTTTGCTGGGAAACCGAGAGGGCTGCCCTTGTTATTGTAACTGTCAAGGAGTGCTTAAAACAGATAATCTCCAGGAAAAGTGATAAACACACAACCCTTTCCCCGCCAGGGTGTGCTGGACACCATTGCCAGACCCTCCTGGAGGGCAGCGTGGCGGGGGTGACCATGCGGAGGGAGGGAGGGAAGCCTGGGCGGGAAGCCAGGAGTGCCAACGCCAGTGCCAGCCTCCACTTGGAAACCAGGCCGAGAGCGGCAAGGCAAGGGGCGCACCTGACACGGAGGTCAGGACAGCCAGTGGAAGGGAGACCAGAAGGGCACATTCCTAGGCAAAAGGGGGCAGCGTTCCACCCTGCCAGGCCACTGCCCCAAATCCAGACAGATGTTTGAGCCGCAGCCCAAGGAGAAGAGTGCCCCCCCCGCCATCGCAGCAGGCTTCATCACAGTCTACCAGACAAAGAGAGACCGTCCCGTCCTTGGGCCAAGCTGAGGCCAGCAGCGTTAGGGCTACGCAATATTCTGAATCTCACCACACTCTTCGCCGTGGGAGGAAAAAAACCCTTTCAAATTCAGACGCTTGCACAGTCCAATGAGAAACACCTTGAGAGATGCTAAACCAAGAAGGCTTGGCCTGGCTTTCTGAGCGCACAGGGCAGTGGTGCTCATCTCCCAGCGTCCATGTCTGGCCACCCCACGAGGCAGCCTCTTGATGCATCATCAGCTGCTTCACCAGGAGCAGCAGCTGATAAAGAGCAAGACCGCCCCACACACTATCTGACTGGCATGGCAAAAAGTGGCCACATGGCTGGCTGGCTGGCTGTCTCCCCCCCCCCCCGCAACATCCGTTCCTCCAAGCTGACACCACCTGGAGGTGATCTGCTTCTTCCCTTATAGCTGCTCAGACACCCTCAGAGTTTTTGCCTCGTGAGTCACTCTCAGCCAGACAGTGCGGGCAACGCACCCCCACCCCACGGCTGGCCTTTCTGCAGGAAGTGGGCAAGAAAGGAGGAAAGCATCAGGAGGGCGGCTGATGCTTCTAAGCCCCCAATCCCACCCCACTGGAAAGGAGGAGAGGCTGGTATGTCAGCCAGACAGGAATGCAAACCTCTGGGGTGGGGTGAGGGAGGGGCAGGAAGGAGGAAGAGTCCCAGCTGGGGGGCATTCCTCCACAGCCCCAGCTTGACACGTGCCTGACGAACTGCTCCCCCCCCACCCTGAAATGAGTCTACAGCCATGCTCAAGCAACCCCACTTGCCCACTGCCCGACTCAACGACATCCCTCCGACGCGGGTGGCGAGGACGGAAGGGCCTTGTGGAAGCAGAGGGGAGGGAGCGGAGGGCGGCAGGCAACCAGCGAGGGGGAGACGGTCTGCAAGGGAGGACAAAGGGAGCTGTCAAGAGACCTCCAGACATCAGCTGCGGACGCTGCCTTCCCCTTGCTAGGACATGAGGGCTGGAAACTTGCTTCCTTTAGGGAAAGAGGGAGAGGAGAGGGAAAGGGAGACTTCTCAGGAGCTCAGCCGATGCCTCCCCAAACGAGCCCTCTCTCAAGCTATTACCACGAGTATCTATTAGGACCAGGGAGTGTCTACTTTGAAGCCACCCCCCCTTGCAGAGAAGCGAGGTCAACGATGGGTTAATGACAGGACTATTTTGGCACTGCTCCCTGCCTGGATGGTGTCTACTGGCTTACGACGACCCTTTGCTATGCTCTTGGCTACATAACGTGCACAGGGGCCGCATCTGTGCATCAATTCCATCTCGTCTTACAGGAGATCACAAAGGTGCTTCTTTGGGTAGCTCCCAATAGGAGAGCGGCCAAGGGTGGGTGGGGCTTTTGGCTCTCAATTATTTCAGCCATAAAGCACAAAGCACCAGGGGTGGGCCAGGAAGGAGCCCCCTTGTGGCTGGAGGGCACCACCTGAGGGTGGCGAGTGCAGGGAAACATCTTCCAAAAGCGACAGGCATGAACTCCACAGAGGTGGAGAACATCGCAAGAGCCCTTCAGCAGCTGGCTCAGGCCAGAAGGGCCCCATCCTCGTCCAGCCTCCTCACAGTGGCCCATCAGGTGCCCCAAAGGGAAGCAGGCCCTGAGTGCAGGAGCAACTCTCCCCATCTGTGATTCCCAGCAACTGGCATTCAGAGGCCTCTAGTGCCGACTGTGGCTGGTAGCCAAAGAGTTGGGGGAGGGGTCCTTGTAGGCCACTTACTCCATCCCCACTGCTCAGAGCAGAAAATTCAGTGGTGGGCCTCCCCAAGAGATGGCTCGGCCCTGCCTTTGCTTGAAGACCCCCTTGTGAAAGAAAGCCCACCGCCCATCTAGACCACTGAGCCCAGTGTCAAACGGTTCTCGATGTCCAAAAGTGCAAACGAAATCTCCCCTCATGCAGCTTTTAAGCCCAGGAAATCCAGCCCTGCCCTCTGAGGCCACAGGCACTGCAAGCCTCTCCAGCCTCTTGGCATCACAAGACATCCACTCCACGGGGAGAGCGTCACAACTTTCTGCAGCGGACCCAAGCAGAGACACAGAACCACACTCCGGGCTCAGGAGGCCCCAAGGCAGGCACTCTGCAGCTCACACGTGGCCAGGATAAGTGCACGTGGACCTCGCTGGGGAAGGGGCAGGTGTGGCTGTCGAGAGCCGCCTCCCCACTTTGCAAAGTTCTCTTTCTTGGGGGAGGAGAGGGAGGGAGGGAGGGAGAGAAGGTGGAAACGGGGAGGGGGCGAGAACAGAGCGGCACTCCCCATGGAAGCCATTAGATACTCAACACTTAATTTGTTTCTTCCACACCCCAGCCCCCCCTCAACCCGGGGAGCACAACTCTTTCAGCTCCAGGACAGGAGTCTCTCCTCTGACGTAACCAGGAAGCAGCTGCAAAATTAAGGAATCCCTCCTGACATCATAAAAAGGGTCGATGGTTTACAGGGGAAAGTATAAAAATGTATGAAATATTCCCAGCCGATACCGCAGGCCTGCCTGAGACTCGCACAGGAAGCCGAGTTGTGCAAGGGTCCATGCTTCCTTGTTTGATCGCCCTGGCCAGGGTCCCCAACCCCACGTCCATTCCCCCAACGCTTGTTCTCTTCGGCCTGGGGAGCAAATAAAAACAGGCCTGAATGGGCGGCAGGGGGAGATGGCTTTGAGGACAGCTTCTGGGGCTGGTTCCATGCAAGACCCACTTCCTCTCTGAGAGGCGGCCAACTACGGGACACAGCACACACACCCCCCACACACAGGGGCCTTTTAAGTCCTGAGGGTGAGCTGCGCACGCTTTCCCCTGGAAACGGAAAAGGACGCCACTGCTAAAATTAACGCGGCCTTTTCCCGGAAGTGTCTGTGGAAAGAGGCTCCCATTTTTAGAACATGTTATTCTCAGAAATTTCCTGAAAAGGCCCCTAAAGCCCAAGCATGCAGAGAAGCCATTTCCACACACGCCGTGGGGCAGAGAGGTACCACCCAGCTGTGGTGGGGAGCCACATCAGCTCCACAGTGGCCTCCTCCCAAGCTCTGTGCAAGCCCCAGGGGACCTCATGCGTGCGGAAGCAGACAGACGGAGCTCTCTGGAGGAGCTGTCCGAGTAAGCGGCCCAAGAGAGGGGCTGCAGGGCCGAGAGCCAGCTCCAGCTTATCCATCTATTTATTAAGAAAAAAAACCCAGATCACCTTTTCGGCAGATGCCCCCCACTCCCAAGCAGTGTACGGGGAGAAAAGACAATCAAGAGAAACAGCAGCAGATACAATGATGGCAAAAAACACACCGCTGGTTTGGGGTGCGTGTGCTACGGATCTCCTCGAAATTCACAGCCTGCCTAAAAGAGGGTGGTCTTCACTAGCTTCTGCCAAGCTTTTGGAGACAATGGGATGGGGGGGTAGGATGGCTTGGATGGATATGAGCGCCCCCTTCCCAGTCGTTTTGTGACATTGCTCTTCTATGGCGCTGTAGGATAGCACAGTGGGGGGGAGAGCACTGCACAGTCCCAAGGAGCCCAGTTGCCCCCCAGCTGGCACTTGCGGACAAGGCAGGGGCTGGCTTGTGCTGCGGTGGCAAGCTGAGCAGGCCCTGGCCAGCTGGGGAGGAGCAGCCTCAGAGGGAGGCAATGGGAAACCCCCTCTGAATACCACTTACCATGACATCCCTCTTCATAGGGTCGCCATAAGTCGAGATCGACTCGAAGGCAGGCCATCCATCCAGTTTTTATGACATTCTCAGTGACAACCAGATGCCTCAATGGGAAGCCCAGAAAGAGGACCTGAATGCAACAGCAGCACTCTCCCCACCTGTGACCTCCAGGGGCAAACTCCCTGCGACAGTGGAGCCGGAACACAGCCATGGTCGTGAGTGCTCTTGACCTGAGATCATGCCTTTGGCTTGCCTGGATGGAGATTAGTGAGCGTGGGCAGACACCCACCACTAGGGGTCCCTGAAGGCTGCCCATGAGGGAATACGGCCCTTGGGCTTGAAAATCCCTGGCTCTGGGTGCCACAGCCAAGAAGACCCTGTCCCACACAACCACCACCAAGGCTTCAGACTGTGGCAGAATGAGGCGCTGGGCCCTCCTCCCCAGCCATCACAAAAGGCAAGCAGGCAGCCCTTCAAGGACGCAGGAGAAGGCTAGAGAATTGTCCTAAAGTGGGGCTCAAAGAGAGCCTTCCAAGTCGAACCAGAACATGGCTGCTCTCTACTAACAGGCTGCTGTGGCTGATCCCTCCTGTAACATGTCCGGCCGGTGTTCCAACCAGGAAACAGCCCTCCGAGCAGGCAAGCAAGCAACTTCTCCGCCCTTGCCAGAAAAGAACAAGGCTCTGTACAGACTGCAGGCAAGCAGAAGAAACAGACAGCAGTAGTGGCTTCCATTAAAAATCAAGGTTCTAGCCCTTATGGGTCACAAAGAGATGCTTGAAGAGATGAAGGGAACATCTGATGGAAACTTTAGGAGATGTAAAGGAGGGCTAGGGCCTCACACTTGCCCCTCACCAAGACTAGCAGAAATAGGATGAATTCCGCAAAGAAGCTGCAAAGAGTGCAGAAAAAAAGGAAAGATGTAAAACCTACACAGGCTGTAAAATCCAGATTTTCTGCATGCAGGATTCTGGGTGTGTTTTAGTGCTGCTTATAGCGCAGGCTCCTTCTCAGGCCTTCTCCAAGGAGGTGCTAGGCGCACCCCTGCCTCTTCTCCACAGCTCTGCCTCTCCCCCGCCCCATCTCAGAGGGCGCCCATGACTTATTACTGCGGATGTGCAGCTGCATCTTGACTTGCAGCACCCTCCGCTCCAGCAGAAAGGGGCAAGGCTAGTCCTGGGAGTCTGGCCACAGAATGTAAGAGCCTGGCTGCTGGATCAGGCCGATGGGGGCCCATCTCATCCAGCCTCCTGTTCTCACAGTGGCCAATCAGATGCCCCAAAGGGAAGCCCACAAACAGGACTTGAGCACAAGAGCGCCTTCCCCTCCTGCGGTTTCCAGCAACTGGTATTTGGAAGCATGGTGCCTCTGACTTACAGAGGCAGAGCACAGCTGTCACGGCTAGAGGCTGCTGCCTGGGGCCACCTGCAGCTGGAAGGGGGCTCCCAAGTACTTGGGGGGCTGAGTCTCCAGGGCTCAGCAAGGCTCGCAGGGGGAAGCCAGGTGGGCTTCCCCCAGCCCTGTGCCAGAGCTTATTTCAAGCGCAACAGCAGAGGGGGGAGTAAATCCAGGGTTCCCTTGGAAACGTCTTCAGCATGTGGTCCAGGGGGTAGCAATGAGGTGGAGGCAAGGCATTGGAACTGGGCAAGGCCCAGAGAGAGACAGAGAGGGGGAACTCCATCCTCCAGGCCTGACTGGCAACGGAAGCTGCTGCTCCTTTTGCAGCCCCTGCTGTCTGTCCGTCCTTCTTTCTTTCCATGGGTAACTTCCAGAGGGCTACACCATCACAGCTGGGAGCCCCACCAGCAGACGGAAAGGCAAGGCACGTCTGGGGACACCCCACTCACCCTCTCTGCCTCCACCAGAAGGCAACCAGGAACCAATTTTGAAAAGCATTTAGAAGCCACCTTTCTCAGTGCTGTGGCTCATAGTATCACAAAGCCACAATGGTTAAAAAAACAAAATAGTCAAAACTGACAAAGCCAGCAACATTAATAGTTACAGGAAAGGAGGAAGGTGCCTTCTTCTGAGTCAGCCATTGGCCCATCTAACTTAGCACTGTGTACACTGACTGGCAGCAACTCGATGGGGTTTCAGGCAGGAATCTTTTGCCCAGCCCTGCCTGGAGATACAGGGGGTTGAGCCTGGGATCTTCTGCATGCAAAGTATATGCTCCACTGCTGAGCTACAGCCCTTCCCTAAAAAGTAAGATTCTAGCCCTCATGGTTCTGAATTAAGGGCTGATTTAAATAGGCACACAGGAAGCTGAATCTGGGACCTTCTGCATGCAAAACAGACAATCTACCACTGAGCCCATTCAAGAGGCCAGTCAGAACATGGAGTAACGCAACAACTAAACAGAGCCCTATTCCGTAACACGGCTCTCCATTTACAAAAAATGTGGGTCTTTAAAACCCATTTTAAAATTCCTACAGCAGAGGCCACACACACATCTGAAGGGAGGGTGCTTCACTGTCTGGGGGCCACCACAGGAAAAGGCCCAATTCTGTGTGCCCACTAACCGAACAGACTTCACAGGCGGGCACACAAGCAGGATCCCTAAGGCAGATCTCAATGCCCAGGCAGGGTGGCATATGGGCACAGGTCTCCCTTCAAACGTTTTGGGGCTTTGGAGGTTACAAACCTTTAAGATGTCTTGCACAGAGACATTTCATACAGACTGCCACCAACTTGGATGGCTTTCAAAGAGGACTAGACAAATACATGGAGAATCAGGCTATGAATGGCTACTAGCCACGGCGGCTATTATGCTCTGCCTCCGCGGCATGCTTCTGAATACCAGTTGCTGGAAACCGCAGGAAGGGAGAGAGTGCTCTTGCGCTCAGGTCCTGCTTGTGGGCATCTCACGATGGGCATCTGGATGGCCACTGTGAGAACGGAGCGCTGGACCAGGTGGGGCCCCTTTGGCCTCACCCAGCAGGGCTCTTCTCATGTTCTGATGCTGCCCCTAATTTGGACTGCCAGTTGCAATGGTAGAGGCAGGTTAAACTGCACCCCTCTGGGAACGCCATCCACAGACATGTTCCTTTCTCTGAACTGCAGAATTCATCTACAGAATACCCCACAGGCTGTGGCAGAGAACACTTCAAAAGAGGATTAAAAGAAATTCACAGACAAGCCTGAAGGATGGCTACTAGTTAGGGACGCTTAGCCTGAGCCAGAGAAACAGCTCTTCCGCTTTATGTCAGCTTCCTCCAACCTGGTGCCCTCCAGATATTTTGGACTACAGCTCCCATCAGCCCCAGCACTCTGCAGCTGTGCTGGATGGGGTTGACGGGACCTGTCGTTCAAAACATCCAGGGGGTGCAAGGTTGGATAGGCAGCTCTCCACTGCAAATCCATCAGGGGCACAAAATGTCACACTGGCACAGCACTCAGCATCATGTGAATTTCTGCATCCGTTATTACAAAAGCACAAGTTTCTGACCCTCATGGCCAGAAACACAGGCAGACAATGCTTGTGGAAATCGTGATGGCAGACAAAGGTGTTTGTGGGCTGACAAGTAAGCCTAAGTGCCAAGGCATAGCAAAACTGGAGGAAATTATGCAAAATGATGGTGATAACAGTACGCATAATAAATGGTAGCAAAATAAGACCTGTCTGTCACCAAGTCAGCTGTCTAAGGGAAGAACTCTGTGGCAAGAGCTGCCTTGGAAATGGTCATCTATTCTATTGCTTCTGGGGAGGGACTGCTCTTCAACAGGGGCAAGAGAGCCAGAACTGCCACTGACATTGCAAAGGCAAGGAGTTGCTGATCTTCTAGACAGCCAGAATCTCCACAGACAGAACTATGCAACTGCGTCGTTGGAACTGTAAAGAACTTGTGCTTGGAACTTGATTTTTCCTCCTCCCTCCTGTGCTTTTTCCTTGTATACCATGCCTTTGGGATTGGGAGCCTGAGGGCAAGGAACCACCTTCATCTTCGTTTTATTTATTTATTTGTTTATTACATTTATATCCCACCTTTCCTCCAAGGAGCTCAAGGCAGCGTACATGGTGGTTCACCGCCTTCCCATTTTACCCTCACAACAAGCCTGCGAGGCTGAGAGTCAGTGACTTGGCCCAAGGTCACCCAAGGGAACTTCACAGCTGAATGGGGGATTTGTACCCAACTCTCCTGGGTCCTAGTCCAGTACTGTAACCACTACAGAGTTTTGTAAGCCACTATGACAGCCGGGGGGGGGGGCTAAAAGACAGGGATATAGATGATGTAACTAAGGCTGCAATCCAATACACACTTACCTGGGAGTAAGCCCCATGGAGCTTACTTCTGAGGAGACATGAATTGGATTGCAGCTTAACTAACTTGATTTATCCAGACCGCAGGGATAAATCCAAGGACAGACCAAGGGTACCCAGCGTGGTGCCCCCCATGTTGCTGTGGGACTCCCATCTCACATCAGCCTCAGCGATCCAGCAGTCAGGGAAGACAGGAGGTGTCATCCAACATCTGGAGGGCACCATGTTGTCTACCTACAGTATAGAGTCTGGATTACTTTGGTGCATAATCTCAACTTTTTTTTTAACAGAGTGTCCTGTGGAGCAGATTCATCTTGCTGCAGATTTGCCCTTTATTAAAAAGAAGGGGAAAAAAAGGGGGGGGAGTACTGATTTGTACCCAGCCTTGCCTGCCCTGGTTGTAGGGCCAAAAGTAAAAGGGATTCCTCTCCCCCCGCACCTCGACACACACACACATGCCCAAGCTTCCCTTTCTAGGAGAGGGAAGGGCCAAAGAGCCGCCCAGGCTGCATGGCAGCTGCTGCTGCTGCGTTTCCTGGCGAGCCTGGGGAGGCAATTCCAAGCTGGGCTTCGATTTCAACTTTGACCAGCAGCTCTGAGGCTCGCACTCAAGTACACGGCCGAATAAAATATTTTTTCATAAATTTAACGCCAGCATGTCTGTGTTTGGAAACTCTGAAAATCCATGTTGTATGGTTTACTGCGCTGGAAAAGGTGCCAGCAGAGTTTCAAAGGAAGGGAAGTGTATAACTGTTTCCTTTCAAATGCTTTTTCCAATGGGATCCATTGAGGGAAAAGGCTGGAACTAACTAAAACATTATTAAAAACTGTTACGAAGAGAGACAGAGAGATGGAAAACGATAGACAAAAAAAACAAGAGAAAGAATATGAGAGGGGGGATTAACCCCCCCCAGTGTGGAATTGAGGAGGAGGAAAGAGACAAGGCAGGCCATGCCCTGGGCAGAAAAGCCCACTTGGAGAGGGGGCAGCAGCAGGTAAGGGGGTCGCTCCCTTGGCAGTTGGGGCTCAGGATTTCAACACTGCCAGATCCAGCCAGACACGGCAAAGCGCAAGGCTGGCCGAGAGTGCTGCCGGCATGCACAGACCACCGACCTTCCACTGGCTAATCAGAAGTATTTTTCAGGAGGGAAAGGCTCCCCCTGCCCCCGCCAGGTTCCAGCTGGCTTTGCCAAATGGGGATGAGCCCAGTAGACGCTGAGGGTCCACTCAAGACCCACCTAGCCCAACTTCCTCCCACTTCTGAGGCGGGGTGGCTCCAGAGCCCCACACTCTGCGAGAGCATCAGGCTGGAGACTTGGCTGATCTGTGGCAACAATGTCTGAGAATGACAAAAATCCTGCACCACAAGAAGCCAGAGTAAGATCTGCCATGCAGGATTTGCAGGTGCACTTATTCTGCTTCAGGACCCTGAAGCCCCCTGCACGTGTGCACACACACACACACAGCTTGTCCCCCCAATGGGCCCGCATCGTGTCAGTGCACTACCCACTGCAGAAGGCCTTTCGAACCCAGCTACCCTGTTTGCTTTTGAACTATCACGGCTGAGACCTGGCGGTGCTCAGCTCTGTGCCAGCCCCCTGCAGAGTGCTCCCTGCCCTGGGGCCCCCTCCAGATTCTTCGGAACTCCAATTCCCAGCCTCATCATCCTTGGCTGTTGGGAGCTGGAGTCCAGCCACGCCAGGAGGGCTCTAGGTTCCCCACGAAACAACCCCAAGTATGGAGGCTTCTCTAACATCTTGCGTTCTCCAGACCTCTACAGCAAATGCTGTTATTGTTAAACGTTTCTTTCCAGCTCCTCCTCCTCCCCGAGAGGAAGCTGAGCAGGACTAAATGAGGTGGGGGGGGGAGTGGCACACCAAAGGCCAGCTGGCCAGCCTCCCTCTCACAAACCCTGTCAACGCAGCCGGTCCTGTATGGGCTGGCACCCGCGCAACACGGCATCCTTGAGCAGCACAGGATTCAAATCAAAAGGGCCAAGTTTCTGGTCCTCATGGGACAGCAAGAAAACAGCTGGTGTCCTGGGCACCTGGTGAGGGAGGACAAGGCAGACTTTAGCACCTTGCTCAGTCCTCCTCCATCTCCCCTCCTCTGAACGTGGAGCTTTCCATTTTGTGATCAGAGATGAGAATATATCTTGGCCTTCGCCAACCTGAATGAGCCAGTGTGGTGTAGTGGTTAAAGTGCTGAACCTTGACCTGGAAGATCAGGGTTCGAATCCCCACACAGCCGTGAAGCTCACTGGGTGACCTTGGGCCAGTCACTGCCTCTCAGCCTCAGAGGGAGGCAATGGCAAACCCCCTCTGAATACAGCTTGCCATGAAAACCCTAGTCATGGGGTTGCCGTAAGTCGGGATTGACTTCAAAGCAGTCCATTTCCATTTTCCTCACCCGCCCCAGCCAGCACAGCCACACTGATGGGAGTTTGCCATCCAAAACATCTGGAGGGTACCAGGCTGGGGAAGGTTGCCTCCCTTGCCAAAAGCCATCTAAGCTACGAGGGCTGTCGCTGCCCCTCCTCTCTGCCAGGCTGGGGTGGGACACAGGAGCCCTGGAAGCCCCTGCCAGGCTGGGCAAGAGGAGGCCGGCGTGGGTTTCTGCAAGGCTTCCCAGCCTCCGGGTCTTCGGGGGTGCCTCATCTGTGGGCTGCAGCACACATGTGGAGGGATGAGGGGAAAAATAAACAGACAGACAAAAGAATGAGGACGCCCTGCCAATTCCAATCGAGCAGCGTTTCGTCTAAATGCTTATCAAGCTGAGAAAGAGCAGAGTTCTTGGAAAACAGCACTTCCTTTCTTCCAGTGCCAGCCTCAAACACCCTCAAGGACGGGTACAGGCCAGGCCCAGCGGCAGCCCCGTCCCGCCCCGCCCGCTCAGCAAACAACCCCAGCAATGGTGGCTGGTAACGACTTATTACTTTTTTGTTAAAAAGGTTGGGGCGGGGGGAAAGCATCATGACAAAATGTTATCCTTATGACTCTTGGATCTGGCTGCTGCTAATACAAGGTTTTTTCCTTCTCCATCTCCCCCCGTTTGTTATTTTGGAAGCCCCCATGATGGCTTCCGCCAAAGCACCAGACGGCAGCCCTGGCCACTCGGGAGAGTTGCGGTGGAGCAGGGAATCGCAGGTTCTGCCTCCTGTCACTTTAGCGCATGGCTCATTGTATGGGAGAGCATACGCCGTGTGGCCCGTCCACAGGCCGCCACTCCTCCTCTGTGGCAGGCAAAGGGCAGAGAGCTGCACGGTGGATTTCAAAAAAGGTGCCTTTCCTGGGCCAGCCTAGCCCTGTGAAGGAGCATGTAAGCTTTTGAGCATCATTGAAATCTTTTACCAAAATGCAGCGAGGGATGGATTAGAGACCTTGCAGAACTTCATGGCAGCCTAAGATGGTGCAGGAGAAGATCCCAAAGTCCTACTCTCTGAGCTGCACCTCCTGTCTGATTGGAGGCAGCCCTTGGGGTCTCAGCAATGCTGGATGCAGAGGTAGCGGGAGTCACCCACATCCTGCTCCAGCCCTACATGGTTCCCTTAAAAAAAGGGTTGAAGACTGCCCCGCTGCCCAGGAAACGCCTGTTGCCTCTCCAAGCGGCGACCTCCTTCCCCAAAGGGGAGGAACACACACATACCCAGGGCCCATGGGCGCAACTCCGAAACACGGCCTGGTTCTTGACCAGGATTACTTCAATTTGCAAGCTAACTGGCTCCAGCTGCGAGGGGCAGGAAATTTAACAGTAGTACAAAGACCGTCGTTTGAGCTCTGGTGTGAAGGCCGACATTCCCCCTCCCCAAATGCTATAAAAAGAACCCACAGTGGTTTTAGCCCGTTAATTCAAGCCCCAAAGATGCAGGTCTTTACAGATACATCTCTTCTCTCCCCACCCCCAAATATTCTGGCTTCTTAAGAGCATTTAATGGGCTTCCCCTTCTCTCTCTCTTGTGTGTGTGATAGTCAGAGAGGAGGGAAGAAAAACAAAACAAAAACAAGACAAAAACACACATGCACCCAACCCTGGTTGATAAAAGGAAACGAGGGAGATGTGAACAATTGAAAACTACCTAAAAGCTCAGGAGAGGTTTATTTTATTAGTTCTTAATAAATATCTTGCAGATTTCCTGCAGGAAATACACCAGATCACATGTAGAATAGTTTGATACTGATGTCAACGGCATCAACATATGAAATCTATTAGGGGCAAAGCCACAGCAGGGCGATCAGCGCGCAGAAAAGCTGCACGGCACCAAGGCAAGGGGGGGGGGAATCTCACGGCCCTTCCAAATTCTTCGAGAGGTAAAAAAGTCAGCCAAGACACAGAGAGAGGGAGAGAGAGAAAGAAAAAAAATCCCACATCCTGCTTTGGGCTGCCAGCAATCTGAAGTGCCCAGAGATTAATTCTATGTCTGGCCTGGAAATGTGACTTTAAAGCATTGGGGGGGGGACACGGGGGGGAGACTGGGGAAGGTTGGGGGGAGGCCAGGCTAACTGGGGCTGGCACTGTGCCACTAGCTCTCTCCCCCCAACCACCCTGCGCCCCCAGCCATGTTTCAATGTAGACAGCAGTAAACCCCAACAGACAGCAGCCTCCTTCCTGGGCTGCCAGCGACTCGCAGTAACAGCAGCTGCTCTGCGTCTTGCTCAGCAAACGCAGATGGGCCTGAGTGCGCTGCTTCCGCTCTGCACACTATTAAGAGGCAGGCAGGCCGGCCCTGGCCTGGGACGGTTCTCTCTCCCGCCCCCCCCCCAATATCCCAAGCCCCCACCGGAGTGGGAACGTTCCTGCTGGCACACAGGATTCTTTACTCAGATCCCCAATTTTCTCCCATCTTAGACTCAGGCAGAAAAACAGCAAAGGACTATGGGAAAGGCAGGGCCTGGAAGAGAACCTGCCACGACTTCAGAGGGGACAACAGCATACCAGATCAGACACTTCCGCTATGTAGCCCAGTACAGCCTGCTCTGACAGGCAGGGTCTTACGCAGAAAAGGCTCTCCCAGAGAGACAGCCACCTGTCCCTTTTTAACCGGAGATGCTGAGGATCGAACCCAGGACCTTCTGCATGGAAAGCAGCTACTCTACCACCTCACAACAATGCAGAAGTCCAGATGCTGGAGCAGGCCAAAGGGAGCCCACCTAGCCTGGCATCCAGTTTCCTCAGATGGCCAGCCAGATGCCCCAGCGGGGAGCCTGCCAGCGGGACCTGAGCGCAACAGCCTCTTTCCCTTCTGCGGTTCCCAGCAACTGGTAGCCAGAGGTCAGAACCTCCCCAGCGGTCTCCGACAGAGGCACGTGCGGGGGGGGGGGGCTGGTCCCTTTTTAATGTGAAGATGCCAGTGTTGAACCCAGGGCCTTCCACACGCAAAAGAGGGATTCTAGCCCCGACGTACGGCTCCGTCCTTTGAGCCATTAATACCAAAAAGTAGAGTCAACATGGCAAGATCAGCAGCATAAAAATGTCTGGTTTCCTCGTGGCTGCACAGCGATTCCCCAACAAACCACCCTGGCCACGCCCACGGCCTCAGCCTCCATCGGCCACTGATTGGCTCCCTTCCAAAACCACACACCACCATGGAGGAAGCTGCCTTATGCTGAATCAGGCCACTGGCCCATCTAGGTTAGCACTGCCTGCACTGACTGGCAGCGGCTCTCCAAGGTTTCAGGCAGGGAGTCTCTTCCAGCCCTACTTGGAGATGCCTTTGGGGATTGACTCTGAGACCTTCGGCATGCAAAGCAGGGGCTCTACCGCCAGGGGTTCAGTCATCCGGTGAGAAGGGTCCCAGCCAGATCCCTATGTATGAGCCAATCAGAGTGAAAGGAGAGCCAGCCACTGAGAAGACTCTCCTTAGCAGCTAACACGCAGCCTCCAATTTCATGATGATTGGCTCCTGGGGTGTCTACTGTAGTGCAGTGGGGACGCCGAGACAATGCAGAAAGCAAGGGACACGAAGGAAAGAGGTGGCTGTGAGGGGGTGTGGTGTGATTATCGTGAGGGGATGCTGCACTCCTGAATTTGCCACTACACTACTGTCTACCACTGAGCTACAGACCCCCTCCAAAATAAAGTAAGATTCTAGTCCTCGTGATTCTAAAAAAAGGGATGTTTTAAATAGGAACACAGGAAGATGCCTTTGACTGAGTCAGACCACTGGTCCATCTAGCTTAGTATTGTCTACGCTGACTGGCCACACTGGCTCTCCAGGGCTTCAGGCAAGGGTCATTTCCA
Organism: Rhineura floridana; assembly: GCF_030035675.1. Classification (NCBI taxonomy): domain Eukaryota; kingdom Metazoa; phylum Chordata; class Lepidosauria; order Squamata; family Rhineuridae; genus Rhineura; species Rhineura floridana. The sequence goes on along the minus strand of NC_084500.1, from coordinate 20,003,932 downwards.
GCCTTATCTGGAGATGCCGCCCTCGGGGATTGAACCTGGGACCTTCTGCATGTAAAGCTCTACAACTGAGCTATGGCCCTTCCACCACGTTTCAAAGGGCTGGCTAGGGCTGATGGAGAAACCGAAGTCTAAAACATGTAGAAGGCACCAGATTGGGGAAGTCTGCTCGAGAATTTGGCAAGGCAAGCTTTTTTTTTTATAAAGACCTAGTTAATATATCTGTTTTTTAAACTATTTTCCCCCAATACATTTACATTTTGCAGACATTTAGGAAGCTGCCTGCTGGGTCAGGCCAAAGGGGGCCTATCTAGTCCAGCACCCTGTTCTTGTGGTGCCCAACCAGGTGCCCCAATGGGGAGCCCACAGGAAGGACCTGCACACAGCCTTCCTCTCCCCGTTGCTCTGCTCCCCGTTTGCCTCCTGTGGGAGGGTTGGGTGTCTCTCAGGCTACCCCCCCCATGCTCGGCAGTGTTGCTCTCCACCCACCACATCCCACAATCCTACAGGGGAAAGCCAAATCCCATCACAGAGCCTGCAGCAGCGGCCGCTCAGAGAGGCAGGCAGGGAGGCAGTCACATATCCAAAGCAGCCTCTCCAGACACTGCTGGACTCCAACTCCCATCAGCCCTTGCAGCCGGCCCACCAAGGGCCAGAGATGAGGATGTCGATGGGAGTTGGAGTCCAGCCACGCCCAGAGGGCATTGGGCTGGGCAAGAGGAAGGTATGTCGCTTGAACAGTCCGCTGTGGGGCGCAGCCCGAAACCGGCCCTCAAGGCAAGAGGCAGGATGGCAAAGGGGCCGCCCAGGATGCTTATATACAGCTTCCGACTTACACTGCAGGATTTAGGGGAGGCAGTCTGGCTGCTTGGCATGCCTCAGAAGCACGCCTGGCTGCAACCAATCCGTAAGAGGGACTCAGGGGACGCCGTCTTCACAGTCACTCCAAGTGGGATTTACTTCTCACAGAGGAACACAGGAAACTGCCCCCTATAAAGCCAGGCCGCACAGACGGGCAGCGGTGGCTCTCAGGGTCACAGGCAGGGGATCTTCCTCAGAGAGGTGAACACCAGGACCTCCCGCACGCAACACACCTGCTCTGCTGCAGCCAGCCCCTCTCCCCAAACTGCCCTCGGCCAGTCACAGCCCCCAAAATGGGGTGCTGTTTCACATGATGCAGGGGGGAGGGGGCTGGACTGCAGCACGCAAAGCAAAAAAAGTGATGATTCATTGTAAGCTTCGAGACACTGAAGTTGCTCAAGAGGCACAAAGCAGGAACTCCTTCAGCCACTCTCACTGGCAGAGGGGTTACATCCAATGCTGGCCCTCCCCAGAGCAGCCCACTGGAAAATAATGGGATGTGGCTAACTTGGGTCCATCAGTGTCAATAGTGAAACTCTAAGCGGAACATGCGGGACAAAGATATTTGAAACGCGTCAGGAATCCCCCACTAAGAATGACACCTCACTACCCTGGCCCGTTGCCATTTTTAGATGTGTGTCCTCTCAGAACAGGGCGGCCTTTTGAGGGCAGGGGAGGCAAGAAGGCAATGATACATCTGACTGAAAGAGGAAGCGTCCACTGGTCAGTTTATTAACAAGGGCACGTTTTAAGACAGTGGAGCTAAGCCCCGCCGCGCCCGGTTTGCCCTGGGAGGCTATTTTGGATCTGGTAAGAAGAGTCCGGCTGCTGGATCAGGCCAAAAGCCTATCTAGTTCAGAGTCCTGCTTCCCACAGCAGCTGAGCAAATGCTCCAAGGGGAAGCCCACACGCAGGACCTGAGTACAAACGCAGCACTCTCCCCACTTGGAATGCCAACAGCCGCTACTCAGAGGCATACAGCTTCTGACAGTGCAGGGACAACACAGCCATCATGGCTGAGTCACCAACAGCCTGATCCTCCATGAATCTGTCTAATCCTCTGTTAAAGCCAACCTTTTAAAAGTTCAGAGAACGGCAACCAGAATTATCAAGGGGATGGAGCAACTTCCCTATGAGGAAAGTTTGCGGCATTTGGGGCTTTTTAGTTTAGAGAAAAGGCAAGTAAGAGGTGACATGGTAAAAGTGTAGTGGCACCTGCCCTTTGGAATTCCCTCCCCTTAAATATTGGCGCAGAGTGGTAAGCGGTGGTACCGCAGCCGAAGCTCTGCTCACGGACGGAGTTTGATTCCAACGGAAGGAGGAAGTCGAATCTCCGGTAAAAGGGGTCGAGGTCCACTCAGCCTTCCATCCATCCGTGGTCGGTAAAATGAGTACCCGGCCTACGCTGGGGGGTAAAGAAAGGCCGGGGAAGGAACTGGCAATCCCACCCCATATATACGGCCTGCCTAGTAAACGTCGCAAGACGTCACCCTAAGAGTCGGAAACGACTCGCACTACAAGTGCGGGGACACCTTTACCTTTAAATATTAGACAGGCGCCATCTCTGTTATCATTTTGGCGCCTACTGAAGACTTTCCTCTTTTAACAAAAGGCTTGTTAAAAAAGCCTTTTAAGTAAAGACATTATTCCAGTCTGTCTCAGCGTTGGAAATGCTTTTTAAGGAGTTTTTAAAGCTTTTTTTAAAGAGATGCTTTTAAACCTTTTTAAAAATGTTTTTAAGGATATTTTCTTTTAATATATTTTAAAGTCTGGTTTTAAGATCATTTATAGTGTTTTTGTCCCCTGGCCACCTCCTGGGAGGAAGGGCATGATATAAATTACATCAATAACAGTAATAATAATATAAAACTATACATGGCATGAAGAAAGTGAATACAGAAAAATTATTCGTCCTTCTCTCATTACACTAAATTTCGTGGACATCCAACAAAACTGAATGCTGGAAGATTCAAGCCAGACAAAAGGAAGTTCTTCATGCAGTTAAACTATCGCTCCCACAGGAGGCCGTGATGGCCAGCAGCTATGACAGCTTTAAAAGAGGGTTAGGCCAATTCATGGAGGAGGAGGAGGTGGCTATCAATGGCTGCTAGCTGTGATCAGAGGCGGTATATGGGTTCCACAAGGGGGAAGAGCTGCTGATGCACTCAGGTCCTGCTTGTGGGACTGGACGAGATCCCCCCCCTTTGGCCGGATCCAGCAGGCTCCTCTTACGTTATATTCTTAACCATTGGTGGCCATCTCTGTTTCCTGTGGCGGCAAATTCTGTCGTTTAACTTCATAAGTCCCGCCTTTTGCAAAAAGGTAACTCATGATTTTGAAAAATAAAATATAACCCAGAAGGAAAAAAATAACAATAAAGCAGTCTTCACCAACCTGGGGACCTGCCCTACAGTCATTCTGGACTGCAAATCCCCCGCTGCTGTTTCCCAGAGTTCAACTGATTAAGTAACCAGCCAAAAGGTTCTCACAGCTTTCTCCAGCCTGCTGCCCTCCAGATGTTGATGCTGTTATTATTTATTAAATTTACAACATGCCCTTCCGCCCGAAGGAGCCCAGAGAGGCAAAGGTATCAACGAAACAATTTAATAGGTTGGTTAAAATCTCTTGGACTCCAACTCCTTTTGGGACGAAGGGTGGGATATAAATTTAATAAATAAAAATCACAATGGTAACATCGGCAACAACGGTTACTGTCTGCAGGATCCTACAGCTGTGCTAGCTGGGGCCAGAGGAAGTCGCAGCCCGATAACATCTGGAAGGCAACAGGTTGCAACCTACAATGCAACTCCTTAAACTGCAGAAATCTACACGCATGCTGGTTAAGGCTCTTGAACCGATTAGTTTAAGCAGAGACTGGGAAACGGGCTTGTGAATGGGGAGGAGGGGCCACTTCCCCACACTGCTCTTTCTGCCCCTAAGAACCAGAGATTAAGTTAAAACCCTCAGGAGGGACTAATTTTAAAACACCACAAAACCAAGACTGTAGCAAGAAGCTGGTGTTATTTTTACTGGCGGCTAAGGAAACTGGACCCAGTTCAGGGTTTTCCGATTCTGGCACATGCCGTGTGGTTAGCACACCCCGAGGCACCGGCAGAAAGGTGTCACTAGAGGGCTTCTTTGACTCCCCACCACCACCATGCCAGAAAAAACTCTCCTTGTCCCTTGGGGCTCTGCGGAATCCCATGAGCCGTTTTGGAGGGGTCTGGCGTGGGGGAAGGGTTGTCAGTGCTGCCAGACGGGCCGTGCCACGCAGGAGCAGATGCAGGACCATCCAGAAGAGGAGCTCTCGCCTCCCCACGCCCCAGAAGCAGGCTGCATGGTTCAGATTCCGACCCATGCCCCAGAATCCTAAGGTGGGGGGCAGATGCAAGCAGACACTCCGAGGAGCCTCCAGCCTAATCGACACCTGTGCAAACCTTCCTTTCTCTCAGCCTGGACTCACAGAGACTTAGTGCAAAACCTATCTGCATTGTCACAGATAAGCTGCCTCCATCTACCACACCTAGCACAGAGGTCTCCTCTGACTCTGGAAGTCTCAGGTGAAGCAAACTCCTTCCCAGCCCCGCAGCCCGAGACGCCAAGGGCTGGAACTGGGACCTTTGGCCCCTGAGCACTGGGCCCACCTCACCCCTGGAACACCTGAAGAGCAGAAGGGCCCCGAAGCCCGTGGAAATCACAAAGTGGTCACACCCAGTTCCCAGGCATCCGGGAGGAGGCAGACCTCCCTTGAGACAGGAAAGGGGAGCAAAAAGCCCTTCTCCAGGTCCCCCTCTGGGGACAGGGCCCTTTCAACTGTGGATCCCAGTCTGCAGAAGGCACTCCCTGTGAGGTCTGCCTGGCGCCTTCACTGACATCTTTTCACTGCAAGGTGAAGACTATCTTTTCCCCCAGGCTTTCAACAGACTAAGATGATACTGTTTTTTATTAGTGTGCTGCCAAAGATTTCTGTGGCTGTGTGGGGGTCGTTTCTGTTTTGCTGTTGTTGTTTTCCATGGAACGATGCATTTGCTTTGTTTGTGACAGTGTTGTAAGTCGCTTGGAGACTTTCATGGCAAGTGGCTGCTAACGAGAATGATAACAACAATCTGCGCTGCAGAGGGCAACAGTCAGCGGGTGTATTTGACTTCTTTATGGCTTCTCTTTTTAGAAGCTGTCTTGGTTAAAGGAGGGGAGGTTGGAAAGAGGGGGGAGGATGCAGGGGCAAATAAATGCTTAAAATAAACAATGGTGAGGTCAAAGTGTCACACCACAAGGCACACACGACTCTAGACGCCCACATCCTCCTTCCACAGTCACTTAAGGAAAGCCAGATGGAGCAAGCGCCTGAAATTAGCCCTGTAGGGCTCCACCTCTTGCCCTGCTCAGCTGGGAAGGGCAAGGCCAGAATGCAAACTGTGCCTGTGTGTATATGTGGGGAAGGTCTGTGAGGAGTGGGGCTGCGCGTGGGGAGGGAAGGGGGGAAGCGATCCCGGTGGTGGCCCAGTGATTTATAGGAAGTATAATCCAATAATATAGTAAAACAGAACAGTGTGTCTGAGATGGGTTTGATTCCAGGAATTATAAAACAAATTATTAAAAAGAAAAAGGGGCGAAGTTTTGGGGGAAAGCCCCGCAGAGCCCAGACTGGAGTAAATTGGGCACAGATGGGTGGAGGAGGGGTCGTTCGCTCCCCCACCCGAGATGCCCTGCCACAAGGCACGGCTTCAATTAGCTCGCGCCCCCCACCCCCAAATCACAGATTTCTTTTAAAAAGTACATTCTCCGCATGTCTGTGGTCAGGATGAAGGGACCCACCAGTGCCCTGCTGGGCAGATGCGCAGATGGCAACCAAAGAGCCGAGGTGGCCACCTGGGGCAGGGTTTCACGCTCGCCTCTTCATGGCAGGGGAAAGGAGCCCGCTGGGACCTCCTGCTTGTGGCGGCAGCGGTATCGTGGCTGCCCAAAACTGCCCTGAAAGGTCCAAGGGCAGGCGGGCGGGTGGGGAGAGGACAGGGCTCTCAGCCATCACGATGCAAAGGGTGAGCAGGACTCAAAAAGGGAAAGAAAAGAGGCGGCGCTCGTGAGGCTTCCTGGGCACCGTGGATGACGACGCGAGGAGGCTCACAGATCCAAACTGTTAGGCAGGACCTGTTGGGATCATTCTCCAGCGCAAGAGTTGTGGAAATCAAGAGGATGACTGCCCAGGGCGGCTGCAGAGGGAGGACGAGAAGCACCCCTTTCTCCTGCAGAAGGCCCCCGGTTCAAGCCTCAATGGCAGCATCTCTGGGTAGAGCTGGGAGACACTCCCTGCCTGAAACCCCGGAGAGCCACCGCTGCCAGTCAGAGTAGACAATACGGAGCCAGATGGACCAATGGTGTGACTCGAGATAAGGCAGCTTGCTATGTTGCTAGAACCACTGAAATCAATGGACCTGAGTTAAGTCACGTCCAGTGGGTCTACTCTGCCTGTGACAAATGTGGCAGTCGCTGCCAGTCAGTGTAGGCAAAACTAAGCTTGATGGATCTATGGTTCGACTTGGTAAAAGGCAGCTTCCTCCATTCCCCGCAATCCCTGCTGGGTTTTGGAATTCACTAGACTTCTGAAGCTGTGTCTTCTGTGGGAGCTGCCTGAGCACGAGAGCCAAGCCCACCCACCCCCACCAAGCAAAACCTGGAGACAGAGGCAGCCATTGAGGCAGTGCAAGGCCTGGGGCTCTTTCCTGCCAGCCTTGGGGTCTCACCAGGCTCCCCTGCCCACAGGAGGAGCCCCTGGGGCCTTTGCCCGAGACTTGTCCCACACAGACCACCAGTACCTTTGGGCTGAGAGTTGTAGACAGCAAACATGTTGATGGCCATCAGCTGCAGCATGCGGGTGCTCCCGATGGGCGAGGGGCTGTGTTCCAGCAGCACCTGGAACTCGCCCAGGACGTCGGCAGCCACAGCCGGGAACGTCTCCATCCTGAAGGCACCAAGAAAGGAGTGGAGACATTGTAATTGCAAATAAAACAACATTTAAAAATGTGTGGTATCCCGGCTAAGCCGTTCTGCCAGGGCGCAAGGACTTTTAACGGCACAGTGAGACTTCCACGCCTTATCTGCACCCTGCAAAATGTGATGCAGAAGGTTGGGGGAGCCCTCAGAACAGACCTGAGGGGGAAGAGGGCTGGGAAGTCCCACTGTGCAGCTAAACCACCTTGCGCCCTGGCGGAACTGCAGCTCCTGCTCAAAACACACCTGAGCTGTGGACAAGTTCCAGCGGCTGGTCAGTCACCTCTATATGATTTTTAAAAATAGGCCTCACATTTGTGTGAATGAAAGACAATGGCAGAATTGGCTACAGGCTTTGTGAGATTTGGGAGTGGGGGGGGCTGTGAGCGCTTCCAGCCTTAGTCCCCACTGTGAAGACAAAAACATAAGCCTACTTTACAAGGTTGTTGTAAGGACTTGCCAAGCGATGCACCACAAAGCACTTTGAAGAACAGAAAGTGCTGCGTCTATGCTAAGTGCTGTTACAACTGGAAAGTGTGTGTGTGTGAGAGAGAGTGTCTCTTCTGTTGTTTTGTCACAGGAAACATGACCACTTGCACTCATTTGCAACAGAGGGCCCTCTGCAGGTAGCCTAGTTTATTTCTTTATTTTATTTCTTTATTATACTTGTATACCGCCCCATAGCCGAAGCTCTCTGGGGGGTTTACAGTAACTAAAAACAAATACAATTTAAAATACATCTTTTAAAAAACAATTTAAAACACAATTTAAAAATTTTAAACGATATAAAACACATGCTAAAATGCCTGGGAGAAGAGGAAAGTCTTCCCCTGGAGCCGAAAAGATAACAGTGTTGGCGCCAGGCGCACCTCATCAGAAAGATTGTTCCATAATTTGGGGGCCACCACTGAGAAGGCGCTCTCCCTTGTTGCCATTCTCCGCGCTTCCCTCGGAGTAGGCACCCGGAGGAGGGCCTTTGATGTGGAGCGTAGTGTACGGGTGGGTTCGTATCGGGAGAGGCGTTCCATCAGGTATTGTGGTCCCAAGCCGTGTAAGGCTTTATAGGTTAAAACCAGCACCTTGAATCGAGCTCGGAAACATACAGGCAGCCAATGCAAGTGGGACAGAATCGGTTTTATATGTTCGGACCGTCTGGTTCCTGTTACCAATCTAAAGTCAGCTGCAAATCGGCCCTCATGTGGGACACCGTAAGAGCTGAAAGCAGGCAGGGCTAACCCATGGCCCTCTGGATGCTGTGGGATTCCAACTCCCAGCAGCCCCCACAGCAGCCGGCATGGCCAGTGGTGGGGGAGGAGGATGGGACTCGGGGTCCAGCAACCCCTGGAGGAGGAGCGTCACAGGTTCTCCCCCTGAATTAGAAAGAGATTGTTGGCTGGCGCCCACTTGGTGGGCAATCTGAGATAAGAGGCTGAGCAGAGGGGCCAGGCCTTTGCCCTCTCCCCCAGCCAGGGGAGTGGCAGTGCCAACCCTTCCGAAGTATCACAGGGCCAAGTGAGGGGACAATGGGGCAGGACATGGGCAGGACATGCGCCGCCTTGCATGCAGGAGGCTCCAGGTCCAACCCCTGGGCGCTTCAGGTAGAAGGACCAGGGAGCGAGGATGGGAATGGCGGCAGGAAAGACTCTGCTCTCCTGGCGAGCCTCTGCCAGTCAGAGCATACCATACTGGGGCCAGATGGAGAAGACAGAGTGTGCAAGAGCTTCCGAAGCTTCTGCAACACAGAGAATCCGGGGCACCAAGAGTTGTTGGCTCAGTTTGTTAAGGGCCAATTCATGGGGGGCAGGGTTAGCCAAGGGCAATCCACCATTGCCACTAAACAGAGCTTCCACAGACAAGAGGCAGTCTACCTCCAAACACCAAAAAGCAGGGACAATGGGCAGAAATGGCCAACACTTCCTGCTTGTGGAAGCATCTGATTAGATGTTGCTGGAGATGAACTTGCTGGATCCTTGTTCTGATAAAGGAGCCCTGGGAGCGGACAGGCTCACCCCCTCTTCCCCTGCCGCACCCTCCAGAGCTGACCGAGGAGGAGGATTCACACCCGGTGCCCTCCATTCCAAACACAAGCCCAGTTGCTAACAATATTGAATTCCAAAAGGCCTCGTAATGTAGGAAAAATAAAACAAACATCCTGCAGGCTTACCCAATCCTGGTAAACAGCTTCCCATGGGCATGCAGAAAACTCAGGACGAACCTTTTGTTCAGCTGCATGGGAAAGAGGAAAAAAAAAAGACGATGAAGAAGATGAGAAAACAATTCGAACACATTCACTCTCTCTCCCCCCCCCCTTTTCCTGTGAACAAGCTCAGAAGTCCCGAGTGACAGGATAACCTGGCCAGGGATACGGGGGTGGGTATGGCAGATGGGAACCAAATGTCTGTGCCACGGCCCTTTCTCTTCCCAAGCGCCAGGGCAAGTGCCAGACAGCTGCAAGCAGGGGGGAGAGGGGGGAGCCACGCCAGCCCCATGGCACCCTCTGCTGGCGGCCAGGGCTCTCTGCAACCCACACAGAATCTGCTAGGGGCGAGGAATCCTGAGGGTCGCCAGGGAGGACGCCACCATTGTCGCCCTGCAGTTGCAGCTGGAAAGCTCCAGAGGGCAACTCAAGTGCAAGCGCAAGCTTTGCCAACCTGGTGCCCTCCAGATGGTTTTTGGACTACAACTCCCATCAGCTCCCACAGCCAGCGTGGCGGGCACTCTACAGGCTTGTTACGAGGGTAAGACAACCCCTAAGACTCTTCCAAGGGAACGGCAGGCATATAATATATCAAATACATTAAAATAAATATATTTAAATATATATTAAAATAAACAAAACACATTCATTGGAACAACAATGACCTAGACATGGAGGGAATGTTGCTAGAGGGGGAAAACATTGGGGTAGAATTCTGTTATTGACATACTCCACACAGACACCCCCCCCAGTCTCCTGCTCAGAACCAACCCTGGCTCCAGCCCCACATTTCAATTTCCATTTCAGTAATTGGCCAAGGAACACCCTCCCCCCGCCCCATAGTTTGCAAACAGGCAGCCGCGCAAGAAATGGACGCAAACAGCAAAGTTGGACTGGGCCAATTCCAGTCCTGAAATCGAGATGCGCCTCACCCCCAGCATGCAAGTCCTGCCCCTGGCCACTGCTCTCCATCTGCCCACGTGGCTCCTCGTGGGCACAGGAGCAGCGCAGTGCCAGCAAGAGCTGAGGAGGCCTTGGTTCAAATCCACATCTGACCCATGAAGCTCCCAGTATGTGACCTTGGGAAATCCACTCTCTCAGCCGAACCTACCTTACAGGGTGGTTGTGAGGAGAAATCTGGGGGGGGGGCACACACACTTAAGTGCACTGGAAGAATGGAAGGATGTATAAATAAATAAAAACAGGTACAACCTCAACTACTTGAGGTGGAACCTGGAAGAACTGAAGAGAACCAGTGAGGTGCAAGGGTTGCCAATGGGGTGCCCCCCAGATGTTGCTGAGATAACACTCCTGCCATTCCCGACCATTGGCCATTTTGGCGGGTGGGGGGTGTTGATCAGTGTTGTAGCCTGGAACTCCTGGAGGGCAGCAGGGCTGGGTAACCCCGGGCTAGAGCGGTGAAAACAGGCTCAAAATCCCTCACTCGTCCATAAGGCTCACTGGGTGACCACGGGCCTCTACTTTCTCTCAACCTAACCTACCTCACAGGGTTGTTGTGAGGACAGAATGGGGAGGGGGAAGAACCATGTTTGTACACTGCCTGGAGCTTCTTGGGGGACAAAAAGGTGGGATATAAATGTAATAATAAGGAGGAGGATACAATGATGATACTGGGGGAGGGGGGTGAGGAGAAAGAGGAAAGGGCATTCCTGCTCCCCCCGCCAGGCCAGGCATTCAGACAGCGGCTGCAAAGTGACACCAAGCGCCTGGATTTGACACCTATGTGACCCTGATGAGCTCAGCCCTGGGAAGAGGCAACCAAGCAGCAAAGTTCAAGGCCAGGCCAGTGGCTGCTCTCCAAATGACTCTCGCTTTGCTCCTTGCGTGACTCACCTGCCAGCAGCCCCTTGGCCCCCCTGGCTGTGAGAACCTCCCAATTCTCACAGCCAGAGGGAAACGGAGCCCCAGGAGAGGAAGTGGCACCACCTGCCGGTGTGTGGGGCAGCGCTTCCCCAAAGCCGTGGCCGAGAACTGCACCTCTCCCTCTCCCTCCCACAAGCCGCGCAGAGCCCACCCTTTCCCACTGCAGAGGGGATTTTCCCATCTCTTTCTCTCGCACACACACAGTGAGAAAGAGGTCCCCACGGTACCTATTTTATTGGGGGGGAGGAACGGCGGAGCGACTCAGCCAAGGCCACCCAACAGGTTCAAGGAGCCCAGCCTGGGTGACCTCCAGGCAAAAACAATTTGCTCCATGTAGAAATGCTTTTGTGCTTTTCTTCCCCTGCAGTGAAACTCCCCAGGGTAGGTGACAACAGAGTAACTAACTCCCTTCCAACTCTGTGATTCTGGGGTGGGGTGAGCCAAAAAGAGAGAGAATAGCAAACAGTGATTTTTTAAAATGCCCTTGTTGAACAGAGCAAGCAGTAAAAAGCCATCGTTAAAACCAACCTACGACAGCCATCTGCGGCCGGAAGGTTGGGACTGGCTACCGGGTCATGGCCTGAGTTAAGGGAGTGAGGACAGCTGCTCAACCACCATGCAAATATACGGTTTAAAAAACAGCTAAGAAACGGGTCCCCAGAGGCACGTTGAGGGTGTTGCTCCATCCAGCTCAGTACTGCCTGCACTGACTGGCAGATTCTCAGGCAGGGAGTCTTCCCTAGCGCTACCTGGAGGGGCCATGGGGGACTGAACCGGGGGCCTTCGGCTTGCAAAGCAGACACTCTGCCACCGAGCAGGGGCTGCAAAGGTTGGAAGGCACGCATGCCCACCCACCGGATCAGCCTCTGCCAACCTGGAGCCCTCCAGACGTTTTGGAGCAGCACCATCCCCAGGCGAAAGCTGAGGGAAGGGGCACAGAGGCTAAAGGGGCCTCCATGCAAGTGGAGCTCCACCTCAGCGTGGCTGGCGAGGAGCCACTGGCAGCCTCCCCCTCATCCATTCATTTGCTTAACCCTTTGTAAGAGCCCCGCAGCAGCTGGATCCGCCAAAGGGGCCCACCTCCTCCAGCATCCTGTGCTCAGAGTGGCCGCCCAGATGTCCCAAAGGGAAGCCATGGGCAGCCCGAGTGCCAACAGCACCCCGCCCCACTTGCGATTCCTCCCAGCAACGGGCATTCAGGGGCAGGCCGCCCCAGACAGCAGCGGCAGAGCGTGGCCGTCATGGCGAGGAGCCACTGACAGCAAGGGCCCCGCTCTCAGGCCGCACTGCAGGGAGCTTGGCGCTGGCAGACTGCACCGCACTCAGCACCTGAGCCCGACGGGAAGGAGGCAGGCACCAAATAAGGGCAGGATTCCAGCACGGCTGCTCCTGCAGGGCCGGGAGGAGGGCGGAGAGGCTGTTTCAAGTTAAAAATGGTTACTTCAGGTTTGGAAGCGGATTTCGGTATCTGTTCTTTATCAAGCGAGGCAAACGTTCCCCTCAGCAGCCGCAATGCATCTGCGGAACAGAAGGCGGCCAACGGAACCGGCGCGGGGCAGCGGAAGGGCAGCTCCTCCGCCAGGGGACCGGATGGGGGAGGGAAGGAAGGAGGCTCCGCTGATGTTATGGGGGGGCAGATGGAGTGGCTACTGGGGGAGGGGGGTAGCCATGACCCCTAAAAACGTGGCTGTGGGGGAGGGGGACAGCAGATGCACCTGGGGAAATGCGCAGTGAGAATGCAGACTCCACATTCCTCCCACCACCGAGCTGCTCTTTCCCACGGCTGACGCTGGGTGCCATTTGGGGCATCTCTGCAACATGGGCCAGCTCCCTCCCCCCAAAAGGACCACCGTCTTGCAGCAGGGCACTGTCCACAGCTTCTTCCTCCTGCACCCCCCACAAACAACAGAAGAGTCCCACTGCAGCTGGGCCAGGCCAAAGGGGCCCGTCTAGTCCAGCCTCCTCTTCTCTCTGTGGCCAAGGCGATGACTCAAAGGGAAGCCTGCCAGCAGGGCCCAGCAGCAACTCCTCCCCACGTGAGACTCCTCCCAGCAAGCGTGGCAGAAAAGGGACACCAGAGTGTGGAAGGGGGGCGGGGGCGGGAAGAGGCACGTTGCCCCTCCAGATTAAAAAGTCCTGGCAAACAGGAGCGCTCGCTTTCCACTAGCCCATCGCTAACCCTAACCCTTCCCTGTCACCATGCTGGCTGCTGGGATGCCGGAGGCAGACATCATCCTCGGGAGGGCCGCAGGCATTCCCCACCCTTGATCTAAGGTCGCTCCTGCCACAACACCCATGTGCGTCATTGAAAAACAAAGGAAAGGTGTTCCTTGCTTCAGAAATACTGTTTTTGTCCATATGGAAACTGAAACCAACATATGGTTGTTGTGTATTGATTGAAGGGCAGAACCTAGGGATCTTTATAATGAATAAATCAATAAAACTACATATGAGTCAATGCCGTGCAATCCACTCATTTTTAAATCAAACTGCAAAGTCTGAATTCTCACACTTCCAGAAAAACCAGGTCAAGCTGACACCGGACCCAGAATCCAACATCCTGGAGCTCTTGGTTCCCACTTTAGAAAGGGAAAGAGAAGCTCTTAGTCCTTAAGTTACTGATAGGGTGAGGCATGTGGGGGGGAAACTCAGAAGCCCAAGAGGGAAAAGGGAGGATTCGGAATGTGTGTCGGTGTGTGGTTTGAGGAGGGGGCTCCTGCAATCTGCAGAATACAGTCCCCCCCACACACACAAGCTGATGTAGAGAACAAACGGGCAGATATAAGCCAACGTTCAGGGCACAGAAATGGGAAAATGTACAAAACAGACCCAAGCCAACCGCATGCAAAAGTGCACACAGCCCTTTTTGCTGGGCAAGGGGGCCCACTCCAGGGCCCACTTCTCCAACGAACCATGTGACAGCAATCCCCTTTCTCTTCTCTCTCTCTCAAATGACGACGCGTTTCGCCTTTGCGTGCCTGGAAACTCTCTGCGGCAGCTTCACCCTGGCCTCGTGGGTGGCAGAGAAAGGTCAAGTGGGGCCGGAAGGAAGGGGAAGGCACTGCTCGAGGCTCCCTCGAGGGCTGCGGCAAGGAGGCCTAGTGGGACAGGGGACTCGAGCCCCTGCAGCAAGGAGGAGGATGGGGAAGGTGCCGTTCCCCAAAGCCCTTCCGCTCCCAAGGCCCAGGGAGGGGGTGCAGCTGGTGGCTTGGAGGAGGGGGAGCGAACCACCCCCGCCACAAGCACAAGCTGCTGCGTGCCGAGTGTCACGTCCCCAAGCTAGTGGGGGCCGGGCATGTGGTTTTCGTGTCTAACCAGCCCAACTGCAGCCTGGCACCCGCGGCTTCCTCCCTAGAGAACTTCTCTCTCCATTAGAGGAAAGAGATCAAACCTCATGGCTCGAAACGAAACAGCTCAACTTAAAATAAAGCTCAGAGGTGGTTTTGGTGACCGGGGTCAAGGAAACAACATGCAGGAGCGCTGAGTTGCCCATCACGGCACAAGCGAGGGGAAGCTGAGCCCACTTCCAGCCTGGGAACTGCTTCAGAAACAGAAAGGGAGGGTGAGAAAGAGAGAGAACACGTACGCACCCCGGAGCTCTCTAAGTCTTTTCAAGGCTCCCCAAAAGTGGCACAGAAGGCCAACAAGATCGCATTGTCCCTGGCTGCAGGCGCTGGGAGTCGAGCGCTCCCACAGGGCAATCCCAAGCCAGCAGAATCCAACTTGCAAGCAGCAGTCGCCGGGCAGATGGGGACGTGCAGGGGAGGCCCTCAAGAAGCCAGGCTCCAGAACTTTCCAGGCCCACTTGCCCAGGCCCTTGGCCTATGAAGAACCAGACATCTCTCCGTGCCTGACCTCTCCCACCCTTCCACCTCCTCCTGAGACTCAATGGGCCCCATGGGGTGAAGAGGCCAGAAGGCACGGCAAGACATGCTTCTGGGAGGAGCACCGACCCCTGCACGGGTGGTGATGCTGGACCCAGCTGGAGCAGGTCTGCCACTGGCAGGGGAAGGGCCTGGGCTCAGTGGCCGAAGGGCTCCTGCTTTGAGCCCAGAAGGTCCCAGGCCCAATCCCCAACCAGCAAAGCCTGGAGTCTGGGAGAGCCACTGCCAGTCAGTGTGGGCAGTACTGAGCTACATGGACGAATGGAATGACTCAGTACGCGAACTCCAAAATCTTCAGCTTTGCTCCTTGATCCACAAAGCCCTCCCCCCGGTTCCTCAGCAGGACAACCTGTGGTCTCCGTCGGGCCCCTTCTTGCCAACCATCCCACCTTCCCTTCCCTGCCCGGCTGCTTCCTTGGGACAGGACCCATTTGCACAGCAGAGGAAGGCAATGGCAAACCCCCTCTGAATACCGCTTGCCATGAAAACCCTCTTCATAGGGTCGCCGTAAGTCGGGATTGCCTTGAAGTCCGTCCATGTCCATTTCAAATATCTCCCGCCCCTCCACTACACGCACCCCAAAGCAGCACTGCTTGGATAGCAGTTCCCCCACCCCACGGCACCTGAGCCCATAATTTAACTAACACTGTTCAAAAGGCCAGGGGTGGGGGGCAAGGCACCCTGCCCTCCTGCAAAACGTCCCTCCACCTCTCACTGTAAGCCACATCACTATTAATTTGTTAAATTGTATGTTACTGTTTTCAGTGCTGTGAGGTACTCAGAACACTCTTTGGAAATATATACCTTTAAAAAATGAAATAAATTATTCCGAACTCCATCCCAGGAGCAGAATACAATTGTCAGAAACCCAACTGTCACCAGCATCTTGCAGCGGCCTGTGCCTGCCTCCACCACAACCCCAGATCTCCTCCTGCTCCAGGACCAGGACCACACCGGGTGACTCTGGATACAGGTAAGCCACCTGCAGACCGGAGGCAAGGCCTTGTCCCTTTGTGCTGCCCCTGAGCGACTCTCCCTACGCAGCTCAGGGCAGACAAGGACAAGCATCCAGGAAGAGAGAGAGAGAGACACACACACACACGTTTTTGCTCTAGTTCCCCTCTAAAACAGCGCACGGCGTGGAAGAGAGCTGCCCCCACAAAGGAGCCAGCCTGACCTGCACAAGAAGAGGAGCCACGCCACCCAGTGGCCGAAGGGGGCACTGCAGAAGCTCCTCTTGGTGAGACCCCCCTCCCCAGCCAGCCAGCCCGGATTCCACGGTTAGCAACACCTCCCCAGGAGACCCTTCCGCACAATCCCCGAGGAGGAAGCCGCATCTCAGCCACACTGAGCTGTGGCACTCACGTCGCTGGGGCTGAGGCCCCCGAGCCCGCTGTCCTGCTCCGAATCCCGGCCGGACTCATGGCCCTGGCTGGAGCGGGGGTGGGAGGGGTGGATCCAGAGCTCCAGGCGGGTGGCATCGTCCCCAGAAGGCCGGAAGGCGGACTTCTTGCCCTTGCAGCGCTGGCCGGGGCTCTTCTTCTGCTCCACCTGCTCCGCCTGCACAGGGGGGAGAAGCGGCCGTCAGTGGCAGGGGGGCCTGCGCCCCGGGACGGCCCAAGGGAAGGGTAAGGCGGCTCCTCCCTCCCGCCCCTCACCTTCCGCTTGGTCTCCTCAAAGAGGCTCATGAGGCTCTCCTTGGCGGTCAGGATGGGGTTGCTGGCCGCCAGGCTGCGCATGTAGTAGTAGACGGCGTCCAGCTTCCTCCTCTGCGGAGACACGACAAGCAAAGGCTTGTTACAAGGAAGAACCAGGAGGCAGCTCTGGGGGGCCCTCAGAGGAATCCACCAGGCAGGCCCCTTTTGCGGAGAAGGGGAGGCCGGAGAGAAAGGGCAAGAGCAGCAGGGATATCGACATCCACACACGTGCGTGCCTGTCGTTTATTCGGCCCAACATGTTCCAATAGGACAGCAGGGAAAGAAAGCCACACAAACAGCTCCTCGGTCACACTTGGGGCCAAATCACCGAGGAACAGAGGCAGCTGCCGCACATGGAGTCAGGCCGCTGGTCCATCTGGCTCAATCCCGTCTGCGCTGACTGGGAGCGGCTCTCCAGGGTCTCCGTCAGGGAACCTTCCCAGTCAATGCCCGAACCCAGAACCTTCCGCGTGCAAGCCTGGCACCCTTGGTCGCCTGACAGCCCATCCAGCCCATCGCAGCCAGGCCCACGTGGGTCTCTCCCTCTTACCGTGTAAACAGCCAAGAGAGCCAACTGGTTGTAGGGGCGTCCATTCTTGGGGGCAATGTGCTGGGCCTTCAGGTACCAGCTGGGGAGGGAAAAAGAGCAAAGAGAGCGAAAGACTGGGCATCGCCAACTCCAGGGGCAGGAAGCTTCCAGTGTAGGAGTTAAGGCTGGCCGGCAGCAGAAGAAGCAGAGCACTGTTTGCTCCTGCCAGGACAGTGGTGGACAGCCTTCAGCCCTCTAGATGTCACTGAACTACAACTCCCATCATCATCATCATCATCCCTGGCCATGTTGCAAGGCCTGATGGGAGTTGGAGTTCAGCAACGGGGGCACAGCTGAAGCAGGGATGGGGAACCTGTGGCCCTTCAGGAGTGGCAGGAACGCCGACAGCCAAGGAGGACAGGAATGTAAGGAACTGCCTCATGCCGCGTCAGACCCTCAATCCAAGCAGCTCAGTCTTGTCTACACTGACCGGTAGCCGCCCTCCCAGCCTCACCTGGAGATGCCACTGGGGATTGGCCCTGAGACCTTCTGCACACACAGCAGGTGCTCAGCCACTGGGCTACAATGGCTGTTTCCTTACGGGCCAGTGGCACAATGCAGGTGAACCACTCCGCCAGGGGCTCCTTCCTACCTGCGTGCCTTCCCGTAGTTTGCCGTGTCACTGCTCTGCTCTCGGTACCGGCAGATGTCTCCCTGGCAGATCAGGCTCCTCTGCGCGCTGATGAGGGCATATTTCACCTGGCAAAGCAGAGGAGAAAACAAGCCCACCATGGGAAGGAAGGTGACACCAGTTGCCAAACTGCAACCTGGCAGCAAGGCAGGGAGGGAGAGCTAGGGAAAGAAACCCTTCCGTTAGTGCAGGGGGGGAGAGGGCGCAGCGGCAGATCTACAGCTCCAAAGGATAGCTGCAACCTGAATAAAACACACACATTTATTTTAAAAGGGAAGCCAATCCGCTCTTGACGCCGCGACTGACTGCCCCTTGCCGAGTGACAGAAAAACACAGGGCTCTGCCCGCAGGGTGGCGATTGGGGGGGGGGGGGACAGAGGAGCCTCAGTTTGGCTCCAGCCTCCTGATTCACTTTCAACAAGGGGAAAAGGAGCTCTCCTGGGGCAGACTTCCCTAGCTCCAGAGCTCACCTGTCCCCAAAAAGGTGGCCTCCTCTACCATCCGGCTTCCAAGAGCCCCCTCCCCAATATGCTGATCCCCCCGGACTCACCACCTTCCGCAGAGGCTTGCTGCGAACAGCCATGCCGTCCATGTAGTCCTCCAGCTTGAACTGGTACGTCCCCTGCAGCTTTTGTAGCAAACTGTCGAAGAAAACGCTGCCCTGAGACCCAGCACAGGGGGAGAGAGAGAGAGGGGGAGAAAGTAACAGGAGATGAGGGGTGAGCACTTGATGCATAAGGCCCGATTCACGGCCCTCTGAGGGACTAATTTAATTTAATTTTAATTAATTTATTGGATTTCTTAGTCGCCCATCTGGCTGGCCATCCAGCCACTCTGGGCGACGTACAAAATGAACAAAACAGCACACAATGACGCACCAATACAGTCACATTAAAATCTAAAAGCGATAATGATAAAATCTAGCCCACCCCAAAGGCCTGCCTGAAGAGCCCGGTCTTCACAGCCCGGCGGAGACCCATTGTAGAGGGGGCCCGGCGGAGATCATTTGGGAGGGAGTTCCAGACGGTGGGGGCCACAATTGAAAAAGCCCTCTCTCTGGTCCTCACCAGTCTAGCTGTTTTGACTGGTGGGATGGAGAGAAGGCCTTTTGAGGCCGATCTTGTTAGGCGGCATAGCTGATGATGCTGGAGGCGCTCCTTCAGATAGACTAACACCATCTGTTAGGGAGAGCCCTGGTGGTGGATCAACACAAAAGCCAGTCTAGCTCAACATCTGTGGCCCAAATCACCTCCAGGTGTGGAGGCCAAGGAAGAAGGGTCTTGGCCCCCTTGGATTTCGCACCCCTCCCGCAATAACAGATCTTAGATTGGCGTTGGGTGGGGAGGAAGCTCCTAGAATTCCTGCAAAGCCTGGCCTGACCCAGCACAGCCCTTCTGGTGCCCTCAAGCAAGAGTTCATCTCGGGATCACCAGAAAAAAGGTCAGTCATGCCTTAACAGTGAAGAGGTCCAGAGCCCACACGCTCTTTCCTTTGGACATTTTGCGCTTGTTGGCAAGCCACAAGAAGCAGGCAGTCAAAAGCTGACGTCCTCAGTACCTCAGAAGAGCCCAGCTGCAGCTGGATCAGGCCAACAGGGGCCACCTAGTCCAGCGTCCTGTTGGGGACAGACGTGGCTTATTCCTCATCAGATAAGGTGTTATTGGCTAATAAACCTCTTTCCTCTTTTTGCAGGTCCTCCTGTTTGGAGCGAGGAGGACTCCCCCACCCTCGCAACAATGGCTTCCCTCAGGAGTGAAGCCAGAGAGGCCAGCCCCAGGCATTACCTCATCCAGGATCTGGAGCAGCTTGCCACGGATCTCTTGGGCGCTCTCCCCGAGCGGGTCCTTGAGCAGCTGCCGGAACTTCTCAATCACCTGGTAGAAGGCGTTCTTCCACAGCAGCTGGTCCACGTTCTGCGCGTCGGCGAACTCAATGTCGCTCAGGAGGCAGCACTCATACAGCTGCAGCATCTCCGCCCTGGAACAACATGGCACACGCCATCTAAGGGGAGCCTGACCTGCCCAGGCCACAGCCCAGCAAAGGCAGAAACCATTTTGGCCACCCTAAGGGCTCGTTCGGTTCTCCCCAAGAGAAGAACTAAGGGAAGGAGAAAGAGCTCCTCTTTGAGGAAGGAATGGCATTTCCCCACTCCTGAACTGTCTACCCTTAAATATTAGGCAGGCGCCATCACTGCTATCTTTTCGGGGCCTATTGAAGACCTTCCTCTTTCAACTAGCCTTTTAAGTGGAGGCCTTATCCCAGTCTGCGTTTGTATTGGAATTGCTTATTAATATGCGTTTAAACCATTTTTTAAAAGATGTATTGCAAGCTTTTTAAAAAAAATGTTTTAAAAGATGTTTTGTTTTAATGTATTTTAAAGTCTGTTTTTGTGATGTTTTAAAGTGTTTTGTGCTTTTATTTGCCACCCTGGGCTCCTGCTGGGAGGAAGGGCGGGAGATAAATCAAATAATAAATAAATAAAATATTTCCTCATGTGAACACTACTTACCCTCCCAATTGCCACTCCCCAGTAACAGGCACTCTCAATAGGGAGGTTCCATTGCCAAGACTTTATCCTCTGCCACTAATCAGTTTAACCCCCCCCTTAAAGCCTCCTAGGCCACTGCCCCCACCACCACCACACCTTGTAACAATCAGTTACAATCAGTGTTGCTTTTAGGAGCCAAAACATCCCTCTTTACCCACACTTTTGTTTTTTATAACTGGGAGGGGAGTGACATATGTCAGCGGTCTTTCTCGTGGTCAGTCTTTAAGTGGGGTGGGTAGAGCTTATTCCGTTTAAATATATTTTGGGGTAATATTTTAGTTTTATTACTATTTCATACCTTTACTAATAATGATAATGACAATGAATCAGCAAGGCCTTCCTTTCGCCTCTCCTGAATCTCGAGTTCTTCTATGAGGAGAGGTCCATCTGCTTTCCTGATATCAGGCCCAATTCTATAAGCCTCTAGCACCTCCTCCCTCCTGCCTCTTACTCATCCCTTTTTACCCTGAACACGCCTGATCTCAGAAGCTAAGCAGGGTCAAGCTGGTTAGTACTTGGATGGGAGACCGCCTGGGAATACCGGGTGCCGTCGGCTTGGAGGAAAGCAATGGTAAACCACCTCTGAATGCCTCTTACCATGAAAACCCTATGAATGTATCCCCCCCCCCAAAATAAAAGATCATAGGGTCGCTGTAAGTCAAAATCGACTTGAAGGCATATAATAACAACAACAAAATGCCCCAAATAACAACATTGGGGTTTTTTCGTTGTGGGGCAGCCTTCCCAAACCTGCTGTCCTCTAGAGGGGAGGGTGACTTCAAGGAGACTAGCCAGACTAGCCTTCTTGCCAGAGCGGGTGACGCCACACTCCCTGACTCCTATCACAGCTTCTGGGCCAGGACTACTTGCTGGCCGGAGCAATGATGGGACTTCACATAAGAACATAAGGCAGGCCTGGGCTGCTGGGTCAGGCCAAAGGGACCCGTCGAGCCCAGCACCCTGTTCAGAGTGGCCAGCCAGATGCCCCGACGGGAAGCCCAAAAGAATCTTGCTGCCCACAGACCCGTCCTCGGCTTCTCCTTCCTCGCCTGGTCTGGCACACGGTATGGGCTCCGCTCCCAGAGGCTCCGGGATGCCACAGAGGGGATACGGCAATGGAGCCCATCCCTGAGCCGCTGGGAACGGCAGGCAGGGGAGTGTGGCTGTTGGGCTCAGGTCCCGCTTGGGGGCTTCCTCTTGGGGCATCCGGCTGGCCACTATGCGGACGGGAGGTAGGACTAGCGGGGCCCCTTTCGGCCTGACCCGACTGGTTGAAGGAGGCTGCTGCTCTCTTCCCTCTCGGCGGGCTGCCTGGCTGTGATGCAGCAGGCAAAGGCAGCCTTGCCGCCGGGGGCCCTCTGCCTCCCCAGAGCGACCTTCAGCTGCCAGCTTCCGCCCTCCCCCAGCCCTCGAGCCACGAACCTGAGCTGGCCCATCCGCTCGAGGCCCTCGGGACTGAGCCGGTCCCTGGACAGGAGGTTGCTCAGCTGCTGGTCCAGGTTGCTGGCTTCGCGGAGGACCTTGCTGAGCTCTTGCTGCTGCAGGCTGCGCACCTCCTGCTCCATCTCGGGGCTGAGCGGCCCGGCCAGGAGGGGGCTGCAGAGGCAGGGATCCGCCTGGCCTGGGTAGCTGGCGGGCCAAGAGGCGGCAGGGTAAACCCCGTTGAGGGCGCCGACCGGATACGGCACGGAGTACCCTGCGTAGGGGTAGGAGGGGGCCTGGCCCGCCGCCCGCCCGTAGTAGTAGGGGTTGTCAGAATTTTGGAAGCGGTAGTAGGAGGCTTGGGCCTGCCGGGCGTCGCCCCCCCGGCTGGGCACAGGAGCCGCCTCGTCGTCCGTGTCGAGGAAGTGCAGCTGGGCAGTCTGGCTCTTCAGCGCAGGCTTCTGGTTGGGGTTGTTGGGGTCCCAGAGCCGGCGGGCAGTGCCCCCCCGGCCCCTTCCCCGGGCCCCTTTGCCCCCGCCACCAAAGAGGAGCCTGGGCCCCGAGTGGGGAGCCTCAGGAGAGCCCACGCTGCTGGCAGTGAGGTCCGTGTTGGCCGGCAGAACCAGGATGCCACGGCCTCTTCCCTGGGGCTCCCGGCCGGTGCCCTTCCCCTCCCCAGCTGCCTCTGCAGAGTCACTCAAGCTGGCTTCCGACGGCTTGCGCTTGCGCCAGTCTGCCTTGGCTGTCAAGAGCTCCCTGCTGGCAGCGGCCTGTCTGCTCGCCTGGGCTCCCTTGGCCTTCCTCCCTTCGGTGCTCCGGGAGAGCCAGCCACGCTCCAGGCGCCTTCGGGCCTCCGCATCCCTGCCAGGGCCACGTCCTTCAGCCTCCTCGGCCTTGTCACCGTCATCGTCGAGGGAGTCCGTGGAGGAAGCAGAAAGCTGCTTCCGAGGGCGAGGCCGCTCCTGGCGCTTCCGCCCAGCTTCCGCCTCCCCGCGTGCCCCGTCGGTGCTGTTGTTGCTCCCGGCCGAGCTGGTGCTGCAGGTGCGGTAGCGGTTGCGGCGCTTATCGGAGCGTGAGTAGCGCTTTGGGGGGCTGACCTTGCCATGGGCCACCTCGTCACCGCCTTTCCTGGACCGTTCCGTCCGCTCAGCTCGCCTGCCCTTCTCCCCCCAGGCAGGCTTGGGCCCCCCTTTGCTCAGGCTCCCTTCCTGCCCCTCTTCGGCCAGGGGCTTCCTGCTGCCAATGCCTACATCCTTCCCAGCATTCCTTTCAGGCTCTCTGCCCTGCTGCTCCCCCTTCACGGGGGGCTCCTCAGTTGCTGGCTGGGGGGCAGCAGGCTCCTTGGAAGAGATCTGCAGGCGTTTCCCGGGCTGGTAGATCTGCTGGTCAGGCTTCTTGGCTCGCCTGATGATGCGCGGACACCAATCCTCAGGGGCGCTCCCCTGGCCTTGAGGGGGCCCTTCCTCTGCATTGCTTTCCAAGAGGCCATTTGGGTGCTGGCTGCCTCCCCTGGGCAACTCCTGAGGGGTGGAGGGATCCTCCCTGCCAGCAGCAAGAGGAGCCCCCCTGTCCCCAGCCATGCCACCCTTGGCTTCCTCCTGCTTGGCTGAGAAGCCGTGTTTGTTCCGCAGCCGCGAAAGGCCAGGCTTGTAGATCTCGAGATCGGGGCGGCGATTGTCTTTACGATGCCGGGGCTCCTTCGTGGTCTCTAACAAATGAGAAGAGCACAAGCAGGCAGTCAGCCTTGGAGCAGACAAGGAAAGACCCCGCAGGGAAGGTGAAGAGAGCAAGGGGAGACCATCTTGGGCTCGCCCAGGGCGCAAACAAGGGCTAAGCAGGCAGAAGAAAGTGGGCTGGGGCCCATGCATAGCACAACCAGGAGATGGTCAGGAGGAAGGAAGACTGACCAAACTTGGGCCAACTGGCTCCCTGGCTTCTTCACCTACTGGGGAGGGGGGTTGATGCAAAAACAGCTGGGCAAGGCATTCAAGCTGCTCACCTAATTTACAGGGGGCACATGGGAAACCAGGGAACAGCCTGCTTAGCCCGTGACGAGGCCTTCAGGATGAGGATCCCCCTTTGCCAAGGACAGTAGGAAAGAGCAAGGCCTGCGGCTGCAATTTAAGAATGTGGCCTGGCAGCTGAGTGGTGAGAGGGCAGGCAGTGGGCATATTATTGCCCATACTCTAAGTAGTACAGATCTCCATCAGCTCCAGGTAGGTCTGGGAAAAGCTCCTGCCTGAAACTTTCGGGAGCTGCTGCCAGTCAGTGTAGATAATAATCAGCTAGATGGGCCAATGGCCTGACTCAGTATAAGGCAACTTCCTGCAGACACTTCAGCGTTTCCTTCTGGGCCCGGCCGCTTGGCTCCCACCACCACCCTCCTCCCTTCAATTCTTTGGGGTTGTCAAATCTGAGGTTGACAGTTAGAAATTTTATTTTACATGACCCCCTGTGCAAGGCAAGCAGCAAAAACGCACACACAATTCTTCCCACCACACCATGCCATACCCCAATCTCTGCCTCTGCTCCTACTTATATTATTAAGCAGTTTTTTCATTTCCAAAGATCTGCAAAAGCCGGAAGCATCTGAGGCGGCCACACTGCCATATCTGCCCTGCCAGATCCTATTCTTTAGACCCAAACCATTTCTACCCACACACATCCCAAAGACAGCCCTCCGCCCACGCCCACCCCAAATCTCTTGATGGCAACTCGTTCAGGAAGGCAGGACAGACCTCCCACGGGAGA
This sequence comes from Rhineura floridana, assembly GCF_030035675.1. Taxonomy (NCBI): domain Eukaryota; kingdom Metazoa; phylum Chordata; class Lepidosauria; order Squamata; family Rhineuridae; genus Rhineura; species Rhineura floridana. Next base: position 19,979,483 of record NC_084500.1, on the reverse strand, counting down.
GAACATCCTGACAGTAGCAGAAGGCTCCCACTGGTGGGCGCCGTGTGCCATTGCCAGCTAGTTGGCTGCAAGGAATGCCCAGGCCTCTCGGGAGTTCTGAGCTCGCAGGCATCGGAACCTTGGAGGAAGCAGCGCCCATGGCAACGGAGCCCTAGCAAGGCAGAGTTCCAGAACAGAGCAGCCTCTGTCCAGGGTGAACGCTGGGACCAGATCCCCTGGGGGAAAGGGACGGCTCAGCTTCTTGGGCACTGGCTAAACCCGAGCTGCAGTGGTGGCTGATGGCTCCATGTCAGTGGGGCAGTGGAATCCACTCCGGGTTTGTCTGAACTTTCCAGGAGCTGCCCAAGGTGCTGCACTAGCCACCACTGCCGAGAGGCAACTCTGTCCGAGAACCAATTCCCAATGGATGAGACCAAAGGTTCGTCCAGTTCTATCAACAGCCCGCCAGGCTAAGTTCAGAAAGCCCACAAGGTCACGAAGGCACAAATCCTTCTCCCTGTTAGTCCCCAGCTCCAGGTACTCAGAGGTATACTGCCTCTAAAGAGAGAGGCTCCATTTAACTCTCATGGCTAATGGCCAATGTCAGGCCTTAGACTTACAAGTGAAGAAAAAATAAGTGCAAAGGACCTTTCCTTTCCCTAGCAAGCAAGCAGAACAAATTTCCTTTCCATCCCAGCTGAGTAGATAACAATGAACTAAGCTGGTTGTTTTATTGGATACAGTATTTTATTTCTTTGTTTTTTTACTGCACGCTTTGGTTACTACATTAATAGGAAACAACAGGTTGTAAACTAAAAGGGTCCTTCCACTGCTCCCAAAATCAAACTGGATAAACAATAAAAAGGAAAAAACCAAGGAAGCAGCCAGGCTGTCTCTGAATGAGTTGCAACAATCATCCCGTTCTCCAGGAATACAAAGGTGGACACTCAACCCACTCTGCAGTAGGTGGCCCCCCCAAAATGGCAGGCACTGCTTCGGGGTGATGGCTGGAGGATTGTATTTCAGTCAGGACTTCACTCCAGATTGCTGTGGGGAGAATCAGTGTCATCCAGAGGCCAGAAACCTGGGTTCAAGTTATACCACCTCTTCAAAGGAACTTCTAGCCGGCTGTGGGCAGGGTCTTTCTCTCTCATTATCAGTCCTCCACTTGTGAACCAGCACAGCTAAAAAGTCCTACTTGCAGCCAGCCTTAAGCACAGATACTTGAAAATCAGATTTACAGCACAATCTATGCATGTCTAGTCCTATGCATGTCTATACTGAGTTCAATGGGACTTAGTCCCAGGTAAGTAGGAACTGCAGTCTTAATAAAACTCATGGGATTTACTACTGAGGCAACAGCCACAACCCACTGCAAGAACGAAGCATGCTCTGGCGTTGGCCTGCGGACAAAATGCATTTTTGATCACCAGGGTGAGTGGGGGCTGATCCAGGAGACCTAGCTTCAAGCATAGCCTCTGGCACAGACTCACTGAATGGTCTGAAACAGAACACATTCTGGGTCAGCCTCAGTTTTTTCCCAACTGCAAAACAGAAAAAAGCGTATATTTTATTTCCCTTTCATGTTTCTACCGTGCTTTTCCTTCCAAAAAAGAAACCAGATGAAGTGGCTGATTTTCACAGGGCAAAGCACAATGAAGAATTTGAAGCGACTGACAAGCGTTTTTAATAAAGTAAAAAAAGCATTGCATTATGCATAGTGCTGCTAAGTACCGCTTGCATTCTGTGAGCAAAAGTAGAGCCTGGATATGGGCTGTTATGGAAACCCTCTCCTCACCCTTTCAAGGGCATGAAACTTTTATAACCCCCCCCCAATGTGCAAGCTTGGTTTGCTCTATCCTGACATACCAGGCTTTATTATGAGGCGAGAATTGTGTCCCAGCTTTTGGCCTTTCAAATAATTTAGCCTCCAAAAGTTACTAGTCTGAAACACTTATATGAGTGGATGGCGTAGCGGTGCAGGGGATGGAGCACTCCATTTCCCCTTTGGAAGCCCCTCTTATGGGTAAAAGGGCAGGTTGGCAAAAAGCATTTTGCAGGCTAGAAATGCAGTGGGCTGGTGGAGAAAGCACAAGGTATGCCCCCTGCCAGCCCACCTGGTTTCTCTGTCGAGGGCACAGGAAGCAGCGCTGCCTCCTCTGTGTTCATCATGCAAGCTGAGAAGGCTGATGCCTGCAAGTGCAGCACACAAACCAAGCAGACTGGCAAGGCGGGGCAACAATCGCTTTGCCCTGTACGCTTCCCCTGCGGTGTTTCAGGAGTTTTAGGTTCTGTTTAAAAACGGCGATAGTGAGGCAGCATACAACAGAGGTTTATAAAATTATGCACGCTGCTGGAGAAATTGATACTTTTCAGATAACTCCAGGTCATCTAGTGGGCCTGACTGGAAAAAACCTCAGAGAAGATGAAAGGAAGCATAACTTCACACAATGCAAAATTAATTTGTAGAAGTGGATGCCACAAGATGTAATGAAGGTCACTTGGTTTTGAGGGCTTCAAACGGGGACTAAGACAAGTTTATGAAGAAGATTACTATCAATGGCTACTAGTCACAATGACTACACAAAACGTCAACAATCAGAAGCAGCCTCTCTTTAAATACGAGTTGCTAAGAAACAGAAATGGGGGGAGGGTTGGTGTTGCACTTGGGTCCTGCTTGCCGGGTTCCCACATGGGGCATCTGATTGGCCACTGTGAGAACAGGAGGCTGGACTAGAAGGGCCCCCTGTGGCTTGATCCTTATGCTTTTACGGAGAACTGACCTATTAATAATAGTAACAAACATAAGGCATGCAAGAAGTTGTCTTATACCAAGTCAGACCATTGGTCCAACCAGCTCAGGACTGTCCATGCCAACTGGCACAGGCTCTTCACGTTTTCAGCCAGAGCCCTTCCAGTCTGACCTGGAGATACCAAGGAATAAACCAGAGGCCCTCCACAGGCAAAGCAAGGTCTCCACCGCTGACCCACAATGCGCCTCTTTACCCTGGTCTTTGACACCCGATATCACCCATTATTATTCTGATTTTAAATTGCTTTAACTGATTTTAAGATCGAATCTTTCCACTGTGGTAATGCACCCTGGGATCTTCAGATGAAGGCCAGGTAAGATAACTAATAAATAATCATCTGCTCTGGGAATTTATGACAAAATGCGCGTAAGAAATCAAAAAGATAATAACCTACTCTGGTATCTTATGGTGAACTTTAAGTACTAAATAACAACAACAACAACAACAACAAATGGCTCCCAACGGCTTAAGGGAGGCTTTTGCCTTCATGGCCCAAATGATGGGCTTCCCACAGCTTTCCACTGAGGGAAACAGGATGCGGGAGAAGCTGCAACTCTTAGCTCGTGAAGCACCTTAGATTCTCCCGTGCAAGTTGCGCTCCCTGTCACAGGCGGGAGACCTGCGAGGGCCCCCCTACAGGCAGCCTTTGTTGATTGGAATATCGAGACGACACACACCTCACGAAACACAACAGAAGTCGGTGACAATATCTTTTTAGAAAACCTAGTTAAGAAGTTAAAATTCACGGGGCGAGGGCCTGCCTGGGCCACAACGGCTCACAGGAGGCCTCTCGCGCCAGGGAGGGAGCTCGGCTGAGGCGGGGGCCCCGCTCGTCCTCACCCGCGCTCGCCTCCCCGGGGCCGTTCCTCGGGCGGAAGGGGGCGTGTGCGCGAGCGGGAAAGCGCGCCCAGGCAGCCCCCCTCCGGGCCGCCCCAGAACAATACACTCCGCGCGTGCCGCCGCCGCCGCCGCCCTCCCGTGTCTCTGGGTCGTGTGGAAGCGCCGTGGCAACGCGGGTTCCGGGCAGCCTCCCCCGGCCCGGCCCGCCACGCCCCCTCCGCGGCCTGTCCACACACACAGACTCGCTCGCTCTGAATTAAAGCCGGGGGCGCGCCCCCTGAGGGCGAGCGCGGCCCCGCGCCTCACCTCTGCCGCCCCTGCCCAGCGCCGCCGCTTCCGCCGCTTCCGCCAGGATCCCCCGCCTCAGCTCCGCGGCCGAGACGCGGACTCGCTCCAGTTCTTCCGCCGCTACCGCCGCCACAGCAGCCGCCATTTTGGCAGGGAAACAAACGGGCGGACGGAGGCCGGCGGCGGACAAAAAACACCCCGCGCGAGCGAGATGCAACGCGCACGCGCAGCTGACGCGTACCAACTTTTCCCCTCCCCCTGCTTTGCCACGCCCCCTGGGCCTAGCAGAAGGCGGCGAGAGGGTGCAGACCGTAGAGAGAAGAAAGTGGTAGAAATTCAGCTCTCATGGTGGTGGGAGAGCACTCCCGCGTTCACTGCAGACAGAGGGAAGTTTTATACGTGGAGGTTCCGTTTCGTGATCATGAATTGAAAGGGTCCACACGCCTGTATAGGTCACTGGTGAAACACACGCTTTTGCAGGGAGAGGGCCCCAGGTTCAATCCTCAGCATCTCCAGGTAAAGCTTGGAAAGACCCCTACTGCCCAGCTGAGACAATACTGAGGTGCCCGGTCCCAGGATCCAACGAAACATCTGCCAGCTTCCTATGTTCGTATTTAAGTCGGCTCTTTATTTTGAACAATGAGGACTAGAATCAGTAACAAAAGGTAGTAGCAGGGAGATGAATTTCTGCCCTTTCTATCTCAGATCTTATGGGGGAGAGAATGGAGCTGTTTTTGCATTTTTAAATCTTTCAGAATTGCCATGCCAATGCAAATACATCCAATGTTCTCTCTTCCAGGTGGGTGGGTGGCTTTGCCTGCATGGCAGTGCAGTGTTGATTGCAGGTCAGAGGTAAGGCTGAGCTTGCTTTCCAAACTGCTCAGTTCTGACTCTTGTAAAGTCCTCCACTTTTCTCTGATGTTTTCTATGGGGCAGCTCCTGCTTTGATCCCCAGGAATTGCCAGCCTCACATTCCTGAATGCTGGGTCACCACCAGTAGTGCAGTGGCAAATTCTGAAGTTCAGGGTCCCTTCATGATAGCCACAGCCACGCCTATGCCCATCTTTTTCTTTTATTTTCCTTCTGCTGCTGAGTTGAGAATGAGATCCTTATTAATGCCTTCTCCAACAACAGCAGCCAATAAGCATTAGAGAGTGTTAGCTACCGAGAAGAATCTCCTTAGTGGCTAACTCCTTTAATTGGCTCCAATCAGCAGGAACGGACAAGGAAGCATGTTAGAAGACTCTTCTCAATGGCTAACACACTCTGCTTTCATGCTGATCGGCTTATAGGATGCTGGAGACATAGGGACCCTGCTGGGACTCTAAGTGATCTAAGACACACACACACCCGAGACCCTGGACCACTACACCCCTGGTCATCACATGTGAAACTATCAGTGAAAACTTCAGGAGCAACACCAGCTCAGCATTAGACTGGAACTACTAATGTAGGTATTCCTAACATCTCTCCAGGCCTCCTCCTACAAAGTGCAGGGGCTCAGGCGATTCAGAGGAGCCTGTGGAACTGCCCAGGGCATGCAGGTTTTGGCAGGGCAGCTGTCCTGCAGCATTAGGCCTAAAGGAAAGCAGCATAGACTGGGCATCTGTGCCAGGTTGCATTCTGCCAGAAAGTGGATGCAAAGGAAAAAAAAGGCTACTGGAATTTGAAACTGCATTAACAGAACCACTGTTTCCAAGTCATAATAGTTCTAACCTCACACCCTTAGCCCCCACCCTCTATGATATGCCCATAATCTCTAGTGGCTTCACCCCACCCACCCATAACAGGGGCAAGAGGGCCAAAAGGAGATTTATAAAGAAACAAGACATGGCCTGGGCAATATTTCTCCATTCCAAAAGCGCTGCGGTGCAATCTGGGAAATTCACATTTTTAGCCAGAGAGAGAGAGTTGAGCTGAAAGAGCAAACGCGCTCCTGGCTTCGCTCCTCCTTTTTGCAGGAGCTGCGGTGGGGGTGGGGCGAAAGAGTTCTGGATGCCCCCATCGCTATCACGAACAAAGAAATCTTGGTCTGCAGACAAAGCCATTATCAGCCACACATATATCGCTAGGACAGGCCCACCATAGAGATGAAGGGGGTAAAACAACCCTCCCCAATGCTGCATCCATGCGCACAGAGGGCAGTCTGCTCTACTGAGGGGAACCCATCACACCAGGGCAGACAGATTACTCCAACGGTTTTTATTGAATAGCAGTTTTTGTTTATTTTTACAGTTATTTACATAACAAAGCCAGCCTCTGCCAGAGTCTGGAAGCACTAATGTGGCTAAGGGGGGGGGACACATCCCCAGGAGCTCTGACATAGCCCTCTGCCTAAAGAAGTCCCCTCCCCACATGGCAAGGAGCCCCCCCAGCCCTGCTGGCTTCATCCATATCCACAGCCCGTGAGTGGGACGGGAACGCTTTGTAAAAGGTGTAGCTTTGCTCCAGTTCTGAGCCTCAGCAGGGTTTCCTGGGTTGTCTTGGCTCGATTTAAATAAAGGTCCACCAGCAGGCACATAAATGAAGAACAGCGGCCTAGAAGTCAAGTCGATGGGGTGGGGACTGGCATGGCTACAGCAAGCGCCCTCCCCTTGGGACGTCTCCGGCAGAGCTGGCCTTGCCCAACAGCTCTCCCCACAGCCACCCTGGTAGGTTACACGGGACACGGCTACAATCCAGGGAAAATAAAAGTGGCCTTTGCAATCTACAAAGCCGGTTGAGGGAAGGAAGCCCCTGCACAGGGCTTGGCCTTCCTCAGTATGCTGACCTGGAGGGCCAACCTGGTTTTAAAGCGGGTGCTGCCTTTGCAGCTGAAAAACAGCTTTCCTCAGCCTGATGCTCTTCCCGTTTTGGATGCCAACTCGGGAGCTGTAGACCAAAACATCAGGAGAGCACCAGATGGGCAAAGGCTGGCTTAAAACGATTTAACCTTCCATAGGTGCCACGCCAGAAGCAGGGAAAGTTCCCATGAGCCGAGGGAGTGGCAGTTCCCACCCTGCCCAGAGGGCCCTGTTGCTTTATTAGCAAGAGAGGGTGCAGCGGCACTGAGGCCCAGCCGCACTGCAGCCCGCCTGCCTTGCTTCCATCTCCAACCTTCTGCTCTGAGCAGCGGGACTCTTTAAAGCTGCACTCCATTCCAAGCATGCAGCGAGACAGGAGCCGGCAGGGTCACGTCAGCGACAATGAGGCTGGAGGCGCTGCGCATTTAAGCGTTGCCCTGAAGCTGCTCATTTAGCCCAAGGCCCAGTCTCTGGGATCGGGAGCAGACAACCCAAGAGTGTCTTGGCTGACAATGGGAGCTGGGACTCCAGTAACAACGGGAGGGCAGCACCTTCCCCACTCCTGTCACAGGAAATGGACAGGGGATGTAGGGTAGAAGCCTCCACACACACCCCACTCCTCCTCTGGCCTTGCCCCCGAAGGAAGGCATGTTCACTGCTGGGGAGGGCTAGACCTGGAATGGATGGTATCAGGGCCAGAGAAATGCCTGGGGGTGGGTGGGGGTGGTTTACAAACGGAAGACTTAAGCATTTCTGGGGAGGGCATGTTTTATTTGTAGGAAAAAACGCACACCACCTCACATTCAGAAAAAGGCTCCACGCGACACTCAGCAGAGACCCTCGTGGGCTGCGCCAGCAGCAGCTTTGCTCTAGGCACCCCCCACACTCTCGAGTCCACCAAGCACCTGGGAACGGGAGGGAGGAGGAGGGCTAATGGTGGCAAGCAGCCCCCAAAACAAGGTTTATTTTAAGAGTTCCAAGCAATCCCCTATTTCAGCCACCGATAGAAGAAATGGCGGGGAATGAGTTCAAGACGGTGTCTTTAAAAATAAACCCAGAACTAGCTTCAGCCCTTGAGGGGAGGAAGGAAAGGGGCTTTGCTGGAGGGAGGGGCTGGTGGGAGTAAACCGGTCCTGAGGGATGCTCTACCAATGGAGGCCAGAAGGGGGCGTCTTCTCATCCTTATTGCTTTCCAGGGAAAAGGGTGGGATCCGGACATCGAAGTGGGAGCCATCAGGCTGCTCAAAGCGGAAAGTGCCCCTACGGAGCAAAGGAGAGGCCAGAGTGAGGACGGGCCGAGAGCAGGGTGGGCACGACCAGCCCACTCGAGGGCCGCTGCTGCTGCATTTTGTTCTCTAAGCACGCTAGCCCCAAGAGGGCTGCACCGCTACATTAGCTGGAACAAAAAACCCCTGTGCTCCAATTTTCACTCAGCATCTTCCTTTAAATGAGTTACCCATCAGGTCTTCCTCCTCCCTCTCTCTCTCTGTTGCCTCAGCTCCCCGGCAGACACTTTCCACTCTCTCTTCTTGAACACATTCCAACATCGCTTACACAGGTGACTCTGCATGCTAGTTTTTAGCAAGTCACCAATACGGGGGGGGGAGAAGAATGTTTCTCATTAAAGGCATAGAATTGGAAACCTTCTCTGGGTACGAACAAATGTCATAAATCTGACTCAAGGCAGTTATGGTTAAGGTGGCCCGCCCAAGGCCAGTTTCTCACCCCACCTTGGTCCAGGGCTGTAAAGGCTGCTCCACCCACCCCGCTGCCTTGGGGGAACCTGCTTTCCAGGCTCTCTGGCCTCTCCACTTCCTTGCTGCGATTCGATAAGCCTCCCGCTCCTTACCACATGTGCCCGCTGGATGCCTGCAAGGAGACATGGCTGCTGTACTGGAAGGCTGGTTGCTCTTTGGATAAGACCGGCTCCTGGGGAGACATAAGGCAATTGTCACTGGAGGTCTGTTCCCCACCCCGCACACAAAGCTCACTCTCTTTTAGCAAGAGGCCAGCCTTCCCCAACCTGGCCCCAGGGCCAATGGGAGATGTAGTCCCAAACAGCTGAAGGATGCCAGGTTGGCAAAGGCTGGTTTTGTTTCAGCAAACCTTTGATCGGGTCTTCTTTGCCTGACTTTTAGAGTTGCTGATTTAGTTTTGAACCCATTGCCATCTGAAGTTGCCTGTTCTTACAACAACCATTTTGTGTTTATGTTTTAATGCCTTGTTGTTGTTGTTATGTGCCTCCAAGTCGACTACGACTTATGGCGACCCTATCAATCAGCGACCTCCAAGAGCATCTGTCATGAACCACCCTGTTCAGAGCTTGTAAGTTCAGGTCTGTGGCTTCCTTTGTGGAATCCATCCATCTCTTGTTTGGCCTTCCTCTTTTTCTGCTCCCTTCTGTTTTCCCCAGCATTATTATCTTTTCTGATTCTAATGAATCATGTCTTCTCATTTTAATGCCTTACTGTTTTTTTTTAATCCTGCAATACACTTTGTGCCTCTATGGTTAATAATAAATCAAATCGGAAAAATCAGGACCATTCCCCTCTGCCACCACAGCTGGCATGGCCAGGGACCCCCCAGGAAAGCTCCCCACCCAAAGTATCACCATAACTGCACTGAGGTGCCCTGCCTGGTCTCTCCATTCCCAATGCCTGAAAGAACTATAGCATTGTCTGGCACAAAATAAAGTCCCTGCGGGTCCCTTCAGACTCTCTCTCTTGCACAAGTGTATTCACTGACACAATAACCATGCGATAGTGGTGGATAGATACTTGACTATCCACACCTCAATCCGCTTTATTAAGTGCCCTGCGATGCTTCCCCAATCTTACTGCATTCTTGCTGTCCAGAGGGCCACTTTTGCACCACAGCTACAGGATTTCAGCAGGAAGCTGCAGGACGTGTACAGATTGGGAACGAAGTAGCATGTCTACCCCAAAAAGGCACAAACAGCAGGGAAAGCGGGATCGTGCCTACCCACCCCATGAGCCCAAATAATCAGAAATGTGCAATAAAAAGGGCATCCAGTGGGGGGGGGAGGGAGCTATGGGTTGCAGCCAATGTTACTTCTCAGAGCTGACCCACTGAAAACAAAGGACATGACTAACGCAGGTCCATTCATTTCAGTGGGGCGATGAGTATAGTGTAACTAGATACACCCCAAGGGCACGAAGCCTAGCACAGGTCTCTGTTGTGGCACATTATGGCAAGCACTGAAGTAACCAAACTACGTGCCCCCCCCCAGGAACACACTTACTCTCCCTACTACCCCTCGGCCACGGACAGTCTCCAGGGTGCCCGACAAGCTGAATATTCGCCAGTGCCGTTCCCGGAGCTGCACAACTTCGTTGTTGAGGTTCTCCAGACGGATACAGTAGCGCCACTAGATATGAGAGAGCAAAAGCGAGCATGAAAAAACAGGGTGTGTGTGTGTGTGCAACAATCGGAACAAGAGAGAGTCAATGGCAAAGAACTTCTCTGCTGCCCACTGAGGCCCAAACACCCTTTTGAGGTTGGAGTCCTCTTCACTCCCCTTAGCAAACAAGTCCACGAAGCGAAAAAAGCACTCACCCAGTAGACGTGGGAATTCTGGGCTTCCTGTCAAGAGAGGAAGAGGGAGCCTTCGTCACAAACTCTGCACTCAGCTATCAGCTCAGTGATCTCCCCGCTGGATTTCTAAGCCCCATGTCGGCAACGCAAGCCAAGGAAGGACTGGCCGACAGAGAAATTGGAGGGTACTGCAACAGACTCCAGCCTAAGAGGCTTTTTCAGGCAACAGGACAATTTTCACTCACGTCAGGCGCTACTGAGCCACGACAACTAAAGGGAACCTCCATCTAAAGCAGTTGTGGGGAACCTGTGTGGCCCTCCAGTTGTTGCTGAACTACAACTCCCATCATCATCCCTGATCATTGGCCATGCTTGCTGCAGGGGCTGATAGTTCAGCAACATCTGGAGGTTCTCACCCAGGGTCTAAATGGTACAAATCCGCCAACCAGGTGCCAGAGGCAGGCAATGGGGAACGGCCACTGCATTCAAGCCCTCCTCAGGAGTTTCCAGGGCAGCTGGACGGTCAGTTGTGTCTCTGGCCTCCCGACCCTGCACAGCAATCCTTATATTCTTGCAATCCTAGGACAGGTTAGGAGAAAACCAACTACGCAGGTTGGTTTCCTAAGTAAATTTGGACCCATTCGCTTTGCCAGCACCATGACCCAAGACACAGGTCCAAGTCTGTCTCCCAAAGCAGAAACAGGACGGCCGCTCCTTAATAGCTGCAAGGTCTGTAGGACCTCCCCCAGGAAAGAGGCGAGAGCTACTCCCGTTTCAAGGTCCAGCATGATTTGGCAACATGAGGCAGCTCTACCGCTTATTTATTTATTTATTTATTATTTCAATTTATATACCGCCCTTAGCAGAATAGCTCTCAGGGTGGTGAACAAACAAGATAAAATACAATATATCATAGTAAAAAATCACAAAAACGTCAGAAAGCTCCCGTGGCTACCAGGCCAGCAACTGATGGAGGTCTTTGCAGCGAGGCCTTCCAAGGGATCTCAGGAGGCAGAGAGCCAAGCACTTACCCTCATGCCCATGTAGAAGGGGATGACCGTGACCCGGATGTTCTCTGTGGTTTCCCGGTGCACATCTGAGAGCTCCAGCCAGGGGTGGTTTTTCTCCTGCCACGCACACAATGTGTCCCTTGCCATGAAGGGAGGAACTGGGGGGGGGGGGGAGAGGAAGGTTTTCTGAGGAAAACAGCTTCAGGACAGGACACTGAAACTGACGTAGACAAGACTTTGGGGGAGCAAAGGTTTTAAAAACGTATCACGAGCTTTGCATAAGAAAAAGAGGAAAATCAGCAAAAGGCCACATTTATTGGCACTTCTGGCTGAGGCATCACAGAAGGCATGAAATTATGCTCCAGCACATGCCTGGATCAACACACATTCTCTACTCAGTCCCATCATTTTGGGCAACTACTGCAACGGATCGTTGCGTCACTATTTATTAGATAAGTCACTTGTTACCAAGGTCTCTAACGGCCTTCCATTTAAAAACATTATTCCACTAACATTTCATATAAAACATAAACATTCTCATACAGGCGCCTACAATTCAAACACAAACACACACAACAGGCACATGGAGCTTTGGCACAATCTCCAAGCAAAACAAAATCAGATCAGTCCATGAAAAGCCGGGGGGGGGGGAGGGAAGGTAAGTCTTTATCTGGAGCTGAAAAGACGTCAGCGAAGGCGCCAGGTGGATGCCACCTTTTCCTGAGTAAGAACTTACCTTTTGTCTGATCATACATAAGAAACCGCTCAAACAGCTCGTGGTGGATAGGCACCTGGTCGGTGGAGGTATAGGGAAGGATGTCTTCGTGGCTGACGTAGTCAAGTCCTAGGAAAGAACCCCAGACAAAAACAAACAAACTACTGGTAACAAAGTAGGTAGATGAGTAGCACTGCCTCCTCCTCAAAAAAAGGTGGAGGTTGACCTAGGTAAATAAATTAAACAATTAATATAATTTAAGGTGAGATAACGCATCCAAATGACTCAGAGTTAGCTTCTTATATAGAGTCCGACCACGGTCCACCTAGCTTAGTACTGTCTGCTCTGACGGGCAGCAGCCCTGTAGGGTCTCGGGCAGGTGATATTCCCAGCCCTACCTGGAGATGCCATTGGGGACTGAACCAGGGACCTTCTACATGCAAAGGGGATGGTCTACCGCTCCTACAGCTAGTCTAGGCACCTGATCAATTTCCAGAGTTTAAGTAGATACTTAAAAGGTTATATTGCATAGAACTGTATGTAAGCACATATTGGATGAATATGGAATGGGGGGAAGAAAAAGCATTCTACAAAGAAAAAAAGACCTACGTATTCCCACATATTACCCTCAACAGGAACCTAAGAACCCTTTGGGATTTACATACAGCCTCAAGCAGTGCTGGGGAGCCACTTGAACCTCCCCAGTCAGCGAAAATGGCCGTTTGCTCACCTGGGATTGCATAGAGGGCTCTGCTGTCATCATGGTTTGCTAAGAAAGTCACTGCTTCCGTTTGCGATCTCTGAGACTGAGAAGGAAGAAAAATGGGACTTTAAAGCTGCAATCCTACGCATGCTTACCGGGAAGTAAGCCCCGCTGAGCACAGCAGGACTTACTCCCAAGGAAAGGCGCAGAGGAGTTGTGCTGCAAGAAGCAAAATACAGTCTGCTGCAGATTTCAGTCTCACGGCAAACAGGGTTACTGTCTCCACAACCACTCTAGCCCGCCTACCCCCAATCCTTTCTGTTGCAGCAAGTACAGATTGCTGCTTCTAAGTTGGGCGGGGGGAACATCCATGGCCCCCTCAGTGTTGTTGTCTTCCAACTCCCACCAGCCCCAACCAACATGGGCAGTGGTCAGGGACAATGGGAGCAGGAGGCCAAAAATATCTGGAGGGCGTCTAGTCTATGCTTGGCGGGCTTTACCTTCTGTGGAGATAATCTTCTCCCATGAAATCTAACACTTATCATTTCATCCATCCCGCTGAGTCCTCATCGGTTTGTTTTAATTCCTGATTATGCTGCTCTAATTTTGTACTACAGGGCTGGGGAACCTACAGTAGCCCTCCAGATGCTGCCAGACTCCCAGCTCCCAACATCCTTAGCCAGCATAGCCAATAGTCAGGCATGAGAACGGGAGTTGTAGCCCAGCGACACTTGGAGGGCCCCCGCAGGGTCCCCTGCGGGAGGAAGGCATGTTCAGGCTGCCACCCTCCCTGGTCTATGCCACATCCCAGCCAGGCAAGGAAAAAGGAAGCACTTACTATATGTGGGCAGTCACGAGCATCTATGAGCACCTGGTAGTAGGTGTGCGTCTTGCCTTTCACTTCCTTGGATCCGTGTCCAGCGGAATTCTCGCCCCTGGACCAAGAGACAGCGTGTCTTAGAAGCCCTTCTGCTAATATACTTTATCCCAGTAAAGTTGCTTTTATAAAAAAAAGATGTTTTGTTTTTAAGATTTGTTTAGACATTTTTAGTGTTTAATCACTTGTTTACCGCCCTGGCCTCTTGCGTCAGAGATAAGAAGTATTGTACCAGCCCAAATGTTTTCATTATACACACTAGAAAATCCCGAAGGCCACATAAGGGTTCTGCTATCGTGGTGAGCGTGAACAGATCCCAACACTCTTTTGGCTCAAAACAGCACATCTGCAGCTTTCATAAGATTGGAGGAAAATGGTCCAATGGGGTAATAGCACCCACACTTTGGAACTCCCTGCCCATAGTTAGTAGGCAGGCACCTTCACTGTACTGTTTTTGGCACCTGCTGAAAAACTTTTTTTGTTCCAGCAAGACTACCCAGGCACGTAACTTTAACATGATACATGGTTTTAATAAGTGTTTTATAGCTTTATTTTATTTATTTTAAAGATTATGTAACTTGTTATTAATTTTTATTTTTATTGCTATATTAATGATTTTTACACTGTTTACTGCAAACTGCATAGAGGCATTTTGTTCTAGTAAAAGTGGTATATAAATATTGTTAAACAAAATAAGTAACATCAGCTGTTCTCCCTTCCTTGGCTCTTCTGAAAGTTTCAGCAACTTGTCATAAATAAGGGCACTGAGCTTCTTAACATGCTCCCCCCCCCCATTCTGGCTGGCCCCAAGCAGAATGCAAAGCCTTACTTTTCAGGCAGCGGAGAAGCAACATCTCTGTCGTACAGCCTGGCTTGCCAAGGGAAGAGGACTATCCCCCGGTATCCAAATACACTGTGCAGAAATAACTGAAAAAGAAGTGGGGTGAGGCACGTAGAGAAAGAGTTCAATCAAGTCAGGCAAGACAGACAAGAGCCTGCGATCCTGACAGACAAAAGAGAACTTGCTTTGACCAGCACAGTGAAAAAAAGCAGCTCTACAAAGCCAATTTTAGGAGGCAGGGAGGGAGGGTTTTTTTGTACATCATTGCTACCTAATCCAGAGTCCAGAAGGGTCAAAAAAGAGTGATGAGGGCACCAGTAATGAAGTTTTAAGTCAATGGTTCAGGAAGCCAGAAATGCAGCTCTGAACAGGAAGCAAGAATTACTAGCCCTCAAGCATTTTCACTTGCCTGACAGTCCTCCCACATCGATGCTCATTAGCTGTGGCACATTGACAGCTTAAAGAGCCAACATTATTTTCAACAAGGAAAACTTTGCTGCCTTGAAGCAAAAGATCACCTCTCCACAGCCAACCCAATATAGAGCCATTGATGCAGCCAGATTTCAGACTGTGATCCAGCAGTTTCCCATTACAGAAGCGCCAACGGGGAAAGGGCTGTGGTGGCATTAACAGAGAGGATCTCCAAAGTACTCCCAAGCAGAGGTGGCCCAGGAAAGAGTGAGAGACCTCAGAGGCTACTAGGACACTCCCAGCTCAGCAACACCCCCAGCAATCTAATGCCTCTTTGAGTCCCACCCGTCCTCCTGCAAACACTCACCTGTCCCGTATCATACTTCCCGTGCTGCTTTGGCACTTCAAATACACCCACCGTCTCCAACACTTTGCCCTCAGGACGGTTCCTAGGGTGAGGACACAGAGAAGGCAAACATTCAGCTCACCCAGAGGATTGGTCAAGCATCTACAGAGGTTGAGCTGGCTTTGGACAATCCCCCCCTCAAGTCGAGGCTTCAGGCCCCTATTCGGC
The DNA here is from genome assembly GCF_030035675.1 of Rhineura floridana. Taxonomy (NCBI): domain Eukaryota; kingdom Metazoa; phylum Chordata; class Lepidosauria; order Squamata; family Rhineuridae; genus Rhineura; species Rhineura floridana. The sequence continues at coordinate 19,964,094 of NC_084500.1, read as the reverse complement.
TGTGAGCTTAGCAGACAGGCTCCAAATAGCGAATAATATAAAGCTACTTGTTTAAAGTTTAACCCCAACACTAACTGCAGTCACAATGCCTACTAGCTCAGATGACTTTTTGAAAAGACTGGATAAGCTCATGCGTGGGGTGAGCGTGTGCTTGTGTCTATCCACACATATCTGTTTACACACGCTAAATGAATCCTCAGTGTTCAGGAGCAGTATACGTCTGGAAATGAAACAACAGAGAAACATGCCTTGGTGCCCTGTTTGTAGGCTTATCAGGGGCATGACGTTTGACACTATCAGAAACAGGCTAGATGGACTGCCAGTCTGAATCAGCAAGGAAACTCTTCCTGAGATATCCCAGTGAACATAAGAACATCAGAAGCGCCCTTCATCTGGGTGAGGCCAAAGGGGTCCCATCTAGCACAGCATCCTCTTCTCACAGAGGCTACCTAGAGGCCCCAGAGGGAAGCCCACAAGCAGGACCCGGCTGCATCAGCAATTCTCCCCACTTGTGACTCCTGACAACTGGCATTCATTGACATACTGCCTCCAATAGTGGAGGGAGAAGACAGCAAGCATTGCTGGTAGCCATTCATAGCCTCCTTCTACACATAAGATTGGCCAAATGCAACAGGTGAGAAGAGAGAAGCATTCCTGGGCCTTCCATAGTTAGAACTGCTGACTTTACTACCTCTAAAGCCCTAAACCAAGAGAAGAGAACCTTTTGAAGCCCAAGGGCCACATTCCCTTCTGAGCAGCCTTCTGAGGGCCGCATGCCAGTGGTGGGCAGGGCCAGAGGCAAAAGTGAGCGGAGCAACAAATGTGAATCCTACCTTTATACAGCAGGGTAGTTTCTACACACACACCCCTCTCTATCCTCCACCCAGGCATGCAAGAGCCATTGTAGGAGTTCAAGGACGCACTCCAGCCAGTAAAAAAACCACTGGAGAAGGGTGCAAGCAGGGTTTGGAGAGGCGTGGCCTGAGGAAGAGTCCAGAGGACCAGATAAGGCCTTTGGGCCTGAGGCTCCCCGTCCTCACCCCAGACCCACATTATCTGAAAGACCTCCTACACCTGCCTGTGCCAGCATACAGTAAGTCACCATCTGCACTACACATTTAAAGCAACACCATTCCACTTGTAATAGTCACGCCTTCCCCCCTTACCAGCCCTTCCCCCTGCTGTGCCCCCTTCCCACAAACAAGTCCCTCCTACTCTCACAAGCCCCCCAGAAGCCCCTCCCCAGTCGCAAGCCCCGCCCTTCCTTAAGCCCTTCCCCTGGCCGTGTCCCCTCCCCTCTCAAGCCCCTCCCCCTCTCACAAGCCCCGCCTTTGCCCGGCCGTGTGCTCCTCTCTCAAGCCCCGCCCCCTCTTGCAAGCCCCTCCCTTCTTGAACCCCGGGGGGCCCTTCCCCTTCTCTACTCACCGTGAGGAAAGGGCCCTCCTCGGGGTTAGGCCCGGCCACGCCCCCAGGCCCGTACAGGGCGCCGCAGCCGCTGCCGCCCCTCGCAGCGCCCTCCCGCCACAGGGCAGGCCGGAGCAGCAGGAGGCCCTTGTCCGGCTCAGCGCCGCCCAGCATCGGCCCCGCGCAGCCACAGCGCAGGCCGCCTTCGTTGCCGCCGTCGTCGCCGCCGCCATCCCGCGGCCCAGGCGCGAAGAGGAGGCTCCTCCGCTCCGCTGAGGCTCTGGCTCTGCTCCGCCTGTCAGGCCCGCCGCGGCCAAGGCCACCTACAATGCCCCGCGCGCGACGCAAGTGGGGAGGGGGCGTTCTAGGCACGCGCAGACTATAGAGAGGGAGGGGCGGGTCTTCCGGGTCCCTTTCGCGACGCCATTTTTTATGCACAGAGATAAAATTAAAAGGCAACTAGCCCATTGTCTGGATCGTCAGTTTCCGGATTTTTAAAAAAACAAACAGGAGACGCTCCTGTAAATCCTTGGCTGGTATATAGAGTTGCATAGACTATTACCAAGCCCTTGAATTCAGCCCCGGAGCACGCAGGCCACGAGGGCTCAGCTTTTAAGACCAGTTGTTTCTTTGCTATGTTGTAAGCCGCTTGGAGAACTCTTGTGCAGGAAGTGACTTAAAAAAACCTAACAAACAATTAAAAAAATCGAGATAGAACCTTGTATCCCGCTTATTTCCCCGAAAGATTCTCACAATGACAACCCCATTTAGGGGGTCTTCTCCCCCGATCTCCGGTCCCCTTGGTTCCTATGGGCAGTTCTCTCATCTATGTGCGTGGGGGGGGAGATCAAGAAAATGGGGCCCTCAGTGAACCCGGAATTTTTGTTTCAAGGCGAGATGTTCTCTTCACTTTTTTCTTATCTCCGTGGCAACGCCATTCGGATTCTCCGTTCAGTAACGCATGATCATGTGACCCGCGGCAGTTCCAAGATGGCGGCCTCCTTGAGGGTGGGCGAACCGCTGCGTCGGATCCTGTTGGACTCCGAGCTGAGGCGGCTGCAGGAGGACCTGCGGGCCGAGCTGGAGGCGGCCCTGGATGACGACGAGGCCCGCCTGCCCTTCGGGCTCGTCCGGAAGCTCCACCGAGCTCTGCGGGAGGCGGGTGAGGGAAGACTTGGCCTGGGGGTCGTGACCCTTGACCACCAAGACAGGAGGGGGACAAGTTTCGCCACGCTCGTGACCTTTCCCCTCCAAATAACCTGCTTTCTCTCCTCCACCCACACCTTGGCCGCTTAACTTTGGAGTTAACCCCATTCGCCAGAGTGGGATTTACTTCTGAGTCAACCAGCCTATGCCTAAAAGTGGGCTGCCGTCCTATATATTTATAATTACGTTAATATCCCACCTTTCTCCCAAAGAGTTTTAAGGTGGCATGTGTGCTTCTCTTCCCTCTCCCTTTTATGCACACAATGACCTCGTGAGGTAGGTTTGTCTGAGACAGTGACTGGTCCAAGATCACTCACTCTCATGGCCAAGTGGGGATTTTGAACCCTGGACTCCCAGTCTTAGTCCCAGCACTCTCCCCACTACAACCCACTGACTCTACCCTAGACACTATAGTGGGGTTCCCAACTTATGGTCTGCCCGCTTCATTCAGGTGGTCTACCTCATGTCCATGTCAAATATTCATATTGATTTTTTACTGTAATTTGATTCTATAATTTATTTCTTATATTTTATTGCACTACAATTTGAATGCTATGGAATGCAAATTCTAATGCAATAAAATGCAATATAACAAACAAACAGCACCTACCTCTGCACATTTACAATTGTTATAACAGGTAAAAAATCTTTAAGTGGTCCACCAAGACCATCAGCATTTTTCAAGTGGTCCATGGGAGGGAAAGTTTGGGAACCGGTACCCTATACCAGTGGTTCCCAGCCTTTATGAGTATGAGACCCCCTTAATAAGCTCATAAAAATCCATGCTCCTCCCCCCAGGGAGGCAGGCTGGCTGCCAAGAAGGAAGGAGAAAAGCAGTCTTTCCTTGCAGCCATGCTTCGTTTTGCTTCACAAAAAGCCCTCTTCCCTTGTTCTGAGTAAGGGTGTCGTCAGCAGCGGCAATACAAGGAGACGGGAGTCGGTGATAGTAATCCCCTTCTTCCGGTATCTCCACCCTCAGCCTCCTTTGGGATCTGCCATGTATTTTATAGGCAAATGCCTACCCTCGGTGCGCCTGAAGGATGCTCTGGCGTTTCAGCAAAAGTCCTCCGCTCTCGTTTGGAGCAAGGGGGAGGTGTCATCTGCAGTGGCAGTGGGAAGCAGACAGTGTCCAGGGAGTGAAGACTTAAAAAAAAAGAAAATATTTATTTACTGTTTGAAGCCCCCAGGTTGAGCACCACTGCTCTATACCATATGTAGCACAGTGCATGTACCATAATATGCACACTAGGGAGCAAAACTCATTGAAATGGGGATGAATTTACTCTGAGTAAAGGAGCACAACATCATTCTCCTCAAAAACATTTAAATACCCAGCATGGTGCCGTAGTAGTAAAGTGTTGGACTAGGACTGCATTGCAAGGTGAAGAGGAGGGACCTAGATTCAAATCTCTGCTTAGTCATGAAACTATAACTGAGAAACCCTGGGTCATCCACACTCTCCTCCACTAGGATGCCTCACAGGGATATTAGGATACATTTGTTCAAATTCCCAACTAATTTTGCGGGTCTCATGTGGTGACCTTGGATCCCACCACTGTCTCTTAGCATAGCCTACCTAATAGGGTTGTTGTGAGGATAAAATGATTCTCCTTTTATGTGTGGAAGTCCTAAGTTCAGTTCTACCCTCAGTTCCTACTAGGAGGAAGGGCAGGATATAAATCTCATAATAATTCCTAAATTCTCCAGTTAAAAAAGATGAGGGAGCAGGTGATGAGGAACAGCTTCTCTGGGACAAAGCGGTTTCCTGTGTCTATAACATAGAATATATTCTGCTTCCTTTGGACCAGAATTCCTATTGGGCACTTTTTTTTTTGTAAACTCCTAGGTTCTCGAGTTTATCTTCATGAACTGCTGGAAGGCAGTGAGATCTTCCTTCCTGAAGAGAAAAAACCTCCCAGGGTTTGTATTGACCACTTGTTTTATTTCTTTTTAAAAAAAACCAAGGTGTTAGACAACTCAGTGGCTTCTGATGCATAAAAGTATGCTGACGATGCCCAGCTCTATTTCTCTGTAACATCTGAATTGGGAGAGGCCGTGCAAGTCCTGGACTGCTGCCTGGACTCCATGGTGGGCTGGATGAGGGCCAATAAACTGAGTCTGAATCCTAGCAAAACAAAGATGCTGTGAGTTGGTGGTTCCCAAGTTCAGATAATTGGTCAATTGCCTGCTTTGGATGGGGTCGTACTCCCTCTTAAAGATCAGGTCCATAGTCTGTGGGTGCTCCTAGAGCCATCTTTGTCGCTGAGGCCCAGGTGACCTCGGTGGCTAGGAGTGCCTTTTACCAGGTAAGACACCTGCAGCAGTTTCTGGACCGGGATAGCCTGACCACTGTTGTCCACACACTGGTAACCTCTAGGCTGGGCTACTGTAATGCTCTCTATGTGGGGCTGCCCTTGAGGTTGGTCCGGAAGCTGCAGCTGGTGCAAAATGTGGTGGCAAGACTGCTCACTGGGGCAGGATATCGCCAACATGTCACTTTGCTGCTGAAAGAATTGCACTGGCTACTTATTAGCTACCGGGTTAAGTTCAAGGTTCTAGTTTTGGTGTACAAAGCCCTATACAACTTGGGACCAGGATACCTGAAAGACCGTCTTATCCCTTATATACCCAGACGATCACTGCGCTCTGCAGGTGAGGGCCTCCTACAGATACCATCTTATTAGGAGGTCCATTCTGTACAATATAGGAAATAGACCTTTAGTGTGGCGGCACCTACACTGTGGAACTCCCTACCCTTAAATATTAGCCAGGCGCCATCTCTGTTATCTTTTCGGTGCCTATTGAAGATCTTCCTCTTTCAACAAGCCTTTTAAGTTGAGACCTTACGATGTTTTAAAGTGTTTTTAGTGCTTTTGTTTGCCGCCCTGGGCTCCTGTTGGAGGAAGGGCGGGATATAAATCAAATAATAAAGGCTTTGCTAAGGAGAGTTCTTTTCATCTCTGAACACTCATGGGCTAATAGTTAAACACATCCATAAAAAGCCTAAAGGCCCACCTGAATATTTGGCATAAAACAATGGATATGTGTTCCCATTGTCAATCTGTTTTTTGTTTCTGTTTCAGAACCCAGAACTAGTGGCCCGGTTAGAGAAGATCAAGGCTAAGCTAGCCAACGAGGAATACAAGAAGATGACAAGAAACATCAACTGCCAGGTGAGGGGAAAATGTAAAACTGGCCTGTCCCCATCATTAGCCAAGACCAGCATGGTCTTTCTTAAGCCATCTGCAGATATCAAAGTGATATGAATCTGCCTTTGAGGAACCAGTTGACGGAATTGGATACAGACCCAGGACAGAACTGAAGGGCACAGGGGTTCTGGAAGGGATAATTCTAATTAGGAAAGAAAATCGACGTATTTAAGATTTAAGTTCAGGGTGGAAAAGAAGCACAAATTCTGCTTCCTTTGGGGAGGGGACTGAAGGTCAGTGGTAGTGCCCAGGTTCAGTCCCCAGCATCTCCAGGTAGGGCTGGGAAAGACCTTTTCTCTGAAGCTGCTGCCAGTGAGCATAGTCCACTGCTCTTCAACCTTGGGTCCCCAGATGTTGTTGGACTACCACTCCCATCATCCTGGGCCACTAGCTAAGCTGGGCAGAGTTGATGGGAGTTGTAGTGTGACAACATCTGGGGACCCACGGCTGAAGCACAGTGCTGTAGGCAATACCTGAGCGAGATGCCCGAAAGGTCTGGCTCAGTATAAGGTGGCTTCCTATTTTCCTGTTCATAAATTTCCTACATACGCAGATAACTTTTGTTTAGCATTGAGTACATGTGCTGCAGTGAGCATAGTTAGTGCACTGAATGTGGGTCATAGTGGCACAAGGCCTAGGTGTAATTTCCACCCTGCAGCTGGTTAAGGCAGGAAGGCATCTCCTTGCCCTAGTTCTGAAGCTGCTCTCTTGCCAAGCAGAACGGAACAAACCTCTGTAAGAAGCTAACAAATTCTTCTCCCTCCTCCTTCTAGGAACTGAACCGATACGGCACTTTGGCTGACCTTGGAAGGCAAGGTGGGTTGCTTGTGGCGAGAACCAGGTAGCCTGCACCCAGCCAGTAAGACAGGCATTTGCGGACCTTGCATGAGGGGGAAACATCATCTTTCCCCCTCCCCAGCTCAGTGCTGCCATTTACATCAGGGATGGGGAACCTGTGGCCCTCCTGGTGGTGTTGGGCTCCAACTCCTATCAGCCTTAGCCAGGCTGGCCAATAGCCAGGGGTGGGAGGTGTCGTCTGGAGGGCCACAGGGTTAGCCACCCCTGATTTAAGTGAATGAAAACTCCAGCACACCATAAATAGGTTTTAGTTGGGTGCATGTGGGAGAACCCTTCTGTGGAACCACATTTGGAGAAGCAGGTCACGAGATCTTTGTAGAGTGCTGAGCGGACAACTAGATTGTACAGTTTAGCCAGCAAAACAGGACAGAGCTGGTGCATCCTCTGCCTTGCCTTTGCATTAGCAGGGAGGACTGCAGCTCAGCGGTAGAGCTGCTGCTTTGCACACAGAAATCCTCAGTGGCATCGCCAGGTAGGGCTGGGGACAGAGTCCCTGTCTGAGGACCTGGAGAGCCGCTACTGCCAGTCAGTGTGGACAATACTGAGCTAGATGGATCAACAGTCTGATTTGGTATAAGGCAGCTTTCCTGTGTGCCTTTGAGGTGAAGTTAATAACTGCAGTGAAAAGAGGTGGAATGGAGGTGGGCAAAGCTCATTTCAGAGAGGGGCGGAATCCTTTTTGTCTGTAGGGTTTCAGTCACAGGGAATTCACAGGCAGGTTTACAGCTGGTTCGGAGATTACTGGGCCCACTGACCCCTGTGCCCTGCACCCTGTCTCCACCTTCCCCAGTGAGGTCCACCAAGGCCCTGGTCGTCACCATATTCAACTTCATTGTCACTGTGGGAGCCACGTTTGTCTGTACCTACCTGGGCAGCCAGTACGTCTTCACGGAAACGGCAGCGGTGAGTGGCGACTGGGCTGGGGGGGGGGGTGCTGCAGGGGGAAGACTCAAGGACAACTCTGCATACTTCCTTTTTTCCCCAGGGGTGGTGGGAAGCTGTTCCTAACCACACAAAGTTGAACATTTCTTGTCATTCCTCCAGCAGTAGATGTTTTTAAAAAAACAAGAGACCCTCAGTTTTAGATGCAGGAGAACAGAGCTTCTAACTCTAAGGCTAGATGCAGAAATCAAGATTACTCCCCCCCACCCACCCCCAGACACCCAAATGATTTTCTGCCTTCAGGACAGTGGAAAGGCAGGAGGTCACAGGAGGCTTGAGGCTATAACTCACTTGGCAGACGTGATGGAGACAGGCCTGGCTCACTGTTCCCTTCCTTTCAGCGCGTGCTGTCCGCTGTGATCATGGCGTCAGTGGTGGGTTTGGCAGAGCTCTACGTGATGGTGCGGACTCTGGAAGGGGAACTGGGAGAGATGTAGCTTTTCCTGGCTGGGCTCTCTGTCCTCGCTGCTCCTACAAGGCCCACGGAGGTGGGGTCAGAGACCAGAGCTACCCACAAATACCAGTATGAACCACCAAGGGCAAAGGGGGCACGCGCTCTGCACCTTTTCCTCCAGCAGCTGCACACAGACTCCTTTGCTGCTCTGCGTCCCCTACTCTGCGAAGAGCCTTTCCCCAGAGACACTTTCCTTCCTCTGGCATGCAGAGGCTCTGAGGGGTTCCGCAGTGTGGGGTTTTCCTGCAGCCATCACAGCCAGAAAGGCTCTGGACTCAGAGATGGAAGAAAGCAGCTTCACGCCGGCAGTGGAAGATCCTGCTTGCGTTTCCATCACACCTGCAGGCTGGGATGTTGCTCTCCTCGCAGTGTGGGCCCCCCCACACCTCCGCTGGCAGGGCCAGAGGGAGGGGCTGGTAGTGGTCACCTTTGGCCCCTCAGCGCCCTCTCAAGCATGGAGGGGCTCACCTTTTGGCTGATGTTGTGCAAAGCCCAGCAGCCGGCCCTGAAAGGCCGCATCCTGTTCCTCACCGTTTTGAGATTCTGTCCCCTGTCTTAATGTGTAGAAATCCAATTCAGTTGTGAGCAATAAACTGATCAGAAACCGTTCACGTTGTGGCTCAAACAGTTCTCCTGTTGCGGGGAAAGGGATGGCAGTCTGCATATCTCACATTATTCCACTGATAAAGGGGGGAATTATTTTTGATGCATTTACCACCCTGGGCTCCTGTAGGAGGATTCAGGATACTTTGAGGAAGTAAAAATAATTATAACTACAACTGGGGGGCGCACGCTGTTTCCTTGGGAGAAGGATGAAAAGGGGCAAAGTGCATTTCTGGGATGGAGGGGCAAGCTTTGTCCCACAGCAGATTTCTAAAAGCAAAGCAATGGGATGTTTCACTTGAGCACTCCTATCCTAAATGTATTGTCTCTAAAGGAAATATGATTGTGAATTTCAAGTAAGCTTGGCCAGGCTTCACAGGGATCCCGCAGTACTTGGGGAGGGGAGGGGTACATCTCAGGGGCCAATTAACCCCCCCTTGCCCTTTGCTGTGTGCAGGAAGAGGCAGGAGTGGTTCCCCCCTGCCTTGCTGGTGCTGGAGGGGCCGTCGCTCTAATCAAAATACACCTCGTGCAGAAAGTGCTTCGCTCAGCCGCTGTGGCTGGGCTGCTGACTGAGCACCGGTCACCCCTCCCCCAGCCTCAGGTTCTTCCTTTGTGCTGGGTTGGCCTAAAGCAAGCATCGGAAACCTGGGCAGCCCCCTTATACCAAGTCAGACCATTGGCCTAAGCTCAGTATTGTCTGCACTGACTGGCAGCAGCTCTCCGGGATTGCAGGCAGGAGCCTCTTGCAGGGGGATTGGACTTGGGACCCTCTGCATGCAAAGCGGTGCTCTGCCACGGAGCTACGCCCGTTCCCTGTTGGACTTCCAGATGTTGTCAGACGCAAACTCCCAGCAGCTAGCAGGTCAGGGGTGACGGAGCAGGGACACGGCCTCCCCCCAGCCCTGCCCTAAGACCCATCTAGACCTCATTCTGTTGCGAACAGCAACCGGCCAGCCAGGTGTCACGTGGCTGGAATTGGGCACGCATTTGTCCAGCCAACACCTCCTGGGGGAAAAAAAAACCAGAGTAGAGACTCTGCCCCTTCCCCCCCCCCGGATCAGAGGAAAAACCGTCAGAATGGAATGGAGTGGCTGGAAGTGAATCCTGCACTGAAGCTCTTCACGCTGCAACGTTTTGTTGCAGGGGGCCTACTTGTCAATGTCTGTTAAGTTAGACAAGAGTGGCTTCCTAGTCAGAGCCAACCCATGGGAAAAGCCCATCACCTCTGCGCCTGCATCTGAGACCCCTTGTTGCTGGTTGAAACCATGCCACACCAGACAAAACACTGACATCTTTTAGAATTTGTGTCCTTTGCTCCTCAAGGCCCTGGAGGAATTAAGCCGTGGGCGCCATGCCAGAGGCCCTTCTGAAGCATTGATTAATGTTCTGATGACCACTAAGCCCTTGCAAGAAACGCACACTGCAATATGAATATTGTCACAATGTGCAAACCTGGCCCAGGGTGAGGGGAGAATTTAGGCCTTCCACGGCGGTCACTGGGATCTGGTGATGTTGCTCAGTCATCCACAGATCCACCCAGAGATGAAGGTATTTTTTTCCTGGCAGATTAGGTGGCATTACCAGTGATTGTGGGGCCTGATCCCCCCCTCCTCTCCTGTATTTAACGTTAGTGGATAGACCTGTGAAGTGGAGCCCCCACAACCCTCTCCCACTCCCCCCCCCAGAAAGCAGAAATGAAAGTGATCAGGCTAAGCTGTGAGGACATCGCAAAACTTCTCTTTTACTGAAGTTACAAGACAGACGGGGGGGAGAGAAACCCAAAGATTAATTTAGCAAGGTGAGTGTTGGGGGGGGGAGAAATGTGTTATTAACCCGTGGCCATCTGCCCTCTTCCTTCCCAGCAAGGAAGGGGGGGCTGGGGAGGTAACACTGCGCTCCCCGTTCCCACTTCCTCCACCTCCCAGCCCCACACCTGTCCCTCCTTCCTCGAGGGGCGTCCCAAGCTCTAAAGTTCCCCGAAGTTGGCCCCCAGAGCTGCAAGGCCCGAGATGGTCCCCAGAGAGGGGCGCGGAGACGCAGGGAAGGGGTCCCCGGGGCCCGAAAAGGCAGGCCAGGTCTCTGTTGCGCCGCCTCTTGGGCGGAGCTTCCCGGCCACCGGAGGAGCGGCCCAGGAGCTTCCTCGCAGCCTAAGAAGGTGGAGGCGCTGCCTGGCGGCGGGGGAATCAACACCGGTTGTCCGTGGGGCTTGCCCTGGGGCAGGGAAAGGGGGAGCCGGTGAGAGACTATTGGGGAGAAGAGCCCAGCCGCGGCCTGCCGTTGGAGCTCACCTGGGTCTTGGCTTCCGGCAGCTGCGTGAGCTCTCCAGGCGCTCCCGGGCGCTGATGTCCGGGTCAGGCAAGGCGGCGAAGACGCTCAGCTGGCCCGGGTGAAGGTGGCCCGGCTCCTCTTCCTGGGGCCGGCGGCGGTCAAGCGACCTCTCTCGCCTCTGCCAGGCCCTTCATGGGACCTGCAGGAAGGAAGGAAAGGCAGGCGAGAGAGAGCCAGAGGAGGCGGGCAGCGTTCCCCCAGCTCTCCTCCGGGTGCCTCAGCTCACCTCTGCCGGACTGCTCCATGCGCTCTCCGGCCGCCCCGTCGGGGAAGAGGAAGGGAGTCGAGCCCTCGGGAAGCGCGCCTGTTCCCCGCTGCCTATCCCGGCGGCTCGGGCCACGCCCCCTTCCCGTCCACCTTTTATCTCTTCCCATCAGGCCCGGCCCGCCTCCTCGGGCTGGCGCACATCTGGGGCCAATCCTCGCCCCCGCGCCCAAATGCAAGGAGGCACGTGGAGGCGAGGGAGGGAGGGAGGCGGGGCGCGCCCGCGGTCAAAGGCGAGCTGTCCCAGGCGCTCTCCTTGGTGCTGAACCGGGCCGCCGCGGGCTCTCGGCCAGAGGCTCGCCGCGCCTCCAGGATCCCGCCGCGCTCCCACCCGCGAGCTCGCCCTGTCCTAAAGATCGGGGCGTGGGGGCAGCTTCTTTCCGCTGTCGCTGCCTCCGCCACGGAACCCACGTGCCAACGTCCCCGGGGGCAGAAGCCTGCCCGCCAGGCCCCCTCCCTCCCCACATTTAGAGTGCAGAGAGACTGGGCACTCTTCACGTGCTCTGAAGCGATTCCCGACTCCAAGGCTGACGTCCCGAACAGACCGAGTCCTTTGAACACAAAAGCAGCCTGCAGCGGCACCAGGGCAAAGGCCTCTCTAGCCCAGCATCCCGGTGTGGGAGCGTCGGCCGGACTCCTGCTGGGCGTCAAGCAGCAAGGAGAACCTTTGTGGCGCTTCCTCCCCACCCCCAAGAGAAACTCTTCCAAGCAGCCTGGCTCCCATCACAGCACGAGCTTGAAGGAGCAAGTAGTGGTGAAGATCAGGACGCCTGTGTCCAGAAACGTTTTTTAGGGCTCCTTAATGCTTTCAAGTATTTTGATTTTTATTAATTGTATGGTTTTATTACTTTGTTGTAACAACAGCAAAGGCTTTGTTAAAGAGGGTGACAGTCCCTTGGCTTGCAGCCTGGCCAGGACTGGGTGACAGGCCCACAACACACATGTTTAGACACAGCAGCTGTGGGCAGCCCACAGCTGTCCAGGTGTCACCAAGCTACAACTCCCTTTGGCCCCAGCCAGCACAGCTGACAGTCAGGGACAATGACGGGAGTTGTACCTCAGCAACATCTGGAAGGGCAAAGGTTCCCCACACCTGAGACTTATGCTCTGGGAAATTAAGAGGGAGGGGCAGCTTTGCAGGGCACCCAGACACTCTTGTCATTCAACGTGCTGGTTTTGACCCAATGCGGCTCAGGACCCCTATAGCTAAGGGACCACCTCTCAGCACACGAACGTGCCTGAACCCAGAGGTCATCATCTGAGGCCCTTCTCTGCAAGCCGTCTCCAGGGGACATCCAGAGGGTGGTGACAAGATCATGGGCCTTCTCTGTAGCAGCCCCCCCCATTACGGGACACTGTCCTCAAGGAAGCCCACCTGGCACCACCCTTGGCATCACGTCAGCATCAGATTGATTGGACTGTTAAGTCTGCTTTTAGTCATGTTTACATTATTTCATTGCATTTTTTAAAAAACCTTGGCTGTAACTTGCTTTTGGGAGCTTTTTTTAATGGGAAGCAATGTGTAAACTGCATGAATCTAAACCCTATTAAGTTTTACTTTAAAAACAAGTTTATTTTTTAAATTCAAAGGGCAGGGGAGAGGCTCTGGGGCTGCTACAAAAGACCCAGGTCTTGGGGAGGATGACCACCCCCCACAATACTCCTGCCCCCAGGGACAACATTCAGCATTTTGGTTCTACAATTAAGGACTAGCAGGGGGCTGCGGAGAAAGGAATCAGGGAACAGCTCTGTGTGGGGGGGAATCCTGGTCCGAGAGCTACTAGGTAGAAGTCTGCTTCTGATGTCCCCCCGCAAAAAAAGAAGAAGACCTGGAAGTGGAGGATCAGCAGGAACCAAGGACTGCAGAGGAGCTTCAACAACCCAGCCTGTCTCAACAAAATGGCAGGAGACCAGACCTCAAAGAGGTTCTCTGGGAGAAAACTGCCTTCACCTGATGCTAGAAGATCAGAGTAAGGAAAGGGATGGAAATCCTGAGGAAGAAAGAGACCTTATTCTCTCCATCTCGGGCTCCTTTGCCTTCTGTCATGCCCCAGTGGGTGCCTAAGGTTGACAGGCCCAGGCCCAGGCCCAGGCTGCAGACACCTCTCAGCAAGTCACTCACCAAGAAGGGCAGAGTTGCTGGTGCAGCAGAGTCCAGAGAAGTCACAGTCAAGCACGGAGGACCAGCCTAGGCCAGGGATCAGCTTGAGGCCAACACCGCAAGGAGGGAGGTGTGCAGACTAGGTTTGGGACCCAGAAGGCAGAGACCTGCCCAGTTTCCCACAACTAAAAGACTCCAGAGGGAGACCTTATGTACTCTGCCCTCCTAGACCACAGCTGCTGGTAATAAAGGCGTCTGAGGGACTGCTTACCCACGAGGAGTGTGACATCTCTGGGACCAGAGCAGACGGATGCTATGTTGTCATTTTTCAGCCTGAACCTTTGGACTGGGGTGGCGGGGTGGCTCACCACTTCCTCTTCTGACACATTCAAGGGTTCTTCAGTGGGTCTCCCCCCCCCAGAGGGTCCCTCAAGGGGTCCTTTCCTGCTTCCCAAAGTCCCCAACCTTTTGGACGTCTGGTTCATGCACCAAGGACTCAGCACCTGGGACTAGGTCATGATTTGTCTTGACAGGATCAAATGTAGATTAGAAGGCCCATTGCTGCTATTTTTAATTATCGTCATCATCAACAACAGAGCAACCGGTCTGTTTTCCCTTTGGATCCAGCAGGGGGCGCAGTGAGACCCAAACATTGCCTCCACGAGGCCATCAAGTGCCCATGAGATGCAACGTGAGGCAGAACATCTAAGAAGGTCAGGGGACCTGCTGCCTGGGGCTGGTGGGAGTTGTAGTGCAAAACATCTGGAGAGGGCCCTTTGTGTCATAGAATATTGAAAAGTTGGAAGGGACCTTAGAGGCCATCTAGTCTAACGCCCCCAGCCTGTGCAGAAATTTTGAAATTACAGCATCTCTGATCTGGCTGAGATGTGTTTCCTGCAATTTCCGCTCAGTGGTTTTAATCCTGGGGCAACAGAGACCAGGTCTGCTCCACCTTCTGCCCAGCACCCCTTTGGATATTTGAGGGCTGCTGCCAGGTCACCCCAGTGTGGCACAGTGGTTAGAGCAGCCTTTCCCAACCAGTGTGCCTCCAGATGTTGTTGGACCACAACTCCCATCAGCCTCAGGCTGAGGCTGATGGGAGTTGTAGTCCAACAACATCTGGAGGCACACTGGTTGGGAAAGGCTGGGTTAGAGCATCAGATGAGGACTAGAGAGGTCCGGGTTCTAATCCTCCACTCAGCCATCATGAAGGCTGCTGGATGACCTTGGGCCAGGCCCCGCATCTCTGCCTACCCTGCCTCACAGGGTTGTTGTGAGGATAAAATGGAGAGAAGGGAAAGAACCATGCATGCCAACTTGAGCTCCTTGGAGGGATATAACGGTAAATAAATATCAAGTGAAATATGCTCATTTTTTTCAGCCATTCCTAACAGGGTTTGGTTGCCAGAGCCCACATCATGCGGTTCTCCTTATCCCCTTTGGACTCTCTATAGGTGGGGCTGACTTTGTTCTGGAGCTGCTCGGTGACTGCTGCGTTGGGACAGTCCATCCCTGCCCTCCCATCAGCCTGAAGTCCTTTAAGAGAGACGGGTTCCCTCCCCGCCACCCAGTGTGGTATCTTCCTTCGGCCATGTCTGCTGTTCTCCCGGATCACAGGTGGGGGGGATCACGAGGCTGATGTGGCTCCCTTCTTCCCGTTTTCCTTTATTGGCCAGGAAAATGGAAATGGACTGCCTTCAAGTCGATCCTGACTTATGGCGACCTATGAATAGGGTTTTCATGGTAAGCGGTATTCAGAGGGGGCTTACCATTGTCTTCCTCTGAGGCTGAGAGGCAGCGACTGGCCCAAGGTGAGCTTCGTGGCTGTGTGGGGATTCATACCCTGGTCTTCCAGGTCATAGTCTAACACCTTAACCACTTAACCAGGAAGCAGCTTCAAATAAGTCCAGGGCGCTGATATGCTCCTGCTCTCCAAAATAAGTGTTGAACTATCCCAGAGGTAAGGGATCTTTTTTAGCCCGAGGGCCGCATTCCCTTCTGGGCAGCCTTCTGTGGGGCCACATCTCCATGGTCGGTGGAGCCAGGGGCAAAAGTGAGCTTTGTACAGTAGGGTAGTTTCTACACTCAAAAATGCAACCCTCTCTATCTGTGCAAGCAAGAGGCATGATCAGAGTTCAAGGACACATGATATTCTCCACCTCTGCACTATCCCATATCATAGAACCATAACAAAGTCGAGTTGGAAGGGTCCTATAAGGCCATCAAGTCCAACCCCCTGCTCAGTGCAGGAACCCAACATAATCCTACATCTCCATGACTGGGAGGATCCCTCTGGTTCAAGATGTTGTTTTTGCAACACACATTTAGGAATGAGGACCTGGGAGGTTTACACCCTGAATCAAATATTGGGTCACCCCCAAATGACATCCTAGCATCACTCTCCTTTGTTTTGGCCCAAGTATCAGGTGAGGCAGGTCACCCCAAACATGGTATGCAAAGATCCCTGGGGATAAACTCCCACTGACAGCCCTCAAGAACAAGCAGATGCCCTAATGTAGCTTTTGGAACTCAAGGCTTTATTTGGCCGCTGTTGCTGTCGGTGTGGAGGGCTCTCTGGCTGGATTCAGGCACGATCCTCATCAGACGGGCAGCCCAGCCAGTACTTGGCGATGGGGCGTGGGTACCTGGGGTAAACAAAATCCACACGCCGTGTGTCCAGGTTGAGGCGATAGTACTTGTCTGAGAGAGAAAGAGAGAGATCCAAAATGATGTTGGCATCACCGGAGGCAAGGGGGAAGAAAAAACAGCACTGCCTCCTGACTAACCCTGCACTCTTTTACGCACACGTTTTGCCTCAAGGCACTTCCAGGCTGTTGCTGTTTTCAGGTGGCAAATTCAGCCTACCCAATTATAGCTGATTGGGAGCTCTTGCGCAATAAATCTGCTTTCCCCAGAAGATCAGACTTTTTGCAATAAGGAAAGTGATGGGGGAAATGCCCTGGAAAAGGGGTAAGACTTGCTTTGGCATAACTGTCATCTAACCTCCCAGCAAACGAATCAGAATGAATGCTCATTAAATAGCCATCGTCGCCTAATCTCCCTGCAAACACATCAGGCTGAAGGCTCAATTAACAGTTCTTCCGGAAGTGACCTGAAACATGGAAGTTCCTCCATGGGTTTGTCTCTAACCCTTTTAAAGAAGCCCTTTAAGTTACTGGCCATTCCTTGTGGCTGTGAGTCCCGTAGGTTCCTTATGGGTTTAAGCCAGGAGGGGCTTTCCCTTTTTTCTGTCCTGAACCCACTGCCAAGTTCCAAGTTGGACTGTCTGGTCAGGAGGGATGGAAAGATCAGTCCGCCTCACGTCTCTCCATTCCTCATTTTTCCAGCCTTAAATGCAGTCTCCACATCTCTGCAGCAATTTGCATTTTTAAAAAAAATCTTCATAAAAGTTCATCAGCATTTTAGTGCTAATAAACTATTTTTGCATGCTGGTTTGATTAATGTTCACATTTCTGCAAGCAATTCTTCCTAATATAATGCATTTTTCTGTATTGTTTTTACTAATATATTAATGATGATGCACACTTTCCCCTAATATATGCATTTTTGTAAACACTGGTTGGAGGACTGCACCGCAAAATTTGGATAAGTGTAAAATCTCAAAGGATGGCTGTGTTTCGGGCTCTCACATTGTTTCAGAAAGTGCTAATTTGATAGATTCATCTTCAAAAGCGACCTGAATTGAATCCGCCCCCACTCATAGGAAAGAAGTTTCTCCTCCCTGCTAGTGACCAGAAGAGGGGGAGGTTTGGGGGGGCTGCAAATACCCCCCCCTGGGAACAGGCAGACCCACAATGTCCAGACTCACTGTCAACAAAGAAGTAGACGCTCTGGAAGGGGCGGCACGGGGTGGTTCCGCCCAGCAGCCAGTCCAGGTCCGAGGACTCCGAGCTGGCATCGCCCTGCCAATCCCAGTCACTCCGGAGGCCCCAGTGTTGGCGCCGGCGGAACTTCCTACGGTGCCGGCGCGATGACTTCTTCCTGGAGCGGCGCTGGGGGGGGCTCTGTGCCACATAGATCCGCCCGAGCATTGCTGCGTCCAGCCGGCCAGGAACCCCTCGCCAATCGCGGCTGATGTACTGTGGTCTGCTGGCTCCACCTGGGAATGGGGAGAAGGGAATCTGAGGGGCCGCCTTGCGTGTCGCAGGGCACCAGATGCAGCCAGAGGCTGGGGGGGCAGGAGTCCCTCAGGCTATCCTCCAGGCCAAGGGTCTCTCTCTACTCTGCCAGTGAGAAGGCGGCCCTGGGTGAGTCAGGGGGCCAGATACAAAGGAGGACAGGACTCCCAGATCTTCGTGTAGAAATCAGATTCTCTGCAGTTAGACAGAGTCCATCTAGCTCAGTATGGCCGACACTGACTGGCAGCAACTCTCCAGAGTTTCAGAAGGAGTGTGTGGCTTTCATAGCCATACCTGGAGATGCCAGGGACTGAACCAGTGACCTTCTGCATGCAAGACAGGTTCTCTGCCGCTGAGCTATGGCCCTTCCATTAAAAAAATTAAGTAAGATGCCAGTCCTCATGGGTTTGTATACATGACTGGTTTAAATTGGAGCATAGGAAGCTGCATTATACCAGATCAGGCCATGCGTCCATCTAGCTCAGTATTGTGTACACTGATTGGCAGCAGCTTTCCAGGGTTTCAGGCAGCAGACACTCTCAGCCCTTCTTGCAGATGCCATTAGGAGCTGAAAGTGGAACCTTCTGCATGCGAAGCAGATGCTCTATCGCCAATCTATGGCCTGTTCTCTGAAAATAAAGTAAGATTCTAGTCCTCATGATGTTGAAAAATGGGTAAACCAGCCCCTTTTTCAACATCATGAGGACTAGAATCTTACTTTAGGATAAGGTAGAATAGAATAGGAACATAGGAAGGTGCCACTGGTTTGTCTAGCCCAGTATTGCCTACACTGACTGGCAGTTTCAGGTAGGGGACATTCCCAGCCCTACCTCGAGATGCTGCCATTGGGGATTGAACCTGGGCCCTTCTGCAGGCACAGCAGGCATTCTACCACGGATTTGTGGCTCTTCCCAAAGGTATGAGAGGTGCAGGAGTCTTGCCCTCATTTGCCCTGGCCACCCTGTTTGGCCGGCTCAGCAGGCTGAGGTCCCTGTGGGGGACAGGACTCAGCCCCCACATGCAGACACCCCACACCCTCCCCCAGCTGCCCACTCACTGCGCCGGCTTCCTCCAAAAAGCACCCGGAAAATCTCCTCCCAGCTGTCTTCCTGCAGGACAGCGTAGTGGTCAAAGACCAGCGATGGGTACGTCCCCTCGCACTCCTCACGGCTCGGCTGGTTGGCAAAATCGTAGGACCAGTATTTCCTCTCTGTAAGGCAGACAGAGCAGCGTGCAGGGCAAGAACAGCTTTCACGGAGGGCTGGGCCCCACAGCGGGCAGAGGGAGAGCACCCTCCACTGCACCCCAGGCCAGTGGGGTACCTCAGCAGCACATGCAGCCCTGTCCTCCAGCAACTGACAGCTGCTCCTCTCTCCTCACACCGCAGCAGTGTGCAAACTGACGCCTGAGGCAGCTGCCTCGCTCTGCCAAACAATTGGGCCGGCCCTGATCTCGCCTTCCTCCTCTAATTCTCATGAAGGGCAAAAAGAACAGTGTCTTGCTGAACCAAGCAAAACAGAGCTGCGAATCCTGTGATTTTTTCATACCACAACATTTCAGATTTGTTTTTTTTCTTGCTTTTGTAGCGCTACAGCCGCTCTGGACAGCCATAACTTGGCAGCATCAGGGAACCATCGCAGGACAACTCATAAAGCCAAAAAATTCCACCTCTGATGCACAATAGGCTGTGTACATGCCATTGGAAGTATTGAATGATAGTTCTACTCAGAGTAGACCCATTGAAGTGAATAGATATAACTAACTTAGGTTTGTTAATTTCCATGGGCCCACCTGGAGCAGGGCTTTGTTGATGACAACCCCACACCTTTAAAGCACGTTTCCCTCAAAGAATCCTGGGATCTGTCATTTAATCCTCCCAGTGCTACAATTCCCAGCACCCTTAAGAAACTACAGTTCCCACAATTCTTGGGTGTGGGGGGGAAAGGAATGTTCTGTAAACGGGTGCTGAGCATGTTGCAGAATAAACCTGCAATAGGTCACCAGGGTCTGGGGGGACCCCCCAATTCTCACCTTTGAAGAAGTAGACTCTCTCGCTCGAAATGTAGTTCTGGGCAGGCAATGCAAAAGCTGCGTCAAGATCCTCTGGGATTCCATTGAAACCATCAGAGATGTTGCGGGGAAAATCTGGCTCCAGGACTCCATCAGCAAAGCGCCAGTACTGGCTGCCCTGCAGGGGAGAGACACATGTCAGGGGCAAGCAAGGAGGAGGGGAGTGGGTGGGATGTGCACCCATCAAGGTGGATTGCCAGATCCACAGGAGAATAAGAGGCGTCGGAGGCCAGCTCTGCCTGCAAGCCCGGTGCTCTGACCTGGCAGCCCGGGACCTTTAGCCGGAAGAGGTGTGAGGTCTGCCTGCGGTTCCGCTCTTTTAGATCCCACAGGGAAGTGGCAGCCCTCAGTCCACCCTCCACTTACACATGAGGGGTGAGCAAATTGATCAATTCTTGGTTTCTCATCCTTCCAATCTTCAGTTTCTCCACATTTTAACATCACTGTGTGAATTTTTTTAGTCCTCATGAAAATTCACCAGCATTTTAGTGTGAATTTCTCTGAACGGATAAATTTCTCCTATTCCATTTTCCCCTAATATACACATGTTTGCAAAGCCGTTTCCCCCTAACAGAATGCATTCTTGTCTGTTATTTTCACTGATATATATTGCCTCAGTATATACATTTTTGGTTGGAGAACGGCATTGCAAAATTCAGAGCAGAGTGAATTTCGAAGGACGGCTGCATTTCAGTTCACTATTGTTTTGGAAACTCCAATTAGCCAGGTTCGCCTTCTTAAACATGAACTGACCGGTGTTTCTCCCTCACACACACACACCCCACTTACAACACAGCTGGCGGTGGCTAGATTAGGGAATCAGGAGAGGACGATGGGGTGTGGATGTTTCCTCACCTTGAAGATGTAGGTCTTCCCCTCACAGTTGATGCGGGTGAAGGCAGTATCGATGGGGCCTTCAATGCCCCACACCTCTTCGATGAGCTTGGGGTATCCGGGCCTCACACTCTTCTCATCCAGCTCATAGAAATACTTCCCTGGGTTGAGGGGGAGATGCGGACATAGAGGTGAACATTTGGTCCTAGCAAATTGTCTTCTGCCCCCCTCCAAACAAAGCTCACCTGGTGGTGGAGGGCAATACTGTGATCTGTCAGTTACCCCCAAAACGATGCCCCCAAACACAGCATCACTCTAGGGCACTGTGGGCAATTAAAAACGGCAGGTAGTTCACAGATCCAAATGCCTGGAGAGGTGGAAGTCATGTGTGGAGCCTGGTGAGCAGTGGACCCCTCTGGGGCACTGAGACCCCAAGCAGCAGCCTAAGGATGTTGGGTCCTGGCTCCAGCCTCCCCCCCCAACCAGAGAAGGTTCTTCTGCCTAGGCCCACTGCATACCACGGAAAGCGTAGATGGAGCCGTTCTTCAGGCTGGTGAAGGCATCAAAAGGTTTCCCGCTGCACAAGACCTCCTCTTCTGGCGTGTAGGTGGGGGCTTCTGTCTCAAGCAAAGGGGCTGCCTCTGTAGGCTTGGCTACCCACTCGGTGGGTCCTTCCGACCACAGATAGTCATACGTGAGGAACGTCATTGTCTGTGGGGCGCTGTTGGTGGGCTCGGGGGTCGTGGCGTTGGGGATGTCATAATCCAGATAGTCGTCCTCTGGCTGTACGAACACATCTCCACGGGTCACTGCAGGGGGGACGTGCGCATGTGTGAAATGTGTGATGCACAAGACGGGTGGCCAACTGGGGACACTCTCCACCTCAGACCCAACTCCTGGCTTTCATCTGAGCCCTGGCTAAGCAAAGCTGGACTCCCAAACCTGTCGTCTGAGCCAGGCCTCAAGTTGAATCACCAGAGCGCCTCAGCAGCTGCCTCTCCCCTTACGATTCCCAGAAACTGATATTCAGAGGCAGGCGGCCCCCAAAAGTGGAGGTTTGAAAGACTTCCGGCATTTGTAAGACCCACCCATTTATTTTGAGAATCCCCCCGAAGGCTCAACAAAATACCCTCCCCAATTCCCTGCCTGCAAATGGGGTGATGAGTAGGCGAAAGGACCTTTTTCACTCGGCTGGGAGCAAATCCCTTCCGAGGCTTTTATTCAAGAGGGGCAGCTTGGTGTCGCCCTCTTCAGCAGTCAGGGGGGGGCACCTCACAAAGCCCCCCCCCTGAGAGAATGCTGGATTTGCAAGGGTGGCTATGGCGGCCTTTCAATGGCCAAAGGGGGCTCTTTTGCCCCCGTAAATGGCTCACCCATGCCAAGTTAGCCCAGCCTGTGGAGACAGGGCAGAGGCAAGCTGTGGCCCCCACAAGAGCTGTGTGGGGTGCCTGCGGCCACTGGGAAGCTCTCTTTCTACTAGTCAGACCCTTGGCCCATCGACCTCAGCACTGTCTACACTGACTGGCAGCAGCTCTCCAGGGCCTCAGCCCCGCCTGGAAATTCTGGGGTTGAACCTGGGCCCTTCTGCATGCAAAGCGGATGCTCTCCCCACTGAGCTATGGCTGCGACAATACCTTTGGATTTGCAGGTGGTCATATAGTCGCTGCAACAGCTTTGGTAGTAGACACACAGGTCATCACACTGGCATTTCTTCTGGGCATCGAAGCCCTTGTCGCAGCGACCCTCGCAAGACTCTGGGGTGGGGGTGGGGGAAGAGGCAGACCATTATCATGCAGTAACAGGAGAGGGGGAGACTCGGGCATTCAGGCCCTTGGCCCCAGGGCAAGGCACAAAGTTGCACACAAAAGGCATATGTTAATTTCTATGCATAGATGCAAATCCAAGCAGACTTTGTTTTGGGGGGGTGCACAAACTCTAGCTCTTGCTGCCAGGGCCTCCCTCTGAGGTATGGGGTGCCCAAAAGGTTTTGGAGGCCTGGGAGACATGTACACGGATTGGGACCTCCTCCTCTTGCAAGCGATTGGTAGAAACTGCTGTGTATTCAAACAAAAGCAAGTCTTGTCCAATGTCTAACATGACTACCCCTCCCTCCCTCTATCTCACACATGCCTCTTTGGACAGGAACGGGGTGAAATGGTTGCTGGCCGGGTCCCACAGGAGTGCTGTGCTTGCGAAGAACATTTTGGCAGGAGAGAGCAGGCATAGTAAAGAAAATAACTGGACACGATATATTGTTCAGGCCAAAGCAATCCCTTTTAGGCTATTTGAAAGGAACAGTTATGTGATGTTGTGGTTTTTAATGATGCATTGTGAACGGTTGCAACCTGCCCGGGGACCTCAGGGTGAAGAGCGGGTAATAAAGTAAAATCATCATCATCAACTTTACTAACAGCACTCAGGCTAACGACAGACAGAGTGATAGGCAATCTTCAAAACATTTGGATAAATGACAATGGCAATACAAAACACTGGGAAATCGCATCATTAAACCAACTTACCGACTCTTAAAGGAGCCAGGAAATTCCAAATAAATTTATAGGGAAGCAGAGTTCGTCTATAACCACAATACTTTAAAGCTCTTGAAGGAGAAACCATGTCCCAGTCTGTGTTGGAATTGGTTTTTAAGATGTTTTCAAAGCTTTTTTTTAAAAGGTGTTTTTAAAGATGTTTCAATATATTTTAAAGTCTGTTTTTAAATGTTTTAAAGTGTTTTCAGTGTTTCTGTTTGCTGCCCTGGGCTCCCTCTGGGAGGAAGGGCGGGATATAAATTTAATAAATACATAAATAAATATCAAGATAAGGTTTAGCCACATGTGGTATTTCCACTTCTAGAAATAGATACAGTGGGGCCCCACTCATACAGCAGGTTACGTTCCGGGCCCCCACTGAAAAGCGAAAACCGCTGAAAAGCAGAACTCATTGAATAGAATGGCGTGTGACGCCCGAAAACTGCTGTAAAAGTGGAACAAGCGCCGTATGAGTGGGGCTTTAGTCTAATTGAGACCGCTGCATTAGCGAAGCGCCGTAATGCGGGGCCCTACTGTATGAGAAAGAAGCACCATCGGGGGTGCACGATAGATGCCAGCTCTTGCTCTCTGATTTAAGGTAAGGGCAGGGTAGAACAGAACTTTCTTCCCCAGTGGGGAAAATTTTCTGTTTCCTAAGTTCATTTGTAACCATGAACAGAACCCAGAGGCAAACAAAAATTAGGGAAGTGCTACAGTTTCAACATTTTTAGCTTTGTTTACAAAATACTAGTAAAATAAACATGCTAAATTAGATCACTCTAGGGCAGAGTGGAGAATCTTTTTCATCCCAAGGGCTACTTTCCCTTCTGGGCAATATTCCAGGGGCCACAGGGCAATGGTGGGCGGGGCCAGAGGCAAAAGTGGGTGGACCAATGATTGCAAATCTCACCTTTGCACAAGAGGCCAGTTGCAATGCACCCACACGCCCCTCTCCGCCCTCCATCCGGGCAAGCAAGAGGCGTTTCCAGGCATTCAAGGGCATGTCCTAGGCAGGGAAAAGCACCCAAGGAGGGTGCAGAGCAGAGCCAGTGAGGGGTATAGCCTGGGGACAGTCCCAAGGGCCAAGTAGAGAGGCACGGAGGGCCGCATTTGGTCTCCGAGCCTGAGGTGCCCCACCCTTGCCCTAAGGCATCAGAAAGTTTTCCAAAGCAGACAGACCAATGTTCTGACTCAGTATGAAGCAGCTTCATGTGTTTCTATTTAATTCAGCCCAAAGCAGACTGGAAGATCCCCAGTGCGAATCCTCCCTGGGGCTGTTCATGTAGTGACTTCTTTGAGGGGTTGCTGGGAGGGCCCTCGGGAGCCCAAGGAGCTGCTTTGCTGGATCAGGCCAGAGATCGGTCCAGGCCTGTTCCCTGTTCCCAACAGTGGTCAGCTAGATGCCTCCAGGAAGCCCACAAGCAGGGCCTGAAGGAGACAGCCTTGGTATTTGTCCCTAACACAGGGTCCTCAGAGGTAGACTGCTGCTGACCGTACAGGCTCAGTTAGTAACCACTAATTAACCATTCCTCCATGAATCTGTATTTTTAAGAAGGTGAGATGAGCCCCAGTGCTGCATCAGGCCAAGGTGGGTCCATTTGGAGGTCCACAACAATGGTAGGAAGACCCCACCCCACCCCCAACATACACACATCACATGCACATTGATTATCCCCGGTAACTGATATATAAAGGGAGATCATCTCTGAAACCCTTAAGAAAAAAAAGGTTCCCAAACTTACGGGCATCACCACGTCTTGAGGCAGGGAGTTCCAACAGCTAATGCCACATTTTCCTGGTCTGCTTTGGGGCTGTCACCAATCAGTTTTATTGGGAAGACTGGATTCTAGGCTGCCTCTCCCGAGCTGGCCCAGAGTTCTCCTGGGATCCCGAGAACACAGGAAGCAGCCTTTTTGCACCCAGTCAGTGGTGCTCTTCACCCTCCAGCCCCCAGATGTCCTTGGACTACAACTCCCATCAGCCTTGGCCCCTGGTTTAGCTGGCTGGAGTTGATGGGAGTTGTAGTCCGACAACATCTGGGGCCCCGAGGTGATGAACACACTGGACACTGACTGGCAGCGGCTCTGCAGGGGCCCTTCCCAGCCCTGCCTGCAGATGCTGCCAAGGACTGCGCCTGGGGCTGCATGCAAGGCAGGGGCTCTGCCACTGAGCAACGGCCCTCCCCTCATTCCCCTGTCAAGAGACTAAACTGGGGGGGCATGGGGGTCTTAGGGGGGTCTCCTGGTACTCACCCTCAGCACCAAAGGTGGCACACAGGCAGCCCAGCAGGCAAGCAAGGCTCAGGAGCCGCATGGCAAGCGGCTGGGTTAGTGGGTGGCCGTCCTCCTCTGATGGGGGATGCAGCCTCTCCTGTTCCCGGCAGGGCTGTTATTTGCTCAGTGCAGCCTCTCAGCTTCAAAGGAAACGCACAAGGTCGGTGGGGTCGCTGGCCTCTGCTGCCTGCAAGGGCTGACCCTCCCTTTCACTTTGCGCCCCTCCCAACTTTCCCTCTGAAGTCAGGATGGCAGAGAGATGCAATTCAGTTCTGCACTTTCTGCCATCCTTAGGAATCGGCGCTTCTCTGAATGTAGCAATGCTGTTTGCCAGGCAAGGAATGTGTACAACAATGCACAGGCCAGGTTTAAACGTGTTTATGTAAATACAAAAATGTTTACAGAAAATCAACAAACATGCATTATGTCAGAGAAAACGGGTTTGCAAAAATGTGTATATTAGGCAAACGACTCTAATGGCTAGCGACTGGCAGGCCCCAGGGCCAGACCTCCCCTCCTTTCTTTCAGCTTTGGAGAACAACCCATGTGATGAGGAGCTCTGGATAGTTTTGTTTTATTTTGTGATTTAGCTCCCCAAATGCCTGACTCAAGTTTGTCAGCCAGCCAGTCCATCCCTCTTTGAAACAGGCTTCCTGGCCTTCGGGGCAGGCCTTGGCTGCGCCCACCCGCCCACCTGGCAAAAAGCAGGAGGTTCCGGGCAGAGCCCCATGACAGCCATAACCAGGTTCTGGCCCAGTCCTGAATTTGGTCCCAATTCTGGGTCACAACCCCCCCCCGCAAG
Source organism: Rhineura floridana (assembly GCF_030035675.1). Taxonomy (NCBI): domain Eukaryota; kingdom Metazoa; phylum Chordata; class Lepidosauria; order Squamata; family Rhineuridae; genus Rhineura; species Rhineura floridana. Next base: position 19,938,076 of record NC_084500.1, on the reverse strand, counting down.
GAGCAGAGCAACCTCACGAACAGCCTTTCTTCTGGGAAGCCACCCTAATTGGACCCGGGATGCGGAAAGGCCGCCTTTATTAAACACAATGGGACAGCACTCTGCATGTGCTCAGAGACTGCACCTCCAATATTCAACATGTGCCAGTCAAGCAGTGGAGCCCTAATGCTGAGATGAGATGAGGTTGCACTGAGGCCTGGAGTCAAATCAAGCCCTTGAGTTGGTGCTCCCTCCCAAGGGGCCGTTTGGGTGGCTGAAAATGAGAGGACCCAGGGAAGTGCCTTCTCTGCAGGGAGTCCCACGGCCTGAGGGCTTCTGGCCCCAAAGCCATCAGCAAATGGATGGCAGGGTCAGAGCCAGAGGACTCACTTTCCATGCAAACTGCCCCCCAACCCCCAACACACTCTGCAAACAAAGCTTCGTGGAATTTGCTCCCTGATTCCCGTCCAGGATCAATTCCACCAGTTACTAATTAATATGAACTCCACTTGCCCCTTCCAGTGGCTGCCTCTGAGCCTCCCCCCAACCCATACTCATTTGGGGGGCAAAGGGCAAAAGAGGAGGGGCCTGAGATCTCGCTGCCCTCGGCTTGGAGTGGATCCTCACAGCTGGCCGTGGCTAGGCCCCAGCCGGGTAAAGGATGCCCCTTGCTGTCCACCACCAAAATGGGTCACGGCTAGAGCCCCTCCGGGCACCCTTTTTCAAAAACTGCTCTCATCAGGATTTGTGCTCATGGTGGCATCGCGGCGGTCACGTGCAATCCCACTTTCAACACTGACTGCCCCTGCAAAAGTTTTAGGCTGGGCATTCAGCTTCATTTCCAGTCGGTACATGTCCCTGCTGTAACTTCCTATACCACAGATGTTCCAGTTTCCTTTTGGTCCTGCTTTATTATTTATTTATTAAATTGATGTGGCCCCCCCCCTTTCCTCCCGGAGGAGCTCAAGGCAGCAAACACATCAATAATAACAAACATTGACAAGCATGCATCCCCCAGCAATCTCTGGGTGGCCAAGGACAGCCTTCCAGTTATCCAAGGCCTGGGTAAACAGGAATGTTTTTAAATTCCTCCTGATAGTCAATAATGGAGACAGATGCACCTCCCCGGAGAGGGCATTCCACCAGCAGAGAACTGAAAAGGCCCTCTTGCGGATCAACAGCAACTGAGCAGCCCCTCCAGATTGCAAGAATGCAGCAGCGTCGGGGAAGTATCACAGGACAACTAACAACACGTATTTTTGTGCAGACGGTCCAGTATAAATCCACCACGAATGCAGTATTATTGCATCAAAGACGTGTTGCAGAATATGCCCCCAATCTCCTCCCCCCCATGAGGAGTCTGGAGGGGCCCTACCTCCAACCAAAGGGTTTGTATTCCAAAACAGGCAGGGCTGATTGTCTCGCACTACACAAGTCACACTTTCTGATCTGCAAGCCCCGTGTCCAAAATCCCATGTGTGTGGGTTGAGAGCAAGAGCACTTACTGGGTTGTGATGGAAAGGCCCACTCCATGTGCTCAGACACCTTCACTTCTTCCTCTGCTCCATGAGTTGGACATAGAGGGAGAAGGGAAGCGGGGCCACTCTGTCGACTCTGCTCAAAGAACAGCATTATTGGACTTTTCCTCCATCCGGCTACAGCAGAAAAGGGTAGCAGGGCTACTCCATCGGCTTTGCATGGTTTCCATTCCAGCTGGACGTTATAAAGAACTCTGCAACTGAGAACAAGTGCCTGAGTTTGCTTTATTCCATTACTCCTGGACCCCTCCGCTTCTCCTCGTGTGTTCAGTCTTCTAGATTGCAAGCCTGCGGGCAAGTCTTGTTGCTGATCTTTGCAAGCCTTTTCAACAGAGCAGAGTAAAAAAACCCTCTTCAAATAAACGAATACGTAAGCTGACAATTAGCCTCTCCTGCCAAAATAAATGCACTCATCTTTAAAAGGGTCTGCTACAACAGGCTACTTTGCAAATTTGTTAATTCTCAATTTTTGCAAATTTGATAATTTGCATTTTTGCAAATTTGTTAATTCTCCATTTTTGCTTTCTGTGTGTCAGGACAGAATCTGGGCTTTGAAAATAAATTTCAAGGCAGAGGGCAGCCCAACGCTCCATAGGGAGGGATCCCCAGCTGTTTCAGCCTTGTCACCTGAGGCACCCGTCCCCTTGCCCCCACCTCCCCGGGGGACTGTCCAGGCAACTCCAGAGCAAACTGGTGCCAGCATCCCCAAGGGAGCCCAGCAAAGGTACTGCCTCACCATCCTGATTCTTGAATCAGCTGGGCCAAAGCTGGCTTCTCTTACCCGCCATCTCAGGCCTGGAATCCACTTAAAGGCTCTTCTGCCCACAAATCCTCTCTCCCGACACTCCTCTCCTGTTCTTCTGAGGAAAGCCACCCCCACCCCTGACCTTCCACTGGCTGCTTTATTGCTACAGACAGGCTGTGAAAGAGCCCCCCCCCAAAAAAAAAGATTTGGATTTTGGAAAAAACCTCAGAAACCTGCCCTGTCAGTGGTGGCTCCCTGTTTGTGCAACGCCCTCCCCGGTGAGGTGCGTGTGTCTCCATAATGAGTGACTTCTGGAGGAATTTGAAAACATTCGTGTTTAGCGAGACGTTGGATGTCTGAAAGCTGTTCCTGGCAAGCCGGAGATCCCTGGATGGAAGAATGGTTCCATCTGCAACTGTTTTTACAATGTTTAACTGAACTGTTTTTACAATGTTTTTACTTGTTGTTAGAATGCTTTTTAAAAATTGTTTAGCTGATGTGTTTGATGCCGTGGGCTCCTTTGGGACTGGGGGGCGGGGAGATATAGATTTAATTTAATTATTATTACTATTATACTGAGTCAGATCCTTTGTCCACCTAGCTCAGTATTGCCTGACTGGCAGCAGCTCTCCAAGGTTTCAAGCAGGGGTCTTTCCTAGTCTTGCATGAAGATGTCGGGGACTGAACCTGAGGCCTTGTGCATCCAAAGCAAGGGCTCTCCTACTGAGCTATGACCCTTCCCAAAGCTGAAGCAGTTCAGCAGCCCCAAATCCCCCCCCCATGAAAGGGAAGGGCTCTCCTGCTGCGAGGGGCGGGCATCCTAGCAGGCCTAAGCCCCGGGCCTCTTCCTTTGGAAACCCTGGTTGGCAGCCCTCATCCACCTGTCAGCAAAGCTGCAGCTCAACCATCCTGCCAGAGCCAACAGCCAGAGGCCAGACTCACCTGCTCCAAGCTAAGGGTGGCTTTGGGGGCCGGCTGTGTCTCTGGCATCAGGCTGGCACCTGCCAGGTATCTCACTGTCCCTCCTTGGTGCCTCTTGACTCTGTTTTTCCGCAGGCTGCAAAAGTGTTAGAGTCTCTGCGAGGGCCCCAAGTGCAGGCTGGAATCTAAAGCTGTGTACGGAGTCAGGCAAAGAGGAGTTCCTGAGCGGCCAATGCTCTCGCAGGGACAGCACTGCAAGCTCTCTGCTGGATAAAAATAAGGTGTGAGTGAGTGAACCACAGCAAAAAAGAGTTTGAGGTGCTATCTTAGGAAGTGATAGGATTTGGTTAAATCCGGCTGCAGTCCTAGATCCATTACACCATCATCAATTTGTTAGCCTTTAAATCGCCCTCCAAAACCCTTCTTCTCCCCCCCCCCACCCAGTGCAAATCTAAGCATTGAAAAGATGAGTCCTGGGTGACCTCCCCATCTTTGAACTTAAATTCAATCCTCGGAATAGTCTGGAGGAGAGCAGAGGACCAAGCAGGCTGGCTCTTTGTCTCACCAGCAGGAGAGGAGGATGCAGTTGCCGTGGCGACAGGCCCTCCTTTTCTGGGAGGTTCCTGGCAGGGGTGACATCACCTCTCCGGGGGGGGGGGGGGAGAGGCAAGGATGGCTTGGGAAGCCTCTTTGCCCGGAGAGCTCTCTGCATCCCGAACGCTTCAGGAGGAGCAGTCAGGCGCTGGGCAGGCGCTGGAGCGGCACTGAGACTGGTGCCCAACACACCCGCCTGCCTCCCTCACCTCCTCCTTCCTGGCATCCCTTTCCCGTCCTTGGTTCTCCATCATCCCTTCATCCCTCCTTCTCCCCCATCGCCTCACCTGCGCCTCTCCTCGCTTGCCACCCTAGCCTTTTGTTTTGTGCCCCCCTGCCCACGGGCTCCCAAGCCCAGTGTCCCAGGCAGGCCCTCAGGCCCAGGATGCAGCTCTAGGGGACACTGCCGCCTCCCCCCCCCGATGGTGCTCACTCTCCTCGTTTCTGCCTACAAACTCTGCCGCTTAGCCATGTCTGACTCGGAGAGGCTGGTGGTGACACCCGAGGGCTGGTGGGCAGAGAGTCTCCGGGTGTCCTCCCAGGAGAGCCCGCCTGGGGTGAGCGCAGCCATCCAAGAGGCCCTGAACAGGATCCTGCCCGACCTGCATCAGGCCATCTCCACCACCAAGCAAGCTGCGGGCCCCGAAGACCTCCAGGGAGGCATGGCTGAGATCCTGGCCCTGGTGGAGGAGGCCTGGCTCATGCCCGCCGTGGGCAGGGAGGTCGCCAAGGGCCTGTGCGACGGGATCCGCCTGGAGGGGGGGCTCGACTTGCTGCTCTCCTTGCTTCAGACGGCCGATCTGGAAACCAGGTGCCAGGCGGGCAAACTCCTGGAGCAGATCCTGGTGGCAGAGAACAGGTGAGCAAGGCAGGGCGGGGGTGGGGAGGGACGGCTGAGGGCCACATTCCCTCCTGGGCCACCTGCCAGCGGTGGGAGGAGCCACGCATGCCACTTTGACCTTTGCACATAATGGAACTTCACAGCACACATTTAAAGCACACGACTTGCCCCAAAGAATGCTGGGAACAGCAGCTCTGCCCCTTCATACGGCTACACATTCCCAGCACCCTTAACAAACTACAGTTCCCACAAGGTGCACCTCCCCCTCTCTCTCCACCATCCAGTGAAGCAGCAAGAGGCAGGACCGGACTGTCCAAGGACACATGGCCAGCCAGCCAGAAACATTCCAGGAGGGGGTGGAGCAGGGCCAGTGAGGGCTGTGGCCTGGCGAGACTCCTAGGGGCCAGACAGAGAGGCCTGGGGGGCCGCATTTGGCTCTTAGGTCCATGGTTCCCCATCCCTGGCCCAAAGAGCAGGGAAACTGGGCTGCCTGTTGTGAAGGGAGGGAGGGAGGCTGCATGTGCCCAAACCCTCTTCCTAGTCTCCATTTCTGCCATGCTTTTATTTTCCAAAGTAAAGTCACAGGCACTTTCCCACCACCTTAGACAGGTTTGCTTTTAGAGTGTGCAAGAACACAAAAGGAAACCACCCCAGTCTCTGTTCTGGGCATGGCCTCCTCCGAAGGGAGGCCAGTTCTGTGGTGTCCCTGCGTCCAAAGAGTAGCACATTGCTATTTAGACGGCAATGTGTACGGCTGCCCTTACTTCAAAATGTGCTATGCCAGCCCTCTTGCATTTCACGCCTTCCTGCTCACGCTCTCGAGTTGGGCCCTGGTCACCTGCCCCAAAGTCCCAGCCTGAGGGCTCCACGCTTTCCTGACCCCCTCAGTTTGGGAGTTCCTTCTGCAGTATCATTATGGGATGATACAATTGCCCTGGGCCCTCGCCTTCTCAGGCTTACATTTCATCAGTGCATTTTTACGAACTATTTATTGGCAATGTTCATCCAACTAGCTACAGGGAAGGGCCATCATAGCTCAGTGACAGAGCACCTACTTTGCGTGCAGAAGGTCCCAGGTTTAACCCCAACAGCATCTCCAGGCAGGGCTGGGAATGTCCCCGTCTGAAACTCTGGAGAGCAAGACAGATCAATGTTCACAGCTCCGTCTGTTCCTATTTAATTCAGCCCTTAATTCAGCACCATGAGGGCTGGAATCTTACCTTATTTTTAGGTGAAGGACAATTAACTCAGAGAGCATCTGCTTTGAATGCAGAAGGTCTTAGGTTCAATCACCGGCATCTCCAATTGCAGAGGTGCTGCCAGTCAGGGTCCATAATACCAAACTAGATGGACCAATCCTGAAACATCATTTTTTAAAACATCTCCGTAAAACACAAGAACACATGCAGTTGTGTTGGTCCATTGGGGAGGGGGGGGATCACAGTAAGGCCATACTACTCTTAGGACCCACAAATATGTCACAAAATCAGGAGCCAACTTTTGACTCCACCAAGAACTCTTCCACTAGGCAGAAGCTCTAGAGACCTCAAAAACCTGTTCCCATTTTTGTGACATTTCAGCTGGTTGTAATCAATTGGGGTGGAGACCCCTCAAGGGGGAACCAGAAGCCCTTCCCTGTGAATAGGGCAAGTTAAAAGATTGGGGGCAAAATTAAAGTTTGCCTGAGTACAGGCCAGCCTCATGGCTCCATGTCAGGGGGCAGTGGAATCGGCTCCGGGTTTTAGTCCAAACTTTCAAGAAGTTCTTTCTTTTCCTTTAAAATGTCAGACCAAAATATGGAGCGGATTTCACTGCGGAGCCACCAGCCGCCACTGCATTGTAGGGCAGGCGTGTCAGCTTTATCTCAGGCGGAAGCCTCATGGAAAGGGCCGAGACAGCTCATCTCCTGTGCCAGGTGGGCTTTTAAGGGCCTGCCAGAGAGGCTAATTAGGAAAATGCATTAGGCCACCATTAACCTGGGCAGGGAACCTCAGCCCGGAAAGAGTTTGGCTCTCCCAGATGAGCTTCCTGGCACAAGGAAATTGCTGCTGGCATTTGTCTCTCTGTGGACAACACCCACGCACCTCTCCCTCCCTCCTTGCAGGGTGGGGTGGGAGTTTGTTCTGTTCCATGTAGACAGAACAGCCTGTGCTGCTGCATGCCAATTGCTTGTCGCCACCCGTTGGGACAAAGTAGCTTGTGGGTATGCCAAGATGAGATCCCTCTAGAAGCAAATGGACCCTTGTCAATATTTTCCCAGCGGGAATATGGCAGGAAATCAGAGCGGGCGCCCAGACATGCCAACAACCAGGCCTTGAGGCCCCTCTTAGCTCCACAGGGAGCACCATCTGCGCTCACACATAAGCACAGGGAGAGACCAGTGGCAGAGCACAGGCATGTGGGAAGGGAGCCAGGAATCACGGGGGGGGGGGTTGAAGGGCTGCTATGGAGCTTATCTACAAAGGAGAAAGAGCTAGACGGGTGGCACTGCAGTGGTGGAATGGGGGGGGTACTGTTAGGGTTATTTCTTAATTATTTATGACATTTATATCCTGCCTTTCCATCCAAAGGAGCTCAGGGTGGCAAACACAGCAGTAATAAAACAATACAATAATTTACATAAGATTTTTTAAAAATTAAAACTTTTGAAAACAATTACAGACACCATAAACAATCATATACTCTCCCTGCTAATAATGTCAGGAACAGTTTCAGTACCTATCAAATGCCTGCATAAAACAGAAATGTTTTAAAATTCCCCCCGAAAGTTCATCATGAGGGAGACAGACAGACACACATACACACAGCACCAGGGAAGGCATTCCACAAACGAGGAGCCACCCCCAAGAAGGCCCTGTCATGGATCCATACCAACTGGGCAGCAGTCAGAAATATTTATTTATAAAAGCATTTGTATACTGTCTTTGCATAAATTAGGGCAGCATAAAATAATATGTAAACAATAAAATGTGAAAAACAGTACAAAATAATCATTAAACCTCCTAGCTGATCAAGCTGCTGTCAGCATAAAAAGTCTTCAAGAGACGCCAGAAAGTCAAAAGCGAGGCTGCTTAACGCATGGCGAGGGGGAGGGGAAGATGCACGCCACCCCTTCAGTGCCTTATTTAGCTTCACCCGAGGTCTCCATGTTCTAGTATTATGAGAGAGGGAGAAACAAAATGCCCCTCGGCACTTTCTCTGCACTATGCATAATCGGATACACCTGTGCAATGTCCCCTCCGACTCGCCTTTCTTCCAAACGAAAGAAAACCCAAACGCCGCCACCTTTCCTCGCAGGGGAGTCGCTCCATCCCCTTGAGCTTTTGGTTTGCCCTTCCCTGTGACGGATCCCACCAGACTAGGCCAGGCAGGCCCTGAGCACCACTGGACGCAGCCTCCTGCAGGGATGGCACGGGACCATCGCCAGAGGTGTCATCTGCAACAGCGGCTGCCAAATTTAGACCAAGGGCGACGACATCAGCCGGGAGAAAACAGAAGGTTTCCCAAAAAGGGTTGCTTCACCCACTTCCTGGAAAATAAGAGGGCCTGGCTGAGTCACTCGTGCTGGTGAATGGCACGACAACGCAAAAGGCTTCCTTGTCTTCCCCCGGCTGTAGATTCAAGCCTGGGCTGGTGCAAAGGGCCTCTTTCCTCTGCAACCTCTGTGGCAGTGGAGGGCTCCATGTCAGCGGAATCCTCTCCGGGTTTTAGTCAGAACTTTCAAGGAGTTTACAGGACTCTGGACAACTCTTTGAAGGTTTGGATTAAAACCCGGAGTGGATTCCACTGCCCCACTGACAAGGAGCCCTCCACTGCCACTGCTCTGCTGTGAGGCCTGCTGCATCATGGCGCGCGCACACACACACACACAGTCTTGCACAATACGTTCCAGAGGACTGGCTGTGTCAGCCTATTGTCCAAACATGTTATCTGCCTTCCAGTCTGGCCAATTTATGCACGTTCCATTCACTCAGGAGCTGCCCACATGAGTCCGCTGGAGCCAGGGAATTTGCCCTGAAGTTACAATAAAGGAAGTACCTCTGAGCATGTGCCAAGTTCATCTCCCTGTGGGTGAGCTCAGAACTGTGGGACTGAAAGGAAACCTCCGGGTTGAACGTGCTCAGAGGAACCTGGTTTCCTTCATTCTGAGGGTGTGCCTAATCCCTCCTGAGCCACCATTTTTCATCTGGGCATTCCAACATGATTCACCTTGGAGTGCTAGTGAAAACACCAGGCGGGGGGAACCATTTTGGCCTGGTGGCCGAGATCTTTATCTCCCCACCCCATAGGCCAACTTTGGCAATCATCTGACATCACCATGAAGTCAAGTGACTGAAAGGAGGGAGGTCCATCCACCTGGCAAAGTTGACTCACAGCGGGGAGTGGTCTGTTTTGCCAGGGAGCGAGCACCCAGCAGGATTGAACTCCACTCACCAGTGGAGGGTTCAATCCTGCTGCCTGCCTGATTGTTTATTTCATGAAAAGCTGTAGCCCAATCAGGAAGGCGTCTGCTATGCATGCAGAAGGTCCCAGCTTCAATCCCCACTGGTGGCATCTCCAGGTCGGGCTGAGAAAGCCTTCTGCCTGGAACCCCAGAGAGCCGCTGCCAGTCAGTGTAGACAATGCTGAGCTCGATGGGCCAATAGCTGAACTGACTCTGTTCCCAAAAGTGACCCATAAGCCTGGATCTGCACCCCCTGCTCTAAGCCCCAAAGGGAGTCATAGCAGGGCTGGTGCTCTGACCATCCCTCCCCGTCTCTCTGCCCCCAGGGACCGCGTTGCTCGGATTGGGCTGGGGGTGATCCTGAACCTGTCCAAGGAGCGGGAGAGCCTGGCCCTGGCCCAGAGCACCTCGGGCATCCTGGAGCACATGTTCAAGCACTCCGAGGAGACCTGCGCCCAGCTGATCTCTGATGGTGGCCTGGACGCCATCCTCTACTGGTGCCGCTGGAGCGACCCTGTGGTGCTCCGCCACTGCGCCACGGCCCTCGCCAACTGCGCCATGTACGGCGGGCACGCCAACCAGCGGCTGATGGCGGAGAAGAAGGCCGCCGAGTGGCTCTTCCCCTTGGCCTTCTCCAAGGAGGATTTCATCGTCCGGTTCCAGGCCTGCCTGGCTGTGGCCGTCTTGGCCACCAACAAGGAGATCGAGAAGGAGGTGGAGCACTCGGGGACACTGGCCCTGGTGGAGCCCTTCATCGCCACCCTCGACCCAGGGCAGTTTGCCCACACCCTCCTGGGCAGCAGCGACAACAGCCAGGGGAGGACGGCCGAGGACCTGCAGCGCCTGGTTCCCCTCCTGGACAGCTCCCGCCTGGAGGCCCAGTGCATTGCCGCCTTTTACCTCTGCGTGGAGGCAGCCATCAAGGCCCGACAGAAGAAGACCAAGGTATGGGGGCAGCGAGTGGGGCTGGCAGATGGGGAAGGGTTGGTGGGAAAGCAGCTCCTCCACCCCTCCCCAACACAGAGTCCTTAGAGGTTGAGAAGGGCCACAGCTCAGTGATAGAGCCCTCGATTTGCAAGCGGAAGGTCCCAGGTTCAATCCCCACTGGTGGCATCTCCAGGTAGGGCTGAGAGAGACTCCTGCCTGAAACCCCGGAGAGCTGCTGCCAGTCAGTGCAGGCAACACTGAGCTACAAGGGCCAAGAGTCTGGCTCAGTACGTACAGTTTAAGTTGGATCCCAGCATTGAGCAGGGGGTTGGACTCAGTGGCCTTATGGGCCCCTTCCAACTCTACAATTCTATGACTCTAAGTCAGCTTCCTCTTCTATTGAAACCAGCCCTTTGTCCGGAACCGTGAGGCCTAGAATCCCACTTAATTTTGCAGGAAGGACCACATTTCTATGGTAGAGCCCCTGATTTGCATGCAGAAGGCCCCAGGTTCAATTCCCGATATAGCATCACCTGGTAGGGCTGGGAATGTCCCCCTGCCTGAAACCCTGGAGAGCTGCTGCCAGTCAGTGTAGGCAACACTGAGCTGGATGGATCAATGGCCTGACTCCTATGTTTTGGATTATTGGATAGCTGCCCTGGAACATAACCGAAGACAGGTGGATTTATCATTGTTGATTATGATTAGATTTCATGCTGTTGGGCTCACAACAGGTAGAGGAAACGGGGTCAACATGGCTTTTCGTTACGGGTGGGGATTGCAGATCATCTAACTCAGGCGTGGCTAGCCTTTTTTGGCGCAAGGGCCACAATCACCCTCTGGGGGGCCACATGCTGAAAGTGGGCATGTTCATCACACAGACACACACACAGAGCCCCTCCCAGTGGTGGCTGGTGCCTCCATGCCAGTGGGGCAGTGGAATCCACTCTGGGTTTTATTCAAAACTTTCAAGGCACCGAACTACCAAGGTGTTTCGGCTGCCCCACTGGCATCAGAGCCACCCCTGGCCCCTCTCAATAGCTGATCTGAGGAGGGGGACTATTCATCCCCCTCTGCTCATCAAATGATCAGGCTGCACATTTGCTACCAGGCCAAGTTCAAGGTTCTAGCCTTGGTGTACAAAGCCCTACACAGCTTGGGACCAGGATACCTGAAAGACCGTCTTATCCCAGTTGATCACTGTACTCTGCAGGTGAGGGCCTCCTGCAGATACCATCTTATCAGGAGGTCCATTCTGTACAACATAGGAAACGGACCTTTAGTGTGGTGGCACCTACCCTGTGGAATTTCCTCCCCTTAAATATTAGACAAGCGCCATCTCTTTTATATTTTCAGTGCCTACTGAAGACCTTCCTCTTTCAACAAGCCTTTTAAGTGGGGACCTTATCCCAGTCTGCATCTTTGTTGGAATTGCTTTTTAATATGTTTTTAAACCGTTTTTTTTTAAAAAAAAACAATGTTTTTAACCTTTTTTTCAAAAGATGAAAGCTTTTTAAAAAATGTTTTTAAAGATGTTTTGTTTTAATGTATTTTAAGGTCTGTTTTTATGATGTTTTAAAGTGTTTTAGTGCTTTTGTTTGCTGCCCTGGGCTCCTGCTGGGAGGAAGGGCGGGATACAAATTAAATAATAAATAAATAAATAATTACCTGAGAAGGGGCAATTTGCACCCCCATCAAGGTGCTCCACTCTGCCCACTCCAGAACTACTGGAATTGTCCCCCCCTTTCCCCCCACCGTTGCCCTAACCAGTGGGAACTTGGGGGGCGGCGGCCCAGAACAATTCACTCAGCAGAGTCTGGATCTAAGTACTTGGCGATGCTCAGATCTTCACAGAGATCGGGGCCATCCAGAGCTTGAAGAGGATCGTCTGCTACTCCCCCAACGGCACAACCTCCACCCTGGCCAAGAGGGCGCTCTGCACGATGGGCGAGGAGGTGCCCCGCCGCCTGCTGCCAACCGTGCCCAACTGGAAACCCCTGGAGGTGCAGAAGTGGCTCCAGCAAATCGGTTTCGTCAAGTACTGCCCAAAGTTCCTGGTAGGGGCTTGCAAGGGGGCAGTGGGTGTTTGGGGAGGGAATCAGGGCTGGCCAGACCCAGTAAGCCAGGGATGACCTTGGGGCGAGTCCTCCGAGTGTCCCAGCAGTGAGAGATCTTAGAGAGGCAGCTTTGCAGTGGCAGGTGGAGGCTCCAACATCAGTGGGGCAGTGGAATCCGCTCCAAGTTGTAGTCTGAACTTTCAAGGAGCTGCCCTTCCCTTCCTGTCTCCCTGAGTGCTGCTAAACCTGACATTTCTTGATTCCTTCACCTGCCACTCAGAACAGACCCATTATTTCTGCCCAGCTGCTGCCTGCTATAATTCCTCTGCCCAGGATCTAACTGCCACTGTCAGGATCCCCATGGTTTGGATTGCGTTGGGGCACTCTCCTGCGGGAAGGTGTCTGGCTGCCCCCAGCTGCATCGAGCTACCCCTCCCAAATGTCCTTCCCTTGCTTACTACACGAGATGCAGCTTTTTGCTCTCACCTCCACAGGAGCACCAGGTGGACGGCGACCTGCTGCTGAGGCTGACGGAGGAGGATTTGCAGGGGGACCTCGGGATGGCCTCCAGCATCACACGCAAGCGGTAAGGAGCTCCCCGGTCAGGAAGAAGGCATTCCTGCGATGAGCAGGGGGTTGGATTAGATGACCTCCAAGGAACCCCTCCAACTCAAAATTGTCCACTGCTCTGTGAATTGAAAATCAAGGCAATGAGCGTGTGTGTGTGTGAGAGAGAGAATAAAAAACACATTTACCCCAAAACTGAAGAAAAATACTTTACCCGCTTCAGGCATTCCCTGATCCTGCAAAGAGGCCCATCTTCAGGTTGGCCAGTCCCATGGAGGAGGCCGGTCCTCCCGCACTGCTCTCTCTATGCCGGACATTCAAAGCAGCAGACCTCTTCTCTATTTCACCCCACCATGCTTTTCTGAGTTCCCCTCCTGCCCTCCACCACCCAGGTTTTTCCGGGAGTTGACCGAGCTCAAGACATATGCCAACTACTCCACCTGCGACCGCAGCAACCTGGCCGACTGGCTAGGCAGCGTGGACCCCAAGTTCCGGCAGTACACCTACAACCTGGTGACCAGCAGCATCGACCGGAACTTCCTCCACCGCGTCACCGAGCAGCAGCTGGAGGAGGACTGCCAGGTCCACACAGGCTTCCACCGCGTCCGCATCCTCTCTGCCGCACGAGGTAACTGGGGAGGGAATGCGAGGCCCCCCCAACCCTATCCCCAATCCTGAGAAATGAAACAATCATGGTTGGCAGCAAGGGGGGGGGACACCCAATGGACCACCTAGGCCATAGGAGAGAACCTTTTGCAGTGCAAGGGCCGTATTTGCTTCCGGGCAACCTTCTGGGGGCCACATGCCAGTGGTGGGCGGGGCCAGAGACAAAAGTGGGCGGAGCAACAAATGCAAATTTTGCCTTTGAATAGGAAGATAGTTTCTTCTCACACTCACGCACCCCTCTCTGCGTCCATCCAGGCAACCATCATCAGAGCTCCAAGACACATTTGTAGCTAGGCAAAGACCTTCCATGGAGGTGCAAAACAGGGCCAGGGAGGGGGAGGTGTGTCCTGGGGAGACTCCTGCGGGCCAGGTGGCGAGGCCTGGAGGCAGGGCCCAAGCTGCATCAATGGCGGGTTGCTTTAGAAGCCTTGGCTCTGTGTCTTCTCCCTAGGGTCCTTCCCAATGATTTAAAACAGGGCCAGCCAACGTGGTGCCTTCCAGACGTTGCTGGCCTCAAGCTGCCAGCAGCCTACGCCGCCAGTGGTTGAGGAGAAGGATGTGAGATGGAGTCTAGCAACATCTGGAGAGCACCATGTTGGCGACCCCTGCTTTAAAGCTCTCTGTAAGGGAGATCCGGCCCTGCCTGGCCAGCCGCCTCCCTTTGCTTTTCTGTCTCCTCCCCAGAGATGCTCCACTCACCTTTGCCCTGCAACAGCGGGAAATCCCTCTCAGAGGGGACAGACGTTTTCATTAGCTACCGAAGGGCCACCGGATCCCAGCTGGCCAGGTAAGAAGGCAATGTCGGGCACAGACAAGCCTGCTCTCTGTGGGTTCCAACCTCTCCATCTATGTATGCAAGAAAATAGGGGTTCCCCTACAGCAGCCTTCCTGAACGTGGTGCTCTCCAGAGGTTGTTGGACTCCTACTTCCAGTAGCCCCAGCAGCCAGCGTGGCCAATGGTCGGAAGTGCTGCTAGTCTAACAACCTTGGAAGGCACCAGTTTAGGACAATTGGTCTACAGCAAAATGCTGTTCAAAATGTCTGCTCCACGGTAATGTGGTTGGCAAGACCTCTGATAGGCTAGGCCCAGAGCAAGGCTTGCAGCCCTGATTGGCCAGACCCATGCAACTCTGTCCTCCTACAGTGCACAGTTAACCTGTGGAACTCACTGAAACTGCACATTGTGGTACTATTAGCAGCAGTAGTAGATTTTAACGAGTTGCTTTTCTACAGGAGACCTGCATACTCTAAGGGACTTACAAGAATAAAATGCCACACTTTAAAATAACACTGTGAAATAAATGATTATTATTAGCCTTGATATAACACTTTGGGTGTTCAAACCCGTATTTATTGATTATTCTGCTTCCCAGACAATCATCTCCTGAAGTGGCTCATATTAATGAAAGAGTAGGAATGGGGGGCAAGCTTACAAACTAAACACACACACACACACACACAAGAGGAGGGAAGGAAAAGGGTAGAGGATGATGCATGTGCAAAATCTCTCTTACAACAACCTTGCAAGGTAGACTAACAGCAGCTATGGGAGGGTGCGATTTGGATCGAGACTCCAGCAGAAGAGAAAGAGGGTTCTAACCCTGTCCCGTTCCACCTTTGCCCCTGTTCCACACCCCTCCTCTCCTTGGGAAAACGCTTCCTCCTTATCGCCTCCTGTTCCCTTCGCCAGCCTCTTGAAAGTCCACCTCCAGCTGCATGGCTTCAGTGTCTTCATTGATGTGGAGAAACTGGAGGCTGGGAAGTTTGAGGACAAGCTGATCCAGAGCATAATGAGCGCCCGCAACTTCGTGATGCTCCTCTCCCGCAGTGCTCTGGACAAGTGCATGGGAGACGTCGAATGTAAGGACTGGGTGCACAAGGTGAGAGATCATCTAAAGCAGGAAAGGGAGCCGGCAGGAAAAGGGCTCTGTAAGGGAGCCACGATTAAGAATTAAAAATTCAGTTCAGGTCACAATGAAAGACGACTCTGTGCCCTTTGCACTTCCCGAAACAATTCGCGAACCAAAACACAGCTGTCCTTTGATTTTGCACTGTAGGTCTGCAGCCAAATAAGATATACCAAAATGCATCTACTAAGTTAAACTGTGCATCAAGATGCATACATCCATGAAGGTAACATTCTGTTGCATGCCATCCCAGTCTCCAAGCGGTGAGATTTCCAGGGGTTCCTACGCTTGCCCAGGGTTTGGTTTCCTTGGAAAGAAGGTCAACGGAGGCTGTGGTGTCTTTATGAAATATGGTTTGGTTATTTACACACATTCCAAACTGAGCTTAGGATGGAGGGGTTCAAAGCATCAGCAGTGCAACAGATCTTGAGTTTTCCATCAGGGTTACAGGAGATGCTGCAAAGCCATGGTGCAGAGCCAGCCTCCCTGCCTGCCTCCAGTTCCAGCCTTCCCTCAGACTCACTCTAAAAAAACACAAACCTCTCCTTGCCCTCAAGAAGGGGAGGCTCTCCTGAAGGGTTTCAATAACAATAGGATCTCCCTGACTCATTCCCCAGCTAATGGGCACTTGATAGGCCCATTAACTCACCTGGCCACTCCATTATAGACTAACAAAGGGAGATCTGGCCAGCAGAGCAGATTTCTCACCTCCAGGTGCAGGGTTCCAAATCAGAGGCTGAAGGGGACTCGTAGAAATCATCTGTCTCAACCCCAAACCCATAACAATACAAAAATGCATTATATTAAGGCATACTGCATGGATATATTAGGCAAAATTGCATGCAAAGAATGAGCATGCATGGGGAAATTTACGCTACAATGCAGGTGAATTTTCATGTGGACTTAAAAAAAAAAGGACAAACTGAACTGGGAAAATGAGGAACAGAAAAGCGGCAAAACTGGCAGATTTGGCAACATGTTCAGGGTCAACCCCCAGCTAGCCTTTTGCGCAACTCAGACCACGGCAGAGAAACCACAAGTGCACAGGTGTAAAGTGAGGGAGGGGGTAAGAGGAGGGAAAGCCCTATAAGACTTTAAAAAAAAATTCTTAACAGGAAATTGCCACAGCCTTGAATAGTGGAAAAAACATTGTCCCAGTCACGGATCATTTTGAGTGGCCTGATCCCGAAACCCTTCCCGAGGACATGAGAGCCATCCTGAAATTCAACGGGATCAAGTGAGTTGGCACCAGAGCCCCCTGTGGAAGGGGTGAGCGGAGAGGTGTGGTGGTGACAGGCAGCTGGACCGTGGGTGCCCCAGACAATGGGACGACACAGTTGACGGCTTGCCAAGAGGGAGGGATGTCAAAGGCACGCGAGGCCAGCTCCCTGCTGAAGCTAAGCAGGGTCAGGTCTGGTCAACGCCTGGATGGCAGACCGCCTGGGAACCACATGGAAGCCGCCTTGGGTTTCTGTCATGGAAAGAAAGGTGGGGTATACATGTAATAAATAAATAAAATAAATAAATTTGGGGAAGGCCGAGGACAGGGAGAAGGGTTAATTGAAACTGATTTGAAACCAGTTTAACACAAGTGGTTTCAGGTGCAGAGCAAGCTGCCATTTACGGAGCAGTGGCGCTCCAAGATTTCAGACTGGGGTCTCCCTTCAGCTCTACCTGGAGATGTTGGGGGCCGAACCTCGGACCTTCTGCATGCAAGCAGGGGCTCTGCCGCCCAGCTGTGGCCCTGGCCGAGGATAGCAGAATGTTGAAGCAACTGCCAAACAAGTCAGGATGGGCAGGGGGTGGGTGGGCATTTTGCACTTTGCCTCAGGCAGCGGCATGTCTGGAGCCAGCCCTGCAAGGTTTGAAGCTGTGCTCCTTCGGCTTTCCCCTGTGCCTTGTCAAAACGGGTGGTCCAGTCAGTGCAGAAGAAGGGGCCCCGGGAGGCACGGTAGCCGTGGATTTCCCATGGCCCCTTCTACACCAACGCAGCTCAGCTCTTTTGTCTCCCTCACCATGCAGATGGTCCCACGAGTATCAAGATGCCACAATTGAAAAGATCATCCGGTTCCTGCAGGGCCGCTCGTCCAGGGATTCGTCCGCTGGCTCAGAGAACAGCCTGGAGTGTGGGACCCCTCTGGGGCAATCCTAGGACTGGAAGGGTCAGCACCCCCAGCTGCTCCCTGCTGAGTGGAGGAATGGGGGTGCATCTTCAACACACACCTTGCACCCACCCCCAGCTTTGGCATGTTCAACTGCCACAAAATGCCTGCCCTCTGCTGGCTTCCTTTGGGAAATGCCAATTTGGGGATTGTGCAAAAGATCCGGAAGTACATGGGCCTCACGTAGCTAGGAGAGCAGCCACGTAGACTGACTTTCTCCACCCCTTCTCCTCTCCCCTCCAGCCTTTCGCTTGTGGCCTTCACTAGAGACTCTTAACCTTTTCTGTGCCTGCATAGGATTTTGGTTCCTCAATTAAATAGGTTATGACTCGGCGGTGGGCAGGCCTCGTACAGTTCATCTTGTATTAAAGTAATTACCAGTTTCTTGCTCCCTGCAGTTTCCCTACCAGAGAAGGTTATAAAGTATTTGGGGGACTTAAAAAATATAAGCAAATAGTGGCAGTTTAGGAAGTGGCAAGGCATACAGTGGGGAAAACAGGTCTTTCAGCTCCTAGCTCCAAAACTCTGGGTTGCCAAATGAACAGGCAGGAGATTCAGGCCAAGCAAAACAGAGTAGCCAGCTCGTGGGATTCCCTGCCGTGGGAAGTGGTGGTGGCCACGGATTAACCAGATTCACAGAGGGCAAGAGGGGCATGTCCAGGGCTGTTAATGGCACATGACAACTACATGGCTTCTCCATATTAAAAAACAATTGCAATATTAGTTGCATTAAATCCTAGGCCTGCTCAGAGTAGACCCATTGAAGTCAGTGGACATGACTCACTTGGGTTCTTTCATTTCGGTGGGTCTACCTTGAGTAGAACCTTCTTGGATGCAACCCATAACCTCTAAGGATCAGATGTTGAGGATGGATAGGAGGTGAGGGTGGGCCGTTGCTTCCGTGCAGAGACTGGCCCACGAGAGCCAGTATTTCTGGGTGGGCAATGACTTCGGGGCAGGGACACAAATCAAAGGGGCTACTGGGGGGTATATTAACTTGAGCAAATAGCTTGAATTCAAGATTCCTTTATCTCGAGATGATTTGGGGTAATTGAAGGGGAACTGCAATACAGCGGAGGCTGGTCTGTGCAGGCAAAGGGGGCACTGCCCCACCTTCCCCCACCTTCCTACTTACACCCAATCTAGGTTCTCCCCCCCCCTTTTCTCCCGTTGCCCCTTGCAGAACCCAGCAGGGCAGAGGATGGGCAGAAACCTAGGATGAGTTGGCTCCGCCTCTTGCTGGTTCTTGCTCCACCCTCTGTGGGTCTCCCTGCATGCCGCCCTGCCAGTTCCAAATGGGCACCAGCCTTGGGCGCTGCCAGGATCTGGAGCAAACTCAGAAGTCACGGGGGCTTCTCTGCGCACAGCAGTGGCCAGGCTTTGCCGTGGCCACACACAGCCCCTCCCCCCTGCCCAGGCTTTTAGGAATGGTCACTTTGCTCCGCGGGCTGCGCTCTTTTCAAGTGCTCATGCTCAACCCTTTCCACCCAAAGGCTTGTGGACCATGGACGGGTCCGGGAAATGGAAATGGGTTGGCAGCAGGCGAGGCCCCATCTATTATTCAGGTACCCTTTGGCAGGCACGTGATCAATACAGCTGGCAAGGGGCCAAGCACAGACATCTGAGGGAAAGCAGCCCTGGGAGAAGAGCGAGTGGGGTGGGGAGGCACCCAAAGGGGCCCTTTCCTCAGGAGGGAGTTGCTCCAACCCATCCCGTCCCCAGTCATTTTGGACGCCATTTTGCTGCTCTTTTCCCAGCTGTACAATATCCTTCTTGAGGTGCAGCAGCCAGGACTGTACAGCGCAGTGGTGGCTGGTGACTCCAATGTCAGTGGGGCAGTGGAATCTGCTCCAGGCTTTAGTCTGAACCTTCAATGAGCTGTACAATGTGCTTTGGTCTGGTACAGAGTATTCCAATCTATGGTGGCTGCACCATACACTGGGCCGCACCACAGATTTGGCATCAAGGCATTGCAACGCTGGCAATTTTTATTTGTGAATCTCTTTCCTAGTTGGAATATGCCTCTTTTTTGCATCTGGTGTTTGCTGCTGTCAGAAGCTATTTTGGCCCCACCCTTGAGCTCAGCGCCACAGCCCCAAGATCTCCGTCCTGCCTTGACCAGCTAGCAGCTCTGCCTTATTGAAACTGTTTGCAAATGTAGATAGGAGGCTGGCTTCTCCCAAGTGAGGCCACTGGCCCACCTAGCTTAGTATTGTCTGCACTGACTGGCAGCAGCTCTCCAGGGTGTCAGGCAGGAGTCTCTCCCAGCCCTACCTGGAGATGCTGCGGATTGAGCCTGGGATGCTCTGCATTGCAAAGCAACAGATCTACCAATGAGCTACAGCCCTGGCCATAGGAAACTAAGCTTACCTAAAGTTGTAATACATTTGCTCAGAATGAGGATTTTCCGAGTGCCTGGCAGCCCTGGCTAGAACTGTGAACTGTGGAGCAAGCTACTCTGCTGCCGCCGCCGCCTCACCTTCCTTGGGAAAGGGCACCCCACCTCTCCAATCCCATTCCAGCCCTAGCTGTGTGGCTTCAGGCACTTGGATCTTTCCTGAACTGCCAGTGCTTGCTACTTATCTGTACTTGGGGCAGGGGAAAAAGGGAGGGCGAGTGGAAAAGAAACCAACCCCCAGGCAGAGATGTACTGCCAAGGCTGCTATTTAGGGGGCCCCACGGCACACGGAGAGCAGCAGACAGCCACGTCCACCACTGTAAAAGTGTTAAGAGAACACCAAGCTCTTTGCACGCCCCTGAACGAAGAGTCTCTTATCAGCAGCCCCTAGTTTTATTGCCACATGTCCCCGTACATCCATGTGTCCACGTGTGCACACACAAACATTGAAGAGGTCTAGGAGCATTTGGCAGCAGTCTGAACCTGGGGAAAATCAGGCTGCCCACTCCCAGCAAGAAGAGGCAAGCAAAGCTGAGTCGTGGGCAGGCGCCCCTTCCCCTGGCATGGGGAGAGGTAATTGGCATCAGAGATAGGACATCCCCCTCTGGGCACCCCCCCCACTCCTGAAGCCATCAGTCATTATCTTCAGACAAGTTAACTGTCTCCGTCTCCTGGCAGCCCTCCCTTGCAAAAAGTCTGGCTACAGAGAGTTACAGCTTCCCTTTTGGGGGAAAAAATACACCCCACTGCTGGGATCCCTCCTGTGGGGCTGTGCACTGCACCCACTTTAGTTGGAGCCAGGGCTGGTGGGATAAGAAGGGGGGCTTTCTCTGTGGTCTCCCCAAAATGCCAAATTGAACGCCCCAGGAACCCCCCCCCAAAAAAATTTAATCTAGGGCTCACTAGGCTTCCTCCCCTTTCCTAGGGGTCAGATTTGAACACCCAATCATTACACACCCAATCCGGCAACCCAATGCTCATCTCAGAGGAAAGTTGGCTCCTAGCTTACATTAAAAGGCCACATAAGGAGAGTCAAGAGGAAAAGCTGACCCAGCAAAAATGACCTTTCCAAGGCATTCAATTCATGACAGAAGAACACACAGAAATCAGTTGCCGGTTCTGTAATGGCAGCAGCTCAGGTTCAGCCTGTCACTGTTCGGCCTCCGGCAGCGGATCAGGAGCGTCGGTGAAGTGGCTATAGTTGGGTTTTGAATCCTGGATTTCTATCCACCTGGGGAGGGAGGGAGGGAGGGAGGGAGGGAGGGAGGGAGGAAACAGGCAGCATTAAGGACCTCCAAGAAACGGACACAGTGGCAACAGCTACAGTGCAAGATGTGCAGCCACTGCAAAAAAGGCAAACTCCATGCTAGGGATCATTAGGAAAGGTTTTGAAAATAAAACTGCCGATATCATAATGCCGTTGCATAAATTATGGTGCGGTCGCATTTGGAATGCCGTGTACAGTTCTGGTTGCCTCACCTCAAAAAGGATGATGTAGAGTTGGAAAAGGTTCAGAAAAGGGCAGCCAAAATGATCAAGGGGATGGAGCGACTCCCCTATGAGGGAAGCTTGCAGCATTTGGGCCTTTTTAGTTTAGAGAGAAGGCGAGTCAGAGGCAACATGATAGAAGTGAATAAAATTATGCATGGCATGGAGAAAGCGGACACAGAAAAGTTTTTCTCCCTCTCTCATAACACTAGAACTGGTGGACATCCAAAGAAGCCAAACGTTGGGAGATTCAGGACAGACAAAAGAACGTCCTCCTTCATGCAGCGCATAGTTAAACTATGGAACTCGCTCCCACAAGAGGCAGCTCTGGCCACCAAGTTGGATGGCTTCAAAAGAGGATTAGGCAAATTCATGGCGGGGGAGGAAGCTATCAGTGGCTACCAGCCACAATGGCTGTGCTCTGCCTCCGTAGTCAGGGGCAGCATGAATGCCAACTGCTGGGGAGAGTTGCTTTTTCACTCAGGTCCTGCTTTTGGGCTTCCCATTATTGCACCTGGTTGGCCACTGTGAGAACTGCAGGCTGGACTAGTTGGGCCCCTTTAGTCTGATCTGGCTGCAGCCAGGCTCCTCTGAAGGGGCTCAGAGTGACTGTGTGATGCAGAAAGCCAGGACTGCCACAGCAGAGAGGCGGAATTACCCGAGGATGGTGGCTGGGAGGACGAGGAGGCTGGCTCCGAAGAGGAAGGGGAAGCCCTTCATGAAGTAGAGGCAGGCAGGGTAAAGGGAGCTGAAGACCCCCGTGGCCACCAGCGAGCACAGGCCTTCCACGCAGGCCACGGCAGCAAAGAGAGCACCTAGGGAGAAGAGGACAGGGCTAAGGCACGCGTGGGGCACCCCGGGGAAACAAGCCCCCTCCCCACCCTGCACTACAGAACAGGCAAGGCTTCCTCTTCTTTCAGTAACAGGAGTTGCATGTCGCCACTGAGATGCACAGAGGAGGAGGAGCTGGTTGGGAACTGAGCCTAAAGGGTGTGTGTGTGAGAGAGAGAGAGGGCACAACGAGGCACTCCCAGGCCTGTTGGAAAAACAACACCCATTGTCACAGGGCCACTTGTGCAACACCCCCCCCCCGCAGTTCTGGCCCCAAAACTCATATATGCGTTATGCCTCTCAAGCAAATGTGCATTGTTTATTCGGCCATTTGTTCCAGAGTGCACAATTACTTCTGTGTCTCGCTTGTGACGGGGAGAGGAAAGAATCATAGAATCATAAAATAGTAGAGTTGGAAGGGGCCTACAAGGCCATCAAGTCCAACCCCCTGCTCAATGCAGGAATCCAAATCAAAGCATTCCCGACAGATGCCTCTTGAATGCCTTCAGTGTCGGAGAATGATGAAGGGCACTGGCCTTCTGCTCTGAATCTTATTCAGCCACCTCAACAGGAACACTTCCAAGTGTCTCCCTGCAGTCTGTAAGGACTAGAAACTTCCTTTTTTTAAAACAAAAACACAAATTCTCAGGAGCCGAATCCCACAGTTCCAACCACAGCAAATGGTTGACTACTCGCCTATGGTAATTGGGACAAACGTTCAGCCTGCCCCCAATATGTTGTTACACAGCAAATGATCTTCTTGTGGGTCACTCTCCTTTCTTACCTTGCTCTGTCTCATCAACCAATCTGGACAACTTGGAGCGAATCACAGGAGTGGCCGTCATGGAGAGGAACAGGAGGCCATAACCTATCAGGCAAAGGAGGGGGGGGAAGAAAAGAAATTTGGTTAGTGCAGGATTAAGGAAGCCCCTCCCCCCAAGCCTGACATAGGGCAGGGGCTTGGGCACCATAGTGACCATCAACCTTGCCCCACACAGCCTTCTCTCAAAAAGAAGAGTAGGCTATTGCCAACACGAGACATACTCAGGCCCATTGAAATCACTAGACATGAGTAATGTAGCTCCATTCAATGGGTCTACTCTGAATAGAACTCAGTTGTCTACCAACTATTTATTGTTATATTTATATCCCACCTTTCCTCCCAAAAGAGCCCAGGGTGAGGCAAACCTGGGAGAAAGCAAGAGATCTCTTTAATGCAAAGCAAACACAGGCTTGTCAGTTTCAAGCTAGTAAAGCAAAGGGCACATGTTACTCAGTTTCATCTTAAAGCAAAGGCAAGGCTTGTCAGTTTCACCTTTTAAAAAAAGCCTTCCTTAAAAAGAGCTCCCTTCCTGGAGGACTGGTTAACTGAGGTATTACTGTAACCTTCTCCTCCTCCATCAGGATCAGGCCAAAAGGAGTCCATCTAGTCCAGCACCCTGTTCTCACAACAGCCAACCAGATACCCCAAAAGGAAGCCCACAAGCAGGACCCGAGTGCAATATCTCTGGCAACAGCCCTAAGCTAGGATCACCTGTAAACATTACTGGTGTTGTAGCAGCCAGCGCAATGGTCACCAGCCCCAAAATGTTGGAAAGCAGGCCCACTTCGGCCACCCAGCTGTCCTCCACGCACATCTGGAGCAGGCGCAGCCCTGCCAAGCTGCTGAGGTACGTCAAATAGTGGGCCGCCGAACCGTAGCCAATCAACCCCGAGTCCCAGCAGAGCGGGGAGCTGAGCTCGTACAGCACCAAGATGTCCCGGGCTCCAAAATGCACGGTGAGCACCAGGAAGAAAGTGAGGCAGTACAGGGTGAGTTTTTTCCAGGCCCAGTCCCGGGTGGCGGGCACGAAAAGGCGATACACGGTCGCATAATGGCAGAGGGTGAGGAGTCTCCCAGGCTGTCGCCTCACCACTGATTCCTGGAGGAAAAAGGCCACATAGATAGCGGCCCCGAGGCTCACGGCGAAGACCAGCCAGAAAGGAGCGATGTACCCTTGTGCCCGGCGCCACTGCCCGCCAAGGATGCTGGCCGCCATCCCCGCCAGGCCGAGGCAGGCCTCCAAGACAGCCACCCGGAAGGTGCGCCTGCGCCGGTCACTGACGTCGGCCACGTAGGCGAAGCAGCCGGCCAGGACCAGGTTGTAGTCCCCGGAGAGGCCGCTCAGGATGCGCCCCAGCAGGAGGTATGCCACAGGGAGCTGGAGGTACATGACCACCAGGTAGATGGCCGCCTGCAGCGCCATGCCCAGCGCCGGCAGGAGGAGGACGGCCCGGCGGCCCACACTGTCGCTCCAGGGCCCAAAGAGGGTCACGGAGAAGAGGCCCACACAGAAGCCAGCCAGGTTGAGGACGAGGTTCCAGTGGGCCACCAGAGTCTCCACCTCCTACGCAAGAGACAGAAAGACAGGGTGGGCGTGAGAGAGAGAGAGAGAGAGAGAGAGAGAGAGAGAGCGAGTGAGAGAAGGCTTCCTGCAGCGCTGGGGGGTAGTCTCCCCTCCCCCCCAAACATCTCTGACAAAGGCCTGTTCACACTGGTATGTGAATTTATTTATTCTTTCTCTGAATTTGGGATTTTAAAGACATAGAGGAGTCCACTGGATTGGCCAAAGGCCAACCCAGTCCAGAATCCTTTTTCAAATGGTGGCCTCCTGGTAGTAGAGGGGGGCATTTGGCTACTAGCCCCGATGGCTACTCTACCACGCCTCTGCATTCCAGCTGCTGGGAGACACAAGCAGGGAGAGTCGTTGCCTTGAACAACAGAGGCCATGGCACGCGAGCTGCATTTTGCGGTCTTTGGATTGGTGATTTTCTAGCTGGTTTCCCTTAGAACAATTTCTTTGAAAAAAATATGTTACCAATAAAAATAGAAATATCATTTTAAAAAGGGGAGGGGGAAAGGAGTATACATTTCCTCCTAGCACTAAGCGAGATGGCCTCTGGGCATGGACAGAGAGGAAAAGAGGTTTTGCAGATCAAGGAAGCATGGGTGAAAGAGCCATACTTGGTTCAACCCCGGGCAGCACCTCCAGGTAGGACTGGCAGAGAGACCCTACCTGAACCCTGGAGAGCTGCTGCCCGCCAGTGTAGACAATACTGAGCAAGCTGGACCAGTGTTCCTATTTAAACAGCCCTTAATTCACAACCATGAAGACTGGAATCAGTAAGCCCAGTGGAAGAGCCCCTGCTTGGCCGGCAGAAGGTCCCGGGTTCAACCCCTGAAAGCATCTCCGGGTAGGGCCCAGAAAGACCCCCATCAGAGACCCTAGACAGCTGCTGCCAGTCAGTGTAGACGACAATGGGTGAGATGGACCAATGATGTGACTCTGGACAAAGCAGCGTCCTCTGCCCTCCATCTCCCGCCCTGGGAAGTCTGCCTCCAAGTCCCAGAGGGCGGGGCGCGGCGACCCTTCCTGGCGCCCCGCTTGCGGGCTTCCCTCCGGGGCCAGCCGCAGCCTCGCGGGCACGCACCTGCTGCCCGGCGCCGGTCCCGTTGGCGCACTCGCCGCCCTCCAGGCGGACCCCGGCGCCGGTCCTGTCGGTGCCGTTCTGCGGGCCGAGGCGGTCCCAGAGGTACTGGGTGCAGAGCGGGCCCTGCAAGCCGAGCGCCAGCGTGGCCAGCAGCAGCACCGGCTCGACGGCCCGCAGGCGGGCGCAGCGAGGGGGCGCCGCCGGGTCGTCTCCGGCGGGCGGCTCGGGCGAGGCCCCCGCGGCGGGCACCTCGGCCATGACCACGGCCACGGGGCGGGGCGGCGTCCGGCTCCACCCGCCCCGACGCCACGGCGATGGGCGGGCCAGGGCTGAGAGCAGCGGGCGGGGCCAAGGAGGCGAAGGACGGCGCCGGGCGCCAGAGGAACCGGAGCCCGCGGAGGGGAAAGCGCCCAGGCACAGCAGGAGACGCCGCGCTCGCGAAGCTGGCCTGACGTCACGGCAAAACTCCGCGCCGGCTGTGCAGCGGCGTATTCCGGTGCGGCTTTTAAGTACAAATGGACCCCGCGAAGAAACGATGAAGAGATAAATACCCCTCAGATGGGAAGGGCTGCTGCTCCGTTGGGGCCTCCCCGGCCCCTACATTGCTGTATCCTCCGCTTAACCTACCTCAGAGGGTTGTTGTGAGGATGAAATGGGGAGGGGAGGACCATGTATACCACCTTGCTCTCCTTAGAGGAAAAGTGGGATATTCGAAATGTAAGAAATAAAAATAATAACAGAAATAGATATCCCCTTCTTTTCCCTTTAAGGCGCTCAGGGCGCCCCCCCCCAGGACCCCCTTCCCTTGGGCTGCGCAGTTACAGGAGTAGGCGGCGGCTGTGCTGGTGTATCACACCCTCCCCTCCAATAGCAAAATTGTGTGCCTAGCCGGGAGGGGAACCCAACTGCTAATAGCCAGCAGGTCCAGTGGGCAGGGAGGAGGATGGGAACTGCAGTCCAGACACGGGGGGGGGGGGGGAGGTCACACATTCCCCGTTCCTGGCATAGAGCAGGAGTTCCCAAACTGTGGCCTGCGGACCAGCACTGGCCGGTGGGCTTCATGCTGGTGGTCCCTAGTGTGTCTGTGGATTTGTGGTTGAAGAAGGGGGAGGGCACATCCTTCACACCGAATGTATCGATTTCGAATTCTGCTTTTCTGCTGCTGCTTTGAGTTCTGGCGCGTTGCCTGTTGTTGCATTACAATTTGAATTCTATGGAATTCAGACTGCCATCCAACAAAAGGAATGTGTAAGAAATAAAAGACACAAGGAAAATATAATTAAAAATCACACAGCGCCTAGCACAGTGCATTGCAGTTGCTGCAACCGGCGGAAAAATAGCCGAGTGGTCAGCCAAGACCTTCAGCAATGTTCAAGTCGTCCCTGGGGGGGGGACCTTTAGGGCCCACCGGAATAGAGGACTGCTTGGCTCATTGCTTTGGTAAGGGGGTGTTATACTTGGGCTAGCCTTTGGGTGAGGGGTGCTTGTCAGGGTAGCTGCCCCTCTCGTTTCAGCGCCTCTCATGTGGGCAGCATTATAATCTGCTTCTTTTTAAATTGTTTTATGTTGACACAATTCGCAAAGAAAATACATGCCCTGTAAATATACCACCCCAAAGAACATCCGTCCATAACAAGGCAAGCCATGGTAATCATACAGAGTCAGGCCACTGGTCCATCTAGCTCCATATTGCCTACACGGACTGGCAGCAGCTCTCCAGGGGTTCTTTCCCAGCCCTACCTGGAGATGCTGTTAGGGGGACTGAACCGGGGGTCTTCTGCGCAGGTTCCCTGCCACTGAGCGATAGCTCTCCATCCACCCCCCCGCCCCAACTACTTAAAAGCAGCTCCGAATCTCAGATTCACAACTCATCCGTGGGACATGGCAATTCAGCCGCGCCTCCCCGGGAGCGGTGTGTCCTGCTTGAAAAGCTGGTGTGACAAGCAAGCAAAGTGCGGCTGTGGACTCTGCCCTTGAAGAAGATGCGCAGAATTAGATGCACATTAGCTAACGCAGATGCACATTAGCAGATGTGCCTGGGGGGGCGGGGAGGCAGCCAATGGCCATGTCCTTCTTGTTCCTTGGGGCTGTAAACATAACCAAGGCTGGTTGCAGCCCCAGAGCTGAGGTGGAGGCAGCCACACCCCTGCCTTGGCCAACGAACTCGGCCTGGCATTTATGACCATAATTGCAGATTGCAAGGCATGACTATAATTGCTCCTCTCAGCGCTATTGAAAAGGCAGGAACAACAAGAGAGATTGAGAAATAGGTGGCTTGAGGATCCTTGAGGCTGTGTGTGTGTGCATGCAGGTGGCATGTGCACGCCTCTGATGAAGAGGATTCCATTCCACAAACGCTTGTGCTATGATGAATTAATGTTTCGGTTGGGTGTGTGGACTTTCCCCCTGCCCATCTCTGTCTGGCCGGACCAAATAAAGACCCCAGTGCCTCAAGGACCCCCTCTCCCCACACGCACTCTCCGTGGGCCCCACGCACGGGAGGTGACCCAAGAACAGGCCTTCTCGGTGACAGCTCCCTGCTTGTGGGGTGCTCTCCCCAAGGAGGCATGCCTGGCGCCATCATTATCTATTTTAAGCACCATTCTAAAGCGCAGTTCCAGTTCAAAAACATTCCGAATAGACATTGCTGAACTACAACTCCCATGATCTGGCTGTACTGGCAGCAGCTGACAGGAGATGAAGTCTGACAACATCTGGAGGGCCACGGGGTCCCCAGCCTTGCGACAGAGTGCGTGCTGCCGAGGTAGGACATCTGGAAGTGGGCCTCTTTCACCCTCACCAGCTAGTGACGACTTTGGACTTGTCCCCAGCAAGGCGATTCTTCTGTCCCTCAGTTACAAAAGACAAATGGTTCTTTTGCAAGGCTTAATTCACCCCCCCTTCTTCTTCTTCCCAGAAGTAATTTACGACCATGATTTATGGGGAGGCTTCTGGCGAAGGAGGGAGGGGGGAAAACAGCTCTCAAGCTCACATCATTCTTCCTCGGAGCACAATGTCCACCTTCTTGAAGACAGGGGCTGTGATAATTGCTATAGGAGCAAAAAGACTTCCTTGTAAACGCAAGTGCACAAGGTTCATTCTGAAGAAACAAACGCTGCACTGGTTAGGAACGGCCGGAATTGGAGGTTTACTTATGGCACCCTGAAGAGCTTTGGGAGCAAACTCGAAGCTCTTGCTTTGGGTTCATTTGCACAATTATTCTGAGTCTTGCAGATGCTCCCTATGGGGAACAACAGGTCAGCGGCAGCACCAAAGGTCCAATCCCCGGCAGCATCGCCAGTGTTGATTTTTTAAAAACCAAATCCCTTCCTGGCTTCACAGCTTTACTCCCTTGAAGAGCCTTCTACATATCTTTAAGGCCACAATTTCTCCCAATTTACTTCCGAACAAACATGCCTAGGCTTGTGAGGCAACAAGGCTGACTGTGGTCAACAGAACGTCTCCAAATAAAAAGAACAGCATGCAGGGACAGACCTAGCCCTGGCTGGCACTCAGAGGTAGACTGCTCCTGAGCATGGAAGCTTGCTTTTTTCCCCAGAGAGCAGACATTGACAGGCCTTGTCTTTTTTCCAGTTGTTGAAAACTAGAGACCATTAAACTTATGACCATCATGGCAGCGAATTGTCCCCAGTTAATTATGGACAAGAACTGTAAGTGCAAAAGATGTGTGAAAGACACACAAGCCTTGTCTCCTTCCTGGAGAGGGCAATGGCCACCATCCCCCTCCCAGCCAAGCCTCCCCCAGTCCAGCCCCACCATTTGTGGGTCGATCTGTGAACTGCACCTTTGATCTGGCTGTAATTGTAGGTTTTCCAAGCTCTTGGTAAGAATCCCTGCACAGAATCCCCTTTTGTGCTTCTGCCCTTTGATCTGAAGGGCTGCGCCTCTTCAGAGGAATGTTCACCCATGTGGCCCCACAAGTGCAGGGAAGATTGGAAGAGAAATCAAGGAGCAGAATGTGAAATAGCTAATCCCTCAGAGTTTCTGGCCACATAGTCCAATCCGGTTGCCGAAGGAATGGTGTAAGGCGGTCTTCACCAACCTGGTGCCCTCCAGGTGGCTTGGACTGCAACTCAAGGAAGAGGCATGATCCCAATCCATATCACAGATCAAGGGCACGCTCCGTCCAGCCGAAAGCTCTTGATGAAGGTACAGAGGTAGACCAACCAAGGGGGGGATCATGTCCTGGGGAGAGGTGATGTGGCCTAAAGAGAGTCCTGAGGGCCAAACAGAAAGGTCTGGAGGGCCGCATTTGGTTCTCTGCCCCTGATCTAAGCCTTCCATAAAGGGGGGTGGGGGCAGGCCGGCAGCCCAAAGGTAGAAAATCCCCTTAAGTTCAACATGACTTATGCCCAAGGAAGAGAGTAGGGTATCTACAAGCATTAAAAGGCAGGCTATTATTGTTACTGTTACTATTGCTGTTACTACTACTACTACTACTACTACTACTACTACTACTTGTTAGTTGCTTATTACACAAAAAAGATCTCCAAGCAATTCACTGCATATTAAAAACATGAGCACGAGTAATATCATTACAGTACTGATATTAATACATTATAAGACAGGCACATTCACACAAAAACACAGGCAATTCATTTTAAAAAACGACAGAGAGCAACTTTCCCATAGCAGCGGCAGCAGCAGCAGCAGCAGGAGGAAGCTGTGATTATGAAGAGTTAAAGGTGGGACCCGCAACAAAATGGTGCAGCGTGGAGCACTCCTTTCCAGAGTTCCCGCCAGCCACACCCTCCCAGGACACTCCATTTCATCCCCCCACCCTACTTTTTGTCCCCCCCCAAAGAAACCACAGTCTTTCCTCCCTAGAGATTTTGTTTGCACTTCTGCAACCCTTGGGGGCTCTTGCATGCCTGCTGATATCTCCATTTTGCGCATTCTGACTGCATTTTAGCTACAGCAGTCAGGCCAGAGATTGGAACATAAGAACATAAGAAGAGCATGATTCTTTCTTCACTCAGTAAACCTGCTGCAGAGGCTGCTTTGGTTTCTATGGTGTGGCTGTAGGAGAGTGAGGGAGTGGGAGAGAGACAGAAAGCAAAAACCACACACCCCTCCGCAGACAATCCATGACCTTGGACAGGAACCTGCTTCCTGCTCACCCTCAGGATTCTGGGATTTGCTTCCCTGCCATGCCACACTTTTCTTTCTTTCGCTTCTTTTAATATCTCAGCCAAACAGAGCAAAGGGATGCGAATTGACCCCTATTTTGTGCATTAATTATTACAGGGATTTTTAATGGCTTTATGATATTATGTAATGTGCAAGTTTGCATAATATTGCAATAAACCGCAGATAACAAACCCAGTCCCGAGAGAGTGGGAGAGAGCACACTGCAACAGGGTAGATGTGTTTTAATCTTTTTTAGTCTGTTGCTGTTTTAATTGATTTAAAAATGTTTTTAATTACTTGTTTTTAATTGTGTCTTTTGTAAACCACTTAGAGGGTTTTTTTTTAACAGTCAAGCAGTGTATACCTTTTGTTAAATAAATAAATGACAGGGGTGAGGAAGCTCAGGCTCTGGTGCCAAATGCGGCCCTCCAGGTCTTTCTATCCGGCCCTCGGAACTCTCCCTATGCACACTCCCTTTCCCCTGGCCAGAACCCTCACTGCCCTGCTCTAAGCCCTCCATGAACACTTGTGCCTGTCTGGGATGATGCCTCTTGCTTGCCGGGGGGTTCCAGTGTGCAGAAATCTCAGACTTTTGCGTGGCTGGGATGTAGCCTACTCTACAAAGGTGAGAGCCACATCCGTTGCTCTGTTCACTTTTGCCTCTGACTCTGCCCACGTTTGCCTGTGGCCCCACGCACCTCTGTCATACGGCCCCCGGAAGGCTCCCTGTGAGACAAGCGGCCCTCAGGCTAAAAAGGTTTCCCCATCCCTGCTCTACAGAGTCTCTCGATCAGGCCTGGATCGCAGAAGCGCGTAAGGCTGCCACCTCCTTCCACTCCCACCGGCCCTGCACTCAGGAATGGGGCACACCAAGCTTCCCCTGGGAAAGAGGCGCACGTCTGCCGCACTGCTGCAGCCCAAGCTGATATTAAAGGCAGAGGAGCAGGGCCAATTAAAAAATGTGCAAACCACAGGGCCATCAAAAACCAGGAGATCAGAGGTGGAGGCACTGAAAGGCAGTAGGATTGCTCCCACAAGCAGAGAGTAAGAGGACTCTGATTTGGGGCTTCAGTTTCACCACTTACTGCCAAAGTTTTGGCAGCTGTTGTATTTCCTTGTTCTTCTCCTTGGAGTTGCACCCAACACCTTGCAACACCAGCCCTGTTCTGCATGTGCACAGGCACACACACACACACCCCTCGCTCGGATTAGGCAGCAGGGCCCACATGGACCCAGGCACTCTCCCTTTGGGGATGAACCCATGGCTCACCCCTGCGCTCCAGCAAAAAGTCTCCTGAGGAAAGGGGGTTCTGGATTGGTCTCCTTGTCGTGAGCACACAAGGTCCTTCTTCGGCATCCCAGCAACACTCTGAAGAGAGCCAGAAGCTGCAGCCGGGCTGCCGTCTTCAAACCCAGCCTGCAACACGCGACCGTTTTAAATGTACCCTTGGCCTGAATATTGCAAAAGGTCGCTCAGATATTACAAAGAGCGGCTGTTCTTGTTTTCTTTTTTTAAAAGGTTTTATGGTCTTTGGTTTCCTGAGTTTGCAATATTTCGTATTTTATCTCACTTTGCTATTTGTACACCACTTGGGTATCTGCTTGTCCTGAAGCAGGTTATAAGTAGGTTTTTAATGAACAAACAGAAAGAGTAAATCTAGACTAAATGCGGGGAGTGGCGAGGGAGAATACAGACTAACATTGTGATGCCAGCATTGTCCTGCAAATGGTTTGTAATTCTTTTTATTTAATTTATAAATAAACATATCTGTAACCAAAAATAAAATAAAACAAAAGAATAGAAAGAAAAAGAAGAATAAACGAAATGCAAACGCAATGAAAAATAACTACCTTGCCATGGAAAGAATATGCTGCTGCCATAAATTAAAACTTATTCAACGTTTGTTCTTTTGTGGATTTTTGCAGGAGGTTCAGGAGCCAAAGTTTTGTCATCAGCACTGCCTGGCAGGCATCAAGCATTCCAACAGCTGGCATATCTTGCTGGAACAGTCAACAATATTGTATGAATACTGCCAAAACTAGATAAATAAATGGACGAGGAACACCCACCTCACAATAATCTCTCTCTCTCTTCACACCTATCCTACAGACATCCTCATTTAACTCATTCCTTCTCCCAAGAGAATCCTAGGAATTGTAGTGTTGTGGGAGATGGGGAGGCTGAGAGCCCCTCCCTTGACCCAATCCCACTCCCAGGTTTCAGGGGGTGGGTGGGGGAAAAGTTAAGCTACCATAGAACCAATCTCAATGCATCGTGTTGAAATAATCTCACTGTTGGAGCGAATTCCTATATTTGAACTCCTCCTACCTCACAGGGTTGTTGTAAAGCAGGGAAGGCATTTTGGAGGAAGAACAGGGCACCCGTTTAAATCACTGGAAGGGTCACTTTGTTAATCTCAGGGTACCTTTCTGAAGTGCCAGCCCACTCCCTCTTGATCTCATGCAGGATGGGATAGATCTTAAGGGTCAGACATTGAAAGTGCTCAAAATTTGATAAATATTGCTTTTTTATATGCTTTTAAAGATTTTTTAAAACATGTTTTTAAAGATATTTTGTTTTAATATATATTTTAAATCTGTTTTTATGATGTTTTAGAGTGTTTTTAGTGTTTTTGTTTGCCGCCCTAGGCTCCTGCTGGGAGGAAGGGCATGATATAAATTTAATAAATAAATGAATAAATAATAAATAAGATTTCTCTATGGCATGGATATGAAGGCGCACCGTAAAAATACAGCCACTGTAAAGTGCTGCTGTTGCCCAGATGGAACCTTTACAGACACATCCTACTTACAAAAGAACAAAGGCCAAGACTGCCATCATCTAAATCCACCTTCCCTAACCTGGTGCCCTCCAGATGTTTTGGACTACAAGTTTCATAGGTCCCAGCCAGCAGGGGCTGATGGGAGTTGTAGTCCAAAACACCTGGCAAGCCCCAAAGGAAAAGTTGCAGCAAACGCCCACAACAGAAAAGGCCCTGCAAAGGTTATTAAAGATTGCCAAATGTGGGAACAGGAGGCGGGTTTCGCCTGCCCAATGTGGGCAGCAAGATATTTGCACCTGAGTCACTTGTCTACGCAAGGGAGCATTGAACTGGGAGGATCCCAAAGAGTTAACTCAGCAGCCGAGTCCCAGAGAAGATTTTGAGAAACTCCAGTCTTGCCCTTCCGTACAGTCCTGGCAGCAGGCGCTCAGGTGCCAAGGTCAGCTCCTGGGGTTCCAGAGCCTTTATATAGCCTTGCAGAACAGACCAAGGGCTCTTTGGCTGAGGCACGTCTCCATCATGTGGAGGGAGATCTTGGCCCACCGGAATTACCTGATCACTTTGCTGACCCCTCTCCTCTTTCTACCACTGCCTCTGGTCCTTCCTTACAAGGTAAGCTCTCCTTGCCCCCTTTCCCAATGCTCCGGAACGGATGGGGACTGCCCCGGGCTGTCAAAGCAGCACAGATTCCAGGCAATTAAACCATTAAACAACAATGCTCTTTTATGGGAGCTACTTAGCTTGATTTATCAGCTGTTGAGCTTTTGCAAAGTCTTTATTCCAGCAGGCAGGGAAAGCGGGAGAAATGGCAGAGCCACATTCCTTGCACCTGGGGAGACTCCCATACACACACTTACTTCCAGGACGTCCCCAAAGATGGGAATAAAAACAAACAAAAAATAGAGGCATGAGCTGAAGAAACAATGATTCCTTTGTGGTTTCCAGCACATGCTGAAGAGGCAAGTCGATTCCGGTTTTTAAAAGAAATGTCTCTTCAGCGGAACAAGTAGCTGCAAGGGATGCTTCCCAGAAGTCTCTGGTTATGTTGCATTGTTCTTCACCGCATGCATGCACATAACTTTGGCGCCCAATATTTAAAGCAGACGATTCCCCCCCCCAAAGAATTCTGGGAAGTATAGTTTACCCCTCACAGAGCTACAGTTCCCAGCACCCTTAACAAACTACAGTTTGCAGGATTCTCTGGGGGAAATCATGAGCTTTAAATGTATTGTGTGTCTGCCGCCCTCGTTAGATTGTGGACACAGAGCATCAACATAGCTGCTGTTTTTAAGAAATAAAATAAAAATGGGATGCTTTCAATGCATCCTCTAACCTGATGGCCGCACTGTAAGAAAATGGGGTGGACCCGAGAAGCAACAAAGAGTGGGGATCCTTGACACAAGCAGGCCAAAGAGTCATGGCTGTGGAGCAAGGCTTGGTGGCAAGTAGGGAGACAGAGGCCTTGGCACTGCTGCTCAGTTTTGCTGTCTGGGATTGGGCAGGGAGGTGGGCAGCAAGACAGATGCACCCACCAGACGGAGGCACTGCAGTCCTGTGATGCGCCAGGTGCGTTCCCCCCCCAAACTGTGATGCCCACTTAGCACGTTTGAAGTGCAGGCAGCAGATTGTGGAAAGAATATTGTTATTATTTATTAATTAAATTTATTAGTCGCCCATCTGGCTGGTTATCCAGCCACTCTGGGCAACATACAATGTAGCTTGATGTGCAGCATAGCAGTGAAATTTCTGCTTCCAGCTGTTTGGAGATGAACATTGACTGCACTGTGTAGCACACCTCATACATTTAAAGCACATTTAAAGCGCATGGCTTAGTCCCCCCAAAGAATGCTGGGAAGTGTAGATTGTTAAGGGTGTTGAGAAATGCAGCTCTGTGAGATGTAAACTACACTTCTCAGGATTTTTTTTGGGGGGGGTCCTGTGCTTTAAGGTATTGTGTGTATGCAGCCATTGACTATGGCCACATTCACACTGTACATTTATTCCACTATTATTCCACTTGCAACAGCCGTGGCTTCCCCTAAAGAGTTGTTAGGAGACTCCTTTTCTCCTCAGAGAGCTACAGTTCTCAGAGTGGTTTAACAATCAGTCCTTCTTCGCAGAGAACTCTGGGAATTGTAGCTCTCTGAGGACAGTAAGAGTCTCCTAACTCTCAGCACCCATCACAAACAACACTTCCCAGAATTCTTTGGGGGGAAGCCATGACTGTTTCAAGTGGAATAAATGTGCAGTGTGAATGTAGCACAAATAGGACCAGGTGTGGAAGTTCTCACTTAAGGACTCGACAGGCTGCATCTGTGATCCTTTTAGGCTGGAAGCTGCCACCCCAGGGTAACACGGGGCGCATTTTGCAGGAGGTATTCAAGTGCTCACAGTAAATTTAGGTTTGTTAATTAACGCAGATTTAAGAGCTCGTCTCCGCAGTGCAACAAATGCACTTAAAAAAAAAGAAACAGACTTTTTGCGCTTAGGAAAGTGACAGGGAAATGCATCGAAATAAGTAGAATGAACAAATGATTAATGGGAAGGTGTATCAACACCCTGCAAGCGATCAGGATGAATGCTCCATAAAGGCCAGGAACAGTACAACCCTGATGGCTCCGCTCTGCCTCCATGATTGGAGGCGCTGCGCTTCCAATACCAGTTGCTGGAAACCGTCGGAGGGGAGGGCGCTCTTGTGCTCAGGTCCTGCTTTTGGGCTCCCCATTGGGGCATCTGGTTGGGCACTGTGAGAACAGGAGGCTGGACTACATGGAGGCTGGACTACATGGAGGCTGGACCACACTA
Source organism: Rhineura floridana (assembly GCF_030035675.1). Classification (NCBI taxonomy): domain Eukaryota; kingdom Metazoa; phylum Chordata; class Lepidosauria; order Squamata; family Rhineuridae; genus Rhineura; species Rhineura floridana. Next base: position 19,901,801 of record NC_084500.1, on the reverse strand, counting down.
AAACGCAGATGGATTTTCATGAGGACTTTTAAAAAAACTGATACAGAAATTGGAGAACTCAGCTTAAGATTGGAAAACTGAGAAACAGCAGCTGACAGATTTGTCTATCCCACCTTGCTGCAGGTCCCATCCCTGAACTATAGTTCAGAGCAAGATTCTAGCCCTCATGATGCTGAAGCACTCAGGTGTAATTCAGGGAGAGGGTGACATTTTTAGCGATATTATCTGCTGCTGTTGAACTCTGCTGTGGTCTGCCTTCATTGTACTGTGAAAGTTTTTAAAAAAATAACCTAATCTAAAGCTTCCTCAAACACTGTGTGTGTGTGTGGGGGGGAAAGACCCATAAATAAATTGCTGGGTGTTTTGTATAATGTAGCCGTTTCCAAATTCCAGTTAGGTAAACCGTTTGGCTCTGGAGCCAAACAGCAGCCAACTCCTGATCTGGAGGCTGAGCTTCCAGCTTGGGTTGCATCCAGCTCGCTCCCTTGAGGCATAAAGAGATTCCGGCAGGAGGGAGGGTGCTAAAAAGAAAAAAAAATGAGGCTGGGCAGATGGACCAAAGCATCTGAGAGCCAGAAGGGTTCCCTTGGTCTGCTGGGCCAAGCCTTGCTCCGTGGGCAGCCCTCTCAGATGCTGCCTGAGCTTTGGTTAAGAATCTCTGGCAAAAACAATGCTGAGCGGCCTCCCGCAAAGGCAGCTCATGCGGCTCCTCTCCATAAGAAAGGCCGTCTGGAAGTTGTGCTCCTTGAAAGGCACAGCGAACCCTGGGCCAAGGGGCAAAGATGAGGGGGAGATGTGATTCAGTTCGCATTTAAAGGCAAACCTACTTAATCCGCACTTCCTGAAAGAATGAGCAAATCGTAACACAGCCATCCTTCAAAATCCTCACCTCTCCGAATTTGACAGTGCAGGTCTCCAGCCAAGTCATGGGCAGAAAAGCACAGATATGACGGGAAAGGGAGGAAACAAGTGCATGCATTAATGAAAATGACATACAAGAATTCAAGTACATGAAAGGTCACCACACAGAGAAGGGCCGGGATCTCTTCTCGATCGTCCCAGAGTGCAGGACACGGAATAATGGGCTCAAGTTACAGGAAGCCAGATTTCGGTTGAACATCAGGAAAAGCTTCCCAGTTGTTAGAGTGGTATGACAATGGAACCGATGACCTAGGGAGGTGGTGGGCTTCACAGCACTGGAGGCCTTCAAGAGGCAGCTGGACAGCCACCTGTTTGGTATGCTTTAAGTTGGATTCCTTCCTGCACTGAGCAGGGGATTGGACTCAATGCCCTTGTAGGCCCCTTCCAACTCTATGATTCTATGATTAATTGTTTTAGGGGAAATTGGTTTGTGAAATGTAAATATTAGGCAAAATTAAACAACAAATGCACATATTAGGATGTTTGTACTAAAATGCTGCTGAATTTTCACAAGGACTTTTTTTTAAAAAAATGCAAACTGATGGGGGAATGCAGAGAACTGAACTTTAGATTGGGAAAATGAGAAGCCAAAATTGACAGCTTTGCCCATCCCTAGCAAAGGTTTCACACTCCCTTATCCAGGAGCAGCCCTGCTTCCTGTGTTCCTAACTCCATTTGCGGATGGGGACAAAGGTACTGAGCAGGGCCCGTGCCAGTTCTTGATGCCGTTGGTGTGAAAACAGAAGCTCAGGTTAGTCATGGACTCTGCTATTCTCCTCGAAGCAAATAGGTGAACTCTGCCCATTTAAAGCCTAACTTCTGCCCTCCAGACCCCCGGCTTAAACATTGATAGATGCTTCTCCCACGCTTCCTCTTAACCTTCTTTGTGGCGAGAAAGCCCCAGGAAACTGGCCTTGGTTCAAGGAGAAGTTGTAGCTCAGGGGCAGGACCCCTGCTTCGCATGCAGAAGGTCCCAGGCTCAATCCCAAGAAGGGCTGGGGAGGACCCCTGCCTGAAATCCTGGACAGCCTCTGCCAGTCAGTGCAGGCATTACTAGTCTGACTTGGTATGAGGCAGATTCCTCTGTTCTTGAAGGGATTTTGGGGAGGCGTCCCTGCTAAGAACAATTTGGAAGGCAGGAAAGCTCTGGTTACCATTCTCCTCTCCCCACTTGTGATTTCCAGCAACAGGTATTCAGAAATATACTGTCTCTGATGGTGGAGGCAGGGCACAGCCATCATAGCTGCTAGCCACGGATGGCCATTTCTCCATGAAAAGTAGCCTGCCTACTTTTGCCTTTGCCCATACCCACCACTGGCCCTCGGGAGGCTGCCCAGAAGGGAACACGGCCCTCGGGATGAAAAATGCTTCCCCATCTCTGTGCTACATGGTGGTCTGAAACGTTCATTTATTTGGTGCCAGGAAGACCCTGTCTTTGGCCGAGAAGGGGGACTGAATGTCCTTTGGACGGCCCATGATTCTCAGCTGGCTGTTTCTGAACAGAAAGGAGAAGAGGAAGGGGGCTGTTCACAGAGAACCAGTCCCGTACATTACTTGAGCCACTGATTGAATCTGGCTGGCTGTAGACCGAGAGCAGAGAAAAGCAAATCCTTCCTTGCACAATGCAGATTAAATTTAAAACAAAAACAACAGCTCATTACTAATCCACAACAGCTGTATTTGCAAATATCATAAGGCAGCAATAAAATGGTTATGGCCCAGAAAGGATGCTGTGTAGATCAGCAAAGTTGCTTCTGTCTTAAGCCAATTAACTCACAAACCATCCACAGAGAGAAAGGGCAGCCTCTTAATACTGGTTTTTAATCCTGTTTCATTGATGGGATCCTCAGCCAAGAAACACAGGAAATTCTCATTTTAGCTAGAAGCAACAGGATCCTCCTGGGATAATCCCTGGGATCCTGTGGTGGCAGAAACCAGCACTGCCGAATCCCTTTCAAAGCGGTTTATGTAGCTTTCATATGGGGAAGAGATTCTGTTCGGTTTGGATGTGTAGACAAACCTACCTAACCCACGCTTTCCGAAAAAATATGCAGACCCAAACACCACCATCCTTCGAAATTCACACATCTCTGAATTCTGCAGTGCAGGTCTCCAGCCAAATAATGCATACAAACATGCATATGCTAGGGTAAAATGTGCATTAATAGCGAGAAGAGCCTACAAAAAATGCACTATAAATAGGGGAAATTACTTTGCAGAAATGTGTCTGTTAGGCAAAATTACAGACAAAGATATGTCAAGAGGAATTTCCACTAAAGCGCTAAATTTTCATGAGGGCTTTTTTAAAAAAATAGAAATTAGTGTGAAAACATGGAAAACTGAACTTAAGAGTGGAAAAACCAAAATGGACCCAGCTCTAGATGTGGCACAGGTGTGAAAATCAGTGTTGTTAAGTTGCCAGGTGACTTGCAGGAAAGATGCCACAGCAGGGGGTCATTCCAGAGAAGGCCTTGCACCCTGTCCAAGAGGCCCAAAAATAAAAATAAAAACAGTCCTCTGAAACATCACAGAGCAACCTTTTAGACCAGGAATGCCTAACCTGGTGCCCTGCAGAGGTTGACTCCACCTCCGGCCAGCCCAGCCAGCATGAAGAATGGTCAGGATGATGGGAGTGGAGTCCAAAAACCTCTGAAGTGCACCACATTGGCTACTCCCAGGCCAGCACTTCCCCCGGGGCAAATCATTTCTATACTAACGTGCTTTCTCATTCTGCAGTACTGCTGCCATTTACTGGTGGAGCTCTGGAGGAGACCAAATGGGACCAAATGCAGGGTCCCCACCCCACCCCACCAAGCACAACCCTGTTTTCAAACACTGGCAATGGGATGGTTTCCTCCACCACACCTGAGACAGACAGCTAGCTTAGGGGACTCTGGACAGACCATATAGTAGTAGGCTGCATGGGGTTAAAAAGGGTAGCTAGAGAGGAGACCTTCTTGGTTGCCAGGCTATACCTGTCCTTTGATCTCCTGCCATCTCTTCCTTCCTGCTAGACTGATATGTAGAGGATGTTGATCCCAGTTCCTTCCCTCCTTCTTACTTCTTCTTTCTCTCGTGAGGGAGAGCAGACATATTTCTTTGTCTCTCTCCTCTCCTCCAAGCATGAGGGCAAGCACTGGGCTCAGTGTTTGCAGCTCCAACTTAGCTAGTTAGCTAGATATAGGACTCTTTCCTATCAAGCATGTACTTCCAGAATAAAGTAGTTCTTTCTTATTTTAAAGCTAAAAGTCTCTGTCTGACTAATTTGCAGGGAAGGTAGAATCTTTAGCAAGCATTCAAACACACATATAGGCTCTTTCAGAAATCTCAGCTTCTCAGCATCGTGACTCTCCGACAAGGAGGAGCAGCCAAGGGGCTGCCACTGCTGCCTGGGCCAATGGCCTCCCTCTGCCTGACAGCAGAGCCGGCTCTCTCCAAGGCTGCTTAGCCGTGAAAGAATAGCCCGCCCCTCTGGCTGCTAAGGCCAGAAAGTTTTCTCCCCCTCTGGCAAGAGAATAGAGAACAGGGGAGGAGGAAATGCCACCCTGTGGGGTTGACCCTTGAGCCCTTGGCAGCACCACACAACTGCCAATAAAATAGGCATTGTGCTGAAGTCAGCTGGGAAGGGGAAAAGACAGCTCTGCAGTGTTGATCAGGCTGATAACTGGGTGTGCGTCTGACGCAGTCATTCACCTGCCTCCTTTCGCAAGACAGGAGGCGGGACCTTGAGCCAAGACAAAGCAGGGATAGTAGGAAACAAAAAGGGATGAATTGTCCACAGCCGGAGGGAAGGACTGGATCCATTTTGTTCTTGAAGAGGGGGGTGCAGAGGTGGGAGCCCCTCCAACCCCCACCAGGACCAGGCGTGGGTAGGCAACAGCACCTGTCGTGCCTGGGATCTTGCCTTCCCAATATACCAGGGGCAGCAAACCTCAGCGGCCCTGCACACTCCTCCATCCAGCCCTTGCGACTCGCCCTGGCTCAGCGTTCTCCTTGGGTGCGGAAGGGCAAGACAGCCTCTTGCTTGGCTGGAGATCCCAGCTGATCGATGGGCTGCGGGTCTAACGTACAAGTTATAAAACTGTCTGGCTGTTGCCAACAACGGCAAGGGGCACCACCATCAATTGGCCCACCCACTTTTGTCCCCGTCCCCTCCCCAGCCTGCAGCCCCCAGAAGGTCGCCCACAAGTGAAAGTGGCCCTTGGCGTTGAAAGAAGTTCTTCCCCCATGCTCTGTTGGCAGACTCTCTAGTCCAAAAGTTGGAAAACAATGAATGCTGTGAAGCTTTTTCTTGGGGGGGGGGTTGTATGTGGTGTGTGGTGGTGTGTGTGTGTGGGTCTTGCAGTCTCTCTCTTTCCCTGTGTGTTTAGTAGTCCACAAGACTCAGTTCATCCCCTCCACGAAATATTGGCTCGAGTCCCACCTTGGCTGGTACGTTTGGAAGGGGGGGGCAGTTGCTCAGGAAAGCCACGCCGTCTCAGGTTTCCTCATACGCTAATAAAGGGACTTACCCCACCTCACAGGGCCGTTGTGAATGCGGACCACAAGAAATACCCTAAGTCAGCCTTGCCCTGCACGTTAAAGTGGCAGACTGGGGAAAAAAACCACCTCCTCTCCGTTCACCCGTTTCTGCGCCATTTCAGGAGCTTCCAGACATTTATTTCTGACCGAAGCAGAGTTAGATGAAACAAGAGCGCCACCTACGGGCCAAATCGGCAACACACTGCATTTAAATCAATGGGGGGCTTCCACCAGGTCCGTCATGTCCCCTGCCTCAGTTCTGCGGGTCCCTGCCTGGTGCGTCCGCCCGCTCGCTCCCGTGCGCCCCTCCAGCCGAGCAGGCGCCAGACCAGGCTCCAAGCGGGCAGCAGGTGCCTCTGCGGCCACCCTCCACAGAACTGAAAGGGCACCGAGTTGGGAAAACGCGTGGAACACCCACGCCACTGGCTGCAGTCAATCTCCCTTTAGCACTCCGCACGTCATCTACCGCAAGCCATACTCAGAGTAGACCTACTGAAATCAGTGGAGAAGTAACTCAAATTCACTGATTTCCATGGCTCTACTCTAACGCTGGATATGTAGAACCTTTAACAATGCATTTAGAAGGTGCTTTCAGAGATCAGCACTTGATCACCGGTTGCCAGATGATGGTGACTGAATATTTATTATCATTATTATCATTATTATACTTGTTGCTTGTTAAACAAAAAAGGTCTCTAGATAACTTACAACATACAGTAGTGAAGAACATAGGTAGCAACCACACTGTACCTTTATAGCACCTGCGTTCTTCCCCCAAAGAATCATGGGACCTGTAATTTACCCCCCCTTGCAGAGCTATAGTTCCCAGCACTCTTCACAAACCACAGTTCCCAGGATCCTTTAGGGGAAGTCATGCACTTTAAATATGCTGTAGATGCATGCTGTGGATGTGAGCATAAGTAAAAGCACGTAATAATAAAAATGCATTTTACACAGAACACATCAATGCCAAAAAATCCGGCAAAGCTGGATGAAAAGGTCTCTATTGGGATGTCAGTTTTGCCTTGTTTTGTTTACAAATCCATATTCTGTTGTTTTTAAGTGACTGTCCCGAGGCCGCTTCCTGGCTTAGTGAGGATCTGAACACTGGTCTCCCAGGCCGAAGTCTGTCACTCTAACCACTACACCGCCGCTGCTGCTTCAAAACACACCTGGTTGCCTATTATGTCAATCATACTCAGAGCAGACCTATCGAAATGAAAAGATGTGACTAATCCATTCATTTCAACAGGTCTGCTCTGAGTAGAGTACAGCCAATGCAAGGCACTGCTTTGCACAGCACCTGCCGCTGCCGCCCTCGGCATTGACCCAGGCACCAAACCTTTTCCTCCTCCTCCTCCTCCACCGTTCTTCTGCCTCTTCTTCCCAGGAAGCACAATGCGGCTACACCATCATCCTGATGGCCCTCTTCTGGTGCACCGAGGCTCTGCCACTGGCTGTCACAGCTCTCTTCCCCGTCGTCCTCTTCCCCATGATGGGCATCATGGACTCGACCTCGGTAAGGAGTGGGCAGAGCCCCCTGGAGCCCAGGACGCCATGCTGCACCCAGTCAGACCATTGGTCCATCTAGCTCTGTGTTGTCTACACTGACTGGCAGCAGTGGCTTGCCAGGGTGTCAGGCAGGGGTCTCTCCCAGGCCCACCTGGACATGCCGTTGGGGACTGAGCCTTCTGCAGGCAGGGCAAGTGGCTCTTCCAGCTGTAGTGGCCTGCCCCAACCTGGCACCCTCCAGATGTTGCTGGACTAGGGCTGATGGGAGTTGTGGTCCATCAACATCTGGAGGGTTCCAGGCTGAGTGATGCACTTGGAATCTCTCCCAGGTCTAGGTCAGAGGTGGAACTACAGGATCAAAGAGTTGTGGAGGGGGGGGCTTGGAGGTAATTTGGTCACCCCCCCCTTCTCAGTACAGGAAGCCCAGAGGGAGCAGATCCCCAGCAGGCCCTGCTTGAAGGCCTTCCTGCCCAAAGGAGCGCCCGCCAGCCCTGCTCGGACGTTGCTTCCATTGACTCACAGCTTTGACCCTCAAGCAGGTCCTCCTGATGTTCAACCAGAATGTCCCCTCCTGCAAGTGGAGACTGTTGGATCCGATCCCTCCTCTCAGGGGCAGCAGACAATCGGGCCTATGCAGCGATAGCCCTTTACGGGCTGTTGCTCAGCGGCAGAGCGTCTGCTCTGCACACAGAAGGTCCCAGGTTCAAGCACCAGCTGCATCTCCAAGTAGAGCGAGGAACATCACCTGTCTGGAACTGTGGAGAGCTGCAGCCTGTCAGCATGGACAGCAGTGGGCAAGATGGACCAGTGGCTTGACTCAGTTGTAAGGCAGATCCCTCTTTAAACCAGTTCTTTATTTAGAACCCTGAGGACTAGAATCTTGATTCATTTTTAAGGGAAAGGCTGTAGTAGCTCAGGGACGGAGCGCCTGCCTTGCATGCAGAAGGTTCAGTGCCCAAAGGCATCTCTGGGTAGGGCTGGGCAACACCCCCTGCCTGAAATCCAGGAGAGCTGCTGCCAGTCAGTGTAGACAATACTGAGCTAGATGGACCAATAGGTCTGACTCTGGATAAGGCAGTTCCCTGCATTCTGGCATGTGAAGAGAGCTCCCACGTCCCCTCGCAGATATCCAAGGAGAGCAGAGTTGAGTGTCCGGGAAACTGTCGCTCAGCTTTGTGAATCAGAGTTAGCCACAGTGGTGGAGTCATCCAGGGTCTCAGGAGGTCTTACACCCCTTACTTTTTTGGGAACAGGGACCCAGCACGGTCCCTGTGTCTGCAGCATCCTATGAACCAATCAGCATGAAAGGGGAGTGTGTTGGCCACTGAGAAGAGTCTTCTAGCATGCTTCCTTCTCCTTTCCTGCTGACTGGAGCCAATCAGAGTCAGCCGCTGAGAAGACTCTCTTCAGTAGCTAACACTCTCCTCTTTTCCACTTATTGGCTCCCAGGGACGTCTGTTGTTGTGGGAGGAGGCATGAACAAGGATCTCATGCTCAACCCAGCAGCAAAAAAAGAGGGAGGGGCTGTGACTGTCATGAAGGGACCCCGCACTTCTGCATCTGCCACTGCCCTCCTGGTTAGCATCTGCCTTCCCGAGCTGATGCCCCCCGTCCTTCCTTCCTTCCCCACAGGTGTGCATGGAGTACCTGAAAGACACCAATATGCTCTTCATTGGGGGGCTGCTGGTGGCCATCGCCGTGGAGCACTGGGACTTGCACAGACGCATCGCCCTCCGCGTCCTGCTGATTGTCGGGGTCAGGCCTGCTCTGTGAGTGCCGCCTGGGGAGGGGATGTGGGTGAGGGACGGATGGAGGCATGCAGGGAAGGCCCAGAATCAGGACCCCCCCCCAGCCGTTCTATGGGGAAGGGCCGTAGCTCCGTGGCAGAGCACCTGCTTTGCATGCAGAATGACCCAGGCTCAATCCCTGAAAACATCTCCATGTAAAGCTGGGAAAGACCTTCTGCCCGAAATCCTGGAGAATGGCTGCCAGTCCGTGCAGACAATATTGAGCTAGATGGGCCAAAGGTATATGGAGGGTTCCTGTGTTCCCTCTCAACCAGCCCCCAATCCAGAACCACGAGGACTAGAATCTTGCTTTGTTTTTAAGTGAAGGGCTGTAGCTCAGTGGTATTGCTTGTGCCCTGCCTGCCAACCGTCCGACACCCAAACTCCAGAATCTCCAAGCAGGGCTGGGAGAGGCATCTTGCCACACGTCCTGCTCTCAAGGCGCGCGGAGCAGCTGGGCCCCCAGGAAAGGGTCAGCTCCTCCTGCCCACCCAAATCTCAGTGGTGGTCTCGTCCATGGCAGGCTCCTGATGGGCTTCATGGGAGTCACCGCCTTCCTCTCCATGTGGATCAGCAACACAGCCACCACGGCCATGATGGTCCCCATCGCCCATGCCGTCCTGGAGCAGCTGCATAAGTCGGAGCAGGAGAGGCTCTCTGCCAAGCAATCCGTGGCCAAGAACGGGACCGTCAATGGAGCCTTCGAGTTGCAGGAAACAGCCCACCAGCAAGGTAGGTGCGGCTTAAGGACCTGCCTGCGCTCCTTCCTGTAGAGCCACCTTGCGCCCAGCAAGGGCACAGCCACACCACGGCTATCTGGAGGTAAGGCCTGTTGGGCTTAATGGGGGCTCGTTCCCAAGTAAGCGTGCCAAGGATGCTTCAGATAAAACACCTTCCTTCCAAACCACCATGCCAGTTCTTTGCTGACCATTGGTGTAGTCCAGGGTCTCAAAGGGTCTTAGACCCCTTACTTTTTTGGGAGCAGGGTCCAGCACCATCTGGAGGGCTACCAGGTTGAAGGACAAGTTCATGTAACACACCTGTGGCCTGCAGTACCTGATTCATACAGAGTGCCAGAGGATCCAGTGCAGGGTGTAGTTGTCTGGGGCCTTGCAGGGGTGTCTTAGACCCCTTATGTTTTTGGGAGCAAGGTGCCAGCATCTTATGACCAATCAGCATGAAAAGGGAGTGTGTTAGCCACTGAGAAGAGTCTTCTAACATGCGTCCTTGTCCTTTCTTGATGATTGCAGTCGGACTCCAATCTGAGAAGACTTTTTTCAGCAGCTAACCCTCTCCTCTTTTGTGCTTATTGGCTCCTAGGGACATCTGTTGTTGTGGGAGGAGGCATGAACAAGGATCTCATGCTCAAACCAGTAGCAAAAGAAGAGGGAGGGGCGTGACTGTGACTATCATGAAGGGAGCCTGCACTTCTGAATCTGCCACTGCACTACTGTTGCTGACTCCCATGCCCAGCCTGGCTCAAGCCAACCTCTCTCCCTTCCTGCTTCTCCCCCCCCCATTGCCTCTGCCCCCCACAGCTAACGGGCACGTGGTGACCGTGGAGAAAGAGAAGGTGCCAGGAGAGCATCAGCAGCTGGAGCAGAAGCACCAGACCTTTTGCAAAGGCATGAGCCTCGCCGTCTGTTACGCGGCCAGCATCGGCGGGATCGCCACCCTGACGGGGACCACACCCAACCTGGTGATGAAGGGGCAGATGGACGAGTGAGTCCCAAGTGAGGGCAGCTCCACGTCTGCAGACCTCTGGAGTCCTCGGGGTGGCCTGTGCCACAGCCAGCAGGGGGCAGCAATTTCACCCCAAGAGGCGTGGTGAATTCTCACAAGTAGAGACAGAAGAGAAGTGCGGTTTCCTAATTCACGCGTCTCAAACCAAAATGCAGCTGTCCTTTAAAATTTGCGTGCCTCCGAATTCTGCGATGCCAAACAATATGTAAAAAAAATGCATATGTTGGGGAAATTATTTGAAAAAATACATATTAGTAGGGATGGAAGGATCTGTCTATATATCAGCAATCAGCAATCTTAAATTCAGTTCTCCAGATGTCTACAGCAATTTGCTAACTTTTTTTAACCCTCATGAAAATTCTTCACCATTTTACCGTGAATTTCTCCTAACCAACGCATTTTTGTACACAGTTTTGATTAATGTATGCATTTTTGCAAGCAATTTCTTCTAATGGAATTTATTTTTGTATGTTATTTCCACAAGTTTATTCATTTTTATGCACACCCTAATATATGCAGTTTTGTAAACATTCTGCTGTTGGAGAACGGCATCGCGAAATTCGGATAAGTGGGAATCCCAAAGGATGGCTGAATTTCGGCTCTCATGTCATTTCGGAAAGTGCGAATTTGATAAACTTTGCAAAAATACGTGCATCAGGGTTTGCACTAAAATGCGGATGACTTTTCATGAGGATTAAAAACAAATTGCTGTCAAAATGTGGCGAGTGGAGTTTAACACTGGGCAAATGAGAAGAACCACGCTTCCAGTGTGTCAGGAAGTGCTGTGGCTTGCAGCCCGAGCAGCAAGTCGTCTCTGAGCATCCCAGAGTGGGCAAGTGGTGAAAGAGCAACCTCTTCCCCACCCCTCTTTGGCTGGGGGGTGGGGGGGTTAAGCCATCAGGTGTGTAGGCTGTAAGTACAGGCAACTGGGGGGTGGGGCAAAAGCCTGCTTGCCCCTCCTCTCACTCTGTTTCCATGACATCATTCACAGTCAATGACATCATCACTTCCTTCTGTCCAGCCTTTTCCCCAACAATGGTAATGTGGTGAACTTCGCCTCCTGGTTCAGCTTTGCTTTTCCAACCATGGTGCTCCTGCTGGCCTTCTCCTGGGTGTGGCTGCTGCTGCTGTTCCTGGGCTCTGAGTAAGTCCGGGGCTCCCAAGGGGTGCTTGTGGGGGGCAGCCTTGCCCAGCAACAACTCCTGCCCTTTAACAACAACAACCAAAGAGCATGGCCGAGTCTGGTGGGTGCATCAAAGGAGACTCATCAAGGACAGATGCCATCTAGAACAGGCAACCCTGAGAGGCCCCAGATTCAAAGCATGGTTGCAAAGCATTATGGGGTGTATAACAAGGTTTTGATAGCCAAGCTAAGCCTTCCCCTCTGTGCCCCTATCATCCACCGGCAATTCTGATGCCAGTTTCAGGAACGGTGCCTTGTGAATGTGTCTTGCTCCTCTAGGGAACACCTGTGCCCCTCTTTTCTCTCCCCCTCTCCAGCTTCCGGAAAAATTTTGGCTGTGGTGCCAACGACTCGGAGAGAGAGGGCTCGAGAATGGCCTATGGCATCATCAAGAGCGAGCACCAGGCTCTGGGCCCCATGAAGTTCTCTGAGATCGCCATCCTCTCCCTCTTTGTCATCCTGGTGCTGCTGTGGTTCACGAGGGAACCTGGGTTCATGCCAGGGTGGGCGATGGCCTTCAGCAGGGAGGGGAAGAGGTGAGAGAGGGCTCCTTCCCCTGCTCCCCAGTTACCTATGCAGCCCCTTCCACTCTGTCTGTGCCCCTGAACTGTGGGGAAGGTTGTGTGATGTAGCACAAAATTGGGAGGCAGGGACCCACACGTACACACACACACACACACACACACAAGATGCCGGCACTGGGGATGGGGGGAGACATTTCATTTAAAGACAAGACTACATAATTTGCACTTCCTGAAACATGACACAAAGCAAAACGCACCCCTTCTTCGAAATTCACACTTCTCTGCATATTGCAAGGCACTTCTTCAGCCAAAACTCCATATACTATGGGAAAGTGTCTGTTAAAATGCATATATTCATGAAAATAACCTACAAAATGCATTATATTGCAGGGGAACGCTTTGCAAAACTGGGCATATCAGGGGAAATTGCACACAATATGCCTTTGTAGACCAGTTACTGGGAATCACAGTTGCTGTTGCATTCAGGTCCGGCTTGCGGCTTCCCATTGGGGCATCCGCTTGGCCTCTTTAGGATGCTGGAGTAGAGGGTCTTTGGTCTGATCCAGCAGCCAGGCTCTTCTTTTGACCTTCTGTGGCAATGACATCATTTTCTCACAGTTACATCACCGACGCAACAGTCGTCATCTTCATCTCATTGCTGCTGTTCCTGATTCCCTCTGAGATCCCCAGATGTGGCCTCCGGAGCAGGATTCAGCGAGGGGGTAAGCAAAGGCCGCCCCCCCAAGTGCCTGATCACAGGGACCAGGGAGGATAATTTGTTCATTAACAATAAATATTTCAGGGCATGTTGCCCCTTGCAAGCCATTTATACAAATGTTTCAAATGTGTTACATTAAAAAAGGCTCCCTCCAGACTATCAGTATGTAGTGGGAGGGATTCAAGAACATACTCAGAACTTTAGGGTTCAGCAGTTGAGGTGGATTAAAGTGCTCTGCAGGGATGGAGCAGAAATTAATTTCTGTTCACATTTAGAGGTGAACCTACCTAATACACACTTTCCGGAACAATACCTGACCTGAAACATGGCCATCCATCAAAATTCAGTCTGCTCCAAATTTTGCAATGAAGTTCTCCCGCCAAAAAATGTATACAAAAATGCATTATACTTTGATAACGTGTTCACATAACGCGTGCATTCATGAAAACAGCATACCAAGAATGCATTATATTTTAAGTAAAATTGCTTTGCAAATATGTCCCTGTTGCTTACAAAGCTGTACACATTAGGAGCCTGACAGGCAACCTTTGTGTTCCAGGCAGCACAAACCAGATCCAAGTGACCCCGGCCCTCCTGGACTGGCAGACGGTCAATCGGAAGATGCCCTGGAACATCGTCATCCTCTTGGGAGGAGGCTTTGCCTTGGCCAAAGGCAGTGAGGTGATCCCCTTGGGCTGCATATCTATGCCCTGGCAGCTGGGAGCTCCAGGAATCTGCTGAAGCCCCTTGGACAGCTCCTTGAAAGCTCACTCTAAAACCCGGAGTGGATTCCACTGCCCCACTGACATGGAGCCGCCAGCCTACACTGTGTATATGTATGGGGGGCATTTTCCTTTTTGCATAACCAGAATTAGGGCTGATAGGAAGAAGCAGCTCTTTTCCCTCCTCAGTTCACCCATTCCTAATTGGGGCTTTACTGGTCTTTCCCCCCCCTCCACTCCTCACCAGGTCGGGGGGGGGATAGCTGAGAACAGTGTCACAAAGTGCTTGCTTTGCATGCAGAAGGTCCCAGCTTCAGTTCCTATAACCTCCAGATAGGGCTGGGAATGTCCCCTGCCTGGAGAGCTGCTGCCAGTCAGTGCTGACAGTGCTGAACTAGATGGACTAAAGGTCTGACTCAGTATAAGTCAGCTCCCTGTGTTCCTGTTGAAACCAGCCCTTTATTTAGAATCATGAGGACTAGAATCTTTCTGTCTTTTTAGGGGAAAGGCTGTAGGTAGCTCAGTGGTAGAGCCCTTCTGTGCATGCTGAAGGTCTCAGGTTCAATCCCCGGCACTTTCAGGTAGGGCTGGGAAAGACACCCCCCCACAAAATTCTAGAGAGCTGCTGTCAGTCAGTGCAGACAATGATGAGCTAGATGGGCCAATATCTTACTAAGTTCCAGATAGATCAGCAATAACCCTTCCCAAGCACTAGGGGGCAGCTGAGTAGTGTTGAAGTGGTGCAGTCTGGGGGCGCGCAGGTTGCTTTGCTTGCCTCACCTGCCCTCTTTAGCACTGCTGAAGCACATGGCCGTTCTGGCATCAGCCGGGAAGCGCAACTGCAACGGAGGAGCCACACAGGAGATCTAACAGTGCTGTGTTTAGCCTTCTCATCTTGCAGTGTTCCACACAGGCACGCACAGAAGTTGTGTCTCTCCATGACCACTTCCTCTGCCCTGCCCCTCGCCGCCGTCCTTTCAAGGCTTGTACGAGTAACTGAAGTATCCCTTTGTGGACCAGTTCAAGGATCTGAGCAATGACCACCTCTGTGCATCAGACCCCTAGTGGGCAGCTCTTGGCTTCAGTGGGTTTTGCCTTGATCAGAGGGATGGAGGGAACCAGATCATCTTGTCTAGCCTCCTCCAAGCTGATGCCCTCCAGATTTCTCTGGACTCCAACTCCCATCTCACTGCCCATTGACTGAGTCCAACAGCATCAAGTAATGTATTAAAAAATGCATATAATTGGGGTAAAGCGTGCATCAAAACACCTGTATTTGAGAAAATAACTTTAAAAATTATGCATTATGTTAGGGAAATTTGCTTTGCAAAATGTATATATTGGACAAAACCACATATAAAACGTGCGTGTACATTAGGAGAAATTCACACTAAAATGTTGCTGAGTTGCCATTTCTACATTTTTGGCTTTTTTAGCTTACTGGGTTTTCTGCAGAAAACAGCAAATCCAGATTAAATGAGGGAAATAATCCGAGACAGCATTTTGTTACGGACAGCGCCGTCCAGATGCTGCGAAAACCTTGCACATGTGAACATGCTCAGCTGCCATGTGGCTGAGGAATCATGTTTGCGTGAGAGGCTGAGATCCATGCCCCCCCCCGAGACAGACCCCCGCCCTGCCTTTTGTCTTCCAGGCTTCGGGCCTGTCTGAATGGCTAGGGAGCAAACTGACCCCTCTGCAGACCATCCCCCACCCAGCCATCGCCTTCCTGCTCTGCCTCCTGGTCGCCATCTTCACCGAGTGCACCAGCAACGTGGCCACCACCACCCTCTTCCTGCCCATCCTGGCCTCCATGGTAAGTGGGAAACGAGCCCTGAAGAGTGAACGGAGAAGGGACCAGCTCCTTCTCGTCCCAGCCAGTTGAGGTCTTGGCCCAGGACCTATGTTTCTCTCTCGCGCGCAGGGGAGCGGGTTGTGTTGGACGCCCCTGCAAAGGCCACCAAGATGGCAGTCTTCTTGGGTCACTTGGAGTGGGCTGGGGGCCTTTCCAAGCTTTCTTTCCAGAAGTGCTGCAAAATGGGATGGAGAGTCCCTTCCCTGGTTTTTGTGGGGTCAGAGGACAGCCTTGGTCGCCCAAGCAGCACAGACCCACAGCCACAGCATAAGAGCCTACTGGAGGCCAACCAGATGCTCATTATGGGAAGCCTCTCTTGGCATCCCACCGCGACTGGAGGTCTCTCTCCGGAAGTGCTTGACCGGAGGGTGGGGGGACCCACAGGCTCCTCCAGACATTTGTTGGGCTCCAGCTCCAGCAACTGGCTCAGCCAATATGGGAGCTGACGTCCAGCATCATCCGGCAGGCTGCAGATGCATCCGCCACCTCCGCCTCCCCTGGGCCAGAGACTGCCTGGCTTGCTTTGGAAGAAGGCTACCTCCACCGCTGCAGGCAGCCTTTGGGTGGTCCTTGCATGCCCAGGTGGAGGATGCAGGCATGGGCGAGAATTTCGGTTCAGTTTGCATTTGAAGCCAAATCTATCAAATTCACACGTTGCAAAACAATTTAACTGAAACAAGCCATCCTTCGAAATTTGCACTTATAATTTCGCAATGCAGTTCGCCAACCAATGATGATAAAAATGCATATGTATGGGGAAAATGTGCATAAAAATGGATATATGAGTGAAAGTAACATGGAAAACTGCATTATATGACAAGAAATGGCTTCCAAAATACATATATAAGTACACACACACACTTGTGTGCATGTGCACAGAAGACTAAATTGTGCATTGCTGGAATGTCTGCCTCCTCTACAAAAGACCCACATCCATTCTTCCACCCAACCCACTCTCAGTCCTGGCCACGCCTGGTTTTGCCCTTGGCCATGCCCCCTATCAGCCTCCCCCCCAAGGGAACGTAGCCCTCCAGCTGAACAGGGTTCCTGGGCCTTCTCCAACATGCATATATCGACTGACTGATACACCCACGCACACCCCTCCCCCATGGCCTGCCTTCACAGTGGCTCTCCCCCTCTTCCTCAGCCCCTCCTCCGGCTTCCTTTCCTGCCCCAAACGTCTGTCCCAGGTTAAGGGAGCGCCTCATTCTCCTGCAGCTGCTGTGAGAGCCAGCAGTGCTTAGAGTGATGGGCTTGAACCTGGGAGATCTGCCATGAAGCTTGCTGCGTGACTTTTGGCCGGTCACAGTCTCTCAGCCTAACCTACCTCTCAGGGCTGTTGTGAGGATAAAATGAAGGAAAAGGAGCATGTACGCCACCTGGAGGAAAGATGGGATAGAAATGTTAGTAACACAGAACAAGCACACACACGAGGGGCCTCCTCTTCTTCTTGCCTTTTCTCGCCCAGGCCCAGGCCATTTGCCTCAACCCCCTCTACGTCATGCTGCCGTGCACCCTCTCGGCCTCGCTCGCCTTCATGCTGCCCGTGGCCACCCCTCCCAACGCCATCGTCTTCTCCTACGGGCAGCTTCGAGTCATCGACATGGTGAGTGAACCGTGCCTTGGCTGGCTGGCCCCTGCACAACAGGCAACCTCTGCAGAAGCGCCACGGTGGACCAGATGCAAGGTCCTCCTGTGACTGGTGCCCATTGGGACTGGCGGGGCTGAAGGCAGGGAGGCAATGGCCAGTGAGAGGTGGGGGCACCGCAGCCTAGTTCTGTCCCAATCCTCCTTGCTGAGGACTGGCAACTCCGAGATTAAGGTGGAAAAGGCTGCCTGCCTGGGCTGGCTGTAAGAAGGCAGGCAGGTGGGAACTGCGCTGAGGGCAGGCTGAGGGCAGTGGGGTATTCACCCTCATGGAGAAGTCTCCCTTGCCAGCTCTCATCTGCCTTGCCTGCAAAAGCTCCCGAGTTCAATCCCGGTGGCATATCCAGGTAGGACTTGGAGGAAGACTCCTGCCTGGAATCTGGAAAAGCTGCTGCCAATCTGTGCTGACAATACTGAGCTAGATAGACCAATGGTCTGATTCAGTATAAGGCAGCTTCATGGGTTCCTGTTTAAATCAGCCCTTAATTCAGAACCATGAGGGCTGGAATCTTGATTTATTTTTAAGGGAAGGGCCATAACTCCAGGGAGGCACCTAGTTCGCATGTCAAGCATCCCAAGTTCAGTCTCCAATGGCATCTTCAGGTAGGGCTGGGATAAGGCTCCCTGCCTGGAACCCACAGAGCTGCTGCCAGTCAGTGTGGGCAGTACTAGATGGCCCAATGGTCTGACTCAGCATGCAGCATTTTCCTATGTCCCCACCTTCTTTCTGCCCCCAGGTGAAAGCTGGCTGCGTCTTGAACCTCCTGGGAGTGCTGACCATCACTCTTGCCATCAACACCTGGGGTTTCCCCTTGTTCGACCTGGCCCAGTTCCCATCCTGGGCAAACAGTACCTCAAGTCAGTGCTGATTTCGAGGAAGGACTCTCCTGATGAAGAGCCGCTTGCTAAAATATGCCTTGGACGGCAGCTCCTCCTGCTGTGGCTCTGTCGAGGGACTGGCTCACGTCTGGGGACAGCGCTGCAACAGAGGAGTGGGCACGAAATTGCCTCCACCCTGCCCCACAGCTACAGATGGCGCCCGTCCTCCCTCGCTGGGATTTCTTGTGCTCACGGTCCTGACGGAAGCTCCTTCTGGGTGCACAATTTGGGGTTCAGCAGTGGGGCACCTTGCCAAATCAATGGACCACTCAGTAGTGTGAGAGTCTGGGTGAGAGGGAAAATCATCCAAACGTTCATCCAGCGACATCTTGGCTGGGCGATCCCAGCTCCTTTTCATTTCAACAGGCCCGGAACCTGTGCAAATCCAGAGCGCAGGCAGGTCTTTGTCTGTGTATGCGTGCTGCTAATTTTTAAAGGCTGCTGTGTTGTATTTATGTGTGACTCCTTACGTGCGTGAACCGCAACAGCGAATGGGCAGACCCAAGCCCCTGGCAATCCCGCCTGCCGCTGGGCGCTTTGTGTATCGTGCCACGCTGGCGCCTGCCTGCTTCCAAAGAGGCCAGGCTTCAGGGCCGCTGAAGGCCCTGCGCTTTCTCCTGAGAACAGCAAAACAGTGGTTCTGTAGAACAATAAACGTGACTGTGGACCAAAGCTGACACCTGTGTTTTGAATATTATGCAGCTACTACTGGGTGTAGAGGTGCCATAGATGACAGACATGGACACACACACTGTTTTTTTTAAAGGGGTTTTATCCAACTCTTAAGCTTAGAACAACCTTCCAGACTGGCTCACAAGTATGAGTGATAAGATGGTCACTGGTTGCAAGCAATGACCAAAAGACGATCCAAAAGACATGACACAGAAGGAAAAGCGATTGGGAGGGAGAAGGGAAAAAAAAAGCAAACTCAGGCACTAGTTCTTCATTTTTTTTACAGTACATTCATATTCCACTTTTTCTCCAAGGAGTTCAAGGTGGCACATACGATTTTTACCCTCCCTTCACATCAACTTATGAAAGAGGCTAGGCAGAGAGAGAGATTGCGACTGGCCCAAGATCATTCTGGAGCTTTTAGTGGCACTGTGGGGATTTAAACCCTGGTTGCCCAGGTCTGCAATGTTTACAAAAATGCATATATGAGGGGAAAGTATGCACAAAAGGAACATATTGGCGAAATACAAAAATGCATTATACAAGGATAAGTTGCTTGCAAAAGTTGACTTTTGCATGAGTCCAGACTGCATCCAAAAATGTATTCAGGAGAAATTTGTGCTAAAATGCTGAATTTATTATTTATTTATTTATTACATTTATATACTGCCCCATAGCCGAAGCTCTCTGTATGGTTTACAGCAATTAAAAACACTGAAAACAAATATACAAATTTAAAAACAATTTAAAAACACAATTTAAAAAAGAACGAAGAATTTTCATGAGGATTTTTTAAATAAAAAAAATCACAAATTGCTGCAGGAATCTGGAGAAGCAAATTCAAGATTAGAGAATAAACAATAAAACTGCTTATTAAAAAAGGAAAAAGAAAAATGAGATATTGGGAGGGCCAAAACTGACCGACCCTTCCAGCGTTAATGTCAGGGGGTGTGTGTGAGGAAAGGCCACATTTTGGGGCAGGGGACCCAGGCAGCCACCTGGAGTGCCAGGCCTGGAGAGGCCCTTGCCAGGGGCCCCCTCCTCTCACAGCCGCTCTGCAGCTGAAGCAAAAGAAGACAAACAGTTCGGCACCCCCCAAGGCAGCCTCTTCGACATCAGGACGTTCTTCCCAGTCGCATCCGGGGCTCCTCCAGACACGGCTTCCTTTCCAGTCAGCGCACATCCTGTAACCTCTTGCTGCGACCTCATAACTTTAAATGCCACACTTGTTCAGGTCTGTTTCATTGTCCCATGTTTGCGCAATAAATCTGCAGTAACACACCAGCCGGGAGGGGGCCCTACATTGTTCACGGCGCGTGACTGCACAGTTAAAAACTGTGCAGTTGAATGATGGAACTCACTGCCACAAGAGGTAGTGATGGTTACCAACCTGGACAGTTTTAGAAGGGGATTCCAGAAACTCCTCAGGAAGGAGAAGGTTGCCAGTGGCTACTAGCCACAATGGCTGTGTCTGTGCTTCCAGGTCAGAGGCAGCTTGCCTGGGAATGCCAGTTGCTGGGCATGACACGGGTGAGGGTGCTGTTGCACTCAGGTCCTGCATGTGAGCGTCCCAGAGCAGGGCCACTCCAAGACATTTTGCTACCTGGGGCAAAGCACCAGATGAGCCTCCCCTCCACCACGTCTTGCTTCAACACAGGCGATGGGAGGACATGCTCTACCACACCTGAGGCAACGGGTCTGATGAAAGGGTCCAGAACAGGCTGTGTGGAAACCGAGATGGGGAAGCTCTGGAGAAGAGCCGGGGCTGTTGCTGTTGCCACGGAGGGAGCTGCCTCTCTCTGCCTAATGATAGGGCCGGCCCTGTCCCAAAGGCATCTGGCTGGCCACTGTGGGAAGCTGCAGGATGCAGGAATAGATAACCTGATCTGGCAAGGCTCTTCTGGTGTGAGCTCTGCAAAGGCCAGATATCCGAGGCCAGCATGACTGAGGAATTAGAGTGGCCAGTTTCGAGGCAGAGTTTAGGCTTTCTTGGATGCTGGCTTATGGCTCCCCCGTTCGGGAACTGCTGCACCGAGCAGCTGAGCAATTGTCCGCACACACGCCCTATCGCTCCCACTGCTCCCGGCGTGATCCTTATCGCACAACCCAGCTGGTAGAACAAGTATCTATTTGGCAGGCGGAGAGTGTGCCAGGCGGGACGGGACAGGTGCCTCCGCCAAAACACCCTGGGCGTGGCTGCAGGGCCTCCTGCCCGTTAGGATCCCGAATGCCTCACCCACTAGAGCTGTGGGCTGGAGGAATGCCTGCAAGACGGCCTGGTCACCGCAGCAGCCTCCGGGGCACGAAGGCTGCAGAAGCCCAGAGGAGCGGAAGCCCGCCCAGGTGCCCCCAGCTGCTCTCCACGGCCTCAGAGACTCACCAAGCTGTTGTTACTTTTCTATCCCACTAGATGTGCCACAGGAAATCTTCTCTCCCTCTCACACGCACGCGTGCTCACTGTAGCGCCCTGCAAACTGCTCCTCGGTTCCAGTGATTTAAAAGATATATACGTATAGCCTGATTCGTGCAGCTTTACAGTGGGAGTCAGCCAATGCTGAGGTGCCCAAACCGGCAGGAAGGTGCCTGGTGTGCATTGATCAGGTGCCCCCCAAAAACCTTTTGATGGGTGCTAATCACCATGTCAGTGCTGCTGGCCTCTGTTAAAAACACAGCCTTATAGTGTGGGTATTTAGCTATTTTTTTCACATGACAGAGACTTATTTTCCCACCTGCAAAGCTCAGATGAAGCCCAGAATATCCAGGGAGAGATTCCAGCAGACCAGACATCTCCAAGCTGAAAAGAGAGCAAATGGGTTAATATATGCATTCTGGTACTCAGTTTTGTCTAGAATAATACACATTTGTGCAATCAGTTTGAACTGCCGCCGCTGCCTCTGACTTGTTACGCACTCTGAAATTTGAGCCCATAGGTGAACTGAGACCCAGCTCTCTTTCAAGATCCCCTAAATTCTCTGAATATTGTGATGCTGTTCTCTGGCTGCATTTTAATGCTAATTTCTCCTTATACATATTTTTGTAAAAAAAAAATTCCTCATGAAAATATGTCAGCATTTAGCATGGTTTCTACTAATGTACACATTTTTGTATGCAGTTTTGCCCAATATGCACATTTTGCACAGAACTTTCTTTAACATAATGAATTTGCTTTTTTTGCTAATATAGGGTTCATTATTTTTAATGGACACTTTACCCTGGTATATACATTTTTGTACACATTACTTAGTTGGACAACTGCACTGTAAAATTGAGAGACATGAACATTTCAAAGGATGGCACCATTTCAGTGCGTGTATTGTTTTGGAAAGTTCAAAGCTGGTAGGCTCGCCTTTAAGTGCAAGCTGAATTGAATCTCACCCCCATCCCTTGTGTGCACCCGCCAACATTGCTCCAGACCTTGGGGACTCTGGTCTACGGACAGGACTGTCGGAGAGAGTGAAGGCACCTTCTTTGGAGATATCAATTCTGAAGGCAAAGAGGGGAGCCCCAGAGTTAAAGGAGGCCCCTTGACTGAGGGCCCCACCATCTATCACACTGTCTTCAGAAGGGGCAGCACCACAGAGGCCCTCTTGAAAGTGGATCCTGCCCGGGCAGAGAGAGAGAGTGACAGCTAAAGATCCCCCCCAAATGCCTCTACCAACACCCCCTTAGCTTCAAGGCTGTCCTGATGAGACTTGCCAAGAATTCAAAAGGATTTTCCCTCTTTGCAAAGTTGCCGTGTCCCCCAGAGCAAATTCGACTTTCCTTCCCTGCTGTTTCATTCCTGCCATGTGAAGCATGCACTCATAAATCATTTGTCTTGTGGTGGCAGTGGAGGGGGGGGAGCAGCAGCAGATCAGCCCCCTCCTGTCACCCCCCCTCCACACACACCCCAGTGCTCCTTTACGCACACCTGCTGTTTGCCTTTTCCAGTTCTCTTGGGCGAAGCTCAACAAAGACTTCAAGGGCATCAGGAGCAGACCCAAAACTTTGCCCAGGAGGGGACTCTGGCCTTCAGGCACAGTCTGCCACCTCTGTAGGGTCCTGACCCTCCCATCGAACACAACCAACAGGCCATTCTTCCCACTCCCCTTGATGTGAGCTAAGGGCAAGCTTGTGAGTGCCACTGAAGCGTTCACTAGGAATGGGGAAATCTGTCAATTTCAGTTTTGAAATTTTCCAGTCTTAAATTTGGGTCTCCACATTTCTGCATCAGTCTGCAATATTTTTTTTAATGTACTCATGAAAATACATCAGCATGTAAACTCCTATTAGGAGTTAACAGGAGGCTGGCTGATGATTTAGATTTGTGTGCTTCTTTTCCAAATAATATGTGGAAAGTGGCTCAACAACAGAACCAATCGCTACATCAGTAACAATCAAATACTAAATATTTTCAAAACATAACAATCCAGCAAATAACTCAATTTTTATTTATTTATTTATATCCCGCCCTTCCTCCCCGCAGGAGCACAGTCTGATTACATGAACATTATAATGTGCAAACTAGATGTTGTTGTATTCAGTGCTGATGAAGGCCAAAGCCATCCTTTGACATTCATGTTTATCTGAATATTGCAAGGCAGTCTCCAGTCAAATAATGTGTGCAGCAATGCATGTGCTAGGGTAAAGTGTGTACTGTTGTTGTGTGCCTTCAAGACAATTACGACTTATGGCGACCCTATGAATTAGGGACCTCCAAGAGCATCTATTATAAACCACCCAGTTCAGATCTTGTAAGTTCAGGTCTGTGGCTTCCTTCATGGAATCAATCCATCTCTTGTTTGGCCTTCCTCTTTTTCAACTCCCTTCTGTTTTTCCCAGCATTACTGTCTTTTCTAGTGAATCATGTCTTCTCATGATGTGTCCAAAGTATGATAACCTCAGTTTCATCGTTTTAGCTTCATAGGGTTTTCGTGGTAAGAGATATTCAGAGGTGGTTTACCATTGCATATATTAGTGAAAATATGCATAAATGTGTTACATTTGGGAAAACTGCGTTGCAAAAATTGCCTGTTGGAAAAATTCACACTAATATACTGATGAATTTTCATGAGGCCTTTTAAAAAGAAAAATTCACAAACTGAAGCAGAAGTGTAGAGAATTGACCTTAAGGCTGGAGAAATGAAACATCAAAGTGGACCGATTTGTCGATCTGGAGGGCCCCTGCCTGCCAGAGACATCACAGAGCCAGCAGGACACAGAGCCTGGCTTGATGTAATGTGGGCAAAGACCACAACTCAGTGGCAGAGCATCTGTTTGACAAGCAGAATGCCCCGTTCCATGCCCACCTTCTCCAGTTTTAAAGAAAAAAAGGATCAGAGAGCATGGGATGGAAGTGCCCTTCTCCACTAGGGACGTCAGAGAATTCTGACAAATACAGCAATGGCAGCAGAAGTCGCCGAGGTTCCCTTATTCACCCCAAGCCCAGAATGGAAATCCATCCAGCAAATGCAATCAGTATTATTTGTTGTTGTTGCTTTCAATCTGCCAAACGCTGCAAAATCAATGACTTCCCTTTGCCCCCATTAGCACTGTGTTTCTTTTGCGCTGAAATGAACGAGGAAGAATAATCCAATGGCAAAGTAGCCATTACGTAATTTACATAATTAGCTATGTAAATGATGTGATTTTGACGGCAAGATGAACAATGCTGTTTTTGGCAGAAGACAAACTGCAGCAGAAAGGAAACAGCACTGCATGAGACGAATACAGGGTGGAACGGGAAATAATGCTCCCTGGCTTCCTTGTTCTACACTTGAGGCCTCGGCGGGCCATAAGAGCGTAAGAAAAGCCTGGCTGCAGCTGGATCAGGCCCACAGGGGCCCATCTAGTCCAGCCTCCTGTTCTCAAAGTGGCCAACTAGATGCCCCAATGGGAAGCCCACCAGCAGGGCCCGAGCGCAAGATCAGTTCTCCCTTCCTGCAGTTTCTGGCAAGTGGCACCTCAAAGTGAGCAAGGTGATAGTGAATCAGCGTTGATACAGCCGCTTCAGATGTCCTCACGGCTGCTCTGCCGTCAGGTGCTGCTGGGTGAGTGCGCAAGGGCACACCAGGATACAGGAGGAAGTGTGGGGTGCAGTGGGGTGAGCGGAAAATAACCCACACTTTGTTGTGGCAAGAATTTCACTCGTCACACCAGAAAAAGCAGCCAGAGAAGAGCCAGGCACCACCTGGCAGGCGCTTAATCTTAATAATTACAAAGGCAATTCACCATTTACTGAGAAAGTAACAAATTGCTGATCCTTTGAACGCCACACAGGCCCCGGGCCAAAGACAGTACTGCTGCTGCTGTTGCTCCCCAAGAGCAGGGAACCAGAAGCAAGCCCATTTCCGTGCAGAAATCGTCCCCCAAAAGAGCACCGGCAGCTCACGGGGAGGATGCCACAGCCTTGTCAGTTCAGGAACTGTCTAGGTTGGGGGGGGGGACGTCTGGGGCTGCCCTCCCAGGTGCTGCTGGGCTCTAACCCCTAGCACCCCAGAGGCAGCAGGGTCAAGGGTCGGGGCTGATGGGAGCTGGAATCCACCAGCAGCCTCAGATGAGCCCCATCCATGCCTCCCTTGGACCCTGCACTAGGGATGGCCAAATCTGTCATCTTCAGGCTGCCCATTTCAAATGGTTTAATCCTGGACCTTATAAGGATGCAAAAAGTGGTTTTTGTTTATATTTATGTACTAATTTTGTTATTGTCATTGGAAACTCAATTGAAAAAAGTGGGTTCTCTCAGCTTAAAAACTCCCATTTTTAGGAGCTTTTAACTGTTTTTTAGAAGTTTTAATTGTACTGTTTTAGTAGTGACATGTTTACTACCCTGGGCTCCTTCAGAGGAAGGTGCAGAATATCATCATCAATGTGCAAATTTGCCTTTATAAAAAGTCTGCAGGAAAATTCATACACATTTTGGTCCAGGTTCCACCTGCCTGCATTTTTAAAATACATAATGTTGCCTAATATATGCATCTTTTTCAACCAATTTCCCCCAATATAATATTGTTTCATACATTATTTTAACACAGATATGCTTTTTGTGCACATATTTTTGGCCGGAGAAGCGCATCACAAAATTAGGAGAAGGGCGCATGTCAAAGGGGTGTTGTGTTTTGGTGATGGGAAGACTGCAAGGAGGACCCAAGTGAAACAGCGGCACTCTCTCCACCCATGATTCCCGGCCACTGGGATTCAGAGGCATTTACTGCCTCCACCAGTGGAGGGAGGAAATAGCCATTGTGGCTAGTAGCCATTGATAGCCTTATCCTCCACAAAGTTCTCTAATCCTCTTCTAGAGCCATCCAAGCTGGCTTTAGGAAGGGAGGAGGATTTCAATTCAGTCCACAATTAAAGCCAAATTTATCAAATTTGCACTTTCCAATACAAGAACCAGAATGCAGCCATCCTCCAAAATCTGCACTTATTCAGATTTTGCAATGCAGTCCGCCAATTGAACAGCGTTTACAAAAATGCATCTGTTAGGGGAATGTGTGCACAATATGAATATATTGGTGAAGATCGCACAAAAACGCATTATATTAGTCAAAATGTGTACATTAGTCAAAACTGCATACAAAAGTATATTCATTGGGAGAAATTCACACGAAAATGAAGAATTTTCAGGAGGATTTTTTAAAGAAAAAACTCGCAAGTTGCTGCAGAAACATGGAAAACTGAATTTAAGATTAGAGAAATGGGAAGAAGAGAACCAGAAGATCTGGAGTGTCACAAAATGTCTCACTGCCGAAATAACTGGTCATACTGTTCATTTGGGGGAGGAAGCAGGGAGAGTCAAGACACAAAACAGGACACAGCAGAAGAAACACTGTCAATATTTATTAAATTTATATCCCACCCGTCCTCCCAGAAGGAGCCCAGGGCGGCAAACAAAGGACAAAACACTAGAAACAGCTTAAAAACATCTCAAGACACAGACATATTTAAATAAATATGCCGTTTCAAAACTAACTGCTATTCTGACGCACCTTAAGAGTTGTGTGCGCTCGTCTCGGTTTCTGGTCCTCTTGAGGCCTTCTCTTCATCGCTCCTCTTCCTCAGGCAAAACATCTGAGGAATTAATTTTGAGTCATTAAGACTAGCAGCATTTCTCAGGGAAAGGGGGGGCAGGGCGGTCACATCCCCTCCCTTCCCTCCATCAGGTGGCTGGCTTCATTCTCCTCTGCAGGAACGTTGCCTACAGAGCATCAAGAGAGCCCAGCTGCTGGATCAGGTCAAAGGCCCATCAAGGCCCGCATCCTGTTCCCCACAGGGGCTAAGCAGCACCCACAAGAGGCAGCAATGGCCACCCTCTTGGATGGCTTCGAAAGAGGGTTAGACAAATTCATGGAGAAGGTGGCTACCAGTGCCTACTAGCCTCAGAATGGCCCCACTCTCCATCCACCATTGGAGGCAGTCTGTGCCTCTGAATAGCAGTTCCTGGGATTCACAAGTGCAGAAAGCACTGTTGTTGCACTTGTGACAGAAGGGGGACACTCCAGATAGCCTCTCGTCTTTTGCACAACCGCCTTGCAAGGCGGGCCGCCATCTCCAGACACCCCCTTTTTGCTCAGACAGGAAGATTCTGGGGAGTCCAGTTTAGTTCTAGATCCCCAGGATCCTCTTGAGTTTACTGCAGGTCCGTTTGGAATTCACTGTGAGAGAACTAAAGCCTGTGCCCCACTCTCCCTCCGTCACTCCCAGTGATCCAAGGAGTCTGCTTCTCTTGAGCACCCCAAATCCCCAAACCTCTAGGCACGTAGGGTCCCAAATGCCCCGAGAGGTTGGCCCCAAGCACACAGACCTGATTTCCACATTATGCAATGCTTTCCAAAAAAAACAGAGAAAGGAAAGGAACAAATTGGACAGGGCAGAATCTTGAAATAAGGAGGAGCTCTCTAGCTCTGCTCTCTGTCGGATCCTAAGCTGCCTACTTGCAAAATAGGCTTCTGGCCCCCTCACCTGTAAAGCTGCAGACATCATTGCCGGCTGTAGGCTTTCAGGATGAGGGACGGACTCTGGGGCGGGCAAGCAAGCCAGAGACAAAGCACTAGTGTTCCAGTCCTTCTTTTAAGGGCTTCCAATAACCCTCGTTGGCTTTGAGTGGCAGCTGTCAGTCGGTGCGATGGCCAATGAGATCACAATGAGATTGATATGTTCTTAAACCTTTTTTAAAATGTTTTTAATCCTAGATGTTTTGAAAGCTTTTTTTTTAAGTAACATTTTTGAAGATGTTTTGTTTTAATGTTTTTTAAAGGGTTTTTTTATGGTGTTTTAATGTTTTAACAACAACAACAATAGTAAAAGTACCATATCACAGATTGCCAGACGCTCTCTGGGTCAACGGATTCCCCTATTCCTGTCAGACGTACTAAAACCCCACCTTGTGGATCTGGGGTCCAGCTGGAGTTTATGTGCTGGGCTGCCCAGTTGAAATAGAGGGGCACTCAGGGCCTGTCTGTGGGCTTCCTTTTGGGGTGTCTGGTTGGCCCTTGGGAGAAGAAGATGCTGGACTAGACAGGCCCCCTTGGGCCGGATCCAGCCACAGCCGGGCTCTTCTGAGCTTCTTAGATGTTCCAATGGGCAGTCCATAATAAGCAGGGCAGCCTTCGCCCATAACTAGTATTCACACTTTCCGGAGCAGAATAGGAAGCGAAATACAGCCACCCTTCAAAATGTGCACTTGTCTGAATTTTATGCTGTGCTTCTCCAACCAAACAGTGCTTACAAAAATGCATAGATTAGGGGAAAGTGTGCATAGCAATGAACCCATCAGTGAAGATAACACGAAAATTGCTTGCAAAAATGTCTACATTAGTCAAAACTGCAGTCAAAAGTGCGTTCATTAGGAGAAATCAGCACTAAACCGCCGATTATTTTTTTAAAAATGCAAGTTGCTGCAGAAGCCCAGAGAACTGAATTATAAGACTGGGAAAGTGAGAAATTAAGAGGACCAAAACTGACCGATCAACCCCACGAGGGAGGGAGAAAAATGTCTCGATTCACTCTCTGGCCCCTCACCCTTGCATCTCTGCTCACCCACCATTTCTCTAAACTAAAAAGCCCCAAATGTTGTAACCTCACCTCATAGGCAAGTGGTTCCAACCCCTTGATCGCATTATCATCTCACAACCGTCGATAGACAGCCCTGTCATAGAGGTGCTTTATCACACAGTCGTTCCCTTTATTTTTAATTTCTTTCAGTGAGGTGGTTTGTCATTTGCACTTATTGGCTGTGGCTTATCTTCTCATGTGGCATTCGCCATTCTGGTGCCTCCCAGATATTTAGCCTGCCAGTCCCCATCAGCCCCCGCCAGCACAGCAACACCTGCTTCGTAATTCTTAGCACACAGACCCACTTACCTGGGCTGCAGTTTTGCACCTGACTCCAGTTGGTGGATCTTGGCATGCTAGTAAAAAAACAACAACCCAAAGGATATTCTACAAACCTGAGGTCTACCCACCTTCGGCAGTCGGTGCCACAGGTTGGCAACGCATGACAGATTCAAAGGGAGGCAGCCAGTTCTTGGCTTGAAAAGACACACACCCAGGTGCAAGACTGTTCTGTGGCCAGATCAAGCATCCAGACAGGCCTTATTTTTGGAGCCTGCTATTACACTCCAGCAAATGTCCTCGGGGCAAAGGGCCTAGCGCAGGAAGAATAAGCAAAACATCCACAGAGGGGAGCAGGGTTGATAGCACAGCATGGTTCAAACAAGCCAGGGTCACACATCCAGAGGCGAGGTCAGTGCCACAAGGAGGTCCAAGTAAGGCACAGCTCAGCTGGCCAGGCCTATTAAGGGGAGGGAAAACCAAAGACCTAGAAGGTTCAAGAGAGAGGCCTTATATACTCTGGCCTCCTAGACCACACCTTAACCACAGCTGCTGGCGGTGAAGGAGATCCAGGAACTGCTTATTCAGGATGAGACCCCTGACTCATGAGGAGTGCACCAACACTGCAATCAACTGAAGGTGTCGGACTTGCAAGCACAGCAGGAAAGAGGGAGAACCAACTCACAGCCTTGTTGGGGGCAGCCTGAGATGTTTCTGCCACTCCAGGCACCTGCACCACCCTGTATTTTCACTGGAAGTTGTAATTGCTGTTTTTTAATAATGTTATTTGTTATTTAATTTTTGTAAATTGTATTGTTTTATTGATGTATTTCTATATTTGTGTTTTTCTTGTAAGCCGCCTTGAGGGCCTTTTATATTATTATAAATAAACTATAACAACAACAACCACAGGCACATGTTCTGTCATCATTCTCTGGCCCGGGCCAGATCTTTTGGTTCTGGCGTTCTTGAGGTCTGGGAGTGGCTCTTCCTCTGACACATCCAAGGGTTCTCCAGTGGGTCTCCCCAGGGAGACCGTCAAAGGGACCCTCAGCACTAGTTCCAGACAGTAGCGTAGTGGCAGATTCAAAAGTGCAGGGTCCCTTCATGATAGTCACAGCCCCTCCCCCCTTTTTTGTTGCTGGGTTGAGAATTAGGTCCTTATTAATGCCTTCCCCCACAACAAAAGATATCTCTAGGAACCAATAAGCATGAAAGGGGGGGAGTGTTAGGTACTGAAAAGAGTTTTCTCTGTGTCTGTCTCACCTCCTTTCATTCTGATTGGCTCCAATCAGCAAAAAAAGGAAAAGGAAGCATATTAGAAGACTCTTCTCAGTGGCTAACACACTCCCCTTTCACGTTGATTGGCTCATAAGATGCTGGAGACATAGGGATTCCGCTGCGACCCTCCTCCCAAAAACATAAGGGGTCTACGACCCTCCTGAGACCCCGGACAACTACACCCCTGGTTCCAAGAGTCCCTGCCTGGTCCCAAGGCCCTCGACCTGCGGGGGAAGTGTGTGCCCGGTTCACCTCCTAGGACTCAGCAAATGGTCTTCTTGTGCCAGGCCTAAGGATGGCACGTGCCGTCAATCATTTCCCTTCTCGCTCCTGGGTTCATCGTCACCCCTTCCAGCTGCACCCTTTAAATATGACAACTCAGCACCAGAGCGAACTGTTTCAAAAAGCTTGCAGGAAAGCAGGTACAGCCAGGTGGCGATTAAGCACCTGAGTAAAAGTGATAGTTCCCATTGTTGGCACAGTCACAAAGGAGAAATTTATATCAGACTTGGTGGAAATGCAACGATAGATCGTAGGAACAATTATGATGATGACAATAATCATAATCTTAAAAAAAAAGAAATTTGCAGAGACGATTCTAGGACAGAGGAACAAGTGGGTCCTCTGATGTTTCTGTTAACACATATTGATGCTCGTATACTCAACATCAGAACATAAGACCCGCCGGCGGCTGGCTCAGGCCAAAGGGCCACAGTGGCCAGCCAAATGCCCCAATGGGAAGCCCACAAGCAGGACCTGAGCGCACAGCAACTCTCCCCGCGTGTGATTCCCAGCAGCTGGTTTTGAGGGGCACACTGTCTCTGACAGTGGAAGAGCCCATAGCCACCGTGGTCAGTAGCCATGGATAGCCTTCTCCTCTTCCATGAATTTGTCTAATTGACTTCTAAAGCCATTCAGGTCAGTGGTCATCACTACCTCTTGTGGCAGTGAGTTCCGTAGTTTATGCACGGTGTGAAGATTTGTCTGTCCTGAATCTTCCAGCATTCCGCTCACATTCAAAGGCGAACTTGCATCACCCACACTTTCTGAAACAAAATGCAAACCGACACACAGCCATCCTTTGAAATCTGCACTTCTCTGAATTTCACAGCGCAGTTCTCCTGACCAGCGATGTGTACAAAAATGCAGATGCCAGTAGCGTCAAGAGTGCGTATAAATGCATACATTAGGGGAAGTAACACAGAAAAATGAATTCTGTTAGGGGAAACCGCTTTGTAAAAATGTGCGTGTTAGGCAAAATTGCATGCAAATGTGTATATTAAGAGAATTTTTGCAAGGACTTTCTAAAAAAAATATTGCAGACTCATGTGGAAAACTGAAAGTTAAGATTTGAAAAAATGACAAACAGAGAGAAGCTGAAATATTCACCCATCCAGTCTTTAGTTCCACAGCCTGGTTTGTTAGAAGACCAGCAATTTCACCTTTCGGTTCTTTTAAAAACTCTCCGGTGGATGCCATCCAGACCCAGAGATGCATCCATTTTCTCCCTCTTGTATCTCAGGGGTCTAATTTTGTCTCTACTCCTGTTGACCCTCACCACCTGCGTTCACTGTTAGAGGGAGCGACAGCGTAGCTCATCACACACAGGCACTCTCTTGCTCACTCTTACGCTTCCCCACAAGCTGTGGAAAGCCACAAAGGGCAATGATATCCCCCACACACTATTGATGGGATACAGGAAGAAGCAGACGCACAATCTCTCTTGGGGCTGCTGCTGCCTCCACCGCCCCCCCCCCATGACCTTCAGAGCTGCCCTTTCCACCTGATCAGCATTTTGGTCCCAGCGCCCTCCTGGGTGTGCGTTTCCAAGACACCACAAGGGCCACAGTGCATGGAGCAATGCAAGGCGTGCCTGCCCCTTGGGATATTGCGCGAGAGATAAAGGGCAAGCCCCAACTGCTCTTTCAAGGCAGAGCAGCAGACGGTTAAGTAAGTTACGCCCAGGCGTGTCACCCCGGAGGGGATCTCAGGAGAGGGATCCCAGGCCGCTTTTCCCCATTTGAAGGCTGGCAGAAAGCTCTACTGCTCTTGACGGTCTTATAACCGCACTTGCCTCATTGTTAAGATATGATACTCGCCACGATGGCTACGTTCTCCCACCACGGTCGGAGACAGTATACCTCTGAACACTCGCTGCTGGGAATCACAGGTGGGGAGAGTGTTGTCGCCTTATCCTGAGTCAGACCTCTGGACATCTAGCCCAGTATTGCTTGCACTGACTGGTTTCAGGCAGGAATCACTCCCAGGCCTACCTGAAGATGCCAGGGACCTTCTGCATGCACAGCGGGAATCATAGAATCAGAAAGTTGGAAGGGACCCATAAGGCCATCCAGTCCAACCCCCTACTCAATGCAGGAATCCAACTTAAAGCATCCCCAACAGGTGGCTGTCCAGCAGCCTCATGGATGCCTCCAGGGTTGGAAAGCCCACCACCTCCCTAGGTCATTGGTTCCATTGTCGTGCCGCTCTAACAGGAAGTTTTTTCCTGTTGTTTAGCCGAAATCTGGCTTCCTGTAAATTGAGCCCATTATTCTGTGTCCTGCACTCTGAGACAATCGAGAAGAGATCCTGGCCCTCCTCTATGTGGCAACCTTTCAAGGACTTGAAGAGTGGTGTCATATCTCCTCTCAGTCTTCTCTTCTCCAGGCTAAACATGCCCAGTTCTTTCAGTCTCTCCTCATAGGGCTTTGTTTCCAGTCCCCTGATCATCCTTGTTGCCCTCCTCTGAACCCGTTCCAGTTTGTCTGCATCCTTCTTGAAGTGCGGTGTCCAAAACTGGACACAATATTAAAAATGATGCCTAACCAGTGCCAAATAGAGGGGAACCAATACTTCATGTGATTTGGAAACTATAATTCTATTAATGAAGCCTAAAAGAGCATTTGCCTTTTTTGCAGCCACAGCACACTCTTGGCTCATGTTCAACTTGTGATCAACAACAATCCCAAGATCCTTCTCGCATGTTGTATTGCTGAGCCAAGTATCCCACATCTTATAACTGTGCATTTGGTTTCTTTTCCCTAGGTGTAGAACATTGCTCTTATCCCTGCTAAATTTCATTCTGCTGTTTTCAGCCCAGTACTCCAGCCTACCAAGATCCCTTTGAATTTAGTTTCTGTCTTCCAAGGTATTAGCTATCCCCCCCAATTCTGTATCATTGGCAGACCTAATAAGCATTCCCTGCACCTCCTCACCCAAGTCATTAAAAAAATGTTGAAGAGCACTGGGCCCAGGACCGAGCCCTGAGGTTCCCCCCTCGTTACTTCGCCCATTGGCAGGGGACTCTGCCAGTGACCTATGGCCCTGTCCCTGAAAATAAAGGTTCTAGTCCTCATGACTCTAAATAAAAGGCTGCTTCAAATAGGAACACAGAAAGCCACCTTCTGCTGAGCCAGACTAATTGGTCCACCCAGCTCAATATTGTCCACACTGACTGGCAGCAATGGCTCTCCAGGGATTCAGGCAGGATTCTGTCCCAGCCCTACCTGGAGATACCACCGGGGACTGAATCAGGGACCTTCTGCGTGCAAATCAGGTGTTCTACTGAGGTGCTGCGGCCCTCGTTTTCTCGAAAGCTGCCTGTCTTGTATTTGACACCGAAAAGCAGGAAATCAGTGTGTAAGCTAAACTAAAAACTAAACTTCACTCAGCAGCGTAATCAATAACCTCACTTGGCTCTTCTTTGTCTGTTTCTTTGCAGACAAATTCACATCCCGAGACGGAAGAAAGCGGACACCCTGCCTGCCCCCAGATCAAATGCTGCATTGCCTCCCTGAAATAGACTCTTTTATTTAAGTGCCAGGATTTTGCTCGCGGTCTCTCCACGAAGTGAGATAAGGGGAAGAGTTCGTTCAGATTGGTACGAGGCTCCTCAGTGACACAGCGTCTGTGGCTGCACCCATCCAGGGGTGCTGGTGACCTTAAATGTGCTTCACAAGCACGTTAATTCACCCCCTTACCCATAGAAAAAAGTCTGTATTTTTGCAGTAGGTGTGGCCAGGGCTTCTAAAGGTAACAGGGCACAGCAAAATGCACCACAGACGGTCCATCAAGATCCATACATGGTTGTCTTATGCAATTTTAAAAATGGGGAGTGCTTTCTGGGTTCCTCAAAGCTCTGCGCTAGAGACTGGAATAGTTTCAGGTAGCTCGAGTGAACAAGCCAGGCCACACACTGGAGTCCCTTATGGAGTCACTGCAGTTCTGACCAGGAGTGGAAATCTGTCCCATGTGAAAGTCCATCTGTTGGCCTTTATTTGAATGGATCTGTAGCATGTAGGCTTCATTTCATGCCCTCAGTGACTGCCTTGCCCTTATGGCATGGTGGGGAACCTGAGGCCTGGGGGCCAAATGAGGCCCTCTGGGCTTCTCCCCAGGCCATGCCCTTCTGGAGTGCTCTTGCCTGACTGGAATATGTCTTGCTTACCTGGAAGGAGGATGGAGAGGGGTCTATGTCAGGGGTGCAGTCGTCCAGAGTCTTGGGGGGGGATCTTAGGCCCCTTACTTTTTTGGGAGCAGTGTCCCAATGTCTCCAGCATCCTACAGGCCAATAATCATGAAAGGGGTGTGCGTTAGCCACTGAGAAATATCTTCTAACATACTTCCTTGTCCTTTCCCTGCTGACTGAAGCCAATCAGAGTGAAAGGAAGTGAGTCAGCCACTGAGAAGACTCTTCTTAGTAGCTTAGACTCTTCCCTTTCATGCTGACTGGCTCCTAGGGATGTCTGTTGTTGTGGGAAAAGAACGAACAAGGATCTCATTCTCAATCCAGCAGCAATAAAAGGGATGGGAAGAGGCGTGGCTGTAACTATCATGAAGGGACCCTGCACTTCTGATCTATGGTCTATTCAGTCTGACTCAGAGTAGACCCACTGAAGTTAATAGACCTGACTAGCGTAGGTTCATTCATGTCATTGGGCCTACTCTGAATTTTGCATGGCTGGAATGTCACCTTCAAGAGTCGCATGCACTGCTCTGCCCCCCCCCATGGGGCATACATACAGCCCCTGGAAGTTTGCCCACAAGGCTGAGGAAAGGTTCCCCACCCCTCCCTGACTGCATCTGTCCCGGAGTCCCAGCAAGCTCTGAGCAGCATGGCTCACAACCACTTTGCACAGGGAGGGGGGATTTCCCCACTTCGAAAAGCCGAGCTGCTCATCTCAGACTGGAGGATCCTTCTCCTTCCTGGCTCTCAACTAGGCCCTTCGGCCTGGCCCAGCAGGGCATCCCTTATGGGCTTGTAAAGGATTAAACAAACTGATGGAGAAGGAGAAGGCTATCAGTGACTACTGGCCGCAATGGAAGCAGTAAGCCTCTGAATGCCTGTTGCTAGAAGGAGTCACCCGTGGGGCGGGGGGGCGCACTGCTGTTGCGCTCAGGTTCTGCTTGTGGGCTTCCCGTAATGGGCAGCTGGTCGGCCACTGTGAGAACAGAGCACTGGACCAGATGGGCTCCCTGTTGGCCCGATCCAGCTGCCAAAGGGCTCTTCTGAGGCTCTTCCAATCCTCCCTTACTGCTGTCCTCTTGCCCAAAGCACCAACACTGGCTTGGAAATCCCTCCGATGTCCTTCATAAATGTGGCGGAGTTGTGGTTTGTGTGTGCTAGAACATCTCTTATTCTTAAGCAGCTGAACGCATAGAACATATTGGACACGGCCTTTTCGGCGTCTGCTAAAGACCTTCCTCTTCCAACAAGGCTTTATCCCGGCCTGCGCCTGCCCTGGAATTGTTTCTAAGATGTTTTTAAAAGATGTTTTGAAAGATCTCTTTTACAATATGTGTTTAAGCTGTTTTGCCTGTAAGACATTTTAAAGCTGTTTTGTTTTTAAGATGTTTTTAGTGGTCTTTCATTTGTTTGCTGCCCTGGCCTCCTTCTGGGTGGGAGGCTGAAATATAAATTTAATCAATTGATTCGTTAGATGGCTCTGTTGCATTCGGACATGGCCAGCATTGAGCAGGGGGTTGGACTTGATGGCCTTATAGGCCCCTTCCAACTCTACTCTTCTATGATTCTATGACAGTTCTTCCTTTGGGGAGCCACTGGCAATCAGTGTCGACAATACTGGCAGCTAGATGGACCAACAGTTTGACTCCATATTCACATATGGAGCGGCCGTAGCTCAGGGGCAGAGTTCCTGCTCTGCATGCAGTTCACTTCCTGGCATCTCCAAGCAGGACCGGGAAAGACCCTTCTCTGAAAACCCCTTGCATTGTTGTTGCTTTTGTCTATTGATAGACCTGTGTAAAAGATGGCAGGTCCCTGCCCCAAGGAGGATGCAATTCAACAAAGGAGGAACACACAGGAACAGGCAGGAGACGTGATTGCTTCAGTTACACATACTTAAGTTTAGTTATAGGCTAATGTTATGCATCTCATTCACTGGGGGGGCGGGGCTGGAGTGCATGCACTGGCCCCGATCCATGCATTCATCCTCCACTTATCAACCTCTGGAGGGTAGAACAGCTGCCTGCTGACTGTTCAGCAACTTCTCTCGAGCAGCAGCCAGAAAAGTTGGGAAGAGGAGGGAAAGGGGGGGGAGCGCCTACAGCTTAGACATTTTTTTTAAAAAAAAATTGGTCTTATTAAAGGCAGGCTTGCCCAAGGCTAAGAGTTGGTGATATCATAATTGTTGGCTTGCCTGCCTAGCCAAATGCCTTCCTGCCTCACCTGATGTTCAGAGCAGCTCCTGGCTTCCCAGCGTTTGGGAGCCTGAGCAGTGCGCGGAGGAGCTGCCACAGGTCTCCTCTCTCTGCATGACCTGGCCGCGTCTTGGAGGAGCCGCAGCCACCCGTGCTTCAGCGGAAAGGTAAGAGGAAGCCTCTTGACAACTCGACGGCTTGGCTGATTCTCTCCCAATGTGGCTGGGGCAACCAGGAGAAGCAGGGGGAGCCCAGTGGCTGGCAGGCTGGCTAGTGACTCTGCTTAACCTCAGCTGCTGCTCCCCTTCGGGAGTGTAACTGCAAGTGAAGGAGACAGGACCTAAGGCCTCTCTGGCTTCCCAGCAGCCTGACTATAGGGAGAGGACAGAGACGCCGGGTGAGCGTATTCCTGGCACTCTGCATGTCTGTGTGCGAGGTGTTGCTGCTAGCTATGGTCTGCAAGGCAGGAGAAACTGACGAGGCAGGAGAAACTGACGCTCTCTTTTCGGAAGGATCCCCAAACCCTTTCATAATCCCAAAGCGTCGCTGTGCCTGTCGCTTGGGAAAGGAGCCTGTGTGACGGATGCCGGTTGTTATTTTTCGCTGCTGACATTTTTGCAGGCTGCACTGATCTTGCATGGCTGGGAACGTGGCGTTCAGCTACCACGGGACGATCCGGCAGGAGCTGAGGGATGCTTTGCAGCATTTTGGGGAAGGAAGAAGGGCAAGGGATCTCATTTCAGAGTTCTAGTCCTCAGGCCCTGCTGGGCTGGAGCACTTGCTTTTGAAATATAACTTCTTCTATAGTTCCTTCATCATACCAGGTACGGGGGGGGAGTGGAGGATAGCCATGCGCCAGCAGCACCTGGTGCCCTCCGGCTGCTTTGGGGGCTACAACACATCTACAGGGCTGTGCTGGCTGAGGTGGATGGAAGTTGTGGAGGGCACCAGGTTGGCAAAGGCCGCCTTAGAGGCCTTAGCTGAGCAGAGAGAGTGAACTGCAGGAGGAGACCTTCACTCTTTGGAAAGGTTGGTGCAAACAGAAAGGCTGGAAAAAGGCAAGTGAAACATTGACTCACTTTTGGTTTCCTCTTCTGGTGAACTTAGGAAGCTGTCTTGGGCCATCTAGCTCTGTGCTGTCTACACTGACTGGCAGCAGCAGCTCTCCAGGCTTTCAGGCAGGGAGTCTTTCCCAGCCCTGCCTGGAGATTTCCCTGGGGATTGAGCCTGGGACCTTCGGCATGCAAAGCACGTGCTTTGCCCATCGAGTGACCACCCTTCCCTTAAATATAAGGCAAGACTCCAGTCCTCATGGTCTAGAGCAGCCTTTCCCAACCAGTGTGCCTCCAGATGTTGTTGGACCACAACTCCCATCAGCCTCAGCCAGCATTGCCAATGGTCAGGAAAGATGGGAGTTGTGATCCAACAACATCTGGAGGCACGCTGGTTGGGAAAGGCTGCTCTAGAACAAAGAGCTGATTTAATCAGCTGAGTTGTGGAACAGCCTCCCCGAAGAGGTACGCCTGGCACCTACACTTCTACACGCCAGGTAAAGACCTTTTTATGCTCCCAGGCATTTTAATCTTTTAATTTTCTTAATCTTTCTACTTTTAACATGTATCCTTCTTAATTTGTGTTGTATTTCATTTTTGTTGTGCTTTCTGTTGTTTGTTTGTACATGTTTTTGTGATTTTTTACTATGATATATTGTATTTTATCTTGTTTGTTCACCGCCCTGAGAGCTATTCTGCTAAGGGCGGTATATAAATTGAAATAATAAATAAATAAATAAATAATCAGCAGCGCAGGAAAAGTGCCTTCCCCCAAGTCAGGCCATCTAGCTCAGGGCTGTCCATGCTGGGCAGCTTTGGCTCAGCCTCCAGGGCCTCAGAGGTACACAGACGGAACCTGGGACTGTCTCCACACAAAGCCCCTGTGCGACACAGAGGTCCTTTTAAGGTCTTCTGTCTGGGCTCTGGCCACCAGGTCCACCCACCTCCTTAACTCTGACAGCCTTGGAGCAACAAGCGCAGCCTTGAGCCAGCCGCCTACCCGTGGGCTTGGCGATGGTCCCATGTCTTCCTCTGGCGCCCAGGGGTCGCTCCTTGCAGTTGCACCAGCTGCAGGAAGCCCCTCAGCTCTGCTTGCTTGGGACTACTCGGAGGAGGGTACAACTGCTTGCCCTGGCCTTAGACCGTGGGGAGGGTCCAGAAACAGGTGGTCACCACCAACTCTGATGCACCTTGCTGTCAGTCAGCAGCCTGGCTGCTTTGACAGGTGCACAGAATACCAGGGAAGGTGCACCACACCTCATCTCCCTTTGCTCTTCATCCAGAGGGAAGGAGGAGGCGGCTGCGGCGGAGGCAGGCCCGGGCAGGTACCAGACACAGGCTCAAAGTGGAGCATCGGTGTGGAGGAACAGAAGGAGGGCAACAGGGCACCCAGAGCCAGGGCTGTGTGTTTAAGAATTTGCTCTGTAAGTTGGAACCAAGTCCTTAGTCCTCCCATGAAACGTGCTTTGTCAGGAAAGGGCAACCCGAATGATCAAGGGGATGGAGCAACTCCCCTCGGAGGGAAGGCGGCAGCATTTGGGGCTTTTTCGTTTCGAGAAAAGGCGAGTAAGCAGGGACATGATACGCATAGTGTAGGGAAAGCGGGTAGGCCTCTCTCATCCTACTGATTCCCAACAGGGTCATCCACTGAAGCTGAATACTGGAAGATTTAGGGCAGGCAAAAGATAGTACTTTCTTCACACACAAAGTACATCTTCGCATGGAGTATGGAATTTGCTCCTGTCAGTCTGGATGGCTTTAAAAGAAGACTAGACAAATTCACAGAGGAAGAGACCATCCATGGCACTGGCTGCCCATTGGCTGCCATGCCAAGTTCAAGGTGCTAGTTTTGGTGTACAAAGCCCTATACTGCTTGGGACCAGGATACCTGAAAGACAGTCTTATCCCTTATATGCCCAGTCAATCACTGCGCTCTGCAGGTGAGGGCCTCCTGCAGACACCATCTGATCAGGAGGTCCGTTCTGCACAACAGAGGACCTTTAGTGTGGTGGCATCTACCTGTGGAATTCCCTCCCTCTGAATATTAGGCAGGCGCCGTCTCTGTTATCTTTTCAGCGCCTGCTGAAGCCATTTAAGTAGAGACCTTATCCCACTATGTGTCTTTGCTGGAATTGCTTTTTTAGATGTTTTTAAAGCTTTTTTAAAAAGATGTTTTAATATGTTTTTAAATATGTTTTGGCTTGATATATTTTAAAGCCTGTTTTTATGATGTTTTTCGTGTTTTTGTTCGCTGCCCTGGGCTCCTGCTGGGAGGAAGGGCGGGATAGAAATTTGATAAGTGAGGAAATAAACAAATAAATGCTAGTCGGAGGCCTCTGAAATGCCATTTGTGGGGGGTCACAAGCAGGGAGAATTGCTACTGCTCTTGGGTCCTGCTTGTGGCTCCTTTTGGGGGCACCTGGTTGGCCACTGTGAGAACAGGGGGAGGGACTAGATGCTCCTCCGTTGGCCTGATCCCGCTGCAGCCGGGCTCTTCCTATCTTGTTATGGTAACTGCAGCATGCAACTAATTGGTGCAGAAGTGTATCCAGTGTTGATCACACTCCAAGTAGACCCAGCTGTACTATCCGTAGTATTAATATTTCTTCAATTTATTCGTCGTTTGACATCTCCAAGCGACTTACAGAATTTAAAAGCACGAAGCGTGTCATAACATTAACAGACATGAAAAACGCAGGCCCATTAATTGCAATGAGTCTGCTCAGAGAAGCGCTTAGTTGGACAGAACCCTCAACCTTTTGGGGTCAGCGGAAGGAGAGGGGGGCTCTGCAGGACTGGGAGCCAAGAGGGGCCGCTGTTTGCAGAGCGAAGGCACCCAGGGATGCAAAGCCTTTGCCGTTTATGACGGTATCTCCCAAGGCAGTTACAACAGAGAGCCATCATGCCTTGCTGGCGATATTAGTTTGCCCAATCACCTGTACATTGCCTGCGCTTTGAGGCTGGTGACGTTCCTGTTTTGTCAGGTCAAAAGACTTGTGAAGCTGTCTGACAGGGAGTCAGTGGCTCCCCAGGGTTTCAGAGGGAGAGGGAGAACCTTCCCCCACTGGAGACGCCGTTGGGGGCTGAACTGGGGGCTTTTGGCTTGCAGCGGGAGCTGCCTACTCCTGAGGTACGGCCCTTTCCCCCAGTTTGGTCTAGGAAGGGTATCTGTCTCTCTCCTTCTGGAGACCCACCGGGAAGGAACGCATAAGGAAGGGCGCTTGCTTGCTGGATCAAACCAAAAAGAAGCCTCCTGTCCGACACTTTCTGGAAGCCCACAAGCAGGGCACAGCAGGATAGAATCGATTATGGGAAAAGGCCGTGGCTCAATAGCAGAGCCTTCGCTTTGCATGCAGAAGGCTCAGGTGCAGTCCCCAATGGCATCTCCAGGGAGGGCTGGCAGAAAGTCCCCGGCAGAACATCTGCTGCCAATCAGTGTTGACAATACAGAGCTAGGTGGACCAAAAGTCTGACTCAGCCTCAGGTACCTCCCAGTGTTCCCATTTAATTCAGCCCTTTATTCAGAACTAGGAAGACTAGAATTTTACTTTCTTGTTAGGAGCAAGACCAGAGCAAAGCGGCAGAGCATCTGCTTTGTATGTAGAGCGTCCCACGTTCAGTCCCTGGAACCTCCAGGCAGGGCTAGGAGAAGACCTCCTGTCTGAAATCCTGGAGAGCTGCTGCCAGTCAGTGTTGGCAACACTGAGCTAGATGGACCAATGGTCTGACTCAGTATTAAAGCAGCTTCCTCAGTTCCCAGAGACAAAGTAACAGAAAAAGGCTTGCTGGAGTATCTGCACTGTGTGAAAAAGTATAATATTATTATTGTTGTTGTTATTGTTATTATTATTATTAATTATTTTCCTAAAGCTATCAGTCCCCAACATTTGGTGGATTATCCATTGTAAGGAAGAGAAAGGAGGCGACTTCCCTCCACATGCTCACGCTCTGGATTAAAAATCCCTCCTGGGTAGCGAACTCTGCTGTAAATGGCAAGCTGACCCTGCCCTTAGACAGAGTGTGGCATTGTCTCTGGGTGGAAGATGCTGTGGGGTGCCTCCCCGACAGGGACAATGTTTGGGGTGTGCCTATGGGGAATGGGCACCAAATCTTTCTGTGAATGCCTCTAAGTGTTTCTGTATAATTGAATTGGGGGGTGAACTCAGTTCCTGTGTAGGATATCAATTTAAGTCTGTGGGGCACTGAAGGGGGTGCGCTAGAGCTCATTGTGGGGGGAGATCAGCTGGGAAATTAATTGTGGGTAAATGAATGGAAGATGACATTGTCTGGGGCGATCTGAGTGGGATGAAAATTAACTGAATGACTAAATTATTTGCAGCAATTTGGAGAGGAAATGAGTTGGCTTGCTTTTTGTG
Organism: Rhineura floridana; assembly: GCF_030035675.1. Taxonomy (NCBI): domain Eukaryota; kingdom Metazoa; phylum Chordata; class Lepidosauria; order Squamata; family Rhineuridae; genus Rhineura; species Rhineura floridana. The sequence goes on along the minus strand of NC_084500.1, from coordinate 19,859,434 downwards.
ACATGCAAAGTCTAACTTTGCTTCTATACATATAAATGAGCAGTTGCAAATTTTAGGCAAATCTGCACCTATGGGGCCCTGTCCAAAATCTTTACATACCTAGCAGTGGTATTGCACCCTCATCTCTTTTTCCCATCCTGCTGACCTAGAGGTTTGCTCATTGCAGGCTTGGGCCCAGATTCAATCCCCAGCATGTCTGGGCAGGGTTAGTAATGCCCCTGACCCTGCCTCAAACCCGGAAAAGCCACGGCCAGTCAGTGCAGAGAATACTGAGCTAAATGAATCAATGATCTGACTCTGTATAAGGATGACCAGGGGACTGGAAACAAAGCCCTGTGAGGAGAGACTGAAAGAACTGGGCCTGTTTAGCCCGGAGAAGAGAAGACTGAGGGGAGATAGGATAGCGCTCTTCAAGTACTTGAAAGGTTGCCACACAGAGGAGGGCCAGAGTGCAGGGATAGTCCTATTTAAACCAGCACTTTATTCAGAATCATGAGGACTAGAATTTTACTTTTTTTTTTAGGGATAGGGCCACAGCTCAGTGCTTTCCATGCAGAAGGCCCCAGTTCAATCCCTGGCAGCTTCGCCAGGTAGATCTGGGAATATCCCCTACCTGAAACCCTGGAGAGCCTCTGCCGGTCAGTGTAGAAAGTACTGAGCTAGATGGACCAATGGTCTGACTTGGCATAATGCAACTTCCTAGTTCCTATTTGGGAAGGACTGGAGGTCTCCTTTACATGCAGAAGGTTCCCGGTTCAGTTCCCAACAGCCTCTCCAGGTAGTGTTGGAACGACCCTCATATGAACCCATGGAGAGTGGCTGCCAGTCAGTGCAGACAATACTGAGCCAAATGGGCCAGGGTCTGACTCGGTAGAAGGCAGTTCCCTACGTCTCCGATTGTTCTGGAGCTGTGAACACGAAGCCTCCATTATTTCTCCTTAAATCTTGACCCTGATTTAGGTCTGAAATGCAGCAGAGTATTCCTTGCAAGGCACATGTGAACGCCCTGCTTCCGTTGGTCAAAAGACCCATTTGCATGACAAATGCCGCCTCCTCTATTCCTCACCTTTCTCTTCTGAAGGAAGAGCCCACGGCAGACATTCACACTTCACACGGCCAGCAGGCAGGATAGCATCTCCAGGCCTCCCAGCTTGGGTGCGCCGGTCCCCGCCAGGATTCTCCTTCCACCTTGAAGAAAAGAATTAAGTGAGAAGGAGAAAGAGAAGAAAGAGAGAGATTAATCCTGGAGATTGTGCAGGTGAAATTAGCAGCAGCAGAAACAAGGAGGCTTTGATACACCTTTCTCTTGGGTGCAAGGAAGGCCACAGCTTTTCTCAGCCCTGAGTCTCCTCCGAGTTAACTGAGGGAGCAACGTGTGTGTGTGTGTGTGAAGAGAGCCTTTCTCATTTTCACAGGCTTATTAGCACCACCACTGATGGGTGGGTGAGGGGGTGGCCCTTCGTCCAGCTCCTCTGAAATTTGGGATAGAGTGGGGGTGAAGACATTGCACAAGCACCAGAAGGGATCCAGAGACCAGGAGGGTGACAATCGAAGGCCTGGCCCCTCACCAAGGCTGCAAGCTCTCCTGGGATGGGAAGCACAAAACAAAAACACCCAGAGGTTTTTAAATAGACTGAGATTTTATCAGGCCTCACGGCTTGGAGTGTGACTCAGCAACTTATTAGATAGCCCTTACTCAAGACTTGTATAAGGCCTTGGCTCTACCGTCTGCAAAATGCAGATAATCAGCCCCTGGCCTCCTTGACAGGGCTGTTGGAAGGGTGCCTGAGAAAGGCGTTGCACAGTAAATGTGGGATGTCAGTCGGGGGGCACGTTTTAAGAACATCTGTGTCCCTCCAGCTGTTGCTGGCCTTCAACCCCCATCAGCCCCACCCAGCACGGCCAACAGGTAGGAGTTGTGGGCGTTGGGGTCCAGCAATATCCAGGTGTGGGGGGGGGCGAACACAGCTGGAGGTTAAATTGCACAAGGAAAAAGAAGAGTGTGTCCTATAAGAGTGTTCACTGAGACTGAGTTTTCTCATTGTAAGACATCCCTATGGGGCTATGAGGAACTTCCTTACACAGGGTCAGACCACTGGTTCATTTAGCTCAGCATTGCCTACACTGACCAGCAGCTGCTCTCCAGGATTTCGGACAGGGGATGTTCCCATTCCCATCTGGAGATGCTGCTGGGATTTGAAGCTGGGACCTTTGGCATTTGAAATAGATACACTTCCACTGAGCGATGGCCCTTCCCCCTAAATTTGACCTGGTCCCCTAAATTCTTCTGCCTGCCTCCCCCCAGCTTGAGAGGCTCTTTCTTCCTTCCCCTAACAGAGTTTTATCCCCTTGTCTATTTGTGCTGTACTTGTCCTGGGAGCCCCCTCTCTTTCACCATGCTCAGAGTACCTGGCTCTGCACTCTTTGAGACAGCCTCTCCCTCCCCAGACATTCATTCATTCATTTGGAGTACAGGGTTCTCCACCCTCTCCATTTTATCCTCACAATGACCCTGTGAGGTAGGTTAGGCTGAGAGACCCAAGGTCACCCAGCAAGCTTCATGGCCAAGTGGAGAGCTGAACCCGGGTCTCCCAGGTCCTAGTCCAACACTGTAACCATTACACCACACCACACTTGGTACCTCCATCCTGACCCCACGCAGGGGGCAATTCTCCTTCCCCCACCCACTTTCCTTGTCTTTCCACTTACTTCTCCCTGAGAGAATAAACCCATGCCGGGCTGTTTCATGGGAGAGCGAGCATTTCACACGACTGACTGTTCCTCCATACGAGAGAAAAGTAGGCCTGAGCCCTTCCAACAACAACTAGCTTTCTACCTGCAGGGTATGGGGGGAACATGCAGTCATGTGGGCTATCCCACCCCCATAGTCTTAAGCAGTCTAGTCAAGAGAGAGTTTGACCATGTCAGCCATGGCCTTTTAAATTACTAGTCAATTAATTGCTTGTAAATTAAACAAACACTGGGTACGAGTTGCTCATAAAGCGATTTGCCTGTTTCATCCATTCTAGGAAGGAAGAGCTGTTGGCGCTTCTCTCAAGCGCCTTCAAACACTTACTGCTGAGTGCTGATACAATTCCCAACTCACTGGAATCAGAGAGGAGGAAAGTAGTGAAGACGTGGAGAGCTGTGCAAGGAACACAACCCCTGCCTGCCGAATCCCAGAGAGATTCAAGCCTTGGGCAAAGGGGAATCCACTCAGGAACCGAGGAAGCTGCCCCATCCTGAGCCATACCACTGCTCCATCCCGCTTAATGTTGTCTACACTGACTGGCAGCAGCTCTCCAGGGTTTCAGGCAGGGACTCTTTCTTTCCCAGACCCACTTGGAGATGCCTTTGGGGATTGAGAACCTGGGACCTTGCAAGGCAGATGATCCACCACTGAGCTAGGGGTATAAAACGACACATGGCCCAGAGAAAGTGGCTAGAGAAAAGTTTTTCTCCCTCTCTCGTAAGGCTAGAACTCAGGGACCTCCAACGAAGCCGGATGTTGGAAGATTCAAAAGGAAGGACTTTCTTTCACACGGTGCATAGTTCAACTCTGGAATTTGCAGGGACGGCCACCACCTTGGAGGGGCTTTAAAAGAGGGCTAGGCAAATTAATGGAGGAGGAGGAAGCTACCAGTGGCTACTAGCCACGATGGCTATGTCCCCCCTCCACTGCGGGAGGCAGACCGCCTCTGAATGCCCATTGCTGGGAATCACAGGTGGGGAAGAGCCCTATTGCACTCGCGCCCTGCTTGCAGGCTTCCCCGAAGAGGCGCCTGGGTAGCCACTGTGCAAAGAGGGTGCAGGAGAAGAGGGGTCCCCTTGGGCCTGGCCTCCCACTCACCCTCTTCTGCTGATGCCTAAGGGCCATTGGCCTCTTCTTGCTTGGAAGAGATCCCAAGGCATCGGTCAATATAGGATAGTGATGGGGGCAATGGTGGGGGTGGCACACAAGTCATCTGGACGCTCCTGTGGCAGCTCCCAAAAGCTTCCAGCCACCTCTAGCACCCTTTTCTCGAGGTGGTGCCCAGCACCAGTGCGGGCTGCTCTGGATGCAGTCGCCATGGAGATCCCGTGAGATCCCCCTCCAGCCACGTCGGGGGTGGCTACCCTCCCAGAAGAGGCTACCCAAAGATGGATAAGCCGTGGCCAGAGAAAAGGCTCAGGGGCAAGTGTGGCCTCAGACCGTCTCCCAGTTCCAACCAGCCAGCCAACCAAATCTGTATCCCATGGTCAGCCCAGCGGAGACCGGCTTCCCACTCCCACCTGCCTCTGTCTCTCGCCTTCCTCCTGCAGTGGGCCAGCTATGTTTGCCCTGCCGGTGCCCGTGGCTGCTAGTTCACCAAGGCCTGCTGAGGCAGGTCCCTGTAGGAGAAAGTGATAGAGAGCCAGAAAACAAGGGAGGAACCTGCTCTCCCAGGAACACAGCGTGTCATTCATGGAAGGAAACTGCTTGCTGTATCCCCTGGTTGGGATAGCAAGGTGTCCGGGAACGTCAACACGCTGCTTCCCAGGCAAGCCAACGGGACCTGCCTTACACTGTCTCAGTATCGCCAACACTGACAGGCAGCATCTCTCCAGGGGGTTGGGCATCTCTGTCAGACCTATGCAGATTGAACCTGGCACCTTCAGCTTGGGAGCAAAGCAGCTGCTCTGTCCTGAATATAGGACCACTATAAATGGGAAGCTGTCTTTTGCTGGGTCAAACCATTGGTCCACCTAGTTTACTATTGTCCACACTGACTGGCAGCAATGGCTCTCCAGGATTTCAGGCCAGGAGTCCCTCCCAGCCCCACCTGGAGAGGCTGCCGGGGATTGAACGTAGGGCCTCAGATGCTCTCCAGTGAGATCCAAAAACCTCCTTTAGGTACACCCAGTTGGTTCCTTTATTACTGTTTTGTTATTGGGACAGAGGACTCATGGTCCGTATCACAGACTGCTTCTGATGCTCACCGCTCCTTCGGGAGTGGTTTGCTGCACTGGGGTAAAAGAGTGGGGCAAAAGAGTCCTTCCCTCCACGCCCTCCACCGTAGGCCCCGCTGACAGACGTGGAACAAAGTGGGCTCTCTCCCTGTCCTCTCCGAGGGCAGGACATGCAGACCAGATGATGGCACTCGCTCACGCACTCTGTGTGCAGATTAAGGGTTCAGTACAACGCAGTAGGGGGGAGTTGTTGCAGTCATCAAAAAAGCAAAGAAATGGGGATGGCGAGAGCAAGGCCCTGCTCTTAAAGGCACCGCGTTCCCTACCTCAGCTTGGAGCAAGTCTCTTGAGAGAGGCTCCTTTTGTTTCCTCACCAGCTGAGGCTGCTTCCCAGTGGGGTCTTTTTCCCAGGAGAGGCAAAATCCAGAGATAAGGGGAGAGTGCGCCAGGGTGGGTCATGCAGGGCTCTGCAGCACCAAGTGAGGCCCAGTAGTGGACACGATCCTCAGGGACGAGCAGACAAATCTGTCTATTCTGGTTCCGCTCACATTCTTGCTTGACCACCCTGAAGGTCTGGTTCACCTCATTGCCTCATTAGTCATCTTTTTTTAAAAAGCCCACATGAAAATCCATGCACATTGTCCTACGCATCTCTTCCTAATAGTTGCAATTCTGTATGCAGGTCTGCCCAACATATGCATTTTATGCAAGCATTTCCCTGTAACAGACTGCAGTTTTGCACATTATTTCCCCAAAAATTATGTTCTTCTGTACACATTAAAAAAAAAAATAACCGAAGGACTATTTTGCAAACTTTGGAAGAGTGTGAATGTTGAAGGACAGCTGTTTCTGTTTGGGAAGTGCACATTTTTATTTACTTATTTATTTAACTTCCTTCTCCCACCCTTCTTTCCAAAGAAGTCCAGAGCAGCAAACATTAAAGTAGTAAAACAATATAATTAAAATAAAATAAAAACATATTTAAAAGTTTTTTTAAAACCATCTACATGGATATAAAAATATCACATCCCTCACACTTCATAATTTCAAGGTTGCCACTTAAAAGTATCTTTCAGCCATTTTGGCGGGAAAATACTGTTGATGGCAAGCTTGAAATTGCTATTAAGAGGTATCCTGCCTCTGACCATGGAGGTTCTATTGAGTAAGCACGGGCCACTTACCCTCCATGACCACAATTTCTAGAAGGGTCACTGTGTGAGTCTGTAAACCCTGAACAGAGTCTTGCGGCACCTTAAAGGAGGGATCACCAGCCTTTTTAAACCAATGGGCCCATTTGGATTTCTGAGAGTGCCGTGGGCATGACCCCTTCTAGTCAGTTCTCTCCCCACTCCCACAGATCATCCCCCCTCCCCTCAAGACAGAAAGAGAGAACATGAGAAGAGCCTGCTGGATCAGACCAGTGGCCCATCTAGTTCAGTACCCTTTCCTCACAGTGGCCAACCAGTTGCCAATGGGCAACCCGGCAGCAGGATCTGAGCCCAAGAGCACTCTCCCCTCTTGCGGTTTCCAGCAACCAGTCTTTGGAAGCGAAAGCATGCATACACATACACACTTGCTTTTCCAAAGAATGTGGGTAAAAGTCAGACCTGGTAGAATTAAACTAAGTCTTGAAAAGCTCACAGAGCTGAAAGAGGAAGTGGGACAGAGTGTCACACTTCCAACTTCCTCCTTCAGCTCTATGTACTTTCAAGGGAGAAGAAAGGTCACCACTCTCATCAATTCACGTGCAAAGGGGCGGTGGCAGAAGAGACGTTTTGTGTGCAACAGGGAAAGACCTCAAGGGCACCACTGTGTCTATAGGCACCATACTGGTGACTCCTGTTCTAAAGACTAACAGATTTCTCATGGCATCACCTTTTGTGGGCTAGAGCCCACTTCATCAGATGACAGATTATCTGCAGTTGGCAGACATGTGGACATACGTGGATATAGAGGGAGGGGAATGTTAACAGCGCACACTGAAATCGCAGAACGGCGCTTTGGTGACAGGTCAATTAAAGCTTAAATGTATGCAAAGGAAACCCAGCAACCGTTCACAAGAGCAGTCCCTGGCACGCTCATCCTGGCTGTGCTTTAATCCTCAATGAGTTGCTAATCCCTTCTTGGAAAGCCTGTTGGTGTCCACAAGCCTCGTCATGAGGTAACTTTCCCTGTTAATTGTGTGCTGCCTGCGCTTGTGACGTCGTCTTCCTCTCGTATCTGCAGAGCCAGGAAGACAAGATCAGCCGAATGTGTAACGTTTGTAGGTGCCTTTTTGGGATGGGGTGAATGAGGGCCAGCAGGGATTCTGCACTGGAGAAGGAAAGGCCCACTTTAGGTTCCTAGAGGCACTCTCTAATCTTCACATGTCCTGGAGAGCTGTGGCCCCGTGACAGAGCATCTATTGTGCAGGGAGAAGGCCACAGGGTCAATCCCCGGGGCCTCCAGTTGGGGCTGGGAAAGGTTTCCTATCTGAAATCCTAGAAAGCTGCTGCCAGTCAGAGCGGACAAATACTGAGCTAGATGGGCCAATAGTCTGACTTGGGATACAACAACTTCCTAGGTTCCTATTTAAATCAGTCTTTATTCCAGACCATGAGGACCGGAATCTTAATTTTTAAGGGAAGAGGCTGTAGCTTTGTGGGTGCAGCATCTGCTTTGCATGCAGAAGGCTCCACATTCCCAGCATCTCCAGACAGGGCTGGGAAAAGGCCCCTGCCAGAAATCCTACAGAAATCCTACAGAGCTGCTGCCAGTCAGAGCAGACAACACTGAGCTAAATGGGCCAAGGGTCTGATTTGGTAAAAGGCAGCTTCCTCTCAGTCCCAGCACTGGCACCTAATTCTGTCATCTAATAACTGGGGCTGTCTGTGACCCCTGATGTGATTTTGGGCCTGATCCAGAGCTCTGGAGTGGCTCCAATCCAACCTGGGGCCGACCTGACCTGAATCCAGAACCCAAACTGAACTGGGGGGCTTGTACAGCTCTTAACTAGAGGGGAAAGCCCTGATTCAACATGCAGTGGAATCGGCATGTTAGCAAGTCAGCCGGCACCCTTGGGGGACTCCAAGGAGGAGGCCGTGACCCCTTTGAGGCACAAACTGCGCGCTCCAGGTTTGGTGGGTCACAGGTTGGCTGTGGGGGCATCCTTGGGGGGGCAGGACCACAGAGATCAAATGGGCCGCAATGTGGAAAGTGGACATCACTGGTTGGGCTGACCCCGGATTGCCTGCTCTGACTGGCAGGGGTCTCAGGCAGAGAGAGGGGGCCTCTCCCATCGTCTGCCACCAGACCCTCTTAAAGAGAGAGGCCAGGGGTTGAACTGGGACCTTCTGCATGCAAAGCAGGGGGCTCTCTAACCACTGAGCTGTGCTCCTTCCTGTCGTTTCCCCGTCCTGTCTCTAGGGTAGCAATGGGGAACCCTCGGGGCCAGGGTGCCACTGTTGCCCTTGGAGCCTGTCTGGCCTTCAGGACTCTTCCTAGGCCCCTCCCCTTACCTAGACCACACCCCCTCTCACCAAGCCACACCCCTTCCTGGCCCTGCTTTGGAACCTCACTGCGTGTTTTCACCTGGTCCTTGAGGTCGCTGACTCATAGGGTTGCCACAAGTCATAATCGACTGGAAGGCACAACAACAAAAATAAAGGCATATTGCCCTGATATGGATTGCAGAGGGTGTTTTTTGTTTTGTTTTAATGGGCCAACAAGGCTAGCTTTACTTTAAAAGCAAAACAAAGCTGTCCTAGGTGTCCATTTTGGAAACCACTCCTTCTGTCCTCTCAAGAGCCTGTGATTCCCCCTAAGTTGGTCCCTCTGCTTAATGGCTGAAATGAGAGTCCGAGGGGGCTTGCAAGAGAGGAGGGTGGCTTTTAAACCACTCTCGGATGGTTTTATTCTGGTTTAGATTTAAGATATTGTCCTGTTTTATGGGCTTTAGCCGTTATTGCAAACGGCCCAGACAACTTTGGTCCTTGGGCAACAGTGAATGAAATAAATTATTTGGCTGGAACCATAGACTCTGCTCTAGAAAGCTCTTCTCAGAGTCCCAGATCCGCTGGATCTGGCTTTACCTCACTTAGTGGTGAGTAGGGAGAGGAGAAATTTGATTTAGTTCACAGTTAAAGCCAAATCAATATGAGAAGCTACACACAGCCATCTTTCGAAATTCTCACGTAGCTGAATTTTGCAACGCCGATCTCCAGCCAACGAATGTTTACAAAAATGCATATATTAGAGGCAAGTGTGCATTAAAACGCATATATTACTGAAGACAGCATACCAAAATACATGATGTAAAATGCCAAAATGTGTACATTACTCAATATCACCTACAAAAATGTGTTTCTTTGGAGAAATTCGCACAAAAATCTGAAGAATTTTCATGAGGATTTCTTTTAAATTGCAGAAATGTATTTAAGATTGGAAAAATTAGAATGGACATGGACAGAACCGTCCATCCCTCGTGGCAGTGGTGGGGAGGGGGGGAGAGGCACTCTGCACATGCCTCATGGCATCCTGTCCTTTATGTACTTCACTCATTCCATGGCTAAGTTCTAGAAATCAGGTTCCAAGGCTCACCCTAAAGCGTTGCCCAGTCCATCCTCCAGCGGATGCAACTGCTGCTGCTCCTATCCATTGCCCCCCCCTACAATAACAACAACACACCCCTCCCTGCTTCCTGAATCAGCCTGTCAGGTTTTCTCCTGACTCAGCTCCTGCAGCCCATATGCCTAAAATTCCCAAATCCATCCTGCAGATCAAATAAAGGTAATTAGAGCGCTTAATGTGGGCGATTCCCAGTGGGAGGGTAGGAGCGGCCACAGGTGGGGCTGTGAGGGGAATGCATTAAAGGCACAGCAGGGCACCACACCCAGCAGAAAACATGCCACAGCCAGGAACAGACACCATTAGGGCGGGTCACTGCACACACCTTCCCTGTAAAAGGAGGAAGGTGGCATGATCCCAGCATGAGCTCACAAAAAGTGCCGGCCGGCTGACTGAGGAGCAAGAGGGAGCCCCCCTCAGACCCTTGGCTCCTCTGGCTCAGTGCTGGGAATCGGGGCTGCTGGGAATGGTAGTCCAAAGCATCTAGAAGGAATCAGAAGGCCAGTTCAGAGACTGTATGCTCCTCGGGGCAGGGACTTCTTCTCTTCCCCCTTTTCTTTGGCTTCTACTAGGGATGGGAGGGGGGAATTTGATTCAGTTCGCATTTCAAGCTGAATCTATCAAATTTGCACTTTCTGGAAAAAAAAGGGGAAACCGAATCACAGCCATCTTTGAAATTCGCAGTTATCCGAATTTCGTGATGATGTTCTTACACCAATGTTTACAAAAACCGTCTATTAACGTGGGCATAAAAATGAACACATGAGTGAAGATAACGTACAGAGATGCATTATAGTTGGAGAAATGCTTGCAAAGATGTGTACATTAGTCAAAAGTGCATACAAAAATGTGTTCATTAGCAGAAATTCACACTTAAATGCTGGAGAATTTTCATGAAGATTTAAAAAAAAAACATTGTGAATTGCTGCAGAAATATTGAGAAGTGAATTTAAGGTTGGAAAAAGAGAAAGAGAACCAGAATTGACAGACACTTCCGTCGCTAGCTTCTGCTATGCATTTTGGAAAGTTGCTTGTTCTTCGTGCGATTGGACACCCCTTAAGACATCATAACCAAATTTTGCATTTTGGTTCCCAAGAGCAAGGAGTAACTTTTGTCTCTGTTTTGTATACAGCTGGACACCGTTAAGAATCAAGAGGGTGGAGGGAAGCTCTCAAAACTGATTTTTATGTTTGGTTTCTTAGAATTCCCGAACAACGCTGGGCATTTATTTATTTATGTATTGTCTGATTTATATCCCGCCCTTCCTCCCGGCAGGAGCCTAGGGTGGGTATGAGGCTGCCAGCATCCTTTAGAGCAGAGGCAGCTGACCTTTTGCTCTCTAGATGTTGCTGTATTCCAACTCCCATCAGTCCCAGCCGCCAGGACCACTAGCCGGGGATAATGGGAGCTGTAGTCCAGTTGTAGCTGGAGAGCCAAAGGTTAGCCACACTTCCTCTAAAGCATTGTGATAAGCAGCGGTTAGAGTGTCAGACGCGGAACTGGGCAACCAGAGTTCAAATCCCCACTTGCCCATGAAGCTCACTGGGTGACCTTGGTCCAGTTACTGCCTCCCAGCCTAACCTACTTCCTAGGGTTGTTGGGAGGATAAAATGGAGGAGAACTTATGTATGCCACCTTGAGCTCCTTGGAGGAAAAAAGGTGGGATATAAATGCAATAATTAAATAAATAAAGGCTAACAGCCGGGATCATCCTCACTGCAACAATCATCACAGTTCTCTGTGTTACGGGACAATCCTCTCTTCCTTTTCAACAGAACCCAGTGCTAATATGGCTGCGTTAATTTCAATGGGTCTACTCTAAAACTTAGTTGGATACAAACAACCCTCTATTCAGCACTGGTTAGGCCTCATCTTGAGTACTGCGTCCAGTTCTGGACACTGCACTTTATGAAGGATGCAGACAAACTGGAACGGGTTCAGAGGAGGGCAACGAAGATGATCAGGGGACTGGAAATAATGCCCTGTGAGGAGAGACTGAAAGAACTGGGCATGTTTAGCCTGGAGAAGAGAAGACTGAGGGGAGATAAGATAGCGCACTTCAAGTACTTGAAAGGTTGCCACACAGAGGAGGGCTGGGATCTCTTCTCGGTCATCCCAGAGTGCAGGACACGGAATAATGGGCTCAAGTTGCAGGAAGCCAGATTTCGACTGGACATCAGGAAAAACTTCCTAACTGTTAGAGCCATACGACAATGCAGCCAATTACCTCAGGAGATGGTGGGCTTTCCAACCCTGAAGGCATTCAAGAGGCAGCTGGACAGCCACCTGTCGGGGATGCTTTAATTTGGATTCCTGCACTGAGCAGGGGGTTGGACTTGATGGCCTTATGGGCCCCTTCCAACTCTATGATTCTGTGATTCTATGATCCTCAGTCTGTCCCCAGCCAGTCCCCCCTTCTGCTTGCCTCCTTACTTACAACAATCCCAGGGGGTGATGCCTGCCATCTTCCTCCTCCTCCTCCTCCTCCTCCTCCATCTCACTGTTGCCCCTTGAATAACTCCATAGGGAGGAGGATGGGGGCAGAACTAGAAGGGGCTTGCGGTGCCTGTTGTTGGCTCTGGTTCTGCCTGGGAATGGAGGAGAAATTCCATCCAGTCCTTATTTAAAACCAAATCTATCACATTTGCACTTTCTGAAACAACATGAGAACTGAAGACACAGCCATCCTTCAACATTCACACTGATCCGAATTTTGCAATCCAGTTCTCCAAACAAAGTTTACAAAAATGCATAGACTAGGGGAAAGTGTGCATTAAAAGCAATACGTTAATGAAAATCATACGAAAATGCGTTGTATGGGGAGAAACAGCTTGCCAAAAATGTGTCCCTTCGTCAAGACTGCATGCAAAATATGTGTTTATTCAGAGAGATTTGCACTCAAAAGCTGGAGAATCTTCCATGAGGATTTTAAAAAAGAAGATTTTGCGGACTGCTGTAGAAATGCGGAGAACTGAATTTCAGATTGGAAACATGAGAGCCGAGATAGACCGATTCTTCCATCCCTACTTCCTCCTGCTGTTGGGGCCCCCTGTCTTCTGCCCTACCAGTCCCAATGGGCCCCGGCCATCACCAGCCCCATTTGATCACCTAAAGCAAACAGAAGAAAACAGAGCAGAGGAACCTCTCCTTAAGGTATGCAGATGTTTCCCTGAGATACATCCAAGGCATGCCTTATCTCCTGCCTGCTTGTTTCAGGATAACAGCTCAAATGATAGGCTGTTGGCCTCCCAGGGACATCTCTTTAACTGCCCACTCACTCCTCGCTGCAGGTTAAGATGTTCCACCTGTTAATTGTACTTTAGAGAAGAGCTAGGCTGACTGGCCCTCCTGCTATGTATGACCTGTTTCCCAGTGTTGTAGAGGGGCATTCTGAACAGCGCCCATTGCCACGCCTGCAAGGAGAGCCTGGAAATACAGGCAGCTGTGTTGATCCATTATTACACACTTACACATACACACACTGCATTAATACCGAAGTTTATTAGGATCTGCATGACGGCAATCCTATGCATAGCTTTCCCGGGAAGGCACGCCATTGAATGCTGTGACCACTATTCTCCAGCCAAATACTGTATACAAATATACATATACTAGGGTAAAGTTGCCAAAAAAACCCACACCATACCTTAGTGAGAATAACATACAAAAATGCATTACATTAAGGAAAATTGCTTGCAAAAATGTGCACAACAGAAGTACACACTGAAGAATTTTCATGCGGATTAAAAAAAAGACAAACTGATCTGGATAACTGAACTTACTGTAAGACAAGGAAAAGGAGATACCCAACGAAACTAAAATCTATGGATTCTAACTCCAGCCAGATGAAATGCGACTGTAAGCTTTTAATTACAAATGCAAACAATCTTGCAAAGAAGAGGCATTTCCATTGAAACTGTTAGCATGAAGCAGGAACCCCATCAAAGGAAGGGAAAGAAGTATCCAGCCTCTACTTGACGATTGGTCCTCATTCTCTGACTTCCACCATTGCTAACCTGTCACAAACTTGAAAGCCTTGTTATCACCTTGTTCACTTGCCAGAGCACAAAAAGGGTAAATCAGTTAGCCTGGCACTTTGGGAGTTGATGCCATTTCTCCTTGTCTGGGGAAAAAACAGTCTTGGAGCTGGGCTCCACCGCATCGCACCTCCACCACGGTTTCTTTGCACTCATAGGTGGAAGCTGTGTACTCCTGCACAAATATATACATATAGACACACACACACACATCCACAAATCACCAGGGATGTTATGGGCATGTGTGAAAAACTTGGGAGAGGCAGAAGAGTTGGCCATGAAATGCCAAACGTGGAGCCTGTCACACCAACCAGGAAGACACTTCCTGAGCCAAAACTGCTGCTATCCGGACCTGATGAAGATCAGTGCTAAAGCACGTTGACTCAAGAAACCCAAAGCTGCGCCTTCTCTTGCCTCGCCCACTGACTGCGCCCTCCCAGGCCTGTCCCCACCCAGCCGCTGACTCAAGTCCCAGAGCCCCACCCGAGAGGGCTCAAAGGTGCTGTACAGGGCCTCCTCCTCTGAGGTCATGCAAACCCAGGGTGCTGATGCACAAGGAGAATCCTGCTAGAGCAGGAACCGCCACGGCCTCTCATGCGGCTGCCAAAGACTCTTATCGCTTCAGCCACGGAGCCTTCCACACTGATCTCACAAGGTTGCCTGCCCTCATTGCCAACCACTCAAGGAATCCCACTCTTCCAGTGGAGCCATGGAGGGGAAATCTGTCTGGTTGGACAGCCCCAGGGAGACAGAGAGGGCAAGTCTCTGGTGGTTGTTCTTCAAAGCCACCTGTCAGCTCAGGGCAAGAAACAAGTGGCAAGGGAGGCTGTTGCTGACATATATGTGAAAGATATACATTTGCAATGAGGAGAGCTTTGCGCACACTATGGACTGTGAAAAAGACAAATAATTGGGTGTTAGAACAAATTAAACCAGAACTATCACTAGAAGCTAAACTGAGGTTATCATACTTTGGACACATCATGAGAAGACATGATTCACTAGAAAATATAATAATGCTGGGGAAAACAGAAGGGAGTTGAAAAAGAGGAAGGCCAAACAAGAGATGGATTGATTCTATAAAGGAAGCCACAGACCTGAACTTTCAAGATCTGAGCAGGGTGGTTCACGACAGATGCTATTGGAGGTCGCTGATTCATAGGATCCCCATAAGTCGTAATCAACCTGAAGGCACATAATAAATGTATATATAATTATAGGGCTGAATCAAATGCTAGTCCTTGTCAGAGTAGACCCATTGAGGTTAATGGACATGATTAAGAACATAAGAAGAGCCTGCTGGATCAGGCCAGTGACCCATCTAGTCCAGCCTCCTGTTCTCACAGTGGCAACCAGGTGTCTCAGTGGGAAGCCTCCAAGAAGGACCTGAGCGCAACAGCACTCTCCCCTCCTGCCTTATATTAGGGGAAATGGCTCGCAATGGCTTATCTTGCCCACCTGTCCTACGCCTGGTGTCATATATAGGGCATATAAAGACACAAGGGGGGTTTTACAGGCTCCCTTTGCAAGTGCTGACAATCAGCTGATCATCGTGGCTTGCAAAGCCCGGTCCACGGAGATGTGCAAAAATGGATCACCTGACCTCACTGTGATTGGCAGGTGGGTGCAGAGCTTGGAAAAGTTACTTTTTTGAACTACAACTCCCATCAGCCCAATCCTGTGGCCATGTGGGCTGGGGCTGATGGGAGTTGTAGTTCAAAAAAGTAAATTTTCCAAGCTCTGGGTGGGTGGAAATTAGGACCTGCCCTGCTGGCTGCATCCGTGGTCCCCATTAAAACATTTCTCCACTGACCACTTGAAAATTGCTGAGGGTCTTGGCAAACCACTTAATGATTTCTTTTCTGCCCATTTTTGCCATTGTAATGCACTATGGAATTCACTCCCATAGGAGGCAGCACTGGCCACCAACGTGGATGGCTTTAAAAGAGAATGGGCCAAATTTATGGAGGAAAAGACTATCAAATGGACTATCAAAGACTCATGATGGCTGTGCTCTGCCTCCCTGGTCGGAGGCAGCGTGCCTCTTAAAACCAGTTGCTAGAAACCCCAGGTGAGGAGAGCTGCTTTTGCACTTGGGTCCTGCTTGTGGGCTTCCCAGAGAGCATCTGGCTGGTCATTCTGAGAACAGGAGGCTGGACTAGATGGGCTTCCTTTGGCCTGACCCAGCAGGCTTTTCTTATGTTCTTATAAGAGGGTGTCCATTCGCCATTAACATCATGTCCAGTGTCAGTTGGAAATACCCAAAATAGCATGGGGAAAAGTCATGCCAGAAGGAGTCCATAAGCTTTTCAGCCAGCGCAGTTTCCCAAATCTTGGTCCACCATCCTTGCAATGAGAAGGGAGTTTTGTGTCGCCCGTGCTTGGCCATTTCCAGCTGAGCAGCAGCCAACAGTAAGGCTATCAAGTCGTCGTAAACAATTTTGTCCGTAGTCTCAGGATAAATTGACAGCAAGCCAAGGTTCAGATTCAACGGTATTAATTGCTGGACTATCAATTATACGGGACACTCCACGCGTCGTTCTGCTTTAATAGTTGTTCCGCATCACTCCCTTAATGTCACTGCATCATTCCTGTCCGGAGGGACAGTGGTGCTACAGCTAGGGATGGAACGATCTGTCAGTTTCAATTCTGTTGGTCTCTCATTTTTCCAATCTTAAATTCAGTTCTCCACAGTTCTACAGTAATTTGAGATAAAAAAAAGCATGAAAATTCTCCAGCATTTTACTGTGAATTTCTCTTAATAAACACATTTTTGTAGGCAGTTTTGAAAGTAAGTTGTCATCATATGATTGTGTACGTTATTTTCTCTCATATATTCATTTTTTCTGCATGCTTTCCTCTAACATGCAGTTTTATAATCATCGGTTGATGAACTATTGAAAAATTTGAGTAAGTGTGAATTTTGATGGAGGGCTGTGTTTTGGTTCTGAAATTGTTTCGGAAAGTGCAGATTTGATAGATTCAGCTTCAAATGCGAACTGACTCGAATTTCTCTCCCGTGCCTAGCTTACAGTGCAATAAAAACGCAACAAAAAATAAATAAATTGGAACATTTATGGTATGAAAAGTTATGGGATTTCAGCAGGAAGTTACAGGATATGCTCCAAGTGGACATGAAGTAGTATGTGTGTCCCAGAACTTCATAGAATCACAGAATCATAGAATAGTTGAGTTGGAAGGAGCCTATAAGGCCATCAAGTCTAACCCCATGTTCAATGCAGGAATCCAAATCAAAGCATTCCCAACAGATGGCTGTCCAGCTGCCTCTTGAAGGCCTCCAGGGTTGGAGCCTACCTTAGGTCATTGGTTCCATTGTTGTACCACTCTAACAGGAAGTTTTTCCTGATGTTCAGCCGAAATCTGGCTTCCTGCAACTTGAGCCCATTATTCCGTGTCCTGCACTCTGGGATGACCGAGAAGAGATATTGGCCCTCCTCTGTGTGGCAACCTTTCATGTACTTGAAGAGCGCTATCCTATCTCTCCTCAGTCTTCTCTTCTCCAGGCTAAACATGCCCAGTTCTTTCAGTCTCTCCTCAAGGGTCTTTGTTTCCAGTCCCCTGATCATAACTTGCGCATGCACAAACAGTAATGATAGTATCATTACCACAAAGAATTACAAATACACAATTAAAAGGATGTCTGGAGGAGTCCTGAATTTCTTATGCACCACTTTGAGTGTGCATGTCTATAGATAAACCCAGTTATATACTTAAAGTTTAATAATAAAATCTTCTATGGAAAGCTGATTGTTTGTTCACTATGCATTTGGACGTCTCTTAACATATCACCAAATTTTGCACGATGGTCCCTGAGATAAAGGAGCAGGGTTTTTTGCCTACGTTTCAATACATCTGGATCCCATTTTGAACCAAGAAACTTTCAAAACTGTGCTGATTTTAACTACTGATCTCAAGACTGCACTTTTGTGGTTTCTTAGAATTCCCAAGCAACGCCTTGTATGAGGCTGCTAGCTATAATAATGGGTTGTTTCCAACTAGGGATGGGCAAGAAATTCAATTCGATACATTTGAAGCCGAACTGATCAAACTTGCACTTTCCGAAACACATCCTTTGAAATTCACACTTATTTGAATCAATGCAGTTTGCCAACCAGTATTCACAAAAATGTGTATGTTAGGAAAAAGTGTGCATAACCATTAATATATGAGAATAACATACAAAAATGCATTATTTTAAGAGAATTTGCTTGCAAAAATGTGTACATTAGACAAAACTGCCTAGGAAAAAAACTGTGTTTATTAGGAGAAATTTGCAGTAAAATGCTAGAGAATTTTTTAAGAACAAAAATTGCAAATTGCTGCAGAACTGCGGAGAATTGAATTTAAGATTGGAAAAATGTGGGGCTGGTTACAACCTGAAGATGATGTGACCCTGGTCTGTTGGAGGGGATTTAGAACTCATAACTCCCTTTCCTGTTTCAACACTCTGGCTCCTTCTTGAACCAAGAGGCATTGGAGTGAACCAAAGGAGGAACAGGGCGAGGGGGTGGAGAGAAGGTGATTTAATGCTTTGGGGAAGAGGTGGGGGAGAAAGGGAGAAGATCACACAAGCCAGTGTCAAACTGGGATCACACAGCACCTTCAAGGCATGTAGCGCTGAGAATAAATTACGAATTGGTGAGCATCCAAATATGCCGCCTTCCAGAGAAAGCTGATCTCAGCCTCCAGGGACGCAGGAGGCATTTACAGTAGCAGCACCTGGCATCCGGTATGGAGCAAAAGTGCTCTTGCGGCCCAGCGCCAGCCCTGGCAAGAAGGTGTCGCCATCAAAGCGCCCTTCCAAAATCCAGGAGAGAGAGAGAGAGAACAAAACAGATGTCTGTTTCAGCCCTGGCTCCTTGCCGGGGCCTGTCAGTCACGCAAAGCTGAGAGCTGGGCTGCCATGGCTACTCCAAATCATTCAGAGTTCCCTCGCCTTCCTTAAAAACAAAAACAGACTACTCTCCGAGGGGAAGTGGGGATTGCCACGCATCGCTGGCAGAGAGCGACAGAGACACAGAGCCGTGGAGGAACCATTTTGGCCCCACCTTGGAGAGAGATATCGGTTCTCCTCTCAAAGGGTCGTTGTTTGAGAGCCATCTCTCAACCTTGTTGGCAATCCATCCCTCTTGTCCTCGCTCTAAACTCAACGAGGTGTGCCTCTTCTCTCTCGGGTGAGGTTACACCTTCAAACCTCAACAGCCATGACCGTAAAAGACTCCTGGTCCCCAACCTGAGAGTGTATCCCTGTGGCTTTAAAGCAAACAGCGTTGCCTGTCCCACCTATTGCTGGCAAACGTCTAGCATAGCCCTTCTGTGACAGGCATATTATTAGGTCCCGTCCTCAACATCTCCCATAAAAATGGTCTCAGGCAGCAGGGTTAGAGAGCAGTTTTGCCTGAGACGAGGGATGGGCAAATCTGCCCATTTCTGCTTCTCTCCTTTTCACATTTTTCCAGTCTTAAGTTTTTTAATTCTCCACATTTCCATATCAGTTCACAATGTTGTTGTTTTTTAAAAAAAGTCCTTGGGAAAATGCAAAGCAATGTTCTCCAATACAATGCCAGTTTGCACGCTATTTTCACCAATATATGCATTTTTATACATGCTCAACCCTAGCATACACATTTTTGTACACTTTATGTGGCTGAAGAACTGCACTGCAAAATTGAGAGAAGTGCAAATTTCAAAGGATAGCTGTGTTTTGGTTCACATATTGCTTCAAAAAGTGCAAATTAGGTAGTTTTGCCTTTAAATGTGACCTGGATCAAATTTCTCCCCAACAATGAAGTACTTCTTTACTCAGCGCATAGTTAAACTATGGAATTTGCTCCCACAAGATGCAGTAATGGCCACCAGCTTGGATGGCTTTAAAAGAAGATTAGACAAATTCATGGAGGACAGGGCTATCAATGGCTACTAGCCATGATGGCTGTGCTCTGCCACCCTAGTCAGAGGCAGCATGCTTCTGAAAACCAGTTGCCGGAAGCCTCAGGAGGGGAGAGTGTTCTTGCACTCGGGTCCTGCTTGCAGGCTTCCCCCAGGCACCTGGTTGGCCACTGTGAGAACAGGATGCTGGACTAGATGGGCCACTGGCCTGATCCAGCAGGCTCTTCTTATGTTCTTATGTTCTTATGTTTATGTTCTTAAGGTGTGTTTTAATTAATACCTCTTAATAAGCGGATTCTTCCACCCAAAAAACCAAAGTCAGATCAGGTTCTTTTGTTAATTAGATAGCCTGGCTCATTCCCTTTTGCTGGGAGAACAGGCCTTTGCATAACTAAAGAGTTTGCCAAGTACAGGTGATTTGTTGCCATAGTAGCAAACGGTCAGAGATGTCATTGAATGAATGTCAGCATAATGCACAATACACTGTTGCATTACAAATAAAAAACTCAGTAATTTGCCATAAAAACTGACAGAACAGTTAGTCCAGGTGGCTAATACCAAGGCAGACTTATAGGGTGCTGGAACACCCCAAATTTGTGCACAAATGCAAATTTGGAGACTTTCTCCAATATCCCTACTAGGATGCACAGATAGCCAAATCCTCCATGAATTGGTCTAACCCCCTTGTAACACCATCTAAATTGGTAGCCATCGCTACTTCTTGTGGGAGCAGATCCCGGAGTTTAATTATACACTGTGTGAAAAAGGACTTTAAAAAACAAAGCCTGCCCCCAGTCTCCTGTCAGTCCCTTTCACAGGATGACCCAGAGTTCCATCTTTATGAAAGAGGGTGAAAAACATTTCCATGCCCACTTTCTTTCAGAGCTTCATTCAAGGACGTAAAAAGAGCCGACAACACTGGCCAGATGGATTATTACTAAATCCCCACTCCTTTATTTTAAAAAGTGGTTTCTGCTGGGTCTTTGATCTCCACATTGCAAATGCAGATGAAACTAGGATTTATATATTTATTTTATTTATTTATTTAAAATATTTCTATCCTGCCCTTCTACCCTACAATAAGGCACTCAGGGCGGCTTACAATAAAATCGAGCACGTACATAATACAAAGGTGATCACTTTAGCATTCTTGTAGAGGAGCAGAATTGAGCCAGCACCCTCCGAAAATCACAGGAGGCACCTGCAGACTTTTTTTGTTTTTCCCCTGGAATGCTCCCTTGCAATCTCTGAATTTCCTGGGGCTTTCACACTCGGTTTCCGTTCCCCTCTGTCGTGCTAATCCCCGTGGGCTGCAAACATTTCAGCAGAACTTACTCATCATAAAACATCAATTTTCCCCCCTTTGAACTACAAAAAAGACTTTTGGCGCTTTTTACAATCATGTATCTTTGTTTAATTGAAAGCTGATAAATTAGGTTGGAACTTCCAGAGATTAACCCTTTGGGCACAAACTTGAAGAAGGTTGGGGAGTGGGTGGGAGGGGTGGTGAATTTACAAGGCAAAACTCTGGCACACAAGGAATGTGCCCAGACCTCTCTGGCATCATTTCCACGCTCGATTAACACACACACAGAATGGTTTGGTTCAACACATTTTTACATTAGTATGCCACCTTTTAAAAAAAACCTTATGGAAATTTGTCAGCATTTGTGCATATTTGGATGTGATTTTGCCTAACATGGGATTTTTGCAAGCAATTTCCCATCATTTAATGCGTCTTTAATATTATTTTCCCTAATGTATACTTTTAATGCACACTTTCACCTAGCGTTCCCCTCACACCCCCAGTTTGGAGAACAGAGTCAGAATTTCAGCTGTATTCAGGTATGCGTGTTGGTTTCAGAAGGACAAATTAGGGAAGTCTGCATTCAAATTATAAAGAGAACAAATTTCACACACACTCCACTAGCAAACGCACAGAGCTTTGCCTGTCAAGCACCCTTGAGCAAAGCGCTGGCCTCTGAACACCTCCCCCCCCCCACTGCCTCCCAGGTCCAAAGAGCAAGTTAGTCTTTCAGAGGTTCCCCTTCTTTTTCATTTGCCTAGATGTGATGTTGTGGGGTTTTCCACAGGGAATTAATTTTATTTCACCTGCCATCCTGCTGTACACAATGAGGGTCACTTTGTAAAGAGTGGGTATAAACCATTACAATGTGATAAGAGAAGATGGCACTGGCTTAACATTGCAAAAGAAGAAGAAGAAAAATCCCATGAATGCTAGAGGTATCTTTACCCAGAAAATTCGCTCAGCCTGGAACTGTTGTAGGGGCACCCAAATTTGTAAGGCTCGTCCACCTTCTTCCTGTTATAATTATTATTTATTATAATTATTATTTAGTGCTGTCATTGTACCTTTGCAGAGGAATGTAAGCAGCAGCAGCACAATGGCCAGGTAACCAGAGAGAGGAACTATTTTTTTTAAAAAAATTAAGACATTATTTAGCTTTGGGGATTTTAAGTTCCTGAATTGATTGTATGTGGGTGAAGATTTGTGCTCCTCTACACTCAGTGAAAAAAGGAAGAGCCGCTGGTCCCTGAAGCCTGCTTTCTGTACCCCAAAGCCTGTAGAAAGCAGGATTGAACTGATGGGCCGGGGAGTTCAATCTGGCTCAGTGTAGGTGTGTGAGGGAGCCCGTCGGCTGATGCACAGGGAGGTCAAGCCTGCATGCTATCTCCCTCACCTCCAGGGCTGACAGGTGGGCAGGACCACCCACCTGTCACATGACCTGACTTCATTATGACATCAGGTGACTGGCAGGTGGGTGGTCCTGTCCACCTGCCAAAATTGGCCCATGGGGTCAGGGGAGATGATGATCCACAGGACCAAAAAAGGCTCCCACCTGTGCTGTAAAAAAATATAAAGGTGCTGGTAATCCACTACCATCAAGGGGAGAAAGCACTGCCTACATTTACTTCATAGAATCCTAGCTTTGGAGGAGGAGTCTGGGAGGTCATCCAGTCCACCCCCATCCTGAATCTAGAGCTAGAGCATCCCCAACAGATGCCTGCTTGAAGCAGTGGTGGCTGATGGTTCAATGTCAGCGGGGCAGTGGAATCAGCTCTGGGTTTTAACCTGAACTTTCAAGGAGCTGTCCATGGTGCGTAACAAAATCAATGGGGCAGGTTACTGATAGTCCCTTGATTGCAATGCAGTTTAAGTACAGTTGATACTTTTGGGGATCAGAAGTGCTGAAGCACATTCTACTGTGGCGCATTGTGACACCCAGAAATTCTCCAGTTTGGCTGATGCCATTTTTCTCCTTCCACGGTTATCTGTTGCAACAGGATTCCTGGCTGGCGTTGGTGATGTTGTCACTGCTTCAAGTCTAGTCTAATATTACGCTTACATCTTCGGATTCTCTGGACAGCAATCCACGCGGTGACCGAATGCAGACCCATGACGATTCGGGATCCCCCATCCAACAAGTAAGAGTTGCCATTTATCATTCCCTCCCCCGCCAGCGTCAGTCTAGAACAGGTGTTGGGGGAGGGGACCTTTGGCCCTCCAGATGTTGCTGAACTACAAGTCCCACCATCATCCCTTGTCGTTGGCTGTGCTTGCTGCAAGGCCTGCTGGGAGTTGTAGTTCAGCAACATCTGGAGGGCCAAAGGTCCTTCACATCTGGTCTAGAACAACCTTCCACAGGCTGGTGGCCCTCCAGATGTTGACAGACTCAACTCCCATCATTCCTGACCATTAGACCTTGGAGTTAGAGTCTAGCACCATCTGGAGGGCCACCAGGTTGAAGGACAAGTTCATGCAACACACCAGTGGCCTTCAGTAACTGATTCATACAGAGTGCCAGAGGATCCAATGCAGGGGTGTAGTTGTCTGGGGCCTTGGGGGGTCTTAGACCCCTTACATTTGTCCCAGCAGGGTCCCTACATCTCCAGCATCCTAACACACCAATCAACGTAAAAGGGAAGTGTGTTAGCCACTGAGAAGAGTCTTCTAACAGGCTCCCTTGTCCTTTCCTTCTGATTGCCACTATGCTGCTGATCCAATGTTGTTATGATGAATGGCTGTTGACAGAGAACTATCCATGAATTTGCCTGGATCCATCACTGGGTGTCGTGGAACTAAATCCCATGTTGCCTACTTTAGTATTGCGTAAAGACCTGCCTTTGGGTTGTCCTAAATCTACCGCCTATCACTGTCATCACAGATATAACCCAGAGTCTTGCTTTTAGATAGGAGAGACGGAAGGGCGGGGAAGGAAGGAATCTTATCTCCTTCCCTTCATTTTAGGGCTTGCCACAAAAGGTGTGGTCAAAATAAACAAGACGATGGGTGGCCCTTGTGAGAGCAAGAGGCTGGACTGGAGAGGCCAGGTGTGGGAACCTTTGGCCCTTCAGTTCTCTCTGAACTATAACTCCCACCACTATCCATGGCCATTGTCCGTGTTGGTTGCCGCCGCGGCTGGGAGTTGTAGTTCAGCAGCATCTGGGGATTTATGGGGATGTGTCGCCGTTGGAATTTGACTCCCCCCCCAGGAGTAAGTGGGTAAGTTGTCTGTCTGAGTTTGGGGGCTTTGGGGGGAGGACATTATGGTATGGGATTGTTGCCTGGGTAGGCTGGGGTTCCCTATCTGGGGATGCCGGATTGCCTGGGTAGGCTGGGGTTCCCTATCTGGGGATGCCGGAGATTGAACCTAGGGCTGTCCGCATGAAAAGCAGGTGCTCTACAGACCTCCAGCCCTTCCCAAACGTGTATGTTGGCTTTCAGGAGACCCCGGGCTTCTGCTGCCAGCCGTACGATGGAGAGAACAGGTCTGAAAGGTCACATTCCGAGTCTCCTCAGAGCTCCAGCCCCTCGTCCCCACTTCCCGATCAGATCTACGGGAGGCTTCCTGCCAGCCAGGGCGCCCACGCCGAGGAGGACACCTTCAAGGTCCCGTCCGCCACTGAGAAATTCAGCCAGTACAGTTACGAGGACAGCTCTGTGGGGACCTGCGGCAGGTTCCTCAAGAGCAGCCTCCGAAACAACCCTTTCCACCCTTACAAGAGGCAGTTCTCGGAAGAAGCCTTCCCGGAGGCTCACCAGACCCTGACAGTGGATGGGCACCTGTTCAAAACAGCAAGCCTGGACGGCTTTGAGGAGATGAGCAGGGCAGCGGTGACCGGGGAGGCAGAAATGTACATCACACACATCCCCAGTCTCTCCTCTGAACCAGCTTGGTGCAACGGTCTCCAGTACAATAACCCCGGCCAGGAACATCATCCTCAACACATGGTGAGTTGGGTTGTGCTATTTTTGCAGGCCGGCCCGGCCCGACTGTTGGGTAGAGTGCGGCAGCTGCCTCAGTTGACAGATGTGGTGGGGGGGGGGAGTGGGAAGCGACAAGACCGTGTTGGAGGCCAGAGCTGCATTTGCTGCAAAATCTGCCCTACAGTCCCAAACTGGCCTGCTGCCCTCATGCCTGGGGGATGATGGTGTCCCATTGCAGGCCCAGTTGACTTTGAATGAGGGGCACTTTCTTGGCCTCTGCCTCAGACACCAAAATATCTTGGGCCGGTCCTGTCTGTAGAGCAGCAGCAGAGAACTCTTTGTCAGCCTGAGGGCCGCATTCCTTTCTGGCCAGCCTCTCGGGTGCCGCTTGCCAGAGGCAAAAGTGGCAAAGCAATGAATGTAAATATTACTTTTGTAGAGGAGCCCAATTGCTACACACCCCTCTGTCCTGATCCAGGCAAGGCATGATCAGAGCTCGAGGACCTATTCCAGGCCAAAGCACTCAGCTTGGCCGTGAAGGGTGGGCCCTGGGCCGAATAGAGAAGGCAGGAGGGCCATATTGGCCTCCGGACCGGAGCTTCCCCACCCTTGTCGTAGGCTCTTAAAGAACTGACATAATATCTTTTTACTGGGCCAACATGGGAACCAGGCTTGTGGTATTTTAAACTCGTTGGTTGCAGCAGAAGCGTCTTGATCAGGTATCTGGAGGGCAAACACAAGTCCATTCCAAGGGGAAGTTAACCCGGGTCCAACTCCAGAGCCACGGTCAGGCAGAGAATGAAAGCTGCCCCCTTCCTTCCATTTGCTTTGCAGGAGCTTGGCTTAGCCCTAAGATAAGTCGACTGAAGGAGGTTCACAGAAGGAAAGTTTCCCATCGCCTCCACCACCCAGGAGCGGACCCCCCCCCATGCCTCATCGCTCATTGCTGAGGAAGGGCCCCCAACCCTCCAGGGGGGCTTTTCAGGGGGTCACAGGTGGCTGCAATGCAAAACAGAGACGGAAACAGGAAACGTTCCTTCCGTGACGCATCTTGGTTCATCTTTTTTCCCCTATTGGCTTGTAGCCCGTTTTGTGACTTCAGTTTAAGATTTGGAAGACAGTCAGTTGGCACACTTGGATCTGGCTGCCACCATCACTCACACTCAGTTGCTTGAACAGGCAACCACTCTGTAAATTCTCCCACAAATTAAAATAAACAAATATGAATGCAACGCTGACCGAAGACAAAGCGCTTGGAATATTTCTTCCAGCTGACTCAGTGTAAGGCAGATTCCTCTGGTCCTATTTAAAGCAGCCCTTTGTTTAGACTCATGAAGACTAGAACCTTCCTACGCTCCAGGGCGAGGCAGCTGCCTCAGGGAGCAGATAGGAGAAGGCCCCCTACCACTAACCCCCCTCCGAGTCCCCTGAGCTAGCCTCCTTAGCACCTCCTAAGGTAGCCTGCTTGCTAGTTCAGCTGCTAGTCTGGACAGATGGTGACTGCGAAAGTGAGGCCCATCATCTTGCCCTTCACTTTGGCTGGTAAAATAGCTTGGCCTGGGAAACGGAATAGTTATTTTTTGGCACACACAGCTTTAACATCCCCCCATCATCTCAATCCCAACAGGATACAGATGTGGAGCTGAAGACGACGCTGGAGGAACTGCCGAGCCTTTACTGCTACCAACCTCAAGTGCCTGAGATGTATTGCTCCACACACCCCTTCCACCAGGTAAGGGCAACTGCACACAGCCTGAATCTCTCTGCCTTAGTCCACAAACCTCAGACTGGCAGAGCACAGAGCATCTCGAAACCACTGGAAGCAGCGGTGACCGCTC
This sequence comes from Rhineura floridana, assembly GCF_030035675.1. Lineage (NCBI taxonomy): Eukaryota > Metazoa > Chordata > Lepidosauria > Squamata > Rhineuridae > Rhineura > Rhineura floridana. The sequence goes on along the minus strand of NC_084500.1, from coordinate 19,832,884 downwards.
ACTTGGATGCTTCAAAAGGTGATGAGGCAAATGCATGGAAGATAAGGTTACCAATGGCTACTAGCCACGATGGCTGCATTCTCCTTCTGCTGTCATAGAATCACAGAATAGTGGAGTTGGAAGGGGCCTTTAAGGCCATAAAGTCCAACCCCCTGCTCAATGCAGGAATCCAGCTTAAGCATCCCCGACAGGTGTCTGTCCAGCTGCCTTTTGGATGCCTCCAGAGTTGGAGAGCCCACCACCTCCCGAGGTCATTGGCTCCATTGTCATACCGCTCTAACAGTTAGGAAGATGTTCAGTCGAAATCTGGCTTCCTGCATCTTGAGCCCATTACTCCGTGTCCTGCACACTGGGACGATCGAGAAGAGATATTGGCCCTCTTCTGTGTGGCAACCTTTCAAGTACTTGAAGAGTGCCATCATATCTCCCTTCAGTCTTCTCTTCTCCTGGCTAAACATGCCCAGTTCTTTCAGTCTCTCCTCATAGGGCTTTGTTTCCAGTCTTCTGATTACCCTTGTTGACCTCCTCTGAACCTGTTCCAGTTAGTCTGAAAGTGTGGTGTCCAGAACTGGATGTAGTACTCAATATAAGGCTTAATCAGTGCCAAATAGAAAGAAACTAATACTTCAAGCAATTTGGAATATATACTACTGCTAATGCAGCCTAAAATAGCATTTGCCTTTTTTGCAGCCACATCATACTTTTGGCTCATATTCAGCTTAGGCAGTAAGCCTCTGAATAGCAGCTATGGGGAATCACAAGTGGGGAGAGAGTGTCTGAGCTCAGGTCCTGCTTGCGGGCCTCCTATTGGGGGCCTCTGGTTGGCCACTGGGAGAGCAGGATGCTGGACTAGATGGGCCCCCTTTGGCCTGATCCAGCTGCAGCCGGGCTCTTCTGAAGTTCATCTTCTTAAATGGAGTAACTTGTTCCCAGTCTGAATTTGCCCTTAAGAATGGCCCAAATGGTGCATGTAAGGTCTGTCTAGCTCTGCAGTTGCCAACATAGATGCATGGAACAGCTCTTCAGCAGCACACAGGTTGTATTACATTCCCATGCCTTTATAGGGAAGATCACACCATCTCCCTTGGCAGCTTAAGTGGCCCTTGACCATCCCTTCCATACTTCTTGCCAAGTAGCACGGAGAAGATAAAATCATCTCCCTGTTCCTCACCCTCTCGTAATTCTAGAGCCCGGTGGAGCTGTCCAATGACGCTGAATGTTGGGAGATTCAGGACAGACAAAGGGAAGTATTTCTTCAACTCGCTTCCACAAGAGGCAGCGATGGCCACTAACTCGGAAGGCTTTAAAAGAGGGTTAGACAAATGTATGGAAAAGGAGGTTGTCAGGGGAGATGTGCTACCTTCAGGATTCCTCTGACAGCCAGTTCCAGGCTGTCATAAATAGGGAGAGTTGCTGTTGCTCTCCGGCCCTACATGCTGGCTTCCTATTTGGGGCCTCAGTTTGTCATCAGTTTCCTTCTACAGAATATCCCACTCTAGGAGTCTTACCGACACCGTTGCCATCGAGAGAGGTCAGAGTCCCCCTTCATTTTAGCCATCAGAGGGGAGGGGGGAAACGGATCCACCTTTGTGCTTTCCTGGGTCAGGGAGAGGATGACTCAGTAGGAAACGATCTCATTATTGCTGACCCAAGTCAGCCTTACGAACACAACGGCGCCCTTCATGCCAGTCTTGCCATTGTAAAACTTGCAAAAGCCTGTCGTACTAATCAGACCATTCCCCATCCTTGTTTACCTTTCAAAAAAAGCCCGACGGCACCGAAACCCATAAAACAGGACTAGTCATTAAAACACCCTGTGTTTGCCCCTTAATGAGGCCACCTCAGCTAGCTCCCTCCCCTATGTCTAAGGGAGACACTGAAACCAATAAAAATCAAAATTAAAACCAAAATAAAAACGCCAATGTCTCCTTGCCTGTCAAGCACAGCTGAGCAGATGCGGGGCAGTCAGCCCCAGCAACTTCCCTCCAGGGTGTCTTGTTGCCCCATGGTTGATACGCCATCAAAACCTGACACAGAATTTGGCCCCACAGCAAATTTCTCTTGCCCCAATTCCCAGCTGGTCCACAATATGGGTGCCCTTGATGGGAGCTCTTATAATGACATCACAGATAGACTGCACAGGCGCCTAGCAGAATGAAGGTGGCCCCAGCCAGCTATGTGGAACAAAATACCACCTTACAGCAGGAGTCATCAGCATGGTGCACAAGGGTGCAATGGTGCCCTTCGGGGCCCGAAAAGTCTACGAGCAGCCACCCACCCACCCAATACTTTTTCTCCCTTGAAAAGTACATAGAGCTGAAGGAGGAAGTTGGGAAGAGTGACACTCTATCCCATTTTCTTTTTCAGCTCTATGCACTTTTCAAAGTTCAGAAATTCTATTAGATCTGACTTTTACCCAGATCCCTTGGAAAATCAGTGCGTGCGCTTTCTCTCTTTCTCGGCAGGGGAGCAAAATGATTTGAAGGGATGGCACCCACAGCACTTGCTCAAAGTCCCATGAGGCAAAAAGCAGGGTGCAGCTTTCTTAAATAAAAATAAAGAAGTGTGCCCATGGGCTACAAAAGGTTGGCGACCCCTGCCTCACAGGTCTGTTGCTAAGGATGATTTGAGACAAGGTCTCTGAACAGCTCTGAATGCTCTGAGGAGGTCATCCTAAGTACACTAAGCCCTGCTGGACACTGCAGGGTTTATTACCAAGTCAATATGCTTTAGGATTGTGGTGTTAGATGTGCCATATTTGACTCTGTAACCCCAAGCAAGCAGCAGGGACAAGGAGTGCTTTTGTACCCATTCTGACACCCTAGAAACGAAAATGGTGAAACTGAGGTTATCATACTTTACACACATAATGAGAAGACATGATTCATTAGAAAAGATAATAATCTCACTCAACGTCTGAGAGTAGCAAGAGGACAAAAGAAAAAAAGATAGTTTTGTTACAGAATGGTCGTGTTTTATTACATATACAAACAAACCATCAGCACCAACACAGGTTCCAACTGCCTTTAACAGCTTATGGTTGTAATAAAAATAATGTTTTGATTCGAGATTTGTCAACTTGTAAATTAATCGTCATTAAATAACCAATGTTAAGTATTATGTATTGTATTTGTATTGTAAGTAGATAGCGATAGACTGAAAAGAAATACATATATAATGTATCAATCTTTGTATATATGGTCTATGAACTATATTAATATTTAAACTATACTTTATCTATATATATTCCCATAAAAATTTAATTAAAAAATTAATAAAGAAAAGAAAAGACAATAATGCTGGGAAAAACAGAAGGGAGTAGAAAAAGAGGAAGGCCAAACAAGAGATGGATGGATTCCATAAAGGAAGCCACAGACCTGAACTGACAAGATCTGAACAGGGTGGTTCATGACAGATGCTCTTGGAGGTCGCTGATTCATAGGGTTGCCATAAGTCGTAGTCGACTTGAAGGCACATAACAACAACTGACACCCTGGCCCCTCTGACTGGGACCTTGCAACTGTTGCCCATGCCTTTGTAACATCCCAGGCTGTTGTTAAGATGCACGCACACAACTATTTGGAAGTGTCCCCAGGTACAGAATGCATAATAAACCTACGGCGAACCTGTGGCATTCCAGACGTTACCGGACTTCAGCCCCCATCATAAGAATATAAGGAGACCTCTGCTGGCTCAGGTGAAAAGGGTCCCATCAAGTCCAGCCTCCTGTTGTCACAGTGGCCAACCAGATGCCCCAAAGGGATGCCCACGAGCAGGCCCTGAGCGCAAGGGTACCCTCCCCTCTTGTGGCTTTCAGCAATGGGCACCATGCATAATTTTATACACTTCCATCACACACACCCTACTCGCCTTTTAAACTAAAAAGCCCTGAATGTTGTAGCCTTTCCTTAAAGAGGAGTTGCTCCAAGACCTTGACTGGTTCGGCTGCCCTCTTCTGAATTTTTTCCAACTCTGCAATAGCCTTTTTGAAGTGAGGTGACCATTTTGACCACTCCTGGGGCTGTAGGAAGCCAAAGTGCAGCAGCATCTGGGAGGCACTGTGCCTTTGCAATCAAAATTTCTCTAGTGCTCTGCCGCTTCCCCAGTCGACGTGAAAAAGCCCCATGGAGTGGGCTGCAGAGAGTAAAATATCACTGATGACACAAGATAGCATCTACGCTGGCTACCAAAGAGCTTCTAGGCCAGTTCAATGGGCCGTCTGCCTTCCCTTGAAGCTTAAACAGCCTGGGCTCTCTCTGCCTGCAGAAGCCTCGACTTGTTCTCTTAGATCTGCTTATCAGGAACATGGATGTTCCCGCATTATGAATAATATTAATAATGACAGCACCAATGGTTGGTGGCACCTGGTTGGCCACTGTGAGAACAGGATGCTGGACTAGATGGGCCACTGGCCTGATCCAGCAGGCTCTTCTGATGTTCTTATGTTCTTAATAATGTACTTCACAGAGTACAAGGGGATAGGCCTCTGCCCGGGGGAGCTCGCAATGTAAAGTTTGCCAACAGGGAAACATTTGGGAGAGGGAAGGAGGCCGGCGGGTGGGGGGGTAAAGCACCACCTTAGGCTTACTTGCAGACGAGACATGGTGAGGACTAGAGACAGGCACAATGCAAATGCAGAACAGGCTTTTCTCAGTCACCACTCAGACCCCACCAAGAATTTGTGACACGCACAGTGAGAGATTTGCCACCCTGGATTTTTTAAAAATTGTCATTAAGAAGGCCTAAAAATGTTGGTCACAGTCTGAGTTTATAACTGTAAAAATGTCCTGCTGGTTGGTTATTATTACTATTATATTTTTAGTGTTGTCTCTGGGTCTGTTTTTCAGTGAATTCTTGTTTTATGAATGTTAGAGTGGGTTTCTTTATAAACATGGACATCACTCAATTTTTTTTAACCTTCTTCAACCTCTTACATATACAGTTTTGGGGTGGGGGGTGGGGAGGGCATTTCACTACCTGAAGCCAAATTCCAACATACATTAGCGTGGTAAAATGAAAGGAAGTACTTCTTTACTCAGCGCATAGTTAAACTATGGAATTTGCTCCCACAAGATGCAGTAATGGCCACCAGCTTGGATGGCTTTAAAAGAAGATTAGACAAATTCATGGAGGACAGGGCTATCAATGGCTACTAGCCATGATGGCTGTGCTCTGCCACCCTAGTCAGAGGCAGCATGCTTCTGAAAACCAGTTGCCAGAAGCCTCAGGAAGGGAGAGTGTTCTTGCACTCGGGTCCTGCTTGCGGGCTTCCCCCAGGCACCTGGTTGGCCACTGTGAGAACAGGATGCTGGACTAGATGGGCCACTGGCCTGATCCAGCAGGCTCTTCTGATGTTCTTATGTTCTTAACCACAACAAGTCATCCGTGTCTTGTGTCTGAAGGAGGAACTTGAATCTGCTCCCCTGGATCAGTTTTATTTTTTTTACTGCATCGGCTGGGGTAAGAAACAAGAACAAGAATTCAGCTGGAATTTGGGGGAGATTTTTTTGTCCCAAGCATTTTGAGAGGGAAAACTGTATGGGGGTGGTAAATGTATTTATTTAAGCTACTTATATATTGCTTAATTATTGCAGTTTCTAAGCAACATACATACAAATTTGAAAAGCATGCAATGGATAAGATCACTTAAAATGAAGAATAAATATAGAAGACATCCTTAAAGTGCCTGCTGAAATAGAAACATCTTTGTCAGGCTCCTGAAGTTCAACAGGGAAAGGGACTTGTCTCAATTATAAGTGGCTGAAATTGGGAGGCATCGCTTACTGCCATGGAAGTGACAAGATCCTAGAAGGACATGGGATTATACCTATAAGTGTCCCTCCGAGGGTCAACCCATTAAAATCAAAGGACCTATGTTAGTCAAGTCCATTAATTTCAATGGCTCTACTCTGGGTAGGACTAACATTGGACTCACTGTGTTGTAGTAGATCTGCTTTGGGTGTAAATTCTGCAATGAAAAGGGAAGGTTGGATTTTACCCCAACTGGTTGGAACAGAACAGAGATGTAGAACATTTTCAGCCCATGGGGAACCTTCTGGGGGGGCTGCATGCCTGGGATGAGGGGGGCCGGAGGCAAAAAAGGGCAGGACAATGGATGCAGCTCTTGTTTCTGTACAGTAGGGCTACATCCCTGCTCCCCACAAGCCAGAGGTTGTGTTATCCTGCCTCCATCTCTACATCCTCCATCTTGGCAAGTAAGAGGCATCAGAGTTCAAAGACACATTTCAGAGAGGCAAAAGTGATTGAGGAGGGTGTTAAGGAGGGCCATTGAGAGGTCTGGAAGAGTCCCAAGGGCCACACTTGGCTCCAGGGCCACACTTCCTCACCCCCAGAGTAGAGAAATGTAAAAAAAAGCGAATATCCTGAAATTCCTTGTTCTGGGTGACTTAGCTTCCCCACCATCAATGGTGCTGGGGTGCAGGCACACACAGGCACATTCAGATAAGAACATTTGTTGCTAAAAGGCCACAGCACTTTGTTCACACTTTGTCCATGCTTTTGTGCCTCTTGCCTAAAATTGCAATGCGTCTCGTTTCTTGTGTTGCTAGTATCCTGCAGTGAACACCTACCCCGTCACCTACATCTCCACCTCGCACTATCCGTACCAAAGTATTGCTCCTCAGAGCCCCCAGGAACACCACCAGCAGCTGTTCCCTAAACCAATCTACTCCTACAGGTAATTCCTCTACGGTTTTACTTTTACTCAGAAAACACCAAATGAATAAAACAGGGTATTATTATTTCCCACCAACTGCTAGAAATTCAATTCAGTTCGCATTTCAATTTGCACTTTCGGGGGGGGGTCAGGAAAAGAGAGCCAAAACACAGCTGTCCTTCAAAATCCACACTTCCCCAAATTCTGAATTGTAGTTCTCCAGCCATAATAATTACAAACATATGCATATACTAGAGTAAAGTTTTCACATAAATGGACATATTAGCAAAAAATAACATACAACAGTGCATTGCATTAGGGGAAATTGTTTTTGCAAAAAACATGTACGTTAAGCAAAGCATACAAAAATTCATACGGTAGGATAAATATGGACTAAAATGCTGATGAATTTCCATGAGAACTTTTTAAAAAAATCACACACTGATGTGGAAAATGTAGAGAAGTGAACTTAAGATAAGAAAAATGGGGAACTGAGAGAAACCAAAATTGACTGATCCTTTCATCTCTACCCTTTACAAGCTAGAGTTCCCTGGATTCTTTGGGGGAAGCCAGGTGCTTTAAAGGTGTGGGAAGGATGCAGGGATAATGATCACTGTGAGATAGTTTGAGATTTGAACAAAGAAACCAAAACAGGCAGATCTGCCGTTCCCTAACGGCCACCAGTTCACCACCACATTCTTGCTTCCAGCCGTCAACAATCTTGCACACGCCATTGTCACAAATATATTGTGCTAGGTCAGAAAAGCCTCCATGCGGAGGCTCAGTACTGGGCTGTTCAGATGTTGCAGATGGGTACTTGGCCGCACGGTGGGTTTTTTTTAAAAAAAAGAACTTACTGAATTTCCCCCAGAAAGAGTAAATCCGATTAAATGGGGCGGGGAGGGGGAGATACAGCCTGGCATTTTTATGACAATGTTTCATGTGGACACTGTGAAAAATGTGCATGCATGAGCACACCTACCCACAACAAACATCCATCCATCTAGAATGACCTACCCACAACAAACATCCATCCATCTAGTCCCGCCAACTAAAACAGCTAGGTTGGTGGGGACGAGAGAGAGGGCATTCTCAGTGGCGGCCCCCACTCTCTGGAACTCTCTCCCGTATGATCTTCGGCATGCCCCTTCCCTGAACGTATTCCGCCAGGCCTTGAAGACCTGGCTTTTCAGACAGGCCTTCGGGACTTCCAGGGAGGGTTAATATCTATGACAAATTGCCTATTACTCTGAACTCTCATTGTTTATAGTTTTATAGTTTTATCATTGTATTGTATTATTATGATGTATTTTATTGTAACAGAGATGTACGTCGCCTAGAGTGGCCATTGGCCAGATAGGCGACAGATAAATTAAATTATTATTATTAGAAAACCTGAGAGCTCTAGCTGTGGGGAAACCTGCTATGAGGATGCGCACGCACGCATGCACACACACACACACACACAACTCCTGTGTAAAGACCAGAGGAACCTGCCTTCTACCATGTCAAGCTGTGTGTCCATCTAGCCTAGTTTTGTCTGCTCTGACTGGCAGCAGCTCTCCAGGGTCGCAGGTAGAGAAAGGTCTTTCCCCATCACTTGCTACTGGAGATGCTGGACTGAGCCTGGGACCTTCAGCTTGCAAAGCAGGAGCACTGCCACTAAGCTAGACTGTTTTTCACTGATCCAACTAGCCCATCAGCTCTGACTGGCAGCAGCTCTCTGAGGTCTCCAGCAGAGAGAGGTGTATCCCAGCTAAGGGCGCTTCCAAGGGACCTATTTTATCGAGCATTCATCCCGACTTGTTTGCAGGGAGATTAGTCGACGTCAGCTATTTAACGATCATTGGTTCAGATTTGCTTGCGGGGAGGTTAGAGGATGCTGCGTCAGAGCAAGAGTCGCCCCACACTTTGCCAGTGCATTTCCCCCTTGCTTTCTTTACTTGAAGAAGTCCGATCTTTTGAGGAAGGGGGTTTGTTGCACAAGACCTCCCAAGTCAACTATAGCTGTGTGACTGGAGTTTCCTGGTACAGGACGGAATCCCACCTGAAGAGAGTGGCGGTCCGGAAGTGCCCCACATTTCTTAAACAGATTAGCCAGGGATTAAACCCAGGAACTTCGACATGCTAAGCAGGTGTGCTGCCACTGAGTTACCGTTCTTCACCCAGATTTCTGGGGTGGGGCTGGTCTTCTCTTGGACTGTTTAGAACGCACCCCATAAACAAGAGGACTAAAGCGAGCCTACTGTAACAAGTCTCTTGCCTTTTCTTCTTCCCTCAGCATCCTCATATTTATGGCACTGAGGAGCAGCAAAACTGGGAGCCTTCCCGTCAGCGAGATTTACAATTTCATGACTGAACACTTCCCTTATTTCAAGGTGAGCTCTTACAGCTAGCAACAGCTCTTCGTAAATTTACAGGGGGCTCCACTGGAGCAACCTGGTGCCACTGGGTGCACCAATGTGGCACGCGCACAGTTTTGAATCATCTGGGGATGGCCGTACATCCTAGCCCACCACAGTAGGTGAAAAGGCCAACAAACCCTTGAGCTACCATGAGCCCTTTGGGTAACATCAGCTTACCTTGCATTTCTTGCTTGATAATCACGGATGGTGCGTGAAGGAAGGAAGGAGTCGAAAACCATAATTTAAAAGAACTATATCTTGTTTGGCTCTCCTCTGGCTCTTGACCCCATAACGCAGACTCACAGCAATGATGAGGGCTAGAAACTAGATGCCAAATCGAAATTCTAAGCCCATGCTGAAAAAACGTGATCCTTACAATGTTCCTATTATTTGTTATGATGATTTGTTAGATTTATCACTCGCTTGACACCTGAAGGTCCCCCAGCAACTATGTGTGAAAACAAAGAAATAAGGCACACTATAAAAACATTATTAGTTAGATTTATTTGACACAGTTGCTCCAGAAAAGCGCTCTGCAACCAAAAAAAGGAGGCAAAAGTGTTTTTATCTGGAAACAATTCTCCAGGTTTGGTTCACTCTAAAATAAATTAAAGGGCTTTCATGGGTTTTGCATTAAGAGCATCCTAGCATAGGTCGCAGGCTTCTTAGATCAACTTTGTATTTTACTTGAACCCCACAAGCCAGAGCCCGGTGCAACAGATGTACAGTAAGGTTAGAATTGAGAGCCAGTGTGGCGTAGTGGTTAAGACGCTGGACTGTGACCTGGGAGACCAGGGTTCGAATCCCCACACAGCCACAAAGCTCACTAGGTGACCCTGGGCCAGTCACTGCCTCTCAGCCTCAGAGGGAGGCAATGGCAAACCCCCTCTGAATACCGTTTACCATGAAAACCCTCTTCGTAGGGTCGCCATAAGTCAGGATCGACTCGAAGGCAGTCCATTTCCATTTTTCAAGGTTAGAATTCAAGGCCAAGTTCCTCTGGGCCTAGGAATTCCTTCTCAGGGCCAAAACAAAATGGAACTTTCCCATCATGTCCACACCTGGCTAGCTTCCTTCATTTCAGCAGCCTAACCAGGGTGGGGAAAGATTGTGTTGCTGTTGTCATTGCAAAACAACTGGGAATCAGGAAACCTGGCTGATCTATTGCAAATCACCCAGTAAGTCCCAATATACTTTCTACAGGCAGGGGTACATTCCCAGCTCTACCTGCAGAGGCCGGGGATTGAAGTCGGGACCTTCTGCAAGCAAAGTAGAAAAAAGTTAGGAAAAACTGATGAGCACAAATGTGTATTTTAGGCAAAATGACATGCAAGCATGTGCATATTAGGAGAAAACCCACAAACAATATGGAAATGTGGAGAACGTCAGAAGAGGTCTGCTGGATCAGGCCAGAGGGGGCCCATCCTAGTCCAGCATCTTGTTCTCACAGTGGCCAGCCAGAAGCCCCAAAGGGAGTCCCACAAGCAGGACCCGAGCGCAAGAGCAACTGTCTCCCACTTGGGATCCCCAACCACTGGCATTCAGGGGCTCACTGCCTGACAGTGGACGCTGAGCATAGCCACGGAAAGAAAGCCTAATCACCCTCCATGCATTTGTCTAATTCTGAACTGAAATTAAGATTGGGAAAATGGGGAACTGAGAAACCAAAACGGAAGACTTGCCCATTCCGACCTGAAAGTTTAGCTGGATCAGAGGCAGGCGGAGGGGGCTGTGGAGGCCAAACTCCTGCTCTCTTTCCAAACCTGATATAAGATATGTTGGTGCCTGCCTGCTGGAGACTCACTTGCATCTCTAATACAAATGGGAACAGGTTTTACATACAACTCCCAGGACACTCTCTTGTTCAAAATCTGCAATCCTACGCACACTTCCAAGGCAATCTGGTGCCTTCCGGCCATTGCTGGACTCAACTCCTGGTGTGGAAAAAGAAGGTGCTCCCCCAATAATCCTGGAACCCAGAGCCATCTAAGGAGGCCAAAGGTCTGGATTTTCAGGGCATATTAAAGGAAGCACTTCTTCATGCTATGTATACTTAAACTATGGAATGCGCTGCCACAAAATGTAGTGATGACAAGCAGCTACCCACTTAGACAGCCTTTAAAAGGGGGTTAGAGAAATTCAGGGGGTTTAAGGCTGTCCGTGGCTACTAGCCACGATGGCTCTGTTCCCCCTCCCCTCTCAGAGAAGGTAGGCCCCTGAATACTAGTTGGTGGGAATCGCAAGTGCGGAGAGTTGCTGTTGCGCTCAGGTCCTGCTTTTGGGCTTCCCGGGGGGGCGGCATCAGGGCAGCCACTGAGAGGACAGGAGGATGGGCTAGGATGGGCCCCCTTTGGCCACCAGCGCTTCTGACATTGTGCCATCATGGCAGCTCACACAGACTTAGGGTGACAAAGGAAGTATGTTGCACAACCAGAAAACTTCCAAGGAAAAATCAGAGAATGGAGAGCAAAATTTAATTAGAAATGCAATTAGCTGTTCAGCAAGAAACAGTGCTGTAGCAGGAACATAAATGCAGGCATAATCACACTTTCTGGAAGTCAGATTTATATGATCTCCAGTCCTAATCAAGAGACTTCACATGCCTGGCCACTAACTTAATTCCTCTTGCCTGGGAACCAGATCTCACGTTTCAATAGCCCGGCTAGCAATTTAATCTTATTTCAAAAAGGTTTTGTCACCTGAAACTTTGTTGAAGAAGGTTGGGCTTTGTCTTACATTTCCATTGCGGTCACTGAAAAATAATTAAATATCTAAATAAACAGTCATAGCTTTTTTTGGGGGGGATGGTTTGCAGTAGAACACAGTGCGAGGGTTGAATGTCCCCTTCCCAAAGGCCCCAACGCAGATGGACAACTTGGGCTCCTAAACCTGTGAAGTGTTGACAATCCTTGCTTGGTTTTATTTTGGGAGATTTTCTTCCCCGTTCTAACTGAGGTGTGTGATTAATTATATAGTGAACTTGCCTTTAGGGAGAGGAGAGCAGTTTGTTTATCTCATTAACCGGAGAGAACACAAATTAAAAAAGGAGGAGGTTCTTTTAAGTAATTAAAATGTATTGTTCCAGCAAAAATAACCATCTGGTTTTGACCTTGGCTTTTAACCTGAATGTGAGAAATGGGGATTCAGTTGTCAAACTGCGCAAGGAAGCCACATGGCATAATTAAGCTTCTGAATAAAAATGGTGAACTGCCTCCTGTGAGCACCAGGACGCCAGGCGAGGATTTAGCACAGCCTCCGCCAACCTGGTGCCTTCCAGATCTTTTGGACTACACCCCTCACCAGCACTAGGTTGTAAAGGGGTGTTGCTTTTCTAGAAAATACTGTTGACCTAATACATTTTGATTGGATGACTTTCCATCCAAGATTTCCATGCACCACAATTATGCTCGGTGCATTGCCGTTTGTAAAAACCCATCCAACATCCTCCTCCTATTCCACACTTAGGAACATAAGAAGTTGCCTTATACCGAGTCAGACCATTGGCCCATGCAGGTCAGTGTTACCTGCACTGACTGGCAGTAGATCTCCAGGACTCCAGACAGCCCAGCCCTATCTGGGGATGCCACAGGAGACCAAACCTGGGAACTGCTGTATATGAAGCAGGTGTCCTGCCGCTGAGCTGCAGCCCTTCTCAAATGCTGTTCAGTAATCACCACATGAATCAGGATAAAACATCCCAAGCATTAGTCATTTTCGGAAAAAGTTTTTCCAAAGCACTTTACCAAAGGCTATTTATTTATTCATTGTATTTATATACCGCCCCATAGCTGAAGCTCTCTGGGCGGTTTACAGTAACTAAAAACATTAACAACAAATATACACATTTAAAACACATCTTCTAAAAACAATTTAAAACACAATTTAAAAATTTAAAACAATTTAAAAACACATGCCTGGGAGAAGAGGAAAGTCTTGACCTGGTGCCGAAAAGGTAACAATGTTGGCACCAGGCGCACCTTGTCAAGGAGATCATTCCATAATATTTATTTATTTCTTAGATTTATATACCGCCCGACTAGCAATAGCTCTCTGGGCGGTGAACATAAAATAGCATAAAAAATACAATAAATAACAAAATAATACTAAATAATACAATCAAAAATCCAGTACAATAACATTTTAAAAAGTAAATCAATTTAACTTAAAACGCTTCAGAGAATAGGAAGATTTTGACCTGGCGCCGGAAGGAGAGCAGAGTCGGCGCGAGGCGCACTTCCTCGGGGAGACTGGTATCTGCAGGAGGCCCTCGCCTGCAGAGTGCACTGACCGACTGGATATATCAAGGGTAAGATGATCTTTTGGGAAGAACTCTTAAAGCACTTGCCGTTACATACTTCAGAATGAGGCTTTGGCCACCAGAGAAGGACGAACAGTAGAGCTGGTCACCTAGAAAGGATTAATCTGATTCACTTCCATTTGGATGTGTGTGTTTTCTAGACAGCTCCGGACGGTTGGAAGAATTCTGTACGCCACAACTTATCCCTGAACAAATGCTTCGAGAAAGTGGAAAACAAATCTGGCAGCTCCTCCAGGAAAGGGTGCTTGTGGGCACTGAACCCAGCCAAAATCGATAAGATGCAAGAGGAGCTTCAGAAGTGGAAGAGAAAAGACCCAATCGCTGTCCGGAAAAGTATGGCAAAGCCAGGTGGGCCAGATGTTGCGCTAGCATCTTGCCACACTCAGAGTCCACAGAAGGTTGTTTTGCAAGCAGTGCCCTCGGGGGTGACTGGAGGCCGTTGGGACTGGCAGGTCAGAAGGCAGGGCACCCAACGGCAGGCAAAACCAGAACCGACGACAGGTGGATCCAATGAGAAGCAGTGCAATCAATTGCAGGGCAGGCCCACACCATACATTTAAAGCACGTGACTTTAAAGTACCGTGGGAATGGTCGTTTGCCAAGGGTGGTCTGTGAGGGGAAAACCACAGCTCCCAGAGTTCATTGGGGAAAATCATGTGCTTTGAATGTGCACTGGAAGTGCTTTAAATGTATGGCATGGACCTGCCTTGCGCCTGGTCTCCCTCCTCCCCCTCCTCCCTGCTGAGCCTTCCACAGGGTAACACATGGACTATGAAGGAGGCAGTGGATTGCTTCTAAGTAAGAAGGAAGGCAGGAGGGGGCAGGCTGGGGCAGATAAAAGTTGGTGGGGAAGCTCCCCCCTTGCCCAAAGGGAGTAGTTTCCCCGAGTACACAGGCTGGGAAATCCTATCAACAGAGGGAGCAATTCTGGAGGCAGCCCAGCAGGAAGGTATTTGCTTCCCACCAGTGGAAAGGGCTGCCCTTTGGTAGATGTGGGGGCCATGACTGTCCGATTACCAATCTGCAGTGATGGCTGGCGGCTCCATGGGGCAGTGGAATCCGCTCAGGGTTTTAGTCCAAATGTTCAAGGAGCTGTCTGAGGTACACCATGGTGTGGCCTTCAAGATCTTGCTGGACTAATCTTCCCTGACCATTGGTCATACCTGCCAGTGGGGAGATGGGAGTCTAGTGACATCTGGAGGGCCAGAGGTTAACCAATCCTTGGCTAAATCTTCAAGTAGAACAGGCTTTTTTGGCTTGTTGTTAGTGTCATCTAAGCTGCGCTACTGACAGGTAAATTACAAATAGGAATGATGACAGGATTGGATCTTTGCGGATTCTGATGTGAGTCCTCTGATAGAAGTCCTCCACCCAAAAAAGCATTTTGAAAGAATATAAATTTGACATTAGTATTTTGGGAGAATATAAATACTGAATTGTGTATTTAAATGCAAACTTGCAGGCCAATTTTAAAAAAGAGAATCAGACTACAACAGCAATCCTAACCCCACTTCCATAGGGGTAAGCCCCATTAAAGTCAGTTGGACTTACTGCTGAGTAGGGATCAAAGTTGGTACCAAATTTTCCACTGATTGTGGAAAGGGTTTTTTATAGAGATATTTTCTGTGGCTATTTCCAAAAATGGATTTTAAAAAAACCCCACCTCTAAAACATCAGTATTAAGAATGATAATTTTATATTTCCTTTCAAAATATCAGTATTAATATCATTCTCCTTTTTGCCAGGGGAAAAAAAGGGGGCTGATAAAAGCAGATACCGGCCTGCCAGTTGACAGAATGAACTTGCACTGCCCACAGATCCCATCCCTATTTCTGAGCAGATGCGGTTAGAATTGCAGCCTGCTATGAGTGACCAGGCGCAAAGGTTACCCAGACTGGGACTGACTGATTCAGCCATCACTACCTTCAGCTCCAAATACATAAGAAATGGGGGAAGGGGCGGCAGCTGGATCAGGCCAAATGGGGCCCATTGGGTCCAGCCCCCTGTTTCCACAGATGCCCCAAAGGGGCCCCCACAAGCAGGGCCCATGTGCAACCACATTCTCCCCGCTTGCAGTTCCCAGCAGCTGACCTCTTCAGGGGCATTCTGGGCTTCTCTGGAGGAAGGGGCAGGATATGCATCTGATAAACATTGTCGAGGTAGAACACCGTCATCGTGGCTCGTAGCCCCAGTGACAGCCTGGTCCTAAATAAAGTCAAAGATGCCACTTGTCTCTCTCTCATTTTCACTGGCTCATTTGCTTGCTTGTGTGTAGAAGAACTTGACACACTGATAGGACACCAGACGGACAAGCCGAGATCCTCCGCGCTGGCCTGCAACCCGACTGGCATGGCGAGTCCGCCCACGCCCTCCCGACAGATGCCCCTCCAGCACCACCCCCTGTGTGAGCCGCCCATCCCCTCCAGCACCCCTCACGCAGCGCATGCACAAGGCGCTCTGCCGCCCACCCACCCGCCACCCAGCGTGCTGGGGGGCCAACAGACCTCCTGTTACGGTGCTCCCCCTCCAGGCTTCCCTCAAATCTCGCCTGCCTTCATGCACCAGGGGCAGCCGGACGGGCCCCAAACCCTCCTCCCTTCGGCAGATGCCCAGAATGGGCACAGAGGGCAAGACTCTCCGGTGGCCACCCAGCTCCCTCTGGGACGCCAAATGAAGATGCTGGCAGCAGCCCGTCCCCTGCAGGATGTGCTCGCGCCAGAGGGCGACCTCAGCAACGATGTGGATGCACTGAGCCCTTCCCTCACCGATTTCAATCTCCAAGGTACTAAATTCCCATTCAACAATCCATTGTGGGTCAGGGAATCAGCTTGATGGCCACATGTCCATCTGGGCAACCTTCGGGGGGCCACATGCCAGTGGTGGGCAGGGCCAGGGACAAAGGAGGTGGAACTATTAATGCAGATTCTACCTTTCTTCAGCAAGCGACACTGGCACACGGCTCTCTGTCCTCCATCCTGCAAAAAGCATGATCAGAGTTCAAGGGTGTGAAGCAAGACCAGGGAGGGGTGGCCTGGGGACAGTTGCAAGAGCAAGGCAGAGCAGGCTTGAGAGTGACATTCAACTCCCAGCTGGAACGTCCTCACCCCGGCCTATTCCTTTCCAAGCCTGATGCCCTGCAGATGGTGTTGGACTCCAATGCCCATCAAGGTCTTAGTGGTTGCATATAAAAATGTAAAGGGTTTGGGACCCAAGTCTCCAAAGCAGCGCCTTCCCCAGCCATCTCAGACTCTACGATCGCAGACGAGGCCTTGGCGGTGGTGCCACTGCTGGCAGCTGCCCAGTTGGCCTTGAACTCTGACAGGGCCTTCTTGGTGGTGACTCCTTGTCTGTGGAATACCACCACCCCCCAGAGATCACTGGGTGGAAGGATGGTTTTAAGCTGTACACTGGGTTTTAGAATGCTTTTAATGATTTTTCGAATGCTTCTCTTTTTGTTACTGTTAAATTGTTATGTTTGCCACCCTGGGTTCCTTCTTGAGGAAGGGGGGGGGATATACGTTTTAATAACAATCATCATAATCGTGCCTTGCAGCCAGCATGGATGAACGGCCTGCAATTCAGCAGGCATCCCTTGTTTTGTCCCCAGAAGGCCCTGGGTTCAGTCCTCAGCAACTGCAATTCAAAGAATCAGGCAGCAGTTCAGGGGAAAGACCCTTCCTTCTCTGCCTGAGACCCAAGAGAGCTGCTGCCAGTCAGAGCAGATGAAACGGGGCTAAAGAATGAAGCCAGTTATAAGCCACACAAGCCAACATCGACACAACAGCATAAAAGCAAATTAAAGCCATCATCAAACCAGGACCAGGGAAAAGAAACTGGTGCAAAATTGTAAAAGGCATTAAATACGCATGTCACAGCAACATAGGAAGGTGCCTTATACTGAGTCAGACCATTCGTCCATGCAGCTCAGTATTGCCTGCACTGACTGGCAGCAGCTCTCCGGGATTTCAGACAGGAGGCTCTCCCAGCTCTACCTGGAGATTGAACCAGGGACCTTCTGCATGCCAAACAGGTGCTCTGTCACTGAGCAATGTCTGTTATAGTGAAAAGGCCTGGGGGAACAGAAGGGTCTGCCCTCGGTAACTCGATGGAAAGTGGCCGAGGACTGCAAAATGGCAGGAACACTTCCCACAGCTGAGTCGGTGCCTTCCACTGTCGGAGGCAGCACCTGCCCCTGAATACCGACAGCTGGGATGGAGACGCAAGGCTGGGAAAAGCTGCCGTTGCTTGCAAGCTTCCCAGAAGAGACTTGGCCACTGTGCGAAAGGGCGAGATGAACCCTATGGGGCCTGATCTAGCTGCAGCTGGGCTGTCCTGTCTGGAGGCCCGGAGGCTCCAAGACAGGCGCGGATGTCATTGCAGGGCTTGTTTTTGTTGTTGCAGGCAATCTTTGGGAGGAACTGAAAGTCGACAGCTTGGCAATCGACCCCCTGGTCCTCATCTCCTCCTCCCTGGCCCCTGGCCACTGTTCCTCTGCTCAGCATCAGATGGATGGCAACAGCAGCAGCTTGCCTGACCTACAGCTGACCACCCTTTACTCTGCTTTCATGGAGCTGGATACAAAACCGACTTCCTACCTGAATAATTCGGGGTCCAAACCTGTGGCTCTGGTCTAGGACCCGAAGCCAAACTGAGAGTTCTGTCTGTGCCAATGTCGGGGGTTGACCTCCAAGCCAAGCTTATTATGTATGCTGAATGCCAAACGCAGAGACCAGTCCAGGACTTTATCCTTAAAAAACAAAAACTCCTTTCTTCCAGATCTGGCGTGCAGAAGATCGAAGCGTACCCAAGTGCCAGACGGAAATGACACACACATATATTCTAAAAACCCAAATTGCTGTAGGCTGCTGAAAAGGCAAACTGCTGTTCACCACAGAGCCATTAAACCACAGAGTCAATCAAGCTGCCCTTCCACAGCAAAGCCAATAAGAGGCTTTCTGGCAAAGGGGTCAGACGGAAGCAAAAGCCAATTTTTATTTTTATCTTCAAAAAAATGTACTTTTCAAATATCCCTCAGTCTGACATCAGCTGGCAACTCCAAGTCAGTGGAATCCCCTCCGGGTTTCCGTCCAAACTTTCAAGGTGCACCTTGGACAGCTCCTTGAAAGTTCAGACCAAAACCTGAAGCAGGTTCCACTGCCCCACTGATGTGGAGGTGCCACTGGCAATACACTTTCAAAAAGTAGGTTTGGGGGCTCAGGGCTGTGAAGGAGGTATGGACAGAAACCGTGACAGGATTGGAAAATATGGATGAAGACTCTCTTTAAAAAGAAAAGACTCAAAAGAGGTTAGTGACATGTCTCCCAGAGGTTCGCAAATTAGACAACAAAGTTTGATACCATCAACAGCACACTTGGTATTTCAAGAGCAAACAGGCATGGGCCTTGCTGAGGACTTAACGGGAGCACGACACAGACCCATCACGCACATTTTGTTTAAAATTTGTATGTGCTAATGTATGTGCTGATGCAGCCAATGCTAGCCCTACTCAGAGGAGACCCACTGAAGTTAATAGACATGCCTAACTTAAGTTCATTGCTTTCGACCGGACTGCTCTGAGCAGAACTTGGGATGCCACCATAAATACAAATTAGACTTCTGAGCAAACTAAGATTGTGACTGGGTAGCGTGGAGGGAGGGGGTCCATCTCACCAGCCCTGTACTTTGCAGTGAGTCCAACTGCCCTGTGAGTAAAGGTGTTCTTTTTAATTCAAAAACACGTTTTCATTGGAGTTCTTCCACTTTTAAAAAAACAGGGGGAAGATGCCGGTGATCTGAGCCTCACTGCAAAGTCCTGGGGCTTTAACAATGCCCCTGCAGAGGGCTTCAAGAAGTGAGGGCCTCGGCTGCCTATACATTTGATTACTGTGAACCACCTGGAGAAGACATTATGGTCAAAAAGCAAGTGTAAACATGGTAAAATAAATAATGTTTTTAAAATCAGAAAAGGGCATACTGATGGGGGAATATGGAATGGTTTGCAAATTCAGTCACACGTCTCACAATTTCATCCCACTGAGCCAGGGGGGTCACCAATGTGGCAACCACTGTTACCAACCCTGAAGAGACATATCAAGGGTCCTAGGAAGCTGCCTTATACAGAGTCAGACCTTTGTTCCATCTAGCTTAGCACTGTTGGCACTGACCGGCAGCAGCTCTCCTAGATTTCAGACAGGAGACATTCTCAGTCCTACCTGGAGGTGCTGAGGATCAAACCTGGGACCTTTTGCATGCAAAGCAGATGCTCTGCCACTGAGCTATATGGCCTTTCCCTTAAAAGAAGAAGTTAAGATTCTAGTCCTCATGGCTTTGAATAAAGGGTTGATTTAAATAACCCCGGAAGCTGCCTTCTGTCGAGTCAGACCATTGGTCTATCTAGCTCAGTACTGTTAACACGGACTGGTAGTGGCTCTATTAATGGAGTAAAATGCCACAAAACTAAATATTGTCCCTTGAGGGAGGAGGTGTTGTTGGGTTGTAGCAATAATCTAGTCTGCAGCCTTATATACACTTACTCAAATTTAGGTCCCATTGAACTCAATGTGACTTATTTCTGAATAGACTCATGCAGGATTGCACAATAAATCTCCTACAACAGCTGCCTTTTCATTTTAATAAAATGATCAACCTGTTGTTACAGTGCATTTTAAAGCACTTTTCCTTGTAGAGTACGGAGGATATCAGTTCAGTTTCTTTCAAACTAATCTAACACACACACACAGAGATGATTCTATTCAAGTAACTATTTCTCAAAGTAGACTCATTGGAATTAGTGGACCTATGTTAGTCACATCCATTCATTTCAATGGGTTTACTCTGAGTATAACAAACATTAGATACAGCTTGGTGCTGGGGGAGAAATTTAATTCACATTTAAAGCTGAATCAATCAAATTTGCACTTTCTGAAACATTTCACAAACCGAAACACAATTTCCCTCGAAATTCACACTGCTCCAAATTTTGCAGTGCTGTTCTTTAGTCAAGTAATGCATACAAAGACTCATCTGCTAGGGTGAAGTGTGCATTAAAATGCATATTATTAGTGAAAATCGCATGCAAAAATGCAGACTTTTAGGGGAAATGGCAGTGCCACAATGTGTATATATTAGGAGAAATTTGTGTTAAAACACGAATTTTCATGAGGACTTTAAAAAAAACTGCAAACTGATGTGGAAAACTAAATTTAAGATTGGAAACAGAAATGGACAGATTCACCCATCCCTAAACACAACCTTATATATGTGTGTGTGTTGAAAGCAACAGTTTGTGTCTACATATGCGTAACTCCTTTCAAGCCAGCAAGTTGTATTCTTTGCCCTGCAAGTGCTTCCCCCTAGTGGCTTCGATAGGGCTTGCTTGCAGTGAACTGGTCATCCCCTTCCAAATTTAACCTTTAAGGTTACCCATAGATATAGACCAAAGATCCCTCAAACAGATCTTGTTGAAACCTCACCCCACCCCGCAAAATAGCTATCTGAAACATGCACTTCAAAGCTGGCTAGGGGGAGGAATTCTGTTTAAAGGCTTGTCGGTGACAAGGATGCTCCTCTCCTTCACCATTCTAAAAACATACAAAGGCAGGGCATTTCTTTATCAACTGCCAAAAGGAGAGGGGGGAAATTGTTGCATTAAAGTCTGTTGCAATGCCGAGAAGGGTTGCACAACATGGTTGATGTGGCAACACCAATCGCTCTAGCGCAGCTCACAGTCAGCTCAAGAGCATGCACCTACTTCTTCCAATAATAAGATGAATTCATTAATAAGCAGCCAGTCTCTCCCACACCTTCCCTGCCCAATTTGAAGTATCAAGCACAATTTATTTCGTCATGAAAGTGGCATGAGTAAAGCAATAGCGCCCTCTCTGGCTAAGGCGAGATAGTTGCCTTCAGCAGAAGCCAAGCCACATGCTTCAGAAAAGCCGCCGGCCCATTTTCTGAATTGTGGCACTTAAGGGGCCCTAGAGGACTACATCCAGCTGTGTCCTGCTCAAGAGTAGACCCACTAAAAGGAAGAGAACCAAGCGAGTCACATCCATTCATTTCAAAGGATCTACTTTGAATTTAATTAACGTTGGACATACAACCCAAAGACTTTTTCTCCATTGACCAGATGGTTGCTTACCAATCCCACCCTGCTCTGAAGACATCGTGAGACTGCCACCTGGCGAGCCCCAGAATAAGGAGTGATGAGGCTGCATGGAAAACAATGTATTTTGTCTGCTAGAAACTACAATCCTGTCACTGCAGCCCGGGTTCAAGCACAACACTAAGCGCCTGGTGGCTCCATTCATCTTTACCTGCACAAGCCTGATCCCCCCTTCATCCAGCACAGCTGTGAGGCACAAATCTGAAGCTTCTGCCTCCTTGTTTTAAACTAACCACAGTTTATAGTTTTGTCTGAGCCAGGAAGTGTGGTTAGTTTAATCTACAACTGGTCCAAACAAGACAGGATCAGAAACCACAGCTTGATCTTGACCCATTTGGCCCAGAACAGGCTCAATACGTTTTGCTGAGCAGAAAATGATGTTCCACCACTGTCACCAAATCCAGGGGTAGAGTACTGAGGCCAGCCAAGTGAGTTTGGCCCCTAAAAAGCCCATAAGCATCTCTTGCCATCCCAGCAGTAAAAATACAATAATACAACTGAACAGCAAACGTTTGTTGCCCTTTCACGAAACCCAAAATCTGCAGCAGCCTCTTTCTGCCAAATGGATTATATGAAGGGAAGAGGAAACAGCTTGCAAAAATGTGTATGTTGGGCAAAACTGCATGCCTAAAACATGCCTATCAGGATAAATGTGTGTTGAAAGGCTGATAAATTTTCCTGAGCACGTTTTTTTTTTTTTTAATTGTAAACCAATCTGCAGTGGTGGCTGATAGCTCCATGTCAGTGGTGCAGTGGGATCCGCTCCTGGGTTTTAGTCCAAACTTTCAAGGAGCTGTCCAAGGTGCAGAAAGCTTCGGCTATGGGGCTGTATACTAATGCAATAAATAAATAAATAAAACCCAGGGCGGATTCCACTGACTGACTGACAGGATGATGGGAGTTGTAGGCCAATAACAGCATCTGCAAGGCCCTCCTGCAACTGAAGATGTGGAAGAAGCTACCAGCAAGGAGGGGGCACCATCCTCTGCCCACATCAATCAGCCTCTGAACATTAAAACATTCCCACTTACTCTGCAAACCTTACACGTGTGTCAATGGCTCCTTTCGCCTCCGTTTTTGGAGACTGTCCTGAGGACTTGCTGAAGGGCACATAAGGCAAAGAAAAGGCAAATAAAGACATACATAGCAAACATACCTTGGCCAGAGTCACGCACCTTGGCGGTTGCCTCCATTTTGCTTGCATGACACACAGGCTGTAAGCAAACCAAAGGATGGATCCAGCGTCCTTCAAACTCTGCCTGCAAGATTTGCAACAGATTCAGCTGGTTCCCCCTCATTCTGTACAGAGCAAGGGGGAGGGACCTCTGACCCACCAGTTCGGCCTGCGCAGTCATGTCCCCCCAAACCACACCCACCTGTTGGTCAGCTGATGTCACTGAAGGGTGGGGTTCAGCCCTGCAGCCTGTGCTTCACACCCCATTGGGAAGGCACTGGTGAAGCAGGAATGAACTCTCCGCTCATAGAGAGCAACAGCGAGCAAAATTGGGTATCCCCAATTGACCTTCTGCTCCCCCTGTTTGGCTGTGACCAGCTTCAAGGTCAAATTTTTGTCACTGCATTTCATTTCAGAGATAGAGGCTTTGACAAAAGCTGACCCCGGGGGTGGGGGTTCCTTTGTCAAAAGATTCTCTCCGCCTGCCTCGGTGTTTTCACAGACTGCAACTCTGAAGTCATGAAAAGCACATGCAAAATGATGCAGAGAAACACCCAATTTGTGGAGGCCTCATTCCACCTTCACACACCCCCAGCTCAATATGCTGCACCGGCTAACTAGCACTCCTGCTCAAAGGGGAACTGGTACAGAAATTTAGAGGGAGCGGCCCTAGCTCAGTGGTAGAGCTGTTGGTTTGCCTGCAGAAGGCCCCTGGGTCAATAAGCGGCATGGAACGTCCCCTGCCTGAAACCCTTGAGAGACACTGCCGGTCAGTGCAGACAATACTGAGCTAGATAGGCCTGACTCTGCGTAAGGCAGCTTTCCACGGTCCTAACTCAAGGCAGACTCTCTACAGCAGCCTCCCGTTCCCAACCTGGTCTCCTCCAGACAGGGACAAAGGTCCCATTGGCAGAGTGAGGCAGCTCCATCGAGTGGCAGATTTGGGGAACAGCGCTGCCCAGCCATTCTGTGGTCTGGTCGAAGATGTTGAGGCATCTGCAGTGGATGCCCTCTGGGACTAGCTTCCCAGGCTGGAGAGGTCTACACCTCCTCCCCAAAACACTCACCAAAGAGACCCGGGAGAAGGGTGCAGCAGTGGCCACAAGACAAGCTCAGAGGAGCACTCCAGATTGAAACCGTAGCTAGAGCAGGCCATGGCCAAGGGGCACCCAGGCACTGTCCAGCAAGCAAGGAAGACCAGAGACCTGGGCAGCTTCCAGCAGGCCTAAGTCTGCCCAAGGGAGGCCTCAGATGCTCTGGCCTCTTGGACCGCACCCGAATCACAGCTGCTAGTGGTGAAGGGGTTTCAGGGATGACTTGCTCTTGAGGAGACCTCTACTCTCGAGTTGCACAATGACTCTGCACACGATGCGGCCTGGCCCTTTCAGCTCCAGTGCTCTTGAGGACTTGGGGGGTGGCTCCACCTTCACCTCTGGCAGCACAGAGTCCTGGTATGTGTATTCTCTGTTAGAGGGAGTCTGGTCTGGTCATGGAGGTTCATTTCAAAAAGAGTACATTTGGCTTCGATAAGTGAAAAGTTGCACTACGCTGTTGCACGATCTCAAAAAGAGTACATGTACTCCTACAAGAGTACGGCTGGTAACCCTAGCTACCGTGCCTGATAGCAATGGAAAGCCCTGCAGCACCCAGGATTACAAAGCAGGGCCACTGAGGAAGGGGTGGGCGCCAGTGTGGTGTCCTGTGGTTACAGAGTGTCAGAGTGGGACCTGGGAGGAGACCAGGGCTCAAATCCCCACTCTGCCACAAAGCTCGCTGGGGACCTTGGGGCCAGTCACTGTCTCTCAGCCTAACCTACCTCACAGGGTTGTTGTGAGGATAAAATCGGGAGAACCATGTTTGTAGGCCATCTCGAGCTCCTTGGAGAAAAGGTGGGATATAAATATTGTTGTTGTTGATGATGATGATAATAAATAGTATTTCTGTCGGCACTCACCACTTGAGTTCATTATTAGAAACAGTGGTGCTAACAAAACAAAAACATGGATATGCCAAGATACTGTGTGTCACCAAAAAATGTTGCAAACACAGTATCAACCTTTTGTGAATTGTTATTTCCTTCAGCCCTGATTTGCAAACAATTCCTGATCCGTACATGTAAATAAAGCTGTGACATCTTTCTTCCGGCTCTTCTCCTGGGAAAACGGTTGCCCAACAGCTTGACTCATACAAAGGCAAGTGCTTCTTTTTGGAGGCCTCCCGTTGCACAATGCATTTCCCTCCCGCTTTTAAGACACACCCTTCCCACCTCTGCGACTCATCTGGCCATGCTGTGCTACAAGTCCCTCGGACGCCAAAGAAACCCAAGGCGGGTGGGGATTCCCCTCCACTTTTGTGCCCCTAAAAGCAGACGGCAGGGCTGGGAGGCCCAAGCCAGGGGCCAACTGTGGCCCTCCAGAGCTCTCTACCTGGCCCTGCTTTGCACCTTCCTTGAGGGTTTTTGCCTGGCTGTAATGTGCCCTGGAACTCTGATGGTGCCTGGATGGACAGCTGGAACATTAATCTAAGCTTCCAGGGAGCTGCACAAGGTGCACATGCATGGACATGGAGCTACCAGCTGCCGCCATGTCTTATGGGTGTGATGCACGCAAGTAGAAATCGCTTTTGACTTTCTAAGGGCTGGAATGTCACCTGCTGTGCAAAGGCCGCCCCTCCTTCCTTCTGCTCCCCATTGCCTCAGGCCTCACCCCCACTGACAGGTGCCCCCCCCCGAGTGTGGCCTTCAAACTGCAAAAGGTCCCCCGTGCCTGCTGTAGAGGGAACAGATTTTCCATGACTTGGCTGGATGCCTCCATTAGGTACCCGAGAAGGAACTGCTGGGAGATTGCAACTCATGCGCTGTCTTTGGGGATCTCACATCAGCTATTTATAGAGAAGCCTAGCTATTAACGAGCAAGAGAACAGCAAAAGCCATTCGCAGCGCAAATAAACTATTTTGGGAAATAAAGCCATTGGCATTTTCCAAAAACATGAGCACACACTGCCCGCACAGTCAGAAAAAGCAAGAGGTCTCTCTTCTCCCCCACCCAGGTCAGATGCTCAAGACCAGCATTCCCCAAACTAGTGCCCTTGCAGAGGTTTTGGACTACAACTCCCATCTGTCCCAGCCAGCACAACTGTATGATGCTGGGGCTGATGGGAACTGTAGTCCAAAACCTCTGGATGGGCACCAGCTTGGGGAACAACAGCTCAAAACAAGTAGGTTGTTGGTCACATCCAAACCACATATTTAAAGGACATGGCTTCTCCCCAAAGAATCCTGGGGACTGTAGTTTGCTAAGGGTGCTGGAAATTGCAGCCCTGTGAGGGTTAAACTACAGTTCTCTGGATTGTTTGGGGGACGCGACGTGTTTTATGTATGGTGTGGATGTGACTGTTGATTAACTGTGGTTAAAGGCAGAGATCTCATGAGGACTAGTTGCAGGTGAAATGGCACACCCAACTCAGATATGAGATTCTCTTGAATACAGCAGAAGAAAAACCAGCTCATTTATTTTGGATCATTTGTTTACTTTCAAGTGTCTAGAGAGGAAGCTTGTGCCATTAATAGGTTATTGTCATTATTTTTTACAGTCTTCAACTTCACCGGAGAACAAACACTTGTTCATGAAAAGTTTACTTTTTAAAAAATACCCTTTTGCGCGCGCCCCCAATGAAAAAATGAGCATGTTAAAACCACACCCCGCCATCTGTAAGCTGAAGGGGGAATGCAACATGGCTTTTGAAACAATCACCTTTGCCCCTTTTCAGCCCAAGGCCAGGAAAAGTCAGTGGCAGATGGTGGCTCCACATCAGTGGGGCAGGGAATCCACTCCGGGTTTCAGTCCAAACTTTCTCCTGGCATGTGGCCTCTACAAGGCTGCCCAGAAGGAAGTGCAGCCCTTGGGGCTTCCCACCCCGATGTGAAGAGCTGCAGCCTCTGTAAGATCATCCAGTTTACAGCCTAACATTAACTAACTCCATGTTAGCAACTTAGTACAAGATTAGGGGGTGGGGGGCAGGGGCCTGCAGTCCTGAACTGAGTTGTTACTAATGCACACGAGCCCTGCACAGTCTGTGTTCTTCAGTGGTCTTAATCAGGTTCGCTTCCGATATGGAGGAGACAATTTTCTGAAGGATGCCAAGAAACAGGATTTCCACTGTGTTGGTCAAGGCGTACGGCAGCTTTCCCCAATCTGGGGCCCTCCGGCTGCTCCAGACTACAACTCCCAACAACCCTGCTACAGTCAATAGGTGGTAGACCAGAACTCCGCGGGGAACTAGGCCAGCAGAGTAGTTTGACGCTGTGACAGGCAAAGGTTGCAGCATTTGGGGCTGTTTAGTTCAGAGAAAAGGCGAGTCATGAGGTGACACGATAGAAGTGTATGAAATTATCATCTCCCCATCTTTTTGTCCCCTGCTGGCTGGGCTGACGAGAGATGCAGTCGAAAACACCTGGAAAGCACCAGGTTGGGGAAGGCCGTTATACAGACCACATCAGGTCTACTGCCTCCCCTGTCTGTTGGCACAAAGTGGGCATTTGGAAATACCGGTGGCCGGGATTGGGTCCACCAGCCATCGATGCAGGAGATGCACGTAAACGGAGAGGATGTAAAGTTGCACCAAGGTGTGAGGTGCCCTGCACTCACCATTTCTCTGATGGGCAATGTTTGGGAGCAATTCAAAAGCCCAGCTAGGACGTCTGTGCCTGACAAACATCAACCCTTCAGAATCAAGAGACTGGACTGCTGGTGGGTGCTCAACATCCATCTCTCTGCTCCAAGATCTCCCTCAACAGGAGAAAGGCTTCAGCCAAACTGCTAACTTAATAACTAACTTGGGGTCAGAAATCCACAGCCTCCTGTAAACAGCTGCTCCCATGGCCTGCCAGTCTAAAGGCCCTGAAAATTTCTCTCCATATATAGCCTGGACAGGAATCCATGAATCCACCTGCCGGCTCGCCAGCAGGGAGCGCATTTTTTAACAGTTCTGCTTGTGAACCACTTTGTAATATACTGTTGCATTTTAAGGGGAGAATGACTGAATCTTGTGTTTCTACTGTTTTTATGTAAACCACTTTAGGATGCTTATTATATTAAGCAGATGAAACTTTTAAAGAAATAAACTGACATGGGGATAGGAAACTGCAGGGAACGTGGCACAGCTCTCCTTCACGCCACACCAAGCCTTGGACTTTGCAAGGGTTTCCGAGAGTCTCTGAGATTCGGCCCAGGCCTCGCTCTCCCTTCCTGGTCCCACTGGGTCTCCCAAGTACAGTCTGATCATGAGCAACACCCCTACCCTTTCTTCTCCAGAGCAAGCTCGGGCACAAATTGGGCTGGCTACCAAGACTGCCCCAAACTAGCAGCTCCCTGACTCTATAAAGATTTCTCCCATCCCATCTTCCTCCGCCTTCAGTTGCCAGCAAAGGCAAGAGTGGCCTCTCCCTGCCTTGGCAAGCCTTCTTGATTCATTCCTTTGGCAGGTTGGGATCCCCGCCCGACTTTCCAAGGGCAGGGGAAGACGTTTCAGATTTGCTATCTCCTCTCCCAGTTTCTCCTCTCATGACTTCAAAACACCTCTTCACTTCAGTCTAGAGGTTGTTGTTATTTCTGAATGGATAAAACAAGAAGGGTGAAAGGAACCATCAAGGCCACCGTGAGGAGCAAATCGAGAATGCTTCCATTTCTGAAAGAAAGATTCTTTTGCCTTCGCAGGACATCATGGAAACCAGGCTGAAAGCCTATTTTTACCTTCCTCATCAGCCTCTTATCAGCCCAGTGGGAGGAACACAGAAAGCTGCCTTATATGGAGTCAGGCCATTGGTCCATCTAGTTCAGTCCACACTGATCGGCAGCAACTCTCCATGGTCTCAGGCAGGGAGTCTTATCCTACCCCTAACCAGGGATTGAACCGGGAGCCTTTTACATGCAAATCAGGCTTTCTGCAGTCCCTTAAAAACAAAGTAAGATCCTAGTCCTCACGGTTCTGAATAAAAGACTGAAATAGGAACGCAGGAAGCTGCCTTATCAGACTATTGTTCCATCTAGCTCAGCATTGTCAACACTGACTGGCAGCAGCTCTGCAGGGTTTCAGAGAGGTGGTCTTCCTCAGTCCTAGCTGGAGATGCTGCCAGGGACTGAACTTGGGGCCTTCTGCATGCAAAGCGGGTGTCCTGCCAGCTACCACTGAGCTGTGGCCCTTCCCTAAAGGAAGGAACCAGAAATGTGTCCAGTGTAAACTGCCTTTTTTCCTGCAGTGAATTGTGCTATCTGCAACTTGGCTGACCCATAACTGTAACGCTGTAAGCCATGGCAATAGCGTGCAGCCATTGATGCAGTCAATTAGAGCTGCCATCGCAGCCACCGTCTACGGTTAAGCAAAGGAGTCCCCCAAAGGTCCCCACCTCCTACTTCCACCCTTGCAAAGCAAGGAGGCTTGCATTCCAGCCGTTTCGCCTGCCTCTACTGCGCTACAAGGCAATTGGCTCAGACGTTCAGTAAAGAGATTTTTCGGAACTGACAGATGCCAGGAAGGATCACTCGAGCCCACAGCTTAAGAGCCTTGCGCGTCATCTGCACTTCCCACTGGTCCATCTGGAGAAGGGATTTGCTACCACGATAGTTGTGAATGGCAAGTTCTTTGGGCTGACACCTCCTCTATGACTGCACTGAAACAACCTTGCAAGATGTGGGCCCTGGGATCAATCATTTTGCACACTGTCGACATTTCTGTTAGGGCTTAGGCCAATGAAACAGGCCACTGGATGGCCAGGGTGAGCACAGGATGCTGGCCTGACCCAGCTGCTGAAGGGCCCTTCTTATGCTCTTAAAATGGAAATAAAATTGAGCACCGCTCAACACACAAGAAAAAGGAAACTCATTGGTCTGGTCAAAATGAAGGAAAACAACTCAACCAGGAGCCAATGCAGACCCGCTTTCCCCACCATCACCCCGCCTGCTCTGGACCGGCAAATCCCACTCGGCCGAAGCCACCTTGTCCAAGAAATATCTGGGACGCTTTTGGGAGACCACTCTACAAGGTGACAGAACTGGCCACTTTTTCAAAGTTGGGCTGTTTGCTTTAGTGAGGCTGCCTTCAGAGAGCTACGTCAACCATGACAAAAAGTGACACTGAACTGTTATCGGGCACAATTCCACTTACCCAAGGCTGATATACGGGTGTTCCATTGAACTCCCACTAAGTACTGGAAGAACTATCTACAAAACGACAGCTGCTCCCTTCCAACGCCGGTGGCCTGGATGGTTCACGAGACACTGGAAATGAAGAGGAAGTGTCACCCTCAACACCCAACCTTATTTTGCCCAGGTTGGATTTTTCAGCTCCTGAGCTCTCAACTTCCAAAATCAAAGGCTTCCTTCCACTAAGGAGGCTTCCTAGACCCTTCCCCATGTCTGTGGCCTTCAGAGAGTGATGTGCCCATTGAGAGCACTGCTTCAAATAGCTCTTCCTAGGAGCAACCCCTGGGGATCCACGGCTTCTAGGTCACAGGCCGTACAGCGACAGCACTTCCTATCCCAGGGCTTTGAACTTGGGGGTCTCTGAAGAACAAACGTGTCCAGGTGGTTCACAGAGAGCAAGCCAAAATTAATAAATAAATAAGTCACACACACACAAAATGCTTAAAAGGAGAAACAGGCAAAGGAACTGGAAACATCACCTTTCCCTAACCCCTGTCAACATGGCAAGCTACTCTCCTCCAAATCACCCCCTGCTGGAAGGTCTAGGAGGATTCTGGCAGTGATGGCCGGTGGCTCCTTTGGACAGCTCCTTGAAAATTCAGACTAAGACCCGGAGCGGATTCCACTGCCCCACTGACATGCAGTCACCAGCCGCCACTGGATTCCAAGTTAAGCGTGGGCTATGCTGAGAGCTCAAGGCATGAACAGTCCACGGGAGGGCCTTTGCAGGCTGACTTCAGCCCAAAGGAGAGAGGAAAGACGTGCAAGAGCTGAAGACTCTTCTCTCCAGCATTGCTGCTGTTCAAAGCGAAGAGGGCGGAGGTCAAAGACTAGCCTCTTCCGGGGCATTCAGGGGCACGCTATATCTACTGCTACCTTGCCACAGGACATCGGATTGCACTGGGCAGCTCCTACAGGTGTCCTCAGCTTGGGGTGGTGGTGGGGTTGAAAGCAGACTGAATGACAATGGGAAAAACAGGCACTCCTCCAGTCCCCATCCCTGTGGGGGGAACCAGAGCCTACTCCACAGGCCCCTGTGGCAAGCCTTAAAGGTTCCCCACTCTTTGAGAGATACAACAAGGGGTGGAGCCTCCAGGAGAGCCCAGTATTGTACTGAATGGGGTGTTTTGGCATTTGGGCTCCCATCCAGCCTCAGGCGCAATCAGTGCCCTTGCCAACTGCCTGAGCCACCCAGCAAGACCCTCAAGATGACCCCTTGTCTTAACGTCTTCACCCAGCTCTGCTGTCGCTTCCCAGAATGAACATCAGACGCTACCACTAAAGGACAAGGGAAAGCTAAGACTCTGCCCCAAAGATCATTCACAGCTGTAATCCGACAGAGGGGAATATCCCTCTCAGAGTTCACGTTAGTCTTCCGCTGATTCTGAGGAAGAGAGTATTACCGACAGCACCACGTTCTTGGTGGTAAGCGCAAAAGGAGTTTTCTCCGCAACAAACAAACCCGCAGACCTAAGACGAGGTGAAAAGCAGACCTCGGCTGGGCTAAAGTTGACTACACAGAGCTATTTCAAGTGACTGACAGCTAAACAGTGACTCAGTGGTGTGAAGAGACTCCCCTGGAAGGTTAGGGGGGTTGTTGGTGATGGGGAGGGGGCTGCCTCGAAAGAGCAAGGAACAGTTAAAGACTTCCGCTAATTTAGTCAAAAAACTCCAGTTCCTTGCAGAGTCCTCAGTTCCCGGCTCTCCGTGCCAATGCCGGCCAGTGGAATCCCAGGCCCATTTCCATGGGAATCAGTCAAGGGCGTCCCAGCACCGCCTCACGGTCCCCCACTGTAGGAATAATCTGCCTTGTTGTGCATCACCAGCTTGTTGTTCACAAAGTAGAAACTGTCTGACTGGGTCTCGTAGGGGTGAAGGATCATCTCCTGAACTGGAAAGAGAGAGAGAAAAAGGGGGAAATGCAAATGAGACGATTCGCCGGCACCGCCCTTGCCAAGTTGCACTTTCCCAAATTGTTATCCTCTTTAATCTATTTCGGAAAGCTGTTTCTTTGCCATGCATGTGGGCACCTCTTCAGATATCGCAACCAAATTCTGCACAGTGGCTCCTGAGATAGAGGGACACGTTTTCATCTCTCTTTGGAAATAATCGGACCCCATTTTTATTTATTTGTTTAAATCATAGTTTAAATTTATAAGCTGCACGTTTCATAAAAGTACATCAAGGCGGCTTACAACGTATGGACTGAACCTTTGGTTTCTTAGAATTCCCAGGCAACACCGAGTGTGAGGCTCCTAGCAATAATATTTGAAATATGGAGAAAGAAACCATTCTAGCCAGAGATTAAATTGCAATGTATGCTCCACCACATTAAAAAGAAGAAAAATCCATTTATTCAACATGAAAACAAAAAACAAATCTCCTCCTCCTCTTCTGACAGAATCAGTAAAAACAATTTCACCTCAGCTATCTCTCAAACTTTTTACCAACTGTTCCTTCCAGGGCAGTTTATTATTTATTTTATGACCACATTTCTCCAAGGAGTTCCAAGTGGCACATGTGGCTCTCCTCTTCCCTCACTACAACCCTGTGAGGTAGACAAGGCTGACAGACCTCGACTGGCCCAAGACCACCCAGTGAGCTTCACGGCTGAGTGGGAGTTTGAACCGTGGCCTCCCAGGTCCCAGTCCAAGACCCTTAATCACGGGCTGGTCACGAGGACTACCCCAGGAGCAACTATAGCAGGGATTCGGGGGACATCTGTGGCCCACCAGATGTTGCTGGACTCCAACACCTATCAGTCCCAGCAGCCAGAGTGGGGAGGGGTCAGGGGTGATGGCTCCATGGGGAAAGGACTGTCGCTTAATGGCGGCAGGACACCTGCTTTGCAGTGTAGAAGGTCTCAGGTCTCAATGCCCGAAGGCATCTCCAAGTAGGCCTGGAACTGTCCCTGCCTGAAGCCCTAGAGAGGTGCTGCCAGTCAGGGCAGACAATACTGAGCTAGATGGACCAGCGGCCTGAATCTGAAAAAGGCCACTTCCTACATTCCTACCCACCGCCCCCCTCCCCGAAGGCCACACCAGGCAGCGATCCTGCCCATGTCTCCATCAGGATCACAGCCCTCAAGTCTTCCTCCTCCTCCAAAGGGCCCCTGCCTTTCCCCAACCTGGTGCCCTCCAGACGTTGTTGGCCTCCAACCCCCGTCATCGTCCCTGAGCACTGAGCACACACAGCAGACGCCGCCCTGCTGGGAAGCCCCCGCCTCCACGGATCTCGCCCCCCCCCTCGGCCGGCAGCCACTCACTGAGGTCCTCCGAGAGCTGTGGGAACTCGTAGATGTGCTCGCACGTGTTCTTGCTGCTGGGAATGCAGAAGCCAAATTCAAAATCGAAGCTCTTCAGCAGCTGGTTCCGGAAGTAATGTCTCTCGATCATACGGAAGTTATCGATGGGCTTGTCGCCCACCGTGAACTCTACCCTGCGGCGGAGAGAGGGGTGGGGGCCGAACAGGAAGAGAGGGAAAGTGGGGGGTTAATTCCTCAGCTGGGAGCCACTTTCTGTTGTTCTTCTCAAGGAGGGGACACTCAGTGGAAGAGCCCCTGCTTTGCATGCAGAAGGCCACATGCTCAATCCCCAGTGACGGGTTTCCCAGGCAGGGCTGGGAGAGGCTCCTGCCTGAAGCCTTGGAGAGCCACTGCCAGTCAGTGCAGGCAATGCTGAGTTACTGGGACCAATGTTCCTATTTAAATCAGTCCTTTAGTCAGAACCATGAGGACTGGAATCTTGGTTTTCTTTCAAGGGAAGGGCCGTGGCTCAGCGGCACAGCTTTGCATGCAGAAGGGCCCAGGGTCAATCCTCAGTAGGGACTGAACCTACCAGGCAGGGCTGCAAAAAGACTCACTGCCTGAGACCTTGGAGAGCTGCGGCCAGCCAGTGTGCAGCAGCCTCCCCCAACCTGGTATCCTCCAGATGTTTTGGACTACAACTCCCGTTAGCCCTGGCCAAGAAGCCTGATGGTCAGGACACTCTCCAACCAGGCCAAAGCAGTTCAGGAAGGCATGATGCAAGGCCAATGAAATGGGGGGGGGGCTGGGGAGAGTCCCAAGAGCCAGATAGAAGGGTCTGGAGGGCCACATTTAGCCCCGTGGGCTGAGGTTCCCCAGCAGCAGCAGGTAAGATGCATTTACTGAAACTCCTCTGGAACAAGGACCACAAGGCAGGGCAGTCTCTTCGGCAAGCCAAAATCCTCGCACCATCACCCGGTGACTTACGTGGCTCCGACCTGATGCAGCCGAAGAAAGGCCGGCGTGAACTGGTAGCGTACAAACCGGCCGGCGTTGGGGTCGATGTCCTTCTTATCGCTGTGCTCCCGCTCTGGAAGTTAAAAAGGAAAAAAAGAGTGACACAAAACGAGTGTCCCAAATGTCCATCCACTCAAGCGCATGTTTGCCCAGCAATTCTCAGCAGAGAGGCTATTTGTGGATGTGACCGCCTCACACCCTGACCTGCACGGCTAGTAAGCACCAGAAGAGGGCAGACGCACAGAGAAAGTGCTGGGACTCCCCGGAAGGGCCAAAGACTCCCTGGCCGGCAACCTGGGCAAGCCGCTGGCCATCAGCGTAGGCAGTACTGGGCTACATGGAGCAGTGGGTCTGACTCAGTCTCAGGCAGATCCCTACGTCCCTGCTTCATCCGGTCCTTTACGTGGAATCGTCAGGACTAGAATTCTTACCTGAAGCTGGTGGCTTGGTGATTTCAAACAGCACCGTGCCCGACTCCATGTCTCGGATTTTGAACCGGGTGAAATCTATCTTATATACGTTCTCCTCTGGGGTGCAAAGGTAGTCTGCAGGAGAGAAAGTTCACTGCATTTAGAAAGGCAGGCATTTCAGGATTTCAGGCTGTCCTTTCAAGGTACTACTGCTTGCAGTAGCGCCACGGAGAAGGAGGGGCCCGGTGCTCCAGCTCCTCTTAGGGGTGGGGGAGAAATTCAGTGCTGTTCAGAATGGAGAGATTCCTCTCTCTCTTCTTGCTCTGTAGTGGAGCCCACAGAGGTAGCGTGCCTGTGATTGCACTCTGTCTAAATCTGCATCAGTTGGTGGAAACAGCCGTTGTATTGGGGCTTTACTTATGCCACAACTTCATGAAAATGTGTGGTGTGAAGCACAGGACATATTTATTTTAAAGCTAGTTTCTAGACCTTATGGCTGCAAAGATAGGCTTGGAAACGTACAGCGAATACTTGGCAATTGTAACCAAAGAGGCCCGCTGCATATGGTTTCTAGCATTTCAGAGGCTGCTTAGCTCTGGGGGGGCCTCCCTCCCATCAGTAGTGCAAGCAGAGTAAATTATGCAAATAAACCCAGAGTAAAAGTGGGCTTATTTACCTAATCTATGTAGGTTACAGAATTTGGCTAATTTATTTTATGCAGATTTTAAACTTTTTTTAAAAATGCCCTGAAGTAGTAAACACCATCGTAAAATCTAAATTTCTTTTAATGCAGGATTTTTGTTTCAAACGATGCACGCAGCCCTGCTAGTTATCCTCATGCATGTATGGACAAGCCAGCGCCTCCCTCTTCAAAAGGAGCCACCTTCTGAATCCCCCCCACAAAAGAACCAGCCTGCCAGCTTCCATCCCCACCCCCCAGCCATTATGGCCTTTCCAGCTCTAAGAGGCTTTGCTCTCAGACAGAACGAAAACGATAAGCTCCTTTGAGGCCACTAAGCCAACTACACCTAAAAAGAGAAGACTGACTCTGTGTCTCCTCTCTGGACACAGTGGCACTTTCCTGGGGCACCTGGGGAGCCTGAAGCGGTGGACCCAACATCCCTTTCCTCAACCTTGCCACAGGGGCTTAGCCAGGTGTAGGCTATCTTCAGCTTTGCGGAGAAGTCAGGCTTCTCCCTCCATCAACTGTTTCCATCCCAGCTGCTTACTAGAAAAACTGGTGCCAGCAAACCAGTCCTGGGGCTTGCTTATTTCCTTTTCCCTCTCAATCTGTTTTCCTTTCATGTCGTGTCTTTTAGACTGGTGCCCTAAGAGCAGGGAGTGTCTTGGTTTGATTGAAACATTTCTGGCTGGGGAGCAGAGTAAACATTTTTTAAATAAAAGCAAACACCGACATATGGGATGAAGACAAAGGAGCCATTCGGCATCAATAATCCTACCTGATTTACCAGGTTCAGTATGTTTCAGTTTAAGGTCTTTGTTATTAGGGGTCTGGCACAAACATTTGCTGGGTTGAGGAATCCTCCTCAACCATCCCTCACGTTCCTTGGGGGAATTTGCAGGCACCAGCAGTGACAATTCAGAGGAGCTGTCCGAAAATGACATGCGGCTTCCCTCATTGTGGGGGCACTGGCTGGGAATGGCCCCTTGCCTGAAACCCTGCAGAGCTGCTGCCAGTCAGTGCAGACAATACTGAGCTAGATGGACTTACAGCCGGACTCTGTATAAAGGAGTTTCCTATGTTCCCATTTCAATGCTTTACTCAGAATCATGTGGACTAGAACCGTACTTTACTTTTAGGGGGAAGATACCACAGCTCCATGGTACCCCTGCTTTGCATGCAGAAGGCCCAAGGTCCAGCCCTCGACAGCACCTCCGGCAGGGCTGGGAGAGACTCCTTGCCTGAAACCCTGCGGAGCTGCTGCCAGTCAGTGCAGACAATACTGAGCTAGATGGAACAATGGCCCGACCCAGCTTAAAGCAGCCTCCTCTGCTCCTTTGAAAAGCCTGGAGGGCGCCAGGCTGGGGAAGGCCGCCCTGGGCAACGGTGGGGGTGCCTCCTTGGGCAAGCCGTGGGTCTCCTCTGGCGCCATTCCTTCCCTTCCAGGGCCATGGCAACAGGCCCCTCCCCTTCCTTGGGCAGCCAGGGTTGCTATGGAGACCGTGTCAGCGGCTTGTCCAGGAGGAGAGTCTGCTGTGTGGCTGAGGCCAAAAGCAAGAGGAGCTCCCTCCCGCTCCACTGCGCTGCCCCTTCCTGCGAAGCCCTGGCTGCACTCACGCCTCATCCACAAGGGGAAGGGGGCGGCTCAGTGGCAGAGAGACCTTCCTTTGCATGCAGAAGGTCCCAGAGGGTCCAACCCCCGGCAGCACCTCCAGGGAGGGCTGGGAGAGGCTCCGGTCTGAAATCCTGGAGAGCTGCGGCGGCTGCCAGTCAGTGTAGGCAAGACTAGGCTAGATGGGACATTGGCCTGACTCGGATAAGGCAGCTTCCTATATGCACCCCACGACAAGGACAACCGCACCCTGCACAGTTGCCACAAGGAACATCCGAGGGCCACGAAAAGAAGGCGGGGGTCTGGAAAACACCATGTGAGAATGCACCCAACATCTGATGCCTTCCAGAGCTGGGAACCGGCTGCGGCTTCCAAGGGGCACCTGGGCATGCAGCTCTGCACAATGTGTGCGAAAGCAAAGCCTGCAGACGAGCCAAAAAGGTTGGGCTGGGGAGGAAGCCAAGAAGGCGACCAGAAACCTTTCCAGGCAGGAGCAGCAGCATTTCCAGGTGGACCTTCTGCCTCTTCCATGCATGGAGAAGGTTCCAGGTTCAAACCCCGGCATGTCCACTTAAAAGGGCCTTGGGATGAAGGGTGAGGGGGAAATGCGGCCAGCTAGGGAGATAAGGTAGAAAAGGGACTGGGCTGTATAGATGGTGTTCAAGTCTAGGGCTTCACTCCTGCGTAAGATCACTGAGACAGAACAACAGACAACATGATAAAGGAACATTGCATGTAAACCGGAAAAAATGTTTTAATAAGGGGACAGTCCTCCTTTGGAGTATCAAGCAGGTGCTGCAGGCCTACAACGCTTCGCCTTTCCTCTTATGCCCAGATTCTCTCCTCCCTTTCCCAACATCCAAATCCGGCAAACGACCATTAGCGTCAACAGCAGGACTTGCCTTCACAACCCCGGTTTGCAAAAAGCTGGTTAGTTAGCGCTAAGTGCCGTTTGCCCAATTTGGCCGCCAAGGCAAAGCGCCATCGGGTAACCCGGGAAAAATCAGTGTGTGGGGGGGAGGGGAAGATGAGAGCGAGCGAGCGAGCGAGCCACCCTCCCGCCCCACAGGCCTGTTGCCTAACAAGCTTTCATTGGGCAACAAATAAGCTCAGGGACTATTTTAAAACCAGCGGCCTTGATGCAAGCCAAGTGCAAGACCAGGGCACCTGAGGAGCCGGCGGTTAGAGCATTATCAGAAGAGAAGCGCAGCAGAGGAAGTGAACAACACCAAGCCGGAGGACCGGAAGGCAGGCTTGCATTAGCTCTGAGCAGCCAGCACGGCCTGGGACAGGAAGAGGAAACCGCACCCTGGAGAGAGGCCCAGCTGCCCAGCTGCATCCAGCCCGCAAGCTCCGTGCACCTGAGGCGAGTTACAGCCCTTGGGATCAGCACCCAAGCACCTTCACTTGCATTTTAAAACAAGCATTTCTAGTGCTCATGGATACAACATGGAAACATAGGAAGCAAACATGCCGAGTCAGACGACTGCTCCATCTAGCTCAGTATTGTACACACTGACTGGCAGCAGCTCTACAGGGTTTCAGGCAGGGAGCCTCTCCCTGCCCTACCTGGAGAGGCCATTGGGGATTGAACTTGGAACCTTCTGCATTCAAGGCAGATGCTCTGCCACAGAGCTGCAGCCCTTCCCCTAAAAGAGATGTTTCAAAAGGGGCTATTATTGTTATTAGTAGTAGTAGTATTATTACATCCCACCTTTTCCCCAAAGAGCTTCATGTGGCATGCACGATTCTTCCTCCCCACTTTATCCTCACAACAACCCTGTGAGGTAGGTTGGGATCAGTCATGGTGTCTCAGCCTAAGGTCATCCAGTAAGTCTCCTGGCTGGATGGGGATTTGAACCCAGGTCTCCCAGGTCCTACGCTGCCCTCCCAAAAGTCTAGAAAAGCAGCCAGAAAGAGGGCCAGGCAGGCCTTCCAAAAAACAAACACACACACATACTTTTTTTTTATTTGCAAAACCAATGCATCGTTTGGGTCCAAATCCTATGTGTAGGATTTCCAAAATGCAACTACAGACACACACAGAGGTCTCCCATAATGCACTTTGCTGAATTCCTGCAGAAGTATAAGAAGCCGCCTTATAGCAGGTCAGAATGTTTTTTCCATCCAGCCTGGTGCTCCAGCCCACTCTGACTGGCAGCAGCTCTCCAGGGTCATGGCTCTTTCTCCAGCACTGGCTACCTGCTGCTTTTGTATCTGGAGATGTGTGGAAATGCAGGGCCTCTTGCCACTGAGCCACAGTTCCCTCCTTTGAGCCAAGAGCCATCCGCTCAGGGGCCATCTGATGTCTTCAGCAAGACCCTGCAGGGTCCACAAAACACTGGGAGGAATCCCATCACTTCTTGCGCTTCCTCATCCCCCTCCTGACACAGGCTTTAGACCAGAGCTGGGGACCATCTGTGGCCCTCCCAGCAGCCAGCATGGCCAATGGTCAGGGCGGACGATGGGAGAGGAGCCCGCAACCCTTGCAGGCCCACACGGGTTCCTCCATGCCTGCTGCAGACCGTTCTCTCTCTCAGTCTGGCCGAACTTTTCTCACCTGCACTATCAGTCCCCCAAGACCTGTTCCTCCTGTGACAACTGCATGTCTGTCCGCCCCCAACCCCTCCGCAGGATTTCGTCATCCCTTCCCTGAGCTCTCTCGGCCAGGGCCAGCCGCTGCCACGGCCCCCTTGCAACAACCAAGGACGGACGCTTTGCAAGTTGCTAGTCCCAAAGAGTCTCACTCGAATGACGCATGGGAGCCTGGCGAATCCCCACATACACACCCGCATCTGTGCAACAAGGAGATAATTCCTGACCTCAGAGGGATTTGGTGAAGATAAGTTCCTTAGCGGTTGCCACCGCTCAAGCACACAGGAGGAACA
The DNA here is from genome assembly GCF_030035675.1 of Rhineura floridana. Lineage (NCBI taxonomy): Eukaryota > Metazoa > Chordata > Lepidosauria > Squamata > Rhineuridae > Rhineura > Rhineura floridana. The sequence goes on along the minus strand of NC_084500.1, from coordinate 19,793,095 downwards.
GAGAGCTATAAATAAGAAGATGATCTGCACAGGAACAATGGGCAGGTGGGGCGAAGAGGAGGGTCTGATGCACTAATTCTAAAGCACAACCCAGGGCAGAGCCAGGAATCCCCCCCCCCAAATCCTTCTAGGCTCATGCAGTAGTGCAGTGGCAGATTCAGAAGTGCAGGCTCCCTTCGTGATAGTCACAGTCACGCCCCTCCCTCTTTTTTTGCTACTGGGTTGAGCATGAGATCCTTGTTCATGCCTCCTCCCACAACGACAGATGTCCCTAGGAGCCAATAAGCGCAAAAGAGGAGTGTTAGCTACTGAGAAGAGTCTTCTCAGCGGCCAACTCACCTCCTACAACTTTTGATACCACAAATGTTCTGGGTCGTCGGGTTTTTTTATTCTGCTTTCCATGCGCTGCAGCACAGGGGGGCCCCTCCGGGGGGGCCTTCCTGGTGGCAATCAGACAGTAACATCAAGGCAGCATCGTGGAACAACTGAGAGAGCAGAGCCCTGTGCGGATGGTATAAATCCACCCCCCTAATGCACTATTATGGTCTGGGTGACATGTTGCAGAAGACCCCTTCAAAAAAGACACAAACCCATCAAGGGCAGTCCGGAAAGGTAGCCTTGTCTGTTAAATACCCAGATGACGCCAGGGCATGCTGAGTGGGACGTGATGCATAAACAAATTGGAACGGAAGAAACAAATAAACCAATGAACAAAACAGCCAAGGCAAAGTCCCTCGTCGGCCTAGCCAGGCAGTCAGCCAGCCGACGTGGAAAGCCTCAGAGCCCATCAGCAACATTTGGGAAACCGTCTGCATGTGCCAAGGGACAGCCTCCATCCGTCGCGCCCCCAGAGTCCTGGTAGGAGAGAGGCCATAGCTCTAGGGCAGAGCACCTGCCCTGCATGCAGAAGGCCCCCAGTTCAATCACAGTTGGGATCTCCAGTCAGGGCCGGGAGCATCACCCTGCCTGAAACCCTGGAGAGCCACTGCCAGCCAGAGCAGATAGTACTGAGCTAGAGGGGCCAATGGTTTGACTCGGGACAAGGCAGCAACCTTAAACATGGAACCATGAGGACTGGAACCTTGCTTTGTTTTTAGGGTAGGGGCTGTAGCTCAGTGGCTGAGCATCCACTTTGCATGCAGAAGGTCCCAGGGTCCTGGAGCCCTACCTCCAGGTAGGGCTGGGAAAGCTTCCCTGTCTGAAACCTTGGAGAGCTGCTGCCAGCCAGTGTAGCCAATACTGAGCCAGATGGAGCAGCTGTTTAGCTTAGCATAAGGCAGCTGTCTCTGTTCCGTGCCACGGGCCAACACTGGCCAGAAGTAAGGGGGATGTCCTGTCCACCTCTAAGCCACAACAGCCCCATCTGTCAGAGGAGGCACAAGCAAATGGACACCCAGACTGACCTGGGATAGGGCTACTTTCTGTGCTCTTACATCTGCAAGGCTTGCATGCTTGCGGGACGCTCACAGTGGTGTAGTTGTCCAGGGACTCAGGGGGTCTTAGACCCCTTACTTGTTTGGAAGCAAGGTCCCAGCATGTTTCCAGCATCCTACAAGCCAATCACCATGAAAGGGGAGTGTGTTAGCCACTGAGAAGAGTCTTCTAACATCCTTCCTTGTCCTTTCCTGCTGATTAGAGCCGATCTGAATGAAAGGAGGATGAGTCAGCCACTGAGAAGACTCTTCTCAGTAGGTAACACTCCCCCCTTTCATGCTGATTGGCTCCTAGAGACATCTGTTATTGTGGGAGAAGGCATTAACAAGGATCTCATTCTCAGCTCAGCATCGAAAAAGGGTGTATGTGTCTGTGACTATCATGAAAGGGACCCTACACTTCTGAATTTGCCACTACACCACTGGATGTTCAACAGGAGCAGAGAACTTTAAAGGCCACATTCACACACACAGCCGTTTGGTCAAGAGGTATGTAGAAAAATTAAACTGTAGTCCTTGCCAATAGATAGGCAGGAATTAAATCAAGAACATCAGGATCTGCAGAGAGCGAAAAAGGCAGAAGGGCCGTCGTGGGACTTATCAGGATGTTGGTGTGTAGGATATTAAGAGTCAGAGGTCTTTGGGTCACAACCACATCTACAGGGAGGCCTGCATCTGTGTCACACACAGCAGACACAGAACGTGGCACTAGATCTGCCTGCCTGTTGCCAATGATTGCACAGGGTCCAAAATCAGCTTCTGCAAAGGCTGGATGCCCGGGCCTCTCTAGAGCCCTGCTCCAGAAAGGGTCCAAAAGGGCAATTATTCAACTCCCCACCAGAGCTTTGCCAGTGAAAAAAAGCCACAAGGATGGTCTCTGTGATGTGTTCAAAAGCGCACCTGCCCACGTCCAAGCAAGGCTGGAAGAAACACACTGGCCTTCACAGAGCACATTTCCTTTTTGCACGCCAGAAAGTGGACAGTTTACATCCCATAGTTGGAGGCATGTAAACATTTATTTACTTACTGACTTACATTTACCCCCAGCCCAAAAGGTTCTTAAGAGTGGCTTACCAAAAGAACAAATCCGTGCCAAGAGAGTTCCCTGACTTCAGGCTCACAATCAAAAAAGACACGACATAAGAGGAAAAAGGGAAGGGAAGGGAAGGGAGAAGGGGAAAGCAAGCGCGCACCAAGTTCTTAAAAGTTACAGCTCCACAGTTTCTAGGAAAAAATATTAACACCTGCTTCAACAGGAGTGCTCTGAGGAGTCATCAGCTGCACCTCCGAAACTAATCATGTGCTAACTTTGAAAACTCAGTGGGGGAACTTCCTGGCACATAAATGGTGTGTCCTGGCAAATGGTGTGCAGTAGGGGGAGGGGGTCCCAACAGGCTGGTGGAGGGCAGAGGGGGGACAGGAGCCTCTCATCATCTGGGCCCATCAGCACTATAGCCAGCTGTTCCCAGCCTAATTTGCTGCATGGCATAAGCTGGAAGGACAGGGTGGTAAGTCAGTGGCGGAGCCCCGACACGCGTGTCGTACCCACTTCCCACGTGCGATGTGCGTAAGCGTGGTCCAGAGCTGGCCCCCAACCACCGTTACATACCCTGCGGTCCTAGCCCCACTGAGCATCGGATGGGGCGGATGGGGCATATGCTCCCCCCTCCCAACATGGAAAATTCACCAGGGAGAAAAGCAGCGCGGGAGACCAGAGCATGCGGACACACACTAGACTCAGAGAAAAAACCCCACAGCGATCTAGCCCCACCCACAGTGGTGCGTGTGTGTGTATAAGATACAAGAGACCCCCCCCCCCCATCATGGGAGGCAGGCTCGCCGCTGCAAGCCCGGTCTGCCTGGAAGGGGCCTCGTCGTGGCGCGGGGAGGGCGCTTTCGCGGTGCGCCCAGGGCGCGCGGCGCTTGGAGAGGTCGGGGAGGGGGCGGCCGGCCTTGTCCTCGCCGGCTGGCTTACCAGAGGTGATCTTGGGGAGCCCCAGCACGTCCTCCGGGCTGATGACGGCTTTGCGCAGAACCTCCTCCTCGGTGCAGGGGGCGGCCGCGGTGGCTCCGCCGCCGCCGCCGGCAGCCCCAGGCGCGCCTCCGCCGCCGCTGCCCTTCTTCACCTTCATGGCGCTGCTGCCGTCGCGGCCGCCGGCCGAGCGAGTGTTTGCGGCACGCGCGGGGGCTGCTCCTGCAGCGGCGGCAGGGGCCGCCTCGCTCATCCCCGCCCGGCCAGGCCCGGCCGCGCGCCCTAAGCGCCTTTGCGACCGCAAATCCTCCCCCTCTGTTGGCCTCAGCTCCGCCCCAGAGAGCGGGGAGGAGCGGAAAGGGCGCCTCCGAGAGCGTGCAGAGCGCGGGGGGGGGGTAGGGGAGGCCTCTAGAGTTCTGAGGACCACTCTACCTCGCAGGGCTCTTGTGAATGTTTATTTTTGTAAACTGCAGAGAAGAGTAAGATTTTTGCAGGTCCCAGGTTCAGTCTCCAGAAGCATCTCCTGGTACCCCTACCCGAAATCCCGGAGAGTGGCCTTGGAGGAAAGGAGAGGGGGACTGATTGTGAAGGAGGGAGGTGGTCCTCCCTCCCCCGCACAGTTATATGGGTGAGGGGCTAGGGCAGGGGGTGGCCTTCCAGATGTGGATGGACTCCCATCATCCCTGACCACTGGTTATACTGGCTGCTGGGAAGATAAAGTTATCCATGGCCACCAGTTGCAATGGCGATGCACTACCTGCAGCGACGGAGGCAGTGTGCTGGGAGGACACCAGTGGGGAGGATGTTGCAGCACTCGTGGCCTGCTTGTGGGCTTCCCGTCAGGGCATCTGGCTGGCCCTGTCAGCACAGAGCGCTGGACTGGGTCTGGGCCGGCCTTAACAGGTGGGCCACCGAGCTGAACTCAGTGGCTGTGGTCTTTTAACGTATTGGCTGCAGTGAGCTAATGTGGCAAAAAGCAAGTGCCTGTAACCTTTTTTCCAAGGTTCTACAGGTTGTTTGGGTACTAACTACAAAGCTGACCTTCCTTCAATTAGCTTTGAAGTATGTTCCTTTCTCAGTTTCCACTTTAATGTCATTTGTACATGATAAAAATCAGGGGAGGGAGGGAGTGAACACTTCCTAATATTTCCTGGCAAGTTACCACCTGACAATAATTGTGGTGGTTACCACAGGGAAAGTGTGTGTGCCGCCAGGCCTTACCCGAGGAAGAAAAACCAAAGCACGTGCACCATTCTGCTTGGTTCAGCATGGGGAGCTGCATGCAATAATTCTCACATGTAGTCGTGCATGCAATAATTCTTGCATGTGGGCCCCAGCTTGGGGGTCCCTGTAGGGGCCCTAACATCACACCTGCACCAGGCCCCATAAACCCTCTGGGTGGCCCTGCAAAGCTGACACACAAAGACACTCCTTGCCCAGGGCACTCTTTCTCCTAGAGCTGGCCCTAGACTAGATTGTGACCCCTTCGGCCTGATCTCACAGCCAGGCTCTGCTCATGTACGCATGTGAACAGCAGGGGGGGGCACAGAGCCTCTGCCCCTGCCCACATTAGAGCTTATTCTCCAACCCTTGTGCCGCCAGTCACCATCCCTTGGCCCAATAACCTACCTCGCAAGGCTGCTGTGATGATAAAATGGCGAGCAGAGGGGAAGGAGTATGTACATCACCTTGAGCCTTTCGGAGGAAAGGTTTGATATAAAAGTAGCAATACAGTGTTAAAATTAAAAATCCTCCCAACGAGCACCTTCCCTGACATTGCAGCACGAAGGGCCAAAACTGGGTTTTCCTTTCAGGTTAAGGACAATATGATTAAAGACGCTTCCATGCCCCCCCCCGTGGCTTCCAATGGCAGGTTCCTTTAGAATAAACGTGGGCAGGTGTGATCTACCTGTCCAGCTCCAATCTTGGCATGCTACCTGCAGTTTCTCCCTCTGTGTTTCTTATTAAAATATTATTAAACATTTAAAATACTTATTAAAATAGGGAGGACCAGGCCTTCTGCTCCATTTTGTTTACTGTGCATGATTTTATCATGCACTGCGCTAGAGCAAACAGCTGCTTTTGAACTTTTTTTTTTTTTTAAAGAGGCTAATGGCAATCTATCAAACCCCTGGACTGGAACATCTGTGGCTCTCTGGGTGCTGTTGGGACTCCCAGCTCCGGTCAGCGCTGGCCACTGGCCATGCTGGCTGGGGGAGAGGCAAAAGGGGCTCTTCACGCAGCACAGAGTTAAACTGCGGAACTTGCTGCCACCGGATGTTGCGACGGACGCCAGCCTGGATAGCTTTAAAAGGGGGGTTAGCAAATTCATGGAAAGTAACGGGGGACGGGCCCTACGTTGGTGGCACAGCCACTGCTTGCATACTTCAATCCCAATGGCATCTCCAGGCAGGGCTGAGAGAGACTCTGCTCTGCAACTAGAGAGCTGCTGCCAGTCAGTGTAGACAATACTGAGCTAGACGGACCAAGGATCTCACTTGGTAGAAGGCAGCTTCCTTTAATGCTATCCATGGCTACTAGCCACAATGGCTCTCCCTCCACTGTTGGAGACAGTGTGCCTCTGAACACCGACTGCTCGGAGGAATCGCCTGTGGGGAGAGTTGCTGTTGCGCTCGGGTCCTGCTTCCCACAGGGGCACCTGGTCGGCCACTGTGAGGCCCCCTTTGGCCCAATCCAGTAGCCAGGCTCTTTGGATGTTCTTGACATCTGCAGGACCACCCACCAGGTCTCCACCCTGACTCAGTCCCCCGTAACCTCCCACAAACAGCCCCTGCCCTGCTCACCCAAAGGAGGAGGCACCTTTCAATCCAACCCGACTTTTACTGAACATCCAAATGCGTCCTTTTTACACAGGTAGAGTGGGGGACCCCTGGCCGATGAGAAGGGCAGGACTGCCTTTGGGCTCAAGCTTTGCATGGCACATGAAAAGCCCAGCCGGTGCCTCCCTTGCCAGCGAAGATCACGAGGGGGGAAAGCACCACCCCTGGAATGGCTAGGGGAGAGGGGGCGGAAACGACAGGAAAGGCATGTTACACCCCAAGGCACCATCACTAAGCTTCTTCCTGCAAAAGGGAAATTCTGAGGTTGTTTTTTAAAACATGCACGCACACACAAACTGGCAGGGAAATAAATCCCAAAACACTGTTAATATTCTTCTTTAAATGGGAGACGATCGCCAACCTATCACAGACTCTTCTCTACCGTCCCTTGAATCCTGTTGCAGACCCTGTAAAGAGGCTGGTGAAGATCAGAAGCTGCAGACTATCCCCCCACACACACACACACCGGTCAAGATGAGGCTGCAGCAACCCTCCCCAGAAGAGAGAGATGCACCCATGCTCCATGCGCTCCGGACTCCTCCGTCACCGCCTGTGCTAGATGTCCACGGCGGCCGGGACGAGGAGGAAGAGGAGGGTCTCAGTCCACTTTTATCGTTCCTTTCTTGCTCTGCTTCATCTCCCGGACGATCTTCACCAGAGACAGGAGGATGGGGACGGCCATGGGGAGGAAGAGGGGAATGTAGATGGCAAATTTCTGGTCATCGGGGAAGTAGAGGAGGTGGAGGAGGGAAGGGTCGAAAAAGGCCCGTTCAGAGGACGTGATGGCAGCCTTGCTGGCCTGGAAGGCAGAGTCCAAGTGGCCCCGGCTGAGCTCCGCTATGGCCTCCTGGGCAAACTCCACGGCATGGTACACCTAGGTGTGAAAAGGGCACAGCTGTCGGGACCCAAAGGCATCCGTCTGTTTCGGTGGGCTGGGCTGCAGCTCGGTGGTGGCAGAGCATCTGCCTGGCATGCAGAAGATTTCCTCCCCAAAGGCATCTCCAGGTAGCGCCAAAGAAAGACTCCCTGCCTGGAACCCTGGAGAGCTGCTGCCAATCAGTGTGGACAACACTGAGCTAAAGGGACCAGGGTCTGACTCGGTGATGGAGCCCCTGCTTCGCATGCTGAAGGTCCCAGGGTCACTCCCCAGTGGCACTGCCAGGTAGGACTGGGGAAAAAAAACCCAGTCTAAAAGCCTAGAGAGCTGCTGCCAGTCAGTGCAGCAAATACTGAGCTAGATGGACGAATGGTCTGACTCAACATAAAGCAGCTTCCCATTTAAACGACTCCTTTAATTAGAATCTTGAGGTCTAGAATGTTGCATTCCTTTTTAGGAAAAGGACCACAGGTCAGCAGCAGGAGAAGAGCAGCAGAGGAACTAACACAAGCTCAAGTCGGCCGGGAGAAAGAGGGGGTTTGCCAGCCCCCTCCCCTCCGCTCCGGAGCCAGCCCCATACCTGAGAAGCCACGTCGTCCTTGATGACAATGTTGCTGATCTTGTCCAGCAGCTCAGCCAGGGAAGTGAGGGTGGTGGACACCGTGGCCACGTTTTCCACCGTGCGAGCCCACAGCAGGCGGTCCAGCTCCCAGTCGGAGAGACCCTCGTTCCCAGGATTTGCCAGGATGGCCCCACCTGGCAGCGGCCCAGGCAAGATCCCAAACAGCAACCTGAGGAGAGGAGGAGGCCCAGGAAGCGGGGGGTAAAATACCGAGAGTTTGAGGATTTGCCGCACCGAGGCTATTTTCACTATTATTACTTAATATCTTTACCCTGGCCTTTGACACCTGAAATGTATATTTTTAGCACCCACCCTATTCTGGCTGTAAATTGCTTTAACTCATTTTAATATTGCATTTTTACATTGTTGTAACCTGCCCTGGGACCTTATGGTGAAAGTGGGTAAGAAATTAACAGCAACAGTAATAGCTGGATTTATTGTTGTTGTTTTACAAATTTATAAACTGCTTTACAGCCTGAGCCCATCAAAGTGGTGTACAACTAGGCAAAATACAAAGGCTAAAAACAAAAGCACGTCACCAAACTCTGCAATGACTTGGAACATCAGGAGCTGCCCATACCAAGTCATCCCCACTGCGCGTTATCTGCTGCACTGACCGGCAGCAGCTCTCCAGGGTTCCAGACAGGAGGGAATCCCCAGGAAATGCCGCTGGGGATGGAAGCAAGACCTTCTGCATGCAAAGATGCTCTGCCACTGAGCTATGGTCCTTCCCTTGCTTTTAAAACCAATGTTCTAGTCCTCCGAGTTCCAAATAAATGGCTGAATTAAAAAGGAACACAGAAAGCTGACTTTAGCTTTCATTTAGTTCAGTGTTGTTAGCAGAAGAAACAGCTGGTATGGCACAGTGGGGAGGACAGCCTGGCTGGGAGTCCTGAGGCTGCAAGTTCAAATCCCTGCTCGTGTCTCCTGGGTGTCAAGGGCCAGCTAAAGATCACCCCTCAGTGAGTGGCTCAGGGGTGACGTGCCCTGCCACATGTGCAGCCGTGGGCAAGCTGCATAGTCCCAAGGAGCCCAGTTGCCCCCCAGCTGGCAGTGGCAGACAAGGAAGGGGCTGGCTTGTGCAGCTGTGGCAAGCTGAGCAGGCCCTGGCCAGCTGGGGACTAGCCTCAGAGGGAGGCCATGGGAAACCCCCTCTGAATACCGCTTCCCATGAACACCCTCTTCATAGGGTCGCCATAATTCGGGATCGACTCGAAGGCAGGCCATTCCTATTTTTTAGCAGAAGACCCTAGGCTGTCAGGGACTGAACCTGGGACCTTCCACAAGCCAAACAGGCATTCTGCCACTGAGTTACAGCCCTTCTCCCATAAACATCCATAATTCACATGCACAACAAAACAATCCCATTTCTTTCTGTGTGTTCCTAAACCATCCCAGGGTTATAGGCGCACTCACCGCAGCTGAGCCAGGAACACCTCCATCACCCGCACCATGTCGACATCCACCCTCCTTGGGAGCAAGGTCTCGTTGGCTGCTTCGGGGTCGACGTTGTACACCTGGCAACAAGAGATCACATCTCAAGAGTCCTTGCAGGACCCACAAGGGGACCAACCCCCACAGGCACTGGCTAAGATCAAGTGGGAATGGGCTGTAGCGCAGCGGGAGTGCACCTGCCTGGTATGCACAAGGTCTCAGGTTGAGTCCCTGAGAGCATCTCCAGAAAGAACGATTCACTGCCTGAGACCCTGGAGAGATGCTGCCCGTCAGGGTAGACAGTGCTAGCTAGAAGGACCAATGGTCTCATTCAGGATAAAGCAGCCTCCTGTGTTCCCAAAGTGATCATCCTCCCTGACAGCCATCCCGCTGGGACTCTCCCTTCAGGCCTGCAGCCAGCAATTGAGGGATTTCAATAGGAACTGACCCGACCCACCAGATGCGTGGATCAGAACGTAACATCCTCTTGGATTTCACCACCTCAATAAAATAAAATAAAAAGCATTTGTTCTGTGTTTTACGATTTAATGTTTTAATCGTTCTATTTATCGTAGACTGCCATGATTTTTTTTAATGAGTTGGCAGTTGTTAATAATAACCTTTATAAATAAAAAGTATCAATATGTGTTTAGGGAAAAGTTTTTTAAATTGTGTATTTAAAATTGTGCATATGGACGCTGTTTATGTATTTTGGTTTGTTTTCTAACGTAAATAGTTCCACATTGTTTTTGTACTTAATGTGTGTGTGGGTGTAAACCCCTTTGAGATCTCTAGATAGTCAGCAGCCTAAAAGTGGAAATTTTTATTATTTTTGCACAGAACTTTTTTTAAATTGCAGATTAATACAAGAATAAGGTGGAACAGACTTACGAGTTAACGCAAGCAAAAATACCATGAATGGGAACAGTATGTCCATCTCTGTATTCTTCAGTTAAAGGCACTGATACACCACTTAATATTTTTAAAATCTCTAAGCCGTGTACGACATTAAAGCAAAGAATCTAATGTCTGCCCTCTTCCCAGTCAGCCTGAGGGCTCCCCCCCCCCAAAAAAGCATCACCCTTCCCCCTCCAAAAAGAGACACCAAGATGCATTTTCTTTTTTTATGGACCTGGGACGCACATGTGGGAGGAGCCTGTGGCCACCTGCCCCCTCCTCACCATGATCCCGCCCCAGCGGGGGCTGTGGAAAGCATTGGTTGGCACGGGAGCCCCGTCCTTGTCCTGGATGTAGAGGGGGGAGTGCAAGCGCTCCGGCACGTACAACAGGAAATTAAGTACGGGGTAGAGTGAGGCAGCGCTGGATCCTATAAGGAAGCAATGAGAGAGAGAGAGACAGAGGGGGGGGGAGAGAGAGAGAGAGAGAGAGACATCAGGAGCCATGCTGGCTGGGGCTGATGGGAGTTGTAGTCCAAAACCGTTGGAGAGCCCCCGGTTGGACAAGGCTGTTTTAGGCCTATGGGCGAGGGATTTGTCTACCTGCCATGGCTGAAGAAAGCCCTTGCCCAAATGGCTCGAGTCAGCGAACTAAGCCCCAGGGTTGGACTAGGGCCTTAGAGACCGGGGTTGAAATCCTCACTCAGCCAGGAAGGTCGCTGGGCGACCTTGAGGCCAGCCACTCTCCCAGCCTAACCTACCTCACAGGGTTGTTCGAGGGTAAATCAGGGAGTGGGAGAACCATGTCTGTACACCACCTTGAGCTCCTTGGAGGAAAGGCGGGATATAAATGCAGTGGCAATAATAAGAGTCGCATAAGTAAGGGTAGAGGAGTGAACCTCACAATCAACAAGTGATCCGCTGGGGGAAGGCTGCAGAGGGACGTCCTGGACCCAGACGCAGCAACCCGTCAGGCTCTCCTCCACACAGTGGGAATGTCCAAGGGGCCAAAGTTGCACCCCAGCCTGTGTGTGCATGTTACCCTGTTGGCGCACTTGGCCTGGCTTGTAGGGAGGGCAGCAAGGGCTTCGGGGATCCCGACCAGTGGCTCCCCCCAGAAAGAACCAGTAACTATACACCCCTGGGCTGAGAGAGGGTGCGCACGGGGACTCACCCAGCCTGGCTTCCACGGGATTAATGACGTGTGGGAGGCTGTATGCACTCAGGATGTAGCCGGAGGAGCCTGCGTCGAAGCGGGGCGTGACCCCCAGCGCGGCATAGTACAGAATCTGTGGGTGGGGAGGAAGGGAGGAAAAGAAGTGGAAGTGAGCCCGCCTTGCAGGATAGGGCGTTCCCTGCTACCATCCAGTGGCCATCTCTTGAGTGCCGTGTTTGCTGCCCTGGGCTCCTGCTAAGAGGAAGGGCAGGATACTAAATAAATAAATAAACAATAATCCCTGTCGCTTGCGGCCAATGCTCACCTGAGAGTCCACAGAGAATTCTGCCACCATGCTCAGTTTCCCCAACAGGGGCTTCACGTAGCGCTCGATGGCTCCCTCGATGTCCCAGGAGACCCTGTGCGCGCTTGGGTCAGGGTTCAGCAAGCTGAAGGTGATCTCGTACCCTGCAGTGGCGGGGTGGGAGGTTGGAACCGATGACATTTATACATTTATGACATTTATATCCCATATTTCCTCCAAGGAGCTCAAGGTGGAATCCAAACATGGTTCTCCCCCTCCTGATTTCATCTTCATAACAACCCTGTGAAGTAGGTTAGGCTGAGAGACTGGCCCAAGGTCACCCAGTGAGCTTCATGGCTGAATGGGGATTTGAACCCGGGTCTCTCAAGGTCCCAGTCCAGCACTCTAACCACGACACCACCTAAAAGCGCTGCCTACATTTGAGCATACTTTCTATAAACACCAGTTTTGTCTGGACACACATTTGGATGCCATATATTGAACCATACGTGAAAACTAAAATGGTGGGCTTGGCTGTCCGAAAAGCTTACCTGCTTCATCAGGCCTTCTATGGCCCTTAATTTGCTCCTCATCTCTTTTATGGGATATTTACTGCATTTTGATATTGTATTTACTTTTTGCTTGTGATCTTGTTATTGTCATTTGTGCGAACCGCTTAAGAGATTTTGTTATATTAAGTGGTATATAAGTTATACAATTAAACAATTGTTTTTAATCGATGTAAACCGCCCAGAGAGCTTCAGCTATGGGGCGGTATATAAATGTAATAAATAAATAATAAAAATAAAAAATGGATGCATAGATGTTCAAATGTTTTGTTAATGTGAGCTGACAGGGTCTTTTCTGCCTGTCTTTTCTTCCTTTTTTAAAATCTTCTTAATGAAATTGCAAAAGTAATTAAAAAAACCTAACCCCCCCTCCTGTCTATTAATTTCAATGAGTAAAACTTAGCTGGATACATGTTTACAAGACACATACTCCATTGCTCCACCCACATTTTGCCTATGGCCCCGCCCCCAAAACTGGCTGAAAAAAGATTCCTCCCACCCCCAATCTACCCCAATCTTTACCCAAACTGGACTTGAAAGGGCGCTTCCATTCGGTGCCCGGCTGGCCTATGGGGATGCGGTCAGAGAGGGCCTCTGCGATGGACTCCGGAGTGAAGGACATGGCATGGGCCACCTCTTGGACTTGGGTGGCCACAGCCGCCAGCATGTCTTCTGTGCCCCGAGGGGCCCTCATCACGGCGCTGCGGTGCTTGCCAATGTAAACGGCAACCTCCTGCAGAGAGAGGCAGTGAGCAACGGGAGCTCCAGAATCCTTCCAAGTCGGCCCAAATCACATGAGTCACACAGACATGAGCATAAAATGTGAACCTTTTGGCCAGTTCAAAAAAAAGGGAGGGAAGGATCTAGCCCAGTGATCCCCAAACACTTCCCCTCATGGGCCACCTGAAAATTGTTGAGGGCCTTGGCGGACCTCTTAATGATTTTTCTGCCTGTTGTTTAGCAATTTTAATGCACTCGATGCTGTAGGATGTTTAATTGTAATTTTGCAGACACACCGCAGACCATCTGAATGAAGCTCACAGACCACCAGGGGTCCATGGACCTCAGTTTGGCAACCCCTGATCTAGTCAAATGACTGGTCAAATATTGTATAATAAGGGTGGGGATCCCGTGGCCCTCTGGAAGTTGCTGGACTTCAAGTCCCATCAGGCAGTCTGGACAATGGGATGATGGGAGTTGTAGTCCGACAACATCTGGACAGCCACACAGGTTCCCCATCATTGCTGTCAAAAAAGAGTCAGGGTATTTTTTATAGACATAGCTTGACAGGACAAAGAATGTAATTTAAAACCTAAGCAGCTTTGATTCTTAGGCCCTTTTCCATAAAAACCCACTCATGTCTGTTAACTGCAATTGTGAATTGTTTTTAATTATCGTTTCACACAAACCACTTAAAGGTAATCTTTGATTAAGTAGGACTGAAATCTTGCTAAGTGACTGACAAATAACTGATTTAGCTTTAAGAACAATGGCAAGGGATTATTGAACCGCAGAAACAACATTGGGTAAACAGTTGTTGTGTATGTGAATAATTCAGAAAGAATGGTTCTTCTGCTTGGCTTTTATCCTTGAGCACCAAAGAGCTGCCATTTTTAAGTTTATTTATTTATTTAGAATCAATATGTTATTGATTTTAAACATATGCAAAACACCACCAATGAAAAGAGCACATCAAAACCAGTCTGTGGAATACAGTGATTAGAGATCAAACAATCTAGTGACTTTACATAATGCACATAATCCCCATGACATGACATGAGAGATCAGGGGGGGCGTGTATGTATGAAACTACAGTTTTTTAGTGCTGTTTCTAATTATTTTTTTAATCATCATTTTATGTAAACCACTTCAAGATGATTTTTGTTTACGCAGCCTATAAATCTTGCTAAATGAATAAACAAAGCCTCTCAAAAACCTACTAACACCCCCCCAAAGTGATGCCAGACAACCAACCCTATACATTTCATCCCATAATTTAAGCACCCACATTTCCAGAGAGGGATTTGTTTTCCCAGGACGGGGAGAGGAGCAGCCTACCTGTGGTAGGAGAAAAGAATCCCTTAGGATCACGTATATTGTGAGCGAGCCGGCTGTGGCCCCTTGCATCGGAAGCAGCTGGTCATCCGCCTCTGGAACAAGAAGAAGGGGTGACGCTCTAAGGAGCCCCCCACTATCCACAGGCAATGTCCCACCCCAACAGGCCCGCCTTCCAACAAATACCACCCCCCATTTCTATTTTGAAACCGCCTCCCATCAGGCAGACACTTTCTCTATCGTCTTTCTGGCACTGGCCTTCTAAAGGCCTTCCGCTTTCAACAAGCCTTCTGCCTTGGGTTTGGATTGATTTTATTTATGTGCTCTTGTGGTTTGACACTGGATTGACTGTTTTTAATTATATTAACTGTTTTTAATTGTTATATATATGTGATTGTTTTAACTGTTTTATCTACATTATTATAGTTAAATAGTTTGGGGTAGCCTGAGAGGAAATGATTCACAGATGAAAATTCTGATTATTATGATTATGATTATTTCAGGGCGGCTGAAGAGGTCTTGCAAAGGCCACTGATTCCTGGCTTTCTCTTTCTGTCTCTTGTGGAGGATTCTGGTCCAGGAGGATGGAAGGAGAGAAATGACTCGAGGGGGTAAGGCCCACAGCACTCATTCAAAAATCCTCAGCCAATATGTCTCTTAGACAGGATCGCACCTTGAGCCTATCTGAAGTAAACGGCACAGTCTTCCTTTTGTTACCCATGCCTGAGTGATTAGGGATGGGTGAGAATTTCGATTCAGTTTATAATAATAATAATAATAATAAAATTTTATTTGTTAGTCGCCTATCTGTCCGACTTAACGGACACTCTAGGCGACTGACAACCAGAATTAAAATACAATATACAATTCATCCAATATCAAAACATCTAAACACAACAAAAAGCGAATCCACCCCAAGGTTCTTGTAGGCCTGCCTGAATAGCCAGGTCTTTAAGGCTCGGCGAAAGCTCATCAGGGAGGAAGCATGTCGAAGATCATAAGGGAGAGAGTTCCAGAGGGTGGGGACCACAACTGAGAACGCCCTCTCCCGGGTCCGCACCAGCCTAGCTGTTTTGACTGGTGGGACCGAGAGGAGGTCCTGTGTGGCTGATCTTGTGAGGCGGCCTGATTGGTGATACTGGAGGCGGTCCTTCAGATAAACTGGGCTGAAACCGTATAGGGTTTTAAAGGTCAGTACCAACACCTTGAATTGGGCCCGGTAAACCACTGGTAGCCAGTGTAGATCTACTAACACTGAGGTAATGTGATCTTGGCGTCGGCTAAGCTTGATCAAGCATTTCAAGCAGAATTTCTCAAATTTGCGCTTTCCGAAACAATATGGGAACCGAAACACGGCCATTCTTCGAATTCACATTTATTAGGATTTTGGGGTGCAGTTCGCCAACTAAACAACATTTACAAAAATGCATGTATCAGGGGAAAGTGTGCATAAAAAGGAACACATGAGTGACAATAACATGCAAGAAGGCATGAAATGATGAGAAATGGCTTGCAAGAATGTGTTTATTTGGAGAAATTTGCACTAAACTGGTGGACAATTTTCATGAGGATTTTTCTTTTAATTGCAGATCACTGTAGAAATGTAGAGACCTGAATTTAACATTGGAGAGAGACTGAGAGAACCGAAACAGGCAGATCTTTCCATCCCAATGAGTGATACACAATGTCCAGCTACACCTTGAATTCTACCCAGCTACTCTCATCTGACTTATCAAAATCATTACCTTGGGCTGAAGCCTGCGACAAGGCCTTCTCCTCCTGAGAAGTGGCACGGCGGTAAGACACCTCGTAGCGGGACGTCACGCTGGTCTTGGCTGAAGGGACGAGACAGTGGGTGAGACAGTCATAGGAAGCTGCCTTATACCATGTCAGGCCATCATCCACGCCAGGGGTTCCCAAACGGCAGACCACTGGCTTCATTCAGGGGGTCTGCGACATGTCCACATTAAATATTCATATTGGTTTTAATTGTATGTGTATTGCTTCTTTGATTGCATTTTATTGTAATTAAATTTGAATTCTACGCAATGCAAACTGCAATACAATCAAATGCTATATAAGAAATTAAAAGAATCAGTAAGACCACAATTAGAATCATACAGGACATTACGGTTGCTACAAGCGGAAAAATAGTTAAATCGTCTGCCAAGAGAACAGCAATTTTCAAGTGGTCCTTGGGAGGAAAAATATTTTGCTCTACTCTGACTGGCAGCAGCTCTCAGGATTGTGTGTCTCTGAATAGCAGTCGCTGGGAATCCACAGTGGCTTCCTCACATCCTGCTTGTGGGCTGTTCATTGGGGTGACTAGTTGGCCACTGCAAGAACAGGTCACTAGCCGGGTCTTTGGTCTGACCCACCTGCTGCAGGGCCCCTTGAATGTTCTCACACATCTCGGGTGATTCTCTCTCTCTCTTTCTCCTCCCCCCCCCAACCCCCAAACATATTTGTCACGGCTGGTGTGGGAATGATTTAATTGTTGCCCTGTTTTTCTACATAAACTGCCCTGAAAACTTTTCTTGGTCAAAAACTAAACTACAGATGGAGCCCAGGCGCGCACAGGTGGACCCCGGCAGTTCGCATCAAAGTGTAACGACAGAGACAATTTCGCTGCTCAGCATCAAAAGATGAAAACCTGACCGCGCCCAAGGAAGACTGGCCTCAGCCACAATGGTTTATCACACACACACACACACACACACACACAGAGAGAGAGAGAGAGAGAGAGAGTGTTCACACACAGCGATGCATGTTCACACGTAGAGGCAGGCCCTGGAACAGTATTAAACCAACTTACAGTGCAAGGGGATCTCCACCTCCTGTGTCTTTCTAAATGGGAGTTTCCGCTCCTGGTCTCCCAGCAGGGACCCTTTGGCAAACACGACCGAGATGGGCACTGTCAGCTGGAACTGAATCCGAAAAGCATAGCGTTAGCAGTAGCAGGGTACCCTCAGGCCCTCTTCCAACTCGCCCAGACAAACTTCAACTCGGTTTAGATGCAACGCTAAACTATAGCTCAGCATAATGCAAATGAGCCTCAGGCTCCCCCTGCAGGCAGAGGAGATAGGATGCATTCAGTTATTAGTTTCCTGTTACATCCAAATCTGGGGAAACCTTGGTTAGTTTAAACACAGATGTTTCTGCTTTCTGGAGGAAGGAGTACACTAGCCCCAGGCTCATTTCCTTAGCGTTAAATTAAGAATCTCAGAAGAGGCCTGCTAGATCAGAGCAAAGGCCCGTCTAGTCCAGCATCCTGTTCCCACGGTGGCCAACCAAGATGCCCCAGTGGGAAGCCCAAAAACAGGACTTGAGTGCAAGAGCACTCTCCCCCACTTGGCCATTCTAGTCCAAAACAACTGGAGAGTGCCAGGGTGGCGAAGGCTGGCCATCATCTTGCTAGTGTTGGCTGTGAGGTGGTTTTTTCCTCGCCAGGGGTCCTGGGGGAGGCAGCACAGAGAGAAGGGGCAGGCTGCATTCTAACCCGAAGCGTGTCCAACTCGGCGATCTCAGAGTAAGGCAGCGAAGCTCGGTAGGTCTCCGTCGTCTTCCACCAGAGAGGCAGCCCCACCACGATGGCGATGGTGGCGAAGGAGAGCGCGGCGTATTTCCCTCGCGCTTTCTCTGGACAGACACAGAAGGAGGAGGAAAGTGAGTCTCCATAGTTAGCTGGTATAGCACATACTTGGCATGCAGAGGGGTCCCAGGTTCAACCCCCAGCATCTTCAGGCAAGGCTGGGGAAGCCCTGGTGTGAAACAGCTGTGTTGGCTGGGGCTGATGGGAGCTGTAGTCCAAAACATATGGAGGGCATCAGGTTGGCAAAGGATGCGACGGGAGCATAAAAACCCAAAATCCACAGTAGGGTAGGACCTTCCATCCAGAAGGTGGGGGGAGAGAGAAGAAAGGGGGCACAATATTAAAGTCAGGATGTCTTTATTTCAGCTATCGGGGCCAAAAGTCATTGACAGATCCCTCCTCTTTCATTCATTTCACTCACCTTTTACAACCATCTAAGCTAGGCAGCCTTCACCAGGCCCACAAATTACAACATTCCACACTTTGAGTCAATTAATGTTCTTCTATCTTTCTCAAGCATTTTAAGTTTTATAATCAGTAAGTAACTAAGTAACATTCTGTTTGGGTCACAGACCAATGTATACACAGCATGAATAAAAATCAGAACCATATAAAATATGTGAAATCAGCACTGAATAAAAGAATGCCATCAGTATGCAGAGCTACAAATCTATGCGTTTAACCAACCAAACCCCAAGATTACACCTTAATGGATTCCTACATGATATCATTTGTCATTGATTTCTGGCATACAATGACAGCAGCACAGAAACTAGCCATTTTTGCCGTAACCTGTGGGTTCATGTCTGCCAACAAATGTGCCAAGTAAAAATCAATGTTTATCTGAAATGCGCTGTAAAATTGGGAGTAATAAAAGAGTAATGAAAATCCCTATCAACAGAACAGTTTATAAACAGTTTATAAAATAAAATGCGACCCTCAGTTTCCCCTTCTCACATTCCACACGGGCAAACTGTTCATCTGGTCATTGCTGGACACCATACACTGACATATGGCAGTCAGGTTAGAAGTGGATGCACAGAACAGAGCAGCCAGGGTGCAGCCATGATGAATTGAAGAGGAGGCCAATTTCATGCTGCATGTGTGTCATTTCGGGCTGAAGGCTGCTTGCAGTTTTGTGAACATCGCACTTTCTACTGCCAGAGAAGAGCTTGGTTGGTACGGATAGCCCAAGCAATGTCGAATTTTCACAAACCTGTTCATGATGGGGGTTCCTTTCTATACTTTCCATCCAAGAGGGCAGATGGCAGAACACTGAATCTTC
The DNA here is from genome assembly GCF_030035675.1 of Rhineura floridana. NCBI lineage: Eukaryota > Metazoa > Chordata > Lepidosauria > Squamata > Rhineuridae > Rhineura > Rhineura floridana. Next base: position 19,774,060 of record NC_084500.1, on the reverse strand, counting down.
TGGATTTCGGGATATTCAGATTTGTCAAATAGCGCATGGGCACCAATGCTCTGAACAATGCAGATTAATTTCATTTCATAATAATAATAAATTAATTGCTCTGTGAGTGAGTGAGAGAGAGAGAGAGAGGAGGAGGAGGAGGCCTCTCCTTTGCCTCCCTCCATTGATCTACTCCCAGTCAATTTCAATACGGTGACCCCTCCCCACCCCCACAAAAAGAATTATGAGAAAGGCAGAAAAGATAGTTCCTTCTTCACTCTACTTATAGGAGAGTAAATCCCATTGAGCACAATGGGACTTACTCCCGAGTAAACACGCACAGGATTGGCCTGTGGATGAAGACTGGGGTCTATGCTGCAGAATTCGGATGCTGTCTGGACAGATGGGTCCCTCCACCCCTGGCACCGAGGGGCTCGGACTCCTGGGTCCCCTTCCCTCCACCCCAGTCCCGCACCTGCCGCATCAATCGCTGCAACGGCGCTGGCATCGGCCGCCATCCTCGCTCCCGGAAGCCGCCCCTGGCCAGCACTGCTGTAGGGCGGAGCTGATGTCGTCCAACACCGATTGGCCCAATCGAACGCGCGGATCAGCTGAGCGACAGCGACAATGTCCAATCAGCGATCTGTTAGGGTGCTCCTCGACTGAAGGCCGCTGACCGTCCCTACGCAGGGCAAGGGAACGTCTATCCAATGAGCCGAATGCGGATCAGCCTCTCCTACTCCGCCGTCAACTGGAGCGACAGCTAAGATAGCCAATGGAGAAAAAGCTTGAGAGACCCGCCTTCTGTACGGCAAAGGAGAAGGGACAAGATAGGAGAAATGAGGTTTGTTTAACCCTCTCCTTTCCTAGAACGAAGGTGCCTTGGAGTCCTTTGGATTTAACAGGGCAAAATAAAATAAAATAAAATGCATTTATTAATGTTGTCCAGATGTGATATGTACAAAATGTGTTGCTTTTACAGAATGTTTTATATGACTTTGTGTAGATTATAGTTAACTGCTAGAAGGGGAGTAAGAGATGTAGCTAAGTAGGGCAAGGAAGGTAACATAGAATAGATGCAAAACAGGAAACAGGTGCGACACCGACAGTTTGCGGTTAAGTTCTGCTCTGTCTGTTGACATAGGAGGGGAGATGGCAAGAAGAGAGAGAAATATACAAAATATGGGCAATAATAAATATGAGTATGGGGGAGCTAAAATATGAGTAGCGGGAGATGTAAACAGAGGCGGGACTTCCGGGGATACTAATAGGCGGCACGGATAGGTTGTAAACCCTGGAGTACTCGACCAATGAGGAAACAGGGGAGGGAACGAAGCGACGGGCGGTAGAATAAACGAACTGTACCGATGTTGCTTGAGTGTGCCTACCTTGTGGACCCCCGCTCTTGCAAGAACGTAGAATAAACGTATATTACTGCTTCACTAATGATCTCGTGGTGGGTCTCTTAAGAACCGTTGTTTCTCACACAGAAAGTCAAATAATATATAGTATTAAGGGATGCAATCCTATTTGAGAGTAAACCCTACTGGACTCAATGGGGCTTATTTCCAAACAGACACGCGGCCCCGTTAACAGAACGAATGAATGAAATATTAAATTGGCAGCAGTGATCCAACAGCTCTTCCTGAATGCCAGGATGAGGGGTCACATTTGCAGTTCAAAATCATGCGTGGTGCATTGAGAAACGGGAGCAATCCTAGAACCCAAGGAGGGGACATCCAAGGAGAGACAATGACGGCCACCAGCTTGGGTGGGCTTGAAAAGAGGACTAGACAAATTCATGGAGTAGGCTATCAATGGCTACTAGCCACGGTGGCTTTGTTCTCTGTCCAGTCAGAGGCAGTGCACCTCAGTGTACCAGTCATTGCGCATCACAGGTGGGGAGAGTTGCTGCTGCCCTCAGGTCCTGCTTGCCAGCTTCCCATAACGGGCCTCTGGTTGGCCACTGTGAGGACAGCAGGCTGAACTAGATGGGCCCCCTTTGGCCTGGCCTGGCAGGGCTCTTCTCATGTTTCACCACCACCCTAAAATTGTTGCCATCAGAATCCCCTCAAAGGCAGGCTTTGTCTTGTGGATATTTTGTGTGCACCTCCACTGCATGGGACTCGAACCCGGGGTACCCGTTTCCCATCACACTGCCCTCCTCCTAAAAAAGACAGCACTTAAGGGAGTGGTGCAGGCGTTACCAGTGTGCAGTCACTGCTCCCACAGTGGCACCCAAACCCTTTCCAGGGGACTCCCCTGGATTTTTCCCACAGTGCCAGGCGCTTTCTGGCTGGCTGGCTGTGTAGTGCATTTAGACTCCGGCAGGGGATGTCATAGGGTGCAGTGACTGGTGCTTACAATGCATGGTATTGTGTGTACACTGTGCGGTGGAGTGGTTAGTGTCAGACAGACCTGGGAGACCAGGATTCAAATCCCTGCAGGGCCATGAAGCTTATTGAGTGACCTGGGGTCAGTCACTGTCCCTTAGCCTATTTAATAACATAAAATAAATAATCAATTAGTCAAATCAGTAGGAATTCTGGCTGTGGGAGAAGGATTTTCCAGGCAAAAATCTCGGGATACATTTGGGGCGCAGCTTTCAGTCCTATAAAGCAGGGTGTGGAGCCTCAAGCCTGGGCCCCAAATGCAGCCCTCCAAGGCTCGCCATCTGGCTACAACCCTCCTCAGTCTTGCCAGGCTGGAATATACAAACACAAGAGGCACCTCTGTCACTCCACCCACTTTTCCCTTCTGGCCCCACCCACTTTGGACTGGCCCTGCCCCCATTTGCATGTGGCCCCCCAGGAGATGTCCCAGGAGGTGATACGGCCCTTCAGCTGACAAGGGTCCCCCACCGCCCCCCTGGCCGTAAAGCTTTGGGGGATGCCATCTCTCACGTTTGCTGGTTTTTTTCCTTAAGAAAAAGAAAAAAACTAAAAGGGCATGAAGGCCCAGAGAGGTGGTGGCCCCCGAACTATGGAATAGTCTCCCCGAGGAAGTACACTTGGCGCCGACTCTGCTTTCCTTTCGGCGCCAGGTTAAAACCTTCTTATTCTCTGAAGCATTTTAATCTAAATTGATCAAAATATAAAGATGTTACTGCACTGATTTGGATTGTATTATGCTGTATTATATTGTGTTATTTATTGTATTTTTATCTTATTGTATTTTATGTTCACCGCCCAGAGAGCTATTGCTAGTCGGGCGGTATATAAATTTAATAAATAAATAAATAAATAAGAGAGGTCATTGTTACGCCTAGTGGGTTTTCGTGGAAGTGGGACGTAAAATGACACGAAGTTAACGTTTTTTAAATTGCATTGCAGATGATGAAGCAACAAAAGGAGGAAAAACAGAATACACCTCAGATCACTTTACTCCTCTATCAGTTTATTAGTTGCAAGGACTGCTTGGGTGCATGTGGCACACGCTCAAACACACACACGCATGTGCACAAGCACAGACACACACAGTGCGGTAACGGCCTCCCTGCCCATCGGCAAATTGGCCCTCCCATGCCGACACTGCGGTGGCTACTCTATGGGGCAGGACAACCACAAGAGCAGCATTGGAAAGCAAGACATCACCTCAAAGTGCAGGAGCCGCACGTGGATTGGAGGGGGTGCGGTGAGAGGCAAGGGGACCCCAAATATGCAAAAGGTGGGCGGGCAGGCAGACAGACAGGGGCAGGCAGCGGCATGCTGGCGAGATGACAAAAGGTTCTCTCCCTCGCAAGGAACTTCCTGCCAGCCTCAAAACTTTACATCCTACAGGAGACCCCTCCCCTTCTCCGTCCCACGCAATGGATTCACCCCACAGCCCTCTTCTGCATTCTGTGGCTGCCCCCCACGCACACCCTCTCTTCCCCCCCCCAGACTGAAGTATCCTATTTGGAATCTTCCTTGTTTTTTTGAATGTGCTTAGGATTCCTCAGAACAACCCTGCAAGGTGGGCCTGTGTTATGATGACTCCTCGCAGATGCAGGATTGTGCAAGAACGATCTCCTCTTTTTCCTCCTCATGCGTCGCCTCTGGGGCCGGGCACTCCATCACGGCTACTTAGCTCCTGTCACAGCTACGGTAGGAAAAGCTGGGTACAGTTGGCATGGCTGGTATGGAAGGTGGCAGAGTGGGAGGTTTCTGTCAGTGCAGGGGGGCTAAAAGCCGGCCCAGGTGGGGGTGGTCCAAGCCCAGGGAGGGCTCAGTAGGCATGGTTGGCGACATACAGAGACCGCCCAGCTGCACCAGAACTGTTGCCGGAACCTTTGTACTTGCCGAGGGCTGCCAGGCCATTGACCTGGAAAGCAGAGAGGGAGGATGCCTTATCCTGAGCCATGTTGGGAGTAAAGCCCCAACACGTTACAAGTGGCCTGAACAGGGGTAGGGAATAGTCAAAAAGGCAATCTATTCTTCCCTCTGCTGACTCCTCTAAAGTGTTTGTTGTTTTTGCAGGCTTTGCTCCTCCCCTTCCTGTCTTTGTTATCAGTTAGTTAGTCATGGCTCCCTGAGTGGAGGCCGCATGGCTGCTTCATGTTATGACTTTACCTCTTTGTCGTAATAAACCTGACGTTTCTTTAGTCTTTCAACTTCCAGTCTCAACAGACCAGATGTTTCTGCACTCCACAGTGATATATGTCTACCAAAAACTCTAACAAGTCAATCCATATGGCTCAGGACTGTTCATACCAGCCTTCCCCAACCTGATGCCCTCCAGATGCTTTGGACTACAATTCCCATCAGCCCCAAGCACTGTCCATGCTGATCAGGGCTGAGGTTTAGCTCATCGGTGGCTAACCTGTGGCCCTCCAGATGTTGCTTGACTTTAACTCCCAGCAGCCCCAGCAGCTAGCATGGCCAATGGTCAGGGGTTATGGGAGCGGCAGTCCAATGAAATCTGCTTCTCCATCTCTGCTCTAAAGGACATCCGACCCAGCACCCTCTGGGGGGAAGTGGGGGGAGGGAAGACCCCCTCCCACACTCTTTTACCTCGGCACGCTGCACAAACTCCTCCGTGGCCGCATCCTCGTTCTCCCGCCAGCCCCGCCAGGCGTTGAGGGCCGAGGCCTGCAGGGCCCGGCCATAGGAGAAGGTCAGAGCCCACGGCTGGGGCAACGGGCAGTTGTTGATGGCGTTGAGGTTGATGGAGGCCTCCTCCTCGCTCTGCCCGCCAGACAGGAAAGTGACGCCTGACAGAAAGTGACGGAAAAGTGATGGCTGGGCAATCAGCGCTGAGGACTGCCGGACAGGATTCTAGTTTTCAACCCCCCTTGCAACACCCCACACACCGACTCTGAGAAACTCTCCCTTGTGATTCCCTGCAACTGGTACTCAGAGGTAGCATATACTGACCCATCAATATCGTGCATGCTGTTTTGTTTTTCAAGACAACCTGGTGGCATCCCCACCTGAGTTCCCACACTGAGCTTGGGAGCTAGGGCAGAGGCATCTTGTGTTGTAGCAAGCAGGTCTGGCTTCTCGGAGTAGCTGTGGGCATGGGCATGCTTGCAGTACCTGGAACAGCAGGTGGCACCGTGCGGCGCAGAGCAGTCACGGTGGCCATGGCAATCTCTTCAGGGCTGTACTTGGTCGGGCAAGCATGGCCAGGGGTCACCATGTTGGGCTTCAGCAGAGTCCCTTCCAGATAGATGTGGTGGTCGCTCAGTGCCTTGTACACAGCAGCCAGGACCTGGAAACCAACAGGTGCAGCTGCAGAGATTTCCACAGACATTATCCTGCCCGTTCCTTGGTTAGCACCAGGCAGGGTCCAAAAGTTCCCCTTCCAACTCACAGCCCCAAAATGCAGCCAGCTCTAAAGCAACACTATTGTTCCTCCCCAAATCAGAATAACCTTGGAGTGCAATACATAAGCCCTGCATTCTCTAAGCAGGCACTCGCCCTAGGCATGTGGTAGAGGGGCTACGAGCAGCTGGGACAGGCTTTGGACTCTGTAATTTTTTTTTAATGATATGGTTACAATGTTTGACATTTAAATAGTGTCTTTCAATTTTCCATTGTGGTTCAAATATGTTCACTTATTAATCTTACTCATAAGCACTCGATTGTAAAGTGTTTCTTTAACGTTGCAGATCAAGTTGTTTATTTACAACATATCCAGTAAAAAAGAACACAGACATATAATGTTAACAAAACCATTTTGTTTCACTCCAGTCCTTCTAATACTGTTTTATCTGCTACATGACAACAGAGTTCAGCCTTGCTGACATTTTACCAAACTTGTTGGACGAGACCATAAACTTTAAGAATTTTTAAAAAAAATCACATCCCAAAATAGGCCTTCATGGTGTGGATTAAGCCATGTCTGTTTCTAAACTGCAACGGACACAGGATAGAAACCTTTTCCAGAGACTAAAGACACGCAAGATGGTGGCCCCACTCCCACCCTGTGTGCACTCTAGGCCTCCCACCCTCCATCAGCAGACTTTCCAGTTCCTGAAGCAGCTCAACAGCCAATAAACCCCCACATGCCCGCCCATCGCAAATCAGGGGTTGTATCCCATGCTAGTCATGCTCAGAGAAGACCTAGAGAGATGAACAGACACAAGTAACTCAGGCCTGTTAATTCCAGTGGGTCTACTCTGATCTTACTTGAATCCCAGCAACGCTCACCTTCTCAGTCACATACTGGCAGCGCTTCAAATCGTGGTCCCCGTCAGGCAAGATCTCTGGTTCCACAATGGGCACGATGCCATTCTAGAGCAAAGAGCGAAAGCAAGCAGTGAAGGCACGAGAGGCCTCTTTGGGGTGTCCCAATCCAACAGCGCGCTGGCTGCGTAAGGCGAGTATCCGCCCCATTGCCGCTCAGAGCGTGCTGCAAGGCATGAGGCCGAGGCAGTCAAGCCGCAGAGGCCGGCCGACGCCGGTTAACATGTGTCTTCTAACATGTGTCTCACCTGCTGGCAGATGCTGGCGTAGCGCGCCAGGACGTTGGCATTCTCCAGGATGGCCAGGGAGGAGGGGGTGTCCTCACTGATCTTCAGCACACAGCGCCACTTGGCAAAATCCGCCCCGTCCTTCTTGTACTGGGCACAGCGCTCTGACAGCCCGTCGAGGCCTGGCAGGAGGAGGAAGGAAGCACAGCCCTCACCAAAAAGGGGCAGGTGGCGCAAACCCCACACCTTGCCCACAAACTGCAGAGAGGTTTCTTTCCTCAAGCCTTTGCTGCTGTTCAGCTGGCGTACTTGACAGGGCTGTCAGTACTCCGTGGTGGCGCCCCTGCTTGGCATGCAAAAGGTCCCACGTTCAGTCTCCAATGGCGGAGTCTCCAGGAAGGGCTGGGAACGCTCCCCCTCTAGTGCTGTGCTAGATGATTTTTAATTGGATTTGTATGGCTCCTTTTACTTCTGATGTATTATATTTGATTGCCTTCCACAGAATTCAAATTGTCATACAATAAAATAGCCTCCTCTGCAAGGGTGAAGTCGTCCAGGGACTCGGCGGGGGGTCTTATACCCCTTACTTTTTGGGGAGCAGGGTCCCAGCAGAGTCCCCAGGTCTCCAGCATCCTACAAGCCAATAGTCATGAAAGGGGTGTGTGTTAGCCACTGAGAAGAGTCTTCTAACATGTGTCCTTGTCCTTTCCTGGTGATTGGAGCCAATCAGTGAAAGGAAGTGAGCTAGCCATTGAGAAGACTCTTCTTAGTAGCCAAGACTCTTCCCTTTCATGCTGTTTGGCTCCTAGGGATGTCTGTTGTTGTCGGAAAAGAATTAGGATCCAATTCTCAATCCAGCAGCAAAAAAAGGGGGGAGGATAGGAGGAGGTGTGGCTGTAACTATCATGAAGGGACCCTGCACTTCTGAATTTACCACTATACCGCTGCTCCTCTGTTGTCTTTTCCGCACCTGCCAAAGACATTTCTCTTTCAGCAAGCCTTCTAAATGGACATTTTTATCTCAGCTGGTATCTGCCTTGCGTTAAATTGCCTTGAATTGCCTTGAATCTGCCTTGAATTTATTTTCTCTATGTGCTGTCGTCGCTCTAAAGTTTGTATATTTGCAATTGTTTCTTTTAACATATGCAGTTGTTTTTTTATATACGTAGCTGTTTTATCGATGTTATTCGATTGTAAACAGCTTTGGGGTGCCTTTTGGGAAGCGATTCATAAATCAAACAAACAGATACTAGGAGAAACAATTAAAATCCAATTAAAAATCAATGTGAACATTGAACGCAATGGGCGTGCCATCTCCCATCTTCAGCCACACATCCACAGACAGGCGACGGTCCACAGACCACAGTTTGGGAACCCCCAAGTTAATAGGATGAAAATAAATGAAAAGGATTGATCAGTTAACCTTTCCTTAACTGACTTGTGTCCCCTGAGGATCCTACCTTGGGTGGTGGTCTCTCCATCTGTCCCGGCCAGCGGCACAACACCCTTGTCCACCTGGGAAAGAAGCAAGGTATCCACTGCTGACAATTTCCTCCCTGGCCAACCCTCTGCGCCTCGGCCCCTCTGTAAGCACCACGGCTCTCTGCAGAACAAGTCCACAGACAGCCCCGGGGGCAAGAAGCTGGGGGCCAGGGACACCCTGGAAGGACTCGTGAGCAGTAGCAGCTGGTGTCCATTGGGACTGGTGGGACAGAAGGCAGGGAGCCCAACAGCGGGTGCAGCTAGAGCCAATGATGGGAGGAGACAACGCATTCCAGTTTGGTCCTCATCCTCTCCCTGCTGAGTCCTGCAAGGGGCAACCCTGAGGTGGCGGAGGAGGAAGGTGGCAGGCAAGGCTACCCCCTAGACTAGGTGTTCCGTAGGAAGGAAGGCAAGTGGGGGCAGGCTGAGGCTGGCAGGGATGTGCCCCACTGGCCCAGCCTTCACGGTGCTTAAGGTGTGTTTCTGGACAGCTTGTTGTGATCCAATCAGTCAATGAAAAACTGAATTCAAACGGGATCAAAACTGCCCTGAAAACAGAGGGACAAAAGACACAGATTGTGAATATTACTGAATGGTGCAAGAGACAGACCGGTCTTCTTCAACCTGGTGCCCTCTGGATGTTGCTGGGCTCCATCTCCCATCATCCCTGATGGCTACAAGGGATGATGGGGAGGACACCAGCTTGTTGTCATTGTAATAACAATTACTCTTCTTTATTACTAATATTTATTTATTGGATTTCTTACCCCGCCCTTCCCCACAAGGTCCTGGGACGCGTTACAGCAATTTAAAATATATAATATTAAAAGCAGTTAAGCCAAATTACAGGCCAGATTTTAGGGTGAGTCCTAAAGCAGTGGGTCCCAAACTCTCCCACGCCGCATGGGCCACTTGAAGATTGCAGAGGGTCTTGGTGGACCACTTAACAATTATTCTGCCTGTTGTACAAATTGTAATGCACTACACTAGATGCTGGATGATCTTTAATTGCATATTTATGGCTTTTTCCATTCTTCATATTGCATTCCAATTAAAAATTAAGAAGAATATTTCATGCGGCAGAAGTGCCATCTCCGCCTTCGACCACAAACCCACAAGTACGCCATGGACGACGTGAATGAAGCTCACGCCACCACTGGTGGTCCGCAGACCAAGGGTGGGGAACCTTGTCCTAAAATAGGCAGATTCTGGGTGTGGAAGGCCAAGGCAGTGAAAGGCGACTCTCCCTTCCAGCCTGCATCAGGCAATTTTCTTTGGAGAAGGACGAGGAACCTGGTGCCCCCTGGATGTTGCTGGACTACAGTGCCCAGCAGTCCCAGGATCATGTGGCCATGCTGGGGCCAATGGGAGGGCACCACGTCTTAGAGGCATGGGATGGCGCTGGTTTTTTCAAACAGCACATTTCTCTGGCTGGGAGAAAGCCCTGCACAGGCACTTCGCAGCCCTCAGGATGATGGATGGGAGGCTCAGCTGCCCAGAAAACATCTTGCCAGGACGCAGGGGGTGGGAAAGGAGCTTTCCTCTTTCCCCTGATGGCTCCCCACACACACACACAGCCCCACTTCGGTCCGGAGCACCTTGATGCCCACAACGATGCCCTTCTCCTTGACCATCTCGACGAAGGGCGTCCCGTCGTCCGCCTTCTGGTACATGGTCTCGTGGAAGAAGATGACGCCCCCAATGCACTTCTCCACCCGGCTGTCAGCGCTGAAGAGGATCTGCCGGTAGAGGCGCCGGTTCTCTTCTGCGTTCTCGACCCCGATCTGGTTGAGCCGCTTGGCCATGCTGCCTGTCGGAAGAGAAAGGGAGAGAGGGAAAGGGCTCAAAATGGACTTCCACGCAAACGTTCAGCGACACAACAGCTCAGCATCTGGCCTCCGTTCCCACCTGTAAAATGGGAACAATCGTCACTTGCCAAAGTGTGTGTGTCGGGGGGGGGCACGGTGGCTAGGAAAACGCTACAGATTCACAAAGCTATCTGGGGAAAGGGCCGTAGTAGCTTGCTGGCAGAGCATTGCTTTGCATGCAGAAGGTCCCAGAGTCAATCCAAAACGGCATCTCCAGGAAGGGCTGGGAATGCATGCAAAGCAGATGTCCTACCACTATGGACCTTTTCCCCAAAATTGTTGTGTAAATTTGTGTAGGTATTAGCAGATTGTCAACGGTCTGAGCTGTGTGTGTGCCAGTGTGTACGTTTACCTAAGTGGCGGGCTTTTACCCTGCATTGAGATCACTGCGACGTAAGACTTAGTAAAATAAGAAAAGCTACTCTATTTATAGAAATAAGTAGCAGTAGATAGGACAGGCATACCTAGTTCTAACTAACTAAGTTGGAGGCGCAATGCCCAGGCTTGGGAGTCGCCCTCCTGGCTCAGGAGAGAGAGAGCAGAGACAAAGGTGTCTCCTCTCTCTCTGACAGTTGAAGAAGAGAAGGGAAAGGGCAGAAGGAGGAGGAACAGATAAGCTTCCCTAAAGACGTATCAGTCTAACAACGGGAAGGAAGGCAGTCAGAGCATCACAGGTAAAGGTAGTCAAGCCCTAGCCAGCTGGAGGACCCTAACTCTGTCTCCCTTCTGGAACATAAACAAAAGAACAAAACAGGAGTTGCTCTTGCCCCACTTCCAACAAAAATAAAGCAAGATTCTAGTCCTCATGATGTTGAATAATAGGCTGGTTTAAACAGGAACCAGGGAGACTGCCTTATACAGACCGCTAGTCCATCTGGAGCAGTGCTGCCAATGCTGACTGACAGCGGCTCTTTCCCAGCCCTACCTGGAGATGCAGAGGATCGAACCTGGGACCTTCTGCATGCAAATCAGGTGTCTGCTGGGAGAAGAGTCTGCTCCTCTGCCAGCAAGCCCTCGAGAGGGAACTGCCGCCAGGGTTGGCAAACGACTCCCTTCTTGTGGATACCCTCACAAAAAGACAAACCTGCCAGACCTACCCACGGATTCATCGGCTGCCAGGATGCCCTTGCCCGGGGCCACGATCTGCTGGGCAATGTCTGCGAGCTCCTTCTTCTGCAGCGGGGTGAGGGCCGGATACTGGCGCGTCATCTCGGCTGCTTTTTCCTGCAGGGGTGCCGAGGCAGGCACAAGGAATGCGTCAACAGAACCCTCCCTCCTTGACTGACTTTGCACCCGCGAGGCAGCCGCTCTCAGCCCCCCTGCCCTGCCCCCCCCACAAGTGGGCCGCCCAAACCGCACCGGGGCCCCCAGAAAGGCTTCCAACTCCTTGAGTGATCTGAGGATCAACACCCGGGGCGAGCGGAGAAAGGGTGCTGGGCCTGCGTGCTCTCTGCAGTGGAGAAGCAAAGGTGCTCCCCTGCTGCAGCATCTTCCCTCTCTGACGGTCATCCCACTTTCCAGGGCACCTGAAGAGGTGCTGGGGACCCACTGCTGCCATGATCTCAACGTCATGTGGGCCGCCATCAAATCTGGCACGAGCGCCTGTGCGTAGACCTTCTACCTCTGCCTGGCTAGGGTGCATCTTAGTCCTTCATAGGAAGCTGTCTTGCACAGAGTCAGGCAGTTGGCCCATCTAGCTCAGTGCTGTCTACACTGACTGGCAGCCGCTATTCAGGGCTGCAGGCAGGGCACATTCCCAGCCCTACCCGGAGATGCCGTCGAGGACTGAAGCAGGGACCTTCTGCATGCCAAACAGGGGCTACTGCTCTTCCCCATAATATGCACGGAGAAAAGTCTGCCCTCTGGTCCCAGATGGATGCACCTGCATAGTAGGGAGGGGGGTACTCTGCCCAAGCCCAGAGGCACTCTTTTAAAAAAATATAGACGTTCCAGGGCTGAGCCCCAACATTGCTATTTGAGATTTCTAAGTCCTGTGGGGAACAGGCACCAGAAGGAAGCAGAGGAGACCAGGAGTGCCCCTAACTCCCCCACACTCCCCCACGCTTCCTAAGAACTGTCCTCTTACCTGTCTCTTCCCCCCCCCCCCCACACACACACAGAGAGAGAGAGAGAGAGAGGTGTCTCTCACTATAGAAATTATACATGTGGGAAAGAGGAGGAGATTGAGGAGCGTCACATTAGTGAGAGGAATACACTCTGCACATGCCTGAGGGCACCCTTCCCAGTCACCTGGGACTGAATTCCAGAGGCCCAAATCAATCCCAGACCTCAACCCACTCTGTGGGGGTGACACCACAGCGCCTCACACACACACCCCTGCCAACCCAGGCAGCATTTGACAGAGCATAATGCAGAGCTGGGCGGCCAAAGTCTCGGTGGAAGCCATCGCGACACCACGGACACATGTCTGGCCTCCTGGCACCCCCAGCCTGTGCGGTGGCCACTCCCTCCCCCCCCCATCATAGCCACCCTTGGGGCTTATTGTCAGCAGCAGATGAGGATTAACCCTCGCCCTTCCCTTCCCTATCTCAAGCAAAGCCTGCAAGATACATTCCAGGAAAGGTATTTCTGTTCTCTGGAGCATCACTAGCTCCCCCCCCCCCAAGCTCCACTGTCCAGTGACTCAGTAGGATTCATGCCCTCCCCCCCAGTATCCTCCCGAGCCTGACACCAAGATTTGTCGGAGTTAAGGCACACCATCATGGCAACTATGACCCCCTTTTGACCCCAAACCAGGCAGGGATAGGAGCCCTCGCATGGGGCTTCAGGCGAGCTTTGCTGGGACCTCATTTTCAGGACCAAGACAGAGCCCTAGAACAGCCACTCTGGAAAACAGAGTGCTAGGCTGGATGGGCCCTTTGGGGCCTGATCCCCCCCAAGGCAAACCTGATGCTTCCAGCTTTCTAATGGGTTCAAGGAAGCCAGCAACCTGAGCCGCAAGGAAAGGCTTTAGAGCTGCGGGGAGGGGGGGAAGGCTGTCATTCGCCACCTGTCCGGGGGGGGGGGAGATTGAGCTGACCCCAATCCGTCTGCAAGGCGCACAAAGGGACGCCCTTTCGAGCCAGGGCAGGAACAACAGGCGAGGTTGCCATGCTGGCAGCGTCCGAGAAAGGCTTCCGCTGCTGCCAAGAAACGGCTGGGAAAGAGGCAGGAACCATCAGCGGCGCTTTTCCAGACTCGGGGCCGCAGGAGAAATACGCCGGGAGGCACCCCAGGGGCACGAAACACGCCCGCGCAGAGCAGGTTTTGCCTACAAAGGGCGGCGGGGCAGAAGAGGAGCCCCAAATTCCGCCGGCGCCTCTGAGCAGACCCATTTAACTTCATGGACATAGCTAGCGGAGGTCCATTCATTTCAATGGGTCTACTCTGAGTAGGGCTTACTTAGCTACAACCCAGAGAGAGAGAGTCGGGCACTCTCATCACACACATTAGTTCAAAAATATTTTTCCCTACCGCCTAGCCTAGGTGCCTCTGAGCGCGTGCAGAGTGCACTCCTCCCTCCCACCATTCCAACATGTTCGGTTTAGGGGATCAATCTTGCGCCCCAAGACCTTCCTTGCCTCCCATATGACGCCACGCAGCATCGAGGGGTTCCGGCCGAGGAGCCCCCACCGTCTCCCCACGCCATTCCGCTCCCGCCGTGGAAGAATCCGCAGCGACCGAGGCCGGCCGGCGGGAGAGAATCGCGGGGAGGAAAGAGGGGTGAGCCATTCGGGGGGTCCCCGCCGCGTCCGCTCCCTCAAACCTGGAGCCGTCGAGGAGCGGAGCTTTGGCGGGGGGGCACTGCGCATCCCTCCCGTGGAGCAAAGGGGCAGCTCGCCTTTGGGGGTGGGGGCAGTGCCAGGAGGGAGGAGACGCGGGCGCCCTCACCTCCCCAGGCCCCGGTCCGGGCTGGCTTACCGGCCTGCCTCCGTCCTCCGGCGCGACTGGCGTCGTGGCTGGCGCGACTGGTTGTGCGGACGTCGCGGCTTCGGCTGCAAAAGAGGCTGCCGGTGCCGCAGAGCTACGTGACTGAGGCGGGAGGAGGAGCCAGCCGAAGGGGGCGGAATCCCGCACTCAGCCTGCCGGGTCCAGAGCGGCGCCCAGCAGCCACACAAGGAGGCAGCTTCACCCTCCCTGGCTCCGCTGCGCGGAAGGGTTGAGCTAAGCACGGGAGCGTCTCTGAACGCGTGCAGAGTGCCCTTTCCCTCGCCACCGCGGCTGGGCCACGGGCATCCAAGCCCACCCCACCCCAGGTCTGAACGTACCTCTCTCTGTGTTCCCTGCCCCCCTTCAAACCCACCCAGCTGGGGGAAAGCAAATGGCTCTTTTGCCAGCCAGGCCCGACACCTCGGTGATGGGCGGCCCAGTCCGAGTTGAGAGGATAGGCTTTTCTCTCTCTATCCTCTCACAGCACATCCTTTCCTTGGTACCACAGCTTGAAGTCTTGGGGCTTTAAAAAGCACTCTGCACATGCTTAGAGGGACCACAGCACGGGCCCGACTTGTCACTGTAAACAAGATGGTTTGGGGGTGGGCTGAGCCCTCCAGAAGTTGCACCCGCTTCCCGCAAAGGCGGCCCGTGGAACCTGCAAGGACACTCTTCCCCTCCCCCAAAAGGGAGGGCACCTGCTCGCAGTAGGAGAGACGACTGGGTTGGGCCTGGCATGGTTCTGGCAAACCCCCTTGCTTAGCCCCAATCATTCTTGCTGCAGCCTTTATGTGACTCTGAAGAGGCCTGACTGGCCCTTTGCTCTTGGATGGGTAAAGCACCCCCCTCCCCCGGTGCCAAGAAGCCGGCGCATGCAGCACTCTACCTGTTTATTGACTTGCTGCAATTAAACGCCACTCTTTAGCTGAAGGGCACGGAGGGCGGCACACACTTAAAAGCCACAAGAGGCAACAGAAAGAGAAACGGGCAAAGCTAACAGTCCCTCAGATGTTGCTGGACTCCCAACTCCCATCATCCCCAGCTGGCCTGACAGGAGTTGGAGCCCCACAATATCTGGAGGGCTGTAAATTCCCCAGCCCTGTGTCTGCCTTTCCTTGGTACCTGTGCCGTGGCTGTCTGAGCGTGTGGAGAGTGCCTTCTGAAGGCCCAAGACTACGCTTTGGTACCAAGAAGGGGACTGAGGTGGGACCCTCCAGATGCTTTGGACTACCGCTTCCCTCGGCATGGCCAACGGGGGTGATAGGAAGAACTGATGCCAAGGAACCGCTGGAGGTCACCACAGTGCTAACCCTTTTGCACAACTTATATAGGGCGCAGTAGCAACAACAGTCCTTCAACGCAGCAGGTTCCAAACTTTTTTCTCTTGGGCAGAGCACCTGAAAATTGCTGAAGGGTCTTGGCGGACCCCTGCATGATTTTTCTGCCTGGTGTAGCAGTCCTAGGCATTGTACGACTTTCAATTGTCTTTATATTGCCTCTTTGGTTTCTTCAGTTGTATTGGATTGTATTACAATTTCCATTCCATTCTAATTGCAAAGCAGTCAAGTACAATATGAGTCTCCGAAGCAGCAACAACGTGACAATTAAAAATCAAGGTGAATGTTGAAAACGAGAGAGGTGCCGTCTCCTGTCTTCCACCACAAATCCACAAACAGGCCATGGCCCACCTGAATGAAGTCAGGGACCACGGGTGGTCCCTGGACCGCAGTTTGGGAACCCCTCTTCTAAGCCTCTTACAACAGATAGCCTAAAATGTTGATTTAAAAGACCAATAAAGACAAACATTACAAACAAGTTACTTAAAAAAAGTTGTACTACATTAGTTAGCCTTTTAGCTGCCATAAGAGTCTGCTGTCGTTTTGCTGCAAAAGAGCAACATGGCTGTTGTCCCTTGGGAAATATGCGGTGTCTTTGCTGGATCGAGCATCGGGCCGTGAGGGCTGCTCCAGTCCATTATGGAGCCCAGGCACTGACTCAGCATCAGACACGATATGATAATATATGTGAGAGCGACATCAACGTGAGCAGAGGCGCGAGGTGGTCATGCAGTGATGGTAGGCGGCAAGCTTTTGCCTTACAGGGCTGGATTTAACCACAAATCCACAGAAGACAAAATGCATCGGCTGCAGCATATTATTATTTTTATTTATACCCCACCCTTTTTCCAAACTGGAACTCAAGGCGGCTTTTACTCAGCGACAGCCAGACCATCTTGGCTAGTGGAAGCCCTGCAGAAGGGAACACAGCAGCCTTCGCCAACCTGGGGCCCTCCACATGTTTTGGACAACAACTCCCATCAGCTCTGGCATCATATGGTCACACTGGCTGGAATTCATGGGATCTGGGAGTCCAAACTGTGCGGGGGGGCCCAGGCTGGCAGTGGCATAAAGCAGACCACACTTTTCCTCCAGCCTGCAAGGCCCCAGCAGATTGCCTCTGGAATCTTAGGATTAGACCATTATTATGATTAACATTATCATTATGCATAGATCAGCAACAGCTTTCCAGCTCCGGAACTGAGCTCACACCAGCCCTTTTATTTAAAAATCTAGTCCTTGTTTTTCCTTGCCAGTTTTCTTCATTTCAGCAGCCAAACTAAGAAAAGACCAGTGGGGGAGGGTCAGGGGGGGGCATTCCTTGTGGCTGTTAAAACAACTGGAGAAACTGTTACTGATTGGCTGTGTGTCAGAGATCATTGTCTTTGGATGTAAAACAACTAGAACACCCTTGCCCATCACAGGCAGGAACAGATTAGAAAACCAAGAGGGATTATTCAGAGATTGTTGCCCCTCCTGGCTAATCCGTGATCAGCAGCAGCAGGGCCAAGAAAAGAAGGTGCCTTGCTGGGCAGGGCTGGCTGCAAGCCCTGAAATCCAAAGCAAGGGTACACAACCCATTTTCCTGAGAAGCTGAGTGTCCCCCCCCCAATTTTCAAAAGCTTCTTCAGTTTACAGCTCCAAAGTTATATTTTGAAAGGTTGCACGTCTCCTTTGCGAGAAGCAACAGAATAAGATTTTTAGTCGCCTGGGAAGAGGGGAGCGTGCGCCTTAGGCCACCAATGATTGAACTATACTCTGCCCCCTTTCTTTCGCGACTGGTTCCCTTAGCTAGCTTTTAGGCCAGGACTACCATTATTTGGCTAAAATGGGGGAGGGCATGCCAGGGGACCTCCTTAAAGGCCTCCATGCCCACTACCACCACCCTCAATTCAAGCACTGTGACCCAACCAGCAACAACAGAAAAGGGTTATGCAAAATGCAGTGTGGGGTAGAGGTTTTGAGTGCCGGACCAGGACCTGGGAGACCAGGGCTCAAAACAGCCAACTTACCTGCAAAGCACACTGAGTGACCAGTCATTACCTCTCAGCCTAGCCTACCTCACAGGGTCATTGTGAGGATGGGACAGCAGTGGGGGGCAAGGAGAACCACATACACCACCTCAGAGGAACATCAAGATATAAATGTAAGAAATTAATTTAAAAAGGTGCGAATTTGCATCACGCTTACAGGATGCAGAATTATTTTTTTTAAAATGCTTTAAGAACTTTAAGCATTTTAGCCCACAGGACCCCAAAGGCCTGTTTCAGTATCCAGCTTTTACCTGGAGTTTGCACCAGCCAGACCCCTCTGTCCAGGCCAAGTGGGGAGGGCCAGGCATGTGTGCATACCCTCTTTTTTATTAAATGGGGTGTGCGTGGAGGGAAAGCAGGTTGCAACTCAGGCTCCAGCCCCAGAAATGCTCCTGAACTGGGCTGTGGAGCTGAAGGGATCTAGGCCGCTGTCGGACCCAGTAATCCCTTCCCCATCCAAGCTAGGTCATCCATAACGGAGGGCACTGCAGGGCAGGGGGATGGGAAGGATCCAGCACCTTCTTTCTTGAGGGGGATAAACCAGGCTGAGGACCAGGACAGAAGTGGCTCAGAACTGGGAGGTGCAAAGGCGGGAAAGTCCTGGAAAAACAACAAATCAACTGAGAAACAAAAGAAGAGGAGGAGGAGGGGGGACAAGCTGGCCTGGGCAGAAGCTGTCACTGTGGAGCTCTACTCTCCCTTGACTCCAGTCTTGAAAGGGGGGGGAGAAAGCCCCGCAAGGGGAATTCCGGCTCTTGTGGCCATACAAGGGGGAAGTTTCCATCAATGCCCTTGGAGAAGCCGGCCCTGATCCAGCCAGGCTGTCCCAGGAGGCCCATGAAGAGCCGCGCCTGTGCCGCTCAGATGCCCGGGGCATCGTCTGGAAGGCTTTCTTCATAAGCGAAGGCCTCCGGATGCGTGTGTGCTTTGCATGCAGAAGGGTCCCAGTTCAATCCCCAATGGCCTCGCCAGTTAAAAGGATCTTGGGCACAGGCAAAGCTGCCTAATGCCCATGTCAGACCCTGGCTCCATGGAGCTCAGTATTGCTTACACTGATTGGCAGCAGCTCCCCCAGCTTTCAGACTTTTTTTTTTTTTTTAAGGCTTTCCCAGACTTAAGTGGAGATGCTGCCGGGGACTGAACCAGGACCTTCTACATGCCAAGCAGGGGCTCTGTACCACTGAGCTGCTGCCCTTCCCTAAAGGCGGTGGGTGGGAGGAAAACCTTTCCCCTGTCTGAGAATGGTTTCCGGTTGGAGGCAGCCAGCTGGGCTGGGCTGGGGGGAGCTGTAGGCCACAACATCTGGAGGGCACCAGGCGGGCAAGGGCGGAGTCAGAGGAAGCAGCAGAGGTCTAGATGGGGAAAGAGGGCATCCGGCAGCTCCAGGTGTGCCCAAGAGGACCTTTCCAGAGGTCTGACCAAACCGCATGGAGCAACAGCTATTGGTCTTCAGCAAGACCCCTCCTGCGTGGCCTTTCGATGCATGAAGACAGAACAATCCTTGAAAAACACACAACATTTATTGAAAGGCCCCAACACACCCTCGGCCGGCTTCATGCCAGGAGATTGAGAAGGGAGCGCACCGGAACGAGGCTGGCAACGTCAGCGGGCAAGGAGGACAGCGCCTGGAACAGGGAGGAAGCGGGGTGGCGTTAGGAAGAGAGGGAGCTGCCAGTCAGAGCATCAGACCATCTAGCCCAGGGCTCCCACCACTGGCTGGCAGCGGCTGTCCTACGGCTTGTGGTCTCTGCCAGCCTGACCCACAGGATCAAGAGGACTAGCCCCTTAAGCCTGAGGACGCTGCTTGCTGCATCTACTCCCTCCCGTCCTGGGAAGGACCACCCATTTGCCATAACCACCCAGCTCCCACGAGATCATCAGGATATTCCCATCTTCTGTTCCCCTTTAATTTATGTTTTTGGCCATAGTGGCAGCACATGAGAAGGACTCTGGATGATTTTACAAGCTACGGGGAGTGGTTTTGTTTCTGTTTTGCTTTGCTTTGCGTTGAAGGTGTGGAGGGAGGTTATCACTTTAATGAAGTAAAATATAATAAGCTGGGGGGAGGGGGAAGGGAACCTGTGGCCCCTCCAGATGATGCTGGACTACAACTCCCATAATCCTCCTGGATTGTCCTGCTGGAGTCCAGCAGCACCTGGACCAGGACCACCAGGGCTATGCTCCGCATTCGTGCCCATTTGGGCCTTGGACAGGTCGGGTTCTGACAGCCACGGATCGCTGCGGGTCGGATTTGGTGACCCAGAGCGACCTGCGGGGCGTCAGGCAGGCGGAAGAGGCAGCCGCAGCTCTCCTGCCTGCCTGCACTATGCTGGCTTGCAAGGCACCATCGTGCAGGAGGGCCCTTGCAGACCTGCCCCGCGCAGGCTTGCTATCAGATGATCAGCTGTTCAGTCCAGGGAGCGATCGGGGTGGGGGGGGGGTTGCCAGGCACTTTTCCTTATGAAAGCAGGTTGCAGCGTATCCCCCCCCATGCTCACCCCCCTCTGATGATCAGCTGTTCGATGGGGGGGCATTCAGCAGGGTGCGGCGATGCCTGCCCCCATTGATAGCTCCGCTGAGGCATTGATGGGGAGGGGGGAGGCATCGCAGCACCCTGCAGAATTAACCCTCGGGGGGGGGGAGATGCAAGGTCTCCTTCCCCCACCCCTCTCCCAGCTAAATGGGCGGGGGGGGGGTAACGCAGTCCTGATAACCACACAGCTCCCCCGCCCAATGTAATGAGCCCCAAGGCTTTTGTTAAAAAAAGGGAGGGGAAACAAGTCCGAGTCGGGGGCAGAGAGAATCTGGGATGTCCCAGACCCCCCAAATGGTGCTCACCTCCTTTATCTCCACCTCCGTCTTCCTGAGCCTCCTCAGTCCCTGCTGGGCATGAAACACCTGCTCCTCCAGGTACCTCACCTGGAAGTCAAAACGGGGGGGGGGCAGTTAAGAGACCACAGTCAAAATGGGGGGGGGGAGGTGTTTCTCTTCCCCTGGCGGAAGCACCCGCGTCCATGCAAGGGCGACCACTTTCCCGCCCCCCCCCCCACAGAAGGGTCCTTTCCGGCACACACGTGTTCCCCCACCCTTGGTCAAGGTCCTCACCTGGCTCTGGTTCCTCGTCACCAGGCCGATGTTCTCGTCGTCCTTCTGGAGAAGGAGCTGCCTCAGTTTCCCCACCTGGAGAAACAAGAAGACTCCATCTTAACAAAAAAAAGTCCACACCCCTTTCAAACAGCTGGATTTGAAGCAGGGGACAGAGACGGAGAAACAGGCGGGAGGGGTGGGGAGCATCACAGCAGGAAAAGGGAGGGGAGTAGGGGAAGGGTCTAGCCTCCCCACTGCTGATTCTCCACTCCCTAAACATGAAGAAAAACAGACTTTATCTCGTTTTGTTTTAAATAAATAAAAAACGAGCAAGAATGCAGCAGGATTTTTTTTTAAGTCTCCCAACCCCCCAACCCCTCCCCTCCCCCCCTTGGGGCCAGCACCTCCTGCCGCAGCCAGATTTTCTCCTGGACCGAATCTGCTCCAGAAGGGTTCTGGCCCCTCAGCTGTTCCCACAGCGCCGAGGTCGTCGTTTCGGATTTCTGAAGAGCGAGCTGCAGCTGTGCCACCTCCTCTTGCAGCCTCTGGGGAAAGAAGAGACAGAGAGCCGGGGTGGGGGAACGACGGGGTCAGCAGCTGCCTCAGATTGGCAATCCGGCCCTTTTTGTAGAGAAAGGGGGGGGCTATTCCAGAGAAGGGCAGGAAATTGCTGTAGGGGCAGCATAGGCCAGTCAGGGTAGGCCCTACTGAGCCAGATGGACACCAGGGGCCTGCCTTGGAAGAAGGCTCCTATTTAAATGTCCCTTGTTATTCCAGACCATGAGGACTAGAATCTTTATTTATTGGTTTTTCCAAAGGAAGGGCCAGAGTTCTGTGCTGGAGCAGCTCCCTGCCATCCGGAGTGGCCTAGGTGCAATCCCCGATGGCATCTCCAGGGAGGGCGAGGAAAGGTACTTCTCTGCCAGAGCCCCCAGAGAGCTGCTGCCAGTCAGAGCAGATAACACTAAGCAAGAGGAAACCACAGTCCGTACCATGACTTCTCCGCTCTGGTCAGTCAGCAGCTGCAGCCTCCTGTCCTGGTCCCAGAGAACTTCCTGAAGCTCCTTTTCGGTCTGTGTGCGAGAAGCAGAGAAAGGGAAGAGCTCACAGTGGCTTCGCCACCGCAAGACACACGCACACTCCCAAGCAGCGGCGGCTCCATGTCAGAGAGCCAGTGGAAGCCGCTCCGCGTTTCAGTCTGGACTTTCAGCACCCTGGACAGCTCCGTGAAAGGTGGTCAGCCCTGGTGCAGCCGCTGTCCAGGCCGGGGGTTTAAGCAGCCCCTTGCAAGGAAGCTCACCCCACAAGGCAAGACAGGCACACCCACCCAGCCAGCATCTGCCACCCCAGCTCAAAGGCAGAGTCCCTGCCCTCATGCAGAGGGCCCTAGTTTCAGTGCCAGGTAGGGCTGGAGAGGCCCTCTGCCTGAAACCATGGAGAGCCCCTGCCGGTCAGTGCAGGCACTACTGAGTCGACTCAGGGACATAGGAAGCTGCCTAATACAATTCCAACTCTTGATTCAGGTCCATGAGGACTAGCATCTCAGTTTGTTTTTAAAAGGCGGGACCATAGCTCTTTGGCACAGCACCTACTTTTCCTACAGAAGGCCCCAAGCTTCAGTCCCCAGCCCCTGCCTGAAATCCTGGAGAGCCCTTGCCAGTCAGTGCAGACAGTACTGAACTAGATGGACCAAGGGTCTGACTCTGTATACGGCAGTTTCCTACGCTCCTCACGAGTCAGGGAAGGGCCACAGCTCAGTGGCAGAGCGCCCGCTTTGCATGCAAAATGTCCTGGGTTCAATCCTCAAGGAGGGCTGGAAAGGAGCCCTGGAGCGCTGCTGCCAGTCAGTGCAGGCAATCCTCAGCTAGATGGACCAACGGCCTGATTACAGCATTAAGGCAGCTTCAGCTGTTCCACCCTGCTTTGGGGCTGCAGAACGACCTCCAAGTAACTACAGAGAGAGGCACGTTTATGGGGCCAGCAATACTGAGAGAGAGGCCAGCTCCCTCATTGCCGCGATGCTCTAGCAGTGGGTCCCCAGCTGATCCGTGCCCCAGATCCTCCAAGCCCTGCGGCCCCAGCCTGACCCGGAACCTGCCCCCTCGCCTGCTCACCTGCCTCTGCGTGTGCAGAGTCTTGCTCAGCTTGGCAATGCTGGCGTCCCGGGAATCCGTCTCGGCCTCCAGCTGCTTTTCAAGGCTCTCCAACTGGCCCCTGAACTGCGCACTGCAGGAAGGACAAAGGAAGCGGAGAGTGGGAGGGAGCCCCTGCTTGGCGCACGGAGGGCAGGGCCCCGTGTTCAGTCTCCAGCAATCAGGCAGCACAGGGCGGGGAAGCCTTTTTGCAACCCAAGAGCCACAGACTCTTCCAGGGAGCCTTCCGGGGGCCGCATGCCAGTGGTGGAGCAACTCCTGCCAACTTTATCTTTCTCCAACGGGCTAGTTTCTCCGCACTCCCCCTCTCCATCCCCCATCCAGGTAAGCAAGAGGCATTGCCACAGGTTCAAAGGCACATTCCCAGCCAGGCCACAAACCCTTCGGGTGCGAAGCAGGGTCAGTGGGGTGTGTGGCCTGACCCGGCAGTCACAGGGCTCTTCTGATGCTTTCTAAAATGTTTTGTGTTATTGATGTACTTGCTGCCTTCAGGAGGAAGGGCAGGACAGAGAAGAAGAATAAATTGGTGCTTCTCTCTGTTCTCCCAGCAGAGAAAGATGGTCTGGAGTGGCAAAGTCCGCCTAACATTCCCGGGGCTCCAGCGCTAAATCAGCCCCCCAAACTCACTCACTTTTCCGCACGGAGACCTTGGCCCTCCTCCTGGGCGGCTCTCTGGTGCCGGGACGTCAGGAGGCGGAGCTGCTCCGCGGCTTCTTGCAGGTCCTGGGCGCAAGCAGCAAGCCTCGCTTCAAGCTCTGCGGACACAACCCCAAAGCCACTTCACTTGGATGCGCGCACGCGTGCACCCACGCACGCACGCACGCACGCACGCACACACCTTTTCCTTCCAAAAGGAAGTAGGTTAACAGCAAAACGAATGAAATAAATATCCCCCAAGCGACACAAGGACAGAAACAACATTGTCTAGCAATTCAAATCACGCTGCAACAAAACAATGGGAACAGAGGAAGCGGCCTCATACTGGGTCAGACCCATGGGTCCACCTAGCTCAGTACTGACTGCACAGACTGGCAGCAGCTCTGCAGAGTTTCAGGCCAGAGTCTTTTTCTTGGGGCTGCGTGCAGTTACGAGTTACTGCCCTTGATTGAAGAGCAGAATTTTAATGCAATACGCAGGCAGGGGGAAGTGGGGGAAACTACAACCCAATTTGAAAAATAACACAAAATTGGTCAATGTAAGACACACACACACACACACACACACACACACACAAAGCGTGCTCTAGGGGCTCAGGTGTTTGATTTGGGAGGAAGGCAGTCTGGATTTGAACCCTTCCTTGTGGGTGGAAAAAACTCCCTGGGTGACCTTGGGCCAGTCACTCTCTCTTGGCCTAAGCTAGGGTGGGGAACTGCAAACGTGGTCCTCAAGGCCTCCCTGTCTGGCCCTCGAAACCCTCTCCAGAGCATGCCCCGCTGGCCCTGCTTTGCACACTCCTTGAGTGTTTTTGCCTAGCAGAAATGTATCCTTGACCTATGGTCATGCTGGAAAGGGTTCCCTGTCCTTGGCCTAACCTACCTTGCAGGGTTGTTGCGAGGATAAAGGGGGAGAGAGGAGCCCCTACTGTGAACACTACCACCTTGAGGATCCTTGGAGGGAGTATCCAGTAGAAATGTAACGACAACAGATCGATATGTTCTTGCGCTATAAAAACAGGTCATTGAGTGACCTGTGATCTGGCCACACTGCCAGCGTGCAAGAATATCTTACCAGGACTGGGGAGGGAGGGGACCGAGAGCTGCCCCTCCCCTCCCCAAAATCCTGGCAGCACCAGAGTCAAAGGGGATTCTAATCCTCAGCTGGTGTTACCTGCTGGTGTTGGCAGAGCCACTGGGGCGGCTTTGGTAAACGCGGTGGTATCGCTCCAGATGCCAGGAGTCTCCACATCTGAAAGGGAGCAGAAGGCAGGAACAAGTCAGGAGCGGGAGTGGAATTGCAACCACCAGGCCCAGAATTAAGTCCCGAGGAGGGAGGTGGCATTGCAATGGGGTGCCCCCTAAAAGCAAATCCTTTCCAGGTCTCACAGCAGGACCTCCAGGCGTCACTGGACTCCAGCTCCCAGCAGGCCCAGCAAGGCCAACCGTCCGGGTGGATGATGGGAGCTGGAGTTCAGCAAAGCCTGGAGGAGCGCAACAGCTGCCATGTCCGGCCCTGTGAGGGCAGCGAGGTGCCTTCTGAAGTGCCCCCCAAAGAGAAGGTCTAACGCGTTGGAGTGAATTAACTTGTTTTGATAAAGAGGGATGCAAATGTAGGATTGGTCCAGAGAGTGTATATTAAGCATGTTGAAATAATTATGTGTGAATATTTTATAACTGTTTTGATACTAGTGAGTAACTCAGTTGCCAGGGCAGGAGCAGTTCCTCTCCCTCTGCATCTCTACTTGTGTTTGACGTGTTTTTATGAATCAATTGCGCTCGTTTCCAAATGGTTTTTAATGTACAGACGCATTTTAGGGCTGTATTGACAGTGTTTCTTTTTACTGAGTTTTAACTAAAGTCACTCTAAGCAACATCATCATCATCATCATAGAAGAAACCAGTTTAGCATGTTGGCAGGATATAAATTATAGTCAATAGCAATCAGGATACACTTTTTTTGGTATGTAACGTTAATGACAAACGACCTGGAGCTGACAGGCCCTCACACCTTTCTCTGCTGCAGCCTGCAGAACGCTGTCCACGAAGGAAGCCCCCAAGCCACGGTGTGGGGTGTACCGCCCTGGCGTGCAAGCTCTGCTCCTCGGGGCCATGTCAACCACCTGCAAAACAACGGCGCATCAGGGGAGCTGCCATGAAGGCCCGGGCGGCCCTGGGCCAGCAGACCTGGAGAAGGCAGGATGCTGTTGTCGCAGGTGGCTTTACCTCGCCTCGCAGCGCTGCCCTGAGAAAACCGGCTATTTCCAGGAACTGTGTTTGAGCCTCCTCAACCTCCAGCAAGGATTTGGAGAATGCTGCCATGCTGGCCCTGGTGCTCTGAATCTCAGCTTTGGAGCCGGCCAACTCCTTGCCAACAGCCTCCTGTTCCTGCCTGGGGGAGACACAGAGAGAGAGGAGAGTTGGTTTTGGCTTGCGCCATGGAGAGCAGGGAGACCCAACCCATGCTCTCTCTTTGGGAAAGAGAGCCACAGAATCCCGGGTCAGAAGAGGGGCTTACTGAAGTTTCTCATGGGTATCCTTGAGATCCTCAAGCTGGGCGCTGCGCTCCCGCAGAGTGGAGAGACTGGCCTTCAACTCCTCCTCCGTCTCCGTGAGCTGACGGCGGGCAATCTGGTTTTCTTGCTCTATAAACTGAAGGAGGGGGCTGAGGAGGTCCGTCACCCAGCAAGCAGCATCGACATGACCAAACTCCTCATCTCTCCCTCCTCATCTCACCTCCTCAAACTCTCCTGCCTCTTTCGCCACCCCTTTCACCCTCACACAAGCAAAACCGAGTCAGACCATTGCTCCAGCTAGTTCAATACACTCTACACTGACCGGCAGAGACTCTCCAGGGTTTCAGCTAGGGGATATTTCCAGCCCTACTTGGAGAAGCCATCACGGATCGAACCTGGGACCTTCTGCATGCAAAGCCGGGGTCCACCACTGAGCTACAAGCCTCACATGTACCCCATCCCGCAGCGACCCAGAAAGTTCTGATAGGAAGCCCCCTGGTCAGCCCCGTGACAGGTGTCCTTCATTGCACCAGCTCCCTCGCCACCGTCCACGCATGCCTGCCTGTCTTCATACCTCCCGGCAGTCTGATACTTCGCGAGCGTCTCGCTGCACACTGTCGCGCTCCTGCTCCACCCTCGCCTTCTCCTGAGACAGCCTGAAAAATGTGGCATTAATTAGGGGAGGTGGATTTCTGCACTCCCTCAGGGAAGGGGGAAAGCGTGCACACAAGCACCCACACCTCCCTCAAGTTCCACAGTGTGAGAAAAGGGGTCTTACAGCAAGTCACACTGCTGGCCCACGTAGCTTAGAGACTTTAAAAGTCTAATGCAGTTTGCAAATGCTTTTAAATTATAAATGAATAGGCTGCAGCTGCACATGATGCAGGGCTGGCGCACCATGAAGTGACTCCCAGAGGATGTGCAGAGTGCATTTCGCCCGCCACCCCCATATCAGAGAGTACCACCCCCTGGTGAGAGAGCAAAACCAAGGGGGCAAGCGCAAGCACACACAAATCATATCTGGGGAGAGGAGAATAGCAGCTGGCGGAGGGGGGGACATGCATCAAGGCTCACCGCTTTGCCTCCACTTCGAGTTTCTGGATGACCCCCTGCTTTTCTAAGAGCTGCTGGGACAGGATCTCCTTCTCCTCTCGCAGCTGCTCCTGCTTCCGCTCCGCAACAGTCACCTTCTCCTGTGTGTCCTCCAGCTCTGCGGACAGAGTGCAGGGTCAACAATACTTGGCAACACTCTCCAAACACACACGGAGACCCAAACTGCACCATCTAAAAAGGTTCAGTGGGCACCAGTTGCAGCTCTGATGCCAGTGAGGCAGTGTAATCCGCTCCGGGTTTTCATCTGAACTTCCAAGGAGCTGTCCAATGTTCTCAGCACCTTGGCCAGCTCAGACGAAAACCCGGAGCGGATTCCACTGCCCCGCTGACATGGGAGCCACTAGCTCAGCACACAAACTTCAGACTGTCGCTCTCTCCAAGGAACCTGGAACAGAGGAAGCTGCCTTATACAGAGTCAGAGCAGTGGGTCCATCTAGCTTACTGCTGTCTACACTGACTGGCAGTGGCTCTCCAGGGATTCAGACAGATTGGAATGACACTATTAATTGCACTTTACTGAATTTCCCTTCCCCAAGGCCACATATTACAGTTTTACTACTTTTGGCTACTAGAAGGGGGGAAAAAGGTTTTTACAGCATTTAAAATTTAACTAGACATATTTTTTTACCCTTTTATTTACCTTGCCACTGGCCTAAAGGAAAGGTCTGACAGGTTTGGGGGAAAAGAACCCTTTGTATAAAGTTTAGCACATCGCCAGAAGTCCTTGACTTAAAACCCTGCGTCTAACATCGGTCACAAACTTTCAGATTGGCCTTTCCATTGGAGCAAAGCCACAGGTCCACTCTTACCTGTCTGCAGGTGAGTTTTTGCCGTGAGCAGCTCATTCACCCGGCCCAGGGCTAAGACTAGCTCCAGCGTGCATTCTTCTAGCTTCTGACAGACCTGCACACCACAAAGGAAAATGGGTAAGGCTACCTATGGCAACTGGACACTATGGCAATGAACCTCCAGGTTCAGGGGTAGTCTACCTCCAAGCACCAGTTACTGGGGGACAGTGAGAGAGGGCAAATGTCTTTGCGCTATCCCAGAGGCGTCTGGTTGGCCACTGTGGGGAAACAATACCATCCTGATGCAAGGAGGAGAAATCAGCCACCTTAGGAGAGCACTGAGGTTTGCAATAGTGCTTTGAAATTTATTTATTTATGCAAACTCTAAAAAGGGGTGGGCGGTGGGAAAACTGCAGGCATGCTCAGTGGGCATTGAATCTTGGTTGCCCACTGGGGGCAGGGTGGGGAGGGGAACAGAATGGAGCACCGTGGAAGAGGGTGCAGCTGGTTGGGCATCCTAGAAAAGGGCGTGGCTGGCTGGCTCCCTGAACAGGAGCACTTTGCAGTCCCCAGTACCATTTTTATAATCAGCAGGAATGGCAGAACTCCACTTCTCTCCTCCACTCTCCAGGGACAAGGGCAACCCCTACCTACCCCCAACCCTTGCCCGCCTGGGGATAGAGCAATTCAGGCAGGTGCCCCTCTGTGATCCTCCTGCTCCAGTTCTACAGAGGAAGCGGACTTGCCTCACTGTGCTGGGTGAACTGGCGCCGGGCAGCCCCCACCTCCTCCTGCATCCGCCTCATCGTGGCCCGGAATCTGCCTGTCATGTTCCTCCAGGCCTCGTACTGTCGAGAGAGAAAGACCACAAGACCCTGTTAGGCAAAGGTGGGGGGGGGGAGAAAAAGGGAGCCAGGAAGCCCAAAGGCTATGGGGCAGCACTCACATCACGGGACATCTGGGCCCAGTTGCTCTGCAGGGCCGTGGCGAGGCAGCTCTCTTGCTCCAAGTGCTTGCCGTACCCAACAGAGAGGTCAGCCTGCAAAAACAAAAATGGGGGAGGGGGACAAGAGTC
Source organism: Rhineura floridana (assembly GCF_030035675.1). Lineage (NCBI taxonomy): Eukaryota > Metazoa > Chordata > Lepidosauria > Squamata > Rhineuridae > Rhineura > Rhineura floridana. The sequence goes on along the minus strand of NC_084500.1, from coordinate 19,745,151 downwards.
AGCTGGTGGAAGAAAAAGAGTGTTTCACATTGTCAGAAGCATCCAGGTTTTTACAAAAGATTTATATTCTGTTCCTTAAAAAATAACAGCAACTACAAGAAACGACGTACGTATTTTGTAATATACATGTATATATTGTAAATTAGCTGCCGTAATACCTCAGTTAACAAATCCTCCAGGATAAAGAAGTTCCTTGTAACAAAGTCTCTTTTGGGTGTGTGTGTGGGGGCTGCACATTCTGATGTGGCTCCTTGTCTGCTTGATTGTGGTTGCTGCAGGCAGCTCTCTCACACATGGCTGGAATGGCACTCCTTGCCAGGTGGCACAGACACCTCCATAGTAAACAGTGCTTCAGGTGCCCTGGAGGCACTGTTTACTGCAGACGCATCTGCTCGAGTGCAGGGGAGGGTGGCAGAGAGACCAAGCACAGGGGTCGGTAGCGGCTGCCCCTTGCCGGCCTGCTCGAGTGTATGGAGAGGAGAACTGTGCTCAGAGCTTTAGATTGCTATAACAAGATGCTCCAGGATAAAAGAAAACAGGCAAGGCAGGCATCCCTGGAAGAAGCTTTCAAGGGGTCTGTATGCAAGGCTGACCTGACCTGGTTGTTTCATTTCAGACATGCGTATTGTTAGTTTTGAATAAGAAGTTTCCTGAAATATTTTGAAATCCTCTTTGTTTTCGTGGTGTAGGAACCTTTCCCTATTCTTCCGATGCGATTCCTACCTCTGGTCCCAACGTTTCTGTTAAAGAAGTGACGTCCAGGAACATATCTACTTTCCTGAGGTACTACTGTACAGTATCCACGATCATCACAATACTTTTCATCGCATAACAAATATTTTTTATTATATAGCATTTTTCTGTTGATCCTCATCCCAGTGGATCTCTCCAAAGAATTCCCGGAGTAGGTGGAGCTTTGAATGACTAGGATTAGTCCACTGAACAAATCTGCACCACTGACCACAGAAATCATCCGCAGCGTTTCCTTGTCTCCAAAAGTATCCACTTTAGAAACTTCGTTTGGGGACTTGAGGAGACACCCCTCCCCCCCTTTTTTTTTTGCAAACCAGGCTTTGAAAAGTCTATGCCAGCCTTTGCCAACCTGGTGCCCTCCAAATATTTTGGATAGCAACTCCTGCCTTAGGTCCATTGATCAGTCTCACTCATCCCCCGTTCTGCCCTGTAAGGTTTCGGTAAGCCTTGCAAACAGGCTTCCACACATTTTATGTTTGTCGGGAAACAGCAATAGCTCAGTGATAGAGCCCCTGCCTTTCAGGAAGAAAGTCCCAGGTTCAATCCCCAAGGACATCTCTAGGAAGGGCTGCGAATGCCCCCCACCTAACACCCTGGAGAGCTGCTGCCAGTCAGTGTAGACAGTACTGAGCCGGATAGACCAATAGGCACCTTCCTATGTATTTTTTAAAACAAAAAGACCCTGTGGCCAAATATGCACAATTACCCCAAGTCTATCCACTGATGCAGAAATGAGGAGGGATGGTGCTCAACAAAAGAGCACCTACTTTATGTGCAGGAGGTCACTGGTTCAATCCCCGGCATATCTACTTTTATTATATTCTGCCAAAGACCCTCGATGCCTGGCCAAACCCGAGGCCCCTCTACTCCCCCCTCACCTGCAGCTCACTCGCCTCCTCCAGCAGGCCGTGGAGACGCTGCTGGGCCCTGAAGCCCCTTTCCAGCTGCCGGATCCGGTCCCCGGCGTGGCTCCGGAACAGCTCCAGAACCCGGTCCGCCTGCACGGAGGGAGAAGAAAACCACACAGGAGGTTTTCATTCAGAGGATTCATACCTCACGCTGTGAATGCAATCTTAGGAGTGGCTTACAGCACTTAGAAAACCCCTACAAAATAATTCATAAAAATCAACAGTGCAACAAAGCCGAACACACAGGAGGTACAGCGGATTCTTTTTTTTTTTAAAAGCAGCTTTAAAAGACGCACAGAACCAGTCCACTAAAACTCTTCAACTGGGAATGTCAAAATCCCTGGCTGGGAGATTGATTTCTTTCATGGATAGACTAACTGCACAACCTCACCCTATTTAATGGGGCTTATTTAGAGGAGGGTCTGTCTACGGGGTGGGGGGCTTCGCTTTAGCCCTCTTGGGCGAAAGGGAGGCGGTGGGTGGGGCTAGTCCCAGAAGGAGGAGGGGCCACAGATGCAACCGTTGACTTTCCACCAGGAGCAGCCAACCGGGTTGCCCTGCGGATGTTGTCACACTACAGCTCCCATCATCCCTGGCTACTGGTCATGGTGGCAGCTGGGGCTGATGCAGGTTGGGAGTTCAGCAACAGCTGGGCAGGGCAACAGGTCGCCTACCCACGGCTTTGTCCAGCTGATGACGCTCCAGCCATGCAAAAGTCTCTCCCACACACGCCGCTCTCCACCTGGGCAAGCAAGAGGCGTCTCGCAGGCCAAGGACACGCTCTAGCAGGAGCACAAAGAGTTCGCCACGCTTACGGGAAGGGCACCTGCTTGGCATACTGAAGAGCCCAGGCTCAGCTCCCAACGGCATCCCCAGGGAGGGCCTGAAACCCTGGAGAGTCAAAGTGCAGCGACCCTGACCTAGGCAGACCCACGCTCCTGTTTAAATCAGCCGCTTATTGAGAACCATGAGGACTGGGACCTTACTTTAAGCATTGCTCGGCGGCAGAGGCCCTGCTTTGCCTGCAGAAGGTTCAGTCCCCAATGGCATCCCCAGGTAGGGCTGGCCCGCCCGAAAGAGCTGCTGCCAGTCAGTGCAGGCAACACTGAAGTACATGGACCAACGGTTTGACTCAGCGGGCACCAGGTTCCCTATCCTTTTATAGGGTGTAATTGCACACACAGTTGCCGGCCTCTAGACCTCAGAGTCGGGGTGGGAGGGACAGAAGACATAATCCGTGGGGCAGAGCCCTGGCCTCCTACTCACCGCCTCCTTGGCTTTTAGGGCCTTCTTCATTGCTTCCTCTTTCTGGCACCACCTTCCAAGGCAACGAGAGATCAAGTCCCCCACTTGCTTTTGCTGCAAAAGAGACCAGGTCAGTGACCCCCACCAGAAACAGACTCAAGTGCTTTTTCCCCCTTGGACAGAAGAAGCAGGAAGAGAATCATTTCCACAGAGTACATCTGAGCTAACCCCCAACTCATTCAGGGATTGTGATTCGTTTGGAATGTTCCACCACCCCACACGCAGCAACCTCCAGCACGAGCCCATCGCGAGGGTTTCTGGGCTCCAACCGTTCCCACCTGCTGGTTGAGGGACCTCCGGTCTTCGTGAAGGCGCTGGAAGGAGGCTTCTGCCATCTCCTGGCGGAGCACCGAATCGGAGGACCACACTTTCTGCAGGGGTACAACAAGAGCCCAGTCAGGGAACACCCAGCCAAGGCTACCCCAGCTGTGTTGTTTTCCCCTAAAAATCGGCAGCCAAACCCACTTCCTCAAACGAGGAGTCCCCAGCAGAGCAGCCCCAGAGATTCAGCTGCCAGGAGAAAAGTTTTGCTGTCATCGCCGCTCAAACCCCTCTCCTCTTGAAACTTAAATCCAGGGAAACAGTTTAGTGAAGAATGGCCGGCGGGTGTGTGTGGCAGCATCAGTGGCCTCCAGATGTTGCTGGACAAGCCCCATTTCCCATCAGCCCCAGGAGGCAGCATGACCAGACACGGTAGAAGCTGGAGCCTACCCTCAGCTCAGACCTATCTGCATGGCCAGCAACCTACCCACCGCCATCCCAGGGTCAGCCACAACCTGAGGTCGTACCCACCATCTCATCAATGGCGGTGGCCAGCATCTGCACCAGCACCTGCTGGCTTTGGCGTGTCTTCTGCAGGGACTGATAGCGCTTTTGGAGCTCCATGCACAAGTCGCGGTGCAGCTGCATCTCCTACAAATATCAACACAAAAAGCACTTTCCAGAGGAAGGAAACCCCCAGAATAGGTTCAGCAGGGCTCCTTCACTTGGACTGACAGGTACAGATAAGTCGTATATAAAACATTTTCAGCCTGAGGGCCACATTCCCTTCTGGCAACCTTTGGAGGGCCAATGGTGGGTGGGGCCAGAGGCAAAAGGGGCGGCAATTTACCGTTGTACGCTAGGCCTGTTGCCACCCGCCCCTCTCTCCGCCCTCTGTTTTGCAGGCGGATGCAGCACCATCTGGACACCTGACAGGCCAAAGGGGGACGGTTGCTCAGATGCAGCCAGCCAGGCTCAGCCCCTGCAGGTCACGTACAGCCACGCAAGACGGGCTGTAGCAACCCCAGCACAGAGAGAGCGCGCCTGACCGCAAAAGGAATCCAGTTGCTAGGATGGGCCGGCCACAGCCTGCCTGCTTGGACCCACCTCGTGGGCACGAGAGACGGTTTCCCAAAGGTCAGATCTGGACAATGCCGGCGCCCCTTGCAAGCAAGGAAGGGATCTCTCCTGAGCGCCCACTAGGTCTGCCCAAGGAAAGAGAGGAGGAGGCCCCGGGGTGCTTTTGGGTCTCTTCAAATCTCCTGCTAAGGTTCCAGGTTCCAAAATGGAGCAACCTCAAAAAGCACGCAGGCCACACGTGCAGAGATCTCTGGAGCTGGTGAGGTGGATGAAAGAGCCCCTGGCCCCCTCAATGGCTGGATGTGGCATCTGATGGCCGTCCAGAACTCCTTACCACAACTGTGGAGTTTGCATCATCTAAGCAGGTCACAGAGGACTAGAAACCCAGACTGCACAGAACTTTTTTAAAGGGCATCCTCTGCCCTGAGGCAGGTTGCCTCATTCCCACCCATGTCTCCCCAGACTACCTCTTTGGCCTCAGAGAGGATGGTCTGAGTGGCCACGTCTCTTTGATCCGCTGGTCCTAGGTGGGCGGGTGGCCGCTGGAGTTCCTGGCATGCCCGTATCTGCAGACAGAGGGCCTCCATGATGATAAGGGTGCTCTCCAGCCTCCCCTCCAGCTCTGCCCGAGACAGGCCACTCAGCTGATCACGAGAGCAGCTAAGGACAGACAGACACAAAAAAAGAGACCACAGCTCAGAGGGCAGAGCCACAGCTTGGCATGCACAAGGATGCAGGTTCAGTTAAAAAGGGATCTCCAGTTAAAAAGGGATCAGGTAGAGGGCGATAGGGAGAAGAGCCTTCTTTGAGACTCTGGAAAGCAGCTGCCAGTCAGAGGCGGCCGCATTGGCTTAGATGAACAGATAGTCTGGCCCAGTATTCAGGGCAGCTGCCAATGTATGGCCAACTGGGGCCCACCTGGTTGAACACCCCATTTCCGATTATGCCTAGCCACCGCTGGCCTTTCAGAGCACAGCACAAAGACAGCAGACTCCCCACCATTCCTGGAATTGGGGACCTCAATACTCAAAACCGGCTATACATATTTAGCTGTCATGGCTATTAGCCTACAATAGATCTGTGTGCCCCAAATTTGTCCTTAAAAAAAAAAAAGTACTAACTAGTTGCACCACACCATCTTGTGGCAGTGAGTTCCACAAGTTTAACTAGGAACATTACTTAAAAAAAACCCTCCAAACATCTGTGTTCTTCCCCATCTTGCTTCATGACTGTTTTGAGAGAAGAAAAATGAGCATCCTTACCTCCCTGCACCCCCCCCCCAGCCACACAATGCATGGCATTGTGAACTGTTTACATCTCAAATGGCTGTCCTTCAAGCACCACCTCCTGTAGCTGTCCTTCAAGTCCCCAATCCTACATCTGGGTTAAGCCTCTTTGTGTAAAGAAAAGATGCTGGAGCCCCTTCACAGCTGCTATTTCAGCCCCATCTGCAAAGCCATCATCACCCCCCCCCATTAAGAAAGCCTTACTAGACTAGGACGTAGCAGCTGAACGGGGCACAGTGAATACCTGGAGCTGCACTCAGCTTAGGAGTATAACTTACTGCCAGAGCAGGGAGTCGGTCTCCGCTGTGCTATCTTTGGTCGAAGCCCTCTCCTCCAGGGAGGTGTTAACCCCCGTCTCCAGAAGGTTCAGAGGGGACATCCAGGTTGCTGCACACGCCATAGAGACAGGAGCACTGGTGTTATGGTTACCCTGATCCTGTCGCAGGGCAGAAGCCTTATCCTCTAGGGATGCGTTTGGTCCAGTCTCCTGGATATCTGGAGATGACGTCCAGATTGCTGCAGGTGCCATGGAAACCGGAGTGGTGCTCTTATCCATGTCCCGTCCCTGTGGTAGAAAAGAAGCCTTGCCCTCCAGGGATGCATTTGGTCCAGACTCCAGGGAATTCAAAGGGGACATCCGGGTCACTTCAGACACCACGGAGACTGGAGTGGTCTTGCTGCCCTTATCCCATTCCTGCTGAAGGACCGAAGCCTTAATCTCCGGGGATGCATTTGGTCCGGTCTCCAGGATACTCATAGGAGACATCCAGGCTGCTGCAGATGCCACAGAGACCGGAGTGACGCTATTGTCCTTACACAGTTCCTGTTGCAGAACGGAAGCCTTTTCCTCTGGGGATGCATCTGCTCTGGTCTCCAGGAGGCTCGAGGGGGACATCCAGCCTGCTGCAGATGCCACAGAGACTGGTGTGGTCCTATTGTCCGTAGCCCGTTCCAAGACAGAAGTCAGGTCCTTTGGGGATGCATTTGGTCCAGTCTCCAGGATACTCGGAGGGGACATCCAGCCTGCCGCAGATGCCACAGAGACTGGTGTGGTGCTATTGTCCATAGCCCATTCCTGTTCCAAGAAAGAAGTCAGGCCCTTTGGGGTTGTACTTGCTACGGCCTCTGTGAGGGTCAAGGGGGACATCCAGGTCGCTGCAAAGACCGGCATGGCACTGTCGTCCTTATCCAGTTCCTGGTGCAGAACAGAATCCTTGTCCTCTGCATTTGGTCTGGCCTCTGGGACGCTCGGAGGGGACATCCAGGTCGCTGCAGACATCATGGAGACCAGGGTGACGCTGGTGCCTTTATCCTTTTTTAGTGCAGGGACTGGGAGACTTTGCCGGAGAGCCTCCAGAACAGGAGAATCTATGAGCGTCTTTTCCAGCCAAGCCAGCGGGGCCACCCAGGTGATGGAGCCAAGGGCCAACGCCGCACTGACGTCAGCCTTGGAGGAGGAAGCAGGACCTGTGTTCTGTGGCATAACATTTTAAAGGGTGTTTTAAAAAAACTTTATCAGAACAGCATAACAAACAGACAAACAAACTGCTCCCCAGACACAAGCGCCGTTGTATTTTGGTGGGGTAAAGACCAGCGACAGTCAGCCCCGAGTTCCCCTCTGCACAACTGCACATGACTTGATCTGGCTAGCCTGAAGTGACTTCAGTTACAGGGCAGTCCTACGCAGGCTTACTTGGGAGCAAGCACCGCTTAACTCAACAGGGATTTACTTCTGAGTAAGTACACCCACCCACACACAAAGGACAGCCCTGAAGGACACCAGAACAGGCCTGCAAAGAAATCCACAAAGTTGCTAGCCCTCAGGAGGCTACACTAGCCCTGCCTGCCCACTTTAGGCATCGATTGAAAACTTCTCTTTGGTCCCCATTTACAAGCAAGTCCCACCTCACTTGCCCAGAGGTTGCACCTGCCGTGGGAGGGAGGAATATTTAAAGTCCTGTACCCAGAAGAGCTCCTTCTCCAGCCCCACCATGCCTCATGCGTATGGCATCCCGCCTTACCTGGAGCAGGGGGGGAGGGGTGAAGGGGTCCAGCGGCCATTTGGGAGTTTCTGGCATGAGGCAAACGTCAGCCACCTCCTTGGGGCAGTCGTCTTCACGGAGGTTGCGAGGCAAGCGTTTCTCTCTAGACTGTGCAAGCAAGAAAGCAATATCATCATCACCATGGCCTTTACCAGCAGGACCCAGGGTGGGTTAGAGCAGTTTAAAATTCAGTATGAAAAGCAATTAAAACAAATCGCAACCACAGGAATATGGTAGGGGTCCTGAAAACAAGCGACAAAGGCCAGGGTAAACATTGTGTAGGCGCACCTCTGTGGGGAGGGAGTTCTACAACGTAGGGGCTGCCACAGAAAACGCCCTCTCCCAGGCTACAAGTCAATATGAGATAGCGGTTAGAGTGACATGCCCTGGATTCAAATCCCCCCCAGCCAGTGGGTGAAACAGACACTGAGTGAAACTGGGCCAGTTGCCATCTCCCAGCCTAGCCTACCTCATAGGGTTCTTGTGAAGCTGGCTTTTTGGGGGGAGACGGAGAGTCCAGAAATGCAACAAAAATAAACCATACGGGGCCTTTCCAGTTGCAGCACCACAGGGGCAGAATGCTGTCCCAGAAGAAAATGAGGAAATGTGACCCTCCTTGGGCCAATTTCATTATTCCACCATTTATGTTGTTGCCTAAACAAATCTTGGATTGCATCTTTGATTCCGTTTCAGTCTTTGACTGGCTCTGTTAACTGCCTTGGCAAAGAAGGCTTTTCACAGACAGAAAATTATTAGTAGTCATAATATTACTTATTATGGCTGTGCTGGCGGGGCTGATGGGAGTTGTCGTCCTAAGCATTTGGGGTGGGGGCTTCAGGTTAAGAAAAGGCTGCTTTAGAAGAAGCCAAGAGGATCCTAGGAGTGGGGTGAAACAAATCACCGACCTCGATTTCTGCAACCTGCTCCCATGCCAGATCTCTAGGGAGACATCCAGCACCCTAAGGTGCTTCTTTACATGTCCCAGATTTGGCTCTCTGTCGCTTTCTCCAAATTGCAATCACACACACCCCTTTGTGTATGGCAAGCCAACTAGATCAGCGGCTCCCAAACCTTTTCCCTGCACGGACCACTTGAAAATGGCCAAGGGCCTTGGCGGACCCCTTCCAGGACTTTTTCTGCCTGATGCAGCAACTGTGATGCGCCCTGCCAGGCGCCGGAGAGATTGCAATTCCAGAGAATTCAAATTGTACAACACAATATAAGAAATAAAAGCACCAATAAAAATGCAATCAAAACTTAATTTGAATATTTACGGTGGCCATGCCGTGGGCCTCCTGAATGAAGCTCCCAGACCACGGTGTGGGAACTTCTGATCTAGATGGCATCATCCCCATCAGGAGTGCCGGGGGGGGGGGGGGGAACTGGACCACGGCCCTTGTCCCAAAAGACTCCCTGGCCCCTCCCCGAACAGCCTCCCAATAGTTCCTCCTCTCCAGCTGTGGGGCATTTCCTTAACAAAGGAGACCATTGCAGGGCCATCAAGGGCGTGGGGGGGGGGAGGCCCTGTTAACCTTCTTCTGTCCAGGCCCCAAAGCCACACCAAGACTCATCCTCACTTGCTTCCCACAGAAACACGCAGAAAGGCAGCGCAAACCTCCATGCACCCACCACTGCACTCGCCATACGTCTTCCCAAAGGGGGGGGGAGCCCCACTACACTTCCCCATGCATATTCCCAACAACCAGCCCCCAATCCCCCCCATGTTTGCCATCCCCCGAAACACCCCTCCCCAAAGAGAGCTAGTGAATCCCTCATAGCATGGGGAGGGGGAGACCCATTGCAAGCCCCATGGAGATTTCCAATAGCCCCCCCAACCTGAGGCTTTCAGACCACTCGGTCCTTCCTCTCCGACCACCACTCCTCCCCCCCAAAAGGGCAATTCCCCATGGCACACACGAGGGAGTGAGGGGACAGACCCATTCCAAGCTCCACGCGTATTTCCAGCAAGCCCCCCCCCCGACAGGGCTAAGCAATCTTGCCGGCCTCCTCCGCAGACCCTTCCTCTGCACGAGGTGAGGGGCAGCCCCATCACACCCCCATACATACTTGGGGGGGCTTCTTTGCAGGAAGGGGCCGGATATTAGTAAACAAAACACTTTTCCCGACCCCCCCCAGGCTCTTTATAATTTCCACTCCTCACAATCGTTCTCCCTCCCCCCAAAAAACCAGGGCAGCTGGACAGTGCAAGCAGAGGCACATCCAGCTGTGCTTGCGCCCTCACCGGCTCCATCTCGGTCTGACCCCCAGAATCCGCCACGAGGCCACGAAGAGGGGCGCAGCGCAAGGGGGACAAAAGCGCTCGGTCCTTCGCGTTTGAATGAAACCGCCGCTGCGCGCGTGACGTCAGCGCGCCGGAGGCGGGGCGAGCGAGAAGGGGAGGGCACACTTCCGTGCGAAGCCCCACCCCGCCTCCTCCCCTTCCGCTGCTGATTGTTTATTGAGCTCGGACTTTTTTTAAATCGTGGATTAATTATGAGCGCAAACTGTCTTGCGAATAGTTTTTATCCAGCAGCATCATGAGGCCCCTGCCGTGCAGCGATCCAGGAAAAGTGTAACTTCCTAGGGCACCTCAGGCTGCAATCCAATGCAGGTCTACTCAGAAGTAAGCCGCCTTGGGCTCAATGGGGCTTACTCCCCGGTAAGCATGCGTTGGATTGCAGCCTTCCTCAACTTTGCTCGGGGTCATCTCCAAGAAGCTGTTGCTTTGCCCCCTTTTCTTGTTCATAAGGAGGGTTCACTGGCCAGGGCCAGCCCCCGTTAGGCAAGGGAGACCCCAGCCCCAAGGGTCCAATGTGGCCCTCCAAGCCCTTCTGCCTGGCACTGGGGACTCTCTCTCGGCCACGCCCCCTCCCCGAATGCCCTCCACGCCTCAAAGGTTTTGCCTGGCTGAGCTGTGCCCTTGAAGTCTGACGGGGCCTCCGCTTGCTTGGAGGAGCGTGTGTAGAAACTAGCCTGCTCGGCAGAGGTAAAATGCAGAACGATTGCTCTGCCCACTTTTGCTTCTGGCCCCGCCCGCCACTGGCATGTGGCCGCGTCTGGTTGCCCAGAAGGGAATGCCCCACCCACAGCTACCCAAGACAGCCGAGGAGGGTGGGGGATGCATCCCATAACTGCCCTGCTGCTCTCCATCAGGGGCAAGGACACTGCCCCCTCGCCAATGGCGAAGGAAGCCTCGGCTGCCAGCTCTTATGCCCCATGCAATGGCGGGGGGGGGCTTCCTGTTTCCAGCACTGGATGCTGCAAAAGTGTCCTTCACTGCTTTGTGTTTCAATTTATTTATTTTATTTTATTTTATTAAGCTTATATAGCGCCCGGCTAGCAACAGCTCTCTGGGCGGTGAACATTAAAAATACTATTATTATTATTTATTACATTTGTATACCGCCCCATAGCCGAAGCTCTCTGGGCGGTTTACAACAATTAAAAACATTAAAAACAAATATACGCATTTAAAAACACTTAAAAAAAAATTAAAAATACATCCTAAAATGCCTGGAAGAAGAGAAGACGTGATACAAACAAATCACAATGCATGCTCAATAAACAGCGAGAATTATATAACCTCTCCACAAACTTTGTGCAAACAAATAATGGTGAATGCTCAAACAACAGCTTGTCTGGAAGTGATGAGGTTTTGACTGCATTCTTGAGTCCTGCTAGATTATTTTAAAATGGCATTCCAGTTCCAGGTCATGCCCTGGTCATCTCTACCCCCAGACTTTTTCTCTGGGCTCCCCTCAATCCCCACGTCTACTCAGCACTCTGTGGCAAACGTCATTCCTTTGGGGAAGGGCCATAGGTCAGTGGTACAGCATCTGCCTTGCATGCAAGCTTCAATCGCCAATTGAACGGGGCGAGACTGTGCTGGGACCATCAAGGGGCAAGCTTTCCCACCTGCCTTGCCCCACCCCTCTGCCTGGCCCTTATCAGGAGGAGCTGCAGACTGAGATGTGCTGCTGCTTTGCCCCCTGCTCTTAGTGACATTTTCTGGGGACTTTACCAAGACGATGACTGCTTTTTGTTTTTAGCTGGCATTGCTTTTCAGAAATGTTATAATCTTGTTGGTTATAGGGATTTAAAGGTTAATACCAACACCTTGAATTGAGCCCGGAAAATAACTGGAAGCCAGTGGAGATTGTATAACACTGGGGTAATATGATCATAACGGCGGCTATTCGTAATTAAACGAGCCGCCGTGTTTTGTACCAGTTGTAATTTCCGGACTGTTTTCAAGGGTAACCCCACGTAGAGCGCATTAAAAATAAAAATAACACAACACAGTATATCACAATACAAAACTGTACAAAAAACTGTACAGTCTAAAATCAAAATATAATAATTTAGAATTAACAGGAATTAAAATGCCTCAGAGAAGAGAAAGGGAGGTGGGGGAGAACTGGTGGAGAAATATTTATCAAAGAGATTTCCATGCCGCTTTTCATTTCCAAAGGAAGTACCCAGCAGTTCAGATCATAAAAACGCAGCAATGCTCCATTTAAAAAATAAAAATCAACAATTGAGGGGGTGGGGAAATCTCAGTAATGAAGAGCAAACATTTTTAATCAATGTGGATCAGCAAAATCAAAAGGTTGAAAAAGTTGTCTTCAGTCAGTCAAGCAGGTGCTGCGCTGAAATGGACCTTCCATGGATAAATGCAGTATAGCCCCAAAATATGTATTGGTAGAGGGCCAGGGCGAGAAGAAGCCTTGCAGGGGGCCTGCACCTAGAAGAGCTGGCAAGGGAGTCCTGCCCTTTTTGATGTTGGCAGCCACTCTGGAGAAAAGGGCAAGACCGTTCCAGAATCAAGATTTATTCCCCTCTGCTGCAACCCTTCCTGCACCTCAAGAACTACAATGCAGCCTTGTGCAAAGGCCAAACACTCTGTACAGCCACAGAGGCCAGAAAAGACAGATTTATTGCTTGCTTACATAAAGCACGAGAAAAAGGAGGTTCAGAACACAGGAGGAGGAGAGGGAGATTTCTCTTCTTTTACCACAGAAAGATAAACTGGACCAGACTTTGTTCACAGGGGAAAGAGGGCTGGCCCAGCTGAGAGGGTCACTGGAAGAGGAATGGACAAGCCCCTCACAGGAGACGCCAGCCCATCTGTGTCTTGCATAGTGAAAGATGCAATTTTTTAAAAAAGTATCATTCTTTTCTGTCAGGCCAGGGCAGATGTGGGGAACGTTTGACCCTCCTGAAATACAAGCCCACCACCTCCAGGCCATTGGCTGTGTTTGCTAGGGCTGATGGGAGGTGTAGTCCACCAACACCTGGAGGGCTAAAGCTTCCCCGCTTCTAGCTTACGGGGGTATAGGAAAGCTTTCAGATGTCACAGGCCTCTTCAGCAGGCAGAAAGGGCAGGCGGCCCGTGACACCAGCCAGCTAAATCATCCTGTGTGACCCCAACCAAATCTGGTCCTATAGGGGGGGAAACAATTTTCAACGCCATTCCATCACTGATTCCGGGGTAACCGCTTGTGTCCTGAACTTGCATAGAGGACCCCTTGGAAGTTGGGGGGGCAGGGAGGAGGCAGCTGGGGCCAACCTGCTGGTGGCAGGCCTGTGCTTCACTTGGGGTTCCTGAGAACTTTCATGGCTTGTTAGCCCAAGGAGCTGCCCAGAAGAGGCCTTTCCTGAGAACTTTGTCCACTGGGGCCTTTCGTCTCCAAAAGGACAGGCCCCGTGGGCTCAGTCAGGCCAAGTCTGGCTCAACACCCCTTATGCAAAAAAAGCAAAGCCTATGCTCTTATGATGCAAAACACAGCCCCACCTACCTCTTACTAGGCAAGCCACACCCCTCATGCAAAAGGACTCTCCCCCTGCCTTCTTTATTATGCAAGCCACACCCCTCATGCAAAACACTCCTTTATCCCACCTCTTATGCAAAATGCAGCGCCACCACTCTTCTTATCCAATCCATGCCCCTTACGCAAAACACAAGCCCACCTCCAGCTTTATACTTATTATGCAAGCCACGCCCCTTGTGCAAACCACACCCCCTTCCCAGACTTCTCTTTACTAAGCAAGTCAGCTCCCCGCACCAAGCCAGAGCCCCAGCCCACCACTCCTGAGCACCTTTTATGCCTTCCACAGGCATTTTCATAGAGGGTGGGTGGAGCATGCCCACTGGGGAATGTGGATGCCCTCCTGTCTCCTCCTCCATGCATTTTTCAGGGTGCAGCCCCTCCCCTAGCTTTCTGTCTATGCAGGCACTGCAACAGGGGATCACAACCCCCCCCACGATTTGCTCTAGACAGAATGTGCCCCTTCAACCCTCCTAAGAGAGCCCAGGCAGGAAGATATGCCCCTGGGCCACACGGCAAAGGCAGGACTGGGTAGCTGAGGGTGCCAGCCTGGCCTTCTCCACAAACCACACACCCTTTGGCATTGAGGAGGGGGGTGGGGGTGAGGAGGAATGGGCTGGGGGGGAGAGAGAGCCCCAGTTTTGAACACTGCATGTGCTCCGGTTGCAAAGGGCCACCTCTCAGGGGGGCAGAGCGCCTGCTTTGTATTCAAAATCTCTCTGGCTCAGTTGCAGGCAGCATCTCCAGACGAGGGGCTGGGGGTCAGAGAGGCCCCTGCCTGGAATCCTGGAGGGCAGCTGCCAGTGCTGATGAATTTCAGTGGATAACTGAAGTTGCATGCAACCGAGTGTGCGTGTACATGGTAATATAAGCCGGTTTTGAAGGAGTCCATGCTGGATATGGAAGATGGAAGGCCGACAATCTTCTGAGAGGCCAGGAAAGGAGGTGACTGGGCCCAGTGGTCCAGAACAGACGGTTTCCCCACCACCCATGAGGATCTGTGAGCACCGACAGCATCAGAAGCTGTAGCCAGAGGATGGGCTTGGGGGACACGGTTTGGCACCTGGTACAGGAATCACAACAGCTCAGCCGGGCAAGGGAGCCACGCAAGGAGAAGCGTGGACGGCAGAGCCCGCCTTGCACCAGGACCAGGACATTAAACACAAACAACCAGTTCCAAATGATAAACTCTTTTATTTAAACTCTTTCCCCTCCCGTTTCCCAACAAACAATGCATAGAGCAGCCAGGCATGCCGAGAGGAGCCCCCCGGCAACCATGCCAACGGCAACAAGGGCAGGCCCGGTTGTTGTCCTGCTGCCTGCGGCGACAGCCTCCTCCGGCGCCCGTGGAACGGTGCTCAGTTGCAAGGCTTCCTGGGACGGGGGAGGCTTGTGCTTCGCCGCGGTCTCCAGCGTGGCCGGGCTGAGCGCCTTCGTCCCCGAGCATTTTGGTCCCTCCTGGTGGTGGCAGTGGCACAGCGGGTTGCCGGACAAGTCCGCCCTCTCCTCCCCTTCCCCGGCCAGCGGGGGGTGCGGTGGTCTCATTTGCGCCTGCCAAAAATGGATTTCTTGCCGGGGTTCTTTTCGCCGACACTCAGGCCGATCAGGAGCCGGGCCTTCTCATCTTCCTCCTGCTGCTGCACGTGGCCTTCCAGTTTGCCCTCCTGCTTGCTCCGGGACTCGGTGCCCGCGGCTGGCTTGAGCCGGAGCTTCTCCTTGATGACCTGCAAAGGGCGGGCCGGGCCGGGCCAAAGCAGGAAGGCTCAAGCTGCGCTTGCCGGAGAGGCAGGACGGCAAAGGGCATTCCGGCTGTTCCGTTAGCCTTGCCTGCTGTCCGGCAAGCAACTGCTTTTGCTCTGAAAACAGAGCTGGGGGAACTTTGGGGCCTTTCGGGGGGGATGGGTAAATTCTTTATCTGTCCCCCCCCAATGGGACAACACACCAGTCGATCATCTGTCTCTGCTGCTAAAAGGCTATCAGTGGCTACTAACCACGATGGATGGATACCACCCACCAGTACCAGAGGACCCTGTATAAGGCAGACTGCAATGTTCTCAGGATCTTTCAGGCACGGGCTGGCAGGCAGACCTCGTAACCTCGAATGGGTCTTCCCTCTTCCCACCCGCTGGCACCCACTTTACCTGGGCCACCAGGGCTTTGCGACTATCCCGTTTCACCGCCATGGCAAAGTCCAACCACGTCCACGTGTTGTTGTGGTATTCCAGACACGGAAGCACCAAGTTGAGGTCCCCCCAGTCCACGCTGTTCTTCTCCCCCTGAGGAGGCCGAGAGGCGGCAGCTCAAACCAGGCCCTGGTCCAGAGACACCCCCTCTCCCCCCAAGAATGGGGGTGCCCAGAAACGGAGGGATCTCGATAGCAGTCAAGGCAGCGGAAGACCCAAGCTGGATCCCAAGCTGCTGGTCAGTGCAGACAGAACTGCGCTAGCTACAAGGACCAACGGCCTGACTCCGTGGAAGGCAGACTCCTGTGTTACAGTGTTACTTAGTCATGATCGCCAATTCCCCCTGTGAAGCTATCCAAGCTGGCCACATCTTGTGGGGGAGACTGAGGCCTTCTCTGCCTGAGCCCCCCACCCCACCCCGGGACAACCCGCTGACCTTGTAGCTGACACAGAGCGGCACTTGTGGGATCTTGATGTAGATGAAGGAATTGTTCATCGCCGCCCTCTCCTTCATCTTGTCAATGTCGTCCACCGGGTACTGGAAGGGAGACGGAAGGAGCTGGCATTGGAGGCGGCCTCAGGGGGCACCATGCTGCAGGCTGGACCTCCACATGCAGCTCTGGGAGTTCAAGCTTGCCCAGTCCACCCACGTTGAGACAGAAAAACAAACATTACAGGCTTTTCTACCCTGCCGTTCCCCCACCTCCTCACTGTTATCCTCACAACAACCCTGAGAGGCAGGCTAGGCTGAGAGTGAGAGAGAGACAGAATGCATGCAACTATCTCCGAGTCAGAAAGGGAGCATTAGGGCTGAGCAGGGATTTGACCCTGTTCTAGTCTCTCTTGACTGCCAAATTGTGACCCCGCCTGGATAACTCTCGATTCCCAGCCCCTCGTGCTCCCAAATAGGGGCAGGTTACCTCAGGCGTCTTGCGGAACGAGCGTCTGACCCCCGACGTCCGGTTCAGCCCCTGGGCCATGCCTTTCCCTGGCCCCAGGGAATCTTCAGAGACCATCAGCTGGCGCGGTTTCACCACCGGCATGCCTGCATAGGGCAGAAAGAGGGCAGGATGGCAGTCAGCGCCTGGCATCTTCCCCTTACAGATGCACACACCAGGGGCAAAGAAAAGTTCCTCCCCATCTGGGACTGATTGGGGGGAAGGAGGCAAACGCAGAACAACTAATCCTTCAGGGATGCAACAGGCAGCCTCCTCTGTGGAAGGGTGGGTTTGGGCTTGCAGGAGCTTGCCATAAGGGTATTTCTCACGCTACTGCAGGAGGACCTGACACGGAGCATGGGCAAATGCCAGCTAAGGACAAAACATATTACTACAGATGATTATAATAATAACAGTAATAATAATAATAATAAATATCCCACACTTCCTCCCAAAGGGAGCCTAGGGCAAGAAACAAACAATAAAGAATGAAAAAACATCTTAAAAACAAAACATTTTTAAAGAACATCTTGAAAGAATAATTCCAGCACAGACGCAGACTGGGATAAAGGTCTCTCTTTAAAAGGCTTGTTGAAGGAGGAAGGCCTTCAGCAGGCACCGAAAGGGCGACAGAGACGGCGCCTGTCTGACAGGCAATGGGAGGGAGTTCCAAAGGGTTGGGGTCACCACGATAAAGGCTTGATTCCTACGTTGTGTGGAACAGACCTCCTGATGAGATGGTAGATAAGGGGAGAGATGACCTTTCAGATGCTCCCTTATTAAGTAGTAAGTGTGTGTGATGAAAACGATGAAACTGTGGTTATCCTACTTTGGACACATAATGAGAAGACACGATTCACTAGAAAAGACAACAATGCTGGGAAAAACAGAAGGGAGTAGAAAAAGATGAAGGCCAAACAAGAGATGGATTGATTCCATAAAGGAAGCCACAGACCTCAACTTGCAAGATCTGAACAGGGTGGTTCACGACAGATGCTCTTGGAGGTTGCTGATTCATAGGGTCGTCATAAGTTGTGATCGACTTGAAGGCACATAACAAGAAGAAGACGTGTGTGTGCGTGTGAGAGAGAGAGGCGGGTGAAGGCAGGTCCTGTGATGCTCACCTGTCGTCACCAGCTTGGACTTATCTTCCTCGTCCCCAACCTCCTCTTCCTCCACATTTCGCCCCGGGAAGAAGAAGCCCATCATGCGGTGGAAGAACTGGTGCGTCAGCTGGATGGTGAGGGGCACCACATTCACCTGGTGGCCGCAGTGGGGACAGAGACAGAGAGGAGCCCATCAGGCGAGCAGCACGATGGGCTGGTGAGAGAGGGGCAAACAGAAACCGCACCCGGGTCTCGCATGCTGTCTGCTGCCAGCTCACCTCAAAGTGCTCTTTGATGGAAATGCCCCCCACCGGCGGCCGCACTTTGCTGAAAATGCGCAGGGCCAGCTGGCGCCCAGACTGGCAGGCACTCTGAGGACGGAGGACTACCTGCAGGGCAGACGAGGCAAAGGGGCAGAGTTACAAATGCCAGCCCCCCAAAAAGGCTTAACCGGAAGGGCTGAGAAGCTCAGGAGCGCTCACAAAGCAACACCCTTAAGGAGACGGCGGCTTGCAATTTATTCAGCGGTGGAAGAAAGGCACTCTGCACATGCTCGGATTGCTCAGCAGCAGAGACCACGAAACAGCCCTGCTGTTCAAGGAGGAGCCTGGCTTGCTTCGAGTCTCTTCTCCGCCCCAGACCCCAGAGCGTGTGGCGCTGCCTCTGTGAGCTGAGCAGCGGGGAGGGTTGTGGCATGCAGGGTGGTGATGGTGGTGGTAACCTTGTACACGGCGTTGGGCAAGAGGTTGTTCATGGTGACCCAGCCCAGTTCCAGGAGGTGCTCGGCCGTATCGTCCGACTTGTTCACCTGTGGGGGACGGCAGAGCGGTGAGTCACGGGCACAGCTGCCGCTGCTGCTGCCGCAGCCCTGCCCTTCCTCGGCCCCGCAGACCGGAAACGCACCTTGCTGTAGAGGAAGCGCTGGAGTTCCAGCTCCGCGATGCCCAGCTGCCCATCCTCCTCCGTCAGCCGCCACCGGGCCTGGGCAAAGTAGAACTCGGTGCGGCGAGCCACCCCCACGTCCTCAAGCTGCTTCCGGAGCTCCATCTTGTTGGCGCGCTGGAGCTGGAAGTCTTTAAAGCACCTGCAAGGAGGAGGAGGGGAAGAAGGTGAGGAGACCCCCCCCCAAAGGGCTGGGGGAGAGGACCTTGGGAGCCAGAGGCCTTCACATTTACGGAAGGCAGATGTAGTGATGTGAATGGAGCCTCCACGGTCAGAGGCAGTCTACCCTCAGAATAACAGAGCCTTGGGGAAAATACTATGGGAAGGCTCTTGCTATCTCGCTGTGCTTGCGGGCTGCCCAGAGGCATCTGGTCAGATATCACAGGGGCGGGCTAGCTGGCTGGCTGGCTCCGCTGCGGCCTAGTGATCCAGGTGGCTCCCAATACCTGATGAGAATATTCAGCTCTTCACTTTCTTGTTGCAGCTCAGCCTTCTCCCTGCTCAGCTGTTCTTGCAGCTTCTGGTTGTGGTCCAGGAGAGACTCGTTCCGGCCGTCGTCCTGCAGGGACTGGAAGGGGAAAAGAGAGAGAGAGAAAGGAAGTGAGCACGGCCTGTGGGGGCCTCTGTGGCTCCCAACAGGCGCCTCCCCTCCGCTCCCCACCCTAGAAACGTGCACAGCCAGGGGACGGAGGAGGCAGGCACCACAACAACAACTCGGTCCCGGGAGGTGGGTCACCTTCATGACCGAGTACATCTGCTTCTCCAGGAGCCGGATCTGGGCCACGTGCTGCCGGACAGCCTCCTGGAGGTGGAGGATGCTGCTGCGATGCTCTTCGGGGTTGCTGGAGATCTCCAGCTGGAAACGGACGCGCTGCTTTTTCTCGCTGTGCTCCTGGAAAACCAAAAAAGGTCTCAAGTGACAACTGTGGTCCCAGGCCCTTGGGGAAGGAGGGGGGGGTGCGCTTTGGAGGTCTGAAGGTGCAACGTTTAACAAAACACTGCAGGGAAAAACTGACGCAGTGCTGAAAAAGGAAGCTGCCGCGGCGCTTCAGCCAAGCGTGAAACACTCTGGGCCACAGGTCGCCGACGCGGTGCCCATGTCTGTGCAGGCGCCCACAGAGGCCTTCCTTGGTCCTGTCCCCATGCTTAAATTTGAAGGAAGGAAGCCTTCTGTCGTAGCCCACAATGCTTTCAATGTTTTAGACCAGACGCTTGCATGCGCGTGCACACGCTGGCAGGGTAGGAGGGAGAGAGCGCATGTCGCAGGGCACGTGCCCATCTGTTGCGCATGGTCTGCAGAGTGTGCATGGCGCCCACAAACCCAAAAGGGTTGGCAACCCCTGCTTGGGACAAAGGCCTTCCCCGACAGTCAGCATTGGTCACCTATAGCACAAAAATGGTACTGGCGGACACGAAAGAACAGCACAAATCATAATAGACAATCATAATAATTTATATGAAATACTCTTGAGGCGCAAAGCCATTCACCTGCATTAAAGGGAACGGACCGTAGCTCAGTGGGAAAGTCCCAGGTTCAATTCCTGGCGCCTCCAGTTAAAAATGAATCGGGCAGCAGACCCAGGAGAGCAGCTGCTAGTCAGCCATTTGTGAGCTTATGAATTTGAACTGGCAGACGTTCTCACTGCTCAGGGACCTGATTCACACACAAAACACTAAGCCATGGTTTGTCTAGCCAAAGTGTGGTTTGTCTGAACATCCAAACCCAGCACAACAGAGTAAGTACGGTTTGTTTTTTGGGAACAAGCCATGTGAAGCCATGGTTTGTTGTTCTTGGCATACAAACCATGGCTTGCTTTAACTGTGGTTTGGTGTTAGGCCCGAACCAAACAGCTTTGCTCAGCTGTGCTTTGTTTGGCCACCCCCACCTGAGATGCTCGACAACTTACAAGGTGAGAGTGGCTAGGAGACAAGCCAACTTCTGGAGAAACAACATTTTTCTTGCAAAGATTGGCTGTGGCATTGTTTCTGGGGTGTCGAACAAACTACAGTTAGAACAAACCATGCTCCCGTGCTATGTGCAAATGCAAACAAACCTTGGCTAGAACAAAACGCAGCTTAGCATTCCATGCAAATGCAGGTAATGTAACCATTATGCCCCAGCCTACTGGTACCTCTGATGGTGTCAGGTAAGGAGGCTGGAAGCCAAGGAAGGAAGCCAAGGCCCCAACACGCACCCTTCCACTCCCACCCTGCAACCGGGCCACCCCCAGCCCCAGAGGGGAGACCTTGCGCTTGGGCTCCACGTGGAGCAGGAGGTTGTTCACAATGTCGAGGATCATGGCGTATTGCGCCGGGTTGGTGGAGATTTCCAGGTCGTGGTGAATGAGAGTGAAGGTGTCCACGGCCCCTGGAAGTAAAAACGGGGAAGACTGATTCTGCCAAACTATTCATTAAGGGGTGAACAACTACTGAACTGATGATGTCACCAGTGGGGCTCCCCCGTGCCCTTCACAGGCCAGGGGTCTCTAGTCGTTAAAGGGTGAGGATCTACAATGAGCGGTTGGCAGGGCCCTGCCTTTCACGTGAGGAGAGGGAGCGGCTGCTCACTTCAGGATAACCTCCTCCGCTGAGGGAGGGAGAAGAGCTGTGGGGAGGGCTCGGTGGCAGAGCCCCTGCTTGGCATGCAGAAGGCCCAGGATTGATATCCAGCTGCGTCTCCGGGTACGGCTGGGAAAAACAGCCTCCTACATTCCTCGGCCCCACCCCGGCAGAGTCCCCACTTCTCGGGGCTCCCCCTTCCGTCACGGCACCTTCCTGCTTCTTGAGGAGGTCATCCTTCTCCGGGTTTGCAGGCAGCTCGGGGGGCTTGATCTCGGTGGCCAGCTCGGGGTTGATGTCGTGGCTGTAGCTGATATAGTACATGCGGCAGCTGCAGCGCGAGATGATCCGCTGGACCTGCTGCGTCGGCTGCACCTCGTGAGGCTGGTTCCAGTCTGGGGGGTGGAGGAGGAAGAGGAGTTGTTTGCTGTGCTAACATTCAGGCCCCACCCTCGTAGCTCACCAGGCGGTCTCCCATCCGGGCACTGACCGGACCCAGATGCAGCAAGGTGGTGGCCTGCTGTGCCTTCAGACCGTGCCCTGGGAGGAGGCGTAGCTCAGGGGCAGTGCATGTGGAAGGCCCCGGGTTCAATCCTCAGTGGCATCTCCAGGTAGTGCTGGGAGAGACCCCTTACCTGAAACCCCAGAGAGCTGCTGCCAGTCAGTGTAAGCAATACTGGGTTAGATGGGCCAATGAACTGACTTGGCATTAGGCAGCTTCCTGTGTTTATTTTTAAAACACACTGAGAACCATGAGGACTAGAATCTGACTTTTTAGGGAAAAGGCCCACAGCTCAGCAGCACAGCATCCGCCTTGCACGCCGAAGGCCCCCACTTCAAAGCCTGGAAGCGTCTCTACAAGCAAAAGGCTCTTTGGTAGCAGGTGATGGGAAAGGAATATTTTTGGCCCAGGATCCTGCTATTACATTTCTAGTTAAAACATTTATAGGCTTCCTGTGAAACAGCAAAACCCTAGAAGCCACTGCCAGTTACAGCAGGCGATCCTGAGCTGTGGGGAGAAGCTGAGCTCACCTGGCAGCAGCGCACTCCCTTCCAAACCCCCCACCCCCTCCTCTCCACTCTCTGGCCTGAGCCTGCCCTCGGCACGCTGACCTGTGGTGGTGCTGACCATGCCGCCCACCGCTTGCCCACTCTCCATCAGCTCCTCCACGGAGTCGAGGCTCCGTTGCCGATGCTCCTCAATGTTCTTGACCTGGGGACGGAGACAGGAAGCAGGGGAGAGAGAGTGAGAAAGGGAGGCAGCGCTGGGGTGAAGTGGGCAGCAGAGGCTGCCAGGGAGCTGGGCCTGCAGAGGCCACAGAGCCCCAGGGCTCCCACAGAGTAGCGGGAGGCCATAGCTCAGGTGTAGAGCCCGTGCTTGGCACGCAGGATCAATCCCCAGGAGAATCTCCAGTTGAAAAGAGATGGGGAAAGACCTCCGTGCTCAGACCGTAGGGCAGGTGTGGGGGACCTTTGGCACCTCTGGACGTTGCTGAACGACAATTCCCATCAGCCCCTGCAGCAGGCGTGGCCAATGGCCAGGGACGAGGAAGAGGATGGGAGGTGTCGCTCAGCAGCATCTGGAGGACCAGAGGTCCCGCGCACCCGCCCTAGAGAGTTCCAGCTTGTAGGAGGCAGCTCCCTACACTCTCCTGGGGAGGCATCGCTGCCCTGACAAGATTCACAATGGCTGGGAACAAACCCAGGGGCCAGCCTGTAGAGGGGGGTTGGGGGGCGCCTTTTCTAGCCCAAGGGCCGCATCCTCTCACGGGAAATCTTCCAGGGGCCGCGTGCCAGTGGTGGGCGTGGACAGAGGCAAAAAGCGGGTGGAGCAACAGATGCAATATTCTTGTCTTTGGACATTGGGCTGTATCGAAGCCGTGCACGTTTTGGAAGTTTTGCACATCCATCTCTCCATCCAGGCAAGCAGGGGGCATCAACACAGTTCAAGGCCAAAAGCACCCGGGGGGGGGGGAGAGCGGAGCGGAGCCAGCAAGGGGCATGGCCTAAAAGGGGTGTGGCCTGGAGAGAGTGCCAGGGGGCAGCTAGAATGCAAGGAGCTTATTCTCCATTAAAAGCAGGCTGCCAGACTAGATGGGATGAGTCTCAGTGGCAGGGTCCCCACCTTGCCTGCAGAAGGCCCCGGGTTCAATCCCTGGTGGCATCTCCAGAGAGGGACGGGGGAATGTTCTCTCTGCCAGCCGTTACTGAGGTAGATGGTCCTTTGACCTTTGACCTGACCCAGCAGGGTGATGCTGCAATAACTTAAAAGGAGCCTCCCTATCCAGGGGCACTCTATCCCAGTTGCTGGAGAGAAAACATCAGGGAAGGGGTTACTCGCTCCGCTTGTGCTCTTCCCCAAAGCCATCCAAGTTGGGAGGGGGGCAGGGCCTGACCCAGCCAGGAGGAGACCCCTTTGCGGCCCCAGGCGCCCACCTCCAGCCAGAGCTGCGCGTCCTCGTGCTCCGAGGGGCTGCTCTCGGTGGTGGCGAAGTACTGCATCCCGTCCAGCAGGCACGTCCAGGACGTCTTCTGCTTGAGCGTGTCCCCATACCAGGCCGGGTGGTGCTGGCATTGGAGAAGCTGCGCCTTGGCAGCTGAGACGATCACACAGCCCTCCGTCTCAGCCCCACGGAGAACCATCTGAGGAGGAGGAGACAAGAGCCCCATGGGTAACGACTCTCAAGACCCAAAAGGGGAATCCGACGAAACCTGCAAGCAGCATGTTGGGACACTTCTGTGCCTTCCCCTCTACGAAAAACTCTCAGGGAAGCACACAGTAAAACTGCGCCCTCTGGCAGCTCCATGTCAGCTGGGCAGCGGAATCCACACCAGGGTTTAGTCGGACTTAAGGTGCTAAAGCAACTCCCCACCCCCAAGGGAGGCGCCTGGCTGGTCACTGTCAGAAATATAACGCCGTCATAGAATCATAGAATAGTAGAGTTGGAAGGTGCCCATAAGGCCATCCAGTCCAACCCCCTGCTCAATTCAGGAATCCAAATCAAAGCATTCCTGACAGGTGGCTGTCCAGCGGCCTCTTGAAGGCCTCCAGTGTCGGACAGCCCACTACCTAGATGGACCTCGGGTATTTGAATTCTCTTTTTACAGATGCAACCCAGCCCCTAATCCAGAAAACAGCGTGGGGCGGGGGAGAGGGAAATCAGGGGGTGAAAATCCGCCTGACCCAGAGAGGAACCGTCCTGCCACACTCCCCTTCACCGGGGAGCCACAGAGAGAGGGCAACAGGGAGGCAAATACCTGGCAGTTGACCAGCTCAATAAGGCAGTTGCGGTTGAAGATGTCGTCCGTCTGGCAAGCGGCGATCCCACAGAGTTGCTCGCTCATCCCCGAGTCCTCCTCCGTGAACACCACAAACCTGTCTGTCTCCTCGATCAGCTTTTTCAGCATGTAGGCACCTGGGGGTGGGGGGAGAGATAGGAAGGGTGGGGGGAGGACATGCGGCTGGGCATAGGGAGAGCTCTAGATCTGGGGGGTGCTTCCGCACGAGCTGACTTTTCCCCCTTCTCTGAGGAACTGCCTATGGTCACATCCACTTTCCTTCCCCCCCCCCAAGAATCCTGGGAACCGTAATTTGTTCAAGGTGCTGAGAATTGTAGCCCTGTGAGGGGTAAACTACAGTTCCCAGGGTTCTTGGGTGGGGTGGGGGCAAAGCCATATGCTTTGAATGTACGGAGTGGATGTGACCATCGTCTCTAAAGCCCCTAAAAATCCACAAGACGACGCAAACACTCTTTTACCTGGGTTACTCAGGCTTGCACCCAAGTTGCAAGGGGCTTCTCGTTGAAAGGTTTTGCAGTCCTGTTTCTGCCGCTGCCCCAGAGTAACCCAAGGCACAAGGGAACCAGCACTTTACTTTAAAAAGAGGGCAACAGCCTCGCCTTGGTGTGCTCAGGAGGCATCAATGTGATGCCCACAGGTGCCTTTTAGGCTTTCCCTTGATGCCCACGAAGCCTCTGAGCCCCCCTCTCGGTCTTGAGGCTGTGACCTTTTTCTCCCTGAAAAAGAGCACCAATCTGAAGGAGGAAGTTGAAAAAGTGACACTCTGTCCCACTTCCTCTTCTATGCTCTTTTCCACTAGATCTGGCTTTTAACCAGAACCTGTGGCAAAGCAGTGTGTGAGTGTGTGTGTACAAACGCAAGCACACTCTCTCTTTTCTCTGGGGGGGGGGATCAGTGACCAGGGGGAGAGAAGTAACTAGAGATGAGGAGGAGGCAGTTGCCCATGGCACTCACTCAAAAATCCAACCCTGCCCAGAGCCAAAAAAAACCACTGGCAACCCCCGGGGAGTATACATTCCACTGGGGCTGTCCCTGCCTCAGGACTCAGACCCCCGGAGGACTTTGGAAGGGGCCTTTATGTCCTCTGCCTCTGCTGTGGGGCAGACCCAGTCCCTCCTCCCTTCCTCACCTCCAGAGGGGCTGCGCTCGGTCCGGCCGTTGCTGGGCGGGGCGATGACCTGCAGCGGAGGTTGGTAGCTGGGGGGAGGCCCCCTCTTTGGCTTCTTGGCAGGCATCTGGGTGTCGATCCTGAGACCTTTCAGCGCCTCCGTGGAGAGGTTGCGCTTGAGCACCGCGGCTTTCTTGTAGCCATCGTAGAGGCCGAAGGCGATGTCTCGGTTGGTGGTGGTCCAGGAAGCCCGCAGGTCCACCAGGTGCAGCTGGTGCGTGTGGAAGACGTCGTCTCCGTCGCGCAAAGGCAGCTCCTGGAGGGAAGGGTGTCAGACCCAACATGCACCCCAGAGGAGGCGGCACAGGAGGGCGGACAGACCCAGAGCCAGGCAGGGCTGGGAAAGGCCCCTGGCTAAGATCCTGGAGACCTGCTGCCAGCCAGTGAGGACAACACTGAGCTAGATGGGACCAAGGGTCTCGCTCAGAGAGGTTTCTATGTTCTGTTTAAGCTAAGCTTTAATTCCAGACAATGAGAACTAGAATCTAAATTTCTTTTTAAGAGCCCTAGCTCAGTGGCAGAGCCCCTGCTTTGCATGCAGAAGGGCCCAGGGTCAATCCCCAATGGCATCTCCAAGTAGGGCTGGGAACTGTCCCTTGCCTGAAACCCTGGAGAGCTGCTGCCAGTCAGTGTAGACAATGCTGACCTAGATGGACCATGCGTCTGACTCAGTATAAAAGCAGCTTCCCAACGTTCCCATTCAACCAGTGCTCATGCCTCAAACTGGCATCGGCCACGAGGGCAAAGGGAGAGCGTGGTGTTACCTCCTCAGCTGTGCGGACGCTGTGGCGCTGGTAGGCCAGGGAGGAGAGGCTCAGCAGGTGGGTCTTCTTGACCTGGGAGTCGAGGCGGTGGTCCGCGTTCTCATCGCAGGTGGACGCCATGAGGTGCACCGTCACCAGACTCAAGTCGCTCATCATCTGCGTGACGCTCCACTCCGAGATGAGGCGACGCATCACTGTGCCGGCTGCGGGGTTACAGGGGCGGTTAGAGAGTGCGAGTGCGCGTGCGCGTGTGAGGAGGGGGACTTGCAGAAGGGCACCCAGCTCTCCTCCCAGCCCTGCCCCCCTCACCTTGAGGGATGAGCCTCTGGGTGCCACGCGTGAAGATGTGCCCTTGGCCGCATTCCAGCTGGATCCCGCGCTGCTGCGCAAACGAGGCCCAGTAATGCACCTGGGGAAGCCCAGAAGAGAGGGAGAGGGAGAGAGAGCGGTCAGTGGCCGTGTGCTTCCGTTTGGAGCCTGCCAGGTCAAAAGGCTAGTTAGATAAAAATGAGGCACAGCCTCATAAATGGGAGGGGGGAATAAAACTAACTGCACTATGCCCCCCCTAGAATTAAGCTGAGATGGACAGGAAAACGTGATCCTTGTGGGACTCGCTGGAAACTGCTCTGGAGGAGCACAGCTTCAAGGGGAAGGGAGTTCTGTGGGTGTGTGGCAGCTCCCAAGCAGTGCAACGCCAAACCCATATTAGTTCATGCAATTTACAATTTCTTTGTAGGAAGGAACTGGCTAGTTCAGAGAGATGCTGGGTGAAGAAGAAGAAGAAGAAGAAGAAGAAGAAGAAGAACCACTTATCATCATCATCTATCAGATTTGCCAAAGGTTTCCAACAGCCTCACAACACTGACAGATAAATAAATATATCATACCTTAAAAGGACAACAACAGCACAGCCACAAATCCCTCAACAGCCACAGGAGGCTTCGGGGCGCCTAACGCAGGCGTGCCCCCTGTGGAGGCCTTCCTTCTCTCTGGCCAGAAATTGCTGGACGTTTCTTTTCTGGCTGTGTTTGCACAGGGGGCCCCGTCCTTCGCCAGACTCACCTGGAGCTTTGGGAAGAGGGCGGTGAAGGAGAGTTGCCGGTAGTGTTGTCCCAGCTTCTTCTTGGCGGGCTTCAGGTTCCCAAAGAGCTTCCCCCGACAGATGGGGCGGGTGACGCTGGTCCAGGTGGCCCAGAAGTTCTGCATCCAGCGCAGAGTGCTGCTATACAGCAAGATGCGAGGCTGGGAGGGCTCTGGGGTGGGGGCAGAACAGAGGGGCGCTAAACGCAGATCTCGAGCCGGAGACGCCAGCAAGGACACTTAATAGCCCCTTCAGAAGACCCTCCTGGGTTCCTGTTTAAAATCAGCCCTTTACTCAGAACCATGAGGACTGGAATCCTGCTTTGTTTTTAGGGCTGTAGCTCTGTGGCACAGCATCTGCTTTGCACACAGAGGGTCCCAGGCTCAGTCCTCCATGGCATCTCCAGGTAGGGCTGGGAATGTACCTGTGCCTGAAACCCTGGAGAGCAACTGCTGCCAATCAGTGTAGGCAGTACTGAGCTAGATGGATGGATGTCCTGGCTCCATATAAGGCAGCTTCCCATCTGCTGAGCTACGGATCCGCGTAGGGCTCTGATATTGGGCTATGTGGCCTGGGGGCAACGCATGGGGATGGGGATGGGCAGTGCCGGTGCCAGGCATGACTGGGCCCTTGAGCCCGCAGCTCTGTAACCCAGCACCCCCCAGGAAACTGATAAGTCCAGCGCTCCTCAGATCAAACTCAGCCTGCCTCCCACACCACCGAAAAACCAGGGAGGGGTGACTATCCCATCACAGAGACTGCCGGAGAAGGGAGGTGTGTGTGTGGAGAGGGTGGCGAGACTTACCCCCGCAGGGCCGCGTCAAGTCCATGCAGATGCAAAGGTTGAGGTTCTCAGAGCGGAAGGCCCGGTAGGAGTCGTAGTCTTGGCCCATGGGCACCTCGGGCAGGAAGTCGGGCGAGCGCAGCACCACGCCGTGGTGGTCGTGGGGGTTGCCGTGGCACAGCCACGTGAAGTCCAGCGTCATGCACAGCTTGGGCAAGTGGAGGAAGCAGCAGTCGTCGTATCTGCCCCGGAAGGAGGAGGGAAGGAGAGGGAAACGCAAAACATACACAGCGGGCGTGAGGCCTGCCCGCTCTGGCCTGGCGGGGGCAGTCTCAGCAGTGCACACTCAGGAGCCCTGCAGGCCACCACTGAGACCAGTACGGAGGGGGGCTCAGAGGATGGGCACACACACACACAGGTGAAATCAATAAAGAGACAGGAAGTTAGACAACAACATCCCTGAAATGCTCCTGCAAGAAGGACGAGCCATACCCCAGCCCAGTAAAGGGTGAGCACCACAACAGAGGCCAGTTGTGGCTCTTCTGAGTGCACCCCACACCCCACAGAGTTCTGGCCCCCTGAGCAGCAATGCCACAGCCGCTGCCCGCCCCCGTCCCTACGGCTGCTCACTTGGAAGCGGTGCGGACATTGACATCCAGGTCTCCTTTGAAGACAAACTGCCCAGGCTGCCAGTGGAAGGAGAGGTGGCTCCACTCCCAGTGCATGTTCTCCGTGGTGTTGTAAGGGTCCTGCGGGAGAAGGCGGGGATGGAAGAGAGGCCAGGAAGCCACTGCCGCCACTGCCCCCCCCGGGCTCCTCCCACGACCTCACCTCTGTGGCCACCTGGTGGAGATTGGCCTGCTCGATGTCCATGTGCCAGTCCCCGTGGAGGAGCAAGCGGCTCTTGTCCCACCAGGGCAGCGGGGCGCTGGGGTCCTCCGAGGGCTTGGTGAGGAGGTCGAGGGCTTGCCCGATCAGAGTCCAGGCGGGGTCCCAACAGGGCCCCCACACAATGGTGTACTGGAAAACATCCGCTGTACCAAAGGGAAGAACATGCAGTGGGTCAGGCAGAGAGCAAAGGGGCGGGGAAGCCTCTGTGTCTTCCCATCCCCACTCAGAAATGGTGGGACGGACTCCAGCTCAGGGGCAGGGGCCCCTGCTTTGCATGCAGAAGGTCCCAGGTTCAGCCCCCGACAGCATCGCCAGGTTGAAAGCTGCGGAGACTCTTTTCTGCCTGATGTTGGGAGAGCTGCTGCCAGTCAGAGCGGTCAATGTTAGGCCAGATGTAGAAAGAGTTTAACCTCGCATAAAGCAGCTCCCTATGCCAAGTTCAATCCTCAGAAGCATCTCCATTTTTTTTTAAAAAAGGATGAGGTAAGCAAGTGATGGGGAAAGACCTTTCTCTGCCAGAGCAGGCAATATAGAGCCTGTGCAGGCATTGAGGCACCTTCCGGTTAACTTCCCCCCGGCCCTGGGCCCTTGCGGGACTTACAGTGGAAGTTGTGGTAGAACTTCAAAGGCGGCATATTCCGCTCCACGGACACATCTCCCCACGGCGCCCCCAGCTTCAGCACTTGCCGCCGGCGAGAGCAAGTCTGACCCCGTTGCTCAGCTCCGGCCAGCTGGCCCGACAGCCTCCAGTCCCGGATCTCAAACAAGTACCGGGGGTAGTCCCGGATCCGCACTGTGAAGTCAAGAGGGAAGAGAGGGTGAGAGAGATGAAGGGCACATCATTCTTCTCTGCCCATGGCACGGGTGGGGAGCTGTTTCCAGCCCAAGGGCCGCCTTCCCTTCAGAGCAACCTTCTGGGGCCCTCATGCCGGTGGTAGTGGGGGCAACCAAGGTAAATTTTACTCTTGTTTGGGGGAGGCAGAAGTGGAGGAGAGAAAAACCAGAAATCCCATAATTATCTGTGTTTAGGTGCCAGGCAAGAACATTTTCGTTCATCTAGGGCCTTTGGAGCTTAATTTTCTGCTTATCTTTCAGCAGGGTAGGATTGAGAGTTTGATCTGCTCTTTTGTAAGCTATTATTGGCTGAGCATTTTAGGTTGTTTTTACTTCTGTTTTTAAATTTTGTCCTTGTAAGTCGCTTTGAGTTCACCTTTCTGGGGGGAAAAATCGGCTAATTAATCATCATCACCACCAGCATAGCCAAGCGGATTTCCATAATGCAAGCAGACAGACATCGCTGGAAGTCACATCCGATAATAGCTATCAATTATCAAATACTAATTAATAACTAGAAGCTAAAATGATGAAACTGAGGTTGTCCTACTTTGGACACATCATGAGAAGACCTGATTCATTAGAAAAGACAGTAATGCTGGGAAAAACAGCAGGGAGTAGAAAAAGAGGAAGGCCAAACAAGAGATGGATTGATTCCATAAAGGAAGCCACAGACCTGAACTTACAAGACCTGAACTGGGTGGTTCATGACAGATGCTCTTGGAGGTCACTGATTCATAGGGGCGCCATAAGTCGTAATCGACTTGAAGGCACGTAACAACAACAATTAATAATAACAATCTGTGTTGCGAGTGTTATGTATATATGCATGTACATTTTTACATGTACACGCAGTTTAAATGCTGCAGTTCCACAGTGGTTACATAACAATTAATAAATTTAGCAGCCACAGCTTGTCCCAAAACCTTCGGAACTGCCATTTGAGGAGAGCACAGAGAGAGGTTTCCGTCAGAGACTCCTGGATCCCTTCCTTTCACAGCCCTCCGGTTCCCCTGCACGGAGATGCCATAGCAAGCCAGGCACTCACCAAAGAAGGCCTTGACGCTCCCTTTGACCATGCGGCACCAGTAGGTGATGAGCTCCAGGCCCTCAGAGGGGAAGGGGCTGGTGGCGTCCAGCTCCCGGATCTGCTGGAGGACCCGCTCGGGCCCATGGAAGGACTTGTCGGCCAGGGCCACCAGCTCAAGCCCAGACATGGTCCAGGTGATCAGGGCCTTGCGCATGGGCGTGTTGGCATAGAGGCGGTGCGAGCGCTGGATGTAGATCTCGATGTTCTTCTTCTCCAGGGAGGCGTAGAGCTCCTCGATCTTGCGGGCGGGAAGCAGCTCCCCATGCTGCTTGCGTAGGGCGGCCACCTTGGCGTCCAGCAGGCGCAGCCGCTTGGCACTCTCCTTGCTCTCATCCTTCATCAGCTCATAGTTGTCCCGCAGCTTCACCTCGAAGATGTCGTCCACGAAGACCCAGGAGAAGTGCTGCACTTTCAGCAGCAAGTCCGGCGGGAGCGCTGAGCCGGCCCCGGAGCCTCCTCCGTGCAGACCCTTGAGCCACTTCTGCACGCCCAGCGCCTCGTCCAAGGTGGCTGAGAAGTCATACTGGCAGGGGAACTCCACCGCCACACTGGCACAGGAAAGGGCCCAGACGCGGTTGCGAAGGGTGCTCAGCGAGGGGAAGGGCCCGCGGTGGAGGATCATCTCCTCCAGCTCAGGCAAGGCCTGCAGCTCGATCTCCTTGAAGACAAAGATGCTGTTGCCGTCAAAGCCGGCCACCAGCCCCGGGCAGTAGGCGTGGATGGAGGTGCCGTGCCGGCTGATCATGACCCGCTCAGCCGCCAGGCTCAGGTAACGGGTCTCCGAGACGAAGGCTGTCACCTTGATGGAACTCAGCTCCACTGTCAGGCTCAACAGCCTCCTTGGGGGGCAGGGCGCGGGCGTGACCGGGGAGCCCTCCGCAAGGGGCTGGCTCTTGCGGCCCTCGAGGGGCAGGGCGGCTCTCGGCGGAGACAGCAGGCCCTGCAGCATCTCACAACACTGCAAGGTGGACAGGAGGTGCTGGAACAGGTACATGTGGTTTGCAGGGCTCCAGAGCACACTCAGGCTCTCTCCGCACTGGACCTGGGAGGCGGAAGAAGGAGTTGACCAGAAGCGACAGGCAGAGCAGAAAACAAGGGAAATGGGAGGGACCACCCCCAATATGGGGAAAGGTGGGTGAAACCTCTTGGGGCACACACAACTTGTGTTTATTGAGTCCAAATGCAAAACCTTTCTTCTTTGAGGGCAGTGTGCAATAAAAATGTATTATTTGTTACCTAAAAGCACTTAATAAACTGCTTCACAGTTTTAAAAGTGGCAAAATATAAATAACATCCTTAAAACAACAATGTAAGTCCAGTAAAGTGGTCCTATACAAAAGCATGTAAAAACAGACCAATAACAGGAACTGATATTATGGGTCAAGGAAAGCCGAGGCAACAAGATAAAAGTCTTTACAAGGATATATGATCAGCTACAAGCCTCCAACCTGGCATTGCTCAGGAAATCAAATTTTATTTTTTGAAGTGCAGTTTAGAAATCAGTGGTTAAAATCCGTGCAGTTTTGGAAGGTTCAGTCTCTTATTTATTTTTAATTTCTTATTGCATTGATATCCCACCTTGTCCTCCAAGGAGCTCAAGGTGGCCGACAAACACGGTTCCCCCTCTTCTGATTTTATCCTCACAACCACCCTGTGAGGTAGGTTACACTGAGAGACAGCAACCGGCCCAAGGTCCCCCAAGTGAGCTTCATGCCTGAGTGGGGATTTAAACCCGGGTCTTCCAAGGTCCCAGCCTGACGCTCTATAACCACACAGCGCCACACTGGCTCTTTAATGCCCATTCTCTAATCGCCCCAAGTGAGCAAAGAGCACCCTCCCAGGGGGCAGGAATACTCCAGCCGAGTACCTCCAAAGATCGGATGCTGCTGCGATACGTGAGGGAAAGTGTGGAGAGGTCAGCCACGGGGCTGGGGATGGACGGGGCTTTGCAGCACGGCTGCATCTTCTCTGTGATGCTCTTCACCAAGGCCAGCGCCACCCCCTGCACGCTGACGGTGCAACTCTCGGCGCTGCCCAGCGTGGTCAGAGTGTCCACCCTCACTTCCGTGGCCCCTGGGAAGAGAGCGGGGGGAGAGGGAGGGGAGGAAATGGCCATCAGCTCAAAAAAAGTCTGACAGGCAGAAAAGAACCGGCCAAGGACAGAGCGAGCCAGGAAGGGTCCCGCTGGAGCAAAGCAAAAAGGTCCAGGCGGGGTCGTAGCTCAGTGGCAGAATCCCTGCTTCACAAGCACCAGGGGGCTGGTTCAATCCCCGGCGGCACTGCCTAGGATTCCAGAGAACTGAGTGGCTGCCAGTCAGAGTAGGCCACAGTGGGCTAAGTTGGCTCAACGGTCTACGTCAGCAAAAAACCCAGCCTTGTAAAAGAGTCAGGGACCAGGTGAAAAGAGTCACCTCTGGCTGAGATTTTTGGGGAGCTGCTGCCGGTCAGAGCAGGGAATACTGGGCTGGACCGACCAAGAGTCTAACCTCGCCTCAGGCTTACAGAAAGGGCCACAGGGCTCCGGGGCCAAGCACTCACCTGCCAGGCTGGACAAGGTGAAGAGATTGACGTCTTCCACCTTCAGGTCCACCTTCCAGAGGACGCCCAGCTCCTCCCCCTCCTCCTTCAGGCATTCCTTGGCCTCCACGTGGCTCCAGGGGCACAAGAGCGAGAGGACCCTGGAGAGGCACTCGGAGCAGGTCTCCGAAGACTCCACCTGGAGGCCGCGGAGGGTGCAGTCCAGGAAGAGGGTGTCGGCGTGGGTGCCGGAGGTGCCCAGGGGCTGGTTGTAGCTGCCCTGCGAAACAGGCCGGACACGGTCACCAGAGGAAGGCTCAGGAGAGGCAGGCAGGATGGAGCGGACAGCCAGCGCCGCGACCCCATCCGTGGGGACTCCCGCAAGAGCAGCCACCCTGCTCTTTACAGAAGGGCCACAGCTCAGGGGTGGAGCTGCCTCTGACTTGTGTGCAGAAGGCCCCAAGTTCAGTCCTTGGCACCATGTCCAGGTAGGGCTGGGGAAAAGACCCCCCTGCTCTAAATCCTGGTAAGCTGCTGCCAGTCAGTGTGCACGATACTGAGCTGCAAGGAGCAATGGTCCGAATTCAGTATAAGGCAGCCTCTTCTGTTTAAATCCTATTTAAATCAGCACTTAATTCAAAACCATGAGGACTGGAACCTTGTTTTATTTTTATGGGAAGGGCTGTAGTTCAGCCGTAGAGCCCCTACTTTCCACGCAGAAGGGCCCACGTTCAATCCCCAGTGCCATCTCCAGGCAGGATGGGAAAGACCCCTTGCCTGAGGCCCTGGAGAGCCACTGCCAGTTAGTGTAGACAAAACTGAGGTAGATGGACCAATGGTTTGAACCCTTATGTTCCCCAGCAGGTGCTGCCATCCCTGAATACAGAAGTGGCAATTCCAATTAGTAAACAGGACCCGTTAACACAGGAATGCTTTGATTTGGATTCCTGCATTGAGCAGGGGGTTGGACTAGATGGCCTTATAGGCCCCTTCCAACTCTACTATTCTATGATTCTATGAACCCCCTTACTTACCTGACTCTCACTTCCCCTCCCCATCTGTTCGTCTGTTTTGGATTCCTTCGTTCCACACTTGAACGGGATCCCCGATGCAAAATCCTGGCTGCGTTGGGACGCAAAGGGAGGGCCTGGCAGTCACCCTCCCCACAACCCCCCCCCCGGGGCTTGAGCTGAACCCTCCCCACCCCACCCTCTCTGGGCTGAGCCCCTCCCTTCATTTACTTGCAGACTGAAGGAGTCAAGAATGAGGGCCTCTCCCCAAACGTGCATGTTGGGCGGGTGTGGGGCCCGCTGGATGTGCGAGTCGGCACCCACACGCCAGCAGAGGTGGTCAATGGCTAGCACAGCTCGCTGGTGGACGCTCTGGGGGCGCAGGTGCTGGTAGTCTAGAGACCAGAGAGAGGGAGGAAAAAGGAACACAGCGGGAGATTGGCCAAACCCCGCCTGGAGAACCTTCCAGAGCCTGCTAGAAACTTCTGCCTCCCGACGGTCTCCACTCCCCATTTCACCTTTATGCCTTACTTTTCTTTCCAACAAGAAACTCAAAACCATTAAGTGCCCAATGACTGGTACACAAATAAATAAATAAAAATTACAGTCAACACAAAGCACGCCACGTATGTGGAATCAGTGGCTTCAGACGGTCTTGCAAAGGGGTACCCTTTTGCCCAGGCCTTCCCTGTTCCGTAAGATCGGACCCTGTGTTAACATCTTTGAATCCTTTCTGGTTCATTTAATAATAATAAATAATAAACTTTAATTTATAGGCCGCCTATCTGGCCAATGGCCACTCTAGGCGGCGTACAATAAAGCACGATAAAATACATGGTAAAATATGATACAATAAAAACAATATAACCAGTACAGCACAATGCAAAATTACAATATTTAGTAGAGTTGTCAGTAATACAATTCTGAAGCTAGTTCACCTTAGAAGTCTCAAGTTCATAAAGGCCTGATGGAAAAGCCAAGTCTTCAGGCCTCGGCGAAATATATATAAGGAAGGGGCATGTCGAAGATCTATTGGGAGGGAGTTCCAAATCGTGGGGGCCGCCACAGAGAAGGCCCTCTCCCGAGTCCTCACCAACCCAATCACTTTAGTTGACGGGACTGAGAGGAGGCCCTGAGTGGCAGATCTTGTAGGGCGGCACAATTTATGGCGTTGGAGGCGCTCCATCAGGTATACTGGGCCGAAACCGTACAGGGATTTATAGGTTAATACCAACACCTTGAATTGCTTCGGTCTGCTTCTATACATCTCTGCGTTGCTGCTTTACTGGTTTTATGCTGCGCTTTCGCTGCAGTGCTTTAAAGTCCCAATGACTGATTGTGGGGTCTTTTTTAGACTGTACACTGCTTTTTTGAAATATTAAAGCAAAATAGAAATGCTGTTAAGCAAAGAAACAAAACAGTAACTGAAAATATAAATAAAGCAGTTGTTGTTGTTGTTGTAAACTGCCCTTGGACTATTTGGTGATGGGTTGGCTATAAGTACAAACAAATGAATGGACAAATAAATAAACCCACCCCATGCTCAATTTAAAATGGCAAATAAACTAAAAAGAGCTGAGGACCCAGGAGGCTGCCCAGAGTGAGTGGTGCCTTTATCTCTTCCCTTTTCCTAAGATGCTCTATTCCATTTCCCCCCTCCCACTCGGTGGTCAGTTTTTCTCCCCTCTCAATGTCCCTTCGGCACTCTGGGGCTATCACCCTCCGCGGTGCAACAATGAGTGATAGATGCAACAAGCTCAAGCAGGGTGCACGTGCCTGTGTGTTTTGGGTAAGCCGGGGGGGGGGGAGGTATAATCCCAGAGCAGGCAGCTGGATCTTTGGGTCCACTGTCCTCCTTTTCGTGCCCCTTTGGCTCCCACTCAAACCGCACGGAGAGAAAAAGCGGCAGAGAGGCTGCCCTGGAGGGAAAAGCCCTGGCAGAAAGGGAGGTCTGGAGCTCACCTACGGAGACAGAGTTCAAGCCCAAGGCAAACGGCGGGGTGTCTCCCAGCTGGACGGAGATGCTGACGTTGGAAACCGAGGCACTGAGGATGATGGTGGCCAAGATCTGCGGCATCCTGAATGGGGCAGGAAGGGGAAAGAAATTATATTGCATTGCACACACCCCAGGGATGCAGCTCTATGCAGGCGTCTTCAAGCCTGTACAGCAGCTTCCCCACAATGTAGTACCCTCCTAGCAGGTTAGGGATAGGCTGGTCTTCACTGACCCTCCAGGGTTTCAGAGAGGGGTCCTTCCTGGGGGTACAAGCAGGACGGTTCCACACCCAAGTGCAGGCATAAGGGCAGCGCAGGGGGAGGGAAGGGGGAAGAGAAACTGACCTCCTGCTGCTGTTCCTGGCCGGAGCCGGCAGCCCCGCCTCGTGCTGCGCCAAGGCCAGCATGCTCAGCCAGTGCGAGAACTCCTGGTGGCGATAGTGGACGATGCAGGTATTGAGCATCACTGCGACCGAGATGTCTATGGCCATGACCTGGGAGGGAGGGGGGGGTGACGTGAGGGTTGGTGCAAAGGTGAGTCGGACATCAACAAAACAAAAGCAGGATCTGCTTGGCCGCCCGCTCACCTGCAAGCTGGCTTTCAGCAGGTTGAGGCAGACGATCCGCTGGCGGCTCTGGGAAAGCAGGAGCCCGTCTGCAGGGAGCAGAAAAAGGATGAGGGCTTGGTGGGGGTGGAGGTGAGGGGGTGGGGGGTAGGAGTGGGTGGGAGTCCCTCTCTCCCTTCCTTGTCTGACAGCCACAGGTCAGATTTTTGTTCCTGGGGAGAAAGCCTCAAGTGAGAAAGCTCTCCCACAGCTCACCCTACAGCAAGGGCGGGGGAATTTTTTCAGCCCGAGGGCCACATTCCCTTCTGCACAACCGTCCACGGGCCACATGCCAATGGTGGGCGGGGCCAGAGGCAAAAGTGGGCGGAGCAACAAATGGATTAAAATAAATTCGTACAATAGGCTATTTCCAGACACTTGTACACCCCTCTCCATCCTGGACCTCTACTGTCGGTTCGCTTTCTTTCTTTAAATCTAGATTTAAATCTAGTATTTAGATTATTTCTCTGGTAATACTGAATTTATTGCACATTTATTAAAGGGCTGGTTTTTCTCCTGTTTGAATTCATTGTCACGTTCTGTAAACTGACTTCTCTGCCCCGGCCTGATGCTTGGAATCTTGAATGCTTGGTAGAAGCCGCTTCGCACACAGCTTGCTGCGGAAAGGCGGGATATAAATGAATCCAACCAACCAATCGATCAATCAATCAGTCCCCCACCCAGGCAAGCAAGAGGCATGATCAGAATTCAAGGGCATGTTCCAGCTAGGCAAAAACACATAAGGTGAAAAGACGGAGCAACAGAAGGTATGGTCTGGGGAGAATGCCAAGGGCCAAACGGACCTCCTGCTGCTCCCAGGGCTGAGGTTCCCCACCCGTGCTCCATGACCCTCTCCCGCTCTACTATGTGCTCCTCCTCCTCCTCCCTCCCCCCTCCCAGCACTTGCCTTCCAAGGCGAGTTCGACGCTCATCTGGGGCAGGTCGCAGGTGGGGGTGAAACTGCGGAGCGGGATCTGCTCCCCACCACACTGGTAGGCAAACTGCAGCAGCTTCAAGGTCCAGGTGAGGTGCCTGCATTAAAGATGCCAAGTGGAGCACAGGTGGCTCAGGGCTGCATGCACTGACTGGCAGCAGCTCTCCCGGGGCTCGGGCAGGGGGACATTCCCAGCCTTTCCTGGGGATGGACTGAGGGCCTTCGGCATGCAAAGCAGGTGGTCTGCCCGCTGAGCAGTGCTTCTTATATAGGAGGCTGCCTTATCCCATGTCGGACTACTGGCAAATCTAAACCAGGATTGTCTGCTCTGACTGGCAGCAGCTACCTGATCCCCTTTTAACTGGAGATGCTTCCAAGGGTTCAACTAGGTGTCTTTCTGCACGCACAGCAGGGGCCCTACCACTGAGCTATATGGCCCTCATATAGTCTGCTCTGATTGGCAGCAGCTATTCAGGGTCTCGGACAGAAAGGGATCTTTCACCATCACTTTTTAACTGGCAATTGAACCCGGGGCCTTCTGCATGCAATACCACTAAGCCACGGCCCTTCCCCTAAAAACAGAGCAGGATTGCAGTCCTCATGGTTCTCAAAAAACAGCTGATTTAAATAGGGACCTAGACAGCTGCCTTATTCCAAGTGAGCCCATTGGGCCCAGCAACACTCCAGGGTCTCCAAATGGGGGCCTTTCCAACTCTACTTGGAGATGCCACCGGGGATTGAACCAGGTGTCTTTCTGCACACACAACAGGTGCTCTGCCACTGAGCTACAAGCACCAAGCACCTGGGAACCTGCACGCAAAGGCCAGGCTCCAGCCAGGCCCGTGCAGGGCTGCTGAGCAAGCGGACGCTCTTTCTGCTCTCAGTTGTTTGTCCAGGGACAACTTCATGGCGGGGGAGCAGGGCTGGCAGATGGTGGTGGCAAGACTCCCCCTTTCCACAGCCCACAGCAGGGCAGATGGTGGGGTGTAGGATTCCCTAAACCCTCCCGTTACCTTTTCTGGCTGTTCATCGACAGAACCAGGCTGGTGTTCTCCAGCCCCACCTTCACCCTGCAGGGCACGTATTTCAGGCTAGCCAGGCTCAGCACAGACGGCCGCAGCTCCAGAGCCTTTGCGGGATCTGGGGGTTGGAAAAGAGACATGTGAGGAGCCCATAGACCTCTCGAACCCAGGACACTGGCTATAGGAGTCCCACACAAAGGGAGCCAAACACTTCTCCCCACTCGCTCACGTTCGCTCTTTCCTGCCAACTTCAGTACCAAATAAATATAAGCACGGAGCAGGATGCCCCGCCCCACCCTCACCCACCATGGTCGCTTTATTTAACCCTCAGGCTTATGGCCAATTAATTTGGAGTCAATCCATTGAACCAGAAGCAGCAAACCAACTCTAAGGGTCCAAAGTCATTTATATCAGAATGGGCAACCAAGAGATCTAGGCAGGTAGGATAATCAGCCCCTAGTTTAGTTGCCTTGGAGGATGGGAGAAGTCGCCCCAGGTGAACGGGCAAGTTACACATTCAGGGAGGGATATAAATCGAATAAACGCATAAAAAATAAAAATTCTGTCTGAGCTCTGGGAAACCCAGAGGTGCCGAGGAGGAGGATGGGCCCTGCCCCTTTGACTTCTGCCCTGCAAGGAGCCAAGAGTTCTTCACCTGCTGTGTCTCCGCTGGTGCCCCCAACACGCTGCAGAAGCTCGCTGTGGAACAGCCCCTCGTGCAGCTCGGCGTGCAGGCTCCAGACCCCCACCTCCACACTCTGCAGCCGCTGCTTGCTTGTGCTGATGTCCAGGGAGATGGTGAGTGCCAGAGACAGCTCAGCCAGGCATGCATCATCCTGCGGGGGTGGGAAGGTGGCATGAAGGCACCGCAGGAAAAGGAAGGGGTCAAGGGCATGTCCCCTTTCTGCCCCCCCCGCTACCACCAGCTTGCTTGCCAGGCAGAGGGCTAACAAGCGAGCAGGCACTGGGATCTACTGGTCCTCATTTGGCTACTGCTCCGTCGTTCTCTGGGCTGGCACAAGGCGTAGGAGAATAGTCAAGCAGGATGTAATGGGGAAGAGGAGGGTCACGGCGGGACTCTTGTCAACGGGCCCTTTGCTGAGGCTCAGGGCCCTCGGTGGATGCCCGAACATGCCGACCCTTGGCACCAGCCCCAAGCAACAACAACCCAGGCAGTTCTCTTCCTTCCCAGCCTCACCTGCTGGCTGCTCTTCAGGACCTTGCTGTTCACTTGGCTGAAGGTCACCTCGCACACCATGCTGGGAAGAAGAGGAGGGGGAAAAAATCAGGCTATGAAGAGAAGAGGGAGGAACTCAGGAATTGAAGGCCCCCCGCCCCCCCAAATTACCATGACAACAACCCATGACTCCTGCTGAAAGACATTCCTTAAAAAGAGTAACTATTCTCTACTCCATCACACATAGACATGGATGCACACACCCCGACTCCCCCAAAGATCATGCTGGCACATGATGCATTGAGACTGACACACAACTTGTAGGGTGAAAGCCTGGGGGTGGCCTGCCTCCACCCCCTTGGAACTCCCTTCCCCAGGGAGATATGTATGGCCTTGTCACTGCTGGTCTTTAAAACAAAAAACAAGAAACTCTGAAGGCACGATCAAGTCAAGCCTGCGCTTGTCTGAATGGTACTGCTTGCCTCTCTCACCGTCTCACGGCCACTGAATCATCCTTGCCCATGCTGAGGGATGGGGGAGAACAATCCCTGGCTTAGCATTACATCCAAACCATGCACAGTGGCTTGTTTTGCACCCTGGGTCGTTCCTGGCCTGACCTGGAAATGCCCCTGGGGACCGAACCCAGGACCTTCCGTAGGCAGAGCAGAGCTATGGGCCCTTCCCTTAAAGCAGACCACGAGGCAGAGCCCCAGGTCTCCCCTCACACCCCTTAGCCGCACTCACCGTCTCCCATCGCCATCCAGCAGGATCCGGGCCCTCGTGACCTGGACGTGCCAGAGTGACTCAGACGCCGCCACGTGAAGGACCATGATGTTGACCGAGTCCACGTGGACCGAGCACAGCTGGGGAGGACACAAGGGGTTCAGTGAGTAGATGGAGACCTGCCCTGCCCCAGACTTGCCTCCCCCGCCCAGCGCAGCCCCCTCTCCCTCACCTGGCTAAGCAGCCGCAGCAGGGAGGGCCCGAGCGACAGCGCCTTGCCCTGCTCAGTGCCCCCCTCTGCAGGGACCGCGGGGGCCGGCGGCTGCAGGCCGGGGGTCTTCTGGAGGTCCACGCGGATGCGAACTTCTCTGAAGCACAGCGCCAGGTAGCGCCTGCGGAAGGGAATAGCAGCAAAGAGCGGTCTGGGCATCGCCCCTGTGCAATCTCCCCTCCCTACTCACAACCCCCCTGCCAAGAGACAGGATTTTGATGCAGAACGAAAAAGGACCTCGTGGCACCTTAAAAGACTAACAACTGGGAATCCACAGGCACAGTAACAGGGACCTGGATTTTGTGGGATCATGAATTGGGCCTGGAAGCATACCCAGAACAGCGGTCTGTACTGTGGACTATGGTACTGTTACGGTCCACGTCTGTACAAATCTGTCTGTAGTTCAGGCTTTCTGGACAGATGTATTCTCAGAAAATGCATTGATCCCTGGACAGCCCCTCACAATATCGCCAGCTTTGGCTTCGTTAACTATATTTGAAGGGGCTAATCAGGATGTACTGTTTAAGGGAATGAACCTCAATTTCATGGTGGCAGCACACCTTGAGACTGCACATAAATGGTGTGCTTTAGAAGGCCTGTCACTGGATTCACGGTGTGGAAAAGTTTGGACCGAGAAAAACAGGACTGATTTTCTGTTGCTTGGTTCCCTTTTATTCGTCATATCAATGAAACAGATCAAAACCGCCAACTACACATGCTCACTTATGGAGAGATACTCTTGGATGTTGATTTTGACAGTTTTTGCAAATCTTAAATGCTTACATGCCTGTCAAGAAGTTTCTAGCCTGCTACCATGTTTGTATTCCTTATGTTTGACTGTTTCAGTAATATAAAATGAATACAAATAATTATTAAAAAAAGACTAACAATTGTAAAACGGTGAGTGTAGAAAAACAGAATTTGCAATTCTCTGCTCCCCCAATCATTGATATTCATATCTCAGGATGATAATCCTCAAGGCATCTGATGAAGCTGCCTGCCATCCACGGAAGCTGGCACCAAAATAAAACGGTGTTGCCTTTAAGGTGACACAAGACTCTTTTAAGGGGCCCCAGTCCATTGTCGCC
Organism: Rhineura floridana; assembly: GCF_030035675.1. NCBI lineage: Eukaryota > Metazoa > Chordata > Lepidosauria > Squamata > Rhineuridae > Rhineura > Rhineura floridana. Next base: position 19,702,706 of record NC_084500.1, on the reverse strand, counting down.
TGCAGCGGTTTAGTGCCTGGCCACCTTGCAGGGCCCCAAGGAGGACAAATGGACGCGGAGAGCATTCCCTGAAGGCAGTAAATGTTGGGTTGGGCCAAAAGGTTGCATGGGACTTCCCCCACCGGTTCGCTCGCACATCACAGTACTTACGGGACATCATGGTTCAGCAACTTGCTAGAGATCCAGATGCTGTCGATTTCCTAAAACAGCACACCCAAGAGAGAGCTGCGATGGCTGCTCGTACAGCCCCTAGGTCATCCTTCTCAAGTCTCTCCTCCCAGGTTACACGCCCTCTGCCCCGCAGATTCAATGGGACTCGCCCACTGCTACTCATCCCAGCGACAAGGTTCAAGGGGTAGCATTGGCAGAAGAGGACCGGAGGGGAGAATGCAACGTCGCCCCAATAGTTTCCCCACTGCGGCTCACCTCCTGTATGAGCAAGACTCGCCACAGGCAACCAGGCAAGCAGCTATTTACCAGGCCAAGTCAGTATAAAACACACACACCGGTACCTACCACTGTCTGTTGCTCCTCCTGGAACTTCAGGCTGAGGTTCTGAATCCAAAAAAACCCAAAAGAGCCAACTTTCAGCTCCGCCTGGAGCCGGCGGCGGCACCAGTTGGTGACCAAGACGTAGAGGAGCCACCTAGGGGGACGACAGGATTCAAATCCATGACTTCCTAGGCGCTGCACAATCCTTCCTTTGGGGCAGGAGATACATCGCCCAGGGGCCCCAATCCCAAGGTTTTTGCACCGGACTCTGTATCCTCAAGCCCTGCTGCCCCTAAATCTTAAGAGATATGGATTTTCCAAGGGAGAACTGCCCTGTAAGCAAAATAAAATAAATTGGTATCTCTGGTGTAAGTGAGGGGCGGGGAGTCAGATTGGCCCTCTGAGCCTCTACCTGGCCCTCAGAATCATCCCCAGACCACCCCCCTCACTGGCCCAGCTTTGCACCCTTCCTTGAGTGTTTTCCACCCTGGCTGGAAATGGGTCCTTGAATGCTGATCCTGCCTCCCACTTGCCTGGGTGGGGGACAGAGAGGGGTGGGTGTCGAAACTAGCCTGTTAACATTCACATTCATTACTCTGCCCCCTCTGCCTCTGGGGCTGCCCCCCACTGGCCCTCAGAAGGCTGCTTGGAAAGGAATGCGGCCCTCAGACAGAAGAAGGCTCCCCATACGCAGCTCTCCCTTTGAAAGCTGGCCTAAATCTGCACCTAGGATGCGCACGCTTGTGTCCCGCGCATGCGCTCCGAGTCTTTGAAGGCCCCAACAACACCCCTGCTTCCGGGAATTCCCGGAGGAGGAAGCAGCGATACAGTGTCTGGCTTGTACGGAGACTCCCTGAGCGGAATGGCCAGATAAGGAGTCTGGGGGGCCCCTCAGAAGGTCGAGGGCACCCTCTCCCTCAACTGGGCCTAGGCTATCAGGGTTTCCGAGTCCTTCGGGGCCTAGCTTCAAGGCTGGCTGCACTGCTTAGGCCAGCCTTTGGAAATGGAAATGGACGGCCTTCAAGGCAATCCCGGCTTATGGCGACTCTGTAAACAGGGTTTTCATGGTAAGCGGTATTTAGAGGGGGTTTCCCATTGCCTTCCTCTGAGGCTGAGAGGCAGTGACTGGCCCAAGTGAGCTTCATGGCTGTGTGGGGATTCGAACCCTGGTCTCCCAGGTCGCAGTCCAGCACCTTAACCACTACACCACACTGGCTCTCCTAGGACAGCTTTTACACCCCTCCAGATGTAGTCGGACTACAGCTCCCATCAGGCCCAGCCAGCACAGCCATTTTGGACTACGACTCCCATCAGGCCCAGCATCGCACGGCCGTGCTGATGGGAGCTGTAGTCCAACAACATCCCAGCTTCAGATTGGGGAAGGCATTCTGCAGCGCGCTCCTTGGGGCAAAGGATCCCCGCAGCCGCAGTCCCCTCCCCTTCTTCAAATCTAGAAGACCCATTTTTCAGTACAACAGAGCAACATATACTAAGACAGATCACTGGTCCATATCTAGCTCAATATTTCCAATATTTAGTATCTTAGCATTTTAGTATTTTAGTATTTGTATTTAATGTTGTTTATGTTAGTTACATGTCTTGTCTGTTTGTCTAACTGTTGTTTCGAGGATTTGGTGTTTTTAAATATTGAAATGTAATTATATATCTTCATTGGTTGTACACCGCCCAGAGAGCTTTGCTATGGGCGGTATAAAAATGGAATTAAATAAAATAAATAAAATAAACACTGACTGCCAGCACTGGCTCTCCAGGGTTTCAGGCAGGCAGGGAACACTCCCGGACCTATCTAGAAATGCCATTGGGGATTGAACCAGGGACCGTCTGCATGCAAACCAAGCTACGGCCCTTTCCCTGAAAAGAAAGCAAGATTCTAGTCCTCATGATGTTGAATAATGGGCTGGTTTTGAATAGGAGCATAGGAACTGCCTTATACAGAGTCAGGCCACTGGTTCGTCTAGCTCAGTATTGCCTACACTGACTGGCAGCAGTGGGTCTCCAGGGTTTCAGGCAGGGGATACTCCCGGCCCTCCCTGGAGATGCTGTTGGGGATTGAACCTGGTGCTTTCTGCGTGCAAAGCAGAGGCTTTGCCGCTGCACTATGGCCCTTGCACTATGGCCCTCGGGCTGAACAGGTCCACAGAGCAACCCTGCTACAGAATAAGAACATCTTGATCTGCTGAAATTGGCTGCTTTTCTACTCTCTTTTCTCTTAAGCGAACATTGCTCTTTACATGCCTTTTTTCTTCCTCTTTAAAACAGGTTTTATCCGTCCAGCTCAAGCGCTTAGGACACAGCACTGCAGAACTACGATCCACCACATACTGAAGGCAAGCCTAACATTCTCAACTTTTTATTTTCGTGCCCAACCCAAAGAGGCCAAGGCCACGATAAAGAGGCCTAAGTGATAGGAAGTGCACCATTTAAGGGAAAAAAAACATGGGCTCAGGCAGCACCCAGTGGGCACCCACAATCCTTTAAGGGTGCCGTGGTTTATCTTTCCTCCGGCGCCAACAACTCACCCCCAATGAAAGGGCTTTTCCTGACCCTGCGCCCACGTGAAGCCATTCTAAGTCAGCCTTTGCCAACTTAGTGCCCTGCAGATGTTTTGGACGACAATTCCCATCAGCCCCAGCCAGCCCTATGGGGACTGTAGTCCAAAACATCCGCAGGGGGCAAAGGCTGTCCTGCCAGGGTCATAACCAGCCTGGAAACCAGGCCCCAAAGGCCCAGAAACTCTGGCAATGTTGGCCCAGGCTGTGGTCGTTCGCTGACAAAAGAAAGGCACACTACACCAGCTCAGAGGCACTCTTGTTAACATCACTAGCCATGCATTCCACACCACAGATGTCTTGGGATGATGCGACGGGGTGGTACATTTGGATTAGATGCAACAGGAAGACTGAGCATCAGGCCCTGACATGGGGGGCACAGAACAAACTTGGGGGCTCTGTATGTCATCCAGGGTTAGCAGGGCCTTGGACTACAGAGAAGGCGATGCCAGGAATGGAGAAGGGGAGAGCAGCTTTAGCCCCAGGAGGGAGGCAGCAGGCACGTGGATGGCAGATATGGCAGAAGGCTTAGGGAGGAAAGGGTTAGGTGGCTGAGCTGGTGGCACCGCCTGCAAGGGAGTCAACGGGGCTGGGCATTGCCATGCAGTGAGGGCAGAGGGCTAAAGAGAGGCTGGCACAAATGCGTAAGAAGCAAAAAGATGGTGAATGAAGGGGAGGTGGCAAAGGGCTGAAGTTTTGCCTAGATAACACTGAAATATTATTATTATTATTATTATTATTGCTACACCTACCCTTCCCCAGTAGATATTATTATTGTTGTTGTTACTGCTGTTATTTATTGTTATTGCTGCCCTGGGCTCCTGCTGGGACGAACGGTGGGATATAATTCAAATAAATAAATACATAAATATTACTATCTTCCCGTCACCAGCAGGTCCCATGAAAGGCCAACATCACAGCCACGTGCAGTTGAGCCAGCTACACTGGGCCATGCCACGCAGAGCGCTGCCCCGTCGAAGTGCATGTATATCGTGGGGCATCACAGGGATAAGTTGGGGTGATTATGGGGGGGTTGGGGCAGCTCAAGAGCAACATCAGAACTCAAGGAGGGGGCTGAAGAGGTCCAACTATCAACCTTACCTCCAATTCGGGAATGGGCCAGGCAGATAAAAGGCAGCTGGAACTGCGGTGGCAAACAAAGGGGGGGCTGCATTTTCCTGGGGGAGGCCAAGTGGGCAGAAGGAGGGGGGAGGTGGCAGTTTTGGGAAGAAAGGCAGGCAGGGGGGTGTTAATGAACTGTCAGTGCCACCTGCAATCTGGAGACCAGAGCCGGGAAAGTTGGGTGAGGGCGTAAGGCCAGGATGGCAGTGCCAACCCAGCTGGAGAGTGGGGGCCGTGAGTGAGTGAGTGAGTGGGGGCCTGGTGCAGGGGGGCAAAAGATTTAGGATGGGGGGCGGAGAAGGGCATGAAAGCCGGGCTGGCAGTGCCACCTGCCCATGGCAAGAGGGGAGAGGAAACAGGACCTAACGGGAGGGGCCCCTAATTGATGCCCCCTCCCCCTCCCGCAAAGGGGTGCAATCTCCTTCCTTCCCTCCCCGGCTTACCTTCCCAGGCAGAGGCCGCCCAGCAGGACCAGCAGGACCACCAGCAAGGCGCCCAGGACCGGGGCCGCCATCGGCGGAGGGGGGGCGTTGGGCAGGTCTCTCCAACCGCCCGTCACCGGCAGCGCCCGGGGAAGGGCCAACGGGAGCGCGCGCCGGACGGGAGGGCGGGGGAAGGCGAAGGAGAGAGCGCGCGCGCCCCCGTGCAGGGCAGCCATAGGCCGGCGCAGGGGGGAGGAGGACAGGCTGAGCCCGCCCCCGGGAAGCCCCGCCCTCTCCCCCCTCGTTCCTCCAAGCGCGCCAGCCTCCGGGTGCGCACAGGGCGCCTTCGCAGGGCCGAGGGGGGAGGGAGGCCGGGCGCCAGCGCAGCCGGCCCGGTGGAAACCGCCTCTCCAAGGGCAAAGAGGACGCGACCGGGTTTATGCGCTTCTTGTTTCTTGGTGGAATCAATTGCTGCTTCTTTTTTAATTAGAAGCAACAGAGTTAATGTGCCACCCAGTCTCTCATGTCAGGGGCTGTCCCGCCGTCTTCGAGTGTTTTCCCGCCACCCAGCGCTCGTTTTGTTTTCTACATCACGCATTCGAAGAATATCGGGATTGCAATTTGAAATAAAGAGAGGGAGAGAAGGCTATTTGTTCTGTTTTAGTGAGAAGCAAAAATACTTTTATTGCCCACCTTACTCAAGCACTAAAATAAAACTCAAGGCAGGCTGTAAATAAATAAACAAAGCCAATAACGTGACAAATGTTTCCAAACTGAGACGTGTCTCCTTCTGGTCCAGGGCTCTACAGTTTTGTTAATAGCAGAGAAGCAGGTGCCGGGGCATCACGGCTAGATTATGGAGGGCGCTTCTAGGCAGGACTGAGCCCCGGGATCTGTCCAAGAAACGAGACCCTGAAGGCCCCGCGGAGGCTGTTGGACACCCTCCCCTGCCGCCCCCTCAGCCAGCCAGCCGCTCCGTTCCCTGCAAAGCGCCGTTGCAAAGACTAAACAAAAACAAGCTGCGCGGCTTGTTGCATCCTTGAAAGGAAGACACGCTAGGCCCGGTCGCAACGGCAGCAGGCGATTGGCCCAGGCGCTGGAAAGAGAGCCGCCCACCTTCCTTCAGCTCCGCCTCCTCTCCTGGAGCAACTTGGGAAACGTAGTCACCACCGTCAGCCGACCAAAAAGTCTATCACCCTCTTCTTTTAAATTTAATTCCAGAGCATTCCTGTAGTCCCGCATGCAATTTTTAAAATGCTCTGCTCTATACAGGATGCCTTTTCCCATCTCATATTTGTCGTGCTGTTACTAACCTCAGCTCAACCAACTGTATCGATCCGTGTACTTATGTTAAAGGGCAGCAATGTTTGGCATTTGTTTTTGCAGTGGCGTCCGTCCATTTTATTTTACGTCCTCTTTACTAGACGGGCTTTAAATGTGGGACGTAAAAACAAGCAATTTAATACTATTAAAAATCATAGGGATTAACCCTGTTGTGGAAAACACAATTGGAACAGGGTTATTGCCAAGACCTAGAAAGTGCCAGTGTTCCTCCTCCCCTAAATGCATTGAAATCTCTTGAGGTGAGGGCTAGACCACCCAGTGGGAGGGGAGGAAAGCAGGCTCTGTCCCCCCCACCTTCCAACATCTCCAGGACAAGCACTATATTATGCACTGCAAGTTGCAACTGCTCACATTATATGTGGGGGAAGAAAAGGTCCTATTTTTGTAGGGCAGGTGTGGGGAACCTTTGGCCCTCCAGATGTTGCTGAACTACCAACTCCCATCATCATCCCAGGCCACCGGCCACGCTTGCTGGGGCCGATGGGAGTTCAGCAACACAGGCAGGGCCAGAGGTTCCCCACAGAGGGTGTAAGAGGCAAGCCTGTTTTTTGTACGGAGCCCCATCCCAGCTTAGCCAACACTAGAATGTGGTGGCAATGTTACCAACGGGGCTGCTGAGGAAGGGTGAGAGCTTCTGCTTATTGGTTCAACAGAGCAAGAGCGTATGAAATGTATAAATAAATTTCTAAAAAAGCAAGCCTTAAATTAGCCTTTTCCATCCAGGTGACCTCCAAATGTTTTGGACTACAATCCCCTTCAGTCTCAGCCACTACCTTGCCCAAGCATGCTCAGAAATTGCTACTTGTCAGGACCATAATAACCCTGAGAAAGAATATGATTTTCCCAGCCTTGAAAATAAGCTCACTTACTAGCCTGGAAATCTTTTTTTTTTTACCAGACTGTGTTTTACTCATAAGAAGGGCCCGTGCAAAAGGGATGAAGCACTCTCTGGGCCTCCTTCAGAAACCACATTCCCTTGCCTGGATGCACTCCCTTTTCACCTATGGTTGCCTGGAAGAGCTGCAGCTATGTAGGGGTGAACAGGGAGAGGAAATGGATCTGAAATAATGGTGCAGCTGAAAGAAGGAACAATCCAAAACTGTTCTATGTTTGCTGCCCTGGGCTCCTTTCGGAGGGACAGATAGACAGACAGACAATTGAGGGGGGGAATAAGGGCAACTGTAAGGGCTGAAATTTGGACTACTGTTGCTCACCAGTGAAGACCTGTAACCAGCCCTCTTGCGTGTGTACAAGAATGTTCAGAGTGAAGGGCGCAGTGCACAGATGGGCTTGCAGCCAAGGCCTTTATTTTTTAAAAAAAATTAAGCTGCACTGGCAAAACCCCATGTGGCCAGTGGCTGAACACAATTGTTTCCATTCGATGCATTCCTTTGAAAACTGATACGAGAAAGAGAAGGCTCTCTACATTGTGAGGTGGTGAGAGGCAGCTCCTCAGAAAGGGAGGAGGAGGAGAGGAAAAAACAAAACAAATACTCCTCGCGCAAGCTTGCATAACCTGCAAATTTATTTATGGCTGATTCCCAGGCACACGTGTGCTTGAATATCAGCAATAGAAGGGTGTGCAGGGAGAAATAAGGGGACAAACACTGTTGCAGATGGCAGCACAGGGAGCGGTTGAGAACCTTTGTCCTGGTATTCAAACGACAGGACAGCATCTTAGCACCTCTGTAGGCCCCTGTAACACCTACAGCCTCAGCCATTCAGAAAACCACCCAGGAACTCAGTTGGGCCTGCTGCCCCTGAACATCAGACCGTTAGGGGCGGGGGGGGGGAATAAGACACGTCAGCCCCCTTCCGCTGTCATAGCTCAGCGTGGTAGAGCTGCGCCTTCAGAAACTCGGAAGGCTTCATGAAGATCCCTTCCATGGCCTTCCAGTAGCTGTCCTGGCTGGAGTAAGACATGCCGTGGACCTCCCTCTGGCCGTGAATAGGCCGCCCATACTGTTCGCCAGTCACCGAGAGGAGCACCTCTGTGGAGGAGTGCTTGAAGCGCACTTCGCTGTCCCGGTCCCAGTAACTGCCACTGCACAGGACGGTCCAGTCATCGAGGAAGTCCCCCTCGCCATCCTCCCCAAAGGCACTGACCTCCTGGAAGAGACAGAGCAGGGAACAAGGCCACATTAACCCAGGCAAGTGCCGCAAAAGACTCAGCAAAGGCAACGCTTACTGTGAAGGACAGCCTTTGCCACTGGCTAGAGCAGCTGTCAGCTAGCTGGCATCCTTCACATGTTTTGGACTACAACTCCCATCAGCCTCAGCTGGCTAGGCTACTGTTTGTAGAGCTCTCCCGTAAAGGGTGCCAGCCAAGTTTTCAACTACCCGTTGGCATGTGGAAGAACAGGACAAGGGACAACATCATCCAGCCTACAGCTGGCCAAAAAGGGAGCTTGCCAGGTGCGGGGAGAATGCGAAAACCAGCAGACTTTCCCATGGTAGGTGTACACAGGCAAAGACTCTCCTTTCTGTTGCACGCATCAAGGATACATCTCTTGGGGTGGGGGTACCACAAAAAAGAGAAACAAAACAGAAAGCTAGGATTGAAGAAGAGTCAAGAAGGAGGGTTGGAGGTCACTAGGACAGCATCTCCTCTGCAGGCAGAAGGTCCCAGGTTCAAACCCCAGCATCTCCAAACAGGGGTGCGAAAGTCCCGCCTGAAACTTTGGAGAGTCATTATCAAGCTCGATGGATCAGTGGCCTGACTCAGCAGAGGTTTCCTGTGCTGCTTAAGAGGCCAGTGACAAGCCCTTCAAGGATGGGATCAAATCCCCACTTCCCACAGCAGCACAGGCAGGCTGTCGCCTTGAAGAGGTGGCGAGGAAGCAGATTTCACTCCAGCCTCGCTCTCCTGCAAAGCAACTGTGGCTTCCAATGTACTCCATCAATCTGTTCACAAGGGGGAAAGATCAAAGCTGCAGAGGCACTCATTTGGGCCTCCCCTCCGGCCCACCCAACCTCACCTGGTTGCCCGAGAGGGGTGAGGTGAAGTGATGGCTGTGCAGATTGCGGCCTGTGTTGATGTGAGTCAGCCTGATGGACTGGCCGCACTTCACAGGAGTGCCCCTTTCGCACACCGTGGACGTCTTGCCCCGAACCCGCCAGTAACTGTTGCTGTCGTCGACCGTCGTGACTCCTGTCACTGACTGCTGGCCGCTGCCTGTGAGGAAAGAGATGTTGATTGTTGCGGTTGTTAATTTCGTATACCACATACATCACATCACATAATTTATCATTATTATTTATACATACAAACACGTCAGCCCTACTCAGAATAGACCTGTTGAAATAATAGGAACAGAGGAAGCTGCCTTGTACAGAATCAGACCATTGGCCCATCTAGCCCAGTATTGTCAACACTGACTGGCAGTGGCTATCTGGTTTCAGGAAGATGTTCCAAGCCCTTCCTAGAGATGCCATTGGGAACTGAACCTGGGACCTTCTGCATGTAAAGGAGATGCAAAGCAAGATTCTAGTCCTTGTACTTCTGAATAAAGGGCTGCATTAAATAGGAATGCAAGAAGCTGCTTTATTGGTCCATCTAGCTCAGGACTGTCGACACTGACTGGTAGCAGCTCTCTAGGGTTTCAGGCAGGGAGACAACTCCTAGCCCTGCCTGGAGATGCTGATGAACATGACCAACTTAGGTGCATCAATTCCAGTGTGTCTACTTTGAGCAGCACTTAATAGGATACAACCCAGGAAAAATATAGGGTTACCTTGAGCTAAATTGTTGGTCCACTGAAATGAACAAACCCAAGTTAGTGATGCCCAATGGGTCTCTTCTGAGTAGGACTGGCATGGAATACCACCCATCATTACAATAACAACAACAACAACGCCAGTTATGGGCCACGTAGAGACGTGCCCACGAGCATGTGCAGAGGGCTATCTCCCGCCTCCTCGTCGGGGCGGGGCTTAGGCCAGCCAATCAGAGAGCACCGCTGTCTCTCCCTCTCCCCCTCCGGGAGCGAAGGCGGCCGTACCGGAGCCGTATCGGACGTCGTGCGAGTGGAGGCGGACGCCGTGGCGAGGGTTGAGCAGCTTCACCACCGAGCCGCACGTCACCACCCCCGACGACTCCTCGCCGCCGCCTGCCGTCGTCGCCGCCGCCACGGTACCCCAAAGCAGCGCCGCCGCCACCGCCGCCGCCGTCATTTTCTCCCTCCTTCCTCGTTCCTGAGGCAAACCGGAAGCTCGCCCCAGAAGCACCGCCTTTAGCGCGCGCGGGCACAGAGAGGAGGGCAGAGCGTCGCGCGGGCGCATTTCCGGTCCTTTGCTACGCCGCCGGCCTACGAGAGGAAGCCTACCATAGAGTTTTCCGGCATACCGAAAGTGAGATACTGTGTGGAAGGGAGCGCATGGCCGACCATAGAGTTGGGCTTTAAAGAGAGAGAAAAAAGGGAGAGAGTCTGTCTCTATAGTTCCGCACAAGAGGGGGGATCTTTGGTCCTTCACATGTTTGTTAGAACCCCCCCCCAACTCCCACCCTCCGCCCTGACCGTTGGCCGTGCTGGCTACTGGGCGTTTGAGTCCCACCACATCTCTACTGGGAAGAAGGGCGGGATGTAAAGGTAATAAATAAATAAATCTGAGGCTATGCAATGGGGATGGCCTTTCAGATGTTGTTGGGCTCCAGCTCCCAGCAGCCACTGCGGCCAGCAGGGCCAATTTGGCTGATGGGAGTTGGGAGTCTGTTGTTGTTGTTATGTGCCTTCAAGTCGATTGCGACTTATGGCGACCCTATGAATCAGCGATCTCCAATAGCATCTGTCATGAACCACCCTGTTCAGATCTTGTACGTTCAGGTCTGTGGCTTCCTTTACGGAATCAATCCATCTCTTGTTTGGCCTTCCTCTTTTTCTACTCCCTGCTGTTTTTCCCTGTATTATTGCCTTTTCTAGTGAATCGTGTCTTCTTATTATGTGTCCAAAGTATGATAACCTCAGTTTCATCATTTTAGCTTCTAGTGACAGTTTTGGTTTAATTTATTTTAACACCCAATTATTTGTTTTTCGCAGTCTATGGTATGCGCAAAGCTCTCCTCCAGCACCACATTTCAAATGAGTTGATTTTTCTCTTATCTGCCTTTTTCACTGTCCAACTTTTCACGTCCATAGAGATCGGGAATACCACAGCCTGAATGATCCTGACTTTGGTGTTCAGTGATACATCTTTGCATTTGAGTTGGGAGTCTAACAACATCTTTTAGATATTCTGGGACTCCCAGCAGCCAGCATGGCCAATGGTCAGGGAGGAGGGTGGCAGTTGGAGTCCAGCCACTTCGGGAAAGCGGGCTTCAGCTTTTGTGGGCTTATCCCGCAACTGGTTAGCCCAGCCTTCATTCCCGATAGGCTTGAAAGGAAGAAGAGGAGAGAGTCTGTCTGGTTCCAGACTGGGAGGGGAGGGACCCTGAGGGTGCAATCCTGTTAGTGCAGGTGGGGGAGAGAAACATCTGTGCCCGCCTCCCAGATTCTGCTGAACGACAACTCCCATCATCCCTAGGAAGCATGGCCAGTAGCCACAGATGTTCCCCCCACAGGGAAACTGAGGTACCCAAAACATCTGGAAGGCGCCAGGTTGGGAGAGGCTGTGGTTTACACCAGGCATGAGGAAGCTTTGGCCCTCCAGATGTTGCGGGACTACAACTCCCATCACCCCCTTAACCGAAAAACCCTTCTAGCTGGGGCTGATGGGAGTTGTAGTCCAATGAGACCTGGAGGGCCCCACGTTACCTAACCCGTGATTTACACAATTATTATTATTATTTTATTACATAGCGAAACAACATTTCATTACATGCTGACATAACAGGTAGGTAAAATGACGCTGCTGCCACCTGGGACTCGCTTAACACACCGGAACCGGAAGTCGAGGGAGCCGCTCTGCCCCCACGCCCTCCTGCTCTCTCCTGCTCCTCCGCCCGCTGCCCCCCCTCCCCCACCCCACCAACCAGTCTCGCCGCTGCGGCTGTCGGAGCGACGCCTCCATTTTGCCTCAAGAGAGCGAGAGAGGCCGGCGCGGTCGCTCGGGCGGTCGACCCGGGCGGAGGTGAGCCTGGGCGGAGGCCGAGGCCTTGCTTTGCCCCCCAGGCCCAAGCGTGGCTGTGGCGCTCCTGTGGAGAAGCCGGCGAGGAGAGGGGGCGCGCCCGGAGACCCCCCCACTCCCAGCCGCCCCCTCGCGCTTCCTTGCGGCCTGAAGAGCTCCTCTAGGCCCCGGGGAGGGGAGGCAAAAGGCTGAAGGCCCGGCTGGGTGCGTGCGGGTCCAAATTGGAGGGAGGGAGAGAGAATTGCTAGGCCCGAAAGAAGCGGGAGGGGCTCGTTTTCTTTTCGGGGCGGGGCCTTGATTGTGCCCCTCCAGGCTGGAGGGGGGCGTTGAGACCACAAGGAAGAGAGTATCGTGTGGGGTTCATAATGGGGGGGGTGAGTGTGTATGTATATGTGTGTGCGTATGTGTGTGTGTGTATATATATATATATATATATATAAGGTGTGTATATATGTATATATAAAAAACAAATATGTAATACACACACACATATATATATACACACACCGCTTAATACTAACACAGTCTCTTAAGTTTTCAGTCCAATACACACTTACCTGGGAGTAAGTCCCATTGAACGCAGTGGAGATTACTTCTGAGTAGACATGTATTGGATTGCAGCCCAAGCAGTTTACAAAAGAACCGATACAATAAGTTTATATGACAAGCAATGAAACCGGAAAACAACAATGCATTGCAATATAACTACAATGCTTCTCCAACCCTCCCCCCAAACATAGGGCATTTTGAAAACGGGGTGGGTGGGTGGAGCGGTGACGGCACAGAACGGCCAAGAAAGAGGACTTGGGGGGTGTCTTAGTTGCTAGGGAAGCAAGTGTGGGGGTTGAAATACGGTGGTGATGATTGTTAGGGTGGGGCTGAACTGTCCTTGTTTGTTCATTTATTTGCAAGGCATTGGAACTTGCCTATTTTTTCCATTGGCCTTAGGGTGGGGGTTGGGATCTGTTTGTTACTAGTGCGTGGTTGAAACTCAGCATTGGAGTGGGGTTGAACCTTGCCCATCGCCCTCATTTTTATTAATTTGGGCTTGAAATTGGTTGATTTTATTATTTTTCCTACTAGTAGTAGTCTAGGGTTGAAATTTGTTTATCGTTGTTAGTGCTTGGTTGGAACTTGCTTATTTGTTAGTGTGTGGTTGAAATGTGTTTTTATCATTTACTAGTGCTAGTCTGGGCTTGAATTTTGTTTGTTGTTATTAGTGTTGGATTGAAATTTTATTAGCATTATTATCATTGGTATTGTTATTACCACCATCACTACCATTATTATTATTTCATGCTATAATTAAATTAAAAATCATTTTAATTTGTTTTTCTCTGATTTTGTTTATAAGTTACTACAGAGGTGGGGAATATCTGTGGCCGTCCGTGGCTGTTGCTGGAGTGCAACTCCCATCATCCCTGACTATTGGCCATGCTGGCTGCTGAGAGCTGGAGCCAAACAACATCTGCAGGGAGGTAGAGATATGAAGGCTTGGAAAAACCATGGAAAATTCAGAAAAAGAATGTGGTTTTTCCCTGAATTTTTCCAGTTTTTTTCTCAGGCCTTCACATATCTATAGGTATAGCCACAGATATACCTCACCCCTGGTTATAGGAACAATTTAATGGAAATTGTTTTCTATGTTATCCTTGCGGGGGGGGTTAACCTTTTTGTAAGTTGCTTAGAAACTTTTTTGTAGTAGGTTGCTAATACCAGATAAATAACATTTAGTGTGGGGTTGAAATTTGCTGGTGGTAGTTGTTAAAGTATTTCTCCCTCCTGTCTTCTCAGTTCTCAGTATGAGTCTGTTGCAGCAAAAAAAGCCAATAAACCAAGAATCTGAAAAGCTAGCAGATTCATTGCAGCAGGAGCTTCTGGGACCCCAGTTTGTCAAACACAACAGCATTGTGAACTCTAGTCTACAAAAGCTCCTGGCATAATAAATATATTAGCTTTTAAGGTGCCAGCAAAATTATTTGTTGTGTCTTTTGCTCAGGGAGTTCTCTGAAGAAGCCTCTCACATTTTCCTCCCTCTGTCTAGCAATTGCTCCATGTTGTTCTCTTCTCCCCCCCCCCCCATTGTTCCCAATATGTGGCCAGGACTGAGTTCCCCTTCTGTATCCTGTGCGGAAGCCCCTAGCAGGGTGGGAGGTGCTTTAGTGCCTGCTCTGTGGGTGGGTAGAAACATTTTGCAATGTTAGTCCAGTTTCAGCCATCGTGTTTCTTGAAGCTCTTCCTGGAAAAATGTTGAACGTCGATTGCTATGGCCATTTGTGTTTTTGCTAGGATAAATTAGAAACGTTAGGTGGTATTGACGGTGTTGTTGTCTAGCTCTTTCTTCTGTTCCCATCAAAGGTTGGCAAGCCTTCGCCAACCACGTGCCCTCCCCATCAGCCCTTGCCAGCCCACCTATATGATGCTGAGGCTGATGGCAGCAAGGCCATCCTGGCTGGGACAGATGGGTGTTACCACCCAAAACATCTGGAGGGCTCCAGGTTGAGGGAGGCTGTGGTTTACACCAGATATGGGGAATCTTTGACCCTCCAGATGTTGCTGAACTCCAGCTCCCATCATCCCTTGCCATTGGCCATGTTTGCTGGGGCTGATGGGAGTTGTAGTTCAGCAGCATCTGGAGGGCCAAAGGTTCCCTCTACTCTGCTTCATCCTTCATCTTCCACCCATCCTCTCCCTCACTTCCTCTAGGTCTAGGACATTAGAACCACCAAGGCCAAATTCTGAGGAATGTGATCATTTGTTGTATCTTGTTAATTTATTATTTATGCTATTATTAATTAAGATCCTCCGTGGCACAGAGAGGTAAGCGGCGGTAATGCAGCCAAAGCTCTGCTCACGGCCAGAGTTTGATTCCAACAGAAGGAGGAAGTCGAATCTCCGGTAAAAGGGGTCGAGGTCCACTCAGCCGTCCATCCATCCGTGGTCAGTAAAATGAGTATCCGGCATATGCTGGAGGGTAAAGAAAGGCCGGGGACGGAACTGGCAATCCCACTCATATATACGGCCTGCCTAGTAAACGTCGCAAGACGTCATCGGAAATGACTCGCGCTACAAGTGCGGGGACACCTTTACCTTTTATTATTATTAATAATAATAAGTAATATCACATGCACAAATGTAATTTATGTTGTTCTCTTTTGTTGGATGTTTCATATTGCACTCAAACTCTTTTGTAATGGGTTGGGCTATAAATCTTAAACCTTTTATTTTTAAGCCAGTGCATCTCTTCCCCCCTCTTTCAAGGATCGTGCAGCAACACATGTGGATTTGTCTTATTTTAGCCTCCCAACAAGCCTTTTGAGGTAGCTTCAGCTGGGAAATAGTGTCTCACGGCGGCTAATGATGGATCTGAGGGAATAGGGAGTTAGACCTAGATGTTTTCCTGCTTCCAGTGCTGTAGTCCAGGCGTGGGGAACCTGTGGTCTTTCTCAGCTCCAAGTGGCCCAGCTGGCTGGAGTTGATGAAATTCAGCAATTTCGGAAGGGTCAAAAGTTCCCCGTTCCTCCTGCAGCCACTGTGCCACATTTGCTAGATACCTGGAGGAAGAAGGTGCATGAGCTTCTTCTCCTTACCCTGATCTCCTGCCTTTTTTCTAGGAAGTCCACTTACCTTGCGGTAATGAGCATTCTCTGATGCTCTCCTAAACTGCCTCTGATAACCTCCACATGCCAGGGGTGCCCCACATTCCATGAGCTGATGAATAGGAGCTTTTGAAAACTGGATTGGGCTTGGGTTCGAAGTGACTCACTGAACTGGATCAGAGAAGTCAGAGAGGAAGCTGCCATATACTAAGTCAGACCATGAGTCCATGTTGCTCAGACCTGTCTGCACTGAGTGGCACCCTGTTTCTGGTAGGGAACATTCCCAGCCTACCTGGAGATGCCACTGGGGACCTTCTTCATGCCAAGAATTGCTCTACCAGTGAACAATGGTCCTTTAGATACTCTAGAGCAGACTTTGCTAGCCTGGTGCCCTCCAGAGGTTTTGAACTACAACTCCCATCGGCCATGCTGACGGGGGCTGATGGGAGCTGTAGTCCCAAACATCTGGAGGGCACCAGGTTGGGGAAGAGTTCTCTGAAAGAGCTGTATGAAAAGCAAAGCATTTAAAGAGGTCCTGTAGCATCGTGGCAGAGACTTGAGTTGCAAAGCAGGAAGCTCACAGTTCAAATATTGCTGCAATATGGTGATGATAGTTCTGGCATAAGGATTGCTGAGGTGATGTGGGAGCACTCTAGAGCGTTCTCTAGGTGATGTGTTTTATTAACCCAGGCAGCTGAGAAGATGGACGTTCCGCAGTGGCAAACAAAGAGATGCTCGTAATTGCAGGCCGTACTTGCAGTGGGCAGTGCCATTCTCCGCCTGTCCCTCAGCCTGCATTTGCTCTTGCAGCACAGGGGCAGAGGCAGGGCTGTGGAGTCGGAGTCAGTAGAAATGTACCGACTCCAGCTTCAAAATAAAAACTTTTATAGGAATTTAGGAAAGTTTTCTTGTTCAGAAATTTTAGTCAAATAAATATATTTTATGTCCTATCAATCTAGCCTGATGATTGACGTGGTGGTGATGAAATGCCTTGTTTTACTATAGTAAATAGTAAATACAGTACCATTTTACTACAGTAAATTTGTTATTACTAGTTAATATACATTTGCCATTTATGAAGGAGTCGGAGTCGGACAGTAGAAAAATAGAGGAGTCGGAGTCGAAGGTTTAGCGTACCGACTCCACAGCCCTGGGCATAGGAAGATGCTTTCTATAGAGTTAGATCACTGGTCCATCTAGCTTATTGTTGGCTGTACTGACTGGCAGCGGATTTCAGACAAGGGGACATCCCTGCCTGGAGATCTTGTGGATTGAAGCTGGGACCTTCTGCGTGCAAACCCTGCCACTGGGTTCCAGCCCTTCCTGTTGAATGGGGCAGGAGTCCCATTTCTATGCAGAAATCACCTGTCGGTTGTGTTGCCCCATTGCTCTGCTTTGAGGAGCTCCACAGCAGCCACCTTTGCCCAGTTTTCTTTTATTGCAGAAGATTCTGGCTGTCTCTTCTCACTGCCCCAGTCAAATCTTAGATTTCTACTGGTTTCTCTCATCTGAACCCATAGTGGAGAGCACACACCCCCTTTTCTGCCTCTGAGGCAGGGATCTGTGGTGAGTGACCTCCAGCCATATCCAACTGAACGCTAGCTGTCTGTGTATGAAGGACCAAGGGAAGCTATATGAAAATAAAGTTCTTTCTAGGGGCAGAAACACGATGAAGTTCAAAGGGGCACGTCCAGATTCCTTGGTACCACCAAGTCCTGAGCAGAGCCAAGAAAACAGAGATATAGGAGGCTGCCTTATGCCGGCTCAGGCCGTTGGCGTTTCTAGCTCAGTATTGTCTTCACGGAGTGGCAGTGGCTGTGCAGGATTTCAGACCGAGAAGAGTCTTTCCTGGCCAAAACGCAGAGTTGCCAAGGATTAGATCAAGGGCGTTCTGTGTGCAAGGCTGGATCTGTACCACTGAGCGACAACCCTTCCCCAGTGTATTTCAGATGCCTGTACATTACTGTTGGAATAACAGCCCAGGCAGAGGCAGGCGTGGGAGTACTAATTAAAATGTGTGTGAGGAGGCACAGAGATCTCTGCCTTGTTTGACAAGCCGTGCTTTCAGTCTGAGTTCAGTGCAGCAGTCTTGTTATGCCCCTTGTCCTTCTGAACCCCCTTCCCTGCATGGGTTGGCTCAGGTGTGTATGTGGGGGACATCTTTGGCACCCCACCCCCCGTTATCATCCCTGGCTATTGGCCATGCTTGCTGGAGACGATGGGAGCTATAGTTCAGCAACAGCTGGAGGGCCAAAGGTTCCCCACACCTGGGCTTCCAGCTCTGAGATTTCTGCTGGCAAACATTTGGAACACAGGATGGGAGTGGAGGGAAGAGTCTCGTGGCTCGCGTAAGGCTGGAAGAACAGGAGCGATTCCTGCTTTTGCTATAACGAAAGAAAAGAGAGAGAGGTGCTTTATAATTAGAAACTTGCTTATGAATAGAAACACCCATGCAAAGTATTGTTTGGGCAATCATAATACGCCCTTGGAAAGGATGGAGATGGCTTGGAGTGCAGGAAAAAAAATCGTAGCAGTGCATTTGCTCATGAAGGCTTTGTTCCACTTGCAGACATGGTGACTTTGTTATCGATTGGCGTTCAGGGTTGCCTGAGTTGGTCTGTTTGGCCCAGGGAGGAAGGTCTGCCTGGACCAGAGCTCTGGGGTTGGGAGTTGCTGCTTGGGCGGTGGCATCAGTCACTGCTACTGCCCTGCTGAAGCCCACCACACTGGTGTTTTGCCCCTCCGGGGGTGTTTCCCAAAGACTCTTTGGCCCTCGGTTGCTCGTCCCTGTCAGTTGTAAACAAAATGTTGGCAAGAGGCCATCCGTCCTCACATAGCTTGGGGAATGTGCAACTTGAACTCTAGGTCTGCCCCGTTTTGGGACCAAGAGACATAAGCAAATGCATCTTTGTGCAGCTGTTTTGGTTGTCGTGCAAGTGTTGCGCCTTGCGAAGCATTTAGGGAGCGTCCCTGAGGATAACCTGGTAGCCAAGTGTGGATTTGGACTAGCTGGATTTGTGGCCCGAAGGAGCCTCTTGGTTTGCTTGTCAGTGTCCAAAACTCAGCCAAAGGGTTGGAGTGGTGAAACCGCATGGCTTAGGGAAGGGGACTTGGGTGCCTCACGCAGCTCTGCCCCTCTCCTATGGGTACTCTTGACGGTCTCCATCCCCTCCTTTGGCTCCTCCAATCTTTGCCAAAGAGATTCCTTCAAAGTTCTTTTGAATCCAACTGCAGGAGTTACATGACAGTTTATGGAATAAGCTAGCCTTGGCCAGCTTGCTTCCCATTTGGGTTGCTGAAGGTTGGAATGTGAAAACATATGATTCTTAAAGTCTGGCTTATGTTGATACCTGAGGTACATGTCCTGTCCCTGTGTGGCTGGATCTGTTATTATCATCATCATCTAGCACAAGTTTTTATTCTGCTCACAAGGACCTGATTTAAGAGGTACCAATCTCAGTCCAATAACGAATGAGGATTGTGCCTGCCCCCTCTGTCTGTCCTTACTTTTGTGTTGTAATGCAAGACTTCAGAGTGGTGTTAATGCACAATTTCCCATTGCACCTAAACTAGGAAACTGTGGTTTAATTCCCAACTACAAGCCAGGACATCAAATTCTGGTTTGTGGTCTGAGATAAAACCACAATTTTCTGATTTGGATGTAATGGGGAATAGGTTTAACCAGCCCTGGAGGTTTTCTGTTGTGGTGCATGAGAGACCATCTCCAGGTGGCCTCTGAAGCAACATTGCCTTCCCTCCCGCAGTCAGAACTGCACTTTGCTCCTCCCAACCATCCTCTTGCCTTTTGATATGATGGCCTTCTAATCCAGTCTCCTTTTCTCATAGGTGCTGTAGCCTGGGAAAAGGTGGGGGGGGGGCCACTTCCTTCGGTGACTTGGCCCCTTCCTCCTCTCCCACGCGGCTCCACTTGCAACTGCAGCCATGTCCGATTTCGTGGAGAGTGAAGCTGAGGAGTCTGAGGAGGAGTATGATGAAGACGGGGAAGTTGTTCCCAGGGCCCCCAAGAAGTTTGTCGAGGATGAAGACGGTGAGCTTGCTTGCTTCTTCACTTTCCCCGCCTGTTTGCATGGTGCTGCGCTCCAGGCACATCAACAATCTGGGCACGAGCATATGAGTCAGCGCCTGAAAGCTGCCTAACAGTAGGCAGCCATCTGTGCTCTGCTCTCGCGGCACTGTAGAGGCGGGGTTCGGGCAGTGCGTTTGTGGGCTCTGGTCCACAGAGGCTTCCGAGTTGGCTGGTGGCGAAGCCTCCGAGGATCTGAAGTTGCATCCTGGCTGAATTAGGGGTTTGCTTGCTTGGGAATGGCCTGCTGGTTCAATTGGGCTGCAGACCTGATCCAGCAGGCTGCTCTTTCGTTCTTCTGCCCATCAAAATACCTACATGTCTGATAGGGCTGCCCCCCACCTTCAGCAGGCCACTGTAAGCTAGCAAATGGGGAAGATCAGGGCATAGAATCATAGAATCGTAGAGTTGGAAGGGGCCTCTAAGGCCATCAAGTCCAACCCCCTGCTCCATGCAGGGATCCAAATCAAAGCGTTCCCGACAGATGGCTGTCCAGCTACCAAACAGGTCTGCCAAACAACCCCTTGGTTAAACTCTCCACCGGGGCTCCTGCAGATCTGCCCTTTTCAGCACCTGACGCCCTGGCCCCGAGTTTTGTTTATTTCTGTTTTCTGCCCCCATCAGAGGAGGAGGAAGACGGGAACCTCGATGACCAGGATGAGCAGGGGAACCTGAAAGGGTTCATTAATGACGACGACGATGAAGAGGAGGAGGAGGAGGAGGAAGCCAGCGATTCGGGAGACTCCGAGGACGACGTCGGCCGTAAAAAGAGGAAGCGCAGTAAGTTTGGAGGAGAGGGCCAGCCGGCCACGAGTAGGTGCAGTGTTGCCCTTTGTACCCTGGGCTTGTCCTCTAGGTGTGGGACTACTCCCACTGGGGCTGATGGGAGTTGTAGTCCACCACACCTGGAGGGCACCAGGCTGGAGAGGGCTAGCCCAGGGCCATTTGTTGGCCTCAGATTCCACCTGCCCACAGCCTCTCCTTCCTTCTTCCTCCCCAGCCTTTCCTGGCTTCATTTTATGGCTGTCTGGTGTCCTGACGTTCTGTCTCTCTCTCTAGATTTTGACGACCGTCTTGAGGATGACGACTTTGACCTCATTGAAGAAAACCTGGGTGTCAAAGTTAAACGAGTAAGTTGCACATTGTGCCCTGACAATATTTGGAGTAAGTCCAGGGTGGGCTCCTTCCTCAGCTAACCCTGCTCTGCTGTTGATTTGATTCAGTGGAGTTCTTTTCCACGAAGGGAGTTGGACCCATGGCCAGCCCAATAACCTCCCTCAGGAAAAGTCTCACACCACCACTCGGGATGACAAGAGCCTTCTGCAACAACAGATCAGTTTTCCCTAAGCTCCGTTAGCTGATGGGAGTTGTTGTCCAAAACATTTAGAGGGCGCCAGGTGGGGGCAGTCAAACTTAAATGTTGATGAGGTCCGCATCTTCTTGGGTGGGGAGTGCAGAGCTTGGAAACGTTGCTTTTTTGAACTACAACTCAAGTGGCTATGCTGGTTGGGGCTAATGGGAGTTGTAGTTTAAAAAAGTAACTTTTCCAAGCTCTGGGGGAGTGACATGCTGAGCGCCTGGCTGGACAGGATGGAGGCCTCCCGTGGCAGACAAAAGGGTTAGGAAAGAGTTTATCCAGGATAGCATATGTTGAATGTGGAGAACAGGGGCTGCCTGTTTAGGCGCTGCCCCAGAAGATGTAGGACCCTCTCTCTCGAGAGGGAGGCTGGCAGATGTTTTTAAATTGTTTTTAAAAATGTGTTTTTAAATTTGTATGTTTGTTTTTAATGTTTTAATTGTTGCAAACTGCCCAGAGAGCTTCGGCTATGAGGCGGTATACTAATGTAATAAATAAATAAATGCTCTATGTTCCCCTCGGCAGCAAAAATTCAGGCGGGTGCGGAAGATGTCGGACGATGAGGATGATGAAGAGGAGGATTATGGGAAGGAGGAGCATGAGAAGGAAGCCATCGCTGAAGAAATCTTCCAGGATGGGGAGGGCGAGGATGGGGGAGAGGGCGCTGATGGCCCCATTGCCGCGGCTGACGAAGATGAGGAGGAGGAGGAAGATGAGTCTGGTACGTATTGATGGCCTTTGGGCTCTCCGCGGCAAGGATGCCAGGTGAAGCTGCAGGAAGGGGGTGTCAGTGGAAGGGAGGTGTTGTCACGAGTCCCATTGACAAAGAGCGGTCCGAGTTTTCTACATTCGCCTTTCAAGGATTCGGAATCCAGCCATAGAGTTCTCATCTACAGCAGAACCAGCATGCTTTTAATTTAGTTTAGTTTTTGTTCAACCTGGAGTCCCCATGATGAAATAGTAGTGTTTCCCAGACATTGGGGAAGAGGAGAACCTGGCTGAATGTTCCCCCCCACATACACACACAAACAACTAGGTGTATCTTATTGGGAGGAGATCAACAATTAGCTGAGGTCTGGTGATTTCCAAAGAGCGAGGGAGAGGGAAGCGTCCAGTCAAAGCAGCCTCTGAGTCGCTGCTGTTGATTTGTTCTTCCAGATATCGATGACTTCATTGTGGATGATGACGGGCAGCCCCTCAAGAAGCCCAAATGGAGGAAGAAACTCCCAGGATACACAGACGCGTAAGTCGGAAGAAGGCTGTTGGCCATTCTTTTCAGACCTAGGTGAAGGGAGGGAACCTGTGCCAAGCAGAAGCGCCTTCCTTTGCGTGGCCACTGGAGTTGTCCAGCTCTTTTTGATGGGAGGAATCAGCCTGGATTTGCCCTAGCCCCCCCCCCCCGTCCAAATAAGGCACGGTGTGGGCAAGCAGGCTGCCCTCGACACCCGCATCCTGCCACGGCTGCCCTCTGTCCTCCCCGAGGCAAGGACCTTCTTGAGAGTGGCTGAGTAATGAGGCCTTCCTGTTCTCTCTTCTCTCCCCCCCCCCCACAAAGTGCTTTGCAAGAGGCTCAGGAGATCTTTGGCGTGGACTTTGACTACGATGAGTTTGAGAAATACAACGAGTACGACGAGGAGCTGGAGGAGGAGTACGATTACGAGCCGGAGGAGACGGAAGGTGAGATCCGCGTCCGGCCCAAGAAGACCACCAAGAAGCGGGTCAGCCGCCGCAGCATTTTTGAGATGTACGAGCCCAGCGAGTTGGAGAGCAGCCACTTGACCGATCAGGACAACGAGATCCGGGTGACCGACATGCCCGAAAGGTTCCAGGTGAGGAGCTTCCCCGTCCTTGCCTGCCGTTTCCCCTGCGTCCCACCTACAAACTGCTGGCATTTGTCACTGCATTTGCAGGAAGGGTGGGTGAAAGCCCCTGGGTGGCCCTCCAGATGTTGCTGGACTCCAGCTTCCCATCTCCCCTGACCGTTGGCCGCACTGGCCACTGGGATTTGGAGTCTAGCAAGAGCTAGAGGGCCACAGGTTTCCTGTCCTAAGAGGCATTCCCCACTCTCTCAGGAAGGGATGCCTCTTCTAAACCTTTCAGAATGCTTCTTCTGTGGGCCCCTCAGACGTTGCGGGACTCCCAACTCCCATCATCCCTGACCGTTGGCCATGCTGGCCGCTGGGAGTTGGAATCCCGTGACATCATTAAGGCTGCAGTGGGTGGGTCCCTATTCTTGGTTTACAGAATGTGGCCTCCTCCACCTGCTTAAGCTCTGGCAACAAACCTCACTTCTGCTGTTCCATTTTCCTCTTCCCAGCTGCGCTCTATTCCTGTGAAGAACGCTGAAGACGACGAGTTGGAAGAAGAAGCCGACTGGATCTACCGGAACGCCTTTGCCATGCCTACCATCTCCCTACAGGTAAGGCTCTGCTCCTCCTCCTGCTGGGGAGGAAGCAAGGAAGGGCTGCGGCTGCTGCTCTTGAAGCATCGTGGAGTGTTTCTCTAATCGTGCAGAGTCTGGGGCGTTGTGCAGAGTCTGGGGCGTTGAGCAGAGAGAATCTAAGTCCTTGCCCCTCCAGAGTTCCCTTTTGCAATCCTGCTGAGGGTCATTGTTATTGTCAGCGAAGCACAAATGGGCTTCATGGTCGGCTGTGTCTGGCACGCAGACAAGCCTGACTGTCCGGCAGAAGTTTTGTGGCACCGTTAAGGACAGCAGAACAGGAGATAGACCCCCATTTGGGGGCAGAGGCCCACTTGAAATCAGTCCTCGTACTCTCTTGAGCTGCCCCATCCCTTCCAGTGAGGCTTGTGCCCTCCCAGATCACGCCCCATCTTGGAGGAGGTGGTTGCTTTGCAGGGGAAGCTCCTCTGTGCGTATTTGTGGACTCTGCCAGCTCTTCAGGAGCGGCCGCAGAAAGCTCTTGCTGCAGCAGCCGATGACTCTCTCCCTGCCCCACAGGAGAGTGCTGATTACATGGACCGCGGCCAGGCCAGCAGCAGCTTCAGCCGCAAGGGCCCCAGTACCATCCAGAAGATCAAAGAAGCCCTTAACTTCATGAGGAACCAGCACTTTGAGGTGAGGGGGGATGGGATGGCTGAACTCTTTGTGCTTCATGGGGATGGATGGGGGGCTCCTGCGGTGCCTGCTCATTGCTGCCTCCCCCGGAGGGTGCCCTCCAGATGTTTTGGAGTGGCCATTATGAGGCTGGGGCTGATGGGAGCTGTAGCCCAAGAACGTGGCCAGACTGCTGCGGGCTGGCCCCAAACATCTGGAGGGCAGCAGGTCCGGTGAAGCAACGCTCCTCTCCGTGTGACCACAACCTCCTTGAGTCAACAGGGCTTCCTGGTATATTCCCCCCCCCCCAGGTTCCGTTCATCGCCTTCTACAGGAAGGAGTACGTGGAGCCAGAGCTGCACATCAATGACCTGTGGCAGGTCTGGCAATGGGACGAGAAGGTGAGGCTCCAGCCCAGCCACGTCTCCTAAAGGCGTGATTCTGCTAAGAGTCGCTTCAGCTGACCAAGCGTTGCCTCGCGTCACTCTTTTCACTGGGGGCAAAGGGAGAGTGGATGTTAGAGTCCTCCTCCTTTCTGTTTCAGAGGAAGGTGCATGCCGCCTTGCTTCAGAACTACTTGTTAACAGGCACTTTGAGGAGATCCCACCTGGCCACTATAGAAAGGGCTGTCTTTTTTTAAAAAAGAAAGAAAAATAGACCAGAGATCCTCCCGTGATATCGTTGAGCAAGATCTCCCTGCGAGGGAGGGAAATGGGCACTGTTCTCCTGTACCAAAAGGGTTGTGCCTCCTAGATCTGACCATTTTGCAAACTTCAACACCCACAACTAGATTATCTTGGAGGGCAGGAGGGATTTCCCCTGTACCTAGCCAGCTAGCTAAGCCCTTGGACTTCCTGCTGCACCACCTTGTGGGCATGACCCCGATTCCTTTTCCCCTTTCCAGTCCGCTTGCTTGTCTTTGCTGGCCTCCACAAGCGGGGTGGCCTGGCCCACTGGAAGGAAGCCCCCCTCCCACACTCCCAAGTCTGTTCTTACCCTTGTGCTCCCTGCCTCAGCTTCAGTTCTTGCTGCTGTGCAGTCCTTTATCCAAGGAAGGTTCACTGGAAGTGTTGAGGAAATGAAATTGTACAGGGCGGGGGGGCTGTTTGGAGGGAAGGACTGAAGACAACGCCTCTCTCCTCTGCCGCCCCCTTGTTCCAGTGGACCCAGCTGAAGATCCGTAAGCAGAACCTGACCAGGCTCTTTGAGAAGATGCAGGCCTACCAGTACGAGCAGATCTCTGCTGACCCAGACAAGCCTCTGGCGGACGGGATCAGGGCCCTGGACACCACGGATATGGAGAGGTACGGACGGACTCTCCTCCTCGGATTTGTGCTTTTTCGGAGAAACGCCAGAGCAGGCCAATGCTTTGTCCTCTTCACTCCTGGTCTGTCTTTCCCTCTTTTCCTGGGATCTTCTTGAGGAAAAACACATCAGCCCTTCCCTTCTTGACTGGCTCTTCTTTTTGCCGTCCGTCTTCCTTGATCAGAGGGATGGCTTTGAATTCTTCTTTAACTCTGGCTCTGGGAGGGAGGGGGGGCCTTCCTGGTCGCTGTATTTTGAGGAGGGTGTCCTGACACACATCAGAGCCCAGCTACTGCATTGGGCCAGAAACTCATCTGCTCTCACAGTGGTCAGCCAGATGCTCCGTGGCTCCTTCCACTCGTGGGCTGAAGAGTGTGCTTCTGCCACACGCATTTCAAGTCAAGCAAGATCTGTTTCGTATGCACCACCCCCCTCCCCATTACGCTGTAACCTGCTGTTTTGGCAGGCTGAAGGATGTGCAGTCCATGGACGAGTTGAAGGATGTGTACAACCACTTCCTGCTGTATTATGGCCGAGACATCCCCAAGATGCAGAACGCGGCCAAGGCCAACCGGAAGAAGCACAAGCGGGTCCACGAGGATGGGGACGAGGAGGAAGGTATGTGGCCTCCAGCTTGGGGCTCCGTAGGTGGCTGAGTTGCCAAGGTGACCGCCTCCTCACTCCCACCAGGGCAGGCACTGGCTCCCCTGCATGTGCTCTCTCTGGGAGCTTGGCTTTCTGCAGATGGGGAGCATCGCTCCACCTCCCTGTGATCGCCACGGGTAGCAAGAGTGCTAAAGCTGGGCCTCCCCCAATGGAGGCTGTTGTCCTTCCGATTTAGAAAAATGTATATGTGCCTCTCAAGATGGTATTTAGCAAATAGACCTAAGCAGTTTACAGAAATTATCAAATTGAAAGGACATATAAAGATCACAATGTTGTTGTTACCAAACCGCCCTTCTGGAAGTGTCTAGGAGGATCCTCCTAGGAGGAAGGGCAGAATATAAATTTAATAAATAAATAAATAATTTAAATGAAACCCATTAAAATATGCAGTAAACCACCCAAGAATATCATAAAGAACATCTTTGTGGGTAAAGGTGGCAAGCGCGGATGAGTTTCCACTGTGGTGTTCTGTTCAGTTCTCCCCTTTGGTCTCACAGGAGGTGTTACCAAACTCACGTTAATGTGCCCTTCCCCAACGTGGTGCCCTCCAGATGTTTGGGACTGCGACTTGTCGGTGGCTGCGGCTGATGGGAGTTGTCGTCCAAAACATCTGGAGGGCAACAGGCCAGGGGAGATGAGACGTTTATGCTTTTTCTGCGCAGATTCCTCCAAGAGGTAGAGAGGAGGTCTGCCTCTCTTGTCGGGGGGTCCCCTTTTCCTCCCCTCCCTCAGGGTTTTCTCGTTCTGGTGTGTGGCCTCTTGGCCCTTCTTGCCTGCAAGGGTTTTCCCAGTGGCCTCTTCCTCTCTTTCCAGGTGAAGGAGAGGACGTGGAGGATGAAGAGCAGAAGGGGCCGGAGCTCAAGCAGGCCTCTCGCCGGGACATGTACACCATCTGTCAAACAGCAGGTCTGGGTAGGTGACGGCTTCAGGGCTCTCTTGGCCTCTGCACCAAGTCAGCTGTGTTCACTGGAGGGGAGAGGCAAGCCATTTGGGGACTTGGCACCCAGGTTCGTTTTCCCTTTAGTGAGGCCAAGGGCGTGGCTGTCTGATGGGTGGGGAACCTGCAGTGGCCCTGCAAAGTTTGTCAGACCTCCGTCCATGACCGTTGGCCATGCTGGCCGCTGGGGCTGAGGGGAAGCCATTCAGAGCAGACTGGTCAAGGCCCAAATCCGAGATCTGCCCCGCTGGAATAATACTGTCTTCAGAGGCAGCTTAGAAGGCACAGAAGGAAGCAGGCCCCAGGCAAACTTCTCTGGGGAAACCCTTCCATGGTCTGGGTGCTTAAGGTGGACAGTCCAGCGTTATGGGGAAGTGAGATCAGACGTCTGTCGGACCCTCAGACTCACTGACCGGGCCTGTAAGTTCAGACAGGTACCGGCACCCTCGCCTCCCATTCTTGTGCTTCCCTTGCATACGTACCTCCCTCCTGTCCCCCCAGATGGCCTAGCGAAGAAGTTTGGACTGACGCCAGAGCAGTTTGGCGAGAATCTGCGTGACAGCTACCAGCGCCACGAGACTGAGCAGTTCCCGGCGGAGCCCTTGGAGCTGGCCAAGGATTACGTCTGCAGGTAAAAGCCACGGCTCTGGAGTGCCCTCCTGGCTGCTGGGGGTCAGTCAGGCCCCTTTGCTCTGGTTTTCTCCTTTGGGCAGCAGCTCAAAACAGGAACAGTGGAAGCGGCCTTATGCTGAATCATCCCACTGGCCCACCTAGCTCAGTACTGTCCACACTGACTGGCAGCAATGTCTCTCCAGGGTTTCAGGCAGGGGGACTTTCCCAGCCCTCCCCAGAGATGCTGTTGAGGATTGAATCTGGAACCTTCTGCATGCAAGGCAGATGTTCTGCCACCGAGCTGTGGCCCTTCTCCATAAAATGTTGCCTTTGCTGCGGGTTTCCCAGGCGTTTAATGTTTCCCTTTTGCTGTTGCTTTACTTGTGCTTCTCGTTCATAAGCATTGCTTCCAACGGCTTGCGTTACTTATAGATGTGCGCCTGTGTTTCTCTCTTTGTACTGGTAAGCTCTGCTGAGTGCTCTGTGGACCTGAGGGATTTGGAGGCGGGTGGCTATGGATCGCAACTGGTGGGAGGAGTGGGGGGGCTTCTGTGGTGCTGACCTGTCAGAAGGCACATCTTGTGGCACATACTGACCCGACTCACCGCCACTCTCTCCGCAGCCAGTTCCCCACCCCGGAAGCCGTGCTGGAAGGGGCCTGTTACATGGTGGCCCTGCAGATTGCCCGGGAGCCTTTGGTCCGGCAGGTGCTGCGGCAGACCTTCCAGGAAAGGGCCAAGCTCAACGTTTCTCCGACCAAGAAGGGCAAGAAGGTGAGAGCAGTGCCCGTCGTCATTGGAGCTGCCTGCCTGGCAGCGCGTGGGGCTTAACGCCTGGGGGTACATGCCTGCCCAGGGCCAGAACAAGCTGTTCCCAGGCAAATGCTTTGGGTTGGATTTGGGGTTATGAGGCTCAGCTGTGTTGTGGTGGGGAATGTGTGGGACTAGGGCTTGGGGAGACCTGAGTCCAGAGCCCTGTCCAGCCATGCCGGTCTTATTGGCTCACACTAACACGCTCTCTCTTGTCAGCCTGACCCTACCTTACAGGGTAGTCTATTTAATTAATTAATTAATTAGTATGCCGCCCTTCCTCCCAGCAGGAGCCCAGGGCAGCAAACAAAGCACTAAAACACTTTAAAACATCATAAACAGATCTTAAAATACATTAAAGCAAAACAGCATTAAAAACATTTTAAAAAACAACCTTAAAAAGGGTTAAAAACATTATTAAAAAACATATTAAACAATTCTGACACAGAAGCGGACTGGGATAAGGTCTCAACTTAAAAGGCTTGTTGAAAGAGGAAAGTCTTCAAAAGGCGCCGAAAAGATAGCAGGGATGGCGCCTGCCTAATATTCATGAGGATAAAATGGGGGTGGCTGGGGGGAGACCACCTTGAGGGGGGAGGCAGGATGTCAGTGTAATAAAGAGATGCATTCATGGGAAGACCAGGCCAGGGGGACAGGGAGAAGCAGAGACCACCGCCTGTGTCCAGGGAAATAAATTCCTTCTGAAAACTGTTCCAGCAAGCAGTGGGTAAAAGTCTTGAGGATAGGTGCATTGGAAACACTCTGGGGAAGAGCAGCTCTGCTCAAACCGTGTCTGGCTCAGAAATATTTATTGCCGTTCTTTCGTAGTTTAAGACTGCTTCACCACAAAGGGGTTCACACTTGTATTCCTGGACATGACAGCAATTCTGAGACTGAACTCTGAGTTGGAGTGTGTGTGAGAGAGAGACAAAGAGAGTGTGTGTCAATCTGGAGAGCCCGCATGGCATTTGGGGTGGTTGGGGTGTCCCCAGGGATGCCTGCTGAGAGGGTGGGTGAAGCCATAGCACATTCCTCCTCATCGCTGGGAAGCGGGCCTGTCCCCGCCTGCCCCTCCTGAGGTGCTGCCTCCTCCCCTTCTCCCCTCGGCAGGACGTGGACGAGGCCCATTACGCCTACTCCTTCAAGTACCTGAAGAACAAGCCCGCCAAGGAGCTGCGGGACGAGCAGTTCCTGAAGATCTGCCTGGCCAAAGACGAGGGGCTGCTGGCCAT
This sequence comes from Rhineura floridana, assembly GCF_030035675.1. Classification (NCBI taxonomy): domain Eukaryota; kingdom Metazoa; phylum Chordata; class Lepidosauria; order Squamata; family Rhineuridae; genus Rhineura; species Rhineura floridana. The sequence goes on along the minus strand of NC_084500.1, from coordinate 19,673,037 downwards.
CGACATCTGCATCGACATGAAGGGCGTTGAGGGGTGAGTCTGCTCCCTCCCAAAGACTTGCACCGCGGGGGGAGGAATCCATCGTGGCGTTTCCGGACGGATAGTAGCTCAGTGGCCAAGCACCTGCTTTGCATCCTGCCCTGCCGTCTCCAGGTAGCTCTGAGAAAGGCCCCCACCCCGAGAGCTGCTGCCAGTCAGTGCAGACAGCGCTGAGCTAGATGGGCCGGCGGTCTGGCTCAGTGCAAGGCAGCTTCCTGTGTTCCTAGCGTGGCAACGTGCCCAGGAATGCTCCCGTCAGTCAGCAGGGTTTTCTGTCCTTTCTCAGGCTTTGCCTGCAGTATCTTTAGATTTGTTATGATCATAGGAAGCTGCCCTATACCGAGTTGACCATTGGCCCATCTAGCTCCGTCTTGCCTACACTGACTGGCAGCAGTGGCTCTCAAGGGGTTCAGGCAGGGAGTCTGTTCTAGCCCTGCCTGAAGATGCCGCTGGGGATTTGGATGCAAGGCCGGTGCCCTGTACCACTGAGCTATGCCCCTTCCCCAAAGCTGCTAAATTGTCATCCTCCCAAATGCTGTCCACGTCATTAATGTTATCATTAATGTGAATTGTGAACAGATTCAGGCCATGAGTGCAGTAGCAGGTCTTCCCCCTTGCACTTCCCAGGAACTGGCATTCAGAGCCTGAGTGCCTCCGATAGTGCAGGTAGAACAGAGCCAGCATGGCTTGGAGCCACTGAGAGCCTTTCCCCCCGTCCTCCTCCCTCTCCAGGTATGGCAGCGACCAGACCTACTTCGAAGAGATCAAGCAGTTCTACTACCGCGACGAGTTCAGCCACCAGGTGCAAGAGTGGAACCGGCAGCGCACCTTGGCCATCGAGCGGGCGCTCAACCAGTTCCTGTATCCGCAGATGGCCAAGGAGCTGAGGAACAAGCTGCTGGTGGAAGCCAAGGAGTTTGTCATCAAGGTGAGTGCCTAGTAATGCCCACAGAACTGAACGAGGGCATGGGAGAGGAAGGAGCTCTTGCCCAGCCCTTGACTTCCTTCCACCACCCCATCACAAACAGGTGACATCGTAAACACCACTTGCTCCTCTCTGCTAGACCGAGAGGGTTTTTTTAGAAACTGAAAAGTGCAGAATAAAGGCATGCGAAGCAGATCAGTCCAGCGCACGTAGTACTGCGGCGGAGTTTAGCTCCAGGGAACAAGACTTGGGCAGTTGGTCAGATGGGTGCGAATAGTGGTGTTTTTGCTCAACAAGGCACCGTCCCCTCCTCGCTACGGGGCCCGTTTTGCTCTGCATGGAACAACAAACACCCCTTTCCCTCCTGGCAGGCTTGCAGCCGGAAGCTACACAACTGGCTGAAGGTGGCTCCCTACCGGCCAGACCAGCAGGTAGAAGAAGACGACGATTTCATGGAGGAAAACCAAGGGAAAGGGATCCGGGTGCTGGGGATCGCTTTCTCTTCCGCCAGGTAGGGCAGCTTGGGGGCAATCTTGGCGGCTCTGTGTTCCCAGCACCCTCCCAGATTCCCTCCCCCATTTCCAACAACCCCATTCCTTTTTTTTGCAGAGACCACCCTGTCTTTTGCGCCCTGGTGAACGGGGAAGGTGAGGTCACCGATTTCCTGCGCCTGCCGCATTTCACCAAACGTCGGAATGCTTGGCGGGAGGAGGAGAGAGAGAGAAAGGTGAGCGGAGAGAGGGGAGATTGTGCGGCCTGCCAGGGGAATCCAGGGTGGCTCCCTTCAGACAGTCACTGAGCAGGAGTCCCTCTCTGTTTTCATTGTGCTGCTGGTCAGGACACACAGGGCTCCTTGTGCCCATCTTCGGCCTCGGGCCCAGAGAAACCGGAATGTCTGAAGCTGTTTCTGGTGCCAATCTGCTAATAGGCATTGCCAGACATTTAGGGATCCCACATCAACAGGGATTTCTCTGTTGTTTTCACAGAATGTACTGCCTTCAAGTCGATTCCGACTTATGGTGACCCTGTGAATAGGGTTCTCACGAGGCTGAGCGGCAGTGACTGGCCCAAGGCCACCCAGGGAGCTTCATGGCTATGCGGGGATTTGAACCCTGGTCTCCCAAGTTGTAGTCTTAGCCACTACACCACACTGGTTTTCACAGAACAGGGAAGACAGGAAGTTGCCTTCTACTGAGTCAGGCCACTGGCCCATCTAGCTCAGTATTGTCTGCACTGACTGGCAGCGGCACTGCAAGGTTTCAGGCAAGGGGGCCTCTCCCAGCCCTACTGGAGATGCTGTTGGGGACCTCCTGCATGCAAAGTGGGAGCTCTGCTGCCGAGCTGGGCAGTTCGTGTGGCTGCAGAGGCACGTAAGGCCTACGCCAGCTCTGCTGTTCCTCTCATCTTAACACAGATGGCCGCTCACTCCATCCAGTTGATTAGGGCAGATAGTTGTTGACACAATGAAGAAACCCAGGAAGCAGGCATAAATAAAGCCTTTTGGCTTGGGGCATCTTTCCTCAGCCGTGAGAAGGGGAGCTCCTCTCCACCCCCCACTCCCCACTGGCAGTGTGAAGGCTTCCCAAGTCCTGCCTCCATATCCGATGGGAGGGGTTCATAGAATCATAGAATAGTAGAGTTGGAAGGGGCCTACGAGGCCATTGAGTCCAACCCCCTGCTCAGTGCAGGTTTCCCACCACTGGATCTGCTTCCAGGAACCGTCAGCTGGGAAGTCAAGAGTGTCCCATTTGGTGTTCATTCTCTCTATGATGTGACTCTGCCCTTTGCTCTCGCCCTCAGGCTCAGGATATCGAAACCCTGAAGAAATTCTTGCTCGGCAAGAAGCCCCACGTGGTCACAATTGCCGGAGAGAACAGGTGAGCCCGGAGGTGCCTGCTGGAGCCCTCTGACCTCCCTCTCAAACCCACTCGGCACCCTCACCCCCAGTGCAGGGTGGAGCTCCGTTCACCCTCCTGAGGGGCAAAGGTCTCAGCTGCTCCCTTCTCTGCCTCCTCTTCCTCAGGGATGCCCAGATGCTGATGGAGGACGTGAAGCGCATTTCCCACGAACTGGACCAAGGGCAGCAGCTCTCCTCCATCGGGGTGGAGCTGGTGGACAACGAGCTGGCCACTCTCTACATGAACAGCAAGAAGTCAGAAGTAAGCCCAAAGACCCTTCCCCCTTGCCCACCCTGGGGACAAAGCCACGTTCCTGAGTTGCTGCATGCCACTCTTTGCTTCCAGGTGTTGCACGTGACGCTGTTGGCGTCCCAGACCGTAAGCCCTTTGTGGGCCCACCTCGTAGCTGCTTCGTGGCAGAGCAGCTGCTCTTCTTGCATAGGGCCTGGGGCTCAATCCCTGGGATCTCCTGCTTGGGCTTGGGGAGACCCCGCCTGGAACCCTGGGGAGCTGTGCCAGTCAGCCTAGACAATACTGAGATAGATGGACTGATGGCTTGACTTGCTGTAAGACAACTTAAGAACACCAGAAGAGCCCTTCAGCTCGGTGAGGCCAAAGGGGGCCTGTCCTCGTCCAGCCTCCTCTTCTCACAGTGGCCAGCCAAATGCCGCAAAGGGAAGCCGTCAAGCAGGACCTGAGCCGAAGGGCAACTGTCCTGTCCTGTGGTTTCCGGCAACTGGCATTCACACGCTCTCCGGAGGCAGAGCACAGCCATCGTGGCTTGTAGCCTCTGATAGCTTCCTCCTTCAGGGATCTGTCTAATCGTCTTTCAAAGCCATCCAGATTGGTGGCCATCACTGCCTCCTGAGGGAGGGAGTTCCAGAGTCTAACTATAGTTTCCTACATTATGTAATGTCTAGCTTTTTTTAAAATTAAATTATTGTTAGAGCCCAGAATCATCAGTAACATGGCACGTTTGAAAAATAAAAATTCACTAGGAAGGTATTTTCTGGATCTTGGTATCTGCTGCTGTTTTTTCAAACTATAGTTCTAATTATTGCTATCACTTCATTTTAGTTTTCTTTCCCTTTCTTTTTAGCACAATATTTTATTGTAGTTGCTATTATTTGGATTTCACGTGAGCCGCCTTGCATGCAGTTGTGAGAGGCGGGTTCTAAATCCTCTGGTGCGTGCTGTCTTGCAGAATGAATTTCGGGACTACCCCCCTGTGCTGCGCCAGGCCATCTCCCTCGCTCGCCGCATACAGGACCCGCTCATTGAGTTCTCCCAGGTCTGCAGCTCCGACGAGGACATCCTATGCCTTAAGCTCCACCCTTTGCAGGTAACTCCACAACGAGAAGTTCTGGCGTGGAAGGTAGGCCTTCTTGTCCCTTTACAAATAACAGGATTCGATGCTGGGCAAAGACTTCCATGAGCCAAGGCCCCTGCTTTCATTCAGTAACTGTGCAAAGGCTTTCTGTTGTCTGCTAAAATAGCAGAAGCCAGAGGCATGTTGTGAAAACAAGGGATTGTGTTTGGGGTTATGGGGGGGCAAGGAGGGAGGAGAGAGAGAGAGAATGCAGTTTGTTGCATAGATCTGTCACTTCCCCTTGTTAGCTCCATCAGAACAGATGACCGAGAATCCCTACCTCTTTACCCGAACCCTTTGATATACACGAGATGAAGGACCCACGCTCTTCTCTGGATTGCAGTCTGTTCTATTAGTTTAATTTCGCCAAATTTATTATACCGCTTCATTGTAAAAACCCTCTTAAGCCTTTTACCAAAAAAAGTCCATTGAAGTTATCACTGAAAACAGTTTAAAAACAGGTAATTAAAAACATTTTTAGAAATGACAGTAGACGAAAAAAGAGCTTACAACACATCAGCATCGGTGCGTCTGGATCGGCTTGCCTAAACAAATAAAGTTTTAAGCAGGTGCCGAAAAAGAGTGCAGTGAAAGTGCCTGCCAGATGTCAGTAGGTTTTAAAATATTGTAACCCGCTCTGGATCCTCATAGCCAAGGGCAGATAAGAAATCTAATGATTCACCGTGGGTTGTATCCAACACTAGTCCTCCTCAGAGTAGACCCATAGAAATTAATGGATATGGCTAACTTGGGTCTATTAATGTCACTTGACTCTACTCTGAGCAGAATTTAGTAGGGTGCAACCCAGTGATGATGATGATGATTGAATTGCGTAGTCCCCATAGGTTGCTGAGCTTGGGGAGGCCAAACGCTGGTGGAGGGCGGGTGCTTGTTTTTAAGAGAGAGTGTCCTTGATCCAAGGCAGGGTTTTTTTGTGGCGGGGGTGTTTGAGCTCCCAGCATGATGCCTCCTGCCTCTTGAGTTGCGCTGAGCTTACTTGGCCTCGACTTGAACTTTTGTCCTGGGGTGTGGGTGTTCCAGTACAGCCATCCTGCGTGGAGTGTGTGTGTGTGTGCAGGCCAGTGGGAGGCGGCTGCCCCAAGCTCTGCAGTCGTGCCCTGTGGAGTTCAGCTGCATAGCAGCGGTGTGTTCCTCTCTCTCTGCACATTTGCTTGGCCAGGAGCATGTGGTGAAGGAAGACCTGCTGAACGCCCTGCAGTGCGAGTTCATCAACCGCGTGAACGAAGTGGGAGTGGACGTCAACCGGGCCATCGCCCACCCGCACAGCCAGGCCCTCCTGCAGTATGTTTGTGGCTTGGGCCCCCGCAAGGGCACTCACCTGCTGAAGGTATGCAAGTCCCTTCCGCCTCTCTGGGCACCGTGTCTAGAGTGGGCTGGGGGTGCATGTATCCAACGGCCGTTGCTGGCACCAAGACACTGAGGCTTCCTGAGATAAATACGTGAAAGGGGTCGCAATATCTGGCGCTTGTGTGCGTCTGCCCCTTGGAGGGGGCTGCCTCTCTCTGCCCCGTGGTGTAAAGGCCAGTCCTGCTTTGGGCTCTTACTGTTCTGTGACTTCTGTCCAGAAACCTCATTTTCATGGGAGAAGGGCTGCAGTGCCGTGGTAAGGCAGGCACCTGCTTTGTGCGCAGGAAGGTCCTACGTTCAAGGGGGGGCAGGGGGAAGGCCCCTGCCGGGAGAGCCACTAAGGGCAGTGAGCTCGATGGACCAGGGCTTTGACTTCATAGGAGGTATACGGAGGGACCGTAGCTCAGTGGCTCAGCCCCTGTTTTGCGTGCAGAAGGCCCCAGGTTCAATCCCTGGCAGCATTTATTTATTTATTTTATTTTATTCGATTTATTAATCGCCCATCTGGCTGGATTTACCAGCCACTCTGAGCGATGTACATAACAAAACATACAAAACAGAATATCAGAAAGCAGACAGTAAAAACTGTAACAATAAACGATAACTAAACGAGGTAGAGGCAACTCAGTTTCGATAATGGGCTTCTCGCCTGTGTGGTCCGTGATGTAACTAGAGGTAGGAGTTCCTGATGCAAGTCTTCCAGTGAAAAGTGGGTCAGGTAGCAGGTTATAGGAGGGGCGCTTCCCTGCCTGGCACCTTGTAGAGTCGCCACTAGTCAGAGGAGACCACAATGGGCTGGTTGAGTTAATCACTCTGGTTTGATATAAGGCGTCTTCCTGGGTGCAAGGAGACGTGCAGCGAGGCCCTTTGGCCCAGCCCCCCTCCCCTGCCCCTTTATTCGCAGGCAGCTCCTTGCTGCCAGGCCTGTGCCTCTTCCTGGCAGCAGCTGGCAAAATGCCTCCGCGCCCTCTCTGTCTTAGATCTTGAAGCAGAACAATACGCGCCTGGAGAACCGGACCCAGCTCGTCACCATGTGCCACATGGGGCCCAAAGTCTTCATCAACTGCGCCGGCTTCATCAAGATAGACACAGCCTCGCTGGGTGACAGGTGAGTGGCGGCAGGCGAGTGCTGGAGAAGGCTGGAGTGTTTTTATTCCCCCTCAGCCAGGGGAAGCTTGTCGTTGCGTGCTTCAAGCTGTGCGTTCTGTGCAAGAGAGCGAACCGTGTGGCTGGCCGGCTGCCGCAATTTAGGCAGGCTGGTCTCAAGCCAGGTGATACACACACACGCACACCCTGATGTGGTGTGATTAGCTTCGTTATATGAACAACAGGTGCATTACAAAAGAACACAAGATGAAACCCCGCAGCTGGATCAGGCCCAAGGGGGCCCATCTAGTCCAGTATTGTGTTCGCACAGTGGCCAGCCAGATGCCCCAACAGGAAGCCCGCAAGCAGGACTGGAGCCCAACAGCAACTCTCTCCCGCTTGTGATTCCTGGCCACTGTTACTCAGAGGTGTAACGGCCTCAGACAGTACAGGTGGAGCATAGCCATTGTGGCCAGTAGCCACTGATAGCCTTGTCTTCCTCCTTGAATTTGTCTAATCCTTTATAAGGATACAGTACCATATGCCAGCGAGGATCCCTGTATGGCATGCACAGCCGTGTCTCAGTATACTGAAGCATATTACAAATATATTCACACATTTGTGGTTGGTGCATGTAATCCTGTGTAAGGACCTCAGAAGAGCTCAGCAGCTGGATTCGGCCAAAAGGGGCCTACCCTAAACGGCAGCTGCCCCCACTTGTGTTCTCCAGCGGCTGGCATTCCGAGACCTACTGCCTCTGACGCTGCATAGAATCATAGAACAGTAGAGTTGGAAGGGGCCTGTAAGGCCATCAAGTCCAACCCCCTGCTCAATGCAGGAATCCAAATCAAAGCGTTCCTGACAGATGGCTGTCTAACTGCCTCTTGAAGGCCTCCAGTGTCGGAGAGCCCACTGCCTCTCTAAGTAATTGGTTCCATTGTCGTATGGCTCTAGAACAGTTAGGAAGTTTTTCCTGCAGGTAGTGCACAGCCGTTGTGACTAGTCGCCGTTGCTGGATGAATTCACAGAGGATAAAGCTAACCTTGTGAAGCCATCCAAGTTACTGGCCATCGCTGCTTCTTGTGGTAGTGACTTACATAGTTTAACAGTGTGCTGAGTGGAGAAGTTCTTTCTTTCACCAAATCTTCCAGCAGGCAGGGGTTTCAGTTGCCTTTACAAGCCCAGCACATTCCTCCGCTTTTGTTGTTGCTGTTGTTTAGCACGGATTCCTACATTGAGGTCCTGGACGGGTCCCGAGTTCACCCGGAGACCTATGAATGGGCAAGGAAGATGGCCGTTGACGCCCTGGAATATGATGAGTCGGCCGAAGACGCCAACCCTGCTGGGGCCCTGGAGGAGATCCTGGAAAACCCGGAGCGTCTGAAAGACCTGGATCTCGATGCCTTTGCCGAAGAGCTGGAGAGACAGGTTGGCAGGAGGATGACCGTTTGGGGCTTTAGGGGAGTGTGAAGAAGAGAGTCTGAATCCCTCTTCTTCCCCCGGCTTTCACGGCTGCTTTCTCTCTCGCAGGGCTATGGCGATAAACACATCACCTTGTACGACATCCGAGCTGAGCTGAGCTGCCGCTACAAGGACCTGAGGAGCCAGTATCGCTCCCCTAACTCGGAAGAGGTCTTCAACATGCTGACCAAGGAAACGCCCGAGACGTTCTATATAGGTAGGTCGTTCCCTCTTGCCAAGATGTGTCCAGGAGGAAGGCACTTTGTGATGGAGGAGGAGGAGATGTGATAGCTCTCCGTGGCTCTGCATTGATGTAGACCAGGGTTCATCAGTGTGGAACCTCTGGGCACCAGTGTCCCCGCCAGGACCTTCTGTGATACCCATGAAAGGTGTCAGCAAAAATCCCTTCAAAAATCCACAATGCATGAGGGACCATTCACTTTCCTTACTTGGTTCCTGTTTGAACTGGTTCAGCCTCTCCCAAATGCTCCCCTCCCCCTGGTGACAGCCATTTTGTGACCAGTGCCTCCGGCGCTTTCTCAAGATCCCAGATCGGCCCACTCACCCAGAAAAGGTTGACAGCCGCTGACGTTACATACAGGCAGCAAAGCAGAAGGGCTGCAAAACTCCTCTTGTGCAGCAGAGCTGGCTCTTACCATAAAATCTGCCCTTCCTGTCCGCCCCTCAGGTAAACTCATCATCTGCAACGTGACGGGAATAGCCCACCGGCGGCCACAGGGGGAAAGCTATGACCAGGCGATCAGGAACGACGAGACGGGCCTGTGGCAGTGCCCCTTTTGCCAGCAAGACAACTTCCCTGAGCTCAGTGAGGTAACAGGTTTCGTTCCTGCCATCAGTAAGGCTTGTTCTCTGGCTGCTTCAGTGTTTGCTAGTGGGATGCCTGGGACTTCCTCTTCTCAGGCCTTTGGGTGGCACTGTAGCCTGGGCTACTGTCCACACTCAGGGTGAGGGCCGCCCGCCTCACTTTGTCATGACTTCTTCCTCTGCTCCTCTCCAGGTCTGGAACCACTTTGACAGCGGCTCCTGCCCTGGCCAGGCCATCGGCGTGAAGACTCGCCTGGACAATGGGGTCACTGGTTTCATCCCAACCAAATTCCTCAGTGACAAGGTGGTCAAGCGGCCAGAGGAAAGGGTCAAGGTAGGCTGGGGGAAGCGTTAAGGAGAGCGTTGTTCCGTATCTGGCTGCCCCAGGCCAAAGCCATCCTCATCTAAGAGCATTTTGTTAATTGCTGGTGGATATGCTGGGTGGGGAAATGTGCCCCCCCCCTGCCCCCAAATGCATTAGCTGGATGTCTGTAGTGGCCTGCAAAGTGGGGAGGAGACTTTATCATTCAGACTGAGCATTACAAGAACAAAACTAAGAACTAGTGCCCGAGTTTGCTTTTTTCCTCTTCCCTCCCCAACCCCCTTCCCTTCTGTCTCATGTATTTGGAGGCAGGAACTGTTTCACCTATACTTGTAAGCTACTCTGGGAGATTTTCCCAACTGAAAGGGGGTATAAAAATGCTTTGAACAAACAAATTCCCCTAGATTTCTAGTTTAAAAACTACCATGTCTTCTGCCTGCCTTGTCCAGGTTGGGATGACCGTCCACTGCAGGATCATGAAGATAGACATTGAAAAGTTCAGCGCCGACCTGACCTGCCGGACATCGGACTTGATGGACAAGAGCAATGAGTGGAAGCTCCCCAAGGACACCTACTACGACTTTGACACCGAGGCCGCTGACCACAAGCAGGAAGAAGAGCTGAAAAGAAAGCAGCAGCGCACGAGTGAGTCGCTGGCGCTCAGTGGCCTAGGGGGCTGGGGAGGGGGGCCAGGGGAGCAGTGTGTGCAGGGGAAGTGCAAACCGTGCCTGCTTGCCTCTTCCCACAGCGTACATCAAGCGCGTGATCGCCCACCCGTCCTTCCACAACATCAACTTCAAGCAGGCCGAGAAGATGATGGAGTCCATGGACCAAGGGGACGTCATCATCCGCCCCAGCAGCAAAGGGGAGAACCATCTGACCGTCACCTGGAAAGTGTGCGACAACATCTACCAGCACGTGGACGTCCGTGAGGAGGGGAAAGAGAATGCCTTCAGCCTGGGCTCCACCCTCTGGATTAACACGGAAGTGAGTCTGGCCTCTCCTGCCCCCCCCCATTTGTAGCCTCTCCTGACACCACCCCACCTGCAACCTCTCCCCATTTTCTGCCCCTCAAAGGAATTTGAGGACCTGGATGAGATAGTTGCTCGCTACGTGCAGCCGATGGCGTCTTTTGCTAGAGATCTGCTCAGCCATAAGTACTACCAGGATTGCAACAGAGGAGACAGGAAGGTGAGAGGAGCCTGCGCAGAGTTTGTTTATTATGTATTTATTTATTGTACTTAGATACCGCCCCATAGCCAAAACTCTCTGGGCGGTTTACAGTAACTAAAAACATTAAAAACAAATATACAAATTTAAAACACATCTTCTAAAAACAATTTAAAACACAATTTAAAAAATTTAAAACAATTTAAGAGTTGAGCTTGGCATGTCTGTTTCCAGGGGAGAAATAAGCCATGCATGGCCTTCGTTCTTCCTGCCGGTTGGGACAGGTTGGCAAAATCGGGGGGCAGCCAGGTGGGTGTGGGTCAGCCTACCAAGCTGACCATGATCTCCTGGTCTGCCTTTAGCCAACTGCTGTGTTTTTATCTTGCTTGTTAGCTATATATTTTGATCATTTCAGTTTTCTTGAAATTGCGTTTTATTGTTGTTAGCCTCCTTTGGGCTTCTTAAGTGTGAAAAGGCAAAGGTATTAATCTAACTAATAATAAATATGTAGGAGAAGATATACCGGCCCACCTCATCCCCCCTCCCAACAAGATTGGTCTGACAAATGAAGGTGTGCCAGGGTGGGGTGCCTTGTTGCTGGCACTAAGTTAAAGCTATTCAATGGTGTAACTGGAAAGGTTTCATGGGGGGTCAGGGCCCAAGTCTGAGCTAAGAAGCAGTGCTATCCCCGTACAGATATGCCGTGAAAAATATTAGCATTCCCAAATGCACATTTGAACTAAATGTCAAGGACAAGGATTTGATTTATACTTCTACTTTTTATGCGTTTTATAATAATGTGTGCACTTGGGGGATGGAAATGCGGTGGGAGCACACGGCCCGGGCTTCACAGCACGTCCTAAAGCCTCGCTTTGTAGCACCTTTGCCAGGGGAGAGGCCCGCTCTGGATCCCTCTCTCTGCCCACCAGTCCTCTGCCATTGTGGCTCTGCCCTCTCTGTGTCCTAGAAACTGGAGGAGCTCCTGATCAAAACCAAGAAAGAGAAGCCCACCTTCATTCCCTACTTCATCTGTGCCTGCAAAGAACTCCCCGGCAAATTCCTGCTGGGATATCAGCCGCGCGGCAAGCCCCGGTGAGTGTGCGTCTGTCGGGGACTGGGTGGTTGATACAGTTGCTCTTCCCTTTGGGGCTTTCTCTCTCTCTCCCTCCTGGCTCCCTCCATCGCCTGCCGTTTTGAGGGTCTTTTTTAACGGGAGGTGCCGGAGGTTGAACCGGGGCCTTCTGCGTGCTCAGGCAGGGGGTCTGCCTCTGAGCTAGGGGGCCTCCCATGAGGCCGCTCATCTTGGCAAAGACACCATTCATGAAGCTGAAGTGTGGGCAAGGCGAGGCGAGGCTTTCAGAAGGGCAGAACAGTCAAGCTGCAGAGCTCAGGCACAGAATTACGTCAGAACAGGTTCAGAAGCCTGGCCAGGTCTCTCCATCTGACTTGTGCCCATATGTTTGCACCCGCAATGGGGTGAATCTGCAGCCCCCTGGATGTTGCTGGCCTCCCAACTCCCATCAGCCAGCAGTCAGGGAGAATGGGCGTTGGGGGCTCCAGCAACACTTAGAAGGGCCCCAGCTTCCCCATTCCTGGTTTAAGCTGAACGGAGCTCCCTAGTTTTGAGTTGGATCATTTGTCCTTCTAACTCCGTATCATTCACCCCAACTGTCAGCATGTGCAGATGTTGCTTGATTTTATTACTGCGTTTATATATAGCCTTTCTGCCGAGGGACCCAACACAGTTTACAATTTAAAATATAAAAAACCCTACGAAATATTCTTGGGCCACCTTCAGGAGCTTGATTACATGAGCTTCTTGGACTGGCTGTCCTCTCTTACCCATCTTGGCATCTCGTTTTTGGCCATCAACACCCCACTGTTGCCAGTTAACTCTTGGAAAAATCCCTCTTGGTGTCCTTCCCATCACGTTCCCTCTGGCAAACGGGCAGCGTGGCAGCTGAGGGCTCCCAGGTGCTCACTTCTGGGCCTGCTGGCCAGCCACCCTGGCTTCGTCCACCTGCTCCTGGGTGGCTGAGTGGCCGTGTCCAAGTCCACAGTAATGTCAGTCACGGAGTGGTCCTCTTCCCACAGGATCGAGTATGTGACGGTGACGCCTGAAGGCTTCCGGTACCGTAACCACATCTTCCCCACGGTCAACGGGCTCTTCCGGTGGTTCAAGGATCACTATCAGGATCCTGTGCCAGGTAATTCTCAGGTCTTTGATGTTCAAGGGATGAAATTAATGTCTTGGGGCGGAGGGAGGCTGCCTGTGTACCACAGGAGGGCAGAAAAGGTTCCCAGCACAAACCTGGAAGACGTCCCCTCTGCCTTTCCCCCCTTGTGTGCTCTGCCACTCCGGCCACTAGGCGGCAGAAGGAGGCTTGCTGGCATCTCTCGCTTTCCCCCTAGGGCAGGCCTGGGGAGCTGGTGTCCCTCCAGATGTTGCTGGGCCCCAGCTCCCATCACCGTCCCTGATCATTGGTTGCTGCTGGGGTTTGGAGTCCAGCGCCACCTGCAGGTTCCCCATCCGTGCCCAAGAGCCAGCCTTGCTCCTGCCCTCCGCTCTTGAATGTGTGCATGATCTCATTAGCCTGGGGCTGAGGATGCAGGTTCCTGGCCCTCAGCATTGCAGATGGGCAGTTGTGAGCATGCAGTTGCTGCTACCTCAGAACTCAGAGAAAGCTTTGACTGGCACAACCAGTAGCTGAGGGAAGTGACAGCTGGGGATGATGGGAGTTGTAGTTCAGCAACATCTGGAGGGCCAAATATTTCCCAGAACTTCCCTAAACCACTGCACGAGCAGAACAACTTTCTCTCTCCTCTCCCTGCACTGCCCCCAGCTCTGCTCCAGAAGGTTGGGGGGAAACTGCAGAGCAGATTTGTGCATAAGGGTAAATTGTTCCGTTCTTGCAGTGACTTGGCTGGGTACCCAACCCATGATGTCCCATTCTTGGTGTGTTTCGCTTAATGCCAGCCCCTCAGAAACTGGCTCTGTCCCCATGGTTCCGCCTCACTTCCCTCCTTTCTCTGCCCATCCCCAGGGGTCACCCCCAGCAGCAGCAGCAGGACCAGGACGCCGGCTTCTATCAATGCGACTCCGGCTAATATTAACCTGGCAGGTGAGTCTGGGGCGTGTGCTGCCTTTGTCCTCTCTCTCTCTCCCAAGTTCTTTTCTCCTGCCCAGGACAGTCATTTGTGCATTTACTAACAGCCTCCGTAACACCCCCCCCCATCTACTTCACAGACCTGACCCGAGCGGTGAACGCCCTGCCGCAGAACATGACCTCACAGATGTTCAGTGCCATCGCAGCCGTGACGGGCCAGGGGCAGAACGCCAATGCCACCCCTGCGCAGTGGGCCTCCAGCCAGTACGGCTACGGAGGCAGCGGTGGCGGGAGCAGCGCTTATCATGTAGGTGGATGGGAAGGGGAGGGATTTGGTGGGTGGGTCTACTCAAGAAGTCTATCTGGTGTCCCCCTCCTGTGCTCATGGCCCTCACCTCCCTCTTGTGGGTCTTGGGCAACTGGAGGCCAGCCAGCTCTCAGGTGCCTTCTCCCCCCCCCCCCCGCCTCAGAGGTCAGGTTGCCCACAGTCCTGACTTCATGGTCTCCCCTTGGGCTCGAGTTCCTGACCATTGGCTTCGTTGTCTGTAGCAAAGAGCCCAGAGGGTGGCAGAGGATGGTGTCCAGGCTTATGCCAGTCTCAGCCTGCACAGTGGCAGACTGGCTAGGCAAGGAAATGGCATCCCATAATTGGGAGCAGAGCACCAGGGCTGTCCTCAGTGGCTTGTGGGTCAGCCTTTCTTGAGGAAGGTCTGTAGTTCAGTGGTAGAGCTTCTGTCTTGCATGCAGACAGTCGCAGGTTCAGTCCAGGCAGGGCTCGGAGTGAGGCTCCGGCTGGAAATCCTGGAGAGCCGCTGCCAGTCAGTGTAGGCAGTACTGAGCTAGATGGACCAACGCCCTGACTTGGTGTAAAGCGGCTTCCTCCGTTCTTTACTGAGCCTCTCTTAAGACCTTTTCAAATGTGTGGGTGTCACAGCGCTCCCTGCAGGCGGATCCCATCACTTTCTGCATCCTGCATTTTCTTCCCCTTGCTCCTTTTCAAGTTGCTGTGGGGGGTCCCCCTCCCCCCCCCATTTGCAAGCTGACACACACACACGGAATGCGTTTGGGGTATGGAGGAGGCAGGCTGGGATGGAGCGGGGGGAAAGGAGGACATGGCTACGCTGCCAGCAACAGGGGCTTAGCCGCAGAAGAATTTGCTGAGCCGACAGGCAAGGCTCCGCAGCTCCGCTTGCTAATCGCCCGGCAGGCAGAGGCTGTGTGGGGGGAAGGAGCTCCCTTCCCATCCCAACGCTGGCATTAAAGGCAACTCCCCAGTTTCCTCATCGCTGCACCTAACAAACCCTCTGTCGTGTGCTGTGGAGCGTGATCAGGGGAGGGTCTCGCCGTTGTGTGGCAGAACACCTGCCTTGCATGCAGCGGGGCCCGGGTTCAGTCCCCAGCCTTCTCCGGGTAGGGCTAGGAGAGACCCCTCGTTCGAAACTCTGGGGAGCCACTCCATAGCTGGATGGACCAAGGGCCTCTCACTCGTAAGGCGGCTTCCTACATCCTTATCGAAACCAGCTCTGGATTCAGAGCCATGAGGACTGGGAACTTGTTTTGTTTTTAGTTAAAGGACCGCCGTTCAGTGGCAGAGCATCTGTGGTGCTTGCAGAAAGCCCCAGGTTCAGTCCCCAACAGCAACTCCAGGTGGGCTGGGAATGATCCCAGACTGAAACCCTGGAACCGAAATGACCCAATTGCCGGGCTTGGCGGAAGAGGGCTTTCACCCCCTTGTAGTCTGCAGGTCTTCTGCTCCCACGGTTGTAGTTGTACACGCTCTTTTTGATGCTCTTGCTAATCAGTGGGGTTTTTCTCTCTTTAATTGCAGGTCTTCACGACTCCTGCCCAGCAGCCAGTGGCCACCCCTTTGTTGACTCCCAGCTACTCCTACGCCACCCCCAGCCAGCCAATCACAACCCCCCAGTATCATCAGCTCCAGGCCAGCACCACACCTCAGTCACAGCCACAGCCTCAGCCTCAGCCTTCCTCCAGTTCCGGGCAAAGGCAGCAGCCAAAGTGAGTGCTAAACAAGGCCCCTTGTTGATGGTCTCCCCCCCCCTTTTCTGGGTGGGGGTGGCAAAAGAAAGTATCTGTCCCGTAGCTAGGAAGAAACTATCTAGGGAGAATATTGGGGGTAGGGCAGCAATGTTTAGTCAGTTTATCCGTTTGATTAAAAGCATTATTAAAATGAATGGAGCAAGTGTTTTACATAAGCTGTTGATGCCAGGCACCCCTTGAGAAGGGTGTGTGTGTACAGAGAGAGAGTCTCTTCCAAGGCAGTGCCCACCTGCAACAGGGCCCTGCATCACCTGAAATGGGCTTTGTCCTTGAGAGCAGTCTTTAAACACGTGGCCACTTGACGCTCCTGCTCTTGGTTTGACCTGCGCTGTCTCTTAACCGGACGGCGGCTCCTGCTTTGGGGGCTTTGCTTGTGTGCTGCGCTCAAAAGTCAGCACCAGCTCAGGACTGTGGGTGAGCTTTTGGGGCCAAGCGCAGCCAAGGAGATATTTGGGGGGGGGGGCGTAAGGCTGAGAAGCTGGCGGTTGGGGATGTAGCAGCGTGCGGCTGGACTTGGACCCTCACTGCATAAAACAAGAGGTGTCAGGATCAAGCCTTCCTGCAAATCTAGATAGTAGCTCCGTGGCAGAACGTCTCTTTTGGGTTCTTGGGTTCCCGCAAGGGGAAAGCTTTGTGGCGCAAGCCCCCTGCGTGTGCGTGTAGCCCCGGCCGAGTGGCTCCTTGTCGCCTTCGTTGGCCCCTTGTCGCCTTCGTTGGCCCACCTGCCTTCTTCCGCCTGTCCAGGCCCAGCTCCCACACAGCCATCGACTGGGGCAAGATGGCCGAGCAGTGGCTCCAGGAGAAGGAGGCCGAGCGCAGGAAGCAGAAGCAGCGGCTGACGCCTCGCCCCTCGCCCAGCCCCATGATCGAGGGGACGCCCATGTCCATCGCCGGAGACGCCACGCCCCTGCTGGATGAGATGGATCGGTAGTCCTCCTGCTGCCGACGCCGCCCTGGTCTCCCACAGGACGGGAAAAGGAGCCGCCGGCAGAGACCACTTTTCTTCCCTCGGCCACGGCGCTCCGTGCCCTTGTTTTGGTTTCCTTTCCAGTTGAACCCAAAGGCCCGCCAGGGACGCTGAGCAGCGCCCTCCGTGTGGCTCGGAGAGGCGAGGCCCCTTGTGTATGCTGGCAATGGCGGCTGGCTTTGCTGCTGGGCGGGGCACCATCCCAGCTGGCCCCACCTGCTGTCCCTTGCTCCGTGCCTCGCTCTCGCCGCTGGAGTTGGCCAGCCCTTGCGGGCGAGGCTCTCTTTTCACCACCACCTGGTGTGTTCTGGCCGTCCCCGACCTCACGAAGAAATAAGATTTCCTGGGCCAGGGGATACAGGGGAGGACTGGGCCAGAGCGGTGTCTGTCTGTCTGTCTCTCTCTCTCCCTCCCTCTCTCTCTCTCTCCCTCCCTCTCTCTCTCTCTCTCCCTCCCTCTCTCTCTCTCTCTCCCTCCCTCTCTCTCTCTCTCTTTCTCTCATATATGTCTGTCTCCCTGTTGCTCTTCCTGTCACTCCTTCGCTCAGTGGCTGTATTTGTATGTCTCAAAGGGCTTTGCTTTCCTGAGCCCCTCTAGCATGACAGGGGCCCTTCTGGCTGGAAGATAATGTAGCCTTCGCCCATAAGCTCACTTTTCTTGGCACTCCCCAGGACAATATTTATTCAGTTGTATTACTTTTAAAAGAGAGAGAGAGAGAGAAACGGAAGGCTGCAAGGCTGAACCCCAGGCAACAGGCAGCTTTTGTGTGGAAGCTGCGAAGTGCCGGGAGAGCGAGAGCCTCTCGCCGTTGAGGTGGCTTGAATGCCAAGTAGAGCGTCCCCCCCTTCCTCACTTGCCCCCTTCTGCTCACTTCCAACAACAAAGAGGGAATAAATGGCATTTCTACTGAATCTTGGTTGAGGTTTTTCTCTCCCCTACCGGCCAAAGAGGCAGGGCTGAGCCGGGCAGATTTCTGCAGCTCAAAACGCAGAGCCAAATCGGTGATTGGGGGGGGGGTGTTATAAAGGGTTTTTGTTTTGTTCTTTTCTAGTGTGGAGTGGGGGAATCTTCGAATAGGAGGAACCAGCTTGTTAGTACTCTGGACCAGAACAGGAGAGTTTCTGAATGCAGATTTTTTATTGCGGAGGGTGGATTATGTCAGCCTTCCACAGAGAGATGGAACTGCGGCCGCCCCTTCTCTGCTTGCAAGACTCGCCGTTGGAATCAAGCAACCGTGGCAGTTCAGAGGAGGAGGGCTCTGCCGTGGCCTTCCCAAGCAGCGAGGAGGGGTTGCCTTCTCTCTCCCCCCCCCCGTTATTACAAATCTTGGCCTGCTCTTTGGACTTTGGACCAGTGGGGCAAGTCAAACAGGTGCTCTTTGTATGTGTGTGTGTGGGGGGGTCATTTCTCTGGCCTTGCCCTTCTAGGGCCTGCCAGCCGCATCTCTTTTTGGGGAGCGGGGTCACGTGTGGCTTGTCCTCTTAACAATAAAATTCTTGCTCTTGGGATACTGAGTGTATGTGGGCTGCTCCAAGGCAGCCAGTCGTCGTGTTTGCCCTCTTCCTGGCACAGTCTCCATCAGAAGCTGTTTGTGCTCAGGCTCATGTATCGGTTGGGCCCCTTGGCTTGCTGTGATTTCCTCAGCTGCCAGGCCTGAGCACAGCCTTGAATGTTGCCATGAAGATTTTTTTCAGCGTCCTTGGAGTTCTGCTTCCGTTTTGGTTTTAAAAGAAAAATGATTCTCAACTTCTAAAAAGCCAGCTCCCCCCCCCTCCTCCTGGCAGTTTCCCATTTGGCTCTCTGGGTGAGGCTCCACTACCATCCCTCCCCGATTCAGCCTGGCCGGGGGCTGATTGAGTCTCCCTCCTCTCTGCATTTTGGGATGTGTGACTGGAGCATCCTGCTGTCCCTGCACTGAGTCAGCAGCTTGGGAAGTCTCTGGGGGACCTCTGTTGCCTCATTCCAGCTGAGAGGAGGAACACTGTCCCATCAGGTACACGGAAACGGGGCATCTCTCTGAGGACAGTTCCTTCTGAATCTCTTACAGTCTCTATAAACGTAACCCTTTCCAGGCATAAGAGTGGTGAAGCGTGCCTCATTTTTTAATGGGGGGGGCGAGGGGAAGCAAGGTGCCTTTTAGATCAAGGTGGGAAACCTGTGGTGTTGGACTACAACACCCATCAGCCTTCCTTGCCCAGTGCTCAGGGATGATGGGAGTTGTAGTTCAACGACATCTGTAGAGCCTGTGCTTTAGATGTCCACCCAGGGATCTGGGAGCATGTTGCGATGACTGCCATCGCCTTGTGGAATTGGCACCGTGCTTTTGGGTGGTGGAGCCATGCCATCATGCGCGAGCACTTAAAGTCTAAATAAACATCTTGCAAGCAAGCAGGCGTGTCTTCCACAGAGCTGAGAGAATGTCTAAAGCAGCAATGGGAGGCTTCCATCATTTTAAGACATCCCAGGCCCAGTTCCTACCTTTACATCAAACAGGCATTTTACAGGCACACCCTAACCCACCTGTTAACTCCTTTACCATGTGTCCGTTGGGGTTGTAGCAAAAAAATGAGGAGGGGCGCCCAAATATGTCATGAAGGACAAAGTCCCAGGAGCCTAAATGACAATGAAATGATGTTACAAAATTAGGATTATTTAAACATAAATAACATGTGAATATGTGTATAGAATACAAAATGTAAGGCAATAAATGGCCTGCCTTCCCTGAGCAATTCTCGTTTGATTCCGAAGAAGCATGAAATGAGACGTAATCCTGGAGATCTCTGCTATTACCTGTATTTGGAGAACTTCATTGTAGGGACTATAGCTCAGAGAACACGCGTTTCTGTATTCTAGACACATACTTGTGTGTGTTTACATGTATATATGCGTAACTCATCATTTTTGATATTATTTCACTTGGGTTCGTGGGATTTGGGTTGTGCCAACTGTTACTAACTGGCAGTAGGTCCCAACCCCCCAGTCCAAGACCAGCGAAGTCAAGGGTCACCGGGGTCACAGCCTTGTGGCCCTAACCCTTGTTGCTCCTGTCCCCTGCTACATGCCTTTAATTGTCTCATCAACAAGACTACTGTGAGCTGTCAGGTTCAACAGGTGGCTGTAGCAGGATCTGCAACTGGACTTGCACAGGCTGGCAGGCGCATTAGTCCTGAAATAGAGGTCAAATGGAAGAACAGGTTTTCCTGCTCACTTGGGAGCCATCTTTCCTGGCTCTGCCCTCAGAGGTTGGTGGGGAAGACCAGGGCAAAGAAGGGTGGTGGAAAAGGAGGCTGCATCCCAGAGGCACCTTTATTTTAAGAACTGCTAAAGGAAAGGAGCCAAATCTTTGGTTGCAATTCCCAAGCAAAGTGGGAGAAAGACTTGGGAGCAGGAAAGCTGTCAAGCTGCGGTGCAAGAGCGGGTAACTGCAGGGGGTGGGCTTTGGCTGCCACTCTTGGCAGAATCACTCTGGGATGGGAGAGGCCTTTGTTCCCCCTCACATCCCAGAGTATCTGTGGCCTTGTATGAAAAAGCCAGAGCGCAATGGTGCTCAGCAGGTTGACAGCCCCTCTCATGCGAGGGTTGGGGAGCCTGTGGCCCTCCAGAGGGTGTAGAGTCTGGCTGCATCTCGATGGCTGCAGTTTGGCCACCCTTGCCTCGAGGCACAGCTGGGGAAGCAGTAGCCCTCCAGCTGTTGGGACGGTCAGCGTGGCCATTAGGGATTGGGGGAGTTGTAGCCCAACAACATCTGGAGGGCCACAGCACCCCCAGCCGTGCTCTGAGGAGAAGACTGCTGAGCAAAAGGGCATCTGCCACATCTGTAGGCCAGCATAGTGCTGGAATCCTACCACATTCTGGGTGTTCGGCATTGGAGCAGCTCCGATGCAGAAGTTTGTATTGTGAGCAGGGTTCAGCAGCCGGAGAATTGTAGCAGTTGCCACCACCACCCCAAGCTTCTCACCCTTTAGATTCCCCTAAGACAATCACCAGTGTTGCACTGTTGGCTGCAGCTGATAGGAGCTGTAGATGCAACACACCTGGAGGGTGCCAGGTTGGTAAAGGTTAGGGGTAGGGATTGAACCTGGCGCCTTCTGCATGCAAAGCAGCTGCTCTGCCCCTGAGCTGTGGTCCCTTTACGAAGGGATGAGGGGGGGAATCAGGATTTCACCGCCCTGCGCTTCTGCTTAGGGGAAGCTAAACAGGTGATGCAAAACAAGCAAATAGGTGCTTGTTTGCATAATTTCGCTTGGTCTTAAGTGCAAGTGCCAGAGCCCAGGCTGGGACTGTGGAGCATTTAATGCCAGGGAAGTTTCGCTGCTGTTGGCAGACCCCCTTCCCCTTTGACATAGCAGGGTGGGTGTTCTATGCCTTCAGCCCCTTTGTCTCCTAGGAGGTTCCCTGCTGAAGGCTCCTCTTGCCATGGGGGCTGCTGGAGCGGGGTGTGGGGGTTGGTTAGTTAGGAACAGTCTTTGGGCTTCAGATGATGTTGCTTTGTTTATTACATGCCCTGAACAGCAAAACTTTGTCCCCTGCCCCCCAAGTCTGAGCTGGGCACAGAGTGGACCTGCCCCTCTTTCTTCTGAAGGCGACTTCTCCTGCCCTTCCTCTTCTTCTGGACAGAGGAAGGCTTGGAATTGGCTTTTGGTGGGGCTGCTGCCTCTTTGCTCACTGCCTGAGATGCGTCAGCGCTCAGGTCAGCCCCTCCTGCAGGGTCATCACTGAGGATGGCGTTGAATGGATCCTCTTCTATGTCTGGAAGCTCGGCTTGGGCTTGGAAGTCCACCTTGGCCGGTTCGTGCATAGCCAGCTGCTTGCGGGAGATGGCAGCATCTTCTCTATGGGGATGCAGAACAGCTGGAGTCTTGGCCTTTGCCTCTGCCTTCTTCAGGCCTTTGCCCTTTTTGCCTTTCCTTCTTTTCCCCTTCCCTTTGCCCTTTTTGCCTTTCCGATGCTTCTTCGGCAAGCTGCTGGGCCTAGCCTGGGGAGCAGGAGTGGTCACAGCCACCGTGACAGCCTGCTCTGGCTTGCGTGGAAGAGAAGCTGAGTTTGTTGGTGGAGAGGAGCAGCTATGGGGTGGAGCCGTGGTGGAGGAAGGCCATGCTGGTGGCTGACGTGTTGCAAGCCCATCGATTAGCTCCCCGCCAAACTCATACAGCACTGGTTCCTGGGCCACAGCAACAACCACTGTGGTGTAATTCTTACACCTTGGAAAGACAGAGCACAGAGAGACAACCATATATAAATTTAATAAATAATAATAATAATAACCAGGGGTTGTGTGGATTCCCTGAGCAGGCAGGAAACCTCGTGGACTGTGGTATTAGGTAAAGAGGGTTCAAGATCCTGAGCACCAGCTTGCTTTAAAACAAGGATGGGGAACATTGTTGGACTCCATCAGTACAGTAAATGGTCAGAGATGATGATGGGGGCTGGAGTCCAACAACATTTGGTGGGCTATAGCTTCCCCATCCCTGTTTTTTTAAAGAGGTCAAGTTTCTAGTCCTTATGGTTGAAAAGCAGTTAAGCAATGCCTACTGCTATTGTAAGCCAGGTTAGCTGAGACTACCCATCCTTAGCAGTGGGGTGTGTTTTAAGGGCTTGGCAAAGCTGACCCCATGGCTACTGGCATCAGAATTAATTACCCAAAATTGCACACAAGGGAAGAAAATGTGCAGATTTTGTCAAATTTATATAATGCGGGTGCCTGACACATTTGGATTATTTTGGAGCCGGATTTCAGTCTTGTTTTCAGGCAGAGTCTAGGCAGGCCCAACTGCAAGCTATGTTCTCATTTTATTTATTGGGGTGGGGCGGAGGGGAACCTGGCTTTTTCAAATGAGTTTTGCAAAGTGGCTTCCATAAATTCAACACACGCACACACTAAAATACACCATAAGTGTATAAAAATCATACTGAAGAATTTAAAACAATAGCATTAACAAGCTATAGTCAAACATGGACCTTGGATTTCAGGAAAGCCGATTTTAGCAAGCTCAGGGAAATGATGGGTAAGATCCCGTGGCTAGATAGACTAAAGAAAAAAGGAGCCCAAGAAGCGTGGGAGTTCATGAAGAACGTATTACAAAAAGCGCAATCGCAAACAATTCCAAAGAGGAAGAAAAGGGAAGACATCGGAAAAAGCCAATGTGGCTACACAGAAGACTGGTGGAGGAGGTAAAAGTAAAAAAGAGCATGTATAAAGAATGGAAGGAAGGACGCATCACCAAGGAAGAGTACCGACGAGCGGCTCGGGCTTGCAGGAATAGCGTAAGGAAAGCTAAAACCCAGAATGAGCTGAGGCTGGCGAGGGAAGCGAGGAACAACAAAAAGGGGTTTTTCAGATATGTTCGAAGCAAGAGAAAGACCAAGGAAACGGTGGGACTGCTGCTCAATGAGGAGGGCAAAATGTTGACAGATAACGAGGAAAAAGCAGAACTGCTCAACACCTATTTTGCCTCCGTTTTCTCCCAAAAAGGGAACAGTGTGCAACCTTGCATCAGTAGCAATCTCAGTAAGGGGTCGGGATTGCAGTTCAAGATTGATAAGGAGATAGTCAGGAAATACCTAGTTAACCTAAATGAGTTCAAATCTCCAGGGCCTGATGAACTGCATCCCAGAGGATTGAAGGAACTTGCGGATGTACTCTCAGAACCTCTTGCCATCATCTTTGAGAAATCCTGGAGAACAGGAGAGGTGCCGGAGGATTGGAGACGGGCAAACATCGTCCCACTCTTTAAAAAGGGTAAAAAAGAAGATCCAGGGAATTACAGGCTGGTCAGTCTGACTTCAATACCGGGAAAGATATTAGAACGGATAATAAAAGAGTCCATTGGCAACTATCTAGATGACAATGCTGTGATTAGAAGGAGCCAGCATGGGTTTGTCAAGAAAAAATCCTGTCAAACTAATCTCATCTCTTTTTGATCGGGTCACTAGCTTAGTAGATGGTGGAAATGCTGTAGATGTTATCTATCTAGATTTCAGCAAGGCGTTTGACAAAGTCCCCCACGACCTTTTGATTAGCAAACTGGTCAAATGCAGACTAGATGGAAATACTGTCAGGTGGATTCACAACTGGTTGGAAAACCGTACTCAAAGAGTGGTCGTCGGTGGCTCTGCTTCGGACTGGAAGGAGGTCTCAAGTGAAGTGCCACAGGGTTCTGTCCTGGGGCCGATACTCTTCAACATTTTTATCAATGACTTAGATGATGGAGTGGAGGGAAGCCTTATGAAGTTTGCGGATGATACGAAACTAGGAGGGATAGCTGACACAATGGAAGACAGGAATAAAATCCAAAGGGACCTGGATAGACTAGAAAATTGGGCTGAAATTAATAAAATGAAATTCAATAAAGACAAATGCAAGATTCTGCATTTAGGCCACAAAAACAAAATGCATGGGTACAGGATGGGAAATACCCGGCTTAGCAGTAGTGCGTGTGAGAAGGACCTTGGAATTGTAGTGGATCGTAAGTTGAACATGACCCAGCAGTGTGATGCTGCGGCAAAAAAGGCAAATGCGGTTTTGGGCTGCATAAACAGAGCTATAGTTTCCAGGTCGAGGGAAGTAATAGTCCCACTATATTCTGCATTAGTCAGGCCTCATCTGGAATACTGCGTTCAGTTCTGGGCGCCTCATTTTAAGAAAGATATAGACAAGTTAGAGCGGGTTCAGAAGAGGGCGACGAGGATGATAGCCGGTATGGAGAACAAGTCTTATGAGGAAAGGTTGAAGGAACTTGGCATGTTCAGTCTGGTGAAGAGAAGGCTGAGGGGTGACATGATTGCACTCTTTAAGTACCTGAAGGGCTGTCACATAGAGGAGGGTACAGATTTGTTCTCTGCTGCCCCAGAGGGTAGGACTAGGTCTAATGGTTTTAAGTTGCAGGAGCGTAGATTCAGATTGGACATTAGAAGGAACTTCTTGACAGTAAGGGGAGTTCGGCAATGAAACCGACTGCCTAGAGAGGTGGTGGGATCCCCTTCGCTGGATGTCTTCAAGCAGAGGCTGGACAGCTATCTGCGGGAGATGCTCTAGCTGTGGATTTCCTGCTGTGAGCAGGGGGTTGGACTCGATGGCCTACAAGGCCCCTTCCAACTCTATGATTCTATGATTCTAAGCCATGCTGATAATAAAGTCAGCCATGTAAGCATCCAAAGCCATCTAGCCAATGGGAAGAGGGACTTGGCCAGGGAGCAGGGAGTCAGCCAGGGCCTTTAGCTCGTGTCGCTACAGCTAAGGTCGTCTTAACAGGAAAAATGGTTCTTGGAAGCTTGACTACTTTAACTCTGATTATATTTATTGATTGACACACTTAGCTTACAACAACACTAAACTCTGCTTCTATAAACTGAGGAAAAGGAAGGGCGATAATAGAGGAAAAGGGGTGGGAAAACCAGTTGCTTTCACTTCTCATAATACTCAATGGGGGTTACATAAAAAGATATCCCTTTAGGCCTCGCTGTGTGTTATACCCAAACCATTCCCCCTAAAGAGACAACAAATAGTTCCAACCCCGTTTCATAAGCCCTCCCCACTACAGGAAAGGCCTCTTACTCCCCTCTCAAACCGTTCCTAAGGGGTGGGGAAGCATGGCCTTCCAGATGTTTTTGGACTCCCTCCCAGCAGCCCTAATGGTGATGGGAGCTGGAGGCAAGGACCACCTGTTCAGAAGAGGCATTCCCTCCTGCCATGCCGAGCCCTGGTACCAGACACCCCACAGGTCGAGGGCCTTGAGCAGCAAGGATGAGCCCCCAAACCCAATGCTGGGGATCCCCTGGGGGGGGAGAGGCTCTAGGGTGGGACCAGCTGAAGAACCCCCAGAGCTGTCAGAGGAGGAGGTGGGAACCCTGCCCCCCAGCGATGCCAGCGCCAACAGGATTGGGCCCAGGCTGAAGAGTGACGACATGGCATGCGTTTACAGACCCATAGTTGTGCTGCTAATGAGTAAGCAGGCCTTGGAACTCCTTTAATGCCAGCAGCTGTGGTCAGGGTGTTGGGCCAGGAGACCAGAGTATATTATAAGGCTTCTTGAGCCTTCCAGTTGCCAGGAGAGAGACAGGTCTTGGGTTCCCTGGCCCTACAGTGAGTGCCTTGCGATGTTGACCGTGGGCTGTTCCTTGACTTTCCTTCTGGATCACATTTGGACCTGGCCAGATTCCCTGTGCTTGACGGTTTGTTTGGACTGCGCTGCGCCACAAGCCCTGCCTGGTTGGTAAGTACTTATACCTCCTAAGACTGGGCCCCTGAGGACACCACCTGGAGTGGAACGGAGAAGGGTCCCAGCTCCATGTTAGACTCCCAACTCCCAGCAGCCAATGCAGGTGATGGTCAGGGATGATGATGATGGAAGATGGAGTCCAGCAGCATCCGGAAGGCCTCAGGTTCCCCATCCCCTCCTATGATGCCCATGTTTTTACTTTGGTTGAAAAGCCCATTTTGTTTTGCTGCAGCAAGAATTGCACAGCCACTCCTTGAGAGCTTGTCCTGTTGATGTTGGGCCTCTTTGAAGAGGGAAGACTTGGGGGTGAGGATGGAGTAAAAGCCACTTACCAGACATAGAGATAAGGCTCCACGCATTGCTCTTTGTAGGCAAACTTGAAGCAAGGGACTTGGATGACGTTGAAGAAGGCTTGACCCACCACCCGGGAGGCTGTGTCATTCACTGCCCTCAAGCACGCTTTTAACCTAAAACGGGGTGAGTGGGTGGCGCATTAAATTTGTTTGCATTTTTAATATCCATTTGAGAAATGGTTCCTAAAATACATTATTTTACAAAATAAAAGACCACAATAAAAAAAATGACCACACCCACATACAAACTTACAACACAGAGCAAACTCCATAGGTGGATAAAACGGGTTTTTTAAAGGGTCAGAAGAGCTGATTTGCCTGCTTGGACTGATGAAGCAAAATGTTTCTGCAGTCCCAGCTGGTGCAGAGCAGGCGGCTATTTCATGGGGCCACTGGTTCAAATCCTGCCAGGCGACCTTGAGTCAGCCTCTCCTACTGCCCACCTGCTGTCATGAGGCAAAGGCCACCGTCGGCTTGATGGTAACAAACCTGCGGTGGCCATGATGTTGATGGTCTCCATCTCCCACCATCCACAATCACGGGGCTGATGAGAGGTGGTCCAATGATCTCTAGAACCAGGGTTCCCAAACTGTGGCCCACAAGCCTAATTCAGGTGGTTCACAGTGTCTCTGTGAAGAACAGTGGGCGCAGTACATTAAATAATTGATTTTTAATTGTCTCTTTATAGCTTTTTCTCTTGCATTCTATTACTGTTGTATCCTATGGAATTTGAATTGTAATAGCATAAGATGTGTGTGTGTGTGTACTGCCTTCAAGTCGATTCCGACTTATGGCGACCCTAGGAAGAGGGTTTTCATGAGGCTGAGAGGCAGTGACTGGCCCAAGGTCACCCAGGGAGCTTCATGGCTGTGTGGGGATTCGAATCCTGGTCTCCCAGGTCGTAATCCAGCACCTTAACAACTACGCCACACTGGCTCTCAATAGCATAAGGAAAGAAAAGCATTGAAAATACAATTCAAAAGTCACACAGCATCCAGCACAGCCACAGCACAATTGCTACAACAGACAGAAAAACTATTCAGTGGTCCGCCAAGATCCTTTAGCGATTTTCAAGTGTCTTCTGGGGGATAACGTTTAGGAGCCCCCGGCTCTAGAGGCTCGTATGTTAACCCACCCCTGCCTTAAAAGCTTTATTTCATGTTATCTGAAAGCTTTTCTAAACCACTTCAATATTTCCAAATATCTTAAACAGTAGAGAAAAAACAACATGAGAACAATAAAACAGGATTATAAAAACAGTAATGCAAATATAAAATCAGTTATAAAAATTATAAAAACAGAAATTCAGTAATAACAGGGGCCAGACTTATAAGTCAGGGAAAACCAAAGCAAAATAGACAGGTCTTTATGAAAGCTTTGGCAAATGAATAGGAATGGAATGGAATACAGTGGAAGAGGGCATGGCTGGCTGAATCCTTTGCATGCAAAGCCGTCACTACGGATCCGGTATCCCTTTAGGGAATGGGGTCTTGAGCTACAGTATTAGGGGTTTCCTAGGTCATCCTAACAGCACTCAGGGCCCAAACTCCACCCTCCTGGAGCAGCTAGACGCGTGCTGATTCTTCCTGTTTCATGGCACCACTCTTAGGAAACTGTAGGGCCGGGATTATATATGAAAGGCATGGGAGTTGTCTGGGACCCCTGCCGACTCTCCTTTCCATGCACCTCCCCCTCTCCTGGTCGCTGCTCACCTGTTGTCGCAGTCGCAGTGGCTGATGGTGTGCCAGCGGAAATTCCGGTACCCGTACTTGTAGGTGAAAGGGTGGATGACGTGGTGACAGTGGTCGTGCTCCCGGCAACACCTGTCCGTCTCCCGGTGGGCTCCTGGAGGGGGAGAGAGGGAAAGAGCGATGGGGGGAGGCCGAAGGAAGGAAATTAGGAAGCCCAGACCATGCATTGCTGTGGCTTGGTCTTACCTACCCCAGCCTTCCCCAACCTGGTGCCGTTCAGATATTCTGGGCTATGACTCCCATCAGCATTGTTTGATTTATAAATGTCTGCTAAGCCATTTTCAAGTATAAAATGCATAATTAAAACACACAATGAAACGATTCCATCGAAGCATTATTTATACATTAGACTTGCTGATTCCATCACAGGGTTATTTATTTATTTATTAGAGTTGCTAGATGCTTGTTACCCCAAAGGTCTCCAAGTGGCTTACACCACCATCTTAAAGTGCAAAGGTACATTTTACAATGAAACAGAAAGAAGCCAGCGTGCAAGCAGCCACAGGAACCTTTGACAGCATGCTTAAAAGCAGCCATAATTTTAAAGTGTAATAAGATGAGCCAGTGGAAAAGAATGTAAATTAAAACAAATTATTATTATTATTTATTGCATTTATATAATATACCGCCCCATAGCTGAAGCTCTCTGGGCGGTTTACAACAATTAAAAACATTAAAAACAAATATACAAATTTAAAAAACATTTTTAAAAAGCCATTTAAAAGCAATTAAACCAACTGTGGTGTAGTGGTTAGGGTGTTGGACTACGACTTGGGAGGCCAGGGTTCGAATCCCCACCCAGCCATGAAGCTCACTGGGTGACTTTGGGCCAGTCACTGCCTCTCAGGGGAAGGCAATGGTAAACCCTCTCTGAATACCGCTTACCATGAAAACCCCATTCATAGGGTAGCCATAAGTTGGAATTGACTAGAAGGCAGTCCTTTTTTTTCCCAAACCAACTGGATCACAAGTTCAGGGGAATGTTTGCCTAAATAGGTATGTCTTCAAGAGCTGGGGCATATGCCCATACTGGTGGCACATCAAACAGCCATGAGGAGGCTGGACGCATTTATAGGAGAAGCCTCTCAAAGTCTTCTAGCCATGATGGCTCTGTTGAACCTCCAGGTGCAGATGCAGTCTACCTCTAAGTCACTGTTCCTCAACCTTGGGTCCCTAGATGTTGTCGGACTACAACTCCCATCATCCGCAGACAGCATGGTCAATGGTCAGTCTGACAACATCTGGGGATCCAAGGCTGAAGACCAGCACTGGAAGCTCCACTTGCTGGAAGAGGGCAATTGTTTGCATGCCTGGCCTGAGGGCTTCCCAAGAGCACCTGGCTGGCCACTGTGGGAAGGAAGTCTAGGCTCCCATGAGGGGCTCTTTACAGGTTCTTAGAGAACGGTGGGGCAGGGAGGGAGAGACTAAAAAGAGATGGGTGCAGCCTTCGCCAACCGGGTGCCCTCCAGATGTCGGCTGCAGGCTGTGGTCCAAAATAGCTGGAGGGTGCCCAGTTGGCAAGGGCTGTGCCTAGCAGGTGGGGAACGCGAGAATGGAGACGAGCCTGCCCGGTCGAGCTCCCTTACCCAGCTCCTCGTAACTCGCGGCGATGTTGCCGGCCCCACACCAGAGGGTGCCCGGGTAGGTGAACCCGCGCTTGGTCCGCCGTCGAGGGGAGACGCTGCCGCTGCCATCCAGGCAGGCTCCCTTGGCCTCTGCCAAGCCCGGGAAGGCCGGTTCCCCTTCCTCCTCCTCTTCCCGTCTCTGGACGGCGGGGCAGCGGCTTAAGAAAGCGGCCACCTCCCGCGCCTCGACGGAGACGCGGCAGCCGCTCAGGCCGGCCCCTCGGGGCGCCCAAGTGGCGCTCAGCAGCTCCCGCCCGTCGGAGGCCTGGAAGCGGAGTCGCCCGTCGCTCAGCGGGCTGCGGAGGACGCAGGGGGCCGGGGAGTCCCGTGCCAGCCCCGCTCCAGATGCCGCCGCCAACAGCAGCAGCAGCGCCGGGCAGAGGAGCGCTGCCGCCGCCCTCCAAGGCATTCTCTTTGCGCTCCGGTTGACCGACGGGACGGGCAGTGATTGCTGCTGCTGCCCACTTTCAGCACCATGGGGCAGAGACAGCGCCCGGCGCCCCCGGCGCCTTTTAAGCCCCGCCGTGTGGTGGCCTGATCCGCGGGGAGAGGAGGGGCCGGAATGCTCCCTGCCCCCGCCTTCCCGCCCCCGACGGGCTCCAAAGCTCTGGGAAGCAGAAAGCGCCAGGATTTTTTTGCAGGGGCGGGGTTGGAGGGCTTCTTCCCTCGATAGCTGCGCCGCTACCTCCAGTCCCGTCTCGAGGACTTGCTTGGGGGCTACTCTTTGGGGCATCCCGTTGGCCGCGGCGGGGACAGGACTGGACGGGCCCCCTTGGGTCTCATCCAGCTGCAGGCGGGCTCTTCCCTGTTCTTGAACTCTTGGAGGGAGTGGGAGTCAGTTACGGCTACCAACTCTCAGGGCTATGTGGAATCTCCAGTTTTAGCTGCAGTCTACCTTGGGATGCCAGCTGCAGGGGAGGGCAGTTACCTTCATGTCCTGTTGGCACACAGTGAGCCAGGCCCTGTTGAGGGGGAGGGCTTCCCAAAGCGCTGAGTTCAGGGCTGGGTGCTGAGCACCCAACAATTAGCCTGCAAAAAATCATTTTCAGCCAAGATCTGGCTTTATCCGCCCGTGGGCATGGCTTACCCAAAACGGCCTCATGGGTCAAGTGGGAGGGACTGGCAGCCTGGACTGGGCCTGCTGACCAGAGGTTCGCCACCGTCTACACTGGCTGGCAGCAGCTCTTCAAGGTCTCCCATCTTTCCCAGCCCTGCCTTGGAGATGCTGTCAGGGATTGGCGTTCTGCATGCCAAGCAGGGGCACTGCCCCTGAGCTGTGGCCTCATTGGTGAAGACAAATGGGATGAAAAGGTGCTGAGCATTTTGAAAAGCGAAAGCTGTGCATGTTGCTTTCTGGATAAACAGTAGCAGTCCATCTTAATCTGATTTTCAGGGTCGGGACCACTGTGGCAATGAAAAAGTCAGGAGGTGGGCTCAACTTGAGCCCCTCAATTCTGGGGGCTGGAATTCCCCCCCTGTTGCCAGAGAAGTTGCACATCTCTGCTCCATTTGGCACAGGGCAGCGGCTCCCAAACTCCCCCCCCCCCATAGACCACTTGAAAACTTCTGAGTGTCTTGGCCGGCCACTTTGTGATGTGTCTGCTTGTTGCAGCAATTGTCATGTGCCGTGCTGGATGCATGACTTTCTAATTCTATTTTCATTGCTTCTTTTGCTGCTTACAAGCCACATTCCATAGAATACGATAATAAATAACAGAGCGCAATATAAGAAATAAAAATGCAATTAAAAATCAATAAGAATATTTCATGCAGATGTTCACCTGAATGAAGCTCACAGATCCCTGGCAGTCCTCAGTTTGGGAATCCCTGGTATAGAGCTGAAAAAGGATATTTACAAAAACCTGTGAACAGCACCTAAATGTCCACAACTGAATTCCATTCTGACCGTGAACCTTGGACTTCAGCGGTCCAAATTTGCGTGTTTAGGGTTCTTGGCATCCCTTGAATGTTTTGGAAGACATATGAAAAGGAAAAGTGGTTGTTTTGGCCCATAAGAAAAATTCCAAAATCCATATTAAGGCAATACCATTATTCAACCAGACATAAAATATTTATTTTACCGCTTACTCAACAGAAGACCTCTAAGCTATCTACAAAGTGCAAGTGTGCTGGCTTTCAAAGGTTCCTCAATCAACCAACCTCCCCATCCCAGCTTTATTATTTATTTATTTATTAAATTTATATCCTGCCCTTCCTCCCAGAAGGATCCAAGGGCAGCATTGTTTAACACCTCACCTGATGAAGATTTCTGGAGAACCCTAAAACACACACTATTTAAGGCATTTTGTTTGCCATTGTGAAGGCATCACTCTTGATGTGAATTACAAAATATGAAGCCTCAGAAAACTGTCGCCCATGAGGTAGTTAAAATACCACTGCACGTTTTGCTATTGACCGCTGCAAGAAGCTGCATGCCGTTGCATGTTAGCTGTTGAATGCTGAAAGATACTGAGTGCTATTGCAGGTCAAATGCTGTCAGATAACCTTTATCAAATATTGAAATTGGATATTGCCAGAAGGTAAACCTGAACATTGGATTACTCTGTGGTTATTTGGCAAGCGTTTAGAGGATGTTTGGAAGATGTTTGATCTTGGGCCTGTGAAATTCCACACTCCACAGCACCGTTTGCCTCCTGCTCCAAGTGCGCTGTGGCATGCACCTATGAACATATGAAGAGCCTGCTGGATCAGGCCAGGGGCCCATCTAGTCCACCCTCCTGCTCTCACCCTCTGAGTGCCAGGCCAGGGGGTGGGCAGGCTTTTCCCAGGCTGGTGCAGCCTGACAAGGAAAGGGTTAGCTCCTGGGCACTGCTGGGACTGACCGAGAGTTACCTCACAAGCCCCCCTCTTCCTGGATTCATGACTGGCTCCCAAGAGGGTGGGCTGAGGCCGGTTGCCGTGGCAACCAAGATGGGGTGATCGTGCAGGGCCCGTAGGACACAGCCTCCTTTGGGATTTCTCCTTTCAGGCCGCGGGACGGAGCTCTTTGTCGCAAAGCTGTGCCCGCCGCCCGGGGTCAACGAGGTGACCCCCACTTGCCCTGTGGACTGAAGGAACCTATCCAAGCTGGCTCCCTTCCTGAGCATGTCCTGCAGAAGAGCTATAAGAAGGCTCAAAGCCCCAGGGAGGGGGAGGGATGGAAAGCTACACAACCCACACGCACTTTCGGCCGGGTGGGGGGACGGCAGGGTACAGCCCCCGATGCAGATCTGCCCCAAAGGTGCCGTTCACTGACAGGCCAGGAAAGGGTGACCCGAGTTGTCAAGGGGATGAAGCGGCTCCCCTGTGTGGAAAGGCTGGAGCATTTGGGGCTTTTTAGTTTAGAGGAACTCCACAGAAGGAGAGACACAAGAGAGATGTATGAAATCATGGAGCAAGTGGACAGAGAGAAGTTTTTCTCGCTCTCTAGTAATGCTAGAACTGGTGGACATTCAATGAAGCCGAATGTTGGAAGATTCAGGAAAGACGAAAGAAAGGACTGGTTCTTCGCGCAGCGCAGAGTTAAACTCTGGAACTCCCTCCCACAAGAGGCAGCGCTGGCCACCAACTTGGAGGGCTTCAAAAGGGGATTAGACACATTCACTGAGGTTAAGGCTCCCAAAGGCTACTAGCCACGACGGCTATGTTGCAACTTCACTGTCAGAGGCAGACTGCTGAGTACCAGTGGCTGGGAGGAATCGCAAGTGAGGAGAGAGTTGCTCTTGCACTCAGGGCCTGCTTGCGGGCTTCCCTTTGGGGCCTCTGGTGGGCCACTGTAAGCCCAGGAGGCTGGACTATGGTGGGCCCTCTTTGGTCTGATCCAGCGGCCGCCGGGCTCTTCTGACGTTCTTAAATGGGAAGACGAAATGCATTTAGAGTGAAGCTGTTCCCTTCTCAGGCCTCAAATCCCACTGCAAGCTGGACAAAAACCATACATTTGTGGGGTACGTTTCCTTTTTAAATGTTTTTCATTCAAATTAATATGATACAATTATAACAAAAATACAGTGTGGTGTAGTGGTTAAGGTGTTGGACTAATCCCCACACAGCCCTGAAGCTCCCTGGGTGACCTTGGGCCAGTCATTGCCTCTGAGCCTCATGAAAACCCTCTTCATAGGGTTGCCATAAGTTGGGATTGACTTGAAGGCAGTAGATTTACTTTTTTTTTTAATGCTTGGAATATCCATCAAAACTGATTCCTTTGTGGGATCGAGTTGACTCTAATGAAGAACAAAAAGAAGTCCAATTTCCCCCTCAAATGTCTCTATTGAACTAATTCTTCCACCGTCACAATTCTTTGCCACACGTTATTTTGTTCAGTACCATTAAGTCCCAAATTTTCCACTACCATTGCTCTACTGCAAGGGGGATGGTCTTTTTCAGCCTGAGGGCCGCATTCCCTTTTGGGCAACCTTCCGGAGGCCGCATGAGACTGGTGGGTGGAGCCATAGGGAAAAGTGGGTGGAGCAACAGATGCAAATTTTACCTTTGTACCATGGGCTAGTTTCTACACAGACTCCCATGCCCAGCATTGTCAAGTGTCCAAGAACAAATTCTGAGCGAGGCAACAACACTCCAGGAGAAAGCAAAACAGAGCCAGTGAGGGGCGTGGCTTGGGGAGCAGGGGCGTGGCCTGGGGTGAGTTCTGGGGGCCAGACAGAGAGGCCTGGAGGGCCACGTTTGGCTCCAGGCCCAAAGTTCAAGTCTGTCATAAGTATCTTATGCATTTCCCACATCGTTGTGTCCCAAGGATAACCTTTCTGGAAGAAGTCTGCCAGCGATTAGGAGATATGCTCAGTGAGGGACCCTTGTGGGCTCCCCCATGAGAAGGGTTCACCTCCACTGTGAGAAGAATGCTCATCAGGACACTGGTGAGAGGCAGTGGTGGTACAATAGTTGGAGCGCTGGACTGTGACCTGGGAGACAAGGGTTCAAATCCCCATTCAGCCATCATGAAGCGCACTGGGCCAGTCACCATTTCTCAGCCTAACCTACCCCTCAGGCTTGTTGTGAGGACAAAGCGGGAAGGAGGAGCACCAGGTGCATCATCTTGAGCTCCAGAGAGTACACGGTGGGATATAAATGGAATAAACAGATGAACCCTCCATGAAACACAACATTAGTAGTTCTGTGCATTTTGTTTGCAAGGATGAGGGCTAGACAGGCAAGGTTAGACACAAGGAAACTTACGAGGGCTGCTGTCGGGAGCTGTATGAGCTACAGAAGATTTCTGCATGGAAATGGGATTTCCTCTTTTGCCAGGAAGGGCCGTCACTCACCTGCACTCGCTGGGCACGCAGAAGGTCCCGGGTTCAATCCCCGACGGCATCTCCAGCCAGGGCTGGGAGAGACTCCTGCCTGAGACCCTGGAGAGCCATTGCTGCCAGTCAGTGTTGAAAATACTGAGCTAGATGGACCAGTGGTCTGATTCAATATAAGGCAGCATCCTCTGTTCCTATTTAAACCATCCCTTTATTTAGAATCATGTGGACTAGAATCTTTCTCTTTAGGTGAAGGGCCATAGCTCACTGGGAGAGACTCTGCTTTGCACGCAGAAGGTCCCTGATTCAATCCCCAACGGCATCTCCAGGTAGGCCTGGGATAAGACGTCCTGCCTGAGACCCTGGAGAGCGGCTGCCAGTCAGTGTGGGCAACACTGAGCTAGATGGACCAATGGCCTGACTCCGCCCCATTCCTCTGCCCCATCCACTGGGCTTAAAGGGAAATGTTACCAGTTGCACGCCAGCAGCTGTACATCTCCATTGGAGACATTGCTAATGTCCTAGGGGAAGCAAGGGGGTGAGGGAGGGAAGACCCACAGTTGCACGCAAGATGGAGGGAATCCATTTCCCGAAGGGTCCTGGCAAAACCTTCCGCTGCGTGGCCGCGGCTGGCCTGGCTGTGTCCCGCTGCTGGAGAGAAAGGTGACGTAGTGCGCCCATTCAAGAGGCAATCATTCTGCCTGCCCAGGAAACAAATGCTCCATTGAGGTGGTACCCTGGCCTCAGCACCAGAGCCTTCCCTCATCCTGCCTTTGAACCTTCCCTGGGAAGGCGCAGGCTCGAGCCTGACCCCGGAGGCACATGGAAGCGAGGCTGGCGCAAAAGCCGCATGCCAGGCCGCGAGGAGAGGAGAATGTTGGGCCGGAGATGGCGGGCAGGGGGGATGCCTGGGCACTGGCAGAGCTGGGAGAAGGTGCACGGCTCACAGATGGGAACTAGGGCCGGGCTGTTACAGAGGGCTGGTTTGCGTTTTTGAGATTGGTGTATTGGTTAGACTGTTGGACTAGGAACTGGGGAACCAAGGTTCAAATCCCCACTCAGGCATGAAGCTCACTGGGGGACCTTGGGCCAGTCACTGCCTCTCAGCCTAACCTACCTCACAGGGTCATTGTGGGGATTAAATGAGGAGGAGGGGGAGAACAATGTACGCCACCTTGAGTTCCTTGGAGAAAAGGTGGGATAGAAATGCAATCAATCAATCAATCAATCAAAGGTATGTTTACTTAATCTTATGCTCTGAAACATGTTGCAAGTTGCCTGGAGACCCTTTTGTGTAACGAACAGCAAACAGTTGTGTTATGATTTTGCTTCCACCCTTAGCCCAGGAGGCCGGTCCATTTGGGCAAACGGGGGGCACCGCCCCACCACCCTCAGCCAGCCCCCACCTGCCTGCCTTCTTACTTGCAGTAGGCTCTGATCAGCTCTGGCCCCACCTGCTGTCCGAGCCCCTTGCCTTCCGCCCCACCAGTCCCCAGGGCACAAAGCAGACCGGCTGAAATGAATGGCGTCTCTGACTGATGCCCACTGTTTCTGCTGGGGCCACTCCGAGTAGAATTTAGCTGGAGGCAACCCAATCATTATAACAAGAATAGTGATTGTTATCATTCTTTGGGGAAGGGTCCATAGTGCAGTGGTGGACCACCTGCCTTGCACGCAGAAAGTCCCAGTTTTCAGTCCCCAATGGCATCTCCAGGCAGGGCTGGGAGAGACTGTGGTCTGCAACTAGAGAGAGCTGCTGCCAGTCAGTGTAGACAATACTGAGCTAGATGGACCAAGAGACTGACTCAGTATGGGGCGGCTTCCTGCGTTTCTAGGCTTTGCAGAAGTAGCTAGTGGGGTGGGGTGACTGGAAGAGCAATCTTACGCTCCAGTTACGCTGGGTTGCTGCTGCACCAGTGGAATAACTGCTGCATCCTATGTGTGCTGAGCCCAGGAAAGGGGGTGGGTGGGAGCAACACATCTAGTAGGAAATATAAAAGGGGCAGAAAGGTGCCAGTGATGTTGCCCATATTCTGTCCGCGCACGGAGGCAGCCAATGAGCTCGCCATGATTGATGGTGGCGCGTGTGTAGGGGAGACCCCCGGCTCAAACCCTTGAGATCCCGGGTTCAGTTCCCATCATCTCCTGTTAGGGCTGGGAACAGACTTCTGCCTGAAATCCCGGAGAACTGCTGCAATCAGTACAGAGCAGAGGCAGGAGACATTTTTCAACATGAGGGCCACATTCCCTTTGGGATAACCTCCCGGGGGCCACTTGCCAGTGGTGGGCGGAGCCAGCAGCCAAAGCAGGCAGGGCAAGTGTACATTTTTACCTTTTCCCAGCAGGCTAGTTTCTGCCCGTGCTTACCCGCCTACCTCTCCATCCCAGCAGCAAGCAGCATGGCGCATTTCCAGCCAGGCAAACACCTCTCCAAGAGGGAGTGAAGCAAGGCTGGGGTGGGGCACAGCCTGGGGAGAGTCCCGAGGGCCAGATGAAGAGCTGTGGAGGGCCACATTTGGCCCTCAGGCCTGTGGTTCCCCACCTGTGAGCTAGATGGCCAATCGTCTGACTCAGGATAAGGCACTTCCTACATTTCTGTGTTCCTAAGTCAGGCTGCTTGCCATAGTAGCTGGGTCCAGACCTCAGGATCTACAGTGTCCTCTTCCGGTGCGGCTCTCCAAGACCGATCAGCAGAGTAAAAGCTGAGCCTGGCGGTCCAGTCCCAGCCAGACAAGGGACAAGGTCTCCCTAACCAGGGCTTCAGAGACAGAGGTGGTGGACCTTATCACACTTCCACGATGTTACGTAACATCTTGACGGGACAGGAAGGTCCGTGTGGAGTGTGCAAACCTCCTCTCCAACTCTTGGGTCTAGGGTTTGCGTTTGTCCATCTGGCATTTAAGGTCCTGACATTTTGGACTTCCAAACATCTCCAGGCTGGGGCCCCCTCCACCTATTAAATAAATTCCAATGCCTTGGCAGCACCGGCCATCATTTTTCTTTTAAAGTTTGGTTTTAATATTTCTGGAAGCTGCAGAGACTCCTACTTTAGAGCAACAAAGCTGTTTCTTGACAGTCACTCTAGCAAAGAAATGTTATACAATAATAACCTGCGCTCCACCAAGTTCTGCTGTCAGAAGAGAAGGCTGTAACAGCCCCTGACTTCTCTTGTGTTCTCTCCAACAGCTGACCAGCCAGGTTGTTGTGGCTGCCACAAGATTTAACAGTTCTGCTTATGCTTGCAGCAACCTGTTCCAAGGCTCCTTCCTTTTCTTCCTCTCCACCCCCTCCCTCGCCCCAGACAGGACCCCCCTCTGGGCTGCCCTACTTATCTGAATTGTAAATTCATTCCCCAAAAGGCATTGCAGTGCAAAGGGAGAGGGCCTCTGGTGGGGCCTGCCTGGATTGCATCCCATAGTTCAGTGGGGTAAAGCAGCAGCCAGTGCCTGGAAAGCCCCCACCCCCATCCCCCGCAGGCTCAAAAAAGAGGATGGTGGACTCAAAGACCTGGTAGAACACATCCCCCATAACAAAAAAGAAGAAGCTTGGATTCCAGAACACTCCGCTGTGATGTTTTCTAACAGCAAAAAGACAAAGAGTCCTGACCAAGAAGCTTTCTTGCTTATTGACAAATTGTCCTGCAGAACCTTGGAGCTTATCAGTTATTGACAAAAGGTGCTGTGACCTTCTGCATGCAAAGCAGACGCTTTGACCACTGAGCTATGGCCCTTCCTGTAGTTCCACAACACAATTCCCAAATCCATTTCCTAAGTGTTCCCAACCAGTTCAGATCCCATAAGCAAATATGTTATTTATTTAAAACATTTATGTGGCGCTTAATCATTTGCATTTCTAAGCCGTGTATATCAAAAACAAACCATACATAAAGCAAACAAGAGGACAATAAAATCATCATGAAACCAAACACTCCCTTAAAATGCCTGCTGGAACAAGAACGTTTTAGTCCGATGCCTGAAGTCCAACAAGGAGGGCGCCTGTGTAATCTCAGGTGGGAGGGAGTTCCACAGGTTTGAAGTTGGGTGGGCGGCCCCAATGTGCATCATAATATGATTGCTTACATGGTGTTTTCCTGCTCCAGGAATGATGCCATTTTGGGCATCATTTCTGCTTGCCAGCAGCAGCTAATTTTTGTTCTAGTTAAACGTGTGTGTGTGAGAGAGAGAGAGGGAGTGTTAAGCCTTGCTCAGACATGCATGGGGAAGAGAGTTCTGTGTGACTCAGGTGTCTCCCCCAACGTGATGAGGAGCAGCAGGCGCCAATCTTGTCAATAGATAACTTTTGATTTGTTTTTCTGTCCCCAGCTAGTCCTGGTAATTACCGATTAGCTAAATTCAAGAAACAAACCAACACTGCCCCCAAGTGTTCATTTTATGCTACTATTCACCATTTATTTATTTATTTATTAAATTTCTATACCGCCGCATAGCCGAAGCTCTCTGGGCGGTTCACAACAAATAAACATCCAATATACAATTAAGACATATACTAAACAACTTAAAATAAAATAATTATACCAAGAAAAAAAACCTAAATATAATTAAACACATAAGCAGCTACAAACTCAATACTAAAATATTAAATGTTAAAAAAGTATTAAATTGGGTGAAATATTAAGATGTTAAGATGTTAAATATGCCTACATATCATACATTTAAAGCACCCTGAGAATTGTAGTTTGCACCTCACAGAGCTACAATTCCCAGCACCCCTAACAAACAACAGTTCCCAGGATTATTTGGGGGAAGGGATGTGCTTTAAAGGCATGGTGTGCACACAGTCTCCTCTCTCTCTCTCTCCCACTCCAGACTGGACTCCAGTATGTTTTGCAGCGGTATGACTGGCAGAAATTCAACAGGCAATGTGTGAGGCTGTTTGAACCTTAAGATCGTCATGGGAGGCCCTCCTTTGGATTTCTCCACTATCTGAGGCGAGGTATGCTTGAATCCTGTTGCATTGCAACAATCCTGTTGGTAACCCTGTTCCTAAAGTTAGACAATGAAACTGACAGATTTGTCCATCCTGAAGAGTGAACCAGGCCCTTGTTCCTGTTAGTGCCTAAGTTGCTTCCAGCCTGCAAAACGAGCATTCGTCTGGATTGGTTTGTTGGGGCATTAGACACAGTTGCATCAAAGCAAGTTTTAAAGCTGTTATTTAGAAAATATATTTTAAAATATGCTTTGCTTTAATATGCTTTAAACCTTTGTTTTTAAGATGTTTCAGAGTGTTTTTAGTGTTTTTAATAAATAAATAAATATTATTCCACCCTGTCTAATATTGAAGGGGAGGGAATTCCAAAGGGAGGGTGCCAC
The DNA here is from genome assembly GCF_030035675.1 of Rhineura floridana. NCBI lineage: Eukaryota > Metazoa > Chordata > Lepidosauria > Squamata > Rhineuridae > Rhineura > Rhineura floridana. The sequence goes on along the minus strand of NC_084500.1, from coordinate 19,632,904 downwards.
TACACTAAAGGTCTGCTTCCTATGTTGTGCGGAACGGAACTCCTCATAAGATGGTATCTGCAGGAGGCCCTCACCTGCAGAGCGCAGTGATCGATTGGGTACGACAGTCTTTCAGGTATTAGAGCTGATTGGGAGGTCTTGCACAACAAACTCCCTTCCCCTCCAAAGACTGGGCTTTTTCCAGTGTGGGGAAATGACAGGGAACTAACGAGTGGGATAAAACATATTGAAACAAAACTTCTCTAAAAACATCTAGAAAAACTTTTAAAACATGAAAAAGTAGTTCCGACACAGACTGGGATAAGGTCTCTACTTAAAAGGCTTGTTGAAATAACGGTGCAGCTTGAATTTGCCTGGATGAGACTGAACGCCGCACCGAAATAGCGACAGTCTGGAAGGCTCCCCCTTAGTTCATCAAGCTAATTTGGCTCCCCTCCCCGCTCTGTGTGGTGAATGAATTGTGAATAGCTCAAGTGTTAAAACCAGAGCTGAGTCTGGGCCCCTGCCAGTGAAGGGCTGGCCTTCCCCAGCTGTTCCTATCTGTGGCCACCAAGCCCTCCCTCTGCTTGGATCGAGTAGCACTTTGGCTCCTCAGCAAAGCGCGCTTGTGTCTCAGTGCCTGAAGAGGCCTGGAAAGGGGCCGTGGGCAGGCGCTTCCTTGCACCGATCTCCTTTTCCAGGTACTGGGCTGGCTTGGCACGTAGGGAATGGAGACTAGCATGATTCAGGGTCTCTTCCCGGAGAGAGTTGGGGCCTGCTTCTGATGTACAGGAAATGTTGGTTTTGCGCAGGGGTGGTTTTTTTTTTTGGAGCGGGGGGGACTGAAAATTGGCAGGACTTTTTTTGAGACAGGCAAGGATGACACAGATTTTAGCACACTTCCTTGCTTTAAAAAACAAATCCACACCAAACATAGGAAAGTAAGAAGAGTGTGTTGAGGGCAATTCTCCTGTTGCTATTTTCGGGTGGGACTCAATTGTGCACCAGCAAGTTCAGCTTGCACAGTCATAGTTGGTTGGGAGGTTTCAGGCTCCTCACGGGGGCATCTGGTTGGCCACTGTGAGAACAGGACGCTGGCCTAGATGTGCCACTGGCCTGATCCAACAGGGCTCTTGTGATGCTCTTAAGGTCTTGTGCAACCCACCTGCTTCCCAAAAAGATCTGACTTCTTGCGGTAAGTAACGTGACGGGGAACTGCATTGGCAAAGTACTCTCTGGAAACATTGATGTCCCTGCAAACAAATCAGGGTGGATGCTCAAGAAACAGGTTGCCTGCAACAAGGACCCTGACTTAGGACCTGGACCTCTTGCATGCAAAGCAGATGTTCTGCCACGGAGCCGCAGCCCTGCCCTGAATTCCTTCACCCCAGCATGATGTGCCCGGCATGTGATTCTTCCAGGTGAATCATCCTCAGAACGATTGCCTGGGCTGGAGAGGGGCACATTCATCTAGAACCACCCCACAGCAACGGAGGGGGCAGGAGACAGAACTGTGAAAAGTTGAGCAAAGGGGCTTTTAGGTCTGGGGGACTTTAGTTTCCAGACTTGGAGGGGTCATGGAAACATACTGTGTGCGAAAGAGCCTGCTAAAAGGCCTTGGGTTCGATTTTTAAAAAAGCCTTATACCCAGTGGCAGGACTGGCGGGGCGGAAAGCAGGGAGCCCAACAGTAGGCGGAGCCAGAGCCAATGAGCGCCGGAGCCAGCTAATTCTAATTTTGCCTCCATCCTCCTCCTCCTTGCTGAGGTCCACAAGGGGCAACACTGAAACGGAGGAGGAGAAGCTGGCAGCCAGGTCCATCCCCTAGATGGGTTGTATGTCAGTGCCTGTCATTGGCTGTGGCTCTGCCTGTCAATGGCTGTGGCTCCGCATACTGCGGGGATCCCTGCCCTCTGCCCTACCAATCCCCCATAGGCAACGATCCAGCGCTGGTTCAGAGGGTGGGTGCATGGAGCATTCATAGCTCTGATGTGCCCCAAGGGTTACTCTGGCACTGGGACAGCACAGCAATATACAGCAGGACTCGAATGTCTCTCCCGGTTTGCATTCCTTCTCTCTCCCCCTCCGCAGTTCCTTGCAGCTTCCACCGCATCTGCAGACCCCAACCACATGTCCACGGATCTGAGAAATGTCCCTGATGCGCGAGAGCAGGGCTGGTATCTGAGACTGATGGCACCCAACGTCAAGGGCCCAAGCTATGCCTGGCTGGACCCCTCTCTCCTCTACTGTCACCCCCAGGTAGGCAGGCAGGGGAGGGCTAATAACGTTGGAAGGGTGGCAGCGCCATCTGGTGATGGTGCAAAGCAAAGGCCTATCGGCTCCATGCGCATTCACTGAGAGAACCCTCGAAACTCAGGGCCAGGTGAAGAGTAGGACTTGACAAAAGAAAGCCCTTCTTTATACAGTGCAGAGGATTTGTTTCCGCACGGTATAGTGATGGACACCAGTTTGGATGGCTTTAGGCAATTTAGGGTGGATAAGGCTATCAGTGGCGGCTAGCCACAATGGCTCTGTTCTCCCCCCACTGACGGAGGCGGTATGCCCCTAAATAGCAGTTGCTGAGAAATGCAAGTGGGCAGAGCGCAGTGGCCAACCAGTTGCCCCAACAGGAAGTTCACAAGCGTACCTAGCCCGGGCTATAAAGATCCGCCATTTGTTCCAGGACAGCTGCTAAGACAACTTGTATGTTCTGACTCAGCTGCAGGGTAACTAACCGTGGTCCTGAAACCCACAACTAGGCCTCTCTTCACGGGCCTGGGGATTTTTTTCTTGGAAAGTGGAGTCATTTTTTAAAAATTAAAATAAATGAAATATATCTGTGAGGCTCTGTGAATTTGGCTGGTAGATCCTCTTGACACACACCCTTTGCTCTTCCTTATTCTCTGGTCATGCCAGGCTTTGCAGGACTGCATAGAAGACTTGCTGCAACCGTTCCGGGGTGACACCATTGACCTGGTTGCTGGAATAGATGCAATGGGCTTCATCCTAGGTAACTGGCGTGAGCTGCCCTCCTCTTCCTCCCACCAGGGGGGACTGGACTTGACTCTGGGCACATGCTGGGGGCTGATGGAAGTGGGTCTCCAAAACTGGAGGGCGTCAAGTTGGCAAAGGCTGCCTTAAGTCTTGAAATAAAAATGAAATACTGCAAATAAATGAGCAGCCTCCAATTTGGGGGTTGGAGGGGGATTCCATATCATCTCCCAGTATGATGACGTGGGGGCCACTCTGCCCTTTTCTTGCCCACAGGGGCTGCCATCGCCCACATGCTCAAGAAGGGCTTTCTGGCCATCCGCAAAGCTGGCCACCTCTGTGTGAAGACCCTCAGCGAGCCTTACAGGGACTACACGACCCACGACAAACTGATGGAAATGCGAACGGACGCGATCTCACCAGGTGAGCCAAGAAAGGGCCAAACACCATATTCTCCAGTCCCCTCACCGAACAAGGATTGGACACACACACCTCCGATCAGGAGCGGGGCCTTGCAGTGGTGGCTAGCGGCTCCATGTCAGTGGGACAATGGAATCCATTCCGGGTTTTACTCCCAGCTGTAAAGGAGCTGCCCCAAAGTTCTGAAAAAGTCGGACAGCTCCTGAAAGTTCAGACTAAAACCCGGAGCGGATTCCACTGCCCCACTGACATGGAGCCACCAGACACCTCCAGAGGTTTCTAGACTTCAGCCCTCATCATTGGTCATGTTGGCTGCTGAGAGGTGGAGTCCATCTTCTGCCTGTGGTGTCAGAGGCAGTATGCTGGGACTCACAGGTGGGGAGAGTTGCTCTTGCACTCGGGTCCTGCTTGGGGACTTTGAAGAAGAGGCATCTGGGAGAACAGGAGTCTGGACTAGGATAGGCCCTCTCTGGCCTCACCCAGCTGAAAGGCTTTTCTTGCATTCTTCTAACGGATTAGACAAATTCATGGAGGAGGACAAGGCTCTTGGTGGCTACTAGCCACCGTGACTGTGCTCTGTGTCTGCTATCAGAGGCAGATTGTTTGAATCCCGGTGCTGGGAATCACAAGGAGAGTTGCTCTTGCACCCGGGTCCTGCTTGCAGGTTTCCCTGCGGGGCCGCTGGCTGGTCACTCCGAGGACAGGGTGCTGGACTACATGGCTCTGTGGCCCTTTTGGCATTCCCCGTGCCTAACCCAGGTCAACCTATCAGAACCTCGTTTAGCTTTTTAAACTCCCAGGACTGATATGGATAAAGGTGGGAAATGGAGGGCCTGGCACCCTAACACCCCTTTGGTCTCTGCCCCTTTTCACCCAGGTGTTCGAGTCCTGCTGGTGGACCAGTGGGTCGAGACGGGAGGAACCATGCAGGCTGCCATCCGGCTGGTGGAGCAGCAAGGCGGCATGGTGGCAGGTAAGTTGGGCTTCATGCAAACACCCCTTGATATTCCTCCTGGTGATGAGCCCAGATGGCTAGTTAGATGGAGCCTCCAACTTCAGAAGCAGTCTACCTCCAACTCCGTTAGCAAGGTGCAGAAACAAAAAAAGCAGAGGCACTTGGTTGGTCACTGTGGGCACCAAAGAGGCTGGCCTAGGCTGACATTTTGCTCTGATCTAGCAGGACTCTTGTGTTTCCCCGTGCATCTTTCTGGTCATCTCTCAGCCCCCTGCCTTCTCCCACCCCTGTAGGTATTGCTGCCATCTGTGTGGAAGACAGCGAGGGCGGGCGTTGGCTCAAAGACCGCTACAAATGGGCCCACTGCGTCCCGCCCTCCCTGATGCCCCAGTTCAACGCTCACCACCTGGACTCCTTCCAGGCCTTGAAGTCCAGCCCAGGCTTGAAGTAGCAAGGGAACACAGACAAAGGCACATGCCGAGGCGTTCCGCAGCAGCCCTCGTTGCCCCGCGGCGTCCCAAGTCCAAAGATCCCAGCCTCCTCCGTGCAATAGGGGCACGCTCCGTCTGCTCCCACAAGCATTAACCCCACAAGTCTTAACTCCCAGACCTTTGGCACTCTGCCTTCTTCGGCTCTTGGCCATAAAATGTCCCAGCGGCGACACTCCCCAGGAACCTGCGCGGTTAATAAACCACCCGCTGTACGGTGCAATTTTGGTAGTGTTGGTGTTCCAAAGCGCTCAAAGCGGTATTGAAAAAACAACAACATAGATATCTTGAGTTTGGATAGAGGGTGAGTGTGTGTGTAAAGTTGTGTAACTTTTGCACACCTGTAATGTCAACTGTACGGCACATCCTTGAGGTCTACCCACTTTTTCTCCTCTGGCCCCGCCCACCACTTTCATGCGCCTTCCCCAAAGGGTTGACCACATGCGCATCCGGCTCTTGGGCTGAAAAAAGGGACCATGCTGTTGCCCCAGCCCCAACAACACACTCTCAAGGCTACAGTTAGAAAAAACACAGACTCCCAACATTTATTATGGCTGTGCATGATCCGTACCAGGAGACCACCCCAGTGGGGCTGCCATTAATGCTCTCCATCTGCAGCGGGAGCAGCGAGGGGATTGTTTTGGCCTCCCTGCCCAACGGGGTGGGAGACTTCAGGCACAAGCTATGACGCCAGAACCAGGACACTTGCTTGCTCGTCCTGGCACAGGAAGTGATGTCACCAACAGGAAGCAGTCGTGGGAAAGGGCACAAGTCTGGTTCCACGGTAGGGAATGTCGAGGCAAGACGAATTGGACTCTCCACGAGGCACGCTTTTTACGCTCAGAACAATCCTGGTCCAAAACCCCCCTCCAAACCGAAGCTTGTCCGAGGAAGAGGTGGGCAGTGAAGGGTATCTATTCCTGGGCTACACCCAACCAGCCACAAGGACTAAAATCTTTGGGGGGGGGGAGTGCTCTTGGGGGGGGAGAAACCGGGACAGCGTCACCCAGGGAAAGGATATTCCCTGCCCGCTGGTGGCCAACCACAAACATCTAGCTTGGTGGCAGAGCTCTGCAAAAGGTCCGAAGGCATCTCCAAGTAGGGCAGGGACAGGACTCCCTGCCTGAAACGTCGCCAGTCAGTGCCAGCGGTACTATGCTAGATGGGCCAATGGTTTGATTTCGTGTGAGGCTTCCTATATTCCTGTACAGGGCCCACTTGGAAGTGTTTGGTTTTTTGAAAGAAAGAACTTTCCTTTGGTATAGAAATAAGTTCAGTGCAAATGTTTGGACCAGCAAAGCTCCTTCCCATCCATCCGCATCTCGTCACTGGCAGCATTTTGCTCTCCGCCGCTTCTCGGTCAGGTATAAGTCTCGCTCGTTGCTGTGGATCCCTGGAAGAAGGCATATAGGTGTCACTTTTTATCAACAGAACTGCACGTAGACAGAAGTGCAGGAAAGGCACGGATGGTGCTTTTAGCTTCCTGAAACTCTCTGCTTCTATTAACTAAACAAGTTCCTAGCCCTTACGAAGACATGGCTGAAAACAGGTGAGCGATGCCAGAGACGGGGCTGGCGAAGATTTCAGAGGTATTATCATCATCATCATCATCTCCTTTGGGAAGGAGGACAGGATATAAATTGAATAAATTTAAAAATAAATATTACTGAACAAGTTTGTAAACTGCTTCATAGCATGAAGCCATCAAAGCAACATTTGCCGCCCTGGGCTCTTTCTGGGAAGAAGGGCGGGATATAAATTTATTAAATTAAAAAACAAACACAAGTTTAAAACCAGAATACAACACAAACTCTTCGAAACAATGAAACCATTTCAACCAACCCTAAAACAATGAATACCCAACTCTACAAATTCTTAAAAAAACCCAACCCAACCATTTTCTGCAGATGTGCAATTAGGTCGTGCAATGAATTTTGCAGCAGTTCCTGCAGATTCCCTCAGCTTGCAGAACTGTTGCTTGACAGAAAGATTTGGCTTTTTTTCAGGGCAGAGGTTTGACTGAAATGCTATGTAAGATTTTATTTTATTTTATTTAGCATGGAATAGACACAGCTCTGCCTACAAGGTCCAAACAGCGCCCTATCACTCTGTGGCAGAAGCAGGATTGCCTCAGGGCAGCCAAGAGGGCTGGTGGAAACCTCATACCCGGGACCAAGGGAGCTGGCTGAACTTGTACCATGCGGATAGGACTTACGCACAACGTCACCGATCCTCCGCGCGTTGCTCCTCTCCAGCTCCGCCATCACGCTACCCTCAAAGGTCAGCGCTGCCACTCGGAAAAAGAACTCCCGCACATTCTCACCTGTAGGGAAAGGAGGAGGGAGAGGGTGCTCCTGAGAGCCCATTTGCTCAGGTATAACAGCAAACAGGTAGAATTATAATGTGGGAAGCTTCCCCGTCTCAGGTGGAGCAGCAGTCTACCTTGCTAGGAGACACGGGAAGCTGCTTTATGCCTGGTTAGATGGTGGACATGCCACCAGGGATTGAACATGGGACCTTCTGCACGCAAAGCAGGTGATCTACCACTGAGCTACAACCCTCTGCACAAAAATTAAGCAAGATTCTGGTCCTCATGGTTCTGAATTAAGGACCGATTTAAATAGGAACATAGAAAGCTGCCTTATACAGAGTCAGATCCTTGCTCCATCCAGCTCAGAATTGTCTACACTGACTGGCAGCGGCTCTCCAGGGTGTCAGGCTAGGAGACATTCCCAGCCCTACCAGGAGATGCTGCCGGGGACTGCATTTGGGACCTTCTGCACTGAATGCAGGGGCTCTGCCTCAAGCTACAGGGCCTTCTCCTATGAAGGCAGCTTTATCTCTTCATTGTATGCCGGTTCTCCAGAGTGGTTACTCAAAGAGGCTACCCTTTGAGAGGGGAAGTGACCCCGTTGGGAAACCAAGACAAGATGCCAACTGGGGGAGGGATGGGGACATAGCAAACTAAAAGGCTCCGGCCTGCTCGGCCAGTGAAAGGGACCTCTTCAGCTTCTCTCCAGCTGGGGCACACCCCTGCCCAAACACAGGGGCCTTCCTCTGTCTTCAAAACGTGCTCTGGACAGGGTTGGCCAAAGCAGAAAAGGAACTTACCTGTGAGCGATGAGACAGCCCAGTATTCCGCTTGCATCTCCTTCGCCACCTTGAGGGCGTCCCTCTCAATGAGGCTGTACTGCGCCGGAGACTGTGAGTAAGGGGAAGGCTTAGGAGGAGGGGTGAGGGGCAACAGCTCCAGATATCTAGCTAGGAGTGCCTGAACCCACTATATATATATATATATATATATATATATATATATATATATATATATAGTGGATCTGTTGGTATCTCTATCGCTGTTATAGAAAAGTCCAACAGGCTGTGACCCTCAAATGTTGACATGTTTTGCAACTGGTTGCTCCACTTTTTTTTGTTAAGATTGCCGATTTGTGGTTTCTGAAGCGTGTGCGTAGGTCAGTTGTGGTTTTCCCTACGTATTGGATATGACATATATATATATATATACCCCTGCCTCTCCCCCTTCTCCGTGGCAAAGTTTAGACTGGAAGCTCCTTGGGGCAGAGTGCTCTGCTCTGGTACTCTGTAAAGTGCCAGTCACACTGATGGCACCACGTAAATGGACAATGTAGATAACAGAAGCTTGTGGGGGTGCCTTTAGTTATCCCCTCAATTATAAATAAGCTCTGCATTGAGTTCACCAGCCGGTACCCTCTGAAGCAGGCATCCCACCCCCTTTTCTTCCTCTCCCCCCCAACTCACACTGAGATCCTTCTTGGTCCCAACCAGGAAGAGGATGACATTGGAAGGGTCATTTTCCTTCAGGGCATCTGCCAACCACTGCCTGGAATGAGGGGGGGCGTAGAAAAAAAGGTATTAATGCTCGGGTTATTTTATCTATTTATGTTGCATGTGAGTTGCAGTTGAGGGAGTCAAGGGTTCTGTTTTGCCAGTGCAACCCCGGATACGGCACCGTGATGACAGCAGAACACTCAGCTGGCAAAACTTTGGGGGGGGGCAAGGCTGGCACGGGGGAGGATCACGTTTATGTCAAATCCTGTCCAGTTCACAGCCCCCCTCTCTTGTTGATAGCGGTCGTTTTACCCCAGCTTACGTGCGTCGCAGGTAACTCACCTGGTATGGTCAAGGGATGCCACGTCGTTCACGTCGAAGACGATAATGATGGCTGCGGAGAGGTGGGGGTGGAACTGGTTAAATATTGCAAGGAGGAAGGAGAGCCCTAGATCCCGTCCCTTAAATATTGTACTCTACAGTTCGGAGGGTGGGTGGGAAGGGGCACGGGAAGGTATTATTGAAATGGTAAATCCTAACAAATGCAGGATGGGGTGCCTGTAAGAACATACAAACTGGATGAGGCCAAAAGGGGCCACCCTACTCCAGCGTCCTGTTCTGACAGTGGCCATGCAGATGCCCCAGCAGCCGGTGCGATTCAGAGGCACGCTGTCTCTGGAGAGTGGATGTGCGAGACAGGTGACAAGGCAACCAGCCGTTTTTCACGACTCTCGCAGGCCACGTGATTTGCCGCTTCTGAAATGTTATTAACGCAACCGCTTTTGGATGGAAAGAGCCACCCACCGACCCACACTTGCTGCTCCTGCCCCAAATAATAACGTCCTCACCTTGAGCTCCACGATAGTAGGTGGAGGCAATGCACTTGAAGCGCTCCTGGCCAGCCGTGTCCCACCTGGAAGGGAGGGTAGGCGGAAGGAGTATTAGGGTGCAGCCAGCACAGGGCTCCGGGAAGCATGTTGGGATCTTCTCCCCGCAGCGGGGATGATGGAGGAGGGGGATCAACGGCAGGAGGCCCCCCATCGGGGCAGGGGCCAGCAAGTAGGGAAGGCCCCCGGGCACTCACAGCTGCAGGCTGAACGGGACGCCCAGCACTTCAAATCGCTCCATCTCAAAGTCCACGCCGATGGTGGCTTTGTAGTTCTTGTCAAAAGTGTCTTTGCAAAACCTGGATGGAGAAAAGAAAAAGAGAGACAGGCAAACAGAGGAAGCTGTCTTCTTGCTCAAGATTGCAAGGGGGGGGGATCCTCTCCTCTCCCCCATCTCCCCCCCCCAAAAAAAAACCCTCCTGGGGTTTTGCCCTCCTGGCAAACAAGAGTCATTATCACAGTTCAAGGACACATTCAGGCCAGGCAAAAGCATCCAAGGAGGGTGCAAAACACAGCTGGGGAGGGGTATGGCCTGGGGAAGTCTTGAGGGCCAGCAGGAGAGGCCTGGAGGGCCACATTTGGCCCTTGGGCCTGACTTTCCTCACCCCCGGCATCAGGGGACTGCTGGAACGCCCAAGGACTGGCAGCAGTCTCACTGGGGGAGTGCGTTGCCTTGTGGGGAAGGGGCCAGGAGGCTGTCCTTGGAGGGCATGTCCTCGCCTCCATGTGGGAGTGGGATGTGGGCGTCACCCTGCAATGGCCAGTGATTGGTGGGTGCCGGCACACGCGCTGGAGGCGTGGCTCTTGTTGCTAATCTTGTTCGATCAGGTAGGAATGCCCCCTTGTATTAAAACCTGGATGGCTGCTGCCAGTCAGTGTAGGCAATAAGAGCTAGGTGGACCAATGGTATAAGGCAGCTCCCTCCGTTCCTCTGTATGTGTGTTTTTTTTAAACATCATGTTCCTCCTCTCCTGTCCTGGACTGAGCATGTAGATTTGGTGGCCACAGGCCAGTGCCATGGTGACGTCTCTCATTCCTCAGTGCGGTTTGGGAACTGGATTGCCTGTCCCACTGTCTGCACCCCACTTTGGGGGGCTGATGGCTTCTTCTCTTTAACGTAATTCCTGACCCTCCACCCACCCCCCGGCCTCAGCGCCTCCCAGAGTTCCCCAGTAGTTACCGGTTGATCAAGCAGGTCTTTCCCACCGACAGGTCGCCAACCACGATAATCTTGGAAATTTTAAACCTATTGAGAGGGAAAGGGGGCTGGATTAGGTGCGGAAAAGGGGAATGAAAGCGATCACGGGGACAGAGCAACTCCCCTGCGAGGAAAGATTATAATGTTGGGGGCTTTTTGAGGTAAGGAAAAAAAGTGACCAGTTGTGGGTTGGTTGGGGAGGTGATAATATTGCGCCTGGCATGGAGAAAATGGATTGTGAGAAGTCTTTCTCCCTGTGTCATCACACTGCAAGGAGAAGACTTCTTCATGCAGAACTGACTTCTGGATTTCGCCACCAGAATGGCCTTAGAAGAGGAAGACAAAATCATGGGGGCGGCAAGGTCTGCTGATAGCTATAGCAGCTCAATGGAGCCTCCAGGTCCAGAGGCAATCTACCTTGAAATGCTGGCCACTTGGAACAGACAGCAGGGAATATCCACACCCCTTCTGCCTTTCTCGGGTGCCCCCAGAGGAAGGGGTAAGGAACCGTTTGCAGCCTGAGGGCAGCGTTCCTTTCTAGGCAGCCTTCCAGTGGCGGGCAGGCCCAGAGGCAAAGAAGACAGCAATGAATGTCCACTGATATCAAGACAACACGTTGACGAAGACTCCTATCTGAACATCGCATCCCTTTTAGATCATTCTCCAACTTAGCTGACCACCTGATACTTCAGTCTCTTCATTCAAAATAGGTTCCTGGTCAGCATGAATAATTTGATTGCCACAGTTCAAGGACAAGACCAGGGGCAGGTGGTCACTTTTAATACGTTTATCTACTACACAGCTGGATACTGCATTTAACAAGCAATGAATGTTGAAGCTAGTTTCTACACACACGCCCCTCTCTGTCTTCCAGAGGGCCGCATTCGGCCCCCCAAGTCTGAGGTTCCCCACCTGTGTCCCAAAGGCACCCATAAATGGAATATGCAACAGCCTCGTGGATCCTACCACACACACTCTGATTCTCCCCCTCTCTGGAGATGGGGCACATCATCACAAAACCTGATGCAAGGCATGCACTCTGCTGGCAGGGAAAGGAGGAGTCCCAACCCTCCGCCCGCCCCCCCAGGCCCCCTCCTTCTGCATTCCTGCCTCATGACAAAGTGGCAGGCACCAATCTCCGAGAGAGAGAGGCAACGCCACCCCGCACAGCCTGCATGGAAAAGCAAAACTGCAGAGTGCCCCAGAAATCACATTCCGCCTCTCCTGCTCTTATGCAAGCGTGGCGCGATTGCTGGGGTGCAAAGTTTATTTTTGTGACTCTGTCTCCTCCTCCTCCTCCTCTCCGACCTGGCAGCCGTGGGCTCAACTCACCCCACGGTCCCTGTGCGTTGCGCCTGGCACATACCAACCACTTGGGGGTGGAAATTGGTCCTGGAATGCAGGGCCGCCTCTTTGGTGAAGCACTGGAACAGAACAGAAGACAGGTCCTCAGCACCGCAGGGCCTCCAAGGAGAGTCACGGCCCTGTCGACCCCCCCACCCCACCCCCGGAAGGCTAGTGGCAGGCTCCATCTTGTCTCAAGCACCCTGTGGGGGGCCCAGCGCTCCCACTAAAAGAATCACACCCCCACGCACACATACAAACATGTGACACGGTGCTGCGTGTGTGAAAGAACCAACGGAAGAAGCAAATCAATGTGTGTGTGTGTGTGTTTACAAACTCTCCCCAACAGCTGAGATCACAGACCACCCACGTGGCAACACACCACAGCCAGACCCCACCCAGGATGAATTAAAAATGTTCCCCCCCGTGCTCTCCCCCCCCAGTCCTGACCTATCAAACAGCACATTACACAGTTGAACCTCAGCCAAGGCGCTCCATGTTCTCATGTCATTTCCACCACCACCCCCATTTTTCCATTGGCAAGGGTGCCTTCGCTTTGGGCCGCTGCTGGGCAGATTCAAAGCTGCTGGATCATGCTCCCAAGGATGCCCAGGGAAGTTGGCCTGGCTCACCAGGGAGGGGTAAGGTGCCTTCTCCAAAACTCCAGGCCATGCTGTGATCTCACCGGCCCTCCCTCACAAGACATTTACCATCCGGGGCAGGCGCCCTGGAATTCGGGCACCTCCACAGTCGTGCCAGCCCTGGCCTCTGTCCCCTTTACCCAATGGGAGCAGGAGAGGACAGAAGCAGCTAGGGGCCTTTTGCAGCTTAAGGGTCGGAAGCCCTTCTGGGCAACCTTCCAGGGGCCACATGCCAGCTGTAGGCGGACAGAAAAACAAACGGAAATGTCATCCTTGTGCAGTAGGTGCCTTTCTACTAACACTAGCTCTCCCATCTCAGTGAAGCAAAAACACTCAAGGAAGGTGCAAAGCAGGGCCAGCCTGGGAAAAGTCCAAAGGGCCAGACAAATAGGCTTTTGAGGGCCAGGTATGTCTCCCAGGTCTGAGGTTCCTGACCCCTGAGGGAAACAGGTTTCTTCGTACAACAATGTGGCCAGGCTGTCCTGATCCTGAGCCAAAACAACACCTTGCTGCTAGCAAGGGAGACTGTGGGCCCGTGACTGCTGCTGCTGCTGCTGAGCTATGCCCTCTCTCCCGCCCCCAGCTGCAAGGGTACCTGGCCCCCTTACTCGTGGCAGTTCAGCAATGACCCGGTCCCTTCTCACGGGGGCAAGGATGTTCATCATCGGGACTGGAAGTTGAGCACGCAGCTCTCAGGTATTCTGACCTGGAAGCAAAGAAGCACAGAGCTCTTGAAACGCTGTCCATGCAGCTACCTTTGGACCTTTGCTTTAGGCCAGTCTGGAGCTTTTGATTGTAAGCTCCTTGCTGCAGGGACCTTTGCTTTCCGTTTTGCTTTTTATCATGAATCCAGAATTGAGGCTTCTTCGTGGTTTCCCACCTAAAAAGATCTCCCCTGAATATTTGGCATCATGGGATGTTGCACCTGGAAACATCACAGCCCTGTGGGGCCCATTTGCGTTTCCCCCCAAGAAATATGGGGCTTCTGAAGGGAATGTGTTTGGAAGGCACATGTCAAGAAGCCAAGTTTGGTCCCAGAGGTGTGATTTGGAGCTGCCTTCCCCCCAATCTGGAGCCCTGCAGGGGTTTTGGCCTACAGCGGCCCATCATGCCCTGACCACTGGCTGTGTGGAGCCCCCCCACCCCCAGTTTGCCCGAAGGCTGGTTTGGAAGCCCATGAGGCCACCACTTTGCTGAACGGCTTAAGAGGAGGAAGTATTATTTTGAGACCACAGCTACACAACAGCAGGGAGCCTGTGGTGTTCCAGACGCTGCTGTGCACAGTTCCCATTCGCTCCAGCAAGCACGGCCAAGGGCCAGGGAGATCCCAGTGGGGACTGAGCTTAGGAACCGTCGGCATTTGTTCATTTATTTGTTTTCCTTATTTACGGCAGTTATAAACCGCTTCATTGTTCGCCTTTCTAAGCTGTGCAATTGTTGACTGGCGAGTCAGGTTAGAGATAAAGTAGCCTATATCAACTCGGGGGGGGAAGGGGAACTTCTGCATCCCTCCAGATGTTGCCGGACTCCAACTGCCAGCAGCCAGTGTGGCCGAAGGTCAGGGATGATGATGGGAGGGGCAGTCCGACAGCACCTGGAAGGAAACAGGTGCCCCCATCCTTGACACAGGCTGTACTTAATGCACAGTGATCGTGCACGGATCTGAAACTTCTTTGCATCCCACATCCCAGCGGGAAAACTTGCCAGCCCTCCCCTCCAAGTGCAAATGAGACAAACAAACAGGCGTGTTGTCATTGCGCAGGGCCACTCGGTGGACACCCGCCAAGGCAGGCACCAGCAGCACCCTGTCCCTTGGTGGCAAAGCTGGCTGGCCTCTGCCTCATGAGGAGAGCCGGTTGGGGCTGGGCTGCTGCGAAGGTCTGGGTCGAGGCTGCAGGAGGAACAGGCTGCCTTATAATGAGTCAGACCATTGGTCCACCTCGTTCAGCATTGTCTACACTGACTGGCAGGGTTTCAGGCAGAGGGCTCTACTATTGAGCTTCACCGCTTCCCTTGCGTATGAAGCAAGATTCTAGTCCTCATGATTCCAAAAAAAGGGCTGCCTTAAACAGGAACATCGGAAGCTGCTTTACACTGAGTCCATCCAGCTCAGTATTGGCTACTCTGACAGGCAGTGGCTCTCCAGGGTTTCAGACTGGAGACATTCCAAGCCCTACTGGAGATGCCATCGGAGACTGAGCATAGGAGCCTTCTGCATGCAAAGGAATTCCTCTGCCCCCCAAATCAAAGCTGTGGCTGCTGTTGTCTTTTTCCAGTCCTCAGCCAGCCTGGGAGAGAGCGACCGACGTCCCGACAGGCCTCAGCGCCTCTCCTGGCCGGGGGCGAGACGTGGCGAGGAAGAGGGGGCCTTTTGAGAGCGAGGGCGGGGTGGGTGGGGTTGTAGTCCCCTGGGCCGGCGGGAGGGGGTGGCCGGTGCCCCGCACATGGCCCGGAACGCGTACTCACCGGCCAGGCTGCCTCGCGGATGCGCTCGGCGTTGCTCGCCTGCCCGCCCGCCCCGTCGCCTCTGGTCCCGCTAGATGGGAGCGAGGAGGAGGAGGAGGAGGAGGGCACCGTAACCTGATCCCCGGAAATTCCAGGGGATGAGCCGCCAAAGGAGGAGGAGGAGGAGGAAGGGGGGATCTCTCTTCCTTTTAGGTTTGCTCGCAGCCCAGACGGGGCGGGCAAGCGGAGGAGGAGCGCAACCTCTGACCGCCCTCCCGGGATCGCGCAACGAACGGAGGTGCCGGGGCTCCCGGAGGCTGAGGCCACCCCCTTCCTTCTCATCCTCCAGGCGCTCTGCGAGGAGCGCGCGGGCGCTGGGCCCCGACGGCGCGGCGCGGAAAACAGATACCCGGGCTCAGCGTTTCGGGGTGTGTGGGGGGGTGAAGACTGGGACACCCCCATGCACCCCGCTTTTCCTCCCCGCCCTCCCTGGGCGGAGATCGGGGCGTGCCAAGTCTCTCTCTTCTCCTCCTCCGGCCCCCATACCTTCTCCAGACGGGCGAGGCTCTAGCCGCAGGCATCTGCTCCCAATTAGTGACTCAGAGGCAGGAGGCGGCGGCTCCGGGGCGGGCTGAGCCCCCTGCAGAGCCGCCAGGGCCACGCCGAGGCGCCAGCAGGCGAGGAGGATGGCGAGCAGCCCCCCCCCCGCTGGCCTCGATCCTTTGCAAAGAAAATCGAGGGAAGCGGGATTGCACTCTGCACACGCTCAGACGGGCACTTGCGCTGTCCCTGTGTGATGTCACGTGGCAGCAGATGTGTCTCGCACTTGCGCTCTGATTCCGGCGCAGCAACTCGCGGTTCCCTGGGAAGAACTCTCCCTGCCAGCCCCTCCCCTTCCTTCCCATTGTAAGCTCCTCGGGGCAAGGAGGTCTGCTCCCTTTGGCTTTCTGCTCCTCCGCGCTGGAAAGCACCCCGTGCGTACATGGATGGGAAGCGATCCCTAAGATCAAGTTTACCTCTTTTCCCATGGGCAACGACAACCTGAGGCCCTCGCCTGGCAACATCAACCCTTTGGAACTCCCTGCCGGTTGATACTAGGCAGGCGCCTTCACAGGGGCCTGCCAAAAACATGGGACTGGGAATGTTCCCCGCCTCAAATCCTGGGGAGAGTGGCAGCTTCCCACATTCCTGTGATTTCCTACTCCCCCCGGGACCATCAATCACACACATGCAGCCACCCAAAACACACGGATCCAGTGATTCACTGCACCACCATGGTCAAAAACTTGAATCCAAGGCATGAATCCCTCTGATTTTGCCTGGTTTTTACACAGGTGACCCCCCCCCCCAAAAAAAAATCAGCATAAAATCAGAGATCACCTCAACGGCAGAAATCACAGATGTGGTGCCTTCCCTGGCACGGCTGTTGAACAAAACCTCAGGGTCCTGGAGACAGTGGTGGGGAGTCCAGAGCCAAAGTGGAAGGAACCACCCCTTCTCTTTCTGTCTATCCACCCCCGCGACACCCCCTTCTCCCCTCTCTGCCTGCTCGCCTGCTCAGTGGCCTGCTAGATAGTTCTTGCCAGAGGTCTGAACAGATGACTTGTAGAGGGCTTCCCCCCTCCATTCCATCACTCCCATCTGTTGAAGCCTATGGGTGGGGAACCTTTCTTTCAACCCGAGGGCCACATTCCCTTGTTGTCAGCGTTCTGGGGGCTATATGCCAGTGGCAGGCAATTGTGCTGGTTGGGAGTAATGGAAGTCCAAAACATCTGGAGGGCGGCAAAGGTTGCCTTAGGCTGGCAAGTTATGTGGCATCTGGTGTAGCAGACTTTGATCAGGTCAGACTATTGTTATTTTGGGAACACAGGTAGATGTCCTTATACCTGGTCAGATCATTTCTCCATTTAGCCCAGCTGCCTCTTCTGGCAGCAGCTCGCCAGGGTGTCCAACACAGAGTTGACTGGAGATGCAGGAGGAGCAAGGTGTTGTGCAAAGGCAGGTGAAGGGTCAGGTGATGCACAACAAAATAACTCCTTTTTAATGAAAATGAATAACTTCATATATACGCTTATGGGCTCTGGCCAGGCAGTGTCTGATGAGGAAAGAGATCCTGGGGTCGTGGTGGGAAGGAATAAGCTGAAGATGAACCCTGACAAAACCGAGGTACTGTTTGTGGGAGACAAGGGAAGGTTGGGGGATGTTGACCTGGTGCTCAATGGGGTACAATTGCCCCTGAAAGACCAGGTCCGTAGCCTTGGTGTCATTCTTGACTCCCAGCTCTCCATGGAGGCTCAGGTCTCAGCTGTGAGCCAGGCAGCGCTGTATCAACTCCAACTGATACGGAGTCTGCGCCCCTACCTTCCCAACCATCTGCTCCCATCTGTGGTATATGCCCTGGTCTCCTCTCGCCTAGACTACTGTAATGCGCTCTACGTGGGGTTACCCTTGAAAACGGTCCAGAATCTGCAACTGGTACAGAATGCGGCGGCTCGCCTGATTAAAGGCAGCCGCTGGTGAGATCACATCACTCCAGTGCTGAAGGAGTTGCACTGGTTACCGGTTGTTTTCCGGGCCCAATTCAAGGTGTTGGTTCTGACCTTTAAAACCCTATACGGTTTCGGCCCAGTCTATCTGAAGGAGCGCCTCCAACATCACCAGGGATGCCGCTCAACAAGATCAGCCTCAAAAGGCCTTCTCTCTATCCCACCAGTTAAAACAGCTAGACTGGTGAGAACTAGGGAGAGGGCTTTTCCATTGTGGCCCCCACTTTGTGCAATTCCCTCCCAAATGATCTCCGCCATGCCCCCTCTATGATGAGCTTCTGCCGGGCCTTGAAGAACTGGCTCTTCAGGCAGGCTTTTGGGGTGGGTTAGGTTTTATTATTTCTGTTGAGATTTTTAATGTTTTAATGTATTTGTATGTTTTTACTTTGTACGTCGCCCAGAGTGGCTGGACAGCCAGCCAGATGGGCAACTAATAAATTTAATAAATAATAAATAATAAATAAATAGCTCATTGAAGATGCCGAACCGTTATGTGGCCACTATGAAAAAGCAAACTCCATGCTAGGGATCATTAGGAAAGGAACTGGAAAGTAAACCTGCTGATATGATAATGCCATTGTGCAAATCTGTGGTGCGATCGCATTTGGAATGCCGTGTACAGTTCTGGTCGCCTCACCTCAAAAAGGATATTATAGAGCTGGAAAAGGTTCCAAAAAGGCCAACCAGAATGATCAAGGCGATGGAGCGACTCCCCTACGAGGAAAGGTTGCTACGTTTGGGGCTTCTTCAGTTTAGAGGAAATCAGAGGTGACATGATTAAAGTATATAAAGGAATGCATGGCACGGAGAACGTGGTCAGAGAAAAGCTTTTCTTGTTCTCATAATAGTAGAACTTGTGGACATCCAAGGAAGCTGAATGTTGGGAGATTCAGGTCAGGCAAAAGGAAGAACCTCTTTGCGCAGCGGATAATTCAGCTATGGAATTTGCTCCTATAAGAAGTAGTAATGGCAACCAACTTGCAGGGCCAGCACCAGTGGGCAGCCAGGCTGGGCCCTGGCTGAGGGGTCCCTCCTTAGGGTGGGACAGTGAAGCTCCCATTTGTCGATCCGCAGCAGTGGATCGTAAAGCAGGAGCGTCTATGGACCCCCACCCCTCTGATACAGGCGGCGTATAAGCCAGCCTGCCCCACCTATCTGTCACATCAGCATGTCAGTGTGAATGCCTGCTCACTGCATGAGTGAAGAGGTCTGCCATCAC
This sequence comes from Rhineura floridana, assembly GCF_030035675.1. NCBI lineage: Eukaryota > Metazoa > Chordata > Lepidosauria > Squamata > Rhineuridae > Rhineura > Rhineura floridana. The sequence continues at coordinate 19,613,985 of NC_084500.1, read as the reverse complement.
CCAAGATGGAGGTGGGGACACCCCTAAGGGGGTTGATGCCTCCACCACCATTTTGTGCGATGTGAGGCATGCATGTGCAGAATGTGAGTGCGGATGTGCTGATATGAAAGGTCAGGGAGTGTCGGGTGGGGGTGCTTGGCCTTCCGGTGCTGCGGACCTGGGACAGGCTGGTGCCCAAGGGCCCAGTTGTGCCTGGAGCTGGCCTTGACAACTTGGATGGCTTTAAAAGAAGATTAGACAAATTCAATGAGGATAAAGCAATCTGTGGCTACTAGCCACAGTGTATATGTCAGAAGCAGCATCTCATTGGCCACTGTCAGAAAATGATGCCAGACTAGAACAGCCTTTGGTCTGATCCAACGGCCAAGCTGTTCTTATATTCGTACAAAGGATTACAGAAATGGAATGGAGGAGGCTAAAGCAACTAGTAATGATGGAACCTCCAGTTTGAGGGGCAGTCTATCTCTGAGTCCCAGATGCTGGGTAGCAATATCAGGAGACGCCTGTTGCCCTCATGCCCTGCTTGTGGGCTTCCCATAGGCATCTTTTGTTTATTTGTTATTACATTTATATCCTCCTTTTCCTCCAAGGAGCTCAAGGTGGCCTACAGAGTTCTCTCCTCCTTCAAATTTCATCCTCACAACAACCCTGTGAGGTAGGTTAGCCTGAGAAGCAGTGACTGGTCACCCAGCCAGCTTCATGGTTGAGTGTGGATTTGAACCTTTGTCTCCAGGTACCTAGCAAGAATATGGACTACATAAGCCTTTATGTTACGCTTAGGCTTATCATAAATCCTGTGGCCCGGTTGAAAGAATGGGGCGAGGAGAAAACCACAACTCCCATAGTGCATCGCGGGCCTTATTAAAAAAAACACCCCAATCCCTCGAGGCCTCTTTGTGCGCATGCACCTGCCTAACGCAGAAGCGTGAAAGGAACGCCCGGCCCATTCCTTCTTCCCGATCCCGCGGCGTGCGCAGTTCGTGGCTCATCTCGCGGTGCTTGGGCTCGCAGGTCTCGCGAGAGGTGGCGCGATAAGCCTCTGTGAAGCTCACGCGGCTGCCTCTTTCCTCCCTAAGATGGCGCCGAAAGTGAAGAAGGAGGGTGAGGCTGCGGGGGGCGCGCGCTATGGGGAGCCCCTTTCTCCCCCCGGCGGGAGGGCTTGGCATGCAAGGGCTGAAAGGTGGGGGGGCTTTGGGTCCCCCTCTCCCCCCCAGGGGTGGAGGGATTGGCTAAAATGAGCTCCCCAAGGGTTTTTGGGGGGGGGGCTGGAATGGAAGAGGTGGTGGGGAAGGGTCTTGGGGGGCTTGTCTTCTGGGGGGCTGCCCCTGGTTTCTCCCCTCCCCACGTTGGAATCGATTTTGGCTGAAATGGGGGGCTAACATATGGGGAGGGGCTGAAAAGCCGCTTGTATCCGGAAGGGGGGCTCCAGGCTTGCTCACCCACCTCTCCGTTTTCCTCCGCCCCCCCCCGGAAGTTGGAAAGGGTGTTGTGGGGCTTCTAGTCCTGCTTTGGGGTGCAGCGTGTGTGCTTGCCTGCCTGCCCACTTTGGGTCTCGCCATTGAAGCTGGCGACTTGCTGGCTTGGATTTCTGGATCTTAGAAAGCGTGCAGGCTTCCTTCTTAACTGTACAAAATACGTTTTAAAGCGAGAGGTGGATTTCTTGCCCACCCCATTATTAAACCCTGAGCAGATGTGTTTACCATGTACGTAAGTCCACATGGCCAAGTCCACATGGTCTAGATCAGTGGTTCTCAATCTTTTCACAGTGATGGAATCCTTCACGTTCCTATTACCATTATTCGTATTATTACTTTACTATACTGCTACTATTAGGCTTTTTATTCACCCTTCACCAAAAAGGCCCTGGGTGGGTCACAACAATATGAATTACAATACTAAAAACAGTTTAAGGAAAACTTTGGCAGAATCCTTGCAGTAACATCTTTTAAAAATGTCTATTACTAATGGTACCAAAAAAAAAGACTGATTTAAAATTCTGATCAATTTTATTCTGAATCTAACAATATTACAAACAAATGATTTAGTGAGAAGGATGTGATTGTTATCAGTAAGTGCTCAGCTGTTGCCTTCTGTTGTGTTCAGCATTTAGCCTACAATATCGTGTTCTTGTTGCAAATCTTGAAAATGTTTATTCATACAAATATGTGGATGCAAAGGGAAGTAGCTTCTTTATTTGTGAAATGCCAGGAAACTTATTCAGAGCAGCCTAAAAGTTGTCAGTTGATATTTTTATTTACACCTGGGGGCCCACGTCTTATTTTTGTACGGTTGTAGTGTAGCAACGCACTCTAAATCTGTCTGCTACCCAACGAATCCTGACCGACCAATAGACTAGATGGTGTTGAGGCACAAGCTATAAATCTACCCTTCTGTTTTTCATAAGAGGCTTGTTGAATCTATCGACCATGACTCTTTCTTGGCCAGTCACTGCTAGTTCAGACCTCATTAGGATATATGAGGACTTCTCTCTGTTGCCCAGATCACTAAAAACTTTGGTTTCTGTCATCTGAATTGACATGGAGCGAATTGTATAGGTGCAGGAATGTGGCACAGGCTGTTAATATTATGTGCTGACAATTCCATTAAGGCTATGTGCAATGTACTCATGAAAGGTGATAGTATAAAATCATGCATGGCCTTGAGAATGTGGATAGAGAAAAGTTTTTCTTCCTCTCTCAAAACATCACAACTCGTGCACATCCAGCGAAGCTGAGTGTTGGAAGATTTAGGACAGACGAGAGAAAGTACTTCTTCACACAGCGCATAGTTAAACTATGAAATGTACTCCCACAAGAGGCAGTGATGGCCACCAGTCTGGATGGCTTTAAAAAAGATTTGGACAAATGCCAGGAGGATCCGGTTATCAGTGGCTAGTGGCCACGGTGGCTATGCTCTGCCTCCACGGACAAAGGCAATATGTTTCCGGATACCAGTTGCTGGAAACTACAGGAGGGAAGAGCTGCTGTTGCACTCAGGTCCTGCTTGCAGGCTTCCCAGAGGCAACTGGTCGGCCACTGTGAGAACAGGAGGCTGGACTGGATGGGCCCCCTTTGGCCCAATCCAGCAGGGTCGTCTTATGTTCTTATGATCCCCCTTCCGTACTCATTTTCAGCTCTGCCTTCCCTTTGCAGCTGTCCCGGCTAAGACCGAGGCGAAATCTAAAGCTCTGAAAGCTAAAAAGGCAGTCTTGAAAGGCGTCCACAGTCACAAGAAGAAAAAGATCCGGACGTCCCCCACCTTCCGGAGGCCGAAAACCCTGCGGTTACGGAGACAGCCCAAGTATCCCCGGAAGAGCGCGCCAAGGAGGAACAAGTAAGTTGGCCTAAGAGATGCCGGGCTAGGCCTGGGTTAATGTGGTCCATGTAGCTCTGCATTCTGTATCTCTGGGAGAGCAGCCCCTGAGGGAACGGCTTGTGTGCCAGGCAGGATGGGGATAGCCCTCTCTGCGTTATGTTGGAGGTATACTGCTGCTGAATGTGGAGGACTCATTCCTCAGTCCCATGGCTAATAGCTGCAGATGACCCTCCCGTCCGTGAATTTGTGTAAACCTTTAACTAAGCTGCTTATGACAGTGATCATCCCAGCAGCCAAGGCCAGTGAGTGTCCTTGGCTAAGCTATGCATGCCGGGAAGTACTTCTTGCCTTGCTTAGTAGCCCACTAACTAAGTATATCTCTTGTGAGTTGTCTACTGAAGTGCTGAAAATATCTTTTGATGGCATATAACATCTTGCTGCAGTGAGTTCCATCTTGGCTTCCTCTTTTTTTTTAAAGTTGTTGTCTGTTTCTGTGCTGTCCTCGTTTTGATCATATTCAACTCCCCCCCCCACTCTATTTTGACCGTTTTTAAAAGAATAAAAGATACTGACAAATAGAAAACATCATAAAAAATAATCAAGTACAGTGTCTTTAGGAGAGTAATTGGAAGATAAGACTAAACCCGCTCTGCTCTGACAGTTTGGCAATGATGTATTACTACTCTAGGTCTCCCCTCAAAAGTCATCGCAATTCTTTCTGAACGCTACATTGCAAAGTAGGAAGTTGCCTTGTGCAGAGTCAGACCATTGGTACCTCTAGCTCAGTTATTGTCTGCACTGATTGTCAGAGGCTCTACAGGGTTTCGGATAGGGGGACTGTCTCATCCCTACCTGGTGATGGTGGGGATTGAACCCCGGATCTTCTGCGTTGCAAAACAGGGACTCTGCCACTGAGCTAAGGCCCTTTGCCTAAAACGAAAGTAAGATTCTAGTCCTCATGGTTCTAAATAAAGGGCTGGTTTAAATAGGAAAAATGGAAGCTGCCTTATACCAAGTCAAACTGTTGGTCCCTCTAGCTCAGTTTTATTTGCACTGGGGTGGCTAACAATGGGAGTAAAGGGCACTGCTTAAGGCAAGGAGAGGGAAATGTGTGGGCCTCCAGTTGTTGGGTGCCAACCCTCATGAGCTCCAGCCGGCATGGCCAATGGGTGGGAATGATAGGAGTTGAGAGGCCAACAACATCTGGAGGGCCATAAGTTAGCACCCCCCAATCTATGCTGACTGACCCCAGCCCTCCTGGGTTTCAGAGAGGGGATGTTCCTATCCCTGCATGGAAATGCTAAGGATTGAACCTGGGACCGTCTGCATGCGAAACGGGGGCTCTACTGGTGAGCAGTGGTCCTTCCCATCAAAAACGGGAGCCTTAAAATGAGTCAGGCCATTGCTCCATCTAGCTTGGTACAGCGGCTCCTCAGGGTATCAGGAACCTGGGCCCTTCCGCATGGACGGCGGCAGGTGTACAGCCCTTTTTTTTTTGCCAAGGCTCAAAGGTGCAGATGATGATGATCTAGCGACCAAAGCCTGACTGGTTGTGATTACAGCCAAATAGAGACTGATGCACTTGGGTCTTGAGCACGTGTATTTGAAGACCCCCACCCCTGGTCCTGCCTCTGCTGTGGGTAACCAAAAGCCCCCTTTCCTGCCCTCCTGCCCAGGCTGGACCATTATGCCATCATTAAGTTCCCACTGACCACCGAATCGGCAATGAAGAAGATTGAAGACAATAACACGCTGGTCTTCATTGTGGACGTCAAAGCCAACAAGCACCAGATCAAGCAGGCCGTCAAGAAGCTGTACGACATCGACGTGGCGAAGGTCAACACCCTGATCAGGTAAGCAGCAGCGGGGGCTTAGAGTAACTGTACAAATGAGGCTCCTTTTGTGCAAATGATGGAAACATTATTGAACTGAGAAAACTGATGTTTTCAAAGGAACCGCTGATGCATAAAAGGTCCCTCTAGAGGTGTAAGAGTTGTGGAAATGTTTGAGCTGCCAGGGGCGGGGGGGAAGGAAGGGAGCCGGAGGGAGGAGACGTTTGGGGGAGAGGAATGCATGTAGCTCACCGTAAGGAGTATGACTGGCACCCTTTGATCCACAAAAGCTTCCTTCCCAGGTAGAAAACGAATTCATTTTTAAACCCACCGTTGAGATCTTAGCATCTTGCATCAGAAAAGGATTAAATGTCAGAGCTAAGTAAATCAAAGTGCACAGTTTGCCTGAAGTTTTAGCAAGAGTGCACGCTGTTAAGAGGCAGTGTGTTTATTTTGATTTAAAAAAAAAATTTAATGGCTCAGGGTAGTCAAATGAGCCACAGCAAGAACATCACACAGTATGCTTACCTAGGGAGCAAATACACACCGGATGACTGGCATTCTCCAGTACTGCCTGCAAGCAGCTGATTTAACACTACAAAAAGCAACAGGCGGAAGAGAGAAAAGAACTAAGGAAAAACGTAACATTAGAGCAGCCTTTGCCAGATATTCTGGCTGAGGCTGATGGGAGTTGTAGTCCAGAACATCTAGAGAGCACCCAGTTGGCAAAGGCTGATCTAGAGAATGGGCTTGGTTGCAGCGTGGTTGTTGCTTTTGGGAGCTTATGCCTCCCGTCTCATTCCAGGCCGGATGGTGAGAAAAAGGCCTACGTCCGTCTCGCTCCTGACTACGATGCGCTAGATGTAGCCAATAAGGTAAGAAGAGAGGCTGCTGGACCCCCTTGTCCCCCTCCCCCTTAGCTCTGGATAGCTGTTCTTGCGGGGGCCAGCCAGATGGCCCAAAGGGAAGCCCACAAGCAGGACCTGAGTGCAAGAGCACCCTTCTTACTTGCAATCCCAAGCGACTAAAAGATACTCAAATGCATCCTGCCTCTGAAAGTGGAGGCCAAAGCATAGCCATCGTGGCTAGTAGCCTTCCGTGACTTTATCCAGTCCTCTTTTAAATCCACCCAAGTTGGTGGCCATCGGTAGTCCTTGCGTTACACAAAAGGCTCTCGTTGGGGAGTCACCTTTTCACCAGCCGCTATGTGGCTGGTGGGCCCTCTAGAGAAAAGCCTCAGAAGCAGATCTTAGAATCATAGAATAGTAGAGTTGGAAGGGGCCTATAAGGCCATCCAGTCCAACCCCCTGCTCAGAGCAGGAATCCAAATCAAAGCATCCCCAACATGTGGCTATCCAGCTGCCTCTTGAATGCCTCCAGTGTCGAAGAGCCCACTACCTCTCTAGGTAATTGGTTCCATTGTCGTATGGCTCTAACAGTTAGGAAGTTTTTCCTGATGTTCAGCCGAAATCTTGCGTCCTGCAGCTTGAGCCCATTATTCCGTGTCCTGTTCTCTGAGACGATTGAGAAGAGATCCCTGCCCTCCTCTGTGTGGCAACCTTTCATGTACTTGAAGAGTGCTATCATATCTCCCCTCAGTCTTCTCTTCTCCAAGCTAAACATGCCCAGTTCTTTCAGTCTCTCCTCAAGGGGCTTTGTTTTCAGTCCCTTGATCATCCTTGTTGCCCTCCTCTGAACCTGTTCCAGTTTGTCTGCATCCTTCTTGAAGTGCGGAAACAATAACTGGACACAGTATTCAAGATGAGGCCTAACCAGTGCTGAATAGAGGGGAACTAATACTTCACGCGATTTGGAAACTATACTTCTGTTAATGCAGCCTAATATAGCATTTGCCCTTTTTGCAGCCACATCACACTGTTGGCTCATATTCAGCTTGTGATCAATGACAATTCCAAGATCCTTCTCACATGTCGTATTGCTGAGCCAAGTATCCCCCATCTTATAACTCTGCATTTGGTTTCTTTTTCTTAAGTGTAGTACTTTGCATTTATCCCTGCTGAATTTCATTCTGTTGTTTTCAGCCCAATGCTCCAGCCTATCAAGGTCCCTTTGAATTTTGTTTCTGTCTTCCACGATATTAGCTGTGCCCCCCAATTTTGTATCATCTGCAATTTAGATAAGCATGCTGTGTACCTCCTCATCCAAGTCATTAATAAAAATGTTGAAGAGCACTGGGCCCTGGACCAAGCCCTGTGGTACCCCACTTGTTACTTCTGCCCAGCTTGAGAAGGAACCATTGATAAGTACTCTTTGAGTATGATTCTGGAGCCAGAATGCTTGGAGGATGATAAGGCTTGTGTGTCGATGGGGCTGCTTCTGCAGGAAGCGTGTAGGCTGGCCTGACGCGGAGGACGGCAATTTCTTTTCTGAGGAAGGAGCCATGTGCTTTGTGGGTGCGAATCACTGGGGGTGGGGAGCAGATAGAAGACTAATACAACTCCTTTGGCTTCTTTTTCAGATTGGGATCATCTAAACAGCATGTTGCCAACTTTGTACACAAAAGACCTCCAAATGCATTTTGTACAAATAGTTGTATGGAGAGACTCCAAGATTGCCTACCTATATCAAGAAGTAGAGCTAATAATATAAGTGTACAAATATTTGTACAAAGGTTTTACAATAAAATTCATCTTTGGCTCCACAGGAATTCCAGGCGTGTTTTCAAACAAACAGAAAGGTGGAGGGGGTGATGAGGAATGCTGGTCCCTGGGGTTTGGGTCTGGAAGCATCTGGTATAATATTTATCTGATTGCAATTCTTTGGGACCCGAATGATGCCTTCCTGTCTGTTTTGAAACCCAAACCAGAAACTGCTGTGATCCACTGGACTGCTTCTAATTCAGCCCAAACTGGGCTCTTTCCCTTTCTGGCCACTGGGAGGCAGATGTTCAAACACCTTTCTCTGTGGCGGAATTTGCTCTCTAGAAGAGGCAGGGAAGGTAGCAGGTGGACAAGCTGAATCTTTTTGGGAGGTTGAAGAACTAAGGTGCAAAAGATAGGAAGTGCTATCTCCAAGATGCCAGAAAAAGGGTGGGTTCTCAAAACCCGTTGTAAAAGAACCTTTAGGGCGAAATCTGGCAACTTCTACAACAGAAGCATTTAAGATCTCCTTGTTTAAGACACAAAATAAGCCGTTTTGATAAAGGCATTTTTTTGGCCAAAATGCATTGGGTATGTTGCACAAATAAAGAACTCGCCCATCTTTGAGATAGCATTTTCTTTTTTTGCACGTTACTTTTGGATGCTTCCTGGTTTTCTTTTGGTTTCCTTGGGATGATACGGAATGGAAGAACAATGGAGAGCAGCTCCTTTTGGAAGATAACCGCCCTGAAGGAAGGGTGTTTGTGTGTCCATGCAGGTTTTCAAACCGTTGCTGCCTAGTTCTCATGTGCTGTCCAGTAGTCCACCCTTCAGCGGAGCTAGAACTTGGAGCCAAAATCTTTTTCCCCATCTTGAAAACGAATGCAGTGCAGCTGTGGCTAACCTTTTTTTTGTCTCTGGCCACATGCCAGTGGTGGCCGTGGCCAAAAGGGGGCATGCCCATCCACACCTCACTCTCACACGTGTCTGTATTGAGAATCAGCCACGGAAACATGGAATGGGTAAAGGGATTGCCTCTGTCTATGTACATACACAACATTATATATAAAATGTATGATATTGCTAGCAGTGATGACGTTATGCTGTATCAGGCTGTCCCATCTAGCCCAGATGTGGAGGAGCACCTCTAGCCCTCCAGATGTTGCTGGAGTACAATTCTTTAGCCTGGCCTTGGACACCTGAGATGTATATTTGTAGGATAAACCCTATTTTTTGTGACTGAAGTTGTTTTAAAACAATTTTAAGGGTGTATTTTAAATAGTTGTAACCTGCCTTTGGACCTCAGGGTGAAAGGTAGGCAATAAATGAAATTAATAATAATGGTAATGAGAGTAGCTCCCATCTAGCTTTCATTGGCCCTGACCATTGGCCCTGCTGGCTGCTGGGACTGATGTGAGTTCGGAGCCCAACAGTATCTGGAGGGCCACAGTTTCCCCAGCTAACCAAGCAGGGAAAGGACTTTCCTATCACCTGTTGCCTGCCTTTTAACTAGAGATGCTGGGGATTGAACCCTTTTGCATGCAAACAAGTGCTCTATCACTGAGCTACTTTTCCCCCCGTTGTGTGTGTGAGAGAGGGGAGGGATGGGAAGAAGCTGCTGTAGGAAGCAACTGCTGAACCTCTTAAGGCAAAACGCAAGATGTCCTTCCGAGCCAGTCTTGTGTGTGGCCTGATAGGAACTGTGAATAACTTATCATGGTTCTGCAGCAGTCTGCTTGCCTGGATATGCCTTCAGTTTGCAGTCTTCTCCAAGGTGCCCCATTTTTTTCTGTTTCAGGGGTGAGCCTGAACTCCCTATGGCCTGTTGCCTGGTTCTTTACTGCCTGATAATGGTCTCCGATATTGCGGAGACTGGTGCCATTGAGCCTTGTTTGATTAGCTGTCCAGAATGCTGCATTCCTGTTGGCCATTGATTTGGTCGTGAAGAAGGGCCTGCCCAATGGTGGGAGGCATTTCCTAGTGGGGCTGAATGAACGCGAAGTGTTTTGGGGTTTTTTTAGTGGAGTGTGAGGTTGATAGGTTTGATCAGACAATGTGAGGGGAGTTTGGAGTGGTGTGCAAGAGGAGCTCTCAGAAGCAGGCGCTTTGGCTGGAGGGCCATTGCCGTGTGCCAGATTGCTTTACTTCCAGAAGCTGGTCCAGTGAATTTGCTACAGATTCTCCCCATAGATATTGATTCCAAAACCCGCATTTCAAACTATTAGGAGCAAAGGAAAGGTGCCTTAGACCAGATCAGCCCCTCTATCCATCTAACCCAGCACAGCGTGCTCTGACTGGCAGCAATAACTCTTAGGCAGAGAAGCGTCTTTCCCGACACCTGATCCTTAAAACTGGAGACGTTTGCAGGGATTGAATCCTGGCGCCTTGTGTGATTTGAGCTGCGGTTCAGCAGTGTCAGGTTTCGGTTGCTGCATCTCAAAGGGGATGTTGTACAGCTGGATTTTGACATTGGATATTGGGAAGGGGCCGTAGCTCAGTGGCAGGGCGCCTGCTTTGCATGCAGATGGTCACAGTGGCATCTCCAGGTAGGGCCAAGAAAAGACTCCCTACCTGAAGCCCTGGAGGGCGGCTGCCAGTCAGTGCAGACTAGATGGCACCAAGCGTCTTAACTTGGTGTAAGGTAGCTTCCTAAGCAAATGGAAATAGGGCGATAGAGCAACTCACCTGTGGGAGGGGGAATGCTCTTAACACAGCTGCTGTGTTGAGGGCACTCAGCAGAGGGAGGGCTGCTGTGCTCTGGCAAAAAGCCTGCAGCTGCCTCATGAGTTTCTGGATGGGAGGGAGGCATAGCTATGTTCACTTGAGACAAGGGCCCTCTCCACTGAAGTGAGCGTTTCGGAGGTTCAACCGCCACAAAGTTTGCAGGAAGTGCTCAAGCACCCTTGGCGCTAGTGCCGTCAGGTCAGGACTTCGGGGTGGTTGCGGAGGGGCCCCCACACCAGAACGAGGGGCCAGGGCCTTTCCATATTTGGAATGGCATCATGACCCATCTCAAGAACCCACCTCATAAGACCATCCCAGAGTCCAAATTGACCTGCCCTGCCCCCTCGAGAGATGGCGAGGACACTGGAGACCAAGTCTTAGCCAGAAAGATTGAAAGAGTTGGTTACGTTTACAATTTCCAGGCCCAAAACTTGCTCACATTTAAAGGCCTAAATGATATCTTTCAAATATCTGAAAGACCACCTCCTTCCCTACAGAGACCCTCTTAGGTGTTCAGATCAGCTGGGTGGGGGGCTCTTGATAATTCCACTGCTCTCAGAAGTCTGGGGAGGGGCAGTTTGGAAGAAGGCAATGGGTTCAAATGACAAGAAGGGAGGGGGTCCTTCATTAGAGATTTTTAAGCAGAGGCGGGACAACCACCTTGCATGGATGTTAGAATTCTGGCACCAGCAAGGGGTTGGCCTAGATGACCTTTTAGGATTCTTCTAGCTCTGATTCTATGAACCAGGCCATTAGCTCTTCTAGCTCATTACTGCATAGGCACTGACCGGCAGCGGCTCTCCAGGGTCTCAGGCAGGATTTTTTTTTCATACTAAAGACCTATCGATTCAAACGTTCTGGGCCAACCAGATGCCTCTGGGAAGCCCAAAATCCCTCCTGCAACTGATATTCAGAGGCACCTTGCAGCCAGCATGACCGATAGCCACTGGTAGATTTCTCCTCATTCGTCCAGTCTCCTTTTGAAGCCATCAAGGTGACTGTCAGCGACATCTTGTGGCAGTGAGTTCCACAGGTTAACCACAACCTTTCTTGCTTATCTTTCAGTGGGGTGGGCTGTGTTAGACCTGCCCCTCCCCTCTTTATACACAATGGGTGAGTTTTTAGGTTTTCATTCTGTTTTTTATACTTTGTATTAACGTTTGCATCATTTTTAAAGTTGCTTTGGGTCACTGGAGGAAAAAAAGCAACTATTAAATACAGTAATTTCCTTGTCTGTCTGGAATCTCTCACCTTTTGTTTTTCTTTGTTAGATAACCCCATGTTCTTCTCTTAGGAGGGAGAAAATATGTAGCTGGCCTCTGCGCCCATAGTTACATAGTTTTATAACAAGTGGCCCCATCCTCATTGAAACGGATGCTTTTCCTTTGCTGTTCTGGACATTCCTCGTAGGGGCGTTGCTCCAGCCACCCTCCATTATTTAAGTTGCCCTTTCTGCACCTTTCCCAGCTCTACAAAATATATACTGCAGCCAGAACCGATTCAAGCAAGGCTGCGCACCCTTTCTGGGGTGACAAGTTAACGAGAGCGGCTTGTGGAAGGCTGCAGCTGAAGAAATGCCTCCTTGGTGGGTGGGTGTGTCGCCAACCCAGCTCTAGCCAGCCAACCACATGACTGTGTTTTCCGTGGGAAAAACCTTTCTTATGTTAAAGAAAAAACACATCTCGCATTAACAGTTCAGGCATGCACAAAGGAAGTCGAAAGGTGTCACAGCCAAAAACTCCCTTGGCCAGTCTTGGTGGGAAAGAGAGTCCTAGGCACTTGAGACTGCCTGCTTGTGCCTGTTTTTTCACCCAAGCTGTGCTTCCAATTCCTGGAGGCACCAATTAATCTTTGCTTTGGCCCCCAGAGCCAGAAATCTGTCCACAGGAAGAGATGTAACACAAAGATGGGCTGCAGGGGGCAGATCCTTCCAAAACAAGCTATTAGTCTCTCACATATTCTCTCAGTTCAGTTGGCTGAGATCCAGAGATCTGCCCCTAAAAAATCTGGCTGAGTCCATGTCCAAAACATTTCTGCTCTTAAAGCTAATATTAACATTGTCTTGTGCCTCCTAATCGTGGCCTGTCACCCCAAACAGCCACAGGGTTTGGCTATCTGCTCTGGTCAGCATTCTGAGGCTCACTGCCTTTAAAACTTTTTCCTCTCCACATAAGTTGCTAGTCCTTATGAGTACGCCTGGAAACACAGGCAATGTGATGGAGTGTTTAGTGGAGAGAGGAATTCACCCCACCACCCCCCAGCAATCCCTGTTCCTTGAGTAGCCTTGGACACGAATTCTTAGCTTCTACCTCGCTAGTTTGTTGCACTGGAGCTCCTGGCAAAGGTGGGTTTAATCAAATCTTCTCCATCACGCACTACCAGTACTCTCTTTAACTTGCAGTAGGTTGACTGTTGTAATAGCATTCCATCTCTTGTTTATCTGGTAAAAGCCATTAATGTAGTTGGTGGCCATTGTGACATCTTGTGGCAGAGATCTCCACAGGCAATCACAAAATGCCTAAGAGTCTGCTTCTGTGTTGGAATTGCTCTTTAATATGTTCTTAAACCTTTAAAAAAATGTTTTTAATCTTTGATGTTTTGAAAGTTTTAAGAAACGTTTTTAAAGTTAATAAGAAACAATTATGCAGCATCAGCTAGTATTCTTGCCTGCCTATTCCTCAGAACCATCTACAACTCGCATCAGCCCTAGCAAGCATAGCCGGTGGCCAGGGATGACAGGAGTTGTAGTCCAGCAATATCTGAAGGGCCAGACACTCCCGGTCTAGAAACTGGGGGGATTCTTTTTGTTTTCAAGGGCAGGGAGAATATACAGCTCTTGGGAAGGTAGGGCGCTTCCTTAAGCTGAGTCAAACCATTGGGTCTATCCAGCTCAGTTATGCCTACACTGACTGGTAGCAGCTCTCTGGGATTTTGTGCAAGGGTCATTCTTAGCTCCATCTGGAGATGCTGCTGGGAGTGAGCATGGACCCAGATGTCCTACCACGAACCAATGTCCTTAAGAATAAAGGAAGATTCTAGTTCTCATCACTCTGCAGAAAGGACCAATTTAAACAGGACTTGGGAATGTGCCTTATCCTGCGTCAGACTGTCTATCTCATTGTTTGCACTAACTGGTAGCAGATCTCCAGCATTTAAACCTCCCAGACCAAACTGCAGATTTCAGAGGCTGAACCTGGGCCCTTCTGTCAGAGCGGTGCCAAGATACCTGTGCTATCCCCTGGGGGACGGAGTGGGTGGTGATGCAACGACTCCCTCCCTTGTTGAGAAAGCAACTTGCTGAGGTCCAATTCCCCATGCAACAGATTGTGGCTCAGGAGTGAGATCGTAGGAGGCAGGGGAGCAGAGCCTCTGCCACATCCAACTGGTCTCCCCACAATGCCTCTGTCAGAGCAGCGGCCTGGCTGCCAGCCAGCCTTGCAAGTGGAGAGGCGCCCTCCTCCCCGTTGCACCAGAGGCAGTCTCCTCCTCTTCCCCCTGCGTGACCCAGCCTGGATTCCGAGCCTGGGATTGGACGGGCGGCTCAGGTGAGGAGCCTGCCAGCCAAGAGGATTGTGCAGCCTGTTCTGGGACATGCTGGCAGGCTGTTTACAGGGCAACGGTCACCCCATTGCCTCGATTCGGTTCAATTCAAGCCTCAGGAGGCAGGCTGGGAGGCACGTTTTCAAGGCAATGTTTGCTTGAGTTTGCTTCCCCTTCTGTGTGCCGCCAAGCCAGCCCTGCTGCTGGGTGTCCAAAGGACTCCGAGCTCCCCACTGGCACCCCTTAAAGCAGCCTTCTCCAGCTCAGAGCAGCTGGCATGGCTCAGTGGTCAGGCATCTGGGGAACAAATGTTCCCCTGTTCGTGCTTTTGCTGCCTAAATCCAGGACAGGGAGGGGATGTGTGACCCTCCAGATGTTTCTGGACTCCGGCTACCAGTAGCCCGCAGGGCCAGACTGCATCACATCTCGTGGCACCGAATTCAATAAATTAGTTATGCATTTAGTGAAAGAGGGGTGGGTTTTTTTGGTCTATTAATGTTCTAAACTTCTTTACGTCCCATTCTAACTCATTTTTCTACTGTACTAAAAAGCCCAAATGTAACCCTGGGGCTAAATGTGGCCCTTTAGGCCTCTCCATCCGGCCCTTGGGACTCTGCCCAGGCCACACCCCGGTCTCCTCAGGTGCTTTTGCCTGGCTTGAAAGTGTCCTTGATCTGTGATAGTGTTGCTTAGTTGCCTTAATGATGAGGTGTGTGTGTAGCAAAAACATATATACTGCATGCCCCCATTTTTTTATTTTTTTTTTTGAGCCTGTCGGGTTCCTTGCACGTGCCACACAATGGGGTAGACCTCTTGAAAGAGCACCTCTGGTAGCAGGATTTTGCTTGCAAACAGATTTTAATCCATGAAACAACCCTTTCCCACCCCGCTCTCCAAATTCCCAACAGCAAATGTGGGAAGACAAACTCTACCCCGGCCACCCCCACATCTCTTCCAATCGCCTCCCCCTTTTGCTTCCTGCTGAGCTTGGATCAACTTTGGCTGCTTGGATATCTATCAGAAGGTATAGCTGAAGGGTCACCATCTAATAAGGCAAGGCCCAGGCCAGGGCAGCTCTCTGCCTCGCTTGGCCCAAAACAAGGAAAGGAAAGGCTTTAAAGAACCTCACAGTGAATGCAGAGTCCTTGGCAGTTAAGGCACACAGCAGTGGTGAAACCCGACAACGGCTCTTCATACGACATTGCAACAACACCAAGACGTCTGGGCCACGCTTAGTCTATGAGGAACTTCTTCTCGCTCTCTGGGCCCTGCGGCCGCGTGTCTGGGCAAAAGTCAGAACGCAGCAGGCGGGAGAAGAACACAAGGATCATGCCGTCGAGCAGCACCAGGTTGATCATGAGGAAGGCGCCTTGGCCGCGCATCTCCACAAAGCGCACAAAGTACCAGGTTAGGTAGGCCTGCGGGGCCAGGCGGAAGAGGAAGTAGACCACCACATTGATGTACTTGTTGACCTGGTAGAGGGTCGTGAAGGGCAGATTGCCCAGCCGTATCATCATCCGGATGGTCAGGAAGATGTTGCTCACCTCCACAAAGAGCGAGACGAGGCCGGCGGCAACAAAGTGGTTCAGCAAGATCCCAGAGAACAAGCCTGTGACAGCCTGAGAGGTAAAAGAGATGAAAGATAAAAACCTTTCCTGCCTGCACACTTCCTTTCCCAGCCTGATCTAGAGAAGCTGTCGGGCACTGAACCTGGGTCCTTCTGCACGCGAAGCAGGGACTCTGCCCCTGAGCTACAGCCCTTCTCAAATGCAGGTTCTGGTACCGTGCATCAAACTCGGCATCCTGACAATCTCGGTTTTTCTAAAAAGAGAAACGCAAAATTAAAAGGACAAAGCCAAGTTGCTAGTCCTCAGATGATACAGAGTGAAACTAGAAAGCGAGTGATGCCAGGAACGGAGCCCCAGACAGCTCCCACAGAGCCGGAATTATGCAAAGTGAAAACTATGTGCATGAGGCATACTTGTTGCACAACTGGGTATCAACACAGCACCTCACAAACTAGTGCGCCATTCCCCCTGGACAGAATGTGGCTGCTGGTGATGCAGGGTATGATTATTATTAATAATTATTAATTATTTTACAGCCCAGTTCCACCCTCACACATTCTATCTTCACCGCAGCCCTGCAAAGTAGGCTGGGCTGAAACAGCAGGATGGACGAAAGGTCACCCAGTGAGCTTCACAGCTGAGCAGGTGATCTGAACCTGGGCCTCATAGTCTCATTCCACGCCCCCCACGCTGCACCCTCCTGGCCCTCTAGATATTGGGGAACTAAGACTTCTTTCTTCCCTGACCATTGGGCATGCTGGCTGCTGGGAACTGGAGGCCGACAAAATATCGAGGGCACCAGGCTGAGGAAGAGTGACAAGCAAAATGACGAGGGTGTCACAACTGCTCAGCAGTGATGTGGGTTTTCTGGAAAAAGATAATTGGAAAAATTCCTCTGCAAATGAAGGTAAATTTGCATCTGAGCCTTTTCCATTTGCTTTGGGATCTTTTCTGATGCCCTAGGCCAGGAGTGAGGAACTGAATGCGGCCCTGCAGGGCTCTCTATGTGGCCCTCGGGCCTCTCCCCAGGCCATACCCCTCACTGGCCTGGCTTCACACGCTCCTTGAGTGCTTTTGTCGGGCTGGAAATGTGTCCTTGAACTCTGATAACGCTTGCCTGGGTGGAGAATGGATAGAGGGGTGCGTAGAAACTAGCGTATTATACAAAGGTCAAATGTGCATCAGTTCCTCTGCCCACTTTTGCCTCTGGCACTGCCCACCACTGGCCCGTGGCCCCCAGAAGGCTGTCCCGAAGGGCATGCGGCCCTCAGGCTGGAAAAGGCGGCCCACCCCTGGCCTAGAGAGTGATGTAATTTTACTTTGCATACTAACTGCAAGCAAAATAAAAGCTAAGCATTGTAACTTGTAACTGGCATCCATTTACTGTCACTAACAAACTTTGGAACAAAAGTCAAAATGTTTCGGCAGGAATAATTAAGCGCTGGGACACTTTCCACCCCACGTCGCCACGACTCAGACAGCCCTTACCCCCCAGGCCGCCTCTCCCCTCACACCCTATCTCGAGTCTGCCCCACGGCACCCTGTACTTGCCATGGCGTGGTGGACCAGATATTCCCAGGAGGCTTGGGACTGCCGGCACACGATGATGTCGAGAGCATCGTGGATGAAATAACCTGTGAAGGAAGCCAAAAGCGTGGTCAGCGCTCCCGCCATCTGCCCCAAAGACGGGAGTCTATCGCGCCCTCCAAAAGCAGTTGGGCTCCAGCCACCCGCGTGGCCAGCAACAGCCAGGGCCCCCCAATATTTATATATCCATTTTATATCCATATTATGTACATTTATATCCCACCCCTCATTTAAAAGCACGTCTGTGTTTAAATGTAAGCTACGGAAGTGTCAAGTGCTGCCCTGCTGGAACAGACCCAAGGCCCATTGAGTCCAGATTCTGGTGAGTGAACCAGACACTTCCAGGGAGCCACAGCCCTTGCCTGTTGTTCACCGGCAGCACCAGGTATACTGCCTCAGAACATGGAGGGTCCACGTATTCCCTGTGAATTTGCCTATGCCCCCTTCTACAAGCCACCTAAGTCTGTGGCTGTCACATCCTTATGACACCGAATCCTACACTTGGGGAAGTGCTTAGCTTCGTATGAGCCCTACTGCCAATCCTCTTGGGGGGGGTGACCCCCAATTCTGTTACATGTGTGTGAGAGAGATGGTCTCTCTTGCTCTCTCCAGAGTTTGGGGAACATCTGCGGCCCTCCAGATGTTGCTGGACTCCGACTCCCCTCATCCCTGGCCGTTAGCAGTGGCGACTGGTGAGAGTCGGAGGCCATATGCTAAGTTGGGACCTGGCTCCATCTAGCTCAGTATTGTCTACACTGACTGGCAGCAGCTCTCAGGTTTTCGGGCAGGAATTTTTCCCAGCCCTACCTGGAGATGCCAGGGGTGCAACCAAGGGACCTTCTGCATGAAGGCAGCCGTACCTGCCGGCGTTCGTTGTTGTGGGCCCAGGAAAGCCTCCCAGGGATACAGGATCCAAATACTGAGGGTGCCAGCAAGGAATTACAGGTCCTGGCACCCAGTCCTCTCCTGCGACACTTGAGCAACAGCGGCTGTGATGCCGTCATGCGCCAGTGCACAAAAGGAAGTTGGGGGTGGCACCGGGTTTCTGGTGTTTTTTCTTTTAAATTACAGCGATGTGTAGAACTCATTGCCACAGCACATGGTCTGGAGGGATTGCGCACCAACGCTGAAGACGGAAATATCTGCCCTGAAAATCCTCTCCTCCTACACGGACACGGAAAGCGAACCAAAAGTGTCCTCCCTCTGCCAAGTGCAGCCGGGTAAGGCGTGCTCAGGAGCTGTCCTCCTTCAGCTATGCCAGAAACAGACTTTTAACCACTTGAAACCCTTTCGCAATTTGCTGCTTATTGCAATGCTTAAGGAAGTGGGAGACAATTGGCCATTTCATTACAACAACAACAAAGAGCTAATGTATTTTAATTCCCACCCGCTCCCTTTTTCATTCCTCAGTACGGTAGATCCGAAACAGGAACAGACAAAAAGTTATCTTAGACTAGCCTTCGCCAAGGTGCAAGTCAGAGCAGCTTTGACCAGCCTTTGGCAGATGTTTGGGATTATGGCCGTGCTGGCTGGGGCTGGTGGGAGTTGTTGCCCCAGACCCCTGGAGGGCACCACCTTGCCTGTCCTAGACTCAATCTAATGCTTATTACAATTAAAACTGTGAAGCCCCAGCCATTCTTTCTGTCTTAATTTACAACTGCTCTTAACTACGTATAAATACAAATACAAATACAGGCAGCATGAGCCACCCTCATACCTAATCCAAAAATAATTTTCAAGTGGACATCAGGAAAAACGTCCTAACTGTTAGAGCCATACGACAGTGGAACCAATGACCTAGGGAGGTAGTGGGCTCTCCGACACTGGAGGCCTTCAAGAGGCAGCTGGACAGCCATCTGTCGGGAATGCTTTGATTTGGATTCCTGCATTGAGCAGGGGTTGGACTCGATGGCCTTGTAGGCCCCTTCCAACTCTGCTATTCTATGATTCTACGGAATGACATATTGACCAACAAAGAACATTTGCCCATCTTCTGAGGCACGGGAAGACTTTGGTAAGCATTTCGTCTCTCCAAGCTGAATCGCCCTTTTTGCAAAACTACAAAGGGAAGACTTTTCATGAGACATTTCAGGCTGCTGTCTACTGTCCCTTGCCCGGTAGGCTGCCTTACACTATCGGAGGCAAGGC
Source organism: Rhineura floridana (assembly GCF_030035675.1). Lineage (NCBI taxonomy): Eukaryota > Metazoa > Chordata > Lepidosauria > Squamata > Rhineuridae > Rhineura > Rhineura floridana. The sequence goes on along the minus strand of NC_084500.1, from coordinate 19,594,671 downwards.
ACTGAGCCACCAGGATGGTCCAGCCCTGCAGTGCTGACCCAACCTGTTTCTTACCTGTAGAAACACACAGCAGCAAATGCCCCGAGCGAGAGGTTGCGTGGACAAGGTCGGTGAAGGCTCCAGGCATTCGCCATACCCTGGTTCAGGGGGAGGAAGAGAGCAGTTCATAAATCATAATAGTTCATTTCAGAACTTCCACCTTCCCACGAGATGGATGTTTTTAAAAAAGTACATCCAGGAGTTGCTGAAGGGATCACTTTCTTCTGCCTGCCATGGTGTGACCCAAGCCATACCTGGATCCCCGCAAAAAAAGCCACCGAAATCTGGGTCACAGTTACATGCAGATGCATGACCAAGAGGAAATCCCTGAGCAAATAGGTGGCTCATGTAAGTGAGCCAAGTTAGAGGAAGGGAACCCACAGCGTACACAAACACCACCAGAATTACTGGCCAATCAGATCTGGGGGAGGGAATAGGGGAAGGCGGGCTCTTTCCTGGCCCCAAAACGCAGCAAACAGTGACACACACACATACACACACACATCCCAATGTGAATTGCAATCCACCTCTCCTTTCATCGAGCTTATCACTGGGAGGGGAGGTTCAAATCCAGTTTAGCGACAACTGTGGTTTTCCCAAAAATTAAAACAGGGCATTCCTTCCTTCTTCAAACTCCTGAGTGTTTGTTTTTTGAAAAGAGAGAGAAAGAAGGAAACTCCAAAAGGAAAACGTTGTTGTTGCTATTAGCTCCATTAAGTAAAATGTCTGCCTTTATCATTAAAGTCTGCTTTTATTGCTACTGCTATTTTTAAATCAATATTTTATGTAAAGTAGATGTACATATTTTTTCATTAAGCTGTACATAAATCTTGCCAAATATATATATATTTACATATTATTAACAATCTAGGGACCCTGACTGGCCTCTTGCCAGCCCCTGGCGGAGTGAGTGCAGGCTGCCGGACCACATCAGGCGCATGCAGGGGTGTGTGTGGGGGTGAGGAATGCCGCGTCCCTCTGCCCCCCTCCGCCCCCCTCCGCCCCCCTCCTTTTGCAACTCAGCTCAGAGGGGTCACACATCACGGCACCACCCAGCCCGCCCTTTTCACGAGACAGACCGGTTTTCTTCTTCAGAGGCAAGGTAAGGGACATGAAAGGGAACAGGTGAAGGGTGCCTCACCTTTTTGGTGGGAGAATGGAGGGCCCTCCGACTGCAAGCCTCACCTCCTCCCCCGTTTACTCGGACATTCACTGGGCTCCCTCCCAAGTCAGGCTGGGTTTCCTTGTGAGAAAGGCAAGCCGTACTCTGCATATGCTCTGGGGTGCCTTCCTCTAATTCGTTTATTAAAGGTCATTTATAATCCGCCTGTATCTCAGACTGAACTGATCTCAAGGTGGGGGGGGCAGCATTCGTCTGAACGGATAATCTCAGGCATACCGCCAAAGAGCAGGTAGAACCAGTAAGCAAGCATCCATCATCTTGGAAACACCTAAGCCGGATTCTGCCTGTCAGGGACATTGAGCAATTCGCAAAAGGCTGGCGACAGGAGCCGGGACTTCAACTGGCGCCAGGACGATACCAAAGGTGGCGCCAAGTGCTACCCTCAGAAGGGAGGGCACTTTACAGACAGGGCCCCCTCACAGAGGAAGGGGGCTGGAGGCAGCCTCTATTCCCCCCCCCCCATGTCGAGGGTTGCCCACTCTCTCTTTTTAAAAACGGCGCCCCCTACTTTGCAACAGACTTCCTGCAGGAGAGAAGGCACTCTGTGCATGCTTAGGAACCACCATCCTGGTTTACAAACCACCCCCTTTGCAAATCGCCTTTCCCTGTTGGGGGATGGGCTCTGTGCATATTAGGAGGCAGCCTGGAACTCCTGCTCGGAAGCAAGCCACGCCATCTGCCGGACAGGCACTCTGGGCATGCCCAGAGGCACCCCTCAGCCCGCACTGCCACCTCCTGCCCTCCTCACCCGACGACGGCCCAGATCCCGGCCACGACGGAGTGGACGAAGGAGACGAGGAGGTTCCTCCAGCGCCAGGTGCGGGTGGCGTCGCGCCGGACGTGGGCGGGCAGCGGGGTGAGGCTGAGTGCCCGGCGCAGGGCGGCGAAGGCGAGCGTGGAGCCCGCCACCAGCCCGGCCGACCGCAGCCACGGGCCCATCGCCCTCCGCCTCCTCTCGCCTCGGCTGGGCTGGAAGTCGGCGGCGCTCCGCTCCCCTCCGGACGCGCCTCCCCGGCCCACATGCGCTCCCGCGGGGAGGACCCCCCGCCCCAGGGGGTGGAGCCCGCCCGCCAGGCCACGCCCCCAGGGGAGGAGCCAGTCAGCCCCCACCCGCCGGGTCACGCCCCCTGCCCGGTTACTATTGGCGTCATCATATATTATTACGTAGCGCTGTGATGATGCTGCAACACGCGCGCACGCGCGCGCAAACATTACCATTGTCATTATTATGAGCATCTTCATCTACACCAGTATTGTATATGGTGCCACATAATAACGACTGCTATTATTTATGCATGTATTTATTTATAAATGGACTTACATGTGAATTCCTGCTGTAAACCGCCCAGAGCGTTTGACTATGGGGAGGGGAGGTATATAAATGGAATAAATGAATAAATGAATAAATCAATTCCAGTGAGTCTGCTCAGAGTATGTCAATGGTCAAAAGTTACTTAAGGCATGGGTGGAGAACCTCAGGCCCCCCAATTATTATTATTATTATACAAAATATTTATTTATTTATGATGATATTATCTTCATTGCCATGATGCCACATCATAATGACTAATTATTATTATTATTAAGTTGCATTGTAAAATTATTGCTATTATTTGTTATTCTTCGTTCTATGGCATGAATGCCCCAGCGAGCTTACAGTCTAAAAACAAGGACACAGGAAGGGAAATGGAGGGAGGGGTAAAGAAGGCATTGCAATGATTTCCATGACAGTACTTCACTTTACTGATTAAACTATTGCCGTTTAATCAACAGAAACCTCCAAGCACTTTCCATAAGAAATGCAAAACATGCATAGGCTAATGCCGATAAAGTCAAACCTTAAAACAAGCAGACATCTCATTTATCAGCAGACAGATAACGTTAATAAAACCGATGGCAGACTATGCTATAGAAAGAGCCCTACAGCTGGATGAGGCCAAAGAGGCCCCCTCTAGTCCAACACTAGAGGAAAGGAAAGCCCCCAAGCGGATTTGGGGGCTGAATGTAAGGCTTAACAATAACTATTCCAGCTACTTATATCATGCACAATTATTTGCAAATTTGTGTCATTTGTACGGGGCACACAGACTTTGCTCTGTCTTAGGCGCAACTGCTGAAACAAAACAGAGGAATGTTGGGTGCCCTTTTAAAAAAAAAACTCTCCCTGCAAATACCTTGGGAAGGGGGGTGCTGGTAACACATAGTATTGTCCTCGATTTTAAACAGTGCTACGTGAGCCTTCACTAATTATTATTATTATTATTATTAATTACACTTGTATACCACCCCATAGCTGAAGCTCTCTGGGCGGTTTACAACATAAAAATCAATATAAATTCTACATTTGGTACAATTGCAACAATAAGAAAAACAATAATCCACGTTTTAAGTAAACATAACTGAACAATAAAACTCTAAGCAATATAGATAACATGAAAACAAAATTAATCATACACAAAACAAAAGAATATAACAATTATAAAATATATCTTGAAATAAAATAACCAAAGAGCGTTGCGTTAGTCTTTCACACGTATATTATGGCATAAGCGTTTGTGGTCTACAGGCCGCTTCCTCAGAGGCACAGCTTGCGTGACCCCTGACCCGGAGACAGGAATACTTTGCATCCCAGAAATTGACATTTGGATGTGAAGAGTTTGCTCTTTGACACTTGATGGCAGCATCAGCACATGGTATTTGATGGGTTGCTTTGTGGATTCTGACTAAAGAACCTTTCCGTTTCTGGGAGGCAAATATAAAGCAGCCACCAGGTGCCTGGAGTGGTCATTTAACTAGATTTGCCCTTGTTGAACGTCTGTCAGTGGGGCGTCCAGGGGCACTGGATTGCAAAGAGCAATTCCTTGTAACTGAATTGATCCTGCATTTCCTCCCTGGGCTTGCAAATAAACTGGAAGCCTAAAAAGAACATAAGAATAAGAACATAAGAACATAAGAAGAGCCTGCTGGATCAGGCCAGTGGCCCATCTAGTCCAGCATCCTGTTCTCACAGTGGCCAACCAGGTGCCTGGGGGAAGCCCGCAAGCAGGACCCGAGTGCAAGAACACTCTCCCCTCCTGAGGCTTCCGGCAACTGGTTTTCAGAAGCATGCTGCCTCTGACTAGGGTGGCAGAGCACAGCCATCATGGCTAGTAGCCATTGATAGCCCTGTCCTCCATGAATTTGTCTAATCTTCTTTTAAAGCCGTCCAAGCTGGTGGCCATTACTGCATCTTGTGGGAGCAAATTCCATAGTTTAACTATGCGCTGAGTAAAGAAGTACTTCTTTTGTCTGTCCTGAATCTTCCAGCATTCAGCTTCTTTGAATGTCCACGAGTTCTAGTATTATGAGAGAGGGAGAAGAACTTTTCTCTATCCACTTTCTCAATGCCGTGCATAATTTTATACACTTCTATCATGTCTCCTCTGACCCGCCTTTTCTCTAAACTAAAAAGCCCCAAATGCTGCAACCTTTCCTCGTAAGGGAGTCGCTCCATCCCCTTGATCATTCTGGTTGCCCTCTTCTGAACCTTTTCCAACTCTATAATATCCTTTTTGAGATGAGGCGACCAGAACTGTACACAGTATTCCAAATGCGGCCGCACCATAGATTTATACAACGGCATTATGATATCGGCTGTTTTATTTTCAATACCTTTCCTAATTATCGCTAGCATGGAATTTGCCTTTTTCACAGCTGCCGCACACTGGGTCGACATTTTCATCGTGCTGTCCACTACAACCCCGAGGTCTCTCTCCTGGTCGGTCACCGCCAGTTCAGACCCCATGAGCGTATATGTGAAATTAAGATTTTTTGCTCCAATATGCATAATTTTACACTTGTTTATATTGAATTGCATTTGCCATTTTTCCGCCCATTCACTCAGTTTGGGGAAGCTTTCGTTGTTGGCCCAGCGTGTATCAGAACCCGGCTGCAGCGATGCTACTGAGGACCTCTGACAGAGTGTCTCACTTTTTTCCAGCTCCCTTTCACCCTGAAACCCCCAAACAGCCCAGCAAATCCTACTGTGTAACTGTGCACTGGTGTGAAGAAGTCCCCTGCTTTTGTCTGTCCGGATCCTCCCAACATCCCCTGGTTTTGTTGGGCTGGGTCACCTGAAGAGCCTCTGACTGTGCAGAGTGGCCCCAGGAATGCGTGGGCCTGAGTGATGCAGCCAGCCAGGAGGATGTCCCTTGGTGCAAGCCAGCAAGGCCTGGGGACAGGAGGGCTGAGGGTACAAGAATAGGGCTGGCCCGAGACGCTTTGACAACCTTTGAATGAGCAGCCGAATGGAAGCCTAGTTAATTCAACCCTTGATTCAGAACTCTGACTAGAACCTTATATTATTTGTTAGTGAAAGGGCCATCGTTCAGTGGTAGAGCATCTGCGTTGTGTGGAGAAGGTCCCCGGTTCAATCCGCAGTGGCAACTGCAGGTAAGGCTGGGAATATCCCCTGCCTGAAATCCTAGAGAGCTGCTGCCAGTCAATGCAGACAATAGCAAGATGGACCAATGGTCAGACTCAATGTAAGTCAACTTTCTCTATACCCCAATAATTAACACCAAGAAAAATCAGGATTATTTTTACTTTTTTTTTAGCACAAGGAAACCCACTCAAAATGAACCAGAGTCTTTGTGCTATCCCCGTTCATGTCAATGAGGTTTGTGCAGGAGAATAATTATTGGCCATATATGTCTACCTCTTGCTCTGAGCAAGACAAGAACCCAACAGCGCCATCCCACTTGTGATTCCCAGTGTGTGGTATTCAGAGCCACCGTGGCTCTGCTCCTTGAGATAGCCATGGGCACCTACAGAGACAGGGACATCCCCCCTGGCCGATATTATATATATATGTGCTGCTGTTTTACATTGTATATATTTGGGTTTTTAAAATATACATGCAAATGTTTTAACTGTTTTTATATACGCAATTGTTCTCTATGTGGTTGTTATTGTAGTGTAAGTAGCTTTGAGATGCCTCATGAGAAGTGATTAATCATCAAAATGAAATAAATAAATAAGCCACAATGCTCTGCTTTTAAAAAAAAGAATAAAGTAAATATGTAGCATTTGCAGAACCTAAGATATGAGGCAAAATGTGCAGGCGTTGTTCTCACTCATTTTATGGGAAACTAGCCTTGCGCCCCCCCACATCAGTGTTTTAGCAGATGAATGAAGTCATACCAATGGCTGGCATTTAGCAAAGCGGATCCTTGGGAGGACCGCAGGGTAGCCCTCCAGATGTTGCTGAACTACAACTCCCATCTGCCCCAGCAAGTGTGGCCAATGGCCAGGGATGATGAGGGTGGGAGTTGTAGTTCAGCAACATCTGGAGGGCCACAGGTCCCCCACACTTGATCTAAAATATGGACCCTCACTGCATCTGGTGGCAGACAGTTCCACAGACTGGTGGTGTACAGAAGTCCTTCCTTAATGTCTCCCCTGAATCTCCCACCTTTCAACTTCCTTGAATGACCTCAGGTTTCTAATGTTAGGAGAGAGGAAGAGAAACAGCTATCTACTTTCTCCATCCCATCCCTCAATTTGTATATTTCTGTCATGCCCCCCTTATCCTTCCCCCCCCCCAGCTAAAATGTCCTAAACGTTATAACTTTTCCCTGTAGGCTTGTTCCTCTGTTGGTGTACTAATATTTTGCCCTGTCTGGCTTAACACTTGGAGAGTTTGTGTGGTGCAGTGGTTAGAGCCTTTGACCAAGTGTGGGGAAACCCCCCTTCAAATCCTCCCTCCTGAAGCTTGCTAGCTCGCCTTGGGACAGGCATCACCTCTTGGCCTAACCTTCCTAGAAGGGTTGTTGTGAGGATAAAAAAAGAGGAGTCACTACATCTGCTGCTTTCGGGTCCTTGGCCTCTTCTCAGAATAGAGCATGAATACTGAGATCTGTTTGTGTGTCTATATGTAGAATCTTCCCAAGTTGTCTTTTGGAAATACACACAGCACTGCCTTCTTTGTCTTCCCTTATGTTTTGCCTAAAAGTATCAAGGGGAGCGAGATCCAGGCCCCTTCCCACAGAGGTTGCCAGCCTCACAGAACACCTGGCAGTCTCTCTCTCCCTTAATGGGCATGACCTTGCAGGGACAGACAGCTGCCACCCGTGGTATCTCCAAGGATCAATCTGAAATCTTGAAAGCCTCCATAGACCTTTGTTGGAAAAGGAGATCCACGCATCTCCCTTCCAGAGGTAGACCTGGAAATGAAAATATTTGCCTCTCCCTACAAGATAGACGGTGGCTTGAATGGAAGCCAGAGATTAGCGGGTCACATTCCAAGTTCCTTTCATTCCCTCCTTGCAAATGTTTTGGAGGAAATGGCCCTTCTCAGCAGTTCCATTGTTCTTTGCAACAGAGCCTTACAAACCACCAGTTTATTCTGGCTCAGTAAATAATCTATAGATTCAATAATGTGAATTCTTCCCAACCCCTTATGTAAACAGTGGGTGGCATTAGCTTACATGGCTTTCCAAACAGATGAGATCAATTAATGAGTTGCTATCAACTGCTATTAGCCACTGTAGCAAAACTTTCTGGACTGTCTTCAAGGGTATCCCTACATACAGTGCATTGCAGTAGTCCAGTTGTGAGTTGACTAGGGCATAGCTAATTGCAGCCACGCAGTCCCGGTCCAGGAATAGTCTTGCGAATCACCTGTAGCTGGGCAGCGGTACTCCCATCCAGACTTCAAGCAATTATACTCTTCATCCAGGTGCTTTTAAACATATACTTGCTTAAGTTGTTCCATTGCTTTAGTACCTGATGAAGAGCTCTGTTAAGCCCCAAAGCTTGCAGCCTCCCATCACAAATGGAACTGGTTCGGGATCATTCTGCGTTCAAGTTCCGCACTCTGTCCCTTATCCCTGCAGAGACCAGCAAAGGAGGATCTCCCTTCCTTTGCATTCTTCTCTGCCAGTAGATGGACAACAGGTGGGGCGGCTCCCTTTTGTCTGGAAGGAAACCCACCTCCCCCGCTGTTTCTGCCATAATAGCAGCTCAGCATTGCCCCAAAGGGACAAGGCAATTAACTGGGATGACAGGGACCCCAGCTGTGCTGTGGAGGGGAGGGGGGGTGGGCCTGCTCATTAGTTGTGGAGGTGGGAGAGGCGCAAAGATGGGCACAGAAAAGGCCCCGAATGTTGTCCTGTAAACAATTTAATACATTTCACGTTACTTATTACATTTAAACAAGTGTGCAACAGAATTATCCATAGTCTATTCCCTACTCCTGAATCCCAAACCACAATGTAAACGGCATATTCTTGTCCTGTCTACTCCAGTTTCCATTTCTCTCTGTGGGTAATTTTATAGATTGTAAGACCTTTGGGGTGGGGACCTGCCCTCTCGTTTTTTTTTTTTTTTTGGATAAAACACCTTGCCCAGAGATGGTGATGTTTTTAAATGTTTTCATGTTGTTGCCCACACCCCTGATGTTTTGCAAGAAGCCGGCATATAAATACTTGGATGACAACAAACCAGTCAATCCAACCTGCATCCACACCATACATTTAAAGCGCACGGCTTCCCCAAATATAGTTTGCCTCTCACAGAGCTACAATCCCCAGCACCCTTAACAAATGACAGATCCCAGGATTCTTTGGGAGGGGGGATCCATCTGCTTCAAATGTGTGGTGTGTACACAGCTTATGTTAAAAGAAAGAACCGCTTGATCCCGCAAGGCCTGGCTGCAGTGCCAACCAAGCGCCTTCCCAGGAGGATGTTGCTGACAGTGTTTGGCTTCCGCGTTGCTATTGTTGCTGTGACTGGTGTGGTGCTGTATTTACTGTTATAATGAGGCATGGATGGGTCGCTGTTATTGCTTTGCCGCTGATCATCATCATTATTTATCACCACCCTTCACCCAGAGGTCTCAGGGTGGGTTACAACAAATTTTAAAATACAGCATTAAAAACAATTAAAAACAACCTAAAATCACAAAATAGGGTGGGTCCTAAAAATATACGTCTGAGGCCTCAGACCAGGTTAAAGATGGGATTCTTCAGCATTCGCCTAACGCTGTACAGTGAGGTTGCTAGACAGACCTCAGTGGGGAGGGCAACCCACAACTTAGGGGCCACCAGAGAATTAATGTGATTACTACTGAAGTTAAGCAAGAGTCACTTCCCACCAGAGGGGGGGGGATTCATTTTTGGCTATCATCATCATTATTATTATTAAATTGTTGTAAACCTCCCAGAGAGCTTCAGCTATGGGGCGGTATATAAATGCAATAAATAAATAAATATCATCATCATCATCATCATCATCATCATTTAAACTCGTTACCAAAAAGTCTCCAAGTACCTTAATGTTTGAAAACATAAACATAAAAGCATTATATCATAAGGATATGTGTGTGGGGGAAGAATTTAATACAAAACTTTAACAGTTGGATGTCCACTAATTAACAGTTTAATACAACGCCTACAATTTATTAATATGCATATCACACCCCCCCAATGGTGGTTAATTGTTACTGTTGTTGCTGTTTATTTGTTTATTGTTTACTAAATTACTTTGCGGCGGTTTATCCGCCAGAGTCCCCAAGGGGGCCCCGCCTCCAAGAGACGAAGTTCCCATTAACTCTCTCCTCGCTGGTGGCTCTGACGACCGGCCCGCGGCCGGCAGCAACGTGGCACGGCGCAGTCCGAGCCTTCTCGTCCCTAGCCGGCCACTGTAGCCCTTCCCGGAAGCGTTTCCATGGCGACGCGAGTCCCGGTGGCCGCGGCCTGGTGAAGCCTGATGGAGAAATACGAGCGGATCCGGGTGGTCGGGAGGGGGGCATTCGGGTGAGGAGGGAAGGGGAGAGGGGGGTGGCGGGAAACGGCTTTTTCTCCCCCACCCCATCCCGTTGCTATGGCGACGGGAAAAAGCGCACCCTCTTTGCTAACCAGTCCGGGGCTTGGCGTCCCCGTACCCAGTTTGGAAGGGGCTGCCCCATGCACGACGAGGCACCCCCAGTTCCCCTTGCATCCCCCTGCCCTGACCCCTATAAGGTCGCAGCCCTATCATGGGACAGTTTTCCCCTAAGAATTTGTTCAAGTAATTAACATATGCAAATAAAACAAGCTATTTTTAAGAAATATTGTTTGCATATGCCAGTTACTGCATTTTAGAAAAGCAATTTAGTTTCAAATTGACTCCGGATTACCATAACAGAAATAAATCGGTATATGGTTTATTGGCCAGGCTTTCTAAGTCTGCAATCCTACATGCACAATTTAACCCGGTGATGATAAAGTGGGGCTTACTCCTGAGGAGACGCACAGAGGATGAAGGCCAGCATGGCGACATAGTTAGGGAGCCAGGGACGATCTGGGTTCAAATCCCCGCTCGGCAATGAAGCATACTCGGTGGCCTTTGGACAGTTCACTCTGTCTTAGCCTAGCCTACACGGCAAGGTTGTGAGGGTAAGATGGTGGGGGGCAGATGGGGCTACATGAGCCATCTTGATCTTTTTGGAAGAAAATGGTGGGATATACGTGCACTAAATAGCCCACTCTTTCCCACTTTCTTTGTGTCAGCTCCTTTGCTGAGTAGAACCATTTCCCCTCTGAGCTTAGGCAAGCTCCAATATTAGTGATGTTCTGGTGCCTATTAAAGACACGCTTATGCTCCTAGGCTTAATTGCTGGCGCTAAACTCCAGGAGATTTTATTTTATTTTTACACCACCTGCGTTATCCACTGTGTTTTACTCTGTATGGTGATTTTAAGATTGGTGGTGTTTAAATGGTTGCATGCCACCTCGAGACTGAGGTCTGTTCATTTCAAACAGGTCTACTCTGAATAGTAGCTGGATCCAACCCCTGGAGTTTATGCCCAGGTTGAGTGCATATGGAATTGTGTGACCCCCCAATCTGCCAGACTGTTACAGGGGTTGATGGGAATTGTAGTCCAGTGACGCCTGGAAGATCACACAGGTTCCTTATCTCTGCTTTTGAAAAAGAGTGTTGCATTGCTTTTCTTCTGCATGAGTGATATTCACCAGTTATGCTTACTAAACTAACAGCCAGTTTTTATGAGCCTTATGACAGTATCCTTAAGGTGGTGGTTTTGTCCCACGTGCATTACATTTAATCTGTAAACCCTTTCAAAGTAGGCCACTTTTACTCCCATTCCACAGATGGGAGACTTGAGGCTGAGCGTTAGTGACCTGCCCAGGATATTCCACCCGTAACACAGCTTTGAGACTTCTTTTCTCAGTGGAAGAGTGCATGCTTTATATTCCCCAGGTTCAATCTCATTTAAAAAGGAGCTTACACGTAGAAGGTTTCCTCTGCTTAATACGCTGGAGACCCACTGGCAATTCTAGGCTGGTTGACTCCATGGCCCAACTCAGCATAACGCGGTTTCTGACATTGAGGTCCTAATTTCTTTTGTTGTCCTTTTGTGGCCTGATACATCATAGTCACCTTCCTCTTGTCTGTTCCCTTCCCCGTGCTGGACAGGATTGTACACCTCTGCTTGCGCAAAATGGACCAGAAATTGGTGATCCTGAAGCAGATCCCAGTGGAGCAAATGACCAAGGACGAGCGTCTGGCTGCACAGAACGAGTGCCAAGTGCTGAAACTGCTCCACCACCCCCACGTCATCGAGTATTATGAGAACTTTCTGGAAGACAAAGCGCTCATGATCGCCATGGAGTATGCCCCAGGTGAGATGCTCCTGCTCACAACGGCATGCACCATTAAGGCAGGTGTGGGGAACCTTGGCCCTCCAAATGTTGCTGAACTACACTTCCCATCGCTCCTGGCTGTTGCTGGGGCTGCTGGGAGTTATAGTTCAGCAACAGGCACTGTTGCTGTTGCCTTTTCGGCGCCTGCTGAAAGACCTTCCTCTTTCCACAAGCCTTTTATCCCAGTCTGTGTTGGAATTGTTTTGAAAGATGTTACTAAAGGTTCCTTTTTAAGATGTTTTGTTTTCAAAGAAACTTTGGAGATGTTTTTAACGATGTTTTGTTTTTAAGATGTTTCTAGTGTTTTATTGCTTCCTGTTTGCCGCCCTGGGCTCCTTCTGGGAGGAAGGGCAGGATATAAATTTCATAAATAACAATGACAACATCAGGAGAGCCAAAGGTTCACCGCACCTGCTTTAAGGCAAGAGTGCGGAATGTTAGCCCTGAAGCTGAATGCGGCCCTTCAGAGCTCTCCATCTGGCCCTTAGGACTCTTTCTAGGCCACACCTTCTCTCCCCCTTGCTGGCCCTGCTCTGTGCCGCCTTTGAGTGCTTTTAGCCAGCTGGAATGTGTCCTTAAACTGTGACAATGCCTCTTCCTTGCCTGGACGGAGGTAGGTGTGTTTGTGTAAAAACCTCTGTCTTTTGTGTGACTGGAATGTAGCCTGTTGTACAAAATCACACCTGTTGCTCTGCCCGCTTTCATCTCTGGCCCCGCCCACCACTGGCATGCGGTGCCTGGGAGGTTGCCCACAATATGGCCTTTGGGCTGCCAAAAAGGTTCCCCACCTCCGCCTTAACGGAAGGGCTGCAGCTCAGCGGCAGAGCACCCGCTTTGCGTGCAGAACGTCCTAGAGGTAATCCCTGGCAACTCTGGGTAGGATAGAGAAAAAACTCCTCTCTGACATCCTGGAGAGCCAATGCTTAGGGAAGATTTAATGGCAATTTGCAAAAGGAGGCCATCTTTCCACTGATTTAAAGACAAGTAAATAGACTCTGATTGTGATAACAACCAAATGTTTCATGTGCAAACATCGCCTAGACTCTAGTGCAGGGCTGGGTGAAGCTGTGGCTGTCCAGATGTTTCTGGACTCCAGTGCCCAGCATCCCTGCTCATTGGCATTCCTGGCTCGGATTGATGCGAGATGTATTCCGTGAACATCTGGAGAGCTGCAGGTTCCTCACCCCAGCTCCAGACACAGGCCTTGCCTACATGGAAGGGGATTCTGTGGCCCCCCAGAAGTTATTGGACTACAAGTTTTGTCAGCCCCAGCAACCAGCATGGCCAATGGTTAGCGATGATGGGAGGTGGAGGCCAGCAATGTCTGGAGGGCTGCCACGAGTTCCCTCCCCTGATTTAAAGCCTGAAGGAGAGAAGTGATTTGAATCTGAAAATGGAAGATACGCAGCTCCGATGTTATAAGGACCATTTCTGAATCAACACGGATGGGGGCGAGAAGGGAATTCAGTGGGAAACAGATGGATGTACAGGAGCGAACGGGGGACGAAACGGTTTGAACAGCAAATTAGAATTGGCAGAGTGAAGGGAGTCCTTGCATGCTGGCATCTTCACGCAGGGCTGGGGAAATGCCCCCTTCTGGAGCCCCTGCCAGTCAGTGTAGACAGTACTGAGGTACATGGACCAGTGGTCTGCGTCATAGCTTCCCACATTCCCAGGACTGGGAAAGGAGCAAACACAAGTTCCAGAAGAATGGCCACGTCAGTCTTGTAGCACCTTAAAAGGCCAACACATGAATGGTGGTGCGCACTTTCTTCCTCAGACGCAGGAGAAGCTGCCTGTTGACTTAGGCGTGAGCCCCTAGGCTTTGGCAGGAGGGCCCACTCTGCCTGACCGTCTCAACAGATACGATTCGTAATAAGGAAGCAGCGGCGGTGGAGACGTCGGGAAGGGACGTAGCTGGAACAGCACCAGAAACAAACCAAACCAAACTGGGCCTGAAGTCACTCAACCTCATAGGAGACTGGAGAGCTGCCTTCCACCAAGGCAGACCGTTCACCCGTCTAGCTGGGCATTGCTCTTCCGGAGCTGGGGCAGAGCTACCTGAACCTTTTTTGTCAGGAGATGTTGGGGATTGAACCTGGGACCTTCTGCACGCAGAGCAGGGCCTCTGCCACAGAGCTATAGCCATGCCCCTAAAAATAACGTAAGATTCTAGTCCTCGTGGTTCTGAACTAAGAGCTAATTGAAATCGGAACACTGGAAGCTGCCTCATACTGAGTCAGACCATTGGTCCATCTAGCTCAGTACTGCTTACACTGACTGGCAGCAGCTCTCCAGAGCTGTTTTGCAGCCCCACCCGCAGATTCTATTGGGAATTGAAGCCAGGACCTTCTGCATGCAAAGCAGATGCTCTGCCACCGAGCTGTGGCCTTCCCACCAATTCTTTGCCCTGTGTAAACGGTGGAAGCGAAGCACGGCTTTTGATCTTTGGCTTGCTAGTGTTAGCAAGAGGCAGTGAATTACCCAAGCGCCCCCCCTCCTGCTCCACCTCCCGGCTTTTGCCGCACTCAGATCCATCTTCTCTTCTGAGATTTTACTGTCCTTTTGTTCCCTCCTTGTCTGTCTCTCTCTCACTCACTAGACTAAAACACAGCTGCCTGTGCTGCTTCTCCCAAGAACACCCCGCCCTCCAGGGCTTCTTTCACTCATTTCTTTCCAGCCTTAAAGGCGAGGGACGCTTTTTCCTCCGGATGGGGAAAGGGGTTTTTGCTACACGTCTGCACCTGGTCAGGATTCCGGGGGAACCGGCCAGATTCTCCTCTCCGCTTGGCTGGAATCCAGAGGCCGCCTTGTGCTGGGCATGCTGTGGTGCTCTTTGTCAAGAGTTGTCTGGATTTGTTTTAAGAACTGTGTATTTTTTTTCAAATGATACAAGGTTTTTTTTGTTTCTGATTGGAAAAAGCCTCCCCCTCTCCACTCCTAGCAAGGGCCCAGGGAGGTAACGCAGGAATGTCAGAAACCGCCATATATTAGGTCAGTTTTACTGACCATGTGGTCGAATAAACTGTCATTCATTCATTCATTCATATTAGGTCAGACTGTTGCTCCATCTTGCTTGGTATTGCCTGCTCTGGCTGGCAGTGTCTTTTCAGGTCCCTACCTGGATGTGCTGCCAGGGATTGAGTGTGGGACCTTCTGCGTACCAAGCAGGTGCCCTGTCACTGAGCTATCATCCTTCCCTTAAACATAAAGTAAGGTTCCAGTCCTCATGGTTCATAATTTATTTATTTATTTATTTATTTTCATTTCTAGACCGCCCATAGCTAATAGCTCTCTGGGCGGTGTACAAAACGAGATTAAAATACAATATAGAATAAAATCAGTAACAAAGGAACACATTAAACTAAAAACATAAAAATAATAAAGGGCTGGTTCAAACAGGAAGGTAGGGAAGTGCCTTGTACAGAGCCGGACCTTGTGGTCCACTTGGCTGACTCTTGTCCCCACTGACTGGCTGTGGCTCAGTCTCCAGGGTCTCAGATCGGGGCTTCCCTGGGCCTCGCTGGAGGTGCCCGGGACTGCACCTGGCACCTTGTGTGAGCAGAGGAGGTGCCCTGGCACTGGGCGACCGCGAAGCCTGCGTTAGGACACACCCTGAGCAGCCCAAAGCCTCACCCATGCGGCTGTCGTCACTCCCACCCCTGACCCCAAACCCTGGGCACTTTTGCTAGGCCTCTATGAGGTGCAGCAGGTCAGACCAATGACTCCTCTAGCCCAACATTGTCTAACCCCAGCCTTCCCCACCCCGGTGCCCTCCAGGTGTCCGGGCTCCCGTCAGCCCCACCGTCACTCGGCTGGTGGTCATCGAAAGCACCTGGAGGGCACCAGGGTTGGGGAAGGGTGGTCTACCCCAGGGGTGGTGACGCTCCAGACGTCATCCCTGGGGCCAACGGGAACTGGGAGTCCAGTTTAGTGGGCCGCAGGTTCCCTGTCTTGAACTCTTGGATTTATTTGTCTTAAAATGGTGGTAGGCCCCCTTTTCCTTGCCTGACTTAGCCTCAGCTTGCCTACATTGAGAAGGGTCCCCTGCCTGAGACCCTAGAGGGCAGCTGCTAGTCAGTGTTAGCAGCACCAAGCCAGAGGAAAGGATCTCAAGCCGCTCCCTGTGTCACTCACCCTTCCTGCCTCCGAGCATCCCCCCCCCAAGTCCCCATTCTCCAGGTCAAGGCGGGCTCGACATGCTGCTTCCTAGCAACACCTGGGCTAAGCTGCGGTGGAAAGAATGCAAGAGAGAGGCCCATTGTTCCCGGGCCCTGCCCCTCCTCCCCCTCCTCCCCCCCTTGCAGGTCGCCTTCAGGTGGGGGCCACTCCCCTCTCCTGCCCTGGCTTGCAGGTGCAGAGGAGGTTTCCCATTTCAAAGTGGGCAATGGTGGCAAGGCGCCTGCTCGCTGCTGCACCCTGCAAAGCTGAGACTGGTGGTGGTGGTGGTGTGGGGTTTTTGGAGGGTGGTGGTTTGAAAACGAGCCCTGGGTTTGTTTTGGTTTTTTGAGGCTGGGGAGCGGGAGGGGGGGAAGGGGGCGCGGAGACGTCCATCCCAGAGGAGGAGGCGGATCCACAGACCACCAAAGCTTTGAGGCAGAACAGAACAGGTTCAACTCGTTCCCAGCTCTTGGAGAAAGCTGGGCTTTTTTGTCCCACCCTTGGCCAAGAGCCAAGGTTAACCCCTTTAGGGACAAGTAGCTCTCCTCCTGCTCCTAATTCAGGGGAGTGAGTGCCGCAGTTTTCCTTGGGAGGTGGACTTCTGTAATGATGATGATGATGATGATGATGTAGCAGTATTTTATTTATCTATTATTTGATTCATATATCCCGCCCTTCCTCCCAGCAGGAGCCCAGGGCGGCAAACAAAAGCACTAAAAACACTAAAACATCATAAAAACAGACTTTAAATTAAAACAAAACATCTTTAAAAACATTTTTTAAAAATCTTTCAAGACATCTTAAAAAAAAAGGTTTAAAAACACCTTAAAAAGCAGTTCCAACACAGACGCAGACGGGGATAAGGTCTCTATTAAAAGGCTTGTTGAAAGAGGAAGGTCTTCAGTAGGCGCCGAAAAGATAACAAGAGTTGGCGCCTGTCTACTATTTAATATTTGATAGTAGCAGCAGCAGTATTAGTATTATTTCAGTGTATTGCCTGCTGTTCCTCGTAAGGTCCCAGGGTGAGTTACGACAGTGTGAAATCAAACCCAGCATTAAAAGAAGCTTAAAACAAATTACAGCCACAACAATCGGGGCTGGCTCGACATGGGTAAATCACAGTCCAAAGGCCAGGGTAAAGAGGTGCAGCTCCAGCATATGGCGGAGCCTCGCCTGCTCCCTCGCTTGCAGGGCCTGAAGGGATTCAGCACCCGCCCCCATCGCCCCTCCCTCCTCTGTCCAAATTGGCTAGAACTTCAGAGTTCTGCATGTGCAGCCACCGGCCAAGTGTGGCTTGGCTTCCTTGCTTGGGCTTTTCCGGAGCAGCGTCCTGGTGCATTCTTGCAGCGTGCATGCTGTCTCTGCTAATTGGGACGAGAGGGTTGTGAGGCTTTGCCTTTCAGCCAGCAGGCTGGACTTCTGAAATGGAGAGGTTGGATTGGGAGAACTTCTCTGTCTGTGGGCA
Source organism: Rhineura floridana (assembly GCF_030035675.1). NCBI lineage: Eukaryota > Metazoa > Chordata > Lepidosauria > Squamata > Rhineuridae > Rhineura > Rhineura floridana. The sequence goes on along the minus strand of NC_084500.1, from coordinate 19,577,141 downwards.
TAGGGTGGACAGCAGGAAGGCTTCCCCCTCCCCATCTGGCATGTGCCTAACCGGTGGAACTCATTGCAACAAGATGCAGAGATGGTCTCTAAAATGAACTGGGCCCTCCAGATGCTGCTGAGCTCCACGTTAGCTCTGTCAGTGGGTATCTTGAAACGGACCCTCTGTGTCAGGACACCTTGGAGACTTCCAGACCCTGAGCCCAGATGGTTGGAAGCGGCCGTCGCCATGGTCAGGCCTTCCCTGTGAGCTTCTCATTGGGCTTCTGGCTCTCCCCTGTTGGAGGCAAAATACTGGTCTAGATGGGCCTTAGCCTGACCCACCCAGGCTCTTCCTCTGCTCCTGAGGCATACTGGCATTTTGGCCTTTCCAAGCCAATGTTTTTGCATGCCAGGGAACTGCTACGGGAGAGGCAGGCGGCGGCTGGATCAGGTCAAAGAGGGGCCATATTGTACGGCATCCTGTTCCCCATAGCGGCTGACCAGATGCCCCCACAGGAAACCCACAAGCAAGGCATGGAGGCAGCAGCCCTCCCCCATCTTGCAGCTTTTAATTGGAGGTAGGCTGCCCCTGTGCCTGGAGATTTGGTTTCACAACCCTGGTTCATCGTCAGAATGTTTAAGAGCAGCCCTGCCAAATCAGCCCAAAAGGTCCGCCGAGCTTCTCACATTGACCAAACAGATGCCCTAGTGCGAAGCCCTCAAGCAGAACATAAAGGGGATAGTCCTTTCCCACTATGGTTCCCAAACAACTGATACTGAAGGGGTAGGCTGCCTCTGAACCTGGAGGTTTGATCTGCCCATCATGACTAGTAACGATGGATAGACGTCTCCTCCTTCTCGGTGAATTTGTTTACTCCCTTTCTGAAGCCATCCAAGTCAGCGGCCACCACCGCGTCTGGTGTCACTGAATTCCTCACGGTAGCAATGGTTTGAACAAAGAAGTACTTTTTGTTTGTCCTGAACCTCCCCACCTATCAGACTGTGCTGAGGAGTGCCCACAAATTCTGCCTCATCAAAGACTATTGCTGTTCATTCCGTTGCTGCCTTTCTGAAGACAAACCAGGGCTCACAAAATTCGCTTCCTCCCTCGCTGCAGGTGGTACGTTGGCCGAGTTCATCCACAAACGTGGCAGCTCCCTCCTGGATGAGGAGACCATCCTCCACTTTTTCGTGCAGATCCTGCTGGCCCTGCACCACGTCCACGCTAAGCAGATCCTGCACCGGGACCTCAAGACCCAGAACATCCTCCTGGACAAGCACCACATGATTGTCAAGATCGGTGACTTTGGCATCTCCAAGATCCTCAGCAGCAAGAGCAAGGCCTACACGGTGGGCCCTGCCGGCGGCTCTGGGACCTGAGACAGGAGCCTCGGCCTCTTGGTGCCTGGGCTCCATAGTCTCCTCCGCCTGGCAGATGGGGAGGCGTGGGTGTCAGGAGAGGCTCCCCCTCCCCTCCCCTTGGGGGTCTGCACTCACAACTTTCCCCTGCTGCTTTCCACACGCTCGGAGCGCAACAGGAGGGTGGGTTAGAAGCCGCGTTCCAGCCTTTCCCTTCTTTGTGTCGCTTGGCTTGCTCGCTCAAGCTGTGTGGAGCGCTTTATGCTGTGAGGCCCACCTCTGCCTCGCATAACGAGGGCCCTGATTGTGGATGCGGATCTGTGGGGGGAACCGGCCCTGCCTCTGGAGAGAGGGTTGGACTTGAGGGCCTCCCTACACCCCTTTTCCCCCCTCCTTCTTTTCATTCATATGTACGTGTTGTTCCTAGGTGGTGGGCAGCCCGTGTTACATCTCTCCGGAGCTGTGTGAAGGCAAGCCTTACAACCAGAAGAGTGACATCTGGGCCCTGGGCTGTGTGCTGTACGAACTTGCCAGTCTGAAGAGGGCTTTCGAGGCCGCGGTAAGGAGGCCAGGCTGCGGGAACAGGGGGCTGGCCTCCAAGGTCCCAAATGCCCACCCTGAGCCATGGTCCCGTAAGGGTTGCGTTGCTTGTCCGTGCAGCCGCCCAGCATCCTGTCTCTGACAGGGGACAGCTAAATGCCTGTAGGAAGCTGGCCCGTTACCAGGAAAAGCCGGGCCATATAAGCCAGCCCTCAGTTCTGCCGCTCTGAGAGTGGGGCAGCTTTCTCTCTCTGCAAGCAGTGAGTGGCTTCACTCCAGAAAAACCTGGAGTGGATTCCACTGCCCCACTGACAGGGGGCTACCAGGCCACCACTGCATTTAAGCCCAATGGTTTTGTAAACCTCCTCCAATCTTCCTTCTTGTGTTTTCCTTTTGGTAAGCGAAATAGCATCTCCTTCACGAGCCTTTTCTCATGGGGTGATGCTGACAGCTCCTCCTCTAGCCTTTTCTGGGAGGGTGGCTTGGCAAGGGGGCATTCCACCGTGCCTCTGACTGTGGGCCCTATTCCCCACCCCAGAACCTGCCAGCCTTGGTGCTGAAGATCATGAGTGGGACGTTTGCCCCCATCTCGGACCGCTACAGCCCCGAGCTGCGGCAGCTGATCCTCAACCTGCTCAACCTGGACCCCTCCAAGCGGCCCCAGCTGAATGAGATCATGGCAGAAGCCATCTGCGTCCGCCCCCTCTTAAACCTCTACACCGACGTGGGCAGCGTCCGGATGAGGAGGCAAGTGCCGTTGGGATGGGAGCTTGGGAAGCAGGCTTAGACCCATGTAGCGCCCCTCCACGAACGCTAGGAGCTTAGGAGGCCTCTTTAGACCATTGGTCCACCTAGCTCAGTATTGTCTGCTCTGACTGGCAGCAGCTCACAGAGGATATTCCCAGCCCTACCTGGGGACCTCTGCTGTAAAGCTGTGGTCCTTCCTCTAAAAGTAAAATAAAATTGTAGTCTTTGCGGTTCTGAATAGAGGGATGAAACAGGAAGCCTTATAGCCTTATGCTGGGTCAGACCGCTGCTCCATCTAGCTCAGTATTACTGACACTGACTGGCAGCAGCTCTCCAGGGTTTCAGGTAGGGAGTCTTCTTCCCTTGCCATTGGGAATTGAGCTTGGGACCTTCTGCATGCGAAGTGGGGGCTCCACCACTGGGTACAGCCCTTCCTCACACTGTTTTCCTTCGACAGACCCGAGAAGCCGCTAGCTGCAATGCCGCCAGTGGCCCACGGCAGGGTTGGAGGGGGAGCTGTTGGCCCTGGAGCCAGAGGTAAGGTGGGAGGGCATTTGAAGGGGGGTTTCAAACCCTCTTTTGGAAAAAAATTGGCCGGATCTTTCCCTGATGGTCTAAGGGGCACGGTGTGGGGTGCTACATAGTTGATGAGGGTGTGTGTGGTTCATGCCCCCTTTCCTAGCTGGGTGAGACTCCCCTCACATGATTCCTAGCAGAGAATTCCCAAATGATTAGGAACTAACAGGGCCTTCTCTTGGATCCAGGTGCCCGAGCCGGCTCAGCGAGGCCTGGCATCCCTCCTGCCCCGTCTTCTGTCTACACCTGGGGGGGCGGGATCACCACCCCTCTCCGCCTGCCCATGCTGAACACGGAGGTGGTGCAAGTCTCCACTGGAAGGACCCAGAAGGCGGGTGTGACCAAATCTGGGCGGCTGATCATGTGGGAGGTGAGAGGTTGAGGGGGGTGGGGGAGGGGTGGGGGAGCCCATCACCATCTGCCTCTCAGCTGGGGAGCGTGGAGAGGTGGAATGCAAGTTGATTGCCAGCGGGCAATGTCTTGCCTGTTCAAGGTAAGGTCTCTTAATCTGCCTTTCCTTATTGCAGCCTTTGCTCCTGCGCGTTTTCCTTTGCAATGTAGTGCTCTGTCGTTTGCTCCCTCTGAAGCCACACGTGCGTGCCTTTTGGAGAGGGCGTTAGTGAAGAAAAAGCCGTGTCTAAACGATTGCTCCCCCTAATAGCGAACTCAGGTGCCAAGGGCCGACAGAATTAAGAGTCAAAACAGGGTCCCTTAGTGGCCCTGCTTTGTCAACCTTGTAGTATGGGGACATCAGGGCAGATAAGGTGACAACAGCTCTCGGGCATGATAGCTAAATGGGACCTCTGCATACAGAGTGGTTCCCCTCCTTCTAATAGCGAGCACAGGTGGGGACCAGTCGTGGCCGGCGGCTCCGATGCCAGTGGGGCAGTGGATCTGCTCCGGGCTTTAGTCTGAACTTTCAAGAAGCTCCGTGAAAGTTTGGCCTAAAACTCAGAGCAGATTCACTGCCCCACTGACAGAGCCACCAGTCTCCACTGAGTGGGACCCAAACAGGGAGATATTGTGAGGTTTACATCTCACTCTCGCTCGCTCTCAGGGGTAGAGTCCACACACACCCTAATGGGTAGAGTCCAACCAGGAACGAACATCTCCTGTGGCCGTGGAGTGTTGAACGTTAGTTGGAAACAGGAAAAAAGGGCACAGGGTGGGGTGGGGAATGGAGTGTCCGGGAGGAGGGCGATGCGACTGGCACCCTAAATGGGAGCCCTCAAGTTCGGAGGTGAGGAAACATGGCAACATTTTAAACCCATCCATAATAAAATAAGCAAGTAAATAAAAAATAAGTACCTTACGTGAGGTTGGCCCTGGGGCTCACACAGGCCTGGAAGCAAGGTCTCCCTGAGACCCCCGCGCTACTTCAGGTGTTTCATGGCTGAGCCCGGACCCCGTTGCAACCAGGCACTAAGCCCTGCTTGGCCCAGGCAGGAACGTGACGCCTGGCCCACCCACTGCTGCCGCTGTAGCTGTTGTTTTCTTTCTCTGCCAGCCGCCCCCACTTGGCACGGCCGGGGGGCCCTCGCTTCCCGGGGCTACTGAGCAGCTGCAGCCCCAGTTTGTGTGTCGATTCCTGGAGGGCCAGTCTGGGGTGACCATCAAACATGTGGCCTGCGGGGACCTTTTCACCTCTTGCTTGACAGGTATGAGGGCAGGGTGGGGAGCTGGGGGGCTTTCAGGGAGGGGTGCAGTGTTCTCTGGCTTGTCCATCCAGAGGGGTGTTGTGCAAGGGGTGGTTACACAGGGCACTGCCCCAGCATCCTTGTTTTTGTGTGTGTGTGTGCATGGGCGTTTGTGAAAATACATTTTTACCAGGCACCAGCTGGGCAGCAGGTGCATTCCATCCATCTCCATACCAGGCAGCACGTGAAATCCACGCTCTAGGTGCGTGCTTGGGCGTCTTGAGAAAAACATTCCTTTAAAGTTTCTAGTTCTCATTGTTGCAGAGAAAACTTGTACGATGTCTAAATATTTGGGACAGAATTCCTCCACCATGTTCAACCCCCCTTTTTAAAGCCACACAATGTGCACTGTCCAGGAAATGTGAATTTGCAGAATGTATCCTTGTTGCAGAACTTTAGTTTCTTGGTTGTGGGATCAGATATTTGGAGGGAGGAGGGTTGGCCTGGGCGATTGAGAAGCGAGAGGTTGCTGCCCCCTGGCTTGCCTGCTTGCACCACTGGCTGTTTTTGCCTGGGAGGGCTGGGAGGTCATTGCCTCTCTTTGACTGCAGCACTTGGCTGTCCAGCAGGATGATGTCGCCTTGCAGCTTCCGCACCAACCGGCTTGTTTGCCGGCCTGCTGTCCCCAGCTGTGCCAACTGTGGGGCCCCTCAGGCTTTCAGCCACAGGGTTCATAGAATCATAGAATAGTAGAGTTGGAAGGGGCCTCTAAGGTCATCAAGTCCAACCCCCTGCACAATGCAGGAATCCAAATCAAAGCATTCCCGACAGATGGCTGTCCAGCTGCCTCTTGAATGCCCTCTTGCGTCCCCAAGCTACAGCCTTCTGTGGGAACTGCTGCCATAGAGGGTTTAGTGCAGGGTGTGTGTAAGAGGAGCAACTGCCAGTGGATGCTGGCTTGCTCTAGACCAGGGGTCATCATGGGACCCTTGAGGTTTTCCCCTAAGCCTTTGAGCCCCCCCCCCAAACACGCGCTCACTGGACCCTTGGCCATGAGATGGAGAGGGTGGTTATCTTGTCCCTCCCTTGAAAAGTACATAGAGCTGAAGGAGGAAGCTGAAAGAGCAATGCTGTTTCCCACTTCCTCGTTCAACTCTATGTGCTTTTCAAGGCTCAGGTTAATTTCGGCTCTGGCATTTATTCAGATCTTGGGAAAGTGTGTGTGTCCGTGCGCACAATTTCCCTGTCTCTGAGGGGAGATCTGATCCAAGGGAGGGGTGTGTGAAGTGATTTGAGGGGTTAGCACCCACACGCTTGGTCAAAAATGCAAATGCGGGCCTCAAAAGGTTTGTGACTCCTGCGCCCGACTCTGCTTGCAGCTCTCCTTTGTCCCCACAGACAGAGGGATCGTCCTTACCTTTGGCAGCGGCGGCAGCGGCTGCCTGGGGCACGAGACGTTCACAGATGTCAGCCAGGTTTGTGGGCTCTCGGTTTTCGAGCTTTACCAGGACGGCAGGGCGGGCAGGTCACCTTACCTTGTTGCCCCAGAGCACACTGTGCCTCACAGAGGCTACTGTTAGATCCCGGTTTCCACACCTCGACTTCCGTGACAGAAACATCACAAAGGAACGCATCCTTGTCTGGCGTACGAGGCCTTCCTTCCTGGGAGCAATCCTGACCTAGCAAATTTGGCTGCTCGGTCATCCATCTGGGGGATGGATACGTGCCGGAGGTTGCGCATTTGTGGGACAGAGAGGAGGAAGTGATTGTGTGTGTGTCGTGTAATCCACGTAACCTGCTGCCGCCGTTCTACTCTGCAGCCTAAGATTGTGGAGGCCTTGCTGGGCTATGAGATCACACAGGTGGCCTGCGGTGCATCGCACGTCCTGGCTGTTTCCAACGAAGGGGAGGTCTTTGCCTGGGGCCGTGGGGACAACGGTGAGTGACGGGTGCAGGCAGAGGGGTGGGGAGGGGGCTTCACACTCTCTTGGCTGCTGCTTCTCCTGAGCACCTTCCTGTGCCCTCTCCTCCGCCTGGAGGCAGCGGAGGCTCCCTCTGACCACTTGCTGAGGCCTCCCATCCCTCCTTTCTCTCCCAGGGCGCCTGGGGCTGGGGACGCAGGAGTCCCACAGTTCCCCGCAGCAGGTTCCTGTCCCCCCCGACCATGAGGCGCAGAAGGTCCTCTGCGGCATCGATTCCTCCATGATCCTGACGGCGAGGAACCAGATTCTGGCCTGCGGGAGCAACAGGTATGGTGCAAGGAACACGACGCGTGTTGGGGGTGTACAGGGAGTGCTTGCTTGGCGTCGGGAGCAGTTTCTCTTCCCAGTCCACCAGGGGCAGACCTGAATCTCGGCCTAGGGCAGGGGTGGGGAATGGTCAGCCCGCAGGCCAAAGGGGGCCCTCCTGGCCTCTCTCCCTGGCCCCTAGGACTCTTGCCAAGGCACGTCCCCTCTCCCCTGGGGCCATGACCCCACCCTGAGCCTGCTCGGTGCCCTCCTGAAGTGCTTCTACTTGGCTGGAATGTGCCCTTGAGCTGTGACGGGCAGCAGTGCCTCCTCTGTGCATGTGGAAAACCCTCCTGGCTTGTTGCCTGCCTGGAATGTGCCCTGCTTTACAAAGATGTCCCATTGATCACTCCTACTTTTGCCTCTGGCCTTGCCCACCACCGGCATGCGGCCCCCTCTCAGGTTCCCCGCTAGGGAATGTGGCCCTCAGACTGGGGAAAAATAGTTCCCTACCCCTGACCTGGAGGGTCTTCTCCCTAACCCAGAGTTCCAGTTCTGGAAGGTGGTGAAGCTGAACTGCCGCAGGAGAGCAGATGCTGTCCTGTTGACCTGCCTGGAGGACAGGGAGGGAGGCCCCACATACTTATAGCAGGGCTAGCCAGGCTCAGTGCTACTCACTCCTGCTCCTTTCCAGATGGATTTGGGTGGCCTTGCAGAATGGCAGGGAAAGGCAGGCTGGACTCTTCATTTTGCTGGGCCAAAGTCTCCCAAATGGAAAGGCCTCTGTCTTCTTGAGTCTCATGCTGGAGACAGAGCTCTCTCAATAAATGCAGGATAGTCCTACAGTGTGACCCTTTCTTGAGCGCCTTCTCCTGCTCCTCCAGGTATAACAAGCTGGGTCTGGACAGGATCTCATCCCAGGGGGAGCCTCTCGCTGTAGAGCAGGTGGAGGAAGCCCTTGTTTTCACCTGCGCCCGCTCAGCCCCCTTGAGTGAAGAGGCCATAGTGTGGGCCGACATTGGAACAGCCCATTCGGCGGCCGTCACAGGTGAGCATCAGGTGGAGGTAACTCGGTCAAGGGACAGCTAGGCCTATGATGGTCTTCTGGGGGCTGGGTGGGTTGGTTTGGGTTCTTCTGGGAAAGAGTGCCTCTGAGTACGTGCAGAGTCCTTCATTCACCCCGTAGTTGCAGCCCTCCAGGTACCTCAGTTAACCAATCCTCCAGGAAGGAAGCACATTTTAATGAAGGCTTTTTAAAAAGTAAAACTGACCATCTTTGCTTTGCTTCAAGGTGAAACTGACTAGCCTGTGTCTTTGCATTAAAGAGATCTCTTGCTTTCTCTCAGGGCTGGGGAGGGAAGGATCCAGTACGATTCACAGGGGGAGGGGGATGGTGCCGGGTGGGCACCCTTTAAAGCTCCTGTTGAAGATGCCCCCACCATCTATGAGCTGGTGTAGGAATCTATCCCTCTTCTGTCCATGATCTCTGGTACCAAAGTTTCTGTTAAAGACGTAATCTCCAGGAACGCATGTACTTTGGCAACTGAGGTATTACTGCATCTTACCTGCTCCAGTCCAACCCAGAGGCTTTGGCCCACTATAAATATTAACTATTTACACTAATAGATAATAAATAATTATATTTATATAATAAATAACTATATTTAGGCTAATAAATATATTGCCGCTTTGGGCTCCTGCTCAGAGGGGCAGGATATAAATTAAATAATAATAAATAAAATAATATATATTAAAATATTAATATTAAACATTATTATCAGGCAGCCGTACGCATAGTGAAAACTCCACTCAAGTAATGTGACCAGACCAACATATGTCCACTACCCCCAAATGCAGTCTAACAGTGAAAAGCGAGGGCTTATCAATAGATGAACCTGTCTTTTGACTGATTAAATAGTCCACCGATTTGGCCCTTTGGCTGAAAAAGTTAGCACAGCAGCAGTAACATCAGACTATCTCTTCTGCATCTCACCAAAACTTTAACTTGGTGCTCCTCTTGAGAAATCGAACGAAGTATCAGAAAACGTTTACAGTTAAAATGCTTTCTTGTAAGACACTGAGGAGTTTGTACTTTGGATATGTAACAACCTAGTTATATACTTATAACTATGAAAAACTTTTTTTAAAAAAGAAAACGTTTACAATTTAGTAAAACTGACTACTCATTGTTAAAAAAGAAAAAGCTGTCTTAATCCCCCACCTCCCTGCTCCCTGTAACCAGAAGCAAACTGGGTTGGCCTTAACTTGCAGCGCCTGCCCCTGAGTTAATCAACTGTAATGGATCTGCCAGTCTGAAGCTATGAAAGGTTTGCAGTCCTGCTCACGGTGCTTCTGAAAGACGCTCAGGTGCCGAAGGGTGGGGACCTCACCACCGTGGAGCAAGCACCAGCAGTGTCTCTGTTGTCCTCTGCGTACAACATGCACATCCTGGTGCTAAGAGGAATGCTTACGGTGGAGGCTTAGAAATTGCATTGGTGGGGGATGGCCACAAGTTCCCCAGAGTGGCAAGGAGTTGGGCAGTAACCGGCCTCTCTGCCTTTCCCCCTTGGCAGCCTTGGGCCGGTGCTACACGACTGGCAGCAACCAGCACGGTCAGCTGGGCCCCATCCCCTGCCGGGCCAGCCGCGTGCCATACCTGGTCGAGGGCCTCCAGGCCATGAGAGTCACCATGGTGGGCTGCGGCGATGCCTTCACTGTTGTCGTGGGAGCAGGTGAGCGGACAGGTTGGGGCCCCTGAGGTGGGCTTGTTGTGCCGCCCCTTTGCTGTGCCCCACTGGAACCTCCGCCCTCTTCCCCAGATGGCGAGGTGTGCACCTGGGGGAAAAGCGCCCGGGGCCGCCTTGGGCGGAAGGATGAAGAGCCCCGGAGCCCTCGGCCCGTCCACCTGGAAGAGACCCACCCCAGCCTGGTAGCCGCCGTCTCCTGCTGCCACGGAAACACCCTGCTGGCCATGAAGCGTAAGTTACCTGTGTGGCCCCTGTGGGGTGTGTTTTTTCCGGCACGGGGACCTGACATTCTTTGGGGAAGGCCATGACTCAGTGGTGGAGTGACTGCCTTGTGTGCAGAAGGCCCCAGGCTCAGTCCCCAACAGCATCTCTAGGGAGGGCTGTGAAAGTTGCCCTGCCTGAAACTGTGGAGAGCTGCGCTGACAGTCAGTGCCCACAATATGGAGCTAGATGGAGTGTTGGTCTGATGTGGGGTAAGGCAGCTTCCTCTGTCTCTGTCTTTGCTTGCTGACAGCTGGAGAGTTAAGTCAGAAGTGCAGGCAGCCTCCTCCTCCTCCTCCTCTGGTAGCTGCCACCGTCCTGCCCACATGCACTGGCGGCAGCAGTGAGTGAGTCAGCTGGCGTCGGAGTTGGCGAGCAGAGGGGGAAATGAGGAGGGCCTTGGCAGGGTGTCCTAGCCCACACCCCTCTCCTCCGAGGCAGGCTCTCAAGGGAGGTCTTGGCACCCATCTCTCGGGGATGCTGTGGAGACAGCCCGGGTCCTAAGAGCCCGTTGATGGTAATGCATAGCGAGTTCAGACTGAAATGATGAAGAGGTGGAAGAAACTCCCCTATGAGGACAAGTTACAACATTTCGGGCTTTTTAGTTTAGCGAAAAGGTGAGTAAGAGGAGACGTGATAGGCATAAAATTACGCACGGCATGGAGAGAGTGGAGAGAGGAAAGTTTGTCTCCCTCTCTCATAATACTAGAACTTGTGGACTTTCAGGGAAGCCGATTGTTGGGAGATTCGGGACAGACAAAAGGAAGGACTTCTTCACCCCACACGTAGTTGAACAGTTGATTTGCTCCCACAGGAGTCAGTGACGGCCACCGCCTTGGATGTCCTCGAAAGAGGATTAGGCTTATTGATGGAGGAGAATAAGGCTAGCTGTGGCTCCAAGCCCTGATAGATATATTCTCTCTCCACTCTTGGAGGCAGCGTACTGTGGCTCATCAGTTGCTGTTCTCAGGTCCTGCTGAGGGGCTTCCCTTAGGGGCATCTGGACTAGATCAGCCTGATCCGGCTGCAGTCGGGCTCTTCTGAGGGTCAGGCCTGGCTTTTGGAGTGACGCTGGCATCCGTTTACGGGGCCTGCCTCTTCGCTGGCTTGAGGCAAACTTTGCCTCCAGGCCCTTGTTCCCAGCTTGAAGCAAGCTGCGCCTTCCACTCGGTGAGCCACTGAGCCAAAAAACGAATTCCGTTTTTGGTGGGGGAGCGAGTTTTGGTTTACAGCATCCACTTTTGACAGTACGCTCCTCTGTACGCCTACTCAGAAGTAAAGCCCACCTGAGTTCAGTAAACATCAGAAGACTCTGCTGAATAAGACCAGCAGCCTATCTCGTTTAGTGTCCCGTTCTCACAGCGGCCAACCAGATGTCCCGACGGGGAGTCCCAGAGCAGCGCCTGGACACCAGAGCTCCCCTCAGCAACAGCTCAGCTTATAAGTGGGCACAGGATTGCAGCCGTGAAGGCAGTTCCCTCCCGGCTTTTTCCTCGTGGGGTGTTCCTCGGGGCAGTGGAGTTGGGCTTAGATCACCCTGGGGGGCCCTTCCAGCTGAACAGCACCAGGCACAACTCTCCCCCAAGCAGTCCTGGGGAAGGGGCTGTTGGCCCCTGTGATCCTTCTCTGTCTTGGTGCACTGCACCCTTGCCTTCCTACACATCGCCTGTGAACCCTCCATCTCCTAAATGCCCCCCCCCCAAAAAAATAGCCTGGCTGGCAAGGTCCACGTTAAACCTCAACCGGCTACACGTTGGCTGAGAAAGGCAAGTGCCTTGTTTGGCCAAGAAATGAGTCGGCGATGAATGGATGGACAGTGAGATGCTTGGGACCGTGCCCAAGAACTGGGATAGTGGCTGGTGGGGGTGGGGGTGGGGAGAGAGAGACCCCCCATCTCACTCCAATTCGGAGACAAAGCCCTTCTGTGCTGGATCCCCCCGAGGCTCGTGCCAAGCGCTGTGCTCCTGCCAGCCCCATTTCCGATGCCCGGATGCCGGTGAAGCCCTCGTAAAGCGGAGGGGGCCGAGCCTGCCGACCAAAGCTGCCATTCCTCCCCCACTGTGGTCGCACACGCCCTGCCGAGAGTGACGCCTGGCCTCTGTGTCTCGTGTTTCAGCTGCGGTGGAGGAACCCGGTCCTCACTGAGAGGACGCCTGAGGCCCGAGGGCTGCGACGATCCCTCCTTGCGGGTGCCTCTTCCAGGCCTTTCCCTCCATCCCGCGCCATGCCCTCTTCTTGCTCGGGCTGTTTGGGACGTAGGACACGGAGTGCCTGACCCTGCCGGGGGCAAATCCAAGCCAAGAGCCCAGTGCCGCCCACAGCCTCCAGATAGCTGGTGAGGACCAACCGGCGCCGTGTTTTTCAGTCTTCTCCCCCGTCGGATGTGAAGCTGGCAGAGCCTTGTCCCGTGAAAATGCAAGGGAGCTTGGCTTGGGGGGGGCAGCCAGCCCCAGGACAGAGCAGTGCATGCTGGGAAGCAGTGCCCTCTGGCAGAGCCCTCTCTCTGTAACGGAGCCACCTCTCTCCTCCTCCTCCTCTTGAGCGTGACTTGGCTGGGGGGCAAGGAAGGGGGAGCCAGCGGGCCCTGGGTTTATTTTCGCTGCTCTCTTGAGCTGACTCAGACTGTGCCGCGTGGGATCTCGCACGCCCCAGCGGAGGGAGCTGAATGCCTCTTGTTGCAGCTCCAGGCGCTACCAGGAGTGATTCAGCGCCACACTTGTCACAGGCACTGCAAGCCTCTCTCTCCCCCCCCCCCCCCCGCATCTCCCTTTCCCCAAGATCTGACCCTGACTCATGTGGTTGCAAACTGCCTGGGGTGAGGGGCCTGGAGACTCAAGTCCTCTTGGGGAAGCTTGAAGAAGCTGGGAATGTTTAGCCTGGAGATGAGGAGATTAAAACGGCGACATGAGAGCCGTCCTCAAATATTTGAAGGGCCCCGTAGATGGCAGGGCAAAAATGGTTTCCTGCTGCTGCAGAGCAAGGGTGGGAAAGCTTTTCTCAGGCCGAGGGCCACGTCCCTTCCTGGGCAGCTTTCCTTGGGCCGGGTGCCAGTGGCGGGCAGGGCAGCAGGAGCACCAAATGTGGATGTTTATCTGTGTCCAGGAGGCTGGTTCCTACACACACACTCGTGCATCTCTCTCTCGCTCTCTCCCCTCCATCCATCCAGGCAGGCAGGCGGAATTATCAGGGTTCAGAGACACGTTCGAAGCCAGGCAAAAATATTTGGGGTGGGAAACAGGGCCGGGAAGGGACGTGGCATGGGGACAGTCCCAAGGGGTAGATGGAGGCGCACGGCCCCTGAGATTCTCCATCTCTGCTGGACACAACCCGAGCCGACACCTCAAATGGAAAGGAAGGAGTTTTCAAGTCATCTCTCGGATTGTATGAGCTCTCGGACTGCAGGAGGTGGCGGGCTGTCCTTTGTGAAAGGTGTTTGAGCAGAGACTGGAAGGCCACCTCGCAGGGATGCTGGAAGAGAGAGAGAGAGAGTGCTAGAAGATCTTTGAGTTCCCTTAAGAAGAGCCTGCTGGGTCAGGCCAAAGCTGGCCTATGTAGTCTGGCATCCTGTCCTCACAGCAACCAACCAGATGCCCTGAAGGGATGCCTGCAAGCAGGACCTGAGCACAGGAGCACTCTCTCCCCCACCTTGCGGTATTTGGAAGCATAACACCTCCGACTGGAGGCAGCCACCGTGGCTAGTAGCCATTCAGAGCCTGACCCTCCATGGATTTCCCTAATCCTCTTTTCAAGCTCTCCAAGGTGGTGGTCATCACTGCAGATTCCATAGCTGAACTATGCGGTGTGTGAAGAAAAAGCCCTTTTGTCTGTCCTGAATCTTCTGACATTCAGCTTCCTTGGATGTCCCCGAGTTACAGTGTTACAAGAGAGGGAGACAAACCTCTCTGTCCACTTTCTCCATGCCATGTATAATTTTATACACTTCACTTCTATCACGTCACCCCTGATCCGCCTTTCCCCTGAACTAAACAGCCCCAAACGTAGCAACCTTTCCTCATAGGGGAGTCGCTCCATCCCCTTGATCATTTTGGCTGCCCTTTCCTGACCTTTTCCAGCTCTACAATATCCTTTTTGAGGTGAGGCGACCAGAACTGTACACGGCATTCCAACTGCGATCGCACCACAGATTTGCACAATCAGCAGGTTTACTTTCAGCATCTTTCCTAATGATCCCTAGCATGGAGTTTGCCTTTTTCACAGCTGCTGCATGCAGGGTTGGCATCTTCTTTGAGCTCTCCACTAAGACTCCAAGGTCTCATGCCTGGTCAGTCACTGCCAGTTCAGACCCCAGGAGCATATATGTGAAATTAAGATTTTTGGCCCCGACGTGCATCGCTTCGCGGTTGCTCACCTTTGCCTTTTTGCCGCCCGTTTACTCAAATTGGAGAGGCCTTCACGGTCTCTCTTTGTTTTGATGACCCTGAACAATTCAGTATCCTCAGCAAACTTGGCCACCTCACTGCCCGCCCCTAACTCTAGCTCATGTATGAACAAATTAAAAAGCACAGGAGGTCCCAGTCCTGATCCTTGGAGGACTCCCATTTTCTGCAGCCCTCCATTGGGAGAACTGTCCGTAATCTGCCCGAGCCCACAGCTGGCAGCCACAAGAGGGAGACCGCTTTGGGCCTCTTGGGGACTTTTCCTTTTTCTCTCCCAAGTGGCTTCGGGTCTAGCAGGTCTCCAGGCATGGATCCTGAAACTCTGCATTGGCCACCTATCGCTCCCTGCCCTGTGAGCACAGACCCCCCATGCCAAATCCCTACCCAAATAATGCTTCTCTGCCCTTGGCCCCATGCAGAGGTCAGCGGTCTGTGGGTTGAGTGGGGAGATGGCCATTTCAGCTCTCGGGAGAAGGGGAGAGGCAAAGGTCAGAGTACAGGAGAGCTCAAAGGCCGACGTTTGCGTCATTCAAAGCGCTGTGTGTGTTTTTAAGAGCGTTTGGGGCTGTTTTAAATACCTCGCCTTGACTAGAGAAATGTTACCCACATGGCTGTGCACCTGTTTGTTTGAGTTTTCCATTTATTGAACAAAAGGAATTTCTGCCTTGGGCATGCACGCTTTGCAAATGGGAGAGGCCCAGGGAATTGCTTGTAACTGCCGTTGCTCAGCCTGTGGAGTAGCCTTCGCCAGCCTGGTGAGGCCCTCCAGAGGTATGGGGCAGTTACCATGTTGGCTGGCGCCGATGGGAGTTGTAGTCCGAAACACCTGGAGGGCCCCGGGTTGGCAAAGGCTGCTGTGGACCATAGCTCATTAGCAGAGCCCCCGCTTTGCATGCAGAGGCTCCCACATTAGAAAGGGTTCCGGTAGCCGATTATGGGGAAAGCGGTCATCTGCCGAAATCCCTGGAGAGCGGCTTCCAGTCCGTGTAGGCAGAACTTGGCTAGATGGGCTAAGGCAGCTTCTTTCGTGGCAACAAATTCTCCCACGAGGTGTGAACTATCTGTCTGTGTGCTCCTGTCCTTGGTTCGCCTGCCTCTTTGTGGGGACGTTGAGAATCCAGTTAGGCTGAGCTGAAGTAAACGTGGTTGTTTTGGTTTTATGGACCCCCACCTTGGTAGTGTTCTTCCTGAAGGAGGAGATGATGTGAAAGGGGTTCAGGAGCATGAAGATGACCAGGGAAGACAGAATTCTGGAGCTGAGTCGTTCATGCGTTCCGGACGCACTCGGCTTGTGCCCACCTCTCTTTGTTGCCACACCTTTCTGTGATATCTTCCCGGTTTCCACTTGGGAATACAGGAAAGGAACCACTGCACAAGGGGGAGAAGGTGTGGGGCCTGGCCTTTTGCCTCCTTGCCGTGTTCGCCATGCGATGTGATCCGAGGGCTCCTGGCTATTCTGTCTCTGTGAGACATCCCACTCCCCTCACCCCTTTCTTGGCGTTCCATTTTTCTGTTTCTGTTGGGACTCAGCCACCTGAGTTTACTGTTAGAAAGAGTGGCGGCTGACATTTGACTGCAAGTCGATGGCTGACGTGCAATACTATTTATTATTTTTTTGTCTCGTTCAATCATGGTACACATTAGACTGAACAGCTTTGCCTGCCAGAATGAAAACCACTGAGACCTCCTCACAGCAAAGTCTCCGCTGCTCCTTGAATAGCGTGAGTAAAATGTCACTGTTTAGAATATGTCTGGCAACAATGAGAACCTTTGGCAAATTTGCCAGTATTTAATTTCAACCTAGCTGGCTCCCTTAAAAAGAAAAGAGAGAAAATCCTTTTTATCTCTTTGAGGTGAAAGGGCACTGTGTCAGGAAGGGGCTTTCTTCCAGCGCATCCTGCAGGGGGATTAAAAATGTGTTTTGTTTGATGTGGCTCAGCCAAAGGGGGTTGAGATAACTGAGCAAGCAAAGAGGGAGAATGCAAGTTAATTAACCATTGTGGCCGCTTGCTCACCCCTAGTGCACAAACACTAATAGTATTAGCACACCTTTATGGCTTTAAACAGTGGTCCTAACAAAAGTAAACGTGTAAACAAAACACACAGAATTAAAATCAAAACGTGCCCTTAGGACCAGCTGCTTTGTGTTGGGCAAGAGCCATCATAACTCCGTGGCAGGACATCTGCCTTGCATGCAGAAGGTCCCAGGTTAAGTCCCTGGAGACTCCATGGCTGGAGAGCCGCTGCCTGTCAGTGTAGACAGTACTGAGCCAGATGGACCAGTGATTTGACACGGTACAAGGCAGCTTCCTATGTTTGTATTTAAACCAGTCCTTTGTTAAAAGTCATAAGGACTGGGATTTTAACTTTATTTTCAGGGAAAAGAAGGTCCATAGTTCAATGGCAGGATGCCTGCTTTACGTGCAGAAGGTCCCGAGCTCAATCCCTGACGGCATCTCCAGGTAGGGCCAGGTTAAGACTCCCTGCCTGAAACCCTGGAGAGCTGCTGCCAGTCAGTGCCGACAGTGCTCAGCTAGATGGACCAATGACCTAGTTTCTCACACAGCTTCCTGTGTTTGTCCACATCAGAATGTGCCACCAGGCATAAGTGGATTTTTTTCCTGCCAAAAACGTGACCCCCATTTTGGTAATTGCCTCAAATGGTGTAATCAGATACGCAGGCGTTCAGAGTGACCGAAATCCCCCCAGACAATGGAGTGGTTTGATTACACCAGAGGACTCTCTACATATTTGGTGGGACTGCATTAATATAAGATATTTACAGAAACCTGTTGAGCTGGAAGGTTTAAAACCCAGACGCCTGATGGATCCGGATGGATTCCTGACTGCGCTTGGGGAATTGGAACCTGCTGAAGGTCGCCCAGTCGAAACCCTGGTGAAGGAGTGGAATGTGGGGATCACCAGGGCATTAGACCAGGTGGCTCCGAAACGTCCTCTCCCCCTGAATAGAACTCAGCTAGCTCCATGGTATACACCGCGGTTGCGTAGTCTGAGACAGGAGGTGAGACGACTAGAGCGCCGGTGGCAGAAATCCCGCTCCGAAGATGTCCGGACACAGGTTAGAGCAGCAGTAGCTGCCTACCAAGTGGCAATAGGGAGGCACGGAGAACGATAACTAGAGCTAGGGCCTTCTCAGTGGTGGCCCCCGAACTATGGAACGCCCTCCCTGATGAGATACGCCTGGCGCCTTCTTTGTTATCTTTTCGGCGCCAGGTAAAGACCTACCTCTTCGCCCAGGCATTTTAAAAATTTTAAAATTTGAATTTAAAATTGAAAATTTTTAATTATGTTTTATTGTGTATTGTATTTACATCCACTTGTATTTTAACCTGTTTTATTATGCTGTACACCGCCCTGGGAGCTTATTGCTATAGGGCGGTCTAAAAATGTAATAAAATAAATAAAATAAAATAAAGGTAGGAAAGAAGGCTTTCTTTGCTGCCTCTATTGCGTCTGCGGAGTGTTGTCCCAGGAGGCTGTTCCAGGTGGTCCGAAGCCTGATTGGTCCAGTTGCTCAGGAACCCTTGGAACAGTCAAAGGCCTCCTGTGACCTATTAGCAAAACACTTCGCTGATAAAATCGAACACTTACGGAGCTCGATCCCGCGCGCCGTGGACACAGTCGATGAACCAGAGTTGGCCAGTTGCAAGCCGGTAAATTGGGATCGGTTTCGGCTTCTCCCTTCTGAGGAAGTGGACAAGGTGCTTTCATCTGTGAAGCCAACCACTTGTCTTACTGATCCTTGCCCTTCGTGGCTCCTTGTGAGCTGCAGAGAGAAATTGGGCGAGGGGATCAAAGCGGTGGTAAACGCATCCTTGAAAGAGGGTGTGATGCCATCAGCCTTCAAGGAGGCAATTGTAAAGCCCATCTTAAAGAAGCCCTCCTTGGATCCCCAAGTGTTAGATAACTTCCGCCCAATTTCGAATCTACCATTTCTGGGCAAGGTCATTGAGCGAGTGGTGGCCAACCAGTTGTCAGCACACTTGGATGAAACGGATTATTTGGATCCATACCAATCGGGTTTCAGGACTGGTCACGGAACTGAAACAGCCTTGGTCGCTCTGGTTGATGATTTGAGGAGGGCATTAGATAGGGGAGAATCCACCTTTCTTGTCCTCCTCGATCTCTCAGCGGCTTTTGATACTGTCGACCACAGTATCCTTCTGCTTCACCTGGAGGGATTGGGAATTGGAGGCACTGTATTACAGTGGTTCCATTCCTTTCTCTCCGACAGGTACCAACAGGTAGCGCTGGGGGAGGAGGTATCAGTCCCTTGGCCTCTCAATTATGGTGTGCCACAGGGCTCTATCCTCTCTCCCATGCTATTTAACATCTGTATGAAGCCGCTGGGAGCAATCATCAGGAGATTTGGGCTGCAGTGTCATCAATATGCGGATGACACTCAGCTCTATCTGTCGTTTAAATCTTCACCAGAGTTGGCTGTGGAGACCTTGTCCAACTGCCTGGAATCCGTGAGTGGATGGATGGGAAGGAACAAGCTGAAGTTGAACCCTGATAAAACCGAGGTACTACTTGTGGGGGACAAGAGAAGGTTGGGTGACATTGACCTGAAGTTCAATGGGGTGAGTTTACCCCTAAAGGACCAGGTCCGCAGCCTTGGGGTTGTGCTTGATTCCAGGCTGTCCATGGAGGCTCAGATTTCGGCAGTGAGCCGGGCAGCCTGGTACCAACTACACTTCATACGAAGGCTGCAACCCTACCTTCCTGTTCATCAGCTCCCACTAGTGGTACATGCCCTGGTCACCTCTCGTTTGGACTACTGTAATGCGCTCTACGTGGGGTTACCCTTGAAAACGGTCCGGAAATTACAACTGATACAAAATGCAGCGGCTCGACTACTTACGAATAGTCGCCGCCAAGATCACATCACACCAGTGTTGTTTGACCTACACTGGCTTCCAGTTGTTTTCCAAGCCCAATTCAAGGTGTTGGTATTGACCTTTAAATCCCTATACGGTTTCGGCCCAGTTTATCTCACGGAGCGCCTTCAACGCCACCAATTATGCCGCCCGACAAGATCGGCCACACAGGGCCTTCTCTCAATCCCGCCAACAAAAACAGCCAGATTGGCGGGTACAAGAGAGAGGGCATTCTCAGTGGCGGCCCCCACTCTTTGGAACTCCCTCCCACAAGATCTCCGGCATGCCTCTTCCCTAAATGTATTTCGGAAAGCCTTAAAGACCTGGCTTTTTCAGCAGGCCTTCGGGGTATCCGGGGAGGGTTAATCGATATAATTGTAATGCCTCCTACCCAGTTTTAATATTGTTGTAGATCTATTGTTTTTATTGTATTACTGTATTTTATTAATTGTATTTTAATAATTTTGTAAGTCGCCTAGAGTGGCCATTGGCCAGATAGGCGAGGAAGAAATTAAATTTATTATTATTATTATTTATTGTTGAGACGAAATTAGTAGCCAACAAGTGGGCCCTGCAACAAAATGTTACAGCATGGTGTGTCCCTGTTTGAGGTTCCAGCCAGTCCAGTCCATTCCCCTGACCCTGATTTTTCTGTTACCTCCCCACAAAGAGTCAGTCAGCATTCTGGGCCCATTGAGCATGCTGCGTCTTCATTGGGCTGTTTTTAGCGTGCCCCACCTTAGGGTTTCACCCCCCAAAAATGTTTTTTTAAGCTTTTGCAAAACCTGGGGTTCTCCTGAGCTTGCTTAAACCTCGCTGTTCTGCATGGATTGTGGTTTTGTAACTACATAAGGACCAGCATCCTTCAAAGCCTGAACATCGGAAACAGTGGGAATTATGATATAATTTTTGCAGTTATGTTGCTTGTCTCTAAAAGCCAGAAAAGGGAGAAAAATCCCTCCTCAGTCTGTATGGCTTTGAAAACTTTGGAAATCCATTTTCCTCGCTGAGTTGGCAAGCTGTAAGATAGTAGGTTCGCCAAAGAGTGGGATGGTGTCCTGTTCTATTGGAACAGAAAGCAGGACCCTGAGGTTATTAAGGAGCCTGTTGTCATTCGGTTATCAATGTACCTTTCCTTTCTATCTGACTCTGAGTGCAATTATCTACTATGTGTACAACGCTTTATTAAGAAATTCTTTCAGAACCCATTTCTACACATGTTGCTAATGATTACTTTGTTTTAATTGCATTCTATTTGAAATTTTAAAAAACTAAAAAGAAAAAAAATAATCTTCATTAAATCTGTTGCTTTCTACACCAAAGTGTCTTAAAAACAACTTCCAGGATGAAAATAGAAACAAGAAATAAAACTTAAAAGTTCTCATCCAGAAATGTATAAAAAGAACAAATCCTACCCACCCACATTTGAAGAGTGAGCACAAAAAGAGGCCGCTGATGTAACCAGTTAGCCTCCAAATGAAGGACAACAGACGTGTCTCAATAAGGATATTTTTGTCCAGGACCTCAAAGCAGGCAATGATGGCGCCAAGCGTGCTTCCTCTGGGGAGAGCATTCCTTAAACGGGGGCCACCACTGAAAAGTCTCCGTTCTTATGTCACCATCCTCCATACCTCGTGGAACCCAAGGCAGCGTACAAGGTGTTCCCAGGTGGTCAACAATCTAGGCATTGATGAAGCCTAGTGCCCCTTTGCCTCCTGCACCTTCAGACCAAACCCTGAGACTCTTGTGTTTTTGCTTTAATATCTCTGGGCTGTGCAATGCACGTTTATCTCCCCTTAGCAGACGCCAGTCTTCATCTTCTCAGCCTGCCTAAGGCATCTGACTGAGCGCTTTGACCAGGCCCAGTATGGGCATTCTTCTGTACCCTATCTATGGTGTACAGAGGTCAGGGGCCACTGACTAAATTTCACAGTCGGTTGTTGTCACTTAAGCCAGCAAACCTGCCTAGAGGGAAGTCACAAAGGGATCTGGAAGAAAGAGAGCTGTTTGATCTACAAGTTGGGACATATCCTGGATGCCTGAGGCAAGGCACCACCTCCCCCTTTTTACACACACAGATTCTTTGTCTCCCCTGCTACCAGGGAAACCCAGCAAGCTTCGGGTTGCTGCTTCGGGTGCTCAGTGCAGGGCAGAGCACTGTTCAACTTCGTAAAGGAGCTGCAATGGAGGGAGCTAGAGGCTCACGGGCTGCCATATCTGAAAGCGATGCATTGTGCACATGAGATCAGAAGCCTTTTCCCATTGCCCAGCTTCCATCTTGCCCCACAAGGCCTCGGGGCTGTGCCGGGAGGGAGACTGAGCTGCAGAGGCAAGGCCTGTGTTGTGGGCGTCCACATTCCTGAAGCGCTGGTGCAGTGGCATTGTGCTCTTTGCAATCCCAAGACCCACAGCTGCAGTCAGACTTCATTATTCAAGCACCCGTTTGGCTTCATATGCATTGCTTTATAGGAATTCCCCATCACCACCAAATCTGAAATATCGGTGACGTGCCGTCTCTCTGCCCCACTTCCCATTCTTCTCCTCCCCTGGGGAGTGACAAGAGAGCCAAGAGCCCTCCACTGAGAGCACGACAGTGACACAGCAGCAGACAGATAACGGAGATTTTGCTGCGCAGGGTGACGTTGGCCAAGCCGTCGGGAGAAGGGGGTGGTGGCTGGGGCTTTGACCATGAGTGAGGCAACGCTGATCTCTCTGCGTGATGGACTTGTGGAGCTAGGAGGAAAAGGTCAAGGGACTTTGGACAAGCAGATCCCGCCCCCCCGCCGATAAGAGGTACAAGGCTTTGACAAATTCACCGAGGCTAATGATGGCTGTTAGCCATGATGGCTCTGTTCCCCCTGCGCTGTCGGAGTCAGTAAAGCCTCTGAATCCCGGTTGCTGGGAATCTCAGGTGGGCAGAGTTGCTCTGCACTCAGGGCCTGCTTGCGGGCTTCCCTTTGGGGTATCTGGTGGGCCACTGTGGGAACAGGAGGCTGGACTAGGATGGGGTCCTTCTGGCCTGATCCAGCTGCCGAAGGGCTCTGGTGTTCTTAAGCCTTTCTGGACTGAGGCTGTTGCATTCAGGGCACTTCATTTGACCTTTAGAGGCTGAAGCTGCCATGTTTGACTGTCACCCTGTTGATGCAGACCGCTGCCCAGTGGCTGAGTACTTGCTTTGCGCACGGAGGAGCCCAGGAAGAAGTATCTCCAGTTGAAAGGCTGCTAGCTGCGAAAGGCCTTTCTCTGCCTTAGACCCTGGGAAGCAGCTGCCGGTCAGAGGAGACAGCACTGGGCTAGACAGACAGCGGCTGCATACACACCATGCATTTATAGCACACACCTCCATCTTCAAGAATCCTGGGAACTGTAGTTTATCCCTCACAGAGCTACAATCCCCAGCATCCTTAGCAAACTACAGATTCTTTGGGGAAAGCCACATGCTTGAAATGCCTGGTGCGAAGGCAGTTTCCTATGTCGGAATAAGGAAAATCCATCCGTGCTTCAAGTCTTCTAGTAGGATGGTCTGCAGACGCCCGGCAAGGCCTCACTTTTGCTTTTGAAGCTGCCGTTTGAGCTGGGGAAAAAGTGAGGAGCCTTGGAGATCTTTGGGAGACCTTTGTTTGAGCCCAAAGAAATTGGACGTTCAAAACAGCCTTTTCTCCTTAATGAGCCTCTGCAGCGTGGTGTGACAACAGCAATACCTTTTTCTGGGGTTGCCCCATTTTGACAGTAGCGGCATCAGAAAACAATTTTGTTTTCAGTAGGGCAGGGACAGAAGCAGCAAACTGCCTTTCTGCCAAGCGGCAAGCTCTGTACCAGACATTTGCTTCTCGAAAGAGACACCGGTGTATATTTTACGTCACTGTTGCAACCCCAAGCACATTTCTTCGGAATTCCGCTCTCCGTTAGGTGTTTAGATGGACTTTCAAGTAAGCACAGAGCTGCAGACTTGCTTGAATTTTCCAGTTTCTAAGCTTCCCATGTTGTGAATGCTCTGCCGTTTCTTCAAGTCACTGCAGGGGATCCAGCAATGGGGTGGGGTGGGGGAAGGCACTCTATGCCTCGCGGGGGTCCAGCGTCTTCCTGGTGGGGGGAGGAATCTCCTGTTAGCTAATTAAAGAAAGTAGGTGAGAGTTGGAAGGGGAGATGAAGGCAGCCGGAATCTGGCACTGCAAATGCAGTCCATGTGCCACAAAAGGGGCAGGGGAGAAGGCGCGTTGCACAACCCTACTGGGTTCCCTTGCGCCAGCCAGCTGCGTTTGAAACCACTTTTCCGTGGCCTTCACTCGGTGGCCTGCTCCAGTCCCCAGGGCTGGTGTGGCAAGTGGTTAGATACTCATGTTGCAGCTGCAGCATCCACCCACCACCACCACACACGCTTGAGCCCCTCCTCCCCCTAAAAATGGGGGCAAGACGGCTGCAGGAAATTCTAACTTGAGCCAGGTGGAAAACAGCTGGCTTCTCCACGGAAAGTGCTCCCCTGGCCCTTTAGAAATGTGGGGGAGTGGGAGGGAGTGGTGAAGGAGGCCTGTTTCCCTCCCCCATCTGTTTTTAGACAGGTTGCCCCAACCGGCCACCGGAGGACTCTGGCTGGTGGGGTTTGAGGCTTCTGGCCTCTCGGGGGATCGGGAACAGTAATCCGATCCTCTTCCTAACTGTGGGGGGTTCATAAGAACCTCAGACGGCCTGGCTCCTGGGTCAGACCTACGGGAGCCCATCTGGCCCAAAATCTGTCCTCACAGTGGCCAGCCAGATGCCTCTTCTGGGAAGCCCCCAAGCAGGACCCGAGCGCAACAGCCACTCTCCCCACCTGGGATTCCCAGCCACTGGCATTCAGAGGGATCCCGGCTAGTACCAGGAAGGGGAAGGAGGGATACCCCCAGATGTGTGTGTGCTCACCGGGGGTGTTGCCATTCATGTCAGCCAGGATCCACAGTCTTGAGAACTCTGTTAGAGGAGGGGGCTGCTCCCCCCCATGGTAGACTTCATGGGGAAGGAACAGCCAGGAGAGCGGAAGTGAGCCTCCATGTTTAAGAAAGTCTACCCGCGAGAGCTAGATGCTGTTGCCGCCCTGACCCATTTGGGGCCTTGATACCTGACACCTGGCTGGCCCCTGAAGGAAACTGGGTGCTGGGTGAGGTGGCCTCTTGAGAAAGAAACAGGCGTATGATGTGGCACTCTGCAGCAAAGGTGAAAGCAGCAGAGGAGTCTGCCGGAACAGAGCAAAGGCCCACATCTGGTAGCCCACTTGCCATCACACCGGGCACTTATGTGCCTCTGGGAAGCCCACAAGGAGGCCGGGAAGGCAAGAGCCCTCCTCTCCTACTGTTGCTCCCCAGCAACTGGAACTGGGAGGTAGACTGCCTCTCAGCCTGGAGGTTCCATCTCGCCATCCTGGATAATAGCCAACAATAGCTGTACTAGGTAGACAGTTGTATTATGCCTGTCTACTGAACTTGCATTTACATCTGTGGTTTGGGTGTGTTTTAAATATCGGACTGTTTTATTTAACCATTTTATTTCACAGAATTTCTTGATTGTGAACAGCCTCTAAGTTGTTTACATCTTTTTTTAATTCATGGATTGTATTATTGACAGTCTTGTAAACCACTTTGTGAACATCTGTGGTGAAAAGCACTCTATACATGTTGGAAATAAAATAAATAAATAGAACAATCCTCCCTTATGAATTTTGCCTTAAAAGCCCTTTTCAAAGCCCCTCTCCTAGGCTGCCCGGTCGCCACCTGTCCTGGCGAGGAGTTCTATTCATCCACTGAGCCGAGAAAGCCTTCGCTCGGCCAGGGCACCATCTTGCCTGTCCCCAGGTTCGTGGGTTGCCAACTTTTTCTACTTTCCCTTTGTAAACTGGCCCGCCTCCTCCTAGTCGTCTTCCACGGGTGAAGCCGCCCTGCAATGCAAGAAAAGGGAAGGAAAACCTCTCTGGACACCGGGAAAATCAAAAGCCGTCCTCTAAACGCAGAGGAGCAGAGCTGCGGGGAAAAGAAGCGAAGTTGGCAACCCTCCCGAGGAGGAGGGGAGAGAAGAGGGGGAGGAAGGGGGGAGAGAGGCGTGGCATTGCCTTGCCGTTTGCTTTGCCTTGTCGAAGCCGAAGCCAGAGCCTCACACAATAGGGAAGGCGGCGCAAAGGGGCGCTCGGAGGACCTGGCGAGGCTGGGCTGAGCCGCCGCCGCCGGGCCTGGGGAGGGCTGCCGGGCCGAGGGACCATGCCTGGCTTCGACTACAAGTTCCTGGAGAAGCCGAAGCGGCGGCTCCTCTGCCCGCTCTGCGCCAAGGCCATGCGCGAGCCCGTGCGCGTCTCCACCTGCGGCCACCGCTTCTGCGACACCTGCCTGCAGGAGTTCCTCAGGTCAGCTGGGGCGCGGGCCCGAGAAGGGGGGCGCAGGGAAAAGGATCCCCCACCGCAAGATCCCCCCGCCTGGCCCGCGCGCCCCTCTCCAAAGCGCGCTTGGAGAGCCCCACACGCGCGCCCTGGGCGCACCGCGAGCTCCCGCGCCCGCCTTGTCGCTTCCTCCTCGACGGCCTCGGATCTAATTGTGCCTATCGCGGCCGCCCTTTCTTCGCCGCCGCCGAGCTTCGTTGCTAAGTAGGGCTGGAGGACCCTCGCCCCCTGAGGGGGGGTCTTCTCCCCCCTTCCAACTCTTGGCTCAACAAGAGCAGCAAATGGCGTTGCCCGCTTCTCTGAGCATGCACAGAGCGCGGCGGCGCAGGAGCCTTGCGGGGCTGCAGCGTCTCATTTTTTTCTGTTGTTCTGGACGCTGCTGCCTCCTGAAGTCATCCGAAGAGCCCTTGCTATGTTTCCTCCTCTCCCCTGCCCGTGTTGCCAGCGTCCCCGCGAGGATAGTCTGCAATAGCCGTGATAGCTTAAAGAAAGCCTCCACCTTCAGTGGCAGTCTACCACTGACTATCTGTCTGTTGGGAGCGCACGCTAGGGTCCCTTTGTGGATTTATTGCTGTCGGTTGCTGGGAGCAGGATTCTAGGCTAGGTTGAGGTTTTTTGGAGGGGGGTCTGATCCAGGTAGGCTCCTCTGTCTGGTAGCAGCATTGGTGCCTGTAAGACCGTCAGGTGATACACCAACAAAAGTCTCCTTTTGTATGTTTTGGGGCTGAGCCTTTGCCATTGCAAATGGGCTCGGGGCTGATCTGAGCTCCCCTGGTGTGGGGTGGGAGATATGTCCCCACTTCACTCTCCCTGTGCCAAGGAGCCAGGATATGAATGCAGGAAGAGCCCTGCCGGGTCAGGGGCTCAAAAGTGATGCCCACCAGGCAGCGCTTGAAAGCAGCAGCTTGATCTTGATCCCCCCCCCACTCAGCTTCTGAGGATTCACCACAGGAAGTGATTGGGGGGGGATGAGAGAGCCGTCGCTCAGTGGTAAAGTCCCCACTTTGCAGGCAGAAGGTCCCAGATTCAGTCTCTAATAACATCTCCAGGCAGGGCTTGGGACAGGCCAGACCCTGCTGCCTGACACCCTTGAGAGCCTCTGCTGGTCCGTGTAGGCAATCCTGAGCTAGATGAATTGGCGGTCTGACTCTGTATAAGGCACCTTCCTGTGTGACTATTTAAATTAGCTTCTTTATTCAGAACCATAGAGAGCCAGTGTGGCGTAGTGGTTACAGTGTTGGACTGTGACCTGGGAGACCAGGGTTCGAATCCCCACACAGCCACGAAGCTCACTGGGCGACCTTGGGCCAGTCACTACCTCTCAGCCTCAGAGGGAGGCAATGGTGAACCCCCTCTGAATACCACTTGCCATGAAAACCCTATTCGTAGGGTCGCCATAAGCCGGGATCGGCTTGAAGACAGTCCATTTCCATTCAGAACCATGAGGACTGGAACCTTAGCTTGTTTTTTGGGGAATGGGCCGTATCCCAGTAGAATTTGATGTGGCATGCATGAGCTCCAGTCGCTTCCTTTGGAGGCAGAAGGTCCCAAGTTCAAATCCCCAGTAGCCCTCCAGCGAGGGCTGAGAGAGGCTCCTGCCTGATACCCTGGAGAGCTGCTGGCAGTCAAAGGAGACTTCGGCCGGGGGGGGGGGGACACTTGTGGAGGCCCTCCAACGTTGCCCGTGCTGGCTCCTGGGGCTGACGGGGAGCTGGAATCCAGCAAAATCCAAACGGCCACTGATCTCCTATCCTTGAGGTTGGCAGTAAAGAACTAGATGGCTGATCAAAGATTTTGATTATGCTAAAGAGCTGTTTTCTGGCAGCTTTCCACTTTCCTCTGATTCCCCTGCCCGGGTAAAGACTACTTAACCCAGTTTAGCTCTTGCCTACCCCTGAAACACCCCACGGCAGCCTAGGTGACAAAGGGCATGCAACAAGACTGTCAGAAGTTCCATCTTTCCCCCTGCGGGTTCGTGTGTGCTCTCAAAGGTGTGCCCTGCGGTCACGGCTCTTCCAGATGAATGTGCAAGGGTGTGAGTTTATGTTTGTTGGCATGATGAATGGGAGTAAGCTCTGAGGGCGGGGAGGAATTGAGGAGGTGCTGCTAGTATTTGGTCTCCTTCTCCCCCTCCAAAAGAAATCTGGGACTTCTCTCTCCTAGCCAACTCCTCCAGTAATAAGATCCATCTAACCCACTTTGCCTGCCTAGTTAATTTTCTTGTAGAAAGGTTGTAACTTTGGGGGGGGGGAGTTGGTGAGGATCTTTGGGGTGGTGTCATGCTTACGAGGCAGTGGGGTCCCTGTGCAAATGGTGATGGGGGTGGGTAGCGGGGCTTACAGCAGCAGCATGTCAGCACCAAAGTTGGTTTATGAACAGCCTCCTGTTAGCTTCTTGACAACCAACCCTGAGAGGTAGGCCTCTGCTGTTGGCGTCTTACAGATGGGGAAGCACAAGAGGCAGCGTGAGGCTTGCCCAAAGCTGCCTCGTGTTGGGTGGGTAGGCAAGCCTTGGCTTTTCCCATCCAACACCCCCTCTCCCTGCTGTTTCGGGTGCCCCCACGTGCCTTGAAAGTCAAAATAGGTGGTGGTGATATATATATATAGTTTCTTAGAAGGCTGGCATTGCATTCACAAGGGATTTGAGGAGGGAGGCTGTCGGTGGGGAGGTGGGTGGGAGGAGCTGCTGTTGCAGCTGCAGGGGGGTCGAAAACCAAGGGAGCCGGCTGGAATTGTTGGGGAGGCTGGTAGTTTGGGTGTCCTGAAGCCGGCTTGCAAGCCTAGCTGTGAAGAAGGGGAGTTTAAAGAGTGCAGCCGCCCAAGAAAGGAAGTCTGAGGGATCAGGTCAGAGGGCCATCATGTCCAGTTTCCTGTTTCTCACAGCGACCCACCGAGGGGAGCCAGCCAGCAGGCTGTGAGTGCAAAGCCTTCTTCCCCGTCTGTGTGCCCCAGGAGCCGGTCCTTGCTCTGTGCCTCCCCACAGAAACCCCTCACTGCTCTGCCCAGGAGGGAACGCAGAGTTTCGTCATTGCTCTGACTTCATTAGGGGTCGTGCCAGCTTGCCTGCCAGCTTCTGGGGTTTCACTGAGCGGTTAGTCAGCCGGGAATGGAAAATTGCTGCCTGTTTCAGGTGTGCAGAAAGGGAGTGGGCGGCTGAGCATCTGCTCACAGGGCTGCTTCTTTCCGAAGCAGAAAACTTGCCCACAGGGTGGATTGACAGGGCAGTGATGCGTACGTGAAGGGGGCCCCTTCCTTCTCCAGCTCATGTTTGCATAACAATTTCCAGAGCAGTCTTAGTGGCGCGAAGCTGTTGCAGCAGAAACAAGAGTCTTGTGTGCACCTTAAATGCTGACAAACTGATTAGGCCTGAAGAAGCTTGTCCCATAATAAATTTCTCAGTCTTCCAGGTTTTGGTGGAGAGTTCATTCCCCCCCCCCCAAAAAAAAAAAATGTGCGCACAGGAGCATTTTCACCTTCACTGCTTGTGATGTTCCCTCCTGCTTTTAAGTGTATTTAAAAAAAAATATTTCTCTTTTTATTTAATCAATGCAAATTCAATAACTAGGAAGTAAAGGAGTAAAAATACAGTTGAATTAAAATTAAACACACACATGCAAATAAATATACAAATTTGAGCTGCTACATTCACAATCCCCGGGAAGAAAAGTAATTATTGATCTCGAGGGCAGCATTGTGTCCTTTGTAAAGATTTGTTTTGTTTGTAAATATCGGGACATTGCCTTTGGGGTCTTTAGGATATTCTTCCTTGACGCTGAAGAGTTACGAAGGGTTCCAAATAGTGGCACATTTTATGGGAGACACTGAAACATTGTTGTCTTTATCTATATATAAAATAACTTTTTACCGCCTAATTGAAAACAATTTTTTTTGGTCGCTTATTTTTTGAGTTACCCTTTTCAGCAATAGCTGTGGACCATTGGACTGTACCATAAATCCAACCTAAGAGCTGTATTTAAGGGCTCTCTTGGCAATACCCTGTTCCTTTGGGCGTCAGACTTTGCATTCCTGGGCTTTTCCAGCACCCTCTCTCTGAAATGTTGAGGCTGAATTAATGCAGTGCATTTATAGGGAGACCTCTTTCCTGTCTCCTGCCTTTCCCTCCCAGCCATAATTTGCTATACCTCACATTCCAAACTCAGGCTGCGTGCACACAGCGTATTAAAAGCACATTCCCTCCCCTCTCCTCCCAAAATCTTGGGAACTGTAGTCTACCCCTCACAGAGCTACAATTCCCAGCACCCTTAACAAGCTACGGTTCCACGGGATCGGTGGGCGTGGGGGGAAATGGGCTTCCAATATATGGCACCTGCGCAGCCATAGTGCTAGCTGGGCCTTTGATTTGGGCTCCCCTTTTCTTGGGGTTGTGGGGGGGGCATGATTTGGAGCCCAGGGGTTGGAAGAGGGGGTGAGCGTGTCCTTGCTTGCCTCGGGTCCTCAGTGCACAACTGTGTAAGTAATTGTGTGTGTGTGAGTGTGTGACAGAGAGACATGAAAGGGTTTTGTGTTGTCAAGAATGCAGAAGGTATTTTCTCCTGTCTGCCACTTCCTTCATTCCACAGTGGCTACCCCAGAAAGAGCAGATCATCGGGGCTGGTGGAATGCATAGGGGTGGGGCAGGGAGGGGAGGGGAAGCCAAGCAGTTTCATTCCCCCTGACTGCCCACAGCTGCGTGCCCAGGCTGGTCTTGGGGTGCTTGACCTAGAAACCAAGGTGCAAGGCAACCGCTGATGCAGCCTGGTGCCACGTCAGACCTGTGGCCTGTCTAGCTCAGTATTTCCTACACTGACTGGCAGCAGCCCTCCAGGGTTTCAGACATGGGTTGCTCCCCAAGCCCTACCTGGAGATGCTGCCTGGGACTGAACGTGCTGCCTTCAGCATGCAGCGCAGGGCTCTGCCACTGAGTTACAGCCCTTACCCAGCCGAAGCAGCTGCCTTCTGCACTCTCTGCCGGCAGCCGTTCTTTGTTTGGGGCTTTTCAGTCTAGAGAAAAGGCGAGGAAGGGGGGACCCACGGGATGGAGGTGTATAAAGATCTCCACAGGGTCAGCCAGTAAAGGGTGAGAGATTCCGGATGGATGAAAGGACAGGCTTCTTCACACAGTGAAAAGCTAGACTGCGGCATTTGCTCCTGCCGGAGGCAGAGATGGCCCCAACTTGGATGCCTTCGAAAGAGGATTGTTGTTGTTGTTGTTGTTGTTATTATTATTATTTATTACATTTGTATACCGCCCCATAGCTGAAGCTGTCTGGGCGGTTTACAACAATTAAAAACATTAAAAACAAATATACAAATTTAAAAACACTTAAAAAAACAATTTAGACAAATTCATGGAGGAGAAGGCTCTCCGTGGCTACTAGCCACAGTGGCTAGGTTCTCCCTCCCCTGCCGGGGGCCGTATACGCCTCTGAATGCCAGTGGCTGAGAATCACAAGTGGGGAGAGTTGCTGTGGCGCTCGGGACCTGCTTGGGGGCTTCCTGTTGGCCTCTGTGAGAACAGGATCCTGGACTGGAGGGGCCCACTTTGGCCTTGCCCAGCAGCCAGGCTTTTCTGAAGCCCAGAATCATTGTATGGTTCATCCCAGTGATGTGCCAGGGAACCTCTATGCGCATGCATAGAGCCACTGCAGCCATTCCAG
Source organism: Rhineura floridana (assembly GCF_030035675.1). NCBI lineage: Eukaryota > Metazoa > Chordata > Lepidosauria > Squamata > Rhineuridae > Rhineura > Rhineura floridana. The sequence goes on along the minus strand of NC_084500.1, from coordinate 19,545,711 downwards.
TGCCTCTGGGATGAAGGTTGAGGAAAAGCTCTTTGCAGGCAAGCTTGAGCCCGAATGTGTGTTTGTTCAGGGCTGGAGTCTTTGGTCCTTGCTGGCAGCCCTGCTCCCAGTTCTGGGGCAGGGTGACCTCCGGGCAGGACAGCTGAAGGGTAGAGGCAGGGGGACTGGTGTCCCTCCCGCCTCCCCCTCCCAGGCTGCCGCCTCAGCACATTCCCTGCCCAGCCGGGCATGAGACCCTGACCAGCCTGTCGTGGGGATTAAGCTGTTGCAACCCCCACCGCTCCTGGGGAATTTCCAGACCCGCTTGATTCTGCCCTTGCGCTTCCCCCTGGGCTCCTGGGCTGAGCGTTGCATGAAAAAGTCTGGGGGAGGGCTGGGGCTCAGCGGAGGGAGACCCTGCTTGCATGCAGAGGGTCCCAGGTTCAATCCTCGACAGGCGGGGCTGGGAACATACCCAGTCTGCAACCCTGCAGAGCCACTGCCAGTCAGTGTGAACAGTACTGAGCTGGATGGACCAGTGGGCTGGCTTGGCTTCCAATGTCCCTATTGAAACCAGCCCTTTATTCAGAACCCTGAGGACTAGGATCTTACTTTGCTTTTAGGGGAAGGGCCATCGTAGCTCAGTGATAGAGCACCCACTATTCATGCGGAAGGTCCCAAATTCCATCCCCGACAGCATCTCCAGGAAGGCTGGGAATGTCCCTGCCTCAAAATCCTGGGAAGCTGCTGCCAGTCAGTGTAGGCGATACTGAGCTAGTTGGATGGGATCAGGAAATGTTCTGCCTGGCCCCCAAGGGGGCCGCAGCAGCGCCCTCGAACTGGCCCACCTCTAGCTTGGCCTAAGGAGGTGATCTGTGCGTGTGAGAGTGGAAATACAGGTTCTGTTGCTGCCTGGGGAAATGGCACTTAAGAAACGTGGTGTCGTGCCCTGCTGTTTCTCCTGTGGAGCTGGGCTGCATCCTGGATGCCCCTTCCTACCCTTAGCCATACTTGGCTGACAAATTCAGAGCTGGCAAGGCGCTCTGCATACTCTCAGAGGCCGCTCTGTTTTCATTCTTTCCTTTTTAGCATTTGGAAGCAAGTCCTGGGGCTCCAGTTAACCCCCTTTTTACGGCAAAGAGATTGCGATGTGTGTGTGGGTGAGGAGTGTGTTGTTTTTGTTTCCTGGTGAATCAGGCATGCAGATCTTGGTGAAGTTGTTTGAGGAGATCAACCTCCTCCTTCCCTTCCCTCATGTCTCCCTCCCCCTTCAAAAAGAAGGCAGGTGTCAGCAAGAGAAGCCCCCTCGCTTCCAAGGGACTGCCGTGACTTGCTACGGGTGAAGGCCTGGGGGGGGGAATCCCTGTTCCTGACCACCAGCTTAATAGCCACAGTAACCAGCTGGGTTTCTTGTGGCTGGAGAAACTCCCCTTTGTCTCACTTTCTCCCGGCAGCCAAGCAAGCACTCCGTGGGGTGGGTGGCCCGCAAGCCCCGAGAGGTTTGTGCCTTGAGCCCAGCCCCAGGGAAAAGGCCATGGATGTTCAGCAAAGGCTTGCAGCTGACATGGGGGGGGGAGAAGAGAGAGTCTTTCTGTCTCAGCCTCCACCTCTCCACCAATTCCTGCAAAGGTTCTGCACGGCTTGTTGCAGAGAGCAAGCTTTTTTTGGGGGGGGCTGTCCACTCTCCCTGCTGCTGCCAGTTCCTTTATTACACTTAAGCAAGCATCTCTTAGCTAGGTGGCGAGTTTGGGGGCAGCAGTACAATGGCCCAGGACGGGGTGGATGGGGACTAGCTGTCTGTCTTTCCTGGTGACACTCTGCCGGCATGTGCCAGCTGTCACTGCAACTTTCCCTTGCCAAGGATCATAGCAGTGTGGCACAGGGCAGCTGGGGCTGACGGTTCCCCAGAAAGGCCTGTGGGGCCTCCCGGTGTGGCCCTGGGAGCTTGTCCCTGCGGCTGCAGTGGCCTGTGTGTGTGTGTGTGGCTGGGGTGTGCTGTGGGTACTGCTATGGAGAGAGAGAGAGGCTGAGTCACCGCGTGCCCTCGTGGTATCTCAGGGTGGAAACCAGAGTGCCCTTTGGCCGCCTGGCATTCCACGCAGCCTCTGCCAAAGCTATTGGGAGGGGCCTGTGTGCGCGCGCATGAGAGAGGCGATCTGGCCATCGGTGATGGGGGGTGACGGTACTCTTTCCAAGGCCCTCCGGGCAAGGCGAGGTACAACCGCAGGCCAGGACCCAAAGGTGGCCCTCCAGGCCTCTGTCTGGCCCTCAAAACTCTCCCCAGGCTACACCTCTTGCTAGGCCTGTTCTGCACCCTCCTTGAATGCTTCTGCTTGATAATGCCTCTTAATAACTCTGGATGGAGGACAGAGAGAGGCTGAGGAGTGCGTGTGTGGAAACGACGTTTGTGTGGCTGGGATGTCACTGTGCAAAGGTAACAGTCACATCCATTGCTCCGCCCACTTTACCTCTGGCCCCGCCCTCCAGTGGCAGCCCCCCTGCCCCCCCGAAGCTTCTCCAGGAGGGAATGTGGCCCTTTGGCTGACAAAAGGTCCCCCACCTCTAGAAGAAGGGACCTTCCCACCCCATACAGAGTTGTGACATGTAATTCATGTGTGGGATTTGTTTCCGTGGGACAGGGTAACAGAAGATGGGCTGCCTACTGAAGCCCTCTTAAGGTGTTGTAGTTTAAAACATAAAGTAAGCAAGTGGGGGGGCAGTGGAGTCAAGGACGTTAGTTCCACCACCACCCCTCATCTTCCATCCGATCCGCCCCCCCCCCGGTTAGTTAGAGGGTGGTCTTCTAGAGTAGGGAGCCTCCGGCATTCGTGAAGACTCCTCGTGCCTTTTAGACCTCTGGGCCCTGAAATGTGCACGGAGCCTTTGCAAGCACAGAAAGTCATGGAGGGTGGCGGGAGTGACACTCGACCCTGCTGCCCCCTCTCTCATGGGTTTATGTTGCCCTGAAGCGGAATGCTTGAAGAAGACTTTAGATGACCGTTAAAAGGGGGAGTAGACAAATCTGTGGAGGATAAAGTTGTTGATGGCTACTAGCCACAATGACTATGTCCTACCTCCCCTGTCGGAGGCAGGATGGCTGTGTAGGCCACTTACTTGGAATCGCAGGCGGGGAGAGTGCTGCTGTACACATCTCCTTCTGGCTTAGTTCTTTATGTAGAATTAATATCTTGACCTTTCTCCCAGAAGGAGCCCAGGGTGGCAGACAACAAGAGATAAAATACTAAAAACATCCTTAAAACAATTCCAGGGCAGATCCTTTTTGGGCTTCCCTTTGTCCGCTGTGAGGACTAGATGCTGTGGCCTGATCCAGGCATCAGACGCCTCTTTATCTCAGCCTTTACTCCCTCCGCCCTCTGTTTTGCAGGGTCTGTGCCAGACTGGTCTGGAAAGGCTTGGCTTTCCCTGCTGGGACCCCCCCCTCCTGGGTCCAGCCCCCAGCGTTCCCAACAGCTGCTGCTCCAGGATTCAAGTTTCCTGGAGCCCTCAGAGTTGTTTTTCATCTGTCCGGTGGCTTTGTTTGAAAAGCGCTAAAGCGTACAATGATAAGGAGCCCTAGGAAATATAGGAAAAGCCTTGCTGGGTTCTTCCAGCCCAAAAGTAGACTTCTGGCCGCCTCTGGAACGCCACAAGATCATGGTGGCAACATTTTTAAAAAAAGAATAAACTTTTGCAATAATTTTGAGCATGTCTGGTCGATTATTGCTTAGTTCAGATGACAGGAAGACTTCAGCGGGCTCCAGGTTCACACCTACAAGCAGGGTAGTAGGGGCAGATTGATTGATTGATTGATTGCATTTATAGCCCACCTTTTTTCTCCAAGGAGTTCAAGGTGGCGCGCATAATGTGAGGTTGGTTAGGCTGAGAGGCATCATGACGGGCCCAAGGTCAACCCAGTGAGCTTCATGGCTGACTGGGGAATTTGAACCCTGGTCTCCCAGGTCCTCGTCTAACACTCTAACCACTGCACCACACTGTGTCAGGCTGGGACCTTTGGGAGACCCAGCCTCAACCCTCCCCCCGCACTCAGCCACCACGAAGCTCGCTGGGTGACCCTGGGCCTCCTTGGTGGAAAGGGAAGATCAATATAAATCCCATCCAATCCCTGCTGGGGGCCATATTAATGAAATCTTGCCAGGAGTTCTGCAGTCTCCCGTTGTCTGGCCTAATTCGGTTCCGGAGCCTCCCTGTCTCCTTGATGCTGCCAGGACTGGAGTGTAACTTTGAAGGGCACCCGCCGAAAGACATGGATGGGGGGGGCTGTGGGCAACAGGGCAGGGCGAGGCCTGCCTGGCAGACGTGGCGTTAGGATTAGAAGGATTTGGCCCCGTTCCCAGTTAACTGTGGCTGCTACCGTTGGCTCCCACCTGTCCGTTTTCTCTGATTTCCCCCCCTCCAGGGGTGTGCCGCGGCAGGTGGTTTATGGGGCCAGCTGTGTCCCCCCCATGGAGGGAGGCTTGAGACAGATGGAGGGGATTAGAGGGCCTCCGCTTCCTCCCCCGCCCCCCTTGGCCGCCCAGGTGGAGGGACAGGGAGGGCTTGTCTGGCTGATGTGTTTGCCAGGAGCGCAGCCCAGGGAAGGGGTGTCCCGAATCCCCAACGCTGAGCCCCCTCTGGCGTGCCCTCCCTGTTGGATTACTGAGTGGGTCCCTGCCTGCTTGCATGAGCACAGGGACCTTGGAAACTGACTCGTATGGAGTCCTGTCAACACTTCACCTGGCTCAATATCATCCACACTGACTGGCAGCAGCCCTCCAGGGTTTTGGCCGGGGACAGTCCCAGGCCCTACCTGAGGCCCTTCTGCATGCAAAACAGGTGCTCCCACTGGGCCACACCCCTCTCTAAGCTGCCTTGTAGCAAGGGAGACCATTGTCTCTGTAGCTTAATATTATCTACACTGACCGGTAGCAGCTTCTTCAGAGTTTCAGACAGGAATCTTTCCCAGCCCTACCAGGAGATGCTGACAGGGACTGAGCGTGTCAAGCAGGTGCCCTGCCACCTGGCCTCTGGCCCTTTCCCCACGACCTTGCCATTGCTGGAAACCGCAGGAGAGGAGAGTTGCTCTTGCACTCAGGTCCTGTCCGCTTATGGGCTTCCCTTTGGGGGCATCTGGACTAGACGAGCCCCCTCCGGCCTGGTCCAGCAGCCAGGCTTTTTGGTTGACCCAGAAATGGCACACTGCCCCCTTCTCTGGATCTGATGCCCCTCTGCTGTAATTCTGGTTGGGACACGCGTGTGATTTTTGCATTGCGGTTTGTTCCATATCGGACTAGTTAAGCATCTGGAGAGGCAGCACGAATGACTGAGTAGATCTGGGAAAGGGTCTCCTGGGCCCATATGCAGCTTCGGCGCCGTCTCATGCTGTGTTGCCCCAGTTCTCTGCCTCTAAAATGGACCTAATTGTGAGACGGAGCAGTGTGTATCGTTATGGCCAGCGCAACAAAGACATCGGGGTCCTTTTGCAGTTTTTACCCCTGCCATCCTAAGCACACTGAACTGGGCAGTAAACCCAACTTGAACACAGCAAGGCTTAATTTCTGAGTAAACAGACATAGGACTGCATCTGTAACATATATATTGGTCAAGAGGAGTTGTGATGGTGTTGACATGGCTAGAATATTGGAATTCTGCAGGCAAAATGCATTCTCGGCTTTTCATTTTTTTTTTTTTTAAAAAGGTTTCTAGTCCTCAGTGCTGCAAGACAAGCTTGGAAGTCTGTGGGCGATGCCTGGTTTGGGGATATAGCACTCTGTGTAGCCCTTTGCCCCTTCCTATAAGTAGCAGAAATGTAATAACTTGTGCAAAATGCTGAGAAATGGGTGAACCAAGCGTTCATTGGCATAACATATCGAGGGTCACCAGGCCTGGCTGTTCTCTGTATATATGCAGCCTACCGCACTGACTTTAATAGAGGGGGCCCTTAACTGAGGAGCCATTGGCTGAGCTGCTGTGATGTCACGGAGCTCCGGGGAGTGCCAGCTTTTCAACCTCTTGCTTCTTCCTCCTGCAGTGAAGGCGTCTTCAAGTGTCCAGAGGACCAGCTGCCTCTCGACTATGCCAAGGTGAGTTCCTCACCTCCACTAGGCCTCCTGGTCTATTAGTCAGAAGCTCTGTCGGAGGAGCTGCCTTCGTCCCAGCTTATTCCTCTTGCCTGTCTCTTCCGCTAATGACGCTTGGACTATAAGCTCCGTGGGGCAGAGACGTCTCTTGTCTTCTGGTTCTTGACTTAGTCAGCTTGCCTGGCGCCTATGCCACTGTCACCTCAGTGCCACACTTTTTTATGCTTCTTTAGGCCTCTTTATTTTTTAATGACGTGGTTTGATCTTTTACTATGCTTTTAAATCAGTCTCTTTTCCCACAGAAGTGACCCAAAGCAACTTACGTTAAAACCAGGAAAAAACAAACACAATCAGTAATCATAATACCCTAAAATACCCTAATCATTAGAGTAAGGGTATTTTAGGGTATTATTATTACTGATTATTATTACTGATTATTTATTATTAAATAATGATACCCTAACCCGCCCCACTAAAAGAGGCCACCAGGAGCTGAGGCCCTACGCATGAAGGACAGGGAAGGACGTATTGGTGGCAGAGTCGCTCTATACGTGAAAGAAGGCATTGAATCCAGCAAGCTCGAAACCCCAAAAGAGGCAGACTCCTCCACAGAATCGTTGTGGGTGGTGATACCGTGCCCCAGGAGGGACTTAATACTGGGAACGATCTATCGTCCCCCTGATCAAAATGCTCAGGGAGACCTTGAGATGAGATATGAAATTGAGGAAGCATCCAAACTAGGAAAGGTGGTAGTAATGGGTGACTTCAACTACCCGGACATAGACTGGCTGCATATGTGTTCCAGTCATGACAAAGAAGCAAAGTTTCTAGATATTCTAAATGACTATTCCCTAGATCAGTTGGTCATGGAACCGACCAGAGGAACGGCAACCCTGGACTTAATCCTCAGTGGGGACCGGGACCTGGTGCGAGATGTAAGTGTTGTTGAACCGATTGGGAGCAGTGACCACAGTGCTATTAAATTAAACATACATGTAACTGGCCAATTGCCAAGAAAATCCAACACGGTCACATTTGACTTCAAAAGAGGAAACTTCACAAAAATGAGGGGATTGGTAAAAAGAAAGCTGAAAAACAAAGTCCAGAGGGTCACATCACTCGAAAATGCTTGGAAGTTGTTTAAAAACACTATATTAGAAGCTCAACTGGAGTGCATACCGCAGATCAGAAAAGGTACCGCCAGGGCCAAGAAGATGCCAGCATGGTTAACGAGCAAAGTCAAGGAAGCTCTTAGAGGCAAAAAGTCTTCCTTCAGAAAATGGAAGTCTTGTCCGAATGAAGAAAATAAAAAAGAACACAAACTCTGGCAAAAGAAATGCAAGAAGACAATAACGGATGCTAAAAAAGAATTTGAGGAGCACATTGCTAAGAACATAAAAACCAACAACAAAAAATTCTATCAATACATTCAAAGCAGGAGACCATCTAGGGAGACAATTGGACCCTTGGATGATAAGGGAGTCAAAGGTGTACTAAAGAACGATAAGGAGATTGCAGAGAAGCTAAATGAATTCTTTGCATCTGTCTTCACAGTGGAAGATATAGGGCAGATCCCTGAACCTGAACTAACATTTGCAGGAAGGGATTCTGAGGAACTGAGACAAATAGTGGTAACGAGAGAGGAAGTTCTAAGCTTAACGGACAATATAAAAACTGACAAATCACCGGGCCCAGATGGCATCCACCCGAGAGTTTTCAAAGAACTCAAAGGTGAAATTGCTGATCTGCTAACTAAAATATGTAACTTGTCCCTCGGGTTCTCCTCCGTGCCTGAGGACTGGAAAGTGGCAAATGTAACACCAATCTTCAAAAAGGGATCCAGAGGGGATCCCGGAAATTACAGGCCAGTTAGCTTAACTTCTGTCCCTGGAAAACTGGTAAAAAGTATTATTAAAGCTAGATTAACTAAGCACATAGAAGAACAAGCCTTGCTGAAGCAGAGCCATCATGGCTTCTGCAAGGGAAAGTCCTGTCTCAGTAACCTATTAGAATTCTTTGAGAGTGTCAACAAGCATATAGATAGAGGTGATCCAGTGGACATAGTGTACTTAGACTTTCAAAAAGCGTTTGACAAGGTACCTCACCAAAGGCTTCTGAGGAAGCTTAGCAGTCATGGAATAAGAGGAGAGGTCCTCTTGTGGATAAGGAATTGGTTAAGAAGCAGAAAGCAGAGAGTAGGAATAAACGGACAGTTCTCCCAATGGAGGGCTGTAGAAAGTGGAGTCCCTCAAGGATCGGTATTGGGACCTGTACTTTTCAACTTGTTCATTAATGACCTAGAATTAGGAGTGAGCAGTGAAGTGGCCAAGTTTGCTGACGACACTAAATTGTTCAGGGTTGTTAAAACAAAAAGGGATTGCGAAGAGCTCCAAAGACCTCTCTAAACTGAGTGAATGGGCGGAAAAATGGCAAATGCAATTCAATATAAACAAGTGTAAAATTATGCATATTGGAGCAAAAAATCTTAATTTCACATATACGCTCATGGGGTCTGAACTGGCGGTGACCGACCAGGAGAGAGACCTCGGGGTTGTGGTGGACAGCACGATGAAAATGTCGACCCAGTGTGCGGCAGCTGTGAAAAAGGCAAATTCCATGCTAGGGATAATTAGGAAAGGTATTGAAAATAAAACAGCCGATCTCATAATGCCGTTGTATAAATCTATGGTGCGGCCGCATTTGGAATACTGTGTACAGTTCTGGTCGCCTCATCTCTAAAAGGATATTATAGAGTTGGAAAAGGTTCAGAAGAGGGCAACCAGAATGATCAAGGGGATGGAGCGACTCCCTTACGAGGAAAGGTTGCAGCATTTGGGGCTTTTTAGTTTAGAGAAAAGGCGGGTCAGAGGAGACATGATAGAAGTGTATAAAATTATGCATGGCATTGAGAAAGTGGATAGAGAAAAGTTCTTCTCCCTCTCTCATAATACTAGAACTCGTGGACATTCAAAGAAGCTGAATGTTGGAAGATTCAGGACAGACAAAAGGAAGTACTTCTTTACTCAGCGCATAGTTAAACTATGGAATTTGCTCCCACAAGATGCAGTAATGGCCACCAGCTTGGATGGCTTTAAAAGAAGATTAGACAAATTCATGGAGGACAGGGCTATCAATGGCTACTAGCCATGATGGCTGTGCTCTGCCACCCTAGTCAGAGGCAGCATGCTTCTGAAAACCAGTTGCCGGAAGCCTCAGGAGGGGAGAGTGTTCTTGCACTCGGGTCCTGCTTGCGGGCTTCCCCCAGGCACCTGGTTGGCCACTGTGAGAACAGGATGCTGGACTAGATGGGCCACTGGCCTGATCCAGCAGGCTCTTCTTATGTTCTTATGTTAAGGGCCAAACGCCCGAGTAAAAAAGTCTCTGTTATACTCAGCCCTCTGCCTCTCCTTCCCCCGGCTCCTGATTTTTTGGGGGTCTGTGCTTTATCAATTTTGCCCTCCCCCTTCCAGATCTATCCAGACCCTGAGCTGGAGACGCAGGTGCTGAGCCTGACGATCCGTTGCATACACAGCGAGGAGGGCTGCCGCTGGAGCGGGACCATCCGGCATTTGCAGGTGAGGAGGTCGACTGCAAAGCAGGGGTGGGGGGCCTATTGGGGCCTTCCAGGCTTGGCTGGCCTGCGGCGTCCATCACCCTTGCCCATTGGGCAGGCTGACTGTTGGGAGGTGGAGTCCAGCAGCGCCTGGAGGGTGGCCCCAGTCCCTGTCGTGGATCCTCCGCATGCATGACGACGTGGGTGGCAAAGAGGACCCTTGGCTGGCAAGGGCGGAGGGCTGGTGGAACACAGGAGGCTGTGTTGATCCTGAGTCAGACCATGGGTCCATCTAGCTCAATATGCTCTGCACTGACAGGCAGCAGCTCTCCCGGGCTGCAGGCAGGAGGTCTTACCCTAGCCCTATGTGGAGATGCTGATGGGGATTGCATCTGGGACCATTTACACGCAACACAGGTGTCCTACCAGAGACTTGTGGCCTGTCTGCTAAGAATAAGATTCTAGTCCTCTTGGTTCAGAGTAAAGGGTTGAAATAGCAATGTAGGAAGCTGCTTATACTGACTCAGGCCATCGGTCTGTCTAGTTCAGCATTGCCTGCACTGACTGGCAGTGGCTCTCCAGGATCTTAGGCAGGAGTCTTTTCCCCCCCAACTCTGCCTGGCGATGCTGTCGGGGGTGGAACCTGGGACCTCCTGCATGCAAAGCGGGCTCTGCCCCTGGGCTACGGCCCTTTCCCTGACTCATGGCTGGCGACCCTGGGAGTGAAAGGGTGGGGGTGGTGAAGGCCCACCGAAACGGAGCCTGCCTCCTCTCCCGTCCCCCAAATGACTGCCTCTCTCCTCCTCCTGCCCCCCCCCCCAGGCACACCTTGGGACGTGCAGCTACAACGTGGTCCCCTGCCCCAACCGCTGCGGGGCCAAGCTGAGCCGCCGGGACCTGCCCCCCCACGTGCAGCACGACTGCCCCCAGCGCCACCTCAAGTGCGAGTTCTGCGGAGCTGACTTCACGGGAGAAGCCTATGAGGTGAGGAGGCGGGGCCTGTCAGGCAGGAGGCGGGGCCTCCAGGTCTTAGGGCGAAACGGGACACCAGCGGGGTGGAGGAGGAAGGCGAGGATCGTCTTCTTCCTCTGGTTTAGCTGTGCCTTTCTGGCATTTGGTCATATCTGGGCCTCTGTCCCGGTTTCTTCTGAACCAGCCTGGGCTTCTGTGCGGCTGAACTTAATCACGCAGGGCTTGGAATCCACTTCCCTTGTCGGGATTTGGGCCATCTTCCAAAAAGGCAACCCCCCCCCCCCCGGCACTCGCTGTTTTTGTGTACTTGGAAGAGCCATTGGTTGAGCTGCTGTGATGTCACAGAGCTGCTGAGAATGTCAAGGAGCCTCTTTCACTCCCTGGGTGGGAACAGTCGGCATCAGAATGTCAACACATTTGCTGGGTTTTTTTTGGGGGGGGGTGTTTTTTGCAAGGGAACTGAGAGGTCACTTTGGCTCAGATTTTGTTTAAAAAAAGAAACAGGCAGGGCCTGGAGAAAGAGGAAAGTTGGAAAGGAGGAGCCAGACCCCACAGCCTCGGAGACCGGAGCGCTGGCCGTGTGCTAGTTTGGCATAGTGTTTGTTGTGAACGCATCCCGATGTAGCACCCGGTTCTGTTGCCATGTTTATTTTCTGATTTGTCAGTCAGCTTGAGCAAACGGTGGGAGATGCATATATATATAATATATAAGAAGTAAATAAGAACTGCAGACCAGCACGCACGTGTGTCTGCAATTATTATTTATGGATTATATATTGTTGTTTATGTGTGTGTGAGACTGCTGCTCTTTGTAACTATCGTTCAGTGATTTATTGCCATGTCTCTCTTCTTACTTGCTTTTGGTGTAAACCATCCTGTGGCCTGTGCAAAGTGTGGTACATAAACCCACCGAAATAAATAAAATAAAATTATATTTATTTATTTATTTATTTTATTAAATTTCTATACCGCCCCATAGCCGAAGCTCTCTGGGCGGTGTACAAACTAAAACTTCCATCTACAATTAAAACACATATTTAAACAATTTTAAAACTACATCCAAATTTCAAAATTGTAAACATTTGAAGACAGACAAAAACACATATTAAAATACTAAATATTAAAATACTAAAATGCTAAAATGCCTGGGAGAAGAGGAAAGTTTTAACCTGGCGCCGAAAGGATAGTCATGTTGGCGCCAGGCGTGCCTCGTCAGGAAGATCATTCCACAATTAAATGAAGGCCAGGGAGATTCTGAGTGAAGGGGAGTGGACCTTCCTAAGTCCATTTGTTTTTAAATATATTTTTACTGTGTTCTTACTTGTTGTTTTCTGCCTTGGGATCCTTTTGGGAGGATATACATTTAATAAATAATAATAATCTTTTGAAGAAACCAGCCAGATCTTTGGGCCTCTAGGGCTGAATCGCTTCTCTCAAGCCTGTGAAATCCTGGGCATCCTTCACAGCAGCGTTTTACGGTGTACTCAGCCAGAGTCTTTATCTGTGTAGTCCAGCATAGTCTGCTCTGACAGGCAGCAGCTCTCCAGGTTTTCAGGAAGAGCAGGGTCTTTCTGATCATTTTAACTGGAGATGCTTCTAGAGATTCAAATAGAGGAAAAAAGGAGGCTGCCTTAATACCGAGTCACAAGATTGGCCTCTCTAGCTTAGTACTGTCGGCACTGACTGGCAGCAGCTCTCCAGGTTTTCAGGGAGGGAGTCATTCACCCAGCCCTACCTGGAGATTCCATTGGGACTCAGCCTGGGACCTTCTGCATGCAACGCAGGGGCTGCACTGCTGGACGATGGCCCTTCCCTTGGATTCCAGTCCTCATGAAGTCCTGGTTGCTGGCAGCAGGTCACAGGAGGCTCTGCCGCTGAGGCTAGTCGGGATCATAGCAAGCCGCCTTATACTCAGCCAGACCACTGCTCCACCTAGCTCAGTGCTGTCTGCACTGACTGGCAGGGGCTCTCCAGGGTTTCAGGCGGGGTCACTCCAAGCCTTACCTGGAGATGCTGTTGGAGACAGCTTCAGACCTTCTACGTGCCAAGCAGGAGCTCATCCAGGCAGGCAGGCCCCTTTCATGCCCCCTCATTTCCTCCACCCTCTCTATTAACCATTTATCTCCCTGTCTTGCTTTTGCCCCCTCTCTCCCCCCTCCTTTGCCCGCCCCCCAGGATCACCAGGGCGTCTGTCCACAGGAGAGTGTCTACTGTGAACAGAAGTGTGGTGCGCGGATGATGCGCAGGTTGCTCTCTCAGCACATGCTTTCCGAGTGCCCCAAGCGCACGCAGCCCTGCACCTACTGCGCCAAGGAGTTCTTGTACGACACCATCCAGGTGAGTCTCAGGGCCGAGGGGGAGGCAGGGGAGATGCATCATGGGTGCCTTGCAGGCTGGAAGACAGCAGCAACCTCTGAAAGCTTGAGAAAGAGGATATAGCCGAGGCATTCTATTCTTGCTCAGTCTCCTGGCTTAAGTGGCTTTAAGAGGAGATTAGGGAGCAACAAAGCAAAAGCCCAAGTGGGAGCAGCAACAAATAGTTGCAGCGTGGACTGCTGCTCCTGTTCAAGGCTGGCTGGAACTTTGCCCTTTCCAGGATACTCCGTTTCATTCCCATACCACCAGGATGCTCTGCTCTGTTCCATTTTTTAAACTACGTCTGCAGACCTTGGGGTTCTTCACGGCTGCTGAGACCTCCCTCTTTTGAGTGGGGTGGGGCAGTCTTTGCTAAATAAGCAACATGATTCACGGCCTGAAGATTGAAATTGGTATACATGGTGATGATTCGTGGAGGTTTCTCAGTGGCTATGATAGTTAAGCCGAACCTCCCTGTGCAGTGGCAGTCTATCACTAAATACCAATCCCGTGTTGCTTTTGAATGAGAGAGTTTTATTGCATATTTTAATGATGGGCATTTGTTTTAGCGTTTGTGTAATGGTTTTTTATGCTTTGTCAACTGCTCTTAGGAGCCTATTTTGGCGTTAAGTGGTGTATAAGTCAATTAGTCCATCCATTGTCATTGTCAGCTTGGGGACAAGCAGAGGGTGGAGCTTTCTAGAGGCATCCTGGAAAGAGGATGCTTGATTGGACTGACCTATCTAAGCCTCCCCCCCGCAACTGTCACGGAAGCTAAAACATTTGCATCCCCCCCCCCGCTTATTGCACCATCCTCACCCCCTTCCAACCTGGCTGCCTGTTTGGTAAGGGAAGAGAGGCTTGGGCAGATTTGGCCCAGGTGGCTGATCAATGTAGGCGATGCTCTGTCTTGCTCTCCAAGGCACAGCACTTGCCTTCTTAAATCATCCCTTTATCCTTTTTCTTAAAAAGCAGCTTCTAGCCCTCGTTGTAGGCGAGTGTTTTGGATTTTTTAAAATGTAGACACCAACGGTGGCCCATACTTCTGAATGCGTCCGTGTTTGTTAAAGGGGCTGACATGCCCTTCACATTCTGTGCCACCCCCTGTCTCCTTAGAACCACGAATACCAATGCCCGCGTTATCCTGTGCCTTGTCCGAACCAGTGTGGGGCGCCCAGCATTGCCAGGGAAGACCTCAGCGGGCACCTGAAGGACAACTGCACCACGGCGCTGGCGCTCTGCCCCTTCAAGGAGGCTGGTTGCAAACACCGGGTAAGGCCCTCCTTCCCCCTCTCACCCGCTCCTGTATTACCACTCGCTGGCCTGCCCCCGCCAGGGGTCCAGCCCCAGTTATCCATCAGCCACACACTCCTTCGTTCCCCACGGTGGTGCAAGCCCTGTCACAGCTACTGTCTTCACACAGCCAGCTCCTCCTTTCTGCGACGGCTGCCTTCCTCCTTAAGGACATCGGAAGGGCCTCATGGCTCAGGCCAGTGGCCCACCTAGCCCAGCATCCCGTGCTCACTGGGAAGCCCACAAGCGGGACCTGGGCACAAGAGGACTCCATCGTGGCTAGTAGCCCTTGAGAGCCTTTTCCTCCGTGGATTTATCTAGTCCTCTTTTAAAGATATCAGAGCTGGTGGCCTCTTGAGGGAGCAGATTCCGCGGCTTAACTCTGTGCTGCGTGCAGAAAAAGTTCTTCCTTTTGTCTGTGCTGAATCTCCCAATATTCAGCTTCATTCATTGGATGTCCATGAGTTCTACTGTTATGAGAGAGGGAGAAAAACTTTTCTCTATCTCTGTCAGCCTGCTCTGACAGACAGACAGGCAACACCGACACTTCAGAACTCCCTGCCACTTGACATCAGGCAGGCAACTTCACTTGATTATTTTCAGCACCTGCTTAAAACATTTTTGTTTAGGCAAGCCTACCCAGACATACAGACGCTGACGTGTATTAATTTCTTTTTAGCCTACTGCTGTTTCAGTTGTTGTTTAAAATGTTTTTAATTATTTGTTTTTCACGGATAATTTTAATGTTTTTTGTAAACTGCTTAGAGGTTGCTACAATTAAGCGATATATGGATAAAATTAAATAAAATGAACTCTCAGCCTAGCCTACCTCACAGGGTTTTTGTTGTGAGGATCATATGAAGGTGTGCCACTTAGAGCTCCTTGGAAGAAAGGTGGGATGGAAGGGACATTTACAGGCGGCCCTTTCCCTTCCAACCTAGATAAATGTAGCAACAAATGTATTTATTTATTAAAATATTTGTAAGCCACGCTTTTCATAAAAGTATATCAAGGTGGCATTACAACATACAGAAACATGATAGAATTTAAAACCAATAAAATTGTTAAAAAGAGTAATAAAAGCATCCATAAGTACTGCAGTGGTTGGAAAAGAAAATTCATATTAAAAGGCCTGTTTAAAAAGTTTGGTTTCCAAGAGACACCTGAAAGAAAGGCGGGATGGTTCCTGCCGAACCTCTAGTGGCAGGGAGTTCCACAGGCCGTGGGGGCGCGGGATGAGACCACGCAGCCCAGGCCTGGGAACACAGGAAGCTGCTGTATGTGGAGTCAGACCATTGGCCCGTCTAGCTCACGGTTGCCTACACTGACTGGCAGCAGCAGCTGTCTCGGTTTCAGGCAGGGGTCCCTCCCAGCCCGACCTGGGGATGCTTTCAGGGATTGAACCTGGGGGGCCTTCTGAATGCAAGGGAGGAGCACTACCTCTGAGCTATGGCCCTTCGCCTCTTCTAAACAGAGGCATCCCTCCACCGCGCATATGCAGTGGGGCCTGCCACTTCTTAGGGCAGGGCTGGGGCACTTCCTGGACTGTCAGCCGTGCTGGCTGTTGGGAGTTCAGCGGCACCTGAAGAGCCACGGTTCCCCATCCCCGGGGTAGTCAAATGCCAGGGCCGGTGGCCCACCTCCCTACGCAAGACAACTCCCGATGTCCTGTGGTCTCTTCTCAGTGCCCGAAGGTGTCAATGGGTCGCCACCTGGACGAGAACACCAAGCTCCACCTGGGCCTGATGTGTGCCCTGGTGGTGAGGCAGCGGCAGGAGCTGGGGGAACTGCGCCGCGAGGTGGAGGAGCTGGCGGTGGGCAGCGACGGCGTCCTGATCTGGAAGATTGCTGACTACGCCCGGAAGCTGCAAGAGGCCAGGGCCCGCAGCAATTACGAGTCCTTCAGTCCCCCCTTCTACACTCACCGCTACGGCTACAAGCTCCAAGTGTCGGCCTTCCTCAACGGCAACGGGAGCGGCGAAGGCAGCCACCTCTCGGTCTACATCCGGGTGCTGCCCGGCCAGTACGACAACCTTTTAGAGTGGCCCTTTGCCTACCGCGTCACCTTCTCCCTCCTGGACCAGAGCGACCCCTCTCTCTCCAAGCCGCAGCACATCACCGAGACCTTCCTCCCGGACCCGGCCTGGAAGAACTTCCAGAAGCCTGGATCGGGCCGCACCTCCCTGGACGAGAGCCTGCTGGGGTTCGGCTATCCCAAGTTCATCTCCCATGAGGACATCAAGAAGCGCAATTATGTGAGGGCCAACGCTGTCTTCATCAAGGCGTCCGTGGAGATCCCCCAGAAAATTCTCTCTTGAGCCGCTGTGTAGACCTGTCCCCCAGCAGCTGGGGACATTTCAAAGGCTGGGTTAGATCAGGGGGTCTTGCCTGGGGACCTCTCTTGGAAATACTGTCTCCCACTGAAATTGCCCTTCAGAGTCCTGAACTCTGGAGTGATTCTTGATTTCCCCCCCCCAAATGGTGCTAAGTGCTACAGGCCAAGGAGGAAGCCCAGGTGAGCTTGAGACCCTTTCCTTTCCCCCCGAGCAGCTGGGCTGCCTCTACCCCCGGCCCCAAATCCACTAGTCCTCCTTCCTGAGCATCTCATCCTGGTCTTGGACCAGGTTCTTGCTTGAGGGGCAGGAAGAACCTTTGGAAGCCTTGACTCAGTGGAGTCAGGATGCCACCAAGAGAGGGTTCAGGTCTCCGCTTCTGTGATGAGCTGGTCTTGTACTTGATCCCGCCTTCCCCCTCCCTGCCCGCCTGCCAGAAGCCAGCATATTCCCAGCCTTGGTCCTGGGCTGTGCGTTGCCCCGGGGAAACGGGCCGGGCCGTTCTGGTCCCTCAGGGATGCCCACGCAATCACGGGACCCTCTTGCTTTTGCAACCAGCTTCAGAAGGTTGACTTCCACCCCACTTAGCTGGGTAAAGGGAGCGGCTCTGCTCGTGACGCTGCCGGCTCCCTTTGTCCTTGTGCCTGATAACCTTCGGAACCCTTTGCCTCCCACTCAGTTGCCTGGATCGATCTCCTGTTCAGTGGAGGGGGCGGGCGGAGCCCTGTTCTGACCTTACTCCACCAAAGAGCCATATTTTCGAAGGTGAGCCTCAGAATCTCTGAGTGGGGCTGGTGCTCCTTCATTCAGGGCCCTGCGGGGTGTCTTCCTGGGACTGTGTTTTTTGGATCAGTTTTTGCCTGCAGGGGTGCTTGGGAACAGTTAACAGTCTCTGTTCCCATCTCTCTCTTACTGTGTTTTTTTTAATAAACAATTCAGTGTATTTATTAACCAGTCTCTGTTTCTTATAATTATTATTGTATTATTATTGGTTAAATTTATATCCTGTCCTTCTTCCCAAAGGGAGCCCAGGGCAGCGAGCAAATGACAAAGCCACTAGAAACATCTTAAAAACAAAACATCTTGGGGAAAAATAGTTCCAGCGCGAACGCAGACTGGGATAAGGTCTCTACTTAAGAGGCTTGTTGAAAGAGGAAGGTCTTCAGTAGGTGCCAAAAAGATAACAGAGACGACGCCTGTTTAATATTTAAGGGTACAGAGTTCCACAGGGTAGGTGCTGCCACACTAAAGGTCCGCTTCCTATGTCGTGCAGAACGGACCTCCTGATAAGACGGTATCTGCAGGAGGCCCTCGCCTGCAGAGCACAGTGATCGACTGGGCATATAAGGGATAAGACGGTCTTTCTGCTGTGCGTGTGTAGACATTTCCATACAAAGCAACCAGTTTGAAAAGTTTGTCTTGCTGGTGGGTTGGGGGGGTGACATGGTAGTTGGCAGCTGTGCACCCCCTCTTGAGCGCGGTGTTTTGTGTCAGCCCTTTGGTTGCCAGCAATAAAGAGCAATCTTCAGGGCTCGCGCACACACACTACTAGGGGAGCCCCTGCTTTGAGTGCAGAAGGTCCCCGCTTCAATCCGCAAGGGCATCTCCAGGTAGGGCGGGGAATTGTCCCCTGTCGGAACCCCCTGGAGAGCTGCTGCCAGCCAGTGAATGCTCTGGCTCAGAATAAGGCAGCCTCCTGCGTTCCTGTCTTGACAGCGTTCCCAGCCTCCAGCTGTTGTCCTTCGCTCCAGCCTCATATTGTGGGAGAGTAAGGTGGGGGGGCGTTGTAGCCAGAAGTGTCCTGCCTGTGAGCTGCTCAGTGTTTGCACATTCAGGGTGGGATGTTTGACTTTCTTGGCATCATCCAGCTCTTTAAAATTAGCCCCTTGCAGAACCTCCTTGGACTGCAATTTCCTTCTGGTTTTCTCCCTGGAGGCCAGAGCCGGGCGGTGGAGGTGGGGCCAGGCCTCCGGGGTCTTTGCTGTGTTGTGTCCAGCTCTGGAGATGCTCGTTTCGTTCCAAACATATCGTGTGTTTTTGAGTTGCAACCACATTCTGTGGGTTTTGGGGGGAGGGCCTTGGATGTGTAATAGTTTGGATTCCTTCTCCCTGGTGCCGGGACGGTTTTAGCTGCCTGTGTGCAAGTCTTGGAAGACGTACGCTGAAAGTGTCCCTTTTTGGAACTAGCGTTCTTTTCAGCTCAGTCTTCCTGTCTGCAATCCTAGGGTAATAAATCAGGCCTAGCTTATAGGATTAGTAGGATAATGATGTGGCATGCTTGAACAGCTATGTAAATCCTAAATATTACTGCAGGATTGGGGTCCAGGCCTCTCACCCCTTGTCTCCCCAGAGAGGAAGCCAAGAAAGGCTGCAGGTCAGTAACAGAGCATGTGGTTTGCGTGCAAAAGGTCCCTGGTTTGATCCTTAATTCAGAACCATGAGGACTGGAACCTCAACTTTGCTTGTAGGGGAGCTCCATATCCTTCATCCTGCCCTGGAACTACAATGGCTTCTATACGCAGCTCGATCGATGAATGCTTTGGTCTCGGGGTGCGTTAGCAATGGGGCATTTGGACCCACAAGCTAATGTGAAGCTTTCCTGGAGTGGGGGATTGCTGTAATACACATTGTTTTTAGGGTCTTGTCCCCACCCCCATGGATTGGTGGGTTTTTTTAAAAGAGGGACTGTTGCTCAGGAATAGTGCCCAGTTGTATGTAGAAGGTCCCAGGCTTCCATTAAAATCCCCTCTCTGCCTGAAGTTGTGAACATCCGTTGCCACTTTATTTTATCATTGCATCGATATCCCAGTTTGTCCTCTGTGGAGCTCAAGGTGGTGCATAAACATGGTTATTCCCCTCCCAATTTTACCCTCACAACAACCCTGGTGAGGTAGGTTAGGCTGAGAGACAGTGACTGTCCCACAGTCACTCTGTGAGATTCATGGCCAAGCAGGGCTTTGAACCCTGGTCTTGCAGGTCCCAGCCCGACACTCTAAAACCACGACACTATGCTGCCTCTCCATATTGGAATTGACGATATTGGGTTGAATGGGCACAAGCACAGCTTTTGTCCAGATATGAGACAGTTCCCTGCAGTTCCCAAGGAGCCAGAGGTGCGTACGTGGTCACGTTGGGTTTAGAAATATCTTGCAGAGAAAGAGGATGAAGAAAAGCTGTGCTGTGTCAACAGGTAATCTTGAATATCTGTGATGGATTGACTGTGTACCCAAGCAAGGTTTGTGTGTTTAGTCACCTTTTACTGGCACTAAGACAGTAGTATCTTTGTACTCTGGACTGAATTGTGGGCTCTCGCCAGCTCTGCGCTACCTGGGGGCTGTCAGTGGTTGCCAAGGGCTCCCAGCTAGTGCTGTCGCCTTCTGGCTCCTCTTGAGAGGGAGGCGAGTAACCTCTTCCGCATTGCAGATGCTTCACCTGTGAGTCAGACCTGGGTGGGATGAGCTTCAGGTTGCCCGTAAATGGAAGGAGGGCTGGGCCGCCATCGCTGATGGGCCTTCTTCTTTGGCTGCCCATCTGTTGCCTGTGTCGAAGGCTGACTTGACCCTTCACCCTGGGAAGGCTAAAATAAAAATGTCTGTCTGTGCCCCGGAGATAGCCAAATTCTACAGTGAGAAAACAAAAAATTAGGCAGCACTCTGGGCCAAAGCGTACGAGATGCCGTTTCAAGCAATTTGCCGTTCCACAAAATGGCTTTTTAAAAAGGAGCCGCTGGGTGCAAGGGCACCCGGTTTGGATCAGGGCCTTGGTAGGGGAGCTTTAATCCTTTGCATCCTGCTGTGGTCCTGATCCGAATCAAGGGGAGGGGGGATGTAAGCCTAGCTTATAGGCCTGCAAAGAGATAATTGCATGAATAAAGTGTGTTTTTCTACTACGGGTTTGTATCCAAGTAAGTTTTACTCTGAGTAGACCCAAGTTAATCATGTTGCTTGTTTTCAATGGATCTACTCTGAGTAGGATTAGCACAGGATTCAACCCTGGGTTTGGCCCGCAAGCTTTGCTTGCAGACAGTCCCCAGTTAACTCCTGGGAAGCATCTCCAACGAAAAAAGGTCAGGTAGCTGGTGATGGAGAGAGGCCCTTCTTCAGGATCTGCCTGAGGTCCTGGAGGGGCGCTGCCAGCCAGAGCAGGCAAGAATTGGCTAGATGGGCCAACATTCCTGAAAGCAGGTGATCTGTAAAACCCATGCAGCCTCCACAACCCTCAATCTCTTTGGCTGATTGCATATATTTATATTTCCTTGGTCCAAAGAGTGAGTTGAGTGTCCCTTAAAGAACCAAGGACAGATGCCATAAAGGGGGTGGGGGTCAAATTCCTCTCCAAGAAAAGCCAAAGGCTGCAGGTGATACAAAGATCCTTGAAAGAGGAAACTGGGGCCCAGCGGCTATCGAAATCCCAAAGTTGTTCCAGCAAATCTTTTCCCTTTGAGGAAAAGGCACAGGCTGCATCTTGTTGCATGCCTGAGCTGTATCCAGAATGACAAAATGGTCAGAGCAGCCAGAGCCAAATGATGCAATGTGGGGAAAGGTGTGTAGGATCGGGTACAATCCTAAATCCTCAGGGTGGACCACTACATTCCCTGGTGCAAGGTGTTTTTAAAGCCTCTTGGTGTTAAGATTGGCAGAGTGGGGGCCCTTTTGGTAGTTCCACCCCCCCTCAGATGTTTGGTGGGAGGCAGCCCAGGAGACTGCTTTCTCTGAGACAACCCCTAAGACTAAGTTGTGAAATATATTATGTGGGTGTATTTTACAACCTGCCCTATTCTTCGGCTTGTAAATTGTTTTAGCTGGTTTTAATTTTGTATTTGGTGGGATGTGAACATTGACTGTTTGTTTCACGTGCTGATTCTGGCAAGGAGAAGTTAGGTCAGTGGTTTTAATACCAGGGTTTTTTTTGGTGAGTGTTAGATAAGATTTAGATTGGGAAGGGCAGTCGCGGAGCCTCTGCTTCGCAAGTAAATGACCCTAGGTTCAGTCCCCGATGGCATCTCTGGGTAGGGCTGGGAATGTCTCCTAGTCTGAAACCTTAGAGAGCTGCTGCCAGTTGGTGTAGGTAATACTGAGGTGCATGGACTAAGGGTCCATGACTCAGTATAAGGCAGCGACCATCATTCCTATGATTTGTCATTTTGATGTTTAGAGGAGTGGTCAACATTTAGCCCAAGGGACATCCAGTGTGGTGTAGTGGTTAAGGTGTTGGACTGTGACCTGGGAGACCAGGGTTCAAATCCCCACACAGCCGTGAAGCTCACTGGACGACCCTGGGCCAGTCGCTGCCTCTCAGCCTCAGAGGAAGGCAATGGTAAACCCCCTCTGAATACCACTTACCATGAAAACCCTGTTCACAGAGTCGCCATAAGTCAGAATTGACTTGAAGGCAGTCCATTTTCAGCCCAAGTAGGCATTTGGGGACCCACTCTTAATTTTGTACCATGTGTTTACAAGGTGGCCGCTTTGCTGTCATGACGGTGATCCTGTTATAGAAAATAAGGGCTCCATCCCGTCAAAATGCAGCTGTGTAAAGTCCTGTTGGTTTCCGTAGGAGAGATTTCAGCATGTCCTTAAGATCCACCCATGCCCCCAACTGCAAATCAGTCAGAGGCATTCCCTCCACACACGTTGAAACCTATGAAAATAACAAAAGGGAGGTTGGAGATTGAAGAATCGGGGTCAGGGAGGATTTGTGCGAAGTGTGAATTTCAATCTTCTCCCCCCCTCCCCCCTCCCCCCTCCCCCCTCCCCCCTTTCCTTCCTGTCATCCCTAGACTAGGGAACTGGGGCAACAGGCTCTGCCTGAATCGGTGACCCACATAGAGCCCCAGACAGGGGTTTGGAGAATGAGGAGGCTGGGAAGGCAATCCTGGCTGGAGGCTCAGTATCCTCCCTCCCCACCCCCCAGGATGGAGGGGAGGGGGAAAGGGTTCCTTAGAGTCTTGGTCAAGCATTCCAATGGGAAAAAAGTGGGAGGTAAAATCCAGCTCTTGGAGACATGAAATCCAGACGACTTCTCCCACCCCCCCTTTTTCTGTAGTAGGAAGGTGCTTTTATTATAGACTGGAGAGCCAGTGATGTCGCTTGCATGGGAGTAGGGTCCCTCACACCTGCTAGCTGTCAAGAATTGGGGGTTTTATGTACAGATAATGCAGCTGGCTTCATCCTCCTCCCTCTCTGTTGTATCATGCAAAAGTCGTCCCCAAAACACCAAATCCAAACTATTTCAGGCTGTGCCAGGAAGCTTGCACTCTCCCTCTTTTGTATGCAAGGGGACAAAGCTAGCTTCACAACTGTTCCCTTGGAAGAAAATGTGATTTCCTCTTCTCTCTCCCCCCCTCCCTTTTCCAAATTCACAGCTGGGGCAGGGTTGAACTCCTGACACCTCATTAGCCTGATCTGTAATTCAGGTGCACTTCCCGTATGGCTGGGAGCTAAGTCACAGCAGGTGGAGGCAAGGACAGGAAGGCAATGGATGGGTGGCCAGGACAACGTTGGACAGAGCCTTGTCTTCCCAGAGTAAGTTGGTAACAGTTTGAGGGAAGGGGGAAAATTGGCATTAGAGGTACCAGCCTGGGCCTGGGAAGCAAATAGCTGCCCTCACCCCACTCTGAGCCAAGGGGGCCAGCAAGGCTCAACCGTTTTGTAGAAGAGGGAGAACTTCCCTGACCAAGAGTCCCCTCCTGTTTTGTGGAGACACCCCCTTTCCCAAGGTCTGAGCACCTTGGCTTTGCCTGGGGCTAATCTCCCGATTGCCCCCCTGGGCTGCTGCTGGGAGGAAGCGCAGGATATAAATCAAATAAATAAATAATCAAATAAATAAGAGTCATACAGGCTTAGTCTGACTACTAGGAGGCCTGCACTGTCTGGCCTATGGGGGGGGCTCTTATTTAAGAACAGCGCCTCCTTTTATATATGAGCTCAACTGCTTGACAGTCTCAAGCCCACCCCATCCCACCCCAGTATCCGGTTAAATCCAAAGTGTCGGTCCCTACCTTCACAAGATCCCTGTCTGGTCTGGGTCACTTTTTGAGATCCAAAGATGAGTCTCTTGATGGTCCCATTGTCTAACAGGATTGGGGGGCACTGCTGGGCAAGGCTTTTTGGGGTGGGGTGGAGATGCTGGTCTTTTAGCTCTGGCAAAAGGTCTCTCTCTCTCTCTCCCCCCACGGTATTAGAGATTTGCCAGCATCTGCCCCCTTGGGGTAGTTGGTCCAAACGCTCCCTTCTTCTTCTTTTTGAATCTTTGGCCCTTGCATCTCTGTGTGTATTCCGCCGTTTGCATGTTATACTGTCTCTGTGTGTTACATACCAGCAGACTTTTAAAGAAAAGATACATTTAAAAAAAATGGTTGGGGAACCTCAGGTCCAGGTCTGAACGTGGCCCTCTGGACCTGTGGGTTTGGCCCTCAGAACACTGAACTAGGCCACACCCCTCACAGGCCCTGCTGCATGCCCTCCCCAAGTGCTTTTTTTTTTTTTTTTGCTAGGAAGGATTTGTGATCGTGCCTCTTGCTTGCCTTGGGTGGAGGATGCAGACAGGGGTATGGTTGTGTAGAAACCTCTGCCTTTTGCGTGGTTAGAATGTTGCCTAATTTACAAAGTTTAAGAGTCATTCATCTGTTGCCCCTCCCACTTTTCCCTCTGGCCACACCCACCACTTGGCCAGCAGCTCCCCAACCCATGTAGGGACCTTTTATACATATCCTAATTCCAATAGGGAAGAAAAAGGCTTATAAATCCCTTTACATAAAAAGCACTTCAGGCACATTTATTGATAGATTTCTTGCGTTTATATCCCACCGTTCCTCCACGGAGCTCAAGGTGGGCGCATACGGTTCTCCACATGTGCAGGTCTTTGCACAGATGTGTACAGACTGGAATGAGGCTGCTGTTTTGGGGCTGCAATCCTCTGCGCTGGGAGTGGAGTCCCATGGAACACGAGGGCTGTGTGTGTGCGTGTGCTCCTTCTGGGTAAACATGTGCAAGGATTGTGCTGTTAGCATGGCATGAAACCCATGAGCTTAGTTGGGAGCAGTGCACAATTTTTCAACTGTCTGGAGCCCAGAATCCTTTTTGTCTCAGCCAGGTGTAGTGTGAATCTGTGAAGGGCTGAAATCTTGCACGAGTGGGGTCTGTCACGTGTATGTGTGAGAGGCTGAATTAAATACGTGCTCTCCCTGCTTTTCCTCTCGGCCTACGAGCTCTAGAGTACTTTGCCTGATGGTTAATCTGGCCCTGCTTTCTGCCTCCCTGCAACTGCAAAAATAAAATAATTAATGAGCGCTCTCTCAGTTGGCTGGCAGGGCTGTTCCTTCCCTCAGGGAGACTTAGCTCTGCCTTGCAAAGGCTGCAAAAGTCACTGTCCTTTTTTACTGATCACCCAATGCCCTAAAGCCCGATTAGCATAATTTTTAGTGCTGCTAACTAGGCAGCATCCATGGTGGGCAGTGGGGCCAGTCTCTGGTCAATGCCTGGGTCTAGGCTGCGGCCCACGCCTTGCAGGCAGAGGTTGCCAGTCTAGCAAGACTGTTATTTATCTGTGTATAATGTTTTACCTCCTATTTTTCCTCCAAGGAGCTCAAGGGGGTGTACATGATTCTCCCTCTCCATTTCACCCTCACAGCAACTCTGAGGTAGGTTAGGCTGAGAGACAGTGACTGGCCATAGCAAGCTTCATGGCTGCGTGGGGATTTTGGAACCCTGGTCTCCCCGGCCCTTGTCTGACACTCTAACCATTGCACTGCACTGCCTGGGATTGCAGAGGAATCCAACCCCCCCCTCCTGTCCTCAGCCTTTGTCACTGACCAACCCAAGCAACCTAAGCCTTTCAGGATTGTACCGCTGCAATTACCCTGGTGTTTTGGGAGTGCAGAAAAAAAGAGTGCTCACTTCAGTTCTAGTCCCTGAAACAAGTTCCTGGGCTCAAAATCCTTGAGTTTTATGTCTCTCTTTTCTTTTTTTCTGTTTGCACCCACCTCTGGTTAGAGGGTCTTGGGATCCTAGTGAAATGACATCTCAGAGTCGATCCTGCAAAGCTTGAAGCTTGGACTCCTCTGTGGGAGAAGGCCCTGGACCCAGATATGTTGCTGTTTAGATTTGGGGAGAGGGCTGATGATGCCATTTGTCTCCCCCCCCAAAAAGCTTGCAGAGCTGTAGAGCCCCAGGGGGTCAAAGCTGGAAGCCAAATGGAGCCAAGACTCTAATTTAAGCTGTGATGAATGATAACGAGCTCAGCAATTGTTTTGGCAAAAGGGGTTGGGGGGGGAAACTCCTGGGAAGTAAACTTGTTCTTTTAGTTGAGCTCTTCCCCCCATCCCTGCCCAGCTCACCTTAACCACCCTCCCCTGCGTGGCTCCAGGCTCCAAGATGCAGGTGGGAGCTGCCTCAGTTGCTCTCTAGCACTGAGCCCCCCCCCCCCGTGCACCTTTTTGGTCATCCGGACAGTCCTTACTGGCACTTCCCTCCACTTAAGAGAGTGCAGGTTGTGCGGCACAGCCAAGACTCTGCGCTTTCACGCCCTCTCCCGCTGCCCCACAAAGCATCTGCTCCAAGGAAACGTCCACCCAGGTTGGCCCTTTGTGACTGGCTGCTGCAAGCCTTGAAGTCGAGGAATGCTCACGTCTGCGAGTGACACACACACACACACACACACACAACATATGCACCTCTTGTTGATGATGGCTTAGTGCTGCCTTTCTCAACCTGGTACACTCCAGTTTGGTTGGACGGATGAAGGCTGGCCCAGCGCTTGGGTGAGGACCCTTTGCAGCCACTTAGCTTTGAAGACGGAGGGGGGACCTGTTGGTGGTGCGCCTCTCTCGAGCCCAGCATGCATGGGGTCCTGCTTGGCTCTGCTCCCCAGCAGAATCCTGCAGGCCAAGCGGAGGAGCATCTGTTGTCCCTCAGCTGCTGTTGGCCTCTAACTCCCATCAGCTCCAGCAGCCAGCCATGGTCCAGGACGGTGAGAGTCCAGCAGCATCTGGAAGTCCACAGATGGGGGAGGGCAGTGGCTTGTTTCGAGTCTTCAGCAACTTTCCCAGTAAAAAAATAATGCAGCGTTTTGTAACGGGAGGTGAGAGTTGTGTGATGGCGCCAGAGCGCTTGTGTGCCTAGCAAGTTCCACTCTCTATTTACTTTGGAGGAAGCAATCACACTTTATAGCCTTTTTATTTAAAAAAATAGACCCCATATCCCAAGCCAGGCCTGAAGGGCAGGTGTCAGTTAACAGCTGCAGAACCCAAAGGCCCCAGCTGACTCCAACTCCCCTTATAGGTAGATTGCAACCCACTTCCCGTCGCTTATAGTTTTAGCTGTAAACATTTGAAAGTTGAATGTAGCTGCTGTGGTTTTGTAGAAAAATGAGCCTGCCTATTCAAATTCTGGCTGGCTCTATTTTTGCCGTTCCTTCGCTGTTGTCAGTTGTTCACCGACAGTTCCTCTCCATTAATTTTCGCAGGCACATTCCACAGTTTGTGATTTTGAGTCTACGTGTACACTTTAAATCTCCTGCATAGGACCTTAGTTGGCTGCACTGCCACATGGGCTTCGTAGTCTTCCAATTCTTCTGTTTGTACATGGAATGATACTGAAAATCACACCCGGTATGGTAGAGGATGAGATTATGGGAGATGTTTTGGCTGGCCTGACTTAAAATAAGCACCAGTGACCTTGAAAATAGTACTGGTTGATGTATGCCTGATGGGCTTTTTAGTCTTTGGGGTGCATAGGGGCCTTTGGGGGAACAGCTGCAGCACTAGAGGACTGAAGAAGACCTGCCCCGGGAGTGAGTGTCTGAGCATCTGAGTGCTTCCTGCTCACTCCTTTTGGGGCTGTCCCTCAAGACAGCTGAAGTCCCTGTTAAGTGCTGCAAGGACTGGGACCCCCTGCCTGACCCTGCTCCAGAGAGAGGCTGCAGTTAATCTTGCAGCCTCTTGCGTCAGCTGCTGGCTGGGCCAGGAGGCATCAAAGCCCAGCTGCCCTTGGGCGGTGGGTCCGCTGCGGGCAGGGTCGCCAAGCCCCTTAGGGAGTCTCGAGGGCACTACCCCCTTTTACTTTTTTTCTTTTTCTTTTCTGTTAAACCAATCTAGAGATTGGTGGTGGGGAGGGCATGTGGTGCATGTGTAGTTCTGCACAGGGTGGGAGCCTGTGCAGTGAACTGAATGGTAGGAGAAAGTTGCCAGATGCCTTCAGAGTGAGAGTCTGTAACTGGCAGAAGGCTGGCCCTCCCTGGGTGTGAGACAGGAGGGGGAGTACATGGGCCCTGTGTGAAAACGTTTGAATGGATATGACTGTTCCCAATCCTCGCAGAGGCCTACTGGGATAACTGACTCCGGCAGATTTTGTTGGTGGGCTCGTGTTGGGTCCATATTAGGTGTTTAGGAGGAGTCTTAGTATGGAGGAACGTGGGCGATGCCACCCCAGTTTCGGTGATCATGGGTAGAGGGAGGTATAGCCATGGGGAGGTGGTGAATTACCATAGAAGATGAGGGCAAGGTTATCTGCGCCTTGTCCCTTGCTGCCACTCCTCTCATGGATGAGTTCCTAGTTGCTCATCTGCTGTGCCCACTGGCCTGTGTGTGTTGTTGGTTAACGCCAGATTGGTACACGATAAGACCACTCTCATCCATGATTTGATTGTGGATGAAGGTGCCGATTTGGGGTGCATTTCCGAGACCTGGGTGGGTGAGCTGGGAGGAATTGATCTGACCCAGCTTTGCCCACCTGGATACTTGCTGCAGCACCAGCACAGGCTGCAGGGACCGGGGGGGGGGGGAGAGGAGTTGTTGTGGTGTACAGAACTTCCATCTCTGTCACCAGGAAACCACTCTGTCTTGGAGCTGGCTGTGAGGGCCTACCCCTGGGGCTGGGCCAAGGAGACAGTAAACTAGGGTTGCTGCTGGTGTACCGTCCACCCTGCTGCCTGGCAGCTTCTCTGACCGAGCTGGTGGAGGGTGTCTCAGCTGTGGTGTTGGAGGAGCCCAGAACGATAGTGCTGGGTGATTTCAATGTTCTGGCTCGGGAGTTCATGGCCTCCATGAGGACCATGGGGCTGTCTGGAGTTGTCACCGGCCCGACGCATAGGGCAGGGCACCTCCTCGACTTGGTTTTTGCTCCAGATGGAGGACGGAGTGGTCTGGAGATGGGGGGGTGGATGTCACCCCATTGTCATGGTCAGGCCACTTCCTGGTGAAGTTTAGACGTATGGCTCCGATCCTTCCCTGCAGGGCTGGTGGACAGATTGAGATGGTCTGCCCTCGGAGCCTCATGGGATCCACAAGATCCCTGAATGCCTTGGGGGAGTTCCTATCCTATCCCAGTCTGTGTCAGTGTTGGAATTGTGTTTAATATGTTTTTTATTTTAAACAATGTGTTCTTAACTCTTTTAAAAAGATGCCTTTAAAGCTTTTAAAAATGTTTTTAAAGTTGTTTTGCTTTAATGTATTTTAAGGTCTGTTTTGATGATTTTTGATGTGTTTTTCGTGCTTTCGTTTGCTGCCCTGGGCTCCTGCTGGGAAGAAGGGCGGGATATAAATCAAATAACACATAAATAAAACAACCAGTTTTAATATTCTTGCACATACAGAATGTTGCTCAAAGTCACACCCAAAATGGTAGGCGGCGAGATTACAGGGCATGATTTGGCCAACGCAGATTAAAACACCAGTGACCTTGGCATGTCAGCAGTATATAAATCAATAAATAATACTAACCCTTGAGAACTGGTGCTGGTTGATGTATGTGTAGCCGGCTTGTTGGTCTAGGGAGAGCCTGATCCTTGTGTGGGAGATGCTGTCTGGCTGCCAACCCAGAGGTCCACTGTGTACTTGAAGTCCAGCATTTGGGTCCCTTCAGGCTGGAGCTCAGTAGTATAGAGCTGTTTGCAGGCAGAAGCTCCCACTTTCCATGCTGGGCGTTTCCAGTGCAGAAGATCAGGTAGTGCCTTCTCAGCCTGAAACCTTGGAGAGCTGCTGCCAGTCAGGAGTGGACAGAGCCGTGCTTGTCCAGTGTGGCAGGGGGAGATTATAATTTTTTTAGAGCAGGTTGGGAAAGTGTGCACGTGAGAAGACTTCTTTGGGAGTTTACTGTAAAGGCTTGTACCAGAGGCCTTGTTTTAAATCAGCCTTCCCCAACTGATGGGAGTGGAAGCCCAAAATATCGGAAGGGCAGCAGGGTGGGGAAAGGCTCTTTCAGGCTGATTTATGTTCTCAGATGTTTGTAAGCCCCATTGTCCCGCTTGGATGGAAAATGATGAAGCTCTCAATCAAGCGATCAGTCGGGGCCTGGGCAATCCACATTGTGCCCTAAGAAAAGCCCACAACCTGTATAGTTTTGCGATGTTTCCCTTGATTTATTCTGGTTTTGCAAGGCGGGGGTGGGTGGGAAGGGCAACGGTGCCCTGCAGCCTGCTCAGATGCCAGGAAGACTGCCTTGGCCAGGTGGGAGGCACCCTTGGCCCTCCAGATGTTGCCGAATTACAACCCCCATCAGCCCCTGCAGCAAGCACAGCCAACGGCCAGGGGCAATGATGGGAGATGTAGTTCAGCAACTTCTGGAGGGCCACAGGTTCCCCACAAACACACCATACCTGGCGGGTAAGATTTGTAGTCATGAGGACTAGAATTTGGGGGGGTTGTTTTTTTTGCCAGTCAGTGTAGACAGTACTGGGCTCAATGGACCAGTGGACTCACTCTGTGTAAGGCAGCTTCCTAGGAATGCGTGGAGCAGTGAGACCTTCAGGAACCCAACACAGCTGATGGAGTCCGTTTTTAGAGCTGCCAGCCTTTGAACAGGATAGGGAGAATCTGTAGATGTTGCTGGACTCCGGACTCCAGACTCCATGACCACTGGCCACACTGGGAGTCCAGAAACATCAGGAGGCCTCAGGTTCTCCCCCTCCTTCAAATGCAGTGTCCTTGCTTTGGGATTGTGGAGAGCTCTTCTTCATTAGAGAGCAGAACGCAAAGATGTTTGTGGCTCACGGGCTGATGCTGGAAATGAACCACGAAGTTCTGCATAACCAAGAAGCTCAGATTTTAAAGGCAAGGCTGCCCTCGCAACCCGTTGATATAAGGAACCCTCTCTCCAGAGTCACAGTTGGGTGAAAAGGCATACAGCAAGCTTTCCGCCAAAGCAGCTTGTTCCCTTCCTGGAAGGGCCATAGTTTACTCAGCAGAGTGTCCTCTGCGGTCAGGGCTGCAGGTCAGTGGCAGAGAATCTGCTTTGCTTACAGAAGGTCCCAGGTTCAGTTCCCTAGCAGCTCTAGGTAGAGCCGGAAGAGACCCGTGTGAAATCCTGAACAGCTGCTGCTAGTCAGTGTTGCAATACTGAGTTATATGCACCAGGCAGCTGCCTGTGTTCTATGTAAATTTCAAGGCGGGGGGGGGAGGGAAGGATGCTGACAGTAGTTCTGGTTCCTGGGAAAGGTACTTGGTCAACCAAGCACATTTCTGGGCTCAGCCTAAAGAGTTTCCAAACCGGCAGAGCCAGCCAACTGGGACAGCCACCATCTAACCACCCAGTGACCTCTACAAATAGAGCAAACTGCTCCTGACCAGATCAGCATCGTATTAGGTGGCAACTGATTGTTAACAGTTTAAACAGTCCAAATTAGCCATGGTGGGGGTGGTGGCAGGGGCTGGAAGAGGAAAAGTGCCCCCCCGAGCAAGCCCCTGCAGTGGCACCCACGTGCAGAGTCCAGTTCCATGCTTCCTGTAACAGGCCTCTGTATTCTATGCTGTAGAGAGGTAGCACAGGCTATGGCAACCTGGCAGTCCTTCCAGAAAAGCACAGCAAAGCAGTTGGTTGGTTGGTTGGTTTTTCCTTCCCAGAAGGCCAAGAGGTTGAGAGAACCCAGTGCGAGAGGCTGGGCTGCAAGTTTAAACGAGGCCACGCCAGGAGAATTGGGTAGGTGCGCAAATGGGAACAGTGCCCTCGGTTCGCTCTCTCGGTGCAACCGAGCAGCCCTGGCGTGCAGCAGCAGCAGCACCACTGTGCAAGACTTGGCTGCCCTCTAGGGTAGAAGCCTCGGAACTGCAGCAGATGCCAGCCAGGCGAGCACATGGCCCAGGTCTTTTCCTGGTTATGCACCAAACCGCACATATTTGTTGTTGACTTGTGGGTCAGGGCCCACAACGGAGGTCACAACCTTCACATATATTCAGGATATAGATGATTAGAAATTAATTGGTGCTGCTCTAATAATGAGAGGCAGTGTGGTGTAGTGGTTAGAGTGTCGGACTACGACCTGGGAGACCAGGGTTCGAATCCCCACCCAGCCATGACGCTCACTGGGTGACCTTGGGCCAGTCACTGCCTCTCAGCCTCAGAGGGAGGCAATGGGAAACCCCCTCTGAATACCGCTTACCATGAAAACCCTATTCATGGGGTCGCCGTAAGTCGGGATCGACTTGAAGGCAGGCCATTAGCTCTAGTATCAGCCTTTTCCTCCTCTGTGAATTTGTCTAACCCTTTATAAAGACCATCAGGAGTGCCTGGCTACAATTGGGTCAGGCCAAAAGGGACCCATCATACTACAATGGCCTGTTCTCACAGATGCCCCCAAAAGGGACGCGCCCCCCAAGTAGGTCCTGAGGATGATAGCAACACTGTGCCCCCCCTTGTGGTTCTCAACAGCATGTATTATTCAGAGGCATACTCGGCGCATGTGGTGTGGTTAAGAGAGCAAAAGAGGGTTCAAGAGCTGCCTGCCTCTTGCTTGAGAGAGAAAAACCATTTGATGACTCCCCCCCCCAAAAAAAGCATGTGTGCTGGGATACCCATGAGAAATGAGGGACCTTGCTGGGGCTAGACTGGGAATGCTGAGATTCCTCTTTCACAGGCCTGCACGACAGAGGTGTGGAGCCTGGGGTCTGAATGTGGCCCTCTAGACCTCACTGTCTGGCCCTGGGCACTCCTCCCAGGCCACACCCTTTACCAGCCCTGCCCCCCCATCCTCTTTGAGTGTTTGGGCCTGGCTGGAATGTGCCCTTGAAGTGTGATCGGTCCTTTTGCTTGCTGGGAGGGAGAGGGGCACAGGCTGTACACACAAGAGAAACGTGACTGGGCTCCGAGTGACTAGAATGTTAAGGAGTCACATCCGTCACACCATCCACCCCACCGGCACTGGCTCTGTGACAGGGGGGAGCAGCTGACCAAGGTGAGCTGAAAGTTCAGACTAAACCCTGGGGGGGATTCCGCTGGCCCAATGACATGGAGCCGCCTGCTACCACTGCCCACAGGCATGACCCCCCCCCCAAGGGGATGTGGCTATCAGGCTGAAAACGCTTCCTTGATTTTGCTATATAGCTGCACCTGCACCTTCACCCTCGCCCCCAACCTCCCAAGAACAGCCAGTTGGGCCGGGGGACTGAGGCCATGCCTCCTTTGGTCTAGGCCAACCGCCACAATTCAGACACCCTTGAGCAGAGGGCGGGAGAGAGAAAGCGCTAACATAGGTTTAAAGGGGAGTTTTTTGGCTTCACTTTTTATTTTTTGTTCCTGCAGACCAAAACAAAAGAGAGAGAGAAAGAAAATTCTAGTTTGGATACCCGTAGCACATGAGCAGCAGCTTATATTAAGGACAACAATAATTATAACCAGTGAAGTGTTTTGAAGGGAGATACAGCAGCAGTTGAAGAGCCCCCTTTCGCCTCCCCTCCACGTGCAGCAGCTCTTGCCCATTCCTATGAGAGGGAGGGGGTGGCTGTGGACATCCAGGGGCATCTGCACAAAAGGCCACTGCTTACACTTCTGAGTCAGGGCCACTCCCTCCAGACCTTCCTAAATGCCCCCCCCGGGCAACCTGTGGAGAGACCAGCATCTCTCTCCTCTGAAATACCTTCAGGGCCCTTCCCTTATTTGGAGCAAAATGCCCCTTGACTGGACTGGGGAGGGGGCTGAAGAGAGGAGGGGGGGTTGTCTGGAAGTTATTGAAACAAAGTCCATGCTAAAACGAGGCAGGGGGGCTTCCTAGGCTGCTCCAACAGACCTCTCAGCACCCACCACTCTCAGGAGCGCTGCCCCCTCCAGCTAGGCAGCAGCCCAAGGAAAACAGAGCAGGTGGCAGCCAGGGTTGGGGCTGAAAGCAAAAGCAGGAGGGGGCACCCTCTCATCCCCAGTGTGAAAAATATGGCCCCCACCATGGCCACAAGCAAGAACAGAGTGGTCAACGGCCCATGTCAAAGGAAAGGCTCCCGCTCCCCTGCTAAGGGAGTCCCAGAAGGGCTGCTTATAACTAGTTTGCTTGTGGTGGCAGGGTGGGTTTTTTTAAATGGGGAGGGGGACAGAGAAGACAGAACCAGAGCAGGAGGGAGCAGCCCCTTTCATCCCACCCGCAGCCCTGCACGGATGGGAGTGCGTGCACTTGGCAAGGAAGGAAACACCAGAAAGCTCAGCTAGGGTAGCCCCCTGGTCACCACATCAGAGGAAAAGGGACCACGGCGGGACGGGTGTGCATGTGTGTGAGCGCGCTCTGCTGGACGCCCGATTTGCGAGTTAAAAAATAAAATAAAAACAAAACTAAGCTCAGGACAAGTTCCAGAGATTATTCTTCTCCAGAAAAATGACGTCAACAAGAACGATATGGGGGGGGGAGAGTGCTAGCTCTACAGCTTGCTCTGGGATCAAAAGTGGGAGCAAAAGGGAGCCTCAGTTTAACAGTCTAGCTTGGTATTTGTGGCGGGTGGCAGAGGACAGGAAATGCTTTATTTCTGAGTGAAAACGTGTCCAGATACCAGAACAAATCACAGGAACCTTATTAAAAGAAATAAAAAATGAGCGTTTCTAGAGGTTACAGCCCAGGCACGGCTGGGGATAAAAGGAGGAGGTGGTTTTCGCCATGTTGCTTGGGATAGGAATGGCAGGAAAATCCATCGTTGGGAGGGGGGGACAGGGGACCGAGCAGACCCATATTCCTCCCCCTTCTCCCTCTCCCCAAAAGGTTAAACAATGAACAATAAATTGGGATTTCTGTGGCGCTAGAATTTGGCGTAAGAGATCAGGCATCCTGTTTAAGGCAACAAAAGCCGGCGCTTAAAAGACGATGTTTAGATCACTTCATTTTGCCCTAAGGAGACAGTGCTGAAAAAGACGCCCCATCACTCTTCTAACACCCTTCTGGAGGGATTTTAAAATAACCAAGGTGGTGCTGAGGGCCCTGCGTGTGCGTGGGGGGGGGGGAGACAGAGAGTCTGAAGGAGGTTGACGGCAAAGCTCAAGACGGTGACAGCCCAGAACGAGACACCTAAATCATAAGATATGCAGCTTAAAAATGGTTTCTAAGTTCCCCAACTTATGAAAAACCCTCTAGCCAACTACGACGTCACTTTAACATTGGTAGATTTTGCCATTTAAAAAAGGTTCTTTAAAAAAGAAGACGTTTCTGGTCTGATCGCTTTAGAGTTTGCCCCCTGCTCGTTAGGGAGACTTGAAGGAGCAACGGCTTAAGGCTTCGTTCATTTCTTGTCCTTGTTCTCCCCACCGGGCTGTGGGAAGGGAAGCGGGGAGAGAGAGGGGGCAGCGGGTTCACCCCCACAGTGCTACTGAGACCCACCACGCTACCAGGTAACATTCACACAGAAATATTACACGTCCGAGTTTACAGTGTACAGCAATCGCTTTAGCCAGTGTACAGAGAAATATCAAAAAAGGCAGCTGTTAATTATTATTGTTATTATTTTCTTTAAATTGCAAACTTGATGGTGATCACCGTATGTGTTTTTTTGGGGGGGGGGGAGATGAGTGTGTGAGTGGTTCTGGATGCACACACACAAAAACTGGAACAGCATCCTTAACTGGCACAGGCCTGATTGGGGAACGAACAGGTCTTGGGGAACTGCGTGCACGTTTCTTGCAGGGCTAGTCCCCAATGGCACAAAACCTTTCCTAAAAGAGCCAACTCGCAGCCCTCCTTCCCTGAGGAACATCCCCTAGAACCTTCTGCACAATCTGGAATAAAAGTCTCACGCGGGCCAAAGCTCTGCAGTCTGACCAACAAAGTAAACTGCAAATGCGACCTGGGAGACAGGGTGGGAGGGAGAGGGACTCATTTCTCTCGCAGGGCAAGGGACTGCGTCTGCAAGCCCCACGGCCT
Source organism: Rhineura floridana (assembly GCF_030035675.1). NCBI lineage: Eukaryota > Metazoa > Chordata > Lepidosauria > Squamata > Rhineuridae > Rhineura > Rhineura floridana. The sequence continues at coordinate 19,510,051 of NC_084500.1, read as the reverse complement.
GCTGTTAGGGTTCTCCTGCGCTCCCGGTTGCCACACCATGGGCAGCAAGACCCTCAAGCGGAAAGTGGCTGCAGGGTATTCTCCTGACATTGTCTCCCTCCCAGAGCTGCAACAACCAGCCCTCCTCTGGCCATATCAACAAGGTGGGGGTTCCTGGAACTAAATGCCAGGGAACCTGGACCCACACCCACACCCCGCCGCAAGCAACAGGGACTCAGGCAACTTTCATAGGACAGAGGTCAGAAGGTTACTCTTCTGCTTCCCAAAAACAAAAAACTCATCTCCCTCTAGTTCCGCTCTTTTCAGCACTGGTTAGGCCTCATTTGAGTACTGCGTCCAGTTCTGGACACCGCACTTTAAGGATGCAGACAAACTGGAACAGGTTTAGAGGAGAGCAACAAGGATGATCGGGGACTGGAAACAAAGCCCTGTGAGGAGAGACTGAAAGAACTGATCGTGTTTAGCCTGGAGTAGAGAAGACCGAGGGGAGATAGGATAGCGCTCTTCAAGTACTTGAAAGGTTGCCACACAGAGGAGGGCAGGGATCTCTTCTAAGTCATCCCAGAGTGGGCTCAAGTTGCAGGAAGCCAGATTTTGGGTGAACATCAGAAAAAACTTCTTAACTGTTACGAGCCATACGACAATGGAACCAATTACCTAGAGAGGTAGTGGGCTCTCCGACACTGGAGGCCTTCAAGAGGCAGCTAGATAGCCACTCGTTGGGGACGCTTTGATTTGGATTCCTGCATTGAGCAGGGGGTTGGACTCGATGGCCTTATAGGCCCCTTCCAACTCTGCTATTCTATGATTCTGCAGCCAGAGGAAGAAATTTAGGTTGTTATGCCACTTGAATTAAGCCCTGCAAAATAAATAAATAAGGAAAAGCAAAATTTCCATCCTGCAAAGTAGAGGGCGCTGTTGGCACAGAGGCAGGACACGGGGTGTGGTGTGGTTGTGGCTTAACCACATGGAAATGTTTTAACATATCTGCAGCAGCTCACAAAAACGACCACAGAAGTTTGCAAGTTAAAAGCAAAATAATAAACCCAAAGGAAAAAAAACAGCCACACACCTTGCTTATTAATTCAAATTAAGACTAACCCTACAACCGCTTTCTCAGTGAAAAGTGACGTCTGCCTCATCTATACCCTGGGTGCTGAATATGAAGGCTTCGACTATCCGGGGGCTCGGGGGCTCGGTTCATGGCGGGGCGGGGGGCTTTACTCAGCCCCACCCCGCCCTGCTCTCGGAGGCAGGAGTGCTGGAAGTCCCCGCTTAGGTAATCCATCGTCTGCATCATGCCGCTGTGGCCAGGGGCACCGGCCCCAGCTCTGTAGTGAGGTCCGGCTGCGCACTCGAGGGCAGCCCCGCCACCATGGAAAGGCAGCGCCAGGTCCTGGGAGCCAGAGCTGTCGCTGTTGGGAGTGGGCAGAATGTTATTCCACAGGGGCTGGAAATAGTGCCCGTTGGAGTAGGGGGCGGGCCCCGGCAAGCCGTTGACTGGCGGCGAGGGAGTGGGCTTCTCCAGGGGGGGCTTCACATTGAACGGCTGGCCCATGCACAGTTCCAAGGCGTAGCCGGAGGCTTTGCCAGAGAACCCCTGCCCCGGCAGCTCTCGCCCGGGGGGCTTCCCCATCAGGCCGGAGGGGCCGACAGCCTCGCCGCACATCTGCTGCAGATGGGCGAGCTGGTGCTGGTTCCAGGCTGCCGCCTGCTTCATTTCACTTTGGTACGCGGAAAGGCCTCGGCTGACGCTCCCCAGTGGGACGCCCATGGTGCTGGCCGACGGCGGGACAGTGGGAGCGGTGTGGTCGCCGGGGTTCACCACACAGGAAGGCAGGGGTGTGGGGGCGTTGTGAGCGGATACCCTGGTGCTCGCGCTGATCAGGAGGTTGCGGCTGATGGGGCTGGGGTTGGCGATCTGTCCCTCGCACACTGAGGTAGCGCTGACACCCGCGCGGGCCTGGCAAAACTGGTTGATCTGGTGGACAATGCTGCTCAGGTCCGGGGGCTGGTTCTGCTGCAGCGTCGCAGCCATGGAGAGAGGGATGGTTGAGGTAGACACAGTCACATTTGGGGGGGCGTCGGCGTCCGCAATCTTCCTGCCCCCGTGCAAGCCCGCCGCCGGGGGGTGCTGCTGCTGTGGCTGCAGGCTTGGGTGGGCCATGGTCTGTGGGTGCTGCGGCATGGCTGTGGGGATCCCCTGAGGGTGCTGCGCCATGCTCTGGGCGTGCTGCAGAGCCTGCTGGCGAGCCAGCGCCTGCGAGTGGCTTAAAGTGCTGGGTGCCGCGTAGGGGGTAGAAGGGGGGTTCATCATGGCTTCCGGCAGCAGGCGTGTCCGAGTCCCGTCAAAGTCCTTGACGATCCCTTTCGCCGGTGGAGACCGGACGATGGCCAGAAGGCCTGTTTTCACAGCGGCCTGCGATGGCGGGTAGGGGCTATACCTCTGCCCCGAAGTATCCAGCCCGTTCACAGTACGGCGAATGTGTTTCCGCTGAGGGACCTTGACGCTGTTGGGGAAAATTTTGATAGTCAGAGGATGGTTGGCCACCTTCTTAGCATACGCGTCCAACTCTGCTGGAGTAGGGTGCTGTGCGGATCTCATTTTCTGTGTAGTGTCCCCTGGTTGGGGGAGGGGGTGGGAAGGAGGAGGAGGAGGAGGAAGAGGAGGAGGAAGAGAAAGTCAGAGACAGAGAGAAAGAAAGAGAAAGAGAGAGAGAAGCCATCAACACTGACTCAACAAACAGCCAGTGCTGTATCTTAAAAAAAGAGCTGCCCAGACCTGGATTGGACCAAAAAGGTCCATTTAGTCCAGGGAACGGGGAACCTGGTGCCCTCCAGATGTTCCTGGCTCGCAACTCCCATCATCGTTCCTGACCGCTGGCTGTGCTGGCAGTCAGGGATGCTGGGAGCTGGGAGGTTAACAACATCCGGGGGGCAGCCATGGGCTTCCTCATGCCTGATCTAGTCCAACAGCAGATATAGACAGAGAGATGCTTCCAGGAAGCTCACAAGCAGGGCCTGGATGGTAACGATCTTCCCTCCCATTGTTTACCCACTGCATCTGGCAACCCACAAGGTAGGCTGTGCCTGAACATGGAGATTCTCCTCCGTATTTGGGGCAACAGAAACAGGCAAGGCTTAACTTCTGCTGGGCCAGGCCCGATCAGGAGCCCCAGAGCAGGGACAGGCAAGGTTCTGCCCTTCAGTTGTTGCTGGCCTCCCAACTCCCATCATTGTCCCTGACCAATGGCCATGCTAGCTGCTGGAAGGTGGAGCCCATGAACGTTGGGAAGGCCACCCACCTTGGCTACCCCAGCCTTAGTGGGACAAGCAGCCTTCCCTAGATGGAGGCAAGAAGCACCAACCCCACAGAAGTGCAGCCCCACAGAAGTCAAAAGTGGCATGTAATGATTAAACAAGACCTACGGTTTTATAGTTTGCGTTTGGGGTCTAGCACATCAAGAGAGCCCCCGCTGGTTATTTCTGGGTGGGGCAGAGGTACGTCTCCGCCTCATTCCTTTATCAATGGAAATCACCTCCCTTGAAGTGCTCTTTTCAGATGAGAATTTAACCGAAACTAAACTGCTAGGGGGTGAGGTTTAATACCCTCTCATTAACAATAATTCAAATGCAAGTACTTTGCATCTGGAGTGGCTGAAAATGATCAACCCTCAGCAGAGCTGACTAGAAAGGAGGCAAGGAGAGGACAGTGAGGCATACAGAGTTGCAGGGAACAGCCTCCTCTGTGTGCACACAGGTCCGAGAGGCTTGAAGGAGCCTTTCATTACTGTTATTTCTTGCAACACAGAATTTGGAAATTACAGATACAGAGGTTGCCAACCCACTTGGAACCCGCGTAGCTTCGGGTGGGCTACAAACCAAGATGAAACACGTTCCACAGGGTCAGTAAAGCCAAGTGCAACTGCTGCAGCACAGCTGTGGAAACAGGCACTGCTACTTTTTCAGGTTCGCCTGACCCAATTTAAAACAAAAAAGAGGAAAGGGGAGGCTTCAGCACAGGGGCACGGGGTTGTGGCCCTTCAAATGCTGTTGGACCCCAACTCCCATCATCCCTACGTAGCACAGCCAATGGCCAGGGATGATGGGAGATGCAGTCCAGCAACAACTAGAGGATCAAAAGCACCCATGTCTGCTCAAAATGATGCTGGGACCTGGAGGTTGCCCGGCCGGGGAGGGGAGTTTCGGAGGGGCAGCTACCAAGGCACCCTCTCCGGCTGCCCTGGCAATCTGAGGCCAGGGGGACGGTCTCTGTCCATCATGGGGAGCGGCGGGAGGGACCACAGAGAAAGTTCCCAGCTTGACTCCCCAATGGCATCTCCAGATCGGGCTGGGAAAGACAACTCAATCTGAAACCCTGGAGAGCTGCTGCTGGTTGGTTGAGAGTATCCTTCCCCAACCTGGTGCCCTCCAGATGCTGCTGGACTCCCACCAGCCCATTTAGAGTTTGGGGAAGGCCGGTGTACATAGTAGTCCCAAGGCAGATGAAGGAACGGTCTGAGTCCGTATAAGGAGGTTCGTTCTTTCTTGATCAGGGCCAGCTCCTTCAAGTGTGCCTGGGAGCCGCTGGGGCGGCAACCGTCTCCCGCACTTTCCACCCACGTCTGCCCTGCCTACTTCCTACCGCTGAGTGCAACAGACTGCCAGCTGCATCGTCAGGACCCACCAAGCAACTCACATTTCTGAAGCCCAGCGTTCATCTGCGGGTAAGAAAGCAGCTGGAAGGGGAGGTCGCCTGGTCCCGGCAAGCAGGCCAGCATGGCAGGCAGTCACTAGCACATGGAACCTGCAGTCCTCCTCTGCACACTGCAAAGAGAGAGAAGCAGCCTAGTTAAAATCCAGCCCCAGAAGGGCCATCATGGGATGACCCGCTTGTCAATCAGCAGGTGTCTGCATGACTGACAGGAGGGCACTTCCAGCCCCCTGTCAAAGTTGGCCCACCAAGGCGGGTGTTTTTTTCCAAGCTCTGGCCCCGTGGGTTGAAAGGTCCCTCACCTCCGCTACAGTGCTATGCCTCTCTTTCACTTCAAAAATAAAAATACTGCCATTAAAAAAATCTCAGTTTTCATTAGGATTATTATTAGGGACCAATATTATTAAGATTGGTTTAATTAACATTTGATATGATGTTTGTAACTTTGAAGGTTTATTTGTTTTGGTGAACTGGAAAGTACTGTTTTATGCTCCAAACCACTCTGGGATTGAGTAATCGATGAAGGATGGAGCTATAAATTGAATATATAAAACGTTTGTAGATTATTATCTATCTAGTATCAGGGTCTGAGCCCTCATGGCTATGAAGACGTGTATGAAAAGTGGAAGATGCTTCATTCATTTTTTTCAGAGTCCAACGCAGATTAGTGCCGAACAACCCAGCACTGTCCAATGAAATTTATTTTATTTTTTGGTTTGGTGGGGGGGGGGAGAGAAAGGGAGGGAGAAACATGACACGCTGCAGGGAAGAATTGTGTGGGAGATCTACAGTATGTTTAGACTTGGGAAAATAAACTTGCATGTTTGAAATTCCAAGATTAAATAGCAGCAGGATTATCAAAACCTAATTTGTTCACAGAACATAAAACCCCCCTGAAGATTCCAGCACCCTCCCTTTCTCAAAAACCAAACCTCACCACCTGTTTGATGTTTCTACCAAACGTCGGTGCCAGAGAGCAGCCAGGAAGGGCAAGATGTTCTTCCCTTCAGCGTTTGTCTGACGTGGCATCACTGATGTCTCCAAGGCTCCGTCATTCTATCCTAAACACTGGCCTAAATGACTTCACCAAATACATCTGAAGGTGGGGGGGAGGGGAGGGGGGAGAGCTCATCCATAAAACAAACTATTTTCCTGCATCTGTGTCAGTGACATTTTTGGCATTTTGATGGCCAGACAAAAACAAACAAACACCGATGCACACAAGAGTTTGCAAAAGCCTCCGTTCCTAGTTGCCCCAAAGGCAGTCAGGAGGGGAGCTATTTAAAGGTCTGCTTGACAGCTTCAAGCTCTCCAAGGCCCTATCCTGCAAACTGCCCAGATGCACAAACTGCCAATGGGAGATGCCAGACTGACAGGCCGGGAGAGATCAGGGCACCGGTGGGGCCAGCCGCATGAGCCCTTTCGCTCCTAAGGACACCAGAAGGGCCCGGCAGCCGCTGGGTCAGGCCAAAGGGGGCCCATCGCGCCCAGCCTTCTTGCAGAGACCAACCAGTTGCCCCCAAGGGGAGCCCCCAAGCAGGAAGTAAGCGGAACAGCAGCCGTCCCCACTTGGGAGTCTCACCGCCTGGCATTCAGAGGCATACTGCCGCCAACAGTGGAGTGGCTAGTGGCCATGAGATGCCAGTTTGCCCAGAAACATCTGGAACCAGTGTGCTAGCCCCTCCCCAGGGCAGAATTTTCTGAAGGGCAGCTCCCCTGCACACACCCACACCCCAATGAGTAGCAGCGCACTTCCTTTTAGTTAAAAGGTGCATTGTCACACATAGGCACCAAGGGAGCTGCCTTATACTGAGGTCAGACATTGGTCCATCTAGCTCAGCACTGTCTGCACTGACTGGCAGCAGCTCTCCAGGGTTTCAGGCAGGGAGTCTCTCCCAGCCCGACCGAGAGATGCCATTGAGGATCGAAGCTGGGGCCTTCTGCATGCAAAGCAGGGGCTCTGCCACTGAGCTACGGCCCTCCCACAAACACTTCCTGGCACTCTAAAGTCCCTAAAGTGGGGTTAGGGCTTGGGCAGCCAGAGGGCTGGGGTGGGGAGGGAAGGAGGAGGGAGGAATTGCAACAGCTATTGGCAACAGAAGTTAACGGGACATAACTGAACTAATGCGAGTGATGCTGTGACTGGTAGCGCCAGCTCTTGCCAGCACGCCGGACGCAGAGCTGTTCAAAAATGACCACGACCCAGCTGTGGGGGTAAGCCGAGTCTGTCAGGGCAAGATAGCTCCCTTTCCTAGCCATCGCGTGCACTCCACCTGTTGCTCACGGCTGTGAACAGGGAACGCTGCACTTTACAGTTAAGGCACGCAGGTCTCTGCCTCAGGGAACATGCAATCTACATTTTGGCAGCTGGGGAGAACAAAGAAGAAAAAGGAGGGATAGGGGGAATGAATTGGGAGATGAATGGGCACAAGTGCAGCCAATGTTCAAGGGGAGGACTTCAGGGGTCAAGGTCACATCCACACCCTGCACCGAAAGCAAACTGTGGCAAGTCAGAGGGGTGGCTGGGACTGGTTGCTCCCTGAGCCCAGAAAGACAGCCGGCCAGGGGCTTGTCGTCGCCCAGCACAGAGCAGCCTCTGCCTGCCATCCTAGAGCTCCTGGGCCTCAGCTGTGTTTTCGAAATGCTTGTCCACGTTGCAGGTTCTCTCTGGCAAGTTTCAACGGTGCCCTGCCGTTCCCGCAATACAGTTGGGGAGCCACCCTCTTAGAAGACAGCCAAGTCCAGTCTAGGCCGGAAGCAGCAGAGAAGCAGCCCAAGCACCAGCCCCCTTATCGTGGAAGGGTCTTAGGCGAGGAGAGAAAGCAGTGGCGGAGGTGGTGGAGCCGGCCAATGCTAAAAACAGGGCAATCTGTCGAGGAGGAAACCTTGATTGCTCCCCCCACCCACCCCGGGCTCTCTGAGGAGTGCAGAACGCAACATTAGGACCTTCTCATGCGGAATCTGTGTGCAGGTGGCTAGGAGGGGGCAGGGGGCAAGGCTCTGGCCGCATGCCCTGCCTGCACATGGCATTTCTGCTAACCAGCGGACCAGAAAACAGCTCCCCACCCCTACTTGAGCCCTGGCTTTTCATTTTTTAATGATTAATCCCACTCTGCCCTTCCTATGCGACTGCCCCAGCCAAAGAGTTTGCACAGGATTCCGAACCACTCGGGGTGTGGGGAGAGGCAGAACTGACCCAATTCCATGGGCACCTAAACAGGTAAGTACAGTGGCTGATCCCAGAACCCATGCAACATCTAGTGCGAGAGGAGGTCGCCCGCCACATGCTGTCCACGCCAATTGTACTTTTCGTCAACCTCAGGAATGTTTCACCCGGGCACAACTTGCCAGAGGTGGATTCTGCAGGATGGATGATGCTTCTTGGTTTGTCCAATTCAGCCTGCTGTCCCTGCGCTTGACGAGGTGGGGCGCAGGTAAGAGAGAGAGAGCCACACAGACCAGTGACTTCTCCCTCTTGCCAGCCACCAGGAGTCCTCCTGAGCCCTCCGTGGCCTTTTCCACAAAGGCAACAGCTTTGCAAGTTGCGTCCAACAAAGCCACTAGCTCACCTGTCTACACACAACTGTTTGGGGCACACCAGCAGCCTGAAAGGGGAAGCACTCTTTTTTTCAGGTCACAAAAGGAGATCCTTACAGGCCACAGACAACCAGCAGAGTGGCTGTTTGCAAGCTAGTATGAAAGATTTTTTTAAAAAAGTATGTTTGCATTGTCTCCCATTACCCCCCGCCCCCAAACACTGCATGTCACAGCAAGTGCCCAGTTCTGCCCGTGGTTGTTTGCAAATCAAAGAAGCACAATTCATGGGAGGCTGAAAACAGAAGCTCTCTTCCTCCCATGGAAGACCACACTCTCTTGGAAGGCACAAGGCAGCCCAGCCAAGAGGGCAAGGACTCTATCATGGCCTGCAACAGGCACTGGCTCAGGTACTTGCTTCCAGATGAAGCTGCTGGACCCACAGACCTGCTCCCATGGAGATGACAGAAAAGGCTGCCTCTCCTATCCTTGCCAACTTGCACCTGTACAATTGATAACTCTGTGATGGATTTAAAAAAAGAGAGAAAGCCAGTCTCAGGTCCTTGGCGCTCCCTACCCCATTAATGAAAAGCAATTTATTAGCTCAGCTCTGAAGACTTACTTGGCTCTGTCTCTAATGCACACTCACACCACCCCTCTTGCCAAAGGAAAACTCTCAAGGAAAAAAAGTTTTCGATAGTGGGGAATCTAATCCCAGTCCCCAACCTGTGTGGCAGCTGAGAGCAGTCAATCATTACCTGGGCCTTTTTCAACAACCACACAGATGACTGCCTGGCTGGCTACCCATCAGATCCAGGAAAAACTCAAGGTGCCAACTTTACTGGCACAGGAAATCGGGTTTTACTCCACTAACTGGCCAGCTGTCCCCACCTGACTGCAAATGAATGAGATCTGCAGGCAAGCAACAAATATGTATGTTTTGGAATGATTTCCATTTGGAGCCTTGGTTCGGGAATAAAGGAGAGAAGGATTGGGAGTCACTGTAACACCAAAGCCCTCCAACCCCCCCCCCCCCGGGTTGGTTCTTACAGCTGATGCATGCAGAAAGCTCTTGAGTGACTGGGGTGGTGGGAGAGGGAGAGAAGGATTACAGTAGAAACTCTGGATGTTCGTAAGTCAGCAAAATTGCCTCACCAGAATGGAGCCAATTTATGCAGAAACTGGCTTCTGATTTGCAGATGCTCCTGAAAGGGTTTGAAATAACAGTGCTAGGAGCAGACGGCATGTTTAAGCAGGCTAGACTGAGTCATTCTGCCTGGTCCTTTGCCCTGGTGAACAGCTGCCATTCCCAGGGAAGTGCCCTAGGGGCAAGTTATATACAGGATGCCACCCCCTATTCTCCTGCCATCTCTCCTCCCTATGCACATTACCCTTTGCTTCCTGTCTCCCATAAGCTCTCTGGTGCAGGGGACAAGCCTTCTGGAGCAGCAAGGCGCACAAGCCTCTCTCTCTTTTGCAGATAATCACATCTTCCAAGAGCCGACTTGGGCGGCTGAGTAGCCTCTTAGTTTGGAAGCAAAATAGGGCCACCCAAAACAAGGCAGTGGTTTCTGCAAACTCAGGGGGGGGGACACACGATACAAGTTGGTGAATTAAAAGACGATTCTAAAACAACAACACCTGAGCACCCCTGTGATCTTCCAGGACCTATGGACTGTTAAGGGCATAGACCTAAGAACACCCTAGATCAACTCATCTCATTATCTGGAGAGGGAGTTTCTGGGTTCCCATTGAATTCTAGTCTTTGCTCCTACATTTGGGGTTTTTTTTTTCTTGGGGTGGGGGCATGGAAGACAGGACATGCTGCTGCCAAATCACAACTATGTTAACCTCTCCGTTGTATTCTGTGGGCAGCTCTCACCTGTGCCGTGTGGGAGAGAGAAAGACAGAGGTAGCAAAAAGAGGCCTAAAGGATTCAGAAGGCTGGCAGATGGCAAAGAGTCTAGAAATTAAGTCTATAGCTGGGAGGAGCTTCGCACCAACTGTCAGGGCAAAAACAAAGAAAGGAAAATAGAGGGAGAGAGGGAAGAAGCGGGGCTGATGGAGCCTTTGGAGTGGGGCTGGGAAAGCTGTTTGTATGCCACCTCAAGCTCGTTGGAAGACAAGGTGGGCTATCAGTGTAATAAAATTAAAATAGTGATATAGCAATCTAGCACCCAGGTTATGCAGACCCTGAACCTGAGCCCTGTAGCATATATAACGCAGAGGGGAAGGCTTCAGGACAGGGGAGGAAGGTGGCCCCTGCAAAGCCCCAAACAGGACGACGAGGCTGGAGCCCTGAAGAGGAGCACACTGCTTACGGGCTGAGGATACACTGCAGGATCTTCTCCGGGGCTCCCCCTCCTTCCCTTGCCCTGGCGGCGAATGACAGGAAGGATGTTGAGAGCCTCGTTTCTGTCAGGGCCTGCTGCCCAGGAGTTTACTGCCCCACTCTGAGGGCTGGGATTCTGATGGGGATGTGAGGGAGGGGGAAGATAGGCCCATGGACTGAAGGCCATTTCCTGAATTAATCGGCAGATTTCTAACTTAGGAAATGGCAGCAAGACAATGCCACCAGGGTTTTGAAAGTGGGGCACTGGGCATTCTCAGCTCCCCAGCCCCCTACTCCTCCAAACTGGCCCATTAACCTAAGTTGCTCTGCCAGCAAAAATAAAAGAACGGCTGGCAACAACGGGAAGTCCGCAATCCCAGTGGAGCCTTCTTCGCAGGGAGCAGCAGGCCTGCCAGTGTACATCTCAAGGATTAAACTGACCTGAGAAGCCATTTGTCTAGCTGCCAATGACAACCCCAGAGGTCAGAAACTAGCCCGGAGCCCAGGAGGGGGCTATTCCAGATCCTCTTTATTGGGAAACCAGACAAGATGGTCACTTCCACCTTCTCCTTTCATAAACAGATTTAGAAATCTGTGTGATCTCGTTTCATCGAGTGCTCAACATGCTCAAAGACTATAGCTTTATATCTGTGGCGGGGGAGCAAGCTTAGCCCTAATGAATGCCTTTCTGTACCTCAAATGTCCCCCCTCCCCTGCAACCACCACCCCAACGGCCACACAGACCCAGCTTTTCTGATATGGCCATCAAAAATGCACTAAGACGCAGGGGGCAACCTTGTTCCTCCTGGCCCCCTCCTTTCCCAGCCATGATTTAAAAAACACTCCCTGACACAACAGCGCCATCACGTTCCAGGTGGTTGGAAACACAGCAAAGGTGTAAAGGGCCCCTTCAGTTTTAGAGTCAGAAGGTATGGGGTTGCCAACAAGCCAGCCAGGGCTAAGAGTCCCTCCTCCTGGCACTTAGCAACAACTCGGGTGCATCTGTAGGCACCTCCACCTGCGTCTCCAAACAGTCAAGTACATTTGGTTTAAAAGGGGGGGGGCACTAGCGCTACTGCTGCTGTTTGTGGTAGCCTGACAGCACAAGGGCAACAGGTTTCCCCAAACGCAGCAGGGCGACGGCACAAAGCAATTACCCGACTTCCTATTACAGGAGCGAAAATTGATGATCATCATGATGCAAGACTCCTGAGGAAAGGACACGCAGCTTCAAAGCAGGCAGGGGCCTGGGGCCTGCCTGAACGGGGGGGGGGAGGCAACTCTTCTGTGCAGCCCCGGAAGCGGCAAGGCTGCGCTCTCTCTGCAATGCTTAACAAAGACCACTACTTCCCACCTTCCATGGGCAGAGAAAGGTGCCTGAATTCCTTGCTAGGGTCCCTTTCTCTCAACCCCTGATCTAGCAAAATGGTGGGGGGGGGGGTTACATCCTTTTGAGAGTGGGGAAAAAGGTATCACCTAACCCCTCCAGTAAGTAATTCCAAACACAGTGTGCTCCAGTGGAGACGTCAGAGGTCTGGCTCTTCTCACTCACTGAGGAGGCTGCTCGCTGCATCTCTGGATGATCCAGTATGCTAGCCTTCCTCCTCCTCAGCAAGGGGACGGGGGTAAGCCTCTCTTCCCCATCTCTGTCAAGACAGGTGCTGAACCAGATGTTGGTGGATTTCAACTCCCAGCAGCCCACACAGCCACATCTCAGTGAGGCAACAAAATTACCTGCCCTCAGAGGAATCCACTCACCGTGCTTCTGCATGAGTCTTTGCTCTCATCGCAACAGCAGCTCACACAGAAAATGTGAGGCCATTAAGAATATCTTGAAAAGTGCATTTTGTGCAACTCAAAAGCTGACGCTGTCCCATAGAGAAGCGGCACCTTGTCCTTTTCCCTTTCTCCATCAAGGTTTTGCGGCATTAAGCATGGCAGTCACTGTAAGCAGCCTTCTGCCGGGGGGTCTCCAGAGCCTCTGAGCATTGCTATCTGGAACGGACTATGAATTGCCTTAATTAATATTTACCGAAGTGCCTGAAAAACTCCTGCGGCTTCTCTGTTTGTTGCCCTTGACATTACTTGGCTAAGCTGCCACCGCTGCTGCTGCCTGAGCAATGCTTTTTAGGCCATTGCTCCTTCCCAGCAAGCGAGGCAGGGGGCGGAGCAGGGAGGAGTGTGCCTGGTGACAGCAACTCCGAGGCCTAATTGTGCATACATTATGCCCTTAATTATGCAGTTGTGTCCAGATGGGTGTAAAGCGCAACATTCTGGAGGCCTCAAATGTTAACATGACTTTGAGGGTCAAGGAAGGATGATCTTTTAAACGGCACAGCCACCGCTACTCTCAAAATCACTGCAACACACTTATTACTACTTGCATGCACCCGAATGTCCAACGGGATTATGCCATTATTGTCATCATCAACATTATCATCCTCCTTCCTCCAAGGAAGTCAGGGTGGTATGCATGGTTCTTCCTCATCTTCTCAACCCCTCTGTGAGGTAGGTTAGGCTGAGAGACAGTGACTGGCCCAACCTCACTTGGCAGAGTGGGTATCTGAAGCAACCGTGTTGGCTGCCCCTGCTCTAACCACTCACATCGCCATGTTTCAAGATTAGATCCCAACCCACACAGAAGACTGGAAACCCAGGGGAAATTAAATGACTTGCAAGGAGAGTTGGGTGGATCAAAGCCATCTCCTTTCCCCGACATCCTCCGCTACCTCGTGCAGAGCAGGAAATTGCCTTCTGTGGCTCCATCCTGCTTCGCAGAGCAATCTGCATCGATTCAATCCAGGCAATGCAAATGATGCAACCTTGCATAAACTACGCAGATGAGGCACAATCCTGATTACTGGCAATCCTATTATTCAGCCACCCCTCCAGCATCTGTGATTTCACAAAGCAGCCAAGGTTCTGGGGAAACTGAACTCCTGAACTCCACAACCAGAACTGCTTTCCTGCGCCTATGGGGAATGAGGGTGTACAAACAGAGAGCCCAAACTAAGAGTCGCAGAACTGCACTTTACCAAGAGCCCTCACACACTCTTGGGCCAAAGCTTGCATATTTGTGAAAACAAACTCCTATTTCCAGGTTGTCACCAGGAAGGCAGGACAGGATTTCACCCATCAGGTTAACAGCTGCACACTGCTTTGTCGCATCCCTGCTGGCAGGGGCTGGCGAGAGTCAGGCCAACAACATCTGGAGGGCACCAGCTTGGGGAAGGCTGCTCTGCTAGGGGCCCAGTCTGTAAAAATCCTTGCAAGTTCAACAATGTGGGGCAAGGCAGCACTGGCAAGGAGAGAAACAGCTGAATAACTGAAGGCCCTTTAAGCCTTCCTTTTACATAGAAGAGCAAGTTTGATGCACCCCTTCCTCCCCCCAAACCCCAAACCATTGATGAAGACCGACCAGAGAGCCCTGAACAGGCTGCAATGAGATGTAGTTTCTCCCGTGGACACTAGAGATGGGAGTCTGAATAATCACTTTGTCCCCATCTTGTCTGCAAGTTAAGATTCTTCAGTGGCTGGGGGTGGGGGGAGACATACAACCTGTGGCCCTTCAGATGTGGCTGGAGTCCCATCACCACTGATCACAGGCCGTGTTGACTACCGGGGCTGGGAGGAGTTGCAAAACTCAGCCATACCATGCCATACAGTTTTATGTAATACAAGATTTGCCTGATTACCTGTGGCGAGTGGAATTGTGGCCAGGAGACTAAAGAAGGGAAGCTTCACAAAAGTCAAGACCCTTTAAAAGTCAGTCTTGCTGATATGTCCACAATAGCGACTAGCCACGTAAGTTCTTACTAGCCTGCCTGTAAGTAATCATTTGTGATGTATTGGCAATCACCATCTTTGCCAGCCTGGGTGATCTCCAGATGTTTGTGACTACAGCTCCCATCAGTCCCAGCCAGGAGGGCACCAGGTTGGTGAAGGCTGCCTTAGAGGAAAAAGAAGAAGTACCAACTCCAAATTTCACAAAACCAGATTTCCAACAGGTTGCTTAGAGGAGATTTTTCCTTGCTCCAGGGGCCCAGGAAAAATGGCTCCTAACAAGCCTCTTCTAAGCTTCTTTAACAATTCCAGTTCTGCTGGAATCAGAAGACGATAAAAGTTGTAGTTTCGAAGGGATAGCAGTGCTAGCCTAGAGCACCTGTGCCTACCAAGACAGATCCTTCTCTATTTTCCATCCTCATATACCCACTTTAAATTCTGTATCAGTGAAAAACTGCAGCTGCTATGCTCACTGAAACTCAAGCTGTGGCCCATTCTTCACAACGTTGACAGCAATGTTTATCCATTATATTGATATCCCACCTTTCCTCCGAGGAGCGCAATGTACCATGTGCAGTTCTACCAGTCCCCCTTTTATTCTCATAGCAACCCTGTGAAGTAGGTTAGATTGAGAGATGGTGCCTGGCCCAAGGTTAGCAAGTGAACTTTGTGGCAAAGTGAGGATTTTGAGCCCTGGCCTCCCAGGTCCTAGGCCAGGTAAGGGGAACCTTTCACCCTCCAGGTGTTGCTGAACCACAACTCCCATCATCCCTGGCCATCAGCCATGCTTGCTAGGGCTGATGGGAGTTGTAGTTCAGCAACATATGGAGGGCCACAGGTTCCCCACACTTACCCTAGTCCAGTACGGTTAACCACTGCACCACCCTGTTTCTCAATACAGAGTCCCCTCGGAAAAGACAGGCACTCCTGGTAGGAACAGGGTGCATGTACACACAAGGTCCCCTGAAGCCATAAAAGGGTGAAGCGCCCAGGATGGCAGGGGTCAGCAAAGGGAAGACAAATCTAACCATACTCAGCACTGGGTCTAGAGTTAAGAAGAGTGAGCTTACAAATTGCACGGAGGATAACCTCCATGTCCATTCTGGCAGACTTTGTTTCAAGGGAGCTGAATTTGTCATCTCAGCTGTGAAGTGAAGATGGCAGGGGGAAGGGAAAAAGGAGAACACCAAAATATTTTAAACTGTTCTCACAGCCAGCTAAGGAAGAGGTGTGTTTCTAGGAGCCGGACTGGAGGGCTATGCATAGCCACCTGATCACACGCAACCCCATCTCACCTGCTTCTACCTTCGCTCACATGGCTCCAAATTTAGCAACATGTTGGAGTTCAACTGCAAACGTCATTCAACACTTCAGCCGGGATGTCTGCTCCAAAAACATGTGCAGGCTCTTACTGACGCCTATTTATTTGTTTTATTTTTAAAGAGATCAGAGCTGGAACGATTGCCCTTCCGCTAGTTTTGGCTTCCAATTTTCAAGTGCCAAAACTTAATCCTGCAAGCTAATTAAATGTGCCGGCAAGTTGACCCTTTCACATTTCACAGTCACCTGGAGTGATCACTGAACACACATTCCCTGGCCCTGCTTCCAAGGCAGCTCACTTGGGCTGATTCCATTTAACCTCACAACCACCTTAGGAGGTAGGCCAGGCCAAGAGACATCAGCTTGCCCAAGGCACCAACCAAACCAGCTTTGATGGTTGCGCAAGGGCCTGAGCTCTGCTCTGCCTGCTGGCAGGCAGTCGTTACCTTGCCCCACCACACAGGAGAAGAGCCTAACAGCTATGCAAGAGCAAAGTCTAAAACAACAAAGTGCAGGCAGATCCTTCCGGAGGCTGCACACACCATTGTGTTTTTAAAACATTTGCCTTGCAGAATCAGAATTTAATCCGGTTATATCAGATTTTTAAAAGACAATGTCCCTCCAACATCACAGGAGCCCAAGGACAAATTTACCCAAGTGCAACTGTCTTCATCCCTCTGGTGCATTCCTCCCTTAGTTTCTCTTATCTAAGCCACGCAACCCTCCCCATTCTGAGTCACAGTCTCAACAGAAATCAACATAGATCAAATCAGTTTAGATTAATGAGGCTTTGTCAAACATTTCCAATTTTCCACAGCTCTCCCTTCTGAGGAGGGATCACCCAAGACTGTCTCCAGCTTATTACACTCTGCTGCTGTAACAGGAGCCGCCCAGAGCCTCAACCCAAGCTAGCTCCTGGAAAAGGAACAGCCCTGAAAATGGCAAAAACACAAGCTATTTAGAGGCACCCCCCCCCAAAAAAAGAGGCCCCTTTGCCATTTCTGAGTTCCCTGGTACTTAATTTGTACGGAATCTGAACTGTCACGAGCACACTGTGCTAAGACAGAATGAACTGGTGTACAGACCAGAATCCTAGGAAATCTTAGCTTTCCTTTAAAAATGAAAAGCCAAGTCTCTGGCCCTTACGGTTTTGAAGGCACGCCTGAAGTTGAAAGCAGGCTGCCTGGAAAACTCTTGGGAGTCTAAGGACTTGCAGAAGTGGTAGCGCTTCAGTGTTCTCGGAAGAGCCCAGCTGCAGCTGGGTCAGGCCAAAGAAGGCCCATCTAGTCCAGCACTCTGTTCTCACAGTGGCCAGCCAGATGCCCCAAAGGGAAGTCCCTAAGCAGGATATGAACACAACACTGCTCTCTCCAACAGCCCTTCCACACGCCTTGCAGAAGTAGAATGTAAGTATTTTCATTATGAGCAAGTATCACAGCCTGTTTCCTTAATTACAGATAAGGGGATGGGCAGTGTTATGTCTTAAGGCTTGGCCCAAGAGTCACTTCGCTCAGCGTCACCTTGCCACTCCAATTCTCCTTTGAGAGAGAGAGAAATATTTGGCAAACTGGTCGAGATAAGAGGGCCTCAGACAAGCATCCATGCCCAAGATTATTTAGACCAGAGAAGAAAGGAGGGTCTATCTGCACAAACCCACAACAAGGGACACCAGCAATACAGTTAACAGGCCATGGAAAGGGAGCTTGGCTGTGGAATGGGGGGCACCCACTCACTGTCCCAGGAAGGCACAGAAGTAGAGGGGGGAGGAGGAAAACATTTGCAAACCCTCCATTAGCAGGAATTTCGTGAATCACGTGTGTGTGGGGGGGGAGAACAAGGAAACACAGAAAGCCTTTCTGTGTTGTGGCCGAGATCACGAGCTCCTTCAGATCGAAGATTGAGCTTCCGTTAACACACACTGCATGGAGCATTAACACACTTCCCTTCCCCTCTCCCACGTCAAAGAGAATTGATTATGCTGCTGCTGGAGGTCAACCCTGAGAGGCGATACAGCCCTTCCCTTGTCACGAGACTCTTCAGGGTCAACTTTTAAGAATCAACAGCCACCGCTATGCTGACGCCAAGGAGGCAGAAGCCAAGAAAGGCCGACGCTTGGGCAACCTTTCCCCAACCCTCCAGATGTGTCATTACCACCCTCTTCCCATCATTCCCCACCATTTGGCCATGCCAACTGGGGCTGACGAGAGTTGAAGTCTGACAGCAGCTGGAGGGCACCAGGTTAGGAAAGCTCACCTTAGGGTGCACGTTTGCACAATGTGCTCAGGAGAAACCCTTGGGAACTTAGCAGGGGTTTCCCCAGTAGGGTGCGGAGGAGAAGCTGCCCCACAAGCCAGCCACCCATCTTCCTCTGCAATGTGCAGAGGCCTCTAGAGGAGTAGCATGTGAGTTCTAAGCCACACTTTCAGCTCCCATGGATCCAGTGAGGCCCAGTAGTGAACGAAACCCATTGTCAGTGTTCCGGAACAGTCTTTGTCCATCTGGTGGCCTCCAGATGTTTTGCACGGCAACTTCCCAGCATGTGCTGGCTGAGATTGATGGGAGTCGCAGTCCAACACGTCTAGAGGCCACCAGCGTGGCTGAGGCTGCCCTACAACAAGCCCCAGAATACTCTGCAACACACAAATGGGGCCAACCTGGAAAAGAAGTGTTCACTGGGGGCAGAGCGCGCCAGCAGGACCAACTTTTATCTCTGGACAAGCGGCCGTGCAGAACTTTCTCTCCCATCCTTTGGATGGAAAACCTAAATGTTTGCAAAGCTTAGCCAGCCAGCTTAAAGTGGAAGGCATTTCTGGTTAAGACATTATGTACTGAACCTCTCTAAGGTCACCTCAGCCAAAGCAGCCCTCAAGGCAGGTAGCCAGTAAGTTCAGAGAACTAAAAAGCAACTGTTACTAATGGAATTCCACTCACAGAAGCCCAACTGCAGGCTGCTTTGCATCCCACTCCTTTAGGGTGGTTTCAAGCCAGGTAAACAGGCATGTTTTGTTGAAAGCATTTACGTGTGTGTGGCTCTGTTTAAGGTTTAACTCAGTTTGAAAAACTCTGTATGCAAAGTGGCCGCCTGAAGGGGGTGATCTCTATGCCGTAATGCACCTTTGCTTTTAAGAGAGGGGGGACACTCACTACCCAACAGGAAGTCTAGGAGGCAGATCTTGGGATGGAAATCTCAGAAGGAGCATGGAATGCTATGTGGAGTAAACCTCCCCTGAAAACTGTCTCTGCCAGACTGCGAGAAACGATGCTTAAACTGGTTTACAGGTGGTATCGTACACCTGTCAAATTCCACTGGATTAATGCTTCTGTTATCTGATGGAGGGGATGTGAGCTGCTTTGGAGTTCCTTTCACATGTGGTGGTTGTGTCCTGAGGTCCAAACCTTTTGGCAACAGGTGTTTCAGGAGATCTCCTCAATTGTACTTCAATTCATTCCAGTGCACCCAGGGTTTGCCTTATCTCTGTATTTCCAAATGAGCTTCTTACCCATTAAAAACTCATGTTATTTGTGTTAGCAGCTGCTGAGGTTGAGGGAGCACATAATTGGAAATACTCAACTCCCTATGCCATGGCAGCTTGGTGGGGAAAAGTGTGACCTTTAGCATTAACAGAAAAGTTAGCTGAGAGGAATCGGTCATTAAGAGGGGCAAAGGTAAAAGAAACTTTTGAAGATGTTTGGTATCCTTTTATGTTATATATGGTATAGAAAGACAAATGATATTGCCCCCATCGTCACAAAAATCTTTTTGGTTAGATATAATTCCAAAGAGATTTTGGGTAGTGCATAAACTTGTTTTTGGTCTCTTACTGTAATCATTGGGAACTGTATTTGCTGTACATATCGTGGAGTTTTGGGGTGGGTGGGGGTTGCCTTGCGTTATTGTTACATTAAATTTATTCAATTAAAAAATCCCCCACCCAAAATAAAAAAATAAAAAGCAGTCAAAGACCTATTCAGATGTCTCAGTATGGGAACATAGAACTGCTGCATTTGCCCCTAACAACTGACATTTTCCCCCACCCCTGCCCCTCCAGCCCATGTTCTGACTCGAGAATAAGCTGGTGCGAGGGTCAATCATAAATGCAGCCTCTACTGTGCAACAGCAGGAGCTGGGACTCCAATGCCGCCATTTCTGTACCACTTTGGACCAGGCCAAGAAGTCCTTTTCTCTTTAGCAAGATGCCTCACTGACAGGACCCTGGCTCTGCCTTTAATGGAATCACAGAAGGTGCGAGGCAAGGTCCCAAAGCAACCAACACGTCCATTGAAACCCCAACCAGTAAACCAATGAAGTGAAAGGCACAACCCTACTCCCAAGCCTCCAAAGAGAGAATGCTACGGAACAAAGAGAAGGACTTGCGTCCCACCAGGCAGAGCCTGGACACAGGTGGGCTGGAACACCCTGCTTGAGCTGCTGCCCACAGGCTGCCCATTCTACAGCCAAAAGGCCCCTGGACCAAGTCTGAAATGGCGCCTCTTGTTACTCCCACCAATGAAGAAATGGGCCTTATATCAAGACTCTCCAAGAACCACCCTTCTGAATCAAAGCACGGGCCACCGAGTCCAGAATCTCATTTCCCAAAGTGCCCCTGAGAAGCCCACAAACAGGGCATAGCCTGCCTGGCGCCATCTCCATTATCTTTTCAGCACCAGGTGAAACCTTTCTTTTGCTCACTCAGCCATTGCCAACCTGGTGCCCTCCTGATGTTGCGGACTGCCACTGGCATCAGCCCCAGCCAGCCAGCAGGGAGGCTAATGGCAGTTGTAGCCCCATCTGTCAAAGTGACACCTGGTGTTTCTGTTGCAATCTTCTTGTGTTATATATTGCTTAATTCTTTGTTAATACTATATTCTTTTTTTAAAACCATGGTGGCCCGGAAAGCGGTATATAAATGTTGAAAACAAAGAAAATAAAACACAAATAACTCTGAGGGCCACATTTACACTTTTCCTAATGCAGCAGGGTCACTCTGCTCTGTTCTTGTTGCTTTTTAGCCCAGGGACATAAGTACATACATTTTATTTCATGACATTTGTAAGCAACCCTATTCCACAGATGGAAGAACAGGTTTAATACAGCAAAGTTAAGTACACAAGAGATAAATCACTTTTTTAAGTTAGCAGATTTGTTACTGAAATTACAAACGCTGTGAAGTGATGCATTCTCTGTGGATCAAAGCCACTACTTCTGCTGCACACACAAAACAAATTTAAATGCAGTTTACATCTTAATAACTCAGGTTTGCCAAATCTGTCCCTGCAACAATCACTTTTAGTTCTCAGCTGTCAATTTCACAGTTCTGGCTGATTCCTACGACTTCAGATTTAATCAAGATAACTTGGACAAAATGCAATCCAATCTTATTTTCACAATCTGATCCTTATTATGTTTACGCAGAAATAAATACTGACAAGTTCAATCAAGTTTACTTCTCAAGGCTGCAGTTCAATGTACACTTCCCTTGAAAAGTAGCCATGCTGAACTCGCTGGGGATTACTCCCAAGTAAACATATTCAGAGCAGACGGCCCACGAGCTTACATCTGGTTCCCTACAGCACATTCCCCTGTATTTTTACTTTATTGCACTGAATTCAATGGTACTTCCTCTCAGGTAGGTGGAGGTAAGAGAAAGCTTTTAATTATGATTTATTTAATGAGCACGAGCTCATAATCCACTTCTCCTTCTGCCCCTCACGCATGGAGTGTCAACATTATGACAAAGCTACTGTCCTGCCTAAATGGGGCCCTCCAGATGTTGCTGGACTACAACTCCCATAATCCCTGATCACGGGCCATGCTAGCAGGGACTAATGGGAGTTGTAGTCCACCAACATCTGCAAGGCACCACCCCAGCTTCCTGTTATATTGATTAAAACGGAGGCAAAAGGCGGGGGGTAGGTAGGGGCTAAAAAAAGTGACATACTTTATGGAAATTCCGCACAAAAGAACTGGAAGCAATTTTGAAAAAAAAACAAGGAAGGCTTAATGGAAGCTTAACGAGCACAGTCCTCAGTTGTTCAAGGTCAGCAATGGTTTCAGGGCGATGTACTTACAGAGGACAAAAATCACATCTAAGTGGTACTTATGTCTGAGTAAATATGCCTAGGATTAGGCTATAAAAGAGGAAGAAGCAGAATAAATTTCTTATTCGGAGAAGGTTATTTGAAACAGACCACTATCAAAACCTTCTTTGCTTCCAGCAATTTTCTTGACCCGAGAAAAAAAAAATTAAATTTTTGTAGGTATTGGGGGGGAGTTAGAAAAGGGAATCAAATCATTTCACCTGCCTCTCAAATTCCTCCCCACTCCATGACATTTGTCAAAGCCATTCCTCCATTTATTACTTGCGTAAAATCAAAGGTCATCCCAAAATGTTTATCAAAGCTGTGTTAGTCTTCCTTTTAATAACAATAAAAACTCTGCCTCAGACTGAAGCCTGGTGGGCTTCCTCACACTTAGAGACATCTCTCCTTCCCAGCCCACCCTGCAGCAGGAGGGGACACAGGCATGTGTATGTGTGAAACCAAGCCAATCAGCCCTCTACAGCCAAACTCTATTCGCATTGCAAGCACACCTGAAAAATGGCAGAGGAACCAGAGTAGCAAATGTGCAGATGGGCCCTGAAGATCACATGTAGAAAGGGACAGGCAAGCTGCAGACAATGTCACAATCATCCCTCACGCTGTCTTTGCCAACCTGGGGTCCTCCAGCTCTTCTGGACTACAATCAGCCTCCCATCAGCCCCAGCAAGCACGGCTGTCCAAAACAGGTGGGGGGGGCACCAGGATGGTGAAAGCTGCTGTACATAGTGCTAGCATGCTCTTGGACAGGACTGCATCTCAGGAGCCAAGAACCCATCATGGAGGACAGAGGACTAGAACTGAGATGGTTTCATTTCTGTACATGGCTGGGCCCTAAAAGATCCAAAATATTCTTTGGGAGTCCTGCTTTGCTGATGGCCAGGTACGGAGCAATTTACAAACCACCCAGAAATATTCATAAGAAATTGTAGCATCATACACATCCTTACGGAAAGCAAGATTTCCTAGCCACATAGAGGGAGCTGCCTGATATTGGGGCAGGCTGTTTAGCCACCTAGCCTTCTTTCATCAACTCTGGGAAGGGGCTCTGGAGGGTCTCATGTGGAGAGGGTCTTTCCTATGACCCGATATCCTTTAACCAAAGGAGCCAGGGACCTTCAGCATGCAAATCAAGGGCTCTACCACTGAGCTACAATCCACTCCCTGTTCCTGAAAATATGAACACAAGAAGAGACCAGGCAACTCATTTGTGCTCACTCTCTCGCAAATGACAGCAATATGACCGGGGCTAGCAAGAAAAATCTCAGTCTAGCATCAGTATTTAAATGTGCTGATATTTCTGCTCCATCCTTGAGCGTAACTAGGGCTTAAGATGCTATTCCAGTGCCAAGCAACTGGGAATAATTTTTCAGCCCCATATATCAAGGAAGGGGAAACCTGTGGCCTCCCAGAAGTTGTTGGGACCCCAATTCCCATCAGCCCCAACAGCCAGCAAGGGCAACGGTCCAGAATGATGGGAGATGGGAGTCCAGCTGATTCCTCATTCCTGCTGTGCGTGGTAATTCCAAACACCCAGAGAGACCAATAATTAGTGGCTTGACAATTTGTTAACTGGACGGCAATGCACCAACCATTACAAACTCTGACACACAGATGCATACCTGCTATTTGTGACAGGCATATATGAGCAGCTATCCTCAGCATTACTTGTATGCTTTGCTGATACAAACTGCCATCCAAGCTATCAGCTGCCCTTATTATCAAAGACTCAGTCCTCCGTTAATCCCACATCCCAGCATCTTGAGCTGAGGAGAGGTGATGCTCTGTGACAGACTAACACTTCCCAGCAAAAAACTGCACACCACACCAAGGTAGTAAATACCCCCCAACAACAGCAGCCCAACCCCTGCAAAGATGGGAAAGCCATGAGCTCAATATGGAGACAAGGACAACTGCTAACAGGAGCAGAATTCCTACCACGTGTACGTACACCAGAAGAGCTCGGCTGCAGCTGGATCAGGCCCAAGGGGGCCCATCTAGTCCAGCATCCTGTTCTCACAGTGGCCAACCAGATGTCCCAAAGGGAAGCCCACATGCAGGACCTGAGTGCAGGAGCACTCTCCCCACTTGTGATTCCCAACAGCTGGAGCGTGGATGAGGCTTGAAAAATTCTGATTTGTCAGCATTACAGAAAGTGCAGAAGGACTCATCCCTGGAGGCAGAGGCCTCAGTTTGCATGCAGAAGGCCTCAGGTTCAACCTCCACTTAAAAAAGGATCAGATAGCAAGCGTTTGGAAAGATCCCTCTCTGCTTGAGAAACTGGAGGGCTGCTGCCAATCAGAGGAAGCAATATTGGTCTAGATGGACCAATAGCCTGACCTGATATAAGGCAACTTCCTATTTATTTTCAGAGGCACCAGCATCCCGCAATCAGGAACTCAAGTGACACAGCACAACAGATATCTTTCCCCACAGTTTTGGCAGCAGATACGTAGCCTGAGGAAGGGAGAGGCTTAGTCCGCAACAGAGAGGAAGTAATCCAAACTGGCTTTTCAAGCCAGATGCAAAAAAGGCCTCCAAACAAGGCCGAGAATGGGAGTGGCAGTTTGATTAAAGCTACCTCAGCTCTCCGTGACAGAACCGCCCCTCAGGCAAGCGACCATGGAATTTCACGTTTGCAAATTCTGTTTCAAAGTGTCCCCCCCCCCCCCCGGGATGGGGTGGATAATGCAAGTTGAACCAAGTGGATTTCTCCCTGCTGGCCTAGACTGCATTCCCCCCCCCAAACCATTTGGTTAATTGCCTCATCAGACATACTAAACCAAGACAGCCAAAACTAAAAACACCTACAGAAATATAGGAAAAGTATTAGGGGGGAGGAGCCAGTTAGGAACCTAAGTGTAGTGAAATCAGCCAAGCTCACTTCCTTAACTTCAGGAAAAGCCAGGGACAGTCTCAAAAAGAGCCCCCTTCTTTCTGTGGATCCCCCTAAGGATGGGGATAGCTGTCTCTCCTGGCCTCACAACGACCAAACGTCAACATCTCTTTTTCTTTCCCCCCCAAACACACAGAACGCAGCAAGTGCCTCCACGGCGGAGGAGCAAAGGAGGTTGTGGTGCCTTACAGGCCTGCCCTGTGCAATGTCACCACTGTAGTATGGGTGCCCTTGCTGGGGGGCGGGGAGGCGGAGAGGGAGCATTCGAATTTGAATTCCTGCCACAAGGGAGCTTCGCAAAGGCACTCTGAATAAGGAGGAAAGAGGGTCTGTGAACTGTTGGGCAGCCAGGCTTCATAACAGGAGAAGCCCTGTCCTACAGACATGTTGACGGGGTATTTTGAGAGAGCCTTTGATGCATCGGGGGTTTAGGCTGACCAAGACTTAAGGGCGGGGGGGATGCATGCAGCCAACACAGGAGACAAATCAGGTCTACCTCCACGAGAGGAAATGGATTTTGAAGGCATGCCAACATTGCATGAGGGCACCCCTCTCCTTGGCCCAAAGGGCACAGCCAGGCCAGGCCTCCCTTTTGCATAGGAACAGACCTTATCCCTATTACTACCAAGGGGGGGGGAACAACACCACATTAATCCTGATGACTAAAACCTTCAAGGGGGCACACTTCAGGGGCACAGAGCAGACAATGCTATAAGATGGGAGGGGGGAAGGAGGCGGTGATGGAATTAGTGATAATGCAAGAGGAAGACAAAGCCTGGCTGAGCTTTGGGGTGAATGGGGGATCATTGGTGCTGGGGTAGAATGAGCAGTCGAGGCTGGATGGGGGGGTAAACCTCACTGAGAGAGATAAAGGGAGGCTGCAAATGGGAAAAAAGGGAATGAGTGCTGGGGGCGAAACCCAAGCTGGTTTTTATACACACACATTGGGGGGGGGGAAGTCAAGAGGCCCACCTCACCCAGAAGAAGCAGGTTAAAACTGCAAGGGCCAGGATGGGATGGGGTGGGCTACAGAAATACAGCACCCAAGGCTGGATCTGTGTGGTGGGAGGTGAGGAAAAATAAAAAATAAAAGCCTCCTACTTGCGGGAAAGAGGAAACGGGAGAGGCTGCAAGTTCAAAAACGATAGGGGGGAGAGAGGAGGAAGAACCTCGGCTGGAGGTGGTCCCAGAGCGAGAGGGGCGGGCAGCAGGTGACTTCGCAAGTGGGCGTGTGTGTTGAAGGGCAAGGTAAGAGGAAGCCCGCAGCAGCAGCTACGTAAGGCCACGAGGCCCATCCTGGCGCCCAGAAGGGTTTCAATACTGTAGCCTTGTCTTACGGGGAATGGGGGGCAGAGAAAGAGCCCCCACGAAGGGAGGAGTGGGGGGGATAAAGGAAGCAGATGAGGCTGCATTTTATATGTAATAAATGAATGAATGAATGGGAATGAATGGGAATGGGAGGGGGAGCCCAGCTCGGGAAGAACGACACGGATCCCCCCCCCGATACACACAAGACGCGGGGCGAGAAAGTGATGGGGGAGGGGCCTCCCAAATCACCAGCCAAAGCAATTACCCTTCCCCCTCCCCGCCCTCGCGCACGCGCAGACACGCGCCAGGCGGGCCGTTCAGGATGACGACCACCCCTCCCCTGATTTCGGGTCCGGTTTCGGGGGTTGCCAACCCGCCCTCCGTCCCTCCGGTAGGCCTTCGCCCCTCCCCCACCAGGAGGGGGAGGGGCGCCGGGCCAGGCCTTGCGTGAGGGGAGGGGGTGTCTTTTTATACACATATATATGTGTATATACTCCTCCTCACGACGCAGCTGCTTTCTCACCCACCGTGGGAGCCCCCGCCCGGCCCTCATGGCGCCGCCGCCTCCTCGCCGCCGCCTCTCCTCCTCCTCCTCCTCCTCCTCCTCGCCGCCTTCTTTCCCCTCGGAGCCGGCTCGGCCGCTCCCCCCCTCCTGCGCATGCGCCGGGACGCCCGGCCCGAGCCTGGTCTTCTCCTCCTCCAAGAGGGAGGGTCACCGCAAGCAAGAGAGAAAGAGAGGCATGCGTACACTTCCGGCTCTCGCTCGGAAAAGTAAGGTGGTGGTGGTGAACAGAGGCGACAACCAGTGTGAGGAAGAGGGCGATGCTGAGGGTGGGGGAATGGAGCAAGAGGAGGTAGACTAATTTCTCTCACACATACTGGATTTAGCATCTATCCCACCCAGCTCTCGCTGTCTCTGGAGGTCGAAGGGAAACCGGAAGTTTTCGCGACGCAGACCTTTGCTTATCTCTATGGATTTTTGTGCGTGGCTTCTCCAGGTGCTCGTGCGCAAGCGCAGAGCCGACGCTCACCCGCCCACTAACACAGCAAATACTGGCTGGGGGCTGATGGGAGTTGTAGTCCACCAATGGCGGGCACCAGCTTGGCAGGGACTTCCCTTGTGCTATTGAGCTTTCCCTTATTGGAGGGTGGCGTGGCTGAAACAACCCTGCATTTGTTCTGTCTTTGTTTGCAATTACAGTATATACATATTTATTCCTGCACCTATATCACACCTCAAAGGAGTTCAAGGTGACGTACTTGGCTCTTGCTCTCCATTTTACCCTCGCAACAACCCTGTGAAGTAGGTTAGGCCAAGAGAGGCAATGGCTTCGTGGCTCAGTGGGGATTTCAACCCAGGTCCCCAGCTTCCAGGCCCACACTATAACCACCACACTGCACTGGGCTTTTACTTGCTTTAATGATTGTATAAATGGGCTTCCTTAATTCAGTAGCATGGGTTATGCTATTGTTGTTGTTAATTAATTCAATCTATATCTCACCCTTCCTCCCTGGAGCCCAGGGTGGGAAACAAGTGACAAAACATATATAAAACATCTTGAAAACTTATTTCTTTAAAAACTTAAAAACAGTTCCAACACCAACCCAGACTGAGATAAGGTCTCTACTTAAAAGGCTTGTTGAAAGAGGAGGGTCTTCAGTAGGTGCCGAAAGGACAACAGAGAGTGCGCCTGCCTAATATTTAAAGGGGGTGAATTCCAAAGGGATGGTGCCACTACACGAAAGGTCCGCTTCCTACGTTGTGAGGAATGGCACTCCTGATGAGATGGCATCTGCAGGAGGCCCTCAGCTGCAGTGTGCAGGGATTGACTGGGTTAACCATCCCTGGGACCTTATGCTGAAGGGGCAGGTAAGAAATAATATTATTAAAAGAAGCATTATGATCACCGTGTTTTAAGATGGAAGCTAAGGTTTATAAAAGACAAACCAGGTTTCTACTGTGACACAGCATGATAAAGACACACCTGTCACCCAGATGCAGGCAAGTGACAGAGGATCACACAAGGAAGAGGACACAGAACATTATCACTCACTCACATGCACACTGCTCTGACCTTATGCCCAACAATCTATTTTTATGCAGGTGGTCTCAGGCACAAGTCCCACTTGTGTTTCACGTGCCTAGCATGGCCTGAATGCATGCTGGAAAATTCATGTGCTTATTCCACAACAAAAAATGGTTACATCTTTATTAAGTGCCACAAGACTCTCTGTGAAAAGTAATACGAGGCTGCACACCAGGCACGACTCAAGGTTGGTCTAGGAGAGTCCAGGCATTGGTAGACTACACCTCTTGACCACTGGCCGCGCTGACTGCTGTGAGCTAAAGTCCAACATATTCTGGAGGACCACACAGGCTCCTCACCCCAATCTAGGTAAATTATCAGCTCAATTTCCATCCCCACCAAAGCCATGCGCTGTTCACGAACCCAACAATAGCATAAAGCAGAGATTCCCAAATCAAACCAGACACTCCGAGGGCCTGTGTTGCTCTATGCTGCTTTTATCTCATCCCAGACAGGGAAAAGGGGCCCTCCCTGCGGAATGGCCTCTAGTGGCTTCCCTCTGTCAATGCCCATGAAACTCAAGATCAGGAGTTACCCTAATCAATCTGGAGGAATTGTGGACCAGAGATTTCCTCACACAAAGTAACTGTCAGCAGCACTGCACAAAAAGGCAACTCACTAGTACTCCTGTTTTATAGCTGACGAACACAGCAGCTGAGCGAGAATTAGCCCAAAGCTAGCCGTGGCAGAGAATTTCATGGTTACTTGCTATCGTTCAAACTACTGAGAGCCACAAACCTTTTGCAGGTAAGTCATCCAGAGACCTACCAGTAGACCCCAATGTGTCTTGTGTCCGTCTGTCTGTCCACAGGACAATGCACGGCAGGGCTGTATTTTTTTTTTAATTACCCAGATTACTCTTCAGCCATGCTGGTCAAGACCAGTGAAGTACGAGTTAGTTATTAACAATCCTGTTGTATTTCTAGGCAGGGGAAGCAGAAAACAGAGTCTCCTACCCCTTTTTCAGCTTTGAACTGTGGGTGAAACAGGCATTAGAAGAGAAGAGGGGCGCCTCAAGCTGGGGGAAGGCCAAATATGGCCCTCCAGACCTCTCTGTCTGGATGGAGGATAGGGAGGGGTGGGTGTAGGAAACTAGCCTGCTGTACAAAGGAAACATTTCTACCTGTTGCTCCACCCATTTTTTGCTCTGGCTCCATCTTGTGGCCCTCAGAAGGTTGCCTAGATGGGAATGCGGCCCTCAGGCTGAAAGAGGCTCCCCACCTCTTGAACAGAGAGAGAAAACAGAAGGGGTGGAAGCCGTTCCAGATTAATTCACACAGGGTAGTTTCTTGCACATGTAGAGAGCGCAATTATGTGTTAGTTATTAAACTGACTCGTACTTTTGCACAAAAAAAGACAGCACTCTGACAACAAAGCTACCAGGTAGGCTAGGTTCTGCCGTGAACCTCCATATTAAAGGTAGGGCAGCTGTCTTTGAAAGGGTGTGCTGGTTTCTTTTCAAGCAGTTATTTGAACCCAGGATTTTCTGCCCCAAATGAACACAATAGCCCATTCACAGAAAGCGTATCGTTCCTCTCCCTCCCTCTCATCCACCCGCCTCTCCCTTGTGGTCCAGTGTGTATAAACAGCAACCATGATTCAGATAAACTCTGGACCCCAGCGCAGCCTTGCAAACAATGTATGCAAAAGTTACTAGCCCACATCAAGATGTACTGTCCACAAACTTGGGTTAAAGCCAACTGAGGCTCAGGGGACACGTTGAGGAAACCCAGAGAGCACTTCGTAAAAACTTCCCACCTGGAATACTACTACCAAGCATTTCCACAGCACTCTTGATTTATGACTTGTTATATTCTTTACGACCCTGCAAAGTCTCGTCCTTGCGTGGGCTGACCCTTCACAAACCCTCCCCAAAGCACCTGTGTGCTCGTGCACTTCACCATTTAAAAAAAAGAAAAGAAATTACATATTTTAACTGCACCAGGGAGGATGGTTTGTGACACCACAAGGATCTGCCAATCAGTGCTGTACACAGAACCTGGGTGGAAGTCAGCCACTCCTGCCCTGAGACCTGGATTAGCTTTCACAGCCTCTCATCCCAAACCTGTCCCTACAGAGTGACTTTTCCTTCCTCCTCGTTCGACAGAGAACTTCCTTGGGTGCAGGCCTCAACTACCAGAGGCTGCCTCTACTACAAACCCAGCCAACTTCACATGTCTCTTAAGGGTCCACGCCTGCAGTGTCACACCTGTCTAATTAAGAAGTGGCCTTAGAAGCATTGTGAAATACGCGTATCTGGGAGCCTCCAATTTGTGTGGCTACTATGTACAAAGGAGTAAGTGTCATATCCATGTGCCACCCACTTTTTCTCTGACCCTGCCCCACCACTGGCATGTGGCCCCTGGAAAGCTCCCTGTAAGGGAAAACGGCCCTCGGACTAAAAAATGTTCCAGCCTCCATTTTAAATGTCCAAAACCCCTTCCCCCTCAGCTCCCTTCATGGCGGGGTTCAGCACAAGCCACAGCTGGAGAAACATCTTAGGCTCAAGCCAGAAAGAGAATCTCCCAAGGAGATGGTGGCTGGCTGAGGAAAAGGACAAGGAAACGATTCTCTGACTGGCTGCTTCGTTTTATTGTGAGAACGTTACAGCCGCCATCAGAGAGCCCAGAACATTTCTGCTTGGAGCAGATAAGCCACGGCTCAGGGCTAGGCAGGCTGTCTGAGGCAGAGCGGTGGCCTCCAGGCTGAGCTGTTCCTTCCAAAGTATTCCTGCTTCTTCCCCTACCAGCACAGAGTGACATGGCGCCAGAGCACCCCTGGCAGCGCTCAGTGTGAGAAGCAGAGCGGGTGGGATTAAGGCTATCCCCTTCCCTTCAAAAAACCCACATTCGCCGTTGAAAGGCACAATAAGGGCATCCTCAAAAGAAGCATGATAATGAGCAACAACTTCTAAGGCCTCCCTTCCCTCATCAGGGTGCCCTACACCTGTGCTGGACTACAACTCCCATCAGCCCGAGCGAACACAGCTGGAAGGCCAAACAGTGTGTGTGGAGGGAAGGCCTGCCCAGGCCGTCTTTGCCGCCACCACCTTAACAGCCGTCTTAAACAGCTGAGGAACTCCAGGCTAACTTCCACCACGCCAGGAAAGGCACCACAGACTCCCCTTGTGGGAGCAGGGGGACACACACGCACGCACGCACACACACCCCTCCACTGCAATGAAATGCGCAACAAGTGTAGAATCCCAGCAAAAGGGGAGCATATATTAAGAATTTGTCCAATGTGAGCAGGCAGGCAGATCTATGCTGTCTCAATTCGAGTGCTGACCGACCGCCTGTCTGTCTGTCACTCCCATCAAAGCTGGGAACGGAGGGGCAGCCAGGCCCCTGAAGTGTTCATCTCTTCAGCAACTGCTGCTCTCTCTGGGATGGGAAGGGTACTGAGTACCCCAACAGGCTGAAGTTCTTTGGGGCAGTTCCCAGCAGGACCTGCGAGCTGAAGCAAGTGGGGCCAGCTCCGAGGGGAAGGCTCACTGTGGCCTCTGTAGATGATGTCCATCTCCTGGAGGAACACCGACAGCCCCTTTCCCCAGCCCGGAACTCATTTCTTCAGCTGCACACAGAGCTTCAGGCGCACGTCACACAGGAAAGCATTCATCAAGTCATGGCCAGCCTCTTGAGCAATCTTACTGATCAGCAGGCCACGTGGGCCAATCAGCATCTTCTGCACAGGAGAAAACCAAGAAGCAGTGTTAGTGTGCATCACGGCAGCATGCTGCCCATGCAGTCTTCAGCCCTGACATTATTTTTGCTCAGTAGAGTACCCTGCCCTGTCCCCCCAGAACTGAGGTTGTCCGCAACCACGGAACAGCCACATTTATTTATTTATTTATTTATTTATTTATTATTTGATGTATATCTCGCTCCTCCTCCCAGCAGGAGCCAGGGCGGCAAACAAAAGCACTAAAAACACTTTAAAATATCATAAAAACAGACTTGAAAATACATTAAAACAAAACAACATTAAAACCATTTTTTAAAAAGCTTTGAAGACTTTTTTTTTAAAAAAGGTTAAAAATACTGTTTAAAAAGGTTTAAAAGTATATTACAAAGCAAATCTTTCAAATCTTTGCTGTTGGTTGTAGTTTGTGCTATTATGTAGTCTTTTATTGCATAACATCTAATATTATGTTTTGTATTTGTGGTCAGTTGACTAAATAAAGATTTGATATTAAAAAGCAGTTCTAACAAAGAAGCAGACTGGGATAAGGTCTCAACAGAAAAGTCTTGTTGAAAGAGGAAAGTCTTCAATAGGTGCCGAAAAGATAACAGAGACAGCGCCTGTCTAATATTTAAGGGGAGGGAATTCCACAGGGTAGGTGCTGCCACACTAAAGGTCCATTTCCTATATTGTGCAGAACGGACCTCCTGATAAGATGGTATCTGCAGGAGGCCCTCGCCTGCAGAGTGCACTGACCGACTGGGTATATAAAGGGTAAGATGATCTTTCAGGTATCCTGATCCTAAACTGTATAGGGCTTTGTACACCAAAACTAGAACCTTGAACTTGGCCCAGTAGCAAATGGGCAGCCAGTGGAATTCTTTCAGCAGCAGGGTGACATGTTGGCGATATCCTGCCCCAGTGAGCAGTCTCGCCGCCGCATTTTGCACCAGCTGCAGCTTCCGGACCAACCTCAAGGGCAGTCCCACATAGAGTGCATTACAGTAATCCAGTCTGGAGGTTACCAGTGCATGAACAGTGGTCAGGCTATCAGTCCAGAAACGGCCATAGCCGTCTTACCAGCTGAAGCTGGTAAAAGGCACTCATAGCGACTGAGGTCACCTGGGCCTATAGCGAAAAATATGGATCTAGGAGCACCCCCAGACTACAGACCTGCTCCTTCAGAGGGAGTATGACCCCATCCAAAGCAGGCAACTGACCAATTATGTGAACTCGGGAACCACCAAACCACAGTGCCTCCATCTTGCCAGGATTCAGACTCAGTTATTGTTGCGACCAACTCCCATCCATCGTGCAGGATAAACTCCTGGCAGATTACAGATACGCTAGAGAGGCAAGCTCAGAAACAAGTAATGACAAGAATGAAGCTAAACTGTGGCCATGATTTTGTCATTTGATGGATGCATACACTGAAGCTGAAAATATGGCTCCCAAACGGGATCCCCTTCAGCCTTTTAAAGACACCAGTCCCTAGTGAGGAGTCGATGGCCAACATTCAACCCTGAGCCATTCCCTACATGGCAGCTTATTTATTGGTAGTTAAAATATTTATTTCCTGCCATTATATTATGCACAATGGGGACTTCCAAGCTTATGGTCCACACTCTCCTGTTAAGGCCCTTCTATAGAGTTCATTACTTTCTCTCTGATATGGCACTATTAGAGGGTATTCCTGTACATGATTTTTCAAGTAATAAATAATATTTATGTAGTGGCAGTACTATGGGAGCCAGTACAGGACGTAATTTTATGAAGAATTAAGGATGGCGTGTATTTTTTCACCTTTGTACCGTGCGTAGAAAAAGCTTTAGACTAATCATTATTGACTGATATTAATTATTCTTCCCCCCCATCCCAGTTTTGTAAAGTGCTTGTGAAACTAACAGGAGAAAGTGGCCTATGTGTTCAAATAAATAAATAAAAACACAATGTCAAATGCTGACATTTCCTCTCAAGCGATGTTAAAACTTTATGGAGCTCGCTGGCAGAATATCGAGTGTCTTGATGGCTGTCACTGTTTTGGTATTCATATTTACAATAATAAAAATACCCCAATTATGACAGAAGGAGAGTTTGAGAATCCCCCCTAAACCCATCTTCATTCCAGGTGTGGGGGGGGGTGGAATGGAAAGAGAGCCACCTTCTGACCAGGTACTCACCACGTGGGTCTCTTTTTGGACCACCAAAGTTTGCAAGATGATGAGCTCCCCACTGGGCCCTTCTTCCCAGACCTCTGTCCTCTGCAAGAGATACAGAACAGTCCTCAGGTCTGCCATGAAGGGCCACTGAGATGTGTCGTGGGGATGAAGGGGGGCTCCCAACCCCAACCCTCCCCCTCCTGACTCTTCTCTCCCCGCCTCACCTGGGTGACTGTGTAGGGCACTTCCTCAGGCAGGTACTCGAGGACCTTCTCCCGGACGATATTCTCACAGACCTCCAGTGGGGTCTGGCTGGTCAGGACCTCGCTGTGGAACTCCCAGGGACCCGGCTTGGCTTGCTTCAAAAGGTACCTCTGTCGGCAGAGAGAGAGAGCAATGCCTGGAGGTTTCTGTCCACCCTGCTTCCCAGGGGGGCTGGCATGTTTAGTTTATCTGTCAACTGCTACATTTATATTCCCACTGTGTCCTCCAAGGTGGTATACATGGTTCACCCCTTCCCAATTTTACTCTCACAACACCGAGACGGTGACTGGCCCAAGGTCAGCCAAAGACCTTCATGGCTGAGCGGGGATCTGAACCCAGGTCTCTCAAGGTCCTAGCCCCACACCCTAACCGCTGCACCACGTTTGTCCGGCCGGGTCAGGGGAAAGGCACTGGGAGGTATCCCTTGCCATACCCACTGGCCCTGAAAGTCAGGAGAGGACTTTTGGACCCTGTCTTCTGAAACGCCTAACCCCCCCCCCGCCCTGGGCCACACTCTCTTCAAAGGGAGCCACACTCTCGTTCTGTACGGTTCAGCTAAGCCTATCCTCTCTCCTGCTCCCACCCCTACCAGGAGAACCTGGCGAAGGGGGCCTGGGACCTTCTGCAGGCAAAGCCAGTGCTCCACCACTGAGCTTACCTTAAGAGTCTCCACTTCATCTCTATTCGTAGCGGCCAGCATGAAGATCTCCTGGAAGCGGGGCCAGCCTTTGGGGGCTTTTTCCCTCTGCTTTTTCGTGCTCTCCTTTGTGGGGTCTGGTGTGGGGTCCACATCTTCTGCAACATCGCCAGCCTGGGCATCCGAATCGGAGCCTGCTTGAGGTCGCTGATGTGCCTGCAGGTGCCCAGGCTTCGGGGATGAGCTCTCAGGAGCCTGAGTGACCTCAGGGGGCTTGTCAGCGGCGGAGGAGTCTGGCTTGGCCAGAGACTTGACTTTCAGCTTCTTTCCATCAACAACTCCCTCTGTGAGTTCTGTGACCAGGTCTAAGAGGAGGACTTTGTTCTTCAGCAAGTCCACCTGAAACAGGACAGCGGAAGGGAATCAGGAGCTGCTCAGAGGGAAGGGCTGCGCTTAAGACATCTTCCTCCTAGGGACCATCCTCACCCCTGAACCTGAGACTGCTTCTACGGCACTTCTCAATCTTCTAGTCCACAACAGCGGTGGGGGACCCATATTTAGCCTGAGGGCCACATTCCCTTGGCAGGTGGGGCCAGAGGCAAAAATGGACAGACCGATGAATGTAACTCTTACCTTTGTTCCTACACACATCGACACACTCCTCTATCCTCCATCAAGGGAAACAAAAGGCATTCTCGGAGTGGAAGGTCACAGCCCAGCCAGGCAAAAGTACTCAAGGAGAGCGCAAAGCAGAGCCTGTGCAGTGCGCAGCCTGCAGAGAATCCCAAGGGCCGGACAGAGAGGCCTTGAGGGCCGCATTTGGCCCCCAGGGCCTGAAGTTCTCCACGGTGACTCTAGTCCTTTTGCCAAGCCCCTCAGCTAAATTGTATCCCCTTTATTATGTGGGGGGGGGGTTGAGAGAGGGGGCAGTTTTAGTCAAAGTTGACCATTTTAATTGACAGGGCTGTGAACTGGAAGCATCCTTTGCTTGTCTTCCAAGGCTTTTTTTCAGCCCTGACGTGGTTATTGTCACACAGAACGGAAAAGAAACTAGCAAAGATCACCTTTTCCCTCTTGCAAAATTGTATTTTGTAGCCTGCAGCTCTTCTCCCAGGATAAAATTCAAGAATTGAGCCCACTCACCTTGTTCAAGACAAGAATGCTGGGAAGGTCTGGGAAGTGGGAAAGGCACTTGAGCACCTGAGGGTGGAGGCGGTTCCGTGTATAGTGGTCCGAAATGTCCACCAGAACCAGGACTTCAAAAGAAGAAAGGGGTGGGGGAGGTCACAAGGTCAGCTCGGGACGCCTTTTCACTCCTAGCAGTGCAGGACAACTATCAGCCCATTTTAAAACAAATTGAACCTTGGGCTGTGTACACACCACACATTTAAAGCACATTTAAAGATCATCCACCTCCAAAAATCCTGGGAATTGTAGTCTGTTAAGGGTGCTGGAAATTGTGAGGGGTAAACTACATTTCCCAGGATTCTTGGGTGGAAGCCATGGGCTTTAAATGTATGGTGCTTGCACGGCCTTAAAACGGGATTTCAACCAGCTGGAGGAGGAGGAAGAGACAAAAAAGGAAAGCCTTTATCAGTGGCACCCCAAAGAGGATTATTATGGTTATTATTATTAAATTCATTAGCCACCCTTCACCAGTAGGGTCTCTAGGCAGGTCACAACACTATAATGCCCATTATGAAAAAGAGTTTAAAATAGCATTCTTCAGCCTTGTGTCCCCGGATGTTGATACAACTCCCATCACACCTGACCATTAACCATGCTGTCTGGGGATGATGGGAGTTGTAGTCCAACAACATCTGGAGACCCAAGGTTGAGGAGCACTGGTTTCAAACAGATCCTATTCACAGCTAGAGAGGATCTTAAAACTACGTATCTCAAGTGTCAAAAGTCAGGGTGAAGAGGTGCGTCTGCAGCACACGACGAAAGCTGTACAGCAAGGATGGCAGGCGCATCTCTGTGGGGAGGGAATACCGCAACTTAGGAGCTGCCACAGAGAAGGCCCTCTCCCAGGCCACCCTCCTGAACTTCTGAGGGCAGTGGAGCTACCAAGAGGGCCCCTTCTGCTGATCTCTACACCCAAGAGGGTCTGTAGGGAAGGAGGCAGTCTCTCAGGTATTTGGGACCCACGTCATTTAGGACTTTAAACACCAGCATGAGCCCCCTGAATTGGGCTCGGAAACAAACTGGCAACCCATGTAGCTGCTTTAAAACAGGTTATAGGAGACTTAAAGGGAGCCCCAGCCAAGAATCTGGCCGCTGCCTTTTTACCTCCCAGCTACATTAACCACTGCGTCAGCAAAGCATCCAATGGCATCCAGTAGGTGGTCAGGGAGTGGCATGAGAGGGGGGCAGGAGGAAAAAAATATATCAGTCCCTCACCTAAGTCTGCATTCCTCAGGCTCTTGAAGGGGTCACACAGCAGAGGTTTTTCCAAGTGATGCCTGAAAAGAGAAGGTGCAAAACACACATGCACATGAGTTTGGTACTTCCCAGTCCCTGCCCAAACACAGCCGCATCTCTTGAGCTCCAGTGGCATATACCTTTTGGCTTTGACGGGTGTGATGAGGCCTGGAGTGTCCAAGATCACCTAGTGGAAGAAAGGGAAAGTTCAAGAGCTGAGTGACAGGCAGCTGGCTTGATGAAACACACATGCTCACTGCAGACCTCACTGAACAAAGAACAAGCAGAACAGGGTGTCCTTTATTTTCATGCATAGGGCAATGTTTTCTCTCCTCTTTACAGAGGCATAAAGTGTGAAGGAAGTCATCCAACAATATTTTCAACTGGCACTCCTTAAGGAGAAGCTGGCTGTAGCTCAGAGGCAGAGCCCCTACTTTGCATGCAAAAGGTCCCATGTTCAGTCACTGAGTCTTCGATTAAAAGGGTCAAGTAGAACGCTACGGACCCTTCCTTTACTACCTGATTCTTTAGGACCCTGAAGGACCACCTTTTCCCATATGTTGCTTCCTGTATCGTCTGTTCAAAGTGTTGGTTGAGGGACCCTGGGTAACCTTCCAGATGTGGCTGGATTCCAACTCCCAGAAGCCCCCACAGCCAGCATGGCCGACAGTTAGGTATTTACCGGAGCTGGAGTCCAACAATATCTTGCAAGGCCACAGGATTCCGCATCCCTGATATATGAAACAGTCCATATGTGCTTATCATGAAATCGCTTCAAGATGTTTCACAGGAAGCAATTAATAAATGGAGTTAAGTTAATTAAGGTTGTTCTAACAGATCAGCCTTCGCCAACTTGGTGTCCTCGAGGCTCGATGTCTTGTACTATAACTCCCATCGGCCCCCGGCCAGTGTAAGTGTGCCAATGGGAGTTGTAATCCAAAATATCTGGAGGTCGGCCAAGGCTGATATATATGCTTGTTACAGGCCACGAAGACAAGAGGATCAGACAGATAAGTGACTGAGGACTCTCAGTGGCCACATAGCACTTTGATGCTCAAAGGCATCGTCCCACTGAATGCCAGCTGCTGTGGACAAACAACATGGGCCACTGTCTCCATGGCATCCTAAGAAAAGAGCTCTCTCAGTAACCACATGCCACCTTGATGCTCAGAGCCTTATCCCACCAAATGCCAGCTGCTGTGGACAAACAGCCGTGGACTACTGCCTCCGTGGCACTCTCCTTGTGAGCTTCGCAAGGCATGCCTGACTGTTATGTGTGGAGAAGAAGAGTCCTTTAGTCAATTCTCATCAATACCAACCAGCTGGGTATCTTCCTTTGTGATGATGCCCTGGGCATTGCGCCTCGTTGTGTGCACCTTCTTGGAGACAGGCAAGACCTGCCGAGGAAAGAAGCCAGAGGTTTATATTGCAAGGAAGCGCTGGAGACAGACACCAATCCTCCCACACCCACCGAGATGGCACGCTCTACCTTATTACCTTGCGTCCCAAGAGCTGGTTTGACAGAGTTGATTTCCCAGCATTTGGAGCCCCAATAATGGCAATTCTCAAGGCTTTGGGATTGTCAGGCTGATCTGGTTGGTGCCC
The DNA here is from genome assembly GCF_030035675.1 of Rhineura floridana. Classification (NCBI taxonomy): domain Eukaryota; kingdom Metazoa; phylum Chordata; class Lepidosauria; order Squamata; family Rhineuridae; genus Rhineura; species Rhineura floridana. Next base: position 19,471,211 of record NC_084500.1, on the reverse strand, counting down.
CAGTAAATTGTCTTGCTCAGCTGCAGAGAGAATGCAGACATCTCTTGTTATTGCCAGGCGGTGCTCAAGAACAGCATCTATAAGCCTTCAGTACTCAGAGTCTCAAACTGTCTGCCCAAATCACTTAAACTAAACTGAAGGCTTCCACATCCAGGATGAGATTAGACCTCCAATCAGCATCTACCAGGGGAAACAAATTCTGCACTGCCAGTTCCTAGCAGACAGAACTGCAATAAAAGTACCTGCCCTCTGAGGAGGGAGACTGCTGCACCCCTGTACAGGTTAATTCCTTTTCTAATCACACCATGAACAGCAACTCTCACAGCGACACAGGAAACACAGTTGCTTTTACTACTGAATTCTACTGTTCTCCTTTCTGATATTTTGTTCTTTCTTCTTTCGGTTGTTTATAAGAACATTTATGCTCTACTTTCTGGTTGTTTTTAAACCAAGACATTCAAAGACAGCTTACAACATCAGAATTAAAGCAACAGAAACTGACCTCCCTAAAAAGACTCTCATCCATTCAGAGAGAAATAGGCAGCTGATGAATTACATTCACAGATATTCCAGGAAGCAAAATATGTTAATTTATTGGTCCATTTGATGTGTTTACTGTTACTAAAACAAAACTTGTAAGCAGTTCTTAGGTGTGTCAATGTAGAAAAGCAAAAAGCATTTATTAATTAAAAACATTTCTAAACTGCTGTCCGTTTTTTAAAAATCTCCAAGCATGCTTTCTGTTTATAATTTGTATTTCCCTTGGTATCATCAATAATATCAGTTCAATTCTGTTCCATCTGCTCAGTTGAGATTTAGGTTATTTTATATTTGTTATGTTCAAAAATTCTCGCTTGCTTCTTAATTAATCTGTATTGTATGATATTTTAAAATAAGGTTGATAAAAAAAAATCCCCAAGCAGCTTACTATAATAATAAAATATTGCAACAGCAGGCAATAAAACATATCCATAAAACAAAGCATCATTACAGTACTGCAATCATTTAAAAAATGGTATCACTGGCCAAGGAAAAGAAGCATTTTTTCAAATAAACAACAGAAGCACATAACAGTTAGTGCCTGCCATATTGCGGAGGGAAGGTCATTCCACGAGGGAAGGCCTGTCTCAGTGTTGCTGCAAGACGGTGTCCTGCAGCCATGGGGTATCCCTAATGGCTTCCTCCCAAGACTGCCGAGATCTAACAGGCTGTTATGGAGGAGTTGTTTAAGGCTTTTATGTTAGTAACGGGACCTCAGTTGCTCAGTAGCAAGTTGGCAACAAGTTATATTACATGAAGATCTGCTAGATCAGTAGTTCCCAAACTGTTTTCCCCAAGGACCACTTGAAAATTGCTAATGGTCCTGGCAGGTGCACCACTTCATGATTTTTCTGCCGTTGTAGCTTGTAACGTGCCGCACCAGGTGCTGCATGATTCTTAGTTGCATTTGTATCGCTTCTATTCTTGCTTGCATTGTACTCCATGGAATGCAAATTGGAGTACAATTCAAATCGTAATAAAATACAAGAAAAGAAACAATAACAGCACATTTTAAAATTAACTTGAATATTTAATGTGGACGTACCTCAGACCACCTGAATGAAGTTCGTGGGCCATTGGTGGACCACCATTTGGGAACCTCTGTGCTAGATGATACATTTTGGTGCCAAAGTTCTACCCTGGGCTTGTCCTACAGATTTTCATGTAGTTATTGAAATATATTGTTCTTTTCTATTCTCTTCCACCTTCTGATTTTATGCTATGCTTTATGTTTTAAGGTGTTGTAAGTAACTTAAAAGAGATTTTTTACGTAGACAGCAACTAATAAGATGAAATAAATAAAAATATATTTCTGTACTCTTGTGTTAATTCAGGCAAACCACCACCTGTTGCAATCTCATATCTATGAAACAAGAATCTCAGTCCTGCTTGCCGCAGATTCTCTCCCCGTAGAAGCACATGGGTGCCCTCTAAGAGAGACTCACAGGCTTTCTTTCACTCCCCTTGTGAGCCTTCGATTGAAGACCTTTCCAAACAACTGACAGAACTGAAGGCGCACCTTTAAAGGCACTCACAGCTGGTGGATGCTGACCAACCAAACACACGGGTTCTTCATTACCAATCCCAAGGATGTGATCCAGGGCAGAGTCATTTCCATACAAGCAGGCAGGGAAAATCCTGACCTGTTGGGATTGGTCCTTCAAAAAATAGAGGCTGATACCTAAACCAAAAGAAGAGAGAAAAAGCCGCATTTTAGAATTGCTCTATAGTAGACCAAGGGTGTTGTAGGAAAACATCAGCATGTTTCCTGTAAGAACCCAGAACGTATTGCACTCGTGGAAGTCTCTCTCCTGTACCAGTTGGCTAACCACGGGGGTGATGCCATGGAATACTGACAAACATTTCAAATGCTCAAGGACCAAAGAGGGTTTGTAGTCCATCTTCTGAGAGGGAAGTAAAAGAAATAGAGTCCATTCTCCTCTGGTGCAAACAGATCCTCGAAATAGGAACAGCTTTGGGGGGCAAGCTGAGAACTATGAAAAGATTATAGGAAAAAGAGATATTAAAGGTCTGGAATCACACAGGTACTATTGACCAGAAGGAAATGGATAGAGAAAGGGTTCTCATGCAGAAGGCCCCAACTTCAGTCTCCGGCATCTCTAGGTTGGACTGGGACTGGCCCCTTGTCTGAAATCTTGGAGAGCCACTGCCAGTCAGTGTAGAGAATACTAAGCTAGATGGACCAATAGCCTGACTTGGTATAAGTCAGCTTCCTGAGGACTGGACCTGCCCACTGGATTGTACCCAACATTAGCAAAACTCAGAGTGGACCCACTGAAGTCAGAAGACATGATTAACAGGCCCACTAATTTAAATGGGTCTACTCTGAGTTTGGGCTAGCACTGGATACAGCCCTTTATTTTTTAATGAAAGAGCCATATCTCAGTGGCAGGGCACCTGCTTTGCACGCAGTCTGGAAAAGGCCCCTCTGCCTGAAACCCCAGAGAGCCACTGCTGCCAGTCAGTGTAAACAATACTGAGATACATGAACCAGTAGCATGACTCTGTGTAAGGCAATTCCTATGTTCCTATTTAAACCAGCCAATTATTCTACATCACAAGGACTAGAATCTATTTTCAGGGAAAGGGCCGTAGCTCGGTGGTGGAGCATCTGCTTTGCATGTAGACGCTCCCTGGTTCAATCCCCAATGCCATCTCCAGGTGGTAGGGCTGGGAAAACCCCTCTGCCTGAAACCCTGGACAACCACTGCTGCCAGTCAGTGTAGAAAATACTGAACTAGACGGACCAGTGGCCTGCCTCTGTGGAAGGTGAGTGCCTATGCTCCCCAACACCGCCCCCGCAGCTGGGATTCAGAGGCACGCTGCTGATTTAAAAGATCTCCTCCTCTACAAAATAATCTAACCCCCCCGCGCTTTAAAGCCACTGACGTTAATGGCCATCACTACATCATGGGGCAGTGAGTCCCACAGGCCAATGAAACAAGGCCTGCTAACGAAAAACGCGCCGCGGCCGCCCTTCCATCCACCCCCACCTGAACCGGCGCAGTGCGGCGACCGTCGCCCTCTCCAGGCCCGGAGCCCGGCCCGGCCTAAGGCCCACGAGCCACGCCAGGACAGGCTCGCCGCTGCCATAGCAACCGCACCCGAACCTCAAAGAGCGCCTCGCACAGCGGGCGCCGCCATTTTGGCCTTCTGAGGCGCGAAAGGCATTGTGGGAGTGGGGGGGGAGAACTCGGAGCCGTGCAATCCCATTGGCTGGAGGGGGCGGAAGTGCAGAACCATAGAGGGGAAGAGAGGGTGGTGGCGAGAGCGGCTCCGGCGGTGCTGTGGAAAGCGGGACAAAAATAAAAATTATTTGTTTGTTTGAACCTGGAAACCGCCTTTAGTGAAGGAAATTAGCTTTTAAAAGAATTAACCTAAGGGCATAGTGTCTCTGAGCATGTGCAGAGTGCCTTTCGTCTCTGTCAAAACCCTGCTTATTTAATTTTAAAGGATCTAAAGGAACAGTACCTGTGTTCATAGGCAGAGTGCCTTTCCTTTGATAACGGAACCAGCTTGTTTTAATTTTAATGCACCTAGAAGAACTGTATCTTCTTTGAGCATATGAAGAGTTGTCTTTTTTAAAAAAAAACAACACCACCATTGCTCATTTTATTATAATTTATGTAAGGACGGAGTGCCTCTGGTCATATGCAGAGTGGTTTTCCTTTGAAAATAGAACCAGCTCATTTTTATTTTTAATGGACATAAAAGCACAATGCTGCTGACCACTCTCTTGAGAGTTTGAGCTTTTGGAGCATGGGGAAAGTGACCCCCCCCCTGCTAAAATGTGAGAGTGTAGTGAACCTGCTGCCCAGGAAAAAGTGTGTGTGCACCTCCCTCTGCTTACGCTGTACTTGTACACTGTAGACAAAGCAACTATTAGGAAGAATTCTCCTCTCCCAAGGAAGCCATCAGTTCTATCTATCTATCTGCCAAGGAGCTCAAGGCTTCCCTCCCCATTTTTGGCCTCATAACCACCCTGTGGTCTGGCTGAAGACAGTGTAACTGGACCAGAGTCACCCAGCAGATATCCATGGAAAGGCACCTCCTTTGCATGGAAAAAGTCCCAGGTTCAGTCCCCAGTAGTAATGCTGGGAATGTCCCCTGCCTGAAATCCTGGAGAGCCACTGCCAGTCAGTGTTGACAATACTGAGCTAGATGGACCAATGGCTCAGCTCCATCCAAGGCAGCTTTCTGTGTTCCTGGGAGCAAGCAACTATTGGTTTATCCATTGATCTACCTATCTATGTGCTAGCAATCTGCCTTGCACTCTTTCTTCAGCTGTGCCTTGTGTCTGCTTGATGACAATTTATAATATGTCACTTGTGGCAAATACGGACTGGGGTGTTTTTTTTGTACACCTCCCCTTGCCTATACACACTACTGCCATTAATATCTTTATTACTATTTATATACAGTATCTGAATGAGGTCAGGGGAGCATACGCAATTCTTCTGTTACCCAGCTTGCCCTTTACAACTACCCTGCGAAGTAGGTAGGTTATGTGGAGACATGGTGAGTAGAGATGCGAAGGCCAGCCTCCCTTCCCAAGACCTCTGTCTTCTATTCTTCCTTTTCATGTCTACCATGGGATGTGTGGGCTGTGTTCACAGGGGGGCCAATGGGCTTTGTCACCAACCTTCAGGACCCACCCAATATTTAGATGTGCTTCTAAGAAAGCTTAAGGCTACTGGGAGACAGTTTGAAAGACTTGGTGTTCAAGGATTACGTTCTAATTCCCCCCCCCATGTTGGCTCCAGAATTGGGTGGGGTGGGGTTTGGGCACTGCATTTTCAATACCCTGCCCCCAAAAAGGTGGGACATTCAAACTGAGAATCCTTTTAGGCTGCCTCTGATCTTTGGGGCAAAGCAGAAATGATTCACATGGCTAGGGCAATGCTGGGCGCTCTATCAGTCTTGGAACCCTAGCAAATGCCCAACCTTGCCACCTTCAGGTGCCCACCCCTGTCCTCCCTCTATGAATACAAGAGAAACACAAAGGCTTGGAGGGAACAGCTTTTATTTCTTACAGGAGTGCAGAGGTAGCCTGTGGCCTGATCTGCAAAGGAGTTATCTTTGTAGGAAGCCATCTTCCTTCTTCAGCAGAGCCGGGCGCTGGCCGGGGTGGCGGAAGAACCATTACCATTACTAAACTCAGTAATGGTAACGGTTTCGCCGACACCCCGCAACATTTGTCTTCCAAGCAGGGCTGCAAGATTTTCTTCCTCTTTCACAGTACAATGGTGTCCCCAGTTTCCCTTTCCTGCCTCAGCTGCACACCCCCCTTCCCCAGAGCACAGAACAGCAGCTGCTGGGAGGTGGAGCCCAACGACATCTGGAAAGCCACACAGCTTCTTTGGTTTATCGTGAGCCAGGGGTCGCCAGGACATAGCCCTCTGTGCATGTTTAGAGGCCCAGGGCTGAGGCCTAGCTCAGTGGCAGGACAGTGTTCTTCTTGGTGTTTTAAGGACCGAAGGACAAGAAAGGCTTCTTTTTGATGCCAAGCTGCTGCTAAGCCAAGTAAACAACCCTGGGCTAGAAAAGACAAACTGTCTGAGCTGCTAATAAGGCAGCATCTTACATACATTTCCCACAATTTGATGGCAGGCTGAAGAAGGACGTCTAACTCTCAGCTGCGGCAGGCATGGGGCACATCTGTGGCCCGCCAGAATTTATTTATTTATTTATTACATTTATATACCGCCCCATAGCCGAAGCTCTCTGGGCGGTTTACAGCAATAAACTGTCGTCAGCCCCAGAGTCTGGAGGGCCACAGATGGGTCCCATGCGTGAAGCAGCCATATTCGCTGCTCTGATAGGCCTGGATTTAAAGGGGAAGGTCCTCTCCCTGGCCACTTTTCACACCAGCGGTGCTTCACAGGTGATGCAAAGGCCACTGGCTGACAAGCTGTCAAAGACCCAACTGTGCTCTGCTTTGAAAAGAATCCGTTCCTATCCACCCAACCTGTGCGTAGCCCAACCCCTGCTCCTGTGGACAGCGCTGCTGAGGAGAGGGAGCTTGAAGGTCCAGGTGGTCCAGTGGGTCAAGGAGTCCAAAGGAGTACATCATCTATACTGTAGTGTCTCATTCCAACTTACAGTATATGATGATATCCAGCCTGGAACCCCAGCCAGCTGCCTCGCTCTGCGGCAGGCTCTGGAACCGGAGAGCTGAAGGGAGAAGCAAACAGTTAGGTGAGAAACTCAGACCAGGAATTCAAACCACTCCCTCCCCCCGTCAGCAGTGTTAAATTTGTCAGGAGGCGTCAGCTGGGCTCTGGCTTTGGCCAGTCCTGCGCCACTAGGATCCTGGTGCAACTCTTTCGCTGGCACACCAGGAAGGAAAAGAGTTGTTGTTTTACAAGGTGTAGATCAGTCTTCCTCCAACCTGGTGCCCTCTAGCTGTTTTGGACTGCAGTATGACACAGTGGGGAGGAGAGCCCGGCTGGGAGTCCAGAGCCTGTGAGTTCAAATCCCCGCTGGTGTCTCCTGGGTGTCAAGGGCCAGCTAAAGATCACCCCCACAGGGAGTGGCTCAGGGGTGACGTGCCCTGCCACCTGTGCAGCCATGGGCAAGCTGCATAGTCCCAAGGAGCCTAGCTGCCCCCCAGCTGGCACTTGCGGACAAGGAAGGGGCTGGCTTGTGCAGCTGTGGCAAGCTGAGCAGGCCCTAGCCAGCTGGGGAGGACCAGCCTCAGAGGGAGGCAATGGTAAACCCCCTCGGAATACCCTTTACCATGAAATCCCTATTCATAGGGTCGCCATAAGTCGGGATCGACTTGAAGGCAGGCTATTTCCATTTTTCCATAGGCCCCAGCCAGCACAGGGGACTGTCAAGGATGATGGGAGTTACAGTCCAAAACAGCTGGAGGGCACCAGATTTGAGGAAGGCTGATGTAGATTCCTCCCCCCTTTCACTGCTACAACTAATCCACTTCTTTTTTTGGAGGTGACAACAAAAGTAGGGGCGTCTGCAGGGTAAGGGGCAGGTACATTTTCGGTTGGGGCAAAGCTTCAAAATATCCAGTGTGGTGAAAGACTCTGTGCCTGGCGATACAAGAATCATGCAGATTCTCAGACTTCTTAGAGCAGTTTGTAGACAAATTTGAAGCTACAAAATGATGTACTGGCTTGAGCAGCGGACTACAGTTGGGGGAGGCCCACAGGTTCATTCCTCTGGGCTATAAAACTGACCTGTGGCCAAGCAGTTACATTCGGTCTTAGCCTAGCCTACCTCGTCGGGTTGTTGCAAGGATAAAATAGGGTGGGGCATGGAAAGGTGCAGGGAGAAATGCACAAAATAAAAAAAATTAATAGCATTTCTAAACCACTGAATATTTAAAATCTCTCAGCAGTGTACATTAAAGGTTGTCTCCACCTAAGTTTTACTCAAGAGTAGATCAATTTAATTAGTGGATGTTAGTTATGTCAATTAATTTCAGTGGGTTTACTCTGAGTAAGACTACCGTTGGATGCAACCCAAAATCAATAAAGCCGTATAATAAAAACAGGGTTTTTTGAAAATGTATTTGTTTAAGGGTCCCCGCAACAAATAAACAGGGTGATAGCCAACTTTAGTCATACTCAGAGTTGACCCTTCAAAATCAATGGACTTAACTTAGTTTATTATGTATTGCTTTGCAGATTGAGAAAGTTCCCGAGGCAATTCACAATAATAAATTTATTTGCTCATTACATTTCAAACATTTATACCCTGCTTAACACCATAGATTCTAAGCGACGAACAGTGAGTTTACAAAAGAAAGACCACAAGAGATAAAAATGGGGGGGGATATTAAAAATGCCTACAGGTTTATTTATTTATTTATTTTTAACGTTTTCACCAAGCACTGGAAATGCAATACAAGATGCATTTTTTAAAATCCAGTAAAACTATGGAAACATTAAAAGGGTTTTAAAAAGTGTTCGTCCACAGGAAAAGTAACCTACAAATGGCAGAAAATATCCACATCCACCCAACGCCCTCCGCAGAGCGCAAGGGCCTGCCCCAGCCTAAGTGCTTACCATTCTGAGCTGCGATTGACACCCTTCAAGATCCGCATCTCCTAGGGCTGGGGGCTTCTGAAGGAGCCCTTTATATTCCCTGGACCTCATTTGCATATTTGCTGTCTCCTGTCGCCTCCTTTTAACCCTCCCTCTCCTGAATTTGGCACCCCTCCACTAGTCACCATTCCCCTCCTGCTGTCAGGAACTTCCAGAAAATTAAAGTACTTTGAGGACATCCGATTGGGAGGGGGATAGATAGCCACCCACCCGCCCTCTGAAATAAGATCAGTTCCTGATGATACAGGAAGGAGTTCAGGCCCACCAGCCTCCTTCAAAGCTTGGTGCTACCAAAATGTGTGGCTGTGGGCACTTTGTGCATGCTCAGATGTTGCTCCCTCTCTCTTAACTTTACAGTTTTTGTGGCTCATGGGAGCATTTGAAACACATTCTAGGGCTGAAGCCCTAATACTCAAAACCTATCAATGCAGACAAAATTTAAAGAGGGAGATTTATGGGTTACCAACTCAGCAAAACAATTGGAGATGTCACCCAGGATGGACAGACAGACAGTTTGAGGAAAGCTCAAACTGCTGCTGGGTTTGGTTCTAAAGGATGCGAGCAATAAAGAGTGCCTCTGAGCTTGAACAGAGTGCATCTCCCACACCACAGCCAGCTCCTATGCATATGGGCTCAGAAATTATCACCTCTTTCTTGCTCAGAAGACCTGGAGACCCAGAGAGTTATGAGCCCCTGGATCTGGGTAGATTTTTGAATCCATGCACTCAGCAATGGCCTTTATAGAGTAATAATAAAAGCAAGAGCACTCTCTAGCATGCACAGAGTTCCATGTAAACTACACCCATCTGGAGCACATCTAATCCAAGCCTAATTGAACAACTCAGTTCCCCATCCAGAGCATGTAAATACCTCTATGCTCCAGCACCTCTGAAGCATGAAACTAAATACTGCCCCTAATGCCACAGATTTGGGAGAGCCGATTGTGGGAGAAGCATTCACTCTGCATGTGCTCAAACATACCTTGCTGCTATTCCTATTAGCCTGCCTACATTCCTGGGCTGAGGCACTGGCAGTATGAAACTGGGTCCAGAGCTGAGCACCCTGGCCAGGGAAGGATGCTTTGCCCCTGGTTCAAGACTTGACTGTTGAGATTTCCAGGGGCAAAGAAACAGGACCAGTGCCAGTGGTCGGCGTCATTGGACACTTGCCGGGGCCCATGCTCCGACAGGGGGCCACTGCCGACCTCCAGAGCCTGCTGCTGCCCGTTCCCCTGTCCCCTCTAGGCATGCAAGCAAGCAAAACGTTATGGGGCACCACCTTGCACTTGTCCTGTCCTCTCCCCTTCTGGGCAAGAGAGAAGCGGGCCCTTTGGAGAGATGGGCCCACTGTGGGCCCATCTTCTCCAAGGCCTTCCAAAACCTGAAGTCTGCCTCGGTGGGAGACCACATCAGTCTTCCTCCCCGACTCAATCCAAGCATGTTTGTCTGCAGGGGTGGTGGTTCCTGGAAACATTTGCCTGCTGTGGGCTGATAAAGGTGCTGGCTTGAGCACCCTCCACGATAGATACATACGTCTCTGCCTTGTTATCAGGTGCCCAGCCCAGCCAGGCGAAACTGGGCCTGGGAGGCATCTGGGCTCTCTCAGCTGGGCCTTGCTGATTGCACCATGGGGCTGGGGGGTGGGGAGGCACGGGAGAGAAATGTAGCCACCAATTTATTGAGTACATTTGTACTGGGCTCAGGTTGGCGCACCAGTGGGTGTGTGTTAGCCCAGTGGTGGAGAACCTGTGGCCCTTCAGTTGTTGATGGACTCCACCGCCCATCATCCCTGATAATTAACCATGATGGCTGGGCTGATGGGAGTTGGTGTCCCACATCATCTGGAGGGCCACAGGTTTCCTATGTGCTGGGGTAGAGCTGTTTTCGCCTCAGTGAGCCACAGCAAGGGAAGTTGTAGAGCTGAGTATTGGACAGCTAGGAAAGGTTCAGAAAAGGGCAACCAAAATGACCAAGGGGGTGGAGCGACACCCCTATGAGGTTGCAGCCTTTGAGGCTTTTTCATTTAGAGAAAAGGCACGTCAGAGTCAACTTGATAGAAGCGTATAACATTGTGCATGGTGTGGAGAGGGTAGGCAGAGACTTTCTCTCTCTCTCTTGCATAACATTTGAACTTAGGGCAATCCAATTAAGATGAATATTGGGAAATTGTTGTTGTTATGTGCCTTCAAGTCGATTCTGACTTATGGCGACCCTATGAATCAGCGACCTCCAATAGCATCTGTTGTGAACCACCCTGTTCAGATCTTGTACGTTCAGGTCTGTGGCTTCCTTTATGAAGTTAAACCATCTCTTATTTGGTCTTCCTCTTTTTCTACTCCCTTCTGTTTTCCCAACATTATTGTATTTTTTAGAGAATCATGTCTTCTCATTATGTGTCCAAAGTATGATAACCTCAGTTTCATCATTTTAGCTTCTAGTGATAGTTCTGGTTTAATTTGTTCTAACACCCAAATGAGAGCCAGTGTGGCATAGTGGTTAGAGTGTTGGACTACGACCTTGGAGACCAGGGTTCAAATCCCCACACAGCCATGAAGGCCACTGGGTGACCTTGAACCACTCACTGCCTCTCAGCCTCAGAGGAAGGCAATAGTAAACCACTTCTGAATACCGCTTACCACAAAAACCCTATTCGTAGGGTCGCCATAAGCCGGAATCGAAGGCAGTTCATCATCATCATCGGCAACATCCGATTATTTGTCTCTTTCGCGGTCCATGGTATCTGCAAAGCTCTCCTCCAACACCACATTTCAAATGAGTTGATTTTTCTCTGATCTGCTTTTTTCACTGTTCAACTTTCACATCCATACATAGAGATTGGGAGATCAAGGACAGAGAAAAGAGAGTGCTTCTTCACAGAGTGCATAGTTAAACTCTGGAATTTGCTCCCACAGGAGGCAGCGATGGCACTAGATGGGCCACTGGCCTGATCCAGCAGGCTTATTTGAAGCTGAGAGGTGTTGTCTGTGTACAATGTGCTTTGCAGCTGGGTGAGGACTCAAACTGAGGTCTGACTCTCAAGCCACTATTCCATGCTGCTTTCTTAGAAGAGGTCTCGGGAGCTAGTTTGTGTCCCAAACGGTACCGGAATCGGAATGTGCCGTGCACACCTCGCCCTGAACAATCAGTGCTTCTAGGGCCGCATGTTTACGTGTAAAAATCGAAACCTGCTGAATGCAAGTACCAGCCTTGCTATCACAAATCATTGTGCAAATCAGAACCCTTTCCCCAGATTACTCATCCAAGTGCGGTTTGGCCCACAGCTACCAATTTAGCCGTTTAGACAGCCAAAGATCTCAACATCTAACGAACGCAAGCACACGCACAACAGGATTGTATTGAATTAAAGCTCTGCCCAGAGTAAGACCCACTGGAAGGTAGGCATGTTCATTAATTTCAAAGGATTTACTCTGAGTAGGATTGACATGGGATACAATGTGTAACTGTAAAATTGTACCGATGGGTTGGGTGTGTGGGGAATTCTTACCCGCTTCCAAGGAGGAAGGACTCCTGCAAAAATGTCCTCGCTTTATCCCTGCAGCGTAGCACAAATTGCGGCACCTTATTTGACCCTTATCTACAGCCACCCGAGTCAACAGAATCCTAGAAGGGTTTTCAAAAGGTACGAGCCGCACTTAACGTTAGGCAAGGCCCAGGCCAGCTGCTTCTCAGTTCCTGGCAGTCTTTTTCCGATTCTAGAGAAACACAACTTGGCTGAACTTGCGCTAAAGGGCTTGGCAGTGCAAGGCTGCTCAGAGGCACAAGGGAAGTGACATAATATTTGTGTGGGGGCTCCTGTGGGACAGGGAATGTCAAGGCCGGTGGTTCTACAGAGTCCCACAATGCAGCATTCTAAAGCAGAAGTGTGGAACCTCAGGCATGAGGGCCAAACGCGGCCCCTCCAAGCTTCTCTAACCGGCCCTTGGAAATCTCTGCAGGACACGCTCTCAGTCCCTATTTTTCTCCCAGTGTTTTTGCCTGGCTGAAATGTGCCTTTGAACTCTGATAAATGCCTCTTGCCTGCCTGGGTGGAGGATAGAAAGGGGTGTGTGAATATGTATAGAAACCAGCCTACTATACGAAGGTAAAATTTGCATTGGTTGCCCCACCCACTTTTGCCTCTGGCCCCGCCCACCACTGGCATGTGGCCCTCAGAACATTGCCCAGGAGAGAATGTGGCGGGCTGAAAAGGTTTCCCCACCCTTGTTCTAAACCATGGAACCTCTTTCCCTCTGAACTTAGGTGAGCACCCACATTAATGACATTTAATATCATCAAATAATAGACAGGCGCCATCTCTTTTCGGCCCCTACTGAAGACCTTTCTCTTTCAGCATGCCTTTTAAGGAGAGACCTTATCTCAGTCTGCATCTGTGTTGGAACTGTTTTTTTAGATGTTTTTAAAGCTTTTTTTAAAAGATGTTTTATTGCTACCCTGGTCTCCTGGGAGGAAGGGCAAACAAAAACAAGTCTTTAAATTGTGCTTTTGGCCCTTTCCAGGTGCTTCATCTTGGTATAAGTTTAACTTTGCCTTAGTTCCTTCCTGTATTTTAATATTGCTGTACACTGCCTCAAGACTTGACATGGGACTTTCTGCAAACTGGGATGCCTGCTTGATAAAATGGGTCCTCTGGAAGCCACATAGATTTAAGTCACTGGAACAGCAGGGAATAAGTTGTTCCGTGTAGTTCAATGGAGCTCACAACCATGTGCAAGAATTGCAGAGAGCTACGTGACTGCAGGATTCACTCAGCGACAGCAGAACATTGTGCCTGCTGCTGTGGAGAAATCTCCTGTGTGGCTCTTGGGCCGAGGTGCATCTATTTGATTCAATGACATCCCACCTGTCCTTCAAGGAGCTCAAGGCGATATATGTAGTTCTTGCCATGTTCCCCCTTGTCCTGTTTTCAGTCTCACAAGGAGCCTGTGAGGTAGGCTAGGCTGAGAGACAGGGACTGGCCTAAGATCACCCACTGAGCTGCATTGCACATTTGAACCCAGGTTCATTGGCCCTGGACTAACACTGTAACTGCTACGCCACCCTGGTTGTCTAGGATGGTGTAGGAAGGGGGTCCTCAAGGCTTCCCAAGCCTCTCTTGACTTGGCATTTCTTTTCTGATAACTTTTAAGGAATGTTTGGGAGCCGCAGCAAGGCCAGCCTGGCTTGCTTGTTGCACGGCTATTGGCTCCTTACCAGGAGCAGGGCCAGTGTCCCAGATGCAGCTGAGAAGCTAGAGATAAGGCCAGGGGTGTGGTTGCTTTTCTGCTCCTTGCACGGAGCAGGGGAATCTCCAAGAATCCGTTATCGCTACAACAGCAGCTGCGCTTCAGTCTCCTGAGCATGCTTCTCTGGTCCAGAGGGCAAAGCCTTCGCCTTGTGGCTTAAGGGAAGAGCTGGTGGATGAAGGAGGGCCCGTCCCTGCTGGCCTGATGGGAGCAAGTGCCTTTCCCGTGGGAGCTGGCCAAGGGCAAGTGACCTCCCGCACACACCTTGTCCTCTTTCCGAAAGATTTGGTGCGTGCTGAAGCATGCTCTCGCCTCTGCATGCGGCCTTTCTTCAGAAAAGCATGCCCTCCCCCGCCACGCCATTTTGTTATGTGCCTTCAAGTCGATTACGACTTGTGGTGACCCTACGAATCAGTGACCTCCAATAGCATCTGTCGTGAACCACCCTGCTCAGATCTTGCCACACCATTGCTTGCTGCAAATATTGAAGCTGGAACGGGAAGCTTCACACAGGAAAACTGGTATTGCTGGGGGCCTAGAACTCTTCCCCCCCTCCTCTGGCTTCCAGCGACCGATATTCAGAAACATGCTGCCTGTGACCGTGCAGGCAGAGCACAGCCCTCAGAGTTAGCAGGTCTTATGCTTGGTGGGCATCACTATACCCTGAGGGAGCAAATTCTATAGTTTAACTGGCGTTCAGAGGCAGACCATGCCTCTCCCAACAATGGAGGCATCTCCTCATGTTCGTTAGCCTAAAAGTATGTTTGCTGCACATGCCCACCTCTCTCCACAGCTGCCCACTATGGAGCTCTTTCCACCAGTGCAGAAATCCATTAACGACATTTCACCATGTCTCTGTTTTAAAGGGGGGGGATGTGTGAGAGGCATGGTATTAAGCAACTTTCCTTGCCCTGGCAGAATGGGGGCCTGACCAAGAGATCCACAGCAGCTGGGGAGAGGGGGGGCACCCTGCAACTCCTGAGCACATTGGGGGGCTCCTGTAAGCCCTAGAAAGGGACCCACTCATGATGCCTCTTCTTTGGGTACCAGCAGCAAAAGACATCGAGGGAGGCAGTTTGGCAAGATCACAACTTTATTGTACATTATTTCACACTTGGGATAAACACAGGAGGTCCCCGGCAAATCCTGGCACAGGTGGTCATGCACCATGTCCATGCGGGTAACGCGTGGCGTTGGGGGCAGGAGCGCGGGTGACACACGCATGGGGTGAGGGAGAAAGGCAAAAGGGGGCTAGAGGCGCAGAGATTTGACGCTCTCTCCTGCGCAGCCCCCAAAAACCTGTGGAGGATCCAGAGCGCCAATCCACACCTATGGGGAAAAAAACCTTCTCTGGCCCTACAGTGGCCCCTTCTACCTTCTGCCAAAGGCCATCTGTGAACAAGCTGCCTGGGGCTCATAAATCAAGCCCCTGCCGCCCACCCACCAAACCCTTGGGAGTACTGACCCAGGTCCTTACACACTGCTTAAAAGGCTTGGGACTTGGCACACCCCACCCCAGCTCCTCCCTCCTCTTGTCTTCACAGTACTAAGTGGGGTAGAGAGCGAGGGACATGCTCAAAAGCAGCAGCCTTGGAGGGCGGGGAAGGGGGACTCCCAATACATAAGGAGGCCAAGGAAGAAAGCACAGCTGAGGCTCCCCCCCCCCCCGCTCTCTGCATGCGCAGGGATTGCAAACAGGCACGTTTCACAGGTAGCAACATCAGGTGTGTTTGCATGAGCACGTTTAGAAGGGGAAGAGGTGGCATGGAGAGATGGTTGGAAATCCTGTGTGTGTGGGGGGAACTACTACTGCCCCCTCCCTTGCCATGCCATGGAGCCATGTTTATACTGGGGGGGGGGTGCTGAGCATAATACAAAGGGAGAAGGGTCTTGACCCCTTTGTCCCAGAGTAGCAGGGGGGGAGAAGCCCAGCAGCCTTCCACTCCTGGGGGCTCAAGGCAACACCAGCTCCGGCAACTTGGCCAGGCTGTGGCCTGCAGCTCTTGTTCCAACACTTCTCAAGTGCTTCTTGCCAGCACAACTGCAGAGTAAAGAGCAGGCGCTGGGGGGGGGGGAGGAACCATTTGGAAATCTCCTGCTTTGGGTGCAAGATGGGGCCCTGGCTTCCTCTCCCATGGTGCATGGGTACAATGAGAAGGGCCCAGCAAGCTACCAGCTTCGTAGGGTCTTCTCTTCTGCGGTGGGCGGGCAACGAAAGAGGCTACACTGAATATAATGGGCTGAATATGGCTGGGCACAGGGGATCGGAAGGGCGACAGGCTCCAGGGCGGTTTTCAGAGTTCTCCCAATGTACCTTCTGTTGACTACAGACAACGTAGGACAGGACCATCATAAATGAGGCAGTTTATATATAGCAAGAGAGATATAGCAATGGCAAGCAGAGTATGTATTGGCATTTTGAGGAAGAGAGACCGTGGCGTTGATTCTGGCCTGATCATGCCCTGGGGAATCCGTCAGTCACTTGGTGTGAGGTCCTGACAAGGTCTTGGTCTATGGAAGCCACTATTGAGCCCATACAATAGGGGCGGCCTTCATAGCCGAGGCTACCACCTCCCCTTCATAGCGCCAAGACCTAGAGGCCACAGAACATCACGCAGGCTGATATGGCTCAAACTTAACCTGCTGGTGGCACTGGGTTTTTTTCCCCTTGCCCTGGGAAGTGGCAAGGAAAGGGGGGGGACCCCAACAGCATCCGGAAGGTTTGTGCCCCCTCCACAACAAAAAACGTGGAAGGGGGAAATCTCTTTAACTGGGGGTGGCCCAGATAGCAGGCCTTGCTTCCGCCCCACCCCTTCCACTTGGGGTCCATCCCTGCCCCAACAGTGGCGCAGTGGTCAGTCAAGGCACAGACTTTGCAAGAGCACAGATGGGGGGGGAGGGTGCTGCCTAGCATGACACAGAGCGGGGGTTACAAAAAAAGAAACCTCTCTTGGAAATGCCAGGACCAGTGGACACGTGCCCCCCCGACCCCCCCAAGATATAAGGCACCCGAGCGTAGCCCCCACCGTCTCCACTGACGAAGACGAGCGCCCAGTGTTCAAGGCAGTCGGTGGGGAGTGCATAAATGGAGAAGGGTGCTCTTCACCAGCTGGCCTCCTCTCAGGCCTGGGCTCCGGTGGCTTTCTGGATGAAGGGGATCTGCAAAGGAGAAGAAGGGCAAGCAAACTGTGAACGGTTTTACCCTTAGGCTATATCCCAGCTCACACTGAGACTCCTGGAAACTCAAAGTGGCACCCAATTGTATCCAAACACAGGCAAAAACCTACTCCTGGATATCCGGAACCATAATGCAAAATTGGGTTACGATAGGGATGTCCAAATGCATAGGAAACAAACATCATTCCAAAATACTGTATGTAGCAGATAACGCCTGATGAATTCTGGTAAAAAAAAATAGTGAGTAGTGGTGCAGCAACTGCAAGTACTCTTGGATGAAACGGATTATCTTGACCCATCCCAGTCTGGGTTCAGGTCTGGTTATGGGACTGAATCGGCCTTGGTTGCCCTGATAGATGACCTTTATCGGGAGAAGGACAGGGGGAGTGCGACCCTGTTATTCTTACTGGATCTCTCAGCAGCTTTTGATACCATTGAGTATGGTATCCTTCTGGGCCGACTTGGTGAAATGGGTATTGGAGGCACTGTTTGACAGTGCTTCTGACCCTTTCTCCACGGTCATTTTCAGAGAATAGCACTGGGTGACTGTCTTTCTGCCCCCTGGCAGCTGTGCTGTGGGGTGCCGCAGGGTACCATCTTGTCCCCCATGCTGTTTAACATCTATATGAAGCGCTTGGAAGCGGTCATCAGGAGATTTGGGGCGAGGTGTCAGCAGTATGCTGATGATACCCAGCTCTGTTTCTCCGTAACATCTGAATGGGGAGAGGCCATGCAAGCCCTTGACGGTGCCTGGACTTGGTGGTGGGCTGGATGAGGGCCAATAAACTGAGTCTGAACCCTAGCAAGACAGAGGCACTGTGGATTTGTGGTTCCCGAGTTCGGATGATTGGTCAGTTGCCTGCTTTGGACAGGGTCATACTCCCTCTGAAAGAGCAGGTCTGTAGTCTGGGGGTGCTCCTGCATCCACCTTTGTCGCTAGAGGCCCAGGTGACCTCGGTGGCTAGGAGTGCCTTTTACCAGCTTCGGCTGGTAAGACAGCTGTGGCTGTTTCTGGACCAGGATAGCCTGACCGCTGTTGTCCATGCACTGGTAACCTCCAGGCTGGATTACTGTAATGCGCTCTATGTGGAGCTGCCCTTGAGGTTGGTCCAGAAGTTGCAGCTGGTGCAAACTGCAGCGGTGAGACTGCTCACTGGGGCAGGGTATCGCCAGCATGTCACCCCTCTGCTGAAAGAATTGCACTGACTGCCCGTTTGCTACCGGGCCAAGTTCAAGGTTCTAGTTCTGGTGTAACAAAGCCCTATACAGCTTGGGACCAGGATACCTGAAAGACTGTCTTACCCCTTATATACCCAGCCAGTCACTGCGCTCTGCAGGTGAGAGCCTCCTGCAGGTACCATCTTATCAGGAGGTCCGTTCCGCACAATATAGGAAATGGACCTTTAGTGTGGCAGCACCTACCCTGTGGAACTCCCTACCCTTAAATATTAGACAGGCGCCATCTCTGTTATCTTTTCGGCACCTATTGAAGACCTTCCTCTTTCAAAAAACCTGTTAAGTTGAGACCTTATCCCAGTCTGCTTCTGTGATGGAACTGCTTTCAATATGTTTTTTTTAAACCCTTTTTATTTAAGATGTTTTTAAAGCTTTTTAAAAGAATGTTTTTAAAGTTGTTTTGTTTTAATGTATTTTAAGGTCTGTTTTTATGATATTTTAAAGTGTTTTTAGTGCTTTTGTTTGCCGCCCTGGCTCCTGCTGGGAGGAAGGGCGGGATATAAATTAAATAAATAAGGAATATAAAACATTTGGAATGTATGATTATGAAAAGTGGAAGAAAGGAGGCATTGCCAGTAACAATAGAGAGGATCTAAGTCAACCTTTTGGCACAAAAAAAAATCAGAGGACAGAATAATATAGAAACTAAAACAATGGAAGACTTTGATAGGCAGATGGCACAGAAGAGGGAAAAAAGACTGCAGGTAGCTGAAGACCAAACATGAGTTGATATTGAAACAGGGAGTGGTAAGAACACAGCTGGAGGACGTGTTTGTGGCAATGTTATGAGCAGATAGTAAAGAGCTAGTTCAAGTAGAGCACGCCTACAGAGTGAGCTCCAAAAGAGCAAAGGAAAAGAAAAGGGACAGAGACATTAAAGTTCACAACTGGTGCAAGAGAGAGACGTTAAGACAAAATCTAACGGTTATTTCAGGGCTCAAGAACAGAGCACTCTGGCTGGAGGCTCTATTCCTATCGGGACTACGGATTGTTCTCAAGTAGGTGTGGGAAACCTTTGACCCTCCAGATGTTGCTGAACTGAAACTCCCATCAGCCCCAGCCAGCGTGGCCAACAGGCAGGGATGGTGGTGGGAGTTGTCGCTCCCAGAGGGCCAAAGTTTCCCCACACCTACACTAAAGGGCAGCCAGGAAGGACATTTAAGGTCTCAACCTGCATCTAATGGCGTTGCCTGCCCCTCTCCTTGCCCCCCTGCTCTCCCAACTAATAAAAAGGGAAAAGTGGGTGGTGGAAGATGGAAAGATTCAGATAAAGGAAGTGTGAACCCCAGTAAAAAAAAGAAAAAACAAGCAGCAGGCAGGCAGGCGACAGGTTCTCGCCTGCGCTCGTCCATTTCACCTTGGAGAGGTCGACCCCGGTGAGGGCGTGCACGGATGCGGGTATCTCGGCCAGCAGTCGGTTGACTTCTGATGTCACCCTGTTGTTTTCCCCGCTGAGGATCACTATTTCATCCACCTTGGAGAGAGGGGCAGACACCTTGGCAGCAATCTAGGGAAGAGAGAAGGCAGCTCATCAGGATCCTGCCCTGGCGGAGGTGGCGAGATGCGCAGGCCGTGCTTGCCCCCCCCCCGAAGCCTCACCGCGGGCAGGGCGTCCAGCACCAGCGCCATCTTGGCCGCCTCCCCGTACTGCTGGTAGGCCTCCGCCTTCAGCTTCATCTTCTCGGCCTCGGCCTTGCCAATAGCCTCAATGACCAAGGCTTCGGCCTCGCCAACCTTGCGGATCTTCTCCCCTTCAGCCCGAGCAATCAGCACCTGCTGCACCCTTGAAGGGAGAGAAGAGCAAGCATGAGACGGGACCGGCACGCGCCTCCCTTACCCTCAGGGGTGGGCGTCTCCTCCAGCAGTGGCTCAGAGCAGGGCCTTCGCAGTGGCTCCAGAGCGAGTGTACAGGCTGGCTTGTGTTTCACACGTTTTTAGAGAACAGCTCAAGCAGAGGAGCTCCCCCAAGCTTCTGGTTTGAGATGAATCTGAGCTGCTCTTTCTAGCCATTGTTAATTTTGAACGGCAGCTGATTTTAGGGGGAATTCAGGGTTTACAAAGTTTGCCCAATTGCTGCACACCACCTTGAGTGCTGGTGCCTGATGATTTGGAAAAACTAATTAAAATCCCAGGAGTAGCTACATGCGCTCAGATGAGAGAGCACAAGAGCCAAGCGACCCCTGGAACCCGAGCAGGGAGGAGACTCAAAGGGCTGTGTGATCCAGTCCACCAGAATCCTCCCCAGATCAACCCAGGCCATAGCACAAGCCCCAGACAGCTCCCTACGCCTTGAGCAAAGCACATGTCAACGGTAGGCAAAACTCCGTGAGGGCAGCGCAGTTCACTCCTTTCCAGAACCTCCAAGAGGAAGCTTCTTTGCCAGATGCAAAGTGCATGGGAAGTTTTATTTGGGACACATCCCCAGGCCCTTCTGGCTGCAGATGTTCCCAAGGAAGGACCCCCCCACACTCACTTCTCCCCCTCGGCGATCTGCTGCATGCGGTGTGCCTCGGCTTCCGCTGGCAACTTGACAGTGGCAATGAGCTCCTTGTCCGTGCGGATGATCTCTTGCTCCTCCACGTCAATCTGCTTCCGGCGCTGCACAACCTCGATCTCAATCTCCTCTTGGCGGATCTTTTGTTGCTCTTTGGCTCCTTGCAGCTCATACGCCAACTGGGCTTCTGCAGTCTGCAAGGGACAGGGAGGGGGTGGACGCACAAGGAGGTCACTGCCTGCAGTCAGAAAGGGCCCCACCTCCTCCTGATGGGACTTGCAGCTGTGGGAAGCCCCTGCCCAATCTCTGGAGCATTCCATGCCTCTGCCCCTGCATCAGGATGCAACTCAACTTGAAGGGGTTTGCGTGGAGTTAAGGTGGACAGAGAGAACCACAAAGCTTCCTAGACTGTCTTTCCGACCTAACCCGTGCTGACCTTTCTTCAGGTGCTAGACTGATACTCTTAGGGTCTGCTGACCTCATTTCCTGACTCCCTCCTTCTCTCGCTGGGAGAGGAGAGATCTTCCCTTTGTCTCCCTTCTCTCACTCTTACTGCTGAGATCAAAGGAGCAAACATGACTATTTGCATCTCCCAATTCTAGTCAGTTGGGTAGGAAAGATGTCCTAGTTCTAAGTTTCCTGTAAGAAACTAAGCTTTGTTGTTTTCCAGCACCTCAAGTCTCAGTGTGATTACATCCAGAGAAAAGGGTGCATCTTTGGGCAAGATCCACATACAGCTCGGATCCACTTTTGCTGCTCTTGCTACTCTGCTGATGATTCTCTCCTGTAGCCGCTTTTGTCACCCAAACGAACTGTCCCCAATCTTCACCCTCCCCACACACCACTCAGGATTGTGTCTGTGCTGTTGACCAGAAGCAGGAGGACAAAGACAACAACATAAAGCCTCTTTCATACCTTTGTGAAGTTATCCCAGACAAGCCAACATTTTACTATCTTAGCTGCCAGTGAACGTTGGCTGATGGTGCCTCTCCCCCCCCCCAAGGTAAAGCATTCATGGTACTCCAAGGAAAGGTCCTTAGCGAAGCTTTGTCCATATATGGAGCCCCAAGGTGTTTCTCTCCGCCACCCTCTGACCCCAACCCCACACACCTTTACGTTGATCTCTTGGCTGAAGGCAGCCTTCTGCATTTCGAAGGCCCGCTTGGAATCGGCCACCTTGGTGTCTGCCAAGAACTTCACATCTAACATTTCCTTCTTGCACTCTGCCTCCTGTGGAAGGGAGGGGGATATAAAACACACACAGCTGAGCACTCAGAAAGGCTCTGGACATAGGACAGGAGGCCAAAGGGGGCATGGCCTCTCTGACGCTGCTCACCATACCCGGATGCCGGCGTCGCGCTCTGCCTCGGCCACTCCAATATCAGCATCTCTCTGGACCACTGCGGTCTGGGTCTTCCCAAGTGAGCTCAGGTAGCTCACTTTATCGTAGACATCCTGCAAGAAAAGGCGAGCCCATGAAATTGCTCTGTTCAGGACGCTCAGAGAAGGGTTGTAGCTCAGCGACAAGAGCACCTGCTTTGCCTCATAATAAAGTCCCCTAGCACCACCTTCCAAGGCTGACCCAAGGAAAGACAAGAGCCACAGAAAAATGGCGCTGCAGAGCTCCGAGGACACAGCTGGGTGTACCGGCAGTCACAGAGAAGCACAACAGAACCAAACACAGTTCCTCCCTCCCAGTATGGATCATCTGCTAAGCACCTAAGGCTTTCTGGAGACCAACACACATCTAGAAAGCACACCAATTATATTGTACTTTAAACAATTCATGAGGTTTTAAAAAGTGTTTTGGCATCATTATAAACAGTCTTTAGGGGGCAATGATGCAAAGAAGGGGGCAATGATGTCAAAAGGGAGGCAGAGGAGGAATTGGCATGTTTTTGACTTAACATCAGAGAGGCCTGTAGAATATAATATTCTTTCTTCCCCCATAGTAGCCAAACAGAGGACTCAAAGGGAAGCTAATAAGCAGTGCAACAGCCCTTTCCAACTCCCTCCGAGCAGCTCATATTGCTTCTGATACTGCAGGTAATACGTAGCCATTATGGCTAGTGGCCACTTGCCTCGTTGTCTGACAATGCTGGCACATCCCTCCTTTCCCTGTATTCCTGTCCTGACCCTCAAAGCCAAGAGAGGGGGCAGAGATAACCCTACAGCGCTTGGTCACCACAAGGCATCCTCTCTACTGGCTAGGCAGCCAGGAGGGCAGCCTGAACGCAGACGGCAGGCTGCTGACTCTGATGGATTCTGCTCATACCTTGATAGTGAAGCTCAGGATTTCGATGCCCATCCGGCCCACATCTGGAGCCGCCACTTCCCGCACCAGCTTGGCAAACTGGTCCCTGTCCTGATAGATTTGCTCAACAGTCAAGGTCCCTGCAAAAGACAAGAGGGAAAGTGGCACACGCTAGGCGGAGCAGCTGGAAGTTAGGAAGTCATGGGGAGATGTCCGTATAAGCTGTGCTTCAAGTGAGGAGAGAGATTCATGCGGCTGAAGGAGGAAAGAGTTAAGCTAGCTATTCTCAAGTGACCAAAGCAATGGGAACGTAACGCAACACATTACCTACCCAATGTAAGTTCCAAGCAATCAAAATACCCTATCAGTTAAGCAATTCGCACGGTTTCTGAAGTGTTTTAGCTTCACTATAAGCAGTCCATAGGGGCTATCATCATCAGTGAGCGACAATACAGTGGGCTCCTGCTGGGAGGAAGGGCGGGATATAAATAAATAAAATAATAAATAAAAACACGCACAGGGAACTCTCAAACATCATTCAACATGCTCTAAAAATGTGTGAACTCTTTACATCTCAGTTAACATTAACTCTTTCATGAAAAGTTAACCCAAAAGGTTGCACACTATAACTGCTGGCCCACCCCCCATAATAAGAGCAGTGGGGTCTTTTTTGGGGGGGGGTGGTGGTTATTTATTTATTTATTACATTTATACCCCGCCTTTCTTTTTCACGATAAAAACTCAAGGCGCCTTCCGTGTGGTTCCCAGGCGGTCTCCCACCCAGCCACCGACCAGACCTGACCCTGCTTAGCTTCAGCAGGGAGCTGGCCTCCTGTGCCTTCAGACCATCGCCTGGCACCATTTGTGCCATTTTGACTGCATGCAAACAGAAATTTTGTTTTGTTGTTACGAGTTCACCTTTCTGGGAAAAAAAGTGACTAACAATAATAAAAGATATGCAACGTTGCATTTTATATTCTAATTATTTCCACGTATCCCTCCCCTGATAAACATACTACTGAAAGCATTGGAATACCGATCTTTGTAGCTGCCTTTTTTTGGGGGGGGGGGATATGTGCAATTCTGTGGCACGGTTGCAGCAGTTTATTAACCCCCCGTTGTGGTTGAGGGCTCTCAGATTTGGGAAGGTGGAGGAGATGCCCAACCCTGTTAAGATCAAGAGGGCTCCTGCTGGGATGAACAGCAGGATACAAATCAAATAAATAAATAATAATAGATAGTAACAGGGGAGCTTTAGTTTCTGACCTGAGCGTGGAAGCGGGGGTTTTGACACCCTGCTCTTAGAAGCCGCACTGCTGAGATAAATTAGCCACGTCAGAAAGGAAGTTACGCCTGCCTGTATCCAATTACATTTATTCTGCTTCTGCTGGTGATGCGGTGCTGAACCCCCACCCCCGTCTCCTGATCCACCCCAGGCCTGGCAGAGACCTCCCTTCTCTTCTTCAACATTTAACTAGCTGCCTGACAAGAACTTCGAGCCTCTCTGCAGTCATAAGGGCCAGAAACGCGCTCTCTAGCACAGACCTGCCTTTGGCCTCCACAGTCTGCAGAAAAAATTGCAGCGGAAGGAGAGGGAGGAGGAGTCCTTTACGTTAGGATCACAGTCCTGTGTACAGGGCCCCAAGGAGAGAGGTATTAGCTCAGTGGCCTAATACTCTGCATGTGGAAGGTCCCCGGTTCAACCCCTAGCATCCCAAGGTAGGGCTTGGAAAGACCCCGGAGAGCCGCTGCCAGCCAGTGCGGCCAACACTGGGCTACTTGGACCAATAGTCCGACTTGGCTTGAGGCGGCTTCCTACTCCGCCTCCCACGGCCAGGCTCAAGGCGGCGTACAATACTATTAAACCCTAGGAAGCGGCCTCATACTGAGTCAGACCACTGGCCCATCTGCTCTCCACGATCCCAGGGTCTCTCCCAGAGCAAACCTGGGACTTCCTGCATGCAAGGAGCTACAGCCCTTCCCCTGAAACACATCTCAAGGCATGGACATACAGGAAGCAAACACAACTGGAGAACTGGGACCAGGTCCACCGGGCACAGAGCACAGGAGTGGCAAGCACAACAGGCCCCAGCCTCAATCCCAAGCACTGGGCGTCAGCAGATATAACAAGGTCTTTGTGAGTGGGAGACCTGGGACCTGAGACCCTGGGGAACCGTGGCCGGTAGGGCAATGCGTCAGACGTCTGACCCAAAGGAAGAGAGGCACCCCTTCCCCTTCCCAAACCTAAGATGGAGCGAAGGTGCCCTTCCAGCGTCTGGAGGACCACGTTCTTAATGTCTTGCACGTTCTTCCCCAGGAACTGCTCACAAGCCACTGCCAGAAGCTCCTTCTCCGTCATTATTTTCACCTGCGGGCAAAAACGAAAACAAGATGCGTAAAGTGAGGCGTGAAGGGGCTGAGTGGGGCGTGATTCACCAGCGACAGAGTCTGCAGCTGCTGGGCCAACCAGGACCCCCTTGCTCTCAGGGGTGGCTCAGCTCTGTCCCCAAGGATCAAATTGCCAAGACCCTGTGCACGCCATCGGCTACGAAGCGGAGCCCCCTCCCCGCCAGGGGTTTTGTTAAAGGCAGGGCGCAAGGGAGCCCTGCATCGGATGAAACACCTTACACCGGCCCCAGTGCAGGAGAGCAAAGGGACAGAACTGGCAGCCCCGCAGGAGGCACGTGCCGCCCAGCCCCAAAGCGGCCAAGCCGTGGGTCAAGCGGCCTCACCCTGCTAACTGTGCCCAAGGGAAGGGCAATGCTGTAAGCTAGGGGTAGCCAACACAGTGCCCTCCAGACGCTGGTGGACTACAACTCCCATCATTCCTGTGTATTGCTTGCACTGGCTGGAGCTGCAGTCCAAGAACATCCAAAAAGGCACCAGGTTGACTATCTGTGCTGTAAGCAAAACCAGGGTTCCACCCCACCAGCTGCAGGCAACATAAAAATGGCAGCTGGGGCCTCACTCCGGTGGGCCTGGAGCCGACAAGCAGCATGCAGGTTCTTCAGCACGTTCCACCCCTCCAACTGCCCCAAGTCGCCGCTTAAAAGATTCAGCACCAGGATATGCGTGAACCCGCTTCTACTGTTCTCTCCCCCCACCCTCCATCCCATAACAACTGGCTCCTTCTTGCGGCTCTCAAGAATAAGCAGGCAGGCCAAACCACCTTAACGGTCCCCCGCCTCCTCTCCTCACCTCCTATTCACCCTCGCCCCTGCAGCTAATGGACGGTGCAGCCGGCATGAAGCCAAAGAGCCTCTTTTGCACCATTTCGGCTGATTATTATGCCGGGGATGCAAGTGCCATTTCATATTGGCAGGAGAGGCAGCCGCTTATCCCAAATGCAAAAGAAGCCAGAACAGTAAAGGGGACGGGGAGAGCTGCGTTATACTGTGCAGGTATCAATAGTCAGGAAAAGTCTGCCTGCCTGGCTGCGTAGGCTAGACGCAGGTCCGTGCTCTGATCCTGGGGCCACCCTTATGCTTCAGATTTTTTCCCCCTTTTAGCCTTCAGAATTTCATTTCTCACTGGCCTCGTAACCCAGAATAAGATTTTTAAAAATACAAATGTGAAGCAGACCTCATAAAACATGTAAACGACAGGACAGAGACAGAGGCTTTCGCACGGTTTGCACAGATGGGATTTTTTTTTAAACGAACTTCTTAGAAATCCCAGCTGTGTTACTGAGGAAGAGGTGTGAGTTCATCACCGCATTGCACAACCCCAGAGCTAATGTGAAATAATGACAGGTGGGAGAAGGGAGAGGAGATGGATGTATTGTTTTAAAGTTATTATTTATTTATTAACTTTACATCCTGCCCTTCCTCCCAGAAGGAGGCCAGTCTGCACATCTGAAATTCACACCCCTACTTACAGCAACAAACATGAGGGTGCTTTGGGCAAGTTATAGCTCCAGCCTGCCACTTTTTAACCTCCTGAAGCTACAAAATATGCAGAAAGGGGGCCGGGGGGGTGAACTGTGGTAAGCCCATCACCAAACGAATACAGGAAGCTGCCTTATACCGAGTCAGACCATTCATCCATCCAGCCCAGTATTGTCTACACTGGCTGGCAGCGGCTCCCCAGCTTTAAGCAGGGGACCTCTCCAAGAATCCTGGCGATGCTGAGGACTGAAAATGGGATCTTCTGCATGCACAGCAGACGCTCTACCACTGAGCTACAGCCCTCGCTCTAAAAAGGAAGCAAGATTCTAGTCCACATGAAATTAAAGGGCTGGTTTGAAAAGGAACACGGGAAGCTGCCTTGCACAGAGTCAGACCATTGGTCCATCTAGCTCAGTACAGTCCACACTAACCGGCAGGGACTCAGGATTCCAGGCCAGGATTTGCTGGGGACTGACTCTGGTTCCTTCTGCATGTAAAGCAGGCACTGCCACTGAGCTATAGACCTTCCCTTCATCTGCCTAATAAAACCAAGCAGACGAGACATTGTGCAATGCACAGGACTACACAAGAGAAGCCTTCCACGCTTAAACGTTTGTTTCAGCGACCAGGAGGACTGGAAGGTGGTTGGAGGGCTGGGGCGTGTGCATGGCAGACAGGCGCCGAGAAGGCAGACGGAAGCAACTGCAGCCACACAACCAATGGCTAGGCAGGGAACCCCACCTCTGCTTAAAGTCCTGGGTACGGCCTTGAAGTCAGGAGGAACGGAGGACATTCACTGAGTGTGCTGACCTTTTGCCACCAGGAAGCCCTCCAGGGCAGGCCCCGGGAAGCTAATGTGGCCTCATGCAGCTCCCATCTATTTCAAAAAGGGGCCTCTGCACTTCAAGAGATGTTCACTTACAGGAGCGAGCCCAAACTGCCCAAGCTGAAATCCAGAAACTGCCTGCCTGGGACTTGCCCGGGGGGTGGGAAGAGAGAGAGAGAAGCAGCTCCCACCTTCTGTGACTGCGTAACACCTCCATTGGCATGACCCCCAAATCCAGCAGCAGCAATCCAGAGACCGAGGCTGCAGAGGCCATCAGCGAAGGAGCTGGGAACCGTGTTCAGGGCTCCGGAGCCTGTTGCAAGAGACCGAGCGCCAACGCAACAACTGCCCATAGGACCAGGGGCATCTTCCTCGGAGACAGCGCAACCCACTGCCTCCCACAGCACTTCGTCAATCCGGCAGTCATGCCAGGCAGAAGGCTGTGGAGCGTCTTCCGGTCAGAGGGCTGGCCCTTTAAGGATCTAGGTTCAACACCAGGGGCTGGAGCCTGGGGGAGATGGTCTGGGTGGGGCAGAGGCTGAAAAGGGTCACGTTTGGTATCAACCCCCATCAGAGCAAGTTGCCATTTGTGGTCCAGCACCTCCTCACCTGCCTTGCTCTGTGGGATAAGATGACATGCACCTCAGGCCCCGCATACAGACACTCGCCTGGACAAGGACACACAGTCAAGACACACCTCTAGTCATTTTCTTTCCTGGAAGCCCTTTCATGCTGGCACCTCTCCCTGCTGCTTAATACAAATGGCACGTCTGATGGTGATTTGTCAGATCTCAGAAAAGAACGGCTATAGCAGGTGTGGGAAACCTTTGGCTTTCCAAATGTTGCTCAACTACAACTCCCATCAGTCCCGGCAAGAGTGGCCAATCAACGGCCTGGGACGACTACATCAACATTGGGGGGGGGGCACAAAGGTTCCCCACACCGGATCTAAACGCAGTCTTGCAAAGTAGCCGCTTCCTTCAAGGCAGGGAAGTTTAAGAAGACTGGAAGGGGCTCGACTAGTTTCCATTCTGCCCACGTGCTGCAAAGGACTCATATTGCCTCTGGTCTGAGCGGGCAGGCGAGTTTACCTTTGCGGGGCTTGATCTGCTCAGCTGTAGCTGTAACATCATTCTCCTGCTCAAAGAGTCCTCCCCCAACCCGGAAGACAAATGAATAAAAAGGCGCATTTAACTTCTGGAGAGATCCAAAACCAAAGGGGAAGCTATCACTGAACAGGGCTGGCCATTTCACAAGCATGGAACTCCAGTTCACAGAGCTGGTAGGGAAAATGGCGGGCACTGGGTGCAGGCCTGAGGCAAAGCCATCTGCTGGCCAGCTCCCTGCAGGGTGGCCCATCCCATCCTAACCACAAACAGATGGGCAGGTGAGGAGCCACCGCTTTTGATAACCGAGCATGGCCCGATGTAAGCACAGGGACTCAGTTCTACTCTTCTTGTAGACCAAGGGGGAATCTGCAGCCCTCCAGATGGCTGTCGGCCTACAACATCCAGCAACATCTGGAGGGCTCCATCCCCGCCGCAGTCTAATGACTGGGCCAAATCTGGACCACTAGCGAGATCCCGTCCAGGTAACCCAGAGACGGGAGGGGTTTGTAGAGGGAGCAGAAGCTGTGGCAAGGGGATCTGAGGAAGGGCACCGATGCGGGTGGGTGGGGGGGGGGCAAGCTCCACCCTCCACTCCTACTTCCCAGTGAACCCTCAGGAAAACCAGTACCCAGCTGCACTTCTGGGCCTGCCACAAGTCACAATCTTTGGGGAATACTGTGTGTAAGACCCACAGCAAAGGAAGAGTTCAGGATGCCTTCACAACTAGCACAAGGACAGAACAGAAAAGGTGGCAATGCAAAAGACTAGAGGCTGGCACGGTGGCATCAGCGCCCTCTGCTGCAGAGGTGGAAGAAAAGCAGGGCCCTAGCGGCGGAAAGCGGCCCAATGCGGGTGATGATGGCGCAGCGTGAACGCGGTGGAGAGCGAGAATCTGCACAAGGCGTTTTCGGAGCAGACAACGCCTCTCTCCCTTGGGCTAGAGCGGCCTCCTGGGAGGAGAGACCAGGAAGAAGGGTTAAGAGGCATGCATTCCTGAACAGAGGCGCTTTTCGAGTTACTGTACCTGGGCCACACCTGTGACAGTTAAAGCTACCCCCTCCGCCGTCTCTACGTCCTCGCACCTGGGCTGTAACGTCATTATCTCTAGGGAAATCCTGCCAAAAAACGTAAAACATTGGCACGTTTCCAGGTTACAGGCTCAGCTCTCCCCCCACGGCTCAGAGCCACCTGCTGCTTGCATCCCAGGTAATGCAACACCTGGCCTGCCTTGAGGCATTTGGCCACCTGGCCAAAAACGAGAGGGAGCGGGCTCTCGTCATCGGCCCCCTTCCTAAAAATGAGGGCCGCGTGGCTGTTTTAGAAGGCAATGGAGGAGATGCTTGAAGCGACATCAGTCAGGCTCGCACGATGCTGCCCAGGGAGAAGTCTGGACTCTCACAGTCGTGAGGCCCCAAAGCTTCCCCTCCTGCTTCATGGGCTGCAGGAGAACTGTTTGCCTGAGACAATCTGTGGAGTCCACCCACAAGTTCAGCACCAGATGTTGTGTGGTGGCCACTTAATTAACCTGAGCCTCAAAGGGCAAGGAAGGGCCCCTGTGAGCTTGAGATAAGACCACTCTTCTGTGCTGAGTGGAGGTCTCATGTTTGGAGACTACTCGGATTTTTTAAAAAGGTACTCCACAGTCTTTAGTATGTTTGGCTTTACAATAACCCAAAGGGCAAAGCACTATTTCCCTCCTCCCAAGGCAGAGAAATTGTGTCCAGGCTGAAAGGATCTTTGGGGGTTTAGGACTTAAGAGCTTTTCCATTTGGGCTGGAATTTTGTTCCTACGAGCTAAGCTGAAAGAGAGAGGCGAATGAGACACTTTCTTTTTCTTTTTAAAAGAACATCGCAACATGTTCTAACACACCTTCCACCAACCTGGTGCCCTCTAGATGAATTGGACTACAACTCCCATCAGTTGTGCTGGCTTGGGTGGATGGGAGCTGTCGTTCAAAACTATTGGAGGGCACCGGGTTGGCAAAGGCTGGCCCAATCCCTCTGGATGCAATAGCATGGATTATAGATGGGCTTACATCACCAGTTACATACAGATAGACTTGTGATGTCTAGCTGGAAACCGCTTAAGCTCTCTGCTATTACTTATGTCTCCGGATGGTGGGGACAAAAGAGGTGACAGGGCATACTTGCATCACTCTTCCCCCAACTGGTGCCCTCTAGGTCAGTGGCTCCCAAGCCTTTTCCCCCCATGGGCCACTTGGAAACTGGGGACGGTCTTGGCGGACCACTTGATGATTTTGCTGCCTGCTGTAGCAATTGTTATGCACTGTGCCAGGTGCTGTATGGTTCTGAACTGCATCATTATTGCTTCTTGTATTATTATTTATTATATATTGCATTTTATTGTTTCGCAACTTGCATTCCACGGAATTCAAGCTGCACTGGGATTTGACTATGGAAGGCGGGCATGTCGTGGACCACCTGAATTAGGCTTGCGGACCACTGGTGCTGGTCCCCCAACTCCCCTCGGCCAGCACCGCCAAGGGCTAGGATGGGAGTTGGGGAGTCCAGCAGCATCTGGAGGACACCCCTGGTTGGGGAAGGCTGCGAATATAAGATCTGGAGAAGCAGATGCATCTGGAAGGCGCCTCTGATTAGCAGCTGGGAGTTGAGCTGGGCACACCAAACGTCCTTCCGCGATTAGGGTCAGAGCACCTGTTTTGCAGGCAGCCCCCCCCCCCCACAAGGCACCTCCAGCCGAAAAAGGGATCGGGTGGCACGCAGATGGAAAGACCCTCTCTCTGCCAAAGACCCTGGAGGGAGGCTGCCACACTGGGCTAGACACATTGGAAGCTGCTGGCTGAGCCAGACCACACTGGTCCATCTAGCGCAGCATTGCCTACACCCACTGGCAGCAGCTATCCAGGGTTTCAAGGAGGGAGATGTTGTGGGGGACTAAACCTGGGACCTTCAGCATGCAAAGCAGATGCTCTGCTTTGAGCTATGGCTCTCTCCCTAAAAAGAAAGATTCTAGTCCTCATGATTCTAAATAAAGGTCTGCTTTACAAAGGAACATCAGAAGTTGCCTTATACTGAGTCAGAGCCACTGGTCTCTCTTGCTCAATATTGCCTGCACTGAATTGCAGCGGCTCTCTAGCCACACCCAGAGATGCCACTGGGGCTTGAACCTGGGACCTTCTGCATGCAAAGCAGATGCTCCGCCCCTGAGCAACATCTCTTCCCCTATTGGCTAGAAGGACCAATAGCCCGGCCAATAAGGCAGCTTCCTGTGTTCCTTCCCATACACTTCAGGGGCCACGGAACTCCCTGTTCTTTTCAGAAGCAGCACAGTTGCCAGGGCTTGGCCCTTGGCTTCCCCTGGGGGCGCAGGCTCCAGGTCACCTCCCCTCCCTCTCCCAGCGCTGCCTTCCTGTCGCTGTGCAAGGCTTGTGAAGCAGGCAGATGTGGCAAATGGGGGGCGAGCAGGTGTCAGCCACGTGCCCATAAAGGCCCAGGGCCCTGCAATTTTGGAACAGCTTTGCATGCGTCTCTGTCTCTCTCTCCCCCTACATTACCACAGAGTGCAACAGCAGGTAGCAAGAGCCAGAGACTGGGGGAAAGGCAAAGGAGAGAGAGTAAGTGTCGGTGCTGAGAGTGGCCCACTAGAGAGAGAGAGAGAAAAAAAAGGGTGAGCACTCGTGTCCTCTGGCCGCCACGGCTGCTGCTGCTATGTAAGAAGAAGGGAGAGAAGGAGATGGGTTAGGGACAACTGACGTTAGAAGCGGGTGGATTATTACCTGTGCGACCCCTGTTACGTACAGTGGGACCCCCTCCGACGTCTCAATATTCTCACAGCGACAAAGGATGGTCATAACCTCCAAAGACAGTCTGAGGCAGCAATAAATAAGGATAGGACAGCAAACACACAAGGTGGTTACCAGAGAGCAAGAGAACCCACTTGCCAAGGAGGAAAAGACGGGACTTTTGGGGAGGGAGGGGGCTTACGGCTCACTGCTGGGTGGAAGGAGAGGTGGCACTGCGTATTTGGCAAAGGGCAGTGCCAACCCAGGGCCACCTTCGCCTCCTGTGAACCTGCCCTACTCCGGATACACCTCCCACCCAGTTATGGAACACTCACCCCCTCCCGACACACCCGCCTGGGACCTGCTCTGTTTATCTGTGAAGTAGCACCTTTAAAGTGACCCCTTCACGCTCAAGCTTTCAATGGGATAGGGGAAAAAACTGCTTTTATTTGTAACTGTGGCGTGAGGCTGCTGGTTTTGCTTTTGACCTTACGTCTGCCTTAAATCTTTTTAAAAAATTATTCTTAATTTATTTATTCTTCTATTGCTTTAGCATTCATACCACTTTGAAGACCATCGGTGGAAAAGTGGTGCAGAAATCTTTTGAATTAAGTATTCTGTCCTCAGTGGTGGAGGGATTCTGCAACAAAGGTAATCCTCAATTTTGTGCTATGAACATATTTATTTTGTTAACTTTCCGACCCGCATTTCACACCATGAGGTCTAAGGACAGGTTGCAACCATTAAAAAAATAAAAATAAGTTAAAACACACTAGAGAGTCAACAGAATATGAAAAGTGGACACATTTTTCAGGCTCAGTCTTACCTCTGGCTTCTGATGTAGCCAAATGGTCCCCTGGAGGGCACCACATTGGCTAGGCCTGGCGCACACATTTCCAAGCTCAACTGAAGGGACAAAAATCCTCACCTGTGCCAACAGCATGAGGAAGCCAGATTGTGCACCTGTCTCTCAACGTTGTGCTTGTAGGAAAAGGCCACAAAGGCCAAAAGTCCTGCTTGCTATGGCTTATCTAAACTAGGGATGGGGAACTTCTGGCCTTCCAGAGGCTGCTGAATTGAAATTCCACCATCCCTGGCCATTGGCCAAACCCGCTGGGGCTGATGGGAGTTGGAGTTCAGCAATATCTGGAAGGTCAAAGGCTCCCCACCCTTGAAAACCAGTCCAGGCTCCTCCAGAATTTAGCAGCTAAATGCCCTCCGCCTGCACCAAACTGGCTTGTCAGTGTGACCCTAGTCCCTCTCAGCAACCTGATGTTGTTTAGTTTGTTTTAACTCTTTTAATTATGTGTTTTAAAATTGTTGTAACTTGCCCTGGGACTTCTGGGTGAAATTTTATTATTACTATTACTATTATTACTATTACTATTATTATTAAAAACACTTATCTATTGCCAGGGGTTGTGAACTTCTGCCCCTCCAGATGTTGTTGGATTACAACTCCATCATGCTGGCTGCTGCAGCTGCTGGGAGTTAAGTCTAGCCACATCTGGAGGGCCACATATCCCCCACCTCTGGTCTTAACAGAAGTCGCTGGGTCAACGGCAGACAATGTGGTCAGTTCTAAAGGGGCACACAGCTAACGTGCAGGACTTCTCAAAAAATGTGCACATTCGCAAAAGCTTCCCCCCCTCTCTGGAAGCCAGGAGGAAACGCCAGTTCCCTCCGGGAAACCTCTGCCCCGAAGTAAGTGCCAGTTGCTCACAAGCCTTTGCCAAAGCAATTGGCATTAGCAGATCCTTTCCCCAGAACGACCTTCTCCAAGCAGCCAGGGCTGTGGCAACATCACATGGCAGGCAGGAGGCAACCGTGGTGCATGCGTGGATGCAGAGCAACATCCGCTATTTATTTATTATTTGATTCATATTCCCCCCTTCCTCCCAGCAGGAGCTCACATTCAGCTACCCATCTGAAGGGCAGACGCTGGAACAACTATTCTGATCTATTGCCTTGGGACGTTTTTGGATTTAACAGAAACCTTCAGTGGGAGTCATTGATGTTGACTATTTTAATTCAGTAACGCCAGTGAGCAACGTGCGAAAGAGGCAGGGCCAAGGTGAACAACCCAGGTAGCAATGTGTGAATCGCACCCTTTGGTGGGGGCCCCCTAAACCGCGACTGTTCTCTGCTTCTCCCGTTGCAAACCCAGAGTCCCGTCTTTCTCCTTTTTCTTGTTAGTGCTTACAGAGGCAGAGGCACCCCCCCCACACACACATACAGATGTTAGGGCGATTATTTGTATGTGCCATGAACAACCCCCCCCTACAAAGACCACACAATATGCTTTGGGACAGCAACAGCAGCACCACAGGAAACAGTTAGTTGGTTAGGCTGCACAGAAGGCACACAGCAAGCAACCATCACAGTTAAGGCACAGAGAGAGAGAGAGAGAGGGAGGGAGAGGGGTGGTGAGGGAAGGGAGCCCCCCTCCTCTCCCAACCCACAGAGCGCCAGAGCCACACCTCTCAGGATCTGAACCCACCCATGCGCAGAAGACCAAAGGCTGCTCTTCCCTCCCAGCCCAATGGATGTGCCCTGAGCGCCATCTTCTGGCCACAGAGCAGACTGCTTCTCCACCAGCCAACCAGCAAGCAGGATCTGTTATCTCCTGTTGCATTGTGGGTGGGTAAGAGCAAAAAGGAAGGAAGCTGGTGGCTGGCTCCCCAATCCAGCATTTCCTAAAGCTCAGCCAGCAGGAAAAAATGGAAATGGCCTGCCTTCAAGTCGATCCCGACTTATAGCAACCCCACGAATAGGGCTTTCGTGGTAAGCGGTATTCAGAGGGGTTTACCATTGCCTTCCTCTGAGGCTGAGAGGCAGCGACTGGCCCAAGTGAGCTTCATGGCTGTGTGGGGATTCAAACCCTGGTCTCCCAGGTTAAGGTCCAGCACCTTAACCACTACACCACACCAGCACACTCATTTATTTCAGGGATTGTGATTAAATCAGCACTGCCCGTTCTCAGAGAAGCCTTCCTTCCGCCACCCATGTTTCTTCATGAGTCAGTGTTCCGAGGCCAGCACATCACACAAAGATGCAACAGGAAGCCTCCTCTGAGGTCACATAATCCTATTGTGCTTCTGCACTGGGAGCAACTGAATGATGCCAGTCAGAGGCGAGAGAGCCTCATTTCCTGCAAAGATGCAGCGGGCAGCCTTCTACTGTGGGCGGGCAATTTAGCTGTAGTTGTTAATTACATGAGGTCATTTCTCACCGCCACCATGTGGTTTGGGAATCACCGGGGTCACGTCTAGGTGACAAAGTCAAGTTGGTCTCAAGGACGGTCTTTACCAAAACGGTCCTGGAAACTATAGTTCTGCAACGCACTTACAAACTACCTAACAAATCTGTTCCCTACATTGTTTTTTTTTTTTGGGGGGGGGGGGGGAGAGACTGTGCCAATAAATCAGCTCTCAGATCTGTTAAGCGCACTTCAAATTTGGCAGGCTAAAAACAAGAAGCTCCATGACCAACACACTGGGGTGGATTGCTGGAGAAAATATTTGGGTGTTGCAGGACTGAACACGTGTGTACGTGAAAGACATTCCCTTTCCCATCCCTGACAAGAGACAGAGGCCCTGCCTTGGACACCTTTGCCTCTATACACGGTCCAGGACCCACATTCCAAGAAGTGTCCCACCCACCCCTCGTACTGTTAAGATCACACCACCCTGGAACAGGAGAAGCCACAGTGCAACAGGGCCATCGCTCCCCCATGTTCACAGCAAAAGATAGGCTGCATGGATCTCCTCTTAACAGCAAAAAGAGAACTCGGGGGCAAGGGTGCCCAATCGCCCCTCACCCCACCCAAAGCGTGTCTCCCTACAGTTAGGCCCCATCTGTATCATACATTTAAAGCACTATCATGTCACTTCAAATGGTCATGGCTTCTCCCAAGGAATCCTGGCCAGGAGACCTCTATTTCCCTTACAGAGGTGCAATTCCCAGGGTTCCCTGGGAAGAGGGATTGATGGCTAAACCACTCTGGAACTGTACCTCTGTGAGGGGAAAAAGAGGTCTCCTAACAACTCTTGGAGCCTATCACAAACCCCACTTCCCAGGATTCTTTGGGGGAAGCCAGTGCCGTTTAAAGTGGTACAATACTGCTTTAAATGCAGAGTGCAGATGGGGCCATAAGTCGCTCCAGGTGCTTTTCACTGTTCCTGGGTCCAAGACCAGACCCGGCCCCACTGTTAGGCAGAATGAGGAGGCTGCATCAGGAGGCGGATGCAGGGGTGTGTTTGTGTGTGACCTACCCCTGCTTCTCCCCCCCCCAGCTGCCTTCAGTGGGGGTGGAAGATGCTGTCCTGATGTAGCCCAGTCAGCTTCAGCCAAGAGAGCATCGCCCCTGTCTTTTGCCTCAGGCCGGCCCTGGAGTCACTCGCGTAAGGGGAAGGCAGCCTTGGGAAGAGGGAGGCTTCCCCGTGCTCCTTTTCCCATCACATACAGGAACACATGAAAAGCAACACATGATCACCACAGCCACATCTAGCCTGGCTTTGACACAAGGCGGCCGTCTCCCTGCCCCCCCCGCTTTGTTAGGGGGCTCCCCTCCTTACCTCTGTATGTCCGAAATGCACCACCAGGCCCAAGCCCAGCCTCCGTAGACATACTGCTTCTCGTCTGACCCAGAGCAGCCACCTGCGGAGGGAGCAAGACAGCGTGAAGTGGCCCAGTTGCAACGGCAGCATTTTATTACCTTTATAAACATTTATTAGATTCCCACCCTTCCAAGGGGGTATGTTTCCAGGGCATCTGTCAAAGACATAAAACACTAAAAGCAACAGTATGAGCATCATAACTACAACACACCCTGAGCTGCAATCATCAGCACCCTTTCGCCAGTGGAAACCCTGCCTCCGGTCCCCTTTTCTTCCGTCTCCTCTCCCTCTGTTTTCCAGACTGTAAGGAGCTTATGCTTTGTAAACAAACCAACCCCTCCTTCCCTACAGACCCTCTCGGGTATTAGCAGCAGCAGAGGTGGCCCCCCTCTACTTCCAGCGCCTTCAGAAGCTCGAGGGGAGGGCATGCTCTGTGGCAGAACTCCCTCCCCACAGAGGTGCATCTGATGCCTTCACTAAATGGTTTTTACCATATGCTGAAGACACACCTCTTTTACCCTGCCCTTTGACTCTTGAGATGTATATTTTTAGGACTCGCCCTGCCCTTGTGATTGCAATTTGTTTTAAACTGTTTTTCAAATTGTATTTCAAATTGTATTTCAAATTATTGTGGCCCGCCCTGGGACCTTCTGGCAAAGGGTGTGCAATACACCCCCTTTAGGATGCACACCTTAACGTGGTGAGGGGGTTTGAGTGTGTTGAAGAAGCTGAGAGCAATGCCGCCAGGAGTCTAGAGCAACAGGCTAGACTCCTAGCAGGGGCACCCAAGGCGGAATGGTCAAAGCTGAGACACCAGGCTAAGATGCATCCAAACTCAAGAGGAAGGCAATGGTAAACCACCTCTGAATACCTCTTACCACGAAATCCCTATGAACAGAGTATCCAAAATGCAATACGAGATAGTGCTGGAAGATGAGAAAACAGAAGGGAGTAGAAAAAGAAGAAGGCCAAACAAGAGATGGATGGATTCCGTAAAGGAAGCCACAGACCTGAACTTACAAGATCTGAACAGGGTGGTTCATGACAGATGCTCTTGGAGGTCGCTGATTCATAGGGTCGCCAAAAGTCGTAGTCGACTTGGAGGCACATAACAACAACAACAACAACAATACATCAAAATAATAATGATAATAAGAATGTGCAAAAACCACAACCACCAACTAAACACACCAATGTGCATCACTTTACACTTGCTTACGCCGCACCGCATTCACCATTTTACTGTCCATTCACTCAGTCCGAAGAGGGAGCTCCTCCCAATCCCTTTTGGATTTAGCCACCCTCAGCCATCTTTGTCATCACATAAAGGTTAAAAGATAAAACTGCCATGCACAAGAAGGGATTATCAGCAGGCTCAAGGGAGTCCTAAGGCTTGCAGACTACAAAATGATTTTTTTTGGGGGGGGGACCTAAAAGAGGAGGGGGGAGCCCCAAAATAACCCAATAACGACTGCACAGAATGTCTGGTTCTTGCAAAGGAGCAAGAAAAAATGGAAAACTGATGGAAGAGAGGGGAGGGATGGAATGGAGTATGCTGGAGGAGGGCACTGAACAAAAATGCCCCATAGTGCAACACTTTGTTGCAGGCCTCTCTTGTAATAATAATTAAAAAATTAAGGCAATTCACACATTTCTTTATTTTGAGCCATTTCATAGAATCATAGAATAGTAGAGTTGGAAGGGGCCTGCAAAGCCATCGAGTCCAACCCCCTGCTCAATTTATTCTGCTTCTGCTAGCTGTGGATACCTGAGGTGCTGAATTGCGTATGTGCACACACTCCAGTTGCCCTTCATTTTTTCATTGTTTTGGCACCCATAATAAGGACTAGAAACTTACTTTCTATTATTTTTTTTAAAAGCGCAGAATCTCGGAATGCTGAATTCTGCAGCAGGCAGTAAGTTCTGCCCGCAACCAATGCAACTGCACAAGTCTGGAGTGTGCTCATGAATTTGGCCATGACCTTTCCGGGGGGGGGGGGGGGCTAATCTCTGAAACATGAGCATGCCGGAAAGATTTCTCACTGGGCCCCAGCCTTGACAGTGGGAGGCACACCACTATGGCACAGTCTCACAGCCCTGCACCTTGAGCACAAAGGCCCAGCGAGACGTCACCCCTCAGCTTGGTTAGCTGTGCTTGTTCAGAAGTTGCTGAATGCAACTTGATTATCTCTCCCTTTTACAGGCAGGACACAGGAAGGGAGGCCTGTCATAACACAAAGCCCCCCTCCCTCCACTTCAGATCCAAGGCAGCTTCCTCCTGGGGCCATACAGCTGAGATAAGATCAAGATCGCATTCTCCCCTCAGCTGAGAGGGAGCCAAGAGATTACCTATGACTGATTTGGTGCAGGGCCATTCAGAAGCTCTCTGGCAAGTGCAGCCGCTTCCATTTCTCTGTGCGTGATCCATGCCTGTAACTTTCTCAAGTGCAGCGTGTGGCAACTGTAGTCTTGCAGCGCACTGTCCTCAGCCGGTTGCTCCCAACAGTCCCAGTGGAGGGCCAGAGGAGGGCTGCAAGGCATTCAGCTCCCTAGCTAACTTTCAGATACCTGCCAAGCACAGCAGGAGCTCTTAAGATATGCCTTTTCCAATCAAAGGGCCTAATATTCCCCCCCCCGCCACCCTTTTCCACTCTCATGTTTATCTCTCTTTTTTTTTTACAATAATTTTTATTCAAATTTTCATAAAACATACAAAACAAAATCATAAAACATTCAAAGACAAAAAACAAAACAAAACAAAAATGATTAAACAAAAAAATAAAATGTTGACTTCCCATTTGTCACATATCAAATCAGTTGTAGGTCTACAATATATAACAATCCTGTCTCTTAAATTATATTATAAAATCACTTTCCTCCAGTAGTTATCTTAATTAATCATCAAATCTCATAAACATTACTTTATTCTTTCCACAAAAAGTCAAAGAGAGGTTTCAATTCTTTAAGAAATATATCTATCAATTTTTCTCCAAATAAACATGTCGATTAATCCATCTCGTTAATAATAATAATAATAATCTTATTGTCATAACCATAGTCCAAATAAACATATTGATTAATCCATCTCATCAAAATCTGTTAGGTCCAATAATTTCAATAGCCATTATTCCATTATCCATATTAATTCCATCTTCCATCTTCAATAGTCCTGTTAAGTCCAGTAATTTCAGTGTCCAATCTTCCATTATCAGTATTCCATAATAATCTTGCTGTCATAGCCATAGTCATAT
Source organism: Rhineura floridana (assembly GCF_030035675.1). Classification (NCBI taxonomy): domain Eukaryota; kingdom Metazoa; phylum Chordata; class Lepidosauria; order Squamata; family Rhineuridae; genus Rhineura; species Rhineura floridana. Next base: position 19,430,725 of record NC_084500.1, on the reverse strand, counting down.
AATAAGAGTCTGATGGGAATTTCCTCTATCCCAAATATTTTCTTGCCATCAATTCTGAATAAGTTGCTGAAATATTGTTGTAAAGTCATATCTGTGTTCTTTTTTACAAAATGCACTGGCTCATCTCTTGAGAGTTTTTCCATTGTCACATGGCTGCAGTTAATTCCATAGATTTTCTCTATATCAAGCTCCATCACGTCATTCCAGTCCAGAAGATTATCCAAGCCATTGATAACTTTATCTCTAATATCTTCATTAATTTCTTCAGAGATAACGTTAAATTCCAAACAGTAGATTTTATTTCTAATATCCATAAACTCCAGATCTTTTTCCAATTCCACATTTGTTCCAATCTCCAGGGCTTGTATCTTCCCTTTATTTTTTCTTTTCTCATCTCTGATCTCATTCTCCTCTCTCACAGGATCCCCTATTTCTTTAAGCGCCTGCGTCATTTTGCTCAGTTCAATTTTCAGCTCCTTACTGCCCTGTCGCAGGGTTTGTTTCGTTATCTCAATCTCATCCATTATTTTCTGAAACATAATTACTTCCAGATTCTCAGCCACTTTCTTGATTGCCATTTTTAAAACCACGAAAACAAAACAAAACAAAAATAAAGAAGAACCACTTCTTATTTCAACAACAGTTGGGTTAATATTCCAGGCTTGATGACATCACAGTATAAACAGAGCAGCCTGCCTTATCTCTCTATGTTCAAGAACACAAAACAAATTTAGTTCCCAGCATCAAAACAGTTAGTGGCGTCGTGAAGAAGCAGATTCGTCAAAATAAAATAGACCAAAAAGAGAATAGTCCCAGACAATATAATGTTCCTCGGAATAGAAATCCCTCTTCTGTTTATATCTTTAGAATGCACTTCCAGGACAGCTTTTTGCAATAGAAACCGAGATAAGCTGTTAATTTCGTGAATAACAGAGAAGAGTTATAGCTCACCCAGAAGTTCTTTGAAGCTGATTCATTTGACAAATCTTTTTGCTGCAACAATTTAAACCAAGTAAAAAAAATAATAGAAAGAAGGGTGCTTGCCTGTTAGTCCGTTTTCTCTTTGAAGAAAAGATAAACGTATCGCATTAATCAGATAGAGCTTGTTCGGAAGTCCGTCCGGCATTGCTGGCTGGACCTTTTCTCATAAATTAATGAAATCCAGTCCTCCCAACAAAAACAGGCTTTTGAGGTTGATCTCTACATTTCTCCCTGCCCGGGAGAAATTTCATCAGTCAAAAAAAAAATGTTCTGACTGATTTATATCTGAATAAGCTTCTTTTGAGGCGGGAGCCTGTCTCAAAAGCAGGCACAAGCGAAGTCACCCTTCCCGGAAGTCCACTCTCATGTTTATCTCAAACCTGCACCATCTCTGTTTGAGGCTAATATTTCTGTGAATCAAATCTACCCAACGATTCAGATTTTGGAGTTAAGCGTGCACTTGCCATTTTGTTGTGCCTGCTTATTGCAGTCAGTGTTCAGATGAAAAAAGGAATGAAAGATCTTGTTTAACACTGCCCTGAAGAGCTGTTTAGAATAACACACCCTAAACAGGGAGCACCGCAGAGATGGAGGCGTATTCAATTATCCCAGAAGAGTCAGCCCAGAAGCACCCGTGGGAGAAAGAGGAGACACCTGGGTACTTTTAACAGGAGCCATGCAGCCTGAACGCCGCCACTGCCCTCTGCCATGGCAACACAAGGGGCTTGGAAGAACCAGTGACTTCACTGCAAGTCTCCTGTCTGTTCTCAGGGACTGAAGAACCCAGAAACCCAGACATGGAACTTTCTGAACACCTTGTGAGAGAAGATCAGAAACTCCACTGTGCCTCTGTAATTCAGAAGCAAATCACCTGCTTTGAGTACTGAAGGCCCCAGGTTCAATCCCCAACATCATCTCCAGATAGGGCTGAGAGAGACCCCCTGCCTGAGATCCTGGAGAGCTGCTGCCAGTCAGTGTGGACAATAGTGAGATGGATGGACTAATAGTCTAACCTAGCAGAAGGAAGCTTCCTATGTTATGGGGAGTCCCTTCGATAACCACCACTCTATAGATTTGCAGCTCCCTGTGGAGCTCTATAACCACCACTCTATAGATTTGCAGCTGCTAATGGACTGAGAAACTGCAGGGCCTTTTCCCAGTACCGCAAAAGTTCCACAGCCAAATGCAGTTCTGCAGGACGGAGCTTTGTCCCAATAGCAGCAATGGAAGAGGAAGGGGTCATGCAGAAGGAGAAAGTGGGCAAGATTCAGGGGAGTTGGCTTCACCTCCATCCCAGATCAGAAAATCCGGCTTGGGGAAAAAAGGAGGGTGGGGGTGTAGCTAATAGTGATGCCACTTTGGCGGGAGGGAGGAAGAGAAAAGACGGAGTGGCCTGCAATAAGGCCAGGAGGCAGCCACGCCCGCTGCTGTTTTTCCTCCTGCATGGTGCCTCACGGAGGTCCCTGCTGGCCGCGTAATCAGGTTTGCTCAGATGATGCAAAAGGACTCGCAGCCAGCAGGCTGATGTGGGGGCGGAATACGGGAGATGGCAAGGCAGGCAGCGTCCCGGCCTGGGGCTTTTGCTAATGCTCGCAGCCCTGTCTATAAGGCCAGGGCTCTTGCAAAGGAGCAAGGGGGAAAAAAAGCTCTTGGACCAAGGCACCCCCAAGGAGCAGATGACCCCTTTTTTTACTGTGCCATTTTGGAGCGCAGAAAGGGCATGGCAGGACTGAGGCAGAGAGAGACTGTCCCGCTCCCTCTCTTTTCTGCTCTTTGCGTAAAGCCAGTCTTAGGTCTCTAATGTAAAAAAAGGCCTCGCACAAGCATGGCACGGCCCACATCCACAAAAAGTCAACTAACTTGCTTCCTTCCCACGGTATTCTTGTAAATACGCTGGCAAGGGCCAGTGGCAGGTGCCTCGACGACTAAATCAAGGGCTGTCAACTACACTATTGACAGGAACAGACTAACACCAGCACAAAGCGATCGCTGCTTAAACGGTTGCGCTGGCTGCCCATAGGCAACTGGGCCAGGTTGAAAGTCCCTGTCTTAATTTACAACCGCCTGATCCCTTCTGTCCTGGCCCAGCCACTGGGCTCTTCGGGGGAGTCGTTGTTAGCAGTCCCCCACGGCTCCGATGCATCGCTCATGATAACTGGAAGCCCTGCATTCAGTGCTGTGGTCCCAAGCCTCTGGAACTCCCTCCCAAATGCAATTAGACAGGCAGTGCCCACCCTGTTGAACTTTGGGTGCACAACAAACACATACATGTTCAGGAAGAGTTCAGATTTATGTCTGATGATGTATTTTTATAGTCTGATTCTCTGTATGGGCTACTTTTATGAACACTGCTTCAAAACATTAATGATTAAGTGGCATTATATACAAAGGTTGCCTGATGTGAAACTCTCCCTGCAAGTGCCTCATGATAAACACCTTAACGAGCATCTATGTGGGTTGGCTTTAACGGGGGTGGGGGTGGGGGAGCAGCTGCTTTATACACAGAAGGGCCAATCCCCAAAGGCTCCTCCAAGAAAGACGGGGATAAGACTCCCTGCCGGAGAGCCGCTACCAGACACTGAGCTAGACGGATCAACGGCCTGAATCATACAAGGCAGCTTCCTATGGCCTTACGGTGAAATGCAGTTTTAAAAACTCTTCTCAGACAGGGTCACAGAACCCTAGGAAGCCGCCTTAAAGAGAGTCAGAGCACTGCTCCATCTAGCTCAGTAGTGTCTGCACTGACTGGTAGTGGCTCTCCAGGGTCTCAGGCAGTGAGTCTGACAATATGGTTTAGACCAGACTTAGTAGTTAACCAGCTCATACAAACTAGCCGTGGTGGTGAATCTGGGGCCAAGCAAGAAAGTAGGATCCTCTGCTTGTGATTTCCCAGAGGCGTGTGCTGTGCCTGGAGCCAAAATAGAACCCTTGGGCTGATCCAGCAAGCAAGGCACGTCTTCTCTTATCTTCTGGGTGAGAAATACTTCTCTAATTATCCACAGCCTGAAAAGCAAAGGGGAGCGGAAACAGAGCTGACGTCTTTTCTCAGCTATGAAGGCTGCCCAGAGGGCTCTCCCAACATAACTGCAAACAGTTACAAGGACAAGGCAAGGCAGCACATACGAGCAGACACACAAACAGAGGCTGCTCCTCCCTTCCTGCTGGCTAACCCTTCGGCAAAGGAATCCTAAGATTCCCAAAAAGATAGCAACTGTTGGACATGCCTCTCCAGAGACAGGCCATTACACAACCGCCTGTCCTTACAGGCTAATGGGAATCTCTGCTGCGCACAGAAGCTAAGCAGGCTGGGCCCATCACCTAATCTTGTTTAGACAGCTCAGTAAGACAAGGCAGTGCTCAGACTGCGTTCTCAGGGAAACGGCTAGCTGGCATGCCAACTTGAGGGCTAGCCAGGGCTTTTGGCAAACAGTCTTCTAAGTTGCCAGCAGAGATATTCTAAGACTAACAAAGCAAGCATAGCCAGCTGAATGGCTTCTGATGGGCTACGCCAAATGCAGCCTGCCAGCCAAGCTATCCTGGCCTGTCTGGAGCGTGAAATTCCCCGCAAGCTTCTGAAGACACTGCAGAACACACAGACACCAAGGAGAGCTGAACAATCCTCTGCAAGGCTTCCCACCACAGATGGACTGAGGATTAGGAAGAGGGTCTCAGTTGAAGCCCAATCCTGCCAGGATGTTGCCACAACTCCCAGTCTCAGGTGGGCAGAGTCCCTCTGCTTGTTTTTTCTTGGCAGATACAAGGTCCCAGGCTCTGGTCTCAAGGCACATGAGACCAGCTCCTTGCTGAAGCTAAGCAGGGTCAGGTCTGGTCAGTGCATAGATGAGAGACCACCTGGGAACCATATGTAAGGCGCCTTGGGTAAGTAATTTAACTACTTACCAAAGAGAGGTTTTGTTATTTACGCACATTTTAAAAAGTGTGTCAGTTATGTTCAAAAATGGTTTGAAGTGGGTTTCCAATCCTGTTTTGGAGGGGAACCACAACCCATACTCTGTGAACGCCGCAAAACCGAACGCCGGTAAGCGGGGCCCTACTGTACTTAAATTTCAGAACTGCCCCTCATCGCAGATACAAGTTCTGCATGCAAAAAATATACAGCTGTGCTCCTGAGCAACAGAAATCAGCCTTCACCAGCTCCAAATGTTTTGGACTAAAACTGCCATCAGCATGGCTGATTTATGCCGGGGCTGATGGGAGTTAATTTGATCAAGAGGAGGCGCTGGGGCCCTGGCTTGGCAGGAAGCCACAAACCTCTGATACACAAGATATGGAGAGGTAGGCTACTCAGCATTGATGAGAAATTCACTCTGCAAATGCCTGAGGCACACTGATGGCTTCACGTCCTCCGTATGTGTGAAAGCAGGTTCCGGGAAGAACTGGGGGTCAAATTAAGCTTTGTGCTGACAAGACTTCAGATCTCCCGATGCTCTGAAACACACCCCGCATCCATCTACCAACCCCGCAGGGCTAACAAAGAGCAATCAAACAGCAGACGGGAAACGCCACCCAGATAGACCTCAGACCCTCAATGAACCCTTCCCTCCCCACTTTATCCAGGGCAGGCTGGCAACAGCTTGTGAACATAGCCTGGCAGCCACAAGATTGAGGGTGATGGCGGTGGTGAGAGAAAAACTCAGGATTAATCACTCTAACCACTCCTCTTCAGGGCTGTAGCAATGCAGAAGTATACTGGCACATTGGTACAAATTAAAATGAGATGATTTGTTTGGCCCTGTGCTAGAAATCACCTTGTCAGGGCCCACCTCCTTGGTCAGTCCCAGGGGTCACTTCCTCCACCCCCAGTAGCACTCCCCTTTACCCACCGTTGGCCTTCCTTAGTCTCGCTTTCCTGCCCTGTGGAATTCCTGGCTCCACTCCCAGAAGCCCATCACCGGAGGTTTCTTGGCCTCTGGACCTTCCTTACCAACCCCCCCCTGCGGCTTCTGTCCCACCCCGTCTAAGGTAAAGCTTCCCACCAGCTCCCCCCTATATCCTGGTCTGCTGGCTTCCTTTCTCCCAGCCTCCTTCTCTTGCAATGTCTCCACACTCTTCCTGCCTTCTGTCTCTCAGTTTGGGGGTCTCCCCTCAAATGCAGTCAACTGCCTTTTTATTCTTCTGCCTGTATTACTGGAAGGAGGATCCTTCCCCTTCAGGCACGCTAATCAAGTCTGCTGGCGGCTACAGAGCCGGCTTCCGACACACCTGCTAGCCCATCTTGCATGGGCTGAAGCAGCCATGTAATTTTCTCAGGGCTTAAAGGAGCATCAACAATGACTGGGAGTGGGTTCGAGGGCGGTAACATACGCACCATATTGCATTGCCTGGCCCCTTTTAGTTCAAATTAGATCTCATTACCGCACCCACCACCACCACACGCGTGCCTTACACCGGGGTCAGACTAGTGGCCCATCTAGCACACCATCACCCAATCTGACCAATAGCAGCTGTCCAGGGCCTCAGGAAAAATTCTTCACCATCACCTGCTACCTGCATCTTTAATTGGAGGGCCCGGGGATTGAACCTGGGGCCTTCTGCATTCAAACCAGGTGCTCTGACCCTAAAAATGAATCAAGATGTTAGTCCTCATGGTTATTTAGCTCAGTACAGTATTGTCTACACTGACTGACCGATGGTCTTCAGGGTTTCAGCCCTACCAGGAGATGCTGGGGATTGTACCTGGAACCTTCTGCGTGCAAACCAGGTGCTCTGAGTTATGGCATCTTCCGTCTCACTCTCCACCCAGACACACAAAAGGGTTAAGAAGGACATACCGATACGGCACAGAATTAAATTGGTATTCATCCAGCCTAGATTTCCTACATTAAGCGGCTACTAGCGGAAAGATGAAGCTTTGTAGACATATGTGAAATGAGGGAAGGCTCTGAGTCATGAACTCATAAGAGTATGAAGAGCCTTCTGGATCAGGCTAATAGCCCAGCAAACCAACGAGGCAGGCTTTAGGCAAGCCGCTCTACTCTCAGCCCCCACATCTACGATATGGGGAGAATCACACTGCTCTACCTTACAGAGCTGTTGTAAGGATGATGATTATATACAAGATCCAGTTTGAATGCTTGGACTCCCATACCATACTTTATAGTCCTCCAGAGTCAAGGTACAGAAATGGGTGAGGGCATTCCCCACTTAAAAATTCGAAGTAGGGAAGGAAAAGCTATATAGTGCAGCGGCAGAGCATCTGCCGTGCAAGCAGTAGGTTCCAGGTTCAATCCCTGGCAGCATTTCTAGGGAAGCAACTGGAGAAGATCCACGCCAGGGACCTCAGAGAGGCGCTTCTCCTCCGTGTAGAGATGTGGGTCTGACACAGTAAACTGCAATTTCTTATGTTTCCTGGGAAGGGCTACAATTCAGTGGTGGAACACCTGCCTTGCACGTTCCAGGCAGCAGAGCAGTGGAAGACCCCAGAGAGCCACTGCCACAAGATGAAGTGGATCAATGGCTTGAGTCAGCAGACAGATCCTCACGTATTTGTAGCAGGGCTACCCTGCACAGCAATGATCCACAGACGATGTGGGAACCCAGCACCACATACACTGCCAATCATCAAGACACATTCAACAACACGTGGGCGCCCCCAACCCAGACCCGGGACCCTCGTCAAAAGAAGCAACACTGTCCTTTTTTGTCTGATCTTACATATTTTACTTCCCAGCCAAGCCATTGCCACTCAAGACTAACTCCTTACCAAACAGAAAGATAAACAGGAGGGTGTGGTGCGATTAGAACCGAATATGTCTTCACCATCATTGTTTTATCTACTGCAGTAGCTTTGGCTAGCTACACTGAAGGAGAGCAATAGAAAGGGAGAACAGAGAACAGACTCTCAAGGGAGGACAAGCGCACACACACCAGGCTCTAGCTTTTAAGGGCTGAATTTGCCTCCTCCAGTCATAATCACAGCAGTCCACAACATGCTGCTATCTCCTTTTTCACAAAAGGAACTTGTCAGGCTACAAATTACATAATGTGCCTTGGAAATGCACCCCCTGGAGCTCAGATATTTGGCTAAGGTTCTGAACAGTAAGGGTAGCTGCATTCTGAACCCGTTCAGAGGCACCCCCTCCTAGTACTGGCTCGGAGAGAAAAGGCTTCAGGACACACACAGTGTAGGTTAGATTTTTATATAACCCTTCCCCACTTAGCAAAAATAACATTTTCCCCCTCATGTGCTTCAGACAAAACAGCAGCACAATTTTCTTAAATTAATAATAATTAGTTTTAGGACTGTCTCTAGTTATGAATGTAAATTGCTTTAAACTGTTTTTAGTGTATCTTATATTGTTGCGACCCGCCCTGGGATCTACTGGTGAAAGGCACACAACAACAACAGCAGCAGCAGCAGCAGCAGCAGCAAGAGAGGTTCCAAGCCACTCCACATCCATGATTTCCTACACGCTTCTGTGTGTACACACCACCACTTGCGGGGAGCAACTCCTTATTTTGCCATTTGTGCTAGGAGGGCCAGGGGATGAATGCGTAACTGAATGCCAAACAGCCAGTGCTCAGCCCAAGGGCCAGTTCCCTTGGGTTAGATTGTCATTTTCCACAAACAAGAAGTTTACGGAGCCAAGCGCGGTACAAGGTTTGTTTGGGTTAATATTATTACTAACAGTAATTTCCAAGTCTCTAAAGGAGCACTTTAAAAAGAGACACAGAGGGAGGGGTGGGGAATGTGTGTGCATGTATAGTTTCCAGAAGGGTAGCTGTGCCAATTTGTTGCAGCAAAACCAACTAAGAGTCTGATGCCATAATAAAATCTGTCGGCCTTTAAGATGCCACAAACAAGGCTCTCTGTTTTTTGTTTTTACATGACATATAGGGACACTGTTGGCTGGGTGGTATATGAAAGCCAAAAACAGTATGCATAGATCTGTGTGCATATATGTTTGTGTGTGTGTGAGATCTCTGTATGTATGTGTGTGACATATAAGATATATATGTGTATAAAATATGTGACATCTGTGTGTGTCATGTTTCTCTGTCAATATCTGCGCATGTAACATATGTGTGTTTATATAAATGCCTTTAATAACGAAACAAATAAATGACAGAGAGGTATCTCTCTATGTGTGCAATATATATAAGGATGCATATGTACGTAAGAGAGAAATGTGTGTGGAGATGTGCGTTCAATACATAAGAGGAATCTCTGGGTGCGCACAATATATGTATGTATGTGTGCAAGAGAGATGTATCTACAATATATATGCATGTGTGAGACGTGTGTGTTCATTGTCTATGTAAGAGACCTCTGCGTGTGCAGTTTATATGTATGTAAACACATGTGTGAGAGAGGTCTCTGTGCAAGTCGTATGGATGTGTGCAAATAAGATAAATATCTGTAGGTGTGTAACCGCATACATACAGTCCATACACACAGGGCATCCCGCCCCGTCCTGATATTTTTGCAAGAGGGCAGCACAGAAATACTACTATGAATGAAGCAAAGCCAACACATTCACCCACTGAGTCCACAGAGAGGTCAGAGGAAGTGGCTGTAAAGTCCTCCCTTTTCAGGACTCAGTCAAACCAAGAAGGAAAAAAGACCCTTATAATGGGGGTGGGGGAGAAAAGAATACCCCTATAACGGGAGGAAGGAGGAAAGAAGCCCTATAACAGGGGAGAAAAAGAGACCTCCATGGGAGAGGAAAGAAGCCCTATAATAGGGGAGGGGGACAAAAGCAGCCCTATAATGAGTGAGGGGGAGAAAAATAGCCCTGTAACGGGGGAGCAAAAGAGACCCCCATGGGTGGGGAGAAAAACAGCCCTATAATGGGGGAAGGGGGAGAGAAAGAGTTTTATAATGGGGGAGCAAAAGAGTCCCCCATAGGGGAGGGAAAAAAGAGCCCTATAAAGGAGAGGAGGAGAAACAGCCCTACAACAGGGGAGGGTGAGAGGGAAAATGGAGAGGAAGCCCCCAGGCGCCTTCGCGGCGAAGCACGTTATCCAATAGGAAGGCGAAGAAGGCGAGAGGCAAACCGGGGGGATGCTCAGCCTGCGCCCGCGGTGCCCCCTTGAGGGAAGCGAGCCGCCCTCCTTACCTGAGACGACGAGCGCCTCGTTGGGCCCCACCGTGTGGCAGTTGCCCATGGCTCCTCCGCCAGCCAGGCCACGGCCCAGCCCCGCGCGCCGCTTGCCCCGCTTGCCCCTCGCGCGCTCCCCAGCGACAGCGGCGCTCGATCCGGATTAACGGGTCGGGCGCTTCGGCACCGCCCCAGCCCCGCCCGCCCCGCCCATAGGAAGCGCGTCAGAGCCGGGAAGGGGGAGCGTGAAAGGGGAGGGGAAAGAGTGTGGGCGGGGCGAAGGAAAGAGCGGGAAAAAAGGGAGGGTCGCCATCTTGGGCTGACGAGGGGCGGAAAAGGTGTGAGGGGAGGAAGGCAAAGCAAAGCGAAAAGGCCGCCCGTCCTCTTCAGCCCTTTGGGAACGCAGCTCGTGTGGCTGTGACCCTCAGGCCGTGAAGCCCTTGCGTAACATGGTTACTATTGTTACTGATAGCGGCCTGGTTAAGGCGTATCAGCAGCCTCTCTCGCTACTACGTAACATCTTTTAATACTGGGATACCTAATTCCTGTTGCAAAATGTTTGGCCTTCCCATTTGGCAAGAGGAATTAGGGCTGCAATCCAACACACTCTCCTCAGAAGGAAGCTCCATTGGTGTCAATGTGGGGTTGCCATAGGCCAGTTCCAGAAATCCAGGCAGGCTAATTGGCATGTTATGCAAATTATTTGCTAATTATGCAAATTAAGCATGTTAATAGTTGCATTGCCCAGTTTTTTTGTTTTTGTGCCTCGCAATTACCACCAAAAACTGGGGGAGGATGTGAGGAATCTTGTTTTTAAAACTTACATTTTCAGCCTTAAACGCCTAGACTCCAACACTTTTAACATATTTATTTATTTAGAGGATATATATCCCGCCCTCAGGGCAGCTTACAAAAGCAATAAAAATACACAATCAGTAAATGAAAAGCAATATTGTGACAGAGAGGTTTTCTTAGCAACAGTTAGGAAATGTGAAATGAACACTACAACCTGTAACACATAAAAACCAAGATTTCACCATTATCAGTTCAGTCAATAATCTTAGCTAATTAGCTTCAGAGCAAGCTGTGCTGTCACAAAATCCTGTCTAACACCAGGCTGTACTCCTGCATAAGTTTGGAATATCTGAAATCACACAAGCTTGTGCTTATACTGAGCAGTAAACTGAAGATCCTCAAATAAATAGGAATGATGTATGAATGAATGAATCTTTATTTTTACCCCGCCCTTTTTCCAGACGAACTCAGGGCGGCTTACAAATAAAACTACATGTAGTTAAAAACATACAAAAATATACAATTAAGGTACAATTAAACTATATGCAACCTTAAAACCATGAAACAGGCACTTAAAATACTAAAAAACAATTTAAAATAATACAAATTATAATATAAAACAATAAAACAAGCCTTGTAAAGCCCAATCCTAAACACCTTCTATCTCAAAAGCCTGTCGGAATAAAAAAAGTCTTTACTTGCCGACGGAAGGATGGCAAGAAGGGGGCTATTTGTGCCTCCCTAGGAAGGGAGTTCCAGAACCTTGGAGCAGCCACCGAAAAGGCCCTATCTCGCGTCCCCACCAGTCGCGCTTGCGAGGGTGTTGGGACTGAGCGAAGGGCCTCTCCTGAGGATCTCAGGGCCCGGGCAGGCTCATACAGGGAGATACGGTCTGACAACTAGCCTGGACCTGGGCCGTATAGGGCTTTATAGGTCAAAACCAGCACTTTGAATTGTGACCGGAAACAGACTTGCAGTGGAGCTGTTGTAACAAGGGAGTTGTATGGTCCCTGTAACCAGCCCCAGTTAACACAGTTAACATGCCCACTAGAAAAAACAGAACCTTGGTGTGCTGCAAGGTTTGCCTGAACTTCACAGTATTTTGAGCATACAATGTACATGGAGGCCTGCCAAAAATAGTAGCAGTAGTGAAAATATTTATACACGGCTTTTCAACAAGAAGTTCCCAAAGTGGTTTACATAGCAAAACATATTACGCTTGCAGTTTGGCTGTATAAAAGAAGACAGCTATAAACCAATCGTTTTCATTTCAAATTTTAAATAAATTCTCCCCAGTCCTTGCAAAAACAAGAACTGGCCTTCGAATATGTGAAACAGTAATGAAGAAAATGGATCCTCTCAATGCTGAGTGCATTCTAACAGCGCTAAATTCTAAGGTTGCCTCTATTAATTTGGCATTAGGAATAAGGGATTTCAGCCGCTGCCAGGGGGCAGACATGGTGCACCGAGAGCAAAATATACCGCATAGTAAGCAATTAACTTTTCCTGAGCTGGTGTGGGGTGGATTGTTCCATACCTATTGGTCTTAAGGGGGGGGAGAAGTTGCATCCACCACTGCACTGAGTATATACAGTCTGTATGTATACATATATATGTGTGACATATTCCTGAGGAGGAAATGAAGGAGGGTGATCTTTGGTGGGGAGATTCCTGCCAGTCATTCTGAAGGATATGTATTAAAAAAGTACTTTTTAGCCTTTTCTAAATTGCTGAACAGAGGCTCTGTTGGGAAACAGAATGACCAAGGTTGCATTCCAACACAACTTTACTTGGGAATAAACACCAGTTAACATGGTGGGGCAGGCCCGAAAATGCAAATGCTAATTCCGCAGCCTTTTCTACAGCGAGGCTTGCTTTTATGTCTCTTATTTGTTCAGGGGAGGGAGCATTTAGTGGATTCAAACGCCTTTGTGCCATCCTCCATGATGGCAGGCACACCCTCCCATTGCATTCACCACTTAAGACACATACCTGGAGACACTGAGGCAACGGAGAGGAAGGCTGCTTCTCCTTGCTGACTCAACCAGAAAGTCTATGGGCGAGGGGCAGAGCTGCATGTATTGATCAAATGAGCATGTTTGGTTTTCTGAACAGCTAGATTCTGCATGTGCTGCAGGCAGGGAGACTAAAATTCTTGATTTTCCCAAGACAGCTGTGGTGTCCCTCATTGGCTAAGAACAATGGAAGGTGAGAACAGGCTGACTTCTCACAAAAAGAGCTTTAAACCCTCTCTCTGTATAGAATGATGTATTATTATTTAATAATAATAATAGAATTTATATCCCACCTTTTCTCCTGAAGGAGGAGAAAGGCATTCTAAAAAGTCGCACATAAAAACATTCTTCCATCCAGTGATTTCTAGATTGTCAGGAGCAGTTCTCTTCAGCCTGCCAACGCCTGGGTAAACAGGAACATTTTCAAATCCCTCCTGAAAGTCAATAGTGATGGAGACAGATGCACCTTGCTGGGGAGGGCATTACACAAACGGGGAGCCACCACTGAAAAAGCCGTGCCATGGGTCAGCACTAATTGGGCCGCCCCTAAGGGCAGCAGCAGCAGCACCACCAAGGAGCTATTCAGATGAGGCCTGTGGTTCCGGTGTTACCCCTCCAAGGGGAAGGGTGCTGGGCTTTAGAACTGCTCCATCTCCATTCCTCTGACTAAAATTACTGTTCTGGTTAGCACACCCCAAATGATAGGCTTTGCGTGGTGGGGCTACCTGTTCCACAAACCTATGGCCCGTGTCCCACTGAGCCCATGGGTGACGACTCAAGGTATTACCTGCTGTGGCGGCCAGTGGCGGCTGGTGCCCATGGGGGCCTGGCAGGCCGGAAGGCAGAGAGCCCAACAGTAAATGCAGCCAATGCCAGGAAGAGCCAAGGAGCTGTCTCCCCATCCTCCTCCCTGCTGTTTCTACAAAGGGCAACCCTGACCCTGAGGAGGAGGAAGATGGCAGCCTCAGGATTGGGTGTGAGTCAGAAGGCAGGCGGAGGGGGGCTGGCTGAGCGCAGACTGAGGTTGTCGGGGCAGTGCCCTTTGTCCTGATGAACCAGCCTCCACTGGTTCTAAACCTCTCTCCCCTGCAAAATGCTTTCTCATGCCAACATGCACAGCTCTGCAGAGGGCAGTGCCAGCGTCTCTGTATGGTGAAAGGCCTGGTTCCTAAAGCAGGCATTCTGGAACCCCCTGCCAGGAACGCCTCTGGAGTATCCATGCAGGTGTTTCACCTGAAGAGCCAACTAGTTCAGGGAGAGGCACTGCAGCACTCAGGTCCTGCTGTCAGGCTTCCCTTTGGGGCATCTACTTGGCCACTGTGTGAACAGGATGCAGGACTAGGTGGGCCCCCTTTGGCCTGAGCCTGCAGGCTCTTCTGACGTTCTTCGTCTCTTTGGGGGTTGGATGCACACAGGGTCCGCTAAACGCATTTTGTCGCCCGGCGCAAAGGACAAGTTGCCCTCCTTCCAACTCCATCTATAGAAACAGATCACCCTCTAGCTGCTTCGGACTACAACTCCAGCCAAGCCAGGCTGGCCACAAAGATCAGAGACCTCCTGCACCTTTAACAGCTGTGCAGAAGAGGGCATGCCATGCATCTGCTGGAATTCTCTCCTCTGCAGGCACCGGAGCCCTGGCATCTGGCTACCCTAGTTGTAGAACAGCTGCTGGCCCTGCAGCTGCCTGTCCCCTTGCACAACCCCTGGCAATGTTCACTGGCAAGGATCAGGGAGCAAGGGACGGAAGCAGGACCTCCTCTCTCTAGAGAGCTGCTGCCGGACAGAGTAGACGAAGCTGAGCAGATGGGCCAATAATCTGACCTGGTATAAGGCAACTTCCTACGGGTCTAGTCGAGAGAGCAGCACCTTCTGCAACCTGCATTTTCAGATCTGGTCCCCAACACAATAGCTAAAAAGAAGGGAATTCCCTTTCGGGCAGGAGGGAGGAATCTTGGGCTCGTAGGCCAACTGCAGCCCTCCAGGCTTCTTCAATCATTGGGACTCTGCCCAGACCCTTCTCTGGCCCGGCCCACCCCTGGCATGCAAACCCCAGCAGGCTGCCCATGAAGGAATACGGCCCTCTGGCTGAAAATTGTTCCTGAACCCTGGCCCTAGGGATAATTCAAGGTTGCAAGAAATGGCAGAGATGGAGGAAAAAGACCAAGAAGTCCATAAGGTTTATTACAAAACTTTCTTGTCGTTGTCTCCAGTTTTACGTTTCTCCAAAACCCAAGACCTTGTTGCAGATCAACTACAGCAAGCAGAAAAAAAGAAGTGCTCCCAGAACCAGCAAGACACCAGCATTTCCAGAGAGCAAGAGGGATCTTTCTCTAACCACCTAGGGAACCACCAGTGCCCCGTGCATTTGTCAGATATCATTCCAAGAAGCCTCAATCTCGTGCTTAGGAAAGTGAGAAGCACTGAATTGGAAGTGTTATTTTCTCTTTAGAACCCTGCAGTGTGATACCGCTATTCGACATAAAGCCTCCCCCCACCCCGATTTCAGGGCTTTAGCAAAGTCCTCCTCTCAAATCTCCCCAGTTCTATTCCATGCAGATACACCCCTCACCAAGCACAGAATGGCCTAAGCAGCTAGTCCCACCATCTTCTCGCTGGCTTCCCAAAGCTTCTGGGCCACAGCAGCATCGCGGGCATGCGGTTTGGGCTCCAGCGGCCAGCAGTCGGCAAAATAGCGCCCACTGTACATCTCTATGCCTTCCTGAGTGGCGCAGTAGATGGAGGTCTGAGCTCCGTCGGTCTCGTCTCGGAATAAGAGCCAGGAGAAAGGAAGGAAAAGGGGCTTCAGCCAGACAGGCAAGTAGCGGAAGAACGCCGTATTAACAACTCCTGAAAGCAAAAGGGAGGAAAACAGCCATTCAGAACTACATGGAATAAAAACATCGGATCAGGCCAAAGGGGGCCCAACTAGTCCAGCAAGGTGTTCTCCATGCTGGCCAACCAGGTGTCCCACTGAGAAGCCCACAAGCAGCACACAAGCACTTCCTCAGCCACTGATATTCAGAGGTAAAATACTGGCGTTCCCATCTAGCTATCGTGACTAGGATTCATTGATTGGCACGTTGGCTGGGGCTGGTGGGATCTGTAGTCCAAAAAGCATGGAGGCCACCAAGTTGGCAAAGGCCAGTCTAGACACAGACAGCACCCGCCATCGAGAAATTTGCAAAAGGAAGCCATTTACGCTCCAGGGTGTGTGAAAGAGGTGAGCTGCGCTGGAATCTCTGGAGTTGTTGGCCCTCCATCCGTTGTGGGGCGCCAGCTCCCATCAACTCTAGTCAGCACAGCCAACGGTCAGGGATGGCCAGAGATGGAGCCCAGCAATATCCAGAGCCTTGTTCTTTCACCATGGGTCCCCAGACATTATGGGACTACAACTCCCATCATCCCCAGACAGCATGGTCTATGGTCAGGGACAATGGCATTTGTAATTCACGAACATCTGGGGACCCAAGGTTGAAAAACACTGATCTGGAGGATCAGTAGAGGCTGGTCCATTAGGGCAAAAGGGGCACCGCCCTACCAAACTCAGTCTGCCTCCCAGTCAGCCCCCACCTGCTTGCCTTCTAGTTTACAACCAGTCCAGGAGGTGGCCCTGCCTGTCAACATTCTCCTCCTCCTTTGTCTCAGTGTTGCTCTTGTAGAACTAGAATTAGTTGGCTCTGCCTGTCATTGGCTCTGTCACTTGTCTGTCATTAGCTCTGGTTCCTCCCACTGCTGGGATCCCTGCCTTCCACCCTCCCAGTCCCCCATGGGCACCGACCACCACTGTAGAGGGCAGCAGGTTGATGAAGGGGCTGAGCTAGACCCAGACCCACCTGGATGAAGTGCATAGCAGGTCACGTCAGTCCCTTCCAGTCGGCTGGCCAGCTCCTGGACATACAGGATATTGGCCAGTTTGCTGTTGCAGTAGGAATGGAATGCTTGCAAGTGACCATCCACCGGCTTGTGGATGTTCTGGAAATCAATCTTCCCAGATCGATGGGCACTGGAAGCCACCACCACCACACGGCTGGGCGCACAGTGTTTTAGCCGGCCCAAGAGGAGATGAGTCAGAAGGAAATGACTCAAGTGATTAACCTGGAATGCCAAATTCAACCCGTCCTCGCTTCTGCCTCCAGCCCAGAGACCTGCCGGAGAAAGAAATTATTTTAAACCATCGCAAGACAGAGGCGGGCTTTTTCGCTGGTGGCACCAGTGTTGTGGAATGCCCTCGCTGCTGAAATACGAGAGGCTCCATCAGTATTGCCATTCTGCCGGCTCTTGAAGACACATCCGTTGAGGCAAGCATTTCCCTGCACTTGAACTTCCTGACCTAACAGGTTTTAATGCTTTTTTAAACTGTTTTAATTGTTATGCTTTTTAACTGGCTTGTTTGATTGCATATTTTAATTATGAATGCTTTTAATGCGTTGATGGAGTTGTACTGTGGTGTTTAAATTACGGATGGATTGTATAATTGCTTTTATACTTGTAAACCACTTATAAGCCATTTGGCATGTAAGCAGTAAATAAATATACAAAGACCTAGAAAGTTGCCTTATAGCAAGTCAGACAAAGCGTCCATCCAGCTCATCATTGTCCTCACTGACTGGCCGTGGCTCTCCAAGATTTCAGACAGGGGACCTTCCCAGCCCTACCTGTGAATGCCAGGCATTGAACCTGGGACCTTCCACTGACCTGAGAGACAGAGTGGTGTAGTGGTTAGAGTGTTGGACTTGGGAGGCCCCACATGGCCATGAAGCTCACCGGGTGACCTTGGGGGCCAGTCACCGTCTCTCAGCCTAACCTATCTCACATGGTTGTTGTGAGGATAAAATCGGGAGGGGGAGAATCAAGTTTGAACTCCTTGGAGGAAATGGTGGGATATGTCACAATAAAATAAATAAATCAAAAATAAAGCTTTCCCCAAATCTCCACCCTCAGGACTGCACTCCCACCTGCATTGTTGATGAGAATGTCCAGGCGGGGCTCGGATTTCAAGAAAGCCTCTGCAAAACCTCGCACCGATTTGAAGCTCGCCAGGTCCAGGCTCATGAAGAGAACCTCATTGTTCCCACTTTCCTGAGGGTTGGACAGAGAAGAAAAGGAAAGGGAGGGAACATTTCGCCTACTTTGCAATATTACTCAGGAGCCATAACAGGAAAGGTTGCAATACTCCAGACACCTGGTAATCAAAGCAGACTAAAAAAGATGCACTGAAAGGGATTAGCGCCCCTCTTTCCAACGCAGGAGCCTTCTTCCCTGTCAGGAAGGTGGCAGGCGGCTGGTGCTGCTCTCAGGATTCGGCAAGGCCACCCTACAGCCCGGTCACTCCTGGGGCCCTTTGCTACATCAGTCAATGCCTCGCTGAGAATCTAGGCTTAAAGGAAGGCAGGGTGATCTGGAAATTCACACGCCAATAAGTTCTTCTGCCACTGTAGGACAACCCCAGGCCACAGATCCCACCTGCAAATTTATTTTATTTCATTTTATTTGCAAAATGATATTCTAGACTGCCAACATCAAGGAAAAAAACCATCACGGCCAAAAACAGCATAAAAACCAACAATCGAATTACATTCTTAAAACAGACACAAAATGCATCACAGATCAGTAGATCAGATTAGCACATCAGCATAGCTTGGTCACACACTAAATGCCAATACGTGCCTGCCTGATCCTCACCGGAAAAGCATCCTCAAAGTCGCCGTGGTATAGCACCGCTAGGCGAGCCTTTGCCAATTGGGTGCCCTCCATATGTTTTGGACTACGATTCCCATCAGCCCCCAGCCAGCATGCCTGTATGATGAGAAACCATCATAAATGAATGATAGCTAAAGGGAGTTTGGTTTCAAAAGAGCCATGCTGGCTGGGGCAAGAAATGAACAAGTCTGCCAGTTTATCTTTTTTTAATTGTTTCTCACTTGTTTAGTTCCCATTTCCACACCAGTCTGCAATTTCACCCCTCCAAAAAAAATCCTCATGAAAATGTATCAATATTTAAGTGCATTGTTTTCCTAACATACATATGTTTGTAT
Source organism: Rhineura floridana (assembly GCF_030035675.1). Classification (NCBI taxonomy): domain Eukaryota; kingdom Metazoa; phylum Chordata; class Lepidosauria; order Squamata; family Rhineuridae; genus Rhineura; species Rhineura floridana. Next base: position 19,411,837 of record NC_084500.1, on the reverse strand, counting down.
GCCATTTTGCCCAATGCAGCCATCTTTGCAATATCTGCAATATGCAGATTTTACCCAGGCCTACGCATTTGTGGACACACTGCTTGGCTGGACAACTACCATGCAAAATTTCAGTTTGCATATTCTTCCATAAAGTGCAGATGAGGTAGGTTCACCTTTAAATGTGAACTGAATCAAACCTCACTCCCACCCCTACCTGGGGCTGATGCATGGCTGGAGAGTCCTGTGTACAAGATGGAGGACAAAGAAAAAAGGGTCAGCTGATCAAATGTAGTCATGATGTGTTTTTTACTGTGAAACCGCTCCGAGATATTTTTATGGGAGGCAGTTCCTAAATGGAATCAAATAATAAACCAATACTCACCCTCCTGATATCATAGACAGCTGCTTCTGCTCGTGCTCGGTCGCGGCAAGCCAGGATTACCCGGGCTCCTCTCCGGGCCAGATCTAGTGCAGTCGCCTGCCCAATCCCCGTGTTTCCACCTGGAAAAATCCGGGGGGAAAGGTCGATCTAGAGCACTTGAAAATTGCTGACGGCCTTGGGGGATTTAATTATTTGTCTGCCTGTTGTCACAATGGTCATGCGTTGTGTTAGATGCTGCATGATTTTGAATCGCATTATTGTTCCTTCTTTCAGTTTCTTACATATTGTATTCCAGTTGCATTTACTGCATAATAACTTCTATTTGATTAAAATTGTAACACAATATAAGAAATAAACGCAATAAAAATGCAATTAAAAATCAATGTGAATATTTAACGCAGACATGCCACGGAGCACCTGAATGACGTCTACGGACCGCTGCTGGCCCACGGGCAGCAGTTTGACAACTCTTGATCTAGAGCAGCCCAGTCTCTGAAGGGCAGTTTATTCAGTACCAAAAGTATTTGCCTAGCCCATGGAAGGGAAACCTGTGGCCCGTCTCCAGATGTTGCTGAGCCCCCAACTCCCATCATCCCTGGCCACGCTGGCTGCTGGGAGTACACGAGAAGGGGCCACAAGGTGCCCCTCCCTGGGCCAGCCCCTACGGCACAATTGCAAGCATGCTTTGCAGCATTTCTCTCTTTCTTTAAAACATTTATTTTAAAAATGTCCAGAGAGCTTCAGAAGAGCTTCTTCTTCTTCAACGGTGGGTCCCCAGATGTTGCTGGATTACAGCTCCCATCAACCCCAGACAGTTTAGTTAATGGTTACAGATGATGGGAATTGTAGTCCAGCAACATCTGGGGCCACAAGGTTGAAGAGCAGTGCAAATGACTAATAAAAAAAGCACAACAATCGCTTAAAACAACCCCAGTTTTATGTTAGGGCTCTACAGAAAGGTGGCGGGACACCTGCTTTGCTTGCAGAAGGCCTACGTTGGCAAACTAGCCTGACCTGATATAATGTACAGAAGGGCAACCTTGATCGACCCCGTGGCCTTCCAGAGGTTTTGGACTACAACTCCTATGAGCCCGAGCAGCACAACCATAGGTAACCCTTGGCCATGCTTGGGGGGGGGGGGGCTGATGCGAGTTGTAGTCCAAAACCGCTGGAAGGGCTTCAGGCTGATATCAGGCCACCGTAGCACAGAGATGGGGCGCGAGAGGGGCGCGGCGACGACCTGCACCTCTCCACTTTTTGGAACTCCAACTCCCAGTATTCCCAGCAGCCAGCATGGCCGACGGCTGCTTGGGCCCGTTTACTCAGAAATAAGCCCCACTCATGTTGCACATCGCTTCCTTCCTGGGGGAGCGAGCACAGGGACAGGAGCCCTTGCTTGCCCCCCCGGGAGACCCTGTCGGAGGGATCTCCAGCGCTGCCTTCGCTCCAGCCCGAGTCTGCACCTGCAAAAACTGGAAACCTCTCGGGGCCGACCCTTCAGCCATAGCCCCGCCTGCCCAGGATGGGGTGAGCTTGCCTGTGATCAGCACCGTCTTGCCCCGCAGGCTGGTCTCGTTCCTGCACTTGGCCCCCTTGAGAAAATTGTAGTAGAGCAAGGCGTAGAGGCCCAGGGGCAGTGCTAGCCACGCCAGCGCCTCCGCGGCCATTGCGCTCCTCTTGCGCCAAGCCCGATGACTAGGCGCCGATCCACCATGCGGGAGGGACTTTTAGGCAGCGATCCACGCAGGCGTCCTGGAGAGCCGAACTGCGCAGTAGAGCTCGCCGGAGGAAGAGGGGGACGCTGATGTCACTGCCGGTCCCTCTCTCGCCTCCGGCGGCTTCCTAAGGAGGCGGGATCCTCCCTCCCTCCGTCGATCCTTCCTTCTCCCACAGTGCCGAGCGCCTGCTATCGCTCTTCCTGCAGAGACGCGCTAGTTGCACTCCTGACGATGCTGCCCAGCTGATCCGGGGTCTGGGCCAACTGCGCAGTGGCAAAATGAAGGCGCTCATCATGACAGCCCCGCTCCACATGACAGCCCCGCTCCACAGCAAAGGCCAGGGCCTCGACCCCACGCCTAGCACCTAACTGATCCATTCTTGCACCCCAGCGAGTGGCAGTTTCAGATTTAGCATAAAGCCCAATTTAATAAGAGCAGCATGACCGCAAGCCTCTGCACAGTTTCCTGGCAGCGAGCTCCTTACTTTAGGGGTGCTTGCTTCTGACAACATAGGTTCAGCTTGGGCTTTATCAAAAGGCTTTCCGCCAGCTGAAAAGCCTCCTTTAATTAGAAAATGCAATTGATCTTGGCAAACAAGTGTCACCATTTGAACTGCTAGCATGGAGTAGGAACCCAGTCCACAGAAAGGAAAGAAGTACCTAGCCTGTGTTTCATTATTTTCCATATGGTCTGATTTTCTCTGTGCAACCATCAACAACATGGTGTCCTCCAGCTCTTTTGGACTAAAATTCCCATCAACTCCAGCTAGCACAGAATTTAGTCCAAAACATCTTATGAGCATAAAGTTGGCTGCAATATGCTAATCCATCATAAGGAAACTCGAAAGCCTCATTATCACCACATTCACTTGCCTGCACAAGGAGGGTCCATCCATTACCTGGCCCTTTTTAGATGATGTCATCACTCTGCATCTGAAAAATATACCCACTGCACAGAGTTCACGTTCATCTATTTTTCTAATGCATCTTTAAGGGCATCTGCAGTGTGACTCCTATACATTTGGGGGGGGGAGGAGGGAAAGAAAGATCAGGATTCACAGGTAGATTTCTGGGTAATTTGACATAGACCTGCATGGATTTTTGACATGTAATTATTTAACAATGGTAACAACAAAATGACTCCCTCCACCCCCAAATTCTGTGTCCTTTGCACCTGGCTCTAGTTGGTGGATCTCAGGAGTTCTAGCAAAACACACACAGCAGATTATATGTCACAAGCCTGAAGTCTGTCCATCCCTGCTGTAATCGTCTGCTCAGAAGTAAACTCTACCAGATGCTGCTGGACTACAACTGCCATCATCCCTAACCATTGGTCATGCTGGCCTTGGCTAATAGGAAGTCACCCAACAACACCTGGAGGGCACCAGGTTGGCAAACGGTGGTGTTCAGAATGGTAGCCTTAAGCTAGTGTCCATAACCACATCTTGTGGCAGAGTTCTATAAACACAACTCACATCCTTTGAAGTTTTGTCAGCCCTGAAATCTCCTGCCAGTGGTTTTACTGGATAAACCCCAACTTCCAGGGGGTAGCTGGAAACCTACTGCAGCAAAGACAGACACAACGACCTTCAAGCCTAACAGATTTGCATGGCCCGTGTCCTAAAGTCTGCTTAAGCAGATGCCTGAAGGGCTATCCTCAGTTGGAATACGTGGTCGCAGATAAGGGGGGAAAGTAGGAACACAGAAGGATCAATCATCATTAAATGCAGAAAGATATTTAAACCCCAAAAGACCCTTTCACAGAGGGCTATTAGCCAAGCAAGCTAAATACAGCCTGTAGCTTCACAGGTGGCCAACCTGAGCACCAGTTCTGGGGGCATAGCACCACCTTCACACTTTGCACTGATGAGCTGCAAGGCTGGCATCTGTTTTCAAGACTGAGGTTCTTGGGGCAGATAGCTAACCTGCACTTTCACTCTTGGTAAAGTGACTTGGTAATGCTTGCTTGCCTCTTCCCTCCGCATCCGCTTTCCTTTTGTATTGTGTCTACTAAATTATAAATCTGCGGGCAAGGGCAGTCTTCTTTCTTCAGTCCCTTGACAGCACAACGCTTAGAAAATGTTAACTGCTCTAGAACGGATCAGCAATAATGTAGATGGCAGTAAAACTACTAACCCTATTCATATCGTAAACTGTTTTGGGGAAAGCGATTCATAAATGAAATAATAATCCAGCTAGACGAGGCTCAGTGTGGCAGGGCTGTTCCTGGCAAATATACGAGGGCCTCAGTATACAAAGCTTGACGGTCTGAGGTGCAAAATGAAAGTCCACAATTTTGCCAAGGGATTTTAAACCAAAATGTTGAGTGGCTTCCATAGGAAGACTCTTAAACCTCCTCCTAAGCACGGTCTCTTCCAGATGTTGCTGGACTCCAACCCCCATTATCCCTGACCATTGGCAGTGCAGGCCATTGGGGCTGTTGGGAGGCCAGCAACATCTGGAAAGCCACAGAGGTTCACCACTGCAGTAGAAGGCCTTCAAGTCAAAGGATTCTCCAAGGCCTGCCGCCTGCTGGATGTGGAATATCATGAGTTGAACCAGCAACCTTCTTCACAAAAAGTATGTGCTCTGTTGCTCCTATGAAGAAACAGCGCAGGAGCCATTGGCAGCTAGTGCTCATCTGGGGCTGGCAGGGCTCATCTGGTGGAGGCAGAGCCGATGATAGGCAGAGCCCTCTGATGCCAGTTTGGTCTCCCTCCTCTTCCCCCTCTCTGTAGAGTGGTACAAGGGGCAACACTGAGACAAAGACGGAGGAGGAAGAGAAAGGTAGCAGTCACAGCCTCCCCCTGGACTGTTTCTAAGTAAGGAAGCAGGCGGGTATGGGGGAAGACTGAGGTTGGTGGGACAGTGCCCCATTGGACCAGCCTCCACGGAGAACTATGCCACTGGAAGGAGGGGTTGTTTTCCTGGGAAGGAGCCCATCTTCATCCAGAAAGGGGTCACTGGTGGGGGTCGGGGGCAAGACTGAAAGGAAAATAAAAAGAATGGTGTAGGCCTGGCCTGGCCTGATGCTTTTTAAATAGTAGTATGTGAGTTTATTAATACAGACTTAATGCCATTGGAACAGTCATGAAATCTTTCAGCTTTTGTACAAAAAAAAAGTTAAGAATTTCCAGATCAAAAACAAGAGCATTAAAAACATCAAGAACTCAGCAGATCTCACCTCCAGGATGGCGTGAGTTGAGGCCAATGGGAGGGAATGGTCTCCCCCCAGCCCCAGGTGGCCTCTAGGAGCAGAGTTGCTGTTCCTTCTCCACAAGGCCCTACAAGTATACCCTGTTGTGTGGAGGGGGCGGGGAGAGGAAGGAAGGAAGGAGGGGGCAGCCTAAGGTGGCACCCTGTGCACAACCCAGAAGGGGGGGGCAGTCCCCAGAGGCCATTTCTGGCCAAATCTTCACATGGTGAAGGAGAAGCGGTTGGCTTCTGTCTGAATGCAGGCGCAAAGGAGGGCCGCCTGGCGACCTCGGAGGGGGGCATCCGCCTCCAAGGACCCCCAAGCTGACGGAACACTTTTTCTGCAAGGCAGGGAGTTTCCAGAGTCTTGAGAGACAGGCAGACACCAACGAATGCCATATTTTGTTTGTTTTATATACAGAATACAGGGGGAGGGGAGTTTCTGTAAAGCCTAAAACATTGCAATCACTTCTGTACACCAGAACTTAGCTGCTGCAGGAATAGGCTGGGGGGGGGGAGGGAGGGGTTAGGTGCCGGAACAAAAGGAGGAAAAGCAGGGTTACGACAAAGAAACGCTTGCTACAGTAAAGACAACCGGAGGAAACGCCATACCACATGTAGCACTGTACACAGCTTAAAAAACACGGGAAAAAAATGCTGTCAGTTGATGTATTTACACAGAACCCCAAATACTTCTCATTATCTGAAAAACAGGATGGACGCCAGAACTCGGTCCTCCCTGCCCACAATACACAGGAGTGCAACTGCAGCAGGGAGGGGGAGAAGGGGGGCACAGGAGGTTGGGGGTGCAGGGCAGAAAATAAAACCTGGCAGGAGGAGGGTAGGGCATCTTTACATTAAATAAAACAATGATAATTGTATAGATTTTGCTGTATGAAAACTGTATTTCTCTCTTTTTTTAATATAAAAACTATTGTCACTGGCACAAAATAGAGCAAGTTTTTGATTATTTTACAACTGCAATGGGGAGCGAGCGCTTGCCTAGGCTACATCGACACCCCCGGCCCCTCTCACTGGCGCCGCCCAGCACGGCCTCCACACGCGGCAGTTTCCTTTTCTCTTTTTAAATGAAATGTATAGTACAAATATATGTGCAAATGCTCCTAAAAACTTGAGCAAACAATAATAACAATAAAAAAATTAAAGTTCTTCATTTCATGCAAAGGGTATCAACAGTCTGTGGCCCACGCTTGGGGGGGGGGATAAAATCCAGACAGACATGGTTTGTGTACGTCAAACGTGTGTGTGTGTGTCTTGATCTCTGGAGGGAGGCTTTTTCCACACACACCCTCCCTCGCCTCCTAGGGTACCGAATTGGAGCGCAGCACAGGAACCTGGTGGGCCTTGGGGGACACCTTCTCTTCCAAGTCCGCGTCTTGTACTAAGGCAGAAACATTCCCCTTGGGCTGTTTGGTCGCAAACTCCGTAATGCTGAAGACGAACTGCAGGCAGCCGAGTTTGATGTAGCTGCCGTGGTGCAGCAAAGCTGTCCCCTCCCAGCCGGCCCCGCTGCCCCCAATCAAGCTGGAACTGCTGGCTTTGCAATTGCACGGCTTTGGGGCTTGGCCTTGTGCCTGGGCCCTCATCACCGCGGCGGCTTCTTCGCTTGGTGGCGGCGGCGGTGGCGGCAGCGGCTCTTCCTCCTGCTGCTGCTTTCGGCTCTTGTGGCGCTCTGGAAGCCGGAAAAAAGGCAGGGGCAGTTATGTATTTTGAAAGAAAAGGTTCCGTGCCTTCTATGTCATACATAAGCTAAGCAAACTAAGCCAACTCTGCAGATTTTATTTTGGTTTTTCCAGTCAGGGAAGCACGTGAAGCCCCCCAGCCCTCAGTATTCCTTGGTATCTGATTCGGCCACCCCTCTGGGTCCTAAGGTTTCAAAAGAGAATGACCTACACACTCATGCCTGTGCAGTCATGAGGGCTAGAAGCAGTTTTCTTTCGTTTTTAACACAAACAATGCAAGCAGAAAATGAATTCTGTGCTCCCCCACCCGCTTCCATCTCCCCTGGAACAATGGCCACAGCACAAGAGGGGACAACGGGGCCAAAGAAAAGGGAGATTGTCCACGGTGGACGTGAGGATATCTATCCAAAGGGTTTTTATGCCACACTAGTTTAAAAAATAAATGTTCAAGGCTCCTCACAGCTTCAGAAACACCAACAAATCTCAACAACAATTTGAATATTACAAAAAAACAAAAGAGGAACTGGCAGCAACAAACAGACCTTTTCTCTCTCTCTCTCAACCCCTCCTTTTCAACTCCCCCCCCCTCGAAAAAGCAAGCCCTGCCTCCCAACCTGCTGTGCCTCCGTCACAGACGGGATGCAACCAAAAGCCCCTTCGGCAGAGCTCAAAGGCTGGGCGGGCTCCGATTCAGAGTCTCAGCACCTTTTTGGCCTAGGCAGCCCTTCTTCAGGGTTCAGAAGAAATAATTTTTAAAAAACACAGGTAGACCTCGGGTTCAAACAGCCCTCTGCAGACTGAAAGCACGTTTGTTTGGTAGCTACCATGTGACCCAGTAAGAGAGGGATCAGAAGCCCCAAACGCAATGCTCCACGTTTACCAAGCTGGCGCCAAGAGCTGGCCTGGCCAGGCATCTGCCCGAGGCCCACAGCCCAGCAAGGGGCCCACTGACAAGAATCCCTGGCCCTGGCCCAGGCTACAGGGATGGTAAGGAGGAGGCGGAAGAGTACATGCCCCAGCCTGCTTGCTCACTGGTTGGCAAGCAAGCCAGAGGCCGCAGCAATGAGGGGGAGGAGCAGCAGCAGCAGCAACGCATGGAAGACCTGAAGGGAACAGATTCATCAGCAGGCAGGCATGATGCTTTGGTTCTGCTCATTGGACATGCAAGCCTGTGGATGTCCCGTCCCCCCCTTTGGCCCAGGATTCCAAGGACAGATTCAGACAAATGCCAAGGCTAGGTGTTGTCTTTTGCAGACCGCACCCAGTTCAAAGCTACGTGAGCACTGGATATAGCAGAGGCAAATCTTTCCGGGGGTCCTTCATGGATCGGGGTGGAGGGTGTCTGCAGACCACACTGGCGCTGGGTTCTCTCCGGCAAGAAGAGGGTGCGGACTTACTGATCACGCTCTGTACTTTGGCAACCATGCTGCTGGGAGGAATGAGGGCCGTCTTCTCAGAGAAGTCACACGAATACAAGACGTTGTCCACCGTCGTGCCATGCTCGCTGTAGTTGAGCAGCTCGTAATGCTTGGTGTTCTGGGGAAGGAAAACCAGTCACACCGGAGCGGAATGGCAGCCCCAGGATGGCTGGCTGAGGGCAGAGGTGGGAGGCAAGGAAGGACACAGGTGCCCCCCACTCTCCGCTTCATCCTCCTGCCCTCAAAATGAGGATGTCTGCCTCTAAACCAAGGCACTTCCCTAGACTGCTATAATGCAAGGCTCTGCTTTGCGTGGCTGCTTGCTATGACTCACCTCATCGTAGAAGATGCAGGCATGTTTGCCTGACACATAGTTGCAGCGACCGTAGTTTGTAAGGCACACATCCATGTCGGCCCCTGGTCAAAGGAAGAAGAGGGGAAGAGAACTCTCTCATCAAGTGCAGCTCAGGCACTGCCAGGCCGCCACCACCACAAGCCACCGGGAGCAGAAAAGGACAACGGCAGGAAGCTTAACCAAAAGCACACCCACTCCCAGAAGGCTCAGCAATCCCTGCCGCCCCAGTTGCTAGCTTCCAGCAAGAGTGGCTAGAACAACCTGCAAGAGGACTATGCTTCCCCAGCCCAGCTTGGCAGCTGGAAGGCAGGTGAGCACACCCACAGCTGGGCTTCCCTTGGGGGGCCGGGAGAGGGCTTGCTAGCCCCGCAAACAGCTGGCCCTTGCCTGTCCCAATGTAGAGGGTCCTGTAGCACATGTTCACAGCACTGCCCATCCCCAGCAGAGGGTAGAAGACGGCCCGGGCTTGCACCTCCTTCCTCTGCCCTGGAAGACAGAAAGACAGTCTCAGAACCAGGCACTGCCACAAGGAGGAGAGAAGCCCCCTGGATGTAAACGCACATCTACCCCAGCTGTATTTTGTCCCTTTTTGTCTTACCTCATGCCCCATATCCCCAAGGAAGAGGACCAGGAGAAGCTTTCCCTTCCTTTTACCTCCCCACTTTCTCGTCACCCAATCCAGCTAAGGTGGGCCTCGATCCCTGGCTTTCTGCCAACACTTGTTGAAAAAGGAGTCACAAACCCTGGATCAGCATCCGAGCGTGCATTTCACTGAAAACCATGCCGTGACAGCGGGTGGCATCTATGCTCAGAGACACGCACCCAATGCCCAGTGATAGAGCGCACAGAAGGTCCCAGGTTCCCTCCCCGGGCAAAGGATTGGGTAGCAGGTGATGGAGGGCACCAAGTGCTTCTCTGGAGAGCTGCTGCCAGTCAGAGCAGACAACACTGGGCCAGATGGGTCACCAACCTGATCCAGCGTGAGGCAGCTGCGCATTAACGCAAAGACCCAGGCCAGTGTTGCTTCTGCAGTCTGCCAAGGCCTGGAGGAAACTTAGTCCTGCGGGACAGCAAGGACCACTCAAGACCGTCTTCCCTCTGCAGAGGCCTCTCAATGAGGCGGCCGCCTATCCTATTGCCTGCACTCTTGCTGTACACCACCCTGAGAGCTCGTTGCTATAGGGCGGTTTAAAAGCGTAATTAAATAAATAAAATTAAATAAAAAAAATAACAAATGGCTAAAGAAAAAATCCAAAGCTTGCTTTGTGCATTTCACCTCTTTTGGGGTGGGTGGCAGAAAGGTGACTTAACTCTTAAGAAAACGGTACCCACAAGAGTAGCGGAGGAGGAGGAGACAAGAGAAAACCCGCGTGGTGCCAGGCCTGTGCCTACCTTCAGCATGATTGCCCACAGGGATGGGCTGGTGGGAACCAACGCTGCCCGCAAAAGGCTGGACTTTGGAAGCAAAGAGCTGATGTATTCTCTGCAGGGCCAGGAACTTGACCAGCTTCTCATCCAGCATGTTGATCTCAATCTCTGCTAACAGTAATAAAGATAAAGAGAGGCAGTGCTGTTAAGGAAGGTGCCTGATGGACAAAGACTAAAAAGCTTGTGGAGCTGCCAGAAGCAGGTGCCCATTCTAAGAAAGGGCAAGTGGTGCTCTCCCGATGGACCTGGGGCCACTGCCAAGATGCAGCGCAGGACGGCCGGGAGTTTACCATGACAGACACCTGCCAAAACAGGACTGGGTGCTTCCAGCTCAACCGTCCTCCTGCCATCCAGGGTGGAGCCAAGAGTCAGGTGGGCAATCCAAATGTCCCTGTGCATCGGTGCATGCATCTGCCTTTGGCAAGGGATGGCAAGCAGCAGGCTGGCCCGGCCAGAGCCTATGCAAAGGGGGGCAAGGTGGGGTGGCTGCTCAGTCGAAGAGGACTGGAAAATCCAGAGAAGGGAGCCCTTCTAAGTGAGACCAGTGGCAGCTAGAGGGTAAGGCAGGGAGGCCAGCAGTGGGCAGAGCCAGCTGATTCCAGTTTGGCCCCCATCTTCCTCACTGCTGAGTTCTACAAAGCCCACATGGAGACTAAAGAGGAGGAAGAGACAGGCAGGGCCAGCCCTTGGGCTGAAGGGGGCTGGCTGAGGTCACTGGGGCAGGGCCCCATTTGTCCTACCTCCACAGGAAGAGACCCATCCCAGATGAGGCCCTCTGGTGTCCATCAAAGACCAACAGGTGAGGGACCCACTGCCTGCCTCCCCACCCCCTCCGCACAGCAACACCCTTCTGTGTGGAGGGGAGAAGGTGGCCTCACCTCCGCTGCCGTCCATTAGTGCCTTCAGAGAACTGGCGAGGTCCAGCGTGGCGGAGGAGTTGGAAGGGAGCAACGAGGGGGCTGTTAAAGCGCTTCCGATGGACAAGGTGCTCGGGCTGACCTTACCATCTAGAGGAGGAGGAAAGAGACCTGCTGGGTTGCAATTCTCAGGCACACACACCCTCCCTCACCCTCCAAACCTCCCATATGTAACAGATCCTCAGCAAACTTCCAAAGCTGCCAGCAATTAAAAAAAATTGTAACAGGCAATGAACCCTAGATTAAGAAAACCATGCAAAACCAGTATCAGTGAAAACCACCACGAAGATCCACAGCGAGCACTGTTAAAACCACCACCTCCTCCTCCTCCTCCCCTCAATAGCCTCTTTCTGGGTCTAAAGAATGTTTCAGAGCAGGGCTGGGGGACATCCGTGGCCCCTCCAGATGTCTCCAGGCTCCCAACTCCCATGAGCCCTAACCACTGGCCATGCTGGCTGCTGGGAGTCTGACATCATCTGGAGGGCCACAAGTCAGGCCCCATCTGCACTAGATGCTTCAAAGCAGTATCATATCACTTTACACAGTCATGGCTTCTCGAAAAGAATCCTGGGACTTGGAGTTTGTTAAGGGTGACGAGAGTTGCTAGGAGACCCCCTCTTCCTGTCACAGAGCTACAATTCCGAGGGGACTACAGTTGCCAGGAGCTTTGGGGGGAACTGCAGCTGTTTAAAGTGGTATGATACTGCTTCCAATGGATTGTGCAAGGGGGGAACTCAGGCTACAGTGTCCAACGTCATGCCTCCTCCTTCTCCTCACTTCTGGCTATTGGTAACCAAAATTAAACAATCAAACGGCTGAACAACCCCTTACCCGCAAGACTTGGGACTCGGGGGGGGGGCAGGGTGTGGTGGGGAGAAGAGATGCACCTTTCCTGCCTTTGGCAGAAAAGAATATATACGAGGCTCCAGAACCCAGCAGGCTCACACCACAGGCAAGGGCAATAGAAGCCAAAATGCACCTTCGATGCTCACAAGCTTTTGACAGGGCAACCGGACTTAGCAACCTTCCCTTCCTCTTATCGCCTTTCACCAAGTGTGGGGAACAGTTCTGGCCCTCCAGAGGTTGCTCGACTCCAACTGCCATCATCATCCCTGGCCAATGGCCATGCTGACCACGGTGGCTCTGGAAGGGCAAAGGTTCCCCACCCATGCCTTTCACAGATCAGCAGCACCCAAGACTGCCCACGCCCACCATCCACAAGACTGCTGAGGTAGCGGAAGCAAAGCAAACGGAACAAGCCTGTATCAAGAAGCGTCGACCTGCCCCAAGTCGCATCTTTTAAGGTCGGACTGCGCACCCATGGGGATTCTCAGAGACTCCTGGCTACCCGGAAGCCCTTCCATGGGGCTGGTGGACTCACCTGGAGGCGGGGCTGGTGAGCAGAAGCCATGAGCGGCTCCGACGGCCGAGACCCCATCGCCCACAGCCGCCTGGGGAGGAGTGAGCGCCCGAGTGGCAGTCAGAGGAGAATCCACGGCCCCCAGGTCCCCAATCTGCGTCTGCGCGTTCTTCCTCTGCAGAGTGCTAGCCGCTTCCAGGCTGGCGCAAGAGCTCGGGATGGAAGCTGGCATGCCTGCAATCGGCACGGAGCCCCTGCGTGTGCACGAAATGGGCCCTGCCGCGTTCTCTGTTTTGACAACCGCACCGACTGTGTGATTGAGGAGCCCACACGCTACCGGGGGAGTGGTGGGCCTAGGCCAGGGCTGCTGCCGCTGAGACAACACCGGCATAGTACCACCCTGCCCACTTAGCCTTGGAGAGTCAGTCAAGCGTGCGGAGACATCGCTGTACAAGTGCGGGCCGTTAATTTTCACCTCCGCAGTGGCGTTGGGACCGTTGGACGTCCCACAAGGGGACGCTTTCTTGGGCCTGTCCGTACACGAGGGGTAGTGGGCATCCTCCTGCGGGGACCCCAAGGAGTTCTGGGTGGCGATCCCGGGGGGGCAGGGCGCAGAGTAGATGGAAGGGACGCTCGCCTTGTCGGCGGCCTGGTAAGGACCGGCGAGGGAGCCGTCGGTCACGATTGCTGGCTTGACGTCTGCCTTTTCTGCCTGCTCAGAGTCCCAAAGCGAAGGCATCTGCTTAGCAGATAAGTGTTTCAAGATGCTGCACTGCAAGGCGACGACGCTGCACAACCACTGGAAGAACGGAAGAAACGGCCACAAAGTGAGACTTGGCAGAGGAAGCCAACAGTTAACTCAACACGAAATCCTGGAAAAGGCCCAAGTCTGGGAGGAAGTTAAACAAGTGGAAGCTTATGACATGGCCCAGCAAGCGCCTTGGGAAGCCTGGAACCCACCTGCATCTTCCAAGGGGGCTGCTTCCCCCCAACAAGGTCTCTGATGGCCCCCATATGGGCTGGGTCGGGCCTCAGAGCAACCCCATCTGCCTCCCCCCCAAAACTCTAACACAAGAAGCAGATGGGGTTGCTCTGGGGTCCAATCCAGGCCATGGGCCATCAGCTGACCATCCCTCCTGTAGACAAGCGACCTGAGAGAGCGTGAGGGAGCGAATTCCACAGTTTAACTATGCAAGCATGAAGAAATCCTCTCTTCTGTCCATCCTGAATCTTCCAACATTCAGCTTCACTGGACATCCAACAAGCTCCAGTGTTACGAGAGAGGGAGAAAAACTTTTCTCTATCCACTTTTCCCATGCCATGCGTAATTTTATAACACTTCTATCATGCCACCTCTGACTCGCCTTTTCTCTAAACTAAAAAGCCCCAAATGTGGCAAGCATTATGCCTTTAAATACCAGTGGGTGGTAATCACAAGTGGGGAGAGCTGCTGCTTTCACACTCGGGTCCTGCTGACGGGCTTCCCACAATGGGCATCTGGTGGGCCACTGTGAGAAGAGGATGCTGGACTAGATGGGCCCCCTTGGGCCTGATCCAGTAGCCAGGCTCTGCTGGTCTTATGGGGAAAGGACTCTGAGTCCACAAAGGATTCCTTATCCTAACATGCAAGCTGTTGACACAAGGTGCATTTGCATCACATAACAGGCTTGAGACGTCTGAACATGGGGGGGGGGGGAGAGGTCTATTTTGCCAGCGCAAGATGGCCTTCCTGTGAGGTGCCCGTGGGGGTCCACTGGCCCTGCAGCCTGAGGGGCTGCTTTCAACAAAGCCAGTGAACAAGCACAGCGGTGCTCAGAGGCTGATGGGCGAGGGTGGGGGCCAGGGGGATCCACTCCAGCAGGGGAGCAGAATGGAGAAGCGCCCATCGCCAGCCTTTACCTCTTGCTGCTCTGACTGGGTGGCTAAGTGCTCCGAGTTGCAAAGGTGCTTGTGCGAGGGCTCCTCGGGGACCCCGTTGCAGATGAGCTCCCCGTCTCTGATTGCTGCAGGCACCAGCAGTGCGGGTGGGGCCCAATACTGGGACTTGATGGCATCAGGAACCTGAGGCAGAAGAGAAAGGGGAGGGGGAAGAGGCCGTGAAATCTTTCTGACCTTTTTTTTATTTGTTAAATTTATATCCCACTCTTCCTCAGGAAGGAGCACAGGGTGGCAAACACAACAATTTAACAATGACAAACACAAAAGCATCCTCAAACTCAGTTACAACTTAAAGCCATTCTTCCCTCCAGCAATCTCCGGGGTGCCAGGAACAGCCCCCTGCAGCCATCCAATGCCTGGGTAAAACAGGAATGATGCTTTAACTTCCTCCTGAAAGTCAGTAGCGATGGAGACAGACACACCTCACTGGGGAGGGCATTCCACAAACAGAGAGCCGCCACTGAAAAGGCCCTGTCGTGGGGAAGTACCAACCAGGCAACCAGTGGCGGTTAGGAGCAACCCAAAGGCCTGCAACCTTCAAGGGGGCAAATGGCCTCCTGGGTGGGCAAGGCTGCCACCTCCTGGCAGAAGCACACAAGGCAGTTTCACCCAGGAGACAGCAGGGCCCTTCCAACACCTATAGAGCTGGTTATCTCCACTTCCACCCCTCCAGTCCAACGAAAGTCCTGCGAGATGACATCCTCTTCAGCTCCTTTGTCTGCCTCTCATTCAGCAAGACACAGCACAATGCGGCCTTCTCCTCTCCCTACGTACCTTGAGCCCCTTTCTTTTCATAGACTGCACCACACGGCGGTTGGGCGGGTGTTTCTTGTGGATTCGGTTCAGAAAGTCCACCTTAACCACGTGCTGCGAGATGGTGTCCTGGAAGCGGTCAAACACTCGGCACCGGTTGCTCAGGGTCATGTTCTTCTGGTTCAGCTGGGAAAGAGAGAGGGACACAGCGCCTCATCACAACTCCCCTCATGGCAGCAACATCTGCCACAACAGCACTGGAGCAACGTGTGTGTGAAAGAGTGAGACAGTGTGTATGTGTGTGAAAGAGAGAGACAGAGACAGTGTGAGTGAGTGAGACAGAGAGAGACAGAGAGAGAGAGAGAGAATCTACAGACCATCCCTGCCAATTTTCTGTTCCCCCCCCCCCCGGTCTGGAGGCAAAGCCTTGGCTTACCACCACGTGCTCGATGTGATTTGGACACATCCACCTGCCCAGGGGCATTGCTGTGAGAGGCGGCTCCAGGCAATCCATGTGGAAGAGGAGCGGGCAGTAATCACACTGGATGAGAGGGGCTACACGGCAACTCCTGAAAAGGGGGGGGGAATCATTACACGGAGCAGCGGGGAAAGCAAAAGGGATGTAGCAGATGCTGCCCACAACACCAGGGCCGGACTCTTTGCCCCACCGGCCCCAGCGTTGTCCATGCCAGTCTTCCCTGCCCTGGGGGCCCTCCGGACATGTTGGACCAGAACTTCCAACAGCCCCTGGCCAACTGGCTGGCCTACTCTGACCTGTGGCAGCAGCTCTCCAGGATCTCGGTAAAAAGAGGCTTCCCCATCACCCTATGAATTGGAGGATGCTGGGGCCTGAGAGCCTGGGGCCTTCTGCATGCTGAGCAGGTGCCTGACCCCTGGGGCCCTCCCCTCTCAAGGAGGAGGTGTCCACGATCGAGCCCACGACCTCTAACCCTCCTGAGCAGGACCTGTGCGCTCTTGGCCAACAAGGCTGGGGAGGAGGCTTTCCAGGCGAGGACTTGGGCGCACCCATGCCAAGAGCCCATGGGCCTCCTAGCTTTGCTTCAGCCCAGACCCTGCAGGAGCTCAGCCCAGCCAACCCTCATTCCAACTTCTGTGTGGTCCCTTCTCCAACAAGCAGGCAGAGAACTCCATTGCGGCAGGCCTTTGCTGCAGCAGCACGGCTAAGGCCCCCCTCCGCCCACCCGGCTCTGTTCACCACACGGATACCTGCTGCACGCGAAGCAGACTTTCACCGGCAGGGGGACCAGCCCATTGTGGTCCAGCTCGTGCTGGGCTTTCTTGACATTCTTCCCAGTTGTTTCCTCCTTCCTCCGCCTCTTACTTGTACCTGTGGGTGGGGGCGGGAGAGAGATGGAAATGCCCCTCTGCTAATCCTCAAGCAGCTAAGGGGCCAGGCATGGAAGGGGACGGGTGGACACACAGGTCCGAAGAGGAGGCACCAAACCCCAAAGGGAGGAGGAGGAGGCAATGAGCCGTACTTGCTCTGGGCCACCACTGCACTCAGACCCAGAATTTCAAGGCCACCTCCTTCGCCCTAAAGCAAAGCAAAGCAAAGCAGTAGCCCAGGCCAGCCCCAAACGTTCTCAGTACCTTCCTCAGGCACCTGGTCCTCGCTTCTGGTCCTCGCTTCTAATCACACCCGAGGCAGCAAGGCTGCCGTTCCGCCAACTGCACCCAGGGAGCGCAGAGCGGTCCATGGAGAACCAAGGGAGGCCGTCGCTCACCTGGGAGTGCAGTGGTGCAGGTCAGCTCGTTGGGCAGCTGGAACTGGGTCGGGTTCCTTTCCATGGCTGCAGCAATGAGCAGCTCAAAGGGCCGCTTCAGGTGGGGCTGCCCGCCGTCTGCCTCCGCTGCGGGGGCCGAGTCATCGTCCACGTCGATGATGTCCTCGTCCACGTCGTTCTGCTCCGAGTTGGGGGTTTCGGTGCTGGCGTTGGACGTAGGTGTGCCGGGCCGGCTCGCTCTCCGCTCCAAGAGCCGAGTGTGGGAAAGAGTCCGGAGGACGCCGCCACTTGCCCGGTCCAAGAAGTCTGTGTCGCTGGTGGGGGACGTGGTCCTTTTCCCAGACTTGTCCACCAAGCCGTTCACGTGTCCCAGCTCCTTCTTCTGCTCTCTCTTCTGCAAGGCACAACAGACAGGCAGTCTTAAAGCAGCAGCCTCCCAGTGGCCAAATAAAAGGGAAGAGCTGCCTTCACCTGGTAGTCCAAAGAGAGTCCTACAACGGTGTGCCTTTCATTAGCTTATAGCAGATCGCATTCGAAGTTATTCCTACACAAAGTAGACCACTGAAGTTAACAGTCACAACTAACTTGGGTATGTTCATTTTAATGGGTCTACTTGAAGTAGAACTTAGCTGAATGCAACCCAGTGGGTTCTACTCAGTGTAGACCCACTGAGCGTTAGGAACCCAAGTTAATCATGTCTATAAACTTTAATGGGTTGACTCTGAGTAGGACTAGCGTTTGATATAATCCAGTATTTCTACTTTGCCTTTCTATTAAGATGATCAAAACGGCTGATGAAGAGTCTTCAACAGCAGCCTGACCCACAGCATGTGACAATAGCCTAACCTGGAAGGGAATGGCTTGAGGCCAGCCACGAAAGGGAAAGTGGCTGGGGTCTCCTCCAAGGCATCACAACCGGATTTGGTCGTCGCCTTTTAAGCATGCAAAGCAAAAGGGATTCAAGGCAGGAAGGGTGACAAACACGTCTGGAAACGGCTATGCCCAGACATGGGAAGGGTGAAAGGGCTGAGCATCCCTAGCCTTCAGGCGGGCCTTCGCTCCCTTGTCCTCACAACAGAATTCTAGGACTTTAAAGAGATGCCACCAAAAGACAAGCAGTCCCTGTGGCCACCGAAGGCTCAAGAGGCAACGAGACCAGAGACTTTCTAGCGAAAAAGAAAGTCAGGTTCTCCTCATGGCCCAAGCCAGATTCCTTTGAGCGGCATGGGGTCATGCTGGAGGCAGAGGCTGGCACACTAGAGAAGGGGACTGAAGGAGAGTGGGGGCAGCCTTTTAAAGGGAGATGCCAGCATCTGGCCCTTCCGCATGCAAAGCAGAAGCCGCTCTGCTGAGGCCAGCCTCCTCCCCACCTCCAGCCTGTTGTGTCAGCGCTTGTCTTGGGGAGGGGGGTGTCTTAGGCCCTTTACTTTTTTGGGAGCAGGATCCCAGCAGGGTCCTATGTCTCCAGCATCCTGCAAGCCAATCAGCATGAATTGCCACGGAGAAGAGTCTTCTCACATGTGCCCTTGTGCTTTCCTGCTGATTGTAGCCAATCAGAGTGAAAGGTGAGGCAAGTCAGCCACTGAGAAGACTGTTCTCAGTCGCTAACACTCTCCCCTTTCATGCTTATTGGTCCTTAGGGATGTCTGTGGGAGAAGGGATTAACAAGGAACTTGTCCTCAGCTCAGCAGCCAATGCAGGGGGAGGTGGTCTGGGTGTGACTAACAGGAAGGGCCCTGGCACTCCTGGGTTGGCCACGACACCACTGCTTTGTACTCCCTGCACTTGTTAGCATGAAGCACTTTAGGAGTAGCTATGGTCTGGAGAGGGCAATGGGAAAGGGCAGAAGCTGGAAATCTTACATTGGAAATCGCTGGGCACCCAAGAAGCCAGGGCTGGCAAGGAAATTCCTGGTGTGTCAAATGCTGAAATCTTTCTCTTTCTTTTTTTGTAACTCCCCCCCCCCAGCCCTGCCAGTCGTTCCTCCCCTTCCAGCACACCCTGCAAGCTGGCAGCCCCGGGAGTCAATATTTGCATTCAGATGGGCTGCCCTGCTGGCTGCAGGAAAGGGCAGGCATCTCCGATGACAAGTTGGAGCCCAGCCCAGGAGCCTCCCTCCCTCCCATTCCCCACAAACGAAAGAGGCAGGCGCAACTCATCATGCCCCCACCCTTCCCGGCCTCTGCTGCTATGGAAACAACAGGAGGTCATTCCATTCTCTCTCAGCTAGCCGGAAGGAACTGGGAGGCTTGGCAATTGAGCTAGCCAGCCTGAAAGGAGGAGAGGCCCCTGTGCCATCACAGCAAGCTTCCACCACCCACTCCAAACACACACCCGTCTGCAATTTGCTCAGGAAGGCAGAGGAGGTAGCCTCCACCAAATTAGCTTGTCACAGCAATGCCAGCAACGAACACATTATCCACACGTTCTAGAGAAGCAGGCAAGGAAAGGAGCCAGCCGTCGGCTTATCGCTGCCTCCCTGTCACGCCCAAAGCTGCTCTTTGTGAATTCATTTATCTAGCTTCTTCCTTGGGATTTGTGGAGCAATTTTTCTCCCCTTTGAGAAAGGCAGGTGTTCAAAATGTGTTGGGAATTAAAAGATATTTTGTGTGTGCAGCTGTCTCTCCCCCACCAGCCGTATCGTGCCACAGCTGTTTGGAACCCTTTTGTTCTTCCCAGAGAAGAAGGAGAAAAGATTATATCCAAATGCCCAGAAGGTTTAATCATGAATGGGTGGAGGTGTCTTTACCTTTCGGCGCACAGTACAGCGGTGGCACATCCACTCCCCTGGAGGCAGCATCTCCTCGCTCAATGGAGGATTACTGTGGGGAGAGAGAAAAAGCAGGCAGTTATTTTTTGTGGCAACGCGTGAGCCACACCTTCCTCCATTTAGGCCAGTGGTGTGGCCCTCCAAATGTTGCCGGACTCTAACCCCCATCTGTCCCAGCAGCCAGCATGGCCAACGGTCAGGGATGATGAAGGGAGCTGGGGAGTGCAGCAACACCTGGAGGTTCCTCAGCCACTGGTTCATACCCAGAATCATTACGAGACACACTGCGGTGCAAATCCGTTCCAGGCCGTAAGCATCTGCAAGCCCTTTCGCCTCAAGGAGATGGAGGCTGCCCGTCATAACTGGGAGCTGTGCTTTTACGGACAAATTTGTAGAGGGGTATCTGAACCCTCTCCCCACCCTGACGGGAGTTCTCCCTGATAGCTCTCAAACTTATCCCAGGGCAACGAGAATGAACCTCTACCCCTTTCTGGGGAATACCCCTATCCTCTCTCTCCCCCCACCCTGAATTATACAGCTGAAATCCTTACTTGCAGCCTGCCACATGCAACTCCTTCCCCAATCAGCACAAGACCAAAGCAACTTAAGGCTGTGGGCGGTATATAAATTGAACAAAATAAATAAACAAATAATTGTCCTGCGGAAAAGTGAATTTCCTCTCAAGCTTCAGTGTTTTAGTGGACAAGCAGGTTCTCTTGCAGTATTTCCCTGTGTTTTGCTCCATCCATTCTTCCTTCCATTTTAACAAGATGCCCAGTCCCTGCTGATGAGAAGCATCCCCACAGCATGATGCTGCCACCACCACACTTCACTGTAGGGATTGTGTTTCTTGAGGCATGGGCAGTGTTAGGTTTGCGCCACACATAGTGCTTTGAGTTTTGGCTAAAAAGCTCTATCTTGGTCTCATCTGACCACAAAACCTTCTCCCCCATCGCAGCTGGGGCACTCTCATGGTTTCTGGCAAACTCCAGACATGCTTTCAGATGGTACTGTTTGAGTAACGGCTTCTTTCTTGCCACCCTCCCATGCAGGCCAGTGTTATGCAGAGCTCTTGATATGGCTGACTGGTGCACCGTTACTCCACTCCCAGCCACTGAACTCTGTAGCTCCTTCAGAGTGATTGTTGGCCTCTCTGTGGCTTCTCTCACAAGTCTCCTCCTTGTTCGAGCACTGAGTTTTGAGGGACGCCCTTTTCTTGGTAGTGCCTGGGTGGTGTGATGCAGCTTCCACTTCCTGATTATTGATCCAACTGTGCTCACTGGGATATCCAAACACTTGGATATTACTCTGTACCGTTTTCCTAATCTATGCATTTGTATTATGTTATCTCTCACTTCTGCAGAATGCTCTTTGGTCTCCATTTTCCTTCAGATCCACAGCCTGACCAATCCTTCAACAGTGGGGCTTTTATCCTGACAATGTGACAGCAACTTTAATGGTCCACAGGGGGAGGGCAATGGTCAGGTAACGGCGTCCTCGACAGGCAATTTCTTTCATCTGTGTAAATTGGGAGCTTCTGCAGCACAGGGGTTGAATACTTACACAAGCAACATGTTTCAGTTTTCTATGTTTCTTACACACACTTCCCAACATAAAACCAATGTCACCTTACAATAACTGATTTTGAGTTTCAGTGTTTCAGAATAAAATATCATATAGAACGAAATTACAATGTACCATTTGTCATTCAGTAATATTAGAGCATTGGTTGGGGGTATGATTTCGTTTGCAAGGCACTGTACATGTGTGTGTTTGTAAGAGAGAGAGAGCGAGAGCAAGAGAGAGAGAGAAGCTAAAATGCAGAAATCCAGGCTAAGCTTAAGCAGGAGATATCATCAGCAGAAAGCCAGGAGGAGGACGACAAGAACATTACAAGGCAAGAGTTACAAGCAGGCCCCAGGCTGATATATAAAGGTTGGTCCCTGTGCCTGAAAAGTTTCAAAGTCACCTTGAGCCACAACGCAGCCTCTCCCCTCCAAAGGTCCACTGCTCCTTGCTCCCTCTGTGCCGCTGGGCTGAAGAGCCACTCCGTGCTGAGTTGGCAATCTGCTACCACACACCATTCCAACAGGTACAATACATGTGTTTCAACTACACCGAGAAGTGAACTTCAAATCCTGCAGTGTAAAATTCTCCACTAGCGTGACTGACTTGGTTTGGGGCTTCGGGAGAGGTAGTTAGTGCTTGCCTTTCACAGTCAAAAAACAGGGAGCCTTGCAATCACCACCTTAAAAGTAGAACAGGTTCACTGTTGCATTTACAGATCGGGGCTCATTAAATAAGTAAGGGGGTCAGTGTCAGGACACCATGGACACCAGGGCTCCAATTCCTCATTCAGCTGTAGCCTACCTCACAGGAATGCTGTGAGGATGAAATGAGACATGATGCTCTGAACTCCTTGGGAAACATTATGGCTTGTATCCAACGCTAGTCCTACTCAGATGACAGCCGTTGAAAATAATGGATATTAGAAGTCCATTAATTTCAATGGGTCTACTTTGAGTAAAACAGTTGGATACGATGCAATAAAGTTCGCAAAAAAATACATTAGCACTTTCAAGTACTTCACCAAACACAAGACCCTGTAATCCAAGGGTTGCCAACCTCCTCTGGGCTCCTGAGGACACATCTGCTAACAGGAGAAACTGTCATGGGCACTCAACAAACCAAACACACACCTTAAGCTATTCCACTGGCTACAACAGAATGCTTCTTTCAAGCCTAATTTTGCCAGGGTGTGGGCGTCAGAGAAGATCCCTGCTGGTGCATGTGTGCCCTCGGGCACCACGTTGGTACCCCTGTGACCACACATTGTATCTGTTCCTGATTGTTACAACTGGATCATAATAATGTTTGAGTACCCTACAAATGCTCAGTGCCCTTTGACTGCAGAGGCTGGCCACAAATGAAAGATTGCTGCTCTGACTATATCAGAGGGAAATGCTCAGCAGGGACCACAAATTGCCCCAAGTTAAACAAAATTTAAAATAAAATCAGCCATTAGGTAAGCAAAAGCCTGGCAGGTCCATCGCAACAACAAAAGCTGAAACTGAGCTGTGGTCTTCCAAAGTCTCCAGTTCAAAGCTCACCAGATTCACTGGCACCAGTGCCCTCCTGCAATATTGGGACCAGAGTATGGGCCAACTTTACACGGTTGTCGCTGTTATACAAATTACAAAGGTAGCACAAGCGAAGCACTTTGAAATGGAACAAAAGTGCTATGCACATGCTGAGAACGAGGATTCCACCTATATGGCACTGCCTTTTAAGATGTTTTTAAAGATTTTCTAAAAACATGTTTTTAAGATGTTTTATTTGGGGGATGTTTTAAGATATTTTTAGTGTTTTGTCCTTCGTTTACCTGCCTGGGCTCCTTCTGGGAGGAAGGGCAAGATGGAAGTTTAATAAATAAATAAGAAAATAAATAAAATGGGTCTCAAAGGTGGCACACAACTGGCTCTCATTTGGTTATCTTCCTTCTGTCCCCTTCTTAAAATAGCCAACAGGAAAACCTGTCAACCAAACTACAGTGCCAGGCTGGGGCAGGGCTTCTCCTCTTCTGGGCCACAGACCGAAGTACATCAATAACCCTCCAGCTGCCGGTTCTATCTCTCTGCAGTAGCTCCAAGTGGCAGAAAGGGCTGGGGGGGCATTCACTCGTGGCAGCCACTACGCTGGCATAGAAAATTCTGTTCTGCTACAGGCTGTAGAGGAAGGAGAGAGATGGAATTGAGGGGATACTGAGCAAGGAGGTCAAGCCAGGTCTGTGCCGCTTTTGTTTCTGTACCGATGTTGGATTGGAAAGCTTTAGTCTTAAGACTCACAGACGTGCTTCTCTCAAAAGGCAGGCCTACAACAGGAACCTGGAGCCAGTGTACCTCCTGCCTACCAGATTCTGAAGCTTCCTGTTCAGAAATCAGACACAAGAACAAGGCAGGCAGCCATTTTGAGAGCACAGCTTAGGAAACAGGGAGACGAGGGGACTCCTGTGCGTGATTGAGGCAGTCTCGAGAGCACAGTGGAAAATCCACACACATTAAAACCACTTCTAAAACAAAAACAAAAACCACCCACAGTCTGACGGCAGGAAGCAGCCACAGATGGCCATGTCTGGCCACCTAACCTCCCACATTTACGTTGCAAGCACAGTGGAAAGAGGCAACAAAACTCCTCAGCCCAAACCCACGATAAACCTGGTAACCTGCCTTGGAAACACAGCAGAAGAGACAGAGCTGCTTTTAAAAAAGAAAGAAAGAGAGAAGTTTAAAAAAGGTAGCTACAGTAAACCCAATGCTCAGCTGCCCTCTGAGGCTTGAAGAATTTGCCAGTTTATTGGGAACCTCAGGCAGATCTGGGAGGGTGTGTGTATGGGGGTGGAACAAGCAAGCCAAGATTAGCAACTTCAGATTACCAGTGGCACTGGAGTTGTTGCATCCGTCTGCTTGGAGGTATGACATTGACATTCCAGAGTACAGCGGAATAACATGCAGCCAGGTAAGAACAGGATCCAGTTTGCAAAAATTAGGAAAAGTGCATGCACCAGCACACCTCACCTCCACTACTACACACACAGACACACACACACACACAGAGGCCTACCGGTAGAGGACAGCCATCCCATATTCCTGCTCTCCTGACCCACAAGCTCATCACCTCCAACATTCAACTCACAAAGGCAGTGCAGTTACAGCGTATTAGTAGAAAAAGGCCCTGGAGGCCAAGGAAGAGCAGTCACGCCACGCCATCTCACAAGGGCATGCATTGAGACTTTCACCTTTGTTGCCTAGGCTATTCCTTAACTAGGAAGCATTTTAGCTTCCGCCATTCAGGAATAGGGGCTGGAGATGGTGAACGGCTCAGCCTTAGCGCACAGCTTCCTCTTTTGGACTCTTAGTTACGTAGTTCTGCTTCAGGATTTGGGAATCTGTGTTGCATTTTGCAGACTTGCCACAGAAAGCAGCAGGGCTCCTCGCTTATTTCTATGCCAGGCTACAGCCAAGAGGCCTCAGGAGCATCCCTAACTCTACTAGGGATTAGCAATTCAACGTCTTACAATTGGGACCCACTGAGAAACACACAGACGTTGGCAAACTTTCCATTCTGTAAAGCAGTTGCATAGCACCCGTATAGCATACACCTCTCCTGGCAGCTGTCCCTCAAAAGCCTTCTGGGGTGAGGACCTCTGCAGGCAAACTGAGCTGGCCATACTTGGTTCCCACCACGAAGCGGCAGCCACCAAAACGCAGCCACTCAACCGCTCTCCCTGGCAGACATTTTTCCAGGCAGTCATTCCCAGACCAGAGAATGGAGACTGCACATCTTTTCCAAGACACAGATTAATGATCAGGAAACAGCTCCCTTCCCTCCACACAGTGGTGCTCTTTGTCAGGATCCTGCCGCGATGGGAGGGGGGGAAGGCAAGGAAGGAGGAAGCAGCGGCTGCAAGACCTTCTGCTGCTCCAATCCAGTCACTGAAAATCCACCTGCCCTTTAAGAATACCACCACAATTACTGTGTGCTTGCAGATGCTTCAAAAGGTTCCCCAGCAGCAAAAGCAAAAAGGGGACGGAGCAAGACATCCATGCAAGGAGTTCAGGGGCCCAGTGCTCTAACCCTTTAGCTCTTCGAGAAGGCCTTCATGCAGAAAGCAACCTTGTCGCAGGTGAAGCCCAGGGCTGGTAATTAGCACCAGCTTAGCTTAACCTGGCATGCTGGCACACCTTGCTCCTCTGTCCTAACTGGCTGAGGCGCTCCTGGAAGCTGGGGGGGCGGGGGGCTGCATTTCACCTCAGATATAGCCATCCTTCAAATTCTATATATATAGGCTACAAACCGATCCTTTGGGGATGAAAGGCAATATTTAAATGAAATGCAATATACAACTGCTGTCTTTGCAAGCTGAAAACCACAAACCTTTCAGAAGCATGTTTAAAACAAGCAGGCTGGTACAACAAAGGTGCTACGCTTAAAACCAAGCATGTCAGCAGCTACCTGCATGTTATACTGTCAACGCCCAGCAGACAGAAGGGGAGTCTTCCCAAAGCAGGAGCATTTCCTGATGATGCTCCCCTATCTCTCCCCTTTCCAGTAAGGCCCAGAGCTCCCCAGGGTGATCCAAGCAAGCTGGTTGGTTCCCAGCATCGCTGGACCAGGAAACAAGCTCTTCCTCCTGCTTGCTAGTCACAAAGAGTTCCTGCAGGAGCTCCTTGACACCCTGTCATGGCTTCTCTGATCAAAGCACATATTCTGTAAGCTGAGCCGGATGCTACTTGCCAGGAAATCCAGAGAGTAGTGTGTAGGTGTTTTGGGGTTGATGTTTTTTGGAAGGGGAAGGGAAACTATGACTGCACAGTTGTGCCCTCAGGCCACTGCTAAGCCTAACCCCTACAGAGAGCAATTTCCAGCTCAGCTCAGCTCACTCCCAACAGGTGGGGAAAGGCAGGTCAAGATACCTGACCTTCCTTCCAACCTGCTGCTGAAAGATTTGCTCTCTCTCTTTTTAATGGCATGATTAAGACTCGGCATGCTCGACACATCCCAGGAAGTCCAGTGTTTCCTCTTCTCCCACCTTTGGCAAACTCTTTACCAGCAGAACTATTTGCGCAAGGAAAACACAGCCAGCCCGCCAGCCCCTACAACCCACACCAACACCCAGACACCTTTTGCTCCGAGCCCTACGAGCAAGAATTGCACAGAGGAAACGGCACGCAAACTGCACCGGGAGAGATCTACAGCATGAAGCTGGGCTGGGCTGGCTGGGCCAAGCTACCAAGTCGAGAGCAGAGATTCAAGAGCTTCTGTTCAGGAAGATGCACACAGCCAAGGCAAGAGCTCCATGTGGCAAGAGGTTTCTGCTTGAGGAAGGCTTCTACCCTGGAGCCAACATCCTCAATCCCAGAACAAAAAAAGCTTTGTTATGCGCTCTGAATTAAACCCAGTGCCTTTCCCAAGCCCAGTTTGGCCTTTGTGGCCGGGGGGGGGGGGGGGCTTGCCAAGACTGAGGGCTCAGGTTAGCTTCTGTCTTTTTGCTACTACTAATTCCCCACAAAATCTTCTTGGGAGTTACTGCTTGTCTCCTCCCTGGAGACACCCATCATTCTCTACAGGTTGGATTACAAGAAATGAGGAAAAGGGGGAAGATAAGGAAAAAAGCATTCTGCATCAGCAGATCTGAAAGGCATCTAACTTTGCCACAGCTGTGACGCTCACAAATCTAGCTTCTGCTCAGGGGAAGGTAAAGGGGCTCTGTTCAAAGGAACTACTCTACACCAAGCAACACCTCTAGCTCAGTACAGGCTTGCCTGACGGGCAGCTGCTCTGTGTGGTTTCAGGCCAAGATCTGTGCCAGCTACTGCAGGTATCAGGGAGTGAAGCTACAGGAGTTGTGAGGAACCTGTGGGTTGCATCCAGCTCAGTTCTACCCAAGGGCAGACCCAGTGAAATTAACAGGCCTATGCTAGTCAGGCCCACTAATTTGAACAGGCCCACTCTCAGTAGGACTAACACTGGAAACAACCCTGTGGTTTTCCAGACATTGTTGGCTCTCCATCTGCCATCAGCCAACACGCGCAATGGTCATGGATGATAGTTGCTGTAGTCTGTCAACATCTGGAGGGCCACCACATGTTCCCTACCTCCATTCTACAGGCAAATTATGTGCTTGACTGCTGACTGCCAGCCAGTGCCTCAAAGACTGTTCACTGACATGTGTCTGTACATGCTTCAGACTCATGAGGAAGAGGGGGTTTCTTAAAAGCTGCAAGAGAACTTCCAGTGGAGCATCAGGCATGGTGGAATCCTGGCCCCCCACAAGGAAGGCGGCCGAGCACAGAGAAAGCTGGGTTCAAGTTACAATAAGCCGGGATCCTTAATTACAACCACTCGCTTCCAGAGGCCCAAGATGCATGTCGGCGCCACCAGACTGACCTGGGTGCTTATCCAATTGCCCAGTCTGAGACAGGGCCCTTTTGTGTGAACTTCAGCTTCTATAAAAGACTTCTGAAGTTACAAACTGCGCTTTTAGCTACAGCTAAATTATGCAACTCTCTCAGATAGTTTGATTTCCTTTCCCCACAGCCAATAATCAAGGCCCTCTTTACTGTTTTTTAGAAACAAAACAAAACACCTAGAGTTTTACAAATTTTGGCAGCTGCAGAATCCTTGATGTTTCACCTGCCTTGAACTAGTTCCATCAGTTAGTCTTCCAAGGGCTCCAAGTACAAAATAAGAGAGTAGGATCCACTCAGCCCTGGAGCGCTACGGGGAAACACACAAAAGGAGTCTCATGACACATACTAGTAAACATCCACAACATCCACACATGCCTCTTCTCCTTTCGCACAGCAACTCCAGAAAAGAGACCTCATTTTGTAAGATTCACACATGATGCCATTTAACTTAAATTGTTCCTTGGTTTAACCACTAAAGTGTTTCATTTTTGCATATACTGTTTGCAATCAACAAATGGCTCACACGTCCCTTAATTAATTCCTAACTGAGTATGTGAACTTACTTTCACTGACTGTCATGGGAAGGGGTAATGGAAGTTTTCTTTGTAGTGGCTGACTTGTGACACTTCATTCACACAAGTCATCACTTGAAAGTCATAGCCAGGATGACCATCACCAACCACATCTGTTCCTGGAGACATTAAAAATCTAGGCAGGTATTTAAGTAGCCTCCGGGCTTAGTAAGATCATAGGAAGAGCCCGCTGCATCAGGCCAGCGGCCCATCTAGTCCAGCTCTGTTCTCAGTGGCCAACCAGATGCCCACAGGAAGCCCACAAGCAGGACCTGAGCACATGAGCGCTCTCCCCTCCTGCAGTTTCCAGCAACTGGTATTTGGATGCATACTGCCCCTGACTATGGAGGCAGAGCATAGCCATCCTGGCCCTGTCTCAACTTGCTTTAAAGCCATCCAAGTTGATGGGTCATCACTGCCTCCTGTGGGCGTGAATTCCAGAGTCAAACCACGTGCTGTGTGAAGAAGTAACTTCTTTTGTCTGTCCTGAATCTTCCAACATCCAGTTTTATTGGATGTCCATGAGTTCTAGTGTTATGCAAGAGGGAAGAAATTTTTTCTCAATCCAATTTCTCCATGCCATGCATAGTTTCCTACACTTCATGCCACCTCTTACTTGCCTTTTCTCTAAACTAAAAAGCAAAATGCCAGATTACTGGTTGGAACTGGATTCTTGGGAGCATATTACTCTAGTATTATGTGAGCTGCTCTGGTTGCTGCTTTGTTTCCAGGCTAAATTCAAAGAGTCCTTGCCTGTAACTACTTTATGCCTTCAGGTGTCAGGTGGAAACCTGGGTTTTTTCAAAGGGCTTTCAGATTGACAGAGATTGAGATGGCTTCTAGGTATTAATTTCTCCCTCTGCTGCTGGTATTGCTTTTTGTTCTCTGTTTATTGATGCTGTTTTATATTGCTTTTGACTTTGTTGTTAATTGATGTGCTTAGTTTATAAAGAAAGGGTGGAATGCATAAAAAAATACATGGGTGAAAGGTCCTAAAGATTAAGGAGGAAAATGCTGCAAAGGATACTTCATCCAACTCTCTTTATTTGAAGTTGTCCAACTTTATAGAAGTTACTATGAACCCAGAATCAGTTATTGTTCTTTTTAACACTGAGCATACATAACTAACAGCTGGCTCTTTGCAAGTAATAATTCTGAATGAAGGTTAGATCAGCAGAGGAGAAAATGCCACATCGCCAGGAGAAGTGAGCCAGAGACAGTGCTAACAAAGATGTGGCTTGTTATTTCAAACCAATATATCTATTTCCAGCCGTTCACAACTCTTCCTCGGCTTCTCCCATCATCTAACCAATCACAACACCATTCCTTGACCTTTCTGCTTTGTTTAGCCTTCCCTTTACCCCACAACTCTTTAGGCCCTTCAGCCGGCTCATTTCTGAGGATCTAACAGCTCACCTGATGGCTGCCAAAGAACGTGACTGAGGCACTGGACAGCTCAGCCAGTCACTCTCAAAGCTTCATCACTGACACAAAATCCCTTATAGTGCACCTGCCATACAGATAAAAACCAAAGATGCAAAGCTGCTTCATACCCACTCAGGACCACTAGTCCATTTACAGTCCAGTACTGTCTATTCTGACTGGCTGCGGCTCTCCAGGGTTTGGGGCTGAGTGCCTTCCCAACACCTGCTATCAAAATCCAGTAACTGGGAAATCCTGGAACTGACCCTGGGACCTTTGACAGGCAGAACATCTGGTCTGCGAGTTAACGCATGGCTGTTCCTAACAAGCTGCAAGCCATAAGCAGTCATTAGCTAACAGCTACTCATGTTAAGGGAGCTTCCCACACTGGAGTCTCCCAACAAGGAACCAGAAAATCTTTTGAGGAATACTTTCCCCTACACACACCTGAAGCAATGCTTGGTGCGTCACACTGCACATCTAGAACACTGACAACAGGAGGAGGAGGAGGAGGAGGAGAAAAGTGGCAATAAAATATTCAGGAAAGTCAAACCAAAAGCAAAGCCACAGAGATCACAGGTCCAACCCAGATTTAGCCAGTTTTGTTTTAACACAATTCCCAAAGACTGATTTATTTAGCAATGCTAATGTCTTTGTACCATAGTAGCATTGCTAAGGCATGACATTTGCAAGGCCGGAGCGGAAGGTGTTAGGTTCTCCATTGCCCAACAGCAGAGCCTGTGTTTTGCAGGTAGAAGGATCTCCAGTTGGGCTGTGGGGCGGGGAACCCTTGTGAGCCACTGTCAGACAGTGCGGACCTGGGATGGGAAACCTTTTCAGCCAGATTCATATCTTCCACCGCTCCACAGACAAACCACCTGTCAAAGTACCACACACAGCACTTCCCCAGTGCTCGGCATCCATCTGATATGGTGTCAAGTGTAGGTCAGGTGAGCGTGCCTTGCCCAAAACGACCTTGTGGGCCAAATGGGGAAGGCTGGTGGGCCCAATAAGGTTCTCCACCCTGGCACAGACAATACTGAGCTACATGGACCAATGACGTAGCTTTCTATGTTCCCAGGCCCCGAAGACAAATCAAATCAGAATCTTAAAGCATTCATCAACCTATCAACACTGCATGTGTGTGACAGAAAAAGCAAGCAAAGACTCTCTAAAGTTTGAATGGGGACAGTGCTTTGGGTATGGTGAAGAGTAAAGAGAGAGGCAATCAACTCACACGAAGAGCAACTCAAGCGCTACCCTCAGGAGGCAAGGAGGATGCCCAGTCCGGGTGAGGCAAGGGGAGAAGTTAACATTTCAAACCAACACAGGTGGCATAGAAATATAAGCGTGTGCCTCACTGTAAGCGTTCACTCCAGCTCTTTAAAATGACATAACTATATTGAGAGGCCAAGACAGAGACAAAAAAGCCAGACAGAGGACACTGAGACAGTGCCTGAAAAGCAGTAACACGAGAACCTAGCAAGCAGAAATGAGGCAGAATCACAGAAACCATGTGGATTGGGGACACATTTAAGTCGGGGATGGGGGGGGGAGAGAGAGGAGGAGGATGTCAAGACCTGGGTGAGAAAATTTAAATTATCTTATGCTGTATTCTCTTTTGCTATATTCTCTTTCACAGTTCCATAGACCGTGCGCTGCTGTAGTAATCCTAACTTAAGAGCCAAACAGGAAGCTATAAATGGGATTTGACCTAGATGGATAGTATGGATGGTTTGCTAAGTTCAGAGAAGGCTTTTACAGCCTCGAAAAGAGCCAATTCACCTGCTCCTCATGCTGCAACTGCCACTTATTTATTTGCTAGTTACCTGTTTTATACCGCTAGTGCTTCTCCCTGACATTCTTGTAATTCCTCAATGAAATCACAGTGCGAGGAAGACACGGCCTTTGGTGAGCTGAGCTCAACTGCAAGATTATAAATTCACTTGGGAGCAGAGGAAAGAGGAGAGAGACAGAGTGTACATGTAGTGATTTAGGCAAAAAAAGGAAACTAGATACGTATAAGCAAAGTGTTGAGAGAAAAATAAAATAACACTGTCAGATTAAGAAGCTTTTCTAGGTATTTTTTTAATTAAAAAACAGTATTTATTCCTCCACAGATGCAGCCTGCAGCTCAACTCAGAGGGCCGGCAAAGCGTGTTATGTACTGCACGGCTTACAGAACCACTCTGTCCATTTGTAAGCAGGGTGGCCCAGGCAAACACAACTAAATGTAAATGTACTGCCTTCAAGTCGATTCCAATTTATGGCGACCCTATGAATAGGGTTTTCATGAGGCTGAGAGACAGTGACTGGCCCAAGGTCACCCAGGGAGCTTCATGGCTGTGTGGGGATTTCAACCCTGGTCTCCCAGGTCATCATCCAACACCTTAACCACTACACCACACAAGATAAGACAGCTGCAGA
Organism: Rhineura floridana; assembly: GCF_030035675.1. NCBI lineage: Eukaryota > Metazoa > Chordata > Lepidosauria > Squamata > Rhineuridae > Rhineura > Rhineura floridana. The sequence goes on along the minus strand of NC_084500.1, from coordinate 19,379,783 downwards.
AAAGTGTTTCGGGTACATAAGAGAACTCTAGCTAGTCTCAGCTAAGTGTAGAATAATGCAAAGGAAATAGCAAACTGGACAGGAATGTGGGAAAGACCTGGGTTCAAATTCTGAAGAAATACAAAACAAACTGGGTTGTCTCTCCCCGTCTCTCAACTTAACCTATCTCATAGGGTTATTGTGAAGACAAAAAAGTAACTGTAAAACGTTCAATGAGCTAAGCAATGCTAAAGAAACAATTCACTGCATTCTCCTTGTTTTTTTCTGAAAGCAAATTATGAATTTCTATAACACAAGCAAGACACAGCCTGAGCAGAAGGCAGTACTCTTAACGGAGGAAATTATTCCCAACTCTAATCCTTCTGGTACAAATTAATGCACAGCGGACAAGCCAGAAATCACACCCCAGCCACAAGAAATCACAGTGGGAGAGGCAAGGTCAACTCCAGCTAGAAAGAGCAAAAAGCAGGATAACCCCTTCTCTGTTTGATAGGTACATCTCATGTATACGCAACTCAGAACTGCCTTTGCCAACCTAGTGCCCTCCAGAAGCTTTTGGACTACAACTCCCATCAACCCCAGCCAGCATGGCCACATTGGAGGCCACCAGCTTGGAAAAGGCTGGCTTATGACCCATGTACCTTACATAAAAGACAGACTCCAGGACAAAATGAAACACTCCTGCTCTTATTTCCCAAACTGTGCCTCCCCCTCCAGCAAGAGTGCACAAAGCTTGCTCACCACAGGAGTCTCTTTCCTCCTTTCGAGTAACCAGCCCCAGACTTCCTCCTGCGCATTGCACTAAGGAGGGGGATTACTCCCCTTCTCTCAAAACCCGAGGAAAGATTCTACTCTGCTCCAATTTATTTATTTTGCAAGGGGGCTGGGGAAGTAGAACCAAGCTGACATCAAATTGTGACTGGTTGTCACACTTTTCCAGCACCTATTTCTACATCTTTGGCTCTCCCTCCCCCCCCCCGCCTTTCAAATTCAGGTTAGGTTCTGAAGTCCAGCTGCTTACTGTTCTCATCTCCCACAAGAGGATACCAAAGGAACCACGGGATTTAACTGCCTGTGGCTCAGTTATTTTTAGAACTTTAAATGCAAAGATTTTTGCTTGAACTTAGAAGTCAAAAAATGCAAGGGGGAAAATGCATGTGTGGGTGGAGAAGTGGGAAAAGCATCAGACTCAATACGTATGAAATGTAGGAAGCTGAACACCATAGAAAGGAGGACCAAAGTTAAACAAAATGCCAGAGAAACCTCCTCAATACGTTGGAAGTGTATACAATCAGGCAAAATTTAAACAAAAGCAAATGATGGACCCCTCCCCCCCCCCGCCAATTCAGTGGAAAAGCCACATGCCTTCAGCAAAAGGAACTCACAGCCATCATTCCCATCCCCAGTGAAGTTATCCAGATGAAGACAGGCATGAACGGGAGGCCCCAAAGTATCTTGGTTGCCAGGAGGCAAAATGGTCAATCTGCACGCACTGGCAAACGCAGGGGACAAACAAATCTCAGTTTCCCCAACAGGAAGGCCATCTGGGCCCTGCAGGCAGGGGAAGTGGATCTTCCAGGAAGGACCCCAAAAAGTCCATACCGTAGCTACTAAAATGGACAGCAACTCTCCCCAACCTGGAGCCCTCTGAATGTTTTGAATTTGGAGCTCTCACCAGCCCCAGACAGCATGAGTGCATGATCGCTGGGGCTGATGAGAGTTGTTGGTCCAAAGCATTTGGTGGGCATCAGGTCAGGGAAGGCTGACACAGAATATCCTATCAGCAGGATAAACAGCTCCAGGCTACATGAACAATTTCCCCCTGCGCTGCCTTCTCCTCTCACTCCCCTCCGCCCCCAGTTGCAGGGCAGGGCTTGCTTTTGTAGTCAGGCAACAAACTCCATCAATGGAAGCAGAACCGCTCTCTCCCCAAAAACCTCCAACGTGGATTGCTTCCCCTCGGTTTATGAGCTCAAGAACCGTTGCCCTTTGCCACACTAGATAGCAAACCTCACACAGTTCTCTCCCTCTCTGACTACAAAGCCAAGATTGCGGGTACAGTCCCACAGCATGGAGTCAAGGAACTAATTCAAACCCAGCAAGAAAGCTTTAAGTAGGAAAATCAAACAAAAATGTTGAGGATTTTTCTTTGTCAAGCCTCCACATTACCCAAGCATCTTCAAGGTTTTTCCCCCTAACAATTGAGATTTTTGACGCACAAGGAAGAGTTTGGCCAATTAGACGGGCTTCCTTTTATGGCCGCTCACTTCCCTTTCCTAACAGGCACACAGAGCTCTCCTAGGCCTAAACATCTGAGCAACCCTGCCCAGAAGCCAACTCCTAACCGAACAGACCCCAAATGCGCCTCCTTTCTCTGCTCGAGGTGGCACGCACGGAGGTGGGCCTGGATTACTAAAGGCCTTAGCAGTAAGGAAGAACAGGGAGCCCTAAGGGGCTCCCCATAGCTGGAACAATGAGCTGGCAAACCAGCAAACGAGCTTTCACGCAAGCATCCCAACAATTTGGCGAGGAGGAGGAGCTCCAACACCTCCAGGAAAATAAACAAAAGAGGTGAAAGGAGGAAGGGAGCCAACGTCCGGATCCTGTGCAGGTTTCCTCGGAAGAAACCTGCAGAGAATTGCAGCCCTCCCAGAGGCCTCGCCCCCCCTTTCTCCAGGTTGGCCTTGGTAGCCTCCCCGCCTCTCTCCTCCTGCAAGGCAGACCACCGGAAGGCCAAGGCAGGCGGCTTGAACGCAAGCAGCGGGCGCCGGAGGGGAAAGGGGCACGGTCACCGATCGCAGCGTGCAAGGAGAAGAGTAGCGCGGGGGGGGGGGCAGGAACGAACCCGAAGAGACCAGATGGGCAAAATGGCGCTGGGAATAAAATGCAACAATTTCAGGCAGGTCGCCATGTTGTCAGGAGCAAGCGGGGCCCGGCTGGGAAAGCAAGCCGCCAGCGAGCGAGCGAGGGCGGAGCGCCGGAGCGCGTCGCCTTTGGCCGGCGGGGAGGGAAAAACACGCACACAATAAAGGAGCCGGTCGGGCCGGAGCGACGAGAAGTTTCCGCCCGCGCAGAAACCAGGCCGTGCAAGAATAACGGGGCCTTTCGCGAGGAAGCGGTTCGCCGGAGCGGCTGGAAACCATTGCAGAAGAAAAAGGGGAATCCGAATCGGTGCAACCCCCCCCACACACACACACACTCGCACAAGGGGACAAGTGAGGAGGAGGAGCCGCAGCACAACGAAGCAACAGAAGAGAGAGCAGATCCGGAGCGACTCCGGAGCGACACAAAAGGGAGGTTGGACGGGAACCGGCAAAAAAGGACGGGGGGTGGATGCGAAAGAGACCCTGGAGGGAGCCCGCCTCGGAACCGGCACCCCCATGCAAACAAGGGGCGTCTCTCTCTCACCAGCACTGGAGATGGAAGGCGGCGGGGCAGTGGTCGCAGCAGAGCAGGTCGCCGCCTTCCTTGCAGCTGTCGCAGCTGTCGTGGTTGGTGGCGCGGCCGCTTCGCCGCTGGTGCTGGGCCGCCGCCGCCGAGTGGTGCGGGTGGTGCGGCGGGTGGTGTTGGTGCTGCTGGGCGCCGTGCGGGTGGTGCTGCTGCTGCTGCTGGGCCGACTGAGGATGGTGGTGGTGGTGCTGATGCTGCTGGTGGTGGTGATGGGCCGGAGCGTGGTGGTGGTGGTGGTGATGGTCTCCCCCGCCTCGGTCCGGCCGGCGGCTCCGCTTCTCGCTGCCTCCGCCGTCGTCGCTCCGGGGAGGCGCCAGCAGCGCCTGGATTTGCTGCCATGGCCAGCGGGGAGAGAACATCAGAGAGAGATTGGGGGCGGGGGGGAGGAAGGCAGCAAGCACCCCTCCCCCAAGAGCGAGCGAACGAGCGCGCGCCCGCACCCATGCCCGCGCGCGCCCCTCCCCCTCCCCCGTTGCTCACCTCCATCAGCCCCCCCGACGTGTCCAGGTCGTAGACCACCGTCTTGGCCTCCATCCTCTCCCACATCCAACAACGGCCGAGCTGGGCCGGCGGCGGCCCGGGAGGGCGGGAAGCGGAGAGTAAAGGGGGGGAGCGCCGCCGCCGCCCCTCCTCCTCCGGGTCACTGACAGGCCTGGCGCGGGCAGGGGCGCCCTTCCCCCCGGGCCTCCTCTTCCTCCTCCTCTTCGTCTTTTCTTCCTCGGGTCCGCGGCGAGGGAGATCCTTCTCTTCCTTCCTCTCCCTCTCCTTCCCCCTCCGGCCTAACCGACGGGCCTCGCAGCCGCCGCCGGTCCTCGGAGCGGCCCCAGGTAGGCTGAGGGAACGGCTGCCATGACAGGGGGCGGGACCCGCGCGTCCTCCGTCTCCGTCGCTGCCGCCTCCGCCGCTGCGCCTGAGGGGAAAGGCGGGCGGGCTCTGACGGGCGCCGTCGCCTCACACACAGGGCCCCGCCGCCGCCGGAGTCGCCGCCACAGCGCTCGTCGCGCAGGCGCACAGCGCCCTCCCCGACGCCTGGGGAGCATGCGCGTGGCGGCGGCTACCCGCCGCGCAGGCGCGAAGTTGGGGGGGGTAAGAAGCGGGGGGAGAGAAAAGCGACGCTTTGGGTTTATTTATATATTTATGCTGGCGTTCAACCTCCCGTTCTGTGCGCACGCGCAGTTCCTCCCTCCTGTTTCTGCGCACGCGCACTTCCCCTTTCTACGTATACCGAGTCCCCTACCCTCTTTCTGCGCACGCGCTACCCCGCTCCCTTTAGATGCACGCGCAGAGCGCCCTCCCTTTTCTGCGCAGGCACACTAATCATCCCCGGTTTCTTTTCTACGCATGAGTGTGTCTCGCGCCTTTTTGTTTCTTTTCTACGCATGCGCAATCTTCCTCCCCGGCTACCTTCTCTTCGTACGCAGGCGCAATCTTCCTTTTTTCTTCTACGCATGCGTACTCGGTGCTTTAAAAAACCTTTCCACTATTTTACTCCCGCTTTTTTTTCTGTTAACCATTGTAATGGAACTTTACAAAATCAAGTGAAGCAACACTTTTCAAATAATTATGAAATAAACATACATGCGGGTTTACTATTACGTTTCCTTTCTACGCAAGCGCAGTCCCGCCCCTCTTTTCTCTCCTCCCCTTGCTTCTACGCAGTGGCGTTCCAATCCCAGCGCAGCGCTATTGCGCATGTGCAGATCATTTACTGATTGGTCGACAGCAGGACTGATAGAATGATCGCGGCCGCTTTTCGCGCGTGCGCACAAACGGTCGCTGGACCGATCCCGGGCATGCGCACTGGCGCTCAAGCGCTGCAAGGGGCGGGGTTCTTTTTTGCCATATGGGAGGAAGAACGAGGCTCAGTTCTTTTGTCCGCAGCCCAGTTCTCCCGGTTCTTTTTGAAGCGTTATTTAAGTTGTAAAAGCAGCAGATCCTCATATGAGAAAATGGAGAGTTACTGCTTGATTTGCCCTCGAATCTGGTAAGGATGCAGGAGGTCGCCTCACCCCTCAGCCTGGATCATTATTAATTGTACTGCTGTTATCATTAGCATCAGGGCTCACGTCATAGGAACGTAGGATGAAGCCTCGGGTCGTTGGTTACCTAGCTCGCTATTATCTACACTGAGTGGCAGCAGCTTTCCAGATTTTCAAACGAGAACCTTGCCCAGCCCTGCTTGGAGATGGCATCGGGGACTGAACTCAGGGATCTTCTCCATGCCAAGCAGGTGCGCTGCCACTGAGCTATGGCAGACCTTGTGGGGCACCTGCCGGTGCTCCACCCCCCCATGCATGGGCCTCACTGCCCTTCTCTCCTGGGCCTCTTGGCTCTCATTCACCGGCCTTCACCTGCCATCTCCAAGCATGCAAGCATTGACAAGGAGGAAGAGCCAGGAACCTAGGAGGTGCCTCACACGGGAGTCCTCCTCCTGCTGCTCCCGTGTAGACCAGTGCTCCATCTAGCGCAGTGATGCCTACGCCGACTGGCAGTGGCTCTCCAGGATTTCAGGGGGTGGGGTGGGAAATCTCTCCCAGCTGCATCTGGAGACGCTGCCGGGGATTGAACCCAGGACTCTCTGCATGCAAAGCAGACGCTGAGCTGCGGCCCCTCCCCAACTACCATGGACTCGTAACTGATGCAACCCCTGACCATTGGCCCTGCTGGCTGAGCTAGGTCTCTTCCCCAACAGCAGTACTTTCTACCTGCCTTCGTTCTCTTCCCCTCTGGGTGGTTCTACGAATTGGACCCAGGGGGAGAAGGCAAATGAGTGGACACAGCAGTAACGTGGAGAGGAGGAGGCACACTGAGAGGGCTCTCCATCGAGGGTTAACACCCCTCATTTAATTATATTCTACCCTGGGGCTTGTGTGTGTGGGGAGCTGAGTCTGGAGCTTACAACAACCCTGCCAGGTTGTCCTGTCTTTATCCTCATGTTGTGGATTAGAGGGAAGTGTTCCCAATTGGGCTGTCCTGCACTGCACAGGCTCTCCTTACGCAGGCACGTGTTCTGGTGGATGTCTGCGTGGGGCTAGAACCCTTCTTCCCAGTTAACATCAGAGCAGCCCTGCCCGATCAGGACAAAGGTCTGACTAGCCCAGCCTCCTCTTTTCCACAGTGGCCAGATGCCTCTGGGGAGGCCACAAGCAAGGCTCTGGGACAATTGCCCCACTGCTGCCTTCCTTCTTGCCATTGCCTGCTTACTTGCCCCAGAGGCAGAAGGCGAGCTATGTGGAAGATGCTGCCTTCATCAGCCGCTTGCTCACCCTTGAGAGGGCAGGTGGACAGGCAACAACAGAGAGAAGTCTTGGGGCAGCCCCACATGTGTCTTCCCTGGGGCTTCTTAAGACCTGTGTGAACACTAGAGCCAGCACCAGATTTTAGGGCGCCCTTGGCACAGCGTTGTCGATGCTCCCCAACACCCACCGTTGCAGCCACATTTTTTTTCGTCCACCACAGCTGACTCAGTGGGGGCCGCCAACACCACTTGCTGTCCTCACTGTGCTGCATTTTAACAGCGGACGGGCAACGATGCCCCTGCCCTCCTGCCATTTTAATTTACCCACAATGCAATGTCTTTGCCTGTAGATTTAGGAGGGGCCCTTCTGAGCTGGAAGCAACTTCAGCCAGTGCCCGACCTGGCCAACCATTGGCGCCGCCAGGTCTGAAGGACACGATTTGCCACAACACTGCAGGTTCTTCTAAAACACCAGTTTTATTCATGAAACAATTCAAAAGGTCAGTCCTTGCCCCCGTTTCCCCCTCCCCCCCAAAAAACAGGCTGAACAACTCAGAATTTTACTCTATTTTACACTCTACAGGTAAAAATGTTTTCCCACACAGCTGGCGGCCAAGGGGACCGAGACAAGACCACCACCCCCTCCCAAAACAGATGCCCCTCCCACCCCAAGAGCCCTTCTCATAGAGAAGGAGGTCCAGACCTACCTGCTTGGCTGAGCATGTGTTGAAAGGAGGGGGTAGCTCTGGGAGGGGGGGTACTTCCCCTAAACTCACAACCCATGTCCGCCTTGGAGCTGGCCCAAACTCTAAGGCTGATGCGACATTTCCCTCCTGTTCCAAGGAGAATTGAACAGCTTCGCAGAAAGCACATCAGGATAGGGGGTCGGCAACTGGTGGCCCCTCAAGATGCTGCCTGCCAACAGTGCAGGCACAAAAGAAAGGCACAAAGGGGAGGGGGCTAGCCGCACCAATGGAAGGTGTGGCGGGCGCTTTGGGTGGAGGGAATTGGGGGTCGTTGTCTCAGCTTGTCATCCCCTTCTCCAACCCTTTTGAAGAATTGGAGCCCGAGTTTGCCTTCTCCCCTCTTCCCTCCATGTCCCCTTTTCCTTTTGTGCCATGTCTTTCAGACTGCAAGCCAAGAGGCCAGGATTGTCTGGTTGTCATTGACTCCATGTAAGCTGTTCTGGGAGCTGCCTTGGTGGGAAAGCTGGGTGCAAATGCTCCAAATAAACAAAATGGTGCCCCCCCCAAAAAAACTTCATTCTGGGTGGCGCATTAAGCTGTGAAATGCCTGAAAAGGTGTGTGTGATCCAGTTTCCTATGCAGAAGGGAAAGTAATTGGACGCTGGGCTTATTACGCGATGCTCCGTTTGGCAGGGAAATGGAATGAACAGACATGCACAGTCTTCTACACAATAGTGTCGTGGCAAATTCAGAAATGCAGTTTCTTCCTAAGAAGTCGCACCACACTTCGCAGCCACGTCCCCATTAACATTTTCCCGCAAGTCTCCCCTGCTTTCCATGTTGTCTCTGAGGCCACACTCCACTACAATAGACATCGCTAGGAGCCAACCAACATGAAAAGGGTATGTGTTAGCTGCCGAGGAGAGTCTTCTCAGTAGTTGACTCACCTCCTTTCATTCTAATTGCCTCCAATCAGCACAGAAGGACAAGGGCTCTCAATAGCTAACATGCTCCACTCTCCTTATTGATTGGGACCTGGCTGGGACCCTGCTCCCAAAAAAATAAGGGGTGTGTGAGCCCTGACAGCTAGACTCCTCCTCTTACAGGAAGGAATAGCTGGCTTGCTCTCTCACTTTCGCCACACAGTTGGGGAGGATGGTTGAGATCCTTTGTACTCCTGCGCCCAAAATGGAGACTCCCAGAGGTTAGTTGCGGAATAGCTCTAATAGCAAATTGGCAACGAGGGGTCTGGTAGGCGCATGCCTCGCTTCCGCCCCCTACAAGGACCTATACTTGTGTGTACAAAGCTGCGAGCCCACATGTGAGAATTCTTGCATACAGCTCCTTTTTGCCCTGGGATCAAGCAGCTTACAGCTTAATTTTATTCTTGTTTATACAGAGCTAAGCGCTCCGTAACATTGCCTCAGAGGAAAGCTGCGTTCCGCTGATTTTTACCTCGTGCAAATGACATCAGAGTGGAAATCGCAAGTTGCCTTAAAGCTCATTGAAGGAACAAGTTACACAGGCTGTAGGGCCTTGAAGAAAGCGTTGCAGACGCCTGCTTTTTGCCACCCTAGCTCACTGCAGAGAGTACATTAAAAAAAACCCCAAAACAGCCACTTGCTGCGGCCCCCCAGGCTAGCCCAGGCTATCTATTCATATTATGAGCCTGCGTGGCGTGGGACCTGCCATGCAGGAGGAGGAGTCCAGCAACAACGTGTGGCGACTTTGCAGGCTGGCAACTGCAAAAATAAGGTCCTCTGCTGGCTTGTGTTCCGGCTGATGGATCGCAGGTTGTACCAGTATAAGCGGGGTTGTCTGTGCGTGTGCAGGGCTCTTGGGCCGAGTTGCCCTGGGCAGGAAGGGGAATGTTTCGGGGTGGACCTCTGAGGTCTGGAATGAACTGGAAGGAGAGTCCTAGGGTCCTGCTGTGATCCTTACCTCATCTCTATCTGCGCCAGTTAATGCTACACAGTGGGGGATCTTTTCCAGCCTGAGAGGGCCACATTCCCTGTGTGTGGGACCTTCCAGGGGCCGCGTGCCAGTGGGGGGGCAGGTTGAGAGCCAAACATGGGTGGAGCAATAGAGGGAACGCTCGCCTATGGCACTGTGAGGCTGGGAAGTGTAGTTTGTGAAAGGTGCTGAGAATTGTGAGGAGACCCCGTTCCCCTCATGGAGCTGCAATTGTCAGAGTGATTTCACAGTGGTTTAACTCTTGAGAATTGTAGAGGGGAGGGGGTCTCCTCACAACTCTCGGCACCCTTCACAAACTACACTTCCCAGGATTCTTTCGGGGAAGCCACGACGGTTGAAAGTGGAATAACAGTGGAATAAATGTCTGGTGTGAGCGTGGCAAGTCTGTCAGTTTTAGTTTCTTTCACTTTCTCGGTTTTGCAGTCTTAATTTTAGTTCTCCACATTCTGCATCAGTTTGTGAATTCTTTTCACACAAGTTCATGAGCATTTTAGTGCCTGTCTCTCCTAATACGTACTTTGTTGCTTGCTAGTGTTGCCCAATATCCTACCATTTTGCAAAGCAATTCTCTCTGCTGCAATGCATTTCCCACTAATCTATGCATTTTTTAAATGCGCGCTTTACCCTATTATACGCATTTTTGTGGACGTAACTTGGCAGGACCCCTGCATTGCAAACTTCGGAGCAGTGCGAATTTCAAAGACCATTTTGGCTTGTGGATTGTTTTGGAGACACCATTAAATGTGAACTGAACTGAACTTTCCCCCCATCCCTAACCAGAAGTTACCAGTTTCTCCTTCTGGGTTATCTGAGACCAGGGAGCGAAAGATCTGTCAGTTTCAGTTTTCTAAGTTTTCTCAATTTTCCAATCTTAAATTCAGTTCTCCACATTGCTAGAGCAATTTGCGATTAAAAAAAAAAAATCCTCATGAAAATCCTCCAGCCCTTTAGTGCAAATTTCTCCTAATAAACACGTTTTTGTAGGCAATTTTGACTAATGTACACATTTTTCCAAGCCGTTTCTTTTGTGTTATTTTCACTCACATATTCCCCTAATAGATGCATTTTTGTAAACATTGGGTGGCTGGTGAGCTGCATTGCAAAATTTGAATGGCAGGCATTTCGAAGGATGGCTGTGTCTCGGTTCACATATTGTTTTGGAACGTGCAAGTTTGATAGATTTGAACTGAATCAAATGTCTCCTCCATCTGAGACCAAACCACTTGCGGAGTGATGCCCTTTGCCACCTGCTAGTCTTCATTCTGGCCTCTGGGGCTCTCCATTTCCTGTCCAAATTTGTCCATCTCCCCAATATACCATGACCCTTACACATCTACCTCCTGTGACTGGAAACAGGCTTTGCTTGACCGTGTGGGGCCTCCTTAGAGGTCAATGCGGGTGCAAGGACACTTCAGAATCCCCCCCCCACCATATGTAAGAGAAAGGAGCAACTTGCAAAAAAGGAGAGGGCTGGAGATGTGTAAAAATCCCCCCATTCCCCAATACATTTCACCCCATTTTCTCAAAACCTTATTCTAAAAAAAAAAACTCACGTCCTTTTGAAACTCCTGCGTGAGTTTTTTTTTCACTCGAGTGGCCGGCCCTACCATTTGCCTTTTCGCTTCTGGTGAAACTTGGGACACAGCCCTTAACTGGATTGCTAGCGCTAGAGGCAGAGGTTGGCGCTGCGGCTCACGCAAGGAGAAGGCAGGAAAATGCCTGCTTAAGGTCACAAACGCTAGTCTGCGGAGGCAGGGCAGGGGATGCAGGAAAGAGACATGTCTGAAGAAGCCCTACCATCCCAGGCTCAGAAGGTTTCGACAGCTGGGCGAAGGCGGCAGACTCAAGGACTGTGGCAGGTTGGTCTCTAGCAAACCTCAGCTCAAAGCAGGCTAAGGAGGAGGCAGGAGGCATTCTCCTGGGATGATGGGGTCGAAGGAAGGGTCCAGGCATCCTGGTGAGGAGCAGGATGTTGGGGGATGCTACAAGCCACATGGAGCATAGATGGTGCCACTGTGCCAGCGCTAGACTCGAAGGGTAGGGAAGCCTCGGTGAAGGAGGGAGGGAAGGGACGGACGAAGGAAATAAGCAGGCTGCCAGCAGGCGAAGAGTTCGGATTTTCTCCTCCCCGGGAAGGTCAGTCTCGAAAGGGAGGGTGGGAGGTATTTACAGGTCCTTTCCGGCTGCAGGGGGGTTGCAGCCGTCCACGGAGTTGGTCGCTTGTCGACGACAGAGGAGGTGGTCCCAGGGCAGCAGGCGGCTCAGGGAGTGGGGCCTGCCCCTCCGGCTCCCACTCGAGGGCAGCGCCCGCCCTAGATGGAGACTTCATACTCCCGGACCTCCTGGAGAGAAAAAAGCCTGCAGAGGGTTGGGGACTTGGAATTTTGGCCGGCTCGCTCACCCACCCTCCCAACAATGCTCCTTCTGTAGGAACACAGAGAGGTGGGACCGCTGCTCCGTGGGGAAGGGCCCTCGCTCGATGGCAGGGCGTCTGTGCTTGGCATGCAGGAGGTCCCTGGTAGGGCTGGGGAGACCCCTGCCTGAAACCCTGGAGAGCTGCTGCCAGTAAGTGTAGACGCCACTGAGCTAGACAGGCCAAGGGTCTGACTCGGTAGAGGCAGCTTTCTCTGTTCTTATATAAATCCGCCCTTTTTTCCAAAACCATGAGGACTGGAATCTTACTGCGGTACTGCCTGCTTTTTTGTCTGTGTTTGTTTTGGGATGTTTGAAGCTGTTTTGCCTGCCGCCGGGGTAGGGGAGGTTCTGAGCATCGCCTCTTTTTCTTCTGTGAAATGGGTATTTTCTTGCACTCACAGTCGCTTACATTTCCGAATGCGGCCCCGGTCCCAAAAATGTTGGGAGGGGGGCAGTCTCCTGGCAGAGATTCCGGTTATCTCCACACCACATGGTTTCTCTCAAAAGAATCCTGGGAACTGTAGTTTACCTCTCACAGAGCTACAATTCCCAGCACTCTTAACAAACTACAGTCCTCTGGATCCTTCGGGAAAGCCACGTGCTTGAAAGGAATGGGGTGGACGTGACCTCATGTACTACGGGAGGGGGAGGGGGAAAACCCTCCTGCAGATTGGCCCCTAGACAGTACCAAAGATTAGGCAGGGTGCTGCCCGGAGGGTGGTGGATGTTATATGACTCTGTCTTATCTACTGGCTCTCAGATGCGCCTCGCTGAATAGCTGATGGGCAGGAGGAGACCAAAAGGCCCAGGTGGAATCCAGCTGTGTGCCACATCTGGCTCGCAGGCCCTGGGGTTCCTAGTCTTTCTCTGGTCACCTCCCCCCTCATTTCACCCTTCCCCTCCACCACCACCCCATATTCATCGCATGCAGCACTGTTTCCATTCTGCTGCACTCTGTCTTCTGCCAAAAGCTGTGCAATTCATCTCCCTGTCCGCTGTGGCTGAATTCTGCAACTTAACGTAATTAATTATGTATATTACATTATCCCACCCCATTTATTTCAATGCAAAGGAGACACAATGCAAATGGGGAGAAGGGCCGGTGCTCGAGCACTTCCCTTGGTTCCAGTTTCAATCCCCAACAGCATCTCCAAGTACGGCTAAGACAGAATCCTGTGTGTAAGCATGTGTAAGCAAGCGTTGGCCATTTCTCCTCCTCTTTTCATTGCAATTCTCTAACATCTCTGTCAGCAACACCCCAACCAGGGGCCTGACGGGGCGGGGAGAAAAGGAGATGGATTTGGCACTTACTCCGGTCTCATAGGTTGGATTGTCGAAGGCTGAATCTACGGTGATGTGGCCGTAAGGGGGTGAGCCCGACAGGGGCAGCTGCTGCGATGGCTTCCCTTGATGCCTGGGGAGAGACAGCGAGGCCCTCAAGCCAGGAAGAAAGCTAGGCGCCCCCGGGCCCCTGTCCCCTTCCACATTCCCTTGGGATGCCGTGTGGCTCCCCGCTGCGAGAGCTCACCTGGAGATGTACAGGTAGACAACGCCCAGGAGAAGTCCAACGGCGGCGACCGGCAGGAAGACGGCAAAGGCCACGTTGGTGCCCTGCAGGGGGTCTCTGGCAGGGGTCACTTTCGCCACAGCTGAGGGTGGAAAGAGAGGGGGGCAGGTGAGGGCACTCAAATGGGGCCTAGCCGTGGCTTGGTTCGCAGGGGAGAAATGAGTACTGGTGGCTGGCGCCCATTGGGACAGATGGCGGACGCATCCTGGATCAGGCCAATGGGAGCCCATCTAGTCCTGCCTCCTGATCTCACTGTGGCCCACCAGGTGCCCCAAAGGGAAGACCTGAGCGGGGGCTGAGCATGAGAGCAACTCTCCCCTCCAGCAAATTCCAGCAACTGGCATTTGGAAGCATCTTGCATCCAGTGGAAACAGAGCATAACCATCATGGCTAGCAGCCACCGACAGCCTCTTCCTCCGTGAATTTGCCCAACCCTCTTTTAAAGCCATCCAAGTTGGTGGCCATCGCTGCCTCCTGTGGGAGCGAGTTCCAGAGCTGAACTCTGTGCTGCGTGAAGAAGCCTGTTCGTTTGCCTGTCCCGAATCTTTCAGCATTCAGCTTCCTTGGATGTCCCCGAGTTACAACGTTACGAGAGAGGGAGAAAAACCTCCCTGTCCGCTTCCTCCATGCCGTGTATAATGTTATACACTTATTTATTTATTGTATTTATATATACCGCCCCATAGCCCAAGCTCTCTGAGCGGTTTACAGTAACTAAAAACATTAAAACAAATATACAAATTTAAAACACATCTTTTAAAAACAGTTTGAAAGACAATTATTTATTTATTTATTTATTTATCTGTCACGTCACCTCTGATCCGCCTTTCCTCTAAACTAAACAGCCCCAAGTGCCGCAACCTTTCCTCGTAGGGGAGTCGCTCCATCCCCTTGATCATTCTGGTTGCCCTTTTTGGAACCTTTTCCAGCTCTATAATATCCTTTTTGAGGTGAGGCGACCAGAACTGTACACGGCATTCCAAATGCGATCGCACCACAGATTTGCACAATGGCATTATCATATCAGCAGGTTTACTTTCAGCATCTTTCCTAATAATCCCTAGCATGGAGTTTGCCTTTTTCACAGCTGCCGCACGCAGGGTCGACATCTTCATTGAGCTCTCCACTAAGACTCCACGGTCTCATGCCTGGTCCGTCACTGCCAGTGCTCGGTCCTTGCCCTCCTCCCTGCTGAGTTCTACAAGGGGCAGCACTTAGGCCAAGGAAGAAGAGGCTGGCAAGGAAGAAGAGCAAGCAGGAAGGCAGGCAGGTTTGGGCTGGCTGAGGGCAAACTGCTGGGGATGCAGCACTCACTTGCCCTAATGGACCAGCCTGGACCTCGACCACATCCACACCATAGATTTAAAGCACATGGCATCCCCCCAAAGGATCCTGGGAATTGTAGTTTGCTAATGGTCTACTGAAGACCTTCCTCTTTCAACAAGCCTTTTAAGTAGAGACCGTATCCCAGTCTGCATCTGTGTTGGAATTGCTTTTTAAGATGTTTTTAAACCTTTTTTTTTAAGTTGTTTTTAAAGACGTTTTGTTTTAAATATTTTCTGATGTTCTAAAGTGTTTTTAGTGTTTTTGTTCGCCGCCCTGGGCTCCTACTGGGAGGAAGGGCAGCATATAAATCTAATAAATATATGAAACAAATAAAATAAAAGGAAGGAAGGAAGGTAGGTGGTGGGAATTGTCGCTCTAGGACAGTGAGGGGTAAACTACAGTCCCCAGGATTCTTGGGAAGGGAAGCCATGCGCTTTAAATCTAGAGTGCAGATGTGACCCGCAGAACAGCACTCTGCAAAGGACACCCTGCCCAAGGCGTGCAGGGCCAGCAAAGAGGTGTATAATGTTGGGATGCAACAGTCTTCCTCCCTTCTCAACACAAAAACATAAAGAGGGCTTACCATCCAGGTTGCGATTGGTGTAAAACTCATCATAGGAGACTGGAAAAAGAAGGAAGGGGAGGGGGAAAGGCAGGAGTAAGGGGGCTGCATTTCAAGTTTTGGAGCTCGGGGCAACAATGGCAAGGCTTGCAGCCCTGCTGCTGAGGCACCATCCTATCCCAGTGCCTCCCCGCTGTAGGGAATTGGCCCACACGCGATCACCCACTCAGTGGCGGCTCAGTGGCAGCACATCTGCCCTGCATGCAAAAAGTCATCCCAGGTTCAATCCAGCCAGGCAGAAACATGCAAGGAGGGTGCAAAATGGGGTTGGTGAAGGTGCAGCTTAGGGGGAGTGCCAAGGGCCAACCAGAGAGTCCTGCAGGACCACATTTAGCTCCTGAGCCCGAGGTTCCCTCCGCTGATTTACACAGGAAGGCTGTATGCTCCTTCCTCTTCCACATCTGGGGCTGGCAGTTGGGCGACCACAGATAACATCCCCCCCTCCAAGTAAGGCTTAGCGCTGCTCAAAGAGACCCACCAGCTTTGCAGAGCGGAGGAGAGCCACTCCATTGCGAAGGGTGTCCAGGCACGCAGCGGAGGGTGGCATCGCCCAGCAGCACATGGCCCTTGGCGCAGGAGAAGCGCAGCGTTGCCCCCGCCTGATACAACTTTTTCTCAGGGCTCTGAACTCCATGATCTGGGCTGCCTGGGTTGTGGCAGGGTTCGTAAACCTCCGCTGAAAGATGAAAAACTCCTGCTTATGGCTTTTTATTTACTGCGTTTATATCCCACTTTCTCCTCCAAGGAACTCAAAGGAGCATACGTGGTTCTCCCTCCCACTTTTCCAATGTTATCCTCACAACAGCCCTGCAAGGTAGGTTAGGCTGAGAGACTGTGACTGGCCCAAGGTCACCCAGTGAGCTTCCTGGCTGAGTGGGGACTTGAACCCTGGTCTCCCAGGTCCTTGTCTGACACTTTAACCACTATAACACACTGCCTCTCATTCTGGGGATTCAGGCCTTTTGTGCTAGATCCCAGATCTGCCCTTTCCCTTTTAAAAACATAATTAAAAAAAACTGCTCACAGGGCAGCTTGCAGGACAGCTTATTGCTTAAATGGCAGCTTTCCCTCTGAAAACCAGCCTAAATTTGCATAAATTAGCACATGCAAATATGTGTGCTCAGAATCTTTTAAGGATTTAGCAATGCTCCTGGCCTGGAGCTGAGCGCGTGAGTCTATCCTCTTCCGACCTTTTATTCCACAACATTAAAAACAACATCCTCAGAAAGAGAAACGGGGGAGAAGGGGAAGAGACAACGCACACTACAGGTACAGCGTCGACAAAAACATTCTCAAAATTATATCCAGGACTAGACAATTGACCAACTAGTTGTTAAATATGCCAGTGTGGTTGAGCCTCTCTTTGCAACCATATTAAAATGGGGGGGGGGAGATTGTTTTGCAAAGCAGTCAGAAGTTTCACTAACAACAGCAGGCCAGAAACCTTAACAAGCTGCTTCCGTTTTATGTGCTTTTTAATAATCATCCCCTCCACCGTATGATTTAACAAAAGGCTATCTTCAGCTAAGTTCTACTCAGAGTAGGATACAAACCACGGAGGCTCTGAATAATGGCTTACGGATGCATTTAGGGAGACGGTCGCTCCACTTGGGGCCCCCAGAGTGCCGGTTGTGGCAGGTGATCTCCGTGCTGCCAGCCAGCGCATATCCTTTGTTGCAGATGAACTGGACTGTGGAGCCGACAGGGAACTTGTTAGCCGAGACCACGCGGCGACTGTGATCCACGTCCCCCGGGTCTCGGCAAGTGGTCACTGGGGAGAGAGAGAAGGGGTCAGCGAGGGAGACTGGGAAGGGCCGCAGCTCCGTGATAGCAGAGTGTCCGCCTTGCATGCAGAAGGTTCAAAGGCATCTCCTGTTGTACACCACCCTGAGAGCCTGTTGCTAAAGGGCGGTTTAAAAGTGCAATAAATAATAAATAATAATAAAGAAAGCAACCCTGGAGAGCTGCTGCCAGTCAGTGTGGACAATACTGAGCTGGATGGACCCAATTGCCCTATTTTGTATAAGGCACCTTCGTATGTGCCACAGGGTGGGGGCGTGTGAGTTACTATCTGGGGCTGTGCCCACTCCTAGATGCTCAGAGCACAGTCTAGGAGGCAGGCCAGTTTTGCACAGGAAATTCCAAAACCAGGCCAAAAAACCCCCACAACCCCATCCTGTTGTCCTTTGAACCCAAAATAAGTTTCTAACAATCACAATTTAGGGACGTGGTTAAAAAGGCAACTCTTGGTGGTTTGCCAATATCTGCTCCACCCCCCAGGCAATCCCTATAGTTTCCCAGAACTGGGCAAGGAGTCCTAAGCAATGCAGTGTAAACAGCAGTGGCGTCACAAAAGACCAACAGTCTTGGTAAAAGTGAAGCAACATCATATTATCATCATCATTATTACTTACACCCACCTTTCCTCCAAGGAGCTCAAGGTGGCGTGCAAACACGGCTCTCCTCTCCCAATTTTATCCTCGCAACAGCTCTGTGAGGTAGGCTAGTCTGGGAGGCAGTGATTGGCCCAAGGTCACCCAAAGAGCTTTGCGGCTGAGAGCAGGGATTTGAACCCTGGTCTCCCAGGTCCTAGTCCAAGACTCTAACCGCTGGCTCTTTATGCCAGTGGTGGGGTACCTCTGGGTCTTGGGCCTGATTCCCTCCACCAGGCCTCTGAGGTTGGCCCTCTAGGGCCGTCTCAGTGAAGCATGCCCACCTTTACTGTGCCTGGCTTGAGGAAATTTAAGCTGCCATTTCTGCAAAGGAAAAGTCCACTTAGAGCTGCAAAGAAAAAGTCCAAATGCACTTAGGCTGTGCACATGCCATACATTTAAAGCACATGGCTTTCCCCCCAAATATCCTGAGAACTGTTGTTTTTTATGGGTGCTGGGAATTGTAGCTTCATAAGGGGTAAACGACAGTTCCCAGGATTCTTTGGGGTGTGGGGTGGTGAAATGGGCTTTCAATGTACGGTGTACACGCATATCAAGACTGCATTTCTTTGCAGCCACTGACTGAAATAACAATCACCTGATATCATATGATGTCAGTTGATGGACAGGTGGCTGGCCCCTGCCCACCTGTCAAGGTGGTCCAGGGAGGATTGGCCTCTTCTGGACCCAGCCCCCCAGCTTGATCCCCCACCCCACTGATTTATACATTTGCAAGCATGACATAATTTTTTTGCACAAACTCAAGAAAAAAGATCTGTTTTGAAATTCAATATTTTTATTTTTGCGCATGGGGGAGGAATACTGAATATAATGACATTGACAAAAATGAAAGTGTAAGGCAATCTTTTTAAGCAACACACCTTGCCGGCCCCTGCCTATGAATTCCCAACACGCGCCAACATCGACATTTGGGAACGGTGCAAAAAGACATGCCGAACAAGCCAAAAATACATTTGAGCAAACCGAACCAATGAAACAATTTTGTTTCAAGACTTGGCGTCGCAAACACCAGCAGGGGGAGCTCTTGGCATAGCCAAAATGTGACATTGCAAAAGCAGATTTGGATGTTTAAGAGGTCTTTACAGCTCCCAAGACATCTGTGTTCCTCCTAAGCACGATGCTTTGAGAAATTAAAGCTACTCTCTGCCCTTCAGAGGCTCTGTGTGGAATTGATCCCTCTTTTCTCTGCCAAAAGATGGACAGAAACAGAAGGAGAGTGCACTGGGATCCTTCTGTCCAGACAATGTTACAGCTGACCAATGCAGGAATATCCCTATTGCCCAGACGTCCTCTCACTCCTCTGGGAGCTGACCTAGATAATAACTTATGTACTGTTAAGTTTGGTGGGTGGGTTGGTTTGGATGATCTCTCTGGATCCCTTCCAAGTCAGGGATTCTCATCTGTAACAAGACTTCTGTGCATAATAACAAGATTCCTCATTGCAAGGGTTCCACAATTTATCAGAGGCCAGGATACAAGCCAAACGCAACCCAATTTTGATTTGAGAAAATTTAACATTATTCTATAAGGCAATCCTCCCAAAAAGTTCAAAAAGGGGAATATTTACAGATAGGTTTCCTTCTAAACTTTTGGGTAGAAATTTAGCTGTTTTGTTAATATAATTGTAAGTTGTGTGGTTGTTTTGGTTTAATGTACTTTACCTATATATTAGTTTATATGTTTGGTTTGTAAAAGCTGTAAAATATCTCAGAGGTTGGTCAAGATACTTTTTTGGTTCCTGCTTACGTAAGATTGTTTGGGACCTATTATGGCAATTAACAAAAAGTTAAAATTAAAAAGAAAAAGACTTCTGTGAGTGGCTTTTCTGTCAGCGTAGGTTGACTAAAGTAAGGATGGATTAATCAACCTATTTAATCAACCTGTTTCTTTACTTTTTCCAGTCATAAGTTCAGTTTCCCACAGGTCGTGTCTTGTTTCGTTTTTCAGATCCTTACGAAAATCCTTCAGAACTTTTTAGATGCACTTTCTCTTGGCATGCACCCTTGTTGTGTGCAATTTTACCTAATAGACACATTTTGCAAGCAAACCTGCATTTCAGCACAAACTTTCTCCCCCATGCACACATTTTTTGAGTTGGAGAACTGTGTTCCAAAATCCAGAGGTGTGAATTTTGGAGGACAGCTGCATTGCGTTCCATGCATTGTTTCAGGAAGTGCAAATTAAGTAGGTCCGCATTAAAAAGCGAAATGAACCCAGTCTCCACCCTCGCCCTGATAAGAGACTCCAACTTGGTTCATGGTCCTGGCTTTGTTAGGAACACAGAAAGCTGCTTTATACTGAGTCAGACATTGGTCCACCTAGCTCAGTACTGTCAACACGGACTGGCAGCAGCTCTCCAGCGTTTCAGACAAGCCCTACTTAGAGATGTCATTGGGGATTGAGCCTGGGACCTTCTACATGCAAAACGGGGGCTCTGCCACTGAGCTACGGTCCTTTCCTAGAGAGATTAGGTGATGGTTTTCCTGGTCTCCAACAACTAGGGCGGAGATGCTGGAAAGGGAAGACTTAATCTCTCTCCTGGCTAAGGAATCTGGCAGACTTAGGTCTATCTGTACGTACAAAAATAAGGGACAGATAGGCACTTTTGAAGCAGACTGAGGAACTGAGAGAGATGCAATTTGGGGGCTCTGCAGATGCTGGTCCTCCCCCCCAGAAGACCTAATGTGGGTGCAGTACACTTTTTGGTGGTGGGCCTCTGCTGGGGGTGTTTAATGCTGCACCTCCACCTCTGCTCAACCTGTTATGTTTGGATATGAATGCCCGTGAGTCTCCAGCAACCTCTTTTCCTAAGGAGAATACACCCTGGCCAGCGCTGCACCCCTGAACCGCCTCACCGCTCGGAGGACGTGAGTGCAATGTATCTCCAGTTTTAATCTAAATGTTTGTGACAGCGGGCTCAGGGCACACTCCTCTCTCGTCGTCCCTTCCCTCTACCCAAGCTGAGCAGTCTCCTTGACATGGGGAGACAATCAATCAATCAATCAATCAATCAATCAAAAACATTTATATCCCACCTTTGCCTTCACGGAGCTCAAGGTGGTGTACATGATTCTCCCCCTCACTGGTTTATTCTCACAACAACCCTGCGAGGTAGGCTAGGTTGGGAGACAGTGACTGGGCCAAGGTCACCCAGTGAGCTTTGGGGCTGAGTGGGGGGTTTGAACCTTGGGCTCTTAGGTCCTAGCCCAGCACTTTAACCACTATGCAACACTGCAGTATGTGCATCCATAAGGTCAGCCCAGCAGCTCACCTGGTCCATCTGCCTGCTGCCAGAGCGGCCAACCAGATGCCCTGCTGGGAAGCCTGAAAGCAGGACCCAAACGCAACAGCAACTCTCTCCACTTGCAGTCCCCGGCGACTGACATTCAGAGGCAGGCAGAATACAGTCATTGTGGCTAATTCCTGCATGAATTTGTCTAATCCCCTCCTGAAGCTATCCAAGCCTTGACCACCCTCCAGTGGGATCCAGAGTCTACAGGCCCACCTCCTCCGGATCCCGCTCACTCACCCCGCTGGCAGGAGGGCAGGTCTCCGCTCCACATCAAGTCCCAGTGGCACATCAGCAGTTCAGTGCCCACCAGCTCGTAGCCAGGGTAGCAGTGGTACGTGATGACAGTGCCGTGGATGAGCTCCGGGTGAGACATGGTCTTCCAGCCATTGGGGATCTCGGGGAGTTCAGGACAAGTGTCGTTGCGGGGCACCTCTGCGGGAAAGAGGCAGGAAGCTGTGATCAGAGGCTGACCCAGAGAGGGAGTGAAGGGAGAGGGTCAAGGTCATCCCCTCTCCGGCCCACTTTGCCCCGTGGCAAGCACGATGGGCACCCCTCCCGTCACACATTCAAACTGCCCCATGGCTCAGTGTAATTAGTTTTAAACTGGTTTCAATAGTGTATTTGATAGGGAAGGTAACAACAAGAATAACAAGAATGGCATAAATAGAGCCCTGCTGGATCAGGCCCAGGGCCTGTCTCATGGGTGGGGAACTCTTTGCACCCCGAGGGCCGCATCCCTTCATGGCAGTGACGGGCGGGGCCTGGTGCCAAAGTGGGCGGAGCAACCAATGCAACTGTCGCCTTTGTACCTGCCATTCTAGCCACACAAACATCTCTGCATCCAGGAAGAGACATAACCACAGTTCAAGGGGAGAGCGCCAAGGGCCAAGCAGAGAGGCTTGGAGGCCACATTTGGCCCCCCAAAGTTGAGGCTCCTCACCCCTGACCTACCTAGACCAGCATCCTGTTTTCTACAGTGGCCAATCTCTCTCCCTCTCTCTCTCACACACACACACAACCCAAGAATGCCCTCCCTGTTGAAACACAGGAGGCTCGACCTGCATTCCCCTGCACTCGAGTTTCCAGTCTTATTGTTTGGTTTTAACTGTTATAATTGTTATGGTTTTAACTGGTTTGTTTTATTTTATATTTTAATTAATGAAGCTTTAACGTTTTAATTGTAATTTGGTGTTTTAATTATGCATGTGCTTAATTGATTTAATTAATTATGTATGTATTTAATTGTGCTGTAAACCACTAAGAAGCCACTTTGGCATATAAAGGTTTTTTAAATCAATCAATCAATCAATCAATCAATCATAAGTAAATCCTATGTATATCCTGTCAAGCCTTTCAATTTCTGATTTACTTTTCTCTAGCCTCTGCCATCTCCAAAGGAAACTAAACGAGAGAAAGTGAAACCTGGTGATTTAAAAAACAAAAAAATGGACACTGCGGTGTTTACCTGCAAAGTGGATGATGAAGCCTTGCTGGTAACCCAGGGCGCTGCTGCCTGGATCCGACTGAAACTGGATGGTGACATCAGCCATGGAGGTATAGAGCTTGAAACGCCCATGCGGGCCCGAGTATTGACCCAGGATGCGCGCCGTCAAGTCGTCCCCATCGTAGAACGTCAGCACGTCACCCTTGCCAAGGCGTAACCTGAAAAGAAGACAGTGCCTGTTTGACAAGAGTGTGATGGGCACCAGCTAATTTACCCAGATCTGCTGGGATTGGGATTGGGAGGTTTGGATCCAGAGGATCTTCAGCTATCCTGGGTGAGCTGGGGATGCTCCCAAGTCTCATTAGCTGGTATGGCCAATGGTCAGATATATGATGGGAGTTGTGGTCCTCTAGCAACATCAGGAGGGCCACAGGTTCCCCAGCCTTGTTAGTCAAAGATGCCTGCCACAACAACTGCAGGGGGCCTAATTTGGCCTGGCACGAGTCCCAAACACCACCCACCTTCCTTCATACCTTGAGATCATATGTGATGTCAGGTGTGTGGAGTAGGTAAGGACACTATTGCAAAGAAAAAATCAGGAGCTTAAAGAGAGCTTCCAACTGTTCCTTTGCATGCAGGACTTCCTTGATCAACACTGACAGCAAGCCCTGCTGTGATCAGCTGGACTAGGGAGTTCCCCACCCTGATCTTTAAAAAAAAAGCCCAAGAATGTGAATTTCTTGCTTCAGAAATATTACCCATGTGCAGACTTAAAAATCAATAGATTAGAAGTCGATTCTCTTGACTAAAACTCACACGATTAAATCGACTGCGATTTCTTTAACTGGCTTAAAACTCTGCGAGAACTTCCAGGCCCCTTCGATTTCATATTGAGATAGGAGAGCCAGGTGTAAAAATCAATCATTCAGACAAAGAACGATCCACGAAAGTCCTCAACGGCAGAACAGGCAGAGGATAACAATGTGTATGTTACAACAGCTGTGAAGGCGGATGATGGCTGCAGCGGATAAAAGACTTCCAATCATCGTAAAAATCAGTATAACTAAATAATGAAAAAAGCAAAACAGTGGCACACTCACACTTGGACATCCAGCATGATCCGCTTGTCCTCTTCCACGTGGAGACCCCAGATGCAATCCTGACCCTTTCCGTAGGGCTCCGGCCAGTTAGGGGACAAAACCACACCGCTGGCGTCAGTGATCTCCCCACTGCAAACCGCTGCAGGCGAGGTGTGGAAATAAATCAGTGTGGTGCCCCATAGATGGGGAACTGCCAGGTGTTCAGAGCTGTGGCCTTTGTGGGGTCCAGCATGGCAGAGCTGGGCAGAATTACCACTCAGCAATTTGATATTTTGGATACTTGTTTTATATTATTAGTAGTAGTAGTATTAATTTTATTTAGACAATTTATATACCACTTAGTAACAACTGTCTCTAAACAGTGTACATCAGACTCAACGATAAAGATAAAACCAGTTAAACAATGTAAAATTAGAAATGACTTGTTTCAATGTATGTTTTAGAGCAGGAGTGGCGCATCTTTTTCGGCCGGAGGGCCACGTCCCCTCCTAGGCAACCTTCGGGGGGCCAGAGGCAAAAGTGGGTGGAGCAATTGATGTAAATTTTACCTTTGTACAGTAGGCTCTTTTCTACATGTAGTCATGCATCCCTATCTTTGATCCTCTGGCCCTGCCCACCACTTGCATGTGGCCCCCAAGAAGGTTGTCGAGAACAGAATGTGGCCCTTGGGCTGCTCCCACACTGTACCCACCTCGGCAGGCTGGCTCTGTCTCGTTCCACTGGGGGTTGGTGGGGTCGACACACTCAATGATGACCGACCCTTGCTCCAGGGTGTAGCCGGCCTCACAGGCAAACTCCACAGTGGTGCCCACGGCATACGTCGCATCGCTGGTGGTGAAGTTCCCGTACTTGACAAACGGCTCGTAGCAGTGCCCAGGTTCAAAGGCTGCAGTGGGCACAGTAGGAGGGAGAGGATGAATCCCAGTGCTGACAGCATGACATAGCGTTCTGGGGGCATTAGGCAGTATCATAAGGCAGGGGGTCACTAGCATAATGCCTGTGGGCACGTTGGCACCCTCAAAGTCTTCCCCTGGTACCTACAATGCCTCTGACCCACTCACTGCTCCCTTGGTCATAAGGTGATAAGAGTGCTTACCTTTTTATCTTCTGGAAAGGGCATAGAGTTGAAGGAGGAAGTTGGAAAGAGTGGCTCTCTTTCCTACTTCCTCGTTCAGCTCCATTGCTTCTCAAGGCTCAGATTAATTGTACCAGAGCTGGCTTTTACTCAAATCCCCTGGAAGAACAGTGTGTCTATGTGTGCACACACATGTACACACACTCTCCTTCTGCCTCTTGGGGTATGGGGAGAGAAGTGACGTGAAGGTGGTGGGGTCCAAGGCACCCCCTGAAAAATCCAAAATTGCCGTCGTGTCGAAAAAGCAGGGCAGCCCTGTGCTAAAGGAACGCGACAGGAGGAGCTAGGGACGGAGCAGCAAGAGCACAGGACTCGGAGATTTCCTGGCCGCAGACCTGGGGAGGTGTTTCCCGCCCCCCTTGCCCTGCCGACTTACCCTCATAACGCAACGCCATCCCAGCGGCCACCCCGCTGCTGTCGGTGGTCAGCTCAACGAAGAAGCCACGTGTGGTGCTGACCAGACCTTCGATGGGCAGGTATTCGACCTCGTAGGAGTCGTACACCGGCGGAGCCTCAATGTTGTTTCCATTCCGGATGATCAGCCTGGAAGGGAGAAGGGAAGGTTGCCTCAATGAGGACGGCAAAGGCCTTTGGACTTTGGCAGAGCTGGGGGCGCGAGCGGAGGACATGGAAGGGAACCTGCATTCCAGCGGAACGGGAGCAGGTTGAGCAGGTGGGCCAGGAAAGATCTGGAGATCCTTAGACAGGTCTGCAGCCCAGGGGGTCGCAGGTTCGGGTCCTAACAAAACTGCTACCTAAACCCATAGCTTTGAGAGAGGACATAGCTCCGTGGCACGCAGAAGGTCCCAGGTCCAACCCCCAATGGCATCTCCAAACAGAGTTGTTTTTATTATTATTATTATTATTATTATTATTATTATTATTATTATTATTATATCCCACCCTTCCTCCCAGCAGGAGCCCAGGACAACAGAAGAAAGAGTTGAGAAAGATCCTTCTCGGAAACCCCAAACATCATAAGAACATAAGAACATCAGAAGAGCCTGCTGGATCAGGCCAGTGGCCCATCTAGTCCAGCATCCTGTTCTCACAGTGGCCAACCAGGTGCCTGGGGGAAGCCTGCAAGCAGGACCCGAGTGCAAGAACACTCTCCCTTCCTGAGGCTTCTGGCAACTGGTTTTCAGAAGCATGCTGCCTCTGACTAGGGTGGCAGAGCACAGCCATCATGGCTAGTAGCCATTGATAGCCCTGTCCTCCATGAATTTGTCTAATTTTCTTTTAAAGCCATCCAAGCTGGTGGCTATTACCGCATCTTGTGGGAGCAAATTCCATAGTTTGACTATGCGCTGAGTAAAGAAGTACTTCCTTTTGTCTGTCCTGAATCTTCCAACATTCAGCTTCTTGGAATGTCCACGAGTTCTAGTATTATGAGAGAGGGAGAAGAACTTTTCTCTATCCACTTTCTCAATGCCATGCATAATTTTATACACTTCTATCATGTCTCCTCTGACCCGCCTTTTCACTGCTCACTCCTAATTCTAGGTCATTAATGAACAAGTTGAAAAGTACAGGTCCCAATACCGATCCTTGAGGGACTCCACTTTCTACAGCCCTCCATTGGGAGATCTGTCCGTTTATTCCTACTCTCTGCTTTCTGCTTCTTAACCAATTCCTTATCCACAAGAGGACCTCTCCTCTTATTCCATGACTGCTAAGCTTCCTCAGAAGCCTTTGGTGAGGTACCTTGTCAAACGCTTTTTGAAAGTCTAAGTACACTATGTCCACTGGATCACCTCTATCTATATGCTTGTTGACACTCTCAAAGAATTCTAATAGGTTACTGAGACAGGACTTTCCCTTGCAGAAGCCATGCTGGCTCTGCTTCAGCAAGGCTTGTTCTTCTATGTGCTTAGTTAATCTAGCTTTAATAATACTTTCTACCAGTTTTCCAGGGACAGAAGTTAAGCTAACTGGCCTGTAATTTCCGGGATCCCAAACATCTGCTGCCCATCAGTGCAGACCAGGGCTGGGGAACCTTTTCTTCAGCCGGAGGGCCGCATTCCTTCATGGGGAACCTATTGGGGTCCGCATGCCACAGATGGGCGTGGCCAGAAGCAAAAGCGGGCAAATCAATGGGCATAACCATGACCTTTGCACAGTAGGCCACCTTCCAACCGTACAAAGAGTCAGAGGGTTTTTTACGCCAGTTCTTTCCTTCTGGGGAAGCAAGAGGCATGATGACTATTCAGGGACACCTCCCAGCCAGACCAAAGGACTCAAGAGGGCGTGAAGAAAGGCTGGCAAGGGGCGTGGCCTGCAGAGAGGGGTGTGGCCTAGGAAGAACCCACAGCCTCTCCAGGAAAGGAATCTGGTTGGCAGGTGATGGGGAAGCCTTATTTGGACCCTGGATAGCCTGTCAGAGGAGACTTAGTCCACTGGGGAAGGGCCATAGCTCAGTGGTAGATCATCTGCTGTGCCTGCAGAAGGACCGGGTTCAATCCCCAGCAGCATCTCTCCAGGAAGGGCTGGGAATGTCCCCCTGCCTGAAACCTTGGACAGCCTCTGCTGCCAGCCAGTGCAGACCAAACTGAGCTGGGAGGACCCATGGTCTGGCTCAGGGAGAGGCAGCTGCCAGTGTTGCTACTGGAAAATAAGAGTCAAGGAATACATGACAGGGTTTGTTTTTCTTTTTGGGGGAGAGGGAGCAAAGTAGGAAGTGGCTGAACCCCCCTCCCCACGGCACATTGCAAAGGCCGCCACGCATTGTTAGCAAACTCCTCTGGGCACACTTGCAGGGATGGGAAGGGCAGTTCTGGATGAGCTCAGCCTGGCTGTGCTGGGAACCGCTGCCTCACAGGCCTGCTGTCCCAAAAAGTGGAGACCTCCCCTCCCTGCCCCACAAGCCCACCTGTCATCATCCTCAGCCAACGAGACCTTCTCAAAATGGAGGTGCAGCCGCTGCCCGGGCGGAGCCTCCAGCAGCCAATGGCAAGTCAGGTTGTTGCTGTAGTTGGCAGGAAAGCCCGGAGAGACGATGCGCCCGGTCGTGGCGCTCCGGATCACTCCACCGCAAGACGCTGCCATGGGAAAGGGTCATCAGTGGGGTGGGATGCGGCCTGAGGTCAAGGAGAAGGCATAGCCCACGTCCTCAACAGTATCACAGTTTATTGATTATTATTTTTATTTTTGTTGTTGTACGTTGCTTTGGGTCGCTTCTGCAGGGAAAGCGACTTCTTAGTAGCAGTTGTACTTGTGGTTGCAGTATTTGTTACCCACTCCTCACCATAAGGTCCCAGGGCGGGTTACGACAAGTAGTAGCAGTAGTAGTAGTAGCAGTAGTAGTAGTAGCAGTAGCAGTAGTAGCAGTAGTATTTATTAAATTTAGATACCGCCCGACTAGCAATAGCTCTCTGGGCAATGTAAAATGCAATGTAAAAAATTAGTCAAAACCGTTTTTATTCAGAAAAATAGGCTGGGGTACTAAAAAGATATATGGCACTCGACAAAGGGGAGGTGCAATGGCCCACCTAGCCCAGCATCCTGTTCCCCCAGGGGCCAACCAGACGCACCTCTGTGGGGAGGGGATTCCACAGCTTAGGGGCTGCCACAGAGAAGGCCCTCTCTTGGGTCACCACCCTTCAAACTTCCAAAGGGCTCCCTCTGTGAGGAGGGAGGCGTTCCTGGAGATGTATGGAATCAGAACTGTTTCAGGCTTTAAACACGAATGTGAACGCCTCGAATTGGGCCTGGGAACGAACTGGCAGCCAGGGTCACAACTTCAGAAGAGGGCTAACGTGAGTTTGAAACTGAAGGGCTGTAGCTGTGGTAGAGCCACTGCTTTGCATACAGAAGGCCCCGGGTTCAAATCTGCAGATAAGGCTATGAGAGACCCCCGTTGGAAACTCTGGAGGGTCACTGCCAAGTCAGTGCAGAGAATGCTGAGCGGTGGAATCCGCTCCGGGTCTTAGTCCAAACTTTCACGGAGCTGTCCAAGCTGCTGAAACCTAATTTAGTCTGTACATTCAAGGAGCTATCACCTTGGACAGCTCCTTGAAAACTCGGACTAAAAGAGGTTCAGCACCTTGGCCAGCCTCTTAAACGATTGGACTAAGACCCGGAGCGGATTCCACCGCCCCACTGACATGGAGCCACCAGCCTCCACTGGAGCTAGGAGGACTAGTGACTCAGTGCTATGGCGATTGGGCCATGTCTTCCCTGTCTAGCTTCGGGGGCACGGGGCCAGCTGTGGGGTGCACATATTGCTCTATCTCTATATTGTATTTTATGTATTTTAATTTATTTTAATGTTTTGTGGTTTTATCGTTTACAGTTTTATTATGTATGTGTTTCATTTTATTTTTGTAAGCCGCCCTGAGTGCCCTATTACAGAGCGGAAGGGCGGGACAGAAATATTTTAAATAAAGTAATAAATAAAAAAAAATCTATCCACTTGCCTAAGGGTAAGACAACCCCCATCCCACCCCCGGCATCCACCAGCTTCACTCACCAACACAGGTTGGCTCCCGGGCACTCCAAAAGGGGTGTGTGGCATTGAGGCAAGTGAGGCAGTGGTGGCCCACCAGCTGGTAGCCGGTGGCACAGGAGAAGCAGGCGTGGCCACCAGGGTGCACACTGGTGACAGAGACTTCCCCATAGGCTGGGCGTGCAGGGAAGAGGCAGCTGAGCAAGTAGGCTAGGAGAAAAAGGGAGAGAGAGAGAGAGAGCACAGATCAGAAGATCAGCAGAGCCCAGCTGGATGCGTCCAGTGGCCCATCTAGTCCAGCATCCTGTTCTCATAGTGGCCACCTGGATGCCCTGGTGGGAAGCCCACAAGTGGGACGTGAGCGCTCTAGTTTCCTGAGGTTTCCGGCAACTGGTATTCAGAAGCCTACTGCCTCGGACAGTGGAGGCACAGCATAGCCATCGTGGCTAGTAGCCCTGGACAACCTTATCCTCCATGGCTTTTTCTCATCCTCCAAGTTGGTGGCCTCCTGTGGGAGCGAATTCCCGAGTTTAAGGACTTGCTTTTGTCTGTCCTGAATCTTCCAGCATTCAGCTTTTGAGCATCTGGAGAAGTGGCTACAAATTCCCCGTGGAAAGATTTTCACAGAGCCACATCATACATTTAAAGCACATCCAATGCACATTTAAAGCACATGGCTTCCCCTGAAAAATCACGGGGACTGTGGTTTTCTGCTCATAGAGCTACAAATTCCCAGAACCTTTAACAAACTACAGTTCCTGTGATCCTTCGAGGGAAGTCATGTGCTTTAAATGTGCATTGGATGTGCTTTAAATGTATGGCATAGGCTTGGAGGTGCCACGTTGATTGACTGATTTCAACTTCCAAGCTGCTTTTCTATATATAAAGAAACCACCGAAAGATACGGCAGAGAACACAGTCCATGGACCAGGAGCAACATCTTTTCTTTCAAAAGGAGAGGCATACTAGAAGGTGGCACAACACCTCAACTGAATCTATCAGCACACAGAGTGAAAGAAAGGGCCAACCAATGAGGAGACTGGCATGACATGGCACTACCTCACAGGGCTGTTGGAAGGCGTATCCAACCCTTGGAAGTTAGGGATCCCACTAATTACGAGGAAGGAGTGTGTGTGTGTGTGTGTTTGGGGGCTTCAGAGTCCGTGACGGGGTGTGTCAATATTGCCAAAGGAAGGAAGACAGGTATACGCACATATATATAATATATATATATATGTGGCAGGCCCCCGTGCTCTGTGCAAATTATGTTAATTGCTGGAACCAATTATCTCCCCATTAAGCATCTCTTCGGTGGGTGCCCGCTTTAACCTGCCAGCATCGGCGATTAGCTACGACAGCGATTAGCAAGCTCCCAATTAGCTAATTGCGCTCAGCTGCAGGGGGAAATCCTGGTGCTACTAGAGCACCCGAGTGCTGGCAACAGGGTGAGATGGTGGAACATTTGGGGCACTGCCTGCACACAACAAACACAAGACAGACACACAAGCATTTGGTAGGAGCAGAATGCTCCCCGGCTCCCGCGGCCTTCACCTGCCACCGATGGAGGACGTGGAACAAATGCCAAAAGAGCCCTGATGGATGCGCCTCTGGGAAGCCTGTGAAGATGACGCTCTTCCTATTTCTCATGCCCAGCATGTGCTGCTCAGAGATAGACTGCCTCTTGAAGTGGAGGTTCCATTGCAACAAGGGCAGGAAGCATTTTTCAGCACGAGGACCACATTCCTTCTGGGCAACCGTTGGGGGGGGGACATGACAGTGGTGGGCGGGGCCAGAGGCAAAGGTGGGTGGAGCAATGAATGCAAATATTACCTTTGTACGCTAGGCTAGTTTCCACAGACACTCACTCGCCCCGCTCGGTCCCCATCTAGGCAAGCACACACCTGAGCCAGCCAGAAACACTCTGAGGGTGTGAAGCAAGGCCAGTGAGGTGTGTGGCTTGGGGAGAGGCTCAGGGGCTGGCAACGGAAAGGCCCTGAGGGCCACATTCAGCTCCTCAGACTGAGGTTCCCCACCCCGCATTTAAATATCATGGCTGTTGGAGAGAGAGAAATGAGGGACTTTAAGAGGTTAGAGATTCAGCGGCTTTCAGCTTCCCTCTCCTATTTTTGAGCAGGCCATAAATTGCTGACACACTTTCAAGCTTATCTCCGCAGCCTTAATGGCTAGAAACTCGTTCTGCAATTCCCCGTTTGGGTTTTGAAAAGATGGCTGCAGTTCTCAGGAAGTAGCCTCCTTCCCTCCCCTCACAGCGTCTGCACTTGTGACTGTCGAATCGCAAAACAAATCCAGCTCTGGAGGGAGATAGGAATTATAGCTCTGTGATAGAGCCACTGCTTTGTACAGAGAAGGTCCGAGGTTCAATCCCTGGCAGCATTTCCAGTTACAAAGGAATCAGGTAGCAGGTGATGGGGAAAGACCCTTCTCTGCGCCAGACCTTGGAGCGCTGCTGCCAGTCAGAGCAGACCATACTAGGTTATTTGTGCACAGGGGGTGGTTCATCCAGTCTCACTTCTGAAGCAAAGTCATTCAGAATAATCCAGCTGCATGTCCCCCTCTAGTGGTAGGTGAAGGGTCTGCAGCCGCTGCTTGGATCGCGTGCCCTCCCCGCCCTCCACCGACACTCACCTTCAAAATGGAAGTGGAAGCTTCCTGGATTGGCAGGCGCTGGGCTTTGGAACCGCACGGCCACCTGGTTCGTCGGGCCACGGATCACCTGCCCGCGCATCAGGAATGACTCGTTGGCCAGGGCGATGGGCTCCGCGCCGCCCAGTGTCTCCACGGTGACTGTCTCTCCTTCCACAAGGCTGATGTTCTGGACCTGCACAGGGGGAAGAAGGAAGCCAGGCTATGAGCAAGCCGGCAGGTGTGTTCCCGTCGGGCTTTGTAAGGGCTGGAGCCTGGGACGGCGGCTGCAGGAAGGACTCCTGCTGACCTGAAGGTGCCTCTCTCCAGTTGTGCCTCTTTAACCTGCAGGGACCTCGTGGGTCCTTGTTTACAGGAACTGCCCCGGGGGCGCAAAAGCAGAGGAAGCTGGAAGGGGGATGACTTCCAGGAGAAGAGCATCCGTCAACGGTTTGAAAGGCGATAGCTAGGTTCCCCCTCCACGCTCAGTAGGGATGGAAGGACCTGTCCGTCACGGGCCTCTCAGGGGTTCGTTTTCCCAGTCTGAAATTCGGTTCTCCACAGTCCTGCAGTGATTTGCAAATTCCTTAAAAAGAAAAAACCCTCACGAAAACTCTCCAGCATTCTAGTGTGAATTTCTTTGAATTTGTTATTTAATTTTTGTCAATTGTGTTGTTCTACTGATGTATTTCTATACTTGTGTTTTTCTTGTAAGCCGCCTCGAGGGCCTTTTGGCCAGAAGGCGGGGTATAAACAAACACCACCACCACCACATTTTGTATGTACTTTTGACTAACAGTTTCCCCTAGCATCAATGCTTTTTGTATTTTCAAGAATATAGTCATGTTTACGCACACTTTCCCCTAGTCTATGCATTTTTGTAAACAGTGCTCAGTTGGAGCATTGCAAAATTCGTATCCGTGTGAATCTCGAAGGATGGCTGCACTACGGTCCTCACGTTGCTGTGGAAAGTGAAAATTTGATCAATTTGGCTTTAAACGCCTGTCAGAGATGGCATGTCTCTGAATACCAATTGCCGGAAACCGCAGGAGGGGAAGAGGTGCTGCTCTTGAACTCAGGTCCTGCTTGCCGGCATCCCACTGGGGCGCCTGGATGGCCACTGTGAGGCAGGCCTAGATGGGCTCCCTTTGGGTTCATCCAGCAGGTTGTCCTTACATCCTTAAGAATTTCAAGTGCTCGTTTACAAATGGAAACATTTGCTTCCGTATTCATTTTAAGCCATGTGGGGGGAAGAGTAAAGACTCCACCCTAGGTTAGCCAAAGATATTTTGCTGCCCATGGCTAAAGACAAGATGGCTCCCCTCCATCCTTCTTATGTACAGGAGTTGTCAACAAGACTGACAGATGAATTTTACTTCCACGCTCCTCCATGCCCCACGAAAGTAGGGTACAGGCATTTGGGGTCACATAATCCTAAAGTTTCCCTTCTCCCCCCTCAAGCGTTCTGCACATGCTCAGAGGAACTCAAGTTGGGCTCAAGTTGCAGGAAGCCAGATTGCGACTGAACTTCAGGAAAAAATTTCTAACTGTTAGAGCGGTATGACAATGGAACCAATGACCTAGGGCAGTGGTGGGCTCTCCGACACTGGAGGCATTCAAGAGGCAGCTGGACAGGCACCTCTTGGGGATGCTTTGATTTGGATTCCTGCATTGAGCAGGGGGCTGGACTTGATGGCCTTATAGGCCCCTTCCAACTCTACGATTCTATGATTCTATAACTCTAGGAGCAATTCAAATGTCTTAGGATAGAGCTGGTCAGCCTCCTGCGCCTTCCACCCCATGGCACGAGCATGCACTGGGGGTCAGCATGCCAACTTCCAAGCCATTTCCCAATCAGAGATTCTCCCCCCCCCCACTCTGTGCCCAGGCCCATAACTGCCACGTCCTGTTGCTGTGGCGGAGGCATAACTTATCTTGATAAACGAGTCACTGTTGCCGTCTCTCATTAAAGCGGTGATTGTATATTAATTACGGTAATTAACCGGCACTGCTTGGTGATAAACGGCCAGAGTCAGGAGCCTTCTTGCACTAATTACACCAAAGGTGCTAGAAATGCATCAGTGGAAGAATGTGTGCGTGCGGGGGGGTGCGGGGGAGTCCAAGCGTGCAGAGAAAGGGAATCCGCAAACCTTATGGCAGGCCCCGGCAATGAGTGGGGTAATCTCCCTCCCCAAGGGGTCTACAGGGATGTGGAGTGATTTATGGGGCTGGACACAAGGAAAGGGCCATGGGTCAGTCACCCCTCACCTCCTCTGCAGTTGGTGCATGGACTGCTTGTGGAACAGGCAGTTGTTGCATTCTACAAACAAAGGATAGAATCCTAGAATTGGAAGGGACCTTAGAGGTCATGTAGTCCAACCCCCGTTCAAGGGACGATTGGCAATGCAGGTTGGGCAAAAGTGAATGGGGGGGAGGGCAAGACCATAGCTTGCTGACAGCATCTGCTTTGCATGCAGAAGGTCCCAGGTTCAATTTCTGACGGCATCCCCAAGAAGGGCTAGGGAAAAGACTCCCTGCCTGAAACCCTGGAGAGCTGCTGCCAGTCAGTGTAGATAATACAGAGCTAGCTGGACCACTGACTCAGTATAAGCCAGCTTCCTATATCTCCAGCCACAAAGGCTGCTCAGGATGCTTAGAGCGTATCAAGGTGGGGCATCGCTTAGGGGGTGTTTCTGGGACAAGATTTATGTTTTGGAGACACATTATTTTTTGCCATTAATCTGGGTTACGTTCTTGCATTGTAATGATCAGACCTTACTAGGAATTTTCAGCGGACTGTTTAATTGTATTGTCTGTTTGTTAATATGAGAGGTCCTTAATTCACTGTTTATGTGACTATTGAAGTCTTATGTCTTGTACCCATCGGCAGATTATGTAAAATGCTTCAGTGCTGTCGAGCCGCCTTGAACGTGGTTTACGATGGAAAGGAGGCATACAAATAATGATGACAAATTTTTAATATACATTCCCTGTTTTTCAAGATTCTTATTTAAGGACATTGGAAGATTTAGGGGAGGGGGTTTAGGGGAGGAGAGGGGGAAAGTGAAAAAAATCAGAAACTGACGTTTTTTAAAAAACGAATCAAATCCAGATCTCTCTCTGCAAAGCGAACACTGAAAGGTCATGATGTCATGCATGGGGCCTTATGATGTCACAGGGCTGCCGATTCAACACATGAGACAAACATCTAATTCCTAGGCAGGGTCAAGGACATGGTGTCCCCGTGGTGGTCGCTGGACTCCAACCTCCAGAAGCTCCAGCAGCCAGCATGGCCAATGGTCAGGGATGATGATGGGAGTCGGAGTACAGCAACACCTGGAAGGCCACAGGCTAGTTAAGAGAAAAACTTGACCACCTCGTTACCACTTCCTTATTTGTCAGAGCAAGGAGAGACCACGCTGGGCGCAGATAAAGTCACTAGGGATGGAGGGGAAGACTTTGCCGAATTTTGCAATGCAATTCTCCAGCCAGTAACATCTACAAGCATGCCTAGGCTGGGGGGAAGTGTGCGTAGGAATTCACATGCTGGTGAAAATGGCATGCACACATGCATTATATTCAGGAATTTGCAAAAAAAGAAGAAGTATATATTCTGGGAAATTGCATACAAACATGTGCATATGATGAGAAACACAAAAAATGTGGATGTGGACTTTTTTAAAAAAAAGCAAATTGATGTTAAAGTGCGGAGAACTGAACGTAAGATTGGAACAACAAGAAACTGAGAGTAAGCAAAACGGAGAGATTTGCCCATCTCTAGAGGTTATTGCTCTTGCTCCAAAAAAAGTCTCGGAGGTCCCCCCCCTTCCTGCCCCCCCGTGTTCCCCCTCCACAGAGCCAGGCTCTAGGTCTCTGGATTCTCTTCTGTTCATTGCTAGAAAGTTTCATTCCCCAGAGTAACCCAAAGGGATGTAAAACGGACTCAGGTGGTGTTTCAGGGAACTGCTGATTTAGCTCCAAGACCAGCAAAAAAATCTCATGGAGACGCAATTTTGCAGACGACGCTCTCCTAGGAATTTGCAAGTCTTTTTTACCCCCTGCTGCTATTCACCCCGAGAGCATCCAGAACCCTCCCCCCCCCGGGTATAACCACAGCGGGCGCAGCACATTCATGTCCCGCTGCCCTCGGTGCAGGCCAGCAAAACCTTCTTCCGCATGGGCCTAATGAAGCCCCAGGGGGCAACAGGGAGAAAACAGGTATTGTCAAAATGTCGGCCAAATGTCACATCTATCGATTTGACATTTGCTGCGGTGCGCACCGGAGCCAGTATGGCTGGCTGCATCTCTCAGACGAGATGTCTGTATTTGTAACTTTTCATTAAAATGCAGCTGGGCCTCCTCTCTCCAACCCCTCTGCCACTCCCCCACAGGCTGGCAGGGGTCTCCTCATTTTACCTCCATCCTTTATATTCACCCCCACCCCCAGCAAAGGGGCTTAATGCATTGATTTATTGATTGATTACATTTATATCCCACCCTTTCTCCCAAAGGAGCCCAGGATGGCAAACATATCAACAAAACAATTTAACAACAAAAAGGGCATTCTAAAAATAGTTTAAAACATTCTAAAACACAATTATAGTTTAAAACATTCTAAAAAAGTTACAGTTAAAAACATCCTTCCATTCAGTGATCTCCGGTTTGCCAGAAGCACTCCCTTCAGCCATCCTATGTCTGGGTAAATAGGAACGTTTCCAATTTCCTCCTGAAAGGCAGTAGCGACATAGACAGGCACACCTCACTGGGGAAGGCCTTCCACAAATGGAGAGCCACCACTGACAAGGCACTATATTACTGACGAGGTAAGGACTGGAATGTAGGATTGTATACAACGCTAGCCCTACTCAGAGCAGACCCATCAACGCCAATGGACGTGACTAACTTAGGTTCATTCATTTTAGTGGATCGACTCTAACTTAGTACAACACAACCTTCTGTTGGTCCTATGCAGCGTAAACCCATTGAAATTAGCAGAGATGTCTAACCTAGGTCCATCAGCTGCAATGGGTCTACTCTGAGCTTAGTTGGATACAACATGGAGAGGAGGGGTGGGGAATCTCAGGCTTGGGAGGCCAAATGTGGCCCTCTAGGCCTCTCTACCTGGCCCCTGGGACTCTCCCTAGGCCACACCCCTCACCGGCCTGCTTTGCACCTTCCTTGAATGCTTTTGCCTGGCTGGAAATGTGTCCTTGAACTCTTGACAATGTCCCTTGCTTGCCTGGGTGGAGGACCGAGAGAGAGGGGTGGGTGAGTAGAAACTAGCTGGCTGTATAAAGGTAACGTTTCCATGCTCAGCTCGCTTTTGCCTCTAGCTTCACCCACCGTTGGCATGCAGCCCCAACGAGGCTGCCCAGAAGGGCATGTGGCCTTCAGGCTGAAAAGGGTTCCTCACCCCTGCTGTGGAGTCTGGCTAATTAAAAACAACAACACAACTTTTAAGTGTTCAACATCCAAAGCTGTTTCAGACTCCAGATTCATTCCAAGTTTTGCCTTAGAAAATCTAGAACTATTTGAACTGAAAGGGTTCTTGGCGCACCCATGTTGACAATGACTTGCTGGATTAGTTTCGAGGTGCTGGTGTCGGTGTACAAAGCCCTACACAGCTTGGGACCAGGACACCTAAAAGACTGCCTCACCTTGCCCCCCCCAACCGATCACTGCCTTCTGCAGGAGAGGGCATCCTGCAGATACCTTCCTAGCAGGAGGTCTGTTGTGCATGATGCGGGGCCTTTAGCATGGTGGCACCGACCCCTCGGACGTCCCTCCCACTGCACCAGAAAAGCACAGTCTCTTACATTTTTTTTAGCACCTGCTAAGGACGCTTCTCTTTCAATGGGCCTTCTAAAATATTTGTACCTGCCTTGGATGCCAGTTGATTTTAAGTATGTGCTGGTGTTGTTTCAAACTGCTTTTAACATTGTTTTTAACATTGTTGTTACATTTGGAATTGTTTCAGCGGTTCTTCCATACATGTAGCTGTGATTACAGTGGTTCCCAAACTCCCCCTCTCCCCCCTACAAAACTGCTGATGGTCTCTCGGCAGACCACTAAATGATTTCTCTGCCTGTTGCAGCACTGGCCGTGCGATCTTGAACTCCATTATTGTTGCTTCTTTCATCTCTTATATTGTATAGCAATTTGCATCCCACAGACTTCAAAGTGCAGTACAACAAAATGCAATATAAGGAATTTTTAAAAAGCAATAAAATGCAGTTCAAAATCAACATGAATATTGAATGCGGTCATGGAACGAAGCGCACGGACGACTGGTGGTCCGTGAACCACCGTTTGAGAATCCCCCCTGTGCAGTAGTGTCATGGCAAATTCAGAAGTGCAGGTTCCTTTCATGTTGATCACAGCCATGCCCTCTCCCCGCTTTTTTTCCCTTTTGCTGTGGAATTGAGAATGAGATCTTTGTTAATGCCTAGGAACCAATAAGCATGAAAGAGGAGAGTGTTAGTGTTAGCTCTGAGAAGACTCTTCTCAGTGGCCAATTTGCCTCCTTTCACTTGGATTGGCTGCAATCAGCAGGAAAGGACAAAGGAAACATGTTAGAAGACTCTTCTCAGTGGCTAACACACTTGCTTTCATGCTGATTAGCTTGTAGGATACTGGAGACATAGGGATCCTGCTGGGACCCTGCTCCCAAAAAAGTAGAGGGTCTAAGACCCCCTGAGACCCTGCAGGACTACATTCCTGCCCTGTTGTTATGTTGTAGATCAATTTCGGGAAGGCAATTTTTAAATGAAGTATAATAATAATAATAATAATAATAATAATAATAATAACAATAATAACAATAATAACAATAATAACAATAATAATAAATTCCTCCTGCACCTCCCGTCTCTGCCAATTACTTACCCGGATCTCTACGCCATAGCCAGGGTATACGGAAATGGTGTAGGTGCATTCAAGTGTGCCTCCTTCGTATGGGATGCCAGAGGGCAGCGGGGAGGCCAGCGATCCTTTGGGGCCAGTGAGGTTCCAGCTGCAAGGACCTAAGTGCAAAGAGGGAGAGAGATGAAGGAAGGTGGGCTTCTGAGTCCCAGACTCCGCTGTTCTGGTCGCCACCATAGCCAGCCCGCCCAAGGCTTTGGCGGCCCTCGATGGGGGCAACTGGGGATATTTTCCTGCTTGAGGTGAAGGATGGGATGGTGTTTCCATGTCAGTGGGCAGTGACTCCGCTCTGGGTTTTAGTTTGAACTTTCAAGTAGTTGTCCAAGGCGCTGAAAGTTCAAACTAAAACCTGGAGCGGAGTCACTGCTCATTGACATTGGAGCCACCTGTCTCCATTGCATAGGAAGCTGCCTTATATCGAGTCAGGCCATTGGCCAATGTATTGTGTACACTGACTGGCAGCTGCTCTCCAGGATTCCAGATCAGGGGACGTTCCCAGCCCTATCTGGAGATGCTGGGGATTGAACTTGGAAACTTCTGCAAGCAAAGCAGGGGTCCACCACTTAGCTTTCCTAAAAGTAAGACAAGACTCTAGCCCTCATGGTTCTGAATAAAGGGCTGGCTTAAAAAAGAACATAAGAAGTTGCTTCTGCTGAGTCAGACAATTGGTCCATCTAGCTCAATGTTGTCTGCACTGACTGTCAGCAGCTCTCCAGGGTTTCAGGCAGGGGGCCTCTCCAGGGGGGTCTCTCCCAATCGTACCTGGAGATGCCACTGGGACTTGAACCTGGGACTTTCTACATGCAAGGCAGATGCTCTACTGTTGAGCAATGGCTCTTCTCCAAGAAAGTGGTCAGAACGATTCTGACTTCATCACTGGTGATGGGGGAGCAATCACACACCTGAGGACAGCAAATGTAGGAGCCACCGGGCAGGCTGTGTGGCACACATTGTCCATTCCCTTCCCACAAACATATAATTGCAACAATAAGGACTAGAAACTTGGTCATGTCCTTTTGTTTTTGAGAGACGAAATTCCCAAGGAGCCAAATCTGTCAGCCAACATCATATTCTGTGACCTTTCAGGACGTCCACAGTATCCAAAACAGACTGGCTTTGGTAAAAAAAAAAGCAGCCCACAGCCCACCACAAATACCAAGCCTCTCACTTTGCCTCTCAAGAGCGGCACGGCCCTCCTCTGTGCAGTGACCTGTTGCCATGATGCTCCAGGGCTGCCGTAAATATTGGCCAATTTGGGAGGGGGGGAAATGAGTGTTTGCTCCGGACAGGGAAGAAAAATCACTTTTTCGACAATAGCCCTAAACGGAGACAATTACGGCAAAACGAGAGAGGCGCAGACACTCAATTATCTTGGGAGGGGCTTCTTCCCCCAGGGACCCACATAAATCAGGAGAGCTTTTCATAGGTGCGACTGGTGATACAACTGGCCCTTGGAGGGGGCACTGTCTTCTGGGGAAGTGGTGAGCGTGGCAATGCTTAGGAACACACCATCAGAAGCTGCCTTTTACTGAGTCAGACACTTGGTCCATCTAGCTCAGTACTGTCTACACTGACTGGCAGCAGCTCTCCCTGGAGAGGCTGCTAGGGATTGAGCCTGGGATCATCTTCCGCGTGCAAGGCAAGGGCTCTACTGCTGAGCTATAGCCCTTTCCCGTAAAAATAAACATTCTAGTCCTCATAACGTTAAATAAGGGTATGGCTTGAAAAGGAATGTAGAAAACATCTGGACCTGAGACAGCCGGGTTCAGATCTCCATTCAGCCACAAAGCTCACTGTGTGACCTTTGGCCAGTCACTGTCTCTCAGCCTAACCTACTTCAAAGGGTTGTTGTGTGGATAAAATGGAAGAGAGCCATATACACCACCTTGAGCTTCTTGGGGTAAAGGAGGGATATATATCTCATCATTGTCCTCGCTTTTAGATCAGGTTTGGCTATGTATATCCCATCCTATGCTTAGGGGCCTTCGATTCCTAGACCCACATCCTAATCCCCCCTGCATCTCACACCTGCAACCGGCAGAGTGGTGATGACCGTGGTTGTGGTGATGGTGGTGGTTGCCGTCTCCTCCGCTTCTCCAGATGCCATCCTGGGTGTGGTTGCTTCCGGCGGTGCTGTGGGGGCGGCTGTGGTGCCAATGGATAATGTAACAGCAGTGGCTGGGTCTGAGCCGGTGAGACTGGCCTGGAGCGCCAGGGCAGGGGTGACTGCTGGCTGCGTGCGTCCAGACAGGGAGCCGGTTTCGGGGGCAGACTGGCCTGGCTCGGCCCACGGCACCAGGCGCCCCATAGCCGTGGTCAGCAGGTCGGTGGTAAAGGCTGGTTTTGCCATCTCCGGGGTCTTCTCCGCATCCTTGCCATTGACTTTCCCACCCACCAGGGTCGTCGCAGGGGACGCTGTGGTCACGGGTGGCATGGCAACATCAGAGAGAGCAGGGCAGCCATCTTGGTTAGCCAGGTTGTTTGTGGGGGCCAGACTGGGGTCTGGTAGGGCAGGCCCAGCCAAACCGGCAGCCAGGATGGGAATCTGCTGGAGGTAATCTTTCTTGAGAAGCGGCTCATGAAGGAAGTCATCCAGGAGCGGGTGGTGGTTGAGAAGCTTCAGGGTGGGTGCCGTGGTGACAAAGTGGGCCTCGCGCTCCGACTTGTCCGGGGTGGGGGGCACTGTTTGCTCCACGTCAGCCTCAGCGCTCCCCCAGGAGAGACCTGGCAACGAGGGAAGGAAGACAAGACGGGGAAGGGTTGCTGAAGAAGGCAGCAAAAGCAAACAT
The DNA here is from genome assembly GCF_030035675.1 of Rhineura floridana. NCBI lineage: Eukaryota > Metazoa > Chordata > Lepidosauria > Squamata > Rhineuridae > Rhineura > Rhineura floridana. The sequence continues at coordinate 19,338,284 of NC_084500.1, read as the reverse complement.
GTGCAACATTTAGACAGCGGTGCAGAATCCCCGGAGTCCTCCCAGCACTGTTAACGTGAGGGCATCCAAACAGCCTGGCTGCTGGGTCAGCCCAAAGGGAGGCCCGGCATAGCCCAGCAGCCTGTTCTCACAGTGGCTGGCCAAATACATCTGCCGGGAAGCCCAAGAGCAGGACCCGAATGCAGGAGCTCCCATCAGCCCCAGCCAGAGTGGGCAATGGTTGGGGTGATGACGGGACCTGGAGTCCCAACAGCATCGGATTAAGACAGAAATCCAGTCCATCTCATGGTGGCGCAGGAAGACGGTGACCAGGTGGCCTGTGTACCTGCTCAGTCAGTTGCCCAGGGACTCACTCTCAGTGGGCCAGTTGTGGGCCTGGCTCTCTCCTCCTCCTGAAGGTCCGTTACCTTGACACTGGACCAGACAGTCCTTGAACGGCACCAGGAGTGGGAAGCATAAGAAGAGCCTGCAGGCTCAGGCCAAAAGGGGCCCACCTAGTCCTGCATCCTGTTCACACAGTGGCCAAGTAGATGCCCCAAAAGGAAGCCTGCCAGCAGGACCCGGGTGCAAGAGCAACTCTCCCCTCCTGCAGTTTCCAGCAACTGGCGCTCAGAAGCATATTGCCTTTGAGCGTGGAGGCACAGGATAGCCATAATAATGGCTAGTAGCCATTGATAGCCCTATGCTCCTGGCCTATATATCTATATATATATTTTGGAGATTGAACTTGGGACCTTCTGCATGCAAAGCAGACGCTCTTCCACTGAGCTATGGCCCTTCTCTTTGGTCTGCCCAACAGTGGGATGTGGCCCCCGGAAAGTTGCCCATTAGGAAATGTGGCCCTTGGGCTGCTTCCCTGTCCCCCAAATAGAGGATGCCTTCAAAGAGAGGACTGTCCTCCGTAAAAGAACCCACGTTGGCCACTCCAAACCAATTTATGGGAGGATCTTTTATTATCATCATCATCATCATCATTATTATTTAGTATATTTGTATGCCGCTTTTCATCACCAGGTGACAAAGCAAGAACAAAACAATATAAGAGAAACAGGGGTTCCATGGAGCTCGGTTTTGCATTTCATTGCTGGATTTTACTTTAGACCTCCAAACAGCTTTGCGTTCTGGTGGGTAAGCTGAAGAATCCACTTAATAATTGGTGAGCAAATAAAGGGGAAGAACGACAGGGAAACGGCACAGCTCACAAGCATGTTTAAAATGTGGGTACAAATAAGCCAAGATTTTGAAGGAACGGGGGGGGGGAACCCACATCACCGGGTTGGCAGTTTTGCCGACGACATTCATCAGCCGATGCCAAGGTTCAATAAACAATTATGCCATTGTTTCTTTAAAAGCACAAATCAGGCAAAACAGCAGAGCTGCTCTAAAGTCTTGGTTCCCCAAGGCTGAAGCTTTGGAAAAAAAGGGACATGTTTAGGATGTCAAGGCTGCTGCTTACAAAGACAGACTTGAAGAGGTTGCTGTTAGGCCAGGCTTCGTGGGCTTGTAAAGGACACAAATGGCTTAATCCTTTGTCCTGTGGGCTCAAAAGGCATGCTCAGCAGTGGCCGGTGGCTCCGGGTCAGTGGGGCAGGGGAATCCGCTCTGGGTTTTAGTCCAAGCACCTCGGACCGCTCTTGAAAGTTTGGACTAAAACCCAGAGCGGATTCCCCTGCCCCACTGACCCGGAGCCACCAACCGCCACCGGGCATGATCCATAGTAAGGTGTGCAGCCCAAGGTTTTGAGGTGGCACTGGATTCCCACCATAAACTGCTTTAAAAACCAAAAACACTGGTCCCCTCCAGATGCTCTTTTCAATGTGCATACATGATGATTTGGGGTGCTGATGGTATCGGGGTGGTTAGATGCAAACCGTCTTTCAATATATAGGAACACAGAAAGGTGCTTTCATTGGTCCATCTAGCTCTGTACTGCCTACACTGACTGGCAGCAGCTCTCCAGGGTTTCAGATAGAAGTCTATTCCCAGCCCTACCTGGAGATGTTGAGGATCGAACCTGGGATCTCCTGTACGGACAAGAGATGTCCTCCCACTGAGCTACGGTTGTGTCTGCAAATGGACTGCCTCATTTCCAATCGCTGCATGTCCTGCAACTTCCTCCTGAAATCCTGTTAACTTGTCATACCTCTGGGCTCCTCTTTTGCTGCGCTATGGTGGCACAGGAGTGGCTCTCCAGGTGGCAAGCATGGGGCTCTGCTACGCTTCCCCATTGCTACAACTAATAAAGCGGAATGGGGTGTGCGGATGGTCCAGTATGATTCCACCACCAATGCACTATTTTTGCATCAATGACATGTTGCAGAATGCAACCTCAAAATATGCCTCCCTGCTGGGTCGGCCTCATTCAGCTGGATGGGCAGGCACCCGGGAAGCGCCACGCGGTGGCCTCTCTCTCTCTCTCTCTCTCACTCTCACTCTCACACACCATTCTGTTGTTGTTTATTTAAAAGCAAATTTATACACCTGGCCCTCTCCGAAAACCAGAGTCCCAAAGCTAAAAAAAAAATCGCAGCAGTCCATTTATTTATTTTTTAATTAAAACAACACACACCCTGCGATGGGCCGAAATCAGAGCAGCGATGCAAGCCACATTTTATAAGCCGGGCTCAAACAAAAACTCTAAGTAGAATCTTTGTGTGTGTTTCTGTACCGCCCCTTCAACCATTTTTCTCCCGGGGGGCGGTGTCTATGATTAACAAGCAAGAGACATCATTAAAACGACTGGGGCATGCAGAGAGGGCCAGCTCAGCCCCTGGTGGCAGGGAAGGCCACCGCTGGATGCCACCAGAGCGAGGGCAGGACCTTCCAGGCCTCCCTGCCTGGCCACTCTGCTCAAGCCACGCCTCTCGCTGCCCTGCTCTGCACCCTCCTCGGGCGTCCTTGCCTCGCTGCAGCGTGTCCTTGAACTCAGGTTATGCCTTTGGTTGCCTCGCTGGAGGCAGGGGAGGGGTGCATGAGAGTGTGCGGAAACTAGCCTGCTGTGCAAAGGTAACATTTACACTTGTTGCTCCGCCCACTTGTGCCTCTGGCCGTGCCCACCACTGCCTTGCGGCCCTTAGAAGGTTGCCCAGAAGGGAACCTGGCCCTCAAGCTGAAAAAGGTTCCCACTCTTGCACCACAGAGAAAGCTCTCTTGTGCACGGCCCCCGGCCTCCCTTGCAAGGCAGCGGCACCCTGGGGAAAGCCCCTGGCATCAGTTGACCTTCCAGGGTGAGTCAAATTCTGTGATGAAGATGCTGCATGCCTGAGAGACACCTGGGATGGAAGCCCTGTCCCTTCATTCTGTTTAGGGGCAGGTAGCATTTATTCCACAATGCACTCTGCACATGCCCCAAAGCACTTTTCTTTAAATAGTATTTATTTCACATCTCTTTCTTTCTTTTTAAAGGAAGGCGATGGGGCACCAAACGGGATCAACGGCCGCCCAGCCGCAGCCAAGAGCATTATCTGCACGCTGCAGGCGTAAACCGGTTTAAGCAGGCAGTCCCTCGTGCACCGGCTTGCCTTTGCTCCCGCACATTATCTCCTCGATAAGCTATGCACACAGCACCATTTAGGGCAGTTAGGCTAAATGAAAGACTGCTTTCCGTAGCCTGTAATGAGCCATCAAAAATGCCTCCCTGGTGGGTTGGCCTCATTCAGCTGGATGGGTGGGCACCCAGGGAGCGCCACACCCCTCTGGCACCTCTCTGAACTGGGGAAGGGCTGTTGCTTGGCAGCAGAGCATCTGCCTTGCATGCAGAAGGGCCCAGGTTCAATCCCTGGCACCTCCACATAGAGCTGGGACACACCTCCTGCCAGAAACCCTGGAGAGCTGCTGCCAGCCAGTGTAGTCAGTACTGAGCTGGATGCACCAATGGCCTGACTCGGTAGAAGGCAGCTTCCTCTGTTCCCGTGTAAACTGGAAGTCTCTTGTTCTGCCCGCCGAGCCATCAGCAAACACCTTCACATGGGATGAGCATTGGTCTTCACCTCTAGGAACTCCCAGTTTCTAAATTTAACCTCTACCCGGCTTTGTTTCATGTGCTGCCTGCATGCAAAAGCTGTCATCCGGGTGATGTGTCCCAATACCACATTTACCTGCATGGAAATGACACCACGAGGTTGTCGTTCGCATGAAGTGAGCATGTGGCGTTAAAAACCAGCCTAATTTACAAGGCTGCAATGTGGTGCGCTTTTGAAAACAGATCAGCGGTCCTAAAAGCTTCCAAAAGATCACAGAGGATTCCATTCACCCCTGTGGTCTCCAATTCGGTTATCTGCCTGTGTCAAATTGTAGACTGTAAGCTCCTTAGGGGCAGAGTTGCCCTCTTGGCAAATTATTTTATTTTATTTATTAAGATCTGTTATTAGTCATTCACACAGGCACACTGAAGGCACTATCTTATTATTGTGATTATCATCGGATAGACCAGCCCAGGAGCTGCGGAACCTTTAGCAGAAAATTTTAAACAAGTAACAATCCCAGTCGCCAGTTTTGCCCTGGCAGCCAAGAAGCTGGAGAGTGTTCTTGCACTCGGGTCCTGCTTGCGGGCTTCCCCCAGGCACCTGGTTGGCCACTGTGAGAACAGGATGCTGGACTAGATGGGCCACTGGCCTGATCCAGCAGGCTCTTCTTATGTTCTTATGTTCTTATGTTAAGCCGTATTAAGAACTATGGAGTATAATCAGTTTTAAATTGGGTATAACTAGCCCTGCTGTTGTTTTATTTGTACTTGAATGTTTTATTTATTTTAATTTCTCTCTCTCTGTATTTTGCAAAGGTCTATGGCAATACGCATTGATGTTCAAACAAACATACAACATATCATCATCATCATCATTATCAGCAGCAGCAGCAGCACTATTGTTAAGAATTAACAACTGCAGCATCAATATAATTCTAGGGTGCATCTCTTGAATTACATGCTCTGTCCCTGCCACCTCAAAAAAATCTGGGGCCACCTCATCGGGTTGCCTGTAGAATTAAACCCACCATGGAACAGACTTCTTACACCCTTTCCAACTCCATATGCCAACTGACCAGGAAAAAAAGCACCCAGCCTACTCTTGTGCCTTTAAGAGTACTTTAATACGTGCGCCTAGCGACAACACTGTTATCTTTTCGGCGCCAGGTCAAGACTTTCCTCTTCTCCCAGGCATTTTAGCATGTGTTTTTAAATTGTTTTTATATTGTTTTGAATTTTAAAATTGTGTTTTAAATTGTTTTTAAAACATGTTTTTAAATTGTGTATTGTAAATTGTTTTAATGTTTTTGATTGCTGTAAACTGCCCAGAGAGCTTCAGCTATGGGGCAGTATACAAGTGTAATAGAGAGAGAGAGAGAGAGAGAGAGAGAGAGAGAGAGAGAGACAGACAGACAGACAGACAGACAGACAGACAGACAGACAGACAGACAGACAGACAGACAGATAGATAGATAGATAGATAGACAGATAGATAGATAGACAGACAGACAGACAGACAGACAGACAGACAGACAGACAGACAGATAGATAGCAAGGGGAAGCTTTTCAGAGAATGGAGATGAATATTTATCACCTGCTAATGCAGGAGTGAGGAAGCGGTTGCCTTCCAGAGACTATGAGATTCCATCAGCCCCAGGGGCCGGCTTACTCAGTGGTCAGGGATGGTGGCCCCAGCAACCTCTGGAGGGGATCACAGGTTTCCTCAACTCTGTGATACTGGGCTGCTCCATGTCAGTGGAATCCATTCCAGGTTTTAGTCTGAACGTTGAAGGAGCTGTCTAAGGTGCTGAACCTGTTTTGGGAATAGGTTTCAGCGCCTTGGACAGTTGCTTCAAAGTCTGGTCTGAAACTCAGAGCGGATTCCACTGCCCCCCTGCCACTGAGCCACAAGCCACCACTGGTTAATCCTACTCAGAGTTAGATACGAAGGAGAAATCTGATTCCACATTAAACAGCGAACCTACTTAACTTGCAATTTCTGAAACAATGCGTCAGTCAGAACACAGCCATCTTTTGAAATGTGCACTTCCCTGAATTTTGCAAAAATGCATGTAAAGTGTGCCCAGAAGGAAAAATACGAACATCCATTAAATTCTGGAAATACAAATATTAGTGAAAACATGCTTTGCAAAAATGTGCCTATCAGTCAAAACTGCGTACAAAAATGTGTATATTAGGAGAATTTCATACTAAAATGCTGATGAATTTTCATAAGGGCTTTAAAAAAACCCCATAAACGGATGCAAAAATTCAAAGAACTGAATAACGTTGGAAGACTGAGAAACTGAAATGGGAAGAGTCACCTGTCTCTACTCAGAGTATAGCCACGGAAATTAGTGGATGACTAACTTAGGCCCATCAGTTTGAATGGGTCTGCTCTGAGTACAACTTAGAATCATAGAATAGTAGAGTTGGAAGGGGCCTATAAGGCCATCAAGTCCAACCCCCTGCACAATGCAGGAATCCAAATCAAAGCATTCCCGACAGATAGCTGTCCAGCTGCCTCTTGAAGGCCTCCAGTGTCGGAGAGCCCACTACCTCCCTAGGTCATTGGTTCCACTGTCGTATGGCTCTAACAGTTACTTGGATCCAAGCCAGCGTCTCCACGGCAAACGATGCTGAAACCAGAGTGACAGAGGCCAGCTGAGACATTGGCAACCCCATTTCCAAGACATGCTAACCCTGTGAGATGGAGTCTCATAAACCACAGCCAGGGCTTTCCTCCCCGGCTCGGAAGAGTCTTAATTGCCTCTTCAAAGTGGCAGCTGCATCATAATTGATCTTCACACAGCCCTGCCCTGCATTTGCACCGGTTTTTCACGCTAATTGGCAGCGCAATGACACCAGGATCCACGCCTGGGAGACTCACCTCTGGACAGCTCCTGGGGGATGAGGAGGGACGCCAACCTGACTAGCCAGACCCAGCAGTGCGGACCAGAGGACCCGAAAGCTCCATGCGGGTTGAATGGAGGGGTTGGGGACCGACCTTAGACCCAGCAAGCGTCCGACTCTGCTTGGCATCTGGCTAGTCTGAAGGGCACCTCAGGGATAGAGGTCGACTGTGGCCCTCCAGACCTCTCCACCTGGCCCCCAGGACTCTCCTCAGACCACATCCTCTCGCCGGCCCTCTTCACACCCTCCTGGAGTCTGCCCCAGCCACGGCCTGCCTGCCTGCTTACAGCTTCCTCCTCCTCCTCAGTTTCAGTTTTGCCCCTTCTAGAACTCAGCGGGGGGGGGGCAGGAGAAAAACCGAATTAGTTGGCTCCGCCTGTCATTGTTACTGGCTCCGCCTACTATTGGGCTCCCTGCCTTCCATCCCCCCAGACCCAGTGGGCACCGGCCACCAATGCAGGGGTGTGCGAGTCGATCTAAGAAGAACTGGATACTGGTAAAATTTACGTGGGTTGCCCTGCCCGCCACTGGCGTGCAGTTTCCCAGTAAGGAATGTGGCCCTCAGACTGGAAAGGGCTCCCCACCTCGATCACATCTGAATCCCAGGGCTTTGGGGCCGGGCTAGGATTCTCAAAACGGAGACCACACCCAGAAGAGGGTGACCAGGATGGCGAACGGCCAGGGAACTGAACCCTATCGGGAAGAACGACTGGAAGAGCTGGGGGTGTTTAGCCTGAAGGAGAGAAGAAATGTCTGAAGCGCTGGCCCAGGCAACGTTGGTCTCTGTGGCTTCTCTGCAAGGCAGGACTAGAACCGAGATTGCGGCTAGACATTAGGAGACATTTCTTCACAGTAAGAGGGCCATCGCTCAGTGGCAGAGCCTTTTCGATCCCCAGCAGCTCCGTGTAGGGCTTGGAAAGACCCATGTCTGGAACCATGGAGAGCAGCTGCCAGTCAGTGTAGACAGCATTGAGCCAGATAGACCAATGGTCTGACTTGGTAGAAGGCAGCTTCCAGTTTAAATCAGCTCTTTATTTAGGACCATGAGGACTAGAAGCCTACTTTATTTTTAGAGGAAGGGCTGTAGGTCAGTGCTAGAGCATCTGCTTTGCATGCAGAAGGTCCCAGGTTGAATTGCTGCCCTGGGTTCCTACTGGGAGAAAGAGCGGGATATAAATCTAATAAATAAATAAATAAATAATAAATTCCCGGCATCTTCAGATAGGTCTGGGAATATCCCTGCCTGAAATCTGGAGAGCCGCTGCCAACCAGTGTAGACAGTTCTGAACTAGATGGACCAATGGTCTGATCTGGTAGAAGGCGGTTTACTATGTTCCTATAATTGCCCGTGGAACGGCCTGCCTTGAGAAGCGATGGATTCTGCTTTGCCACCTGTGATACACTTGCAAGATTCCTCCTTTTAGCATGGGGTTGGACTAGATGATCCCCAGGACCCCGTCCTACTCTTTAACATTCTGCAGCTACAACTTTACAGCCATCTAAACTCAGCGGCTGCCACCAGCCAGGTGCTTGGCGTCCTTTTCTTTGTCTCTTACACCTCTCAAGACAGGAAAAGCTTCTCCTCTGCTAAATTCACGGGTGCCAGATTGCCGTTAAAGGCATGACAGCAGGACTGGTTTAAAAAAGAAAGAGCGTGTGTGTAACTGGCAACCTTGATTAGTGCCAGCCAGAAGGTAGGTGGCACGGCAGCTACAGAGTGGCACTGGCCTCGCCCACAACACTGCCAGCGTTCGCCACGTGATGCAAGAGCTGGGAGGAGCCGGCTCTGTCACCGATGCTTAAAGAGGTTAACTTGCCCCCAGCATGGAGGGAATTATGCTATAATAGAATCCATTTATTACACCATAAAAGTTAATGAGTTTATACGGAAAGGCGCCAGGATCCCTTTTAAGGTTTTAATAGGGGATTAGCACAGCATCCCAGACTCTGATGCCAAGGTTCAGCTCGTTAACCGTACGGGGTGTTTTTTTGTTTCTGCCAGCTCCCAAATTCTCATTCTCCCTTCCTGGGCACAGCGGCCTACCAGCACCGCCGGTGGAACTGAGGAACAAGGCCCAGGGTCTAAAATAGCAACTGGGAAACGGTAGCTCTCCAGATGGCATTGGACTCCCAGGTCCCATAAGCCCACATGGCCAGTAGCCAAGGAGGAGGAGGATGGAAGTTGAGAGTCCAGGAACACCTGGGAGGCCACAGATGTTCCCCATCACTGGTCTAAAACCTTCCTGGAAAAGGTGCCCTTCCTAAAATTCTGTCTCTTGCCAGCCCAGACAGACAGAAAGAGCGACGTGCTTCCGTAACAGCCGCAAGGATTCCCAAAAGCCACCCACCTCTTGAACGCAGGGGCCCAATTGTCAGCCTAATTTTCTATATGTCCAGACTGTAATGGGGAGGGGAGGGCGCTCTGCACATGCTCCTAAAACACACGCTCATCATCACGACTTGGCACATTTCCCTCCCGGGGAGAGGTGGGGAACATTTTTCAAACCAAGGACTGCTTTCCCCTCTGGACAGCTCCATGAAAGTTCAGACTAAATCCCACAGTGGATTCACTGCCCCACTGACGTGGAGCCAGCCATCTGCATTGCCCTCAAGTGCAAAAGTGCTAAGGCTTTCTGAATCAGAATAAACGCTGGACTAGACGCTTTGGGACCCACAGAATTCCTTGGCTGGCAAAGGCCAGTTTGGAGGAGGGGGACGGGCGGCTGGGCCTTAACAGCCGCTTGATTTTGCAGACACGGTTTTGTAGTCCTGTTTACACCCATGGCACGAGGACCACATTTTTGGGAGGCTGAATCCAGGCACTAGAGGGCCTCCATTCAGTTGGGCCACCCAAACTGATCCCACGTGCTGGAATCAATCCTTCCCTGTCCACCCCTCCTTCCGCAAAGCCTCAGACCCAGCATCTTCTCTCGCCAATATAACTCTTTTCCTGCTGCTCTTTTGATGGCGCCAATAATGAGATGGAACTACCGAATGGGCACTTGCGTGCCGGCAAAACGGGTAAATAAATTGAAATACTAATAACAGCCCCATCAGGAGAGCGCGGCGCCATGACCCTGGTGAGTGCCGAAGAGGCAGCTGCGGAGGCTTCAAGGCCGCAGCCGGAATTAAAACGACACCAACACCACCAGAGTCACAACTTGCAAGAAAGGCAATGCAGAACAAGTGAAGGCCAGTGGATGAGACCAACAAGGCCCCTCCCCAGCCCAGCGTTTTGTTTCCAACGGAGGACAGCCAGAACTCCCCCGTGCCCACCTCAACTTGAGAAGCCCAGAAGTCTTGTTTTGGCATTTGCCTCCTGTACTGCCTCTGCACTTGAAGGCTTCGCTTATTTAGCCTCTGTGGTCAGTTATGCGGCAGCATGGCCCAGATCCCATTGGGCTACTCGGGCAGGAGGGGCACTTGGGCAGGTTAGCATGGTTAGGCCTCGCAAGACACAGGACTTCCCTGCCTCTTCCTGCCCCAGGAACGGAATCCATAAGATGCTGCTGTAAACCAAACAGTCTGGCTTAGTACCGTTTGCTCTGACCGGCAGCTGTTCTCCAGCTTCCTGAGAGAGAGGCATTTCCTATCACCTGCTACCTGACCCTTTTAATTGCCGGTGCCAGGGAGTGAACTTGGGACCTTCTGCATGCAAAGCAAGTGCTCTGGGGACATGCTACAGCCCGTCTGCTAAAAATAAAGCAAGATTCCAGCCCTCATGGTTCTGAATTAAGGGCTGATTTAAACTGGGACATAGGAAGCTGACGTATACTGAGCCAGGCCCTTGCTCCCTCTACCTTAGTACTGCCCACACTGACTGGCAGTGGCTTTCCAGAGTTTCAGACAGAGTCTTTCTCAGCCCTGCCTGGAGATACCAGGAACTCAACCTGAGACCTTCTGCATGCAAAGCAGGGGGGGGTGTCTACCCCTAGCTATGGTCCTTCCCCAGTGGGGGAAATGGAGAATGTAGGCCAGAGGAGATGCAGGCGCAGGGCCAGGCTGGAAAAGAAGCAGATGGCACCCGCTTTGTCATGGGAAGAGCATCTGTCTCCTCAAACCAGAAGCTGACTGCAAGCTCCGCAGTGAGCTCAAAGCCAGAAGGCGCAGACGAGTCCTACGAGAGCCGCCAACCTCTTTGTCTAGCAATGCAAATTTCCCGACTGAGGCATCTAAAGGAAAGGAACATGAGCTCCAGTGGATAGGAATCATCCGAGTGCATTGTCTGTGGCTGCAGGATGAAGGGCAGGCCTGGCGAGGGGGGCAGAAGAGGGGGGCGGAGGAGAAAGAAGGGGGCCCGTAGAGCCCTTTCGAGCAAAAATCAATTTCAACTCAGGGGTGGGGATGAAGAAAGGAATGAATTAAAGAAACATGCACGAGAAATCAATAGGGCAATGTGAACGAGAGAGAGAGAGAGAAGCACAGCTGTGGGCAACTTCTCTGCCAAATGGCAGCTGTCAATGTGTGTGTGGGGGTTTGAGGGTTATTCCACAGTCCGAAGGCACCACCACCTTTCCAAAAAAATAGAATTGCATCACAGCTCCAGGACGATGCAATCAATCATTAAAAAAAATTTTTTTTGGTATTACTAAATTTATTTTAATATTTATTTTAATCAACGTATCAATGGATCTCTGTCTTGTTTCCATTTGGGCAATGGCATAGATAAGCTCCCTTCCTCTAGGGATGAAATCTGGCTCAGCACAAAGGAATTCATGCAGCCCTGCTAACTTGCACTTCTTGAAACAACACAGAAGCCAAAACAACGCTGCTGTCCGTCAAAATCCACTTGGAACCACCTTCCTTAGGCCTGGCGCCAGAGGGCAGCCAGGTTGGGCCCTGGCCAAGGGCCCCTCTGTAGGGTCAGTGTTCCTGTTCTGTGATCTATGGCAGCGTTGGGGCCTGCAAGCTGATGCGGCCGCAGATTGCAGAGTGGGAGCTCCCAGGCGCCCACTTACAGGCAGCGTGGGTTTCAATAAGCCCGCCTGCGTGCCCCACCTACCTCTCCCACCAGTGTATGTGCATGCCTGCCATCACCCAAGATGGTGGCACGGACTTCCCTAAGGTGTTGATGCCTCTGCCACCATCTGGTTGATGGCAGGCGTGCGCACATCATGCACACTGACTCGAGAGGTAGGTAGGGCGCACCGGGAGGCTGATGAGCTCCATGCCGCCTGCATTGGGAGGGGGTGAGCCCAGGGCAGGCTGGGGCCAGCCCTGGCCTTCTTCGTAAGAATAGAAAAGGAGCTTTGCTGAATCAGGCCAAAGGGGACCCACCCTAGACCAGCATCCTGTTCTCACAGCGCCCAAGCAGAAGCCCCAATGGGAAAAAGCCCACAAGCAGGACCTGAGCACAACGGCAGCTCTCCCCACTTGTGATTCCCAGCAACTGACACAAGCGTTTAAAGCCCTAAATGGCTTGGGACCCAAGTACCTAAAAGGGCACCTCCCCCAGTATCAGCCATACCCAACAATTGGCCAGCAAGGCCTTGTTGGTGGTGTCACCACTGGCAGCTACATAGTTTATTTATTTATTTATTATTTAATTTGTATCCCGCCCTTCCTCCCAGCAGGAGCCCAGGGCGGCAAACGAAGCACTAAAAACACTTTAAAACATCATAAAGACAGATCTTAAAATACATTAAAACTGTGGGAATATGTGTGGTTCAACTCCAACTTGGGCTGAGACTGCATGGGGTTAAAAAGGGTAGCTAGAGAGGAGTCCTCTTGGTTGTTAGGCTATACCTGTCCTTTGATCTCCTGCTGTCCCTTCCTGCTACTGATATGCAGAGGATGTTGATCCCAGTTCCTTCCCTCCTTCCCGCTCTTCTTCTTTCTCTCGAGAGGGGAGCAGACATTATTCCTTTGTCTCTCTCCTCTCCTCCAAGCATGAGGGCAAGCACTGGGCTCAGTGTTTGCTGCTCTAACTTAGCTAGTTAGCTAGATATAGGACTCTTTCCTATCAAGCATGTACTTCCAGAATAAAGTAGTTCTTTCTTATTTTAAAGCTTAAAGTCTCTGTCTGACTAATTTGCAGGTAAGGTGGAATCTTTAGCAAGGATTCAAACACACACACGTACGCTCGCTCAGAACTCTCCATTCCCAGAGACTCTCGCACAGTTCTCCGACAAAAACAAAATAGCGTTAAAAACATTTAAAACAAACAACTTTAAAAAAGGGTTAAAAACATTACTAAAAAACATATTGAGCAATTCTAACACAGATGCAGACTGCGATAGGTCTAAAAGGCTTGTTGGAAGAGGAAAGTCTTCAAAAGGCACCGAAAAGATAGCAGAGATGGTGCCTGCCTAATATTTAAGGGGAGGGAATTCCACAGGGTAGGTGGCAACTGACCCGTGACAGGTCCTTTTTCAGTGGTGGCTCCCTATTTGGGGAATGCCCTCCCCAATGAGGTGCATCTGTCTCCCTAATTATTGGCTTTTAGGAGGAATTTTAAAACATTCCTGTTGACCCAGGCATTGGATGGCTGAAGGGGGCTGTTCCTGGCAACCCGGAGATCGCTGGAGGGAAGAATGTTGTCATATTGCAACTGTTTTTAGAATGTTTTAAATTGTGGCTGGAATGGTTTGTTGATTTTAAAATGTTTTGTTGTCAATGTGTTTGCCACCCGGGGCTCCTTTGGGAGAAAGAGGGGATACAAATTTCATCAGTCAATAATATTCAGAAATGATATTGCCGCATTCTTCTCTCCTTCAGGGGAAAAAACACCCACACACCTTTGCATATGAAGTCGGTCCCTAAATCCTCCTCCCACTTCAAAATGGAGTGTAAATGCCTGTCATAGCATCACTTCACATTGACTTCCTGTACGATTGCCTCCCCTCCTCTTGCTGATGTTCTCTAAAGCGCCAGGAAATTGACGGAGAAGCACAAATTTCAAAAGAGAACGGCATTAAAATGTGAGCCAGACCCAATTTCTCCCCATAGCCGTGTGCAGGGCTGGGGCCAGAGGTAGGCACTGTCGGGCACCTGCCAAAGCCCACACAACTTCTTGGGGGCCCATTGCTCCTCTCTGGAGACCCATGGTCAGGCTCCATGGCCTCGTGGCTGTTCACCTGTGCTCACCTGTCATCTCCAAGGGTGCAATGGATGATGGGGGTGAGGTGAGAACACCAGCACACACCCCACCTGTGTTGTGCTCTCCTCTGGGTGGTTCTGCAGATTGGGGCCAGAGGGAAAAAGACATATGAGCATGCAGCAGTGTCTTGGAGAGGAGGGGGACCCTGAGCCCCCCCAAAATCTGGATCCAGCACTGGTAACATGCCTTGTTTGGCTCTGTTTGCTGTTTGCTGAGATGATTTACAACATGGCAGCAAACCTCACACCCACGAGGTGCTGCACGGGACAGAGAGACCAGGGAGCCGGTTTGTGCAGAGCCCGCACTGCAGGGAGGTTAAATGAAAAGAGACACGTTCTCTGACAGGGTCATTAGTCATGTCAGTCGGCCCAGCTCAGCCTTGGCAAAACAGTATTAGGCTTTAAATTGTCATGCTAACAAATCCTGGAACTGGAGCCACCGCTCACCATTTGTGTTCCAATGGAATCTGGAATCTGTGAAGCAGAGAATTCTGCCCCACCTTGGATGGCGCAGAAGGCTCCCTGTTATCTCTCTGCATGAGTCACTGCTTCTCCAATCACCATCGTACGAAGCTGCCTCATATCATGTTTCAGTTTGTTCTAAACTATTTTTAACACGTGTTTTATATTGTTGTGACCTGCCCTGGGACCTACTGGCAAAGGGCGGGCAATTTAACAACTATTTGCCCATCTAGCCTAGTGGTGTCTTCTCAGGCTGGCAGTAGCTCTCTAGGGTTCCTGACAGAGAACGGTCTTTCCCACGTTTTAACTGGAGATGCTTCCAAAGCAGGGGCTCTACCACTGAGCTACAGCCTTTCCTCTAAACAATAAAGCAAGATTCTAGTCCTCATGGTTCCGAAACAAGGGCTGACTTAAACAGGAACATAGGAAGTTGCCTTACACCAAGTCAGACCATTAGTCTACCTAGATCAGCATTGCCTACACTGACTGGCAGTGGCTGTCCAGGATTTCAGGCCGGGGTCTCTCCCAGCCCTACCTGGAGACGCTGTTGGGGTTGAACATGGGACCTTCTGCACGCTCTCCCACTAAGCGACAGACCCTCCCCTAAGCAAACAAGTCAACTCACACAGAGACACAAGGATGGGCCATCCTGGTGGCCGGTGATTTGTATTCCTGTCCGTGCTGAGCGTTAAACCTTTTTTGGGGTTCAAGAGTGGAATATCCATCCAATTTTAAAATTCAGAAGGAAAGCATGCTTGGTATAGAGGTTTGGGGAGGAAGGATTGATTGCATCCGCCCACTTGGGTGCCTGCCCAAAGATGGGTGTGAGTTTGCTTGGCCAGCCTAGGATCCTTGTTATCAACCCTGCAGGGCCCTCCCTGCCAGCTCCCCAGCCCGGCCCAGGCCCCTTTCCCCTTCCTGCTGTTGCCGTACAAGCCCCTCACTTATGGGGAAGGAGTTATTTATTTATTTATTTATTTATTTATTTATTAAATTTATATACCGCCCGACTAGCAATAGCTCTCTGGGCGGTGAACATAAAATAGCATAAAAATACAATGAATAACAAAATAATACTAAAATACAATCATCAATCCAATAACAATAAACATTTTTAAAATTAAATCAGTGTAACTTAAAATGCTTCAGAGAATAGGAAGGTTTTGACCTGGCGCCGGAAGGAGAGCAGAGTCGGCGCCAGGCGTACTTCCTCGGGGAGACTGTTCCATAGTTCGGGGGCCACCACTGAGAAGGCCCTAGATCTTGTCATCACCCTCCGGGCCTCCCTGTGAGTTGGAACCCGGAGGAGGGCCTTCGTAGCAGAACGTAGTGCACGGGCCGGTTCATATCGGAAGAGGCGTTCCGCAAGGTATCGTGGTCCCGCACCGTATAAGGCTTTATAGGTTAATACCAACACTTTGAATCTAGCCCGGAAACATATTGGCAACCAGTGCAAGCTGGCCAGAACCGGTGTTATATGCTCGGACCGCTTGGTCCTTGTCAGCAATCTGGCCGCCACATTTTGCACTAGTTGTAGCTTCCGAACTGTCTTCAAAGGTAGCCCTACGTAAAGCGCATTACAATAATCCAAACGTGAGGTTACCAGAGCATGTACCACTGATGTAAGGTCCTCTTTACTCAAATAGGGACGTAGCTGGGCTACCAACCGAAGTTGGTAAAACGCATTCCTAACCACCGAGGCTACTTGAGCCTCAAGCGAGAGGGAAGAGTCTAAAAAGACTCCCAGACTATGAACCCGGTCCTTTAGGGGGAGTGTAACCCCATCCAGGACAGGGTATATATCCACCATCCGATCAGAGAACCCGTCCACCAACAGCATCTCAGTCTTGTCTGGATTGAGCTTCAGTTTGTTAACTCTCATCCAGTCCATTGTCGCGGCCAGGCAACGGTTCAGCAAATCGACAGCCTCACCTGAAGAAGATGAAAAGGAGAAGTAGAGCTGCGTGTCATCAGCATACTGATGACAACGCACTCCAAAACTCCTGATGACCTCTCCCAACGGCTTCATGTAGATATTAAAAAGCAGGGGGGACAAAACTGACCCCTGCGGGACCCCATATTGGAGAGCCCGCGGTGTCGAGCAATGTTCCCCAAGCACTACCTTCTGGAGACGACCCGCCAAGTAGGAGCGGAACCACTGCCAAGCAGTACCTCCAACTCCCAACTCCGCGAGCCTCTCCAGAAGGATACCATGGTCGATGGTATCAAAAGCCGCTGAGAGATCAAGGAGAATCAACAGAGTTACACTCCCTCTGTCTCTTTCCCGACATAGGTCATCGTACAGGGCGACCAAGGCTGTCTCAGTGCCAAAACCGGGCCTAAAACCCGATTGAAATGGATCTAGATAATCAGTTTCATCCAATAGCGCCTGGAGCTGGCCAGCAACCACCCGTTCCAAGACCTTGCCCAGGAATGGAACATTCGCCACTGGCCTGTAGCTGTTAAAATTGTCTGGGTCCAAGGAAGGCTTTTTCAGGAGTGGTCTCACCACTGCCTCTTTCAGACAGCCTGGGACCACTCCCTCTCGTAAAGAGGCATTTATCACTTCCTTGGCCCAGCTACCTGTTCCATTCCTGCTAGTTTTTATCAGCCAGGAGGGGCAAGGATCCAGTACCGAAGTGGTTGCACGTACCTGTCCAAGCACCTTGTCCACGTCCTCGAGTTGAACCAACTGAAGCTCATCCAACAAAACAGGACAAGACTGTGCTCCGGACATCTCACTAGGATCTACTGCTATAACTTGAGAGTCTAGGTCCTGGCGGATACATGAGATCTTATTCTGGAAGTGATCGGCAAACTGATTACAGCGGGCCTCCGATGATTCCACCGTGTCCGGAGGGTTTGAATGCAGAAGCCCCCGGACAACTCGAAATGGCTCCGCTGGGCGGCAAAGAGATGATTTAATAGTGGCAGCAAAATGATGTTTTTTAGCTGCCTTCACTGCTCCTACATAGAGCTTAGTCGAAGCACTAACCAGCGCATAATTGTATCCGTCGGGAGTTCATCTCCATTTCCGCTCAAGCCGCCTCCTATCTTGCTTCATCGCTCTCAGCTCCGGAGTATACCATGGCGCTGCATAAGCTCTACACAGGAGAGGGCGTGCAGGAGTGATCGTGTTTACAGCCCAGGTCATCTCCGTATTCCACAGAGCGACCAGGGCTTCAGCAGGAGCGCCAGTCCTATCAGCCGGAAAATCCCCCAGAGCCCTTTGAAAACCTTCAGGATCCATTAGTCTCCGGGGGCGGACCATTTTAATAGGTCCCCCACCCTTGCAGAGGGAAGAGGTTACTGAAAGTCTAAACTTCAGCAAGCAGTGGTCTGTCCATGACAAAGGGAGTGTTGTAAAACTCCCCACATCCAGATCACTTTCCCCATGCTCAGTAGCAAAAACAAGGTCTAGAGTGTGCCCCGATACATGTGTTGGACCACACATGTTTTGTTTTATTACATTTATACCCCGCCTTTTTTTCATCATGAAACCCAAGGCGCCTTCCATGTGGTTCCCAGGCGGTCTCCCACCCAGGCACTGACCAGACCTGACCCTGCTTAGCTTCAGCAGGGAGCTGGCCTCTTGTGCCTTCAGACCATCGCTTGGGACCTTAAGGTCTTAAAATCATGCACGGTATGGAGAAAGTGTGCTTTTTCTCGCTCTCTCCTAATACTGGAAAGTTATGGGGAAGGAGTGCCTCCATGTTGACATTCACGCGATGCCTTTACACCCTGGAATGATGGCAGCCCTTGGCAGCCCCCAGGTATCAAAATGGAGGTGGGGCAGGCTCTCTCTCTCTGTTTTATATGGGCTCGCAGATCAGATCAGGCAGTGCCGGAGATTAAATGTCACTTCAGCTGCCAAACGGCAGTGCAGGCGAGGAATCCTGGACTGTGCCAAGCGGGTACGTGGGCAGGCATGCACAATGTGCGGGCCAAAGGTCGTAACTGTGGCTGGGAAGGCTGCCCCCCCATCAGTGTGGGCAGCAATTAATTCTGACAATGGCCAACCAGATGCCTCTGGGAAGCCCATGAGGAGGACCTGAGCGCAACAGTACTCAGCTACAGACCAGGGGTAGCTGGTGCCCACTGGGAGTGGCAGGGTGGAAGGCAGAGAGCCCAAACAGGCAGAGCCAATGACGGCCAGAGCCACCTCCTTCTAGTTCTGTCCCCTGCTGAGGAGGAAGAGGAGGACGATGGCAACCTCAGGACTGGCAGCAAGTCAGGCAGGTGGGGGCTGGCTGAGGTTGGCGAGGCCTCCACTCGCCCCGAAGGGTTAATGCGCTGGTTCTTACTTGGTACTGGAGCACCAGTGCACTGCAACGGGGGGGCAGGGAGGCGTATGGGTGAGAGGAAACCCCTCAGCCAGCTGTGGGGTTCACATTGCCTGACCCTGGAGCCAGTCCGCCTCTCACGATGTCACCTGTTGCAAAGATAACGGGTAACCAACACCCGTCTACACCACCCAAAGCTTGAGGGAGGATGGCTGGGATTCAACTGTGACAGCACGGCTGCTAAAAATAATTACGCACAAGCACAACATTCACGCACGTCCCGGATGAGAGCCCTAGCATTCAAGCGCAGTTTCAGAGCTAACTTTATTATTTATTTATTTTTGTTTTATTACATTTATACCCCGCCTTTTTTTCATCATGAAACCCAAGGCGCCTTCCATGTGGTTCCCAGGCGGTCTCTCACCCAGGCACTGACCAGACCTGACCCTGCTTAGCTTCAGCAGGGAGCTGGCCTCCTGTGCCTTCAGACCATCGCTTGGGACCTTAAGGTCTTAAAATCATGCACGGTATGGAGAAAGTGTGCTTTTTCTCGCTCTCTCCTAATACTGGAACCCAGTGGAGCCATCCTTTCAAAGGTGAATGTTAGAAGATTCAGGGCAAGACAAAAGGACGGACACAGCACATAGTTAAACTCCGGAATTTGCTCCCACACAAGAAGCACTGATGGCCACCCACTTGGATGACTTTAAAGGGGACTAGACAAATTCATGGAGGAGGAGGCGGGTATTGATGGCTACTAGCCATGACTGTCAGAGGTAGCATGCTGGGATTCACAAGCCGGAAGAGTTGCTGCTGTGCTCAGGTCCTGCTTGAGGGCTTCCCATTGGGGGCATCTGGCTGGCCACTGTGAGAACAGGATGATGGACTAGATCATAGAATCATAGAACAGTAGAGTTGGAAGGGGCCTACAAGGCCATTGAGTCCAACCCCCTGCTCAATGCAGGAATCCAAATCAAAGCATCCCCGACATGTGACTATCCAGCTGCCTCTTGAATGCCTCCAGTGTTGGAGAGCCCACTACCTCTCTAGGTCATTGGTTCCATTGTCGTATGGCTCTAACAGTTAGGACGTTTTTCCTGATGTCCAGTCGAAATCTGGCTCCCTGCAACTTGAGCCCATTATTCTGTGTCCTGCACTCTGGGATGATTGAGAAGAGATCCTGGCCCTTCTCTGTGTGGGCCACCTTTGGCTTGATCCAGCAGCCCAGGCTCGTCTGATGCTCTCACGTCCTCTATGAAGCTCTGCAAGCACCTATCTGGATTGATGATGGGGTACCAAGGGCCCTTGAAACGATCCGTCGGAGACCTTTCCCCATCCACTCTCCAGCTGGGTCGCCAATCCGCGTGCAGCACTGATGGGGGGGGTGCTCTCCGCATTAACTTTCTGCCAGCCCTGCCTCTCCCTCCCCCCACCCCATGACTCCAAGGTGCAGCGTTATCTTTCTAAAAAATGTCAAAGAGCATAATAACCACCCCCTGGCTAATCCCTAATTAAAGTTTATGCAAACGATCACCCTTGCTCGCCTGCCTATCCGGGGAGCACTGGGCTGCAGCTGCCTGGAATTGGCAGGTGCTAAGAATCCATTAAGTGCTCTCCTCCTCCCCCCCCCCGGCAACCCCCCCAGGTTTTCTCACTCCGTATGGGTGCTGATAAGTAGGCATCAGGCAGGCAGCAGGCGAGGGGCGGGTAGCGCTAATGAGAGCGGACAGGCCGCCTCAACGAGGCTGGCAAGTAATCTGCAGCCTGACAGGCACATTCTGAAAACAGGCAGCATTTTTAATTCCCCCAAAAATGAATTTGCCAAAGCTGGGGTTAGTACAAAGGGTTGGGGGGGTTGGTTGGCAGGTAGGGGTGCCCATGTGGAGGAGAAATATGGTCCAGTTTGCATTTCAAGGTGAATCTACCTAATTTGCACTTTCCAAAGCAATGCAAGACCCAAACCACAGCCATTGAATTTCGTCCTTGGCTGAATTTTGAAATGCAGTTCTCCAGGCAAGAGATGCATATAAAAATGCCTACACCACAGTAAAAGGGTGCATAAAAGTGCGTGAGGTATCTGTGAAAATGACATACAAAAATGCATCATAGTAGGGGAAATGGCTTTGTAAAAAAAAAAAGGGCACACCAGGCAGGATAGGTATATTCTGAGAAATTTGCACAAGAATGATGACGAATTCTCCTGAGGACAAAAGTAATATGGAAGTCTGGAGAAGCAGTCTTAAGCCTGGAAAAGCGAGGAACGGTGAGAAGGCAACATTGACACGAGTTGCCCATCGGTAGCTAGAGGTCAGAGATGCAAAGAGACAGAGGGATCTGTTGAGGCCTTCCAGAATTAGGTCCACTTGGAGAGCTAGGGAGATTTTTCCTACCTGGGTGGAATATGTTTAGTAGAAGATGGGCGCATTTAAAGGGGGGGGGAGAGAATCTCCCGCCTTCAAACTGAATGAACGGATCCCTTGGACTAACCCCCTGAAGCATAACATCATGGCAGACTGACACAGGATGCAGAACTTAAGCCAGGGAAAATCTGTGCTTTTAGAGCAGGGGTAGGAGAATCTTTTTCAGCTCGAGGGCTGCATTCCCTCATTGGCAACCTTCTGGGGGCCAAACGCAAGAGAGGCACGTGTTCTCTCTCTCTCTCTCTCCAGGCAAGGAACAGGCATTATCATAGTTCACGGATGCATTTCAGCTAGGCAAAAGCATGCCAGGGAGGTGCTGATAAGGGCTGGTAAGGGGCGTGGCCCAGGAAGAGTGCCGGGGGCCAGACAGAGAGGTCTGGAGGGCCAGCTTCAGCCTCTGGGCTCAAGGCTCCCCACACCTTGCTTTAGAAAAAGAAACACCACTTCTGGCATTCACATCACACCGGGAAGCGGGTTTAGGAGTTAAGCTGGCGATTTCCAAGACAGCCGGAGCTGACAGAGCTCTGCCCCTGTTCTCTCAATCAGCTTGGGTTTTTCAACCATGAATTCAAACATGCTTGTTAGTATCGGCAAAAGACGCACTTAGATAAAGCAGTATTTAAAAGGAACGGGTCACAATCGCAGAGTTGGGGAACCCGTGACTCTCCCTGCAGATGTTGCTGGATTTCAACTCCCATCATCCCTGACATCTCAGGCTGATGGGAAATCCAGCATTGGCTGGAGGGCCACAGATTCCCAGCCCCTGCTGTATAGAGAACCTCCATAGTCAAAAGCAGTCAATCTGCAGATCCCAGACGGTTATCTCTCATCTTGACCTGCTTGTGAGCAATATTTGCCAATACATGTACCTTTGGTGTGACTGAGCAGAGAAAATATTAAAAGATGCCCTTCCTAGAGATGGAGGATGAATAGTTTTTTAAAACACACACACACACGGATTTCTACACAAAAACTGGGGGTCCTGGCCTGATGGAGCTTTGCTTTTATCACAGCACCTGCTGCACTGAGTCCGCACTTATTTCTAAGCTGCTCATGCATATTTTTTTAAAAAAAATTATATGTAAAAATTTGCAAATTATATATATATATATATATAATATGTATGAAAGAGTCAAGCCCCCATGTGGTACTATATGTTTATTATTTATTTATTTATTTATTTATTACATTTATATACCGCCCCATAGCCGAAGCTCCCTGGGCGGTTCACAACAGACAATATCAAAATACAATAAAACACATATTTAAAACAATTCAAACAACATTAAAATGGGCTTCCTTAAAAAAATTTAAATTTAAAACGTTTATAACACATATTAAACACATATTAAAACACTTATTAAAATGCCTGGGAGAAGAGGAAGGTTTTAACCTGGCGCCGAAAAGATAGTAATGTCGGCGCCAGGCGTACCTCATCAGGAAGACTATTCCACAATTCGGGGGCCACCACTGAGAAGGCCCTTTTTCTTGTTGCCACCCTCCGAGCTTCTTATTATGTTTGCAGCATAATTTTATTTTTCTGCCGTTGTGTGCGTTATTGTACGTTATTTGTTTATGTGCTAGTTTGGTTACTTTAGAAAATCTGGAACGTATATGTTTATAATGTTACATATGCTTAATCACACATATAATACCGCTATAGAATTGGGGGTGGGTTGGTCTGAACGATGCCTTTGGGTACAAGCCTGTCATTCTGCATCTGTAAGGTTGGGATCTGTAGAGGAAAGAACTTTCTGAACTGGTCAAACCAGTTTCTTTGTTAAGTTTATGGGCCTAGCTGGACTTGTTAAAGACCAATTAACATGTCTAAAGACTTGGTCAAGAACACAGATGAGTTGCCATAGAAACAACTGGGTGGTGATGCTGCTCTTTCAGGAGGGAGTGGGGCTTTCCCCCTCACTTGGCCTGAGGCCACCTCATCCAAAGGCCAGGAGGTAACCTGTGTGCTTTTAACCCGGTCTGGAGCTGAGAGGCGTGCCTAGTTGTTAGTGCTGAATCCAAAGCTATGGCTTTGGATACTCCCCTAGAGATTTTGTGGGGATCTGTTTGAATGTTAATGCTGTGGGTCCTTCCCTCTTATGCTCAGGTTGTATGTATGCATAAATATATTTCTAAAGACAGTCTCTAGTGACCTTCACTCTAATATGTGAGAATTGTTCGTATTTCTAGCGGAACTCATAAAATCCTTGAGGATATGCTCAACATCACAATTTCTAGAAAAGCTTTTTAAGTAGAGACCTTATCCCAGTCTACATCTGTGTTAGAAACTGCTTTTTAATATATTTTTAAACCTTTTAAAAATGTTTGTAAAGCTTTTTTGAAAATGTTTTAAAAGATGTTTTGCTTTAATATGTTTTTGATGGTTGTTGTGTTTTAATATGTTTTGAAGTCTGTTTTTATGATGTTTTAAAGTGTTTTTAGTGCTTTTGTTTGCCGCCCTGGGCTCCTGCTGGGAGGAAGGGCGGGATATAAATCAAATAAAGAAATAAAAATTCTACCCCTAGCTTCCCTTGCAATAGTAAGCAGTGCGTTGCATCTTATAAATGAAAAGTTCACATGGTGCTAGGGGTAGGGGGAGATAGTTGGTCCAGTTTGCATTTAAAGTTCACATTTCCCCAAATCAGTCGCAGCTGGTGGCTCTGATATCAGTGAGGCAATGGAATCTGCTCCGGGCGTTAGTCCAAACCTTAAAGGAGCTGCCCAACGTGCTGAGGAGATTCCACTGCTCCACCGACATGGAGCTTCCACTGCCCAAAACCATATACAAAGTGAAACACAGCCATCCTTCCAAATTCACACTTCTCTGAATTTTTCAGTGCAATTCTCTATCCAAGAAACGTGCGCAAAGACTACTATGGTCAAGCGTCCACAAAAACGCATCTATTTATGAAAATAACCCACAACACTTTGTATTCAGGAAACTGCTTACAGAAATGTGTATATGAGGGGAAATTACATACAAATATGCCTATATTATCCACTCTGAAATGCTGGTGACTTTTCACAAGGACTTAAAAAAAATTCACAAACTGATGCGGAAAACTGAACTCAAGACAGGAAAAATAAGAAACAGAGAAATGAACATTGACAGATTTGCCCATCCTGAGAAGTTGCCTTCAGTTACAGCGATTTCATTTCTTAAAGTGCCTATATTGAAATTTCTGCAATATGCAGACCTACCTAAGTACAACTGTCTGGCCATCTGCCTCTTAACTGACAAACCAATGAACTAAGAATTTTTAGATCTGTAGGCAGCCGCTTCTAAAAATACACAGAGGAATGTGGAAAGCTGCCTACCCCAATGAACTTGAGACCCTTCGGCTGTTGTCAGCCTATAACTCCCATCTTCGTAAGAACATAAGAACATAAGAAGAGCCTGCTGGATCAGGCCAGTGGCCCATCTAGTCCAGCATCCTGTTCTCACAGTGGCCAACCAGATGCCTGGGGGAAGCCCGCAAGTAGGACCCGAGTGCAAGAACACTCTCCCTTCCTGAGGCTTCTGGCAACTGGTTTTCAGAAGCATGCTGCCTCTGACTAGGGTGGCAGAGCACAGCCATCATGGCTAGTAGCCATTGATAGCCCTGTCCTCCATGAATTTGTCTAATCTTCTTTTAAAGCCATCCAAGCTGGTGGCCATTACTGCATCTTGTGGGAGCAAATTCCATAGTTTAACTATGCGCTGAGTAAAGAAGTACTTCCTTTTGTCTGTCCTGAATCTTCCAACAGTCAGCTTCTTTGAATGTCCACGAGTTCTAGTATTATGAGAGAGGGAGAAGAACTTTTCTCTATCCACTTTCTCAATGCCTTGCATAATTTTATACACTTCTATCATGTCTCCTCTGACCCGCCTTTTCTCTAGACTAAAAAGCCCCAAATGCTGCAACCTTTCCTCGTAAGGGAGTCGCTCCATCCCCTTGATCATTCTGGTTGCCCTCTTCTGAACCTTTTCCAACTCTACAATATCCTTTTTGAGATGAGGTGACCAGAACTGTACACAGTATTCCAAATGCGGCCGCACCATAGATTTATACAACGGCATTATGATATTGGCTGTTTTATTTTCAATACCTTTCCTAATTATCCCTAGCATGGAATTTGCCTTTTTCACAGCTGCCACACACTGGGTCATCCCTGACCGTTGGCCATGTTGGCAGCTGCGGCTGACCTGGAGGTTCCCCATCTTTGGTTTCCTGTGACTGGCAAGTGGCTCTTTAGGGTCACAAAGAGAGAGAATTCCTCCCCATCATCCGCTATCTAATCCTTTTAATTGGAAGTGCTGAGGATCAAACCTGGGACCTTCTACGTGCAAAGTAGGTCCTGTGCCACTGATCTATTACCATAAAACCCAGATGCCATGCTTAAAAACAAAAAGTCGTTCTAAAAGCTTGTTTAAGAAGCACTTGTTTAATCATTTTTTTAAAAAAAGCTTGCAAGTTCTGATGGGTCTTGATCCAGCAAACTGGGCCACAGCAGACAAGGCCATGCTGTTGTCCCTCTCTCCAATCACATGCTGGAACTTCTCTATCCTCACATGAGTTTGGGATGTCTTTGGGACAAACCGTGCACGGAGGGCAGTATAACCATCCCTTGTTCCTAGGGCCATTTCTCATATTACACAGCAGTAAACTCACGTTTAACAACAGGATAGAGGCTGCCACTTCCAAATGCTTTTTAAACGAGTGTGCCTACACAACAGATATTTGGTACATTCACACATTGGATGCCTTAGATCAGGGATTCCCAAATTGTGGTCCATGGACCAACAGTGGTCTGTGAGCTTCGTTCAGGTGGTCTGTGGCATGCCCACATGAACTATTCATATCAATTTTTAACCGTATTTATATTTATTTATGGGAAAAACAGACTGGGGACCCTGGTCTTAGAGGAATATCTAGAAAAGACCATTTCTGAAGAAGCCAGTAGTTACGGTATACAATCTGCAGGAAAAGGAAAATAGAAAAACTGGAGGAAAAAGGAGTGATATTGTGCCCCAGTGTAAGCTGTTCTACACAGTATGCCAATTCCAATATTTGCCTCTTGATTTGCATAATATATTCTGCCATTATTAGTGCTCCACATAATCTGTTCTGACTCTGCCAATCAGCATCCCCACTGGACAGCTGCTAGAAATCTAATCCAGCCCTGCTTTTGAGATTTGCCCGCAAGACATTTACAGAACACTAAGGGCTAGAAACTTAATTTTTAAAAAAGTGCTGAGATTCTCAAGAAGATTAACTTCTGCAGCTAGTTCCAAGGGGTAGGAGGACAGACAGGGCTGGCACCAGCCATGACAGGGCCCCTTGGCACTATCCTGCCCTGTGCCCACAGCAGAACACCCCACCAATACAGTCCCTCAGGATTTGACGCCCCCCCCCACCATCTTGGCAAGCGCGCATGCCGACGTGACAGGTAGGTGGGGTGGGAGGGCTTATTTAAGCCCAATGCCGCCTGTATCGCTGGGGGTGGGGTTCCCTGGGAGCTCCTGATTTGCCATCCGCAGCAGTATTAGGTCACCGAGTCCTGACCCTGCCACAGATCACCAAGCGGGAGCTTCACCCTCCTAACTTAAGGGGCCCATCTGGGCTACAGGGGCCCTTGGCCAGGGCCCTACCTGGCTGCCCACTGGTGCCGGGCCTGGGGAAAGATTTGGTGCTCTCGCAGAATTGCAGCATATTCCCAGTGCTGCTTTTGGCTCCAAAATTGGAACAGGGGCCAAATGTGGCCCTCCAGGCCTTCTCTATTTGGCCCTCGAGACTTTCCTCAAGCCACACCCCCTTCCCCAAGCCACACCCTCCTTTCTGAGGCCTACGTCAACCCTCCTTGAGTGCTTTCGGCTGGCTGGGACGCATCCTCGAACTCTGATCATGCTCTTGCTTGCTTGGATGGAGGACAGAGAAGGGCGTGTATAGAAATTAGCCTAGCATACAAAATGGAAATGGACCGCCTTCAAGGCGATCCCGACTTATGGTGACCCCATGAATAGGGTTTTCATGGTAAGCGGCATTCACAGGGGGTTCACCATTTGTCTTCCTCTGAGGCTGAGAGGCAGAGACTGGCCCCAGGTCACCCAGTGAGCTTCATGGCTGTGTGGGGATCTCAACCCTGGTCTCCCAGGTCGTCGTCCAGCACTCTAACCACTACACACAAACTTTGCATTAATTGCTCTGCGCTCTTTTGCCTCTGGCTCTGCCCACTACTGGTCTGTGGCCCCCAGAAGGCTACCCAGAAATGAACACAACCCTCAGTTTGGAAAAAAGGTTCCCTACTCCTGGGGCAGAAAAAGGGCTGGTCCACAGCACCTTGCAAGACCTGCACCGTGGGGTGGATCAGAAAATGACGCTACCTCTCCACCCCCCTACCCCCACCCCCTCCACACTTTCTGCCCCTCCCATATCCCAACTCTTCCCAGCCCAGGCTGGATTAATATTCATGCGGTGGTTCCCCGGGACACGTTTGACCTTGCATGTTGCGCGACTCTCCTTGAAATGAACAGTCATTTACCCGCTGACACTTGTCACATGTCGTCTCAATGGGCTCCCTGGAGCATCAGGGAGGCACAAATGACAAATGACGGACGGCCAATCAAATACAATGTTTGGAAATTACAGTCATGTCGCGGTAATGGAGCTGCCCCACAGGGGGCTGGCGTGCCGGGGACAGGGGCTCAGTGGGAGGCGAGCCTTGGCTGGCGCCAGGCAGGGGGTGGGTGGGTGGGTGGGGGTTGAAGAGCACCCAGGGGGACCGCAGAGCAGGTAGGAAAGAAAGGATTTTCTGGTTCATGCACCACAAGCAAGCACAGGAAGCGAACGGACGGGAATGTGCCAACTCAGGACAGGCATTTGGGTGGGAGGTAAGGATGTGGGAACCTGCGGCCAGATCCTGCACTTGCTAGACTCCAACTCCCATCATCCCTGACGGCTGGCTATGCTAGCTGCTGGGAGCTGGAGTCCAGCGGCTATGAAATCACAGGGTGATATCCAGCTAAGTCCTAATCAGAGTAGACTCACTGAAATTAATAAGACTTAAGCCTGTTGATTTTAATGGGTCTGCTCTTGCATTGGACTAACGCTAGATATCAGAGATTCTTTTAAAAGTATTTTTATTCTGCAAATGTACTGTCTGAGAAACTCAAAGAAGTCACCACACCACACTGTAAAACAATATTTCAAAACTACTAAACAACCTCCAAATTAAATGCTGCCATAGGGAGCACCTTCCCAAGTATGCTGACCCATGACAGGGCCTTTTTGGTGGTGCCTCCCAGTTGGTGGAGCGCCCTCCCCAGTGAGGTGCATCTGTCTCCTTCATTATTGACTTTCAGGAGGAATTTTAACATATTCCCATTTACCCAGGCATTGGATGGCTGAAGAGAACCGCTCCTGGCAATCTGGACATCACTGGATGGAAGAATGCTTCTTACCTAAAACTTGAGTGTTTTTAATTGTCGTTAAAATGTTGTGGTGGTGTGCTTGCCCCACTTTGGGAGGAAGAGCGGGATAGAAATTCAATAAATAAGTAAATAAATAATAAAAGCAGATACCAAAGACCACAAGAACAACTGCAGCGCCGCTGAGCATGAAACAGAACGTAAAACCAGCAGCAGGCCCTTATGGTCTGCCCTATATTTGCCAACTCTTTGAGACTACATCGTAGGGGCATGGAACATTGTGGCCTCCCATAAAACCTTAGACTCCAACTCCCATCATCCTTAACACCTGGCCCTGTTGGCTTGGGCTGGTGGAGCATAGCTGTGGGCAGCTTGCTTGGAGTGGCATTCAACAGGGCGGGGGCCACCACAGAAAAAGCCCTACCCTCTGGTTGCCACCAGCCGTGCCTTGGGAGGTGGAGCAATCTATAGCAGAGTCTCCGATTATGAGTGGAGCATCCCAGGTGTAAGGATGGCTACTTCTCCTGTACAGGCGTTTAAGAATGTGATGATTATGTATATGAGCAGATTGTATTTTATATTGTATTTTATATTGTACGTCGCCCAGAGTGTCCGTTCAGTCGGACAGATGGGCGTCTGCTAAATAAAATTTTATTATTATTATTATTATTATAAGAACAAATAGCCAACCCCAACAGCACTTTCTGCTCTGTCTGGTAGGGATTTTTCGCATCTGCCCATCTCGGCGTCTTTTGTGTTTCATCAGTCCAGTTCTGTCCAATTCCAAAGCAGTTTCTGAATTTCTTTTATTTTTCAGAGAAAGAGCATATGCAAATTCATACACATTTTCATGTCCGTTTCACCCAATTATTCTTACTATTTACTTACTCATTTAATTTCTTAGCCGCCTAACGCCAAACAGTCGCTAGGCAACATATAGCAAATTTAAAACACTTTAAAAAAAAACCCCACCTTCGGGCATATATAATTAACAATCATCACATACCAAAAAAACAAACCAATCTCTAAATAGGAACACACCATTAATATTAGCAGCCATTAAAAAACCCCAAACTCTGTCATATAAGCAGTAGGGCCCAGCTCATCGTATTCCATCAAATATAAGCAATTTTGCCTAATATACACATTTTTGCAAGCAGTCTCTCCTAACACAATGCATCTTTGTTAGGCATGGGGGAGCCATTTGGTTCAGTTCACATTTAAAGGCGATCCCACCAAATCCACACTTTCTGAAACAACATGTGAACCGAAACACAGCCTTCAAAATTTGCACTTCTCTCTGAATTTTGCAATTGCAGCTCTCCAGCCAAGGAACGTGTGCAAAAATGCATATATTAAGTTAAAGAGTGCATAAACATGCATGCATTAGTAAAGACAACGTACAAAAATGCATTATATTAGGGGAAATTGCTTTGCAAAAATGCATATATTAGGCAAATTGCATACAAAAATATGTTTATTAGGAGAAATTTGCACTAAAATGTTGACCTCCGGTTTCCTGAACTCAGGAGGGGAGGGGATAGCAACTGGAGATATGAAGGCTTGGGGGGGGGAAAGAAAAAATCAGGAAAAATCCCCCTACCCAAATTTCACTTTTCTCCTGAGCCTTCACCTTTCCAATAGCAATGCATAGGGCAAATGCATCCCATCAAACACCACATGCGAGGGTCCTGAGCCCCATGGAGAACTGTTGGCAGGATTGGTCTGAGGGGGTCTGGGATCCGGGGGAGGATCCAGGGATAAAGGACTGATACCAGGGTGGGAACCAGAGCTGCTGGACCGGACAGAAGGGCCCTGATTCAATCCCTGATGGCATCTCCAGCTAGGGCTGGAAAAGACCCCTGTCTGAAACCTTGGATGAACTGCTGCCAGTCAGTGTAAGCAATACTGAGCTAGATGGGCCACTGGTGTTACTCAATACAAGGCACCTTCCTTTCTTCCTATGAGATCAAGTTCAACCGATTGTGCTCCCGTGCGGGGAGCCTGCAGAAAAGCACACATGGAAAAACTGGGTCTGTGTGACCCACATCCTCATTAGCACACTGGAGTGTACTAAATCTCAAGGGCCCCTTTGTACTTGGGGCCCAGGCCAAACAGCCTTCCTGCTCCCCCCCCAGCTCCGATTGGCCCTACACACACACTGCTACCTGAAAAGGAAGCTGCAGATTTCTGTTCCTGACAGCTGTCCGTAATTCAATCCAGGTGGCCATGGCATCCCTGCACTTGCACATTAATTAAATGATTTTTTAAAACCCATTGAACCTTGTTTATGGCCTTTGTGGGACTCCTGACATTAGCACGGCTAACAGCCGGCTCACGGATTCAGGCCGGGCTTCGCCTGGCTTGATCGGGCTGTATGCTCTCACAGCTAGGCAAAGGAAGGGTGGGGATTTGCCTTCTCTCCCACCCACAGCTCAGTCCTCCTATGGGGCCATTAACACCACCCACAAAAATTTAACAGGGAGAAGTGGCCCCCATTGCAAAAAATGGAAGCTGCCCCTGCTAAATTTCAGGTCGGCTGGGCTGCTGTTAAAAGGCGCAGGAGCAGGGCCAGAGAAGAAAAGCTGGCAACATTAACCTGGTGCAAAAGCAAAGAGTCGGCTGTGAGCTCCCAGCAGCACCCACGAGGAGGAGAGCTGAAGGAGCTTGTAGTATAAATTGTTCCAAAATGGGATCAACTGACTTTTGAACCATGAATTATTTGGGAAAGTAAAATCAGGAAATATAAATGGCTTTGCTGGATCTGATGGGTCCAACAATTGCCCCCTCCATGCCCTGCCCGTGCTGCATCACAATTGGGTTTTTAAAAACACAGGGAAGTATGAGAAAGGGAAGACAGCAAGAAAGCCCACTGGATCGGGGCAAATCTCTCAGTCTTACTTCCCAGTCCGTAAAAGGGACACAACAGTGACTGGCAATAAAGTCTTGATGTTTTGACAGAGACTGCTTGAATTTCCAAAGCTATACCATGGCGCTTTGCCAGTCGTTGGCCAGAGCTGTCGTATACACAATGTGCTATGCAAATAATAATAATTACAAAACAACCGCCACCACACTGCAGGCCTGTGCATAAATCATGCAAATGCGCCCACATTTCCCTTAATTGATTCTGGTCCTGTTAATCACAGGGAGGAGGCAACGAAGACCAAGTGTCCTGAATCACTGATAAAAAGAGTGCAGAGAGCTCAGTGTTATTTTTAAGCGCACCAATTAGAGAAAATCCCACAGGTGCACAGCATGCAGACAGCTCAGAGAAGACGTAGGGAGGTACCTTATGCAGAATCAAACCCTTGGCCCCTGTAACTCAGTGCTGTTAGCACTGATTGGCAGCCACACTCCAAGGATGCAGACAGGACCTTTCCCTGGCCCAGTCTGGGGATGCCAGTAAGGCAACCTGCTTTGCGTGGAAAGCCTGCACTCTACCACTGAGTTATGGCCTTTCCCTTGGCAAAATCTCTTCGCATTGCATCCCTGAAGGCTAGAAGCTTGCTTTTTTCCCTTTTGCTTGTTTCAGAATGGAAAGCTGAATTCTGCACTTTGCAGTCGTGTGGAATTTTATTTATTTATTAAATTTACTA
Organism: Rhineura floridana; assembly: GCF_030035675.1. Lineage (NCBI taxonomy): Eukaryota > Metazoa > Chordata > Lepidosauria > Squamata > Rhineuridae > Rhineura > Rhineura floridana. The sequence goes on along the minus strand of NC_084500.1, from coordinate 19,306,137 downwards.
ATTGCTCTTCTTCACAAAAGTGAACCCAAAGCGATTTGCCATCAAGAATTGTGGTGCTCTTTACAAATGGGGGGGGGGCCTTCCTCTGATCTCTTCTCCTGGGTGTTGAGGGCCGACTTCAGAACCTCAATCAGCGCCCTGATGTGCTTGCAACCTCACCTGCTCCCTCCCACACCCGCGATATCCCAATTCAACCGCTCTCCCTGTGGAGCTAATGGGTTTCTGTGGCAATTTCCACAAATGGTGGAGAGGACAGATTGCGTGTCGCCCCCTTCTCCCAGCCCCCTCCTCCAGTGGTTAGATAGTCTGCCTGGGAGGGGGGGTGGCAGGGAGGGTGATACACACTACACATCACCACCACGCCCCCTGGCCAGGCCGTTACCTCCTCCTCCTCCTCTGCAGCTCAAGGTGGGCCACGCCATCCACACGTGGCCTACAAAAATTGGCGCCACCAGGCCTCGTTTGAGAGAAAGCGAGGACGGAGGCAGCAGAGAGCCATCAGAGGAAATTAAGCGGCAGAATTGCAAAGAGGCACAGCTGGCTGAAGTCACAGAGGGGGGTGGAGCTGGCAGCAAGGGGGGAGGATCTACTGCAAGCCGGTGGCGGCGCAAACAGTTTGTTCATCATCTAGCCCAGGAGTGGGGGAACTTTGTCAGCCTGAGGGCCACATCCCTTTCTTCTGGGCAACCTTCTGGGGGCCACATACCAGGGTGGGCGGAGCCAGAGTTAAAAGTGGGCAAAGCAACAAATGTGAATTTTAGCTTTGTAGAGCAGCCTAGTTTCTACACACCCCTCTCTGTCTTCCACCCAAGCCAGCAAGATCAGCGTTCAAGGTCACATTTCCAGCCAGGCAAAAGCTTTCAGGGTGTGGAGTACGGCCAATGAGGGGTGTTGCTCAGAGAGAGTTCCAAGGGCCACTGAGAGAGGCCTGAGGCTCCCCCACTCCTGATCTAACCCAATATCGTCTGCTCTGGCTTGGCAGCAACTGCTGCAGGCCTTCAACAGGAGTCTTTCCCACCAGCACTAAATGGTAGAGTGGTCACTTATTTGCTCCCCTCCCCTCCAAAAGTGCCAGAAGTGAACACAGTTTTGCACATGCTAATCCATATGTTTCAACGTACATTCATTTAATTTACTTAAGATATTTATGTACCACTGAATCCTTTGCATCAAGCGGTGAATATAAAAAACCAACAGGACCCCAAGCACAAGGAAAGTTTCTGTGCTGAATTCCAAAAATATCAAAAACTCCATAACTATGTGAGTTCAATACAGAACGTTTCCTTACATTTTGGGCCTTCTTTGTTGTTTACATTTGGTGTATTAGGGACCCCTATATTTCCCCCCCCCCGTTTTATCATACATATCAACAAGCCATGCATAAAACAGGGGACTGCTGCAGCTGCACAGCAAGAGACGTGAGCTGCCCTACTGCCTAAAGGTGCTGGAGATTGCACCCAGAACCGCCTGAATGCAAAGCAGGGGCTCTTCCACTGGACCGCAGGCCCACCCTGAAGGGATGAGGGCACCCAGGGGGGTTGTCCGACTGCTCCCCGAACCAACACAAGAACACTTCCAGGATGCCAGTGGCGTAGGCCAGTTTGACATGAGTTTAACTTACGGAACTCCTTGCCTCAAGATTTGGCCACAGTGGCTGTCTTAAGACGCCTTTAAAGGTGGGGGATGCGACATGTTCATGGAAGAGGGTGGCAAAGAGACTTCCGGGAAGGGTGACTTAGCCTGTGCCTGCTTTTGAGACGGGCTCCTGCCTCAAAAGAAGCTTATTCAGATATATCAGTCAGTTTTTTCTTTTTTTTTTGACTGATTAAACTTCTCCCGGGCAGGGAGAAACGAAGAGATTAACCTCAAAGCCTATTTTTGTTGGGACGACCAGATCTCATTAATTTATGGGACGAGGTCCAGCCGACGAAGGTGGGACGGATTTTCAACAGCAAGCTCTATCTGTTAAAGCGAACGTTCATCTTATCTTCTAAGAGAGAACGCACTAACAGGCAAGCACCCTTCTTTCTATATTTTTCTTTTACTTGACTTAAATTGTTGCTGTTTAAAAGAGATTTGCCAGATTGATCAGTTTTTGACATCTCACTGGGGAGCCATAACTTCTCTCTGCTACGCACTAATTAATAGCTTATCTCTGTTTTTGTTGCAAAAAGCTGTCCTGGATTTGCATTCTAAAGATACACACAGAAGAGGGATTTCTATTCCAGATTTTTATTTTGAAAAATATTATACTGTTTTGAGACTACTCTCTTTTTGGTCTATTTTATTTTGACGAATCTGTTTCTTGACGATTGCCATTAATTGTTTCGATCCTGGGAACTGCATTTTGTTTACTTAACTATTGGAGAGATAAGGCTGTCTGCTCTGTTTATACTGTGATGTCACCAAGTTTGGAGTATTAACCCAATTGTTGCTGAAATAAGAAGTGGTTTTCCTATATTTTTCTTTTAAAATGGCAATTAAGAAAGTGGCTGAGAATCTGGAAATAACTATGTTTCAGAAAATAATGGATGAGATTGAGATAACGAAAATTGAATTGAGTAAAATGAAGCAGGAGATTAAAGATATAAGGGTCCCTGTGAGAGAGGTGACCCTGGAAGGGGTCCCTGTGAGAGAGGAGACCCCGGAGATTGGAACAGGGGTCCCTGTGAGAGAGGAGACCCTGGAGACTGGAATAGGGGTCCCTGTGAGAGAGGAGATCCCGGAGATTGGAACAAACGTGGAACAGGAACAAGATTTGGAGTCTATGGACTTTAGAAATAAAATCTATTGTTTGGAACTCAATGTTATCTCTGAAGAAATTAATGAAGATTCTAGAGATAAAGTTATCAATGGCATGGATTATCTTCTGGACTGGAATGATGTGATGGAGCCCAATATAGAGAAAATCTATGGAATTAACTGCAGCCATGTGACAATGGAAAAACTTTTAAGAGATGACCCAGTGTATTTTGAAAAAAAGAACAGAGATATGATTTTACAGCAGTATTTCAGCAACCTATTCAGAATGGATGGCAAGAAAATATTTGGGATAGAGGTAATTCCCATCAGACTCTTACTATATGACTATGGCTTTGACAGCAAGATTATTATGGAATACTGATAATGGAAGATTGGATATTGAAATTACTGGACTTAACAAGACTACTGAAGATGGAAGATGGAAAATGGAACTAATAGAGATAATAGAACAATGGCTACTGAAATTACTGAACCTAACAGATTCTGATGTGATGGATTAATTGAAATGTTTATTTTGACTATGGTTATGACAATAAGATTATCATAATTAGTAATGAGATGGATTAATCGATATGCTTATCTGGAAAAAAAAATTGATAGATATATTTCTTAAAGAATTGAAATCTCTCTTTGACTTTTTGTGGAAAGAATAAAGTAATGTTTATGAGATTTGATGATTAAGTAAGATAACTACTGGAGGAAAGTGATTTTATAATATGACTTAAGAGACAGGATTGCTATATATTATAGACTTATAACTGATTTGATCTTTGACAAATGGGAAGTCAATATTTTACTCTTTATTTTTTATTTTTGTTTTTTTTTTCTTCTTTTTTTCTTTTTGTTTAACTATTTTTGATTTTGTTTTTTGTCTTTGAATGTTTTATGATTTTGTCTTGTATGTTTTATGAAAATTTGAATAAAAATTATTGAAAAAAAAAAAAAAAAAAAAAAAGGAAGAGGGTGGCAAAGTCTGTCAATGCCCCTTAGAAGGTACCTCCAGCATCAGCGGCAGTCTACCTCTGAACGCCTGTTGCCGGGGAGCAGAAGCAAGGGAGGTCCGCTGCTTTCATGGGCTCCCTTGAGGCTTCTGGCCAGCCACTGTGTCAGTGGTAATCAGAACGCAATACTAAGATACTCCGATCCACCTTGACCCCAGCTTGGTACGGCCTGGATGTTGCTGGACTCCCATCAGCCCCAGTCAGCATGCCAGTGGTCAGAGGAAATGGGAGGTGGAGTCGAGCAACCTCTGGAGGTCTAAGAATGCCTTCTGCTTCAGCACAGGAAATTTCCTTATACCAAATCAGACCTCTAGCTCAGTTTCGTCTACACTGACCGGTAGCAGCTCTCCAGGGTTTTAGACAGGGCATCTCTCCCAGCCATACCTGGAGATACCAGTGGGGATTGAACCTGGCACTTCTGCTCTGCCACAGAGCTATGGCCCTTCCCTCTAAAAATAAAGCAAGATTCTAGTCCTCATGGTTCTGTACGAAGGGACGGTTTAAATTGGAACATAGGAAGGTGCTTTGCAGCCATTTCTGAAAAAATCTCCGCCTGCTCCAGCCTCACCACTGCTGGTGCTGTGAACAGCTTAAGAACAGGGGCAAGGAACTCCAACTTCCATCAGCCCCAGCAAGCAGCCTGGCCAGTGGTCAGGGGTGCTGGGAGTTGTAGCTCAGTGACACCTAGAGGGAGGCTCCCTGCCTTAGAACGGGAATGTGGGAACCTGCGGTCTTCCAGATGTTAAGAACATAAGAGCCCTGTGGATGGATCAGGCCATGGGGGGCCCATCACAGTCCAGCCTCCTGTTCTCCCAGTGGCCAACCAGATGCCCATTATGGGATACCTGCCAGCAGGCCCTGCTTCCAGCATCAACTCTCCTCTGACAGCCAGTGGAATGCAGCTGAACTCCCATCAAGCTAGCTGGCATGGCCAAGGGCTAGGAATGATGGGACTTGTAGTCTAGCAACACCCGGGGGGGGGCACAGGTCCCAGCCCCCCAGTTCGAGAAGCTAGACCCAGAATCTTGCAATTACTGTAATGGGACTTGTGCAGAAAATGCTCTTGGTAAATTGCACACGGCAGGCCGGATTTGTGTTTGCCCCCTCTGCCGCCCTTCCATGACCCCCATTTGCAAATCTCCCCACTCCCTAACACCCCCCCAGAATAGGAGACCTTCCCCCCCAGGTCCTCTCTTTGAGCTGTGGAATAACCAGCTCCCTCCCAAGAGAGTAGCTAATGACCAGCCTCGACTGCCTCGTACAGCACGCATATCAACGCTGAGATCTGCCGGCCGGATATAAATCCGGCTACGTCCGCAATTCAGCCCTAAGCCAGGGATCGCTTCTTAATTGTCCAAAGCCACATAAGGACACCAGCTTCAAATCTCTTTCTCTGTCGGCATCTCAGTGTGCGAGGCTCAAAGGCTCTCAAAGAAGACAGCCGGTCCCAGAGAATTGGGGGTATGTGTGTGTGCATGAAATGGTTTTGTGAGGTTTATGGAGAGTTGTGGGGAGATGCAATGAGAGAAGATATTGCAAGGGGAGGGAACAGAAGAGGAGGGAGCTAGACGCTGGGCCCTCCATTGTGCATAGGAAGCTAGAATCTCATACCAAGTCAGATTCAAGCTCAGTATTGTCTACACTGACTGGCAGCAGCTCTCCAGGTTTTCAGATGGGGGACATTCCCAGCCCTACCTGGAGATGCCAGTTATTGAACTGGGGCCTTCTGCATACAAAACATGTGCTCTATCATGGAGATGTGGCCTTTGTCCTAAAAAGGGGGGGCAAGATTCTAGTCCTCATGGTTCTGTATTAAGGGGTGATTTAAAAGGGAACATAGGATTATGCAGAGCCAGATCCTTGGTCCATCAAGATCAGGATTGTGTCTGTCCCGGGGTGGTGACCTTGTGGCCTTTCAAATGTTGCTGGACTCCAACTCCCAAATGAGCCCATGTTTCCTTTAATTGATTCTGGTCCTGTTAATCACAGGGAGGAGGCAACGAAGACCAAGTGTCCTGAATCACTGATAAAAAGAGTGCAGAGAGCACTGGTGTGTTTTTTTAAGCACACCAATCAGAGAAAATCCCACAGGTGCACAGCATGCAGACAGCTCAGAGAAGACATAGGGAGGTACCTTATGCAGAATCAAACCCTTGGCCCCTGTAACTCAGTGCTGTTAGCACTGATTGGCAGCCACACTCCAAGGATTCAGACAGGATCTTTCCCTGGCCCAATCTGGGGATGCCAGTAAGGCAACCTGCTTTGTGAGGAAAGCCTGCACTCTACCACTGAGTTATGGCCTTTCCCTTGGCAAAATCTCTTCGCACTGCATCCCTGAAGGCTAGAAGCTTGCTTTTTTCATTTGCTTGTTTCAGAACGGAAAGCTGAATTCTGCACTTTGCAGTCCTGAGGAATTTTATTTATTTATTTATGTATTAAATTTACTAGTTGCTTTTCTTCACAAAAGTGAACCCAAAGCGATTTGTAAAAGAATCAAGAATTGTGGTGCTCTTTAAGAATATGGGGGGGGAGCCCTTCCTTGGATCTCTTCTCCCGGAGTTGAGGGCCAACTTCAGAACCTCAGTTCAGCACTCTGATGCACTTGCAACCTCACCTGATCCCTCCCCCACCAATTTTCAAATCTCCCCCTCCCCAACACCCCCCCGAACAGGAGACTATCCCCCCAGGTCCTCTCTCTGAGCTCTTCAAAATTCTTCAGCCTTTTAGTGTAAATTTCTCCTAATCAACACATTTTTTTGACTCATTTACACATTTTTGCAAGCCATTTCTCCTGATCCAATGCATTTTTGGTACATTATTTGCACCAACATATTCATTTCTATGCACTCCCCCCCCAATGTGTGCATTTTTGTAAACATTAATCCGTAGGAGGACGGCATCGCAAAATTCAGCTATGTGCGAATTTCAAAAGATGGCTGGCTTTCGCTGCTCATATTGTTTCAGAAAGGGAGAATTTGATCGATTCAGCTTTCAATGGTAACTGAATCAGATTTCTCCCCCACCCTTAGACAGGGACAATGGGAGTTGTGAGTCCAGCCACAACTAGGGGGACAGTATGGAGGAAGGGAGGTTTCAGTGATGGTGACCCTCCATTCCCACCTCCAGCCATGGAATGCCTTCCTCTAAGAAGGTCGGCACGGGTGCCCACATTGGTGCCCCTTCTGTGCCAGGCTTTGTGGGTACGTCCACGTGTCCTCCCAGGCCTTTTAAAGACCTAATTTTTCCATCTCTGCAGTACAACCAGTAGTTTTTAGCTCTTGCATTGGAAGCTGAGCTGAGCTCCTGTGCTTTTTTAAAAACTGCATTTTATTGCACTGGTTGTAGAGGCTCCTGTGTTGGTCGGCTGATTTATTTTTTAAAGCCTGTTGTGGATTTTTATTGTGGGGCTTGTCTATGGTTATGTTTTGGTATTCTCCTAAGGCATTTACCTTACAAGAATGTTTATTTTATGAACTGTAGCCATCATGCCTTCTAACAGCAATCAAGAGATGCCTCCACCTTTTCCCTTAACTGCATCTAACCGCCTTTTTCAAAGACATCTAAGTCCGTCGCTGCATCTTGTGGCCAGGAGTTCCCTAAATCAGCCTTCTCCCCTGAAGTGGTGTCCCTCCAGATATTTTGGACTACAGCTCCTAGAAGCCAGCATGGCCAGTGGCCTGGAGAGGATAGGAAGGGTATTCCAACATCGTTTGGAGGCCATTAGGTTACCACCACTCCTGCGGCTGGAACTGGAGCTGGGATTGTCCACACTGTCAAATGTGAGGACTCCAAGGCAGATTACTGCAATATGTTCAAGGTTCTAGTTTTGGTGTACAAGCCCTATACAGTTTGGGACCAGGATACCTGAAACACCATCTTACCCCTTATCTACCCAGCCAGTCACTGCGCTCTGCAGGTGAGGGCCTCCCGCAGACACCATCTGATCAGGAGGTCCGTTCTGCACAACATAGGACCTTTAGTGTGGTGGCATCTACCCTGTGGAATTCCCTCCCTCTGAATATTAGGCAGGCGCCGTCTCTGTTATCTTTTCGGCGCCTTTTGAAGACTTTCCTCTTCCAACAAGCCTTTTAGGTTGAGACCTATCCCAGTCTGCGTCTGTGTTAGAATTGCTTAATATGTTTTTTAATAATGTTTTTAACCCTTTTTTAAAGTTGTTGTTTTTCTTTAAATGGTTTTAACACTGTTTTGTTTTAATGTATTTTAAGATCTGTTTTTATGATGTTTTAAAGTGTTTTTAGCGCTTTGTTTGCTGCCCTGGGCTCCTGCTGGGAGGAAGGGCGGGATACAGATTAAATAATAATAATGATGATGATGATGATGATGATGATGTTATACGTGGGGCTGCCTTTGAAAAGGGTTTGGAAACTGCAGCTAGTGCAGAATCCAGCAGCCAGGTTGCCAACCGGGGCAAGATGGAGCGCACAGCACCAATCCTGGCCTGACTGCATTGGTGCTATGTGCTGCATATTGACCTATAAAGCCTTTTGTGACTCAGGACCCCAAAGCCTCAAGGACCCACATGAACCAACCGGTTCGTGATCTGAGGCCCTTCTCTGTAGGCCCCTCCGAGGGAGGTGCAGAGGGTGGCAACACAAGAACAGGCCTTTTCAGCTCCCTGGCTGGGGAATGCTCTCCGCCGGGAGGCACGCCTGCTGCCATCACCTGTTTTTAGGTGCCAGGCCTTTGGAGTTTAATCCCCTGCTTCTCTTTCAGTGGAGTGGGGTTGAGCTGGATCTGCTCTTTTATGCGCATTACTGGCTGAGCAATTTGGGTTGTTTTCCACTCTGCAATTGGCAGGCGAGGCCTTGTTGGTTCGACAGGAGTTGTAGTCCAAAACATCCAGAGGACACCAGCTTGGGGAAGATTGCATCATTTGATGGCCACTAACTATCCTAAAGTGGACCTTCCCCATCTCTCCTCTGAGTTTATTTTGTTTGGGGCCCTTTCTTGGTGTGTGTGTGGCGAGATTCCTAAGCCACCTTGAAAGCGATGCCTCTTCTCGCCCACCTCGGTGCTCTTTAAAAGCCCTTTTGTGTGCCAGTGTGTGTGAGAGAGAGACAGAGAGAAAGCCAGAAAAGAGATAAGGGGAAAATAATTACAGCTCGCTCCTGAAACTACAGGATCCTTTTGAAGCAAAATTACTCAGGAGTCTCAATTCCCCAGCCGGCTTGAAAGGGTCGTGTTCAAACAACAGAAGAAACACCCCCCCTCCCCAAAAGCAGTCGCCGTGCCAGCCAGACAATTGGGGGAAAAGAACGCACAGAGGAGTGAGATGACACACGCCAAATCAGCGAGAGAGAAGCCGGCCTGGCAAATCCCTATTATATTTGCACACAGACACACACAACCCCCGGAGCCAGTGCGTCTTCCTTGTCATCAGCTGGGTAGACAGGTGATGGTAAGGGCTGGGGGAGATATTTGATGCAGCTTGCATTCAAACCTGATTCGATCAAATTTGCACTTTCCAAAACAAGACCAGAACCAATACTCAGCCATCCTTCAAAATTCTTATTTCTCTGAATTTTGTGATGCAACCAAACAACTTTTTTCAAAAAAATGCATCTATTAGAAAGTGTGCATAAAATATGAATATGTTCATGAAAACCACATACACAGTGCATAGTGCATTAGGAGAAATTGCTTGCAAATATGTGGACGTAAGCCAAAAGCACACACAAACCAGTGTTTATCAGGAGGGATTTCCACTAGAATGCTGCGTGTTTTTAAAGCAAATTGCGGCAAGAATGTGGAGAACTGAATTTACGACTGAGAAAATGAAAAACCAAGAAAACCGAAAGTGAAGATCCTTCCCTCTCTAATGACAGTGAAGAAGAGAGACGTTGGTGATTAGTGCACAGGCGTTGTTTCTGAAAAGTGGTTAAAAGTGTCGGATTCAGACCAGAGAGTTGTGGTTGCCAGTCTCCTCTCAGCCATGAAGCTTGTTGATGACCTTGGGCACTGTCTCACAGCCTAGCCCACCCACCTCATAGGGTTGTAGTGAGGATTTTAAAAGAGGGGTAGAGTACAGAGATCCATAAACACCACCCTAAGTTTGTTGGAGGGAGGGTGGAATGAAAATGTAACAATGTATGAACAATGTAGGAAGTGCCGTATACTGTACCAAGTCAGACCATTGGTCCATCTAGCCCAGCATTGTCTACACTGACTGGCAGCGGCTCTCCAGGATTTCAGATAGAAGTCTGTTCCCAGCCCTACTGGAGATGCCATTGGGGACCTCCTGTATAAAAAGGCAGGCTTCTTTCCTAAACAGGAAAGAAAGATTCTAGTCCTCATGATTCTAAAGAAAGGCCTGGTTTAAATAGGAACCTAAGCTGTCTATTGGTACATCTAACTCAGTATTGGCTACACTGACTGGCAGCAGCTCTTGAGTTTTCCAGACAGGGAGTCTTTCCCATCTCTATGTGGAGATGCTGCTAGGTATTGAACCTGGAACCTTCTGCATGCAGAGCATATGATCTTCCACTGAGCTATGGTCTCTTTCCTTGGGCCTCGCTTTGAAAACAAGCTGTCGAAGAACAGGCTATTTGTTTGCCAAACAGAAAAACAGTCACACCTCAGCCTCTCTCTCAACCTCTTCTTTAAAACTCCAGTGAGGTGTGGTGGTTAGGTGATCAGACTAGAACCGGGTTCAAATCCCCACTCAGCCACAAATCCCCCTGGGTGTCTCTGGGCTAGTTACTGTCCCTCTCAACCTAACCTGCCTCACAGGGTTGTTGTGAGGATAAAACGGGGGGAGAAGAAGAGAGGGGAAGAATCATGCTTTGCTACATGGAGCTCCTTGGCGTGGAGGCAGTGCAAAAAGAAAAAGAAATTAAACAGCCCCTAAATATGAAAGTCCTCCTCCACTGCAATGACAGTCTCTGTTTTATTCTTACTGCGGTTCTGGTATTGGGCCTTGCTTTTACCACCATCTGCTTTGAGAACAGCCCCAGGAAAGTGCTCTTTCCTTATACCAAATCAAAAACTAAACAAGCAAATAAATATCTAATAAAGTAGTAACCTCTCTCTCCCCCACTCTGCTTAAAATATGGTCTGCCTACAAAATGTGTCTTTTGATTGATGGCTGCGTACCTCTCCTTCTTCAAAACAATACATTGCTAAAGCCAGGCTATTTTTAAACCACTTCTACCTAGTCTAGGTAGAGAACCATTAGAGAGCCACTGTGGTGTAGTGGTTAAGGTGTTGGACTATGACCTGGGAGACCAGGGTTCGAATCCCCACCCAGCCATGAAGCTCACTGGGTGACCTTGGGCCAGTCACTGCCTCTCAGCCTCAGAGGGAGGCAATGGGAAACCCCCTCTGAATACCGTTTACCACGAAAACCCTCTTCATGGGGTCGCCATAAGTCGGGATCGACTTGAAGGCAGTCCAATTCATTCATTCACTGAGTCTAGACATTCATCTATGGCTCCAATGTTAGTGGGGCAGTGAATCCACTCCAGGTTTTCGGCCGGAGCAGATTCACTGCCCCGCTGACATTGGAGTCATCAGCCTCCGCTGTAGTGACCCTTTTAGAGATGGATAAATTAGTTTAGCCCGCTGTTCCATGTGAACTTACCGAATCTGTGCTCACCAAATCACTCCATGCAAACCGAAACGCAGGTCTCTTTCGACATCCGTAGTCCTAATTTTGCGAGACAATTCTCCTTGCATTTTTTTTATTATTAGTGAAAAAAGTGCACAAAAATGGCATTCTGTTAGAGGAAGCTGGGTGCAAAAATGCACTCAGTGTTAGGCAAAACTGAGTGCGAAAATTAGGTGAAACAGACTTTTTTTTAAAAAAAAAAAACACCACACGATAGTTCGTGCGAATTTTAAATCTGCAAACTGATGAGGAAATGGGAGAACCCTGAACACAGAAACGGAAAAACAAGCATTTTTGCAAGGAGAATTGCCTCACAAAATTTGGAGAAACCAGAATTTGACAGTTGTTTATCCCTGCCCCCTTGTCCAAACTCACCTGCCGTAGACACAATCATGAGCTAGATGGGCCATAAGTCTGCCGATATGAGGCAACTTCCTATGTTCCTATTTGAGCCAGCCTTTTAAAGGAAGACTCTAGTCCTCATGGTTCTGAATATTTGTTGGGGGAGGACCACGGCTCAGCGATAGAGCCTCTGCAGTACATGCAGAAGGTTCTAAGTTCAATCCCCAACACCTCTAGAGAGGGCTGGAAAAGACACCCCGGTCTGAAATCCTGACAAGCTGCTGCCAGTCAGTGTAGGCAGTCCTGAGCTATGGGAGATGAGCCAGCGCTCTAAGACTTGGTATAATAAGGCAGCTTCCTGTGACTTTTATAAACCTTGCAAAGGATCACACATGTACACAAGAGTAGTGTAGGAACGTGCGAGAAATTAATTCAGTTCACATTTTGAGTTGAATCGATCAAATTTGCACTTTCCGAAACAATATGAGACCCGGAACACAGCCATCCTTCGAAATTCAAACTTATTTGAATTTTGCAATGCACTTCGACAACCAAACGATGTTTACAAAAATGCACACATTAGGGGAAAGGGTGCCGAAAAATGAATACAAAAGTGAAAATAACATACAAAATGTGTTAGACGTGTATGTTAGTCAAACCTCCTACAAAATTGTGTTTATTAGGAGACGTCAGCGCTAAAATGCTGGAGAATTTTCATGAGGATTTTTTTTTAAATGCAAATGGCTGAAGAATTGTAGAGGAAAGCCCTGTCTCCGCACACCAGCTGCTTTTCTGGGGGTGTGGGGAGATGGAGGGGGTTTTTTTCCCCATGTGACAGTGGGGTCAAGGAACCAGTGTTCGCAGGGGCCCCCACGCCATCCCAAGGCCCTGGTCCACTGGACTCCAGGATTTGAAGCCTGCAAGGCTTCGCCAGGGAGGGGGGGAGCTTGCACTCAAGGCATCATCAACAGCTGCATTCCTGCCAGCTCTCCAGGAACACAAGTCCCTACCTGGTTATGTGTGCTCAAGATAAGCAAGCTATTTGTGTGGGGAGGGGAGAGAAGAGAGAGATGAGTGGAAAGGAGAAAGCCGTGGCGTTTGACCTTGTAAGCGAAGAGCAGGAACACGTGGGGGGGAGGGGAGCATGCAAAGCTTCCACATGACATGTGCCTTATCTGGTGCTGTGCATCACCAATCAGCACCAAAAAAAGGGGCAATCGGAATTCCGCAGCCCAAATTCTGCAAAGACAAAAAAGCAGATTCCGCAAAGCCAGACAGGCGACATCATCCGCGCACCTCCACATTGCAGGGCTCGTTGCGTGAGTAATGAGGGCCAAGGCCGGCGCAGGGTGCTGACATCCCACCCTGTTAACCTCTCCCTCCCTAGTCTGGCTTGGTCTCACCAACCCCCAGCGCAGGAGGCCTGCCACATGCCCCAAAGGACAGATTTCTGCAACAGAGGGGTCACCATGGAGAAGGCTCTGTTAGTGCAGCCTCTCCCTGACGACAGGCTGTCAGCCCGAGGGCTGCATTCCTTCACAGGTAAACTTTCAGGGGCGGCATGCCAGAGATGGGTGTTCATTCGGGTGTTCGTTTCCCTGTTCTGCCCTGTCTACTCTTTTGCAAGCCAGTGTGTGGACGCCGAGCCTGCCAGGCATGCGGTACGTGAGGAAGCGCCCCGGAGGGAACACTGACGCTCCTTTCCAAGCCGGTCACTTATCGCGCTTCAAGTTGGCAGGCCTCCACGCTGGCAGCTGGGCCGTCTGTCGGCTGCACAGACGGGCGAGGAACGCCAGCTGCCAGGAGCTGCCGCGTTCTCTGCTCCTAAGTAACCAGCCAGTGTTTTAAAAATAAAAAAGGGATTTCTCACTGGCACCCCCTGGGGGAGGCAACCCCCCTAACACATACAAAAAACCCAACCTGACCAGTTTGGTCCAGAGGATGAGGCGACTCCACTTGGGTAGGTGGGGCACAGTCCCCCCAAGCTCAGCCTGTGCTCAGCCAGCCCCCACCTGCCTCCCTTCTTACTCTCCTGCCTTGAGAGTTTTGCCTGTCCTTGAACTCTGACCCTGCCGCTGGCTTGTCTGGATGGAGGAGAGAGAGAGGGGCGTGTGAGTAAATCGACATTGGTTGCTCCGCCCACTTTTGCTTCTGGCCACGCCCAACAGTGGCACGTGGCCCCTAAAAGGGAATGCTGCCTTCAGGCTGAAAACGGTTCCCCACCCATGCATTGTTTGGGGAAGAAGGGGGATGGACCTTCTCAGCTTGCGGGTTTCCTCGAGCAACCCCGTCAGCTGCACTTTTGCAGAAGTCGCGACAGCCATTAAAAAAAAAAAAAAAACCTTTAAAACATGCAGCGTCTATTAAATACAATGGGGCAAATTGTTCCGAATCATTAAGTCCGAAACAGCTCTGGATTATTAACCCGAAGCTCTTCCGATGCAGAAGTAATGAAAGACACATTTATCATTTTACAAACACACACAGATAAAATTGTTGGCGTGCCCCATGCCCCATTGCCAACCCATTTATATGAGGGAAAAGGCCTCAATAATATCTGCAATTGCTGGGTGCCTGTTGGCTAGCTGGTGCCAACGGAGAAATGTCCGTGAAACGAGCTCCAAAAGAGCGGAGCATCCATTCCACAGTCAAAGGGGTATCAGAGTGTGAGTGGGTAAAACATTCAGTTAGGTTTGTGTGATCTAGGTTACTAAGTGGAATACTAATTTGCTGGAATAAATTAATCTAATTAGTTGGGGGGAGCAAATGAACTGAAGAGGAACGGAACTTGGGGTGCAGTGGTTAGAGGGTTGGACTACGATCTGTTAAGACTTGGGTTCAAATCCCCACTCGGCCATGAAACTACCTTGGGCCAGCCACCATCTCTCACCTTAGCCTACATCAGCCTTTCCCAACCTTTGGGTCCCCAGATGCGGCTGAACTACAACTCCCATCAACCCCAGCCAGCATGGCCAATGGTCAGGGATGAGGGGAATTGTAGCCAAGCAACATCTGGGGACCCAAAGGTTGGAAAAGGCAGGCCTACTTCACAGGGTTGTTCTGAGCATAAAATGAAGAGAGGGAGACCTATATACGCCACCTTGAACTCCTTGAAAGAAATCCAGTCCGGGTTTTAGTCTGAATGTTCAAGGAGCTGTCCAAAGTGCTGAGGCAGTTTTGGGATTAGGTGGGATATAATAGTAACCACAGCAAAAAGATTCATAATGAGCTGCATCTTCTATTAGCTATAAACTTAGTAGACCCATTGAAATTAATCGACATCTAATCTAGGTCTATTAATTTCAGTGGGTCTACTCTGGGTAAAATTTAGTTGGATACAACTTAATAATAATAATAATAATTTACATCAGGTGTTTTTGATGGGAGATTGCTTGCATTCTGTGACATTTAAAATTCCACATTTGCTTCCATGCACACAAATTAGTACATGCAAATTTGGGACAAACCAATGCCCCCCATTTTTTCTGCTCAAGTCAATGATCCTGGGAAAAGGAATGTCTTGGGATTCTCTCTCCATGTACAGTTGAAAAGAAAAGCACTAATAATTGTAAGCCATATACTCCCAAACAGATACAGTCACACAATTTCTTAGGAGATTTTTTTCTTTTTTGGGGGTGGGGAGCAATTCATTTTGACAGTGGCAAGACACAGCTCCCTGCCTGACACATTTTCTATTGTTCTGTCTGTAAAAATATGTGTGTATATCTTGCTTATTTATAAAGAAACCTTCATTACAAGCATTTCCCCGGGGCTGAAAAAGTCCTTCTTTGGTCTTCTTGTTTTCTTGATGCCTTGCCTGTATTTCTCCACTGAAGCTTTTGAGCTACACAAGTGAGTCCAAACATGTCCGGCAATTTGCTGTTCCGATTACTTTTGGGAGAAATACATTGCTGGTAAGACCGCCGTGCAACGACGGCAACTTTTTATCTCTGCATGTTTGTAAAAACGATCGATGCGCATTTCATTAAGTTTGTATCCAAACAGCATCGAGTTAGTAACCTAAAAGCTGTTTCACTATTAATGGTATGGAACAATGTGCAATGTTGCATTTAATAAATGTTGTGCCATTTAAAGGATTAAAAAAAATAGATGAGGTTTTGCATAAACCCGGCCTTGACTCTTTTTATTTATTTATTTCATTTATATACCACCCCATAGCCGAAGCTCTCCTGGCGGTTTTTGAACCTAAATCTTGAGTATAGCCTAGAATTATTATTTTTTTGTTGGGAGTTTATTTCCCCCAATGTATGCATAGATAAGGTTGTATCTTACTAAGTTCTGCTCAGAGTAGATCCATTGAAATTAATGGCACAACATTCATCATGCTTATTAATTTCAGTGGGTCTATTCTTAGTAAGATACAATCCATACATATATAACTTTCCTTCACTCCCCCCTATAATTTGTGATTGAGAATATTATTCCAGACCCATTGCATCCAGCAAAACTACTCTTAATGAGATGGGGACCTTTTCCAGCCTAACAGCCGCTTCCCCTGGTGCGCAGACGTCTGAGGCCCGCATACCAGCAGTGGGCATGGCTAGAAGCAAAAGTAGGTGGAGCAACAGAAGTGATGCTTACCTTTGTTGAACAAGTAGGCTACATTCAGTCATGGGGTTTATGCAACCCCCCCAACCCGTGATGGCTGGCGGGTCCATGTCAGTGGGGCAGTGGAATCCAGTCCGGGTGTTAGTGTGAACTTTCAAGGAGCTATCCAGGGTGCTGAAACCTAATCCCAAAACTGGCCCAGCACCTGGGACAGTTCCTTGAAAGTTAAGCCTAAACCTGGAGCGGATTCCAATGTCTCAGTGCCATGCAGCCAACAACATCCCCACGCACACCCCTTTGTGTGGGGTGGGTGGGAAATGTGCTTTCAATGTATGGTATATCTGCAGTCCTGGCCCATTCTGAGTAGAACTTTGTTGAAAATCACATTATCCCAGTTTGGCTTGATGCCCTCCAGATGTTTAGGATGGTAGTTCCCAACCAGCACAGCTAGGGCTGATGGGTATTGGGGTCTAGGACATCCGGGGAGGGGGGCACCAGGGCTGCCCTGAAAGGCTGAACCTTGCATTCAGAAATATCATGAAGTCCAACTCCAGTAGGACTCCATGTATGACTTCAGAGCTCTGCAGGTAGGGAGCCCATAAAGGGACAGTGTGGTATAGTGGTTAGAGAGACTAGGACCTTGTGGGAGACCAGGCTTCAAATCCCCAGCCAGCCAGGAAGCTCACTGGGTGACCTTGGAGCCAGCCAGCACCTCTCAGCCTGACCTCTCTCACAGACTTGTTGTGAAGATAAAATGGCGAGGGGGAGAGAATCAAGCACTTTGCCTTGAGCTCCTCGGAGGAAAAAAGTGGAAATGGCATCAACAAGGAAAGCGCTTGGCTACCAGGCTATATAATGATGGGTTTGGGCCATAGATATTTTGCAGAGAGAAAAGAAGAGGATGTGATATTTCTGAATTTTATACTAGTTTTCATGTTTTATTGATGCAACTTACCCTGCGATTACTTGTTTGATGAAGAGCAGAATAAAAATGAAATGAAATGAAATGAATAAATCACAGAATGACGTCCGATATGGGCCCCTGACACACATTTGCCTCTGGGGAGGGGAGGTAGTTCTCCCTGCCCATGTTCTTTGCAACACACCCAGTGACTCGGGGTGTCAGAGAATGCTGACAAAAATGGAAACAGAGCAGAAAAGGCCAGTGCTTGCTTATTTATCCCATGCATGGAATGGAAATCAATCTCACAAATACAATCACTGTTCACTATTGTCCACAAACAACACATAATTGATGATGCTTCCTCTCACCCTCCTGCCCCAAATTTGCATTCTGTTTCCTTTGCCTTTAAATGAACGGTGTGGAATGACACAATTAATTACATAAGATTCTGCAAACAGCGAGACAAACAACGTGGGTTTGGGCGGAAGATGAACTGCTGCAGAACGGAAACGGCGCTGCATGTGACGAATACGGGTGGCGTGGCAACGGATGCCTCCTACCAGAGACCCTGTTAGCAGGATGGTTGCTAGTTACACTCCATGTAGATCCATTGAAATGAATGGGCAGGACTATTTTAGGTGCGTTAATTTCAATGGGTCCAGTGTAACCTGAGTGAAACCCATAGGGTTTTTTTTTAAAAAAAATTAAAAGTGGGAGGGGAGGGAGCTGGAGAGCTGGGGCCCAGGGGCCCTGCCCCACACAACGCCCCTGGTATAGGTGCAGACACGAACATTTAAAAAAAAACACCCTGAAATATCAGACTTTGTTTTCCCAGCTCCACCACTGTGATGTTATATGCAGCGAGAAGATGACCTCATTCATTTTACTGGGCTTGGCCAGTATTTGGCTGTCGCCTCAAGACCTTGGGATGGGGTGGGATAGAAAGCAGAAAACAGGCTCATACAGCTTGGGCATTGTCCTCACACAGGCAGAGGTAGTTTGTGGCCTAGCTGAACCACAGCTGCTCACCAGACCATCCAATTTTTCTCCAGGAGGTCAAAAAGATAAACAAAGCGAAGATTCGCTCGCCCGTTCGGTCGCCCGAGCAACAACCGGTCTTGAATTGACAAGTACCTCGTACCATTCCCCCCCCCCCAGGTCAGAGCGGCATTCTTTGAGCTGATTAATATTTGAACCCTCTGGCACAGCTTGTTACCGGATTTGAATTATACATGCTATGGCACCCAGTGGGATTCGGAGCATGTAAGCCTCTCCATAATGGCTTTTCAATGCATTCAGGAAAGATTCAATGCCGGTCTTTTGCCTAAGAAGCAGCGATCTTTTCTGTGCTGGCAAGAGGTTGCACCAGTGGTGGACCCAGGCACTGGCAGATCCTCAGAAATGAATTGCTCTCGTTACATGACCCAGGACACGCATTGGCATGCGCAGGAACATTCCTATCAACTGCCTGCGCATTATTTACATGCAGGGGTTCTGATGCAGGTATACACACGCACATATACACACACATATAAGTTCCCCATGCCCCTTTGCTGTCTCTAGCTAGCTGTGTCAGGCCAAACGGAGACCGCCTGCAACTTGCTTCCAAGCGCATGGCCTATAGATATGTTGCTTTGACTGGGGAATCATCCAGAATTCCCCCTGCCCTTGCAACAGTTCTGCCAATGCAAAGCAAATCTAAGTGGCATCAGCACAGCCCTGCCACAACCAGGCCAGCTAGTAAAGAGTTTTATTATTCTTTATTTAATTTGTATTCTGCTTCATACATAAAAAGCAGTCTCTAAGCAGCTTACAGTGCTGTAAAAAAAATCAAACCAAATTGCACATTTAAAACAAGGCAAAAATTTTACAAGAAACCATCTTATACATTAACATCTTAACATTAAACATCATAAAAACCAAAATACACATTTAAGACAATAAAAAATGTTTTTTAAAAAATCTTAAAACACGAATATAACCTAAAATAACTAACATCATAAATAATAATCACTACTAACTGATTAAAACACAAATATACCAGGAAGGCAAATAGCTGACAAAATGTGTAATCTAAAATGCAGCCTATTGCATAAACTATGCAGAAGTTGATATTGTTTTTATTGTAATCTACCAACTATTGTTTTTTTCTCTGTTGTAAACAGGAAGACATAGAATCATAGAATCGAGTTGGAAGGGGCCTATAAGGCCATCCAGTCCAACCCCCTGCTCAATGCAGGAATTCAAATCAAAGCATTCCCGACAGATGACTGTCCAGCTGCCTCTTGAATGCCTTCAGTGTTGGAGAGCCCACTACCTCTCTAGGTCATTGGTTCCATTGTCGTATGGCTCTAACAGTTAGGAAGCTTTTCCTGACGTTCAGCCGAAATCTGGCTTCCTGCAACTTGAGCCCATTATTCCGTGTCCTGCACTCTGGGATGACCGAGAAGAGATATTGACCCTCCTCTGTGTGGCAACCTTTTAAGTACTTGTAGAGTGCTATCCTGTCTCCCCTCCGTCTTCTCTTCTCCAGGCTAAACATGCCCAGTTCTTTCAGTCTCTCCTCATAGAGCTTTGTTTCCAGTCCCCTGATCATCCTTGTTGCCCTTCTCTGAACCCGTTCCAGTTTGTCTGCATCCTTCTTAAACTGCAGTGTCCAGAACTGGACGCAGTACTCAAGATGAGGCTTAACCAATGCCAAATAGAGGGGAACCAATACTTCACGCGATTTGGAAATGACACTTCTGTTAATGCAGCCTAAAATAGCATTTGCCTTTTTTCCAGCCACATCTCACTGTTGGCTCAATTCAGCTTGTGATCACAGCACCGAGATCCTTCTCACATGTAGTATTAGTGAGCCAAGTATCCCCTTTACTAAGATAACGGAGTTGATGTCTGTGTATTTCAATGTTAACAAATTGTATATTTTTTCTTCCAACGAGAAGGTTTGTGTCTGTGCAGTACTGTATTCTAATTTTTTGTAAACCCATTGGAGCGGTACATTAATTTAAAAATAAATAAAATAAAGCTCTGCACAGCCCAGTACTCTGTTCCCAACAGAGTTCAGCCAGCTTAATTTATGTCCTGCCCTTCAAACAGAGTTTATCAGGGTGGCTTATGTAACTCTCGCTAAAATAACATCATTACCCCCATCCCTATGTAAACTGCTTAGAGGTTTTCTATCAAGAAAGTATATAATTTTTTGTTCAATAAAATATATAAATTAAATACAAACGAATGTAATGAAGCATCCTACAATCAAACAATAAACTTCAGGAAGCCTCCCTCTTATTTGACTCCAGCAGCAGATGCTCAAAGGTAGACTACATCTGAACCAGGAGGCTCTATATAGATATCTTGATAAGCAGCAACCATTGATAGGACTTATCTTCCCTGAAGTAAAGAACAGGAGAGACAGGTATTTATACCAGGCCTAGCCAATCCAGAGGAAGAATACTGCCGCCCAATCATAGGGGCTGAAGTTGCACTTGCTCCTTATCCCCTTTTCTGCCTGAAGGGGGCGCTGAAGCCTGAGCACACACAACCTACTCAGTAGCTAAGAGGTTGAGCCCCAGAGTGTCCGACACCCTCCCTCCCAAGACCTCAATGAATAGCAAAGCTCGCACCCTGCGCATGCTCAAATGAACTCTTGAGACTGAAAACAGACTTCGGGGGGGGGAGGCAACGCTTGCAAATCCAGCCCTGCTTTTCAGGGTGATTGTGCCTCTCACCTCCCCATCATCAGCTTGATCCACCCCCCCAAATCACACCCAACATGGCATTGTGGTCTCTATTTATCCATGCACATATTTTGCCTGGCAGTTTTGAAATCTCTGGAAGACTCACTGGAAGGGTCCGAGGGAAGACAAATGCAAAAATATTTGTGCAGGAGAGGGGTCTGTCGGCAAGCGACAGGACTCCCTCATTTTGGGAGGTGGATTGCGGACCCATTTTGGACAATAAAGGTTCTCTCTCTCACACACACATACACACCCTTTCTGTCTGTTTCCCTTCGTTTTGTAAACCAGAGCCGCGAGGGAGCCTTGTTATGTAGGTTTATCCCCCGGCCTGCTCATTTCCAGAGCTGAACCCATTACTGTGCTGTTTATGGGCAGCGTTTCAAAAGGCAATCTTTCAATCGGGCGTGTTTAAAGAATTGATTGGAGGCCAAATTACCTCGTCTCAGAGTAACAGCACATTATCTTCAGTGTTTAAGGGCTTCTCACTCGCTGTCGCTCTCTCCGGCTGCCAGAGGGCTGGCCACAGCCTCTTTGGGGCTCCTGGAGATGTTGGGGTTGAGCTGAGACAGGCTCAGAGCCTGCCCTTTTGACAGCTGTGCGTCCTCTTGGTGTCAGCAGAACTCACCCTTGGAGAATGCCCAGAGCTGAGCCCCCAGAAGGGCAGTGCTTGAACTGGAGCAGGGTGGTATAGTGGTTACAGGGGGGGAGGTTCCCTGACGATTGGCCACGCTGGGGCTGATAGGAGTTAGATGTTGTCAGATTCCGACTGGAGGGCACTACATTGGCTGGGCTTGGTTAGAGCGTTGGACTGGGGCCTGTTAGATCAGAGTTCAAATCATCACTCAGCCGTGAAGTTCGCAAGGTGAAGTTCACTCTCAGCCTAACCTGCCTCAAGGAGCTGTTGTGAGGGCAAAAATGGGGAGAGATGCCTACACCACCTTGAGCTCCTTGGAGGAAAAGGGGGGGATTAGAAATGTCTGAAATAAAATGTATACTGAAGACCATCAAGCAGAGGCTTGAGGACAATTTATACCAGGCTCACCTGGCGAAGAAGATTCTGGTTGTTTGTCAATCTGTTGTTGTCCATGACTCAGACATCCCTCCAGTGATCAGAGGAGGGGCCAAACAACACAAAGAATGAGTTGGGGATGCTGTAGCCCTCCAGATATTGTCGACTACAACTACCATCATCCCTGCCCAGGCGTGTAGTCGTCCTGGGTCGCGGGTGGTCATAGATTCCTTATTTTGGGGGAGCAGGGTCCCTATGTGTGAGCCAATCAGCATAAAAGGGGAGCACGTTAGCCCCTGAGAAGAGTCTTCTCACTTGGCTAACAACATTTTGAGAGTGGCAGGGCAGAAGGCAAGGAGGCCAGACAGCAGGTGGCACCAGAGCCAACAACAGACAAAGCCAACTAACCCGAGTTCTGTCCCAATCCACCTCCTCCCGGCCGAGTTCTACAAGGGCAACACTGGGATTAGAGGGGGAGGGAGGAGGAAGACAGCAACCTCTGGGCTGGCTGTAAGTAGGAAGGCAAGCAGGTGGAGGCAAGCTGGGGGCAGATGGAGGTTGGTGGGGCAGTACCCTCTTTGCCCCGATGGAACAGCCTCCACTGGCAACCGGTGGTCTCCTATCATGCCACAATCAGTGGCAGTGGGCAGCTTCTGGCCGTCAGGAAGAGGACTAGTCTTGAGCTCACTGGAGGAAAGGTAGGCTATAAATGTAATAAGCAAGCAAGCAATACTTTGAGGTGGAGCAATACTTTGCTGGCTGGGCTTCTCTTGCGGCCGCAGCTTGACTTTGCAACCAGCCGACCCAGTGACCTGTCCGTGAGCCTGACCGCCTGCGTCCTATTTGCGTTTGGCTGGAACATCAGAACACCACAAGAGCCCGGATGGCTCAGGCCAACGGGGGCCCATCCTAGTCCAGCCTCCTGTTCAGCCAACCAGAGGCCCACATGGGATGCCCCCAAGCAGGACCCCTGCCCAAGAGCGCTCTCCCCCTCCGGCAGTTTCCAACCACTGCTATCAGTAAGGATCCTGCCTCTGACCATGGAGACAAAACACAGCCCACACGGCTAGTAGGCATTGATAGCCTTCTCCTTCAGCCTGGAACTGGGCACAACCCCTGGCCTCGCCTCCTCCTCCTCCTCCTTCCTCTTCCATGCTCGGAGAGGCTTTGAGGCCTTTACCCAGTGTCTCCAGTAGTGGCTCCTTAGCTTATGGCTCAGCTGTGGTTCCTGGCTCAAACCCTTGCCGCCTGGCACCCCTGGCTGGAAAGAGTCCAGTGGGGAGGCAAGAGGGCAAAATCCCCGGTACAAATGTGGACAATCTGTCAGCACAAATGTCTTCATCTCCCAGCGCCTCAAGGCTTGGTTGTCTATCAACTGCCAACACATTTGCTGCAGCCTGAAGGCTCTAGAAATCCAGGAGGGGGGCTTGTTTCCTCCCTCGCTCTCTCATTTCAGGGAATTAAACGCACTTAACACCAGCTCTTTAAAAGAAAACAGCCTAGCATTTCCCACATCTTTGCTAATGGCTGGGGATGGCGGGGGGGGGGAGCTCGGGGAGAAGAGGACTCAACATTTTTCCTGCTGCGGCAGCCTCCTCGGAGATCATTCAACGATGAATTTGCATCCGCGCGCAATCCCCCAACAGTCCCATGAGAAAGTGAAGACGTGGAATGTGCAGCTTCATAGAGATGGGGTGGGTCGGTGGGTAAAACGTGCTGGTATGTGTACTAGGAAACCCGGCTTGGGTGGCTGGTGGTGGTGGGGTCAAAGCAAACCATCAAACCAAACCAAAGCCAAATCATCTCCAGCTGACTGCTTCCCTCTTCTGCCAGCCTTCAGGGCAACCTGAAATCTAGTCTGCAGACCGAAGCCTCCCTTCAGTGCTGGACAATCTACTGGGGATGCAGAAGGCCTCACAGTTCAATCCCCAAAGGCATCTCCAGGGAAAGGCTGGGAAAGACCCCCTTGTCCGAAACCTTGGACAGCCGCAGGGCCAACGCTCTCAGTAGAGGGCCGCTTCCTACTTAATTCAGCCTTTAAATTCAGCCTGTCCCATCACCTGCTTACCTGATCCTGGGACCTCCCGCGTGCAAAGCAGGTGCTCTCTGCCCGAGCTATGGGGCAAGACTTTGGGGCTTGAAACTAGGGCCTGCTGCATACAAAACAGGTGCTCTGCCATTGAGTTATGGCCTCTCCTTGTGAGCAAACATAGGAAGCTGCCTTATCCCAGGCTGTTCATCCATCTAGCCCAGTATCATCTGCTGTGACTGGCAGCAGCAGCAACTTTCCAGGGGCTCCGCAGAGATGCTTCTTCCCCATCACCTGTCATCCGACCTCTTTTAACTGGAGATGGCGGGCATCAAACCTGGGACCTTCTGCATGCTCAGTCCCTGAGCTGCAGTCTCCGTCTATATGATGCCAGGTGACGACAAAGCATCCATCTAGCTCAGTATTGTCCACTCAGACTGGCAGCAGCTCTCCAGGATCTCAAGCAGATAAGGGGCTTTACCTGCCCTTGTCCTTTGTGAACCATTTTCCAATGGAGAGCTCAGAGGTTGAAAACTGGGACTTTCCCCAGCAAAGCAGGCGCTCTCTGCCCTTGAGCTATGGGGCAGGCCTCCTTCTTCAAATGGCAGGACCCAGAGCCCTGCAGGCATGTTCCGCCTCAGCCTTGGGGGTTTCCTCCACAGCATGGAGGATCAGAAGCACCTTGCCATTTTCCTTGTAGCTGCAAAGCACCTTTGTTTGCGAGAGAAGGGCCATTTTTACCTGGAGGGCAGCCGTGACTCAGAGGTGAACCCTGGCTCAGGAGGTCACAGAGTCAACCCCGGGCGTGTGATCAGCCAGGGCCTTCAGGCCAGGAATGGTGAGGTATGTGTGATGCATTTCCCTGCACCAGGCCACTCTAGTGGAGAAACCTTGCAGTCTCTGACCAACAGGTGAGGCCGGGCGACAAGCTAGCCAAACAGAGCTGTCGTTTGCCATTTGATTTCCTGATAACATACGTGGATTCCTTTACATTCTTTTCTCCTGAAGTCTTCAGCCCCGGAGAGAAAAAAATCACCCACGTCTCTCCTTGCCATCACACGCAAACCAATTTTATTCCTGCCACCATCCCTTCTGGAAAGCCGAACCTTGCACCCGCAAGCCCCCCTTCTCTCCAGACAGCCTTGCCTACCTTTAATCTGGCGCCGGCGCCAGAGAATGACACATGCCGTGTTTAATTAACTTTATTGATATTCAGAAATTAAGAGAATGACTAAAGGTAATTGCTCATTAAAAATCATTAAACTGACGCAGCAGGCATCGAGAAGCCTAACCCCCCTGTTTCTTCCAATTAAGGCAACCCTCCTTTCTCTGGCTTTTTTGCCCCAGAGCTTGTCAGTGGGAAGTGGGGCTGGCCTTACCCCACAGAGGGCCAGTGCCGACACATCCCTCGGGGAGGAACAGCAGCCGGCTGGATGAAGGCACGGATACCAAAAGAATGGCAGGGTGCATGGATGGCTAAGCAGCAAAGGGAACACAGATTGCTCTGTGTCACTGCATTCCACGGCTTGGAGACTGACAGGTGAATTCATGTCCTCACTCTCTTGTCACCGTTGTTGTTGTTGCTGCTGTTGCTGTTGTGTTTTAAGGGGTGTTGTGGAAATTTACCGCAACCCCCCTCCCACAGATTTCCAAGAGAGCACTACAGAAAAAAATGTGTGGCTGTGTGTATTGCCAGGGACGGGGTTTCCGGGCGTAGCATTTAAAAGTAAAACTTCTGTGCCCACTTCATCCACATTCAACCCCGGAAATGCTGGATGTTGCACGTTGTAGGCAATTCTGCAAACCAAATTAACATCCCGCGGAATCTGAGCCAAGGCCAAGGGCGTAGCCACAGGGGTGGATGAGGTGGGTGGGTAGGAGGGTCCACATGAACGTTCAGCCTACTGTACAAAGGTAAAATTCAAATTTGTTGGCCCTGCCCGCCACTGGCATGTGGTCTCCAGAAGGTTGCCCAGAAAAGCATGCGCCCTCAGGCGGAAAATGCCTCCCCCCGGTATAAGAGAAGGAAGCAAGGAAGGCCAAGATACATTTACCATGAGCAATTAGGATGAGGTGTATTTTCCTCCCACATCAGTGGAAATGGTACCATAATCATCATCACCATCATTATTACTACTACAAGCTAGATTACTGTAATGCACTCTATGTGGTGCTGCCCTTCAGGTTGGTCCCGAAGCTGTAGCTGGTGCAAAATGTGGCAGCGAGACTACTCACTGGGCAGGGTATCACTAACATGTCACCCTGCTGCTGAAAGAATTGCACTGGCTGCCTATTAGCTTCTGGGCCAAGTTCAAGGTTCTAGTTTTGGTGTACAAAGCCCTACATAGCTTGGGATCAGGATACCTGAAAGACCGTCTTACCCCTTGTATACCCAGCTGATCACTATGCTCTGCAGGTGAGGGCCTCCTGCAGATACCATCTTATCAGGAGGTCTGTTCTGCACAACAAAGGAAGCAGACCTTTAGTGCTGTGGCAGCGGCCCTTTGGAATTCCCTCCCCTTAAATATTAGACAGGCACCATCTCCGTTGTCTTTTCGGTGCCTACTGAAGACCTTCCTCTTTCAACAAGCCTTTTAAGTAGAGACCTTATCCCAGTCTGCGTCTGTGTTGGAATTGCTTTTTAAGATGTTTTTAAAGCTGTTTTTTTTAAAAAATATGTTTTTAAAGGTGTTTTGTTGTAATATATTTCAAAGTCTGTTTCTATGATGTTTTAGAGTGTTTTTAGTGCTTTTGTTTGCCGCCCTAGGCTCCATATATATATATAGCTCAGGGTAGTGTACACAGTTCTCCCCCTGCTCCATTTTCTCCTCACAACAACCTTGTGATGTAGATTAGGCTGAGACACAGTGACTGGCCGAAGGTCACCCAACGAGGTTCCTGGCCGAGTAAGGATTTGAACCCTGGTCCAACACTCTAACCACTAGACCACACTGGCCCTCTTACACCAAGGACAGACAACGCAGTGCCCTCTGAGTGTTACTCCAGCTCCCACCACCCCTGACCATTGGCCATGCTGGCTGTTGGGACTTGGAGACCAACAGCATCTGGAGGGTAGCACATTGGTTTCCCCTGAGTAACATGGATGTCACTCCAATGTAATTTGCTCCTGGAAGGCTAGTCCAGTTAGTATTGCTCTCTCCTAAGAAAGATT
This sequence comes from Rhineura floridana, assembly GCF_030035675.1. Taxonomy (NCBI): domain Eukaryota; kingdom Metazoa; phylum Chordata; class Lepidosauria; order Squamata; family Rhineuridae; genus Rhineura; species Rhineura floridana. The sequence goes on along the minus strand of NC_084500.1, from coordinate 19,278,981 downwards.
GGAGGAAGGAAATCTGTGAAAACCTCACACAGGCCTAGAAACTTGAGAGTGGTTGCAGCAGGAAGATGACGGGGAGAGGGGCAAGGGGTGGTAGAGGAGGTGGATTGGGAACCGGAGGCTAAAAGGAAGGGCAGGAGACAGGAGAAAATATGGCGGGAGGAGGGGAGGGGGATCAGAGGGAGATGTGTGTGTGTGTGTGAAGCCTCTAGTAGGGCCAGAAGCTCAGCAGGAACATTTGACAGGAAGGGTTGGCGGAGAGAGGCTGCCTAAGATGGGAGGGAGGGAGGGAGGGAGGGAAGGGAGACTGACGGCAGACTGTGCCCAAGACAACCCAAATTGAAATGGAACAGACTCAGCCCCAGCGCATCCTTCACAAATTAATCCTCAGATTAAGCTAATGCGGCGTTGACTGTTCCGCCTTATCTGGTCCCAGCCACACTGCCGGAGATGACGAAATGAACCCTGCTGCTTCTCTTGCCCGCTGCGTCCCCTTCCCAATGATCGCATCCCAATTTATTTCCTTAAAGCAACCGTGGAAGTTGCAGGTGCCTGCTCGTTTCTTGGGGCCGCTGCTGGGCAAGTTGAGGTGGGGAGGGGTGGCGGCCCTTGCTTCGGATTCCGGGCCCTCCAACCACCTGGCCCCTGGCCTAGCCTGGAGGCACAAAAATGGTCCACCTGACTGTGTTTTGCTTCCAATGAGAACAGCTGGTATCTGACTTGGTATACTGTCTTATATTGAGTCATACCGTTGGTCCATCTAGCTCAATATTGCCTACACTGACTGGCAGTGGCTCTTCAGGGTTTCAGGGAGGGGACATTCCCAGCCCTACCTGGAGATGCCATTGGGGATTGAATCCTGGAAATTCTGCATGCAATGCACCAGCTCTATCACTGACCTGTGGTCCTTAAACTCAAAATACAGTAAGGTTCCAGTCCTCATAGTTCTGAACTAAGGGCTGATTTAAATAGGAAGCTTCTGTAGCGCTGTGTGTAGTTGTGTTGCTGAATTTCGTTTAAAAAACAGCTTCCTTATACTGAATCAGACCATCTAATTTGGTACTGCCTACACTGATAGGCAGCAATGGGTCTCCAGGACTTCAGACAAGGGGACAATTCCCAGCCCGACCTGAGGACTTCTGCAGGTGCTCTGTCACTGACCTGGAGCCCTTCCGTTTCCAGGGGTGCTCCTTCTCCCTGGGAGATGCTAACGCCATCCTTTCAGGGAGGGCATCAGCAGTAGGAAGGAGGTGGATGTCAGAAATGAGCAGAACAGAAAAGTCATCTAAGTGAGCAGGGAAGTGGAGGGCACCAAAGCAACTGTGGCCATACAAGAGGAAAAAGCTCCCCCCCCCGGATTCTAGGCTGCTTGACCTCAATTAACCAGGGTTAGCTTTGCTTCAGCTGCCTGCCGCTAGTGAGGGGGGGGGAGGCGCAGCAGTGATCTCCTTGACTGCCCTCCCCAAACACAGTGTGGAAGCAACAAAGGCTGATTCTGGATCGTATCTGCGGATAGACGGATGGCGGAGAGGCTGCCAAAATAGGGCAACGGCTAGATAACAAAGAAAAGTGTTCTCCAGATGCCGGGAGGAATGGGGGGGCCATTTGGTCGAGTTCACATTTGACTGCGAGATGCCCCAGTCCTCCCGCACTTCCTCAAACAATAGGGCAGCTATCCTCCCAAATTCGCACGTGCAATGCCATTCTTCAAACCAAAAAAGTGCATGACAGTGCACATCTTAAGGGGAAGGTGTGCGTCAGGAGGCATATCTTTCGTGAGAAATAACATATAACAAAGCCTCATTTGTCAGGGACAATTGCTTGCAAAAATGTGTGTATCAGGGGGAAATTTGCACTAAAATGTTGATGTAGATTTTCATGAGGACTTAAAAAAAAGAATTTGCAAACGGATGCAAAAATGTGGAGAACCAAACCAAAGACTGGAAAACTGAGAAACTGAAATAAATCAAAATGGACAGATTCGTCCATCCCTACTCACAGAAAAGGGAATTTCCGCATTTTCAGCTTCAATCCTCACCAAGAAAACCTCTGCTTCTACAATACCTATGAATGGCACACAAACTTATATGTACTGGTATTCCTGCAGCTTTTCAAAGATGCACCTGTTTCCCTTGATCTCTTGGCCTGAGCCTCCTGTTTTAATTGCCGCGTTGTTTGATTGCATATTTTAATTACAGTTGTTTATTTTATGGTTTTTAAAGGGATTGTCGCCTCACAAATTTTAATGATGGAGGTTTACAGTTCAGTCTTTGCTTAGCTGGCTTCTAGACTTTGGAAACAGCTTGGGAACTTGCTTTGGCATTAAGCAGTATATAAATTAAAGAATAGCCATCAATCTCTTTTAACCTGAGCGGCAGGTAGTCGTCTTCACCTTAGCCTTTGGGCGGAAGGCTGGGATAAAAACTTAATAAAAAAAAGTATCATGATGAACAAGTTTACTCTGAGGAGGACTTAGCTGAATACAACTGATTTGAATGCAATTCATATTCAGCCGGAGCTAATCTGATTTAGGCCTCATCACACAAACACACATACGTACAAGTTCATCTGACTATACAGATGTGTTTTGCTTCATCAAGTTTTTAGGAAATTGTATTGAATGTTATACAATTTATTGTATTGAATGTATTGAAATTGTATTGAATGTTAATTTATGTAACTTTAAAGTCAACAATGAGGACCTTGAACTTGTCAAGGATTATCAATACCTCGGTACAGTTGTTAACCAAAATGGAGAGAATAGTCAAGAAATCAGAAGAAGGCTAGGACTGGGGAGGGCAGCTATGAGAGAACTAGAAAAGGTCCTCAAATGCAAAGATGTATCGCTGAACACTAAAGTCAGGATCATTCAGACCATGGTATTCCCAATCTCTATGTATGGATGTGAAAGTTGGACAGTGAAAAAAGCGGGTAAGAGAAAAATCAACTCATTTGAAATGTGGTGCTGGAGGAGAGGTTTGTGCATACCATGGACAGCGAAAAAGACAAATAATTGGGTGTTAGAACAAATTAAACCAGAACTGTCACCAGAAGCTAAAATGATGAAATTGAGGTTATCATACTTTGGACACATCATGAGAAGACACGATTCACTAGAAAAGACAATAATGCTGGGGAAAACAGCAGGGAGTAGAAAAAGAGGAAGGCCAAACAAGAGATGGATTGATTCCATAAAGGAAGCCACAGACCTGAACTTACAAGATCTGAACAGGGTGGTTTATAACAGATGCTCTTGGAGGTCACTGATTCATAGGGTTGCCATAAGTCGTAATCAACTTGAAAGCACATCACACACACACACACACACACACACACACACTGAATATTATTGTATTCTTACTGTTTGATGTCAGTGGGGCAGTGAATCCACTTCAGCACCTGGGAGAGCTCCTCAAAGGTTCGGACTAAAACCTGAAGTGGATTCACGGCCACAGTGACACAGTAGCCACCAATCTCCACTATTGACACTTGAAGAGGCCACCAAGCCTGGCCTAGGAGGGAAAGCCTTGGGGGACCGCATTCTTCCCTCAGGGCTAAAGTTCCTCAACCCCTGGCCTATGGGGAAGAATGCCCCATAATCCAATCCAAACTGCCTCTGTTCTCCCTCCTCACAGGAATGAACTGCTCACTCCAGTGTGACAGTTTCACAAACAGAAATCCCACCTCTTCCAGGATAACATGTATTTCCTCCAGGGAGACACAGAGTGAGGGTTGAGCCTTTAATATTGTGGAAGAACAAATGCAAGGCTTCCTGTTGAGCTGGGAGCATGTTAGCTAGTGCCAGGACTCAGCTGCAGAACAACAGCAAGCACGGGATCAACCCTCTCTCGGACCATGTCCAGAGCAAGGCCGGATTCAGCACGAGGCTAAATACTCGACAGGAGTGCCACCCCACCCCCCGGCAAACTGGAGTCTGCTTTACCGCTGTGGAGTCATGAGAACCTCGAAGGAAAGCATTTCAGCCACTGAGAAGGCAGCGGAGCATCCGGCTCTGTCCTTAGAAGAGGAGCAAGCCTGAGCTGCAGGGAATCCCCAGGGGGCTGCTGGGCAAGGAATTCGGGAGATGAGAGGAACTGTAAGGAGCTGTCTTATCCCATGTTGGGCCACTGGTCCATTGAGCAAATTACTGTCAACACTGGCAAGTGCGTGTGTGAACCCACTTACAGTTCATTAGCAGCAAGAAGAAAGCGTCTTGCACATGCTCAGAAGCCTTGTTTTTGTTTTTACATTATTATTATTATTATTATTATTATTATTATTATTATTATTATTATTATTATTATTATTATTATTGGTTGTATTCAACATAGCACCGTGAACGCTCCATCAGCCAAAGATTTCTCCTCGCACAGCAGAATGTTCCCCCTCTCGCCTCCCCCCCTAAATCTGTTCTGGAGTTTCCCCAACCCTCTGGAGCATGTTCAGGGCTGGTGCTGAGCACGATGGGGGAAGTCCCATTGGGCTGGTGCTGGTGCATGAATTTCACTGAATATTGTCCGTAGTTTTTAGGGTCATAGGAAGCTACCTTATGATGAATCAGACCACAGGTCCACCTAGCGGGGGCGGGGGCAAGGAGGAGAGGCTGCCGCCTGGATGCAAAGTTACTCCAGGCAGTTCCGACCCATCAGCAACCCCTAATTTATACCAAATGGCAGCAGCTGTGCAGGTTTTCAGACTGAAGTCTTTCCTTTGTAGAGGGCAGGGTGGCCCTGTGCCCCTCCCAGCCTCTCTTCGCACTGGGCTGATATCCTGATCCTCTGCTCAGCAACTGAGAGGCAAACACTGTGCCTCTATCAACCTGAGCACTATATTGCCAGGAAGGTGACTAACAGATGCCTCGAATCACCTTTCCACCAGTATCACTCTCAAGGAGGTGGAGAGACACGCCCTCCCCAAAGGGATCAAGGGGGACGTGCGTGCGATGACATGTGCTAGAGAGGTAGCTTCTCACGTGAACCATTTTGCCTTGCCCATGAACCACAGCTCAGCGGCAGATTGGATTCCTGCATTCAGCAAGGGGTTGGACTTGATGGCCTTATAGGCCCCTTCCAACTCTACTATTCTATGATTCTATGAGAGCCTCTGCTTTGCATGCAGAAGGCCCCAGGGTCAATCCCCAACTGCATCTCCAAGTACAGCTGGGAAAAGACCCCTGTCTGAAACTCCAGAGAGCCACTGCCAGCCAGTGTAGCCAATACTGCGCTAAACGGACCAAGGGCCTCACTCTGGATAAGGCAGCTTCCTACGTTTATTTATTTATTGATTTGATTTCTGGCCCACCCTTTCTCCCGGTAGGAGCCCAGGGCAGCAAACAAAAGCACTAAAAACACTTTAAAATGTCATAGCAACAGACTTTAAAAGATATTAAAACACAACTATTAAAAACATGTTCTTCTTTCAAACCTCTCTTGAGAACCATAAGGAATGGAATCTTACTTTATTTTTAGGGGAAAGGTCGTCACTTGGCAGCAGAGCACATGCTTTGCCAGCAGAAGGTCCCCGGTTCAATCCCCAACTGCATCTCCAGGTAGGGCTGGGAATGTCCCCTGCCTGAAACCCTAGAGCTGCTGCCAGTCAGTGCCGACAGTGCTGAGCTGAATAGACCAGTGGTCTGACTTGGTATAAGGCAAGTTCCTATACCAACACCTTGTCACCGCTCTTCTCCCCTTGGTAACATCCACCTGAGGCAGACGCCTCACTCTGGTTAATGATAGAGCCGGCCCAGATCCCTCCAGGAATCTCACAAGAAGGACGAGAGAATCTGTTTTTTTTTGGGGGGGGGGAGGAAACAAAGTCCTTCCTCTCCCTGCAACCAACCCCCACCCTTGCTCCAGGGAGCCGCTCCACAGGAACGAGAGTGCCACTCGTAAGCTCTCAAGGAGGAAGATGAAGCACTCTCCCCTACCCCTTTAGCAAGATTAATTACGAGGCGCCTGGCCCAAGCTAAAAATACAGATATCTCTGGAAAGCTGTAATTTTCATGCACTCAGAGCAAAAAGAGAATCTCAGGCTGCCAGCGCAACGCATTCCCTTGCTGCCACCCCCGCCTCCCAGCCGCCACAGGAAAACCGCTTGCAGGCTTGCTGATTTTCCAGGAGGGATGGGGGGGGGGAGAGGTTCGGTTCAGCTCGCATTTCTAGGCAAACCTGCCTAGTTTGCCCTTTCCGAAAACTGACACCCAGCCGTTCTTCAAAATCCGCACTTCTCTGATTTTTGCAAGGCTCTTCTCCAGACAAGTAATAACATGCACAAGAATGTGGAGACGAGGGGAAAGTTTGCATTAGAAATGCATCTGTTGGCAAAAATATTGCCCAAAATGCATAATGTGAGGGGAAATAGCTTTGCTATTGGGGGAAATTGCATTGAAAAATGGGTGTATATGGAGAAATGTACCCCCAAATGCAGATGAATTCTCATGAGGACTTTAAAAAAAATAAATTGCAAACTGATGCAGAAATGTGAACAGCTGAGCTTAAAATGGAAGGATTCACCCGTCTTTAATTGCCAGAGGGCTGATTCCTTTTAGGTGCTACAGGGACCTGCATTCATCTGCTGCTCATCTTTGGAGGCAGTGCAATCCCCCCTCTGTCCTAGGAGAAAACAGTGGCATTCTTGGGAACAGTGGTCCTCACACCTTGGTTCATTATCCAATCTCCTTACTGAGCAAACACATGACTTACTAAGTTGCCCTTCACATGACCACGGTAGGCACAAATGCTTTACTGCATCCTTCTGTCCCCATCAAAGAGACTTCCCTTGGACACGTTTGCTTCCAGGCAAAGACAGATCCACCACTAACCAAGTAGCAGCATTTGCTCTGGCAACTAAGAAAATATGAGCCAGTCCTCAAAAAACGTATGCTTGACACCTGCATATGTTTCTCTAGAGCAGCCTTTCCCAACCAGTGTGCCTCCAGATGTTGTTGGACCGCAATCCCCATCTTTCCTGACCATTGGCAATGCTGGCTGAGGCTGATGGAAGTTGTGGTCCAACAACATCTGGAGGCACACTGGTTGGGAAAGGCTGCTCTAGAGGGGCAGTGCATGATTTAGCCCTGGGGCTTGATGGGAGCTGGAATCCAGCAAAAGCTGGTGGGTAGCTATGGGTTCTCCATCAAGGCTAGACCCCACAAGTGGGGAAGGCGTGGCCCTACGGATGATGGACTCCAACTCCCAGCACAGGATGCTAGACCAGCGGCACCAGTCAGTCAGGGATTATGGGAGCTGGAGTTCAAAAGCATCGGGAGGGCAGCAGGCAATGGAGGGTGGTCCACTGGAGCAAATGGGGCAATGCCCCACCAATGCCAGTCTGCTCCCAGCCAGCCTCCACCTGCCTGCCTTCTTACACCCAGCCCAAGAGGTGGACGCACCTGCCAACGTTCTCCTCCTCTTTATTCTGAGTGTCGCCCCTTGTAGGACTCATCGGGAAGGAAGAGGGGGACAGAGCTAGGATTTGCTGGTTCCTCCTGTCATTGGCTCTGACTCTGCTCATTGACTTTGGCTCCATCTATTGTCTGGGCTCCCTGTTTTCCACCCCACCAGTCCCAAAGGACAGCCACCCACCCCTGGCACCAGGTTGGCTGCCCCCAGATTAGAATATGTGGCACTTGTCAAGCGCCTGAAGAGCTGTCACACAGAAGGCGGCAAAGGTGCCGTCTCTGCTGCCTCAGAGGACAGGACTAGATCCAGCGGACTTCAAGTTAGAGGAGGGTGTTGGGGGGAAACGCCTCGATGGCAAAAGCAATTTGACAATGGAACCCATTTCCTAGAGGAATGGGTGTGCTCTCCATCGCTGGGGGGCTTCAAGCTGGGGATGCTCTAGCAAGACCCCCTCTTCCAGCTCTGCTGTCTGACAATTGCATTCCTCCAACTTTGAAAGAGTTTGTCCAGCAGCGGGCTTCGAAAGCAGGGTGTTTAAATGGATCACATTTTTCTGCTTTTCTGGAACGCTCAGGGGTGTTTAATAGAATGTTCAGCTTCACTAGGGATCTGGCTGTACTTATTGCAGAACGACGACAATTCTCAGACATGTTCAGCGGTCTTTACTCTCTGGATGGAGACGGTGGGATGGAAGGCAGAGAAATGTGCGGGCCTGTCCTCCACCTGTGCACATGCATGGGCATGTGCGACACTGGCATCGAGATGCAGAGACTTCCTCCCCTCCCCCTCAATGTACCATCAGAGATTTAACTCCACGGGAGGAAAATGCATGCCTGGTAGGCAGAAAGGCCATAACGCAGCATGAAGAAGGCCCCAGTTTCAATAACCGGCAGCATCTTCAGGTCGGCCCAGGAAAGACTCCCTGTCTGAAACCCTGGAGAGTAGCTGTCAGTCACAGAATCACAGAATAGCCGAGTTGGAAGGGGCCTATAAGGCCATCAAGTCCAACCCCTGCTCAGTGCGGGAATCCAAGTCAAAGCATTCTCAACAGACGGCTGTCCAGCTGCCTCTTGGTAGAGCAGAGTTCTTATGAGTAGCCCACTACCTCCCTAGGTCATCGGTTCCATTGTTGCACCGTTCTAACAGGAAGTTTTTCCTGATGTCCAGTCAAAATCTGGCTTCCTGCAACTTGAGCCCATTATTCCGTGTCCTGCACTCTGGGATGATCGAGAAGAGATCCCAGCCCTTGTCTGTGTGACAACCTTCCATGTACTTGAAGAGTGCTATCATATCTCCCCTCAGTCTTCTCTTCTCAAGACTAATACCAGCTGCCACTGTGGGATAGTCCAAACACCACTGCGATGGCACAAAGAGCCCCGGCAGAGGCTGTGGTGACACCAGCATTGGACTTTTCAGGCAGGCGACCAGGGCCCCACAGCAGAAGGGCCCCTATAACTTAGCAGAAGGACTTGTGGGTCAGAAGAGCAGACTGTGCCCCCTCCAGCAGCAGAATAAGCAGGTCCCCCAAACACAGCAGAGCTGGCTTACCACATTTTGAAGTAAGCAAAGTCATACACGTTACGATCTGAAGAGGCAGTCTCCATGAGGCCATGACGTCCAGAGTATGAAATGACCAAGCCACACCACCGGGGAGAGGGAGATGCCAGCAAGCTAGTGGAGGCTGCTTCATTAGAGCAAAGGGGGCACTACCCCACCAACCTCAGTCTGCGCTCAGCCAGACCCCCTCTGCCTGAACATAAGAACATAAGAACATAAGAAGAGCCTGCTGGATCAGGCCAGTGGCCCATCTAGTCCAGCATCCTGTTCTCACAGTGGCCAACCAGGTGCCTGGGGGGAAGCCCTCAAGCAGGACCCGAGTGCAAGAACACTCTCCCCTCCTGAGGCTTCCGGCAACTGGTTTTCAGAAGCATGCTGCCTCTGACTAGGGTGGCAGAGCACAGCCATCATGGCTAGTAGCCATTGATAGCCCTGTCCTCCATGAATTTGTCTAATCTTCTTTTAAAGCCATCCAAGCTGGTGGCCATTACTGCATCTTGTGGGAGCAAATTCCATAGTTTAACTATGCGCTGAGTAAAGAAGTACTTCCTTTCGTCTGTCCTGAATCTTCCAACAGTCAGCTTCTTTGAATGTCCACGAGTTCTAGTATTATGAGAGAGGGAGAAGAACTTTTCTCTATCCACTTTCTCAATGCCATGCATAATTTTATACACTTCTATCATGTCTCCTCTGACCCGCCTTTTCTCTAAACTAAAAAGCCCCAAATGCTGCAACCTTTCCTCGTAAGGGAGTCGCTCCATCCCCTTGATCATTCTGGTTGCCCTCTTCTGAACCTTTTCCAACTCTATAATATCCTTTTAGAGATGAGGCGACCAGAACTGTACACAGTATTCCAAATGCGGCCGCACCATAGATTTATACAACGGCATTATGATATCGGCTGTTTTATTTTCAATACCTTTCCTAATTATTGCTAGCATGGAATTTTGCCTTTTTCACAGCTGCCGCACACTGGGTCAACATTTTCATCGTGCTGTCCACTACAACCCTGAGGTCTCTCTCCTGGTCGGTCACCGCCAGTTCAGACCCCATGAGCGTATATGTGAAATTAGATTTTTTGCTCCAATATGCATAATTTTACACTTGTTTATATTGAATTGCATTTGCCATTTTTCCACCCATTCACTCAGTTTGGAGAGGTCTTTTTGGAGCTCTTCGCAATCCCTTTTTGTTTTAACAACCCTGAACAATTTAGTGTCATCAGCAAACTTGGCCACCTCACTGCTCACTCCTAATTCTAGGTCATTAATGAACAAGTTGAAAAGTACAGGTCCCAATACCGATCCTTGAGGGACTCCACTTTCTACAGCCCTCCATTGGGAGAACTGTCCGTTTATTCCTACTCTCTGCTTTCTGCGTCTTAACCAATTCCTTATCCACAAGAGGACCTCTCCTCTTATTCCATGACTGCTAAGCTTCCTCAGAAGCCTTTGGTGAGGTACCTTGTCAAACGCTTTTTGAAAGTCTAAGTACACTATGTCCACTGGATCACCTCTATCTATATGCTTGTTGACACTCTCAAAGAATTCTAATAGGTTACTGAGACAGGACTTTCCCTTGCAGAAGCCATGCTGGCTCTGCTTCAGCAAGGCTTGTTCTTCTATGTGCTTAGTTAATCTAGCTTTAATAATACTTTTTACCAGTTTTCCAGGGACAGAAGTTAAGCTAACTGGCCTGTAATTTCCGGGATCCCCTCTGGATCCCTTTTTGAAGATTGGTGTTACATTTGCCACTTTCCAGTCCTCAGGCATGGAGGAGGACCCGAGGGACAAGTTACATATTTTAGTTAGCAGATCAGCAATTTCACCTTTGAGTTCTTTGAGAACTCTCGGGTGGATGCCATCCGGGCCCGGTGATTTGTCAGTTTTTATATTGTCCATTAAGCTTAGAACTTCCTCTCTCGTTACCACTATTTGTCTTAGTTCCTCAGAATCCCTTCCTGCAAATGTTAGTTCAGGTTCAGGGATCTGCCCTATATCTTCCACTGTGAAGACAGATGCAAAGAATTCATTTAGCTTCTCTGCAATCTCCTTATCGTTCTTTAGTACACCTTTGACTCCCTTATCATCCAAGGGTCCAATTGTCTCCCGAGATGGTCTCCTGCTTTGAATGTATTTATAGAATTTTTTGTTGTTGGTTTTTATGTTCTTAGCAATGTGCTCCTCAAATTCTTTTTTAGCATCCCTTATTGTCTTCTTGCATTTCTTTTGCCAGAGTTTGTGTTCTTTTTTATTTTCTTCATTCGGACAAGACTTCCATTTTCTGAAGGAAGACTTTTTGCCTCTAAGAGCTTCCTTGACTTTGCTCGATAACCATGCTGGCATCTTCTTGGCCCTGGCGGTACCTTTTCTGATCTGCGGTATGCACTCCAGTTGAGCTTCTAATATAGTGTTTTTAAACAACTTCCAAGCATTTTCGAGTGATGTGACCCTCTGGACTTTGTTTTTCAGCTTTCTTTTTACCAATCCCCTCATTTTTGTGAAGTTTCCTCTTTTGAAGTCAAATGTGACCGTGTTGGATTTTCTTGGCAATTGGCCAGTTACATGTATGTTTAATTTAATAGCACTGTGGTCACTGCTCCCAATCGGTTCAACAACACTTACATCTCGCACCAGGTCCCGGTCCCCACTGAGGATTAAGTCCAGGGTTGCCGTCCCTCTGGTCGGTTCCATGACCAACTGATCTAGGGAATAGTCATTTAGAATATCTAGAAACTTTGCTTCTTTGTCATGACTGGAACACATATGCAGCCAGTCTATGTCCGGGTAGTTGAAGTCACCCATTACTACCACCTTTCCTAGTTTGGATGCTTCCTCAATTTCATATCTCATCTCAAGGTCTCCCTGAGCATTTTGATCAGGGGGACGATAGATCGTTCCCAGTATTAAGTCCCTCCTGGGGCACGGTATCACCACCCACAATGATTCTGTGGAGGAGTCTGCCTCTTTTGGGGTTTCGAGCTTGCTGGATTCAATGCCTGCCCTCTGACGTGCAACCAGTCCTGAGGCCGCCATCTTCCTCCTCCTCCTCCTCCTCAGTTTCAGGGTTGCCCCTTGTAGAACTCAGCAGGGGGGAAGAGGGGGAGGAGCAGGGCAGAACTGGTGTGATTTAGCACTGCCCATCATCCACCTACTGTTGGTCTCCCTGCCAGTCCCATTCGGCACCAGCCACCCTTGCCATCAACAGGCCTCAAGTGATAGCAATCTCTCTCCCTCCCTCCATTTCAAGAGATGCACCACCAGCCTGGCTTTTTCTTTTTTCTTTAAACCCCCCCCCCACACACACACACCCTGCTTTGACACTTAGCCGTTCATGTTCCCTTGCCTCCTGGCCCCAGGAGATGCCTGATGGCGCTCACATCTCGGTTGGCTCCATCGCAGCAGTTGGAAGTTTACTAAAAGGTTAGCCCACTGTCCTTGTTCCCTAAGGATGCCCTCCTGCTGCCCTGAGGCGTCCACTGAGAACCATCTCTCTCTCACACACACACACACAGAGGGAACAGAGCACACAAAATGGGGGGGGGAAGGAACATAGGAAATTGCCCTCTACTGAGTCAGACCAATGGCCCATCCAGCTAAGTCTTGTCCTCTCTGACTGACAGCAGCTCTCCACAGTCTCCCCCTCTCTCTCTGCTGGGGATCGGACCTGGGACCTTCCGCGTGCAAAGCAGATGCTACACCACTGAGCTACGGCCGTCCTTCCAAGAAAATGACGCCATCAGTGAGGAGCAAAGGGTGGCTTCCCAGCTCCAGATCCCCCTGGCACACACACGCCATGCAGAGCCGCTGACTAATATCAGCGAAGAGCAAAAAAGCCAAAGTGGAAGATGGATGGCGGAAGAGAAGGGACTGAGCCAGGGTTTGGGGCAGCCATTGCATCTCCAGCTGGCTCATCCTAGGCACCTGCCGTACGCTGAGTCAGACCATTGGTCCATGTAGCCCAGTGCTGTCTGCACTGACAGGCAGCTGCACTCCAGAGTTTTGGACAGGGGTCTTTCCTAGTCCTGTCTGGGGATGCCGAAGATGGACCCTGGGACCTTGTGCATGAAACCACAGAGCTGCAGTTCCTTGCCGGGTCATTTCATTCCTTCTGAGCGGCCCACTGATGGAAAGAGGATTCTAAACACAGAGGGGACTGCCAAGTCAGGCCACTGGTCCATCCACTTCAGTATTGTCTACACCAGAGATAGCCAACATGGCGCCCTCCAGCTGTTCCTTCTGGATAGCACCGTGCTGGCTAGCCCTGGGCTGTGCCGACAGGGGACGGCGCACCAGAGTTCTGAACTGGAATCTTTCCTAGCTGCACTTGGAGATTTGGTTTGATTTATTAGATTTTAGCATGTGTTTTTAAATTGTTTTTTTTAAAAATGTGTTTTTAAATTTGTATATTTGTATATTTGTTTTTAATGTTTTTAATTGTTGTAAACCACCCAGAGAGCTTCGGCTATGGGGCGGTATACAAATGTAATTAATAATAATAATAATAATAATAATAATAATAATAATAATAATAATAATAATAATAATTTGTTTGTCATTTTATATACACACAAAAAGCCTCTGAGTGCTTTGAAATATATATCGTAGTATAAAATGCCAGGTATTGAACGTGGGACCACTTCTTGCACACAAAGCATCAACACAGACGTACGGCCATCTCCCCAAATGCAATGAACGTATAGAGTTGCATCTTGTCCACAGCGGTTTCCATAATCATGTCTTCTATGAAGCAGCTCCTCCTTGTTAAGACTGTTGTGGACCTCCCGTCAATCATTTTCATTCGACAACGTCAAGTTCTGATGTTTTGAGTGAGAAAACAATTATTCATTCTTCCCCCTGCTATGGATCAATCCTCTGAAGGTGTGTGTGTGTGTGAAAAAATCTATTCCAGCAAATATTTATGAAGTATGTTCCTCCTTAAAGTGCAGGCCAAAGGCATTTCCACAAGGTGATTACATCTTGCTGGAACCTGTCCAGCGTCAGGTATATTAGGAGCAAAGATCTCCACGCTGTCCAAGTCAAATCCAGTGGGGAGGTTCCTACGGTGTCCAGTTGACAAGGCTGGCCCTACCGTTAGGCAGACTAAACAGAAATCATCTATCAGATGGTGCATACTGGGCATGGGTCAGTCACCACCTTCATTCCCCCTAAGCTAGCCACTACGTCCCATAAGCCAGTCTATTGGGGTGGAGGATGCTCTTCTGTCACCAACGCTGAAGCAAGTTTCAACTGAAGGCTCAGCTGAAGCCTGTATGTATGGGGCCTGTCTGTGAATGTGTGTGCGTGCAGGCCATTTGTCTTGGGCCAGCCCTGCAAGTGATGTTGGCAAGTTCTGGGTCTACGTGTGGCTGCCCCATGTGGTGAGCCGCTGAACTGCTGGTGGCAAGCCATGGACTGACTCCACCCACCCTGATGATTGGCTCTTTCTGCACAGGATGGAGTCTAAGAGAGCTTCCTGGTCGTTAGGCCATACTCAGATAATGTGGTCTTCCTGAGCTCTGGTGTCTGACTCTCTATCCTTGGCCCTAACGTTTGGCTCGCTTCTCCACCCTGCCTCCTCGTGCCATTCTGTGGTTCTGACTACTGGCTAGCCCCTGTGGCTCCTGGCTCATCCCAGCCTGCAACCCATCCTTCCAAATAGTTCGCATACCCTCCTGGCTTCCACAGAAGCAGCCGCAACACAATTTCTATAACCGGTTTTTACTTGTTCACTTATATACCTACCAAGGCACCCAAGGTGGTTCAGAGTTTTGAAATACCAAAACAGATAAATGATATAACATGTAAAGTTAGCCTTGGGAGGGTTGGAGTTGGAGAGGAGACAGCTCAGCTGGAACAGACCCGGATATCTTTCCCTGCCTCCCTTGACTCTTCTGATTAAGGTGTCCTCCTCAGTGACTCAGAGGAAGCTGCAGCTGATCAGTTGGTGAATCCAAAAGGAATCCGCAATGAGGAGCCCTAGTAGTTATGGGTGACCGATATCCTTGGCTGCTCTTTGGCCCTGGCTTTGGGCTGGCTTCTCAACGTCTGCCTCCTTGTTCACTCTCTGGCTTAATCTTCAGCCCTAACTACTTCCCAAAGCTGGCAAGCTGTATCTTCGGAATTGTCCACGGAAAATGTATCCAAGCATACATTATTCCAGGGGCCACCAATGTGGCACCTGTGGTGGGAGCAGTGGGACCCCTGAAGCCTTTCTGTGGCACTCATGAAGTCTCTGAGCTCCTCACCTCTTTGGTCATGAACCTACCAATTACATCAGCCACATATCAAGGAGGGAGTACTCTCGTACCTTTCGCATAGCTGCTGAATTCTGAACCCCCCCCATTTTTCTTTTAAAACAAACAAAACAGCTCCAGCTATCATCATGCCTCTTGACACCTCCCATAAACAATTCCTTCTCCCCCAGCACTCAGGAGAGAGAGGGGGGGTGCCCACCTGCGGGCAAAGCCATCCAAGGAAGCTCATGGGGAGATTAACACCTTCTCCGGAGCTCCCTTGTCTTTGCAAACAAGATAACTCACCGATCTCAGACTAAATCAGGCATATGGTATGACTGGCCCCGGCAAGAAGAGGTAATATCGGCACGATTCACTGGGATCAAATAAGGGATTTGTAACAAATCTGAAAGTCTGATTTCTCCCATCTGACAATCTATCCGTCCATCCTCAATTAATGGCCCAGAAGAGGATCAAGGCCTAAAGTGGCGATTAAGCCAGGAGGCTTTCCCAATTTGGCACAAGCTCAGAAAACTGTGCCTCGCTTCCAGGATGCTGCCTCCCTCTACGAACAGGGGGTGGGAGGCCTTTGGGTGCCCAATGTTTGGGAAATGCACAGACAGCGAAGAGTAAGCCCCAAGAATCTTGTGGCCAAGATGGGGGGGGAGCCTTAATGCCCTCTGGAGAATTCACAGTATGGGACCTTGTCATGGCTTTGCTAAAAGCAATTCCAAAAGACAAGGGTGGGGGAGGGAAGAGGAAGAGATAGAGAGATTGAGATAGCAGCCATGCATAGATCTGAAAGCAGCCTGTTCTCAGGAAACCAGGCCTGTGACGCAGCTCAGGGCCTCTCATGTCGCTTTGTGGGGAAATAGGCAAAAAGGCAAGTGTTGTTGTTTTTTATGTCACTCACAGGAAACAGCCCACTTGCCACAGGAATAAATTGGCCATGAAATAAACCAGATTCCCCCACACCACCACCTGGTGCCCCCCAGATGCTTTGGACTGCAGCGCCAGTCAGCACAGCCTATGGTCAAGGGTGATGGGAGTTGCAGTCCAGCAACATCTGGAGGGCACCAGGTTGGGGAAAGGCTGAAATGAATGCGGGGTTGGAGAGCCCCTCCCTTCTCAGCACAAAGAGAGACCTCCACCTTTTGGGCTCTCTTAGTGAAGACAAGGTCCTTCTCCCCACAACACCCACACCTATCTTAACGCTCAAGATGGCTACGCTCTGCTTTACGGCCTGTGTCTGAATGCTAGTTGCTTGTCCCGCTCCCCAAGTAATACACTTTCAGGTGCCAAAAAGCCTTATTTGGGGGCAGGGATGCAATTTGGCTTTGGCGACTGCAAGTAGAAAACCGGGATTATTTTCCAGCATATAATTAACACAATTTCATGCCTTTTCCCAAAACTATGTGGGGTCTCAAAGTTCACCCAACCCCATAGTCAAGTTTGCACCTTGGATAGGTCATCATGATTTCTAAAACAAAACCCCCTCAGTTTTAATATCCTCAAGAAACCATGCAATTGAGTGTTTTGCTAAAGGGGACCATTTAGGGACAGTGATGAGTGCAGACCCTCTTCCCTATGAGATTTAGCTATCCAGAGGAGCATTTGTCTACACATACCTAGTTACCATGAGCAAAATATATATCAAGAATAATGAGAGCAGCAAATGCTTTTACAATATGGTGCTTTCCTTGAATTTTAATCCTGACTATATCCAAGACTAGGCCTTTGATCAATGGTGCAAGCCTTTGTCACCAAAACCTTAAAATGACATCCCCTTGAAAATTTCACTCCAAAATGTATTCGAGTAAATAAATCAGGAACATGGCAACTTAGGCTGCAATTCAATACACACTTACCTGGGAGTAAGTCCCACTGAACGTAAAAGAGCTTACTTTTGAGTAGACCTGTATTGGATTGCACTGTTATTCACCTATTGTAAAAGATATTATACACAGATGCGATATAATGTGTATGTATGTACCTGGTTGAGCTGACATGACAAGTCAACTTTGGAAATACTTATTTAAAAAAATGAGTGTCCAAATAGCACTTTTTGATGTTGTCGACATGATTCACAATGGTCCTGGAATGGATCCAGTTCTATAAAAGAGGAAATCTTGTTCTCCTGAGAGCCTGGGTCAGCACCATCTTCTGGGTGTAAGTCCCATTGTATTGGGGGGAGGGAGAAATGTGCATACAATCACTGCCTCAGCAGGTCAGGATTTCTTGAAGGGGAAGAAGGGTGTTGAAGAAGGCTCTCTCTTTGTAAATAATATGTCACTTACCCACAGCCTCCTGTCAGAAGACTACTTCCAACCCCTTATGCCTGGGAACACAGACTTTTCTTTTAAACATTTTTTTAAAGGGAGGAGGGTTGGACATTCTCCTAAAGCTGCTTCTGCTGCTCGTTGATTAAAGGCTTTTAATATTCATTTATGCCATTAGTGATCTTAAAAATAAATACATAAATAAATAGCTCCAGGTTAACTGGTGACAGACAAGTCCCTGTCAAGCTTAACCTAAGTCAATATTAAACAGATCCCTAAAAGTTGCTTGTCCAGAAACTCAAAAAGGCAGCCTAAGAGAAGAACAGACAACCCACCAGGTAACAATTTTCTTTATGGAAAAACACCGAGAAATTAAGAACAACAAATCACGTCGTTTCCAACACGGATTCCCCTCATATCAGCGGAGAATAGCTGACAGTTCAAAGTCTTGGGAACCCCCTCCAAAGACACCCCCATTCCTACAGAGGAGATCAATTAACCCCAGGGGGCAAATGGGCACTCAGTCCAGTTTGTTCTGGAATTAAACTGGCTCCAGTCTTGGACAGGCAGGTGAACCTGCGGACAGGACAGGGATTAAAAAAAGAGCTCAGGCTGACCCACTTCAAGAAGCCTTGTGGGGTGTAGGGAGAGGGGGATGCAGATTGCAGAATGGTTCCTTTTTGAGGAAGCTCCTGCTCCCCCCCCCCAAGTCTTTGCGAGAAGAACTTGGAGAAGTTTCGTTGGAGGAGTGAATCTGTTTGGTTTTTTGTTTTTAGCCAACCTATAAGAGTTACAAAGGCTTATGTGGATGAGGAGGCTGGGAAAGGTCGCTTCCGGGCTGGAGGCGCCCCGTTTACAACACTGATCAGCCTCCTGTAACCTAATTATACCCGCCGCTGGGCTCCCTTTTCTCGCCTGTTTGTACAGACTTGTCTGTGTTTTGTGCGTGTTATGTGTGTGATGGGGAGGGCGGGCGGGTTGACAATCAATTATTTCCAAAGGAGGCTGAACATGATTAAATGCCGCTTTATATTCTTCGCTCAGTCAAATAATCATAACAACATTTTTATATATGTATATAAAGAACAAGATTATCTCGCGCAGCGGGGTAATTACAAAGGAAACCCCGGAGCTATTGGCTCACAATCTACTAAGCTGTGAAAGGGGGGGGGAGAGAGAGAAAAGAAGAGGAGGAGGTGAGAGAATGAGGGATATTAAGAACGCAACTGATGCCGAAGCAGATTTTGGGTCGGTTGGATGATAAGGAAACCACTTTTATTATTTTCCACGGTCAATCCTCCCCTCCCCTCGATCCTTACATCGCCCGCCCCCAATCTCGAGGAGGTGGAGGGGTTCGCGATTGCCTACCTTGTGCCCGGACCCCGAGGAGGGCTGCTAACAGGAGGCAGAGAGCTGGAGACCCCTTCATTGCCCGTTCAGGGGGACTTCAGGCGCGGAGAGGCGGCTTGGCTTCCCCTCGCCTGGAAGCTAACGCCCGCGGTTCCTCCAGGGCTGGCTAGCTGGCCGGCCAGCCGGGCTCTTCTTTCTCTTCCCGGCGGTTGAGCCCGAAGTGGCCGCTGAGGTCCGCTCAGGCGAGGCTGGCACTTCTCCTCCACACAATCCGAGCTCCGGAGCTGCCCGCCGCCCGAGCTGCCGGCTCCGCGACCAACAGCCGGCGAAAGCGCCTCGTTTCAGCACCGCGGACAGCGCCCAGCAGCGCCTGCGCCGGGGATCGCCGCCTCGCCGAGTGCTGAAGAACAGCTCCTTACCGTAAGGCTCCGAGTACAACGGCCCCCGTCAATCCTGCTGGTGCCAACGTGGGCCTGCCCCTCGAGGGTGGTCGACTTTCGGGGAGGGAGGGGGCAAAAGATGGGATCCCAGCTCCAGGAGGAAGGAAAGGCAACCCTGTCTGCCTCTCTCCTCCTCTGTGGGTACCTACATCACCCTTGCTTTAGCAGGGGCAACCCACACCAGCAAGGCCTCTACCAAGGCACCCAAGGAAGAGAGTCCAATCCCTTCATCTTCTTCCTCTAATTCTTTTTTTTTTTTTGCAGGTTGAGATCTCCTCTCCTCTGGAGAGTTTCCATCGCGTCCCTCCCTCCCTGCCCCTCCCCAGTACACACACAAGCAGAGAATGAGCTGGCCAAAGAGTTATAAGCAGATTATAAGCAGGGTGAGGTAAAGAGAGGAGAATCTTGGCCAAGGAAGAACTTTGACAAAGCGCCCTTTCGGTGTCAGCTTCCAGGATCCTACTCCCTCCCTCCGCCCCCTCCCTGCCAAGCCATCATCGCCCCTCGAAAGCGCTGATCTAAAGACTCCCATCTATTCACTCGGCATTTCAAATTCACAGGATAATGAAGATGGCTTTTGAGCATACAAAGGACAATAAATTATTACTTTGCGCTCAATAAATGCCAAGGCTGCAAGGCAGCTGCATCAGCAGCAAACTGTGCTCACAGAAGAAGTTGGGAGGGGTTAGGGGAGAGGGAGAGAGAGAACTTAATTATCATTATATTATAGTTAAAAGCCAGTGGCATTCTGAGCCAGGCTCTGTGGAAGAACCAAAGGCCGTGCAGGGAGGAGAAGGGGTGTGTTGGGTGGGAGAAGAGCCCTTTCTGTCAAAGTCCCAACACCAAGACTCACAGGGGATGGTCAACCCCCCCACCACCACCAGCCCAACTTATGAATTTATGTCCTCTGGGCTTCGGATAGCTTGATGAGTCTGGATGGAGATGAGATGGACGGTTATTTTATCCACACCATGTTAAATCTCTAAATCAGGGCTGGCACAAAGCTATTTGGCTGCTGTCAGCGAAAATTGATTTCAGCGTCCACCTTGCACTTGTTTTTGCTTACAGGGAGGGGCCTATTTGCTCCACAGGGGCTTCCCCAGTGACCGTCCCTTTCCCCTAAAGTGAATGGAGCCTTTCACTCCTGGGCAAGAGACAAAGGGATGCAATTATCAACCTCCGACATTTATCACCTGCCCTTCACCCAAAGGTCTCAGGGCGGGTTACAACAATTTAAAAATACAACACTAAAACCAACTTGGAAACAAACTAAAGTCCCCCCAAAAGGTGGATCCTAAAAGCACAGGTGTCAAAGGCCAGGATAAAGAGGGGTGTCTTCAGCATTCACCTAAAACTGGGCAGCGAAGTTGCCAGGTGCACCTCAGTCCTGGAAGGGAACAGACACAGCTGCCCTCAAACCTCAGAGGGTCTTGCTTGTTAGAGGTGTGACAGGAGCAACTCCCATTTGGTCCTCTTTGCAGGGGGAAAGAGAGAGAGAGTCCTCTGAGCTGGCTAGGCTGCCACTGACCTGCACTCATCTCTTCTATCTTGTCTTCCTTCTGTGTAGACTGATCTGTCTCAGGGAGGTCTTCACACCTCTGACTCACCTTCCTGTTTCTCTCTTCTCTGCTGACCACCAGAGGAGAAGGAGCCACATCCCCTTGGTCTCCTCGAGCAGGAGGGACAATGTCCAGGTGTGGCCGTTGCAGCCTCCAGCTTAGTTAGCTAGAGAGAAGTAGCACCTTTTCTATCTAGTGTGTATTGCTATTCATAAAGTAGGCTTCTCTTATTTTGAAGCCAAGTCCGAGTGATTTAAAGCAAGGTAAAGGCTTGTTTTCTCTTGGGTAAAAATCACATCCATGCAGCAGAGAGTGGTGAGCAAGCTACACCAAGCTAAACTCTGCTAAATCTCAAATTGGCCTACCAGTCACTGGAGAACCCAATGTTGCTCACTGTCAATCTGCGGAGGGGACATTGCGTTCCTCTCTGGAAGACCATGAGGCCCTTCAGACCTCGTCCTCTGGGATGCCCTTAGGATGCCCTCTCTAGGCCATGCCCTTCACCTTAGAACATAAGAACACAAGAAGAGCCTGCTGGATCAGGCCAGTGGCCCATCTAGTCCAGCATCCTGTTCTCACAGTGGCCAACCAGGTGCCTGGGGGAAGCCCGCAAGCAGGACCCGAGTGCAAGAACACTCTCCCCTCCTGAGGCTTCCGGCAACTGGTTTTCAGAAGCATGCTGCCTCTGACTAGGGTGGCACAGCACAGCCATCACGGCTAGTAGCCATTGATAGCCCTGTCCTCCATGAATTTGTCTAATCTTCTTTTAAAGCCATCCAAGCTGGTGGCCATTACTGCATCTTGTGGGAGCAAATTCCATAGTTTAACTATGCGCTGAGTAAAGAAGTACTTCCTTTTGTCTGTCCTGAATCTTCCAACAGTCAGCTTCTTTGAATGTCCACGAGTTCTAGTATTATGAGAGAGGGAGAAGAACTTTTCTCTATCCACTTTCTCAATGCCATGCATAATTTTATACACTTCTATCATGTCTCCTCTGACCCGCCTTTTCTCTAAACTAAAAAGCCCCAAATGCTGCAACCTTTCCTCGTAAGGGAGTCGCTCCATCCCCTTGATCATTCTGGTTGCCCTCTTCTGAACCTTTTCCAACTCTATAATATCCTTTCTGAGATGAGGCGACCAGAACTGTACACAGTATTCCAAATGCGGCCGCACCATAGATTTATACAGCGGCATTATGATATTGGCTGTTTTATTTTCAATACATTTCCTAATTATCCCTAGGATAATTCACCTTCACCTGCCCTGCTCCGTGTCCTCCTCCAGAGCTGTTGCCTGGCTGGAATGAGTCCCTGAACTGTGATAATGCTGACTGCTTGCCAGAATGTGTGTGTATAGAAACCTCTTTGCTGGTAACAGTAGGCATCACCTCCTTTGCCCACCACCACGTTTGCATTTGTTTATGGCTACCATGGGCATGTGTGGCCCTGACAAAGTTGCCCACGAGGAATTGCAGCCCTTTGGCTGAAAAGCAGGCAAGGCTGTAGCTCAGTGGCAGAACATTTCCCTTGCATTCAAAAGGTCCAAAATTCAATTCCCAGCATCTCCAAGTCGGACTGGGAGAGAGATTCCCTTCCTGAAACTCCAGAGCGACACTGCCAGTCAGTGTAGACAATATTAAGCTAGATGGATCAATGGCCTGATTCAGTGTAAGTAGCACTTTCCTATGTTCCTAAGGTGCGTTTCCTCTTGCTACATGATATTCTGGATTAGCCACAGAAGCTGCCTGTACCACCTACTGGTCTGCACCAATCTGTACTTATGCTTTCCAAAGCAGGAGAAACTTATTGACTACCCTGAGTTACTAGCCTTATTTCTCTGCCTGACATTCTTCTGGGTCAGATATCATGTGCAATTAAATTCGAGCTGTGATCCTTTTTATTTAATACACTTAATGGATTGCAACATATCTCAGCTTCCAGAAGTCTGCTCCTGTGCCCTGACTCATTTTTTTAAAAAAAACTGAAAGAAAAAAAAAGGCTTTAAATTGAATTTTAACCTCCTACCGAGGCTGAGAGATTTGATGCAGGCATTGAGACTTTCTTTTGAACAAGCAGATGGCATTCGGAAAGATCTCACAGTGAAATTGCTCCAAGCTGATTTCTGGACATTTATTTTGATGTTGGAGATGCGTGTGCATGTGTGGAGAACAGGGGGAGGGAGAAGAAGGAAGGTAGCTGTTTATTTTAAAATATACAAAAATTAGTCAAAATCCAGAGGGACTTTTTTTGTTTATTCTTAGGGATGGGGAAGAGGGCCTGGCATGCAGAGTAACTGTCTCTGAAACATTAATTTCAGTTTGGCCAAGTCTGCCCAAAGAGGTTTAAATTCACTGAACAGCCTGGCCACGGGGAGAGAGGGGCATTCAACAAACGTGCAGTTGCTGATGTTGGGAATTTTGGCCTGATGTTGAGAATTTCCTAGTGCTGAAAGGAAATCGCTGGCAGGGCGTGAGGAAAGGGAGGTGGGTGTTGAGCTAAGGCCAGCCTAGGGCATGGGGAAGGAGCGCTCTCGTGGGCTGCTGAGCCTCATGTGCGCATTGTCCAACAGCAAACCGCTAAGCTCAGTTGCTGCTGGGAAGATTCAGCCCAATTCCAGAGTGCAGCAGGCACAAGGGCCTCGCCTATTGACCAGCCAAGGAGGGCGGAACACAGGACAATCTGCCTTCATCCATCTGGCTCAATATTGTCCACACTGACTGGGAGCGACTCTCCAGGATTTCAGACAGGGAGTCTCTCCCAGCCCAACCTGGAGATGCCATTGGGGATCAGAGCAGGGATCTTTTGCATGCAAAGTGGGTTCTCTGCTACGTGGCCACAACCCTTCCTGAGGACAAACTCCCAGTATTGCTATGAAGCCACGCCAACATAGAGGCCTCATGCTGACTGTTGCCTGTTACCCTCTGTGCCAACCAAGGGCTCTGGGGCCAGAGCGCATGCAGCCCTGGACAGCTTTCAACACAGTAGATTATACTGAGTCAGACCACTGCTTGTACAACAACAATAATAAATGCCCTCCCATCTTTGACTATGCCTCCTTCCTCCTTTTATCAAAGCAGCAAGTCTCCCGCCAGGTCAAAAATGGAACAGTCTGGTCTCAGCGGTTGTCTACCACAAAGGTGTAGCCCATAAATTGTTCAGAGGGGTTGTTTTGTGAGCAAAACAGGCTCCCTCGCAGGCCTGGCCTGAGGCAGAAACAATTAGGCCAGCATCTCCAAAAGAGCTTGGAGCTGGGCTAAGGGCTTGAAGCTTTGATAATCCCAGCCCAATTGTGGGGGTGCCAAGCAGACAAAAGGGAAGGGGGTTAAAAAAATCACAGCTCACACATGTCTGCAAAATGCAGTTGAAATGTTCCAATGAAAGAGGCTTGCTATAAGACATGGCTTTAAAAAAAAAGTACAAAGACATCACCTGCCGGCTTGCCTGACCAGCTCTCCCTCTCTTTTTCTCTCGCTCAGAGTTGGGTAGAAATTATTTTCAGGAAGCTGGAAACAAAATTAAAAAAAAGAAGCAAGGCTCCTTTTGGGACTAAGATGGAGCCTCCATGTTCAAAAGCAGGATACCTCTGGGCACCAAAAGCCAGGCACAAACAATACGGAAGGGCTGTCGCCTTCACGCCCTGCTTGCGAGCTTCCCAGAGGGCTCTGACTGGCTAATGCTGCTGGAGAGAGAAAGCTACCAGAGATGGACTTTTGTGGTTTGAGCCAGGCTTCGTGGGGCTTCATGACCCTGGAGATTCAACCTAATGTGCCTTCCCCAGCAGTACAGAGCAGTACAAGGTGAGTGAGGTGGAGATGGGGACATGATAGGTGCATTTAATATTATGCATGAAGTAAAGGAGGTTGACAAGGAGACCTCTCTCAGAATACCAGCATACAGTGAGGCCACCCAATAAAGCTGAAGGCTGGAAGATTCAGGACAGACAAAAGCAAAGTCCTGCTTCACACAGGGCACCGTTAAACTGCGGAATTCACTCCCACAGGATGCAGTGATGGTCACCAACGTGGATGGATTTAAAAGAGGATTAGAGGATTCCAGAAGGACGAGCGGATAGCCACGACAGCTGTGTTCCGTCCCCACTGTCGGAGGCCAGGTGCCCCCAAGCACCAGTGGGCAGAGGCCATCTCATGTCCTGCTTGTGGGCTTCCCATGAGAACCTCTGGTTGGCAGGATGCTGGATGCCAGATGAGCCTTTGGCCTGATCCAGCAGGGCTTCTCTTAGGGTCATACGTGTTAAGATGGCAGAGTCACACGGTGGTGGCTGGTGCCTGTTGGTACTGGTAGGGCAGAAGGCAGGCAGCCCAACAGTAGGGGGAGCCAAAGTCAATGAGAGGCGGAGCCAACTGAACCTAGTTTGGGCCCCTCCTCCTCCCTGCTGAGTTCCACAAGGGGCAATGCTGAGAGTGTGGAGGAAGATTCAGACAGGGAAGGCCACCCCATGGACTGGTTGTAAACAGGAAGGCAGGTGGGGCTGTTTGAGAGCAGACTGAGGTTGGTGGGGCGGGGTCCCATGTCCCCCAGTGGACCAGTCCCCATTTCCACCTACTACATACGGGGAATGATACGGAAATATTAACATTAATATTACTAATAACAACACCACTTCAGCAGTGACAGGACACGAGCCATTTTCACTTTTTACTCACATCACCAGAGCAAATAACCCCAAAGATAAATAAAAGCAAACGGCAAACCGGCCAAAATGCAACAGGCGAAATAATTTAAAAAAAAAGAAAAGAAGAAGAAAAAGTCAGTTCAAAGGAAACCAGACTCCTGAAGATGGCGGCACGAGGTTCACAGAGCAGCGTGGCAGGTGCCGGCTGGCGTCACTCACCGTACAAAGACAGAGTCTCCGGAGAGCTGTAACAATTGCTGAATGCGACAAAATCAATGCGATCAGTTGGGGAACTTTTGACCCAAGAGATAGGTTAGGGAACTGGCGGTGATGGCTGGGCAGATAAGCTTCCTTAAGACGTATCAGTCTAACAACGGAAGGAAGTCAGTCAGAGCATCACAGGTAAAGGTAATCAAGCCTATCCATCTGGAGGGTTCTATCTCCCTTCTGGAACATAAAGAAAAGAACAAAACAGGAGTTGCTCTTGCCCCACTTCCAACAATGGCAAGAGCCCCAGCAGCCAGCATGTCTAATGGTTAGGGAGAGACCAGTAACATTTGAAGGGCCACAGGTCTCCCACCTCTCGTCTAGTTCTTACTTCATAAATGGTACAATCCTATGCATGTTTACTCAGAGTTCAGTGTGTATACAGCAGCCTCTGGCCCTCTAGATGTTGCTGAACTACAACTCCCATCAGTCCTAGCAAACATGGCCATTGGACAGGGCTGATGGGAGGTGCAGTCCAGCAACATCTGGAGAGCCAAAGGTCCCCCACACCTGGCGCATAGGATTTGAGCCAAAGTTACACTGCATCAAAGCAGTAGCTATCCTGCTAAAACAGTGACAAGGATGCAATGGAACAATACTCTCTTGGGGGGGGGGTCAGGAGCTTAACAACTATCTTCTATCCGTTTGTTTTTCTGTGGTCAAAATCTGTCCCTCAGTGTTGCGGTCTTTGCAAGCAGGAGACACACACACCTCCTCCCCCATACCCCATAGGTAGGAAAGCAAAAACATCAGAGCAGTCCAGCTACATCAGACCAAAGACCATTTGGCCCAGCCTACCATGGCCAACCAGATACCTCTGGAAAGCCCTCAAGTGGGGCACAATAGCCCTCCCCAGCCAATACTCCTGGCCTGATGGTCAGTGCAAGGGCCAGCTCTACCATTAGGCAAAGCAAGGCAGATGCTGGGAGGGGGGAGGGGGCAACAATGAGGTGTTGGTGAATACAGCTATGTGGGTTACCTGCCCTGGGCCCCATAAGCTACCCTGCTGCCCTCCAGTACAATAGAGGATGCTGTCCCACGGCCAGTGCAGAATCCAGATTCAGCTGCTTAGGCAAGTTGGTTTTGGTGCATGGAAAGGGTGGGGGTGCCATCTTGTCCTTTGCCTCAGGCAGCAAAAGGCTAGCGCTGTTCCATTCCGGGAGGGGTGGACATGGGTGGCTGGGGCCCATTCTGGCTGGGGCTGGAAAATAGGGAGGCCAACAGTAGGTGGTGGCCATGACAGGCAGACCCAACTCGCTCTCGTGTGTAGAACACAAGGGGCAACACTGAGGGCAAGGAAGAAGAGGCTGGCAACCAGGGCCAGCCCCTTCTTAGGGCAAGCAAGAAGGCAGGCAGGTGGGGACTGGCTGAGGGCAAACTGCTGGGGGCACAGCACCCCACTTCCCCTAATGGACCAGCCTCCAATGGGGTTGGACACATTTTGAGTTGAAAACCAGCCTGAGAGGGAAAGGGTTAAACTCTTCCTCACCCCACTCCTGCTCCAATCAGATTCACCGAAGGCCCCCTCCCCAAGATATTTCAGTAGGTTGATTTTAAAAAGTGCATCTGCGATCATGTCAGTCCTAGCCTCTCATCTAGTTTGGCCTGCAGACCGTTGAGGTCCATCGCTGGAACCTCGGGTTTTACATCTTTCCAACAGTGGCAGACAAAACTCTGAGGCAGGTCTGGGCACCTGGGATTGCATGGATGAAACATTCAGAAGCAGCAGAGGGAGCCAGAAGGGGGGGGGAAGCCCAGGTTGCCTCGATGATGCTCAGTGGAGGGCTGTCCGTTCCCCCAATTCGGGAAGGACAGATCTTGGGCGCAAAAGGGGTTGTTTCAGCAATGACTGGAAGCTTCCATAGTAGCCAGAGGCTCTGCCCTTCCCTGACTCTCAGCCTGGCCGGGCGGGATGGAGGCAGGTGCTGCCATGTCTCCCTCTCCTCTCAAGGTGCCTCACGTGCAGCTAGCCAGGCACTTCTGGCAGCGGCCCTGAAACTCCTGCTTGGTGCTGGTCATCATCTCTGCTCCTGTGGCTCTGAGCGAAAGGGGGGGAGTTCTACGAGCCAGCCAGAAACCCAGGCAGCTAGTGTGGGATCTCTGGTCCTGTGGAAAAGAGGTCCAGATCCAACAGGATCACTGGCAGCATGGATTTCTTGGGGGGGTCCATTTCCCCTTGCTCCTTCTTCAAGGAAGGCTCAGGAGTCAAGTCTTGTTGTAAGTGTTGTAGTGGTGCAATTCAGCTTGCTGGCAGGTTTGCATGGGGTTATAGAGAGGGGAACCTCCACGCTTCCTAGACTGTCTTTCTGACCTAACCTGTGCTGACCTTCCTTCAGGTGCTCGATTGATACTTAGGGGTTGCTGACCTCATTTCCTGACTCCTCCCCTTTTCTCTCTCCTATCTTGGGAGGGGAGACATCTTTCCTTTCTCTCTCTCTCCTGCAGAGATGAAAGAGCAAGCAGGGCTGTTTGCATCTCCAACCTTAGCTAGAACTGGGATCTTTCCTGCATCCAATAAGTAGTTCCTACAATAAATGCAAGCTTCCTTGTTTTCGTAAAGCCAGAGTCTCTGTGCGATTATATCCAGGGCAAAGTGTGCTCCTGCAAACCAGGCTTCACAAGCAACTCTGCTATGACCAGCAGTTTGCTGTTCTGCTAACCTTTGAACCCTGACTGGGATATGAAGAGCCCCATATGTCCACAGGGGGCAGCAATGGGAACTGAAAAATTGAAATGGACTGCCTTCAAGTCGATCCCGACTTATGGTGACCCTATGAATAGGGTTTTCATGGTAATCGGTATTCAGAGGGGGTTTACCATTGCCTTCCTCTGAGGCTGAGAGGCAGTGACTGGCCCAAGGTCGCCCAGTGAGTTTCATGGCTGCGTGGGGATTTGAACCCTGGTCTCCCAGGTCATAGTCCAACACCTTAACCACTACACCACAGTGGCTCTCTAATGGGAACTGAGGGGCTGCCATTTTCCATAGCAGCTAGCCACAGAGAAAGCCTTTGAAAGAGCCTCAATGCCAGCTCTAGCCAAGATGCCCTCGCAACGGCCAGGTCTCTTCTGCTGCTAAATGTGGTGCCTTTCATCCTTCACTGCTTCATAAATGTTTAATGCAATAAAGCAAGTTAAAGTTATAGTGGGGAGGGGGTGGGGGGAGGCGAAGAACAGAGGACAGAAGCGGCGCATTTTGTAGGCAAAATGGAACCTTCTAATATCATGATATTCAAATGGGCTTTAATCGCGTTGGCTTTCGGAAGCGCGTACTCAGACTCCTAATGAACAGGGAAGAGACAGGGTGAAAAGGAAGAGCGGGGGGGGGACCTTTCTCCAAACTGATTTGGATTTCATAACAAAACCGTTGATTGGCAAGATGATGTTGGCACTCCCGACAGGAAATCCAAGAGTGATCTGGGGGACAGAGTTTTGCTTTTTTAACAATAAAAAAATACATGTGGCCCGCATGTAAACCGACCCACCGCAAACAAAAGGGAAAATGTATCCAAGCCTGTGTGGAAATTAGCAGGCATGTGCCTGTGCATTTCCCGGTGCACACAAGTGTGTTTTGCACTGGGGCAGGTGGGCGGGCTGGTGCGTCTGGAAGGATCTGAAGTGTGTGACAGACTGACGAGAGGGTTTAATTGGAACGCTCATTGCCTTTTCCAAGGAGCATCACTAACAACTGCTTAAATTCAGACAGTGGAGCCTTACCAAGAGTGTACATCTTCCCCCACACACACGCACACCACACATGTTTTTAACCCTTCTATGCTTGTGAAAAAGACTTTGCAGAAAGGACACTGTTGATCTGGGAAAGGTGCAAAAAAGGGCAGGCAAAATGATCAAGGGAGCTGGAGCAATTCCCCTATGAGGAAAGGTTTCGACGTCTGGTTTTTTTTATTTAGAAAAATAAATAATAATAATAAACAAACAAATAAATAATAAAAAGGGAAGTGGGGGTGATGACAGAGGCGCGTACAATCATGCATGGTGTGGATAAAGTAGATGAAGGCTGGACGTTTCAGGGCAGAGAAAAGGACGCCCTTCTGCACCCAGGCCATGGTTCAACCCTGGAATTCGCTTCCGGAAGAGGCAGTGATGGCCACCAACTTGGATGGCTTTGAAAGAAGAACACGACAGATTCATGGAGAAGGAGGAGGCTATCAGTGGCTGTGCTCTCCCTTCACTGCCGGAGGCAGGATGGCTCTGCATGCCAGTTGCTGGGGAACCACAAGTGGAAAGCGTCGCTGCTGCGCTCAAGTCCTCCTTGCGGGCTTCCTATTGGGGCATCCGGCCGGCCACTGTGAGAAGAGAATGCTGGACTAGATAGGACCCTTTGGGCCTGATCCAGCAGCTGCAAGGCTCTTCGGATGTTCCAAGACATTGGAGTCAAATAGGCTCCCAGTTAAACACACTGATTTAAAAAAAATCACTCCGCTTTAAAGGGAAAAATACAATCAAAACATGTATTAACGGATTATTGCTTATAGTATAGAGATACCATCTAAGGCAGCCTTTCCCAACCAGTGTGCCTCCAGATGTTGTTGGACCACAACTCCCATCTTCCTGACCATTGGCAATGCTGGCTGAGGCTGATGGGAGTTGTGGTCCAACAACATCTGGAGGCACACTGGTTGGGAAAGGCTGGCCTAGGGCTTGTCACAAGCCCCAAGAAAGACCCCTCTCTGAAATCCTGGAGAGCTGCTGCCAGTCAGTGTTGACAGTTCTGAGCTAGATGGAGCAATGTTCTGACTCTGTCAGACAGCTTTCTATATTCTATATAAATTGCTTTTTAAAATGTGTTTTTAAATTTGTATATTTGTTTTTAATGTTTTTAATTGTTGTGAACCGCCCAGAGAGCTTTGGCTATGGGGTGGTATATCAATGCAATAAATAAATACATAATATTCCTATTTAAATTTATTCTGAACCATGAGGACTGGAATCTTGCTTTATTTTTAAAGGAAGGGCCGTAGCTCAGGAAAAGAGCACCTGCTTGGCATGTTGAAGGTCCCAGCTTCAACCTCTGATAGCATCTCCAGGTGCGGCTGGAAGAGACTCCCTGCCTGAAGCCTGCACAGCCGCTGCCGGTCAGTGCTGACAGTGCTGAGCTAGACGGACTGCTGGTCTGACTCAGTATCCCTCTATTACCGTCCCTCATTTCTTTTGTTATTTTATTGCTCTCATGGATTTATTATGCTGTGCTTATTTTTGTTGTTAGCTGAAGGCCACAAGATATACATTTTATAAAACGCCTTCCAAATTCTTTTACACCTCACTGAGGTGGAGGGGATCAGTCCCACCCCACCCACACTTTAGGCGGATTAAACCCAAACTTAAGAACATCAGAAGAGGCTGGCTGCTGGACCGGGCCATTGGAGGCCCATCTAGTCTAGCACCCTGTTCTCGGAGTGGCCAGCCAGCGGCCCCGCAGGGAAGCCTGCAAGCAGGACCTGGGTGCAAGAGCAACTCTCCTTGTGATTGCCAGCAACTGGGATTCAAAGCAGTCTGCTCTGATAGCAGACACAGAGCACAGTCATGGTGGCTAGTAGACACTGATAGCCTTGTCCTCCTCCATGAGTTTGTCTAATTCGTTAGAAGAATGCAAGAAGAGCCCTTCAGCTGGGTGAGGCCAAAGAGGGCCCTTCTAGTCCAGCCTCTTATCCTCACAGTGGCCAACCAGACATCCCAAAGGGAAGCCCGCAAGCAGGACCTGAGTACAAGAGCAACTCTCCCCTCCTGCAGTTTCCAGCAACTGGTATTTGGAAGCATTCTGCCTCTGACTTCCATTTCCTCTCCAACAGCTGGATGCAGTTGGAGGTCCTGGACCTTGCTAGAACATCTTTGGCTTATGTTTGTGTGTGTGTGTGTGTGTGTAAAAGCTTCAGAGCCAACACGGAATGTGTCACTGTTCAAAATGCCCAGCTGGCAAGTAGGCGGGCCCTTCTGCCTATTGCTAGGCAACGTGCCCTTGAACATTCACATCAGTAACACATCAGTCACTCTAGTAGATACAAGAGAGGTGATGGAGGAAAAGTTAAAACAGAGCAGGACAGGGATCCCTTGCTAGTTGGGGGAAGATGCAAAGGCACCCCTTGAGTGTAAATTGGGGAGGGAGGAAAGGAAGAATGACTGTAAGAGGGTTAGGATGAGGGAATCTGCTTTTCATGGGGGGCGGGGGCAGAAAAAACTGTGTTTGTGCCCAGTAAGGCTGAAGAACCAGCTACAGCGATTCGGGAAAGGAAGGGGGTGCGAGAAGGAATTGGGAAGCGGGGAGGATTTAGAATGAATCTAGCAGAGAGGAAGGGGGTGGAATGATAATCCATGCAGGGCGAAATGTGGTGGAGGAGACAAGGGTGCAAGGGAGAAAAGGTTCTTGTGGGGGGGAGCCCATTCACAGGGTCAACACAGAGGCAGGGATTCGTGGTGGTGCTTCTGCCAAAGTTGTGGCGGACAAAGCCTTGGCAGTGAAGATTTCAATGAAAGGCTTGTCACCTCCGCATCACACACTGAAAGCACTTTTGTACCACTTCCACAGCCATGGTTTTCCCTTCTCCCCAAAAGAACCCTGGGAATGGCAGTTTCTTAAGGGTGCTGGGAATTGTGTCTCTATGGGGAGGGGTCTTCTCCAACAACTCCCAGGGAGTTTCCGCCTGCAAACCGGGTGCTCTTAACACTGAGCTATAAGGACACCAGAACAGCCCTGTAGCTAGATCAGCCCAAATGTGGCCTACCCAGTCCAGTGCTCTGTTCTCAAGGAAATATTGATATTTTGCAAGAAATACAATTTTTAAAGGAAATATTGATTATCATTCTTAAAATCAATATTTTAGAGGTGGATTTTTTAAAAAAAGAAGTCTGTTTTCAAAATTAGCCATGGAAATTCATTAAAATCCAATCTTCAGTTATTCAGAATAAGCAAATTAATGGAAAATTTGGTACCAAATCTGAATTGGGCAGAATTCTTGCACATCCCTACCCCAGGGGCAGCTGGTCGCTCCATGTCAGTGAGTCGTGAACTTTCAAGGAGCTTATCAAATCAAATCTTTATTTACAGTCAACTGACCACAAATAAAGTACATAATATTAGATGTTATAATAACACAACCTACAACCAACAGCATACTAAATTATTAAAAGAACTCAGTTAGTTTAATTGCCATTAACAATCATATGGGGTCTTTCAAGGAGCTATCAGAGGTGCTTCAGCACCGCCACCCTGGACAGCTCCTTGAAAGTTTGGACTAAAACCCAGAGCAGATTCCACTACAGGGAACTGTCCTTTTTGGGGGACAGGAAGGGTTATGGGCCCTCCTTTTATTGTGCATGCACAATTATTTGTGCTCATGATAGTATTGGGGCGATCATACACGACTCTGCTTTCAACACCGTTTGTGCTCGCAAAAGTTTCCGAGCAGACAGACAGCTTTGCTTCCAATCTGTGTGTGCCCTGGAGCTTCCTGCCAAAACCCTGTAATTTTTCATACCGCAAATGTTCCAGTTTATTTCTTTGGTCCCACTTTCATTGTGTAGTAGCACCAAAGTGCCCCCCTCCCCACAGGTTGGCAACAATGTGATAACATCAGGGAAGCATCGCAGAACCACAAATAAAGCAGAATGAAGTGTGGATGGTCCAGTATAAATCCGCCACTATTGCACGATGGTTGCATCAATAAGATAGTAAGCGGACCTTTAGAGTAGTGGCACCAACCCTTTGGAATTCCCTCCCCTTAAATATTAGACAGGCGCCATCTCTGTCATCTTTTCAGCACCTGCTGAAGATCTTCCTCTTTCAACAAGCCTTTTAAGTAGAGACTTTATCCCAGTCTGCATCTGTGCTGGAATTGCTTTTTAAGATTTTTTTTTTTTAAAGAGGTTCTTAAATCCTTTTTTAAAATATGTTTTTAAAGAAGTTTTGTTTTAATATGTTTTAGAGTGATTTTAGTGTTTGCTGCCCTGAGCTCCTTCTGGGAGGAAGGGGAGGGGCTATAATTTTAATTATAAATAAATAAAAAGTTGCAGAATAACACACACACACAAACACCAGTCTGGAAGAGCCCCATGTTATTCTGCAAATCATCATTGATGACATTGCAAGATGGAAGTGATGGTGATGAAATGATACTAATTTATTTAACAGGATTTATATACCACTGAATTAAAACAAAAACTCTAAGCAGTTTACATCATATAATATAGAATATTATAAACTCAACTTTTAAAAACAGATAGACATAACAAAATGATCAAAATATGGATAAAATCAACAGTTTTAAAAACAAATGCACCTAATGACATGTCTGGGTAGTCAAAGCAAAAAGGGTTTAAAAAAAAAAGGCTGGCATTAAGAACAGCACAATTAAATAGACAGAGAGTTCTAGAGAAAAGAGGTCACCTTATTACCATCATTTATTACATTTCTATTCAGCCTTTCTTCCCAAAGGAGCCCACAGTAGCAGAAACCAAGATCTGAAGACAATACAATTAAAAATAAAATGAAACAGATGAAAAGCATTAAAAAAACAATTAAAAACATCAAAAAACCCATCACTTTAATTAGCATTTAAAGACTAACACTGGGATCAGATACACTGAGCCAGCACATCTAGCTCCCAAGCTCGACAACTCCCTGTGTGGACATCAGCTAAAGGCGATAAAGATTTTTGCATTAAGGCCCCGTCAGGAAACATTGCAGGGACCAAGCCTGCTTAAGGCTTCCAGATATGCAAAAGCAGCAATAAACGGGATGCTAATCAATGGCTTGCTGTCATCACGCGGAAGAGGAGGAGGGGAAAGGGGATGAACTTGAAAGCAGGAGGGGATAGATTTAGTGTCAGGATAAATTTCCCTGGCATAACAAGAGGCAGGTGGCAGAACCAGCAACGGAAAACGGTGTTGGCCTCCATCCTTGCTTTGATTGCCAAGAAGTACCATTGAGGAGAACCTCAGGACTTGATTACTGCAATGCGCTCTATGTGGGGCTGCCCTTGCGCCTGGTCCGGAAGCTCCAGCTGGTTGGAAAACGCTGCGGCTAGTCAACTGATGGAGGAGGCAGACAACCGTCCAGCATGTAACCCCGGTGCTCAAAAGCGTGCACTGGCTGCCCATATGTTACTGGGCCAGGTTCAAGGTTCTTCCATGCATGTACAAGGCCCTTAACAGCATGGGTCCAGGATACCTTAAGGACCGCCTGATCCCTTCTATCCCTGGCCGGATCACTGAGATCTTTGGGAGAGTCTCTGTTGGTCATTCCCCATGGCTCATCTCCACCAGAAGCCATGTGCTGGGTATTTATTGTGGGTCTGATTCTATGGAACTCCCTTCTGGCTGAGATTAGAGAAGACCCCTCTCTGTCAAACTGCAGGTGCTTGACAAAGATCTTCCTATCCCAGCAGGCATTTTCTCAAGACAGGGAACCAGTGGCTGCTCGTGGCTCCATCTCAGTTTCTCTGAACGTTTATTATTTATTTATTACATTTATACCCTGCCTTTCTTTTCAGGCTAGAAACCCAAGGCGGCTTACATATGGTTCCCAGGCGGTCTCTCATCCAGGCACTGACCAGACCTGACCCTGCTTAGCTTCAGCAGGGTGCTGGTCTCATGTGCCTTCACACCACAGCCTGGTTCAGCTTCAGCACCTTGGACAGGTCCTTGAAAGTTCGGACTAAACCCCAGAGTGGATTCCACTGCCCCACTGACACGGAGCTGCCAGCCACCACGTGAAAATCAAGAAGTGGATGGGGGGAAGTATCCTCCTCTATCACTCCACAGGTTCTAGCAGCGGTGCCCAAATGCAGTGTTGCACCCCAGGCACACAGGCAACTAGATCAGGGAGAGGAGTCAGATGAGGAAGATGTCCCTGGGGGCGTTGGAGGAGGGGGGAATTCTGTCAGCCTGCAGACTTCTTCAGCCAGCACCCCCATCGAGGCAGGTCCAGCCCCGCCTGCAAGTTCCATGCCTGAGCCATTGGGAAGCGATTCTTCGCTTGTGCCAACCCCGCCTGCGCTGAAATCCCCATTGGGCACTTCAAACGCTTCCCCACTGCCTCATGAGGTCACACCATCACCTAGTGAAGCTCCACTGTCGGATGGGCAGGCAGAGGCTCGCCCCACACAAGAAGGCATGAGAAGAGGGACTTTCAGAGGGTAGAACTCAGTTGGAGCCGCTGTTTACGCGCAAAGACCTTCCCTACTTAAGCAGGTGCCATCCCGGACTCTAGTGCTGAGTCAACTCTCCCCACACACTGCAGAGACTGTTTAGATAGGCTAGCTAGGGAAAGTAGTGAGTCAGAGTAGACAGGTTTATGAAGCACACCGCTTTGGATGTAACCATCACACTAATAAAAACAGAATTAGAACAAACCTCGCCTCCGTCTGGTTTCTCCAACTTTGGGCAGGACACGCGGGAGGCAAAAACCCTGGAGGCCTGGGCTGACATCGGTGGCCCCAACCCCACCCTACAGTCTCTCTGCTGCCACTCTGAACAGACAAGGCAATGGGCAAGATTCGGGAAGAGCCCTTGTGAGTTGTCAAGATTGCCCAGTTCCTGCAGAACCCAGGCCCTCCCCCAGCTTCCCCCTTGCACCCAGATGAGGAACTTTCCCAGCAAAGTGTCTTGGATCTGATCATGAGAGAAATCCCCAAAGGTGCCTGCCTTGGCACTGCCGCTCAGCTGGGTGAGAGATGTTGTGTCGTTGCAACCGCTCTCCCCCCTCCAACATTCACTTTGAGACTGGCAGCATTGCCTCTGTTATCTTCGCCCCCCCCAGCCTTCTCTCCCCCACTCTCAACTTTCTGCACACACACCATTTTCTCCGGCTCAGATGAGGAGGATATTATTGTCAGAGTGCTCAGTGTGCTGACCTCAATCCCAGCCTCATCCGCAAAAGCTATCTGGTGTAATTCTCATTACTGGCCGCCACAGACGCCGCGGAGATAATGGGGAAATCGCAACCCCACCAAAAGAAAAGAAAAGGGAAAAAAAGAAGCGCTTTCAAGACAAAACTCAAGAGCCAGCTTCATTAGCCCGGAATATTTAATCCCCTCCCCCCTTTCAAGGGCTCATCCAAACCCTTTTAAAAAATCCCCAGAAAACTCCCTTACCTTAACACCGGAGGGGAGGGGGAGAGTGGAAATGTGCAAATGGGATTAAAGGAAAAACTGAAGACCAGGCATTGTGTTATGGGATGGAATTTGACATCATCTCCTCTTCTCCCACCTCCCACAGGTCAAACAGAAATATGGAATAAAACAGCCTTTTCCAATCCTTAGAAAGAGTCTCTACTTCTGTGGGGCCTCAGCAAATGTGGATTCCCCATAGACCTCAAAGTAGGGGTTACAGCTCTCTCAGCTTCTAATTTTCCTAATCTTAAATTTGGTTCTCCACATTTCTGTAGCAATTTACAATTTTTAAAAAATCCTCATGACAATTCTTCAGCATTTTAATGCAAATTACTCCTAATGAACACTTTTTGTAGGCAGTTTTGCCTGACGTACACAGTTTTGCAAGCAGTTTCTCCTAACATAATGCATTTTTGTAAACGTACTTGGTTGGTGGCCTGCATTGCAAAATTCGGATAAATGGGAATTGGAACGGATAGCTGTGTTGGTTCTCATGTTGGTTCATAAATTGTGAATATAACAGATTCACCTGTAATTGTGAACGAAATCAGTTCCCCCCAATCCCTAATGCACGGACTAAGTTTTATGACGGTTTTAATGTTTTTTAAGCAAAGATGGGGGAGAACATTCTGGGTTTGCATTTTAATGCAGAGTTGCCTAATTAGAACTTCGCAGAGCACTACTTGAACCGAAATGTGGGTATCCTTTGAAATGTGTACTGAATGTGCTGAATTTTGTGACACAGTTCTTGAAACAAAATATGCAAACGAAAAAGTGTGTAGTAAGAAAAGTGCACATAAAACTGCATGCATTAGGCAAAGATCATGCTCAGCAATGCATTTTATTTGTGGAATCTGCTTGCAAAATTGCATTTATTAGGCAAAAATCACAATACAACAATGCATTTCTGTGCAGACTTTAAAAAATTGCAAACAGATGCGGAAATGGTGCAAACTAAACTTAAGGTACAACAGATTCATCAATTCCTTGTTTTTAGAACCAATATTGATATTCCTGGATATTTTAAAAACAAGATGGGCAACCTGCAATGTACACGTTCTTCAGATGGAAGCCTTAATCTCAAGCCGAATGAAGGGGCAATGGTTACTCAGTGCTAGTGATGGGGAAAGCATTCGATTCAGTTCACATTGGAAGGCAAATCTGTAAAATTCACACTTTCCAAAACAAGATGAGAAGTAGCACGCAGCCATCCTTCAAAATTCACACTTTTCCAAATTATGTGAGGCAATAGTTCTTCACCGAAAGACATTGACAAGAATGCATATATTAGGGGCAAGTGGGCAATATTGTTGCACAAACCTGGAGAACAGATCATCCCTCCATACCCTTTTAATCCTAGGCATATT
This sequence comes from Rhineura floridana, assembly GCF_030035675.1. Taxonomy (NCBI): domain Eukaryota; kingdom Metazoa; phylum Chordata; class Lepidosauria; order Squamata; family Rhineuridae; genus Rhineura; species Rhineura floridana. Next base: position 19,240,775 of record NC_084500.1, on the reverse strand, counting down.
GAGGAGGGGGCTGGATGTGAATGGTAAGGGGGAAATACTTTAGGCATGCTAAGACGCTGTCACGTGAAAACTAGGCTGCTCTGTAAATCAGGGTATAAATACTAAAATGAAGAACCCAGACTCTGAACCAAGTGTGGGGTACACTTTCCTTTCTGGGCAAGGCCATGTGCCGGTGGTGGGCAGGGCTGAGGGCAAAAGTGGGTGGAGCAATGAATGCAAGTGGCATCTTTGTACAGTAGTTTCTACACACAATCGCACACCATCCCTCTCTATCCTCCATCCAGACAAGCCAGAGGCTTCTTCTTAATGTCATATTTTAATATTGTTACCCATCCTGGGACCTTTGGACGAAGAATCAATAACAACAACAAGTGCTCAAGGACACATTCTAGCCTCCAGGAGGGTGTGAAGCAGGCCTGATGAGGGGTGTGACCTGGGGAGAGTGGCCTTGGGAGAGTTCCGAGGGCCAGACAGAGAGGCGTGGAGGGCCACTTTCAGCCCTCTGGGTCTGAGGACCCCTACTCCTGCTCTAAGCCATGGCAATCTGCTGTCTGCTACTAGCGATGTGCTTTCCATATCATCCCTACCTAGTGAGGAGAGTTGCTGTTGTGCTCCAGTCCTGCATGTGGGCTTCCCATCGTGGCATCTGGCTGGCCACTGTGAGAACTGGATGCTGGACTAGATGGGCCCCCTTTGGCCGGATCCAGCAGGTGGCCTCCACTTATGTTCTTCTTACTTATCCTCACCTTTCCTCTTGCTCTACTAACCCCTCCCCTTTGAAAAGTTGGGGAGGGAATTTACCTCCTCATTGGGACGGTCCTTTCCCTCTTCTGCCTCTGCTTTTGTTAAAGAGCCGGTGGCCCGATACAGATCCGCTCCCCTCCAGGCCGGCTGGCTCCATCTGCTTTGACATCTGTGCACTTCCATCCCAGCTCCTCTCTCGGCCACTGCGCCCCACAGGCGGCATCTCCACAGCTGAGCAGTGGCACAGTTCCGCTCCAGCCTGTGGGTGGCTGGCGCTTCCAAGGAGGAGGAACTGAGCCGTCACCAGCATCCTCAAGAGCCAGCGGTGTCCCGTCCCAGGCCTGGTGTGGCTTGACACAGCAAGAATAAGCTCAAGATGCGAGGCAAGACAGCTGGCACTGCCACCATGCTCGTTTGCGCTTGAGCATCCAGATTCCATGTTCTCAAGGAGGGGGTGGGTGGGAGGACGACGGGATTTGCTGGAGGCAGTTGGTTGCAAAGTGCCTGAGCAGCTGTGCCTGTTGCGTCTCTTCCGGCTGTTCAGAGAGTCGAGTGAATGAGCCTCAGCAGGGGCTCCGTTCCATGTCAACAGCAAAGCAATCAGGCCACAGGTAAAACACAGGATGTTCCCACAGTGTGCCAAGTTGGGGACCAAGCCCACATTCCTCCCTTGTCCCCGGTCCATTCCTGAGCAACCTGCCACAGCCCAGCCTTCAGATGGTGACTCTTAAAGCAGAGGAACCTGGACAGCCCTGCCAGATCAGCCCCAAAGCTTAGCTCATTGAATGGGAAAGATGAAAGGGATCTTAGAGGTCATCCAGTCCCACCTCTCGGGCTGAGTGCAGGATCTACAAGGCAAATTGTGGCTAAAACCTGAGATGCCCACAAGGAAGATGTGAAGTCTTCCCCTGCCAACATTCCCCAGCGCTTGCAATTCAGAATTAAACTGGACCTGGAAATGGAGGCTCTGTTTACTTTCAGTGCAACCAGCAGCCTTTGATGGGGACCTCAAAGGGGGCCCGCCTAGTCCGGCATCTTGTTCTCACTGTGGCCAATCAGATGTTGGCTCAGTCCTTTCTCCATTAAATCCTTGTATGAAAGCCTTCTGAAGTGATTAGCTGTTGCCTCATCGAGGGGCAGAGAGCCCCCCAAGTTGAAGGCACGTCTGGCCCTGGCCCAAGAGGCACACCACCTTGTCTTTGGTAGCGCAGCAGGGCACGTTGCCCAGTTTCGAGCGTGCCAGGTGCTCTTGCACGGAAGCACGCTGGCCACGCTCCTTCCGCAGCTCGCAGCCTTCCTCTTCACCAGATAATCGCCCTCAGGCCTTTGCAGCCTGCTGACACTGGCAGTCATTTCGTCCTCGTCTGACAAAATTGTCGCCTTGCTGCGTCTGGGCTTTTTATTGTTTTCGTTGTTGCCTCTGATCGACCTACAACCAAAGTAATTCCCAGTGAGAAGTCTCCCGTTGGCCTTTTGTGCAAAAGGGGAAAGAAATATATACATACACACACACACATGTATATATGAGTCTGATGCCTGGCCGTTTGGACACTGGAAGGATTCGCTGGCCTCCTCCTGCCAGAGCGCCAAAGCCGCTGTAAAACCTGCAAAAGCATCAGAGGCGCCTCTCTGGTCCAGCGGCCACTGGAACAAAAAACCCCACACACGACACAAAACAGGACAGCAGCGCTTCTTCTCGCAGAGATAATAACTGCCTGCCCAACAGACTTCCAGACAGGCCGTTTAGAAGCATGCCCCCCTCCAAGGTAATTACAAGATGGAGCTACGGACCGTGTATTTTGCAAACGGCCTCCCCGCCAACGTCACGGCTCCACCTGAGAGTGCCTCTCCTCTCATCTGTCAGCCCTGCGCTCCTCTCCGTTAAACCTGCGAGCAGAAGACGCTGCCTTATCTCGCCTCAGGCTCTTTGTGCACCTAGCACAGTGTTGTCTACTCTGGCCGGCAGCAGCTCTCCAGGGTAGTGGGACCTTCTCCGTCACCTGCTACCTGGGCATTTCTAACTGGAGTGGCTTCCAGGGGTTGGACATGCCTTCTGCATGCAAAGCAGGGACACTAAATGCTAAGCACTCTCTGTGGATTTATTCTTGAGAAGCAATGACCTCCAGAACATCAGAAGAGCTGGGTCAGGCCAGCGGCCCATTTAGTCCGGCATCCTGTTCTCACAGCGACCAACCAGTCGCCTCTTCTGGGAAGCTCACAAGCAGGACATGAACGCAAAGAGCAGCAACTGGGATTTGGAGGCAGAGCAGAGCCATCATGGCTGGTAGCCACCACTGGTAGCCATTTCCTCCATGAATTTGCCTAATCCTCTTCTAAATCCATCCAGGTTGGTGGCCGTCGCTGCCTCGAGGGAGCACATTCCAGAGTTTAACTATGCGCTGCGTGCTTTCTTGTGTCTGTCCTGAATCTTCCAACATGCATCTTCATTGAATGTCCACCAGTTGCTGGTGTTTTGAGAGAGGGAGAAACACTTTTCTCTATCCACTTCCCTCACTCCAGGCATCATTTTATACCACTACTATCACGTTGCCTCTGGCTCGCCTTCTCTCTAAACTCAAAAGCCCCCAGTGCTGCAACCTTTCCTCGTAGGGGAGTCGCTCCATTCCCTTGGTCATTTAGGTAGCCCTTTCCTGAACCTTTTACAGCTCTACGTGGAGCTCCTCATTGAGAGTTGTAGCCTGGCACCTGCCAGCTGTTTTGGATGATAACTCCCACCAGCCCCCATCAGCATGGCCGTTGTTGTCCAAAACAGCTGGAGGGCACCTGGGTAAGGAAGGCTAGAGTTAGAGCATCAATCTTCTAGGCCAGCACTGTCTCAGCCCCACAAGAACATAGGAAGGTCCCTGAAAGTACTAAGCCAGACCATCTAGCTCAGTATGGTCGACACTGACTGGCAGCTTCTCTTTAGAGTCTGAGACACAGTTCTTTCCCGGCCTGACCTGGAGAGGCTGGGGACTGGACCTGGGACATCCTGCCCGCAAATCAGGTGGGCGCCAGTTCTTTGCAAATCAAAGACCCTTCCCTTAGGATGCTACGCACGCTGAATACATCATATAATATAATCATCCTTAAAGGAAAATTAACCATCACGAAGGGCATTTGCAGACGTGTACTCGACAGCTCCTCTGCAACTGTGGAACTCCTTTCCACTTAAGGTTTTCTGGTGTCCAAGCTTAAATGTGTTCCAGAAAGGCTTGCATCAAAGCAACATCAAAGCGAGCCCCAACATGGCATCTTAAAAGGCTGACAAATGTGCAACAGTGGCAAGAGCCACCATAAGTAAGATTTTATAGGATTTTGTAAGTGTGGGCTACAACCCATAGTGGCTTGTCGCTCCATGTCAGCAGGGCAGTGGAATCTGCCCTGGGCTTCAGCTCAAACTTTCAAGGAGCTGTCTAAGGTGCTGAAGCTTCTTGAAAGCTTGGGCTACTCAGAATGGGCCAGGACTGCAGAGATACCATACAGTGAAAGCACATTTCCCACCCACCCCACACAAAGGGGTGTGTGTGGGGATGCTGGTGGCTGCATGGCACTGAGACATTGGAATCCGCTCCAGGTTTAGGCTTAACTTTCAAGGAACTGTCCCAGGTGCTGGGCCAGTTTTGGGATTAGGTTTCAGCACCCTGGATAGCTCCTTGAAAGTTCACACTAACACCCGGACTGGATTCCACTGCCCCGCTGACAGGGACCCGCCAGCCGCCACTGGACGGAGTTGAACATGATCTGCATCAGGGAAGGGGAACCTGTGGCCCTCCAGATGTTGGCGGACCCCAACTCTCATCAGTCCCCAGCCAGCACGGCCAAAGATCAGAGATGATGGGAGTTAGTCCAACAACATTTGGAGGGTTACACCTCCAGAGGAATCCTGTGGTACGGCCCTGTCGGGATGACACCATTTCAGACACGGCAGATGCTTAAATGCTCTGTGCCACAAGTGGCAAAAACATTCCTCCCTGCGGTGCTTTTCCTCTATATGTAGCGATGTCATTCCCCCACCCCCTTACAGAGGGAATCTATTCAGAAATATAACCATCTGTGGGCGATCTAACATGGCATAGTCCCATCTGGCCTGCACCAAATGCAACCCCCCCATACTTACTCCTGGCTCCTAGGTTAAGTGGGACTTTTTAATTGGACTTAATTATTGTGTGTTTTTTTCAAACAAAAAGAATAGCAACCCTTCTGCCTAGCAATAGCCTTTTCCCTTGATTCACTACGTCAATTCCTGTGCACTCACACACACACACCCATCCCCTTGTGGTATCTTCCACCTGAGGACAGAGGAAAAATCCAATTCAGGTCATACTTATAGGCGAACCTATCTAACTGGCACTTCCTGAAACAATCTGAGAACCAAAACCCACCCACACTTTTCCGAATTTTGCAATCCAGTTCTCCAGACAAGATGTGGGTACAAAAGTGCATGCAGCTAGGGTGAAGTGGGCATATACATGCATGTATTCATGAAAATGGCAAACAAAAATGCATTGTTATTATGAAAATTGCTTGCAAAAATGTGTATAAGTCAAAACTGCATACAAAAGTGTGTATATCAGGAGAAATTCACAGCCAAATTCTGATGAATTTTCATGAGGATCTTTTTTTAAAAAAAAAATTGCAAACTGATGTGGAAATGTGGGGAATAGAACTTAATATTGGGAAAAAGAGAAATTAAGAAAGATCAAAATTAACAGATGCATCCATCTTTGCTTCCAGCCCCCACCAGAACCAAGGTTCATGGGGGGTCACGGTATGTTAACATTGTGCCACTGAGCCAGAGGTTTTCAACCGACAGCATACTCCCCCCCCATCCAGCTCGGTCTGGGAACCTTGCGAGGTGTTAACAAGGCGAGACCAGAGCTCCTACCAGCAGTGACTCTTCCCTTCAGATCTGGTAGGCAGGATAATTGAGATCCACACGGCTCGGATGCATCAGTTGCCAATTTCGGCGCCTGCTGCGCTGGCCAGTTCCTGGATGTATCTCAATTCTGGCAAAGCTGCCTGCCTGCCTCTGAGAGAGACCTCGTGTCATCTCCAATCAATTCTCTCATCCACAAGAAGGATAAACATCCAAAGAAACTTATTATAGGCAAAACAACAATCCCCAGCACCATAACACAGGCCTAATTGATTTGTCTGCTACCACCAGACCTTGAAGGCTTTACTAGTGCTTTTTTAGGACCCAAACCTGAGCTTTTTGTTTTTTAAAGATCATAGCATCCTCTCCCGGGGTTGGTTTGAGGCTGTGGCTGCGCTCTCCTTTGGATTTTTGTAAGAGCTGTGCATCAGGCAGAAATTCAACAGGCAAAAGGTTTCCCACCAGGAGAATGTTGGATGCCTGCCTGCTCCATGGCAGAGCACCTGCTTTGCATGCAGAAGGTCCCAGATTCAGTCGCCGGCATCTCCAGGTGAAGGTGGGAAGACCACTGGAGCTGCTGCCAGTCAGTGTAGACTATACCAGGCTAAAGTGAATCAATGGTCTGCCTTGGTATAAAATGCCATCCTAAGTTCATGATATACTAGGGAAGCACCAAAACTTGGCTTCTGCATTTCAGGGACGGATGAGGGAGAAATTTAATTCAGTTCATGTTTGAAAACAAATCTATCTCATTTGCGCTTGCCAAAACAACATGAGAACCAAAACACAGCCATTCTTTGACATTCACATTTCTCCCATTTTGCAATTAATGTGTACAAAAACAGATATACTAGGTGAAAGTGTGCATATAAAATGCACCCACTAGCAAAAAAAAGCATACAAAAATTCATTCTAGCAGGGAGAATTGCTTTGCAAAAAATGTGAACGTTAGGAAAAATTGCACAAAAGAATGTGTATATCAGGAGAAATGCTGAGGAATTTTCATGAGGACGTGAAAAAAACATTCACAAACTGATGTGGAAATGATGTGGAAATGTGGAGAGCTAAACTTTGTTGGGAGTAAAGCACCAATGCATGTCACAGTGACCTCAACCAGTGGGGAGTGATTGCCTTTCTGTCTATCTATTCATCCCTCTGCTGATTCTTCCTCTAAAGTGTTTGTTGCTTTTGCAGGCTTTGCTCCTCCCCCTCCTTCCTTCTCTTCCTGTCTTTGCTCTGAGTTTGTTATTAATGGCTCCCTGAGTGCAGTCCACATGGCTGCTTCAGCAGGTATGACTTTCACCTCTTTGTAGCACTAAACCTTCAGTTTCTTCATTCTTTCAACTACCAATCTTAGCAGGCCAGTTATTTCCGCACTCTGCTGATATACGCACGGCAAAAAAAAAAACACCTCTAGCCAAAGGTTGGGAAACTGGGAAACTGAAATTGACAGATGAACTCAACCTTGGCCTAAGCTGTTATTTATTAAATTTATCTCCCACCCTTCCTCCAAAAAGGATCCCAGGGTGGCAAAGTCAACAACGCATCATGAGTTGTAGAAAGGCTGCTAGTGAAATATGGAGAAACATGCCCTTTCCACTCCAGCTGTCTGTTGCTTCCCTTCCACTTCCCATACAGCTGTCTCCATGCACGGAGAGGCTCAGGTCCTGAAGCCCTTTGTCTACCCCTGGTTCATTATGAGAATTAATATTGAGCCTAGTGACCCGGGGACGTCAATGGGCCTTTGGTGAATTAAAGACTTACACAGAGATCGATAAGCGCACACACACACACCGGCCAACCTGGTGCCAAGACAGACAAGCCCCCCTCTACCATCGACAGTCCAGACCAATCCGTTTAAATCTACTGCTCCTGACACGACAGCGGAGAGAAATCAATCTTATTTAGAGTGACACCCTAGTGCAGAGGGCAGCAATCTGCTTTTAATTTCGGAAATGAGCAGACAAGATTGCAAGATAAAGAGTGTGGGGCTGGCGGGGGGGGGAAGAGGAGGGAGGGAGAAGGAGGATGATTCACCTGGGCTTATAGTATGTCACATCAGTAAACAGCTGGTGGGGGGGGGCAAGAGCTAAAATTGCCCAGGGTGGCATAAACAAACACTGCCATTCTGAAATTAACAGGACCGGATCCCCAGCGAGAGGGGAGGGAGAAAGGGTTGACTAACAGCAGCTGAACTATGAGATCAAGCATTACTCTGGTGAGGGCTGGGAGAATTAGCGGGGGGCACTGACAGCCCCCCCGGCCATGATGCCAACCCTTTGGATTTGCAAGTGATGTTGGTTTCAACATCCGTCCCAGCAATGGCTGACCAATCAGGTACCGAATCTTTTGGCCTGCATTCAACATTCCCATTTGAAGCAACATCTAGAGCAGAAGGGTTGAATGCGGCCCTCCAGACCTCCCTATCTGGCCCTCTGGACTCACTTCACACCCTGTTTTTCCCTGGGTGGAAATTTGATCTTGAACACGGGTAATACCTCTTGCTTGCTGGGTGGATCATAGAGAGAGGTGTGTGTGTTTGTCTAGAATCTAGCCTGCTGCACAAAGGGAAAATTTACATCTCTGGCCCTGCCCACTTTTACTCCTGGTCCCGCCCACCACTGGCAGATGGCCCCCTAGAAGGGAATGTGGCCCTCGTGCTGAAAAGGATTCTCTAACAGCACATCCTGCTTCTCTACAGACCCAATCATGCTCAATTGTCAGCAGGAGGATTTATTTTTTTTAATCTTCAAGGTACCAAATTTGGATGGCCCTCAGTCATTGCAAGCTTCCTGTAGGGCATAAGAACCAGTGGTCCATCTAGTCCAGCATCCTGTTCTCACAGTGGCCAACCAGTTGTTCATAGGAAGTCCACACGGAGGACCTGAGCGCATGAGCACACTCCCCTCCTGTGGCTACCGGCAATTATTTCTCAGAAAGGATATTCTAGAGTTGGAAAAGGTTCAGAAGAGGGCAACCAGAATGATCAAGGGGATGGAGCGACTCCCTTACGAGGAAAGGTTGCAGCATTTGGGGCTTTTTAGTTTAGAGAAAAGGCGGGTCCGAGGAGACATGATAGAAGTGTATAAAATTATGCATGGCATTGAGAAAGTGGATAGAGAAAAGTTCTTCTCCCTCTCTCATAATACTAGAACTCGTGGACATTCAAAGAAGCTGAATGTTGGAAGATTCAGGACAGACAAAAGGAAGTACTTCTTTACTCAGCGCATAGTTAAACTATGGAATTTGCTCCCACAAGATGCAGTAATGGCCACCAGCTTGGATGGCTTTAAAAGAAGATTAGACAAATTCATGGAGGACAGGGCTATCAATGGCTACTAGCCATGATGGCTGTGCTCTGCCACCCTAGTCAGAGGCAGCATGCTTCTGAAAACCAGTTGCCGGAAGCCTCAGGAGGAGAGAGTGTTCTTGCACTCGGGTCCTGCTTGCGGGCTTCCCCCAGGCACCTGGTTGGCCACTGTGAGAACAGGATGCTGGACTAGATGGGCCACTGGCCTGATCCAGCAGGCTCTTCTTATGTTCTAAAAGCATACTGCCTCCGACTACAGTGACAGAGCACAGCCATCCTGGCCACTAGCCACTGATAGCCTTCTCCTCCGTGAATTTGTCTAATCTTCTTTTGAAGCCCTCCAAGTTGGTGCCCGTCACTGCCTCCTGTGGGAGTGAGTTCCATAGCTTAACTATCCGCTGTGTGGACGTTCTTTTTTCTGTCCTGAATCTCCCAACATTCAGCTTCATTGGATGACCCTATAGTTCTGGGTGTAGCCGGTGACTCTAACTAAGTCAGGGACCCCCCCAAAATGTTGCTGTTGTTTTTCACCTTGTACCTTCACCTCTCCTCTTCTGCTTCAGCCTGATCAGCAACAGCCCCTGTTTCATCTTGGGTCATCTTTAGACAATTAATTAATTAACTAACTTAATTTTTAGCAGTAGCAGTAATTTCTAAACAATCTAAAATGTACTCAGTGGGATTCCCAGGTTGTTTTTTTAAAAAATAGACAGCCACGGGCTTACAATCAAAAAGACACGACACAAGAGAAGAAAGTGATGAGGGGAGAGGAAAGCAAAGCAAAACTCAGGCACCAAGTTCTTAGAACTCCATAATAAAGCATCCCCCAAACATGGATCTAGTGCCTCCCTATCGAACAACAGGAGATAATATTATCTGTTATTATCTAATGATTCAGTGTGCTGCTGACTGTAATAAAACTTTGATTGAACTGCAGCCTGGCCCTGACACACTTCAAATTAGTGAGCTGGGGTTTAAATCATCGCAGGATGTATGGGACAACTCCTGCACAGGCCTGTGTTAACAAACTGATTTTTTTTTCTTCCAACGAGAATGTTTGTGTCTGTACAGTATTCTAATTTTTTGTAAACCCCTTAGAGTGGTGCATAAATAAAAATAAAAATAAAAGTCTGCACAGCCCAGTACCCTGTTCCCAACAGAGTTCAGCCAGCGTAATTTATGTCCTACCCTTCAAACAAAGTTTATCAGGGTCGCTTATGTAACTCCAGCTAAAACAACATCATCACCCTCTGTAAACCGCTTAGAGGTCTTCTATCAAGAAAGTATATAATTTTTTGTTCAGAACATTGAAATACATAGACAACAACTCCATTATCTTAGTAAAGGGGATACTTGGCTCAGCAGTACTACATGTGAGAAGGATCTTGCCATGGAATCTTACTGACCATTGTTCTGAGTTTATTAAAATCGGCTTTCCTGAATTCCAGGGTACGCGTATGGCTGCTCTCAGCTTTTGCTGCCTTTACAATCAAGAACTCTAGTATAGAGTGGTCACTTTCCCATGACTGAGAGTCACAGAGTTCCCGTAACTGCCACTTCCTCTACCAAGTAATCTCTGTTGGTGAGAATCAAGTCAAGGATAGCTGATCCTCTAGTTGCTTCCTCCACTTTCTCTTGGAGAAAGGTATCTCCAACACAAATCAGGAATTTCTTGGAGGGGCCGTGTTTGGCAGAATTTGCCTCCCAACAGATATCGGGGTAATTGAAGTCCCCCATCACTACTACATCATGCCTCTTCAAACATTGGCAATTTGCTTTGCAAAAGTTTCATCCTCGTCTTCTCCTTGACTGAGTGGTTGGTAGTAGACTCCAACCACCATGTTCCTCTTATTCCTTGCCCCTTAATTTTAATCCGGATACTCTCAGTGGAGCTACCAAGCTCATCCTCCAGTATTTCTGTGCAGGGATATATATTTTAACATATAGCATGACTCCACCTCCTTTTCCATTCCTTCTGTTCTTTTTGATATAAAGATTTAATATAAACACCCATAATTAAATTGCACAATAAAACAATCTCACTAAAACATAGACATCCATAATCAAAATATGCAATGAAACAATCCCATTAAAACAACACAGCAATTAAAATGAGTGACCTACTTTGATGCTGACATAATCTTCATCCACTTGGCTCTCACTGTGAGAAGCTTCCACTAAATTAGATCTGGGTTTCCCTAAGAAAGGCAAGACATATTTTTTTTATTTGTGCCTTGAAGATTACTCAGCTTAGCTCAGGATGGCATCTACAGCCAGAGGAAGATTATTTTCCACCACCTGAAAATGGATTTGAGATCTTGAAGTCCCCATCCCCTTCAACCGCTAGGCAATACTATACAATTTCACTTCAACTGACTCCTTTTTTTTAACTTAATACGCCATCCCAAATTAATCCTTGCTTTGGAGATCTTTGAATCATAGAATAGTAGAGCTGGAAGTCCAACCCCCTGCTTTTGGTAACAAGTGACTAATAAATCTAATAAATAAATAATAGTTGGTGTTGCCTGCCATTGGATGGCCACTGCGCGAAAGAGGAGCCTGGCAGAGGTGGCCCTTTGATCTGACCCAGCAGGGCTCTTCTAACGTTCATAGAAGCATAGGGCCAGAAGGGGTCTACAAGGCCATCCAGTCCACCCCCATGCTCAATGTAGGAATCCAACTTAAAGCATACCCTACAAGTGGATGTCCAGCTGACTCTTGAAAGCCTCCAGTATTGGAGAGCCCAACACCTCCCTACGTAATTGGTTCCATTGTCGTATGGCTCTAACAGTTAGGACGTTTTTCCTGATGTTCAGTCAAAATCTGGCTTCCTGCAACTTGAGCCCATTTTTCCATGTCCTGCACTCTGGGATGATCGAGAAGAGATCCCGGCCCTCCTCTGTGTGGCAACCTTTCAAGGACTTGAAGAATGCTATCCTATCTCCCCTCCGTCTTCTCTTCTCCAGGCTAAGCATGCCCAGTTCCTTAAAGTGTGGCGTTCAGGGGTTTTGAGCTTCACAGCTCAATTCTGAACCACTATGGCACGTTAAGCATTAGCCTTTCACTCATCGCTAGTCGCGCCAGGGACACAAATCAATAGTTGCCCACGAATGCCTCCTTTGAAGTGTGTTACCTGAATTGATTGCTGTCCCCACCTCTTTGGCCCGACGAAGCAGATTGTCAAGGCAGCTTCACGCATAAAACGTAACATCTAAAACAGTACAGGTGCCTTTATGGACAGACAGAAGGAAGAGCAAGGTACCTTTACACTTTAATTATTTTTTTTTAGAAAAGGGGTGGGGAACACCTGTGTCATCACACACACTCCCCAATGCAGCTGGGCTCCAACTCCCATCATCCCTGAGCATTGGCTGCTGGGGTTCCTGAGAGTTGGAGTCCATAACAGAGGGCAGCAGGTTCAGGAATGCTGCTCTAGCCGTTTCCTCCTCTATGGCCTGTTTCTCTACTCTAGGAATCAACTCTGTCCCTTTAAACCCAGGGGCAGAGAACTTGTAGCCCTCCATCTGTTGCTGAGTTACAACTCCCACCAACCTTCATGACTAGGGAAGGACCATCGTAGCTCAATGGCAGGACATCTGCCTTGCATGCAGAAGGCCCTAGGTTCAACCCCCAACAGGGTCTCCAGGTAGGGCTGGGACAGACTCCCCGCCTGAAACCCTGGAGAGCCACTGCCAGCCAGTGTGGACAATACCAGCCTAGATAAACCAATGGCCTGATTCAGTTTAAGGCAGCTGCCTATGTTCCTACGACCAGCCACACTGGCTGCTGGGAGTTCCCAACGCCGTGCTCAGAGGACCACAGTTTCCTCACCCTTTTAATGAATGAAAGGCTCCACCCCATCACTACGAGGAATATTCATGACAATACTATGCAGACAGCCTCAGGAAATAACAGTGCAGAATTCAGCTATAGGATTTGCTCCTGCAAGAGTGATGGCCGCCAACTTGGCCAGCTTTCACGGGTTTGAGGCAAATTCATGGAAGAGGAGGTAATGGGGGGTTTTTAGATACAAACAGTAAGCAAAATATAAATCTTTTAATATTTTAATACTTAAATATTTTAATAATTTAATAGTGTAGTAGGCCAGCTAAAAACCCTTTCCTTGGTCTGCTGTCTTCCCTCTGCCTGTTACGCACATGTAGCCATAGTAGCTTGGTTTGTATGGTACAGCGTGGCTCCATACGGTAAGATAAGGGGAGCAGAACACTTGTACTGGACATCTTGGTACTCTCCAAGGCCTGAGAAGATTCAGCACTGGAATGCATGAGCTCATAGTAGAAATGTGCTGGTAACCTCTATACAATGCTTATATGTAACTCCCTGATTGGGAAATGCAGATGTCTTTGTCCTGGAATGTATAAAAACCGCAGGCAAACACTGCCATGTTGCAGCTCTCCACCCACTCAAGGGAGACTGACCGTGCGCACGTAACCAGTAAAGGCCTACCTTTGCTGCAAGCCTGTGTCTTCAGTTTCCTTAAGGACCCCTGGCCCAACGAATCCCAAAGTTCCCCATCAGAGGAGGCTAGTGACAGTTACTGGCCACTACAGCTACGTTCTCCTTCCACTGTCGGAGACAGCGTGCTTCTGAATCCCAGCAGCTGGGAGTCACAAGTGGGGAGAGCGCCTGCAGCTGGGCTCCAGTCCTGCTTGCGGGATTCCCATTGGGGTATTTGGTTGGCCACTGTGCGAACAGGACGCTGGACTAGGATGGGCCCCCCTTCAGCCTGAGCCTGCAGGGCTTTTCCAATGTTCTTAGAAAGGATTGACAGAGCAGGACAAGGCTCTCAGTGGTTGATCGCTATGATGGCTATCTTCTTCCTTTGCTGTTGGAGGCTTCTGAATACCAGGGTCTGCGAATCACAAGCAGAGAGTGTCTGCTGTTGCGCTCAGGTCCTGCCTGTGGGCTACCTATTGGGGGCATCGGGTTGGCTATTGTGAGGACAGATGATGGATGAAGTGGGCCCCCTTTGCCTTGGTCCAGCTGCCCAGCTGATCAATCAGCTAAAGCTTCGGCCAATGAGCCATCCAATTTGGCTGTCTGCTTTTCCTAACAGGAAGGCTCAGCCTGCACCTTGCACCCGCACACTGCGTAGGTAGCAAGCCCTCCCAACACGCTCTGCCCCATTCCTCACACAGGCCCCTCTGTGGCGCCCTAGCAGAGCGCATCCCTGCCTCGCTCGGCCAGCTGTAGCCTCATCAATTTTGCCGACGCCGGGGCTGGCTGTATGTCATTTTTACTGGCTGCTGTGGCAGAATCTCCCGATCTTGCAGACTTCTTTAGGAAACTGATTTCTTGCTGTCGCAAAGCCGCTGGGCGTTAATTTAAACCCAGGTCAAGGATAACATGGCAGAGGTGGCGCAGACCAGGAAATTTGTCTGCTGCCTCCTTCGTCTCAATCTCACTTGCTTTGGATTTATGGAGGGTTGGCAGGGAAGCCGAGGAGGAGAGTGGCAAGGAGGCCCTGGGAAGAAGTGTCCATTTTCCTCAGTTCAGGAAAGGTTTGCTCTGGAGTTATGCCAGGGGTGTAACTGTCCAGGGTCACGAGTGTGTATGTCATAGACCCCCTTCTTTTTGGAGAGCAGGGTCCCTATGTACAAGCTAATCAGCATGGAAGGGGAGCATTTTAGCCACTGAGAAGAGTCTCTTCACTCAGCTAGCAATATGCTTCCTTGTCCTTTCATGCTGATTAGAGCCAATCAGAGCAAACGGAGGTGAGCCAGTCAGGCAGCCTCCGGAACTGGAGGGCTCCACCTCTTCTTGGACCCTCTCCGCAGGCCCTGCTATTTCTCCCTCCTCCTGAGTAGGCTCTTCAACAGTGGCCCTAAAGCTCCTCTCTGGCTCGCTGTCTGGATCCAGCCTGACGGAGCGTCCTGAGGAATTCAGACGCTTGCACCCTATTGAGAGCAGGGGTGAGGCTGCTGAACTATAACTCCCATCAGCCCTGGCCACTGGCCATGCTTGCTGGGGCTGATGGGAGTTGTGGTTCAGCAGCGTCTGGAGGGCCAAAGGTTCCCCAACACCCAATTTAGTCCCTTTATTTCCCAACTGTGGATTTTGGGACTTTCCTTAGGGACCAACACGGCTTGTCATTATCTTCCCCCACTGTCGACATTTAGATTGCCAGAGCCTTGGGGCAGGGACCTTTCTCTCTCTCTCGTTGAAAGTGTCCTACAGAGAAATGCCATCATCGATCACTTGGACTAGCACAGAAGGAGTGCTGGAGGGGAAGTCCCATTATTATACGTGGGATCTTTTTCCGTGACAACTTTCTTCTGCTAATTTCTTGGCCTTGAGATGAGACAAAGGGGATCCAGACAGCAAGACAGACAGACGCTGTCAGGGGCTCGCTATGACACTCCCAAGCGGCCTGCCAGCCCAGTCGCTGGGTGGTCATCAAGCAGGGAGATTAATTGCCCTCCCCTCTCTCCGTCCCCCCCCCCAGCAGAGATGCAATTATGACAGCAGACTGCACTGACATTTTCTCCCTTCCGCGGAGGGATGGATCGATAGGCAGGACGCCGGCACAGGCCTCATCTGTCGGCCACGAATTCTGTCACTCTCGGCAGCTGAGAGTCCTTTGTCAAAATGTGGCAGCCAAGAAGGTGCTGGCCATTGGGGGAAGGGCGAGCAAGCGAGAGGACAGAGAAATGTCACTCGACTAGCAACCTCCAGAGCGATTCCTCGCTCTGCAATTAAATGAAGAAAAATCATGTTAGGCAGGGTCCACGTCCATTGGCTCCACATTCTGTGCAGAGAGCAATTTGTCCTCATTTGCATACATTTGACTTAGTTTGCATAATGCACCCTTATTGCTCTCCCCAGGCTCTCCCCACTGAATGCAGAGTTACCTTGATAAAAAGACCAGGTGAGACAAAGCCCCAGGGCCCCAGCTCCATGAGCTAACCCACAGGACCCCCGGGTTGGAGGTGGAAGAGACCCAAATGAGTTCAGGTACAGGAAGCACAGCTAGCTCTGGGCTTCCGGGGTTCCTAGGAAAAGTAGAAGAGTCAAACCATTGGTCCATATAGCTCAGTATTGTCTACACTGACTGGCAGCAGCTCTCTGGGGCTTCAGCCAAGGGGTCTCTCGCAGCCCAACCTGGAGATGCCATTGGGGGTTGAACCTGAGACTTTCTGCACACACAGCAGATGCCCTACCCACTGAGCTCTACCCAAAAGTTATGCTTTGAGGAAAACCTAGACAGAGCAGGGCATTCAAAAATGAGAATTTGGAGAGGGACTATAGCCCAATGACAGGGCTTCCGCTTGGCATGCAGAAGGCCAGGGGTTCAGTCTGCGACATCTCTATTTTGAAAAGGTAGCAAGTGAAAAGGAAAAGGCCCATCTCTGCCCAGTACCCTGGACAGCTGTTGCCAGTGAGAGTAGACAGACAGCCCTAGGCCAGATGGATAAAGAATCTGCGCTGTAGGGACAGATGGGTCAGCTGATTTCTTCCAGTCCCTCTAACACAAGGATGGAGAACTTCAGGCCCCAGGGGTGGGGGTGAGACTGAAGTCTTTGGTCCTGGCAGAATTGGAGAAAAATTGACGGATTTGGCTTATAGAAGAAGTAGCAGCTTTCAGGATGTTACGTTTGCAGAAAGGTGGGCATGATTTGTTAGTTATTGGCATGCAAAGTACAGGAACATAAAGCTGGAAAAGCATTTGGTCCTGTGAATACGTCGCTATTTTGTTTGGAATTTTGCAAATTTATTTAACATGGCGGCAGTGATGATGGTGTTTGGCTCTTAATTGGTTTTACTTGTATTTTATCTTGTTCTTCAGTCGCTTTGGGTCCTTCTTTTGTATAAAGTAAATAAATAAATAAACACCCAGTCTCGACACCTTCTGGAGGGCATTCCACCAGCTGTTCCTCTCCCAGATCCTTTCAGAAGTTTGCTGCTTCGAACGGAAAATAAAAAACAAGAGACAGGCAGGCGCGGAAGCCTGTAAGGTGGAGAGCCCCACCCTAACTCCTGCCCTCTCCCCCAAACTGCAGTGCTGAGATTGCCAAGGACAGGACGGGGGGGGATCTCCCAGCCTCCTGTATTAGCTGAGCCTCAGGACGCAGTGCGCAGCAGGGGCTCTGGCCAACTCGAGTCAGCACGCCGTCCCAGAGCTTGCTTTGACACATCCTTGCGCAAGCCACGCTCTTCCTAAGGAAACTCTGCCTCCAAAGCATCTTCTTGCTGCCAGAGGCTGACAGTAACAAATGAGCGGCTCTCACACAAGCAGCTGTTTCCCATCTGGTCCTCCTTTAGTTACTCCTGGAGGACAAGGAAGCGGGGGCCATCCCGTGCGGTCCCAAACGTAGGAAGAGAATTGGCAAGAGCCTAGGAAGTGCTTCACACCAGTTCGCAACAAAGGCGGGCGCTACTCCCGCCCCAGTTTCCTATCCCTGGTGGGGGACAGCAGCCAGGCAGCTCCAGGAGCCCCAAGAGAAGGACTTAAAAAGGCAGCAGCCCATCCCCTGTTGCTCATCCCCAACAGCTGGCACTTTCCAAAACAACATGAGGACTGAAACACAGTCATCCTTCGAAATTTGCACTTATTTGAATTTTGCAATGCAAAACTCCAACCAAGCAATGTTTCAAAAAGCTGAAGGGGGGGAGATGCAAGACAGACAAAAGGAGCAAACTCCCAGTCCTCCCTGGAGATGCCTTCGGGGACTGAACCCAGGGACATTCTGCATGAATAGCACATGCTCTGCCCCAGCTCAGAGAGACCTCTGTGCATGCGTGTTTTCCCCAGCAGGAGTCACCCTGGCCAGACCCACGAGGCAGGATGTACCAGGGAAAAGTCTCCCAGCCAAGTAGCCACTTTTTCCCTACGTGCCAAGACGTCAGGCCCATCAGCAAACGTTCCCCCCTTTGCTGGCCTGAGCCGCTCCCGGGCTCCATCTATTATGCACCATGACTGGCAGCTAAGTTCATCTGGCCATTTAATGTTTCATGGATAATTAATTATTCTTTCCCCAGCTCGGAGTTGAAAGCAAAGGCAGGTACAGGCTCTTCAAAGGCTCTGGCGAGATGCACAATCAAAAGGACAGAGAAGGCGGGTGAAATAGTCGCCATGTGCAAAGCGGCCAAAGGCGCAGTCGCCTCCTTAATGGAGGCAGCTCACAGACTATTTCGGGCCATGGCCACGGTGGGGGAAGCTCCTGTCTTCTGCATAGTGCCCACACTGTGCCAAAACCTGCCCCCCTCACTTTCCAGTTATGGGGGGGGAGGGAGGGAGAAATAGAGATGGGAGAGAATTTGGAATACCAAATTGGCACTTCCCAATGTGTGCATCAAAATGCACACCTCCCTTCTGCATGGGGCTTGCAACACAAGTCCCAGAATCTGCAAGTGTCACACCCTGCACACATAATACACAAGCACACAGCTCTTTAGCAAAACAGGAACAATCCCATCGACTCCACGGCACGTTCAGCTCAACGGCATTAGTGGCAAATCAACACCATCCCCATGCCCACCCCTCTTCCACAAGCTCAGGTCTTGCAGCTGTACCACAGGTCGGATTCAGTCATCTCATTTGCAGTTGGTTGTAATTTGTGGTTAGTTGCAGTTCATTCCAGGAGGAATCTCAGATTTAGAAGACATTTGGGGGGATCATCCATGTAACTTGGAACATTAGGAAACTGCCATCTTATACCGAGTGAAAACATGGGCCCATCTACCTTAGTGTTGTCCACACTGACTGGTAGCAACTCTCCAGGGTTTCTGGCAGGGGACATCCAGAGACATACCCAAAGATGCTGGGGGTTGAACCTGGGACCTAAATGCTCTATCACTGAGCTATGTCCTTCCCCTAAGAATAAACCAAGGTTCCTGTCTTCTTCACAAGGACTGATTTAAACACGAACATAGGAAGCCACTTTATACTAAGTCAGATCATTGGTCCATCTAGCTCAATACTGTGTACACTGACTGGCAGCAGCTCTTCAGAGTCTTGGGCAGGGATCTTTCCCCAGCCCTACCTAGAGATGTCAGGGTTTGAACCTGGGACCTTCAGCATGCAAAAGAGATGCTCTGCTCGCTGAGCTAAGGCCCTCCCAGAAAGGATGCCCTATAATTCATGTGCAGAACTCTCTGCCGCCAGGTGGTTGCAGTGTCATTCCTTTTTAAACTGGGAAGAGGGTATTATTTATGATTTATTAATTAATTTTGTACCACTTAATCCCAAAATAGGCTTCTAAGTGGTAGGCCTATCTGTAACTGTTAGGCTTCCCTGCTCAGAGGATCCGACAATGTCATTTGTAGAATTTACTGTGACAGATAAGCAGAGCTTCCCTGCCCAGGAGCAGCCTATCTCCAAGCACCAAGTGCTTGGGAGGAACAATAGGGAAGGGCAATGCCTTTTATGCCTTGGTTCGCGGCCTCCTGGAACCATCTAGCTGGCCTCTCTTGGAGACAGGACACTAGGTGAGATGGACTTCCTGGTCTGCTCCAGCAAAGAAGTCCCCACGGTCTTAAGACCAGGGTGTGGAGACTGTGGCCCTCCAAGGATTGCTGGACTCCAGCTCCCAAAATCCTTGGCGTTTGGCTATCCCTGATCTAAGAGGCATCCCCCACTCTCAGGAGGAAATGCTTCTTCTAAACAGAAGCATCCCTCTGTCTCTCACGTGCCATACGGCATGCTTCCTCTCACAGCAGGGACAAGGAACTCACGGTGCCCCTCCAGATGTTACTGAGACCCCAACTGCCACCATCCTTTACCACTGACTATGCCGGCCGCTGGGAGTTGGAGTCTGACATGTGGGAATCAACCTTTCTTCTACCCCTCGAGAAATCAGAGGTCTGGGGTTTGGAGGAATGGCTTCTAGGGCAGGGGAGGGCCTCCACTCAAGCCCCCAGCCTAACACAAGGACCGACGAAGAGCCTGCTGGATGAGACCAGCGGCCCATCTCGTCCAGCATCCTATTCTTACAGTGGCCAACCAGATGCCCCACTGGGAAGGCCGCAACCAGGACCGGAGCGCAACAGCAACTCTCGCCTCCTGCAGTTTCCAGCAACTGGAATTTGCAAGCATGCCACCTCCGACCGTGGAGGCAGAGCATAGCCATCGTGGCTAGTAGCCATTGATAGCCTTCTCCTCCATGAATCTGCCTAATCCCTCTTTTGAAGCCATCCAAGTTGGTGGCCATCGCTGCCTCCTGAGAGACCGAATCCCATAGTTTTTTAAGAGCCTCTCTCTCTCTCCCTTTTTTCTTTAAGAGATTAGGCAAGGCCCGGTGCCCCAGCAGGCATCTCCCGTTAGTATGCAGTGAGGAAATTAAAAATGAAAGAACCAGCGGACACAACATGCGACGATACGTTACACTAGTTAGATGCTACAAGAAAATTAAAAAGGGCTCCGGGGAGACATTATCCCGCTCTGCATAATGGCCAATTGGTGGGACTCAAATAGCAAACTGCAAAGTTAATCTAGTGAAGGTTTACTGCAATCCCTAATCCCTGGGGCGGAGGCGAGTGCGCGCATGTGCATGTGTGCTGGAAGGAAATTCCCCTGCTTGTGAAACAAGAGTTGGTAGAGGCCCCCTGACCTGCCTGATTCAGGAGATCTGGGAGAGAGTCACCCTTCAGCACAATCTCCCACGAGTGCCCTTTGCAGCAGACGTTTTGGGAGAAATCGTCACAACAGGGAGCCTCCATGTTCAAAAGCAGTGTGCCTTGACTTTCAGGCACTGAGGACAAAACGATGGGGGAACAGCTGGGGCTGATGGGAGTTGTAGTCCAAAACTGCGGGAGGATCACCATGCTGGACTGACTAATCACGGTATTAGTAGGGATGGGCCATTTCAGTTCCTCGTTTTACCAATCTTAAATTTAGTTCTCCATATGCCCACATCAGTCTGTGAATTGTCAAGCCCTCATGAAAATTGATCAGCATTTGAGGGCAAATCTCTCTTTGCAAAGCAATTCTGCCTAATATACACAATTTTGCAAAACAATTTCCCCCAAAATAAGGCATGTTTGTATGTTATTTTCACTATGTCCATTCCTAAGCACATTTCCCCCCAGCATAGGCATTTTAGTACACATTCCTTGGCTTGAGAGTGACATTACAATATTCAGAAAAGTGCAAATTTCAAGTTATTGGGTAGGAAAGTGCTCATTACGTAGGTTCACCTTTCAATGCAAACTGTATCAAATTTCTCCCCCAACCCCAGATATCAGCCCATAAATGTTTGCCAGTCTTCGGCAACTGGGTGCCCTCCAGACATCATCCCTGACCATTGGTCATGGTGGTCGCTGGGGGCTGCTGGGAGTTGAAGTCCACCAACATCTCGAGGGGTTCCAAGCTGGATTTATGCTGCAAAAACTGGCCATCAAAGGGGGTAGCAAGTCTCTGGCCCAGGACAGCACATTCCCACATGCAATTGGTCCCCCAGTGCTCAGCAAGGAGAGGAGGGGAGGGGAAGCCTATCGGTCCTCCAACAAATTCTATTGTGTTCTGCCAACTGAAGACAATTCCTCCACCCCCAAATCCTGTGGGATTGTAAACACAGGTGCTGTTCTGAGCACCCACCTCTGCTGCCCATCCCCGAAAGCACCTCGAAAGATACATTCGGTTTCCATGCTGTGCCACCCTTCCGCCTCGCTCCCCCCACTGTGCGCTCTGCCTCTCTCACAAAAGGGAATGGAAAAGGGCTGGCTGCAGCTGGAGGCGAAGGGGCCATGAATGACAGCGAGATTGTGTGAAAGCAGCCACGGCCTCCGGTAATTGAAAGTTCTCCCCCCATCGCCTCCTCCATCGCCACCACCTGCTTTTCCGGGGAACCAGATGACTCGTGGCAGAGTGCGCATTCCCAAGAGGCACCTGGCTGCCAGTCGGCACTGGGGGGGGGAGGTATGTCATTGGAATAATTAAAAGGGTGGCAGGGAATGTTAACCACTCGTAAGCCTACCCCACAGCCTTGCAGCTCATCTTGGGAGGGTCCGCCAGAGGTGAAATTGTCAGATTTGACTGGCCCAAGGGGGCCCATCTAGTCCACTACCTTGGTGGCTGAGCCACAAGCAAGACTTGAGTGCAACAGCCACTCTCTCTGCACTTGCGATTTCAGGGGCAAACTGCCTTCGACAGCAGAGGCAGAACGCAGCCACACCAAGGCTAGTAGTCACTGATTGAAAAATTCACGGAGGAGGAGGAGGTGGCTAATCCTCTTTCAAAGCCACGCAAGTCGGTGGCCATCACTGCTTCTTGTGGGAACAAATTGCACAGCTTAACTCCGCATTGGGTGGAGAAGTATTTGGGTGGTATGAGTCATGTGTGTTGGTACCACCACCAACAATCCGCTGACCAGCAGGTTTGCCTTGGGAGATCTCAAAGATTGGCTTGGTCTGTACTGGGGGAGGGGGGCGGAGGGTCCATGCAAATGGAACATCCATGCTCAGAAGCAGTCTACCACTGAATATTGCATGTTGGGAACAAGGAAAAGACAGTTGTTGTGTCCTACGTTTGCCCGAAGCATCGGACTGTCTGGAAGCTTTCGGAAAGACGATAAGGACTTTAAAAAAAAATCCAGTAAGTCTGAGCCAATAAGGCAGTTCTTATGACACTCCTCCTGCAGCCCCCCGTGCCCCCCCTATGCACATGTACCGGAGTATATTCCTGCAAGAAAGGAAGAAAGAACCCCTTGTCTTTTTAAGTGGCAACTTAATTAAACTGCTGGAGGCAGCCATCAGCCCACTGGGCTCCTTGTCACAGAGGAAACTGAATCACTCCTGAGCCCTGTAAGAATTAACCCCTTCAGCTCCTGCTCTGGCAGATGTATCGGAGGATTAAAGACCCTTACTACCTAAAGCATCCATGAAGGAAAATGTAAGAGCATCAGATGAGTCCTGCCACTGGGCACATCTGGTTGGCCACTGTGAGAACAGGACGCTGGACTAGACAGGCCCCCTTCGGTTTGATCCAGCAGCCCAGGCTCTTCTGATACACTTAAGGCTACCCAGCTGGAAATGACGAACGGATTTAATTGCTAATTTCTGCACTTTTCCCACATCAGTTTAATTTCCTCCACGGAGATAAAGACTGGCTGTTTTACTTCCCCTGCTGGGGGCAGCATTGATGGGAATCTCAAGGGTGCTCAGGTCCCGCTTGTGGGCTCCCAAGTTTGGCCACTGTGGAAACAGAGTGCTGGACTAGGTGGGCCTTTGATCTGATCCGGCAACCAAGCTCTTCTGAAGGTCTTCTTCAGTTCTTGTGAAGTTAGCAAGAATCTGTTCTCAGGTCAGGCAGACGGTGCACATGGAGGCTCATTGCTGAGGTGCAGACAAATGCATGGAGGAAGCGGTGGCTATGGATGGCTACTTGCCGTGATAACTGTGCTATCAGAGGAACTGCCAGCAGGGGCTGGCTCCAGGTTTCTGGGGTCCCTTGGGCACAGGCTATCGGGGGGGGGCTTGTCCCCTTGCTTTCCTCCTGTCTTGGCCCCACCCCTGGAAAGTGAAACAGAACTTGACCAATATGGCAATGCCCTATGGTCAAAGAAAAACAATGTAGCAGATCGTCCTAGAGTGCAGGACATGGAATCATGGGCTCAAGTTGCAGGAGGCCAGATTATGGCTGAACATCCAAGAAAAACTTTGCAATTGTTAGAGTGGTATAACAATGGGACCAATGACCTCAGGAGATGGTGGCCTCTCCAACGCTGGAGGCCTTCAAGAGACACCTGTTGGGTATGCTTTAAGTTGGATTCTTGCATTGAGTGGCCTTAAAGGACCCTTCCAACTCTACGATTCTGTGGTTCAATCCCCAATGGCATCTCCAGGTAGGGCTGGGAGAGACTCCTGCCTGAATCCCTGGAGAGCTGCTGCCAGTCAGTGTAGACAGTACCGAGCTAGATGGACCAACGGTCTGATTCACTTTGAGGTAGCGTCCTACATTCCTAAGCCTGCAAGCAGGACAGGAGCGCAACAGCACTCTTCCTGCCAATGGTGTAGTCATTCAGGGTCTCAGGGGGACTTAGACCCCTTACTTTTTGGGGATCCAGTTCCCAGGAGGGTCCCTATATCTCCAGTGTCCTGAGCCCATCAGCATGAAAGCGGAGTGTGTAAGCCATTGAGAGGAGCTTTCTAACTTGCTTCCTTGTTGTTTCCTGCTATTAGTTCCTACTCCAAAAAGCCAAGTTGTGGAGAGTGAGAATCGAAGTGTTGGAAGGAGCCTCTAAGGCCATCAAGTCCAACCCCCTGCTCAGTGCAGGGAACCATAGAAGAAGAGACAATGAATCCCAATGGTAGCATCCCATCGACATCATCAAGCGGTTTGGAAGCAGCAGGAGATAAACGTGCAGGCCCTGAATTCAGTAATTCAAGCAATATCTCTGCCAGTGAGAAAGGACAGTCAGATGGTGACAGTGACAGAGCAGCAGAAAGCAGGACTGAAGCCTGGCCAGATTGTTGTATAATCTGAGAAGGGGGCATGGCTGTGACTATTGTGAAGGGACTTCTGAATTTGCCACTCCGCCACTGCACCCACTTGCGATCCTGAGCCATTGGCATTCTGACCATGGAGGCAGAGAGCTTGGAAGCAGAGCAGTCTGTGCCTTCATACAATTTGCACAACACAATTTGCACATGCAATTTGATCCAACGTTTGCTGAATAAGCACAAATTTGCGTGCGAGATGCACCGTTCCCTCCCCTCCCGCCAATGCTTGACAGCTAATTAGGAGAATTAATTCACTTCTGCCTTTTGCTTTTAAGAAAGAAGACATTATTTAGCAACTAATTGTTGTTATTACAAAATGTTAAATATCATCATTTATTTCTCTGCCCCTGAACGGTGAATCTCCCAGTAATTTATTAAGGAGCAAGAAGCGCCTTAATCACATCGTTTTCCCCCCTCTTCCCCCCAGCAAACTGATGGAAAAGTTGAGCGCCATGAAGGGGGAAAAGCAGCAGCCATTTAATTTTTAAAAGGCATTTGGCAGAGCGGAGTGGCAGACCACTGGGTGGGAGGCAGGAAGTGGGCTTGCAAGGACAAACCTCATTTGCACCAAGGCTGTAGGGGGTGAACATGAGATGAAGATATGATAAAATCAAAAAGGAAGCACGATATGGAAAATGTGCAAGTAATTAAAGGCAGTGTCTGACTAAAGATTACAGCTGGCTGTCGCATGGCCTCTTCGCTCCTCCGGCCCAGTCCACGCTGGCGCGCTGCCTGTCCCCCCCTAAGCCACTGCTAGGAAGGGGTAGATCAACACCTTCCCATGCCACTCGTTGAGGGGGGATAAAAAGGCAAGTAGGAGAGGTGACATGATAGAAGTGTATAAAATTATACGTGGCCTGGAGATAGCAAACAGAGAAAAAATTTTCTCCCTCTCGCAGAACGCTAGAGCTGGTGGACATCCAGTGAAGATTCAGGACAGGCAAAAGAAAGGATTTCTTTCTAAAGCACATAGATAAACTCTGGAACTCACTCCCACAAGAGGCAGCGATGGCCACCAACTTGGAGGGCTTTAAAAGAGGGTTAGACAAATCCACGGAGGAGGAGGCTCTCGGCGGCTACCAGCCACGTTGCCTGTGCTCTGCAGTATGTTTCAGAATACCAGTTACTGGGGAAACACACTGTTGCGCTCAGGTCTGCTTGCAGGCTTCCCAGTTGGTTGGCCACTGTGAGAACAGGATGCTGGACTAGATGTGCCCCCTTTGGCCTGACCCAGCAAGGCTCCTCTTCTGTTCTAAATGGGCTCCATTTTGTCCTGCGTGTGAGCAGATTTCTGAGGATCCTGAAATCAGAAGTCCGCCCAGGTAAAGGCCAACAAAACTTCAGGGTAGTGGAGGACCACCAAAAGGACTCCACCAGAAGATCTCAGTAGAGCATAATGCACCCGCATGCGCACATGTGCTCAGAGAGGGAGGGAGTTTGTGCACTACAGCACTTCAGCAAATATATGGACCCAGCAGCTGGAAAGAGCACAATCTTGGCACAATCCCTAGCACAGGTTTAAGTATATAAATTAACCAGTTGGCAGTCCAGAGACATTGCTTCTTACCTTCCCTCTAACACTTTTAATTACAGCTCCAAGAGCTTCAAGGTTTGATGGTTTGGGGTTGGGGTTTCCCCCCCTTTAAGAAAAAAAACTTCTCAATAAATCCAGCTTTTAGAGGTCTCACCGACAAGCACGACAAGCACGTTGCATATAAACGCTTCATCACCTGACAACGGAGGAGCTGTTGATGCAGAGGGCATGTGTGTGTGCAAGAGAGAGAGTGTGCATTGCATTTTCAGTAGGGTCCTGAGGCTGCATTGGCAAAGATCACAGGGGGAGGAGAGGGAGGCAGTATTTTCATACAGGCCTGGCATTTGTAGGGAGAGCCTGAGAGCCAGGGTGGGTTTGCCTCTTAAAACTAGATCTCAGGGTCAAGCCAATGAAAACGAGATTCAGGACAGATGAAATTTATTCCATTTGAAGCATTCCGACCCTGCCCTCCAGATCAAAATGTCCAGGGCAGTCTGTAAGACCACCAATAAAAACACACTCTTGCACAGATGCAGAAAGGCAGCCCTATAAATAAAGCACAACATTTATTTTATTGAAAACATTTCAACAAAAGGATGGATTGATGCACACACGGTGCCCTATGTATGGAACTCCTTGCCACAAGATGCGGCGATGACCAAGAGGCCAGACAGAGTTGCCTAGAAGGCCACATTTGATCCATGCAGGTGGCTAAATTCTCCCAAAACAATTTCCCCTTGAAGCCTTAGACATAACCCACCAGTCCCAATATCAGATTGTGATTAAGCCCAAAGGTGGGTAACTGGAATAATTGCACATTCTCTTTCTTGCATCTCTATCCATTTCTCTCCTTTTCTCCTGTAGGTTTGCTTGTTTTTAGACTTTAATCCCCTTGGGACAGGGAGCTACACTTTGGAAAGTGCCCTGTACGTGGATGACACCTGCATCGTCGCCACCTTCCTCGGGAGGCCTGCAATATGCCCATCCTCTCCCACCAGTTCTTGGCAGGATACCCATTCTCCCAGTCCTCTGTCTGCCTCCCAGCGCTGGCCCTATCCTGAGACAGAGCGTGGCAACAGCCTCAGGTGGCAACGGCACAGCTCCCCAACTGAGCTTCCTGACCAAAGCCTTCTGTTGCAGGATGGAGCTGTGTGCACAGAACGGCCCATCCTGCAACCCTAAAATTGACTTCCTGTCCTCAGGTGGGGCAGACCACCCTGTCCCATTGCCAGAATCGGAATAAAGAGTCAACAGCCAGCCCAGCTGGTTTCTGCACGCAGAGGACGGAGGGAACATTTTTGCATCGGGCAGCAAAACGGTGCTGGCTGGTGCCCATTGGGACAGGCAGGGCAGAAGGCAAGGAGCCCAACAATAGATGGAGCCAGAGCCAATGATGGGTGGAGCCAACTCATTCTAATTTTGCCCCATCCTCCTCCTCCTCCCTGCCGAGTTCTACAAGGGGCAACACCAAAACTGAGAAGGGGGAGAAAGTTGACAGGCAAGGCCACCCTTTGGACTGGATGAAAGTAAGCAGAAGGTGGGGGCTGGCTGAGGATGGTGGGGCAGTGCCCTCCCTCGCCCTGGTGGACCAGCCTCCAACGTCTTGGGACGGCCCTGCTCACTCACCTCCACTGCCCTCTGCCAAGGTCGCATCTCTCCAAAGGCTGTCCCACTCCCAAAGATGTTAAGGCCCATCACTCCTCCTCCTCCTCTCCCTCAACTATCACCTGATAGTGGCCGTTCCAGCAGTGGGAGAACTGAGGAAGGAAAAAGCTCACACCATCACCTTTGCTGTTATAAGAGTGCCTATTTAAACTTTTAAAAATAATTGGCATCTGAGCTTGTGTGTTGTTTTTTCCTCCTCCCTTGCTGTCCCTTTCCCCTTGCATGTCGTGTCTTTCAGACTGTAAGTCTGCAGGCTGGGATGCGTCTCATTTGCATTGATTCAATGTAAGCTCCTTTGAGGGTCTTTGGGGCTGAACAGCAGGGTACACACACTCCCCGTAAATAAATAAATGCTCAGTGGTGATTTTTCTGTGACAGGATAGAGATGAATAATGCCCCGCTGCTGGGGACAGAATAGCTGGCACCTCCGTTGACCCCCATGTCATTACTGAGGGTGGTGGACACAGGAGTTATGGTGTCACATCACAGCTGAGGTGTGCCAAATAAAGTTCTATTTAGTGCACTTAGCTTCAATACCAAGATGCTGCCTTGTTCCCACAAGCCAAGCATGTCTAGATGCCCGAAGAGTCTGCGTTGAAGTCAGCCCAGCCATCAACCTCGATCTTGGCCGCGGCATGCTCCAGGGACCCTTTAAGTGCAACCCTGACCTGCTGAAATTGGCGCTAGAACCTTGAGGCAAGAACTGGCTTTAGCGGAGAGGGAGATGTGGGGGGCGGAAAAGAAGAGGTGGCGGTTTTATTTGCTACAGAGTGGCGCTTGCTTTTTATGGGAGCAACTCAGGAGAGAGACATAAATATCCCACATCCACAGCCGACCTCAGATGGGGCTTATCCCCGGTGAGTAATGAAAGGCCTTAAATCGAGCAGCCGTTTAAGTCACCAAAGAGTTATGGCACAAGAGCACCGTCGGCCCAGCCGGTAAAAGCAGAGTCCCACAAGCTCTGGAAAAGACAGCGATGGAAACAAAACAATCTTTGCTGTGGCTTCTCCCATTACCATTGCTCTTGTATTGGCCATGTTGTGTGTGTGTGTACATTTAATGACTGCGTTGGCTCGGTTTTTCATTGCAGCTGCAAGCCGCTTTTGGCAGCTCCCAGGAGCTGGAATAGTGGGATATAAAGGTTTGAAAGCATAATCATGAAATAATAAAACAATCTAGGCAGAGAGCACGGCGAGTCAACCTAATTCACCCTTCCGAAACCAACACACAGGAAGGAAACAGCCATCCTTCAGAATCTGCACTTCCCTGGATTTTGCTATTTTCCAACCAAAAGACCTGTATCAAAATGCATATGTAAGCGTGCATAAAAAGGCATATCTTGGTGAAACCAACCTGCAAAAAAGGTTTATGTTAAGACAAAATGACTTGCAAACAAAAGGGTATATATTTTGCAAAATTGCATAGAAAAATGTGCTTATTAGGAGAAACATGCTGTCAAATGCATGATGGGTTTTCCTGAAGATTTTGAAAAAGAGTCATTCATAAACTGAGGAAGGACTGAACTTAAGTTTGAACAAATGAGAAACCCAAATGGACATGTTTGTCCAACCTTGCACAACTTTTGTACAACCACAAGGGAGGTGTTTGAGGCCCCTAGCAAACAAAACATCACAACTTCCAAACTTTGTTCTCCAGAGATGGTAACAGAATTAGAATAAGTCCTCAACTGAGTGCGCAACAAAGGCTGTTATACTTTCCCTCATTTCCCCAGAGAAGCGTGGGGAAAGGTAGCAAGTCTCCGTTTTCATCCTAGCTGGGGGAGAAGAAAGATTCCCCCCCCCATATTTCGATGGAGAGACTCTGGATTTAGGGTTCAGAGTCCCTTTTTGCAATCAAATTAAAAGAAAATTAAACATAGCGAGGAAATGACGAGGCCCCCGGGGGTCATCCCATCACCAAATCAAAAGCTCCGCAGCTGATTAAAAAGGCAAGAGTAGAGGGGGAGGGGAGAGCAGTGGAGTCAGGTGGCGATATAAAGATCTCATTCAGAATGGAACAGGAAGGGTCTACGGAGGGTGCGGGAGGCGCACTCATTGCTCTCGGGGACCTTAATCAAGGTTGGAGGTCGCTCGTCTTACAAGAAGGCCCATCATCCCATTTGACACGGGTGGCCTTTCTGGAGAGACGGCAGAAAATCCAAGCAGCCTTCAGGAGAGCTCATTATATTTAATATTGGCAACACGGAGCAAGATGTTCACAGACGCCGAGCTGTAATGAAATAAGCCAGGGCCAGGGAAGATGGAAACGACGAGAGCAGGATGGTAGCTGAGATGAGGGACGGACGGAGACAAAAGAGGCCTTGAGCCAATGTGGGGGCCAAGCCAGGGGCCCCAACTCCTGACAAACTTCTGGGAACCATGCGGAACATTTCGAAGCTGCTTCAGCTGTCACATAGGCAGCCCCCAAAGTAGGGAGTGAGGGTGGCAAGTCCCCATCCCCACACAAGAGGCCTGCCCTCCATAGTTGGACCACTGGGCTTACATGAACGAAGGTATAACTGAATCATATAACGGAAGCCTGGAAGGATCAGGGCCGGCTCTACCAGCAGACAGGGTGAGGTGCACACACGCACCCCAGGTCATGCTCCAGCGGGTGCCCAGGGGGGCTCAGGCCCCAATCCCAGGAGGCATAACCCAATGAGCACAGGGTTGCAGGCACAGCATAGTCCAAACAAGCTAAGGTCAAGCACGGAGAATCAATCTAGGTCCAAAAAGTGATCCAGAGACAAAGTCGAGCAACAGCCCACCATCAATATTGCAGGGAGTTCGCACATGCAAGGTGCGGCTCAGCACGGCTGCAGACAGAACTGAAATCAGGAGCCGGAGACCTGTGCCATTTCCAGCAACTAGGGAGCTCAAGAAGGAGACCGTAGAAGCTCTGGCCTCCTAGAGCACACCCTAACACAATGAGCCTGGCTACTGTAGACACAAGAAGCTGCCTTTCCAAGTCAGGCCATTGGTCCATCTAGCTCAGTATTGCCTACACTGACTGGCAGCCACTCTCCAGAGTTTTAGGCCAGGAGCCTCTCCCAGCCCAATCTGGAGATGCTGCTGGGGCTTGAACCCGAGACCTTCTGCACGCAGAGCGGGGCCTCTGCCAATGACCTATGGCCTCGCTCTTCAGCCAGGACCTCTTGCTGCTGGCATTCTCAAGGGCTGGGGAGTGATGGCTCCACCGCTTCCTCTGACAGCCCCCAGGGTTCTTCAGCAGCCCCTCAAGGGGGTCCTTGGCCCCCATTCCTGCTCCTTAAGGTTCTCAACTGGGACGGGGGGGCTGGTTCCTTCTCTGAGGACTCCCTGCCTGGTACCAGGTCAGCTTTAGGCATGGTAAACAGGGAAATCTGGGGGTTTTGGCCTCAGACGCTCAGAACCACTTGGCTGGCCTCGATCGCCCTTGCGCCTTGATTTCAGACAGGGGCATAAGTTGCTGCTCCATCTCTAGCCTGAAAATGTGTCGCATTGGCCCTGATCCTTAGGCGTTCCAGGCAACCGGTGTGGGTGGAGATGGATTTGGTTCTCTTCCAGGCAGACCTCTTCTGATACTCGGGCGGGAATGACAGAGGACCCAGAGTCACCCCGAATCCTGAGATTCACTGGGGAGGGCTGCGTGGCTCCTGCCCCTCCTCCTTCAAGGAGGCCTCAATTTGGGGACCTGCAAATGACTGGACCATTATCACGCAGGCACATTCATCGAGCTAGAAGCAGATTGGACTCAGGGAAAGGGAGTCTTTACACTCTGTTAAGAACATCCTTCCAGCAGTGGGTGGAGCCAGGGGGAAAGTAGGTGGAGCCAGGGGGAAAGTAGGTGGAGCCAGCAGAAAGTAAGGATGGATGGATCTGTCCATTTTGATTTCTCTCCTTTCCTCCGTTTTCCACTCTTAAATTCAGTTCCCAAAATTTCTGTCGGTTTGTGATTTTTTAAAAAAGTTTTGTACAGTCCTCATGAAAACTCACCAGCATTTTGCCTAATGCATTTTTGTCTGTTGTTTTCCATGAATAGATGCATTTTTAGGGACACTTTGCCCTAGTATGCACATTTTTGTACACGCTGCTGGGCAGGAGAGCTGGGCTGCAAAATTCAGAGATGTGCAAATTGCAAAGAATTGCAGTTCGCGCACTTGTTTCGGAAAGTGCTGATTAGGGAGGTTCACCTTTAAATGAAAGCCGAATTGAATCTTCTCCGCCATCCCTGGGTAAAAGAGTAAGTGTCCAGAAGCCAAGAGTGAGCCAGGCTGCAGCTGTGACTCATATCTCTGTGCAATCGGTTACACTCTAGCCACACAAAAGTCAGAGGGTTGTGCATGCTCGCACACACACACTTCCATTCGGGCAAGCGAGAGGCATGACCAGAGTTCACAGGTGCATTCCAGCCAGGCACAAACACTCAAGGGAGGTGTGAAGCTGGGCCAGTGAGGCATGTGGCCTGGGAAGAGTTTTGAGGGCTGGTTAGAGAGGCCTGGAGGCCACATTTGGCCCACAGGCCTTAGGTCCCCTACACACAATTTACATATACACCTTTTTAAAAAAAAGAAAGTAATGTGTGAATGAGACAACTGTGTGTATCTTCTTGGTACAATCACCAAAGAGTCAGGAAGATTTAAAAATAAAATCTGCCTTAGTGCCACAGACTGGTCCCGCCAATCACATGTGCCACAGGAAACCGGCGGCTGCGTAATGTGTGAACCATTTCCTTGGCAAAAATCCCTGCTTGTATATGGGAAAGGAGAGGAAGTTAGTGAGTCAGGGCCTCTTGCAAAAGAAGCGTCTGACAGCTGAAAGCAAAAGAGAGGAGCGAGAGGCATCCCGCCAGCACCGTTGATGCTTGCTGGGGATCAAACACACTTTGCCAAATGTTTAAATGTATTATTCATCCCACCAATGAGATGCAATCTTTGGGGCTTCTTCTTCTGCTGCTTTCCTTTCTTTATTTTTAATTTCAAGGAATCAAAAAGGGGACACACACGCACATCTTGCAGCCACAAAAAGCAGGCTGTGTCTCCAGAGGATTAGTGTGTCTACAGAATTAAACCAGGGAGGTTTTTCCTTCTCCTTTTGCATGAACGAGGGAGGGAGGGAGAGGCGTCATATATAAACATGTAGCATTAGTTTCAGATCTTGAAGACTTCAGATCACCCCGTCGCCTGTCATTGGGCAGAGGGGGGGCACGTGAAACAGAGAGATCGGAAACGACAGCAAAATGTTTTATGGACATAATAAATTGCTGTTGAAGGGGGGGGCGGAGAGAAATGTTTCCCTTGAAACAAACAGCACAGCTTTCCAATCTACAGACAAATGTGCTTCTGGAGATAAAAATGTGAGGGTTACAAATGACCCCTCCTAAGGCCCATAACGAGCGCTGGGGAGGAGAAGCCAATTTATCGGAAACAATTTTCCTTTTCGGCCACCGGCCTCCTCTAACCCAGCCTTCGCCAAACGGGCACCCTCCAGATGTTTTGCTGTGCCAGCTGGGGCTGATGGGAGTTGCAATCCAAAGGATCTGGAGGGCGACGGGTTGGCAAAGGCTGCTCCAATCATCTGCGGCCCTTTCTAGAGGTTTCCGGATTCACACGGCTTCCCTTCGTCCCATCTTTGTGTTTCAAAAAGGCAGCGTAGTATTGCATCATTTCAGCGGATGGAAAGAATTCAAGCATGGCTGTATCTACACAGCCCACCCTCCCCTTTTAAGCATAGATTTGCAGAAGCTGGCATTGATGCCGAAAGGCACTGCCATGCCGGTGGGAAAAAAATCCATTTGACCAACTGTATACCTGAAGTGCCGGGAAAAAATATATATACATATAATACATTGCTAGGATACGAGCCCTCTGGGGAAGCGATGGGGTGCATGAATTTATAATGGCGGCATATCGATCCATTAATATTTCACGCAGGTCCCGTCGCGGCCTCAGAAATGAAAAGATTCAGGGAAGACACACGTGGAAACTCCAGAGAAAGACGGAGGAAGCAGTGACTTTTGAGTACAAGAGGAAGGAATTGTGGACGCCAGGAAGGCCTCTGGTGGGCATACTCGGGTGGTTCATCCAGAAGGCCTCAGATTTAACCTCCAGTTTAAAAGGGGATGAATTCGTGAGACCGGGAAAGGCAGTGCCTCAAACCTGAGATGGGGGCTGCCAGTCTAGGTTAGGTGGACTAGGGATGGGATCTGTTGGCCGGTGCTGGTTTGAAAGCATTCCATCGACCTAACAGCCCGGTATCAATTTGACTTCATTCTTTGTCCACTTGTCAATTATGACTTATGGCGACCCTATGAATCTTTCCAGATATATCCACAGGGTTTTCATGGTAAGAGGTATTCAGAGGTGGTTTACCATTGCCTTTTACTAATCCGGGGTTTTTCCCCCCTTGCAAAAGATATTGACATTAATTGCGATATTTTGAAATGAGGTATCGATAATTTTAAAGGAAATATCCATGTTTTGAAAGGAAATATTGATCAAATGATTGTTCTTAGTATGGTATTGTAGAGGTGGAATTTTAAAAAAAACAGTTTTTGCAAACAGCCACGGGAAATTGCTACATAAAAATACGATCCACAACGATAAATAAGCGGATTAAATGAAAATTTGGTACCAAGGGCAGAATTCTAGCACATTCCCGAAGTGAACCAGTGCTCTGATTCCGTACGACACAGCTCCTTAGGGTTCAAGGCCAGGCTTCCCTAACCACGTGCCTTCCAGATGATTTGGACTCTAACAGTCCTGGCCAACATGCACACCTACCTTTAAAAACAACCCTTGAAAACAAAACATCTTTAAAAGGATCTTAAAATTGAGAGAGGTATATGAGTGCGGTGCAGAAACTAACCTACTATGCAAAGGTCAAATTAACATTCATTGCCCCGCCTACTTGTGCTGCTGGCCCTGCCCACCCTGGCATGTGGCCCCCCAGAAGGGCGTGTGGCCCTCGGGCACAACAAACGTTTCCCTTTTGTTATGTTCCAGCAAAGTCCAGTTTCTCAGCCAGAGCTGCGTCCTTGCTGGTGCTCCGTTCTCCCCCCTTCCCACACTCGTGAGCCAGCAGCCGCCTGCTGCCATGTCAGGGTCCAGCGGCGGTGCTAAAAATACCCACAAAGCTTGAAGGCAAACAGTGGCACAACAGGAGATGTGGAGAAACTAGCAACGCGGAGCCAAGAGAAGTCTGGATTCGCAATTGTAATGGCCAAAAAAATGCTCAGGGGGCCACAGAAGGAGAGCAGAAGCCAAACAAGAAAAGCAGAATGTACAGCTGCAAGCGAACTCGGATGGCTTTCAAGGAGCGTGAGACCCATTTATGGAAAATGAGGCTGACAGCTACTAGCTACGATGGCTATATTTTACCTTCACTGGATGCCACCAAAGCCCAGTCGCTGGTCAGGTCCTGCTTGTGGGCTTCCTGTTTGGGGCACCTGGCTGGCTACTGCAAGACACAGGAGGCTGGCCTAGATGGGACCCCTTTTGGCCTGATCCAGCTGAAGGGCTCTTACACTCTTCCAGAGGTCTGCAAGCCCAGCTGGCCAGCACCCTGGTAAGGAGTACGGAGTTCGCTGCAGTGGGAAATTCCTAGCAGTACCAAGTTGGCTTGATCATGACTAAGAGAGGCACATTGGGGGTGGGTAAGATGGAGAGGAACTGAAGGGGGGGTGCAGTCCCAATCAGAGCAAAACGTAAAGAGAGAGTGCCTTAAAACCACAGGCTGCAACGTCAACATAGCGAAGGGAGGCAATGGGATGAGTTTTTTAAAAAAAACACCTCCACAAAATTAAGCAAACTAATGCCTGAGGATGGATTTTCTTAAAAACTTTGCTATCTCTGCTCGGTGCTTATGTCAAAGGAAAAAGTGGGGGCTGCTCATGAACTGTTAAAAGCACCCCTGCCACGCGGTCGTGAGGAGAGGCAAGAAAAGGAGGTGGCAATGCAGCCTCAGGTCGCTCCCACCACTGCGAGCCAGAGAGGTCCAAAGGGATGACCCAAACTTTGCACACCGCCACGGTTGGTTATGTGGTGGTGGACCTGTGACACCTCCCCCAAGAGGCTGTTGGACCACAATTCTCATCAGTCCTGACTGTTGGGCCTGATGGGAAAGGCGTCCAATAATACCTGAACGATTACAGGTTCCTCATCCCTAGTGTAGGCCAGGCTTTGCCAACCTGATGCCCTCCAGATGTTGTGGACTACAACTCCCATCAGCCCCAGCCAGTGCAGGCATATGATGGCAGGGCTGATGGAAGCCATAGTCCAAAACATCTGGATGGCAGCCTGCTGACAAGGGCTGTCACAGACAATACTGAGCTAGGAAGACTAATGGTCTGACTACGTATAAGGCAGCTACCCACATACCTATTCCCCTGTTGTTTGTCTCCAGAGTCTGGTGTTGAGAGGTTTTACTGCTCCTGTCCATGGAAGCTCTATTAGCACTGGAGTTAAATGCTTGGCAGAAGCTGAACTGTAACAGGATCCCTGATGAAGAAGCACACTTTGCCCTGGATATAATCGCACAGAGACTCTGGCTTTAGGAAAACAAGGAAGCTTGCATTTATTGTAAAAAGGTAGAGGTGTCCCCGCACTTGTAGTGCGAGTCATTTCCGACTCTTAGGGTGACCTCTTGCGACGTTTACTAGGCAGACCGTATATATGGGGTGGGATTGCCAGTCCCTTCCCCGGCCTTTCTTTACCCCCCAGCGTATGCCGGGTACTCATTTTACCGACCACGGATGGATGGAAGGCTGAGTGGACCTCGACCCCTTTTACCGGAGATTCAACTTCCTCCTTCGGTTACCACTCTGCGCCACGGAACTACTTATTGG
Organism: Rhineura floridana; assembly: GCF_030035675.1. NCBI lineage: Eukaryota > Metazoa > Chordata > Lepidosauria > Squamata > Rhineuridae > Rhineura > Rhineura floridana. Next base: position 19,204,361 of record NC_084500.1, on the reverse strand, counting down.
ATGCAGGAAAAATCCCAGTTCTAGCTAGCTAAGGTTGGAGATGCAAACAGCCCTGCTTGCTCTTTCATCTCTGCAGGAGAGAGAGAGAAAGGAAAGATGTCTCCCCTCCCAAGATAGGAGAGAGAAAAGGGGAGGAGTCAGGAAATGAGGTCAGCAACCCCTAAGTATCAATCGAGCACCTGAAGGAAGGTCAGCACAGGTTAGGTCAGAAAGACAGTCTAGGAAGCGTGGAGGTTCCCCTCTCTATCTGCTTTAACCCCATACAAACCTACAAGCGAGTTGAGTTGCATCCCATTCCCAACACTTATAATAATAATAATAATAAACTTTATTTCTACCCCGCCCTTTTTCCAATAGGACTCAGAGCAGCTTACAACTAAAAACAACACCATTAAAACATACAGAGTATATTATTAAAAAAGAATTAAACTATGAGAAAAATTAAAACCATAAACTATAGGTTAAAAACAGCGGACAATTTAAAATAATAAAATCATATAATGTAATCACCAAACCTATGACACTTAATCCTGGTCGTTCTCTGTCCCAAATGCCCGTTGAAATAAAACAGTCTTTACTTATCACCGGAAAGACGGCAAGGAGGGAGCTGATCGCACCTCACTCGGGAGTTCCACAGCCTAGGGGCGGCCACCGAAAAGGCCCTATCTCATGTCCGCGTCATATGTGCTTGCGAAGGTGTGGGGAGCACAAGAAGGGCCTCACCTGAAGATCTCAAATCCCGGACAGGTTCATGTAGGCAGATACGATCTGTCAGATAGTCTGGACCTGAGCCGTATAGGGCTTTGTAGGTCAAAACCAGCACTTCCAACAAACTCTATCGGTGGAACCTGCCATCCTGCCTGTTAAACAGCTCCATATCACTTTATTATCATTATTTTATTTTAATTTATTTCCCATTCCTCACCATAAGATCCCTGGAGGAATTGCAACAACTTTAAAATGCAGTATTAAAATCATTATTTAAACGTTGTGGTTGTATTTCTGCTGCTGTTAAAGATTTTTTTAAAAAGAGAAACTGTTTACAACAAATTTATAGTCAATATCTCCACAGCCAGTTTGTATCTCCAAACTGGTATAAAGAAACCTGGATTATTGCACTTTTTGGCAAAACTTGCTTGTTTTTATTATGGGCACAAAGTCGGAGAGGGGAGAGAGTGACCACGTCAAGAAGCAATCATGTTGGGGCAGGGATTGAATTTTTATTCATTTTGCATTAGAATGCCAATTGGAATGACAATATTCAGCCACATACTTTGTTTTCACTCGGGTGACCTTTTGCACTGCAGATCTGCTTTCATTGCCCCTCTTATTTCTGATGCTTGGACTGCACACTGTTGTTTGGAAAATGGACTGCCTTCAAGTCGATCCTGACTTATGGCGACCCTATAAATAGGGTTTTCATGGTAAGCAGTATTCAGAGGGGGTTTACCACTGCCTCCCTCTGAGGCTAGTCCTCCCCAGCCGGCTAGGGCCTGCTCAGCTTGCCACCGCAGCACAAGCCAGCCCCTTCCTTGTCTGCCACTGCCAGCTGTGGGACAACTGGGCTCCTTGGGACTATGCAGCTTGCCCACAGCTGCACAGGTGGCAGGGCACATAACCCCTGAGCCACTCCCTGTGGGGGTGATCTTTAGTTGGCCCTTGACACCCAGGAGGCATGAGTGGGGATTTGAACTCACAGGCTCTGGACTCCCAGCCAGGCTCTCCTCCCCACTGTTTAGGAAGCCAAAAAAGGCACCAGCCATGCATAAGAAGGATCAGCAAGGTCAAGGGGACCCCTCCAAGGTACTCAAAAGTACCAAAAAAACCCCACTTTTTGGGGGGGGGAATCTAAGAGGGGAAACCCTCCAAAACAGCTCAGTGATGACTGAGTATGGTCAGTAACCATGGAGGGGCCGTATCTCAAAGTCAGAGCACCTGCTTTGCTTACAGAAGCCTCAAGTTCAATCCTCCACAGCACCTGGGAGAGACTCCTGCCTGAAACTCGCATAAGGCAGCTTCCCATGTCTGCATGGCATGCTGGCTAACTTTAGGAAGGTGGGGGGGGACCCAGGAATGTTGGAAGGTGGGGGTGCAATGGGGGGTCCCAGAGGAGGTCTCCAAGTTGCAATGTTTCATTTGTTTGCTTGCTTTTCAGGAAGGACATAACCGTATGTCTGAGTCCTAGTGTCCCACTTCCAGCATCAGCCAAGGGGTTGCCTCTGGGAAGCAGGTCACAAAGAGCCAGGACGGAGAACAAAAAGGAATAGTCAAGAAATCAGAAGAAGGCTAGGACTGGGGAGGGCAGCTATGAGAGAACTAGAAAAGGTCCCCAAATGCAAAGGTGTGTCACTGGACACTAAAGTCAGGATCATTCAGACCATGGTATTCCCGATCTCTATGTATGGATGTGAAAGTTGGACAGTGAAAAAGGCGAATAAGAGAAAAATCAACTCATTTGAAATGTGGTGCTGGAGGAGAGCTTTGCCGATACCATGGACAGCGAAAAAGATAAATAATTGGGTGTTAGAACAAATTAAACCAGAACTGTCACTAGAAGCTAGAATGATGAAACTGAGGTTATCATACTTTGGACACATGATGAGAAGACCTGATTCACTAGAAAAGACAATAATGCTGGGGAAAACAGCAGGGAGTAGAAAAAGAGGAAGGCCAAACAAGAGACGGATTGATTCCATCAAGGAAGCCACAGACCTGAACTGACAAGATCTGAACGGGGTGGTTCATGACAGATGCTCTTGGAGGTCACTGATTCATAGGGTCGCCATAAGTTGTGATCGACTTGAAGGCACATAACAACAACAAATTCGCATGGCATGCAGTTAAAACGATGGGATCTGCTCCCATAAGATGCCACAAGTCTTGATGGCCACCAACTTGGATGGCTTAAAAAGAGGATTAGACAAATTCAGTGGGGATAATTAGGCTTTCAATGGCCACTGGCTACAACGGCTATGCTCTGCCTCCAGAATCGGAGGTGGCATGCTTCCAAGCACTAGTTGCTGGAAACTGCAGGAGGGGAGAGTGCTCTCGCACTCAGGTCTGGCTTGCGGGCTTCCTGTTGAGCCATTTGGTTGGCCACTGTGAGGAGGCTGGACTGGAGAGCTCTACTTTTGTTCTTATGTGAAGAGGGAGGGCTGCTGGTTGAACTTAGCATCTGATACTCAAAGGTAGACTCCCTCTGCACATGGAGTCTCCATTTAGCTATTCTGACCAAGACACAATAAATCTATCCATCCTGAATGTGTCTGATACTTTTTTTAAAAAACGGAGGTCACTGATTCATAGGGTCGCCATAAGTCATAATCAACTTGAAGGGGCATAACAACAACAAAGGGGCTATCACCACACCTTATGGCAGCGAGTTCCACCAGTTCATGACAAGGTGTGCGATAAAATGCTTCTCCATCTCTGCCCATTGTTTTCCTCAGGTGACCTCAAAGTCCGGTACGAGAGCAGGAGGCAAATTGCTCGCCACCCAACTCACACACCCTCCTCTGCTGTTGTCTCTGATAAACATGTTTTCCATAGTTGCGTGTGGGCTTTGTAGCACTTCAACAGACACGCGCGCACGCACACTTCCTTGTGTGTAGTTAATGGCAGCAGGATGAAAGGAATGAGTTCACCTGCCAGACAAATGAGGCCTCCCTCGTGGCACCTTTGTCCCTCTTAAAAGCCATCGTCTGTCTCCAGCTCTGGAACGGAGACAGGCGGCAGAGAGGGAGGGAAGGGATTCTGAATCAGGCAGAGCTCTCCATCACTGCCACCTCACCTGCCAGTCAAGATCTGGGTCAGTTGAATCTCTCTCTCCCACCCCGACAAAAAGACCAGCATTAAAAAGGTGCAAGCCGGAAAGCTGGGGCATGGGGGCAAAGAGGACTCTGACCCACCAACCTCACTCTGCCCTCAGCCAGCCTGCCACTGCCTGCCTTCCTGCTTTCATAGCCAGTCCAAAGGGTGGCACGGCCTGCCACCTTCCTCCTCCGCCTCCAGGATGCCCCTTGTAGGGAGGAGAAGGATGGGGGCAAAACGAGAACGAGTTGGCTCCGCCTGTCATTGCTCTGGCACCACCTACGGTCGGACCTCCCTGCCTTCCACCCTCCCAGTCCCAAAATGGGCACCAGCCACTACTGGGAGCAGGTATTACCTTTCAAGCCCGAAATGGCCTGGATGCCTGAAGGCCCAGCATCTCCCGAAGGGGCCTGTCTGTTCTTTAAGATCAGCAGGGAACGCCGTGCATGTCTGAAGACTCAGATGAAAACTTGGGTTAGGCTCCTGCTTTAAAATGCTTCCTTGATTTTGTTTGTTTGTTTAGACAAGCCTAGCCAGATGTGTAATTGTGCTACTTAAAAAAACACCAGCTGATTTTATCTATATTTTGATCACTTTATTATGTCAACTGTTTTTAAAGTTGTAATGACTGTTTTGTACTATTTCATGTAAGCCACTGAGAGGTGGTTTTTTAAAATTATTATTGAGCAGGCTTTAAATCTTGCTAATAAATAAACATTATGCAGAGGACCCGGCCCTGCTGCCAGAAGCCAAAGGCCACCCCAAAAATGAGTTCCCCTTTAACCAACCAACCGGGGCTTCCAGGGCGGTGGGGCCTACCATAGCCTAGGTCTGATCAGCCTACTTAAGGCTTTCAGTGGGGTCCAGCTCCTTGCAGAGACCTCTCTGGCTGCTGCTTTAGGAAAGGCCCTGTGGAGCTGTTCAAGGTCCTGAATGCTCTCTGCTGGATTCCCAAACTGCGGCTCAGGCTTGTGACTGGACACTCCAGGGAGGCACACCTCACCGGGACATGGGAGATGGTCTTCCCTGTAGCTGCACCTAAGCTGTGGAACTCCCTGCCTCAGGAGTTCCATCTAGCCACCTCTTACCTGGCCTCCGATCTTCCCCAACATCACACACTCTGGTATGTTCTTCTCACTCATGAATGCATTTGTGTGAATCTTTCCCCCTACGAAATGCAAATTGTTATTCTTTGCAGCTGGAGAGTTGCATCTCAAAACTGCATAAACTGGAAGGCTGCCTGTGTTTCAGTTTCTGTGAATTAGCTGGGTTTGTGTGAGAATGCAAACGGGACCAATTTCTCCCCCAGCTCGCTTCCATCCTGCCCTCACCCACATTTTGCTGTTGGCCCACCCACCCCCACACTCTCACCCCCACCCCACCCCTTCTGATGCTAGCCTGTAGGGCTTGCCCAATACATTTTGCTTCCCCCACAGCACAAGAGGCAGAATAATGGGGGGGGCTTCAGAGGGGCCATGTGGCCACACAGATAAATGGCTGGTGGGGGGAGTCAGGAGGAAGATGCCGGGCAGGGGGAGCTGGTGCCCACAGAAACTGGTGGAGGGGAAGGCAGGGAGCCGAACAGTAGGTGGCGCCAGAGCCAATGACAGGCAGAGCCAACCAATCCTAGTTTGGTCCAAATCCTCCTCCCTGCTGAGTTGTACAAGGGGCAACCCTGAGATTGAAGAGGAAGCTGTGGACAGGCAGGGCCACCTTCTGGGCTGCTTGTAAGTAAGGAGGCAGCCAAATGGAACCTGGCTGAGGACAACCTGCTGGGGGGCAGTGCCCCATTTGCCCTCATGGACTGGCCTCCACTGAGCAGGGGAGCTGCTCTTGCTTCCTGGCCCCAGCATCTTGCCTCCCTCTGCCTAACGACAGGGCCGGGATCCAACCTGAAAAAGGAAGCAATTGCCCCCATCAAGAATTCTGCACAGGTCTAGGCTGTTCCATCACTGTGGCATCTCCCCCCCACACACACTTCTTACTCCCCCGCTGGCATTTAAAAACTGTGCGTGCTGAGCAAAGCAAATTGGAATTTTGCTCAAAGATGAATCTCTTTTCTCCACGCACCTTGGTATTTTGAAGGTATGGAAGTCATCCCTCTCTCTTTTTTTTAAGCAAAGGAGAGAAGAAACTTGCAGCTCCATTTTAAAACACACACACTCCAGGCCCTCTTTCACTGTTCAATTAGGCTTCTGAAGCAATTTCCCTTGCATTTGGGAGCGATTAAGACCGTGATGTGTAAACACAGAGCCCATTGTTCTCGACAACGCCCACCTCCCCACAATTAAACAGAAGCATTAAAAGAGAGGGGGAGAGCGAGCGAGCAGACAATTAAAACCCAAGTTGCACAATTTACTATCTACCTCTCGGAGCTGGAGGGAGCGTGGGTTCCTGCTGTCGGCACAGAAATGCTTCAAGCAGCATTTCCAAATGGCTGGCAAAAACCGCAGCCCCGAAACGGGCAGAGGGAGACCCGTCTGCAGGACTGGCCTGGCCAGGATGGAAAGTGTGGGTGGGCTAGGCTGTGCTCTTAAGGCAAGGGTGGGGAGCCTATATCAGTCCGAGGGCCGCATTTCCTTGTGAGCAACCTTCCGGGGGCCACATCAGTGAAGGCTGGTCTATGGGGGCAAATAGGGTGTTGCCCCAGCCTCCTCAGCCAGTCCCCACTTGCCTGCTTTTTTACTTGCAACTAGCCCAGGGGGTTGCCCTTGAAGACAACTCAGAAACCCCAATGGGTCTGAAATGCAGCAGTCAAATTGTTGGCTGGGGTTCCACTTAGATTTCCTTACAACCCCTGGTTTAAAACAGTTGCATGGGTTGCCAGTTCATTTCGGGGCTCAATTCAGGGTGCTCATGATGGTGTTTAAAGTCCTAAATGACTTAGGCCCCAAATACCTGAGAGACTGCCTCCTTCCCTACAGACCCTCTCGGGTGTTGAGATCAGCAGAGGGGCCCTCTTGGCAGTTTGACTGCCCTCAGAAGCTGGGTGGGTGACGGCCCAAAGGAGGGCATTCTCTGTGGCAGCCCTAAGTCGTTGAACTCCCTCCCCACAGAGGTGTGCCAGGCACCCTCATTGTACAGCTTCTGTCGTGTGCTGAAGATGCACCTTTTCACCGTGTCTGTCTGTCTGTCTGTCTGATTGATATCCTGCCCTTTCTCCAAATAGGAGCCCAGTAAGTTTTTGACACCTGATTTTTAGGACCCACTCTAGTTGCGACTGTAATTTGCTTTAAATGATTTTTAATCATGCATTTATATTGTTGTGACCCGCCCTGGGACCTACTGGTCAAGGGTGGGTAATGCAATTATTATTATTATTATTGTTATTGTTATTGTTTAATATTATAATATCCAGAAGGCTCCATTCTAGACGCACAGAAGTCTGAGGTTTCCACACAAGCCCTTCCCCTCTCCCCATCCAAGCAAGCAAGTGGCATTCTCATAGCTCAAGGACACAGGGCAGCCAGGCAAAACCGACAGAGAAGCATTCTGTGCAGGGCTGGTGAGGGGCATGGCCTTGGGGGCAGCTCAAGGGCCAAGCAGAGAGGCTGCATTCAGCCCCAGGGTCTGAAGGGCAGTGGGCATGACCCAGGAGCAAAACCTACAGGTCTGGATGCCTGAAAGGGAACATTCAGAGGGCACATCTGCATGAGAGTTTCTAAGGGCCGGCCCTACCATTAGGCCGCCCCCCCCCTCCAAGTCTCCTAAGCTAGTCTTCTCAGCACCTCCTAAGCTAGCCTGCTGCCTTCAGGGATGGTGGGGGATATTGTCCCATTGCCAGGCTTGAAAAAAGGTTCGACTGCCCGTCTGGAGGGATTCTGATTGTGGATGCTGGCACACCATCTTGGGCTTCACCTCAGGCGGCCCTGGAACTTGCGTGGTGGAGCAGTGAGCCAAGAGGCTGTGAGTTCAAATCTCCCCCTTGCCACATCAGGCCCTCAGAAGCAAGCTGTCCTCTCTGAGCCTCAAGCCTTCCTCCTCCCTGCTCTGCAATATGGGAGCGATAACATCGATTGATAGCATCGAGGCCATTTGGAAAGTGCTTGATAACGCTCCCTGGGAAATTCACCTGCAGACGTCCTCACTGAAGTGAATTCTGTGGCCAGTCAGTTCTGCCCGTGTGTGTCTCTGTCTGTGTTGACATCCTTCCCCCTCTCTGTCAACCTTAACGGCATCTCTTAATCCAGAATCCAGTTGCAAGAACCCAGGACCTGCCTTTTAATACCTGGAAGGAAGAGAAGGTGGCCCCCGCACCGCTAAGTCAGAGAACCATTGAGCGGCGTTGGAACTGCAATGAGTCAGATGTGCTTTTAAGGGGATTTTAAAATGCAGCTACCCGGAACGGAAACCAGGAAGGCTTCGCACAGGGAAAAGCTGCAAGGCCTGCAAGCAAGGTGGGCCCGCTCCGCTTGCTTCTGGCACAATCTTGTGAATGTCATGGGGACAGAGGAAGCTGGCTTCTACCAAGTCAGAGCAGTGGTCCCTGTAGCTCAGTATTGTCTACACTTACTGGCAGCAGCTCTCCAGGATTTCAGGCAGGGGACATTCCCAGCCCTACCTAGGGATTGAACCCGGGACTCTACAGCTGAGCTATGGTCCTCCTCCCTGCCTTGAGCCAGCCTCTTCCTGGGAGCAGCCCACCTCTTCTTTATTCCTCAAGATGCTTCCAGACAGAGTCCTGGCAGGATTGGGGGCCTGCCTCCACCAGGACTCTCCGAGCAGGGGCATTGCCAGAGACTTCAAAGACTCCAGGTGGAGACTCAGGGCCCACATTTGCTGAATATTTGCATTTGCTCATCATATAGGCCATGCTGCAAATTAAGATGGTGGCCAACCGGGGGGAGGGATGTGTCCTCAGGACGCCTTCCACCAGGCTCTGTAACCCCGTTAGGAAATTAAATCTTTTTTTAAAGTTGTATAACAGGGGGAGAGGAGGTGTAGGAGGTCTGGGGGGGCAGTACAAAGACTTGGGGTTTGGCCCCCTCTAGACCACACCCTAGCAGTGTCCGTGGCTCCAGGGGTTCCTTGCCGTCATGCCAAAAAGGAGAACTCAGCCCAAATCTGCTCACTGGCTGTGACTGACAGGAGGAGAGGGCCATTCTGCTCATACCCTGCCTCCTGGCTTCCCAATGGGGCTGGTGCGGGGAATCTCAGGCGGGTGGGTGGGAAATGTGCCCCTCCAGGCATCTCTGTTTGGCCCGTAGAACTCTCTTCAGGCCACGCCTCTTGCTGGCTCTGCTCTGCACCCTGAACGCTTTTGCCTGGGCAAAGAACGCTTCCTTCTTGCCTGGGGGGAGAATGGAGGCGGTCTGTGTAAAAACCAGCCTGCTGTGCAAACTTTATCTCCATTGCTCTGCCCACTTTCGCCTCTGGCTGCCCTGCCTACCACTGGCATGTGGCCCCCAGAAGGCTGCCCAGAAGGTAATGCGGCCCTCGAGCTGGAAAAGGTTCCTCGCCCCTGCATCGGGGCACCTGCTGGACCAGACAGGCCTTGGGTCTGATCCAGCAGAGCTGCTTTTAAGTTCTGAAGTCACCCGTGATGGCGAGGGATGGAACCTCCAGGTTCAGAAGCAGTCTACCTCTGAATGGCAGCTGCTGGGAGGAAGATGGGTGCCTCTGTGCCACAGTCCCATTCCCCGAGTTCTTTACATCCCCAGCACCACCCTTTACCCCTCAGCACCTGGCCCAGGCAGCAGAGACACCAGCCACGGCTGGACCCAGAGCACAAGGACGTGGCCAGCCTCGCATTTCGCAGCCACGCGGCACGAGGACGCACAGAACCGTCTCGCCTGGAGGCCCGCCATTCACCCGATTATCTGCTTTCCTGCTAATGCACTTTCTCTCCTGCTCATTCCTTGCCTGTAACACTTTGCGCAAAATCTTATTAGTTGCCTTTCCAGTTACACCAGAGAGGAAGCGAGAGTTGAAAGACTCCTTCGCTCCCTCGGATTTTCATTAAGTTTCCTAATAAAGGCAATCATCGTTATTACACTGGCAGCAATGTGAAGGCAGCCAGTGTGCCGGGCGCATGCCAGTGGCAAAGCTGAGCTCAGAAGGCCTGAAGATGGATGAGCCGATTCCTTCCCTCCCCCTCCCCCGCTGTCTGCGGGACCCACGGGGGAGGGGTTGCCTACGCCTTCCTCAAGCTGAACATGTTCCAGGTTCTTTCCGGTTGGATGCTAAAGCTGGGGGAGGGGGAAAATGTCTTTCCACAGGAGCGCAAGGCAAGGTGTGGCAAATTCCAGCTTTTGTTTGTTTAAAATGAAAAAGCAAGTTCCTAGTGCTTATTGATGTGAAGATACATATGCAAAGCATGAGACGAAAGCGTCAGAAGGTGCAGCCAAATAAGATTTCTAGGCATTCCAGGGTGGGCTGCCTGTGCCCTGTGCATTTGAACCCAGGACGCTGCCTCACACCAAATCAGGCCGTGGGTGCATCTAGCTCAATACAGCCTACACTGACTGGCAGCGGCTCTTTGGGGTCTCTCCCAGCCGTGCCTGGCAACCCAGGAAGCTGCTTCATACTGAGTCAGACCATTGGTCCATCCAGCCCTGTATTGTTTACAGGGGATGCCATTGGGGATTGAACCCAGGGCCTTCTGAACATAACCTGCTGGACCAGGCCAGGGTCCCACCTAGTCCAGCCTCCTGTTCTCAGAGTGGCCAACCCGAGGCCCCAATGGGAAGCCCACAAGCAGGCCCTGAGTGCAAAGAGCACTCTCTCCTCCTGCGGTTTCCACAACTGGTATTCAGAGGCACCCAACCTCCAATTATGGGGACAGAGTGCAGCCATCCTGGCTAGTCGCCACGGAGAGCCTTCTCCTCCCTGAATAAGTCTAACCCTCTTTTAAAGCCATGCAAGTTGGTGGCCAGCATGCAAAGCAGGGGCTCTGCCCCTGGGCCAAGGCTCTTCCCTTAAACAGAAGGCAAGGTTCTAGTCCCCCTGGTTCCGAATCAAGGGCCAGTTTAAACAACAACACAGGGAGCTGCCTTATACTGAGTCAGACCATTGGCCAATCCAACTCGTTATTGCCTACCCAGACTGGCAGCGGCTTTTCAGGCATCCAGGCAGGGGGTCTGTACCTGGAGGTACCTGAGACCTTCTGTCTCCAGAGCAGACGCTCTGCCACTGAGCTCTGCTCCTTGCCCGGGCTTTGCCCTATGCCTTTCCCTTGAGGCAAGCAAGATTTGCAAAACTGCCAGATCAGTCGTGCAAATTAAGAGAAACGATGCTCAATTTGCATAGCTTACAGAGGTCACAGAAGCCAGCTTCTCCACGGCGCTGAGCCTGGATTGCTTAGAGGCACTTGTGTGGGTCTGCGTGCGCACGCACTTAAGCGCAGAGCACACACAGACTGGCTGCCCAAACGCAAATCCCAGGATCTAAACCTTGATCCTTGAAGCATCAGCCATTCTCCTGGCTGGCTAGGTTTGGTCTTAAGAGCAGCAATTCTCCACCCAACCCCAGCGAGAGAAACTCAGGAAACAGCCTCTACAGAGTCAGACCCGTTGGTCCATCTAGCTCAGTATTGCCCACACTGACTGGCAGCATCTCTCCAGAGTCTCAGGCAGGAGTATCTCCCAGCCCTACCTGGTGGGGACTGCACCTGTTACCTTCTACGCACAAAAGAGACGCCCTGCAAAAGGAGATAGAAAATGTGGCCCTCTAGATGTTGTATTTCAAGCCCCAGTAACCAGTGTGGCCAACGGTCTGGGATGGTGGGAGTTAAGAGCTCGGCAACTTCTGCAAGGCCCCTGGTTTCCCAGCCCTGTTCTATGGAGCAGCATTCTGTCCTAGGGATGGAAGGATTTCCCTCAATTTCTCAAGTCCTCCATATTACTACAGAAAGTTACGGGTGGGGTTGTTTGCTTTTCTTTTTTTGTCATGAATTTTTTTCAGCACTTTAATGTGAATTTCTCCCATGTCTTTATTCTGTTTAGAAGAGGCATTCCCCCCTGAGAGTGGGGGATGCCTCTTCTTAGATTGGGGTGGGGGAAACCCCTGGCCTGCCAGATGTAGCTGGACTCCCAGCAGCCAGCCCGGCTAACAGCGATGACGAGAGTTGTACCCAGCAACATCTGGAGAGCCACAGGTTTCCCATTCCCTGATTTACAACCTCCATCTCCCTTACAGGCTTTAGCTATATTATCACGGCAGCCACATCTTTTTTCATAAATCACTTCTCCCTTCCATCCGGCAGCCCTGCCGTCAGAACTGGAAGGGCCTGGCTTCAATTTTCTCCTCTCCTCCTCTTTTCCCTTCCTATAGATATATATTTTTTCTCTTAACGCTTGATCTTATCAGCCTCTTATAAATCAAGAGTGTGGGGCAGCGCGGGGGTGCAGAGAAACTTTATCAGCTCTCGTGGGCCGAGGTATCTCCCTGGCCAGGAGTGGGGAGCCTGGCTGTTTAATTTTCTGCCTTGACTTTTATAAATGTGGCAAAGAGTATCGAGGGGATCTAAATAAATCAAATTGTTTCAGAGAGACCAGGCAGCCGTTCAGCACGGCTCCTTGCAATTCTCCAAAGGTTCACAAAGCCTCTTTTTCTTTCCTTTTTTTAAATATACACAGTTCAGAAGCATAGATAAGGCTCTAGCAGGAGGAACGTGATCTCAGACAATTCTCCCACACAATACATATATACATACACACACACACACACACACACACACACACACAAACTCTCTCTCACTCTCTCTCTCTCACACACAAAGCCCTTGTAGGGCTTCTCTGCAGGCCCCCCAACAAATATCCCACCTGCAGGCAATCTCGCTGCCACCACTGAATTTTATCCCGAGTGGAGAGACGAACATTCCTGTGCAACCTCTTGACTATCTACGGCCCCATCTGGACTAGACATTTGAAGCAGCATCATGCTACTTTACAATCACAGCTTCCTCCAAAGAATCTTGGGAGCTGTAGTTTTTGAAGGGTGCTGAGAGATGTTAGGAGAGCCTCCCCGCAACTCAACTACAATCCCTAGAGTTCCCTGGGAAATGGGATTGACAAACCACTCTGGGAATTTTAGCTCTGGGGGAGGAACAGGGGGTCGCCTGGCTCTTCTCAGTTGCCAGGACTCTTTGGGGGAAGCCACGACCGTTTCAAGTGGTGTAATGTTGCTTTAGATGTACAGCACAGATGGGGCCCTAAATCATGCTCTCCAGCTATAGAGCTACTTGATGACCTAGGGGGAACAAGACTGAGATGTGGAGAAAGGGACTCAGGAACGAGAGGGTTAGCCTTCCCTGCCCTCAGCACATCATGTTCAGGTGAGAGAGCATGTGTGCAAGACAGAATGAATGGTTCCACGCATCACTGGCGTCGCCACTGGCATGTGGCCCCCGACTGCTCACGTACCACCACATGTGGCCCTCAGTGGCAAAAAAAAGTTGCCCGCTCCTGATTTGTGTTCTGCATTTATAGATTGCCTAAGCACACCCTCCAAGGCACTCCAGGCCTTTGAGAATGGGGGGTGAAGTGGGGGGAGGCACAAAAGGCAAAGCCAGCTGTGCTGGTGATCTCTTCAGGGGCCGACAATGTTATTGAGCTCAGCATTGCTTCCACTGGCCAGCAGCAGCAGCAGCTCTCTGGGGTTTCAGCTCTTCTCAGTCCTCCCTGGAGATGTCCCTGGGGACCTTCTGCATGCAAAACAGAGGCTCTACCACTGAGCTACAACTCCTCCCCCCCAAAAAATAAAGCAAGATTCCAGTCCTCATGGTTCTGAATAAAGGGCTGATTTACATCAGAACATAAGGGGCAGCCTTGCACAAAATCAGACCTTTGGCCCATCTAGTTCAGTACCGTCCCACACTGACTGGCAGCGGTTCACCAGGATTTCAGGCAGCCCTACCTGGAGATGCTGTTCGGAATCGATCCCAAGACCTTTTACATGGAAAGCTGGCCCTCTACCACTGAGCTACACCGTTTGCCCCAAGCCACGAAATATTCAACTGTACGTCCCTTAACCCATCCCAGCAACTCTCTCCCTGAGAGGATTTCGGGGGTGTGTGGATCTTGAGCCTGAACACCTCCTCGCTCTCTCTTCCTCTGACACACAAAGAGAAAACAGCACCCCACACCCGGCACGTCAGATGAGCCCCACAAGCTCAGCAAAAGCCTGACGGCCTTTTTCATCTGCTCCCCGGGTCACTTTGATCCCATTCCACTTGGCAACCTTTCATGAACTTTTTAAAAAGTCATGGGAAACAGCAAAGATGACAAAACTCTTGTTCGGGGCGGGGGGGCTCCTGCCACCCTTTTTGAGAAATGCAGGCCACAGCAGAGAGAGACGATGACCTGTCTCCCTCCACAACTAGCTTTGGTTGCCTATTTATTTATTTATTTATTTTATATCCCTCCCTTCCTCCTGGTAGGAGCCCAGGGCAGCAAACAAAAGCACTAAAAACCCTCCAAGACATGATAAAAGCAGAACTTTAAACTATATGAAAACAAAACATCCTTCAAAACATTTTTTAAAGCTTTAAAAACATCTTTTTAAAAATAGTGTTAAAAATGTTAACAACACAAACAGACCAGCCGGCCGCCACGCACGCTTGGCACCCATCATGAAGAGGGGATTCTTTTCTCTCCCCCCCCCAACTCTTTCTTTTTTGTGCTGACACGGCCTGCTTCACTTCTGAACGATAAAAATAGAGGGGGAGAAAATTGCTGAGGAAATTAGTTTAAGGGGGAACCAACCTCCCTGCAGTGCGGTGACATCTGTCCACAAGACTAATTGGGCCGCTGTCCACGGTGCTGAACACACAGGCCTCCTTTCTGCTTTCTGCCTTCACCAACAACTTTCTTCTTTTTTTCTTCTGAAAGGGAAAAGGGTGGATAGAGTAGACATGTGATGGAGTCTGCCTCTCTTTTGAAAATGGATCACAGCCTGGCGCCGACCGGAGTGGAAATCACTGTGCGTGCAGCGCCAGGAACCACAGGGATGGGCACAAGGAAGGGATCCAGAGATGGGGTAATAGTGCGGCGATATATATTTAGGCCCCGGGTTCAGTCCCAAAGGCTCTGGAAGCACCGTGAGAGGAAGGATCATTTCTGTTTGGAATTTGCGCCCCAAAGAGGAAGCAATGGCCAACAGCTTGGATGGCTTTACAAGACAGATCAGTAGTGAAGGCCGTCTATGGCTGGCAGCCACAATGGCTCCGTTCGCCCTCCACTGTCGGAGCAGTATGCCTCTGAATGGCTCTCGCTGGGGATCGCATGTGGGGAGAGGGCTGTAATCGCTCAGGCCCCGCTTGTGGGCTTTTCCCTTTAGGGCCGGCGAGAGGGAACCTTTGGCCCTCTGGATGGCGTTGAACTACAACTGCCTCAAAAGAGTCCCGCATTGCTATTTTTCGTCACTTCCTTCCCAGGCCGGGAGTGGGTAATCTGCACGCCTGCTGCCTTCCTTCGACGGGGCAGCCGTTTCTCAGGCTCCCTCTCTGGAACTGAACCTGCCTCAAAAGGGTCCTGGGTTGTTACTGGCCATGCTTGCTGGGGCTGATGGGAGATGCAGTTCAGCAATATCGAGGGGTTTTCCCCACTCCAGCTTTAGGGAGTCTGGTTGTCCACTATGAGGACAGGATGCTGGACTAGGCGGGGCCCCTGGGACCTGATCTAGGCTAGGCTCTTCTTGTGTGAAGATCATAGAATCGTAGAGCTGGAAGGGGCCTCTGAGGCCATCCAGTCCAACCCCCTGCTCAATGCAGGAATCCAAATTAAAGTATACCTGACAGGTGGCTGTCCAGCTGCCTCTTGGATGCCTCCAGGTTTGGAGAGCCCACCACCTCCCTAGGCCATGGGTTCCCTTATCATACAGCTCTAACAGTTAGGAATTTTTCCCCTGAGATAAGGGAAGGGCTGCTGGATGGCCTAATGCTCAGAGGTAAACCCCCTCAGGATATGGAGGCTCCATTTAGGTACAGTGGCTAAGACACCTCAGTAAATAAATCCGATCCAGCAGCCAGGCTCTTCCGGTGTTCTTCTGTCTGAGTGTAACGCACTCACACACAGTCTGAGCTGGTACAAAGTTCCTTCCCATATTTCTGAGTCCAAGTGGCATCATCCAGGCCAGCTGCCAACAGAGGGGGGGGAGCCAAAGGGACTGAAATTCTCCCCACTTGCCTGGAAAAAAGACAAATTGCCCTCTGATTCCAGATGTGCTGTAGGTAGTCAACCATGGGGAAAGGGCTGTAGCTCAGTGGTAGAGCGCCTGCTTTGCATGCAGAAGGTCCCAGGTTCAAGTCCTCAGCCTCCCCTGTCTGCAACTCTGGACAGCTGTTGCCAGTCAGAGTAGACAAAACCAACCCAGATGGGCCAATGGGCCAATTCTGTTTAAGACAGGTTCCCATTTCAACCCTTTATTCAGAACCATGAGGACTAGAATCTTGGCTGTTTTTAGACAAAGTGAGCTGCTATGGTAGAGCAGATAGCTGCGCATGCAGAAGGCTCCAGGTTCAATCCCCAGCACCTCCAGATAGGATTGGGAAAGATGCCCCCCTCATCTGAAACCCTGCAGAGCTGCTGCCAGTCAGTGCAGACAATACTGAGCTAGATGGACCAATGGTTTGACATCATAAAGTGACATCAACACAGCAGGCTTTCCCCTCCCCTTGGAATTGCAAGAGACAAGTTGTTCATGTCTCATGACTGGGGAGGGATGGAAAGTCAAACACACAAGGTAACACATGCAATAAACAAAATAATCACACAGCGACCTCTCTTTGTTGGCAGGTATGGCGACTCTGCCTCTTCACAACCTCCCCCAGCAGATGCTCAGTGCCTTAAACACCCAAAATTCAACAAGTACAGCCTCCCCCCCCTCTGGTATGGAGAGGGAAAGAGCTGCACCTGTTGAATTTCTGCCTCACATGCTGCTGGTGACAGAGGAGGAGGCGGGAAAGAGATGGCAAAGCTCAGGATCAGCCACATACCAAGCTGGCTTATACAATCATCTAGCTCAGTTTTGTCAACACTGGCTGGCCGCAGCAATCCAGGGTTTCAGAAAAGGGATCTGTACCAGTCCTACCTGTGGGGCGAGCGGGGACTGAACCCGGGGCCTTCTGCATGCAAGACACGTGCTCTATACTAGGGACTGTTTGTTTCGTTAGGCCCACTTGTGTTTTTCACTTCTGACTTTTCTCACCATTTTAATGTATATTTCATGTTCTTTGTAAACCAGTTAGAGGTATTGACAATTAAGTGATATACTATTGTTTAAATAAAATAAAGAAAAAGAGAAAACCGCTCAGCTGCAGCCTTCTCCTCTGTTTCACCTTCAAGGGCTGTTTGGAGTCCCAGAACAGCTTTTCTTTCACCTCTCTCTCCCTCTTCCTCAAATCCCTCCTCAAAAAGCCATTTTTACAGCAAGGCCCTCGGCTTGACCCCTTATATCCTCCATTCCCAACTGCAACCAGCCTGAAAAGTGCTCATCAGTGCTGTTCGTTGCTCACTCCCTTCTGTCATCTCCCGTTGTCCTCCCACTCGTAAGATTCCAATTTAAAGTTCCTTAGAAGGAGCGGCATGTTGTCATCTTTGTTGCTTGTGAAGCCCTCAAGCACTCCAGAGCCCAGAGGTGGCCCTTTCATGGGGGTTGCAAGAGAGGGGAAATTGTGGGGTGGGATGGGGGGAGAAAGCGGCCCTACAAGAGAGAGAAAGGGAATGCCCCACCCACTTTTGTCTCAGGCCCCACCCATGTTTGGCCTAGACCCCACCCACTGCCAGCACATCCCTCCCCCAATGGAAAAAAATGGCTCTCTTTGTATGTCAACGACATTCTCCAACCCAGAGGTATTTTTCAAAGCAGATTTTCCAACTGGGCAAATTGTCCATCAGACACCCACACATGCACAAAGGGCGAGGGGAGAACACACAGCATGCTTTGCCCCTTTGCTTGCACCCTGCGTCAGAGGCAGGTTTCACCATGGGAGCCCAGAGTTCTTATCTTGCAAGCGACAATTCATTTATGAAGGTGCTATAGTTCAACAACTGACAGGTGCAAAAGTGGGATTTGCAAGGATGCAAAGCAGCGTTCCCTGCCCAAAGGCGACGCTGACAAAGAAGAAGCCAAGAAGGTGCTTTAATACCATCTCGGCAGTTTGTTTTAAGTATGGAAACTGAGCGCATTCAGCCCTTATAGCATTTGGGAACATGCTGTCCCCATGACTCTTAAGTGCTTAACACACACATATGCTTAACATGTCTAATTCCCCCACGTGCCATTTTCCCAGCTGCACCATTTCTTTTTCTAACTCCACATTTGGTGTCAAACTGTACACTAAAAAAAAATCCCCAATAACTTGGTTCAACATAAAGGCAAGGGGGAACTGCAAAATGTTATTTGGAGTGAATGTTCAACCCCTAACAGGAGTGCTCCTATTCAGGGTTTGTTTATTTATTTATTATTGATTGATTGCATTTGTATACCGCCCCATAGCGGAAGCTCTCTGGGCAGTTTACAACAATTAAAAACATTAAAAACAAATATACAAATTTAAAAACACATTTTTAAAAAAAGCAATTTAAAAACACATGCTACAATGCCTGGGAGAAGAGGAAAGTCTTGACCTGGCACCGAAAAGATAACAGTGTTGGCGCCAGGTGCACCTCATCAGAAATATCATTTCATATTTGGGGGGCCACCACTGAGAAGGCCCTCTTTCTTGTTGCCATCCTCCAAGCTTCCCTCGGAGTAGGCATCCTCGAAGAAGGGTTTCATCCAGCCAGACCCAGGGACCTGCCTCTGCTAGAAGCTGCTACAGCAGTGATGGGAATCCTTTTACAGCCTGAGGGTCAGGTTCCCTTCTGGACAACCTTTCAGGGGCCACATGGTGGAGGTGGGCGGGGCCAGAAGTAAATGTGGGCGGAGCAACAAATGCGCATTTTACTTTTGCACAGTCAGCTAGTTTCTACATACAGTCACCCACCCCTCTCCATCAAAATTATGCATATTGGAGCAAAAAATCTGAATTTCACATATACGCTCATGGGGTCTGAACTGGCGGTGACCGACCAGGAGAGAGACCTCGGGGTTGCAGTGGAAAGCACAATGAAAATGTCGACCCAGTGTGCGGCAGCTGTGAAAAAGGCAAATTCCATGCTAGCGATAATTAGGAAAGGTATTGAAAATAAAACAGCCGATATCATAATGCCGTTGTATAAATCTATGGTGCGGCCGCATTTGGAATACTGTGTACAGTTCTGGTCGCCTCATCTCAAAAAGGATATCATAGAGTTGGAAAAGGTTCAGAAGAGGGCAACCAGAATGATCAAGGGGATGGAGCGACTCCCTTACGAGGAAAGGTTGCAGCATTTGGGGCTTTTTAGTTTAGAGAAAAGGCGGGTCAGAGGAGACATGATAGAAGTGTATAAAATTATGCATGGCATTGAGAAAGTGGATAGAGAAAAGTTCTTCTCCCTCTCTCATAATACTAGAACTCGTGGACATTCCAAGAAGCTGAATGTTGGAAGATTCAGGACAGATAAAAGGAAGTACTTCTTTACTCAGCGCATAGTTAAACTATGGAATTTGCTCCCACAAGATGCAGTAATGGCCACCAGCTTGGATGGCTTTAAAAGAAGATTAGATAAATTCATGGAGGACAGGGCTATCAATGGCTACTAGCCGTGATGGCTGTGCTCTGCCACCCTAGTCAGAGGCAGCATGCTTCTGAAAACCAGTTGCCGGAAGCCTCAGGAGGGGAGAGTGTTCTTGCACTCGGGTCCTGCTTGCGGGCTTCCCCCAGGCACCTGGTTGGCCACTGTGAGAACAGGATGCTGGACTAGATGGGCCACTGGCCTGATCCAGCAGGCTCTTCTTATGTTCTTATGTTCTTATCCAGTCAAGCGAGAGACATTATCTGAGTTCCAGGACACATTCTACCCCCAAATAACCCAGATTCCACAACAAGAACAGCTGGATTCTGCAACCTCTTTGCAGTATGCAAATTAAGCAACCAGGCAAGGTTCCCACCCTTTGTTTCACATAATTTATTTCACTTCCACCACTCATGGAGAACAGCAAAGAGCAACCAGGACAGGACACCAAAGCTCTGTCATCACTAACCACCAGAAATCTCAACCATTCAACCTCCCCCCTCTGGCTTCTGAGGTTTCCGCCTGGCAAACTTTCAAGCACGTCTTGGCACTGTGAGGACTAGAAACTTCAAGAGCAGTGGCCCTGAAGTCCACAGCTAGTTCCCACTTTCTGTGGAGCTGCAGCATGTCGACAACCACGGAAAGACCTCCTGCAGACAACCGCAAAGCAGAAAAGAGCAACTCCTGAACCAGCAAAAATCTGGAAGCAACTCTCAACATGGCAAAAAAACAAACACACCACCGGCAACCATCACCTCTTCTCTCCACCGGAGGGCTTTGCTTACAGTGCTGTTAGGAGACTAGCAACAGCCTGCTGGGCAGCCTAGCACAGTCATTTTGTGGCCAAATCTGCACACACCCTCGAAACCGCTCTCTTCCCCGTGCAAAACACTCTGCAGAATCTGGAGAGTTACACTTTATTTATTTATTAGCCCCCTGGGTGCAGGTAGATTCAATTTCCTTCTCATTTTTCCACTCTCCCTCTCACCCTGACTTGTCAGCGAGGAAGCACATCGTCCCCCCCAGTGCGCTCTCGCTCACTCGCCCACTTCCCCAGTGCCTCTGGCCACAGACAGCAAATTGCTGACTAGATAAGCACAGCCGTCTGCCGGCTCCTGACACCCTCCCCTGCTGGACTTTTTCATCACCGTCATGATGCACATCAAGGACCAGGCATGGGAGATGTTTTAAGAAGGGAAGAGGAATTTAGAAAGAGACCCTGTGTCATCGTGGCGGCAAATACCAGCCAGAAGGCAAATGGGACTGGGAGGGGGGGGAGAGGGAGAGCATGGAGGGAGAGCCTGGAGCAATTTCAGAGGCGGTGCCCCCTCCTGTCCTTGGCAGAACTGAAGGTCCCCACCTTTAATGCTGGCAGGTTTCATTGGTTTGATTGAGAGAAGCATCTTGTTACAAACGCAAACAACAAAGTATCAAAGGTCATGCAAGGGTACAGAGGCTTGCAGCTGTCAGGCCGTCTCTGGTTTGGGCTCAATGAGTTCATCAAAGCACATGGCCTGGGAAAACCAGGCGGAGCCAGTCTTAGGAAAAGGGGGGAGCTGCACACACTAAACCAAACCCACCCGACTGGCCTGCAGAAATCCAGCTCTGCACCACCCCAAACAGGAAGAGCCGTTTGCTTGGGTTTTGTATAGGGAGAGCTGCTGCCAGTCAGTGTAGGCAGTACTGAGCTAGATGGCTTGATGATATCAGGCAACATCCTGTTGTTCCCTAGCTCCACACCAAAATGAACTCTGTACGTGCTGGCATCTGGAAGCCCACCACACTCCAGCCTTTCCGGTGGTTTTTAGATTTCTCTGCGGGGATATTTTTCTGCCAGATTAATTTTTTAATGAACTGTGTTTGATGGAATTTGCTATTTGAAGTGTTGTTTGGGAGTTTCAGAGGCAGGGTATTCAGACTGATATATTCTTATTTTCAAATGCAAACCACCGCCAAGGATTTTTTTAATTTTTTTTTAAAATTTAAACAAATAAATGGGATTGGGGAGAAAAGGAGCAGCAGTTGTGGCAAGTAAGAGCGCTCAGTGAGCAAGTGAACGGACTCTGAAAAACACGCCTCCTTCCCACTCAGACAGCTCTTTTACACCGCTACCATTGGGGGAGGAAGGGAGCCATGGTAGCTGGGCATCAGCAGTAGTTCCCCTAGCACTCAGGAGCCATGGTAGTTGGACATCAGCATTAGTCCCCCTGGCACCCAGGAGCCATGGTAGTTGGGCATCAGCTGGTGCCAGAGAAATTCACGCTGATAGCACCCGATGTTCCAAAGACAGATTGCTAAAAAGAGGGATGGGAAACAAACCTGTGACTCTCAGATATTGCTGGACTGCAACCACCAAATTTCCGACCATTGGCCATGCTGGCTGCGCATGCACGTGACAGGAGTTGAAGTCCAACCACATCTGGAGGGCAACAGGGTCCCCATCCCTGGATTTAATGAAGTATCTTGATTTTCTCTTGCCTCGGGGAAGATATGTGGAAACCAAATAAATTAGACATAAATCAGGGAACCCTAGGAGCAGTTAAATGTGATTTAAATTGACAACTATGCTGAGAAATAAGAAAAGGTATTTAGAAGTGCTAAATAAATGGAGCTTAAGTAACCATGCATGTCAGAAGAGAATTAGGAATATCTAGAAATGGCAAAGACTATTTCTTGGTATAATTCATGATAGTGTTTATATGAATCTAAAGAAGGCAACGTTTAGTGGTTAGGATGTAAGTGGGGAAATGTACAATAGAAGAATTTATTTTATATTTGCAGATACGGATATATTCTAGCATGTGTTTGATTTATATTGATGAACTGTATATTTAATATTGATTAAACGAAATGATGAATTGCACCCAGTGTCAGCCATACTCAGAGTAGACCCACTGAAATTAATGGACATGAGTAACTTAGTCCCATTAATGGCAATGGGTCTACTCTGAGAAGGACTCGGCTAGATACAGCCCTATGTTTCTTCTTAAGAAAGCTTACCTAACATGGTTATAATTAAAAATTATAATTACCCGCTACCATTTTTATGTTTCACAATAATAGTTAGCTAATTTTTTTTTATTACCACAAGTATCAAATATGTTGAGGATTAGATTCTTATTTTTATTGGACTAATAAAGTTAATGCTTTAAGGAGGAGGACAATCTTGGATGCACTTCATGGGATGAGCACCCCGCAACCTATCCCTGGTGGGAAGAAGACGCCATTACTGTTTTACTGTTATGATGAACCATGGTGGTTGAAAACCAGTGCTCATAGGCGGATACGTTGTTGTTTGGCCAGTGAAGTTCAGCACCCAGGCAGGGCAAATCCTGCCACCAAGACAATTCTGGGTTCTGCAACCTGCCTCAATTCTGTGAATCAGGGTGTCAGAACATTTAGTATAGACACCAAATCTTGCGCATGAGAAGTTGATACTTATTCAAAGACTCAGGTGCCCTAACGGATGACACCTCCTAGAGTCCCCTGCAGATGGGCGGCTGCTGCTGCTGTTGCTGTTGCTTTGGCATTCCAAAGGCCAGGGCGGGCTAGAGGCCTCACAAAAGGCTATAGCTCAGTGGCAGAACATCTGTTTGGCATTCAGAAGGCCCCAGGTTCAATCCCTGATGATCTCTCCAGGCAGGACCGGGAAAAAGGCTCCTGGCCCGAAATCCGGAAGAGTCGCTGCCAGACCATGTTAACAGTACTGTGCTAGATGCATCAATGGTGTGGTTTGGTATAAGGCAACATTCTAGGTTCCTATTTAATTCAGCCCTTTATTCAAAACCATGAGGACTAGAACCTTACTTTATATTCAGGGAAAGGACCATAGCTCAGTGGAAGAGCAGCTGCTTTGCACGCAGAAGGTCCCAGGGTTCTATCCTCGACAGCGTCTCCAGGTGGGGCTGGGAAGAACCAATCCTAGAGAGCTACTGCCAGCCAGTGTCAGCAGCGCCTTATGTTGCAAAGAAAAACGCCTCTGTGGCAGACACCAGGTATGTTTTTGGGAAGGGGGAACTCATTACCAGCCCAGCCTGCACTCTGATGGGATTTACGCTCAGTAGCACACCCCGGAAGAGGCAACGCCCAGCTGCCTGCCTTGACAAGCAGGCACCCCAATTTGTCTACCTTGCCACAACTAAACTCCAACTGACCAAAAAAAAAAAGGCATTTCACTTTGCTGCTTCGGAGTGGCTGCCAAGGCAATCGCTTGGCACCCGCATGGCAGCCTGGCTGGTACAAACTCAAGGGGGGAAAGAATCTAGCCCCCAGAGCTGGAGTCGAGGTAATAACAGATGGAGCCACCAGAGCAAGGGGAGGAGCACTGACAGGCCCCAAGACGGAGGTGGAGGGAGCAACGTGCTCTCATCCATCATCTCATCTGGGCAGTTCCTTCGGGTCTTGCCCATAATGACCGCCTCCAGCTGCCTTCCTCTGAAGCCCCAGTGCTTTCCTGGCATCAGCAGATCCAGAATCCGCCAGGCTGGGGGCAACTGACAGCATCCCGCCTCGCTTCTCCAAGGAGGAAGACGATCTGAAGGGCCCTGCTGGAGCAGACCGAAAGGATTCTGTCACCCAGCACCCAGTTTCCTTCCCAAAGTGGACAACCAGGTACCCTAACGGGAAGCACCCAAGAAGGGACGGCAGAGAGATTCGGGTGGGTTCCCCCTTTCGAATGTGAGCGTGCCTAATTCGCACTTTCCCAAACCAGTCCACAAATTAGAACAAAGCTTTCCTTCAGAAGTCACGTATATCCGAATTTCGCAATGCCGTTCTCCCATTTAAAAAAAATGTGTACAGAAATTGTTATTATTTGTTTGTTAAAGTCACCTCATAGCCAGTGGTCTCTAGGGGACTTACATTTTAAAAATGTACAACATACACAATTTAAAAGCCAAACAAAAAGGACTAAAACAGCATACCAAAGGCCTGAGCATAAAGATGCCCAAAGATGGACAGAGAAGGTTCCAGGCATGCCTCCCTGGGGAGAGCCAAGGGGCCACCACTGAAAAGGCCCATTCTCTTGTTGTCACCCTCTGAGCCTCCAGTGGAGAGGGCACACAAAAAATGCATATTTTTAGGGGGAAAGTACGTAAAAGTACATTTTAGTGAAGCAAACATTTAAAAATACATTATATTAGGGAAAGCTGATTGCAAAAAGTGTATATTTGGCAAAATTGCATACAAAATGTGTATATTAGGAGGAATGCACACTAGAACTGTGACAAATTTTTGTGAGGACTTTTTAAAAAATTGCAAATGGATGTGGAAAGGTGGCGACTCTCCTCTGATGGCAACAATGAGAGCTAGAAACATGCCTGCTTCAAAAAGGAAAGCTGAGGATCTGACAAATCTAGCCCACCAAAAACTACACCCTGGCTCTCCAATCACTAGAGCTGAGAGGTGTGGATTGGTCAGCTGCCTGCGCGATGGGAGGGGAGGGACCTGGCTGCTGACTCATCATCCTGCCCCTTCCCAACTTTAGGATACTAGCTGCTGTCCAACATTTTTGTGCAAACTACTAACGCAGCAGGAAATCCCAAGGCTGCCTTGCCAAGGATTCCTTAATCCTTAGACAAAGAACTGCTTGGAAATATGAACCCACTATTAGCAGAGCAGCTTACAGCAATATCTGAGTGAGCTGTGTGCGCTTGTGCGTGCGCACGCGCAATCCTTACTGAATTAGCTCACCTTCCCTGGAGTTAAGTCGCCCTGAGACTTTCAACTTTAAAATAAGAAAGCCGCTTTGTTATGAAACCACAAACTTGGATAGGGAAGAGTTCTGTATTAATGACCTGTCTGTGTAGTGGGAGCCACAAAAGGGCCAAGCCAGGGTTTTGTACTCATGCTGGAGGAGGGAGAGAAAAAAGGGGTCTTCTCCCCAGAGACGGATGAGAAAAACAGGAAACTGGACGTGAGAAAGCAGCCCTATGAATGTCAGGTTACTCTCGGTGTAAAGACAGGGAGTGAGCCATGGTTGGGGTGACCCCCAACACTTCTGACAGCCACAGGGTCCACTGCTAAAAATTAGGGTTGGGGGAGCCCATGGGAGAGGGGCGGCGCCCAGGAGCGGAGGGCGCGTCAGGACCGAGGACGGAAAGATCTGCCCGTTCTGGTTCCCGTAGTTGCTCATTTTCCCGCTCTTAAATTCAGTTCTCCACATTTGTGCAGCAATTTGAAGAAGGAAAAAACCCCTCATGAAAATTCTCCAGCATTTTAGGGCTAATTTCTTCTAATAAACACATTTTGTAGCCAATTTTTTTTACTAATGTACACATTTTTGCAAGCCATTTCTCCTCATATAATTCTTTTTTGTATGTTGTTTTGCGCTCATATGTTCATTTTTATACACACTTTCCCTCAACATATGCCGTTCAGTAAACGTTGCTTGGTAGCAACATTCGAATAACTGCGGGTGTCGAAGGGTGCCTGTGCGTCGGTTCTCATATGGTTCTGGAAAGTGCAAATTTGAAAAATCTGGTTTGACATGCAAACTGAATCAAAATTAATGCCCATCCCTAGTCAGCACTGAGTGGAGCTGCCGGAGAATAGGAGGCCGGAACCTCTCCAAAAGACCCGCTCTGGCAGCTGGCCCACTGCCTTTCCAGATGCCAGCCAAGGCAATGGGGCCTCTCTCTTGCCGCAGGCTGACAGGCCCGGCCTCTGCAGCCTGTACTTTGCCCCCGTACACACCCCTTGGCTCAGCCTCCCGCAGAGCAAAGCACAGCTCAACTATGGCCACCCGAGAAAAAGCCACCGGCAGCTGCTTCTACGACGCCATCGTGGTCGGGGCAGGGATCCAGGGCACCTTTGCTGCCTACCACTTGGCCAAGCGAGGGCAGAAGACCCTCCTGCTGGAGCAGGTACAAAGAGCCCCCCCTCCCTTCACACACAGCTCCGGCAACTGCGGTCTCCTCCTATCAGACTGTTGCCCTCATTCCTTGCTGCCAGGCGCCCAGGAACTGGCCTTGATCGGAATGAGAGCCTTGGTCCATCTAGCTGAGTATTGCCTACACTGATTGGCAGCAGCCCTGCAGGGAATCAGGGAGGAGCCTTTTGCTATCTGGAGATGCCGTTGGAGATTGAAACTGGGAACTTCTGCAGGCCAAGCGGGTGCCCTCCCACTGAAAGGTGGCCCTTTCATTAAAAAACAAAGCAAGCTTCTAGCCCCTTTGGTTCTGAATAAGGCACCTATTCAAACAGGAACATAGAAAGCCAAACCATATCAGGCCACTGGTTCACCTACCCAAGCATGGCCTACACTGAATCATGGCAGCTCTCTGGGGTTTCAGGCAGGGAGACTTTCCCCTGGTCCTTCCCGGAGATGCTGGGAACTGAACCTGGGACGTTTTGCTTCCGAAGGAGGAATTCCGCCACCAAGATTCCACCTTCTGCTAAAGATAAAGAAAAATCCAAAGCTTTACGGTTCTGAGCAAAGGGCTAAATGAAAGAGGAATGCAGGGAGTCACTTTTTGCTAAGCATGTCCAGGCAGGGACCTGAAATCTTGGGAAGTGGCTGCCAGTCAGTGCAGAGAATACTGAGCCAAATGGACCCACAGTCTGATTCAGAATAAGGTCCAGGAAAATGCACCTATGTCAAGAGTTGGCAACCGCAGCCCTCTCCCTCTCCCTCTCGCCCTACAAGTTCCCCCTCCCCCACACCCGAGGAAGCTCCCACGGACACAGCCGGATCATCCGCAGCGCCTACCCCGAGGACCATTACACGGTCATGATGGCAGACGCCTTCCGCCTCTGGGAGGAGCTGGAAGCTGAGTCCGGCACCAAACTCTGCAGGTGAGAAGCCTCTGGGCAGAAATGTGGGGGATGGTGGCGAGGGGGGGTTGTTGTTGGAGGGTGGGCTGTTCACCCTTTTGGGTCAACGAGCCTTCTAAGTGGAGACTTTTTATCCCATTTGGTATCTGTGCTCCATTTGAAATTGCATTTGAAAGACGCCGTTGTAATTAGTTTCCCATATGCAATTTTTCAGCTGGTTTTAATATTTGCACTTGCTTTCATATATGCAGGTTTTATTTTTACACAGACACATTTCCCATGGTTTTATTGTTTCGCGCACTCCCTTTCGAGATCCACAGAGGGACACAGGAGGCTACCTCGCACCGACTCAGACAATTGCTCCACCTCGCTCAGTACTGCCCGCACAGGCTGGCAGGAGCTCTCCAGGTTTTCCAACCAGACTCTTGTCCAGCCCTGCCTGGAGAGGCTACCGGGTGTGGAGCTGGGGCCTTCTGCAGGCACGGCAGATGTTGTACCACTGAGCTGAGACCCTTTCTGCAATTATTAAATTACTAGTAAGAAAGTGGAAGTGAAATCAAGAAAACAAGGCTCTGACCGGCGGTGGCTCTCAGGGGTGCCAGACAGGGTTGGGTCATTCTTGTCACCTGCTATCTGTATCTCCAGCTTTTCAGTGGAGACGCTGGGGGGGGGAACCTGGGACCTTCTTGATCTAGATATGTCCCCTTCCTCCAAAAAAAAAGAGGGGGAGGTTAATATTTCCTCCCCGCTGCACAGAGGGTTGAGTCAGGCAGATTCTATACCCAACATCCCCCTCCAGCCCTCCCAAAACACCCCCCTCCCGACCCTCTCCTGCCCCACTGAGAACCGAGACAGGCTAGCCCCGTAATTTATTTGTGTGACTCTATAAAGGCAGCGCCATTAAGGAAATATGCCTCTAAATGATTTTTCATCTCGCCAGGGTCAGGCGTAATAGACCCATCCATCTTATCAGCGACAAGCCCAGAGAAGACCTGCCACCACTGCCATGACGCCCGCACAGCTCACGACGGCTGGCTGGCAACGGTTTCCAGGAAGACGCTTTCCTGAGCGGTTCAGAACATCAGCCCGTCTAGGCCAGCTTTGCTCGCTCTGACTGGTAGTGTCCCTTCAGCGCCAGGGCCCTCCCCATCAGTTGCCACCTGAGCCTTTTAACTCAGGGGTGGGGAAACGTCAGCCTGGGGTGGGAGTGGGCAAAATGTGGCCCTCCACCCCTCTTTATCTGGCCCTCAGGACACTCTCTACACCACACACCTCACCAGCCGCACCTTCCCTCAAATACTTTTACCTTGCTGGAATGAGTCTTTGGACTGCGATAATACCTCTTGCTTCCTTGGACAGAGGATGGAAAGGCACGCATCCACATGTATAAGAATCTCTGGCTTTTGCATGGTACAAAGATAAGCCCCCATTTGCTGCACCACTAACTTTTGTCTCTGGCCCCCGCAAGGTTTCCCACAAGGGAATGCGGCCCTCAAGCTAAAAACAAAAGACCTCCCCACCTCGGTTTTTGTACTGAGTCAGACCACTGGTCCATCCAGCTCAATCTTGTCAACGCTGACTGGCAGCAGCCATTCTCCAAGGTTTCGGAATGGGGGCAATGCCCAGCCCCACCTGGGGACTGAACCTGGGCCCTCCTGGACTCCAGCTCCCAGCAGCCCCCACAGCTAATGGCCAGGGATGATGGGAGTTGAGCATCCCACATCGGCAGGACTACAGATGTTCCTCACCACTGGCCTAGAAGGTCAGACAGTTCGTCCTCCTTGCCCCCAACAGGCAAGCTCTTCCAATGTACCCCCGGCATCTCTCTCTCTCACACACAAACCTGACCCCTCCCTCTTCTGACAGACCGACACCAATGCTGGTTCTGGGGCACAAGGAGAGCCCTGAGTTTCAGAGCTACTGGAGGGCCATGGAGCGCAACCGTATCCCGAGTGAAGTGTTACCTGCAAGCACCTTGGCTCAAAGGTTCCCAGGGATCCACCTGGGCGGCAGAGAGATGGCTGTATGTGACTTCACAGCAGGGGTCTTGTTTGCTGACAAGGCACTTAAAGCCGCCCAGGTAACAAGCGCATGGTGCGCGTTTGCATGCACGTGAGAGAGGGGGCGCCACGGCGGGAGGGAGAGACAATTGGGTCCCCTCTAGCTCAGTATTTCCTACGCTGACTGGCAGCAGTGGCTGTCCAGGATTTCAGAGAGGGGAACATGCCTAGCTGCACTTGGAGATGCCAGAGGTTCAATGCAGGACCTTCTGCAAAGCAGATGCACTGCCACTGAGCTACAGCCCTTCCCTTAAAAATAAAGCAAGATTCCAGTCCTCATGGTTCAGAATAAATTTAAATAGTAACACAAAAAGCTGTCTGACACAGGCCATTGCTCCATCTAGCTCAGAACTGTCAACACTGACTGGCAGCAGCTCTCCAGGATCTCAGAGAGGGATATCTCTTGAGGCTCATGACAAACCCCAGAGGGAACGTCTAAACTATAAGCAATAATCCTTAATACATGTTTTTGTTTTTTTCCTTTAATTTTTTTTAAAGTTCCTGTTAACGATTCCTCTTATCCTCACTTTTGACTTTCAGGCATCTCTTGAAGACCCTTTTTTTTGTGTATGCCAACAGGCCTCTGCACCTGTTTAAAATGGGTTTTTTTAGTCCCCAATCATTTCAATGCGTTTAGGCTGCGACCCTATCTTCCTATACATCTGCTCCCACAAGTAATACATGCCCTGGTCTCCTCTCGATTAGACTACTGTAATGCGCTCTACGTGGGGTTACCCTTGAAGACGGTCCGGAAACTCCAGCTGGTACAAAATGCGGTGGCACGCTTAATACAGCAGACCCGTCGCCGGGACCATATCACCCCAGTGCTGATTGAGTTACGCTGGTTGCCAGTTGTATACCGGGCCCAATTCAAGGTGTTGGTATTAACCTTTAAAACCCTATACGGTTCCGGCCCAGTCTATCTGAAGGAACGCCTCCAGTATCACCAAATATGCCGCCAAACGAGATCAGCCTCACAAGACCTTCTCTCGGTCCCACCGGTGAAAACAGCTAGGCTGGTGCGGACCAGAGAGAGGGCCTTCTCGGTCGTGGCCCCCACCCTCTGGAACTTGCTTCCCTTTGACCTTCGGCATGCCCCCTCCCTGATGACCTTTCGCCGCGCCTTAAAAACCGGGCTTTTCAGGCAGGCCTATGGGATCTCTGGGGTGGGTTAGGTTTTATACTGTATCAGTGGAGGATGGTTTTTTAGATGCTATGATATTAATAGTGTGATTGTTATGAATATGTTGATATTGCATTTTATATTGTGTACGTCGCCCAGAGTGTCCGTTAAGTCGGACAGATGGGCGACTAACAAATAAAATTTTATTATTATTATTATGATTATTATATTCAATGATCGTCTTGCTTCCTTTTACGGTTTTCATGTTGCTATGCACCAACTGCCCTGGCATTTTGCGAGACGGCAGTAGAGAAATACTTCTATAATTTTTTTTAAATGTGGCAAATATTAGTTTTGCCATGGACAAAAAGGGCAATGAGAGAGGCTGACCCAATGCCCTCCCCACTTCCCCCACTAGGACCAGTTCCGGCACCATGGAGGAACCATTCGTGATGGAGAGAAGGTCCTTGGCATCCTTCCTGGGGCCATGGCCACTGTGACCACCAGCCAAGAGGAGTATCAAGCTAAACACCTAGTGGTAACTGCAGGAGCTTGGGCCAGCCACCTCCTTGCCCCGTTGGGGCTGCAACTGCCTCTCCAGGTAAGCCGCCACCCCTGCTGTGTCCTCCCTGGAAGCAGTAGTGTGGTGGCAAATTCAGAAGTGCAGGGTCCCTTCATGATAGTCACACCACACACCATCTCAGCCATGCCCTTTCCACTTTTCCTCTCTCCCTGTTATCTCACCAGTCCACACTCCCTAGGAGCCAATCAGCATGGAAGGGGAGGCTGTGTTAGCTACTAAGAAGAGTCTTCGCAGTGGCTGACTCACTTCCTTTCACTCTCATTCCAATCAGCACAAAAGGACAAGGACTCTCCTCTGTGGCTGATAGAGACCCTTTTCATGCTGATTGGCTCATACGTAGGGACCTGGCTGGGACTCTGCTCCTAAAAAAGTAACGGGTCTATGACCCTCCGCGACCTTGGATGACTACATGCCTGGCCAGAAGAAGGTAAGCCACGCAACAAGAAAACGAGTGCTGATTTGTTTTGTGGCTCCCACTTTCTCTTCCAGCCGCTGCGCATCACAGTCTGCTACTGGAGAGCGAAAGGCCACAGTCCCCACAGCCACCTGGAGAAGCTGCCTTGCTTTATTGCAATCAGCCTGAATGGAGATAAGCACGACGTTTACGGGCTGCCTGCCGGGGAGTACCCGGGTCTTGTCAAGGTGCAGGTTTTTTTAAAATAAGGCCTCATGAAAATCCATCCACATTTCACGGCAAAGTTCACCTAATAACACGCCTGGTTTTTGTACGCAATTTTGCCGAATAGCCACATTATTGCAAAGCAGCCTTGCCTAACGTAATAAGCATTCCTGCATATTATTTGCAGGCGTGCATGCCCTTTTATCCACAGTTTACCCTAGCGTATGTATGTTTGTATGCCTGGAGAACTACAATGCCAAATTCAGAGAGGAGTGCAGATTGTGAAGGTCATTTCAGTTCATGTATTCGGAAAGTGCAAATTAGGGAAGTTTGCATTTAAATGAGAACGGAATTAATTTCCTCCCCCATCCTTAGCCAGCTCCCACCTGCCTGCTGCCAGAGCTTGGAAAAGTTACTTTTTTGAACTACAACTCCCATCAGCCCCAGCCAGCATGGCCACTGGATTGGGCTGATGGGAGTTGTAGTTCAAAAAAGTAACTTTTCCAAGCTCTGCTGCTGCCTTACTTACAACCAGACCAGGGCCCAACTGTTACCTTCCTCCTCTTCCTCCATCCCAGTGTTGCCCCTTGTAGACCTCAGCACAGAGAAGGATGGGAGCAAAACTAGAATGAGTTGGCTCTGCCCCTCATTGGCTCTGGCTCCGCCTCCTGTTGGGCTCCCTGCCTTCCGCCCCACCGGTCCCAATGAGACCACCAAGGTGGTTATTAAAGTGATGCAGCTTAGCTTAGCTTGCTACATTCCCTCACACAAAGCTTCAAGAACGAGAGTGGCAACTCTGTGTAAGATGCACACTGGGCCACCACTGGAAGCCCTCCATTGCCGCCCTGGGCTCCTGCTGGGAAGAAGGGCGGAACAGAAATCTAATAAATAGATAATAAAGTAAACCTTCCCAATAGCCTCTGCCCAGGGATCCTGGACTCAGCCTGGAATAGAAGAGCTCACACTAACTGAACTCAGTATTGCTTGCCCTGACTGGCAGCAGCTCTCCACAGATTTAAACAGGTGTTTTTCCCCACCCCCACCTAGAGATTCCAGGGATTTAACTTGGGACTTTCTGCATTGCAAAGGAACAGCTCTACTAATGAGCTACAGCCTGACTCTCACCTCTGCCCCACAGATCTGCTACCATTATGGCACCCCTGTGGACCCTGACCAGCCTGACCAGCTGGGCTCTTCTCCTACTCCTGATGTGCAAATCCTGCGGGATTATGTCAGCAAGTATCTGCCAGGGCTTGATCCGGAGCCAGCTGTACAGGAGCGTTGCTTATATACGGTAAGCGGTACCCAAGGCATGTGCTCTGTTGCTGAGCTATGACCCTTTTCCTGATTACGATTCCATTTACATCCCACCTTTCTTCCAAGCAGCTCAAGGTGGTGTGTGTGGTTCTCCTCCCTCCCCACTTTATCCTCACAACAATCCTGCGAGGTAGGTCAAGCTGACTGTAACTGGCCCAAGGTCACCCAGTGAGATTTATGTCCACACTACACCACACTGGCTCTCAATTTCCTACCTCCCTACCCAGGGAAGCTGAAGCACTGCTCAGCCCTCTTGGATGCATCACCGTTCATCTCTCCTTCTCCCATCTCTGGGACAGCCGTTGCTACGCACTATTGAACTGACCACTTTTTATACTCTCTTGGCAAATCTGGCAGAGCTCTAATCTCATGGGAAGCGGCTTTATTCCAAGCCAGACCAATGGCCCATCTAGCTCAGTACTGTTCACACTGACTGGCAGTGGCTGTCCAGGGTTTCAGGCAGGAAGTCTTATCCCAGCCCTACCTGAAGATGCCATCGGGGACCGAACCGGGACCTTCTGCATGCAAAGCAGGGGCTCTGCCACTCAGCTACCATCTTTCCCCTAAAAATAAAGCAAGATTCCAGTCCTCATGGTTGTGAATAAAGGGATGATTTCAATATATATAGGGAGCTGCCTTAGGCTGAGTCAGACCATCAGTCTATCTCGCTCCACAGTATTGTTCACACTGATTGGCAGCGGTTCTCCAGGTTTTCAGGGAGAGATCTCCCCCTCAGCCCTAGCAGCAGATGCCGGAGATGGAACCTGGGACCTTTTGCATGCAAAGCAGGGGCTCAGCTATTGAGCTATGGCCCTTCCCACTTCCGTCATCTCTGTCGCTCCTCATCCAGACGGTGTTTTTCAATCAGTGCCCTAGCTCTTGCACAACAGGCCCTCCAGTGGAAGAGAGCCGGGGTTACAGTGAGAAGTGGTTCCCTCAGCACCTAAGAAAGTTGTGGCCTTCCAGCTGCTGCTGAACTACAACTCCCGTCATCATCCCCGGCCACTGACTATGCTGTGCTGGCTGGGGCTGACGAGAACTAGAGGCCAATATCCGCTCTAGGACATTTGAGCTAAAATCCCCAGTCAGTTATGCTCTTAAAGGGCTTATTTCCCAGTTTGTAGGTACATGTAGACGCACATGCCCCAGGGGAACTTGACAAACAAGAGTTGCTGTGGTGAAGGCCTAACCTGTTGGATTTCTGCCTGCTGTGTCACTGTTAAAAGCAATCATGAGAAGGGAATGCTTCTCTCTCCCCCTCCCCCCAGTCATACTTGAACTTTTAGCACCATATGAAAATTGACTGGCAGGAGGCGCAGCCAGGACTGATGATGGAACCACTTCTTCAAAATGAGGCACAATTAAACTTATGGTCCTCGCTTCCCCACAATGGAGGGATTGCCAGCGGCTCAGAGAGCTTTTGAAAATGGAAACAGACCAGGAAAAAAATCACAGAAGAGAGGGCTATTAGAAGCTATTAGCTACACTTGAGAGATGGAACCTCCATAGTCAAGGGGCAGTCTACCTCAGGATAGCAGGCACTGGGGACAAAGCAGCCCATCATATCTGGCCTGTAAGCGTCCCCGAGGGATCTGCCAGGTGGATGCAAGATTAGATGATACCAGCTGCAGAGCAATCTTTATGTTCGCTGGAGTTTTGCCAGGAATGAATGAGGGTCAATCCACTTCAGTTTGGAGGGGGCATTATCCACACAGAGGTTGGAAGAATACTGGGGGTGGGTGGGGGGAGAAAGAGACTGGATCATCAGCTTCTCGCTGCAATCCAGAATGCTGGATGGAGAGGATAGGCCTGGTTAGCTGGCTGGGGTGGGGGCAAGGTTGCCAACTTTCTCCCCTGGCTCTGCTCCAGAGCCCTATAGCAGCAGCCCAACACAGGGGAAAAAATGAACGGATGGAGCTTTTCCTGGCTTGGAAAGAAACCCCCCTCCTTCATTTCTGGTGCTAAAAGCAGAGGAGCAGGGCCAAGTTTTTTTTTAAAGTTGGCAATCCAGAGCAGAGACAGATGGGAAAGGTTGGAACAAGCAGATGGCGAAGGTTGAAGGAGCACCATCTTCTGGCAAGGCAGCTCCCCTACCCCCTTGTGCACACATGCGCATGTACACACACACATATGCAGAAAGTCCCCTGCCAAAATCCCCATGCGCTTTTGCAAGTGGCCACCCTCTCCGGGATTGGTTGCCGCTCTTTGCAGCGGCTTGTTCAAAGCACACTGTCAGCCTCGCTTCTAGATCCAAGACCATCCAGCAACACAAGGTTTAAAAATAAGCCTTAACATGAACATGTCTCTTCTTTATCTCCTCAACCATGACGACCACCTCAGAATACCCTGGATGGCGACTTTGTGCTAGATCGGCACCCTCGTTTCAGAAATATCGTCATCGGGGCCGGATTTTCAGGTAAGGGCTGCTGGGGAGGGAGGAATAGGAACCCATCTTAACACGGCTGGCTTCAAAAAGAAAAACCCAGAAGTGGAGAAACCTTGGAGCCTGCCTTGGACTGAGTCTGACTAGCAACCTGTCTAGTTCAGTATTGTTGCGCGCCACCCCAATCCCTGAACGGTGAGAGTTTTCCGGGGTCCCTGCGCTCACTCAGGATTTGGTTTCCTTGGGAAGGTCAGCGGAGGCTGTGCTGTCTTTATGGAATATGGTTTGTTTATTTACACACATTCCAGCCTGAGCTTAGGACGGAGGGGTTCAAGACATCAGCAGTCCAATATCCAGCTTTTCCATCAGGGTTACAGGAGGCACCCCAAACCCAGGGTGCAGAGAGTCAGTCTCTCTGCCTGCCTCCACTTCCCAGCCTTTCTCAGACACAACTCAACACACAAACCTCTCCTCGGCCCCAGGAGGGTGGAGAGTCTCTCCTGAAGAGTTTCAACAACAATAGGATCTCCCTGGCCCATTCACCAGTTAATGGGCACTTGATAGACCCATTAATCTACCTGGCCACTCTATTAGATTAACAAAAGAAACTTATCTGACCAGCAGAGCAGGTGTCTAGCCCTTAGGCGCAGGATTCCAAATCAGAGACTGGTACTCATAGAAATCATCCATCTCAACCCCAAAGCCATAACAGTGTTTTCTATGCTGAGTGGCCGCAGCTCTCCAGAGTTTCAGAGGGGGAGCCATCCCCAGCCCTTCTGCATGGCAAGCAAGTCCTCTAAGCTATGGCCCTTCCCCAAAGGCCTTAGGCAAACTGGAAAAGCAGAGGAGGGAGGCCAGGGTCTGGAGGGCATCCTAAACCTGGACCGGCTTAATAACAAATGCAATGATAAAATAAGAATAGTTTTTAAAAACGTAACAATAATAATTTAAAAAGAACAACAGCATTGCTCCTTAAAACAACCACAGAGGCAAGGGTACCAACAGGGCATCCGCACAGCCTAACAGAGGCCACCAACTTAGACGGCGCGACAAGGGTTAGGCTAGACAAACTGGTGGAGCAGAAATCTTATCGATACCTGTGAGTCATGCTGGCTAGCTGGAACCTCCAAGGTTCAGAGGCGGTCGGCTTCCAACGGATGGGGATCGTCCTGCTCTGTGGCAAGGCCAGGCCCAAAGCAAGAGTGCAGAAGGGAGAGGTTCAGGCAGTTGCTCTAGGAAGCCAGAGAGCTGGAACTGAGCCTTCCACAGCACCAGCATCAGGTGCAGCCAGATGGTTAGACTCACCTGTGCTGCAAGATTCTGCTTGGCTTAAAGGGGCCCCATCCTTCCCTAGCAGGATCTGTGAGTTTTGCTTCTCTCAGTTTCCAACCATAAATTCAGTTGTCCACATTTCTGCAACAATTTGCAGTGTTTTTTTTTAAATCCCTCATGAAAACTCTTCAGCAGTTTAGTGTGAATTTCTCACATTTTTGTATGCAGTTTTAACTAACAATACACACTTTTGCAAACAATTTCTCCTCATACAATTCAGTTTTGCAAACAATTTCCCCTAATATAATTCATGTTTGTATGTTGATTTCACTGACATATTGTATGCATTCAGTAAACACAGTTGGGTTGAAGAGGAGCATTGCAAAATTCAGATAAGTACGAATTTTGAAAGATAGTCGTGTTTCAGTTGTCACACTGTTTCGGAAAGGACAGATTTGATAGATTTAGTTTTAAGCATGCACTGAATTGAATTCCCCCTCTATCTTTATCTCAAAGGCTAGGGCAGTGTACAAGAGCCCAACTGCACCTAAACTCAAGCCCAGTTTTCCCCACCAACTCCTCTACAACACAGCAGCAAAGGCTACTTACAGGAGACACACAGAAACGAATGAAGCTAAGTTTTCATGTCCATTAACTTCAATGGATCTTCTCAGAGTAGCAGAATCAGCCAATACCACCCAGTATCTCTCCTGCTGTTCAGCTTTCCCTTAAGTACTAGGAGTCAGCAAAAGAAAAAAAATGTCTCCCAACTGGGTTTACTTTGCCTCTCTTCCGCAGGTCATGGGTTCAAGTTTGCACCGGTCATCGGAAAGATCCTTTGTGAGCTGAGCCTGGAAGAGGAGCCCTCTCATAATGTGGCACCGTTTCGGATAAGCCGCTTCCCACCTCTGCTTAAAGCTCCCCTGTAATCTCCCACTGACTCAAGGTGGGGGAAAGGGGGGGTCAGATTCATTCTCTCTCCCCTCTTCCATTTTCCAGGCGAGGAACAACTTGCAAGCTTCTATAGTCAGCTCCAAAGTTGACATGGCGGGCTTTATTTTAACCCCATTCTTTCCTGTCATCCCATCCCCCCCCCTCGCCTCAACAGTTTTGAGTGTTTTCTTTTGGAATGGGTGAAAGCTTACCCTTACTCACAAATGTGTCACTATAAAGATGTGTTTTGTGCAAGACAAAAGCTACAGCTTTAGAGAATGGAGATCACACAAGGCTGTCAAGTTTACAAAGCAGCACATTATAAGGAAGTTTTTGCCGCCGCCCCCCCCCCCCGCATGGACCATTTGAAAATTGCCAGTGGTCTTGGTGGTCTACTTGGTGGTTTTTCTGTCTCTTCTTGCCATTTGAATGCACTGTGCTAGGTGCTGTATGATTTTTAATTGTATGCTTTTTGCTTTTCTTTCTTACACATTTTTAATTGTATTGCAGAAGTTCAGGGTCCCTTTATGATCATCACAACCACACCCCTCCCATCCTTTTGTTTTGTTTTGCTGCTGGGTTGAGAATGAAATCCTTGTTAATGCCTTCTTCCACAACAGACATCCCTAGGAGCCAATCAGCATGAAAGAAGAGTTAGCTACTGACAAGAGTCTTCTCGGTGGCTGACTCACCTCCTTTCACTCTGGTTCCAATCAGCAGGAAAGGACAAGGAAGCATGCTAGAAGACTCTTCTCAGTGGCTAATATGTTCCCTTTTCATGCTGATTAGCTTGTAGGATGCTGGAGACATAGGGACCCTGCTCCCAAAAAAGTAAAGAGTCTAAGACACACACCCCTGAGTCCCTGGATGACTACACCCCTGGTAATACCATAAAATACAATTAAAAATCAAGATGAATATTTAACATGGCCATGAGACAGACCGCCCGAATGAAGCTCGTGTACCACTGATGGTCCACAGACAACAGCTTGGGAACTTCTGTTTTAAAGTTTAACTCAATGGCCAGACATATTACAAGTGCTGAACACTGTGACTGTATGGTGGATTTGGACAGAGTGTTCCTGTCCAAATAATACGCTTGCTTTTGGAATGACAAAATTTGTGGTTTCTATTTTAAACTTTCATTATTTTTCCCCCTATTCGTCACATGGGAAAAAGAACTAAAGGTGCGTGCGCTTAGCTTGCGTTGGAGGGAGTAATTTGCAACTCTCCATTTTCACTCCCTCCTGGCTGCAGCTACCCTCTTTGCGGATGAAAGAGATCTGCAAGGTCGGTGATGATTGCGGGCACCTCTAGACGGTCACGATTTTCAGCTCTTCTGCAACAAACCTGATTCTCACCAACACCAATGGGACCTTTTGCAATGAGGAAAGCATGCCATACCCATTTCATTGACAAATATGCAAAAAAAAATTTTAAAATCAGATGGTGCATTATCCGCAGCAGAGAGCTTTGGCTATGGGGCGGTATATAAATACAATAAATAAATAATAATATTGATCAGAAGATGACATTTGATTCAATCTCTCACACAAGACTCTGGAAAAAAT
Organism: Rhineura floridana; assembly: GCF_030035675.1. NCBI lineage: Eukaryota > Metazoa > Chordata > Lepidosauria > Squamata > Rhineuridae > Rhineura > Rhineura floridana. The sequence continues at coordinate 19,165,321 of NC_084500.1, read as the reverse complement.
TAGCCCTCTCATCTACAGATGAAAGACTCCTCTTTTTGATTAAATGGTTATACAATAATAATCATTGGTTGAAGGTGCAACATGCGGCAGACGGACACCTTACAGATTCTGTCTCAGTGACGAAAGGGTTTAAAAGAAGGCTGTATTTTGCCCCTGTGTCGTTCAATTGGTGTATCAATGACACAGCTGAGCATTTAGCATTTAGCATCTCCAGCATGCAATCACGCTTGCTTGATGCAACAGGGCTGCACACTTACACGCTTTACATTTAAAGCGCATGGCTTCCCCCAAAGAATAACGGGAACTGCAGCTGCTTAAGGGTGCTGGGAATGGCAGCTCTGTAAGGGGTTAACTCATATTGCGTGTAATTGGGGCCCTAACCCTCAAGAGCATCCCCTGGAGCCTGACGCCACCATCTGCCTGCACCCCATTAATGGAGACTCTCTATTGGTTCCCAAATGGCCTGGCGGGCAACCTTCTGCGGCCTAGTGGGCCTCATCTGGCCTATAGGGCATAAGGTCCCCATTGCTCAATGGAGGCTGGCCCACTGCGACAAATGGGACACTGCTCCACCAACCTAATTCTGCCCTGAGCCAGCCCCTGGTGCCTTCCTAGTTAACAACCAGCCCAGGGGGAGGCCTCTTCTGTCACCTTCCTCCTCCTCTTCCACTTCCATCAATGGGGCTAAGTCCCAGATATGTGGAATTAGCATTGCAGCTTTACTCCCAGAAAAACTTCATATTGGGAAGGTTTTTGAAACAGTTTATGAATAAGGCAAATAAACTGCCCTCTTCAACACTCCAGTAAAATTTAAACTTGTTTGACGCCTTAATTAGAATAGTATAACACTGCAGCATGTGTACTTTTTAAAACGTACATTAAAAAATTATTTGAAAGATAAAACGTATGCCATTTTTGCAAGTAATTAAAAAAGCCTACCAAGATCCTGCTGTGATCTTCTGTTGTAGTGCAATCCTATGCAAGTTTACTCTGAAGCGAGTCCTAATTCTGTACAAAGTACTCTTTATGCTGCTGAAAGCTATATATTTACTGAATTCCTGATGTGAGACAAGCAGGAAAAGGAAACTGTTCTCAGAACTTGAGATGGGGTTTAGCTATTGATATTGTCAGTCACAACCCTGACTTCACTTATTAGCTAATAACCTGAAAGGGCAGGGATTAGAGCAGCCGGTACTAACAGAAGTTGCCGGGGGGGGGACATTTTGGCTTATATCATTTGAACCAGACCACCTAGAAACTTTTTTTTTTAATGAAAGCTGGGAGTCCGAAGATTAAGGTGACTCACCCAGAGAGGACCCCCAAAAACCGGAGACTCCGGGCAAAAACCAGAGACATGGCAACCCTAAATGAGACCTAGCCCTACACAGGCAGTAACCAAACTCTTCCTATAAACAGATGGCATGAGAGCAGGGACCCTCTCCTCAGCCTCAAAGTCCCCACCCTGTTAGTGCCGCTCACAGTCAAAGCAATAAAGTTGTAAGAGGAGTCATTTAACATCCGGATTCGTTTAAAAGAAAAAAGAAAAAGGAAAGGGGAAATAAAGGAAGAGAGGAGGCTTCATGGGCTAAGCCAACTCTCCGCACAATCCTCTCCCAAACACATACGTCACAGAGTCAAGCGAAATGTTCTAAAGTTAAATGTGCCATTTTATTATCATTAGATAGCTTAGCTTAATAGAAGCGCATTACCGGCATGCCGACTTTATGGCCCCGGGCCAGAGTGGGGAAGCACCTACCCACGAGTGCCTTGCCAAAATTGACTGGGGGGGGGGTTGGGTTGGAGCTGCGATGTCTTAGGAACCTCAGAATTGCGGCGCGTGATCATGCATGCGTCCCCGCACACTTCCTGCACAATTCAAGATGTGCACCAAATACAAGATGTGCACACACCCCCCCCCACACACACACCCTTCTCCCCCCCAGACTGCCTCCTCAGTTTGGAGAAGCATCTCCTTAAATGCAAAGCTACGGGCTGCAGCTCTGTGACAGAGCACCTGTTTTTCATGCAGAAGGCCCCAGGTTCAAACCCCAATGGCATCCCTGCCTGGAGGGCTGTTGCCAGTCAGTGCAGGCAATACTGAGCTAGGTGGACCAGTGATCTGACTCGGTATAAAGCAGATTTCTCTGTTCTTCCTACGTGTAGGCTAGGATTGTTACTATTAATTCAGTTTATAATTTCCCAGCTGGTCCAGATAAGCCCCCAAAGACAGTCATCTCTGCATCCTGAAGTAGCTGAAGGGTCCAAGAAGATGAAGGGCCACTGAATGTCACCTAAAGCCAAATTCAGTGTGGAATTTGGAAGGTCCTGTTTGGGTTGGTTGCTCGGAGGGGTGGGTGGTGAGCAAAGCTGCAGCCCAGAGGGTTTTGAGGGCTGATGTTTCCCAGGGGTGTAGTCGTCCGGGGTCTTGGGGGATCTTAGACCCCTTACATTTTTGGGATCAGGGTCCCGATGTCTCCAACGCCCTGCAAGCCAATCAGCATGAAAGGGGAGTGTGTTAGCCACTGGGAAGAGTCTTCTAACATGCTTCCTTGTCCTTTCCTGCTGACGGGAGCCAATCAGAGTGAAAGGAGGTGAGTCAGCCGTTAAGAACACTCTTCTCAGTAGCTAACACTCTCCCCCTTTCATGCTGATCAGCTTCTAAGGAGGTCTGCTGTTGTGGGAGAAGGACTGAGGAGTGTGGAGGTCACCCTGGAGAGCGAGCAAGCGAGGGGGTGTGGCATGACTAGCATGAAGGGACCCTGAGCTGCTCAACCTGCCACTACACTACTGGGGGAGGCGCCTGCATATCCCTCGTTTCCCCCACAGAAGGTTCTCAACAGCAACATTTTGCAGCAAATCCAGAGGGCTCTGCTTGGCCACAAGGATTTATTTATTTATTTATGTTTAAATAGAGAGTCCAAAAGCCAATGCAAAGAGCATAGCCTGATTTCTCTGGACAGGTGGGAAACGGACAGGATTTCCCATTCGGTTCATTTGCCACCGAATTTCACCTATAGCACAATCGGGGGCGCACGGCAGGCCTTGTGCTCAGTTGAGGGAATTGTGACAGGAGAAAGGAAATTGGCAGGATTTCAAGGTGGGGGGGGAGGGCGTGCTTTCCTGTACTAAAGACCCAAACTCATTGCCATGGAGCCCAGTCCCATTCGCCAGCCCCACCCTCCAAGCAAAATTAATAGGTCAGTTGCACGCAGACACACAAACCAATACCTTCAGGAGTTTGTGGGGAGGCGGGAGGGAGGCCAATGTGTCCGAGACTAGGCGGATGGGGTGAACTTGAATCATTTATAGACCTTAATAAATATGCAGATGAGGAGAAGAGAATGTGAGCCCTCGAGCTGTTCTCATTAATTATTGAAACTTATGGTAATGCGAAGGAGCCCGCGCATTGGCATCACACCGTCCCCTGCAACTCAGCAGCACTGCCTGAAATGACAGAATGAGAGCTCCCCCTCCCACCCGCACAGGAAACCTTCCCCCCCTTCCATGATGAGAGGGGTTGGTTAGCAAGGACAGAGCAGAGCCAGGGATTCTCCTTAGGCCAGGGTAGCCCAACGTGGCCCTCCAGGCCTCTCCATCCGGCCCCTGGGACACTTCATCCCCAGGCCATACCTCTCACCAGCTTTGCTCCGTGCCTTCCTGGAGCGCTTTAGCCTGGCTGGCATGTGTCCTTGAACTGTGACAATGCCACTCGCTGGCCTGGATGGAGCAGGACACGCATGTGTGTGTCTGCACAGAAGCTTCTCGCCTTTGTGCAGCTGGCTGGCACGTGACCTACCATACCAAGGCAAGAGACACATGCATGGCTCCTTCCACTTTGCCCAACGCTGGTATTCGGCCCGCAGAAGGCTGTCCTTGAGGCAATGTGGCCCTTGGGCTGCAAAGGTCCCCCACCCCTCACTCAGAACCTTCCTCTCCCTGCCAAACCAGGGGCGGGGGGGACCCCTGGCCCAAACGTGGCCCACCTGGCCTCCCCATTTAGTCCGCGAGGCTGTTCACATGACATCAGGTGTGGGGCAGGTAAAGCGGGCTCCAAGTTGTGGAAGGAGGGAGGGGAAGAGGTTTCCAGAGCTGCTGTTTGAGGCCATGCTGTGCTCCTCCTTCGCACCTCTGATGTCGGGAAGGAAAGGAAAAGCACCGAGGGGCTCACAAAGGTCAAGGGAAGGGCCCTTGGGGCTCAGCAGCAGGACATCTGCTTTGCATGCAGAAGGTCCCAGGTTCATTCCTCAGTAGCATCTCCGGGTAGGGCTGGGAAAAAGGGTGTCCTGTCTGAAACCTTGGAGAGCAGCTGCCAGTCAGTGTACATAGTACTGAGCTAGATGGGCCAACGGGTCCAATTCGGTAGAAGGGCAGCTTCCTATGGGATTTTGCCAACCCAGCTGTCAATCACGTGATGCCATAGTGTGATGGACAGGTGGGTTGCCTTGCCCACCTGGCGCAGTTGGCCTGGAGCCAGAAAGGTCCCCCACTGCTGCCCTACGGCCACTTCCCACCATTTGGGGACAGGGCTACTGAAGCTATTTTCTCAGCCAAGGCAGCCGGTCACCCCCGTCACACGCAGCGATGTGTAGAATTATGGATAAAGCGCCAAAACCGCATTTACTAACGGGGCCCTAAATCTGCCGCTCGTGGCAGCTGGTCCACTTAACCTCACGGTGGGGCCAGTCCTCATTTTTAGATAGCTGTGCTTTTTCTTTTCATTTAAAACACTCTCCTAGCTTCTTTTTGGGAGGTGGGGAGCACTTTTAAAATTGCACATGAGTTAGCTGAGGGCCAATTCACCAAGAGGAAAGGGTGTTTAAAAAAAATAAAAAAAATTCCTGGTCTCAGAACGTTGCATTTTTTCAATTAGCAAATTGCAGTGCCGAGGTCTCCAGAGCAACTGCAATTTTTGCCGGCAGTCAGTGGGGGGAAATGGTTAATTTGGGGAGATGTTATTAATGTAAGAAGAGAATTGGCATTTTTTTAAAGCCAGTCTAGCAGTTTTTCCAGAGCTCTTCACACATTATGGATTTTTTTTTTAAAAAAAAGTTGTAAATGGTGTCAGATTTTATTTTTTTAAAAGAGCACACTACACTAAAAATGTAAAGTGTGAATGCTGTGAACAGGTGTGTTTAAAAATAGGTATACCGTGCCAGGTACAGGCTCCCTGTCAGTGGCAGACTGCATGTCAAGCCTCAGTTCTGTGGCTGTGCAAATGTGAGAAATGGGCGTGCGTATTTCGTTACAGAACAGGGATGGGGACCCTGCAGCTGTCCAGAGGCTGTTGGCCTCCAACTCCCATCAGCGTTGCAAAGGGTGGTAACCCTGGGCCGGGAGAGCCATTCAGACATTGGTGACTTTAAGGCTGGATTACTGCAGTGCATGGGGCTTCCCTTGCTGCTGGATTTGGACACTGCAGTTGGTGCAGAAAGCTGCAGCACGGTTCCTGGCAGGAGCGAGACCCTGTCGGCATGTAACACCTCTGCTCAGAGATCTGCACTGGCTGTCTGTTTGCCACTGGGCCAAATTCAAGGTGGTGTTAGTGGTGTATAAAGCCCTTAGCGGCTTGGGACCAGTTTACTTTTGGGACCGCCTTACCCCCTAACGTGCCCACTCGAGCACTTTGATCTGCAGAACCAGCCCTGTTACATGTGCTACACAATGCTCATTCCACACTTGCAAAAAACCCATTCTTTTTAGCGTGGCAGCACCCACACTTTGGAACTCCGTGCCCAATGACATCAGGCAGATGCCTTCGCTGTACTTTTCCCAGCACCTCCTTAAAGCATTTTTGCTTTTTTGCAAGCCAGACCAGACAGGCAGAAGCTGACATATGATTTAAGCTCTTTTTAGCTTGCACTTAATTATCTTTTTAATGTTTTTAAATACTTGTTTTGTCGATAGTTTAAATGTTTTTGGGGAGGGGTTTGTAAACCGCTGCAAGGTTCTATTACAATCAAGTGGTATACACGTTTTGTTAAATAAAACTAAATTAAGAACCTAAGAAGAACTTGCTGGCTCAGGCCAACGGCCCTTCCAGTCCAGCATCCTGTTCTCACAGTGGCCAACCAGATGCCAATTATGGGTGTTGTGATGCAGAAAGGGAGGGACACAGGTTCTCCGTCCCTGCTATAGAGCAAAACGATCTCCTCCACCCTCTGGGTTAGAATATACTAATAAATGGCTGATGAATTTTTGCTCTGGGTGAAGCAGAGTCCCTGACACGGCTGCTTTGTGCAAAAAGTAGGAAGGGCTCCCCTTGGAAACCACGTCTTCTGGCCTGAAGTGAGTGATGGACCCCTTCTGCAGCTACCTGCAAATCAAATCCTGTGACTGTTTAGCAACCATCTGCTCCCTTCAACTGGGCAGCGTTCCAGCTGTTTCAACTCCTGGGAGAGATCATCCCGCATCTCAGGGGTGGGGTGTTGGGATTTCTGCAGCAGAATGCAGAAATAAAATGGAAATGGGCTGCCTTCAAGTTGGTCCCGACTTATGGCGACCCTACGAATAGGGTTTTCGTGATAAACGGTATTCAGAGGGGGCTTACCATTGGCCTCCCTCTGAGGCTGAGAGGCAGGGACTGGCCCAAGGTCAGCCAATGAGCTTCATGGCTGTGTGGGGATTCAAACCCTGGTCTCCAAGTTCGTAGTCCAACACTCTAACCATTACACCACACAGTGGCATAATTGGTCTCTTAAGACTGGAGAGTTGAAAGAATAAATAAATGTAAGGTGTATTACTACAAAGAGGTAAAGTCATGCATGCTGAAGCAGCCATACGGCTTCCACTCAGGGAGCCATGACTAACTAACTGAGAACAAAGGCAGGAAGGGGAGGAGCAAAGCCTGCAAAAACAGCAAACACTTTAGAGGAGGAATCAGCAGAAGGAAGAAAGATTGCCTTTCTGCCTTTCTGCCTATCATGGCCCGCTGGTTCAGGTCACCTGCAACATGTGCTGGTGCTTTCCTCCCAACATGGGGGACCTTTTCCAGCCCAAGCGTCACATGCAAGTGGTGGCCAGGTGACAAATTTGTCTTTGTGCAGTAGGCTATATCGGAGCGACCTGAAAGCCAGAGGTTTCTATAGACACCAGTGGTTCACGAACTTCTGCCAGGTGCTCTGTGGCGTCCCTGCGAAGAACTTACAATCTGAATTCTGTGGAATTCAAATTGTAATACAACAAAATACAAGAAGTAAAAGCAGCAATACAAATACAATTAACAATCATACAGCACCTAGCACAGCCCATTACAACTGTGGCAAGTGGGGAAACCAGTGGTACGCCAAGGTCCGTGGCAATTTCCACGTGGTGCATGGGGAACCACTGGTCTATGCTGACTGGCAGGAGCTCTTCAGGGTCTTTCTCATTCCTACTCGGAAATGCCACCGAGGATTGAACCCCAACCTGGGACCTTGGCATGCCCAGAGAATGCTCTGCCTCTGAGCTATGGCCCTAAACATAAAGTAAGTTTCTAGTCCTCATGGTTCTGAATAGAGGGCTGGTTTAAATAGGAACCTAGCAAGCTGCTGTATCCCAAGTCAGTCCACTGTCTACACTGACTGGCAGTGGCTCTCTGGGGTTTCAGGCAGGAAGCCCTCTTTCCCAGCCCTACCAGGAGATGCCAATGAGGAGGGACCCCGGGACTTCCTGCATGCCACGGCCCTTCCCCGTAGCCATGTCAGGAGGGGCGCAGCTACCTGACCCTGGCTCTCCACGCACCCAAGAGTCTCTCCTCGTTCGCTCAGAAAAAGTTCCAGCTGGGCCCCTGCTATGCCTTGGAACTCCTTCCCTGGGAGGCCCTTGCCAGGAAGAGGCTGCGAGGAGGATGCCTCTCGGTCACAAGCGTGTTATTTATGCTTCACCGTCGCTCTTGAGAGGATTACGCTGTGCAGCAAAGGCAGGTGGGGGGGAGCCCACAGTGCCAGAGCACTCAGCCTGCACCATCTGTTCCAAACGAGGGAAGATTTGTGGCCTGGATTGGCTCCGTTAGCTCCTTCCTCCCCAACCCAAGCCAGCACTTTCCACCATCACGGCCCAAGCTGAGAAAGACCCTGTGGAGGTTACGGGAGGGCAAGGCTGCAGGGCCCCTTAGGATAACACTTGCTGCATGCCACGGGCTACAGATTAGATGGAAGGAGGAGCAACATCCGGATGGGGGACCTGTGCGGCCCTCCAGATGATGTTGGACTCTGGCTCCCATCAATGCCAGAAGCTGGCATCGCCAATGGTCAGGGACGAGGGGCGTTGCAGTCCGGCAACATCTGGAGGGCCACAGGTCTGCCATCTCCCTCTCTCATCACACTAGGACCCAACGAGGTCATCCAAACGAAGTTGAATGTTGGGAGATTCAGGACAGCATATAGCTGAATGGTGGAATTTGCTCCCACAAGAGGGGGTGATGGATAGCAACGTGGATGGCTTTGAAAGAGAATTCGACAAGTGCCTGGAGGATACGGCTACTGGTGCCTACGAAGCCTGATGACTATGATCCGCCTCCACAGTCGGAGGATGCCTCTGAATGCTGGTTGCTGGAAACCGCAGGAGGGGAGAGCGGCCGCTGCTGCTGTGCTCAGGTCCTGCTTGAGGGTTTCCCTTTGGGGCAGCTGGTTGGCCACTGTGAGAAGAGGATGCTGGACTAGGATGGGCCCCTGGCCTGATCCAAGGTCTTGTGTTTATCCCTGCTTTAGCTGAAAAAGGTGTCCTTGAGGAGGGATGGAGAGCATTGGGAACCCCCAAGATGCTGTTGCACACCCAACTCCCAGCAGCCAGCATGGCAAGGATGAAGGGAGTTGTACTCCAACAACAATTCCGTATTGTTCTCCACCTCTGGTGTAAGAAATGGCTCCCTTATTCCTATTACACATCCACACACATCCACACACCCTAGTCCTTGAAAGGTCTAAAAGCACCTTTTCCCAACCCGGTACTCTCCAGATGTTTCCGATAACGGCGCCCATGAGTCCCAGCCAACATCTCCAGATGGCTTTGGACTACAATTGCTCTTGCCTGGGTCTGATGGGAGTTGTGGTCCAAAATATCTGGAGGGCACCAAGCTTGGATGGAGTGACCTAAAGCAGTGGCCCCCAAACTCCCCTTCCCCCAAGGACCACTTGAAAATTCCTGAGGGTCTTGGTGTACCACTGAATGATTTTTCTCCTTGTGGTAGTAATTGTAATACAGAAAAAAACAAAAAACAAAAGCAGCCATATAAATACAATTAAAAATCAATATGAATACTCACTGTGATGGATGTTCCGTCTCCCAACGTCAACTACAAATGCAAAGACATGCCGTGGATCGCCTGAATGAACCTTGTGGGCCACCGTTTAGGAACCACTGATCTAAAGGAAAACAGTGAGGATTCAACCTTGCCTGCAAATGAAGTCCTCTGATCTGGAAATTCTTCTCCAGATCTATAGGAGCTGGGTGGGGGGAAGCACTATTTTAAAACTTTGTAGACAAGATAAGTCAGTCACAGCAAGGGTTATAAAAATGTCTGCTCTTGGGTACCTTTGAGACTCCATTGTGAAAATAAAGCAATTATCCTGCAGAGCAACGGCTGCAATTACTACTTATTATTTATTATTTTATACATTAGATATATATCCTGCCCTTCCTCCCAGTAGGAGCCCAGGGTGGCAAACAAAAGCACTAAAAACCCTCTAAAACATCATAAAAACAGACTTTAAAATATATTACAACAAAACGTCTCCAAAAACATCTTTTAAAAGAAGCTTTTAAAAAGTGTTAAAAAGCAGTTCTAGCACAGGCACAGACTGGGATAAGGTCTCTACTTAAAAGGCTTGTGGAAACAGGGCAGTCTTCAGTTGGAGCCGAAAAAATAACAGAGATGGCGCCTGTCTAATATATAGCTTAATAATGTTATTGCCATAGCTCAGCCACACTTTATTTTAAAAAAATGCAAAGGGATTTGCGTTTTGGAATGGTTCCATAGAATATCGGCCCGTTCAATTGCTTAGAATATCCACTGTGAGTAGCACTGTTGAGTTGGCTAGAGGAGAAATGGGGGTGGGAGGGATTGACCTTGCCACCCTCCTTCTTCCCGTCCTCTCTGTTTTAAGAGATACTCTGCACAGGCTCGGAGGCGTCATCTTCTCTAGACTAAATTGATATACCATTTGGTGGTAATAAAACCTCAAGGAAAAGATAAATATGCATGGGGATTCAAGGAGGCTGGTGTTCTCCTTCCTGTTAATGGCAGCTATACCCCTCTGCTCCAAATTGCTTCTTCGATAGCTGGGCAAGGGCGCATTTGGCTTAGTTGGCTGTTTGTGATAGCAGCCAGCAGGGAAAGGGCCGTGGCTCAGTGGCAGAGCAGCTGCTTTGCATGCAGAAGGCCCAAGGCTCAATCCCCAATGACATCTCCATGTAGGACTGTGGGAAAGGCTCCTTGCCTTGAAAGCTGGGGGAGGGGGGCACTGCCAGCCAGTGCAGGTAATACTGGTCTGACTTAGCATGAAGCAACTTTGTATGTTCCCTGTGTACACACCTGCAGCCAGTGCACACTTGCAAAGGACATTGCCACACTCTTGGGAAAGGCTTCTGTGCACTTCTCAGTTAGGAGATTTTGCTCCCGGTGGATGGCGCTTAGCGGCCATTGGAGGTCACAACCTCCAAGGGTAGAAGGCAGCTTGCGTGACGGCATCTGAGATGCCTTTAAAAAAAAAAATACTCCACCAGGATTATTTCCCAAAACTGTCCACAATCCAAAACGAGATGGGAGGCCGCTGAAGGCAGGAATCTGCCACATCCAGCTAGCGCAATTGGATCACGTCGAAGTTATGATGCGTGCAACTCCAGCTTCGGGTACTGAGGCTGAGTGTTCCTCCTGGACCTAAAGGCACACAGGATTTGGGCCATCACTGCCTCCAGATGGCAATCTCTGGAGCACAGACAGGTGGGCATCCACCAGGAAAAGGCAGCTTGCCTTCTGCAATGGGAGACAGAAGGGGGGGAATCCTCCCAGCATTGACAGCAGTGTGAGAGTTGCATGTGCAGCCGTGACCATCACTACCTGTGACTCGAAGGTTCCTGTAATGTGCATGGCCCTCCCGATGTTGCTGGACTCCACCTCCCATCACCTAACAGCAGCTGGGGGCACAGCTTCCATGTCCCTGCTCTAATGCTTCCTCAGTTCCCCATGTATCCACAGAATCGTAGGAGAGCTGGAAGGGGCCTATAAGGCCATCAAGACCAACCCCCTACTCAAGGCAGGAATCCAAATGGAATCATCCCTTACAGGGCCTGTCCACCTGTCTCTCAAATGCCTCCAGTGTTGCAGAGCTCACCACCTCCCTAGGTCATTGGTTCCATTGCTATACCGCTCTGGCTCACCTTTTGCATCAGGTGCTTCTGGACTGCTCAAACTGCTTCTGAAGCAGGCATGCAGAGCAGAATTATCAGCAGTCACACGGAGACTGCCCGTTGGGTCTCTCCAGGAGATACTGCCCTGGGCCCACCCCTTTATGACTTTAGAGGTATGGCCAAATCAGGGACTCACACAGCAAGAAGCACACAGGGGTGGGGAGGAGGAGAGGCTCCTCTGCACATGGCAAATTCACTCTAGAAACATGTGTGTGTGTGTGTGCAGTGTAAGAATGAAGCATGCTTCCAGCTGCAGGTTTTTTCTTGCGGGGGGGAAACGGAAATAAGGCTCCACTACCAGAAAAGGAAAAATGCGCCTCCACCAACACTCCAAGAAAAGACACCAACGACCAGGGGGAGTTCACCAGCCGTAAATGATATTTATTTTCTTATTTAAAGTCGACAGACACGGGAAGGGGCAAAACATAATAATAATTAAAAAATCAAACGCACAACTGTAGTAGTGCAAAACCCCAAACAGAAACCAAACCCAGACCAGAGAGAGGAGCCTGGCAAGGCAGGGAGTCCCCCCTTCCTCCCCACCCCATCAGAGCTTGATGAGTCCAGTCTTGTGTATAACTTAGCAAGGGCTTTAAGTGAGTTGATTTTGGTTCGTGGGGGTGGGGGTGCTCCTGGCCTCGAGTGTGATGTGTGTCTTTGGAAGGAGGTGCGTGAAGAAACTCCTCTGGAAAGTCTGCCAGAGAAACAAGCATCAGCAACAGCAGCTAAATGCTTGCAAAAAAAAAAATCAAGCAAAGGCGTGTGAATGATTCAGGTGTTTTGGTTACCAGACCTCCTGTGAGAAAAAGGAAGGGGGGGGGACTCAGCCCAGCTTTTGGATCCCGTGTGTAATGCGTGTGGTGGCGGTGCGTGCGTGGTTATGGCAAAGGGCTGGAAGAATAGTTTTTGCTTCCAGGTTCCTTTGGAAACGTCCCTGGAGATATGGAGCTGCAGGGACGCTCGGATGGAGGAGGTGGCAGCCCCACCCCCCTCATCCCCCCAGAAACCAAGTGCAAGAAAATGTGGGAAGGGAGAATGTTGTGGCATGAAGCACAACCGTGCAGTGCATGGCACTCTACTGGTGAAATGGTTTCCCCCCCATTTTCTTTATTCCCCCAGTGGAGGAAAAGAAGGGATGGGGGGAGCACGCCTGTGTGTCTGCACGTATGTGCGTGCATGCGTACTTTTTGGCTCAACTTTCTAAAAAATGTTTTGAACAAAAGAGAAAAGGGGTACGCTCTCGCTTCCTGGGACACCACACAAGGGTCAGAATGGATTTAAAATTGTGACATAAAATGGGCAGGCACTGCATAAAGGCTCCCCCGCCCCAGACACACATGTTGACACACACACGAAGTGAGGAGGAGGAGGAGGGTGGTGTCCTCTGCAGTCAATGGAACCGTCCTGCAGCTGCAGACTGGGCCACCAGAGGAGAGCTTGGCAGGAGCGCAAAATCCATCCGGCACACACAGGTCAGTCTGAAATTGGTTGGGGTTGGTTGGGGGGGACACTGCAACTGAGCAATGGTCAGGCCTCCCTGCCCCCCACCCTTCCCTTCCCTGGGAGAGACAAGTGGCCTTGCAAAGTCTTTGTCTTTCTCTACCACACAAGAGGACAGTGATCATGTGGCACCCCCAGCTGGCGGCAGAGAGAGACACTCTACCAGGCAGTGCACTGGGCAAAGGGCACCCCCATCGCAGAGCAGGAGGGTCGGGAAATGAAGGGTGCACCACCTGCCAGCCTGCTCCTTGCCTGGGGCTACGCTGTGGTTTCTGCTGGCTTGCTCTCCGAGTCACTGTCGCTCAGGCAGCTCCGGGAGGAGTACTTGGACCTGTGTGTGCTGTCAAAGATGTCCCGCTCCTCGTCTGATTTGTCGTAGGTAAATGATTTCCGATAGCCTGGGGGGCTGTGGAAGGGAAAGAAAGAGGCAAAGTCACAAAACGCACATGGCTCTGGTGCAGGCAGAGAGTCCCGTTCTCACAAGGAGAAGCATTAGGATTGGTGGCTTGCCTTTCCCAGGCTAGCCACCTGCACACGTCAAACCACAATATGAATGTTCAATTCAAAAGCTGTCTCTCTCCACTTTTTTTTTTAAAAAAAAATCCTGTCTACGCAGCCCTCGCACACATGCGCAAGTGGTGGCCAGAAGGCCTGGTCAGTGTCAGCTGGGAAAACACCTTTTGTACCGTTTCTTCCCACCCATCCTGCAAAAAGCAAATGCGATAGCCTCTGCTAAGCCCGGCCTGGCTGGGCCACGCTCCGGCTGCCTCCCACGAAATAAGGCTGGAGCAACTCGGAAAGACCCAAACCCTCGTCAAGGCTATTTCTGAAGCCAGCTCTGAGTTCTCTCTCCTGATTAGGGCGGAGCAGGGGGAGGGCTCGCCAGCACCCACATTCTGCGCCCCAAAAGTAGATTTCTGCTGTTTGCATAAATTACGGACTTGCCGACATAAGTTTGCTTGCTGTGCATAATTTATTCTGTTCCTGCGAGTTGGGGGGGGGCTGCCCAGGATGGTGGAGCCCCGCCGACTCACCACTGGCAACCCTGTGCAGCGGTTCTCCCCCTTGCCCGCCACCCCCGGGTTTGGCTTGAAGCTGCATCAGGAATCTCACACACAGTTGCAATTCTGTTAGGGACTAGAAACATGATTCTAAACAAAGAAAGGAAAAGATAGACAAGAAAGAAAGGATGTTGAAATTTCTCAGAAGGCTAAATCCCATCCCCAGCATCAATTTCTGGGCTGGGCTGGTGTGATGATGGAAGATGAGCAGCCTGCAAGTCCTCCACCAGATCTCGTTAGAGGAGGAAGAGCTCTTTCAGGAACAGGAGGTAGCAAACAACAGGGCCTGATTTAAAATGTTGTTTTCTCTCTCTCAAGGTGGGGGCGTTTAGGGTTCTCTTCCTAGCTCATAGGCAGGGCCCCACGTCTCTCCTGGCTCCCTGCTTGCCTTGGCAAACCGTTAAGCCAGCAGCTCGCTTTCATGAGAGCTCATTATTCATTTTTATCATTTTTTCCCTCTCTCTCTCCCAGACACTTCCAGGGCATTCCACAGTGATTTACTCTCCTCTGTAGTTAGCAGAGCTAAGCAAATAATCTGTAGCAAATCAGGCATTTGTTGGAAATTTCACCCCTATCTGTTGCAAGCCACGCTCGGAAGACGAAATAACCTCACAAACTTGCTCATTATGGGGAGCCATTTGTAAATTCCCTCCCGGCATGAAGCATTTGCTGAGGAGGGGAGAGGATTTGCTACTGGAGCATTGCCAGTGAGACTCTCTCCCATCCCTCAAATTAGCCAAGTGGCATCTGCAACAGCATTTCTGTCTTCCGTTCAGGGAACGCCCACACTGCACGCGCAACGCAAACGTAAAGCGCAAGCAAGAGGCTGGGAAGGTAACTCTTGAGCCTTGGCGAGGATTTGTTGGAGAGGCTCAAGTCGAGCAGCCAAAATCATCTCGGCACCAAAGTGGATCTCACTGTTTCCTCTCAGGTCCAGGAATCTGGTTCAGATCGCCTAATCCTCATTAGATCTGGGGGCCATCCAGATTGGGGAGAGGGAGGGTGACCCAGCCGTGTTTGTTCTGTGATGAAGGAGTTGCCCAAACAGGCTGGAGACTGGGGTTGGATGAATCTGAGCATTTGGGTTTCTCTTCATTTCCAGTCGTAAGCTCAGTTTCCCACATGTTCACGTCACTCTGTGAATTCATTTTTTAAAAGTCTGTGAAAATTTGTCCGCATTTTAGTGCAAATTTCTCCTAATGTACACATTTTGTGCAACGAATGTTCATTTATATAATTTATTTCCATTAACGTGTGCACTTTTGCCCTAGCGTAAGTGTTTTTGTACACACTCTTTGGCTGGAGGACTGCCTTGCAAAATTCGGAGAGAAGTCTAAATTTCGAAGGATGGCTGTGGTTTCGATTCACATGGTTCCAGGAAGTGTGAGGTAAGCAGATTCGCCTTTAAATGTGAATTGAATTTGAAATTCTCCCCGCATCCCTACAGGAGACAGGCAAGTCTCTCTTCCTCCTCCTTCCCGCACCCACCCGAGTCGAGGATGGCACAAGAGAGACAGAGCAAACTATAAAAGCAATTCACAAAACCATCAAGCTGTTTGATACACAAGAATTCCTGGATGGCATGGAGGGAGGGGTGAAGTTTTCCCCTCAGTGCCAAAGATACATCAAGGCAAGCCAGCCTCCCTGGAGAGGGAGTTCCAAAGGCAAGGCACCAACACAGTGCAGATCACAGGGACACAGGCGACTTTGCATGCAGGAGATCCCAGGTTCAATCCTGGCATCTCCAGCTTAAAAAGAACAGGGGGGAAGAGGAGGGGGAGAAAGGAGGCGATGAGGAAGACCCTTCTCTGCCTGAGACCCTGCACAGCTGCTGCCAGTCACAGCAGACAATGTAGGGCTAGATGGATCAATGGTATGATCCGGAATAACGCAGCTTCTGATGTTTCCCATGTACCTAAGATCAGCCCCTGTGACTGGCGGGCCGTCTGAAGTCTCCAGATGGGCTGGCCGGGTCTGGTACAAGCACACAACAGTGGCTGGTCATTGGAATTGTGCAATCTGCCGGATGCAGCCGCTGGATCCAGCTCAAGCCTTTAAATTATGGCTCCCGGGAAACTGACCTCAGAGATTCTGGGGTCAGCCAAAACAAAGACACCCAGGATCGAGCCCCACCATAAGAATGCCAAGAACGCTTTCAACCCCTCATTTCCCAGGATAATGATCTAGATAAAAGAATAGGCTTCTCCTACAAAAAAAGCAGAAGCTGGAAACAAACTGAGAAGAGGAAAAAGCTCTAATCTAACGTGCTTCAGAGACATTCTATGACAGTACAAGTCAGTCTCTGTCGGTCTCTCATACACACACACGCCCCAAAATTGTGTGCAACTTGCAGAAGCAACCATAGAGAAGAGGAAGTGTGTGCTTAACATGGGGTGGGGGGACAAGAGTGTGTGATACAAACCTTCTAAATGACCTCTTGTGTCCCCCCTCGTGCCAGCTCTCTGAAATTCTATACCCCGTTGCAGTTGCTTAGAGAAAATAAGACACTCTCTTCTCTTTCCTCCCCTCTCCCCTGCGCCACTTATGCAAGCCCTGGCCCCCAACCCTGCCTCCCAGCTCCATTTCTTGTTACGGCAGCTGGAGCGTTAAGTGCATTAAGAAATGTAAAGCACAACATTCCCCCAGCTGCAGGAGGCCGCTAGAGCAATTGAACATGTAAAAGAGAAATTGTCTTTAAAAAAAAGAAAGAGAAGGAAATTGGGGGGGGGAGTGTGTTCTCTCTTTCCTAGATAATTCTCCTATTCAACGCTGTCGGAAACAATTTAATATACAAATAATTTTTTGTTAGAGATTGGGAGAAGACAGACACACACAATTTTGCCTTCACTGCAGTAGTTTGTCCTCTTCACAAAACACTTGCTGCAGAGGCAACCCCCCCCTACACACAACACACACACACTCGCCTCTCCCTTGTCACATCTTTGAAGTGGGCAAACAAAGGCTCCTAACTGTGGGCGTGAACATCTGCCAAGCACAGCCTCGCCAGGGAAGGCTCAAGCTTCCGCACGGCAATGTGACACTCCGTGAGACGGAGCTGGCTTTTTCTGGCTCTTCCACCTCTCTCTCTCTCTCTCCCTGGAAACTCATCTCTGGCCTATGCTGATGCACACTGGCATTTCTTGTGCCACTTGCAAAAATAAAACCAGCAACGGGCAGGGGAAGGAGAGAAGCCAACTGACTGCTGGGATGGAGGAAGCAGAGCCAACTCTTCTCCCTTTACCAGTCTCTCCAGTTCAGGCTTGCCACAATGGTGATCTTCTAAAGCCGAACACAGCCCAGCAGCTGTGGTTTTGCTGATTCCTGGAGACTGCTGGAAATAGCACCGGGCAGGCACAATCTAGGGCTGACTGGGCTTTATGTGGTGGTGTAGATCTGATCTCATTTATCGGAAGTGGGGATCATGTGGCCTTCCTCACCTGGCCTAGAATAGTCCCTTCAGACAAGGCAGGAGAAACACAGGCACAATGGGCTGAGACTGAATTTCAGCCCAGGTTAGGGCTTGCCCAGAACAGGTGTGCATTTACTGGACAGAGGTTGCTATTTGACTAGTGCAAGTGGGAATTTGATTTGGATACCCTCACACACACACCTTTGGTTTCTGAAACTCTCCAGGCATGGCCAGAATACTTTCAAGTCTACCTTTGTAACCTAGAATGGCAAGAAATTTATTTTATTTATTTTTTTTAAAAAGGAAAGGTTAACTGTAACAGTTCTGCCTCCAATTCTACATTCTGCAGTTGTGCTGTCCTACTGCAGAATCCTCTCCCTCTCTCTCTCTCTCACACACACACACAGGTTGCTTGCTTATCAGCCTCTGGGGTTCAAGAAGCAAAGCAAGAAAAAGTCTCCATCATGGCTTCCTCTCAATTACCAGAACAAAAAATGGCTGCCTAAGCTACTGCCTGCCTGCCTTTACAGCTGCCTCCATCAAAGCAGGCCAAGGGAGACAAGAGGGGAGATCCTCACAAAGAGGGAAGTCTGCTCCCTTCACCATTAGCCATCTCTATTTTGGGTGCGTGCGTGTGCACAGAACACAAAGGAACCAGGAGCGCCAAGACCATTTCTCTACTATACAGCAGCTCAACTCCACAGCACGGAGCAGCATTGGGGTGGTGGTGGTAGGGGTCAGAGGCACACTGAGACCCATTATTTGCATGAGGAATAAGAACAGCCAATTCCTGACAGGCTGTGGAGAGGATTAAGGCTTCTCAGTGTCCCAGTCCCTCAGGCAGCTTATCCCTGGGGGAGAAAGATGCTACTGGAGGGTAAGAGGAAGCGGGCAAGGCCTATGCGCCATGGTGCCAGAATCCACACCATCTTAGGATGGCAAGGAGGGAGCCGCAGAAAGATACACAGAGCACGAAAGGGGAGGCCACTGTTTAGTGAGGGGGCTTTGGCCACAACCACAAAGAGAGGGCCCTTGCTTCAGTATCAGACAGGCACTGCTATCTCCATTGTCTTTTAGGAGCCTATTGAAGACCTTCCTTCAACGGCCCTTTTAAGTGGAGATTTCTATCCAATTTGTACTGGATTTGAACCTGTATTTATATATCTATTTATCTTATTTATGTTGACAATTCAGATACTGCTCAATCACAGTCGCCTCTAAGCCGCATACAGGAGACTCAATATGGCAGATCGAAAAATGAGTTAAAACTGTAAAATCAGAATTCACTGTAAAAGCCTGCTGGAATAAAGATGTCTTCAGTAGGCACCAGAAGTTCAACAGGGAGAGAGGGCCTGTCGGACCTCAACCGGAAGGGGGTCCACAGAGTCAGGCCTGGATGCACCCAGCTCCTGGTGGAGACAAGCCATGCAGGCGAGCCATGGGGGACCACTAACAGTGACTCCCCGAAGACCTTGGCAATATGAAACTGTTTTATCTATCTAACTGATTTTATCTACATAACGTTTAACTGATTTCTGTGTTTTCAATTGTTAGCTTTTATTGTTAAATCGCTTGCCGATTAGCTACCAGGTTATGTTCAAGGTGCTGGTATCGGTGTACAAAGCGCTACACAGCTTGGGACCGGGATACCCAAAGATTGCCTCACTCTGCCCCCACAACCGATGACTGCCTTCTGCGGGAGAGGGCATCCTGCAAACACCTTCCCATCAGGTCCGTTCTGCATGATGCGGGGCCTTCAGCATGGCTGCACCGACCCCTCGGAAGTCCCTCCCGCTGCAGACCAGACAAGAGACATCTCTTTCCGTCTTTTCCCCACCTGCTGGAGATGTTCCTCTTTCAATGAGCCTTCTAAAATCTTTGTCCCAGGTGGCAACTCGTCTTGGATTCCCACTGATATTATGTATGGGCTGGTGCTGTTTTAAACTGTTTTTATATATTTCAACAAGCCTTTTAAGTAGAGACCTTGTCCCAGCCTGCATCTGTGCTAGAATTGCTTTTAGATTTATTTCAAAAGAAGTTTTAAGGATTTGTTTTTAAAGATGGTTGTAGTGTTTTTGTTTGCCGCCCTGGGCTCCTTCTGGGCAGAAGGGCGTGATATAAATTTAATAGTAAATAAATAAATAAATGTTTATAATTATTGGATTTTTTTTAAAAAAATGCTTTTTAGATATGCCATTGCTTTAACTCTCTATAAACTGTTCCATAGATGTTATTGCAAGTAGCTTTGGCATGCCTCCTTGGAAGCTATTCATAAATAAAACAAATAATGTTTTATAGAAACCGATGCATAAATTGAAATCAATAAATGCCCCGCCCGCAGCCACCATACCGCACAGCTTAGGGGCAACCCCCCCTGGCTTAACGGTGGGTCTGAGAACCCCACCAGGGATGTGGAAATAGGATCCCCCTGTCAACAAAGAGGAGTCCAGGAGGACGAGATTAGTGAAAAGCACACACGCATGCTTCAGGTGAGTCAACCCAAGTAGTCTGTTGCCGGCATGCATGGAAGTATCCGGTCATCCTTCCAGTTTGGTTAACTGAGCTGCTGTTGATGTAGGATAAGGAACGCTCCAGCTCAGAGCCCCCTCCTTCCCTCCCCTGGTTAGGGATTAGTCAGTAACTCCATGCTCACAGTAGCACACGCTCCCTCTTCCATGCCACCTGCCTTAGTCGCTGCTCTCTGGGCGATAAAGATACTTCATCATCAGGCTGTCCACTTCCTTCTTGCGATGCTTCTCCTCCTTCTTCAGCCGCTTGTTTGACTTCCCGGCCTCGTGCCCTTCCTTGGGGGTGCCGCCATCCTCCCCTCCGGAGCCCTGGCCTCCCCGCTTGGGGCCCTTCTTGATGCTGGAGTTGCTACGGTACGAGACGGTGGAGCCCGACGAGCCGCTGGAAGAGGATTCCGAGGAGGAGCCTGGACGCGAGCGCTGCTTCCTTTTCTTCGGTTTCTTCTTGGAGTTTTTGGAGTGCTTCTTGGAGCTCTTCCGATGCCGTTCTGGAGAAGAGGATGAAGAGGAGGAGGAGGAGGAGGAGGACTCGCTCGAGCTCCTCCTCCTGCTCTTGCCCTTTGCGCTGTGCGGCCTTGAGAAATCCAAGGCCGATGCAGACCTACGCAGGCTGGTGGCCGGGTGCTCGGCTCGGTGCTCCAGCAGGGCGGCACTCTTGGAGCTCTGGACACTCTTCCTGTCATCCTCATCCGAGTCAGGATCCAGGCTGGAGCGCTTAAACTTGACAGGCTTGTAGTTCAACACTTCGTTGATGGCCGCCTCCAGGTCTGGGTCGAGGTAGCTGCGGTGGCCGACGGGCCGGATGTCAGGGTCCTCTGCCTGCAGCTCACCCGAGGCAGCGCTTCGAGGTCGTGGGGGCACAGAGAGGCTGCGCGAGAGCGAGTGCTGGCTGTAGAGTGACCGGGAGTCGCTCAGGGCAATGCTGGCTGCATCGTCCAGTTGAGAGCGGCCCAAGGACATGCAGGAACCTGGGCGGCTGGAGGAAGGGCAGAGGTCATCCAGGCGAGAGGCACTCCGCCGCAAGCTGCCCGGGCTGGAGAGTGCAAAGCTGAGGGACGACCTGGCGTCATCTTCCCGGGCCTCTAGGCCACACCAGGAGGCCCCGCCGTGACTGATGGGAGCAGACAAAGCTGAGGCTTTATCAAATTCTGTGGCCGAGATGGACCAGCGTTTCTCCAGCCCCTTGTGGAGCCGGCTGCTGGCTTCGGAGAAGGGCTGAGAGAGGACTGACCCCCTCTCGTCCAGATCGTCCACCGCTCTGGTGGGCTTCTTCCACGAGGCTACGGAGCTGCTGTCATCCAACCCGCTGGCCACAGAGTTGCGCTTCGCCTTGCGGAAGGAGCGGTCGGGGGAGGCTGGGCGCTCACTCAGGGTGGAGAAGAGGGTCTCCTCATCCCCTTTGCCCCCGATGGAGTCCTTGAGGTTGGCCCGCTTCCTGTAGCTCAGAGAACTCATGACTGACACGGGCCTCTCGTCCACCTCCTTGCCCTCTTTGGCAACCGAGTTCAGGGTGGCTCTGACAGGGGCAGGAGGGAGACAGAGCAGAGGCCACAGCAAGGGAGAAACAGAGAGAAGGTAAATTCAAGGGGTGGGACGTGTGCATGTGAGTGAGTGAGGGGTGTGTGTGAGAGAGAGAAGATAAAAAAGGGAGGCCAACGCAGCCTGTGTCTGCGTGCATGCATGTGGGAAGAGGATAACTTCACAAGAAGCATCATGCAAATGTACGCATTGTTCTACACCACTGCTTCTCCCCCTCTCTGCCCCCCCACCCCAAAAAGCTGTCATTGATTTCCATTAATCTTGTTGTCAACTACCTGAAAAACGCTGGCGGCATGTAACGATTGATTCTCAGCACTGGCAAAAAAAAGGGGCATTATCTTCCATAACAAAATGTTTTACATCCATGCCGAAGAATAAATTAAGCCAATTAAGAGTGCATGCCTCAGATCTTCCCCCGCTTAGCACTCATAGGTGGGTGAGTGGGTTTGGGGAAGAGAGGAAAGAAAGAGGGAGGAAAACAGCAGGGGGGGAAGGCAGCTGAACCCCAAAAGTGGGAAGCAACTTTGACACAAACCCAAACTAATCCTCACTGAGCAGGCAACTGGGGGTGGGGGGGAACAACCTTTCGGCATATGCTCTTGCAATGAGGCAAACCGCAATGCAGTTTAAGAGGCAGGGGGTAGGGAAATGCTTTTCAGCACCCCAAAAAGGGACCCTCGTCCTGGAACACAAAATGCACTCGTAACAGCCAGGCAGAGAGGCAGGCAGGCAGTCTCGGCCCCGCCATCAGCATCTCAGCCTGCCACGGTCTGTGCCGCTGGTTGCCATGGCAACAGGTGTCCTATAAATAGCCCCGTCTGGTTCCCGGTCACTTCCAACGGCTGATGGGGGAGAAGGCGGGCAACTGGGTGACCCAAGCAAGGATTCACACTCTCAGGCGACATGCGGCTGCAGGATTGGAGATTGTTTGTTTTTTGGCGGGGCGGGGCAGAGGTGGAGAGAGTGGGGTGATCTACTCTATCAGCCAAATCTAACTGCTGTCTGGGATCCCAGCTCCATGCACTCCCCAACACTGAGGACTTGCTGAGGCAATGTCCCCGTTCCAAAAAGCATCCCACATATGTAAACAGACTGTGGACACTGGGAGGTGCCGTCTCCATCAGCCCCACGTACACATACTCTACTCCAGTGGTAAGAGGTAGCGACGATGAGTGGAAGGGTGGAAGGGGAGGAGGAGCAATGGGAGGGAAAGGGAGGAGCAAGAGGCAGAACCTCCCAGAGGCAGAAGCCCGAGCATGGAATGCCAACCTGCTGCCCTTCAGGCTGCCGTCTTCAGAGACCGTCTTGGAAGAGCCTTTGTTCTTGGATAGCCAAGACTTCACGCCATCCACACGGTCTTCAAGCTCCGAATCAGCATCTGAGTCACCCTCGCTGGAAAAGGAGGAGGGGGGGAAACATTGGATCAGAACCGTCCTCCAGGGCAGGGGGCAGCATCAAATTCGACATGCGCAAAGTACTGAGAAGGGCCAGCCAAGAAAGAGTTAATTGGCAGTCAAAAAGCCAAGGAGCGACCCACCCCAACCTCACCCTCAGCCAGGTGATATGAGGCACTCGATCACACATGCTGATAAAGAGAACTGGGTTTTAAAAACCTCTATGTCATCTTTGTGACCTCGGCCAAGTCACTGTCTCAGACTAAATGCCACCTCCGCTGCCAGAGCCAGTTAAGCCTCTGAATAACGCCAGTTGCTGAGAACGGCAAGTGGGGAGAGTGCTGCTGTTGCGCTCGGGTCCTGCTTTGGGGCTTCCCATTGGCGGCATCTGGCTGGCCAGTGAGAGAACAGGATGCTGGACTTGATGTCCCGCCCTCTGGCCTGATCCAGCAGCCCAAGCTCTTCTTGCGTCTGTGCTCAGGAAACCTGGGCAAGGTTGGACAGAGGCTTCATCTCTCTGTGGTGCGTACACACATAAACTTTGTTCCACTTTGGCCTCTGGTCAAAAATGGTTTCAAAACAACTCAACAGCCTACAGAACCTTATTTACCAGAGGTGAAAATGGGAGGAGTTATTCAGACCAGACTTCCTCAACCTGGTGTCCTATAGACGGTTTGGACTACAGCTCCCAGCTGGGGCTGATGGGCGCTGTAGCCTCAAACAGCTGGAGGGCACCAGGCTCAGGGACACTAGCGCAGACCATAAGCAGCCATTCCTCTGCTGATGCACCTTTGACTCTCGGCCGGGAGGTGGGGGAGCTGTCATCTGCACCCTACCTGCGCAAATCTCAGGGGAGAGTGAGAGGACTGGTGAGGTGTGTGTGTGCCTACGCCACTCCTCCCTGAAGGGTGCCCTGCGCACCCTTGCCTGTAGAGCTGGAGAGAGAGGGAGACATCTGCCCTGTCCTCAAATCCATCCACCACCACCCTTGCAGAGCAGAATAAAGCCTACAGCCTCTTGCATCTCGCAGTGGATAACCGCAATCTATTTTTGTAAACCTCCTCTCATCACCGTGAGATGTCATTCCCAATTCTTACATTCCTGTCCTTGAGGATCTGCTTAGAGCTGTGTGTGTAAGAGGCCACAATGGCACTCAGGCAGACAGCAAGCAAACCCTCAACCACCTCAAGCTACCCCACGATGGCGCCACCTCTTTCTCTACCACCCCCTTGTGTCAAATCCCTCCCCAGTTTGCCTCTAGTCTAGTCCATGAACCCCCCACTCCACTGTAACCAATAGCCTGCAAGGCTAGAGATCTCCAGCAGAAAACTGGTATAAATAAAGCTGTCACAAGCATCTGTAGTTGCAAGGCACCCACAACGGCAGGCATAACTAGGAGAATAGGGCTGAGTAAGCACCACCTATTTAAACCACATGACCCCCCAAAAAAGAAAAATCCTGGGAACTTTAGTTTTGTTAAGAATGCTGGGAATTGTATCTCTGTGACAGGATAAACCACAGGTCCCAGGATTCTTTGGGGGAAGCAGCCATGTGCTTTAAATGCATGTTGTCTGTACACAGCCCAGCATTACCAGGGCAAATGGAGGATGTTGTAGACGGCATGGGAAGAAAATTCTAAAAAAAGGTGGAGGTTTTAAAAAGAGAAGACAGAGATCCCTCAAGATGAGGTGCATCTGAAAGACCAAGTGGTGAGAGGGGCCAGGTTCATTAAACCTCCGAATCCTCTCTCCCAACAGCTGCTTTCACCCTCTGCAATCCTAACTAAACTATTTTTCCCTCTGCTAGTTTGATGGGTTCAGCTCATTAAAAGGGGAGGAAGAAAAAACACATTTAGAACACCTTCCCTCCCCCCAATTCCTGGCATCCATCTTTCCCCCCCCCCTCCATACTGCCAGTCGAGGTAACCTCTGCCCAGAATTATGGCCCTGAATAGATAATAAATGGTGGAGAATGCAGGCGGCTGTTGGAGAGAGAGAGAGAACACTGCAGACTGCTGGGGATGGGATCCGGAAGGGAGCAGGGTCCCCTTTTATGGCCCTCCCCTGCTAAGTGTCAAATTAAGGCAATGGCAAGGAAGAGTGACACTGCTGTGTCTCCCCCCCTCCGGGTACACTGGGAGTTTAGTGGGCCACATGGTAGTGACTCGACTGCGTGAGGATTTAAGGCTCCCAAGTGAACAAACCTCCTTCTGCCATGGGGGTAGCGTGGGGTGATTTATACATGACATAAACACGGCCCTACCCGGCTTAAAGCCTCTAAATTTATAAGCGGTGTTCATAAGAGTATTGATTGCCTCGAGCACGGAAAAGTGCCATTCCGCGTGGGATGCGGGGGGGAGGCAGGGGGACAGAAAGCATCCCTACACTTACCCATATAAATCTCTCCTCTAATGCAGAGCTGTTAACTGCTTGCATTAGGATTATGGCAATAACAACTGCATTTATAAGCGTATCGGAGCATTATTTCTCTTCCTACCTCCTTGGGCTCAATAACTCTTTGCCTGGTTTCCCATGGAGCTAAGTGGAACAGCTGTGGTGGACCCCCACCCCCAGGAAACTTTGCAGAGGCACCCTTTACACCCCCCTTAACGGATATCTAATGTGAACTTAAAATGAACACTCTTCTCTACCTCACTTATCTTCTGCCTGGGAGGAGCCAACAAAGAATAAACATCTCTTCTGAATCTCCCCTTGTCAGATTCAAAGCAACAAGGCCCCCTTGATCAACAAAATGTCTCCCTCTCTGGGAATAAATGCTGGGAGGTAGTTTTGTTGTTTTTTTGCCTTGGGAAAAAAAACCCAAAAAGCACAAGGAGCCCTGTAAACAAACTCAGAGGGCAGCTGAGATTTTAAATTGTCGGAATTAAACCTCATGTCAAAGGCAATTTATGTCCAGGCTTGCATTCCATTAGTTAACTGGGATTCAAATCACCAGGGAACGAACAAACGCAGACTGAACTGTGGGGGACATTAATTGTGTGTGACAACAAGGCTCCAGCGGCCCTCTATCACTGCTACACACGGTTACATTTATCATTAGCTAGTATAGATCTTGCCACAGCCTGGCCCAGCCCATCTCCAGCTCAGGAAAAGAGGCTTTGCCATCATAATAATCGCAGAAGGTAATCCAAGATCCTGGGCTCAGAGGGTGGCCACAGGACTCCCAGGATGTGAATTTTTTCCCCAGGTTGTCAGAATATTTTGGCTGCTCCCAGATTCCCCATAAAACTGTGCTCTGCGACAGCCCCAGCAACAATTTCATGCCACCGCTTTCACACCTGGTAGGACCACAAGCAACGATGACGAGTTCATTTCTATACAATTCACATGCTTTCGAAGACGACTTTGCCACATTCATACATTTTGAAGAGTGAGCTCAAAAACACCGCCTGTGTAAAAGCAGGGGTGGGGAACAGGATCCGACTGGATCCTCAGCTCACCCACCATCTGCTGGCCAGGACTGCTCACCTGTACGATCACCTGAGTCACTGTGACATCAGGTGACCCAACGTCAAAGAAAAGAGGAGGAGGCATAGCCCAGTAGCTGCGCATCTGCTTTGCACACAGAAGGTCCCGGGTTCAATCCCAATGACATCTCCAGGTACCACTGGGAGAGACTCCATGCCTGAAACTCTGGAAAGCCGCTGCCAGTCAGTGTAGACAACACTGAGCCAGATGGACCTATGGGTCTGTTCTAAAATGGGCTCATGGGCCGAATTAGGACCACTGTCAGGCACAATTTGGCCTGTGGGCTGCAAGTCCACCAATACTTTTGTAAAGCACCCCCCAAAGCTCACTTCCTAGGTGCTACACTCCAACGACTAGAGGTGATTTGGGGCCCTCGTCATGGATGTCCTGCCACGGTGCTGCCCACCATCATCTCACAAAGCAACGAGGCAAACCGCAATGCAGTTTAAGAGGCAAGCCACAGCACAATTTAGGAGGCCATTTCCCTTCCTATCCTAGTAACGACTGCCGAAGACGTTGCCATAGTTGGAAGTAAGGCACCAACCCATGTAACAAGCAACCTGAACCAGTAGGCGGTGATGAACAGAAAGGCAATCTTCTCTCTATTGATACCTCCTCGAAACTGTTTTTGCACTAAACTGTTTTTGCAGGCTTTGTTCCTCCCCTTCATCCCTTCTCTTCCTGTCTTTGTTCTGTTTGTTATTAATGGCTCCCTAAGTGCAGTCCGCACAGCTGCTTCATCATAAGAACATAAGAAGAGCCTGCTGGATCAGGCCAGTGGCCCATCTAGTCCAGCATCCTGTTCTCACAGTGGCCTACCAGGTGCCTGGGGGAAGCCCGCAAGCAGGACCCGAGTGCAAGAACACTCTCCCTTCCTGAGGCTTCCGGCAACTGGTTTTCAGAAGCATGCTGCCTCTGACTAGGGTGGCAGAGCACAGCCATCATGGCTAGTAGCCATTGATAGCCCTGTCCTCCATGAATTTGTCTAATCTTCTTTTAAAGCCATCCAAGCTGGTGGCCATTACTGCATCTTGTGGGAGCAAATTCCATAGTTTAACTATGCGCTGAGTAAAGAAGTACATGCACAACTTTTACCTTTTTGTAGCAATAAACCTTACATTTCTTTATTCTTTCAACCACCAGTCTTAACAGGCCAGTTATTTCTGCACTCCACTGCAATATATAGCTACCAAAAACTCTTTTAACAGCCATGATACCCCTCCAGAAAGGAACGCCAACCGCAGACCTACTGCAGGCTGCTGTTACCCTGAATGGCCAAGCCAGGAAAAGGCAAGATCACTAGACCCCAAACAAAACCCTTTATTGTCTCCTCCCTCCAACTCAAAACCCAGATTACCATCTGTGCGCACACACAAATCCCTTCCCTCCAATTCCATGATTAGGTTCACCTCTCGTGAGTTGCGCTGGGACACAGCAATAAAGAGTTAGAACTTGTAAGGCCAATGCACACGGAAAGGGGGGCATGCAACTATATTACGGGGAGGGGGAAAGGCGCTGTGGCCCCCCACCTCCCCTCCATGGCATGCTTAAGGTTAGGAGAAACAAGAGGTTACTGGAAATCAGGAAGAGAGCAAAACTCATCCTCACAGCTTATTCCTGCGCTTCTGGTACTTAGTCACCATGTCCTGTAGGCTGGGGAACGGGGATAAGGGGGGGAGGCGGGAAGAGGAGAAAACAGGCAAAATGAAACACCAGAGGAAGTGTGGCAATGAGGAGGGGGGGGGAGGAGGGAAAGGGCCAGGAAAGCAAAAAGCAGAAATGGGGGTGGGGAGAGGGTGCAACGGAAAAACTCTCTGCAATAAAGTTTGATGGGAACTGCAAAGGGCTCAATGGGCTGGACTGAAGGGGATATATGGGGTCATATTAAGTCCTACTCCAAGTAGACCCACTGAAGTCAGCGGACATGACTATGCTAGGTGCCTTAATCTCAATGGGTCCACTCTGGAGCAACTGAATGCCACTCATTGGGTCATATATGGTCCTAGTCCTACTCAGAGGAGACCCAAAGAAGTTAATGGGCAAGACTTACTTGGTTCCTTTCATTCCAATAGGTCTACTCTGAGAAGAACTTGGCTAGATACAGCCTTATGTTACTTTTCTTTTTAAGAGAAAGCTTACCTAACATGGCTATAATTAAAAGGGGTAATAATTACCCACTACCACATTTGTTTCACAGTAACAGTCTGCTAAAAAAAAATGCAATTTTTTGGTAATTTAAAAAATAAAAGTTAAAAAACCCACTTTATTTTACCGTTAAGTATCAAATCTGTTGAGGACTAAATTATTATTATTATTATTACAACTTTATTAATATTATTAACAGCTGGAAGAAAAACATTTCTGGGCATTTCTGGGGGGGTTTGTTTGGAAAAAATATTGACATTAATATCAGTATTTTAAAAGGAAATTGATATTTTGAAGGAAATATCGCTGAATAATCATTCTTACAATGTTTTAGAGACAGATTTTTTTTAAAAAAGTCCATTTTCAAAAACAGCCGTGGAAACTCCCTACATTAAAATCCCATCTCCAGCGATTGAGAATAAGCTAACTGATGGAAAATTCAGTACCAAGTCCAAAGGGTGGAATTCTAGCACATCTCTAGTGGGCAGGTATTGTAGGTGAATAGAAGACCGGCTTACTCAAAAGCCCATAGCAACAATAGCTACACTAACCCTCTGTGTGCAGAGACAGTCTATCGCTGACCGCTCATCACCACCATGCCCTGCTTGTGGGCTTCCAGAGACATTTTGGGCTGGGCATCGTTTGCAAGCAGGACACTGCACTACGAGGCAGACCTGCCGGGCCAGATCCAGAAAGACAGTGGTGGAGAATCGCTGGCCTCCACCTCCCATCACTCAGCCAGCATGGGCAATGGTCAGGGATGATGATGGGGGCTCCACAACATCTGGAAGTCCACTGCAGGTTCCCCAACCCTGCAGTAGGGACCTCTGCTTTATGTCCTTCAACAAGGCACGGACTAGGCAGGGATGCCTCGAAAGACAGCTCATTTGGCATAGCATGGGCGTCCACACCTACCTGTTGATAAGATCTTCATTATCGTCACTCTCCATTTCATCCTCAATGGCAGCCTGCAGGTCCCCAATCCGCTTGAAAGCCAGCTTCAGGTCTGACTGCAAGCTCTGGTTAGCGGCTTCTAAGCTCTCCAGATCCATCTCCTAGTGGAGGAGGAGGAAGAAGAGGAGAATGTCTCTGGTAGGGTAACAGGGACGTTATCAGCCTCGCAGACAGAACCACACAGGCAACTGGCCTGTTCTAGTTCTGAGGGCAGCCTCGTTCCCCAGTCTATGCACATAAGAGTCGTGCTTCAAAGCAGCTGTTTTCAAACTCTGTTCTGGTGAAACCCCTGGATGAGGGAGGGGAAAGGAGGGGTTCTGCTGTGAGAAAGTAAGTAGTGCTGGTAAGCAAACTTCCCGCCCACTGCCACCAAGTGTCCCTGCAGGGGTGTCTGGGGGGGGGTACCCTCAGTATGCACAGAGCAACTTTGAAGGCCAGAAACGAAGGCCCTGCACCAACCCAGCGTGCACCCAAGAACAAGGGTAAGGGGAACAGCAAGGAGGCAGGTCTCTGCAGGGTCTGCAGTAGAACAAGGATTTTCGACTCCCAAATTTAACAACAATTGGGTTTCCCCCTCCCTTCTTCCTTTCTGGATTAGTCTGCCAAAATGAAGACAGCTGGGGGAGGTGGAAGGGAGAGGGGGCGGAAACCAGGGTTGGATTTACTTTATTTTTTTAGGTAGAGTGCCTGCGGGCTCATTCCTGGTTCTGAAAACACTGTTGGAATTCCAAATCTCTAATTAACTCAGATGCAGATTTGCATACACAGCTTAGCCCAGTGTGTTGTCTGGAGGTGGGGGGGGAGAGGGGGAGCAGCAGAGTAGGGAACTGGCTCCATCCCAAATCCACCCATTTGCACCTGGCTCTGCTCCACCTCCCAAAACCCATTTTGCACTTGGCTCCGACTGGTGGGCTCTGCCAGGGATTCTAGTTTTTAAAAACAACAATATACAGAGTAGGGAGGGAACAGATCAAGCGCAGACAGGACCGAGGTAGGAGATGGTGAAAGGGGGCCTTCCAGAGGCCAGGGTGGACAGGAAGAGGTTTCTTGGCAGCTCTTGAGAAGCTGGAAGTGGTCTGGTGAATGGAGGAAGCTGCACCAGGTGTAGGGCAGCCTGGGGTCCCCCTCTGTTCCTGTAAGCAAAGAGCAAAGGCCCATATCCCAGTAAGCCTCCCGGGCCCCTTACCAGTTCGTGTTTCTTGCGGCTGGCCTCTGCCTCCTTTTTCGCCAGCTCGGCCATCTCCTCCTTGGTGTCCCGCAGCTGGCGCTGAAGGCGCTTGTTCTGCTCCTTCCCCCTGTTCTCAGCCGCTGTGCGCTGGCCACACTCCTCCGTCAGCTTCTCCATGTTCTCCTTCAGCCGGGTGGCCAAGCTCTGGAGGTGGTGAGAGGGGGCAAAGGAGAGATGGAGGTAGGTAGGAAGCTGCCTCTTCTGCCAGGCCAGGCCATTAGCCCTCCAGCCCGGCACGGTCTACTCTGACTGGCAGCATCTCCTCGGCATCTCCGGCAGAGATGAAGAGCCCTGCAGCTGGAACAGGCCGGGGGGGGGGGCTGCCTAGTCCACTTTCCTGTTCTCATAGTGGCCAAGCAGACGCCCCAATGGGAAGCCCACAAGCAGGACCCGAGTGCAACAGCAACTGCCCAGACTTGTGGTTCCCAGCACCTGGTACGGTTCAGAGGCATTTACTGCCTCCAACAGTCTTTCCCATTTCCTCCCTTTTAACTGGAAATGCTGGGAACTGAACCAGGGACTTACTTTGTGCAAGACACACAGTTCTGACATTAAAACTACGGGGAGGAGCTCTTCACAGCTGCCGTGTCTCTCCTGCGGGCACGCACGCACACACACACACACAAGACGTACCAGCAGCCTGGCTCACTAAAAGGCCCTTGCTCTATGTTCACTGGCTCCGGTAGCAGGCCCCGATCCTACAGTGACCGCAGGCAAGATGGTAAAGGCCCTTCACTTTGCAGGTGGGAGCAGAAGCCAGGTGGGGTGGAGTAAAAACACACAAGCGGAGAGAACGGTCCAGCACCCGCCAGAACCGCTGTCTCTGGAAGGGAAGGTGGCGCACGCACACCACCTGGCATGACCAAATCAGAAGGGCAGCAACAAAGCCCACTTGAAAAAGGAAACATTGCTCATATAGAGGGTCCAGCCATCTCTTCCGATGGCGCCTCCTCCAAGGTGGCTGGACCTGGTACCAAAACAAGTCAGTTGGCCCTGACATCTTCCTGACCTCACCACCCTAAACCAGGCATCCCTACACACGCACCATCCTTCCCACACTGCCCCCCCCCAGCAAAGCCATGGCAGGTGAAGAGGAGGCAGGCAACGTGCAAGGGCTGGTGCATCAATATTCATCTGCTGTGCATAATGATAGCAGACAGCGGCAATTACTGGGGCCGGAGCTCAGGAATAAGCACTGCCCAATCGCTCCCCACTGAGCGCTAATGGAACGAACGAACCCAGCACCATGAATTTACATGAAGGGGGGGGACTGGCTTGAGGGGGAGGGAGGAAGTGAAGGAAAGAGCAGGGAGGGCAGCTGCAGAGTTGCACCTCAGCGGGGGGGGGGGGGGAGAGAGAGAGGGGGGGGGACTTTTTTCCCCAGGCGTGGGCAGAATAATCAGGGGGGCTTTGGTGAATTGGAAAAATAGATTTAACTTTGTGTGAAGTAATTACAGCATGTAATGTAGGGAGAAAAATAGATTCCATCCTTTCACGGCTGCCGAGTGCCGTCCCCTGCATATTTATGGTGCTGGTGGGGCGGGTGGGCAAGCGGGGGGTATAGAGAGGGAGGAAGGGGGGAAGCGAATAATGGTACAGAAATATTAAGAGGGAGCTCTAAAGCCTCTTGGCTCCCTTGGTGGAAAAAGGAGCTGCAACGGTAGAATATAAAGCAGGGCATTTAACAGGTGCAGCAGAAAGAGGGCCTGGCCTCCCCAAGGTAGCGTTAATAGGGCCAGGAAGGTGTGTGGGGCTGGGCCAGGAGATTTTACAGGCCGGCTCGAGCCAGGGCTATGCGGAAGAGGACAGAAAGGGACTGTTTATTTTTACTTCACGAATCAAAAAATACATCCACCTCTCTCTCTCTCTTGGCCTCCCTGCCTGTCAAGGCCCACAAATGCTCTGAATTTCCCCCCTTGCACCATTCCACACAGGGTTCCTGTTCTCCTTTGGCCTTCTGCGGATCGCACCTGCCCAGCCATTCTACTTCCTGCCCACAGCAACTATCAAAACTCTGAAATGGCTTCCTCCCACCTCAAGACATTACGATGCCTGTTGCACATGCTGTGACATCACAGCAACCGAGCCAACAGGGGAGAGCCCACACAGGTGATTAGCAATGGGCAGTTTTTATCTTATCAAAGACTGAGGAGACACGAGGCATGAGTCAGGGGCAAGCATTTTCCTACCTGGGTACAAGACAAAAATACACACATGCACGCACCACAGCAGCTGTGGTGCAATTCAGCCCAAAGACTGTAGCAGAAGGCGCTGCCTAACCAGGGATCCAGGAACAAGCAGCGGCAGTAGCAGCTCTGGATTAGAAGGAGACGGAGGGGAGGGGAATTGGGCAAGGCATCCAAAGGGATCCCCTCTCGACTACCGGAGTCTCTCATCAGCCCAGCTTCTAAAGACTCCCCAGAATCTGCCTGACACCATTTTAAAGTTTCCCTTTTCAGCGACAAGGACTTTTGAAACGTTTCTTTCCCGTTTCAAGAGCAGCTCAGAATACAATGTTCTGTTCCAGGTATCTGACTCCAAAATGGAATACACAGTCCACTCAGCTTTGCCCAAGCAACAACCGAGGATGTGAGCACGGATGCTCCCTCACGCGCTGCCCAGAGGCGACTCCAGATTCCTTACCTCAAGGCGCTTCACTTGCGTCCTCTCGAACTCCAGCCGCGTCTCCAGCTCGCGGATCTTGGCCTCCTGCCTGCTGACCAAAGATTTGTCTACCATGGACTGCTCGAGGAATTCCAGCTGGCTCTGGAGCCCTTGCAGCTGGCAAGGAAGCATGGAAGAGGACGTCACTCACGGCAGCAAGGGGTCAAAAGGAACTACGGACCTTGGGCAGGATGAGGACCCACAGGAGCAGCTGATTCCCCCACACAGACACACACCTGCCACCTCCCCTAGGGCCTACCTTCTCCTGGAGCTCCTGCTTCTCCTTATTGGCTTCTTCCAGCTGTGACTGGAGATCGTTGATCTGGGCCAGGTCCCGGGAGGCCTAAGGAGAGCACAGGTTTAGGATCCACACTGGCGCAGAGGCCACCAGCACAATCCCAACATCCCATCAGAGTCTCCCGGCAACAGCAGCCGCCCCTGCCAAGGGTCAACTGCAGCCTCAGAGTGGCAACTGGCAGCGAATGTGGCTCTGTGGCCGTGCTTGCGTTGGGTCGCCTGACGTCTGGAAGAGAAGCGTTGGCCTTTCCCGTTCCCCTGTCCCAGGCTGGCCTGTTCTAAGATGGGGTTGCCTCTTCTGGATGGGTGAGGCTCAGCTGAGCACAGAGGGGCCTGCTCCCTGGATCCCCTTCCTCACTGAAGCCACCACTCTCTCTCTCTCTCTCCTCCCCATCCCCTCTCCCAAGCAGCGGCTACAACTGAGTCAGGAGATTCAAACTGTATTTGAGATTCCCCCACCAGCAGCTGGAAATGGCACCGTCCAGGAAGAGTTTTGCCACCTCCTCTGCTCTTTGTGGGAGTTGCTCTACCTGTGCAAGCAACCCAGGCAGATGGTGAGGCGTTCCTGAATCCCTCCAAGGTGAACGTTTTAGGGGAGAGTTCAGGCTGGGACTGGCAGAGAGGAGGACAGGAAAGAGGCAGCAAAAAGAACGGTGGTGGTGGTGGTGAGGGAGACGGGCTCACCTGAGCGACAGCTGCCTTGTGCTTCTTCATGAGCTCATTCATGTCCTCTTGATCCTCCTCTAGGCGGCTCTGAACTTCATTCTTCTCCCTCTGCAGACGGCTCAGCTGTTCCTCCAACTGCGGAGGATGGGGAAGAAAAAGGGGTGAAGGCAGGCGGATGTCTCGAGGGCTCAGGTCTAATGCCCTGCTAGAAGAGCCCCACATATAATTATTATTTTTCATTATTTACTGTTTATACCCCACCCTTCCTCCCAAAGGAACCCAGGGTGGCAAACATAAGAAAACAATTTAATGGCAACAACAACAATAAAACATTCTATAAAACAGTTTAAAACATGCTAAAAACACAGGTACAGTTTTCAAAAACATTCTAAAACAACAGTTTAAAAACATGCGAAAACACAGTTACAATTCAAAAACAGTCTTCCATTCAGTGATCTCCAGGTTGCCAGGAACTCTTCAGCCATCAAGTGCCTTTAGCCATCAGGGCAGGGGAACCATCTTCAGCTCCCACGCTGGGTCAGGCTCAAGGTTCTTCTCTTAATTCACAAGGCCCTTAATAACTTGGGTCCAGGACACTTTAGGGTAGTGCTTCCCAAACCTTCCCCCCCCCATGGACCACTTGAAAATGGCAGAGGGTCTTGGCCGACCACTTCATGGCTTTTCTGCCTGTTGTAGCAATTGTAATGCGCTGTGCTAGAGGCTGTATGGTTTTTAATAGAATTTTCATTGCTTCCTTTATCCATTATATATTGTATTACAATTTGCATCCCACAGAATTCAAACTGTAATATCATAAAATACAAGAAATAACAGAAACAATTCAGAATCATTATGAAAATTTGCTGTGGACCACCTGAATGAAGCTCAGCTTGGGACCCCTGCCTGAAGGACCACCTGATAGATTATTTTCCTGTCTGATCACTGAGGTCTTTGGAGGAATGGTCCCCCATGGACGCACACCAGGAGCTGCAATATGGGCCCAGTTTTATGGAATTCCCTTCCAGCTGCCCACCTTCGCTCCCTGCTATACTGCCGGCACCTATTGAAGACTTTTTTTTTATTCCAGCAGGCATTTTAACTGAAAAAAGAACTTGCAATATACGGCACTGTTTCAATTTGGGGCTGAATGCAAAGGCGTGCTGCTGGGGGCTAACCCACTCTGGAGCTCCGGAGTGCATCCAGCGTCTGCCAAAAGCAGCACAGCTTGCAAAATTCGGTGCCAGATTTAAACAGCGCCAAATGAAAGCATTCGAACGGAAGCTGTGCTGCTTTAGGCAGACCCCTCAGGGAGCTGGTAGGTCGTGCCAGGAGAGGGTTGGTCACATGTGGATCCTGCCGGCTGGCTGACCGAGTCCTGAAGCAAGTGGAGGGGAAGCAAAGCTTTAGAAGACTGGAAGGTCTGTCGGTTCTCAGAAGGCAGGACTAGATTCAATGGGAGAGAACTGCAAGGGAGACTTCCCCTTACTTGACTGAGCTGTTCACAGTGGTGGCTGGTGCCCCCTGGGACTGGTGGGGCAGAATGCAGGGACCCCAAACAATAGGTGGAGCCTGAGACAATGACAGGCACCCCCGTTCCTTGACCTTGCTGAGTTCTACAAGGGGCAAACTGAGACTCTGGCGAAGGGAGCTGGCAGACAGTGCCGCCACCCCTTGTTCTGGCTGTGAGGAGGCAGGCGGGCACTGGGTGAGGGTGGACTGAGGTTGGTGGGGCAGTGCCCAAATGGGCCAGCCTTCTGTCCAGCAGCAGAAGTGGCATCCTCTCCTCCTCGGGACGGCCGTCTGCCGGGATGCAAGCTTCCTGCATTGCGCAGATGGTTGGATGAGATGACTGACTACCACCTCTAGGATTCTGCTATGAAAGGAAAGCCCTGGCATTCGTGGCCCTTCGTTATGTTTCAAGCCCCCAAACCTAGAAATCTCTCCAAGTTAATTTCAGCTGACAAGCGAGGGCAGGTGCGTGCACATACACACACACACAACCCCTCAGCCCTCCTTCGCGGAGGAAGTGGGAACATGGGCTCTTGGCAGACTGGAAGGGGAGGAAATTACACCAAAGACACACATAACATTCCGAACGCAATGGGCCCAGCCTGGAAGTGCGTTTGCTCAGCTCAGTTTCCCTCTCCAGGGCCAACCTCTGGAAACTGGGCCTGCGTTTGATGCAGAAGCCAGCTGTGCCTGGCATCGACTGGCTAGTGCCCATGACATCTCTAAGAAACCACACACACACCCCTCCAGAGAGTTTTTGTAAGTTGCTGTGAGCATTCTAGTTGGGTGGACAAGGTTATATACAAACGGTTTCATAAAGAAATAAAGGCATCAACAACAGGAGAGCACTGAAGCTCTAGAGCTTGTGGAGTGATATACAGTATGACGGCTGTCTTAAGTTAGGGAGGAGATCATGGGGGAAGGAAGGCAGCAGGAGGTGCTTACCGCTGCCTTGGCCTTGGAAAGATCGTCAATCTGCAGATGCAGGTCCTCAATCTCAACCTCCATCGACTTGCGAGCCTTGACGGCAGCTGCGCACGTGAACTCCGACTCCTCCAGCTGCAGCAAGAGCCGCCGCGCCCCAGTCCCAAAGGGGAAAGTGACAATTAGGACAGCAGCCACTTCCCACAGGGGCTCTCCGGCCCTTCACTCCCCTCCCGAGCCTCACCCTTCAGCCTTTTGGCAAACCCTCGTTGACAGGACGACACCCGCACTACTCCCTTGGGATGCCTAGTCTTGATTCTGCCTCTCAGCAGGTTTGAAGCCTTGCCCGTGGAGGCACCAGGAAACAAAGGCTTCATCGGACTGCAACATGACCCTGCAATAGCCAGTGGTGGCCTTTTGCTGGCAAAGGATGAAAACGTCTGCAGAACCAGCCATGTAAAGGCCCTCCCCGCCTGCTTCTGCCTGCTCGCTTCCCCAGCCACCTGAAGAGGAAGAGACACACACACACACCCACACACAGATACCTGATTCTTCAGCTGCGCAATCTCCCGCTTGCTGGGCGCATTGTTTTTCAGGTGGTCCAGCATGACCTGAGCATCGGCCAAGAGGGCCTTGGTGCGCTTCAAATCCTTCCGCAGCCGCTTTTCCGTCTCAAAGTCCCGTTGGTTGACCTGGAAGGTTGCGGAGGGAGGGAGAGAGAGAGAGAGGTGTCTCTGTACAGCCCTCTTACGGCAGCCCTACCATCCTTCCCCCTGCCCAACCACACAGCAGCTCCCGTACCTGGTCACTGACGGCTGCCAGCTTCCCTTCCAGATCTCTTTTCTCTCTCAGCACCCTCTGCTTCTCCTCGTACTCCTCCTCCAGCTGCATCTCCATCTGCTTCAGCTGTTGGGCACACAAAGCAAGCAAAGGGGGTTCCTGAGCAGGACATCCCTGGGCCACTTCCAGCTCAGGCAGGGCAAGGTCCCTTCTCCTGCTCTCCCCCCGACTTGATCCATTGCTCCACAGGGCCAGCGTTTGCCAGGTAGCTGCCAAGGCTCATGCCACAGGAGAGGGCCCGCTGCCAACCCCGAAAGGCTCCTGGCACCGGCTCTTCTTCCTCGATTTCTCTGCCAGGTTGCCTGCTCTCTCTCCGAGCATCTCAACACAACAGGAGCATACTCATTTATTTACTGAACTTATATCCCAGCCTTCCTCCTGAAAGAGCCCAGGGCAGCAAAACAAATAAAACAATTTGGCAAGAAAAAGAAAAGCGTTCTGAAAACAGTTAAAAACATTCCAGAACATAACTACCGTTCAAAACATTCTAAAATACAGTTAAAAACATTATTTCATCAGTGATCTTTGGGTTGAGCTTAGAACGTAGAGAAGGAAGGCGCAGAAGGCTTCACTTGCCATGCCCTCTGACCTTTGGAGCAGCTGTGCAATCTGGGAAACTCGGAGGACTCGCTGTGGAAAAGGGCTCCCTGGCGCCAACGCTGCATCGCTCCCTTCCACTTTTCTTTTAAACAATATTTTTTTATTCGATTTTCAGATTTGTTTACAGAAAACAGTCAACAATTAAAATCACTTGACTCCCCCAACAAAGCCCCCTAACCACCGTTGTAAACAGCCCAGAGGGCTTCGGCTATGGGGCGGTATACAAATGCAAAAAATAAAATAATAATTAAATAACCACACATCCATCCCTCCTTTGGGTGCACTTTCCAAATTTTGATATGTAGGAAATGGATGGAGATAACCAACCACTATTCTTTTTTAGGCTTTGAGTCCAAGCCAGCTTCCTCATGTCTGGAATGCACCTGGGTCTGAGACTCTTCGCACCCTGCTAAAAGTTTAGCTGCTGCAGTAGTTCTCATGGCGAAGGGCCAAAGTTTTGGGCAGCTTGGTTTACAAGGCCTCAACTGTTGGGAGGAGGAAGAGTATCCGAGAGCCCTTCGTGCCATTGCTGGGAATCTCAGGGGTACACACTCGCTTGGCCCAGGCCACCACCAGTCCGGCCAGGCCTCGCACCAAGGAACAGCTGCAAAGGTCGCACAGCTGGTGGACTGCTTGGTGAGCCTGGGCCCCGCTCATGCCGGCCACGTGGGAATGAGGACCCCCAGAGAGAGGAGGCTGCACGATCTTCCCCTGCCACATTCCCAGCAAATGGGGCTGTGACTAAGAGCTGCCTGCAGCAGGGCTCTCATAGGAGCATGCCCAAGAAATTGTTCATTTGGATAATTGCAGGTTCACACCAGCCAGGGCTGTGTCACTCGGCTAATGGGATCAGAGTAGGTACACAGGAAGCCACACTGAGGGTGGGGAGGGGGGAAGACTGATTGGTCACTGCTGCTCAGATTTGGATGGACTGAGAGGCCAAAGTCAGGAGCAACGGCCAGGCAAACATCTCTCCGTCAAACCAGCACAGCAAGGCTTGGACACTTCCCTAGCACCATCAGTGCTTAATTTCTTTTGAGTGAGAGCGAGAGAAGGTGTGGGAAGGAAGAGGAGACTCCAGCCTGTCTGGATCTGGAAGCCTGGGCTTCTCCTCTCAGATGTCTCAGAAGTGAAAGAAATGCACTCTCATCACATGGTCCAAGGCACTCTCTTCCCTATTAGTACTTGGTGTGTTCCAGGGCAAAAGAGTGGCACGGAAAACCGGTTCCAGGGACTCAGCTTTTTTCTCTCTCCAGCCTCCCACTATCCCATCAAGCTCCTCTGTCCCAATATGTAACCATTGCAGGGGAACATCTGCGGCCCTCCAGATGTTGTTGAACTAGAGCTGCCATCATCCCTGACCACTGGGGCCATGCAGGCTGCTGGGAGTTCGGAGGGCCACACCCTGTTGCTTATCCCTGGCGTAAACTTCCCCGCTGCTATAACCTACTGAAGCCCCTTGGGCTCAAACACCCTATTTTATTTTATTTTCAAATGCTTGTTTCTATCTTTCGGCCCAAAGGGCTGTTCAAGGGGGGCAAAGGGCTACTTGCAGAAAGCCAGCCAGTCTTTATAAGCAGAACGGCTTGTTTTTAAATGGACTGAATGAACAAAGCAGGCGAATAATGAAAGCATTATACTCAGGGCTGTTAACCGATTTAGAGAATTTCTTTAAAGCTGCTTAATCATATATGCATTTCAACCGACTAATTCACCTTTTCAAATTAAATAAAAGTTGCCTTTTAGAGCTTATCGGAGCAAGCGCAAGGTGTCTCAGTAGTTCAAGAAACAGACACCACCATTGTTACAAAAATATCCCTTCCTTTTTCATATTCCCTAATGGTCGTAAAGGCTGCCGTCTTCTGGCCCCAGGGAGGAGATCCTTTCTCGGGCCAAAGGATTGCTCACTCACACACCTGAGCCAAAAGAGCCTCTAAAAAAAGAAACTTGTGTGTTATCACACTTAAAATTGGACCCTGACGATCAATCAACTACTTACAGAAAATTTCTACCCCACCTTTCAGCTCCCAAGAGGACCCTGATCCTCCGAAAAGGAGAGTAAGGCTACAGCCTTATGCATAGTTACTCAGGAGCCTAACAGCACCTCCTTCTGTCTGCAGGGTATAGAGCTCCACAGCAAAGATAGGATCATAGGCAGGATTACTTGTACTGAGTCAGGCCATCAAGTTCAGCAAACTGACTAGCGGTGGCCCACCACGGTTTCAGGCAGCAGCAGGAAGGGGGTGTCTTTGGCATCCAAAACAAGTTTTCTATACTATTGATCTTTGTCTCCTTTTTGTTACTTAGTCTACCTGCTGGAGCTCGCACCTCTGCTTTGCGCGGCATTATTCCTTGTTGTGTGCACTACGGTTGTTTTGCTGAAGCCTGGACTATTAAGGTCTTCCAGAAGACCCTCAACTGAACAGGTCCCTTCACACCGGCAGCAACCCTGACCCTTCCTCTCTTAGAAAGACTTGCTGCCAATTGCCTTCAGGTCACAAACAAGGCCGAGTTTTTATTTCACGTAGGAAAGCTGTCTGCCTCCCCCAGGAGTTTAAAGCAACGCAGTATTGACTTGTCATTCAATTGTGAAATTTCATGATTACTTATTAATTTTGAGAGAAACAGACATGCCCCTTGACTCAGAGCTTCAGCTTGCTCTGAGCCAGGAAGTCCCCAATTGAAATCTTTCCTCCAGGGCAACCACACACTCAAATTCTGCTGCCCTTCTTTTATAGTTATATTGACCACACTATTGGGAATGATTGCTGAGATGTTTTATATATACGCTGCTGCCCTGAAGGCAATCCATAATGCTTCTTTAATATATGCAAAGCATTGCTATCATGCACTATTGTTTTTCATCTGTGTGCGATGACTGCATTGTTCTGAGATGAAGGGCGGAGATATTTTAAGTTGTACGGAGTGAGGCAAGGAGGCAGAACCAGGAAGGGCAGACACACCGCAGTCACTCTGCACTTCCTGGTGGTGGCTGCCCTGGGGCCTTTGGCTCCTGCCTTGCTAATTGGAAACGGAAGCTGATCACCTGGAGGTTTCAGGACGTCTCAGCTCCCAGGAGGTGCAAAAGGAAGACTTGCTGCGAGGAAGGAGGGACTCAGGAGACACGCAGAAGGGGCTTCCCAGCAGCGAGTGCTATGGCTGCAGACGGGCAGAGCTATCCGTTTCCGGTTCTTTTTGCTTCTTATTCTTTCGGGTCTTATAGTCAGTCCTCCGCATTTCCACAGAAATTTATTGTTTTTTGGAAAAAATCCTCATGAAAATTTGTCGGCGTTTTAGTGGGCATTTCTCCACACACATTATTGCATGCCATTTTGACTAACGTCGTCATCATCATCTTAATGTATTTGACTAAAAGCCATCACAACCAGAAAGAATATATATATATATACACAAAAACAAAGTACAAACAAATTCAATTTATCCAGTCCACTGCGATTGCGTTCAAGGTATTTGCCCAAATATGTTTTGCTGCCTTAGCGAACAGGGCTGTCTTATAAGTAACATATGGGTCACAATCTGACAGTAACCAAGAAACTTTCACATGAGGCGTCTCGCCCTGTAAAGCTGTCAAAATCTGTCCCAGGAATCTCTCTCTAGGGGTGTCTAAAGTACACGCACACTGTCGCAATGTAACGTTCCTGAACAACACGCATTGTTGTATTCTTTCTCACCAACACGTGCATCTTGATGCACATTTTGCCCTAAAATGTGCGCTTTTGCAAACATCTCCTGGCTGCAGAACTGCATCGCAACACTCAGGAGGCACGTGCAATTCTTGAGGATAGCTGTGTTTCAGTTTTCAGAGAGTTCAGATTCGGCAGGCTCGCCTTTAAATGCGAACTGAATCAAATCCCTCCCCCATCCCTCGGCCCGCAGCTAGTTATAGGGATGCACAAAACCTCTTCCCAAAACCTCAGCAACACCAGAGTTCTCTGGCTTTCAAGGGGCTTCAGAAACCAACCCCAGCCACCTGCCCACCCAGCCGCGACCCCGCACCCTCGTCACCTTCTTCTGGCAGGACTGTCTGATCTCCTCCACTTCCTCGTCACGGCTCTCCACCTCCTTGGAGTGCGTCTGCCGAAGCCTCTCCATCTCCATCTCCAACCGGAGTTTGGCCTAAGGGGGGGGGGTAAAAAGGAGCGATGAGACCGAAGGCCACAGGTTTGAGATTTGCCTCTCCACACAGGCCAGCGAGGGTCGTGGCAAGGCAGGTGGAGCAAAGGGACTGATGGGGAAAGAGAGGCAACATGCTTGCTGCTGCCACCCCCAAACCATCTCCCCCCAACAAGACCAATTTTTGTACTGGCTGGCAAAGAGCACAGCGGAACAGGCTGGCCTTCTGTGGGTTTCCTCCAGAGTGGGCCAACAAGGAACATAAGACGACCATCCTGCCCAAGACTACAGCATCGTTGTAGGGCGGAACCCAGCTCGAACCCTCCATGGAGACTGGGTGTATAAAAATCAACGATTTAAAAAAAAATTAATCAGATTTTAATTTTTTTTTAAAGTAAATACTACGTTTTTCTTAAAGAAGGGGTGGCCTTGCAGATGTGGCTGGACCACAACAGTCATCATCTCTGAAAGCACCTTGGACAGTTCCTTGACAGGGTGGACTAAAATCCAGAGGTGGATCCCACTGACATCAGAGCCAATTTTCAGCACCTTGGATAGCTCCTTGACAGTGTGGACTAAGGCCTGGAGTGCATTCCTTGCCCCACTGACATCGGATCCACCAGTCTCCATTGTCCTTGGCTGTTGGGAGCTGGAGCCCAGGAATATCTGGAAGGCCAAAGGTGGGCCACCCTCACCCATTCTTAAACAGCTTGTTGAATATTAAATTCATCAATTCATTCATGTTTATCCAGGCACTTGACAGCTGAAGGAGACTGTTCCTGGCAAGCCGGAGATCACTGGATGGAAAAATGATTTTTAACTGCAACTGTTTCTTAGAGTGTTTTTATCTGTAATTCTTTTTAGATCGCTTTATGTTGTTGTTAAAATGTGACTGACGTGTGTGTCGCCCTGGGCTCGTCTAGGACAAAGGGCGGAATATATATTCAATAGATAAATAAATATTATGAAAAAATATTTATTTAAAATATTGATAAACCGCACTTTTATATAAAATATCACAAGGCCGTATACAGACTAAAAAAACATTACGAAAACAGTAGAAACATCAAAGACATCAGTAAAGAGCTGGTTGGCAAAGAATCTCAGATCTGAAAGGCCAGTCTGAATAATATAGTTTTTAGAAGGCATTTAAAAACAAGTATGGATGACTCCTGCTGAACTTTATATTGGCAAGGACTTCCACAGGGCAGGGCCTGCCAAACTTAAGACTTGGCCCCTGCGTCAAGGCCAGCTGAACCTCAGGGGCACAGGGTGTAGCACCAAAGTGTCCCATCAGAAGAGCTGAGCACAGGTCATCTCTGTGCCCAAGTTACTCAGGGCTAATCTGGACACAGAGCATGTCAAGTTCTGTAGTTCATCTCAACGATGAATCAATGCCTTCTAAGAGAGAAACTGAGCTGGAAGGAGGCTTTTCTCTATGAACAAGAGACTGTGAGGAACAGCTTTTTTACTCCTGTCCCTTGTTTCGGCCTATCAGTCATAGGTATTTCATGTTCGTTGGCTGTTTCATTTTTTGGGAGGAAGGGTTGGGCCATGAGAGCGCGGTGGCAGAGGAGGAGGGGAAGGAGGAGAAGAAGAGACGAAAACTGCCCACTGTGCCAGTTTCTATATCCCCTGATGTAGGCTACAATCCTATACCTGCTGACCTGGAAGAAAGCCCCATTGAGCTCAATGGGGCTTACTTCTGGGTAATTATCTATAGGAGCGCACTGCTAATCACAAACTGTCACAAAGGCTGGTTGCAAAGAAGAGCCTTCAAGGGAATGTTTTAAAGGCAAGCCCGCCTACAGATAAAAAAGCAAAGCCTGCAAAACGTGTACAAATGCAACCAAGAGATGCAAGCATGAGTTGCAGCAAGGAAGCAACAGCATAAATAATATCACAGTTGCAAATGAACACAGTTTAACATTCATGTTTGCATCACTGTTTAGGAAGTATATGAAGCATCAACAAGGAACCTGATTTAAATCAGGCTTTCTTCATGTACTCGAAGTTATTTTATTTATTAAATTTATTTATTTTATTTATTAAATTTATTAGTTGCCCATCTGGCTGGCTGTCCAGCCACTCTGGGCGACGTACAAAGTAAAAACTTACAAATACATTAAAACATTAAAAATCTCAACAGAAATAATAAAACCTAACCCACCCCAAAAGCCTGCCTGAAGAGCCAGTTCTTCAAGGCCCGGCAGAAGCTCATCATAGAGGGGGCATGGCGGAGATCATTTGGGAGGGAATTGCACAAAGTGGGGGCCACAATGGAAAAGCCCTCTCCCTAGTTCTCACCAGTCTAGCTGTTTTAACTGGTGGGATAGAGAGAAGGCCTTTTGAGGCTGATCTTGTTGAGCAGCATC
Organism: Rhineura floridana; assembly: GCF_030035675.1. Classification (NCBI taxonomy): domain Eukaryota; kingdom Metazoa; phylum Chordata; class Lepidosauria; order Squamata; family Rhineuridae; genus Rhineura; species Rhineura floridana. The sequence continues at coordinate 19,120,681 of NC_084500.1, read as the reverse complement.
CCTGGTGATGTTGGAGGCGCTCCTTCAGATAGACTGGGCCGAAACCGTATAGGGTTTTAAAGGTCAGAACCAACACCTTGAATTGGGCCCGGAAAACAACCGGTAACCAGTGCAACTCCTTCAGCACTGGAGTGATGTGATCTCACCGGCGGCTGCCTTTAATCAGGCGAGCCGCCGCATTCTGTACCAGCTGCAGATTCCGGACCGTTTTCAAGGGTAACCCCACGTAGAGCGCATTACAGTAGTCTAGGCGAGAGGAGACCAGGGCATGTACCACAGATGTGTTGCTTTCACATTCTCCATATAATTTCATGCATCGTTCCGCCTCATATATACCCCAACATATACCAGGGATTAGCACCCTGAACAGACGAGAATCCAAGTGCTTTGGGTCAAGACTTTAGTAACAATGCTTGATGCACTTGCAAGCCCTTGATCAGCTTCCAGCCTGTCCTCAACTAAACTTCCTAGTTCAATCCTAAGAATCCCACTGGTTACCTACTGGTCAGAAGATGAGGGATACCTTACCAAGCCTCTCTGGCTGGCTGAACCATCACACCATCAGCTCCTGTCTTCCCCTCCTGCCTCCCTCTCGCCCAAGAATCAGCATGGCCAGGACTGGTGAGAGCTGGGCCTGTCACACTCTCTCTGCACCCAGCCTACGTCACAAGGCTGTTGGGGGGACTGTGTAAACCTCTGAGCTACTTGGAGGAAAAGTGAGGTATAAAAACAACTGTAAATACAGGACCTCTTGCTGGGATCCTTGGGCCGAGTCCTTGCTTCGATTTGGAGAACAGACCCTGAACACAGGAAGCTGCCTTAGACCAAGTCAGACCACTGGCGTGTGTCTGCTCTGACTGGCAGCAGCTCTCCAGTTCTGCCCACTGGCCAGTCTGCCTCGCTCTATTACGTGCGCTACCAACCTCCCACCGTGACAAATCAGGGGTCATGAGTGCAACCAGCCCGACATGTTCTTTCCCTTCTTTCATGCCACGCTCTTCCTCTTACACAGCTTTGTGTCTTTGTTGACTGGACAGCTGCCAGCCTGGTCCCTGAAGAGGGCCTGCCTCCACCTCAGCCGCTAAATCTAGAGGTGACAGCGGTGTGGGAAAATGAGACCCGAGGCAACAGGGCCTGCGGGAAGGCCACTTTGAGCAGGGAGGCAGTGACCCTTCGAGGCTCGCCCTCATCTCAACTTGGCCCTGCCGGAAAGCTAACTGCTGATCTTGGGCCTTCGTCCTTTGTCGCTGTCAGTGATGGCGTGAGCTTAACAAAAGGAAAACTGGCCACTGAGAACAAGATGCTGGACTAGATGGGCCACTGGCCTGATCCAGCAGGCTCTTCTTAGGTTCTTAAAGTATTTCCTTTCTCAAGTAGCTCCAAGTAGCCTCTCCAGTCCCAGCAGCAACACCTTCTGCACTATTGAACTTTAAAATGCTCGTCCGTTTGCTGGTGGAAGTGGAAGGCCTCTGCATGCAACCCATCAGCCGCCACCACCACCACCACCTAAGCGGCAGAAAAGCTACTGATGTTCCCCTTGCATCGATCGGGCTTCCTTTGCCAGCTGCCCCCCAACACCATCCCAGGGCCAGGCAGCATTCAGAGCCGCCAGCCCAAGTTGCAAGCGTGGCTGGCTACACAAAGGGCCAGCATGCGGCCCACTTTGAGGGACACAGCAGAGGCTCCAGATCAATGGCTCTGAAAGGCCACTACTTACTCGCCGTGCCGCTGCTGCCTCCGCAGCCTCCATAGGGCTGGGTCTGCCTGCCTGCCTGCCTGCCGGCACCTGCCCAAGTGGCAAGAAAAGCTGCCTCAGCTTCCTCTCCTGGGGCCAGCTGCCTAGGCTCTAACCTGCTGAACTAGAGCCACCTCCTCCGTGAGCGCCAGGAGAGAAGTATCACAGCCGCAGCAGGAGCTCAGGTGTGTAAAGGAAGAGGATGGGACAGCCCCCGCCCCCATGAAACCAGCACGCCCTGAAAACCGGCAGAGCCAGAGCTTGCAGAGAGGGAGAGGGAGAGAGAGAGGAGGCTGAGCCCCGCCCAGGCCTTACCTGCTCCAACATCTGGATGGTGCCCGCCTGCTCATCCAGCTCCTCCTCTTGGTCTTTGGCCTTGGCTTCCAGCTCCCGGAGCTGCTTCCGGATTTTGGCCAGGGAGGCTTCATCTTTGGACTCCTGGGAGGAGAGGTCCTGCAGCTCGGCCTCCAGGGACTCCACTTTCTGGGTTAAGCTGGCGATGCTAGAGTCCTTCTCCTGGGGAGGGAAGGGGAAAGCAGGCCTGTGAGGGAAGCTCAAGGCCCGAGTGGCCCCGCAGGAGCCAGAGAAGGGGGAGCAGGGAGAGAGGGTCACACGGCTCAGGGAGGGACCTCTGCTGGGCTGAAGCCACATGGCCAAGGGAGGACACCGGCTAGGCCCTTGCCCACCCTTTCAGGGGAACAGAGGGGGCTGGCTTATCGCAAATCAGACCCATTGGTCCATTTAGCTCAGTGTCGTCTGCACTGGCTGGCAGAGTCTCTCCCTGGGGTTTCAAGCAGGGGGGCATTCCCAGCCCTGCCTGGCGACTGAACCTGGCAACATTTGCACACAAAGCACAGGAACCTGCCTGATACTGAGCCACCCCATGGGTCCCTCTGGCTCAGTACTGTCTACCCTGGCCGGCAGCAGCTGTCTAAAGTTTCAGACAAGGGTCTTTCCCGGCCCAACCTGCAGGTGCCATTGGGGACTGAACGTGGGGCCTTCTGCATGCAAGGCAGGTCCTCTGCCAGTGAGCTGCAGCCCTGCTTCCTTTTTTTGTCCCCCAGGAGGGGATCAGTCTCAGAGGTGGCGGGACAGACAACCCACCTCGAGCTGCTGCTTGAGGCTGAACACCTCGGCGATGAGCATGTCCTTCTCACGGGCCAGGTTCTCACGGGCCAGCTTCTCACAATGGGCCTCCTCACGCGCTTGCGAGAGCTCACTGTCAAACCTACGCAGGGCAGAGAGAGATACACACACACTCCTCAGACTCTGATCTGTTGGCTGAAGGTGCCCAGCCTGCCCCCTGCTGCCACCGGGGCTGAAAGAACAGCTGCCTTCCTCCACTCTTACGGCAAACCCATCTGCTGGAACACTGTATTTAATGTAAATATTGATAGGCTGCTGTGCAGGGGCCCCCAAAGCTGCTCTCAAACGCAATAAAAACACCGACAATAAAGTCGAATTAAGAACCACCCCCCACTTAACAGAAACAACAGCACCATCGTCAAGAAAACCTTGGGGGCCGGATGAATTCAAAACCACGTCTGACTAAAATAGAGCAATCCTGGCACTCTTCCGAAGGCTGGGGGAGAAGAGGTTAAAGCGAGCCTCCCGAGGGAGGGAGTCACTCCCGCGTTCTCCCAAACCACCCCTCAGGCAGTGGCAAGACACGGAAGAGGGCTCCTCCAGAAGTTCTTAACAGGCTGGCAGAATCGGTGGGACACAGGAAGCGGCTTTATAATGGGTCGGGCCATTGGTCCATTTGGACTGAACCTGGGACCTTCTGCGTGCCAAACAGATGCTCTAGCACTGAGCTATGTTCCTTCCCCTAAAGATAAAGCAAGGTTCTTGTCCTCAGGGCTCTGAATAAGCAGCTGATTTCAATAGGAAGCTGCCCTCGACCTGGTTGGACCGTTGGCCCACCTAACTCAATATTGTCTACACTGACCGGCAGCACCTCTCCAGGGTTTCAGGCAGGGAGTCTCTTGCAGCCCTACATGGAGGGGTGTCAAAGACAGAACCTGGGACCTTTTGCGTGCAATGCAGGTGCTCTGTCACTGAGGTGGCAAAGAATCTCATCATTTCGGCGAGGGGTATTGGAAAGGCAAGGGTTCCCCCAACCCCCAAAACGACTGTGAATCAGGCCCAGAATCTTCAAAGCTCAGGCCCTTTTATAATGGGTTCACTCTGCCGTGAGGCCTCCTCTGCCCCACTGACACACTCCCTTCCCTTTCCCCAGATAAGCCTAGAATTGCTGGCGTTGGGACCCCAGCATAGCCTCTGGCAGGGGTCTGCATTTCCCAGAGCTCCTGGTGCCCAGGAACAGAGGAAGCTGCCTTATAACGAACTCGTGGACATTCAAAGAAGCTGAATGTTGGAAGATTCAGGACAGACAAAAGGAAGTACTTCTTTACTCAGCGCATAGTTAAACTATGGAATTTGCTCCCACAAGATGCAGTAATGGCCACCAGCTTGGACAGCTTTAAAAGAAGATTAGACAAATTCATGGAGGACAGGGCTATCAATGGCTACTAGCCGTGATGGCTGTGCTGTGCCAGCCTAGTCAGAGGCAGCATGCTTCTGAAAACCAGTTGCTGGAAGCCTCAGGAGGGGAGAGTGTTCTTGCACTCGGGTCCTGCTTGCGGGCTTCCCCCAGGCACCTGGTTGGCCACTGTGAGAACAGGATGCTGGACTAGATGGGCCACTGGCCTAATCCAGCAGGCTCTTCTTATGTTCTTATGTTCTTATGTCTACACTGACTGGCAGCAGCTCTCTCCAGGCTTTCAGGCACTGGACATTCCCAGCCCTACTTGGAAAGGCCATCAGGAATTGGATTTCTTTTTAAAAAAAACCCTCTCATCTCATCTTCACTCATCTGTGTCCGACCTCATCTCAGCAGCCAAAAGCGTGTTTCTCATGAAGCTGAATTCTCTGCTTGCTACCAAATTGATTGCATCGTGCGATGGAGGAAGAAGGACGGCATGTGCACAGCTCTGAATGCAAGCCTGCTCCCGTCTCTCTGCTTTTGAAACCAAGCTGCGTGTGTGTGTGGGGAACTCTGAAGCTGCAGCCTCAATAGCTTCACTCACAGAGTTCTGGGACGGCCATAAAGAGCTCATTTCGCCCCATTTGCCTCTTGAGAATTTCTGCCTGCCACCAGCTAACTCAGTCCTCTGCCAAGAGCTTCCCTCCCTGCATCCCTCTTTACCCCCTCAGCCTTAAACCTGCTCTCAGCTGGGGGGGCCTCTCAACTCCACTGTTTACAAGCCTTTAATTTCCACCAGAAGAGCACAAAGCAGGGAGCAAATTGCAGAGAATCCTCCCGGTGCCTTCCCTGAATTGCTAATCGAAACATCCCTGCCTGTTATAGTTTCATGGGCGGGAGGAGGAGAGAGTCAAGAGAGGCGTGAAGGATGCCAGGTGTGCGGCGAGGTGGAGTTAAGGACCTGCTGCTGCAGGTAGATGCCTGGCACATGTGGCCTGAGAGAAGGGAGAGGGAGGATGCAAGCGCATGAGTGCTCAGGGAAGTCAATGAATATGAAGGCCTGCATGAGCAAAGACACACACACACACCATTCAGAGGCTCACTGTCACAGATCAACTGTGCATCCCAACTGCTGGGCCACATCTCTACCTTACACTGAAAGCATGCCTACACCACTTTGAACAGTCATGGCTTCCCACAAAGAATCCTGGGAGCTGTCATTTGTTTCGGGTTCTGAGAGATGTTAGGAGACTACTCCTTTCCCCCCTCATAGAGCTACACAGTTACAGAGATCCCTGGGATGAAAGACTTTATTGCTAAGCCACCCTGGGAATTGTAGCTCTGGGAGAGGGAGAGAAGGAGAGGGAGGGAGTCTCTGAACGAATGTCAGCACCCTTAACAAACTGCAGCCTGCCCTGCAAAGTTGGCTTGTGCCAACTTGGGGGTGGGGGAAACTAGCTTTGATTTGAGGGCAACTGGTCCTCTTTATTCCAGGTGTAGGGTTCCTGCCCATGGCTTCATCTGCATTACTTATGCCACTTTAAACAGTCAAGAACCGTGGGAACTGTAGTTTGCTAAGGGTGCTGGGCACTGTTAGGAGACCCCATTCCCCTCACAGAGCTACCATTCCCAGAGTGGTTTAACAATCAATCCCACTTCCCAAGGAACTCTGGGAAGGTAACAGGGGCTCTCCTAACAGCTTGCTTGTGGGCTTTTCAGATCTAACCATGGCTGGACGAGTTGGATCACTGGCCTGAACCAGAGGAACTCTTTTATCCCTCAGTCAGCCACGTACAAGGTTAGCCAAACCCCAAACCGGCTGGTGTTTGAGGACCAGACAAGCCTAAAATTGTATGCATGAGCCCCATTAATAAAAGCCATCCACGCACGGCCCAGGGGCTCTGCCCTACAACTTCACTGAAAGCCTCAAGGACCTCTGCAGGGCAGGGCAAGGAGTGGGGGAAACCACAGGCAGAGAAAGCCTGCATCAAGCCAGCCTGGCACTCTCCAATTTCCATCCTGGCTTAGTGGCAAAACAGCAGTGCAGCCTGCCCGTTTATTTAGTGACCCGTGTTAAACGTCCAGTCAACTAATTCCCATTCTTCTTCACATCGGGTAATAAATAGCGGCATTAGTGTGGGCTCTGCTCTTCAGAAATTGAAATTAATTAGGGTGATTCTCTCACTCGCTGGGTCTCTCTTTTTACTCTCTCTTTTGCCGTGTGATCATTACCATAATGAGATGAAAGCGTCTCTACTGCTTAATAATGTAAAAAAAAAAGAGAGAGGAGAGGCTGGTAATGGAAGAGGAGATGGCAAGGCAAGGCAAGGCAAGGCAAGCAAAGGGCCAGGGGGAGGGGAGAGAGGGCACAGCCTGGGGCTGGCTCTAATGCTAACGGTTCTCTGGCCACCTTCTCAGTTCCTTAATTGCTCGTCATTAGATGGCACTACCTGGATTTGTGGCAGCGGCCTGCCCTCGCCGCCAGTTCCACCCCCACAAATCTGAGCAGCAAAATGAGAAGCAGGTCAGTGGAGTGAGGGGAGGCAGCTCTAAACTTCTGCCACGCACATGCCACGGCGGCACACGGGCGGCATCTGTCATGCAGGAAGGGGGATCTCCCCAGGGGGTTCTGGGGATCGCGAACTGTGCCAGGGCCCACCAGAGGCAGGAGGTGGTGCCCTGGGAGAGGAGGGGGAAGCAGCACTGCACAATTTGATGCTGTGGGACACGTCAAAAGTCAGAAGGGATTTGTTTGTTTTTAAATGACATAATGAATACCAAATGAAGCCAGGAGGAAAAGTTAGGGTATTGGAGTTTGGGTTTTTTTTGTTTTGTTTTCAAATCTGAACTACAAGAGGCAGCAGCCTGGTGCCATGCAGAGATTGCTACAAGTCCAACCCCCACTCAATGCAGGAATCCAAATTAAAGCATCCCCAACAGGTGCCTGTCCAGTTGCCTCTTGATGCCTCCAGTGTTGGAGAGCCCACAACCTCCTGAGGTCATTGGTTCCATTGTCGTATGGCTCTAACAGTTAGGAAGCTTTTCCTGATGTCCAGTCGGAATCTGGCTTCCTCCAACTTGAGCCCATTATTCTGTGTCCTGCACTCTGGGACGATCGAGAAGAGATCCTGGCCCTCTTCTGTGAGACAACCTTTCAAGTACTTGAAGAGTGCTATCGTATCTCCCCTCAGTCTTCTCAAGGCTAAACACGATCAGTTCTTTCAGTCTCTCCTCAAGGGGCTTTGTTTTCAGTCCCCTGATCATCCTTGTCGCCCTCCTCTGAACCTGTTCCAGTTTGTCTGTATCCTTCTTGAAGTGCAGAGACCAGAACTGGGCACAGTACTCAAGATGAGGTATAACCAGTGCCAAACAGAGGGGGACCAATACTTCACACAATTTGATTCAAATCCCTCATGAGCTAAGAGGCTGGTTGAGTAACCCTCAGCATGTCCACATATCTTGATCTAAGCGTACCTAACCCAGGTCCCTTCAGATGCTGCTGGACTCCAGCTCACATTGCCACCTTGCCTACTGGGCAGGAGGGCACCACCAGGTACCCCATTCCTGCCTTATAGGGTTAGCATAAGGGATAAAAGATGGCTTGAAGCCAGCTTGAACCCATGGGACAAAGGAGGAATGAGGAGGATTGGAGGGAAAGACCAACAAGGAAATCATGTTGTTGCCGCTGCTGTTAAAAGGATTTAGATGTCAACTTTCTGACACACAGTGGCCCTCAAAACAGCAAACAGTCTATGATCGTCAATGAAATACAAAATTAAAGTTAACACGCCAGCTATTGAAAGTACATGACTTTAGGGGCAAAGGGGTGGGGAATGAACCTAAGACCAGACCAGACCTCCTGCCCTGTGTTGCTGAGCTATGCCCCTGGACACACACTCAGTGTCTGTTCCTACACAGCCTGGGTGGGCAGAAAGAAGACTGGGATCTACCAGCAGATCAGCAGGATGATTTGCAGTAACTTAACAAGGGCTTTGGACTCCCAAATTGTTTTAATAATGGGTCCTGGGACATGTTCTGAGGCCAGATGATGTAGCCACCTGGCAGAAGGGTGGGGACCTGCATGGGAGACCACTTTGGAACCACCAACGAACAAACGAACCAACCTCCCACCCACCCACCAACCCTTCCATGCAGGCCAAAACATGCTGCTGCAATCCCTGATTGGTAATACAGATTTTCACTTCGTATTTGTAGGGTCAGGGTTGTGTAGTAGGTAAAGTACTAGACTAGGACCTGGGAGAACAGGGTTCGAATCCCCACTCAGCCGTGAATCTCAATGAGTGACCTTGGGCCAGTCACTGTATCTCAGCCTAACCTACATTATAGGGTCGTTGTGAGGATAAACCGGGGAGGGAGGAGAACCACGTACACCACCTCAAGCTCTTTGGAGAAAACAGTGAAAATATAAATGTGATAAATAAACAAATGGCTGAAAGGAAGGGTGCAGGAGGGGATTGGCTGTCCTTAGCACCTGTCCTGCAGCTGACTATTGCCACCCCACCCTGAGCCTCTATTTTACACCCAGCTCCAATTGGGGATCCATCCGGTAAGATTCAACAAGACTGAACTCTGCCCCCGCCCCCCGTCCCACTATAGATGGCTCCACTGACCCCCCCACCCCCTATAACTGGAGCCAGACCCTCCCCCCTACCCCCCGCCACCCACCTGCGCTGCTTCTTCTCCAGCTCATGATTGCGGCCCTGCTGGCCTTCCAGGTGCAGTTTGGTGTCCTGCAGCTCAGCCGTCAGCCGCTGGCACTTCTTCTTCAGCATCTGCAAAGCCCGCTGGCTCTCCTCGCTGTCTGCTTGCAAGTCAGTCAGCTGCAAAGGGAAGGAAGAGGCTATCATAGGGAACCCGCAGGAGGCACTGATCCAAAGAAAAAAAACCTCCTCACCTCCTCCCAAAAAGAAACTCAGAACCACTCCCAATCAGTCTGTATGTCTGAGTTTCGGCTGGTGACTTCATGTCAACGGGGCAGTGGAATCCGCTCCGGGTTTTAGTCCAAATTTTCAAGCACCTTGGACAGCTCCTTGAAAGCTGCCACTGGTCAGTGTGTCCGTCTCTCTCTCTCTCTCTCTCTCTCCCTCTCTCCCTCTCTCCCTCTCTCCCTCTCTCCCTCTCTCCCTCTCTCTCTCTCTCTCTCTCTCTCTCTCTCTCTCTCTCTCTCTCTCTCTCTCTCTCTCTCTCTCACACACACACACACACACACACACACACACACACACACACACACACACACACACACACACACACACACGGTTTAACATGTGCACCAGCGGAGAGCAAATGGATCTCCAGATGTGTTTCCAGAGCAAACCAGTCCCAGGAGGCTCAAGAGAGCAAACGAAAGCCATATGATACAGGCCGCTGTGGTGGTCGGCCTGTGACCTTCTCCCCCACACAGCACCCAACCTTGCAAATGATTGTCCTAAACCCGAACACTCCATCCAATGCCTCCCATGGCGTGCTCTGCTTTAAGATGTACCCATAACTAGGGGGGAGGAAAGAAGGGAAGGTGGGAGGAGTAATTGCACAATGGCACCTGGGCCACCACACTGTGTCAAAGATGGGGTAAAATGGCAGCACTAGCCCCACCCATTCAAACACCAACACAGCTCTATGAAGCAGAGGCAGCAAGGTAAAAATGGAGACTGTTTTCTAAACACTTAGTGAAAGCGAAAACAAAAAGCACACAGGAACTGCCAAAAGACTTCACAAGTGCTAACAAGCGCATGCAAGTCCAGCCAATTAGCCAGAAACATTGCTCAAAGAGAGAGGGGTGGGCAGTGGCCAAGAGGCAGGGTCAGAGTGTCAATGAAGAAAGGGAGGCAAGCTGGGAGATTGAGAGAGGCCCAGGACAGGAGGTACTCTAGGGACAGAAGAGAGGAAGGGACTGTCTGGTACTCCTCGCTCCAAAGAGTGTGTGTGTGGGGGGGGGGGAGAGAGAAATAGCACATGGATGTGCATGCATGTGTGTGTGAAAGAGAGAGAAATCTCACCCGTCTCTCCAGCTGCCTCTTGCTCTGCTGTTCCACCTCCAGCTTGTCCTCAAACTCCTGCTGCAAGCGCTTTTTGGTGAAATCGATCTCGCGGACGGCACGCTCGTACTTCAGACGCCACTCACCACCTGCAGAGAGGAGGCAGAGTTGGAAGGGAACCAGCGCTGCCAGAGTCAGTCCTGAACCAAAGTCCCAAGGGACTGCTGTCACTTTTGCTTGGTAGAGTTGGGGGTGGCAGATAGGTCTGGTTCAGAAATGCTCACCCGTCGTAGCTCTGCGGCAGAGCATCCACCTTGCATGCAGAAGGTCTTAAGTTCAGTTCCTGATGGCATCTCCAGGTAGGGCTGGGAGAAACTTCTGCCTGAGACCCTGGACAGCCGCTGCCAGTCAGCATAGACAATACTGAGCTAGACCGACCTATGGTCTCGCTTGCTATAGGACAGATTCCTATGTCCCTATGACTGGAGCAATGCATGGAGGTGCGGATGCTTGGGCACAGCCAAGAGAAGGAGGGGGAACGTGATTTTTTTTCAGGGGAGAGGCCCACCTGAGTCATCGTCGTCCATCTCGCCGTTGAGCTCAGCAGCACGGATGAGACGGGCCTCCATCACCTCCATCTCCATGGAGTCCATCTGCTTCTTGAGCGCATCATACTTAGCCTGGTGGGTGGAAGAGGCGAGTCACTTCCAGACACAGAGGAGCGTGTGGCAAAGCAATTGCCTTTGCCACACTTCACCAATGGGGTGGATCTCGTAACGCTTCTACTGAGCAGGAGGAGTGTGGCTGAAAGCAGGGTGGCATTCGGGTAGACCCTGAACATCACCATTATTATCTATGAATCATCCTTTAAATGTGTGCTAAAGCAATTTACAAACACGATAAAAACACTTAAAAATAGTTTAAAAACCAGCACACGAAAACACCTGAAGACTGGTTTTATAAACAATACAAAATGAACACCTCAGGCAGAGACCTTTTCATCCAGCTGGAAAAGCTGGTCAAAATAAAACAGGTCTTCAGCTGTTTCCGGAGGGAAGTGCAGATAGTGAACACCTGTTGCATCTCAACAGGGGTAGTCTTATACCGAACAGGGGCAGCCACACTGAAAGCCCTGCTCCAAGTAAATTGTGGATCAGACTTCTGATATTTTGGGGACATGACATGGTTGGAATTTGCGGTGACTGGAGCCAGGCAGCTTCCGCAGGCAAGCAGACCCAGAGTCTGCTTTCTTGTCGGCTGCCTGGTGTGGTGACGATGATATCTGCATTCACCCAGCACAGTCACAGCAACCCACCCTGCGCAGGGCCAAAGGTCCACTCTCCTGCGCAGTTCAAAACCAGGAGAGGAACATCAAGCAGACGCAAATCCAAAAAGAAGCCTTGGCTGGCACCCCCTACCGCTGTTACATTTTGGGGGACAAACAAAGACTTTTTCATTTTAAATTATCTGAGGCTTGCAAAGCTGTTTTATACTGCTTTTGATTGCTCTTTTATTATGAAATTATACCTCTGGATATTACATTGCCATTATTATCTCCGGGAAACCTCTCTAGAAACCTCTGTCGAATAAAAGCCTATTAAAACAAACAAAGGCAACTGACAACTGGCAATCCACCTTTTCAAAAAAGGTTGCTGCCCGCAGGAACAGGGTGAACAAGTGTCCACCTGAGTTTCCAGACTAAAGACCAGCGTTAGAGACTAATTGGCATTCTTATTGTCTTTTGTGAACCCAACTGATCCGGGACCAAGTCTTCAATGGGGAAGGCTGCGTCTCAGTGGTAGGACATCTCCTTTGCATGCAAAAAGTCCCAGGTTCAATCCATGGCATCTTCAGGTAGTTTTAGGAATGTCCCCTGCCTAAAATCTGGAAGAACCACTGCCAAGTCAACGTAGACAACACTACCACATAGGCCACATTCGCACCATACATTTATTCCACTATTATTCCACTTTACACAGTCATGGCTTCCCCCAAAGAATCCTGGGGGCTGTAGTTTGTTAAGGGTACTGCGGAGAGTTGTTAGAAGACCCCTCTTCCCCTCACAGAGATACAATTCACACGAGGCCTCCGACTGACTGTTAAACCACTCTGAGAGTTGTAGCTCTACGAGGGGAAGGAGGGTCTCCTAATAACTCTCAGCAGTAACCTTCACAAACTACCCTTCCCAGGATTCTTTGGGGGATGCCGGTGTAAAGTGGAACAATCGTGGAACACATGTATGGTGTGAATGTGGTCCAAGACGGCCCAGAGGTTTGACTCTGTATAAGACAGCTTCCTAGATTCCTGTCAATGCTTGGAGGGAAGCTGAAAGACACCTGGAAGTTGTTTGGGCGGCTGGAAGTAGGTTGGGTTGGGCCTGAGGGGCGTTTGCTCAAAAAGCTTTCGTCTCAGCCCCCCCACACACACACACACTCCCAAAGCATCCTGACTTCTGGGCTGACCTGCAGGTCCTTCATGTCCCTCTCTGCTCGCAGGCGCTCTGCGGTCTCACTGTCCAGGAGCTGGGAGGCCGACTCTCCGGTGTTCCTCTCGTCGGTCAGCTCCGAGGTCAGCTCCGAGATCTGGGAATAGGCAAAGCAGCCAAACAGCGAGGATGAAGGGCATGCAACCTACAGGCCGAGCCCTCCCCGCCCCCAGGTCCCTTTGTGAGGAGACACACAGAAAGAGACGAGAAGGACCCAGCGATGGATGATCACTGCCTGGTGGGACAAGGAAAGACAGCTGCAAACACACCATAGATTTAAAGCACATCCCGGCCCCGGCCCAAGAATCCTGGGAACTGTAGTTTACCCCCCACAGAGCTATAATTCCCAGCGCCCTAAGCAAACAACAGTTCCCTGGATTCTTTGGGGGCAGGGAATGCACTAAGAGGGACTTATACTTTTGAGCCTGGAAGGATAGAAGCTTGCCGTCTACTACACAGTGGTCTGAAGACCTTAACCCCCTTGCTATGTTTGAACATACCTTCTATAGACACCAACTTCGTTTGGATACCTATTTGGATATCTGGATGGCATACATATATTCCATCTGTATGTAAAGATGGATGCTGTATTGATGCTTACTGTATTGTTAATGTGAGCTGACGGGATACTTCTCTATGTTTTTCCTTATTTTTTTCTGTTCCCCCCCTTAATAAATTTGCAATAAAAAGCAGAGACATTTGGGCAAGAAGCACCGGGAAATCCCAGGGAGGGTGAGGGCACCTTGCTCTCCAAGCGGTCGTTGGTCAGCCGCAGCTCGTTGCGCTCCTTCTCCACCTTCTCAAGCCGACTTTTCAGCTGCTGGATCTCCTCCTGTGGAACAAAGCCAAGGCAAGGTCATCAGGCCGAAGGTTGCTGGGCAGGAGCAGCGCTGCCAAGTTTCATCCCAGTTCTGCCCTGGGAGAGGCACCCCAACTGGCCTGCATTTGTGCTCAGAGGGTCTTTAGCTCAGAGGGCAAACTAAAGTACTTTAGGCTGGGAACTCCTCATAAGAACACCTGAACAGCACTGCTGGTAATCAGGCCAAAGGGGGCTCACCTAGTCCAGCATGCTGGCCAACCACCTGCCTCTTAGAATCATAGAGTTGGAAGGGGCCTTGTAGGCCATCGAGTCCAACCCCCTGCTCACAGCAGGAAATCCACAGCTAGAGCATCTCCCGCAGATAGCTGTCCAGCCTCTGCTTGAAGACATCCAGCAAAGGGGATCCCACCACCTCTCTAGGCAGTCGGTTCCATTGCCGAACTGCCCTTACTGTCAAGAAGTTCCTTCTAATGGCCAATCTGAATCTACGCTCCTGCTACTTAAAACCATTAGACCTTAGTCCTACCTTCTGGGGCAGTAGAGAACAAATCTGTACCCTCCTCTATGTGACAGCCCTTCAGGTACTTAAAGAGTGCAATCATGTCACCCCTCAGCCTTCTCTTCACCAGACTGAACATGCCAAGTTCCTTCAACCTTTCCTCATAAGACTTGTTCTCCATACTGGCTATCATCCTCGTCGCCCTCTTCTGGACCCGCTCTAACTTGTCTATATCTTTCTTAAAAATGAGGCACCCAGAACTGAACACAGTATTCCAGATGAGGCCTGACTAATGCAGAATATAGTGGGACTATTACTTCCCTCGACCTGGAAGCTATAGCTCTGTTTATGCAGCCCAAAACCGCATTTGCCTTTTTTGCCGCAGCATCACACTGCTGGGTCATGTTCAACTTGTGATCCACTACAATTCCAAGGTCCTTCTCACACGCACTACTGCTAAGCCGGGTATTTCCCATCCTGTACCCGTGCATTTTGTTTTTGTGGCCTAAATGCAGAATCTTGCATTTGTCTTTATTGAATGTCATTTTATTAATTTCAGCCCAATTTTCTAGTCTATCCAGGTCCCTTTGGATTTTATTCCTGTCTTCCACTGTGTTAGCTATCCCTCCCAGTTTCGTATCATCCGCAAACTTCGTAAGGCTTCCCTCCACCCCGTCATCTAAGTCATTGATAAAAATGTTGAAGGGTATCGGCCCCAGGACAGAGCCCTGTGGCACTCCACTTGAAACTCCTTCTAGGAAGCCCTACAACCAGTACCTGGGCTCAAGAGCATTCTCCCTTCCTGCACTTTCCTGCAACTGGGCACGTCGCGCCCGACCACGGAGGCAGAAATCTAGGTGCCCAGAGGCCCAGGTAAGGCCCAGTCTAATGCAAAGCTGCAAGGTTGCCAGAGTCACCACAAAGCTGCATAGCCCTTGGACACTACCCCCCCTCCAAAGCTAACATTGGGTGGCTTTAAAAGAGGATTACACATATTCATGGAGGAGAAGGCTACAGTATCAATGGCTACTAGCCATGATGGTTATGCTCTGCCTCCATGGTCGAAGGTGGTACGCTTCCTAATACCAGTTGCTGGAAACCGCTGGAGGGGAGAGCTGCTGTTGCGCTCAGGGCCTGCTCGGGGACTTCCCTTTGGGGCATCTGGTTGGCCACTGTGTGAAGAGGAGGCTGGACTAGATGGGCCCCCTTGGGCCTGATCCAGCAGCCGGCCTCTTCTGACGTTCTTGTCACTTTGAGCCCCATATGCCTTAATCACACACGAGAAGGGTCTTGCTCTAACACAGGTCTGGGAAACCTTTGGCCCTTCAGATGCTGCTGAAATACAACTCCCATCAGCCCAGGCCAGCACGGCTAGTACCCACGGATGATGGGAGTTGTAGATCAGCAACATCTGGAGAGCCAAAGACTCCCTCAACGCCTGCTCGACGCCCAATAGCCGGAAGGCCTGTGAACACGGTTCTATGGCTCAAGCGAAGGAGGGTCCGTAGCTCAGGGGTAGAGGATCTGCTTGGCATCCAGAAGGTCACTGGTTTGATCCCGGCCATCACCAGTTAAAAAGGATCAAGTAGCAGGTCGCCAGGAAGAGCCACTCTCTGCCTCAGACCGTGGAAAACCTTTGCCAGTCAAGGGCAATCATACGAGCCTAGGTGGGCAAATAGTAGTCCAGGCAGCTTCCTGTCCATAAACAAGGTGTGGGGAACCTTTGGCCCTCTGGATGTTGCTGGACTACAACTCTCCTCATCACCCCTGGCCATCGGCCATGCTGACTACTGGGGTGATGGGAGCTGTAGTTCATCAACTTCTGCAGGGCTCTGGGTTCCTCACACCTGTGGTAAGCGATGTGCACAGGACATGGCACCAGGGGTTCCTATGGAAGCCACTCTGAGCTCTTTGGAGGAAACCTGTGCTTGCTTCAGCCAAGAATGGAGACAGACCTGGGCAACAGCCAGTGTTTGAATTTCCAGAGACAGGAGTGCACCCCTCCCTCCCTCCCAAAAGGCCTTGGGACAACCTGAAACCTGCACAGCACCTTCAGGGCCTCATCCGAAGGTCTGCTACCTCCTCTCTTAAGACTTGTGGAAGACAGACTCGCAGACAACTTTCTCTTTGCTCCTTGCTTTGTTTACCAACTGCCCAGATGAAGAGTTCTGGGGAACTCACAAAGCAACGTTATGACACTTCTGACTGGCTTCATAACGGTGCTGCCCTAATATGGATCTTTGGAATGTTGAAAAAAGAAATCCCTGTTTGCAAGGAGCCGCCAATCAAAAGCCTGGGCTAACTGGGCAGATAACCTGGACTCAGTCTAGGGCAGCTTCTTCCGTTCCTGGGAACAGCAGCCCTGCGTCCCTCTCCAGCACAGAGACCAAATACGCACATCTTTGCCTCGGATCTGGTCCTCTGTGAGCTGGACTTCGATGAGTGGCCGGACGGTGGTGAAGAGCTTCCACCAGGGCCAGTTCTTCACTCCTTTGTTCTTCTTGATGTTCTTCTGCACGCAGCGGAGAGCCAGGTCCTGAATCTGTAATTTGGGGGCAGAGAAGACGAGGAGCGCATCTGGTCAAAGAGACCCCTTCTGGCCTATCCATGGAAGAAGCATCCAAACCCTAAACCACTTCCCAAGGGGAGCATTGACCCTCATGTGACTTCAAAGCCTGAAGGGAGGAGAGGAGGGGGGCTCCTCAATTCTTCTGCAAGCCTACATGTCAGGGAGAGGCAAGGAGAAGAGAATCTGGATGCAAGGAGGGAGCAGAGCTTTCTCTCTAAATTAGTCATCATTTTGCCGTTATTATTATTATTTCCCGCTTGCAAAAACGGCCATCTCACAAACCCCGGCCATAAAGCCTAATCTTGCCGAAAACATTGGGCCCGCTTGGGCGTCTCGTTTATGCACTCAGTAATAAGCGGAGTAGCTGATGCAGCTCTTCAATCTTAACATTAACGGCTTCTGCCTGCCCTGCTGCGGAGAGGACTCCTCCTCCCCAAACCCAAGCGAAACATGAAAGAGATGCAGGAGGAGGAGGAGGAGGACAGGCATCCCGTAACACGAACCGGGGTTCATGGGTTCTCCGTAGGCCTGATGCTAAGCGTTACGGCCTCCGAACTACTATGGGATGTTTGGGGGAAGGGGTGAACAAAGATGATCGAGCCCATTTTAGCATTTTCTAGTTGGGCCACAGAAGAGGCAGACAGCCCCCTCCACCTGGCTTGCTGCAGCAAACACAGGGGTACTCAAGGAGAAAATGGAATCTGCCTTCCCCAGAGGCTTCCTGGGAGGGTCAGCAGTTCTTACCCAAAGCAAGAAACTCCCTGCCTTCCACACCACCATTGCCACCACACATACACACCATCCCATCCCCCAGAAATGATCAGAATAGTTTATTTCTAAAGCATGGCCAGCACTGCACAAAGGCAAAACATGAAACGAGCCCCTTTTGAACATCCATGGGGGGAACAGACAAGGAAGGGCACGGTGAAGGGAAGGCCCACCGGAGCGAGGGACACACACCCGTGGGACACTGCAAAGAAATTGGGACCCTTCAAAGGAAAGATAGTTGGGGGTGGGAGGGGGAAAGGACTGGAGGAAAAGCCAACCTTTCTCTTTTCTTTGCCACCAGGCAAACTATTAAGACACTTTCTGTAATAGTTACTTCGTGATCGTTTTTTTTTTTTAAAAATCATATGGTTTTGATTGTGTTTATATAATTGTTGTAAACCGCTTTTACTTTTTTTTATGAAAGTGCGGCATACAACTTTTATGAATAAATAAAGCACGAGAAATGTTTGGAGCTCTAAAGGAGGGATTTTGGGAAAGAGGGCGAGTGTGAGCATGGTCTGGAGCAAGAGAGAGAAAGAGAGGGACTAATCCACACATCTGCTTTCTAGAAGCCCCCGCTCGCTCCCCCAGACTCCAAGACCCCCCAGCACCACGCACTGAATGCCTGAAAGATGCTGATGCTGCCCTCGTCTTCTCTGAGGAAGGAAGGAGACCTCTCACTGAGCCCCCCCCATGTTGTGAGCAGGCAGCATCTTCCCTTCCACACCCCCACACCCCCACACTCCATACCTGCAGGAAGATTAAAGTGCCCTCTTCCCCAGGCTGGGGGAGTCCCAGCTGTGCTCCTTGCAGAGTCCGCAATCCTGGGCCTCTGCCCAGCCTCTGTGGGAGGCACAGCTGCCCATTTTAGGCTACAGCCAGGGAGGCAGCAGCACGAGATGTAAACGCAAGAGGGGCAGGGAGAGGCGGGGGGGGAGCATGTGTGTGTGTCTGCGCGTGTGGGCAGGGGGGTGACTCAGTCTATCTCCCCCCCCTTCATCTCTCCCAGACTTTTAAGGGCTCCCCCACACACAGAGAATACCTTTCTCTTCTTGAACTGCTGGCGTGCAAGGAAACCGCGACAGGCTGCCTGGAAAAGCGCAATGTTCCTGCTCGTCTGTGTATCCCGTTGCTCTTCCAACTTGGGCAGTGTCCCTGCCCGGAAAAACACCTTTCGGGGGGCGGGAGGGGAGAGAGGAAAAGGAAACGAGGAGTCAATTCCCAGCTCTCAGGGCAAGGCAGAGCCCTGGGGCAGGCTCCGTAAGGGGTGAAAAGCAAGCCCCGGGCTCCTTTTGGGAGGGAGGGTGGGATGAGAGACAGCGTGGTGTAGTGGTTAGAGTGTTGGACTAGGGCCTGGGAGACCTGGGTTGAAATCTCAGCTCAGGCATTCAGCTCACTGGGTGACCTTGGGCCAGTCACAGTCTCTCAGCCTAAACCTACCTCCCAGGGTTGTTGGGAGGATAAAATGGGGAGTGGGGAGGAGAACCATATGAGCCACTTTGGGATCCTTGGAGGGAAGGCGGGATGTAAATAAATAAAAACAGAGATATAGATTTAATGATAACTAAATGATACAAATAAATATACTCCAGGGCAGGGGGAACCACTGACATTGGCCACTGAATGGAGAGATGTGCCTGTTCTGCAGAGCTCGGAGCTCCTGGTGCCTCAAAACCATCCCTGCGAGTGCAGAGGCATAAATCTTCTGCTCATTTTGAGAGGGCAGGTGCAAAGAGGCAGACACGGTGGGCTCTCGGCAAAGAGAATGAGGGGCGCGGAACAAGTCCTTAGGCTGCTTCCTTATCTTGACCCTCACCCACCCTGCCGAGGGATAGACAAGCAGGGCCTCTCTCGGCCACTGTGGCAAGGAGCCGCACTGATCCACCTGGGCCACCCTGACACCAGGTTCTGCAAGCCCTGTGGGTAACAACGTTGGGGCTCGGATGCCTCCTGTTCAGAGGCCTCTAAGTACAGGAACTGAATCACCACCCACAATGGGTGAACGCTAATCACACACCCCACCCCCTGCTCGGCAACAGGGTTCTTGAACTTTGGGAGTTCTTGAACACTGTGGGGTTGGGGGGGGGAGAGACAGGAAGCATGTGCGCAGGGCAGCCAATCCTGCCCTCCATTCACTTTGAATCCATGGGCTCCTGGACTGTGCCAAATTGTTGTGACAAGCCTTCCGATCCTCCTCCCCAGGCACGCCGACCTCGTCTGTCCCCTTGCATTAGCCAGTGCAGTGACACAGCTCTGACCGAGGACAGACTGAACAGAGCCCCCCCTTCTCTGTTGACCCCAAAGTAGCCCAGGAACTGGTACTGCACCAGCTGCGTCCTCTGTATTGTGACACTGACGTCTCCCACCCAAGGAGGCGGCTAGCGTGGCACGCACACAGCTCAGTCCTACAGGCAGGTCGTACCATGAGCAGGACCGTACAGGTTCTGCAAAAGCACGGGGGGGCACAGAATGTAGCATTCAGTTCCCAAAAATCTCCACTTTCCTTTAAAAATAATGTTTCTAGCCCTTCTGGCTGCAAGGGTCTGCTTCAGCGGTGGTGGGGCCTACTTATCCCCCCCTCCTGGCCTCTCCATTTGGCCCGTGACTCTGCTTCACCTGCCTTACACCTGAAGTCATATATTGCATCACGGGTGGGGCAGGGAAAGATGCAATGAGGCCAAATGGGGGTTTGGAGGCACCGGCCGTCAGCTGATTGGTGGAACCCACAAACTCTTGCTAACTGGGCTTCACAAGCGCTGAGTGTCAGCTGACTGTTGGTGTGCAGAAAGCCCTGCGTTTCACAAGAGCCAAGGATCAGCTAATCATTGGGGCTTGCAAAGCACCGTGCCTTTGACTGCAAAATTTGATTCCAAATAGCCCAGGGCAAAAACAGGCCACCTGATGTCACTGTGATGTCAGGTGACTGACCCCTTTGACCTGTGCTGTGGTGGGGAAGGTAAGGATCTGGTATATTGGAAAAGGTACAGGCAACGCCTCCGGAATTCCCAGGAGCCAGAGGGAAGCGTGCTAAGGGGAAACGAGGGCTCAGCATCCTGCAGAGCTCCTTCCTCTTCCTAAATTAGGCAGGGAAGAGTGAGAAGGGGCAGACTCAAGTGTCTAATGTAGCCTCCTTGGAGCCTTCCTCCCAACAGCAGATGCTGCAGAAAAAACCAAATAAACACACACACACACACACAGAGCCTGCTTTTGGGCTCCACGGAAGCATCTGACTTGGTATTACTGACAGAACACTGGACTCAATGGTCTGATCCCACAAGGAGAATGGCACATGAAGGAGAGAGGGGGGAAATCAGGCAGATAATGTCACACAGTTTGCACAGGTTTCAGAATTCATCCCTTGCCGCTGGGCGTGCCCACAAGCATGTTTTCAGGCACAGAGTAACAAGAACTTCAAGTTCACATCCAAGGCTCAGCGGAGGACTCCGCCCTGCCTCGCCCCGTCCTGGCGGCTCCTCCCCACCTGCCCACCTGGAAAGGGCACGCTCTACAGCAGGCGGCCCGGCCACAGCTACGCTTCCCTGGGGTGAGCAGAGAGGCAAAGGCCCACCGGCTGCCCTTACCCGGCTGAGGCCCATGTGGAAGCTGCTCTTCTCCAGCTCCAGCGATTCCAGGAGCTCCTCCACAGCCTGGAAGGGGGGAGAGAGGAAGAGGAGGGAGGGTGCGTCAAGCACCAGCAACGACGTTAGTCCTGCAGAAGGGCCACCGGTCAGCAGTGTGGAGCCCTGCTCTGCCTGAGGTTCAGTCCCCAATGGCACCTCCATGCAGGGCTGGCAGAGACCCCACTGTCTGAAGCCCTGGGGAGCCAGTGCCACTCGGCGAAGACTAGATGGCCTAATGGCCTGACATGATACAGGACAGCTTCCTATACCTGTACTGGGAGTGGCCATGCCTCGTGGGGCAGACCCGCCCCTGAAACCCTAGAGAGCCACTGACGGTCTGACTCAGTATAACGAAGGACCACCGCCCAGGGGAAGAGCATCTGCTTTGCATGCAGAAGGCCCCAGGCTCAACGCCCAGTGGCATCTCCTAGAGTAGGGTTGGGGAAAAGACTCCCGGCCTGAAACCCTGCAGACTCGCTGCCAGTCAGTGTGAGTAATATTAAGCTAGACGGACCAACGGCCTACCTCTGTCTCAGGCAGTCTCCGATGTAAACGCACTGGTCCCCACCCCCAGGCAGGCAGCACAGGACCCTGCTTGCCCGAACAATACAGTGTGGGGTGGGCCTTGCATTCCCCTTGGCAATGCTGCCCTTCGGCTCCTGGCCACGCCAAGGCACAGCCGCCAAAGAGCCCCAGCTGCGTTTCTGCAGAGGGGGCCCTGGGTCCCATTTCCTGTCTGTCGATTGGCACACTCTGGCCAGACACACACACCCCAACAGCCTACACACCCGCTTCTCATCCATGACGATGTAATTGCGCCCATGCTTCTTGGTCAGGTGAGGGGCAAGGACGTCGAAGCGCCGCCGGAACTCTGCAAAGACCATGTGGTCAGGGTAACCTGTGGGAGCAGGACAGGAAGAGAAACGGTGGGGTCAAAAGAGCACCCCTGGAACAGGGAAGACAGCAAAGGTGGAGGAAGATGAGCACGCTGGTGGCTGGCACAGGGCAGGAAGAGGAGGCACTGCCCTCCGTGCAAAATGCAGCAGCCCACCATCCACCAGACCCGCCTCACCCCTGCCCCCTGGGGGCCCATCTGAAGAAGGCCGGGCCAGGCAAACAAGGCATCTTCATCCCCATCTGTACACACGTAAGGCAGATGAGTCCTGCTTGCCACTCCTGCGACTGGACAGGATTCTGGGTGACAAGACACACAGGGCTGCTCAAAGAGAGGGAGGACTCCAGCTGTAAGGCTCACAGGCTGCCAGATCTCCCTTAGTAGGCTACATAAGTAGGCTACTTTGAAGTGGAAATGGACTGCCTTTAAGTTGATCCCGACTTATGGCGACCCTATGAATGGGATTTTCATGGTAAGCGGTATTCAGAGGGGGTTTCCCATTGCCTCCCTCTGAGGCTGAGAGGCAGTGACTGGCCCAAGATCACCCAGTGAGCTTCATGGCTGTGTGGGGATTCGAACCCTGGTCTCCAAGGTCGTAGTCCGACACTCTAACCACTACACCACACTGCCTCTCTGTAGGCTACTTTTTTCTTTTACAAAGAAAGGGCTTAAAAGCAGTGTTGTGTTTAATCACTCGCCACAGGTGACAAGGAAACTGCATGCAGGCGAGTGGACAGAGGCGGGCCCTCCTCTGTGCCGAGCCTAGAAATGCAGCAGGCTGCTGGTGGAGCCCCTGTCAGAGTGTGCCTCTGAATACCAGTTGCTGGTGATCACAAGTGGGGAGAGCTGCTATTGGACTCAAGCTCTGCGCAGGGGGCTTCTCTTTGGGGCATCTGGTTGGCCACTGGGAGAGCAGGATGCTGGGCTAGAGGCCCCCCCTTTGGCCTGATCCAGCTGCAGCCGGGCTCTTCTGATAAGATAATGGCCAGTGTGGAGAGTCAATATGAACATTAAATTTGTGGATGCCACTGAAACTGATGGACAGCAGATTTAAAAAATGTAAGAACCCAACAGCTGTCTTGCTTGATCACACGAAGGTCCATCTCCACCACCACCTGCCCCAACAGCAGCAAGCCAGGTGGTCACAAGTATGACACGGAGGTGACAGTCTCAGCTTGCTATCTGTCCCTCGTATCTGGTCGGCTAAGGTAGACTGCTTCTGTACAGATTCTGTAATCTGCTTCCTTAGATTAATCATGGCTAGTAACAAGGGCTGCAACCTAATTAAATCAATTAATTAAATCAATTTTAAATCAATTAATCGTACAAGTTTTAAATTTACATACGGGTAAAAAACAATTTTTCCAAAGCACAGGAGAATATTTTCTTTGTTTTTAAGTGATGCGTTTCTGTGGCACATCTTAGCAATATGTAAAGGTATTTTTATTCAGGTTTTTGAAAAGTTCTATAAAGTGTTTACTCTGCTGGTTTTCACTGCTGTCTGTAATTTTGTTTTGAATTGTCTCCCTGGGCTCTCTTGGAGAGATAGACAGACAGACAGACGCACAAAATCTACTGCCCAATTGTCAGTTTTGTTTTTAATATTTATAAACCAACCACCAACTCATTTTTTTTTAAAAAAAAATCATTAAAACAGGGTCTTTTTGGAAGTGGCTGCCTGTTTATGGAATGCCCTCCTCAGTGAGGTGCGTTTGTCTCCATCACTGTTGACTTTCAGGAGGAAGTTGAAAACATTCCTGTTTACCGAGGCATTGGATGGCTGAAGGTGACTGTTCTTGGCAACCTAGAGATCCCTGGATGGAAAAATAGTTTTAAACTGTAATCATGTTTTAGAAAGTTTTTAACTGTTTTTAGAACACTTTTCTTTTCCTTTCTTTAATATTTATTTATTAAATTTGTATCTCGCCCTTCCTCCCAGAAGGAGCCCAGGGTGGGAAACAAAAGCACTAAAAACATCTTTAAAACATCTTGAAAACAAAAGACTTTAAAACATATTGAAAGAAAACCCTGTTGTTGCTGTTAAATTGTTTTGTTATGCTTTCCACCCTGGGATCTTTCAGGAGGAAGGGTGCAATATAAATTTAATAAATAAAACAAAACATCGTAAAATTACAAATACAGAACAAATGACCAACACTTTTGAATAAAATGTTGCAGCCCTGCTAATATCCAAATCAACCGAACTCTCGGTGCCCAATCTTTCATGGATATGAACAAAAGGAACAGCAGCTTCAGCACAATGCATGGAATGAAGCAAAAGGAATTCTCTGCCAAAAGACCCTCATGGCTTTTTAAAAAAAAAAAAAACTTTAGTAAATACACAGCAGCCTACAAGGAGAATCGAAAAGCATTTCTTTACGTTTAAAAAGGAACAAATCTACCTCTGGCAATAACATTTAACGCTGAGGACAAAACACACACACATATATATAATGGATGGTGTGATCCTGCATTTGCTTGCTAACTTTCCCGGAGTGCCGAGCTGACCCACTCTCAGAAGACAGCTGGGGGGGATTGCTTTGCCCCATCCTGCCAATGCTCAAGTTCCAAATACGGCCACGAACAGTGAGAAGAGAGGAGACTTTCCTGGCACAGAAAAACTTGGCTAGCACCCCGGGATCATTTGAGACACAGAGCAAAAGAACACACACACACCCTCCCCAAGGCCCCTCTACGAGACGGGTGTTCAGCGTGTCAATGCCTTCTTTGGTTCTGGAGCTCTCAGATGGAGCGGAGCAGAGCCAAGCATGCTTTGGGGAGGACGGCTTGCCCACAAGGTATACGGATGTTAAACAACACCTGAGCCCAGCCAAGGAGGAGGAACCCATCCATGGATATAGTTGCATGTTTAGAAGCAAACATCGTCTGTGGGCGGCATCACGGCGAACTTCTCGTTTTACAGTTCGGAGTCTAAACACAGGTTTAGGATTCTCTTTTCCAGGGCAGACAAAAGCTTGAGTGTACATGCGGAAGTTCAAAAAAGGAAGAGGAAAAAAAGACAGCTCACCAGAAGTACAGAGGGAGGAGGAGTGACTGACAGGAACAGAGGAAGCTGCTTTATATCAGGCCAGAATCTAGCAGGGTTGTCTGCTCTGACTGGCAGCAGCTCTCCAGGGGGCTCACACAGAGAGGGGGCTTCCCCATCACCTGCGGCCTGATCCTTGCATTGAACCTGGGGCCTTCTGCATGCAAAGCACGTGCTCTGTCAATCTGCTACGGACCAAGGGTAGCTCCTGCCATTGGGACAGGTGGGGGGGAGGGAAGGGAGGCCCAACAGTAGGTGGAGCCAGAGCCAGTGACAGGCGGAGCCAATCATTCTAGCTTTCTCCCCCCCCATGAGTTCTACAAGGGGCAATACTCAGAATGAGGAGGAGAAAGCTGGCAGGTGGGGCCACCTCTTGGACTGGTTGTAAGTAAGAAGGCAGGCAGGTGGGGACTGAGTGGGGGACGGACTGAAGTTAGAGGGGCAGTGCCCCATTTGCCCTAATATGGGCCACTCTCCGTTGCTACAACCTCTCTTTCTAGGTGGGGGCAGGCTAGCGGCCTATTGGATGGTGCCATCTCCCAGAAAAAGGGAGGGTGGACTAGATGGTCCCTGTCATCCCTCCCTGGTTTCTCTGGTTGTATTACTCGGTTTGCAGACAAGCTCCTTGGGCTCATCTCCTGTCCCCATCGCACCTTTAGTGCCCACGTATCCAGTCACAACCTCCCCCTCTCACCGACACCCCCCGTCCCTAGGCCGAGAGAAAGCAGGGCACGCTGAGAGCTCCATACAAGCCTGTGCAAGCTGTGGCACGAAGCCAGCCGAAAGAAAAAAAGCTGCATGGAGACAACCATTTTCAAGATTGCTAAATGCGGCTTGAAAGAGGCTCCTACTGTGACGTCTGGTCAAAACAGGCTTTGAAACTATCTTGTTTACAAGACAACAAAGATCCCTTTTCCCTGCAGCCTTCAGCTCTCTCTCGTGTGCGTGTGTGGGAGTGATGGCCTAATTTCCCACTGCAGAAGACAGACAAGAGGCCCCTCCAGACTAGTGTCTGCTTTTTGCTGATGTGTTTGCAACATGTCATTGACACAATAATCATTCCTCTTTATTAGTTGTTCTGTGACGTTTCCTCAGTGTTATCCCATTATTTGGTCACCTCCACATCATAACATTTCAAGCATGGGGCTTCCTCCAAAGAATCCTGGGAACTGTAGTTTACCCCTCACAGAGCTACAATGCCCAGCACCCTTAGCAAAACTACAGTTCCCGGGATTCTTGGGGGAGGGAGGCATGTGCTTTAACTATTATGGAGAGGACGTGACCTTCCCTCTTGCAACTACAGTGCAAGAAATGTGGGACAAAAAATAAATATATAAACTGGTACATCTGAGGCATGAGAAGTTACAGGATTTCAGCAGGAAGTTACGGGACATGCAATTGGCTACTAAGCAGTATGTCCACCCTGAAACTTTTGCAGGCGCAAACAGAATTGAAAGCAGGACCATGTATAACTGCCCTGAAATCATCATGAATGCACAATTAAAACGGTGTCTGGAGTGAGCCAGGGTTGAAAGGACTTGTTGCGTCCCTCATTCCATTTGCACCTAGCTCTCTAGGAAAAACCTGCCAAGAATTCACCAAACTGTCCCCAGAAGGTGGCCCTCCTTGTCGAATAGAGGGCTACGCACCCTACTTGCACCCTCCTCTCTGGTAGTGGCACGTGGCCACTCGCGCTCCCACCTGCACTCTCCCACCTGCAGAAGGAATGAGAATGGATTCGGCTATTGACTGTACACGGATTGCAATTAAATTTATGGGCAAAGATAGCGATGTTGATGCTTCAGATCTTAATTAATCATCAGCACCATCGACCAAAGCAGCAAAGCCCTCTTCCCTCCCCTGGTGGACCATCGATCCTGGATTCGGTGCACAAACATTGATCTTGCTTTACAGCACTAACAACCTGGTTTTGAAATAATAAACACTGATTCCACCATGCGTCTTTCAGATGCCTGGATACATGTGGGCACTTATTCTGGGGTCTTCCCAAGGAGCCAGGGCAAAGGGGGCATGCCAGCTGAACCTGTCGCTAGTGACCAGAAGACCAGACCACGATCAGAGGGGATGAAAGACATATTTGTTAAGACCCAGCCTAAATACTCTTGGGTTTTCACAAACATTTTTGTTTTTGCAGGTGTCAAGGAGCAGCTCTCCTTCCTGGCACTCCTTGCAAACCACAACCATGTATTTGTTTGAAATGCCCTCACTTGCCTTCATTGTCAGTTGCCCTCACTTGCCTTCAGTGCCAATTACTCTCACCTGCCCACAGTAATGTCATCATGGAGGGAAATCTGATTGGCTATACAACATCATCCTGTTTAATATGTGATCCCTGATTAATAAGAGAAGAACTTGCAATAGTGAGGGTGGGAAGGAATGGGCCAACGTAGCAGCAGCTGCCACCAAGGGAAAGAGTTCTGAACCAGAGTAAGTCTGCATACACACCATTTGAAGCCCATGGCTTCCCCCAAAGGATCCTGGGAACTACAGGTTGCTCCTGACATAGCAGCAATTCCCAGCACCCTTAACAAATGGCAGTTCCTCAGATGAGGGGACAGTCGTGTGCTTTAAATGGGGTTTAAATGTATGGTGTGTATGCAGCCTGAACACAGTGATTATTCACACATTTCTAAGTGTTTCTTGGGAGACATTTCCCACCAAAATTGTTAACTGATGGTCAGTAATGGAAAAGATGCAGCTCATCCCCAGTATCCGCCCTCTCTCTCTCTCTCTCTCTCTCTCTCACACACACACACCCACACCCACACCCACACAGAGCCCTCGTGCCTTCAAATTTGCCCCCAAGGCAACCAGCAAATGAATGAATTGTCCTGGAGACCCAGCAGGTTGTGCCTTGGGGTATCTAGTCTGATAGCAGGGTCTTTGTTGCAGGCAAGGGGGACAGCGCAACATCTCCCGCTCCCACCACAAGCACACAGGCACTCGCAACACAAACCCCTAGGAAGGGGAGGCACCAACCTTGGCGATACATCCGGAGGGCATCAAGGAGGCGGGAGCCCCGGATCTGAGCCGTCAGCAAGGGTACATCCAGCTGCATGAGGCCAGCGTCGCAGTGCTCCCCATGGAGATCCAGCTCGGTGGTGCTCACCCGTCGCGCACACGGCCCCCGGGGGTCCCCACTCCAGCCATCAGCTTTGGGCAGGAAGCAGTGCACGAAGTGGAGCTTGGACTTCTTGAGGGTGTCGATCAGCGCGTCCTGCAGGGAAGGGAAAGAGGCTTAGCCAGGCCCTTGGAAGCAGGGTGGGGCTCCAGGGACTGGCTCTCATGATTACAAGGCTGCGAGTGTGTGTGTGTGCGAGCACCAAACAGCCTGGCCCTCTTGTAACAGGAGGCAACCAGCAGCCCATGTGTCCAACGCAGCATGCCAATGAGGGGCAACTAGCCCGCTATAAGTGAGATCTTGTCAGTATACAACACCTCTGCTCAGATATCTGCACTGGTTGCCAATTTATTACCAGGCCAAGTCCAAGGTGTTGTGATTGGTATATAAAGGCCTCAACAGCTTGGGGCCAGTTTACCTGCAGGACTGCCTTACCCCATATATGCCCACCAGAGCACTTTGATCTGTGGAACTGGCCCTGTAACAGGTGCCACATAATACTCGCTCTGCACTTGTAAGAAATCGTTCTTTTAGTGTGGCAGCACCTACTCTTTGGAACTCCCTGCCTACTGACATTAGGCTGGTATCTTCACTGTGTTCATTTTGGCACCCGCTTAAAAGATTTCTTTTTAGGCATGCCTATTCAGACACACATACATTGATGTGTTTTAACCTTTTTAGTTTACCGCGGTTCTAATTGCCTTTTTAAAGTTTTGAATTATTTGTTTTTACTGATAATTTCAATGTCTTCTGTAAACTGCCTAGGCCAGCCTTTCCCAACCAGCGTGCCTCCAGATGTTGTTGGACCACAACTCCCATCTTCCTGACCATTGGCAATGTTGGCTGAGGCTGATGGGAGTTGTGGTCCAACAACATCTGGAGGCACACTGGTTGGGAAAGGCTGGCCTAGAGGTTTCTTACAATCAAGTGGTATACAAATTTGTGTTAAATAAATAAAAATAAATAATCTCCTTGCCCACTCTCCAAAAAGAGCCTTGTATGAAGGGAGGGGAAACTGCCAAATATATGTCCTGCACCCACGTACACATTCCTGGAAGCTTCCCCTCTTCCCTGCCAAATAAGGGGCACTCCAGCCTGGGTTTCTGAACAGCAACCAGCTACGAAAGCAGCCGATTGCAACAGAAGGGGAAGTGAGTTGGCCCTTTTATCCTGTGCTAGGACGCTGACCCTCCCTCTGCCAATGCAGCTGCTGACCGCTGGGAGGAGATGCTGTCGTAGGTCTGGACTGCGTCAAAATGAGCAGGGAGTCAGGCTTTAGGGCCTGCACCTCAGCAACACTGATCTGGTCCAACCTACCGCAAAGCAAGGATCGCCTTTCTTCTCTCTCCCTCTCCCTTTCAGGGTCTATGGCCCAACAGGGGTCTGTGAGCTTCATTCAGGTGGCCTGAGACATGCCCACGTTAAACATTCGTACTGATTTCAAAACGTATCTTTATCGGTTCTTTCATTTCTTACGTTGCAATTCTGGCTTGGATTCTATGGAATGGGCAAATGGCAACACAATAACCTACAACACAGGAAATGAAAGCAGCAATAGCAATACAATTAGAAACCACAGACAGCATCCGGCACAGCGCATGACAAATGCTGCAACAGGCAGAGAAATCATGACGAGGCCAGCCAAGGGAGCTTCCAAGGGGTCCATGGGGAAGAGAGTTTGGGAGCCTCAAGGACCGCCTCTCCTCATATGAATCAGCCCAGAGCCTGCTGTCCTTCATCCGAGGCCCTTCTCTGTGCGCCCCATCCAAGGAAGGTGCAGAGGGTGGCCACACGAGAATGGGCCTTTTTGGTGGTGGTGCCCTTCCCATCTGTGAAACGCTCTCCCCAAGGGAACGTGCCTGCTGTTTCCTTAGCAGTCTTAAGGCGCCAGGCAAAGACCTTGTTGTCTAGCCCACGTAAGTTGCCTTCTGCAGTGGTGCTCATCTTTTAGCTGGATGGGTAGGACTCAGCCCTTATTAATATGCGGCTGGATGAATATTTTATGTATTCTGTACTGTTTTAAAATTGTTCTGATTCTAAATTGCTTTTATCTGCCGTATTTCGAGTCACTTTATCAAGATCTTTTTCTTTTGTATAAAGCGACTGATAAATGTAATAATAATAATAATAATAATAATAATAAAGGATCAGTCCAAAAGCGGGTTTTCAAAGCAAGTTCAGCTCTGGGCCACACAAAGCAGCACTGAAGTTCCACATCCCTTCATCTGGGCATGCTCAGAGTGCCTTTTCCCCTCAATGCATCCAATCAGCCACGGCGTGTGCTCGCTAGGGGGACTCACCACTTGCAACTTTATTTGGATACACAGCGACTTCTTCTTCACAGCCGCCACCCCCGTGGTGAAGGTCTTCCGCATGCTGGTGGCCCTGCGCAAGGCCAGCTGGGAGCCCCCTTCCAGACCGGCAATGGACCCGGACAACACCAAAGTGGTCCCAGCTCGGCCCGCAAAGAGGCTGCTGATTATTTTCCTGAGGAAGGCAGAAAAGGGAAGGAGCGGGGAGGGGGGGGAGCATCACTACCTTTCCTTGCAGCCTCCACTCTCCCGAGGCCAGCCAGAGAACAGTATGCCACAGCGGCGGCTAACAGCAGAATTCTCTTCGTCAGGGGAGGAGCCTCCTGGCTGCATAGACTATCTCTCCAACCAGCAGAGGGAGCACTAGTGAATCAGGGGCTTCCCACTCCAGATTAGAGGAGGAAACTGAAATAAGGCCTGCTGTGGTGCAAGAATGGGGGAGGAGCAGCCTGTGCTCACCATCCCTGTTAAGATGCTGGTTTGGGGATCAACACACACACACACACACCACACACACACACACACCACACACACACCACACACACACCCACACCCACACACCCACCCACACACACACACACACACACACACACACACACACACACACACACACACACACACACACACACACACACACCCCATTATGAATGAAACTTCTCCCAACGATTTCACACGCAGAAGGTCCCAGGTTCAATCCCCATCATCTCTGACACACAGAGAGATGGCTGAAATCCTGGAGAGCTGCTGCCTGTCGGTGTAGACAGTACTGAGCTAGATGGACCAATGGTCTGACTCAGAATAAGCCAGCTTTCTATCTTCCTATTTAAATCAGCCCTTTATTGAGAACCATGAGGACTAGAATCTTGCTCTTTTTTCCTTAGGGGAAGGATCACAGCTGAGTGGTACAGCATCTACTTTGCATCCAGGATTTCCTTGGCATTTCCAAGCAGGGCTGTGACACTTCTTCTGCCTGAATCCCTGGGCAGCCGCTGCCAGTCAGTGTAGACAACACTGAGCTACATGGGCCACTGGTCTGACAGCTTCCTGTGTTCCTCAGAGACACAGCCATGCAGCATCCTGCGTCCCCAGTGGCAAAGGTGCTTTGAAGACAGGCTTGCCTTTTACGTGACCAAAACCTTTCTCTGACTAGTTCAGGGTAGGGGAGATAGAGACAGATAGAGATATAGAGAGACCTGCCTGCAACTTACTTCTGAGACTCCTGCAGCAGAGCCAAGGTGTTTTGGGAGGCGGGATTCTGCCTGACATAGCTCAGCCAGCCTGTGGTGTCGTACTCTACCCAGTTGGTGCCGTAGCTGTGTCCCAGGAAGAAGTGCCGTCGCTTACTGCTCCGGAGCAGCGGGTTGTGGCCTGCAAGGGAAAAGGCAGGCATGAAGCATCAAGCCGGCTCTTCCTTGCTTGCGGTGAGCCTTTTCTTGGCGTGCCCAAGAGCAGCGGCGGCGGGTTCAGGACACGGAGAGCGCTCTAGCCAATGTTCTGCACTAAGTGTAGGCTAAGGGCCCCTCCAGACTGGTGGGTTTATGTTCTGTTTTCGGTGGTATTCTGCAACATGTCACTGATGCAATAACAGTGCGCTAATGGTGGGTTTATACCGGACCGTCCACACTTCATTCCGGTTTTGTCTGGTGTCCTGCAATGCTTCCCCGAGGTCACTGCATTGTTGACGACAGGAGGGGCACTTTTGTGTGACAACACAACAAAAGCAGGACAAAATTAATAATAATAATAATAATAATAATAATAATAATAATAATAATAATAATAATAAATTTAATTTCTTCGTCGCCTATCTGGCCAATGGCCACTCTAGGCGACTTACAAAATTATTAAAATACAATTAATAAAATACAGTAATACAATAAAAACAATAGATCTACAACAACAATATTAAAACTGGGTAGGAGGCATTACAATTATATCGATTAACCCTCCCCGGATACCCCGAAGGCCTGCTGAAAAAGCCAGGTCTTTAAGGCTTTCCGAAATACATTTAGGGAAGAGGCATGCCGGAGATCTTGTGGGAGGGAGTTCCAAAGAGTGGGGGCCGCCACTGAGAATGCCCTCTCTCTTGTACCCGCCAATCTGGCTGTTTTTGTTGGCGGGATTGAGAGAAGGCCCTGTGTGGCCGATCTTGTCGGGCGGCATAATTGGTGGCGTTGAAGGCGCTCCGTGAGATAAACTGGGCCGAAACCGTCTAGGGATCATAAATAAATCAAAACATTAGAATTGTCCGTGATATGGAAAGTTACAGGATTTCAGCAGGATGTTGTGAGGGACGCACTGACTGGAAACGAAGCAGTTTGTCCGCCCTGCAATTTCTGCAGGCCCTAACAGTATTAAAAGCGGGATCACGTATGACCGCCTCCGATACCATCAGCAGAACCATAATGACTGCACAATAAAAAGGATATCTGGAGGAGCCGATAACCCTTTGCCTCCCCCCAAAAAGGGCAGTTCCCTGCCCCATGGACATTCCAATTTGAATTTCAGCTTTAGGGGAACAGAAGAGATTGAAGAGATTAGTCAGCAGCAACCCAGCTATTTAAGGATAATGACCAGGACTTTGAATTGAGCCTAGACTTTGATCTACCTGGGATTCTTGTTTCAAACTGAATCTTTTTCATTGTTGTTGCCTTGGAAGCTTGCTTTTACTGACAAGGCAGGACAGAAATGCTTCCAATAAAATAAAAACAAACTAGGTCTGGGTACACACCATAACATTTAAAGCAGATGCTTCCGCAAAAGAATCCTGGGAACTGCAGTTTGTTAAGGGTGATGAAAACTGTAGCTCTATGAAGGGTAAACTAGAGTTCCCAGGATTCTACTGGGGGGAAATGATGTACTTTAAATGTATGTGTGTGCATAACCTGAGTTAAGTGGAACACCACCGTCCTGGCCTGGGCGGGGATGCCTGCCCTCTGCAACCAAAAAGGCACCCCCCCCCTCATCTCATTACCTTTTTTGTCTCCATCCTGTGGGCCGTAGTAGGTGAATAGCCGTTCCAGCAAAGTCTCCTCGTTGCCTCCGGGCTGAAGCGACTCCTCCTCCAGCAGCCACAGCAGGCCACGGGCCTCGTCGGCCCGGCCAAGAGAGCGGACCTGCACAGGGGGCGCCCACCAGCCCACCATGTCATTGTGAGTCCGTCTCGCCCACTGAGAAGCCGGGGTGCGGGGTTGGGGAGGAAGAGGAGGGCAGAGGATGGAGGCATCTCCCCAAGAGGGGCAGCCATGCCAAGGAGCAGGACCGGGTGCTGCTAGAGTGCCCACCCAGCCACCCACCCCAGTCCCACCCCCCTTCCCATGCAGATGCCACAAGCCTGCCCGGGAAAGCCAGGCCCTCGAAGCAATGAGGCAGGGAAAGCCAGCGGCAGCGGGGGCAGCCTTGCTCAGCTCCAGCTTAAAACAACAAATACTTTGCCCAGGAAGAATCAATACTTAATACCAGAGACAGGAGAAACACACATTGTCTAGTAAAATGTTCCAGCACGAGACATTTACTCGGTAGAAATTCAATCTGGAAGCTTAAGCAGCAAAATTACTCCCCGCAACTCAGCAGGGATCAATTGGGGGAGCAGCTGCTCTCAACACACACACACACACACGCGCCTCAGTCCTCTGTGCTGCTGCTGCTGCTGCTGCTGCCACCTTTGGTGCCTGAAGTTGCAGAAGTCAGGAGAAAGGGAGTGGGTGGGACGAGGGCTTCAAACTGGGAGGAGAAAAGGACAGGGATGCAGCCAGGACACCCTCTTTCTTGTGGGGCAGGTGGCCACCCCAGGCCTGCCCTTCCTTCTGCTCCCAACATTGCGGGAAGCAGCTCTTCCAGCCCCCCACTCTCTGCTGGAAGAGGGCACGTAGCTCAAGGGCAAAGCACATCTCTTTCTTGCAGATGGTCCCCAGCTCAATCCCCACTGAAAGGATCAGGCATCCGGTGATGGAGAAGGTCCATCTCTACCTGAGCTGGGTTTTGAAAGAGCTTCCGGTGCTGAAGGAGGGAAATGCAGGAAGCCTGAGAGGGGGTGCAAAACCCCACACGCCAGAAACCATCTTCTAGGGCTCAGGGTCCCGCCTGCTCCTGTAGCTCCAGGCTCAGCTGCACTCCCAGAATCTGTACGGTCCATTGTCAG
The DNA here is from genome assembly GCF_030035675.1 of Rhineura floridana. Taxonomy (NCBI): domain Eukaryota; kingdom Metazoa; phylum Chordata; class Lepidosauria; order Squamata; family Rhineuridae; genus Rhineura; species Rhineura floridana. Next base: position 19,086,165 of record NC_084500.1, on the reverse strand, counting down.
CGGTGGCTGGTGCCCACGGGGGGCTGGCAGGGCGGAAGGAGGGAGCCCAACAGTAGGTGGCGCCACAGCCAGTGACAGGCAGAGCCAGCTTATTCCGCTAACTCGTGCTAGTTCCTCATCCTCTTCCCTGCTGAGTTCTACAAGGGGCAACACTACGGAGGATTCTGACAACCTCTGCACTGGCTGTAAGTAAGAAGGCAGGCAGGCAGGCAGGGGCTCGTGGAGGGCTAGGTGGGGCTGGTGGAGCAGTGCCCCCCATCTGCCCTAATGAACCAGCCTCCACTGTTTAAGAGAGGTCAGCTGGGTGCCTCTTTATTATTTATTTATTTATTGCACTTGTATACCGCCCCATAGCCAAAGCTCTCTGGGCAGTTTACAGCAATCTTGGCACTTCGTGGCCTGCTGCCTCTCATGCCAGCCTCTGGAAAGGCCTTCAGCCAGCTCTGCCAAGCCCCTCCAACCCCAAGAACCGCAGCACGTGTACAAGGCTTCCCAGACCTCTGCCTCTGCTCCTAGGTCCCCACAGCCTCTCCAGCCGTGGGGGTTTGGCCCCATCAGGAGGTGAGAACTGGCCACAGCTGCCCAGGAAGGTCCACATTCCTCCTTCCCTTTTAAATTGATCTTTTCTTGTAAATGAGAAAGCATAGCATCTATTTTTTTAAAAAAAATCCATGTGTTTTGAGTTTGTTTTTTAAAAAAAGGGGGGAAATCTTTGAACAGGAGACAGCAGTCGCAATTCAGGGTTGGGATGCACAAGTGTGGAAATTCTGAGCCAGGCACGGGCTTTGACACCCCCAGATACTTTAGCATTTAATCAGAAGGGGGAGAGGCGGAGAGGTCTCTAGATTCCGTGGCTGATGAGTTCAGAGCGGGAGGGAAATAGGGAAAGTTCAGTGACAGCCCAGGTTCCAGCAGAGGCATCAGCAGGACTTCTGGCCATCGGGGCCGGAGTTGCCAGGCTCATAAGCTCATGTCCCATCTCCAAGGCAGAGACGGGGAACGGAGGGGGGGATGTATCAAAAGCAGAGGCAGGCAGAAGACACACCTTTTTTTTGCTACCCATGGCAACCATTTTCTACTGGCACCCACAACACTTTTATCAAGGTATGAGTTGTAATTATGTGCCTCCAAGTGGATTACGACTTATGGCGACCCCATGAATCAGCGACCTCCAAGAGCATCTATTATAAACCACCCTGTTCAGATCTTGTCAGTTCAGGTCTGTGGCTTCCTTGATGGGATCAATCCATCTCTTGTTTGGCCTTCCTCTTTTTCAACTCCCTTCTGTTTTTCCCCAGCGTTATGGTCTTTTCTAGTGAATCCTGTCTTCTCATTATGTGTCCAAAGTACGGTAACCTCAGTTTCATCATTTTAGCTTCTAGTGACAGTTCTGGTTTTATTTGTTCTGACACCCAATTATTTGTCTTTTTTGCAGTCCATGGTATGCGCAAAGCTCTCCTCCAACACCACCTAATCTCTTTACACACCCAAAAAAGCACTATTGTTGAGCCAGACCCACTGACTGACCTACGCTGACTGGCAGGGGCTCTCCAGGGTTTCAGGCAGGGGTCTTCCTCCCAGCCCTACCTGGAGATGCCGTCAGAAGATGCAACTTGGGACCTTCTGCATACGAAGGAGATGGCTCTGCCACTAGGCTCCAGCTCCAACAATAAAGCAAGATCCTAGTCCTCATGGTTCTGAATTAAGGGATGCTTTAAACAGAAGCTGCCTTATACCAAATCAGACCGTTGGTCCATCCAGCTCAGTCTTGTCTACCCTGACTGGCAGCGGCTCTCTGGGGTTTCAGGCAGGAGTCTCTCCCAGTCTTACCTGGAGACGCCATCGGGGACTGAAACTGGGACTGGTTGCCTTTGACAAGGGTCTTTGTGCCGCTCTGCTGGAAAGCTTTAGAGTTGTGGGAAGGACTCTTCGCTCTGTAGGGATCAGTGCTTGCACGTGCAAGGTTGTCCCAGGCTGCGGCTTATGGTCTGCTGGAGGTACAGTAGTTACGAACGTAGGAAGAGACCTCCTGGACCAGCCCACCAGCTCCTCCCACTGAGCCGCCATTCTGTCTCTGGGTCTGCTCACCCCAAAGCCACTATTCTGCGTGTGGCTCCAACTTGTGAACCTCAGGGTTCGAGCATGTAGTTATTATCAGGGTTGAAGCATTTATTATTATTATTATTATTATTATTACTATTAAATAGCTTGAAGCCAGGCTCACCATGTTTGAAAAGCACATTTACACCAGGTGGCTATTCTGTTCACGTATTTTCTCTTTTTGGGGTGGGGGAATTCAATTTAATGTTTCCCATCTTTCAGAATCTCTCCCCCACAGAGGCAAAGGTGCCAGAACTGGTCTCAGCCGCCGCATTCCCACACAGCAAAGAAAGAGAAAAAGACCCCCTAATTTCCAGGCTAGCTTGCTTTGATCTATTTCAATTACTGATATTATTATTGCCATATTTGATAATTTCGGCGTTCAGTGATTTGCAAGTGCAAAGTTTATGTATTTTCAACTTAACGATTTCCCCCCACCCCTAAAATTGAGCTGCCTTGACAGAGTGCTTAGAGACCAGAACGGTGGAAAATCAATTTGAAAAATAAGGATTTGAGGAGAGGAGAGAGAGAGGGGTGGGAATGGGGTGCGATTCATGAGCCCGGCTCCCCTGGGAGAGTCACGGTGGAGGGTTTTTCCTACGGAGACTGCTGCTGCTCCTTGTGGGTGAGCACAGGAAACTCCTTCCCTTGCAAGTGGAGGGGAACGTCCCTGCCTCTGAATGCGGCACAAACTGCTGAAATTCATCAGCTCTGGAGCCGTGCCGTGCTAACAGGCCCCTCCGTTAGAATGACAAGCGGCAGCAGGGACTTTCAAGCCTCGCCGCCTCCCAGTTCTTTATTGGCCCAAACTCTAATGGAAAAGGAAAATTATGGGCACAGAGGACAAACTGGAGTGCATTAGCAGCTTCCTTCATTCCTGGGGCTCCCCGTCGGCTCCTTCCCATCCAGCAAAGCTTCCTTCCTGAGGTCCCTGGAGATGGTGGGCTTTGCTCTAGTCCAGAAGAAGGTTCCCTTCCCATAAGGAACACCCTGCGGCTCAGGGGCAGAGCATCTGCTTTGCGTGCAGAAGGTCCCAAGTTCAATCCCCAACAGCATCTCCAGGTAGAGCTGGGAGAGACCCGCCTGAAACCCTGGAGAGTCGACAGAGGCATCAATGGTCTGACGCAATATAAGGCAGCGTCCTCTATTCCTATTCACAGAGGAGGGCCAGGATCTCTTCTCGATCGTCCCAGAGTGCAGGACACAGAATAACGGGCTCAAGTTGCAGGAAGCCAGATTTCGACTGGACATCAGGAAAAACTTTCTAACTGTTAGAGCCATACGACAATGGAGCCAATTGCCTAGAGAGGTAGTGGGCTCTCCGACACTGGAGGCCTTCAAGAGGCAGCTGGACAGCCATGTGTCGGGAATGCTTTGATTTGGATTCCTGCATTGAGCAGGGGGTTGGACTTGATGGCCTTATAGGCCCCTTCCAACTCCACTATTCTATGATTCCTATTTCAACCCTTTATTCGGAAACACGAGGACTAGAATCTTACTTTACATTTAGGGGAAGGATCGCCGCTATTATGTTAGAGTACCTGCTTTGCTTAAAGAAGGTCCCAGGTTTGGTCCTCAATGGCATCTGGGACAGTTTGTGTTTGGAAAACACACTGGAACTGCCATTGTGTCGTTTAGCATGGACTCAAAAGCAGTACCACTGTGGATCCTGCAATTTGGCTCAGAACTCCAGAGCAGCCGAGATCCCTCTAGGAAGCTATGCCCAGGCAACACGTCTGAGCTGCAACTCCCCCTCCTCTCTCTCTCTAACATACACAGAGTTCATGTCCCCCCCACTTCATCAGTCAGATCTGCACAGATCAGAGTGAAGCCCTAACTAACCCTGACAGCCCTTTCCCTACCTGGAGCCAGCACTCTCTCCTCATTAGCATCGGCTAATTGGAAGGATAAACGCTCTGCCAAGGTGCAGCTCCCAGCAAGGACGCCGTTCCCTCGGTGGCTCAGCTAGGAGCTTTTGCAATCCCACTCCTCCTTCTTCCTCCCCGTTGTACACACACACAACCCCAACATGCTGCAGGCACAGCACCCCTTGCCACATGGGAGGGCAAACCAGGGCTTGGATGCACGCTGGGAAAGGCCCCAAGAGCTTCCTGGGAGAATCCAGTCGTCCTTACTGGGCATGCCCTGGCAAGCATACCTCTTGGCTCATCGGGGTGCATCCCCTTTGGTTTCTGAGCTGAAGGTGACCAAAAACCCATCGAATCCAGTTCCACAAGCGGGACCATCCACCTCAAACGCTGTCCCTGATTGAAACCCTGCTGTCTAGACCACAATGTGTGCTGCCAACTAGGAAACCGCAGGAATGGCTCTGGAAGACTCAAGTTAAGGGAGCCGAGTTCAGACTAGAGAAGAGGGCTGCTGACAGCCATGACGCACCTCCACACAGAGAAGTAATACCCCCCAGAGAATCCAACTCAGGGGGCAAGCAACTAGGGAAGGCTGTTGCCACCATGCCCTTCTCCTGGGCTTCCTGGTTGCTTTCGTGAACAGAACACAGGCCTAGACAGAACTTTGGTCCAACCCAGCAAGGCAATGCTTGCATTTTTTTATTGCAAGGGAACCCATGAAAAGCCTCCCAGCAAACCAACGTGAGCCAACCCACCCCAGAGTCACTTATCAATGTCAGCACAAGTTCCTTCCCAGCCTGAAGGATAAAAGACACACCCTCGCCATACATTTGAAGCCCGTGGCTTCCCTGAACTCAAAAAAGAGCCCCTTGCTGTGTTACAAGAGAGCCCCTGCTGCTCAGGACCCAGACAGGAGAGTCTCCACCCCGCCTCACCCCACCCTCATGCACTCATCCTGCACTCGGTCCCAGCAGGATCCCCAAAAGCAGCCCAGCCCACAAGACAAAGCAGCGGCAGAGCTGGAGGGCAGGCAGAGCAGCAGAGGCTGGGAAGGTGAGCCAAAGGAGGGACTGCGCGGTAACGGCGAGTGGGCGGCCATCCCCCTGAAGAGCCCTCACATGCAGCTTACCAGTGCTTGGTGGGATGCTTGCTCTACTGTGGCTATAGAGCCAGATGCACTGGGCTCTAAGGCATCTAAGGAAAGGTCTATGTTTTCCTAGAGAGGACGGACAGAGGAGGCGTGATTAGTGGCCTGTCAGGCTACAGGTTACAGTTAAAAGGTAACCAGAGAGAGAGAGAGAGAGAAGGGGATGGGAGGGGGGAGAGGCAGTGGTCAGTGCATTAGTTGGAAGAGAATCTACAGGGCAAATCTCACACGGGCGCAGCAGGGGTTTCCCTGGGTAGCCCGGGTGTGTGTGTCAAGACCACCACCCTTTCCCACCCCACCACCCCAAACACAGACAGGCAGAATCCTACATGAAAGGAGGTTCCTGCTGTCTGAAGAGCTGGGGGTCAGCCAGACTGGAGCCACTACAGGCAATCCATGCATTCGGGGGGGGGGGAGATCTCCTTGCGTGGTCGGAGGGTGTTGCCTACAACATGTTTTTGGGGAATATGCCCATCCTTATAACGCAGGGCTTGCCCAGCAGATATGGCAAATCAGGCACTCTGCAGAAATTAAAAGCAAATTCCTAATTCTCAAGGACAGCCGAGAGAAACTTAGAAACATCTACCCTAACTGCGCCTGCCTCCCTTCCCAGCTCTGTGCCACCCCACTCTAACAAGCTCCAGATTAGTCCAGAGTTGCCTGAAAGAACAGAGCACGGGAGCCGAATAAAACTTGGTTTGGCCTCTGTAAAAGAGGCGCGTTCAGATTCTAGGGCCTGAAGCCTGGGAGTAGGCAAAATACACAGCGCTCAGAGCGAATGGGATATGGGATATGGGAATGAACCAGAGGGCCGCCTTCCCCTTCTACTGAGCGCTGGGGGTGGTGGGGGAGAGGAGAACTGAGAATGACAGATCCATCAAATGGAAGGTAAGCCCTTCCACTTAGGATGTGCTAAGTGGAACCTCTACATCCAGAAGCAGTCTATCTCCAAGTGCCAATTCCTGGGGAGTGAGGACTGCTTGTAGGATCCCACCAGCATCCCCCTGGCTGCTTAGTAGACCACTCTTCCCAAGCTGGTGCCCTCCAGATGTTTTGGACTACATGTCAATGACCCCCAGCAGCATGGTCGAATGATACCGGGGTTGTTAGGAGTTACAGTCCAATCTGGAGGGTATTAAGAATGGCTCCGTGGGGAGGGGGGATGACGACTCAAGGAAACCCTTGCTTCTGGGAGGTGGCAGCTCAGACACTACTGATTAGGGTTAATGAGGGTGTCTAAAATGAGTCTCCACTCTCGTTGGTTTCAGTCAGCATCTGAATTAGGGTCTCAATGAGAAGGTACTGCAGAAAAAGGATTAAGCCAGATGACAGAAATATGGGGGGGGGTCCCCCTGCACACTGCTTGGGCACTGCCCTTTCCATGCCCCTGCAGCTGGGAATGGACTCAAGCACTGCCTGCTGCTTTGGGATGAAGGGATCAGACTGGCACTGCCCAGTGGACAAGGGAGCCAGGATAGATACCTCCTTGTATCTCTCCAGCTCCTGCACGAAGGTGCGCTCGTGGAAGAGTGTCTGCAGCCGCTCCTGGGCGTAGTTGTGGCACAGCTCTTCGAAAGTGGCCCCGCGACTCTGGCCGGCCATCTCGGGGTTCTGGAAGCCAGGAGTGTCCACAATCATCATGGAACACAGGGATCGCTGGCTGGATTTGAGAGCCCTGCGTGGACAGAGAGACAGGGAGGGGGATTTGAGGATTCAGGGGGGCGGAGAGTTCTTTCTGCCCATAGGCATGAACTCAGCCCGGGGTTGGTCATCAGTATGGCTGCGTTCACATCATACATTTAAAGCACACGGCTTCCCCAAAGAATCCTGGGAACTGTAGTTTACCCCTCCCAGAGCTACACTTCCCAGCACCATTAACAAACTGCAGTTCCCAAGATTCTTGGGGGGGGGGCAGAGTCCTGTGCTTTAAACATATGGCGCATACTCAGCCCATGTTTTCAAGCCCATATCAAGGTGCTGGTTTTAACCTATGAAGCCATACATGGCTTGGGACCGCAGTACCTGAGGGAATGCTTCTTCCTGTACGAACCCACCTGGGTCTTAAAGGCATTGTCAACAGAGCCCTCCTCAGAACACCCCTCCTGCTGAAATTTGGAGGGTGGCAACAACAGAGGATTTTTTTCCCATGGTACCCCCCTCACCCCAGTGTCCGGAACGCTCTCCTCAGGGAGCCTCGCTTGGAGCCTACTCTGCCTCTTTTCAAGCCCTAGACGGAGAAGACTTCCCCTTTTCTCCAGGCTCTTTAGCTCTAAAAGTTTTAATGGATTATTGCCTTTGCATTGGGGGCGGTTTTAGTGTCGCAGAGGTCATGACTCGTTTTTCACTTTCAGCGGGTGGTTTTTAGTGGTGTTTACAGATGCATTTTTAAAGTCTTATATTCTTTGTATGGCATATTTCCTAAATGGAGATCTTTATCCCGGATGATATCCTGAACTGGATTTGAATCGATTGCACATGTTCGTTGCTGCTGTGCTAAACTGTTCCATAATATTTTTAAAGGTTTTTTTTTCATATGCAGTTCTGTTAACAGTTTTTATTGTATTGTAATTCGCGTCAGGATGCCAGATGGGGAAAGCAATTTAAAAATGAAATTAATAACAATAGGTTGCATCCAATTAAGTTCTACTCAAAGGTGGTGGTTGTTATATGCCTTCAAGTCGATGACGACTTATGGCGACCCTCTGAATCAGCGACCTCCAAGAGCATCTGCCGTGAACCTCCCTGTTCAGATCTTGTAAGTTCCGGTCTGTGGCTTCCTTGATGGAATCAATCCATCTCTGGTTTGGCCTTCCTCTTTTTCTACTCCCTTCTGTTTTTCCCAGCATTATTGTCTTTTCTAGTACAGTAGGGCCCCGCTTCTTGGCGCCCCACTTTTCAGCATTCTGCTAATACGGCACCAGCGGGGCGATCAGCTGGAGGGGGGCTGGAGCTCCCTGCACTCCAGCTGATCGCGCCAGAGGAGGGGATGATCAGCTGTAGTACGCTACAGCTGATCTCTTCTGGCGTGATCAGAGTCCCCCACTTGAGCTGATCGTGCCAGAGGAGGGGAAGATCAGCTGTAGCGTGCTATGGCTGATCTCATCTTCTGGCCCAATCAGACTCCTGCTTGAGCTGATCACGCCCAAGGAGTGGAAGATCTGATCTTCTCCTCCTCTGGTGCAGTCAGCGGTTTAGGTTCCAGACCTCCGCACTACACCTGATTCGCTTTTTGCCGGGGGTCTGGAACCTAACCTGCCATATGAGTGGGGCCCTACTGTAGATTATGTCTTCTCATGATGTCTCCAAAGTATGATAACCTCAGTTTCATCATTTTAGCTTCTAGTTATACTACTACAAGTAGACCCACTGAAATTGATTGACCCAAATCAGTTGTGCCTATTAATTTAAATGGGCCTACTCTGAATAGGATCTAGCACTGGGCACAACCCAATAGTTTTGCCTGCACTGCAAATGACATAGAGTCAGTCTCTGTGTGTGTGTGTGTGGGGGGGGTGGGAGTTGAGTCCATCACTTGGCTGATCATCAGTGCACAAAGCAAGCAGACTGACTCCAGACTGATTGTCCATTTAACCCTGTGGGAGCCTCCTCTGACTCATGGTGACTCCCCAGGTCCCCCTCCCCGGCCCCATCACTGAACCTGGACCTTCCGCAAGCAAACGCATGTGGCTTCTACGCTGAGCTATCTTGCCACTCCCTGACAATCCTGACCAGAATCTGTCCTACGAGCAGAACAGCTTGTTCTCGAGGACTGAGAGAGGCGCCAGTTCACTAGTCAAAAACATTTGCCGGGAAGAACAAAGAGAGTGCATGGAGTGGGTGGGGGCTGACGGGCCCTCCAGATGTTGTTGGGCTACAACTCCCAGCAGCCCATGTGGCCAATCATCAGGCATGATGGCAGCTGTACTCCAGCATTACCCTAGAACCTTGGCCAGCCAGAGGGTTCAGTTTGGCCCATGAGGCCATTTTCCCCAAAGCATGCCCACTCATCAATCAGCTGATGTCTCTCATGACTGGTGGGAAAATGTTTTTTGGGGCCTGAGATCTTGACAGTGACGTCAACCGGAGGGCAGGAGGGTGGGATTCAATTCTGCCTTGATTGCAGGCGCCTGTTCCCAGTAGGGAACAGGCACTCACAACCAAAACAGGATTTAACCCCCCACACAATCAACTGACAAGCCGAGGGGAGGTGTTAAATCCTGCTCAGTTTGGCTGCGCATGCCTGTTCCTTGCCAGGAAAGAGGCATGCACAGCCAAAGCAAGGTGGTTTTTTTTTTTGCAGGCAGCAGCTGTGAGAGGGACTTCTCCCACACATAGCAGATGCTTGACAAATGCAGGCTCCTTTTCCCCCTCCCCATCACTTGATGGACAGGCGAGAAAGGAGGCTTTGTCAGCCCTAGAGGAGCACTGAGCACAGGGCTGACAAAGCGCTCCTTTCTCCCCTCCCTATCGAGCATTTCGCAAGCGCTGGCAGCAGCTGGCTCTCAGGCCACTCGGGAACCCTGCAAAGGATCTTGACAGGCGGGTGCTACAGCCCACCTGTCAATCACATTACCATCTGACTGGCAGGTGGATTGCCCCACCCACCTCTCACAGTTGGCCCATGGGGTGGGGCCAGATTAAAAACAAGAACAGGTTCCTCACCCCTGCCCTAGAGAAAGAATTCCTGCCAATTCAGGCTTTGTCCTTCCACATGCAGCTGCATATGGCTGTGGAGAGACAAGGAAGCCACCTGCTTGGTGACCATGCAATGCCGGCTGGGTTGGTCCAAGGGATGAGCCCCTCCCTCCCTCCCTCACGCACACACCCCTTCAGCTCTGCAAAAGCAGCACTGCAAGGCAGTAACAGAAAAGTGGTCCAAGGTGTAAAAAGCTTTTCCTATCATTATCAGCTCAGCTAATGCACTCAGTGTCTGGAAAGGTGAGATGCATTGATGGAGCTCGTTAAGCATTTGCAGACAGGAGGGGGAAGGAAAGAGGAGAGGGGGGGTTACAACTGGGTTACAAGTTGGGATCATCCAATCTGACTCTTCCACAGTTTGTGTCTGTTTCTCATTTTTACAGTTTTAAAGTTAGTTCTCTGCATTTCCACGTCCATTTGCAACTTTCATATTTTTAAAGTCCTACTGAGAACTCATCAGTTTTTTAATGTGAATTTCACCTAATACACACATTTTTCTGCAAATTTCCCTGATACGATCCTTCTTTGCATATCTTTTTCACAAATATATGTATTTATATGACACTTTACCCTAGTACAGCCTTTCCCAACCAGTGTGCCTCCAGATGTTGTTGGACCACAACTCTCATCTCTCCTGACCGTTGGCTATGCTGGCTGAGGGTGATGGGAGTTGTGGTCCAACAACATCTGGAGGCACACTGGTTGGGAAAGGCTGCCCTAGTATATGCATTTTTTTGTACACGTTACTTGGCTGGAAAGATGCATTACAAAAAACCGAGAAGTATGAATTTTGAAAGACGGGTGCGTTTCAGTTCACATTATCGGAAAGGGCAGATCTGGTCGGTTCGCCGGCAAATGCAAACTGAATCAAATTTCTCCCCTGTCCCTCAGAAAGTGACACCACTGGCCCATCTGTACCTGTTCAGGAGGGAGATGAGCAGCGTGAAGAGTTCTGAGTACAAGCCAGAGGCAAGAGCCTCCAAGCACTCCAAGGCAGACGTCTTTGAGCCTGGAGGAGCAAGAGACAAGAGGCCCTTCAGTGAGGAAGACGCAGGAACCCCTTCCCTGAAACGACCCCTTGCATAGTCAGAAAAGCAAAAATGAATTGGCGTGCATCAAAAGAGCTCAGGACGTTTTTGCTAGGCTTTCTGGACACAGAGAATTCACAGCAAATAGATGTGATCCTACCTACCTCCTCTTGCCAGCAGGTTAAAAGAAAAAGGACTGGAAGTACTTACCATGGACACTAGTGGTCACATCCACACCAGACATTTTAAAACAGTCTTATACCACTTCGACTATCATGGCTTCCCCCAAAGGACCCTGGGAACTGTAGTTTGTTAAGGGTGCTAGGAATTGTAGCTCTGTGAGGAGTCTCCTCTGACAACTCGCAGCACTCTTAACAAATTGCAGTTCCCAGGATTCTTTGGGGGAAGCCACAGCTGTTAAAGTGGCAGAAGAGTGCTTTAATGGTATGGTGTTAAAAGCAATATCCAATCCGAAATATAATGGAAATTAGGGAAAGTGGTCTTCAGAGGGGAAAGACAGATATCCAGATATACTTTCCTCAGTCCTCCACTACTAATGTGATGTAGTAATGGATTTAGGCTTGATTTCCATTTATTAAAAGCACATTAAAAAAACGGTTGCATCTGTACTTAATGTTCTGATGTGTGTCTGCTCCAGACATCCAACTCCCTTTTACACATTTTGTTTTCACCTGTTCAGTCACTTACTACATGTAAAATGCACCTTTTTATTCATTACGGAACGCTGTACTGTTCTGTATCATTGTTATGCAAATTAAAATTTCTTAAAATAAGAGCATGGGTTGTACCCAAAGTTAGTCATACTCCAAGTAGACTCATGAAAATTAATGGACTTGACTCATGCAGGTCCTTTAATTCCAATGAATCTACTTTGAATAGGACTAACGTTGACTTACATTCAACTTAATTCTACTCAGAGAAGACCCCCCTGAAATTATGTTATCTCATGCTCATTAATTTCAACAGGTCTCCTCTATGACTAAAATTGGATACAACACTAATCTGTGTGTGTGTTTGTATATACTGTATATTATTATATATCGGCTACAACGTACAGGTGGCTCCTCATCTATGGAATGCACTCCCCAGTGAGGTCTGCCTGGCACCTTCATTGACATCTTGTCGGCCCCAGGTAAAGACTTGTCTTTTTCCCCCCAGACATTTGACAGACTGAGATGATGCAGTTGTGTTATTAGCATGTTGCCAAAGCTTTCTGCAGCTGTAAGGGGATAGCTGTGGCTGTTTTGTTTTGTTGTTGTTATGTGCTTTCAAGTCGATTGCGACTTATGGCGACACTATGAATCAGTGACCTCCAAGAGAATCTGTCATGAACCACCCTGCTCAGATCTTGTAAGTTCAGGTCTGTGGCTTCCTTGATGGAATCAATCCATCTCTTGTGTGGCCTTCCTCTTTTTCTACTCCCTGCTGTTTTCCCCAGCATTATTGTCTTTTCTAGTGAATCGTGTCTTCTCATGATGTGTCCAAAGTATGATAACCTCAGTTTCATCATTTTAGCTTCTAGTGACAGTTCTGGTTTAATTTGTTCTAACACCCAATTATTTGTCTTTTTTGCGGTCCATGGTATGCACAAACCTCTCCTCCAGCACCACATTTCAAATGAGTTGATTTTTCTCTTATCTGCCTTTTTCACTGTCCAACTTTCACATCTTTACACAGAGATCAGGAATACCATGGTCTGAATGATCCTGACTTTAGTGTTCAGTGATACATCTTTGAATTTGGGGACCTTTTCTAGTTCTCTCATAGCTGCCCTCCCCAGTCCTGTTTTGTTTTATGGAATCACACATTGACTTTTGCTTTTAACGATGCTGCAAGGCGCTTGGCGACCTTCAGGTAACAAAGTGACTAATAACACTAATAAAGAAGAAGACTTGTTAGTCGCTTACTATGCAGATGCCACCAAGCAACTTACAATATATGTAACAAACAGAAATACACTGTAATATTGACACACATTCATTGTATAGACACACACACACATACACACACACAGTTGTGTGGGCACAGGTGTACTGAACCCCCCCTCCAGCCCAACTACTGAGGCCTCCCCCTTGCCCGCTTAGCTCACCTGAGCCATCCGCCAGCGCAGCTTCTTCTGGCGCCTGGCGGAAGGAGGTGGATCTCTGCAGGGTCCCTTTGGGCTGATGCTTGAAGATGGATGAGGAGAGCTCTTCCAGCGTACAGCCCAGCAGGTAGGCTGCTTTCTGGGCCCACTCATGGCGAGCAAACTGCTTCCTCCCAGCTGAAAAGAGAGGAGAGAGTTGGAGACACACACACACACACACACACAGGTCAGAGCCAGGAAGAGAAGAGGCTCCCTCGCTGGTCCCTATAGGGGGGTGGGGGGTGGGGAGGCAGGGGGAGAGAGATTTCTGGAAAGGACCCAAGGCTCTTTCCAAAAGAGTCGCAGCACCATATGCAAGTCAACGCTCATCCTTCCCTGGTCAACAGAGAGTTCCCAGGCCCCCAGTCACAACGTGGGAGGAGTGCTGGGGAGGAGAGGGGAACGCCTTCGAGGGACACAGCAAGCACCTAATTCTTGGCACGAGGGAGGACAGGAAGAAATCCCATTAGGTGAGGGGGACCGGGCTTTATCAGGGCTTGGCACAGCAGGACCCAATGCTTGCCCTTGTCATTATTCACCATGTACAGAATTAAAGAGAAAGAAGGCGCCAGGGGTGGGGGTGAGGGGGAGAAGAATGTGAGGAGGCAAAAAAAGAGAGATAATGAAAATGTATTTCGGAGTCTGATGAGAGAAGATTGGAGGTCAACAGTTTAAATGCTTCTGCCAGGCTAATCCTGGCAGTGAGCCACTGCAAGAGGGGTGGCTGGGGGGGGGGGAGAGAGGAGAGGGGGAGAATAGCAGAAAGGCAGCCCTCTCTCTGCCTTGCCAGAGAAGAACCGTGGGCAGGCAGGGAAGAGCGTATGGAGAGGCAATGGGATAATTAAAGAGAGACAAAAAATGGATTCCTCCATGTGTGTGTGTGTGTCCAAAAGAGGGAGAGATTTCCCCACCCCAATGACAACATGGTGGCCCTTTCCATTTGAAATGTGGAGCAAGAGAGACGAGTGCCTGCCACTTCCACTGCTGGTCTGTGGCACGCCAGGGCATTCCCAAGACACCTCCTTTTTCTGCACCGAAGAAACATCGCCTCCCAGTAGCTTTGGCAGTTCAGCTGTCCACCCACCCCAGCAACCACACGTCCTGGGGTCACAGAGGGACACCCACCACCTCTTACACAATGGCCTGAGGACCCCACCGCCCCTTGCTGCACTTGAAATTGCTTCCTACAAACGCCAATGTCGTGCGGATACCTGTTTGGACATCTGGAGGGTTTATATCAACTTAATACGTTTAATTTCAGATGGAAGTACTGATGGTTATTGTGTTCGTAATGCGAGCTGATGGTGTTTTTGTCGCCGTGGGTTATTTTTCCTTTCCCGTCTTTTTTTTTTTTAATATTGTTTTCCTTCCATGTAAAATTTGCTGTCTTTAAAATTAATTTTTAAAGCAAAACAAAAGCCGATCGGGGGAGGGGGCCACACAGGGGAAAGCTCATACAGAGATACCAAACAGCCAAAAGATGCCCAGGAAAGGGATATTTCTCCTTTATGTAAGCTGGGAAGGACCCCCTGCCTGAAACCCTGGAGAGCCGCTGCCAACCAGTGTAGACAGTACTGAGCTAGATGGACCAACAGTCTGACGTAGGTGCAAGGCAGCTTCTGATGTGCCTGACTAGCTTCAACGGTGGAGTTTCTGCGATGACCTGCTGGATGCCCTGTGCCAGATGAGCCTGATGGTTATGTTTGCAGCTACGCAGGAGGAGAGGCCTAGCGGTTATCTGTTTGTTTTTTGGGGAAGGGCCTGTAGCTCAGTGACAGAGCCCCTGCTTTGCATGCAGAAGGTCCCCAGGTTCATTCTCTGGCAGCATCTCCAGGTAGGGCCCCGCGCCCTCACACACACACGCCTATATATGAAGCCCTGGGAATGCCAGTGCCAGTCAGGGTAGACCATAGTGAGCGAGAAGGGCCATTGGTCTGACTCGGTACCCAGCAGCTTCCTGTGTTCTTAACTTGACCCAAGCCAAATGCCTGCGACAACAAGAAGAGCATTGTGCAGAATATGCTCAGGCAGGGGTGGGGGTGAGGAGAGAGGGCGAAGAGGAGACAGTGGATCTTACTGGGGTGAGGGGGTGTGCGTAAGGAAGAGGAAGAGAGCTTTACCTTCGTCGCCGTCTGCATTGCAAAGGGGACAGCATGCACCATGCAAACACAAAGAGAGGGCAGTTAGAACACAGCTGCGACATAAAACGTTCCTGCAGAGACATCAGGTGGGACGCAGGCACGGACACACACACACACGCCCTCATGAGACAAATCAACACACTCCGAAGTTGCAGGGTTAAAGCTATTTGGTAACCACATCTGAGATTTGAAGGAAGGGTGGGATATGTATCACAATTTGCCCCAAATGGCTGGGTGGTAAGGGGCATCATTCCAGGTTTCAGTGGGGCAAGGGGCAAGATAGGGGAAGGGCAAGGAGAGCACCTGCTTTGCATGCAGAAGGACTCAAGTTCAATCCCCAAGGGCATTTCCAGGCAGAGCTGGGCACGTCCCATGCCTGAAACCCTGAGGAACAGCTGCTGCCTGTCAGGGCAGACAATACTGAGCTAGATGAGCTAATGGCCTGACTCAGGGTAAGGCAGCTTCCTAAAGGCCTGCTCAGGATTAAAAAAAAAAAAATGCAAGGAAAAGCAACCACCTTCATGAAAAACGTTTGCTGCGGTTCCTGATTATGCCAGGTGACAAGCAGAGATCTCCTAGCCATTGAGGAATAACCACAGGGAATCTGGAACACAGGGATGAGACAGGCCTCCCATCATGGCAACTTTGCCAAAAAAAGGGCCACATCCTCTCAAAGCCAGAGGTGCTGACAGCTCTAAGCATCTGACTTGCTTTTCACTCTGGGGCAAGGAGTATATTAAATGTGGTCCATGCTCCTCTTCCAAAGCACAAGGGTTAGCAGCAAACAAGCCCCCCCACACACACACACTTGCTAGCACCCAAGATGCACAGCTTCTCTCCAGAGCGGCAGCTGCAGCACTGAACCCTGTACTGTGCTGCCCTCTTCTGGCTATGGCTGAGTATGACTGCAGACTCTGGGTGAAAATACAGAGGTACCATTTTCACTTCAGAGCAGTGGGGAAGGTTTGGAGGCATCTAGAGATGCAATGCTTAATTTCTTCTACTCTCCTCAACTCTTTTTCCCCCCTTTCCTTTTGTGTCATGTCTTTTATACTGTAAACTGATAGGCAGGGACTGTCTTGCTTGCTACTAAGCTTCTGTAAGCCTTTTCAGAGTGAGGCAAAACATGATTTAAATCGGAGATGCTGTTAGACCAGTGGTCCCCAAGCGTTTGCCCCCCACGGACCACTTGAACATTTCTGATTGTTGTTAGACCAGTGGTCCCCAAGCGTTTGCCCCCCATGGACCACATGAACATTTCTGATTGTTGTTAGACCAGTGGTCCCCAAGCGTTTGCCCCCCACGGACCACTTGAACATTTCTGATTGTTGTTAGACCAGTGGTCCCCAAGCGTTTGCCCCCCACGGACCACGTGAACATTTCTGATTGTTGTTAGACCAGTGGTCCCCACGCGTTTGCCCCCCACGGACCACTTGAACATTTCTGATTGTTGTTAGACCAGTGGTCCCCACGCGTTTGCCCCCCACGGACCACTTGAACATTTCTAATTGTTGTTAGACCAGTGGTCCCCACGCGTTTGCCCCCCACGGACCACTTGAACATTTCTGATTGTTGTTAGACCAGTGGTCCCCACGCGTTTGCCCCCCACGGACCACTTGAACATTTCTGATTGTTGTTAGACCAGTGGTCCCCACGCGTTTGCCCCCCACGGACCACTTGAACATTTCTGATTGTTGTTAGACCAGTGGTCCCCACGCGTTTGCCCCCCACGGACCACTTGAACATTTCTGATTGTTGTTAGACCAGTGGTCCCCACGCGTTTGCCCCCCACGGACCACTTGAACATTTCTGATTGTTGTTAGACCAGTGGTCCCCAAGCGTTTGCCCCCCACGGACCACTTGAACATTTCTGATTGTTGTTAGACCAGTGGTCCCCACGCGTTTGCCCCCCACGGACCACTTGAACATTTCTGATTGTTGTTAGACCAGTGGTCCCCACGCGTTTGCCCCCCACGGACCACTTGAACATTTCTGATTGTTGTTAGACCAGTGGTCCCCACGCGTTTGCCCCCCACGGACCACTTGAACACTTCTGATTGTTGTTAGACCAGTGGTCCCCATGCGTTTGCCCCCCACGGACCACTTGAACACTTCTGATTGTTGTTAGACCAGTGGTCCCCAAGCGTTTGCCCCCCACGGACCACTTGAACACTTCTGATTGTTGTTAGACCAGTGGTCCCCACGCGTTTGCCCCCCATGGACCACTTGAACATTTCTGATGGTCTTGGTGGACCACTGAAGAATTTTTCTTCTGCCTGTCGCAGCAACTTCAGTGTGCTATGCCAGATGTGGTGTGATTTTTAATTGTATTCTTCTTGCGTCTTTCATTTCTTACATCATATATTCTTGTCTCACAATTTGCATTCCATAGAATTCAAACTATAAAACAATATAAGAAGTAAGAGAAACCAATCAATATGAACATTTATGCAAACACACCACGGACCGCCTGAATGAAGCTGTTATCCACACATTGGGTAAAGTTACATAAAACGTGGATACGCGCAGAGGTGTCTAACTAGGGCTTATCAAAATTAATATCTACATGCTACAGCTTGTTGGAAAGGTAAAAGAGAACCCTAGGATTGTCTAATACACTTTAGTTGCATATCTGGGTCAGGTAAAGTGTCATATGCAGCAATCCGTACAAAAATGAGGAAAAAAATCAACTTTTTTTCTTGACATATGGCTTGTACCATAAAAACAGTAACGGGTATGGTTGTTATTACAATTAGTTATTTGTATGGGAATTCATTGGCTTTCCAACACAAACATTTTAAATGGGACACTTCATTCACACAGTATAGCTTAACTTAGAAAGTTTTTTAAAAACATGGCGTCAGCCATCTTGATGACATCATAAGAAGCTTAAGCAACCAGTCAGAACAGGCTGTCACATGAAAATACAATCCAGAGGCATACGCCTTTCAAACAATCATAATGAAGTTTTTGCCTTCTTATACGATACCAATTTTTGATCCGGCCCATGGACTAGGGGGGTGTTCAATCAGAAAAATGGCCTGGTAGGCCATGTTTGGCCCGTGGGCTGGAAGTTCCCCACCCCTGCCCTAAAGACAAGCCCAAGCCCAACTCGGTGTCAACAGAGCCGCACCTGGTACCCAAGCAGGGTGCTCTCCATCTCCCCAGCTCATTACCTTTGGTCGCCCCTGCTGCCCCCAGGTGATAAACAGCCCCCAGGACGAGCCAGAAGGCCTTCTGCTCATCACTGGAGATGCCCATCACTTTCATGGCTGCCTGGAGCTTGCTGAACTGCTGGGCTGCCTTCTGTTTCTCCTCCGGCTGCAGCAAACACGAAATAAAAAATGAAGAACAAGGTCAATCAGCCTGCGCTAAAAAGAAAGAAAGAAAGAAAACTGAATGCCTTTTTTCAATTACCGCTCAATAAATGCCATCTGCAACAGGGTGAAGGGGGCGGCTCCTTGTGCTGGCTTACCTGGCACAGGAGGGGGGAGGCAAGATCCGCAGGCCCATCACAGCCTTCTCAAGGGACACACACCTCATCATACAACTCACGGTGGGAGCATGAATAGCGGCCCCGTCCAACTTTTAATTAACAATCAACATGGAAGTCCTCATGAACTAGGGTAACATTTCCTGGTGCTAGTTTAATTTTTCCTAATTTGTCCCACAAAACTAGTCAATTGGATGTTTTACATTGCAGGATTCTTTTCATTTCTTTTATTTAATAACATTTATACACCGCTTACTAAAACAATGAGCTCTAAGCTGTTTACAATAAACCGTCTAAAACAGGGATTAAAAATACCAGTAAAAGCAAACATTAAAAACAAGTTACATAAAAATACAATAAAATCAGTAATTCTAAAACACTAAAACTAAATATCAAGGTTGCATGCTAAAATTACATGCCTGGGTAGCCTCACTGGAACAAAAAGGTTTCTAGCAGGTTCCGAAAACAATACAGCGGAGGTGCCTGCCTACTATCAACGGGCAGTGTAGCTGCTGCAACACTAAAGGACTGATTTCGTCCAAGTGCAGAACAAACATGGTGTGGCACTCGCAAAAGTGCCAGTTCTGCAGATCATAGTACTGGAAGGGACCTATAAGGTCATCAAGTCCAACCCCCTGCTCAATGCAGGAATCCAAATTAAAGCATCCCCAAGAGGTGCCAGCTGCCTCTTGAATGCCTCCGGTGTTGGAGAGCCCACTACCTCCCTAGGTCATTGGTTCCATTGCCCTATAACAGTTAGGATGTTTTTCCTGATGTTCAGTTGAAATCTGGCTTCCTGTAACTTGAGCCCATTATTCTGTGTCCTGCACTCTGGGACCTTTCCACCCCTTCGACTAAGCTGCCTTACCTTTGAGAGAGGCACAACCCCGAAGACATTTTTCTCCGCCAAGTGGTTGAAATGAAGCTCTGTCCTGGGGTGAAGAGGAAGCAGCAGGAGTCAAGAGAGTACTGGAGACATCAGCCCCAAACAGAAAGGGCCACTTTGCCCTCCCCTCCAGTTGGGGACACACGCTTCAAGGACACACGACCCATGCACCAAAACAGGGGTCATGTTTGCTTGCACGAGCCCTGCCTGTTTTGATTTCCTTCCAGCTGTCTCCATAGGATACTGACTTACAAACCAAGAAGAAGGGAATGATGAGATGCATATTTTCTTGTAACATGCCAAATAACTACAAGGTTTGCATTTTCCTTATTTTTTCTTTTGTTATATGGAACCTTTTTAAAGCTTTTTGCATGTAAATAATTTCTTAAACAAAGAGATATTATATTTGCCAGAGGCAGACAGGATCTCTCCATCTCTCCACACCCCAGTGTTTTGTATTTTGATAATCAGTGGGTGTCTGTCATAAGCAATTTTGGGAGCAGCTCACTATGGAAAGGCGGGATATAAATAAACTAAAATCAATCCATCTCTAAAGTCATCAAGGAGGACAAGCCCTCACTTCAGGGGTGGCTGGCGGGGCTGGGGTCACCTCAGTGGAGAGAGACCCTTCCAGCGTATATGCTCAGAGGCATTTGAGTGCATCCAAAACAGATTCACACATGCAGATGAAGCCTCTCAATGAGAGAAGCTTGTCTCACCGCAGAAGGGCACTTTTGATAGTATGAATGCAACGCAGAACAGGCTGGAGGCACACCTTCCTTCCTTCCTTCCAACTTTCTGTCCCAGCCCCCATTTTCGAGGAAGTTGGAGGGTCACCTCAACAATACAGCCAGGCATGCATCAGCCCAGTGTCCTTACCGGAGGGCGTTGTCCGGACAGGCCAGCAAGTAGTAGAAAACATTGAAGGTGGCCTCGTTTGCAGGGCGCTTCACAACCCTGAGTTTCTCCAGCAGCATCGTCTGAGGAATGTAATGAGAGAGAAAAGGGCTGCTTGGCGCAGGGCTAAAGCACATCCATTTCGGCCCCCAAGAACCTCCTGTGGAGGGCCATCTTCCCCCCCTCTACCTCCCTCTTGTGCCATACTAACACTGCTGGTTAATTTGGTGAACTTCAGCAGGATGTGATCCTGATTTGGGACTGCTACGATGGCATGCTCTACGAGTTCTCCCTTTCCCCTCTAACCATGAAATGGGCCATAGCTCAGAGGCAGAGCACCTGCTTTTGCATGCAGAAGGTCCCTGGGAGGGAACCCTGCCTGAAGCCCTGGAAAGCGGCTGCCAGTCAGAATGCACAATACTGAACTAGAGGGACCAAGGGCCTGACTCAATATAAGGCAGCTTCAAGTGTTGCTATTTAAATCAGCCCTTAATTCAGAAACCATGAGGACTGGAATCTTGCTTTATTTTGAGGGGATGAGCTCTGGCTCAGTGGCACAGCACCTGCTTTGCACGCGGAAATTCCCAGGTTCGATCCCCCAACGGCATCTCCAGGTAGGGCTGGGAAAGACCCCCTATGCAAGACCCTGGCCAGCCACTGCCAGTCTAGGTAGACCAGGGGTGGCCAACGTGGTGCCCTCCAGTTGTTGGACTCCATCTCGCCTCAGCCCTAGCCAGCACAGTCCAGGGTCAGGGATGATGGTAGCTGGAGTCCAACAACACCTGGGGGGCACCACGTTGGCTAACTCTGGGGTAGGTAACACCAAGGTAAATGGACTCAGCACTCTGAGTCGGTGTAAGGCAGCTCCCACGGGTCTCTTCTACGGGAACACCACACATGCCCATAAAAATCCCTGCCTGCCCCTCTAGCGATGCCTACGAGGCATCAGCATATCCAGAAAAATGCAGACAGACAAAGATAAGAGAGAGATGGCAATTAATACAGGCGACCGGGGTGGCTGTTGCCTCCATGTCACTAGGGCAGTGAGATCTGCTCCAGGTTTCACTCCCAGCTTCGAAGGAGCTGTCCAACGTGCTTCTAGCTCCTTGAAAGTTCAGACTGAAACTCAGAGCGGACTCCACTGCTCCACGAAGACACCAGCCGCCACTGCAGGTGGCGGAAGAGCAACCCACACAGACACCCACAGTCCTCACCTGCACAGAGGCAGACGCCACCTGCCCAGCCTGGTCGAAGTCCAGCGAGATTATCTGTGAGAAGCGGGTAGCGTTGGCATTCAAGCTCGTGCTGCTGTTGCCAAAGGCCTCCAGGATGGTGTGCAGCGCCTGCCACTTCTCCACTGCCAAGGCACAAGTGAGGAAAGCATGCAGGGACAGGCCACAGTCGTGTCTGCTCATGTACATGTAAACTGGCCGGCAAGCATGTGTGTGTGCACCACCTCCCCGCCCCCTCCACCGGTCATCTCAGGGGCCAAGGAGGACACTGAGCAAGGCCTTGCCAAATGGCCACATACACAGAGGAGCTATCCTAGACTGCGGCGCTGTACCACGCAAAGTTCTCGACTCCGAGTGAGGTACATTGTGCAAGTGTGCAAATGGCCAGAGAGTTAGCATCACTGTGAAATGTTGCGTCGATGGTGTCAAATGGGCAAATTTCAGAGGAGCTGTCAAGCCAGGAGGAAAAAGGAAGGGTCCTGGCTGCTGGAGGTTGAAGGGATGGGAGGACCCACTCCAACAGCGCACAGCAGCCAGCAAACCAAAGAGCAACTGGGATCAGTGTTTCTCCAATGGAGTAAGCGGAGGGTGGCTGCGGCAGGTTTCAAGGTGCATTTGAGAGTGGAGCGACAGAGACAGAGAAGAGGGACAGAGAGACTGAAGCCCTGGCCAGGTCAGTCCAGGTTTGATTTTGCCTCTTCGATTATACCAGTTCAGCTCAACTTCCACCTGCCAGCTCTTTCATCTTTATATTTATTTGTTTTATTGATTTATTACATAGCCAAAGCTCTCTGGGTGGTTTACAACAATTAAAAACATTGAACTTTATGAGCTGCCGCCTCCCCCTCTTCTACTTTACACAACGTCATGTCCAAGAAAGGGGCAGCAGGGGTGTTTCTGCAACCATCCCCCTCTCTACGGAAGGCCCCTGCTCTGCGGAAAGTCCCAGGCTCAGTCCCCAATGGCACCTCCGGACAGAGCCGGGAAGGACTCCCTGTCTGAAATCCGCAAGAGCTGCCACAACTCCATACAGAGAGCGCTAAGCTAAATGGATTGATAGTCTGATCAGGGTCCAAGTGTCCCTGAAGGGCCAGCCTTTAAAAGCAGGAAGGGGCTCCGGCCACTCCTTGCTGTTTGGCCCCGCTGTCTCCCCTGAACGCCATTTCGACTGGAGGAAGGGGGGCCCAAAGGCTTTCATGTGCTTTCCCAACGGCCGCCTCGGCCCCACCGGCCTCTAGAAGGAACCAGAGCCCCACCCAGCTACGCGCTCACCTGAGAAGACCTTCCCGGAGCTGCCGGCCACGGTGGCTAAGTACTGGGCCACATGCTGGCAGTTGGTGGTCTTTCCGCTCCCGCTGCTTCCCAACAGGACGATGGACTGGTCCTGGCGGCTCATCAGCATGTTGCGGTAGGCGGCCTGGGCCACGGCATAGATGTGGGGGGACGTGTCCTCCTTGCGGCACCCCTTGAACATGTGCATAACCTAGAGGAGGCAGCGGCACAAGGGCAACGGCAGGCGGCCTGGCTAAGACGAATAAAGCAAGCACGGCTTCCAGAACTGGGAAACCGTAGCTCCCCAAGAGAAGCGGGGAGGGAGGGAGGGAGAGAGAGCGCACCGCTCAGTGGCGGAGCCCCTGCTCTTCACTCAGAAGGTCGCCAGCTCAATCCCCAAAGGCACCTCCAAGTTAAAAGGGATCAAGTGGCAGGTGAGGATCGTTCTATGTATATTTGCTTTCCTGATAATAGTCTAATGTACATTTGTTTTTAATTGACCGCAGATTTTTAGCTGTGTTTTTCCCCAGTTTTATTTGTACACCTCTTGGAGAACTTTTTAATCAAGCAAAGGGCCATAGTTCAGTAGCAGAACATCAGCCTTCCATACAGAAGGTCCAGTTCAACACCCAGCATCTCCAGTTAGGCTGGGAATTTTCCCCGGCCCACAATCCTGGACAGCCACTGTCTGTTCAGTGTAGGCAACACTGAGCTAAATGGACCAAACCAGCTTCTTATATTCCTGTTTAATTCAGCCGTCAATTCAGAACCATGAGGACTGTAATCTTAGCTTGTTTTTAACTGAAGGATAATGGCACCATGGTAAGAGCGCCTGCTTTGCATGCAGAAGGTCCCAGGGTCAATCCCCAATGGCTTCTCCAGGTAGAGCTTGGAGAGACCCGTGCCTGGCATCCTGGAGAGCCTGCCCCAGTCAGCCCAGACAGTGCTAAGGTAGAAAGTTCAATGGTCTGACTCGGTATAAGAACGCTTCTTGCTTTCCTAAGCGGCTCATGTTTTTTCTAAATAAATAAATAAATAGAATCCTTCAGTCCAACCTGGGGAGCAAAGAGTGACTGTAACAATCCCCCACATTGTGTGGGTGCTGGTGGTTATGGATCTACCTTCTTCCTCTCTCCTCCTCTCCCCCCCCCCCAAAGGGGAGACCCAAAGTCACGGCCAGGCCCAACAGAGAGTCTGCTGTGTCCCTCACCTTCTCGGAGTACATGGATGGAGAGCTGAGAGGGTTGATGACCACCGTGTTGGGCCCCGCGTAGGTGTGGATGAGGTTCCCGCCATAGCGCTGGCGCAGCGTGTGCAGGACGCTGGACTCGTTGAGATAGACGAGGCTGGCCAAGTCCTCCACACGGCCGCATGATGGAGGGTTGGCCTAGGGGGAGAGAGAACGACTGCGGTTAGGACCAGGAGTAACTCCAGCTTCTGCTCCAGGCGGGATGCTGCTGGCCCAGCCTCACGCCAACCTTTTCCACATCGTCTTCGTCCACCTCGAGCACGGCCCCGTCATAGTCCAGTTTCACCTTGACCTTCCCCTCAGGTAGGAGGCTGGCAGCATCTGTCTTCAGCTGGCTTGCTGTGTGGCAGAGATGCGGGACACAAGTGTCAGTAGTACAAAAGACACACACACGCGCACAGAGTGAATCCTCAGAGTCAACACAATACTGCCACCTTGTGGCGTGACCAAACAAAAAAAGGTTTGCAGCCCACATCTCCCAGGCTGCCCCAATTCTGCTCCATTTCCGAAGCTAGCAGCCACTGCGACATCCAGAGGCAATGAACTCAGAAGGTTAAATTTGTATTGCATTAAAAATGCATATATACACAGTGCCTTGCAAAAGAAATCAGACCCCTGACCAACGCTCTCATATTACTGAATTACAAATGGTACATTGTAATTTCGTTCTGTATTCCGTTCTGTATCTGTGGTGTAGTGGTTAAGGTGCTGGACTACGACCTGGGAGGCCAGGGTTCAAATCCCCACACTGGGCGACCTTGGGCCAGTCACTGCCTCTCAGCCTCAGAGGAAGGCAATGGTAAGCCCCCTCTGAATACCGCTTACCAAGAAAACCCTACTCATAGGGTCGGCATAAGTCGGGACCGACTTGAAGGCAGTCCATGCCTAATCCAGCCAGCCTTTTGAAACTCAAAATCAATTATTGTAAGGTAACATTGATTTTATGTTTGGAAATGTTTGTAAGAAACGTAAAAAACTGAAATATGTTGCTTGCATATTCAACCCCTGTGCTGCAGAAGCTTCTAATTTACACAGATATGTGTTTGGATATCCCAGTGTGCACAGTTGGGTCAATAATCAGGAAGTGGAAGCTGCATCACACCACCCAGGCACTGCCAAGAAAAGGGCGTCCCTCAAAACTCAGTGCTCGAACAAGGAGGAGACTTGTGAGAGAAGCCACAGAGAGGCCAACAATCACTCTGAAGGAGCTACAGAGTTCAGTGGCTGGGAGTGGAGTAACGGTGCACCAGTCAGCCATATCAAGAGCTCTGCATAACACTGGCCTGCATGGGAGGGTGGCAAGAAAGAAGCCATTACTCAAACAGTACCATCTGAAAGCATGTCTGGAGTTTGCCAGAAACCATGAGAGTGCCCCAGCTGCGATGGGGGAGAAGGTTTTATGGTCAGATGAGACCAAGATAGAGCTTTTTAGCCAAAGCTCAAAGCACTATGTGTGGCGCAAACCTAACACTGCCCATGCCTCAAGAAACACAATCCCTACAGTGAAGTGTGGTGGTGGCAGCATCATGCTGTGGGGATGCTTCTCATCAGCAGGGACTGGGCATCTTGTTAAAATTGAAGGAAGAATGGATGGAGCAAAACACAGGGAAATACTGCAAGAGAACCTGCTTGTCCACTAAAACACTGAAGCTTGAGAGGAAATTCACTTTTCTGCAGGACAATGATCCCAAGCACAAGGCCAAAGCAACATTAGAGTGGTGAATGTCCTACAGTGGCCTGTTCAAAGTCCTGATCTCAATCCCATTGAGAATCTGTGATGCTCTTTGAAAACTGCAGTCCACAAGTGATATCCAACCAACCTGAACGACCTGGAGCGAATCTGCTAAGGAGAACGGGCCAAAATCCCTCCGACACTGTGGGCAAAGCTGGTACATACCTACCCCAAAAGACTGAAAGCTGTTATTGCAGCAAAAGGTGGCTCTACCAAATATTAACGTGTGGGGGTTGAACACTAATGCAAGCAACATGCTTCAGTATCCTACTGCACACACCCCGGGGACCCACAGTCCCAGCTCCATGTTGCTGAGTGCTAAAGTAGAAAGTGGCAAGGCAGGAAGCCTCTCTCCAAACCATGATCTGGATGCTGGACCCCACGTCCTGGACCCCGCCTGCGCGAGTGCCCTCCACTTACCTAGGGAGAAGCCATCCTTGTGGACCAGCCACACTTTATCCGTCTCATACCAGGCCTCTTCGGCTGCAATTTGCTCCTCCGTCTTGGCCTGTGGGGGGAGGGGGGCAGATAAGAAACAAGAAAGGCCTCGTCACTACATCGGAGCCCCTCACACAGCGTTTGCCCACTTCTCTCCCTCACCACAGCAGCCCGGCACCATTTAGGCTGTGTACACCCCATACATTAAAAGACCATGGCTTCTTCCCCCCCCCAAATCCTGGGAAGTGTAGTTTACTTCCACAGAGTTGCAATTCACAGCACTCTTTTTTTTAAAAAAACAACAACCAACTACTACTACAGTTCCCAGGGTTCTTTGACGGGGAGAATGCACTTTAAATGTTTGACAGTGTGAATGCAACCTTTCTCACAGAAATTCCCTGTTCGTACTCTGCACTCCCCACAGGGCTCACTCTCTCTCCTGACTCATGCACAGATTCCGGGACACACAACACTTCCCGCCCCATATGTGTCATGACCTGGACCATCGCCACCACCACCACCAAAGTCTGATCAGGCTGGCTGGGTTTCATCTCCGGAGGAGCAAGTGTTCAAGAAGACCACAACTCCACAAAGACAGGGAAGAGCATGCGGCATGCAGGACTGCCCATACACACACACACACACCCAGAAGTGCAGGCAGCAGGAGGCAAAGAGAACAATGGGCGGAGCATGCAAAACCCTCAGGCCAGAACTGAACAGATTGAAAAGGACAAAGTGAACCAGGGACCTTTTCCAAGGATTGCAAATCTAAAACAGAAGTGAACTGAAACTCCATCAGAAAGCTTGGCCAACGGTTAGGGATGATGATGATGGGAATTGGAGTTCAGCAGCATCTGGAGGGCCGAAGAGGGTTCCCCACACCTGATCCAAAAAGGGTCACTTCACAGACTAGCCAGCACGGCCAATGGTTAAGAAAGGTGGGAGTTGTAGTCCCAAACATCTGGAGGGCACCTGGTTGGCG
Source organism: Rhineura floridana (assembly GCF_030035675.1). NCBI lineage: Eukaryota > Metazoa > Chordata > Lepidosauria > Squamata > Rhineuridae > Rhineura > Rhineura floridana. The sequence goes on along the minus strand of NC_084500.1, from coordinate 19,058,856 downwards.
ATGGCTGCTATAAACAGAACCAACTGCTGTGTGAGGAACCTTTGGCCCCACAACTCCCATCAGGCCTAGCAAGTGTGGCCAACGGGCCAGGGATGATGATGGGAGTTGTAGTTCAGCAGCATCGGGACGGCCACAGGTTCCCCACACCTGAACTATGTGCATGCAGGGGAGGGCAGCTTTAACAGCAGCCTTTGCTAGCCTGGTGTCCTCCAGATGTTTTGGGGCTACTGCAGCTCCCATCATCCTAGACCACTGGCTGTGCTGGCTGGGGACGATGGGAGCCGCAGTCCAAAACACCTGCAAGGCACCAAGTTGGCAACAGCTAGTCTACGGTAGCTGGGGGAACGTAGGAACCTAGGAAGCTACTTTATGTTGAGTCAGACCACCGGTAGCAGCTCTCCAGGGCTCCAGACTGGGTTATCACCCAGCCCTCCCTGGAGAAGATGGGGACCTGGGGCATCCTGCATGCAAAGCAGATGCTCTGCCACTGAGATACGGCCCTTCCCCTAGAGATGGGGAAGCAATCGCTGGGAGGAAGGGGAGGGGTGGAATGAATTCTGTTGGTGTGGTACAGCAAAACAGGGTCAATGGACTGTGGTTCAAATTCCCAGTGAAGCCTCCAAATTCACTGGTTGGCCTTGGGCAAATTTCACTCCTTCAGCCTTCTTTGATACACTGCTGTGGGGACAAATTAAAATAAAGCGTGTCCCCCACACATCCCCTGGAAAGGTACATCACTCCATCTAGAGGGGCTCTCCTTGATGCAGAGACCAACTAGGGAGGACTGTCTCAGAAGAAGCCTCCTTCACAGAAGCAAGCATGCACGCACACAGAGCTGCTTTTTACACACACAAGGGCTGTCCTTCCCCTCCCGCAAGCTTGAAGCCACAGACACCCACAAGCCACAGAGTTGTGAATGGAGCAGCCAAACCTGCGGCTGAGAAACAGAAGAAGCCAACCCAAAAGTGGGTGCTGGGGCATCATCTGCCTGACCCTGTGGGAGCCAAGAGGAAGGGAGCAATGGGATGGGGGTTAAATCTCTCTCTGGATGGTTGCTTCCAGCCAAGGTGGAAGGGACCAGCGGCACAGCGCCAACTCCTCCTCCTCCTCCTCCACCACCACCTCTCCCCAAAAGAGCACCTGACTCTGTAGTCTCTCCATCATGAGAAAAAGGGAAATGAGTCATGCAGAGAGGAAAAGTCTACTTGGTGACATACAGGGAAATTGGGGGAGGGAGGAGTCCTTGCAGCAATCAAGGCCACACCTTGCTTAACAGGGTAGCTTGCTCCGTCCCCTTCCCACCCCTCAAGGATATTTCCCACATAACTGCTGCCTTCCTCATGTGCAGGGATGCACCCTCCCCTCAACGGATCAAATGCGAGCATCTTTGTAAAAACACAGCAGACAAACGTGTGCCCCAAGACACAGGTCAACTGCAGGAAAACACAGGAAGCTGCTTCCTACTGAGCCAGACCACTGGCCCATCTAACTCAGTGTTGTTGCCACTGACTAGCAGCAGCGCTTCAGGATTTCAGACAGGGGGGCATTCTCAGCCCTGCCTAGAGGTGCCCTCAAGGACTGACACTGGGATCTTCTGCATGCAACCAGCCGCTCTGCCCCCATGCTACGGCTCTGTCCCCCAACAGCTGTTAGTCACCATAGTTAAAATGGAAGTGCTGTGTTTGGATTCAGTGGAACCCCCCCAACACACACACACACATACCCCTCAATGCCTGACCCTGGTAACAAACAGCACAAGGTGCCTCTTGCCTTCACACTCAGCTTGGGAGCACCCAGAGGCGCCTGGATGGGCCAGCGCTGAAAACAGAATGCCCAGCCCTCTGCTTTGCTTGTGTGGTGTAAGCTTCTCCTCTCCCCCCCCCTTGGCCGCCTCCTCACCCCACACACAAGAAACCAGGGATGGGGAACCTTTGGCCCTCCAGATGGTGCTGCACTGCAACTCCCGTCGTTCCTGACCACAGGCTATTCTGATGACAGCTGATGGGAATGGGAATCTAGACACATCTGGCGGACCGCAGATTCCCCACCCTGCCCTAGAATAGAGTCTACCGAGGTGTAACTGTTCCCCTGCCAGCCTCGCCCCTTTCGCTGTCTCCCTTTCTGTTGGCCTGCAGCTTGCGAGCGCCTTGGGGCAGGGACTCATCTTGATACCCCACTCTGTTGAAGTGCTGCCTGCGTGTACGCCTGGTGCCAGACACAGTCAACAAACAACAGTGACAGTAACTTTAGCGGAAGGTTGCTGCTGTTTGCTCTCCGGGCCCAACAGGATGAGGCATCCCCTCTACACACACACACCAGGCCAGAGCGATTATTGGTCCCTGGGGAAGAATACAGCTGGGCATGCTGATTCCCCAACTCTCATAGGAGGCTGCCTTATACCAAGTCAGACCATTGCTCCATCCAGCTCAATATCATCTACACTGACTGGCAGGGGCTCTCCAGGGTTCTGCATGAGGGTATCTCTCCCAGCCCCACCTGGAGATGCCATTGGAGACTGAACCTGGGACCTTCTGCACACACAGCAGGGGCTCTGCCCCAAGCCTTCAGGAAGGTGCTCCTGAACCCTCACTTCCATCATCCGGAGCTCTCTCTGCGTTCTTTGCATACAGTGGGGCTGGCAGCGTGCATGTGAGTGAAAGGAGGTGCAGCTGGGACCCTGACTGAAGGCTGTGGGTTTCCCCCCCCTCTCCAGGTACCTATTTAAACCCGTGCCAGGCAGCCTGAGCACCAGATTCTGGCCTATAAGGCATTAATGGAGTGTGCCAGCTTACTGGTGGGGAAGAAAAGTATAGTCGCTGGATGATTTCAACATGATGCATCTTCACGGAAATTCAGCTTGTACTACTGCAGATCACTCTCTGCGTTATCCTCAAGGATAATGGGTGTTGTGTGGGGGTGGAATGACTGTGGGTGCTCCCTGGTGAGAGGAGGGATCTCCAGGGGTGGGGAGTGTGTAGCGTTGCCCCACCTTTTCGTGAGAGTATAAGTTTGGGTGGTAGCAGCAGAAGTGGAAGTGAGGCTGCTACCTGTACACACACACACACTCATGTGTTTGGTGGGTGGGTTGGGTTGTTTGTCTTCCTGGAATATTTGTGTTTTAATTGATTGAAACTTTATTTTTACCCCGCCCTTTTTCCAAACTGGAACTCAGGGCGGCTTACAAATAGAACTACATGTAGTTAAAAACATTAAAAAAACATACAATTAAAATACAATTAAACTATGCAATTAATCTGTGAGTAGTGACTATGATTTATTCTGTTAGTTATTTTAGGTTATATTAATGTTTTAAGGTTTTTTTAAAAAACGTTTTGTATTGTCTTAAATGTGTAATTTGGTTCTTGTAATTATTGTTAATGTTAAGATGTTAATGTTTAAGATGGTTTCTTTTAAATGCTTTGAATTGTTTTAAATGTGTAATTTGGTTTGATTTTTCCCCCCAACATTGTAAGCCGCTGAGAGGCTTCTTTTCAAGTATGAAGCAGCATACTAATTAAATAAATAAATAAATAATTTGCAACTCACTTCTGCTCTCGGGCTGAGGTCTGCATTGCTTTGCCAGGGAAAGGCAAGAATTCGGACAGCCGTCTTTTGGGTGCTGAAAGCAGGTGGCCTTCTGCCTCTCCCCCCTCCGGCAAGTGGCCCACTTCCTACAATGCAACAGCTCTAGAGCATGGCAGGAAGGCTGCCCCAGTACTGCTGCCCCCTCCCTCTCCAACACCCGCCCTGCAGCTTATGAACAAGCTCTATCCCCCCCCCCGCCACCCCAAATTAGCATGATGGGAAAAAGGGAGGCCCAGGACAGACACAAGAGGTGAAGAAAGCCTTACGCTCCAGCACGTAGCGCGAGCACAGATATCAACCCAGAGGCAGGCGGGAGGTGGAGGGAGGTCCGGTGCGCTGGGGTACGGTACCTGGGCTAGTGCAGAGGTGGAGGTCGCGGGCTCCGGCTAACGCAGCAAGGCAGAAAGGGAGAAAAAGAGAGAGGTAAGCTGTGAGTCCAAGGAGCCGGCAGCAAAGAGGAGAGGGACGTCGCATCCACACACCCTTGTGAGAATGGGAAACAGCAAGGAAAGAGACAGGCAGATGGACAGCAATACCTTCCATGACCTCCAAGGCCCGTTTTTGCCACTGGCTGTTCCCCAGCAGCAACAGGGACCGACTAAACTCCCCCCCTCACCCAAGGCCCACCCGACAATCTTGAATGGGGATGGAAAAGCCTGTTTCCGTTCGCTCAGCTTCTCATTTTTCCAATCTTAAATTCAATTCTCCACGTTTCTGCAGCAATTTGCCATTTTTAAAAGAAAAAAGTCTGCATTTTGGTGCAAATGTCTCCTCATAAGCACGTCTTTGTATGCAGTTTTGACTAATTTTTGCAAGCAATTTCTCCTGCATTGAGCAGGGGGTTGGACTTGATGGCCTTGTAGGCCCCTTCCAACTCTAGTATGATTCTCCTAATGTAGTACATTTTTGTAATGTTCACTAATACATTCATTTTATGCACACTTTTCCCTAACATATGCATTCTTGTAAATGTTGTTCGGTTGAAGAACTGCATCACAACATTCAAAAAAGTGGATTTCGAAGGACGGCTTCAGTACTCATATTGTTTCAGAAAGAATATCCTTCTTCAATAGTTAATGATTTCTGATTTTAAACTTTATACAGTTTTATCTTGTATTTATATCTCTTGTAAACCACTTTGATGTTTATAAATGTTTTTATAGATATAAATAAATGAAAGAAAAAAGCTTCTGAATACAAACATGGAACACAAAGAGTGGGACCACCTGTGGACCGCAAAGTTTATCCAGGTGGTCCGTGGCACGTCTGTGAATTTGTGGTTGAAGACAGAAGATGGGATATCCATCACATTAAATATTTACATTTACTTTTAATTATATTTTTTGTTTCTTATACTGTATTTTATTGAATTACAATTTGAATTCTATGGAATACAATAAAATGCAATACATAAGAAGCAATAAAAAACTACTAAAAGTCATACAGCATCTAGCGCAGCGCATTACATTTGCTGCCACAGGCAGAAAATCATTAAATGATTTGCCAAGACCCTCAGCAATTTTCAAGTGGCCCGCTGAGGAGGGGGGGCAGCTTGACAGCCACTGCCCTAGATACTGCCCTACATTGTGCTAAAGACAACTCGCCGTTGTATGTTTATATGAATCAACTTCTGTCAAGGCGGACGCATGCCAGTTTGAGTTACACAGGACACTCCGGACAGAATGGAAAGCATCGTTCCCAGTGACACGTTAAGTGCTCCCTCTTTGTAGCAAAGAAAGCTACTTTATGGGCAACCAGAACTCAACTCTGCTCTACAATCAGGCAGAACAGAAAGGAAGCGAACATCCACTAATTCCTCCCCAAACAGTCCTGCTGTGTCTTGCTTTTTATCTTGCGGTGGTTCAGTCAAGCAAAAAGCAGCGTCTTGAAGAAGATGAAGAAACCTTTCCCCAGAAAAAGAGATCTGGAGGCACCTCCACAACTGCCCCTCCAGAGGTGGGAAAAAGCCAGACCTCGGACGGATGGGCAGTAGATCACCAAGGATTCCAGACTCCCAACAGAAGTAAAAAAAATGACACACACACACACACCCTTTCCTACTGCCACCCTAAACTATACTGCTGAGGAGAAGACAGGCTGGGGTAGCCAGGGAAGGACTGTTGTGCAGAAACTGTGTGGGCTCTGCTCATTTCTGGTACTCAAAAGAAATTGCTGGACTAGGAATTCATCATCATCATCATCACTACCACCACCTGCTCTTCACCCTGAGGTCCCAGGGTGGGTTACAACAGTTTAAAAGACATGCTTAAAAACAATTTAACACAACTTACAATCAATATATATGGCTTTTTCACCTGGCTCCCACTGGCTGCAGTCAAAAACAAAGCGGATCCTGCAAGCATGAAGCCTGCCCACCCCTGTGATAAGACATCTATGGGATAACCCTCTTTGGCCACCACAGCCTGTTGTGTAAACCCATGTTCACAACACAGAACATGCCCTCCAGGCTCCTCCTCCTCCAGGCCATCGCCCAACCCTCAACACTAAGGCACACGAGCAAAAGGATTCTGCATGCATAAGTGAGCACCTCCAGGACCTGGTCCAGCTCAAGACAAACCTGCTGGGTGGCTCCCTCTCCTGGGGTCAAGGAAGGCAACGGCTTCTCTGCTGGCTTTGCTGGGTGGGGCTTCTCCTTGGAAGGAGCCAAGATGACAGAGAGAAGCAGGTCATAGCTATCCTTAAGAAACCCAGTGATGCATGCTGGCACACACACACAGGTCCCAGTGGACACCCTGCTCATGAGTCACAGGGATGGGATGGAGCACAAGCTAGAATTGAAGGCAGACATAATGGGTGTGTTTCTGTAAACCACTTAGAGCGGGAATTCCCAAACAGTTGGTCCGTGGGCTTCAGGCATGTCTGTGGATTCGTGGCTGAAAATGGGAGGCGTCACATCCATCACACTGAACATTCATATAGATTTTTAATTGTATTTGTATTGCTTCTGTTAGTTCTTATATACTGTATTTTATCTTATCAGAATTTGAATTCGATGGAATTACAATTGCTACAACAGGCAGAAAAATTGTTGGGTTTTCCACCAAGCCCCTTGGCGACTTTCAAGTGGTCCATACGGAAAAAAAGCCTGGGAACCGCTGGCTTAGATTTCTATTTACAATCAAGCAAGTATAAATTTTGTTAAACAAAGGAGTAGGGTCCCCTCTGTCTGGACCCATCCGCATGGCACACATTCAATCCAAGTGTTCTCTCCAGGGCTAAATTCAGCATTGGAGGGGCGGAAAGATGGTTCTGCAAATGAAGCAGAAACTGGCTGTGCTCAACACTGATTGGTTGGTCTCATGTGACATCATCAGGAATACCTCCCTCCATCACTGGAGCATTTTTGCACTATATAAGTCTCATTATTAATAATATTATATTATTATTATTAAAAATAAAGTGATGAACGAACAGAAAAACAGAGAAAGATTTATATGGCACTTTTTAAAATAATAATAATAATAAAAAGACAGACGATCCATCTGAAATGCAGGGGAAGTGATGGAGGAGCCAGCATTCAGTTTGCTCATACGTGCATCTCTCATTTCAGTTTCAACATTGGGAGGGTCAAAACTCTTCTCATTATTTTATGTCTGCCTTCACCTCTACTCAGTCCAAGCATTTCACATCACAAACAGTTAGCACTTTCTGGCATTTTTGCAAAACCAAATGAGACACCCCCACCGGCCCTCTTGGAGCTGCAAGGCAAGGATGCAAAACGATACAAGTGTCAAGCGCGCCACAAGATGACAGCAGAGGAAAGAACGCAGTGGTACACTCTCTCTATTCAGGACAGAGAATTAACACCACTTCTCAACCTATGGAGCTTCTCCATCCCTGTCTCATCACGGGTGCTCTGCAAGGAGTGGAAAATAGCACAGCTTACAAAGCTTGGAAAGTATCATTTCCCAACCCAAGTCTTGCAACCTGGACGAACTGCAGATATCATTTTATTTATTAATCTGCTTGGATTGCCCTATGAAAGACCCACCACAGACCTGCTCAGCTGTCCTCTGACTTCTGAATTTCTACCGGGAATTGCCTGCTCGTGTTCAAGCCCATCATCACAACCGTAAGGTTAGAAACGTATTTGGTTTCCGTTTTAAAGGAAGGCTAGCGGCCTCACAAGTACTGTACAAGCTGCTAAGCAGACGAGTCGGAAGGCACCATCGCTGCTGCTTGTTGCTCAAGATGGCTGCCTGGGACTAGCCAAAATGGGGTGGTGGGGAGAGAGAGCAACACACTTGGGGGGGAGAGAGAGAGAGAGAGGTGCCTTGGCGTGGCAGGAACAGCAGCACACTCCATGCATTAAGAATCAACCTTTGCCCTCCATTAACCAAAGTTTATCGCCCATCCCGCCCAGGTGACAAACAGAAAGACACTGCACACTGGGAAGGTGGGTTCGTGCAGCTGCAAGGCTGTGGTGCTCATGCGCCAGTACCTTGTCTGGAGAAGCTGCTTGCTGCACTGCCGGCTTCGCTAGAGCCACTGAGGGTCCCTTTGACTCTTGAGCGCTTCCCGTGTCCGTGGCTTTCCCTTCTGCCAGAGGCAGGGTCTGAGCCTTCTCAAGGGGCTTCTTCGACGCCTCCTTCTTCTCAGGCAGCCTGGCGCGGGATCGATGCTCTTTGGTTTTGGCTCTTGACATCAGGCTTTTCAGCCCCACTGAGAGATCGTCCCTGGGGGCTGCCTCCTTGGGCTCAGACTTCAGGGAAGATGGCGGCCGAGGGGGTGGGGACAGCACTCTTGGGGGTGGGGACCGGACCTTTGGGGGAGGCTTCTCCTCCTTTTTGCTCAGCTCTGGGGACTTGACATCTCTCAGCGGCTCCTTGGAGCCCCCAGAATCCTCACCTGGAAGAACCTTGCGTACCACCTTGCGCACCACCCTCACCACTTTTTTGCGTGAGAAGCCCTGTGCATCGTCGCCAGGTGGCTCAGGCTGAGCCAACGAACTGGCTCCCCGGGGCCCCTCCAGGCCGTTCATGGCTTGGCTGGGAGCACAGGAATGCTGAGCGTCCCCGTTGAGCAGCGGTTCAGGGCTCTTCACTCTCCCAGGGCGCTCAGGGGGTTCTGGGCTCCGGGGGCCGTCCTTTCCTGCACTCAGGGCCTCCAGCTACAGTAAGAGATACATACAAAGATGTTGCTGTTAAGAGAGCAGACCCCAAAACAAAGCAATGGCAAAGCAGCCACCAGCCAGGCATGAGTTGATGCCCCCTTGCTGGAGGAGCCATGTCCAGTCCCTTCCATTCCTCCCTCACCCCCAATGTTTTGTCTTCCAGAAGCTGCCTGCCCCAGACCTCCCAGCAGAGAATTTGAAGGGATCCCTGGTCCTTCCAACAGAAGGAACAGCCCCTACACCAAGAGAATTAGTCTGATCTGACATGCAAAAACAAGCAAGCAAACAAAGGCCAGGACAAGTTTGTGCAACTTGGGGGGGGGAATGGATTGCCTTCAAGTCGATCCTGACTTATGGGGACCCCTGAATAGGGTTTTCATGGCAAGCGGTATTCAGAGGGGGTTTCCCATTGCCTCCCTCTGAGGCTGAGAGGCAGTGACTGGCCCAAGGTCACCCAGTGAGGGGAACTCTAATCACAGGTGCAAACAAGCCACTGGCTGGCTTGAAGGGAGGTGGAACGGCCTTCGCTTGCCCTGGACCACCACTAGGGATGGAAGAAGAATATTTTACACAAATTTACACTCAGAATTTAATCATTCTGACCAGATAGAGTTTGCTCGCAGTGGACCAACAATTGTATACAGCACCCACACATGTCCAAGCCACTCATGCACTGTTGGATTTTTTAAAAAACAACAACACTTGACTAATTATATGCAAGATTATATGCAACAAATACTTGTATAATGTGTGCAAAAGAGTGAAGTCCCACGCCGTACTAGACCTCAAAGCCTGTCTGCTCCGACCTCAGGGGTTTAAGGCAAGGTGAGAGGGGAGTTAGATCATCTGAGCAAGCATAACCTTCCGGTCTGCAGTTAAGGACATCAGAAGAGCAGTTGGCTCAGGCCAAGGGGGGCTCATCCTAGTCCAGCACTCTGTTCTCACAGTGGCCAACCAGATGCCCCAATGTGAAGCTCAGAGGAAGGACCTGAGCACAAGAGCAACTCTCCCCACCTGGGACTGCCAGCAACTGGTGTTCAGAATCACACTGCTTCTGAGAGCAGAGGCAGCCTCCTTACCCAGCCCTACCACAGCTCTGAGGCTGGCCAAAAGCTGTCCCTCATGTAGATCCACCCCATGGGCCCCACAGACAGGCCTCTCACTTCCCATCCGTTATTCAGGAAACAAGAGCATGTGGACAAATCATAAGGGGGACGGAGGGGGAAGAGAGAATAAAGATTACTCCTGAAGGGGAAGAGAAAATAACTAATAACTCTTCCCCACCACCACCACCCCACATCCGGACAATGAAAGTTAAGACTTCGCAGCCTGGTCTTGTCTGTAGCAGCTCGCAGCTCAGACCAAAGCTCTGCAGTTAGGTTGGAAGGAGAAGCAAATTCAGGGAGTCAGCATTCCAGGATAAACTCACCTGGTGGGGGGAGCACCCTGCCCCTCAGGCCTCAGCCTAAAAGGAGATTTGGATCAAGAAAAGTGTGGCATTAAAAGAAAAAGAGGCACCCCAGTCAGGGCCGTGTCCTCTCCGGATGCCCTTCCTTAAAGAGATTTCTTAAAAGCCAAGCAACAGAAAAGCTGCTGCTGCATCCAGTCTGGACTCTCCCTGACAGCAGAGATCTTGTCGGTTCCTGGATGAGCTCCTGCCTCTGAGGGGGACAAAGGCAGCGTCCGGCAGCCCCGCAAAGGGAAAGCAAGAAGCGCAGCAGCAGCAAGCAAGGAAGGCTGCCGGGGTCCAGGAGGAGGGAGAGGAAGAGCTTAGTGAGAGTCAACACAGGACACTAGCCCAAGGATGGTCCAATGAAGCTTCAAGTACTACTGCAAAAGGATACGGGGAGGATATGTGTTTTAATTCAAAAGTGCCAACTTGCCTTCTGAGCCACATGGCTAGATGGGAAAGGCGCCGCTTTGAGCACCAAAATGCTGCACATGAAAAGAGGCGTGACCGAGCGCCCAGAAAGGGTCAAGGTAGACAAGACTCTTCAAAATTCTGCACAAAGGTAAACAAAACGCTACAAAGCCACATGCTGTGTATGGCCTGTATAAATCATGCAAGTTAAGCAAAAGTGCACAATTTCCTTTATTTTGTGTAATTCAATTCTGCATTTTGGCTATTCTGAAAAATTAATTCTGCTTCTGTTTTCTGTGTTCAAATGGGGAGGGGGGAGAAGACTGAGTTAATTGAGCTCACAAGCCCCACCCTGACTCGCTCAGTTTTATTATTTATTTGTTGAATTTACATCCCGCCTTTCCTCCTGAAGGAGGGGGGAAAAGCAGTCTAAAAACAATTGCAGATAAAAACATTCTAAAAACAGTTACAGATAAAAACATTCTTCCATCCAGTGATCTCCAGATTGACAGGAAGTATCTTTCAGGCAACAAATGCCTGAGTAAAGAGGACTGTTTCCAAATTCCTCCTGAAAGTCAATAAAGAGGGAGACAGAACCATTCGACAAAACAGGGAGCCACCAATGAAAAAGCCATCATGGGTCAATACCAACAGAGCAGCTGTCAGTGGCAGCACCACCAACAAGGCCTCACCTGCCAATCGTGGGGTCCAAGATGGTTGATACTGAGGAAGGCACTCTTTTAGGTTTTAGCCAAATTGTTCCTGCCAGTCGCTAAGAAATATTGTAATTTAAGTGCTGTTGCTAATAGGGGAGAGGAGCTATAAAGAGCACCATTTCCTTGTGTTCTGGAAATCTTTTTCAACAGCTCCTCTAGAATCTCTCTACTAGAATATCCACCAACGCAATGACTAGAAACTGGCATTTAAAAAAAAAATCAAAGACAGCATTCTGCAGTTTTTCTGCCTTTCATAGAATTAACAGATTACAGACTATAGAGCGACATGACTAAGCTTCTGAGAGCATTTCTGAATTAACCGTTAGAACTGGAGTCACAAAAACTTACGGTGTTATACGACAAGAAACAATATGAGTTGCATACACCCACCCACATTTCTCCTAGCTACTCAAGGCCAAAATATTGATGGTGCATACTTTCCCTCCCTAGCAGTATCTTGGGAGGAGCCAGTGCACCGCACACCTGGGGCTCAAAAACAACCTCTTATAGAGACCCGGTGAAGAGCCTAAAGAGACATCCTAAAACCAGGAAAACCCGGGTTCAAATCTCAACTCTGCCACAAAGCTCACTGGATGCTCTTCAGCCAGCCCCACCTTCTCCACAGGGTCATGCCGCCCTGGGCTCCTACTGGGAGCAAGGGCAGGATATAAAATTGTTGCAAGCATCACATGAAGATAATCCACATGACCTCTTTCAACCTTGTGGTTCTAGGGCCCCACAGAAAACACTGTGCGCTTCCCCTGGCCCTAAAACAAGCCACAAAGGCCCCCAGGCCCAGCCCTCAGCAGGACCCACATCAGGCACAAACATGTCCTGGCCTAGAGGTTAGTCCAGACGCAAACGCTGTACTCGACACCCAGAAAGACTTACAGCCCCATCCTCTCTCTCATTTTTTTTCGCTGCTAAAGGTTTGTCTTCATCCTTCACCTGAGGAAGTTAAATAAGAGAACAAGGAAATATTTTATTCACACAAGGCCGGGCAGTTTAAACACGCGCGCACACACATACTATTTTCTGCTAGTTCATTCCAGGCAGCCCCTCATCATGAGCATGGCCATTTTCACAAGCACTGCCAGGGTCAGGATGCTCCAGGCAGATGTTGTGTCAATGTCGCAGTTGGACAGAGAACCTATGCTCGGAGCAAGCAGGACACAGAAGAAGGCAGAAGCATTCCATGAGAATCAAAGCAAGAGCAATTTTGGAAAAGTGCCTTAACAGGGAGGATGCGGCTGTAAACAGGAACTACCACACTCGAGGGAGACCTGGCCTTTCAAGTATTACCCAGTTTGCTTTTTGGCCTGTAAATACACCACAGTAATCTGCCACTCAAAAGTACATGTCATGCCACTGTGTGTAGGGAGGTACTGGCTTCACTGGCTCTCACATCACTCAAGCCATGCATCGGTGTAAGGGTGCAAAAGGAAGGGTCAACAGGAGGGTGCAATAGGGAGGGTCAACAGGAGGGTGCAATAGGGAGGGTCAACAGGAAGGTGCAATAGGGAGGGTCAGGTGTGAAGACACACACATAGCTACCGCACACCTGGGTTTCTTCTCTGCTCCTTATGTCTCGTGGACCTCAAGCACTTAACACTTATAAAAAATAGCATCCAGATTCCCTTGAAAATACACCCATTGCCTCTTGTAAGGGTGCTGAAGGCCCCCAAAATGGCACGCATGCAGAAAAAGAGTGGGCATTGAGAAATGAGGCAATGGGTGGCAGAAACCATTATACAAAGAGCTCCACGCCGCGATCAAACCCAGGCTTACAGTAACAGCACTCAGGACCATCTCGTAGTCCTAATGTATCAGCCTTCGCCAACCCAGGCCCTCCAGATGTTTTGGACTACAACTCCCATCAGTCCCAGGCAGCATGCGGCTGGTGGGGGTTGTAGTCCAAAGCATCTGGAAGGCACCAAATTGGTGAAGGCTCAAATAGTGAGGTTAGTACACAAGTTATTTGACAGGCAGATTATTCCACACAACCAAAAGACTTCCCTTTTGCTCCCAGAATGCAAATCGTGACGAAAAGGCCATGGCTGCTGCGCCGGAGAGCGTGCAATCCTGACTGGAAGGAAAAGGTGGGGGGGGGGAGAGAGAGAAAAAGTCGGCTGAGGTTAAGTTTCTGCAGAGGGGGAGCCTCTGAGCCCCAGGCGAGATGGACCAAGGAGCCACAACTATGGGAAGCCAGGGGCAAAGAATCCCTACACAGTCATGCCTCCAAATTCCTGTTCTCTGAACCTCAGACACTGGCAATGAAACGTGACTCGCCCTCTAATTTTTCAGGGAGTTCCCCACACACACATTAAGCACTTGTTTTACAGGCAGTGCAAAGCTGAGATCACTAGCAGCCTTTGGACAGCGACTTCAACAGGCCCCTTTAAGCACGGTGGCCACCCATCTTCTCACAAGGTAGCCACACCCAGCCTGACAACACTGACTTGTCTCTTCATCCTTCCACGCTGAATCAGCCTTTAATTAAGGCTCTTTTTTCACCTGCTATTATAACACATCACCCAGTATCCTCCCTGGCTGTATCTTTAGACGTGGCTTCTTAGTGACTTTTGCATTAACTGAACAACGCTGAGATGCATTGAAATGTACACTGTGAGGGTTACTGCCTTCTGCTTGTTTAATTCTCCTTTTTCGATTAAAGGAAAAGAAGCCTTCTTTGGATTACACCGTCACATTTGCAAAAGGTTTAACAGCAGCTGGAGACTCACAGACGCCTCAAACAGCGGAACACATCAACCTCTGTTAATGCATCCTTTGGGAATGCCATTACCGTTTCATGAAGTGCAGATTCAAAATGGAAACGACCTGCTAAGGCCCACACAGAGTGTCTGGGTTTCCTCTTAGAGTCAGAGCGGGACAAACTGCTAGTGTCTGTAAACTGAAGGAGTGAAATGACAACCTCAGCCTTCACACAAGGTGAGCAGCAGTCTCAGAAACTGCTCAGGGTCCAGCTCCAGCAGCCTTGAATCATCTCCTTTTCCACTGGAGAAGGATTTTCCATCAAATCTAAAAGCTGTCTTAGGAGGCCCCAGGAGCAAGGTCATCTGACCACTGCAGTTGCCCCAAAGACTTAGCACAAGCAGGCACCAAGACTCCCAAGGCGTTTGTGCAAGATATGGATAAAAAACAGGGCACGGTCACTCACTCTCTGCTTATAAAGCATCGCCGTCATCCATCGGAACTGACAGTTGACAAAATTTAAGAAACAAAAGGGAAGCAGTTCTCATAAACCACATACCTGGTGGACCCATTGTCCACATCCACACCATATATTTAAAGCAGTATTATACTATCGTTTTATACGATAGTATTTTGAACATATGCTACAGTATTTTGACCTTTAAAGCCCTAAACACTTTGGGACCTAAGTATCTGTCTGCCCACCTTCCTCTCATTAGTAATGCCCATCGCATGAGAGCGAGGGAAGAGGGCCTGTTGCAAGTGCCTACTATATCTGAAGACCAACTGAAAAATACTCGCAACAGAGCCTTTTCTGTTGTGGCTCCTAGACTATGGAATACCTTAGCCTTACAAGATAAGATTCTTCCTATTTTTAGATGCCTGCTGAAGACCTGTCCTTTTATGCAAGTAATTGGTTAAATTTCTACATTTTACGCTATCACACTGATTTTTAAGGATTTTACAAATTTGTTTATGCATGGCTTTTTGTATTTTTAAATTTCTGTATGGTTTTATGTATACTGTGTATTTTATATCTATGTAACCTGCCTCGGGACCTACATTCTGGATGAGAGGCTGATAACAAAAATAAATTTTGTTATTATGATTACATTTATTATTATACCCCCTTTAACAGTCATGGTTTCCCCCAAAGAATCTTGGGAACTGTAGTTTGTGAAGGGTGCCAAGTTTTACTAGGAGACCCCTATTCCCTTCACAGTGCTACAATTCCCAGAGTTCCCTAGGAAGGGGCACTGATTGTTAAACCACTCTGGAAAGAGTTTGGTCTCGCTGAGGTTATCAACATTTTAAGAGTGAACGCACCCTTCCTCTGAGGATAGCATGGAAATAGAGACTCTTTGCCTCTTCTGCAAGCTAGTAAAAAAAAAATCAGACTAGTGGGATTATTTACAAGGTTTGTTTAACCTATTAGGAAACATTTATATCCTACCCTTCTGCCTCAATATGGAGGTACTCAAAGCGGCTTATGGTCAAACATACAGCTAAGCCCCGGGCAGGCCGAGCACATCAGTCAGGCAAGCCAGCCCGTTCCCAAACCAAATGATTAGACGAGAAATTGTTAAAAGAGCTTGTATGCAGCTCTGTCAGGAAGAGGAAAAGGCTTGGCTTCGCTTCATCAATGGGGCAATGTTTGGACTATTGTCAGAAGCCCCATGTGAAAGCTCATGTGAAAAGATCTGGAGTTTACGGATGTTAGAAATAAAGTTTACTGTTTGGAATTCAACGTTGTCTCCGAAGAAATTAATGAAGATATTAGTGATAAAGTTATCAATGTCTTGGATAATTTTCTTGACTGGAATGACGTGATGGGGCTTGACATAGAAAAAATCTATGGAATTAACTACAAATATGTGACAATGGAAAAACTCTTAAGAGATGAGCCAGTGCATTTTGTAAAAAAGAAGAGCAGAGATGTGACTTTACAACAATATTTCAGCAACATATTCAGAATTGATGGCAAGGACATATTTGTGATGGGGGAAATTCCCATCAGACTCTTGTTATATGACTATGGCTATGAGAGCAAGATCATCATGGGATACTGATAATGGATGAATGGATACTGAAACCACTGGATTTAACAGGACTATTGAAGATGGAATTAATATTGATAATGGAAGAATGGTTATGGAAATTATTGGACCTAACAGATTTGACGAGATGGATTAATTGATATGTTTATTTGGACTATGGCTATGACAACAAGATTATTATGGGATACTGATAATGGAAGAATGGCTACTGAAATTATTGGGCCTAACAGATTTGAATCAGATGGATTAAGCGACATGTTTACTTGGAGAAAAATTGAAAGATATATCTTTCAAGGAATTGAAACCTCTCTTTGACTTTTTGTGGAAAGAATAAAGTAATGTTTATGAGATTTGATGATTAATTAAGATAACTACTGGAGGAAAGTGATTTTATAATATAATTTTAGAGACAGGATTGCTATATATTGTAGACTTATAACTGATCTGCGACAAATCGGAAGTCAACATTTTATTTTACTGTTTAATTGTTTTTGTTTTGTTTTGTTTTTTCTCTTTGAAAATTTGAATAAAAATTAATGATAAAAAAAATGAAAGCTCATTTCATGGGCCTCTCTCTCTACATCCATCCCTCATCCCATTGGGCAGCCTGGCTTGAGCTAATGGGCTTTGGCATGGTGAACAGGGCAACGTCCCCAGTGACAACGGACTCCATGGGCTCTGCCACCTCCACCGGATCAACAGACACAAAGGCCTAGACAACTCTGCAAGGAAAGACAGCCGCTCCCTCTCTGCAGGGGAGCAAGCACTCTTGGGTTCTGGAGGGGGGGCTTATTTTGGCATAATGCATGCCATGCTTTGCACCTCACTTCTAGACAGGCACAGCCCTTTACTCAGCAGTTATTCTCAGGAGCTGACATTGTGTCAGATGCCTGCGGCTGGCCGGCTGGCTGGCTTAAATGGCCTCGAAGACTAGGCTCATGACCCCAAATCAAATGCTGCTGACCTCACCCTGAACAGCCTTTGGCATTCAACAGGGCCTGTCCCAGGGCTAATGGGAAGAAGGGAGCAGCCTTCTGTCAGAACTCTACATTTCACAGCCTCCTATGGATACTGTTCTACTAGCCATGGCGCAGGGCAAGGAAAAACCTAGAGTACTGAACCCACACACACATTCTGGACACTAAAAGTCCTGCTCACATCTCTAATTTCACCAGACTCTCTGCTCACCCATTTTCAAATTTCTCTCAGGAACTCATAAGGTCTATAAACTTACCTTAAAAAAAAATTAAAAAGCTGCAATTCTCAGGGCACAGAATTCCAGATCCAGGGCTCATGTGCTATTGCCAAGGAAGGGCAAAATGTACCCTGATGGAACGCCTCGCCCAACACGAACCCACCCGTACAATACGCTCAACATCAAAGGCCCTCCTCCGGGTGCCTACTCTGAGGGAAGCTCGGAGGATGGCAACAAGGGAGAGGGCCTTCTCAGTGGTGGCCCCCAGATTATGGAATGATCTGTGTGATGAGGCACGCCTGGCGCCAACACTGTTATCTTTTCGGTACCATGTCAAGACTTTCCTATTTTCCCAGGCATTTTAGCATGTGTTTTAATTGGCTTTTAAATATGTGTTTTTAAATTTGTATATTTGTTTTTAATGTTTTAATTGTTGTAAAATGCCCAGAGAGCTTCAGCTATGGGGCGGTATACAAATGTAATAAATAAAAATAAATAAACATCCTGCCTATCACTAGGAACTGTGCCTCAAGCTCAGGCACAGGAATGCTCTGATCATTCCTCAGGAAAGGCACTGGGCATTCTTCAGCCATAAATGCCTCATCCAGTCTACATTCTGAGGCCTGGGTCCTAAGCAGCACACCAGACCCCTCTAAGGAAGTACTCAAAACAATCACTCCAGGCCTTTGCAGAAAAGACTACCCCACCAAAGTGGGGGACAGACTCGAATCGGAGCCAAAACACTGTAGAGGCTTTGCTAGCAGTTAAAAGCAAGTTGAGGTTAGAATTTCCCAGGCTGGTTAACTTCTACCACCACCAGTAAACCACGCTCCCCCCCCCAACATCCGGAGCAGTAGAACTGGCCACGAGGGAAACTGGGGTCCCCTCGCACCTCCAGACTTGCCACACCCAATACCCGCCAGGGATTTGTTGATCTCGGGTTTGGGGGTGCTGGCAAAGAGGGTGGAAATCAAGTCATTCAACGCTGCAAAACGGATGACTGGGAAACCTCAGCCGAGCAGCCCCCAGCTCCCTGATCAGAAGCGACTATAATTAGGACAGGGTAACAAGGGAGGCCAGCTTGGTAGATTCAGAAGAGCCAAAGCAACCCCCATCCCTCCAAAAAAACCAACCCAGCCATCTCTCTTCCAAACCTTCAGCCTCTCCACCACCGTAAGATGAGGGAAGAGGGGGGCTTGCTACCTTACCGAGAGTTGGGGTAGGCCAGAGGCCCAGGGAGGGAGCCGGAGGAGGCAGCAGAGCGGGCGCCCTTTAGGGCTTCCGTGGAAAAAGAGCAAGCGAACCGCGATAGGTAAGCCAAGTGTCACTTCCCTGCTTGAGGGGCAGAGGCAGAGGGACAGCTGAGCTGATACCGCCTGCCTAAAAATAGCCGAGAATGTGAGGCAGGCCTGGGAGAGAGAGGGTGCCGGCGAAGCTTGCTTGCTCTCTCGCTGATGTCCAGCTTCCCCCTGCTCTCAGTCTTGGAATAAGGAGGGTGGCTTTTACAGTAGGGGAAGCCACGTTTGGCAATGGGGGTGGGGGAGAGAGAGAGAGAGAGAGAGGAAGAAGAGAGGAGAAGCCTCATCACAAACCAGGGAGAGGAAGTGATGTGGGTGTCTGGCAGCTGAGCCGTTGGTGCGCCTGCACTGCAGGAAACCAGCACTCACAGCCTCCCTGTCCTCTGTACCAATCCTTGGGGCCCCTCCGTGCAATGCCAAATAGCTTCGGTGCGTAGAGCACAGTGCCTGAGGTTATTCCTTGGGCACCCACAAACTTCAGAAGGACAAAACAAGCAAGCCTCCTCCAGAAACACAAAAGAACCACTAGGAAGATGCCTTGGGGCACTGCCTCATCTAGCTCAGCGTTGTCTACACTGACTGGCAGCAGCTCTCCCGGGTTTCAGGCAGGAGTCTCTCCCCGCGTACCTGGAGATGCTGTGGAGGTTGAGCCTGGGGCCTTCTGCACACAAAGCAGATGCCCTACCATTGAGCCATGACATTTCCACAAGGGCTGTTAACAACCAGAGACATTCATTGTAGGTACACTCCTTGCACTATGCTTTTAAATAGGGGTGTATCCACACCATATGTTTACAGCACATTTAAAACACATGCTTCCCCCAAAGAATCCTGGGAATTGTAGTTTACCCTTCAGAGAGCTACAATTCCCAGCATCCTTAACAACCTACAGTTCCCAGGATTCTTTGGGGGAAGCCACATGCTTTAAATGTATAGAGTGGATGTGACCTAGGAGAGATGGATCAGTCTGTTCCTGGTCACTTTCACATGCATTCATTTCCCACCACATTTCCTCGTTAATAATCTGCATGAAAATTAATATTTTGAACACATTTTCTCATGAAACCCACATTTCAAAACATGTTTTCTTTCAAAGTACACATTTTGGCTTGGTTTTTTAAAGCTGAAAACTCCATCACAAAATTCAGATCAGGGGGAAATCTGAAGGGCATCTGTGTTTTGACTGGTACATTCAGTTCACAGAAGAATTCACAAAGGAGAAATTTTTAACATACTGCTACTCTTCAGAGTTTATTCCCAAATTAAACATTTAGGAGCACTGCCCTGTTCAGCCACCTCAATACAGAGCAGTATTCTCTAAATTGTATATAGGACTCTTGATCATGAGAATTTGTTTGTACCCTACTGAGTTGTTAGGAAAAGACAGCACTTTGTTTGCACCCTGTGGATTGAAGGAGCCCACAACATATTCAGAGAAGGAACTTATCGCACCACTTGCCTCTAGGCAACAGTTTTCAAGTCCTGTTTGCGCTGCCAGTGCATCAAGGAAAGAAAAGGGAAGACAAACCAGGGAAGGATCTGCCAGAGATGCTTTAATCATATGACGTTCACCCTTGAAGCAAAGGGTTAGACTAGATGACCCGCTGGCTCCCTTCCAACTCAAACTTTTATAGCACAGTAGATGCTACTATAAAGCCACACAGCAAACGCACAACCATTTCCATAGCAACCAACATGCACTGCGCCAGGAATAGGAACAAAATCAAGGGATTCCTCCCACCTGACTTGGAGGGGAGAAGGGAAGGGGTGCATTTCAAAAGATGTGGCACGCGTCAAGGAGGTGCCCTTACATATGGCACTTGAGCACCATAAAGCCATTTTTCCAGATGAGTCATGAACCTGGACTGGGGTGGGGGGGGAGAGAAAGACCTGTGAGCTCCTCCTCCTCTCAACTCAGATAGGTTCTGTTGAAGTTAGAGATGGGCGACTCTGTCCATATCAGTTTCTCATTTTTCAGATCTTAAGTTCAGCTCTCCACATTTCCACATCAGTTTGCGATTTATTTTTTTCAAGTCCTCATGAAAATTCTTCCGCATTTTAGTGTAAATTACTCCTAATATCCACATTTTTGTATGCAGTTTTGCAGATATTTTTGCAAAGCAATTTCCCCTAATGCAATACAGGGTGTTGTTGTTGATTCCTTCTCATCCCTAGTGCAAGCACAGTTCAACAGCTCCATCAGGCTCACAGCAGCGCCGAACAAGTTTCCCTCTGGTAGGATTTAAGAACGTAAGAAAAGCCCTAATAGATCATACCAGGGGTCCATCTAGCCTAGCACCCTGCTTCCCTTTAGTGACCACAAACAGGGCACCAGGGCAGGAGCAGTGATCCCCGGTGACTGCTATTCAGAGGAACACTGCCTCTGATTCTGAAAGTGGCATACAACCCTCATTTTATTCTATTTTATTTATTTCTTACGTTTATAACCCACCTTTCCTTCATCATGAAACCCAAGGAGGCACACATGTGGTTCCCAAGCGGTCTCCCATCCAGACACTGACCAGATCCAGACTTGCTTAGCAAGGTGGGAGCCTCATGTACCTTCACACCATAACCTGGGACCGGTAGTAGCCACTGATAGTCTTAATACTCCATGAATCTGACTTGGAGAGCAATGTTTCACGGATAGGAAACAAAGGACGAAGCAACAGTGACCTGTGCATGCCACAAGGCCACTCCACAAGACTCAAGGAGGAAAAGACTAGCCACAGCTACTAGCCACGATGGCTATGTGCTCCCTCCACTGTTGGAGGCAGCCTGCCTCTGAATGCCAGTTGCCGGGAATCGCATGTGGGGAGAGCTTTGCTGTTGCCTTCAGGTCCTGCTTACTGAGCTTCCCACAGGCATCTAGATGTCCACTGTGAGGACAGGCTGCTGGGCCCCCTTTGGCCTGAAGCGACAGGGTTCTTTTTACCCTCTTACAGATGGATGAGGGAGAATCTGCTCTACGTTCTTCTTACAGCTGTTCTTTTACGAACTGTTCTTGTTAAAAAGGATGAAACAAATTCATTGATAAGCAGCTTTTTAACCAGGATTGCTAAAAGGAACTTTCGTACTCAGGGGCACTGTACATTTGAGCACAGACAACAAAGGAGGGCTGTTGCCTTTATGCCCCAATCTCTGAGCTTCCCATAGGAGCACCTGGTCAAACACTGGATCAGATAGAATTTATTATTAAATATATCCCGCCCTTCCTCCCAGAAGGAGCCCGGGCAGCCAGATGTAGAAGGCGAATCTTTTAACACTGTGAACTTCCACTCACCCTCTCTCTCTCTCCTTGAAGACAATAATCAAATGGGCTTCCCCATATCATTGCCACTCCCACCCAAGCATCTCTGCAAGAGGCCTGTATAAATCCACACCCCTCTTGGCATGAAGAGACTTCTGCTCCAAAAAGCCCTGCGTGCTAATGGCTGACGGCAAGCGTGCTATAAATAGGCCCACAGAGGTCGAGGCTGGATGCCAGGGCTGAGTGGCTGAAGATGGGGGCATTCTGGGGGAGAGGAGGAGGAGGAGAAAGAATCATTCAGCAGTTAGGCCTTGCCTTGTGTCTTCTTGTAGCCACATTGAGTCCCCTCTCCCACTCCCTCCCCCCAAACTTAGCTTCTACATCCAAAGAGAAGATGCTAGCCTGTTAATTTAGAAGATGCTCTAAGCGCCTTGGATTTAGATCCACCTTAAGTGCATAAAACCAGGGTAGGAAGGAGAAGTTATACAGCAGAGAGCAAGGTGCTTAAGAACTTAAGAAGCACTGCTGGATCAGGCCACGGGCCCTTCTGTTCCAGCATACTTTTCTCACAGAGGCCAACCAGATGCTTATGTTGTGTGGAACGGAGCTCCTGATGAGATGGTATCTGCAGGAGGCCCTCACCTTGCAGAGCACAGGGATCGGCTGGTTTATATAAGGGGCATTCACTGGCGATCACTTGTGACTGAGTAAGATTGTCTTCCAAGATAAGGTCTTCAACAGTGGGTCCGTAAGTGACTGTGGAGGCCAATTCTGGATCCACACAGCCTTCCACAGTGAGGACATAGGTTTCCAGATGGAAGACGGTCGCAATGAGGATTTGTTTGACGTGCCTTCCGCTTAGCTCGTTTGTCCTGTTCGCCCTGTATTCGTGCTTCTTTGAAGTCCATAGCACCTTTGATAATAGCCGTCCACCATTTGGGACGTTCATGGGCCAAGACTTCCCAGTTCCCAGTTTATATAAGGGGAAAGGCAATATTTCAGGTGACAGCAACAACCACTACAATTTAGACTAGACATGAACAGCTTCTATACTCTTAAGATGCCTTTTTACTCCCCAGACTGGATTTATATCCTGAAAGGAAGGAGGTAAATATATAAAAACAATTTACGTTCTTATTTATGAGTATTTATTAATTCATTTAAACTGAAAGGTGGGGTTGAATTCTAGTGGAAGAAAGAAGGGGAGGCAGAGCTGGAGGGGAAATTACACCTCCTTGCCACCCCAGGCCAACCCAGCCATTTATTAATTTGTTTATTTTATTAATTGCTCCCCATCAAGACATGTCAAAGAGATTAACAATTAGGGAAAAAAACCCAAACATAAAAAAAAATCATTCCCAATCCAAGGCAGATCCAATTCAGCCATTCTGAACACAGCCTGCTCCTTTGTGTATAGCCCTTTCCTCGGTACTCTTTCTTGGTCACACTGAGGTGTGACACCAGAGTGTGGCTTAAGGCGACTTCAAAGCAGAAAGCAAAACTCGCGATGTGCTGCTGCCACCTTGTGGAGACAGATATAGGAGCAGAGGAATCCTAAATGGAAATGCTTAAAGCCTAGCATGGAAGAAACCAAAAGGAGAGAGGTCCAACCTCTCAGGGGTTTAAGGGTTCAGAAACCCAGCGTGCATGCTACAAATCCAGCTTTCTACTGAATCGCAGGAGGTGGAGGGCCAAAGGATCATCGAGTCCAGTTCCTTGCTGAACAACGAGGATGGGGAACATAGGGCCCTCCAGCTCCTCATCAGCCTCAGCTGTGTAAACACCATGCATTTCAAGCACATAGCTTCTTTGCCCGAAGAATCCCAGGAACTGTAGTTTGCAATTCCCAGCTCTCTTAACAAATGACAGGGTGGTATTCAGAGTAGATCCATTGAACTGAATGGACATGACTAACCTAGACTCATTAATTTCAATGGACCAACTCTGAGTAGGCTGAATGACACCCACAGTTCTCAGAATTCTTTGGGGGAAGTACATGGTGTGTACACAGCCCTTAGCAGCGAGTAGGCTTTCTGTCAGGGATTATGGGAGTTGCTATTTATTTATTAAATTATATTTCTATCCTGCCCTTCCTCCCAGGAGGAGCCCAGGACATCCAACAAGGGACAAACCACTAAAAACATCAAAAAACATCTTCAAAACATTTTTAAAAAGCTTTAAAAACATCTTAAAAAGCAATTCCAACACAGAACGCAGACTGGGATAAGGTCTCTGCTTAAAAGGCTTGTTGAAAGAGGAAGGTCTTCAGTAGGCGCCGAAAAGATAACAGAGATGGTGCCTGTCTAATATTTAAGGAGAGGGAATTCCACAGGATAGGTGCCACTACACAAAAGGTCCACTTCCTATGTTGTGCGGAACAGACCTCCTGATAAGATGGTATCTGCAGGAGGCCCTCACCCTGCAGAGCACAGGGATCAACTCAGTATATAAGGTGGTAAGACAATCTTTCAAGTTATAAGTCCAGCAACATCTGGAGGTCCACATGTTCCCTATTCACAGTTGTACCACCAAATGGACCTGCCTATTCAATCCATACTACAGGCTACATTAGTAAGCCTAGATATGAACAAACCTTTCAACCGCATATACAGCAAGTAAGCCTTCTGATATGATGTTGGTTAACAGCTTTGGAACAAGCCAAGACATGAATCTTTGTGGAGATATAATTGTCTGAGATAGGATTGTACAAACGCAAGAGAGTACAAGAGCACCTCAGAACAAGAGCTGCAGCTGTCTCAAGCAAGCGAGCCCAGTTGCATTCTGCCAGGAAAAGTAACATTTAGTATTATTGTTGTTAGTTTTATCACTCTCCCTTCACCAGTAGGTCCCACGTAGGGAAACACAATACAAAACACAACAGTAAAAAGCATTTAAAACAAATTACAATTGGAACAAGAGTGCGTCCCAAAAACATGCATCTCAAGTGTCAAAGGCCAGGGTAAAGAGCATTACGCATACGACAAAAAACTATATAATAAAGGTGGCCAATGCACCTCTGTGGGGTGGGAGTTTCATGGCTTAGGGGCTGCCCACAGAGAATGCCCTCTCCTGGGCTGCCACAGCCCAAACTTCTGAGGGCCGTGGAAGTACCAAGAGGGCTCCCACTGCTGACCTTAACACCCGAGGGGGTCTAGGGGTTGCTGCTTTTGCAGACTGGCTTCTAGAACCAGAGGGTCAGTCTTCAGTCATGAATTCAGAACGTGTCACAAAGCCAGTGAGGGGTAGAGGGCAGGGTGCTGGACTCAGACCAGGAGGCAAATCCCTGCTCAGCTCCTAGGTTTACTTGGTAGACTTGAACAAGCCTTTCTCTCCCTCTCTCAAAAAAGTGTTATGCTGAAGACAAAGCAGGATGAGCCCCAGGTGCACTGACTGCTCCTGGGATACGATTAAATAAAGCTTCCACCACCACAAACAGGCCACAAGAGGAGGCCAGAGAGGGAATACAGAGACAAAAGAATTGGGAGCACTTAGGTTACATAATGCTGCACAGCAGGGGAGCTCAACCGGGCTGAAAACTGGCCATTCCAGTCCCCATTGCACCCTAGCTATCTGCCTCTGACATAACCTATGGCTGCGTATACACCATGTAATTAAAGCATATTTTCACCACCACCCCAAGAACTTGGGAACTGTAGTTTATTCAGGGTGCTGGGAACTGTAGCTCTGTGAGGGTTAAACTACTGTTCCCAGGATTCTTTGGAGGGGCAGCTGTGCTTTAAATGCATGGCATGTTTGCAGCCTACACCTCTTTCTTAGCTTCCTGCTCCTTGCAACTTCCTCTCCCCCGCCCCAGTTGCAACACGTCTTGGCGCCGCTCTCCAGAGCACAAGGCATTTCCCAAAGCCTGACCCGTTCCCTGGAAAGCCAAAGGCTTTCGCTAATAATCAGTCCCGAGAACATGCCTGGCTCCAGAGCGTCTCCCAGAGGCCAGCAGCCCAGGGACTCATCACCAAGCCTTCCTGTTTGTCTCACGTTCCAGCCTGAAGATGCTGCCCTGCAGAGGAAATGGTGCACGGCAGGATCGGAGCAGGGGACAGCCTCCTGTTTCCTGCCCCGGCTGCGGATTCACTCCACAAACAGGCCCTCTGAGGAGCCTCTGGGGACGGAGTGGAGTCAGGAAAGAAGAGGCAGACGCGCTCTACTCTGCCCTGGGCCAAACAGGCACTGCCAAGAACTGGTATCACACTCAGAGAAAGAGAGGTTCCGCATGGACAGCCTAAGGCTCTGTACATGCCATACATTTAAAGCACACACACACACACCTCTTACACACACAACAGCTGGGGAACTGTAGTTTACCCCTTAACAGAGCTACCACTCCCAGCATCCGTAAGAAACTACAGTTCCCAGGATTGTTTCGGGGAAGGCATGTGCTTTAAAGTGGGCTGGAATCACACAGCGCTTTTCCTGCTAGGAGCAGGGCGTGCTCAACAGCACAGACCCTACCTAACCCCTCTCTCCCCATCACTCTGCTCAAAAGATGGCCAGCAGGGCTCAGCCCCAGTACTGGCTAGCCTTCTAGTTGCCTCCTGATCTGACAACACAGACAGAGGTGGCAGCAGCAGCAGCAACAGGCATCTAGCTTTCTCAAAGGTCAGGCACGTTCATATGAGATCAACTTTGGGAGGTCTGCTCTCTCTCCCAAATGTAAGTAAGATCAGGCAGGAAGGCGTGAGAGACAAAGCCTTCTTGAATTAGGAAAGTGCTCTTTTTATGAAGCTTCTGTTTGAAGTTTTTGTACCAATGGCTTTTGGAATGTAGGAGGAAACTGCCACTGGCCCATCCAGCTCAGTATTGTCTACACTGACTGGCAGCAGCTTCTCCAAGGTTCCAGATACACATGGACAAACAGAGAGACAGCAAAGCCTCTGTTTTTAAAAATTAAAATTGGGACACAGCAGGAGGCTTTGGCAGGCATTGAAGGAGGCGTCTGATGGTGCCATGGTGCCCACAGACTCCACACTGGGGACCCCAAAATATACAATTCCATGGTTTCAGGCAGGGTGTCTTCCCAACCACACTTGGAGATGCTGCGGGTCGAACCTGGGACCCTCGACATGCAAAGCAGGTGCTCTGCCACTGAGCTACAACCCTTCTGATATTTTAACTGTAGTTGTTGTTTTAATAGATGCCGCATTTAATGTTTTAGTGTTATCATTTTCTATATTTCACTTTTTACTGTAAGGAACACTGATTATTATTCTTAATAGAAAAGCAGGGTATATAGAGAGAGAAATGAGTGGATTAACAATCAGAAGGCAGCTATCTGCAATATGCTGGGTTAATCTTGGGGCCTACCTGAGTGACATCTGGTCTTCCAAAGGTGTGTGTGTGTGGGGGGGGAGAGGTGCCTTTAGTCAGCCCTTTTAGCTGGGAACAGGCAGTACTTTTAAAAAAAAAGAAAGCCCACATCCTCCAAAAGTAGCGATATCCAAGCAAGACATGGAGCCACCAGACGGCATTGGAAGAAAGAAACGTTTGAAAACTCCAAATACTGCTCAAGAACCCAGAAGCTGCTGCGATCAGGAGATGCCTAAAGTGTGCGAGCAAGTGGGCAGGTTGCCTGATGTCCCGCCCACTCTGACCCTGATAGGTTTCTGACAGAAACAAGAACACTCTTCCTGGGCTTCAGGCCACAGCAGCTACTGTGCTGGACCTATAAGCCGCTTTTCTGCCAAAACGCTTCCAAAGTAGAGTGTCCTGCCTTTGCAAGGGAAGGGAAGCTCCTATTGCCAGCCAAAAAAAGTGAGAGGAGGAGGTGCCGCCTGCAGAAATCCATCTGTCCAGCAAGGAAGCTGAAAGAAGCGGCCAGGTCAAAAGAGAGAGAGAACAAGAGCGATATCCCAGCACTTTGAGGCTTCATACACACCAGCACATGAGTTCCTCCAAAGAATCCTGGAAGTGTAGTTTGTTAAGCTCTCCAGCTAAGTAATATGTGCAGAAATGCATATACTAGGGTAAAGTGGTCATAGAAATACATGTATTCATGACACACACACGTACAACATACAAAGACACAGTATATTATGCAAACTGCTTTGCAAAAGAATGTATATCAGCAAAAATCGCATACAAAACATGCATATTAGGAGAAGTTCTCACTAAACAGCTGATGAATTTTCATGAGGACTTTTTAAAAAAAACCATCACCATCATCATCGTCCACAAACCAATGTAGAAATGTGGAAGAACCAAACTGAAGATTGGGAAAATGAGAGGCTGTGAAAAACCAAAACTGACATATTCTCTTTTCAGGTGTCAGCCTCTTCACCTCCACAAAGCGCAATCGGTTAACCTGAATCCCAAAATTCCACCCTCAAGACATCCCTGCACATGATATCATGCAGCGTGCAGGAAAAGACCCAAGGACCTGAGGGACAGCTCATTACATGGCAGTCACCACAAGGACGTTTTTGTCAGCAACAGAAATGTCTGGCAGGCACTTTCCTGCCTTACCTGGTCGTCTCAAAGAGGGGCAGGTGTGGCTAGAAAGAGAAGGTTGAGATGGGGTGGACTACATCTCCCAGCATGCCCCGAGCCTCCGAGGCTGCACTGCATGCTGGGATCTGCCCCTCTGATTACAGCTGAAGTGGCCTCCCTGTGATGTTTTTAAACAGCCGCAACGGATCAGAAGTTCCATAAAAAAAACAGCTCAGAGGCAAGGTCAGCTGAGGCAGGATCAATCACACACACACCACACACACACGTTCTCACCATCAGGCAGATGGAGCTTCCCTGCCATGAAAGGCCCAGACAATTTAATTCCAGAGCAGGGGATCCGTAAGGGCAGCATCTGCCAGGGAAATTGGGGAGCAGGGGAGGAAGCCCCTCTCCAACACTAGAACAGGGCACACATATGAAGCGTTGAAACCCGGCCCTTAATGCAGCCAAAGTGGCCCACTCCCACATCTACTTCATCACAGAAACACTTCACTTCTGCACCACTGTATGCACACGGCCGCCTAAGTGGGGCTCATGCCGCTGCTGGTCCTCCTCCTGTCTCCCACCCCACTCTTCAAGGACCAGTAGTGGTAAATACACCATATTCCCAGGCCAGATGCTGCCTCTGGAAAGAGCACCTTGCCCAAGGTCACATGCACACCATACATTTAAAGTGCACGGCTTCCCCTAAAGAATCCTGGGAACCATTGAGTGCTGAGAGCTGTGAGGAGACCTCTCACAGAGCTATAATTCCCAGCACCCTTCACAAAACTATAGTTCCTGAGGTTCTTTGCAGGGCGTGCAAATGTGCTTTAAATGTATGCTGTGGATCTGGCCCAAGTTCCCCTGGGCTGCTGGATCAGGCCAATGCTCAATCAAGTCCAGCAGCTTCTTTACAGCAATGGCCAGTCAGATGCCTGTAGGACACCCAGAAGCAAAGCACGAAGGCAGCAGCTCAAGCCTCCCGCAGTGGTAGACTCCCTTGGCACATGGAAGTTCCATTTGGCTGCCATGGCTATTAACAGCCAAGAGACATGCCTCCCCTCTTATGAATTTACCTAATCCTTTAAAAAAGCCACTGCATCCAGCGACAGCAAATTCTACATATTACTCTGCACCATGGGAAGAAGTACCTTCCTTTGCCTCTCCTGAATAGTCTACTGCCCATTGGGTTTCATACTGGGTGACCCCTGAGTTCCAGCCCACTATCATTCCTGCAAGGGGTGGGGGTCTGGTCTGGTTCTTTGAGGCAGGCTGGTGAAAGCAGCGTCTGGAGAGCAATCACAGCCCCTTTGGCTGCCCTGCCGAGCCTCAGGAATCCGGTTCTTTCCACGCAGCCCCCCTGCAAACATCTGGCTCGTTGGCAGCTGGAGGGTTTTGTGCTCTGCCAGCACATTCCACTCATTCCTCCTCTAAGAGTCTGCAGAGAGAGATTTTTCGGTCTGAGCCCAGAGGCAGTTTCCTGCCTTTGCAAATCCCTTGCCACAAAACTCATTCCCAAAGCACCAACTAGGGCCCAGGACAGTCCAGCACCCTAGAACAGAGGCAGGCTGGCTTAAAGGACCGTGTGTGGTTTATGAGCACTGGCAGAGGAATGTTATGAGAACCCCCATAGTTGTTCATCAATATTTTTAAAATTTATAAAGCAAGAATACATACTCAGGATCCCCCAACATTCAAGTCAGTAGCCTAAACTAGGTACATCCGACTGACATAACACATATATTCTTGCCCTGTTTACCTCTGTGGTTTCCTCACGTTGAATCTTAGACTGTAAGCTCCTGAGGGCAGAGACCTCTCAGTCTTGTATTCTGTTAAGCCAGGGGTTCCCAAACTGTGGTCTGTGAACAACAAGTGGTCCATGAGCTTCATTCAGGTGGCCTGTGGATTTGTGGCAGAAGGTGCACAGGACATTCATATTGATTTTTAGTTGTATTTCTATCGCTTCTTTTAATTTCTTACATTGTATTTTATTGTATTACAATTGAATTCTACAGAATTACAATTGCTACAATTAAGTGGTCCAGGAAGAGCCTCAGCAATTTTCAAGCAGTCCGTGGGGGGAAACGTGTGGGGCCACTGTGTTAAGCGATAGACATAATGATGAAACAACAACCAACTAACCTGGGTGAAGCATGCATTCTTGCTCAAAATATTTGCTGGATCAGACCAAAGCCTATTTAATCCAGAATTCTAGTCTCCCACCACAGCCAGCTAGATAAGTTGGGAAGTCCCACAAGCTGCCACAGCAGAGCCTAGGTTGTCCACTAGAAACTGGCCACCCGTGGCCCGCACTCTACATTTTGCTCACCTCAGGCTTTGAAGCAGCCTGTCTAAGCCATGGAATGACTTGTGCTCAGGGGCTGAGTAAGTTAAAGTTCCTCGGCAATACAAAAAAGCCACAGCATGGGCACAGAAGTCAATTTCCTTTTTCTTTTCAAAGCAAGTTTCTAGACCTTATGGTGCAAATATGCACTTGGGTACATGGAGTATCCCTGGTGAAACCAATGGGACATATTAGTCTGGATCTACCCCAGTGCTGTGTAGAATTTAGGCCGCCCCAAAGACTGATCAAGCAGCTCACGCTGCAGGAATCGAAAGAACAGTGTACTGAGCTACCATTACTTTTAAACTTCTCCCAGGAGAGACCTTGTATCTGTGGACTTAAAGTGGTGGAAGATCTTCTCCGTTATTTGTTTGCTTGTCCTCTCCTGCAATAACCTACGTAAAACCTACCTGAGCGAGTAAATGGGTTTCGCAGTGAATTAGCCTATCAGGTTTACACTTTAGTATACAGTACTTTATGCACCCTGATACAGTGTTTATTTCAAATGTTGCTCTCTGTGTATAGATACAAATCTGCAGGTACAATGTTAGTAAGCTATTTGAAAATATTTTTATGTCTTCCCAGGTCATGGCGATGGTTATGGTTATTGTTTCTGCGTATTTTATTTCCAGGCTTTGTTGGGCTTTTCTGTAAACAAATTCTACAGCAGCTTTTTTCTCTCTTCATTGTAACATTTTGTGACATTTTAAAACATTGTTTGCTTTTTGCAATGACTATTGGCTATGCAATAAAAAGACTGAACGATTAATTGCTCCCATCCGTGCAGCTAGATGCAGGAGAAGTGGATGTTGATGAGAAGGCACAGCAGAGGCAGAATTGGCTGTACGTTTTGGTTGCTAAACAGTTTAGGCATTGCATTGCTATGGTGAAGAGCTGTGGCTCAGTAGTAGAGCATCTGCTCTGCTTGAAGAATGTCCCTAGTTCAGTCTCCGGCATCTCCAGGTAGGGCTGAAGAAAGTTTCCTTGTCTGAAATCCTGGAGAGCGGCTGCCAGTTGATGCAATACTGAGCTAGACAGAGCGATGGTTTACAGGTCAGTGACAGGGCACGCTTGCAGGCAGAAGGTTCCTGTTTCAACTTCTGGCATCTCCAGTCAGAACAATCAGGTAACACAGCCATAAGAGGAGGTTGCCTTCTACTGAGTCAGGCCTCTGGCCCATCTAGCTCAGTACTGTCTACACTGATGGGCAGCAGCTATTCAGGATTTCAGGCAATGTTCTTTCTCAAATCCCTGGGGATGGCAGGGATTGGACCTGGGGCCTTCCGCATGCAAGGCAGATGCTCTACCACTGAGCTACAACCCTTTCCAGGTAATGAAAAGCACCCCTCTCTGCCCCAGATCCCCGGGAGAGACGTTGCCAATCAGAGTTTACCATGATGGGTTAGATAAACAGCCTGCCCTGGTATATAAAAAAAAAGCTTCCTGTGTTTTTCTGATCCCTTTTAAACTGAAATTCAACCTCAGCCTTCAAGGAGGGGAATAAATTAAGACAATTCTGCTCCCTCTCCTTGTGCATAACAGAGCCATGTATCAACTGAGTTATCTTTCACAAACTGTGTTTCTCCCAAAACCAGAAGACCACAGCAATCTCTGAGGTACAAAGGTTAAACGGTCAATGTGCGCTGCAAGTATAAACAAATCCGCCACAATTCCCATTTATAAAAAGCCCCTGTCTGCTGAAATTAATCAGCTCTAGTCTAAAATATACAAAAGGTGCCTGGTACAAAATGCAGCCCAGGAGAGCTAGCATCCTTCTTCTGCTCTGCTCAGTCCATAGCTGCAAGGACCCACCACCCAGTTAGGGTGTGTATCTAGAACTTAAAAACTTACAGAGAGATAAGGGAAAACACTGAAGCAGAACACAGTGGTTTTCCAGCTGCATTCTGGGGAACAGTGGGATTTCTCAGTAGCTTATCTATGAGAAGAACAGTAAGAGCAGGCACACTTCCCCAAGAATCAGCCTGCAACAAAATAGTGTCGAGTGTGACCTAGGACACACTTGAAGCCCAAGCAGAGCAACAGGCCTGCCTAGAGCCACACATACTCCGACTGTGCAATGTCTATTGGCTGTGCAAGCTGATGCAGAATTGCTGATGGGGCAGGTACCCAACAGCATGCAACACACCTCTGCTAAAACATATGCACTGGCTGCCCTTATGCTCCCAGGCCAAGTTCACAGAATCATAGAATAGTAGAGTTGGAAGGGGTCTATAAGGCCATCTAGTCCAACCCCCTGCTCAATGCAAAGTCTTTGTGTTGATCTATACAAGCCCTGCGCATCTCAGGTCCAGGATACCTTTAGGACTGTGCCTGAGCCCTTCAATCCCAGTCCAATCACTGAGATCATCCAGAGAAGCACTGTCAGCTGTCCCTCATGTTACAGAGGCCCAGCTGGCCTCAGCCAGGTGTCAGGTATTTGGTGTCACCAGCCCCATGTTGTGGATATGTTCTTCCGGCAGAAATTCGACAGGTACCCTGGCTATTGACTTTCAGGAGTTTCTTGAAGACTTTTTTTAATGCTGACAGGCCTTTGAAGCTGTTTAAAATGTCTCTTCAGCAGCCAATTGTTTTAATGACTGTTTTGTATTGCTTTTAAAGGTTTTTATGTTGCTGAACACCACCATGGTGTTTTGCGAGAGGGCAGTATAGAAATACTTCCATTAAAAAAAAAAGTGCCCAACAGTCCTCTACAGTGGCCATTCCTGTCTTTGACTGCGAACACACCATATATTTAAAGCACAAGACTTCCCCCAACGAATCCTGGGAACTGTAGTTTACCCCTCTCAGAGCTATACTTCCCAGCTCCCTTACTGAACTACAGTCCCCAGGATTCTTTGGGGAAGTCAAGCATGTTAAATGTATGATGCATACTCAGCCTTTGTTTCATTAGCCTGCATTTAATTTACAGGGAAATATTTCTGCCTCCCATAAAGCAGTAAAGAAGAGAGGAAGGAGGTGGTAGAGATGATCAAGAATACTTTTAATCTTCTTCTAACTGGCATGCACAGGGGCCGTTCAAATAACCACACGCATACCCACACACCCCATCCCAGACTGACAGACTAAGGCCGAGAGCAAATGCCTTCTCATTCCATAGTAACTTCTCCCCCTCAGCAGAGTTTTAAATCAAGGGGGCCAGAAAACCTGAACTATTCATCTAGACACACACACAGAGGCATGCTTCCCCAGTGCAAGGGGGGGAGGGGGGCATGGTTCCAAAGCAATGGCCCAAAATATGTATATCATTTCCTGTTTTAGAAAGCAGAGGATTTTTTTTATTTATTTAAATCAGGACCAGAAACATTCCAAGCTGCTGAGCTGGACCTGAAACCCACACATACACACACACCCCACCAGCATTTCTGCACTTCGAGAGTTAAGAGCATGTGGGCCTTCAATATCCCCCCCCAGGAGTCATTACAGCAACACCTGCCCCCCTCCCTCATCCCCCAGCGAGCTGACACAGGAGCTCTTTGGATAGACCGATTTATTACCTGTCAAGAACATGCACCTTCAACTCTGTCCTGATTTCCCAAGACATGGTATCTTATGACATGGAGCTGGGCTTACTCCCTGGGCTCACCCAGGGGGCCAGGGTAGTGCCTCCCTTGGAGAAGAGTTTATGGCACAACTGCAGGAATAGGAAGAGTGGCAAGTTTGCTTGTAGGTAGTGCCTTCCTTTAATAAGGACCTCATCCATGCAGAATAGAGCAGCATAACTTCCCAAAACTGGAAGGACACACACATACACAAATCAACAGGTGATGCAATCTCTCCTAGATAGGGATGTTGGAAAATTAAAAACCAGATGCCGAAATTGCCAGCATCAGCTTATTTCAGTTCATTTTCGGGCCCAATTCAGGGTGCTCATGTTAGCGTTTAAAGCCCTAAACAACTCGGGCCCCAAATGTCTTAGCGACCATCTCCTTCCCTAAATACCCTCTCAGGGATGATGAGATCAGCAGAGGCCTTCTTGGCAGTTCCGCCACCCTCAGAAGTTTGGGGGATGCAGGGCTTTCTCTGTGACAGCCCCTAAGCTGTGGCAATTCCCTCCCTACAGAGGTGCATCTGGCGCCTTGACTATAAGGTTTTCATAGAGCGCACCTCTTTACCCTGGCCTTTGGCACTTGAGATGTATGTTTCCAGGACCCACCCTAGTCTTGTGAATGTAATGTGTTTTAACTATTTTTAGTGCTACATTTTAAATTTTTGTAACCCGCCTTGGGACCTACTGGTGAAGGGCAAGCAATAAAAAATAGTAATAGTAATTTCATCCCATGTCCAGAACGGAAAGCAATCCAGAGAATACAATCAGTATTCACTGTTGTTGCTTTGAGTTCACAAACTTTGCATCGCATGTTTTGTTTTAATATATTTCAAAGTATGTTTTTATGTTTTAGTGTTTTTAGCGTTTTGTTTGCCACCCTGGGCTCCTAACTGGGAGGAAGGGCGGGATATAAATTTAATAATTAATAAATTTCCTTTGCACTGAAATGAATAGAGTGAAATAACGTAATTTACATGATAAATTACATCAATTCAGCACAGAGGACAGAGAGACAAACAACACCGTTTTGGAGGGAAGACAAACTGCATCAGAAACGAAACAGCGCTGCATGTGGAACGGAAAACAATGCCCTTCTTATACCTTTATTCCCAGATCAAGTCAGGCTGTCCTCCAGACCAGAACATTCTGCATGGCCGAGACTATTCCTCTCTTCTCAGCCTAACAACCTGTGTTATTTTGCCCTGGCTACAGTTCTTGCTTACCCAGTTTCTGCATTCCTACAAATTGCCTCCAAGGGTTTTTGTTTGTTTTTAATCGCAGCTACCTTCCTGACCCAGATCCCCACACATAGCAGTCACACCATTTTTCTTTTAAATCAGGGCATTCTGGCCACCCCGTTCAGTGCTCAAATCTCAAACCAGAGCCACAGACAGTTCCAGTAGGCTTTCATCCTTGGAGGAAGCTCAGTCGTCTTCTCCATTGTATATGTAG
This sequence comes from Rhineura floridana, assembly GCF_030035675.1. NCBI lineage: Eukaryota > Metazoa > Chordata > Lepidosauria > Squamata > Rhineuridae > Rhineura > Rhineura floridana. The sequence continues at coordinate 19,023,240 of NC_084500.1, read as the reverse complement.
CCAAGGGCTAGATTTTACCATAAAAAAGGAGGGGAGGGGGAGAAAGAAGATGTTGCCCAAATTCTACTCTCAGAATGAATTGTGCCATCAAGTGCATTTGCTCGTGCAAACTTCTGCATAATTTATCCTGTTTCTAGGATCTGAGTTTTCAAATAATGAAAATATTTTTGGTGACGCAGAAGGCAAGGAGCATCGCTTCAAAAACAAACAGAGAGCAAAGGGGCCTTTGTCTTCTTGGCGAGGCATTCTAGCTCAGTAAAATGGAATGAGGGCCTCTCTTCAGAAACAAATGTCTCGGCATTGTAGAGTCCAAATGTCACACCACGGCTTCTGGGTTAGGGCTAGTGATAGGGATAAGATCCACTGGTTGCTTGTCGGCAAAGGCCCTCTTTCTCAGAGGAAAAAAAATCTAAATCCAAACTCTCACATCTGAGCAGCAATAGGTGTTGAAGTGACGACAGAGCCAGGGGAATTGATCAAAATCCTTCAGGGACAGAAAAAGGAGGATTCCTCTCACCACAGCAAGGCCTTGCTTGCCCTTGGCCATCTCTTCATCGGAAGATTCCCCCACTTCTCCACCACTGTCAAGTCTCAAGATCACAGATTTGGTGATGGCTCTACCTCACAGTACACAAAAGCCTCTTCAATGTATCTTCCAGGGCAGTCATAGCCCCTGCACTGCAAACACTTAAGCAAGCCATTCCATCTTTGTGGCAAGGGGTTCAGCTAGGCATCCCAGCATGCCACTGCCACACGCCTGCCACTTCACGGGAAGCACTTCCGTATTCAGGAGCCGCAAGTACAAGCATTCAAAGCAGGTACTCTACCACTGAGCTATGGCCCTTCCCCAAATCTGCAGACTGATGCCAGGGTGTGAATAAACATGTTGCTAGAACAGCAGCCTCTTCCCAAGATATAGCCCCTTAAATATTATTTGTCTATGTTACATGTCTAACAAGAATCTAGACCCTGCACAAGACAGAAAATAGTAAAAGAGAGATTTGAAGGGGGGGGGAACCTGGATGCATACAACAGAGTGAACACGGACACACTCTCTGCCCTCAGTATATTAAAAGTATACCCTCTGAATCAATATGAATAAGCAAATGAGCCAACTATGCAAAATATACAGGAAAGCTCCACAATTAAATATATTTGCACCCTGTTCCGCTACTCAAAGCAATCAGGTGTGCATGCTGGAGTAGAAAACTGACTATTTCAAGGAAGTAGAGAGACAAGACAGAGGACTACCAAGTAAAGTAGACCCCAAGAGACAGTGTGGACACAGAGGACTGGTTTATTTATTAAATCCATATCTCACCCTTCCTTCCAAAAGGAGCCCAGGAAGACAGAGAGAGATAGAAAAGAAGGGCAGATAAATTTGAAAGGGCTCATCTTTTGCCACTTCATATTAATAAGGCTAGCAGAAAGTCACCAAGAGAAGATGCTGAATCTCAAGTAGCTACCTCAAGACCCTCCTGAAAGTTTGGAAGGGTTCTCTCTGTGTCACCTTCGCAAAGCAAATTCATCTTTCTATTACCCCCTCCCCCCCAGCATCAAGGACACCTGTAAGAAAAACTGGGGCCTAGTAGTCAGCGCCACCCAAGTCAGGAGCTACGCAAGAGACAGATTTTATTTTATTTTCAATAGGGATGTCACAGAATTCCGGCAAAAACAGAAAAGGAAATTGCTGCAGTTCGCATGTTCATCTGTAGTCAGGGATGGAAATCAGTCAAGCGAATGTGATCAATATTTGTTCACATTGAAGACTTAAAACAACAACAAATGATATCTAATAAATGATTTTGTTTTGACAATTCCTTTACATTGAAATGAATGCAAGTTACATAAACAGTTAATTTAACAGCGAACAGCAAGATGAACTACATAGTATTCTGCAGCAGAATGGAAACAGCGCTGATTGTGATGAATGCAGGTCAGAACAGAAGTCGCTGCCTTCTTAATTCCCTATTTTTAAAGAACCCATCTAAAACATTTCAATGCTTCTGGTTAAGATAAACTCAGCAGAGCCTTTTGAGCACATTCACTCCTTTAACACCCGGGAAACAGGCCTCTGGCTGGAGGTGACTTCCTAATCTGCCTACCAGGGCAGGGGACTCATTCCACATCATTAGGCATGGAAGCAAATTCACCGAGAAAAGAGCTGGATGAGACCCAGGAAGTTGTTGCTCAGTTCAAACTCACCGATGACACACCAGCCATCGAGACGGTGAGTAAGCTACCCAAGAACTGGCAATGCTTCCGGCTTGCTGCTCCTTGGCACTTCTCAGAGGGCACGGTTTCTGTCCGGAGGGGAACCAAAAGTCACTTGAAGAACTACCCCAAAAGAGGCAATGGGTAGGCCTCTTCCACACACTCCATTGGCCCAGAAGGATCTTCCCAATCAGGTTATGGAACCCACATACAAGCACAGCCAATAAAACCTCAAGCAGGCATAAAGTTAATTAAATGAACAGGGCAGGGATTGCGCTCTCTGTCCCTCTGTGTGTGTATGAAAATGTTAATGTTTTATATGAATTTCTTTCTATGGTGTAATGTATCTATGGAGGCCTTTCAGGTAATAAGTGACTAATAAGTAGAATTTATTATGATTATTGTTATTGTTAATATTAATAATATAAATACACCTGCAGCAGAATGGAGTGGTAGTATGAAGTGGACTAGCGTGGGCTGATCTCCCCAAAACCTGTTGTCTATAGGCATGCCATTTCTGAATTTTCCAATTTTTTAAAAAGTAATTAAAAACAACTGATTACATCCACACTATACATTTATAGCACATGGCTTCTCCCAAGATTTCTGGAAACTGTAGTTTAACCCTCACAGAGCTACAAACTACAATTCCCATGATTCTTTGGGGCAGGCGAAGTGTAAGGTGTGGATATGCCTTTCCTGCAATCAGGGAGAAAGGTCCAGGCCCAACTCAATCCCTAACATGTTCATTACTTTATCTGCAGGGAGTTTTCAACGCTCCCACTTATTAAAAGGGGGGGATGGAAAAGGCACCTCCCAGCCCATCTATACTCTGAAGGGGCATAATCCATGACTGCTTGCCACACAGCAATTCATGATGAAGGACCCTAGCCACGTTGTCAATGGGGTCAATCAGATGACTGGGGAGGCTGCCCACAGCCAGGACAAAGGGATGCTGTTGCCTGCGGTTATACAGCCACGCTGCAGTCAGCTGGAAGGTAATGGGGGGGGAGGGGGCTGCTATGCCTGTCCTTGGGAGGCTGCGCTGCACTCTGGTGTGAAGTCATTCTCCTCCTCCACCACTCCATACAACAAGCGCTTTTGTCCTTGGCAGAAGTGCTTTGTTAACAGGGCAGGGATGGCGTGGCTGACTGGCTGGCTGGCTGGCCAGCCGGCGGCCCTGCTTACAAGTGCTGGACATTGTTCCACAGCGACTGACCTCATCATCGCTAGGAAGGCAGGTGCTGTTCATCTTCAGCCTGCCAAATTCTAGAAAAAGCAGCAGAACCAGTAACCTCCCTCCACTACACACACATACGCACATCCCAATTTTGAAAGCACAAGGCCTGCCTGAAATGTTTGTAAAGGCTGCAGATGAACACAGAAGGAAGGAAATCCACATTTCATCTCTCTGCCCCCTGGCTTCTCTTAGTGCCTTTGAGACTCAAGACTCATAAGCATCACTGACCACAAGAAGCTCAGGTCCAGCTCATGCAACATAAGCAGAAAACACACCATATGTTTTTTTTTAATTTCAACAATTTATATGCCACTTATTTATAGACATCTCTAAGCAGCATATGAAAAGACTCAACAAAACAGAACTACAAATGAGTTAAAACTATAAAATCAGAATTCAGTTAAAATGCCTGCTGGACTTCTTCTTTTTCTAAGTCTTCTGTAGGCACCAGAAGTTCAACAGGGAGGGTGGCCTGCCTGGCCTCAACTAGAAGCGAGTTCTATAAAATTGGGCCTGCAGTACTGACACAGCTCCTGGTGGATACGAGTCATGCATCCGATCCATGGGGGACCACTGACAGTGACTCCCCTGAACAAATACACACACACACACCTGCCGTCCGCATCTGCTGCCATCTGCTAGCAAAGAGTTATCACATTTGCTCACACTGTTGAGAACAAAGACAAGAAAAAGGGTAAGTGAAAAGAGAACTCTAAAGCATGGTGTTCATTCACTGATCTATTCAGGGATGTCTTTCTCCAATTTAGATAGTGTTTCCCCCCCCCAAGTAAAACTGTGCCCAAAAAAGCCCACTGACTTAAATAATAAATAAATCACTAACTTATTAAAATCTGTAGCATCGTGAGGAAGGGACACGTTACAAAACGTATCAATACTTTCACAATTCTACCATCCTAAGACACAAGGAATTCAACACACACTGGATAAATTCAACCTCACAATGAAAATAGTATGTCACCAGTACAGAGCTAAATGAACAGCCCCCAAAAAGAAACACATAAAAAGCTAAAACTAATCTACTAGTGCCAGTTTTGTTGCATTGCTAAAGAACAGCAAGCAAGCAACAATAACCAGCTCGTTTTCTTTAAACGATTCTGTAAGACTTTTTGAAATGTTCAAGAGGCACATAAACAGCGTTCACCTCTGCAGAAACACCCCCAGGTCTCAGCAGACAACCGTAAAGAGGGAGCCCTCAGCTCTTTCCGCCTGGGCAGGCCAACAGAGTTCTCATGCTTGACATAGTCAAGAATGCGCTTTTCTGTCTCAGAATCTCTGAAGCACAGAAGCAGCTGGTAAGGAAGAGGGTCCAGCGAGAAGGAACCAAATCTGCTAAAACAAGCCTGGAACTTTCAGCTCTTTCTCTCTAGAGACAGAAGGAGAGCCAGGAGCTAAAGTCAACGTCCTCATTTGTTTCCAGAAAACAAGGGCATGTTCATACAAACAATTTGGCTCAATAAAGATCTTAACATGACAGACTGGTTCCCTCATGACGATGCTTACGTGCATTTACAGAAGGTATAGGAAATCTAATCCAGCGGTAACTGGGGATCCACCAGCCACAACAAAGTCAAGCGAAAGGTGATGGAGGTTTGACTGATGAGGAGGAAAGAGGAAAAGGACTCGGGTAGAATAGGCAGGCCTGATGCAGGCTGCAAACCACCGGCTAAAAGAGGCTTAAGGTCACATCCACACTATACATTTAAAGCACTCTTTTCTTATACAGCTGGGCTCCATCACCACCCCCAAACCCTGGGAACTGTAGTTTATGAAGGGTGCTGAGAGGAGACCCCTCACAGGGCTACACTTCCCAACTCCCTTAACAGACCACTCTTCCCAGGATTTCTGGGGGGAAGCCATGACTGTTGAAGTAGTATAAGAAGGCTTTAAACATATGGTATGGCTGTGACCCTAAGCAGCCTTCAAATAGGTCTGCAAAAGAAGCTAGTCCTGCTTAGCTTAGCTACCTGTCCACAGCTATTTATGACCGACACACGTTGCCAGGAAAGAAAAATAAACTTTGACAAGGCTTTCTAACTTGTTGCCTGGAAGCCATTCCTACCCACCAGAGGGGAGCAGGCAAGTGTCCATCTACAAGTTTGGACTTAACAGCTACAGCTGAAAGATCCCTTCACAAGATTCTGTAGCATGAAAAAAAACCCAGTTAACTGGAGCCTGGTGGAGAATAGCCAATGGAAACGCTATTGCCTGAAAGTAAGCCTGTCTCACTAAAAAACTGGTGGCTGCTGCATTTTGAACTTTGCATTTAGACTTCCAGGAATTGCTTTCAACATCTTCTCTGGCGGATCCAAGTCAGCCTCAGAGCTCTCACACTTGCATAGGCGCCATCCCGGCCTGCATTCATGTTTCACAAAGGGGAGGAGGTGGGAACTCATGTCTAACGCCCCAAAACTGCTGAACTGCATGTCCTGAGAGAAACATAGTAGCCGCAGCTTGACACTGGCTTGTAACAAGGGGATGGTCAGCCTGCAAATCCAGATCTAAGAGAGAAGTTCTCACACAGGCACCCTCTTAGAGAGTGCCCAGGAACCGGAAATGTTGAAGCTTTCCTGCCAGGGGGAAAAGCAGAACCCTTACCAATTACTAACTGGTTTTTTGTTTTTTTTTAATAGACAACACATTCACAGGACCCTAAATTCCATGCAACTTCCACATCTGCACGGCGCTGCTGTGGACATATGTCACGGCACAATTACAGCCCAGAATAAAAAAGAATGCTCAAGAACTGCACCGGGGGGAGGGGAGGGAATGCAGAGGGCATGAAAGCTGATGGTGGCACAGGCCTGCTGCTTGCCCAATGCATGTAGCCACACCCCAAGCGCACTTGGGCCTCATCAACTCCCGAATGATCTCAAGAAAGGCTTCCTGCCCACTTAAGGAGACTGCATCTGCCCTGCTAGTTTCCACTTATGCCTCATATTCTCATAATGCTTGCTCCCAGCTCCTGGGCCACAAGCCAGGTTGGCAGCTTAGAGGGCATCCGGTTTTTAACAGCCCCGGCTGCACGCTTGACTTGAGAGTTGTAAACACCATGTGTTACCCTTCCGTTTGAAAACAGGGTGCATTTATTTGTACGTCAGGGAGAAATGGTGCCGTGGGCTTCTCTGTGCCACGAGGCTGACTGAACTCTCTCATGGGCCTTCGGGGTTTTTGATAAGGGTTAAAATGATCCCACTAGTACAAACACACACGCCACTCAAATGCTAACAGCTAATGCCACTCAAATGCTAACAGCTGCTAACAGATGTTGCTGCAGGCAGCCAGGAGAATATTGGTCACCTGCCCATTAGACTGCTAGTAATACTTCTCTACAAGTACTCTTGAAGTCTTTATTGGTAGTTATAATAGATGCTTGCCCCACAAGCACAATCTCTTTCTCGCTTCCACACACCAGTAATCCCTCAGTGAGGCAGAGCTCTCACAGGAACATACAATTTCACAGGAAGGATCAACACAGCAGCACTCAGACCAATACCACCACTCCATTTCATAAAGAGGTGATGAAAAAACAAATCCTCATAAGCACATAAGTAAAATTTAATGTCATAGAGAGAGATGTGAAGGCCCAGGGAAAAAACAGAAAATTTCAGGGGGGGAAATGGTTGGTGGTGGTTGTTTTTCAATTTTTCCAGAAAAAAAATCTGGAAAACCAGAAAAAAAGAGGGGGACTCTCTTTTTTTTCAAATTGTTCAGGATTTTTCCTGGCCTTCACATCTCTAGTCTTAGTGCAAGGGTTCCCAAACTGTGATCTGTGGACCACCAGTCCTCTGCAAGTATCATTCAGGTGGTCTGTGGTATGCCTAGCAGCTACCACAGTGCATTACAATTGCTTCAACAGGCAGACAAATCATTACACAGTCCTCCAAGAGCCTCAGTGGTCAGTGAGGGGAAATGTTTTGGAACCACTGTCTTAGATGATAGGTTGGCTCAAGCAGCAAAGCAGGTACCCTGAAGGTCACTTCACCACAAAGAGGGGGGAAATATATTAATGTCCAAGTGAACTAATGATGCCCCCAAATTGAAAAAATTGTAGCTGCTGCATAGAACAGAAAGTACAAACAAGCAAACAAAATTAAGATGTTCACCACCACCACAGGTCCAAAATCAAAATGAAGACCGAAAGGATATGTACAGCCAACGCAGTCTGGCAGGGGGAAAAAAATCACACAGCAATCTGGGCTCAGCCCTAATCTTCTGCCACAAATATTCTTAAACACAAAATGTCATCTCCATGATAAGTATTCTGAAGACATCTACATTCCAGGAACATTTCCACTTTTGCCTATGACAACTTTCCTGGAGAGGAAAAAAAAAGGTTTACATCCTCAACCTTTCTAAAAATATTTAAACAACAGAGAAGATACAGAAAACATACACAGAAGCTCAAAATCACAAGCGGAGAAGCCCCCGGTTCAAACCACAGTTCAACAGCCTTACAGGAGAGATATGGGTCACGGGATTACTATAGGTGAAGTTCTTTGAACTACATTTGAAATAAATTGTGGAAAATGTGAACTATTATTAATCATCCTTCAACTGAGGGTATAGACTGAAGCCTGGGTAATGAGAGGTTGCTAATATTTCCCCCCTAAAACTTACTTTCTATCAATGCCAGATATAATTGAATGACTCTGGGCATTGGGATTTCAGCAAGTCTTTTCTCAGAGTGATTTCACTCCACCATTCCCCATCCAAATTCAAAGTAGTGAGAGACAGACATCCATCTCTATTTTCTCCACAGGCCTCGCCATCAACTAGAAATGCCAGCTAGAAAAACAATTTTCAGCCTCAGATACTATCCTTTCCAGCTGTTTTGTTAAAGAGAGTCCCTTTTGGATTTAAGTTCTTATACCCCCTTCCCTTTAAAATCTTCTCAGCAAATATTCCCAGGGCTGGGATGGAGAAAAGGCATTTCAAATCCTAGAATACAGTAAAGTTTATAGGAACTAGCTTCGTTTTTAGGCCCCTGAGAAAACGGGAATCTCTCCCTCTCACAATGCAATCCTGTGTGATACCTGAAGAAACTATTATTTCTTTACCATTCTTCTTAAGCCCATTCCCACATTTCCTTACACCATTCAGAAAGGAAACCCTGCTTCTTTGCAGGCCTACAGCAGCTATATAAGCACTGTGCACCCCTTTCTCATCCACTCAAAATAAGCAACAGGGTCACAACCACAGCTGCCAACCCACAGACAGAGTCTACGATAACGACCAGTCCATGTCAGACATTGATGCCAGAACAAATCTCATCAACCTAAGAACAACCCTGCTGCTGGATCAAGGCAAAGGGAGGCCCACCAAGGCCAGCATCCTGTTTTCACAGAGGCCAGCCAGATGCCCATTATGGGAAGCCCACAAGCAGGACCTGAGCGCAACAGCGACTCTTCCTCATTTGTGGTTCCCCAGAAACTGGTATTCAGAGATGTAGTGCCTCTGATGCTGGAGATAGTGCATATTATTATTATTTATTCTGTATCCCACCCTCCCAAAGGATCCCAAAGCAGCAAACACATCAATAACAATATCACTAACAACATTCTAAAATGGCCAGTAGGCAACGATAGCCATGAATCCTCCATGAATCTGTCTTATCCCCTTTTAAAGCTGCCCAAGTTGGTGGCCATCATCACATCTTGCAGCAGTGAATTCCACAGTTTAACTATGCACTGTGTGAAGCAGCAGCATGTCTTTACACAACAACCTGTGCCAGAGAGAACCCCCCCCCGACAGTTTGTGGCCTGCTGGCTAGCATATTGACAAGAATGGCATGTATACACACACACACACAAATTCTGGTTGTGCCCCACGCACGGCAGCTACTTACATCAAAGGCTGCTTGGTGCAGCCCTTCCTCCCCACTCCTCAGCCAGCAGCGGCTCAGCTCACTCAGTTCCAAGATGGGCTGCACTTTCAGGCGGACAGTCTCCCCCGACTGCCGGATCATTTCCACAATCTCATCCCGGGACTTATTTTCCACGTTGCGCCCATTTATCTCCACCAGCCGGTCACCCGGCACCAAGCCGAGGGCCAGATCTTTGGTCCCGGCACCTGGTTCAGCAAAGTGCACCACCCGCCTGTACACTTGCCCGTCAGCAGCCCTGTCCAACATAGTGGTGCGGCGCAGCGAGAAGCCAAAGTCGCCCGTGTTGCGTCGCTGCAGCTCCAGCTGCCTGGGCACAGGAGGCTGAGGGGGCACCACCAGGGGGAGCTTCAGCTCAGCGGGGAACCTCTTGCTGACTACCTCAGGCAGCCTGGTCCGGGAGGCAGAAGGGGTGCGGAGAGGTCCCGCCGGCAGCCCGCCTTCTTTGGCAAGCTGCACCTCCAGCGTCCGCGTTTCCACCTGTGGGGAAGGGGCGGCCGAGTGCTCGGAGGGTGTGGAGGTCTCCGAGGTGCTTTCGTCACGACTCTTCTGCGAGAAGGAGAACCTCTTGACTATCATCTGAGAGTTCTGCTTGGCCAGTGAGCCAAACTTGGCAGCCCGCTGCAGCACCGACCCCTTGAAGTTGCCATCGTCCACCTTGAGGTCATCGCTGGAGCTGGCCGTGCTGAGGTGGCCAGAATCCAGGATCACACTCCCCCGGTTGCTGTCCGAGTCAATGTCAGTCAGGTGGAGGTCAGAGCCACTGGCCACCTTGATGGGGATGGGGTTGGAGATCTCCAGCCGGTTCTTGGCGTCCCTCTTGGAGGACCGGTTGAGGTTGAAAAAGCCCCGGCGCAAACTCATCTCCTCCAGGCTCTTCAGCTCGGCAGCTGACATCCTCTCCTTCTTCTCCTTCTTCTCCTTCTTCTCCTTCTTCTCCTTCCTGGAGCCATCTCTGTCCTTTTTGATCAGGTGAAACATGGCAGAAGGTCACCCTGGGAGATACCCCGGGGCCAACAGCGGCCAGGAGCTGGCAGCCACAGGCTCCAAATTCTTGATCTCACCAGTTTCCCTGTAGAAAACACACACAGAAAATGTGCTACTAATTATATTAAATCATAATTTATGTTTGTGTCATTAATATAATTTTATTTTTTATTAAAGTATTAAAATGTTCAGATTCGTTTATACACAGATGAAAGCTAAATGGGACATGAGGTACAGTAATCCCTCAGTTAGCGAAGAACATGCGTTTCTGGACATTAGTTCTTTAATAGACCCTTTGGGACCAGAGGTAGGAATCGCATCGGAAGAATAGGGAAAGGTTCCTACAACACGAAAACAAAGAACGTTTCAAAATATTTCAGGAAACTTCTTATTCAAAACTAACAATACGCATGTCTGAAATGAAACAACCAGGTCAGGTCAGCCTTGCATACAGACCCCTTGAAGGCTTCTTCCAGGGATACCTGCCTTGCCTGTTTTCTTTTATCCTGGAGCATCTTGTTATAGCAATCTAAAGCTCTGAGCACAGTTCTCCTCTCCATACACTCGAGCAGGCTGGCAAGGGGCAGCTGCTGCCAACACCACCACCACCCTGTTTTTAAATTGTTTTCATATTGTTTTCATAATGTTTTAAATTTTAAAATTGTGTTTTAAATTGTTTTTAAAATATGAAAACAATTTAAAAACAATTTAAAATTGTTTAAGTTTACAGTACGGCAAAAGTGTTATACGGTTGAGTATTATCTTGATAGATGTTCAGACCCCACTTGAGACTGTTATTCTGCCCTTCCTCTGAAGAGTGGCTATTTATCCTCACAACCACCCTGCAAGGTGGGCTGAGAGTTAGCAACTTGCCCATGGCTACCCACCCAGAGGGCCTTATAGCTAGCAAGGACTCGATTCCCTCATGCCACCCCAAGTCCAGTCCTAACACTCTGGCCACCATATCACACTTTGCATATTAGTGGATTGATGGGTGGGTGTTTTTAAAAGACTCCCCCCCCGCCACCAGTTTAGGGGTGCTGTTTATTAGCTATTTCAGCAGAATGCCATTTCCTGGATGTTTTAAAAGAGGATTTTCTAATTGTCAAGGGTCAATCTGCCCTTATTAAAATAGCTCTAAAAGTGGAGAGGGCTTGTGGGTTTCGGACTCTGCTCTAAGCCAGCCAGTCTTGGGAGTCCCCGCTGCTGACAAAGGCTCTTGTTGAAGAAACAGAGGCCCCTGTGAGGCCAAGGAAAAGCACTGCCTGGCTGGAGTTTGCTAAGAGTCAGACGCCTCTCTTTCTCCCACTCAGCTCCTTCACCCAGCCGCACCCCAAGGAAAAGGGGTCAGGCCCACTCATTAGGCACTTTAGTTCTCCTACACAAAGAATTGTGAGCTGGGGTGGTGGGGAGATAGGGAGCCACAGCATCTCACGATGCAGCCAGGCAAACTCTGAGGAACAGTGCCTCTTTCAAAAGCTTGCACCTTTGCAGCAACAAGCAGGGATGAGACCTGATGTGCCAGAGAGATGTAGGGAGAACCAACATCCCACTGCCCGGCTGGGATTCTCTCCCTCCCAGATAGCCTCGAGTCCTGAGACCCCTGAGGGTCAAAGAGGAATCACCTAAGGCACAACTGAAAATTTTGCTTATCTAAAACCATTCATTTGAATTAAAAACCCAACTAAGCGACCATTCGAGAGATGCAGCTCCTGAGCATTTGCATCGCATCAAAGTTACACCCTAGAGCTACATCTGCACTATGCATATAAATTCCTTCCAAACCAGCTTATGCAAAAAGGGGCACCCATTTGGAGAACTCAGGATTAATTTTATGTTTCAACTATGATGTCAGATTCCAACTGTAAGATTACAGAAAACATAGCCAAGTTCTTCACCGCAGCCATTTAAACTAGGACAAAATTGTTAAAGGGGGAAGATGAGTCCAGAGTCAAAGTTACCTGTATTTTTAAATTATTTTTGATAGTGGATTTTGTTATACTTTTATTTTAAAAGGCACGGTCTGTGCACATGTGTATTTTTTTTTTGCTACTTGATAACCCCTTATCTGATGTTCATGGTCTGTAGACCAAATAAACTATGTAGATATAATGGGCACCTTCCCTGTCACACACAAAAAAAATCCTGGAACTTACTGAAATCATCCCAAAGCCAACATAGGGTCCCACCCTTTATTAGGCCCATCTAAAATGTTACAAAATAATGAGAAAGCTTTTGACTTCTCCAGTCAAAAGCTTCCTAACGGAGAGCAAGGTGGTGTTGGGAAGATTAGTCTCTGGTACAAAAGTTTTCATTTTATTCTGAGGGCTACTGGGGCATAAAGCCAGTAATGGCTGCTTCTCCATTTTTAAAGAATATAAATTCTAGCAGTTATTCAGATCAAATCTAGCAGCTAGATGGATGCCTCTTTAATGCTCAGAAGAAGGGCATGATGGGATATTACAGAGGGTGGCTATCAATCACTAACATCTGAAACACGGGGATATACCTTCTCTGAACATGGAGGTTCTATTTAACTACTCCGGCTAATTCAGCTGCTGATACACCATGAACTATGCACCATGAACTTGCCAAATTCTGTAGGAGGGCTGGTGGATTACTAAACAAAATTTCTCAGCCTCTCACAAAATTGTAGGGTCCCTTCGGCATAGCCATGGGAGAGGACAGGTCTATCGATGGTCATGAGGTTAAGATAGCAAAATAGAACCCACAGTTTCTGCAGCAGTCTACCTGCAAATACCAGATGTTGGAGGCAAACACCATGGAAGTGTTTTTGCCTTCATTCTCTGCCCCAGGCTTCACAGAAGCCAGCCAAAGATATTTACAGTAAGAAGAAGGGCCATAGCTCAGTGGCAGAGCACCGGCTTGGCATCCAAAGGTCCCAGGTTCAATTCCTGATGGCATCTTCAGGTAGAACTGGGAATGTCCCCTGCCTGAAACCTTGAAGGGTTGCTGCCAGTCAGTGTAGGCAATACTGAGCTAGATGAACCGATGGTCAGACTCATCATAAGGCAGCCTGCTATGCTCCCATTTAAATCAGCCCTTAATTCTGACCCATGAAGACTGGAATCCTGCTTCCTGCTGGGAGGAAGGGTGGGGATATAAATCTAATAAATGAATAAATAATATTTGTAGGGAAGAAGCTGTAGCTCAATAGTAGAACACCTGCTTTGTATGCAGAAAGGTCCTCGGTTAAATCCCCAATGGCGTCTTCCTGCCTCAAATCCTGGAGAGCTGCTGCCAGTCAGTGTAGACAGTACTGAGCTTCATGGGCCATTGATCTGACTTGGATTAAGGCAGCTTCCTATCTCCCTATGCTGCCTGAGGAAAGGTTAAGATGGCAGCACCCCCCATCTTCCATTCTCTGGACAGATCTTGTTTCAACATTGGCAATGCAACATCATCCTCCGCCACTCTTGAGGGCAGCAGGCAAGAACACGCAGCTGTGTCCTCCTAATTATGATGATGATCCCCCCCTTGCCTGCCCCCCCCAGGATCTTCCACCTGAAAGGGCTGCATCGCTCTGCCTAACAGTAGAACTGGCTCCGTGGGAGGGCCACTGTCAAAAAATGGGCCAGCAGACCTTTGATACAACCCAGCAGGGCTTTTGTAATGTTTACGGCAGGTCTACTTGCAAGTTCCTCCTCTCCCCCAACCCCAAAACGGCAACATAACAGCGTTCAAGGCCTCCTTCCTGGACGCTGCACATATTTCGGCACACACAACATGACTGTCTCTTGCACCAGGCCTCAGGCTGGAACAGCCGGGGCAAAGTCAGGCAGCCCCTCAATAAAACAACGCATCAATAAGGGGAAGTCCACAGCTTCTTCAAAAAGCCATCTAGTTCGGTTTTCACTCATCAGTAAAAGCCTAAATCATCCCCAAAGTGGGCCCCACCTGAATTTGATACCATTTCAGGCAACAAATCCTTGGGTATGGAAGTAAAAAAAGCAAAGCTAGCCCATGAAGAGGCCACCTCAACCAGACAGGAACACCACCACCCCCCTCTGAGCAGGTGAGCAAGACTGGAGGATTTACTACTATTTGCACACCAGGACTCCGAACTTCCCAGGGAGGCTAGTAAAAGGCTGCAACCCTGGCTGCGTACACACCATTAACTTTAAAGCACATTTAAAGCACATTCACACCCCTAAAGAATCCTTAGAACTGTAGTTTACCCCTCACAGAGGTACAATTCCCTGCACCCTTTATAGTTTCCAGGATTCTTTGGAGGGTGGAATATTCTTTGGCCCCATCTGCACTATAATGTACATTTAAAGCCTATCATACCACTTTAAACAGTCATGGCTTCCGCCAAACAATCCTGGGGACTGTAGTTTATTATGGGTGCTAAGAGCCAGCGTGGTGTAGCGGTAAGAGTGTCGGACTGGGGCAGGGTTCAAATCCCCGCACAGGCATGACCATGCTCACGTGTGACCTTAAGCCAGTCAGCGTCTCTCAGTGTACTCTACCTCATTAGGACGTTGTGAGGATAAAATTGGGAGGAGGAGAACCATGTTTGTATGCCACCTTGAGCTCGTTGGAGGAAAGATGGGCTATCAATGTAATAAATAAATAACATTAGACAGATAGAGATAGATTAGATAGAGATGGAGAGAGTTAGGAGACTCCCTATTCCCCTTGCAGAACTGCAATTCTCAGAGTTCCCTGGGAAGAGGGATTGACTCTTGACACTTAAACCACTGTGGGAATTGTAGTGCCTAATGATTTCTGCACCTTAAACTATAGTTCCCAGGATTCTTTGGGAGAAGCAATGACTGTTTAAAGTGGTATGATATTGTTTTTAATGTACAGCATGGATAGGGCCTTTAAATGTATGATGTGTACACAAACCTTCATTTGTTGTTATGCCCAGACCTGGTGTGCAATACTTGCTCTGGCAAAGCCAAGCTAGTTCCTTGTGAAACTGCCTTGCCTCAAAGAGAGAGAGAGAATGCATGGGAAGAAAATGGCAAGGAGAGGCTGCCAAGACAGAAAAAAACCCCACATTCCACACACCCCACGGCTGAAACTCGCTTTCCCTGATTTCAGACTCCGGATCACACCCACTTGCTGAACAAACACACCAGGTATGTTATGACACAGCAGGATCACAAGCGGTAACTCAGCTCGATGCGAGCACAAAGGCAACTTTGCTAACCTCCCACCCAACACCTCCCAAAACCGCAGCAGTTTAAAGGTTAAGGTTCAGGGAGTGAACCAACGCAACACATTACATGATGCACAGACAGCAGCCACAGAACCTGTCCCACCAGAGACACACCTGGCATGTCTTGCGACAGGACAAAGGGCAATCCGGACAGCCCCTTGACCCTGCTGCTCACCTCACACCACTTGCTGGCGACTCGTGATGCTTTTTAAAAAAGACTGATTTTCTTAATCTGGCATTTGTTAAACCAATGAAGTTACATTTCTGAGGCATTCTGTTGTAGATGGGCACAGGCCGTTCTGTAGACAGTGCAACACTGCAGCCCACGTGAGTCCTTGTTCACATGAGCAGCTACTTCTGTTTAAGGGGCAAGTCTGAACAACAGCCCTTAGTGTTCTTTTAACTCCCATAGTGTTCTCACAGAGAGGAGTCTGGCAGAGTAATAAAGGAAGAGGGATATGCACTCTTCTCTACGCTGTTTGTGTAAACATTATAGAAGTAGGGCTCAGTTTTCTCCTTTATAAGGTTCCTCTGTCCACCACCGTTTCTTGCACTTGCAGAAGCCAGAACTTAAGGCTGTGTACATACCATACATTGAAAGCACATTCCCCACCCCAAAGAATCCTGGGAACTGTAGTTTACCTCTCACAGAGCTACAATTCCCAGCACCTTAACCAACCACAGCTCCCAGGATTCTTTGGAGAGTAAAATGTGCTTGAAATGAGAGCAACTCTAGAATAGACTCACATTTGTTTGGATTGTTAAACCCATATTAAGAAGGTGCGATATAAAATCAAACATAACGTAGGATTCCCTACCTAGCCCAATACTGTCTCCTCTTGCCAGCCAGCAGCTGGCTTTCCAGGGTCTCAGGTAGAAAGAGGAATCTACCAGATGCCAGGGATTGCGCCTGGGGCTTTCTCTATAAAAAACAGGTGCTCTCTCCCCACAGTCACTCCTAAGACAAATAAAGATAGCCTCACGTGTCTTTGCTGAACGTAATCCCCTTGCATTATATTATGCAGTCCTATCTACAAAACACACACAACAGAACAGATAAAGTAAAGGCACACCTTCCAGAATGACCATTAGAGGGCCTTACACCGTTGTACATTGGTCATGCAAATGTTATTACTACGACTCCTTTGCAATGAGAGGCAGACATGGGCCTATCCTCAGACATCCTCACAAACAAGGCTATAAACCTTAAATATTTTAAGCATGCGCTTAAAAAAAAATGTGAGGAATGAAAGCAGCAAAGTCATCTGCAAACATGTGCACCTTACAGGTATACTCTCCAGCTCCTGCCTTAAAAAATGTACAAGACGGCTTTCTACGTACAAGTCAAATTACAACAATGGATATCGCTGCTTGTGCCACGTAGCACATGACCAGGAGTGCTTAAAAGATGGATGCATGGCCATAGCTGGTGGAACATTTGCTTTGCATGCAGAAGGTCTTGCGTGCAATCCCCAAGGGCATCTCCGGCAGGGCTGGGAAAAGACGCCTAAATGAAACCTAGGAGACACGCTGCCAGTCAATGTAAGCAATATCAAGCTAGATGGGCCAATGGTCTCACTAAGGCAACTTCCTCTGTTCCTATTTAAAGCACCCCAGGTTCTGACAAGGGAGCCTTTCCCAGCTCTATCCGGAGATGCTTTTGGGGACTGAACCTGGGACCTTCTACATGCAAAGCAGGTGCTCTACCACTGAACTACAGCCCTTCCTCTAAAAAGAAAGATTCTAGTCCTCATTGTTCTAAATAAAAATGTGGTTGAAATAGGAGCTTTGGAAGCTTCCTTATGCTGTCAGACTATTGGTCCACCTAGCTCAGTACTGTCTACGCTGACTAGCAGTGGCTCTCCAAGGTTTTTGACAGTGGGGTCCTCTCCCAGGCCTACCTAGAGGTGCTGGCATTGAACCTGGGGTCTTCTTCATGCAAAGCATGTGCTCTGCCCCTGAGCTGTGGCCCTCCTGCTACTACCAGACAAGGTTCACAGACACCCCCCCCCAACAAACCAGGCCACCTCGGACTGTGTTTACAGTAAGTAAAGGTGTTTCCTAGCACTGCTGAAGCATGCCCGAAAAAGATTCACTTGCTGAACTGCTACTTGCCATGTCACTGTTTTAAGATTAAAAATTTTCATTCCTAACAAAGAGTTAATGCCAGCCCACCCTGGAAAAGCAGATAGAGAGAACATGCCTCCTTTCTTGCAGAGTGTAAATCAAATACTTCGCCAGCAACCACCATCACCTCAAAAAAAACACTGAACTGCGCATACACACCACTCTGCAAATGTGGACTATGCCATGCATCAAATTGGGAGAACTGGTGCTCTGTACGCTCAGAAAGCACCATCAAAACCTCGTAGGTGTGACTGGCACTCACACCCTGCACTCTCAAGGTGATACACAGCCTCCCTCCTCAAATCAGATCACTGTTATTATAACTAATTAGACTTCAAAACCATCCTTCACCATGAGGGCCCAGGGCGGGTTGTAACAATTTCAAAATGCAATATTACAAACAGTTAAAACAGATTGCAATCAAGAGCATAAATTGGGTCCTAAAATATACATATCTCAGGTGTCAAGGCCAAGGTAACGAGATCCGTCTTTGTGTTCGATGCTTCTGATGAAAATGCAGGATTAAGGAGACACCCACTGCAGCAGTCAGCACATTGACACACACAGTTTAAAATTCTGTGTGCGGGTGCAGGAATGAGAAATGCACAGCCAAGCCCTTTCCTGTGTGTACTAACACATGTCAATACAACTTTAAACCCAAAATTGCTTCCCAATCACACCCAGATTGATGTTTTCAATAGAGAGAGCACGCATAACATATTCTGCCTCGTATAACGTTCGCTCACACAAACACACCTTCACGGGACAGGCCCACATCGCACAGCCTAGGCCAATTCAAAGGCCTGGAACGGTGACAATGTTTGACGCCTCCTCGCGCACAAGCGAGAGAAAGACTAGTTATTCAAAACGCACACGCTTTGAACAGCCCAAGAGCTTCCCCACACACCCCACACTAGCACACCTTTAAACCCAGGACCTGCTTTTCACCTGCCCCTGCCCCCGGGGTTCAAATGCAAGGCACCTAACCCAGTTCAAAGCTCAAAGGAGAAATCATGTGCGTGTGTGTTTGAGAGAGAGATAGAGAGAAGTACTGGAACATGCACAAACTTCTCTCTCACACACACACAACCTCTGTGCACCCTTTCACACAAATACACCTTGAAACCCAAGACCTGCCTCTCACTCACCCTCTGAAGGATATGCACATATAGAGGACGTGTATGCCTGCAAACCAGCGAGAAAGAGAAACACAAGGTCTGGCTGATGCTACCTGTGTAACGCCATTCATACACTCCTTTCCCAGGCCCTGCCTCTCACAGCCAGAGGATGATGCACACCACACACCTAGGCCAACTTAAAGAGAAGGGGTGGGTTGGAGCTGAGCTCTGTGAGTGCGTTAGAGATGCACATATTTTGCCACAGATGGCACCAGCATGCACTGTGTGCAAATACCCACCCCATCCGCTTAACCCCCCTCTCTTTGCACAAATGGCCCTTAAAACCCAGGATCTGCCTCCTCCCACTCACCCCTAAGTGAATGTGCACACAGAACACACATTTCTCAGGGGGGGGTGCATGCATTCACACCAGTGTGCTTGAACACACACACACACACACAACCTCATGCGTCCCCTTCCCACACCCAAAAGCCCTTTCAAACCCAAGACCTGGTCCTCCCCTAAACCCGGGAATACCTGCACTCCCAGTAGATCCACCAGCACCGATAGACCTAACTTAGTCGCGTGTCCTTTCATTCAAACGCGTCTGCTTGGCGTAAGGACTTACGTCGGTTACAGCCCCTGTGTGCACACATACGCAAAAAACACACGTGAATCTGTGTTCGCTCCCTCGCGTGTGTGTGAGAGAGACGGGGGGGAGAACACGCGTTATCTTCTGGACCCGCCAACAGAGAGAAGGGCGTCTGCACGCATCTCTCGCTCCCTTCACACGACGAGAGCGGGCCCGTGCACGCAACAATGCCCCTGACTTGGGAAGGGAAGGCGAAGAGCCGCTTCCTCACACACACACCTCAATATTCACCGAGGAGGAGGAGAAAGAGGAGACATCGCTGCTTCTCCTCCTCCTCCTCCTCCTCCTCGGCCCGCACAGCCATGGCGGCCTCCCCGCTTTTACTCAGTCCTTCTCCCCTCACTCACCGGGGAGCGCGGCTGGATGCGGAGGCCCGGCGCGGCCTCGCTGCTGGATGCGGCCCCGGCTGCTGTGATGGTAAGCACGGCGCCGCCTCCTCCCTCCGGCCGCCGCTGCTGCAGCTCCGGGGCCGGCATCGAGGGAGGCGACGGGGCGGGGAAAACGGGGCGGGCGCCGAGGCGGCGGGAGGGCCCAGGCCGGCCTGCGGAGGAAGAGCCGCCCTCGCCGTCCCTCCTCGCCGGGCCGCCCCGCCGCTCTCCCCGAGGGGAGGAAGAGCCAGGCAAAGCGGGGGGCGCCGCTGCCAGCCCCACATTGGGTAAACGGCGGGCTGCAGGGGATTGTGGCCGCCCTTTCCCGACAGTGCCGCCTAATGGTTAGAGCGCCGGCCGGGGAGGCCAGGGTCTAAATCCGCGCGGGGGGGGGGGGAGTCATTGTTTCTTTCAGCCTAATCCTACCTCACAGGGTTATTGTGGGGATGAAATGGGGAGGGAACACGCGCAGGCCACCTTGGACCCCTCGGAGGACAAGCTCGGAAATGTATTTATTAATTCGTCGTCATCATCACCGCTGTTTATTTGTATGCCGCCTTCCCGTGGCAAACTACGCTCAAGGCGGCTCGCAACCTGAAAAAGAAGTTATACAATTCACTGTTAGAAAATAAATTCAAATAGTCAATAAGTTAACAAAAGCATCCATTATATTTCTGTCCCACCGTTTTCCTCCTTGGAGGACAATTTATTTATTATGTTTATATCTCACCGTTTCCTCCAAGGAGCTTAAGGTGGCCTACAAACAGGGCTCTCCCCTTCCTTCCCTAGTTTATCCTCACAACGACCCTGTGAGGGAGGTTAGGAGACCCAAGGTCACCGCAGTGAACTCCATGGGGCTGAGCGGGTTTAGTCCAACGCCCTCATCGTTACACTGTGCTGGCTGTTGTACTTGTGGGGTTCGGGGATTCAATGCTAGTCAACCCATTGAAGTTAATGGTCATGCCTAGCTCAGGTCCAGTCACTTAAGCGGGGGGGTGGTGGTGGTGGTCTACTCTTGAGTAGGTCTTGGATTGTCGTTGATTTTATATATTTTGACTACCTTTCTATCCAGCCCTCCTCCCAAAAGAGCATCGCTTTCGCCCTGGAGCTGCAAATGCTCCCGCGATAAAACAGTTAAAACACCTGAAAACAAGTTACCTCAGGCCCATCAATTTCAATGGGTTGTAGCCCACTCAGTCCTTCTCAAGAGGACAGACACACACCCCCATTGAAAATGATGGAGCTAAGTCCTGGCCGTTGATTTCAATGGCTTGCAGCCAACTGACCCCCACTCAGAGTAGGCTCCCATTGAAGATGATGGGGTGTATCAAATGTTAGTCATAGGGCAGACCCATTGAAATGAATAGGTGTGACTAACTTATCTCCATTAATTCCCGTGGACCTACTCCAACTTAGAACTTAGGTTCATTCCCACTAGTTGCTGAGAAGAATGATAATAGCAATAATGGAAGTAAGCCCCGTTGGCCACAGACTGACTTTCTCCTCAGAACAAAATAATAATGATGATGATGATGATGATGATAAAAAATGTTCTCTGGGGGGAAGTCAGTCAGAGTGTCCAAGGGACTTACTTCTGAGTAGATAACAATGGTTAGCGATAATGTAAATGACACTGAGTGAGAAGAGAAGAGAACCACACCAGTATTGTTCTCTGAGGGAAAGATGGACAACTTGTCTTAAAGGGGCTTACTTCTCAGTCGGTAAAATTATTATCTCAGAAGCGGGCGCCATTTGACACTGACTTTCCCCTCAGAACAATAAGGTTCACTGAGGGGAAGGCAGTCGGGGTCCAAAGGGGGTTACTTCCAAGTAGGGAACCCTAATAACAATTTGGAAGTAAGGCCCATTTGACAATGGTTGACTGACAAACGTACCCCTCCGAGAAGTTCACAATAATAAAATGTTCTCTGAGAAGTCAGTCGGGGTGTCCGAAGGGCCTACTTCCAAGTAGGGAACAGCAATGATGCAATTAATGATGATGTAAGTAAATCAGAAGTAAGCAAAAGCCCCTTTTGGCACTGACTGATTTTTCTCCTCAGAGAAGCTCTGAATAACAGTTAAAACACTACTAACAATAATAAAATCTTCTCTGAGGGGAAAGTCAGTCCCGGTGTCTAGTGGGGTTTACTTTTGAATAGCTATTGCTATCACTTACTCAGGAGTAAACCCCATTGGACACCCTGACAGACTGTCCCCTCGGATAAGATTTTATTACTGCTGATGGGGCTGCCCTGGGCTCCTTTGGAAGAAGGGCCAGCATTTAAATGTAATAAATAATTTTAAAGAATAATTATTACAAGTGTCTCTGAGGGGAAAGTTAGGCAATCAGTGTCATGGTGGGCTTGGTAAGTAAGTGGGCCTTACTTTCGAGTTATTAACATTATTTATTACATTATTATTGTTACTGTCATCTACTCAAAAGCAAGCCCCGTTTGGCACCTTGCCTGACTTTTCGCTCAGAGAACCTTTTGTTTATTATTATTATTATTATTATTAATTGTTGTTATAATTGTTTATTTTTAGCAGCTTCCCTGACAGGAAAAGGCAGTCAATCAGGTCCTCTGAAGAGGCTAACTTCCCAGTGAACATCATTAAAGGTAATAATACTGTATATAGAGAAGACACATGATTAAAGTAATCTTAATCCATCGATTGCATGAAGTTTAATGCATCGATTAAATCTGCATATATTTACAAGAAGGCGGAGGGAGTGTGCCTTCCCCCAGATTGTGAGTGCCTTGGGGCAGAGACTTGTCCTCTCTTTGAACATGGATCACACAATAACTTTAACAGCAGTTACCATCTCAGCAGAAGTATTCCCTCCTGGGCGAGGGTGGAGGAGGAATCCCTTTTCTAACAAGGTGCCTGCTACCCTTGGATTTCTCAGTACTATAATTAAAAACTAATTAACATTTTTAAAAAGACTGTTGCTGAATTAATTAGGGGCATCTCTTTAATCAACTAAGACTGCAATCCTAGGCACACTTTATTGGGAATATGCCTTATTGTGCATGCACAAATACTGGATTCACATGCACATTTGTTGAGATTTATCTATTAAAACTCAATCAACTCTTAAATCAAAAGGTCAACCTTAGTCTATTATTATTATTCTCCTCCTCGGAGGGGAGGTTTCCCCCATTTTTATATAATATTTAGGGATGGGGGGAAATTCAGTTCAGTTTGCATTTAAGTGTGAATTTGCCACAGTCACACTTTCCAAAACAATATGACGACAGCAACACAGCGACATTTGCACTTCTCCAAATTTTGTGATGCAGTTTTCCCACCATGCAACGGGTACAAGAATGTATATGTTCGGGTAAAGCGTGCATATTGGGGATTGCTTGCAAAATTGTGTATGTTGTTAAAAACCTCATACAAAAATGTGTTTATTAGGAGAAATTAGCACTAAAATGCTAAGGAATTTTCATAAGGATTTTGCAAATCGCTGCCGAAATTGCTGGATAACTGCACTGGAAAAAGTAGAATTGGGGAGAACCAAAAACTGACAGTTTAGTCGATCCCTAATAATATTTTCAGTAGCTGTTCTATTAGTTCAGGGATTTTTGTTCACTTCGTATCACTCCTGCGAACAGTATCCGACCCAACAGAAATGATGGCAAAATAATCCCACAGAGAAACGATGGCAGGATCCTTGGGGGAATTCCAAGGTTTGCAGAAGCACAAACAACCTTTTAAGACAAAAGTGTTGGGGACCAAAACAGCCCTATGAAGACTGAACATCCTCAGTAGCCACAGGCTGCTGGTAAGAGTTTGGGGGGACGGGGGGGACAGAAACTGTGGGAGGGCAGAGAGAGCTTGGGGTGCCCTGCTTGGAGGGAATGGCTGGCTGGGACCCTGAACAGATGCACTCCTGCTCTGTAACGATGATCCACAGCAACATTTTGTTGCAGCCCCTTCCCCCCTCATGTCTGGTCTATTGCCATCTTTTCATCCATTTGTCATTATATTTTTATCAAAGTGCAAGATGTAATCACCAGACTACATTTGTGTTAAGGCTGCATACACACCATACCTTTAAAGCACATTCCAAGTCCATTCCCCCCCAAATGCTGGGGACTGTAGTTTACCCCTCACAGAGCTACAGTTCCCAGCACTCTTAACAAACGAGGGTTAAGAGGTCCTGAGCTGGTCCTGCATTTTCAAGTGGCAGTGAATGATTTTGTTCGTTTGCAGTCTGATTGTATCTTTATCAACGAGGCAGGGCAGCCAACCGTGAAGGGTTCTGTTGTACAGTAGGCCATTTTGGTACATATCTTTGGTAATAATTGGGTAGCAATCAGACAATCCTGCATTAATTAGGAATAAAACCTTTTGTTCTCTTTTAAAGCAGACATTCTCCTAACCACTTCACAGCAGTCTCCTTACTGTAAAAAGTCCATTTTTAAAACTTCTTTGTTTTTGGAATCAAGTTTCTTGTGAAAGAGCACCAAATCATCTTTAATTGCACAATCTGAATTTACTGGTGTGTGACTGAATCTCACCAGCAAAATAACTACAGGGTAGAAGCACCAGTGTGGGGTTTTTTTTGGGGGGGGGGTTATAAAGGCCTTGTTCACAGGTTTATTTAAGAAAATATATGAAACCACTTTGTATAAAATATCTTAAGTACTGAGCAAGAGTTCTATATGTTTATTTAACTTTATGAAGAATCTCCCATTCTTTGAATCATGTCTATTAGATTAAGTATTATACTTTGCAATTTTGTCTTACAATTTTTGCATGATAAAAATCATGGCATATGGCCTTCAGAAGGTTTCCCACAAGAGAAGGTGGCCCACGCACTTGGAAAAGATTCCCCATCCATGGCTTTAAGGGTCAAAACCAACATTAGGAACAGGGCCCAGAAAGCGACTGGGAACCAGTAACACCAATAAAAACTGGTTTTAATATTGTGTTTTTAAATTGCTATAATCCACCTTGCAGTGAAGGGTGGGTATGAATGGTATTATGGGCAGGTTGCTGTTCCTCAACACTTCCCTTTCTTTTTGAAAGTTACTGTTTTATTGCATGTTCATAAACAGAACCCCCCCTCCCTCCACACAAACAAAAATAATGATAAGTACACAATACTCTTTGCAGCTTCCGCTCCATATAGCAGAGAATATTAAGCCTTTTTCTATATTGGAGGCAGAGTTCAATTAAAATAATGGGGAGACTTCTTTTTAAGGAAGAAATGAAATTGTTATTTGAATAATTGTAGTGCCCTCTAGCGGACAATGCTTCAAAAGGCACATCCAGCTTTACTTTAGAACACAGTGTAGTGGTGTTGGACTACGACTTGGGAGACCAGGGTTCTAATCCCCACAGAGCCAGGAAGCTCACTGCGTGACCTTGGGCCAGTTGCTGCCTCTCAGGGGAAGGCAATGGTAAACCCCCTCTGAATAATAACAATCCTGTTCCAAAGACACTGTCTGCCTGTACACTTCCAAGCCCAATTCAAAGTGCTGGTTCTGACCTATAAACCTCTTTATGACTTGGGACCCCAATATCTTCTGGGACGCCTCTCCCGATATGAACCTACCCAGGCCCTTTAGATCTTCTTCTGAGGCCCTTCGCCAGGTCCCTCCTCACAGGGAGGCTTGAAGGGCAGTAACAAGGGAGTGTGGTGTAGTGGCTAACATGTTGGACTACAACCTGGGAGACCAGGGTTCGAATCCTCACACAGCCATGAAGCTCCTTTTGCAATACGTATGAAAAGTGAACAAACTCATGCGATTATGCGGTTCCCAAATTACTTGCTTAGGCTGAAATTCTTACTTGTGAGTAACCGTAATGAAGTCAATAGTCTGTAATGAAGTCTGTAAACCGCCCAGAGAGCTTCGGCTATGGGGCGGCATATAAATGTAATAAATAATAAATAAATAAAAAAAATAGGACTTACCTCTGAGAAGACATAGTTAGGATTGCACTGCTAGTCTTTTGAGCCTCCAGTGGGCTGAACATTCAGGTTATGTATTCCAAAGTCCAACTTTTTCCAGCAAAACCTGAGCTTATGAAAAAAGAGTCTTTCAGATTCTTGCTATTTCATCTGACAGAGTGGAATCTAGTCCACAAAAGCTTCTGCGATGTCAGTGGTTCCCATAATTTTCTCCCAGTGCACCACTCCCGCTAGTGACGCCGCTGTTAGCAAGACATGCTTTTGCGGAAGAAAGCAAGCTGTGCTTTACTTCCAGGTCTTCCTTTGGTACTGCACCCCTTAGGCTGTTCAATGTTACTGCTTTTCAAATCATTTGGTAATTGGTATCCAGTTTTCTCTGTGATGAGGTTTTTAAAAAAGATGCTGCTGGGACTCGCTCATGTTTTCAAAGTGAAAAACCTGCTCTTTGCCCAAGCTGAGCAGGGGCTGCTTGCGGCCAGCAGGCAGGCACTCTGCGCACGTGCCACAGCACACATAGAGACAGACACACCTCACTGAGGGCTTTCCACTAATGGGGAGCCACGACTAAAAAAGCCCTGCTGTGGGTCAGTGCCAACCTGCAGCATCACCACCACCAAGGCTGATCATAGGGTCAGATATGGTTGCAAGATCCGAGGGACAGGGAAGGCAGACTGAGGTTGGAGAGGCAGAGCCCCATTCGGCCTTACAGACCAGCCTCCCGATGCGATGGGTTTGCCGCATTCCCCAAATAGGTCTTGGCCCTAGCTGGGCAACTACATTTTTGTTCCCTGTCTTACAGGTGGGTTTGCTACCAATTCCCTGGCTACCGTGGCTACCAGGACATCTCAGAGTCCGACCACCACGGCGGGGACTACCAGCACTGGCAAGAGTGGGACTTGCATGCCCAGACCTTCCAAGTCCAGTTGATCAGGCGCATCCAGTAGTAGGCCTCGAGGTACGTTCCCTCTCCCAGCGTGGAGCATCCAGCATCCACACACACTCCCAAACTCCTCTGCTCAGCACACACAGGCGCTGAGCCCGCGTGGGTCCTCCTGAGCTGGGGGATATCCTTCCTCATGCTGTCTTTCTTGCTGCCAAAGATACAAATGAACGGCTGGGAGAAAATACACAAGTGAAACAGAAAGCACTTAGTACATGTATTGGTGCCAGCACCTTCGCAACAAGGAGCCACAGGTAGAGAAAGCGATGGCAGCTTAGTGTTCCTTGAGTGTTTAAAAATAAAAGCCAGGCTTCTGCTCAAAACAGAAATAATGTAGGGTTTACTTTTTTACGTACTTTATTCAGCTTCTGCCAAGGAGCAGCTATCGGGGGGTACGAGGGTTAAGGGCATCAGGAAATCCTACTTTGGAAACCCTAAAGGGATGCACACCCCTCTCCAGCTTGGGACAGAAACAGGCTTCACCCACTGCACGAGCACATCTCATTGCAGCTATCGGGGGGTACGAGGGTGGAAATGTAATAAATAGAAACTTATGCAGCTTTTTTAAAATCCTGGAAGGTGGGAGTTTTGTGAAGCTGAATTCTGCCCCCTGAATTCTGTGACGTTCTACACAGACGTGCCTTTCATGTCAGAGCAGAGATGGCAAAGACTGCAAGCTTGTCAGCTGCAGGGGACTCCCCTAAGTTACCCTCAGGTGGGGCTCAGACATTCACAGGAGCCACCTGAACCAGGCATGAAGAACCTACGGGCCTTGAGAGGTGGCTGGACTGCAGCTCGCGTCAGCCTTGACCGTCTGCCATTAACGACTGCAGAGGGAAGATGGAAGTAAGAAGTCCAGTACCATCTGGAGGGCCACAGAGCCCATGACCCTGACCAATGCTATACGTATCTAGGGTGGGAGGTGGCAAGAGGCAACGTTAGAGCAAGCCGGAAGGCAAAACATGCAGCCCCTAACAGTGGCCGGCTGGTGGCTCCATGGTAGTTGGTCCAGGTTTTAGTCCAAACTGTCAAGAAACTCAAGGTGTACCTTGGACAGCTCCTTGAAAGCTCCTGGATGGGATTCCAGTGCCCCCTGACATGGAACCACCAGGCATATCTGCCCCCTAATTTGCCCTTGCTTCAGACCAGAGCAGCCCTCCCCCACCAATGTCTGTAAAGCTCACCACAGCATCAGCCGGCCATTCTCCTACAAAAAGAACCTCGGCCTCCTTGCCTCCAAAATTATCACCCGATCAGCAATAATTATGCCTGGTGAAATCAAAAATAACACAGACCCAGATGGAAACTTAATTTTTTTTATTCAACATTTTTACATCATGTAGCATCTCTTAATTTATTTTGTTCTACACACATCTCTCTCCATTTTAGTTTTCTTCATTAAAATATAAAATAGATTTCATTTTTTTTAGTGGGTGGGAAAGTTTTAAGAACTATTGTGGAATTGAATTCGAAACGAGCGGGAGGGAAAGGTGAGATTTTGCTTCAATAGTAAACAAAACTGACCTAGCCTGGACAGCTCTATGGAGGTTGCTTTGATGGGCAGAGGGAACTCGAAGGCTCTTAAAAGTCTCTCACCCCCAGCCGCCCCCACCACCTGTAATCCCTCCCCAAAAAACCCAATTTCTCCAGTCTGAAAAGCATTATCCTTTTGCACAGCACATTTCTACCCACTGTGAAACATTTTTTTTTGGGGGGGGAGCAGCAAAACCCACTGAATTTCTAGCAGGCTAGACAGGGAGAGCCCACTTGCCCTGTACTCTAAAATGTGCAACACAAATCTGTTTGCTATGGAACAAGATTACTCTGGGAGAGTGGATTTTTCCTCGGGGGGAACTCACGTTCATACCCTAGACCAGACCATCTTGCTTTTTGCCCCAGTTGTTTCCAAAAAAAAAAAGATTCAGTTTTTATACAGAGTGTTTCAGATTAAGTGAATATGTGTTCTGGGGCAGAAGCAAAATATCTCCCCCCCCCATTTATGAACCCACTTGCGCACACACACACGCACACAAGTTCACTGTACTGTGAAAAGATCAAGATCCGTCACCAAGTGTTAATGCTGCAATATCTCAATTTATTTTGTTTACAGTGGTGGTAGGAGAAATCACGGGAAAAAATAACGGAAGCAGCAAGCGGAGGATCAGGCCCTTGGATTTAAGGAAACCAGCTAAGGGTTGGATGCAAGTCTGCAAAGGCCCATTTCAGTTGCAGCACTGAGAAAAAAGATATAACAGGAAGGAGACAGGTAGGTTCACCCTCTCCCAAATGACTCCCAGGTCAAGATCCCCCTAGACTTCCAAAACCTCACGAAGGACAATGAGATAAATTTTCTTTGTACTGGGGAGGGGAGAGAGAAAGAACTCCCAGGAGGGATTCTAACACACAGTTCTAGGCTATGGTCAAAGAGAGCAAAAGATGTTGGAGATCCCTTACCCATCCACACACAGGCCTCCAAGCATTACAAGACTTGGGGAGAGGCACTGGAGACCAATTGCGGAGATGCACAGAGCCTTTACAAAGAGAAGTCTCAAGGAACTTGTCAGTCCTTTGACACCTACAGTCTCCTTCAGTGCTTTGCACACACTAGGCTCTGGACAAGAGGACAAGAGATCCTTGCAAAATATTTAGTGCCCAACTGGGATTTGGTGTCTAAATGCCTGCCAAGACTTCCAGAAACACCACACACACATAAGAGATTAAGATATTGAACTACGCATGCCTGCAAATTCCTAAAAAATGGTTTGCATTTCACATTTGTAAAATCTTAAAAGACACCTGCTCCCCACAAAGGAGGGACTTTAAGGCAGCTCACACGAAAATGCCCCAACTTTTTTGGGAGGTGCCCCTGCAGAGAAAAGGTGCCATATGATGGCCATGAAATAAGTTAGACTGACCCACACGGTATTGGGGTGGACCATCAGCAATTTGGTTCATCAGGACACAAGAGAAGACCGCATCTTTTTAACTTAACACGCAACACAAGAACACCCCTATTCTCAGAAGCACCTTGACACTGCAATCCCAAAGACAGGCTTTACTATAGAGCAAGTCCCAGCAAACTAGTGGGCCTTTGCTTCAAGTCAGTGTGCAGGGGATCAGGCTAGGAAGGCAATGAATGAATCAAGCTGAACATTTTCTGGAAATGTAGTTTTATTTTGTCAGCTTTAAGAACTAAACCTCTTTGCCATTCATCAAATGGAGCGTCTGTGAAAACCAAGTGTGCAAAAAGGCTTTCAAAAATGCAATGCACATAAATTTGTTCCACACACACACACACACACATTCCTATGAACCCATACACTGAGGAGGGGGGCAGGAACAGAGAAAATCGAAATTATGCAGTTGGGGGTTCATGCTTAATTGCACAGATCATGATGTCAAGGATGTAACACACTAGGACCTCTCTAGGTTTTTATTCCAAATACAAGGTGTTATTTCCTTACAAAACAAAAAAAGTAGAAAAGCAGCCTGCATAAAAAGACAGGCTCAGAAGCTATACTGGATGTTTAACAGATGCAACACCCTAAGGCAAGTAAATTGTGTCACTCTGGGGCCCTAAATGAAACACAGAACCATAGAATTGTAGAGGTGGAAAAGGCCTATTAAGGCAATGAGTCCAACCCTCTGCTCAATGCAGGAATGCACATATCTCCTGGATTCCAAAACTGTCTTAAAATATGTGTTTTTCAAAATAATAAACAGAATGACATGCTTCTTGCCTACACACGGGGCGGGGGGGAAGGGGCAGTGAGTCCAGTTAGGAAAACCGCCTTGGATGTAAATCCTTGAGCAAATTGTAGTGGCAGGAAAAAGAAGACTTTGCTAACTAGGCAAAGGGACAGAGGTCACCCCTCAGGAGGCTGGAGGAGGGCCAATTAGCTCAATTAACGGAGCATCTGAAGGTCCCAGGTTCAGCCCGACAGCATCTCCACACAGGTCTGGGAATATCCCCTGCCTGAAACCCTGCAGAGGCGCTGCTGCCAGGCAGTGCATGTGATAACAAGCTAGATGGATCAAAGGTCTGACTCAGTAGAAGGCAGCTTCCTATGTTCTTAGGTTCAAGGGCCACTGGTTGAACTGGACACACCGTGGGATGCCAAGTACAAAATTAATATATATATACACGCGCGCACACATCCACTTAACAAAAATTGCAGTTCGTACGCGCAGGCCAAGCAAAACATCCCTCAGTGAAGACACACATACATGCACCAGTTTTGCGTACTGGAGCTGGCACTCACAGACTTGAAGGGTGGGGGGAATGATGTCACATCCAACAGTTCTCCCTGTTTTATTTTCTTTAAAGAACAACAGCAAAGTGTGTGACTATGAGGGTACTGTGGCAGTCTTCCTCACAGTCCTGCTGGCTCTCAAAAGGATTTGGGGATTCCAAGGCTGCCAGCCTGGCCTTCAAAGTCATCCCAGAAGCAATTTGGAAAGGCCGAACAAAAAGCAGCTCGAGGCGCCTCACAGCCTAAGAGGCTAAAACAAACTTTTGGGCTTCACGGTGCCTTCTGACAGAGCAGGGCAGAAGCAGCGCAAATGAATTTAGTGACAGCCGGATGTTGTCAGACAGCAGCTCCCAGCAGCCTCTGCAACCTGCATGGCCAATGGTAAGGGGCTGATGGGAACTAGGAGTCCAGCGGCATCTGGGAGGGCCACAGGGTCCCCACCTAAATGCCCAACAAACATTCCCTGGCCGAAGTAAAGAACTGCTAGAAAAAGGGTTTAAATAATTAATTTTGGAAACTACACACTTCTCTCCCCCCCCCAACCCCCAATGAAAGAAGAAAACAAATTATCTGAAACCAGGCAATTTTAATGCTGGCAAATTTTGCAGAATCCCAGATGTTCTCAACTCCACACCCCAAAATACTTTCTAAAGCAAGTTGGCAAAAAAAAAAAAAAGTAACAGCATTAGGATGTTGTTGCAGCTGCATTCCAGGCTAGACTGGTTCCTTGCCCTTGCCTGTAAGGGGTTTTCCCCATGCCCCCCTAAAAGTCAGGAAATACTTTGCACATTCCAAACAAGGTTTCAGTCATAAATGGGCAGACTCAGGTGTGCAAAGGTGGCTTCATATGACATTGCTCAATGACATCTCAAGACTCAAAAACTGGCTTCAACTGCCAGGGCCAAGCAAACTCTGGGAAATATCGTTCCATTCATTGGGGAAGGGGCCATAGCTCAGGGGCAGAGGCCTTGCTTTGCATGAA
Organism: Rhineura floridana; assembly: GCF_030035675.1. Lineage (NCBI taxonomy): Eukaryota > Metazoa > Chordata > Lepidosauria > Squamata > Rhineuridae > Rhineura > Rhineura floridana. The sequence goes on along the minus strand of NC_084500.1, from coordinate 18,991,340 downwards.
GAAGGTCCCATGCAATCCCTGATGGCTGGGAGAAACTTCCTGTCTGAAACCCTGGAGAGCCACTGCCAGCCAGTGTAGCCAATACTAAGCTAGATGGAATAATGGACTGACTCAATATAAGGCAACTTCCTGTGTTCCTAGGTTCCGCTAGGGAACTTCCAAGTTCTTTTGATACCTTTGCAATGAGCTCCTCTTCCAAGTGTCCTGGGCAAAAGCAGTGGCCGCTAATTCCATTTTGAAAGCTGTTTTTTTCCCCAAAAAGAAAAAGTTCATTATCTTTGGTAGGCCCTTGGGATTTAAACAAACATCAACACACACACAGCCTTCTTGCAGTTATTGGCATAGCAGCAGAAGGGGGAAATTTGGCGCTACAGGTTCAACACATCACAGTCTAGTGAGAAGTGTCTTCAAACTTAAGAGAATCCCTTAAAACAAACCAAATGTAAAAGTGAAAATAAAACTGACTTTTTTTTTAAAAGGCCATAAAAATGAACTACACAAAAGGGTGTGCCCCAAAGCTTTGCCCCAACCTGGCGCCCTGCAGATGTTTTGGACTACAACTCCCAGCAGCCACCACAGGTCTGCTGGCTGGGGCGGATGGGGAGTTGTACTCCAAAGCATTGAGGAGGTGCCAGGCTGGGAAAAGGGGGCTGGAGACCTTTCCAAACCAAACCCTGGCATTTGCAACACCTATAGCTTGATTTATCTTCTGAGAGTGAAGCAGGCTTGAGAGTAACCTCACCTTCAGAATATCCTAGCACTGTCGATGGCTGGGCACAGGCAAGGCTAGCCAGTCCACCAGGACTTAAGTGCCACACCAGAAATGTTAAGGATAAATGGGACAACTTCTCTCCAACCCCCCCTGCCCTAAAAAAAAATTCTGGATTTCAAAAACTCAGTAAGACTCCAGAAAAGGAGCCAAGTTAGGAGAATGATCTAGCCAAAGACAAAATGCAACCAATATAGTTTCCGCACCCCCCAATAAGCAATCAAGACCTTTGCTCTTCACAAATAAAGAGATCTGCGTTATCACAACAAGCCAAGGATATCCCATACTTTTTTGGGAAGGGGGAGGGGAGCCACTACTCCAGAAGCGGATTCTCTGCACCGATTAGCGCTGGGTGGGATTCTGCTTTGGGCTGGCCAGAAAAGCTTTTAACATCAATGGTGGGGAGACGGGGCTGGTGGCCCTCATCCAGATGCGGGCAGATAGCTCCCGTCCTCCCCAATTGCTGGGGGCCAGCAACATCTGGAGGAAGGCCCAAAGGCCTTTGTTCCTGGCTTAACAAAATCAGAGCTTGTATACATAAGCTGGCAAAGAGGCATGCTCTCCTTTCAGGGCTAGTCCCAGACTCACCCACACTACCTGGTCACCTCAGCTGGCGACAGTGACCAAACAGGCCAGGAGGATCTACCTTTATGGCAGGGCTGGCCTTCCAGGTGATGCTGAACTCCCAAATCCTATCATCATCTCTGGCCATTGGTCAGGCTGGCTGTCAATGTGAGTTGGAGCTCAACACCACCCGGAGGGCCAGCAGTTCTCCAGCCCTGGTTTATGGCGTGGCCCATCCAGCCCCATCCTGAATATCACCCATCAGTCATCACCTGCAGCATTTAGGCTGATCCCTGGCAAGTGCCCAGCTTTGCAGACTCCTGGCACCCTGTGTGTTTCTTCATATGCCAACATTGGAACAGACCACATTTCTGGGCTCAGCCAAGCATGTGTGCCTGGGTGAGGATACTCGTCAACAAAGGGGAAGATGCAGCACTTGGGGGGAGGGAGGGGGCAGGCATTCTGGCAGCTTTGATGTCTTTCATTTATAGGAAGATGACTGAAATGAATTTTTTTTAAAAAAACCTGGCCGCAGGCAAGTCAGATCAATCCAGCTACAAATGACGGCTAGAGAATCCCAGCTGGAAGGCAGAAAGGTATTGCGTCAGTTGTCAGGAGATGCACTTAACTTTTTTTTAATTTCTGTTGTTTTGAAAAATTCTACAGGTAGCCATGGAATGGCATCTTAAACAATAGCTTTGCACATTTTTTAAATCATCTATAGCGGAGCTTTCTACCATGAAACACAGCGCCGGAAACCACAGTCAAGAAATTGGTTCATCAGCTAAACTAGACTTCTGTTGTCCAAGGTAAATATCCTAGAGCTACTGTCCGATGCCTGAATGAGGGAGACCACATACGGTTGTCCTATTTCTCTCACACACAGAGACACCTTCTCCCTAAATACTGACACCAGCAGGCAAGGGATTTAGAGAAAGGGGAGGACACACATCTCAAGCATGTCACAGAAAGCCACCTTGCTAGCCGGGGAGTATTACATAAATTCTCGGTAAGCATCGAGGACCACAATCCCGTCCTGGGATGCTGCATTGGAAACAGGCTGGGGATTGTGGGCCATCTCTAACATAAGCCGTGTTCAGAGAAGCCCCCCCCCTTAAATTAATGGGCATGGCTAACGGAGCTCCACTGATTTCAAAGGGTCTACTCTGAGCAAGACTCACACCAGTGTGACTAAATGGGCGCCCTATTCCCAATCCCTTCGGCTGGGAGGCCTGCCGTTTCCATAATCATCCTAGAAAGGAACCCGAGAGCCACACATTCATGTCTGTTATCTGGCCAACGCTACCACAGGTGCGAGAAACTTCTGACCCTCCAGCTGTGGCTGAACTGTAACTCCCATCAGCCCCAGCAAAATGGGCGGGGATGACAGGAGGGTCAGAGGTTCCCCACGCCTCCTCTAACATGACCTACCCAAGCCTGGTGCCGGACTACTAACTCCTCCCATTAGCCCCAGGGGAGCTGTAGTCCAAAATACTGGGGGGGGGGGGCACCAGGTTGGAGGAAAGACTGGCCCATACAAAAGCATTCTTCTCATGTGCTACCCGAGGGGGGGGGGGAGACCTTGGGCTCTCCAGGTGTTGCTGAACTACAGCTCCCATAGTCCTCCCCGGCCATCAGCCACGCTTGCTGAGGCTGATGGGAGTTGTAGTTCAGCAACACCTGGAGGGCACATCACATCTGGGCCACACCCTTCACAGCTCAATTCCCCCCCCCCGACACACAAACATGCCCCTCTTACATTTTTAAACACAAAAATAAATCTGAGGAGGGGAAGGGCGAGAAAGAGAAAAATCTCAATATTAATAAGACCTCAACAAAAATTTCTCCCCACATGGGGAAGGTTTAACAAATCTGAAAAACGAAAGAGGTTTGGGGAAAGAGTGTTGCATCCGTGAACAAGAGACAGACCGCACACATTACAAGGCTCTGGGGCCCAGATGGACATCTGGAGGGGGGACAGTGCCATAAGAGGCCGAGAGCGCAACAGAGGAAAAGCCAAACAGCCACACGCCAGCCAAGCTTTGCCGTAAACCAGTCAACTTCATTAGGGTTTGGAGTTGTTTTAAAGGGAGGGTTAAGCGCGTAACAGAGAAGGTGACTGATAAATCACACTAGAAAGGGCAGGAAGAATCAGCAACGCTGGGAGGGGAAAAAACTAGCAGTCTTTAGAAAGTGGAGTCTATTTATTGTTTTTGGCCATGAGCAACTTTTAATAGAAGCATCAAAGGTGGGGGGGGGGTTAAAGGCATGTTTAAAAGGACACACACAAAAAAAGGTGTAAAAGAGTAGCAGAATAGCTCTGTGTGGGGTGGGGCTATTGGGGCATGCCTCTCCTCAATAGCCTAGAATGCCCTCCAAAAACCAAATAGGGTTACACTGAACCAAGATGTCACCACCGCAAAATCGTACAGATGCCTGCCCTGTCTGCTCTGGGGAATTCTTCGAGAGTGGAAAGCTAAACTTGGTGCAATTCCCCAATGCCTTCCACTGTCCCACCCACTCGCTCACAGGACACCCAGGAATGTCTTGGAACCCTTTTGGATAAAAAACCTCTCTCTCCAACACATCCCCACCCCTCCAAAATGGCCACACAGCCTCGCTAAACTCCACAACCTGTCCCTGCTAGACCTCAAATTTGGACTTCTTCAAAAGGAGGGGGGAAAGGTTTAATTTATAAGGTTTTCAATTCTAACCACCACACACCTCTCAGTTCTGCTCTTGGGATTAATTTTTTTGGGGGGGGGGGAACAGAAGCCCAGAACACCAAAAGAAAAGAAAAAATATACAGACAGCTTAATAAATCACCTAGAATAGCCTCTCAAGTGTCAGAGCAGAAAAAGAGTCAAAAGGCAAAAAGAGGGAGAGCGAGAAGAGAAACAGGGAGAAGGCAGATGCACTGGGGGGGTGTTCCTTTTAAAAAATGAATTTCCAGGTAGAACGGAAGTTAACGTGTGTCTGCGCACACACAAGTTAAGTTAGCAAAAAACACAAATTCCTTACATTTTTCAGCTTTGCAACAGAGGATCAACAGAGAGTACAAAAAAAAAAAACAGCCCACCAGGTTTTTGGCAGAGAAAAAAATAATACAGAGTACCTAATAAGCTGAACAGATTTTTTTTGTTTTTTTGGCTTGCCCCTGGGGATACGGGGTGCGAAGTCATCAGAACAGGATTTCTAATTTTCCCGCCGCCAACCCCCCCGCAACCCTGAACACTTCCGTAAAAAAGAAACAAAATTATCCCAATGATCTATAGAGTTTTGGACAAGGTCTGTCAAGATGACACATTCTGCCCAAGAAACGGTGACCGTAACGCCTTGGCGGCTGCATGGGTACCACTACTGTGATGGTATCTCCCCCCCCCGCCCCATTGGAGGGCGAGTTCGGGGGAGGGGAGAGAAGCACACAGGCTTTAAGACAGATTTCCCCCAACTTCACACCTTCACTTTTGCAAAGGGGGCAGGGGAGGGAAGAAATAGCCCTCCAATGGCGCCCCCCCCAATAGTTTTCGGCAGGATTCCAGTAAAACCAACAGTGGAAGGGATGGGGAAAAGGGAGGAGGAGAAGGAACCAAAAAAGCAAGAGCGGCTGGATGGAAGGTGGGATAGGGAGGGCAACGGATGTCCATATGTCCCTCGGCGGTTTAGTGTGTTGTTGACAATTGCAGAAGTCCTGGCAGAAACAGCTGAAACACCCTCGCCCGTCGAGGTCCAGAACCGTGGGGGGCCGAGCTGAGTCTGTTACCGTTAGGAACTCGTGTCCAGTTTTGAACAGGGGTGGGGGGGGGACAAAGAAAGAGAGAAGCAGGAGGAGGGGAGAATTCAGAACCAAAGTTTAAATAATCCCATAACGTGCGTCTCTGCCAATTCCGTGTGAAGTCTCATCACGACCAGAGGCCCGTTTTAATTTTTAAAATAACTAATATATATATTTATATATATATAGATTTATATATATATATAGATTTGTATATATTATCCTGCAATTCTAGTTCGGATTCCTTTGCCGTGCCGGAAGAAGCGCCAGAATGGCCGTTGTTGCTGCCGCCACCGCCGCCCGCCCTCCGGGGAAGCCCGTGGCCTGGTACGGAGAGGCAACGACGACGGACAAGAGAGTCAACACCTCCCTCCTCCTCTTCTCATTGGTTGGGATGATCCATGGCTTCGTCGTAAGTGATTATCCTTTTGGGATCTGAAAAGAAAAACCCAACAACCCTCAATAACAACACTGGCCTTGAGACACATCCTCACACAGGTGTACCAACTTCATAAAGTGGGTTCAGGCAGGACCAAAGGGGTCTTCTGAACATAAACACACCCACCCCACTCCTCTATTAAGCGGACACCGCCGACCCTTTGGAGTTGATGTAATATTCTTAAATCAATTTATATAATCAACCTATAGACCCCTTAATACAGAAACGCCTAATCCGGTGGTTCCCAAACTTTCCCTCCCACCGCAGACCATTTGAAACCCGCTGATGCGCCTTGGCAGACCATTTCAACGATTCCCCCCCCCCGCTACCTTTTGTAAAACACTGTGCTAGATGCCATGTGGTTTGGGTTGTGTGTCTTTTTATTGTTTACTCCCTCCGTTGCGTTCCTTATAGTATTACAAGCAACATCCCGTAGAATTCAGATTGCAGTAAAATAAAATGCAAGAAAAGCACCAATGAAAACACAGTTAAAAATCATCAAGAACGTTTGACGCGGACGTCTGACGAGCCACCCGAACGAAGCTCACAGAAGCGTTTGGGAACTCCTGACAGGAGCGGTTTACAAAACGAAAAGCAATGGAAATAACAAGGCTGGAACACAAAATAAGATGGGGAATCCACTGGCCTTCTTTTTCCCCCACTGCACGACGTGCAGTACAGAAAGGGGCAGAGGGGATGCTTCCCAAGCTGCCACTGCCACAGCCCCCCATGCTTTTGTTACCTGCCAGGACGGACCACTGCAATACTCCCTCCACGGGGCTGCTCTTGAAGGCAACTCCAAAGCCAGAGCTAGTATACAATTCTGCCGAGGTGCCTCTTGTTATGAAGAGACTGCAGAGTAGCCACACTAGTCAACTGAAGCGCTGATTTGACCAGTCAAACATTCGTGGGGTGGGGACCCCATGACTGCTGGACGAAAACTCCCACCTTCCCATACCACTGGCTATGCTGGCAGCTGGAAGCCGGAGTCCAGCAGCATCTGGCGGGCCACACAGGCACCACCCCTGGTTAGACTGTGACCAGAGAGACCCAGGTTCAAATCCCGACTTCATGGCCGAGTGGGGATTCGAACCCAGGGCTCCCAGGTCACAGTCCAACACCCTAACCCATTTCACCACCTCTGGCTCTTCATTCACTGATCCCTTCTTTTGCTAGGGGGCAGAGAAAAAGCAGGACAGGCAGACTTCCGAGATCCTTACCTTGCTTTTGCAAATTACAAATAGTTTCCATTTCTGTGGAGAGAGAGAAAAAGACAGAGGGCAAGTAAATTTTAACAGCACACATTCGGCCAAACCCAAAGACACAGATCTGGACCTTCAGGAGGCATTAAAACTAAAGGAATCCAGTTTTCCCTGAACACCTGGCCCAAAATTCAAGGGATCCCTGTGAAGGCTGTCCCTCCCACCAGGCACCCGCTTTTCATATTTTATTTAGACACTTCACCCGCATTTCCAGTCACTCTGAAGGATGGGATGCTGCCCGCAGGCTTACCATCTCAAAAGTAACAAACACACAAGAACAAGGGGGGGGGGGGGGAGAGGCAGAAAAGAGGAGAAAGCAAACTCCAGTTCTGCAACCTGAATTCCGCAACTTTGCAGAACACCCTGCTCCTGCTAACATGACTTTGCACTCGCTTTTCTGGGAACTAATGTCCATCACCGGCAGCTGTGAGGAGAACCAGGGCAATCCGACACAGAACAATACAGGCAACCGCCACCCGAGCCTAGCCTCTCCCAATGTGGCACCCTCTGGCCACTGCTGGGAATCCCCAATCCCCACCAGCCCCAGCTGGCAAGGCCAATGATCAGTTGGGAGTCCAGGTTGGGAAAGGCTGCCTCGGCCCGTGCAGGTATCACAAGGAATTGCCACAACACCCTTTCAACAGTTATCTCTGCAACCCTGAGGACTAGAAACTGGGGGGGGGGGGAAGAGACGCTCAAGGTGCGGGTTTCTGAATGCTGAGCCCCACATCTGCTACTTCCTGGCACAGATCCAGTGGATAAGGCCAGGAAGGAACTACATGCACTCCCCCTTTCAACCAGGTAGGCATCTACTGCCCACATTCACTTCAGCACTTATGGGGGGGCGGGATATTACCGTAACCTGGGAGCTAGCGATGGCAAACCCTCCAGATGTGGTAGTGTCACAACAACTTCCATCGCATCAGCAGTTTTATTAAATTCATATCCTGCCCCTCCCCCTCCCCCAAAGCAGCCCAGGGCAACCAACACATTTTCGCGCTCTCCCCCCCCCCCGGATCTAGCTTAATAGGAGAGAACCACAGGGGAGCCCAGCTGAAGCTGACCAGGCCAGCTTCCCATCCTCCCAGTGGCCAATGGGAAGCCCCCAAGTGGGACCTGAGCGCAACAGCAACCCTCTCCCCAGCTGGGATTCCCAGGGACAGGCATTCCTGATGGCAGCACCAGGAGATCGGCCAATGACCCAGAAAACAAATCCTGAGGGGATCTAGGCGTGTGGCTTGCCCTTGCCAATTCCACCCTGCGATGGATGAGAAGGGGAGGCAGGGCAGGGCAGGCAAAAAACCCCACCCCGTTGATGCCTGCTCGACTCAGCGGCATCCCAAGGCTGCCACATGCAAAAAAAGTGCTGACTGACCCAGTTGGCTACTGAAGCGCAGCCAAGATGAGCCCAGCCAGACTCTTCACTTCTCAGGCTGCGCCTAGTAGCACTTGACACAAGAGTTCTTTTTTGGGGGGGGGGGGAGAAGAGAGTCATCAAGAAGCACCAGCAAAAAAAGCCAGGGGGCGGGAGTGAGAGGAGAAGGAATCCACTAGAAGGACCGTCCCAGAAATAAATCCTGAAACTTTGCTTTGGGGGCACAGCGGACCCAGGGGCTGCAAGAAGTCCTCGATTCCATGTTTGTGTCCCTGGTGGGAAACCTGCACAACGCACACACACACACACAACTAAACCCTGCACCTGCCCTCCCTGGGGGGCACGGACCGCGCTAAAGCCGTTTGCTTTGCACCTGCAGGTCACCCAAAGGCCTCCAAATGCAAGCAATGCCCCAACAGCATTGGGGAGGCCCAAGCCTCTTTAGGGAAGGGGGGTACAGAAGCCCCACTTTGCCTGCAGACAGTCCAAGGGTCAATCCTCTGTGCCACCCACATTTAAACGGCTCGATGAGTGGGGTGGGGGAGCTAGCCTCCTCTGCCTGGGTCTCTGGAGAGCTGCTGACAGTCAGAGCCAACAAGACCTGCCTAGATCGAGAAAGAGCCTGCCTTGCATTTAGCAACCGGCCTTGTAGCTCTGCGCCACAAGGAACTCCTTGCGGGCAAGTAAATGGGCAGACTGAAAGGGGGGGGGACTCCACTCCTCCTCTGCTAGACCATTTGGTTGAAAAGAGTGCCCCCTAAAAGAGGGGCAGCCTGTGTTCCCATCATGCACCCGCCCCCCTCCCCAGCAGGCGGGTTCACTTTTTGCAGGTTCATTTAACGAGGCCGGCAAAGAGCCCACCCTGGTGAAAAGCACCTTCCTCGTCCCCACACAGTGCTCTGTGGGATGATGCCCCCACCCCTCCATTAAGCTCTTGCACTAACTGCCAAGGCCCCGGCAGTCCCAGATGTGGTGCCAGCTCATGACTGCGTGGACATGCAATGCCTTCTGAACACACCGCTTTGGGCAGGAGAGAAGCACCACGGTGAAGCGTCAAGCGCTGCGGTGCATCTACCGGCACAAGACAGCAATGGAGAAGTGGGTGCTCTCCCAGCAGCTGCTAGACTCCGCCTCTCCCAGCAGCCAGCATGGCCAGTGGTCAGAGACAACAATGGGAGTTGGGAGGCCAGCAACAACCGGAAGGCAGCACCTTGCCTACCCCTGTGCTAGGGCTCCCGATCAGTCCTGGTCCACTTGCATTGAGCCTTGCCCCATTTCTGCAGCCCCAAATGGAGAAGAGAACCTCCTTGTTCAGGAGCAGTCTACTACTGGATGCTGTGGGCAAACAATGGGAGGGAAGATCGTTGCCATCTATGCCCTGTTTGCGAGCTTTCCAGAAGGACCCCTCTCAGTCTGTATTTGCTGTTGGGCTGGTTCCATCCTGTGCTGCCTGGGGCTGATGGGAGTTGTAGTCCATAACATCTCAAGGGCCTCAGAGTGGCAAGGCCTGTCTTAGACAAGAGCAGGGCCCGCTCCAGGTTGAGGAGGGGCCCCTCAGCAATGGGCCACACTCTTACTCCCCCCACCCTGCCCCTCACATGACCAAGGCCTGCCCTGGGCCTCATTTTAAAAAAAAGCACATAAATATTATTTTAACCTCTCCCCATGGCTTTGGCACCTAAAATATTTTACTCGGTAGCCGGTCATTTTAATGATTTTGTTCTGTATAGCTTTGAAAGGTTTTTCTGTTGCTGTACATCGCCCCGAGGCCAAATACTAAAGAGAAATACTCTTTATTAAACAAACAAATAACCACCCCAACATGTCACGGAAACAGAGTTGATCTGGGGAGGAAAATTAAGCAACTCTCACTAGGGGATGTGTCTGGGGGGGGTCTCTTTTGGGTGGAAGTGGCCATTTCCTTACCCCACACAGGGCCTTCCCCTTGGAATGACTCACTTTCCGTGTCCCCCGCCCTCTAAGATGTTACTGGACTCCAACTCCCAGCCGGCCCAGTGTGGCCCAATAGCCAGGGATTTGGAGAGTTGGGGGGGTCTAGCCACATCTGGAGGGCCACAGATGTTCCCCAGCCCTGATCTGAGAAGCAGCATACCCTGCTGCACACAAGAGATGGGGGGGTGCCTCTGTTTAGAAGAGGCATTCCTTCCTCAGAGAGGGGAATGCCCCTCCATAGATTGGCAATGGGGTTAACCTGTGGCCTTCCAGATGCCCCAGAAGGCAGTGTGAACAACTGTCAGGGAAGATGATGGGAGTTGGGAGTCCAGGAACATCTACGAGGTGCGCCACCCCCAGACTATAGATGGGCATGTTGTGGAGAGGAGACCTGAAGACCACAAAAGGAGGAGGAAGGAGTTTTTGTTTGTTTTTTAGAAACATCTTAATCATGTTTTAAAGAGGGCCCCTCCGGGATGTCAAGCACCCCCCGGCATCTGCACAAATGCGCCAGGGGTTGGCAGACAAGATGCTGAAGGATGTCAAGAAACAAAGGCGTTACCTTGGATGTGATACAGAACAGCAGCACTCAGATCAAAATCCCCCCAGCTGTCTTTCCTTTCTAAGCCTCTCTGGCACCTCTGCTCTTTGGCGGAGGCTAAGAGACTGTTTGTAGGGGAAGCCAGGCGATTCTCTACGTGACAGTCCTTGGAGAGGAACACAAAGGCCCCGGGGCCAGCGAGCTCCGCCTGACGCAGGCTGCCGGGCCGATGGGACTCCAACAAGAAGCCGCCCCCCTCGCCAGCAGTCCCCAGCTTTAGGACACCGCTAAGGAGCTGCAGGCTAGTCCGTTTGTCCAGCTCGTAAGCCTTGGGGAACACAGGCTGGTCAGGTCCTGGGGTAGCCGTCTCAGCCCCCTGGGAAATCAGCACGGCGGGACACTCCCCCTGGAATGTCACCTCCGCAGCCTTACTGTCCGCCACCTTCCTAGCAGCAGTCTCCGGACCGGCACTGGGCTCATTTATAAATGATAAACCCCACTGGTTCTGGAAGATGTCGCCCAGGCTCTGCTGATTCGTTTGAAACGGCGGCTCGGCTTGCGTGGCGACGTTGATAAGATCAGCTTGCATATTCGACGGGTAGATAAAAAGGCTCGATTTTGGCTGGTCCATGGCCACCGAGGACAGACTCGTGTCCGGGGGCGCCAGCTCAGAAGCCGCCGAAAGGACAGAGCAGGCAGCGGGCGTGAGCAGAGACTGGGGCCCAGCTGGACACATGCCTCGGTCCACCCCTGCTAAAACCGGCCCATTGGAAAAGTTTGCTGAAGTAACGGATTTCATTGCGGACATGGGAACCTGGGAGAGGCGGCTGCAGGGCTGGGCCTGAGCTTCTGCAGCGGAGGACGAACACAGGGAGGAGGAGGAAGATGAAGACGAAGAGGAGGAGAGAGACGTGGAGGGGTTTTGTGCAGCCTTGTTGAGGTTCTCTTTCACTTTGCTTGCATAACTGATCTTCGGGACTATTTTTGCACTGCTGTTGTCCACCGGGAAAACCGGGGGCGGCTTAAAGAGAGTCCAGGAGTCCTCCTTCGAGGTGGCTGCACACACGTGCTTCCCCTTTGGCCGCTCCTCAAACTTTTTGCTGGCGACCCCGACCTTCCCGTCCGAGTTCTTCCGCGGCACCTCCCCAACCCCCGGCTTCCCGCGGCCTGCCCCCAAGCCCCCCGCCTCACACTTCCAAGCAGGCTTCAGGCCCTCCACACGACTCCCCGCCTTGGGCTCGCCACAGTCGGGCTTGAAGCTTTCCGGCTCCTGCTTTAAGACTGGGGCGGGGGCGGAAGCAGGCGGCAGCGGCGGCAACTCGTGCTGCATTATGCTCTCCTGGACCAAGTTCAGGGTCTCGCAGCCCTTGATGCTATTGCGCCGGCCTTTCCGCTTCTTGGGGGTGGTGTAGCCACTCTCCGAGCCACTCCCGTCGTCCGTCCCTTTGCTCACGTAACCATTGGTGATATAGCTGGAGGTGCTGGCAACGATTCCGTTTGGGATAGACAACGGCTCCGACTTGTCCGAGGACTGGCCCTCCCTCGCTTTATTCTCGTAGCATTTCTCTGGTTTTTTATCCAAGCCACCTTTCGGAACAAAGCTCTTGGGTTTAAGTCCGGGTTTCCCAAAGGCGCCTCCTACTTTCACAGTCTGTTTGAGGGATAGATTCGGGTCTCCGGGGGACTGGCTACCGTTGGGAACCCTGGACAGCGAGCCGGATGCGTCACCAGCATGCAGGCTCTTCACAGAAGATTCTCTTTCCCCGACGTTCCCGTTGAGTTCACCGTAGCCTGCAACGAAAACAAAACGGTTATATGGTCAAGAGTTTCACCCAACAGCAGCGGATCTAGAAGCTGAGGAAGCCCCACGCTTAAAGGACATCTGGTGGCTAAAAAGATGCTTTTGTTCCCGTTAAATCTACTTAGCGTTCTTACCCACATGCTCAACACATAGGTAAGTCAGGATTTTTTCCCTTGAATTTTATACAGCCCATATCGTGCCATGCAGTAGTCTTCTTGCAAACATGGGTGTGCCGAGCGAAACAGGAAAAATGGATTCACGTATATCTGAAACCAGTTGGGAACCGTCCAGGCATCTGCGGATCCATTTGCCAGCTTGCCAGGGGACAACTCTTTGTGGCCCTCGGTGCCGCAGCCCACAGATCACCCACAGACTGCAGAGAACTCAGAGGTGATCTCTTGTCACACTGAGCTGTGGAGCAGGTGGAAGACACCTGCCCGGTCCAAAACTCAACACGACTCAAGAGGTCCCCCCTTCCCAATTTCTCTACGCAGAGGCCAGGTGGGGCCGCTATTCTTTTGTGCCAAACACGACACCAGAGACCTCCCACCCATCCACTGCAAATGGAGCACTCTTGGCAAGGAGCACTGGTTACCGGGCAGCTGTTGATCGGAATCAGCGTTTGCGCCCCCTCCCTGCTCCTAAGAGGCCAAACACGGATGCATGGGTGAGCCCAGAGGGTTCCAGATCAAGTCTCACCTGAGCCAGACGCATACAAGGTGGCCTTAAATAAGCAACGGGAGCCTCCGCCTGCCATCTAGGAAGGGGCAGAGCTCAGTGACAGGGCACCTACTTGGCACGCACAAGGTCTGGGGCTGAAACCCCGACACCATCTCTAGGTAGGGCTGGGAAAGACCCCCTTTGTCAGTGTTGACAATACTGAGATAGACGGACCAAGGGTCTGATTCGGTAAAAGGCAGCTTCCAACATTCTTATTTAAACCAGCCCTTTATTCAGAACCATGAGGACTAGGGTCTTGTTTTATCTTTAGGAAAAGGCTGTAGCTCAGTGATAGGCCTCCTGCTTACTTTGCATGCAGAAAGCCCCAAGTTCAGTCTCCAAATAGGACTGGGAATGACCCCCTTGTCTGACACCCTGGTGAGGCACTGCCAGTCAGTGCAGACAATACTGAGCTAGATGGGCCAATGGTCTGACTCAGAAGAGGGCAACTTCGTAAGATCCACCACTGGATCTCCCTTGCAGGACTTTTGTAAGAATTACCAAGGCATTGGCTTGATGTTTTAAATAAACCATCGAAGCAAATTAAAGTTTAGCCCAAGAGCAAGGAACCTCCTTCAGCCCAGGGGCTGCATCCCCTTGTGGCCCACCTTGTGGGGGCGGCACATGCCAGTGGTGGGTGGCGCCAGAGGCAAAGTGGGCGAAGCAAACACAGCTCTCACCACCAGCTATACTCCGGCCAGTCTGTAGGCCTAAGGTTCCCCACCCCAAGCCTTAAACCAAAAAGGGACATATTTACTTGGCCTGGAAATCCAGGCGGCTAAACTCTGCAACCAACCGTCAATCACAAATGCTTTCTCTGCTGCCAGAGCGACAGACACACACACAGCTTTCCTTCCCATTACAAATGCAAAAGCCCATTAGGCCTTTTCCCTCTCCTCGTTGCAGCGGGTTTGCATGGATAAATCTCGGCAGTCACCCACGCCTTTTGAATGCATATTCAAAACTCTGGCTCCAGACATTCTAGCAGAAAAGACAGCTAAATAACTTATTAAAGATCTAGCTTCCCTTTGCTGTGCCAGCTGGGCTGATGGGACTCATAGTCCGGAACAGTGGAAGGCCCCAGGGTTGGCGCAGGCTGGCCTACAAAGCGGTAGCAAGCAGCCACCTTTTCAAACAACCCTCCATGCCCTTCAGTCATAGCCCTGACGCGCGGCGTGCCTTCAAACATCCAGGAGCAACCTTGCAATGGGGAGGGGGGTCCTAGCCACCAGGCTGGGACCATCAGCTTCCTCGCATTCACCTTGAAGGCCTTCCAGGTACACACACTTCTGACCCAATAAGTCAGGGCCTAGCAACGCCCACATTTGGTCGGCTGTACAATTGAGAGATTGCCAGCCGTTTCAGGACTGTGGGCGCATCTGCAACTGGAAGAAACCCTTAGAAATGTAGGAAATTACCTTCTACTGAGTCACACCATGGGGTCATCTAGCTCAGTATGGTTTGCAAAGATCAGCAGTGGGTCCCAGAGAGGAGGCATTCCCAACCCTGCCTGGAAAGGCCAGGGGCTGAAACAGGGATGTTCTGCATGGAAAGCAGACGGCTCTACCACTGAGCGCTAGCCCTGCTGTGGGCACCACACACACTCCACCGCCAATTTTATCAGCTACACCAGAATGGATATTTCAAGCCTAATTCCAGAAAGGCAAGGAGACCCTGCGGGTGCAGAGTAACCCCACTGCAGGCAGATGCATGCCCATAGGCACCACCCTGGCAACCCCTGCATTAAGTAAGAGTCAGGCTACAACACGGCTTGCTCGGAAAAGAGATCTAAGGCGAGGCTAATCCTCAGTTCAGTACATTTGCCCATGAGCCCGGGGCAGTCGGCATGGTGCCCTCCAGAGGGTGTGGGGGCTCCCAAGACCCATCTTCCCTGACCAGATGCCCAAACCCTTTCCAGCAATTCTCCAGCAACGCTAAGGCACAGTATCAGAGCTGAAGCCACAATTTCTCACCCTAGCCCCCAAACGAAGAGCAGCCTTGTT
Organism: Rhineura floridana; assembly: GCF_030035675.1. Taxonomy (NCBI): domain Eukaryota; kingdom Metazoa; phylum Chordata; class Lepidosauria; order Squamata; family Rhineuridae; genus Rhineura; species Rhineura floridana. Next base: position 18,976,138 of record NC_084500.1, on the reverse strand, counting down.
CTCCCCGAGGTGGTAAACCAGGTAGGAGAGATGAAATTTCAAGATACTACAAAGCAAGTTATTGCTAGGGAAGCCTAGGCCTTGATCAGGGTCAAACAAAATGTAAAAAACAGTCTGCAGAGATCTTTGACAGCACAATCCCTTTTTTTTACCTTTACTGGCCAGTAAACCAGGCAAGGTTGAGACTGTCTCCTTGTCCGAAATCCTGGAGAGCCGCTGCCAGTCAGTGTAGGCAACATGGAGTTAGATGAACAGTCTGACCCGAGGCAAAGGCAGCTTCTACGTTCCTGGTCAAATCAGCCCTTTCATCAGAACCATGAGAACTGGATTCCTACTTTTTTCTTAAGGGAAGAGCATGGCTCGGGGGTAGAGCATCAAGGCCCCAGGCTCAACCCCCAATAGGCATCGCCAGGTAGGACAAGACACCCTTGCCCCAAACCCTGGAGAGCTGCTGCCAATCTGTGTAGGCAATACTGAGCTGGATGCTCTGCGTACCTAGTGTCAGGCATCTTCCTGTCTCCTATCGCCTGCAACCCGACTGAACCTTGGGCAGATGCTCTGCCACTGGGCTGCAACCACTCCCCATGAGACTTAACACTCTGTATTACAAACACACCTGATTCCTTTAACCAGGCGTGGGGAACCTTGGGCCCGCCAGATGGGGCTGAACTACAACTCCCGATGGCCATGCTTGCTGGGAGTTGTAGTTCAGCCCCATCTGGTGGGTCAAAGGTTCCCCACGCCTGGTACACACAGAAAACTACCACGCAAAGGAGAGAAATAAACCACAACTCTTCTCTCTAACATTTTATCTTCTGCATGCAACTATAAGAGAGCAAAGCATTCAATTATGAAATCCCCCTCTCCCTCCACCTCGAGCGGCCCATTCCAAGCATGACGCCTGCGCCGAGGGATTAACACCTCCAACTACCGGAAACTGCTCGGAAGTCCAGCTTTGAAGTTGATTACGGCAGCGCATCAACAATTTCCAGCATGCCATTTGCCAAAAGCACGTCAAGACCCAGCTGTACCAAGCCCTCTCCAACCCAACCAGAACCTCTGCCGGGAAACAGATTTCTCCTCGCTTTTAAATATTTATTCTGCCACTGCTGCATTTTAGAAAACGTTTCTTTTAGTGGGAGAAAGAAAGCGGGTGGCACAGAAGTGCTGCATTTTTGGGAGGATGATGGAACCAAATGCATCTGTCCGAAATGAACCCCACTGACCACGAAAGGATGAAACGTACTTTCTTCTTAGTGGGTTGCTGTAGGGAAAAGGAGAGACAACAACTTAAAGCTTGAGGTTCGATCCACCGGGGGGCGGGAGGGGGCAGGATGGTAACCCTGCAAGATGCACATACAAAATGGCAGCCAAGTTTCCAAAGTCAACAGACGCACAGATGTTACAACCCACCCAAATGCATGGGCTGGAAACAGCTAGGAAGACCTCCCTTATCTAAATGCATTGAAACAGCAGCTTAGAGGCAAGACATCGTTCCCCATTCAGTTTGGGCAGGAGGTTTTGTCAAAGGGCTCCGCAAAAGGGCTCCAGTCCCTTGGACTAGACACTTAACAGCCACTGTTTTCCAACACACTCCATGCCGGTAAGGAGGAGGGCTGTAGCTCAGTGGCAGAATCAAAGAATAGTAGAGCTGGAAGGGGCCTATTGAGTCCAACCCCCTTGCATGCAGAGGGTCCCAGCTTCAATCCCTGGCATCTCCAGGTAGTGGCTCAGAAAGGCTCACTGCCTGACCTCCTGGAGAACTGCTGCCAGTCAGTGTAGATAGCACTGAGTTAGAAGGGCCAGCGGTCTGACTCCACTGAGCAACAGCAGGGTTATTCAACAGGGCCGCATCATTATTTGGCCTATATAAGATCTTCCAAACAGCCTGACTGCTGGATCAGGCCCAAGGGGGCCCATCTAGTCCAGCATCCCGTTCTGACACTGGCCGACCAAATGCCCCAGTGGGAAGCCCGCATGCAGGACCTGAGTGCAACAGCAACTCTCCCCACTTGTGATCCTCAGCAACTCGCATTCAGGGGCAGGCTGCCTCCTGCAGTGGAGGGAGAACACAGCCACCGTGGCTAGTAGCCGTGGATAGCCACCTCCTCCATGAATAAGACAGCAGGCATCAAGCTAACCCACAACGTTACAGACAGCAGCAACACGACAGAAGCGATAGGGGAGGGAATACTAACTGGGTGCCTTAAGATGCCACTCAAAACTAGTGCGCACCACTCACTTCAACAGGAAGAGTACACAGTTTGTGTAGCTTACTTCCAGTTATTCTACCACATTCCCACAATCTTTGGGGGGGGGGAGGGAATCCTGACCGACAAGTCACAAACGTGGCTTCAGTTCAGGAGGGGAGACCCTTCATCTGGGCTTCTTACATGCCTTCTTGCTTCTTTTCCTTCTAATAGTCACTTCCCCACTGGCTCCACGTCCTTGCACATATTGCCAAAGTGCAGGTCCTCTTCCAATTATGTTGACACCCTCCAACTCCCCACCCGTCACGGCAAAGAGGCAGAGCTACAACCATCAATGCCTCTTCCCACGATAACACCCTCTCCATTAATGCACAAGCAAACGGTGGCAAGAAACCCATTTGCGCACAATGCAAATGCCAGGGGTTTGCTCTGGTGAGAGTTGCTTCTAACCCCGATGCAACACAGCAAAGGTCAAGAGACTTGATTACGGTGGTGGAGTTACTGTTTTTGTATTTAAAAGTACTGTAAATTACTTTGAGATGCCTCATAGAAAACAATTCATAAATTAAAATAAAATAATGACGATGATGTTATAAGGTAAATAATCTCAGTTGGCTCTTATGCCAGTGTAAAAGTGTCCAAGCTTTTGGGCTTCCCAGAACTTTCAAGCCCCATATTGTAACAGCTTGAATAATATAATTTAGCTGCTTTTTTAAGTATTTATACAAAAAATACCATGGGGAAATGTTGCCTCAAATTCACAAATGCAGTTGAAGAGATTTTATAAAACTGCCCTATAGGCATTGGTTCTTCCAGGGGAAGTATGGGGACCTTTGCTCCTCCAGATTTTGCTGAACTGCAACTCCCATCAGCCCCAGCAACCATACTGCTTTAACTGTCATGGCTCTCCCCCCAAGAGAATCCTGGGAACTGTAGTTTCTTAAGGGTGCTGAGGGTTGTTAGGAAACCCCCTCACAGAACTACAATTCCCAGGACTCTTTGCAGTCATAGAAACATAGAATAGCCAAGTTGGAAGGGGCCTATAGGCCATCAAGTCCAACCCCCTGCTCAATGTAGGAATCCAAATCAAAGCATCCCCGACATGTGACTATCCAGCTGCCTCTTGAATACCTCCAGTGTCGGAGAGCTCACTGCCTCTCTAGGTAATTGGCTCCATTGTCTTATGGCCCTAACAAGAAGTTTTTCCTGATATTCAGTTGAAATCTGGCTTCCTGCAACTTGAGCCCATTATTCCGTGTCCTGCACTCTGGGACGATCGAGAAGAGATCCTGACCCTCCTCTGTGTGGCAACCTTTCATGTACTTGAAGAGTGCTATCATATCTCTCCTCAGTCTTCTCTTCTCCAGGATTGGAAGCCAGGACCAGAAGAGTGATTTAAATGTACAGAGTAGATGCGGCCTAGATCCAAGATCCCTCAAGCTGGTGTTACCAAGGACCAAAGGTAGAACCTTGTACATACAAAGCACATGAACAGTGTCCAAGATATGTCCATCTCATGAGATTTACAGTTCAGGCCCTAGCTGTACCGCTGGGGACTCAGCCAATTCTTCCTAGACACTTCCACATTTGAATCAATGTGGCCTAGTGACTTGAGTGGCACACTAGAACCTGAAGACCTGGGTTCAAATCCCCACTCAGCCATGAAGCTTGATGACCTGAGATCAATCTCTCTCTGATACACACACTAACCTCCCTTGCAGGGTTTTTGCAAAATAGAGTGAGGGAAGCTCCTGAGGCGGGATAACTACAGAGGCTCTCCTTTGTCAAAAGTATTTCAGGCAACCTTTGACACCCTGGTGCCCTCCAGATGTTTTGGACTACAACTCCCACCTGCGCCAGCCACCATCTGCCTGGGGATCGCAAAGCCTAGGCTAGATGACCTTTGAAGTCCCTTCCACCTTTCGGCGCCAAGTTAAAACCTTTCTCTTCTCCGAGGCATTTTAATTTTTTGTTTAATGATGGTAAAGTTTGTAATTTGATCTTAGTTATGCAGTTTTTAGATTGTGAAATTTGATTTTAGATTGTGATGCTTTTGTATTTTCCTATATTTTATTGTATTTATGTTCACCGCCCAGAGAGCTATTGCTAGTCGGGCGGTATAGAAGTTTTAAAAATAAATAAATAAATAAATTTTACAATTCAATAATAATGACGATAGATCAGGAGTAGCCAAAGTGGTTCCTTCCAGATGTTGATGGGAGTTATAGTCCCAGCCACCACGGCCAATGATCAGGGATGATGATGGGAATTTGTGTCCCAACAACATCTGGAGGGCACCACGTCGGTTACCCCAAGACATGATGGCAATGGTTGGTCATGATAATCATAATATTGTTAATTAAAAGCACTGGAGAGCCCAAGGTTCCAGTCTGAAGAAGATATTAGTTAAATCAAAAGTACTGGGGAGCCCCAGGTTCAAGTCCCCGCTCAGCTCCCTAGGTGACCTTGGGACCATCATCTTCCCTCCAGCTAACCTACTCTGCAGGGCTGTTAGGATGACAAAAGAGGGGGAGGGTATTTACACCACCTCTTATTCCTTAGAAGGAAGCAGACAAAATTTTCGACAATTAAAAAGAACCCTCCCACCAGGATTGTCCCCCACAACTACCCCAGAAAACCCCAAAACTCCACGCACGCACGCACGCACGCGGGTCTTCTCCCTTTCCTCCCCCCCATTAAGGAGCCCCCTTTCCCCATCCTGCGCCCCCACCCCAAACACCACTGCTTCCTAGACTCGCCCCCGACCCCCACCCGCCAGGCTCCGCGGCGGCCTCGCTCTACTCCAGGCCGGGGCCCAACTAGGCCCAAAAGCTAGGCCGGGGCGGTGGCGGAGCTGCCGCCGCCGCCTCACTCCGCCAGCGCCGGCCCCGGCGGCTTCGCCTGCCGCCCCAACATGGCGGCGGCCCCGGTGGAGAATGCCCGGGAAGGACGTGGCCACGCCGGCTGCAAGGCCTCAAATAAAGACGGGAGGGAGGGCGGTCACGCCGCCTCGTCGGGCGGACGGGCAGCCGGCCGGCCAGCCAGCCTGTGCCTCTCCCTCCTCTTCGCGGGTCCGGCCATTTCTAACACCCCCCCCGCCCCAAACGGTGCCTCTTCGCCCCCCAAGAAACACCTCGGCCTAAGCTAGGCCAACCTCGCCCCCCCCACAATTCACACGCCCCTTACCCCCCCAACACACACTACAATTTCTCACCCCCCCATACGATTTACATCCCACCCAGATTTCCGCCCCCAATTTCATTATCACGAATCTCTTTCCACCACCCCCTTTCCAAACAAGGGGAGATTTGGGTCCCAGGAAAAGGCTCGGCCTGGATCCCGCCTCCTTCCCCCTCCCCAAACTTAAAAGCACCAAGGGTCCCCCCTAGCTGTGACATGGGGGGTCCCAGAATGGTTTTACCCTCGCCCCCCCAAAAAAGAAATCAAAGATCCATGCTGTGTCTGGGGCGCGAAATGCCACCTAAAGAAGGGAGAGAGGACCAGAGGATGGGTCTCCCCCTTTCCGCCCAGAGCCCTCTCCCCCAAAGCAAAAGCTGGTCCGTTTCAGGTGGAGAGGACCCACATGTAGCCCCCACAAGAAAAAATGCACGCCCCCGTCCAGGCGAGCAGCGCACACGCACACCCTTCCTGGTTCTGACCCGGATCCGACATTTGATTCCCCCCAAAGAAAAGAGAAACCCCGCAGCCCCCCCTCACTCCCTTCCTAGTTCTGGGCTAGCCTGGATGGGAGGGGCTTCACCTCCCTCCAAAACCGACCTTGCCCGTTCCCTTTATTGTTTTTTGCAAGAAAAATAAAAAGCCAACGCCTTTCATCCTGGGCTGCCGCTGGTGGCCGGCCTCGTTGGCCCGATGGGCGACCCACGACTCCGAAGTCCCGAGATGGGGAGAGGGCGGCCCCGAAGAGGCCCCCGAGCCTGGACCCCCAAGCCGCCCTGTCCCACCCGAGAGCGCGCGCTGTGCCCAGCCAGGGTCCCCCCACGGCCTCTCCAGCCCAGCTCCCGAGGCCGTTGCCTCGCCCGGCCTCCGCTCGGCCCCGACCCGCCCCCGCCACCCTCCTCCCCGCCCCATCCCCCTCCTCCCCGCCCCATCCCCGGCCTGGCGCGCCGCCGACCTGCTTTCTTGCGGGGCGCTTCGTGTTGCGGGGGCTGGAGCCCTCCGGCGGCGCCACCGCCGGCCTTGGGCTCATGCTTGAGCGCTTGCAGGGGCGCCTTCTGCTGCGGCTGGGCCTTGCCGGGCCCGCTGCCCTCGGCTAAGTACTGCTGGTGGTGCTGGTGGTGGTTGTGGTTGTAATAATAATAGTGGTGGTGGTGGTGGTGATGGTGGTGGTGGTGCGGCGGCGGGTGCTGCTGCTGCTGCTGCTGCGGGCCGGGCTGCTCCTCCATTGAAAAGCCACGGGGCCTCCGGATGGCGGCGGCGGCGATGATGGCGGCGGCGGCCCGCGGTCCTCTTGAGTCGCCCTGTTGCTGGCTCGCTGCACCGTCCAGGGGGGAAGAAGGCGGCTCGCTGGCTTCCCGGGCGCGCGCGCTCCTGCCAGGCCCAGAGCCGGGCGGGGGCAGTTGGAGAGGCGAGGGGGGGACCAGCCACCCAGCCCGGCGCCCTCTCCACTCCCGGCCTGGAAAAAGGAGGAGGAGGTGGTGGTGCGCGGGGCGGGGGAGCAATCCAATCAGACTGACAGCCGCTCTCCAGCAATCAAGACGCTTCCGGGCCTCTCTGGCCCCGCCCTAGGCAGACCCCCCCCCGCTCAGTCCCCCCCCTTCCAACGGTATTACTTCCGAAGCGCAAAACTGCGCCCTCCTCCGAGTCCCATCCTTCTTTGCGCTTTTCTTTGCGGGGGTGCTGTGGGGAGGGGGGGCTCGCTCGCTCTTCCTTCCTTCCTTCCTTCCTTCCACGCTGCTGCTTCTCTCTCAGAAGGCAAAAAGCGCAACGCCAAGCACTTTTCCCTTCCCCGGCGAGACGAGCCAAGCCGGCAACTGCCGCTTGCGCTTCTCGCTCGCCTGGGCAAAAAAAAAAACACACCCCACAAGATAAAAGGGCGCTTTCACACGCAGCCCCGGCACTGCGTGTGCGCGCGCGTGCATATGTGTCTGTGTGTGCCTGCGTGCGCGCGCTCGCTCCCGGGCTGGCGGGCCGGCTTGTCTCCGCCTTCGCCCGCCCAGAGAAGGGAGACGTGGAAAGCTGGGAGCGAACGCGCCGCCGCCGCCCGCTCCTCCGGTCCTCTCCCCACCCTCTTTCTGGAGCCTTTGGGGGTTTGCTGGTGGCCTCCTGGCGCGGCGCGAGCATGGGGAATAATAATAATTCATAATAATGACTTAATAACACCCGATCCTAGAAGAAAAGGGAGCCGGCTTTGTTCTGCGATCAACTCTGGTGATGATCGGGATTTTGTCAACTTCCCTTTTTGGACTAAACCTGTAAAGACAGATATGCGTGTACCTGGATTTATAGATGCGTGTGTGTGCATATACATATATACGCGTGTACGTGTTTGTGGGGGGTGTATGTATGAAAGTTTATACACACATGGGCGTTTGCGCATCTGTGGAAAGGAGGGGTGTGGGGTGTTTGTGCCTGAAAGCTCGGCCGACTTCGACACGCGTCCCGAAGCCTCGGGCTGCACGAAAGACGGCGCTTACTCGGGAGTAAACCCCACTGATGGCGGGGAGGCTGACTTCGGAGCAGACTGACCAATCCTTAGGCGAGCCTACTTCGAAGCCAGCCCCGTTGAGTTCCAGGGGCCTTTTTTACTCCTAGAGAAGCGTGGGTCCAGGATCGGGGCGCTGTGAGGAGAGTCCCAGTTCCCTGGCATCGTTTTGATTTCTCTCTTTCCTAAATGATGCATTTTATCTGGATTATCTTCTGTATGATCGAAATCCTGAAGTCACAGTTAAGGTGGCCAGTTTTTGTGCAGCCGCCATTATATGTCGGAGAGCAATGATAAATCAATAGGACATATAGGCTTTATAACTGACTTTTATCAGAATTTGTTTAGTTTTGTGGATGTTTGAATTTTAATGATACCCTATTGTTTTAATGCTATGTATTTATATGCTGGTCTTTGACCGTAATAAATGTACTTACTTATAGCAAGGTAAAGAATTAGAGGTGAATACAAATAATCTCTTTTTATTGCCGGAGAGCATTTACGACGGCGCCGGCGGGTGGGGCCTTTGGCTCAGGCGGGAGTCGCATGCCGTCTTGGGTCTACTCGAGTAGGCCCATTGAAATGAATGCACGCGCCTAATTCGCGTTCTAATTTGGGTTAACGGCTGCCCTTGAGTAGTGCTCGGATGGAGACGAGCTTTGGCTTTCAAATTATTCCGGGCCGTGTGATCGCGGCGCAAAATACGCGTCTTTAACGCGGGAAGAAAAGCGGCAATTCTTAACGACTGTTACCAACGGGAGGGAAACAGTACCTTGTGCAAGGCCTGATTTGGCCGGCAGGGGGCGCTTTTCCCACCTTTCCTGCAATCCTGGGAGTGACTTTCCTGCGCCGTCCCCCGCCTCGACGGCTTTGCCCGGCCTGGCAATGGATGTCTCATGCCCTAAATCCGGGCGATGACCTCACTACCGGATCAACGAAGGAGCGACACTTCGCGGAAAGACACGTGGATCGGCTCCACCCCCGTGCCCGCCTCCAGGATCTTGGGTCAGGAGGGTGGAAGGGGGCGAGGCTAGGTCATCTAGCCCAAGGCCGACTCCACACAACCGTTATCCAAACCAGATCTTGCTTTGGGGAAAGCAGCTGAATTAGAAAAAAAAAATGGAAACAATAGGGGAGGTTACCGAACGCCCATAGAAAGCAACTGTGGGAGCTGTGAATGACTATTGACACAATTGGGCTCCATGGAAATAAATGCCAGCTACAAATAAAACGAGGAATGTATCTGGAGAGGGGATGGAATGGGTCTCTGGGGCCAGCTACCCATTAACCACAATTGATAGGGGCCTTATTCCAGCCTGCATCAGTACTGGAATTGTTTTTGGGCTGTTTGGCTATTAAGATGTATTTAGTGCTTTGTCATATGTTTGCCATCCTCAGCTCCCTAAGGGAGAGAGAAATGTTTAATTAATAAATAAATGTGCATGGATTTCTTTCTTTTTCATTTTTGTTTAATCAGTTTATATCCCACGTTTTAAATAATTTATCACACTAATATAGAAAGCTAAATGATATAACACAAAATACTGCTGCCACTAGAGTACTCTTTCAACACACAAAAACCTTTGGAACTCCTTGCCTTTTGATTTGGGCTCTTTCACTGTATTGTTTGGGGCACCTGCTAAAAACTTTTTTTGTTCCAGCAAGTCTATTTGAGTATGTGATTTTAGTAGGTATAAATGTTTTTAAATTACTGGTTTTATTTTATGTTTGTTATATATGTACATTATTTTTAATTTTAGTTTTTAATTGGTATTTTAAATGAATATTTTAGACTGTCTTGTAAACCGCTTAGTGGCCTTTTATTCTATGAACCAGTATATTAATTTTGTATAAACAAATGAGAAAAACCTGGAGACTATGTACAACACCCTCCATGAAATATTGGATAAGTAAAATGTGAGAGTATGCTCTAAAGACAGAATCAACACATAATTAAATAAAATAAAACATGAACATGTGGTGTAGTGGTTAAGGTGTTCGACTGCGACCTGGGAGACCAGGGTTCGAATCCCCACCGAGCCATGAAGCTCACTGGGTGACCTTGGGCCAGTCGCTGCCTCTCAGCCTCAGAGGAAGTCAGTGGTAAACCATCTCTGAATACCGCTTACCAAGAAAACCCTATTCATAGGGTCACCATAAGTCAGGATCTACTTGAAGGTACACGTAGTCCATTTCCATTTTTTCACTGGCTGGGGCTAACGGGAGGTGTAGTCCAAAACATCCAGAAGAAGGAGTGCAACTATATATTTCAGTTCTTTTTTCATATTTTCTTCCAAATTAGGACTGCAATCCTATACATATTTACCAGAGAGGAATTTCCATTGAGCTCCATGGGACTTAAGCGGACATGTAGTTGATTGTGCTGTTACAAGTTTTAATCAATTATTTAATCAGACTTGCATATATTTGATGAATAAAATAATGCAAAACAAACTCCCTCCTGTGGTTTTTAGATGCAGCATGTGAACAGGGCAGTCTTCAATGTTAGTATTTACTGGGTCTGAATAGAGATGATGGTTTACAGTCTCTCCCCAAGTGATTCAACAATCGTTTTTAGCAACGCTGAGGAAATTTTCACCAATCTGCTGCTTTAAACCTTTACTGGGCCTATTGCACAAACATGTAAAGCTCTGACTGAATTATTACTGGTTGTACTTTTGCATGTCATTATTTTTCATCTCCCTCGTTTATATATTCTGGCCATGTGAGATATCAGAAGCACCTAAGAAAGGCCTGCTGGATCAGGCTAATGGCCTGTCTAGTCCAGCACCCTGTTCTCACAGTTGCCAGCCAAATGCCCCACTGGGACACCTGCAGACAGGACCTGAGCCCAAGAGCGCTCTCCCCCTCCTGCGGTGTCTAGCAACTGGTATTCAGAAGCGTCCTGTCCCCAACAGCGCACATCCATCATAGCTAGTAATGTTCACTGCCCAGAGAGCTGTTGCTAGTCGGGCGGTATATAAGCTTAATTAATTAAATAAATAAATAGTAGCCACTGATAGCCTCCTCCATGAGTCTGTCTAATCCTCTTTTCAAGCTGTCCAAGCCTCATGCGGGAGCGAGTTCCAGAGTTTAACTCTGCGGTGTGTGAACAGGCCCTTTCTTTTGTCTGTCCTGAATCTTCCAGCATTCAGCTTCATTGGATGCGTCATTTTATACACTTCCATCGTGTCACCTCTGGCTCACCTCTTCTCTAAACTTAAAAGCCCCAAATGCTGCAATCTTTCCTCGCTGGGGAGTCGCTCCATCCCCTACATCACTTTGTCCAGCAAACAAAGTAGGCTTCAGTCCATGAAAACGTGGCCCGTAGCTTAGTGGCAGAGCATCTTCTTTGCATGCAGTATGTCCCAGGTTCAGTGCCCTTCATCTCCAGGTAGGACTGGGGGAAACTTGGGTGCAAAAGCATGGGAAGCTGCTGCCAGTCAGTGCTAAACGTATGAATGGTCCAATGTTCCTAAGTGCCACAGGATTTCCATGGGGAGAGCTTTTCTTGAGATGTACACACGGTAGCTGACAGCTCGGGAGATTTTAATCTCCAATTAATAGGGTCAGAGGACCTTAACTCAAGTCCCAATTCTGACTTTTGCTTTTTGCTTTAACAATTGTATTATTATTATAAAATCATCTGGTTTTTTAATTAAAACAAGGAAGAAAATCAGGAGCCGCGGGGCTCTTTGTTGTTTTAAATTATTACATACGAACGTAAGAGCAGCCCTGCAACCGGATCAGCCAAAGGCGGCCCATCTAGTGCAGCCTCCTGTTCTCACAGTGGCCAACCTAATGTCTCCTCTGGGCATGACAGCAACACTTTCCCCACTTGTATTCCCCAGCAAACGGTGTTCAGAGGTATACAAATTCTGGGGAGGGACAGCGTAGCCATCCTGGCTAGTAGTCATCCACAGCCGCCTCCTCCATGAATTTGCCTAATCTTTTTTTTAAAAGCCATCCAAGTTGGTGGCCCGCGCTGCCTCTTGCAGGAGCAAATAGTTTAACCATGTGCTGAGTGAATAAGTCCTCCCTTTTGAATATTTTCAGAAGGAAATATTTTCTAAATATTTCCATTGTTTTATTTCTCTGTTGTATACTTTTTTTTAACCCAGATGTACCTAACTTTATAATCTATCTTTCAAAAAAAAATTCTCTCTCTTTTGTATCTTATGTATGCACACATTTCAAACATTTTATTTTCTTTTAATCATTTAATTGCTTGAAGGCTGCAACGTTTGTTCCTATGCATTTGACTGGATGCTTTCTTGGTTTGTGCATAGGAAGGGGCACAGCACCTCTTGTCGTGCTTGACCTTTTAGCCTTGCTTTGTAAAAGAAGAAGAAGAAAATCAAGGTGAATTGGCTGGATTACAATCCAGTCAAGAAGTTCAGTGTCATCAGTGGTAGGTTAAATCAAGACAAAGGTGTTTTTTTTAAATCACACTGTATGAGTTAATGAACATACAAAAGCCAGAGTATCTCTGCCATCTCTGTTTTATATGTATTTTAACACAATCATCCCAGCAACATGAACCCGGGTAAAAAGGTGCCCTCTATTCAACATATTCTGATTCATAAAATGTAAATGTATTGCCTTCAAGTCGATTCCAACTTATGGCGACCCTATGAATAGGGTTTTCGTGAGGCTGAGAGGCAGCGACTGGCCCAAGGTCACCCAGGGAGCTTCATGGCTATGTGGGGATTCAAACCCTGATCTCCCAGGTTGTAGTCCTTAACCACTACACCACAGTGGCTCTCTCATTCTGATTCATAGGGTCGCCACAAGTCGTAGTCGACCTGAAGGCACATAACAAATTTAACATACCTTTAGGGGCTCATTATCAGTGATTGTAAAATTGCATCTCATTGCCATTAAACTTCCACCTTATAATTTTCTTCTTTATATATCTGCCAAGTAAGATGACACTTCCATCTGAGGAATGGCCTCATGTCCAGGAAAGCTTATGCCAGAGCCTTTTAAAGGTCCCACAAGGCTGGTTGATTGTGCAAGGGCTACCCTTCTAGAAATCTGGCTCCCCACTTTCTCTGCTTAAGACACCAATGGGGAACCTGTGGCCCTCCAAATCAGTCAGCCCCCTTTAGCCATAGGCACTGTTTCAGTCTGGGACTCACCCGCTAAGCACCACCGAATTCAATAGGACTTACTTCTGAGTATACATGTTTGGGTTACATCACAAGGGCATGTATACCTACCCATTTAGAGCAGGGAAGGGCAGAAGGTGGATCAGGGACTACTGGAAGATCTGTGGGTGACTTGAAGTAGATCACCAAGGATCTCTGGCTCCCAGTTGTTAAAAAATAGCAACAAGCCTCTTCCCCCACCTCCAAAACAAGTTTCTGAAATGAAAGCTTAGGAGAGAACAAGGAATGGGTTCTTATGTGAGCGAAATCCATTCATGTCTGCTGCCTTGAATGCATTCAGTTGGAAAGGTAAATCTGTGCTTTTAAAAAATAAATAGATCTCAGTAGACAACCCTGACAACGGAGCCCAGGGTGGCAAACACACTAACAATAAAATAATTAAAGCGTCTAAAAGAGGAGTGGGGAAAGACAGTTTCCCCTCCAGATGCTGCAATGGCCCTTTCCTTAAAAAGTAAGATTCTAGTCCCCATGATTCTAAATATTAGTAAATATTAGCTGGATTAAATAGGAAAGTGCCTTATACCGAGGCAGACCATTGGTTCATCTAGCTCAGTACTGTCCACACTGACTGGCAGTCGCTCTCCAGGATTTCAGGCAGGGGACATTCCCAGCCCTACCTGGAGCTGCTGATGGGGACTGAATCTGGGGCCTTCGGCACGCAAAGCAGGTGCTCTGCCACTGAGCCCTTTCCTGACGAGAACTACAACTCCCATTCACCCCAAGCCAGCATGGCTAATGGGCGGGGATGATTATGGGAGTTGTAGTTCAGCAACATCTGGAGGGCCAAAGGTTCCCCACACCTGATGCATAGGCAGCCAGCACCGACCCCACATCAGTGTTATATGTCCATGTGCACCAGTCACAGATAAGAAGCAGCAGTCTGCCCTAGCAGCAACCTCCGTACCGTCTCCAAGGGCAGCCCAATGAAGAGCACATTGCAGTAGTCTAAATGTGAGACTACAGGAGCGAGGGTCACTGTGGCAAGGCTATCACCGTCCATCTCCCTTTCCCTTGTTGATTCCCTTCCTCCCCCTTCACTGGTTGTTGAAGAATGACTTTAAGACAGCATCTTCAGCGGTTCTCCTTCACCACCGCTAGAGGGCACCATCCCACAATCAAAAACAGGCTGTTTCAGCAGCTGCATCCTGAATTCCGGTAAGCGAGGCACTGGCCTGATCTGTCGTGGCTATTGGGCAGTTGTTCGCTTTTTAAGCTGCTTTTGATTTTAAATCGGGGCAGGGGGAGGTTTTTCAGACCAAGGGCCGCATTCCCTTCCAGGCAACCTTCTGAGGGCCACAAGCCGGCGTTGAGCGGAGCCAGAGGCAAAAGCAGGCAGAGCAAGGAATGGAAATGTGTCCTTTGCACAATAGGCTAGTTTCTGCACACACTCACTCACCCCTCTCTGACCTCCATCCAGGCAAGCAATTTTTGGGCGTTCGAGGCACATTCCAGCCAGGCAAGGAGGGTGTGGGTCAGGGCCAGCGAGGGGTGTGGCCTGGGGAAAGGGGGTGTGGCCTGGGGAGAGTTCCAAGGGGCAGGTAGAGAGAACTCCGCAGCAGGAGTGTAGTCATCTAGGATGGTGGGGGTCATAGACTTGGTACCTTTTGGGGAGCAGGGTCCCAGCCAGGTCCCCACGTATGAGCCAGTCAGCATGAAAAGGGAGCATGTTAGCCACTGAGAAGAGTCCTTGCCGTTTCATGCTGACTTGGAGCCAATCAGAGTGAAAGGAGGGGAGTCAGTCACTGAGAAGACTCTTCTCAGTAGCTAACACAGCCTGCCTTTTCATGTCGATCAGCTCTTAGGGACGTCTGTTGTAGTGGAGTGTGGACTCGCAAGATGACAGGGTGAGCAAGGGAGATGAGGGAAAGCGAAAAAGGAGGCATGGCTGTGAGGGGTATGGCATGACTATTATTAAGGGACCCTGCACTTCTGAATTGGCCACTACACTACTGCTCAGGAGCCACATTGGGCCTGAGATTCCCCACCACTAATCTAGTGTTTCCACCTCTTGAACAGGCCCTTTAAAAGCTGTTTGATCCCTACCAAGTAAAAGGTAGTCTTGTTTAGCTCTAGGCCTTGCATAACATCGGCTGCTAATTAGCTACCGGGCTAAGTGCAAGTTGCTGGTTCTGGCGTATAAAGCCATATATGCAGCTTGGGACCAGGACAGCTGAAAGATCGCCTGACCCTTTATATATACAGCGGGTCACTGCTCTCCACAGGTGAGGGCCTCCTACAGATACCATCTTTATCAGGAGGTCTGTTCTGCACAGCATAGGAACCAGGCCTTTAGTGTGGTGGCACCAACCTTTGGGAACTCCCTCCTGTTGCATGTCAGACAGGCACTGTTTCTGTTGTCCTTTTGGCGCCTGCTGAAGACCTTCCCCTTCCAACAAGCCTTTTAAGTTGAGGACTTCCAGTCTGCGTCTGTATTGGAATTGTTCATTAAATGGTTTTTAAATTGTTTTATTGCTTGTGTGTTTGCCACCCTGGGCTGCTGTTCGAGGAAGAGCAGGATATAAACTTGATCAATAAATGAACTAATAAATAATAGCAAGCTGCTGTTAAAAGCTGAAGGCAGAGCAAGCCAGGCTGTTTCTTGGTTGGCTTTGCCCACTTTGCAACCCTGCTGGGATCCCCTTTGCATGTTCTTATGGAAAGAGCCACTGGCCTAGACAAATTTATAAATAAAGGGTCGATCAGTGGTGAAGTGGAACCTCCACCTTCAGAGGCAGTCTATATTTTAAAAATACCTTGCTGCTGGAAAACAACAGTGTCTTGCCTTTATGCTGTTTTCTGTTGTGGGCTCCTTAGAGGCATCTGGTTGGCCACTTTGGGAATCGGAATGATGGCTGCCCATCACTACCGGAAACTGACTGATAAGTCAGTGCAGCTGTTTCAAAACTGGCACAATATACACAAATCCAAACTCAGTTAGTAATCAGGCTGCTGTAACTCCGGAACAGTCTTCAAAGGCAGCCCCACGTGCATTGCATTGCAGTAGTCTAAGCAGGATCTTAACCAGTGCTTGGATAACCGTATATATCAAGGATGGGAAACCTGCAGCCCTCCAGATGTTGTTGGATTGCAACTCTCATGAGCCATGTGTCAGGACCGATGGGAGTTGTAGTTCAGCAACACTGGGAGGTGCATAGGTTCCCCACCTAACCCAGGGAAAGCAAAGCCTCTCTCAAACCACATTTTCACGCCCTTTGAAAAAAGGATAGTGTGGCTGCAGCTTCTCCAAACCATCACATCAAGCTGCAAATGCTTGTCGGTTGCCTCCGTTGCTATATTAGAATCCCAGATGAGCATTGGCTGTTCATTCTCTCTCTCTCTTCATCACACGCCAAACCATCTCAGCTTCGGGTCTGTTCTCTTGGAAACAAGGCATCAGGCTTGTTGGTGGTACGTCAGCCTAGAGCCAACAGGGAAAATAGGTGTCTCCGGGGGAGGATGGAGACTGAGAAAGGGGGCCCCATTTGTGGAAATGCAGAACAAACAGAGCCCAGCTCATAAAAGGGAGAAAAATAAGGGGAGGTAAAGACAGACTGGTGGTGGATGATGGCTCCATGTCAGTAGGGCAGTGGAATCCGCTCTGGGTTTTAGTCCAAAAGGTCAAGGAGCTGTCCAAGGTGCTTCAGCTTCTTGAACATTTGGACTAAAACTTGGAGCCCATCACCGGGGTGCACCCTGGAGCATATTTGGATTCCGTTTCAATCCGGTTTAGGTCCGGTTTTGGCACTGAAACAGCCTTGGTCGCCCTGTATGATGACCTTTGTCGGGAGAGGGACAGGGGGAGTGTGACCCTGTTGATTCTCCTTGATCTCTCAGCGGCGTTTGATACCATCGACCATGGTATCCTTCTGGGGAGGCTCGCGGAGCTGGGAGTTGGGGGCACTGCTTGGCAGTGGCTCTGCTCCTACTTGGCAGGCCATCTCCAGAAGGTAGTACTTGGGGAACACTGCTCGACACCCTGGACTCTCCATTGTGGAGTCCCTCAGGGGTCGGTTCTGTCCCCCATGCTTTTCAACATCTACATGCAGCCTCTGGGTGCGGTCATCAGGAGTTTTGGAGTGCGTTGTCATCAGTACGCTGATGACACGCAGCTCTACTTCTCCTTTTCACCTTCTTCAGGTGAGGCTGTTGATATGCTGAACCATTGCTTGACCGCGATAATGGACTGGATGAGAGCTAATAAACTGAAACTCAATCCAGACAAGACCGAGGCACTGTTGGTGAGCCCTTTACCTGCCCAGATGGTGGATGTTCATCCTGTTCTAGATGGGGTTACACTCCCCTTGAAGGAACAGGTTCGTAGTTTGGGGGTCCTTTTTGACCCTTCCTTGTCGCTTGAGGCTCAGGTGGCCTCGGTGGTACGGAATGCGTTTTACCATCTTCGTCTAGTAGCCCAACTACGCCCCTATCTGGACAGTGACGATCTCGCCTCAGTTGTTCACACTCTGGTAACTTCTAGATTGGACTACTGTAATGCGCTCTACGTAGGGCTGCCCTTGAAGACTGTTCGGAAACTCCAGCTAGTGCAAAATGCGGCAGCCAGGCTGTTGACGAGGACCCATCGGTCTGCGCATATAACACCTGTCCTGGCCCGCCTGCACTGGCTACCCATCTGTTTCCAAGCTAGATTCAAGGTGCTGGTTTTGACCTATAAAGCCTTATACGGTGTGGGACCGCAATACCTTGTGGAACGCCTCTCCCGCTATGAACCTACCCGTCCACTTCGTTCAGTATCTAAGGCCCTCCTCCAGGTACCAACTCATCAGGAAGCCCGGAGGATTGTTGTTAGATCTAGGGCCTTTTCTGTGGTGGCCCCCGAACTCTGTAACAGCTTACCTGAGGAGATACGCCTGGCGCCTACGGTACTTTCTTTTAGGCGCCAGGTTAAGACCTGGCTATACTCCCAGGCATTTTAATGTTTAATGTTTTCATGTTTAACGTTGTTAGTTAACTTGCTGTTATGTGTTATTGATGTTATTATACTATTGTATTTTAATCCTGTTTGTACACCGCCCAGAGAGCTATTAGCTATGGGCGGTCTAAAAATGAAACGAAATAAATAATAAATAAATAAATTCCAACTAGCCCTCTACATTTCAGGCATGGCGCCACGTTTGGGCATGATTGGGCATCTGCTAAGGGCCTACAGCTCAACAAGGGAGGGCCACAGACAAGGGCCCCCTGGATGTGCTACAGTGGGGAGGTGGCGTGCATCCGTTGTGGGAACAGGGTCCACCAAGGAACAGGGTCAAAACCCTGCAGCCAGCACTGGTGTGGTTTATAACCAACCACGGCTCTCCGAAGACTCCGGTGAAGTCCCTTCCCAGCTTGTTTATAATGTATTGCATTTTACAGCCTGCCTTTCCTCCAGAGAGCGCAAAGCGGCATACATGGCTTTCTCTCCCCACCCCGCCATTTTATCCTCACAACACCCCTGTGAGATAGGCTAGGCCGAGAGGTAGCAAGAGGCCAAAGACCACCCAGAGAGCTTCAGGGCTGCATTGGGATTTGAAAAAATGGGTCTTCTGCTTACACAACGCTTTCAGCTGCGGAGTCTTTGAAGTGCTGGGGACTGAGCCAAGTTGCAGCCAGAGAGAGACCCCTGCCTGACATCCTTGAGAGTTGCTGCTAGTCAGTGTAAACAATACTGCCCAGACAGACCAATGGTCTGACTCAGTATAAGGCAGCGCCCTCTGTTCCTAAGGAAGGCAGGAACCATTTTTAAACGTGTCATCAATGGATATCGAGGCTGTTTGCCCCTGGTGATGTGGGCATCAGGGCCAACTCCGCACCGCTCTAAACTGCACTTGATGCAGCCTCCCTAAGGTCAGAACAGCTCAGGCAGCAGGAATGGGTGACTCATTTTGCTGCAGCAAAATCTGCTAGCAACAGAGAGGTGGCTGTGAGACACAGCAGCCTTCAATTGCCTTTCCAGAGTTTGAAATCTTTCCCCACATGATAAGATTGCAGGCAGGCAGGCCTGAACAGGGACACCGATATTAAAAGAAAGGTTTTGGGTTGGGGACAGGCGGCCTGTACTGCTTAATGAAGAACTTTCTTCCCCACCGAAAGCTGAGCTTCAAAGCTGCTCACAGAGATGATGCAGCTGGTGCAAAATTTATTTCTTTTATTTATTTATTATTTTATTTATACCCCGCCCTTCCTTCCAGCAGGAGCCCAGGGCAGCAAACAGAAACATTAAAAACACTTTAAAACGTCATAAAAATACCTTAAAATACCTTAAAACAAAACAACATTAAAAAATTTTTTTAAAATCTTTAAAAAGATCTTTAAAAAAAGGGTTAAAGATATTAAAAGACATATTAAAAGCAATTCTAACACAGATGCAGACTGGGATAGGTCTCAACCTAAAAGGCTTGTTGAAAGAGGAAAGTTTTCAGTAGATGCTGAAAAGATAGCAGAGATGGCGCCTGCCTAATATTCAAGGGGAGGGAATTCCACAGGGTAGGTGCTGCCACATTGAAGGTCCGTTTCCTATATTGTGCAGAACAAACCTCCTGGTAAGATGGTACCTGCAGGAGGCCCTCACCTGCAGAGCGCAGTGATCGACTGGGTAGATAAGGGGTAAGACAGTCTTTCAGGTATCCTGGTCCCAAGCTGTGTAGGACTTTGTATGCCAAAACTAGAACCTTGAACTTCACCCGGTAGCAAATGGGCAGCCAGTGCAGTTCTTTCAGCAGCGGGGTGACATGTTGGCAACACTGAGCTAGATGGCCCAATAGTTTGACTCGGGCAGGGGGGGGGGCGGGAAGCAGCTTCCTGTGTTCTTATTTCATTCCTTTATTTAGAACCATGAGGACTACAATCTTACTTTCTTTTTAGGGGAAGGACCACAGCTCTATGGTAAAGCACTGACTTTGCACACAGAAGGTCCCAGTTTCAATCATTGGTATCTGCAGGTAGGACTGGGAGAGACTGCTTGAAATCCTGGAGAGCCGCTGCCAATCAGTGTAGACAACACTGAGCTAGATGGACCAATGGCCTGACTCAGTATAAGTTAGGTTCCTATGAACCTATTTAATTAAGCCCACTATTCATAATCTTGAGGACTAGAATCTTGCTTTATTTTTAAGGGAAAGGGCCATCGCTCTGTGGCAGAGCATTTGTGGAAGATCGCAGGTTCAGTCCCCAGCATTTCCCAGTCCGGCAGGGAGAGACCCCTGCTTAAAACTTTGCAGAGCTGCTGCCAGTCAGTGTGGACAATACAGAGCTGGATGCACCAATGATCTGACTCTGTATAAGGCAGCTTCCTATGTCATGGCTATTTTAAATTAATATTTTACACCATTTTATGTAAAACTGAGGATTTTTCTTTAAAAAGTGGTATATAAATTTTGCTAAATAAAATGGTATTAATAACAACAGCAGCAACAACAATAACAATGTAACATTGATAAAACACCTACATTTTTATTTATTTTAATAATTTATACCCCGCCCTAGTTCATAGAATTCAGAGCGGCGAACAAAAAAAACAATGTCCAATACAATCTAATATAAAATAATAAGAGTACAATAAAATCATTAAAAAATCAATTAACTGTTAAATGTTTAAAAGCTAGAAGAAACAAAAAAGTTTTTAACTGACGGCGAAAGTCCATGAGCGAAGAAGAACGTCGGATCTCTGGTGGCAGATTATTCCATAGGATGGGCGCTATGGTCGAGAAGGCTTTGTTTCTAATACTGGCACGGCGGATTATAAAGGTGGATGGGATGATGAGAGAGTGTTCGAAGGGTATTCTTGTCGGTCGCTGAGGTTTAAATTCCAGAATACGATTTGATAAATATATTGGTGCTAAACCATTTAGAGCTTTAAAAGTTAATACTAAAATTTTAAACTGATGACGGAATGAGATCGGAAGCCAGTGAAGTTGATAAAGAAGAGGTGTGGTGTGTGTTTGTGGACCTGCTCTGGTCAGCATTCTTGCCGTCGCTCTCTGTATCAGCTTAAGCGGGCGAAGTGATCTTGCAGATAGTCCAATATAAAGAGAGTTGCAATAGTCCAGTCTTGAGGTCACAAGAGCCTGTGTCCCTTTCTTCAAGTCCGACATTCCTAAAAAAGGACGGAGTTGACGGACTAGTTTTAATTGAGTGAAAGCACTTCTGGATACTGTTGCAATTTGAGGTTCAAGGGTCAGAGCGGAATCTAAGATAATGCCCAAACTCCGAACTTGGGATTTCAAAGGGAGTGAGACCCCGTCTAAGGTAAGTAGGTTTTTGATTTCATGGGACGGTTTTTGTCCAATTAACAGAACCTCCGTCTTTTCTGGATTAAGTTTTAGTTTATTCCTATTAGTCCAGTTTTGTATGGCAACCAGGCATTGGTTTAAGGGACGAACCGCCTCTACGGCATCTGGAGGGAAAGAGTAGTAGAGTTGGGTGTCATCTGCGTATTGATGGTAGTGTATTCCGAATTCACGGATAATCCTTCCTAGGGGCTCCATATAAATATTGAATAACATTGGGGATAATACGGAGCCTTGGGGGACACCGTATTGTACTGGCCAAACCTTGGATGAGAAATTTTCAAGGACAACTCTTTGTAGCCTGCCCTCCAAAAAGGAGCGGAGCCATTGTAGTACCGTTCCTCGGCATCCCATACTAAAGAGGCGGTCTAGGAGAATGGTATGATCGATAGTGTCGAATGCGGCTGACAGATCTAACAAAATTAAATAAGTTAGATTTCCTCTATCCAATTCAAGTCGTAGATCATCTACCAGTGCTGTTAGCACTGTTTCGGTCCCATGTTTTGGCCGAAAACCTGATTGGAAGGAGTCATAACAATCATTAGTATCTATAAATGTTTGCAGTTGTGTGGCTACAGCTCGTTCAATAACTTTACTGATAAAAGATAAGTTAGATACTGGACGGAAATTGGTAAGAAGTGTGGGGTCAAGGGAAGGCTTCTTCAATAATGGAACTATAATTGCTTCTTTCAATGTCTGGGGAACATGGCCTTGTTGAAGTGAGGCATTGATTATCACACAGAGCCAATTCGCAAGTTCAGCTTTTGATGTTTTTATAAGCCATGAAGGGCAGACATCAAGTGAGCAATTTGTTGGTCTCATTCTAGTGAGAAGTTGGGGAATATCAACCGGTGAGATAGGTTGAAAGTTCGTAAATTGGGATGGAAGAACAGTTTCAGATGGAGTGTCATTGGGTTCTGCCAATTTAGCTACATCAATTTCTGATGGAATATCATTATGTTCTGCCATTTTAATAGAGTCCAAGGTGGAGCGAATCTGATCTACCTTAGTTTCAAAGAATGTAGCAAACTCCTGGCAACGGGATTGAGAGTGGACTATATCAGAAACCGGCTGTTTAGGACGGAGGAGGCTGTTAACTATCTGAAAAAGTTGTTTTGGTTGATTTCCGGCTGAATTGATTGCAGCTGAATAGCTGAATTTTCCTAAGTGCTGCACTTATTAAAAGATAAGACAGTCACAGACTCACAAATGAATAGACATGATACAAAAGGAAAAAGGAATGGGGAGGGCAGAGGAAAAGCAACTTTCGGAGCACCTGCCCTTTCTCTAGTCCCATTTGCCATCATGTTCTAGTGGCTGGAAAACTGGGCTTGTAAAACGGGATAGACTCCATGGAAGATGCTTTATTTATTTTATTATTATTATTAATATTTACTATGTTTATATCCCTCCGTTCAACCTGAGGAGTTCAAGGTGGTGTACAAACATGGTTCTCCCCCTCCCAGGTTTATCCTCACAACAACCCTGTGAGGTAGGATTGAGTTCCGTTTCTCCATCCCACCCTGAGGGTGGATCTCTCCTGGTTCTTACCAGAGTAACCTTTCCTCCAATCCTTTCCTTTCCCTCACAATTCCCTCATCCCTCAGAAATGCCCTCTCTGTGCCTTTCACTCGCAATGAGACCTCCCCCATGCGGCTCTTGTTTCTCCCACCACCTCCAAGACATCCTTGGTACACTCCATTTTCCTCCCTCCCCCCGTGATTCTCCCATTGGTACGCTCCTTCCCACTATTTCCCTATTTAAGACATTTCCCCAATTAATCTCGCCTTTGGTACGCGCCCATCCCCCCATGATTTGGTCCCATTGGTTCACCTCACTTTCCCTTTTACCCCTCCTTCCCCCTCCCCTTCCGGTACACCCTACTTTCCCAACCACACCCCCTATCATGAATCCTCCTACTGCATTGTTCTGGTCCAACTTGGTACATTCCACGTTCCTCATCCTCCTTCTCCCCCCTCCAGGAACCCGCTTTTGGTACGCTCCCTCCCATCTTTAATATTGAAACAGTCCCTTTCCTTCCTCCCCCTCTCATTCTCATTGGTACACTCCACTTTCCTTTTCCCCTCTCCCCCTCCTCTCCACAGATTGGTACCGCCCTGTTCCCTCCCTCAATGTGATTCGGCTCTTCAGAACCGCCTTCCTTGTTTCTCCCCTTGAAATCCCTTCAGGCGCATGCGCGCTCGCACCCAATTCTCTCCCTTTCTGTTCGCCGCGGGCAACACGCCCCGCCTTTCCCCTTCAGCGCGAGCGCGCACGTAAAAGAACGAGAGAGAGGAAAGCAAGTTATTAGCGTCTTCCTAATAATCCCGCCCTCTGCCTCGCGCGCGCCCGTCCTCCGCCTGTCAATCAACCCACCCAGAGTCAGTAAGCGCCGCCGATGGTTCGTTGTGGTTCTCGCCGCTGAGCTCGAGCCCAGGCCCAAGTCTCGCGAGAGGGGGCCCGGTGGGCTGCTGAGGCAGAGGAGGAAGGAAGGGCGGGCGGCGGCGGCGGCTGACGGGGGAGGCCGAAAGGACGGGAGAAGGACCCGGCGGCGGCGGCGGCCGTGGGGGTGGTCGTCGTCCTCCTCGCCCCTGACGGCTGAGGGAGGCGCGATCGGCCCCGCCCGCGGAGAGGAGCGCCAGCGGCCTCCGGCCCGGCCCGCCCTCCCTTCGGCCCCTCCCGCACCGGAGCGGACCAGGCGGGCGGGCGGGCGCGAGAGGCAGGCCGGGCGAGGAGGAGGAGAGGCGGCGGCGACCTGAAGGGTGAGCGGCTGGGCTCGAGAGGGAGGGAGGGCCGGGTCGAGGAGGAGGAAGGCGGCGGCGGCAGAATCTTGCCGGGGGGGGTTGGGCCGGGGGGGGAGAAAGGGTTAAAGGAGGCACCCCTCCTCTTCCTCCTTCTCCTATTAAAAAGCTGTGACATCTTTATTGTGGGGGGGGCGATCTTTGTCTCCTTCAAACGCGACACAGGAGGACGGCTTTAGATTGAATATATACATCAATGCATAGTGTGTGTGTGCGCGCGCGGTATATGCCGTACTGTTTATGCTGTGTAGTGTGGGTGGGTATGTAAGCATAGAGGTAGGCTGGACTTGTGTGTGTATATATGCGTACGTACGTAGAGTGTAAGTATATCTATCTATCTATAGGATAGTGTTACCTATCTTTGTGCGTGCATGCTACGTATAGGCTGCAATCCAAGCCGTGTCTACTCAGAAGTAAGCCCCAGTGGGCTTAATGGGACCTACTCCCAGGTAAGCGTGTATTGGGTTGCAGACATAGGGTAGTATCCAATGCTTGTCCTAGTTGGACTAGACCCGCTGAAATGAATAAATATGGCCGAGTTGGGCCATGGATTTCAGTGGGTCTACCCCGAATACAGCTTAGTTGGATGCCACCCATTGTGTATAATATTTCTCTCTCACTCTCTCTCTCTCTCTCTCTCTCTCTCTCTCTCTCTCTCTCTCTCTCTCTCTCTCACTCACACACACACACACACACACACACACACACACACTATATACAATTTGGGGGGACATTAGTGACTGAGAAGGTGCCCTCCCC
Organism: Rhineura floridana; assembly: GCF_030035675.1. NCBI lineage: Eukaryota > Metazoa > Chordata > Lepidosauria > Squamata > Rhineuridae > Rhineura > Rhineura floridana. The sequence continues at coordinate 18,951,250 of NC_084500.1, read as the reverse complement.
CTCTGGGGAAGATCAGTATATATTCAGTGGGGAGAAGGGTGATATCTCTAGGGACAGACTTGTCTCCTCCCCTGTAGAATAACAAGGGGCGTGTGGATGTTTTTAAATGGGGAGTCTGGGCTAGGAGACAACTGGAGGTGGGAAATCAGGATATATGTATTGTGGAGGGAGTAATATCTCTGCCGGAAGAGAGACTTCTTCCTCCCTCTTTAAAATAAAGTGGGGGTGTGGCTTCTTTGTATTGGGGGGTGTCAGTAGAGGATGGAGTTGCCTTTTTTCCACTAGGAAAAAATCAGAATGTAGAGGGATGGTGTGTGGTGCTTTATATCTGAGGGGTGGAGCCAGACCATTAGGAAGAGACTTGCCTACTGAGGGCAAAGATCCAAATGTGATTGATTGGGGGGGAGAAAGAGAGGAGGACATTTTTACTGGGGAACAGGAGGTGGTTAGGATATTATTTAGCCAATTGCAGTATGGTTTTTGGGGTGGGCGGTGATATATTGTTTTCTTTGTTGTTTATTTAAAAAGTTATCCCATTACAAAAAGTGCTCAAGGTAACTTACAATATAATGGAATGAAACAGCGGGGTGAAGTGTCATAGGACACCCCCCCCCATGGTTGGGAGGTGGGGGCAGTTCCAGAAGAGCGAAGACAAGGACCTTACATTGCTATGTTCCTTATAGGGTTCAGAGGAACAGTATTGCTAGTTGACTGGTTAGAGGTGTGTTTCTGTATGGCTGGAACAGATGACATGAAGAGGGGCGGGGGATAATAATGCTTGGATGGGGGGGATGAAGGGTTAATAGTGAAGAGGTTCTGCTCTCCAGAAATAAGAGACTTAATAGCTGGGGTTATCATTGAAAGCAGTGTTTGTTACTGTGCTGGGTTTGGGTTTGTGTGACGTGTCAGATGTGTGTGGGGATATTATGGGTTTCATGAGCTTCCAAGCTTTGGGACCCCTTTCCTTCTCTGAGAGTTTAGAAGAGAAGCCTGTCTTAGGCCTGGATCAGAGGGGGTGAAAAAGAGCCTTGCCTGTTTCTGTAACTCGCAGAATGAGTCTGCCTGGGCACAGGGAGGGGGCATTCTTAACTACTGGGGGGCTGGGAAAGGATTTACAAGGGGCTGCCCCTTCAGTTATGGGTCGGGGCCTGGCTTTGTGCCCTGGGAGCCAGGCAGAAGGCAAGGGGGCCATCTGGCCTATTAGCGGCTCCCCTCAATTCACTGTGTCTTGTCCAGACAATGGCTGCACAAGGTACCTTGGCCTTTCCTGGTTGAGATGATGGCCTGGACGGGATAGGGGAGTGCAAAGCCGCCGCCCCCCCCAAAAAGAAAGAGAAGCTGTTGGTAGCCAGCAATGGCCAGATGTGTTTGTGGATCATCACATGTGGTTGCAGACAAAAGCATGCCTTCAGAGGGAGCCAGGGGCAGAAATGTTTCCTCACAGTTCCTGTCCCCCCCCCCCGGCTCTTTCCACATACACAGCCCTGGAAATTTTGTGTGTTATACCCTTGGAGGGGTAATGCCATTTCCCTTGGAAAGGTTACTTCCTCTCTTCTTAATCAGTAACAGCCTGACACCCTTTTCCCCAGAGACCTGTGATGGGGATGGCAGTGGGGCCAGAGGAAGCATCCTCTGCTTGCCGTTCATTTGGCCTGATCCTAGCCTGGGGAGGAGCCTGGATGAAAGCTTTGAGAAATACATGGAAATGAATGCTGCACTTATGTCATGTCTTCATGTTGATTAAGACATATGTCTTGTAGTGGTTACAGTGTTGGACTGTGACCTGGGAGACCAGGGTTCGAATCCCCACCCAGCCATGAAGCTCACTGGGTGACCTTGGGCCAGGCACTGCCTCTCAGCCTCAGAGGAAGGCAATGGCAAACCCCCTCTGACTACTGTTTACCATGAAAACCCTATTCATAGGGTCGCCATAAGTCAGGATCGACTTGAAGGCAGGCCATTTCCATTTTTCAAAGGAGGGGTATGTAAGCTGCAAAAGCCACTTTTTTCACTGTGCCCATGCTGCTAATTGATGGTGGTGATCTGTATTTAAAAGGCCTTGTGTTGTTTGTCTTCAGTAATTGCTGTGTCTGGCAGCAAAATGTCATTTTAGTGCATCCAGATACTTTTTGGGGATCTAAGCATTAGAACGTCTGAGTTCTCATTCCCTTATGATACCCTGTTTGAGTATCATATTCATTGCTGTTTGCAGGCTGGTTGAAAATATTCTCAGTGGGTACAAATACATATAAATATGCTGACATCCCAGGGAGGGGTGTGGTACAAGGAACTGAGTGAAGTTAAAATCATTTTGTCATGTGTGTGATGTACTTATTACTTGGATATGTTGATAAAGACCATAGTTTAAGCCTTAGGTGTTCATGAGGTTATTTTGGAAGCCTTAAATCTTCATGAAGTTATTTCTGTAGCCAAGAGGAAGGTATGTAGCCTTTATCTTCTGGTTATCATGACAGAGTGTATTTGATTTTGTTTGGTTTATTGGGAGGGGGGGAGTTGAGTTGTATAAATTAGGCAAGAGTGAAAGGATCAGTTTGCTTAAACTCTGAATGTTATCTGCAAATGTGCTCATATTCACTGGTATCAATGGTGCTAATGCTGGTATGTTGCCTTTCTTTTGGTTGTTTATGTTGTCTTGATAGTTTTGGGTGAAATATTTGCATCTTGTTGCATGCTGTTGTTCAGTGTTGTAAGTGGCAATTTGCCTGGTCCTTTGTGGCTAGTAAGAATTGCCCCTAGGTGAATAGGCATTGTGTCGTTTAGGCATTGCAGATAGGCATTGTGTTGCCACCCTGGGCTCCTTCTAGGAGGAAGGGCAGGATATAATTTTTAATAAATAAATAATAGGCCAGCTTTTCTCAGACTTTGGGTTCCCTGATGTTACTGGACTACAATTCCCATCATTCCTGACGATTAGCTACACTGGTTGCAGGAGCTGATGGGAATTGTGGTCCAACAACATCTGGGGTCCCAAAGATTGGGAAAGGCTGGTTTAGGCCATTAATGTAGCAATATATCAGCAAGACTGCTCTAGAATATTTGTAGGACGTTATGACAGACACAACGTGGCTTGAATCCATGCAATAGGAAAATTGGGTACAACTTGATGGCCAGGGATGTAGATTTCTTACCACTGAAGTGCAACTGTTCCTACAGTACTATGAGCTGCTACAAATTCACTTTTTTCAAAATAAACTGAGGTTTATAACTTCAGAACCCATTTATGTTGTCCCTTTTAATATATTGCGACTCCTGAAAAATATTTGCATGCTGCTTGTGCCCAAGGACAAGCATAGCTGAGAAATGGGTTTGACCTTTCAGGTCAGATTCTTTGCAGCATTGTACTAACTCAGGTTGATGTTCCTCTGGATTACTTTAATCTATCTTCTTGAATATGTTCATCTGCTGGCATGCCAAGGGCCCCATCTTCTGTATCCTAAACTTTGAGGGGGACTGTGCTGGCCTCAGCAGTATAGAGGGGGTAGAGTCCTGGACTCCTTATGGGAGCTGTGAATCCTGTAAGTATTCCTGCTCTTATTTTTATTTGTTTAAAAGTGCTTTGGGCAGTTAACTACTTGGCTTTTTTTTCTTTGAGTCCCTGAGTAGTTAGAATAGGGAGTGGTGAGAACACCCATAATTCTTCTAATTAATTTTCTCATTTTATTTAGTTTTAGTGTTTCTGGGTTTAGGTTCCAAGCCCCTAGGTATGTGGAATATGGGCTTGGTGTGATAACCCCTGCATCTTTTCGCATGGGAAGGTTTTTCTCTAGCCTGCTTCTGTTGTGAGTTTGTCTTAAGATGTTTTTCTTGCTTATTCATTTATGGCATTTTATTGTACTGTGATGTATATTTTGTTCACCGTTTTGGGGGCCTTTATTATTTTTAGTCAACATCGTCATCTCAGTTTTACGGTGTCACGTTCAGACATCAGATCAAAGTAATACTGATTTTGGATCATGGGTTTAAGGGTGCCATTTCTTTAAAAACCATAAAGGGGTCTAACTGCAGAGGTTAATGGGTGCTTTTTTGAAAAAAGTCTGTACAATCAAACTTTTACTTGTAGTGGGCAGGTGTTTTGTGAACTTCACAATGTCTAAGATACACTTTAAAATGAGAGCCTTTATGTCAGTCTTCCTTACCAATCAGATCAGAGATAATTGACACAACATTGTAAATTGTTGTATTTTCCCCTTTTTTAAAAGAAGGGTCCAAGCATTGTTTTCATTAGTATTTTGGAAGCTGTTTACCAATAGGTTAAACACATAGGGGTGATTCTTGGACTTGCAGACTCTGCCCTGACATCTCATGGCAATTCCCTCCTCCTTTCAAACCCAGTTTGGATAAAGTTGCAAGCAATGGTCTGCCTCAAGCCAGGAAAGCAGGGAGGAGAGCATTCATCCAGGCTCATACCCATAATCCCTGACATCTCTTTTCCTGTGATACAGGTCTGGGAGGGGAAAATTGCTAAGACAGATAAGAGGGTTTATATGAAATGTCTGACAGTATAGAAGTATATTATTCTTCTTATAGATCAGTATTCACACATGTATACAGACTGAACGTAAGTATTACAAGATGAAGAGGCAGTTCACTTAAAACACATGATAAGAAACATACCTTGTAGTAGTTTTGTGTGAAGAGTTAAACCCTGTTGGACCTACAGGAAACAATCTCTTTTTTAAAAAAAAATATACTAAAAATCAAACAGAACCCCCCCCCCCTTAAAACGTTGACATTGTGGGCTCTGCCTTTTTTATCTGCCTGTGGCCTTTCAACTGACCTGGTTTTATAACTCTCACAGTTGCACAGAAATTTTTGTTGCGGTGGTACACGGTGTGCAGAGTGAGGTAGTTTCCGTCCGTTTGTGCACGATGCTATGAGAGGGCCTTACCTCGGATTCTGCGAGGCTAGTCTTCTAGTGAGGACACTGACAAACGATTTTGAACTAGGCTCTTTGCTTGTTTAAATTTACTTGTTATGTTTAAAAATCTCGTCCTTGTTTTGTGTATTGATTAGGCTGGATCCTTCAGCCTCAAGATGGTGAATGTCTTGGTTCTCTGTTTTGAAAAACCAACGTGAGTTCATGGCTTGCCTTACACTTGTTTTGCTGACAGACAACATGGCCCTCTTCTTCCGCCCTCCCTTACCTGAACATAATGAATCTTGTTCCTTCAAGGCCTTAGTCTGCCTCTTTGTTTTGGACCCTTCAAAGTGAGCAAACATTTGCTGCCATCATGCTCTCTCCACAGCTCTAGCCGCACTACCAGTTTGTCCAGCCAGATGTATGACACACCTTTTATTTTGTGATCTTTTGGCCCTGCTGTTTACAAATGTTTTTCCCTGCACCCATGTGAGTATATATATATACGCACACGTACACGTGACAGCTTGAGGGGAAAAAGGTTTCCTGCATCTACAAAAGTGTGCTCCGGGCCACTCAATGTGCATGCCACACAAGTGTTAGTTCTGTGCCATCTTAAGGAATATTTTCAGTTTCTCCAATTTTCTCTTGCCACTGCAGCTTCTCCTTCTAATGCCCCTAGCTAGATTTCTAACCAGGAGGAGAGTGCCTTGGACGGGGGGAAAGTAGAGATCATCTAAAAGCCCAGGGTTTCTTATACTGTATTGTATGTATTTGTGTTGTTTGATATGGCTTCATTTTGTGGTACACTGCTTTTCCAGAAGAAAAAATGCTGGAGATGTGGTTCTTAGAACCAAAACCTAGAAAGAGGGCTTTTTGCAAGTGGAAAAATTCTGCCTTTTTAAAATAATTAAAATACACATGACATTTCTTAGAATGTTTTGGTAGCCTTCTTACCCCGCTAGTTGTTGCTTTGGTCAGCTCCTCAAGAAAGTGATGTGCTGAGTCTCCTTTCGAAGTCTTCCCTTTTGCACCCCAGCTATCACTTATTCTTCCTCTGGGCCCTTGGCTTAGAATTCTGCTGCAACTCAGACCAGTGCCTTGCCTGGAGAGCTGCATCTTTGCATAGAGGACTTGCCTGCTCCAAGCTTTCCAAATTTGCATGTTTCTTTTTTATCATTATCTTTATATTAGACCCCAGCCTGGAAGGACCAGGTGGGGTACAGAGGTGCATCTTCAGTGTTCACCTAAAATTATACAGTGAAGTTGCCAGACGCATCTTGCTGGGGAGGGAGTTCCACAACGTAGGGGCCGCCACAGAGAAGGCCCTCGCACATACTAACCTGTTGCTTGGTACATTATGGAAAGTTCCATGCTTGGGAAGGGTGATGGTGGTGGAAGAAGAGTAGTCAGTAGTCCGTGGGTTTCACATGATCTCCACCATGGGCGGAAGGCTCCTGTGACCTTGTTCTTCCTTTGGCTAACAGTAAAGTTAATTCTTTACAACTGGCATCTCCTGTTGCTGTTTTCCCCTGTGGATATTTAGAAACTAGAATTATCCCTCGCAGTGTGTGGTGTCGAAATTCTATCTTTAGGAGGGGTACTTTGATGCCTGCCTGTTGACTGTCTACCTCAAGGGCTATCACTGGGGTGCCCTCCAGATGCCGTTGGACTCCAGCTCCTGTCATCTTCAACCAGCATGCTCAGAAGTAAGGGATGATGGGAGCCAGAGTCCAACAACTTCTAGACGGCATCACATTGGCTATCCCTGGTTCACCTGTTTTTGTTAAAGTGACATGACTAGCCATTGCAGGGGTGGAGAACCTCTGGCCCATTTTGGCTAAACCGTGCCCACCCGCCCTACACCTGATATAAGGTGTAGGGTGGATGAGAGTGGGGATTGGCTGAAAGGGTCTTTGCAGGCACCACCAATCAGCTGCTCTGCAGTGCCTGCAAAGCCCCTTTCAAGGCAAAGGCAGCACTTTGAGAGGGACTTCTGAAGACCCGTGTGGGCAAAATAGATCACCTGATGTCATTGTGTCATCAGGTGGTTGACAGGTGGGCGTCTCCACCCACATGCTGAACTTGGCCCATGAGGGCTGGGGGGACATATTGACCTCACCATCCCTGAGCTATTCCTTTCGTTCCTGCTTGTTGCATTGGGCTGCACTCAAATGAGATGGCTGTATTAGCTGACAGGGGCTTGTGAGCGTTTGAACTGTTGGTTCCACCCAGATAGTTTAAATGGCGATATTTGCTGTCTTGTCTGGTCTGGGGCACGTTGCCTTAAGAAACTCTCCTCCCCTTTCTGCATCAGTGCTAAGAAGCTCTGGGCTTGCAGGCTGTTTCTTTGTTAGAGGTGCTAGACTCTACACTCCAGTCTTAGTTCTGAAACTGCCCAGACACACTGGACTTTGGTGTGATTCACAAGTCCTGCCTATTTACTTACTGTGGGTTTTTTGATAAGAAGGTATGAGTTGACTTGGCATTTGGTTTTCAGGTCAGTTATTTCCTGATCTTGGGCAGAGAAGAATCTGATCGTTTCTTACATTTTTGTGGTTTTTCACCAGAGTACCAAAGAGCCTAGGAGCCACACCTGTTTATCTTCAAAATGCATTGCATTGCTGAACATATAAGGTGTTGTCTGATTTCTTTTGGACAATGCGTTAGTGCAGTGGTTGTCGAACTGTGTTCCAGAGAACCTTGGGGTTCCTCAGTGAGAAGATGGTCCACCATTATCAAACTTCCTGGGAGACAGCTTGCCCATCACCTTTATCTTCCCCTCAGGTGTCTTAGTCACAGAGGCATGTTGAACTGGGTATGTACTCAGATGCACGTTCAGTTCATTGAGGGTGAGGCCCAACAGAACTGGCCAGTGGGCTTGTGGAAGCTCACAGAATCCATTGCAATGCACAGGGGTGTCATGGCAGACCACACACATGTGCATAGGTGTCCCTCAAGGAAGGAAGCTTGAAAACCTTCACTGGGGAATCCTTTTATAAAAAAATCAGTGCAGTACTTAAAACACAAACTTCTTGAGTTGAACTTCACATAGAGGGACTAACTTGGGTATGACTACTCAGCAAAGAGATTGTCTGAAGTCAGAGCGGAGAATTTACTGAGAGCATCTGCTACAGCAGTGAAAAGGGCAAATTTAACTTAATGAATTATTAGGAGAGGAATCAAAAACAAATAGACAGGTATTTTGCATCCTTTGATGCCGAAGCTTATAACAGTGGCCTCTGCTGTTTGCTGCGTTGAGAAATACTTGGTGATTATTTTTGCCTGAGAATTAGATAGTAGCCTTATTGATATGTCTATCAGTCCTGCTCTTTCAGTGAAAAATGGACTGCCAAGCCATCTGAGAGCAACTAGAGTCTAATAAAGCTGGCAAATGTAAAACTCGGTACAAAATACTCCTGGGGTAGAGAGTTCTCAACTGGGTCAGGGTCCAGGCATGATAGTGGGATATCTGGTCACTGCCGACCCTCCCTCCACGATGGGTTAGTCCTTTTGGAAAGGCTGCCGCTCAGTGGTAGAGCACCTGCTTTGCATGCAGAAGGCACCGGGTTCAGTCCCCAAAGGCATCTCCAGGCAGGGCTGGGAGAGGACCCAGTCTGGCTCCTGGAGAGCTGCTACCGGTCAGTATGGACAATACTGACCAGGGTGGATGAATGGTCTGACTCTGCATAAGGTAGCGCCCTATGTTTGTAGGTCAGATTACTTGAATATATTTACAGTTACAAAATGCAAGGTAAACCTAGGGAAGAGTTGCCAGTGAGTTAAAAGAGGTTGTTGGTGTTCTTGCTCTGAAGGGCCTACTGTGACTCTTGGAGTTGTGGTGCAGCAATTGCACATACTCATGGATGAAACAGATTATCTTGACCCATTCCAGTCTGGGTTATGGGAATGAATCGGCCTTGGTCGCCCTGATGGATGACCTTTATCGGGAGAAGGACAGGGGAAGTGCGTTCCCATTATTCTTACTTGATCTCTCAGAAGCTTTTGATACCATTGACCATGGTATCTTTCTGGGCCAACTTGGTGAGATGGGTATTGGAGGCACTACTTTACAGTGGTTCTGATCTTACAGGGTCACTCTCGGAGAATAGCATTGGGTGACTGTCTTTCGGCCCCTTGGCAGTTGTGCTATGGGGTGCCGCAGGGCACCATCTTGTCCCCCATGCTGTTTAACATCTATACGAAGCCTTTGAGAGCGGTCATCAGGAGATTTGGGGTGAGGTGTCAGCAGTATGCTAATGATACCAAACTCTGTTTCTGTGTAACATCTGAATCAGGAGAGGGCGTGCTGCAAGCCCTGGACCAATGTCTGGATTCAGTGGTGGGCTGGATGAGGGCCAATAAAGTGAGTCTGAATCTTAGCAAGATGGAGGCGCTGTGGGTTGGTGTATCCTGAGTTCGGATAATTGGTCAATTGCTTGCTTTGGATGGGATTGTATTCCCTCTGAAAGAGCAGGTTTGTAATCTGTGGGTGCTCCTGGATCCATCTTTGTCACTAGAGGCCCAGGTGCCTTTTACCAGCTTCGGCTGATAAGACAGCTGTGGCCGTTTCTGGACCGGGATAGCCTGACCACTGTTGTCCATATACTGGTAATCTCCAGGCTGGATTACTGTAATGCATTCTATGTGGGACTGCCCTTGAGGTTGGTCCAGAAGCTGCAGCTGGTGCAAAATGCGGCGGCGAGGCTGCTCACTGGGGCAGGGTATTGCCAACATGTCATCCCACTGCTGAAAGAACTGCACTGGCTGCCTGTTAGCTACCAGGCCGAGTTCAAGATTCTACCTTTGATGTACAAAGCCCTACACATCTTGGGACCAGGATACCTGAAAAAATTCTTACCCCTTATATACCCAGCAGATCACTGTGCTCTGCAGGTGAGGGCCTCCTGCAGATGCCATCTTATCACGTCCATTCCATACAACACAATAAGCGGAGCTTTAGTGTAGTGACACTGACTCTTTGGAATTCCCTCCCCTTAAATATTAGACAGGTGCCATCTCTATTATCCTTTCTGCGCCAATTGAAGATCTTTCTCTTTCAACAAGCCTTTTAAGTAGAGACCTTATCCCAGTCTATGTCTATGCTAGAATTGCTTTTGAAGATGTTTTTTAAAGTTGTTTTGTTTTAATGTTTTTAATTATTTTGTTTTTAAGATGTTTTAAAGTGCTTTTAATGTCTTGCTGCCGTGGGAGGAGGGGCGGGATATAAATTAAATAAATAAATACTTGGAGGCAATTCTAACTTGCCGGAGGTGATGATGTACGTGGCTACTTATAAACCTGCTACCCAGCTGTGTTCCTGATGAAGGCGAAATATTTTAACTAAATTTTTACTGAAGGTCACCTTTTTTGTATGTCTGTGTCATTTAGCAAGCAAGTAAACAAAATACGAGTTGTGTGCAAGTCTGAGAGGAACAGACAATCCTGCTTACAAGGAAGGATGATTCTAAAGTCAGCATAGATTTGCAGAGTGAGGTCCAAGTTCAGCTTCATGGTAGGCTAATCATGTTCCAAGGTCACTGCTGCTATTGTGACTACAATCCCCCCTGCAACCTGCTGATTCAGAATCTATGAGAAGCATTGGAAAGATTTGCTAGAGGACAAGGTTCCCCCTTGACCATTCCCTGGGAGATGCCATCCAGGTTTCACTTCCTTTACTCTGTCAGGCTCAGATGAGGTGCAAAGCTGCTGGTGGCACTGAGTAATCAGCTTGCATAACAGTTGTTTAGTTCTAATGAGCACAGATAAATATTGGAGCCTTGCTTTAAAAAAACTCCGTTTGAGGGTAGGTCATTTTTAATCTCTCCATTGAATAACATTTTTGTTGCCTTGGCCCTTTCTACAGGCCTTTCCTTCAAAATGTACAGTGTCAAGAGCTCTTGTTTGTCCTCACTCTCTGTTGTACAGGGGTCTTGGGGGGAAGGTGGTGGGTGGGGAAGCAGATCAAAATCTCCCCTTTACTCATAGTTGCCTCTGTCCCTTGGTTGAAAAGAGAAGCATGTTTGCAAAGTAGGCGTTGGAGTGATGGAAATGAGCAGTGCATTAGAGCCACTTCCCTTCACCATCTGTCCCTCTCCCTGCCCCCCACAGTAGATGCTTCACAAATCAGTTTGGGCTGCGGACAGGTTACACACTTCTCCAACGCTAACCCTCTGCCCCTGACTTAACATGAGGTCAAATAGATCTTGCCCTGTAAATATTATTTGGCTGGAGGATGGGGCAGGAATGCACAGAAACAGTTCTGTGTGACTCTTTGGATCCTGGAGCCGATGTATCATGGCGGCTGGTGGCTCCATGTCAGTGGGGCAGTGGAATCCGCTTTGGGTTTTAGTCCGGATTTTCAAGGTACTGAAGCAAATTGTACAGCCCCGCTGACATGGAGCCGCCAGTGCGATGTATTGTCTGTGAGAGAAGCCAGTTTCTTTGAAATCAAACTAAACAGCATTAGTTGAAGTATTTAGCTAATAAACGATGGTTTATTTTTTTGCCACCTTGAAATTTATCGAAATGAGGCTGATGTGAGGGGGAGAGAAGGACGTTGACTTGTAGACCTTGCCAAGGATGCACATCTTTCACTAGGCAGGCAAAACAATGGCAAAGTGTGTTTGTTTTTACTCCTCTTCTCACATGTTAACAAGTAGTTCTGTTCAATCGTGTGAGAGTTGGAGGGAGAAATGCTTGAGCTGGCCTGAGGCAGCTGGACCAGTTGCTTTCTCCCCTGGGAGTCATAGTCTGGATAGAGTGGTGCATTTCAGAAACATGTAAAAATGTAATAGTTTGCCTCATTCAATTCTCAGAAGCTTAGAATCTGAGATTAAGAAGCAAAGAAAATGCCGTGGCAACATGAGGCAAACTCTGCTTCCAGAATTGTGAAAAGTAACAGCATGGTTTCCTTCGGTTGGTCAGTATGTTCTGTAGAATTTAGCATTTCTGATCACAGAATATGGCTTTTTTTTCCATTTAAAAAATCCAGTTCTTTGAGGCGTGTATGTGCAAGCGTGCCAGTTTCTGAACATCTTTCCACATCCCAGATTACACATTTGTAACTTTTCTTTCTCTATCTTCCCCCCCCTTCCAATTAGTCCAAAATGCTGATCTTACAATCTCATTTGATTTTTTAATGTGCTGATCTTAAAGTCCTTGTTGCTGTTTTTTCTTCTGCTTCTGACTGGCTTGATCTGTTTCCTGAAGGGAATTTGCCATGGAAGACCTTTTTGAATGTTGCCATTTATGAACATCTCCTTGCTTGGTCTTTTCTCTTCTGGTTGAGGTGTTTGTCTGTTGCCTTTGGCTTTGTTTGGCAGCTCAAGTAGGTGCTGGAGAAGGGCCATGGCTCAGCTTGTACTCTTCATGCAGAAGGCCTCAAGTTCAATCCCTGACTGCATCTCCAGGTAGAGTTGGGGAAGACTAGCTACCCGAAAACCCTGGAGAGCTGCGCCCAGTCAGTGTGGATAGTACTGAGTGAGATGGACCGATGCTCTGGCTCCTAATAAGGCATCTTCCTGAGCTCCTGTGAAAGATTTGAGATGCAGGACGAATTTCCTACTCTTGATTTCTACTATCTCCCCGACTCTCTTCTCTTTTCACTATGATGTTGATCTTTAGACAGCTTTTGGTGTTCCAACTTCCCAAATCTGTTTGTTTTAATTGCACGGTGGTTCCCATTATTTTGGTACTCAAACAACGTTCCACTTGGAGTCCCACTTGATTCTAAGTCAATAATAGCTTGTCTTCTAGTAGACCCTAATTTTAGCTGAGCCAGAAGCTGCTTTCATAAGAAGCTCATTTTTCTGAATTTATATTCTATTTTGTGTGTGTTTTAATCGGATTCATTGTAGGTGGCTGCCGTGTTTTGTTAGTGCGTCTGCTCTGTGGTCACCTTCACCTTCAAGGGCTGCAAGAACTAGGCCATCTTGTTCAGTGCCATGCACTGACAGCATTCCATAGATTTAAGCTGTCAGATACCAAGGTGTGAGCTGTCCTCCCAAGGTTAGGTTTGCACTAGCAAGTCTTCTCTGACGCCCATCCAGCAGAGCAGGTACTGAAGCATGATCAGATTAAATGCAAGCAGGATAGTCATCCAGTTGGACTGAAGGGCTGATGGGAAGCACAGAGGCATAATCCAGAGGGAAAGGAAGGCCAGGAACCAGGGGAGTCAGCCCAGCCGTGCAAGTGAGGAATAAACAGGCAGCAGAGGAGGCGAATGCAGCAGCACCGCCAAGCAGGTTGATCAAGGAAGGCCTGATAAGATCCCCTGGAAATATTTGCAGCTGGCCAGACTCAGAAACCTCCAGTAAGCTTCCTTAGAGGGGGGAGAGTCAGCAGGGCTGCCCCGTGCCTGAGACAGAGCCAGTGCTGGAGCTTTGGGGCTAAGAGACAAACAAAAAGGTGTGCTTAATTTTCCCCCTCCAGAAAACCCCCTGTCATGTAAGAAAACCCCTCAATTCCTTTGCAGGCAGAATTTGGCGCCCTTTGTTGGAGCGCAGCCGCGAAGGCTGAACATTTCTGCACCTGACATCATATGGCGTTGGGTGCAGGAAAGGAGGGTGTTGCTCGTCAGAAATAGCTCTGCAGGCAAACCTCCGAGGCTGGATAGGTCTGCTTAGGTCTGTGGGCTGGAGGTTCCTCACCACTGTCAGGTAACAATCTCTCTCCCATATCTTGGGCTGGATCCACAGTTGCATCTGGAATTCTTCATCCTATTTGCAAGTGGAGAAATGGGAGACATTTGCTGAATATTTCTTGTGTGTGTCTGAAATTTTCCACCAGTTCAGAGGTAGCCTGAAAAAGAGAATTCTCAGGATATAAATCAGCCTTCCCCAACCTGGTGCCCTTCAGATGTTGGACTACAACTCCCATCATCCCCAGTCATTAGCTGAGTTGGCTGGGGTTGATGAGAGTTGTAGTCCAAAATACCCGGTGCATACCAGATTGGGGAAAGCTGATCTGGAGGGAGTCAAAGGTGTTAATGACTTCTGAATCTACAGACTCCACTGCAGTGGTCCTTTGAAGCTGATATGTTTAAGGCTGCACTGCATATGTGGAAGTCTTTGTGAAATTAGTATGATTTCCTTTTGAGTAAACATGACTGGAGTTGGGTGTTGTGAATCAAGTGACTTTAAGGCTGACCTTCCCAAAAAGTCTGCACTCGAAATACATAGGACGTGGCTATTGTGCAACTGCTTGTTGCTGCATCCTGGATCCTGTCTATATGTGGTCATTGCTCAGATTGGGCCTCTTGTCTCTTCTTCCCCCACCATCCTCAAAGTCAGAAGTGCAAATCCGTGGCTGCCCCTTTTCTCCTCTCATGTTTGATCATTATGATGCGTGGTTGAGCCACCTCCTTTAAAAAGTTAAGCTTTCTGGGTTTTGCAAGGTGTCACTGTTGTCCTTGATGCATCAGTTCTTCTGCTAGTTTTGGAAGATGTCTGGATGCGGACAAGTGTTCGGTGGCTCTCCAGTCTTTCCATTAGCCACATATAGAGCTGTTCTATAGGCGTTTCTTCCTTCGTTGTTGCTCTGCTGAACAGGCCCTGGATGCCTAGAGGAGCCAGCATTGTACCTGTCTCTGTGATTGAGGCAGGCACGACGAATATCCCTGTGGCCATCCTGTAGTGTTAGCGGCCCTGGAAGGAGCCCTGGCTTATTCATTGGTTCTGTGTGTCAGGTTTAAGATAACATCGCTTCTAATGCTTCACCACTTGCTCCAATGAATTTGATATTTGCTGCCCTTTAATGTTCTTTCAGAGGTTCAGAGGCTTAAATGGCATGACTTCAGGGGTAAGGATCATGCAAGTCCCTGGATCATACAGCTGGTCACAGACCTCCTTTGGTAGAATTGCTCCTTTCTAACTGTTGAAAGATGTTGTGGAAGAAAAACTTTCCTTTTCAAAAATGTATTCTAGGAATATATGAACAATTTAGGTGTGAAGGTGAAAGGAGATGTTTTGTTAAGCTCATACTTTTTTTTTTTTACTCTGCAGTGGGTCTTGTCGTTGCATCTTCTCCTGTTCAGTGGCACCCACAGCACTCTGACGTGTCATACTGAAAAGTAGTGGCATTTTGCAGCTACAGCTCCCTGGCACCTTTGTCTGCTTCCTGCTCTAAATCTGAGGGGAGAAACATTGTTGAGGTAACAGTTGGTCACTGCAGAGCACCTGAATGCAGATGTGTCAGGAAATTGTGCCTCCCCACCATTCCATGCTCTGTTGCCAGAACTAAAGGGACAGGCCAGTTTATGTAAAGTGAATGTGTGCCAGGTAGGCCTTTTTGTACAGCTGACTGACCACTGGAGCAAAAACCCTTGTACACTGGGGGTTAGCTTGTTCAGTACTGAGGACCATATCGGAAATGTTTGCCTCTTAAATCTTCAAACATTATGAAACTATAAGGGCTAGAAGTTTGGCTGTCTTAGAACTTAGCATGGATTTCGTTGAAGTGGTGGCCTTCATAGCTGTGCCCTGCAGACTGCAAGTATCAGTAGAGGGAAGACTCGCATAGCATAATGGCATATTGGTGTTAGAGCCAGAGAGTCCCTAGTTCAAATTTCGAGCCCAAGAGTGAGCTTTCTGAGTGGCCTCAAGTGAGTGGCCACAATCTCCCTCTACCCAGTCTCCCTCTACCCAGTCTCTACTAAAGGATGACCTTCTTCTCTTCCTCCTCCTCCTTTCTTCTCCTTTTTTCTTTTTCTTCTTTGTTCTTCAATTCACTAGAGATGTGAAGGCCTGGGGGGGAAATGGAAAAAGCCTTTTTGGAAAAAATGAAGAAGAAATGGATTATGGAATGTTTTATTTTAGCATGTTTCATTGAATCTTGGTCCCCCCCTTTTCCTCAGTTCTTTTTATGGGAATGGATGTGGAGGACTAGTGGAGACATAAATAATTTTCTTTGTTATTAATGTTGATCGTTTCTTCTGGGTTTTTTTTTTTAAAATTCCTGCTCCTCAAAAACTAGCAAAACCAAAGCGGTTCCTTACAGTTCAGGGTCTTGTAGATCCATTTGTTACAAAAAAGTAAAAATTTAAAAAAGTAAATTCAATCTGTAATAATTGTTTGAATAAAATGTACTTTTAATATACCAAATATGATAATTTTATGCCAAACCAACTTGGACATAATTACATTTTATGTTCCTGAAGTAACAAACAGACTTTCAATCCGTAAAAAGTGTTAATATTGCATTTTTTCAATTTTTCTGAAAATTTCCATTTTTTCTGGAAAAAAAAGGTTTTTCCCATGGCTTCAAAATTTCTGGAAATTTTACATCTCTACTCTTCACTCAGAGCTCCCATGGTGGGTTACAACAACTTAAAAACATATAATTAAGACAGTTAAAAACAATCTAAATACCACACAAAATAGGGTGGATCCTAAAAATATACATCTCAGGTGTCGAAGGCCAGGGTAAAGAGGTGCACCTTCAGCATTCGCCAGAAGTTGTACAGTGAAGTTGCCAGACACACCTCGGTGGGGAGGGAGTTCCACCGCTTAGGGGCCGCCACAGAGAAGGCCCTCTCCCAGGCCACCCCCCCCGAGCTTCCAAGGGTGGCGGAACTACCAAAAGGGCCCCCTCTGCTGATCTCAACATCCAAGAGGGTCTGTAGGGAAGGAGGCGGTCTTTCAGATAATAGGGTCACCCTACCTTTTATAGGGTTGTTTATTGTGAAAGTAAACATAGGTTGAACATTGTTTAGCTATATACAGCAGGGTTTAGCTGAGGTATAGCTTCTGTCACAAGC
The DNA here is from genome assembly GCF_030035675.1 of Rhineura floridana. Lineage (NCBI taxonomy): Eukaryota > Metazoa > Chordata > Lepidosauria > Squamata > Rhineuridae > Rhineura > Rhineura floridana. The sequence continues at coordinate 18,934,613 of NC_084500.1, read as the reverse complement.
AAATTTATATTCTGGGGTCAGAATAAATCCTGCGAGCCAGTATTACATGTGGAATTTAATTTGGCAGTTTGGTCAATCTGGTGTTAGTGCAACCTTACAATTAAGCACTGCCAGAGGGGCAGGACTGAAATCCAAATACCACATAAGTTACTGAATCCCACGAGTGTGGAATAGCAGAAGGCTCATAGAGATGAAAGCTGCATAGACCCTTTGGCACAAATCACAACACTTATAACGATAAGTCTGCAATCCTAAATGAACTTCGTAGGGAATAAGTGCCTTTGAATGCAGTAGGACAGAATTCCAAGAAAACAGGTAAAGGATTGTGTTGCAAGATGGCTGTTGGCCCATGAAATCAACTCAAGGCTGTGTATCTTCAGAGAGGTGTGAAATGCTTACGCTTTATAGCTGAGCAATAGAGACCGACTTTAATTCTATAACTTGCAAATGGATTTCTCTGTTCTGAATGTTCTTGCTTTGCATTCTCTATGTGGAATCTCTCAGTAATTACACATTCTATACAAGGGATCAGATAAGTTGTTTGTTACAGTACGGATTCATACGGAAGTCCTGTATGAGCCCGACTGAAATGAGTGGGAGGCAGCAAAGGTCATTGTGGACTGTGCCCTCGAGCCTTGATTTGCTGATTCACAGCCTCAGTTTGTTATTGGATATGGATAGAGGCCATGGCATGCCAGTTCTATATTTCAAAAATTTTCCATTTAAATCTGCTCTCAGGCATCATTATTTTAGGAACAGTGAAAGGAAAAACTTGGTGAAACTCTCAGTTTACCTCCCTATTCATAAAAGAGATATTAATTTTTGCTGAAAGCTATGCAGGAAGAATTTAATAGTGTGTTGAGAGGATAATTTTAATCTCCGTTTCATGCACTCTATGGAATTGTAAATAACCTCATGCAATTTAACAGAAAATCCCTTTCCTCCTGGGCTCTTTTGCACGAGTGGGTGGGGAGGGACCACTGGAAGGAGAAATTCTTTCTTGCTCTTACATTAGATCCTGCAGGAGGAAAATCACTCTAAACTGTAGTAGTGGTTGCTTTGTTAATAGCTTAGATGCTGCAAAATCCCGAACACTGCTCTTAGCTGTGTGCAAGCATTTTGTGAAAAGCACTGCAACCTTCTCCCCATTTCTATCCTGCATGAGATTGTTTTCAAAACTCACCCAGCAGTATGGCTGACTAGGACGTTGTCAGCCTGAAGGTCTGATCGACTCACCCACCCACTCACCCAAAAACCAAGAAGATTTAAACAAAGTTATAAAGTTCACCAATAGGAAAATCTTCAAATAATTGTTGCCCTATTGTTCAGCATCTTTATGTGAGATTTAAACAGTGTAATAACCTTTATTTATTGGATTTCTTAGTTGGCCATCTGGCTGGCTAACCAGTCACTCTGGGCGACATACAAAATAAGCAAAATAGCACAAAATGACACATCAATACAATAACATTAAAATCTAAAAGCAATGATGTTAAAATCTAGCCCACCCCAAAGCCCTGCACCTTTCCCTTGCCTTTCCTTATTTTCATACCTTACTGGATATTACTTTATTTTCACAAGTTTTTCTTCCTGCCAGCCAGAAATTCTACATGTTAAATTGAATTATTCACATGATAGGAATGCACGAGCAGCATGCAAAAGGATACTGGAGTTGTGTGCAAACGCTCCCTTTTTCGCGATAACATTGGCACGTGTGCTGAATTCTTTGCTGTACTTCCTCTAGATGGTCTCAGGTGCCACTCCAGGGGATGGATTTTATGCCTCTCAGGCCAGTAGACTGCGGACTAGCACAAAGGCCTTGATAGTGGCCTCCAGCAACACCGCACCCCTTCCTGCAGTCTATCAAATGTCTCAGCAGGAAGTGTCAAGTCGTTTTTTCTCTCTAGAAATATGCAAAAGACTGTAAATTGGCAATATTATATGAGTAATCCCTGGTGAATTTTGGTTGACCTTCTCAGGGAATATGCAGAATGTACCCTCATCTTCACGATATCATTAAAAAAGGTCTCTAACATGAATTGGAATAAAACCTTAAGAGTGTTACTTAACGTTCATATATTACCAACCATAAAATAAACCTAAAAAAAATTCCCAACGGACAAAAGTAGTTTCCCTTTCCGCATAAAAGAAAATAAAAAGCAGAAAAGGTTAGGTTATTACAAGTTCCTTTAAAAATTAATTCCTGATTAACCGACATATGATAACAAAAATAACTAGGGTTTTTTTAACCGCTTGTACAACAGTGTAAACCACTTTTGACCTTTTTACTGAAAGATGATAGGAAACCTTTGCAAAAAGTATCTATGAATAAAATATCAGTTCAGGCAACAAGCTTATCTAAACTTACTAAGGTAGGTTCATGAGTCTGAAATCAGCCGGGCAAGTATGGAAAGTAAGCCACTTACAGCTGAACCAAAGATGTCTGGAGGTCACGAAAAATGGACAGAAATCCCATCTCCTAGCAAAACACATTGTGGATTTCTGGCTCCAAATGTAGCTATTGTGGTGAGAACTTGTGTTCTTTTTTTTAAAGAGGATTTGTGATCTGCTACACTGGAAGAAAGGAAATAAGAAATTAGACAGCCATGTATCATAAAATACGAGTTCAAATGCAAACAGCTCAGGATCTTCATTGCACCCCGTAGGGTTGCAGAGTGTACTATCACAACATACACTGGCTTTTAGTTTTTATACACCAATGTTGCACCAATGTAGCAGAAAACATCTTGAACAAGAGTAATGAAAAGCAGAGCCCTCCTTATTCTTTTCATTAGCAGCCACTGGTCTAAAGAAGTAACTATTTCTAATTTGATGAGTTATATCCACAAATTAAGTGTGTTGTAGTGGGGATCTGCCATGGGCCTGGAAATGGCTAACTTTTATGTGAGTGAATTTGAAGAGACATTAATTTATTCATTTGGCGACCCAGTTATTGACAATACTGACAAATGGCAACAACAATTATATATGTGTATTTGGAGGGGGGTGTCGCTTTCTGTGTGCTTTTCTCATGTGGATTGACTCTGAAGACACTTAGACATAAATTTAATAAATAGATACTGTTTGAATTGTTTTTAATAAATCTACAGTTTTGTTCAGGTGTGACAGCCAAAACCCTAAATATACTGGTTTGTATCCAAAGTTGGTCATATTCAGAGCAGACCTATTGAAATTAATGGCCTATGTTAGTCATAGCCATTAATTTTAGTGGGTGTGCTCTGAGTAGGGCTTAGTTGGATGCAACCCATTATAAATAGGCTGTCCTATTATCCATTTTTGTATAGGAAAATGGGGTTTCTTATCCTTCAGGAACACAGAGGCACAGATAAAATGCTTTAGTGTTTCTGTTAAAATTAATGTTGGGTTCTTTTTTAAAATTAGATTTTTTATGTTGTGGTGAAAATACGTATGCATTCATTTTATTTATTAAATTTATATCCCACCCTTTCTCCCAGAAGGAGCCCAAGGTGGCACGGTATTTGTATACATATATTCTTTATGTATATTCTGTAGATCCCCTTGACGAAAACAACCCAAACAAATGAGAAATTGTTGAACAGCACTTTTATGTAGCCCTGGTCTCTCCCCTCTTCCATTTTTCCCCCTTAGCAAGCCTCACCTACTAATCTTGCTGCAGAGTTTTATCCAGATTCCCCCCATTCACTCTTAGTGCTCATTTGATCATAGGGTAAGATGAGGGTGCTGCCTGCAGAGAGAGGCACAGTGTATTCCAGTGGTGGGGAACCTCTGGCCCAGTCATGGTCCTCCAAGGAGTCCAATTTGGCCCTCAAGGCCATTTCCCCGAACCAAGTGGTGGGCATTTGAAGGCATGCTCCATCCACCCTTCAGCTGATGGGTTGATGCCAGTGCACCTTCAATCCCCTCCACACTTCTCTGCACAGAGGGGAGATCATGTGAAGGTGTGCTCCCATCCTGAGCAGATCAGAGTGCGCCTTCAGGTTTACTTTGAAGTCTCAACAATTGGGGCTTCAAAGGGAAGCGTCACCTGGCATCAGGCAGGAAGGGCTGCCCACCTGTCAGCTTTGGTCCTGCAGGGGTTGGGAAATAAAGATCTGGCCCTCCAGCCAGATGAAGGTTCCCTGTCCCTTGTTTATTCCATAGCTTTAGATCTCGAGGAGGATGTGCAGGCGCCATCTTGCTTTTGCTATACTGAGAAGTCTGAGCAAGCGCAGGTGGCTCAGCTCTTTTGGCATAGACAACCAACCTCCTCCTCCATAGTGGCCCTGGTACAACTGAGTGCTTTTTGTGGCATGGAGAGATGCTTACGTCCTCCCCCTGCATCTGTGAGAGTATATTGTACTGGAAGTTTCTCAGTTAGCTGCGTTCTCAGTTTGGGGTTTTCATTTTTGGAGCTCTCCACTTCACCCTAGGCATTTTGCAAATGTTGACTGACTGGCAGAGGCTGCTAGGGCCCTTGCAAAGCCCTACCTGGAGATTGAACCTGGCACCATATGCATGCGAAGAAAGTGCTCCACCTCTGATCTGTGTCTCCTGTTTTATCACCTGCTACTCCATATTGCTTTGTGTTAGAGAGCCATAAGTAAATTGCCTCACTTGATGTGACTTCCTGGTCAGCTGGAAGAGGCCCCCCCCTTTCTTGAACCAATCCAATTTATATAGTCCCTGGGGGTAATCCTGTACTCCGTGGCGCACAAGATTGCTCTGCCTGCAGACAGCAGATGAAAACGAATGCCCTTGATCAACAGAGTCAAACACAAGAGGCCAACCAGGTTTAAAATAGTCACCCCTCTTCAGGGTCCATGGTTTCAGATATCAGGGCCCTCTGGGCTTCCTTTCATCTGTCCTTTGATAGCAGAGAATGCCAGTGCTTATGCCATTATACTGTTATCACCTGGCAAGAGGGCAGATCTCTTGCCGAAAGGGGAACCTCATTGACGGAACAGCAGGATGTCTTTTGATTATGGATGCCAATCTGAGGCTACTCCATGAAGCTGGGAAATATCAAGGCACTGAGCAAGAACATCTTTGACCCCTTGGCCTGTTACTTTGGATCTCCAATAATGGGCTCTTTGTCTTCAGGCACAGCAGATGTATCGGGAAATGGTTCAGCAGGCCTCTCGTTCTGTGCGTTCCCAAATGGCAAAATATGAAATGATCCTCTCTGAATGATGAGGTGGCAGCTGGGTGGGGTGGGGAGAATAGCGGTTGGGGGCAGGGAAGTGGATGGAATTATCCCACTCAAACCCCCATAGCGTCTAGTAAGTGTTCTGGAGTGAGAGAAGGGGGTTGGGGTTGAGGGAGGGAAACTGCCTTCACTGCTCTATACATTGATACGCTGCAACGTTTTGTTGCAGGTCCTGCTTATCCAGCCAGCAGCCCATCCTAGGTTTGGTTTGGTTTGTTTGCGAGATGGCCCTGAGAAGATTAAACCCAACACTCTGCTGAGGTGATGGCCGCACTAGTGCATGCATCCATGCGGGCTACAGTGCTTGGGGATGATGAGGGTGCATTCTTAACCCTCCTGCAGTCCACAGGTTTCCTTCTGGAAGCTAAATGAGGCCCTGAAGACTGTAACGACGTCACCTTTTGAGCCACTTCACTTAGTTAAATGCTCTGTTTGGGGGTTTTTTTTCTTCTTCAAAATAAAGTCGCCTCTCTCGTTGTCACCATAAGAATTAGGGGAGAGTGCTGGAGTTTGGGGGCTTTGTCTCTCTCCGTCACAGTGTGTGTTCAGTTTGTCTGTTGACCAGACTTGGAATTTAAGCCCATGGTGGTTTCATTGTCATTCGCATCCATATTAGCCCAACCCACAGAAAAAAATGGTAGCTGATGAGACGTTAGAACAGTAATGTCTTTCAGTTCCAGGCTGGATCCTTTTAGGACTGATGTGCCATTATCAAGAAAGTGGCTGAGAATCTGGAAGTAACTATGTTTCAGAAAATAATGGATGAGATTGAGATAACGAAACAAACCCTGCGACAGGGCAGTAAGGAGCTGAAAATTGAACTGAGCAAAATGACGCAGGAGCTCAAAGAAATAGGGGATCCTGTGAGAGAGGAGAATGAGATCAGAGATGAGAAAAGAAAAAATAAAGGGAAGATACAAACCCTGGAGATTGGAACAAATGTGGAATTGGAAAAAGATCTGGAGTTTATGGATATTAGAAATAAAATCTACTGTTTGGAATTTAACGTTATCTTTGAAGAAATTAATGAAGATATTAGAGATAAAGTTATCAATGGCTTGGATAATCTTCTGGACTGGAATGATGTGATGGAGCTTGATATAGAGAAAATCTATGGAATTAACTGCAGCCATGTGACAATGGAAAAACTCTTAAGAGATGAGCCAGTGCATTTTGTAAAAAAGAACACAGATATGACTTTACAACAGTATTTCAGCAACTTATTCAGAATGGATGGCAAGAAAATATTTGGGATAGAGGAAATTCCCATCAGACTCTTATTATATGACTATGGCTACAACAGCAAGATTATTATGGAATACTGATAATGGAAGATTGGACACTGAGATTACTGGACTTAACAGGACTATTGAAGATGGAAGATGGAACTAATAGGGATAATGGAATAATGGCTATTGAAATTATTGGACCTAACAGATTCTGATGAGATGGATTAATCGAAATGTTTATTTGGACTATGGTTATGACAATAAGATTATTATAATTATCAACGAGATGGATTAATTGACATGTTTATTTGGAGAAAAATTGATAGATATATTTCTTAAAGAATTGAAACCTCTCTTTGACTTTTTGTGGAAAGAATAAAGTAATGTTTATGAGATTTGATGATTAATTAAGATAACTACTGGAGGAAAGTGATTTTATAATATGATTTAAGAGACAGGATTGTTATATATTGTAGACCTATAACTGATTTGATATGTGACAAATGGGAAGTCAACATTTTATTTTTTTTTGTTTAATCATTTTTGTTTTGTTTTTTGTCTTTGAATGTTTTATGATTTTGTTTTCTATGTTTTATGAAAATTTGAATAAAAATTATTGTAAAAAAAAAAAAGGACTGATGTGCCATTATTTGTTCATAGTCACACAGCAAACACAATCAGAAGGGCTCTTGACAGAATCTTTACCAAGGTGGGTACAGCTTGTGTTACGGACGCCTACCAGGCAACTGAGGCTTCTTTTCTAGCGTAGGCCACAGTGCCCTCTACAAGGGGTGTCTTCCTGGGCAGAGGTGTTCAGGGCAGGCTATTTATGGGGCATTTAAAAAAATGCATCCCTCAGCGGAGGCTGCTGTTGGTTTTAGGTTATTGTAGATTCATTAAATTGATTTGTTCCATTTGAGGGTCCATCGTGGAAACTTCAGTGGATTCAGTCCTTTTCTCCAGTGCAGTTAATGCACACCTGCAAGACGGTCTCCAGCTGAATGGTACTCACCTGTGAGTGGCCCTTCCTGGACTCTTTCAGGTGCCACTCCAAGCCCAGCCATCTATGGCAAGTTGGGGTTGGAGACAGACCCTGGGGTGAAGGGTTTTGCCTAGCCCTGACCACATGGAGAACTTGAGCCGCAGGGTTTTTTTAGCTTTCTGTGGGATCAGGTTAAATGATTGTGGCCAGCATTATGCTTACTCTCCATTGTGATTCTGACTGCTTTCTGTTATTGGATCATGTCGTACCTGGTTGTATTGTTTGCGATTTACATTTTTAAATCGTTTTGTTGTACAACAGTTTTGCTTTTGCGTGTCTAATAAATTCACGAAATATATAAACAGTATCGACTGAGCAGGGTCACCTGAGGGAGTACAAAAAGGGCTGTGTCAAGATACCCAGTTGGCTGTTCTTTGGCTTTAGGCCGAGTTGGTGCTTTCCAGAGGATGCTGGACTCCAGCTCCCATCAGCCCCAGCAATTCCAGTGGTCAGGGGTGGTGGGAGTTGGAGTCCAGCGACATCTGGAGGGCCATGGATGCCTCACACCTGCTTTAGATCAAACCTACTTGTACATGTCACTCTGTAGCTTATTACAAGCATTCCTGGACTTGATCTTGACCCTACATTTTAACAGCATGTGAAGATGTCGTGTGTGTTCTCTGTGATGTGATTAATGGTAATAGAGCTTCAAATGCCTGTGATCGTCTGTGTGCGCAGAATTTACTGAGCTGAGTTTAATAACCCGGTCAAGGTTTGTTTGTGAGAATTATGTAAGGGTACGGACAACATCCTGAACTCCAGTCATTGCTAATGTAAAAGCTCTGTTTTGTTTAAAATCCGTGGATGAACTTTTCTCCAGAGCAGGGCCTTGCCTAAGCAAAATATTTGAGTAGCTGATGGGAAATGGGTGTTGCATCTTGCTTTATTTCGACTCCCTCCCTTTTCACATCTTGCAGCTTCATCGTCATAGAAGTTTGAATGTGTGGGTCTGTACTTCCCTGGTACAAACCAAGGTGATTTTTCAGATCTTCTGAGCAGTCTCTGCTGGTAGTCCCATGATTAGCAGATTGTCACTTGGTGACAACATGGAAGCAGGCCTTGTCAGTGTTAGTGGGTTCGGGCCCACCCACCCCCAGGAATGCCCTCCCTTGAGTAATTAATGGGGCAGAGAGGCAGTGATCTTTGAAATTTACCCAAGCTTTCCTGAACTTACAGAGCAGTGCAGGGAAAGCCGGCTTAAGTTGTGCTGGAACAAGAGAAGCTGATGTAAAGTTCCGCCGCATGCATTTGCCATTCAGGAGCCTCTGGGTTGGCTGAACGCTGGCTCAACTGGGAGCTGCGCACAGGGATCCAGAAAGTAAAAGCCTGCTCTCCAAATACTCCTACCGCGGAATAAGCCCTCTCCATTGACTTCTGTTGCAGTTATTTTCTTAGACCAACCTTTTTCCCGGTTTAACTTTTGCCTGGGTTGGGACCTGCAAGAGCGCTCCGATCACAAATTGGATGTGTCCTAAGTCCCCTCACCCGACTGAGCCAAGACCCAGCTGGCTCAGCTGGAGATCCACCACATCCAACTCCCCTCGGCCCAGTGTAAATGCGAGTTGGATTGCACCCTTCATTTTCTAATTTTGTACATTGCTTTACGTGCCAGATACAGTTGCATTTTTATCCTGTTTTTAGAAAATATCGTTGGACATTGTTTTTATGTAAACCACTTTTAGAAATTATTATTATATTAAGTGGTATACATTTTTAATAATATAAAAATAATTGGTGAATTTCAGCTGTTGGACATGTTGCAGGGTTTGCAAAAACAGTGTGAACAAGTTGCACCTGTGGGTAGAAATGCCAAACCAGTTTGCAAAATGGTGTTGGTCAACTGTGTCATATTCAGGCAAAATTAGAAAACAATTGCAGGGTAGTCTTTTTTCTTGATAGCTGCAGATTATACATTTTCAAAACTGAATGCTACAAAAAAGCTTTTTTAAACTTCCTAAATCTGTTGAAAGACGACGTGCTCAGGGTTGTGTCCAATGCTGCCCATGTGCTAGAGGAATGGGCTTCTCTTTGCACAAGGTGGCTGCACCTTCCTCTCTTATGAGTCAGGGCCATAGCTTAGTGGCAGAGCATCTATCTGCCTTGCATGCAGAAGGCCCCAAGTTCAATCCTTGACTGCATTTCCAGATAGGGCTGGGAGAGACCCCGGCCTGAAATCCTGGAGAGTCACTGCCAGTCAGTGTAGGTAGTACTGAGCTAGATAGACTTTTGGTTTGACTCGGGATAAAGCGCCTTCCTATGTTTCTATGTCTTTCCTCCTGCAGCCCTCCACACACCCCTCAGAGACTCCTCTGAAGGACTGGGGGGTCATCTGGAGCAGATCTTGGGGGCACATGAGGGGCGCTACAGAGAGGAGGGGAGGAAGGTCAAGCCCTTCCACTCATGCAACATTGGATTCTACCTTCAACCATTTAACCAAAATAATTAATAACAATAACTATTATTAATTATTCAGGATTGATGCATTAAAGTGCATCAGAACCTCCCCACAATTGTGTGTTTTTAGGTTTTAAAACATCTTACAGTTTCTTCCCAGACCTGCTGTAATATTGACCAAACAGAACTTCAAGGTCACATGTGATGATTTTGGTTTTCTTGGAACTTCCTGGAAGCAAGAATTTGATCAAGAAAATACTCTCTGGCACTGGAGCACTGCCCTCAATTTAATCACACAGTCCACTGTTGATTTAAGTAGACTAATTCAACAGAAAATCATGTTCAGCATTCACTGGTCTCCAAGCATCTAAAAGTGGGGCTTCTTTCTGATGATGAATGTTGGGGATATAGACACGGTATTGGCTTGTTAGAACAGCTCCAGAGCATATGAAATAAGTGTCCCATTTTGGAAAGGAATGTGTGATCATAGTTAGTTATATTATCTAAGCCAGCCTTTCGCAACCGGCGTGCCTCCAGATGTTGTTGGACCACAACTCCCATCAGCCTCAGCCAGCATTGCCAATGGTCAGGAAAGATGGGAATTGTGGTCCAACAACATCTGGAGGCACGCTGGTTGGGAAAGGCTGATCTAAGCTGTATATTACATTTTAATAGTTCTATGACATATACCAGATTCCTCAACAGAAAGTAGATTTTAGGCAGCAAGAACTTTCTTAATAACTAAAAATAAAAAATTCAAACCTGGAAAGCTGCATTGACACTTCAAGCAGGTCAGTGGATTTTGGAATTCTTAGAAAAGGAAAAGAAAACTAGCATGCAATAGAAAACAAATGGTACTCAAAATGGCAACCAGCCTTAAAATGTTTGTGCAGAATATCAGATTAATGTTTTGGGATCTGCTATACTGAATACCGCTTACCATGAAAACCCTATAAATAGGGTCGCCATAAGTCAGAATCGACTTGAAGGCAGTCTACTTCATATTTAAAAAAAAAACTTTATTTTTCCCTTGACAATGTGACAGTAGGAGACGGAGCATTCTGGAACAATGGGACTTTTGTCTTTTAGACTGGTATAATATTTATGTCTATTTTTCAGATATAAACTTTATTTAATTTAAAAATTGTCAAACAGGTCTGGAGACCATGAAACGCAAGGATGTAGGAATGGAGTGCAAGCCCCCTACGGTCACAGTTATAAGGGGTGGCTAACCTGTGGCCCTTCCAGATGTTGTTGGACTACAACTCCCATAATGCCTGACCCTTAGCCATTCTGGCTAGTGCTGATGGGAGTTGGATTCCAACAAAACCTGAAAGGCCAGAAGTTCCCATTCCTCAGTTAACCATCATGAATGCTTTTGCTCCCCACTCCCGTCTGAATGGGAGCAACTAACCACAATCTCTGGATTAGCGTTATGGCTGAATTGGGGACTACAGTTTGTTTTGCTCCGAACAAACCACATTTGTTAGCCACATGCAAACCTGGGATTCACATTGTGGTTTATTTGGAGCGACATAAAGCCTGATCCTTGATACAGGACGAAACACTAAGCCAGCTGTCATGGTTTGTTGCTGCTGTTCACAGTAAGGGAGGAATGGAACAGACTCATCTGTGCCTTCATGATAAACCATTAACAATGGCTGACTGCGACGTGTGAACACTGGCAGTTTGGGGAAGCTCATGGAGGGATGCTCTACACAAGGGGATCCTGCTCAGCAAGGTCATGTGGTGTCTGTGAGGTTCCTCCATAATTTCTTGCAAAACCTTTCGCTGGTTGCACTTCTCCCACTGTATCAGACGGCTGTAAAAGGCAGAGATGTCCCGGGGAGGCAGTAGAAGTGGTGGCCCTGCTAGGCCAAACTCATTTAGGAGTGGGCTGGAATGTTTCCAACAGCAGCTAATAATGAGCCACAAGTTCATTATTTGAAAACATTGGTCAGAAGAATTGCGTAATGGCTAAAACCACAGACTCAAGACAGCCTCTCGCTATCTAATATTGCTTTATGCTGTGAGTCCACCCGCTTTGCCTGCCCTCAAAAGAATTTCTTGGTGCAAAGTGATACAGGTACTTACGATTTAATGGCAAACGGAGTGAAAGATAATAGTTAAATTATGAAGCATTTGCCTTGTGTTAATAGAGTCATGAGCAAGTGCAGGGCTTTTAGTGGGTTGGCACTGGGGCTAAGGGCCTTGGGGCTGCAGGTTAAAACCAGATTTGGTTCTCTGTTTTTCTGGGGAGCTGGTGGGAATGACACAGTTGGAAGATGCCTAGGATCTCAGTTTAAAAAAAAAATCTGATGACTCTGACCCAAGATGGGCTAAAACCCATGTTAGGGACTGCTCTGTGCCAGCAATGACAACAAAGCATCTTACTTCTCTGCCCCCATTTACAGCTCGGGGACATGACACCCGAAAGACTGTGTCTCCAGTTGCTTGTCAATTGAGATGACCCATCGAGTCTCTTTTGCGCATCTCGCCACCTTCTGAGGTAGCATTGGGCGGAAATTTCAGATACATTGGCTGGCTCTTCTTTAAGCTGGCGCAAAGGCACTAGATCAGTCATAATGAGCGCTGAAAGTTGGGTGGCCATCGCTGCAAGTCACCCTCTTGCAGGCCAGTCAGATGTGCCTGAACTTCAGGGGACCTTTCGTAAGGCAACAAAGTGGTTGTACACTGATGTGTCTGCCTTGGGAGGGCCCTGCTCAGACAGCAGCCCCTCCTGTTTGATGTGGTGCTGGCTAGCTTTGGAGGCTTGCTGATTGATTGATTAATTGATTACATTTGTATACCGTCCCATAGCCGAAGCTCTCTGGGCGGTTTACAATAATTAAAAACATTAGAAAGAAATATACAAATTTAAAAACACATTTTTTAAAAAGCACTTTAAAAATGCATGCTAAAATGCCTGGGAGAAGAGGAAAGTCTTGACCTGGCGCTGAAGAGATAACAGTGTTGGCGCCAGGCACACCTCGTCAAGGGGATCATTCCATAATTTGAGGGCCACCACTGAGAAGGCCCTCTCCCTTGTTGCCAGACTCCCAGCTTCCCTCAGAGTAGGCACCCGGAGGAGGGCCTTTGATGTGTATGGGTGGGTTCATATCGGGAGAGGTGTTCCATCAGGTATTGTGGTCCTAAGCTGTGTAAGGCTTTATAGGTTAAAACCAGCACCTTGAATCGAGCTCGGAAACATACAGGCAGCCAATGCAAGCGGGCCAGAATCGGTTTTATATGCTCAGACCATCTGGTCCTTGTTACCAATCTGGCTGCTGCATTTTGCACAAGCTGCAGCTTCCGAACCGTCTTCAAAGGCAGCCCCACATAGAGCGCATTGCAGTAATCTAACTTGGAGGTTGCCTCCGTGTCCGTTAGCAGCTCAGATCGTGTCCTAGTCGCCATAATGGTGGCTGTGGATGGGAGCAGCTGTGCACTCCATCTTTTGTGTACGGCTCTGGTGATCCAGAGGCCTGTAGTCTTGCACAGGGGCAGGTATGTGAAGCCTCCTCCCCCTGGTTAACACCAACAGATACAGGGGGGGGAGAGAAAGGGCATTATGGGATTGCAGGATTTGCTTTCTGAACAATGTCTTTTTTGTAAGGATCTGATGCTGCTTAAAGATGGAACATGACCTCATTACTGTTTGAGCCAGGAAGAATTTCTCCAATAATACAGCATGTGCTGTCACTTATCTGCTCCCTCCTTCCCCCAACACCCCTTCTTCTGCCTGATGTTCTTGTCCATTGTTTGTTTCCAGCAACTGGCTGGAAATTCAAAAATGCGCATTCTGTAACGTTAAAATTCCTTCTCCAGAGAGAGGATTAAGTTGTGGCATTGTTAGCTTTTCCTCCTATGTGAGGAATGTTGCAGATACCATTGTCCTTCACAGGTTGCTCCTAGTTCTTTTGACTCTGTGTAATATACATTCCTTTCCACAATCAGCCTTGTGGAAGGCCCATCCATGGAAGGGGAAGCACAGCCCAGGCCGGTCCCTGATGCACACCACGTGCGGAACTGAACCACGGGGAAACAGCAGAGAGGAACAGCCACCACCTTCCTCTGAAGGCCTAGTACAGGGATGTGGAAGCCTTTCCAGGCCCAAGGGCCGCATTCCGAGGGCCACATGCCAATGGTGGGTGGGGCCAGAGGCAAAAGTGGGTGGAGCAGCAAATGTACATTTTTACCTTTGTACAGCAGGTTTGTTCCCACACGCACTCCCACGCTCCTCTCTGTCGCCCATCCAGGCCAGCAGGAGGCATGACCAGAGTTCAAGGACATACTCGGGGAGGCTGTGAAATGGGGCCAGTGAGGGGTGTGGCTTGGGATGAGGCCTGGAGGGCCACACTTGGCCTGAACCCCTGTTAACTTAAAATGCCAGGCAGGAAGTTTTAGGTATGAGGTCTGACTGAAAGAGCAGTGCGAAGGTTTCCAGACAATTAGGGCACTGTGCCGGTGTCCGTACTTAATGAAGCCGCTGCTTTCTGAATGGAAGGATTCAAATCCTAGTTCCAGGAAAGCCAGCCCCAGCCCGCTGTGGGAGCTCCAGCACCCTTGGAAGAAGTGGCAAATATTTTATATTGGGAATATCTGCTCTCCCCCCACCTCCTGCCTGCCTGCCTTTATGTGCAGCCATGGGGTTCATTTGTTTTGAAATGGGTTCTGACATTTTCTTTATATATATATATATATATGTATGTTTTTTTTAACCAAGAATATGTGTACATGAAGGGCGGGTTAGAACTGGAGGTCTTAACAATCTGTCAGATTTGACTGCAGTTTCTACATTTCTGCCTCCATCGCTATGGAAACGGGAGTTGCTGATCTGATGTGGAACTGGGGGATATATAGTTATGGTGCTGAAGATCTAGTTGCGTATGAGTATAATTGCGTAATCTAGTCTAGGTGGATCTAGGTGTGCCTGGTCTTAGGAAGTGTCATTCTCCATGATCGTATCAATGCTTATCTAATTCACTGTTATTTTGGGAGAGGCAACATGCATTTGAAGGTGGACCTCCTCAGCTTACACACCAGCAGAGGACTGGCCCGTTTAGCCCAGTATCGTCTACCTGGACTGCCAGCAGCTCACCAATGCCCTCTCTGGCGTTCCAGCCCCACAACTGGAGATCCTTTGTAGAGGAGATGCTGGCAAATGCACCTGGGGCCTTTCTGCCTGCACAGTGCATGATCTAACACAACCAGAGCCCTTGAGTTGGAGTGCTGTGCATTAGAGGAGCTCCTGTCCCCATTCTCTGGAGACCCTGTAAGACAACATTGCATACACACCACACATTTTAAAGCACATGGTTTCCCCCAAAGACTCCTGGGAACAGTAGCTCTGTGGGGGGGGGGAACCTATGGTTCCCAGGATTCTTTGGGGGAAGTCATGTGCTTCAAATGTATAGTGTACACAGGCGGAGGTGTTGGATTGCCTGCTTTGGAGTCCTGCATTAACACAATCTGATAGCAATCAGGTGAGAGCACCTTGTGGTGGTGTATCCGCTCTGGAAACCTCTACAGCAGCCTTTCCCAACCAGTGTGCCTGCAGATGTTGTTGGACCACAACTCCCATCTTTCCTGACCATTGGCAATGCTGGCTGAGGTGGGAGGTGTGGTCCAACAACATCTGGAGGCACACCGGTTGGGAAAGGCTGCTCTACAGTGTGGGGGATAACTTGGAGCAAACACACTGTGCAAACAGGGCCTGGCTGTCGTTGGAATGATGGGCCTGGGATTTGGTGTTGCTTTTGTTTTCTGTTTTCTGTTAACCTGCTGTCTTTTATCTCTGCTGCCCCCCTTGCAGTGATCCATGCTGAAGAGGCTCCATTCATACAGATGAGCCCAGGGTCGAGGTGGCACTTTAAACCCAGATAGTCAGTCGGCTCACTGCCCAGCAGAATGCCATCCACCAGCCGAGCGGGCAGCCTGAAGGACCCCGAAATTGCAGATCTCTTCTTCAAAGAAGATCCAGAGAAGCTCTTCACGGATCTCCGCGAGATCGGCCATGGAAGCTTCGGAGCTGTTTATTTTGTAAGAGGGAGTGGCGGGGGGCGGGGCACATGGAGAACAGTGAGCTCTCAGCCAGCCCTTGGTGACCCTGAAGTGCCACTTCCCTCACATCGTAGCATTAACGAGAACGTTGTCCTAAGCTTACAGCGGTTGCCTCCTTGATTCTCTCATGTTGAGTGTGTCACCTTCCCAAGCCTAATCGGCACCTTGGGCTCTACCCTGGAGAATCTCCTATTTATCTTGACTGGGTCTGACCCAGAGGTCTGCGTGCTCTGACTTCCTGCCGTTGCCTTCCAGTAGCCATGCTCTCTTGGGTCCTTGGCGCATCGACTTCTTACTCTGTCATTGCCGGCATCTTAATTAATGCAGAGTTCTTTCGTTGCTGCCCTCAACAGCTTCTCTGTGCTTCCTTCCAGGCCTGCACTTGTCCTCTTGCGTTTAATTCTTTTCCATGGGTCCCCTGTGGCTGATCCCCTAAACCTCTTCCCAGCTCTCTGTGGCTGTCTTTTTGGTTGCTGGGTAGATGCCCTGCTTTCTTATGTAATACCAATGAAGCCCCTGTAGTCCGGCCCCATCCATACTGGGATGCTGTCCTCAGTGCTCTAGACACCATGCCACGGGTGGGGTGGGGGCAAGGGGCTGTAGGTTTGCCTGTTCAGCAAAGAGGGCGGATGCACGCGGAAGAGCATAAGAAGAGCTTGCTGGATCAGGCTAGTGGCTCATCTGTTCCACCATCCTGTCCTCACAGTAGCCAGCGGGAAGCCCACACGCAGGCCCTGGGCGCAAGGACACTGTCCCCTCCTGCAATTTCCAGCTAGTATTCAAAAGTGTGCTGCCTCCCTCCGTGGAAGCAGAGCATAGCCATCATGGCTAGTAGCCACTGGGAGCCTTTTCCTCCTCCATGCATTGGCCTATTCCTCTTTTGAAGCCACCCATGTTGGCGGCCATTGCTGCCTTCCACGGGAGTGAACTCCACAGTTTAACACACAGCTGGTTCAAGCGGCAGACGCTTTGACGAGTGTGTGTGTGTGTGGCTTCCTTGTGACCCATGCAGAACAGACAGGGGCAGCCGGGGCGCCTTGAATTCGGGGTTTGTCATTGAGGCGATTCGTACTTGGCTCCGGCATCCTTCTCGTCGAGAACAAGGAGGGCCTCCCTGGAACAACAGCAGACCTAACAAAAGTCCATTATTGTGTGGAAGCAGGGATGCTTTGCAAAGCTGGGCACTGGCATCCATTGTCAGCTTGGCATTGTGGAACACAGCTGGGAATTGCAGCAGCCCCCCTTCTTGCAAACTCCTTGCACCTGCTTAGAGCTCTGCAGTGTGTGATCCTCAGGAAAGCGCTGCAAGCTTCCAACGGCACAGCCTGGGATTCTAAGGGCGTTTCTTTTCCTAAATTCTTAGCCCCTCATCTATTTTGTTGTCAAGCTTTTGGAATTTGAGAGAAGCCTTTGAATGGTCAGTTTCCTCCGAGGAGGCTTCAATTGTCTGTCATTGGGTTGGGGTGGGGAACATTTTCCAGGTAGAGAAGGAAAAATTCGGGATGCAGGCAGGGTTGATGTCAAAGCAGGATCAGTTCGGGCCTCAGAGTCCTTCAAGCTGCAGAAGGGGGCCCACTGAGGCTGAATTTCTTCTCCTTTTCAGCCACTGGCACAGCTTTTTCCTCCCAGGCCCTACCTCCAAGGCTGTGAGACTTCTGAGGGTGGGTGGGGGAAATTAAACCATGCTGAGTTCTAAATGAGGAACCAGGCAAATTGGATCTGAAGAGTGGGCTTGCTTGATGAGCACAGCCCATGTCAGCACCGTCCGCTTGCTCCTGCCAGCAGAGTCCTGTTCCCCTCCCAAGGCAACAGTGGTTCTACCCTTCCCCCCCAAACCATACATGCTATTGCCTTGGCATTAACTCATAGTTGTGCTCTGCATAAGGCTGCATGGAGTCACAGCTTCTTGCGCCTGGCCTGTAGTCAAGAACATTTCACATTTCATTCCAGTCTGGCTACTGGTCAAGCCAAGCGCACCTTCCCAGCTCTGGGACAAACCGTGTTTAGGTTTGTCATCACCAGAAACTGAAGCGGTGTGCTTTGCCTGTGGAAGCTTTATTTGTGTGGACAGACCTCCTCTCACCACCACCACCACGCTTGTAGAGATCCGGGGCTATTTGATCAGCACTTGTGTTCCAGAGAGGGTTCCCAAGTAACTGACTGCCAGACCTGGATCCTAGCGGAGGCGAAGGCAATCAGTAGCCTGCGCAAGTAGCAGCAAAGAGCTTGTGGCTTAGACTAGCAAGTGAGCCTGTCTCAGCAGACTCTTCAGGGGTCCAGAGGTATTGTCTGCCTTGCTCTGGCGTGCAGCTAAGATACATGCTCACTGGGGTCCCAACAGTTCCCTCCCTTTGCCCAGCGGTGGGTGCTGACTGCAATCCCTGCCCAACATCCCTGGGTCCCTGTTTCAAGACTCACGGTGGGCCTGAGTCCCGATATTGTTGGATTTCAGTTGGGTGGGATCTGCTAGCAGAATGGATGCTGACGCATTGTGTGTTTTGATATTGCAGGCACGTGATGTGCGCACCAATGAAGTGGTGGCCATCAAGAAAATGTCTTACAGTGGGAAGCAGTCCAACGAGGTATGTGAGACGCTCGGGGACCACAAACAGGTTCCTCAGAACAGTTACGTTGCACTGCTGACTTGAACTCATTCCAGCCAGCCTTTGCCAACCTGGGCTCTTCCAGATGTTTTGCACTTCAGCTCCCATCAGCCCCAGCCTCATCGGGGTGACGGGAGTTATAGTCCAGCAACATTTGGAGGGCACCAGGTTGGCAAAGGCTTATTTTAGCATGCATTGCAAAGGAAAATAACTCCTCAGGTGTCTTGCTTCAGATTTCTCAGTCCACACTTCCCTGGTTGAACCACAAGCAGAATGAATACATAAAATTTCACAAAACAGCTATGAGCTGCAGTAGTCACAGCACCTTTGAGACGATGGCTTTTGCTGCGGCTACAGAATCTGCCCTAATGGGAAAATAGGAAAATAGGTAGAAGGGGAAAGGGGAAAAATAGGACGTAAGGGATCCTGGTAGGTCACGGGTAAGGTGTCTGCCATGTTTGGAGTAGAGTTCTGAGGAGGGAGAAGGAGATGTAAAGTGTTGGAAAAGGTTGTCCTTTCTCTGAATACTACAAGCATTTCCTGGCCCTCCCAGCCCTTAGCATTAGCATCCTTTCCCCCTTTCTTTAAACTTTGTATCTGCAATCATGAGGAGTTGAAGCAGGCTTTCAAAAACAAAACGGAAGCTTGGATTCTTGGGGATCTGCTGAATGTCTTGCAGGGAAGTTGTGTTCTACCATTTGTAGGCATGACCACGTCCTTTCAGGTGGCGCCCTTACCAGTGAAGTTGGAAAGAGGTGCTACGAGAGATGGTCAAGAGGTTTCTTTATTCCTGTTGCTCCTCCCTGTTGAATTACGCTGGGGACTGTTCAGCTGTCTTGCAACCAAAAAAGGGGCCCCTTTGTGCAAAATGCATACAACAAAAGTAAAATGAACCTAGCGCTGTGGTATTCAGATGTAAATGCAAGTTGGTTTTCTTCTTTGGCCTTCGACATTCCGTTCTAAATTCTGTTAAAAGCAAATCATCACCCGGCTGCCTAACTAAAGAAACTTGCTAGGAATGATAGACATGAGCGCAACAGAGGCACCAGCTCAGACAGGGAGCTTGCCTGCAGAATTTAATAAAAGGCAGTTCAAGCAGCAGCTCATCTCTTTTCCTAGCACTTTGCTCTGCACAAATTCGTCCTGAGGAACTTCGGAAAGATACAGTGAGGCAGCCAGTGTGAGCGTGGGAAAATTCCAGGCCTGGCAGATTAAGGTCGGCTTTGAGCAGTCGCAGCAAGAGCCAGCCTTGGAGGTTAGGAATGTCACCCGTTCTCCTGGCAATCCCAGATCTGTCTGAGTTCTAGAACGCTGGCCAAAGACACCCTTGAGTTTCGTGCTCGATAGGAGGCGTGGAGATTTTAATATTGTGGTGTTTCAAGAGCTGCAGCCTAGTCTGGATTTTGTGGGAACAGAAGTAATCTCAGCCCAAGGGTCACTTGCCCTCCTGGGCAACCGTCTGGGGCCCACTTGTCAGTGGTGGGTGGGGCCAGAAGCAAAAGGAGGCGGAGCGTCAAATGTACCTTTTTGCTTTTGTACAGCAAGCTGGTTTCTACACACACCCCTCTCCATTCTCCATCCAGACGAGGCATTATCAAACACACATTGCAGCCAGGCAAACGTTCATTAAAAGATGGTGCAAAGCAGGGCCAGTGAAGGCCCCACCACTGCCTACCTAGAGTCGCTAGGGCGGGACTCAAACTGCATATCAAATAGCAGTTTCGTATTAAAACATTTTCTTTTCACTTTGGAATTAACTAAGCCCATTTTCTGAATGGCAGATGAAGAGCCACATGTCAGCTTGCTCTCGGAGGCTCAGTGAGGGCAGAAGCCCAGGCAGAGTGGCCTAGTTGCAGCTTCTTCTCAGCCTTGTGTCTGCAGGCCTAACACAGTGAGGTCCCTTCAGCTCCTACATGCTGCCTCTGACGCTTAGCGATCACTGCAGGGAGAGGAAAGGAGAAGAGCAGGGGTGTGTGGCGTTGGGCATCAGTAGCCAGCAGGGTCTTTGCACAGCAGCTCTGAGCGGTGAGGACTTGTTCAGCCCACAGCCGCTCTGAACTTGCCCTGGCCGCCCCAAGGTGAATGTAGAGTAGGATGTCTGGCGCAGGTGTAAATCTACGTCCTTGTGGCCCTGCTCCCACCTGTGTCTTGCAGAACTGCAGGATGCCTATGAAGTCCTTTCCCAGCAGGCTGGGAGGTGGCTGCGCTCTGTTCCTCCTCCACAGCCCCCCCCCCAAATGCTCTCACGTTCCATTTTTATTCTGTTATCGGAGCCTTATGCATCTTGTTTGGCTGTGTGATGATGACAGTCTTAATTTGAACCTGCTCCTTATCCTGTTGTTTTAATTACTATTGAGCTATAAATACTTTGTTCACGTGAATGAAGCACATGATGCCCCACTTCAGAAATAAGGCTGGATTGTCTCCAGTGGGCAAGGCTGTGTCTTTTTTTTGAAAAAAAAAGAAAATGCAGTTTAAAAACTCATTCTGGATGTCTCCTCCATCACCGAGAGAGAAAAGGCAGCTTAAGTTGCCCTTCTGATTCATCATCCCCTTGGCATCATTGTGGTATGAAATGCAGCTACCTTCCCCTTTGTTCTTGCAGTCACAGAGTTGGAAGGGCCCTTGGAGATCATGTGTTCCACCCACACATCCACAGGTTGCCGGATCTGCAGTGCAAGATGGCAGCTATAGCATCACTAGCTGTCTAGCCTCTGTTTAAACTGCTCTGACAAAGAGTTTCCCCACAGCGCATTGTAGCTAAACAGAGGATGCAACCCCTCCTGTGGATTCTGTCTGCGCCGTCATGCTCCCACTAGGCAAAGAGTTTTCAGCACAGCAGTTGGTTCCCAACTGTTTGGCAAATGGTTGTGTTTCTGTCCTTCTGTAGGGAAGTGGTGGAGAGCCTCAGGCCAGGGGCCAAAAACTGCTCTCCAGGCCTCTCTCTTCAGCCCTTGGGGCTCCCCCTCAGCCATGTATCCTCCCTGGTCTTGCTCCATGCCCTCATTTGCTTTTGCCCGGCTAGGATATATGCCTTTGAGCTGGGATAACACCTTTTGCTTGCCTGGATAGGGGATGGAAAGGTGTGTGGGCATAGAAACCTCTGACATTTGTACGGCTGCAATGTGGCCTGCTGGGCAAAGAGAAGGGCCGCACCCATTGCTCTGCTCACTTTGCCTCTGGCACTCAGCCCCTGTAAGGTTGCCCCTGAGGGAGTGCGGCCCTCCGGCTGCAGGAGGCTTCCCCACCTCTGTTCTGATGGTTCCGTAGTGGGGCCAGTCAGAAAGGCAGTTCCAGTTGAGATTAACCCTAAATTTAACTGGCCCACAGTCCTCTGCTTACGTGTTTGTTTTGAGCAGATAATCACACACATCCTCCGTAAAGCTTGACCTTCCTTTTTTACTTTTTCTTCCGTAGAAATGGCAGGATATCATTAAAGAAGTCAAGTTCCTACAAAGAATTAAACATCCAAACAGTATAGAATACAAAGGCTGCTATTTGCGGGAGCATACAGCGTGGGTAAGAGTATGCTTCATGGTGTACGCGTGTGTTTTGATCAGTGTAAAAAAGTAATTGTGTTTCCGTTGGCTGGGGGAATTGAACTGGAATCAGTATATCTCACCAACACCTGCGTGTTCCCAATTGTTGCCTTCTGAAAGTTTGTTATTGTTAATTTATGAATTGCTTTTGCATATATCTAAAGGTGATTTACAGACATGCATAAAAAGGGTTTGAAAAATAGCAGAGAAAACAACTGAAGGCACGCTTAAAAGCAATGCAGAATGACTATCTAAGGCAGAAATCCTTTTCGCCCAGCTAGAAAACCTTGTTGAAACAAAAATGTCTTCAGTTGTTTCTGGAAAGTACTGTTAGTGGACCCCTGTCGTATCTCAACAGCGATGCAGTTCCGCAGAACAGGGGCAGCTCCACTGAACCCCCTGCTCTGAGTTAACTGTGGAGTGGCCTTCTGATATTTTGGGGATTTAAAGGAGAAACTCCTGCAGAGTTCAGTAGCCTGCTGGGTATGTAAGGGATGATGCAATTTCTCAAGTAACCTAAGTTGTGATAAGAACTCTTGCAATCCTTTGCACTTCCATAAATTTCTTCATTCCTTTATAGAAACACTTTCAGCAGGCACTGGATTATTGAATTAAAACTCTTTTTATCCAGTCTTCTTGGCTTCTAAAAGTTTGTGTTGGACTAGGACCTGGAAGACCAGGGTTCGAATCCCCACACAGCCATGAAGCTCCCTGGGTGACCTTGGGCCCGGCACTGCCTCTCAGCCTGTTCATAGGGTCGCCATAAGTCGGACTCGACTTGCAGGCAGCACATTTACATTTTACTTCCAAGATGGCTGTGTGCCTTTCCTTTTACCCTTACACAGTTTTCTTATCAGACTCATTGCTTCCCGCTACTCTTTGGTTGATACTTAAAACTTTAGCAGGCTTTCTGTTACCAAGCATACCTCTTGAAAATAAAGTGCATCATCAAGCATTGATAAGATCTAAGAAGGAGAATAGGTGGAATTCATGCGGAGAAATTGCTCTGACTGAAATGGCATAATATGCTTGTTCTGTTGCATAGATTGCTTACGTAGCATTTTGTTAGATTTAGGCCAATTTGTGGCCACTGTTTTATCAGGAGTCCTAATTTTAACGTAATAAACCAAAACAAGGTGTTGGAAGATCTTTGTGGGTTTTTTGTTGGCTTCCTAATGTTTGATCTACACCAGGGTTGGAGAACCTTTTGTCCTCCAGATGTTGCTGGACTCCCAACTCCCATCAGCCCCAGCAGCCAGCATGCCCAATGGTCAGGGATGATGGGAGTCCATCAGCATCTGGAGGGCCACTGCAGATTCCCCACTCCTACACAATGCCCCATGAAAATGAGCAGCTAGCTTCACTTTCTGACTCTGGGATGCTAATACCATAGGATACCAAAGCCTCTAGGCCAGCGTTTCCCCTTAATCCCTCATTCAAACTAAAGCAAACGTTGCCTTTAAGTCTCCTTCAAGAAGTCCGTCAAGGCTGCAGTCCTCTTGCTTGCTTATTTGGAAGTAAATCCCTCTGGAAATCAGGGGAACCTGGTTCTACATAAACATCTGTAGGAGTGGGCTGCTTCCGAGTGAGCCTTCCAGATGATTGACTATATCCCACATGGCATAAGTAAGGAATCAAACTTTCAGCTGGTTCCTTGCCTTCTTAGCCAATGGCCTTTGAAGTCTGCCCTGTCCTAATTGGCTTGAATTTCTAGCTGTAATTCCCCACCTGCGTGATACAAGATTTGATTCCTCTGGGATTTTAAATCCTAAACAAGCAGGGAAATGTCTTCTCTTGGCTTTCGCAAAGAGGGGACTACTTGTGCAAAATCCAGATTGTGGAGCCTGTGGCTTGTGGGTCTCTTCTTTTGAGAACAAAGCTCTCTTGCTGACATCTATGGCACTTGTCCGGAATGTGTCTGCGAGCTGGATGTTCCACTATAGTATGCTTGGGGGTGAAGGCATAGCTCAGGTGGCAGAGCATAAACTTTGGATGTTGAACCCCCCCTCCGGACGTGTGTCAGGACTGGGAAGGACCTCTGGGGTGGTGCAAGCCGGCTTCATATGTTCAATAAAACATGCTTAAACCAAGGAGATGCTACATTTCCAGACTTCAGAACAAATAAACGTTTTCTGAGAGATTTTAAAGCTTTGACAGTGAGGTTTCTCAGTCAAATTGTAAGGAGACTGAGGACTCCCCCCCCCATAATCTTTGGGGGCTGACAGTCTTAAAGATGTAAAGATTCAGAAAATAACTGGAAAAAATTGTGAAAAAAATGGAACCAACCCCCCCCCACTGGCTATTTTCTCTTTTTTTTTCTGGGCCTTCACAACTCTGCACTCACTTCCTTGGGGAGTGTTTGTTTCTTTGTGGACATGCATAGCAGCTTGAGGGAACTTCCTAGCAGAGAGTAACTAGCATCTGCATGGCCACCAAATAAGGAAGCAACAGGCGCAGGTGGAAGAGGTTTGGGCTAGGTAAAACTAGTGGGCTCACCGTTGAGGAATGGGAGTATCCTTCGGAGGAGCAGGTTGGTGTGGTGCCCCACTTTAGGGGCTTGTGTGCCATCCTAGCCCCTTGAAGTGTTCACTAACGCGTGCTGTTTTTCCCTTCTGCCCTGTACAGCTTGTTATGGAATACTGTTTAGGATCAGCATCAGATTTACTAGAAGGTATGTCTCCTCCGTTCCTTTGAGTGACAAGAGATCTCATGCTTTGTGAAAGAGGAAGAAGGTGAGATCCTCTGGAATGCATCTGGGGATTTTTTTATAGAGCCAATTTTTCAGAGCTTGACTATCTTTTCCTGCCCTGTCTTTCCCGTCATCAGTCCCTTCTGCAATCAGGCAACTTTTTCCTCTTTGACTCTCCTTGTAAAAGTCTTTGGCCCTGATTGGGCAGCCCTGCCTTGCACTGCTCAATAATATGGAGGCCCGGAGAGTAATAACTAGAGCTAGGGCCTTCTTGGTGGTGGCCCCCCCGACGAGATACGCCTGGCGCCTTCTTTGTTATCTTTTCGGCGCCAGGTAAAGACCTACCTCTTTGCCCAGGCATTTTAAATTCTACTTTAATTTGTCTTTGTCTTAATTTTGTTTATATATATTTTTATACTGTATTGTTTTCATGTTTATTTGTGTTTTAACCTGTTTTTATCTTTTGTACACCGCCCTGAGAGCTTGTTGCTATAGGGCGGTTTAAAAATGTAATTAAATAAAAATAAATAAAATAAATAAGGAGGGTGGCTTTGCAAGGTGCAAGGCACAACGCTAGCCTAGCTGTCTACTTGCTGGAAATGCTGGATGTTTCCTTGTAGCAGCCTGGAGCCTTTGCTTCTGACGAAGCAAGATGGGCTTTCATTGTGCTGCCTTTATGTGGGGTGGAAACCCTCCCAGGAGCTTCTTAAATCAGCTGGGGAGAGAATAACCTTTTACCACCATTTTACTAATTTGTTCATTCATGAAGGCTTGTGCGGGGTTTGCCAGTTTCAACGTTGATCTTCGCACTGATGTTTTGGGTAAGGCAGGCATAAAATAACCTGTTAAGAGGGAACTGTGCTGGCTCTTGAGTTCATCTCAGGCCACGCTACAGACTGTCTGGTTACCAAGTATCTGACCCCTCTGTGTGTCGCCTGCTCTGCAGGTCTTGTCAAGTCGACACTGTACATGTTCAGCGAGTGCCTGTTTTGTTAATTGAGCTTCTCTTTCCTCAAGTCCATAAAAAGCCGTTGCAAGAGCTGGAGATTGCTGCAATTACCCACGGTGCTCTCCAAGGTCTAGCATACTTGCATTCCCACAACATGATCCATCGGTGAGTCCTTCCACGGGCCGTTCCCAGTCATGGCAGCTTGAAGTTGACATGTGTTTTTAGCCTTCTGCATGCAGAACTTCACGGTTTTTGGAATTGGCTGGCTTTGCTTCTCTGTCACAGGCTCTGAGGTTTCTTTCCCATAAAGCGTACAGAGAGCCTACTGTGACGGGATGGCTTAACAGGGCGGACAGACAGAGACAGAAAGACACACAGACAAGCTCACACATAATACACTTTGTGTTAGAAACTGTCTAATGTGGGTGTAGAGCCTTCCAAGGATTGTGGGCCATTTACAAAAATGACCTTTTTTTAAAAAAAGAAGCAGCTAAGCCAGTAGTGTCGTAAAAACCATCTCAAGGTTTTTGGGACGATCTCCAGCACAAATGCAAGCAGCTTTGTCCTGGGGGGCTGCAGCATCGGCCGTTGCATTTTAATGTAAACAGCAGGGAGGGGAGGCTAATGGTTGGTTTACTAGAAAATACACACACTTGGGTTTCATCACATGTTAGCCCTACTCAGAGTAGGCCCATTGAAACGAGTGGACATGGCTGGCTCAGGTCTGTTCATTTCACTGTGTCTGCTCCGAATGTAACTTCCTATGGGTTTTGTTTGGGCTGTAGCCCTTGTTGCTTGGCTCTACTATTGCCAAACCTCTTGTTTGGTAGCTCTGACACTGCTCCAGAGCAGAGTGGGTGCAGGATGGGTTTCGAGGCCCTGTGGATGGAGAGAGGACTGCAGTTAGTGGAGCACGCACACCCCTTTCTGCTGCCTTGGTTCAATCCCCCTCCCAAGATGTTTTAGCATAAAGCTACAGCTTGCATCCTTGCTTTGGTACAACTGTGCTCGCACGGAGTCTTATCACAACAGGTTAGCCAAGGTGGTGCCGTCCAAATGGATGGCAACTCTCACCAGTTGGGGGTGATGAATGTGCCTGCTCCTCTGTTAGGGCCAGCGAACCAAGTGTCTTGCTTGCGTGTTGACTTGTTTGCCTGTCTTGTGGGAAATCAATTTTCTCTTTATTCCTCAGAGACATCAAGGCAGGGAACATCCTACTGACGGAGCCAGGCCAGGTGAAGCTCGCTGACTTTGGATCTGCTTCCATAGCATCTCCTGCCAATTCGTTTGTGGGGACGCCATATTGGTAAGGAATGCTCTGGCATGACTTCATCGCTCAAGGCACTGTGTTCCGCAGTCGGTTCTCTACATGCGTGGCAGGCAGATGGCCCTTAAGAGTGGGGTGGAAAGGAGACGGCGCGGGTGCCACATGTGTAACTCCAGGGCATATATTGGGGCTTGGAGATGGGAGGTTCTCCACTTGCCAACACACGGTCCCCTTTAATACTTCCTGGAATATCTTGTAAAGACCATTTAGAGGAGAGAGGAGGGCCATCCATCTTCCCAGTGGCAGCTGGTCCATTTGGACGGGTGGGGTGCTGCCCCACCAGCTTCAGTCTGTCCTCAGCCAGTCAGCTCCACCTGTCATTGGCTCTGGCTCCACCCTGTTGGTCACCCTGCCTTCGGCCCTACCAATCCCAGTGGGCACCAGCCACTCCTGCCCTCCTGCTCTCTCCTTTCCCCTCTCTTTCTCAAACTTAAGTGGCTAGGGAGATACCAACATGCGACCCACCCCTCCTCTCTGCCGTTTCAAGAGCCCTCAGCCTTGCCTGCCTATCCATCACATGGTGGATTTGCCCCAAGCATTCTTGAGATCCCAGGGCTCCGGGCGTTTACATTGCATGTGGTTGTTTCCCCATGCCTCAGAGTAACCTTAGTGGCAGAGGTTCGTCAGGCCCTAACGAACTGCACTGAAGAGGTCAAGGGTTTTGATGAGTGTATCTGGTGAGCCTCTTCGTTTCTCTTTCTCTAGGATGGCCCCAGAAGTGATATTAGCCATGGACGAAGGGCAGTACGATGGTAAAGTCGACGTATGGTCTCTTGGGATAACGTGTATTGAGTTAGGTAAGCCATGTCTGCCCGCCTCTCCCCACCAGAGCTTCCATGTCTCTTCAGGAGGAAATGTGTCCCAAGTTTCATTATTTCAGATGGCTTGTTTAATGCCTGCTTCATAACCCCTTGGACTCTCCCTCTTTTCTGGTGGATATCTTTTGTCCTGCAGGAAGGAGAGGATTTTCTGTATTCCTCTCTACCTGAAACCTGCTGCTTGGCTTGCACATCCTGCCTCAGTTCTTTGCTGTACTGTAAAAAACACACACACACACTTCACCCTTGCCTATCCTTAGTGGTGCTGTTTTAACTTGTGTTGGGCGTCTGTGTCATGATTTGTCACAGACTAAATCATGTGTCATGCTTTGAACTCTGGGGCAGTACTTTGCACTTGGACTGTAGCCTGTTTACTTACTTCCCCTCCATAAGTAGCATCTAGCAGAAGTTTAGAGAGGTTTTCTTAGTGACTACAACCCTGATGAACTGGAGCTGTATTCAGGCACTCTGATCTCTCACCCAAGGAGAGAGAGAGTGGGCAAGTGTGCTAGCACTACCCGTCTGTCACCCTCCACAAGCTGGAGGCAAATGTTTGAATTTGTGAGCCTTTTCTACTTGTGTAGGCACCCTGCGCGATTTAGAACCCTGATCTTTCCAGGGTTTTGAATCATGTGGGGAGCCGTCACAAGCTGAGCTCATGGAGGACGTAGGGGTATGTGTGTAGCTTAGAGAGATGAAGGCCTGGGGAAAACACAGCAGAAATTCAGGGGGAAATCATGTGGGGTTTCTTCTGGATTTTTCCAGGGTTTTTTTCTGGGCAATCACCTCTCTAGTGGAGGTCGCTTGCTCATCTCTGTCCTCACTCAGCACTAATTGCATGGGGGGTTAGAATGCCAAAATAGGGCTTGGAATAGAATCAGTAGAATTTTTTCACTGTAGGGTAACTCATCTGGAAGGGAAGCCACACAACCCAACCACACCCAACTATAGTCTGAAGGCACAGGAGGCCAGCTCCCTGCTGAAGCTAAGCAGGGTCAGGTCTGGTCGGTGGCTGGGTGGGAGACCGCCTGGGAACCACACGGAAGGCGCCTTGAGTTTTTATCGTGAAAAAGAAAGGCGGGGTATAAATGTAATAAATAAAAAATGATAAGAGCACACCCTTGAGTCTGCTTATTAGTCTTTCTGATTACTATTATTATTATTTAATTTATATACCACTTATTTGCCAAAATGGCTTCTGTTTACCAGTGTAAAACCAATTAGAAAAAGATATCTACACGTAATTAAAATCCACAATGAGACAATTTCATGAAAACATTAAAAACATCCGTAATTCAAATTACGATAAAGCCAAGCCCATTAACGCAGTTAAAATGGCAATTAAAGCAATTAGATCAGGATGTTCGTGTCAGGGGGATGCTTGCCTAAAGAGGTACATCTTCAAGAGCCGGCAGAGTGCCAATACTGATGGGGCCTTTCGTATTTCACCAGGGAGAGCATTTCACAACACTGGGGCTAAACTCTGCCTTGCCCCTTCTCAAAAAAGGTTGTAGTGGAGCTGGAAAAGGTAGAGAAAGAAGCAACCAAAGTTGCTCAAGGGCTGGAACATTTTTCACTTTTGAAGAAAAATCGGAGGACTTGGGGCTTTTTTTAAAAAGAAAAGATTACCGAGGTGTAGGGGAGAGGTTTATAAACTCATTAATGGTACGGAGGAAGCAGACAGAAAACAAGCTTTCTTCTTCATCAGACTACTGTCTCGGGTCCCTCAGTCAAGCTACGAGTGGCACGAGATTGAAGAGACAAATGAACATATTTCACACAATGTATAGTTAAACTGGAACCCACTGACATAAGAGGTGTCATAAGAGGTGACATGAGGTGCGCCTGGCGCCGACGCTGCTGTCTTTTCGGCGCCAGGTGAAAACCTTTTTATACTCCCAGGCATTTTAAAGTGTATTTTTACAGTATTTTATTACTATGTTGTATTCTGGATGTTGTTTGGTTCTCGTATTGTTTGTGTGTTTTTGTTTTTTTTGAGTTATTATATTTATTGTATTTATATATTGTGCCTGCTTTTACCTTCTATGTACACCGCCCAGAGAGCCTTCGGGCTTCGGGCGGTATATAAATTAAATTAAATAAAATAAAATAAAATAAATAAATAAGAGGTGGCGATGCTGCTCACTGAGATAACTTTAACAAAAGGATTTGTTGGAAGATAGGTCTATTATTTTGAGAGAGCGCGATGTTTGACACTTGAGACATATTTTAGGACCCACTCTAAAGGATGTTTGTTTTAAACTGTTTTTAATGTTTTACTTTTAAATTGCTGTTACCCGCCATGGGACCTTATGGTGAAGGGTGAATAAAAAATTGAATAGACCAATAACAACAGTTTGGCCCCCCAGATGTTGCTGGACTACAACTCCCATCAACCCCAGCAGGCATGGCCAGGGATGACTCTGCGAGTTGCAGTTCAGCACCATCTGGAGGGCCAGAGGTTTCCCACATCTGCCCTAAATGTTCATACCCCCTCCATCTGCCGCATAGTTTCATAGCATAGCTGACAGTGTCCGGTTGTGCAAGTGGTTTTCTGTGCTGTGGGTTAAGGACCCAGCAAAGGTGGGCTCCTCTCGGCAGTTGAACATGCAACAGCAGTGGTGTTTCCATCTGTGCCGAGGTGATGTCCTTGGGGGGGTTCCTGTGGGTGCAAGTGGCTTTGTTTGGGGGGGGGTTCTGTCGGGGATCGGGCACGAGCCAAGCCGAGACTTTGCCTGTTGCTTCCCCGCCCCGCCATTAAGCAAACTACTTTTTCTTTCTGTGCAGCGGAGAGGAAGCCTCCTTTGTTTAATATGAACGCAATGAGTGCCTTATATCACATAGCACAGAATGAATCCCCTACACTCCAGTCCAATGAATGGTGAGTTAATGACCGAGGATGGAGGAAATGTTGCAACGTGGTTTGGTTCAGTTCTTGAGGTCTCAGTTTGCGTGGGTTTAGGAATCCACACACACAATTGGGTTTTTAAGAGAGCGCTGTGGTGGTCTTTTTAAAAAATTATAAATTTCATTAGATCCATCACAGTAATGTTTTACCGTGTCAGATTGTGGGGGTGGGCTGTTGCCTCTCCTGCATGGCTGGCCTGGTCTACAGTGGTTTCTGACAGCCTGGTCCCAGCGGCTGTGTTTCCTCCCCAGTTGATTCTGTGCAAGTGATGTGTGAACTCAGACAAAAAAAGGCTTCGCTGCGCCCACTATATTAAAGTTGCATTTTTGAGTTTAAGTCTGGAAAGGCCTCTGTAAGAAACCAAAGCCTTGGCCAAGCAATCACTTAAAATGGCTTTTTCCTCTTACCATTTATAGGTCTGATTATTTTCGAAACTTTGTAGATTCTTGTCTCCAGAAAATCCCACAAGACAGGCCGATGTCGGAGGAACTCCTGAAGGTTAGCT
Organism: Rhineura floridana; assembly: GCF_030035675.1. NCBI lineage: Eukaryota > Metazoa > Chordata > Lepidosauria > Squamata > Rhineuridae > Rhineura > Rhineura floridana. The sequence continues at coordinate 18,903,359 of NC_084500.1, read as the reverse complement.
TGCCTTCCCTTATTCATTTCTCAGTCCTGGCCTCCCATATTAGAAACACACATTTTGGTTACCTTATAAATCTTGGCTTTCAAATCTCACTTGCCATTTCCCCCCCAAGGCCAAACAATATTTGGCTGTTCTAAGACCTGATGGTCAGTCCTCTGAGTCTTCTAAGTGAATCTTTTGCCTCCCTCCTTCCCTTTCTCCTAGCAGCAAACTTGCTGTCATTCTTGAGGCTTTCTGTCCCCATAGCTTCCACTGAATAACTGGATACCAATCAGTGGCCATCTTGCATCCTTGGCTGATGTAAAACCTATGGCATGTTAATGGATTGTCTATATTTTCCTCTTTGTCTACATCGAGTGTGGGTGTGCTTTATATAGTACTATACACCCACCCACCTACCAGTAAATTTCTGATCTTACCTATCCAGTATAATTGGGGGGGAGCGGTTTTCCTTCCCCCCCTCCCCTTCCTCTGACATGGATTGTGTAAAAGTTATTGCTGATTTAAAAATGCCACCCTCTGTCTCCTCATGTTCCTTGTGTCCTATAGACACAATTATTGTCCTATTTTAATTTCTTTTGCTCTACTGACAGAAAGCAGCAAATACCAATGGTAAAAGTGATAACTGTTAATGCTTGGCTCTTCTTAATGGTGAAGATGCTTTCTCTGTTGTATTTGTTTAAACCAAAACCATGAAGCTGCCTTTATCCTGAAGCTGGTCCAGCGCCTCTGCTCCAACTGAAGTGGCTCTCCAGGATTTGGGACAAGCAGGGAAGGGTCTTTTCCCATCATCTGTGGCCTAAGATTCTTTTTCCTTTAGACCCTGGGGTCTGATCCGGGGACTCTCAGCATGCAAAGCGCACATCACTCAACCCTGACCCCTCAGACATACCTGCGTGTTTGTGCAACACCTGCAGGTGTTATCCACACAATCTAGCCACTCCTGCTACACCGTACCGTTGTGATGGTCTCCATGTGGGGTTTTCGTCCACTTTGTGTTGTGATGTTGGTTTGATCGTCATCCATTCAGAGAAAGGAAGCTCCTAATGGATAAGGCCGGGGCTTTCGATACTGGTTCAGAGTTTCAGTTATATCACCACCTGGCTTACTGGACATTGAAGAGAAAAATCCAGTGTTGACAACTTCCCGGTGGCCCTCAGTAACTTACTTTACTGACCACCCATCCTTTAAATTTGTTTTTCTGATTATCAACCTGGACAGCATTTGATCCTCTTGCTTCTTGTGAGCGGCTGGTCTTGCAGGGAGGAGTAAGGTTAACATCTGTGGCAGGCTCATAGGGATACAACTTGCTGCCTCATACGGAGTCAGGCTGTTGGTCCATCTAGCTCAGAATAGTTCAGGCGTTTAGTCTCTCCCAGCCCACCCTGGAGATGCCATCGGGGGTTAAAGGTGGGACCTTCTGCATGCAAAGCAGCTACTCTGCCACAGAGCTGCAGTTAGTTTTCCCTTCCCCCGGAAGCATGAGGAGCACCAGTTGTGATGGACCCAACGCCTTGTGCGTCCAGGACTCGAGTTTCTGGTGGTGGTTGGCTTTGTCTAAACCAGGAATAAACAGTACTGGAGCTTGAGTGCCAGGCCTGTGCCTGGGGCCTTCCCACTGAGCAGCCCTCTGAGTGCATCCTGCATGCCGCTTTCCACAAGCTGGTGCCACTCCAGATGTCCCCTCGGCCTAGGACTGATGGAAGCTTTGCCAGAAGACCCTGCAGTTGGCACCCTCGTCTTTACCAGGCTGCAAGAAAGGAGGCGGGTGCTAACTCTGTGCCTGTAGCCATTACATGCTCTGTGTGTGTGCCATGCCTGGGGTCCCAGGCACCAACCCCGCTTGCTTGTGTGTCCCACTGCAGCACGTCTTTGTCCTCCGGGAGCGCCCCGAGACAGTGTTAATAGACCTGATCCAGAGAACAAAGGACGCGGTCAGGGAACTGGACAATCTTCAGTATCGCAAGATGAAGAAACTCCTCTTCCAGGAAGCTCACAATGGGCCCACCGTGGAAGCCCAGGAAGAAGAGGAGGTAAAATCAGAGGCTGGGCTGGTAGTGGGGAGGGAGGGAGGAGAAGAGGGGTGTTACTTAGAGGCCTTTTCTTCATCATCACATGGTATGCTGAGCTGTGCGGCCCCTGCCTACAGCATGGTTGACATGTGCCTCTGCCAGGCAGGGCTGCCGAGAGTGGGTTCGGGCCCTGGTGAAAAAGTTTTTTCAGGCCCCCCAGCAAGGGCAGACCAGCTAAAAATCTTTACACTTTAATCTTTGATATCATTATTATTTTCTTTGAAATTCACCAATTTTACAATGGTTGTAAAAAACAATCGACAAATAATACTACTGAGAAAGACAAAAACATAATGCAACGTAGTCCGGCCCCAGGCCCCCTTCCAGACTGCTGGGCCCCGGTAATTTGTACCCCCCCCCCAGCCCTGCTTCCAGGCAGCCCAGGTCTCCCATCTGAGCTTTACCTGCATTTCAGGAGATGTACAAACTGCCCTCTGCAATTTAGACCGTGGCTTACCCTGCCCCACTGAGGTCAGGGATGGATTTCAGCTGCGGTCAAACCACAGGCTTCTCTTCCCAAATGTCAGAAGGCTTGCCCCTGCTATAGCCTTCACCCAACCTGGAGCGCTCCGGATGTTTTGGACTACAACTCCCATCAGCCCCACCCAGCGTGGCACTATGATGCTGGGGCTGAAGGGAGAGGTAGTCCAAACCGTCTAGTGGGCACCAGACTGGGGAAGGCTGCACCAGTGGCTGAAATGTCACCTGTTAGACTCCGTCACTTGGTGTTTCCTTCAGTTTTTGGCAAGGCTCTTGGAAGCAAAGTATTGCTGAATCAGGGTGTTAAACCCTTTGGATTGCCATCCGTGGCAAAGGGCAGAATATTAGAAAAATAAAAAGTGCTTGCAGATGCAAATGAAGCCCTTGGAACAATTTCCAGTATTCTATGGCTATCCGCGTGGTTTCTTTCTTTGGCACTTAACAGCTGAATGATGCTTCTAGGTTTCTTCCCCTTACAAAAGCGTGTAAGACAGAGATCAAGAATTAAGTGGTCTATACAAGGCCAGCCAATAAGCATGGACCCAAGCAAAAGGAGTTTGAACCCTCATCCTAGCCCTGTAAAGTTCTTCTCCACAAACACCTGCCCTGTGAGCCGTAGAGACCTAGTCTGTGCAGCTGGCAATGTCCAGTAGACACAAACAACATTTTCTCTCCCCAGGTGACTTGGGGACCTTCCTGGTCTTACCTGTAGACCTGACCGTTTAGCTGAAAAGAGAGCTTTGCTTGCTGCAGCCTTGCTTGGAAAGGCACTGATGTTGCAACTGGAGCAGGCTGCCCTGCTACTAACCCTCCATATTCCTCCCTCTCCCTTTCACAGGAGCAAGACCATGGCATGGGCCGGACAGGAACAGTGAACAGTGTCGGGAGCAACCAGTCCATCCCTAGCATGTCCATTAGTGCCAGTAGCCAAAGTAGTAGTGTTAATAGTCTTCCAGATGCCTCGGACGACAAGAGCGAGCTGGATATGATGGAAGGCGACCACACGGTGATGTCCAACAGCTCAGTCATCCACTTGAAGCCGGTAATCCTTACAGCAGCCAAAGAGCCAAGTTGTTGGTGGGTGGGCGGAGGGGAGGACGTTGCTCGTAATATCCCTTCCTCTCAAGCAGCAAGGCAGACAACATGGTCCTAGGTAGCATTAAAAATAAACATAAGCTCCATTTTTGGTTTCCAGCTTCACAGGCTACACAGACGACATGTTGGGGCCGGGAGCAGAGACTGAGATATCTCAGGGGGAGATGGTGAGGAGAGATGAGTTGTTTCCACTCAGCGTGGGGAGGCCGGGAGTGGGAATCACAAGACGGTGAGCCCTCTGCCTGGAATGAAAGAGTGACTCAGGTCTGGGCTGAGCAGACTTGGCAGAAGCGAGCCTGGCCTCAGCCTCTGAGGGAAAGAATGAAGGATTTGGGTGCAAAAATTGTTGGTGCGGGTCTCCAGGGTAAGATAGAAGAGCAGAGAGGAACACTGGGCCTTCCCCCTGTTTCTTGGAGGTTGCAAAGGAAGTCATGGCAGAAAGTGAGCACAGACCACTGGGAAAGTTCTCCTGCGCAACCTGCCACTTCAGTCGGGCGTGGGCGGGAGACCTCTGGGAACTCTGCCCTCTTATGTGGTACCCAAAGCTCCCTGTCTATTATTGCCGCTTCGCCTCACAGTCACGCCAACTCTGCTGGCCATGGTGAAGGGTTTACTACAGTCTCTTTCCACCTGAGCCCTGCTCTCCAAGCACTGAGGCATCCCTTTCTCACTGTGCAGCAGGAGCAATCATAGTCGCGTGCAGGTTGATGCCGTAGGCTAGTCCTCCTCCAACCTGGTGCCCTCCAGCTCCTATCATCCAGCATGGCCAGTGGTCAGGAGGGATGGGAGTCGAGAGTCTAGCAACATCTGGAGGGCACCAGGATGGGGAGCTTGCCTCAAATGCCTCTTAAGCAGGTGCTTGGGTTTCCCTTGTAGTATGTTCTTGGTGGTGTTTTACCTGCTGACGAAGTTCACGTTCAGAAGAGAGGGCCTATCCAGTTGGGTTTTGATTTGGTTGAATTAGTCTTGTTGACCTTTGAAGGAGTGCAGAAAGGGTTGGTGGTAACGGGTGCTTAGCAGAGACTTAGGCGATGTGATCATGGCTCCTTTGAACATTTCAGAAGCTCATTCCCCTCCTTGTCCAGTGGCATCTGCTGACTGATATTGGTGGGGCAGTGGAATCTGCTCCAGGCTTTTGTCCAAACTTCCAAGGAGCTGTCCATGGTGCCCGGACGAAAACCCAAAGCGGATTCCACTGCCCCACTGACATCGAGCCACCGGTGCTTGTGCCTCTGGTGTGCAGTCACAGAGCAAGTGAGTCTTGATAATGAAAGGCCAGGCTGGCCGGCTGAAGAGGGCTTTCCTTCCCTGTGAACAGTTCTAAACATGCAGCTGGCTGGGAACAGCAACTGGCTTTTCAAAGTCTCTTAATGTGGCCCGCTTAGAACCAAAATGGTCAAGGCGTTTCTTTTTAAATGAGTTAATTAATTCCACTAATGTTCCTTCTCCTCCCAAGGAGGAAGAAAACTACAGAGAGGATTCTGACTCTCGATCGAGAGTGTCGGAGCCACAGTCTCCACCCCAGGTGTCTCGCCACCGATCCCATTACCGCAACCGAGAGCACTTCGCTACCATACGCACAGCATCGCTGGTAGGTTTAACTCTGCCCCTCCGCCCCCTGCCCACGCTTATTATGGCCTGGTTTTAGGCCCTTGCCTGTGTCATCCCGGGTGAGTCAGCGAGAGACTGTGAAGAAGCTGGCCAACATCTGTGGACATGTATGGGTCGTTTTAATTTTGTTATTTTAAAATTTTAACTCCACTTGTACTGTTCAGGAATCACAATATAAAAATATAACAGTATTGTGAGCTGCATAAACATGATATAAGGTTGTATCCAACTAGGTTCCACTTAGAGCAGACCCATTGACATTAATAGACCTATTTTAGTCATATCTATGAATGTCAGTGGGACTGTTGTGAGTAACAATGGATTCAGCCCATAATAGCTACACATTACCGGCCAACTCGACAAAAAACAGGAGTACATCAGACTTCTTTTTTTTTTCTTCAAACAGAAATTTTAAAAGATCTACACAGGGATAAAGATCTCACAGCCCTCCCCTCCCCCCCACCAAATCCAAGGTGGTTCCTGTAAAACGCACGCACACACACGCCTCTGTTGCATAAGTCAAACAATTAAAAACCTGTGCGGCATTCTAGTTTGTCTCATCTGTATATATTTTAAGTGTCTGGCTGAGTGACCAGCTCCGACACTTCGAATGTGTTTTGAAGCCTTTTAGGTACATTTCATACGGAGCAATATCAAAACACCTTGTCTTGCAAGGCAAATCTATAAAGTAAATACAATGGTGGTTTTAAAACTTGGGGGAGGGGAGATGTTTTGCTTTAGATTTGTAATGTAAAATGTTTTTACAGAGGAGGAAGAGACCTATTTCTTTAATATGCATAATTTTCATAGTTGCTTGCTAGCTGAGAGGGTGCCCCTAATATTCTCCTCAACAATTTCTACAGCTGACATAGGAAAGAAATAGGAACGTAGCAAGCTGCCTTCTACTGAGTCAGGCCATTGGCCCAACTAGCTCAGTATTGCCCACACTGACTGGCAGCAGTTATCCAGGGTTTCAGACAGGAGGTATTCCCAGCCCTACCAGGAGATGCTGGGGACTGAACCAGGGCCTTCTGCATGGAAAGCAGGCGCTCCAGCTCTGAGCTGTGGATCAATAAATAAATCTTACATTTGCATACATTTATGGACCGATAAAGCAAGATTCCAGTCCTCATGGCTCTGAGTTAAGGGATGATTTAAACAGGAACATACGAAACTGCCTTTTACTGAGCCACAATTCATAGGCCTGGCTGCATGTGCATTTAAGAATTCCACCGGCCGTTGCACTCTTGTTTTTTTCCTTCCCCTGCCCACCTGCAGGTGACGAGGCAAATGCAGGAACACGAGCAAGACTCGGAGCTGCGGGAGCAGATGTCGGGCTACAAGCGCATGCGGCGGCAGCATCAGAAGCAGCTCATGGCCCTGGAGAACAAGCTGAAGGCCGAGATGGACGAGCATCGCCTGAGGCTGGACAAGGACCTGGAGACGCAGCGCAACAACTTCGCGGCGGAGATGGAGAAGCTCATTAAGAAGCACCAGGCGGCGATGGAGAAGGAGGTAGGCGGCAGCAGCTGCCTTGGCGTTTGCTCAGCAGGTGTCAGTTGACACAGAACAGCCCGCCTGCCTCCTTTGGGGAGGCATGATGCAGCCTTTGCCGACCTGGTGCCCCCCGGCCAGCTTGGTTGATGGGGGTTGTAGTCCTAGACGTCTGGAAGGCACCAGGTCGGCAAAGGCTGGCTCAGCGCATTTCCTGCTAGCGTTAAGGGTGTGTGTACATGTGGGAGGAAGGGGTGCCTGCGTCACAGCTCCTGTATTTCAAGTGTATCGGATGGTAATGCAGATGGCGTTGTGTGTGGTTGCATTCTCAGCCACTTGCCATTTGTCTCCTGGGCTTTGGGGGTAGGCAAAAGTCATGGCCAACGAGGAGAAGAAGTTCCAGCAGCACATCCAAGCGCAGCAGAAGAAGGAACTGAACAGCTTCTTGGAGTCCCAGAAAAGAGAGTACAAACTGCGCAAGGAACAGCTCAAAGAGGTAAACCGTCTCCGACAGGAGGTGGGGCCCGTGAGGGCACAAGGGGCATCCACCCAGCAGCCAGGCTCACTGACAGCCTGTTGCAAAACTTTGTCGTTTTGTGTGAATGGGGAGATTCTCCTCTCACAAGCCCTTTTGCCTAGCAGGGCCTCTTGATATGGCAGTTTGTGGCTTGTCTTGCTTATAGGGGTTAGAACCTTGTATTCTCCTGCACCGCATAACCCTCCCCTTTTTAAAAAAAATCCATCTCTTTGTTGGGATGATGGTATTGCTGGGGTTCCTGTAACATTGTCTTTGGCCTAGCAAAGCCCTTGGTGCGGAAACATGCATTTTACACACTGCCCCTGTAAAACAGAAAGCTTGTCCATTCTCCAGCCAGGACTTCTCTGTTCCCTTGGAAGCAATTGCCCTGGATGTGCAATGCTGTCCCACAACGGCAGTCCCTCCTCCCTTGGTAGGATGCCCCACGCTCTGCTCTCGCAGCTTGTGCGCCCTGTTGAGGGCTGCGCCTCTCTCCTTACTTCTGAGCTCCTGGCAATGCCAAGGGATGCAAGGGAAAGAAGCCTCCTGTCCCAGCCCCCATCTCCCCCACAAGCCAAGCTGGCCCGCTGGCTTTTCATCGCGCTCTGCCTGTGGCTCAGAGGCATCCCGCTCTTGTCCCTTCCAGGAGCTGAGTGAAAACCAGAGCACTCCCAAGAAAGAGAAACAGGAGTGGCTGTCCAAGCAGAAGGAGAACATCCAGCACTTCCAGGCAGAGGAAGAGGCTAACCTGCTCCGGCGGCAGCGGCAGTACTTGGACCTGGAGTGCCGGCGCTTCAAGAGGCGGATGCTGCTGGCGCGCCACAACCTGGAGCAGGATCTTGTCCGGGAGGTGCGTAGGAGGCGCCGGGAGAGGACCCAGGCTGCTGGCCCTGTCCCCCAGCACGGGGCGGAAGCTCTCCTCATTCCGCACCTGGGCTGGATTGACGGCAGCACTGCATGCCACCCGCCCTGCGGTCCTTTCTGCCCCTGCCGTTATGGCAGATTTGCTCTGTTCAGAGGGAAACTCTCCAGCGGGGCAGTTAAGCTTCACAAGAGTTAAGCTTCCGCAGCAGATGCCTCATTAAGGGGGAGAGTTAATCCCCACCCACCCCGTTTTAGCACACAGAGATTTGAAAGTCGGGGATGAGCTTTAGGGAGACAAGTTTGGTAGATACATTTCCTGAACAGAACTTCATCCAACATTACAGTAGAGAAAATAAATGATTGATTGATTGAGTTTATTTACACACCACTTTTCCACAGCAAGCTGTGCCCATAGTGGCTTACCACAAAGAGAAGTCAGTTTACAAAACAATGAATTCAAGCAGGACAGAAGCCAACAATGTAAAAACATAAAATAAATTTAAGTATTACAAAAGAAATAACCTAGATTGAAATACATTAAGTACAAAGCGAATAAGTACATTTTTAGGTCAACTGAGATAAAAGAAAGCTAAATAAATTAAGCTGTTGCTATATTTACATACCTAAAATACAAATTTTGTTCACATTTATACATTTACAAAGTGAGTGAAAACCCACAAAGTAAAAGCAAATGGATGACAGAACATTTCCTAAGACATTATTCAGACTTCAGTCCGGTGTGTTTCCTGAAGTTGCTTTTCTCAGTTGAGGACCATGGACCGTGTGGTGGAAATTAGTCAATGACACAGAAGCATTATAAGATACTGTTATTAGGGTTAGTACTACTCTTCGTTCTAAAAAATTGATTCAGAGTTGAGAAACCCTATAAAATCATAATTACCTGAACCAGCAGGGCAGCCTGCGATGCAAGCGAGAAATGATTGGTGCCCCTCAAACAGGAAGAGAACTGCTCAAAGGAAGGGATGTTTATACTAATTTTTTCCTTTGAAGAAGATAAAGCTTTGATGTGTCCCTTGACTTAATGGTTAGCGTTCTCATTTATCAGAAAATCAAGACTACATTCCACAAAATATCCAGCTACATGAAAGACTTAGATAAGTCATATGCCAAGGTGACATACACTGCAACTTTTGCAACAGTTTTGATAAAACAATCTACTGTCATCAAAGCGAAAGAATTATAGCCAAATCTAATAGGACCAAATTAAATACAAACAATTGCTGCTTTATTACCAAAACCTAGATGATGATCTGAGAATGTGTCTGCTTCACATCTGGGCATAATAAATGTATCAGTGCTAAAAATAGTGTTCACTGTGAAGTCAAATAGTTTAGCTAATCTACAGATGTGGGTTGATTCAGTCTGGCCCATTCAAGGTTTTCTTTTTAGAACAGGAGATACAGGTATAGTGGTTCAAGATAGGGAAATGGAGAAGTCGTGATGTACCAGTCTGGTTTGCAGATCTGTTCGGTCTCTGAAGGACATCACAAAAACAGAAAGATGCCATTTTTCTCCACCATAATAATTTTAATTGAGCTGCATTAGGGTAAGGAAAATCAGCTATGGAGCCTGGACTGGTGTCTCTGGAACCAGTCAAAACGGGTGCAGAAGTGGGTATATTTCCACACCATTCCTCTTGTCCAGTGGAAAAGAACTCACAAGCAGGAAAGGGCTTTGCTCTTTGTCCTCTGACCAGCCAGGAAAGGCCAATTCCACCACTCCAGGCCATTCTGGGCTTCTTCTTGGAGGAAGGGCAGGACATAAATTTAATAAATAATAATTCACTTCTCTGGGGCACAGGCTGGCCACCTCTTGGTAATTATGGGGCTCCTCTGCAGCATTTCATAATCCAGAGCAGTGTACATTATTTAGCAATTTCCCTCTATTCAAAAACCCATAATTAAAACAACAAATCCAACTTTATAGATCAGGAGTGGACAAGACGGTGAATGAATAAATAAAATACAAGCGATGGTCATTACAAATTAAGCAGCGGGATTAACATTGTCTAAAAAGCTCGGGTAAATAACCAGGTTTCAGGATAGACCAGAAGCACTTTTTCAAATAACAATCAGTTCGTTGGTGGTTGTGTTAATCAAATTTAAAAGCCTCTTCATAGCTGGAAGCTATTGATACAGGGTGAAGTCAGATAAAATGGGATTGAAAACAACAAATACGGACAAAAGACATTGCAAGATGAGGTGACGGTTTGTAGCTCAGATGCCTTTTTCGAAAGGATAGTTAGATTCATGGAAGACGAGTCTATTGACAGCTGATTGCTGTGGTACTATAATGGAACTTCCATGTACAGAGGCAGCCTAACCCTAGCTACCAGGGGAAGGCTGTCCCCATCCCGCCCTGCCTGTCTGTTGCACAAGGCGGCCCTTGCTTGGGGTCTGACCCCAATCGGCAAATGCTTGTGTGGTTTTGGGGCACCCCTTTCTCCGGCTGCACCCCTTCTCTCTGCTGAGTGACTGTCCTGTCCTTGGGGCTCAGGAGCTGAACAAGCGGCAGACGCAGAAGGACCTGGAGCACGCCATGCTGCTGCGCCAGCACGAGTCCATGCAGGAGCTAGAGTTCCGGCACCTCAACACCATCCAGAAGATGCGCTGCGAGCTCATCCGCCTGCAGCACCAGACGGAGCTGACCAACCAGCTGGAGTACAACAAGCGGCGGGAGCGGGAGTTGCGGCGCAAGCACGTCATGGAGGTCCGGCAGCAGCCCAAGAGCCTGAAGGTAGGCTTTGCGGGGGGGCGGGGCGGGGGGCGGGGGAGCCCCACCCAGGACATTGGGCAACTGGACAGAGGGGGCCCCCCACACTGAGCCCCTGGCATGGGGCCCTGCGGAGCGGCCGCTTCCGAACCCCGTCTCGGAGCTGCCCTCTGCTTGTCTCTCTAGTCAAAAGAGCTGCAGATTAAGAAGCAGTTCCAGGACACGTGCAAGATCCAGACCCGGCAGTACAAGGCGCTGCGGAACCACCTGCTGGAGACCACCCCCAAGAGCGAGCACAAGGCCGTCCTGAAGCGGCTCAAGGAGGAGCAGACCCGGAAGCTGGCCATCCTCGCCGAGCAGTACGACCACAGCATCAACGAGATGCTCTCCACGCAGGCCGTGAGTGCCCGCTTGAGGCCCGGCCAGCTGGGCAGCACTTTCTTTCCCATAAGGGGAGTTGAATTTGCAGGACCCAAGAGGCCTCCTCCCTCCCTCCCTCCCTCCCTCCTTCTTTCATTCCTCCCTTGCTTGTTAGGCCTCTCCATAGAAAGCCCGGGGGTGGCGCCTTTTGCAGGAGCGTTGCTGAGCCATAGTGCTTATAAATAGCTTGGACAAATAAACATTTTATTTATGCAAGCTGTTAATATGCCACTTAATTACCAAAGTTTCTAGGTGGTGTACATAAAAATTAAAAAGTATATAATGGATGGAAATGGACTGCCTTCACATTGCTTCCGACGTACGGCGACCCTACAAATAGGGTTTTCGTGGTAAACGGTATTCAGAGGGGGTTTCCCTTTGCCTCCCTCTGAGGCTGAGAGGCAGTGACTGGCCCAAGGTCACCCAGTGAGCTTCAGGGGTGTGTGGGGATTCGAACCCTGGCCTCCCAGGTCATAGTCCAGCACTCTGACCACTACGCCACACAATCAACTAAAATGAAGCATAAAAACAGAGAGCTTCCTTAAAATGCCTGCTGGAACAGAAAGGTCTTTGTCAAGCATCTGAAGTGCTTGGAGGGAATGTATAATCTCAGCCAGGAGGGAGTTCCACAGAATTGAGCCTACCCCTGAAGATCTTAGTGATCAGGCCAGGGATAGAAGGGATCAGGCAGTCCTTAAGGTATCTTGAATACAAGAACCTTCAACCTGAGAGCCTGTTGCTAAAGGGCAGTTTAAAAGTGCAATAAATAATAAATAATAACCTGGCCTGGTAACACATGGGCAGCCGGTGCATGCTTTTGAGCACCAGAGCTGTGTGCTCTTTCCACCTCCCACATCCCCTTCCTTAGCAGGCATCACAGCCAGATATCCGCCTGCCTTCTCACACCCTTCTTCTCCGCCTACTCATCTGTGCCCCCCCTTTTTTTTCTTTGCAGCTGCGATTGGATGAGGCACAGGAAGCGGAGTGCCAGGTCTTGAAGATGCAGCTGCAGCAGGAACTGGAGCTGCTGAATGCCTATCAGAGCAAAATCAAGATGCAGGCCGAGGCTCAGCACGACCGGGAGCTCCACGAGCTGGAGCAGCGGGTGTCCCTGCGCAGGGCGCTCTTGGAGCAGAAGGTATGAGGGGAGGGGCGGAGCTGGCGGTGGCCTAAAATGCACATAAATTATACGCACAACCAAAAAATCAATAGACTTGCCCATCTTCCTCTCACCTCACATGATAAATTCATCACGATTCTGCCATTTTGATTGGCATGGGGAAGGAGCCGTGCAGGACAGTGGCATGGTTCGCACACAACACCAAACCATGGTTTGTTAAACCATGGCTTGGTGTTGGTGAATGCTGCCGAGCAGCAAGCCATAACCTGAAAATGTGGTTTGTTGGCTTAAGAGCCTTGGTTTTTGTTAACTGTGGCTTGGCCTTATGTTCACGCGAACCCAACGCCCTTTCTTTGGCTGCCCCACCCCAGACACTCACTGAGCTTTATGGGCTGGGAAACAAAGCTAAAGTTTAGAGAAAGAAGCCATGGTTTCTTTGTGTTACCTCTGGTGAACAAACCATGGCTTTGTGTTACATGAACCAGGCCATTTGACCACAAATCTATGGAGAAATGAGAAAGTGGATGCTTGGGCACCCTGGTCCTGTGGTCCAGCTATGATGGTTGGTGCTGTGCAGAGTCTTGCATTCCCCCAGCAGCTTCAAAGGCTCAGCAATACTGTTAGGAAAAAGAGGCAGTGACAACAGCCTGTTCCTGTAGTATCCTTGGCTACTCTGCCGCCACCCAGGAGCCACAGTGTGTCTGACAACACCCATGTATCTACCAGACCTGTGCTGTGACTTGGGGTATATACGTGCTCTGTGTGATTTGGCTGCTGTTGTTTCCCTGTCCATGTACATGGCTGCGGTGCGGGGGGGAGGGTCGGGTGACAGCTGTCTCTGCCTCTCCAGTGACTCAAGGGTGTGCCATATTGATTGATTGATTGCATTTGTATACTGCCCCAGAGCCGAAGCTCTCTGGGCGGTTTACAACAATTAAAAACATTAGAAAGAAATATATAAATTTAAAAACACATTTTTTAAAAAAGCAATTTAAAAACACATGCTACAATGCCTGGGAGAAGAGGAAAGTCTTGACTTGGCCCCGAAAAGAGGACAGTGTTGGCACCAGGCGCACCTCGCCAGGAAGATCATTCCATAATTTGGGGGCCACCACTGAGAAGGCCCTCTCCCTTGTTGCCATTCTCCGCGCTTCCCTCGGAGTAGGCACCCGGAGGAGGGCCTTTGATGTGGAGCGTCGTGTACGGGTGGGTTCGTATCGGGAGAGGTGTTCCACCAGGTATTGTGGTCCCAAGCCGTGTAAGGCTTTATAGGTTAAAACCAGCACCTTGAATCGAGCTCAGAAACATGCAGGCAGCCAATGCAAGCGGGCCATATGAACGCACAGACGTATCTGAGATCTAATGCTAGCATGGCAGGTGGGGAAGCCTCACCCCAGGGGGAGGGGAAAACTTCTCCTAAGCTGGCTGTTCGTCTGCACCTCCCCCTTCATGACTTCTGCTCTTCTTCTTCCTTTCCCCCCAGGGGTCATTGCGTTGTAGCTAAGTTGACTTTTAGGTTGTGACGCTGTCATTTTACTATGCTGTCGTAACTTGGAGTTTAAAGTCAACAAAAGGGATTTGGTGGCAATCCGATTCCATCCAGTGGGTGCAACTTGAGAATAGGGGTGGATTTTGGGCTGTTCTGCTCTTTCCCTCTCTCCCTGTGGAGATGCTAGCAAGTGGGGCATGGAAAGAAGAGCTTAAATATACTCTTCTGGTGCACAACCTGGCAGGTTTTCAAAGCTGCCCCATGTCCCTAAGTTGCAGGTGGCCTCCTGTTGTTGCAGCAGTTCTTAACCTGGGGTCTAGGGACCCATAGAGGGTCCACAAACCAGGCGCAAAAAAAAATCAACTTCTAATGCAATAAAATGTATTTCTGTATGGGGGTCCATAGCTTTCATCAGAGTCTCAAAGAGGTCGGTGCCCCCCAAAAGGTTAAGAACCACTGCAATTGCGTCAGGCAACCTCTGCTGCCACCTGTTGGCTGCCTCCAGTGTAGCTGTAGAGCTGTCTAGCTCTCTAGGGTCAATCCAGTTGTTTTTTTTGGGGGGGGGGTTTCCTGCAAATGCTGATGTAGCCAGTGAGGCCACATCTCTAGAGAAATGGCTGCTAAAGATTTTGTAAAGAGGCATGTTGAGATCACAAGAGTGGCCACCCTGTAGCTTGACTTGGCCTTGGAGAGTTCGAGCCCTTTAGGGGCTTCAGAGTGAATTGGTGGCCTTTTTTTAGGTGTACGCTGGTGCCTGTATTTTATGATGCAGTCAAGACCCCTGATTGCATTAAAGCCTCCTTTGCAGTGTGACTTTCGATAGAAGCACCTCAGGTTATCCTGCTGACATCTTGCTTACGTTAATCTGGGCAGAGGAATGCCACTTTGCCCTGTCAAGGTTCTCTGCCCCCAGAGTTGGCAAGTGAGGGCAGGCAAGTGAGGGCAGGCAGCTTGGCAGGGTCTAGCCCAGCTCTTAGCGGACAAATAGTCCCCTGGATCGCCAGTCAGTTGCTTCTCAAGCATGAGGGTGGACTAAGGCAGCCACTGGAATGGCCAGAGATCTTCCCCCCAGTTGTGTAGCTCCAAGACAGAAAGGCTAGCCTGGTGACCTTCCTTAAGAGCAAGGCGAACTCCTGCTGTGAGTCGTTTTGTGATCTTACTCACCTCTTGGATAGTCGGAGCTTGCCATCTCGCTAATTTCTGTGCCTTTTGGGGAGTGGGGCGGGAGGGGGAAGACAGCTGGTGTTGCCTTTTGGTGGAAGAGAAGCAGCCACGCCTTAGTCAATTGCCGGAGTCTGTTAATAACTGACGTGGGTTGTGATTGGTGAGTGTTTACCGATTTGAGGCCAACAGGTCAAATGTATTTTTTGGATTGCGGTTTGCCTTGCTGGGGAATGGCAACTCCTGTTTTAACGTGGGATACCTCAGCGCTGCTTTCTTTACAGTCTTCTGCATGTCATTGCAAGGTACTTTGTGCAGTTCTGCTGTTCTGAAGTAAACCTTCCCCTCCACTTCTTTCCTGCCCAGATCGAGGAAGAGATGCTGGCATTACAGAACGAGCGCACAGAGCGGATCCGGAGCCTGCTGGAGCGCCAGGCCCGGGAGATCGAGGCGTTTGACTCGGAGAGCCTGCGGCTGGGCTTCAGCAACATGGTCCTCTCGAATCTCTCCCCTGAGGCGTTCAGCCACAGCTACCCGGGAGCTTCAAGCTGGTCCCACCATCCTTCCGGGGGTGCCATGGGGCCTCACTGGGGTCACCCCATGGGTGGCCAGCCGCAAGCGTGGGGCCACCCGATGCAAGGCGGCCCCCAGCCATGGGGTCACCCCTCAGGGCCCATGCAGGGGGTACCCCGAGGGAGCTCGCTAGGGGTCCGCAACAGCCCCCAGGCTCTGAGGCGGACGGCTTCTGGGGGACGGACGGAGCAGGGCATGAGCAGAAGCGCCAGCGTCACTTCGCAAATCTCCAACGGGTCACACATGTCTTATACATAATAGCGTCAAGATCTGTACCTGAGGGTGGCAATTCCACTGGAGCTGTCTGCCAACAGACACTGCCGACAGGCACCCCTTCCCGGGAGGCCGGCCTGGGCAGTGCGGACTCTGGGTGCCGACTGGCGAGTGCGTTCGTTTTGGACAGCATTCTGTTTTGGGTTTACTAATTGGGATGTCATAGTATTTGGCTGCAGAGTCTCTCCCTCTCTCTTCCCTTCTTTCTTTTTTTTTAAAAAAAGAGATTATTCTAAGGACGTGGTGTGGAGTCCAGGAGAGAGGGGCAGCTCTTTCAGTGGTAAGGGGTGGTCCTTCCATCTGCTCCTTGCCCTGCTGGAGTGAAGGAAAGGAGGGAGGGCAGGTGTCCCCTTACCCAAACTCTTGATGAATTAGCCAAATCAGGGGTAAGCCCATGCACTCCTGCTTTCCTCTCTCTCTATTTAAATCCCCCCCCCCCCGCGCACAAGGGACCCGGCAGAAATGTGCCACTAAGAAGTAGGGCCAGGAGGATTGCGCCTGCTGAGAGGAGCTGGGGGGAGGGCAGGCGGCGCTGTGCCCCCAACGCACGCTTTCTCTGTTGCACTAAGAGGTGAAGTTGCTGGTTCAGAGCACACACGATCACGTACTTGGGACAGAACTGCACTGGTCCAATGCGCCTGCTAGAAACCTGTTTGCCGTTCAGCCCAACAGGCTGTGGGGGGGTGGCTGCTGGGGAGGAAGGGCCAGAGAGGCCGCCTCTTTCTTTCTGGCTTAATACTGTGACATCTCATTTTAGTGAAGCATCAGAACAACTCACCAGACGCCCGGAATCGCCCTGGTCTGTCTGCTGTGCTCTTGAGATATATATATATATATATTTTTGGGGGGGGGAGACTTGCAGCCAACCAGTCCAAATTCCCAGAGGTATTGTGAACGATGCCATAATGTGCAAACATGCCATTTGGCAAGCAAGGAGCTTTCCTCCTTTCTAACACTACATTTTCATTTTGTTGTATTTTGTTCACCTCCTTGGTCTTGCCAGTTTTTTCTCGTTTACATGTAAAGCCGCGGCCAACGTGCGTCCTGAGTGTTTTAGTTGCCATGGGGAGCGAAGCACCGTTGGGGTCCCTCGCCCTCCCCCCACCCCCAGCTGCTGACTGGCCTGTTGCAGTTCCTCTGTAGACATCTGCAGCGCACGACCTGTCCTTTGCCCAGGTTCTCGGTTGCTGCGAATCCTCCCCGACACCATTTTTAAGCCATTGCGGTCGCCAGAGGCTTTGCTCCCAAGCAGGTTCCAGGTTGGGTGGGGGCTTAGGAACAAGTTTTTCCAAAAGCTAGACTCTGCCCCTCTTTTTGCGCCCGGGAAATTTGGGGCCTTGGTCGTCGAGGCAGCAAAAGATGTACAGCAATTAGCATCAGCCAGGGGCTAAGCTGAGGGGAGCTTGACCTGAGGTGAAGAAAGAGGTGGGGGAAGAGATTGTCCTCACTGCAGTTGGCGTTCCTTGTAAATTTCCCTTGCACATTTAAACAAACACTAGCTACTAACACTAGGATTTTGCCTTTTAACACATCTTTAGGGCTCAGAAATGCAAGGTTTCTTCTGAATGTGTTCATGTCCATGCGACACCTGTATACAAAATACTCAAACATCTGTCACACCGCAGCTTGGTTCTTTTTTAAAATCAGTGTGACCTTTTTTTAAAATATTTTTGTTGTTATGTGCCTTCAAGTCGACTACAACTTATGGCGACCCTATGAATCAGCGACCTCCAAGAGCATCTGTCGTGAACCACCCCGTTCAGATCTTGTCAGTTCAGGTCTATGGCTTCCTTGATGGAATCAATCCATCTCTTGTTTGGCCTTCCTCTTTTTCTACTCCCTTCTGTTTTTCCCCAGCATTATGGTCTTTTCTAGTGAATCCTGTCTTCTCATGATGTGTCCAAAGTATGATAACCTCAGTTTCATCATTTTAGCTTCTAGTGACAGTTCTGATTTAATTTGTTCTAACACCCAATTATTTGTCTTTTTCGCAGTCCACGGTATCCGCAAAGCTCTCCTCCAACACCACATTTCAAATGAGTTGATTTTTCTCTTACCCGCTTTTTTCACTGTCCAACTTTCACATCCATACATAGAAATCGGAAATACCATGGTCTGAACGATCCTGACTTTAGTGTTCAGTGATACATTTGAGGACCTTTTCTAGTTCTCTCACAGCTGCCCTCCCCAGTCCTAGCCTTCTTCTGATTTCTTGACTACGGTCTCCATTTTGGTTAATGACTGTGCCAAGGTATTGATAATCCTTGACAAGTTCAATGTCCTCGTTGTCGACGTTAAAGTTACATAAATCTTCTGTTGTCATTACTTTACTCTTCTTGACGCTCAGCTGTAGCCTTGCTTTTGTGTGAAATTAAAAAGAAAACACTCCAGATTCTTAGCTCCTCCCCTGCTCTCTTTCTCTCTGACCTCCAGTTCATATCACTGGGAACAAAGATGACCCTATAAGCCAAATCAGCCCCTTTCTTTAAAATAGAGAGAGAGGAGGATGAAGGAAGGGGCTGATGTGAGGAAGGAGGGGCCTTCTAATGCTGAACTGTGCACAGTTGTCCTCGCCAAACATCGGGGATTCTTTTGAAAGTGGTGTGGCAGGGGGCAAATAAGGTCACAACAACCCTGTTTTGGTCCTGCTTTTTATAGTCTGGGGCGCGTGTGTGTGTGCCTGCCAAAATCTCAGTAGCGCTCTTCTTCCTAGCTAACCTGACTTCAGGGAGAGAGAGGGGGGACACTCTCATCCATCATTTCTTTTCAGTTGACTTTGACATTTGAACCATTTAATTTATTTCTAAAAGGGGACAGGAAGGGAGAGAGAAAAGAGCCCTGAATTTTTAACCTGGAAAATGCCTCCACCACCGCCTCCAGTTCAGTTGGATCCCCTGAACCTCTGAAATGACTCCATTTTTAGGCTGTACCACATCAATCACATGGTGCTAACCACTGAATGTTTTTTTTTGGGGGGGGGGTGAGGGAACTTCTCATTTCTGGTTTTCCAAAACACACACACACAGACCAAGGAGCAATGACATGAGCCAGGCTTTGGCAAGCTAGTGCCCTCCAGATGTTTTTGATGACAGCTTCCATCAGCCCCCGCCAGCGAGGGGCATCTGCTGGGGCTGATGGGAGTTGTAGTCCAAAAGAGCTCTAGAGCACCAGGTTGGCAGGGGCTGAATTATGAGCGGTACTTGAGAACCCCATTGCTTCATTCATGCATTCTTGTTTGCATTTGTGATAAAATTTTGGGCAGACTTGATGTTGGGGAGGGGATGTTGTCCTTCCCTGAAATCATCTTGTTTGCGGGATGCAAAACAAGGCTTCACTCCTGCCTTTTTCACCCTCTCCCTCCATGCTGTCTGTTTCAATATTAGCACTTTTTAAAAAAAAGGGGGGGGGAGAGAATTGTGGTGTTGTAACCAGATCGTTTCTCCCTATGCCCCTTCCATGTACAACATCATGTGCCAGACCCTGGATTTATTCAATTAATTAATATTTTAATTAAAATAGTTTGGAAAACTGAATCACATCCATTGGTCTAAATGTGTTGTGGTGTGTGTGTGCTCACATCTGCAGGTGTGTATGTGTGCTGAGAGGGTGCCAGGAGGTGGTCTGAGCCAGCCAACTTTGCAGATGTCTCTGATCTCTTTTTTGAATTAAATAAATTTGCCATTTAGGGAAGCCAGTTGCATTTTTAATTTTGCAGGGATGCAGATTCCCTCTCCTCCTATCTTTGGTGAAAGAGCCACTTATTTTATTTACATGTTCTTCTGAGGTGCATATACCTTCTGAAGTTGATTTGCAACATTTGAGAGGCTTTTTAGAATTCCTTAACTCTGCTGTAGTCAACTTGCATCCCTTCCCCCAAAACGCTTGTTAGTTTCCTTCCTTCCTTCCATGTTTATCCCCTGGGAGTTGTTTCTGGATGCCTCCCTCCTTTTTTTAGTTCCATTATGAAATCCATCTCTTAAAGCAATGCACATCATACTGGGTCCCAGGCACAATGTCGCTTTGCATATCCTTCATCCCAGCGGTAATGAATCCTTCAGAAAGAGCTCCTTCCTCCCAGATAAGTGTGGCTGTGTCTGTCCAGAGTAGATTTCCCTAGGAAGTGGCAGAGGGCGTAAGGCAGGGGTGAGGAATCTCTGGCCTTCCAGACGTTGCTGGACTACAATTCCCATCTTCATCCCTGCTCATTGGCCATGCTGGCCGACTGGAGCTGGAGTCCAGCACCATCTTGGGAGGGCCACAGGTTCCCCACCCCTGCCCAAAGAGGAGGCGCCGGTACAGAATGGCAGATTCATTTGGCCTCATCCACAGTGCCACAATCCCAGAGGTTAAATTCTGCTGGCTGAAGTTGATGGGAGTTGTAGTACAAAACATCTAGAAGGTGCCAGGTGAGGTGAAGGTGGTCATAAAAGAACAGGACATGTCCAACGGCATGAAGCAAAGAAAGGAAATTCAGGAGCCGTTTTGGGTAGGGCCTACCTGCTCTTTGGTAGCTGCTGGAACTCTGACACCCAAGTGGTGTTTTAGGGGGTCTAGAAAATGATTTTCCTTCATGAGCACTGTGTGTATATATAAACCCCCAAGACATATTAATGTGGAAGGAGAGGGGTGCAAATACCTGAAATGTCCCCTCCGTGATCTCTCATTTTATGTTTTGAGGGAGGTGGCACCTGAGCACTGCTATGTTGATTATCTTGTTGCAGCATCTGCTTTTTTAAAAAAAAACCCAAACCTTGCATGTGTTGTAGATTTCCTTTTCAACACAGTGGCTGCACCTGCATTCATGGTTTCTTCCTAGGAAGTTGAAAGCAGAGCTCAGAATGATGCCTCTGAGGAGGGTGTTTTCTGTGAGTGATTTTATTTCTGTTTATTTTTTTCCTGCATAACCCCACAGCCACAGATTCGAGTGCCTTCCACTTTTAGTTAGGCAGTCTGAGGGCAACACAGACTCCTCAAACACACACGACTCTCTGGGTACATTTTATATACATGGGCTTCTGGTTGTGTATCTAGTTAAATGTTCTTGTGTGTCTGACTCGTGTTGTGGACCAGAGGGTAAGGGGCATCCTTAATTCGGCATGAGGTTGATTTGAGTGTAGTTAAAAAGGACCTCTTCACCTTTTGTAGATCACCAGGGGAGGGCTGGTTGAGTTTTTCAGAGCAGTGTCTGGCTCTGGTGCTGTGAAATCACAAGTCATGAGTCTGCTGGAGAGGGAGAGAATGAAGTGATGCACTGGGACTAGATCACCTTCAAGTGGAGACTATCTTCTGGTCTCCCTGTTCGTAGACTTCTGCTGACACTGCACAGTTACTGTCTGTCTCTCTGTGTGTAAAAGCTAGGAAGTCTCCAAGAAGGGCAACAGTGAAAATATAACCCCCCCCCCCCCAATCTTGTTGGTAGCTAAGAAGTGGATGGGCCATGCTTGAGGCTACTCCAGCTCTTAACCTTTTTGCAGACTTAAGAACGTACTGGTTCTTTGACATCTAACAGCCTTGAAACCCATGACTGCAAAAGGTAAAGGTATCCCCACACTTGTATTGCGAGTCGTTTCCGACTCTTAGGGTGGTGTCTTGCGATGTTTACTAGGCAGGCCGTATATATGGGATGGGATTGCCAGTTCCATCCCCGGCCTTTCTTCACCCCCCCAGCATATGCCGGGTACTCATTTTACCGACCATGGATGGATGGAAGGCTGAGTGGACCTCGACCCCTTTTACCGGAGATTCGACTTCCTCCTTTCGTTGGAATTGAACTCCGGCCATGAGCAGAGCTTCGGCTGCGTTACCGCCACTTACCACTCTGTGCCACGGAGGATCTTATGATTGCAAAAGACATGCTTAAGTATGCAGCCCCCTGCTGGGTTCATACAATGCGTTTGCCTTGTAGGTCCACACAGGGAAGGAATTCCTTTGTGAACTTTTAACATCTGAAGCAAGCCCAGTGTACCGAAAGTGGGCCAGGTGTGTCCAAGCAGATCAGTCCATTCCTTGAGTAAAGAATTAGCTCATCCCTCTGGTGGAGAGGAAAGGAGAGATGGACCTGTGGTCCTCTAGATGCTGGATTCCAGGGCCCATCGGTCCCGGCAACCAGAATGGTCACTGGTCCAGGGATAATGGGAGTTTGAATCCCACAACATTTGGAGGGCCATGGGTTCCCCCTTCCCTGCAATGGGGCATGAATGAAGCACGGCACCTGTCACTTGAAACCTGCCTTTGAACAGCAATGGGGAGGTAGATTGTCCCATGTACAAAAGCAAGGTTAGCTGTTTTGAGTTCTCTGCTGGCGTTACCACGGTAGCCATGTATATTTTAATGTTGCTGAGAGCCCTCAAAACTCAACTCATCTTCTTCCAAACCAGTTAATGTTCTTTCTAAGCTCACGGCGTTGGGTCTAGCTTACTCGTACCAAACAAGGATAATGTTCTGCTTCCAATAATGCTGACTCGAGTTGTGTAACACGAATGGAACATATGTCCATTTTTTAAAAATGCTCTTTTCCCCCAGGTGTGGGGAGCCCAAAACCTTGGGTAAACACTTGCTCCAGAGGCGACAGGGCTGTTGTCAGCAAATGAGGCCTGCGTGAGCAATCAAGGTGTTTAATTTGCTGTCATGAGTGCTCTTAGCAATTGTACAGTCCTTTTCCAAGCCATCACTGCAACTGCTACAGCCTAGGTTCTAGTAGGGTGGAAAAGGTACATGAACCACTCCCAAACTTTCCCTCGTTTAGCCAGAGCCCAGCGTTTTGACCTCTTCATCAACCAAATGCCACCCTGTCTTAATGAGGACTGGCCTCTTGCCAACTGGGAGCAATGCAAACTTTGAAAGAGGGCATTTCTTCACCACTAGCATTCATCCATGGCCTGCCTTTCCCCTCTCAAAATTACAGGTAACTTGGGACTGCGTGCATTGTTCCCAGTATTCCTGACAACCCTTTTAGAGAACGTGGGGAAAGAGGTGCTATCGTTTATCTGTAAAAACTAGCTTAACAAAATTACTTGTGTGTTTTTGTGTGCACGCTTTTGAAATTCTGGAATCTTTTCTGCCCTCACCCCTTTAAACACTAAATGTTTAAATAAAAGCTATGGGGTGTGTCAAAAGGCAAGCTCTGATCCAAATTTTAACACACCTTGAGCTTGATAGATCTTAGTGTCTGATTCCCACGTTTGGGGTGCCTGCAATCTTTCCTATCTGTTTTCACAAGCATCTCTTCCCCTCCCCCCCTCCAGCCTTTTTGTAGGGAAACGTTCTTGGATCTGAGAGAGAAAAAAGCCCTATAGCCAAATGCTGAGGGAAAGAGGTGAACCTGAGTTGCCTGCTGTTTGATCCCGGCATCGCAGATTTCTATGGCAACTCCTAGCTCAGCGGGAAGTCAGGCTCAAAAGACCGTAGTTAATGGATTGCAACTTGCAGACTCTGACTTTGGCAAGAGAAACTAGCTTTTTTTCCTTTTCTTTTTCTGCTGGAGAGAATCCTTGCTCAAAAGCAGCAATATATAGGCTCTTTGTCTGTCTGTTCTACCTCCCTCCCCTTCCAACCATTTTCTGTTTGGATGAACGGATGCAAAGAGAGATGGAGGAAGATTAACTGCTGTTGGGCACCCTTGGCTTTCCTAGGACTGAATGTGGCACTGAGGCATTTTGGAATCGGCCTATACATTTGCTTGAGAGTAAAAGCAAAGCGTTGAATGACTTCCCCTGACACATAGGTATCCAGGGCTCCATGTGTGTCACAGAGGAGAGAGAGGGGAACAGAGCTTGGCTAGCTGACCCTCTTGCATGGAATCCTCTTTTCTCTTCCTCTAGGATGTTGGATCCACAGGAGCAATTGGGAATTGGGCGCTGGTCAGGAGTACCCAGCCTGCACTTCGCACATTACTGCAGAAACTGTACGCGCCATACATTTAAAGCGCATGGCTTCCCCAAAGAATCCTGGGACGCGTCGCATGTGAAGGGTGCGGAGTAGAGTACAGTTCCCAGGATGCCTTGGGGGAGCCATGCGCCTTTGGTGTATGGGGTGTACACAGCCTGGGGGAGGGACAGTTGACTCTGTGTTGTTGTATGGGGCTGAGTTGACCCGCAGGCGGTGAGAAAGCAATGGAAGGGGCAGGTGGTTGTATCTAGCCAATGTGATCACCCCCCAATTTTCACTTTTCCACCTGATTTTTTTTAAAAAAATAAAAGCCTCTAGCACATAACCCCACACCTGAAAAATCTACATTGGCTGAAATGGTTGTGCCAACACTAAAAGGTGTTTTTTCTTCTTAAAATAACGAGTACTCCTGTCGCTGCATGTCCTCCTGTGGTTTCTTCCCAGTGTGTGTGGGGGGGCTCAAAGGTGAGCAGCACCAAGGGGGGGTCGTGGGGGGTGGCGTTGCATCAGTGCGCAGTCTCTGAGCTGCCCGGCTCCTCTGTGCATGAACCAGTCAAAGGGTCAACCTGCTGCCCATCTTTTGCTCACCTTGAAGGCCTCTGAGGCACGTGTGCGAGTTGTGAATAGTGTACATTGGACCTTTACGAAGCAAAACCTGGAAGCTTGCTTATATTGTGAAGATTACTTTAAAAACAAAAGGCGAGACTTGATTTCTAATGAACTATTAACACAACTTCAGTGTAAATTTTATCCCACTTGGGGTTTTTTTAAAAAAAGCATTTTGAATGTATAATCTTCCTCCCTGCCTGCCTTCCCCGGCTGGTCAGCCAACTTGGCTTATTCTACCAACCAGTTGGATGTTCTATTTATTAATTTTGTAATAATTAATTTCCCCTACCTCTTGAGTTGAAGGCTTTTTGTTGTGGTTTTGGATGTTATATTTTCTCTCTCTCTCTCTCTGTGCCCACCCCATCCCATTGTGCACAAGGGTTGCATATGTTAAAATTACGTTTTAATTAAGAAAATCCTCCAACTCCCCCTTCCGGTCTTGTAGTTTTATATTTTTATTGTTCCCTGTTTGCAGCTTACTGTGCAAGCTGCCTGCTCATTTCCCCCCGATTGTCTGCTCTATAGACACCTCCTAACTTGAAAGGAAAGAACCAAACCACCACGGTAGCACCGTTTGCCAACTGGAGGAAAGTCAAAAGCCCCCAAAGAAAGATGCACACCTGTAGTTGGAGAGACCGCTTAAAGTGGCAGATGAGAGCAAGCTCATTGGGCTGTGAGTTTCTATACCCTCTGTGCCCTGTTGACAGCGAAATGTAAAGTCCCCTTGGTTTTGGAGAGAGAGTACTTTGTGCTGGGTTTGAGCGTCTGAAAGCGATGAATACAGAGTGGCCGGCGTAGCCCAGGTGTGGCCCTCCAGAGGTTGCTGAACTACAACTCCCATCAGCCCCAGCAAACGGGCAATGGCCAGGGGCAATGATGGGAGTTGTAGTTCAGCAACATCTGGAGGGCCAAAGATTCCCCACACCTGGGCTACCCTGGTTTCCCCTCCAGTTGTTTTGGAGTACAGCTCCCATCAGGCCCAGCTGGTGAAGAATGGCATGCAGGAATGTTCTTTTAATGCTCTGACCCAACCAAAGCAGGGCTTGCCCTCGTGGTACGAGGCCTTGCTGTCTGCCCAGATTTCTGAAAAGCGTTGGGACAGCCTCTCTGCAGAGCCCGCTCAGCAGCCTGTAGATTTCAAAAGAGAAGGAACTCGGGGAGGGGGGGGGAGAGAGAGAGTGGCCAAACCTCTCCATTTTTTGTCTTGTTTTATAGAGGATCAACTATGAGGTGCTTCAGGGTGGCTGTACGCCTGCATTGCAGGTTGGCTCCTCTGAGAACAGGCCTTTGGCCTCATGCAGCAGGCTTATGTTCTTATCATTTTGCTTTGGTTTTGGAGGTGCTGAGAGGACCCCAGCCTGGCATGAGTGAGCGGCCCCTCTCCATCCCACTGCAGGCGTGCATTTTCCTTGGCTGGCAAAGCGTGCCGTGAGCGATTCAGGCTTCTCTCTTGTACAATCATTCTTGTCAGTATTCCGCTCTTCTGGTTTCAGGCGTATATAATAGCTCATATATAACCCTGTATTGATTGTATAGATTGTGCATTTAAAGCTGTTACCAAGGTTTGTGGAGTGGTGAGGGAGGGAGGAAAGAGGGGAAATAAGAGAACAGAGGTCCTATGTCATATTTTGTTTGTAAGTATCCTTTGTATCATAGCAAAGGAAATGTTTAAAACAGATGAGGTGTAATAAAGTAATTTTAGTAGAGGGCGTGTCTGCTTCGCTTTCTTGCGGAGGGTCCGTAGATCCCCACCCGGCCTCCTGGAGGAGGCGATGGAGGAGGCAGAGTGCGGTGGGCAGGGTGGGACTCCGGGGCTGCATGGGCTCTGGGGGAAGACCTCAAGGGCACCCTCAAGTGGCGACCTCTCAGCTGCACAATCAAGGCCTTCCAGCGGGGGGGAAGGCCAAAGAAAGTCTGCAGTAAGATTTGGTGGAACAAAAATGGGTGGAGGTCAGGAGAGGCTGGCCCTGAAGGCAAAAGGGGAACGTCACAGTCTACATCTCTGTGCAATGATGTGCTGGTCCAGTATAGCTTCTCAAGGGTGGACCAGGTCTGCAGCTGCCACCCATCCACTGATGCGCTGGCTTTTAATTCACAGGGATATTTTTCTCCCTGTGGGGCTGTTTTCAAAGAATCCTCCTAAGTTCCTTCTGAGATAGGGAACAGTTCTGTGCAAGGACAGCCCTTTGCCATTTCGAACGCTAAAATTGGTGAGAAGGAGCTATATTGAGGTCTGATTTGAACACTGTTCTCTTACGGCTGCCTCACTGTCTGTTATGCTGTCCTGTTTTTCATTAGCAGATGCTCTGCTCAGAGACGGGGATCTGCCTTGTACCGAGTCAGGCCATTGGTCCATCTAGCTCGAAATGGCTGACACTGGCTGGCAGCAGCTCTCCCAGGTTTCAGGCAGAAGTCCCTCCCAGCCCTACCTGGAGATGCTGTTTGGGATTGAACCTGGGACTTTCTGATTGCAAAGCCAACGTTCTACCACTGAGCTACAGCCCTTTGCCTAAAAGTGAAGCTTCCAGTCCTCATGGTTCAGAATTAAGGGTTGATTTAAATAGGAACACAGGAATACAGAATTGGATCATGATGTCATCTAGCTCAATATTGTCGGCCCTGACTAGGTTTCAGGCAGGAATCTTTCCCCCATCCGTACCTGGAGATGCCGAAGACTGACACCTGGGACCTTCTGCATGCCAAATGGGCTCTATCACTGGTCTGTAGCTCCAGTCAGCATGGAGATAGAGTCCAAAAACATGTGACGGGCATCAGCTTGAAGAAAGCTGTTCTAGAATGGTGAGAGCTGTGGGAACAGGCAACAATCTTCCACGCTCTCCAGCCAATTTGCCCTTATGGCAAACTCCTGGTCCCAGTGGCTCTGGGTATTTTTGTGTTAGTGGGTGTATGACCTTTGCCAGCTGAAGGGATTGCTGGTGGGCAGCAGCGCTTCTCTGCTCTGTGGAGTGCCCCGTCGGCAGCGATGGTGCGCGGTGGTCATCCCGCAGTGTGGCCTTTCTTTCATCCGCTTCTCCCCTCGGAAAAACTCCACCAAGGTCCGTAGGTACTCCAGGATCACTGCATTGCCCCAGGAGTCCGACTCCCTTCCAAGGAATCCGCAGTGTCCCCCGTGCGGACTCAGCAGCAAGAAGAGAAAGGGGTTGCTCTGGAAAAGCTCCCAAGGGAGGGTGGCATCAGGAGCCCCCCGGATGGGGTCGTCAGCGCTGCAGAGGCATAAGACCGGCACGGCCACCTCGTCCACGTCCCGCAAGGGCTCATTGGCGTCCCAGTAGGCCACCCAGCTTGACCCCTGGCTCTTGTGGTGGCAGAAGAGAGCTTCTTCGAAGGCCTGCAAGGAGCGGCTTTCGAGCACCCTGTCCATCTCCACAACTTCCTTCAGGGCCTTGGCGTACCTGCGAAGAGGACAGGAGTGGAGAAGCTTTTTTCAGGCCAAGGGCCACAGTCCCTTCCGCGCAACCTCCTCAAGTGGCGCAGGCCAGAGGCAAAAGTGAAGGGAGCAATGAATGGAAACGTTTCCCCTTCATACCTGCAGGAGGGAAGCTTTGGCCCTCCAGATATTGCTGAACTCCAACTCCCGTCAGCCCTAGCAAGCGCGGCCAGGTGCCAGGGATGATGGGAGTTGTAGGTCAGCCATCTTTGGAGGGCTAGTTTCCCTGCTCCTCGCATACAGTCAGCTAATTTCTACCCAGACCATCCTCCATGCAGGCAAGCAAGAGGCACTGTCGGAGCATGTTCCAGCCAGGCAGAAACACTTGAGGAAAGGTGCAAAGCAGGGTTGCTAAGGGGTGGGTCTGGGGAGAGCCTTGAGGGTCAGACAGAGAAGTCTGAAGGGCTGTATTTAGCCCTGGCATACAGCTTCTCCCTAAGGGCAGTGTTCTCCCATCCTCTTTCTTGACCCACACAAGAGGATGCGAGGACCAGTCTGCAGCATTCTGTGGGGTGCTTGTTGGCTGCAGCACTCAACACCTTTGCATATCTCAGCTCTTGAGTTCTTAACGTGAAGCGAAGTTACTAGTCCTTAAGGTTTGACTGACTTGCATTTGAAAGCACATGGCCAATGCCAGATGAATCTTTCAGGCTGGCAGAGTTGCTTTGGAATATTATCAGGGGTTAAGGGCTGGGGTTTCAGTGCCCTTCTCTGAGTTTAAATAATGGAAAAGTACAAACGTGTGGAAAGCGTGCCTCACTCATACTGCCCGGTTTGAATGGTCTTGTTGCTCAATTCTGATTTCGTGTTGCAGTAAGCCTAGAGGCAGCCTTGGCTGCAATCTATACATCAAATGGAGTGATAGGATGCTAACCAGGCAATTGTCCAGAGGGTGCCTAGAGTTTTAAGCTACTGCCCTGGAAGCCACCACCTCTGGTCACTTCTCCTCTGGACCAGTCCCCTTCTCCTTGGAAAGAGGGGGCACCCATACTTCTCTTTTCCATGGGTAAAAGTCCAATCCAATAGATTGGAGAGCCAGGATGTTGAACTATGATCTGGGAGACCGGGTTTTGAATCCCCCACTCAGCCATGAAGGTCAATGGGTGACCTTGAGCCTGTCACTGTCTCTTAGCCTAACCTACCTCATAGGGTTGTTGTGAGGACAAAATGGGGAGGGTAGAACCATATACGTGTACCTTGAGCTCCTTGGAATATAATAGGATATAAATGTAAGAAATTTTAAAAAGTTAAACGTGAGCCTTGGAAACCACATAGCGCTGAAAAAGGAAGTGGGAATCAGTGACACTCTTTCAACATCCTTCTTCAGCTTTATGGCCTGAAAGGAGTAAAATGTAACCACCCTTGCCACTTAGCGACTAGGGATGGGGGAGACATTTGCTTCAGTTCATATTTAAAGGCAAACTTACCAAATTCAAACTTTCAGAAACAATATGTGAACTGAGACACAGCCATCCTTTGAAATATGCACTTCCCTGAATTTTTGCAATGCAGTTCTTCAGCCAAAATGCACATACTAGGGTAAAGCATATGACAGCATGTATCAGGGAAACTAACCTACAGAAACGCGTTCTGTTTAGGGAGATTGCTTCGCAAAAATGTGTATTAGGCAAAACTGCATACAAAGGTGTAGAGATGAGTAGAAATTCACTGCAAAATGCTGATGAATTTTGATGACTTTTTTTAAAAAGCACAAACTGATATACAAATGTGGAGAACTGAATTTAAGCTTTTATTTTAAATAAACCGACATATTCACCTACCCCTACTAATGACCAAGGAGGCCGTGTGGGTGTGTGATTTTTGTGGGTACCAGGACACCACTGCCCCCATGAGCACCTCAACAGCAAACCTAGTTTCATATTTGATTGATTACATTGATATCTTGCCTTTCCTCCAGGGAGATTGACGTGGCGTACAAACATGGCCCTTACCCCCCATGATTTTTATCCTCACTACAACCCTGTGAGGTAGATTAGGCTGAGAGAGATAGCGACTGGCCCCCAAAGTCACCCAAGTGAGCTTCATGGCCAAACGGGAATTTGAACTCTGTTCTTCCAGGTCTTGGTCCAATGCTCTACCCACTACACCACACTGACTCATAAGTGGCTCAGAGCCTGTGTCAGAGGCTTAGGAAAGACTCACCTGCTGATGCTCCTCTTCTGGAACAGAAGCAGGCTCCATTCATAGAGCCAGGGGATGCCGATCTCAAACCAGTCCTGGACCTTCAGCAAGGGTGAGATGCAGGTGGCACCACCGAGGTAGCTGGACGACCCGCATTCGCCCAGGTAGGAGAGCAATAACCCCGATCCGGAGCCTTCACTCACGGCAAAGAGAGTTGAGGTTGGATGTCTGAACCGGATGTATGCCACTGCCTCTTTCAGGTCTGCTGGGTCGCCAAAGGGCTGCAGCTTTGGGCTGGTGAGCGGGCAGCCATTGTGCCCCCGCCGATTGAAAATTACCGGGTAGTAGCCTTGCTGAAGGGCCTGCCGGCACAGTTGCTGGATGTTCCTGGTGATCCTGCCGGTGGCGTTGGGCACAACCAGGAGCACCAAGGACTCTGCTGCGTCGGTGGCCTTCCGGCCTCTGTCCGAGGGCCCGACTACCCAATCCAAGGCGACAAGGCCCTTGTCTGCCAGTTGGAGATGGTCTCTAGCAAACTCCAGTGGGTGACCTGGTGGCCACAGGAGCTGCATGACGGTCTGTAGGTTTGGCCAACTCTTCCAGGACCATCGCTTGGCCTCCAGCTCCGCGGATCTGCAGAAGCTCTTCAGCAAGGCTTGAGCCAAAGCAGAGGGCTTGCAGATCAGCCAGCAGTCCCCCACTGGGGTTCCCCTTTCCTCTGCGAAAGTAACCCCATCCCCATGTCCCTCCCCTGCGGGTCCTGGTTGTCGCTGCTGCCTTCTGCCACCGGTTAATCTGCCAAGAGCTGCCTTGTGCCCCCAGCACCACCAGGCCAAGAGGCAGAGAAGGGCCAGCCCCACAGCCCAGAGGGCCATTGCCTTTTGCAGCCCTGGACCCGACCGGGCACCTCATGGGAACTGGAGAGCCTGCTGCTTCTCTGGCCAGCGTTTTGCAGGCATTGGCTGGTGCTTGGTTACTTAGCAAATAATTTATTTGTCTGAGGGTTGCTGTGGGGGGAAAACAGGGGTGGTGGGTGGTGTGCCTGCAAGTGTGTTAACCCCTTTGCTTCCAAAGCCGTTCACCTTTTTCCTGCTGGAGGCCCAAACTGGGGGACCAGGGGGTAGTTATCCTCTATATTATATTTTCTCTCTCCTGTTTCTATCCTCTGAAGCATTCGCCCACAAGGTCTGGGTAATGGGTTTGGGGTGGTTGTGGTGGTTGGAACTGGAAAGTGCAGTGTGAGTCTTCCTTTTGGACATGTCTGCAAAATTTGTGGCAAAGCAATTGCCATCCTTATTTGTGTGTGTGTGTTGGCTCTATTTGCATTTGGGGATGAGCTAGGAGGCCCATGCAAATGTCAATGCAGCGGTAGCCAGGTGGTGAGTTTGGTGTTCGGCATGCTTTGGGGATTGGATCGTTCTGAATTCCTAGGCAAATGGATCTGATCTGCACCATTGCCATTGTTCCTCAGATTTCACAAGCCTCTGAATTTTCTGATGCAGTTCATGACCCCCCAAAATGTGTGTAAAAAGTGTGTTTTAGGATCAAATACATTTTTAGAAAGGAGTCAAGTTAAAAATATGTATTTTCAAGTGCAAATACGACTCATGTAAAAAATCTTTCTTAGAGTAGTAGGAACATCTGTTGGAGTTTTTAGGAATGGAGGAAAGTGCCTCTTACTGAGTTAGGCCATTGGTCCACCTACCTCAGTATTGCCGACACTGACTTGCAGTGGCTCTCCAGGGCTTTTGATCCAGGCATCTGCTCTACCTGGAGGCTGAAACTGTGTCATTCTGCATGTTGGTTGCTTCTCTGCGTGAATCGCTGTCTAGCCAGCCAGAAGGCAACCCAGATCAGAAACTCGTACACGTGCGACCACTGACAGAGAGCTTCCTTTTAAGGGCAGATCATTTTTACTTTACAGGTTTTTAGCCTTCTGTTTTGCAGGTTCTTCAGAGCCAAGTGTCACTAATTTTAGTTCAGAAATCATGTTTGTTTTGAAAATGGAAATGGACTGCCTTCAAGTCGATCCTGCCTTATGGTGACCCTACGAAGAGGGTTTTCATGGTAAGCGGTATTCAGAGGGGGTTTACCATTGCCTCCCTCTGAGGCAGTGACTGGCCCAAGGTCTCCCAGTGAACTTCATGGCTGTGTGGGGATTCGAACCCTGGTCTCCCAGGTCCTAGTCCAGCACTTTAACTACTACACCACACTGGCTCTCACGTCTGCTTTAGTTATCTGAATTTTGGGAGATAGGGCATTTCCCCTAAATGTGGGGGAGACCTGAAGGCTGCATCCTCAAAAGGTCATTTAATGCCTTAGGGTGAAAACAGGGTCTTGGTATGCCTTAAAAGCATAGAGACTGGCTGTGCATCACCAGGTTGTGTTTGCTGGAGCCTGCTTCATCTAGTTTGTCACAGCTGTCTGCCGCAATAAATCTGTTAACTCCATTTTGTATCAGGGATTAGTATTGGAGGCTGACCCATTGGGGTGAATGGGGCACTGCCCCATCAGTCCTGGGGGTGGCACTGCCTGCCAGCGTGTGCCAGGAAGATGGGGACAAAACTAGAATTCAGTTGGCTCTCTGCCCGTCATTGGCTCTGGCGCCACCTGCTGTTGGGCCTTCCGCCCTGCCACTGCTTGGGAATTAGCCATCCTTGATTTAACTCTCCCTCCTCAATTTTTCTGTTCACAATCAGGACGCTGAAGGCCGTTTCTACCATCCTCCTTTCAATGCATCCATCTGGCTGTTATGACTCAATCTGCTAAAGAATAACCGACTGTAATCCAGCTGGATTTAGACGGTATTCCTTTTTTGTAAATAGTGAATGTGAAAATTAACACTCAAGCCTACAGCCCCCCTTTCACCTAATCTTAATGCAGAGAGCTTCAAGGAAGAGTGTGCCACTGTTCCAAGGTGTTTGTTTTTTTAATTTCCAAAATAAAACAACTTCCTGCTCAGCCATGAAGCTCACTGGGATGATCTTTGGCTTGCTACTGTCTCTCAGCCTAAGCAACCTCACTGGGTTGTTGTGAAGATAAAATAGGGGGTAAGCCAAGCTGAGTGCCTTGGAGGAAAAGTGGGGTATAAAAATAAATAAGTAAACATCAAAGAGCCTGGCTCCTGGATCAGGCTGTAGGGACCATCCTGATCCTGCGTCCTGTGCTGCCAGGGACCAGCCCGATGTCCCAACGGGAAGCCCACAAGCAGGACCTGAGTGCAACTTGTCCCACTTGGGATGCCCAGCAACTGTGGTTCTGAGGCGTAATGCCTGCGGACCAGGGAGGGAGAACAGCGCCATCCTGCAGAGCAGCCACAGCGAGCCTTCGCGGAGAATTTGTGGGACCCGTTTAAAGCCGTTTGTATTGATGGATAACTTTAAACATGCAACCAGGACTAGGCTCCCTACCCCTTTTCCCCCACGGGCCGCTTGAAAATTGCAGTGGGTCTTGGCGGACCACCACGCTGGTTCTGCCCGTTGTAACCATTGCAATGCCCCATGTTAGACACTGCACTGTTTTTACTGTCTTTTTGGCTTTTTAAAATTCCTTATGCTGCATGAGTTCCCTAGATTTCCAATTGTAATCCCATAAAATACAACATAAGGATACAGTTAAAAGTCAATATAAGTATTTAATACAGACACGCCACGGACTGCTGGTGGTCCACAGCCCATAGTTTGGGAGCCCCTGATCTAAGTCTAAGTCCAGGGGTGGTGTAGTGGCTAGAGTGCTCGACTGGGACCTGGACGGCTGGAGCTCAAATCCCTGCTCTGCCATGAAGCTAACTGGTGAACGTGGGCCAGGCACTGTCTCTCAGCCTAGTCTACCTCAGAGGGCGGTTGTGAGGATAAAATCGGGAGCGGGAGAACCATGTTTGTGCGCCCCCTTGAGCTCCTTGCAGGAACGGTGGGCTATCAGTGTAACCAGTCAATAATATTATCTAACTCGAAGCCAGGCAGGCCGCTCGGACCACGCCTTCCCACAAACTGAGCTTTGCTCGGCGGCGCTTAGAGCCTTGCCGGCCGCCAGGCGGTGCGCTTTTACGCGCAGGGCGCACGGCGCACGGGAGGGAGGCGGCAGGGCCAGTCCGGGCCAGCCGAACAGCAATCGCTGCCGGACCGGATGGGGGAGCCGCGGCCAGCTCCCCTGCCTCCGGGGGCCCCGATCCTGCTCGTCTTGCTCAGCCTGGCGGGGAGCGGAGAGCCAGGAGACGCGGAGAAGGTGAGGCAGAGCCGGGGCGCTCTTCTCGCTCTCTCTTTCCGCCCCCCTCGGGGAGGGAGGCGCTCTCGGGCCCGGCACTCCGGGGGCTGCACCCGTCTCTCAGTCACGCTCCAGAGGAGACCCGGTGAATTTCGACAGCGACTTGTAGGGCTCACCCAAGTAGTCCGGTGGGTCTCCGCCGCGTGTGCCTCGAGTCGGCTTCAGGCCCGCGCCCCTTCAGAGCAGGAGGACAAAACTTCTGGCTTTCCTCCCCAGTTTGGTTAGGAGAGTGAAGTCTAGCGGTTACAAAATCGAGGAGTTGGGGGGGCTTTTTCAGGGGGGGGAGATGGTGGCTCGTGTGTTTCCGCTCTGAAAAGAAGGTGCCGAGTCTCTGAAGGCCAAGTCCTGTTCCTCGAATCCTGGGTGGGAAGCGGGACGCGCTCGGTACTTGCGCGGAGGCTTCGCGGAGTCCAGGGACGCGTATTCGAGCAGCGAGTACTTTTGAGCGAACCCCCGCCTGTTCTTCCTCCGCCCCATATATATATATTTCAGTAAGCCAAGGGAAACTGGACAGACCCCCCCCGGTGTGTATGCGCGTTTTAAAAACGACACAAATGTTGAAAGGTAGAATATTTAGAGTAGCCAAGAACAAAGTTAGACTCGCTCCTCCAAAAAGCACCCCCAAACCCTGTTACGTAATTCCATGGTTCTACTTTGATTGAAACTCAATAGGATACAAGATCTTGTTTTCAAAATATGCTGCCTGTTAACTGGGTTTCCAAAGCAGCAGTTAAAACGATTGAGCTTAAACTCTTTAAAAGTCTGGGAGAATCAGGACGCGCTTGTCATGTTTAGGGACAGGTTGACCTTTTAACTGAAGCTGCTAGAATGGGGCGGGTGGAGAGGAACCTGCCTGGTTTGGACCACACACATCCCAGGGTGGCAGGGTTAGAGTTCTGGCCCCAGCCGTTGACCTGTGATTGGGGCTTGTGGTTATAAAACAGAAAGGAACGTCTTTACAAGAACACCGAAACACTTGTATTTGAACTTTTCACGTTTGCGGTTTGTTGTCCTAGCCAGATGTTAAAGTTCCCTTCATGGTTGGATGAATAAAGGAGAGCATTGCTAGCACACCATTTGCACTGGATGTTTTGGACTACAACTCCCATCAGCCCCAGTGCTTGTCCAGGGTCTCAGAAAAGGCACTTTCCCCCAGCCTTGCCTGGAGTCAGTTGCTGGGAACAGAACCCAGGGCCCTTCTAGGGACAAAGCAGGTGCTCTGCCACTGAGCTACGGGCCCTTCCCCTAGAAATGAAGCAAGATGCTAGTCCTCATGGTTCTGAATAAAGGGCTGATTTGAAGGGGGGAGGGCACATGGCTTGTCTCAGAAAGGTCTGGATATGATAAAAGGTAGAGGGAAAGGAGGGAAGGACTTTTTTGGGAGGAAAATAATAATTCTCCCTTTGTTTCGTTACTTGCAGTCCCATTTTTGGCAAAATCTTCTACCCAAGGAGCAGCATCGTTGTCGTGGGGTGCTCCGGCTGATCCTCCAGCAGGTAGAAAGTGGGCTTTAAAACCATCATTGCCTAAGTTCATTTCCAGGGCCCTATGGTCCCACATTTTCTTAAACAACAACGTTTGCATCCAGACAGTCCAACATCTTATACCACAAGAAGCCAAATTCTGACACCCGCTGGTTTGCATAATTTTGTGAAATTTGTTCTGGTGTCTCTGCGGTCCCTAAGGCTAGAAACTTGCTGGGTGAAAAACACAGCAATGAAAGAGCCTTCTCTCTGGTCGTACTTAAGTGGTGCTTCCTCTCTGATGGTCTTGCCCTAAAAGGTGAACACCTTTTACATAAAAAAAAAGGCATTTTAGTAGGAAACTGTTCTTACTCCCCCTGGAGTGTTTGTTTGATCCTCCTGGTATTTCTAGTTTTAAGTTCCTTGTTCTAGATTTTTTTTTTTTTAACCTGTTGGTTTTGCTTCCGGACATCATGGTTGCAAACCATTTTATTGGTTTCTCAATATTGCTAGATGCCTTGGACGTTTTAGGGGGTGGTAAGGCTTTAAATAAATAGCTACATATATAAGCTGAACTTTGCAAGAAGCGGGATTCTGTACCCAATGTAAGAGTTTAAGAACGTAAGAATGTGCCCTCCTGGATCAGGCCACAGGCTCCATAGGGCAGCCCACAAGCAGGACCTGAGTGCGACAGCAACCCCCCTCCCTGCAATTCCCAGCAACTGGTATTATTCACATGCTTACAGCCCCTGACAGCGGAGGGAGAACATAGCCATTGCGGCTGGCAGCCATTGATAGCCTTACCCTCCTCTATGACTTTCTATGTTGTTATGTGCTTTCAAGCCGATTACGACTTATGGTGACCCTATGAATCAGTGACCTCCAAGAGCATCTGCCGTGAACCACCCTGTTCAGATCTTGTAAGTTCAGGTCTGTGGCTTCCTTCATGGAATCAATCCATCTCTTGTGTGGCCTTCCTCTTTTTCTACTCCCTTCTGTTTTCCCCAGCATTATCGTCTTTTCTAGTGAATCAGGTCTTCTCATTATGTGTCCAAAGTATGATAACCTCAGTTTCATCATTTTAGCTTCTAATGACAGTTCTGGTTTAATTTGTTCTAACACGCAATTATTGGTCTTTTCATGGTCCATGGTATGTGCAAAGCTCTCTTCCAGAACCACATTTCAAATGAGTTTATTTTTCTCTTATCTGCTTTTTTCACTGTCCAACTTTCACTTCCATATATAGAGATTGGGAATACCATGGTCTGAATGATCCTGATTTTAGTGTTCAGTGATACATCTTTGCATTTGAGGACCTTTTCTAGTTCTCTCATAGCTGCCCTCCCCGGTCTTAGCCTTCTTCTGATTTCTTGACTATTGTCTCCGTTTTGGTTAATGACTGTGTTGATAATTGTGCCAAGGTGTTGATAATCAATGCCCTCATTGTCAACTTTGAAGTTACATAAATTACATTAAAATTACATAAAGCCATCCGACCTGGCAATCGTTGCACAATTTTTGAACATGCTGTTTGGCTCTCAAGTCTGTTTCTTTCTTTTTTCCCCTTTAACCCATCCAAATAAACACACATTATTTCTTTTAAACATTTCTGCATTGCCCTGGGTCGCCTCTCAACAGCGAGGCACTCTCTCGATGAAATCAGTACACTAGAAGTACAAATGGGAACATCAGGATCTGTGGCAAGTCAGCCTGTAAACGATGAAAGCCTGGCTTTAGTGGCCGGCAAACACCCGAGCAGACAATTAAGTATTTTAGTAGCAAGCACCAAATCCACATCGGTGGAATCCTTCCATAATTGGGGGGCATGCTGACCCAGGAAGCTTGCATTAGGGATCAGGGCCTCCAAGCCGACGACTTAAGCCTTGCCGTGATCTTGTTTTAGCTCCTAAGCCCCCCTCCCTGCCCTTTACAAATCTTGCCAAGCAAAACAAGCTCAAACAGCAGTGGCAGCGGGTCCTGTTTCTTGCTTTCCCCTTTAATTTACGAAGCATCCAGAGCAGAAAAGGGTGGATCTGCCTCTCCCCATTGGTTCCCTCCTTCCTCTGAGCCAGTGAGAAACTGCCCAGGTGGCACTCCTTAAGGTGGTCTCCCTTCCCTCATATGGATCTCCCACAGTAGCCCCAGTTGGCACGGCGGAGGAGGGTGAAAGAGGGCCGGGGCCTTGCTGTGCCAGGATTATAGCTGGGCTGCCATGCTCTTTGGCCACACTCGGCATGGAAGTGGAATTTCAAACTCGGCTGGCAAGAAGGCTGTTCCCGAGCTGATCTGGGCCCGTTTTGCAGGGCTTAATGGGTGTGAAATTAACCCACTTAGAACATCGGTAGATGTTCCTGCAGCCTGATCAGGCCAAAAGGGGCCCATCTAGTCCAGCACCCTGTTCTCCCAGTTGCCCACCAGTTGACTATGGGATGCCAGTTTTGCACCCTCTTTCTTGGAAGTTCATTGCCCTCAGAGGCCCCGGGGAGGGGGCTTGCTCACGCCCCCTGCCTCCCTTGTCGCATGTGCACATGGGACACATGGGTTGACAAAGCATCTTTGCCTTGGCACATGCATGTTGCCAATTGAGCCATGTGCAAGCAAACTGCTTGACAAGGGCACAGGAGAGCATTGTGTGTAAATGGCCCGTTGATCTGACAGCTCTTACGAAGGCTGTCAGGCACAGTAAGTGGAGTTGAGGACCCAGAAGAGCCCAGCTGGATCAGGCCAAAGGTTTATTATTATCTAGCCCAGTATCTCGTTTCCAACGGGGAACAGACAACAGGACGTAAAGGCAACAACCCTCTACTATTGTATGTCCCCCAGTTATACTCAAAGGTAGACTGCTTCTGTGGATGGAAGTTCTATTCCTAGCAATGATGTGTAATAAGAGCATCAAAATAATGGTGCTGGTCAAATCAAGTGCCTTTGAGAAGCTACAAGCAGAGTTTGAAGCCAAATACTGTTTTCTGTTTGCTACTGCTCAGTAAGTGGCATTCAAAGGTAGACTGCTTCTGAATCTGGAGGTTCCACTTAGCCATTTAGGCTGAGAAATAGCCATTGACAGACTTCTCCTCCTTCCTTTGACAGGTGTGGGGAACCTTTGGCTCTCCAGATGTTGCTGAACTACAGCTCCCTTCATCATCCCTGGCCATTGGCCATACTTGCTGGGGGTTGACGGGAGCTACAGTTCGGCAAGTGGGCCAAAAGTGGGCCGCTCCTGTTCTTTTATTTTGTCTAATCTCCTTTTAAAGTTGACCGGCCATCACTGCATCTTGTGGCAGTGAGTT
The DNA here is from genome assembly GCF_030035675.1 of Rhineura floridana. Lineage (NCBI taxonomy): Eukaryota > Metazoa > Chordata > Lepidosauria > Squamata > Rhineuridae > Rhineura > Rhineura floridana. The sequence goes on along the minus strand of NC_084500.1, from coordinate 18,864,361 downwards.
CCACAGCTTTTTTTTTTTTGCAAAGCAGGAAGGTGGCTCATTCCTTTTGTCTTTCCTGAATCCACTTGACAACCCGTTGGGGAGGGGGAAAGAGAAGCTTGTTTTCCTAATGCTACAGCTGAACAGAGATTCAGCCCTACCAGCAAGTAAGGGGACCTTCTTCTTTTTCTTTATTATTATTATTATTATTATTATTAACCATCATCATCATCATCATCTTGCCCTTCCTCCCAGGAGTCCAGGCCATCAAACAAATTATAAAAAGCATCGTTAAAACATCTTAAAACAAAACATCTTACAAATATCTTAAAAACAAAACATCTTTTAAAAAATCTTGTAAAACATCTGAAAAAGCAATTCCAACACAGACGCAGATGGGGATGAAGTCTCTGCTTGAAAGGCTCGTAGAAAGAGGAGGGTTTTCAGCAGGCGCCAAATGGACAACAGAGATGGTACCTGTCTGATATTTAAGGGGAGGGTCTTCCAAAGGGTCAGTGCCACCGCACCAGAGATGCACAGGATGGAGCTGGCCAGGGACGATGGGAGTTGGGAGTTCAGCAGCATCCGGAGGGCTCCAGATGTGCCTCACCTCTGTTCTAGCATCACCTATAGCTTCAACTGGTGGTTCCCCAACTTAAAAAAAATATTTATCTGGTATTTTATTGTAGTCCTGTTTCCATTCAATTCAAATTTTAATAGGATAAAATGTTGTTATGTGCCTTCAAGTCAATTACGACTTATGGGGACCCTATGAATCAGCGACCTCCAAGAGCATCTGTCATGAACTCTCCTGTTCAGATCTTGAAAGTTCAGGTCTGTGGCTTCCTTTATGGAATCAATCCATCTCTTGTTTGGCCTTCCTCTTTTTCTACTCCCTTCTGTTATTCCCAGCATTATTGTCTTTTCTAGTGAATCGTGTCTTCTCATGATGTGTCCAAAGTATGATAACCTCAGTTTCGTCATTTTAGCTTCTAGTGACAGTTCTGGTTTAATTTGTTCTAACACCCAATTATTTGTCTTTTTTGCAGTCCACGGTATCCGCAAAGCTCTCCTCCAGCACCACATTTCAAAGGAGTTGATTTTTCTCTTATCCGCTTTTTTCACTGTCCAACTTTCACATCCATACATAGAGATGGGGAATACCACGGTCTTAAATAATACAATATATGAAAGAAAGGAAGCAAAAAAACACACAGTGAAAAGGCCGTCTATTTTATGGGCATGTCACAGGCTGCCTGAGCAAAGCTTGCAGACCATTCGTGGTCCACGGACCACAGTTTGGGAATTCCACGGTGAGACAAATTATGGGGGAATAAGTATTCAGAGCTCATAATGGAGGGTGAAGTGAAGGTGTGTGTTTAATAAACATAGATCAGCATTTGGCAATCTGGTGCCCTCCAAATCAGCGGTTCCCAAACTTTTCTCCCTACAGACCCCTTGAAAACTGCCGAGGATCTCTTGGAAGATTTGTTTCTGCCCGTTGTAGCATTTGCCACGCTGGATGCCACGCTGGATGCCACGCTGGATGCCACGCGATTTTGAATTCTGTTTTTCTTCCTGCTTTTCTTACATTGTGCATTCTTGTATTGCGATTTGCCATTCCATAGAATTCAAATTGTCATGCAGTAAAATGCAACAGGTGAAATGAAAGCAATAAAAAGAGAGTTAAAAATCAAGACGAATGTTGAATACAGACACGTCACGAATCACCTGAACGAAGCTTGTGGGCCACAGTTCGGGAATCCACCGGATTAGACAAGATATGGGGGGAATGAGTCTGAGGAGCCATCAGGCAGAGGCGCGGGATGGGATCCACTGAGCTTTTGTTAACTTTCTCTCTGCAGCACGGGGACTCCAGCTGGGGACTCCGCTTTGGGGACTCCAGCCTTTGCCAAAGCGTTGCCTTTTTCGACCACCCGTGTGCACCCCCATTTCTCCGCAGACAGTTGGCCCTGCTGGCCCGAGCCTGCCTGCCTCACCGCATCCTCGCCTCACCCAGTGGCCTCGCATTGGAGCGGGTGAGTCTGCAGGGCGGAGGCTGGCCGGGCATGGAGGTGGAAAGGGGCCGTCTCTGCCTTCCCTGACCGTCTCTTTTGTCTTGTAGCCCCTGGCGCTGGTGGTGAGGGGTGCCGGCCTGCATATGGCAAAGATGGACCTGGCCCAGGCTGTGGCATGGCTCAATAGCCACGCTGCCCGGCAGAACTCCCAGAGAGGCGGAAGCTACTGGCGTTTGCTGAAGCGGGCACCTGTGGCAAGCAGAGAGGTGTGTCTGATGCACCAGGTGCAGGTGAAGCAGTGGTTGGGGCCAAAAAGGATTGTGTAAAGGCAGGGATGGTGGGAGGGCCATGGCTCAGAGGCAGAGCATTTGCTTTGCGTGCAGACGGTGTCAGGTTCAACCCCCGATGGTATCTCGAGGTAGGGCTGAGAAATGACCCAAGTCTGAAATCCTCGAGAGTCATTGCCAGTCAACTTAGACAGTTCTGAGCTAGATGGTCTGAATTTTGGGATAAGGCAGCTTCTGATGTTCTTAGTTCATCCCTTCATTCAGCATCATGAGGACTAGAATTGGTCTTTAGCTTTTGGAAAAAGACTATAGCTCAGTGGGAGAGGCCTTGCTTCATTCAGCATCATGAGGACTAGAATCGTACTTTAGCTTTTGGAAAAAGACTATAGCTCAGTGGCAGAGACCTTGCTTTGCATGGAGAATATCCTAGGTTTAATCCCTTGGCAGTGTCTCCAGGTTGTGCTGGGAGAGACGTCTTGACTGAAACCCTGGAGAGCTGCTGCCAGCCAGTGTAGACAATGCTGGGCTAGAATGGCCTGACTCAATATTGGGTAGGCGTGATAAATTAAGTCCAAATTGGATGCCAGAGCAAAGCTAGTTTCTTGCCCCTGTAAAGTGTTTGTGTTTTGCAGAACATTTTTTGCTGTGAGGGTGCAGAAACTCACACACACACATGAAACAAAAAAACCCTCTGGATAATTCCTGCTCCTGTTGTGAGACTTCAGACCTACCTTTGCAGCCTTGAAAGACCAGCTGTTAAGCCATTTGGCAGCAGGGCAGGGATGGAAAAAGTATCTGTGGCCCTCTAGATATTGCTGGACTCCCAACTCCCATCATCCCTGACCATTGGCCATGCTGACTACTGGGGATGATGGGAGTATCCAGAATCCTGGAGTAGTTAAAGTGCTGGATTAAGGATCAGAACAGGGTGGCTCACGACAGATGCTCTTGGAGGTCACCGATTCATAGGGTCGCCATAAGTCATAATCGACTTGAAGGCACAGAACAACAACAAAAAGGAGTGGTGAGACCCAGGTTCAAGTCTCCACCCAGCCTGGTGGTTGACCTTACGCTGGTAACTATCACACAGTCTCACCTACCTCACAGGGTTGTTGTAAGGGAGAAGCGGGGACAGCAGAAATCTATGGATGATTGCTTGGAGAGAAAAATAAGAGTGTTTGTTTCATAACATTCGGCAACCTAGATGGGTGCTTCCCAAATCTTTCCCCCCATGGACCACTTTAAAATTGCGGAGGGTCTTCACGGAGCACAATGATTTTTTCCCCTGCCTGTTATAGCAACCGTAATGTGCTCTGCTAGATGCTGCGTGATTTTTAATTGTATTTTTCTTGCTTCTTTCATTTCCTCTGTTGCATTACAATTTGCATTCCGTCGAATTCAAGAGTGTGAATACGATCTGAGTACAGCAAGAGGAACAGAAGAAGCCATAAGATACAATTAAAAACCAATATGAGTTGTTAACGTGGACATGCTGCAGACCACCTGAATAAAGCCTGCAGGCCGTGGGTGGTTCATGGGCCACAGTTTGGGGACCCCTGCTCTACATGCTGTGGATGACAACTCCGATTGGCCCGGTTGGCAGAGGCTGAAATAGATCCCTAACATTATATTCCTCCTGCTCCTCGTTCCCAGGCTTTGCAAAAGCTGTTCCAGCGCTCAGAAGGCCACGGAAATCCTTGGAAGTTGCAGATCCCAGGCCGTAAACGGCGGGCTCTTGGCCGGGCTAAACAGCTCCGTTATCCACACGCAGCCATGGACCACGGCAGCAATTCCGCGGTAGCCAGCCAAGATCAAAGCAGAACAAGCATCCGTACTCCTTTTACTTCCAGCTTGCGGCCTGAACGAAAGGGGATTCCGAAGCCGGCGAGCCTCAGTGGAGGGGCCGAACTGAGCATGACACCTCCCTCTGAGCAGGACACCCACCTCTCGCCGCCCACCGAGGGAAGAGCAACTGGCAGCGCGGTATGTCGGTGTCCAGGCAGAGAACTTGGTAAAGTTCAAGACCAGCAGGGGAAGAAGGAAGTGAAAGGGCAGCAAGTGGGGGTCCGCATCCCTACCCCGCGCACCGAAGAAGCAGCCTGGGCCGCCAGCACCCTCACCTTCCTGCTGGTCGTGCTGATGCTCGCGGTCCTCTACACACGGCTCCACCAGAAGTGCCGCCGTGGCCGGAGCCTTTACTGGTCGACAAGCGGCGAGGAAGGGAATGACACAGTGGCTGGTGAGTCGAGTGCGGGGAAGGCGGTGGGAGAACTGAGCAGAACCTGCGGAACTCTCGGCCACAAGATGTAGCCTGCTCCCACTCTGTGGTTTATGAGAGGGGTGGATGCCGTTTGCTTAGAGCAGGGGGCCTGGGGAAGCTGTGGCCCTCCAGATGTTCCCCATCCCTGATTTAACATCGCTTATGGATTAGGCAAATTTAGAGGTGTGAAGGTCCAAAAATACCCCAGAAAAGTTAGGGAGGAAACCCTTCCCCCCATCCCCATTTTTTCCCCAAACCTTTTTTGTCTTTTTCCCTGAAAAACGGGGGGGTTGTCTCCCCCTCCCAATTTTTTTCAGGCCTTTACAACTCTAGGCAAATTCATTATGGGGGATAAGTACAGCTGAATGGGATCTGATTGGACTCCAATTCCCAGTAGCCAACACAGCTGGTTATCAGGGACGGTGAGAGTTGGAGCCCAGCGGCTCTGCAAGGCAACGGGCTCTCTGTTCTGGAATTCATCACCCATTGGTGGCTGGTGACTCCGCATCAATGGGGCAATGGAATCTGCTCCAAGTTTTAGTCTGAACTACCTGAAAGTTCAGATTAAAACCTGGAATGGATTCCGCGCCCCAGACACGGAGCCACTATCCGCCACTGCTGCCTACTTAGCCCAGGTCACTGAGCTCCATGCTTTACTGCTGGGAGCAAACGGAGAGTGAAAGACCTGTGCCAAAATTTGATCAAGCGCAGGTTAGCACAGCCCTGTTCTCCAGCAGCGAGGACAGCCAAGAAATCTTGAGTTGCTGCCTGCCACCTTTGGCATGAATCTGTTCGCCGTTGGCCAGCAGGGCTGTCCTCAGGAGCCTTCTGTTGTGAGGGTTTCGAAACCTGGCAGAGAAAATGGGACACGTCCCTTCCGAGCTGATCTTTTGTGCTGGAGAACTCTCTGTGGCTCCCTTATCAGAGCCTGTAGGGGTACTTTCCAACTTGTCTAATCTGAGGATGTGGCGGGCTAGACGCATGCATGACCTTTGCTCCCTGTGGACTCATGTAAGGCTGGGACGGCATCTGGGCAGAGGTTAACCATGCTTTCGGAAGCGGATCTTATGTTCCCACCTGTGTTAAAAGGAGCAGCTCCTTTCCTTCGGCAGAGGGCTGGTGCTGGTGCTATCACGTTTTGGGTTTCCTCTGACCGAAGAAATGATTGCCAATATTGACCGTTCCAGATTTGTTTTTTAGGCAGCATTTGGAGTGAGCAGGGTGACAATCCACGAGGTTTTCCTTGCATGTACAGGTAAGAGGGCCCCAAAGCGGCCCTCCAGACCTCTCTTTTTGGCCCTCAGAACTCTCGCCAGGCCCTCAGAACTCTCACTGCTCCTGCTTCACACACCCCTTGAGTGTTTTTTTTTCCTGGCTGTAAATGTGCCGTTGATCTCTGATCATGCCTTTTGCTTGCCTCGATGGAGGGCGTGTGCGTGCATGTTCCCACATGTGGAAACCGGACTACCGTACAAAGGTAACATCCTCCGCCCACTTTTGCCTTTGGCCCCACCCACCACTGGCAAGCGGCCCATGGAATGTTGCCCAGATGGGAATGCGGCTCTCAGGCTGAAAAACTTTCCCCACCTCTGGATTACTGGGAAACGTTTTAGCCTAGGCCTTGGGACAGAAACTTGGGAGCTTGTTGATCCTTTGACATCTTTCTGTCTTTTGATACCATTTGCCGTTTATGTCAGGAAGTTTCCCTCTGCTGTGTCAGACCATTGGTCCACCAAGCTCAGTATTACTACACAGACTGGCAGCAGTGGCTCTCCAGGGTTTCAGTTAGGGGGACATTCCCAGCCCAACCTGGAGATGTTGCCGGGGTTTGAACCTGGGACCTTCTGTATGCTTTTTTTTTAAAATGCTCAACCGTTGAGCCAAGCCTCTTCCCTACACATAAAACAAGATTCTAGTCCTCCTCGTTCTGAATTAAGGGACAATTTAAATAGGAGCACAGGAAGTTGCCTTATATGGACAATTGGCCATCTGGGGCCAAGGGGTCAGCGGCAGGGCTGGCTCACGCTCTCCGCTGCTGTGAGCTTCCTGTCCGGGTTGCCACTTCCGCCCACTCCTTTCCTTTTTTCCCTTATTTTTGCAGCTGTCATCAAACACCGTCTCCTCTCGGTCCAGGGCAGGCGCAAGAAACGAAGCCGCCACCAGCGGTCAGCGCAGAGGGCAGCTCTTCTGACGGCGACGTCCAGCGACAGTTCCGACTGAGGGCCCCTCTTTGTCAGAGACGTTCTGTCCCAAGATCCCCGAGTGGTCTAGGCTGTGCCAACGGAGTGAGTAACGGGAGGGTGGCATCGCTGGGAAGGCTGGTGTGTGTGTGTTGCGTTAGAAAAACAGCCCAGCCTTCCGCACGGAGGGGCTGTTTAGGCTTCGGAGGAGCTGGCTCCTTGCTGTGGTTCCTTTTTCTTACTCAATAAAATTTATTTTTGCTACAAAAAGGAAGCCAAAGAATCCGCCAACTTCTGAATGATTTGCAACTCTGGGGGAAGGCGTGCTCCAGTGTACTTTGAAATGCATGTATTGCGCAAGTTTATTTTGCGTTGTTCACTCTGGGGTTTGTGGCTTCACACAGGCGGGGTGGCTAACTTCTTTTGCCTAGAGGACAAGGCCGTGTCCCTGGCCGAGGAAGTGGGGGTGGTGACAAAGCCATCTCCCCCCACCACCAGTTGCTTAAAACACGTTTCCTTTTAAATTTATTCTGCGTTCAGATTCTACCATGCTCCTTTTGGGTGCATGTGTGAATGTAATATTCCCACGCTTTGCAAAAGTTGTTCCAGTAACGTGTGAACAAGTTTTTGAGGCTGGTGCAGCGCAGGGTGTAGCCCTCGGAAAAATCCCAAGTGCCGGCCCGAGAGAATCCCCCAGCACCTGAGCCTTTTAACCTTAGAAGGCAGGGCTTGCATCTGGGCCCATCTTGCAAACCCAGATGCTATACAGCCAAGCTATGAGCCTGGTCCTTGATACAAAGGTGTATGCATGGACTGGAAAGTAGAAAGCTTTGAGGGTGGACAGACACCGCCAGCATTTAGCCACCTCAGCCAGCTTTTTTTTGGTGGGGGGAGTTCAAACAACATTTACACCATGTCAGTCTTTGGGGGAGAAAAGGAGATTTCAATGGGGCTGCCCCATCTGATGCTCACATCTTTTTATTTGTTACAAATTTACAGGACAAACAAGATTTCCGGCGCAGCACCCCCAGATGCAGACCCCCCCCATACACCGCCAACCACCCCATCTCCCTCACTGGCCGCAACGTCACAGATTTCAGGGAGAAATTGGTCAGTCAAAGGGAAGGGCCTGCTGTTTAGCAGCCAAGACTGAAAAGCGGGCCGGGTGGGGGCTGGTTCTTAGCTTTGGGGGGCAAAGCCAGCCCCGAACCAACAGCCCCAAAGGAAATGATGGGAGGGGAAACTGACACGGCCAGATGTTGCTTTTTTAAGGGGGGGAAGCCACTATCTGCAGCATCCGGATGCTGTAATTCCAGTGTTAACACTATTGGGGAGGTTCAAGGATAAATACATTTGGTGTTTTATATATATATATATATATATATATATACATATACATATATATATATATATATATATATATACATATACATATATATATATATATATATATATATTTATGCGTGCGCACAGGGGATGGGAATGGTTCACATACATACAGTTCCACGCACTATTTGGGGAGGGAGAGAAGATGAGGAAAGGGGAGGGGGTTAGATTTAACTCCCTTCAGGAGCACCCATGCCCCCCCCAGCTAACCTGTGGCCCTCCAGGTGCTGCTGGACCCCTAACTCCCACAGCCAGCAGGCCTAATGGTCAGGGAGCATGGGAGTCCTATCCAGCAACATCCAGAGGGCCACAGATGGGTGGCGGCATCCAGCAACATCTGGAGTTGCACCAGGGATGGAGAATCTGTGGCCCTCTGGATGTTTGCTAGCTTACAACTCTGACCGTTGGGCCTGCTGCCTGCTGGAGTCCCCTCCCACCAAAAGGTAGTCAGATTACAGAGTATGTACAGGGGGGGGTCTTTGCTGCACAGACACCCAACACCACAGGGGCCACCCAAAGGAGCCCCTGATTCCTGCCCCCTCTTATTTACAGCCCCGAGTGGCAACATGTTGCACTTCCCAAGCCTGAAGAGGCGGGCGGGTGGGCAAAGGACACTTGCAAGTGGCTGCAAGACCACCACCCACCCACCCCTGTGGGGGGGAAGGGAAGGAGGCGCAAGCAGGAACTGAGTCCCCCCTCCCCTAATTCACTGCTTCTTTTCCCGGGTGGTGATGGTGACGAGCTGCTTGGCCGCTTTGGCAATGTCGTAGGCACACTGGATGACCTGCTGCGTCAGAAGCTGGTAGTCCACGGGGGCGCCAGGCTCGGGGGGTGCCGTCTTGCGGCACTCGCTCTGCAGGCGGTAGGCGCTGGCGTTCAGCAGGCGCAAGGAGCTGCGGACTGTCTCCAGAGCCGGCTTCTGCAGAGAAGGGGGGAAAGAGATTTGTGAGGCAGTACTCAGGAGACTCCGCTACAGAAGCGCTGAGTTCGAGTCTTTACCCTCTGCCGGGAATGCCGGCAAGCTGCCTGCTCTGAGTCTCAGTGGGGATCGGGAGGGGAACCCGCGTTAATAATAGTAGCCCTCCCCTACAGTGTTGTTGGCAAGGCAGGGCTGGGGAACCTTTTTCAGGCAAAAGTGGGTGGAGCAATCAATGTAATCCCCCCCATAGTAGGTTTCTACTGCTCTCTCTTGCACGCACAACTCTCTCCCCCCATCCAAGCAAATGAGGCGTCATCGCAATTCAAGGACACATGCTAGCCAGGCACAAGCATGCAACGAGGGCAGGGCCTAGGGAGAGTCCCAAAGGCCAAACAGGGAGACCTTGGGGGCCACATTTGGTCCCTGGGCTTGAGATTCCCTGCCCCTATTGTAAGGTTTTCAACCAGAAAATGCACAAAACAATCTGAGCCATTTGAAAATGTGATTCAAATGCAAGTGGGGAGCTTACAGCACAGTTTCTCAAAGCTCTTAGGATCATTTGAAAAAGGCCCATTAAATTCTCTCTTCTGAAGAAGAAGAGTTTCAGGGAACAGCACACACCCTTAAAAAGATTTCCTTCTTTTTCAGTTTAAGACCTGAATGTGTGGGTTTTAATTCTAGTTTCAATTCCACAGAAACCGGCAGGGAACATTATTAGAAAATACAATGTGGCATGCATGATTTTATTTTTTTTTTAACAAAAAGCTACTTCAGTGCATGGAATACTTCAGCGTACACTGGCAATGTGCTTTTAATGTGCACTTAGTGGGTTGCAGACATCACCCCATAAAGGCACTCTGTTGTGTCTAATTGGATTAACCCTTTGCATCTCCCCGATGCGTTTGTAAGAGGACAGAGGCTAAAACCCAGAATGTGTGTGCTGATATCCTCTGAATGTTTGCTGTTTTAAACGCATTTATGAGTCATCAGTCTGGTTAGGGGGCAGTGAGTAGACCTATTCACCTGTGTATGTATGTGCAAACATTTAAAAGATTTGGGTGTGGGCTTTTTTGCAGGGGAGCCCTACAGTTAGCATCAAGGGCGAAGGCCCGCTGTGGCTGGACTGTGGCTCCCATCATCACCCCTGACCATGGGCCACGCTGGCTGCTGGGAGGTGGAGTCCACCAACATCTGGAGGCCCACAGAGATTCCCGAGCCCTGATCTACAAAGAGGCATTCTCCTCTCGTAGGAGGGAATGCCTCTTCTAAACAGAGGCATTCTTCCACCGCTACCTCCGTACGCAGTAGGGAATGCCACTTCTTCGAGCAGGGCTGGAGCACAGCTGTGGCCCCTCCAGATGTTGCTGGACTTCAACCCCCATCACCCCTGGCTGCTGGAGTCCAGCGACACCCGCAGAAGGCCACAGCTTGCCCACTCTCACTTTAACACAATCTCTTCCCGCTCCTGTGGCCCCCTGCATTACATCCAGGCCGGAATGACGAGGAAAAGCCCTTTGCGGAGGGGATTTCAGCGAGTACACAGATCGTTCTTAGGCAGGAAAGGTTTGCTGGGAGACCTCCCCTCTCGGCACGAGCAACTTTTCATCTCTCCTACCTTGGGGAACAGCGACGCCATTTCTGTGACGGCAGCGTGAATCTTCTCTGAACAAGGGACGAAGCTGCTGGGGTGAAGAGGAGACAGAGTGAGACCCGGACGCAGAGCCAGAATTCTTTGGGAAGGGGCATGGCTCAGTGGCAGAGCCCTTGTGTGGCATGCAGAAGGCTCCAAGTTCAATCCCCGGTTGCAATCCCAGGTAGGGCTGGGGATTTCCTCTGGAGAGCTGCTGCCAGTCAGTGTCAACAATACTGACCTAGATGGGACAACGGTTTGATGCAGAATGAGGAAGCTTCCCATGTTTTGCTTCAGTGAAAGAGGAGCAAGGCCCCCACCTCACCCCCAGCATTATCTAAAGTATTAAAGTAGGAAGCCAGCGCTACTCGTGTTCTTAAAGCAAATTTCAGCCCTCCGCCCCACCCACCAGTGTTGCTGCACAAGTCCCAGCTCTGGGCACCCCCCCTTGCTAAGGAGGCAGCAAGGTCAGAGCAAGGACTCGTACAGAGACACACAAGAGGCTGCTTTCCTCCAAAGGCAGACAATCCTGTTGACATCTCCCCGCTGTGAGCGACTGACGGCTGCCTATTGCAGAAAGGACACTCCTCTCTCTCTAGAAGAGACTGGCTGAATGGAAGGCCAGAGCAGAGGATCACGCAGAGTTGCAGTGGACACACAAAGTTTAATTTCTCATGGGCACCATTACCCTTCTCAGCAACCAACGGCCTGCCCATTTTGCGTTATTTTTATTTATTTATTTATTAAATTTATTAGTCTCCCATCTGGCTGGCACTCCAGCCACTCTGGGCGACGTACAAAATTAAAACATATAGTTACATTAAAATATTAAAATTATCGCAACAGGCCAACCCTCCCCAGAAGTCGCCTGGAACCCAAGTGGCGTGCCAGGAGGGATCCATCCTGACCTGTCGTGCTTGAACTCCTGGGCGGCTCGGAGGAGCTCCTGGATGTTTTTAGTGACCTGCTCCGTCTTGAGGATGACGTCTTCCGTACTGGGCAGGCCAGGATCCAGGTCCCCTTCGAGGGGTTCAGGTTCTGGGTGCAAGTCGTCATCCTTGCCTAGGTCCAAGAAGCGCTTCCCGTCCATGCTGGGGGAGAAAAGAGGCACAGGTGGCTTTGAAAAGAGGCAACCACACCAACGCCAAGAGAGTGATTTCCAGGCATCTGGCACAGAACCACTTAAGAGATTTTTAAAACATTAAGGGGCTTAGAAATGCTTTGAAATAAATGGAACACAGAGCATTAGGAAAATCATTTAAAATAATGGAGCAAATTCCTAGTCCTTATGATTGGGAAAAAAAGATGTGAAATGCTTTGTGAAAATCACACAAACCAGGAGAGTTAAAGAGTAAGATTTCCAGCAGTTGGAGGGGGAGGCAGGAAAGAGATCTGAATGCTCTGCATGCCTCCTCCTCCCCTCCCCCCCACTTCACAGTTTGTCAAAATGACAATTACCCAGAACATTAGTATGCTGAGTTTGCAGAATGCAAGCAGCTTCCAGAAGCCAACTGCATGTCTGCAGCTTGTCTGCAGCAGAGGATTTGTCCCAACTAAGTTTTACTCAGAGTAGACCCGTCGAAATCAATGGACCTAAGTTAGTCGTGTGTATTAATTTCAGTGGGTCTCCTCCAAGTAGGAGGATCCAACACAGAATTTTTACGTTATTTTGAGCCAGGGCATACTTCCCAAGCAGCTAGTCCTGCTCAAGTCCTGGTAGGGATGCTTCCCCCCACCCTGCAAACCCACAGCTCTCCCCGCTCACCTGAGTGGCAGATCCCCTCCCTGTGTGTTGTCATAGTCACTGTCTGTGCCGCTGCCGTGCCGGTCCAGTTTTCCAGCCTAGAAAGGGGGGAGGGAGAAGAAAAATGGGGACGAGTTACAGCGGTGGGGGGAGGCTACGGCAGGAACAGACACCCATCACACCATTAGGGTTGACTGCTCACTTAATATGCCCCGTTCACTCCCAGGCATTTTTAGTTTAAAGGAATCAAGCAGCAGATGCTGCCAGCCAGAGCAGACAATACCGAGCTTGACTGAAAAAGAGTCTGAGTGGGTAGAAGGCAGGGAGAGGGACCGTTGCTTTGCATGCAGAAGGCCCCAGGCTCAACCCCCGATGGCATCCTCCAGTTTAAAAGATTGCTGGGCTAAGAAACAGCAGCCTTGGAGAGCTGCTCCCAGTCAGAGCAGGCAAGACAGGGCTAGATGGGCAAACAGTCTGATCTGGAATTTCACAAGGACTTTAACAAGGATGTTCAACCCCCGCCCCCCCGCCCCGCCTCCTCAACCCGGAAGTTTATTCAGTTACCGCGTGACGTCCGCTCTCTGGGCCACACGACAGGAGCAGAGACGATGGAGGAAAAGGCATCGAGGAGACGGAGCCACCCTTCCGGATCTAGAACACCAGCAGGGGAGCGGTTAGACACACAGGCAGACAGGCTGGAGTCCAACGGGCAGAGGGTGGGTGGGTGGGGGGTCTCCGGTTCAATCCCAGGCAGCAGCTCCAAGTGGGGTTGGGGAAAAGCCCCCTGCCTGAGACCCTAGAGAGCCGCTGCTGCCAGCCAGTGCAGGCAACACTCAGCTAGAAGGACCAATGGCCTGACTCAGGAAAAGCAGCTTCCTATGTCCTACAATGCACCCGTCACCTGCTTGATTGCCTTGGACTCCAGCTCCCATCCACTCCCATTCGACGTGCTGGCTGGGGCCGAAGGGAGTTGTAATGTAAAATGTTTGGAGGGCACCAGGTTGGTGAAGGCTGCCATGCACAGCTGGCCTTCTCTCCCCACCCCCAGCCACCCACCAGCTTTACTTGGCCTAACATGTGGACCCACACCTACAAATTAGCACATGCAAACGGGCCCCACTGCTCTGGGTACCCGAGTCCTTGAAATATCTGGCAGCGCCCCTGGCAGGGTGGGAGGTCATGCCACTCACCCGATAGACGCTGGTCTGGTTGTGCATGGAATGCAAGGCTTCGTTGTCCACCTCCTGGAGGGCACAGGGACGAGGGGTGAGAAGGGTGCAAAGTGGCGCATCATGACCCCCCCCCACATACACACACACTCCCCAATACACAAACAGCACAATCTCCATTTATTTATTTTTGGCATTTATAGCCCATCCCCTCATTTAATCCCCACAACAACCCTGTGAGGTAGGTTAGGCTGAGAGGCAGCGACTGGCCCAAGGCAGGACGGAGTGGGGGTTTGAACTCAGGTCTCCCAGGTCCTAGTCTGATACTGATCCCTAGACTACCACAAATTCCCACCCTGTGGATACCCCCCTCCCCTCCTCACACACAGCTGGCGATGGCGAGGATCGACCCAACCACCTCTCTTTTGCAGCAAAGCCTCCTGGGACAACACTGCCGCTTCTTGACATTTCTGCCTCAGAGTCCGCCTAGGTAGCTCACCGTTGCAAGAGTCTCCAATGGACGACGCAGCAAAGGGACGCGGCGGAGGTTAAAAAAGCAAGGAAAGCACGCACATGTGCTCCAGCGCACCTGCACATGCTCCCTAGCACTCACCCCGGGGTGGAACGGCTGCAGGCGAGTGACCAGGTCATCCATTGGCTGCTGGCCAAAGGGCTTGAGCGCGCTGGTGCCCGGCTCGTACATGGAGAAGGCGTGGCGGTCCCGCCGGTGGGCTCCGGCGGCCGCAGAGGCAACGTGGCTGTGCTCAGGGCGCTCGCTGGGGGGCGGGGCCGCAGGGTGGACTGGCCCCACCTGCTGACGGATCTGCATGTTCTCCGACTGCAACTTGTGAATCTGAAATTGGGGGGGGGGGGATGGACCTCAGAACTGCTCGGCTGGAACTGGACAAAGGGACTGGCAAGGTAATGGGGCATTTGGGGGGGCTGTAGTTCGGTGGTAGAAAGCCCCTGCTCTGTATGCAGGAGGCCCCCGGTTCAATCCCCAATGGTACCTCCGGGTAGGGCGGGGAAAGTTCCCCTGCCTGAAACCCTGGAGAGCCTCTGCCAATCAGTGTAGGCAGCACTGAGCTAGATGGAGCAATGGTCTGACTCAGTATAAAGCAGGTCCCTGTGTTCCCATTTAAAGCCAGACATTTATTCCAGACCATGAGGACTGGAGTCTTAATTTATTTTTAAGGAAACAGCTGTAGCGCAGTGGCACAGCCCCTGCTTTGCATGCAGAAGGTCCCAGGTTCAGCCCCAGCATCACCTGTTAAAGGATCATGTTGCACTTGGCAGGGATGGGTCCAGAGAGCCTGGAGAGCTGCTGCTGGTCAGAGCAGACAACACTAAGGTAGATAAGGCTGTATACTAGTTGCTGGGAACGGCAAGTGGGGAGAGTGCTGCTGTTGCACTCAGGTCCTGCTTACTGGGTTCCCACTGGGGGCACCTGGTTGACCACTGTGAGAAAAGGAGGCTGGAAAATATGCCCCCCCCCGGCCTGGTGCAGCAGCAGCTGGTCTCTTCTAGCATTCTTACTTACTGTGGCTTAAGGGGATAGGGACTGCAGTTCAGCAGCAGAGTGCATGCAAAAGGTCCCGGGTTCGATCCCCAGCAGCATCTCCAGGTAGGGCTGGAAAAGCCCCCCCCACACATGAAATGCCGGAGAGCTGCTGCCAGTCAGTGTAGACAATATTGGGACATATGACCCAAGGGTCTAACTCAGGATAAAGCAGATTCCTGCGTTCCCATTTAAAGCAGCTCTTAATTCAGAACCATGAGGACTGGAATCTTTATTTTTAGGGGGAAGAGCTGCAGCTCAGTGGCAGAGCGTCATCTTTGGACGCAGAAGGCCCTGGGAAAGTCCCCCACCTAAAAATCCTGCAGAGCTGCTGCCAGCGGAAATAGACTAGAGGTGAGGAACCTGCAGCCCTGCTCCATGTTGGTGGACTACAACTTCCATCATCCCCAACTATGGCCCATGCTGGCTGCTGGGAGTCCGGCAACGGCTGGAGAGCCACACAGGCGTTCCCCCCCCCCCCCCGGAGTAGAGAATACTGAGTGAGACGAGCCAACAGTCTGCCGGAACAGTCTGTCGCAGCGCAGAGGTGCTCCTGTTCTGGCTTCCAGCCGGCCACGCCCTCTCCCAGGACGCGCCCTTCTGTCCCCCCTGCCCACACGGACAGCCACCCTTCCGCGTCCACCGAGCCGCTTGCCTCTCTCTGCAGCCGCCGCAGCTCGTCGCTCAGGCTGTTGTTCACCTTCATGAGTTGCTGGACTTTCGCTTCAGAGGCGGCCAGCGCCTTCTTCACCTCCAGGTACTCCTGCAGCGTGATGGGCCCATCCGAGAGGTCGGAAGAATCCATACTCTTTTTTGGTGGGGGGAGAAGAAAAGACAGTCTGTGAGATGCAGTCGCGACTGGGGCGAACACAGACATGCCTCCCCCCATGGGTGGAGGTGAAACAACTGGAGGAACGCTCACTAAACAGTCCTGACTGCTTGGGGGAGGCTAACCTGGCATTGACAGAGCGCTGACAAACGGCCGATTTCGCCAGGGACATTTTTATTTTATAAGGCCAGCTTGGAAGAACTTTATGAACTGGGAGACCAAAGAAGGTTTAAGGGTAGGGCTGGCCGGTGCCCGTGGGAGACTGGTGGGGCGGAAGGCAGAGTGCCTAAGCAGGAGGCAGAGCCAGAGACAATGAGAGGCGGAGCCAGCTCATTCTAGTTTGGCCCTTCTCCTCCTCCAGGCAGGGCCAACCCGTGGACTGATTAAGCAAGCAGGCATGCCGGTGGGGGGCTGGCCGAGGGCAGAGGTCGACAGGCAGGGCCCCGCTTGCCCTAACGGTCAAACATCCACTGGTTAAAATATCACTTATCGATCTGAATTCACCAAAATGTTTTGGCTGCAGGAGTCTCTAGTCCTTGCCACTGACTGTGCGGGCAAGCCCTCCTCCCTCCCTGCCCGTCTCCCCGGGGGGGGGGCTCACCCGAGCACGGTTGTTGCGCCCGGCGCTAGCGCTGCAAAGCGGCTCCTGGTCTGTGTCCTCGTCCGAGGCAACGCTGTCGTAGTCGTGCTGGTCATGGAGGTCGCTGGGGCCGTGGAGAGAGGAGTCGAGGATCTCTGCGGGAAGGATGAGGAGAGGTGGTGAGGAAGGCCGTGGCAGCCCCGCAGGGCAGGAGGGTTGACCCCTGCACAGCAAGCAGCTGCCGCCCTCTGGTCCCCCATTCCGGCTGCCCCTCCGCCCCCATTCCGGCTGCCCCTCCGCCCCCATCTCTCCTGCCCCTCACCTGTGGGGCTGGTGAGGCTTTTGCCCTGTTGCCGACGCTTTGCCTCACTTAAGATATCAATGATGAGGGTGGCAAATTCCCGGGCATTGAAGCGGGCGAGTTTCTGCCGTCCCTAGTAGAAAAAGAAACAAATGTGGTTCAGAGGTGTAGAAGCCCCAAACCTGTGATGAACGCCAAGAGCCAAGATCTGGGCCTTGTATATTGAAAGTTGAGAGAGCCTCTGAGCATGTGCCGAGAGCCATTCCCTTGAAGTCGAGGCACAGATGCTCAGACTTAAGTCTCCGAGCTCCAATTATTTATTTGTTCATCACTTAAAATATTTTTAGCACCGCCGTTTATCATCAACCATTAAATATCCATTCAGGTGGATATCTTGATCCCAGTCTATATCCGCAATGGATTTGAGATGGCTTTTATATATGGAATTGTTTTTATTGTTGATGGTTTCACTGTGAAATCGCCTCATAACTGGAATCAAATATAAATATATATATACATACACAGCCTCAATAGCCGTGCTGTGACAACATTTCCTGTGTAATGCTAACTAACCAAACCAACTTGGGAACAGTCCTCCCAAAATTTATTTATTTATTAATTTTATATCCTGCCCTTCCTCCCAGAAAAAGCCCAGGGCGGCAAACAAAAACACTCTAAAACATCTTAAAAACAGACTTTAAAATATATTAAAACAAAACATTTTTGAAAACATCTTTAAAAAAAAAAAAAGCTTTAAAAACATCTTTAAAAGCAATTCCAACACAGACGCAGACTGGGATAAGGTCTCTACTTAAAAGGCTTCTTGAAAGAGGAAGGTCTTCAGTAGGCACTGAAAAGATAACAAGAGATGGCACCATTTAAGGTGAGGGAATTCCGAAGGGAAGGTGCCACTACGTTAAAGGTCCGCTTCCTATGTTGTGTGGAACAGACCTCCTGATAATATGGTACCTGCAGGAGGACCTCACCTGCAGAGCACATTAAGGGGTCTTTCAGGTATCTTGGTCCCAAGCTGTGTAGGGCTTTGAACACCAAAACCAGAAACAGTAGAGGAAATTTGGAAATCAGGACACTGGGAAGCTCTCAACGACTTGGCTTTGCAAATTTGGCCAGGGCCCAACTCTGCGCTTCAGTTTCCCTGCCCTCCTCACCCCCAAGACTTCATTTTGGCTGCAGCCCAGTCCCAGAATCAATTTCCGACAGCCAGATTCTGACAGCCAGGGAAAAAATGTGCAAGATGGAAAAACAAAAAATTGCAGTTACATGCAGAGGGTATTCCTTTCGTTACTGAATAGCCCCATCCCTCCCTCTTCCAGACGTGGGTTCAAGGGCTACAGGCAAGTCCTAGACACCTTCCTCTGTCTCTGCCCTCCAAGAATTAACCCTGCTTAGGGGCACAGTAGGGAGAGACGGCAGGCCTCACCCCTATAGGACTGCTGTTGGGAGAGAGGGGGCCACCCCCCTTCCCGCTGTACCTGGTTGCGTGTTGCAGAATATTCGGGGTTTACAGGAAGGAAAGGAACTGCGCTCCGCTCCGTCACTAAAGTGCTGTGGTTCTGTGTCGTGAGCCACACTTGGGGGGGGGAGAGGGAAGGAAAAAACAAGAGTATTAGCAAACTGCTGGCCCACTCCCCTTTGCATGCATGCTTGCACACACCCCATTGTGGGGGCCCAGTGGGGTGTCATCACCCCAAACTGCAAATCTTCAAGAAGCCTTGGGCAAGTCGCTCACACAATCAACATCTGCTCCTTGTACTATGGGCTGCCTCGCAGGGTTGTTGTTGCAAGAGAACACACAAACAAAACTACAACGCAGGAGGCTGCTATATACCAAGTCAGGCCCATTGCTCCATCTGGCTCGCTATTGCCTACACTGACGGGCAGCAGCTCTCCAGGGTTTCAGGTCAGAGTCTTTTCTGGGAGACGGTGCTGGGGATTGGGCCCAGGCCCGTCTGCTTGCAAAGCAGATGTGCTGCCGCTGAGCGGTGGCCCTTCCCTACAAATTAAATCCGCAAGTCCGAAGCACGCTTACTAGGCAGTCAACCCCACCAAACCGTGCGTGTGTGTCTGTGTGTGTGTGCTTACTTCCAAGTAAGCCTGTTCAGCTGCAGGACCCTTGCATGTTATTTCCAAACTCAAAAACGGCAGAAGCTCCTCTTTTCTTTTTTTTAAAAAACAATTACTATCAGAGTTATATTTAGCTGAAAAATGCACCAGATGCTCTCCAAAAACACCACCAACCAACCCAAAGAAAAGCAAAGCCAGGCAAGTACCCAAACGCCATTCGCCCCACCCCCAGCCCAGCCCCAACCACCAAACTCTGTGCAGACGGCACCCTCTAACACCATCCCCTTTTCAGCAAGGGAGATTTGGGAGTGTCCCGTCTTTTTTTTTTAATTGCAAGCAGGAAGTCAATTACTCCAGAGTAGCACCAAATGGAGCAACCTTAGCTGGAAAGAAATGCCCACACGGGAGAGTGCGTGGGTTTGGGGCATCTAAACCGCTCCTTGTCCAAAAGACACCCCCCTGCCCCCCAGCAGCCAGAGTTCTCTGGCCCTATCCAAGATGTGCAGCCCCACCCTACACCCAGCAGGATCCAGCCCTCCCTTCACCCAGAGACAGTCCGATCCCTGCACCCCCCACCCTAATTCCCCCCCCTTACCAAGTGCCAGCACCGTCAAGAGTCTGGTGCGGCTTTTGGAAAGAAGTGGAGTTTTGGAGCAAGCAAACAGAAGATCTATTCCAGCAACGGATGCAGCCGGCCAGGAATGAAGGGGATTGTGTGTGGGGAGGAGCGAGGCCCGCTTCAGGGTGGCCGAGAGAGAGAGAAAATGTCCGCGTTCCCACAGCCAACCTCTTCTCTGCTCCCTCTCTCTTGTTTTGGTGGTGCGGGTGTGCTACAATGCAGGACTCAGCATTCTGAAACTTGGCAGCCCCCCTCCCCAGTCCCCTGAGCCCCCCTCCCCACGGATGCTCTCCCCCTCGCCCTGCTCTTGTAAGGAGCTGGTTTGGGATGACTCAGTCTGGGTCTCACTGGGCATCAGCCAAGCAGATGACAGAGGAAAAAGAAGAAGAAAAAACCACACGTCCGGGCAACAAATCGCTGGCTGTATTTTTTGCCAGAGCGGCCAACACCGACTTCAAAGATGCTAGAAGCAGCACTTTTTAGTTGGGGTGGCAGCCAGAGAGAAGAGACGTTCGGTTCAGTTTGCATTCTTAACGCGAACCGACGTCATTCGAGCTTCCTGGGTCAACGGGAGAACCAGAGACACAACTACCCTGCGAAATCTGTGCCTTTTTGAAGTTCGCAATGTAGTTTCTGCAATCACCAAAAAAAAAAGCATTCAAAAATGCACATGCCAGGGGAACGTGTGCATCAATGCTGCAACCCCCACCCCAATTCAACTCGCCTCCCTTACCAAGCGCCAGCACCGTCAAGAGTCTGGTGCGGCGTTCAGAAAATAACAGTCATGAAAATAATATGTCAGCATACATTACTTTAGGGAAATTGCTTGCAAAGTGCGTAGCAGAGGCCAAATGATGTACACAAATGTGTGTATTAACAGAAATGCCACAGAATATCCCGATACATTTTCATTCACAAACGGGTGTGGAAATGTGGAGAACTGAATTTCAGATTGCAGAAATGAGAAACTGAGACTGACAGATTCATCAACTGAGATTGACAGATTCATCAATCCCTACTTTTGAGACCCAAGGCATTTTCACTTTTCACGTATGAAGATTTTTAGGGTGAAGTCCATGTTAAACTCTTTCCACCCATCAGGTTTTCCTATGTCAGCATTCCTGAAGGGAATTTGGGAATAAAATCTGTGTTCAGGCTCATAACAACCCTGCACGGTAGGTTAAGCAAGCTATGAGAAAGAAAAATGACCTGCCCAAGGCTACCCAGCGAGCTTTGTGGCTGAGCGCAGATTCGAACCCAGGTCCCTCCAGCCCACTGAAGATAACATCTACATCAGGAAGCCACTATTTGCAATTCAAGCATCCCCTGCCCTCAAAGTCTAGCTTTGGAACTGCAGTTTAAACCAAATAAAAACAACTATACTAGCAAAAAGAACGCTTGGGCTTCACAGCTACACCAGCCTTCGCCAACATGGTGCCCTCCAGATGTTTCAGACTACAACTCCCATGAGCCTTAGGTCGCATGGCCATAGGATGTTACGGCTGATGGGTGTTGTAGTCTAAAACAGTGGTTCCCAAACTTCCCGAACACATGGACCTGTGGAGGACCACAGACCTGATTTAACATCACCTATAGCTCAGACCGGGGATTCCCAAACATTCCCCCCTGCATGGACCGCTTGAAAATCGCTGAGGGTCTCGGTAGACCACTTAATGATTTCTTCCTGCCTGTTGCAGCAATTGTAATGCACTGTACTAGAGGCTGTATGATTTTCAATTATATTTTTATGTCTTCTCTTCTGTCTTAAGTTGTATTTTATTGCATTACAATTTGCACTCCACAGAACGCAACATACAACTCAAGGAGCAAGAAAACTGGAATTAAACATCAAAAATGAATATTTCATGTGGTGCGCCTGCTGGTCCTTGCAGACGCTCTGCAGACTACTAAGATGAAGCTGATGGGTCAGCGGTGGTCCGCAGAGCACAGCTTGGGAAACCCTGGTCTAAAACATCCACAGGTCACCCAGCCTGCCCCCCCAGATCATTTGCAAACAAACCACTGCCCCCTTCCCCCTACAAACAAACCCACAAGCTAGACTGAGGAGAAGGAGAACGGTTTCAGCAACACAAGGTGAACATGGAGGGTGGGTTTGCAGGGGGAGGCGAAAGCCACAGAGGTAGAGTCTGCTGGCACACAGCGGGGTCCTCTTTGGGGGAGAGTCAAAGGGAGGAGCCTGCAGGCTACCACAGGTGGAAAATCTGGCTGGGGTTGTTCCTATATGGCCATGGGTTGATTAATCGGTTTGGATGCCCTGTGTGTCATGTTTTTACCTGGGTACTTGGCGACATTGGAACCCTTACATTTTGTCCGCATGGGCGTTTGTTTGCTGGCCTTATGACAGAATTGTTCATCTGTTCACTGGATCTGTTTATACGTTACTGTACATTTCTGTATCTTTTTTGCTCTGTTTGTTATCGGGATTGAAAATTTTCCACAACAAGGAAAGAGGCAGGAATGACCCTCAGGAACCAGCTTCCTAGAGCTCCTCCCTGCCCTGTCTCAATTTATCTCATTTATTTTTGAGATTTGGGCCCCACTTTCTTATGATGGAAACCCAACTCCAGACAGCTTGCAAGAAAACAAAATCTAAACATTGCAGTGGGTTTTTTTAAAAATGCAATCTTTGCAACGCCCCCAAAAATGAAGACAAATGAAGTGGTATCAGTCAGAGCAGAACTAGGAAAACATAACTAGGAGGCTCTAGATTTAAAAAAAAAAATCACCCTCCAGAATAAAACATAAGCCTAACAGCAGGCAAAGGGGGGGGGGAGAAGTACTTTTATAAACCAAAAAAAGTTCTTTCAAATTTAATAATGATAACCGGCGGAGCTACAGAAATTGCACTGTGAAGTGGGTGGGTGGAGAAGGAAGGTGAAAGGAACACACACACACAAGATCTGAGCATGGAACTAGGGGGTGTTGTAGTTATTTTGCCTCAATTTTGAGTCTGAATCACACACACTCCCCCAAAAAACACTCCGCCATAGATCTTGCATTGGTATGACAAGCAACCGAGTGCCCAGTGCCACCTAGAGGCCAACAGAGGAACTACAGGAAAGGAACTTGCCGGGGGTGTATGCAAGTGTTTTTTTTTGGGGGGGGCAGGTTATCTGCCCCCTATTCTCAAGCCTTCAGGGTGGGCAAAGTCTATAAACACTGGAATATCCCACACACACAAAAAAAGACAGCAAAAATGAAAGGATGTGATCAAGAAGAGGGGAAATCCAACTCCTCCCATCGCTGCAGTAAGGCCCCAAATCACCCCCAACTTCCCCCACGCCTCCCCAGCACCCCCCTCTTCACCTGCATCGTTCTCCCGACGGTCCACCTCATCGTACACATCCATAGCGAGTTCCTCAAAGAGACGGTTGCTCAGCTATATTTGGGGGGTGGGGGGTGAGAGAAAGAGAGAGAGAGAAAGTAAGCTCAGCGACAGGATCCCACATGGCAATTTGAGGGTGGGGGTGGCGCTCCATATTGGTGCAGAGATGAAAACTGCCCGGCACCCCAGAAAGGAAGCATGGATTAAGGGTGACAGTCATCAAGGCACCATCAGATTCCTAAGTTTGAAGCAATCACAATGGATCACTTGATGTATCAGGTCATCAGACTCCCAGCCCCTGAAGATGGTATGTCTGACGGTCAGGAATGATGATGGGAATTCGAATCGAGAAACACCTGAGGGGGCCACAGGTCTCCCTTCCCTGATGTAAGAAGTAACATTACCTACTGCATCAAGAGATCGAGGAATGCCTCTATTTAGAAGGAATGCCTCGCTGCAGATCAGGGATGATGATGGGAGTTGGAGTCCACCAACACCTGGAGGAGGGCCACAGGTTCCCCGCACTGAGTCTAAGAAGCAGGCGTTCCCTCCAGCATGCAAGAGGCTTATTCATTTACTTATTTAAAAGCAGTAATAAACCACTTCATATTTTTAAAATCTTTCAGCGGTGTACAATATAAAAAGAAACAAGCAAACAGAGGAAGGACGCCTCTGGTTTAGAAGAGGCATTCCCTCCTGAGAGGAGGAGGAATGCCTCCCCTTAAGACCATGGATGGGGAAAGCTGTGGCCCTCTGGATACCATTGGACGCCAAAACTCCCACCAGGGCCAGCGGCCAATGGTCAGGGAGGATGACAGGAGCTGAACTCTGTCGTCAACTGGAGGGCACCATGTTGGCTACCCCAGTGTGGAAAAAAGCACATTTTCACTGTGAAGAAGGCTTGAGGAGTGGGGAAGGGAGAGGTCAGTTTCTGAACTGGCCGTGGGGGCCTTGGGACTACTCAGGGACAGGCTGGAGACCTCCTGCCAAAGGATTTCTTCTAAGCTGCACATGCAACCAGCACATTGCCTGCCCCCAAACTAGTCAAGCAATTAGTCCCATAATATTAGTGAGGATTTTTTTTGCGACAGAACTCACCAGTATCGGCACCTCTTTTTTTTGCTGCCCGTGGCACTTTTATCAAGATATGAGTACAGTCATATCCTCCAGGAAAGAAGCTCCTTTTAACAAAGCTTTTTTTGGGTGCATGGGCGGGGGGGCCGCACATTCTGATGTGGCTCCTTGTCTGCTGGACTGTGGCTGCTGCAGGGAGCTCTCTCATGCGTGGCTGGAATGACGCTCCTTGCCAGGTGGCACAGACACCTACATAGTAAACAGTGCTTCAGGTGCCCTGGAGGCACTGTTTACTGCAGACGCATCTGCTCGAGTGCAGGGGAGGGTGGCAGAGAGAGACCAAGCACAGGGTGGTGGTGGTGTCGGCAGCGGCTGCCCCTTGCCGGCCTGCTCGAGTGTATGGAGAGGAGAACTGTGCTCAAACCTTTACATTGCTGTAGCAAGATGCTCCATGATAAAAGAAAAAAGGCAAGGCAGGCATCCCTGGATGCATTTTGGACGGAGCCTTCAAGGGGTCTGTATGCAACGCCGACCTGACCTGGTGGTTCCATTTCAGACATGCGTATTGTTAGTTTTGAATAAGAAGTTTCCTGGAATATTTTGAAACGTTCTTTGTTTTCGTGTTGTAGGAACCTTTCCCTTTTCTTCCCATGCAATTCCTACCTCTGGTCCCAAAGGTTCTGTTAAAGAACTAATGTCCATAAATGCACGTTCTTCGCTAACTGAGGGATTACTGTACTGGCACGTCATATTTTTTTTCCAGCCGAAAAAGCACTAAGTAGTAGTATAAGGTTATGAAGATATGAACGAAGCCAGTATGTATCTTCATTTTCTCTTTCTTTTTAACGTTCCTCATCGATTTCTGTTTAGAAACGACCCGGCTCCTGATTAAACCCCATATGCTCAACTGCACAAAAAGTTCTTTCGCTCTGCACGGATTTGACACGGCACAAAATGTGTCTGACGGCACAGGAGGAGAAACCCTGTCCCCCGCCGCCACGAAACCCAGAGCCGCCCCACCCGCGTCAAGACTTACCGCTTGCAATTTCTTCTTCGCTGCTTTGGCGAGCTCAGAGAGGTCCAGGCTGCGGAAACAGAGGCAAAAGAAGCAGTCATTCCTCAGTCCAGGATCCATGCTCCTGGGGAGAATCGTCCATTTCTGCACACACACACCCCAAAGAAACCCTCTCTCCATCCTGGATAGCACCAGGCTCTGTTCAGTTCTGCAGGATACGATAACGAAGGCGATGCAACCACCAGATTTATTTATAATTGTTTTGGGACGGTAGTAGGAGACAACCTCATCAGCACACGAAATGGACAGAGGCGTAAGAGAGCTGGACCAGGTGGGGGGGACACAAGGGGAGAAACCTAGCAATTATAACATTTGCGCCTTTTTGGTTTAAGGAAAAGGCGAGTAAGAGTGATGTGATAGAAGTGTATAAAATTATGCATGGCACGAAGAAAGCAGACAGAGCTTTTCTCCCTCTCTCGTAACACTAGAAACCCAACGGAGTCATCCAAACAAGCCAAACGCTGGGAGATTCAGCAGAAAAGGACGGACTTCTTCAAGCTATGGAATTTGCTCCCACCAAAGGCAGCAACAGCCACCACCTTGGAGGGCTTTGAAAAGAGGATGAGACAAATCCACGGAGGTAGAGGACGCCGTCACTGACCACGAGCCACGGTGGCTATTCTCTTGCCTTTGAAAAACTCACATGGGCTCAGTAATGTATCTATTAGAACATCTAAAGTATTAAATGTAATTTTGTTACGTAAGAGCTAGCAATTATAAAACGTTATTAAAAACCATCACATATGGCAATAAAATATCCTGAATACATTCCTTGCATTCAATCTTGTGCCAGATTTTCCCCAAATGTGTTTCGACCTGTAAAGGTCTTCTTCGGTGGGCACTTTGGATTTTGGGTAGCTGGATGTTCCTGCGCTCCTTAGGCGCTTTTAGGTCTTGTAAATAATAAACCTGACCTACGCCATATGTGGTACAGATGTGTCTCTTGCTCAGTTTGGTAATTTGGACAGATGAATGAAGAATAAAAATCCTTGATGATGCAGGCCTCTCAAATTCAGTAGAATTATTTGTTTTATCAGCCAGCTATGCTCTGCCTCCATCGTCGAGGCAATGTCTCTGAATCCCAGTTGCAGGGAATCACGTGTTGGGAGAGTGTTTCTGTTGCACCCGGGTCCTGTGTGTGGGCTTCCTATAGCAGGCATCTGGTCAGCCACTGTGAGAACAGGATGCTGGACTAGATGGGCCCCCTTGGGCCTGACCCAGTAGGCTCTTCTTATGTTCTTAGTTGGGGGGGGCGGAAGGGGAAAATGGGTTAAAAAAAAAAAGATCCCAGACCCTTGCCTGATTCTAAGCATTTGCACAGTCATGAACGTAGGAATTCTCCAGCCTTGAAAAAGCCAAATGTTCCATCGATTCCCCCTGCCCTGTTTTGCATCTGATTTCCCCCCCAAACGCACGCACAAATACACATTATATGCCCTAGGCACCCTTCAGGGCCCTCGGGAATTGAGGGGAGGGCGCTGCGATAGGGCAATGGCAGGTGCATGCAGATGACAGCCGAGGCCTCGGTACCTTTGAGACATGCATTTTGGACGCACTCTGAACTCCGGAGAGGCAGCGAGGGAGAAAAAGAGATACAAAAGCCGAGCATTAACAGTAAAAGGGCACGCGGGTCTCGCAGGCTGACACTCGTCTCCTGACATCTTGCAGACACGGTTTCTCCTCTCCCAGTTCTGTCCCCTGCTGTGCCTAAACCCAGGTCCAGTCCCCAATGGCATCTCCAGGTAGGGCTGGGAGAGGCTCCGGCTTGAAACCCCAGAGAGAGCTGCCAGTCAGTGTGGACAATGCTGAGTTAGATGGGCCAGTGGTCTGACTCAATGTGCGGCACCTTCCTGTATTCCCATTTCAACCCCTTTATTCAGGACCATGAGGACTAGAACCTTACTTTAATTTTAGGGGAAGGGGCACAGTTCTGTGGTAGAGCCCCTGCTTTGCATGCAGAAGGTCCCCGATTCAGTCCCCGCCGGCATCTCCAGGTAGGGCTGGGACCCCTGCCTGAAACCCCGGAGAGCCGCTGCCAGTCAGTGTAGACAGTGCTGAGCTCAATGGACCACTACAATGGGTCTGGCTCTGTACGAGGCAACTTCCTAGGTTCCCAGGAATCCTCAGAGACCAGACATCCTATAGTTCAAGGGCCCTGAGGAGCAGGCCGCGTCCCCTGGAACTTGGGCTGAGGATTCCTTTGAAGGGCCCTTCTGGGTGGTGGTGGTGGGAAGATCTGCTGAAGAGCCATTGGAGTTTTCAGAGGAGGAAGCGGAGCCACCACCATCCAGCCCCTGAGGATGTTCCTTCATTCCCTATGTTAGTTTACACACACACACACCCAAGTGCCCTCATTTCAGCCACAGTGATTAAGAAACCTGCTTTGCAACCTTGGCTTGAGGCAGCCTTTTCCAACCTGGCTCCCGCCACAGGCTATCGGACTCCAACTCCCAGAAGCCAACATGGCCAACGGCCAGGAATGACGGGGGTTGTGGCAGCCCAGCAACATTGGGGGGGGGGACAGGGCTAAGGCTAACTGAAGGGGCCTGTTCCCCCTTTCCAAACAGGGAGTTGCAAGTTGGGAAGCCCCTACACTGGGCGTTCCCAAACTGCTGTCCACGGACCACCAGGGGTCCACGAGGTTCATTCGGGGTTTGCGGCAGGTCCGCATGAAACATTCCTATTCTTTTTTCATTGTATTTCTATTGCCCCCTTTATTTCTTATCTTGCATTTCATGGTGTTACCATTTGTATTCTACGGAATGGCAAACTGTAACACAATAAAAAGACAGTATGTAAGCAATAATATGTGAGAAGCCATAAAAAATACAATTTTTAAACAATCACACAGCGTCTAGCACAGTGCACTACAATGGCTACAACAGGCATGTAAAAAATCGTGAAGTGGCCCACCAAGACCCTCCGCAATTTTCAAGTGGTCCATTGGGATCCCCTGCTGTGCACCATCCAGAAGGCGGGACAATTTGTTTCCACTGAAATATAGAAGTGGGCCGGTTGGGGGTAAGGGGTTGCAGCAGACGGGGGGCGGGGGAGATTTCTCACCTGTCTGCCATTTGCGGGATGATGTAATGTCCATTCTTGTGATCTGTGCAGAGAGACAAAACATGCTTCAACAATCACAGCCCCTCCATCGAATGCAACCACCACCCCCTTAACACAGGCGCTCGCTCGTTTCTAAGACCCACCAGAAAAGCTACCCAGGATTCCTCACTCCCGCCACCATCACCAAAATCTGTGTCTTGCTGTGCTGAAGCAAAAACACTTCGTGCCAGGAATTATTAGGAAAGGAAGATTTAAAAACACACACACGCACATACACGGCGGTGTCATCATACACGTGGAAATTGCATCTGAGGATTCTGCTACCTGGGGATTCCGTAATTATGCATCTTGCCTTTTTATTCATTATATATTTGCCCATGTACTTTATATATATATATATGTGTGTGTGTGTGTGTATGTATATATATAATTTTCCATAATACAAAGAACACAAATAGCAAAACAGAAATCTCATGTTTACAACAGTACACAGGCAAGATAAAAGGGAAACAGCCCAAGCAAGGGTTAAAGAACAGTTACCCAACAGAAAGCCCCTCCAAAATTGCTTGTGAGTTTGGAGGGGGTGCTTGCCATCAGCCAATTCATTGACAAAAGAAAGGAAATCACACCTCTTCAAACGTGTCACAATTTGGGTGCTCTTTAGCCTAGCAACCCAAACCCGTTAATTTTTCTGGGAGAGCAAGAGACCAGATCCTGCCATGCCAGTTTCTTACCCGTGTACTTTAACTGTCCAAGTACATTATTCATAACCCATGCTGTCAAGTTTAGTTTCATTTCTTTTTGCTGTTACTTTGAACACCATTTGATTTGCTTTTTAAAAATGTGCTACTTTTACTTTCCTTTTAACCAAAATGAGTAAAAATTTATTAGTTTTTTTTAAGCCACAAGCAAATGGCAATGGGACTATTGTCAAGCCGCTTTTGAGTTTCCTGTGAGAAAAGCAGAGGATGGAAACCTCTAATTGGAAACAATCTGCTCTTGCCGACTCTTGCGTCGACAATATCGTGCACGATTCCAGTCGCTGCATCTTTGTTTTGTTTTGTTTTCAGATAATATTGTATAAAAGGAGAATTTGGAACAAAGAGGTCTCAGAGGAATGGGCAAGCCGGTGTCCTTACGAAGGTGGCCTTGCAAATGTGGGGCTTTTATTTAATTTTATGCATCAATATTTATATTAAGAATGTACAGAATTCCCCTTCAAGAAAAGGGGGAAAAATTAAGGCCAGCTCTCAAGTCACTCCCTCTAACAGCAAACGGAGGTGATGAGTGGATCATAGGAAAAAAATAATTTAAAAAATCCCGGACCCACTGAATAAAAAGACAGGCACGGGCAGGCTCAGAGGAAGGTTTGCAGAAATTATATGCATTGGGGAGTGGATGACTAAGGGGGTAATTCCCCCCAAAAAACAGGTCAATGAGGACTGAGCATGCTCAGCAGTCACAATATGGTGGCAGAGTGGGAATGGAAAACCAGGAGGAAGGGATGGAATGGAGGAGTCTGGAAGAGGACATGATTGGTTGGCTGGCTGGGACCCTAAACAGGAGCACTCCATATCACAACATTTTGTTGCAGGTTCCACTGGTTAAAAAAAAAATTAAATACAGAAACAGCCATAAAATAAAATAAAAGGTGAAGTGGTATAAAGACAGCACAGAGAAAATTAGGGCAGGAAAATTAAAATGTATTGGGGTGGGTGGGAAGAGACATAGGTGCCAGGGAAGCCTCCTTAGGTAGAGCATTCGATATGCAGGGAGCCACAACCAAGTAGCCCCCCCCCCGGTCAACACCTGCCTGAATTCAGGCAGATGAGTCACACGGCGGAGGACACTCCCAGAGGAGGCTCAGACTGCAAAGAGGCCAAGGGCAGGTCCACAGGCCATTCAGGCCAGGGCACACCTGCGGCCCTCCAGATGGTGCTAGCCCCCCAGCTCCCATCCTCCTTGGCTAGGCTGGCTGCCGTCCAGCAACATCCGGAAGGCTGCAGAAGTTCCCCTCCCCTGATTTAGGCCTTTAAAAGAAAGCATCATCACTTTCAACTGAGATTGGAAGCCGACAAAAGTTGTTTATTCGGAGGACCCCCAAGATCTTTCCAGGGCTTATCCCAGCTTAAGATTTCAGTGAGCCATCAGCGTGGGGTAATCTTGACTGGGGATATGGGGAGCCCCAGAGAGACTGGCTCCCCCCCATAGCGCCAGATGGTTTGCCTTATTTTATTTTATTTTATTTATTACCCTATTTATATCCCACCTTGTCCTTCGTGGAGCTCAAAGCGGGGTACAAACATGGTTCTCCCCCTCCTCATTTAATCCCCACAACAACCCTGTGAATTAGGTTAGGCTGAGAGGCAAAATCACCCAGTGAGTGTCTTAGCTGCACGGAGATTCGAATCCTCGTCTCCCAGGTCCTAGTCCGACACTCTAACCACTACACTATACTTGCTAATTTGCCGTTTATAGTAGGAACGCTCATCCAAGCCAAGCAGGGATTTGAACCCTGTGCTCCCAGGTCCCAGACAGGTGCTCTAACCACTACACCACCACTGGCCTTGCATGGGAAATCTCCCTGAGTCAGCTGCAGACAGTCCCCACCTGGCCATTCTCTTACCTGGCTTCCGCCCACAGAGGTAAAAAGCCAGCCTGTCTGTCAGCTCATACTGACATTCCACCAGCCGCTCAGCCAACTCGTGTTGGGACGCCTGCCTGCGGGAAGGGAGGACAACAGTCAGACAAGGTAAACCAAAGAGAAAGAGAATCCATTCCTGGTAAATGAGCTCAGGGCAAATTTAACACGTCAAATTATAGCGCAGAACTGCCGGAGCAAGGCACCACAACCTATCGGACTGTCTGCTTTGAATAGTTTTAGCTGTTCCGTTCTTTTTACTTTTGGTGGTGGGGTTATTGGGGTGGTTTACGTTGCCTCCCTTGTGTCAAAGTTTAGGCTGCAGACACCTCAAGGCAAGGACGTGTCCTTTTGTATCCTTTAAAGCAGGTCTGGGGAAACTTCTCCACTCTGGGGAGGGCCGCATTCCCCCAGGGACAGTCTTCCAGGGGCCGCATGCCAGCGGTGGGCAGAGCCAGAGGTAAACATGTGTGAAGCCACGGAGATGACTCTTCCCTGTGTACAGTGGAAAAAGCACCCTGGACCCTCACCTGGCATAATCTATGGGGCTGCGGCCATTCACGTCAGGTGCTCCAGGGTCCGCTCCGTAAACCACAAGCAGCTCCGCCTGGAGGATCTGTCCTGCCTTGGCAGCGACGTGCAAAGGCGTAGTCCCTTTCTCCTACAAAATAAAAAGGGCAAGGACTTTTGCTTTACAACCACACACAGCGCATGCCCAGAGGCACTCTTGCCTCCTCCAGCTGTTCTGCAGTTCAACTCCACCATTAAAAGAAAAGAAAAGGATGAATTCGAAGGCCTAGCCACCCGCAGAAGGACACCCGACATTTGGAGACTCACCGGGTGGAAGAAGTTGGCCTGGGCCCCCAGGGACAGAAGGCGTAAACACGTCTCCAAGTTCCCTGTCCGGACACTTGAATGCAGTTGCTGGGGAGGGAGGAGGCAGGGGGTCAGCAGACAGGAAAAACACAGCAGTCTACGCACACGGGCAGCCTAGCCCCCTTTCCCCCAACATAATCCCCATCTCTAAAGGGCTCAAGGGACAAAGACACCCCCAAAAACAGCTATCAGGTGGGGGCAGCCCCTTCATTCCATCACCACCCCAAAGAAAAACCATGTCAAACTAAAGCTGAAAATCGCCAAGCCATCCAATCCCATTCCAATAAAAAGAAGGGCCAGCTGAAACTCCAAAATTTGTTTGAATGTGACAACTGAACCACATTAAGCTGCTTCATTGTTTTATTAAATAATACCAATTTTATTAATACTAGTGCTATTACATTTATGCTCTACCTTTTCTTCAAGGAGCTCAAGGTGGCGCACATGATTCTCCTCCCCCCACCACCATTTTACCTCACAACAACCTTGTGAGGAAGGGCAGGGTCACATCACTGATATAGGTAACAACAAACACAGTAATACCTCAGTTATGGAATCCTGCAGGAAGGAAGCACCTTTCAAGGGAGACTTTGTAAAGGTGAAACTGACCAGATTTGCTGTGGCTAAGTGCCTTTACTCTAAGGTGAAACTGACTAGCCTGTGTGTTTGATTGGCATTAAAGAGATCTCTTGCTTTCTCCCAGGGCTGGGGAGGGAAGGATCCAATACGATTCAGAGAGGGAGGGTGCCAGGGAGGCACCCTTTACAGCCCTTGCTGAAGCTGCCCCCATCATCTATGAGCGGATGAAGGAACCTATCCCTGTTCCTTCCATGTTATGACTACTCTGGTCCCAAAGTTTCTGTTAAAGAAGTAATGTCCAGGAACGTGTCTACTTCCTTAACTGAGGTATTACCATAGATGAAAAGATGCACTGCTACTAGGCTCACCACTGATCGCAGACGCGCGCACACCCCCTACCTTGCTGAGGTCCTTCGCGGTCACACCATCGTCATCGCGGCACGGAAGTTTGTGGACAAAGGCCAGCATCTGGTATTTGGCACGGATGAAGTCAGACTTTGTGGGACTGTGATATATAACACGACCAGATCAATGGGGGCCTGTGCTCCCTCTCCACACCTTACATTTAACACACAAAACACCTCCCCCCCAAAGAATCCTGGGATCTGTAGTTTTGTTAAGGGTGCTGGGAATTGTAGCTCTGAGAGAGGTAAACTACAGTTCCTAGGATTCACTGGGGGAAGACGGTGTGTGCTTTAAATGTATGATGAGGACGTGACCTCACTCTGCTTGGAAGCCATTCCTTCTCAACCCCAGGTATTCATGCACTTGTCAAGATCCTGCAGAATGAGACCCAAGGGTACCTCTACACATGATCAGAGGCACTCTCTCTCCCCCTGGTTCTCCAACAGCGGAATTGTGCCCTGCTCCAGTGAGCTTAAAATTCTTACTTAAATTTTTTTTTAAATTGAGAAGCAATAACACTTACGCAATATAAAATAGAAGGCTGTGGCCAAGGCACGAAACCGTCAAATAAAAATAAATAAATGCAATTAAACATAAAGAAAACCTACCAAACACTATGACAGGCATATTCCTTGCCTTCCTCTCTTCCTGAGAGTTAGTACAAAGTAGTTCAAATTCTTTCAGATATGATCAATGGGTGTCTGCTCCCTCAACCCTTTAAAGCAGGTGGCAGGATAACCTCTGGCCCCTCCAGATATTGATGAACTACAACTCCCAGCCGCCCCAGCAACTCCCCTCATTGACCGTGGACACTGGCCATGTTTGGGAGGCCAAAGGTTCCCTATACCTGCTCTAAAGCATTAGAAACAAGAAGAACTGGCTCAAATGAAGGAAGATGTTCCGTGAAATCATAAAATCAGCTGTCCCCCAACCTGATGCCCTCCAGATGTTT
The DNA here is from genome assembly GCF_030035675.1 of Rhineura floridana. NCBI lineage: Eukaryota > Metazoa > Chordata > Lepidosauria > Squamata > Rhineuridae > Rhineura > Rhineura floridana. The sequence continues at coordinate 18,830,806 of NC_084500.1, read as the reverse complement.
TGCACTATAACTGCCACCAGCACAGCTGATGGGAGCCATAGTCCAAAACATATGGATGGTGCCAGGTTGGCAAAAGTCTGATCTAGCTCAATATGGAATGAAAAAGCGACCTTTAAAATTAAGCTGCGTTCATCCTTTGGGTTGCACCTTCCTCCTCCAAATTCCAGAACAGTCAATGCCTGCCCTCCGTGCCTCCTTGCAGATGGGATGAGTCGTGCCCCCCCCCAGTGTCCCCAGGTGGGCACCCACCAATGCCATTCTCCCCCCCCCCGGCCAGGACTCACTGGACTTTATCTTGGGGGTTTGCCTTGCGCCTGCCGCTCTGGACCTGTGCTGGATCAAGCAGCGAGTGTTCCCATATAGAATTGGCACCATTGCTTGCAAGAGTATGCACCATCTGAGGATTGGGGGGGGGGAGGTGATGGGGGGGCGTAGAAAAAAAGAGAAAGGAAGACAAGATCACCAGGAGAGCTGTAAATGAATGCAAACTGAGGGGGGAACACCACCATCAGCCCCAGGTTTGTTGCCCGCAAGGTTTGCAACTCCAAAGATTTTCCACCCAAAAGTTTCCTGCTCTCTTAAAAGTTCCCCTTGTGCCTTGAATTCCCCCTCTCTGAATAATTACATTATTTCTCCCCCCCCTGCCGCCACCGCCCATCCTCCCCTCCCCCCACAAGTCCATATATCTTCTGCAAAGCTTTTGGCTCAACTTCCCGCCCGCAAAGCAGTTTCTGTAACTGCTTCCACTCCACTCTTTTCTCCCTCTAATTCTGAAATGTAGTTACTGTAAGCTCTTTGGGGCAGGGAGCTTTGACTGCGGGAGGCTGTTATGCATTGTGTACAACGGTGGTGCCGTACAGAAACAACATCCAGCAGGATAAGGCCCTCCCCGCTGCATCGATTGGAGCAAATCTATTACCTTTAGGGGTGTCAGAATAAATATAATACGCAGGTTTTATATAGCGCTATCAATGAAGGGGGTCGGGGTCCCCCAAAAGCCAGTCCAAATTTGTGCTTGGCATGACCTGCCCTCTCCCAGTGTCTGCAGAGGTAGGTTTAAGATCACATCATGCTCAAGGCCTAGGGCGATCGGGGTGTGTGTGTGTCTATGGGGGACAGAGAAAACCCCACCCACCTTCCCAACTAAGGGGCTGGAGAAGAGAGAACTCATTTTTTCTTCAGGCACAGGAGAAGTTGACAATTCTTCCCAATGCGATACTCGCCAGGTGTAAAGATGTGCTCGCCAAAGGTGAGCTGCCTTTGTGGTCCAGTGGACACTTCTTTAGAGAGTAACATAAGCAAAGAGGCAGGTCCCTGCCTCAGGAGGATTGCAATCAGAACCAGGAAGTGGCTTCAAAGAGAGCTGCCCACCTCCCTCTTGTGGGTTACCGGCTTGCCGCTGACCCTCCACCCCAACCAGAAGGGGCCTCCCCACCCACCTGCAGCAATGTGGCAGACCACGGGCTGTGCCGAAGGTGCTTGACGATGGATATGTGGCGCCCCAGGCTGCGGTGGACACTGCAACATTCGTCGCACACCAGCACTCCACGGTTGATGGAAGCCCAACCGGGGTCTGCAGGGAGAAATCACAACCTTGGGAGGGTTTTTTTTTGGGGGGGGAGACATGTGCAACCCTCATCCTCCATCCCTTCAGGAGCACAAGTCAGAAGAAGTTCACCCACAGCTGCTAACCAAGAGTCCTTCAGACGGGCCAGTCCCACAAGCACACATCCTGCAGCACTAGGGCCACGTGTGGCCGTTGGCCTAATTTCATTTAGGTGGCAATGCGCGCAGAGGTAATGAAGGGGAAGGGGTGGCAGAGAGGGGGGGTTGCCTACCAAGCTGCACTTTATTCCAGGAATTTCCCTCCCACCTTTTGGAAAACGGGGAGCACCCATCAAAAAATCCGCTGATGCAGAAAAGAAGGGACATGACTTGTCTCCTTGCCTGGTTGCTAAGGAAACCCAAAAGGCCTCCCCAGCAACAGCATGGAGGCGCTGGCAGGAGGTAAGGGAACCCTCCCCTTGCCAGAGCGTGACGGGGAAAGAGAGACAGCAAGCATGTGGGTTTGGCCTTGGCACGTTCAAAGCATTCCGAAGTGGGAACCTCCTTCCTCTGTCGACTGCCCCCCTGCATTTTCTAAAACTGTAGAACACAGAAACTGAGCCATCTTTTTTTAAAAAGACAAAAAACATTCAGTGACTGATCCTTCCCCCTCAGGCAGGCAAAATGCCCACAAGCTTGCCGTGACATCACCAAAGCTCAGCCAATGCTCTGCCAGAAACTGCTGAAGGTCAAAAGGGCTCTTGACGCCACAGCATAGCGACAACAACATCGTTTGAGAAACTGAGCACTGGGCCCTTTTCCTCCCAGCTCTATTTAGGCCAAAGCAATTTCTCTTCCCTACCCCATGCCCCCCCTTCCCAAAATTCAGAAGCATCCCAAATGTTTGGTTATATATGAAGCATGCAACTATTATTGTTAATATTTATTGCATTTCTATCCCACCTTTTCTCCAAGGAGCTCAAGGTGGCGTACAAACATGGTTCTCCATCTCCTCATTTAATCCTCACAACAACCCTGTGAGGTAGGTTAGGCTGAGAGGCAGTGACTGGCCCAAGGGCACCCAGTGAGCTTCATGGCTGACTGGGGATTTCAACCCTGGTCCTAGTCCTACTCTAACCACTACACCATACTTGCTAATTTGCCATTTATAGTAAGAATGTTCATCCTGCGAGTTCCTGGCTATTTTTTCACCTCAAAAAAATTGTTGAGGGGGTGGCCGGGCGGGGGCAGTTCTGTCAACTCAAAAGAAAACTTTAAACGTTTTTTAAACGTGCAACCTGCCCTGCGTGAGGCACCTTCAGAAGATAAAGAGCTACAGGAATGACCTTGTACATGGCAAACATATGGGGGGGGCGGTATGTGTGAGGACAGCAAACGATTCAAGGCTGCCGCACTTACCCTATTCCGAATCCCCCCCTCCCTGCAACCCGCCACACAGCTACCCGGCTCAACTGTTAAAGCACTGCGCAATCGTCACACCTCCCTTTGCCTGTGCAAAAAAGGCTCCCACGCAAGTAGCTATTCCAAGCTTGGCACCCACACCCTGAACTCCCCGGGGATGCACCCAAATTCGCCATGCTAACCCTCTGCTATCCTCCGCGCCCCCACCCCGGCCACAATTCAGGGCAATCAGAAGATTCACCAACCCATTCCTCAATTCTCTCCCACCCTAGGGAGCCCCCCCCATAGAACCACCCCACCAACAGCACCCGGCAGACTCAGTCTGGGTTTCTCCCCCCCCCCAAAAAAACCCCCACAACAGGCTTCTCCACTGCCCGCCAATCGTTGCTCAGCAGCTGACCACCTGCTTGGCACGTAGAAGGTCCCAGGTTTGATCCTCAGCATCTCCCGACAGGGCTGCGAGAGGACCCAGCCTGAAATCCTAGACAGCCGCTGCCAGTCTGTGTAGAACAACAGCAAGCTAGGTGGACCAGCGCTCTGACTCAGTATAAGACAGCTTTCTATGTTCCTATATGCAGCCGTGTACCCAGGCCCAACTATGGGCCACCAAAAGTCCTAAGAGATGACCAGAGGACTTCTGAGCACGTAAAGAGTTTGCGCTCAGCAAACCCAAGCACAGATAAGACACAGAATTGCTTCCAGATGACATGAAACACTTCAATCCCCAGCACCTCTTTGCTAAGATTTTTAAGCGAAAACTCTGCCGCCTTTGCAACGGTTACACCCTCGGAGGCCATCTGTGGATGCCGCCTGGAGGCTCCGAGACGTCATTTGCCCCCTTGCCGGGAGGCCCAGCCTTTACGCCCCCTTCCTCCCCCCCCCAAAAACAGGCACACTGGGAATCTTTTGTTCCCCGGCACAAAAGGACATTTGAAAGCGGGAAAGCTGCCCGCTGAGTGGGTGTGGGGGAGGAGAGATGCCCTGTGCCAGCTTGGAACCCAGTTTGGCTCATGCCAACCAGCCAGGCCGCTCCAGAGCGTGCCCCCCTGGACCCAGACGGAGCAGGACCCTCGGAGGAGAGGCACCCTAACCCAAGAGGTCCAAAGCACCAAGAACGACAGCCAACAGAGCCCACAAGCAGCAGCACAGAAGTCTGCCCTCTGCCCCACTCTTTTCCAGCAGAACAAGGCAGGACGGACCCCCCCCACACACAACCTCCCCCCAAACACAGCAGGCCTTGCTTTCCACAATTTGAAGCAAGCCTATTCCCGTAGAAAGAGGGCCCTCCCCTTCGGAAGATCATTAAATCCAGGGCCTAAAAATGACCTCCCCAAACATATCGGGTTCACTTTAGGAAGGTCCACAGCTCTGGAGCACCTGCTTGGCATGTAGAAGGCCCCAAGTTCAATCCCTGGCATCTCCAGGGAGGGCTGGGATAAGATACCCTGCCTGAAACCCCAGAGAGGCACTGCCAGCCAGTGTAGGTCACAGCAGCTAGATGGACTCGATATAAGGCGGCTTCCCGGGTTCTTATTAAGTCAGCCCGTAACTCAGAACCATGAGGATTGGAATCTTGTTTTACTCTTCAGGGAAGGTCTGCAAGCCCCTGCTTTGCATGCTGAAAGTGCCTGGATCAAACTCTGACATCACCAGGCAGGGCCGTGAGAGACTCCCTGTCTGAACCCCTAGAGGGCCACTGCTGCCAGTCAGTGTAGACAAAACTGTGTTAGATGGACCTCTGGTCTGATTCCTGTGCCCCCAACTGACATCACCCCCACCCCCTTGCTCTCCCAGTCCTGACCAGCACTGCAGACAACAGCCTTGCACGGTCAACTATAGAGGTTCCTACTGCTACCGAGATGCAAGGCCAGCCAGCTGCCTTGACAAAGTGTATTTGGACAAAAATCACAAGGAAGAAGAGAAGTCAACCAGCGCCTTTTAGGCCCAGATAGCTAAATGAGCCTCCACGTTCAGAGGCAGTCTACCTCAAAGTACCGGGGGCCAAGGACATGAAACAGGCCTGCTGCCTTCCTGCCTCACCTGTGGGCTTCGGAGAGGCTCCGGGCTGGTGAACTCCAGGATGGGAGACACGCCTTGGCCTGATCCAGCAAGACTCCTGCGTCCTTAGCCGTGACGCAGTAATGGAGCCTCTCCAGTTAGGGGAAGTCTACTTGGGCTGCATGGAGCCCAGGCCCACGGCTGCTACAGGCTGAATTTGCCCAGCCCATCTGCTGCTGCCTCCCCCATCTCGCTGCATCCATCTCCGTTTCATGAGCTGCCCACATTTTTGCAGAGTGAGTCACTTTCTCAACCCAAAATCTCACCCTGCTGGAACACACAGAGTTGGATTTCCCCACCCCCAGGGCACACCCCCAAAGTTTGCTGAGCCCTGCTAGAGAAGGGGGGCACAGCTGGGCCGGGAGGGAGATGATCAGATAGACAGATATGCAGAGGATGGAGATTAGATTACATTAGATTAGATAGACAGACAGATACCAGGGTTCAAATTCCCACTCTGCCATGAAGCTCACTGGATGACCTTGGGCTACTCACAGTCTCTCAGCCTATCTTACCTTGCAGGGCTGTTGTAATGACAAAATGAGGAGGGGAAAACCCACGCAGACCACCTTGAAGAACAAGGTAGAATATGCATGTCAAAAGAAATAAATAAAATTATGCCAAGCAGGGATCCTTGGCGAATTTCGTTACCAACTGACCCAATTAGCATTGCCCGATCTACCGCATGGATTGGGACCAAATTACCAGCCAACTTTTTGCACCTCCTAAAATGTTCACACAAAGTTCCTCTGCTTAAAAAACAGCCGCCACCACCTTGTATATAAAAATCTGACCTGAAAGGCTCATTTTTGGAGAAAAAGCATTTGTAAATGCTTGAGAACAAGGAAGTTTAGAAATACATGTCTAAATGGGAACTTTTGTGTGAACTGAATAAAAAGAAATAAAACAATCGCAAAATTGATCCAGAAGCCAGATTGGAGTCCTGGGTGAATAAAAGTGAAAATGACACCTCTCTGGGAGCAGAATAGTGCAAATGGCACTGATAAGCACAGAAGACAGTAAAGCTCTGTGTGAGGTGGGGGGGGAGAGAAAGAGAGAGAAGAGAGAGAGATTGGCTTACAGTTGCCCAGTGAGAGCTTCATGGCTAAGTGAGGATTTGAACCCTTGCCCGACACTCTTACCATTACACTGCGCTGGCTCTGGACCAAATCAGATCACTGGGATCTCTAGACTTAGGAAAGGTGTGAGGCTGCTGTAGCCAGACTCCAACTGCCCTAAAACAGGGATCCCTGGCTTAATCCTACTGGCTGTGTGGCACATCAGTCAGAGAGTGAGAGGAAGAGAAGGGCGTAACTCACTGGTAGAGCACCTGCTTTGCATGCAGAAGGTCCCAAGGTTCAATCCCCAGCACCTCCAGGTACAGCTGGGGAAAACTCCAGTGTGGAATCCTGGAGAGCTGCTGCCAGTCAGTGCAGACAATACTGAGCTCGATGCGCCAACTCTCAGTATAAGGTCCCGATATCTGTGTCCTCTTAACAGAGATCCTTTTCATAGAATCATAGAGTTGGAAGGGGCCTATAAGGTCATCAAGTCCAACCGCCTGCTCAATGCAGGAATCAAACATAAGGCATCCCTGACAGGTGGCTGGCCAGATGCCTCTTGAATGCCTCCAGGGTTGGAGAGCCTACCACCTCCCTAGGTCATTGGTTCCCTTGTCATACCACTCTAACAGTTAGGAAGTTTTTTAACTGCATACGCCAAGGTTCGAACCCATCACCTTCTGCATGCCACCATTGAAGGACGGCCCTCTGTTGCCACCTCCCCTTGTCTGCAGGGGGGGGAGAGCATGACAAGAGGCCTTTCTCCCCCACCCCACCCCCGGAATGCATTTGCTATAAAGAGCGCCTTTCAGCCGAACACTGGACATATTCCCACACTAGCACATTGGCCTTCGTCCTTTTCAACGGCCTGTAACTCCAGGTCACAGAGCATCAGAGTTTGGGGAGTGAGGACTTGTGGCCCAAGGGGGGGGAGGGGGGAGAAGGTAGATCCAGATCTACCAATAGATTTGCAGTAGATTCACCAGGGATTCTGTCCCCCCCCCAATTCTGTTAACAGCAGCAGCAACAAAATGGCTTTTTTATCCACATAAAATTAGACTGCTGAAATTAAGAAAGCTGGGGAGTGGGGGACCAGGAGTGGGTTTTTGTGCATGGAAGGACTGCAGGATCAGTTCTGTTCTGGAACTGAAAATTCTTAGGCTCAGAATGTGCTCAGAGTAAGGGTGAGAGAGGAATTTGGTTTGGCTTACTTTTTTTTAACATGATCCTACTGAATTTGCACTTCCTGGAGACAATACACAAACTGACTTAGATGGACTGACAATCTGACTCAGGATAAGGCAGCTTGCTAACTTCTGCTTAAATCAACTTTTAATTCAGAACCATGAGGACCAGAATCTTGTTTTGTTCTTAGGAGAAGAGCTGTAGCTCTGCGGCACACCACCTGCATGGCATGCAGAAGTTACCAAGTTCAATCCCTCACGGCATCTCCAGCTAGGGCTCGGAAAGTCTCCTAGTCCGAAACCCTGGAGAGGCACTGCCAGACAGTGCAGACAATCCTGAGCTGCATGGAGCAAGGATCTGACTCTCATTACAAGGACAATTCTTACGTTCCTTACCAGATCACAAGTCTTCTGCCACTTTCAAAAGGACGGCGCGTGATGTGCACCCAAGTCCTACCGCTGGGGGATTCATAAAGGCACCTTCCCAGCTCAGAGCTGACACTGTTTATATCATGATCTCATTTACCTGCATGTTTCAGATTCCCCCACCCCTCACCCGAGTCTTTTCCTGAGAAATGAAAGGTATGCAGGAGCGTGCCAGTCATTAGTGCTGCGCATGCAATCCAGAAAGGAAAACGGAACAACAGACTCTCTGGCTGCAGCCAGAATCCACAAACAGGGAAAGGTGTTTGGCCAGCCATTGTTAGCAACCTGGAATTAAGACAACTGTTCTTATGGAGGTCTGTGGCTTCCTTTATGGAATCAATCCATCTCTTGTTTGGCCTTCCTCTTTTTCTACTCCCTTCTGTTTTTCCAAGCATTATTGTCTTTGCTAGTGAATCATGTCTTCTCATTATGTTTCCAAAGTATGATAACCTCAGTTTCAACATTTTAGCTTCAAGTGATAAATGCCTAAATTGGGGAGAGGGAAAGGCTCAACAATTCTGAAGAAGTTCCTGGTATGGTCTGAAGCGAAGAATTCAACCCAAGCACCTCCACTTTTGTGTTTTAAAAGCTGCTAGCCCCATGAAGGTGAAAGCAGGTGGGGAGGATTTGATAAAATCTCAGAAGCCGGAGGTGGGAGTTCAGCATGATTTTGTGTGTGTGTGTGCATAATTTCAGTTCTCAGAAAACACAGAAAATTAAGAAAATGTGTATGCAGTTGCTTGTCTTATGCTTGTAAGATTTGGGGGTTTTTTGGGGGGGACAGAGTAGACCTTTCTGTACACCCCTCCAGCTTCAGGTTGAGTGGGAGACCATTTTGCACAGCAGCACCTGTCAATTTTTTAAAAACTAACTTAATTTTGGGTGCTTCAGATGGATAAAGAAGAAACAGCAAGATACAAATCTCAAAAATAAACAGAAGGTGTTTTATTTATTTTCAAATGAAAGGTCGCAATAAAAATTAACAGGGTTCAAAGGACAGCAGCAGACATTTAAGACCGCCAACGAGGAAACTGAACACAAATCTCCCCACTGCAATCAATGCTCCAAGACAGTGGTAAATATTTTAGTAAATACTCTGAGCATTTGCTTCTTGAGAGTTATTTGCATCCACGGGATACATAAAAGGTGTCCACGTTCAAAGTAAGTCTCTGGGGTTTTTTTCTCCCATGGTCTCTTATTATTGACTCAACTTGCATGATTTTATACAGGCAAACAATGTTCATAATTTATGCAGGCCACTGTAGGGTGCTAAATCCCCACCCAGATCCCAAAATGTACACCACAGGTCAGCCAGCAGGCAACATTAAGTGATCAAACTGTGCTTGCAACTGGACTTGCTCTGCAAGACTTTACAGAGTCAAAGACCACTAGCCCAATGAGCTCAATATAGTCCACACGGACTGGCAGCAGCTCTTCAGGCCTTAGTCAAAAGCCTCTCCCAGCCCTACCTGGAGATGCCGGTGACTGAAGCAGGAACTTTCTGCATGCAAGGCAGTGGCTCTACCACTGAGCTACGGCCCTTTCCCTTAAAAACAAATATTCTAGTCCTCATTGTTTTAAATCAAAAATCAAATAACTTTATTACGGTCATAGACCAGCAAGGTTTTAAATCAGGGATGGGAACCTGTGGCCCTCCAGATGTTGTGGGACTCCATCTCCTGTCATCCCTGACCATTGGCTGTTCTGGCTGCTGGGGCTGAGCTGGGAGTCCAGCAACATCTGGAATAGTCCCCATTCCTGTTCAAAATAAAGAGCTGCTTTATCTCAAGTCAGCCAGGGCTCTCCACGCTTTCAGCAGCGAGTCTCTTCCAGCCCGGCCTGGCAAGGCCAGGAACTGGCCCTGAGCTCTTCTGCATGCAAAACAGGTGCTCTGCCACTGAGCTGCACAGCTCTTCCCCTAAAGAGTAAAACAAGATTCTGGTCCTCAGGGTTTATTTATTTATTTATTTATTTTATCACATTTCTAGACCGCCCTATAGCAGAAAGCTCTCAGGGCGGTGTACAACAAATAAAATCACAATTAAAATATGAGCAAGTGTGAAAAATATAGTACAATTATAAAAACATTAAACATGATAAAAATCTGAAATAGAGTTGCCGTTGAGTTTATAAATTAAGATCCATATTCGGTTTAAAATATTAAATTTAAAATGTTTAAAATGCCTGGGCGAAAAGGTAGGTTTTTACCTGACGCCGAAAAGATAACAAAGAAGGCGCCAGGCATATCTCGTCTGGGAGGGCATTCCATAGTTCGGGGGCCACCACCGAGAAGGCCCTAGATCTAATTATTGATCTCCGGGCCTCTTTATGAGTTGGGACCCGGAGAAGGGCCTTCGACGTCGAGTGTAGTGAACGGGTAGGTACATAGTGAGAGAGGCGTTCCACCAGGTATTGCGGTCCGATGCCATTTAGGGCTTTATAGGTAAGAACCAACACTTTGAATCTGGCCCGGAAACATATCGGTAGCCAGTGCAGCTGCGCCAGGACAGGTGTTATATGGTCAAATTTCTTTGTCCCAGTGAGAACTCTGGCCGCAGCATTTTGCACTAGCTGAAGTTTCCGAACCGTCTTCACAGGTAGCCCCACATAGAGTGCATTACAGTAGTCCAATCTAGAGGTTACCATAGCATGGATAACTGAGGCGAGATTCTCCCTGCTCAGATAGGGTCGTAGTTGGGCTACCAGCCGAAGCTGGTAGAATGCATTCCGTGCCACCGAGGCTACCTGAGCCTCAAGTGACAGGAGTGGATCTAATAAGACCCCCAAACTACGTACCTGCTCCTTTAGGGGGAGTGTAACCCCATCTAGGGCAGGTCGAACGTCAACCATCTGGGCAGAGGGCCCTCCCACCAACAGCATCTCAGTCTTGTTAGGATTGACTTTTAGTTTCTGAATTAAGGGCTGGTTTAAACAGGAAGATGGGAAGCTACCTTAATGCTCCATCTAGCTCAGTACTGACTACCACATCAACCTGCAACAGCTCGCTGCCATCTCGCTAGCTGCTGGCAACCTCCTAGCGAACAACACCAAACCTAACAGCAGGGACTGTCCACAGGACACAGGACACGGTTTGGGGTGTGGCCGGTGCCTTTGGGTTCCCAGAGGCCAGGCCTCTGCGCTCCCAAGTTCATCCCACACCCTGTTTGGGCAAAGACGCAGCTCCAGGACACGATCAAACAAGGTCAGGCGGAAGTTGGGGCTGCCAAACAAGTTCAGAGTTGCTGCTTGGCTCTGCACCGGCCGTGCCCACACACGGCACACCCCATGCCCGGGGAGGAAAGCATTGGCTGCCAGCTACGGGCGCCCACCCGATAAAACTAAGCTCTGAAGGGAAGGCCCAGGAGTTTTCGTGACCAGTGCCGACAACATATCCCACGCATCCAGAGTTGGGCGAGGAAAAGCAGACAAAGGCAGGAGCTCAGGGGTAGAGCACCTGCGTGGCATGTGGAAGGCCCCGGTTCAATCCTCAGGATCTCCAGGTAGGGCTGCGATGGACTCCCCACCTGGAGAGACACGGCCAGTCGGTGTAGAGACAATACTGAGCTAAAGGGACTAACTGGCTACAAAGCACCTTCCTACGTTCCTGTTTTAATTGACCCTTAATTCAGAACTATGAGGACTAGAATCTTTATTTGCAAGGGAAGGGCTGTAGCTCAGTGGCAGAGCACCTGCTCAGCATGGTGAAGGTCCTGAGTTCAACCCCTGTCATCTCCAGGTAGGGTTGGGAAAGCCTGGAGAGTCACTGCCATTCAGTGCGGACCGTCATGACTTGGCATAAGGCAGATTCCCTAGGACCCACAGGGCAGTGAACTAGTAGGAGGGTGAGCTACAGGACTCCTGGGTCCCTTTCCAACTGAGACTGATGTGGTGGGGGTGCAGGAGAGGCACAATGGGGGGGGCAAGACGGGTGTTGGGTGACTTCCGCCCTGGGGCTGAACCGAGGTGGGAGGTGAAACAAGCCTCACGCTACAGGATGCCCGGCTCTCACAGATGGGAGGGCTCCTCCCCGCATTTCCTTCCTATCCAGGCCTGGCCAGGACAGCGCTTCTGGCTCACAGGCGTGACCAGCGAGGTTCAGACTGCGGCAGATGGAAAGAATGGGCAGTGGGGGCGAAACTCATTCCACCGCCCCGACAGGCAAACAATACATGCCATAGAGTTTACGGGACAGAAGGATGCGTGAGTGTATGTGCAAAGGGAATCGTTACTTCTTGTTGTTGTTATTAATGACATTTACATCCCGCCCTTCCTTCTGAAGGAGCCAAGGGCGGCATCGGATTCGCATATTGACTGTGCCGGCTGCTATCCAGGCTCAGCCTCGTAGGGTACCGAAAACTGCCCTGCTAGACTGGACACCGAGTCCACCAATCCAGGGTTCTGTCTCCGACAGTGGACAGCCAGGCACAACTCGCAGGCAGGATCTGGGCCAGGTGCTCCCTTATACCCTGACAGAGGCACAGTGGCAGGATATCGAGTGATAAACCTAAGCTCTGTATAGCCACCACACCTAACAGCCCTCACCAGAAGCTGCCTTGTAGAAAGTCAGACCATCTAGCTCAGTGGTACCTACTCCACTAGTGGAGACGTATTCTCCACTAATGTGCCTTTATTATTATTATTATTATTATTAAGCCAATTTTTTATTCTCACAACAGTCCTGTGAGGTAGGTTAGGCCGAGAGCGAATGACTGGCCCAAAATCACCCAGCGAGTGTCACGGTCGAGTGGTGATTTGAACCCTGGTCTCCCAGGACCCAGTCCGACACTCTAACCACTAGACCACACCTATGACATTCTGTAGGATGCGGTGGCACAAGGAGATAACTTCCCCAGGTGATCTATGTGACCTCACAGGTGTGTACCGGACCAGGCGGCCTTCATTCAATTACACAACAGTCGAAATGGGTCTGATTGCTCCTCATTCACTGACTTTGTCAGTATCAATCAATCAATCAAATCTTTATTTACAGTCAACTGACCACAAATACAGAACATAATGTTAGATGTTATGAAATAAAAGCTACATAATAACACAACCTACAACCACTGACTTTGTCATCGCTCCAATTTTACCTTATCCTATTTTATCGTACGCCACTTCGGTAACTTTTGGTGGTGACAGAGTTTATCAATCTGGAGCTGGGCGCCCTCCAGCTGATTTGGACTACAACTCCCAGGGTCTGGGCTTGTCTAGAGCAGGTGGGAGTTGTAGTCCAAAACAGCTGGAGGGCACCAAGTTGGTGTCAAGCGCTGGCCTAGAGAAACTTCCCTTCAAAGCAAAGTAACATTCTAGTCCTCATGGTTCTGAAAAAGTTGAAAGAGTGGCCTGCACAAAGGGGTGCGGGCGTGTTCGCTGGGGCCTCAGCCACTATGGCTCTCATTAATTCCCTCCGCAAAGTATCTCACTACCTAGGAATATAGAAAGCTGGCTTATACCTAGTTGGATCACTGGCTCATCTAGCTCAGAACTGCCTGCACTGACTGGCAGAAGCGGCTCGCCAGGATATCAGGCAGGGAGCCATTCCCAGCCCTACCTGGAGATGCTGCTCAGGGCTGACTCTGGCACTTTCTGCATGCCAGGCAGGGGCCCTGCCACTGAGCCATCGCCCTTCTTATTCCCTATTCCGGAGTCCCCAGCACCAACTCCCAGAGACCAGCGAGGATCTCCCTCTGCTTCTCTCCCAACCCCCGTTCCCAAACCCTGAAGGATAAGCGTAGGCACATCCGGCACAGATGGCAATGAAAAGAAAGTCAGCTTGACAGATGTCTGCATTTTATGCCCACGGGACCCTTTGGCACGATGGAATGGCTTGCCATGGGGATACTCGTGCGTCAGGAAAGCTTTCTGTGCCAGTGGCATCCCTCTCTTGCCTGCCACTAAGACGGGGAGGCTGGATTTCCACCCATGGACGCCCTTGTCCCTGCACCCTCCCAGTTCAGAGTAAACTGCCTCTCTCTTCCCCCTCACCATCCAAAGCAAGACACTGGGGCATTGCGGTGACCAGTGGGGATCAATGCCCCTTAGCCACAGGAGGAGATGCATCCCACAAATCAGGAGTGGGGAACCTGCGGCCCTCCAGGTATTGCCAGCTCCTATCACCCCTGACCATTGGCCATGCTGGTTGATGAGAACGGAAATCTGGCAACATCTGGAGGGCCATGGGTTTTCTCCGCCCCCATGCTAGGCCTTGCGAGGCTGCCAGAATTTATCTTTTTAAATGTCAGTATGGAATAGGTGAGAGTAATAAAGAGAGAGCAAGAAACAGAAAATACCTATGGGCATACAAAGAGTGCATTCCACACACCAATGAATAGCCAACGCTCCTTCAGACACCTCTCTGGCTTAGAAAAAGGCTCAAGTGCTTTTTCTTTTTAAAGAGCTTAACCACCACAGAGGAACTGAACGTGGAAAATCCTCTGTTCCATATAATATGCTTTTTTTAAAAAAAGAAAAGGTATCTGCTAATATCAAATGTTAGTGGCTGTCATAGCAGACCCCTTGAAATCAATGGGTCTACTCCAGGTAGAATTTAGTTGCATATCCCCCGTATAGTATGGTGGAAAACTGGAACACAACCCCCCCCCCTGTAAAATTAAAATGATGCCACACATCTGTGAGTAAGCTTTGTGATCTGAAAGGTGCATTTAAAATTCTCAAAACTCTTCTGTTTAAAAAAAAAAAGTTACAAGGTTCTCAGTGAGCCCAACCTTCCATTAAATAGCCCTTTGTGGCTTGAGGCCACCGGCCCAGACCCACTTACTTGGGAGTAGGCCCCATTGAACTCACTGGGACTTACCTCTGGACAGACGTGTACAGAGTTTCGGTAATAACTTTAGCAAAATGGCTAAAAATGCAGGGAGGTTCCTGTTTGTTTATTGAAACACACTGATGCTCAGAGGGAGCACTGGCTTGTTATGATTATTTGTATTTGATAGAAAGAACCAGCTTAAAAAAAAATAACTATACAGTAGTTTTAAAAGGCCACATACGTTTCTAGACCTCATGATCAATGAGATTCAATGCTTAGACTACATCAAAAGCTTTAACGCCCAGCATGTACACAAACACACACACAAACATCCAGGCTTTGTCCCTTCCATATACGCTTAAAAAAAGCACCCATTACCTAAACTAGTTTTGCTATTGTACAAAACGTACAGATCTATTAAAATGTAAATTTAGCCTGACTTCTCATTACAACTGCAGAAGTTAGATTTGGGAGAAGAGGTATGCATTACAACACACACAGATGTATGGAAATAAAAATTATTGATCCTTACGATTTACACAGTGCCACCAATGCCCGTGTTGCTTTACAGGAACAGGTAGGGACAGGTCTCTGCCCCAAAGAGTTTACAATCAAAACAAAAAGAGGAGGATGAAAAGGGGCACTTTGAAAGACCCACAGCTTAAAGGCCTCAGCCCAAGTCTAGCCTAGCCGGGAGAAGGAATCTGAAGCAGAATCAGTCAGCAATCTCAGGAGGAGAATTTGTTGTATTCAGACCCTGGTGCTGAAACTCGAAACTTTAAGTTTGCATTTCACATTTTCCCCCAAAACAGTAACTGACATTTTATTGTTTGCACACTAGGCACACAGAGACAGAGAGTGCCTTGGCACCAGCAGACACACACACACACATGGGGGGAGGAGAGTAACAAGATCTTGCTCTTGCCCTCTGCAGGAAACAGACCCCCACCATTTACGTCTCTCTCTATTGTTCCTTTAGGCAAGAGGTTCTGGATCTTTCTGCTGTACACGGGGAGCTGCCTGCGTTAGTATCACAGGCCCACCTAGCGCAATATTGTCGACACTGACTGGCAGTGGCTGTCTACGGTTACAGGCAAGGGAGTTCCCAGTCCTACCTGGAGATGCCAAGGATCGAAGCTGGCGCCTTCTGCATGCAAAGCACACACTCTTCCACTGAGCTACCCCCCTTTGCCCAACAGGATGTTTTAATCTAGACTGTTTTATATGCCTTCTAGAACCTCCCCCCCCCCGCCCCCGGTAATTTCAGCAAGGCTATCCCAACATATAATTTAGCGATGCATCCTTGCTTTTAAATTTGCCTGATTTTATTTGTATATTTTGAGAACTGATTTATATTGTTTTATTATGTACACCAGTTAAGAGGCTTTTTGATTAAGCAATTCACAGATCCTTCTAAATAAAGTAAAATAAATCAGGATGCAACAAACTGTGCTGTCACCCTGCTTGCAAGTGCATATTGAGGGGTTATTGGGGAGTCACCCCAACATAACACAAGACACCCCAATACTCAGGTAGTTTCATGCACACGCATCTTGCATATATTGGACTAGCCAGAAAGCACAATCACTCAAAGACACCACCAACATTTCAGAGTACCAGAAAGCCCAGCACAATATCGGCACTGTAGGATATAGTTTTTGGATCTGCCTCACACAACCCAAAAAGTCCCCCCTCCCAGCAACTGTTCTCCAAAGACACCTTAAGTAACCCCAGGAACACTCTGCTTGAACTGTGTAATGTTTCGGCATTTAGGATTTGAACACAAACTATCCATCAATTCCACCACTCTGTTTCTGACAGTGGGAAGCTCACAAACAGGGCACTCCGAGATACACTGCTCCTGTACAGGGAAGCTCAAATGTAGCTATCGCTCCCGATAAGTCTTCTCCTCCCCGAGTCTGTCTAAATCCCAAAGCAGGAGGACTAGTAAGCCATCGAGGGCCTCTTCAACCTTCTGTGAACCACCAATCCTCCTACCCCCGTGCAGCCCTGAAGGAATAATGGTTCCTTGACTCGGATGCATGAATGAGCCTTCTTGGATTTAGATGCTATAAAGACAGACATTTCTTTTTGCATTACAAATGCAATTTTTAAAAAATGACAAACCCACACTTAATGCTATCCATAATCACAAGAACATAGGAACCTGCTTCATACAGACCAAAGGTTCATCTAGTTCAATATTGTCTGCACTGATTGGCAGAGTTTCAGGCATGAGTCTTTTCCCCCCAGCTCCACCTGGGGATGCCGGGAATTGAACCTGGGGGCTCCTGAATGCAAAGTAGATGCTGTACCACTGAGCAACAGCTCCTCCCTTAAAAAAAAAAAGTTCCAGTCCTCATGATCTGATTTAAATAGGAACATAGGAAGTTGCCTTCTACAGAGTCAGACCACTGGTCCATGTAGCTCAGTGTTGTCTACACTGACTGGCAGCAGGTCTCTCCAGGGTTTCAGGCAGGGGACATTCCCCGACCCTACCTGGAGATGCCAGGGACTGAACCAGGAACCCTCTGCCTGCAAAAGCAGACGCTCTACCACTGGCTGAGCTATGGCCTGCAGATGTCTCAAGAAAGTGAGCCAAATTAGAATCAAAGAACATTATGAGCGCTAGGGATTGGTTTTGAGTACTAGAACTGAGCTGACCATCCTTCTATACCAAAAACATTTTTAAAAATCTATTCCTAGTTACTACAAATTTTCTTCATTTCGGCATGGAGGGAGAGTCCTTTTGTTATTTAAAGTCTCTGGAGTCAGAAATCCTTGCTGATCTCCTGCAAATCGCCCCAAGATTTCCTGCTAGATCCTGATTTATGTTATTTATTAGATTTATATCCCACCCTTCCTCCCTGCAGGAGCCCAGGGCGGCAAACAAAAGCACTGAAAACACTCTTAAAACATCGTAAAAACAGACTTTAAAATACATTACAAGAAAACACTGTCCGCCCACCAAGGACCAAAGGCAGCCGCAAGAAAACTCAGAGTCCCTACGCCACCGTATCCAAGTTCTAGGAGGCCAGAGAGTTGGGGACCCTCCACCTCCCACCACAACCGCCCCCAATAATTCAAATGCCGCCGCGCAACAGAAGGAAGCGCCACCTTCATTTCAGAGCGCGCCAAACTGAGGTCCCAGCTGCACAATACTTTCAAAGCAGTATCATACCCCCGTTCAACAGGCATGGCTTCCTCCAAAGAATCTTGGGAACTGTAGTTTGTTAAGGGTGCTGGGGACTGTTAAAGAGACCCACTATTCCCCTCACCGAGCTACAGTTCCCAGGGTTCCTTGGATAGAGAGACTGGCTGTTAAACTGCTCTAGGAACTGGAGGTCTGCGAGGGGGATGGGGGCCCGTCTCCTAGCACCTCTCCGCACCCTTCACAAATTACACTTCCCAGGATTCTCTGGGGGAAGCCATGACTGTGTAGGATCACGGTGCTTTTGGATGGATAGCGCAGAATGGGGCCAGAGTCACCTGAAAGCAGGCCACCTTATTTTATATAAGGAGCAGCCAAATGGGCCATCCAGAGCAGAAGAGGAGGGTGCGCTTTGCGGGGAGGAGTGGCGGAACTCTGCCCCAATGACCTTACAATCTTCTACAAACCCACAGGCACAACGGAGCTCCAGGCTGGTGTAGGGAGGCCTTTGTGGGGAAGCTGGCAACCAGGTGCCCAAGTGTCACCCGCACACCCCACAAGGCCAAGAGGGTTCTCCGGACAGGGGAGTCCCCGGACGCCTGGGTTCTATCTGCCACACTGGCGGAGGGAGACAAGGCTGCGACGGGGTGGGGGCTGTCTGTTGGGCTCCATTCCCAGTCATGAAAGAGCAGCAGCGTGATAAGGGGGGGTGAAGGCTGAGGGAAGGGAGGGGCCTCTTAGGGTGCCTGGGTTCTGTTCCCAGGGATGGAAAGTGGGGGAGCAGAGGCAGGCCACTAGCATTGGGGGCTGAGGAGGCCGGCCCCCTGTTTTATTTATTTATTCATTCATTCATTCAAATAATTAAATTTATTACAGAATTTTTTTCTGGCACCCAATCCCCACTTTTTTCAGTTCCCACCTCCTGGAACTTTTAGACTGGCTATGGGTCTGAGGAGAGATAAGAATGCGGGCTGGGTGAGGGGTGTCATGTGTGACCGAGGAGGGTTGTGGAGTCCTTCCCATCACAGAGAAACAGCTCAGAGAAGCAGAATGAAGGGACTCCAGGATGCAATGGAACCTGTTTCTGATTCATTGGGGGGGGGGGGGAAAGAGACACCAGGACGCCTGGGTCCTATATATTCCTGGCCTTTCTATCATGTGAACGCCTGGGACCAACTCCTGGTGTTTCTATGTTTTTGGGGGTTTTTTGGTGGGGGGGACACCAGGACGCCTGGGTCCTACACTCCTGGACTTTTTATCCTGGGGACGCCTGGGTCCTCTTCCTGTCGTCTCTATGGCGAGGCGAGTGGGCTCCAGGACGCCTGGGTCCCCTTTCCCGGGGAACGAAAGGGGCAGATGCGGGCGCCTGGCTCCCGCGGTGGGCGACGCCAGCCGGGGCGGAGGGAGAACAAGGCGAGCCTTCCTCCTCCTCCTCCTCCCTCCCCCCGCGAGACTCCGATCCCTGCAGCGGCGGCGCCAGGAACCGGCGCAGCAGGCCCGGCCGCGCGGGCGAGGAGGCGGACGCCGTCGCCACCGCCGTTTCCTGCGCCGCGCTCGCTCGCCCGCCGTACCTGGCCGCTGCCGGCGGCTGCCCCTGCAGGCCCGGCCCCTCCTTCACCTCGCGGGCTCACCTGGGGCGCTGCAGTCGGCGCACACCTCCGCCCGGGCCCCCTTCCGCGCCATCCTCAGCGGCCAGGCGGCCAGCGTGGGCCGGGCGCCCTCCCCGCCGGCCTCGCCGCCGCGGAGCTCCGGCTCGCCGCCTGCCTGGCTCCGGGGCTGAGCGCAGCCGCCGCCGTCGCCTCCTCCTGCAGGAAGCCAGGCGGGCGGGCGGGCGCGCAAGGGCCGGCCCTCCGGAGGCGGAGCGAGCCGGACGGGAGGGCGCACCGAGGCGCGACCTCGCCGCCGCGGGGAGGCCGAGGAGGAAGGGGCGCAGGGCGCCTGGGTCCGTTCAGAGGGTTGCCTGCAATGGCGAGGCGGGCTGGGGACGCGCGATGGCCCTGGTTTCTGGGGCGCAGGACGCCTGGGTCCCTTCCTGGTTAGGGAGGGGTGCACCGAGACGAGTCGCGGAAACGCCTTGCCTTTGCGGGAGATTTTATGGAAGGAGGAGCCGCCTGGCAGTATTAATTGCTCTCTCGGTATATATGGTTGTACCTACGTTCATCTCAGAGTATACCCATGGAAATGAATGGACCTACGTTAGTCATGTGCATTCATTTCCATGGGTCTCTCTTCTGAACAAGACTAGTATTTGATACAACCTGTGTTGCCTACCCACCATGCAATTAAATTGCATGGCTTCCCCCCACGCACCCAAGAATCCTGGGAACTGTAGCTTACCCCCTCACAGAGCTACAATTCCCAGCACCCTTAACAAGCCACAGTTCCCAAGATTCTTTGGGGGAAGCCACGCACTTTAAATGCACGGTGTGCACGCAACCTGAAATGCCTCAAAAAAACTAACGGCAGGATAAAATGTAAGACCAGCAAAAGCCATATCAAAAAAGAAAATAACATGGTGCAAAACATTTCCTGAAAGGGCTCATCCAAAGTTCCCAAAAAAAGGACAAATCACTAAAACATGGTGATGAGCACTACAGTAGAGGCTAAAATCACACACAAGTATGTTCTCAAAAACATAACCCCCCCAAATGTCTCATCTAGTCACCAAAAAAGTGACAAAGCTGGCTCCAGACTGTGTCTCCATGAGGAGAGCATTCTACATACACACGGAACTACCATTGGTTTGGGTCTGTCCACCGCACACACACACCATCTCTGGAGGCTGAAGCCTGGCATCAGAAACAGGACCAGCGGTCGAACATCTAAGCATCTTTACTCAGAAGTGAGCTTTACTGAATTTCAATGGGATTTACTCCCCAGTAAGTAATAATCCAGTGTGGTGTAGTGGTTAGAGTGTTGCACTATGACCTGGGAGACCAGGGTTTGAATCCTCACACAGCCATGAAGCTCACTGGGTGACCTTGGGCCAGTCACTGCCTCTCAGCCTCAGAAGAAGGCAATGGTAAACCCCCTCAATACTGCTTACCACGAAAACTCTATTCATAGGGTCGCCATAAGTAGGAATCGACTTGAAGCTAGTCCATTTCATTTTTTTCCAAGCAAGAATCTACTGATTCAGTCCTCTCTGCACATGGTTGCTGACACTGGTTAGCGACATAGGACTTACCTTTGCAGAAGCCATGCTGATTCTTCCTCAGCAAGTCTTGTTCTTGATCATTTTACTTTAATAATGCTTTCCACCAGTTTACTTAGAACAGACATGAAAATATCTGGCCTGTACGTTTTCTGGATTGCCCTGGATTCTTTCTTTAATTTGGCATTATGTTGGCTGCTTTCCAGATCTTTGGTGGAAAATCAGTAATTTCACATGTGAGTTCTTTCAAGGACTCTCAAGCAGATGCTGTCTGGACCTGATAATTTTTTATTATTACAAAAAAATAGGGCCTTGAATTTTATCTCTCATCACCACTATTTGCCTCAGTTCTTCAGACGCCCTTGCTAAAAAAGTCAGTGCAGCCACAAATATCTGCCTTGCATCTGTTGCGGTGAAGACAGACAGAAAGTATTCATTCATCTTCTCTGCAATCTCTCTTCTGTTAGCAGTCGTCTAGAGGTCCAACCGCCTCCCTGCTTCTGACATATTTAAATGATTGCTTATTGTTCAGTCTAGCATTTTTAAACAATATACTCTTCAATTTTTTAAAATTTCTCTAACTTCTTTTCCTACTTTTCTGTTCCCTTTTTCCTCTCCCCAGTTGAGGAAGGTTTTCTGAATTAAGGCTTCTCGCCTCTTAAGGTTTCCTTGACTCTGCTCATTAACCACGCTGGCATCCTCTTGGAGCTGATGATGCCTTTTCCACCCTGATTTCCATTTTATCCAGACCATTCCTGGCCCCTACGGCTTGCTTTTCTTTTTACCATTTGACTTCTGTAGTTGTATTTTAATTGTTTATATTCTTATAACATCTTTAGTGATTTTATACCATGTTGTTGTGTTATGTTTTATTGCATATAAAACACAATTTAGTTTGTTTTGGTTTTTTATCGCACGCTGCTTATAAATTTTCTGAATAAAATAAATACATTCATGGCACCCATTCTAGCTGAGCTTCTTGATAGCCTTCAAGTATTCTGGAGAGATTCACCCCTCTTGACTTAAATCTTTCCAATCCAATTTTTAAGAACCTGTCCCTGCGTTTTCATTATTATTTTTTAAGAACCTTCCTCTTTCAAAGTCTTTTGAAGACTTCCTTGGCAAACGTCCACTTACATACACTTCTGAGTTTGAAGCTGAACGTTGGAAGATTCAGGACAGGCAACACAGAGTGCTTCTTCACACTGGGATTTGCTCTCACAAGAGGCAGCGATGACCACCAGCTTGGGTGGCTGTAAGTAGTTTCAGCCAAACAAGCTCTGTTTCCCCTCCACAGTCAGACACAGGACGGCTCTGACCAGGAACTGCAAGTGGGGAACATTGCTGTTGCGCTCACGTCCTGCTTTTGAGCTTCCCAGAAGAGGCATCTGGTTGGCCACTGTGAGAACAGGATGCTGGACTAGATGGGCCCCCTTTGGCCTGAGCTATCAGCAGAGCTCTCCTTACATTCTTGATAGCACTTTTTTCAGCATTCCCAACTGATGCAAGGCTCAGTTTTAGTTTAATGAGAGGGGGGGGGACCTCAAAATTTTACACTCAGCCAGAAATTACCTAGAAAATTGTTTGGGGGGACATTAGTTTGCTAAAGAGTTCCGTAAAATCCTTCTAGGTGTAAATATTTCCAGAAGTGGATGTCCCTATAAAGTTCAGAGCTGAGTAAGGATTCAATCTGGGATTAACCATTAATTTTTCTGGGGTTGGTGGGTGGAGGGTGGGAATAGCGTAGAGCAATGAAGACTGGGGGGAAGGACCTCTTCACATATTGGAAAGGAAGCCATGTACGAGAGAGGAAAGGGTTGTTCTCTGCTGGTCCCAGGGAATAAATCTGGTAGATTTAAGTTGAACAGCAGGAAAAACTCTTCTCCCCCCCCTTTATTAGATACATAGAAAAATTACATCATGCCATATACAATCCAAAGATCCAAAAATAGTTATACATCACTTTGAGCTAACCACACATTACAAAAATATTTTTCATCATGCTTCAGCTCTGTGCTATTCATAATTCAAGTCATTATGAAATTTCAATGTCTCATCTTCTCTAGTATTTCTCAGATTTATACTGAGTTTGGTAAAACATGGTTGAGCCACATGCTGTAACTTCTTACTCCAGTATACATAAAATAAACACAATTTTTCTACACACAGGTTGGTGCCCGCCCTTCTCTGACTGATTAGATTTGCCAGCTTCAATGTGTAAGCTGTGTCCTATATTTTAAGAAGCCACTCGTCGATTCTACGGGATCTAACTTCTTTCCAGTTGGTTTTCTGGCAGCTATGAAAATGAATTATTAATTCCTGATCTTCAAGTAACAGCAGTTTAACAATGGGACCAATTTCCTATGAAATTAATCTGAGCTTTGAAAAGCACATAGAGCTGAAAAAGTGGAAAGAGTGTCCCTCTTTCAACTTCCTCTTTCAGCACTATGTATTTCTCAGGGGAGAAAACAATGGCCAAGGGAGCAATGAGAGGCTCGGAGGCTGTGTGGGTGTCAGCGGAAGGGGATCTGACAGGCACTGTTCTTGTGCCCATGAGCACCACATTGGTGACCCATGACCTAGAGAGTAGGTGGGCTGTCCCTTTGTTGGAGGACTCAGAGGATGGGTCACCATCCGTTACTGGGGATTCTCTAGCTCTGCGTGTCCTGGATCAAGCAATGGATTGGATGCGACGGGCCTTCAAGGACCACTCCTCCCCAGGTCTGTGGTTCCACCACAGAGTTCCTTTGGGAGGAAGGGTGGGATATAAATGTAATTAATAAATACATGAAAATATCTATATGGATATTGGATTTGTATCATCATCATCATCATCACTATAGCATTTGTGTTTTTACTTTTCCTCCAAGTAGCTCAAGGCACCATACACAGATCTCTTCCTGACTATTTTATCATCACAACAACCCTGCAAGGCAGGTTGATGGATGGATGGATGGATGGATGGACTGCCTTCAAGTAGATCCCGACTTATGGTGACCCTACGAATAGGGTTTTCATGGTAAGCGGTATTCAGAGGGGGTTTACCATTGCTGAGAGACAGTGACTGGCCCAAGGTCACCCAGTGAGCTTCCTGGCTGTGTGGGGATTCAAACCCTGGTCTCCCAGGTCGTAGTCCAGCACCTTAACCACTACACCACCACAAGGCAGGTTAGGTCGGCTATATAGTGAGTGACTAGCACATGTTCTCACTCAGTGAGCTGAAGAATGTAAGAATGCACCCGGTCGGATCAGGCCGATGGCCCATCTAGTCCAGCATCTTGTTCTCATGGTGGCCCACCAGATGCCCCAAACGGAAGCCGAAAATCGGGGCCTCAGTGCAACAGCGTTCTCCCCTCCTGCGGTTTCCAGCAACTGGCATTCAGAGGCGTTTGACAGCGGAGGCAGAACACGGCCATCAAGGTTAGCTTCAGGGCTGAGCAGGGACTTGATCCCAGGCCTACCTTGAGACTTCAACCATCATCCCCCAAAGGCTGCTCCTTCTACCTTCTATAGGAAGTTCGCCAGGAAGAGACTGGTCCCTCCTGCCCTGCCCCAGACATTTCCTCCCCTGGACTCTGCGGCTGTGGCGCACCTGAGATCCTGCCTCCTCACCCCGCTGAGATTCCAGCTCCAGTCTGATCCTGAAACGAATGCTGAAGAGGCTTGCACGGTTTCGCCTCTGTGCAGGGATGACCAGTCTGCATGACTAAGCAAGCTTATTGCAGCAGCTCCCCCCCTCTGCTGACCGGCACAGGACTTCAGTGGGTAGAGAGCACAGAGCAACAGACAGGGCGGCTGGTCCAGAAAAGTGGGAGATGCGACCTGCCCCTCCCCCACCGTCCTGTCTCTCCTAACCGCCCAAATATTCCATCTACATGCGCAAAACCTTTGGTGTACCCCCAATGCCACCCACCCCGAGTAGCCGATCACACAGCACCCCACAAATAACCTAGGATGGTGGGGTGAGAGAAGGATGTCGGCAAAGCCTGATCTATATGTGCCCTACAAGCCCATCACCAGGGCTTCTGGTCTGGAGTGTTCAAGATCCCCTTGCCTACACTGAAGCTTGCTGTGGGCTGTAGCTCAGAGGCAGAGCATCTGCTTTGCATGCAGGAGGTCCCAGTTTCAATCCCCGAGGGCATCTCCAGGCAGGGCTAGGAATGATTCCTCTGAAATCCTTGAGAGCTGCTGCCAGTCTGTGTAAGCAGCACTGAGCAAGGTGGACCAATGGCCTGACTTGATATAAGGCAGCTTCTGATGTTCCTAGCTAATTCCGCCCTTTATTCAGACCCATGAGGACTGGAAACTTACTTTATTTTTTAGAAAAAAGGGCCCTACTGGTCTGACTCAGTATGAAGCAACTTCCTGTATTTCTATGTACTGTCTGGCTAGATAAACTGATCTAACCACCGCAGGCTGCAGATATTCAGTCAGGGGAGGGGTGCCCACAAGAGAGGAAAGATGAATATATAGCAGGGGCAGAGAAAGTGTGGCCCTCCGCAGGTTGTTGGACTCAGACTCCCGTCAGCCCCAGCTAGCATGGTCAGTTGTCAACAACAGTATCCAGAGCGGCCTCAGCTTCCTCACCCACAAGTTATATGAAGGGAAGCTTTTAACAGACGGTTGAAGCCGAGCATGGCCAACACAGCAGTGGTTCCGTGTCAGTGGGGCAGTGGAATCCACTCCGGGCTTTAGTCCAAACTCTCCAAGGAGCTGTCCAAGGTGCACCAGCTGCCACTGTCACATAGGAACTAGAGCAGCCTTTGGGCATGATCCAGCTGCAGGACTCTTCGGGAGAGGCCTCTCTGTGCCTGAGAGATCCCAGAGTCACAGCTGGTGAGAGCCGTCAGTCCTAGACAAAATGGGCCAACATTTGACCCTGAACCGAGGCAGGGGGTGGCCATCACCTGGGAACCACACCAATGGGCCCACATGGCTTCAAGGAACATCAGAGAGCCCCGTCACTCGGTCTTGCTCAGGACTGTCGACACTGACGGGCAGCGCCTCCCCAGGATTTCAGATAGCGGTCTCTCCCAGCCCTATCTAAAGATGCTGCCATTGAGGACTGATTCTAGGACCGTTTGCATGCACTAAACTGCGGCCCTCACCCTTAGGAATATAGGAATCTGCCTTCCACAGAGTCAGACCATCGGTCCGTCTAGCTCAGGACTGTCAACACGGGCTGGCAGCTGCTCTCCAGGGTTTCAGGCAGGGTTTCCCCTCCTCCTCCTCCACCACCATCCCTAGCTGGAGATGCCTTTAGGGATTGCTGCTGGGCCCTTTTGCAGCAGGCCAAGCAGGGGCTCTACCGATGAACTGCAGCCCTTTCCCAAAAATGTGGAGCCAGCCGGATGGGATGAGCTGGAGAGATGTCTTGGAAGAGAGA
This sequence comes from Rhineura floridana, assembly GCF_030035675.1. Classification (NCBI taxonomy): domain Eukaryota; kingdom Metazoa; phylum Chordata; class Lepidosauria; order Squamata; family Rhineuridae; genus Rhineura; species Rhineura floridana. The sequence continues at coordinate 18,804,650 of NC_084500.1, read as the reverse complement.
GAGAGAGAGAGAGAGAGACACCCACGGGTGTGTGTGTGGGGGAATGGATGGACCGCTGTGCATGAGGGAGGAGCGCAAAAGGTCTCCCCCCCTCCAAACACACCCCAATAGCTCCCTTTGCCAGCCCCCCTCGGAAGACTACAAGTCCCATGGTGCCCTTCTGCTGGCTTTGCGCCCCCCCCGCAGCTGGGGCGAGGCAGGAGCTTCCCCTCTCCTTTGCAGCTGCGGGGGGGGTTAGGAGGAGGGGGGATACCCGTCCCCCTCCCTCCCTCCCCCGCGAGCCACCATCGCGCCTCCCCCTGCATTTCCTCCTCCCTCCCGCCTTGCCTCCCTTTGCTGCTGCTGCTGCTCGGGAAGGCCCGCATCGCCGGCGGCTCCCCCTCCCTGCCTCCCATGCGGCTGCAGCCCCCCCGACGGCCTCGCCCCGGTGCCAAAAGGATGCTGGCCGCCTCCCCTCGCGGCAAGAAGGGCGCCGAGGCCAGCTTTTCCCTCCATGCCTTGGTGTGGCACAACCAGCCCCGCGAGCTGGAGAAGGAGCTCAGCTCCAAGCAGGTGGGTGCCCCCCCGCAGGCAGGCAGGCAGGGCTCCCACCCTAACAATAGAGACGGGGGGGGCTGACGCAAGACGAGGGTCCCTGTCGGCAGCCCCGCGGAGGCGTCCCCTAACCCTCCGTCCGTCCAGGGAAGGGGTTTCTCACTGTTCCCTGCTGCAACGATAGAGCCACCTGCCCTCCCCCAGGATGCGTGACTGGGGGGCTAAGGGAGGGGAGGCAGCTCAGAAACCATGATGGGGGGCAGGGAGGGGGAGGAGGCAGAGGAGGAGAGGAACTGGGGGGGGTTGGAAGAGAGGGTGCTCCGGGTGCAAGATGCAACCCCCTCCGTGCACACAGGATGTTCCCAAGGCATTGTTGGCACATTTTGGCATTATACAGGATGGAAGGGGGTGTCGTGGGCCGCTGTGGGTTCTGTGGGCGCTCAGGATCCCTCCCCCCCCCAGTGCTGACACCAGGAGGAGGTCTCCTTCCAGGGTTTGGCAGGGGCGGTGATGGTTTGGCACCCTCAAGGTTCTTTCCTCCCGTTTCCTCCGCCCCCCCCCCGCGGCCATAACCCTCTGGCCGCAAACGGCCTTCAGACTCCTCCAGGAGGTGGCTGCCTCTGAGCCGGCCTTAGAAAAGGAAGGTGAGCATGATGCCTGGGGAGGGGGGGTGAGCACGTGCAGAGAGCCTTTTGTTTGCTGCTGCTGCTGCAGAGGTGCAATGAGACCCAAGTCTTTGGAGGTTGTTTGGGGGGAGGTGTCAAGGTGGCCAAAGGTGCGGTGAGCCCCCACAGTCCAATTTTTCAAACGTTCAGCAAGACCTTGATGAGGTCTCGCAGCATGCAGAGGCTGAGGTAAATTCTAGGCTCAGATGCTGACCCATTTCCACCACAAGTGTTGCAAGCTGCTCCCTCTACCACAGGAAAAGCTCAGTGGGGGCGGGGGGGGGACGTTTATCCAATGTTTGTTGGCACTGTTCTTTGGAGCTTTTTAGTATAATTTTATTAGCCACCTAATTTATTGTTTTTGGGAGGCTCACTCAGGAAATTAACCACGTCGAGTCACCAGGCTGTTGTAGTTGTCTCTGGTTTGCTGCCACAGAGGCCATCATGGGCCCAATGGCTCTGTGTTGTGACTTGCAAGTGCACATCTGTCCTAGTCATTGGGCTTCCCAACGGGCCAGAACTGGGACTCAAGTAGCCACTAAGCCGGTGCTTTGTGTGCAGAAGGTCCTGTGTTCAGTCCCTGGCATCTGCGGGCAGGGCTGGGAGAGAATCCTATCTCAAATCTGGAAGAACTGGGCATGTTTAGCCTGGAGAAGAGAAGACTGAGGGGAGATATGATAGCACTCTTCGAGCACTTGAAAGGTTGCCATTCAGAGGAGGGCCAGGATCTCTTCTCGATCGTCCCAGAGTGCAGAACACAGAATAATGGGCTCAACTTACAGGAAGTCAGATTTCAACTGGACATCAGGAAAAACTTCCTGTTAGAGCCATACGACAATGGAGCCAATTACCTAGAGAGGTAGTGGGCTTTCTGACACTGGAAGCATTCAGGAAGTAGCTGGACAGCCATCTGTCGGGAATGCTTTGATTTGGATTCCCGCATTGAGCAGGGGGTTGGACTTGATGGCCTTAGAGGCCCCTTCCAACTCTACTATTCTATTATTCTATTAAATCTTGGAGAGCTGCTGCCAGTCAGTGTAGGCAATAGTGAGCTAGATGGCTCAATGGTCTGAGGTGGTATAAGGCGGCTTCTGGTGTCCAAAATGTTTTGGACTCACATCAGCCCCAGCCAGTCTGGCCAATGGTAGCCCACAAAATCTGAAGGGCAAATGGCCCCCCTTAAGAGAACTCTGCCAAAATGCCTTTCCTGGAGTAGATTTTTTTCAGAAAATTATTTTCTTACAGTTAAATCCCACCTTTCTTCCATCGTGAGACACCAGGCAGCATACATGTCATTCTCAGAGGGTCACCCATCTGAGCACTGACCAGACCCAGACCAGACAATGATTAGCCTGCTGCATAGCCAATCAGGAATCCCAGTTTGTGATGGATAAGGCTATCAGTTGCTCCTAGGTGCAATAGCTTCAGTATTCAGCATCTATCTTTAGATGCAGTCTACCTCCTCAGTACCAGGTGCTAGGATGAAAGCCTTCATCTTCTGCTTGTGAGCTTCTCACAGGCTTCTAACTGGTGCTGAAAACAGAGTGTTGGATGAGATGGACCCTGTGGATCCGACAAGACAATTCTTGCATTGTCATTTTATAAATCTCTCAGGCCGCGTCAACCTGAGACAGAAGGGCAGGGTGACTGTTTTGGTGAACGGTAGCAATCAAGTTCCAAGTAATGACTTCCACCTGCTAGCGCTCGTGATGTCCAAAGGTGGAACCTCCACAGTCGGAGTCAGTATACCTGCAAGAACCAGAACCAAGGGTTCCTGGAGGACATCGAATGCAAGTGCAGGGTCTGTGATGCAGAATACATAGCTGTGCTGACTAGGGCTGACAGGCGTTGTCCGAAACATCAGGAGAGCACCAGGTTGGGGAAGGCTGAAATAGCTGTCTCTTACGCGCGCCCCCGCCACCCATAGCATCAAAGAAACCCCACCGTTCCCCATATTTGCAGACACCTTTGCTGCTAGATAGATAGATACATCGAAGCCGAAGAGGGGGAAAATCAGGGTGCAAACTGTCAGTAACGGGGCTCGCTTCCACAGTGTATGTAGGATCGCAGCCTTGAACTTCCTGACGGGATCAGGTGCAGGAACGTCGGCCTCTAACCTCCCAGCTCCAGCAACTGGGGCCAAGTGTGGGAAGCGTGGAGGTGAAATGACAAGGGCACCATTTGGCTCTGGAGAGGAGGCTGCTCTCAGGGGCGTCGCCGGCTCCTGCAAGGACTCTGGGAACCGGTGGCCCGCTGCCGGTTGGGGCCGGGCGGGCGGAAGGCAGAGAGCCCACGAATAGGCAACTCAGCCCAGGTTGGTCCCCATCCTCTTCTCCAAGGGCTGGGAAGAGCTGGCAGGCAGTGCCACCCCCGGGACCCGCTGCCAGTAAGCGGCCGGGCAGGTGGAGGTCGGCTGAGGTGGGGGGCGCGCTGCCCCCTCTGCCGGGCAAATGACCAGGGCACGTGGCTGGAGTCTCAACAGCAGCCCTCTGCTTTGTAGTGCAACACACACACACACACACACACACACACACAAGCCGGGTTTTTTTCTGTCTCTCTTCCAGTGTAAATGCAAAAAGGCAGGATGCCGTTGCGAGGTGCGCACCCTCCCGGATCCCGGGGGAGAGATTTGCAGGAACTGGCTCTGCCACGCCCGCTGCCCTCCCCCCCCCGCACACCCTTCTTTCCTCTGAACAATGAAGAGCCCTGCGGCTTGGCTGGGGATTCGCATGTCAACAAACAAGATCACGCGTGAGCCTTTGAGGGGGGGGTTGATGATATTGACTATCGGGGCAGTCCCTGGGCTGGTGCGGGTGGGCGGGCCGACTTTTCGGATCCTGCTTGGTTTCCGAGAGGCCTCAGATGACTTGTTTGCGCTGGGAGGGACCAGTCGAAGCATAAGCGCGTCAGGTATGGCTCTAGAGCAGCCTTCGCCAACCTAGCGCTTTGACTGCGACTCTGATGGGACTTGCAGTCCAAAACAGCTGGGGTGCACCAGGTTGGCAAAGGCTGCTAGACACTCAGACCTTTGGGGACCTGGGCATCTGACTATCCAATGCTGGCCACTAAGAATCTGACATACGCCTTGCGATCAGGGCCGCTGTTTACAACTGCACTTCGCACGGGCTCAGAGACACACCCTTGCTCTGTTCGTTTTCAAGGTCTTAATTCAGATTATGCTTTGTTTACCCGGCCTCTCTGTTTACCCTGATGAAGTCTGACTTCAGAATGATTTCCGCTTTGCCCGTCGTGCTTCTCCTGAAAGGCTCGTAGTCCACAGATCCAATTTCCTGGTGTTTAAAAGGAAAAGTTTTTCAGGACAATTATGGATTAATGCGTCCCTCCTCCTCCTCCTCCTCCTCCTCCCTTCCTGGCGCTTTGTTATGTCTGGCCTCCCCAGAGGATCAGTTCAAATTTGCATAAATGCAAATTTAGCTGCAATCAGGCGTTGCTGTTGTTTTGCTTCTTGTTGGATAGAGATGGATTGGCCCCCTTCGCATCCTTGGAGTCCAGTCCCTCCATCAAAGAGTGCCTGGGGTGATGGTGTCCCAAAGTCTAGCTCACCTACACCCTGGGGAGCTGCTGCCAGCCAGTGTAGACAGAACTGGGCTAGATGGGCCAATCATCGATTCATCATGAAGCAGCTTCCTTTGGGTGGCTTTCCTACACAGAGCAGACCTATTGAAGCTGACAGACATGACTAACTCAGGTTCATTAATTTCAACGGGGTCTACTCTGAGTAGGAATTAGTTGAAGATAACCCTATGTTCTTCTGCACCTGGTCCTCGTTGGATCTGGACTTTCTACATGTGCCTCCGCCACAGAATTACAGTCCTCTTCCCCCCCTACGAAGTGTGCACTGTGGAGAGGATCATACCGGTCTACCTCTCTTGGCTGTCGTGAAGATTAGGACAACGTACGTGAAGTGGTTTTGGATGCCTTCAAATGGGCCTTGGGTTACTTCTGCAGCTCGAGCGAGTGAGCCAAGCTGCATGGTGGAGGTCCAAAAGGCTTTGGCTTGCCAAATATTGGGGAGGAGGGATTTTTTCCTGGCTCCAAAGCATAGCTCACCCCTGACTTCAGCACCTCTTGGCCTCATTTCCATCAGCTGCCACACATATTTCACTCTTTCTGCGCCAGCAGCTGGCATGATCCCTGGTGCCCTCCGTTCCCTGCAGCCACTGTGGGAAGATGGGTTGTTTTCCTTTAATTATACACCTTTTCATTAGAGCAATTAAAAAGAGACAGGCATTGAGAGAGAGTCTTTCTTTTGAGTCTTAATTAACTCTCCTTGCTCTGCAGACAAAATGAAATTTTGCACCTTGACTGCACTTTTCATTTTGCAAAATGAAATTTGCACCCTGACTGATTTGTCTTTTTGCAAAGCAGTTGTGCCAAGAGTGTTCGGTAGCGAGGGATGGGCACTCTGTACATGCTCAGAAGCTTTCCTTTTAATGTGAGTCTGCTTCCCAAAGTCAGGGCTGAGTACTACCAGTCAGAACTAACATCCTTGCTGGATATAGCTCGGTCTCAAACAGCATATTCCAAATATTCCTCCAAAGTTACTAGCCCCTTTGATTGGGGAAAATATTCCCCCACCCCACCCTTAGATATGTGTACTGGTGAGATCTTTCCTCAAACAAAATTTTACCAAAGTGTAGAACTCTGCAATGAAAGACACAGAACAAATAAACATATTGGAGGGGGAAATAGATGGTTGCCCTTCCGGGTCCACCCCTTGGCAACTGTCTGTTGAACACCTCATGCCCTGAACTTTGCAAACTGTTTTTTTCCATGAGACAACCCTGAATCGTAGCGCCTATTATATGCAATTAGCACAGGAGTCCTGGGGGAGAGATTATGAAGCGGGATGGGGGGGCAGGGAGAGGAGAGGCAGTTCTGAAGAAAAAGCATTAAGAAAACGTTCGGGAATATATATCCTCCTCACCTCTTTGCAACTCCCGTCATGAGGGAACTGTATCTCTGACACTTCCCCTTGCAGAATTTGAGGCTTGATAGATGGAGGGAAAGAGGCACCTCAACCTCTGGAGCCTCAGATTAGTTGGCAGCTAATTTTTTTTTAAACAGGGATGGTATTTTGAGCTGCAAGCCACTACAGTATTACCTCAGTTAACAAAGTAGACACGTTCCTGGACATTATTTCTTTAACAGAAACTTTTGTACCAGAGGTAGTCATAACATGGAAAGAACAGGGATAGGTTCCTACACCCACTCAGAGATGGTGGGGGCATCTCCAACAGGGGCTTTAAAGGGTGCCTACTCAGCACCCCCTCTCCCCCTCCCCCTCTGAATTGTAATGGATCCTTCCCTCCCCAGCCCTGGGAGAAAGCAAAGACAGAGGCTGGTCAGATTCCCCTTAAGGCAAAGGCACAGGCTTGAAAGTTTAGCATAGCAAAACAAAGCTGGTCAGTTTCACCTTTTTAAAAAAAGCCTTCCTTAAAAGGAGCTTCCTTCCTGGAGGATTCGTTAACTGAGGTATTATCATATTTTGCACCAGGCTCTGGTTGGCAGTTTCTGAGTTAAAAGATCAAAGTAGATCATCCTGGACTAACTCCCATAATCCCAGAGTCCACCAACATCTGGAGGGGGGCAGCCAGGCTCCCCAGCAGTAGGGTCAATGGAAAGGGACCGGAACACAGAAACGTCTTGGGTATTGCAGCATCTATTCTGTGGGGCACCAAGGCAAGGAGGAACTGGGCAGATGCACAGGGCCCTCTCTGCCCCGCGGGTCCCACCAAGAGTACTGAATCAATTCCTCCTTGCTCCCGGCAGGTGGATATCGAACAGCTGGACCCCCGAGGCCGCACCCCTTTACACCTGGCTACCACCCTGGGGCACCTGGAGTGCGCCCGAGTCCTGCTGAGGCACGGGGCTGACACAGCCAAAGAAAATCGAAGCGGCTGGACAGGTGCGTCCCACCTCTTCCATTTGAACACTGAAACCGGTGTTGTGGCTTTAGAAGGCTGCATGGCACCGGGTCTGCCCAGCCCCAGTATTATCTACTCTGGCTGGCAGCAGCTGTCCAGGGGAGGAGCCAGAGTGGATCCAGCCACAGTTAAGTACCTAATTCCCATTATTACAATGGGAGCGTTAAGCCCACTCCGAATTCTCTCCCACTGGAACGACGCACAGAGCTCAGAAGTGGCTGGATTGTGCTCTTAAGGCACAAGCATGCATGTGCTTGCTCAGAAGTACGCCCAGCTGTGTTCAGAGGCATTTTCTCACTAGAAAATGTGCTCCAGACTATAGCCTTAGGTTACAATTCTGTACACCAAGCAGTGGAGACTGGTGGCTCCGATGTCAGCGGGGCAGTGAATCCGCTCTGGGTTTTAGTCCGAACTGTCAAGATGCCCTTGGACAGTTCCTTGAAAATACAGATGAAAACCCGGACCAGATTCACTGCCCCAGAGCAGTTGCACCTTGGACAGCTCCTTGAAAGTTTAGCTCTTCCAGGCCTCTCTGTAGGGCCCTAGGGTCTCTTCCGAGGCCACCCCCCCTCTTGGATGGAGGGTGGAGAGGGGTGTGTGAGAGTGTGGAGAAAGTAGCCTACTGTACAAAGGTAAATATATATATATCAGAAGAAGGCTAGGACTGGGGAGGGCAGCTGTGAGAGAACTAGAAAAGGTCCTCAAATGTAAAGATGTATCACTGAACACTAAAGTCAGGATCATTCAGACCATGGTATTTCCGATTTCTATGTATGGATGTGAAAGTTGGACAGTGAAAAAAGCGGGTAAGAGAAAAATCAACTCATTTGAAATGTGGTGTTGGAGGAGAGCTTTGCGGATACCGTGGACTGCAAAAAAGACAAATAATTGGGTGTTAGAACAAATTAAACCAGAACTGTCACTAGAAGCTAAAATGATGAAACTGAGGTTATCATACTTTGGACACATCATGAGAAGACACGATTCACTAGAAAAGACAATAATGCTTGGAAAAACAGGAGTAGAAAAAGAGGAAGGCCAAACAAGAGATGGATTGATTCCGTGAAGGAAGCCACAGACCTGAACGTACAAGATCTAAACAGGGTGGCTCATGACAGATGCTCTTGGAGGTCCCTGATTCATAGGGTTGCCATAAGTTGTAATTGGCTTGAAGACACATAACAACAAACAAGACACACACACACACACACATATATTAATTGTTCCACCCACTTTTGTGTGTGGCTCTGGAAAGTGGCCTAACAGGGAATGTTGGGCTGCAAAGGTTTGCGAGGGAGCAAGTCCCATAGAACACAGTGGGGTTACTTCTGAGTAAATTTACACAGGGCTGCAGTGATCCTGCCTTCATCTGCTGATGCAGGCTCACTGCCCTAATTAACGTGTCTTCTGTTTTGAATGGGTTCCTCCTTTGATATCTTCACCCCTGCGCAGCAATAAATATTTGATTCATCGCTTTTAGGAATTTATTAAGTGGCTTTTTTCCTTAACCACTCATAATTCTGTGGTTTTATTGGTGTTTTTTTTTTTTAAAAACTGCTTTGAAAAAATTCTGTTGTAAAGTTGCTGTATAAATCATCAAAACCGCTGAGCCATCCTCTGAATGAATGATGGGACCCAACATGCATCCTTCCAGGGATTTGGCATCCTAAAATTACTTTCAGTTCAGTTTTGAGCGTGCTGAACCAATTACGAAATTAAGGCTGTGTTCAGCTCAGTGACAAGCATTGAAACCCACAGGCAAAGATGCCTTTATTCAGTCCTTTTGGCCTCATTAGATGTCATCTCACGGCAACAGTAAATGTCCTGTTTGTTTTTAACTCACTGGTTTTTAAAACTGGGTTTATCGTTTTCTTTATGTTTTACCTGCCCATTTTTATGGGTTGTAGCCTACTAATGGGTATAGTCGTCCAGGGTCTCGGGGTGGTGGTGGTCTTAGACCCCTTACTCTTTTGAGAGCAGGGTCCCTATGTCTTCAGCATCCTGCAAGCCAATCATAATGAAAGGGGAGTGTGCTAGCCACTGAGAAAATTTTCTAGTATGCTTCCTTGTCCTTTCCTGCTGACCAGAGCCAATCAGATTGAAAGGAGATGAGTCAGCCACTGAGAAGGCTCTTCTCAGTAGCTAACACACTGCCCTTTCATGTTCATGGAAGGCTGTATAAGGGTGTAGCTATGAGAGGGCATAGTGGTGACTATCATAAAGGGACCCTGCACTTCTGAATTTGCTGCTACACTACTGCCAACTAAGGTCTACTCTGAGTAGGATTGGCATTGCATACAACTCTAGGTTTCGATTGTTGCTTTGCATTTTACTGCCGAATACCTCCTTGAGTACTATTGCATGACATAAGCTTGGAGGAAAAGCAAACAAACTTCTTTTTCCTTTATTCCAGGGGCAGGGAACCTTTATGAGGCCAAGGGCCACATTCCACCATGGGCAACCTTAGAGGGCAAGGCACATGCCAGTGTGGGGCAGGGCCAGAGGCAAAAGGGGTGAGGCAATAAATAGACATTTTACTTTCATACAGTACAAGTCTGAAGAGTCTCCATATCCCCTATGTTCGCCTCTCCATCCTCCATTCAGACAAGCATCATCACGATTCAAGGACCTGTTCCAGACAGGCAAAAGCAACTGAGGAGGGGGTGGAGCAGGGCCGCTGAGGGGTGTGGCTTAGTGAGAGTTCTGAGGGCCAGATGGAGAGCTGTGAAGGGCCGGCAGATATATTGTGGTGTTGGCTTCATCAGCTCAGTTTGCAGGATGGAGGTGCAAAGTTATTAATAAGCGGACAGCGATTCCCTCACCCCTCCCGATCAAAGCAGTCACGGATGCAGATCTGCTGGCAAGCATCCGCCTGCTCACTACCTTCCAGCCCCCAGTGACAGTCCTGACTCTTCCTCGCTCCCCCTCCCACAGTGTTGCAGGAAGCTGTGAGCACCCACGACCTGGAGCTCGTTCAACTGGTGCTGCGTTACCGCGACTACCAACGGGCCATCAAGCGCCTGGCCGGCATCCCTATCCTGCTGGAGAGGCTGTGCAAGGTGATGTGTTGTGTACAAAGCAACGTCCTAGAACTCTTGTGTCCTCTTATCATTCCCCACCCCCGCAAAAAAGCAGCTGTGTCTAGTTTCCCCTGTCTGTTGCTTTTTCATAGATTGTACCCCCTCAGGGGCAGGGACCTGTAGTCTTTTATTGAAGACAAATGCACAGCCTCCCCGTGTTCATCCTCTCACTTTGATTCCCCCCGTTATTTTTCTGTTGCAGCTTTTGCCAACCCTGTGCTCTCGTCATGTTTTGGACTCCCATCACCCCAGCGAGCAGAGCTGGAGTCCCAAACAGGGTTGGCGGGTTACAAGCATAAACATTGTCATCTGCTAATGCCTTGTGAGATCAAGCTGTTGTTGAAGGCAGTGGAGCAAGCAGTGGTACAAAAGTTGGCAACCCTGGTTATGCATTTAAATAAATGGCCCTGCCTGCCTTTCTCCACCTCCCAATATGGCATAAGAGAGGTACTGCGGTCCCATGTAGCTTAATTCTCCAGTTCCCACCCAGATCCATTTTTAAAACCTCATACCTAGAATGTTGGGCCAAGGCCAAGGGTGAAGTTAGGCATCCGGTGCCCTTGACCCTGTCTTCTTTTTTTGTTCCAGGCTCAAGATTTCTATGTGGAGATGAAATGGGAATTTACTAGCTGGGGTATGTTTGCATGCAGCTTAAATAATAATAATAATAACAACAACAACAACAACAACAGAATCATAGAGTTGGAAGGGGCCTTGTAGGCCATCGAGTCCAACCCCCTGCTCACAGCAGGAAATCCACAGCTAGAGCATCTCCCGCAGATAGCTGTCCAGCCGTCCACTATGTGGGGATGGGATTCTGGGCTCCACCTCCCGTTCTTGAAGCAGAACACCCTCCCTCTTTAAGCAACATCCCCATGCTCTAATGCAAGGGTGTCTCTGAACATGCACAGAGTGCTTTCCCCCCCCCCCAGGTTTTCAGCAGCTGCCAGGGGTGGGAAACCTTTGTAGCACAACGGGCCAGAGCTTTAACTCCCACCACCAGCACAGGCCAACTCTGACAGGTGAGCAGGACCACCCACCTGTCCATCATTTGATGTCATTGTAACACCAGGTGATTGCTCAGTCCTGGGCACAGTGCTTCTCAAATGCCCAACAGCCAGGAAAGCACTTTGCAAACTCTGGCGTCTCTCACTTTTCCCAGCAGCAAGCAGGGCCCGTTCCCTAATTGTCCTGTTGATAAATTCCTCTGCCACTCAAACCTTGCAACCTCCCATCAGCTCCCCTGTGCAGAATAAAGGAAGATGTGGTTCCCCGTGGCAAGGGAGAGCCACCCGACCATAACCTGCCTCTCCTCTCCTTCCCCACTGGCAGTCCCCTTGGTCTCCAAGATCTGCCCCAGCGACACTTACAAGGTGTGGAAGTGCGGGCAGAACCTGCGGGTGGACACGACCTTGCTGGGCTTTGACCACATGACGTGGCAGCGTGGCAGTCGCAGTTTCATCTTCAAAGGACAAGGTGGGTGGGGCGTGTCAGGAGAGGAAGTCCTGTGGGAAGGCGCCTGGGGGTACCTCCTGCCCCAGAACCCCTCAGGGAAGGGAATGTGAGGAACGGGCAGAGAGAGAGATCTAGTGGGCAGATTTTCCAGTTATGGAGAAAGGGTGGAGAGGCCATACTTTCAGGGACCACCAGAAAGTGAGAGGTGAGCCCGTGGTTGTGGAAGAGGGCAAGATTTAGATGCTTATTTCTATCCCACTCTTCCTCCAGGGGCCTCATGGCAGCGTACATAAGTCTGTTCCCTCCCCTGTTAGCTGTGCCACAACAACCCTGTGAGGTAGGTTAAGCTAGGGGATAGTGACTGAGCATGATCAGTGACTAGTCCTCATTGGGAAGGTTCTACCCAGTGATGGCCCAGCAGCATGCCGATCAAATGAAGTGCCGCAGAGATAGAAAATTCACAAATATATTTGGTTGTAGACCAAAAAAACAAGTGAAATCATCATAAGCACTGTTCCCAAATGTTATCTGGAAGTGTCTTGGTTTCTTTCTTTCTTTTAGTTACAATTGTTTTGAAATGTTGTGAAATATAGCCACCTCGAGGACTTTTAGTGGAAAATCGGAGTAAAAAAATATTTTCCCCCTCTAAATAAATGTTGAACTTCCAGTGTTTGGTGAAGACTTTTATTGTTATTATTTCTGCAGATATTTTAAGTGAGTTTTTCTGCTTTCAGGGTTAATTTGAACCGATTGTTTGTTGTATATTGGGGCCCCTCTCCATTGCATCCCTCTTGTAAGCCCTTTGTACACCGCTTAGAAACTGCAGGATTAAGCGGCATACAGATTATCAAGATAGCAAACTAGCAAACAAATAAATAGACCAGGTTTGGGTTGCACCAAGAGATAATGTCAGCTTACACCCTGCGCAAGAGTGCATCGCTCATTCTCTCTCTTTCTCTTTGTCCCACAGACAGCAGTGCAGTTGTGATGGAAATTAACCATGACCGTCGGGTGGTTTACACCGAAACGCTCACTCTCGCTGCCCACGACCAGGAGGGACTCCTGGCCACGGTGCAACCCACAGAAGAGCAAGTGATGGGCCGCCTCTTGGCTCCCGTCGTCACCACACAGCTGGACATGCGCAACATTGCCTTTGAGAGGTGAGCCAGGATCACACCCGTTTCCGGGAGTGTCAATGATGGGGGACTTCTTTGTGTGTGTGAGTGGGTTGGGGGTCGCTCTAGCGACGACACGTTGCACGTGGCAAATCTCTGCTGTAAGAGATCTCCCCGCTGTTTGAATTTGAGCCATTGCAGGATTGAAGGAAAGCAACAGAGGTGAAAACGGTGCCAGCAAACAGAGCCGGCTCTGGGTTATCTTGTCATTATTACCAGAAGCTACTCCGAGGATCGCTTTGACTCAAAGTGCCAGGCACCGAATTCCTAAACAATTCCTAAACAAATAAAACAAGGCCACCGTGGTCATTCTCCTTGTCTGGGAGGCCAGAGGGGGAAGACTGGGGTGACTCCGACTGCCAGCCACCACTGTGGCCAGGGAAGATAGGAGTGGTAGTCCAGCAACATCTGGACGGCCCTGGCTTAGAAGCCGGAAATAGTTTCCCAGCTGTGCCAATCCTCTTTGGAAGCTGCCTTATGCCAAGTCAGACCAATGGTCCATCTAGATTGCCTACTCTGACTGGCAGAGGCTGGGCCCCCTGTGTTCAAAGCAGGGGCTCTGCCACTGAGCTGGCATCCCACTAGAGCACGGGTGGAGAAAAGCAGCCCTTCAGGTCTCTTTATGTGGCCCTTGGAACTCTTCCCTGGCCACCATCACCCCCTCTACTTGTGCCACCCCCTTCACTGCTTCACACCCTGTTTTTGCCTGGCTGGAGATGCGTCCTTGAACTCTGACTGATTGAGACTGTTGAGAGCCAGTGTGGCCTAGTGGTTAGAGTGTTGGACTGGGACCTGGGAGACCAGGGTTCGAATCCCCTCTCGTCAAAGGCTCTCCAAAAGGTCTGTGGGACCTGGGTGGGTGGTGGGAATCTCCCGCATAAACATCTCTGGCCATCCTCTCTTCCAACTAACGGGTTCCATGTTTGATGCCCTGCAAAGGGGGTGCTTCTGCGGCAGCGTCGCTCTCGGCATCCGAACTGTGTCCAGGGCTGGGCTTCCTCCAGCCTCCGCTGTTTTGAAAACAGACCTCAACCAGCAGGCTCTCATGTTTTGTATGTTGAGTGGTAATTTTTTCTGTGGCTGGCAGCAGTATAGTGGCAAATTCAGAAGTTCAGGGTCCCTTCATATTAGTCACAGCCATGCTCCCCCCCTTTTTTGCTGCTGGGTTCAGAATGTTAATGCCTTCTCCCACAACAACAGATATTCCTAGGAGCCAATCAGCATGGAAGGGGAGTGTGTTGGCTACTGAGAAGAGTCTTCTCAGTGGCTCTCTGACCTCCTTTCACTCTGATTGGCTCCAATCAGCGGGAAAGGACAAGGAAGTATGTTAGAAGACTCTTCTCAGTGGCTAACACACTCCCTTTTCATGCTGATTATCTCATAGGATGCTGAAGAGATAGGGACCCTGCTGGGACCCTGCTCTCGAAAAAGTAAAGGGCCTTAGACCCCCTGAGACCCTGGATGACTATACCCCTGGAGGCTGGGCAAGACAGTGAAGCTTAACTCTGACTGTTGTTTCCCCTCTTGCTGCCAGGAACAAGACGGGTATTTTGGGATGGAAGAGTGAGAAGACCGAGGTGGTGAACGGGTATGAGGCTAAGGTGAGAGTCCCGAGAGGTGGGCTGCCTTCGGAGGAGAAGGGTCTTTGAGCAGAGAGAGTAAGGATGTGGAGGTTGGCAATACAGCTGGGGCAAGGGACGTGGCTTTAATGCTGAGGAATGGAAGCATGAAGCTGAGGTGGAGAGATGATTGGGAGCCACAGGAAACAGCACTTTCCGAGGACCACCACCTGTAACCTGCGGTGTTTTTCTCTCTGTCAACAGGTGTATGGGGCTTCCAATGTGGAACTTATAACCCGAACGCGAACGGAGCATCTCTCAGACCAGCACAAAGGCAAAACCAAAGGTAACCAAAGGCAACAAAAGTCTGCATCGTTCTCCCAAAATCACACCCGTTAATCCTGCTCCCCAACTGCCATGCCACCTCTGCCCAAAGCTAAAATGAGGGGCAATTTAAAGGGTTTTTAGCAGATGAGCTATCTGCTTTTCAAACTGATTGTCGGTCTGGTGTAAAAGTAAAGGGCTGTCGACTCAGCGGCAGAGCATCTGGTTTGCATGCAGAAGGTCCCAGATTTGATCCCCAATGGTGTCTCCAGGTATGGCTGGGAGAGACCCCCCTGCCTGAAACCCCAGAGAGCTGCTGCCAGTCAGTGCAGGCAGTACTGACCTAGAGGGCTCGATAGTCTGATAGAGTCTAAGGCAGCTTCCTGTTTGCAGATGCCGTAGCACTGCGCTGCGGCCTTTCCCCGCGTCTCCTGGCCGTGATGAAGGGCCACAGGCTCCCTGTCCTGGAGAAATCTCTATCGGCTGTGTCTCTTGCAGGCAGTAAAACGCCACTCCAGTCGTTCCTGGGCATTGCCGAACAACACGTGGGCCCCAACAACGGGGTGAGTGATCAGCGAGGGCAGGGGTGCCCGAGAGGCTGTTCGAAGCACCCTTTTCTCTTACAGTTGTTTTACAGAGCAGATGGGGAACCTCAGGCCTGGGGTCCACATTTGGCCCTCCAGGCCTCCCTGTCTGGCCCTCAGGACTCTCCCCAGCCTGCCTTTGTACCCTTGAGTGGGTCCTTTTAGTTTTTTTCTTTTGCTTGGGTAGGATGTGCCCCTAACTTTCGCTTGCCTGGATCGAGGATAAAGAAGTGTGCGTGATAGTATGAAAAGTTTAATAAAAAGTTGAAGTTTTAAAAAAAGAAAAGCGTGCATGAACAAAGGAGCCTACTGCGCCAAGGCAACATGTGCAAAATTGTTGCCCCGCCCATGTTTGCCTCTGGCCCCGCCCACCATTGGCGTGTGGCCTCTGAAAGGTTGTCCAGAAGGCAGTGTGACCCTCAGGCCAGAAAAAGTCCCCCACCCATTTTTTACAGGTAAATAAACTCATCTTGGGATACTCCCCCCCCCAAAAAAAACCCTGCCTCAGTTTCCCAAGCGCTCCCCTACCAAAAGGGTATGGAGTGCTGGCGCCCACTCCAGCTTCTCTGTCTCCTCCACCCCCTTTGCAGGCTCTCATCACGCAGACGCTGAGCCACGCCAACCCCACCGCCATCACGCCAGAGGAGTACTTCAACCCCAGTTTCGAGCTGGGGAGCCGCGACATGGGACGGCCCATCGAACTCACCACCAAGACGCAGAAGTGAGCCTTGGGCGGGTGGCAGGGAGGCATGTCCTTCCTTGGAGGCGAAGGCGACATCAACATCTCCCCTCCCTCCTGCAGGTTCAAAGCCAAGTTGTGGCTGTGCGAAGACCACCCGCTGTCTCTGGCTGAGCAGGTGGCCCCCATCATCGACCTGATGGCCGTCAGCAACGCCCTTTTTGCCAAGCTGAGGGACTTCATCACGCTGCACCTGCCTCCTGGCTTCCCTGTGAAGATCGGTGAGGAGCCTTGCACGGACCCCCCTGTGCAGAATCAGGCTTGTTTGTTCTCGTGCAAGCGTTCATGGCCATTGCTTACATTTATGTTATGCATTTATGCTATGAAATGCTTCCTTCTCTGTTGTTGTTTTGTTAATGTAAGCCTTAGCCTTTCCAGTAGGGCAGATCTACATGGATCCCTGATTGGTTGTACCCCAGTTTAGCTGTCATGGGGAAGGGCTGTAGCTCATGTTAGAGCACCTGCTTTGCATGCAGAACTTCCCAGGTTCGATCCCTGATGGCATATCCAGGTAGGGCTGGGAATGTCCCTTGCCTGAAACCCTGGACAGCCTCTGCCAGTCAGTGTAGACAACACTGAGATAAATGGACCAATGGTCTGACTCAGTTCAAGGCAGCTGCCTGTGTTACCTCTATCTCCTTTCTTCCCCACCAGGCCAGGGATGATGGGAGTTGTAGTCCAACAACATCTGGAGGGCTACAGGTATATATTAGGGGAAAGGGTGCATTAAAAAATATTGGTGGAAACAATATACAAAAATGCATTGGGGGAAATTGCTTGCAAAAAATGGCTTATTAGGGAACACAGCATCCAAAAACGTGGATATTTAGGAGAAATATACTTTTCCTGAGGACTCTTTTGTTTTTTAAAAAAATTGCAAACTGAGGTGGCAGGCTGAAGGAGAAACCAAAATGGATAGGCTGACTGTACCCCTTCTCAATCTCTTTCTGCCCCTAGAAATTCCCATTTTCCATATCCTCAATGCCCGTATCACCTTTGGAAACCTCAATGGTTGCGACGAACCCGTGGTCTCCATCCGTGGGGCCGGCAGCCCCGGAAGCAATGCCCCCTCGCCTGGCAGCGACCGCTCTAGTATAAGCAGTTCCAGCTCTCTCGGTATGTTGGGGGAAACTGTAGAGGGATTGGAAGGAGAGAAACAGCTGAGAGACATTTGAGGGGAAGGGGGATCCCCCCCGAAGGTTCGAGGCAGGAGGGAATTCAATGCAGACAAGGGGTGGGGGACTTTTAATGGGAAGGGAATCAAGCAACAGGCAAAATCCTTGGTGCACCCAAGAGGATAAATAGCATCACTAGCAGTCTCATACCTGGCGTTGCCCTGGAATTTTAAGAAACCAAACAACAACAGGGCAGTTTTGAAACGAGTGGTTAAAATCAGTGCAGTTTTTCATGGGTCAGACCACCATCTTTAATCAAAATGGTGTCCAATTGTCTCCAAACATAAGCAGAAACCTGCTCCTTGATCTCAAGAACCATCATGCAAAATTTGGTTACAGTATGAAATCATAGAATCATAGAATAGTAGACTTGGAAGGGGCCTCTAAGGCCATCAAGTCCAACCCCCTGCTCATGCAGGAATCCAAATCAAAGCATTCCCGACAGATGGCTGTCCAGCGGCCTCTTGAATGCCTCCAGTGTCGCCCACTGCCTCTCTAGGTCATTGGTTCCACTGTCATATGGCTCTAACAGTTAGGTTTTCCTGATGTCCAGTCGAAATCTGGCTTCCTGTGGTTAATATAAGCGGTTAATATAAGTGCACTTTTGAAAGGTTTAGCCCACCATCTTGATTCAAAATGTTATCCACTTATCTCCAAGCGTAGACGAAAGCCTGCTCCTTGATCGCAGGAACCAGCATGCAAAATTTGGTTGCAATATCTTAAGGCGTGTCCAAACGCACAGCACTTCCAAACTATTATCTAGTGGATTCAAGGTGGTGCCATCAGGGTTGGACTTTAGGGCAGATGTCCAAGGCCCAGTTCAGCAGAATGAGCAGAAGGGCCGCCGCCCCCACCAAAAAAAACATCAGATACATTTGGGGGGAGTGGGTTGGAAACAGAGCAAAGGGTGACAGAGCGAGACCTCTCCACTGGGGTAGCTGGCAGGGCAGGGAAGCGGCAGGGGTGGTGTATTGGTGGGTTGTCCCTTCCCCTCCTGCCCAGGTTCCTGCCGGTGCTGCGAGATGGACCCATCTCTGTTTGAGGTCCCACGAGGCTACAGCGTTGTTGGGAGCCACCCGGAGCCCTTGCGGGAAGATGATGACGATCTTCTGCAATTTGCCATCCAGCAGAGCTTGCTAGAAGCTGGCAGCGAATATGACCAGGTAGGGCCTCCACCTCTCTGTCCCTCTCCTTTCCCCCGAGGCTGGAGGGGTAGGGAAGGCCTGCAGAGCTCAGAGTTGGATTTGGGCACAGAAGATTCACAGGTGAAGCCCCTGGCATCGCTGGTCTTGAAGGACCTTCAGGTGCCAGGCCGGTGGAAAGAGCTTTGCCTGGGAGAGGTCTTGCAAATCAGCAGAGAGAGTGTCACTTGCTTAATTAACCCCAGTGGTTCAGGCATTGGGAACTTCAAGACTGGACTACTGCAATGCACTCTGCACGGGGCTTCCCTTGTGCTCGGTCCGGAAACTGCAGTTGGTGCAGAATGCTGTAGCACACTGGCTGACAGGAGGGAGGCCTGTCAGCGTGCTAACACCTCTGCTCAGAGATCTGCACTGGCTGTTTGCCACCAGACTGAGTTTAAGGTGGCATTACTGATATTTAAAGCCCTTAGCGTCTTGGGACCAGTTTACTTGCGGGGTCGCCTTACCCCATACGTGCATCTCTTCGATCTGCAGAACTTGTAAGAGCCAAGCCATGTCCATTTTGCGTTTGTAAGGACCCACGCCTTTAGTGTGGCAGCACTTGTAAGTTTGGAACTCCCTGCCTCTTGACATTCCTGCCTATTGACAGGCATCACCATTACATTATTTTAGACTCCTTTGGAAGGAAGGGCAGGATGTAAATTTAACAAATAAAAGGAAGAAAGAATAAAATAAATCAAGGATGGGGAGCCTTTTCTGGTTAGAGGGCCACATTCCCTAGTGGGCAACCTTTTGGGGACACCATGCTATTGGTGGGCAGGGCAGCAGAGGTGACTCTTTGTGTCTCCTTTGTGTTGCAGGCCAGCGCCCAGTCACACAAAAACCATCTCTCTGTCCAGGCAAGCATTATTAAAGTTCAAAACGACAGGAGGATGGGGTGGAACAGGAACAGTGAGTGGGTGTGGCAAGTCCTGAGAACCACATACGAGAGGTGTGGAGGGCCACATGTGGCCCCTGGGCCTGAGGCTTTCCACCTGTTGATCCAAACAAGGCAGCATCTGGAGTGACCCAGATCTGGCTAGCCAAAGAACAGGGATGTAAACATGCCTTGGTTACAGGAAATCCAAAAGCTGTTTCTGAGTTTTCAAGCAGCTGGTGGCCCCCAGTGGGGCAGTGGAATCCGCTCCGGGTTTTAGTCCTTGAAAGTTCGGACAAAAACCCAGAGTGGATTCCACTGTTCCACTGACATGGAGCCACCGGACTGTTTTTAAGCTTTTGTGCGTGGCTCCGGTTCCTTCCTCCGAGCTTCCAGGTGTGTCCGTGAACTGTGCAAGTGACCGCTGCCTCCGAAACAGGCCATTTCTCACCCACTGCAGGTTACCATTTGGGAAGCCCTGACTAACAGCAAACCCGGCACCCTCCCCATGCCCCAAGATGGGCGCAGAGTGGACAGGTGAGTGCAGGACGCTTTTGATGATATCCCTTAGCCTTTAAAGTCAAGGTCTAATCAGACATGATATGATTCTAAATATATATATATATATAGAAACGAATAGTGGGGAAAATAGTCTCGGCTAATAGCCGACAGAATACACAATAATGCCCAATTTCAAACGCACATGCACTTTACTATACAGGACGTGATACGAATTGTGAGCCCCATAGACAAACTATACATATACTCCCAATGGCAAAACGGCAATAAAATGGAGAGGTATACACATACAGAGATATAAAATGCAAAGGTAAACTGCACGTTATAATTTGTTCAGGTAACGGAGCGCAGCTTTCCCGGGGCCGCCGTGATTACCTCTCTGTCCTTTACTCCCAGGACGCCCCAGCACACCCCGACGCCGACGCCACCCCCCTGCCCCGCCACCCCCCAGCCGCCGCCGCCCTCCTCTGCAGGGAGGGGGCCCATTCCCAGCTACGCCGAGCAACTCCGCCTGGCCATGGAGCTGTCCGCCAAGGAGCAAGAGGAGGCGGAGAGGCGCTCGCGCCAGGAAGAGGAAGAGTTTGAGCGGATCCTCCGCCTCTCGCTCACCGAACAGTAGCGAAGGGGTGACGGGGGGCGATGGGGGGGGGAAGCCAGCTGCTCTCATGCACAAGCCCCTGGCCAGCCTCCAGGGGGCGCCAAAGCTCAATGGACACTGACTTCTCTCTCTCAGCCGTGCAGTGACTGATCAGCCGCGATGCCGGGAAGGGGGCGGTGTGGGGAGGGGCGAGGGGGGGAGAAATAACGACGCGATGGGGGAGGCACGACACGCGGGCCGCCTCCCTGACACTGAGCCATTTTAGCAGCCATCCCCCTCGACGGAGCGGCAGGTAAGTCTTGGCGAGCCAGGACAGGGGCGCGGGGCAGAAGCAGAAATCCATTCCCCCCCCCACACACGTTCTTCTTCCCCATCTCTGTGGAGCTAGCTGGGTGCCTCTGGGCTCATCCCTGCGGTGCAAGGGCCCATCCTCAGGAATGAAA
This sequence comes from Rhineura floridana, assembly GCF_030035675.1. NCBI lineage: Eukaryota > Metazoa > Chordata > Lepidosauria > Squamata > Rhineuridae > Rhineura > Rhineura floridana. Next base: position 18,783,794 of record NC_084500.1, on the reverse strand, counting down.
GGCATCCCATCGTGCCCAGGGCAGGGGGGCTGTGTGTATATTTCTGCAATTCTGTGCAACTGCAGGGGCAAGAATAGAGCAGGGTGTGTGAGTGAAGAATTCAATATCGTGTGTTAAATTGGACCTCTTGAGGTTATTTAGCAGGCTCCTGCTTAGGAGAGGGTGTGTACATTCCCTGAGCTAACGTAACCCCCCTGAGTGCCGCCAACTGCTGTTAGGATCTGGGGGGGGGAAGCTTTGGCGCGGTTGGAGGGGAGGATTAAAATTAGGGACAGAGAAAGGTTTAAACACCCTCTCCCCAAGCACCTCTGGCCACCCCTAACCTTGAAAGCACGTGGGGCTGCTCGTTATTTAAATAAATTTGAAAAACCAACAGAACCAGGGGATCATGTTTAGCTTAGCTTTCATTGTCAACCTATCAAGGCTCTAGCCCTCATTGGCACTGAGTGGGGAAGGTGTGGCGTTGTCTTGCGTGGCTGGAAATAAAACCCCAAAGCTGGGCAGAGATCTGGTTTTAGCGCCATCCAAAATGTCTTATTCTCCTCTGAGGAGAAACAATCCTTGCCATGGAATTGTTTCTCAAAGTACACACAGCCCCTGACCCACCCCTTCCCTCTTCTTCAATGCCTTGCCTTGCTCAACGCTTAAAATTAGGGTGTGGATCAGTGCACACTTGTGGGTGCAACCAGGAGATGGTAGGCCGGGGTGGGGGAGCCCCTTTCAGACTGAAGCCCACATTTCCTTGGGGGGCCCCCACATGCCAATGGTGGGTGGAGCCAGAGGCAAAAGTGGGCGGAGCAACAAATGCAAATCAGAGTTCAAGGAAATCTGGCAGCCAGGAAAACATGCTCAAGGAAGGTGCACTGCAGGACCTGTTGGGGGAGAGTCCTGAGGGCTAGCTGGAGAGGCCTGGAGGGCCACATTCCGCCCCAGGGGCTGCGTTGCTGCAGCCCTGAGATAGCCCGCCCCGGCTCATTTAACACAGCCAGGCGGCAGACCCTGACAACAGCCGTTAATTCTGGATTAATTTAACACAGGAATACAGTGGTGCAGTTTCGCATGTGGCCTCTGCGCTCTTGCACCAAGTGCACTTACAACAACCCCCTCCCCCCCAAAAAACCCCAAGTCTTTTGCCTGCCTCTTGACCCTTCCTGTTGGGCCTCAACGCTGTGACACTGTCCACCTGATCCTGGCACATGGCCGCCTAATGCCAAAGGCAAGCAGGGGATCTTTACCCAGCTCTGCCTCAGTGCCAGGCCAGTGGGGTGGGGTGTCGGGCAGTGCCCCCAGCACAAAAAAATGCAGTAACCCAAAGTGGCACGGGTGGGTGGAATGGCTTGCCTTGGCCAGTCAAGGGCTGCTTCCTACAACTGTGCCAAAATACTTGACCTGGGTGATTTTTTGGGGGGGGGAGATGTGTGACGCTTGGGACCCCAAATCTACACCCCTCTTCTCCACCCTCCCAAAATCCCCCCAGGTTCCTTTGCTGACCCCCCCCATACTGGCTTCAATGGGGGGGTCATTGAGGATGGAGGAAATTGGATTGCTCTAACTCTGATTCTGCCTGCCCTCCACCCCTCGCCTGATGTCTGCCCCACTGTTGCTGCAGGAGCATCTTCGATGCCCCCAGGTCATCACAACCCCACTGTTCAATGGTGCTAACCTACACACAAAACACACTCCTGCAAAGACATTCTGCCAGGCAGGGGGTGGTGGATCTGCCCCTCCCCTCCATTCCTAATCCCCCCCCCCATGCAAACAAGACAGGACAAATGTGTCATGCACAGTTGGGGGGGACTGGAAAAGGGGGACTGGAAAAAGGTTCTTGAAAAGCTGACATGCACCGGGGGGGGGGAGCATCATGACCAGCCGGCTCAGGTGTGTTACCTGCACAGAAACACCAATAAAACCTCGTGAACCTTCACTGCCTCCTGCCTCGTTCATTTTTTGCACCTTCTGCGTGCGCCGTCCAATGCTGGTTTTGATTTTCTCCAGATGAACTTATGGAACGCCAGTTGCCACTGTGTTTTATTCCGGGAGGGACTGTGCCTCAGTGGTAGAGCCCCCCCACCCACTCCCTGCTTTGCATGCAGAACGTCTCAGGCTCAGTCGCCAATGTCGGCATCTCAGGCAGGGCTGGGAAGGACTCCTGCCTGAAACCCTGGGAAGCCGCTGCCGGTCCGTGCAGACACAACTGAGCTGGATGGAGCAACAGGCCTGACTCTATATCAGGCCGCTTCCTAATGAAATCAGCCCTTTATTCAGAACCATGAGGACAAGAATCTTGCTTTATTTTAAGGCGGAGAACTGTAGCTCAGTGGTACAGCCCTGGCTCAATCCCAGGCATGCTCTAGGGAAGGCGCTGGAGACCCATTGCTGCCAGTCAGGTGTTGACCACTCCTCCACAACCTGGTGCTCTCCAGAAATTTCGGACTACAACTCCCTTCATACCTGAGCACTGGCCAATGCGGCTGGGGTCTGACTGGCAGCAGCTGTCCAGGATTTCAGGTAGGGGTCTGAGTTGCCATTGGGGGCTGAATCTTCTGCATGCACAGCAGGGGCTCTCCTGCTGCTCTGTGGTTAAAAAAGCCTCTTTAGTCTTATTACATGTTTAAAATCCTGCCCATCCTATCCACAGAGCTGTCTCGTGGCCTCCTTTTATCATCACAACAACCCTGCAAAGTAGGTTAGGCTGAGTGCAACCGGTCTGGCCTGAGCTTGGTGGCCGAGTGGGGATTTGAATCCAGTTCTCCCAGTCCTCTCCAACCACTACACACTACTGTCTTTTGGATGGACGCCGACTTAGAACACAACAGTTTTTCATTTGTCCACCTCCCCCCCCCGTCCCAAACAGAAGAGAGGAAATGTCTGATGAGCACCTTTAACTGCACTTATATTTTAATCAGCATTTGCAAATGAGCGATGGACCTTCTGCCTCGGTTTCCTCAGCACCAGAGAGGCTGCAGCCTTGCAATGCAAGCGTTGGGGGGGGGTCCTCTGCCTGCTCAAATCCAGGGATTCCCCCAATTCCTTGGCATATTGTTACAAGCCTGAGCAATATCCCATGAGGGACTTTGTCCAGTCTAGGTGTGTGTGTGTGTAGAATACATACAGCTCCCCCCCACACCTCCCCACAGGCAGGAGACAGATACCCCCCTGTATTGCTCTCTTGCACTCCCCCTTCCACAAAGGAGCGAGCGCACCCACCATCACGGCTCCAAGAGAACATCTTGCCCTTTCCAGCACGGCGACTTCCCCCCAGCCAACGTTTTCCCCTGCCTGCAGGGTCTTGCTCCCCTCCAAGAATACTTGCCCCTTTCCCTTACCCACCCACCGCCTCCACCTTCATTAGAACTGGACTAGTCTGCAATGGCGCCAAACCTCAAGGTTCAGCTGTCCTACTCACTGCACCCCAAAACATACACACCCCAAGCATGTGGCATGAAACACTCCCACCCATCCCCAAAAAATAATGTGTCCATTCCTTGCAAGGAGAGGGAAGGCTGAGGTAGAAAGGGTGGTGGGCAGGTCCACTCTGGGGTCCCTGGATGCCAAGAGGAGCGGAATGACCTCTGGAGGGGTCAAAGCATCGCCCCTCTGGCACGCCTCTCTGGGGCAGGGGCCCAAGAGATGTCTTCTGCGCCTGCTCTTCTCCCTGAAAAGGCCCTGCTTGTCACTCCAAAGCGACTGAGATTAAAGTCCAAGCTAACAGAGGGGGGGTGTCCGGGCAGAGGGCTGTTTCCAGTAGGTGCTCCCTCCACACACACACACACACTGCAAAGTCTGCTGACCCACAAGAGAAAGATGCAGAACGAGGCAGAATCTGGGTCTCTGGAGGAGGAGGGGGCAGGTATCCTAGGCAAGGCCGATGTGGCGGGGGGGGGGGAACGACACACGCTAGTCCGTCCCATTGGTGAACTGGCACAGTTTGTTTTCTAGGTCAGAGATGCGCTTCTCGTGGGCTCGGACAGTTTGCCGCAGGGACTGGATCTCTTCCAGGAGCTCCTCCAGGGTGGAGTGCTTTTTGAGGGGCAAAGGGAGACAGGGGAGAAGGCAGGGGGAGAAAGAGAGAAGTAAGAGGACTGACAGAAGCTCTCCCCCACTCCCCACCCCCCTGATCTACTCGCTGTCTGGAAAGGCTACACTCTTCATTTCTTCTTTTTTGGGGGAAATAAGTTTCTAGACCTGGTGGAGGTAGCAGTGGCAGAAGCTTGCATAAAAGTTTAGTTCTAGCTTTTCTAGTCTTACATCCTTCCCCCCTAAACACTTGGGCCAACTGCTGTCTCCCAGGACGCCTCCAGCACCCTTTTCAACCATGTATTGGTCTTCTAGTACAAATAACCTATTGCAACTACACTGAAGTACTTCTAACTGCAACAATAATAGTTAGTCACACCTGCAATTTTTCCAACATGAAGCTTTGGAAATAAAATTTAAAAGATCCCGCAAAATTTGTGCAAAATGCTCTCTTCAACTTTGCGTTTCCCCAGCGAGGCCTGTCCACGCACATAAGACCACAGTCTTTGGGGAAGAGTCCATATGCAGCCATTCAGTCCCTCTCAGCTGCCACTTAAAACTTCCCTCCAGGACCATCAACACCTCATTATCCACTACAATGCTTTAGGGTAAACTGAACAGCATCAAAGTGCCTTGAAGGGCATTTTGTGGTTATTTCTTTAACTGCCACCAGGTGGCGCTAACTCTGGTGCAGAGAGAACTCCAGATATAAGAGAGTCACTTTTAATTTTCACCACGCTTATACCTCTCCCCTGCAACACGCAGATGGGATGAGCAGAGACAAACTCACCGAAAAATTAGAGTCGCAAGTAGATCGGCTTCGTCGTGGCCCCGTGGGAGGTCTGCTGTCTAGGATATTCTTTCTGGTGACCTTGAGTTCCCGGTTCTTGACAGGGACGTAGCCATCCCGTAACGACACTAGGATGGGCTCCGCGTCCTTTCCTGCCAGCCACTCATCAGCCTCCAGCGCTGGCTCAGGACCGGGCGTGTCAGGGTATAAGTCATCTTGGAAGAGGTCGGACTGCCCGGAACAGGCAGAGGAGAGACAGAAGTATGAGAGAATCAATACTACACCGTTCCTCCTGCGGGAAGGGCTGTAGCTTCGTGGCAGAACATCTGCCTTGCACGCCGAAGATCCCGGGTTCAAGTCCCCAATGGCATCTTCAGGTAGGGCAGGGAGAAACCTCTGACAAACTGGAGAGCTGCTGCCAGTCAGTGTAGACAATGCTGAGGTAAATAGGATTCAACATCCTACATACTTGCATTCCTGTCCAGCCTAGAAATCGAGCGACATTGGACGCGGCCTTATTCCAGATCCACTTATTAGCCTGTCTTAACGTGATGCAGTCCTCTCTGACTGGCAGCAGCTCTCTCAGGCAGGGTGGGGTGGGGGTTGTTTTTCATCATCTGCTCCCTAATCCTTTAACCTTCCTCAGTCCTGTCAGTCACAGCCAGCACAGCCAACAGTCAGGGGTGTTGGGATTCCAAAATATTTTGAGGCCCCTCAGTTGGGGAAGGGTGCTTTAAAATGGAAAGGAACTCTGAGCTCAGGGGCTGAGTCCTGGCTTTGCACGCAGAAGGCCCTGGGTTCAATCCCTGACAGCATCTCCACAGGAGCCTTCTCTGCTGCCAGTCAGAGCAGGCAATACCAGGCTAAATGGAGAGGGCTGGAGGGCTGCAGTTGGCCCAGCTCTAAAGGATGCTGGACTGTCCTGCTAGATTCAATGGGGCTTTTTCTTTGGACTCTTGCAAAGAGCAGAGGAGGGCCTTTCCTCAGAGTCGCAGGCAGAATGGGATACCTGGAAGTACGCCGTGCAAATGTACTTAAGGGAAAAGGAGGCAGAACACACACATGTACAGTCCCCAGATAACTCACCTTTCGTGGAACAGTCATCACAATGGGCTCACACTTGCGTTCGTGCAGCTTGTAAAACCTGTTTTGGGGGGGAGAGGGGAAGAAGAAAAGGGGTTCACAAAGTCAGAATGTGGCAGGGGTGGGGGACTTTTCTCAGCCCGAGTGCCGCATTCCCTGCTGGACAACGTTCCAAGGGCCACATGCCAGTGGTGGGCGAGACCAGGGGCAAAAAAAAGTGGTCAGAGCAATTAGTGTAAAATTTCCCTTTTGTACAACAGGCTGGTTTCTACACACATACGCAAAAACACTCAAGGAAGGTGTGAAGTGAGGCTAGCGGGGAGGGGCTGACCTGGGGAGAATCCCGAGGGCCAGATAGGCTTGGAGGGCCAGATTCAGTCTCAGGGCCTCACACTTCCCATCCCTCAGTTATGGGATGGGTGCAATCAATGCTTGGTGCTTGCACCTTCGTCACCTAAAGCATCGTTGACCTTTCCATCAGCCTGCCCCGTACACAGAGGTCATTGTTGGGGGCTTTTTTCCAGATCCTCCCCACTGAACAAGATGTGAGGAGTGACAATTGGCCTTCTCTATGGCTATCTCCTCCCCCGCCATCAGCACAGTCCTCTCCCCAGGGAAGCTCACACGGTGCCTTCGTTGTTTTCTTTGCATCTTCAGGCAAATGCCGTTTAATTTTTCCACTCTTTTTAACGTAGCTGGAAATCCAGTCACACTTATCTGCCATTTTCAAGTCTTAGCCGGTTTTTAGGCCAGTACTTTGATTATGATTAAGCCCACCCCGGTTTTTTTTAAAAAAGAAAACAATAATAAACATTTAAACTTACCTTTATTCATAAATCCACACTCAGGAAATAACACATGGGATCTGTTCCTGTTCAGGGTTCCAGCCCTTTTCTAGGACACTCCATTCCACCCCCCCTTCCTCCGTTTGCCATTAGTTTCCCCTAACAGCTGCTCTCTGCAGGATGTTTTTCTACTTCTTTAGATCTTGGCTTTCCCCTGAGCATGCCAAAATCTCCCCGTTTCACTATAATCCATCGGCACTCACCAGAGTTTGTCTCCTTTCCGAAAGTGAAGCCTTGCCCAGTTCAAAGGGATTCCAGATAACCCACAGAGGTGTGCCTGCCTCCCCCCCCATATCTCTAGTGGGGTTCAAACATGCCAGCCATTCCCCCCCCCAGTAGCCATCCTCCATCTCTTGCACCTTGAGCCATACCTAGCAATTTCGCATTTGCTGACATCCAGCCCTCTCTTTGGCATGAAACCCATTCCTCGTTGGGGTTCTTTGCTGCTGTAAGTGCTCAGGTAATGGACATAGGGGGCCTCGTCTGTAATCTCAAAGTACCGGATGCTGCTGTCCCCCTGCACGGAAGCACGAGATTTAGGAGGGAAGGCAGCATTTGGTTGCCTTGTTTGAAAAAAAACATTAATTAGCATGAATCTTACACATTTTAGGGCACAAGGAAAGGCTCACTGCATGCCGTCCTTTTTATCAACAAGGAGGTATTGCAAAGCAGAGCATGGAGAAATATATTAGGCATTCCTCTTACTTTCCTGAAAGGTTAAATGTTTCCTTTGGATATAAGCCCTGGAGGCATCTTATTATCGATGCCTTTCCTCCAAGTAGTTCAGGGCAATGTACGCAGTTCCATCGCTTCCCCACCCTTCCTGTTTTATCCTCATAATAACCCTGCAAGGTAGTTAAGCTGAGAGAGCACATGACTGGCACAAGGTCACCGAAGGAGCTTCATTGGCAAGAGTGGAGAGCTGAACCTCAGGATCCAGGACACTCTAGCTACCACCGGGCCACATGGGCAGATGCTGACCCTCAGACACGTCCTTTGCAAATATGCAAGCCGGAGATGTGTTGGTGCCAAAGGAAAAAGGGACAGGCAGGGCAGAGGAAAGCAAAAAACCCAGGCACCAATTCTGAAAGTAGCGCTTAGGATGCCCAGCACCAATGGACACTGTTCAGGGAATGGGAGGGGGCAGGGGATCTCTCAGTTGAGTTGGTAGGGCGAGGTTTCCACCGCCAAATGCCACCCCTCCCACTTTTACCTTGCCACACAGGTAGACTATGCTGGAATCGGGGTCATAGAAGGGGAGGAGAACTCCATTGCTCGTGTCCATCTCCTGGAGGGCTATGGGCTCCTCGAAGTTCTTCTGTGGGATGGAGGGAGGGAGGGTTCAGGGAACAGGGGGCTCTCACCAGGCTGGGTGCAACGGCACAACAATCACGCACATGCCCAATGGGTGTGGCTTCTCCCTGCCAGTAGCCCAGAAGTACCCAATCAAGGATGGGTCAGATCTCCCCACCCCGAGGCACACTGCCAATATGGAGGGGGGCTGCAACTCTGTAGCAGAGTGCTTGCTTTGCATGTACAAGGGCCCACTTTCAACCCCTTCCAGCATCTGCAGTTTCAAAAGGATTTGCGGCAAGTGAATAGGAATAGGAGTGATAGGAAAAGACTTTTCTAAGCCAGAGAAATCAGCTGCCAGTCAGAGTTGACAACGCAGGACCTTCTGTATGCAAAGCAGGTGCTCTTCCACCCCAAAGGCCATCTAGTCTGACCCTCTGATCAAACTCCTTAAACTAGAGAGACACCTAATTTCCTTGCTCTTAATGTTAGCTATTGGGGGGGGGACACCCTCCATCGTTTTGCCTCAAAGGATTCCAATCCTCAGTCCTCAGAAGGGGCAGAGTGAGGAGAGAGTGCCTCTGAGCATGTGCTGAAGTCCAGGTCATCCTCCAAGCGCAAAGCAGGAATTCTAGGCAAGCTACAGGAAATACCAGCTGTGGAAGGACATGGCAATGCTGCCCCCTGTGGCAACTCTGGGATTAACACCCCTCCTCTTGGGGGGAAATACCCCTTACTTAACTTCCCCGCTCCCCCCGCAGGTCATGAAGGTCCTTTGCTTTCTTCCAACACCCTTTCCAAATTCCTATGCGTTGCCCCCTTAGAACCACACCACTCCCAGCATGCATTGCTACTCCCCCTCCCCCATACACACACACACCACTGCAAATTCACACCACTGCAAGATTTTGGGGATTTAGCATCACCTGTTGAGGGGTGGGTGTGTTGATCAGAATCCAACAGTCCTTATATTCAGGGGAATGCAGTAAAACTGGCCTCCTCCCACAATGCATGATGGGGAATAAAGTCCCCAATGCCATCCTAGCCTATGCAGACTACAGCACTGGAGGACTACATCTCCCAGATAACATCTAAGTATGGCATACCATAAAGCACTCTTTATCAGGGCATTTACCATATTTATCTTAACAGGGGAGGAAAAAAGATCAATGTGTTGTATCCAGCTTAAATTCTACTCAGAGCAGACCCTGTGCCCCACCCCTGAGGGGCATCCCCAAGTGGCAAAACAGAGAAAAAACTACAGGTGAAAATCATGGGCCTATAGCCGTGTCCATTAATTTCAGTGGGTTTACTCTGAGTGTGACTAATGTTAGACACAACCTAGAGTGGCGTGCCTCTGTGATTTAATTTTAAGCTCTTTCCTCTTTCCTGGTTAAGAACCAGTGACATGGAGCCAGGTCTCAGCGGCACGGCGGTGTTCACAGCCTTCCTCTGCAGAGAGCTCTGGGTCCACCTTGCTCTGGGTTTCCTACACCCCTTTCCTGAGACTTGGCATCTTCCTTGAGTATACATGCGGGTTAGACAAATTAATGGCAGATAAGGCTATCAGTGGCTACTAGCCACAGTGGCTACGTTCTCCCTCTACTGTTGGGGGTGGAATGTCTCTGAATGCCAGTTTGCTGGGAATCCCATGCAGGGAGAGTGCTGCTGTTGTGCTCAGGTCCTGCTTGCAGGCTTCCCATTGGGGCATCTGGTTGGCCACTGTGAGAACAGGATCCTGATCCAGCAGCAGCAGAAGGGTCTTATAGGCATTTATATCACCCTGCTCTCACTCTCCATTTGACTTCGCTTGCCATCAGTGACGGCAGCATGTAGTCAAATCTGGCATCTGGTTGGCCACTGTGAGAACAGGAGACTGGACTAGGATGGGGCCCTGTTTGGCCCGATCCAGCAGCAGAAGGGCTCTGATGATGTCTGTGAATGCCTCTGATGACATGTGCCCTGGGTACATCATTCGGGGCTGGGCCCCTGTCTGAACTTTGCAGCTGCTTTTTCCTGGCCTGTCTCCAAAACACGTGCATGCCTGGAGAGGTAGCCACGTTGGTGGAAATGTCCACGTTCCCAGAGATGAGGGTTGGGGTTTTTTTTGAGAAAACACTCCACACCATGCAGCCCAGCTACCGGATCCCAGAGGCCCAACTCCCGTTGGCTCATGCGAGTGAAGCCAGTGGTGAAGACAAGTCCATCATGGGTGAAGACGGCCCGCATGGGCCTCATCCCTTCGTGGGGCGCAAACCTCTCCTGGGTGAGCAGCGGAGAGAAAGGGTTAAGCGTCTCAAGAGGAAGGCAGGACGGGAGAGGAGGAGGAAAGGAGAGAAGGGTGAAGAGACTGTGCTTTGTTTTACAGTGGGGAAAAAACTCACCACCAGATGGAAAAACCCTAGAATTCTGAGGTGATTCTTTTCCCTTAGAAGTGCGCCCCCAAGTGGTAGGACAGGGAAACAACCACAGGTGCAACATTGCTAGTTGATGCAACATTGCAAGTTTTTCCCCTCCACCAGTGGTGGATGGTGGCTCCATGTCAGTGAGGCAGTGGAATCCGCTCCGGGTTTTAGTCTGAACTTTCAAGGAGCTGTCCAAGGTTCAGCACCTTGGACAGCTTCCTGAAAGTTCAGACCAAAACCTGGAGCAGATTGCAATACCCCATTGCCTACAGCATCCTTGTTGCTGAATCTCTGGCTGTGCACACAGCATAGGTTTAAAGCACATTATTTCCCCCAAAGAATCTTGGGAACTGTAGTTTATTCCTCACAGAGCTACAGTTCCCAGCACCCTTAACCAAGTACAGCTCCCAGGATTCTCTGGGGGAAATTATGTGGTTTAAAAGTATGGTGTGTATCCAACTGGCGTCTCCCCAGGTGGAGGCAATGCATATAGGACCAAGAAACCACGGAGGAAATGTCTTTTGCTGAAAAAGCCCAAAAAGTGAACTCAGGCTAAGGACCAGAAGTACCACCAAAATCAGAGTGTTTTTAAAAAAAAGAAAGGAAAAACCAGAGGCTTCCAACCCTTCTCACTTATCTCCGTTCATATCCACATCTCATTGGGAAGCTAGGTGCAGAGCATGGAATGGAAACCAGGGTGAGCCCTGGCAGATTTGCCTGTTCACCTGTGGCGAGTTACAATTGGCTCCAGGGGCCCAGTTCAGGGAAAGTTTTCTGCACAACGGTTGCAGGGGGAAGAGTTGGCTGTTTTTGTTTTTGCCCCTTGATGGCCCATTTTTCCTTTCAGTGTTCAGTACATGTCTCTTTTAGGTGTTAAAACAGAGGTAATGCCTTGGCACCCCTCGCTAAGTACTGGGATATGGGTTCCAGGGTGCTCTCTTTCACTCTCTTCTCCTTCTGCGGACAGAAAAGCCAGGATGGCACACACACACACACATACACACAACACCCACAACACTTTCCCACCGCCCACCACGCCCTGCAGCATCAGTGCACCGGGGGTCCTATTGCCATACCAAGTCCCACAGGGCCAACTGCCGCTCGCTCATCTTGCTAAACCCGGTGGTGAAGACTTTGCCATCGGCCATAAAGATGGCCCGGACGGGGCGGGCGCCTTCGTGGGGCTTGAATTTCTCCTGGCGACGACGGGTTAGCGGGTTAGGACCAAACAGAGACATACACACACAAGACAAACTGTTAGTACAGGTCAAAGAACCAACACTGCGGAGGGAAGGGTCAGCCCCAGCAAAATGGGAACGGAAGGATCATATCCCCGCTGGCTCAGTTCCCACATGGAGTGCTTGCACCCCTTTAAGGGAAAGGTTCACATTTATGTGTGTTGAGAGCGTAAAACTGGGCATGGACTCCGGGCACAAATGAACATCCGAGGGAGGATGCTTTGGGTCTGAGGCAGAGTCAGATCTCATTTTGCAAACTATTTCCCAGTTCACAGATTGCGATAAACTATAGTTAATTGCCATGGATACACTGACAGGGACTGTTTTGCTCTTCCCCCAAGGTAAGGACTGTAGCTCAGTGGCAGAGCATTTGCCTTGCATGCCAAAGGTCCCCGGTTCAATCCTTGGCGTCTCCCAGTAAGGGCTGGGAAAAGCTCCTGCCTGGAACCCCAGAGAGCTGCTGCCAGTCAATGTAGACAATACTGAGCTAGATGGACCAATCGTCTGGCTCTGTGTAAGGCAGCTTCCTATGTTACTATGTAAATCAGCCCTTTCTTGAGAATCATAAGGACTACAGTCTTAGTTTCTTTTTAGGGGAAGAGTCATAGCTTGGGGGTAGAGGATCCGCATGTAGAAATCTCTGGTGGATGCGTGTGTTCAGCCTAATGCTTGGCTTGAGGAGGGTCACACAGGTTGGCGCATGTGCAAAGCCACGCTGTGCTTATCTGTTAATGCCCTTTTGCCATCCCATTTTCATCACAGTTCGAGTGCCTCCCTAACCTGCTAAGGGACATCCACGCTCACCCTTGAAACACAGAATTATTCTTTAGAAAGCATTGTAGAACAGGATGGGGAGAACAGTACCTCTGAGCATGTACAAAGAGAAGGTCTTTGCACACGAACAAAGTTCACCGACTGCAAGCAAGCATCCACTGCCAGCTCCTCTCACACATCTGGAATCTGGGCCACAGCAAGAGGTGTGACGCTTTTAAGTCAGGGATGCGGAACATGAGCATTCCGGCTCCAGATGTTGCTGGACTCCAACTCCCATCGTCCCTGACCATTGGCCATGCTGGCTGGCAAAGGCTACTGGGAGTTGAGAGGCCGGTAACACTGAAGCCCCTTGGACAGCTCCTTGAAAGTTCGGACAAAAACCCGGAGCGGATCCCACTGCCCCACTGACACAGAGCCACCAGCCACCACTGCTGTCCACTCATGCTCAGTGGCAGACAGAGGTCTGGGAAGGTACCAGCTCACGAGTAGCGATTACTCACTGCCACAACCAGGCGCTGCCGGGGGTCGATGATCCGCAGGTGCTTGTCTTTGCAGGTGGTCACAATCAGGCTGCCGTTGTAGTTCCAGCAGATGTTATAGATGAGGTCGGTGTGCAGGTCCTCCAGAGACAGGAGTGCCTCCCCGGTGCCAACGTTCCAGAGGATGATCACGTTATCGCCCCCTGCAGGAGGGAAAGGGGGAATTCATAAATGGCCCAAAGGCGGCAATCGGCCGGCCTCGCATGGCCAGTGGTCAGGGATGATGGCAGCTGGAGACCGAAACATTGGGAGGGCACCAGAAAAGCCCTTCAGCAGTTGGGTGAGGCCACAGGGGGCCCATCGTAGTCCAGCATCCTGTTCTCCCAGTGGCCAACCAGACACCCACAAGCAGGACCTGAGCGCAAGAGCAACTCTCCTCCCCTGTGATTCCCAGCAACTCTAATGAATTTGTCTAATAATCCTCTTTTAAAGCCATCCAAGTCAGCGGCCCTCTTGGAGGAGCGAATTCCATAGTGCTGTAGAAGAAATCCTCCCTGTCCCCATCCTGAATCTTCTAACATTCAGGTTGGGGAAGGCTAATCTAGAGGGAGATGTAGACAGAGGTTTGCTTTGCTTGATTTTTAAAAATCTATATCCCGCCTTTCCTCCAAGGAGCTCAAAGGGAAACGCTTCCCCCAGCCTGGGGCCCTCCCTATGGTTTGGACTACGGGTCCCACCAATCCTAGCTGGCATAGCCAATGGACTGGGATGATGTGGGGCTTGCAAACGATAGCAATCGCGGGGGCAGCAACGAGCCTGAATTTGGGGAGAGGGTCTCACCTGCACTCAGGAGGATGTTGCGTGCCGTGGGATGCCAAGAAAGGATTCCCACACGCTTGGAATGCCCTTCGAGGGTGACGACTGGCTCCGTCATGTTGCGCACAGGGATATAGTCCGGGATCTGCCAGACCTAGCAGGACCGAGAGGTGGTGATAAGAAGGTTCAGTGACTCTGTTTAAGGCATCCTCTGATGTCCCTATGATTCTGATAAAGGAAGGGGTGAAAACAACTGTAGCTCTGGGAGTGGAAGAGGGGTCTCCTAAAAACTATCAGCACCTTTCACAAACTACATTTCCCAGGATTCTTTGGGAGGAAGCCATGACTGTTCAAAGTGCTATGATACTGCTTTAAACGCACTGTGCAAAGGAAGAGGAGGAGGAATTGGGGGGGGGCGGGAGGATAAGAGGAAGCAATCTCCCTCTATCCTTCCCTCCAGCCAACGCCAGGCAACCAACTATTCTTAGTTGCCAAGTCATCATGCGCAGACCTATTCTTAGCCCAAAATGCTGCATCATACTCAGCATGGCAGAAGCCAGGCTGAAGCCCCAGCGCCTTAGCTATAAACAGCCCGGCGGCCTTTTCCAGTGATTTAAAGGGGAACCTTCACACGCTCCGGCTCCCAAAGGAGAAGGTGGCAGCCAACCTGATCTCGCCAGGCGGCCGAGAGAATCAGCAGCCTTAAAACACCACCTAATCCGAAACATCTGAAGAGCCTCGGAAACGATCCTTTCTTTTAATGATTTCTAAATGACACTTCCTAGTCAGTGTCCGAGTGCACGGCCACGGTCCGGGTGAGATCAGGACGCGTGAGCAGGGCCCAGCAACTTAGGAAGCAACCTGGGTCAAAAAATATTTTATACACCTGATGGTTCGGTTCATGATAGCAGTCAATCAAGGATGGGGAGCCCTTTTCAGCCTCATTTCCCTTTTGGGATTCCTGCCGGTGGTGGGCGGGGCAAGCGGCAAATGTGGGCGGAGCAACACATGCACATTTCATCTTTTATACAATAGGCTAGTTTCTACGCACACTCACACAACCTTCTCCATCCAGGTAACTAACAGGCACTATCAAGACACATTCTGGCCTGGCGAAAAAAGACATTCGAGGGTGCGCAGCAAGGCCAGTGAGGGGTATGGCCTGGGGAGAGTCCCAAGGGCCAGACAGAGAGGCCTGGGGGCCACTTTTGACCCTCAGGGCTGAGGTTCCCCCTCCTCCCTGAAGAAAAATCATGAAATTATGTATTAAGTATTATTATAGTATAGTACAGTATTTAAGATTAATTTTATGATGTATTATATTAGTGTTATAAGGTATTCTGAATATTTGATAAGCTTAATTTTAAGCAACATTATATATTATTTAATATATGTAGGTGACACAGTTCCAAATAATCTATTTTACCACTTCCCCTCCCTTTTTATTCTCTATAAGCAAAAGTTATCTCCAGCTTCCTTCTCCACCTTGAGTCTTGTTGTAGAGAGGTAGAAATTATTATTATTATTGTTATTATTATTATTATTATTACCACCACCACCACCACTACTACTACTACTTACTTAAAGTAGTTCAGGATATCCCAGTCTCCAAATCTGATGCTATTGCTCCACTAAGGCCATCACTTACCATGGCCATCACTTACCATGGCCATCACTTACCATGACTGTCGTGTCCTCAGAAGCACTGGCGATGACATTGTCATTGTGGGGGCACCAGTCGATGTCCAGCACAGGGGCCGTATGCCCTGTTACCAAGGGGATGTTCTTGTCCACACGGCCTGTCTGCAAACACACAAGAGAGACGGGCAGCTTCCGGAAAGAGTATCCTTCCTGCCCCTCTGCTGTGAAGCCACCCAGCAAAAGCAGGCCAAACTATCAAAGGTTTCCTGCCCTGTTGAGCAGGTTATGTCCGGCCACAGAACATTACTCAGCAGGGAATAAATAAAGCGCATTCTACATTCAAGTAATGCTAGAGTTGACGAGGGATCAGTCTAATCCACTCTGCTGTTCAGTGCAGGAAAGCCAAAGCATCTCCGAGATATGCCTGTCCACCCTCTCCTTGAGGTCCCTCCAGCAGAACCACTCTTAGGAACGCCCGAAGCAGCCTTATCCTGAGTCAGACCAGTGGTCCATCTAGCGCAGTGTTGCCTTTGCACTGACCGGCAGCGGCTCTCCAGGATTTCAGGCATGGCTCTCTCTCCCAGCCCTCCCAGGAGATGTCATCGGGGACTGAAGCTGGGGGCCTTCTGAATGCAAAGCAGATGCTCTGCCATTGAGCTGTGCTCCTTTTTCTTACAGTCAAGAAGTTCCCCCTTAAATTACATGCCTGTTATATGGGACAACAAGAATGGACTTCATGTGCCCTAACGGTCGCTAAGAATATCATACTGCGAGCCTGGAAAGACAAATACCCGCCAACTAATATGCATTGGTTTGGTGACCTCATAGAATAGTAGAGTTGGAAGGGGCCTATAAGACCATCAAGTCCAACCCTCTGCTCAATGCAGGAATCCAAATGAAAGCATTCCTGACAGATAGCTGTCCAGCTGCCACTTGAATCCCTCCAGTGTCAGAGAGCCCACTACCTCTCTAGGTAATTGGTTCCATTGTCGTATGGCTCTAACAGTTAGGAAGTTTTTTCTGATGTCCAGTCGAAATTTGGCTTCCTGAAACTTGAGCCCCTTATTCTGTGTCCTGAACTCTGGGACGATTGAGAAGAGATCCCGGCCCTTCCCTATGTGACAACCTTTCATGTACTTGAAGTGTGCTATCATACCTCCCTCAGTCTTCTCTTCTCCAGGCTAAACAAGCCCAGGCTAAACATGACCTAAACGCCCTGCCTGCATTTGAACATACTTTCTATAAACGCCAACTTCATTTGGATATGTATTTGGACATTTGGATGGCATATATCGATCCATCAGGCCCTACACATCCATACATTGTAATATTTTAGACCCAGAGACGCGTCATCACCTTTTCTTCCTGCAAGGGTTACAGTGCTGGGCTGGGACCTGGGTGGCCTAGGTTCAAATCCCCACATAGCCCCCTGAACCTTGAGCCAGTCACAGCACCCCTCTCAGCCTAGTCTACCTTGTAAGGATGTTTGGAGGATAAGGGGAAGAATCTAGTATGCTGCCCTGAGTTTGGAGTAACAGAGGGCAAAAATAATAAAATAAGTAAGAACATAAGAAGATCAGAAAAGACCTGCAGCTAGATCAGGCCACAAGGGGCCCATCTGGTCCAGCGTCCCCCCAGTGGCCCAGTCAGATGCTCCAATGGGAAGTCCCCAAACCGGCCCTGAGCAGAGCGGTAGAAGCTCTCCCCACTTGTGATTTCTACCAACTGGTATTGCTGGAACAATGGGCAGCAAAGTCTTCTATGAGCCTCGCTTACAATTTCACAGGGTCTGTCTGCCGTGTGCTTTGAGGCTGCCTAGGCAAGCAAGGGCTGGAAAGTTAAAATCTACCTTTACAAAAAAGCAGAATGCTCAAGAAAGGAGTTAAGGTGCACGTACAGAACACAAAATAAAGTATCATACTAGTGGTTTTATGTTGGTTCTATAATATTTGTGCATTAAATGTTTATTATACTTTCTTTTGCGTATCATGCATGCACCTTAACTCCTTTCTGGATTGCCTGAGTAAGCATATGGAGATGCTCACCAATCTCGTGGGGACAGCATTTTGAAAAGTGATGCTGGCTAACCCTGTGTGCTTCAGGGCTGTGGGAGCATCTGAACAGGTTCTGATAACGCAGGGCCACATGCCCTCCTGGGAAACCTTCTGGGGGCCATATACCAGTATTGGGTGTGGCCAGAAGCAAAAGTGGGCGGAGCAATGGATGTAAATTTTGCCTTTGTACAGGAGGCTAGTTCCTACAAGCACCCCTCTCTGTCCTCCACGCAGGCAAGAAAGGGCCGGGATCAGAGTTCGAGGACGCATCCCAGCCAGGCAAAAATTCCCTAGGAGGATGTGATGCAGGGCCAGTAAGGGGGTGGGGCCTGGTTAGGGTTCTGAGGGCCAGACAGAGACGCCTGGGGGGCCACATTTGGTTTCCCAGCAGCAGCACTGCGTTGTCTTCACTGGGGGCTGGAGGGTGGTCCTGGGTCTCTGGGACTTGAATCACAGCAGCCCAGAGAAAGCCAAGGACGCTTGGTGACCCCCATCCTAGCCACATAACCTTGAGAGCCAGCCACGTCCTAGAGCCATTCTCCCGCGATGAGCTGCGCCGCACAGTAAACAGCCCAGCTGGAAACCTGAGCTGTGGAAAAAATGACCCCCCCACCCCAACTTCCTGCCATCATTTTAATTGTTCCCGAAGTGAGTCATTCATTATTGTGAGCGGAGGAGCTGTCCTCTGACGGGCCAACTGCTCAAGTCTGTCTCTCATCTGCTGCTTGCCATGGCCAGGGAGTGGTAGGAACACTGCGGGCCCGGGCAAGGGTGTTGAGAGGCTGGCGCTTGCGACTGGGCAGCTGAAGAAGAGGGCACCAGTGGGCACCAGTGTGGAAAAGAGAGGGGGGCAATGGAGAGAGCGGGATGTGTTGGGGCAGGATGGCCCACAAAGAAGCAGCTGAAAAATACACACTTTAAAAAAATTAATTGGCATTTTGTACTTTCAAAATGCCCTTTTCATTGAAGACTGCTGCATAAGCCCGCCCTGAAAATCTTTATTTATTACATTTATATCCCACCTTTTCCTCCCCCAAGGTGGCATACAGGGTTGCCTCTCTCCTCCTCGTTAAAAGGTAAAGGTGTCCCCGCACTTGTTGTGTGAGTCGTTTCCGACTCTTAGGGTGACGTCTTGCGACGTTTACTAGGCAGACCGTATATATGGGGTGGGATTGCCAGTTCCTTCCCTGGCCTTTCTTTACCCCCCAGCGTATGCCAAGTACTCATTTTACCGACCACGGATAGATGGAAGGCTGAGTGGACCTCGACCCCTTTTATTCGACTTCTTCCGTTGGAATCGAACTCCGGCTGTGAGCAGAGCTTTCGGCTGAGTTACTGCCGCTTACTACTCTGCACCTCCTCGTTAGCCCTGCAAAAACCCTGTGAGGTAGGTTTGACTAAGACAGTGACTGGCCCAGGGTGACCCTGAGAGCTTCCTGGCTGAGCGGGGATCTGAACCCAGATCTCCCAGGTCCTAGTCTACCCAATGAAGCTGAGGAGTACTTAAGGCGAAAAGATGCCCATTTCTTTGACCCAACAGAAGCAACACAACAGATCAGTACCCAACTGGAGAGAGGTTTATCAGGTGGGGTTGATACCAGTCAACGCCTACATTAAGGTTTTGGCTGGCATGGAACCATGCCAGTCAGGGGTAAGAAATCTCAATCGCAGGCTCAGGGGCCAGATGTGGCTCTCCAGATCTCTCTAACCGGCCCTCAAGACTCTCCCTGAGCCCCCCTACCTTCTGTTACCCGCCCTGTTGCAAACTCTCCTCAAGTGCTTTTGCCTGGCTGGAATATGCCTCTGAACTGTGATAACACTTGTTGCTTGCCTGGCTGAAGGTGCGTCATCTCTCTCTCTGTGTGTACAGAAACATCTGACTTCGCATGGCTGGACAGTCATTCGTTCATTGGCGATCACTCATGGCCGAGTAAGATTGTCTTCCAAGATAAGGTCTTCAGCAGTGGGTCCGTAAGTGATTGTGGAGGCCAATTCAGGATCCACACAGTGAGGACGTAGGTTTCCAGACGGAACTGGTTTGGTTGGAAGATGCCTGTGCGTGAATTTGTTTTGTGTGGGGAGATTGGCGCATGACGATCAACACACAATCTTGACAGGAAAAGGCTTTGATCCAATGGCATGGATTACCACGACGATTGGAAGTCCTTTATCTGCTGCAGCCTTCATCCGCCATCACAGCTGTTGCAACATACACATTGCTATCCTCCGCCTGTTCTGCCGTTGAGGACATTCTTGGATCGTTCTTTGTCTGGTTCCTCTCCCTTGACCTGACAGCCATGGGTGACCCTGCTGGGAGTACATGACTCCTGACGGCATCGCTCACAGGGTTCATTGGAACACGGAAGCCCACTCACCACCACAAGGTGACAATCCAGAGAGGGGAGACTGGACAGTAGCTGAATGTACAAAGGTGAAAGCCACATCCGTTGCCCCGCCCACTTTTTGCCTCTGGCCGCACCCATCACTGACATTCCCCCACCCTTGCAGTAAGTAATTCATGGGTGATTGAAAAGCAGAAGGGATTGCAAATGCTTTAGAGGATGAAGGCAAAAAAACAACCCTAAAGAACTCCACATTAAGAAGTTCAATTCAACCAGACAGCCATGCCAATAAAATAAATTAATGTTAAGTAGATAGCAGACCAACAGAACTCAACAGACAGGAACAAGAATTTGGAAGCAAGAATTAGCACTATATATACTTTACTGCAGGTATGGGTACTCTCTGTAGCCCTCCAAAGTTGCTGGACTCCAACTCCTAGCAGCTCCAACAGTGAGCATGGCCAAAGGTCAGGGGTGATGGGAGTTGGAGTCCAGCAACAATCACAGAGGGCCACATCTATACCCCCATCCCTGATGGAAATGATGATGAAGTTATCCAGGTGACAAAAACCATTGTCCAGAAATTTTGGGTTTGGCCATCATCTTAAATGATGCAAACTAAACAACATTTACCTACATTCACTAGCTTGCATGATCCAAGCTGTGTCTGCAAGTTACTGGGGGTAAAATCTGCCCCTGTTTATATCCATCCCCCTTTCACTTGGCCTGGATTCTGAGTTTTTAACTATTTCCCCAATATACTTCCACGCTTGCCTTTACAGTCTTCACAAATCAAAATCTGGGTTTTGTTTTTTTAAATAAGATTCTCAGGATTCTGAATCTGGGTCTCAAACACCTCTCCACCCCTGGATGCAAAAGAGAATAAGGGGCTCCTGCACCTTTAATATATGTTTATAAGAAGGCATTTCCTGCACAATTAAAGGTACAGGAGTCCCATTGTCTTTTGCATCCAGGCACTTGATAGCTGCCGTGGAGTGACAGGATCCAGAGTGCTGTTGCTACAAGCTTATTTTCAGGGTGCTTCCAGAGAGGGGCTTAATATTGCAAAAAGGTCATTCAGACATTGCAAATGGGTTTCTGGCAACAGTGGTTATTTTAAAAAATAGTAATTGGATTTTCTGTGAAATGGGAAATGGGGGTGGGGAATATGCGCTGGGTTTTTGATACTGAAGATTTTGTGCAGACATCAACAGAAGAACGTAGGAAGAGCCTGACTGCTGGATCAGGCCCAAAGGGGCCCATCTAGTCCAGCATCCTGTTCTCACGGTGGCCAACCAGAGGCCCCAATGGGAGACCCACAAGCAGGGCATGACACACCTCTTTACCCCGACCTGTGCAACAGCAACTCTCCCTCCTTGTGATTTCCAGCAATTGGTATGATTCAGAGGCACACTGCTTGTGGCAGTGGAGGTCAAGAGAGAAGCTGAAAGTTGGACAGGATTCAGACAAGCAAACAAGCAAGCAAAAAAGTAATAAAGAAAAAAGGACAGACAGGTGTTGGATCAAGCTTAGGACCAGAAGTCACAAACCACATAGGGAAAGACTTAGGGGCAAATCTTCACAACAAACTTATATCGGTGTAATCCTAGTTTAAGTGTAGCAGTTTCACCAAAGGATTGTGGGACTGGTAATTAGGTTCTCCAAAGTGCCCACTCCAAAGCTACAGTTCCCAAGGACTGGGCCTTTAATGAGGTGGGGGGGCAGGCGGGCGGATGCTGTGATGTTGTTATTAAAATCTGCTGGTTTTGTCTGCTCTAAGTTTTCCTTGCTGATTTCAGGATGCTTGTTTGTTTTTTCAAGCATTTCCTTCTGTTTCCAAATTTTCTCATCAGTGGCCTGGAATACCCCCTGGTATGAAACTGGGATATAAATCAATAAACAGCAGCAACAAAATAGCAACATGATAAATAGCATAAGTATGTTGTTGTCATATGCCTTCAAGTCAATTACGACTTATGGTGACCCCATGAATCAGCGACCTCCAACAGCATCTGTCATAAACCACCCTGTTCAGATCTTGTAAATTCAGGTCTGGGCTTCCTTTATGGAATCAATCCATCTCTTGTTTGGCCTTCCTCTTTTTCTACTCCCTTCTGTTTTTCCAAGCATTATTGTCTTTTCTAGTGAATCAGGTCTTCTCATGATGTGTCCAAAGTATGATAACCTCAGTTTCATCATTTTAGCTTCTAGTGATAGTTCTGGTTTAATTTGTTAATTATTTTGCTTTCTCATGGTCCATAGTATGCGCAAAGCTGTCCTCCAGCACCACATTTCAAATGAGTTGATTTTTCTCTTATCCGCTTTTCCCACTGTCCAACTTTCATATCCATACATAGAGATCGGGAATACCATGGTCTGAATGATCCTGACTTTAGTGGTCAGTGATACACCTTTGCATTTGAGGACCTTTTCTAGTTCTCTCATGCTGTCAGGAGTCTAGACCAAGAGGCTAGACTCCTAGCAGGGGCACCCAAGGTGGAATGGTCAAAGCTGAGACACCAGACTAAGACGCATCCAAACTCAGAGGAAGGCAATGGTAAACCACCTCTGAATACCTCTTACCACGAAATCCCTATGAATAGAGTATCCAAAAAGCACAAGTATACTTAACACCAATGGCAATAGCAACACGATTAGGGATGGTATCCAGTGTTAGCCATGCTCAGAGTAAACCCATTCAGATTAATGGGCATAATTTAGCCATGTCCATTAACTTCAGTGGGTCTCCTCTGAGTAGCACTGACATGGGAGACAAACCTAGAAGATATTCCTCAAAATCCACTTTGTCCATGAAGCGTCTGGAACAACTTTCCTAGTCCCCTAGCGACTCTTGGTTCCAGGGCAGAAAGCAGGATTTAAATGTAAGAAAATCAATTAAATAAAAGTATCTCTAAGCACGTGTAACTGAAACAATGGAATATTGCTTCCCTGTTTTATAGCCCTGCCTTCATTTCCTTTCCTCTGTTGCTTTTTCCCCACTGTGTCAAATTTTAGGCTGTAGCCTCCTCGGGGCAGAGACCTATTCTGTTGTAAAATACCATGCACACTGATTATGTAAGTAAATAATTATAGCAACTACTACAAGGCCATCAGCTGCTTTAGCCTTCCAGATCACCTGACCTGGATGGGAACTGGGGAGACTATTTTATTCTGACAGATCAGGTGAATATAAGTTTGATAATGCCCACTTAGCACCTTGGCCTACCTGGTGTCAACACAGGTTTCTACCACGCCCCTCAACCCATTTTAACATATCCATTAAACCAGTGAGATGACCTTTTTTATTTAAAAAAAAGTTTTCCAATGTTTTTAATAGGTTTTAAGTTCATTTTTAACTATATTGTTTTAACATTTCGTGTGTTTGCCAACCACCAAGGAAACTGCCAAGGAAACATGGGTGGTTTGCAACTTGCACAGTTCAAGTCGTAACTAGAAATGTAAGATATAAAAATATAATTAAGAAAATATGTCCAATGCTGATTCTACTCAGAACCACTGAAAATAATGGAGATGATTAATTTGGGTCCATTAATTTCAACGGGTCTACCACTCGTAATAAATATTTCCTCTTTGCATGCCCTAAAAGCTACTATGTGAAGTCGCAACATTTAAGTGGTAGATTTATGACTGGAAACTTCAGCTGATTCACTGGAAACAATCAAGCAGGTGACAGCTAACCATACTGGCTATCTTTTTCTTTCTGCAAAGCTATTTTTGTTCTTGTGTCTTCTTGAAAGAAGGAAATGTGTGTGTGTGTACATATTAATTTAAACAATCAGTATTCAACCTCCCATTAAAAAAAAGGCTATCACACACACAAACGCAAATCTCAAAAAAAAAAAATTAGCCCAATATACCCTCTGCTCAAGGACTCGAGGACCTGAACATGTCTTCAACCAGTTCACCCATGAACTGATTGATCAACTGTGATTGCAATCAACTGCAATTAATCAACTGGCAAATCCCTTTAAATCAGTTGGTAGCCTCCACGTTGCAAAGATTTACCAAGGAATAATGCGGCTGGTGTAACACACAGACACAATCCTAATTTCCCCTGGGACCTCACATTTTTAACCTCCCTTTTTCTCTGCCCCCCCTCCCCGCTTACCCCTAACCAACTTTATAGGCACAAAGAGGTTGATTTCCTTCCCAATTAAAGGACATCTCCAGATCTCCTGATAAGCCCTGGGCCTACCCATTCTTATGATAACAGCTCTACTCTCCCCACTTCCACAATGTGGTGGAAACAATCCCCCTGGGAACAGGAAGCGGGCGAGGGGGGGGAGGACTGCCAGGTGCTTGCCTTTCTCTTCCTTCAACCACACACGGCCCCCACAACAGAGGCAGCTGGGACCCACCCTGGGGTGCAGTCATCCTGGGTACTGGGGGGGGAGGTCTTAGACCCCTGACTTTTTTGGGAGCCAGGTCACAGCAGAGTCCCTATGTCTCCAGTGCCCTACGAGCCAATCAACATGAATGGAGAGTGGGTTGGAGACTGAGAAGAGTCCCAAGCCAGCCAGCCTTTGTTAGTTCCTACTTCGAAAAGCCAAGGCCAGTTCTAGAGAGGGAGAACTCATTCTCAGCATGGCCAACGGTCAGGGATGATGGGAACTGGAGTCCAGCAACAACTGGAGAGCCATTGAGTTCAGAACCATGGACAGCTCCTTGGGAGTTCAGACTAAAACCAGGAGTGGATTCAATGCCCCACTGACATCGGACATGCCAGTCTCCATTGTGTACAAGTCATCATGAGTATAGCAACTGCCAACAGCCTCCTCCTCCAAACTTTTGACCCCCTCCCGGCAGAGAGCAGGGAGGCTGTCCACGCAAAACCCAACGTACCTTGGCCAAGGGTAACACCATAAAGGCACCCCCACCGCCTGACTCCACAATGATGGCCAGGAACTTGGGGTTGACGGCGCAGAAGGAGCTGTCCCACGTCACCTTGGAGACCCGGATGTCTTCATACATCTGGTTGGCCTTGACCGGCTGCCCGAACACATGCCGGAATTTGCTCTGACGCACCACCCGTCGGCTCATGGTGGACAGATACTTTTTCTTTGATGAGCAGCAGAAAGAAAGGGTGGAAGCGGGAGAAGACAGAAGGAGAACAAAGGATCAGCAAAGGGCACAGAACAAAAGGCCTGCATAGTATACAATTTTTGTTTTTAAAAGTAGGACCTGCAACAAAATGTTGCAGAATATCCTCACCTCCTAAAGGAAGGGCTCCTGTTCAGGGATCCTGCAGCCCGTGATTTCCTCCAGGTTAATCTATTCCAGTGGCTCCCCAACTTTCCCCCCCTACGGAGCACTTCATTATTTTTCTGTGACCAAGTAAAGTCTGGGGCGGGCTGAGACTTCGTAGCTCAGTTCTTTGAGCCATGAACTCTTAAAACTTGTTTTATTTTTTATTTTTCTTGTGTTTTATATTGGTTTTAATCTTTTTATTGTAGGTCACTTTGGGTTCATTTTGATTAATTTAATTAAATAATAATAATAATAGTACTATGTCCTTAATTAGCGGTATATGCAATTTGTCCTCCACCCGGGAGTTCCGGAAAGAGCTTTGCTGGACTGGACAGAGATCCATCTAGGCCAGCATTGTGTGTCAACAGTAGTCAGACCAGATATATTGTGGAAAAGCAGGGCTAGCTCCTCTTTATTCTCAACACCTGGCATTCAGAGGTAGGTTGCTCCTGCACAGGGAGGTTCTATTAAGTTGTCAAAACTAATAGTCTCTTCCATTCATTTGTCCAGCACTTTTGAAAACCCATCTAAGGCTAGTAGTCATCACCACAACTTCTGGCTCTAAAATGTTATTATTACATTTATATCCCGCCTTTTCTCCAAGGAGCTCAAAGTTGGCGTACATAGTTCTCTCCCTCATTTAGTCCCCACAACAGCCCTGTGAGGTAGGCTAGGCTGAGAGGCAGCGACTGGCCCGAGAGCTTCATGGCTGAGTGGGGATTTGAACCCTCGTTTCCCAGGTCTGAGTCCAACACTCTAGCCACTAGATCACGCTGGCTATAACATGTGTTCACTGTGCCAAGGCTTCCTTTTGTCTGCTTGGCATCTCCTCCCAGTTTCATTGGATGACCCCAAGTTTCAGTATTGGGAAAGAAGGAGATTTATTTTATTAAATTTATATCCCACCCTTCCTCCCACATGGAGTTCAGGGCCCATGGCTGCATTTAAGTTCAATTTGACCAACACAAAAAGGCCTCCCTTGAGACCTATCCCAGGCCGTCATCCTCTGGGAATGTGGACACTCAAGACGCAAGCAAACCCAGAGTCCTTGTCGCAAAGAGGCATGCATGGCCACAATTATTTAGACCAGCGGTCCCCAAAAATCCCCTCCCCCACGAATCCTTTGAAGACCGCTGAGGGTCTTGACAAACCACTTCCCCATTTTGCATCGCAACAAAATGCAAGAGGAGACACAGAAGAAGCAACAAAAGTGCAATTAAAAATAAGTGTGAATGCTGAATGTGGAAGTGCCGCAGACCACCCGGGTGAAGTTCACGGACCACCGGTGACCCACAGACCACACTTTGGGGGCTTAGAGAGGGCCATCCTAGGCTAAAGGCTCCAAGAGGGCTGGTTCCCTGCCCTGAAGGGTTCACAATCTCAAATTCTACATGGGGAGGGAGCGTTAAACAGGGAATGGATATGCACCGGCTTAGGGTTATTAGTTACAACGGGGCAGGAATGGAAACATTTGTGCAAGTCCCTGATGTTGGAGGTGCCTGTCCCTCCATCGCCTCTGACCTCTCAAAAGGCCACGGATGTCCCCCATCCTGCACTCGGGCATGAAGACGAAGGGCTGCATCCAACTCCATTGTGAGCTCCATTGGGTCCAGTGGGACTTACTCTCAGGTAAGTATGTGTTGGATTGCACCCTAAGTCATACACAGAGGAGACCCGTTGAGATCAGTGAGCAGGACTAACTAACTTTTATTATCCAGTGAAATGTACTTACCCATTGAAATCAATGGGCAGGGCTAAATTTACTTTCTTGAGCTATTTAGATACTGCTTAATCACCTGTGTGTTTTTTAAAATGTTTTTATATATCTTTAAATAAAGTGGGGGGGGAAGACATTTACTTGAGGCTCATGTAGCCTCTGTGGCACGGAATGCGTTCTACCAACTTCGATTGGTAGCCCAGTTACGTCCCTACCTGAGTAAGGAGGATCTTACATCAGTAGTACATGCTCTGGTAACCTCACGTTTGGATTACTGTAATGCGCTCTATGTAGGGCTACCTCTGAAGACGGTTCTTCGGAAGCTACAGCTGGTGCAAAATGCGGCAGCCAGACTGCTAACAAGAACGAAGCGGTCTGACCATATAACACCTGTTTTGGCCCACTTGCACTGGCTTCCAATACGCTTCCGGGCCAAATTCAAAGTGTTGGTATTAACCTATAAAGCCTTATACGGCGCGGGACCTCGAACCGGCTCGTACACTACGGTCTGCTACGAAGGCCCTCCTCCGGGTCCCGACTCATAGGAAGGCCCGGAGGGCAGTGACAAGATCAAGGGCCTTCTCAGTGGTGGCCCCTGAACTATGGAATAGTCTCCCCGAGGAGGTTCGCCTGGTGCCGACACTATCATCCTTTCGGCGCCAGGTTAAAACCTTTCTCTACTCTGAGGCATTTTAATTTTTTGTTAATGATTGTAATGTTTGTAATTTGATTTTAGCCTTTGCTGTTTTTAGATTGTGAAATTTGATTTTAGACTGATGTTTTTGTATTATATTGTATTTTATTGTATCTATGTTCACCGCCCAGAGAGCTATTGCTAGTCGGGCGGTATATAAGTTTTAAAAATAAAATAAAATAATTTAAAGTTGGGTTTTCAAAAGATTACAAAGAACAGAATTATCAATGATACAAGAATAATGCAGCAGAAAATATATATAATTCATCACCGCTGTTTCCATGGGGTGTATAATAAGGCACTAAAAGGCAGCCAGCAGTGGTTAAATTCAATTAATCATAAAACCACAATGGGTCTACTCTGAGTAGGATTTAGGTCTGGGTGCAAGATTACATATAATCCTAAAGAGTTATACACACTCACGCACACACGGTGGTTCATGCAAGGCGCACACCCCGGGATAACCCCGCGCCAGCCCGGGCTCATGCACTGAACGCGCACGCATTCACCTGATCGTATGAACGCGGAGGGGGACAGCCCAGAACCTCTTTGCGCGAAGACGAGACCCCCTCCGGGGATCCAGATTCTGCTTTGCGAGAATGGAGAGGGGGGAGGGAAAGGAAGGTCCAAAAAGAAAAATTCTCAATGGGCCCGAGGAGGAGAAGGGGGGGGCGGCAGAAGAGAGGCCGAGGCCGGAGCTCCTCCTCGGCTCTGCGGCGGCTATAGAAGGCGAGGCGCTGCAATGCAACCCCGGAGGTCACTTTCCTAATATAGCCCTGCTTCTGCGGCAGCTCTGGATTTTTTTTTGAGGGGGGGAGGAGACAGGGAGGGGGCTAGCTGGGGGGGAGGAGAGAAAGAAAAGCCTTCTTCCAGGTTGCCGCTGAGCTGACTGTAGTCTTTTTTGGGGGGGAGAAGGACCCCCTTCCCCTCTCCATTTTACGCACCTGCGCCCGCTCTCCAAGGGCGCACGGTGGCAGGGCCAGGGAGCTGTGCCTCACCTAGATTTCCCGGGATCGGAGAAGAGGGGGCGCACCGTCCCGTGGCCTGGGGGCTCCGCTCGCTCTGGCCGGCCCTCCGCAGGCGCTGCCAAGCTGGGTGGCGTCCGGCGGGGCGGGCTGGCACGCAGCGCCTGGCGCAGGGGCCTCAATGCGGCTGGAGGTGCAGCTGCCGCCGCCACCATCTCAGATCTCCAGCGCTCCCCCCATTGAGGGAGGGGGTAACAGCTGCAAGGGGGCCGCCACGCCCCCCTTAGGGAATGGGCGGACACCTCCTGAGGCCAAAGCCAGGCGCTGGAAAGGGGCCTAGGCAAAGGAGAGGAGGAAGGACCCCCTTTAAGGGGGGGGCTAAGATTTCCCCCCCCCCAAGCGCTGCTGGGTGAGCAACCTATAGAGGCCAACTTCTCCTGTTCCTAACAGAGCCCGAAGGCCCAAGTGTCCTCTCTGGGGCCTTGTGTATCCCCACGGATAGATTGCGCCTGGATGGGGAGGTTCCACAAAGCAATCAACAAGGATTTGAAGCATAGGCACCCTGAACAAGCAGGGTGGCTGGGATGAAGCCTCATAGACAGGCAGGAAGAGAGACACATAGGATAGGTCTTCAGCTACATTTTTAAAAAATTGATTAGAAACCTTTTAAAATCCACCCTTCATTGGAGACTTTAAATATGCTCAGGATCACCCTAACCTTGGGCCACATTGCCTATCTGCATGGGGGTAGTGCAGTTTTGGCTACATAAAGCAGGCACACAGGAAGGCTGTAATCTGTGTTAGAATGGATTCTGTCTCTTTCAGAAATAACTGAGCCCCTCTGGAACAAGATAAGACTGCTTGACAGGCCCATGGGGGCCCACCTAGCCCCATATTACTTACTCTGACTTGCAGTGGCTCTTCTAGACCTCAGGGAAAGAGGAGACTTGCCTACTCCTTGTTACCTGATTCTTGAACAGCAGCAGCTGGTGATGTTGTGGCTTGAACCCAGGACATGAAACAAATACATCCAATAATGGACATTGCACTTTAAGAATTTTATTGTATTTTTAAAAGGAATTTTAAAGTGCTTGATCTTTACGTTGCATACCGCCTTGATGATTCCCAGGTGTATGAAAAACAGTTATGAGATGGGAGATACTTGGCTCAGCAATATTTCATGCAAGAAGGATCTTGGGATTGTTGTTGATCACAAGCTGAATATGAGCCAACAGTGCGATGTGGCTGCAAAAAAGGCAAATGTTATTTTAGGCTGCATTAACAGAAGTATAGTTTCCAAATCATGTGAAGTACTAGTTCCTCTCTATTCGGCACTGGTTAGGCCTCATCTTGAGTACTGCGTCCAGTTTTGGACACCACACTTTAAGAAGGATGGAGACAAACTGGAATGGGCAGGAGGGCAATGAGGATGATCAGGGGACTGGAAGCAAATCCCTATGAGGAGAGACTGAAAGAACTGGACAGAAAGAGAAGACTGAGAGGAAACAGGATCACACTCTTCAAGTTCCTGAAAGGCTGCCACACAGAGGAGGGCCAGGTTCTCTTCTCGATCACCCCAGAGTGCAGGACACGGAATAAGGGGCTCAAGTTGCAAGAAACCAGGTTTTGGCTGAACATCAGGAAAAACTTCCTGTTAGAGCAGTGCGACTATGGAACCAATGACCTACAGAGCTGGTGGGTTCTCCAACACTGGAGGCCTTCAAGAGGCAACTGGACAAGCACCTGTTGGGGATGCTTTAATTTGGATTCGTGCATTGAGCAGGGGGTTGGACTGGATGGCCTCATAGACCCCTTCCAACTCTATAATTCTATGATTCTATGCTCTTCCACTGAACAATGGCCCCTTCCTTAAGGCAAGATGCTGTTAGTTGCAGCAACTAATTGAACCTCCATGTTCAGAGGCAGCGTACTTCCAGGAAATGCATGCTGCCATCAACATAGGAAGCTGTCTTATATGCCAGGGCAGGGTATTTGCCCATTCAGCAGTGTCCACTCTGACTAGCAGCAGCTCTCCAGTACCTCAGCCAGGGAAGGGTCATCCTCATCGCCAGCTACCCGAGATCCTTTTAACTGGAGGTGCTGGTGATCAAATCCGGGACCTTCTGCATGCAAAGGTAGGGCAAGGGCATCCAACCCAAATACTCAACAGGAAGGAAATATTTTTTGTCAAATGGGCAAACGCCTGGGATTTAGCTTGAAAGCTCCGATTACACTGCAATTGAATGAACTGTCCGCAAATGTTAAAAATAACCAATGAGTTGCACATAGAAGATTTGCTGCTTTGCAGACTTGCAATGGCTTCCATGTAGCCACCACAGGCACCCCATAAACACCAAAGATAAGATCGTTGTTATGTGCCTTCAAGTCGATCACAACTTATGGCAACCCTATGAATCAGTGACCTCCAAGAGCATCTGTCATGAACCACCTTGTTCAGATCTTGTAAGTTCAGGTCTGTGGCTTCCTTGATGGAATCAATCCATCTCTTGTTTGGCCTTCCTCTTTTTCTACTCCCTTCTGTTTTTCCAAGCATTATTGTCTTTTCTAGTGAATCAGGTCTTCTCATTACGTGTCCAAAGTATCATAATCTCAGTTTCATCATTTTAGCTTCTAGTGACAGCTCTGGTTTAATTTGTTCTAACACCCAATTATTTGTCTTTTTCACGGTCCATGGTATGTGCAAAGCTGTCCTCCAGCACCACATTTCAAATGAGCTGATTTTTCTCTTACCCACTTTTTTCACCATCCAACTTTTACATCCATACATAATGATGATGCTGGACTGCCTTCAAGTCGATTCCGACTTATGGTGACTCCATGAATATTCATAGGGTTTTCATGGTAAGCAGTATTCAGAGGGGGCTTACTATTGTCTTCCTCTGAGTCTGAGAGGCAGTGACTGGCCCAAGGTCACCCAGTGAGCTTCGTGGCTGTGTGGGGATTCAAACCCTGGTCTCCCAGGTTGTAGTCGAACACCTTAACCACTACACCACACTGGCTCTCACATCCATATATAGAGATTGGGAATACCACGGTCTGAATGATCCTGACTTTGGTGTTCAGCGATACATCTCCGCATTTGAAGACCTTTTCTAGTTCTCTCATAGCTGCCCTCCCCAGTCCTAGCCGCCTTCTGATTTCTTGACTATTATCTTCATTTTGGTTAGTGACTGCACCAAGGTATTGATAATGACAAGTCCAATGTCGTCATTGTCAACTTTAAAGTTACATAAATCTTCTGTTATCATTACATCTTCTTGATATTCAGCTGTAGGGTCATAGAGCCCAAATTCTAGAATCCTGTTTGCACAGCCCCCTGCTGGACATTCTTGGGTATTGCTCTAATCGGGATTTGCACACTATAGACATCGTAACTTATTGACCTCTCAGCAACTTTAAAAAAAGGACTTGCTTTTTAAAAAAAATCCTACACAATAAAGATTTACCTTCCTTTATGCTTTTGTTGTTGTCATCATTGCATGTTTAGGTAGAGTAATATGCAGAATCACCTGATAGCTCAGCTTTACATCTGTTACATTTGATTCAGTTTCTAGACCAGTGCCTAGACAGGTTGGTTGGTTGGACGAGGGCTGTTAGGTTGAAGCTGAACCCAGACAAGTTGGAGGCCCTGACAGTGGGTGGCTGCCAAGACTGGGAATTAGGTAAATGCCCTGTTCTGGATGCGGCTTCATTCTCCCCTTAAGGAACAAGTGCTTAGTCTAGAGCAGCCTTTCCCAACCAGTGTGCCTCCAGATGTTGTTGGACCACAACTCCCATCAGCCTCAGCCAGCATTGTCAATGGTCAGGAAAGATGGGAATTGTGGTCCAACATCTGGAGGCACACTGGTTGGGAAAGGCTGGTCTAGAGCCATCACGGGTTACTGGAAGCCCCAAATTGCTGCAGTATCTAGAAGCATCTTTTACCAGCTGTCATGCCAGCCGTGACAGTTCCTGGATTAGAATAGCTTCCCCACAGTGATCTGTGCATTGGTAACTTCAAGGCTGGACTACTGTAGTGTGTTCCACATGGGGCTACCGTTGGCTCAGAATGCTGCTGTAAGGGAGGTCCAGAGGGTGGCAATTACAGAATGGGTTGTCTCTGTAGTAGTGCTGGGGCCGACAGATGGGCAGAAAAGGTCCATTTCTACTGGGCCCAGGGGCCTCAGGGACCCCAAACTCTTAGCTTTCTTTCCTTTTTAAAAAAAGGTTTCTAAGTGTTATTGCTTTTTTAAAACTTTGATTGCAAATTGCTTTGGGACTTTCTTAGGTGAGGAGCAACGTACAAATTTAATAAACTTAACAGGATCAGCCTACCACATTTATTTATTGTTAATTTCTACACTGCCATATCATAAAATATTGAGTTGGTGTACAGAACATAGAACACTATTTAAAACAATGTGTGCAGGTGATGCATGCCTCTCCTGAAGGAGCTGTGCTGGTTGTATGTTTTTATTATTATTATTATTATTATTAAATTAAATTTATATCCCGCCCTTCCTCCCAGAAGGAGCCCAGGGTGGCAAACAAACACTAAAAACACCTTTAAAAATCTTAAAAACAAAAGACTTTAAAACATCTTAAAACATCGCATCTTAAAAACATCTTTAAAAAACAACTTTAAAAACATCTTAAAAAGCAGTTCAAACACAGACACAGACTGGGATAAGGTCTCTACTTAAAAGGCTTGTTGAAAGAGGAAGGTCTTCAGTAGGAACTGAAAAGATAACAGTGATGGCGCCTGTCTAATATTTAAGGGGAGGGAATTCCAAAGGGTTGGTGCCACTATACTAAAGGTCCGTTTCCTATGTTGTGTGGAACAGACCTCCTGATAAGATGGTACCTACCTGCAGGAGACCCTCACCTGCAGAGTGCAGTGATCAAAAGGGAATATAAGGGCTAAGATGATCTTTCAAGTATCCTGGTCCCAAGCTGTATAGGCTTTGTACAACAAAACTAGAACCTTAAACGTGGCCCAGAAGCTAACGGGCATCCAGTGTAATTCTTTCAGCAGGAGGGTAACATGCTGGCGATACCCTGCCCCAGTGAGCAGTCTCACCACTGCATTTTGCACCAGCTGCAGCTTCTGGACCAACCTCAAGGGCAGCCCCACATACAGCACATTACAGCAATCCAGCCTGGAGGTTACCAGTGCATGGACAACAGTGGCCAGGCTATTCTGATCCAGAAATGGCCGCAGCTGTCTTATCAGCCAAAGCTGGTAAAAGGCACTCATAGCCACTGAGGTCACCTGGGCCTATAGCGAGAAATATGGATCTAGGAGCACCCCCAGACTACAGACCTGCTCCTTCAGAGGGAGTACGACCCCATCCAAAGCAGGCAACTGACCAATTATCCAAACTCCAGTCCCACCAACCCACAGTGCTTCCGTCTTGCTAGGATTCAGACTCAGTCTACTGGTCCTCATCCAGGCACTGGTCCAAGGTTTGCATGAGCTCTCCTGATTCAGATGTTACAGAGAAATAAGAGTTTTGGTACTGAGCCTAGTTCAACGTGTTCAGCAGTTACAGTTTTGCCATTAAAAATATTTATGCTCACCTGAAGAATTTACTGCATCTTAATTTTACTGTTCCGTGACCCCCCGTCTGCTGTTTTATTGTACTTTTTAAAGGGAATTTCAACGTGCTTGATGTTTATGTTACATCAGGAAAAATGTCCTAGCTGTTAGAGTGGTACGACAATGGAGCCAATGACCTAGGGAGGAGGTGGGCTCTTCAACAATGGAGGCCTTCAACAGGCAGCTGGGCAGCCACCTGTTGGGGATGCTTTAAGTCAGATTCCTGCATTGAGCAGGGGGTTGGACTGGATGGCCTTATAGGCCCCTTCCAACTCTATGATAAGTAAGAATAAGCAAACCTTTCCTCACTGGGGAGCTGCTCCAGGCCCTTGATAATTTTGGCTGCACATTTGCTGGCTGTACAGTGCTTTTTTGCGGTGTGGCAAGCTTGACAGAATTCCCATAGATGTGCATAAGAGCATGATGCTTTTTATTCTTGCGCCCTTTCCTAATCATCCCAAGGATGGAATCCACCTTTTCTTACACTCTTAAAGTCATTCCCATTCGGTGAGCAAAAGTATTTGGGTCCATCCATACCTAACCACAAAATCCACATTTTCCATATTCATTTGGTGGCTTTTGAGATCCATACATGCCCTGTTTGTGGTCGGATTATTGTGAAAACCCAATTAGCAAGCATCCATGGTGTGGACACTGGCTACTCCCCCTAAGTCCACTCCTTTTCAGTGATTGGTCTATAACGATTGTTTGCTTTTCGCATGCGTTTTTGGAAGAGCGCAGAAATGTGTATTTTTTTAAAAAACCCACACATGCACCGGTTTCTGGATGTGCCATTGGGCGAGGAGCCAAGGGGCTTGACATACGTCAGAGGAGCACCCATGGACTGCCTATTGCAGGAAAGTCTGCAGCATTGCACCCAGACCCACAGACCTTAAGGAAATCTGATTATCAGTTTAGGAAAGCAGTACCTTGTGGAATGCCTCTCCCGCTAGGAACCTACCTGCTCACTTCGTTCAGTATCCAAGGCCCTCCTCCGGGTACCAACTCACCAGGATGCCCGGAGGATTGTTATTAGATCTAGGGCCTTTTCTGTGGTGGCCCCCGAACTCTGTAACAGCCTACCTGAGGAGATACGCCTGGCACCTACGGTACTTTCTTTTAGGCGCCAGGTTAAGACCTGGCCATACTCCCAGGCATTTTAATGTTATTATAATGTTCAATTTTAATGTCAATATGTTCTATTTAATGTTTTTGTTTAATTTGCTGTTGTTCGTCACTGATTTTATTGTATATTGTATTTTAATCCTGTTTTGTTCACCGCCCAGAGAGCTACTCGCTATGGGCGGTTTAAAAATGAAACAAAATAAATAAAATAAAATAAATAAAATAAAATCATCTTGGTGGCATTTCTACTGTGGATTTGTTAATGCAAAAATCTGTACTAGCTCGCAACGTCATATGGACGATGGTGAATGAATGAGGGCACACAGCCGATGATACATTAGTATGGACAAGCTCTTTGTGTCGCTACTCAAGTCTCATTTTCAAGATCTACCTCCCTCCCATCACACCTACCCTGGTGCAGTCTTCCTAACTTTGATTTCCTGCTGATGAATCCCCTCCCCTCCAAAAAAAATCCCCAACTCCGCACACTGCCAATTTAGACAAGACGCACTCAATTCTCAAAATAAAAATTTATTCGGTAACAAGAACATTGAATCCGCACCTGAATGCGAGAGTTCACATTTAAAAACAGCCAAACATCATGTCGGGCAAAAGTCTATGGTACAAGCCACTATTTGGGTGAGTGACAAAAAGAAAGCATTCAAGACTTGCAGCTCCCCAAGCTGTCACTGGGGGGGCTCCAGATTTGCCAAAGAGACACACAAACCCCAACCCCTCAGGGAGAGTGCTGTTTAGAGACAGACACAGATTGAGACAGCTGGCCACAATACGCCTGCCAAACTTGGGTACCAAAATGGACAAAATACCCCCGGAGACACCTCCCCAAAAGACTTGCAATCCGTGCCAAATAGACATCCGGAACCCAAAACGGGGTCTTTCCAGTAGGCAGGTAGCCAGACATGACCCCCGGTTCCTCCCACCCCCAAGCCCATTACAACAGCCTCTGGAAGGGCAGCTTGACCTGGGCTAGGAACACAAGACAGCTGCAGGTGGGCCTTCCCTGTTTGGTCACTCCTTTCTTTACGGGTTTGAAGGTTGCTAGGGAAAAAAAAACTAGCATCAGGCCAGAGGTAGGACCCTAAGACGTAGCTCGGGGAGTTAATACAGGGCGGTTTCCCACCGTTTTTGCATTCTTCCCTTTTGGCTCTGGCCAAGCGGGTCAAGATGGTATTAAACAGGAGTGCCGCATAGTGGGGAGAATCACCCATGGCTGAGTTGTTCTTTATATAAAGAAAAAAGAGCCCCCAGGAAGAGTCTTACGGGGAGAGGCATCAAGGGGCACAGAACTCCATCCTCCCGATTTAAAAATAAAAGCGAATGGACTAGCCAGCTTGCTACTTTGTGCTGTTTTTGGGTGGTGGTGGTGAGAGAATGATTTTACAGGGAAAGTGAACTGACAGCCTTTTGATACCAAGAGAGATTTTGTTGAATGCATGATATAGAAATTATATATCACTGCTTTGTGTACATACAGTTGGCAAGGACCCAACACACACACACATACACCTCTTTGTGCAAGGCTCAACATAAACTTACAGTACAGCTAGGAATTTCCAGAGGTTTGAAATTGGGGGTGGGAGAGGGAGAAGGTTACTTGTTGCCGAGATGGTTGTATGCTTTTGACATCCACAGTGCAAAAAGGAGTTCTGCATAACAGTAACTCTGTACATGGGGAAGAAAAGACAATGCCCTTTTAAAAAACCAGTGATGCTTTGAACCAGCATTATAGTTTTCATAAATAGATATACATAAGAGATAAATTTTTAAAAAAACCTTTGCCAACAGTCACAATACTTTTAAGCAATCCAGTTTTGGGTTTTGAGGCTTTTGGAAAAAGAAATTGCCCACAAAGGATTCTGCGTCAGTTTCTGATCAGTCACTGAGTGCAACGTTGAACACCAGCCTGTGGCTCTAAACAGTTAATGGAAGCTGAGGGTTTAATTCAAGAGGGGGACAGAAGTGGTTAATACTGTTCCCACCTCACCCCCACAACAAAAATTGCTGGCAGAGATGAGATAAAAGGCACAGATTTGGCTTCCAGAAGAGGCCCCGATGGCAACCCTGGTTTCTCAAGCGACGGATGGTAAAATGTTTAATAGGAGTTTCCCGCCCCTGCTAGGCTCCTGGCAGAGAAGCTATCAAGACAATTTGCAGAAATAAAAATAAAGTAAAACACACCATAATTTCTTGAAGAATTCTTAAATTCAGGATGG
Source organism: Rhineura floridana (assembly GCF_030035675.1). NCBI lineage: Eukaryota > Metazoa > Chordata > Lepidosauria > Squamata > Rhineuridae > Rhineura > Rhineura floridana. The sequence continues at coordinate 18,746,415 of NC_084500.1, read as the reverse complement.
CAACAGATCAGGGCAAGACATCCACATGAAGCATGCAAAGCATGTCAAGTTCACAAGATGTAACCCTGAATGGGGAAAGGGACCCACAAGCCACTGGATCGCCCCTCCCACCCTCCAAAAAAGTTTTAGACAGAAATGTAAAACAAAATAAAAAAGGAACAAAAAAACCCAATGAATGCAATGAATAATGCATCGTTTGCGCCATGCTCACAAGAAGCCTGGTGAACAGCTAGACGTCCCTACAGATGATTTGCACTCCCAATTCCCTTCAGTGCCAGCCGGCACAGCCGAAAGACCTGGAGGACACCAGGTTGAAACTGTGGCGACGGCGCCTTCACTTCTAGACTCCCTTAATGACGGCAGAAATCCAGTTTCAACTCTCTATGAAAGCGCCCTGAAAAAGTCTTCAAACCAAACGGAAAGGTGGTGGTGGGGAGCGGGGGTGTCCCCCGTTTTCATGCCAGCTGTCCAGTTCTGAAGCTTGGCTCGTTTGACTGAAAAGCAGGTCGCTTCTCAAGGGCCAACCCAGGACCCAGACATTGCTGATCCAACGAGGGGCACGCAGAGCAAGAGCGATAGCCAGGAACAAAAATTGTAACAACAAAAAAAATCCAGTCAGGAACTAGTTCCAGTGGATAAGTGTGAGATGTTGGTGGTACCACAGGAGGGTTATTCTGGCCCCTATTTGTCAGGGCACCCTGGAACTGCCCATCACATAAGGGTTTTTTTTTGGGGGGGGTGACAGTATTTCTTTGCACAACATATTTGGTCTCTTGGGAAGAACAGCTGGCTGAGGCATATGGGAAATAGACTTTTGAGGTGGGGGGGAGAAATGGGAAAAAGTTCTGAGTAGGCTTCTACCTCTCCAGGGAAGCCCCTCGATGGACTATCCAACACCCTAAAAGAAGATGCTTCTCGTTTAAGGGTGGTTTTTTGTGTGCAGGATGCAGAACTGAGATAGTTGTGTATCTGGGGATTTTTTATTTTGCGGGAGGGGGCAGTGCTTCTGCAAATTGTCACAGAGACCAATATGCATCTACAGGGGGAAGGTGGTGGCAAAAAGACCCAAGATGGAGACGGTGGATGAAGAAGTCTGTGAGGGAAGGAACAGACAATCTCCCCTACACCCCAGAAAGGAATAAAGAAAATCCAAAATCTGTCTGGAATTTTGTGACATTTGAAAAGCATCTTTTTGCTAAAAAAAAACAAGGAAAACTTCAATACGGTGCACCCACACGTACAATGCCGTCAGCATCTGCCTTCCAATTTGAAAGGGACCCTAGATTTGTGGTAAGCCCCACCAGGCCAGTTTTGGGAAACTCCTTTCTCCCTTCCCTGTGGCAGGCTTGCAGAGAGCTCCTCACACACGCACAGTCAGTCTTCATGATGCAATACTGTATTGCAGCCTTGCCCATTCTGGGGCCTCTCACATCAGCATGGGGCTGATGGGAGCTGTAGTCCAGGACAGCTGGCAGGGCCCCAGGATGGACAAGGCTGCTGTATCTTAACAGAAGGGGCATAAAAGTAGCCTATGCTTTTCTCAGTAGGAAGGAGGATTTTTTAAAAAAAGATTTCTGGTGCATCAGAAAACAGGTGATGTAAAAAAACAACACACACACACACACACACATGCAAGTGACTGGCTCTTTATCAAAACATGGAAATGTAGGTATGGTTCTTTGGACTGCAGTTTGACGGCGAAGGTCTCAGTGTGCCACAAACACAGCTCAGCTGGGGAGTGTTACTGAGAACCTTAAAAAGAAACAAACAAACCCTGATCTCCAGAAAAATAAAATAGCACACAAGTGTGCCCAGCAGGAGAGCGCGTTAGCATGCACGGTGCCAACAGCTAAAGAGGTCCTTCCTAATGCACTGGAGAGTTGCGCAGTGTAGACAATACAGTGGAAACAAGGGTTGTGCAAAGAGAAGGTTTGGGATTTTTTTAGGAGAAAACATGTATACATTTGGCACGAGGTGGCAAAAAGAATCACCCTTTAAAAAAAAAAAAAAAAGAAATTGAAGAGAGACAAGTGTTGGGGAGGAGGAAAAGGGAGTTAAAGCCGCTCCAGGACACATTTGCAGATTTGCACTAGTCACCACAGAGAGCTGCATTTTTTTAAAAAAGGTGAATCTCACAGCTTACAGAAGAGATGCCAAAGTGTCCCCTCTTTTCCTCTAGAAACAAATGAAAAGCCGACAGAGAGCCTCACCCCAACAATGAGTTACTTACATAAGCGTTGTTATGTACAATGTACGAGACGCAAATATTTTTTCCCATCTTGAGGGGGGCGGAAGAGGGGGGGACAGGAGTGCACAGGACAGGGGAGGTGGGAAGGCAAAAAACATCTCTCCAAGAAGTGTCAGGGAATGACAGAGAACACAAAGGGGTGTGTGTGCATATATATATATATAAATGATATGGCCATATTGTTGAAAAGGCCCACAGCTTTATTCAAGTAATGAAAGGGTTTAAACCCTTAAAAAAAGAGAGGAAGTTTGTTTTAAGAGAACACCCTTTCCTTCTAAGGTTCCTCCTATATTCCTTTCCGCCTTTTGCATCCTGATCTGTCAAAATTGCCTTTTTCTTTTCTTTTTTAAAAAAGTATCTCTTTTCAAACCATTGCTGTGGTCAAAACGGTTTTGGGTGTCCCCAACCAAAGAAAAGGTGCACCTTCCAGAATGTTCATATTACATATTACAGTATTCAACAGGAACATGGAAAATTTGGCACGACGTTTTCAGTGTGCATCTCTCCTCACCAATCGTGCTGACAGGCACTGTGAGGGCTCTGCAGCCCTTCTCAGGAGCAGATGAAACAGGACCAGCCTGCTCGCTATCTGTTTGCCATCCGGTTCACTCACCTGTCAGCATGTGAAGGTGAGTTTGTTTGTTTTTAAGTGAAAAGACGGACAGATTTCAGTGAGCGCAGACTGGGGAGTGCCTTGATGCTGGCTTTGCCACTGGTCCAGTTCAAATGCTGGGAGCCCTCAGCTTCACCTTGGAACATGCATATCCAACCCTAGAGCCCTTCCAAACTCTCAAGGAAGGAAAACGACTCTGACCAAGTGAAAAAGAGCAAGCCAGATTTCCCCCACCTCTCTTCCTTTCTTTTTTGTCTAAAGGAGGGGTGTTCTTTTAAGACAAAGCAAAAAAAGGTTGAGGTTTATTAAGAGTTTAAAATATTGTTTTTTATTAAGAAAAAAAAACACGATCTTGCAGTCACTCGCACAGGGGGGTGGGAAACTATGAAAAACAGCCACCTCAAAACCCACATGCCACAGGAACAGTAAAAATAAACAAACATATAAAAATTAAACCAATAAAGTGCATGTTTCAATATATATTACATCTGCCCCATTTGAAGAACACAAGGGTGTTGCAAAATAAGTCAAGTTGTGGGGGGGGGGAGGAAATGGGAGAAGAAAGGGGCTGAAGATCACATGGTATTGTACAATGGATTGGTTGTTCGTTTCCTGTCATTTGCCTTTTTCAGTCTTCTGGGCGGTCGAGTTCTATCGTGTTGGTACCGGGGGAGTACAGCCAGCCAATGGGGTGTCGCCCACCCTGGCGGCACGACTGCTTGGGCACTAGTCAATTTTGCATCCGGAAGCTGCCGGGCCAGGTTGAACTCTTTGGCATACTGCGCCAGAGGCCTCTCCACTGGCCTGCTCAGAGCAATGCACTCTGTCATCTTAAGCTGCTCCACTAAATGCACCGTGGGCTGAGGAGTCGGGAGGACAAGTGAGGGGGCGGCTGGATCGGGCGTCGGCAAAGCTGGGCCGCCCTGTGAGCTGGTTTCCCTCCGGCTGAGGGTGGCCCGAAGCGGATGCAGACTCCCCGGGTCGGGTAAGTCGTCCTTCGACAAGTCCAGGCGATCCAGCTTGGCCAGTGATGCTGAACGCTTCATCTGGGAAGGGGTGGTGAGGCCCGCTTGCCGGATCTGTGTCTCCAGCAACTTTGCACGCCGCTTCACCAAACTGGTGTCCCTGTCCAAGTCTCTGATGATGTCACTGCTGGAGCTGTGTGGACGGGTGCAGCAAAGGGAAGAGGCGACGGCAGTCCCTGGTGGCCTGGCTGTGTTCACACCTGGCTTATTATGGAGTAGCTCAAAGTCCTCTTGGCTCCAGTGTGACAAGGCGCCCTCACTCCTCCTGCGCAGGGCACCTCCCCTCTCCTCAAAGGCAAACTGTCTGTTTCCAGCATAACCCTCTAGAGGGGCCAGCTCAGGGTCAGTACTTGTACTGTCCTGAGTGACCCCCTCCAGGCAAACAAGCTGCTGGTGATCCAAGGGTGACCAAGGCGGACATCTCACCCGGCTCGCAGAAGGAGAGGTGACTGCGCTGGTCGAACTCTCAAGGGCATCCTCCTCAGGGCCGCCCAAAGAAAAGACTGCCTTCTTAGAGTCTTTGCTCTCCAGCCCTGAAGGCCTTAGCGAGGGCAATGTTCCCACGGAGTTCTCAGAACACATAGCAGCGTTGCAGTTTTCATCGACTGCCAAAGAGGCAGCCGCCATCTTGGTTTTCTCCAGCGCCTCTTGTGCGAGACTCCTTTCTGCCACTGCCTCGTCCGTTCCAACGAGGCTGGGCAACCTGACTGCATGGGTGTACTCTATTATCTCAATCCTTTTTGGGAGGAGGCAAGGGGTAGGGAGCTGGTCGTGACTGTCCAACACAAGCACCATTTGCTGCTCTTTGGCTAACCCTGCCAGCTCTGCCAAAAGGCCGTCTTGCGGGGGAGCTGGTGGTGACAATGATGGCGGTGGTGGTTCAGAGGGCTGTTCCGTACTGGCCCCAGTCTCTGCGTTCCCAACTATCGAAGCCTCCTTATCCCTGGAGAGCTGGGTCAGCTCATGAGACGGTTCTTCACACTTGCCCTTCGCAGAGAGGTCAGCTCCTGAGGAGTCCATCTTGGAGTTCTTTCGGATGGGTAACAGGACAACAGGAAGAGGGTGCTGCAGCTCCTGCTCTTGCCGCAGGCGCTCCTCAAACTCCAAGGTGGCGCGGCGTACAGATCCCGGGCACCATTTTGGCCCAGGGTTCAGATGGTCTTCCGAGGGGTCTTCTGCCAAATCTCCACCTTCTTCCATGTCCAGCTTACAGGAAGGTGCCTGCTGAGCCAAGGCAGCTTCTCGATCCAGTTTCAAAGGCTCACCGGCTGCCTCCTTCGGGACAGAGCTACCCCCTTCGCCCTGCTCGGCTTTCCCGGGCTTGCTTTCCCAGGCCAACTCGGCGGGGAGCTCGTGGATGGTGTTCCTCTTTGACACCAGAACTGGATTGTTCAAGGCATCCATCTTTACCTGTCCCTGCCCTGCTCCCTGGTGGATCGATTCAATCTCTGTGACAATATCCTTAACGGAGATGGCGTTTTCAGAGTGAGACCGCGTCAGGCCACTTGAATGGTTTGGTTCAGAGAGCTTTTAAGGAAAGGGGAGAAGGAGGAAGGAAGAAAAAAAGGTGTTAAAATTATGTCTCAAATGTGGTGTTTCACAAATAAAACACTTCCAACATTCAGCAGCCCAAATTCTGGACGCTTTGACAGATGGGGGATGGAATATTCTGTTCCAAAGGGCCATCCAAACTTGGATCGACACAAAGGGAGGACAAAAAAAGTTTCATGGAATCTGGAGGGAGAAAAAACTTATTGCTTCTTAAGGAACACTGTGTTGGTTTATCAAAGAAAGATCCAGACAGATAGATTGCCTTTGGTGAGGCCTACAAGCGGGCCACAAAGGATCCAGATGTCCTTACACGGACTGGTATTCTGCTGCACCTTTATCATGCCCAGTTGTCAGTCTTACTTTAATCCTCTGTACATTTCTCTTTCACTCTTTTCTTAAAGTAACACGTCTAGCATATTGGTTGTCATTATTACCCTGGGGTGGTGAGAAAGAGAGAAAGAATATGAGAGTGAGTGAGTACGTGTGCGTTGCTGGGCTGAATTTTCAGAAATGTTAAAGTTGGTCCAAAGTTGTATTTGCCAAAATGGGGGGTGGGGAGGAGACACACGAATTGAGCTGCTTCCTCCCTTTCTGAGATAGCGAGTCAGGGGATTTTGAGCGCAGGGGCACAACTTCATCAGTGCACCCCAAATTCCTGACACTGCCAGCTGCCCCATTTCAAAGCCTTTCAAATGAGGCTGTGGCATGGCATTCTGGGGGCATGGTGGACGTTTTAAAACATGGTGGCCAGCAGTATGAGGAGTGGGGGGGGGGGGGAAGCACAAGTGAGTTTTGTGCCCCACCTCCCTCCCCACTTTCATGGCCTCTGGATGGGTCCACCTCAGCCTCCCATCCTCCTGCCCCAGAAATATTCCTGTCTTTCCTGCAGCATCCCTCTGTTGTTCCCGGTCTCTTCCCCCTCCTGCATTCTCAACAATCTATTGTTCTGGCAAGGACTCCAGTTGACAAAGCATCAGGCAGAGAAATGTTCTTGTTTGCCTTCCATACCTTCAGCCGCTCCTCCTCCACCGAGGATCCCTCCGACGCCTGCGGGGAGTTGCCTACAGAGCTGTTTCCCTGAGAGTCTTCTGCAGGGTCAGAAGGCAGCAGTTCCAGTGCCGACACTTTGGAGAGACCATTTCTCCCACCTCCCTGATCCTCCGTCCTGGAATGGGCACAAGTCCGTGTCCTGGTGTCCTGAGAGAGTTCCACAAACTTCTCCAAGGCGCTGAAGAAGTCGATCCTGTCCGTACCAAAGTCTGCCTGCTCAGGCAGGGACGTTACAGGTGGCGGGCTGTGTGAGCTGTGGTTCAAAACGTTTTCCAAACAAGATTCCAGCTCTTCCATCGGCATCAAGTGGATATTCCCATCTCCTTGCTTGAGGGCATCATTCTCTAAATCATCCACCGTCAAATCCGGAAATGCCGCAGCCACCTCCAAGGCTTCTCCCTGCTGCAGTAAGGCATCCGACGTGTTGCAGTTGTCCAGAGGAAATTTCGAGGCATCTAAACAACAGCCGGAGGAACACCCGTTGATGTTGTTCAAGTTCAACGTGTCCTCCATTTGCTCGGTGCCGAAGTCTCTTGGGGTAATCTCAAGTTGGACTACCCTCTCCTTGTGGCCTAAGTTCCCAACAGCATCAGCACCCAGATGGCACAAGTGTTCCATGGGCTGACTGGCAGGCAGCCCCGGAGACATTGGTGGGTGGTGGCTGCAGCTAGAGGTCTTGTTCTCCGAGATCTGGTCTGCCGAGGTGGTTATTTCCTTCTTGCTGACCTCCATCCCGGACTTGCCCATGGGCTCGTGGTGGTCCGAGAGGTCGCTGTCAGAGTGCGATCGCCACAGCTTGTTATGCCGCTGCTTACTGTAGGGAAAGGAAAGTAGAGGGAGAGAGAGAGAGAGAGAGAGAGAGAGAGAAAGAGAGAGAGAGAAAGAGAGAGAGAGAGAGAGAGAGAGAGAGAGAGAGAGAATTAACAATGACTTGGAAAATCGCTCAAAGACAGAATGAGAAGAATGCAGCAGGGGGCTGGTGGGGTGGAAGGCAGGGAATCGAAGCAGAATTTAATTTAATTTAATTTATTGGATTTCGTAGTCGCCCATCTGGCTGGCCATCCAGCCACTCTGGGCGACGTACAAAATGAACAAAATAGCACACAATGACACACCAATACAATAACATTAAAATCTAAAAGCTATGATGTTAAAATCTAGCCCACCCCAAAGGCCTGCCTGAAGAGCCCGGTCTTCACGGCCCGGCGGAAACTCATTGTAGAGGGGGCCCGGCGGAGATCATTTGGGAGGGAGTTCCAGAGGGTGGGGGCCACAATTGAAAAAGCCCTCTCTCTGGTCCTCACCAGTCTAGCTGTTTTGACTGGTGGGATGGAGAGAAGGCCTTTTGAGGCCGATCTTGTTAGGCGGCATAGCTGAAGGTGGAGCCGGAGCCAATGAAAGGCGGAACCAACTAATTTCGCCCCATAAGTTCTACAAGGTCAACCCCGAGACTAATCTGACAGGCAGTGCTGCTGCTTGGGCTGGACTCACCTTCGAGCAACAGGTAAAATTGCAGCAATACAAAAGCCAGGTCTCTCCCCTGCCCCCTTCATCCAGGTAAGCATGAGACACCACCACAGTTCTCAGCCAGGCAAAAGCACTTGAGGAGGGTGCAAAGCAGGGCTGGTGAGGGATGCGGTCTGGGGACAGTCCCCAGGGCTGGACGAAGAGCCCTAAAGGGCTTCCTGCTCCGGCTTTAAGGCAACAAATCATAAGCGGGAGGAGAAATATATTAAGCAAGCTTTCTTGGCACCAAGCGAGGGCAGCCGGAGGTGAGAAGCAGAGAAGTGGCACGATCCCTGTTGGAACCAGGTTCGCGATCTAAATATAGAAATGCTGGCTGGAGGGGGGGAGCTTGTTTTTCGCCCCGAGAGAAGGGACTTCACAGCCACAACACTCAAGTCATGCGCTTTTTGTCTCCAGTCAGATGTTGTGGTGCTGTTCATGCTTAGCCACCTGTTCCCAAAGTCACCTCATTACCCCTGGGGGCAAGGAGGGCACCTCCCGGGAAGGAAAGAAAGACAGGCAATCCGACTGTGTTGTTGTTGATGGGGAGGGCTGCAGCCTGGCCATCGTGGGTGCTTTCCCCAGTTTGCCCCACAGCCGCACTTCCAAACTCTTGCCCCTAGAGGGAGTGTAGACTCCATCTCGAAGCCGGACAGCATGGGAAGGAAGGGAGATGCCTTTGTCTTTGCATCCCTGCAACCCTGAGTGCAGAGATCGTGATAAAAGTCACTTATCTCATGTGCGCTTAAGAGAGGGACAACAGCCCCTCTCGCGGGGAAAAAAGCAAGCCATGCAAAAGCCCACAAAAGACGACACATCAAGCTGCTCAGCCCCTTCAGGGTTGCCACTGAAATGGGGTGCATTCCTAAAGGCGCCTGGATTGGTGTGTGTGTGTATGCCCAACTTCTACTCTCCCTTTCCATGCGATCTAACTCTTAAGCGTTGCAGGGTTGTTGAGGGACACAAAGGTTGCAACATCTGGGGTTTTCCAGTTTACGGAAAAGGAGAGCAAGGGACACGACAGAGGTGAACAAAATCACACACGGTTTGGATAGAGAGAAGTTTTCCTCCCTCTCTCATAATACTAGGCCTCACTGGGGTCATCCAATGACGCTGAATGGTGGAGGGCTCAGCAGGGAGAACATGCTTCTTCATGCAGGGAATAGTTAAGGTATGGAATTTGCTGCTATGAAATACAGTGACGGCCACCAGCTGGGATGGCTTTGCAATTCATGGAGGACTGGCTACCAGTCACAGTGGCCCTGTTCTCCCTCCAATGTGGGAGGCAGCGTGCCTTGGAATACCAACTTCTGGAAATGGCGGGAGGGGAGAGTGTTCTTGCGCTCAGATCTTGGCTGAAGGCTTCCTGTTGGGGCACCCGGTTGGCTACTGTCAGAACAGGGTGGTGGACTGGATGGGCCGCTTTGGCCTGACGCACCTAAACAGCTCTTCTTACGTTTTTCCAAAGGATTAGGCAAATTCATGGAGGAGAAGGCTACCAACCACGATAACCATGTTCTCCCTCCACTGCTGGAGAGTTACACGGAGGACACGTGCACTAATGGCAATTGGTGGCTTCATGTCAGTGGGGCTTTGGAATCCTATCCAGGTTTTAGTCTGAAATTTCAAGGAAGGAGCTCAGGCTAAAACCCAGAGCAGATTCCACTTCCCCACTTACAAGGGGCCACCAGCCGCCACTGATGTGGAGATCACACTGGGATGTGCCCCTGCCTGGACGTTGTGGCTGCATTACTCTGCTCCACCTCCAAACACCTACATGCTTGGACAGGAGTAAATGTTGGAGAAAATGCTCAGGGTTCCTGGGGTGGGGGGAGAGAAGAGAGAAACACTCCATGCGGTTCAGCTAAGCTACTGGATCCCAGTTCATGGGAACTGCAAGCGGGGACAGCTCAGGTCCTGCTCAAGGGCTCCCCATAACGAGCATCCAACTGGCCACTGAGAGAACAAAGGCCTACCTGGGCCTTTAGCCTGATGCAGCAAATGGGCTCTTCTAACGTTAGATTTCTAGGGGGAAACCCACAAGTAGCACATGGGGGGAGGAGGAGAGAGAGAGGGAGAGAGCAATGGGAGAGTGGGAGGAAGGAGGTTCAGCTGAACAGGACTTTGGCGACAGAATGCAACAGGGCCGGATGGGGCATTACAGCCATCATGGTTGGAATGCTGTGGCCCACAATCCCTCTTCTGAAAAGCTGTAACCGGAGAACCAAAGCCCCCCCCAACTTACATAATCAGCGGGCTCTGAAACCCAAGTCCCAATCATATGAACGTGAATCAGCGTTTGACTGCCGGGGGGGGGGGAGGCAGGGTTGGTAAACAAAGCTGCAAGACAGGAGGCAAACAACTTTAGCCAGACTGCGCTCCTTATGCTCATCACGAGAGGCATGTGTTATCTCCAGTACAAGCATGCCTCTGAATGCCATGAGGCTGCTGTGCTCGTGCCCTACCTGTGGGTTTCCTAGAGGCATCTGGTTGGACAATGCGAGAGCAGGACGCTGGACTAGGTGGCCTAGCTCAGATTTCAAAAGCACAAGTTGATAAGCCCCTTGCGCACATCAGGCTTCTGCCATGAACTCACTCAGGTGGACTCCGGTGAGCCTCACTCTCTCCCCCAGCCTCAGTACACACAGACACACCAGATTTGCTGTATGGCAATATTAAGTTGTATCCATCGTTAGACATACCCAGAGTAGACCGGCTGAAATGAATGGGCACGGCTAACTTAGGTCCGTTAATTCTCTGAGTAGAGCTGAGTTGGATGCAACCCTAAGCTCCTGATCCACTTCGCAGGCTTGTTGTGAGGATTACTGGAGAATAAATGAATGCAAAAGGCTTCGAACATTTGAAATGTGGTTTATAATAAATGTGTTGGGGTTTTGTATCATTGTTTTGGCCAGGACTTTGCAGCGGCCCTTGTAGGCTTTGAGTCACAAGCGCCTCCCAAAAGTTAAAAAGTTCAGGCCAGACCAGATAAAACTCCGCCAGCCTTTTCACGCATTTTTGACAGATGCCACCCCAAAACACACACACACACACACACACTTTTCAAAAGGCCCGACATCACAGTGACACCGCCTGGGAGCCACGTGGCAGCAAACTGGGATTTCTTTGGCAGGACAGAAAGTCTCTCTCTCTTTCCGTTCTCTGGAGGTCAGACAGGGACACACGCGCATGGGTAAGCGTTGGAAAGTTTGGGGGGGGGGGGAGAAGAGAGAAGGAAAAACACAGATGTACACACGCAAGACATATTGAGACATTTTTTTTCCCAATCGGATGATGGGATCTCGCATTACAAAAAACAACCCCATCGCTTTTGCACAAGAAAAGGAACTGGAATCCACAACACACAGATACAAGCAAAGACACAGGCGCTCGAAAGCTAGCCAGAAAGCCAAGTTGTTTTGCTGCTTTGGGGAAGAAGGTTGGAGGGGGGGAACACACACACAAAGCGTGCAAAACTAAAGGGCCTTTTAAAGGCTGACCTACGTTGTAATTTGTTCCCACTGCATTTGCATTTTTCCCCATTGCCGTCCATTTTGATACTGACTTTATTTTCACCTTGTTTGATTTTACCGTGAACCAACGTATTTTCTGTTGCATTCTGTAAGATGCTTTCATTGCCCCCTTTTTTCTGCAGGAGAGCAGTTCGAAGATATTCAACTAAAGACTATGCATTTGGGTTCTCCAACAACTCCCTCTCTTTTTAAGTAGGGCTGTTCTATAAAATTAGCTTCGCATCAAAACAATCGAAGTTTCTTTTGTCAAAGCTGAAATGCTGAAGAAGGCGGACGCTGACAACCCATGCAATACCCTGCTGGCTTTTCTACTCTGGACTAACCTACCTCACAGGGCTGTTGAGAGGAAACAAAAAAAAAGTGGGGGGGGCGGGAAAAAATAGGCACCATATTCACAGCTCCTTGGAGGAAGGGCAGGATGAAAATGGCGCAGTTGATTTCATGTAGGTAAATGATGCAGTTAATTTCCATAATGTAACATAATCCCCCTGCAGTGCTTGCCTTCCTGGTGTAAGTCATCCTTATATGCATAGAAGCAAGCCAGCACCCCTCAGAAACCAAAGATGGGAGGGCATGGTGTGAAGTGGGTTCTCCAAACCACAGTTACAAGGGATTCAAGAAAGCAATACATTAATTAGTTTATTATAGAATTGGAAGGGATCTTGAAGGTCATCTAATCCAACCCTCTGCTCAGTGGAAGGGTCTGCAACGCAGCAAGCAAATACAGCATCCCAGACAGATGTCCCTACAGCCCCTGCTTAAATACCTCCTGCGAAAGAGACTCCACCATGTCCCAAGGCACCCCAATCCCCTCTCAAACAGCTCTTTACTGGTAGGTAGCTTCTCTTTAATTTTTAGCCGAAATCTGCTTCCCTGCAGATTCCCACCCAATGGAAAGCATTCCCCTTATTTCCTGGAACTCATGGATACAAGATATTGCAGTGACTGTTAGTACAGATGCCTTCCTACTTTTCTTTTAATAAAAAGGGGGGTTGCATAAATTAATGGAATTACAGCCAATGGCTATTAGCCACAACAGTTAAACAGGACATCCATTGTCAGAAAGAGTGTGCCAGATACTGGGAATAAGCAAAAGGGACGGGTTTATCACTTTTGTGCCCTGCTTGTCACCTGGCTGTCCACTATTAGAGACAGAATGCTGGGCCAGAGGGCCGTTTTGGCCAGCTCAGACTCACCTGGCCAGGAGGATGCCCTGATACTCCTCTAGCTGCCGCATGAAGCTGGGGTTGGGCTTGGTGACCGTGCGGCGGTCCTTCACGTAGTCGTAGGCCCGGTTGAGGTTCCAGCCGTACTCCTTCATGGCATACGCAATCACTGTGGAGGCTGACCGGCTGACCCCCATCTTGCAGTGAACCAGGCACTTGGATCCATTCTTCCTACAAGACGATCATTGCAAGGGGAGAAAGGTATGTGAAAAGTTAGAACGGCCGCTAGCCACGATGGGTAGGCGCTACCCTCCACTGTCTGAGGCAGCTGCCCTCAGAATACCAGTTGTTGGGATTCACAAGTGGGGAGGGTTGCTGTTTCACTCATATCTTGCTTGCAGGCTTCCCATAAACATAATTATTCATTTATTTGTTGCCTAACACAAACATCTCTAGGCTGTTTACATCCATAAAAACCCATCAAATTTAACCATCAGACAGTTACACCCCCCTTCAAAATATAACAGAAGCAGAAATAAGGATCCTAATCATATTCCCTCAGAAGCCTGTGAGAAGAGGTACATCTTAATCTGACACCGAAAGGGTGATAATGCTGGTGCCAGGCGGGCTTCGCTGGGGAGAGCATGCTGGAGACAGAATAAGTAAAAGCTGCATATCAGCTCTTGCCAACCTGGTGCCCTCCAGATGATTTGGACTACTGCTCCCTTCAGCTTCAAGATGGCAATAGGGCAGCCTTTCCCAACTAGCGGGCCACCAGATGTTGTTGGACCACAACTCCCATCAGCCTCAGCCAGCATTGCCAATGGTCAGGAAAGATGGGAATTGTGGTCCAACAACATCTGGAGGCACACTGGTTGGGAAAGGCTGTACTAGGGGCTGCCGCCACTGCTCGCTTCGTTCCCCCACAGGTTGCCAAGCCTCCCCATCCAGGTCACAAAAGCTTTCCCTGTTGTCCATCCCCACAGGTCAGTTGTATGAGAGCATCATTTGAGTGTATCACATCTGGGCACCTCCGTTGACTGCCGTATGGCTGGGCGTCTAGTTCACCCTACTCAGTCGCTCAGCTGCCTCTTTGCTCACCCGGCCGCCCACCTCCCTCTCTTATGGCCTCACTCGCTCGCTTGCTCTGCACCTCGCCCACCATCGTCACCTCCCTTCCCGCTGTAGCCTGCAGTGCCACCTGCCTGTGGCAAAGCAAACTGCAGCATGATTACTTTTCACCTTTTTATGTATATACGAAGATACACACACGTTAAGCACGTGTGAGAGAGAATGTGTGTGTATATGTACACCCACACATGCATAGATAGACAGATGGATAGATAGATACACACACGTGGATATCTATCTCTACAATTCTCTACACATCTTTATATCTCTACACACATACAAGCAGGGGTTCCCACTTTATCATTAAAGTAACACGCTTCATTATTTTTTATATAAGGACTTGCTTTGCTTTGGAGATGAATTTGTAGGTGTCATTCCAGTAAGCCAACAGATCTGTTGCCTCTTCATCGTAAACACGGATGTTGTGGTACTCGAAAACTCCAGGGAAGAAGTTATCAATCTCTCGGGTGACGTTCAAAATGTACCGCACCCTAAGCGGAAACAGAAAGGATGATACTGCTGGGTTAAGAGGAGGAAAGAGAGAGAGACACACACACATTTCCAAAGCAGGGGGAAGAAGATGGCAAGGAAGAAGCTACCCCCCCCCAAAAGCTCCATCTGCTTTGATTTGACACAAGGGCACACAACTGGGATCACATAAGCCTTGTGATGCCAATTTTAACACGCACACACGCCCTTGAACTACTAAAACTGACAGGTGAAGCGAGGTAGAACAGTAGATTCCTTGTACCTTAAAGGTACAAGAGGAAAGGCAATCCTCATTCACTTATGAACTGCATGCATATTAGGGGATGGAGGGGCTCCTAACTGAAGATCACTTTAAGATAGGTTAGATGCCTCTTGCAACAGGGATGGGGAGCCTGTGGCCCTCTGCACGCTGCAGGCCTCTCACCCCTGGGTTAAAGTAACAGAAGTGGGTTCCTAGAGTTGAGAAACAGGCCGTAGAGAAGGAAATGGCTAAGGCAGCCTTCCCCAACCTGTCCCTCCTCTGCCCCAGATGTTGTTGGACTTCCAATTCCCAGCTGATGTAGAAGAGCCCAGTGGTCAGGGATGATGGGAGTTCTAGCCCAACAAGATCTGAAGGGCACATGGGTTGGCTACTCCTGCTTTGAGAGCAACCACTTGGGGACAGGGGTGCTGTCCCTGTCTGCAAAGTAGGGAAGGTCTCAGCAAGGCTGGAGCTAAGCTGTTTGCCCGGGGGGCTTACCCTCGATTCTGCAGATCTTCCAGATTGGAGGCATTCCACTCTGAACCCTGCACAGAGAAGGGAGAAGATATTTGGGGGGCGGGGTGGGTGGAGAGTGGGAAAAAACATACATCAGTCAAGAACAGGGCTGGTTGTACAAATACAGGACAACCACAACAACAACGGGGGTGGAAAGAGTTCCCCAGTTGAAGGCGGTGCAGGCGTTTTTAATTTTTCTGCAAATTTTAAGAGGAGCCCGCTTGGGAGAAGAGAGAGTGCGGGCACGACAAGTGAAGCCATTGAGAGAAGAGATCCTGTTCCCTCGCTGGTGGGTCCTAGCGGCAGAGTCCCCACTTCCCATGCTGAAGGGCCCAGGCTCAGCCATTACTGTAGTGGCAAATCCAGAAGTGCAAGGTCCCTTCACGATACTCACAACCACAGCCACCCCCCCATGTTGGCTGCTGGGTTGAGAATGAGATTCTTGTTAATGCCTTCTCCAACAACAACAGACGCCCCTAGGAGCCATTAAGCACAACTGTTAGCTGTTGTTAGCGGCTGAAAAGAGTCTTTCCAGTGGCCGACTCATCTCCTTTCACTCTGACTGACTCCAGACAGCAGGAAAGGACAAGGAAGCATGTTAGAAGACTCTTCTCAGTGACTAACACACTGCCCTTTCATGCTGATTGGCTTGTTGGATGCTTGGAGACATAGGGACCCTGATCCCAAAAAAGCAAGGGGACTAAGACCCCCTGAGACCCTGGACAACTTCACCTCTGGGTTCAACTCCTGGCAGCATCTCCAGGAAGGGCTGGGTGGGGGGGGGGAGAAGACTCCTGCCTGCAACCCTGGAGAGCTACTGCCAAGCTAGATGGACTGAGAGTCATAGAACAGTAGAGTTGGAAGGGGCCTATAAGGCCATCAAGTCCAACCCCCTGCTCAATGCAGGGATCCAAATCAAAGCATTCCTGACAGATGGCTGTCAATACCAAGCTAAGTAGGCCAGCGGACTGGCTCAGTGTAAGGCCCAGCTTCTTAAGTCTGTTCTGTGGAGAAGGGAACCACAAGGCACCTTGTGCAGTCCTTCCGGCGTCAAGCAAAGACTTTCCTATTTCAACAAGCTTTTGGTACTGATGGATATTAAAGTTAGGACTGCCGGGACCTGCACTGCTAATGCCAAATATCATTACTTTAAATTGGCTTTGATCCTCTTTTAGCTATCAGTTTGAATGGTTTTAATATTGGATATCGTTTAATTCTATTTTAATGTAGATTTGGTATGTTTTAATTATATGTGTTTTTATCTGGACGCCGCCGTGAGTTCCAGTGTTGGAAGGATGGCGGGATATAAAGAAAGAATTGTAATAAAAAAGGATCTTGGCATGCAGGAGAGGTCCCAAGTCTGATCTCTGGCACCTCCAGTCCAAAAAGGGAGGCACGCGATGGGGAAGATCCTTCGCAGCCCAAGACCCTGGAGAGCTGCTGCCTGATAACAGCAGGCCTGGCATGAGCCAACTTTCTGGGTCTTCTCCCCCCACCTTCCTGGCAATGCTTAACAGGGAATCCCAAGCCTTCAAAGTTAACTTGAAAACAGCAGATGGTGAGCGAGGGTCCCTTCCCCCAAAACAAGTGCTGGTGGGTTGGGATGAGTAACAAAGGATTTTTTTTTAAAAAAGGAGAGAAGCAGCAAGGGCTCCGACCCATAGCAGGTTTTGTTGTTGGCTTTAAAATAGCAAGGAGCAGGTTAAGAAATTATTAAAAGGTGAACTGTCTCCCTGCCGACTGATATGAACAGGCCTCCAGGTCCAGAGAGCGGGAAACACTCCGCAGAGCTGCCGATTCATCCGCAGGCGCGGCATCGGGAGACGTGCCTTGGCAGCAGGCAAACTTGGGCGTTGCAAGAGCCCGGAGTTTACACTGCTGGGAAAGGGGACGATGACTGACGGCTCTATCGCCGTTTCCACCCGCAGCATCGCCATCCGCACCGTTGGAAGCGAAGTCCCACCTGCCAGACTGACGCAAGCCCTTCCTGTGTTTGTGCTCAAGCTTTCCCCAGGACCATTCTTCCCGTTGCCTCCTCCCAAAAGAGCGGGAAGGGGGGGGAGGACGCTCCAACAACTTCAGGAATCCGAGTCCCGGCACAGCCAGAGGCATCCGTGAACACAGACTGAACACCTGCCTTGTGGGGAAGCGAGCCGCTGCAGGGACACTCGCGCCTGTCCCTTGTTAAGATGGGCCTATCCACTCCCCCTGGCCTTTGTATTTTGCTTATGTAACGCACCACATTTAACAACAATACACGTACATCAAGTTATTATCTCAGTCTCTGTAGATAAAAGATAATTTGTGCCACTCAGTCATGGTTAACTGTGACCAAGCAGCGGAAGTGGAGGTATGTAGATGACGGGGATGGCGCTATATATGGTAGGGCCAATCAGGCTTGGTTTCTCAGCAAGGAGCAGGTTAAGCTCCTCAAGAACATTCTAGCTGCTGCCAGCAATGGAACGTTGGCAAACATTATGGTTTCTGCAAGGGACATGGAAAAGTCAGTTTGGCTGGGCAGAGAAAGTGTTACAGAAAGCTTAGGGACAGGAAAGGCTGTGTGTAGCTGGCATGATCTGTCTGCATCGGAGAGAGAGAGTGAGAAATGGGACTGGCACAGCCTTTTAATCCACTCTGCCAAACAACCAGCAAATCTTGGCACCTCCTTTCCAAGCCTTTCAATTCCAGCAGGTCATTACAAAAATTCTGTAACTCAAACAATGTCAGTTTTCCTTATTCCTCCTCCCTCCCCCATCCCTCTTCCTTTTGTGTTGCATCTTTCAGATAGGAAGCCTGAGAAGCAGGGCTACCTTGTCCCTTGAATTTATAAGCTACTCTGGAAGCCTTGTTTTTTTGACTGAAGTGCAGAGATTTTTTAAAAAAGGAAGGAAGTACAGAGGCAAGGAAGCTGACAGGGTTCATTCAAGTTTCACAGAGCTCTTCACAAAAAGAGTCAGAGGTGCAGAACAGAATCTAAGAACTATGAAATCAGGAGGTCCCCAGTTCGAATCTCATCTCTGCCACAAATGAATAGGTGGACCCATCAGCAAGTCACACTCCCCCCCTCCCAGTCTCATTTTCAATGTGGGGTGATAAAAGGAGCCTTGCCTCACACCGAGGGTTTAGAAAGGGTTACAACAAGGCAGTGCACAAGAAGCACACACGAAACCGTTATAAACACGGTTCAGCGCTCTCAGTAAGAGAAGACGTATGGAAGACGCGCTCTCTCATGCTGCTTGCCAGACCCTTACCAGAAAGACGTGATCGAAGATCTGCGTGGGGCTGTCCATCTGGCCGAGGATGACGATCATCTCATTATCGATGAACTCCTTGAACTCCCGCAGGTTGCACGCCATCTGCATCTCCAGCTCTGTTCGGATCTTGGGGAGGGGGAGGAGCACAGAGGCTGCCTTGAGACTGGGCGTTACATCCCTCGACCCCCCTCCCCTTGATTTGCCCTCCACTCATACCCTTCTGCCGACCCCCTCCTTTATTTTATGACACATATACCCCCCAGATGTCCAAAGCAAGCTGAAACTGAATGACAGGGAGGCAAAACTCTTAGGAGGTCCCAGGTTTGACCCCTTGAATCTCCAGGCAGGGCTGGGAAAAACCTCCTGCCTGAAACCCTGGGGAGCTGCTGCCAGCCGGTGTCGACAGTACTGAGCTAGATAGACCAATAAAGCGGCTTCCTGCATTCCTATATAATGCAGCCCTTTATTCAGAAGTACAAGGACTAGAATCTTGCTTTGTTTTTAGGGGATGGGCCACAGCTCACTGGCAGAGCATCTCCTTTGTATGCAGGAGGTCCCCAGTGGCATCTCCAGGTAGGGCTGGAACCATGGACAGCCGCTACCAGTCCGTGTCGACCGCACTGAGCTAGATGGACCAAGGGCCTGACCAGTGCATGAGGCACTTTTCTACGTCCTATGCCAGTTGCCCTCTGTTTCCCAGCAGGGAGCTGCAGACTGGGATTAGGAATGAAGGGTGGGATGGGGGTGGTGGTGGGGGCAACCAGGTGTGTGTCCTCCCCCTGCCCATCAGAACACCCAGGAGGTGGCAAAAGTAGCTTCCCCCTCTCTCCTGCCATCCGGGTGCTCCAGGGCCAGCTTTGCTGCCCTGCTTCCCCCTTCAGCTGGGCTTGATGGTGCGCAGCTGGCCGGCTCACCTCCTTGGACGTGATGTTCTCCAGGTCTTTCTGCATCATGATCTCCCTCAGTTTGGTCTTTATTAACCTCTCTGTGCGTTCACGTTCTGTTGGGCTGCAGGGGGGTGGGTGGGGGGAGGAAGGGAAGAAAGAATAGTTTTTGGGCATCTGTTTACTGGGTGGGGGCTGTGGCATCATACGGTCATTTGCCTCGAGACACACTGCAGGAATGGCAATTCTCAAACTGGGGTTGGGAGCCTTTTTCAGACCATTCTGGGCAACCTTCCAGGGTGGGCAGGGCCACAGGCAAAAATGGGCGGAGCAATGCACGTAAATTTTACCTTTGCAGAGTAGGCTAGTTTCGACACTTGCACGCCTCTCTCTGTTCTTCATCCAGACAAGCAAGGGGCATTTCCCAAGTTCAAAGACAGGCAGAGACATGCAAAGCAGGGCTGGCGAGGGATGAGGCTTGGGTAGGAGTCTGAGGGCCACATCAAGAGGCCTGCAAGGCCACGTTTGGCCCCCGTACCTGAGGTTCCCGCACCTGTTCGAAATGACCTCAAAGCACAGCAAGCCACACCGGGGGCAGGAGTTTCAACCCTCGTCTGCCCACATTCATTCTTACATTCATTCATTCTTTCTCCCACCCTTCCCCCCAAGTAGGAGCTCAGGGCAGTGTGAAGACTTAATTTATCAAATCAAGGCACACGGTTCTTTAGAGCACAGGTTGGGAACTTGTGGCCCTCCAAATGCTGCTGGACCCCAGCTCCCATCAATCATCATCCCTGACCTTTGACCATGCTGGCTGGGGCTGATGGGAGTTGCCGTCCCACAGCATCAGGAGGGCCACAGGTTCCCCACCTCTGTAATACAGCCTCAGGACAATACCGAAATAGATGGACCATTGGCCTGACTCTATATAAAGCAGCTTCCCACGTTCCTGGAGTTACTGGGGCCAAGGTCAGCCAGGGAGCCTGGCAGAAGAGCAGGGATCCAAACTTGGACCTCTCCACTCAGACAAGCTAACCAGGCTCTCCCACCCAGATTCCATTCTACAGTCTCCTGGCCCTGCAGAGTTATGCTGCTGCCTCCCTCCCCCCCTGCTGTGGCACCTTCCTTGGAAAGGTAACAGGCTCCACGCTTCCTTATAGGGAATGCACAACCCAGCCAGCACCCGTGGGCACATTCCAGCACCCTCTGCGGCCTTATCACTGGCTGTAAAAATAGCTGAGGCTAATCAGCAAGGATGATGGTACTCTGGGACTGGGAAGCCTGTTAAAAAAATGTCTCACACATATGCCGTTGTTCTGTTCCCAAGAAGCCTCTGGCTGGATCAGACAAAAGTGGGCCCATTTAGGCCAGACGGATGCCTCTGGGAAGCCCACCAACAGGGACTGGAGGCAGCCAGGCTCCCTAGCTGTTTGTCCTCACCATTTGTTGCTCAGATGAAGACTGCCTCTGAATGTGGAAGTCTGATTAAAGCCAGCATTCTCAAAACCTGGTGACCTCCAGATGTTCCCTGTAGTTTGTGCCTATGCCACAGCTCATCAACCCCTAAGTGTATGCGAGAGTTCATAACTGAACAAACGAACCCATCAGTAATAAAAAGTTAACCTCAACATCTGGCTGAGGGGTAATCCTTGCTAAACAAGCCCAGCTGACAGGCGGGACAGGCCGCCAGAGGAAGGGGCATGGCCGCGGATCTACTCACACATCAGTGAAGAGGGCAGGGGAATCTGGCCGGTGGGACTGGACATCTTGCATGGCATTCCATTCGTTGACCGAGGACTGGTCCGAGTTGATGCGGCTCTCGTAGTAACTGACCCAAGTGAGGAAGAGGCTCCCCGGGTAGTAGTTGTTGATCCGAGCCACTTCGCAGGCCTTGTGAAGGCTCTGTAGGGCAGACCTGGGGCCAAGGAGGAAGAAGAGGAGGAGCACAGATATAAGCCTGGTGATGAGAAACAGCCATCATGCGGACACAGATGAGCGATGACTGAATATGTTTTACACCCTCCCCTTATGCACCCAGAGCATCTCCGAGGCAGACCTTAAGAGTCTGTAGGGCAGGTCTGCAAGAAGGTAGCCCCAAGTGCAATAACCTGGCATCTCCAGTGAAACACATTAACACACACAATGTACTCTTTCTATTCCACTGATTGTAGTAACTTTAAAAACACCTATTTTTAAAAATCTGTAGCGAATGTGGCTTGGTTCTGCATTATCTCCTCATAAGCTTCCGGGGTACCTTCCTCTCTCACACCCCAGAGTTCTCCAGAGTACAGTTTGAATGCCAATGCATCTCTCTCTCTCTCTCCCTCCCCCCCCCCACACACACATGCAAAGCTCAATCTCACATTGTGCCAAATTCTTCTCTCTGCACGGAGGATAAGGCTACCAATGGCTATGTTCTCCCTCTACCATCGGAGGCAGGATGCTGGGAATCACAGGTGGGAAGAGTTGCTGTTGTGCTCAGGTCCAGTTTGTGGGCTTCTCAGAAGAGGCACAGAATCATAGAATGGTAGAGTTGGAAGGGGCCTGTAAGGCCATCGAGTCCAACGCCCTGCTCAGTGCAGGAATCCAAGTTAAAGCATATCCAACAGGTAGCATCTGCCTGGCCACTGTAAGAACAGGATACTGGGCTATAATTGGCCCCCTCTGGCCTGTTCCGGCTTTAAGGCTCTTCTGATTTGCCTCATGTTTTTATTCCAAACCATTCTGGAGAAACAGGAATCGTGGGAACCAGCCACACCCATTCCAGCCACCTGACGGGCTAAAGCCCATCATGGGTTGTGCTCTTGTTTAGAAATGTCCCCAGATGCTTTCTAAGAAGGAACAGCCCCCACCGCACTCCACCTATTTTGAGATGACGCTCTAACTTTGCTTTTAACCTAGATCTCTCAGGTCACAGGCAAAGACACACAGTCTCCACACACACACACATTTCAAACTCAATGGGTGACACATTTCGAAAGAGTGAAAGCGATCCCGACTCAGTGAATCCACAAATCTGGAAGGAGGGGCAGGCACGGAGGAGAGGAAGAATCCCAATGAGAACTGGCCTATAAAGGAAAAGGGTTATGCTGCCAGTGAAGGAGATGCAAACTGGACTTAAAAAGCACTGCTTGGTCTTCAGATGCCGAAGAGGAGCCCTTTATTAACATCACCAGCAATTTAAGTGCGCCTGAGACGCCGGGCTCATTTCACCAGCTCTTCTGAAAGGCTTCCTGTCCCTGAGCTGTTCTTGTTCCAGCTGTTGCTTTTAGGAATTGGTGCCCAAGTATACTTTTCGCCCCTCTTCCCTCCCTCTCCCTATTTCCTTATGTGTCATGTCTTTTTTTTTAGGTTGTAAGCCTGCAGGCAGGGGATTGTTTAGTTTTAACTGGTTGTATGTAAAGTGTTCAAGGAGCCTTCTTGGGAGAAGAGCGGGATACAAAGGCTCTGAAATGAATAAACAGGCAGCAGAGGGCTCTCTACTATGGAGGTCCAAGGCTCACTCTAGCCTCCAAGGGCTTCTCATCAGGTACTCAAGAGTAGGCCACGTTTTGAAGAACACCTCTCCCACACCCCGCAAACCTTCTCTACGAAGCTGCATGTAAAAACATATAGGAGCAGAGGCTCTCCTCACCACATGGCTTGCACAGACACCGGCTTGAAGATGTGCAGTCGGTTATCTGTCGAGACGCTGAAGCCCCTGAAAAGAAGGGAAAGAGTGACAGCAGTCAATCAGCAAAATGACTGTGAGGACGCTCAGCGCCAGTCAGAAGAGGCCCGAGTGCTCTTCCTGGTGGGGAAGCGAGGAGGCTGTAGGGCAGCCCTGGCTAACCTAGAGCCCTTCCAGATGATGGCTGGGGCTGATGTGGGGGAGTCGTAGTTCAGGCAGGCTTTTGGGGTGGGCTAGATTTCATCATCATTGTTTTCAGATTTTTAATGTCTATTATATTTGTATGCCTATTTTGTACGTCGCCCAGAGTGGCTGGATAGCCAGCCAGATGGGTGACTAAGAAATTAATTAAATAAATAAATAAATAAAACATCTAGAGGGCACCAGGTTGGCCAAGGCTGTCCTACTGCCTCCTGAAAGGCAATGGGGGGGTGGAGGCGGAGGGAGGCAAGGGCCTACAGGAGATGGTTTGATGGGGGGGGGAAGACTCTTCTTACCCATCGCCGTCCAGATGGATGAGGGCATCGCTCCAGAGTGGCAGGACCAGCCCCATTGTACAAACACTACTGTGGAAAAAAAGAGAGAGATAAGGATGACCCTGTTTTTCACTGCAAGGGAATCCTTTATTTTTTTAAAAAAGGCCATGGAGGAGGGAGGGGCATTTTAATACACCAGCACAGACTTCAGCAGATCCCACTTATTGAGGGGGAGCTAGGCTGTTCCCTAAAAGGTGAGGCGGGTACTCACTGGTGCCAAGGACGTCTCCTGCCCCCACCCAAAGTGGCCTGATGACTTTTGGTGCAATGTGATGCGACGTTATGTGCCTGTTTCAAGCAGCCAAGTCTCAACACAAGTTCAGCATGCTGATCGCCTCTAGGCTGCTTCCCCAGTCAAGCTGAGGCATTGCCTTTCTCCCATGAAAAGTGCACAGAGCAGAAGGAGGAAGTTGGAAAGAGTGACACTCTTTCCTGTTTCCTCTTTCAGCTCTATGTGCTTCTTGCGGCTCAGATTAGTTCTACTGGATCTGACTTTTTGAATCCTTTGGAATTCGAAATCTTTTGGAAAAGCAGAGAGAGAGAGAGAGAGAATGTGATGTCTATGTGTGTACACTTTCTTTCTGTGGGAGGAATGGGGGGCGCACTGTTCTGAGGGAGAGAAGTGACCAGAGGGGCGGCGCCATGAGATTAACTCAAAACTCCAAATGTGCCCACGGGCCTACAAAGCACAGCAACCCCCTATGTAGCACATTATCCACCAATGCCCTTCCCCATGGCCAAGATCCCCCTGTAACATTTGCTCGCACGTAAGGCACATCCCATAATTATTCTCAGCAATGTTACAGTCTTTCGCCCTGGTACATTCTCAACCTGCTTTGTTTCATGATAAGCTTGGTGTGTGTGTGTGTGAGAGAGACAGAGGTGGGAAGGAGAACTGGCGATGGCGAGTTTATTAATTGCCCCTTGAGTGGCCTCTCTTAATTCTTCAGTGTCAGTTTCTGTTCCCACAAAGGAGAGAAAGAGGAAGACTTAATTACTGATCCATTCTCTCTCTCCCTGTGCCCCCCAGTATTAAGGAGTTCATAGCAAAATAGCTATAAAACCCTGCAGAACTTTTTCTGACCAGGGGAAAACAGACAGAGGGCAGGGGGAAAGAAAGAGAGCGCTGGCGGATCACATTCCTTTCATGATGGTATTGTTTTGACTGTCAGTTTGGATGGCTCTTTCCTGCAAGGCACCCTTGGACAGCTTGTTGGAAAGGAGCCACATTCCTATTTTTTATTTTTTTATTTATAATCAACAGAGAAAGCATCACACAGACACACACACCCCCAACACACAGCGAAACACCAGCAGCCAGAAGAGGGCTGCTTAAAGCCATGTGCATGTGGGGGAAATGAGATGAGCTCATGGAAAAAGGGGGGTGGGGTGGGAGAGAAGAGAAAAAGGGCACCTCTGAACGGCCTCCCAAGAGACTGTGGAGATATTTTTAGGGATCTTCTCCACCCTCCGCTTCTACCAAAGACCCCAGCAACAAGGCTAAATTGAGTTTGTAAATACTAAACGGGTCAGAGGGGAGGGATATTTAGTGTCCGAGCAAGGCAGAGAAACCTGAGCAAGGCTGTGAGTGACAGGCAAACTTCTTCCACCGGACCCACACAAACTGAAACAGCATCAAGCCAAACCACTTTGCAGCCAAACTGGAATGAGAGTCAAGAGCAAAGCCGGTGTGTGGTTGGAGCGTTGAGCCAGGAGCTGGGAGAACAGGGATCAAATCCCTGCACAGCCAGGCAGCTCACTGCAGCGACCGGTCCTCACAGCCTACACTACCTTGCAGGGCTGATGTGGGGATAGAGCTTAGAACCCTGTATGCCCCACCCTTGAGCACCTTGGAGGGAAGGTGGGATGCATACGTAATAAACAATTTTTATCCTTCAAGGACATTTTTGAAAGAAGCAGCCCAAAGCCAGACATTTTCACTCACGCCGATTAAGGCTCCGTCTCCGTCATGTGATCTAGGGTATTGTCAGAAGAGCGACAGAGCCCGGGATTATCCCAGTCACTGACCCAATGTGCCTTCAAGCCAGGCCTCACCTAGGCAAGGGGGTCGTGGCTGTGTGCGCCCCACGTTTAAGGCCCGGCTGCTGCCAGGATGATCTGCAGCAATCCCCGCCATCAGCTGGAAGGGGTCCAGCGGCTGTCTCTCTGCGACACGGCTGCTCACCCGGGCAAGCGCTGGAGAGGGGTTTTAAGGCGAAGGGAGTGGGCGTCCCACTCAGCTGCCCTCGTTTCTGACTTGGTCTGCATTCCGACATTCCTTCTCCAAGGAGTGTAAAGTGGCCTGCCTGGTTTCCCCCTCCATTTTACCCCACAATAATAACTCTTCTAGCAAGGTGTTAATGGCTTTTAAGGAAGAGGGAGGCAGCCAAGATGCATTTATCTTGAACTTTTTGGTAACGTTGCTGTACACCGCCCTGAAGTCTTCTGAGAGGGCAGTGTTTAAATACTTTCAATAAATAAATAAATAAATACTTTTTTTTTTTAATGACGACTTGGCATCCAGGTAGTTAGGGATCTTATATCACATGCACATTTATGTGTCTATTTCATACAACACAATCCGCTTCAGCTAGTTGTGGGGAGGGCTGGTTGGCACCAATACCCTATTCCTCCCAGCCCCACTGCCCCCTCAGTACTGCAAAGAGCAGTCCGTCATCCCGCACACACCTACTTTGAGATTTGCACTGTCAACACGCTTCACAGCCTTGAGGAAGAGAAACTTATGCTTTGTGATAACACCACTTTTTGGGGGGAGGGAGAAGAGGGAAGGAAATAGGAGGAAGGAGAAGGACTCCAGCATGCTCATTTAGGACCTAATTCTCAGTTCCCCATCTCAAAAGCTATTGGGAGACCTCTCTTCCTTGATTAATTGCCCAATCCTTCTCAAAAGCCATATTGGCTAGTGGTCATCACCTCTTTGCAAGCTAGTTATGCATCATGTCTGAAAAAGCAGCGCTGTGGAGTCAGAGTCGTGGAGTCAGAAGCCATTTTGGGTGGAGTCGGTAGAAATGTACCGACTGCGACTCCTTCCTAAATGGCAAATGTATATTAACTAGTAATAACACATTTACTGTAGTAAAATGGTAGCACAAGGCATTTCATCACCACCATGTGAATCCAGAGCTTGGAAAAGTTACTTTTTAAAACTACAACTCCCATCATCCCCAGGGATTGGGCTCGTGGGAGTTGTAGTTCAAAAAAGTAACTTTTCCAAGCTCTGGATTCACGTGGTGGGGATGAAATGCCTTGTGCTACCATGTTACTACAGTAAATGTGTTATTACTAGTTAATACACATTTGCCATTTAGGAAGGAGTCGGAGTCGGAAAGTAGAAAAATAGAAGTGTTGGAGTCGAAGGTCTGGCGTACCGACTCCACAGCCCTGTGAAAAAGTACTTTGTTTGTTCTGAATCAATGGTTGAATCTGTTTTATTGGGTGATCCTAATACGATGAGGAGAGAGGCAGAAAATGTTCACTATCCGCCATGAAGAGAAGACGAAGGGGAGATACGATAGCACTCTTTAAATATTCGAAAGTTTCCCACACAGAGGAGAGCCAGGATTTCTTCTCGATCAATCCAGAGTGCAGGACACGGAATAATGGGTTCAAGTTGCAGGAAGCCAGATCTTGGCTGAACATCAGGAAAAACCTCCTGTTACAGTGGTACAACAATGAAACCAGTTACCCGGTGGGCTCTCCCACACAGGAGGCCTTCAAGAGGCAGCTGGACAGCCACCTGTCAGGTATGCTTAACTTGGATTCCTGCATTTTATTGATTGATTGATTGATTGATTTATAACCTGCCCTTCCTCCCAGCAGGAGCAAGGGGTTGGACTGGATGACCTCATAGGCCCCGTCCAACTCTACGATACTATGATTTCCACAACTTCCATATCTTATTTTTTTTAAAAAGCACCTTCCATCGTGCCTTTGCTTAAGCACCCTTTGTTGTCTGGGCTACAGTCCCCAAATGTTTCCACCTTTTCCTCAAGGGGCAGTGGGTCAGGAGGTGGGGGTGGGTAGCTCTTAACTACCAATATCCTTCTCTGAGAACTTGGAAGAACAAAATAAAATGTAAATATACTGCCTTCAAGTCGCTTCCAACTTATGGCGACCCTATGAATAGGGTTTTCATGAGGCTGAGAGGCAGTGACTGGCCCAAGGTCACCCAGTGAGCTTCATGGCTATGTGGGGATTCGAACCCTGGTGTCCCAGGTCGTAGTCCAACACTTGGAAGAACAAGATGCCAAAAATGGCCGGGGAGGGGGAAGCCCACACGTCTTGGTCAACTCTCCCATTCTGACCGACCGCCATACCTGTCGTTACAAGAGAAGTCCATGCCCAGGACAATGCTTTCCTCCGTGTCTTGCCGCCCGTTCGTGGAGACCACAACCAGGTACCGTGTCCGGTTCTGGTACGTGCTTTCCAGTCTTACCGCCTGGGAGAAGGAGGGGAAAAGCTGAGCAGCTGTGCACAGAGAGAACACCCCCCACATTCTAGAGCAGGGGTGGGAACCTTGAAGAGCCACTGACCCACGGGGAGTGTCAACCAGGGGATAGAGCCAAGGGTGTGTGGAGCCAGAACCTATGGTGGCGATGGTGGGGCTTGCAGCGATGCATGATCGTACAGCCCTTCCCCTTCTCTTTCCCCCTCAGCGACGTCACACCTCTGCTGGCTGCATGGAATTAGTCCCAAGGGCCGCACAAGGACCCCGGTTTCCCCATTCAAGGTCTAGGATTGCCCCTCCCCCTTCAGCTAATGTAACGAGGCAGGCAGAAAATCAACAGGGGGACGTTTCCCCACCCCCCACAGCTCCCTGTTGGGAAAAAGCTGCTCTGGTTAACAACCCTGCAATATCACTTCCTGAACAGCAAGCAGCCAAAGGCAGGTCATGCGGGACGGTCCTCCGCCCTCTTCTGGGTCCGGCTCTGGCTGGGTTTAGTACAGATGCAAAGGAATTAGGCAGTAAAAGAGACCCTACTCTGTAGATGCCATTTGTGAATGCTCCTCCATGTCCAATCTCTCTCCCGGCCACCTGAAAACCAGCAACGCTGAGAAAGCTCCTCGAGAATCTATTTCCCTGCTGGGCTAGCTTTTTGCTTATGGGGAGTTTTGGGTTTGTTTGTTTTATCATGAGGTACAAGCTAGCCCAGCAAGGAAATGGCTATTCTAGAACCTTTCTCCCTGATGTGCTTGTTTTCTGCTTGCAGGGAGTTTGTACACAGAGGAGCAGTCGCAAATGGTTTCCAATATCTGCAAGACATTCTACCACCTTGGCTTTTTTACCACCTTGTAAGAATATAGGAACAGCCCAGCTGGAACAGGCCACAGACCCACCTAGTGCAGCCTCCTGGCACAAGAGGCAACAGTTCCCTCTCGGTGTTGTTCTAGGGTATTCAGTGGTATACTGCCTCTGAATCTGGAGGTTCCATGTACCCATCAATAGCCTTGTCCTCCATGGATCTGTCTAACTCCCCTTTAAAGCCATCCAAGTTGGTGTTTGTCCCCACATCTAATGGCAGCATATCCCATATTCTAACTTTATTAATTTATTTACGCATGTATAACCAGCATTTTCATAAGAATGTATCAAGGCAGAGTACAACACATATAAAAATAAAATCAGTAAAAGCAACCATTTAAAAAAAAAAGCATCACTAAAAACAGATCAGTTAAAAAGAAAAAAAAATCAAATTACAGAGGCCTGTCTAACCAACATCCTTCTCACAAGACGTCTGAAAGAAGGGAGAGATGGCTCCTGCCAAACATCTACTGGCAGGGAGTTCCACAGAGCCTGCCACGCTGAAGGCTCAGTCCTAGGTAAGGGCTGGCCAAACCTGAGGGGCCACGTGGGGAACCACCGAGAGAGCCCCATCAGTGATCAAGGTGCAGCTTAAGGAATCAGATGGTCCTTAAAATACTTCGGGCCCAAGCTGTTCAGGGATTTGTGAATTAATGTAAACACCAGTGCCGCTCTCCCTGAGCAGTGGAGTGCTGTTGTGCGTGGAGGCCTTGACCCCGAGGCCTGCCATGCTTTCCCACTTCCCTAGCCACTCTCATCTTGCTCACAGGGCCTTCCAGGAGGGGTTGGGTCTCATCCTGTGGAGGAAGCTGTGCCCAAACCTACTTTAGGAACATGGGCAGCTGCCTTCAACTGAGTCAGACCACTGGCCCACTTTGCTTAGCACTGTCTACACTGGCTGGCAGCAGCTCTCCGGGGTTTCAGACAGTGGACATTCCAGGGATTGAACCTGGGACCTTCTCCGTGCAAAGCAGGTGCTCTTATCACTGAACTGCAGCTTCCCCCTTAAAAATAAGGTAAGATTCTAGTCCTCATGGTTCTGAATAAAGCGCCGATTTAAACAGGAACGTAGGAATCTGCCTGATGACTACTGAGACCATTGGTCCATCTTGCATAACATTGTCTACACTGACTAGCAGTGGCTTCAGGCAGAAGGCATTCAGACAGAGGGTACTCCCAACTCTACCTGGAGATGCCATTGGAGACTGAACCTGAGACCTTCTGCATGCAAAGCAGGGGGTCTACCACTGAGCTATGGCCCTTCCCCGTAGCTCTGTCAACCTGAGGGGGGGGATGCATCTGCCAGTGGGCTCCCAACAGGCTATAAGCCAAAGCCCCCAGAAAGGGGGTCTGGAAGGCCAGTAGGAAGCATTTGGCAGAACATGCATGCCACCTTAAAGTAAAACATGTATTCAACAGCAGCAATTCTGCACTCAGTGTTAACCAAAGTCTAGGCCAGGAGCAGGCAGAATCCAGCAAATATCTAAATTGTGCATTTACAACAGCCAAGAACCACTACCAACAGCACCACTTACGTATTTTGAATGTCTTAACCTTCTAGTCCCAATGCAGGAACAAAGATCTGTGCTGGCACTGAAAATCCCTCAGCACCAGCTGCTGATTAAGATGGTGTCAAACCCACACCCTTTTTCAAACCTTTCTCTGCAGCCATGAGGGCCAGAAACTTGCCTTTTCTTTCCTTTTTTTTTAAAAAAAGAAACATGTGATTTATCTCAGGATATTAGATGTGAGATGTCAAACTTGTCCCTCCACCTCCCAACCCCCTCTCCTGCTGAATCAAGGGAACCACTTCAGCCAGCGTGTGTGTACATATACCTGGACTGAACCTCCACAAGCGCCTTGGAGAATCCCTCCATCCTTCAAGAAAACTGGAGCTCCTCCTTGATTTGAGAAAAACATCTGCTTTGTATACTTCGCAAGAGGCGGAGGGGGAGATAAAAAGCCCCAGTCTGCAGGACAGGAAACGAGGCTGCCTATAAACAGCGCAGGCGGACGCATGGTCCCTGTATGGACCGAGAATAGCCGGCGAGGGTCAGCCAGCCTCAAGCCTCTGGAGGAGCTGACTCAGCACAGGAAAGGCTATATATGCCAGCTCCTGCCCCGGCCCCAGTTCCCCCCGATGCCAAGTTGGCAAGGTACGTACCAGTGCTGACGCGGCATGCCAGGAAGCCAGCGTCACGCAGCGCAAGCAGATTACAAGAAGCCAAGAGGAACTTGCCTCGCATGGCCGATGGATGCCCCCGGGGGGAAGAGGCCACCAGGGCGGGGCAGAGAGTGGGTTACCAGCGGGTGCTCACCTCATCCCCCCCACTTTTTTACAACATACTAGCTTTTCTCCTGGGACAGTCACAATCCCCCTCACCACCCCAGATCATCACAGAATGCTTATTAAAGATGAATTCTGCCGCTGCCACAGGTGGGATGTCTTGATTACGGTGTCTGGCAAAATCGAGGGGCATGAACTTTATTTTGCTTTGCCGTGAGCAGCCAAGCCACAGGAAGAACCACTTCTGTTAATTGGTCGGAACTTCCTGAATGGAGAGCCCCGTGGGTGGCAAGAGGCCTCAGAAGCCCTCTTCTGCAGGCTCAAGATGGCGGAAAGCGGCATTCTTGCACCTGTGCAAATCATGCAAGCCAAACACACCTTTCAACACACGCTCTTATTTTCGTATGATATATTTGGGGGAGGGGACAGGAGGAGACACACCCACCCACCTCAGGAACGTCATCCATCCTCTTCCTTGGATTCTGAGACTGACCATCCGCAACCCGCATGTGCCCAAGTGCGATTTGCAAGCACAGAGAGCTAGAAAATGCAGTTTCCCCAAGAAGATGTGAATTCCGCACCAGCACAACCCCCGGTGGCTTTTCTCTACGGATCTGTGGTCAAAAAGGAACCACGTCTCCAGTTACGACTGGGTACGTGGTTCCTGCACAAGACTCAGCACAGATGCGCAACTCTCACCCTTCCTTCAACTTGCCTGTGGCTAGGTCTGGGCTGATCCCTGCCACAGGAGCTATAATGGAGCATACATGTCCACAGGCAGTGTACCTCTAGATATCAGGTGCCAAACGGGAAGGCCTTGTTCCCCCTTCACCTTGTTGGGCCTCTCAGAGGCACTCATCTATTCACTGGTGGACAGAACACCGGCCTAGGCAGAGACCTTTTAGCCAAGCTGTGGTTGCCAAACTTTAGGGGTCCAGTGGGCACATGGGGGCAAGGGTTAGTGGCTAAAAGAAGAGACAGGACCACTGAATGGTGCGGGCATGCCTCCCCCACATCAGCCACCCCATCAAAGGCGGCAAAAAAGGCACCCACATATTTGCCGTTTTCTTCCATTCAGAATGGACGGGGGTGGGTGTCCAATCCTGGCACCCAATCAAATGGGGGCATGCTTGAGGGGGCATGTTCAACATAGGAGAGGCCAAGCCAGTGCACGCAGGAACTGAGCAGGACGAGCAAGCTGTCTCTCTCGTGCATTATGCATTTTTAAGGGGATATATACTGAGACATCTCACAGGCGCACAGGAGGTACTGGCAGGCACCCTGGCGCCCATGGGCACCACATTGGTAACCCATTGCTTTAATGCGATCCCCTGGGGCTATCTATCCTGCTATGAAGCCAGCAGACACTAAAATGGGAAACGTGGCCCCCTCCCCACCTTTCTTTCCCTCTTTCTCCATTGGCTCCCGCTCACTGCTAGCTCTCCAGAGGCCTGTCTGGCAGCAAGTGGATTAGCATAATCTAATTTGCTTTGCTAAACCAATTTGGGCAGCAATGATTAGCAGGGTGGTTTTGACATAAGTTCACTGTTGAACAGAGCCGGGAGGCCAAAGGGGACAGCCTGGCCTCAAGCCGCTGAAATGGGATATGATGAGTGGCAAGAGTAGGGATGGGAGCAAATGTCTAGGAATGGCAGGAGAAGTTCCCTCCCCGCTTGCTGACCTGGCCTCTTGCGGGCCCTTCCAAGGGGGGGACACACCGTTTGGAACCCAGTCCCTCCAATTCAGGCAGGCGGAGGGGGGATGCTACAGAGGTTTGAGGTGCTGTTTGAGCAAGGTCTGCCTGCCTGCTCTTCCCCTCACGCATCACGTAGATATGTTCTGCAAACGTACGCGGCTAACACTTCTGAAACTCATCCGAGTACCTGCATTTCCCTCAGGGGCTTATTTCTGGCGTCTTAAGCCACGCCACAGTCTACAATCCTTCCTTCCTCTTCTTCAAAAAAACTCTCTCTGCTAGTCAAAACTATTGACCAGTCAGGTGAAAAACACACGGTCTGTTTTATCCAATTTATGCACTCACTGGAACCTTTCTCCGTTGCTTCATACCCCACGCTACTTGCCGTAACATCTAAAACAGGGTCGGCGACTCTCAAGCCCAGGGGCCAAATGTGCCCCTCCAGGCTTCTCTATCCGGCCTTTGGGACTCTCCCCAGGCCATGCCTCCTCACTGGCCCTGCTCCACATCCTCTGAGCGTTTTTCGCCTGGCTGGAAATGTGTCCTTGAACTCCAACTGTGACTCTTGCTTGCCTAGATGGAGCATGCGTGTCTCTGTAGAGAAACCACCCCACTGTGCGAAGGTAAAATGTACATCCCTTGCTCTGCTTCCGCCAAACTGGCGAGTGGCCCCCAAGAAGCTGCCTGAAGGGAACACGGCCCTCAGGCTTAAAAATTGTCTCCCCCATCTCTGAGCTAAACAGATCTCAGCCGCCGTGACCGAGTCCCGCGCAGACAACGGATTTTGTGACACAGCCACCGCCATGCTGCCCTGGCAAAGTACAAATGGCATTTGAGCAATAGTTGGGAAAATTCCAATTCTTTGGGTATTTTTACACCTTGCTACACAAAATAGTCTCTCTCTCTCTCTCCACCCCATGAAGATCCAAAACCAATTCTGCATATTGTGATTAAGCTCTCCAAAGACCCCAGGTCAAAGGCCTTTCCCGGCCTCGACACCCGGCGTCCCCTTAAACTGAAGATGAACCCAGGACCTTTTGCGCACAAAGCATGTGCCACGATCACTCAGTGACAGTTGTCAAGAGGTCTGCACTTTGCTGTCATTGTTCTCGCCCAGCCAGGGGAGTCTTCCTAAGCAGACTGGTTTTCTTCCCCACACGCCCAGACGACTGAAAACTCCGCTGCCCGAAGGACCAAAGTGTGCAAGTGTTTTTATTGACCCTTCAGAGAACGCAGGCACAAAGTCTAGCAGCCACTCTCTCAATGCCCCCCCGTCAAGTTGGGAAGCCAAATAAGGTGTAAATAAGAGCCATTCTTTAGAAATAAAATACTAACAAGCACAACTTAAGTTGCTTCTTTGGGCATCTAAAGAAGAAAGGCCTTCCTTGGCCCAGGAACTGACCACTATTTCTTGCTACCCCAACAGCTCAGAGTATCAATCCAAGTGGATGATCAAAGGGTGACTCCTGCGCAACCTCAGTGCTCCGAATTGGGCGCCGCACAAAGGGGCCCCATTGTCCTGGCCCACGGCACCTCTCGTTGTGCTTGCTTGAACATATAATTTATCAAAATCAGCCCGAAGGAACTGCCCACAGGAAAGAGACAATGCGGCCAGTGATTGCGTAGAACAATGATTTGCTGATCGGCTGGGGGCCGGCGGCAATGCTGAGCACCCACCAAGCGAGACCAGTACAGGCTGTCAAGAGACTGGGGGTTGGGGGAAAGAGACGGGCTCATAATTTGCTCATAGGGACATAAACTGGCTCCAGGATTTGGAGAAGACTTCTGGGAAAGAACATCAGAAGAGCCCTGAAACTGGATCAGGCCAAGGGGGCCGCATCTCGTGCAGCCACCTTTTCTCACAATGGCAAAGGGAAGCCCCCAAGCAGGACCTCTCCCCACTTACGCAACTGCTGATCAAAACATCCGAGACACATCCATTGGCTCCTGTTAGCCAGCAAGAGGCAGGCCCAGGAGCACAGGAAGCTGCGGTACACAGAGTCAGACCATCGGTCCATCTAGCCCAGTACTGTCTGCACTGACTGGCAGCAGCGGCTCTCCAGGGTTTCAGGCAAGGGGTATTCCCAGCCCTCCCTGGAGATGCCGTCGGGGATTGAACCCGGGATCTGCTGCACGCAAAGCAGGTGCTCTGTCAACTGGGGTGAACAGCCCATCCCTGAGGCCGCATGAAGCAAGAGAGCTTCAAGAGTCCTCGGCCAGACGACTTTTCCTTCCAACTCTCAGCGGCGTTTGTAAGCATACTGAGGTTTTGCAACTCGTTGGGCTGCTCTGCATCATTTCAGGCTGATTTTGCTTGCCCTTAAGGGGCCAGGGTTCCCCCTCCTTCTGCAGTGCCAGGACTCCATCACTGGTAGCATCTGAGGTGGAAATGACCACACATACTTGCCAAACCAATCATAAGGACCAGAAACTTTAAAAACGAGATTCTCCAGGTTCTGCATTCTGAGCTCCGCAGCCCACAAAGGCGTTAACGGAGTGCACACAGCGCTGTGTATAAATTACCCAGGCAGATCCATAGGGGGGACACAGAGAGAGAAAGAGGAAGAATGAGATGCCAAGAGCACTTTACTATAGCAAGGGAGAGGAGATGTCCACTGTCGGAGGCAGTATACTTCTGAAAACCAGTTGCTGGGAATCACAAGTGGGAAGAAGGCTCAGGTCCTACCTGGGGCTTCCCTTTGGGGCATCTGGTTGGCTACTGTGAGAACAGGATGCTGGACTAGATGGGCCATTGGCCTGCTTACCAGCAGGCTCATCTGAGAAGACTTAAGGCTTCACACATGAAAGCAAGGAAAGGGGTGCGAGTGCGAGACTTACCAGCCTGATATTGTCTTCTGGACGGAGCAGCATGAACATGGCTTGCAGGTGCTGCTGGAGATCACCTGGGAGAGGGAAAAAAGGATCAAGAACTGGCACAGACCACACGCATACAAACACGCATGCACACACGCTCATGCACACTCAACCCCAAGGCTATCCTCACCTTGTCCCAAGCATTTCCATCTTTAGGGTTCCAGGCCCATGGACAAGGGTCCACCAAATCTCAACACATTTGTCCCTTCAAAAAAGAACCCTGGGAACTGTAGTTGTTAAGGACGCTGTGAACTGAAGGTCTGGAGTAAACTACAGTTCCCAGGATTCTTGGAGCAGAATAGGGGGATGTGCTTCAGTGCATGGTGTATACACAACCTTCAAGAACACATTCAGTCCAGGCAACAGCATCCAAGGAAGGGGCACAGCAGAGTATGGCACAGGGAGAATTCTGAGGGCCGGAGACAGAGGCCCAGAGGGCCACATTGAGGCTCTCCACCTCTTTTACAGGAAGATGCAAGAATGCTCATAATGGTTCGGGACAATAAAATGCAGCGTTAACATACAACCTTTTGTGGTTTGGGGAAATGTTTTCAAGGAAGAGTTCCATTTTGGTAAACACTTTTGAAACATGTTATAATATTTAAAAGCATGTTTACTGACTTGAACCGTATGCAGAAAGTATATAATTATATATAAGGTATAATTACAATAATGAGTTGAGTTTTAATTTTATTTTTGGATTATGGTTTGTTTATGGGTTAAGTATAATTTCTGGACATTAATTACAGTAAAAGGTTAGAATTTACAAAGGTTAAGCGTAACGCTGGATCTTACTTTTTACAATATAGAGGGGAAACAGCGTTTCTGAATGCTTTATTCTCAATTATCTCTTTGCAAACTGCAGTATGTAAATAAAATTTGAAAATACGTTAACATCGCTTAAGACAGCCTTCCCCGACCTGGTGCCAGTGGAGACTGTTACTTCAGCACCTTGGACAACTCCTTGAAAGTTGGGACTAAAACCCAGAGTGGATTCCGCTGCCCCTCTGACATGCAGCCACCAGCTGCCACTGCTTGGGGCCCTCCAGCCGTTTTGGACTACAACTCTTACAGCTGCGGTGGCTGGGGCTGCTGGGAGCTGGGGTACAAAATGGCTGGAGGGCACCAGGTTGGGGAAAGGCTCCCACAAGACGCAGTAATGGCCACCAGCTTGGACGGCTTTAAAAGAAGATTAGACCAATTCATGGAGGACAGGGCTATCAGTGGCTACTAGCCGTGATGGCTGTGCTCTGCCACCCTAGTCAGAGGCAGCATGCTTCTGAAAACCAGTTGCCGGAAGCCTCAGGAGGGGAGAGTGTTCTTGCACTCGGGTCCTGCTTGCGGGCTTCCCCCAGGCACCTGGTTGGCCACTGTGAGAACAGGATGCTGGACTAGATGGGCCACTGGCCTGATCCAGCAGGCTCTTCTTATGTTCTTATGTTCTTAAAGGCTGGTTTAAAACATAAGGCCGTTTTCTGGGGGAGTGTAAAACAGTCAGGACAGCCAATGAGTGATCTGGGTCTTGGGGTGGTGGTGGTGGAGGGGAGAGCAAAATGGAGAGGGCGCGTTACCTGCATGCTTGTTGCGCCGGTGGCTGATCCTGGGGGTCGATGACCCATTTCCACGTGGCAGGAAGAGGGCAGCGCCTTTTACCGTGAGAAAGCTTTCGCTGATGCTGCAATGGAGAGAAAGGGAGGCAGACACAAATGAAGAATGAACCAAAAAGGGGTGTGTGAGAAACCCTCATATATATTGCCAGTCAAGGGACGGGGGGGGGGGAGGGCAGGGAAGGTCCTGGAGCCATCACCTTCTTCCATTCTGTCCAAGGAAAGGAAGGTCGGAGCCAAAACAACAGCCGCTTTTGTTGCCAAAGGGGGAAAGAATGCAGCGTGGAATCAGCCTCTGACTTTTTGTCCGTCTGCCAATCCCTGAATCAGTGGGAGAGCATCTGCTCTGCATGCAAAAGGTCCCTAGTTCAGTCCCTGCCATCTCCAGGTAGAGCTGGGAGAAAACCCTGTCCGAAATCCTGGAGAGCTGCTGCCAGTCAGGGTAGACATTACTGAGCTAGATGGTCTGACGCAGCGCAAGGCAGCTTCCTACGAATGAGCCAAACTGTGGTTCAGAGGCTGTGACTCTGCCGTGGACCTCGCTCCACTCCTCCTCGCCAGTCGCACCCCTAGACCATTTGTGTCTTGCTCTAATCGTAGCGCCGTAACCACACTGAAGAGACGGCGCTGTGTAATGCTAGTAGACCAGGAGGACTGGAGAGACCCAAGTTCAGATCCTCAACTCAGGTGTGAAGCTGGCTGGGGGGCCTCGGGCACACAACCACATATGAACATCAAAAGAAGCCGGCTGCTGGATCAGGCCAAAAGGGGTGTCTGGTCTGAGATTATGCTCTCACGGTGGACACCCAAATGCAGGGCCTGAGCACAACAGCAGCTCTCCCCAACTGGGATTATTCAGAGGCATGCTGTCTCTGACAGTGGAGGTAGAACATCGCCATGCACTAAGCCAACAAAGATCTTTGACGCTGAGGCAGCCCAGGAAAGTTCTGCTGCAAGCCTGCCTTTTGAAAACAATTAAAAAAAAATGAAATACTAAAACAAAAACCACACACACATTTAATGTGGGTGGCTTCTCAAATACACTATCTATGCTTCATTTTGTAGGAAAGACATCTGCAATCTGTTGTGAGATTCATCACAGCTGTCTTGTCTGTGGTTACGAGTCTCACTCCTTCTCTTCCGCAAAATCCGAGGCCCACGCTCTCGTCTCGCAGAGGGCTTTTTTTAAAAGAGTGAATGAGAAACCACAGCACTAAGTGATTCAGACACACCCTGAGCACTGCCAAAAGAGCTCCCTCTGTCCTGTGCTTTTAAAAAAACAACGAGGAGAACTCAACTCGCCAATGTTAAATGCCCCCAAGAGACAGGGAACATCTTTTTAAACTTTCCTTCGCAAGTTAAATGAACCGGGCAAGTCTATTTGGCATCTTGTGCAAGGTTTATTTAAAGAAAAGGAAGTTTAATTAAAGCACCAGGCCACTGCAAAAATGAACCCTATAAATTTACTTATTTATTTTTATAACAGAAAAGATAAAGAGCAGGCCAACTTCACAAACCCTTCTTGGATAGATGCCTGGAAGACAAAATTCTTTGTTTTGTAATCTGTCGTAAGCTGCCCGGAAAACCATCTGATCAAAAAGTGGGGGCATGGCAGGTCCAAAATAAATACATTTAGAACCCCTTAGGAAGTTCAGGAAAGGAAACATTTAGCTTTAAAGTACGCAAGTCAATTTTTAAAAAAGTAATTAGGAAAGTGATTGAAACACACACACAAAAAGTTACCACGAATTGCATGGCCAATCCCATTTAGCGGCCTTGGTTAATAGCTACTGATAGACCCTTTCCCTCCACTAATCGTTCTTTAATTGC
This sequence comes from Rhineura floridana, assembly GCF_030035675.1. NCBI lineage: Eukaryota > Metazoa > Chordata > Lepidosauria > Squamata > Rhineuridae > Rhineura > Rhineura floridana. The sequence continues at coordinate 18,707,385 of NC_084500.1, read as the reverse complement.
CTTCGAAAGCCATCTAAGCCAAGGGCCGCCACCACATCTCCTGGCTATGAGTCCCACAAGTTAATGACTCGTTGCATCTGTCTCTAAACCATAGATGGAGAATCTTTTTCAGAACAAGGGCCACATTCCTGCCTGAGCAGCCTTCTGGGGGGCCACATGCCAATGGTGGGCAGAGCCAGAGGCAAAAGTGGGAGGAACAATGGATGCAAATTTTACCGTTTGTACCATAAGCGAGTTTCTAAACACACTTGCACACCCCTCCGTCCTCCATCCAGGCAAACGAACACTCAAGGAGGGTGCGAAACATGTTTGGTGAGGGGGGTGGCCTGGGGAGAGTGGGCCCAACAGAGACCCCAGAGGTTCTACACCTATGGCCTCCATCAACTTTGTTGCAGTCTAGTACTGTCCCACTAACTCCACATCATATTTAAAATTATACCTAGTCTTTTCCCCATCTTCTGATCCTTAGCTGAAAATCCACATGCTCTTATATTCAACCAGAGTTTAATTTGAATCCAGGATTCACAACAGGGTGGATAAAACGATTCAGACCGGCGGTTCCCAAACCTTTCCAGCAGTCCCTACACTTTTTTTCTCTAGGGATCACTTGGAAATTGCTGAGGATATTGGCGGACCACTTAATTGGGGGGGGGGGCTGTTGTAGCGATTCTAACGTGCTCTGCTAGATGAAGTATGGTTTTAAATTGTATTTTTACAGACATGCCGTGGGGAGCACCTGAATGACGCTTCAGGGGCCCCTGGTGCATACCGCAGACCACAGCTTGGGAACCCCTAACCTTAAGAATGCCTTTAAAATGTTTTTTAAAACATTCGTTAGAATAAAGTGTCTTTACAAAAATAGTAACTTGGTTCAAAATGCAATTTGAGTCGCATAGTGCAACCCCACGTGTTGCCTACTCAGAAGAAATCCCCAGTGAGTTCAATAGGAGTTACTCCCAGGTTAAGCATGGGCAACATGGATCGCAGCCTAATCCGAAGATCCACGATCTCTTAAAACTGAACTATTTCTCTGTTTCATTTATTTTACGAATGTATATCCTGGCCTTTAAGGTGAACACACGTTTCCTGCCAGCTGATTGAATTCAACCACAATAAAGACGAAGGGGAATAAACACAGAAGTTAGCAAAACACAGTGAAATAAAGGCCGCTTCGCCATTTACAAAACCCTTGAGACAGGATGGTGAACCTGACTTCTGAGGGTCAAGCATTAGAACACCAGAAGAGCCTGGCTGCAGTTGGAACAGGCCAAAGGGGCCCTGCCATAGCCCAGTACCCTACTCTCAAAGAGGCCCACCAGATGCCCTCAAGGAAGCCTGCAAGCAGGACCAGAGTGCAGCAGCAACTCTCCCCACTTGTGATCCCCAGCAACTGGCATTCAGGGACATGGCTGCCTCTGACAGTGGAGGGAGAACGCAGCCATTGTGGCTAGTGGCCACTGAGAGCCTTCTCCTCCTCCATGAATGAGTCCAATCCTCTTTTAAAGAGATCTTCCTTACTGGCCGTCACTGCTTACTGTGGGAGCCAATGCCATCGCTTATGCACTCTGTGAAGAAGCCATTTCTTTTGTTTCTTTAGAAATCTTTATCGATTTGCTCATATTTATGGTTATGCCCAATACCTGTTGCTGGGAATCCCAAGGCAGAGGAAGAGCGCTCCCCTCAGTTCCTGCTTGTGGGCTTCCCACTGGCCACTGTGGGAACAGGTGGCTGGACTAAGCGGGATGGGACTCTTTTGGCCTGATCCAGCAGCCCAGGCGCTTCTGCTGTTCTTAAGGGCCCTTTCAACAGCTTGCAATTAAAACTACAGAGCCAGAAACACAACAAAAGCAGAAACCAGCTAACACAGCACAATAAGGACATGAATCACCTTTATCGTGGCGGCCAAATAGTCAATATTGATGACCTTATTCAACCATTCTGCTTCCCACGTCACGGAATAAACCGTGCCCTGCCCAGGATGTTATCAAGGCCTGGCTTCTGAAAGGTTCTGGGCATTAAGCCCACAATCCAGCGCACCTGAACTCATCTCCAGGTGAGAAGCTTTTGAATTCCAAGGGAGCAATCTCACTCAGCATTCCATGCACGGGGATAGAGAAGAGCAGGCCAAACTCAAAGCTACTGGTTTCTCTGTTGGTCCCCTCCCACCGCAGTTTCCACACCAGCTTTCCCTAACCTGGTGCCCTCTGGATTTATTATTATTATTATTATTATTATTATTATGGTACTCCACAAGCTTGGTAATAATTTTGCAGCGGACCACATGATCACACATTTTCGGACTCTGCTCTCAAGTAGTACGAAGTATAAATATAAAGTTTTAGTTGTGAACAGATTATGCTTCTATCGTTATGGCAACCAGTTAACATATGGAACGTTTGCTCAGGGAAACATATGCATTAAAAGTTGACTTTAAGCCAACAACTGGATTCTGCAATTAGACGGTTTCGTTTGGGAATTGAAAGACCAACGCAGCCTGCAGCCTGCCTTCCAACCCACGCAGCTGCAGGAATACCGGGACACAGGAAGTGGCCTCAGACTGAGTCAGACCGCTGGTCCATCCAGCTCAGTGTTACCTACACTGACTGGCAGCGGCTCTCCAAGATTTCAGACAGGAGCATCTTCCCCAGCCCTACCTGGAGATGCCATGGATTGAACTGGGGACCTTCTACATGCAAAGCAGGTGCTCTGCCACCAAGGTATGGCCCTCTACCATCATGCCCATCAGTCCTCAGCGATCATGCTGAAAATGTATGCTTAAAACATCCCCTCTCGGAATACTCTGGGAACAGATGGAGCCACGAGGTCAAACCACAGACCTAACCAGTGCTGTCTACTCTGACAGGCAGCAGCTCTCCGGGGGACTCAAGCAGGGAAGGGTCTGCCCCCATCACCTGCTGTCTGAGGGCCTTTCAACTGGAGGTGCTCAGGTCCCGCTTGTGGGGATCTTTCCAGCTATTGTGAGAACAGGATGTGGGAGCAGATGAGGCCCTTTGACCTGATCTAGCAGCTAGGCTCTTCTGATGTCCTTGTGGGATCGAACCAGAGGCCATCTTGCATACTAAGCCCCTGCTCTGCCTCTGAGCTGCAGTCCTTATCCTACTTGATGCCTCTCATCTTCAAAATCTTCTGCAAAGCTTGACACTTCATCTCCAGCAGAAACAAAGTTAAGTTTCAAAAGCAACAGAGCTTGCTCACATTTGCCTCTTTCTCCCCCGGCCATTCTCTTTCCTCTTGCCTTCTCCGGTGCCAAAAGGTAGAGTGTATGCTCCTCGGGGCGGAGACCTGCCTTTGTTGTTTATGCTGCTCTGCAAGGCACCAAACACACACATATGCCACCAACACCAACTTTGGAAGCTGCCACACTTTCTGCGGCTCCCACCAACTTCAGAACTGGGTGCTTTCTTATCAGAAAGCATTCAAGTATCTAACTGGCTAACCAAGTATCTGAGGCAGGACCTACTGGAGAGGCGAAGTGCAATTTTGCTCTGAAGAATGCGGAAAAACAGAACATTCGTGCACAACTGGGGGGAGAGAGAGAGAAAGAGAGGAAGATTGAAGCCCCAAGAAGGTAAAGTACAAGAACAAGCAAGAAAAGCCGCAATTGTATTCAATACAAAAACAAGAACCCAAAACCGTAAAGAAAAAACAAGCAAACAGGGAAGAAGGTCCAACTTCAAGTGGATTATTACGGGGAGGAGTTGGATAAATACAACCCAAAGGCGCTCCTTGCCTGGAGAGAGGTCAAGCAGAACACACACCTTTGCTTCAACTATGCAAATCTGAGCACCCTACACTCCCGAGATAAGCCCTAGATTACAACTCTGGCACAGATCACTTATTATTTGAAAGGAGAGGCGACAAAGGGGCCATGGATACATACCGTTGCAAATCCACAAAAACAGGATGCTGCACTGGTTGTGGAACTCTTCCACCCCCTCCCACACTGAGCTTTCTCTTTTGCGCTTTTGAAAACGTTTCTAGCCCTCATGATGTGCTTACAAAACATGTAAGTTGTCTCAGTTGTCTTTTCGGCACATGCTGAAGACCCTTCCGCTTTCAGCCAGCCTTTTAAGTCGAGAGATTTATCCCAGTCTGCAACTAGATCGGAACTACTTTTAAAAAACTGTTTTGCATATAGAACTGTTTTTAAACGTTTGCACTGATTTTACATACAGATTTTTTTTTCAATTGAAGATTGTTTCTGCACTTTCCTTGCTTTATGGTTTGTTTGTTTTTTAGAATGGCTTATTTTATTGCTGTAACCACTCAGGGACGTTGAGCTAAAGGGTGGGTAAGAAATCCTGGTGAACTCCAAAAAGAGAGGAGGTGACTAATGAGGCCAGGGGGCCTCGCAAAGCTCTCTTTCCCCTGTCCGTGAAATTATCTGAAAAGGTGAACGTTGACATAAGTAGGTCACTGCTGCAGACAAAAACTAGAAGAGGAACTTGCTTCATTTTCCATGATGTATGCAGATCACAGCTTTCACTCTCTTCCTCTCCCTTCTTGGCATCGAATTTCAGCTGGATTTGCAGGGCAAACACACCTCTGCGAATGCACAGACAGCCAAAGTCCTCGGAGAGAATGGGAATGGGGCAAGCGATGGCCGGAGGAGGACGTTGAAGGGGAAGAGCGAGAGAAACACGCCACGCGTCAGTACCAATCCAGCAAGTGAGACACAGAACAGGGAAGTGGAGTCTTCCGAGAAGGGAAGTCTAGCCTCCCCAAGCGTGGGAAAGTTGCGCCGGCTTACAGCTGCTTGACGCAAACATCTGCATGACCGCAGGTGCATCAAACACACACACACACATTTGTTGATTGGAGACGCTGCCTTCGCTCAAATGAGCCAGAAGTCCTTTGGGGGGCAGGGAAATGCAGCATGCACACCCCATCACCCGGTGGTCAGCACTCGCTTTGGCAGAGATGTGCAACCCAAGAGGTTTATGATGCAGCCTTCAGGTCCAGGTGCTAAGCCAAGCTGGTGCCCTCCAGAGGTTTGGGACTACAACTCCCAGCAGCCCCAGCCAGCGTGCTCTGGAGGGCAACCAGGTTGGCAATGGCTGCTCTGGTCCCTGCCGCTGGGTTACCCGTTGCTGGATAACGTGCCGGGGGACAAAACAGGGAACTGCATTAAATGCATTTTGCCTTCCACGGATTTACGGTTAATCCCGGTTAATCTCAGGGCAGTTGACGGAAGAGAAGGGTTTGTGGGAGTTGGGGAGGTGATTTTGACTGCCAACCCTGGACACAGGTTCTTGCAAGTAGCGGTATAATACATCTGTCAACATGCAAAAAACAAAGGTATAGGCTGGTTACATAAGAAATCTCCGCCACCTGGTTGAACTGAAGCCAGCTTGCTGACTCCAGGTGGAAAAGCTGAAGGGGAGGCCTGCAGGTATTTCTGCCACGGCATGCCAATCGAAGGGCAGCCTTGTAGAGGCACCCAGGAGCTGAGGAACACTTTCTGGTTTTTCACAAACGGGGACATGAGGTGAGCTTCACTCCTGCAGAAGGAAAAGGCTGCTTTTGGAATGCGACACAGTGGTTGTTATTTCATAGAATCCTAGAGTTGGAAGGGGCCTTGTAGGCCATCAGTCCAACCCCCTGCTCACAGCAGGAAATCCACAGCTAGAGCATCTCCCGCAGATAGCTGTCCAGCCTCTGCTTGAAGACATCCAGCGAAGGGGATCCCACCACCTCCCTAGGCAGTCGGTTCCATTGCCGAACCGCCCTTACTGTCAAGAAGTTCCTTCTAATGGCCAATCTGAATCTACGCTCCTGCAACTTAAAACCATTAGACCTTAGTCCTACCCTCTGGGGCAGCAGAGAACAAATCTGTACCCTCCTCTATGTGACAGCCCTTCAGGTACTTGACGAGTGCAATCATGTCACCCCTCAGCCTTCTCTTCACCAGACTGAACATGCCAAGTTCCTTCAACTTTTCCTCATAAGACTTGTTCTCCATACCGGCTATCATCCTCGTCACCCTCTTCTGGACCCGCTCTAACTTGTCTATATCTTTCTTAAAATGAGGCACCCAGAACTGAACGCAGTATTCCAGATGAGGCCTGACCAATGCAGAATATAGTGGGACTATTACTTTCCTCGACCTGGAAACTATAGCTCTGTTTATGCAGCCCAAAACCGCGTTTGCCTTTTTTGCCGCAGCATCACACTGCTGGGTCATGTTCAACTTGCGATCCACTACAATTCCAAGGTCCTTCTCAAATGCACTACTGCTAAGCCGGGTATTTCCCATCCTGTACCCATGCATTTTGTTTTTGTGGCCTAAATGCAGAATCCTGCATTTGTCTTTATTGAATGTATTAATTTCAGCCCAATTTTCTAGTCTATCCAGGTCCCTTTGGATTTTATTCCTGTCTTCCATTGTGTTAGCTATCCCTCCCAGTTTCGTATCATCCGCAAACTTCATAAGGCTTCCCTCCACTCCATCATCTAAGTCATTGATAAAAATGTTGAAGAGTATCGGCCCCAGGACAGAACCCTGTGGCACTCCACTCGAGACCTCCTTCCAGTCCGAAGCAGAGCCACCGACGGCCACTTCTTGAGTATGGTTTTCCAACCAGTTGTGAATCCACCTGACAGTATTTCCATGTAGTCCGCATTTGACGAGTTTGCTAATCAAAGGGTCGTGGGGGACTTTGTCAAACGCCTTGCTGAAATCTAGATAGATGACATCTACAGCATTTCCACCATCTACTAAGCTAGTGACCCAATCAAAAAGAGATGAGATTAGTTTGACAGGATTTTTTCTTGACAAACCCATGCTGGCTCCAATTTGTAAAGGGCTTCATGGCCTGAGGCCATCCAAGCAGTGTACCAACATTTAAAACTGTTCCTACAAACTCTAAAAAAATGATTAAAAACCATTCCTACAGATGTGCAGTAAATATTTTGTAAGTGACAGGGCTGCACCTCAGGGAAAGCCTCCTTAAACAGGTTAAGTTATTATTTATCACCTGCCTCAGAAGAACTCAAGGCTGTGTCAAAATATAGTTAGACAATGCTAAAAATATGCTAACTATTCGAAAACAAAAAGACTGAAATGGATTAATTAAAACAGAAATACACACACCTCTTATTTATTATTTATGAAGCTGAAAAGGGCTGCGATAAATAAAACTGTTTTCAACCCAATAATGTGGTAGACAAGTCACAGAACCAAAAGCTCGCCCCCTGCATTTCTTCACGAACCACCATGATCCGGGTGCGAGTGAGGGACAACTACTCACACAACAGGCAGCTCTCTTTGAGGATGGGCAGTACCCACCTCGCCAAGACATAGAAAAATTCCCCATCCCAAAGGCAGGCAAATGAGAAATGGTGTGTCCAGAGAGCAATGACTCATACAGAGTTAGAGTGGGCAGCCTCAGTACTTTGGGAAAGACCCTCCTCTGCCTGAGATTCCCATCTGCCCTGGCTGGTGGGAGTTGATGTCCCATACTTCTGGAGGGCACCAAGTTGGTGAAGGCTGCAATAGTCAGCTAGATGGACAAATGGTCTGATCTGGTATAAGGCTGCTTCCTGCATAAGTTACAAAACCCCAGCATTTGCACCAGTCTGTCATCCCTGCTAAATTACACACAAAAAAGGGGGTTTTTTTGGGGGGGGGCTGAACAAACACACATTACAAGCACTTCTTTTTTAGCACGGTTGCCTAGAGGCCATTTTTACTCACCAAAGGCAACCAGGCAAGTGCCCAACTCAAAACCCTGTTAAGAAAGGTAACATAACAAAGTTAACTCAAATGTGGACAGGCAGCTTAGTCACTGGACTGGATGTGGCAGATTGCATTTAAAAAAAAACAACAAGAAAAGAGGCAAACGCAATCCCAGCTGCCAACTGGGCCCTTTCAACTGGATTTAAAAACAGGACCCTCAGCCAGCAACATAACCCGGAGTCCAGCTGTTCAGAAGTGCAGACAAAAATAAGGGGCTTGTGAAAATGCCTTTGGCCATGCATTGCTAAGCGAGTCTGAGAGAGATCCTGCAGTCACTCTGAATAGGACGGCGAGTCAACGAGGTCAGGGTCCCACCCCGCTCCATATTAGTCAGGGGGACTCAGACTAGCTATATTTAGGCGAAGCACACAGGAGAGAAAGAGATCAGGGGACTCCTGCCCTCTCTCGAATTAAACCCATCTGGTGTGGAAGCCACTTTCGGGGGGAACGAAACGGGCTGTACTATTCAGCAGCACAGGCACAGAAATGGGGGGGGAGGGAGAGGCGTGCAGAACTCCGGGGGACGGTGGATCAAGAAGCACCTCTGTAAACCTCCCACCGTGGGCTTGACATCACAACCACTCTGGGAACATGGGCAAGCAAGCTGCAGGCTGGGCGAACAAGACAAGGTTTGAGGACTAGAGCTGAATAGCCTCAAAGCGGAGGAAGAAGCCAGCCAAGAGGAACAGGGAGAAGGGATGTTGCTAATGTTTAAAAAAAAAATGAGGAAGGGCCATAGCTCAACGGCGGAGCACCTGCTTTGCATGCAGGTTCAACCCCCGGCATTTCCAGGTAGGACTGAGGATGTCCCCTGTCAGAAACCCTTTAGAGCTGCTGTCAGTCAGTGTAAGCAGTACTGAGCTAGGTGGACCTTCTCGGTATAAGGGCGGCTTCCCATCTTTCCGGCTGGGAAGGGCCGTGGCTTGGTGGCAGACCATCTGCTATGCAAGCAAGAGGCCCCAGGTTGAGTCCCCAACAGCATCTCCAGGTAGGACTGGGAAAAGACCCTCCCTCTGAGACCCCTGGAGAGCGGCTGCCAGTCAGTACAGGCAATACTGGACTAGATGGAGCAATGGTCTGACTCTGTAAATGGCAGCTTCCTACGTTCCACCAACCAGACAGACACACCCACACCAAATTGCTCAGAGGGCTGGACCCATGCAGTGAATCATTCAGCATGGTGTCTTCAAGCCCACACACAGCCTGCAGAACCGAACTCTGTCTTTTCATCAAAAAACAGACTCTTGGCTTTGATCCTGCCTCCCTGGCAAGGTCTCAAGTTCAGTTCCCTTGTGGGTGGGAGGTCCCTTTTTGTTGCTGGGAGACGGAAACCCTTGCTTATTTGACTGCAAAAATCACTCAAAGATACCAGGAGATCCTGATCTAGCTTTCTACTACTCCTTTTCTATACAAACCAGATACCACGGGAAGATGGATCCTGCAAGCTAGATGCTGCAAGCAGTATGAACTATTCATGTTAGCAGAATGCACCTGTAATATATACTTAAAAAAAAAACAACCCTACCAGATTATTACTTTCCAAAAAAGTGTTCCTCTGTTTTTTGATGGCTGGGGATACTTAACATTTATTACCCTCCCCAACCCCTTAGGATGGGGCAAGGTTTACAAGTCCAATGAGAAAAATGCTAAGTACATCAGTTTATTCCACTTGTCATAGTCACAGAGATCTGAGCAGGGCACTGAAGCCGCTGGAAATGCTACTCAGCAACCAAGGAGCTTTTGAAACTTCAGGAGAAGCGTGAAGGCTAGAAACTTGCTTGAAATAGAGAGATTAGATGGTAGAGGATACTGCCAATAACAAAAGGACTTTGTCAAAGAGACATGCCCACCCAGGCTCCTGTGATGCCATCAACGCTACAAAGAGGTTTGCTAACAGCCACCTACCTGGTCAGCTATGGTGAGCAAGGACTGCCTGCAAGTGACCAAGGAGGGACACTTTTGCAAAGTAGCTACCTGGCTCTTTCCTCCTAACTATCTGTGCGCTTACAAATGACAAACATGGGGATGTGTGGGCAGGTACGCATTTGCCAAATTTGGATATTAAACAGTGATGCACACCTTAATAGCAGGGTGAGGACATACCCAGAGGACAACAGCCTACTGTAAAGGGCAATTTCTGCCCTGCGTCACACCAAGACACATTGTCCAAACGGCAGGCATGAAGGACGCATGTCTGAGCGCCGCCCCCAAAGACATTTCCATCGGAAACCCTCAAGACCTATTAAGCGCACCAGCTATGTCTGCTGTAACCAGGCTACCAGCTCGGTTGTCCCTCAGAGTTGCCATGGAGGGCACTTCAGCCGGCCAAAAAATGCCAAATGCCAGCAGTGATCACTGGCTCTCCACAAAAGGGAAATGCATTTCAGACACAAATGTTGCTCTTTATGTTTCGAAGGGGGGCAAAGAATAAATAAAAAAGCCCTGAACAGTAGCAACGGTAGAATTTCAGCAAGGTCACATCAACCCACGAACCTCGCCTAACCCCTTTGAAAACGACAAACCTACGTTCTTTATGAGGCTTTCTTAGAGCTTTGTTCCAAGAACCACCTCGAAACAGGGCTGTCTGCTGCTGCTCTGTGACAAGGTGGGAAACTGAGGCAGAGAGGGGCCCCTGACTGACCCTGTCGCCAAGGAGGGGTCCAAACAGCAGTCTTCCAGGACCGACAGCAGAGTACGATGCAACAATTGTAGCCGTACTATGAACTGATTGCATTGACTAATAAATAGTAAACTGATTGCACTGATTAGCTTGAACCGTCAAGGCTTCATAACATAGGACGCTGCCTCACACCAGCTTGGGCTACCTTGTCTACCTAGCCGGCGGATGGAGAAGCTGTTTTCAGCGCGAGGGCCACATTCCCTTGTGGGGAACCTTCCAAGGGCCACACACCAGTGTCAGGCAGGCAAAAGAGGGAGGAGCAACAGATGCTACTCTTAGCGTTGCAGAGTAGGGTACATTCTAGCTACACAAAAGCCAGAGGTCTTTGACAGAAATAACGGATGCTGGACACCTCACTTGAAGAAGGATGCAGACAAACTGGAACAGGTTCAGAGGAGGGCAACGAGAATGGTCAGGCGACTGGGAACAAAGCCCTCTGAGGAGACACTTAACTGCATGTTTAGAAGAGGGGAGGCATGATAGCACTCTTCCAAGTACTAGAAAGGTTGTCCCACAGAGGTGGGCCAGGATCTCTTCTCGATCGTCCCAGAGTGCAGGACACTGAATAATGGGCTCAAGTTGCAGGAAGCCTGGATGTTGCTGAACATCCAGGAAAAACTTTGCAACTGTTAGAGCCGTACGACAATGGAACCCATGACCTCGGGAGGTGGTGGGCTCTCCGACCCTGGAGGCCTTCAAGAGGCAGCTGGAGAGCCACCTGTCGGGGTCAGCTCAATCCACACACAACAAGGTTGATGATGGTGGGGGTCTCTGTGGCTTCCCCAGTCTGGTGCCTCCAGATGTTGTTGGACTTCAATGTCCATCTTTGTCTCTCTCTCTCTCTCACACACACACACCTCCATCCAGGCAGGCAAGAGGCATCATCACAACTCAAGGGCTGATTCCAGCTAGGCAAAAGGACTTGAGTAGGGTGCACAGCAGGACCAGTGAGGGGTGTGGCCTGAGATGGGGGCAGGGCCTTGGGAGGGTCCTGAGGGCCACGCAGAGAGGCTTGGAGGGCTCCGTTAGGACCTCAGGGCTGAGAATGGGGAAGGGTCGTAGCTCAGGGGCAGAGAATTTGCTTTGCATGCAGAAGGTCCCCGGTTCAATCCCCAAACTGAAAATGTCCCTTGCCTGAATCCCTGGGGAGCCGCTGCCAACCAGTGAAAGCAGTGCTGAGAAAGATGGACCAATGATCTGACTTAGTATAAGGTAGCTTCTGATATTCCCAGCTAATCCAGCCCTTTATTCAGAACCATGAGGACTAGAATCTTAGGGGAAGGGCTGCAACTCAGTGGTAGAGCATCTGCCTTGCATGCAGAAGGTCCCTAGTTCAATCCCAGGCATCTCCAAGAAGGGCTGGGGAAGAGTCCCTGCCTGAAACCCCAGAGAGCTGTTGCCAATCAGTGTAGACAATACTAAGCTAGATGGACCAATGGTTCAGGCCGATTCTATCTACTTCTGATAGGCAGTGGATCACCAAGTCACTTGCAACCTGATCCCCCTCACTTTTTCATAAACCAACTGGAGATGCCAGGAATTGAACCTTAAAGTGTTCTTTTGGGGGGGGGATTTTGAAACCTGTGCCTCTCCAGAGGTTCAAGACTACACTTCCCATCAGCACCGGCCAGTGTGGCCAATTATCACGGGTGGTGGGAAGGTGTCATGTTGGTGAAGACTGTTCTACAGTTCTCTCCATCAGAGCTCTGCCAAGGTTCTTATGAAGAACGTTTACTGCTAACACCCATAAGCCAAAATGCTTATTTGAAAAAGCACTGCGCGAGCACCAGGGGGGTAAAGCGTCAAGCGCCAACGTTTAAAAAAAATAAAGAAATTATACAGCCTCCACAACCCAGCAGGGTTCTGCCAGCTGAAATGCATCTTCTAATCCCCCACACATGCCAAAAAACCCCATAAAGAGCCTCCCGTAAAGAGCCATCTGATGCCAAGATTCAATAGAATTGGTGCTTAAATTGGAAATGCCTTTTCTTCAGCATTGGCTCCCTGGACAGGGATCGGTTTACCAGGAGCACTTTATTCCCAGGATAAATTTCCATCCATCATTCAATGCAGGCTGTTTTCGACAAAAGCACGACAAACGGCAGGACGGGGAACGTCGCCATCGCCGGCGCATTTCGCGGCTCATTCAACGAGGGCAGGTGCGCCATGTCAGCCCTGGTGAGCACAAGAGCTTTGGGCAGTGCGGCCAGGAGTTTGGTTACAAACTGTGTCCGGCTTCGGCTACTGAAGGACCGTCCAAGCAAAAGGGGGGAAAGGCTGAGTTCCTAGGGCAAGGTTCATCCACTCTCAGCACTCAGCCAGGCTACTTATATCACCTGGCTGCAAGGACATGGGCAGCTGTCCACTATCACTTTTAGGAGAAGGGCCATAGGCTCAGTGGGTACAGCACCTGCTTTGCATGCAGAAGGTTCCTGGTTCAATCCCCGGCATCTCCAAGAAGGGTTGGGGACGACCCGTTGCCTGAATCCCCACAGAGCCGCTGCCAATCAGTGTAGACAAAACTGAGCTAGATGGATCAACAGTCTGACTCAGCGGCAGATGCCTATGTTCCTATTTCATCCCTTTATTCAGAACCATGAGGACTAGAATCTTACCTTATTTTTAGGGGAAGGATCACGGCTCTATGCCAGATTACCTGCTTTGCACGCAGGAGGTCCCAGGTTCCAGTTCTGGTATCACAAGTTGAAAGCAAACAGGTGACAGGAAAGACCATTCTCTGCTAGGGATTCCAGGAGAACTGCTGCCAACCAGAGTTGACAATACTGGGGCAAGGCAGACAAATAAGTCTTGACCTGGTCTTCCTGAGCTCCTTAAGAAGGTGATGGCCTTAGGTCTAGGATTCAAATGCAGACTGCCTCTGAAAGTGGAAGCTCCATTTAACTATTTCAGGCTAGTACCAATTCTCATTATCTAACCCTTTTAAAAAAGTGGCCATCCCTGCTATCTTTGTTCATTCCCCCCCCCCAATTTCCTCCTTTATGGTTCCCAGGGGGTCTTGGTCAGGCAGCCAGGGCAAGTCAGCCTTTGTGAAACTCATTTAAAAATCTGCCGTGCAAATGCACCCCAAGATAATGCCTTCTTTAAAAAGGGACTTCCACTGTGGTCCCATGCAGAGTCGTCCGTCGTCCCACCTCCCACGCACAAAATACTACTTATTTGCCTGGCACCTAAATGACATCTTAGATAGGAGAAACACACTTTTTTTTTTTTTTGCAAGGATGTTTGTAGTCCAGCATTTAACAAAAAGCAGAGTCAAGACGAAGCTGGTCATCTTGAGAAAAGAGCATGCAGAGAAGAACGGGAAGAGGGGAGCGATGGGTAGAACAGCATTATAGCGAAATGTTTTCAGTGTTTATTTTCCTTCTCAGCCAGGGACGGGGACAGCCCTGTAGTCCTCACAGTGGCCAACCAGATGGGAACGCAGGACCTGAGTGCAACCAGCACTCCTCTCCTGACTCACAGTTCCCAGCAATGGGGAATTCAAAGGCAGTGGAGGGAGAACTTAGCCATTGTGGCTAGTAGCCACTGACAGCCTTCCGCTTCACGAAAAGGGACAAGTGCATGAAAACACAGAAAGAGAGAGAGAGACACACACAAAGCACTGTTGGCCTTTTGCTTACTGGGATTTTCTGCCTGCTTCCGTCCTGCAAGGAGAGCTGCCTTGCAAAAGCAAACAGGTAGATTCTTTTCTCTCCCCTCTCTTTCTCTTTTGAAGCCACAATCACGCACTCATCAGTCGGCTTAAGGGGCTTTTGTTCCTCTTTTCATTAAACTCACCCGGACAGAGAGGAGGAGGGATTAAAACCTCAGCGCAGGCTGCTCTTGCGGAACAGGCCAACTTTATACAACTCAGAACACCCCTCTTGTCGAAACCGCCACAAGTCAGGGCTAGGGAAGAAAAAATATGTCTTTTTTTTTTACAAAGCGACCTCGTTCCAAGTCAGGCCACTGGTCCATCTGCCTCAGGACTGCCTGCATTGACCAGAAGCAGCTCGCCAGGGTTTCCAGCCTATCAGGAGATGCCAAAGACTGCACCTGGGACCTTCTGGATGCAAGGGAGAGAGGCTCTACCACTGAGCTCCCTCTAAAATTAACACAAGTTTCCAGTCCTCACCGTTCTGAACGAAGGGCCGATTTGCTACGAACACAGGGACCTGTCGTAATCCCAGCTATGACCCTACTACTGAGCTGTGGCCTTTCCTCATAGGAAGCTGACCGACTTGCACAGAGTCGGACCAACAGGTCCATCTAGCTCAGTGCTCTCTACGCTGACTGGCCGCGGCTCTCTAGGGTTGCAAGCAGAGTGTCTTTCCCAGCCCTACCTGGAAATGCCGCTGAGGACTGGACCTGGGACCTGCTGCACGCATGGCAGGGGCTCTATCACTGAGCTACGGCCCCCCTCAATGTAAGCCAGGGGGGCCACTCGGACACACAAAAGACCCGCCATAAACACACACTGGGCACCTCATCGTTTTCCCTCCAGAGGCTTTTCACGTAGGGCTCGGCTGTTCCGATCTTCGTTTCCGCCTCCACCCACCCAGGTCATTGGGACTCGGCGTTCTCCTGAGAGAACCGAGGCAGATTGTGATGTCATCAAGCCCTACCTGGTATCCTCCAGATGTACCAGACTACAACTGCCATCAGCCCCAGCTGGCATAGAGGTGGAGGAGAGTGGCTGCCATCAGCCCCAGCCCCGCCCCATCGAACCCTGAAAAAGTCTTTTGTCTAAATCAAGGATGGGGTACCCTGTGGCTCTCCAGATGTTGCAGGGCTCCAACTCTCCATCACCTGGCATCTTCACACGGGGCTGGGGCAGACCCCCTCTCTGAAACCCTACGGCACCCTTTGCCAGCCAGCTTGGGGTGCCTCGAAGAGTATTGGACGACAACTTCTTGCTGATGGGAGTTACAGTCCAAAACGTCAAGAGGGCCTTTCAACAAAAGTATCGTTCCCAAGATTCCTTGTGGCGAGCCAATCCCTGCCAACCCACTTTGTACCGAACAAACCCTCACCACTCCCCATCTCCCCCCCCCCAATATATTGAACATTACAGTATGGGTCACACATACATTCAGCACTGCCTTGGCCCCTTTTTTCTTCCAAGGAGAATCCCAGACCCTCTCCCCCCCCCCCCGATTCCCTCTGCCTCTGTGCGGCTCAAGACCACCACCACCACCACCCTGGCAACTCTCAAAGCCTGCTCCAAATTGCTTGGGCAGAGCTGCGACATGCAAAAATGCAGCACTGAGCAAACAGGAGCCTGGCTGTGTGTTGTGGCAACGGCGGGAAGGCAACAAGAAAGGCAAGGCGAGTGCGGAGCCAAGGCCAGCCCGCAAGCTCAGACTCACAGGTGGAGGCCAAGAATAGAGCGGCTGCCTTTACATAAGAGGGGGAAGGAAGAGCAGAATTAAGCGGGGGGGGGGTGAGGTTGCAGTGGACAGGCAGTGTCTTGCTAAAGGCAACGGTGACCGTTTTGAAACCCTCCAAACTGAGCCAGCAGTCAGAACTGCAAGAGGACCAGTAACCGGTAACCGAAACCTGGCACAAAACCACCCACAACGCCCTTTGGAACATGCATAAGCTGAATTAGGTTTCCTCGGAAATAATCATCGCAATTTTTTCTTCTTAAACCACACAAGGTCCTAGTCCACTTGAGTGCAGAGAAACACTAAACAGCAGAGACGGGGATCCTCCGGCCCATGGGCCAAATCAGTTTAAACTCCACCCAGGAGCAATCCAATCCCTGCTGAAAGTAGCGAGGGTTGCATTCAGTGCTGAATTTAGACAGCCCTGCTGCTTTAGGTGGACAAGGGTCCCAATGGCCACTAGCCATGATGGCTATGCTCTGCCTCCATAGTTGGAGGTGGGATGCTTCCAAATACCAGATACTGCAAGAGAGGAGAGTTGCTGTTGCGCTCAGGTCCTGCCTGTGGGATTCCCGTTGAGGCATCTGGTTGGCCGCTGTGAGAACAGGAGGCTGGACTAGATGAGCTCCCTTTGGCCTGCCCTAGCAGCAGGGCTCCTCTTACGCCCCCAGTGGGCTCACAACCACCTGGTGCCATGCGATGGCGGGTGACGGACTGGGGGGGGGGGAGACTCACCCACCTGTCAAAAGTGACCTGGAGAGGGGTGGCTGCTTGTTGATCCTGCCTTTTTTGTCAGACAAAAAGAGATTCCCCAGCCCTGCTAAACGGGACAGACTCTGAAACACGAGGAGGTGGTAGGGGGCAGGGAGGGTGGCACGGCCCCTTTGGATGCAGGGGCTGTTATTACAATAAGAGGCCAGAAAACAGTCGTATTCTGGACCTTCACACTCCATCAAACCCTCTCCCTCTAGACAAGGGATGGGGAAACGTGGGTCCCTCCAGATGTTGCTGGACTCTAGCTGCCAGCAGCCTGCATGGCCATCACTGAGGGATGATTGCTGGGAGCTGGGAGTCCAGTAGCATTGAGGGCCATAGATTTCCCCGTGCTTATTTTATTTGCTTATAAGATTGCCTCCCCGCCCTTCACCACAAGGTCCCAAGGTGGTTTGCAATAATATAATATCATTATAAAAAATCAGGTAAGACACTTAAAATGGATTAAAAACCGTTCCAGCTGGAACAGAAGGGTATAAATTCAGCAGAAGTGTGGGTCCCACAAAACAAACACCTTAACTGTCAAAGGCCAGGGTGAAGAGGATTGGAGATAGCCTTGTTCAGGGCATGATGGGATATGTGTGGGGAAGAATAAGGCAATTAGTCCCCTCCAGGAAGGTCATACTTGTATGTGATTTTAAGGTGCATCTTTGCAGGAGAGCAAACAGGAAATTCAGTGGCCGGGGGCAGGCGTCGGTGTTAAGGAAACAGTGGGGAGGAAAAAGACAGAAATAGAAACGGGGAGAACCCTCATCGTTTGCCAGATCAATGATTAACGGACCAACGGTTGCTCAACGCTCCTGAAACGATTCCCGGGAACTAGCTCTGAAAAAGAGCAAGCAATGAGCCCTGCCAGTTGGGCAGAGCAGGAAGTTGCAGTGGCAGGAAGTAGCTGTGGGGCAAAGGTCTCTGGGGTGGGGGAGATGACTGAAGGAACCTGGCCAGGGTGGCACAGGGAGGCAGGAGGGCAAGAACCAAGGATCAAAGCAACTCTCCACCAATCAGCGCCTCCCACTTGGGGAGAGCAAACCACGCACAGCAACTCACACAGAGGTGCGGCAGGCCGATCTGCCAAGTCTGGATCCCAAGGTGAAGCTGCCAGCCCTGAGGGAGAAGGCCAACTGGAAGGCGGCAAAGTGAGAGCACAGGACTGTATAGGCACAGCGGGCAGCCTCTCCTGCAAGATGGTTACTTTGGGGGAGGGGTGGGGGATTTATTACCAACAAGCTATTCATGCACAGTTCAGCCGCCCTACAATTTGATAATTACTAGTATTAATACTGCCAGATTTATTTATTTTTTGTAAATGGAGGAGGGTACAACAGGCAATGCCAAGTGATTTTAAAACAGCCATCCCCAACTCGGCACCCTCTGGAGGTTTTTAGGCTACCAATCTCATCAGCTCCAGCCAGCAAGGCTTGAAAAGCAACGCCAGACAACCCCTGCCAGCCTTCAGGGTCTGCCCCATTCCACCCAGCTGCCCAGAGGCCGAGATTCTTGTCCTGCATGTGACCTGTGGGCTGCGTGCTCCCGGCCCAGGCCTTAGACCCATCCAGCTGCAGGGAAGAACAAGAGGCGACTGTTTCTGCTACTGCTGCCACCGCCCACGGAAGGACAAAATTGTAGCCGGCGTCGTCCACCGCCGCTCAAAGAGGCCTCAGCCTCTTTGTGTCTTTCCCCTTTGTTTTTCTCCACTCCCCTTTTTAAACGGGATCCCAGGTCAATTTTCAGCCAGCTTCCACAGCCGCCTTGGCTCGGGGCTGCCTCTGCAAGCTCACGTTCCTGCTCAGGCCCCACAAAGCTGGGTCAAGAGTTTTGTCACCAGAGAAATGGACGCAGCACGTGGAAGCAATGAAAGGCTTTCCAAGTCAGGCTCCAGGCTGGACAGGTGGTTTGAGGGTGGGGTGAGAAGAGGCACTGAGGAGATCTGGAGCCTTCTGGGGGCACAGCACGAGGCCCGTCGAATCCAGCAGAACTGACACCTCCAAAATTCTCTGGAAGAAGAGGCTAGAGCCCTCCTCACCCCGCTCTTGCCCCCTACCCCCAGCAATCCACTTTCAGAGGTACTCTAACTCTGAACATTATTTGTTTATTGACAGATTATTGCATTTATATCCCACCTTTCTCCCCAAGGAGCTCAAGGTGGCATACATGGTTCTTCCCCCCTTCCCCATCTTATCCTCACAACAGCCCTGTGAGGTGGGTTAGGCTGAGAGACAAGTGAGTGACCCAAGGTGGGTCGGTCAATAATTTTATTACAATCATAAGACGTGTTCAGATTAAAATATGGAGCACAAACAACAGTGCACAGAAGATACCATTTCTCTAATTTAGCTAATACAGCCTGGGCCAAGATCACTCACTGAGCGTCATGGCTGAGTGAGGATTTGAACCCAAAGCCAACACTCCAGCCGCTATACCGCAACTGACCTATGCATCATACATGCCACGACAGAGCCAATGTTTCAGATTGGTTAGAGCTAAAGAGAGTTTATGTTCTGCAGCAAAGGTACACACATCTTCCTCCTGCTCTCTAAAGAGATTAGATAAATAGACAGACAGACAGACAACAACTTAATGGAGGTTGCTCAGGAGAGAATCCTGATAAACTTCACTCCAAAAAAAGCCCTCTGACAGTGAAATTCACCAGGAATCTCTCTCCTGCAAGATTCACCATAAGGAACATGATCAGCACCCTTTGATCCACAAAAACTTCCTTCCCAGGTCGAAAACAACTTTTATCCCACAGTTGAGATCTTAGCATCTTGCAACAGGAGAGGATTAGTCAAGCTAGCATTAAGCAAATCAAAGTGTACGCGCTGTTCCTGAAATTTTAGTAAGGAGTGAGCGCTGTTAAGAGGAAGAGTGTGGATTTCAGTTCTTCAAAGTTCTGGTGGCTCAGGGCAGTAAAATAAGCCACAGCAAGAACATCTCACACACATATACACACGCACACCCCACACACACTGTGTGCGGAAATACACACTGAATGACTGGCAATCCCCAACGCTCACCCCCACGGCTGATTTAACATTACAAGGAGGGGGGAACAGAGAAGGCAAAGAGCTAAGGAAAGAGGTGCAAATTACAGCAATATTTGCCAACCGGGTGCCCCCCAGATGTTTTGGACTGCAACTCCCATCAGCCCCACAAGCAAGGCGCAAAGGCCCTCCCCAGCCTCCAATATATCCTGAGGTACACTGCCTCAGAACATGGAGGATCCATTCAGCTAACATACTGTGGCATCTGAGCAGCAAATTGCCCAAAAGGTGTAGCCCACTCTGTGGCTTGTATCCAATGTTAGACCTGTTCAGAAGTGGACACACTGAAATTAATTGACATGGCTCACTTAGGTCCATCAGTTTCAGTAGGTTTACTCCAAGTAAAACACAGCTGGAAACAGCCCTCTGTTTTATTTTAAAGATCACTTACTGTGGATTTGGGTTTTAATTTTGATTAATGACTTGGATGAGGAGGTGCAGGGAATGCTTATCAAATTTGCAGATGATACAAAATTGAGAGGGATAGCTAATAACCTGGAGGACTGAAACAAAACTCAAAGGGATCTTGATAGGCTGGAGCATTGGGCTGAAAACAAGAGAATGACATTTAACAGGGATAAGTGCAAAGTTCCACACCTAGGAAAAAGAAACCAAATGCACAGTTATAAGATGAGGGATACTTGGCTCAGCAATATTTCATGCAAGAAGGATCTTGGGATTGTTGTTGATCACAAGCTGAACATGAGCCAACAGTGCAATGTGGCTGCAAAAAAGGCAAATGCAATTTTAGGCTGCATTAAAAGAAATAGTTTCCAAATCAAGTGAAGTACTAGTTCCCCTCTTTTCGGCACTGCTTAGGCCTCAGTTTGAGTACTGCGTCCAGTTCTGGGCACCACACTTTAAGAAGGATGCAGACAAACTGGAACAGGTTCAGAGAAGGGCAATGAGGATGATCAGGGGACTAGAAACAAAGCCCTATGAGGAGAGACTCAAAGAACTGGGCATGTTTAGCCTTGAGAAGAGAAGACTGAGGGGATATGTTAGTATTCTTCAAGTACATGAAAGGCTGCCAAGGAGGGCCAAGAATAATGGGCTCAAGTTGCAGAAAGACCGATTTTGACTGAACATCAGGAAAAACTTCCTAACTGTTAGAGCCATACGACAATGGAACCAATTACCTAAGATTCGGATTCCTGCATGGAGCAGGGGGTTGGACTTGATGGCCTTTTAGGCTCCTTCCAGGTATACTATTCTATGATTCTAGTTGTGTTGGTTTTACCTGCTCATGTTTGGAACTCGCTGCCTACTAGCATCAGGCAGGTGCCTTCACTATGCTCTTTCCAGTGCCTCATTAAAAAATTTTGTTTAGGCAAGCCTACCTAGACATGTAGAAGGTGGCATATGCTTTAATCTCTCTTTAGTTTATTGTTGATTATAATTACTTTTTGAATGTTTTTAAATACCTGTTTCTAATGGTCTTTTACTTTTGATGTTCAATCAATCAATCAATCGATTGATACTTTTGATGTTGTATTTTATGCTTTTTGTAAACCACTTTGAGGTTTTATTACAATCAAGCGGTATCTAAGTTTTGTTAAATAAAAATAAATGTTATTTTATTTAGTAAGATTTACAAACCGCTTAGCCAAAGAGCTCTCTAAGTGATGTGCATAGTAAAATTGTAGTAGATTAAAAACAATGACAATACACAGTTGAAATCCACAAAACCATTAAAAAAACAAATATACTAAAATAATGACACACTAAAAACACAGATAAAAATCAGTAAAAACAAATATTGGTTAACTATATGTCGTAACTGACTTGAAGGCACATAACTACAACAAATATGTCTGGGTAGGCTTGCCAAAACATTTTTTTTAAAAAATCAGCAGGCATCTATTTAGTAGATTTTTTAAATTTGTGATTTGTATGAATTGACTGTGTTTTTAATTGTATTGGATCCCGCCCTGAGACTGGCTGCGATAAAGGGCGGGTTAGAGATTTCCTAAATAAATAAATACAGATTATTTATAGCGTGAATTGGTGCACCACAAAACCTAGAAAACGCCTCTCTTTGGAAGGACCCTTAATTTTGCTTCCCTGGACAGAAAAAGCTGAGACAGGCATATTTCAGAGGCAACCCACCCCCAACATACACCCCCCCCCCAGACAAGCAGGCCAAAGGGAATCTGAAGCTACTTGGAGAGATAACTGCCAGTTTCTGACCAAGCAAAGCTTGCAAGCATTAATCTTTTTACAGTGGTTGTAAAATTTTAACATGTCAGATCAACAACAGAGAGGCGCTCACTCGCTCTTTCACAGCCGGCCCAGACGCCACAGTAAATGTGAACAAGATGCGAAACTCAGAATCTTCTTCCCCCCTCCTCTCTTTCTCTCTCTCTCTCACACACACAAATTTGGGGAAATGTCTTTAACATGCTCACCAAAATTTACATGTACAAATCAAAGTAAAATATATAAGAAGTGTTTTAAGGGGGATGGGAGATTTTTCCCACTTGTGCACACTGGGATGCATCCAAATTTAGTTCTGCTCATAGAAGATCCACTGAAACTGAGGGACCTAAGTTAATCATTCCCATTAATTTCAGTGGTTCTACTCTGAGTACGACCAGCGTTGGATACAACCCACTGTGAGTTTTTGTGCGTGTGTGTGAGAGAGAAAGGCACCTTGAGGACTAGTGTGGCTGAAAGGAAGCCTAGACCCTTGGAGAGAGCATGTCTGTTTCACTAGGCAAACACACATAACCACCCTTCTTGTTTGCCTCTCTCTCTGTTTCTGAAAGCGGAAAGGAAAATTACAAGTAATTTTAAACATGAAAACCAGGAACCTGCCTCACACTTTTTCTACAACAGCAAGACAGAAATGCGTAAAGATCACAATGTGAAAGCCAGCAACTGGGCCTCGCAGCGGACCCTCTCACACACTTGGTCACGGCTGCTAATCTCCGAAGAGGATGCGGCAGAACCTGTTCCTGATAACCACAAGCGTTTATCTCCCCGTTCCAGGAGAGGAAAGGGTGGGTACCCCACAGCTGGTCGTAAGCAAAGGGATTTGCACTCCCTGTTCCTCTACTATCAGGACCTCACCAAGCCACTAGAGGAGGAACACTTTGCAACTTAATCACTCTGCCCTCCTCTGCAGGCGCCTTGGTCTAAGTATCTTATCTGTACAACAAACCTGATTTTAAAAAAATATGTTTTAAGTCAATGGTCAGAATCTCCTAAAACTGTGGCTATGCTACTATAGAATATATCAACTAGCCGTGCCAGGCAGATTTGCCTTTTGAAGTTGCCTGGCTGCTGGATCAGTCCAAAGGGGGCCAACATAGTCCAGCTTCCTGTTCTCTGTGGCCAACCAGATGCCTCGATGGGAAGCCTGCAAGCAACACCAATTCTCCCTGCCTGCGATTCCCAGCAACTGGTATTCAGAGCGCACAGATTGGTAGCCTTATCGCCCACAAATTTGCCTAATCCCCTTTTAAAGCCATTTGAGTTAGTGGCCATCCCTAAAACTTATTTTATTTGTTTATCACATTTATACCCCGCCTTTTCTTTTTCACGATAAAAACTCAAGGCGCCTTCCATATGGTTCCCAGGCGGTCTCCCATCCAGGCACTGACCAGACCTGACCTTCAGCAGGGAGCTGGCCTCATATGCCTTCAGACCACAGCCTGGGACTTGTGAGAGCAAATTCCATAGTTTTAACTATCTGCCTTGCGTGAAGAAGCCCCTCATTTTGCCTGCCCCAAATCTCCCACCAACCAGTTTCAACATTCAGCTTTTGAAGTCAGGCGTTACAAAGAAAGACACAAAAGGGTCACATACTGTATTTGTTATAATGCCTTCTTGATCCTGTTCCATTCCCCCACCCAGATATCAAGATCTCCCTCTGCAAGCACGTGGGCAAAGAACTCACTTATCAAGTCAAGTTTCTAACACATTAGGATCGCAAAAGGCACCACAATTTAGGGCTACCGCAGTCCTCTAGCTTCATAACCTGGTCCACGAATCAGTCCTCTGCCTTTGAAGTTCTGCAGCAGAGTTTATCCACTACCTTTGGAATTGCGTAGAGGAGTTTATCAAGTAACTATTATTACTGTTATTATCACTATTTATTTAGATGCTATTTTAAGCCCCCAGGCCCCCAACTAGTACATTAAAAACATTCAAGAGCAGTTGTATGGGATCGGACCATAGATCCAGTATGGGGAGCCTTTGGCCCTTCAGATGCTGTTGAACTACAACTCCCATAAGCCCCAGCAAGTATGGTCAATGGTAAAATTCAGCAACATCTGGAGGGCAAAGGTTACCCCCAGCACCTGTCAAAGATCCATCAAGTCCAGCAACTGAGTCCCAAGGCTGGGTGCCTGTGGACTCCAACAAAATAAGATATGAAGGCGATTCCCATCCTGGTATTTGTCACCTAATGCCTGACACTCAAAGAGGAAGACTGCCTTGGAACATGGAAGCTCTTCTCCACGATCAAGGCTAATGTCTCCTTGCATTTTCCTAGCTCTACTTGAAAGCCATCTAGGCTAGTCCTCGGCGCCATGACCTAGGGCCCTGCACTCCCAAAGTTAATGGTGCTGCGCAAAGATGACATCTGTTTTTCTCCATCTGGCAGATCGCACTGGATGACCCTGAGTGCTATTGTTGTCGTAAAGGGAGAAAAATGTCTTGAGGTGGGGAAAAACCTGTCAGTGACCGAGGCTCTCATACGTCACTCGGTTATGGCTTTCTGTCCATCTTCCCCCATCTCAAATAGGCAGCTCTTGTTTGAGAGGTGCCAGAGGCCGGCAACTGCTGTTGGGAGAGGGGACAGCAAAGGCCTTGATTTCTTGAGCCAGGCAAGCCATCAAAGGGGAAGTCAAGAGGCAACTTTGGGAGCCCTGAAACACAGTAACTAACTGCAACTCATTTTGGGTCAAGGGTGCCCACTTGGAAGGGCCTCCTTAAAAGGCACAACGCTAGCAAATGTCCTGGGATGAAGATGCAAGAGGAAACCAGTGCCGCCAGGACTGGATTCCTGAAATAGGTACAAATAATAAAAAGAGCCACAGTTCAAGGCCGCGGGCAGAAGGAGCATTTGTTACTGGGCTGTGTTCTGGGGTTTCAACTCTGCACTGTCCGCACAAGCCATGCTTAGGGCTGTAGCTGAGAGCTCAGGGGCAGAACCCCTGCTTTGCATGCAGAAGGTCCTGGGTTCAATTCCCAATGGCATCTCCAGGTAGGGCTGGTAAACACCTCCTTGCCTGAAACTCTGGAGGGCCGCTGCCTGTCAGTGCAGACAATACTGAGCTAGACAGAGCAATGGCATAATTCAATATAAGGCACCTTCCTATGTTCCTACAGCAGTAATCCATTGATTCAGAACTTGTGCTAGAATCTTACTTTATTTTTTAGAAGAAGGGACTGCAGCTCGTAATAGTGCACCTTAATCCGAGAGAGCGTCTCCAGGTAGGCTTGGAAATTCGCCTCCCTGAAAAACTGGAGAGCAGCTGCCAGTTGTGTTGATAATACTGAGCTAAGGTAGACCAATGGCCTGATTTGGTATACAGGAGCCTCTTATGCTTTTATGTTCTCAGGGCAAGGCCCTGGAGATGCCAAGTGTGTTTGCTTCTTCTCGGCAGGGCCCAGGAGCTTTCAACAGCCTCACAGCAGGCAGAAATTCAACATGTGTAGCTTCCCCCCAGCACAGAGATATAGCAATGGCGAACACTACATCTGCTGAATTGCAGTATCTGCTGAAGTTGGGGTGGGGAGGAAGAGATGGAAGTGAAACCCCCCATCTCTGGTAGTGGGGCTGATAAGTGCACCTAAAGTTGTCTTTAGAGGCCTACAGCATTTCACTTGCTTCTCCTAGACATTAATCTCAGAAGGCAAAATTCCACTGGCTAATTATTTAACGTGATTGCTCAATTAAAACAAAACAAAAAACAGAACTTCAGCCATTCTAGGAAAGGGCTCCCAGCACACACAAACAGCAATCCTCTCCCTGGATACATCTTGATGCAGACCTCAGCAACACACAGATATCTGCTGCCAGTTACTGACAAATTAATATGCCTGTGCCCCATTTCCGTCCCCCTCCCGAAACAACGGAAAAGCTGCAATGTCAGAGACCAGAGTCTGCTGTTCTGCAGAAGGCAAGAGGCAGAAGCAGAGGCAGAGAGAGAGAGAGAGAGAGAGAGAGAGAGAGAGAGAGAGAGAGAGAGAGAGAGAGCTGGCACACAACATCCTGATTTATCATGAACAGTGACTTTTAATAAAGTCAAAAAGACAAACAAAGCTTATATTCCTGAGCAACACATTTTTTTTGTTCTTCACAAAAGCTCATTCTTTTTGGTATGGTATCCCTTGCCATCTTCATAAGTATCTTAGAACAAGTGACAAGACACCTTCTATTTGAAGCTGGAGGTGCCCAAAATGCTGTGTACAGGACTCTCTTTCCTTCCTAACCAGGATAGACTAGTTCTGTGAGAGCCAGAAGCTTGCTGGTTGCATTTTTGGATACTAGCTGATCCAACCGGGGGGGACGCGGACCTCTCTTGCACATTCAGTCTGTGGAATCAACAGCACTGCCAGGATTTTGAAGGAAATCACGGATGCAGATGGGACCCTACGATGAACTCTGGATTTTGGAATTTCTGCCTGTGGGGGTCCTTTCCTGCATGAAGCCTCGGGGGGACGGGACATGCCAGCTTCTGCTTCCTTCCCCTTTCCTCTGCTGATTCCGTCATGACAGAAGTTTAGATTGCAACCTCCTGGGCGGGGGACCTGATCCCTTGTACTCCGTAAAGCACCAGGCACACCAAGGGCACGATATAAATAAAAGCAACCGCCGATTCTGTCACTAATGAATCTCCCAAGCAAGCATCGCAAGATTCACAAGGCTCCTTAAGAAGGATGTTTCAGAACACAACGGTGCTTGGAGAAGGGGGTCGGCCCAGTTCCTGCATCTGAAAGCAACACGCCTGCCAGGAAAGGCTCTTGGCCTCCCTTGTGTTCTCCAGGCAATCTCAAGAGACACCCGTCCAAAGGAGGAGGCCTCCTGTGCTGGCTAGCATGGGGGAAGTCCGCAGCTCAGTGGAGGAGGGTCTGCCTTGCATGCAGAAGGTTCAATCCCCCCACAGGGAAAATGTCTTGCCTGAAACCCTGGGGAGCGGCTGCCAGTCAGTGTAGACAATACTGGGTTAGATGGACCAGTGCGACTGATTCGGTATATGGCGGGTTCTTGGCTTCCTAAGCATTAAACATCATCCGAAGCAGCTAACCCAGAACTTAAGAGCCTCAGAAGAGCCCTGCAGCCGGATCAGGCCGAAGGAGTTGCTACTTAGTCCAGCAACCTGTTCTCGCAGGGGCTAGCCAGATGCCCCAATGGGAAGAAGCTCACAAGCAGGACCGGAGCAAAACAGCAACACTCCCCACTTGCAATTCCCAGGAACTGGCAATCAACGGCATACAGCCGCCCCAAAGCTTGTTTTCCAGACACTAGTGTTTTAATCGCCAAGGCTTTGTTTGAGGAAGAGGTTGAACTGATGGGGTTTTGCATGGGGGGGAAGAACGGTATTAAAAGGCATCCCCGCTAAGGCTGGCAACGGTCCCATTGTTGTTCAGAGACCGCTCTGCAAGGCCCTGCAACTGTACAAGCTCATTTAGCTGACTTGGAACTTCTTCTGTAGCTATTCCCGGAGAGTCGACAGCAGGAGCCCATCGCTCCGCTTCCCCACCCCTCGCACTGCAGGGGTGGAAGACCATTTGAGAAGCAGGCTAGAAAAGGACCCCTGGAGTTATAGGTGCAGGGAGAGAGTTACAGGGCCCTCTTGTGAGTCCGGGAAAGGGCGTGTGCTGGGACGCAGTAAAGGGAAACCACAGTACCTTTTACCAAATCAAGTGGAAAAAGGAAAGAACGAATGAAAGAAAGGGTGCGCGCTCCCCCCAGCACAGGAAATTAAGAGCACGGAAATAAGACAGGCAGACCAAACATAACTCAAATTAACAACAAGCCTGGATATTTGATATAGGGCTGAAGAACAGCCAGGCCAGCCCAGAAGAGAGAACTCCAAACCTGCTTAAAGGGGGTCAGGCAAGATGAGCCAAAAGGAGAAATAATTCTCTAAGATGCCAAACCTTATAACCAATGTTTAACTGTTGCATGATTATGCTTTAGATAAGCTATTGATAAAGGCCATTTGGCCAAAAAGTGTTGGGCAATTTGTCAAAATCAAGATTTTTTTTTGTATCTTTGAGAATTATTTCTCCTTTTGGCCCATCTATCATTGGATGCTTCCCATTTCTGGTGTGGTTTCAAAAAATTTGCAAGCAAAATTGCAAATTATTATCAGTCATAATGGGCAAATCATTTGCAAGCAAGATTACAAAACATTACTATTATTATTAACTGCCCACTCTTCACTCTTCCAGGGAACTCTGGGAATTGTAGCTCTGTGAGGGGTCATCTAACAACTCTCAGCACCCTTAACAAACTACAGTCCCCAGGATTCTTTGAGGGAAGCCATGACTATTTAAAAGTGGTATGATAGCGCTTTAAATGTATCGTGCAGATGAGGCCTCAAGCATCAGGTCTGCTTAAGTTCTGGTCAACACACAGAGGAATCAGACTAGATCAGCCTAGGCTAGGGGTGGTGGCCCTCTTCCGGCCCAAGGGCCACATCCCTTCGGGGGCCCTGTACCAGTTAAGGGGGGGCAGAGGCAAAAGGGACAGAGCAACAAGTGTAAATTTTATCTTTGTACAACTCACTAGTTCCCACACGTACCTCTCTATTCAAACAAGCAAGAATCACTATCAGAGTGCAAGGGCACATTTCAGCCAGGCAAAGACATTAAAGGCAGGTGCAAAGCAGGACTGTGGAAAGGTGTGGCCTAGGAAGAGGGGGTGTGGCTCCGGGAGAGTCTCCAGGGCCAGACAGAGAGAGACATGGAGGGCTATCTGTGGCCCTATGGTATACGCTAACCTGGTGTCCTCCAGATGTTTTGGATGACAAATCCCACCAGCCCCTGCCATGATCGCTTTAGGGACATAGGACGCTTCCCTACACCAGGTAAGTATTTGACCAGCTAGCCTAATATTGTCAGCTCTGCCTAGCAGTGGCCCTCCAGGGTCACAGGAAGGCTCTTTCCCATCACCTACTAGCCAATCCTTTTTAAGAAATGAAGATGCCAGGGATGGGATCAGGCACCTTCTGCGTATAAAGCCCGTGCTCTTCCCCTCGAGGAAGCCTCTCAGATGCCATCCAACCTGCCCTCTGGATTGTTTTGGGGAAATGATAAATCCTCAAGCAACTGTCTGAGAGCAGGAAATAACCCTCCTCTTCTCTTGCCAGGGCTACAGTCCTGACCATGCTTCCGTGAGGTTAATCCCCAGGGCCCACTGGGCCTTCGACTGGGCTCCAAGCACAAACCTTTGGAACCACGCAGGTTACAGTCCAAAAAAGCACAGGGTTGTATTCAGCCAAATCCTACTCAGTGTAGACCCATCAACATTAATGAACCTCAGTCAGTCGTGCCTATTAATATCAAGGGCTCTACTCTGAGCAGAGCCAGCACTGAATGCCACCCATTGGTGCTTAGGCAGCTACGGCCCATTCAGCTAAGGCAGACTCACTCAGAAGCAGGATCGCTCAGGGGGAAAACTAAAATCGCCAAAGAGCGCTCCTGAGGAGGGGTTTGCTTGACAGCCACCCTTGGTAGCTCTCTCTCTCTTTTTGGTCAGGAGAAAAATCCTCCAGACCAGCCTTTGCCAATGTGGCGCCCTCCAGATGCTTTGGACTTACAGTTCCAGCCAGCAGAGTTTCATTCCAAAACATCTGGGAGGGCACCAGGTTGGCAAAGGCAAGTCGAGACAACACACGGCTGAGCAAACTCGCTTCCAAACTCCCCGTCACGAAGTCGCCTGTCTCAAACCCATTCCCCCTCTCTCCTGCCTTTTGCCCCATCCCCAGGGCGCACGAATTTTCGCTGGGGCGGCGGCGGCACTTTCAACCGATCAGAGAATCCAGTTTCTTCTCCCTCCCCCCAAACAGGAATGGGGGGGAAGAGAGAATCATCAGAGGCTCGACTTCCCGGAGTATCCTCTACTCTTTTGGTTTTTTCTTTACCCGAGACGACTTCTGAAAAAGCTGGCAAAAAAGGTAGGAGGGAAGGAATCAACAGGTTTCCCCCTTGCCGTTCCCGGAGGCACCGCTGGGGCTGGCCCGCGGGAAGGAGAGGAAAAAGTGCGAGAGAGAGGGACAGAGAAGCCGCCCTCGATCGGTGCCTGGAACCAGAACGCAGCGACCCAATCCGCATCAGCCCCCCGGGGGCCAACTTCCTCCCCGCCGCGGCCGGTACTCACAGCTGGTTGATGGCGTTCTGGGAGATGACGGCGTCGTCGGAGAAGTAGGGGATCATCGTGCACGGGGGGCGGCGGCGGCGGCGGCGGCAGCAGAGAGGGCAGGCCGGGGCAGCGGATGGGGAGCTGCTGCTGCTGCCTCCGCCGCCGCCTTGCTGTCTCCGCCGGAGACCGCGCAGGGTCATAGGGGGCTGCCCGGAGCCGGCCGGAGAGCGCGGCGCATGGCCAAGGCGGGCAGCGCCACGGCGCACGCCGGGAGTGGAAGGGCAAGAGGCGAGGCGGAGGCTATAGGCGCTGGCTGGCAAAGCTGCTTGTGCTCCGGCGCCGGCAGCGGCTTCTGGTGTCCCCGGAGCGCCCGCCCTCCTTCCCTCCCCGCGGGCCGGACGCGTCGCGCAGTGCGCAAGAGCAAGTCGGCCCAACCTCGCCTCTTGGCCGGCCCCGAGGCGGGGCGGGGCTCAGCGGGGGTCTCTCGCCGGCCACGAGGAGCAGGAGACGCCGGGGGCGGGCACCTGGCCGAGCCCGAGAGGCCCGACAGCGGAGGCGGCTTTCCTCCCCTCGGCTCTTGAAGGCGACAAAAGGCCGCGGCGTCCTCGGGAGCAAAAGTGTCGCCCGACTCTAAGGGGCGCGGCTGGGGCGCCCCCCGGAAGGGCCTGCCCGGGGTAGCGAGGACAGAGTGATAGCCCTCCTGGATCAGACCCCCGCCCCCAAGAGTCCCTACCCCAACGCATCCGCTTCCCCGCAGTGGCCAACCGCATGCGTTTGGGAAGCCCACGAGCAGCGCTGGTATGCAGAGGCAGCAGATGGGCACCGCGGCTACTAGCCACGGGGAGGGGGGTAGTAGCCGCCGCCATGAATGAGTCTACCCCCCCCCGCTCAAAGCCGTCCAAGTGGCGGCCCCCGCTACATGCTGTGGGGAGCGCAATCCAGTCTAGGAGGATGATGATGCGCCATGTACGTTAAGCCCCCTCCCGGGTCAAAGGGCGGCGTTGCTTCACTGGCAGAGCCTCTGCTTGGCATACGAGAGGCGCTGCCTTCAACCCCCAAGGGCATCTCCAGGGAGGGCTGCGGATGTCCCGTCTGAAACCTTGGAGAGGCGCTGCCGGTCAGTGCAGACATCACGGAGCTAGATGGATCCATGGCCTGACCCGGCATAACGCGGCTTTCTAGGTTGGCTGCTCTGAATCTCCCACCATCCACTTTCATGGGATGACTCAGGTTTTTGGGGGGGAGGGGGGAGAGAACTTAATATCCCGCTACAAGCCAAGGTCACCCAGTGAAATTAACTAGCAGAGGCTTCAAAACAGGCAAAAAGGACTGATTTCTTCACACAGCTAGTTTACAGAACGCACTCCCCGAGAATGTGGCTTTAAAGGGGGATTAGGCAAATCCTTGAAGGAGGAGGAGTTGTAGTCTATAGGTGGCACAACACCTGTCGCGAGCCTCCATGTGTAAAAGCAGTCTACCTTCTGGTAAGTTTGTTAGCCTCCCTGTGGGTTTCTTAGAAGTGGCTGGCTGCTGCTGTAAGCAAGTCCCTGGGATAGCTGGACCTTGCTCTGTCTTGAGACAGCGGCACTCCTCTTACCTTATGAGGACAGCGGGACAGCTGAGGGCCTCCAGCACAGCCAGCAGGGCCGGCGGCCAGGGATAACGGATGAGTGCTGGAGTCCAACAACATCTGGAGGGCCACAGCTGTCCCCCAGCATGCCCCTGCTGCATGCAAGAGATGGAGAGAGGCCTTTATGTAGAAGAGGCACCTCCCCAAGAGAGAGGGGGTATGCCTCTTGGATCTTCCACCAGTGGCTGGACTCCCCCTTCCCAGCAGCCAGCATGGCCAGTGCTCACGGATGGCGAGAGCTGTAGTCCAGCAACATCTGGGGAGGGGCCCCACAGGCTCCGCTTCCACCTCCTATCAGCCCTGACCCATTGGCTGTGCTGGCCACTGAGAGTTAGGAGTCTAACATCAGAGGGACCACACAGGCACCCCCACCCTGCATTAAGGTATGGCCACAAAAACCAGCTGCACTCCTCTCGCTCTCTCCCCCCCCCCCAGCTTCTTAAACATCTAACTTCCAAGAAGAGTCTTCTGTGTCACAGGTGGGGAAAGGAAGAGCGTCCGTTTGTTTGCACAGCATCTGTTAGGACCCAAGGCAAAAAGGGAGGGCTGTGAGGAGGAGGAGGAGGAGGTCACCACAGTTGCGCTCAAGCCCTGTCAGAAGACTTGCAAGGCATTAGCCACTTGCACCTGATAGGCTCCTGCTGCAAAAAAAGGGAGGCGGTTGCCAAGGAGGGTGCATCGCTGAGAAAAAGCAGCTTGCCTGCTGGGTGGGTAGCTGAGAAAGTGGATGTGCGGGCCCTTCCTGGCTTTAATTCAGTCCCGGGGAAATCTTTGTGGCCCTCCAGCCGGGGAAAGGCTCAGTGACACAGAAGTATAATCTCCAGGTAGAGCACCCAGCCTGGAGCGCCACTGCCGGTCAGTGTGGCCAATACTGAACTAGATGTCCTGACTCAGTACCAGGCGGCTTCCTAGATTCCTGTGACTCCATCTCCCATGGTCAAGGATGACGATAGGAGTTGGGAGTCCAGCAACAGCGGAAGGGCCACAGATGGACCCCAGCCCTGCTCGAAGCAGCAGCAGCAGCATCCTCTGCCTCGTGCCAGAGATGGAGGAATGCCTCTTAAGTAGAAGAGGCATCCTGGCCTGGAAAAGGGGCAATGCCGCCTCTTAGATCAGGGATAGGGAACCTGTGGGACCCTCCCAGATGCTGTTGGACTCCAACTCCCAGCAGCCAGCATGGCCAGTGGTCAGGGATGATGGGATCCCACCAACATCCGAAAGGAAGGCCACGCAGGTCTGCCATGCTGCTTTAGTTCATAAGTGCTTGGGAATCAGTATATTAATAAGTCTTTATTAATATTAACGGAAGCGGTGCTGGCAAACTTGTGTGGCCTTCTGGATGCTGGTGGGCTCCCATCATCCCTGACCATTGGCCATGCTGGCTGCTGGGAGTCCAGCAACCTCTGGAGGGCGACACAGCCCCTCTACGTCTGCTTTAAACCAAACCCTGCACTCTGCCTAGCTGGTGATTTCCTTCCTGCCCAGCAAAGAGTCCTGAAAGATGATGTTTCCCTGCGCGCCAGCAATACCGGTCTGGTATTTTAAGAGGGTGCGACATTTCCTAGTTCCCAGCTTCATCTTTTCCAGCAGAGCCTGAGCCCAGGCCCAGCCCTCAAATCGTGTTCTCAGTGGTAGGCGGTAGGGCTAAGTGGCCAGAGACTGCCTTTAGGCATGGACAGAGTGTCCTTCCCTTACCACACAAGATGGGGGAGGGCAGCCAAGCAAGACTGAAATTCTGTCACTTTTTTTTACTTTAAGAAGTCAAGAACTGAATTTTCCAGCATGCTATGCCTCTCCTTGGTACCTCCCTGCCATGAAGAGAGAGCAAGCAGATGGTGGGACTGGCTAGCCCACTCCCCACATACACACTACACAACAAGATGGCAAAAGGTCATAGGAAACCAGGGAGGGGGAGAGAGCCAGCAGGCAAATTCTTGCTTTGGCTCAAACTTGCAGCTAGAAAAGATCACCTCTCCTGTTTCCCTCCCTTCCAAGGATAAATTGTGTGTGTTGTGGTGGTTTTCTTCTTCCCAATTTAACTATTTTATTTTCATTTGGAATTTGAGGAAGATCTCAAAATTTATTTATTTAAAAACCCCAATACACAAGAGATTTTTACTGAAATTACCCCACGTAATTTTTTTAGTAAACACCCTCCTCCCAACTTCTGGGGGGAAAAATCCAGACATCAGATGTGCCCCCTCATGTGTAAATATTTTATGGAAGTCAGTAATGGCTGCTAAGATGGCTATCACATCAAGCTGTCTTGGAAACTGGCCAGAGATCTGCTGTTTAGGAACGACAAGTGTAACAGCCGCCCTGCCTAACTCCCCAAAAGTGATATGAGACACATAGCCTACCAGCTACTTCCTAAGTCACCCACATTTTTTCCCTCTCACTATTAGGCTGTGCACAAATCAACAAACCAACAGATGCTTTTAAAATACTTTGCTGTCAGCGAGCACTTTAATATTTATTTATTTATTTATTAAACTTATATACCGCCCCATAGTCGAAGCTCTCTATTGAATATTGAAGGTTTTTAACCAGTAGTGCAAATGCGATTCTTTGGCAAGAGGACCGGGGCATTATCTGAGGACTGTCAAGTCCACTTTCCCTTTAAGAGGGGGCAACCTCTGCCTCCCCCCCCCCCAATCCCGAGGATGCTGCTGGACTCCCAACTCTCATCAGTTCCAGCAGACAAAATAACTAATGGTCAGAGACAATGGGAGCTGGGAGCCCAGCAACATCTGGAAGGTCGCAGGCTCTCCATCCCTGCTTTAAGGTAACTCAGATCTCAGCCCAACTATACTGCCAGGAAGGGGGGAAAAGCCAGTTTTGCCAGGCAGAAGTCCATCTGTGCAGCATCCCCCCAAATTACACAGCTTCCAGAGATAAGGGCAGAATGAACTATAGTTAATTGCAATTCTCTGCTGGGCTTTAAAAAAAACCCAGCCACTACGTAATGGCACACACTTCTCCATAACAATTAAATCAAAACCAGCACCTGCCACCTGCTCCGGCTAATTAACATTCTAGCCGATGCCTGCGAACAGCCCTGAAGACGTCGCACCCGATTTATTAAGATGCCATCCGGCCACTGGAACGAATACAGCTTCATATCTCCAGCCAACATTCACAATAGGTGAGCCTCTAACTCCGAGGCAAAAACCCAGCGCTGCGGTGACGCATCATCCCAGCGCAGGCACTTGCTCCAGACTGGGGTGGGCAAGCGGCCAGGTCTAGTTGCTGAGGCTGCCAGTTAAAGGATATATCGGCCATTGGGCTGGAAACGACCTTCTTCTCTGCCCAAGACCTCGCGGCTGGGCAGTTTTAGGCCAAGTGGTCTTACGGAAAAGGAGAAGGGGGGCTTTAATGAGTCCTGCGCACAGCTTCCGTTGTGAAGCACGCAAGTAATCCTTTTTTTCTCACTCAATCGCTGGCACCTCCAGGTAAGCCTGAGAGAGACTGCTTGTCTGAAGGCCTGGAGAGCTGCTGCCAGTCAGTGCAGACAATACTGAGCTAAGTGGACCAATGGTCTGACTCGGTACAAGGCAACTTTATATTTTGCTGTATTATTATTACTAATCCTCCTACATTTAGATCCCTCCTTTCCTCCAAGAAGCTTATACGTGGTTCTCCATTTTATCCTCACAACAAGCCTGTGGGGTAGGTTTGGCTGAGAGACAGTGGCTGGCCCAAGGTCCCTCGGTGAGCTTCATGACCAAGAAGAGATTTGAACCCTGGTCTCCCAGGTCCCAGCCCAGTATTCTAACCATTACACCAGACTGTTCCTATGAGAATGGCATCGATCACAAAGCCAACACAGCTCTGCCCCGGGTTCTGTCCCCAGTCACGCTAGAGTGTGACAGAATGTTGACCATGGACATTTAAGATCAGACCAACAAATATTTATTGCTGTTTCTGACTGGATATCAATTCCTGTTTTATATTTCATTTTTAAAAATTATTATTCCTGTCACACACCCATTTGGATAATATAAAAGCTGTTTTTGAAAGTTCAGCTATCTGTAGCGTGAGCAGAGTCCCCTGAATCCATCTTGCATTTGTATGGTCAAGTGAGGGAGTCTGCTAAGGAGCGATACTGGGGCCTCTATATAGACAGCCTAATTGGAAACGGTTAATTTGCCCAAAAGATGATTTTGGGCTTGGAGGTACAGTGCGGTGTTGTAGAATTTCAAGATTTTAAAGAAATTCCAGTCTTATTGCCTTGAATTTCATTTGCAAACTTTCCTCCAGAAAGTATAAGCAATGCTATTGAGGCCAATCCATTCTGAGTCTCACAAGCCATTAACCAGGCAGTGTGACATAGCAGTTAGAGTGTCAGACTGTGACCTGGGAGACCTGGGTTCAAATCCCTATTTGGCCATGAAGCTCACTGAGTGATCTTGGGCCTGCCGTTGTTCCTCAGCCTAACCTACCTCACAGGGCTGTTGGGAGGATAAAATTGGGAGGGGGAAGAACCATGTTTGTATGCCACTTTTGAGCTCCTTGGAGGAAAGGTGGGACATCAATGTAATAATTAAAATAAATTACAATACAGTTTTTTTCATATGGAGAGGGTGTAGCTCAGTGGGAGAGTACCCAATTCGGTCCTCTGACACCTCCAGGTAGGGCTGTGAGAGGCTCCTGCTGAAGACTCTGGAGACCCGCTGCCTGAGCTAAATCAGGACAGGGAACCATTTTTCAGCCTGGGGGCCGCATCCCCTCATAAGCAACCATCTGGGAGCCGCATGCCAACGGTAGGCAGGCCCAGAGGCAAAAGAAGGCACAGCAACAGACAGGACCCTCACCTTGGGCCCCCTCTCCATCCTTCACCCAGGCAAGCAAGAGGACACATGCCAGCCATGGGAAAGCAGTCACAAAGGGTGCACAGCAGGGCCAGGAAGGGGCGTAGCCTGGGGGGAGTCCTGAGGGCCGGGCAGAGAGTACTAGAGGGCCATGTTCGGTTTCCCATTCCTAACCTAGACGGCCTGACTCGGTATCAGGTGGCTTCCTACGTTCCGTATATATAAAGGAAGAGGGTCTAGCTTGGGTCCAGAGCTCCTGATTTGCATGAAGTAGGTTCCTGGTGCAATCCCTGCCCTCTCCAGGCAATATATATATATATCTGGGCCATGGATCATTCCTTTTTCTGTGCAAGCCCTGGAGAGCTGCTGCCACTCAGATGAGTAATGCTGGGTTGGACTGACAAACAGCCTGGTGTGGTGGAAGGGGCCACCTTGCCCTATAAATCCCTGCTCAGCGGCTCCACTCCTCAGACGGCACCACTGAGGGTTAGGCACAGATGTAAGGATGGGCCAATGGGTCAGCGTTAGTTTCTTGTCTTTCCCTTCTGCAGTTTAGTCTTCCACAGTGCAGTCTGCAAAGGTTCTCATGAAAATTCAACATTTTGCATTTTGGTGCAAGTTCCTCCTGATATGCACATCCAGTGTTGCCTGACAGACGCCCTTTTGCAAAACCATTTCCCATAATGCACTGTTGTATGTTATTTTCACTCATGGATACTTTGCATGCACATATTCCCTGAGTCTGTGCCTTTTTGTACACAGGACCTGGCTGGAGAGCTTCACTGCAGAAACCGGAGAGGTGCGAATTTTGCAGGACAGCTGCATTCCGCGTATCATTCTGGGAAGTGCGAATTAGGTAAGTTTGCCTTTACGTGCAAACTCCACTGAATTTCTCCACCATCCCTGTGAGCAGGAACTAGAAACTGGGCTTTTGGTTTTGCAAGCTCCAGCCCTCTGCTGGAAGTGTATTGCATCGTGACGTTTAGGCAGCTACTGGAAGCATTTTTGCTTAAGGAAGCTTTCCCTGAAGTGTGTGGCCCAGTCATTTTAGGGAATATTAACCGTACAATTGCAGAAATGTTTGTAATGCTTTTTTAGTTTACCAAGTCCATAATATTTTGTTGTCATTTTATCATATCTGGTTTTTACCTTATCGCCCACCACTTCGGAAGCTGCTGGGCTTGAAGCAGTTTAATAAATCTAAAACAAACAAGGTGAACCCCTACTGTTCCCAACTGCTGTTTCCCTAGCTGGAATGGCTCTGGGCATGTGCAAAGTGCATGCACTCTCCTTACGCCCAAGTAGTGAAAAATTAGCACCAGCGACTTGAGGAGGACGCAATCAATAGGACGCAACACGGTGCTGGAAAGATGGGTTTCTCAGAGATAGCCTGAATATTTTGAAGGGAATGTGTGTTGTCTTTTCTGCTTGAAGCAAGATGAGTTTCTGACTCGCCATTGCTCTTGGAGGGGGGCGCTAGTATAATTTCCTGGACAGCAGCAAGGTTGGAGGGGATCAGAAATGCTCACAGATGTCTTGTCCTGATAAGAGGCGCAGAAGGGAATGCAAATGAACAGAGATAAGTGGCCTTGCCAACTCAGAGATGGGGAAGGAATCCACTCCAAGGTACATTCTCCAACCAGAGGGGGGGAGCATACCATCTTTCTACACCACACAAGAGGATGGAGGAAATGGCCCCCCAGGTCCTCTTGCCCTCTGTCTGCCTTGGCTAATCATGAAACTAGACACAGACCAGAACTCTGAAGCATCCTGAGATTGTCAAAGTGGTTTAGTCTCTTCCCACCCCCAACTCAAGCAGGCCCCTTGCTTGGCATGCAAAATCCCCAGCAGCATCTCCAGGTAGGGCTGGGAAAGACCCCTTGCCTGAAGCCCTGGAGAGCTGCTGCCAGTCAGTGTAGACAACACTGGGCTAGATGGACCGAGGGTCTGACTCGGTATAAAGGCAGCTTCCTACGTTCACCCAGGGAGGGCCGTAGCTCAGTGCAAAGTCATTTAAATTGCACGCAGAAGGCCCCAGGTTCAATCCCTGGCCGGTCCAGGTAGGGCTGGGAAAGACCCCTTGCTTGGAACCCTGGAGAGCTGTTGCCAGTCAGTGTAGGCAATACTGAGCTAGATGGGCCAAAGGTCTGACTCTGCATAATAATAAATAATAAATTTAGTTGCCAGAAGCAAGGACAAGATGGGGCTCCTCCTCTACATCCAGAGGCCAGCCAGACCGGCAGCTGTCTTACTTCGATGCCAGCAAAAGGGTGGCATCTTCCACCACAGGGCTGTGAGCAGGGAGTTATCTTCTAGCAAGGGCGGTCAAGGTGCTGCCCTCTGGCTGTTGCTGGGCTCCTGACTCCCACCCTCCCTGGCCATTGGCCGTGTTGGCTGATGGGAGCTGGGAAATGTCAACGGTCAGATAACTTGGGAGGTGCCCAGAATGCCTTATGGGACACACACACACAGCGCTGTTTTCCCAGACCTCTCTCTGCTCCTGCCTGTTCCCCTCCTCGCACCCCCCCAACAGCATAAGATGTGCGAGTCAAGCTTTCATTCAGATTTACAGAACAAACTCTTTGACTCTGCAAAAAAAGAAAGATTAAAAAAACCCTCCGCAGTACTTTGCTTTTATCTTTCCAGCCCCCCCTTCTCTCTCTCCCCACCCCCACCCCTGCAGGATCGGAAGAGGAAATCCCAGGACAGAGGTCGGGCCCAGCAGTGGCGGCCAGTCATTTCCGTGGCAAGAAAGTATTTTAAATATGCCAGAATCGTTATCTCACAAGCGCACATGTCAAGATTCAGCCCAGCACATAATCTTGCAACGTAAACGGAGGTGGGGTAACAATACATGAATCTCTCCCCCCCCCCCGCCCAGATTGGGCAGCCACACCATCTTGTAAAACAGCACAAGCAGGGCAGACGTCCTGCCGTGCAACTTAGAGATAGGCAAATCTGTCCGTTTTCAGTTCTCATTTTTCTAGTCTTGAGTCTAGTTCTCCCTATTTTCACAGCAGTTTGAGAAGTTTTTTTTTTAAAAAAAAGTCTCCATGAAAATTCATCAATATATTAGTGTGAATTTCTCCTAATATATACAGGTTTTTTTAAAACACACACGTTTTTACATAGCAATTTCCCCTAATATATTGCATTTTTCTGTTATTTTCACGAATGCACGCAGTTTTATGCAGACCTTACACAAGCACATGCCTTTTTCGTAGACATTACTTGGACGGAAAACTGCACTGCAGAATTCGGAGAAATGGCTGCATTTTGGCTTGTGCATTGTTGCAGAAAGTATGAATTAGGCGAGTTCGCCTTTAATTGTGAACTGGACTGATTTTCTCCCTCTTCCCTCTCTGTATTTCATGTGAACGAATGACCACACACACACACACATATATTGTTTGTTCTTGTATGCCTTCAAGTCAGTTACAACTTATGGCAACCCTATGAATCTTTTTTGGATATATTCATAGGGTTTTCATGGTAAGAGGTATTCAGAGGTGGTTGACCAATTCCTTCCTCTAAGCCTACGGCAACTGGTATTCCCAGGCGGTCTCCCACCCAAGTACTAACCAGGCCTGACCCTGCTTAGCTTCCGAAATCAGAAAAGATCGGGCGTGTTCAGGGTATTATGGCCACACATATATAGGGGGGTCTTTGTCACAACAGCTGCTATAGCACAGTGAGGAGGAGAGCCTGGCTGGGAGTCCAGAGTCTGTGAATTCAAATTCCCGCTCGTATCTCCTGGGTGTCAAGGGCCAGCTAAAGATCACCCCTCAGTGAGTGGCTCAGGGGTGACGTGTCCTGCCACCTGTGCAGCCGTGGGCAAGCGGCATAGTCCCAAGGAGCCCAGTTGCCCCCCAGCTGGCAGTTGTGGACAAGGAAGGGGCTGGCTTGTGCAGCTGTGGCAAGCTGAGCAGGCCCTAGCCAGCTGGGGAGGACCAGCCTCAGAGGGACACAATGGTAAACCCCCTCTGAATACCACTTACCATGAAATCCCTATTCATAGGGTCACCATAAGTCGACTCGAAGGCAGTCCATTTCCATTTCCATTTATCACAACC
This sequence comes from Rhineura floridana, assembly GCF_030035675.1. Taxonomy (NCBI): domain Eukaryota; kingdom Metazoa; phylum Chordata; class Lepidosauria; order Squamata; family Rhineuridae; genus Rhineura; species Rhineura floridana. Next base: position 18,666,909 of record NC_084500.1, on the reverse strand, counting down.
CTGTTGCCCGGTCAGCACTGCAGAGTATAAATTCATTTAGACAATAATGGGCGAGATCACAGGTGGGAAGCTGAGGCCCTCCCGACGTTGTTGGGACTACATCACTCCTGACCACTGGCCATGCTGGCTGCTGGGAGCTGTACCCCAAAGACTTCTGGAGGGCCACAGGTTCCCCATCCCTGGTCTACAAAAACAAAACAGCAGAGAATCCAGAGTTAAAACAAACCCCTACAAACTCGGGGGGGGGGGAGGATAAAACCATAAGCTGGAGAATGAACCAAGGATTTTCTGCTGGGTTCCTCCAGGAAAGAGTCCCTGCCTGAAGCCCTGGAATGCCGCTGCCTGCCCATCAGCATAGACAGTACTGAGCTAGATGGGCCCAGTGGTCTCACTCCGCATAAGGCGAGTTCCCGAGTTTCTTGTTAAAACCAGCCCCTTTATTAGGAATCATGAGGACTGGAATCTTGCTTTATTTTTAGGGGCAGGGCTGTATGCCGAATGGCGGGGGAGCACTTCCTTTGTGTTCAGAAGGCCCCAGGTTCAACCCCCAACATCTCCAAGGTGTGTATGCTTCCTGTGTAGAGGACAACAGTGATCAAGAGCAGCCAAAATGTACAGAAATGCACAGACACGTACCTCCTGGGCTGGAACCGGCAGTCGTCCTCCCCGCTGTCCGCCTCCTGCATACACAAGAGGGGGAAAAAGGAAATTAAGATGCTTATTAAGAGGCAGTGTGGTGCAGCAGTTAGAGTGTCAGACTAGGATCTGGGGAAACCAGGGTTCAAATCCCTAGTCAGTCATGAAGCCCACTGGGTGGCCTTGACCCAGTCATCCTCTCTCTTTCAGTCTACCCTACCTCACAGGGTTGTTGTGAGGATAAAATCGAGAGGTGGGGAGGAAGAGAAATGCATATGCCACCTTGAACTGCTTGGAGAAAGAGGTGGGATACATATAATACATAAATAAATATTGTAGTTCTTTTAAAAACACATATTTTAAACATTTTCTGCCAACACTTCATCACAAGCAATCCCAGGGTGGAATACAGCAGTTTAAAGAATAATATCCATTAGTGTAATAATATTCAATGAGAAAAAACATCTAAGGGTTGTATCCAGCTACATTGTACTCAGAGTAAACCCACTGGAATGAATGGACCCAAATTAGTCATGTCCATTATTTTCAGTGGGGTTTACTCTGAGTAGGACTACCCGGGAAGCAACCTTATACTGAGTCAGGCCCTTGATCCATCTAGCTCAGTATTGTCTACACTGACTGGCAGCGGCTCTCCAGGGTTTCAGGCAGGGAGCTTTTCCCAGCTCTGCCTGAAGATGCTGCCAAGGGACTGAACCTTCTGCATGCAGAGCACCTGCTCTGCCACTGAGCCGTGGCCTTCCCTAGCACTGGACGCAACCCTAAAAGCAGCCTCTTAAACAGCAAAAACATTTCTCCTTCCTACCGAGCATTAACAGCAATTAAGCACATCTTACGAGGCATAACATTTCTCCGGTGAGGCTGCTTTTACAGACGCGCAGGAAGGAGCTAACGTTGATCACGCTGTAACATCACTGCAACGTGGGCTGCCCTCCCAGGCATCGCTGGACTACAACTCCCTGTTCCCGTGGCCCAAGTGCACGGTGGGCCACAGACGTCCCCACCCCACCCCCAATCCCTGCTGTAAAGACTCCGCTTCAGTCCTTGACATCCCGTTAAAGGGTCTGAGGTAGAAAGACTCGTCAAAACATCTGTCCCTCTGTCTTTTCATTCTTGATGCAGAGCACTCATACACGTCGTACGACCTGGGAGACCAGGGTTCGAATCCCCACAGCCGTGGAGCTCAGTGGGTGACCTTGGGCCCTAGCCAGCTGGGGAGGACCAGCCTCAGAGGGAGGCAATGGTAAACCCCCTCTGAATACCGCTTACCATGAAAACCCTATTCATAGGGTCGCCATAAGTCAGGATCTTGCTGCATTTAGCAAGAGGACATTATATTATTTTAGTTATATAGTCCCACCTGTGTGCCTGGCGCTTTATAAAAAGAGACCAAGCAAATGTTACCCCACAATTTCCTGGTCACAAAAAGTGTGTGTGTGTAGGGGGAGCAGGATTGTTGCACAAGAGCAGCCAATCATCTTTAATTGTTCCCAAGGAAGGGTTGTAGCTCAGTGGTAGAGTATCCTGCTTTGCATGCAGAAGGTCCCAGGTTCAGCCCCTGGCGGCATCTTCCGGTAGGGCTGGGAATGCCCCCTCCCTGAAACCCTGGGAGTCAGTGCAAAGGCAAAATTGAGCTAGATGGACTGACTCTGCTTAAGGCAGCTGCCTATGTTCCTATGTCAATTGTGCAACTGGTTTGTTGTTGCTGAATCCCATCCCAAAACGGTGATAGTCTAGAAGCACCCAAAGGTACCGTTTTCGTTGAGCCGTTTTTAAAAAAAACATGAAACGTTCTCCCTTCCTAGGGCTCACTCACATGGAAGAGATTTGATCAGCTGGATGAAAAAAAAAAAAAGGGCGAACTGTTTTGTATTCTCCTGCAAATGTTTTAATGCCACCTCCTGGCGACTTCCGGAAGAGTAAGGGTGGGAAAAAGGGACGCGCACGCATTCGTGAGGAAGCAATAGAAAACATGTCAGAGAAGGTCAGGAGCGCCGCACACCAGAAGACAAAGCCACGACATGCTGAAGCATCTTCTGTGCACAGTTGGCAAGGAACGGACTTCCGTTTTTCCTCCCTGAGCAGAGTCGAGTGCAAGAGTAGTTCTGTAGTGAAAGAAAATGCCTTCCATCCCAGACAGTGCTGAAACCAGGGTCGAGGATGCTTTGGCAGTCCGAGGGCCACATTCCCTCATGGGCAACTTTCTGAGGGCCACATGTTAGTAGCGGGCAGGGCCAGAGACAAAACAGTGTGTGTGTGTGGGGTGGGAACCGAGTGGGATTGTCAGCCTTGTACAGTAGAAGCCTGAGGTCTCTGCAGGCACCCACACTCATCCAGATGCCATTGGGCTCCAACCCCCATTATGCCTCCCCATTGGCCACGCTGAGTGGGGCTGATGGGAGTCCGCAGGTTCCCCATCCCTGCCTTAAGCTGTGCAGGGCTTTATTTAGAAATAAACAAACGAAAAGCCAACAGCTACCTTTCTTTCTGAGCTCAGTTCCAACTAACAGCCAACAAGGAGCAACGTGCTCCTAAGGGGCCTGCACCCGGTCAAATTCCAGCCACATGTTTGCACCAACTGCAGGTTATCCAAAGTTGACCCAGCCTTCCAGGCACCAGCTTGTGGATCTAACGTGCATTTCGCATGTTCCCAAAAGGCCAAGAACAGCCAGGCACATCTGGTGAGGGTTTCTCCCACACACACACACTCTAGCCCTCCCTCTCGCAAGGGAAAAGCAGTGAAGCACGTCCCAGATATAAAAAAAAACGCCATTCCCCCCCCCCCCCAAAAATTAGGGCAGCACTCCCTACTAGGCCTCACACTTGGCAGGGTAAGCGTCTTCCCCTCCGCCAGCCGCCAAGCCCCAGCTACCACAACGAGGTGTCAAAATGTTCCACCAGCTGAGCGCATGCCCAGTGGCACAAAGCATTCTGGGCTGCATGAGAGGCAGAAAAGGCAAGGCTTTTTCTTCCATCATCCCAAAAAGCGCAGAAGGGAAGGTATGACTCCCACTATGCTCACATCACTGGCCTTCCACTTTTAAGAACATAAGAACCCTTTAAGTGGATCAGGCCCCCTAGTCCAGCATCTTGTTCTCACAGCGGTCAATGATATGCCTCTCTGGAAACTCACAGATACCCCACTGGGAGCGTGCAGGTAGGGCCTAAGTGCAGCAATGTGACTCCCAGCAACTGGTACTCGGGGACGTACCTCTTTCAACACCAGAGGTAGAACGTAGCCCTTTCCTCGCTGAATTGGTCCGATCTTCCTCTAAAGCCATCCAAGCTGGTAGCCAAATACAGGTGGGCTGAGAGAATAGGGGTTTGCTTAAGATTGTAGCAGAAGCAAGATTATCTGGAAATTGTACGGGTTGCCATTTATTGATTTTAAAAGTTTTGTGAACTGCTTTGCGATTTGTAACTTTTATAAGTGAAAAGCAACATACAAGCTTTTTAAATAAATGAAAGGTTGGACCTGGGGCCAGCTCATCCCAGCCCAAAACTGCCTGTCCAAAAGCACCTCCAACTGCCCCTTTCCCAGATGCAAATGAAGAGATTTACACTCTTAAATTTTTGATTTCATTGCCTGCCATATGGGGCGGATGGGAGCCAGGGTCCAAACAGCTGGAGGGCACCAGGTTGGCAAAGGCCGCTTTACTGCACTCCTACAAATTTGTTTTAAATTTGAACACATCCCAATCTTTATCTTCAAAAGGAGGGTTAAGACACAATGACTTTTTAAAATATGGGGTTGTCTTCAACTAAGTCCTAACCTGGGTAGACCTTCTGAAATTACTGAACCTAAGCTAGCCATGTCTATTAACATTGTTATGTGCCTTCAAGCTGATTATGACTTATGGCGACCCTATGAATCAGTGACCTCCAAGAGCATCTGTCATGAACCACCCAACTTTAATGGGTCTATTCTGAGTAGGCCTAGCGTTGAACCTACTTGCCCATCCTTGAATCCTTTTAAAGACACAAACGTCTGGATCAACCAACAGCACATGGAGGAGGACACAGCCCCCCGCGCAAGTCATGTCGAGAGGCTGTCGGAGTCCAGCATGCCTCTCTCAGTCAACCCAGGAATGTGGATCTCATCATTTCTGCCTTGGACCAAGCAAGCAGCAGCACGAGCAGGACGTTGCAACAAACCCTCCAGCCAGAGAAAGGAGCAACCAGGAGAGGCCAAAGAAAAATTACGGGAGTATGCAGAGCATTTTAATTATCTGGGTCCTACACGCTCTCAAAATGCAGGCATGGCCAGGAAGGACTCTCTATCACACACACATCACCAGAGATAGGCATCAGCTACAGGAGAGGTCATGGAAAGATAAGGCAGAGCGCTCCATTTTCCCACGCAAAGCCCCGAGGAACGGAGATATTTGGAAACTTGACCATTTCAGGTCAGGAAGAAGTAGCTGAAGAGCCCTGGCTCACTGGCAGAGCATCTGCTTTGTGCGCAGGAGGAGGAGCTCCCCGGTTCAACCTCCAGTGGCATCTCCAGGTAGGGCTGGGAGAGACTTTCTGTCGGAAACCCTGGAGAGCTGCTGCCAGTCAGAGCAGGCAATTCTGAGCCAATTGGGCCAATAGTCTGACTCAGTAATGAGGCAATTTCCTTAGCGTCTTAATCAGCTTTTTGGGAGGGAGGTGGGGGGCTCGTGCATCTTTTTTTAAAAAAATATATGGTTTTGCTTTCAAGTAAACAGAGAAACAAACAAACAGTGGTGGAGCCCCTGCGTTGCATGCAGAAGGCTCCAGGTTCAACCCCCGGCAGCAGGAACGAAGGTCAGGACACAAAAGTGCCTACAAAATCCAGAATGGAATCAGAACGAGACCTGCTCTCTAGTCCAGGCCTCCGCAGTGCTCCATGGGGACATGCACATCTTCAGATGGAGCGCATACTGCATGGAAGCTTCTGCGGGGTGTGTGTGGGAAACATCTTTCCCTTGGAATTTCCTTGGGACTCGTCCCAGTCTGTATAATTCACAGACCGTGCAGGAAACAGCAGCCGATGTGATCCAACAACTCCCCAGCCATAGCCACAGTGTGCAATTTTAGGGTATGCCTCTAGAGGGAAGCAGACACAAGGCGGAGGACAGAGGTGGCTCCAGATGGTTGCTGGGGGTCCACAGAGGACTGAAAGGCTCTCTCGCTGGTCTGGGCTGGTTTTAGTGACCAGAGAGAGCAAGTATAGCAGGGAAATGAATCCCTCTCACCTATTTTCCTGTTCAGTGGGTATGGGGCATTAAAGTAGATGCCCTTGATTTTAAAACAAAAGTCAGAGGAACATAGCAAGCTGCCTTTTATACCAAGTCAGACCATGGGTCCATCTAGCTCAGTGTTGTCTGCATTGACTGGCAGCAACTATCCAGAGTTTCAGGCAGAAGGTCTTCCCCAGCCCCACCTGGAGATGTCATGGGGGATTTAGTCTGGAGCCTTTTGCAAAGATGCAGCTCTACTGTTGAGGTATGACCCTTTCCCTAAAAAGGGGGGGTATTTGCTACCCACTGCTCCCCAATTGAAAAAGGTAGTGCTGCCTAACAGGCAATGCCAACCATTAAACGGCCACAGTCACCCCTGCTGAAAAAGAGCCACTTAGAAAGCAGTGCTCACGTCAAATTCATGCTCGCCAGGACAATACCAAAAGAAAAATAAGGGAGGGACGAAAAAGGATTTGAAACAAAAAATAAACTTTTTTTTTTAATGTGGAAAGTAGATACTTTGGCTAGTGATTACACGGGATGTCTAGGAAACCACCGGGTTGACTGGAAGCCTTCAGGAGGTCCTCACCTCTGGATGTAAAACATAAACCGCCATGCCCCCCCCCCTTGAGTTCACGCCCTAGCCACAGAGCCAGCCCATGAGAAGGGCAGCCAAGGGACCGAGCTAAGCCCAGACTCACTCCCTGCCAGGCCAAAGAAACTGCAGAAAGGTCACCCAAGTGTCTTGAGAGCATGTCATGGAATCCACAGCTGGACCGTTTGTGCTGGTGTGTGTAAGGCAGCCTTTTGCTAAGCGGGTGCCTTCCAGATGTTTTGGACTACAACTCCCATCAGCCCCAGCCAGCGCAGTGTTCTCTCAGCTTGGGCATAAAATACATTGCACAGGCCTTGACTCAGTGGCAGAGCCCCTGCTTTGCATGCAGAAGGTTCCGTCCCCGACAGCATCTCCAGGCAGGGCTGGGAAAAGAGTCCTGCCTGGAATCCAGAGAGCTGCTGCCAGTCAGTGTAGACAGTCCTGAGCTAGGTGGGCCAATGATCTGACGACAGGGTAGGGCAGCTTCCTATGTCCCTAAACATGCAGGCGCCTGGCTAGCCTCACTAGGCTCTGTTCAGACCATCTTTTGAAGTTTTACGCAAGAGAATGACAAGCTGCATCTCAGAATTAGGACAGCATATGTAAGCCTGCACCAAAGCAGCATTTAGCACCTTGATGTCTAACAAAGTGGCAGAGGGATCCAGGCCAGGGGTTAGGAACTGGTGTCTCTCCAGGTGTTGCTGGATGACAACATACGGCCAGTGGTTCAGAGGATGACTGGCGTTGTAACATGGGGGGCACCAGGTTCTAGTCCCCCACCCCTGGGCTAGGTGCATGATTTGATGATCCCTCCCCATTGGCAGTTTCACACGAGTTCAACCACCAGTCCACTACATCTGCGCACCAATTTGCAATTTTTTAATTTTTTAATTTAAAACTGCTTGAAACTCAGCATTGAAATCCCTCTGCTAGCAGACTCCTCCTGATTCCAAAAAAGAAGTCGTCATTCTCCAATGAAGGAATTTCAAAGGGGTGAGTCCAGGGTGAAGGGAACTTGTTTTATTAAAACTTAAAGAGATTTGATTCCACACATCAGGGGCATGAAGGGGGATGAGGGTTTCGTGCCCTGTTACATGAATTAATTAGCTTAACAATTGTATTGCTAAACCTTATTCTCTCTCAGAATGCAAATTCACAAACATATTTTGGTGCTTTCTTTCGAGCTGAAAACGGCATCAGGGCATTTGGGAGTTGGGACACTCTAAAGCTGGTGGAAAACCAAGCCCTGCATATAGTTCCAGGAGGTAGGAAGGTCAGTTTGCAATGGAATTTGCAAAGATCAAATTCCTCAAGCATGCCTATTACATATTGAGAGAGAAAGAGAGAGAGAGAGAGAGAGAGAGAGAGAGAGATTGCCAACAATGAGCAGGGTGTCAAATGCCAATTCAGTTCAATGAACATCCACAGCAGCAGCTAAGGGAGTGACTGACAGCACCAGCCTAGTGTCATTAATGCCTGGAGTTATGGGAGAAGAAACCCTCATCCCGATTCATGCCCTAAGCGGATAGAATCAAATCTTTTGATAAGCATAAATGTATTCTATTTTTATTTATTTATTAATTAAATTTATATCCCGCCCTTCCTCCTAGTAGGAGCCCCGGGCATAGATTCACAATGGACTCTCCCTCCTTGAAATTCCTCTGATGGAGAACGGCAACTTCCTTTCTGGCTGGGTGCTTTGCCTCTTTTGATAGTCTGCAGAGAAACCAAGCAACTGCGGATGCTCAATAAGTAGCACTATGCCCAAGCCGACCTAACCCTCCCCCCCACTGACATACTTTATTAACACCCTATATAGGTCACAAATGTCTTTTTTTAAAAAGCAACAGCTGGCATCACTCGTTGACTGCCAACACACTCTTTGTGATTCTTTTGCGCCATAAATTAGCACATTCAGGTCAATGATGCAGGGTCCTGCCTGTCGCAGAATTGTAACAGAGAAGACTACTCTGCGGATAGGGCCATGTTTTCCTAATGCAGGGACTGCGCTGACTTTTGTGTGTGTTTTAAAATCCCATTGGGACTGAAAAGTTTGAAACAACAGAAGAAGCTTTTATGACCTTAATGACTTCTCTCTCTCTCACACACACACTGTAAATTCCAGGAAGCAGGACCCTGTTTAGGAAGTGAAACATGAAGACAATCCTTCCTAAACCCACTTCCCTGGGAGTAAGCCCCATTGAATTAAAAAAGGGCTTACTTCCAAGTAGACAGGGGTAGGAGGACTGCGCTGCAAGGGCACCTGCAGACTGACAGCATTTTGCGGAAGGGGGTCAAGCACATGCTGGGAGAGTTAGGCTTCCTCAGCAAAAGTGCAACAAATCTACTTTCCAAAAAAGAAAAATGCATTTAAAAATGCAAAACAGACAAATAATGAACGGGAAGACAGACCAGTAGTCTGACTCCGAACAAGGCACCTTTCTCTGTTTTGATGACGTTTTGGGGAACTGATGGTAAAGTGCCCAATTCCATCAGGTATGGGATTTTGGGAGGGGGGGGAAGGACTTACATTGCAACATTTTACCTGTGGGGTGTAGAAGCCAACAAACCTTAAGAGGTGTGAGAACGCCACGTGTTGTTATTCTAGTGGTTAAAATCTCACCCAGTCCAACCCCCGGTGCTTCTAACGGTGTAATTAAAGGGAGCAAATTACTACCTAGCTCTGCTGGGTTAACAAAGAGAGGCAGGTATCCAAGCAACGGCAGGGTACAGAACGGTCTAGATGTATTTGCAGAGAGCCGAAGGTATTTAAAGAAAGGAGAGAGAGAGAGAAAGGAATATGTTCAGAGAGCCCAACCTCTTCTTGATTGAACCAGGTACCCGGGCGAGCAAGGAGGTGGCAATCAAACAAGAGGCTATCTACACAGCCTGACAACAGGCTTTTTATTTGCATGGCAACAGCCAGGGGCTAGCTTCATGGCCCTTGAAAGCACATCAAAATGACCAGCCCGTAATGTATCGATGGGAGGAGCCCATTGAGGATTTTGCCACATGCCTCACACTCCGGATCATGACCCGTGGGTAGTCCTAGCCTTGCTAAATGAACCACACAAGGGAGATGCAGGCAAGGATGCAGATAAGAGCACACCCATCTTGAAGGAAAGGGGCCGGAGCCCAGTAAGAGAACACCTGCTTTGCACGCAGAAGTTCCCCAGGTTCAGTCCTTGGTGGCATCTCCAGAGAGAGACCTCCACCCCAAACCCGGAGAGCCTTTGCTGCCAGTCAGTGCAGAACATGTGTGGGGAGCCCTTTTTGGCAAGAGGGCCGCATTCTTTTCTGGGCAACCTTCTGGGGGCCGGTTGCCACTGGTGGGTGGGGCCAGAGGCAAAAGCGGGCAGAGCAATTAATGTAAATTTCCTTTCTCTGTCCTCCACTCAGGCAAGCACTGTCAAGAGTTCAAGGACACATTTCCAGACAGGCAAAAACAGTTTGAGAGTGAGGGAGGGCCTGTGATGGGTGTGGCCTGGGGAGAGTTCCAGGGGCCAAACAGAGAGGCCTGGAGGGCCACATCTGGCCCCCAGGCCTGAGGTTCCCCACCCCTGGTGTAGAGAATGCTGAGCTGGATAGACTGATGGCCTGACTCGGTATAAGGAAGCTTCCTATGTTATGCCATTATTACTGCACCAGCAACATACAAAGGCCAGGTAAAGAGCTTATGATCCAGCCCAGACAGCGGAGGAAAATAACAGTGGGAGGGAGGAGGAATGGTGCTGCAGAGAGATGCTTGGCAAAGTGTTTCTCTCCAACCACATCTAAAGCAGAACAATTTATTATTTCCTCTGCAGAAGCCACATTTTTCTACGAAGCTCTTGCTTAACCCTTCCGGCCGTCGTCCTCAATTGCATCCGAGCCTTACACCAGCATTTCTCGAACTTTGATAGGGATGTGCGGCCTCATCTTTCTTCCCCACCTACCTCACCTGAGCTATTTTAACATTTATCCATAAGCATCCACAGAAAGGCTGCAAGACTGACCAGCGGAAGCGCTTGAAATAATCCAACAACCCCACCCCCACAGCTGCTTAAAGCCATTCAGCCTCCCCAGTGGCTTCTCTCCCCACAGGATTCAGTATCTTTTTCTTCCGTGGGGGAAAAGCATTGGGAGGGGAGGGGGGAGATTGTGAGTGACACACACAGTCACAAGGGAAGAGGGGTTATTTTTCCCACCCCAACATATCATATCCTGACTTTTTCTTTAAAAAAAACACCAAGAGCCAGAGGAAAGACCCACACAACCATGTTTCATGCCTAGCCTTTCCCAGAACTAAACTTGCGAGGTGCGCTTTATATTCTTTTACACTCCAAAAGTGAACTCTCCCTCCTTTTGGGGGAGGGGAGCTCAAAATAAGAGGAAGAATGGTCTGCTTCAAGTGAAGCCAACTGCTTTCCTTTTCTGCATGTGCCTGAAAGAAGAAAGCCCAGGGCACCGACTCACACAGAGGAGCAATGAGCACCTTCTTCTGAAGGGCTGCAAATCTCCCATCCCTCTGCACTAGGAGTGAATGAGCCAGTCCCACAACCAGAGATCTTCCTTCCTTTTTTTTTTTTTTGCTTCTTATGCTATAAGCCACCAGGTGTATCAACGGCACTAAAGTTAAATAGTTTCATGGCAAGGACAGTTATGTGAGTGCAGGAGAGGCAGATCGGCGACCCACAGGCTGCCTTGGCAGAACCAGTTTAGATTCTAGCAAAGGGGCCACCTGATCAGAGTTGCAATCATTTAAGAACATAAGAAGAGCCTGCTGGATCAGGCCAGTGGCCCATCTAGTCCAGCATCCTGTTCTCACAGTGGCCAACCAGGTGCCTGGGGGAAGCCCGCAAGCAGGACCCGAGTGCAAGAACACTCTCCCCTCCTGAGGCTTCCGGCAACTGGTTTTCAGAAGCATGCTGCCTCTGACTAGGGTGGCACAGCACAGCCATCACGGCTAGTAGCCATTGATAGCCCTGTCCTCCATGAATTTGTCTAATCTTCTTTTAAAGCCGTCCAAGCTGGTGGCCATTACTGCATCTTATGGAAGCAAATTTGCTGAGTCTTTACTGTGCGCTGAGTAAAGAAGCACTTCCTTTTGTCTGTCCTGAATCTTCCAACATTCAGCTTCTTTGAATGTCCACGAGTTCTAGTATTATGAGAGAGGGAGAAGAACTTTTCTCTATCCACTTTCTCAATGCCATGCATAATTTTATACACTTCTATCATGTCTCCTCTGACCCGCCTTTTCTCTAAACTAAAAAGCCCCAAATGCTGCAACCTTTCCTCTTAAGGGAGTCGCTCCATCCCCTTGATCATTCTGGTTGCCCTCTTCTGAACCTTTTCCAACTTTATAATATCGTTTTAGAGATGAGGCGACCAGAACTGTACACAGTATTCTTTGAGAACTCTTGGGTGGATGCCATCCGCGCCTGGTGATTTGTCAGTCCATTTGTCAGATTTGTCAGATTTGTCAGTCCATTAAGCCTAGAACTTCCTCTCTCGTTACCACTATTTGTCTCGTTCCTCAGAATCCCTTCCTGCAAATGTTAGTTCAGGTTCAGGGATCTGCCCTATATCTTCCACTGTGAAGACAGATGCAAAGAATTCATTGAGCTTCTCTGCAATCTCCTTATCGTTCTTTAGTACACCTTTGACTCCCTTATCATCCAAGGGTGCAATCACCTCCCTAGATGGTCTCCTGCTTTGAATGTATTTATAGAATTTTTTGTTGTTGGTTTTTATGTTCTTAGCAATGTGCTCCTCAAATTCTTTTTTAGCATCCCTTATTGTCTTCTTGCATTTCTTTTGCCAGAGTTTGTGTTCTTTTTTATTTTCTTCATTTAGTTGTCCCATCGAAGTAATGCTTCATACGACATTATTCGTCCTCTAGGATGCACACCTTAATGTGTGAGGGGAGTTGAGAGTGTTGAAGAAGCTGAGAGCAATGCCGTCAGGAGTCTAGAGCAAGAGGCTAGGCTCCTAGCAGGGGCACCCAAGGCGGAATGGTCAAAGCTGAGACACCAGACTAAGATGCATTCAGACTCAGAGGAAGGCAGCAGTAAACCACCTCTGAATACCTCTTACCAAGAAAACCCTATGAACAGAGTATCCAAAATGCAACATGAGATAGTGCTGGAAGATGAGACCCTCCCGCAAGGTCAGAAGGCACTCACGGAACTACTGGGGGAGAACAACGGACAAGTATGAGTAGCGCTGTGAGTAATGTCGCAGCTGGGTCAAAGCCAAAAGGAAGCCCAGAGGCTGATGCGCACAGATGCGAAAGGAGAGTCCGGAGTTGTACGACACACACAATAGGAACATGGAATATGAGAAGCATGAACCAGGGAAAGTTAGAAATTGTCAAGCAAGAAATGGAACGTATCAACATTACAATACTTGGTGTGAGTGAATTAAAATGGACAGGAATGGGACATTTTCAATCAGGCAACTACAAAATATTTTATGCAGGAAATGATAATAATAAATAAAATAATAATAATACATTTTATTTTTCAGCCACCTATCTGTCCGGGTTAGGGACACTCTAGGCGACGAACAACAGAATAAAAGCAATACATATACATCAACATAATCAAATTTTAAGCTAAAAAACCATCCGTTAATTCAATTATAACATAAATTAATCTGTCCCAATCTTGTAGGCCTGCCTGAACAGCCGGGTCTTCAAGGCTCGGCGATAGCTGGACAGGGAGGGAGCATGTCTGAGATCGAAAGGGAGGGAGTTCCAGAGGGTGGGGGCCACAACAGAGAAGGCCCTCTCTCTGGTCCGTACCAGCCTAGCTGTTCTCACCGGTGGGACCGAGAGAAGGTCTTGCGAGGCTGATCTCGTCAGGCGGCACAATCGGTGATTCTGGAGGCGTTCCTTCAGATAGACTGGGCCGAAACCGTAGAGGGTTTTAAAGGTCAACACCAACACCTTGAATTGGGCCCGGTAGACAACTGGTAACCAGTGAAGATCTAATAACACTGGGGTGATATGCTCCCAGCGACGGCTATGCGTAATCAAGCGTGCCGCCGCATTCTGTACCAGCTGTAATTTCCGGACCGTTTTCAAGGGTAACCCCACGTAGAGCGCATTGCAGTAGTCTAGGCGAGAGGAGACCAGGGCATGTATCACCTGAGGGAGCAGATGAACAGGAAGATAGGGACGCAGTCTCCGTATCAGATGTAATTGATACCAAGCTGCCCGGCTCACTGCTGTAATCTGAGCCTCCATGGACAGCTGGGAGTCAAGTATGACCCCAAGACTGCGGACCTGGTCCTTCAGGGGTAAACTTACCCCATCAAGCATCAGGTCAGTAATTCCTAATTTCCTTTTATCTCCCACAAGTAATACCTCAGTCTTGTCGGGGTTCAGCTTCAGCCTATTCTCTCCCATCCATCCACTTACGGATTCTAGGCACTTGGACATGGTGTTCACAGCCAACTCCAGTGAGGACTTGAATGAGAGATAGAGCTGAGTGTCATCTGCGTACTGATGGCACTGCAACCCAAAACTCCTGATGATTGCTCCCAGCGGTTTCACATAGATGTTGAATAGCATGGGAGAGAGGATAGAACCCTGTGGCACTCCACAATGAAGAGGCCAAGGGTCTGAAACCTCATCTCCCAATGCCACCCGTTGCTGCCTATCTGAGAGATAGGAACGGAACCACTGCAGGACAGTGAGAAATGAGAAATCAAGAAGAAACGGGGTTGCTTTAATAGTGAGAAGTGATGTAGCAAAAGCAATTAAGAGCTATTGCCTTAATATCCCATCCAAGTAAAGTAATGCTCAAGATTCTACAACAAAGGCTCTTACCATATATGGAGCGAGAAATGCCAGATGTCCAAGCTGGATTTAGAAAGGGAAGAGGTACCAGAGATCATATCGCAAACATACGTTGCACAATGGAACGGACCAAGGAATTTCAGAAGGAAATCACCCTGTGCTTTATAGATTACAGCAAAGCCTTTGAATGTGTAGATCGTGAAAAACTATGGAATGCTTTAAAAGAAATGGGGGTGCCACAGCATCTGATTGTCCTGATGCACAACCTATACTCTGCACAAGAGGCTACTGTAAGGACAGAATATGGAGAAACCGATTGGTTCCCCATCGGAAAGGGGGTGAGACAGGGGTGTATTTTATCACCCTATTTGTTTAGTCTATATGCAGAACATATACGGAAAGCAGGATTGGACCAAGATGAAGGAGATGTAAAAATTGGAGGAGAAATATCAATAATTTAAGATATGCAGACGGTACCATACTACTAGCAGAAACCAGTCATGATTTGAAACGAATGCTGATGAAAGTTCAAGAGGAAAGCACAAAAGCAGGACTACAGCTGAACATTAAGAAGACTAAAGTAATGACAACAGAAGATTTATGTAACTTTAAAGTTGACAACGAGCACATTGAACTTGTCAAGGATTATCAATACCTTGGCACAGTCATTAACCAAAATGGAGGCAATAGTCAAGAAATCAGAAGGCAGCTAGGACTGGGGAGGGCAGCTATGACAGAACTAGAAAAGGTCCTCAAATGCAAAGATGTATCACTGAACACTAAAGTCAGGATCATTCAGACCATGGTATTCCCGATCTCCATGTATGGATGTGAAAGTTGGACAGTGAAAAAAGTGGATAAGAGAAAAATAAAGTCATTTGAAATGTGGTGTTGGAGGAGAGCTTTGCGGATACCGTGAAAGACGATAGAACAAATTAAACCAGAACTGTCACTAGAAGCTAAAATGATGTAACTGAGGTTATCATACTTTGGACACATCATGAGAAGACATGATTCACTAGAAAAGACTATAATGCTGGGAAAAACAGAAGGGAATAGAAAAAGAGGAAGGTCAAACAAGAAATAGGTTGATTCCATAAAGGAAGCCACAGACCTGAACTTACAAGATCTGAACAGGGTGGTTCACGACAGATGCTGTTGGAGGTTGCTGATTCATAGGGTTGCCATAAGTCAAAATCTACTTGAAGGCACATAACATGGCATTATTTTCTCAGTTCTCAGCAATTTTGCACATATGATCTTGGTACTCTCTGCAACCCCACCTGTAAGGCAGGCCTGTATTACCCCCATATTTCAGCCAGGACAACTGACACTCAGGAGGGGAAAAATTTTATTTATTTATTTATTTAATTAAGCTTATATACCGCCCGACTAGCAACAGCTCTCTGGGCAGTGAACATTAAAAATACAATAAAAATAACACAACACAGTATATCACAATACAAAACTGTACAAAAAACTGTACAGTCTAAAATCAAAATATAATAATTTAGAATTAACAGGAATTAAAATGCCTCAGAGAAGAGAAAGGTTTTAACCTGGCGCCGAAAAGACGATAGTGTCGGCGCCAGGCGCACCTCCTCGGGGAGACCATTCCATAGTTCGGGGGCCACCACTGAGAAGGCCCTAGATCTTGTCACCACTCTCCGGGCTTCCCTATGAGTCAGAACCCGGAGGAGGGCCTTCGCAGTAGACCGTGGTGTACGGGCCGGTTCATATCGGGAGAGGCGTTCCGACAGATATCGTGGTCCCGCGCCGTATAAGGCTTTATAGGTAAGTACCAACACTTTGAATCTGGCCCGGAAGCATATTGGAAGCCAGTGCAAACGGGCTAGCACAGGTGTTATATGCTCAGACCGCTTAGTTCTTGTTAGCACTTTGGCCGCCGCATTTTGCACTAGCTGTAGCTTCCGAATCGTCTTCAAAGGTAGCCCTACGTAAAGCGCATTGCAGTAGTCCAGACGCGAGGTTACCATAGCATGTACCACTGATGTGAGGTCCTCCTTACTCAGATAGGGACGTAGCTGGGCTACCAACCGAAGTTGGTAGAACGCATTCCGGGCCACCGAGGCTACATGAGCCTCAAGTGTGAGGGAAGAGTCTAAGATGACTCCCAGACTACGCACCTGTTCCTTTAGGGGGAGTGTAACCCCATCCAGGACAGGGTATATATCCACCATCCGATCAGAGAAACCATCAGAGAAAAAGAGAGACTTGCCTTCCAAGCTAGCGGCCATCACTTCAGCTTATGGAACTTGCTGCTACAAGACGTTTTTAACAGGCAGGCAGTCAAGTTTATTTATTTAAATGTTTATAAACAGTGCTTTCATATAAAATATAACAAGGTGGTTTACAGACTAAAAATGCAATTATTACAATAAAAATGTCAAAGACATCAATAGGAACTGGTTGGCAAAGAATCTCAGGGTTGAACGGCTTGCCTGAATAATACAGTTTTTAGAAGAGATCTAAAAACAAAGCAGGAATCGCTCCTGCCAAACCTCTATCAGGAAGGAGTTCCACAGGGCAGGCCCTGCCACACTTCAGGCTCGGCTGCTGGAAAAGGCCAGCCAAACCTCAGAGGTGCAGGGGCAGGCCCCAAAATGCCCCTTAGACGACAGCAGCGATCAAGGCGGAACATAAGGAATCAGGCGGTCTTTAAGGTACTTCGGGTTAGGGTTATTTAGGGCTTGGTGAATTAACACAAGAACCTTGAACTGGGCCCATTAGCAAACTGATAACCAGAGCACCTCTCTCAGCAGCGGAGTAATGCGTGTGAGCAGCCTGGCAGCTGCATTCTGCACTAGCTGCAGCTTCCGGACAGGATAACAAGGGCAGCCCCACATAAAGCGTGTTACAGTTAGTGAGACTTGAGGTTACCAAGTTCCCCGGGGTTCAAGCAGCAGCTATGAATCATTTTTCCCTGCTTGTGGGCTTCCCGGAAGTATCCGGCTGGCCACTGTGGAAAGCAGGATGCTGGATCAGACTGACCTTTGGCCAGATCCAGCAAGGCTTCCTAGGCTTATGGCCACCTCCTGAGTTCACAGCAGAGGCTCCATTTCTTTCCAGCCTACAGCACTCCCTCGAATGCCGAACGTGGGTGGCATGTGCCGACAGAAATAGAACCAAATGGGGTCAACTGAGAAAACAAGGAGGAGGTTATCAGCATGTTCTGGGGAAACCTGAGATTTGCGGAAGTATCTTTTTTAAACACACACACACGCACAGTAACAAGGTAATAAACCCACACACTAGTGCAGCAGGATAGGTGGGAAAGACAGTATAAGGAACACTGGAAGCTGCCTTGCACAGAGTGAGAACATTGGTCCATCTAACTCAATATTATCTACTCTGACCGGCAGCACCCCTTGAAAGTTTTCCCAGCCCTTTCTGGAGACACCAGGGATTGAACTTGGGACCTTCCGCATGCATGGCAGATCCCTCCCCACAGAATCCCCTGCTTCTATACAGCTTGTTGTGTCATGGAGGAGGGCATTACATGGCAGGCTGGCAGGAACTCTGAACAGGAACCTTCCTGCTGGGTGGGTGGCGACGCAGAGCTTGGAAAAGTTTTTTTTGAACTACAACTCCCATCAGCCCAACCCAGTGGCCATGCTGGCTGGGGCTGATGGGAGTTGTAGTTCAAAAAAAGTAACTTTTCCAAGCTCTTGATGCGCTGCAACTTGTTCCTGCAGATTCTACTTGTCTTTGTCACCTGACCATTCTCCAAACTTAAAGCGAAACTATGAAAAGCAGCAGAAGCTAGAGGGGAGGGGGGCAACTGTTCCTGAAGTGGGTAGGCCAATTCCCGATCCCACACACATTTGGTGTCAGAAGTGACAAAATGCCGTCTACTTTCCCTAGAGCACAACTCCTCAGTGCTGAGGCAGTATCCCATTGTTCCAACTGCAGAATGAAGCTCGATTCAGACATCCCTCTGGACTCACCAAAAGCCTTCTTAAATCTCTTCCAAAAGTCCCTGGGGGAGTTGCAGGGTGGGGGAGAACCACTCTCCTAATCCCACCTGCCTTGGCACCATCTGTTCTCCCTCCCCCTTTCCCTGCCGCCCTGTCAGTCTGACCAATCCAAAACTCAGGTTCACAGGCCTTGCATCTCCTTAGTAACAGATCTCTGATGGCGGAGTCCTCCCTCAACCAACCCCATAATCTACGTGGTATTTGAGTGCTTTGCAAAGGGGGAAGAGTTTTCTGACAACAGCACAGCAGAGCAGACGGAAAGGGCTCTGGGGCGCGGGGAGGGGGGAAGGAAAGGGGAGAACAGGAAGATGCCCACTGAAACCAGGTGTTCTCATGATGTCACCAAGCGGCTGCCGGGCTGCCCCTCCGCCTCCCTGACTTACGATCTAGCAAGCAGGAGGAAATCAAAGGACGTGCAGAAGGACTTTTAAAAACAGCAAAAGTATAAAAGGTTTTGCAATTTGGAAAGTCACAGGAACATGCACTGAAAAGTGTGGGATGCATGAATGAATGACTAACACCCAGCAAGCAAATCAGGATACAAGCATGACGAAGGCTCGCCTAACTACCCCAAGAACAAATCGGAACGAATGCTAAATAAAGACCAGATACGTGGCTCGTCCAGACTGGTGGGGGTTTTTTTTTTGGGGGGGAGGTTTATTCCGCAACATGTCATTGACACAATAAGGGACCATCAACACCTCATCCCTCTTTATTAATTGTTCTGTGATGATTCCCCAATGTTACCATATTATTGCCATCTGGAGGGGCCATCTTGTGCTATAGCGCAACAAAAAAGGGACAAGAACACCCCAGGACATTTGTGGTATGAGAAGTTGCAGGAAGTTCTGGGACACCTATTGGAAATGAAGCCATATGACTGCCCCAAAACTTTTGCAGGCACAAACATTATTGAAACCAGGATTATGTGTAACTACAATAACAATGCCACCATGAGTACAAATCATCCTTTTTATTGTGCATTCATGACATCTGGAAGGGCCTATAATCTAACTTCTGCAGAAGTTTTGTGCAAGAAAATCAGGATGGAAGCTGAATAAACAGGTCAGCTGGAGGAGAAGAAGAGCCATCTTACTAACACAGCTGATAAAAAGTCCAAAAGAAACAAAAAAAATCTCTTGACAACACTGACGCAGGCCAATCAACACTGAAACAAGGTGAGCCTCCAAAGAGAGAGTGTTCAAAAGCTTGAGTCCAACCTCCAAGTTACAGTTTATAAACAGAAGTTCAGCCCTGCTGGATCAAGCCGGATACCTCTGGGATGAACAGCTCCTTCACCTGGTGCTCTGAGATAAACTGCTGCTGTGCATGGAAGTTCCACTTAGCTATTGTGGCTTAAAAAGCCCTCCCTCCTCCTCTGTAAATTTGCTCAGTCCTTCCAAAAGCCAACTGCTGCATCATGGTGCATAATTAGGAAGTGATTGAAGGAGTGCTTCCTTTCGTATGGTTAAAACTGAACGGCCGAAATGAGTTTATGGGGGCCGGAGGAAGGACATAGCAAGCATCAATGCACGTGCAGGCTCTTTCGTCCTGATCGGAGAGCCACACAGTCCTCGCTTTTAAAATCCAGGCAGCTTAGACGGGTATCTTTGCTGTCAAGCCTTTAATCAGCCTGTGCTCAGCGCCTCTAGTTTCTTCCTTCTGCACGTGCTTTTACTTTCCCTGTGTGGTTAACCCACTTAACCCCCCCCCAGGACTACACAACACACACACGCATATATTTATTAAAAATATTTATATACTGCCCCACACTCAAAGGGTACCTAGACGGGGTACCAAAATAAAAAAAGAAAGCTAAATAGAAAACACGGTTTGGCTTCAATAAAATACTCGTATAGAGTAAATACTCATATGCAGGTCTTTTATCGAACTGAAATGGCATTCTGCACAGTTTTATATTTGTATACATTTATAATACATTGGAAGCTGCTTTATACCGAGTCAGTGTAAAGTCCATCTAGCTCAGTATCGTCTACACTGACCGGCAGTAGCTCTCTAGGGTTTCAGATGGGGGGGCTCTTCCTGCCCTACTTGGAGATGCTGGCGGTTGACACCTCGGACCTTCTGCGTGTAAAGCAGGGGCTCCACCACTAAGCTACGGCCCTTCCCCAATAATTCTTGATTTAAGGCATTTATATACTGCTTAATATTTTGCATTTCTAAGCACACTATACACACGTGCCCACACAAGAATGCCATTGCAGGCCACTAACCGGGCAATGCCTGTAGTCTGGGAAAGAACTCTACAAGGCTGTTTGTGACCAAGTCAAATAGTGACAACCACAGCCTGACAGGGGCTTCCAGGCAAGGAATGCCCTGAGACCTCCTTGGGTGGAGGATATGTTTGACACTCTAACCACTACACCACACTGCCATAGCAGAAAAAGTGGGCTGTGGGGGGGGGAGGAGAATGGCAACAAAAGGATGTCATTTGGGGGGTGTGCCTAACCTGGTGCCTTCTGCCACCAAGCTGTTGTTTTTTTAAAATTGAGTTCAAGGATCTAGTCCCAGAGAAGCGCTAGAACTAAATGAGCGTTGGGGTGGCACCTTCTGCTGCCAAGCTGTTGTTTTTTAAAACCCAATTCAAGGATCTAGTCCCAGGGAAGCACTGGAGCCAACTGAGCGTACCATGCAGAGCTGGCCAATGTTCCGCCGCCAAGAAATTATGCTAACGAGTCACATTATGCAAATCAACACTCAATTATGCACAAGCTGCAGTTCCTTCCAATTATGAGCCATTTTTGAAAGCCCTTAATTCTTGGAGCAGCCAAAGTCATATGTGGGGGGCTGATATGCAACAGTTTGCTTGGACAGAAGAGGCCATTCAGGATGACACTCGCATGGCACATGTAAGGAATGCAGGAAACTGCTTTAGACACCAGGCTATTTCTACATCTAGCCTGGTACTGTCTGTTCTGACTGGCAACAACTCTCCAGGGTGTCTGGCAAAGAGGGGGCCTTCTCCATCAACTGCTACATCTGGGACCCCATGAGGCCCTCCAGATGCTGTCAGACTCCCAAACTCAGGTCACCCAAAATGCTTTCAAAATTCACACTCTTCTGAATTTCACAATGCAGTTTCTCTAGCCATGTAATGTGTGCAAAAGTGCACATAATAGGACAGAGCGTGCCATTAAAAAAAATGCACCCATTAGTGAAACTAACATGCAAGAATGCGTTACATTAGGGGAAACCACTGTGCAAAAACCGTGCAGATGAGGCAAAACTGCATAACAAACATGTGCATGTTAGCAGAAGTACGCACGAGGAAGCTGATGAAATTTTCAGGAGGACTTTTTTTTTAAATGCAACCTGACGTGGAAAGATGGGGAACCGAACTGAAGACTAGAAAAAGCAAAGAAACTAAGAGAAACTGAAATGGACAGACTCACCTATCCCGACTTCCGGCCGAGGCTGTTTAGCTGTAAGCGAGACTTTCAGAGGTGAACAACGCAGGGAAAGAAACAAAAACTCAGAGGAGGAGGAGGAAGTTTGCACCCCTTGCCTCTCCGATTCAGCACAGCCACAGTTTACTCCTGTGTGCGAACATGACTGAGAAGCAGCCACACACACGGCTGCTACCAGGAGCTGGGATGGTCCTGGCTGCTGGCCCATTCTGGGTGCTTGCCTTTAAAGCCCCCAAACGGGGACACCTTTTGAAGGAAGGGTGGGATAGAATTATAGGGTGGTCTCCTACCTACCTCTGCTTAGAGTAGACCCATTGAAATCAATGGACCTGTTTTAGTCCTGCTCATTGATTTCAACATGTCCACTCTGAACAGGACAAGCACTGGACACATCCTGTCATTTTCATCATTGTTGCCTTGGACACTTCCTGAAATAGAGAGACAGGGCACGCATTGATTTATTTATTAAATGTATATCCCACCCTTCCTCCCAGAAGGAGCCCAGGGGGCGGCATTTACTTGAGAACAAGCCATAGAAACAAGCCCATGCCCTGTGGAAGACACTGCAATTTAATAAGCAGGTGGTTTTAAAAAAGATTTAGCATTCACCTCATTCATCCTTCTTCTTTAAAAAAATGAACCTCCCATCCATAAGCATGTCACTGCTTTCAAAAATAAAGCATCAAAGAGAGGAGAGATAGCCACGCATGGCCAAGAGCCAAGTAGGTCGCGTGAGAGTCAATCATGCACTCGATGTCGGGTGTTTCCAGCACCAGTTGCCAGGGACGAACAATCAGGGTGTGCATTTGGGGAGGTGGGGGCGGGGGAAGCACTAAGCGTTCTTTGACTTCATTCACCCACAATCATCTCTAGGCCGGGTCCAAAGGTCCAAAGATGGAAAACACATCTGGCAAGCCAGCCACCGGCGCATAAAACACTCACTGCCCAAAACGTAAGCAAACAAAAACCTATACCCCATGATCCCAAGAAGCTCCAAAGGCCAGTGGAAGACTAGATTTACGTATTTATTTTGTACTTCCCAAGCAAACTTTTTAAAAAGTATTTTGTTTATTTATTTTGATCCCACCCTTTCTTCCAAAAGGGCCCAGGGTGGCAAAGTTCAAAATGTTAAAACAATACAATTTAAAACAAAACATATCTAAAACAATCAAAACCATCTAGAAATGTTTAAAAACAACCCCATACCCTCACAGTTAATAACTGCAGGGTTGCTGTGGCCAATGCCTATCAGCCATCAAATGCCTAGGTAAATGGGAATGTCTTTGAAATTTATCCTGAAAGCCAGTAGTGGGGAAGTTCCACTAATGGGGAACTACTACTGGGAAGGCCCTGCCACGGGTCAATGCCAGCTGGTCTGCAGCCAGGCAGTACTTCCATCGAAGCTTCAAAAGCAACATGTTTTGAACATTGTTTTGTTTTAACTTGCAATGCTTTGAACATTTAAGAGCTCATGTTGTGTAGCGGTTAAGAGTGTGGAGCCAGGACTTGGGAGGTCAGCACTGAAATCCCCATTCAGCACGAAACTTACCAAATGACCCTAGGGCCAGCCACAAGCTCTCAACCCAACCCACCTCACAAGACTGTTGTAAAGATAAGGAGCGGGGGGGTGGAGAAGAGAGGAGAAAACAATGTGTGTCACCTATAGCTATTTGGAGGATTGGTGGGGGATATAATTTGCCATAAACAAATACGGGGGAAAGTAGTGGATGAGGCCACACAAGGTGGGCCAAGGTTTGAAGTTGAAACCAGGATTTGTAACACCACCAACTCTCTATTCCAGGGGCAGCCATTGTGGTGCCCTCCAGATGTTGCTGGACTGCAACTCGCAGCAGCCTGCACAGCCAATGGACAAGGAAGGTGTGAGTTGTAACCACACAACTTCTGGAGGGCCCCACGTTGATTATTCCTGCACTATCCACTAGATTAAATCACCTGCCAGATATTAGCCATGACAGTCAAATGAAATCTCCTTGTGCACAGGCAAGATAACATACTCTGGGCCCAACCAACAAGGGGACACCATCATCCCAACATAGTCATTCTCATGCCTTGCTTATGGACATCCAGAGGTATCCAGAGGGCCACTGACGGGAACACCACCTGACTGGAAGGATCTTCCAGCACATTTCCATTCTCCTTAAGATGCATTTGTTTCGATAGCAGGATTGCTAACCAATTTCATCACCAACGGGAATCCCTCCAACAGAAGAACTCCCCCATACCCCCTGATTTACCTACCCACCTCCTAAGCTGCCCCTCCTTCATCTGAGCCCTGCTGCTTCCCAAACGCTCAAGGACCTCACTCTTTTACCTTACAGCCTCCACTTAGGGAAGTTTCCTACCACGTCCACAGCGCCAACAATGGCATGGCGATCACCAGCAAGTCAGCACAAGCGCGGCAGGGAGGAGCCCTGCCCTGCTCACCTCCAAGTTCAGACAGAGAAAGCGAGCAGGTAAGAAGAGAGGAAAAAGTGAGTGGCGTCATTGCCATCTGTCAAGAAACCGGCCTCAGTTCCGCCAAGGTTCGTTCCACCACCGCCCTGGTCAAGACAGGTCACTCGTTAGGAAGTTACTTCATGTTTAAGACGGAAAGGCAAGAGAAACTCTGACACAGAAATACACAGAAGGAGGTGAGGATCGCTGGGCAATTTCCAACCCATGCATATCCTGCAGCTTCCTGCAGAAATCCCCTACCTTTTCGTACCACAAATACTCTGGGGGTGCATTCTGTGCTGCTTTTGTTGCCCTATAGACCCTCCTGAGAGCCATAAGGTGGAAGCATTGCAGAGCAACTAATAAACCCACCACTAACACACTATTATTGCGTCAAGAGCGTGTTGCAGAATACACCTGCAATTAAAGACACCAGGCTGGAAGGGGTGCTCAGACTGGCTGGAATGTGTCCTTGATAATGCCCCATGCTCACCTGGTGGGAGATGGAGAGAGTGCGCACAAGCACACACACATATATGCACACAAACATAGAAATCTCTGGCTTTTGCAGCCATTTTAGAAAGGTGATAGTCATAGCCCCCCAGACGTTTGTCCACAAGGAAATATGGATCTTGGCCTGGGGAAAAAAGCCACCCTCAGTTCTGCTGTAATGCCTGTCACTATAGGACTGTAGGTCACCCCACTGAGTCTCATTGCTAGGTGAGGATTGAACCTGGATCTCGATAGCCTTGCATAAGCCTCTTTCAACAAGCCTTTTAAGTAGAGACCTTATCCCAGTCTGCATCTGCATTGGAATTGTTTTAAGATTTTTTAAAAGATTTTTTATTTTTAAGATGCTTTTATGATATTATTATTTATTAGATTGATTAGTCGCTTAATACCTGAAGGTCCCCAAGTGACTTACACAATATTAAAACAATAACAAATCAAACACACTATAAAAACATAACAGTAAGCAGCAAGACAATAGAAATAGCACCCCCCAAGCAGCCCCAGCAAGGTTTGGCAGCATATTAAAAGAAATCATCATCTCAATCTAGCAAATGCCTGTGAGAAAAGTCCTGTCTCTGCCTGGCAACGAAAAGATGTCGATGAAGGCACCAGGCAGACCTCCCTGGGGAGAATATTCCACAGATGGGGAGCCACCACTGAAAAGGTCCTCTCCTTTGTCACAACCTTCCCAGCCTCCCTCAGAGGGGAGACCTGGAGAAGGGCCTCAGAGGAAGAGGGTTTGTTTTGTTTTTATGATGTTTTATAGATGTTTTTAGTATTTTGTCATTTGTTTGCTGCCCTGGGCTCCTTCTGGGAGGATGATGATGGTGATGGTGATGATGATGATGATTAACAACACATTCTGCATACAGGTTCAGTTCCTTGGCATTTCTCCAGGTAGGGCTGGGAGAGGCCCTCCTGCCTGGAACCCTAAGGAGCTGCTGCCAGTCAGTGTAGGCAATACTGAGCTACATGGATCAACGGTCTGACTCAGTACAAGGTGGCTTCCTAGGTTCCCAATTCTGAGTTTCCAAATGCTTCAGATCCTGCGCTTCCCAAAAGAGAGGGAAAACTGATGGGGATGAAGGGACTCATCCCCAAGGTCAACAACCGCTTTATGTCTGGGAGCAAAGCCCTTGCTGTTTCTTTTGAGGAAGTACATCTGTTTATTTTCTACTCTGCCTTCCTCTGCAAGCAGCTACTGTTCTTCCCCCCCCCCCAAAAAAGGAGCCTTCCTTGTTAAAAATAAATTTTGGACAACATAGGAGGAACTCCCTCAGAGGGAAGGCTGACAAAGCTGGCTCTTGTTGCCCGCTTTTCTCCAGCTGGGCTGAGTCTACGCAGTGATCAATGATCTTTCAAAAGCAGCTGAACAAAGTTCTTATATATGACAAGATGATTTCAGACACTGCAGTGCACAAGGAGGCAACGGAAGGATTGACAGCTCGATAATTGGGTTTCTAAACAGGATGCTTTAACAAAGAGGCCCTCCAGAGTGGTTTGTGCGTGTGTCTGTTTTTGCAGACATGTTCTGCCACATGCAACTGATGCAATCATAGTGCATTAGGGGTGGATTTATACTGGACTGTCCACACACCTCACTCCGCTTTATTAGTTGTTCTGTGACACTTCCCCAATATTGCCATACTCTTGCCATCTGGAGGGGCAATCACACACTATAGCACAGCGAAGGTGGGACAAAAATGTCCCAGCACATTTGTGCTATGAAAAGTTTCAGCAGGAAACTAAGGGACACACATCAACTGGAAATGACACCGTATGTCTGCCCTAAACCTTTTGCAGGCACCAACAGTACTGAGATCCAGTTTAGTGCAGGGTTTATTTATTTATTTATTTATAGTGCAGGGTTGATTTGATTTAAATTGCTTATCTGAAGGACTCAATTTTAATTATTTAAATCACAGTTTAAATCACTAGTGATAAAGATTCTGTTTAATCCTTTTTCAGGAGACGTACATTATATTTTAGTATAAGCGTAATATTCAGAGATGTAGGTTTCATTATTTATTTATTTATTAAATTTATATCCCGCCCTTCCTCCCAGCAGGAGCCCAGGGCAGCATGAGAAGGTAGGCACACACCTACACCTAATTCAGGCAGTTACTCTGAATCGTTTTCAGATTTTCATAAAGAAATAGAATGATAATTTGGTCATTTTAGTACGAAAGCAGAACGAACTGGTGAAGTCATTCAGGAGATGAACCAGTTCAATTTATCATATTTTTGTCACAATGTGCCAGAATCACCACCACCAAACAGGCTTTTAAATTGTACCAATATGATTGTTTACTCTTCTAGTTTGTTTTTTTCTTCAACAAACAACATTAACAAAACATGGACATGCATTTCCCTTCTACAGCGGAGGAGACATGCAACCATCGTTTCTTCAGACTTCACGACTGCATGAATATGTTTGGTTTTGGTTTCACTTTCTATTTCCCGCCCCCATCCCTTGCATTTATATCCAGACTCCTCCTCCTCGTTCAAATCTATCTCCCCATATTCTCTATTCATTGACCTCTATCTCTGCACTTAGAGAGAGTCAAGGCCGAGAGCGAGCGAGCGCACTTTATGTACACCACCTGTAGAATTGCACTGATCAGGTTATCTCCCATTTCCATAAACTGCTGTTAACATATTCATAGAATATAATCAGAAGTTGTAGAATTAGTATTCATTATATCTTTGACCTAAGCCTTTTAAAATAATTGTTTCAAGAAAATTTTGAAGTCCGATTTAAATTTTAAAAATCCAATTTAAAAAAACATTAATTTTTTATCAGCCCTGGTTTGGTGTAGTGACTAGAATTGTCGGATGAGGACCTGGGAGTGCAGAGTTCAAATCCCTGCTTGGCCATGAATTTCACTCGGTGACCTTGGGCCTGTCACTGTCTCTCAGCCTAACCTACCTCACAGGGTTGTTGCGAGGATAAAATGGAGAGGGAGGAGAACCATGTTTGTACGCCACCTTAACTAAATTAATAATAATTTTAAAGGTTCTCCTGTTTAAAGAGTCATTCGACTCAAGATATCATAAACAGGCAAAGGACAGCAGTTTTCAAACCTGCTGGCCTCATCAAAACTACAAGGAAACCCTCATCCAACACGCCACCCCTGCATATTGCAAAGGATTCTGGGTACGCCCACAAGGCCCCGGGAGACACCAATATATGACGTCCATGCTATAAAGGGCTGCGACGATGCCAACAGGCTGCCAAGACAGCTGGAAAGACCCGAAATTATAAACTGGTCAGCTTGCTTGTTCCAGCCATAAACTGCCACAACACATCGGTCCATCACAGCAAGGATCAGAGAGAGAAAACAAAAGGAAGGAAACGGCACAGAGGAATGTATAATCATAGAACATGGGCAGACAGCCGCAAACAATAAAAATGAAAATGGGAAGCTTCATTTGCTCTCGGGACAACAACCGCCGCAAGAGACTGTAAACAAGCAGCATGTGCTTTGCATGCAGAAGGTCCCGGGTTCAATCCCCAACAGCATCTCCATGGCCATGCTGGCTGGGGGCTGATGGGAGCTGTAGTCCAAAGCCTCTGGTGTAGGACTACAGAATTACTGGTCAAGTGACCAACCAAACATCGTCAACTGAGTTCATTGGAACTTTTCAGTGTTGCATTCACATCCTCCAAAGAGCCCAAGGAGGTGTCCTCTCCCCCTCCTCATTTCATCCTCACCAAAAGTGGGCAGGACCCCAGGCAAAAGCCAGCACAGCCACAGATGTGACTCTTACCTATGCACCATGCAAAAGCCAGAGGTTTATAGAAACACACATACGCACACACACCCTTAGCTCCAACCATCCAAGAAAGCAAGGGGCATTATGAAAATTTAAAGACATGTTCCAGCCAGGCAAAAGCACTTGAGGAGGGCCTGCAGCAAGGCTTTTGTTGTTATTGCTATGTGCCTGCAAGTCGACTACGACTTATGGCGACCCTATGAATGAGTGACCTCCAAGAGCATCTGTCATGAACCACCCTGTTCAGATCTTGTAAGTTCAGGTCTGTGGCTTCCTTTATGGAATCAATCCATCTCTTGTTTGGTCTTCCTCTTTTTCTACTCCCTTCTGTTTTTCCCAGCATTATTGTCTTTTCTAGTGAATCATGTCTTCACATGATGTGTCCAAAGTATGATAATCTTAGTTTTATCATTTTGGCTTCTAGTGACAGTTCTGGTTTAATTTGTTCTAACACCCAATTATTTGTCTTTTTCACAGACCATGGTATGCACAAAGCTCTCCTCCAACACCACATTTCAAATGAGTTGATTTGGAGCAAGGCTAGTGAGAAGAAACATGGCCCAGAGCGTGTCCTGAGGCCACACAGAGAGGGATGGCCATATTTAGCCCCCAGTCCTAAGTTTCCTCACTCTTGCTTTCAATGAACAAATCTGGCAACAGCGACTTGCACTGCATTGTCCAGCTACTGAAAAGTCAATTCTGCCACAAGGAATTTTTAAAAACAAAGCAGAATATCAAAACTCTTGTAACTCCTACAGCTTAAAACTAGGCCAAGAGTACTGCTTAGATGGGAGTCCAACCCCAGCATGCAATGCATCAAAGCCAAAGGGGTGCCACAGAGCACACCACGGAGAGGTACGAAACTGGGATTCAACTCTCGTCAGTGAGTGCTGTGTCACTCAAACCCAACAGTTTCACCCCATGCATCGTAAGGGCAATGATTTTACCCACAATGTGTGTGTGTGGCCATTATTCGATTACAATCCTGGTTTGGGGGGGGGAAAGGTTCAAGGCTGTTAACCTCCACACTGGCACAATCTCAGGGCAGATTTATGCCCTTGCCAAGATAAGCACTCTTTAAAAACAGGGTCTCATAATATTTAAATCTGCTCAGCTGTTCTACAGGAAATCCATGCACCCATCAGTCAGTTATGCCTCTGTGGGGCTCTTGCCAAACACCCCCCCCTTCAATGTTTTGTTCTCATTGATAGCTAAGTGTTTTGGAGTGGGGCGGTGGGGAGACAGAGAAAAACATTGCATATGTTTGTAACCATCGTCTGTACTCCAATCTTGAGAGAGGAGAGGAAAGATGTACTGTGGGCATATAAGCAAAAGCAATTTCAAGAGTCTGTAAACCCATAAGCGCAAAGATGTCCATTTATAGCCAGGGTTGTACACCACCATCTCTTAGAGCCGCACAGATTCTTACTTTTTTGCCGCAGAATTTCAACTGTTTGTTTTAAGTACGCACAGCCTCAATTATGATGTTCAGCAAGCACCCAATTATGATGTTAACTGTGGCCAGATACACACCATACATTTAAAGGACATTCGAAACAACTTATTCCCCCCTCCAAAGAATCCTGGGAACTGTAGTTCACCCCTCACAGAGCTACAATTCCCAGCAACCTTTTAAAAAACTATGGTAAAAAAAACACTAAACCTCCATAGGGGCCCTAGTAAAACCAAAATTATGCAACAGAAAAATGCATGGAAATATATTACATTTCCATGGTCATAGGACTGTAAGAAGAGCAGGTCAGTGGCCCATGTAGTCCGGCATCTGGTTCTCACGTGGCCAGCCAAATACCCCAAGGAAAAGCCCACAAGCAGGACCTGAGCTCAACAACAACTCTCCCCACTTGTGATTTCCACCAACTGACACTCAGAGGCACCCTGCTCAACAGTGGAGGGAGAACACAGCCATCTTGGCTAGTAGCCTTGGTCGATACAGGTCCCAGAATTCCAGCTTTTCTGATGCAGAATTTTGAAACTGTGTGTTTGTTTTTAAGCATGCACAACGTCAATTATGAACACAAGAACTAAAGGAAATCCGTTCACCACCACACAGAACAACACAGTCTCTCTCCCCCACCTCACCCGAGAGGTGTGCCTGACTGACGGAGGGGTGAGTGGGAGAGGAGAGTTTCTTTCTGATTCAGTTGCCATGTGCAAATCATTAGTCACAGGCTCAAGTCAAAACATACTCCACCCTGCAGGAAATTAAAAAAAAAAAAAAAGACATGTGCGTGCACAGAGACACAAACATACACACCCTTTTGGCAAGCCCATTCAGCGTCACCGTAGCTGAACCTTTGGGAGTTTTCATTCTCAATAGCGTCAAGAGCAAAAAAAGCCACAAGTACCAGCCGGAAGCCATGAACCGTCAGAAAGAATCAAAACGGGACATGTCCAGTTTCAGCAAACACTTTTGAGATCATGTCCTTTACTAGTTTCTTCTAAATGCCAAAACACACTTACAAACAGCCCCCAGCTGTATTCTAAAATTCCATGCATAGTTTTGGAGAAGCTTAAAAAAAACCCAACCCTTCGGTTTGCTGGTAAAATTGGACCAGTGCTCAGATACGTGCAGTTTATATTTTAAAGGTGAAGAGCTTGAGAAGTATTCAGTCACCTGACAAGGCACCTCAGTGTTAAACTGGTGGGACTCTGAAACCAGATTTGCTGTCCTGACTTTGGCAGTAACACCCTGGAAATTGCAACATGGCCATGGTGAATGGGAATCACACTGTTTTCACAGGTTCCTAGTTCCTTCAGCGACAGCAAGTACACCAGGTTCCATGTATGACCCTTAAACAGACCTGAAACTGGTTTGAAGACCCATTTTTTCTGTTTTCCCAAAAAGATTTTCCTGAAAAATTGGAGGAAACAGGAAAAGAGGGGGGAACCATTCCCCCACCCAGGCCTTTCCATCTCTATAGTATAGAAATACTTTTACAAATAAATTGATACAGACCCATCAATATGCATGATGCTTTATGGAGTTTTAACGCAGGGTCTCTGCCCCAAGGCACTTACAGTCTAAATGTGGAAGTAGAAAAGAGTGTCAGCTCCATGTTTTTTTTTGGGGGGGGGGCGGGAGGTTTGGACAAGACCCCTTCATCATAACTCAGTGGGAGGGGCTCCCCTATTAGAGATAGAGGGAATACATTTTTCTCTGCCTATTTAACAGGGCTTTTTAAAAAAGTATTACTGAGAAAGCACGAAGTGCTCTGAAGAACCCTTGAAATATAAGGGGCAGCGAGATGGAGGAGACGGAAGCTGAGAGGAGAACGGCGTTTCCCTTGCAAAGTCACTCCCAAGTCCTGACTGCCAACTGGAGAGACGACGGTGGCAAGCTGCCCTGCTGAAGCCAAGCATCAAGGGTGCTTCCTTACAAAGCCAGATTATTGTGCATCCCTTAATGGAATTAGCCAATTGCGAGGTGAGGTTTAAGTGCAAGAAGCCACTGAACTTGGACCAGGAAGCATCCTCCAGACATGGAGGCTCCAGCTGGGTGTGTAAGGGCCGCATCGGGAACCCACTCTGGACATTCTCTTGCACAAGCCCCATTGTGCACAAGGATGGCAGGGGCGGAAAAGCACCGGCCCAGATTGCCTTGTTGCTTGCCATGGGGGCTCCAGTCCTGGGGGTTCTACTTGGGAAAAGGCCGTTGGTGTAAGGATAAAATCCCTACCTCAGTTTTATCCTCACACCAACCCTGCGAGGGAGGGTAGACTGAGGGATAGTGAAGGACCATAGCTCAGTGGTAAAGCACCTGCTTTGCATGCAAAAGGTCCTGGGTTCAACCCCTGGCATCTCCAGGTGGAGCTGGGAGAGACTCCTGCCTGAAATCCTGGAGAGCCTCTGCCAATCAGTGTAGACAATACTGAGCTAGATGGACCAACGGTCTGACTCAGTAGAAGGCAGCATCCAATGTTCCCCTGTTTTGCATGCGTACGGTCCCCGGTTCATCCCCTGCCATCTCCCATTTATTTATTTTTTATTACATTTATATCCCACTTTTCCTCCAAACAGCTCAAGATGGCGTCCAAACATGGTCCTCCTATTGGCCATGCAAGGTGGGTCTGCTGGGAGCTACAGCCCATCTCCGTTTCCTGCTCTGGGTGAAAGAGACTGATACCGGAAAGGGTGCAATTCACATCCAGGTCACCAAAGCTGGCCAGGTTGTCTTTTTTTAAAAAAAGAATCCCTTAAAGCTCTCTGCTGCCCCAAGCATACGTACTCGCGACTCCAGAGAAAACGTCATCGTGCACGTCTCATTAGCATCAGATGCAGCAAGACAAACGCCAGCAGAAGCCAAGTCTAACCATCTACTCCAACGTTATCCAGACCTTCAGCACCTTTCACATCCAGCATAAACCTCTGCCTGGCCGCTCCAGGATTTTCCTCTCAGGTAACGCTCTCTCCCCAACATCCACCGTCAAGGCGTTTTGCTTGGCTCACAAAGTCCCCTTGCGTGTTTTGAGGAACGCAGGAAGCCGCCTTATACTGAATCGGAGCATCGGCCCACCTAGCTCAATATTCCCTACACTGACTGGCAGCTGCTCTCCGGGATTTCAGGCAGGAAATACTAGCTAGAGATGCCATCAGAGACTGAACCTGGGACCTTCTGTGTGCAAAGTGGGGGCTCTACCCACTGAGCGATGACCCTTTCCGAGAGAGACAGCTGAGTGGGACTCAACGAGCATGCTCAGGTCAACATGGACTTATTCTGAAGTCACTTTTGGCCTTAAACATGTCCTCCCCTCATAACGTACAACAATAATAATAAATTAGCCTTGGGTGAATGCTCTCAAGTGCTAGACAAATGTTAAGAGGGCATCGTGGTAACCATTAGCCCCGCAAAAGAGGCCAGCATAATCCCTTTGGGCTGCTTATAAGGGAGAGAGGTTGAAACCCTTGCCCTCCACCCGCCCACCCCTGGTCTCGTACTGAGCTGCAAAGGAGGTATCGGTCACGTCCACACCATACATTTAAAGCACATGGCTTCCCCCAAAGAATCCTGGGAACAGTAATTCCACCCCCCAGGGCTACAATTCCCAGCACCCTTAACAAACTACAGTTCCCAGGATTCTTTGGGGGGAAAGCCATGTGCGTTAAATGTATGACATGGATGTGACCATTCACACAAGGGATTCTCCTGTTTGCAACTCATTTCCCCAGCCACTATACTAGGTAGGGAAGCCTTTGCCAACCTGGTGTCCTCCACAGGTTTTGGACTACAAATCCCATCAGCCCCAGCCAGCACAGCCACTGACAGATCTATCGTTCTTCAAAGGTTTCTCTAACCCCTTTTAAGGTCACTTAAGCCAGTGGCTACCACAACACTTCATGGCAGCAAATCCCATCAGTTAGTTCTGCACTGTTTGAAGGGCTTCTTTCCGTTGGTTCTAAATCAGGGGTGGAGGGACCTTTTTAAGCCTGAGGGCCGCACTCCCTTCTCGGCAGCCTCCCAAGGGCCACATGCCAGTCATGGGCAGCGAGAGACAAAAGTGGGCAGAGCAATGAATGCAAAATTTACCTTTGTACAATAGACTATTTCGTATCCAGGCGAGCAAGAGGCATTAGTAGACTTCATGGACGCATTCCTACCAGTTACAAACACTTGAGGAGGGTGTGAAGCAGGAGCAATGAGGGGGGAGGCCTGGGGAGAGTCCCAAAGGCCAGAAAGCGAGGCCTGGAGCGCCTGAGGTTCCCCACCCCTGTCCTAAATCTTCTGCCAATCAACTTCACCAGAGGACCTTGAAAGTTTAATCTGGAGAGAAAGAGGGACACTCTTTCTCCCCTTCTGCTACATATAAACCCCTCTCATGCCCCCCATTGCCTCCCCCCCTGCAAAACCTAAAAGCCCCAAACGTTGTCTCTGGCATCCTTGACTGTCCCACGCAGGGGCCTCTTGGCAGGTGTCGGGGGCCCTGGCAAACCCTGAACTCACCTCCCTTTCCAGAGCCCTGGAAAAAAAATGCCTTTTGACCACCCTTTCCTCACCGTTGGGTCTCCAGACTTTGCTGGACGAGAGTTCCCATCATTCCCGACCACTGGCCACGCTGGCTGGGGCTGATGGGGAGTTGCAGTCCAGCAACATCTGGGGACCCAAAGGTTGGGCAAGGCTGCTGAATTATCTCCTCCCATGACCAGCAAGGAAGCAGATGGCGGTGCTCCTAACTGTAATCTTTTTAAATTCCCTAATTTTAGCCAGGGGGAGGGGCGGGAAGAGGAGAGAAGAAGGCAAAGGAAGATGCCCTTGCAACAAGGAAAGCAGGCATCTTTTCTGGGTCAGCCGCCTTCTCTGCCCTTTGGGGAAACAATAGGGCCGCTTACTGGGACAAACAGGCTATGGAGGGTGCAGCTGAGGTCTAGACATCCCGCCCAGAAGAACCGTCCTCCGCCTTCAAAAAGGCAGTGGGGAGGTGTGGATGCATTGTGTGTAAACAAAGGCCAGATGCCCTTTTCACAACATGCAGGCAAGACAGGAGAGGTAGCTTTGCTTCTCATTCTTAGCTTCCCTGGCTCTGCCTTTACAGCAGCTTCTAAGTCACCGCAAGCCAAGTCGAGCACAACTCATACGAAACCGTTTGGTAACAGAGGCACGAAAACAGTGGCCTGACACAAACCGGCACCTTGAATCCACCCGGCACTCAGACTTTCTGCCTGGAGGATTCAGGATGGGGTTACTGTACAACAGGAAGGGAAGGGGGGAGTGCAGCCCTCCTGATCTTGTCAGAGGACATCTCCCAGCGTGCTAGCATGGCCAACAGTCAGAGATGATGGGAGCTGGAGTCTGGCAACATTTGGAGAGCCAGAGGCTCCTCCCCCTCCCCCCCCACATCCCTGCTGCATTGGATAGACTAGCGAGACCTGGGTTTGAATTTGTACATAGCCATGTGTGACCAGCTGGTCTCTTGCCTCAGTCTGATCTACCTCACATAGCTGTTGTTGAGATAAATATGATGTGACGATATGATGATAAATGTGATGTGGCCCTCCAGATGTTTGCTGGCCTGTAAGAGCCATCAGCCCCAGCAAGAGAGAGAGAGAGATGCTCAATGAGGTTTTCATGGAAAGCGGTATTCAGAGGTGGTTTACCATTGCCTCCCTCTGAGGCTGAGAGGCAGTGACTGGCCCAAGGTCGCCCAGCAGTTAGCTTCATGGCTGTGTAGGGATTCGAACCCTGGTCTCCCAGGTTGTAGTCCAACACTCTAACCACTATGCTACACTGGCTCTTGAGCTCCTTGGAAGAAGGGTGGAATAAAATAATTAGCAACAATAGGTCGAAGCAGCTTCCTTTGCAACTGCAAAAGCCTGGTCCGCTCACATGCTAGCTGGGGCTGATGGGAGCTGAAGCCCAACACAAAGGACTCAATTTGGCAAAAGCTGGCTTAAGCGTTGGCAACACATTTCTAGGCACAGGTATGCACGCAAGTGTAATGTCTGTTTCTGCAGTCGTGTAGTGTAAGACCTCTCCTTTCATGCCCTTCAGCAAAACATAAGAAGAGCCTGCTGGATCAGGCCAACGGCCCATCCAGCCCAACATGCTGTTCTTACAGGTTGCAGGCTGGACCCGAGTGCAGCAGCAATGCTCTTCCCACTTGCAATTCCCAGGAACTGGTATTCGGAGGCATACCGCCTCCAACATCGGCAGCAGAACAGAGCCATCGCAAAAAAGGAACATACAAGCATACTTTTTCGGTACTAACAGCGACTGAAAAAGGCCCTTTAGCAAACTACAGATTTAACTAGCTACTCCCATTAACGATCTCCTGTAGGAACAAGCTTTTTGGAATGCACTGCCATGAAAAGCACTTACTATCTGTCAAACATCTTAAGGACTAGAAACTTAGATTTCATGCATCACGTGCCACGCGTGGGAGAACAGGGCTAGATAAAACATTGCAGCTGCCCTTAAGGAAAGGCAGACCCGCACAACTAAGGTGTGACCCACCAGGTTGAATGCAGACGGCCAACTGCAGACTCTGTAAGTCTTGCTGCCCGAAAAGGGAGGGGGGAGTTGACAACAACAATTTATGGCAGATGGGCTACATTTGGCACAGCTGATCACAAAATATGCAGGCCAGGAACAAAAAAGAGGCTTTTTAAAACAAAAAACAAATCCACTTTGTCCTCCAAGACATATGCCTACGTTGTTTTCCAGGACAAGAGAAGCCTCAGCCCCCAAAGCAGCCCCAGGCTGCCGAGTTGCTCTGAGCCTGGGTCCAAGTGCTTCAAGGATTCCCCAGTGGCGCCCGACAGCCTTTTTGCCCACCCAGAGCACCCGCAAGGTTCAAATCAAATTCAGCAGAGCAACTCAGCAGCTGGAATTCCCATTCCAAGGGTGTGCTGGTTGGGCTGACCATTTCCTGACAGTGGCTCTCAAAGTCAAAACAAAAGAAGCGCCTGCTGGATCAACCCCATCTAGTCCACCATCCTCTTCTCACAGTGGCCAACCAGATCTTTGTTGTTGTTATGTGCCTTCAAGTCGATTACAACTTATGGCGACCCCATGAATCAGCGACCTCCAATAGCATCTATTATAAACCACCCTGTTCAGAGCTTGTAAGTTCAGGTCTGTGGCTTCCTTTATGGAATCAATCCATCTCTTGTTTGCCCTTCCTCTTTTTCTACTCCCTTCTGTTTTTCCCAGCATTATTGTCTTTTCTAGTGAATCATGTCTTCTCATTATGTTTCCAAAGTATAATAACCTCAGTTGCAGCATTTTAGCTTCTAGCGATAGTCCTGGTTTAGTTTGTTCTAACACCCAATTATTTGTCTTTTTTGCAGTCCATGGTATGCGCAAAGCTCTCCTCCAACACCACATTTCAACCAAATATACCCCCCATGACTGTGGGCGCTTCCAAACAGTTGCTAATTTGGGGTCACATTCAGTCACACACCAGCAAACACAGGTCACTCAGTTATAGATGATTGAGAGGTCTTGGCACACGAGACCCACTTCCCAAAAATATTAGAACTTTTTGTGGTGAGGAAAGCAATGGGAAAGTGCAGTGGAAAGTGTGGGCTAATGCGTGCTCTGACACAGCGTCGTCTAACCTCCCTGCAAACAAATCGGGATGAGAGTTCATTAAACAGCCAACATTTTCTAATCTCCCTGCACAAACAAATCAGGGTGATCACTCACAGGTCGCTTCTTTAGCAAGCCAGCCGGCCTTGCTTGCGCCTGCATTTTAGGACGCTGATAAAGCTCTGTGGCTCTTTCACAGTGTGGCTAAAGATGCTTTGGACTAGCAATTTAGTAATATTTATTGTGATCTTTATTGCCTCGTTTCATTGCTTCGTTTTATTTGCAAAATGCCTGGAGAGCCTTCGGGCAATAAAAGCCCAGATAGGAGTTTTTAAAATGGAAAGGGAGGGGAGAGAAAGCTCTCTAATAGGCCAGCCTCTGAGTGCATCTCAAAGTGACCCTGCGCGGCTCGAACAAAACAAAAAGTGAGGATAAGCAGAAACCTGAGCACCCTTCAGAAAAAATTGTGTAAAGAGAAGCTTCCCCCACATCTCTTTAGCATATTAATTTGCACAGACCCAGCCAGGCATGGTCCATCCCTCAGTTAGCAACTAGGTCGTGGATGGGGAATCTCAGGCCCAGGGACCAAATGTGGCCCTCCAGGCCTCTCTGTCTCACCCTCAGAACTCTCCCCAGGCAACAATCCTTACTGGCCCTGCTCTGCATCTTGCCTGGATGGATGTGTCATGCAGGGCTGTTGGTTGCCTGGATGGACAGAAGACAGAGCGGGCTGTGCGAATGCGAATAGGAAGCAGACGACTGTACAAAGGTAAAATTTACATTCGGTGCGCCACCTACTTTTGCCTCTGACACCGCCCACCACTGGCATGTGGCCCTTGGAAAGTTGCCCAGAAGGGAACATGGCCCTTGGGCTGAAAAAGGTGCCCCACCCCTGCAAGGGTAGTAACAAGATAATAAAGCATAAGAGCATGCTCAATCCTCCTGCCCATCCCCTGTTAAAATGGAAGGCTCCCCATCCAAGGGCAGCAGATGGTACTGCACTGTGGAGCAGATTTGGCCCAAGGGCTGCCGGCTGCCAATTCTGATCATAAAGAGAGGCCGGCTTTGAGGCCAGTAGAAGCACTCATTCTGCATGAACCAAAAGCCTCCTAGAGTCCTCTGCAATCATTTTTTGTGTGGGAGTGGATATGGACAGCGCAATATTTTTATTTTTAAAAGAACAGTCATTGAACAATACAGAAATACAAGAGGAGGGAACAAGAACTCACAGAGGCAGCACAAAACGAGAGGCTGAGGCTGAAACTAGGGATGGGGAGAAATTTGGTTTGATTCTCGTGTTAATGCACTTCTCTGAATTTTGCAATGCACTTTGTCAACTAACCAACCAACCAAAAGCCTACCAAAATTAT
This sequence comes from Rhineura floridana, assembly GCF_030035675.1. Lineage (NCBI taxonomy): Eukaryota > Metazoa > Chordata > Lepidosauria > Squamata > Rhineuridae > Rhineura > Rhineura floridana. The sequence goes on along the minus strand of NC_084500.1, from coordinate 18,628,090 downwards.
ATTATATTAGGGAAAGGATGCATGAAAATGCACATGTCAGTGAAAAATAAATATACAAAAATGCACTAGGGAAAACTGTTTGCAAAAAAAAAGTATATTAGGCAAAACTGCGTACAAAAATGTGTATATTACAAGAAAAGCACACTAAGACTAATTTCTATGAGGGTTTTTACAACATAAATATATCGCAAACTGTTATGGAAATGTGGCAAACTGAGCTTAATGATTGTAATGTTTGTAATTTGATCTTAGCTTATCCATTTTTTTAGATTGTGAAATTTGATTTTAGATTGTGATGTTTTTGTATTTTATTGTATTTTATTGTATTTATGTTCACCGCCCAGAGAGCTATTGCTAGTCGGGCGGTATATAAGTTTTAAAAATAAATAAAATAAAAATAAAAGATGGGGAAAATGAGAGAAACCGAAATGGTCAGATTTACCCATCAATAGCTACAACACAGGGGAGTAAGACCCATAGAAATGAGGCTTTTGAGTAAACACACATAGGATGATGCTCCTGGTGAAATGTTTTGGTATGTTACGAATGACAGATAGATATCTGTGGTGACAAAGACCAATCGCTTTAGATACAAGTATATCCTTCCTCAAGGCAGAACCTCAAGTAGACAAGATAACACAACTAAAATGGAGGAAAAGCTTCAAATTTTTTACACACCGTTTGTTCCAAAATAAAGAGACTGCTGTCCTTGTTTCTACTAGCATGCACACAAATATACACATCCTGAATTAATAGATGCCGGGGTGGGGGGGAAATCAAATCATAATATTGATATTGAACATGCTAAGTTTTAGTTTCCTTTCTGACATATTATACTGAACTATGTTTATCTCTCTTTTGTGGAAGTAGGTAATCTTGTGTTTTTGTTGCATTTTTCTCAATTATTTCATGTACTGTATTGTACGTATTTTTAATGGAAAGGCAGAATGCCAGTGCAATCCCAGGCGTGTCTGCTCTGAAGTAAGCCCAAGTTGTATGGGACTTATTTCCAGATAATGATGAACAGGAAAGCAGACAAACTATATATTTTAGTAATAAATCAAATGCAGTGGTAGTTTGTGTTTAGAATACAGCAAAAAAAGTGTGTGGTGTTGTAGACAAAAAAGTCTACAACACAACATACTTGGGGGGGTGGAATAAGGGTAAACAGAATATTTGGCACATGTCCACTATCGAGAGTAATCAGGCTAGCAGGTATGAAGAAGGAGGCCTTTTCTGTCATGGCCCCATGTTTTTGGAATGAATTGCCAACTCAGCTCCAACAGGCCCCTTCAGGTGCTTAGGAAAACCATAAAGAACCACTTGTCTTTGTTGACTGTTTTGAGAGATGTTTTTTATTCTCCTGCTACCAAACCTGGTAACTGGAATGTCCTGTATTTTAGTATTTTTGGACCGGATGTTTTTGTCTTATTCTTAGGAACATAGGAAGCTGCCTTATGCTGAGTCAGACCATTGGTCCACCTACCTCAGTGTTGTCCACACTGGCTGGCAACAGCAATCCAGGATTTCAGACAGACAGGGGTCTCTCCCAGCCCTACCTACAGGTGCTGCGGATTTAACCTGAGACTTTCTGCATGGAAAGCAGATGCCCTACCACTGAGCTATTGGCCCTTCTTGCTGGTTTCGAAAACTGGTTTGATTGTTAGAGTTTGTTTGTTTACTTATTAAAGTTATTTATATCCTGCCTTTCAAGAAACAAATCGTTCCAACACATTTAAAAAACCACAACAAACAATACCAACATATGAAAAAGTAATCAGGATCCTTCCCCAGAGGACAGTTGGTGGCAAATTCTTAAGTACATATTTAGTTGTCCTTTATAGTGAAGGTTTTTTGTTATATTTTTACCCTGAACTACCCTTGAGCAGATGTATCCTCAAAGAAAGCCATATATACGTATATGTATGTATGCACATATACACACTCAAAAATTCCCCTCTTCAAAAAATCTTTCTAAGATGTGCATCTTTGCAAAATGAGAAATTAAGCAAAAGGATAAGTAGAAAATTGGTAAATTGAACAGGGAAGACTTACAGCTCAGCAGCGTAGAGCCCATGCTTTGCCTAAGGAAGGTCCCAGGTTCAGTCCCCAGCATCTCCAGGTAGGGCTGGGAAAGTCTGAAACCCTAGAAAGTTGCTGCCAACCAGTGTAGGCAATACTAAGCAAGATGGACCAGTAATCTGACTTGGAATAAGGCAGTTTCCTATTGAAACCAGCTCTTTGTTTAAACCACAAATGCTAGAATCTTACTCTGTTTTTAGGGGAAAGGTGACAGGGCCCTTGTTTTGCATGCAGAATGTGTCGGGTTCAATCCCCAGGAACTCCAGGTAGGGAGCTAGGGAAAAAAGGACTCCTTCCTGCGACCTTGGAAAGCAGCTGCCTGTGTAAACAACATGTACACACCATGCATTTATAGCACACTTAAAGGACATGTCTTCCCCCAAAGAATCCCAGGAACGGTAGCTTACCCCGCACCTAGCTACAATTCCCAGCATCCTTAAACTAGAGGTCCCAGGTTTCCTTGGGGGAAGCAATGCTCTTTAAATGAATGATGGGTATACGGCCCTAGATAGACCAAGAGTCTGGCTCCAAACAGGGCCCCTCCCTATGTTCCTAATTTTGTCTATGTACCTCTGAATACTGTTGGCCATGCTGGCTGGGGCTGATGGGAGTTGGAGGCCAGTGACATCCCAGGAGTGCCACAGATGGCCCATCCCTGCTCTAAGAGGTATTCCCCTTTCGCAGGAGATGGAACGCCTCTCTGAAATGGAGGCATTCCCTCATCTCTTGCAATGCAGTAGGGAACGCTAGCCTACGGCCATAGTACCTTGAACACGCCTGGTCCTGTCTGATCTCGGAAGCTAACCAGGGTCAGGCCTGGTTAGTACTTGGATAGGAGACCGCCTGGGAATATCGGGTGCCATAGGCTTAGAGAAAGGCAATGGTCAGCCACCTCTGAATACCTCTTACCATGAAAACCCTATGAATATTTTCAAAAAAGATTCATAGGGTTGCCATAAGTCATAATCGACTTGAAGGCATATAACAAGAACAAATATAAAGATGTTTTGCTTTAATATGGATGTAAACATGTTTTGCTTTTAAAAAAATATGTTTTAGAGTGCTTTTAGTGTTTTTGTTTGCCTCCTTCTGGAAGGAAGGGTGAGATATAAATTTACCAAGAAAGAAAGAACGCTTTACAGGTGTTTTTTTAAGAAGCACAGCTTTGGCCAAATTGTAAGCCACAGGCTCCCCAGTGCCAGGCCCCATTCTGAAATTTAATAAGGAATAAATACACAAATAATCCTTTACATTTTCTTTAAAAGAGCACCGCTTTGGCCAAATTATCAGCCACAGTCTCCTCAGTGACAGCCCCCATTTTGAAATTTAATAAAGAAATATTAAATAAATAAAAAGGGCCCTTTTTAAAAAGCACAGCTTTGGCCAGTCACAGATTCCTCAGTGACAGCTCCCCCAACACACACACACTTTTGTTGGGAAGGAAGGAGGGGAGTAAGGGGAATGGTGGCAAAGGTTTGAATGAATGAATGAATGAATGAATGGGCTGCAGCTGTCAATGCAGGCCCGGGGGGGGGGATACAGAAGGAGGAGGAAGACGGAGGCGGGAGGGAGACAAAACACTTAAAAGAGAAAAAGGAGCGCAGAGTGGAACGGGGAGGGGGGGGAAGAAGAGAGGGGGAGAGCGCGAGGACGGCGCGCATGCGCAGAGGCGTTCGCCGGACCCTGTGTGTAGCGCCTTCCCCTCACGACGGAGCGAGACTCACCGAGGCGCAGGGGCTGGAGGTGGCGCTCGGGGTAGGCGACCGCTGCACCGTCACCAGAGCCATCAGGGCGCGGCTGGGCCGCCCCGGCCGGCCGGCCTGCCGGGAGCCTTTTACTCCATGGCGGGGCGGCGGCGTCGAGGTTCGGAAGGGGTGAAGCGGCGGCGGCTGAGGCGACCGAGGGGCGGGGGGAAGGGAAGGAGGGCGCGTCAACGGCGGCGGCGGTAACTCCTGACCCGCCAACGGTCCGTCGCCGACTGAGGCGCGGCGGGGCTGGGCCGGCCGGGCACAATGAGGCGCCAGCGCGCATGCGCCACCTGTCAAGCCGGGAGTCCCCGCCCCTCTGTCGCCCCGCCCACACGCCGCCGCTCCTCCCCCTCCTGCAGGCCTTAACCCTCGCGCTTCCGCCTTCTCTGTAGTTGCTGCTGCTGCTGCTGCAAGAGGCCCTTTTCCCTCTCTACGTATGAAACAAGGGCAAGAGTGTCCGCAGGAGAGGGTGGGGCGAGGGGGCGCTTCCACTCCCCCCCACCGAATTCTAAATGTAATCGTGGGTTTTGTCAATGACCTGCAGCAGCAATTCATAGACATTCCCCCCTCACAGGGGTGTAGTGGTCCAGGGTCTCAGGGGATTTAGACCCTTAACTTTTTTGGGAGCAGGGTCCCTATGTCTCCAGCATCCTATGAGCCAATCAGCATGAAAGGGGAGTGTGTTGGCCACTGGGAAGAGTCTTCTAACATGCTTCTTCGTCCTTTCCTGATGATCGGAACCAATCAGAGTGAAAGGAGGTGAGTCAGCCACTGGGAAGACTCTTCTCAGTGGCTAACACACTCCCCTTTCATGCTGATTGGCTCCTAGGGACATCTGTTGTTGTGGGAGAAGTTGTGTGTGGGAAGAACTGAGGAGTGTGGAGATCATAACGGAGAGCAAGCAAGTGAATGAGGGGGCTTGGCTGTGAGGCAACATGGCATGACTATCATGAAGGGACCCTGAACTTCTGAATTTGTCACTACACTACTGCCCCCTTCCCAATATTTCTGTGGATGCTCTTGAGGGAGGGAGGGAGGGTGGATTGGTTACTGGGCTCCAACTCCCATCCTCAGCCCCAGTAGCCAGCATGGCCAATGGTTAGCGGGGACAATAGAAGTTGGAGCCCAGCAAGCTCCCAGCAAGTTGTGGAGAGCAAGAGTTCCGTAACTGCAGAAAAAGAGACAGTGAATCCTGAGGATAGCATCCCATCAACATCATCAAGCGGTTTGGTAGCAGCAGGAGAAAACCGTGCAGAGACTGAATTTGATAATCCAAGCCATATCTCTGACAGTGAGAAAGAAGCAGACAGCAGCATTCAAGCCCGGCCAGATTATTTGATAATCTTAGAAGGGGGTGACTATAATGAAGGGACCCTGCTCTTCTGAATCTGCCACGACGCTGCTGCTCTGCACCATTTCGCCAGGTCTCCATCCGCAGCTGTAGGACTCTGTTGTACCTTTGCCTCCTAGTGGCCAGATGCGGGAATAACGTCATTTATTATCAAGGGAAGGGAGCCCAGGTAAAAGGTAAAGGTGTCTCCGCACTTGTAGTGCAAGTCATTTCCGACTCTTAGGGTGACCTCTTGCGACATTTACTAGGCAGACCGTATATATGGGGTGGGATTGCCAGTCCCTTCCCCGGCCTTTCTTTACCCCCCAGCGTATGCCGGGTACTCATTCTACTGACCACGGATGGATGGAAGGCTGAGTGGACCTTGACCCCTTTTACCGGAGATTCGACTTCCTCCTTCCATTGGAATCGAACTCCGGCCGTGAGCAGAGCTTCGGCTGCGTTACCGCCTCTTACCACTCTGCAGAAAACGTTTAAACACAATCGCCTTGTAGAGTTCTGAGAGCAGAACCAAAGAAATAAACTGGAAAGGAAGGATCTGTACAGGAAGGGCTGCTGCTCAATGGGAGAGTATCTGCACTGCATGCAGAAGGTCCCAGGTTTGTTTGTTTATTATTTGATTTATATTCCCCCCTTCCTCCTAGCAGGAGCCCAGGGCGACAGACAAAAGCACTAAAAACACCTTTAAAACATCATAAAAACAGACCTTAAAATACATTAAAGCAAAACAACTTTAAAAACATTTTTTAAAAGCTTTAAAGACATCTTTAAAAAAGGGTTAAAAAAACATATTGTTAAAAAAAAGGTTTTTTTAAAAAGCATATTAAAAAGCAATTCCAACACAGACGTGTTGCACCTGAAACTCTGGACCAGGGCCGGCACCAGGCGTGACTGGGCCCTTGGGCACCAGCCTGCCCCAAGCTTGCAGTGCTGAAGCCCAACCCCCCTTAAGGCGGTGCGGGGCAGATATGCGCGCCTGCGCATCCCACCTGCCTCTCCTGTCCCTGTGCATATCATGCATGCTGCACACACATACCTGACATCAACCAAGATGGCGGTGGGGGCATCAGTCCCTTAGGGAAGCCTCTGCCACCATTTTGGTTGATGGCAGGCACGTGCACACATCATTCACAGGGATGGGAGAGGTAGGTAAGGCGTGTGCACTTTTTGAGGCCCATGCTGACTGTATTGGGGGGGATGTCTGGGAGCTCCCTTTCTGCTGTCTGCTGCAGGGTCAGGGGCTGACAGCGCCGCAGATTGCAGATCAGGAACACTGCCCTCCCACCCTAAGGAGGGGCCCCTCTGGGTTGCAGAGCCCCTGGCCAGGGCCCGACCTGACCACCCTCTAGCACCGGCCCTGCCCTGGAGAGCTGCTGCCAGTCATTGTGCACAATACGGAGCTAAATGGACCAGTTTGATCTGACTTGGTATAAGGCAGCATCCTATACTCCCATGATCCCCCTTTCCGCTAGGCCAGGAATAGGCAAGCTTGGAGTACGGGACAGACTCCTGACAGCTCACCTGTGTTACGTTTTCATCTTTATTTCACCCCGGAATTAAAACTGGAGGCCCAGCATCACTCCTGAAGAGGTTCACATTTAAAGCAGCCTTTGCCAACCTGGTGCCCTCCAGATGTTTTGGACTGCAGCTCCCATCAGCCCCAGCCAACACAGCCATTGTAGTCCAGATCATCTGGAGGGCAGCAAGTTGGTGAAGGCCAATGTAAGACACCTCTTTCTCAGGCCTCATAAGCTGCTCATTTGAGGCTCACCGTTTGGGGAATTGCTTGCATGGTCTGATGTGACCCGTGGCCTCTCCTGCTCCTTTCCTGATGTGTCCGTAGAGTTTTTCTTTTTGGCCTTGTGTTTAGCAGTAGCCAGGTGCACGGGAAGGTAGCAGGGGCTTTTCTCAGCCCTACCTAGAGAGTGGAGAGCCAGTGTGGTGTAGTGGTTAAGGTGTTGGACTAGGACCTGGGAGACCAGGGTTCGAATCCCCACATAGCCCTGAAGCTCCCTGGGTGACCTTGGGCCAGTCGCTGCCTCTCAGCCTCATGAAAACCTTATTCATAGGGTCGCCATAAGTCGGAATCGACTTGAAGGCAGTGCATTTACATTTTCTACCTAGAGAGTGAACATGGGACCTTTTGCTTGCCAGTCACTTGTTCTGCTACTGAGCTATGGCCCACCCCAGCATAGGAAGCTGCCTCATACCCAATGGTGGCTGGTGGCTCCATGTCAGTGGGGCAGTGGAATTGCTCTGGGTTTTAGTACAGGTTTTCAAGCACCCTGGACAGCTTGAATGTTCAGACTAAAACCTGGAGTGGATTCTTCTGCCCCATTGTCATGGAGCCGCCAGCTACCACTGCTCATTCGAGTTCAGACCACTGGCCTGTTTAGCTCAGTATTGCCAACACTGACTGGCAGCAGCTGTCCAGGGTTTCAGACAGGGGGTCCCTCCCAGTCCTACCTGGGACTTTTTGCATGCAAAGGCAGTGCTCTACCACTGACCTATGGCTCTTTTCCCAAAAGCATCCTAAGTTCTAAGGCATGGGAGCAGTAAATTAGTGTTGACAAACATAGATTCCTCTCTACTCCAGTGGCATATAAATAATCCCATCAAAGTTTGGAAAACATTCACTTTTTGTCCAAGAGGGACAAATAATAAGTTGCAATAATGTTCGGTTTCCAAGGCGTTCAGTCAGCACTATAAGCGTAAATCTGCGCTCTGCTTAAGTCTGTGGCAGTTTTGGTGTGGACACAAGCAAGCCTCAGCTTTCATGCCAAGTTCCTTTCCCGGCAAAAAGTGGCTGCGAAAATGTCCTCCCTCTCCTGCTGCTTGGCCACAAACAAATACCATTCAAGCCGAGCCAGTGACAACATATACAGTACATGTCTTGGGCCTTGCGGCCAGCAGGATTCCAGTGATATTTGAGAACATTCTGTATTTAAAACAACAACAAAAATGCGGAAAGCCATTAAAATGTACAGAAGGAACAGCCAAAAGCAGCACAAGAAGTTTCAAGTGTGCACATTATTTTTTTTTAAAGGGGGGAACACGTAGGGGAAAAGTAAACAGGGAAGGAGGAAACCAGGTGTGTGCCAATGTTGCCCAGAATCCTTTGCAGCCTCAAGGCACATGGGAGCCGTGTTTGCTTTCCAGGTTTTCCATCCCGTGGAGGGAGACTTGGAGGCACATCAAAACCCAGAACCTAAATTGGGTCTGGAGCCAGTTTAATCCTCGAAACTTCCCTGCCAATGATCCTTGGGAATTGTCGTTTTGTGAGGGTGTTGAAAGTTGCCTACTTGGCCACTAATGCCTTTATTTATTTATTCATTTTAAATAAACCATATTTTTAATTGAGCCAGCGCCCAAAGAGCCAGCAGCCATGCCTGAGCCCCTTCACTCCCATGGAAGGACAGACCACCTGAGCAAGGAGGTCTTTAATCTCGGAGTGGCAAAGCTGTGGCTTTCCAGATGTTGCTGATCCACAACTCCCCATCATCCCTGACCGTTGGCCATGCTGGCTAGTGTGGGTGGGAGTTAGAAGCCCGACAACATCTGGAAGGCTCTAGGTTGCTTTAATCTAGTGTGGTGTAGTGATTAGAGTCTCAGACTAGGACATGGAGGACTAGGACTCAGCCATGATGTCCGCTGGGTGACCTTGGGCCGGTCGGTGCCTCTTAGCCTAACCTACCTAACAGGATTGTTGTGAGGATAAAATGGAGGGCACCGGGTTGGGGAAAGTCTACCCTACGGGGCACAGCCTCAGTGCCTATTCCCTGCATTTTCAACAAGTGTACGTTTCATGGTAGAAGGACACAGAGCAAAGCCTCCCCTGAAGACCTGACAGAGGCACAGCAGGGAACGGCCATAGGGCAGTGGCAGACCCCCTGCTTTCCCTGCAGCAGGTCCCAGGTTCAATCCCCCACATACACCAGTAGGGCTTGGAGAGACCTCCTGTCTGAAACCGAGGAGAGCTGCTGCCAGTCAGTGTGGTTAATACTGAACTAGATGCACTGGTGGTCTGACTCTGTATATGGCAGTTTACTATGGTAGAAGACATGGCAGTTCGGGTTTGAGACAAGCTTGAATTTGTAATTAGAGGTGTGCCCTGAGATAAGGATGACTAAAATGAGGCCATGTCTGCCTTGTTGGTTGTATAATGTCTTTACAGGGCAAGCCCGAAGCGTGTATCCTCAGAAGTAAGCCCCACTGAGTTCAGTAGGTTTTATTCACTAGTGTGCTTAGGACTGTAGCTTTAATATACACCTGTTATTCATTTGTAGTGCAAAACAGTTTTCTCTCAGTCCCGTCACCTTGCCTCCCCTCCCAGAGGCTACTTGGCCGTTACTCTGATCTCTTCCCTCCCTCTCTCTGTCTCTTTAATTCTAACAGCCCGGTGATGTAACTGCAGCGAGGCACAACATGAACGCGCTCCCCCTCCTCTCCCCCAGCCGCCTGAGATGGGAGATGACCCACCCCAGTTGCGAGCAATCAGTTGGAAGCCCAGCAAGCCCTGGGGACTGTTGCTTAGCAACATCAAACACACACACACAGGAGTAAAATTCTGCAAGAGCAAAAGACCTCTGGATTCCCGGGTAAGTTTCTTGATGGTTGAAGTTTGGCGGCTCTTTCCTGAATTCCCAGGCACCTCCCTTTCTCCTCGCTAGCTCTACAAAGGTAAGGAAAGACATGTCATGTCCTTGGCATTTCCATGCTGCTCAAGGCAAACTTTCGGAAGAGTCAGAGTTGGGTCTTAGACAGGAGCTGGGGCATTCGGACCCTGCTAGCCGCCGTTTTGTCACGCTGCCCCTGCCAGTGGTAGGAGGGCCCCTGTTTTGCGTGCCAAAGGTCCCAGGTGCAACTTTGGGCATCTCCAGGTAGGCCAAGGAAGGACCGTTGTCTGACACCTTGGAGAGCTGCTGCCAGGAAGTGTAGCCAGTACTGAGCTAGGTGGAGCAGTGGTCTGACTCAGTACAAGACAGCTTCCTATGTGCTGTAAATTGGTCCTTTATTCAGAACCATGAGGACTGGAATCTTTTTTTGGGGGGGAAGGGCTAAGTGGCAGGCACCTGCTTAGCACGCAGGAGGACAGCAGCTTCAGTCCCCAGTCCAGATAGAGCTGGGAAAGACTCCTGCCCGTGGCCCTGGAGTCACTGCCAATCCATGTAGCAGACCAAGGGTGCTGCTGGTGAACTCATGGCCAAAAAAACTGCATAACTGAGGAAGGTTGAAGCTCACCTCATGTGATCACTGGGGGGTGGGGAGGAGAGACAGCTCAAAAGGTTGTCACACAGCCCAGATCCAGCCTTTTCCGTTCCCCTTGCCTCATGCCTTAAGGAGAGACTGTGATCACCTCTCTTCGTGCCCACTCCCTTTGCAGCCCCTACATGTCCACCTCCCCATCCTCGCCCTTGGTGGAAAGCAGGTATCCAGGTGTTCTGCAAAGTAGGTGAGGGCAGAAGGCTGACAACAGGATCATGGAGGGAACAGAGAGAAGTTTAAATGTATGTCCAAATACAGAGTGCGAGATAGCAATCCTACAGCCAAATCTTGTGGCTGCAGGCCTCTAGCGATTTTGTAGTCTCTGAAATGGTCCTCTTCTGGGTCTCCAGAAACCCCTGTTGTCTTGAGAGTGAAACTGAAATTGGCAGCCCGAAAGTGACCTTGGTGGATCTTGAGCCCCATCTATAACGGGACCACGTGGGGGGGGGGAATGTTACATCCACTAGAATCATACCACGCATGAGGAAGGGCTATAGCTCAGTGGCATGGCAGAGCTTCCATTTTGCATGCAGAAGGTCCCTGGTTCAATCCCCGACATCTCCAGGTAGGGCTGGGAATGTCCCCTGCCTGAAACCCTGGAGAGCCACGGCCCATCAGTGTGGACAATACAGAGCTAGATGGACCGATGGTCTGACTCAATATGAGCCAGTTTCCTATATTCCTATTTAAATTAGCTCTTAATTCAGAGACACGAGGACTGGGATCTTGCTTCATTTTTAGGGGAAGAATTGTAGATCAGCGGCAGAGCTCAGACAAAGGTTTCAGGTTCAGTCCTCAGCATCTCCAGAAAAGATCCCTAGTCTGAAACCTTAAAGAGCTGCTGTCAGTCAGGGTAGACAATACTGAGCTAGATGGACCAACGGTCTGACTTGGAATTCCTTTGTCTCTTTTTTAATATGCAGGTTAAAACATGGATGCAGACCCAGAAAAGAGTGAGGAAAGTTCTGAGAGGAGCCCCATCAGGGACGCACCTCCAGAAGCAGACGAAACCAGCCCACAGGTTGCGGTTAGACTGCTGTCTCCAGGGACTGATGCTCAATGGAAGGCCATTTTCTATGACACCATACAACCAAGGGCTTTGGATCTGCAGGAAGTGAGGGTGGACAAAATCCACAAGAGCAAGATGCTAGAAAAAAAGGCGGAGAGGAAAGATCCCCCTGACAGTCAGACCCGCGACTGGTTCAGCGAGGAGATGATGACCCTGGAGACTCGGGCGTACCTGCTCGATAAGCTGCTCCCCACGCTAATCCCCGGTGTGGAGAAACTGCTCATGGTCGCAGAGCGGAAGAAGGTTGTAGAAATGGAGGAGTCTGAGCCCTGCACGTTTAACCCGCTTATTTTCCTGGGAGAGTACCTGATGAGGCACAACCCAGCCTATGATATTCCTGCAATACCAAATCCCTATGTGCGTGGAATGAAAGTCGTTGCAGACGAGATGAAGACCCACGTGCCCGAGACGACGATGCACAAGTGAGTGTCTTCAGCCTACAAATCCAGGGGCAGCTGGTGGGTCCGAGTCAGTGGGGCGGTGGAATCTGCTCCGGGTTTTCATCTGAACTTTCACGGAGCTGTCCAAGGTACTTCATCACCTTGGACAGTTCCTTGAACGTTTGGACTAAAACCTGGAGTGGGTCCCACTGCCCCGCTGACACGGAGCCACCACTGCTACAATCTCCCTTTCGCAAAATGCAGCCAGCAGTCTGGAACAAAGGCTGCTGGTGGGAGAGGGTAGGCAGGGTACAGCTTGTGACCCTCTGAGGTGTTGACTTCCATCAACATGTGATAACATTGAGGCAAAAGTTGTGGATGAATTATGACCCTCAAGAGGAGGCATGCTCAGAACAGGGACTCATGCAGAGTCACAGAGGGTGGGTTCTTTTTTATGTGTACACACTCCAAAAGGCCAGCCTTTTAAGGGCATGAGAAGGCAAGTATGACAAAACAACAAAATGTTTCAGTACATCCTCCTCAAGAATCCCTATAAAAGAAAGGTGCTTGGGGAGACCCTTCTGCTTCTCCCTTCCTTCCCAATATTCCATTTTTTGCTTCCCAACTGACACTCAACATTCCACGGCCCCTGCTCTGTCTTTGTTTTGGGGGAGGGGGTTGTCCCCTTTCAGTTTTGTTTCAATTTTTAAATATGTTCTTCTGCACACCTGAGGATTCACCCAAGCATGCTGATTCCCTCCTGTTGTTTCATCGCAGCCTGTTTTGGCTCCAGTCCTGTTGGCGTTTGCCACACGTGTTTGCTATTAGAGGGAGCCATCCGTCCAAGGGCCCATTTGGTCCAGTATCCTGCTCACTCTTTTTGGTGCTGAGAGAGTGAAAGGACTCCCTCAGTTTTCATGTGGGCATGGGGAAGAAGTGCCCCTCAGCTGTAAGAAATGCAGCGGCAGGGGCAGCGGGGGGGACGGGACGGGACAGGAGTCTGCTTTAAGCCCTGGTGTCCCTGTCCCCTGCAGGCTAGCCCAGATGAAGACGCTGGTCAAAGAAAAACGCGGGCAAAGGGAGCAAGTGGAGAAGATCAAGGCTCACGTGAAAGACATGCGCAAGGAGGCTCTGTCCATGCAGTTCAAAGAATGGACGATGGATTTCACCAGGCAGATACCGCTTATGCTGGTAAGATTGGCAGAAAACCTAGCTGGGACCACTGGTTGGTTTGGAAGTCCCTCTCCTGCCATCTCCTTGGAAGCCAATGAAAGACTGGCCTGAAGGTGGCTGCTGAGGGTCTTGGGGAGGGGGCAGAGAAGTGCACTTGAGGGCCACATCAGACCCTTTGCCGGGGAGGGGGTGGGGAGTAGCAATGCCCTGGTGTTGACAGCACTGAGCTACATGGTCCAATAGCCTGATTTTCCTCTGTAAGCCCATGTTCACACCACACATTTATTCCCCCAAAGAATCCTGGGAAGTGTAGTTTGTGAAGGGTGCTCAGAATGGTGAGGAGACTCCTTTTCTCCTCACAGAGTCACAATTGCTAGAGTGGTTTACCTGTCAGTCCCTCTTCCCAGAGAACTCTGGGAATTCTGGCTCTCTGAGGGGACTAGGGGTTCCTTCACAACTCTCAGCACCCTTCACAAACTGCACTTCCCAGGATTCTTTGGGGGAAGCTGTGGCTGTGTAAATTTATTTATTATTTGTTTATTATTTGATTTATATCCCGCCCTTCCTCCCTGCAGGAGCCCAGGGCGGCAAACAGAAGCACTAAAAACACTTTAAAACATCATAAAAACAGACTTGAAAATACATTAAAACGAAACATCTTTAGAAACATTTTTAAAAAGATTTCAAGACATGTTTAAAAAAAGGTTAACACATATTGTTAAAAAAAGGTTAAAAACATATTAAAAAGCAATTCCAACACAGACGCAGACTGGGATAAGGTCTCACCTTAGCAGGCTTGTTGAAAGAGGAAGGTAAAGTGGAATAATAATAGTGGAATCAATGTCTGGCGTGAAGGTGGCCTAAGTGGCAGGTGCTCTGCTGGTGAGCAATGGCCTCGCCCCTTGCGATGCCCCCTCCAGGCAGACTCTCCTGAGCAATCCAAGTCACAGGCAAGTGGTGGGAGTGAGTAGTCTGTAAGCACAAGGAGAAAATGTCACCAGAGGCTCTGCTGCTGTGGCTGCTGTTTCTCACACTGGGAAAGCAGGGTGAAAGATCCTTGCAGCCCTAGACTAGGCACTGCTCTTCAGACGTAACTCATGCAGAGCTCAATGGGATTTCCCAAATAGAGCAGGGACCCGCTTTTCGGCTGCCCGCTAATACGCCGGTTTTCAATTAGTGTAAGGCTCCACTCATACGGCGCTTGTTCCACTTTCAAAGCGTTTTTCGGCATGACACGCTCAGCAGCTGAGGGTGGGGCGCCATATTATTGATGGCGTTCCACTTTTCGGCGCTTTTAGCTTTTCGGTGGGGGTCTAGAACGTAACCTGCTGTATGAGTGGGGCCCTACTGTACACCCTTTTACAACATAACCCTCTGCTTGGTTGCTTGGCAGCAAGTGCCGTTTTGCTCAGTGGGGCTTGCACCCAGGTAAGTGCACATCTGTAGGCTATATAGGCCTGCAGCCTCGGTCTGAGGACACTTGTTGAGTCAGGGATGGGGGGGGGAAGAAACCTGATACCATTTGCATTTAAAGATAAACATACTTAATTTGCACTTTCCGAAACAATACACAAACTGAAACAAACCCTCCTTTGCCCTTCTCTGCATTTTTCATTGCGGTTCTCCAGCCAAGAAGTGTGGACAGAAGTGCAGATATTAGTGAAAACAACATTAAAAATGCATTTTGCCAGGGGAAATTGCCTTGCAAAAATGAGTATATGAGGCAAAACTGCATACAAACATGTACATTAGGAGGAATTTGCTGATGTATTTTCATAAGGACTTTTTTTAACAAAAAAGAATGCAAATGTTGAGAGTTGAAGACTGGAAAAATTAGAATGTGAGAGAAATCAAAATGGAGAGACGCGCCCATCCTTAAGCAGATCCATATTTTATTACAAATAAATCAAATAGAACAGATGTTGTATAATGCTGCAGTCACACCACCGTTTCTATTCTGTACCTGCAACTCATAGATAACCTATTGTCAAGAAGCCATCTCCAGATATGTGCGTGATCCAGCTTTTGATGTTTCTGTCTTGGAGGGGTCCCACCCTGCAAAGGTGTCCTCCTCCCAACCCAACACAGCAGCATCTGAAGGGCAAAAGGGGCCTCTTGTTGAACCAGCCCTTGAAACAGGTCCTTTCCTTTGCAGATCCAAAGTGCCCTGAAGTCATTCCTGGAGACTGTCTCTTCAGTACCCAATGATGATGGGACAGGTAAAGCCACGTCCATCTTCCCTTGTTTCCACAGGCTCTGGTCCAAAGAACTCCAGTCAGATGGGTTGTTCCTGATTGGCTGGGGCAAGGAAACGATGTATGCACTGCTCTCAGGGACATGGACATGCAATTGGGCACATGGAGACAGGGATGCTGTAAGACCATTTCCTATAGCAGCAGAGGGCTGGACTAGATGGCCTTTGAGATCTCTTCCAACTCTCTGTTTCTATGCATTTGAAGTAGCCCTTTTGATCCCAGCCACAGAGCTTAATTCAAGGACAGGTCCTTTTACCTCGCAGTCTCCTACCCGCAACCCTAAACAACCTACCTCAACTTTCAACAACCTGGTGCCCTCCAGATGTTTTGGACCACAGCTCCCATCAGTCCCAGCCGGCATGGCCAACGGTCAGGGCTGATGTGAGCTGTAAAGTGCAAAAGATCTGGAGGATCCCTGTCTGGCCAAGGAGAACCAATTTCCCCTTCCAGCCAGGCTGTGGCCCTCCATTGCAATGAGCCGTGGTCAGAGGGGTTGGCCTCCAGCAGGATCCTTCCACCAAGGGCTACATTGGAGTTCTGTGGTTGCAACGTCCAATGCAGTGGCTGCTGGTGGCTCTGAAGTCAGTGGGGCAGTGGAATCCGCTCTGGATTTTAGTCTGAGCTTTCAAGGAGCTGCCCAAGGTGCTTCAGCTCCTTGGAAGTCTGGACGTAAACCCAGAGTGGACTGACGTGGAGCCGCCACTGGTCCAACGTAATGTTTTTCTTTGAGAAGCAGAGGAATGACTGGGGTGAAGGTACAAGAGAGAGAGGTCCAGCCCTTTCTCTCCATGCTGTGACCCTGATCCAAATTAGCACCCCGCCCTGAAGGCACAGACATGCAGGCATATTATCCCTATGTTTCCCCCATGAGTAGCTGATAGCCACTTCCGAGGTTAAGTCACAGAGGTAGGAGAGGGGCCTGAGCTCAGTGGCAGATGACTTGCATCGTGTGCAGAAGGCCCAAACGTCGGTCCTTGGCATATCCAGGTAAAGTTGGGAGAGACTCTGAAACCCTGGAGAGCCCCTGCCAGTCAGTGCAGGCAGTCCTGAGTTAGATGGATCCATAGTCTGACTTGGTATATAACGCAGATTCCTAGATGGGGGCAAAGGGTTAAATCTCTCCTCCTCCCACGCTGTTGTCTTGATCCAAACCCTCCTTCCCACAGCTGCTTTTTGAAGACGAAGATTACGTCAGGAGTCCCAGAACTCCCAATGTCAAGTGTAGTTTGGCCTCGCAATTGGAGTTTTCCCAAGGACTGAGGCGCTGCAGCCGCAGCTCACTCAGCGGGACAAACCACGGGTTTTTAAGGGAAGGCTGAAAGCAGGTGGGGGGGGGAATCAGAAAACCAGGGCCATTGCCAGTCTGCCCTAGGGGGATTTGTAAACATTGATTGGCAAACCATATTGCCCGCAGGTCATCAGTTGCCTGCTCTTTAGTGGGAGGCCTGTTCTTCAGGCTTTGCTTCCTGGAGCCGTCCATTTAGCAGAGCCCAATGCACTGAGCGAGCATTAAGCTGTGGTTTATGGGGTCATGAAAATAATTTACTGCCCGTGAATGTCTTTGGGAGCAAGCAGTAAATGGAGTCCACGGGGTGTTCCCTCATTAGTCTCTTGACCCGATGGTAAAAGTGAGAGCAAGCACAGGGCAAGCCCCTGTGGTGGGAACATCTCTCTCTCTCTTCCTCTCTCTCTCTCTTTCTCTCATGTGACATCCCAGGGAAATGCTCCTCTCCAGACCTGCCAGGTCCTTCTCCATGTTCTTCTGCTCAGTCTGAAAAGCAACTCGAAGATCTGGCAATTCGGGATTGAGGAGAAATTGGGCTCAAATCAGATCTGAATACAGACCTACTTAACTGGCACTTTCTGAAGCAACATGCAAATCCAAACACAGAAATATGCGCTTCTCTGAATTTTGGGATGCAAAATTTGATCCCCCAACCAAATAACGCGTACTACAAAAATGTGTACGCTAGGGGACAGATGCACATTCGTGAAAATAATGTATGCATTATATTAGGGGAAACTGCTTATAAAATGTCTATATTAGGAGAAATTTGCACTAGAACGTTGACAAATTTTCATGAGGACTTTTCTAAAAAAAATAATCCACAAACGATGCAGAAATGTGGAGAACGCAACTTAAGACTGGGAAATGAGAAGCTAAGGGAAACCAATATTGACAAATTCATCCATCCCTACAGGCAACTCAAGCCTATGCATGTTTATTTGGAAGTAAGACCCTTTGCATTCAGTAGGGCTTATCCCCAAGTCAAAATTGCAAGCTTCCAAGACACTGTAGAGCTGTACACCAGCTTGCATGTTTACCAAACCCATTTTACCGAACTGAAAGAGGAGAGATCCATCAGGACAGGGTTGCACAAATGTTCTTCAGCCGCCGCTTGCTTGCGGTACAGCAAAAGGAAGAAAAATGCTGCTTAATCTGGACGTACTATTTGGCATCGTCCAACAACGCTAGTAGGCTGGTGGAAGCCAATTTTTCTGGCGCGTGTGCTCCAAGGCAAAGGCAAGGTGGGGTCACTCTTAACAGGTCAGTGTGGTGTAGTGGAGAGAGGCCCTAGTGGCAGACGTGCCCCAGGCTGGCCACCCACCCTGTGATTGTGTCATTCAGGGATGGGGAGCCTCTGGCAAGAGGTAGATGTGGCCCTCCCGGCCTCTGTATCTGACCCTCGGGACTCTCGCTCCAGGCCGCTCCCTTCCCAGCCTCCTTAGGTGCGTCTGCCTATATCCTTGAGCTGTGACCTTGGAGGATGGAGTGATGGGGATGTGTAGAAGCCTTTAACTTTGGTCTGACCCACTGGGCAAAGGAAGAGTCACACGTACTGCTCCACCCACTTTTAGCTCTGGCCCCACCCACTCTGCCACCCGTAGGAGGTTACCCATCAGGGAATGCAGCCCTCAGGCGGATAAAGATTCTCCCCCTGCAGTGGAGACTGGTGGCTCCATTGTCAGTGGGGCAGTGAAATCTGCTCTTAGTCCAAACTTTCAGGGAGCTTCCCAAGGTGCTGAAAGTTCAGATTAAAACCTGGAGTGGATTCACTGCCCCACTGACATTGGAGCCACCAGTCTCCACTGACCCCCTCTACAATTCCTCTTCAGTCATGACGGCTGTCCTAGGGGGTGTGGGGCTCTTCCTCCCACTTGCTTCAGAGGCGGGGCCAAGCAAATGACTTTGTGCTTGGTACCCTTTGGAAGGAGGAGCCTCCCACTGTTCCCATCCTCTCTGATTCGAGACCATGGGGCTTTCACAGAGCTCCAGCTGGGAAGGGTGAGCATAGGAGCCAGGCATCTCTCACCCCTGCACCACTAATGCTGCAGGCCAAAAAGTACTGGTTTCCTAACACAAGTTGTGTGTCAGTTTGAGTCCGCATGGAAAGTACAACGCCCAGCCTATTTAACTCCATCTGCAAATTAGCAGTGAGCCCCTCATCACATAATGCATGGCACTGCTGTAAAGGATGCAGGCTGGAACTGAGCCCACCCACAGTAGGAGAGCCTCCCGTGCTGGAGAGGCCCAGGGCGCAGGCCACTTCTTCCACTTCTGGGCGCGGCCTCTCACACCTCTTTCCTCTTTTGTTAGGAATCTATGCCAGGCCCCTGGAAGCTGTAGGTTCGCTGACGGTGAAGCTGAACGAAGAGGAGTTTGCAGAGGTGAGGAACGGCCTTGCTTTCTCGGATCAAGGGCTGCTACAGAAGAAGGATGTATATCCAGGGCTGGCACCCGAGGGCGGCCAGGTTGGGCCCTGGCTGAGGGCCCCTATGGACCAGAGGGGGCCCTGAAGGACCCCTCCTTAGGGTGGGAGGGTAGCACTCCCGTTCCACAATCTGTGGCAGCGTCTGGTTCCAACCCTGCTGAGGATCACAAAGGGGAAGTTCCTTAGCAGCCCCCCAATACAGACAGTGCAGGCTTCAATAAGCCTGCCCGCACGCCCCACCTACCTCACCAGTCCCTGAGAATGCTGGGCACCTACCTCATCTCGTGTTGTGTCACGTGAATGACATGTGCGCATAGTGTGCATGCTGGCCATCAACCAAGATGGAGGCAGGGGCTTCTCTTAGCGGCTAACGCCCCTTCCACCATCTTGGTTGATGACTGGCATGCATGCTATGCGAACATGTCATTCATGTGACACAACACCAGATGAGGTAGGTGGGACATGCGGGCAGACGCTGCTGGCCCAGGGCAGGCTGGTGCCCAAGGGCCCAGTCATGCCAGCTCCCACTTGAGTGCCGTGAGGGCTAGGAGCCTGAGAGCCCCCCCAAGATATCTAACCGCACTGCTCAAAAGCCATTCTTCACCCCCTCATCAGGGGGGTGACCCTGGAGATGTCAGCCTTGTGTATGCTTTTAGATTGTCCCATGCCCGGCACTAGTTCCATTTTGCAGCCCCTAGTACTGTGGCCCCATTTGCAGGCTGTGGACTTTGGGGGAGGGATTTCTCCAATTTGGGAGGGGGGCAGGTGTTGCAGGCGTTGTGTGTGTCAGGGTGGCCAGCATGGCAACCTCCAGAGTTTGCTGTACTACAACTGCTATCATCATCCCTGAGCATTGGGTCATGCTGGCTGTGGCGGATGAGAGCTGAAACCTAACAACAGCTGAAGTGCACCACATTGGCTGCCCTTGGTGTGTGTGTGTGTGTGTATCTCACACACACATCCCAATACAGCTCCAGTTTCAGTGGACCAGCCTCTATTCCCTTCATCCCCAAAGGACCTGCATGCATCATAATTCCAGGGCATTTTTCATAGGAAAACATGGTGTCAGAGACATTAGGGACAGGCACCATTGGGTAGCTGCTGAGACCCACATCCCTGCCTGGTCCTTCTGCTCTTTGTAGTCACCATGGCCATCTGCCCTCCAAGCAGTGACAGGAAGCAGGAGTCGGAGCATCCTTCTTCATTTCCCTTGTGCTCCCTCCCTCCTCAAGGCAGTTGTGCAGACTGGACCCAGAGGGAGATGGCAAATGAGCAGGTTCCACTGCCTTGGAGAGGAGGAGGAGGGAAGCCCACAGAGAGAGGGACCCACTGAGGGCACCCCAAAATCTGAAGTCGGCAGTGCATGGCAGCCACCAGTAGAGGTGATCAAGGGCTGTAGTCTTAAATATTAGGCAGGTGCTGTTTCTGTCGTCTTTTCGGTGCCTACTGAAGACCTTCCTCTTTCAACAAGCCTTTTAAGTAGAGACCTTATCCCAGTCTGCATCTGTGGTGGAATTATTCTTTCATATGTTTTTTAAAACTGTTTTGTTCTTAAGATGTTTTTAAAGATTTTTTTAAAAAGTTTAAAGATTTTTGTTTTTAAAATTTGTTAAAAAGATGTTACCATGTTTTATCACTTGTTTGCTACTCTGGGCTCCCTTTGGGGGAAAAGGGTGGGATATAAATGTAAACAAATAAATAGAACTGATTTCTACTCAGAGTAGACCCACTGAAATTAATGGACATGACTACCACGGGTTCATTAATTTCAGTGGGTCTACTGTCAGTAGAAATTAGTTGGATAGTATATTAAACCAAAAAGAAAATGGAAGAAGCTGCCTCCGTCACCCAAAGACAGGCAGAGCTCGGCATGAAATGCCCCCACCTGCCAAATACTGGATCCTGCCCCATTCCTGGGCCTGAATTCACCTCCATACATCTGTATCAATCACACCAATGCTACATCCCAGGAGGTCTTCTTCCCACCCACCCCAACACACAGCCACCCCGCCGCCCTCTCCTTTCTTCTCTGCAACTGTCGCTGAGATCCCCCCCATCACCACCGCCTGCTTCTTTCCAGGGTGAATCAGCAGGGAAAATGGAGAGAGACAAGGTCTAGGGAGGAGGAGGAGGAGGAGAGAGGGCTCCAGGTCAATGATGAATTCAGATTTGATGAATTCCGATCTTCCAGTAGCAGCGCTCCTGGGGAGACCGTGTTCTATTGGCATCGTCATGATCACACCATTAGCATTGTTCCTAGAGCATCTGTTGCTGCTCTTGAAATTCTATTAGCCAGCTTACATGGGAGGCTCAGAATATCCCAGAGCACTCTGCAGGCCCCTTGATGGCTATATACCCAGCCTTGGCAAGAGAAGGTGAGAACTTGGCAAGAGAAGGTATATATATATATACCTTCTCTTGCCAAGGTCTAACCTCCAGCGGAGATGAATTGTATTGTGGATGGAGTCACGCTTAGAAAAGCTATGAGTACGAGACTATGGACTAGAAACATGAGCAGCATTTTGGCTTTAGCCACGCCAGTTAGGTATGCATAATCATTACCAAAACTGAGAATGGAGCATATTAAGGCAGCTGGAGTGCGACTCATAACAAGCGGCAACATGTCATCGTTACTCAGCCATCTGCTCTTGAAAGCCATCCATTGAGCATTCTGAAGAGAAACCTTTTAAAAAAAAGATCATTTGTCACATCTTGTTTTAGGCCTGTGATGGGATATTTAACCTCAGAGTGACTGTGTCTACTTCAGGGAATTATCAGCAGTAACTGGCACGCCAAGAACCCCTTTTGTGTCATTACAATCCATCAAGCGCATCAAGTATCTGCAGTTCACAACTGAATTCTAGATTCCTTTCTACGCCATGGGTGAAGAGCCTTTTTCAACCTGAGGGCCACATTGCCTTGTGGGCAACCTTCTGGGGGCCACATGCCAGCAGTGGGCAGGGCCAGAGGCAAAAGAATGTGTGGGCAAAGTATGTGACTTTTACCCTTGTACAGTAGGCTACATTGCCACCACACAAAAACCAGGCAGCAAACAGATGATAAAGCACTCAAAACATCTTAAAAAGAAAACATCCTGAAAACATCTTAAAAACATCTTTAAATATATCTTAAGAAACTATTCCAATACAGATGCAGACTGGGATAAAGTCTCTACTTAAAAAGCTTGTTGAAAGAGGAAAGTCTTCAGTAAGTGCTGAAAAGACAAGAGAGACGGCACCTGCCTAATATTTCAGGGGAGGGAATTCCAAAGGGTGGGTGCCACCACACTAAAAGTCTGCTTCCTATGTTGTGCAGAACGGACCTCCTGCTGAGGTGGTATCTGCTGGAGGCCCTCACCTGCAGAACACAGGGATTGATTGGGTATATAAGGGGTAAGATGATCTTTCAGGGATCAGATTTGTACACACACCTCTCTCCTTCCTCGAGTCAGACAAGCAAGCAAAAGGCATGATTGCAGCTCAATGCACTTGAGAAGAATGCAGGGCGGGGGCAGTGAGAGGTGTGGCCTAGGGAAAGAAGGTGTGGCCTGGGAAAAAAGACCAGATAAGCAGATCTGGAGAGCCACATTCAGCCCCCCCCCTTCCCTGTACATGAGGTTCTGCTCCCTTGGACCAGGAAGCTGCTTTAGAATTAGATAAAGACAAAGGGCCATACTCCAGTACAGATGCAACAAGGTTGCTTCCATGCAGCCAGTTGACGATTCAGTTTAGAAAACCTTGTAAACAGAATGAATGTTTCAGCTGACCCACTCACTAGCAATTCAGGCTGAAGCCTAGAAATAAAACTCCGAAGACCAAACTGGAATTAACCAAATCAACCTAAATGAATTAAACAATTAAACCTAAATGAACCAATGACCTAGAGAGGTGATGGGCTCTCCGATACGGGAGGCATTCAAGAGGCAGCTGGACAGCCACTTGTCGGGGATGTTTTAAGTTGGATTCCTACACTGGGTTGGATTCGATGGCGTTAGAGGCCCCTTCCAACTCTATGATTCTATGAGTCCATTAAAAAATAACGTGAGGCACTGAATTGTACTAATCTAGTCTTACTCAGAGTAGACCCATTGAAATTAATGGCCATAACTTTATTTCCAATGGGTCTACTCTGAGTAGAATTTAGTTAAATGGGGAGCGTTCTTTCCTACGTGTCATGTGCGCACACTGCACACACACCCTGCCCCATCCAGCCACAACAGCAGCAGGCTGAGAAAAAGAAAAAACCGTGCAATAATTCAGCCCAAAGACCAGGATTACGGTTGCTTCCAACAGCCTGTATTGTTTACACTGTGCAGACCACATTTCTTGAACGGCCTTTTTTCTTTTCTTTTTTTTATGCATTAAAAACTCACTGGGTGATAAATCAGAAGTGTTAAAAGTGTCTCTGAGACCTCGGCTTCAAATAAATTACAAGTCAGTAGCTTTAGCAAAGTCAGAGGATTGAGGTGAATGAAGGTGGTCTCCAGAGTTTCACCCTTTCTTCCTCTTCTTTGGCGTCTTCCTTGTTGTTTTTGTGTATTTTTTTGTAAAATAAAATAATGCACAGTTCCAATCAACTCTGGAACCGTTTGCTGCCAGCTTTCTCAGGGCGAGTGAGAATTGTGCAGAATGTTTCCTCGGGGATCATATTATCTGAGGGTTCACCACCTATATGTTTATTTTACTTTTCTGGCCTGCTGTGAGGCTCATATTCTGCGTTCAGAGCTGGCTGCAGTCAAGGGGAGGCCTTCTCTCTTATGTGGCATGGAAACGCAGAATAGCGTGGGAGGGGATATGCTACATCTGGCTGTCACTTTTTTAAAAAATACAGTAGGGCCCCGCTTTACGGCGTTCCGCTTTACGCCGCTTCGTTCATGCGGCGGTTTTCAATTAGGGAAAGGCCCCGCTCTTACGGCGCTTATTCTGCTAATACGGCAGGTTTTTTCCGTCGCGCGCCATTTTGATGTCATTTTCGCGCAACGCTGCGCATTATAGTCTATGGGGCCCCGCTTTACGGCGATTTCCGCTTTACGGCGGGGGCCTGGTCCCTAACCCGCCGTATTAGCAGGGCCCTACTGTAAAGAGGGTTTTATGAATGTGCCGATAATGTTGCTGAATCTTTTTTATTGTTGATGGTGAGCCTCTTTGAAAGGACCTTGGTCCTGAAAAGCAGCCCAAAAATACCTTAAAATAAAATAAATACCACACTGAGAGGAAATATAGCAGGAACAAGTAAGCACAAGGGCCCAGCCCAACTCTTTGAGCGGATAAGTGGCTCCACAATGGCCGGCTGAAGTTTGCTACTTTGAGCAGGAGGAAAGAAACAGCTGTGTTAAGCTTGGTGCTACGTGGCCTCAGTTCTGACAAGGGTGCAAAACGGTCCTCCGCAGTGGACACACGGATAGGTGGCAGCTGTGCAGAAATAGTTCCCAGGTCTTGCGATCATTTCTCCTGATCCAGCTGGCACTTCTTATGTTCTTATTAAAAGGGGATTAGACAAATTCATAGAGAAAGATAAGGCCATCAATGGCTACTAGCCATGTTGGCTATGTTCTTCCTCCACATTTGGAGGCAGAATGCTTCTGAATACCAGTTGCTGGAAACTGCAGGAGGGGAGAGTGCTCTTGCACTCAGGTCCTGCTTGTGGGCTTCCCATTGGGGCATCTGGTTGGCCACAATGACAACAGAATGCTGGACTAGAGAGGTCGCTGGTCTGATCCAGTAGGCGCTTCTTTTGCCCTTATGATGTTCCCATAAAATTGCAGATTCATCCCTTGCTGAAAAGCTCTGATGTTCTAGT
Organism: Rhineura floridana; assembly: GCF_030035675.1. Taxonomy (NCBI): domain Eukaryota; kingdom Metazoa; phylum Chordata; class Lepidosauria; order Squamata; family Rhineuridae; genus Rhineura; species Rhineura floridana. The sequence goes on along the minus strand of NC_084500.1, from coordinate 18,603,255 downwards.
CTCCGCCTATGGGTGTAATCATGCAGCATAGCTGCTTCTGCATGGGCTCTGCATTCTCCATTGTGTGCTTCTGCTTTTCCAAATTAGAGCTGCGGGGAGAGGTTCTTACCCCAGAGCTCCATCTGCCTCAGTTTGGATGTCTTATACGTTGCACCAGGAAGGCCTGGCTTTGAATCCTCACCTGGACAATGGAGCTGCCTGGGTGCAGCTCTTGAAGCAGTTGCTCTCTCTCTCTCTCTCTCTCTCTCTCTCTCTCTCTCTCTCCCCAACCTACCTCACAGGGTTGTGGTGAGGATAAAATGGGAGGTGGCCTCAACTATGTACATCCCATCCTGAGTTCCTTGGGGCAGGTCCACACACCATACATTTAAAGCACATCCAGCAACCATTTAAAGCACATGACTTCCCTCAAAGAATCGTGGGAACTGGAGTTTGTGAAGGGAGCCAAGACATTGTAGCTCTGTGAGGGGAAAACCAGGATTCTTGGGGGGGAAGATAGGATACAAATACAAGCAAGGATAATATGGGGGGAATTCAGAGCTAAGGGCGACTTCATTGTTAACGATCTACTGGACAAGGAATGCTGAGAGATGGGAGAAGGGAATTAAATGTGGCTTTATCTCTCTCTCTTTATCTCTCCCCCCTCCCCTCCCTAGTATCTCCTTTCTTACATCAAAAATTTCAGCAGCGACATGTTCCAGCAACTGCTGCAACACCTCCTACAGTGCGCCAACAATGCACGAAACACAATCAGGCACGATGTCTGGAGGCAGATGTTTCTCCAGCTGTTCTTTGACTGCGACCATGGAAAGGTACCTTGATAGAATATTCCCTTTGAAAGTTCACAATGACTCTGGCCTGCCCTCTTCTCCTTGTTGCAAGTAGGGCTGTTGGGACTCAGAAACCCCCTCCCCTTCCCCTGTATATATCTATACTAAGGAAACCCAAATACTGCACAAGGAAAAGATACGTGAACCAGCACACACAATCCCTGTGTTTTTCAAGCTGATCTCTGCAGCCATCAGGACTAGAAACCTGAGGAAAACTCTTTTTCCTCTGGTGATGAGATCAGCAGCGGGGAGCCTCCAGCCTATGGGCCTAATTTGGCCCACCAGGCTGATCATGCCTTTGCCCGCGCTGTTTGATTTCAAACTGCGCAGATTAAAAGGGATCACCCGTCAAACCTGGCCAGTGGGGGAGAGGAGGATTCAGCCTGCTGCCTGGATCCAGTTCTCCAACCCCTGGACTAGATTAAGAATGACAAGTGCAAGGCCCAGGAGATACGCCGGCCTCTTTGGGGCATCCTCAATGTGGGCCGCAGCAACCCTCCCCCAGTCCAAGCAAACTGTTGAACCATCTTCATAGCTATGGAAGCCACACATCCTTTGTAAAGGCAAAGGGGCTGACTTGCCAAGACCTGCTATGATGAGCTGCAGTAGCCACCGTTAGAGCCACCCAAAATGGCTCATCTAATCTCACGCTCCAGTTCCCAAGTGACGGAACCGGGAGGAGAGCATTTTGGTTATATTTGGGGTGGGTATGGAACCTGGCCCACACTGGCAGTGATAATGTACCTTCTGTGTGGCTGGCCGCCACCATTTTTAATTCCCACAAGTCCCGTGGATATGACCCTATATCATTGTCATTGAGCATTTGGGGATTGTGGCAAGTAGAAACAGGGACAGCTGCCAGTCACATGGGGGCTGCCGCGTTCAGCAGGAGGAGCGTCATTGTGGCGAAAGTTGGCTAGGAGCAAACCTGAAACATTTCTTCAGTCCTACAAAGAAGCACCTACAATCCTAGCAGATTGTCAATAGCGTCACAAGCAGGCAAGCGGGCTTGGATCATCCCCCAAAACACTGTGTATACTTAATGCCGTTCCTTAGGCTTTGACCTGGTTTCCTGCCCAGCGCTGTAATCAGTTCCTGCTGAATCCTGACCTCAAGGGAAAGCAGAAAACGCACAGCAAATCTATATGAGACCTCTGTGGTTGCTGAATTTGTCTGTTACTCCACTCTGTCGCTCTCGCTCTTTGGTGCAGCACAGGAGGCTTGTTGTTCCCATTTCCTGTCTTTCATTGGCTTGGTGGCCGGCCTTTCTTTCATGGCACTGAGTGGCGTCCTCTCTCTCTCTCTCTCTCTCGTGATTTCATAGGAACAGAGGGAGAACACAGAAAGGTAGGAAGCTGCCTTATACTGAGTCAGACCACTGGTCCATCTAGCTCAGTAGTGAACTACACGGACTGGCAGGAGCCCTCCAGGGTTTCAGACATTCCCAGCCCTACCTGGAGATGCCATTGGGGATTGCACCTGGGACCTTCTGCGCGCAGAGCAGATGCTCTGCCACTGAGCCACAGCCCTTCCCTAATTTTATGCATCCATATCCTCAAGGCTCTAAACCAGATGTGGGGAACCTCCAGCCCATGGGTCAAATTCGGCAGGGGTCCCAATTTGGCCTGCAAGCCATTTCCCCCAATCCGCTTAGTGGTTCTATTTATAATCAAGTGGTATATATATATTGTCCAATTAATAAAAATTAAAAAACCACACCCATCTGCCTCTCATCTGATGTCATATGTGACACCAAGTGTGGGCAGGTAGCGAAGCGGAACAGACTGTTATAGGATTGGGGGATTAGCCTGGATGATGCCTTTGGGTCCCCCTCCAAGCCTGTGATTCTGTAGCTATAAGGCTGGGATTTGTAAAGGAATTTGCTGAACTGGTCAGACCAGTTCCTTTGTTAGGATAATGGATCTAGCCAAATCTGTCAAGTGTCCCCATTAACTTGTCGAAATACTTGGTCAAGAACAGATGTGTTGCCATAGGAACAGATGGCCAGTGATGCTCTTTCAGGAAGGGGGTAGGCCTTCTCACCCAACCTTATTGGAAGGCCAGGAGGTAGCTTGTGTATTTTAGTCTGCTCTGGAGCTGGGAAGCTGAAAAGAAACGGGGAGGCTTGACTGCTCTGTGTGCTGGACCCCAAGCCATGGCTTTGGAGAGCCCCTCTAGAAAGATCTGTTGAAGTGTTAATGCTGTGAGCCCCTTCCACATGTTTTGCTCAGGTTGTATATATGTGTAAATAAAACCATACATGCTAAAGACACCACAGTCTCCAATCACCGTCATTCCAAGGAAACCGAACCGTGGGTAAGTGCTGGAACCCCTGGAAGTCTCTCACTGCTCGGTGATTGAGGTGCTTGCAACAAGACAATAGCAGCTATATTCCAACAAATCTCTTCCTGTCAGGCTCACAGTATAAGTAGGTCCCATTTCCATCCCAACATTGTTGACCAGTTGATCAGAGCAACCTATAGAGAGAGGTGCTTTACACTTGGGTCAGCTTATCTGTCAAACTAGCCCAGTATTGTCGACTCTGGCTGGGTCTGTCGACTCTCCAGGGTCTCGGGCAGAGAAGGGTCTTTACCGTTACCTGCCACCTGATCGCTTGAACTGGAGATGCTGTCGGGGAGTGAAACTGGGGCCTTGTTTCAACGAGGAATGTGCGGAAAATAGCGACTCTGTTGACCAGGCACAGGCAGGAGACCAGGTCCTTAGGTCTTTTATACAGTGGAAGCTCGTTATAACGGGGCAGGGGACAATACGCATTTTTGCAAGCATTTTTGCCTAAAATCATACCTTTTGTACATTCGTTTCACTCTCATAAGCTTTTTCTGCGTGTGTCTGCACTTTATGCATTATTTGGTTGGAGGGCTGCATCATAACATTCAGAGAACTGTGGACTTCGAAGGATTCTTGCATTTCAGTTTGTGTAGCGGTTTGGGAAGCCGAAACAAATTTCTCCTCCATCCCTTCTTCCAGTGCCCTACATGTCCTGCCCACGATTCAAAAGCGCCCATTCTGAGCCACAGGCAGCTGCCTGGGAGTTTTGGCAACCCAAAACCTCTGGAGAGCACCAGGTTGGCAAAGGCTGGGCTAGAGCAAGGAAGACAACTGCCTCTCACCATTTCCAGCCCCCCCCCCGAGCCCCTCCTTCCCCAGGCACTTCTGTTTGCAGTGCATAAGGAGCTTGGCTCCCATCCAGCCGTCTTGGGCCCCTGCCAGCTCAACTGCCATTTCAGCCGGCCGTCTGGCAGGCAACCCAGGAAGGAGTTCTGAGATGCAAAAGTGCAGAGTTGGTCATTGTCACGCAGGATGGGTCCAGGCTGCTTTTGCTGCCGTTGTTTTAATTGCACTAGGTGGACCACGGTGGTTTTCTAATGGGAAAAAAGATGGCAGAAGGAGACCCATAAAGCAGCGGCAAAAAACATCCACTCATTATACACTTGAAAAACCGCGTTCCTTTGGGGTCGCTTTCCTTTCCTTTCTGCGTGGGCTTCCCCTCCACCTTCCGTTCCAGTCTCCTCCTGAGTTTTCCTGCCTTTGTCATCCCTTTCGCCCTCTCCCTGGGAGAGAAGGGCTGCTGTGTGCTGTTCCCAGGCTCACAAGGCAGGGAGACGTGCGGATTATTTTCCTGTCCCTCTGAGATGAAAGGCCCACTGCTTCCAGGGGGGCCTGGGATCTGTTTGAGATGAGGACAATGACACACCCAGAATGTTTTAAGAGGGCAGGACCCATGGAGGGTGGGAACCCTTTGAGAGCACAGAGGTGACTCTACAGATCAGATAAATTCATGGGGGATTGGCCTATCAAGTGCTATCAACCGTGACAAGTTATGTGGTGTGGTGTAGTGGTTAGCATTGGAGTAAGACATGGGAGATCCGAGTTCAAATCCCCACTCAGCCATGAAGCTCACTTGGGCCAGTTACCATCTCTCCCAGCCTAGCCTACCTCTCAGGGTTGCTCTGAGAATAGGATGCGAAGGGGGAGAACCATTAATGCCCCCATGAGCTCCTTGGAGGAAAGGCAGGATATAAATGTAATAAATAAATAACCCTCCATGCTCAGAAGCAGTATATCTGCCAGTATTAGATGCTGGGGGCAAACAACAGAAGGAAGCCATCTCCTTTATTTTTTCTTTTTTACTGGTATTAATTGAAGTAGTGCATTTAACATTGTATCTAGTTAAGCCCAGAACTGTAGATTTCCTGATTGTTAACATTTTGTGGAGTTGCTGCAAGGCCCTTGGATTTGGCCATCTAGTAGCCTGGGCGGTATCATTTAAAATATGTAGGGTTTTAAATATGTATTCCAAATGTTTTATGTTGGGTGTTCTGTTTCCATAAGGTTGTTACCTGCCCTTGAACCTCCTTTGCAGTTCCTCACACTCTGGTGTTCCAGCTTCAGTGCTCCACTTTTCATCACCCTCTCTGTAAAATGGACAATCCCTCCCCAGGTTTGGGAACACCCTGATTTCACAGGCCATGATCTAATGCGTTTTTACAGTGCTTGGGACCACCCAGAACTCAATGGGAAGTGGCAAAGTTTGAAGTTATGACTGTGTTCCTCTTTCCATCCTAGGTGGGGCTCTTGGACAGACTGAGGATACTATATTTACTGGAGATCGTCTATGACAACTGCCCACTGCTTTACAAGACAGGATTCCTTGACCCAAGGAAATGTAAGGGTGCTGTGAGTGGTCAAAACCAGGGCCGGCATTAGCAGGTGCTGTGAGTCCTATGTGCTTGCTGGGATGGAAGATAATTTTGTTTGGTCTGTATGTTTCAGTAAATGGACTTATTTTGAAGTTCCTGGACTAATATATGGATCAGAACATAATTATCTTTTCGATTTTACACTTCTCTGAATTCTGCAATGCAGTTCTCTGCTCAGAAACATGTACCAAAATGTGTTTAAAAGGCATAATTTAGCATAAGGAATGTGCACATTGAGATAAAATAAGTTTTTAATACATAGGTTATCTTGAAACACGTATTGAAGTATGCTTTGCATGGAATCATGTTCCACGATGGGTCCACGGTGCTGTTCCTCTCTGCAGCCTATGGCACTCTAAATCTCCCAGCTCGTGTTACCTCATCATGGCTGGGATGTCTTTGCCTGTGGGATCTACAGAGGAGAGGGAGAGAAAATATTTAATGTACTTGTTGGTGTTGGTGTTCATTCTCTGTTCCTATACAACATTTCCTGTTTCAGACCAAATCAACAGCGTTGCTCTTTATTATCCTAGGGCCAATTATTGAACTGGACGATATTGAGTTTATTGAGTTTTGGGGGAATATGGAAGACGACGAGCCAGTTATTTCAGAGCAGCCTAGTCTCCAGGTACCAACCCATGAACTTGGATTATCTGAGGAAGCCATTGCCCTCAAGTTGATCCTGAAGGAGATACTGTCTGATGTGGATATGGCTGCATCCGAAACAAGCAATGCCCCAGTGGAGTCAATGGCTGTTGGCCAAGAGGAAGCTGAGTTGGAGCAAAAGGTCAGCAGCGTAGGAAAGGGGAGTGAAGTTGTTCCGGCAACAGCCTCACGGGATCAGACAGAAATCCCGGCTGCAGAGCTGGGACCTGGCAGACCAGCGGTTCAGGAGGAACAAGATCCACCTGCCACAACCGTAGTTGTATTGGCTGCCGAAGAAGCTGCTGTACCTGCCAACGGAGAAGCAGTACCTGCCGATGGAGAAGCCGTACCAGTAACCATCCAGGCCAAACCACTGCAGCCGATTGCGGAAATGGAGGAGGCTGACAGGGATCCGATGCCCAAAAGTTCTGCTCCCGTTTCCCTTGCGAAGATGCCATCTGGTCTACAGCAGGCACCAGACCAAGAACTGGGCCCTGGCAAAGAGGCTGACTCAGAGGGCCATGATGCTGCTGCTGCTGTGAAGGAAAGCAATGCAGAAGGGGCAGCTACACAGGAGGAGCCAAGGAAGGAAGGAGAACCAGGCAGTCGGGCGCAGCTGCACAGGAGCAGTGAAGGAGTGCCGGGCCCAAGCAAACTGCTAGGAGACAAGCCGACAGGTAGGGCCTGTTTCCCTCTGAAGCAGGGTCGGATTCGTATGCTGGCTCTTACGGGTTAACAGATGGCTCTGTCTTCAGTAGAAATGAAGCCAATGTCTGGAGAATGGGAGGGCAACAGCACTGTCATGCAATCTCGTCCAGTCAAACCTAGGAACATAGAAAGCTGCCCTAGAGCAAGTCAGACTCGTTGCCCCTCTCTCTAGTCCATCACTGCCAGGGTCTCTAGCAGCTTGTGGTTAGTGGGGAGGAGAGATTAGCCACGAGCCCGAGTTTGAACAACACACTAGGCTTGGCTTAGCTCAGTGGGGCACAGGAGCCTGAAGGAACCAGGCAAAGTGGCTGCACGCACCTCTCTGGGAACCTGCACATTGGTGCAGTCCCGGTAAACCATAGTTTGGCTCACTGTATTGTGCGAACCAGGCCATTGTCCGTGCCGTGGACTAGGAAACGGCAGTTACCTTGATTTCTAAGATCTGACGAGCTTCCATTTAAAAAAAAAATCAAAACCAAATCTTAACACACTATTTGTACACTGTAGCTAGCAAAGCGAGTTCCAGCTGGCTGGTATGTGTACGTGTGTGCGTTCCATTCCTTTGTGTGAAATCCTGTTTACCGCAAGTTTGCCCTGACCCTAATCCTCTCAGGAAGTTTTTTGTGGATTCTGCTTCTTGGCCTTCCTTTCATAGAATTCCCCCAGTTGAAGTGCCTCTGTTGCTAGGCAGACTTCCCCTACTCAGGGGTAAGGCAGCATGCCTGCCGCACCCAACACTAGGGAACTCGGTTCAGTTCACATTTAAAGACAGCTTTGTCAAATTCTCACTTTCCAAAACTATGTGAGACCTGAACCACAGCCATCTTTTCAAATTCGCCCTTATCCAAAGATTGTGATGCGATTCTTCAACCAAGCAATATTTACAAGAAATGGGAAAATGTGCATGAAAATGAATGTATTGGTAAAAATAATATATGCAAATGCATTATATTAGGATAAATTCCTTGCGGAAAAAAGTGTACATTAGTCAAAACTGTACAAAAATGTATTTATTGGGAGAAATTCTCATGAAAATGCTGAAGAATTCTCGTGAGGATTTTTAAAAACAAAAATTCACAAGTTGCTGTAGAAATGTGGAGAACCTAATTTAAACTGAGGCACAGAGAGAACCGAAATGGACAGCTCCTTCCATCCCTCCCAGCACTGGTCGGCTTCCTGCAAGCCTGGCCTCCTGCTGCCCTCTCCCAGGGCAACCTCCCTAGTGCTCCGCTTGGGCCCGAAGGGGAAGGGCCCTAGCTCAGTGGCCAAGCGTCTGCGTTGCATGCAGCAGGCCCCAGGTCCAGTCCTTGGCATCTCCAGGTACAGATGGGAGAGAGACCCTTAAACCCTGGAGAGCCGCAGCCAGTCAGCGTAGACAGCACTGAGCTAGACAGACCAATGGTCTGGCTCAGTGTAGGGCAGCTTCCTTGATGGAGGTGATCAGCTGGCCTTCTGGGCAGGGGTGTTGCTAGTTACTTAAAAGCCTAATGGCATAGGCCCAGGATAAAAATTTGCTTTTGGGCAAATGAAGATGGCAGATGGCTGGGATCTCACTGGCACTGCTCTTTTGTGGCAGCCCAGCCACCCTGTAAGCAATTTTTAAATATGGTTTAAAAAGGTAAGAAGTGGTGCAAGAATCTGGATCCCAATGCAAAACTCTGACGGGGTGGGGCTGGACCACATCCTAACAATGCCCCTGCTTTTCTAGGCTCTCTAGACAGATCAGAAAATGGATTGTTAATGCATGTTGTAACCGCACTCATTTGTGAGCCTGGCCTCTTTTCCCATCCAGAGACAAAGAGACAGATTTTTAAGTTGGGGGTGGTGGGGGGGGACATAGCTCATTGGCAGGGCACTTGCTTTGCATGCAGAAGGTTCTACTTTCAATCCCCAATGGCATCACAGGAAGGACAGGATATAAATATAATAAATAAATAAATAATGGTTAAACCAAAGGGATCAGGTAGGAGGTGATGGGAAGGCGACAAGAAACCAGTCAGAGGACGCAATACCAGGCATGGCCATGTACCAACCATATCAATGTGTGCATGGGGTACAATAATCTGTGTGTACCCGCCGTAAGGATGGGGGAGAAATTCGATTCAGCTCATGCTTAAAGGAGAACTTACCAAATCCACGCTGTCCAAAACAATACGCGGTAAGCGAAAGACAGCCCTCCTTTGAAATTCACGCTTCTCTGGATTTTGCGGTGCAGCTCTCCAGCCAAGGAGTATGTATGTACAGACATGCACATAAGAGGATGTCGGGTTCCTAAAAGTGCGTATATTGGTGAAAATAACATACAAAAATGTGTTCCGTTAGGGGAGAATGGTTGTGTAGGCATGTGTATGAGGCAAAATTGCATACAAAACTGTGTGTATCTGGAGAAATTTGCACTAAAATGCTGTTGCGTTTTTAAAAATTTGCAAACTGATGTGGAAATGTGGAGAACTGAATTTAAGATTGTAAAATTGTAAAAATGAGAAATTGGAGAGAACCGAAATGGGCAGATTTGCCCATCCCTCACCCACACTCTAGACGCTTGGTTGTGCTCCTGGTATTGGCTAATGGATACATTTGGGGTTCTTTTAAGGTCAGCAGAGGTGGCTTCAAATACTTGGAAAATTTGGGTTGATGGTGTCTGATAATGACCACTTTTTGTGAGCTTTTGGATTTGTATGGGAACTGGCTGAGGATGCAAGAGGTTCACTTAACCCCCCCCCGCTTGACCTCACTGTCTCTTCACATTGTACACCTGCAACCCACATTTAAATCTAGTTTCAAAGCTTCATTTTGGCCAGTTGCCAGAGTTGGGTCATGCGTGTCTAACTAAAGGTGTGACTCATCAGTTGAATTTGTTCAACCAGAATGTTTTATTCAACAAGAGTGCCTACACTCAGGCAGTTAACGAAGATATACATATTCATTATATATATATTCGTAGATACATATATATATATACACACACACTTCTACTTAGAAGTAAGCCCTGTTGAAGTCAGTAAGTAGTGTACGGATGCAGCCTTAGTTACGTTAAGGCTGGACTACTGTAACACGTTCTACCTGGCACTGTCTTCAAAAAGCATCGGGAAACTTAGGTATGTTCAAAATGCAGCTGCAAGAGTTCAGAGCAACTTTTTTTTTAAGCGTGTGACTCCGGCTTTTCTGTACCAGCTGCACTGGCTTCTGGGTCATTACTGAGCTAGTTCAGAATGTTTAACATCCCGAATGGAAAATGAGAATAAAGAACCATGTGCACTTATGTGAGCCTGCCCGTTTATGATGATCAGAAAGAGAGGCCCTCTTACATATCCTGACATCACCTGCATTTTGGTTGGCAGGACCACATGAGAAGGCGTCCTCTGTCACCATGCTTAGTGGTACTCCTTGTCTTGGGAAACTCACCTGGCTCCATCCCTGATGACTTTTCATCACAAACTGACGCATGCCTTGTTCCTTTGGCCTGCTGGATGCCCAATTTGATTTTAGATGGCTCTTGCTTAAGAATGTAAGAAGAGCCCTGTGGGATCAGGCCAGTGGCCCATCTAGTCCAGCATCCTGTACTCATAGTGGTCAACCAGATGCCCCAAAGGGAAGCCGGCAAGCAGGACCTGAGTGCAAACAGCACTATCCAGTCCTGCAGGTATTCAGAAGCATATTTCCTCTGACACTGCTTGATTGTATCTTGTTTTTAATCCACTGACTCATGCCTATTTTGTGTTTTTTTAAAAACTTTTTAGGTGTTTTTAATCCAAGCCTTCTGGGGCACTTCAAACTAGGAAAGGTGGAGTGTAAATGCTGTAAATAAAAAAAAACATATATAAAAAAGTGTTTCATCACACACCAGGGCAGCTCAAAGCAACTTTGAGGCTCCTGTTTGCTCCAAAATATTACAAGCGAAAAGAAACTTGGAATCACTAGCTAGGGACGAAGGCTTTAATAATGATTAGCTAGATTAAACTAGGGCCCTGAAGGTGGCAGATTGCAATATCAGATAGCAAGAATCACTTGTGATCATTTCCTTTTAGGTTTCCAGCAGAGTGATCATGACTCATGCCTTTCATTTATTTAGAAGAGCATGTCTTGGTCAGGGAAAACCTGTTGCTGGGCTTCCCGGAGGGCTGCTAAACACTTCCTAAGCTGGAGTATTCACACTGCTGGTCTCATTGACCTTTCCCTGCTGCTCCCAGATAGGTGCCACACGCTGCCACAGAAGGTTTGCCATGCCACCTTGCTGGGGCTCATCAAGCTTCAGGGCAAATGGATCCAAGCTGTGATAGATCCGGGTAGGGGGCAAACGTGTGGCAAATCCCAGGAGGCAAGGGACATTGGAGTTTGGGAGCTCAGAAATGCTCATATTTTCAAACAGGAGCCCGAGACAGGAGGCTATGAAAGCCGAACTGAAAGCTATTTGAAACCCTAAAGAGAGGGGAAGAAATTAAGATGCTGGGAACCTGGCCCCATCCCTTTCCTGAAACAGCTCAGAAATGCTAGAAAGTGAGAAGAAAATATACTCCGCTATGCTGGGCATATGCCTAGAGTAACACACATCAGTGCAGCCACTGACCTCTTAGTTAGAACTGCCAGGCATGTATGTTGAAAGCTAAAGTAGCTTGGCTTCTGCTTTTTGGTTAGACCTTGTGGCTGTCCATCCTTTCCTATTCACAAACATTGTCATCATCTCCTCCTCCTGTTTTTCAGATCTACTGTCATCACCCATTGGACAAGGCAGCGAGATGTCTGAAAATGCACCTCAGATGATATACGGGAAGATGTGGCCAGGTGATTGCAGCCATCAGCATTGTTCAATATCCAGGGTCTGTAGTTTGCAGGTAACTGTCCTAGACAGTAGTGGCTGGTGGCTCCATATCAGTGGGGCAGCGGAATCCACTCTGTGTTTTACTCCAAACTTTCAAGGAGCTGTCCTAGGGGCTTCAGCCGCCAGCCGCCACTCGTCCTAGGACTGAAGCGCTGCCTCTTGAGCAGTCTGTTTTGTGCTTCTCCCCTACCTCCCAGGTGACCTTCAGACGGCTGATCTGTCCTTCAAGTATACCGACTATGGCAAGGAAATCCGGGAGGACTGGAACAACGAAAACACCAGGTTTCCAGGTGCAGTGTTTTATTAGAACACCATAAAGCAATCTGCTTCAGGTTACACATCTGTTCATTCACAGGAATGTCCCCGTAGTGATGAAAAGGACTTTGCTTCCGAGGTGGGCATGGCCTCCTGGGTCTCTTGAGGCAATCTGGTTGAGGCAAGAGCAAACCCAGAGGCCAGTCCTTCTGCAGTTGCTTCTCGCTGCACCCTTGTGAGTGGAAAGAGTAACACTGGAAGGAGCCACTGGAAGGAGACAGCCAGGGCAGTCTGTGGTTTGGAAAGAGCAGTGTCCGCTTTCATGGGAAGCACTTATCAGGCACCTCCTTGGCATAACTTAGCAGGAGGAGCCTTTATCTAACGTGGAGCAAAATGCTATGGGTTTACTCAGAAGTAACTCCTGCCAAATTCAGTTGGACTTACTCGTGATGTGTGTGTGAGGGTTAGGATTGGGGTCTCAAGCCTAATTGCGCACCACCTCCTGGAACGGGTGGGCAGACTGTGGCCTAGGGGCTCTGCCTAGCCCATAAAAGGGTGTCATCCTCAGACACCTCCCCCGCCAGCTGACCCTGGCAGCTCACATAGCCACAGAGGCAAGGAAAAGCAGCTTGGGTCTGTTTGGAGCCCTGGGCGTGGTTACGGAGGATTCGTGGCAGGGAGAGCAAGGAGAGCATCTGCCTTGGCTACAGGTCCAGTGCCACCCTTGCCAAGGAGCCCAGATGCCTCAAAAGAAGTCATGCCCACGGCCTTGCCTGGTTCAAACGAACCCAGCACCTGGACTAGGCCAGAGGGGGGTGGGCATCCAGTCCAGCATCCTGTCCTCAGGGCGGCCAGCCAGATGCCCCTTATGAGAAGCCCACAGGCAGGAACTGAGCACAACAGCAACGCTCCCTGCCTGCGATTCTCAGGGACTGGGATGCAGAGGCATAGCACCTGCCAACAGCGGACGGAGAAAAGTAGCCACTGTGGCCAGTAGCTGCCGATCACTTTCTCCTCCATGCATTTGTCAAATTTTGTTTCAAAGGCATCCGCGCTGGTAGCCATTACTACCCCTTGTAGTGTGACCATGTGCTGTGTGGAGAAGTCCTTTCTTCTGGAGGCAGCTAGGAGACTGGCCTTCAGTTTCTGAGGGCTGACTAGAAGTGGCCAGCCACTGAGCAGGCTGAGGAAAGGGGTAAGTGCACAGGAACTCAAACAGGAGGCAACTTTGCCCCAGTGCTCACTCTATAGTTTCTATAACCTACCTCACAGGGTTGTTGTGAAGAGGAATTCAGGAGGGGAGAACCATGTACCCCACCTTGAGCTCCTTTGAGGAAAGGCTGAATGTAAATGTAAGAAAGAAAGAAGATACTCTGAAAATGGCCTTCAAGCCAAAACCTTTGCCCACCTACGTTCTAGAAGGACCTGTTCGCACTTGTAACAGAAGTGCCCCATTCTTCCCCATCTCTCTTGTTTCCCCAAAAGCCGGACAATCACGCACCCCTAGCAGACGAGACCCCTTGCCTAAGACAAGCACAACTATAGGAAAAACAGTATTGAGGGCGTTCTTTGGTAAAAACCTAGCGTCAAGGACTGAGCATCAGAACAGTAGGTGGCCACTGAGGCCATGTTGAGGGGAGAATAATGATTGCCCTGTTGCCCCCAGTTTTCCTCCCCCAGCTGCAAAATAGACTCCCCACCCCCTTCACATACTTGTAGATCTTCTCAGTGACTTTTGGTGGGTTACAAAATGACAGCTGTGAGCAGTACAGGGGAAGATTACTTTGACATAGTGCTTGGCCTGCAAAGTTACTGGTTTATAGTCTCACATGATGGAGTGTCTGGCGAGACAGGAGACAACACGTTTCTACCCTGCTCTGCCCGGAGTAACTGAACTGTTGCAGTGGGACAACAGCACAGGGATTGCAAAGCAGCTAACACACCAAAATGCCCCCTTGGAATCCTCCCCTCTCTGCACACAACCAAACGTCCTTTTTATTGGGCATTCATGATGACTCGTGATGGCACTGGGTGGTTATATGTGATCCGGCTTCCAACCCTGTCTCCGCTTGCAAATGATGCAGGGCAGACTTACTGATTCATTTCCAATCAGTGCATGCCCTGTCACTTCCTGCTGAAATCCTGTCACATTTAATGCCATGATTGTTCCGGGTTGTTTGGGGGCGGGGGGTTGTCTCACTTTGGTTGTGCCATAGCACAAGAGCACCCCTCCATTCATCAATAGCAACAACAATTCATTAGATTTATTAGTCACTTGATACCCGAAGGTCTCCAAGCGATTAACGATCGATGCAATAACACTGGAGAAGCACTGCAGGACAACTAATAAAGTAGAGTGATGTGTGGACGGTCTCGTATAAATCCACCACTAATACATCATTATTGCACCTGGAGGGGGCCATAGATTCCTCCCCTCATTCATCTTCACTTGTCAAGGTCCCAGAACACCCACAGCTTCAAATGAGCATTGCACTCTTGCACAGCATGCTTTTTAAAAAAACACATTTCCCCCTTCACTTCTAGACCTGCGCATGAATATGATAGAACTCCAGGCCCGTGGACCTCCTTTTTCCACAAGTACCTTTGATAAGACATCCCTCAACCTGCCACAGTTTGTGCAGCTCATGGAGACCTTTGTTGGTGAAGAAACATCTCTGCCAAACCTGAAAAGGCTTGTGGCGTTTGTGAAGGAAGGTTACGTGCAGACGGAGAAAGAAAAGATCACTCAGCTGGAAAGAGTACATTTATCATTTATTCGATTTATATCCCACCCTTTCTTCCAGTAGGAGCCCAGGACGGCAAACAAAAGCACTAAAAACACTCTATAACATCATAAAAACAGAACTTTAACATATATTACAACAAAACATCTTTAATACATATTGAAACAAAACATCTTTAAAAACATTTTTAAAAGTTTTAAAAACATCTTAAGAAACAAATTCCAACAGAGACGTAGACTGGGTTGTAGAGTCTCTACTTAGTCTCTGTGCAGTCTCTACTTAAAAGGCTTGTTGAAAGAGGAAGGTCTTCAGCAGGCACTGAAAAGATAACAGATGGCACCTGTCTAATATTTAAGGGGAGGGAATTCCAAAGGGAAGGTGCCACTACATGAAAGGTCCATTTCCTATGTTGTGAGGAACAGACCTCCTGATAAGATGGTATCTGCAGGAGGCCCTCACCTGCAGAGCCCAGTGATCAACTGGGTATATAAGGGGTGAGACAATCTTTCAGGTATCCCAGTCCCAGCAAAATCATTTTCCAAACAGCAAAATCATTTTCCAAAACTTTTTCTCAGCTTCTTGTTCACAGAAGCTCCTGAACACACATTACCCATGTGAAGTTTGGTGAAAATCTGTACAGCAAAACAAAACTCCCTCTCATTATGTTTCTGTGGGGCTGGGGAGGGGTGGGTTTTTTGTTTCTGTAAGTACCTTTATGCAAATCCATAAGCCAGGAATGGGCAGCACGTGGCCCTCCAGAGGGTGTTGGACTCCAGCTCCCATCAGCCCAAGCTGGCAGGGCAAATGGTTAGGG
The DNA here is from genome assembly GCF_030035675.1 of Rhineura floridana. Classification (NCBI taxonomy): domain Eukaryota; kingdom Metazoa; phylum Chordata; class Lepidosauria; order Squamata; family Rhineuridae; genus Rhineura; species Rhineura floridana. The sequence continues at coordinate 18,587,719 of NC_084500.1, read as the reverse complement.
ATGATGGGAGTCGGAGTCCAGCACCACCTGAAGGGCTGCAGGTCGCCAATCCTTGCCCTAAGTCATATATTACCTGAGCTCAGCCCACCCCAATCCACCCATCTCCATTTTAATTCTGCTTCTCGTAAGGCATCCCAAAGCAATTAACAATGCATATGTAGAATAACTACATATATAAAAACAGTTTTTAAAAACAGTTGTGCCTGTGTCATATACGCGCCCCAAATTTAAAACAACACTTAGGTAAAATCAATTCAGATCCAATGCAGGTATCAACTTTCTTTTAAAAACAACCAAGCTTTGTGCGTTTGTTATTTCTGCTGTTAGTGCTGAGCTTGTGCCCATGAACCACTGCAACTGGTGATCTGGGTTCCCGTCCATCGGCCTCCTTTCTCCCTCAGATCCACCACAATTCATTCTTGGTCCGGCAACAACTCCTTTTGGCTGCACTCTTTGAGAAGTGGGATAATGAATGCTCTGGGTTCTTAGACATGGAGGAGGTGGATGCTGTTCTGTCGACCTTTAAGGAAGGGATGGAGGAAGAGGCTTTGAACAAAGGTAAGGGAAAGACTCTTTGCTACCTCACTGAACCAACTCAAAAAGTAGCCATCTTCTTTGTCAGTTGCCCTTGCAGCAAAAACAACAAAGAGTCTTGTGGCACTTTAAAGGACTACAGTTCCCAACACCCTTAACAAACTACAGTTCCCAGCACTCTTTGAGGGAAGGCAGGTGCTTTGAATGTACGGTGTGTATAGTCTATGCAGTGAAAGGCTGAACTGGAGGAGCAACTTCTTTATCTATATGAACTGCCTTTAAAGTCTGCCAGGGAGAGCGTGCTCTCCGCTGTCTAGTCAGAAAACAAAACGACTAAGGCTACTTCAAGACGGTTGCTATTTTGTGGGAGAGATTCAGTCTCAGAATGGAAATTCAGATTGGACAATTAGAGTGGATTTGACTCTCTTGTGCAAAAATACCCACTTTCAAAAATAAAAAGTCACACTTTTTGCAATTAGGAAAGTAATGGGAAAATGTACCAGAACGCGTAGGATAACCTTCCCGCAAACAAATCAGAACAAATCAATAAATAGCTGGCGGTGTCTAACCTCCCCACAAACTTTGTGCAAACGAATGATGAAGGCTCAATAAACAGGTCTCTATCAGAAGCGACCCCTGCCATGAACGCTGAGCTGGGCAGAGTCTTCACAACTGTGACACCTCAGTTGTAGAACTCATTCCCCAGGGAGTTCTGCCAGAGCCTGACACTTGTAAGATTTTTATTCAGCTAGGCAGACATTTGATCAGATCAGCTCTTGAATTGTGTTCAGTGTGGGTTTAACAGAAATTCTGCTCTATTTTTGTTACAGATTTTACAACTGTTGTTTTGGTATTGTCGAACACCTTGAGCTTTCTTTGGGAAAGGACAATGGGATGTAAACTGACAAAACAGATCAATCCTCATCAGAAAGCTCCTTGCAATGGATACGAGACAGCTGATGATGAGGAAATATGATGTTTTGTCCAGTGATATTGACTTAAATGGGATAATTAGCTATCAGATAAGTCTAGCAAATCCTGAAGCTGAGAGACTTTTGCATGCCATGTGATATTGTGACGGACAGGTGTGTTCAGCTGCCCTTTACCCCAAGAGGCACAGAAACAGGAGAGTTGCCCTGATCCGGCCCTTTAGGCCTCCCCTCCCACACAAGTGACAAGAGCTTCCTTGAGTCTTTGAAGAGGCCTTTTATGTTGGTCAAATACTTTGTTCTCCTAAAAGTTTTTTCCCCCTTATCATCTTGCCCTTTAACCCCATTATAAATATTGATCACAAACGTATGCCATTAACAACAGATTTCACACTTCCATTTATTCTGTATTGATCACCTGTTCACTTGACACACAGAACTCCTGAAAGTGTGTCTTTCCATTGCTAGGATCCCCGCAAATTACCTTTGTGCATGAACTCAAAATCTGAAGACCAGAAATTTTCAAAGTAGAAGAGCGCAGGTGGAAAGAGGGAATAATGAGATGTTTATTTTTATTATCTCTTTTTCTGCTCTTCCTGTTGCTATTAAATATTAGGGAACTTTTTTTAAAAGGATAGCTTTTAAAAACTGTACAAGAGCTCCCTCTTCTGTGCAAAAATATATTAGGATCTTACCTGCTGATGAACATATCAAGCTGCTATTGGGTCAGACTATTGAATTATCCAGCTCAGGGTTTCTACTCTAACTAGCAAAGACTTTCCAAGGTCTCAGGCAGGAAAGGGCCTTTCCCTCTCTGGCTTTCTGAGGTGCTTTAACTGGAGATGTGTGGACTGAATCCCGGACCCTCTGCATGCAAAGAGGGTGCTCTTGTCACTGAGTTACAGTGCCTCCCAAATTTGTGAAATGTGAGATATTAAGATTCCCTCTTTTTTTTGTAAAAGTAAACTCGCGGATCAAATTGTGCCCAACAACCTATCAAAACAGGAATATTGAAATCTATGGCTATTTTCCAAGGCCTCAAAATAAGATATAACCCCCCCAATAGACCCCAATTCACTAGAAAAGACAATAACACTGGGAAAAACAGGAGTAGAAAAAGAGGAAGACCAAATAAGAGACGGATTGATTCCGTAAAGGAAGCCACAACCTGAGCTTACAAGGTCTGAACAGGGTGGTTTATAACAGACGCTATTGGCGGTCACTGATTCATAAGGTCGCCATAAATCGTAATCAACTTGGAGGCACATAACAATAAACCCCATATTGTGTGAACCAAATTTGGAGGGAAGGAACGATGGCCACAAGATGTAGCTGGCCATTGTTGTAGTCATCCTAACAATATGAGTGAAGTGCAGGGTATACATTTTTCATAATGAACAAATAAATGAACAAAGGAGAGCAAGCATCTGCTCACAAAAACTATCGGACGTATTTCTCCTTGACAGCTGAAGGACACTGGTGTGAAGACTGGGATTAGGGGAAAGATGTGCCTCTCACCTGGGACTGCGCTTGTAAAGCATGTGGGGTTGGTTGCTCTCCTGCCTGCCTGACCTGGCCTTCATTTTCTTCTTGCCCATGTAGCCAAGCTACAGCTCCCCATACCCCAGTGGCATCCCAGCGGGATTGTGAAGTTATCCCAAAGAGACTTCCAAACCTACATCGAGCTGGTGGTCTCTGAGCTCACTGGCAACGAAGATGAAGTCCTGGATAACGTCGTGGAGTTTCTCATGATGACGGTGGAGCGGACCCACACAGAGCGGCTGCGAGGCAGCGCACGGCGGAAATGGCTGCTTGCAATCGAGAACTCAGCCCTGACCAACGGAGGGCGCATCGAACCGGTGTACGACGCTGTCTTCAAGGCTCTTTGTCGGGTTGGTGTTTAGGAACATAGCAAGCTGCCTTGTATCATCAGACTGAGCTGTCTAGCTCGGTGCCATTTACAATGAAGGGCCGTGGCTCTCCAGGGTTTCAGACAAGGTCCTCTCCCAGCCCTGCCTGGAGATACCAGGGATTGAGCCTGGGGCCTTCTTAATGCAAAGCAGGTGCTCTGCCACAGAGCCACTGCCCTTTCTCTACCTGGAAATGCTAGTGTGCTGTGGGGCTTTTCAGTTTGGGAAACAAGATTAGATGCATTCATGGAGGAGAGGTTAATCAGTGACTAAATCAGCCATGGTAGAAAACCATGTTCCAATTAGCTATCAATTGACTTACATAACCAGATGCTGGGGAACAAGAAATGTATTCCACTTGCAAGATTCGAGATGCATCTGGCGGGGATGGATGGATCTTGGTCTGATCCAGCAAGGACATTCTCATGTGTGAGGCAAACTCCTTGCTGGAGGTCCTTGAGCAGAGACTGGAGAGCCATGTATTGGGGATGTGCTAGCGCAGAGTATTGGCACCAGATGGCCTACAAGGGCAGTGTGTCTGATGTCTGATCCCATGGAGAATGTGTCAAAGGTTGCTAGACCATGGATAGCTCTGAGTGAGCAACTCGCTCCAACAAGGGTTAGGAGCAGACTGAGGCCTTTTATGCCTGTGTCTCCAGACTACCTTGTCCAGGCTCCACCCCCTTGTATAGAACTTCACAGCCTTAAAGTGCCAACCCTCTAGCCTGAAAACAGGTACTCCTCCTGTTCCATAGCCTCCCTGCTAGTGCACTTCTGGCATCATCAAACTGGAGATGTGCAGTGGGAGACATCTGGTTCCACAGGGGAAGGCACCTCTGAGGGTCCTGGCTCTGGCCCCACAGGGCCTAATGGTATGGGAAGTTCCTCTGGAGCTCCTGCCAGCAGCCTCAGGTGCAATGGTGTCTCTATGTTCCGTAGTCTGAGCCCCGAATCTGACCTGGCTCCCCATCTGGTGCCCCTAAAACCTCCAATTCCATATTCAGATGGCTGCTAGATTAAGAGCGATCATGACAGGCAGCCCTCTCTAACTCTTACAGCTTCTATGAAATTGTGAGATGGTCCCCAAGGGCCATTTGCCTGCTGGTTTCCATGGTTGTCAGGACCTCAAACTTGCACATACGTTAATCCCACAAAAAAGCAATGGGGTCTGTATGCCTGTGAAATGGTTTCAAATGGATAGGCACACGGGTGTGGAGAATGAGGTTCCAAGTAAACGAGGGACATCCAGAAGCCTGTGGCTTGTGTATAAGGGCCATTGGCTAAGGCATCTGCCTTTTGTCTCCAGGACGCAGATAACCATGGAGACTGCAAGAAGATCAGTGCATACATCGCCCTTTTGGAGTATAACCTCGCTTCCCCAGAGCGAGGAGATATTCTCCTCCACTATGTAGCTTGCACAGAAGATGATGTTCCGTGTGTCCTAAACCGATCACTTTTCATGGATATGAAAGGGGTCAGGTAAGACAACACCCACAGAGCTGTTTCCTTTCCCTGGGGGATGTTTTGGTTCCTGGACAAAAATGGCACTCTGTATGGGAAAGATTGCACGTTCAGAATGGGTGACTTTCTGTGACTGGCATAGCATACATTTCTGGTTTTGTGTTTTTATCATGTAGAATCTCTGTATGAGAAAATTGGGTTTTTAAGAAAATCTGAACTCAGCATTCAGGAATATAAAGTTCTTTAATAGCCATATAGTGCCACCTAGTGACAGAACCTAGTATTGCATAACATAAACATCATTAGCTGCATAAAAGCAAAACAGAAGCCGCTTGCCTCCTGCGATGTCAGAGAGAGCAAAGAGACTCCCTGTCCAGTCTCCTTCAAAAACCATAAATGAGAAAGTGGGGCAAACTTCTTCAAACTTTCCCATTAGGGATGGAGGAGAAATTTAGTTCTGTTCACATTTAAAGGCAAACCTACCCTATTTCACACTTCCAAAAGCAATACGCAAAACAAAACGGAGCTTTCTTTTTAAGTTTGCACTTCTCTGAATTTTGCAGTGCAGTTCCCCAGCCAAGTGCAACGCATACAAAATGCACACATTGGGGTAAGCTGCACATAACAATGTATATATGAGTGATAATTACATCCAAAATGCATTATATTAGGGGAAATTGCTGACAGACGTGCATGTTAGGCAAAATTGCATACACAATGTATATTATAATATGCTGATGAATTCTCATAAGGATACTTTTAAAAAAAAAAAATCACAAACTGAAGTGGAAATGTGGACAACTTAACAAGATTGGAAAAATGCAGAAGTGAGAGAAACTGGAAACTGACCGATTCAGCCATCCCTAGTCTTCACTCAATAAACACAAATGGGGGTCAATGCAGAAGAGACCAACCACGCTGGGTAACCTTCCCAGAGAAAGGACGGCTTCAGACAGCAGCGAGATTCATTTCGTCTGACGAGGGGAAGGCCCCCTTGTTAAATTCAAAGGAGAGAAACAGAAGGCCGCAGCAGCAAAATGGAGGTGTAAATTTACTCTCCGTTTATGTGGTAAGATTAGAATATGAAGGCAATGGCTTTAGCACTCTTAGTGAAGGGTTCCTTATGTCCCCTTCTGACATGACACGAGACATGTTTTGTTCAGCAGGTTGCTCTTTCCAGTGATGAGAATGTAGGGAGCATTCCTCTCCATGCCAGCTGCTGCCGTGACGTTTTCTACCTAGACGCTTGGTTCCTCAAAGCCTCTTCCTCCTCCCTGTTTGTCCTTTTCTCTTAGCTTTGCAGCAGCATTAGATGACAAGCCAGTCCACGTCCCCAGAGTTCAGCTGCATGGGAACATCCACTTTTGGAACGAGGACCGCCTCCCAGATGAGAGGAAGGGCTCCTTCTTGGTGCTGCCGCTTGAGGATATCCGAAGGCGAGTCTTTGGCGTTCTTGGACTGGACACACTCCGGGACAAGAATGAGAAGACCATCTTTGTACCCCACGAAATCCGTTTCTATCAGGTGGGGGCCACAAGAAAGCTGTGTGAAGACCTGGCAACATTGTCCAGCCCCCTTGGGAGTGTGACTGGTTGCAGGGGTGTTGCTTTTGGAAGTCCGCAGCTTCAAGAGCCCGTCTTGATATGCTTAGTGTTGCTAATGTTCCATGCTTTGGAATGCTGCATTATTTCCAAATTAATTGTGAGGTTTGTTCTTTCCCAGGCGATTGCAAACTCATTCAGCATAGCCTACCACCACATCCGCACCAAGGAAAGCATCATGCAGGTGATCATCACTGCTGTGGGATGGGTCTCCGCCCGCGTGGGGCATCTCCACACCATCACTGCATACTTTATGGAGCCTGGCGAGAGCAGGGTAAACAGCTAGCAGTTACAAAAGTATGTGGACACTTAGGAAAAACACAAAAGTGTGGTGGGGTAGGGGGTTCTGTTCATATTTTTGCATTTTTTTTTCCTTTTAGGAAGCTGCTTCATACCAGGTCAGACTATTGGTCCATATAGCTCACTGTTGTCTACACTGACTGGCAGCGGCTCTCCAGATTTGCAGACATTCTTAGGCCTACCTGGAGATGCTGAGGACTGATCCTGGGACCTTTTGCGCTCAAAGCAAATGCCCTACCACTGAGCTACAGCCATTCCCAAACCTTTTAACAAGTTGTACATCCTTAATCTCACTCCCCCCACCAGTTGCCAATATTTTTCTGGCAGGGCTCTGGTGCCTCATAACAACTGCCTGATAGGCAGATATTTAGCAGGTAAAGATTTCCCCATGGCTTTGATAACTTGGGAGGCAAAAGCTTCAACGGCTACATTTCTGCCTGTCAAGGGGCTGTAAAAGGCACTGGAGACCTGCCCGAGAAAGGTCTGACAGCTCTGTTCCCCCCACCATGCACATTTGTCTCCCCAGGTCTTATGTGCAGGGTACAGAATAATCAAGGTGGGAGACTGTCCAAGAAGGGAGACCAAGAAAACATAAACCAGAAAGTAAACTCTGTTATCCTGTCCATTCTGTGGTCTTTTCAAAGACAGGATAGATCACTGTGATGCCAAAGTGGACATAGCTTAGACCGAAGTCATCAGCTTCTGACCCTTGGGTGGAGTTTGGTTTAACACAGTGAACTATGGATCATGGATGGTTAATCAGTGCTCCTCCCAGAATCCAGATGTTGCTGGACTCTCCGCTCCCATTGGCTATGCTGGTTGCAGGGGCTGCTGGGAGTTGGGAGCCCCAGCAACATCTGGAGAGCAACAGATCCCCCAGTTCTACTATAGATGAACACACATTTCTTCTTTGCTATGCAGTGCCTTTAGTAAACACCTCGATTAGCCTCAAGACCACTCGGTGAAATAGGCCATTCACGTCATTTTACAGATGTGGGGGAACAGAGGCTGAGAGGCAGCAACTCGCTGAAGAACCCCCAGCGACTCAGTGGGTGAGGAGGGGTTTCAGCCCCAGTCCCTCAGCTCACTAGACCATCCTACTGACTCTGCGTCTTGGAACAGTTGCTCTGGTAAAAGGAATTTCATTTGGCCTGTTCCCATTCCTGTCTGCAGTATGAAACGTGGCCATTAGTCTTTATGACCTCTTTCGCAGCCGTATATGCACTTCTCCTGAAAACTTTAAAAGAGGAACAACAAACGTATTCATTTGTGTTCTATGATCCCTACCGAAAGTATCATGCAAAAAGAAAGGAAAAAGGCAGAGCTGATGCAAAGGCTCTCTGCCGTTCTTCCTTGAACAACCAGCAGGAGGCGCTGGTGCATTACTTGACTCTTCTTTAAAGGCAAGTTCCTACTTTGCAAGAGGCATACTTTGGTGCCAAGATGATCCACCTTTTGACATTAGTCTGCCTTAGCCTTTCCCAACCTGGTGCTCCTCCCAATGTTTAGGATGACAACCCGTCAGACCCGGTTTTCCAGTCTTGCTCAACACCTTTACGTGAAAGAGTGAAATGAGATGTTTCCACAAGGCAGTATTCGACTTTCACTCCTGTCACTCATGCCAGCAGCAATAGGTGTAGGTATATTCGCTATAGGCTAAACATGAAGTCCATTTAATGCTTCTAATTCCAGACAACACCTGGAGTGGGGTGGGGTGGGGAAGAGCCAGGGAAACAGAAGGGAAAAGCAACACAACACTATCACTCAGCAGCTGGTTACTAAAAATGTGTCACTAACTAGAGTTTGGGGGGTGGGATCTTATTTGATTTAATTTGCAGTGTGCAGTCTCGTGAATTAAGAACATTTATGGAATAAGAATAAGCAGGCTGTGCGCTGCGGCCCAGTCAGTGTCATCGTAGCTTAGCAGCAGAGCACATGCTCTGCATGTCTGCGGGAAGCTCCAGATCTGGTCCCTGGCACCTTCCATTAAAAGGAACAAGTAGCAAGCGATGGGAAAGAGGCCTTCTGTCCACTTGAGACCCCAGAGAGCTGCTGCCAGTCAGAGTAGACAGGACTGGGCTGGAAAGGCAAACAGTCTGACCTGGTAAGAGGCAGCTTCGTATGACTCACCTGCCAAAAACTTGCATTGTCCCTCAATTTTTTTTAGTCTTCCTCCCCTCCCAAAGCGTGGTATTTGATGCTGGTCCTACTCAGAGTAGACCCACCCCTTAAATTCAAATTAGGACTACTCCAAGTAGGACTTGGTTTAATACAGTCCAAAATGTTTACCCATCTATTGTGGTGTTTTTTTCCTCTTGGCAAGCTCTTTCCCCTTTCTCTTTTCAAGATGCATGACTACACCTTGCGTAAAGTAATGGCTTCGGATCTGAAAGGGCAGGTGGAGATCCAGCCCCCTCCAGGTCCTGTGCTCAGCAGAAAAGATAACATCTTCAGGTGAGTTTAAGAGTCTAATGACATTAATGATGTGACTAGCAGGTAGAATGCAAGCTTGTAAAAGTTGCATGTGTGTGATAGCGATTGTCCTCAGGAACACAGCACGCAAGGAGGTGTAAGCATTCCCTCCCCAGCCACAATATTGGGGAAACACCCCCCTTCACCAAGCAATGACATACATTTAGGTTAATGTTAGCAGAATCTGGATTGTGTGTGTGAGCGTACTGTCTTTAAGTCGATTCCAACTTATGGCGACCCTATGAAGAGGGTTTTCATGAGGCTGAGAGGCAGTGACTGGCCCAAGGTCACCCAGGGAGCTTCATGGCTGTGTGGGGATTCGAACACTGGTCTCCCAGGTCGTAGTCCTTAACCACTACACCACAGTGGCTCTCTAAGGATTGTGGCCTGCTAATAAACACACTGGCTGCCATCTAGGTCCTGCTGTTGCTCATGTTGTCAGGTGCAACTCTACATGGGCATAGGGCTGTGTCTCCATTCATAACTGGCGCTGGGGAAGTTGCGCTTTCGTGTTTAGGGCTTCCCCACTGGCTCACAGCTACAGTGACAGAGTCAGCTGATTTCCATAGGGGCTTCCACATCCTGTGCTTAGTAACAGGATACAGTAATTACTCAACAACAGTTGCTGTGGAGTTGTCTGGACTTCAGCAGAGCTGCTCCAAGTCTCCTTTGAAGTAAGGAAGGTCTGGAGGCTAAGAGCACGTGGCTGGTTTTCTGGAGGCAACATACTTGTCTTCCAAAGTACTCCATGTTGCTGCTTCAGTCTTTATCATGTCTTCTTAATTTCCTTCTCTCTCCAAACCCTACAGGCTTATCTGTTCAATGCAGCTTTCCAAAGAGGATGCACTTAGCCAAAGAGCTGCCTGCATTCCTTTAGAGCTCTCTGCTTTTTGTTAAATTCAGCAGTTCTTGCCTCGCAGCCTAGCGCTGCTGACCAAGCCCAAAGAAGATTGTGGTCCCACGCCAGCAGGGGGAGTTAGGCTGGGGGTCTCCTTTCTGCACCGGCCAGGCTCCAGAATGCCATGCAACAAGCTTTGCATACTCTAGTGGGCTTGTGTTTCTCAAGCAGCTGCCTCCTCAGCAGCAGGTTGGCTGGGGCAAAGGTCATTGCAGAGCTGGGAAAGGTTCACAACAGGGAAACCAAAATTATCAAGGGGGTTGAGTAACATTTGGGTTTTTTTAAATTAGGAAAAAAGGTGACAGGATTGAAGTGCATAAAATTGTGTATGGTATGGAGAAGGTGAGTAGGGAAGAGTTATTTCATAACAGTAGAACCCAATGGGGCCATCCAGTGAAGCTGAATGTTGTAAGGGGCAGGAAAGTCAAAAGATCACACTCTGGAATTCACTCCCACATGATGCAATGATGGTCACCAACTTGGATGGCTGTGAAAGGGGATTAGACAAATTCATGGAGGCGGGTAAGGTTATCTATGGCTACTAAACACAATTGCTATGTTTTGCCTCTGCTGTCACAGGGAGGATGCCTCTGAATAAGAGCTGCTGGGGAGAGTGCTGTTGCACTCAGGTTGGGGTCGTGGGCTTCCCATTGGGGCATCTTATGTTTTTGTTGCTTCAGGATGCAAACACAGAGTCTGTGATATTGTCATTAGTCTTCTCTTTAATTGTAGAGATTACCTGTTCAAGTGCATAGACTGTTCTGAAGTGGTTACCATGTATGTGTATGAAGAGCATCATATTGCCGTTCCACTGAGAAATCAAATGGGCCAGGCCATTGTGGTGCTTGACCTCAACCTTGGAAACCACCAAAGGCTGCCATCTTTTGAGCACAAGGACCTGCAGAAGATGCTCAAGATAATGCAAGCTGCCACTTGTGAGATACTGAAAGAAGATTCTGGAGAGAAAGATCCACTCTACGTCTTGGGTACTGTGCACCTTAGGCAGCAGAATAGTTCTGCTAGTGCTGCTGGTGGTTGAAGAGATTCAGGGTATTCATGTTAGTCTCCTAAGCATATTAAAAGAAGCAGGAGGGATAGAAAGCCAGACAGCCCTAGAGATAATACGTTATAGCTGGCTGAAACTTGGGGATTAAGAATCTTGAAATAAAACTTCCAGGTTATAGATCTACTTTATGGTTGGGCCGCCACCACCACCAAAAACTGCTTTAGTTAATTTCTAAAAAGAGGCTACCAGAAAAGTTAATCCTCTAAGACCTGGAAGCCCTGTTTGATAATCTCAGATGCATAGAGACAAGCTGTGGTTACTTAATGGCAAAAAATGCACTCTGCACATGCTCAGAACCCCCTTTTTTACTCTACAACATCTTTTACCACTGGTTTGCACAATTAAAGTGGATTAAAGCACTCTGTTGTCCTAGTGCTACAAATCCACTTTTTAAAAAAAAATATAGCAGACTTCCTGCAGTTAAGAAAGTGATACAGAAATGCACTGAAAAGTGAAGTAGGAACAAATTACTAAGGTTAAGATGTATCAACACCAGGTAAGCAAATCAGGATGAATTCTGGATGAAAGCTTATTGTATAACTTCCCTGCAAACAAATCTAAACAAACGCTCAGTAAACACTGGACACTGTATAACCTCACATGCAAGCAAATTAGAATGAATGCTCAATAAACAGGTCATTTGGAGGAACCCTATGTTTCAACAAAAGGGAGCAGTTTCCTCAGGAGAATCTTTGCTTTGTTTCCCAGAGTATAGTCTCAAGGCACATGAGGCCACCATCTTGCTGATGTTAAGCAGGTCTGTGTCTTCTCAGTGCCTAGATGAGAGAGACCACCTGGGAACAACATGCACACTGCTCTGGATTCCATCATGTGAGAAGAAAGGCAGGATATCAGTATAAGAAAACAAATGTAAATCACTGCATATAACAAATGTAAATTAATGCATATATACATGGACTTAAAGGTTGCACTAGAAGACTCAGAAACAAATAATTCTTCAACTATTTGGCTTGTCATCCCAGAGGCAGAGTATGTTGGGGACTGGCGGCGTGGGGGAGTCCTCTTCTACCGATTCATGCTTCAGGACTTGCAGAACTGCATCTGGAATCTCGACCCTTGGTTTTCCTTCGGCGAAATAAGGTGCTTTGAACAGCCTCCGGCCCTCGTGCATACAATACTGAAGTGTGTACTGCTGATTTTGTACCCTCAGTGGGCTGGTACACAGGAGGTTGAGGACTGGAATTGTTGCATACAGGTGAGAAACTGAAAAAAAAGCATTAATTGGGGGGGGGGGAAAGTAGTTTTGCTCCCAGAAAAGATTATGCGCCTTTGGATTATTACTGGGCGAGGTTAATTAGTGGAAGAGGAAGGAATGAAAAGCTAAAGAGCATGCTCCTTCCCATAGGATTCTGGTTGGCCGCTGTGAGAACTGGATGCTGAACTAGATGGGCCACTGGCCTCATCCAGCAGGCTCTTCTTAGGTTCTTAAACAGGAATCTGGGGGGAGGAGGAAACTGGGTGAAAATGTGTCTGGTTCTAGCTGCAGAGGTTCACAAGAAGGACCCAAGTCTACGAATGTCAAGTAAGATATTATACTCCCCGCATCTGCATGTACATTTTTCTTGTTTTCTGTGCTCAAACCATAAGATCTTAGAACACTTCTGAAAAATGCCCAGGCCTGAAATCTGATGAATCTCCAAGGGCAGGGAGTTCTGAAGTGGGGGGGTAACTACCAACTGTCCTTCCCCAGTTTCCTTCTCTTTTCTGTTTTTCATAATCTCAAACTAGGAACTGTTGCAGCCTTTGCCAGCCTGGTGCTTGCAGTCCAAAACATCCAGAGGGCACTGGCTTGGTGAAGGCTGTGCCACTGTATGAAATCAGCTCCCCTACCATCACTAGTCCATGAGTGCAACCTTAGTTTTGTTGGACAGGTTTGTTAAGATCTGCAAGAATGTCAGTTCTGAGTGGTTTGCTGCATGAGGCATGACTTGGACCTTTCTTGAGAGTAAAAACAAGTGTGTCTTTGAGCACCTTAAAGACTAACCATTTTATTATGGCATACTGTTTTTGTGAACCCAGAATCTATTTAATCAGATGCATTTGATTAAATTGATAAATTAGCTAGCATTTAACTACATTCTTTACTATTTTTGCTATAAGAGACTAAGACTGCAATCTGATACATAACTACTCAGAAGTAAGCTCCATTGGGTTCAGTGAGACTTACTTCCAGATAAGTATGTGTTAGATCGCAGCCTAACTCAACTACTGCAAGCCTCTGGAAATTTTATTGGGAATAAAATTGACATGGACACAACTCCTAACTATTTGGAAATGGCACTGTTGATCTTGTGGCTACAAAAAAAACCCCAAAACCCAGAAGAAACTGTCCTTTCTTTTCTTACATCTTCCAGCCCCCCCAGACTTGACACAGCAGCTTCCCTTCTCCTTTGCATCCTGTTAGCATTTTCAGACTAGCCTAGATATCCCAATTGTTCATGATTTTCTTATAATCTTCTAATGCTTTTGTTCTTTGCACCACAGAAAATGGATGGAGAACTTATTGAAAACATTTGCTACTTTGATCCCACTGCTGCCTATGTGGAGATTCGACCAGAGACTCTGTATAGCTGCCTCCTTGGTAATTACACAATGTTTTACATAACTGCAGAACTGTCTAATTGTATTTATTTGTTTATAAAAATAGTTATATACGGCTATTCATAAAAAAATCAAAGCGGTTTACAACATATATAAATACTGTACATGATTAAAACCATATAAAATTTTAAAATCAGATATCATTAGCTAATGATGGCAGAAAGATGTCTTCTCAATTGCCTGCATAAGCCTGGTGACATGATGAGAACAGCATAAGGACGTTAGAACCGCAGCAGAGCAGACCAAAGACAATTGTAGCCCAGCATCTTGTCCCCCACCCTGGGCAGCCAGGAGTCCCAAAGGGAAGCCTGCAAGCAGGACATGACGGCCCGTAGCTCTCTCCCACTGTTGTTCACCAGCAGCCAGTATTCAGAGGCACTCGGCTTCTTCACAGAGAAGATAAAGAACACAGCCATGGTGACTAGCAGTCATTGGTAGTCTTATCTTCCATGAATTTGTTTAATCTCCTTTTAAGTCTATCTAAGCTAGTGACCGTCACCACTACATCTTGTGGCAGTGAATTCCATAAATTAACTATGCTTGGTTTGGACAAGAGGGTAGCAGATAGAAGAGGCCGCACAGACAGAACATAACAGGAAAGCACAGTTTCTAATTCACACGTAAGCCACTGCATAACGTATCCTTTGCCCTCTGTATTCTTTACACCTATTATCCATATGGCTAACTTTGTTCTGAATTTCAAATGTGGATGACAGCATTCCCTTTATTTCCCATTAAAACGATTTTTCTCCCAGCCTGGCTTTGCTACTTGCTAGTGGGCTGCATTAAAGGACATGACTTCCCCCAAAGAATCCTGGGAACTGAAGTTTGTTAAGGGTGCTGGGAATTGTAGCTCTGTGAGGGGTACACTATAGTTCCCAGGATTCTTTGCAACTGTACATTAGGAATAGCCTGAGATGCAAACTCTACCCCTGTTGAGGGGAAAAGTCAAATTTCCAGTCGGTATTCTGTCTATACGGACATTAATATATAACTCAAGAGTTGATTCAATGTGCAACCATAAATCACAGGAGAGACCTGACAATTATCCACTCCAAAGGACTTACTGATGAGGAACTCACTAGCTGCCATCTGAATGTCCACGTACCAGCTTTTGTGCATGCACCAACAGGTCTTAGGAACCATCCCTTCCCACAGCAGTCCTTTATGCCCCAGAAAAGCACTGTTAAGTGAGACATCCTAGTTGTAAGGTGCAATCTTTGAAGTACAGCTGTGTGAACACTGTTGATAAATTTCAGTGGTGATCTCCACAAATGGAATAGCACGTGACACCAGATATCTTCGCTGAATTGTGCAACAGAGGACCTGGAATATGTAGGCTAACTAGCACTTTTTGTTTTTGGTTTTTAAATAGGTACACACAGAAAAGCTGTGTGGAAGTTTGGCTCAGCTCCTGTGGAGTATCTCTACAACTGGGTGAACACCTGTCTGTCATTAATAGAGCTGGCAAAGAAACTTCAGCATCGCCCGAGTATGGGAACATCATCTTCAGTTCTAATCACTCCCACCCTGTCTCGGTCGATTAGGTCATCCCAGATTTCAGCGAACACAACCCAAAATTTAGCTGTTTCTTCAGTTTAAACTTGTTATGTTTAAAGCAAATATTTGATGTTTAAATGTCTCTCTCCTCCTCCCTCCCTTATTGATAGCAGCTCTCACTTAGTGTGTGCGAGTGATTTAAAAGGTGAAATTATACTTCATGACAGCGTCTTTACAAATGTTCAGAGGTAGATGTTCTGATAAAAAAGGTGGGATATGGTGACCTTAAGGGACCAGGTGGATTGCTGCCAACTTCCATTTAATCCTGACAGTAGAAAGGAGGGGATTAAAGGGAAGAGGAATTGCAATGGTACCTCTTTACATGGTTCACAAATGATTAAAAAGAACAGCAGACAGAAGGAGAGAAGAGCATCGGAATTAAACTATTTATTTACCAAAGCTCTGCTTTCTGAAGTGGCTTTTTAGAAGTCATTTTAAGCTTGATATGATGGAGAGTTTGTGTTTCATTTCTTCTGGGGGGGGGGAAACACACCTACACTCTCATTTTAAGGCAACAGGGAGCTTTTTGATTGGCTAGAGCCTGAGATGATGACACACTTCAGTGTTCTGATGCAAGATTTCATCTTTGCAATAATTTATCTTTCAGTAGAATCTTTTTTAAATAAAATTTGGGGAAATTAAAAGTTTTTTTCCCATTCTCCAGCTGACAAAAAACAATGGCATATCTACCAAATATTTTGTAATTTTATATTATAGGTTGCTTTTAACGTTCCCTGATAAATTGATTACAGTGTTATTACAATTTGTGATTCCTCTGATTATCTGATGCTTCAATAACAGCAAGTGAATATCTGGAGGGGGCAGGGCAGGGGGTGGGGTGGAAGGAAGGGGGAGACATTTCAAGTACTTTGCAATTATGCTCCCTGGGAACAGTGTCCTTAGCAAAATGCTGATACCAAAAGGTCTTTGTCACCTCTGCATGTGCTCACAGGCAATTCTGCAAGAATACAAATAGCTTTTTCTAATGAAAAAAAAAAGAGGGGGGTGCCTGTTTATCCCTGCATGGCGCATCTTTAAATGCTGTGTGACAGACAAGGCGATGGACTACTTTGGGGGCACATTGATAGACATCCAAATGAATCCATATACCACCATGGACAGTGGCGGTCCTGTGTTGGTTCTTGCTTCCTCATGAATCTCACTGTGAGGTCCAAAACAAGGCACAGTGAGCAAAATGTATTAGGCTTGCAACCCAGAAATCTTAAAATCGATGACTGAAACCCATGATTCAATCAGTTGATTGTTCTGTGAGTTAAATTTGCATGTGGGTAAAAACAGTATTTCTGAAGCAAGAAGCATATTATGTTTGTTGTTGGATGAAGCACAAATTTGTTGAAGGTAACGCCTTTTGCTTCCCTGGATGGAGAGGAGACTCCCGCGGCTTTTGCATGGCCAGAATGTAGCAGACCACCATGCACTGCGGTCACGTCTATTGCACTTTTTGCCACTTGTCCTGGCTGCTGCTAGCAGGTGGCCCCCTAGAAGGTTGCCCACAAGGCAATGCGGCCCTCGGGCTGAAAAAGTTTCTTCACCGTCTTTCAACAAAAAGTTACCCGACTCAATTTTTTTGCTGAGCCTATGTGGAAATTTCTTCTATATGAAGATAAAAAGAGGGGTCCTTTTTAAAAACCTAAGGCCAGAGCAACTTCAGGCATGTGCAGTGTTACTTGTCCTCATGAAGAAAAAGGAGTTTTTAAAAAAGTTAAAAAGAAGACATAAGACCATATCTAGGACTAGTGATTATTAACATGTTTTGTCTTAATGCTTAATGTCGCTCCTCTGGTCCCAGGTTCATGTGTTCGTACCCCCCAAATTTAAATGAAAATCATGTTAAACAAAAGTTGGCCTGTGATTGCAGAGTTGAAGGGATGCTTATTCCGGCCTCTGCCACCAACCAGGGAATCTAGAGGTATTGGGAGGCCTCCCAGGAAGAGTGTAACAGCTGGGAAAAGATCATCCTGGCCCCATCCATTAGAAGGCGCAGTTGTTCTAATGCGCCCTCACCTCTCCTCTTCCCCTGCCATTCCTTTTTCCTTTGGTATTGTGTCTGACTAGATTGTGAGCTTGCAGATGTAGCCCTGTCTTCTAACATACACATAGTGTTGCCTCAGAACATTGTTGGGTAACATCCTGCCTGATGAAGAGCTCTGGAGAACTCAAAAGCCTGCCACTCTTTTGTGATATTTTGGTTGGTCCAAATCACAATATTGCCCAACCCAACTGTGGATTGTAGACATTTTTAAATAAGTGTTTAATAATGATAATAATGATAATAATGCACACTTAAGTTTCTGCAAAAAATATTTGATTACAAAAGTTCCTTTCTTTTTTTAAATATTATTAAATTATAATAATCACCCTTAATCTTCTGCAGAATTATTTCCCTCATTATAGAAAAGGGGTGTTTTAAATAATAATACACCTTTAATCTTGTGCAGAACTCTTTGCCTCATGACAAAAAGGTCCGTTTTAAGCTTTCCGGTTCTGCAGAGAGTCCCTTCCCATAAAGAAAAAAGAGTGTTATTTTTGTTTTCTAAAATAAATGATGACGATGTCAGGGCAAAGCCCTCTGAGCAAGTGCAGAGTGCCTTTGTCCTCCCCCTGTGGCTGTCAGGTGTGTTTCCATGCTACGCTGAGGGGGCAGAATCTTAGGGAATTTCTAGCTTGTCATAATAAAGACTTAAAAAAAAATAAAGTTGGAAATAACAGAAATATTACTGAAGACCCAGAGCACTTAGCGATTTTTCTGCCTGTTGTAGCCATTGTAATGTACTAGGTAGGTGCTGTATGACTTTTGTGGGTATTTTAATTGCTTCTTTTATTTTCTTAATACACAATCTCATTGTATAATAATAATAATATAATATTTAATTTGTTTGTCGCCTATCTGGCAATTAGCCACTCTAGGCAACGTACATTAAAATGATATAAAATACAAAAATTTCAAATGCAATCACATAATAACAATAAATAAAATATTGGACAGTCATCGATACATATAAAAACAGTTATATTAGCAGCATACGATAGATGACAAAATCATGGAGATTTACCCGTCCCAAGGACCTCATAGGCCTGTTGGAATAGCCACGTCTTCAGGGCCTTGCGAAATACGTCTAGGGAAGGGGCATGCCGAAGATCACATGGGAAGGAGTTCCAGAGAGTGGGGGCCACCACAGAAAAGGCTCTCTCCCTAGTACCCACCAACCTAACTGTTTTGGTTGGCGGGATTGGGAGAAGGCCTTGTGTGGCTGATCTAGTTGGGCGGCATAGTTGGTGGCGGTGGAGGCGCTCTTTCAGGTAAGCAGGGCCGAAACCGTTTAGTGTTTTAAAGGTTAATACCAACACCTTGAATCGGGCCCGGAAGACAACCGGCAGCCAGTGTAGATCAAGTAATACTGGCGTGATGTGGTCGCGGCGGCAGCTGTTGGTGAGTAAGCGCGCTGCTGCATTCTGTATAAGTTGTAATTTCCGGGTTGTTTTCAAGGGTAACCCCACATAAAGCGCATTACAGTAGTCTAATCGAGAGGTGACCAGGGCATGTACCACGAGCGGGAGCTGTTGAACAGGGAGGTAGGGTTGCAGCTTACGTATAAGATGTAATTGATACCAAGCTGCCCGGCTCACAGCCGAAATCTGAGCCTCCATGGACAGCCTGGAATCAAGAACAACTCAGAGGCTGCGGACCTGGTCCTGTAGGGGCAACCTCACCCCATCAAACACCAGGTCAACATCTCCTAACCCTCCCTTGTCTCCCACAAGTAGTACCTCGGTCTTATCAGGGTTCAACTTCAACCTGTTCCTGCCCATCCATCCACTCACGGATTCCAGGCACTTGGACATGGTCTCCACAGCCCTCTCCGGTGAAGATTTAAACGATAGAGCTGAGTGTCATCCGCATATTGGTGACACTGCAGCCCAAATCTCCTGATGATCTCTCCCAACGGCTTTACATAGATGTTAAATAGCATGGGAGAGAGGATAGAGCCCTGTGGCACACCACAATTGAGAGGCCAAGGGTCTGAAACAGGTAGTTGATGCCTATCGGAGAGAAAGGAATGGAACCACCGTAATACAGTGCCTCCTATTCCCAATCCCTCCAGGCGATGTAAAAGGATACTGTGGTCAACAGTATCAAAAGCCGCTGAAAGATCAAGGAGGACAAGAAAGGTGAATTCTCCCCTATCTAATGCCCTCCTCATATCATCAACCAGAGCGACCAAGGCTGTTTCAGTTCCATGTCCAGTCCTGAAGCCTGATTGGTATGGATCTAGATAATCCGTTTCATCCAAGTGTGTCTGCAACTGATTTGCCACCGCTCTCTCAATGACCTTGCCCAAGAATGGTAAGTTTGAAATTGGGCGGAAGTTGTTTAAGATCTGGGGATCCAAGGAGGACTTCTTTAAGATGGGTTTTATAATAGCCTCCTTGAAGGCTAGTGGCATAACACCCTCTTGCATGGATGCATTAACCATTGCCTTGATCCCCTCTCCCAATTTCTCTTTACAGCTCATAAGGAGCCATGATGGGCAAGGGTCATTTAGACAAGAGGTAGGCCTTACAGATGAGAGCATCTTAATTCCACAGAATCCCAACTGTAACATAAGAAATAAAAGCAGCAGCGAAATATAATTAAAAAAATGCAATTACGGATCCATTTTGACGCCTGACATGCGTATTTTTAGCACCCACCCTATTTTGGAATTTTAAGTTTTTCAAATTATTCTTAACGTCGCATTTTAACGCGGTTGTAACCCACCCTGGGTCCTTTGGGTCAAGGGTGGGCAATTAATAATAGTAACTTTAGGACCAACCCTATTGTTGTGAGTTTAGGTTGTGTGTTTTAACTGTTTCTAATGATGTTGTAACCCGCCTTGCGACCTTCGGGTGAAGGGCAGCTACTAAATGTAAATATAAACGTTAATAATAATAATAATAATGGAATCTCAGCCGGGCCGCCACACAGCAGCTGCCGCAGCCTGACGAGGCCCCGAGGAGAGGCGGGGGAAAGAGGCGGGAAAAAGCACGAAGCCGCCGCCGCCGCCGCCGCCGGCCTCCCTCCTCCCCCTCCCCTCCGCCTCCTCCGACGTCGCCAAGATGGCGGCTCCGAACAAGCAGTGAGTGTCGGGGAGGGGCGGGGAAAGCGCCGTCGAGCTGTGGGAGAAGCATAACGCGGGGAGGGGGAAGAAGGGGCACCCCCCAAAAAAGGAGGGGTGAGGGAAGATGGAGGGTGTGCGCGCGCGAGAGGGGCGCCCGAAGATGCCGCTACCGGGTGTGTGCGTGCGAGGCGAAATGGAGGCTCAGGGGCTGAGGGGATGTTGGGGGAGCTGGAGGAGGCGGGGCTTGAGGCGGAGGGGGAGGAGAAGATGGGGGGCTGAGGTGATATGAGGGGCGGGAGGCGATGGGGGACTAAGGGGGAGTTTGTGAGGTGCAGTAGGGCGGGGGGCTTTAAATGGGGGCAGCGAAGAGGGGCGCCCTGACGTGGGAGTGGGGGGGCTGAGGGGGGAGGGAGGAGACCAGGCCTGCTTTGAGTGACCCCCCCAAAATGGCGTGTGATTGCTTGTTTTTCCCCCTCCCAGAGCTCACCTCACCAGGAGCGTCGGCGGTATCCAGTGCTAGGCCTACTCAGAGAAGACTCCTTGGGACTGAGTCGTGGCCATGCACATCTGAGTAGGATTAACGCTGGATACAAAAAGCACAGGATTTAAAAAACCGGGCCTCTGAGCATGTACAGACTCCTCTCTCTCCCGCCACGGCCTTCGTTGGGTTGAGAGGCGGGGAGAGCTTTTTCCTCCTGCAGGGCCGGGACCTGTCTTGGCTTGGACAACATTTTATTTTGAATTTTCTTTGAAAGCGTTGCGAGTCTGACTTGGTCAGGTCAGCAAATAAGGAATTGTCAGTCTAAAAGTGTAATGAAAACAACAAAAAATCCAGTATTTAGATATGAAAGAGAGCAGGCGGCTCCTCCAGGAATGAATAGGTTAAAACAAACAAACAGCAGAGTGGATAAATAAAACCATTTCAGACTTTACTACTGCAGTGCCTGGACAAATAATTGGGGAATTACTTGGAAGGGCCTTGCTCAGTGGCAGAGCAGCCGTTTGGCATGCTGAAGGTCCCAGATTCAATCCAGGTAGGGCTGGGAGACACTCTGTGTCTGATGCCCTGGAGAGCCGCTGCCAGTCAGTGTAGGCAGCGCTGAGCAAGATGGAGTGTTGGCCTGACACTGTATTATAAGGCGGCTTCCTATTTGGGGGAAGGGAAGGAGCTCAGGATTTAAAACTAAGGAGGTGAAAATGGGGTGGGGGAGCAAAAAGATGACCCAGAAGACAGTCTGTGGGATTATATACTGTGCAGTTTGACCCTGTAGAGACAGAGAAAGGGAACTGGGGGTGATGGATGGATTTGTGGAGAAGCTAACCAGTGCAAAAATAAACAGGAGTTCAACATTTCCTTTTTTTAATATGCTGCCATTTACTCCATTTATGTACTGCCGTGACATATGTTTTCCTTCTTTCCCCCACCCAATTTTATCCTCTCAACAACCCTGCAAGGCAGGAATGGGGAACCTGTGGCTGTCCGGGTGTTGTTAGACTACAGCTCTCATAATCTCTAGCCACTGGCCCTGTTGGCTTGGGCTGATGGGAGTTGGAGTACAGCAACATTTGGAGGACCGCATGTTCCCCATCCTTGCCATAATGGAGATTAGGGTCAGAGTGTGACTGGCTCAAGGGTGCACAGTGAGCTTTATGGATGAGTGAGGATTTGACCGGGTCTCCCCAGTCCTAATCGGACTCTTTAACCCGTCCTTCAGCCACCTGATGCCCTCCAGGTATTTTGAACGACAACTTCCATCTGCCCCAGCGTCATATAGCTATGCTGACTGGGGCTGATTGGAATTACAGTACAAAACACCGAGACTGTGCCCGGGTGGAAAGGTTGCCTTCATCACTACATCACACGGTCTCTAGTTTGAAGAAGAAAAAAAGCTGCAGCGCCTATTAATAGCAATTCTTAAAAGCACACACACACCTTAATTATTTTTCATGCAAGCACGTAAACTGCAAGTAGCAGGCATCATTTTAGAAGAGGCATTGTTCTTACTTCTCTCATGCATAGGAGAGGATTCCTCTTTTAAGATGGCACCTCTTGTAAATCTTTCATGGATCATTTAAAAATAAAGTCAGCTGACTGCTTCGCAGACACTGTTTTATTAATATGTGGATTTAATTGAACTCAATTATTGTATTTATTTTTTACAACAAATATAAAAACTATTTAAAAAGAAAATAGTGGCACAGCAAATTAACAGCAGCAGATGCAAAAATCCAGATTACTTGATGGATTGTCCTTTCCAAAAAGCATATTTTGACCTGACATACAAAAACAGAAAGAGTAGATGCTCAACCTTGCTGGTTAATTTCTTTAATTGAGTGATATTATGTTGTTATGCAAATTGGATGGAGAATAACCAGAACTATACAGAAATGTGTTTGATGCTTTAAAAAGTTTTAAAAGAGGATTATACAAATACATGGAAGATAAGGCTATAAATGGCTACTAGCTATGATGACTATGCTCTCCATGGTCGGAGACAGTATGCTTCCGAATACAGTACCAGTTGCTGGAAAATGCAGGAGGGGAGAGTGCTCTTGTGCTGAGGTTGTTTGCAAACTTCCCATAGGCATCTGGTTGGCCACGAGAACAGAATGCCGCACTAGATGGGCCACTAGCCTGATCCAGCAGGGCTGTTATGTGCTTTGTAGTGTAATCGTGATTTAACATAGGGTAACAAAGCCAGCTTTGGATATTCCAGATACTAACTTTCCCTGCTCCCCTCCCTCCCCACATTCTGCAATTCACCACCCCATCCTGGCCCTCTTGTTTCCCACTCTTATCAGCAAATCTAAAGCTCTGTTCCTTTCCCCCCCTGTACATTTCAGGCATAACTACAGCTGGAAAAAAACAACTGGGACTATGGAACACATACTCATTTTTGTTTTTCTCTCCACAGGTATGGACTTATATTTCCCAAAAAAGCGCAACAGAAAACCTTTGTCAAACATGCGGTGTTTATGGATGACTCGGATGACGAGGTTAGTTTCTTTGTGCACTTTTTTTCATCTGTTGTGTTTAAGAGGACAAAAGGTGGGAAATATATTGTAATTATAATTCTAAAAACCTATCTTTTAAGCCATGGAAGCCCCAAATACAGTTTGCAAAAATTCCAAGTGAAAACTAATTTAAAATGGATGTAAACCAACTAAATAGAGATACAGAGTCACTCTGGCAGCAGATCAGTAAATTACGCAGCAATCCTATGCCCGGTTTCTTGGAATTAATCCCATATAAACTCAGCTGGACCTACTTTTGAATTGATCTGTATAGGTGTATGCTGTTTGTCAAGAACAGCCCAGACAGACAACTGAATTCTTTCTGAATTAGGAAGGGTTTAACTATCTTCTTCAAGGCCTGAAAACAGGGATATTCAGGTGTCTCTTGGGATGGAGTTCAACATAGATTTATTTATTTATTTATTTTTAAAACTTATATACCGCCCGACTAGCAATAGCTCTCTGGGCGGTGAACATAGATACAATAAAATACAATATAATACAAAAACATCAGTCTAAAATCAAATTTCACAATCTAACAACAGCAAAGGCTAAAATCAAATTACAAACATTACAATCATTAACAAAAAATTAAAATGCCTCGGAGTAGAGAAAGGTTTTAACCTGGCGCCGAAAGGATGATAGTGGCCAGGCGAACCTCCTTGGGGAGACTATTCCACAGTTCGGGGGCCACCACTGAGAAGGCCCTTGATCTTGTCACTGCCCTCCGGGCCTCCCTATGAGTCGGGACCCGGAGGAGGGCCTTCGTAGCAGACCGTAGTGTACGAGCCGGTTCATAGCGGGAGAGGCGTTCCGACAGATATCGAGGTCCTGCGCCGTATAAGGCTTTATAGGTTAATACCAACACTTTGAATTTGGCCCGGAAGCGTATTGGAAGCCAGTGCAAGCGGGCCAAAACAGGTGTTATATGGTCAGACCGCTTCGTTCTTGTTAGCAGTCTGGCTGCCGCATTTTGCACCAGCTGTAGCTTCCGAACCGTCTTCAGAGGTAGCCCTACGTAGAGCGCATTACAGTAATCCAAACGTGAGGTTACCAGAGCATGTACTACTGATGTAAGATCCTCCTTACTCAGGTAGGGACGTAGCTGGGCTACCAATCGAAGTTGGTAGAACGCATTCCGTGCCACCGAGGCTACATGAGCGCAACCAGAAAGAAAGTGCAGCTCCTCACTTCTGCCAGCCAAATCTGAGAATGCCAGGGCATCTGGCATGGGGGTCTCATCTAATCATGTGGGGGAAAGGCATTTACAAGTTCCCTAGGTAGCGTTTAGGGCAGGATGGCCCTCCAGATGTTGTTGGACTCAATCTCTCATCCCCCCCCCAGCCAGTAGGACCAATGGCTAGGGATGATGGGGGTTGTACTCCAACAATACCTGGAGGACCACAGGTTCCCCATGCCTGGTCTAGGGTCTTCATAATAAGTGGGAGCACTTGAAAATGTTTCCAGAAACTGAAAGGGAAGCCAATGGGGCTTTTTCAAACAGTGTTGTGTGCATCCCTGAAGACAGTACTAGCTAATAATCAGACTACCATATTCTGGGTCAGCTGGAGTTCTTGAATGGTGATGGCTTTTACTGTGCCTCGTTCAAAATGAGCACAAGAGAGAGTCTCCTCAGTAGTGGCGCCCCAGTTTTAGAATTCCTTCCCTCTGAGATACAACTTGCACCAGCTTGTTAAGCTTTTGGCACCAGGTAGAAGCCTGGCTATTCATCCAGGCATTTGTTGGGAGTTTAATTAGTCAGGTTGGATTGTTGCGTATTACTATCTAGTTGCAATTTTGTTTGGTCATGTTTTCTATTGCTGTTTTTATGTATATAAATGTTACTTTCAACTGTTACTTGCTCATGAGTGGAATAGAAATGTTTTAAATGAATAAACATTAAAAAAATTGTTTTCATAGACGGTGCCTTGTAAAGTACACTGCAGTAATTTAATCTGGAGGTTACTAAAGCATGTATAGTAGCATGTATATTTATTCTCTTTGTTCACCCTTCCCACCATATGTGTTTACAGTCCGTCACAGTTTTTGCTGTATTAACAATTAAGGTATGTTATTTTTCTTGTTTGCTGCTTGACTACCTTGAGTATTTGTTTGCGTTATTTGTGTGGAAAGGAACCTATGCTGTACCATTAACATAAAAACTCTTTCTGACATGGAAGAGTCTTCTTTTTTTCTTTTTTGGGGAGGCAGTTGACAAGATAAAAAAAGGAGTATCCTTAATTAAGAACAGCACACAACATTCTTCATATACTTATTAATCTAAAAACCTAGTTTGGTTTTGCTTACCTCTAATTGTGTGAGAAGGCAGGATTATTCCAGTGGATCTGTCTCTACAAAGAAATAAAAGGGTATGGATAATTGCTTTTAGGAGCTGCAAATCAGAAGGCATATTCACAATTAACATTTCACCTTTAAAATTATTACAACCTGAAATCATTACTCGCCACCAGAGTAAAATCAGTTGTTTTTACTACGAGTGCAGATCATTCAGAGTTTATTCTTTTGGCGAGTATTCTCTACTCGCTTAAGTGAGGCTGCAGTCATAAGAACATCAGAAAAGCCTGGCTGCTGGATCAGGCCAAGGGGGCTGGCCTAGTCTAGCATTCTGTTCTCACAGTGGCCAACCAGATGCCCACAAGCAGGACCTGAGTGCAACAGCAACTCTCCCAAGATGTGATTCCCAGCAACTGGGATTCAGAGGTTTACTGCCTCTGACATTGGAGGTAGTATGCTGCTGTTGTGGCTATTAGCCATTGATAGCCATCCAATTTGATGGCCATCACAGTCCTTCCTTTGTATACTAGAGAGTAAGTCCTGTGGAACCCATGAGATTTCTTAGTGGTGTACAGAAATAGGCTGCAGGATAAGGAAGTAAAGCATGTATGAAGCTCTGATGTAATTTAATTCCTTGATGGCATTTCAGCTAGATCACTAGGCCAGTGTTCCTTATTGCTAGCAGAAAACTTTCCTGATTGACTGTTCACAGAAAACTTGACTGTAAACTTGCCCTGTTTAAAAACAAAAATAATTTGTTTCATAGCGATGGTGAGGCTTCCTAATATTACATAAAGCACTGGTAATAATACTTTGTACAATCAATCCGAATCCTCTGGAGTTTTCTGTTAACTCGAAGAAGAAGCTTGGGGTATGGGAGGGGTTTGCATTTAAAGGCTTAATCTTAGGCATATTTACTTTGAAGTAATCCCTTTCACTGTAGGATACAGTGAAAGTTACGATTTAACAGCTACTTTACAAGCTGATTTGAGACCACATTTGACTGAAGAACAAAATAAAAATACTTAATCAAATTTTAAAAATAATTTAACACAATTAAACTACAGATATTTTTCTCTTTCTTCATAAGAATGCAAAAATGTTTGGTTTCTGTGTAACTGTTATTACCACTACATAATCTTTAATATTTCAAGAGAATGGAGAACTGTATTATCTTTCATCTGAAAGTATGCCAGCTTAAGTGCATAAAGGTCAGCACACAGCCTAAAAAACAGCATAGAACAAGTCTGATGCTTTAAGGAAAGTAGTCCTAATCACTAATTTGTATATATGCACATGCAATTAAAATGCCAATCAATTGTTGTAGCTGGTTGACATGAAAATAGCAGGGGAGTGGGACTAGTTTGTAAATTGTACAAGAAAACATGACCCCAGTACACACTGAGGATGTGAGTTTACCTTTTAATTTTAAAAAATCTGTAGTACCCTGTATAGAATCTGTTTTTCCAGTAGAGGGTGCTGCCTGCCATTGAACCTTTATTTAAATACCTGTTACTGTTACTGTTACTGTTACTATTTGCAAGCAGTGTGTAAGAGCTACATATTTTATAAATAGGCTTGATTTTCACAAACGTAGGCTTACTATTGCTTCTTTCAGGAAGCTTCGCAGTCAGAGTTACCAATACATTAAATGTATAGCTGACTCAATATAAACTTTTGGCTGATGCCTAACAATTAGAATTATAATACATAAAAAGGAAAGTGGGGTCATGTCATGCTTTTCTGGTAAAAAAACCTGGTGCTGTTTCTCATATCTTGATTAAAGTGCATGGGTGCCTCTGCAGTATGGTTGCCATGGGCAGCAAACAAAGCGATGCCAGTGCTGGTGAGTGCTGTTTTTAGAAAAAGCCTTGTCTATGAAAAGCAAGGTATTGAATTCAGTTTCCTTTGTCACATTCTGATATGACCTAGAAGAGTCTTGCGGAAGAAACGTGACTCCACAGCAGCTCGCATACTTTTCATGTGAAAGGTGCCAGGACTGGGAAAGACCCTCTGTTTGAAATCCTGGAGAGCTGCTGGCAGTCAGTGTTGACAGTGTTGGCCTAGATGGACCAATGGTCTGACTCGGGT
The DNA here is from genome assembly GCF_030035675.1 of Rhineura floridana. Taxonomy (NCBI): domain Eukaryota; kingdom Metazoa; phylum Chordata; class Lepidosauria; order Squamata; family Rhineuridae; genus Rhineura; species Rhineura floridana. The sequence goes on along the minus strand of NC_084500.1, from coordinate 18,559,845 downwards.
TAAGGCAGTTCCCTTTGTTGGAGAAACAGAGCCCAGGGCAAGGCTATGTAGATGGGATGGTCTCTGAGTTCTGTGGGACAAAGAAAGCCAGCTGCTCATTTGGCAGCCTTAGGGATACCTAGGGCAGGTGTGGGGAACCTTTGCCCTCCAGATGTGGCTGAACTGCAACTTATATCATCCCCGGCCATTGGCCACGCTTGCTGCTGGGGCTGATGAGAGTTGTGGGTCAGCAATGTCTGGAGGGTTAAAGGTTCCCAACACTTGCCCTCGGCCTTTCCCGTGTTTTCAACTTTAATTGAAATAGGTCTCTAACGCTTTTCTTACATTATGTCCTTCTAAGCATTCACAGGTAGTGTGAATGCTCAGAGGTGAGGCAGGTAGTGATGGTGGCGGCAGCAGTGAGAGATGTGGCAGTGGTGGTGAGAGGGGCAGTGGTGGAGGCTGCAGTGGCTGAGAGGGTTGTGGCCTAGGCAGGAGACCCATAGGGGGGAGAAGGGGGGAGCACTGGTGACCTGTGGGGGGAGAAGGGGGAGTGCTGGTCATCATTTAGTGTTGAGTCGTTTCCAACAGACTCAGTACCAAAAATTACAAATCCTCCATTTGTTGACTATAATGCATGCATTCCTTGGTGAATTCTGACTTTTATACTGTGATTATGTATATGTTTATGTATATGGATATTGTTTATATATTTTGTTTTGTAATTTAATTTGATACGGTTTTTTATTGTACCTTGTGTATTCTATTGAAAACCGCTTTGAGATCTTTTAGATAGTAAGCAGTCTATAAATGGAAATAATATAACATATATAATATCTATGGGGCAAGGCAGTAGGTGGGGTTGGCGAGCGAAGCGAGCAGGGACGGAGCCCCTAGTAATAATTAAAAATCTCTATCCTTTTTAAATTATGGATATCTAAGGAAAGTGTGCAGGTAGTATTTAAAAATGTTAGACAAGTTGTTTAGAGATTTACTGTTCCATGTTGACATTCAATGCGCTCCCATTGTATCCTTAGGTCCTCCCTCTTTTCTTCCTGCACACTTTATTTCTGCTCTAGTCCTTACCTGATCTTCTTTTGACTAATGAGAAATAACCAATGATTTACTAACTTCTAGTCTAATGTATTAATTTAAGAGAAGAAGAAACTGTTCTAATGAATCTGCACCATCATTGGTTTTAATGGGATTAGGTGGTTGACCATTGTCTTTTAATAAAATAAAAACTTGATGATGGTAGTTCTGACAGGTTCCCTTGTCTGCAAAGAGTGTGCAGAGGAGGATGACAGCCTCTTAATATTGTCCCTTTCATCAGGTGTGGCCAGGGGTAGGAGGGAGGGAGTAGCTTCCCATGATATTTCACAGCCTACAAAGTAGGTAATAAATGCAGCCACTGCCTTTATCATCAACAACAAAAAATCATTTTTAAAAAACAAAATTCCTTTATTAGTTCAGTAATAATTTTAGGCCTTTCCAAGATAAGGAGCTGCGTTTGGGAGGGGTTTCATTTCCTGGCTGCTGCCTTATCAGCAAAAACTACGCCTTGCATGTCTGAAGATGGTGTATTTATAACTAAACTCTAATAAAGTCCATGGTGGCAAATCTACACACCTGACTTGGCTGTAGTGATCATATATTAGATAGAAAACTTTTGTTCCGTTTAAAAAAATGTTACTATGCATATTTCATTAAGGTTTTCTTTGCAACCTGACTGTATTGAGAGGTAGTCTAGTCTTTCTCTTATAATTCCCAAGTTCTATAGTGAAGCGTAGCGTGTATGGGTATGAACTGTCGGAGAACACAGCAGATTTCAGGGTGGATGCAAGATGCTGTATTAGTCCCAAAGGAGGTAAAATAATGTTTTGAGTTTTAAAAATTATTTATTTGCCCCCATCAGCAGGTCTGGCACTTTACATAGTACAAGAGGGCAGGTCCCTGCCCCAAGAAGCTTCCAATCTAAAATTTGACACAGAGGAAACCACAGAAGAATGGGAAGGAAGAGGAGGCAGGTGTAATTAAGTGGGAGAAATTATGTGATTCTTTCTGTTACGCATACGTATTTACTAGCGTAATTGCAGTAGGGCATGCAAACTAGGAGGTGGAGCCCAGGGCTTAATTGAGAAAAAATAGTTTCAAGGAAAGATTCAAAGGAAGTAAGAGATATAGCACCGCTCAGGTGTTCACAGAGGCAATTCCAATCATCGAAGGCAGCAAGGGAGACAAGGCAGGGAGCGGTTTTGGGCAGAAGTGTTTCAGGTGTAGAAAATCCTGTTTGGTCAAACAGAATTAGGTGATTCAATGTACTACTTAAATTTTTATAATTCTGTAAATTAAAAGGAACTCAGTGACACTTTCATTCACAAATAATGTTGTGAATCTCTTGTGACAAAACTTGTCCTTCAGTTGCTAAATAAGTTAGGTAGTAATAAAGACAGTAAGTGGGATTTCTCCCACCCATTTACTACAGAGTTTAGCTCATAAAAAAGAAGAAGCAAGGATGGTTAAAGCCTGCTGCTCTGCATACCTTGAATAGAAGGGAGATCGGAATAGCCAGCAGTTCTGTCACCCCTCACTTCTTTCCCTCTAAAATCCAAAAACTTTGATGCGTTGCCAATCTGTTTCATAGGACAGTTCGAATCCAGGATGGTCTGTTTGGTCCAATTGCTTAGACTGGGATTATGGTGTTCCATGATATATAAATAGTTGAAACAATTAAAAAAATCTATATAGTCCTCCTTGCTTTGGAAGCAGAACAACCCTATATCCTTATCTCACCCCCAAGAAAAAGAGTTAAGAGGGAGTGATGATTCTCATCCATACTAGTGGCTCTATAGGCAGGGAGTGAGAGAGCTTGTGAAGCTGTTGGAGTGCTTTATAATTTTTAATTTGAAAGGATACTCTGCATCAAGAAGAAAAAGGTAGTTTGGCAGTCTCATAAAAGGCTGTACCAGGGTCAGCAGAGGCATGAAAGAAGGATAGGAATCAAAGAGGGAGAATGAAAAGGTAGAGAATAAAGTAACATTTGGAAAGATTTGGAGCCTTGGGAGCAAACTCTGCAGTTTCATTTCTTTCCCTTTTAGGGACCAACATGTTTCCTGGTGTTTTCAGTGCAGGGTTGAGTGTTTCCCTTTTCAGAGAATATGAGAACTCCAAGCTTTGTGCCTCCAAAGAATACCATGATTGGGGGCAAACAGAAATCCTGTGCCAGACTGCTGACTTCGTACGGTTCTTTAATAAACGACCTGTTGATAAGTAGAAATAATACAAAAGAACAGGAAGTTCCCATCTATCAATCCTCTCAGCACAACAGGAAATTGTCACCCATAAAGCACTGCAAGAGGTGTTTGTGCTGGCGCTGTTTTCCTTAAACTTCCTGGCACGCTGGCCAAACAAACGGCAGGTGGACCTCCTTAGAATTTTATGTACCAAAATTGAGGCCTCTATATTACTTTTATTGTTTGTATAATCTCCAGACACCATGCACACTTAACGCCTACAGGCAGGTCTTATGGGGGAGAGAAAACTATTGTGAATTTGAAATATTTTGATGGAGTGAGAAGATTTATGCATGAATAGAGTGTTTTTCTCTTCTCTTCTCTCCAACATTTCTGGTTGGGTTGTTTGGGGTCCTTTCCTCATGATAAACCTTGCCATCAGATATCCTCCGGATAGACAGCCTACCTTCCTTCAGAGCCAGTAAGCAATACTACTTAATCGGTCATGGGGAGGGCAACCGGCATCTTCCAAAGGTCTGTTCTTCTTTCATGGATGCCAGTGAGGTCTCCATGTGGGTTACAGTCCCCAATCAGCTCGAGACAGGAACCTGTCATAATTTTCTTCTGGCTCCTCCCCTTCTTACTGAGGTGATGCTAGTTCTGTTCCTGTCTCAGCTCGGGCAACAACCTTTGGCTGTTTTCTCTAACTCCTATGACTATCAGCCTTCGGCTCCTCTTTTTCCTTCGTTCTTTCTATACTTGATTTTGTACACTCTGTATTAATTAGTTTAAAAAAGGGGGGGATTACTATCTCTATTCTTCCTTTCTTATCCCTATTTTCTCTCTCGTCTGAGATATGGAAACAGCACCATCTTCTCAGACCACCAGGACAAAAACCCTTAGAGGAACAGGGCAGCACACAGTGGCTACTGTGGTCGGATCCCTGCAAGGCCATAAGGGGTTAGGGCAGCACTCAGCTCCTGCTGCAGTTAGTTCCCGGCTGCCGTCTGTCCCGCCATCCGAGAAAAAGAAGGGACACAAAAAATCAGGGCCGCACCCAGCTCCTGCTGCGGTCAGTTCCCTGCAGACATTGGATATGGCGGAGCATAGGCAAGAAGCCTCGCGTCAGAGCGTGAATTTCACTACTACATTGCGGCATAGCTCTCATCGCCCTTCCGATTCGAACACTCGAGGCGGAGGCCTGCTGCGAGAGGTGAGGCATTCGCCAGTGCCTACTGCCTCCTCAAGCTCCCCAATAAGTTTTCCCGCCGAAAATGCGGCGGCAGCCATTTTGAGTGGCACACAAGAGGCGTGCTCGATAGAGCCCGCAGTCCAGCGCCATCTACTGGAGTAGCTGGAGGACAGCAGGCCGGAGGATGACGAAGTGATGGAAGCCCAGGCGCAGTATGGCCCCCCCGCTTCTCCACCCCAGCTCTCTCCTCAGCCTATGCCAGCTTCCTTAATAACCTCTTCGATGACGCTGGCACAATTATTTTCACCTGATGTAATCCGACAACTTAAGCAGGGGCTATTAGAGGAGGTCCCACCACTTAAAGTGATGCCCCACAGCGCCCACAGTCTCCGCCAGTAGCCGCCCCCCCATGTAAGAGGCCACGCCACGTTGTCAGACAGCCTTCCCCTGACCCGACTTTGGTGGCCGTGGGTAGGGGGTATTATGAGCAGGATCACCAGGATCCCTTATCAGAAACCAATTCTATGGGGTCCAGGGATGACGGAGAATGGACCGACGCCTCAGATACAGAGGCTCAAACTTCGGTCAGACTATTTTTGGAAGTTCATTTTGAACCATTGTTAAAAAAGGTGATAGCTTCCCTGGAGCTGACTGCTCCTTCTGAGGAACAACCTACATCCTCCAGACAGGCTATGGAGCTGCCTACTGTAAAGATTGGGCCCAAGGGCATTCCGTGCCCACCTATGCTGTTGACTAATATTCAACAGGAGTGGGAACTAACACTATACCCCAAAAGGGGGACTAACTGGGCTAATAGACTGTATACCTTAGAACCCAGTGTCATGGAGCAGTTGCGAGCCCCAGACATAGATGGGCCTATTACTGCTCTCCTATCACATTCCATCTTGCCACGGGATGGGGATGCTCATCTCAAAGATCCGATGCAGCGTAAGTCAGATCTGGCACTTAAGCGAGTGCATGAGGCGACGGCGATGTCCATAAGAGCCTCGGTGGCAGCCTCGGTATTCTCTAGGGCATCACTGCTGTGGATTGAGGACCTAGCCCAAAATCAAGACCTAGAGGTTTCCAAGTTACGAAAGTCCATTTTGAAACTCTCACGCTGCATCGCTTTCGTAGCAGATGCTACCATGGACTCCTCACAATTTGCAGCCAGGGCTATGGCCACGGCAGTGGTAGCCAGACGCCTAGTATGGCTTTCGCACTGGGATGCGGACAATGCATCCAGATTTAATCTAGCCACGGCTAAATATACAGGTGGAAAATTGTGTGGGGAAGACAATCTGGCAGAAGATTTGGTGGACAATAAAGATAAAAAGAAAGTGATGCCCTCACAGGGTAAAGACGAAAAAAGGCCATTTCGACGCTATACCCCCACTTTTCAGATGCGCTCCTTTCGTGGCTCAAGGCCCTTCTTTAGTAACAGACAGAGGGATTTCAGAGGCTCCCGTTTTCCTTGGCAAAACCAGAAGCCTCCCCAGAGATTCCACCAGAATAGACAACAATCCTACCAGACTAGGCAGCAGCGTCAACCACAACAACACTTCTGACTCTATACCTGTAGGCGGTCGACTCAATTACTTCCTGAACCAATGGCAGACAACAACAAAAGACAAATGGGTCCTGAGCATTATCAAAGATGGATGCAGACTAGAGTCACACCAGTATCCACCCCCACATTTCGTCTTCTCTCACAGACCGACATCACCACAAAAACACGGGACATTCCTAGAAGAAATAGAGCACCTTCTACAAATCTCAGCCATAGAACCCGTCCCAATAAAGGAACGGTTTTCCGGAGTATACTCCCTCTTCTTTTTGGTGGCAAAAAAGGACAATTCGTTCAGGGGGGTGCTCGACCTCAGGTTTGTCAACCAGTTCCTGAAGCGCAAGACTTTCCGGATGGAAACAATCGCTTCAATCAGGGAGGCACTCCAACCCCACGACTATTTGGTATCCATAGACCTCAAGGAGGCCTACCTGCACATTCCAATTCACCCCAGACACAGAAGGTTGCTCCGGTTTACATACAACAACGAACACTTTCAGTACAAAGCTCTCCCCTTCGGGCTGGCCACGGCACCCAGAATTTTCACCAAGGTGCTGGCAGCAGCACTCTCAGGTCTACGCCTGGCAGGGGTGCATATTTCCCCTTATTTGGACAACCTACTTCTCAGGTCCCGGTCATTTACCTAGGCAAACAAAGACTTAAAGCTTACATTCAGTTTCCTACAGAGCCACGGGTTTTTAGTGAATGTTCTAAAGAGCCACCTCTACCCCACACAATCACTAATACACCTAGGCACGGTGATAGACACCACTGCACAAACTATAACGCTGGCACCACAGAGGATCCGGGCCATCACCGATCTAGCACGCTGCATATGCAGACAACCGAAATTGGACTTGATGCGCCTGGCAAAACTGCTCGGAATGATGGCATCATCTATAGCAGTTACTCCATGGGCCAGGCTTCACTCACGTTCTCTGCAACATCTTCTGATCAAATTCCAGAGAGACATTGCCTCCAGACGACACCACAAGGTTGCCTTACCATACGACGTGCGTCAGTCACTCACCTGCTGGCATCAGGACTCAAATTTGTCCAGGGGGATCCCGATACAGGAGCCGCTCCGGGCAATAATCACTTCAGATGCAAGCCTCGGGGGCTGGGGTGCCCATTATATGGATCTTTTCGTACAGGGACGTTGGAGTCCACCAGAGGCAGCCAGGTCCATCAATTGGCTGGAACTGAGGGCGGCTCATCTGGCGCTGAAGCATTTCTTTCCCAGTCTTCACTGCCCCAATGTATTGATCAAGACAGACAACATGTCGACCAGATCATACATAATGAGGCAAGGAGGGACCCGATCCAAACTCCTCAGCAGAGAAGCAACGTCCATGCTCTCCTGGGCAGAGCATCGCCTTACATCTGTGACGGCGGAATACCTGCAGGGGGCGATGAACGACCGGGTGGATTGGCTCAGCAGATGTCATATATTCCCAGGGGAATGGGCACTCAACAGAAGTGTCTTCCTGATGGTTCAACAGCAATTTGGAAAACTAGAAGTGGACCTTTTTGCCTCGGACGCCAACTATCAAATCCCTCGATTCTTTACAAGATTCCAGACATGTGCGGCAGAACAGACAGACGCACTGACGGCGAGCTGGCCACAGCTTCTATTGTATGCGTTTCCACCGACTCCTCTCATAGCCAGAGTCCTCAACAAGATCAGGAGGGAAGAGGCACAGGTGGTCCTAATAGCCCCATACTGGCCAAGAAGACCGTGGTTTGCAGACCTCGTCCAGATGTCTGTCAAAACCCTGCTCGCACTTCCAGATCGCCACGACCTGTTACATCAGGGACCGGTCCTCCACCCAGACCCAGCCTGGCTTCAACTAGTCGCCTGGAGGTTGAACGGAGCAGGCTATTAGCATTACAGATCTCACCTGACGCAACAGCAACTATCCTGGCGTCACGTAGACCGTCTACGCTCAGGATATACCAATCCACTTGGGCAGCTTTCCTACGTTGGTGTACAGCTCACGACACCGATCCTATGACGGCATCTGCTGCACATATTCTGCAGTACCTCCAGGAGGGCCTTAACCAGGGTCTACGCCCTAACACCCTCAAGCGTCAACTGTCGGCACTTGCATCTGTTCTATCTTTAGACGAAGGGGTTTCTCTAGCGTCACATCCGTTGCTCAAGAGATTTCTAAGAGGGGCAACTGTTATTAGCCCTCCGGTAGTGCATAGATTTCCTTCATGGCACCTGCATACAGTACTGACCACACTACAAAAACCTCCATTCGAACCTCTGCAGACGGTTCCTTTGCGAATACTCACCTACAAAGTCACGTTCCTCATAGCAATCACGTCAGCACGCAGGGTATCAGAGATTCAGGCTCTATCAGTGCTAAAACACCTCTGCACCTTCCATAAGAATAGAGTTGTACTCCGGATCACTCCTGGCTTCATTCCAAAGGTCAGATCTCAGTTTCACCTACGACAGGAGATCGTGCTGCCCACGTTTTGCCCAAACCCTAAACATCCCATGGAAAGGGCATGGCACTCCCTTGATGTGAGGAGGGCGTTGAAGGTATACATCAATAGGGCAGCACAGTTCCGTAGATCGGAATCTCTGCTGATATCATTCCACCGTCCGACTCTGGGCCACAAGGTGTCAAACTCAACTATAGCGAGATGGCTGAAGGCATGCATCTCCTTGGCCTGCAGATCACTCAGTAAACCCGTGCCGCACGGGATCATGGCGCATTCTACTAGGGCGGCAGCCACAACAGCGGCTTTTTCGGCTAATGCCCCATTGGAGGAGATCTGCCGGGCAGCAACTTGGGCCTCACCTTCGTCGTTTACCCGGCACTACAAAATGGACTTGTACGCATCTGCGGAGGCTGCATTCGGTCGTAGAGTTCTACAGCAGGTCCTTAATCAATAGACCCACCCTATGGCCGAGCTTTAGTACGTCCCACGTGGAGACCTCACTGGCATCCATGAAAGAAGGTACGGTTGGACTTACCGTGAATGGTGTTTCTTCATGGATGCCATGAGGTCTCCACGACCCTCCCTATGAGGGGCTGGGAATTCCATCTGCACTATGCGCTATCCGATCTTATTCTGTTTGTCTCTACCTTTGCATTTCTTTCTTTCTATGTTACACTGAGGTGAAGTTCCGAGCTAGCCAAGAAAGAGAACTTGCATCACCTCAGTAAGAAGGGGAGGAGCCAGGAAAAAATGATGACAGGTTCCTGTCTCGAGCTGATTGGGGACTGTAACCCACGTGGAGACCTCATGGCATCCATGAAGAAACACCGTTCACGGTCAGTCCAACCGTACCATCCAGGCTTCCTGTGTAGTTCTCTTGATACATTGTCTGGCTGAGCTAGCCCAAAGCCTGTTTTTTCATGGTGGAAGAATGACACATGGGCTGACTATTATTGGATTTATGCATGCAGCAAGGGCCTGCCCGTCCTATGGTAGAGCCACAGCTGTGCTTTGCATGCAGAAGGTGTCAGGTCCAATCACTGGCATCTCCATAAAAAAAAAAGAAAAGAACCAGGTAGTGATAGGAAAGATCTCAGCCTGAGGCCCTGGAGAGCCTCTCTGCTCATCAGAATAGACAACACTGGGCTAAATAGACAAATAGTTTGTTGTGGTATAAAGCAGTTTCTTACAGTCCTTTTCTTGGTAGGGTAGCAATTTTAAAAATTGCATCCTTTGCCTGCAGCCTGAAGTGGTATGGCCGTCTACTCTGCCACCTTATAATTCTAACATCTCCTTCTCTGGCATGTATAAATCAGACCCAAATGAGCTGGCAAACTCTTATCACACCAGATTGCAACTGGAGATTACATTTTTAATGTTTGTTGTGCAAAACTGCCGGATCGAATCAAAGGTCCATCTTGTCCAGCATTTTCACTGCAGCAGCACTGCCAGGTGTCTTTGCGGAGCTCAGAAGCAATTGGTATTTTGACCTGTTCTTTGTAATTTGTTACAAACTACAAAGTTAGCGGTGAGCAGTGAAAAGTTTTCTGATGATACTAAATTGTTCAGAGTCGTTAATTTATTTATTTATTATTTATTTTCATTTCTAGACCGCCCATAGCTAATAGCTCTCTGGGCGGTGTACAAAACAAGATTAAAATACAATATAGAATAAAATCAGTAACAGAAAGGAACACATTAAACTAAAACATTAAACATAAAACATTGAACATTAAAACACAAAGAGAATGCGAAGAGCTCCAAAAGGACCTCTGAGTGAATGGGTGGTAAAATGACAAATGCAATTTAATATTAACAAGTGTAATGTGATGCATGTTGTGGCAAATAATCTTATTTTCACCTATATGCTCATGGGGTCTGAACTGGCAGTAACTGACCAGGGATGAGAACTTGAGGTTGTAGCGTATAGCTCAATGAAGATGTCGACCCAGGGTGTGGCAGTCGTGAGAAAGGCAAATTCCATGCTAGGGATCATTAGGAAAGACACTGAAAATAAAACTGCTGATATCATAATGCCATTATACAAACCTGTGGTGTGACCACATTTGGAATACTGTGTAAAGTTCTGGTTGCCTCAGTTCAAAAAGGATATTGTAGAATTGGAAAAGGTTCAGAAAAAGGCGACCAGAATGGGAAAGGTTGCAGCAATTGGGGCTTTTTAGTTTAGGGAAAAGGTGAGTCAGAGGCAACATGATAGAGGTTTATAAAGTATGCATGGCATGGAGAGAGCGAATAGAGAGTTTTTCTCCCTCATGACGCAAGACCTCATTGACATCCAATGAAGCTTAATGCTGGAAGATTCAGGACCGATAAAAGAAAGTACTTTTTCACACAGTGCAGAGTTAAGCTCTGGAACTCGCTCCCAGAGGAGGCAGTGATGGCCACCAACTTGGATGGCTTTAAAAGAGGATTCGACAAATTCATGACTACTAGCCATGATGGCTATGCTGTGCCTCCACAGTTGGAGGCAGTATGCTTCTGGATATCAGTTGCTGGAAATCACGGTGGGGAGAGTGCTCTTGTGCTCAGGTTGTGCTTGCGGGATTCCCAGTGGGGCACCTGGTTGGCCACTGTGAGAACAGGATGCTTGACTAGATGGGCCTCTGGCCTGATCCAGCAGGCTCTTCTTATGTTCTTATGACAGAAGCGATAACTGAAGCAAGATCCCTTCCCCCCACTTTTTTACAGCACTTGGTATTTGGCAGTAGACGACCTCTGATGGGGCACACAATTTGCCCTCCCTCATTACCACTTCCTGTTGCAAAGCCTCAGGCAAGCGGTCTTGGATTCAGAACCACAACAAATTAACTTCAAAGATTTGTTGAAACATTTGCTTGTTGCTCCAAGGAGGTGGGAAGACGGCATACTTGAGAGCCATGGAGTGCAATTGAAAACCTAGAGAACCTTTGTTGTTGACAGTTCTGTGTTAGCATAAGGAAAAACAAGGCAAATGGCACTTTTGCAAGAGCAAATTGATACTCAAAGCCTTGACAGCAACTCAGGTTGAATTTGTAGTGGGTGTCATGGTGAGTCAGCTTTCTTCAGCCCACTTGGACATCAATATAAAATTTTTAAAAAGATTACCTGCTGCTAGTTTTCCATTTACTTTTTTTTTTAGTGTTATGAAGTGCTGGTGACAAAAGTTCTTCCACTTGTAAGAAAACCTGATGTTCAGTATGAGTCACGGCAGGATTGGAAAACTACTGCAGCTGCCAAATGTTAAAAAAGATATTTTTCACGTTGCTCTGTCACCTGGTGGTGGTGGAGGAGAAGGAATATTTGATCACTAATGCTCTATAAACAAGTTTAGCAATGGTCTTTGTAGTTAACATCTGTTCAGCAAACACAGGGATTTACAGACCTGTGTAGAATTAGGATATGTGAAGAGATCTGGTGTGCTTCACTTTACTGAGAATCAGGAAACTGCATTCTGTACTAAGTTAGCAGGGTTGCTGCCTCTATTGCCGTTATTAATACTCTGTTTTCTTAGTGCACTGCTGTTTTACCCACATAGCATGTTTTGGAAGTGTTGTGTGAGTGTGTGGTGTCCTGCTTACAATATAGCACCTTGTGGTTACTGAGTTGCTCTTTGCATCTTTAGAACAGGCTGAGACAATTAACTAAGTTAGAGCTGATAGGTGCTGTCTGGGCCCCAATGGCAGCCCAGGACTTCCGCATGAAGTTGCAGCCCTGTGCAACGCCTGCAGCAGCTATGGCAATCCACAGGAAGGATCTATCCTGTATCTAGTCTTCTCAGAGAGGACAGATGTCTTCTGCAGCTGTTGATTTACCTTATTTTGTTGTAGCAATGTACCTACATGATAATAATACAGTATGGTGGTGAACAAAGGGGGCCACAGTTTGAAAACAAAGATTTTGCTTTAAACTGTAAGCAACAATGTCAGCATAAGTAAGCAGCAATTACATCATACTCATTCCCCCAAGTCAGCCTTCAACAGTCTGGGGCCTTCTGGGGTACAAGTTCCATTAGCCCCAGTTAGCATGGCTAATAGTCACGTAGTCCAAATGGTTTGTAGTCTGAAATATCTGGAGAGCAGCAGATTGGGGAAGGATGAGCTAAGGCCATGCTGTTCCAGTTACAGCGTCCCACTGCCCTGTCCCAACTGATGCACTTACCTGTTCAAAACCATAAGCTGATGGAACTTTCTCTGCATCACTGTAAATATAGTTCAGCTGTCAGGTGAAGAGGAAGCTCACTGACAGAGGCTGACCAGGACGGAAGAGGGAATAAGCATTAGGAAAAGGATGAAGGAAGGGTGAGGAAACACTCTCTGCCTGAAACCTTGGAGAGCCTCTGTGAGTCCTTGTAGACAGTGCTGGTCTAGATGGCCAATGGTCTGACTCGGGGTGAGGCAACTTCCTGACCCCAAGCATGGTTATTCTTATACCTCACTGTCTTTACTGGGACCTGGTATGTAACTGTTCATTATCCTCAGGATGATGATGTTACCCCCTGTTGTTATGGGTGTTGTGTGGGGGTGGAATGACTGTGGGTGCTCTCTGCTGAGAGGAGGGATCTCCAGGAGTGGGGAGTGGGTGGTGTTGCCCTACCTTTTGGTGAGAGCATAAGTTTGGGTGGTAGCAGAACTGGGAGCGATGCTGCTACCTGTACACACACACACTCGTGTTTGGTGGGTGGGGTTGTTTGTCTCCCTGGAATATTTGTGTTTTAATCTGTTAGTAGTGATTATGATTTATTTATGTTAGTTATTTTAGGTTACACTAATTTTTTTAAAAAAAGTTTTGTATTGTCTTAGATGTGTGATTTTGTTTTTATGATGTTTATTAAGATGTTTAACAATGGTTTCTTTTGTTTAAGATGGTTGCTTTTAAACTTTTTGTATTGTTTTAAATATGTAATTTTGTTTTGATTTCATTTTACAACACTAAACGGCTTAGAGGCTTCTTTTCAAGTATGAAGCAGTATACAAATAAAGTAATGAATGAATGTGTGTGCACTTCAGATTGCAGTGTTAACCACATAACTCTTCTCAATACTATATGGACAAAGAAGATGTGATATGGGTTAATTTCTGTGACCGGTTAATATCCAGCTGTTTCAATTATTGTTGTTGGTAATTTCATTTCTGTAGATGCAAAGTATGGTGCTTCTCTGTTGATGACTCTCCTTTTCATTATTTATTTGCTTTGTGACTGTTTTCAAAATATACTGATAGTGGCCTCCATTGCAGTCACATATCAGAAGTTGGTCTCTCTGTACTGAGTAGGGTGTCCTCCCAGGAAAGCGTTCTTAGAACTGCAGGCTTATTTATTTTTAAAACTATTGTGGGTTATAACAAACAAGGATGCCATTTTTATATGTAACTTAATTTGGTAAATATTTCTTTTACAGTCTTCAGTGGGCGAGAGCCTTCAACGGGAAGCCTTGAAAAAGCAAGCAATGAAACAAGTAAGTTGGCATAATGCGTATGTGTGTTGGTGTGTATCTATGTACCTTGCTTCCCGATTTCTTGTCTTGCTACACAAACCACATGATGGTGGTTGTAATACTAAATTAATATGGGAATTTGCTCTGTAAATAAGCAAAAAAGATAAATCCCTGTCCTGAAGAGCATACCGTATAAATAGAGTGCTGCCAGTAGCCAAGACAGTGCACACTGTCTCAAAATCTCACTTTCCTCCATTGTGCATTTATGTTATTCTAGTGTCTTAAGAACATAAGAACATAAGAAGAGCCTGCTGGATCAGGCCAGTGGCCCATCTAGTCCAGCATCCTGTTCTCACAGTGGCCAACCAGGTGCCTGGGGGAAGCCCGCAAGCAGGACCCGAGTGCAAGAACACTCTCCCCTCCTGAGGCTTCCAGCAACTGGTTTTCAGAAGCATGCTGCCTCTGACTAGGGTGGCAGAGCACAGCCATCACAGCTAGTAGCCATTGATAGCCCTGTCCTCCATGAATTTGTCTAATCTTCTTTTCAAGCCATCCAAGCTGGTGGCCATTACTGCATCTTGTGGGAGCAAATTCCATAGTTTAACTATGCGCTGAGTAAAGAAGTACTTCCTTTTGTCTGTCCTGAATCTTCCAACATTCAGCTTCTTTGAATGTCCACGAGTTCTAGTATTATGAGAGAGGGAGAAGAACTTTTCTCCATCCACTTTCTCAATGCCATGCATAATTTTATACACTTCTATCATGTCTCCTCTGACCCGCCTTTTCTCTAAACTAAAAAGCCCCAAATGCTGCAACCTTTCCTCGTAAGGGAGTCGCTCCATCCCCTTGATCATTCTGGTTGCCCTCTTCTGAACCTTTTCCAACTCTATAATATCCTTTTTGAGATGAGGCGACCAGAACTGTACACAGTATTCCAAATGCGGCCGCACCATAGCTTTATACAATGGCATTATGATATCGGCTGTTTTATTTTCAATACCTTTCCTAATTATCGCTAGCATGGAATTTGCCTTTTTCACAGCTGCCGCACACTGGGTCGACATTTTCATCGTGCTGTCCACTACAACCCCGAGGTCTCTCTCCTGGTCGGTCACCGCCAGTTCAGACCCCATGAGCGTATATGTGAAATTCAGATTTTTTGCTCCAATATGCATAATTTTACACTCGTTTATATTGAATTGCATTTGCCATTTTTCTGCCCGTTCACTCAGTTTGGAGAGGTCTTTTTGGAGCTCTTCGCAATCCCTTTTTGTTTTAACAACCCTGAACAATTTAGTGTCATCACCAAACTTGGCCACTTCACTGCTCACTCCTAATTCTAGGTCATTAATGAACAAGTTGAAAAGTACAGGTCCCAATACCGATCCTTGAGGGACTCCACTTTCTACAGCCCTCCATTGGGAGAACTGTCCATTTATTCCTACTCTCTGCTTTCTGCTTCTTAACCAATTCCTTATCCACAAGAGGACCTCTCCTCTTATTCCATGACTGCTAAGCTTCCTCAGAAGCCTTTGGTGAGGTACCTTGTCAAACGCTTTTTGAAAGTCTAAGTACACTATGTCCACTGGATCACCTCTATCTATATGCTTGTTGACACTCTCAAAGAATTCTAATAGGTTACTGAGACAGGACTTTCCCTTGCAGAAGCCATGCTGGCTCTGCTTCAGCAAGGCTTGTTCTTCTATGTGCTTAGTTAATCTAGCTTTAATAATACTTTCTACCAGTTTTCCAGGGACAGAAGTTAAGCTAACTGGCCTGTAATTTCCGGGATCCCCTCTGGATCCCTTTTTGAAGATTGGCGTTACATTTGCCACTTTCCAGTCCTCAGGCACGGAGGAGGACCCAAGGGACAAGTTACATATTTTAGTTAGCAGATCAGCAATTTCACCTTTGAGTTCTTTGAGAACTCTCGGGTGGATGCCATCCGGGCCCGGTGATTTGTCAGTTTTTATATTGTCCGTTAAGCTTAGAACTTCCTCTCTCGTTACCACTATTTGTCTCAGTTCCTCAGAATCCCTTCCTGCAAATGTTAGTTCAGGTTCAGGGATCTGCCCTATATCTTCCACTGTGAAGACAGATGCAAAGAATTCATTGAGCTTCTCTGCAATCTCCTTATCGTTCTTTAGTACACCTTTGACTCCCTTATCATCCAAGGGTCCAATCGTCTCCCTAGATGGTCTCCTGCTTTGAATGTATTTATAGAATTTTTTGTTGTTGGTTTTTATGTTCTTAGCAATGTGCTCCTCAAATTCTTTTTTAGCATCTCTTATTGTCTTCTTGCATTTCTTTTGCCAGAGTTTGTGTTCTTTTTTATTTTCTTCATTCGGACAAGACTTCCATTTTCTGAAGGAAGACTTTTTGCCTCTAAGAGCTTCCTTGACTTTGCTCGTTAACCATGCTGGCATCTTCTTGGCCCTGGCGGTACCTTTTCTGATCTGCGGTATGCACTCCAGTTGAGCTTCTAATATAGTGTTTTTAAACAACTTCCAAGCATTTTCGACTGATGTGACCCTCTGGACTTTGTTTTTCAGCTTTCTTTTTACCAATCCCCTCATTTTTGTGAAGTTTCCTCTTTTGAAGTCAAATGTGACCGTGTTGGATTTTCTTGGCAATTGGCCAGTTACATGTATGTTTAATTTAATAGCACTGTGGTCACTGCTCCCAATCGGTTCAACAACACTTACATCTCGCACCAGGTCCCGGTCCCCACTGAGGATTAAGTCCAGGGTTGCCGTCCCTCTGGTCGGTTCCATGACCAACTGATCTAGGGAATAGTCATTTAGAATATCTAGAAACTTTGCTTCTTTGTCATGACTGGAACACATATGCAGCCAGTCTATGTCCGGGTAGTTGAAGTCACCCATTACTACCACCTTTCCTAGTTTGGATGCTTCCTCAATTTCATATCTCATCTCAAGGTCTCCCTGAGCATTTTGATCAGGGGGACGATAGATCGTTCCCAGTATTAAGTCCCTCCTGGGGCATGGTATCACCACCCACAACGATTCTGTGGAGGAGTCTGCCTCTTTTGGGGTTTCGAGCTTGCTGGATTCAATGCCTTCTTTCACGTATAGAGCGACTCCGCCACCAATACGTCCTTCCCTGTCCTTCCGATATAGTTTATATGCAGGGATAACCGTATCCCACTGGTTTTCTCCATTCCACCAGGTCTCCGTTATGCTCACTATATCAATGCTCTCCTCTAAGACCAAGCACTCCAGTTCTCCCATCTTGGTTCGCAGGCTCCTAGCATTAGCGTACAGGCACTTGTAAGCAGTGTCTCTCTTCAAGTGTCTTTGGCACTTGTGGTTAGGCCTGTGGTAATTTTGCTCTTCTGAATTGATATCCTGTGCCCCTGCTCTCACAATGCCTACTTCTAGTCCTACCCCTTTTAAAATTTCATCATTTCTTTGGTTTTTATCCCAGGGGGGAGGTTTATTCCGAACCGGACCTTTCTCAGCTCCTGTCGGGTTTCCCCCCTCAGTCAGTTTAAAAGCTGCTCTGCCACCTTTTTAATTTTAAGTGCCAGCAGTCTGGTTCCATTCTGGTTCAAGTGGAGCCCGTCCCTTTTGTACAGGCCCGTCTTGTCCCAAAATGTTCCCCAGTGCCTAACAAATCCAAACCCTTCCACCCGACACCCATCGTCTCATCCACGCATTGAGACTGCGAAGCTGGGCCTGTCTGGCTGGTCCTGCGCGTGGAACCGGTAGCATTTCAGAGAAAGCCATCTTGGAGGTCCTGGCTTTCAGCATCCTACCTAGCAACCTAAATTTTGCTTACACCCAACCGTATATTTAAGAACTTGCTTGGAACCCTAGGCCACCAGGTATTCCATACAGGTGAGTGAGCAGACTGGTGGAGGGGGGGATGGATGACTCCATCTCTCCTCCCCCAATCTGCTTGATAGGCAGCATATTTCCTTGGTCAGTGGGTCGTGGAGCATACAGGAATGGGTTAACTCCTCCTGCAGGCAGGGTCAAACTGAAACAAAGTGTCAGTTGGCGGTCATCCTTAAAGGGGAGGGAACCACTCCATCTCTCCTCCCCCAATCTGCTTGATAGGAAGCATATTTTTACTAGTCAGCCAGGAGACTAGCAACCTGCACTTCCATGCTAGCCATAGAGGAGGGGTTTCCTTTCCTCTGTGGCCAACATGGACACGTGGGCTACTTCTCTCTTAGCAGGCAGTAGTAAAAAAAAAAGAATTGCAGGCTAGTAACCTTTGTAGGCCTATTTACAAGGCTTTCTTACACTAATGCAAATGTTTAGTAGTAGTAAGTTAATGTCAGTACCTGGGAGGGTTAACGGTTTTCTTATTGAGCTGTCAAGCAGTCTATTTCACCTAGCTGTTGGCAGCAAGAGTTAGGGGGGGGGTTTGGAGGAGGAGCAGAGGGTAGCTCTTTTCATCATAGCATTTTTATATCCCTTGCAATGATCTCGATGTGACGTGTAAATGAATTATTGGGATTATTTGATGTGATTCATACTTATAAATTTACACATCAGTCCCTGTCCTCTTGGCACTAGATTTGGAACTTTATATCAAAGCTTGAATATTTAGTTTTCATGACTTGGTTTGCATAACAGATGGTTCAACTTTTATACAAGTCTGTTTTTCTTGGGTTTCTTTTTGGTTATGCCCATGCTGTTACAGAAAAACAACCCGACTGCAAACCTTGTTGCAGGTTGCCATAGTTTTGGTTATAATTTACAACGCACAATAAAACATAGAGACTAATTTAGCATCCACACAGTAAAAAAACAACAGGAGAGGCAAATTCCTTCTCTGACATCAGACATAGGATTCCTTTATTGAATGAGTTTTGTTACACAACTTGTGTTTCAGAATGGAAGTCTTAATACTATGAGAAGACAAAAGCTTGTTAGAGTATTCAGTAGAAACTTGTCCAGTATTTACCTTCATGCCATACTTGGCTAAATTATGGTGGAGGGACAACAGGCATGGAGTCAAGAAAAATGGTTGTAAAATGGTTGAGTTACACAAACAGAAGGTGGTCTGCAGTTTATGATAAATATGTGAAATAATATCGTTGTAGCTGCCATCTAGCAGAGCCATGTATTCCCCCCCGCCCAGTTGTCTGTGGGGAAGGGGATGCTCACCCAGTTTCTCCCCAGGGCTAGGCGGTAAAGTTTACTTAGACTCACAACAGGGTTTGCTTCAAGAGAGAGGAGAAGCCTACAGACCTTGCTTGTGTGTGCGTAAAAATGTGCGCATGCTTCAGTGTTGCAGTCATATAGTCCTCATAGCGCCACCTCAGCTAGGGAGGCAAAGTGGATTACTATGAGCATGAAGATTGCTCCCATTTTGCCCATCTTCTAGTGTGCGCAGGGAAAACAATAACAAGACCCAAAATATAAAAACGGGGTCTTCAACTGGTGTTCCGTCTTCTGATAAATACTACATGTTCTTAGTTTCATTATATAATTATTGAATTAGTTACAGTTATACATGCACTTTGATACAACACAGTACCATTCTTATATTTTGGATCTTGTTATTGTTGTCTAAGGACCCTTACTGTTGTTTATTCTTCTCCTCCTAGCATTAGCAGGAGCAACAAAACAATGATCTCTGGCTTAGCGTTATATCCAGCCTGGAGATCGTGAATCTCTCTCTCTCTCTCTCTCTGTTTTTTTTGGGGGGGGGGGGCAGAAATCAGAGAGAGCGCTCAGAATGCAGTCAACATAGTGCTGTGCTGCTTTTCCACTAGGACAAACACAGCACAGCACTATGGGGGCTGCCATTTGGCTTCAAAGGTCTGGGACAAGCTTCCAGAATGGAGTAGTGAGGGGTGGAGAAGCAGCTCAGGTCTTTGGAAGTAGAGGCTTGGCAACAAGAAGGAGAAGACTGCGCTTATATAACAATTTGGAAGGCTACACTAACTCCCTAAATGTTTTTAATAAAATGCTCTTGTTTGTAGCTTCTGTCTTAACTGAGATAATTATAGATAACACATTGCTGGACTAGCTTCCTGGAAGATTCTAATGAAAATGCTGCGACCTTTCTTTCCTTCCTTTTAAAGACCAAGCTTGAGATCCAGAGAGCGCTGGCGGAAGACTCTACAGTGTACGAATATGACAATATTTATGATGACATCCAGCAAAAGAAGGCAGAAAGTCATAACAATTCACTTGCAGGGAAAGGGGAAAAAAAGGTCCATACCTGGAAATGAGTATGATGTTTGTCTTGTATCTCCACAACTAGGGGTGATTTTGGGCTATAAAGACCTACAGCTGTGGGTGGTGGGAAGAAGCAGAGGGATGTGGGACTGCTGAGGGGAAGGGAAATGCCTTATGCAGAGTGAGTTTAAGGTTAACACTTGCTATGGATCACACATCATGAAAATTTAGGAAAAGAGGGATCTGCTGTTGTTATTTATCATTCACATAGCACTTTTTATTCTTACACGTTGTATAAACTCTTAAATTAACCCTCATGACCACCCTGTGGGACAGATCTGTATTCCTGTTTCAGACATGGGGCACTGAGAGCTAATACCTTGTGTAAACCTGGGCAGTGATCCCATGATGGAGATAAGGATTTGAGTCTCACAGATCCAAGTCTAAATTCAGTGCATCACGCTGTCCCTTTCCTGTGGGTTTTGTTTGGAGTGCTGGGGGGAAAGTTGCTTTTATCCCTCAGCATCACAAGTCCACAAATGTGCTCCCCAGCTCTCACTCACCCTTCTCTAGAGTCTGTCATGCTGAGCCTCTCCAAGTGTGGGAACTCTCCCAGGCCTTGTGTTGATTTTGGAAAGGCTGAGGAAGTAGCCAGATGTCATCTTTCTGGAAAACGACAGGGAATCTCCCTGACCTTGCACTAAATCTTGGAAGAGGCTCAGCATGATGGGGATGAGTGAGTCCCCAACTTGGAGCTCCGGATTTAAGTGTACCGTTACAAGTAGAATTGGTGGCAAGCACAGATTTTGCCTGACTAGAGAGGCTAGCCAGAATTTGTGTGCTTCTGCTTAAGATCTTTGCCGTAGTACTGGTGACAACAGCATTAACTGCTGCAGAATGTATCCTGCAAATACTCCCAGGACCTCCTGTTTATCTGCCACAGATTACATGATCTCCTTCCATTTCTTCATTGCTGTTTGTCTCTGCAGCCCAAGTACATCCAAAATATACTCAAGGCAGCCGAGCTAAGAAAGAAGGAGCAGGAAAAGCGAATGGAGAAGAAGATTCAGAAAGAACGTGAAATGGAAGGGGATGCATTTGATGACAAAGAAGCCTTTGTGACATCGGCCTACAAGAAAAAACTGCAAGAAAGAGCCGAAGAGGAGGAAAGGGAGAGGAGGGAGGCAGCTGTCGAGGGTGAGGAAGATGGCTGCTTTCAGGGGCGGGGCAGAAAATTGCTCTCATGGGTGCTGGGGGCTGGATTGTCAGACTCTGTGAACACACGCTGGCCTAAATTAGTTTTAAGCAGGTGTTAACTGGCAGGTGGCTGTTGTTCCTGTACACAATGTCTCTGGGAGCAGGTGGCAAGACGGGAACTGTTTGCCCAGTTTGTTTCCAGTTCTGTTTCACTGGCTTGGGATACTCTTGTGAGGTAGGCTGGGGGCAAAGGGAGGGGGAGGTTTGCTTAACACCCATGTAGGGAGCCTTTAGCTCTTCAGACGTTGCTGAACTACAGTTCCCATCATCATCCCTGGCCATTGGCTATGCTGGCTGGGGCTGAAGGGACTTGTACTTCAGCAACATCCAGAGGGCCAAAGATTCCCCTGCACCTGAAGGCTTAAGGCAAATTCACGGGTTCATAGGGAGATCTTCCTCCTTTAAAGCACTAACTGCTGCGTGGCACTGACATCCCCTTTTCACAGCACAAGGTAGAGGGGTGTGTGTGTGTGTGTGTGTGTGTGTGTGTGTGTGTGTGTGTGTGTGTGTGTGTGTGTGTGTGTTAGAGTTGCCATGTTGGGTTTCTTATTTGGACTGTAAATGTATGTATACCAGCCAGATTAGTAGTCAGCAGCTAGATTACCACCACAGATTTCCAGAATGCTCCCTTCATGTCACTTTGAGCAGAAAAAAGCAGCTGCCTGTACACCGCAGAAAAGATAGGGAGGGCACTTCATGAAGCTCACAAGCCCAGTCTCCTGCTGCCCCTCCTCCATTCTAGGAGGCATCGTCCCCCCATAGCCTCTTAATACAAGTAGCAAATGTGGGTACACCCTTAGCTGCTTTGTTCCTGATATCTCCCCACCAACACTATGAAGTAATACACAGTAATAATTCCTGCCTTCCTCTATCCAAGACATTCCCTGATATCAGTGTAAGAAGTTAATAACAGAACACCAGAAGAGCCCTGCAAGCTCATTCTGAAGGCTGGTGGCTGAAGGTTGTAGAAGACCAGCTGGGAATAATCCACGGGCTGTTTGGGCGGCCAGTTGGTAGCTAATAACGGGTACTGCACAGCCTTATGTAGGTGTAGCAGTTTGGAATGGTGGCCCAGGAAGGCTGATCCCTGCCTTCAGTTGGGTCCTGAACTAGACGTTTTGCTTATTAGCAGTTCTGTGTCTCTTTTCTCCTTTTTTAGCATGCTTGGATGTGACCAAGCAGAAGGATCTCAGTGGCTTTTATAGGCACCTACTAAACCAGGCAGTGGGGGAAGAGGAGATGCCCAAATGCAGTCTTCGGGAGGCCAGGTAAGCTTGAAATGCAGAAAAACCAGGTTCTCCTCTGGTTGTAGTGCCAGCATTGCCTGGATTGCAGTGATCTGGAAGGAGCCAGAGCAGAGTCCAAATTGGCAAGCCTCAACTAAGGATGGAGAGTTTTGTACCAGCCAGCGAGTGCATGCTTATCTGGTGTTTTATAACCATCGCTCAGGACTTGATCAGCTTTGACCTTTAACTCCACACTTGGGTGAGGTCAGCTAGGTGCTTCTTCCCTCTATCTGCTTATATGAAGAAGGGCTTTTCTTCAGATGCTGCGATGTGAGTGTAGCGTGTCTAGTGAGGAGCCACCTGTGGCCTGCAAAATGACCCTTCAGCAAGAACATATAAGGGGGATTAAGCAAGTATCTTTCACCAGGGTGGCGCCGTGGCTTTGGGATGTTATCAGAGAGGCCCAGCAGGCTCCGTTTTCTCACACATTTTTCGTTAGGTGTGACCATGTTTATTGCTGTTTGCATCTGTTTATATTGTTCATTTGGTGCTCTCTTTATTTCAGCTGTTCTTAAGTGTTTCATTACTATGCGTCACCTTGGGTACCTTTTTTGATGGAAAAGCAAATGAATGAGGTTTTTAAAGAAAGGGAGAAGCTTATTCATACATATGCAGGGCTTGAGTCCTTAATGCATTTTAGAAGAAAGCTGACTTTAAAAATGTTCATATCCTAGCACGTTGCCTTATATGTTCCCTAACAGTCTGTGTGTATGCTTCTGCACTCAGGCTGACTTTGTGTTCCCTTAGCCAAAGCCAACTCTTAGTTTGCAAGGTGGGTTCATTATACTGGAAGAGTCATAAGTGAAAAATAACCATGAAACACCACAGTGCAGTCATTTTTCAGCTGAATAAATGCGTCATTCAGGTTTGTTTGATGCACTGCTAATTTCTAAGAATTCTTTGGGCTTTGAGTATGCTATGATTCTGCAGAATGGAAAAATGTCCACAGAATTCGGTTTCCTGAAAACCTTAACATTCATTTTTTAAAAAATCTAGCCTTTATGGTTGCAAACGTACGCTTGAAAGTATGTGGGCAACCTATCCTGCTGAAATATTAGATACCAGAGAGGTAGTTGGATAAGGTGGAGCTCTGGTGCCTTTGCCCCTCCCATGATTAGCAAAAACAGAATACATTTTACAAAATAGGAAAAAATGCAGAAAGAATTATGCAAAGTGTGAGAAATTACATAACCCTTTGGCCAGTTGATATTTACAAGTAGCAGAATTTTGCTTTTCCAGGTGAAGAATTTGGATTGCCTGGACAGGGAATTTTAGTGAAATCAAGGGTGTGTATTGTAACCTTAAAAGTTGGCCTCCTTGTTAACCACCACCACCAGACTTGAAACATTGTAATTTCCGTAGTCCTATCAGAGTTAGATAGCTAAAAAATGTACTCCCAGATCTTCTTTTTCTGCATTATCCTGACAAAAGAGGAATATCTTCTGAATTGATGTATAGAAAAAAGTTTTGTAAGGCTGCACCGAATAGCAAACTACTAGTGTCTAACAGTGATACAGATACTATCCTTGAGGCATTCGGAGTGTATTTGCCACTAAAGACTGGATCATCGTTCTTTTTCCTCTGTGGAGGGTTTTAGTTTGTAACAGTTCAGTTGTCCTTTAGAAGGAAGTATCTTCCTATTCTGGTAAATGGAAAATCTTGCAGATCTTGATTCAGTAATATTGAAAAATACTCGTTGCATGCTCACTGCTAATTTGGGGGAAATCCAAAATCTTCATATTCACTGAAGTTAAAACACTCTCTCTTTCTGCTGGTCAGAGCATGCAAATGGTTAGATGGATCATCGGGTCAGAACTCAGCTGCATGTGATCAGTTCACATAACATGGACAGAACAAATTGTTTGTAGTGCATTCAGCTACAGATGGCAGGAAAACAGGTGATGGCAAATACAGCCTTATATGCCAACAGCTTTGACAACCATTTGTCACAAAGAGCAGTGGCAGTTACCATTACTTGTTGTGCCCATCAATTCCACTGGGCAAAAGGAGTTCACACCAGAGTGGGATTTGTCAGATGCCACCTCCAACCAGAGACACCTCAGTTTAACACAAATCAGGAGTTGATCTTTTGATACACAGGTTCTGATTAAGAGACGACTATTTAGCCATGCACTCCATATATTTCAGTGACACTATGTTCATTTCCAATGGCAGCCGGCCAATTGCTTTGAAAGCTCCCAAACGGCATGAAAATGATGGCCATCTCTGTCCCCACCATCTGTTATTCTGAGGAGTTATGCTGTCTCAGAACATGGGGATTCTGTTTTATGAAATCAAAGGTGTGAAAAAAATACAGCAAACCTGCAGTTTTCTGTGCATTCCAGCCAACATAAAAATGCTGTTTTCTTATAAATGTGGGCATGTGCTTTGGAAGATCAGATGTGGCTCAGGATTATTCTGAGTTTGTAGGGAGTGAATTCTATTTTGTGTCTTTAAAAAAAAATCTAGGATAAAGGAAGAAGAACTCAGTGGGAATTCCAGTGACTGCAAACAAGTGAGCAAAAGCCCAAATGAGAGGATGAGACCTGACATTCCTCTAAAAGCAGAAGATAACCCAGATGCAGACAGTGACTTGGAAATGGATACTAGCGATGAGGAGAACAGCACTAACATTCACACAAGCAGCAAAGCTGGTGACGAGAAGGAGACCAGGCAAGGCCACTCCAGCCGTAGTGGGGAGAGTTCCAGGCATCACAAGAGCCGAAGGGACTCGAGGTCATCCAGCGAGGAGAGAACCCGCCAGCCAAAGGTGCCTGCAGGCCCTCCAGAGGAAGAGGAGGGTGGAGGCAGAAAGGAGAAAAGTGGGGAGCACAGGGAAAAGGAACGTGAGAGAAGACACAAAGACCACGAGAAAGAGGAGCGTTCTCGACACGATCATTACAGGAGGCGGGATGAGAGGCAGAGGAGAAAAGACAGGAAAGAGAGGGACGATTATGATAGAGACTTGAGGAAGCAGAGAGTCAGAGAGGACAAGTACTCAGAGTGGGAACAGCAAGAGAAAGAAAGGCAGATAAGCAACAAAGGCCGGCACAGGGATAGGGAAAAGGACAAAGGGACAAGGGAAGATAAAGAGGTGGAGGAGGAGGAGCAGCGAGAGAGGAAAAGCAGCAGCCCTGGGTCCTTGGCAAAAGATCGCCATCGGACCCAGGAAAGTGAGGTGGAGGGAGAAAACTCGCCCAACTCTGAGAGACTGCCAGAGTTGAAACACAAGACTTCAGGGGAGGGAACAGAGCAGGCGGAGAAACCTCTAGAGAGCCAGAGCAAATTTGCAAAGCGTAGCAACGAGGAGACAGTCATGTCAGCAAGGGACCGCTACCTGGCTCGGCAGATGGCACGCGTAGGCACCAAGTCTTACATAGAAAAAGAAGAGGACTAGTTCGTTTCAGGAGGGGCATCTCTGGAGGTGACGTGTGCTCGCTGCTGGTGGGAATACCAGGGCAGCAGGAAATTAACTGCACGTTGGAGTGGAAGTAGTCCCAGGCGGCTCATATCTAGAGGGCCTTAAAAAGAGTGCCCTTCTCTGCAGGATAATGGATAGAGAAGTCTGACTTCTGGACATAGAGTGGATAGCTTGATTTGGGTCTGTTTACACTGACCTTGTGTACCTCAGTCCCTGTCTACACTCTTGTGTTGTTTGAATGCAATTAGCTCCAGCCTTTGCATGATAATCGCCTCACAGAGGTTTCCTTTAGAGTAGGCATGGGGAGCCTATGGCCCTCCAGCTGTTGCTGTGCTACAACTTCCGTCAGCCCTGCTGGCTGCTGAGGATTGGAGCCCAGCAACCTTTGGAGGGCCATAGAGTCCCCGTCCCTGCTCCAGACCATACAGCCCAGCCAAGAGTAATAGGGGAAGGAAAGCATGAAAATCGTATTTGATGAGGATGATAAGTCAGCCCAGCAGCAGAAATGCTTATTGTTTTGTTGGGAGTTTTTGTTTCGGGTTTTATTATTTCTGCTGTACAGAAACACTGAAATAAAACAAAGTGGGTGAATTTTATGCTGTGCTTGGCTCTGTTTTGTATCCATGCTAGATCTTAGTCCTGCCCTTCAAGCATGATAAACCAACTTATACTAGAGAGAGTCAGCAGTACCAGTCATGTCCCTGGCAAGGAGCTTCCTTACATGCAGGCTGTTGAATCAGGCCCTGTGTGTTAGAGACCCCAAGGCTTTATGAAGCTCCCATAAATGACAGTCCTGCCTCTAAGCTTGGCAAGTGAGAACTCTGGCAGAGAGAATGTTTTTATAATATAATTTCAACAAACACTTGGAAACACTGTTCCTTCTTACCTCACCTCCTGGTAACCTCCTCTTCTAACAGTGGCTGCACCAGTACCAAATTATTTTGGAAGTTTGAAGTTTCAAGGGGGAAAAAATCAGACCACTATTGTTATCTTCACTACATTGGCTGTAGCTTGAGAAATTGGTTTGTGGGTTAAAGGGCTCCAATAAGGTGCTGCAGCCCTACATTGCAGATTTTGGGGCTTTTCAAGTATCATGTGCTGATGTTTATCTTGCTGAATTACGTTTTAATTTTTTAAAAGCCTTTTGCTATGGAGCATCTTGTGTTTTTCATCCTGTGCCCTGGGAAGTCACTGGGAAGGCGGTTTGTATCTTGCTGCTGTTATGGAGACAGTAGAGGTGGTGCCTTTGCCAACTCCAGAAATAGAAATGTGCTTTCCTACTGCTTTGTGAGTGTGCTCTCTCTCTTTCCCCTTTGTGGATAATCTTAAAGAATTCTGATGACTGCGACTTTTAAGTTTTTAAGGAGGGAAACAACAAGGGTTGTGTCACGAATAACATCACAGGATTGTCTTTTGATTTAGTTTTGGGCAAACACCACTTCTTAGTTGTCCTTAAAGTGTCTTAGACACCAATAAACTTTTTCTACCTCTTCACTTTTTTACTTGGGGCATTTATTCCCTAAACTTTTTAAAAAGGCAAACCATCTTACAATTGAAGTGAGTCTGCTAAAATGCAGTTGAGTTCTCCCACTTTCCAGCATAATTTCATAGCAAATTTAAACATGATTGTGAGGCGGGAGGACACCTATACTTCTGGGGTCATCCATTTATCCAAAACAACAAGCAATTGTTTTATGTGGTCAGTAACTGATTAAAGAGCAGGAAGAAGACAGGGTTTTTTTTAAAAAAAGGGGATCCTAGAAATTACAGGTCGATTAGCTCAACAGCTGTTCCTGGAAAACTGGTAGAAAGCATTGTGAAAAGGTAAAATAATCAAGCACATAGAAGAACAAGCCTTGCTGAAGTGGAACCAGCATGGCTTCTGCAAGGGTAAGTTCTGTTTCACTAACCTATTAGAGTTCTTTGAGTGTTGACAAGCATATAGATAGAGATGATTCAGTGGACATAATATACTTGGGCTTTCAAAAAGCTTTCGACAAGGTACGTCACCAAAGACTCCTGAGTAAGCGTAGCAGTCATGGAATAAGAGGAGAGGTCCTCTTGTGGATCAGGAACTGGTTGAGAAACAGGAAACAGATTAGGAATAAATGGACAGTTCTCCCATTACAGGGATGTAGAAAATGGAATCCCCCCCAAAGGCTTAGTATTGGGACCAATGCTTTTTAACTTGTTCATAAATGATTTAAACTTTGGGTGAGCAGTGAGGTAGGAAAATTGGCTGATAATACTAAACTGTTCAGGGTTGTTAAAACACAAAGGGATTGCAGAGTTCCAAAAGGGCCTCTCCAAACTAAGTGAATGGGTGGTAAAATGGCAAATGCAATTCAGTGTAAACAAACACAGAATGATGCGTGTCGGGGCAAAAAAATCTAAGTTCTCATATATATGCTCGTGGGTCTGACCTTGGAGTTGTAGTGGATAAGTTGACGAAGATGACCCAGTGTGTGGAAGCTGTGAAAAAGGCAAATCCCACACTACATATAATTAGGAAAGGAATTGAAAATAAAACTGCTGATATAATGCCATTATACAAATCTATAGTTAGACTACACATGGAATACTATATACAGTTCTGGTTGCCTGACATCAAAATGGATATTGTACAGCTGGAAAACGTTCAGAAAAGGGCAACTAAAATGATCTTGGGGCTGGATCAGCTCCCCTGTGAGCAAAGCTTACCAGTGGATAGAAAAGGGGTTTCTCACTCTCTCATCATACTAGAAGCATAGGATAGTAGAGTTGGAAGGGGCCTATAAAGCCATCATGTCCAACCCTCTGCTCAGTGCAGGAATCCAAATTAAAGCAGACCCGACAGCTGCCTATTGAAGGCCTTCAGTGTTGGAGAGCCCATTACCTCCCTAGCTCATTGGTTCCACTGTTGTACCACTCTTAACAGGAAGTTTTTCCTGAGGTTCACCCAAAATCTGGCTTCCTGTGACTTCAGCCCATTATTCTGTGTCCTGCACTCTGGAACGATTGAGAAGAGATCCCTGCCCTCCTCTGTGTGACAGCCTTTCAAGTGCTTGAAGAGTGCTATCCTCTCTTTTCTCAGTCTTCTCTTCTCAAGGCTAAACATGCCCAGTTCTTTCAGTCTCTCCTCGTAGGGCTTTGTTTCCAGTCCCCTGATCATCCTTGTCGTCGTCCTCTGAACCTGTTCCAGTTTGTCTCCATCCTTCATAAAGTGCAATGTTCAGAGAGGGACGCAGTATTCAAGATGAGGCCTAACCAGTGCTGAATAGAAGGGGACCAATACTTTATGCAGTTTGGAAACTATACTTCTGTTAATGCAGCCTAAAATAGCACTTGCCTAAAATAACAGAACCTAATAAGGCAGGGATCAGCAATATATGGCCCTACAGAAGTTGTTGGACTCCAACTCCCATCAGCCTGTGCCAACAAGGGCAAAGGCTGGAGATGATGGGAACTGTAGTCCAGCAACACCTGGAGTGTGTTTGCTATTCTTGATTTATATCACTCCAATATGTTTTGATGAACAAGTCCTCTTACCAGGAATCAATTTTAATAAATTATTCCCCACCAGACATAGGGGGATACAACTGCCATTTTATTGTGATACTAAATTTATTACAGTAACAGTTTACATCGCAAGGCACATACTGATGACTTACAATCCAGCTGGGGACATTAAATATAACTAAAGCAGTAGCATAAATTAATATAGTTGCATTATATACAAGTTAAGCGAGGAATACTTTAGTTTTGTAAAATAAAACTCCAGTTTTAATTTCTCCATACCAAAAGGTAAACACAGTCCCAGTTCATACAGAAAGGGTAGTAGTAGCCTAAGTTAGTTTCCAAACCAGCCTCTTGCACATTTCCCATTCCATGTAATGTGGCCTGTGCAGCAGAAACTTTCATTGGGTTATGTTCATGTACCAGAAATTGATTTCATACTATTTGCTTTGGCATACTTAACAGCTCCATAGATAAGTGTGTTCAGAACAGCAGCATTTGTCAGAGGGCCTAGTAAATTGGAATATCAGCATTGTATGTGTTCAGTGTAGCCCAGTCAGCCAACTAGTTACACCATTGTTAGTTTTTTTGTAATAGAAATACACACACCAATTTAGTGGTCCTATCAGTGTTGTCGGTTTGCAGTTTAGTGCTCATAAAAGAGGCTTTTGAGAGCCTCATTCGTCACTTGCCATCTGTCCCCTGATGCAGAGCTCCCATGGAGTGGTTGCATAAAACTGCAAAATGGCTCTATGCCCACCCCATTAAGAAAAAAGAAAACACAAATTAAGACACTCCTGAAGAATTATTTCTCTGTGTGGCTACGCTGGGCTATGGAAGGGCATTCTGCACGAATGCATCAGCCTGCTGCAACAAGCACCATGTGGATGTGACACTTAGCCTTGTAAGTAACATCTCCCCGGTGCACAATCAAATGAGTAGAAAGGATGGATGCACTCGACACTTGCGCCTGGAGTGGTGGTCAGGTGAAGAGCTGGGGAGTGATGCAAGGGGTGAACCCCCATGTACATTTGGATGCCAACATGTTGTGGTAGGCTGGGCCCTTGCAGTCTTCTGAAATGTCTTGTGACAGGAAGTGGAGAACAGGCAACTCATTCAATGGCTGGCACTTGTTTAAAGGATTCACATAGTCGCCACTGGGTGACTTCACCACCTCCACTGAGGTTGAGCCCTTTCTTAGGACTGAGGTACATGATTAGCAGGATCATGTGATGCGGCTCTTGCAGGGCTCCAACTTCAGACTGCAGGTGGAGGTTGAATGCTCCTCCTCTCATTAAAAGAAAGACACCAAATAATCCCTGCATATAGGTAACTCATCAGGGAGAATGATCTTCCTGTCTCCTCTAACATGCCATTTTTCTGGGGATAGCTATTGGCTCCACTCTTGCCCCTGCTTTTACAGCAACATTTAATTTCCTTTCCTCTCTCCCCAGAAAGTCTCATAGTGGTATAATGCTGCAAAAGCTGCAGCTCTGTAAGCTGAACTCTTGAAGAGGGCTTTTTGGTAACGCCTCTCTCGTAGGGGTTTGAGGTGGACATTCAATCCAGGAAACTCTGTATATTAATTTGGTAAGATGTGGCTAGCAGGACTGGACGAGTTCCTGCATTTCTTCAGCTTCGTCAAAAACAGTGAGGTCCTTAGAAGCAAATACAACAGGGTCTACACAGAGGGTCACATTGAGAGTGATAACAGGTGTGCTGGCACAGACAGATGGGTCTAAATATAATCCTAAATCGCGACAGTTGCTCTGACAAGAGGCTTGAGTAAACCATGCATGCATTCACACAGCCCCCTGCCCTTGTATGGAGTTGTGAATACTCATTCATGCTTGCGCGTCCTCATGTTTCCAAAACAAAGCCAGTGCAGTAAAATGAACTCAGAATAGAGTCTGGTGCCAGGGAGTGCAGCCAGTCTTCAGTTTAAAACATTTGGAGGCCTACCCTTTTGTCACCACGCTTCTGTCTCCATCACAAACGCGCTTCTTGGTGGAACTTCAGTTCTTTTGGGGAAAGAACTTAAAAGCAACAAGAGGGGCAGGGAGCTAGTGTCACCCTTCCCGCACCCACCTCTCCAACTCCCACCAACAGCTATTTAGACAGCATTCATACGGATGTCACCAAAGGGAATCTCTGTGGCTGTTTCTGGAGTAATGCTTTTTAGAATACGCTGTGGAGGAAGAGAAAGAGCGTGTGTTAGTGAGATAGCAGGACACATGACAGGTGGGACAACAGAGCCGGAAGGAAGGGGTGGGCCAAGAGTCTATCCCAGGGTTCCCCTCCTAAAGGTGCTTCACAGAAGACATCAGAAGAGGGGCTCACAGAGCAAGTAGCTCCAGATAAGTGGTGCAGTGAACCAAGCCTCTTAATACACCCAACTGGATTTTCTAGGTTGGTTCAGCTATTTTATTTACCCTGTGGTTGTATCCAACTAAGTTTTATTTAAAGCAGACCTGTTGAAGTTAATTGACCAGGCTGAAAAAGGTTTTCCACCTCTGCTTTAAAGCAAAAAAGAGGAGTGGAATCTCCAGAACTTCCCTGTTGTTGTGGAGCAAGCAGGATTAGAACTGGGTGGGGGTTGTCTCCTCCAATAGAAGTGTTGACTGACATGACCCTGCCTTTAGGATTTCTTTTTTTTAATGTATTAAATTTTATCAGCTGCCCAATTAAGCTGTTCTCAGGATGACATTCAAATTTCATTTCATTTCAAACTTCATTTCATTTCAAAGTTGAGCCAAAAATCAAAAGTGCAGTAAAGCAAATTAAACAGCAACAAACATGACAAATATAAAGCAGACACTTTAAAATGAGAGCTATTAAAACATTGCCGTGATGGATCAATTGGAAAAGTAACCTGTCTCAGGATGACCTCCTCCTCTGAGGGAGAAGCACAGTGACAAATCACTCTGTTGCTTGAGAGTGGTGTGGTGGTTCATCCACTTCGTCAAATGAGGATGAGAAAGAAAAGCATATACATTTTGGCTCCTCCCACCCCTACCCCCCCCCCAATTTTCTTGAACTGCACAGACCTGTTTGCCACCTACCTCTTTAAGTGTTCCTGGAGTAGTTGCCAACCGATAAACCATGTAGGCAGGAATGCAAATGAAGGACGACGTCCCGATACAGTAACCCAAAACCATGGTCCAGTAAGGATAAGTGTAGTTGAAGAGGCGGAGCTCTGGGGGGCTGGACATGATGCTGCAAATGATAAACTGGAGAAAAGCCAAATGTATTTAATTCACTAGGTCTCTGGCCGAGAAGCATCCCCACTGTGAGACAGGATAATAATGTTATTTTGGGATTGGGTGCAAAAAAAGTAGCACAAATCAGAGCTGTAGGTCAAAGAAGCATAGGGGAGGAACTGGAGGATGGGTTGTAGAGAACAGGTGTCGTTTTGTTTTATTTTAAGATATTTATATATGCCTCTTTTCTGGATGGTGGCTTACAATGATATAAACTACAAGCATATATATATATAAAATAATATTACCAAGAATAAAAACTACTTTCTCTCTCTGTTTATTTTACAAAGTTTTTATACTGCTTAACTGTAAATAAAACCTCTTAAGCGGTTTAAAAAAAAGTATCAATACAAGTCAAAGATAAAAGCAAGGATTTTTTTAAAAAAAATTCAAAATATAATTAGTATCAGCTAAAATTACAGATTAAAACACACCAGCTTTCACATGTTTCAGATTAGTTTTTACTGTTTTTTAAAAATTTTAACTGTTTATGTACTGTTTTATCTTGTACGTCGCCCAGAGTGGCTGGACAACCAGCCAAATGGGCGACTAATAAATTTAATAATAAAATAAATAAAATAAAATGTCTGGTAAACTTGCCTAAACAAAAAAGGGTTTAGCAGGTGCTGAACAGAATACTGCAAAGGTATCTCCCTGATGGCAGTGGGCGTGGTGTTCCCTGTGACCAAACCTTTCTTCATGTGTAATTGCCGCCGTCCCTGCCGTTAGGCAGAGTGAGGTGGCTGCCTCCGGTCTTAAAGCTGGGAGAGGAAACAATAGCAAGGTGTTCAGACGGCAGAGCTAGCCTGCTGCCCTCAGATGCAACGGAGGATGCTGTCCCGTCGCAGTGTTAAAGTTAGATTCAAGAGCCAGTCTGGTCAGCTTCTGTATGTAGAATGGAAGGGGTGTGTGTGTGTGGGAATCTTGTCCTTCACCTGAGGCAGCAAAATGCCTTGGGTCCGCTTTGTGTGGGCTTCCTCCTTAGAGGAGATCTTCAGCCATCCTTGTGCATACACATCCACCCTGCTCCTTTCACCCTCTTTCAAGTGTTGGTCTCTCCAGCCACTGCTGTCCCGTTCCCTTCCTGTTCCAACTGATCCTCAAAGACAGGTGGGGAACCCTTTTCAGCCTGAGGGCCACATTCCCTTCTGGGCAGTCTTCTAAGGGCCACATGCAAAAGTACTCTTCTACAGCAGGCTAGTTTTTACATGCACTCACACACCTCTCTCTGTCCTCCATCCAGGAAAGCAAGAGGGCACGATTCAAGGAAATATTTCAGCCAGGCCAAAACAAACAACAGGTTGCAAAGCAGGGCCATTAAAATGTGTGCCCTGGAGACAGTTTCAAAGGCCGGGTAGAGAGAGCTGGATACCCATATTCAGCCCCTGGGCCTAAAATCCCCTATCCTTGATGAAAGAGAACAAGCAAACAGCCAAAAAATTAGAAGCAGGAACAATATGGACTGCCTTTTACCAGCTTCAGCTGGTAAGACAGCTGTGGCTATTTCTGGACTGGGATAGCCTCACCACTGTTGCCCATGCACTGGTAACCTCCAGGCTGGATTACTGTAATGCACTCTGTGTGGAGCTGTCCTTGAGGTTGGTCCAGAAGCTGCAGCTGGTGCAACTGCTCACAGGGGTAGGGTATCGCCAACATGTTACCCTGCTGCTGAAAGAATTGCACTGGCTGCCCATTAGCTTCCGGGCCAAGGTTTAGTTTTGGTGTACGAAGCCATATGCAGCTTGGGACCAGGATACCTGAAAGAGTGTCTTACCCCTCATATATTCAGTTGATCATTGAGCTCTGCAGGTGAGGGCCTCCTACTGATACCATCTTATCAGGTCAGTTCTGCACAACATAGGAAGCGGATCTTTAGCGCAGTGGCACCTTCCCTTTGGAATTCTCTCCTCTTAAATATTAGACAGGCGCCATCTCTATTATCTTTTTGGCGCCTACTGAAGACCTTCCTCTTTCAACAAGTCTTTTAAGTAGAGACTTTAGCCCAGTCTGTGTCTGTGCTGGAATTGCTTTTTAAGATATTTTTAAAGAAGTTTGTAAAGATGTTTTGTTTTAATCTGTTTAAAGCCCTTTTGTTTTTAAGATGTTTTAGAGTGTTTTTAGTGTTTTGTTTGCTGCCCTGGGCTACTTCTGGAAGCTAGGGTGGGCTATAAATTTAATAAATAAATAAATAAAATTTAAAAAATCAGAGGCCACTTAATACGCTCTTGGCATAAACTTCATTTGGTAGAAATTAGACCAAGACATCCAGAGAACACAGATTTTTGCTGGGTTCTCCATTTGTACTAAGCAATTACAGCATCTCAGTATAGTGTTTTTAATTTCATCTTCTCAGGCTCATAAAGTTGTGTGTTTATGTATATGATTGATGTGTACCTTTTCTTCTTCTGGTAATAAAATGGAAATTTAACACACTTTCTTCACCCAAGCAGAGTTCGCCCCCCCTTCAAATCACCATACAGGCCCTAAACCTTTTGCCATCAATTTTGCCATGACACCTCTCCTTTCTTGCTGGATGCTGAGTGCTAACTACCCTGAAAATGCAGGCTGAGTTAATTTAGGAACAGGAAATTAAGGCTTTGTTTAATAGTGCCAGGAACAGCTTTGCCAAATCAGTGGCAGGGACAGTGGCTCTTACTTCTGCCTTTATTTATTTATTTATTTATTTATTTCATTAAACTTATAGACCGCCCCATAGGCGAAGCTCTCTGGGCGGTTCACAAGACAAGAAACATCAGAAGTACAATAAACCTATAACAATATAAACACATTAAATTTTTTTTAAAAAAAGGTGCCATCTGCTTTTGTAAATGTTTAGCTAGGTGTCTCCTGAATGTGTCTTGTCAGTCAGTCAGCTTTTATGCTCTTCCCACTCTCCCCCCACTCCTTGTTACTAGATTTTAAAAAATGCTGTGCCTTTGTTCAGAGAAGTTAGGTCTGATCCCTTTAAAATTTTATTTATTTATTTATTAGATTCATATCCTGCCCTTCCTCCCAGTAGAAGCCCAGGGCGGCAAAACAAACCCTTTTTAAAACAATTGCACAATTCGTGATTTAATATTATTCACTGAAACCCGTGTAAAGATCTGACTGAGCCACAATCCAGAGACCAATGGGAACAGTATATGGCTACGCACTTGAACAGGGCCAGCCCTACTGTTAGGCAGAGGGAGGAGGTCTGAGGCAGCTGATTTTGGGTGTTATGAAAAGCCATCAAATGGATAGTTAATGTATTACCGTAGTGTTTTTACTGCTGGTGACAGGAGAGGCACTTGTGGGATTTACTGCCTTGGGTACCGTCCACTTCGACTTGGAGTGGGGGCGGAGGAGGGAAACACCATCTTCTGTTTTTTGTCTCAAGCAGCAACGTGTCTTGGTGGGCACTGCCCAAGCAAGTGAAGGACCGATGTTTAGAGATGCTACGTTTTGGGTGGCTCTTGTGTTGCCAGGAGCCATGTGGGAAATCTATTCCAGAGGTAGTGGCTTTGCCAAACCAGCTGTGGGACCTGGGAAGAGCCATAGCGCAGCTGGTAGACCATCTGCTTGGCATGCAAAAGGTCCCAGGTTCAGTCCCGGGTGCCTCCCGGTAGGTCTGAGAGAAAGTCCCCTCTGCGGGATCCCTGAAGAGCTACTGCCAGTCAGTGTAAAGTCAATACTGAGATAGATGGGCCAATGGTCTGACGTTGAACAGGGCAGCTTCCAATGTTTCAAGAGGCAGTTTTGTGAGGTAGGGCATTGCGTGTGTGCGTGCGTGTTGTTTTTATGATACAAATGAGGGGGGCGCTTCACTTGCCAACCCCCCCTCGCTTTGCTCCCCAGACAGGCGCTCTCTCTCGCTCTCTCTCTCTCTCTCTCTCTCACACACACATACACACACACACACACACACACAGCGCCCCCCAGGCACTCACCACCACCACATTTAGGCAGCTTCCTCACCTCCCACCTTAAATCAAGATTCTGGCAACAACACACTGGGGCAGGTGCCACTTATACGTTGGTACTGGACAGTCGGACTCACCAGGAGGAATATAGGGCTGACGGCCACCCAGCAGATTCTCCAGAACCATCCAGGGCTGAATCCAAGCATCTCCTTCACGTCACTGCAGAACTGGGTGACACCTGCATATAGTCACATGGGATGAGACCCAAGTTAAGTCGTGTTTTTATGAGTTTGATTCAACAGATAAAAGATACAACAGTGATAGCTTAGACTGTGCCAGCTGAGATTTTCATGCAGACTTTCAAGCTGCACAGCACCCTTCTGCTGCTCTTCCTAACCAAAGAGTTCTGCAGAACCTCAGAGCTCACTTCTGAGTTGGCTCATCATGTATGTATACAGGGTCACTCTAGGTGGGCCTAGAGTGACGGCAGCCAACTGTGCAAAAGGTGAGAGGACAATAGAGGCAAAAGTGGAAGGGAAAGAGTCACAGATAAAGGGCTTCTCCAGGGAGCATTTTTATTGAGTATTCATCCTGATTTGCTTGCACAAAGTTTATGTGAAGGTTTGACTATATCCAGTCTTTGCTGAATATCTGTTGTGATTTGTTTGTGGGGAGATTATATGACAATGAGCATTCATCCTGATTTGCCTGCATGATGGTTATATGCCTTCCCATTAATCATTTGCTCATCCCACATTTTTTGGGGTGATAGAGCACTTGACTCAACTTTTATTATGCAAACCCTACGTTTCCGGTATGCACAAACTACTGACAGTCTGGGGGCAACTGCAGTGGGCCTGGTGTAGGGATTTTAGCAAGGCCCATGTGCCCCACTGGCTGCCTATTGCGAGGGAGGCCCTAAAATGTGTGTGCCTTCCCTTTCTAAACACGTCCTTAGTGTGGACGCTGCCTTACCACTCCACTTACTCAAAAGCGATTGAATGTAACTTTGATGGATTTGCATGAGAAATGTCTGGCCAGCAGGTGCACAGGCACACAGTTAACCTCACCGTAGAACCAAGCCACTGCAATGGATTCCAGGAACACCACGGCTATCACAGCTGGGCCTGTGGCATATTCTTCAAACAGCTTTACCACATATGCACCACCCTGGGGGGAGGGGGAGAGAAAGACAATGAAAAACAAGAAGTTTGCCTCCATTTCCCAGAAGGGAAAGAACTGTGCCTGTACGGCTCATAGAGCTCATCCTAGAGGGAGCAGAGAACATACTTTAGTCTGATGCTCTCTTCAGAACCGGCACAACCTGAGTAATCCTCAGCAGTGTCAATGACCCAATTTCTCCAACGGGCTTTCTTTCTTTTACCTCGCACAATGCAGCAACCATGAAGAAAAAAAGGCCAAATGGGAAATGCAGGCATTTCTCCTGGGGTTTGAATGAGGTCATCCAATGGGACCAATGCCTCTCTGTTTCCACCCCGGTGAGAATGTATTGAAGGTGCACGTCATCATCCCCCACCCCAATGATTGGGAGAAAAGCTGAAGGCAGACCCTTCTTCCTGTTCTTTCCCCCTCGGGATCCAGACTTTCCCAGAAGGGAAGGAAGTTGTGCCTCCAGCAGGAACTGGGGCTCCTATTTTACAGGAAGCGTTCCCATTCAAGGAGCATTTGCTGATAAAGCACGATGCATAATATCAGCTGCTCATGGAACGTTCGTTTATGCTTGGCAACAATGCCTCCCCTATCAGATTATTCGTTATCTGTAGCCCAGCTTGGCGTCTCATCCAGTGTGTTGGCGTCATAACACCACGACATACAATTTGAGACGCCACAAGCCCTTTTTGGAATTAGAGCTGGCGCCGCATGTTATGCAGCGCTGGGTGGGCTTTTCAATGCTCACTATGAATGTCCTAAATATTATTGACACTTAACAACACTCTTGCCATTTTACAGTGTTTTGCAACTGCACATTCAGTTTTAAAACAGCCCCAATCAAGGCTGTATGGAAACGAAGCATTCATAACTGGATTCTAAAGCAAATTCAGAATCTATGGAAAGGCAGGATGTAAATCTAAAGAGAGATCCCCTTGTAGCATTGCAGAGATTGGCACAAATCTTGGATTGCACACAACTGTTTGTGGTCCAAGAGCTGCATTCTAGCATCCTCTGTGGCATTTCAAGAGATCCTGGTGCCTGGAGGTAGGGTTGGAGAGAAATTTGATTCAGTTTGTGTTTAAAGGTGAGCCAACCAAAGCTGCTCTTTCCAAAACAATATCTGAACCAAAATACAGCCATTCTCCAAAATTTGTGCTTTGCCAAATTTTCCATTGCAGTTCTTCAGCCATGTAATGTGTACAAAAATTACTAGTATTAATTAATTAAAAAGTATTAGGGGAAAGCGTGCATGAGAATCCGCACATTAGTGAGAATAACATACATGAATGCATTATATTAGGGAAAATTGCTTTGCAAAAATTTATTAGGAGAAATTTGACTAAAATATTAAGTGTTTCTTTTAAATGCAAATTGCTACAGAAATGTGGAGAACTGAATTTCAAGTTAGAAAAATGAGAAACTGAGATGAACTGAAATTGACCGATTCACCTATCCCTCCTCGAATCTCAGATTGCGCACTGCCTGGCTGGTCTTGAAAATGTGTGCTACTCACAAAGGTCAACGTTGA
Organism: Rhineura floridana; assembly: GCF_030035675.1. Taxonomy (NCBI): domain Eukaryota; kingdom Metazoa; phylum Chordata; class Lepidosauria; order Squamata; family Rhineuridae; genus Rhineura; species Rhineura floridana. The sequence continues at coordinate 18,520,503 of NC_084500.1, read as the reverse complement.
CAGTGCACCCATGAAGCAGGTCACGATGAAGCCCAACACAAACAGCTCCCGGCGCTTGCTCCAGATGTGCGGGAATTCATCCAGGACAGCAGTAATTACCCCTTCCAGGCCTGCAAACTGGGAAAAGCACACTGAGGAGTCAGCAAAAGAAAGGCAGCCTGTTCTTAGAAGATTTGAAGGATTTGGTGTTTGCACTTGTAAAACTGAACCTGTTTTCAGGGTTAAGGAATAACCACACAAGCTGAGGCCAGGCCAGGCAGATCATACACCACCTATGCCTCAAAGGCTACAATCTGATTTTCATAGAATAGTAGAGTTGGAAGGGGCCTATAAGACCCTCGAGTCAACCCCCTGCTCAATGCAGGAATCCAACTTACAGAATACAGGTGGCTGTCCAGCTGCCTCTCGAACGCCTCCACTAAGTAGTTAGTTCCATTGTCGAACTCCTCTAACAGTTAGGAAGTTTTTCCTGATGTTCAGTCAAAATCTGGCTTCCTGTAACTTGAGCATGCCTCCTCCCAAGGGAAATGATGCAGTTCCTTGGTGGAGGCCAGCCACCCCCAGCCAGGCATCCTCCAGGTGTTTTGGACTACAACTCCCATCAGACCCAGCTGCAACTCCAATAGGACCCAGGAGCTGATGGGAGCTGTGGTCCACAATGGCCATGCCGACTGGGACTGATAGGAGTTGTAGTCCAAAACATCTGGAAGGCACCAGGTTTGGGAAAGCTGGTGTAGACTTCACCCCAGAGGAAGGGGGGGGATCTTCCTTGCTTACCAGCTAGCCAGGCATCGGTGTTCCAGCTCCAACGCCAGCTGAGCTTATCCAAAGAGATAGTGTTTCCATTCTTGCTGGGCATGGAATAAGTCTGCCTTCAGTCACCCCCACCCTGGCCCTTCTACTGAACTACCATTGCTTACCGTGCTGTCCAGTCCCAGAGTGATTAACATCAGGAAGAATATAATGGCAAAGAAGGTGGAGGCGGGCATATTTGCGATGGCCTCTGCATAGGTGATGAACAGGAGGCTGGGTCCTGTCAGACAATGACATTACAGAGTCAAGACAGATCATGCCTCCACCCACCTCGTCGCCTTGAGAATAAGACTCCCCACGTGCCTCACTCTGTTTCCTCAGGGATTAATTTTTTTATGTCCTAGCCTTCCGACTTGTAACACAGTGGCCAATGACAATATAAGTTGACACACAGCCATACAGTAGATAAGATAAAAACAAGCCAACCAGCACAGCTGATATTCAGCAGCATAAATAATCAGTCACTCCTCTCAGAGCCAGTTAGGCTGTGACCATGCCTCCCTGCCACCACTAGAAAACAACATTCGCACCACTACCACCACCAGAAAACAATGTTTTAACCTGGCATCTGAAACTCGTTAGGAAGGGAGCCTGTCTGATCTCCTGTGACAGGGAGTTCCACAGCCTTGACGCCATAATAGTGAAGTCTCTGTTCCATGTTCCTACCAATTGCAAGAAGGCATCGAGGAGAGCCCCCCCCAAAGGTCTGAGTCAGGGTAGCCAAGGAGGTATCCTCTAGAAGTTGTTTGACTGCAACTCCCATCAACCCTGACCATTAGCCATGCTGGCTGGGGCTGATGGGAGTTGGAGTTCTACATAGGGAGAGCATGATGGGTCAGGACAGTGGCCATCTGGTCCTGTATCCTGTTTTCAGCCAGATGCCCTAAAGGGAAGCCCGAAAGTCCTACAACTTCTGGAGGGCACGATGTTCACCACCCATGGGTGCTCGGGCAGGATGGTGTTGAAGGAGATAGTTCTTCATGTTACCTGGCCCTAACAGTTAAGACCTAACCCGTTTCAGGCTTTAAATTGTAGAGCAGGCCAGGAACCAAATCAGTCAGCACAATGATGGAGTCTTCCCCAAATTTTTATTTTTTTGTTTATATTGAGCAGTCATGCCGCACCCTTAAACAAATCCCTAGAGCAGCTTACATCATCAAAATACAACAAACAATTAAAATACAATAAAATATAAACTGGCTCCGGTTGAAACTCTAGCTGACGCAGTTTGGACCAGCAGAAGTTTCCGAAAGCTTTTCAGAGGCAGGCCCAACTTAAGGCGTGTTGTGGTGATCTAACCTTTATGTAACTAAGGCATGTGTGATTATGGCCAGTAGCTATACTTTTGCCAACAAAAGCATTGTGCAGAGCCAAACTGATTGGCAGGCTTGACCCTATGGGTGCCTGCAAGGAGCCTGCGGTAGCAAGAGATCCGGGAAGGGAGTGGCTTTGTCCCTTGGTACAAACAGCATTTCATCTTGACAGCCTTCAGACGCCTGTTACAAGCAACTAGCTGGCAGAGCATGTAAGGGCAAAAGGTTACAGGTTTGAGACCATCCCGTGCCTTGTCATTGGCAGACACCAGAGATCTGTATATTTTTCAAGGAGGATGCTACACATAATAGCTAAATTCACGTTCAGAAGCCAGGCCAAACAAGGAAGTAATAGCATGCTGGACTTTGTTCTGAAACAGCCAGTCAGTCTCTGTCTTTCAGCTTCGCTGTCCTCGCATCCCAAACAGAGGCTTTCCCAACTTTGTCTCAAAGACTTCCAACCAAGGAGAATTCCCTACCTCATAGGAAGCTGACTTATACCAAGTCAGACCATTGGTCCATCCAGCGCAGTGTTGTCTATAGCAGCTTTCCCCAACCTGGTGCCCATCTAGTCTAGTGTCCCGTTCTTACAGTGGCCAAGCAGATGCCCCAGTGGGAAGCCCACAACACAGGAGCACTCTCTCCTCCTGTAGCTCCCAGCAACTGGCATTCAGGTAAGAACATAACCTTCATGGTTAGTAGATATCCTCCATGAATTTGTGTGAATCTCTTTTAAAACCATCCAGGTTGCTCTTGCTATGTGCTGTATGAAGGCCTTTCTTTTGTCTGTCCTGAATCTTTCACCATTCAGCTTCATTGAATGTTGCTGAACTTCCATCATCCCTGACCATTGGTCATGTTGGATGAGGCTGATGGGAGCTGGAGACCAGCAACATCTGGAGGGCACCTGTTTAGGAAGGCTGATCTACATTCAGGGTTTTAGCCCTGTCTGGAGTTTCTAGGCATTGACCCTGGGACCTTTCTCCATGCAAAGCAGCCAGCCAGACTGCCCTGATTTGAGAATTAAGAAGCTCTTCCAAGTGTTGGGTTATATCTACATCTCCTGCAATGCTCTCTGGCCAACTGGACATACTGAGCCTCTCCAAGGCTGAGTCTCTTTTGTCTTTGAGGCCCTTGACCATCCCTTGTGGTGCCTTCTTTTTCTAGTTTGCCAGCATCCTGCCATTGTATCAGAACTGGTCAGCCAAGCAAGTGCTTGAGAAATCACCCAATGAGAAAGGAGTTGTGAGAAACGCAGTTGGCCAATGAAACACGTTCCATAGGGACACAGGAAGCTGCCTTATGCCAGGTCAGAATGTTAACCACCTAGTCCAGTACTGTGACTATAGTAGTGACTTTCCAGGCTCTCCAGCAGAAAAGGATCTTCCCCATCACCTGCATCCTAACCATTTTTTGAAAGAAAACTGGAGGTGCCAGGGGTGGACCGTGGGTCCTTGTACATGCAAGCATTGAACATGAGATGAACATTGCTCACTGGATCCAGCCCTTCCTGTACACTCATCTGCATATCAAGACACAGCGGTGCCTGAGGTCCTGCTGTATTAAGAGGGCCAAGCAGACTTCCTTAGGATGCATAAGATCCTCTGCAGGACAACTCGCACCAGAATGTCACAGGAAATACGATAGCACTCAAGGAAAGGGTTACTTATAGCAATTGGGAAGAAATTTCTTTGGTTCATATTAAAGACAAACCTACATAATTCACACTTCCCGGATCAATATGTCACCTGAAACATAGCTAACCTTCAAGCTCACACTTCTCCAAATTTTGCAATGCAGTTCTCAAACCAAAACAGTGTGTACAAAAGGAAGTGTGTACTAGGGGAAGGTGCACACAAAAATGCTTATATTAGTCAAACATACAAATATGCATTATATGAGGGAAAATTGCTTGTAAAAACACATATATTAGGGAAGATTGCTTACATATATTACAGAAAACTGCAAACAAAAATACATCTGTTAGGATACATTTTAGTGGTGACTTTTTAAAAAACAACAACGTAAACTACTGCAGAAATGGGGCAAACCGAACTTAAGAGAGGAAAAAAATGAGAAACTGATTGAAACAGAAATTGACACATTCGTCCACTGCTCCTTACTCACCAGTATCTCTGGCAACCTCTGACACTTCTTGGTTCCTCATCTCAGCCATGTAGCCAAGCACAGTGAAGATGACGAACCCGGAAACAAAACTCGTCATGCAGTTCACTGTGCTGGTCACTATAGCATCCCTGCAATGAAAACCCGCATACCCTTCTGAGAATCAGGACATGCTTACGATACAACCCCCTCCCCCCATACCTGCTCCTTGCACCCTCCAGTTGGGCACACTATTGTCCTGGGATAGTAGGGCAGGAAGGAATAGCATCAAGAGAAGCAGCTTGGAATTGGGTGGCCAGGGCCAGTGGGGATTTATGGTGCTGGTGGGGGGCTGAACCGATGTTGCCGTGTTCCTTTACACCAGAATATAAGAACCCAAGCTCTAGTAAATAATTAGGACCCACAGTATTACTTTTGTTGTAAATTGATTTAACTGATTTTTAATATTGTGTTTTAAAATTGCTGTAATACACCTTGGGTCTACATAGTGAAGAAATAATTGTCGTTCTGTACCTTATACCAAGTCAGACTCTTTGTGCATCTAGCCTAGTATTAACTGCTCTGACTTCAGGGCCTTCCCCATCATCTCTGGGGCCTTGGCTGGAGAGAAATCTTTCTCAGCTCAGTTGCGCAAGTTCCAAGTGGAGACACCAGGGACTGAATCTGGGACCTTTTTGCAAGCAATGTGTGAGCTCTACTACTGAGCTGGGAGTAATTCTGTTAAAATATGCTCAGCCCATTGATTTAAATTAGCCTAGGACTATCTTACAAGCAGCGGCTCTCCAGGGCCTCTGGCAGAGGGCCCTTCCCATCACATGCTGCCTGATCCTTTTCAGGGGTAGCCAATGTGATGCCCTTCAGATGTGGTGGTCTCCATCTACCATCAGCCTCAGTAAACATGGCCAGTAATCAGGGATGACTGGAGCTGTAGTCTAACAACATCTGGAGGGCACCACAGTGGCTGCTCCTGGTCCAGTTTGATTACCAATGACTCCAGGATCTTGGGCAGAAAGAGATCTTGCCCATCACCTACCGGCTGAGGTCCTTCACCTGGAGATGCCACTGGGGATCAAACCTGGGGCCTTCTGCATGCAAACCAAGGGCTCTACCCTCTGAACTAAGGTTCCTCCCTTATGAAGATAGGTCAACCTATTATACCACCTAGCCCAGTATTGTCTGGGCTCTGACTGGCAGGGGCTCTCATACACAGAAGGGTCTTGCATGCATTTATGTACTTGAAATATTTCCTTCCATCTCTTCATTACTAAAAACAATCCTTGAATGGGTTATAATCAGAATGCATGAAAACCTAATGCATAACAATAAAGCCCATCATGTAATAAGACACCAACATGTCCTCTTAACAACAGATTCAGTGGCCAACAATTCACCCAAAGACCTGGGTAAATATATTGGGTGGTATTCAATGCTAGTCCTACACAGAGTAGACCCATTGAACTAAATAGGCAGGACTATCTTAGGCTCCTTAATTTCAGTGAGTCTACCCTAAGTAGAACTTGGTTGAATACAACCCATAGGTCTTTACCTGATGTCAGAAACTCGTCACTAGCCCTATTGGGGAGGGCATTCCACATTCAGGACACCTGTACTGAGAATGCCCTCTCCTGTATCATTGCATATTGAATTTCAGGTCAGTGCAGCACTGCCATTATTGTCCCCATTTTATGTACAGGGTAGGCTCCAGCACTGAGTTGTTTCTTTGTAGATCAGCACGTGCGTTACAGCCCTCCCCTCCCCAATGGTGCCTCAAATTGTGGCTAGAGTGTTTTTTCGCTCCCCAGTAGCTTTCCTTCTTGAGAGAACTCACTGGTAGCAGTTGTTATGAAACTTGTTGTAGCTTGCAAAGGCTAGGAGGACCCCAAATCCTGGGCCAAGAGAGAAGAAAATCTGAGCAGCTGCATCAATCCACACCTAAAAAGAGAGAGAGAAGCAACAGATGCAGCTGACCAAAAGAGTGTCCATAAAAGACAAATGCCAGACAAGCCGTTTTGGATGCTGAGGAGGCCTCCCTGGTTGGCCATCTAGCTAGTGACCACCATCTCTGCAGCTTGTGCCAGTGATTTCCATAGATTAATAATGCAGTGTGTGAAGTTGGGTTTTGGTTTTTTTGGTGTTTGTTCTGAATCTCCTGCCAATCAGTTTCATTGAGTGACTCCCAAGTTGCAGTTTTATGTGAAAGAGAGAGAGAGATTATCCATTTTCTCTACAACTTGCATAATCTTGCAATTTAGTCACCTGTTTTTCTAAATTAAAACGAGCCAAATCCTACAGCCTTCCCTTATAGAGAAAGAGTTCCCTCGCCGTGATTATCCTGCGGCACCTTTGGAGCCTGAGTGAGATCCTTGCTCCATCTCACACAGCGTTGTCTCCCCCAGTAGTCTTCAATCAGGCCAGAACCATAACTCACTAACCCAAAAATGCATTTGGGGAATCAATTCCTTAATTTTTTTTACCATCTGTTTGTATGGTGGTGGTGCTGCTGTTGCGACACACCTTTGATCAGCATCACAACATCAGCAGATTTATTCTTAGCACCTTTCTTAACGGCCTTTATTATTTTTACCGCTGGCACACACTGGGTCGACATCTGAACTACCCTCCTTCACCCATCACCCCAAAATCCCTTTCTTGGCCAGCCATCTTATCTCTCCTATTTTCTCCAGAACAAACCAGTTCCTTTTTACTTCCTGGGCTCAGAGCTGAGCGCTGCCCAACTTCACACGTCTTTTCTCTCCGAGCGGCCGGCAAGCAAAAGCTTCATGGCCAAACAGCAGCACAGAGATGGTAATCTGGTCTCTCTCCTCATTTTGGATACATTCAGTACAATACCAACGCCCTTTATTACTTTTAGGGGAGGCAATGGGGCATTATTGGAGACGTGGCTTTATCAGAGGACGGTGTGTCTTCATTTCCTTTTCATTGAACTCTCTCCTATCAACCGGGAGGCTGCCGGCTGGCAAATATTACAACCCGTAATCTCAGTACTAGCTGTATTTATTACTTAGAGGGCCAAGATCTCTCCCTCCCCCCCCCGAGACTTTCATAACTAAGCAGGGGAAAATGACACTGGCGTGTGCTGTAGATTTCCTGCAGGTTCAAGCCTCCATTTAAGGGTATTTGAAAGCACTCAGAAAGAGGTGCCATTTTTGAAAATGAACATGGTGGGTGGGTGGTGGCACTGGCAGTCTTCAAAAGCACCAGTTTTAAAGGACAGGCAGCTGAGCATGACTAGTCATGTAGCCTTTCCCTGTAGATGTTGCTAGATTTCAAATGCCATAATCTCTGACCCCTGGCCATGTGGGCCGCTGGGAGTATCAGAACACTTGGAGGGTGCCAGATTGGGGAAGGTCGACAGATCCGTGGCTCACCCTGCCCCCCAACCCCAACCCAAGTGCTACAGTCTGCATTTGTCATGGGACTTTAAGAAAGCCGATCCATTCATCTGCTTCCCCCCCCTTCCCCCTTACCTCGGTAGTAAGAAGTTTCTCCCAGTCGGGCTTCAAGTAGTAGAGTACCCCTCTCCAGGCCCCGGGCAAAGTAGCACCCCGTATTAAAAGTATAAAGAGTATGACATAAGGGAACGTGGCAGTCACCCACACGACCTGTTTGGAGAAGAAATCAAGGGACTAAAGGTTTGTTTCTGCTAAGGATCTGCCCAAGGAAAACCACCAATACGAAGGAGGAAAATGATGCTGTGTATTAAAGGCAATGTTAATTTATTAAATGTATAGCCCACTGGCCCCCAAAAGGGTGCCCAACGAGGCCAACAACATGAAATCAGATGAGACCACATCCCAAAACAGTAAAAATGAGTTTAAAAACCTTTAGTGCCTGGATATCTCCATCCCCTTCCAAAGGCCCAGGCAAATAAAAATGTCTGAGCTGGACCAGAGACAAGAGTAGGCAGAGTAATGGCTGTCACGCTTAACTTTGTACAGTAAGTTATATTCCAGCCATGCAGAAGTCAGAGGTTTCTACAAACACACCACATCTCTCCATTCTCCAGCCAGGCAAGCAAGATACATTATTACATATGAAGAACACAAATTCAAACCATTCAAAAGCACTTGAGGAGAGTGCAGAGCAGGGCTGGTGAGGGGAGAGGCCTGGGGGCCAGACAGAGAGGCCTGAAGGGCCACCTTTGCCCTGACCCTAAGATTCTGCACCCATTCTTAAAAAGACAGTCTTTCATTTTGATCATTTTGCATCTCGACCACCACATACAATAACACGTAACTCCTCCTCCTCAATTTGTTGGCCTTACTCTTCACCTTTCCAGATGTTTTGACACCTTTCCAGATGCTGAAGTACACAATGGTGAAGATAAGCAGCAAACAGAGGGTGAGCTGCCAGCTGATCCCTCCCAGGTCATCCAGCCCCTTGGATCTGTGCACTTGAAGAATGTGGCGGCTGAAACAGAAAGGAAATAGCTGTTGGGGCTTGTTTGGGATGCAAACTTTTCAAAGGGGAGCACAAGGAGATGAGGGGAAAGAGGGAGTGTTTGCTTGTGGTCCAAGACCATACTGGGAACCTGCCAACAAGTTGACTGTGGGATGCAAGCCACACAAATGAGAGGTCAGGAACAGGGTAGCCAGCATGGTGCCGTTCAGATGAGGTTGGGCTGCAACATCATCCCTGACTATTGTCCACGTTGGCTGCTGCGGCTGATGGGAACTGAGAGTGCAACAGCATCTGCAGGGCACCATGTTGGCTGCCCTGGTTTGAAGATTTGCTGCTGGACCCGACTATGGGAGAGAGGAAGGGGTAGTCTAGAGACGGCTATATCATGTCGATTTCATGCTGTTCAAAAGGTGGCAGTTATTTACTTCGTTTGGTTCTTTTACTGTTTGGATTTCCTTATCTGGCAATTAAAAAAAATGTACGTACATCTTGAGCTGGGCCTGGATAGAGCTGTTTCTAAGAATCAACTGACATCCCAAGGGGTCCCCAAACTTCTGACAACTCAGGCACACATTTTTCCCTTTAATTAAAATGGGAGGTGTCTGAGGCGCCACTTCATTCTTGTACTCCAAAAGGGTTTCTTTTATACACTATGCTAGTAAGAAGAATCTGTCCTCAGAGAAGCCCCCTCTCTGTGGTCTGGTTTGCAAACGATGGATTGTTAAACCATGGCTTAGCATTATGTACAAACCCTTCCCAGTACTTTAACTGTGGTTTCTGTACTGCCTACAAACCATCATCTTGAACCATGGTTTGATGTTGGTGTATGAACCTTGGTTTGTTTTAACCATGGTTTGGTGTTACTTATGAACACAGCACCCTTTGGTTTGTTTGACTACCCCATCCCAGACACTCACCAATCTATAGAGGCCGTGAGCATCTGGAAAGTAAGCCAAACTTTGGAGAAACCTGTAGTTTGTTTGATCATCTGTAGGATACCTTGTGGTTATCTCATGGCTTGTTAAATAAACCATGACTTAGTGCTATAAGCAAACTAGGCCTGTGTGTTTCCACATGAGTTGCAATCTTGAGCATGCCATCTATTTGGGAGGAGCTGTATCCAGAGCAGAGACTCATACAGAAATACAGTGGGTGGACAATGCTGTTACTTTTCTATATCAAGAATGATAGATTGCACAGTGCGGTTTTGGCAGAATTACCCACACCACCAGCAGAGGTAGCATTGAAGGAGGAAGGAGGTGAGAGTAGAGCAGGAAGTCATGCAAAGATGCAGCAGGTACCCTCCTCTGTGCATGGATACTTTAGGCACTTGGGAGCCATGTGTTTTAGATTTATTTATGGGTTTTAGCAGGGCTCTCACAGCACCCTTGTGTGCCCTGGCACCTAATTAGGGAATGACCGAGGTTGATGTTGCAGAAGACTTCAGAGGCTGTTGCAAGCATAAGGAATAAACCCTTGGCACCGGGAAGGGGCTTAAGAGCAATGGTGATTGGTTTGAAATCATGGTTGCTGTGAAGCCCATAAATCCCTTTGAAGAGCTACAAGTCCCGAGACAAGACTCCATAGACTCAGCAATGGGAGACCCTTAAACCAGACATGCCCCCTACAAATGTACACCTACACATACAGTTGCCATACTAGAGGCAAAAGGGGTGTGGAGGAAGTAAGCTCTGGCAGTAAAACTTGCCGGCAAGCCACCACAGGCCATGTGGTTTTCAGGTCCTGTGTCGCCATCCCTCACACATTTGTAGGGATGTTGGAGAATTCTGACGGGAGTGGAAATTGATGATGTTCACTTATTCATACATGTCTGGAACAGAAATCAGTCCAGCAAACTTTCAACTTGTTACTTTCACCTCAAATGATAACATAATTGATTTTCCTCATTTGCTCTGCATTTCCTTTGCGCTGAAATGAATGGCGTGCAATAACATAGCACTGCTTAGAAATGTAAACGATTAAGCGGTATATAAATGTATTAAATGAATAAACCTATGTAATTTACATAATTAATTACATAAATTACATAAGTCACGTGATTTCCCCAGAGCGGACAATGAGGCGAACAAGTTTGGGCAGAAGATGAACTGCAGCAGAACAGAAACAGCGCTGAATACTGGGCGGAACAGAAAACGAGCCCTTAACATCTCTACTCGTTGGTCGCATTGACACTCTGTGATAAGTCCTTGCTCAACCAGGGGACGTGGCGCTTTGCACATGTACAAAGAAAGCAGAGGACTTAACCCATCCAACCCTCCTCAACGACTTCTTCCACCTTTTTCTGGCATGTCTGTCTCTCCACTTACATGCACTTACGTATAAAATTCTTCTGCCGGGGAGGTTGAGTTGGTGGTCCAGGCGGTGCTCTTGTTGGAGAAGTAGTTTGTGCAGTTGTTGGTGTTCCAAGGGTTTTTGCAGCTGGTCCAGGGCAGCTCACTCGTGAATGAGGAGACGAGGTAGTATAAGGCCCATGCCATGATGGTGTTGTAGTACGAGGCAATGTAGAAAGCAATGATACAGATGGCATAGCCAATTCCTAGGGAGACAGAAAATACCAGCTCGAACGTGAAGAAGACAGATGCCCTGCTGCTACGTTGGGTGTGCATAGATGCTGCTGTGCACACAAGGAGCACAAATGACTTGCTGTGAGTGCAAAAGAGGTTTCTATGCAGGCATGGAGTTCCAGCCCATACCATAAGAAAACATGGATTAGGGCTCTAGCAACAACGTAATAAAATGGCATTGTCAGCCATTTTACACACGCATGTATATTTCAGGAACTATGACCATAGTAAATAGATAACTTGTTATGGACGGAGTTTATTGATTTTGAGGGGCAAGACAGAATTATACATCTAAGATGTGTGAGCTCCATGTGTGCTTGGAAGCCTCCCGCCCACAAGGAGGCGCACACCAGGGGCCCAGTAGCTTTAAGTATGATCCAGATGTTGAGTACAAGTCCTAAGAATAAAAATCTCCTCGTGCATCATGCAGTATCTCCCCGCATGAATTACCTTTGAAAATGGGACAGATCTTCCTCCATATTGAGATGCATCCATTTCGGTGATACTGCCCCAGCACCAGCTCCATGTAGAAGAGCGGGATCCCTCCGAAGATAGCCATGATTGTATACGGGATGAGGAAAGCCCCTGAATCAAAGGGACCAACATTATGACACCATTCAGACAGCCGTTAGATTGTGCAGTTTATGGGAGAGGTGAAAAAAATCCTCTGAAATTGGATCAGAAAATCTCCTTGTGATAAATTTTAGCTCCATTAATTCTGAATGTATCGCTGAAGCCCTCCAAACTTCCATCTACCCAGTAGCGGGCATGGACAATTCTCTGTTATTATTTTGTACTGAACATACTTGGGCTAAGAGAGGAGGACTAAAAAGCAAAAGCGATCAAGTCCATTGCTTCCTTCAGCAATGTAAATGGCATTAATATTAAAACTGGATCCACAGCTACAAGTGAAATTCTCCACTCTGTTTGCAAGCAGAGGAATTGGGTAGGCTGTATTCCTTAATATTTTCAGGTAGAGTGAAATCCTTCAACAGTTCGGGAGGAGCTCGAAAAAAATCTTTTTCAGAAAGTTATTTTCTGAGAAATGTTGGACACGGTAATTTATTTCACTATAAAAAGATTTAAAAAAACAAATGCAAGGAAATTAGTAATCAACCCTTGACCTCCAATAAGGAAACAAAAACCAGACAAATAAGGAACATTTAGGGGCAAGTAAACACTAGCCCCTCAGCCACCCTGAAAAGGAAGCAATAAAATAGGCTGAATCTGCAAATGGGAAGCTTTCCATTTAAAGCCACAGTTGCCCTTAAGATAGTCTTTGCTACTCTACGTTGGACAGACTGACAATGCAACAGTGTATTGTTATTTCAAAAGCTGCCAAAAATCAGCACAGGGAGACAACTCTTAGAAAACACTGGATGCCATGATTGAGTAGCCCATGTTGTGCGGATTCTTTCATAACAAGGGGAGAAAATGAAGGGCTAGTGCTGTAGCAACTATGCACAGCCAAGCCGTGAGCCATTTCTATATTGTGAAAGTTGGATATTGTGACATTTCCAGGCAGTTCTGACTGTGCGAGAGCTGATGGGATGTGCCAGAGGCCAGTCCCCACCAGTCCACGCTATTCATCAGTATATGGCCTGTAGACTAACTGGCCACTTTTTGTGTTTCTGGGCAAAAAAAGAGAGCTCCCACTTCTCCTTAAGACACCTCCAGTATCCTTGGCAGAGCTGAAATAAAATTTCACACAAGTATAGGAATAAACTCTGAACTGACATTTAAAAAAACAACACTGAATATTTTTCTTTTGAAATTAATCTTTGAGAAATGCTCGAGGAGAAAAGACAAGCAAGTCTTAAGTCTGAAACCTACACGGTTAATTTTAAGGCAGATCTACATAGCTGAACATCCAGCGAGTTGCACACAGTGCCACCCCCCCCAAATACGCCCATGTATTGTGTGACCTGCATGGCAGGGGTGTGTGCACTCAGGACCCTCTCCTGTCCAAGTAGTTCCTTGCAAGCAAGGAAACAAAAACAGATGTCAAGACCCAATAAATGACCAGCAAGTGGGCTGTGTTCAGTTTGTGGGTTCAAGGCAGTCATATCAGAGACCAGCTTTCTAGATGCAATATTGTGTGTGCGTGTGTGTTGTTTTATATAACCTATATGTGTGTACTGTCTTCAAGTCGATTCTGACTCATGGCGACCGTATGAAGAGGGTTTTCATGAGGCTGAGAGGCAGTGACTGGCCCAAGGTCACCCAGTGAGTTTCATGGCTATGCGGGGACTTGAACCCTGGTCTCCCAGGTCGTAGTCCAACACCTTAACCACTACACTACACTGACTCTAAGCACCTGTTAATTGGGAATGCTGGGCAAATGGAATCTACCTGAAGTATATACAACGAACTTTATTTCATTGCAAGAAAATGCTTGAAATTGGCTGTAACTTCAGTTCTCACTGGGGCTTTTGTTGCTTGGATTTTCATTTGGTGAACAGGCACTACCCCTCCTGCTCTGCCGCTCCCCACTGCACAAGTAAAGTATATTTGAAAGGGCCGATAGACACTCACCTCCTCCATTTTGATAACATATGTAAGGGAAGCGCCACACGTTGCCCAGATCTACTGCATAGCCAATAACAGAGAGGAGGAAGTCCACTTTCTTGCTCCACGTCTCCCTCTCACCCATCTCCATCAGGTGCTGCTGAGCATCTACCACACAGATGGTAGTGGTAGTGGTCGTGGCAGCAGGAGGTGCCAAGGGGGCACTTTCACTGCCTCCTGTCACATTGCAAAGACTTGGGCTCTGAGCTCCTGAAAGCCCATTGGAAACCGGGCTGGTCGTCACCTCTTTGTCCTCTTGGCTAGGGCGGGTTTGATTTGCTCCCTCTGCCAGTTGACATTTAGCTTGGGTGATCTTGATCAGGAGTCCATTCTCTGTGCAGTCACCCCCTTCCTTACAGTTTGAGGCCTCCTTTAGAGAGGTGAGAGGCTGGGTCTCGTTGGGGGCTGCCTTCTCCATTCCAGAGGTTAGAAGGCAGCGTTCCTGCCCATCTGCAAGTGACTTCCACTAAGACCACCTTTCCAGACACCGGTTAGTTTGTGAGTTCCCCAGCATCAATATCTTGGCTCCAGACCCTGTAACATGTTTGAGGAACACAACACAGCTTAGCATTTTCATTGTGAAGGGAATATAAATTAGAATATGATTATTGATTATGACTGTATGATCTCATTTACATAAACGTCTGTACAGAAATAAACATTTCTTTTATATAATGACATGCAAGAACAATTGTAAATGGCAAGATTATAGAAGGCAATTTTCAGCTATTGTAATTATGCAGGTGACATAAGGCATTTTGCTGTCTGAGGTGAAGAACAAGATGGCACCTATTCCCTGTTCCATGTACAGAATCCAGCTGGAGTGAATCTTAACCTTAATCTTAATACTGATGGTGGGATTGCATTCTCCATCATACCTGGGGCAGCAGGCTGGCTCAGAGGAGAATGGTGGGGGACTGGTGCACTGTCCCTCAGAATCTCCTAAGCAGCTCCTAAGTTGTGGAATTGCCTCGCCACAGAGGTGCCTCTGCCATCTTCATTATATAGTTTCTGCCATATGCTGAAGACACACCTCATTACCTTGGCCTTTGACACCTGAGATATACGTTTTCAGGACCCACCCTATTCAAGTGACTGTAATTTGTTTTAACTATTTTTAATACTGAATTTTCAATTGTTGTAACCTGCTCTGGGACCTGATGGGGTTGTTGTTGTTATGTGCCTCCAAGTCGACTATGGTGACCCTATGAATCAGCGACCTCCAAGAGCATCTGTCGTGAACCACCCTGTTCAGATCTTGTAAGTTCAGGTCTGGGACTTCCTTTATGGAATCAACTTACTTCTTGTTTGGCCTTCCTCTTTTTCTGCTCCCTTCTGTTTTCTCCAGCATTACTGTCTTTTCTAGTGAATCAGGTCTTCTCATCATGTGTCCAAAGTAGGATGACCTCAGTTTCATCATTTTAGCTTCTAGTGACAGTTCTGGTTTTATTTGTTCTGACACCCAATTATTTGTCTTTTTTGCAGTCCATGGTATGCGCAAAGCTCTTCTCCAACACTACATTGTCCAACTTTCACATCCATACATAGAGTTCAGGAATACCATGTTCTGAATGATCCTGACTTTAGTGTTCAGTGATGCATCTTTACATTTGAGGACCTTTTCTAGTTCTCTCATAGCTTCCCTCCCCAGTCCTAGCCTTCTTCTGATTTCTTGACTATTAACTTATCTACACAACATCATTTCTTAGCCACCTCTCCAGCATTCGATTGTGCAGAGAGGAATAGCTTGAACGTAGGATTTGTTTATTCATTCAAGTTTTACTTGATTCAATCAATCAATCTGCAGTTAATCTGAATATGAATGAAACCCTAATTTTGAAGGGGAAAAATCTGCCTTAGTTTTTAGGGGGGAAACATCACAATAGACCCCACCTTAGAAGAAACTTCCTCTTCTGTGTGAGAGTGAAGGAGAAAAGGCTCTTTTAAGATTTCACCTGCCATCCCGACTCTTTTTTTAAAAGTACTTACATTAAAAATAATTAACGTTAATTAAAATGTGTTGCACAATTAGGGGTGTTGTTTAGCTGACTGATAGTTTTTAAAAACTGATTCATCTAACTGATTAATTAATTAAAGTTGTCACACAGAGATAGTCCAAGAAATGTTGGTGCCTCTGGGTGGAAAAATGAAATGGCACCAAATGGTGGCACAGATATAAGATGAAACAACGTTATTATTTCCTGTCCTCTTAATGGCACCTCAAAATGTGTCCCTTAGGCAGGCCCAGACATTGCTGTTAATGGGTCCTAACTTAACTGGGAGTTCTGCTCATAGCAGGCCCATTTAAATGAATGGATCAAAGTTAGTCATGCCTATTAATTTCAGTGAGTCTACTCTAAGACCAGCATTGGATCGGATCCGATATTACCCCTACTGATAAATCTACATTCCCAGAACAAAAAGTTGCTCTTACAGCACTACCCTATACACACCTATGTGTGAGTCAGTACCATTGTTTTCAGTGGGGCTTATTCCCATGTAAGCATGAGGAAAGGCAGCAAAGCACACAACAGTCTGTGCAGCAAGTGGCCGCAGTCCCCATTTCTATTCTGGAGTTGCATCAGTCTGGTTACTTGGTCCGTTTCTAAGAGGAGCCCCGATGGATCATACGGAGAGCACCTCTAGTCCAGCATCCTGTTCCGTGAGTGACAAGGCCCTCTACCCGCCAGTCCAGCTCAGGCAATGGGCCTTTGGTTTCCCAGCGCTTACCAATCACTGACAGCTGCCCCACATTTGCCGGTAACAGTCAGCCTTCTCCTTACTACAGTAATGAAAGACACCATCATTGCCCTCTACCTCCAAAAAGAAAGAAAGAAAGACAATCTAATTGGCACAGAATTTCTTTTTCTTTTAATAGTATGTTTAAAGAATCTGTCCCTTGCTGTCCTCTTTTCAGTTATTGGGTCCACCAGTCTGTTTCGTGAGCTGTCCGCTAGACACAAATACATTGATTTCATGTCAAATTGCTGCTATCTGCTGTCATGGTTTGAGCTGCTCAAAGCCTCGGGCACACCCAGAGTAGCTTTTTGGAGCCCGGCCATTATTTGTAGTAACCTCTCCCTTTGGTTTATAATCAGGTAAGGCCTTGCGCCTCTGGAAAGCTGGCCCAATAGGAAAGAATGATCCAACAGCCACCCTATTTTGCTGGGTGAGCTGTTGCAGTTAGAATTTTTTTGGTCCAAAGCTTGCCTTAATCACCTTCCCCACCCACCCCCAGCCTCTGATCAACTCTATCTACCTAATTTATAGGACATTTGAAGATGCATGCTGGCTCTCACCATTTTGACATGCACTATGTAGGTTACAAAACAGTCTTTAAGAAATAGCATACAAGAAGAACATAAGAAGAGCTCTCTTACTGGATGAGGCCAACAACGGGGGCCCATCTAGTCCGGCATCCTGTCCTCACAGCAGCCAAACAGATGCCCCCAGTGGGGAGCCTGAAAGCAGGACCTGGGTGCAAACACCAGGCAACTGGCATTCAGAGGCTTCCTGCCTCCAGCAATAAACATGATGTAAACATTACATGCAGCCCTCTCATGTCCTCAGCATCATACCCATGTGATTTAAAAAAAATTCTAATGATTAAACATTGGGGTTCCCAGATCAACTCTTTCAAAGCCTCTCCACTCCTTCCTGTTTGAAATAGTCCAACCTGCAGAATTCTAAACTGCCATTTATTGTCCAGTTTCTAGCAGTTTGAATTAAAACATAATTGTCCCGTTGCAGCTTGGCCCTTGGACCTCTGTTCTCCTTAACCACCCTGAGACCGCGCAGATATTGCGTGCTGTGGCGAACACCAAAAACCATGGAAATCTTGCAGATGTTTGGAGGGGGGAAGGCTTGTCGCTCCGTTGCAGAGCCTCTGCGTTGTGTTCAGAAAGTCCTAGGTTCAACCCCCAGTGGAAAGGTTTCAGGTAGCAGCAGGTGACAGGAATTATCTCTGCTCCAGATCCCAGAGTGGAGTCAATAGAGAGCTAGATGGACAGACTGTTTTGAATAAGGAAGCGTTGTATGTTCCTAAGGGAGGGATTGGAGCTTAGTGGCACTTCCAGTCAAAATGGGTAGCAGGTAATGGGAAGCGCCATAGCTCAGTGACAGTGCACCTCCCTTCCATGCAGAAGGTCCCAGCTTCAATCCCCAATGGCCTCTCCAGGTAGGGCAGGGAAAGATTCCTGCTTGGAACCCTGGACAGCTGCTGCCAGTCAGTGTAGACTATACTGAGCTAGCTGGACCAATGTTCTGACTCTGTATAAGACAGCTTCCTATGTTCCTGAGGCCCCTCTCTGCTTGAGATGCTGGAGAGCTGTCGCTGCTGCCAGACAGTGTAGGCAATACTGGGCTAGATGTATATGGCACCTTCCTATATACCTACAATATATTTAATGATAGAGTTGGAGAAGATTCCACAAGGTCCACTAAAAATGAAAGGATCGTTGAGCCTTACCTACAAGGAAAGACTAAAGAGAGTGGCTTGGTTTTTTTTTCTCTCTAGTATACATACTACAAGAGGTTTATAAAATCATGAACTTGGAAAGACTGGGTAGGGAGATACTATTAACTCTTTCAAAAAACCGTTTCTGGTTATCACATAAGTTTAGTGTGCAGTAGGTTAAACAAACAGCTATAATTGTGCACGGGTTCCATTGCCATAACATAGCCCAAGTGACTAAAAACCACAAATACGAACTAAGATCTTTTTCAAAGGCTAGTAAGAATTGAAACTCCATGTTCAGGCAGTATAACTAAGCACCTTGGTCAAAACCTTGCAATGTCCCGAGTGATGCAAAAGTAGCCTCTGAACGCTTTCTGCTCACTTCATAATCGACTCACAGAACACCCTGCCAGAAGATGTTGTGAAGAACAAGCCTAGCATTAAATGGCTTATCTTTTTAAAATGGCTGGGCAAACTAATGGATCTATGGACAGCTTATAGCTAAGTCAGTTAAAAACGGAATCCCCATAATCACATAGAGGACACACCCTTGATTATCAGATGTTGGGGACAAACAACAAAGGGTGCCTGTCTCCATCCACGCCTGGCATTTGAGCCGCCTGGGAGAGGAGTGGGAGGGGGGGAAGGATGGACATTTGGCCAGATACTGTTGTAAACAGAATGAAGATTTGCACCAGCCTTCACCAACCTGGTGCCCTCATCAGTTGTAGCGGAAGGTAGTCCAGAACAACTGGAGGGCACCCGGTTGGTAAAGCTGGGCTTGAAAGTTGGGTTTAAGAGTGGCGAGCCTGGGTTTGAATCCCCACTCACCCACAAACACTTGCTGAATGATCTTTGCCCAGCTTCACTATCTCCGCCTTACCTACCTTCCAGGATTATTAGGGGGGGAAAGGGGGGGGAGAGGATCTACCCCGTGCAACCCACAGAAGGGTTATTAGATTAGAGGGCTGGAACTCCAGTCAACAATCCAATATCAGCATCTTGCAACTCCAGCGGTGTGTGGGCAGTTTGTAAGAGGGGAGGGAGGAAAGAATTTATACCTGCTGAATCCTGAAATTCCTGGGCCCAGAGAGGGCACCACATGTAACCACCTGCTAGCTCCTTTCCCCAGGCAGAGAATCCTGGATCTTGGGCCATGCGCATGTTGCAATTGTCAAACCTTTGTTAATAATCAACTAGCACACAACTATCTCCGAAGATCCCGGGAGAGTAAGCCGCAAAGCTGGAGGCTGAGAACTTTTGCTTTTACTCCAGAGGATCCCACACTCAAGACATCTTTTCAGAGCTCCACCTCTGGAGGGGTGAGACAGGTGCTGGAAACAAAGCTCACCCTGGCACCTTGAGCCCGTCCTGATTTCACAACCTGGGCAGGGGCAGATCAACGCAGAGAGGCAGCCCTGGTGGACTTTAAACTTCCAAATAGAACCAAGAGAGAGTGAGACAATGACCCACCAGTTGCAGGCGCCTGGGGATAGAACTTTCCATAATTCCCACCATCAGCTATCGAAATGTTCCGCTCCACTGCTTGCTGTCCTGAAGGCCACCCTGGGCTCCTGCTGTGAGTCAGATCCTTCCAATGCGTCATCTTTTCTTATATTTTCTATAAGGAACTCATTCTATAATCCTAACTCAATCGCATAAGCAATTTAAGGGTTCACTCCTGGAATTCACTGGCTACCAGAAGAGGAACTGATGGCTGCCAGCTTAAGATGGCTTTCCCCAAAGGAGGCAAACTTACGGAGGAGCAGGAGAGGGCTGTCAACAGCTTTTAGCGACACAGCATCTAAATGGAGCCTCCATATGCAGAAGTAGTATGCTTCTTGAGTATCCTGATAGTAGCGGGCTGGCTGGCTGGCTGCTGTGCACAAAACTCATGGTCTGATCCAGAAAGGCAGTTCTTATAGGGCCATAAGAAGCTGCCTTGTACTGAGTCAGGCCATTTCTCTGTCTAGCTCAGGACTGTCTCTATGCCGACTGGCAGCGGCTTCTCCAGGGTTGCAGGGAGGGGATATTCCCAGCGCAACCTGGAGATGCTGGGGACTGAACCCAGGACCTTCTGCATGCAAAGCATATGCTCTGCCGCTGAGCCAAGGCCTTGCCCCTTAAAGCCCCCTCACAGGCAAAACGTGGTTCGTTCTCTTCCCTTTGAGGAGCTCAGAAAGGCATTGAGGGTACCATCCACCCCTATTTGGTCCTCACAACAATCCTGTGCAGTAGATTAGTCAGCGAGCGGGAGAGGCTGACTGGCCCAGAGTCACCCAGTGAATTTCATGGCTGAGTGAGGAGAACTCAAGATCTCTCCAGTCTTGGTCTGTCATGCTAACCCAGATGGGAAGCTTTTGGCCATCCAGATGTTGCTGCTGGGCTTCAAACTCCCACCATCGCTGGCCATTGGCCATACTGGCTGGTGCTGATGGAGGCCAACAGCATCTGGAGCAGCACAGGTTAGGCACCCTTGCCCTAACCATAATACCACCATGTTCTCAGGACGTCAGTTGCTACCCAGCATCAACTGCCCTCTCCCCTCCATTACTCGTTTGTCCACCCCAGAGCTGCCACTGCAATATCTGGGAGGGGGGAGGCGAGCATTGACACAGACACCACAAGTGATAATTCTCTTGCTGATGAAGTTAGGGATATTTGGGGGGGGAGAACTTTTGCTCAGGCCTAATTTCCACTTCCTGAAACATTACACAAACCAAGATGCAGTAATCTTTTGACATTCGGACATCTCCAAACTTTGTGATGGGTACAAAAACGAGTATGTTAGGTGGGAGTGTGCTAAAAATGCATATATTAGTGTGAAAAGAATAACTTACAAAATGCATTATAATAGGCAAAATTAAGATGCCAAAATGTGTATGTTAGGAGTAGTGCACATTAAATTGCTGATAAATCTCTTTTTAAAAAACAAATTGCAGACCAATGCAGAAATGTAGCAAACTGACCTTAAAGATGTGAAAAATGAGAAGCACAGGAACTAAAATTATTATACAGCCACGAGAGTGGCTGTATACGATAGTCAGCATGGATTTTTCGCATTCTGCAATGTTAAATTGAACATACCCCTCATGCCATTCTGATCCTTCCTTAAGTTCATTACAAAACAAAAACTTACAAAACTTATAGTCCTGAACTCAGAAACGCTTGCTTAACAACCCTCTAAATTTTCATGGTAATACACAGAACAGTCAGAGAAAATCGAGAGGTCAAAGTGAAAAAGAGAGAGAAACCACACCCCTTTTTGACTTTTTTCTGTCAGAGTACTTATAATCAGTTGCAATTAATTAAAAATCAGCCATGTTCACAGAGTACCTGTAATCCTATTACTGACCTTGCCCCATACTTTGACCTTCATCTTCTGCAGTTTAAAAGTTAAAAAAATCCCTGACTGATTTTTAATTTATTTAAGAAATTTTGCATTGAACTGAATGATAGTGTCGGGCATGCTCAGTAAGAACCAACCGTCAGTGTTCTAAAAGTCAGACTCAGCTGCTTGGCTTGCTAATCCCTCCCCTTTTAATTTTTTACCTTTTAATATCAATCAATTTCCTTTATTTGCATATAGCCATAGGCCGTTGCATCATAAAAATAACAGAATAAAAACAATCAGACATGATTTGGCACAAAGGATTACAAGAAAACGTTTTAAAATCAGAAGACTTAAAACTTGAGTACATCACCAAGTTGGTTTCATAGGGAGTTTACGTACGCTGCTCTAAGCTTTTTAGCAGCGAAAGCAAAATTAGCCACTACAATTGTGACCTGCTTGTTATTGTCCATTAATAACTCTATTACTAATTTTGCATTGGGAGACCCCCTGGTGGAACTCAAACAAGAAGCTAAAAAATTTTCTCTGGGGTGCTGATATAAGGGACATAAAAGCATATAATGGGCTAAATCTTCAGGGACTTTACAACCAAAAATACAGAGGCGTTCAGCGATTGGGGTGCCCTTATATCTGCCCTCTAGAATAGCTGAGGGCATGGTTTGAAACCGCAATTCTGTAAAGGCTCTGCGCAACTGAGCACAGGTCAAACTGGTAAGATAAGCGGCCGGGGCGTGGTTAAGTTTAATTTGAGGGAACCAGAGAGAAAAAGAGGCTGCCACAATTGATGCTCTATCTTGATAGGCATCATGATTAAAGATCAAATTGCGTAACTCAGATGGATTAAAGTTTGAGAATTTGTCTAGGGTGAGGTCATAGGTTGTTAGTAATTCAGTAAATTTTGAGGCCCACCCTCCCACACTCTGCGAATCATGCCAACAAAGTTTTGTGAGGGGAGAGTCACCCGTGGAAGATGTTCTTTTCCAATATCGTAGGAAAGCTAAATCAATCCGAGCTGACAGAGAGGATAGACCAAGTTCCGCTCTTATATGGGCTGATGGGGTACTTCTGGGGAGGCCCATTATTTGTTTCAAGAATGTATTTTGGAGGACTTCAAGGCTAGCTTTTTCTGAGTGACCCCAGAGCTCTGAACCATATAGGATTTTAGGGAGGAGTTTGGCTACATAGATTTTTAGCATTGGGTTAATAAGTTGACCACCACGAGAATATAAAAATTTCCTTAATTGGCCACTGGACCTTGCGGCCAGTAACTTAGTCGCCTCCAATTGAGGGCTCCAAAGGAGTTTGTTATTGAAACATATGCCTAGATATTTAAATGTGTTGACCTGTTCAAGTGGTTGGCCATTTAGAGACCAGCTGGATTTAGACCTACTATATTGCCCACATATCATTATTTTAGTTTTAGAATAATTGACATATAGATGATGGGCCTCACAATACTCCTCTAATCTTAGCAACATTCTTTTTAGCCCGATTTTATTTTGAGACAGCAGGACCAGGTCGTCAGCATAAAGCAAAGATGCTATCTTCCTGTTCCCTACTGAAGGGGGAAAGAAGTCAGGGGAGGCCATTGTGGGAATAAGATTGTTAATAAAAAAGTTGAACAAAAAAGGGGCCAACAAACAGCCTTGCTTAACACCTCTTCTAACCGGGATTTCAGTAGAGAGGGCTCCGTTCAAACCAAGGCGGACCCTTAACCGGGTATCTCGATGGAGAGACTGGATTAACCACAACAATCTCTTATCAATGCCTGCCTGATGTAATTTACGCCACAGTAAATCCCTATCAATTAGATCAAACGCTGAGGAAAAGTCTATAAACGCTAAATAAAGGGACTTACACAACCCGGATTTGGTCTTATTTATTAGATGGTGTAGAACAAACGCATGATCAAGGGTACTTCTGCCTTTTCTAAAACCAGCCTGTTCCACATGAATAAGGGAGTGTTTTATATCGCAATCTAGCAGTTTGCTTAGAAGAAAGCGACCATATAGTTTAGATACTACATCTAGCAGGCTGATGGGTCTATAGTTAGATGGATTAGAAGGGTCGCCTTTCTTAAATATGGGCACCACAATACTTGTGCGCCAGCTCAGCGGAATGTTACCAGTGGCATTTATATTTGAAAAAAGTGTGGCTAAAATTGGACACCACCAGGTGGGGTCGGTGAGTAGTAGTTCGGGAGGTATCATATCTTCCCCAGGTGCCTTGCCCGGGCGAAGAGTAGATATTAATTCCCTTATAACTGCACCAGTAACTGGAGGCCAGGGGGGAAGGGAGGAGGGAACATCGCTAACGAAAGGAGGAGTAGGGTCTTTATTCTCAAAAATTTGACGAAAATGTAAAACCCAGGATTCCGGGAGGACAGGAGGAATTGGGACAAAGATATTCTGCATGAGTCCACCCTGTACCAATCTCCAGAACTCTGCGTCATTTCCTTGGAGAACGGCCAACCCCAAGGAACGCCAACTATTAACGAAAAAAGCATGTTTTTTCTCGTTTAGGAGCTTCTCGTATGACTTTTTTAATGAGTGCAAACGAAGCATAACTGCTTCCGAGTGGTCGCGTCTAGAAGCTCTAATCTGGGCGCATAGACCTTTTTTCCTGGTTTCACAGTCCTTATCAAACCAAAGTTTATGACCTTTATAGGATCTATTTTTAACTGTTGATATCAACAAAGGTTTAAGGGCTTTGATGGTATCCTCGTAAGTCCTATGTATGTTCTCTGGGGATGTGAGGGCCTTGTGGCGAAGTTCAGCCAGTACTGGTGAGATCAGTAGTTGCCTTATATCAGATGCCATGGTTTCTGACCATCTGAGACGTCTATGTCCTTGGAGATTGCTAATCAGTGGTGCTGTTATATATGGGTTAACCTGGTGGATAAGGCCATGTAGGGATAGTCTCAGCGGAAGATGGTCGCTGTCTACCCTATCTTCCACTGAAAACTCCTTAACAAAAGTAGCTAGGAGAGGCGATCCCAGGATGTAATCCACCACACTGGATCCCCTATCTGAAATGTAAGTAAAGTAACCCTTGGAAGAATCTAGATAAGTACCATTAAAACAAAATAATTGGAATTTGATCAGTAGATGGAAAAGGGCAAGGCCACTTTTGTTTACAGTTTTATCCCTCGATGTCCGAGATGGTATAGCTGGATCACTCAGCGGGAAATAAAGACTATTGTGGATATTGGGATAACTAACTCCCATTCTAGCATTAAAATCACCACCAATGAGCAAGAGACTTGAGGGATAAATGCACATAAAGTTATCTATAAAACCATTAAAATCCAGCCAAACTTGCTTTGCTAAGTTAGGGCGGAGAGGAGGGAAATACACATTTATACAAATAAGGGATAGGGAGTTAGGGAATGATAATTTTAGGGCCAAGCATGAATCAAGCGTTACTTCTAATAACTCAGCAGCTTGAATGTCCAATGTAGTGGCTATCAGGGTTGCTAAGCCCCCGCTGCCGCGGCCCGTAAATGCCGTTCTCTTTGCAGGCTTAGACCAGACCTTAAAACCCTCAATGGAGAGAGAGTTGGTATCTAGAAGCCAGGTCTCTTGAAGGCAAACAATGTCAAACGTTTGAAGATAGGCAATGAACTCTAGATCAGCCAGTTTGTTTTTCCAGCCAGCTATATTCCAGGATACAAAATTTGTAATGGGAGGTGTTGCTAAGACCCTCTCTGCTGGACCATCGGGTCCAGGGGAGCTGGTGGTGTTGACATTTTGTCCTTGAGATTTTTATCTTGTCATATTGAAGGGCTTCCCAAAATTGTAATTTGATCCAAGCTGTGGTTCTGAATGCAGCCATTAGAAGATCTAGATCTGTTGTTATAGGGGAGATTGCTGACTGGACATGTAGGCTTTGGTGGAGAACCTAATTCCTCAGGCTCCAGATGGCACATGGCTAACCAAGCTGGACCATTTACGGGTTTAGGTTTATCAAGATTCCTAGCAGTTACTGTGCTCCCATCCAATGGAGCTACATTAAAAGGAGGGATCTGGTTTATTTCAGCAATTACTTGTCTAGTAGTATGCATCAGATGGGGTGAGTTGGAGAGATGGAGGAGTTTAGGCGAGTGTGAAGTCCGATCCACTGACTTAGGCTGTAGATCCAACCCTCCATTCACAACTTGGTTAACATTATCGACTTGGAGGTTGGACAGTTGCGCTTTAAGTCGGTCCAGTCTTCGAATTATTGCAAATTGCTCGGTCTTGGGGAGATCACAAAATGACTCCAACAACTGGATATCTTCCGGTTCGAGAGGCTCATCTGAGAGAGTTGTATAGAGATCTTGGTCGGGAGCGCATCCTTCCTGCGAAGCCGTGGTATGAGGGATCAGAGATGGAGAAGATACTAAGCTAACCTGAAGTCTGGCAGTATTAGGAACCTCCCTTTGTCTGTAAACTGAAGGAGATAAATAGGTAGAATGAAGAGGTTGCGGGGAAGCTGTATTCTCAAAAAACCTCGTAATACAGATTCCAGACCTGGCTAGCGAGTTTCTTGAGTCATAGACCATTTTTGCATAAGATGGCTTTGTAAAGGAAATAATAGCTCGCACTGTCTTATAATTGTTGAAAAGATACTCGATACGGGAGATGTCTGAGATGCGGAGTTGACTTGAAAGAAAAGGTTTCAATACTTCCAAGAGCTGCTGTTTACGCTGATATTGCGATTGGATCTGTGGAAACTTAGGGTAATGAAGAAGAACCAGTTTATTCTGAATCAGAGTCAGGTTCCGAGACGCTTGGGCTAGATAGGACTGTGTCTCGTTCTTGTGTAAATTCGAGGAAGATGGAGTACAGGACTCGCTTTCATCACAAAGAAGCTGTGCAGGCGATAGAAGGGACGAACCGATCATTTGTAGGGGAGGGTTTAGAGGGACGGTCTCAGGAGTGGTCCTTTTCTTAATTTTTCCAGTTGAGTTCGTCACTGGAGGGAGCTTAGGAGATATCACTCCCCTAGATTTCTTAACTGTGTTTTATGTATTTTTTGTGTGTGTGTTCATTTTGTATAGTTTTATTGTGAGCCACCCTGAATGTCCTATTTTAGGGTACAGGAGCGGGACAGAAATATTTTAAATAAATAAATAAATAATGAAAGATCACACAATCACATGGTGGTAGCAGCAGCAATGAGTGCTCTGGCCACAGGGTCTCCACTAAACCAGACTTCACCAACCTGGTGCCCTCCATGTGTTTTGGACTGCAACCCCCATTAGCCCCAGCCAGCACAGGTTGGCTCATGGGAGTTGTAGACCAAAACACATGGAGGGCACCAGGTTGGTGAAGCCTGCACTAGACCCTTTGGGGAACACTTCCCTGCTTTGCCTATCTCTGGCCAGCGCTCTCCAACTCTTCTAGCGAACAGCATCGGGGATAAGAGTTTATTACTATCTATTTTTGTTCTGAGCCGTTGCAAAGGTCACTCTTACGCAAACATGGACTGGCTGGCTCTTCTTCAACAGCTGGAAGCACCACTGCTTGCTAATAAAAAGCATACAACCTGGAAAGCATGCCCGGCTTTGGCCCTGCTCTATGACAAGTGCAGCTTAACCCTTGAAAAGGGCTTGGGGAGACATTTGGGGCATGCAGACACCCTTTTGCTTTGTGTGTGTGTGTGCTCAGCTGTGGCACATGGGAAGCCGCTTATATCGAATCAGACCATTGGGCTGCCCAACATAGGGTTGTCTGCGCTGACTGGCAGTGGCTCTCCAAAGTTTTTGGGCAGTGTTCTCTCCCAGCCCTGCTTGGAGATGCCATCGGGGGTTGAATCTGGGACCTTCTGGGTTCAGAGTATGCGCTCTGCAACTCAGCCGTGGTTCTTCCACAGATATAAGGTAAGATTCCAGCCCTTGTGGTTTTGAAGAAAAGGAGAAAAAGGCTGATTTAAATAGTAACATGGGAAGCTGCATTATACAGAGCTGGGCAATTGGCTGTCTAGACTGGTATTGCGTACACTGACTGGCAGTGACTCTCTAGCGTTTGGGGCAGGAATCTTTCCCAGCCCTGCCTGGGATTTCTTGCCAGCAAAGCTGCACATGCATATCACTGAGCTATGGGCTCTTCCCCAAAGGCCGTTTAAATAGTTTGACTTATTCATGAAAAGCTGGCTGGTACAGAGTCAGGTTTTGTCCATTTTAGTTCAGAACTGTCTACACTGACAGGCAGCAGCTCTCCAGTGTCTCAGGGAGGAGTCTATCTCATCTCTACCTGGAGATGCCATCGGGGACTGAACCCGGCACCTTCTCCGGGCTGCCAAGCTACAAACTTTCCATATAGCGGCAAAGGTAAGAATGGGCTCTCAACCCAGGAAGCCTCTTGGCCGATAGTTAACTACAGGGGAGAGAGTTGCCAGGGTCAAACCAGCCAGCATAGTAAACAACATTCATCCATTCATTCATTAGATTTATATCTCGCCCTTCCTCCCAGTAGGAGCCCAACACCTCACCAGCAAGCTGCAGGTATGTGGGAGCTGCCTGTGCTTTTAAGCTGATAATCAGGAAAAGGCTCAGCCTTTCCTTTCCTTTCTGATTTCCTCACGTGAACCAGGCACAGAGTCCTGACACTAAAGACCCCTCCTAGGGCTCTGAAAATCAAGTGTTTCCTTTGCTCATGTTGCTCCCTAAAGCTGTTACCTTCATCACACCTGTGCCAGACCCCAGCTGAAATGACACCCGAACTTTCACCTTATAAGTTTTCCAAACTCATCTCTGCAACCCTGAGGCCTAGAAGCTTGCTTTGAGAAGTAATGGAAGCTGAGAGTCGCTGGCCCTGAATTCTGCACCAATAATCATAACATCAAAAATGTTTCCCCCCCCCCCCAAACTTGGGGTTGGT
This sequence comes from Rhineura floridana, assembly GCF_030035675.1. Classification (NCBI taxonomy): domain Eukaryota; kingdom Metazoa; phylum Chordata; class Lepidosauria; order Squamata; family Rhineuridae; genus Rhineura; species Rhineura floridana. The sequence continues at coordinate 18,492,007 of NC_084500.1, read as the reverse complement.
GGTTGGTAGGAAGTCATAGATGGAACAGTAGGCACAAAGCTGACTGGGCCTCAAGGTATTTTCACATATGAATTTTAAACCAGCATCCCCTTACATCGATTTGTAACATAAAGACAAACCTCCTGCTGGCAAGTGTGAATGCATATTCAGGTTTTTTTCTCCAGCATAAACAACGTTCACAGGCGACATCAACGCTGCAAGGAAATGGGGTCAGAGAGGACCTTTTTAGCACCTTGTGTAGAAATTAAGGACAAACAGACCAGACGTCATTACTCCTGGAGAGCCCACCTTATCACAACGGCTAACTGCATGTCCACAGATGAGCATGGCGTATGCAGACCATGGAGTGGTTAGCACATGGAAAAGAGTGAAGAATCTTCCTCTAACTTGGAAATAAATGTATGTGGATGGCCTGTCTGTTATCTAACTCTGTAGTTTGTGCAGGCTTGAGTGGGGATTACACAGGGTGATTTATTTGCAAAAGGAAACTTCATCACTGTGGACCAAAGCAGATTGCCTTTTAAAATGTATTTTGCAGACCAGGGAGGGATAACTAGGCTTTGAGGCTATTCCATCTGGCTCCTCCTGGCCAAATACCAAATTTTCATCAGTTTAAAAGTCTGCCCATAGTTTCACTTGCAAGGAAAGGAACAATTTTGTTTTCAAGTGGTTAGAAATCAAGATCCATACACACACACATATACTTTTAACGCAGGCCTGTACAATCCTGACTGAGCAAAGGTAAGTCCGTCAGCCATAGATTATGGCCTGACAAGAGGTTGGCAACCTTACTTCATCCATTTTGGCAGCAGAACTAGGAAGTGGAGCATTGTATGGGGTGTGTAGGTCAGTGTTTGGCCTCGTGGCTTACACACGGTACAGGACCAGTTTCATGCTTCCCTCTCTTTTGGATTTTGTACATAACACGAAAGTCATACATCATCCTGCACAGCTGTGCATCATGTTATGCCTGTGGGCACATGTTCCATGCACTGGGAAGTTCTGATGGTAGACTGGCCACTCAAAAGGGCTTTAGCATGCCTTTCAGAAATACACTTCTGGCCTGTTGACCATGGGGAGAAATTCCATTTGATTCAGATGTTAATGAGAAACTACCTGATCTGCAATTTCCAAAACACAGCAATCCTTTGAAGTTCACGCTTCTCCAAATGTTGTGCTGCTCTTCTCCCAACCAAATAATTTGCACAGAAATGCTTGAAAGTGCCCTTAAAAAGGCATAGGAACATGGGGAGCTGCCTTCTACCGAATCAGACCATTGGTCTGTCTACCTCAGTATTGTTTGCACTGACTGGCAACAGCTCTGGAGGGTTTCAGGCAGGTCTTCTTTCCCAGCCCTACCTGGAGATGCCACTGGGGACTGAATGTGGGACCTTCTACATGCAAAGCAGATACTCTGCCACTGAGCTACAGCCATTTCCCCATACATTAGGGATGTGCTAGAATTCCAGCCCAATTTGGATTTGGTACCGAATTGTCCATTGATTTCTTTATTCTGAATCACTGAGGATCGGATTTTAATGCAGCAAATATATGCAGCTATTTTTTTTAAATCTGCTTCTACAACATCAAATAAGAATGATTTTGATAAATATTTATCAATATTTCCTGTAAAAATAACGGTATTTCCTTCAAACTATCTATTTTTAAAGGAAACATTGATATTTCCTTCAAAATATAAACACTTTTAAAATGCCAATTCTAATATCAATTTTTTTAAAACAAAATGATATATCAATATTTTTCCAAGCAAACCCCCCCCCCACTGATCGGTAAAAGTAGCAGCTGGCCGATACAGAATGAACTGGAATCGATGCAAGCCTGTTAGGCTGAGGGAATGCTTGCGGACTGGAACCAGCCAACAGATCCCATCCCTACCGTGCATTTGTGAAAGTAACATTGCTTGCAAAAACCTGTACATTTGGAGAAATTTGGTGAATTTTCCTGAGGACTTAAAAAAAAATCAGAAATAGTTGTAGAAATGTAGAGAACTGAACTTCAGGCTGGAAAAAAAATTAGAAAAAGAAATTAAAATGGACAGATTCATCTGTCATCGCCTGGACTAGTCTGTGGAATAAAGCGACCCATCGAACACTGAACTTTGGGCAAAGTGGAGGAAAAAAGAGGTGTGATGAAGGGATGAAACAGGAACATGTAGAGCGATCTTGTACCAAGTGAGGGTCTTGGTCTGTCTAGTTCGGCAATGTCTGTTTAGATTCATTGTTATAGAAGCCTTTCCCTGAACCTTGCAACTGGAGGTGCCAGGAATTGCACCAGGGGCCGTTCTACGTGCAAAGCATGTGCTATGACTCTTCTGTGCCATATTTCCAGATCGCACTATTTGTCCATTTAGCCCAGCACTGCCTACTCTTGAGTGGGAGTGGCTCATCTCCAGGCAGAGAAGGCTCCCACTTCACATGCTACCCTGGTCCCTTTCCCTGGTCTACCATTTCCCTGGCCAGGGAATGATCCAGGTAGAGTTACGAGACCTCCCCTAAAGGAGAAAAGGATTCATTTCATAGCCAGCTTTTAGCCAGCCAATCTCTGGATTAAGACAGAGGCATCCATCCATCCCCACCTCAGTCGCTATGAATGGGGTTTGCTCTCACTCAACATCTCCCACCCCACACCCATGCCTTTCACCCAGTCAGGGTTGTCTGCGGCTCCAGAACTCAGGAACATTCCTTTCCCTTCTCTGCTCACTTCTGCGCAGTCTTCCACCCATGCCCTCAACCTTGCTTTTTTACAAGTTGTCAGTCTACTTACGAAACAGTTCTCTGCTTGGTTCTTGCTACCCTGGGGAAGTCTCGACTTCCTCATTCATCCTGCCTATTTCTCTTCCCACCCACCGCCGTTCACATTTCAAATGCATTGGGGTAGGGGGCTTTTCCCCCCCTTTGCTTGTGTATTAAGAGCCAGCAGTGTTGAAAGCTTGTTTTTAATATCTTTTTAGGGTCAAATCATAGCTTCCCAGTCAGAACAAAAACAGTCTTTAAAGTTCTTGGTTTCGACAACAAGCTCCAGAGCCAATAGTCCGGAAAAACACAAACCTTCAATTTTCCACAATGAGTCTATGTTTATTGTTATTGTTATTTATTGTGGTCTGCATTCCTGGCGAATCTGTGGAAATTCCAGACTCCTTTGGGCAAAGACTTTTTTCCTGCTATTTTTCAAATTCAAGCTGTGCCCAGTGTGATGGAGAACAGCTCTTGACAGACTCCCAAGGACCTCCTCGCGGCAAAAAACAAACTTCCGTCGTGTTCTGCACCAGACATGGAACATTGGTTGTTTATAGAAAGGGCCAAAAGAAATTTGTGGACAGCAGGAATATGACCTGTTTCTCCCAAGAGGGCCATCAGTTACATCTCTAAGTTTACCGGCCTTCTAATTTTATTATTATTATTATTATTATTATTATTCAGAATGGAGTACTTATTAGAAGCCCATATGGTTATGCACTTCCTGATGTATTCACGTACTGAGCACAGTCTTGTGTAAGGAGGGAGAAATTAAAGTCAGTTCACATTTAAAGGAGAATGTATCAGATCCATACTTTCTGAAACAACATGAGAACTGAAACACAGCCATCCTTCGAAATTCACACTTATCTGAATTTTGCAATACAATTCTCCAACCAAACTGTTTACCAAAATGCATATATTAGGTGAAAGTGGGCACAAAATGAATGTATTGGTGAAGACAACATACACAAATGCACTATATTAGGATAAATAGTTCGCAACAAATGTGTACATTAGTCAAAACTGCATACAAAGATATATTAGGAGAAATTCGCTCTAAAATGTTGAAGAATTTTCATGAGGATTTTTTAAAATTGCAAATTGCTGCAGTAATGTGGAGAACCAAATTTAAGTTTCAAAAACTGAGAAACGGTCAGAACTGAAATTGACAGATAATTCCATCCCCACATCATAAGAACATAGCAGCAGCTCTGCTGGATCAGACTGCATCCTTGTCCCCCACCCCCCACACACTGTGGCCAACCAGATGCTCACTGGGAAGCCCACAAGTAGGAAATGAAGGCAGCATACCCCTCCATCCATTGCTTCCTGGAAACTCTTAGACTGCCTTCTGACCATGCAGGTTCCACTTGGTCTTATCCTTCCATGGAATTATGTAACCCTTCTTTAAAGCCATATAAAGCTAGTGGCCATATCATTGTTCTGTGGCAGTGGATTCTACAAAGGCAGACCATTTCTCCAAATCAGGATGCTGCTGCTACGATTAAAGATCCCTGTCTTGTATCTCAAGCGCTAGTGAAGGTGTATACAACCTTTTATGCACCACAGCATTCTTCTTTAGGCAGAGTTTTGTGAAACTCAAAAAGCTTACATCCTGCTGCCCCTAACCTAAGTTAACACCCAGTAAAATCTCGACCTGCTCTTGCTTCTAACCATCTCAAACAACAGTAGTTTACTCTCCAGCTGGAAACCAGCAATGCTGGTGGGGGCTGATGGGAGTTGTAATCCAGAACATCTGGAGAGCACCAGGTTGGGGGAGGCTGGTCTATACTAGTGTTTCCATTTAAAGCACGAAGCTAAAAAAGCACTGAGGTTTTGCTGAAACAAAATAAACCAGCGTAGAAATCAGTATTCATTTAGGTCTTACACTGAGCCAGACCATTGGGTCCATCTAGTTCAGTACTGCCTACACTGACTGGCAGCAGCTCTCCAGAGTTTCAGGCAGGGATCTCTCCCGGCCCTCCTTGAAGATGCCAGAGATTGAACCTGGGATTGTCTGTATGCAAAACAGGTGCTCTTCCACTGAGCTACAATGAATCATGACAGCATATGCACTCTTGAATCCAAGCTTTTCCATCGATTCCCAAGGAGAGCAGAATCAGGGCATGTTATCAAGATGGGGCATGGCGATTTAATGCCAAGAATTTGAGGACATACATTAGGAAATGCATTTAAATTGACCCAGCAGGTCCCAAAGTCCTAAAAACAAGTCAAAATCGAGTGACAGGGTATATTTATTTCTTGATGGTCGTCTGCCTTAGAGTGGATTGGAAATGGGAAGGCACTCCCATCACTCCACGCTACCTGTGCCTATGCATGCGCCTTGGGGCAGGGTCCTGTCCTTCGTTGTCTGTGCTGTGAAAGTGCCACGTACATCAGTGGCACTGTGTAAAGAAACGAGGAGGAGGAAGAGCCATGCCTCAGTTGATTGAGCATCTGCTTTGCATGCAGAAAGTCACAGGTTCAATCCCCGGCATCTCTAGGTAGGATTGGGAAAGATGACCTGCCTGAAGCCCTGGAGAGCTGCTGCCAGCCAGTGTAGACAGTACTGAGCTAGATGGACCCATGGTCTGAAGCAGCTTCCTACGTTCCTAAGAAGAACCCAACAAGATACTTCTACCCTTTTCCACAGCTTCGCTCCCTTTAGCTTTCCAAATCCTTCTTTATAAAATTATTATTATTATTGTTTGATTTATATCCTGCTCTTCCCCCCAGCAGGAGTCCAGGGCGGCAAACAAAAGCACTAAAAACATTAAAACATCATAAAAACAAACTTTAAAACACATTAAAACAAAACATCTTCAAAAAGTTACTTAAAAAAAGCTATCAAAACATCTAAGATTAAAAACATTTTTTTAAAAAAAGTTTAAGAACATATTAAAAAGCAATTCCAACAAAGAAGCAGCACAGATGCAAAATGTCTGGAAGTCAAAAGTGCCCATCATTTTGCACTTTATAACACATTAGCTACTTTCACAAACCCATTTATGCTGTGAAATTATTTCACTTCTATCCAATACAAATAATGCATGGCTAACTTGTCACCAGAATAAGTCCCTTCAGTTTGCTGTATAGGAAAAAAAACCCTCTCACCTGTTCAGGAGTGTGTGTGAGAAAGAGCTATTGTGAAAATACAAAATAATTTGACACCAGCGAGTTTGTCAAGTAAGCAGCTGCAGTATTTCTGTCTAACCACTTCTAAAAGAAAGGCATCCAATGGATGGGATTTTTTTTTTTTTGCGACTTCTTGTCTCTCCTTTATGAAAAAAGGCATTCTCTCTCTTAGTAAAAAATTGGCTTGCATCTCAGAGCATAGCACTAAAGGGCTGCTGCAATTCCTCGGTCAAAACTGTTGAAACACCCTCCACTCTTTCATCGCTGACACCAGTCATTGAGACAGCAAGCGTGTACAGACAGAAAAACGGAGGAAGGAGTGCATTCTTAAAACCTTCGACTAACTAACTAACTAAATTCAAGAGGTACCCTTGCTTTCCCTCCTTTGAAGTTGTCAGAACGTTTCCTCTCTCTCCTCGCAGTGCAGACGGGACCTGCAGGAAAATTCTGTTTAACTGCAGCAAGGCTTAAAAGCCTCTTGTGCGAAATACATATATATACAGACTTTAGTGCATTACTGTCGCTGTCTCGGATTTTGTAATCAAGGTTGAAAAAGTGAGCAAAATCATCATTAGCCTGCTAAGAAGGCAAAGAAAATCCCTCGCCAGTGTCTGTCTTATAATCACACAGGATAACACTTTTAGACATCTACATTTTTAAACAAAACAAAACAAAGTACCTGGTGTGTCCCAGTGGATTCAGGAGCGCTTCTCCCACACTAGCTCATCCAAGCCTGCCTCATCAAACCCCTACATTTGCTTTGGAGTCTATGGGCCACTTTGCCCTGGGGGCCGTCTTTTTGTACACCCCCTTATTTTCACATGGTCCGATTCCCAGATAATCTGCTGCCAAAGAGCTCTTTAAGATTTTTTTACGTCACTTTCTTTCTTCTGGTTTTTTTTTTTTTATAAAGTCAAATAAACTTTATGCTTTGCCAGGAGGACGGCAGCAGGCTCCAACTCTCCTCCTAGAGGTGGGTGACTCTCTGCACACAGAAAAGCAACCAGCTCGCACAACAGCTCAGCAGAGCAAATGGAGGGCTCCAGGCATGGTAAGGCAAGAGCCTGGGGTTAGAAGCAGGGAGTGCAGCTTGGGCTGCGGCTATAAATGGAGGGGAGGGGGAGAGAAGGGTCTGCAAACTGGGCCAGAGGCTGGCTGGGGGATGATGAAGCTGGCGGGGGGCAGGTATGAGACAAGGGAGGAGGGGTTCCTTTTGTGCCACATTAAGAGGAGAGCAAAAAGGACCCGTTTGTTCGTCATTCTCACCACCACCACCCCTTCTCTGATCTTTACTTCTGTTGCTTTAAAAACAAAAAAATATTAAATAAATACAGTAGATTTGGGGGCCGGGGGAGGACTTGGTCTGAAAAAGCTTTTTGATTTGCTATCAAAAGCTGTTCCTAAGCAGGGCTGGCCCAAGACATTTTGTTGCCTGAGTCAGAGCAGCAAATGATTCTCCGGACCCCCTCCCAAGCCAAAGTGCAAATAATAATAATAATAACAACAATAATTACTATCAGCATCATCCCACCTTACCTGCAAGGGCCTCAAACTGTTGTACATGGTTCTCTTCCTCACTTCCAGTTTTTTCCTGACGACAACCCTTTGAGGTAGGTTAGACTGAGTTACTGGCCCTCAAAGTCACTGAGTGAGCTCCATGGCTGAGTGAGGATTTGAACCTTGGTCTCTCAGGTTGTAGTCCGATACTCTAACCACTACACCATGCTGGCTCTGGTATCCAAGGTACCTGAAAGGAGCCAGAAAGGGGGGGGATTCAAGAAATGCCACTCCCTATCCCTGGCAGTAAAAATACAGCAATAACAGATTAAGGCTGCAGGTAAGTGTGTACTGGATTCAAGCCTAAATAGCTAAGGCTGCAATCCAGTACATGTCTACTCAGAAGTTCAATGGGACTTACTCTCAGATAAGTGTCTATTGGATTGTAGCTTAAGTATTTGCTGCCCTTTCCTGACACCTACAATCTGCTGCCTGGGACATTTGTCTCACCCTGCCTAATGGCAGGGCCGGGCTGGCTTCTGAGACTGACTTGACTGCTTTTAATCACCACAAACACTTCCTCTCCTCCCAGGCAAAAGAACAGAAAGCAAAAATAACTCATATCCATATACCCCACACGCAAAAACATGCCAGCCGCAAATTCCCTTCCATGGAATTATACAGAGGGACCTTAGGTCAGTGGCTGAGCACACACTTCATTTGCAGAAGGCCTTGGGTTTGATCCCCTGGCATCTCTAGTTAAAAAGGGGATCAGACGCCAAGTGATGGGAAAGGCCTCTTGGAGACCCCTGGAGAATTGCTGCCAGTCAGAGAAGGCAACACTGGTCTAGATCGACTGAGAACGCCTCCAGAGTGTCAGTATTTTGCAGAAAGTATTCAGTTGCACACCAGAAAATTAGGGTTGCACAATTAACATTGAAAGCAGCCTTTTGCTGCGGCACAACAAATCCACTTAAAAAAAAGACTTCTTGCAGTTAGGAAAGTGACAGCAAAAGGCACGGAAAGGTGCGGGATTACACAATCAACAGGAAGATGATGTATAACTGCAAGCAAATCACCAAGAGTGCTCATTGTCATATATCATCCCCACAGACAAATCAGAACAAATGCTCAATAAAGTCCAGACATTGTCTGGCTTACCCATAAGCTTTGTGCAAGGAAATCGGGAGGAATGCTCACTAAACAGGTTGGCTGGAGGAGCCCAGAGTGTCTGATTTGGAGTAAGACAGCAGCTTCCTTTGAACCTTTCAAGGCTTTTAAAGAAGCTTTCCAGGTGGAATAGCCTAAGATGTCTCACCACCACCAGAGTCACTCCTAAAAATGAAAAAAAGTCCTGCAGCTAGCAACATTGCAAGGGAAGCCTTGGAGATCCATCCCATTGGCAGCCCTAGGACTCCTGCTACCCCACTGGGGCCCACTTTGGGCTCTTGAGAGAACCGCAGTCAGAGATGTTAAGCGCAGGAGGAGAGCAGGGAGGGATTACAAGTGACCTGCTACAAGCTGATAATTTCACAGCAAAAAGGGGGAATACAATGAAATAAAAGGACAGTCTGGGTGATGTAGTGAGTGGCTAGAGTGCCAAACTAGGACCTGGGAGACCAGGGTTCGCATCCTCATTCAGCCATGACTCTCTCACTGGGTGACCTTGAGGGCCGGTCAGGTCACACTCTTCCTCAGCATCTAACCTACCTCACAGGGTGGTTGTGAGGATAAAATGGAGGCAGGGGGAAGAGCTGTGCAGGCCACCTTGAGCTTCTCGGAGGAAAGGTGGGATATTTATGCTATAATAATAATTTTTTTAAAATAAAAATGTTGAAAGGCGAGGGATGGAAGGGAAGATTTCCCCACTCTAGGGACTATGGAGATGGGAGATTTTGCAGGGATCTCAGCAACAGCAGCAAACCTGAGCATTGAACAGGAAGAAGCTGAACATTTCTCCTTCCAGTCCCCCGCGCTCCTTTCTTCATGCTCCACTTTTGCTAATTCACTGTCCTCATTGTCAACTAAATTTACATAAATCTTCTGTTGTCATTACTTTAGTCTTTTTGACGTTCAGCTGCAGTCCTGCTTTGCTTTCCTCTTTGACTTTCATCAGCATTCATTTCAAATCATTACTGGTTTCTGCTAGTAGTATGGTATCTTCTGCATATCTTACATTATTGATATTTCTCTCTCCAATTTTCACAACTCCTTCATCTTGGTCCAATCCCGCTTTCCATATGATATGTTCTGCGTATAGATTAAACAAATAGGGTGATAAAATGCACCCGTCTCACACCCTTTCCAATTGGGAACCCTTTGGTTTCCCATATTCTGTCCTTACAGTAGCCTCTTGTGCAGAGTATAGGTTGCGCATCAGGACAATCAGATGCTGTGGCACCCCCATTTCTTTTAAAGCATTCCATAGTGTTTCATGATCTACGCAATCAAAGGCTTTGCTGTAATCTATAAAGCACAGGGTGATTTCCTTCTGAAATTCCTTGATCCGTTCCATTATCCAACGTATGTTTGCGATATGATCTCTGGTGCCCCTTCCCTTTCTAAATCCAGCTTGGACGTCTGGCATTTCTCGCTCCATATGTGGTAAGAGCCTTTGTTGTAGAACCTTGAGCATTACTTTACTTGGATGGGATATTAAGGCAATAGTTTGATAATTACTGCATTCCAAGGGATCCCCTTTCTGTGGGAAGCAGATTCCACATCAAGTATTATTATATATAATAAAACCATAAATATACAAATCTGTGATGTGACCACACTTGCAAGACCATATATTGTTCTGGTCGCCTCACCACAAAATGGATATTGTAGAGCTGGAAAAGGCACAGAAAAGGGTAACCAAAAAGATCCAAGGGGATGAAGCAATTCCCCTATGAGGAAAGGTTGCAGCATTTGGGGCTTTTCAGTTTAGAAAAAGATGATTAAAGCGGTGGGATGGCAGATGTTGTCTAAAATTACCAATGATGTAGAAAAAGAAGCCAAGGAGATGTCTCTCCCCCCCCCCCAATACCAGAATCCAGAGAAGCTGAATGTTGGGAGATTTAGGACATGACAAAAGAAGGTTCTTCTTCACACAGTGCAGAGTTAGGCTCTGGAATATGCTCCCCTAAGCTGTAGCAAGTGGCGGCTGACAACTTGGATGGCTTCAAAACAGGGTTAGACAAGTTCACAGAGTGTTAAGCAATCAACAAAACTGTGTGTTCTCCTCCACTGTCGGAGGCAGCCTGTCTCTGGGTGCTGGAGAGTTGCAAGTGGGAAGAGTTGCTGTTGCGCTCAGATCCTCCTTGCAGGCTTCCCTTTGGGGCATCTGGTTGGTTGTTGTGGGAGCAGGAGACTGGACTAGCCGGGACCCTCTTTGGCCTGATCCAGCAGCTGGGCTTTGCGGTAGAGTGTGAGGACTTTGCTGAAAAAGCTTTGCCCCAGAGGTGGGTTTTGAGTAGAGATTTGAAGGCCTTAGAGGGAGAGGGAGAGGGAGATGTCCTAGGCAGCCGCCTCAGGCATTCAGGGCAGCAAGAACAAAGTTGCTTGAGGGGATGCCTCTGAGTATCGGTTAATGGGACCCTCAAGGAGGAGGAGAGCGCCTTTGCCCTCACGCCCTTCTTGCAGGCCCCTTGGTGGCATCTCATTGGCCACTGTGAGAACAGAATGTTGGATTTGGCCCTGATCCACCAGAGCTCTTCTGATGTTCCAGGTGAGGAGGTTTGTGAAACAGGATGAGAATGCTATCCCTCCATCCACACCAGGCTGTTGCTGTGCCACTGATTAGTTATGCTGGCATGTATGAGAATCATAGAAACTAGTGGTTTTGATGGGCTAATTGGCAGAGATGTTTTGAGGCCCACCATACTTGATCTATGCATGACAGGAAGTCATCTCTCAGTGGTGTAAGCCAGATAAAGGTGGCCGGGGGTGGGTGGGGGAGTTACAAGAGAGAGACTCCTGTTCTTAAAACAAATAATGCAAGTAAACTAAACAACATGCAGCACTCTTCCTTTTGCATTGAGTTGTCCAATTTACGTGCATTATTCAGAACTTAATGCTGGGGTTTTTTGGGGGGGAGCTGCTTTTTTGTTACAGAATTTGGGCTTTGTACAAATGTGGCAGTAGGATGCAGGGTGGGTTAGATAAGGGCAAGCATTCCTGATGGCTGTTTATGGAGACACAAATTTAAGTGTGCCAGATGTTCCACATACATTATATACAAGACTTGTGTTTTGTTCATGTAATTCTGCGCATGCTCTGAGTTAGAGATCTGGCGTGCAATTGAGCATGATGAGAACCTCTTAATTTTTATTTTAAAAGGCAAGTTTCTAACCCTCAAGATATATAAACATGGATGAATCGTCTTGGTAGATCAGACAAGTGCATCTCCTCTAGCTCTCACTCACACCATTATCAGAGGGCAAGCCTCCCCTCTTCTATACAGACTGAACAGGAAAAGACTGAAGCAATACAAGAGACTATTGTAAAAAATCCTGAGTGGTACAGCATCTGCTTTGTATTCAAAAGATCCCAGGTTCAATCTCCGCATAGAGTTGGGTATGTCCCGTTCGAAACCTTGGAGAGCTGCTGCCAGCCAGTGTAAACCAGGGTTGGGCAGAAGGTAGATCTGGTATAGTTCTGAGTGGTTTGAAGTAGATAGAAAAGAACTCCCGACTCCCAGTTGTTTCACAACAGTAACAAAATGACTCTCCCTACCCTCAAGTTGTCACGTTGAAATGAAAAAAACCTTCCAGGGGAGGAGAGTAGATATTTGTGTGGAAGGACTGTGAGCTCTGTCAAGCTTTAGTACTAAAAACAGATGCCGGGGCTCAGAATTCTAGTTCCATGCATAAGTCTTTTGGACTGGGCTCCATAGTTGTTTGATGTCATGGTTCAAGTTTAAAAGCTACAACAACAACCCAAAGTAGATCCCTATGAGCATGAAGTCTGCCCACCCTTGTCGTAGACTAGATTTGAGCTGGATGGACCAGTGATCTGACATTGTGTAAGGCTGCTTCCTATGTAAACTAAACAACAGCATTGTACAGTTCTCCAAGAAGGATGTGTGGCTTTCCAGTGCTCTCCCTCTCCTGCTCAGGCTCAGTCTTCATGGACATGCTCATGCAACTTGGTTCACTTCATAAAACAAAATTGTTAATTCACTTGATAGTTGCAGGCTCTTAAGCTCAGCGAGGTAACTGAGAGTGTGCAAAATTGGAAGCAGATGTGGAAGACTGAATAATCAGTCTTCCCGAGGGGGCGGGGTGGAGTTAGTGGATGCAATGTATGACGTCCACCAAAAGAACTTGCTTATTTTAATCTGGAGGCAAATGAAAGTTTTGCACCAAGGTGGCACAAGATGAAGCAGCCACTGCACTTCCTGGAACAAGCTTGGCAAGAAAGCTTAGACTTTGCAAGTATACCCAATTTGAACCTATGCTGTTTACCCCCCAAATAGTCTCCCTATCAGTTGTGTAACTCTGTGCTCCCAAACCCTCATTCTCATTAGACACCTCTTAGACTCCCTGTATGCTCTGGGATTTTCCTGCAGCTCCACATCATGCAAGGAAAAGGCAAATGCTGCAGACTCTGAAAATGCTGATTCCCAACATACTTCATCAGTGGAAATTACTCAACAGTTCAGATATGAAAACGAGGAAAAACAAAACCATCCATTTCTGCATTGTGGGGGCAATATGCAATGGTAGCCCTACTCAGAATAGGCCCACTGAAATCAATGGAGTTAAGCAACTTAATGTGCCTACTCTGTGACTACCATATTATACTCTGTTACTCCAATGTAGACAGATATTAAATGGATGAAAGCATATTAACTTAAAAAAAACTTTTAAAATGACACGTGCAGCGGGCCTTGCTCAGAATTGGAGTTGCAGTGCAAGGGAGTGCTGTTCTTAAGTAGTTTGGCCCAATAGTTGAAGGGATGTGAAATCAATTGCTTTCTACCAGGGCTGTGGAGTTGGAAGCAATTTTGGGTGGAGTCAGAGTCGGTAGAAGTGTACTGACTCCAACTTCAAAATAAAATTAATATTTTAATAGTAATATTAATATTAATTTATTAATATTAATACATTAATATACATTTGCCATTTATAAAGGAGTCAGAGTCAGACAGTAGAAAAATTAATATACATTTGCCATTTATGAAGGAGTCGGAGTCAGACAGTAGAAAAATAGAGGAGTCGGAGTAGAGGGTTTGACATACCAACTCCACAGCCCTGCTTTCTACTCTAAGCTTGGCTTAGTGTTGCCCAATTCTAGTCATCAAAACGTGCAAGATGTTAAATACAATGTTGACAAATGCTATCATACCAGAGACAGAATCTGTGACCAGTTTTCAGTAAAAACCTTTGAGATTGCATCTCTCCTTTCTCCAAACACATTCTAAAATAGCAGTTTTTTCAATTGCTTTGCCAGGTTTCCCTCCAGAGAGTTTTCTCTGATCTGGCATTGTGCTCAGTTCCCCGTGTTTAGCCCAGAGTTCCTCAACCTGGTGCCTTCCAGATGATGTTGGAGAGTACAGCTCCCATCATCCCTGGGCCATGCTGGCTGGGGCTGATAGGAGTTGGGAGCCCAGCAACATCTGCAGCCATCAGGGATCAATGACTGATCAAACTGCAGGTGTTGGGTGTGCCAAACTGGAAGAACGCTCCAATATATGAAAAATTCTTGGCCAGGAAGAACCCCGAAACAGACCCCTTGAACGTATGAAGCTGCCTAACGCCATGGCAAGACATACTTGTCCATCTAGCAGCAAGACTCAGTATTGCCTCCTCTGACTGGCAGCAGCTCTCTAGGGGTCTACAGTAGACAGAGGATATTTTCCATCACCTGTTCCCTGACCCCTTTGTAACAGGAGGTGCCGGGAATTGAACCAGGGATCTTCTGCATGCAAAGCATAGCCTTGGACAATCATCTTCCCAATTTGGCATCAAATTATGCATCAGCAATGTCACCACAGGACAGAAAAGGTCATTCATCCAGGTGTTTTTATTCACACGCTTCATAGCACCAGGTAGTTGTAGAGACAGTATTCAAATAAAACACAGCAAAAAATTTTTTAAAGAAAAAACCCATTTCACTCAGGAACTGGGTGCTCTCGAACTCAGCCTTTGCAGCCATTTGTTGGTTCTGCTGAACCTCATTGGGATTGGTGGGCTGGGGAAAAGAAGATCTCATAGGCTTTTATTCAAGTTTCCGGTGTTTCAAGGCTAAAGGCTGTTGAATTCACATCTCAGTTGGAAAAGACAGACAGATGGAAGATCACGGACAGGAAACATTGCTCTTTGAGATGGTATCCTTTGCTTGACAAGCAAACAGCCAAGCAGCTCAAAACCGCAACTGACAAGCAATTCATCTCTGTTGGGTGGTCGTTGTGGTACACAATCCCACCCCCCACAAGTGCTCATCTCACCACCGTCCTCGGCCTATCTTTTCTACACAAGGTTTGCTTGAAAGAATCACTGCTGACGTTTTAAAATGAGTACATTAATAAAAGAATTTAAAAGAATTTAAAAAACGCAAGGAGGATCATACTACAATGAAAAGCACGTATCAACGCAAGGTTGCAGAGTAGACCCGTCCACAGAAAAGCACTATTTTCTCTGAAGATCTGCAACATACCACTTTTCAACACTGGCACCTCAAGTGGGAGTTTGGCCACAGGGCTGCTTGGCTTTGGCTCTGGGCTCTCCAGATACTCCCATCTTCGCTTCCAGGTTGACCAGAAGGAGGCAGCAGCGAGCCCTTCACCCCCCCTCCGGTCACACACACACATATAACAGTTCACTTGGCAAGAGCCCCCATGGGGTCCCATGCAGGCAGCATGACCGGCTCCTGGTGCATCACGGCCAAGACGTCCTCTGGCACATACTTCTTGTCCACCACCAATTCGTAGACATACTCAGAGAACCAGTCGTCAGTCATGATAAGGTAACCTGGAGGAGAGGCCAGGGCAAGGTCTGTTAAAAGAGGCTCAGCTTAAGAGCGCCTACTGCAGCAATCTGCTCTGCAGGACCCCAGGGCTGCATCGACAACAAAAGGACAGCTGCTCCTGACTGCCCCCTCCCCCACATCTGGTACATGGAGGTAGACTGCTTCTGAACATGACAGACCCATCAATCGTAACAGCTAGGGAGGCCTTGGGTTGAACAGTCAAATTTAAGCCCTTTTCCCTTGCTTCAGTGGGACCAGCGAGTTTTGCACTTGCAGTTTCAATTGTGCTTAGGGCATGAAGGAGATAGACAAGACAAGCTGACAAGTCCAACTTGCCATCCTACATCAAGTTCCTCCCAGAACAAGTTTCCATCTTTCCCCGACTTAAAAAAACGCCACAAGACAAAAACCTACAAGGAGCATGCATGGTTTCATTTGGGTCTTGTATCTGTTTTCGGAAACAGAACCCAGGAGCTTCCAAAAACACAGTTTTATAACCCTGAGGTTTGTGGAAATTCCTGAGTGACTGAGGGAGCGCCCTTCAGGCCTTCTGCAGCAGTGTTGCCTCTGCAGTGTGAATCCTCATCTTTTTTTGAACAAAGAAAGCAAAAAGAGAAGAGGCAGACAGTGGGAAGAGGCCAAAGCACCATCTGCCTGCAAGGGCAGGTCAGAATTTCTGGCCTTCCCTTTTAACAACATGATCATAGTGCTAAGGTGGCAGACACCGAGAGGAACCTGGGGAAGAGGGTGGGGTGGGAACATGCCATGAGACCTGGACCCAAAGCGCCCTAGCGCCCTAGAAAAGGATTAAGTGTTTCCTCCATAACTCATCACCCTCCAGACTAAGCCCACAAGTCTAATCTCGCCTGTGTTGTTTCAGGCAATCCTCTATCAACCCTCTTCAAGGGCTGACGTTGGGCTTGTTATTTTAATCCTTCCCCGCCTAAGCCAGGCTTTGGTGCCAAATGTAACATCCTCATTCCTCTCCTCTTCCTTAAACAAGGGGCCTGCCAGACCACTGCTTGGTCTTCCCAGTGGTGTGTGCAGTCACAGCCCCCGCGCTCTCCCAAGAGGGCAACCGTCCCCAAATCCTTGCCATGGGCCGTGATGGCATTGAGGCAAGGGCTAGAGGTCTGCCCCAGAGAATTTGGCATGGGAGGGCTGCGAGGAGCAGGTGACATGACTTGGACCAACCCCTTAGAAAACCAACAAATCAGAGGCTGGTGCGTCCTGGCACCTGACATCAGGAGTCCCCAAACCTTTTTGGGCTTGAGAGCTCATTTGGAAATTAAGGAAGTGTTGTGGGGACTGCAAAATACCTCTGTCAAAGAAGAAAAGCTGGCAATACTCAGAATCCCCCCAAAAAACATAGGCAACACACCTACACATGCCCCAAGACAAATAAAATACAGATTAAAAAGCAGGCGACCCTCCCCCCAAAACAGGCATTCCCCCATCCCAACAAGGCCCCAAAACATTTTAGTGGGCACCAAGAGGAGTATCTGAAGGTGCCGTGGTGCCCATAGGCACCACATTGGAGACCCCAGCTTTACACCTTTGAGCCAGGGTGAGATTTGTCTTGGGGCTTCCTGAGCAGCAACAGACTTGCTAGGTGGCGTCTTCAGCAAGCCACGGTCCTTTTACGCCTCAGCCCACCCAGCTGTGCCACAGAAATAGCATTACTGCTGCTGCTGCTCTAGGTTATAGGCATGTGATGAGGATCATGAAGGCAAGGGGCCTGAACTCATCCAAACCCTGTGCTCAGAATGCATTTAGAGTATACCTAAGACACGCCATACAAATGGCTCTGCAATGGCATGACAGAAGGCACATTTCAAGCCACATATTGGGTAGCCTCTACTCTGTGAGCCTGGGGCTTTGAAGGCCTGGGGCAAATCGCTCTCATCACGTCCAGTTTCCTTCTCACCCCCTCCCCAGAGTAGGCAGGGCGGACAGACAGTCTAAAACATTTTGCCTGCTTCGTAAATGGAAAAGGGAAGCAGTAACAAGGACTGGCAATTGCCAGGGGAGAGACAGCTTTGCGTGGCGTGCGAGGTCTGAGCTCCCTGATCTGCTTGGGGGCCAAAGGTGTGGCACTAACAGGTAATGCACCTTCAGATCCCATTCATAAAAAATAGGCTCTGCCTCCGAGCCATGGGCAAGACTGAACATATAACACCAAGGCGCTGAGAAGCTCAGGAAATGAACTTGATGCCTGGCTGCCCTGCAAGGAGGCTGGAGAAGGTAAACTTTGAGGAATGCCTATAATCTGGCTAGCTTTTGCAGTGTTATTTTTAAACTTTGAAAGCTCAAAATGGTTTGCACTTGTCTTTTGTGGTTGATGGCAGGGGTGGATGTTCTTTTTTCTTTCTGGTGGTGTGTGAGTGTTTTTTTAAACTGCTGGAGCAACTCTGGTTTTTAGCATGCTCATAAAACCAGACGGGTAAACTAAGGGCTAAAAATAGTTGGTGTGCTGACCTTGAGGCAGCTTTGTGGTTTTTTTTGGGGGGGGAGGCCCACCTGCAACCTGGCTCATTGATACAGTCCTGCCTGCTCTCCTGTTCTTGAAAAAAGCCCTTATTACGCAAACAGAAGCTCTCCTCTCAATGGGAGACATTCGTATAGACACATTGGCACCCCATGGCCTGAACCTGGAGGACGGTACCAGCACTACTTCGCTTCTGCCAAGGAAGCCCCTCTGAGCATTCCATCCTCAAAGCTCTATAACTGCCACCTTGGTAACAGCATGTGTATGTTGGCAGCTGATGAAGGCGGAAGCCGAAACATTTTGGTATTATAATAAAAACCTCTGTTTTGTTAATCACAATTGCGTGCATATATATATGCACGTAAGCACGGAGCAAACAAGTCCTGTGGCAATCCCCAAAGCAACCTCGGAGAGGAAGAGGCAAAGGCACCGTCTGCAGCTGGAATTTAAGACTGGAAAGGGCCTGCTTTTCCCTCAGCGACCGAAGTGCTTCCTGTCAGTTACCCAGGGAAGCTCCCTTCTACCGAGTCAGGCCCTCGGACTGCACAGCCCAGTCCTGCCTAGACCTGGGGTGGGGAACCTGCGGTCCTCCAGGTGCTGCCTGAGTTGCAACTCCTACCCCCCCCAATCATTGGCCCTGCTGGCCGCAGGGACTGATGGGAATTGTAGTCCAACAGCATCTGGGGGAAGTGTCCCCATCATAAGAACATAAAATAGAGCCCAGCCGGATCAGACCAAAGCCCATCTAGTGCAGCATCCCGTTCTCACAGTGGCCAACCAGATGCCTATGCTACACGCTGACAGGCAGCAGCTGTGCAGGGTTTCAAGGCAGGACCTTTCTGGAGATTGACCAAGGGACCATCTGTGTGAAAAGCGGCTGCTCTGTCCCTGAGCTAGGGTTTCTCCCCAACGTATAACAGGTCAAACCATTGACGCATTTTGCCAAATATTTCCTACACAAACTGGCAGCAGCTCTCCGGGGCTTCAGGCAGGCGGTCTTTCCCAGCCATACCTGAAGATGCCATTGGGGATTGAACAGGGGACCTTCCGCATGCAAAGCAGGGGCTCTGCCACTGAGCTACAGCCCTTCGCCTAAAGATAAATAAAGGTTCCAGTCCTCATTGTGCTGAATAAAGGGTTGGCTTATATATGAACATAGGAGCTGCCTTCTACTGAGTCAGCCCATTGGCCCATCTAGCTCAGTGTTGCCCACACTGACTGGCAGCGGCTCTCTAGGGTTTCAGACAAGGGTCTTTCCCAGCCCCACCTGGAGACGCTGTAGGAGATTGGAGCTGGGGCCTTCCGCAGGTGCTCTGCCACTACAGCACTTCCTAAAGGATCATGTCATTTCAGCCACCCTCGTGATCGGCTTGTAAGAGGCCAGTAGCAATATCTGTGTGTCTCAGATGGGAAGGGGGGAAGCTAAGAGACTGAAGGAGCAAGGTGAGCACAGGACTGGGCTGGGGACTTCCTGACTCATAGCCTGTGGTTGAGGTCTGTCAAAAGGGCCTGGCGCTTCACAATGACTTTGGGCACGTAATTAGTAGTGCAAGGGTTTAAGGGCCCTGCCTGCCGGGTCTTCCATCAACACGTGAGGGAAGGGGCAAATAATTGTGATTTGCCACCCTGGGCTCCTACTGGGAGAAATCAAATAATAAATAAATTAATTAAAGAGGTACTCAGCATTGACTCTGCTAGACAAACGGGCTGCTTGTTGTCATCTCAATGGCAAAGGTTTCCCCTCCAAAGACCGTTTTAAGAAAGGCTAATGAACTTTTCCACACAAAATGAGATTACATCAGGAGCTTAAATAACACAGCCCACTCAGTGCACTCTCTCAGCAATAAACCCCATGCAGGAATTCTCTAATCTCTGCCTTATGACCCTGGAGTAATAAAAAGGAGGGAAACACACACACACACCAGCTCAGTGTCCATGGCTGGCTGTGGCAAAGAGCGGCAGAGAGAGGTCTAGGAGCCTCCTTCATTGCTCTCATCACAAACCCAGAAAGTTCAGCATTAGCTGGCCGGAAAGAAACCTTGACCTGGAACGGCCAGAGTAGAATTCACCCAAACCAGACACCACCTAGGTCCCTGGCCAGCTGATCAGGATTTTACCACTGCAGAGAGGCGGGCCCAGCTACTTAGGCTTGAAGCACCAAACTGGCCCAAATTCATGGCCCAGAATTATGCATGCTACCTCCATGTAGAAAGGATCCTGTAGGTCATCTAGTCCAGCCCTCTACTCACACTGCCCCCCCCATCAGACAAGCTAAAAGAAAAGAGGCCAGCTCTGCCTCCCCACCTTCTTTGCAGCCCCACTTCCAGCATCTACATAAACAACACTGTTACCTTTATTCCCACGGTCTTCACCCCATGAGTTCTCCACGCGCCATTTCTCAAAGCAATCCTCCTGGTCTTCCTAGAAAGAGAAATGCAGGGGCACAATGAGGAAATCCCTATGGAAAGCTTCCACCACCATCTGCAAGGTAGATTTATACATGCTTGTGGATGAAGCACCCCCGAAAGAGAAATTAAGTGCCCCAGACGGAGTCGACACCGGCCCTTTCGTTTTAGAAAGCATTTAAAAGCTTCGTTCTCTTGCTCCTTCAGTCATCCCAAATGCTACAAGAACAGTATCCGGACTGTGCAAGGAGTTCTATGGCATGGAAAATATCACAGGGTTATCTAGATGTGTACTTTTATTATGCACGTATGTCTTTAAAATTCTTATCTATATTTGATAATTTTATTACGACTATTTGTTTTTAAAGACACTTTCAGCTCAAGCTGCACTCAGGTCCACCCTGGGCAGCTGGAATGGGTGTGTGGCAGGAACCTTTGAAGGTCAGTCTGGAATTACTTCCAAGCACTCAAAACTTGATCAAGCAACATTCAGCTTAGTTTTGAATGCTGCCAAGGATTAAACGTCCCTCTCGGGAAAAGAAAATTACATTGCAATTGTAGTAAAAAACTGTTTGCACAACAGGTATTTAAAAAAAAAAGCCACCATGATTTAATACCTGCCGTTAGCCTAAAGAAGCTTTTAGCGAGAGTTGTAAATCTGTCAACTGTTTACAAAAACAGCCAGGAGGCATTGTGGTTTTTAATCTTGCCTTCCCGCCGTTTAACGGTTTGGATTTTTGAAGATGAGGAACCACCAAATTTTTAGATAAATCCACTAGCTAGCAAACCCAAGTGTGGCAGAGCCAACCGAGTAATTCTGTTGCTGTCTTTTCAGTTCTTTTACTAATTTTTAATTGATGTTATGCTTGTTTCCCCCCCTTTTTCTTACAATGGTAAAACTGTAAAACACAGTAAATTTAAAAAGCTTTGGAAAACTGTATACCTAAAATACACAAGATATAACGTAGGTAAGATTGTTGTGGTGACAAATGATAAGTACTGGTGCAGGGATCCGTACCTAGCAGCCTGGTCTCCTTGGAGGAAGGGCAGGTGCCTCTGGGAAGGGCCTGGCATGGAGGAGGCCAGTGGTAGCAGCACATCCTCCTTATCAACATAATCCAGATTGTCATCCTCATCGTAAAAGAAGAGTCCTCTTTGTCAACATGCCACTTTAGGATGGGGAAGCCCTGTGGCCCTCCAGATGCTGCTGGCCACCTGTCCTCATTCCCTGATGACAGGGCTACACTGGCTACCAAGGCTGAGGGGTGCCGGGAGTCCAACCATGCCCTGAAGATCCCACGGGCTTCCCCATCCCTGCCTCTATGAAGAGGCATTCCTAGAAGAAGAGGGAATGCCTCTTCTAAGTAGAAGCATCCCTTCATCTCTCCCATGCAATACGGAATGCTAAATTTTCAGAGCAGGGATGAGGAACCTCTGGTGCTTCTCCAGATGTTGATCGACTACAGTCCCCATCATCCCTGACCGCTGGCCAAGCTGGCTGGGGCTAATGGGTGATGGTGGAGTCCAACAACTTTGGGAGGGCCACAGGTCCCCTTGCCACTCCTCTGAATGGGTCTGGTGCGCACTTATGGTCTGAGATCACCATATGTGGGGGAGAGGACTGAGCCCCCACCCGCGCCCCCTGCCACTAACCTTCTCACTGAAGGCAGTGATGACCATGGCATGGGTCATCAAGGAATCCCCAAAGATCAGCCGCTCGCCTTTGTTCAAGTTCTTGAGAGACACCCCGAACACCAGCTTGTAATTAAATCTACAAACAGCCCGCAGGAAAAGATATATTAAGTATGGGAGTTCAGGCATACTGCCTTTGCGAGTAATCTTAAATCGCAGAGTAACGCACTTGTTTAACTGTATACATGAGCATTTAATTCGAGGCACAGCAGGAGTAAACACAGGAGGGGGAGCTTGGGATTTGCAGCACAGGGTGCTCTGAGCTTGGAGACAAACCAAGGAACCAGAGGCAAAGCAAGGTTTCAGGTTGGAGCACACCACAATCCCCAGGGGAAAAGCACGCAGGGTCATGAGCTGATGGCCACCCCACCCCCTGACACTTACATATTCATGTCATTGATGCCCAGCTTGCCGTTGAAGTACTTCCCAACATCGCAGCCGAACCACACTGCCTAGGGAGAGAAGGAGCGACTGACAGTCAGGATCCTTCAAGTTAAAACAAGCAAGCGTGGGAAGAGACTGAACCAGGGAGACTGGAAAAAGCAGGGGCCAAACCTCTCCGTCTCGAATGGAAGCCGCTGCCATTTTCTTCAGGAGCTCAATGGGCTGGTTGTTGTAAAGGGTCTTCCTCCCACCAACCATGTTACCCAGGTACTCCACTGTGTACAGCTGGTTGTATTGGTTCTGGGGTCGAGGGTCATTGACCAGGCAAACCTGTTAAGTCACAAAAAGGCCAGGTTAATGTCAAGGTGGTCACTCCACTGAGCTCTGCTGGACCCAAACCAGAACTGCATGAACTGCCTCCAGCAGTGGCTGGCAAAACTGCCACCGGGTAGCCCACAAGCAAGGCATGGATGGAGACGGCCTTTTCCTGTTTGTCCTCAGCAGACGGCATTCAGAGGTAGGCTGCCACTGAACATGGGAGGTTCCATTTTAGCCATCATGGGCTAACATTAAAACCTATGCTCCACGAATCCATCGAGCCCTTTTAAAAGCTGCTCATGCTAAGTGTTGTGGTAGCACCTTGTAGCAATGAGTTCCACACGTTATTTCCATATTGGGAGCAGAACACATTCAGAGTCTGCCTCACTTGAGTGCTGAAGACACTGCTCATAACTGGCATCTCCAAGACAGCGCTCCTCAGAGATATTTCAGGATGTTACAAGCAACACAAGGCCACTGCTTCAGCTGCATACAACATCGCAGCATAAAGCTCTCCTGTGTACCAAAACATCCCCATCCTCCTCCCTGCCAAGTTCTGCAAGGGCAATGCCAAGATTAAGGAGAAACAGGAAGCTCACAGGCAGCGCTGCCAGTCGCTGGACTGGAGGGAAGTAAAAAAGGCAGGCAGGTGGGAGCTGGCTGAGGGCAGGCTGAGGGTGGTGGGGCAGTGGCCCCCCGTTTGCCCTAATGGACCACCCTTCCCTAGAAGGAAGGCTGGCAATGATGCGAGGAATGCCGTCTTGCAACAGCGAACCTAATTTATGCTTAGTGAGGAATTCCACCTTCAAAATCTGGTACATACCAGGCCTGTCAGGGCTAGCAGATGTGGCGCCGCTCATACTGGATCGGTCTTGTTTTTTGAGGCTCTGGGTCACAATCTTATCACTGTTTGGTCAAGAAATGCTTGCTTCTCCCCCCTTCCCCCCCAGGATATCTAGGAGTTGGAAATTTGACAGACCTGCTGACTGGAAAGAGCACAGGATTTTAGCTGCAATGTAATGTGAGGGGTTGTGGGATTCACTGTGAAAGGTGAATATGGCAGCGACAGACTGGGACGGGTCCAGGAGACCAATTCTACAAGGACGGGTTCAAGCACCTGAACTAGTTAACCCCAGAGGGGGCAAAACTGTGGGGGGGGAGGGTATTGACTGTCTCTACGTATCTAAAAAGGATCATGCGGAGGCCAATGATTGTTTATAGGCTGCCTTTGTCTACTGCATCACCCAACCTTGCTCTCCATGTCAAAGACTGGCTTGACGTGCTCATTGTAGAACTGCAAGGGCGAGACCGGCCCGATCTTGTGGTAGCCCTTCTCCTTATCATAGAACTCCCAGCAGAACGTGTCCGGAGGGCTTCCCAGGCAGATGGTCGCTATTCTGAACACCTGGAGAGGGACAGCACAAGAATGGACGGTAGAACCCAGTTGTCTTCCTTCAAACCGGTCACAGGTAGTCAATTCTCAGGACTTTCACAAACTGCCAATTTGTTTGCTTGCTTATCACATTTGTGCTTTGAAAGCACTCAAGCTTTTAAGATAGCAGCATGCAAGCTAAGCAACATGACACCAGA
Source organism: Rhineura floridana (assembly GCF_030035675.1). NCBI lineage: Eukaryota > Metazoa > Chordata > Lepidosauria > Squamata > Rhineuridae > Rhineura > Rhineura floridana. The sequence continues at coordinate 18,467,783 of NC_084500.1, read as the reverse complement.
GGAAAAAGGAACAGAGTGGGAAGAGGAAAAGTAAATTCAGCTACCAGGTTCTTTCATTCTGTCCCCTAATAAAGTCATGTAATAGCCAGGTGAAACAGCCACTAGTTGATGGAGACAATTCTGGGAGAGGAAGAGCCAGACAGCACTTGGCCTCAGCCAGACCAACGGAGTGGGCCTTACTGTCTCACCTCTCCTGTGTGGCAGCCCAGCAGTTCCCAGGGTTTAATTAACGGGAACACCGCAGAGCACTGTAGTGCCTTGGACAGCAGCAAAAATGGCATACATTGTTCTTTGCTGCCCTCTAGAGCAGAGATTTTGCACCAGCACCTGGTCAGCACGGCTCCAAGGTTTCCCAGAAACATAATAAAAGACAATTGACTCCAGTGAGAAAAATTACAGCCGGACATACTTCCTCTGCCTTTGCTCTTTTCATCTTCTGTTGTAGATGAAAAAAGAAGAAGAGTGTGGCTATGTATATAAAGGATAAAAATATCCAGCTTTTTTAGTGATTACATTTTCCCCTCCAAAATGTGAGGAACAGAACCAAAGTGCTGGATGGGGCTGATAGGAAATGTAGGATAGGAAAACACCTGGAGGCTGGTCCAAGCTGTGTTCAGTGATGTTTTTGCCTGGAGAGAAAATTTGAACCCCCCCCCCAGTAGATAAGTAGCTTCCTCCCAGGCAGGGTTCAAAAAAAGGGAATGACACTGCCTCATGTCAGGAACACAGTGATGCAGCTGAAACAAAAAGCGTGATCTTTTACACAATTTTGAGGTGGAGAACACATTTGCCACCCACAGCTGCATACCAGCCACCACCAAAAGTGTGAAACACAGAAGGGGATACATGTAAAATGCAAGCTGTTTACAAAATGCATAAAGAGGTGGTTCAATTTCTCAACCTGTTACTAGCAGTGCTTTTTTTGTCTTTGTTTTAATAGCCAGGCTTCTATTTATCCATGCCAAGACTTATGGCAGGAAACTAAGGAGCACCTGGGAAGCATTGCAACTGGAGCACCCAGGCCAGAACAGTGGGTGGCATTCAACTAAGTCCTACTTAAAGTAGACCCAGTGAAATGAATGAACCCTAACTTAGTTATGCCCATTAACTTTAATGCATCTACTCTGCCCCAAAGAGAAAATTCTCTTTCACCCGGCTGCCACATTTGCATCCGCCAAGGGCAGCTGACCTCCTCTATCATGGTGTCCATTGCTGCAGACAACTCGTCCTTGCTGCCTCCAGTCTCTACCATATTTCGCAGTCGGAGGCAATACTCTCGCATCTGTTTGGGGGAAAAAAGGAAAAAGCAAGTAATTTTCAGAGTCTCAGAATGGCTAAATACCAACCTCTGTGGCATCTTATTATTTATTTAATTTAATTTCTATACCGCCCAAAGCCAAAAGGCTCTCTGGGCGGTGTACATAAAACAGCAGCATAAAATACAAAACATAGAAATAAATAGCAAACTCAACAGAACAAATAATTAAGTAGCATTAAAATACAATAAAATACAATTAAAGTGTAATTAAAATGCCTGGGAGTATCGACACTCATGTTCAGGATATTGGAGCGGATAATGTGCATCGTGGCTGGACACATAATGGACACGTTAACAGACTGGAAAGAGAATGCTCAGGCCACAAATTTGTACCTTTGCACCTAACACCATGTCAGCATCTGAAAGGGCAGCCTACAGAAAAGCAGACTTCCCTGGTCACCTGAGGCACAGAACCGTGATCCTCAAGCAGAGCCCCCACTACTCTTTCTTTGTGGGGTGATGTCTGTGTGTTCAAGAGCCAAAGTCAACTCTTAACAGCTTCAATAGTCTTTACAAACACCAACTCGTCTGTTTGCATATGGCGAGTACAACGTTCTCTGCAGGCGACCAGGTGGGAAAGCTCCTGTAACATCTCTCTTTCAGATCATCACTAAGGTATATAACTTAACTGTCTGTACACAAAAGCCAACTAGACATTTGAATGGGGCTTGTTAATTTTTGTGGGCTTATTTTCAAGTCTGGCCTTAAGTTTCCTAACTGGTGGATAAATCATTATATATTTGCAAGATTGTAGTTAACCACACCCAGAGGTCCATATCTATCTAACATATCTCTGTTTCAGAAGTTTTTAGAGAAGCCAACACTCTTAACATACACACAAAGTACTTCAGTTACCTTGTGGTTCAGAATGTCATTCATCCGTCTGGAGGCCTCGGTTGTGTGTGATTCAGGGAAAAGCTTCTTGGGAACAACGCCATATTTTTCTAGAAAGAAACAAGCTTCAGTTACTGACCAGAATTGATGGGCCAAGAGGAAGGGCCGTTCTGCCTTCTGCACACTCTGTCTGCTGTGCAAGATAAGCAAAGCACCGCGTTTCTTGGCACAATGAAACAGTTTCCATGCAGCCTTCCTCTCTGCCCACATCCTGGGCGCAGGACGACCTTCACACCTGCTGTGCATGCAGAAGGTTCCTGCTGCAGCCCTCCGCATCTCCAGTTAAAAGGTGCTGGTAGCAGGGGATGGCCCTGAATGAGAGCTTGGAGCGCCACTGCCTGAAAAACTAGACAGTACTTATCTACAGGGATGAATGGCTTAACTCCACATCAGGTGGCTTCATATGCCCAATTCATACACTTTTTAAAAACAAAACGTAAAATAGTACCACGATCTTGTGGGGATGTCAGTCAAAAAGGACGCTTGCTCTGTCTTAAAAGGTATCTGAGTAGGACTCCTTTGCAAATGAGACCCCCAGAGGGGCAATAACCAGCTCCAAGGCGGCTAAGATCTGTCACATCAGGACTTGCCGTCCCTGAGCTATGCCTTTAAACCAACTGAAGATGCACTGGCAGCCTTTAGGCAAGTCCTGAATTAATTACACTAGCGCGCAATGGACAGAGCTGTCCCTAAAGGGCCTTTTCATAGAAAGAAATGTGGTTTGGTTCATGCAACCCCCAGAGTGGCCAGATGAGTAGGGTTTCTGAAAAAGGATCCCTGCATCATATGGCAAAAGGACTCCATCAGGGCAGTAGCTCAGTGGCAGAGCCTTTGCTTTGCATGCCGCCAGCTCCTATGTTCAATCCCCAATTGGCCTCTCCAGGTAGTGCTGGGAAAAACCTCTGCCTGAAACCCTTGAGCGCCACTGCCTGTCTGTGTAGACAACAGGCAGATGAACCAATGGTCTGACTCATTAGAAGGCAGCTTCCAATGCCCCTAAAATCCTGCAAGTTCTGGTTCCTAAAACTCTTCAACTTATCACCAATGCACCTCAACAGCTTTAACAGTTCCAGCCCCACCCATGGAATTCTGAAATCTCAACTCGTTTCCTGGTCTTGGCTGAGCAGTCACAACTGCTTAAGATGCTGGACCCTCTATCCTACCACCCACATAGACTGAAAAAGTGTCTTGGCTCAGCTCCTCTTACCAATAAGGTTCACGAGCATGTCCCACTGTCCGCCATCATTGCAGGGATTGGAAAGCAGGAACTGCACCAGCCTCCCCTCAACGGGCTCCTTCTTCTGAGCTGTTTCCACAAGCGCATGCAAGAAGTAATAACAGCGCTCAATCTGGAAGTAACAAGGTCAGAATGCAGTTAGGAACTGCTGAGGTCCATTGAGCCCCGGGCAGACTTCAACCAAACCCACCACATCTTAACCTTCAGACCTTCTACGGGTAAGAGGGCCTGCTTAGTGGTGGCATCTTGCTTATTTATTTATTGGATCTATTATCCACCCTTCACCATAAGGTCCCAGAGCAGGCAACGATAACAGAATTTTAAAATAAATTAGAACTAAAATATAATACAACCTAGTAATACAATTTATATCAAATATATGAATATATATCTAGTGTCAAAGGTCAGAATAAAGAGATGTGTCTTCAGCATGTGATGAAAGGTGTACAGTGGGGACACCAGATGTACCTCTGTGGGGAGGGAAATCCAAAATTAGGACTTAAGCAGCCAAAACCTCTGAGGGTGAGTGCACGGCCTACACCTACATTGCATCCCTGCTTAGAGATACGAGTTGAATGGCCAGGCTGCTGCATTTTCCTTAAACCAGGGCCAAGGAACATCTGTGGCTCTCCAGGTGGTACTGCACTTGAACTCCCATTAGCCCTGACCATTTGGGGCTTCTGCACACAGCACCTCTGAAAACCAGTGTGGCAAAGTGGTTAGTATTGGACTAGGATCTGGGAGACCCAGCCTCAAATCCCACTCAGCCATGAACCTTACTGAGGTGACCTTGGGCCAGCCACCGTCTCTCAGCCTCACCTACTTCACAGGGTGGTTGTGCAGATAAGGTGCAAAGGTGGGAGGATGACGTATGCCACCTTGGGCTCCTTGGAGGAAAAGGTGGGATATGAATACAATAACATAAGATAAAAAATACCTTGTCCCAGAAGAAGAGGTACGACTGGCTGAACTCAAATTCCTCAATGTTGAACTTCTTCATGAAAGGAAGGCGCATCACGTTCAGGCAGGAGAAGATCCAGCAGCGCCCTACGGGGCAGAGGAGACAGGCATTGCAAAGGGTTTGAACCCAGCGGGGATGCATACCATTTCCAGAGTAATAATGAAGCCAAGGGAAAGGAAAGCTCTTAAGGGAGCCTAGATCAAAACGCTGGCTTGTTCAGGAGTCATGGCTAGTGGGAACAGCTTCGACCTCGCAAGAGCTGTGACCAACACCGAGAAGGGGAGAGCTAAGTTTGCATCTCCATCGTTTGGGGAGAAGAAGACCCAGAGGTAACCGCTGCTTGAGGGAGATCACAGTTACTTACCCGAGTTCTTCTGATTGGTGACAGGCTTGCCTTCAGCAGGTATGGCATGCTGGAAAACCTGCTGTGTGTCTTGCACCACTGCCCGCCCCAGGCACACCTCCAGTGGGTCTATGCAGGTGGCAACATTCTGGGCCAACAAGTACCGGGGCTCAGCTTTCAACGCTTGGGCAAAAGCTGCCGTTTTTTTCAGGCTCAACCCTGTAGACGAAACAGGACAGCATTTCAGGGACTCTTCAGAATGTCAGCACCAGAGGGCACGGTCTGGGGTAAACAGAGCAGGGATGGAGCCACGAAGGATGCTGGAAGCGATGCTGGCCAGTCGCAGATGTCTTGAGGCTTGCCTGCTGCTGCTTATAATGAGGGAAAGGCCCTCTGCATATTCCCAGAGGCACTTATTACAAAAGTCGTTGAAGTTTTCCCCCCCCCATTTCAGCATTCTTTCAACATATGGCGTTACTGTGTTCATCTGGAAATACGCAAATTTTTAATTTTTAAATACTCTGCTTTTATAGTCTTATGATTGTGTGGCTATTTTCATTGTGCTAATTTTACTTAAAGGATTTATGAACCACTTAGAGCTCTCTAATTAGTGCACAATAAAATTGTAGATGAAACACAGCTAGAAAAACTCCAGAACCTGAAAGCAAATATACATAAAACCATTGTCATTAAAACACAGATAAAAATCAGTAACACTTTTATAACAAATACACACTTTTTGTAAGCTCTTTTGTGTGTTTCTAAACAAAAAAGAGAGTAGATTATAATGATGATAATTTAAATAATATAAACAAGCTTTCTTAAAACAGGTCCTGAGGCTGCACGCTGTCCCAAAGCAACAATTCCCTGTCCAATGTCCCCCCGCTCCAGAAAAAAACCTTCCTTTTTCTCAGAGAAATAACAGAGGATAGATGGATACATTGGTATTATATGTGGTTTGAAAATGGGATGGGTAAACATTCCTATTCATGGATGTCCACAGAAATTTTGCCAGGCCAGGGTTTGGAGAAGCAAAATTCTGGAGGAAGGGAACAGGCTAGTTTCTATGTATACAAAAGCACCTGTACATTTTGCTTCATATCTCAGTTCCTACAAATTCTAGAAAGTTTAAGCTGGGACTCCAAGCAATAGGGTCCATCCTGGGAGGGGGCGGGAACTGCCACCAGCAGACACCCATATCCTATCCTTAATGGTAGACAGCAAAAACAACTTTATATGAAACGTATTCTAATACTATGTAAATCCCTCTGCCTTTACACCTCTGTAAGGGTGTAAGCTGTTACCACTCCTATAATTACACACACACCCCGATCACAAGGCCTTGCTTGATGCCAAAGACACGTCTCCTGCAAATGCCTCACCCAAGCACAACTAATTGCAGCCTGCTAGGCTTGTTGATCTTGGATAGCTGCTTATCTTTAAATAAAAATATCTTACAAAACATTGATGAAACTTAGAAAATAGCCACTGTTTCCCAAAGGCAAAAGGAGGTGAAACCTGCCTTTTAGTTTTATTTTAACATATTTCTTTCCCACCATTTGTCATAGGAAGATAGGAAGTTGCCTTACACTGAGTCAGACCACTGGTCCATCTAGCTCAGTGTTGTCTACACTGACTGGCAGCAGCTCTCCAGGATTTCAGGCGTGGAGGGCCATTCCCAGCTCTACCTGGAGATGCCGGGGTTTGAACGTGGGACTTTCTGCATGCAAGGCAAATGCACTGTCAATGAGCTACAGCCTGTGTCTAAGAATACAGACCCAAAAAATGCAGGTTACGGATAAAAACACACAGTCAACATGATGTATCTGTGGATGGAGTATAGGACAAAGGGCCTCTTCAACAGCCATGCCCAGATTATGGAACAGCCTGGCTCCCTCATTGCTTCCTCTTAAACCAGCCTTCTAAATAAGCCCCCCAAAGTTACCAGCTGACAAGGTTTCACTAGCCCGATAAGAGGCTAAGTAGCTTGCATTTGTATGCTAGCCCCATACAGGAGGGGGAAGCCCCACCTTCCACAGGTAGCATGCTAGCAAAAAGGAAAACAAAAAGATCGACTTCTACCAGGCAGGAGGAATGGATCGATCACGTCATCTGTTTTCCATTAGCCAGCCTGCCTGCTACTCACCGGCATGGAATTCCTGCTTGCCTGTGGCTACCAGGTGACTCATAAGGCACTTTTATGAAGGTAGTAAACACAGTCTTGTTTCACCAGGCAACTTTTCAGTTGTAGCCTACAGGATTAATGGCTTGATTGCTTTTTTATTACTGCTGTCATTTTTTGACTTGCAAGGCCGCTTACCATGAAAACATCAAAAACCATTCTCCGCAATGCAAATTGGATTATTAATAAATCCAGCAATCTTGAACATACTTGTTTTGTAAATGGTGGAAGCATAAAACCATTTTAAAGGGGGGTAACCTACAAAAAGCTGCTTGAAATAATACCATCTCCTATTTGCTACCGTCAATTTTGCATGTTCTTTATTTGAAATTGTTTTATTGGGAGGGGGTGTTGCGCCTTCAGTTGGCATTGGGGGGGGTGGTGAGATATATCATAAATAAATCCAATGAACCAACGTAAGTACAAAAGAGAAACTCAGTCCTCATAGGTACTCTTGCGTCTGACCAGAAAACCCTCCTAAGCCTATAAATCTGGTGCTGGTGAAAGAAAGGAACTCTGATATGCTCAGGGACATAACTGTACAAGGGTAAAGGGGGATTTTATGGCTGGAAATAGGTGACAGCGCTGACCCTCACAAGTGAGCCCCGGGCCCCAGTAACTTCCTGCTCCAGATCTGGGAGTAGCGAAGGAGAAGCCCTTCTGCATATGCTTAAAGGCACACTGCATCTGCAAATTATTACATCATCTAGGGTAGGGAGGGTGCTGTCGGTTAAAATAGGTTCAGCCCGGGCCCCCCATATCGCAGTGGTATTAGAAAAGGCCACCTGCACATTCTCAGAGGCATGCTATCATTAACCATCACCATTGTGCGCATCCGAGGGCTTAGCAGGGAAGAAAAGTGGGGCACCTGTATTGCTTCGAATAGGTTTGGGGGTGGAAATGTGATCATGAGAACCCTTTCCCTCAACCCCACTAATCTGGCGATGGGGAGGGGAAGGAACTCTGCACACACTCTGAGACACGCTCCTCGGTGATAAGCCTGTCCTTAGGAATCTGCTAGGGTTTGAGGGTGCGGGATGTCTTAAGACCGGAAAGAGGTGCTGGGGCTGAACCCCGGCAGGTGGGCCCCAGTTTCAGCAGCTCAGCCCACCCCCCAGCAGCCGCCCATCCCCATGGCAACGCCACCCCCGGCCTCTGCCCCATCGGCCTCTGCGGTTCCCATGGCAACGCACCTGGGACGCTCATCGCGGGTCACAGCAACAGGATCCACTACGGGAAGGGGGGGGGAGAGAAAGTGCCGGGCACCGGCGCCAGAAGCAGCTCTTAAATAGCCTCGGAAGTAGGAAGTCGGGCCCACGACGGGGCGCGGCAAGGGACAAGCCTCCTTCGCTATTCCCGTCTTGCTTGCTTCTAGAGGGGAGGAGGGGGATTTCGGAGGGCTCGCCCCTTAAAGGAGCCGCTCGGATTTTTCACTGTCACTTGGGAGTTCACTTTCAGATTTATTTATATAAATCATTTTTGAAATCCCGCTTTTCAGCCAAAACCTGATATAGGTTGTTGCTGTTGTTATTTATTAAATTTATGTCTCGCCCTTCCTCTTAGAAGGAACCCAGGGCAAAACACTAAAAACACTCTTACGGCTGCAATCCAACACACACTTAGCTAGGAGTAAATTCCATTGAACCTAACGGAGCTTGCTTCTGAGTAGACGTGTTGGATTGCAGTCTACAACATCTTAAAAACAAAAGGACTTAAAACATTTTAAAGCAAAGCATCTTTAAAAACACATTAAAACATTTTTTTAAAATCTCCCCAAAAAAGCTTTAAAAACATTTAAAAAGTAATTCCAACGCAGATGGAGAGAAAATGCCAAAATTATGTTGCTGTTTAGATTTATAATATTTACTAGATTTGTGTACCCTTTCATTAATAAGCCATCTCCAGGTCGCCTAAGGGAAAGACTCCTTGTCTTGAAGCCCTGGAGAGCCACTCTGTGGTGGTGTCCCCAACACTTTTTCAACGTGTCCACATGGCCCAAAGAGAGGAGCAAGTCCATTCTGGGCAATCTCCCCTAGTGGTTTCATGTAGATGATGTTATGCTTGATCTCCAAGGGTCAAGTATTCCTATATATACTGTGGCTTTTTCCTTTGGTCACTGGAGGCTCTTGTCACTTTTAAGAGATACGGTTTATTCACCCATATATACAGGTGGAGCATAACTGGAAGCTCTCCAGTATTATTCGACTGTAATCTACGGGGTCTGCCAGTGACAGAGAATTTTTATCATTACATTTACATCCTACTTTACCTCCAAGTGCATGATTCTCCTGCCTCCATTTTAACCTCATAACAACTCTGTGAGGTAGGTTAGGCTGAGAGACGTTGACTGGCCCAAAGTCACCTCAGTGAGCTTCATGGCTGAATGGGGGATTTGAACCTAGGTCTCCCAGACCCTAGCATGACACTCTAGCCACTACGCCATCCTAGCTCTCTTCCAGAGATCCCTCTGTACGACTCCGCGGGTCTCAGTCCGAACTCAGTCTAAAACCCTGCAACTTCTTCAAAAGCATCCTGATGGCATCATTCCCCTCAGGGAGGGGCGTCTGGGGAAAGGGAAGCCCCTTTTCCAGGATACACTGGCTGTTTCTTTGAGTTATGGAAAGGCTGCCATTCAGGGCTGTCCTAGCAAAAGGCAATCTGCCATGCTAAGCTTGTATCGCCACCAGTTTGACCCACTTTCCCAGGCTGTTTTTTTTACAACTAGTGGTTTGGGGGGGTGTTTGGTGGCATTAGTGGGATCCTTGAGATCCACACCAACCATTCTCCACCTCCACGCACACAGATCATCTCCAACCTTGGCTACCTCACTGCTTTCCTCTGACTTCAGATCATTTATGAATATCTGCTTTGTTCCACCCTTTATGATTCACTGAGGATTTTATTCTCTCTTCCTGACTCAGTTTGTTTATGACTGATGGGACAGGAGGAAGGAAGGCAGGGAAGGGTGCTGCAAGGCCTCCAAGGAACTTCTTCAAAAAGAAGCGGTGTGTAGGCAGGCGTGCACACACACGCAAATCAAAGGACAGAGATGACCAAGCAGTTGGGCTAGCAGCAGCACTGGCTCAACAGGCTAAGCTTGTTTTTGTTTTTCCCAGGAAACGTTTCTTGTCCTGATTGGAGCTTATGTAGTTTTGAGCAGAGCCTTTGCTAGAGCTGGCAGCAGCCAAGCAGAATTCTTGTCAGCCCTGGCACCCAGACCTCCTGGTGCCTCTTGTAGGACTTCTCCACCTAATAGCCCAGCATGGAGTCACTCTTTGTTCATGAGGTACCTACGCCTACTAGTTATACACATGCCTCTGGTTGGTGTCAGGTGGCCCAAATTTGGGGCAACAAGACTGTAGCAACCCTGAAAAAGAGCCGAGGCTGAAATGCTGCCAACCTCCCCCCTCACTGTTTTGGCTCATCCCGTGCTTTAAGAGCAGCCTGATGCATTCAAAATGGGGGCAACTTCTTTCCATTGCTCATGACAGGGAAAAGGTACCTACCGCTCAGTCCTGTGCACATGTACTCTGCAGTAATCAAGACTTATCTCCAGCTGAGCGTGCACAGGATTGCAAGGGTGGGAAACAGATGCACTGTAACATTTTATTGCAGGTCTCACTTGCATTCTGTGTTCCAAAATCTGTTTAACAGATTGTTTCCCCCACCCCATGGCGTTGCCAGTTCATGTCTTGGATGCTACATGCTGAGGGTATTTTGCATGCCTGCTGAAGACTGTGCCACTCATTCCTCTCTCCAGTGCTGCAAACGTACCTTGTATCAGTACAATGAATCATCACATTTATTGGCCAGGTGTGCGTGAGTCAGAAAATCAGTCCCTGGTTCTGGATCAGGTAGCCAAAGAGGGGCGGGGGGTTGTTTTGCTTTTGCCAGAACCATGTTAAGAAAATGGGCAATTTTCTTCTGATGTGACCATTACTTTTTGTGCAGGGGAAAACAGAATGGGTGACAGGGTCCTGAGGCTGCAGGATTTCTTTGAATAGCCATAGCGCAGCCTTTGCCAACCTGGACTACAACTTCCACCTGTAGTTGTGCTGCCTGGGGCTTGATGGGAATTGTAGTCTAAAACTATCTGGAGGGCACCAAAGCTGCTTTCATGAAACAGTTCCTTGGGCCTTGAACACTTGGGGAGGGGGCAGACCAATCTTAATCAATGTGACTGCCTTTTTCACTAAAACCACTTCACTGCATAAAAATGCAACCCCCCTGTGACAATCTGTGTTGGTTGTCTGTTTTAAAGAGAGAGAGCCCACTTTATGGTGATCTCTCCCTTTGCAAAGGAATAAAGGCAAGCTCTTGCAATTTAACAGGTCTCGTCTCTAATTCCTGATCGGCAAACCTGGGAATTGGGGGCCATAACAGGCAGGCCAACACCTAAGGTCTTGCCCTTTTGTAACACCCCCATCACAAAACAGAAGGATGACCCACTGGCAGAAGAAAGAGACACGCATGAGTAAGAGACATTTATCCACCTCTCCATCCCTGTACAAAGATGCTCTATGGAAACAAGCACATGGGAGAAACGCTTCCCACCCCCAGCAGGCGCAGGTAGGGTGAATGTTCAATGCTGCTGGAATGATGATCTCCTGCTCTGATTTCATCGGAAGCTTCCCGAGAAGGTGGAGAACAAGATAAATAATATATGCTGTATTTGTGGTGTATATTAATCAGTTAAGCAATTAGCAAACCCTATTACAAGGCCTCCATTCGTTTGATTTGGGGCCTAGACCAAATGATCTAGGGCCTGACTCAAAATGGAGATTCCATATGCCTGGAGTGAGTGGGGGAAGACACATCTGCAGTCATTCTTCAGACAGGCATTTGTACTGAAATTTGCTCTTGCTGTATACGTATGCCAGGGGCTGACAGCCTGTGGCTGCCCTCCAGAAGTTGTCAGACTCCAACTCCCATCAGCCTTGACACTTGGGATGGCCCGTTGGAGTACAGCAACGTCTAGAGGAGCACCGGTTCCTCACCCCTAATTTACAGCTTGGGTATTTGAGGAACAACCCTTAATCCTTGACCTTGTAAAATCACTTTGAATTTCCCCAATTGTAAAGCAAAGATATAACACACAGGAGTAACTGTTTGATGGTGGGAAGTGGGGGACTTTTAAAGTAATCAAAGCATTTAAACCACAGCCACACAAGGGCTCCCCTTGGAAACAGGAAGGGTCTTCTGATCTGCGGTGACGGGCAAGAATTGGTCGCTTCAGTGTAGGCATCCCTTCACCTGCAGGGAAAGAAAACAGGTAACACATCTGAGCAGCAATGTGAAAAACCAAAACACGCAATCTTGCCTAGAAAGTTAGATATAAATGTAATAAATAAAAGAAGTGTTGCATTTGGCTGAGATCAGAGCCACAACTTTGCGCTGAGAAAGGGAACATGGGCACAAAAATGGCTAGCAGCGTCATTGTGGCTGTGGGGCCAGTGACTAGTTTTTAGTTGTGCTCACATCACATGATGCTGGTATGCACAATCCTACTTACAAAAAAAAGCATCCCTTGAGAATGCTTCCCTGCACCTGTAGTTGAGTGCTCTGAGCAGGCCCGCAAGTCCTACTTTGGGCTCACAGAGACTAGGAAGCAGCAGCAACATGTCAACAGCCCCAGTTGCCAGATCCTGTTCTGGAGCACTTTTGGGGTTCTTTTAAAGGGCAGCTTCCATCACCTGCCATCAAAAGGATGGCAGCTCCAAACAAGGCCTCTTTTGGGTGGGTGGCAGGTTCGGAGGGCTCTCTCACTGCTGGTGTGTCTGTGTGTGCGTGTGTGGAGGTTCTGGTTGCCTTCCCCGTGAGAGGAAGGGAGGCAAGTGGCTTGCAGAGCCACTGAAGTATAGCTTAAGATGGTGAGCAGACAGTCTCCCACACATCAGTAGAGGATGAGATGCCATCCAGTTTTCTACTTTGGGCTGCAAAATGTCTCCAGTCAACCCTGCCCTGAGTAAACATTTGCAGGACCAGCATTGTCAATGAACCTTCTGAATGAGGACTGATGACAAAAAATACTTACAGTGAGGTGTTGCTTGGCGCCTCACTCGCTTTCCCAAAGCACTTTAAAAAAAAGAGGGTGGGGGGAAGAGAAAGGCATAAGCGTGGCATTAACTTGGCATCCTTGTCTTCTACCGATAAATGTCTGTCTGCCAGCACTGATTTCAGTAGACTTCTTCCAAGTTCAAACATTCAGGAGGATGGGAGCTGGCCTGTGGTTTAGCTAGGGCAGCGATGGCTAGTCTGGTGGCCTTCCTGATATTTTTGGGACTCCCAGCAGCCAGTGTAGCCAGGAGGAGTCGGGGATTGTGGGAGTTGGAATCCAGCAGCATCTGGAGGGCTGCAGGTTAGCCACCATGAGCTAGGAGGAGGTAGCAAGTTGAAATCTTAAGAATGCATACATGAGTAGCTTGGCATCCCTCCTAACACTCAGTCTTTGTCCCTTCTCGGAGTAACTGGAAGCATCTTCCCCTAATCTTGCTGTTCTCACATCTTCCCCCAAGCAGGCAGCAGTGCAAAAACTGAGGGTTGCATCCCACGAGGTCCTCCTCAGAGCAGACCCACTGAAATTAATAGGCCTAAGTCAATCATGCCCATTCATTTCAATGGGTCTACCCTTAGTAGGACAAACATTTGGCTACAACCCCTGAGTAATAATGCCTGATCTAGTGCTGTATTTGGACAGAAAGGCTAGGCACGTAATTAAGCAAATCAAGTCGGCAAATTAAGTCAGAAGGCGACACCTTTGGTTTGAGGGAAGAGGGCTGTGGGTGGGCGATGTTCGAATTTGAATCATGACACTGCCACTGGGTGGGGCAGCAAGGAGCTCACTGAGAGAACGGCACCTCCTGCTGGCTGTTCTCCCGTCTAAGGAAGGACATGCTCAGGTACCTCTTTATAGCTTCCAAAATGTCCCAAAGGGCTACAGCAGCTGCACACCTGGATTAAATCCAGGTGCACTGAACAAGGTTTGGAAATTTGCCTTTCACTAGCAGATGCCAGACAACAGCCTTTAAAAGCAGCCGGCCACACAGAAATTAAGTTTCCTCATGTAGCTCCACCCACTAAATTCCTCCATGTGAGAAAGGTGGCAAGCCCACGCTCCTGAAAACTTCCACACCCCAAAATACAGCATGCGCCAGGGTGCAGGCTGCCTTTGGTGGACGTGCTATCCAGTTCGCCTTCACTTTATTATTTATTTTATGCTTCGATTTATATCCCGCCCTTCCTCCCAGCAGGAGCCCAGGGTGGCAGCTTTCCAGAGCTTTGTTGTTGTTATGTGCCTCCAAGTCAACTATGGTGACCCTATGAATCAGCGACCTCCAAGAGCATCTGTCGTGAACCACCCTGTTCAGATCTTGTAAGTTCAGGTCTGGGACTTCCTTTATGGAATCAACTTACTTCTTGTTTGGCCTTCCTCTTTTTCTGCTCCCTTCTGTTTTTCCCAGCATTATTGTCTTTTCTAGTGAATCATGTCTTCTCATTATGTTTCCAAAGTATGATAACCTCAGTTTCAGCATTTTAGCTTCTAGTGACAGTTCTGGTTTAATTTGTTCTAACACCCAATTATTTGTCTTTTTCGCAGTCCATGGTATGCACAAAGCTCTTCCCAGCATTATTGTCTTTTCTAATGCTACCGCTGATTAAAAAAAACACCAACACACATTTTCCACCCATTTACTCCTACTTTTCCCATCTTTATCTCTGGATGAAGTACTGAAGGATTAGGCAAATTCATGGAGGAAAAGGCTCTCAGCCACGATGGCTGTGCCAGAGACAGTATGCTTCTGAATTCCAGCCACTGAAATCACAAGCGGGGAGAATTGGTGCTTGCCTTCAGGTCCTCCTTGGGGGCTTCCCTTTGGGGCATCTGGGTGGGTGGCCTGATCCAGCTGCAGCTGGGCTCTTCTGGTGTCCCTATATTCTGGGGGCAATTCTTACCTTTGCAATCCTCTTCCATCGAGCCACAATAGCAAAAAGGATAGTGAGGAAGACGACCACAGCTGCAGCAATGACAGCCTCAGTAGGAAAAGGGAGCTTCCTATCTGTTGGGAGAACAAATGGAAGCTCCATCTCAGTTGGGTGTTGGACATGGGCATCGGAAGCAGCCTTATACTAGGTCAGACTATTGGTCCACCTTAGCCCAGAACTGTCTACTCTGACTGGCAGCATCTCTCTAGGGTCTCTGGCAGGTAGAAGTCCTTCCCAGCCCCTGCCCACAGATGCCTCTTTTTTGCTTAACCAGAGATGCTTTACTCCTAATCTACAGTCCCTCCAAAACACAGGAGGCTGCAAAGTTGATGATTATGAAATGCCAAGAGTGTTCTAGGCTGCCCTAGAGCCATAAATGGGACAAGAGTGCAGTAAAGAAGTCCTTTGGATCTCCCTGTGAAAACCACTCCTGGGGCAGAGTAGACACCATGGTCACGATTTTGCCAAATTTTCACAAGTCACTCCCAGATCTCAGATTGTAATGCAAGAGGGACTTGAACACAAACCAGATTCTAAAAATGCTGGGGTGATGCTGGGCAATGCCTTTAGTTCTGTAAAGAGCTTGGCAGTGGGGAGGGAATCTAAAGGCCCAAACTAGGTAGGCATTAACCCTCCAGTCTCTCATCCAAAGAATTCAGCCCTGAGGTGGGGAACCTTTTCCAGCCTGAGGGATGTGTCCCTTTTTGGGAGCTGCATCCCATGGTGGGCGGGGCCAGAGGCAAGGAGCACAAAACAATTGGAGGTGACTTTTACCTTCCTGTAGTAGGCTACATTCCAGCTGTGCAAAAGACCAGCGGTTTACACACTCACCCTCTTCACCCTTCGTGTGAAGGCAAGCATCCAAGGGCACACTGCTGCCAAGCACAAACACTTGATGTAGGCCTCAGCAGAGCTGGTGAGGGGTGTGGCCTGAGGATGGCCTGAGGATCCCCACCCCTGGTGCAGACCATGATGCGCTACATGCCTAGTCAAAAAAGTGGCTTATTCATTACTACCAGGGCCTTGATTCCATGGGCCCCCAGCTGCAAATGCTGAATTGTGGATGAAGGGGGGGGAGGTCCTGAAGGCTTTATAGAGGGCTGGTCCTGCCTTCACAGTGTTAACCAGAGTGAAATCTGACCCTTGGGTACTCCCGGACTTCATATTCTGAGTTTTGAAGATGAACCTGCACAAGGTAATGCCAGCCTGCAACCAGCGCAGGTAGGAAGGGATGACTGGGACATAATGGCAAACATCTGGCAAGAAAATGTAAGCCAGTCAGGCTGCAGACCCCAAATGGCCAGCAGCTCTTGGCTGGTTTCCTCACTGCATGGTTACCTTTGACGACCAGATGGAAATCCCTCCTCTCTGTTCCCCAGTCGGATACAGCCAGGCAGGTGTACACCCCGCCGTCAGATGTCTGGGCTCGGCTAATCGCCAGCTGAAAGAGGTCACTGGTCTGGTAAACCTGGTACCGGGATTTCTCCAGGGCCAGTGTGCGGTTGTCTTTATACCAAACCATCTGAGCAGGAGGATTGGCCTTTGTGTGGCAATTGAGTGTCACGTCGCTCGCTTCCTCGGCTGAGGGAGGGTCTTCTCCACTTAGGACTGGTGAGACTGTGGAGCAACAGCAAAAGATCACACTCAGTACCTCAATGTCTTGATCTGACCTGCCTCCTTGGAGTGAACGTACAGAGGGGAGAGGGGAAGGGAAGCTCCTAAAACCATCGTGTTCCTTAGCTAGCACTGGTCCCAAACAACGGAATACAAAACAGAAGCAATTAAGAACAAGGTTGCTTCTGTGACTGCACAGAGACCATGAAGAAAAAGAGAAACCAGCCCCATAAAGAAAAGATTTAACATTGAATTTCTGGGCAAACAAAAAATCAAATATAAAAATGAATTCATCTTTAGATTCCAAGTTTTCTATTCCCCCCTCAATTCATAAACTGAAAACCTAGGCCACAGGCACAGGGTGCTGCCATTGAGCCTTCCTCAGAAGTCAGACACTCACACAGGACCTCCAGTACCACAGAGATCTTGACAGATCCATCTCGGGCCAACTTGCAGGTAAAGGAAACGCCGTTGTCGTCTGTGGTGATGGAGATGCAGATGTTGCTGGCGTTCACTTTGTTTCCATCTTTCAAGTCGACTTGCCCGTCTCCCCGGAACCAGAGGAGTTCCTCTCCCTGGCTGTGATTCTGGACTGTGCACCAGAGGGACTCCTGTAGGCCAGGCCTCGTTGGCAGTTGATAACCAGTTGTGTTGGCATTAATAGCCAGCTGTATGCCTGGAAAAGGAAAAGGGATGACCGGGAGGTTCAGTACAAAGACATTATTTTGGGCTATGTTAGTCCCATGAAACAACTTAAAGGGAAAAAAAGACAAAGCCCTGAAAAATAGCATTTATAGCAAGTTCCAAAAAATCAACAGACTTTGGTGGAATGAATAAGAACAGGGGATAAGTGACTACCCTCACCCCCTCTTTTAGGCAATCCAGGCGCAGGATCTCTGTTGGGAAGCTCAAGGTGCCATGCCGCCTACCTGTGACAGTGCAAGGCAAAAGTGCCAAGAGGAACAGAGGTGTTCTCCAAAGGACGCCTGCAGTCCCCTTCGAGGCCATCTGCGATGCACCCTGGCCAGGACCTGTGGCAGAAAGGAGGCAGGAGGGTGCCACGGAGGGTTCTGCAGCAGGTTTTGCCCCCATAAAGTTAGAGCAGCTCCCAAAAGTCATCGAAGCCCACCCCTCCCCAATCAGCACCACCCAGGCACCCACATACATATCCACCTACACAGTCCCAGGGCCCACAAATGTACGACCACACAAAGAGAAGACTTCTGTAGCCCTGGTAGTCATTTCAGGGAGTGGCTGGCAGATGGATTTTCTCCCAGAGCAGAAGCTGTGCGAAACAGCCCCTTGGGAGTGTGATCTTTGTTACCCCATCTCCCTCTTCTCCCAAGGCTACCAAACACCAGCACTTACTTTGGGAAAGGCCACCATGCGGGTGCTTGTCTTTCAAATGGAGAGCAAACCATGACCTCCCTGATTTTTATAGGCACCCCTGGTTATATGTCTTTATTGCAGTGCAGAGAGGAGTGATTCAGATGAGTGGAGTTCAAGGTCTCACTCTCTTCAAGGCCTGCCTGGGTAAACACTGGGCGCTTCTCTCTCTCCTGAAAAGAAGCTGGCCAAAAGCCTTTCCTTGATTTATGGGTATGGCTGAGACAATGAGTAACAGGCAGCAAGGGCATGGTAATGGGTCAGCCAGCACTTACTTTGACCCTGAGGGCAGTGCACAGTCTTCTTGCAGGCAGAAGGTCCTTATTCTTGAACAGCACTGGGCTATTTTGCCCTGAGAAGAGAGGAGAACCATAGTGGCCTCTCCCTCCTTCTCACAGCTGTCACCACTGGGGCATCCACAGAACCATCTTGCCTCTCCTGAGGGGGAGTAAGCAGCAGCAGCAACAGCTTCTTCTTAAGCAAACAAGTCATCTTTTCCATTTTGTTGTAACTTAAAAAAAAAAAATTCATCCATAATCCATGATCGTTTTATTTGTTTAGCAATATGCCATTACAAACATAGATCATTCAAAGCTGAAACACAAATTTAGCTCTTAAATTCCTAGCTGCCAGGGCAAATAAGGAAACACGCAGTGAGATATATATTTCTTTGTCTGATAACAAAAAACCCCCACAAACTCACTCGGTGAAACAAAATTTTTCCTACGACTGAATTCAGACAGATATTTCTCACGATGATCTTTATATAAAGGACACTGGGTAACATAATGAATGACATCCTCTATAGCTGTTTTACAAAACACACAAAACTGGTGTTCTAAGGGAGGTTTTTTATAATGACCATCGAGAAAGGCAGAAGGCATGACATTAAACCTTAACTCAGTAAAAGTGATTCTGCGTGGAGCTAAAGTAATTACCTCTAAGTAATTAGCTTTCTGATGGTCTGTGTTAAAGCATGGATACGGCCTGGAGAATCTTGAAAAACAGATAGTTCGCATATCAGCTAAAGAAGCTCTCCTGTACACAAATGGCTTTAACTTTACTTTAGACAGTAACCGAATCTCAGTCAGCTCAGTATCAAATTCTCTAACAAGTGTATGTAAAGCAGCAACTCTCTTTGGGGCATTTAAGCTATGGAGACCAGGCTGGACGGTGACAAAGCTAATATTCTGTTGTGAAAATTTAGGAGATGAAACTGTATTCTGGCTAATCAATAATTGTTGTTGTAATAATCTTATGTATACCCCTTTGTGACGTCTGCCTGAAAAGCCTTATAAAAATGCCTTAAATAAAAGGGATGTCTTAAAAAGCCTTATTTGAGAAGAGCCAAGGCTGGCTGAACCTCGGATCTTACACCTTCTGCCAGTTACCCATGGCAATCTCTCCATTTCTTTGTGCTGCTGAATCAGAATTTAATTACTACTCTAAGCCACAAAGTTCAATAAGGTCCAATCCAGTATGAAACAACGCCTCATCATGCTGCCACCACCACAAGAAGGAGAAGAAACTATTTGCCATTGGTCCATAGAACAGGGAAATAAAGAAATGTATTAAATAACACGCCATTTTAATTCATGCTCAGGGAAACAGATAGCATTATTTTCCAGGAATTGAATGCAAATGCTGACAGCCACTATCATAAAATGTTGCCTTCTTTTTTATACATGTGACATACTTTACCCACATGAGGTGTAGTTCCTGTTCCTGCCTCCTCTACCTCTGCTTTTGATGGGAGATAGGTTCACTAAATCCTCTTGAGCCTGGGCTGGGATATGAGAAGCAAACATGGCAAAGTTGATTGTGATGTTCCTATATATTAGTGTATATATGGTAAGTGCTGGTTGTTTAGAGTATACATGGTAAGTAGTGAAAGAGGAGGGGGAGTGAATGGGCAATAGAATGCTTGATGATTGGCTGAATGTTTAAAATGGCTGACAGTATAAATGAAAGGATGACAGGTAAATCTGGGTGAATGTGAGGTGGTGAATTGTGGAATAGGGGGGAGAAGAGAAAGAGTGGATTGCTCAGTGGGGTTTAGAGAGTTGTTTACCAGGAGGGGGGTGGAGTTCGGATTAGTATTGAGTAAAACCATATGCTTATGTGCCTTAAGAAGAAATCTTGTTAATCTTGTTAGCTTTGTTATCTGTAATAAATACTTAATTTGGTTTACCAAAGGCCTGATCCTTGGCTGGGGTTTCACAGACCAGAAGGGAGGGTAAGGTAATGACCAAGGCTGAAGGGCAACTGTAAGAAATGGTGGCAGCGGTGAAGAGAATAACAATACCAGTATTCAGAGTCTCTGGGAATACTAGTATTGGGACGTTACTGGTGGTTGCCTAGCAGGGGGATCTGTTGAGATCTGTGCTAGAGCGGGGAGAGAAATCATAAGAGAGAGCGGTCCGGACTGGTGGAGTCCCTGGTGGTGCCTAGAGACAGGCAGTAACCATGAGCAGGTAGGAACCTGACAGGGAGAGCCAGGGAAGGACGCCTCACATTGATGCACGCAGATGTGCCATTAAAGGGAGTAACATTCAGAGGACTCTAATGAAACCAAGACAAAGCTACAGGATCTTTGTTATTCCTCAGATCTGATCCGAGAAGGGCTAATTTACTAAGTTTATCCAAAATGAAATGAACAAAAGTCTACAAAAAATCCTACCTTAGATCTAGCCAGTGTAGTACTCGGCTGCGCTGCACACAGCCAAGGTCTAGAGAGCCAAGGTCTGCAGGTGCTGCAGAAGGAAGTCTCCCAGAGAAGGTCAACAATGGAGCCACCCACCCACCACTTCTCAGTTGCTCCTAGGTGCTGTCAGCACTGGAAGGGACGTGGCTTTCTGTGCCTAACTTGGCTAAACACACCATCAATTATTAAGTTCCAGTTCCATGGTTCTCTGTGCTGTAGAATGGAATTGCCACTAGGGGGAGCAGGAGCACAACATTTAGGATTGCTCTTTTCCTGCTCTGGTGTATTGTTAACCCTTGGATTTCCAAACTCTGGGATAAAAGCAGCCTGGTTTAGGGGAACCAAGAGCCTCAGACTCCTGCCAGGGCCCTTTGGTAATGGTGGCCATACTTAGCACTTATGAACACTTTTTAAAAGAAGTGCTTCAAGGGCTTATTGATGTAATCTCTACGACTAAGGTGGGAGCTAAAGGTAAGATTAGGTTACAGGGTTTGGGGTTTTTTTTAGTCACTTGTACTCTGCTTGGAGATCATCGTAATTAAGTGATATATAAATTGTTGAAATAATCAATAAATAATATTCCATTAGATCAGAGTTGAAATTGCCAACTTGGGCTCCTGCTGGGAGGAAGGGCAGGATGGAATGGACTGCCTTCAAATTGGTTGTGACTTATGGCGACCCTATGAATAGGGATTTCATGGTAAGCGGTATTCAGAGGGGGTTTACCATTGCCTCCCTCTGAGGCTAGTCCTCCCCAGCCGGCTAGGGCCTGCTCAGTTTGCCACAGCTGCACAAGCCAGCCCCTTCCTTGTCTGCAACTGCCAACTGGGGGGCAACTGGGCTCCTTGGGACTATGCAGCTTGCCCACAGCTGCACAGGTGGCAAGACACGTAACCCCTAAGCCACTCACTGCGGGGGTGATTTTTAGCTGGCCCTTGACACCCAGGAGACACGAGCGGGGATTTGAACTCACAGGCTCTGGACTCCCAGCCAGGCTCTCCTCCTCATTGTGCTAGATATAAATCAAATAATAAATAAACAAATAAATTTAAATGGAGCCTTTCCAATTCATCGCTCCTGCCCTAAACCACTATCCTGATTTATTACCACTGAAAATTGGGTCAGTTCATGGAAAACTAAGGGACACAAAGGATCACGGCTGTAGAGAGCTAGACCAAAAATTTCCTTTAGGTCTCCCATGGGACGATTATTTTGCAGTTCCGACAGAAAATTAGGCATGCACAATGGAGGTTTCTGCCCCTTCTTTTGAAGTATCTGGCAACAGCCACTGCAAGAAACTGGCATTAGCCAACTGCCCCGTGATCATTTGCAACTCCAGGGCATGAGACAAAGGCCAGCAAGTGGACAGGTGATGAAAAGGGAGTGCTACTTCTGAGAGCTTTTCTTGAGAACGTGTTGAAATAGCCACAGAACAGGATCAATTATGCATTACCAGTCCGGTCTGGTGGATAACTGAGAGCCCCACAACCCCTGAGAAGAAAGGAGATCTGGGGCCCAAGAAGCGGAAGAGAGAAGCTCACGTTTCACATTCTAACTTCCTGGCCTTCAACCTGGATTGGGTTGGGTTTCAGACAGGTGTAAAGGGGAGAGGGCAAGATCAGGACTTGGCAAAGACACAGCAGGTGTCATTTTTGAAAGTACTGAGCGAGGTCTCTTTGAGGAGGAAGAGGAGTGTGGCTTTGGGGGGGGGGAACGGAAGAGTCTGGAAGAGAACAAGGCAAAGGAAAACCCAAACCAAAGAGGGCATCGTCCTCCCAGAAAGTGCTGTGTTCAGGATGAAGAGCCCCCTCGCCTGCAGTTTCCTTCAGAGTGGCTTCTTAGTCTACCTCGTGCACCATTGAAATCCACAATAAAATCCCTCTTGACCGGAGTACAAAACCGCTTTTCCTTTCCACACTATCCCCTCCAAAAACAGGACGTGTGTCTTTAATTCCATCTGGGCCGCTTCTCCTGACAGGAGCCTACCTAGACCTTTAGATTTTCTTCAGGGGCCCTTCTCCAGGTCCCGCCTCGGAGGGCCTTTTCAGTTGTGGCTCCCCATCTCCTTCCTCTCTTTGGGGGTCCAGCTATTACAAGGTACGTTTGAGAACTATGGAAGCAGAAGCGCAGAGCAGGCCTCATGGCTGGCTGCGTCATGGGATGTGTAAACACCCGGGCGGCAAGCACTGGGGTGTGAGTGAGTCATTGCTGGCTTTCATCCCAATCCGAGAACAGTGTCCCTATAGAGGAATTCCTGACGTGTCAATGCCTTCTCCTGAGGCAGCTCCACTTCCTTGATTTCACAACGGGAGCTGACATGAGTGAATCTCAAGAAAACCTCAGCAAACAAACCTTGAAAGGGTTTGGCTGCTTGCAGGTGTTTTGCTTCCCACCTGTAAAACTCCTGGCTGGCACCGAATAACTACCAAGCTGATGGTGGAGTCCCCGTCCAAAGTCTGTCTTCTTCAGTACTGCAGGATCTTCTGGGGCAGCCTTTGCCAACCTGGTGCCCTGAAGGTGTCTTGGACTACAACTCCCAGCTGGCTGCGCATAGCTAAGCTATGGAATTCACTGCCACAAGATGAAGTGATGGCTGGCTACCCACTTAGGCAGCTATTAAAAGAGGTTTAGAGAAATTCAGGGGTTTTATGGCTATTAGTGGCTTCAGCCACGATTACTATGTCCTACCTCTGCTGTCGGAGGCAGGATGCTTCAGAATGCCAGTTGCTGGGGATCACAAGTAGGGAGAGTTGCTGTTGCACTCAGCTCCTGCTTGCGGGCTTCCCACTGGGGCATCCAGTTGGCCACTGTGAGGCCAGGAGGCTGGACTAGATGAGCCCCCTTTGACCTAATCCAGATACATGGCTTTTCGTATGGTCTCTAAGAAAATAGACCCTTTTAAGAAGTTTTTTGGGGGGCGAGGGCATACCTATGTACGACTTTCTAATATATAATTGCTTTGGGAAACATTTGTCTGAGAAAGCAGAATAAAAAAGTATAGCAGGTGAACAAAAAATAATAAACAAAACTTCCGTGTTTTCTCCTCCAGACGTGACGCTGCAGTCGCGGGCAGACCCTTCACGTGAGCAGCTGATTGCGCTTACGCCATCTCTACAATTTCCACGTCTCCCGCTTTCAGCCCCACCCCTCCATTTTCCGTCGTCTCCCCTGCGTCCTCTCATTGGCTCTCGTCACGCTTTCTCTACGCCCCCTTCCTCTGGCCCCGCCTCCCGTCACCCAGCTATTTTTTTCTCTTCTCCGTCCCTTCAAGGGTTACACGGCGCCCTCTTTCGCCTCTAACCTCGCCCTCTGCCTCTTCTCATTGGCCCTCTTCCCGCCTCTCCCTTTCCTATTGGCTCGTTTTCCTCTCCCCCATTGGCGCGCTGCTCTTTTCCCTCCCCACTAATAGGGCGTCGAGTTACCTCCGCGAGCGCTTTTCTCCCCTCAGTGGCGGCGGCGACCTCTCACCCCTGAGGCGGCGATGGCGGGCCGGGGGCGAGTAAGCGGCTTCGTGCCGGGCCGGTTGCCGTTGTTGTTGTTATCCTCGTCGTTGTTGTTATCCTCGTCGTTGTTGTTATCATGGCGGCTGGCGGCGGAAGCGGCGCATATTAAGAAAGCGGAGGCCGCGGCCTCGACGGAGCCGTCCATCGGCGTGGTGGCGGCGATGCGCTACCTGGACGAAGCGGAGCTGGGGGCGTCGCTGCGGCGGCTGGCGGAGGAGGAGGCCCCGCACGGCTTGGCGCGGCTCTTCTCCATCGGCCGCTCGGGCGAAGGGAGGCAGCTGTGGGTGCTGCGACTCAGCGCCGGCCTGCCGGAGCCCGCCGACGCCTCTGGCAGCAGCAGCAGCAGCCCCGGGGACCCGGTGGGCGGGCCTCTCATCCCGGGCCGGCCTCAGGTGAAGCTGGTGGCCAACATGCACGGCGACGAGACGCTGGGCAGGGCCCTGCTGGTGCGTCTGGCCCGAGAGCTGGTCTCCGGGTGGCTGCGCGGGGAGACCCGGGCGCGGCGCCTCCTCAACGGCACCGACCTCTATCTCATGCCCAGCCTCAACCCGGACGGCTTCGCTCGCGCCGCGGAGGGACAGTGCGACGGCGATCAGGGCGCCTCCGGGCGCGAGAACGCCAGGGGCAAAGACCTCAACCGCAGCTTCCCGGACCAGTTCGGCGCCGCCCAGCCGGACCTGGCCGACGTCCCCGAAGTGCGCGCCCTCATGGAGTGGATGCGGCGCAACCGGTGAGGCGAGGGGGCGGGGTCTGCTTTCTCAGGGTGGGCGGCGCCTCGTGCTGATTCCGCTGGTGGGCGGGGCTTCTTTGCTTGAGGGCGGGTTCTTGCATGCTTCAAGATTCTGTTGGGGCGGGGCTTCCTTGCTAGAGATAGGTCTTACGCCGCTACTGGTAGGCGGGGCTTTTTTGCTTGGGGCGGGGCCTCATTGTAAACTGACTGGGGTGGGTGGGGCCTCTGTGTAGTGGGCGAACCCAAGGGTTTGTTGGTTGGCAGGGCTTGTTGGAGGGGATCTCTTCATATGGTGGGGGGGGGGCTTTTTCACTTGTGGACGGGACGGATCCCATCCTGCTAAAGAGACTATACTGCTGAGTGGGTGGTTCCCATGGCCCATTGCTCCTGTTACGCAGGACTTTAGGTTACTTGGTGAGAACAAGGGGAAAGGTTGGGAGGATGTGCTTGGAGAAGACATGATGGCTAACTGGAGGCTTGGTTTTTAGGGGGCGTGAGTGACGGGACCTTGAAAAGTGGTGGCTTGTAGGATAGAGTTGGATAGGAGATGGGTGTGTGGGCAGGGGTAGGTATTATGCTGGATGTAGCTTCATTTGTCACCACCCTTAACATCTCTGATGAAAGGGAAACGTGCAACAGGACCACCAGGGGTTCCAGATAGGCTTGTGAAGCCATTTAATCAAAGCTATGCCTACCTGTCAGTCATCTGGCATTGCTTGACGAGTGATGTCAGTTGGTGGGGGGGGTCAGTTCTGCATTGGCTGTATGCCAACTGTGCTCAGTTTGGCTGCACGTGCCAGTTCCCCACAGAGAACTCACATGTGCAGCTAACGCAACAGGATTTAACACCCACTCGTTGGCTGATCATCATTTCTGTAGGATTCAGTGCAAAGCTCTTCATGATCGCAAAGCGGCTTGCAAAAATAAAAAAATCTTTCTCTGTTTAACAACGCCTTGCTGGGGTTCCCTACCTCTGTTTACAGAGAGTCAGATGGCCCAAGGAAGTGGAACATCTTGGCTGCTGAGAGGAGCTCTAGTTTGTGTGTGGCAGAAACATGGCAATAAGCAATATTGCAGATGGTCACTGCAAAATACCTCTCTTCAAAACTTCATTTATAGCCAAGTATTGGTCTTGATGTTCTGCTGCTTGATTGAAAACAAAAGCCCAGTAAGGAGTTGCTAATGTGGTAGCTGCAGTTCTGTCAGACAAAATCTGGTTTTGTATGTCAGTTGTGGAGGTGTCTGAAGATCCTCCCTGCAGCAATGCACATCAAATTCTAGGCTGTCACCCTGTCCATGCTTAAAATAATTTGGATTTAAAAGAACTGAAACCAGCAAAGCAAGGCAGTCTTTAGTGGTCGCTTTTCTGGCGGTAGTGCTTAAAATGCTTACCATTGCAAAGACGATGTCACTGGGACAAAGCTGAACAAATAAACTAAAGCAGGTATAAAGCTTGTTAAAAGTTTCAGTTGTTTTTCTTTAATAGAAAGCAGTGACCGAGCTGGTGCTCAGCAGTCTGTTAAAAGAGAGCTTTTCTGCTGCTGGCTTGTTTTTTAAAAGCCAAAATGCTTAAATATCAAGTACTTTTGGAAGGAGCCCCAAGCTGAGAAGAAAACGTAAAGATATGCACGCAGTCACCTGTGACCAGGCTAAAGAAATCTTTGCTGGTTCCACTGCACGTCTGTTTCCTAACTAGTCTGCAAACTAATATCCCATCAGTCTGTATCTAGAATGGTGTTGACCAAATTATAGTCATAACTGCTGGGCTTGTGGGTAGCGTAGTAACTGCTGCTTTTAATGTATTTTCATGGTCTGGCTCCCTGTGCATTAGCACCCAATTTGTTTGCCATCTTCATTGCTAATAATGGTCTGAAGCTAGCCAGGCTTTCCTCTTCCCCCCTCCTCCAAAAAACCTCCAGCATCCTGTACCACACTGACTCTGGGATGTTCCTCTCTTGCAAAAAGTTGTTTTGCAGTTACTAAAAAAAACAACCACTGTGCTACTTCTCAACTTGATCTTGGTGCTTTTTTTGAGTGGTGGGATAAAACATGCCCCATTAACCTGATTGCTTCTTTACCCTGTCTTCATCTGTTCTGATGTGTTTCTGTTTAAAACAGGTTTGTGCTCTCTGCGAACCTGCACGGGGGAACTGTTGTTGCAAGCTATCCATTTGACGACTCTGCTGTGCACCAGCGCTCTGGCGTGTATAGCAAATCTGCTGATGACAAAGTCTTCCAGTACTTGGCAAAGGCTTACGCATCAAACCATCCAATAATGAAAACGGGCAGCCCAAACTGCCCTGGGGAGGAGAAGGAAACATTCAATGACGGCATCACCAACGGGGCTCAGTGGTATGATGTGGAAGGTAGGCTGCTTGGGTGAGCTTTGTTTAGCAACGCCTTCTGAAAGAGTACTCTTTATTGCCATTGTGCTCTTGCTGAAATAATGCAGGCTGCATCAAGGTGATGTTATAGTCAATGTTGGGTATTGATTCTACTTGTTTGCATTTCATTTGTTGGACAATAAAAATGATATGTAAAGAAATCATCGGGCTCAGTTGGTGTTAGACATTTGTTAAATATAAGCAAACATCTATAGCTTACTTTGGCATGTTGCAGTTAGCTATCTAGCTGGCTGGGTGTTGATGTTGCCTAACTTGTTTTGACGGAGAGGGGTCCCTCTCTCAGATTTACAAAGCTCTGTAGGAACACTCCTTTGTCCCATTCATATAATGTTGAATATGGCCAGTAAGATGTAAATTAATGGATGCAGCTGCTCCATGAGGCTGCTGTGCCTTGAGCATGTGGCCTTTTGAGCTGCGTTTGCTACTGAAGTTGTTTGTATCCAGAGTATTGAAGTTGTCTGTAGTTGTCATGCGGAGTCCTCCAATGCATGTCGACTTGGATGTAAGCATTGCTGACTTCACTGTAACTTTATGACTAACTGATCCTGATCTTGCTTGTTTTCCTGTTCTGTCGCACATCTCCCCCCCACCACCCCCCTTTTCATATTTTATCTATTAGTTGCAAGTGTGCAGGCAGGGATTGTGCGTTCCTTAAGCCTTGTACACCAAGTGACTGTCAGTATTATGGGTTGGCTCTTCTTTCTATGGCTATTAGTGCACTTCTGATTTTCACCAATGTCTGAGCATAAGGTTGAGCATAAGATTGTAACTCCTTTGCACTAGCATTAGTCAATGGCATGCTGGCTTTTGCCATAATTGGACCGATAGCATCACCTATTTATAGGACTACTTAGTTTTGAAGTGGTATTTAATGTCATTAGGAGTAACTCGGTTATGCCCCCCAAGCTGAAACACAACTCAAGAAGTAGTATCATTTGCATTAGAAAGATTTTTGTAATAGTATTTTCATACAGAGTTCATGTCAAACTACACATATTTACTTGGATGTTTTTAACATCTAATCAGATTTGAAAAACATATTACATTTTTCTTTTTTAATTTCCTCTTACCACTACTTCTAATAATATAATGTTTCCTTAACCTATGTTTTGCATAATATTCTGATAATCATATTAACTGCTTCCTCTGACCCAGTATTTTTAAGCTTTTTCCTTGTAGTTTTCTGATTATTTAATGCATTTTTACCTTTAGCCGAATAGTTTCCCAGAGTGGCTACAGAGATCAGCCATGAGACAGTCCCTGCTCTTAGGCTTACAGTCTAAAATTCAAAACACAAAAGGAAAAAGAGTTTGGAGGGAGGAGGAAAAAACCAAGCTCAGACGCTAGATAATGAGCAGGTGGAATGGAAGCAGTTCAAGAAGAGGAGGAGCCAAGTGTTCTCGGTCTCTCAGCTGAGCCTATGGAATGGCCCTTCTTCCCTTCTCCATCTCTCTTGCTGCAGCCTGAGGGAAATTTATGCTTGGATTTTAAATATTCAAAGTCAAGCCAGAGCTCTTTATACTTGTGTGTTCCTTCCCCAAACAACTTTTTAATTTGACCTGTTAAAAATATTTGGTCAATTGATCAGTATAATGCTTGCCCAACAACAAGAATATTTTGATTGCCAGGTATCATGCCAGACTAACTTACTTTTAGAATTGGCATAGTTTTATTGCTTCACAATTACAGTTAGCTTTAAAAATGAAGGAGTACTACTTTAAATGTGAATCATTCACATCTGTAGAAGGCTTGCTTAGCATTTAAGTAATTTTGTTTTTATAATCAACCTATGTATCAGATGTGTTGATGAATAAAATCTCTCTTTTGTCCTAGTAGCATTAAATGTTTTAGAAGTATTGGGCCAGTCTTTGATCCTTATTTTGACTGGCCAGATGTCCAACCTTGTCTGTGCAAACAGAAGTCTTTCTTCATGCTGTTTACCAGCAGTTGCTGCCTCCTTTTCCTGCTTCCTCTCCGCTACAGACGCACCCGAATGGTGGTGGAAGCTGTGGGTTTACTATATCAACAAGCATCACTGAGTTAAATGGAGTAGGGATGAGCAAATGCTTGTGAGACCTCCCACTGTCCATTGAATGCGAACCAGGATATCCTGAAGGGACTAAATGAATTCAGTTTTCACACTGGCAAGTTTCACTCAAAAGTTCTGCACTGCAGTTTTCGTCAGAGGAAAACTATTGAAATTAATGGACCTGAGATACCCCTGTCCCTTAATTTCAATGGGTTCTACTTAGAGCAGGACTAACATTGGATACAGTCCTCTGTTAGGTAGAATGCAGGTTCATTGACAGCAGTGTCCCCTGTGCTTAAATTGCTGTTTAAAAATGTGTTTTTAAATTTGTATATTTGTTTTTAATTGTTGTAAACCACCCAGAGAGCTTCAGCTATGAACAAACGCAATCAATCAATCAATCAATCAATAGTGATTTCACAGTGTGAGGGCGTCCTTATGGTAAAAACATTGGGTTGTAGTCAGCTATTACTCAGAATAGACCCATTGAAATTAATGGCCCTAAGTTAGTCATGGTCATTAGTTTCAGTGGGTCTACTCTGAGTAAACATTAGTTGAATGCAACCCATTTTAGCCAAGGAAAAGCTGTGTTATTTTCTAACCATCAAGAACATATTGGCAATTATTGATGTTTGTAGTCTGGCTGTGTTCTTGCATATTTTCCGGCTGATGAGCTTTGCTCTCTCGTATTTCATTTCCCACTATGATACTCGGTGATGTGGGTTTTTTGGAAAAATTTGAATTTAAAAATTAAGGTAGTTTGCATCGAAAAACTTTCTGATGCCCTTTAGAGAGTGATCTAATTTAGCAAGTTTGTTTTATTTGTATTTGAAAAACAAAGCTAAAAACTTTGAAACTGCCAAGTTTGCCTAATATTATATTGCAATTTGCAACCATTCGTGGTTATTAATGGAATTTCTGAAATGGAAAAATTTCTGTGGAAAAATAAACCACTGACACATTTTACATCCCAACCTTACTAGTGATGCTGTTTGTTGATTGTGGACAATGCAGTCCAGACCAGCACCTTGGTAGTTGCACATCTCAGGCGGAAGCATTTTTAGGCAAGGACTCCATGGCCTTTAAAAACTCACCCCCAAAGGTAAATCTCTTGCAGCTTGAGTATCGGCACATTTGCCTGGAGGTGAACTAGCTCAGTGGCATTTGCTCTCAAGCAGATAAACCCATAGCATTTATATTCCCACACGTTGTTGCTGTGACGTATTGACATAGCAGCTCCCTGGGTATTTTAGATCAATGGAAGCTACGACGTTTAGCATTTACTGTCTGTAAATATGAGGGCATTATTTGAAAGCGGGTGAGGAACAGTTGAGTATGACTTAGTCAGATACAACCCAAGGCCCAGTGCAGATGTAACACTGCCTGTTTGCCTCTAGCCATGGTTGCAAACCATGGTTAGCATTAACCATATGCTTAGCTGGGCTGGGCTCCTTTGGGAGGAAGGGTGGGATATAAATCTAATATGACCTTTGTTGTCTTGTTGACCTTTGTTTTTATTGTGTTTTTAAACGGTTTTTACTGTACGCTTTAATTTGTTGAAAACTGCTTTTATCTTTTTGAAAAATGAAATAGCAGTTTACAGATGTTTATAAATAAATAATAAACATTTGTGCCAACATAATACTAAGCATAGTTCAAACCAAGGAGGAAGAGAAATTATCCCCCCAGCCGCTGCCACCTCAATTCCTGTGCCCTATGAAAGTTCCATTAAGGAAACAAGTTTCCACCTGAAGCTGCTGCCTGAGGACTGTGGCTGAGAACTCAGTGTTGCCATTAACTGGGAGCTGTCTCACAGAGGAATCTTTTTAGTGAGAGGGCACTTGCTTGGATATCAAGGAGAGCCACGTAGCAGAGAGTGCATGTTTGCCCCAGATCTGCTTCTGCCTGCAACTGTGTGTACCACTTACCTAGGAGTAAGTTCCATTAAACGCTGGGGTTTACTGCTAAACCAGCGTGCCTAGAATTGTACTGTTGATGTGGCTTCAGTGTGTCAGAGCACGTTCACTGTGTGCTAAACAGGAAACGAAGCAATGCCTTTCGATCAGAGGTGACTGCCATGAATGTGGCGTGACGAGAATGGAGCAGGCAGGAGGGGCTAAAAGCTGTCTAGGGAAATAGCTATGCCCCCTCCATTTTCTCTCCTGGGTGGGATTTTTCTATCAGTTTGCACTTCCAAAGAGATTCTTGACTTGAATGGACAGGTTGAGCCTTTTTTCTCTCATATTTCTCCAACCCTATTATCCTCCTCCTCTCCCTATTCTCTCCCACCCCCCAAAATGGATCTGACTGGCAGTTGTTTTTTGGTTTTGATCTGTTGCAATCAACCCCATGCTGCATTTTCTGGAAATGTGTAGAGCCAGCTGAGCATTGTGGTTATTGTGTCAGACTAGGGCAGGTCAGCCCTGGGTTCAAATCTCCACTTGACCACAAAACTTACTGTATGACCTTATCTGTCAGCCTAGCCTACCTCGCAGGGTGGTTGTGAGGATGAAAATGGGGTAGAGGAGGAGGTACACTGCCTTGAGCTCCTTGGAAGAAAGGTGTGGGATGTTTAATATAATAGCTCCTACAAAGGAACATAGCTTGCAGCTTGTTTTCCATTGAGTGCCATCTTTGAAAGAGATGCCTTGGTTATGTAACATGGGTGACTTGCAGAGCATTAGCCTGTGGAACAAACAACAAAAAGCCTTTGTTACTGTGGTACTGAAACCTGTACAAGTTTACATAGGCATTTAGAGAGCAGTGTGTAGGTCCCTGCTGATCTGGCTGGGACCTCTAATCCTGCATTTATCACCAAGGGTTGAACTGCTGAAGGTTAAGAACAGAGAAGATCCTGTCTGATAAAATTGCTCTGCAAAGATGTGAAATGCTTTTGACTTGGCTGAAGGGATGGCAGTTTTTTCCACTTTGGAAAAAAGTATGGCTCCTGCTGAGTCACATTTGGAGCTTAAAGGTGTTGTTTCCTATATCCCTTTCTAGAGGCAAAGCCTTGGGACCTGGGTTTGATTCTTGGCTTAATTTCTTCCACTTTGGCGTGGACAATGAGCTTTCCCAGCCTGGTCAGATAACTGCTAATTTATTATACATTTTTGGAAAGTTGTTTGTTCACTTTGCGTTTAGATACTTCTTAAGTTATTATAACCAAATTTTAAAAGATTTTTCCTGAGATCAAAGAGCAGGCTTTCATCTATGTTTGGGTACAATTGGATCCCAATTGAATTGAGATGGCAGACTGAACTAGAGATGTGAAGGCCCAGGGGAAAAAAATTCAGAGAAAAGACACACACACACCCCCGGCCCCCCAATTTTCTGCTTTTTTTCCCCTGGGCCTTCACGTCTCTAGACTGGATCTTTCAAAACTACACCGATTTTTTTTGTTAAAATTTGCAAGCAACTCCAAGTATGAGGCTGTTAGTTTGAAATAAACGAAAACAAATTCTACTGATGGCAGAAGTCTCTTTTGAGTTTGAATTACTTCAGAATTCTTCTCTTTATATTCCTTAGGTGGCATGCAGGATTATAACTACTTGTGGGCCAACTGCTTTGAAATCACCTTTGAGCTTTCCTGCTGCAAATACCCACCGGCTTCACAGCTTGAGCAGGAATGGGAGAATAACCGGGAATCTCTTCTCACCTTCATTGAGAAAGTAAGACCATGTTTTGGTCCTTTGGGGTGCGATAGTGAACCATCCAGATACCTTTTGCCAGCTGGTTGAAATGTCAAATGATCCTGTTCCTCAGTAGGTGCATACGTGCATTGAAAGGTGATGAGGGGAGAGTGCTGCTGTTACACTCAGGTCCTGCTTGTGGGCTTCCCTTTGGGGCATCTAGTTGGCCGCTGTGAGAACAGGAAGCTGGTCTAGATGGGCTACAGGCCAGATCCAACAGGCTCTTCTTAAGTTCCTATGTACAGCCGTAGCTGTAGGCATGATGCCATTCAAATGCTTCTCCTGTGCATAGCGGTGTTCTGAGGATAGAGAGAATATTTTAGTGAAATACTCCAAAGCCACATTGATCTTAATTCAGTATCGATTTTGAGATGGGCCTCTCAGCAAAAGCGGTGTGTGAAAAACAGCATCCATGTCTCTGCAACAGTGACCAGGTGTCTTCATCTACCATTGCCCTTCACAAGCCTAATTAAAAAAGAGCACAAACTGTCTCTTTGCTGATGTTTTACAGAGTTCTTTTGTAGCAAGGTTGAATGGCAGTCTCTGTTCTGTTGTAGTGGAGGATTCTGTGGGACAGATGCAGTCTCTTCTTTTTCTCCAGGAAAAGACATGGGAAGCGGCAAGCATTTAGACTATAATCTGCAGCAGCATCTCACATTTTGGACAGACCTAGAAGCTGATGGCAGATCTTTGTCTCTTCTACTAAATGTCCTGTAACTCAGATAATAAAATGTGATTTGCAAAAGTACAGGTGTACTTTCAAGTAATACCCAAATATACCAATCTCTGATTCTGTTGAAGCATTGGAGGTGCCACTGGGCTGCATGCCTTTTTTATGCCTTGGTAGTCTAGTTATGGATAAGGCCATGCTGTATATGCCGTTGTCAGACGTGAGGTTGTTTGTCTACAAATTTAATAGAGCTGTCTACCTTTCATGAGGGGTGGTGCGTGTAAAGAACTCTCTGCGTGAAATAAGTTGCTTATTGCGAGGGGAAAGCTGTAGTTGTAGCGATGAGGCAAAGAATGCCATTGTTTTTCATGATGTGCTCCTCTTCGGTCTATTTCACTTCTCATCTGTGCAGGTTCACATTGGAATCAAAGGGTTCGTGAGGGATTCAGTGACGGGGGCTGGCTTGGAAAATGCAACCATTGCTGTGGCTGGGATTGTGCACAACATCACGGCTGACTGGTTTGGTGACTATCACAGACTGCTGGTGCCTGGGACCTACAACGTCACAGCTGCTGTCGTGGGGTAAAGTCTCCCATCTGCTGCTGCCTCTGGGCACTCAGCAAAGCTGCACCTAGTTGGAAACCCCTTCCTGAAACAGAAGAGGCTATTCCTGCTGCCTTGTCTCCTTTTGCCACAAACCATGTGCTCATATTGTTTGTGCAAAGAGAAGCAAGAGGCAGGCAAGGCCAAGGGCAAGCAAGGGCCTCCTTGAGTTCACCTCTTGAGTTCCATGAGTGCTGAGTATCATTCCTGCCCTTAACACTTCTTTTTGGGAGGGGTTTGTGGGGAAGGTTTGGGACTGCATGTTGATAAGCCATTTCGTCTGAGCAAACAGAGTTGGGTTTGGACTTGGGGATCCTGGGGGTCAAATCTCCAGGCGGATATAGAAATTCACTATGTGGCCTTGCCACTTTTCAGCCTTGGCTTCCCACCTGTGAAATGGGAATAACAATGAAGATGCATAAAATATGTAGCATGTTTAGCAAAGTATTTATAAGCGACAGCAGTACAATCCTGTGCATATGTACTCATGAGCAAGTTCTAGTGGGCTCAGTTTGTTTCTTTATATACGTATTTATAATTCACACATTCATAAGAATATATCAAGGTGGAGTGCAACATATACAAGTAAAATAAGTAAAAACATGTTTTTAGAAACAAAAAAATAGTTAAAAAGAAAAAAATCAAATTACAAAGGCCTGTCTGAACAATATAATCTTCACAAGACTCTGAAAGAAGGGAGGGATGGTTCCTGC
Organism: Rhineura floridana; assembly: GCF_030035675.1. NCBI lineage: Eukaryota > Metazoa > Chordata > Lepidosauria > Squamata > Rhineuridae > Rhineura > Rhineura floridana. The sequence continues at coordinate 18,432,819 of NC_084500.1, read as the reverse complement.
TGAACCTCGATTGGTAGGGAGTTTCACAGGGCAGGGCCTGCCACACTGAAGGCTGGGTCCCTGGTGGAGGCCAACCAAGCCTCAGGGGCCATGTGGGGAATCACCAAATGTGTCCTATCAGAATATCTCTGAAATGGGGCTTTCTTCCTAGTAAGCATGTTAGGATGCAGCCTGAAAGTCTGGGAGGGCAATCTTCATCCAGGTACTGGTGGCCTCAGATTCTGAATAGAAAGGTTTTCCTGGGTGGAGGTCCTCAGGGTTGCTTTTGGGATGTTTCCAGTCCTTGTACTGCTTGATTTTGGAGTTGGCCGTTATTTCCCATCATCCTAGGCCAGGCCAAGCTGATCTGATTTCAAGCTGAAGGCAAGTTCTTGTATCCATTTTTTTTGCAGCTATCTGCCAGTCACCAAAGAGAATATTGAAGTGAAGGAAGGGAATGCAACTGTTGTGGACTTCTCCATGCAACCTACCATAGCGATGCTGGCCACTGACCTGACCCAGGATGCACCGGTAGCTGCCACAGATCCCGTAACCAACACCACAAACACCACGGAGGCTGACAGGACAGCTTCCCCCCACCAGGTGATCCAGCCGGAGGAATTCCGTCATCATCACTTCCCTGACATGGAGATCTTCCTGAGGAAATATGCCACGGAGTATCCAAATATTGCTCGCCTCTACTCAGTGGGCAAGTCAGTGAAGCAGCTGGAATTGTATGCAATGGAGATATCTGATAACCCGGGCATCCATGAAGCAGGTAGCTTGTGTAGCCCATGACTCTTTCTCCCACTTCTGTGTGTGTGTTTCAGTGAACACTTCAAAGCAGGAAGGATACCAGTGTCTTTGACGGGATATTCCTCCATGGGTGCGGGTGCTGGGGAACTGCTGAGATGCCAAACTTTGTCTGTTTGAAGGCATAAGAGAGCAATTTAGCCGGGGGGTGTTTGTATACATTACTGTGGCTGCTCCTATCCAGCAAAATTCTGCAGGCAGCATCCCTGAACGTTTAGCTGTCTTCCTCCATTGAGCTGGGCAGGATGTGGAGATTACATTGCCCAGGAAGCTGCTTTATCCTGAGTCAGTCCCTTGATCTGTGTTCTCTGCGCTGACAGGTAGTGGCTCTCCGGGGTTTTCCCAGCCCTATCTGGAGATTTCAGTTGGGTATTGAACCTGGGACCTTCTGCATGCCAAGCAGATGCTCTGCCATAGAGTTGTGGCCCTTCCACCAAAGAAAAAGCATCTTGGTATTGGATACCTTGTGCTGGGCTGTGCAAGAAGTTATTGGTTTACAGCAGCCTTTCCCATTTCCTTTGGCTTCTTTCTTGAATCACTGGGAGGCACGTCCCTTAATACAATGCAGCACATAAAGTGGAGAATTAGCTTTATTAATGAATCAACAGCCAGCTCCTGATTCTCTTGCTGCCTTTATCCGATTTTTGTAGATAGAGTATCAAAATCTCTCTTGCCAAGTCCCAATTCTCAGGAACATGTTGTGCTAGCCAGAACTGTGAGGAACCTCTCTCTGGAATAAAGAATTTGTAACCCAGAGAATTCTTAGGTTCAGTAGAACAGTGTGTGTCTGGATAAGGAAACAATGTTATTTTGATTATATTTTACAGCCTGAGTTTAGGATTTTTATTCTGTAGCTTTAGATCTTATTGAGACTCCTTTGGGCCGCTGTTTTCTTAGGGCAAGTTCCATTATTGCTTCTGTTTAATATAATTAGTCCATTGTTTTTGCGTAAATGCCTTAAGTGAGGACCTCATTATCCTAATTGCCTCTGAGACAATTGTCTAGAATTACTCTTGTGTATATATATATGGGAAGACAGTTGGAGAAATTCGTAGTTTATAAATGTGATGTACGTTTTTAAATATAACTTTGTGTGATATCCAGTATTGGTTGTAGTTGAAGTAGACCCATTGAACTCAATGGACCTAAGTAGCAAGACCGTTAATTTCAATGGTGCTACTCTCATTACGACTAGTGGGAGGGTCACATGCCAGGTGCTTCTGTTCCTAAGCTAATCTTTTAAATACCCTTTGCTACATCAGCACTGACACCTGTTGACGTTGGCATCCAATGCCATAATCTTCTGGCATAAAGTCTTGTCCAGCCCAATACTTTGTTTGGGTGCAAGGCATGGTCAAGCGTGGTGTCTCCATGCCAACAATGAGGCACTTGGGATGTGCATACCTTGCTAAGCTTGGGGCCATTTCAAATACTCTTGACAGTCTCTTGCACCCAAAACAGGGGTTGGACTAGGTGCCATTCTGTGCCTTCTCGTAGAGGAGACTCTCCTGAGGTGTGAGTGATCTGCAGTGCCCCAGAGTTTATTGTGGGATGTGCACCCTCTGTTCATTACTCAGAAATTGGCTATTATTAGTCTAGGCATGCCAATCTTTACAATGTTTTGTGCTGTCAGCTGGTCACTTCCTGTTTGGAGCACGGTCGCTCCCATTTTCAGAGTCTGGGAAGAGGCCTCTGCAACCACATGGGGCCTTGGAAGACTGCTCAGGAGGAGGCCCTGCAGTGTTCAGAGCGGTTCAACCTGAAATAAGGCCAGCCTGACAACTGGATAAAGAAGCCCCATTTTGCATTGAGGTGGACTTTGCCACGCTTCATATGTTAATTCTTATGCTCACCAGACTGTCTCGGAGTCGTATCTTTCACAATTACTTTGAACGTTTGTGTGTATTCTTTCCTGTTTTCACTGAAATAGAGTTTCCCAGATGCGCTACTTCATCCTGCTGAAATGAGTTGATGTGGCTTAAACACATTTCCTTCTCTGTTCCCACCCCCACCTTCCATCCAGGTGAGCCAGAGTTCAAGTATATTGGGAATATGCATGGCAACGAGGTGGTTGGAAGAGAGCTGCTCCTTAATCTCATCGAGTACCTCTGCAAGAACTATGGCACTGATCCTGAAGTAACTGATTTGGTCCAAAAAACTCGGATCCACATCATGCCGTCCATGAATCCTGATGGCTATGAAAAAGCCCACGAAGGTAGCTCTGTGTTCTTGGTTTGTGTTTCTACCAGCGGCTTCAGAAAGGCTAAACTTTTCCTCTTGGGAGGCAACAGCCTTCAGTCTTCTGTCCCACACATTGCCCTGCTTTAATCACAGCCTACGTCAAGGGCCCCACTTCCTTGTTTTTCTTTTGCTGTGCCAGAATTTCTCCTCTCCCTTTCTTCGTCGCGTCTTCTCCCTATTCTGTCCTTTAAGGTTAACTTATTCCATTCATCTCCATTTTGATGAGGCACAGTACAAACTTGGCAAGAATCTGGTGCAGGAACTGTTCGTCAGAGCGCCCAATGTTTTAAAATGCTGCAAAAGAATAGTTATTTCCGGAGTGCCTACCAAGGCCAGGCACTTTGCGTAAAGCAAAGATGTGGTGCAAGTCCTGCTTCCATACTTGGCAATGTGCAAGGCGCACAAGGAGAGAAGAGTGGAAGGAATAGGCTGATTCTTGTCAGGCACTTAAATATTTTATCAGTAGTTGCTGGGTTGTGTCAGGGAGGCCAACGCCAGGGCAGGTGAAGTCGGGGCCTGGAGGACATAACCTTGGGCTTATGAAGGGTACTGGAGGAGCCGATGGCCTGGTTAGAGCCTCAGCAGGGCCCTGCAGCATCCTGTCACCGCAGTGGCCAACCAGGCACCTCTTTCTGGGCAGCTCACCAGCGTGCGTCTTCTTTCCTCAGGAGACAGATCGGGGATTGTTGGCCGAAACAACAGCAACAACTATGACCTGAATCGCAACTTCCTGGATCAGTTCTTCCCGGTCACTGACCCTCTGCAACCAGAGACCATAGCTGTCATGGGCTGGTTGAAGACCTACCCCTTTGTGCTCTCTGCAAATTTCCATGGAGGTAAGAGCACACAGGCCCCAGCCTGGTCAGGGCACCTGTAGCACTTCTGTCTTAGAGGGAGGATTGCCCTGCTCTGTATCCTGCATGCAAAGCTTAAGTAAGGAGCCGCGGAGTGAAATTGGCTCTGTCTCTGTCTGCAGAAGCTGCATCCCTTTGAAACGTTTCTGTCTGACCTCAGATGGGGCAGGAGGGGGGGAATCCTTGCAAGAAAACTTGGCAAGTGGCTGAAAGGGCCCTGAGAAACTGCCCAGCGGGGGTGGAGAACAGGATGTGGCGACAGATCTGATTGCTGTTTCCCCCCATCCCTCACAGGGCTGTCCACCTGTATGTCCCCTGATGCCACCATGACATCAGGTGGCTTCTTTGCCCCACTGGTTGGCAGTGCCTGTAAATCCTTTTTGGCTGAGCCAGGTTTTTACCCGTCACGCATCTGGTGTCATACATGGCACTAGGTATGGGCCAGGTGGGCATGGCTTGGCTGAAACAGCTCTGCTGGCCAAGTGGGCAAATGACCTGGTGGGTTTAATTAGGCCCCTGCGGCAGAGGTTCCCCGCCTCAGCTTTACAGTGATAGAATTCGTTGCACAACTTCCGTTGTGCAGCCTTCTAAATCGGGTTCTTAACCTGTGGTCCTTGAACCCTTAGGGAGTCCATGAACGAGGCACACACACACAAAATTAATCCATTTCCACTGCAATAAAATAAACTGCATGCCAAATTTTGTGTGTATATGTGCATTTTTCTGAAGAGGGGGTCCGTAGCTCTCATCAGGGTCCCAAAGGGGTCTGTGATTCTAAAAAGGTTAAGAACCGCTGCTCTAAATACATGCTGCTGCTGCTGCTGCTGCTGATTTACCTGCCCTTCACTCTGAGGTCCCAGGGTGGATTGCAAGAGTTTAAAATACATTGTTAAAAAACAATTAAAAGCAACTTAAAGTCACAAACATCACAAAAAATAGGGTGGGTCCTATATGTATTTATGGTATTGTGAAATAGTTTGGAGATGTTTCGTAGGAAACTATGCATAACTGAAATAAGAAAATAAGTTCTTACTGGTTGTATTTTCTTACTTTGTACTCTCTGGTCTGAGGCCTTCTGGATGTCTGTAATGGAAGCACTCGAGAAGGCGAAGCAAAGCCTTTTTAACCAGTTTTCCCCCCAAATCTCGTTGACTGACCTGTGGTTCCTGAGGCTGCTGGACTGCTATTGCTGTAACACAAAGATGATACCTCTCAAAGTAGAATTTTGTCTGATATCATTTAATCAGTTGTTCTAGGCCAGGAGTATTTGTTCAACTACTAAGTTGCAACCAGTAGTGAAATGCCTTTTGCAATCAGCATCACAGCTTTTCATCGGCTGTTTAATTTTGCAATGCCGTCTCCTGTGGGGGGTTTTAAGGACTAGTGACATGCGCTTGCTGACTTGTTCTCTCTTAGACTTGAGCGAATTCCAGGAGCTGAATTGGCTGCTGCTGCATCTTCGTTGTTGCTTCAGGTTATCTCGCTTAGACCTGTGGTCAGTCCTTGCATCTAGAGAAGTAGCAGGCTTGTTCTTCAGCATGTTGGCAGAACAGCTGCCTTCCGCACTAGGATTAGTTCTCCCATAGAGAGAAAAACCTGCAAGGTCAATGTATTTTCTTTTCTTTCAGGCTCTTTAGTGGTTAACTACCCCTACGATGATGACCAACAAGGAATTGCAACATACAGTAGATCCCCTGATGATGCAGTCTTCCAACAAATTGCTCTGTCCTATGCCAAGGTAAAGTTTCCTCAGGAGTGTACTCCAGGGATCCTGAAATCTGACTCTGGGAGCTCTCGGTTCTTGCAATAGTGCTGTGCCATGGTACTCTTGAAATACCAACATGTTTTCTTTATTCTGTAAACACTGACGTATTAAGTTGCATATACAAGATCATGGCAGGAAGGTTAGCTATGAGAAAGAGACAGAGTGATCATGCGTTGTGAGCAAAGCAAGATGTCCATTTCAGACAGTTAACGGCCGGCACTGTTCGCAGACAGAGCTACGCCTCGTGATGTGGGCTTGTCCGCTCGTTGGGGCAAAAGGGCTTTCCCTGATGGCTTTGGCTATAGTGCTTGGCAGATTTCTGTTCTCTGTCTCTATCTGCACACGCACTAACAATTGTCTTAAAGCCTTTTATTTTGAGGGAAGTATACAAACATTAACAATCAACTCGTCGTGTTTAAACAAAGTCGAGGTACAGTCAAGAATAAAAAGAACTCTTATAGATCACATTGCTGAACACTTGTGTATGTAACCCGGCCATAGAGAGTGATGAGTAGCTGGTGGACGTTTCCCTGACCCCTGAACATTTTTGTAACTAAAAAAAGGAAACCATACTTCATCAAATAGATCACATTTAGAAGTCCCAGTGACTACTCTCCTGTGCTGTGTCAATTTTTCTGAAAGGGCTACATTCCACACCTTGTGAAGCCATCCCTCCTGAGTGGGGTATGTGTGTGTTGCCCTTCCAATGGTTCGCTGTTTCCATGTGAGCTTCCGCTAGGAGCAAGACAATAAGATCTTTATGTGCCACCTTTGGATTTTTGTTGCTTTCAAGAGACAGCAGCTCTGGTACCAGGTCAAGAGTTAAAGATTAGGCCATCATGAGTGCCAGAGCTTCAAACACCTTCTGCCAAAAGTCTGGTATAGCTCTACATTCCCACAGCATATGGTGGAAAGTATTAGTGCACCCCCTCCAACACTATGGCGAGAAATCCTTCAGCACTCGTGATAATCATATTGGGGTCCAGTGCCACCGTTACTGGAGTTTTAGCATAGCCTCCTGGATCCTTGAGGAGATCCAAATCTTTTCCCATTCACCCTCAAATTTTATTCCATGATCCCCCTCCCTGGCATTCTGTAAGCCTTCTGTATCCCCCTTTTCCAACCAGAAATTTATATATTTCTGACCCTGCCTCCTGTAGCGCCTTGTTGGGTCTCACACACATATGTTCATATATTATGAGAGAGCGAAGGCATACTCCTTTTCTCACGAGAGATTTTGCAGATATCACCATCTGTACCCTTTGAAACCAATTGCTTGTGATGCCTTTTAGTTTTTCCTTTAGTAAAGGTTCTGCCAAAGGTTGTCCTTTAACTACGAGATCTCTAATTCTAGAGATCCCTTTCGAGTCCCAGTCCTGGAATTGTTTGTATTTATCTTGGTGACAGAACTCTGGATGATCAAGAATGGTTATGAGGGGATTTGGTGGGAGACAAAACTTTACTCCTGTGCTTCCATATGAGTGTTGTCTTCAGAAATGGATTTTGTAATTTGTGAATTGTTGGCCATGAGGGAGATAATAATGGAACTGCTTGTTTGTTTTGTCTAGCTGTAGCTGCACCCTGGGAATATTGATAGAGCCCTGGATAATTCTAATAAATTGTTTCAATTGAAAAGCACGAAAGATTAGGCACTCCAAACCCCCTTATCTCTGACTCTGTATAATACACTGTTGCCCACTGCTCTCTTTCCATTTGGTTATGAAGTTGTTCAGTAGTTGCTGCCACCACTTGAATGAGGCTTCTGGTATTGTAACAGGACGGGTTTGAAAAAGAAACAGGAATTTGGGAAGATTAGTCATATTAATTGCCGCATTACGACTGAGCCAGTACAATTGTCGATGTTGCCGGCTTAATAGTTCCCTACTCACCTTTCCGTGCAATGTCCCAAAGTTCCATTTCAGTGGCTGATCTGCGGCTTTGGGGATCATCACTCCTAGATAGCAAAAAACCTCATAACAAGGAGCAAACCCCGAGGAATTGAGCAAGTCCTTTTGTTCAGCATGAGTCATATTTATCTGCATACTCACTGATTTAGACTAATTAACCTCCAGTCCTGCAAATGTGTGAAATGTGTGTTGCTCTTCCTTTAGAGGAGCTAATGCGGACACTGGATTACTTAGCATGAGCAGCATGTTGTCTGCAAAGATGTTAGTTTTGTGCTCATCTCCCCCAGTCTTCACCCCAGAAATATCTAAGTTACATCTAATTCGAGCGGCTAGTGTTTCTATGGCTATGGCAAACAAAATAGGGGACAGTGGGCAGCCCTGTTTGGTGCCACGACTGAGGCAAATGTTGGGGGAGTTGAGCCCATTTACTGTGATAGATGTGGAATAAAGCTGATTTATCAAAGAACTTACTTCCAAATTGCATTTTAGTAAGCACCTGTTTAAGAAAGGACCAATTAATACGACTGAAGACCTTGAATGTGTCTAAAGACACAAGAGCTGCTTTGGCTCCAGTGAACAATATTTAAAACCCTCCTGATGGAGTCAACAGTGTTTCTTTGGGGGATAAACCCTGTTTGGTTAGTAGAGATATGTTTCCATATGAACTTGTTCAGTCTCCTAGTCATAACAGCTGAGAGCGCTTTTCTATCAACATAGATTTAATGCTGTAGGGCAATAGGAGTCCACTGTAGTGGGCTTTCTGCCCGATTTAGGGATTACCACCAACCTAGAGTGTTTCCATGCATCGGGAATTCCAGCCCCATTCAATATACTGTTAAACAATATAGTTAACTGGGGTGTGAACTCCGTATGGAACATCTCATGGAGCACACTTGTGAAGCCATCTGGACCTGGAGACTTTCCATTTTTAACCCTTTAATGACCTCACCTACTTTGTCTTCTGAGAGAGGTCTGTTTAAGTAATCCCTGTGCTCCTCTGACAGCCCAGTCATATTTACACTCTCAAGGTAAGCATTGGTGGAGCATATTGATGGGTCATCAGAGGAGTAAAGGGAAGTATAAAAGTTGGCAAATTCAGCTCTCATTAATTGGGCATCATGACAAATAGAACCTGGTTTGGATTTAAAACCCCAGATCATGTTTTTATCTCTTTTACATTTCAATGCATAAGCAAGAAGTCCGAAAGATTTGTCTCCAAATTTGTAGCATTTACTATGAAAATGAGCCAATAGCCCTGTGTATTTTTTCAGTGTCTAGTAATTGTAACTGTCTTTTTTGACTGCAGTTTATGATATATTTTCTGTGAGCCTGTTTTCTTGAAGTCTGTATCCAATTTATGAATGCTGTCTTAAGATTTCAGTGGAGGCTTGCTCTTGTTCTTTCTTAATGCACTAGTTGCACGTATGCAATGCCCTCTGGTGACCACTTTTGTAGTGTCCCAGAGTGTGTGTGGTTCTATATTTGAGGTAGAGTTTTCCTTAAAATAAAGCTCAATTATCTGCTTCAGATTATTCTTAACTATCTCATTGGTGAGCAGTCCAGAATTGAACAACCAAGTATAAGATCTAGGTGGGGAATCTCGCATGCACCAACAATTGTTGTGTGAATTTGGACATTAGAGCCACTGGCCTACACTGGTTGGTGTAAAAAGAAAAAGGCCAGGCAGACCCTTGAGAGCCAGTGTAGTGTAGTGGTTAGAGCGTTGGACTGGGAACTGGGAAACTAGGATTCAAATCCCCACTCAGCCAGGAAGCTCACTGGGTGGCCTTGGGCCAGGCACTGCCTCTCAGCCTAACCTACCTCACAGGGTTGTTGTGGAGATTAAATGAGGAGGGGGAGAACCATGTACACCACCTTGAGCTCTATGGAGAAAAGGTGGGATATAAATGCAGAAATAAATAAATAATTTAAACCTCCACTCATCCATAAAACTTGCTGGATGATCTTGAGCTAGTCACCCTCATTCACTCTAACCTACACTGCAGGATGGCTACAAGGAAAACTGTGTGTGTGGTGTGTGGGGGGGTGTGGGGGGTGTGGGGTGTGTGTGTTCGTTCGTTCGTTCGTTCCCTTGGACCTTGAACAAACTGTTTTTACATTAGTTGTTTACACTACTTGAGTGTATACACCACTTTGTGAACAGAAGTTGGAAAACGGTTTGCAAGTCACATATATAAGTAGTCTGAAGTACGGGACTTGGATTTTTCAGAACCTGAATTCAAAAGCTTTGTGTCTTCTTACAGAGACACTCGTAAACAAGCACACATTAACACCATCTTCTTTGAGCTGTGTCTGTGTCTTCAAGTGCAGCATAAGAACTGGGAAATATAAGCATTAACTCTAGCGCTAGCAGGAAATCCAATTTTCACAGGTGGTCATCCTTTGTTCTTCCAGGAAAATGCACAGATGTTCCAGGGTCACCCCTGTGAAGAGATGTATTCTGACGAGTACTTCCCCCACGGTATCACTAATGGAGCTCACTGGTATAACGTCCCAGGTAAAGCATCTGACCTGGAGGAGTCTGCAGAACCAATCCGGATTGCTGTGGGCTCTGAGTGGATTCCCCATCCACTCTTTGTGGTTTTGCATTGCAACTGGGAGAGAGGCTCCTCTTTTTGACAAACAAGTTTCAGATATGGCAAGAAGCTGTTTTAGACTAAGATGATTGTACAGATCTAGCAAGCTGTATCCACTTGACTTTGGTTGGCAAAGTTTAAAACATAAGCCAGGTATGGGGAACCTTTGGCCCTCCAGATGTTGGTGAACTACAACTCCCATCAGCCCCAGCAAGCATAGCCAAGGATGACTATGGGAGATGTAGTTAACTAACAACCAGAGGACCAACGGTTCCCCACAACTGACGTAAGCTAACTTGCTACATCTCTCTTATGCCTGGGCATAGGTGCCAGGGACAGATTAGCTCTATGTTCTTCCTGACAGTTTTTCCCATCCCCAGCTTCCTCTTATGTTGTGAATTTGCTTGATTTTTGCCTCTCTTTCCAAAAAGAAACAAAAGCATACTTTGTATATTAAAGAACAATCCTGCTCTCGTTTTTGTAGGGCTCATTTTAAGTCTGGGCTGTCTCTCTCCTTTGTACCTAATCCTAGTCTGTTCAGAGGCGGCATTCTTCGTTTCCAAGTGCTCAAGGCATCATCGTGGAGTTAGAATTCCAGCTCTCAGTTCTTAGAAGTGGCAGATTTACTTGTGTGTATCATGCTAACGAAGATGCTTGTTCTGCAGAGGCCTCTGATGGGGATCTTCTGATATGTCTTTGTTCTTCAGGTGGCATGCAGGACTGGAATTACTTGAACACAAATTGCTTTGAAGTGACTATTGAGCTGGGCTGTATCAAATACCCACATGCTAAGGAGCTGCCAAAGTACTGGGAGCAGAATCGCAGGTCTCTGCTGCAGTTCATCAAGCAGGTGAGGGGGTGTGTGTAGTCCTCTCCAATGCTGCCAGGGACAGTTTTTTCCATAGACCATCCTGAGGTACCCATGTTGGCAGAAGAGCTGTTGCTGCATCAGTCTGCTGTGCCATGAATTGTCAGCCATAGGCATGAGGTCATCTCCTTTCTAAAGATGCTATCCTCATCTTGATAAACTGAACACCAAGGCTGCTGTAGTCCAGTAATTTGTTATGGCCACAGACCAGCAAAACTCAATACAAATATAGAGAATACAACAATTAATAACCAAGTACAAATTATAGAATTCCTTCAATCAAGAACCCAATGGGGCTTTTTTTCCTGATCTGCATCAAGGTCAGAAAAAACCTAGCAATGCTTTCAGTAACAAAAGATGATACATTACTTGGACAAAACAGCACTGAATTTATAAGAGATCTTCCTGGAAAACAGCTAATAGAGGGAGCGTTAACTGTCCTTTACAAGGCTCCTGTAGCAAGAGGGTGTTGTTTAAGTTTATTGCCTGCAACTCACTCAAAGGTCCCAGGTCAAGTCACAACGGTTTAAAATACATCATTAAAAACAATTAAAAATGATCTGAAATCACATCACAAAAGATAGGGTGGGTCCTCAAATATGCATCTCAGATGTCCAAGGCCAGGGTGAAGATGTGTGCCTAGAGAGTGGATTGGTTGGGGAGAGAATTGTGTTGGGGGATGGAAGGTTGAATGCAATGGAGAAGAAAGGAGTCTGCTGGAGGGTGAAAACATTGGGGAAGGAGCAGTTGGGATGTGTCAATAAAAGCAATTTGTGGATCTGGGGCCAGGGTGGAGGGTAGATGCAATTCCTTTGGTTATGAATAGGTTTAGGACAGGCCTCCTTAACCTAGGTGCCCTCCAGATGTTTTAGGTTTTAACTGCTATCATCCCCTGCCATTGGCCATCAAAACATCTGGAGGGCACACCAGGTTGGAGAAGCCTGGTGAGTTGTGTGTGGGCACTTCTCCAAATTGACGAAAGCCACTGAAGTGCTACTGTGTGGTGGGCAACAGCAGCATTTTCCTTGGGAACCTCTGTCTGGCAAGCTGCATTTCCTGCTGTACTCACTTTTGATGTTAGTGAGAGAAACTAGTCAGAGTTCAATTGTGCATCTAAAGATGTGCACTATTGTAGTGCCCCCTTAATGATTTGATTGAAGTTTCCACTTTTGGATAAGCAGGTTGTCTAGCTCTGTTCTAAAGGAAAAATGCAGCTTTGGCCAGGATTCACCCCCCCCTTTTCTCATTGATATGGGAATGGGGAACAAAGGTCAACTGTTAATGTGTTCAGGCCTGTGCACCTTGCCATGCAGAGCCTGGTCACAGAACTGAACAGTTTTTCCATTCTCTTTCTCCACCCAGGTCCATCAAGGTGTCAAGGGGTTTGTGTTGGATGCCACGGATGGGCGGGGCATCTTAAATGCGACAATCAGCGTTGCTGGCATCGATCACCCTGTCTCTACATATATGAGCGGTGACTATTGGCGCCTGTTGACCCAGGGGACATACAAAATTACAGCATCTGCCCGAGGGTAAGTCTCGCAGCTCTGCATCTGACATATTTTACCTTTTTTTGAAAATTGGCCAAGGCTAACCAGGAGAGAGGCCAGGTTACTGCTGTGGCTGTAGGGTCCAAGGGGTGCTCCATAAGATTAATGTGGTCTTTCTTTTGAGAGAAATAGGCACTTTCCATGTACAGAAGAGGCCTTTGCACCAGGAGTTGGTCCTTGAAAAGATGTTGTGTGGTAGAGGAAAATAGTTTGGGTTGTAAAGAAACAATTTCATGTCAACTTTAACCTTAATTTAATGTTAATTTTAAATTTAATTTTATTGTATTTTTATTTTTAAGTTGTATTTTAATTTTGTTTTTAATATGTTTTATAATCTACACTTGCTTGTATTTTAATTGTGGTTTTATCTTGTTGTACACCGCCCTGAGAGCTTGTTGCTATAGGGCGGTTTAGAAATGTAATTAAATAAATAAATAACTTGGGATTGGAAATCAGTGCCCTTTTCCAAAGTAGACAGTGAGTCTGTAGGATAAAAAGTTCTATATGTGGTCTAGTGTTAAAACTCATTCTGAGCCCCTAAGGTCTGAAAACGGAAATAAATGTTTTAGGATCAGTTACTGTAATGGCTATTAAGCCGCTTTGCAGGGCAACTGTTTAAAATACTACCCCCTTTATGGTCTTGCTTGACAGTGGCTGAATTAGAGCCTGTGGCACCATCTGTTGGTCAAAGGGTGAAATTCGTCTTCACTTCCCAGCCAGCAACCCTAAAACCCCTGACCCAGTCAGTATACAAGTGCACAGCGCTCCTTGGCAGCTCCTTTGCTCTTCCCTTCAGTTGGACAAAGGAGTCAGCCCTTAACCCCATAGCTTCCCATTGGGTGTGAACCTGGGAGCTAGAGTTAATGGCTTCCATGCACTCCACGATACCAAGCCAACTTTCAGCCATGGGGCAGCGTGGTGTTCTGTCCACTGGCTTTATGGGGAGAGTAAGAACCTAGCAGGTGTCCACTTCTTCTTGTAGAGACACTCTGTCAAGATTTCTGACATATATTTAATGTTTTTGCTGATGTTGGAGTGATGTTTTGTCCTTCCGAGTGTACCTTTCTCCAGAGGGATGTTATTGCAGCAAGCAGAAGCAGAATGTTCAATTTTATTTTTCATACTTCAAATCCCCCCCTCACCTTTGTTTCTTGGAAGGTATAATTCAGAAACCAAGACAGTGAAAGTTGGAGAAAAATCCGCCGTGCAGGTCAACTTTACTTTGACTCGCAAAGACTCCAAAATGGAGGAGGGGGCAGCACCAGACCTCAGTGTGGTCGGCATCGATGGCCCAGTCACCAAGGAGTTTGAGACCTTGATCAAAGACCTCTCAGCAGAGAACGGCTTGGAACGCCTCCTGCTCTCTTCCTCCGCAGATGTCCAGCCTCATCGCTACCGTTCCTACGATGAACTCTCTCAGTCTCTTAGAGGCCTAAACTTGAATTATCGAGAGATCACAAATCTCTCTAGGTAGGTGATGCTTCTGGGTTAAGGTGTATCCTGTTTGTCCTGGAGACACTACAACTTCGTTATAACAGTGGGTTGCATATGTAATCCTAAAAGGAGCATTTGATGAGCTTGGTCTGGGTATTTGTCATAGATGGTGACCCTGTGTGTACTCTCTGCTTAAAAAAATAACAATTCTGCTTTTGCTAAGCATGCAGAAGGGGCAATAATTGATGTATGGCCCTGAGGGTCCTAAAAAGTCCTGTTTTTTTGCTGCCACTTTGGTTTTTGAAGTGTTTAACCACACAATTTGGGGGTAGTGGGGAGGCACACGGGGCTAAAGTTGCTGTTTCTATTGCAAAGCCAAGCAATAGAATTTGGTTTGTTTTTTATCAGCTTGGGCCAAAGTGTTGAGTTCCGTCATATCTGGTCCCTGGAAATCTCCAACAAGCCCAAAGAATCTGAGCCAGAGGAGCCCAAGATCCGTTTTGTGGCTGGCATCCATGGCAACGCCCCTGTTGGCACTGAGCTGCTCCTGGCCCTGGCAGAGTTCCTCTGCATGAACTACAGAAAGAACCTGGCCATTACACAGGTAAGCGGCCGGCCTGTCTGACAGCAGCATCCTGCGGACCTGGACTGTCAGCTTCTAGGTTCTCCCTGTCGGGCACTATGTGGACGATTGGAGCTTGAAGGGGGATGTGTGGGAGATGCAGAACTCTCAAGAGATCCAAAGAGATGCTGAGAGCAAAGGCTGCAGAATTGGATTTGCCAGCCTCTACTTCTTAGAAGGGGTGGGAAAGCTGTGGCTTTTATGGGTGATCTATCAGGGTCAAGAGCACAACCCTGCAAGACTTTTTTTTTTTTAAATCACAATCTGGTTAAGGAATGGCCATGAGTCATTCAAAATAGTCCCAGTGCCACTCACATTTAAAAACAGCTAGTTTTCCCAGGTTGCATTACGGTTAGGGACAAAGGCTGTCTTCACATCACCTATGGAAGAGCCCCAACGTCTCTAGAGTTCCCTTCCCAGACTAAAACCACTGACAGTTGTGGGATGATAGCGTGGTGTGGGGGGGTTCTCTTTCTGTGGAAGAGGGTGTCCTTGTATGGGTTGCTACTCCCACTTGCTCCTATAGAGGCAGGGCTATGCAAAACCCTGCCATTTGTCTGAGGAAAAGCACTTTGGCGAAGCTTGGCCAATTGTGAAAAAAGCCAGCTTCTGACCCCAGATTAGATGAATAGGGTGGGCTGATGATACCTCCCCCCCCCTTACTTGTTCTGTGTGTGTTTCCAGCTGATTGACAAGACAAGGATTGTGATTGTGCCATCCCTGAATCCAGACGGGCGTGAGATCGCTCAGGAGAGGGACTGTACATCAAAGATTGGTCTGACCAACATTCATGGCAAAGATCTGGACACAGATTTCACAAGTAAAGCAAACTATCCTTTCCTCCTTTCTCTGCCAAATCATATTGTCCTAACCAGGGGAGGGATGTCCATTGGTTTACAAAGAGCCACAGTTCTGTCACTGTGCTTAACAATCTGCCTTTGTACATATGAGTTGGCTTTTCATGTCTTGTTGCCTAGGAGTATGACTTAACCCTGGGTGCTTCAGTGCCGTGGCAGCGGCCTTGCAGAACTTGTGTACTGCACACCCTGGCATCTTGGGTAGAGTTGCATTGCTAACCAGCACCTTGCTGAAGCAAGGCTGGATTGATTGCATGCCTCAAGTCGTGAGAACCTCTCTATCTGTTTCATTAGACAATTCCTCTGGGGCAAGAGAACCAGAAACCAAGGCCATCATGGAGAACCTGATACAGAAGCAAGACTTCAGCCTCTCTGTTGCCCTGGATGGAGGATCTCTGCTCGTCACCTACCCCTACGACAAGCCTGTGCAGACAGGTAATGGCTATGCTGTCCTCGGAGTACATTGCAAACGACTTACTGGTCCACGAGAGAGTAGTTCTGGAACCTTGCAGTAAACTAGACATTCAGAACCTAGACCAGGTGTGGGGAATCTTTGGCCCTCCAGATGTTGCTGAACTACAACGCCCATCATTTGCAACAAGTGTGGCCAATGACCAGGGATGATGATAGTTCAGCAACATCTGCAGGGCCAAAGGTTTCCTACACCAGACCTAGACTAATTGGTGTGTCCTTAGTTATTGGTAACGAGACCAGAATGCTTGCTGTCTGCGTTGAGCGGCAGAGGCTGAATTGCATGCTTGCTTGTTAACGTTCACATTTCCTTCTCTCTCTTACAGTGGAGAACAAAGAGACTCTGAGATATTTGGCATCTCTGTATGCAAACAACCACCCTACAATGCACCTGGGGCAGCCTAACTGTCCAAACAAGTCAGGTATGCGCCTGGGGTGCCCTGGACCTTTTGGGGGCCAGCTTGTTGCTTACGAAGGGCGTCTGATTTTACTGTCTCTTGCAGATGAGAACATTCCTGGAGGGGTGTTGCTTGGGGCAGAATGGAACACCCACCTGGGCAGCATGAAGGTATTTCACAGTTGTTACACTTTGGGGGTCTTCTCGCTGTTGGCCAAGTGTAAACCAAAGATGTCTGTGATCCTTTTTGCCAGTGGTGGCTTTTTAATCCGGTTGTCTCTTTCCTGCCACAAACCCTTTTCTTCTTGTTGGTCTCTCAGGATTTCAGTCTTTCCCACGGGCACTGCCCAGAGATTACGGTGTACACTGGCTGCTGTTACTTCCCCAGTGCGGGGCAGCTTCCTACCCTCTGGGCGGAGAACAAGAAATCTCTTCTCAGCATGCTGGTGGAGGTGAGTTTGGACTTGCAACCAACAGTGTGGATGTGTTCAGAAGGGTCGGAACATCAGATTTAAGGATGGGATTCCATGTACCTGTTTGTTGCCGGATATTTATTTGTTTGCGTATTTTTATTTATGAAAGTGTTTCTGTACCACCCTCTCAACATCAACCATTTAAAAGCAGTAGGGGGCAGTCATTAAAATGACTGGCTACTCAGGAAAGCTTTAAGCAGCTGCATAGGCCTACCAGCATAAAAAGGTCTTCCAGAGACCCCTGAACGTCAAAGGGAGGATGCCTGCCAGATCTCTGCTGGAAGAGCGTTTCCACAGCCTAGGACCAGCAACACAAAATGCCTGACTTCTGGTTGAGGCCACTCAGGCCTCTGTAACACGGGGGACAACCAGAAGCGCTCTTCCAGGTGACGTAATGTGGACCCACTTGGATGTATTGAGTAAGCTTAGATGTTGGATGAGGGAGATGCTGGCTTTAAGTTCCTCTTGGCTCTGATGGGCTCGGGCAACCTGCTTTCCTCTCAGCCTAACAGTCCACTCAGCTTTGTTTAATGTAGTGGCCAGTCAAGAGCCTTTGCAGTAGGGCAATGTGGAAATGTAACAACAGGAACGTACGTTTTGGGTCTTGCTTAATTATTGCATTTCTTTTGTGCCGTGGGGAACCTTTTTCATTCTGAGGGCTGCGTTTCCTTGTGGACAATCTTTTGGGGGGATGTGCCAAAGCCAAATATGGCTGGAAGAAGAGATGTGACTCTTGCCTTTGTAAAGTCAGCTATGTTCAAGTTTCTATGCGCCCCATCCCTCCACAATCTTTCCATCCTGTCAAGCAAGAAGTATTATCACACTTGAAGGACACATTCCAGCCAGGCAAAAGCACTTGAGGAGAGCTTAGTAGGGCCAGAGCCAGGGAGAGAAGACTGCAGGGCTGCACTTGGCCTGCAGGCCAGAGGTTCCCCACCCCTATTTTATCCCATAAACCAGAGGAAGATATGTTTCCTTGCTGAATTCGTGATCCCTTCTGAGATGCCTTTCCTTTTTCCAGGTCCATAAGGGAGTCTATGGGTTTGTCCGTGACAGGCATGGGCGGCCAGTGTCTAAAGCTCAAATTGTATTCAACGAAGGGGTGAAAGTCTACACCAAGGAAGGTGGTTATTTCCATGTGTTGCTGGCTCCTGGCTACCATAAGATCCATGCTATAGCCGAAGGCTATCAACAGCAGCACGTCCAGGTATGGGCAAGGGCCACTGCAGCCTCCTTTCTTGAGCCTGGTGGAAGAGATGGTTGAGCCTGCTTTGGCTCGCAATCGGAAGAAAAACAGTGTGAGCCCTGGAGCAATCCTTTTGAAACTTGATGGCTGCACTTGATGGAGAAGCCCAGGAAGTCCTCAGGAGGCGCAGTCTGGGGGGCTGGATCATGAGGGAAGGGGACTGGCCCTATAAGAAAAATGCATGCACTTCTTAAGGTGAGACTGTTTGATGTTCAGCTCCCTGGCCTTCTGGAGGCTCCTAATCCAGCCGCAAGGCATCCTGCCACACCCAAAGCATATGACTGAACCATCTTCAAGCCTGGGAAGCCAATCCCATCCTGGGCATTGAAGCTTGCCAACCCCTGGCTGTTGTAGGGCACATTAGCAATGTGTTGACGTGTGTAGGTGACCATCGTATATTTGTTACCCAACTTGTGCTAATGAGAGAGAGAGAGAGAGAGAGAGAGAGAGAGAGAACACTCGGTGCCTCCTTGAGGTGGATTTATAGTTTGGTATCAAATTTGGGTTGAATGTACTTTTTTTTTTTTTTAAGTAAAATTATGGGTATGCCCCTAGGGCACCTGCTGAGTTGGGGATTTGTCTTTCCAGCCCATTTGAGTTAGACACTTTTTGACTGTTCTCTTCCAGCAGAAAAGTGTGTGCGTCTGTCTGTCTTTAGGGACTGGAACAGAGTTGCTTTTCTCTCCCCCTCTTTACTTATGCTATCCCCCCCCCATACTATTTTCTCCTTATTCCATAAGTAAGGAAGTCTTAGGGTCCCAAGTTGCCTGGCTGCTGGCGCGTGTTGCCTTTTTTTGTTGTTCTCTTAACTCTGGACTTGACCTTGTGTCCGCCCAGCTGCTGAAATAGGTGCCACTTCTTTCCAGGTCTTGGTTCGCCATGACATGGCTAGCTTTCTGCACGTACAGTTTGATATGGACAACAGGATCTTTGGTCTCCCAAGGGAGTTGGTGGTTACAGTAGCAGGTAAGAGACTAGACAATTATTTCCTTTGGGGGGGGATGTTTGACTGAATGCCTTTGCAGGAGGCAAGGGGGGCACGTCACCACGCTGGCCCCTTGAAATCTTGAGCCGTTTTATCCTTCTGTGTCCTCTGTGTGCTCCATGACTCTTGAAACTTACATGTGGCTATATCTTTTTACGTGAACCTATAAAGTATGTTTCGTGTGTATAAGTGTAATGTATGTGCATGATAAAAAATGCATAGAATTATACAGTGTATATGCCAAAGGTTTGAGACAAATTCTGCATGAGTACTGCCCTTGTGAGGCGTCCTTCCCTGGCTCTCCCTGTCAGGTTCCTACCTGCTCGTGGTTACTGCCTGTCACTAGGCACCACCAGGGACTCCACCAGTCCGGACCGCTCCCTCTTATGGTTTCTCTCCCCGCTCTAGCTCAGATCTCAACAGATCCCCCTGCTAGGCAACCACCAGTAACGTCCCAATACTAGTATTCCCAGAGACTCTGAATACTGGTATTGTTATTCTCTTCACCGCTGCCACCATTTGTTACAGTTCCCTTTCAGCCTTGGTCATTACCTTACCCTCCCTTCTGGTCTGTGAAACCCCAGCCAAGGATCAGGCCTTTGGTAAACCAAATTAAGTATTTATTACAGATAACAAAGCTAACAAGATTAACAAGATTTCTTCTTAAGGCACATAAGCATATGGTTTTACTCAATACTAATCCGAACTCCACCTCCCTCCTTCTCCACTCTCTCCTGGCAAACAACTCTCTAAACCCCACCAAGCAACCCACTCAGTTCTCTTCTCTCCCCCTATTCCACTCTCACTCTTCCTTTTATACATTCAGGCATTTTAAACACTCAGCCAATCATCTCGCATTCTACTGCCCATTCACTCCCCCTCTTTCACTCCACTTACCATGTATCTTCTAAACAACTAACACTTACCATATATACATTAATATAGGAACATCACAGCCCTCCCTTCAGATCTTGAGATGCTTCTTGAATCTCTGGTGAGCCACACTGCGGAGGGAGTGAGGTGGGAGTTCTGAAGGGAAAGTCAGCGTCTTCTTCCTGGAAAGAAGCTAGTGCACTTGCCCTGATGCTAATTCTTCTTCTAAAAAACTTATTTTTTTGTGCCCTGATGCTGATGTGTTGGTTCTGATTTCTTTCCCCGACCCGCCATTCCAGGTGCTGCCATGACAGCTCTGATCCTGACAGCCTGCATCATCTGGTGCGTGTGTTCCATCAAGTCCAACCGGCACAAGGACGGCTTCCATCGCCTACGGCAACACCAGGACGACTACGAGGACGAGATCCGCATGATGTCCACAGGCTCCAAGAAATCCCTCCTGAGCCACGAGTTCCAGGACGAAACGGACACTGAGGAGGAGACACTCTACTCCAGCAAACACTGACCTGCCTGGTGGCAGGGAAGTTCCCTGCAGAGACAGATCCTGTAACACTGAGCATTTATTTTCCTCAAGTAACAGACTTAACAGGTGGCCTCCCAAACCTTTGCTCTTGGCGTGTGCCAGTTCTGGTTTATGCACAAGGAGGCAACTCCCTTCTCCTGCTGGCTACTCTTCCAGTCAAGATTTGAACTGGAAGCTTGGTTGCTAGCAAGCCCACTCCAGCGAGGGCATCGCCAGCACTTCAGCAGCCTCTTCCCTAAGCCCTTCCGAGATGTATCACTCCATGCAATTATTTGTGGGAAATTCACTGTAGCTGCCAAGATCTTTGTCTAAGCTGCAGCATTTGGAATTCTTGGAACCTCTTTCTCTTCTGCCTGGGGCAGCCTCAGTGGGCATTTGCAAGGGTCTTAGGAAACGGTGGTCTTTGTCACTTCTTGGAGGAATTAAACTCTTCATCCTCCTGCTGAGAATGACTTCAGGTTAGGTTATTTTGACAGAAGTCTGCTTTTTGGCTACCTGTGACTCCTAGCAAGACAGGAGCATGGTATCATGATGCAAGAATCTCCTCCTCTCTGATTAAGGCTGCAGTTCTTTGGAAAAAATAAAAATGTTTTGCTTTGGTTGAATTCTCTTGCACCAATCCTGCTTCAAAATTCTGCTGTTCACCATTTGAGGATGTAGCATAGCAAAAGATGCACCTCTGTATTTAAAAAAGAATAGCCTCCACGCAGTCTAATACTCGCTAGATTGTGACCCAAAATCCCCAGCTTGGATGCCAAATGGTGCTTTGCAGATCCTTTTTTGGAGTTCAGTGAGCCGCTGTGCAGGCAGCTGGACTGATGGCTTGTGTGACGCTGTATTTGTAGTCTAGAAAAACTATGCCCTCCTAGTGAACTTAATACACCACTGCTTTGAGACCTCACTGGGCCACTCTTAACAAATGAAAATGGGGAGGGGGGGACTACTCGCTGCTCTGACTTTCCTTTTTGAGTACCGAGTCTGTAACTGCAAGTCTGCTCTTCTGCTGAGACTGGATCTTGCAATCCTGCTGTTTTCCTTCGTAGTGTCTCAAAGTATCTCAAAAATGGAGAGACCCAGCAGTGGGCCTGTTCCGGGTGAGAGGCAGGGTAGTGGTTACCGTTCCTCACATCACATGATACAAGCCTTTTTCTTCCAGCACTTTGGTTTGAAATGTCAAGTAGGGGCTTACGTACTGTGCGGAGAGTGAGAAGCTGTTGCGGAGGTGACACGTAAGCATCACAAACTTTGGGGAAGGGGCCGTAGCTCAGAGGCAGAGCATCTGCTTTGCATGCAGAAGGTCCCAGGTTCAATCCCCGAGGGCATCTCCAGGCGGGGCTAGGAATGGTTCCCCTGTCTGAAATCCTGGAAAGCTGCTGCCAGTCAGTGTAAGCAGCAGTGAGCTAGATGGACCAATGCGTCTGACTCAGTGTAAGGCTGGTTCCTGTTTTTCCTATGTTTTAGGTTTCATTGTTGGGCTAGGCCAGCTCCGTCTTTGTGCGTGGGGTGTGTGTGTGTTTTAACCCCACATCATTTCTTAAAGTTTGATCGCTTTATTTCAGGAAGGCAGCAGGGATCAACATTTAGTCGGGTAAATGCTTGCTAGAAGTCAAACATGAAGATGATGAATCGCAGCAGAGTGAAGATGTGCTGTTGAGGTGAGGGGGGAACCGACGGACAGGCTTGTGGTAACGTGCGCGTTGCTGCAGTCAGGCAAGATTGAAGGTCATTGCCCATTTGCAAGTAGATTTCTCTCATCCAGATGATGTCCTCTTCCCACGATGTGCTTTGTGTCGTGGACTCTCACATTCCCTGTGTGGGAAGTGGGGCTTGCAAAGGAGCTGGACTAGCAAAACTGGTCAGATATTAAAAGAGATGATGAAATCTGGGGGAGATTAGCCAGGCTTAGTCATTCACACTTTGCTGGCTTCCTCCTCGGATTTTGGCCTATACCTTCACCTCCACCTCCACAGGCTCTGCTAGAAATGTGTATAGGTCAGCCTTTGCCAAGGTGGCGGCCTGCAGATGTTTTGGGCTCCAGCAGGGGCTGATGGGAGTTGGGGTCCAAAACATCTGAAGGCTGGTATAGGTGGCCTTTCTAAGCTTCTGCTTAGTAGCAGAATGGCCATAGCCCAGTGGCTGAGCATCTGCCTTGGCATGCAGAAGATCTCAAGTTCAGTCCCCTACAGCGTCTCCAGGTAGGGCTGGGAGGGACCCCTGCCTGAAACCCTGGAGAGCCCCTGCTAGTCAGTGCAGACAGTACTGAGCTAGACGGAGCTCTGGTTTGACTCTGCATAAGGCAGCTTCCAGTGTTAGCACAAGATCCAAATCAGATGGTTCTCTGCAACCTCTTAACACTTGCCAGGATCGGCTTCCCTTCTGAAACTTTAAAACCCCCTTAAAAAAAAAATTGTGCTCTGTAATAACAATCAGACCTCTGGCTTCTGTTTACAAGCTTAACAAAGGATTATGCCTTTTGGGGAGGCAGCGGGGCTTACTTCCAAGTACAGTGGGATGATGCCTCGGGGACACGCTTGTTGAGTAGCACCAGAGAAGGTTAACCCTGCTGTCCCTGATGTGGTGCCAGTGGGCACCGCGTGTCCTTAGACATCCCCATAGTGCCCCACCTCAATGTCCCCTGCCCTTCCCATTTTTACTTTTTTAAAATTTGAGGTTGTTGGGGGGGGTGTTGCCTGCCATTTTGGTCTATTCTAATCTGTTTTGGGGGATGTAGGTTTTTGCCTGTTTGGGGGGAGGGCGCTTCTGAGCATCACCACTTTTTGTCCTGTGAAATGGGTATTGTGTGATGCCCACAACAATTTCTTAAAATTCCAAATGTGCCCCTGGGCTGAAAAAGGTTGGAGACCCCTGACTTAACCTTGCTCCCCTTCATATCAGCCAGGACCAAGTGCCTGAGTCTATTAACTATCTTTTAAAGTTGTACCTATTTATCCATCCCAATAGACTGTCATAAGAGGCTGCAACACTATCCTAATCTGCCTTAATTGAAGTTTGACTTTTAATATATAGTCTTGAGCAGGAGCCATGGAAGACGGCCTTTTCATTTTTCTTTTTTAAAAATGGATTCCAAATATCTATCCTTGTCACGTTATGGGGCTTGTGTCAGACCTTCCTAATGCATATTGAGTGGTTCCTTTCCCTGCCATACATCCCCCTCAACATCTCAGCTGGCCATAAGCTGAGTATAGTGCCGGACCTGTTGACAGGATTTGTTCAAAACATAGCTAGAACCACAACTTGGGGGTGGCGAATCTTGCTTTGGTGAGCACGGCTGGCTGCATCCTTCTGGTAACAAACATGTAAAGCTGTCTTTTTAAAAAAGAAATTGTGCCCCTGCTCTCAGCGTGACACCGTCTGCCTTTTGAGAAGCTGGTGTTTGCCTTTCAGGCGCACAAGAGTGGTCTGCAGCTGCTGGCGTACATTTGTCTCAGTCCGTGTTTTTTGTGTGCCGGCTCAAAAGCAAATGTTTAGAATTAGGGGCTTGACTTGAGAATGCAAATGAGTTGGTGTGCCGACTTGGCGCCCACCGCGTTCTCAGGGAGTTGGGGTGTTTTTTTTAAAACATGTACACTGAGCTCTAATAAGTTGTATAAACCTATTTTGTGATTTTTCTTCCTGTGTCTTATTTGTAGCGCTCGTAGTTACTAGTGACGTTCCTTGCTGTGGGGGAGCTTGCATATAGGACGTCTTTTTCTGGATCAAATGTAAAACTACATAGGCAGATTCCTCCTTTGTTCCTGTCTGGTTGCCGTTTGCCTCTAAAGCCAGGGGTGCTGTGGCCTTCCTCATGTTGCTCCACTGCAGTTGCCATTGTCCCTTATCATGGGCCAGGTGGCCTGCTGAGCGTTGGAGTCCAGCAACATCTGGAGAGCCACCGCTCCCCCCTACTGCTCTGAAAAGATTCTCAGATTTGCTTTACTCTTTCCAAATAGCTGCTCCTAACA
Organism: Rhineura floridana; assembly: GCF_030035675.1. Classification (NCBI taxonomy): domain Eukaryota; kingdom Metazoa; phylum Chordata; class Lepidosauria; order Squamata; family Rhineuridae; genus Rhineura; species Rhineura floridana. The sequence goes on along the minus strand of NC_084500.1, from coordinate 18,408,381 downwards.
TGCCTCTTCTGGTCACAAAGAAGCATGTCCAAGACTGTCAGTCTCCTTGAAATAGCATGAGAAGGGTAAAACATGAGTCTACCATTGTGCAAGGTCGTGGAAGTGTCGCTGTTGTTTTTTATAAAAGCCTTCAGTGTTTTCATCTTGTTCTGTTCCATTCCTATCCTGCTGTTCATCGCACAGCAATCCCAGCATAGGTTCTGTAACAAAAATCCAGCCATATAACACTCTTCCATCAAACAGAACTAAAATTCCCAACATAGAATGCCTAACTTTCTGCAGCAATAAATTCCCTGACCAAAGAGGTGGATGTTCCTAAACTTGCCCTTAAAATTAGACAGAGTTGATACTACTTTTACTTGGCAGGACAGGGGCAGACATTCTAAAGTGTGTGTGTGTAGAGGGCTGAGCATCCCAAGTTTCCAGATTGGTGTACATGTTCTGGTTTTCTCAAAGGGCGTATAGCTAACAGTGCTGTTACAGGGCAACCCCTGTGTGATATAAATGCAACATGTGAAGCATCCCTTAGACAACCAGGGTGTTGCAGCTGAAGCCCCTTGCAGAGGCTCTAAGGGACTTGCATATACAAAGTTGCTTTATTAAGTCAGGTCACTGGCCTCTCTGCCCCACTGTTGCCTCTTCTGATTGTCTCTGAGTGTCTCTGCAGAGGCTTAGGGGATCTTCCCCCCCCCCCGTTATTCTAGGCCCTTTTTCAATGAGATTTGAGGGTAACACCTACAGGCAAAGTCAGCAGTGGGTGACTACAGGCCTGTGTTTGCAACACAAAATTCCCATCCCTCTGAATTGTGCAAAGGAGTACTCTTTCCAGGGGGAGCTTCTATCACTAATACAGCCACTTCCTCATACTGTGCTACAAGGAGGACAGATTGCTCCACCGCACCCCAAGCAAAATAAGCTAATTGTTAAAACAAGACAAACAGTTTGTCAAGTCTTTAAAGGTGCCCCGTTGTGTGTGCTATGAGAGACTGACACAAGGTGCTTTCTGACTGGAGCTATTACACTGTATGCTTATAATGGATCCTTAGCAGATTGCAAAAGGGTTGTTGACACAAACACAAGTAGATTTTCCCCAGAAAGAGTAAACTCAGATTAAATGGTTGTGAAATAGAGGTTAGCATTTTGAGGACAATAATGTCTGGATGCTGCAAAAAAAAAAAAAGTTTGCGTCAGGAATACCCATTCCACAATAAACAGCCGTGGGGATGGCACAATTGTAGTCTGCCTGTGCCCAATCTTACAGCCTGTTGTATTAAGTTCCACTGCACTCAGTTACTCCTAGGTGTCCATTTGTTTGTTGCTTGAGATAGTTAATACTGAATGAAAGCGAAAATACTTCATGCAGTGCATAGTTAAACAATGGCGTTCACTCCCAATTGAAGCAGTGATGGCCACCAACTTGGATGGCTTTAAAACAGGATTAGATAAATTCATGGAGGAGGAGGCTATTGATGGCTCCTAGCCACAATGGCTGCGCTCTGCCTCCATGGTCAGAGGTGGCATGCTGGAAACTGCAAGAGGGGAGAGTTGCTGTTGTGCTCAGGTCCTGCCTGGGAGCTTCCCATAATGGGCATCTGGTTGGCCACTGGGAGAACAGAATGCGGGACTAGATGGGCCTCTGGCCTGATCCAGCAGGCTCATACGTTCTTGATAGACACATGGCCCACAATCCTGTACTGCTTTCATACAGATGTAGTGTGTGATGGTATCCCCCCCCCCCCAAGAAAAATCATGTGGATTGTGGTTTGGTGGAGGTGCTGAGAATTTCTGTTACTAATCCTGGGTGCCAGGATTTAGGATTTGACCTGAAGTTTCAGGAACATCAAGTGAAGAACTAAAATCTTAGGCTAAGGCTATCAGTATTGGGGTGCAGATATATTTGGGGCTCAGAGACCTTGCCATTCATTCCCTTCCGTGTGCCCTATACCACTGAAGCGCTAAACGTCCTGAACTAACAGCATGCCATCCTCTGTACCCGTTAGCCTCTGCCCTCCCCGCCTGTCTCCTTAGCACCCAGGTTTCATCTCTACTCTGTGGACTCAAGATAGCTGGGTTCGAATCCCCACTCTTCCACAAAGTTTACTGTGTGGATTTTGGGCCAATTGGGTCTTCCCCAACCTAGTCTTCCTCGCACGCTTGGTGTAAGGATAAAAGGATGACAAGAGAAAGCTATGTAAATTGTAATAGGATTATTTAATTTATTATCCAAAATGTTAGAATTTAAAAACAGGACAAAGTGCAAGTGATCTACCAAGAGGAAATTATAAGGTGCTGAGCTCATTTCCAGAGCCCCATAGCACAAAGAATTCCAAGTCATAGTTACTCCAGACTGTAATCCTATGCCTGTTTCCCTAGGAATAAAGCCCATTTAATGGGACTTGCTCCTTCATAGGCATGCCTAGGACTGCGCTGAGGGCTGCAACCCTAAAGTCACTTAGTTGGGAGTACGCCAAATTGAACTCTGGACTTCATGTCTGAATAGAAATGGGGAAGTGCTGTAATTAAATCACATGTTATCTCAACAGTGTCTTATTTGCTACATTGACCTGTGGCACTTTTACTGAGTACAAAAGGGCCTTGCCCCTGAGCAGATTACTTGGAAACGGTGCTGCCTTAAATTCCTTAAGGAAGAAATATGGGATCTAAATAGAAAAAGAACAAAAAAAAAGCCCTGCTCTCTTTAATCTTACTGTTATAAATCCTTAGGAAAAGGCTGTAGTTCAGTGGTAGAGCATCTGCGCTGCATGCAGGAGGTCCCTGCTTCAATCCCTGACAACACTTCCAGGTAAGGCTGAGAGAGACCTTGAAAAGCAGCTGCCGGTTAGTGTGGACATTACTGAGCTAGGTGGATCCTTGGTCTGAGACCGAGTCCCTATGCAGCACCTTCCTATGTTCTTATGGGGTAGGGCCATAGCTCAGTGACAGAGCTTCTGCTTGAAGGCAGAAGGGCCCAGCTTCAGTCCAGTGGCATTTCCAGGTAGACTTCGGGGAAAAGAGCCCCCTCTAAAGCCCCAGAGAATCGCTGCCAGTCAGTGTATACAACACTGAGCTGGGTGGATCAACAATCTGATTTGTTATAAGGCAGCTTCTCGTGTACATCACCTTGAGCTCCTTGGAGGAAAGGTGGGCTATAAATGTCATTGAATAAATGAAACAATTAGGGTGCAGTTCTATGCCCCAGTGCAGTCCTAATTTTATCCTCCTTCTCTCCCCCCCCCCCCCGCTCACTGTAGAATCGATTTTCCGATTGTAAACGGGGCGGGGCGGGGTCTCAGCGACGAAGTTTGCCTTGGGGCGGCCATTGTGGCTGGGAGCCGCCGGGCGGCGCTGCGGGGGCGGTCTGGGAACTTCCCCACCGCCGCTCTTCCGCATCTCTATGGCTTCATACACGCACACATCACTAAACCCAACCGTCCCTACCCCCGGTCTGTAACAGGGCCGTGCTGCCTCTCTATGACCGGAAGGAAAGGGGGAACGAGAAGGCGCTCTGGCCCGCCCAGTCTCTGTACCCCAGCGCGCAGCCGGCCTAGGCCGAGGAGGGCTGACGTTGGACAACAAAGATGGCGGCGGCGGCGGGCAGCAGCAACTACTGGGAGGGTGAGTGGGGTAGGGAGGGGGCTGCAGGGAAAAGAAGAGAGGAGGTGAAACTCGGGGCGGGGAGAGGAATGAGGGGTACCTCCGCTGTGGGGTGGGGGCCAAATTGGGGAGGGGGCTAGGTGAGGTTGGGGAGGTCTTATGGTTCGAGAGGGCCTTATATTCTGGGGGGCAGGAATTGGCCAAGGTGTGGGAGGGAGGGAGGGAGGGAGAAGCCAAAGCCAAGTTCAATGAAGGGAGGGGGCTGGGAAATGGGGTTTGGGGGTGCCTGTTTTCATAATGAAACCTTTTCTCCCTAGCCTGGTCCCTTCTTTCTAGCCAGGGCCAGCAAGCCAAGGCGGCCCACAAGCCAGGCACAAAGGCAAAAGGTTTCCTGCACACGCACACACAAGAACCGACTTAGCCCCCAGAGGTACCCTGCTGCTGAATAAAGAGGTTGCATAGTACTTAGGAGGCTGCCTTATACCGAGTCAGACCATTTGTCCATGTAGCTCAGTATTGTCTGCACTGACTGGCAGCGTCTCTCCAGGTTTGCAGACGGGTGTCCTGCGGCCCTACCTAGAGATACCTGTTGGGGATTGAACCTGAGATCTTCTGCACGCGAGGCAGATGCTCTACCCCTGAGTTACGGTCCGCCCCCAAATAGGTTCTATTTAGGTGCCACAGCTAAGGAGTCCAGATAGATCTGCTTAAAAAGGCAGTGATCCACATTTGTTCTTTGAGTGTTTATTTGAAGTATTTTATCTGTTGCTTTCCTGCTGTATTGGAATAGAGTCTTGTGGGAAGGCATGGTGTGCAACAGCATTCCCACACCCCTAGTGTACTGTTCCTCTATTGATTGATTGATTGATTGCACTTGTATACCGCCCCATAGCCGAAGCTCTCTTCTCTCCCACTCTGTAATTGGTACTTATAGGTATGTTATCTCTGTATGAGGAGTTCTGTTTTGGTCACACTAAAACGGCTGGTAGACCCCCACCCTTTTTTATGGATTGCTGGAGCAGGCTGAAGGCTATCTGCAGTATCCGGTTTTCCTGTGGATTTTGAAATCAGCTTTTTTTAATGTGTGCATTTATATGCTTTCTGCTGTGAAAATACAGCTATCTCCAAGAATTTGTCAAGCAAGGCATGAAGGCAAAAGCCGCTCCCTCCTGGGCCACTGTTTGTCCCCAGCAGATTGGTGTTCAGAGCTTCACTGCCACTAATCCCAGTTTTATTTCTTTATTCCAAAGCTGTACATCTTTTATCAAAAATTAAATAAAAAAGGGCCATAGCTCAGTGGCAGAGCATCTTCTTCACACGCGGACGGGGCCATGTTCAATTTCTGATGGCATCTCCAGGGCAGGAGAAAAAAACCCTTTCTGAAACTCTTGAGAGCTGCTGCCAGTGAGCTACATAGACCAGTGGCCTGACTTGGTAGATGGTAGCTTCCTATATGCAGTATCTGGAGGGTAACAGGCTCCCCAACGCTGACATACATAAATAGTGAACTGTACATTTTCCCTTTGATTCGAGCTGTCCCTGTTTACATTCCAGAAGTTGGTTGCTTTCCTTTCTGATGATCCCTGACAAATCATATCAGAAATATTGTATCTTGTTGTGCCATTGGATTGTGTTGCCTAGGGATTCTCAAACTGTGGTCCGTGTACCACCCGTGTGACCTTCATTCAGGTGATCCGCGGCATACTGGTGGTTGAAGACAGGAGATGGCATATCCATTGCACAAAATTTTCATGTTGTATCTTAATTGCTTCTCCTTATTTCTCATAGTGTATTTCATTGTATTACTCTTTGAGTGTTATGGGGTACGATAAAATACAATATGTAAGGGGGGGACAGAAGCAATTAAAATACCATTAAGAATCATACAGTATTGGAATTAGTACAAGAGGCAGTAAAACAATGAAGTGGTCCTCCAGGAACCCTCAGCAATTTTCACGTGGTGTGTGTTTGCGGGGAGAGTTTCAGAACCACTGGTGTAGCCTCTTTTGGAAATGGAGCAGAATGAAGCCTCTTCCTCTTTGTACTTAGAGGCTTTAGCAACAACAAAGGTGGGGGTGGGGTGCGCACGCACAGGGCAGACTCATTTCTCTTTCTTGTTGTTACAGATCTGAGGAAGCAAGCCCGGCAGCTCGAGAATGAACTGGACCTCAAGCTGGTCTCCTTCAGCAAGCTCTGCACCAGCTACAGCCACAACAGCTCCCGAGAGGGAAGGCGCGACAGGTATAGGTACTACCATCCTCCTCTTTTTCTTTTTACATTTACAGGATTTTGTTTTAAATCTGGGCCTTTCTTAATTCAGTCTGAGTTTTGTTGCTTGGACTCCTGCTTTGTGGCTTGCCTGGTTTGGGGGTTGTTGTCTCTCCCCCCCCCATTTTTAATTGTTTTTCAAGTAGTGACTGAGACTAGTTTGGTGGTGGTGGTGGTGGTGTTCTCAGAAGCTTTAAGGAGCCAGAGACAAGGGCTATTCTACCTCTGGGTTCTTTCCATCTTTTCTTCTGGTGGTTGTTGGGCTGTCCGGCTGCCTATCCTGAAGCTGGGGCACATGTTGGGGTCTGCCTGTCGGCACTGCTCTTTCCGGAAGGGGAAACCGTGCAAGTCAGCATCACGGCAGTTTAAAGGACCAGCTGAAAAAGCCTGGCAACGGCACTTTTTCTTCTCTCCTTTTAAAACCAGCACATGTGCACCTGTTTTTCCCTGGGCAGGTAAGAGCTGGGACCAGCACCGGGGATCCTTGGGCTGCTGTCTAGGGGCCCACTGCTAGCTGCAAATGTATCTTCTCACAGTGCCCCTGATGCAGCATCACTCCAGGACATTGTGGGAAATTAAAAGGGTGGCTATCAACTCGGCCACTCGCAGCACTGCTGCTGCCGCTGCCATGGCCGCCTGCCAGCGCTTGCCGATGGAGGTGTCCCCCCCCCCAAAAAAACCTGTTTGCCCATGCCCCTTTGCCCATGTCCAGCCTGGAAGAGCCACATAGCCAGTTTGCCCTGACTGTGTGCCCCAACACAGCGAGGACAGGGAGCTTCAGGCCTGGGTGCCAAATGTGGCCCTCCAGGCATCACTAACTGGCCCCCAGGACTGTCTCCAGGCCAAACCCCTCACTGGCCATGCTCCACACCCTCCTCGAGTGCTTTCGCCTGGCTAGAATGTGTCCTTGAACTGCAGTCTTGCTTGCCTGGATAGCGTGTGAAAACCCATGGCTTTTGCGTTGCGGAAGTGTCTCAGTCTGCTGTACAAAGTTAAGAGTCTTGTCTGTTGCTCCACTCACTACTGGCATGTGGCCTCTGGAAGATTGCCCATAAGGGGAATGTGGCCCTTGGACTGAAAACGGCTCCCTGAAGCTGCCTTGTGCATGCCCAAAGGCCTCTGTGGGCTCTCCAATATTGCTAGCAGTGCCCCTGTTTAAAAGTGGAATCAAAGCTTTGAGGCTTTCTGTGGGTTTCGCTTTAAAGCGAAATGTGAGAGGGCTGTTTGGAGATACCAGAGCTTGGAAGTAATTTGTTATACGTAACGAAATACTTGTAATTCATTACCTTTTTGAGGAATGAGTGGGTAATTCCTTTACATTTTGATTGTAATAGAACTAGGAGTAATTTTATTACTTTTGTGGAGTAATTGTAATGTTTCCAAGCATTACTTTGGGGCATTACTTGGGGGGGGAGCAGGGGAAGTCTTCTGCTCCTCTGATTTGTGGATGAAAATAATGTGCCTCAAACTGGGCTTCTGTGCAGCGTTGCTCTTCCCTCATGCTATTTATTTATTATTTGATTTATATCCTGCCCTTCCCCCTATGCTATGGGGGTTGTCATGCTCTAGTGCCACCCCACAGGTGCTAGGCGCATTTCCAGGACCCAATTCCCAACGCTGGACAATTGATCCTGGCAAAGTAACCCCCCTTGCCAAGGTGGAGCAAATCAACTACAACCCTGCAAGGTAGTATGTAGTTTGCCACCACCCCTTAGTCTGAGTAACCGCTCTGAGTCAGGGGAAACCCAGAGCCCGGAAATCGTTCTACCAGGGATTTCCAAGGACAAGAGCCAAACGGGTGCTCCTCATCCTGAAGTCCCAAGCAACCACAAAACACAGTGGTCAGTGGCCAAGGTACCAGGTTCAGAGCCAGATTTCCCCTCCTGCAAATAATACACATGGGTAAATAAGAAGTAGCTTTGTTGAATAAAATATACGTGCACAATTAATAGCAGCAAAGCAATTCCTTAAGACCCATACCCAAACAGGGGCTTAGGTAAAGCATACAAGAGAGTTCAGACACAAACCCAAATAACAAAACTAACTAGCCTGTTCCACTTACTGAAGAGGTAGTTGTTGAAAGTCTCACCTCTCCCCAGAGACACATAAGATGGGTAGTTAAATTTTATTTTATTTATTAGATTTGTTAGTCGCCCATCTGGCTGGTTGTCCAGCCACTCTGGGCGACGTAGAGAATAAAAACGTACAAATGCATTAAAACATTAAAATCTCAACAATATTAAAAAACCTGACCCACCCCGAAAGCCTGTCTGAAGAGCCAGGTCTTCAAGGCCCGGCGGAAGCTCGTCATAGCAGGGGCGTGACGGAGATGGTTTGGGAGAGAATTCCACAGAGTGGGAGCCACAATAGAAAAAGCCCTGAGTGGAACCCCACTCAGGTCACCGCCATCTAGATGGAACCCAGGGGGACCAAGGCTCTAGGCCTCGCCCTCGACACTTGAGGAAAAGCCCCTAGTAACAGACCATAGCAATTTAGCCAATCGGGGGGCTTTCTCCTGAGGCAATGCTTCTCCAGGCTTCGCGCCTGACAGGCCCATCCTTCCCTCCGTTCCCAGGCCTGCTTGGCCTTGGGACCAGGCTCTCCGCAGGTGAGCAGGTGCCTCTTCTCAGGCCTCCTAAGTAGCTGGAGCGGAGAAACGAAACATGGGTTTTCCCACTCACTCTGCGGCCCCTCGCCGCACAAGATGAAATCCCCCCAATACGCTGCGTCCGAGCCATGTTACGTTGAGCCGTTCTGAGGACACGTTCATCACAGGCGACGAGGGGGAGAGCGAGACGGGGTGGAGCAGAGAAAAGGACGGTGGTGGTGGTGGTGAAGAATGGAGTGGAGGGAAAAAGGAGCTGGAGGGCAAGGACATGGGTGAAGGAGGAGAAGGAGGCCGCAGCAGAATGGAGATGAAGCACTGGGGAGGTGAAAGATGACTCTCTCGCGCGCGCGTGTGTGTGTGAGATAGAGAGAGGGAGAGAGAAAACTGTGTTTGCATTTGGCACACAAAATGGCCTCCACCACCCTCTCTGGCTACTGGGCTGCATCTGTGGTATTTTAACTTTTTTGCATCTCAGGGGGAAATGCTTGCCTGGGTGGGTGTCCCTGAGTTGGTGGCATTGCCGGGCCCAGGAGGCGGTGAAGTGAGAGAGTTCTGCATGCTGGCTGGGGGGGGGGTTGCGCTTGGTTTGACGTGCAATGGTCTGAGTAGTGGCCTCTGCCTGCCTCCCCACCTCCCTTACCAGCAGAGACACCACCATTGCTATCTTATGGATAAAATGAAAACTATTCTACTACCTCTGTATGTGTTTGCTTATTTTTAATGTTGTTTCAGGCTACTTAGGTGTGCAGCGGTCAAGGCTTAGCACCTTGTAGGCATTTTTTTAAAAAAGTAACTGAAATGTAATTGTAGCGATTACTGTTGAGGAAAAGTAAAGTAATCAGTTACTTTGAAGAGCAATTGTAATTGTGACAGCAATTATTACTTTGTAGGGCCATGTAATTGTAACTGTAATTTATTACTTTGTAGGGCCCTGCTTTTCAGCATTCCACTAATACGGCGGCTTTCCATGAGAGGAAGGCCCCACTCGTACGAGGCTTGTTCTGCTTTCATGGCATTTTTCAGGCATTGGGCGCCATGTGATTGATGGAGTTCCGCTTTTCGGTGGGGGTCTGGAACATTACCCGCCTTATGAGTGGGGCCCTACTGTACGTTTTAAAAGTAATCTTCCAAGTGCTGCCATATACACCCTGGGCAGGGAAGTTGAATGGCGATAAGCAGGGTCAGTGGGGTCTCTGGTAGCAAGCGGCGATCTGTGAATGGCGGGTATCTGTGTGGGGTGCTCCTCTTTCATTTTCCTCGCTACAGATCTTCTTCCAGCATTGCTTTGCTAACAACTTTTGAGTTTCAAAAGCAGCTTGCAGTACATTGAGGTGCTCCCAATTTTTTTGGTCTGGGTGTTGTATAGAATAAGGCCGCTCTGTGCGTAGAATTTCTTGCCGAAGTGTGGGCAGGGCCTTCTGGGTTGCAGGGTCCTCCTCGCGTAACATTTTGTGAAGATTAAGTGTACCTTCTTGCTGTGCCAGAATATTTACAGCAGGATGCCTGTCTGTCTGACCATCTCTCCCTCTTTCATATTCGTCACTCAGCTCTGACACAACCCCTCTCCTGAACGGATCGAGCCAAGACCGGATGTTCGAAACGATGGCTGTGGAAATTGAGCAGCTCTTGGGGAAAGTGAGTGGAATTTCAGTTGATTATGTTCCCAGCCTATGTTGGGACCTTCAAGAGTTTTAATGTGAGCATCTGCAGTGGTTTAAAAAGAGGGCGCTTGACAACAGTGCTATTATGAGTTCACGTGTGTGTGTGTATATGGAGAGAGAGTTGTGTCTAATGCTAGTTCTACTCAGAGTATACCCATTGAAGCTGCTGGACATGACTAACTTGGGCTTACTAATTTTAATGAGTCTACTTTGAGTAGAATTTAGTTGGTTACAACCATATATAATATTTTATATATGTAATGAATTGTAGGTGTATTGTACATTTTTGTTAATGCTTTGTATGAATTTCTTAATGGCATAATGTATTTATGTTTTTAAATGTGTTGCAAGTCGCTTAGAGACCTTTGGATAACAATAATAGTAATAATAATAATAATTTGGAAATCACCGTCTCTCTTTGGTTTAATTTTCTGAAATGGCCCAAGAAGTCATTCTCTGCTCTGAATGGGTGCCCTTCTCTGTTGGGTTTCTTTCCAGGTTTTTGAAGTTGTCCTCCGCTGCTGTGATGTAGTCCTTGTTAACTACTACCTTACCTTACTTTTTTCTGCTGTCATTGAGTTTTGTGTTCTTTCCATTTCTGCGAGACCCAGGCTGCAGAAGCATGATGCGGCACTACAGAAACAAGCCCGCAAAGGGCGTTGGGGTGATGCGCTGCCCTGGCCTCTCCTCCTACTCTTGGTTTGGAGTTATGTGTCAGGGTAGTGCAGGCGTGGGGAACCGTTGGCCCTCCCGATGTTGCTGAACTCCAACTCCTATGGGCCAAGCTGGCTGCTGGAGTCCAGCAACATCTGGGGGGACCACAGGCTCCCCACGCCTGACGTAGTGTAACTTTAGCGCAGGGGTGAGGAACCTTGGGCCCAGGGGCCATATCTGGCCCTCTAGACTAGTCCTCCCTACCCAGCCCTTGGCACTCTCCCTAGGCCTTTTAAACCAGGCATGGGCTGGCATCAGGCTTGTTGGATATACAATAAAACCTGCTTTAGCAGTTGGCGCTCCCAGGAGGCTGGGAAAGAGGACTTAACATCATCGCCCTGCCCAGAAGAGGGAGACAGCTGTGAGCTATCTAGCCTGGTGAGAGGATCTCTCCCCTCTGAAGTATATCTAAGCCGGGTTGCTGAGACTCCTTGGAGTTCTGTTGTCTGTTAGCTTTCTTCAAAGCTGTAAGCTTTGAATGTTGTAAGCTTGCTGTGGGAAGGCAGCATGTACGTAAATCCAATCAATCAATATACTTTAGGTTTTCTTTTGTATTAGAACTTCAAGGTCCGCCATCCAGAACCAGGTGCAAAATGGGGGTGGGTGTCAAATGCAGTCTGATGGCCCAACTCCTGCATCCTAAGAGCCATCTCATAGGAATGACCTACATATAGAAGTACAAATCTGCCTCTGGGTGGCTACAGATCACCAGAGATTCTAGCAGGGAGAAAGGTAAAGGCTGCCTTTGTTGTTGCCGTTGCTGTTGCTAAACAATTAGGAGTCAGAAACGCTTGCTGCTCTGCTGCAGAACATATATATTATGGCGCATATCATGAAACGCATTGAGAGAACAAACCGTGGGGGAAATCTTAGGGCGAGACAGGGAGAGCTCAGACCAATTTACTCCCTGGGTGTACAACACAAATATGCAACTGTGAAGACTGTACATTTTTTGTGTCTGCAGTAACTGATGAGAGGAGAAAAGTCTTAAGAGAATGCTGCATCCTTTTGGGGAGATTCAGAAACTTAGCTTTGTTATATGGTTTTTATTCATTTAGGTTTTGTGTAATTTTGTTCCAATTTGCATGAACTCATTTTATTTCATCCCATTTTTAATATTTCCATTTAACATTCATTAAAAGAGGAACCATTTTTGTTATTTTCTTTTTTTTAAAAGGGGTATGCTGTGAACTGCCAGGGAAATTTGGCCTTTTACTATTTGTGTTGCGGTCTGTTCAGATCTGAGTTAACTACTGTTGTTAAACTTTGTGTTTTGGGATGGTCTGACAACTACATAACAAACAAAGGAATCTCCTACTACTGCAAATCCATCCAGCAATTTGCCAGTAAGCCCCTGATTTAAACTACCCAGAGAGTCTTGCAATGGCCTCCCTGTTCCCATGGTTGCTCTTTACAAGCTCAACCCAAGGGGGAGGCCTGAAAAACATTGGCCCATTTCACCCACACAGGACTTTTAGCTTAATGCTGGGTAGCAAAAGCATTTTTATTCTAAACACTGATGGCTTTGTGTAATTTCACACATGGTCATTTTTAAAGTGCTTTAACATATGTGTCTGATCGAGCAACCACGCTCTTCTGGTGTTCTTAAGGCTGCCTGCTGGAAATTACTAATTTCTCTACCTTTTCACACCTTATTAAATTTCTTCAGGGAGGAGAGAGCTACCAATCAGTGGCCACTAGCCAGAGTGGCCATGTGCTCCCTCTGCTGTCAGAGCTTGTGTGCCTCTGAAATCCAGTTGCCGGGACTGTTTTGCGCTCAGCTCCTGCTTGTGGGCTTCCCTTTGGGGGCATCTGCTTGGCACAGTGAGAAGAGGATGCTGGGCTACGGTGAGCCTTTGGCTTGATGCTCTTCTGATGATCTTAAACGCCAGAACAACACTGAGCCAAAACAGTGATCAATGTCATGGAACCAAAGAGCGAGCGATTAAACATTTGCTTCGGAAGTCTGTACCTCTTAAGAGTATTTTAGAATGCCTTCCATGCCTACCGCCAGGATTTCTGCTAGCTTTGCTCTGTGTTTAAAACAGCTGCTGTGTGCTCCAAAAAGAGGTGATTTTTATTTTCCTTTCCAAATGCACAGTTTACCTTTCCTGTGGAGTTAATTCCAATTAATTGTGTTTCCTCTGCCACAGCTGACAGGGATAAATGACAAAATGGCCGAGTATGCCAACAGCGCAGGAGTGCCATCCCTCAACGCAGCTCTGATGCACACCTTGCAGCGGCACAGAGACATCTTGCAGGTAAGGAGAGCTGGGGTGACGCTCTGGTGGTTCTTTCAGCCCAGGAGGCCTGATTGCGTCAGAGTAAACAGAGGTTAATAGTTGACCTGGCCCGCTTCACACCTCCCATGCAGGAAGAAACCAGCTACCATTTCTGTGTTAGAATTACACCTGAACCTAAGAACCGTGGTCTGTTTCACTCCAAAAATAACCCATGGCCTTTAAGTTGAGAACAAACGATGGCTACAGATTTGGCTTATTTTTATAATTTACATCCTACAGAGTAAGTGAACACACAGCAATCGGATATTAAAAAGTCATTTGTTTTAGAAAGCCTATGGGTTGTAGCCAAGGTAGCGCTAAGTTGAAGTCACTTAATGGTATACTTGTTCCGATAACTTTGTTGCCCGATAGAGCCCTTGTGCTAGTGGGCAGAGAATGTTGGATTCAGCCTTGCATGCACAAGAGTGCCCAGTGGTCAGGGATGAAGACAGTTGTTGTGCAGCAACACTTGGAGCCACCATTTCCCCACTCTTTGTACAGGGTGAAGCAGTCTCTTGGGCAGTGGCGTACCTAGCGTATTTGACACCCGGAGTGGATCATTTTTTAACACCCCCCTCTTCTATACGACCTTGTGTGGGGCCTTAGTGAGGTGGGCCCAACTGCTTCCTATAGATATCTTTTGCCTCCAGGTCTTCTCGCGTGGCAGTTGCTGTGTCAAAGGGGGGGAAAGGGGGAAAGCCAAAAAAGCGAAAACACCCTGCGCGCTGTATAATCCCCTCACAGTCACAACAGTCGGATCTACCACCACCGCCACCTCAACTAAGAAGGTGGATGGCAGAGAGAAAGAGCCTCGGTGGATGAGTAGGATCCGCCGCTCAACCGTCTTTCTTGGCGCGAGTGAGGGAAGCAGCGGGAAAGGGGCTGCCGAGGGAGCTTGGCCACTCTCCCCACAGGCCCTGCACTGTGCCCTCTCAGGCTGAGAGGGAACCAGGCAGAGCCACCTTACGCCAACGGCGCAGCCCGCCAAGTCACTGGGGCTTGAGGGGTTTTTTTTATTAAGGGGGGGACATAGAGGTAAAATGGAATTGGGCAAATAGGTGTGGAGAGAAAAGAGGCTGAGGGAGAAAAGAGCTTCGGCTATGGGGCGGTATATAAATGTAATAAATAAATAAAATGGGAGATGAGGCAAGGCTGAGATAAAAAGTGGAGTTGGAGGTGAGCAAGGGTGTATAAATGGGTGGAGGCTGAGGTAAAAAAGTGGAGGAGAGAGTGGCTTAATGGGGGGAGAGGCTGAGGTAAAAGGAGGAGAGAGTGGCTTAATGGGGGGAGAGGCTGAGGTAAAAAGAGGAGGAGAGAGTGGCTTAATGGGGGGAGAGGCTGAGGTAAAAAGAGGAGGAGAGAGTGGCTTAATGGGGGGAGAGGCTGAGGTAAAAAAGTGGAGGAGAGAGTGGCTTAATGGGGGGAGAGGCTGAGGTAAAAAAGTGGAGGAGAGAGTGGCTTAATGGGGGGAGAGGCTGAGGTAAAAAGAGGAGGAGAGAGTGGCTTAATGGGGGGAGAGGCTGAGGTAAAAAAGTGGAGGAGAGAGTGGCTTAATGGGGGGAGAGGCTGAGGTAAAAAAGTGGAGGAGAGAGTGGCTTAATGGGGGGAGAGGCTGAGGTAAAAAGAGGAGGAGAGAGTGGCTTAATGGGGGAGAGGCTGAGGTAAAAAGAGGAGGAGTGGCTTAATGGGGGGAGAGGCTGAGGTAAAAAGAGGAGGAGAGAGTGGCTTAATGGGGGAGAGGCTGAGGTAAAAAGAGGAGGAGAGAGTGGCTTAATGGGGGGAGAGGCTGAGGTAAAAAGAGGAGGAGAGAGTGGCTTAATGGGGGGAGAGGCTGAGGTAAAAAAGTGGAGGAGAGAGTGGCTTAATGGGGGGAGAGGCTGAGGTAAAAAAGTGGAGGAGAGAGTGGCTTAATGGGGGGAGAGGCTGAGGTAAAAAGAGGAGGAGAGAGTGGCTTAATGGGGGAGAGGCTGAGGTAAAAAGAGGAGAGAGTGGCTTAATGGGGGAGAGGCTGAGGTAAAAAGAGGAGGAGAGAGTGGCTTAATGGGGGAGAGGCTGAGGTAAAAAGAGGAGGAGAGAGTGGCTTAATGGGGGGAGAGGCTGAGGTAAAAAGAGGAGGAGAGAGTGGCTTAATGGCGGGAGAGGCTGAGGTAAAAAGAGGAGGAGAGAGTGGCTTAATGGGGGAGAGGCTGAGGTAAAAAGAGGAGGAGAGAGTGGCTTAATGGGGGGAGAGGCTGAGGTAAAAAGAGGAGGAGAGAGTGGCTTAATGGGGGGAGAGGCTGAGGTAAAAAAGTGGAGGAGAGAGTGGCTTAATGGGGGGAGAGGCTGAGGTAAAAAAGTGGAGGAGAGAGTGGCTTAATGGGGGGAGAGGCTGAGGTAAAAAGAGGAGGAGAGAGTGGCTTAATGGGGGAGAGGCTGAGGTAAAAAGAGGAGAGAGTGGCTTAATGGGGGAGAGGCTGAGGTAAAAAGAGGAGGAGAGAGTGGCTTAATGGGGGGAGAGGCTGAGGTAAAAAGAGGAGGAGAGAGTGGCTTAATGGCGGGAGAGGCTGAAATAAAAAAGTGAAAGAGAAAGTGGCTTAATGGAGGGAGAGGCTAAACCAATACAAACAATAAGAATCCTGTTAAGACTCCAGGCACTACTGACAGAACTTACTTTTTGAGTAAACCTGCTTGGGATTGGATTGCTAGGATGTAATCCTTAACATGTTGACTTGGAAATCAGTAGGATTCACTTCCACTGGCCTTGGTTGGGATCTGGCTGTAGAAGATGTTTTGCTTTTGCAAGGGAGTTGCAGTTCTAAAACTTCAGAGAGCTTCAGCTGTGGGGCGGTATACAAATGTAATAAATAATAATAATAATAATAAAACAGCCATTTCGGGAACATCCAGAAACACACTCCCTGTTCTGCCGGTTCCAGTGTGTCTCCACCTCTCTTTTCTGAAAATGGGGGCACACAATGCGAGTCAAATGCTGCCCCTTTTTACTGTTAAACCTCCTGAGAGCAGCTTGAACGTGTTTTGTTTTTTTTAAATAGCTTCAAAGATAACCCCCTTATTGCCTGCACCCGGGGCGCCCCCCCTTCACCCTTGGTACACCACTGCTCTTGGGTAACTGGCTCTTAATCCGCAGCAGGGTTTATGTGTCTAAACCAAAACCTTGAATCGGGTAGCCAATTGGCAGCCAGTTTAAACGCCTCAGGGCTAGTGTTATATGGTCCCCAAGCGAGAGTCGTAGTAGGTGCAGTTTTGCACTTGCTGCAGCTTCTGAACCATCTTCAAGGGCAGCCCTGTGTAGAGCGCAGTTGCAGTAGTCCAGATGGGAAGTTACTGGAGCATGAAGCACAGCAGGCAAGCTGTCCCTGTCGGGGAAGGGTAGCAACTGATGAACCAGCATTAGCTGGATATAGACGCTCTGCGCCACCAAAGATACTTGGGCTTCCAGCAGCAATATGGAGGCTAACCGCAGGACTACAGACCTGATCTTTCAAGAGGAACGCACTCCCATCTAGGGCAGGTTTGTTTCTTCCATGAGCTAGCAGGGAGGAGCAAAGGGGGCAAGATTGATGCATTCACAGTAAACTATTAACTAGGGGTTTTGTCTGATATGTGAATGAGGCTCCCATAATTGTGACCCTGATCCCGTCGATGAATGGGCTTGCCTTGTGTTATTCACAGCTGCCAGGATATAGGGTAGACAAGCCAGAGTCATGCAGGTGCTGTTGGGAGCTGCAGTCCAGGTTGGGAAAGGCCGTTGCAGGAGTTCTTGGCCCTCCTTTTGAATGGTCCGTAATATTTTGAGCGTCATCCTTAGCTGGGCCTAACTCCCCAGCTCGGCAGCTCTCCACTGGCATCTTGCAACGATCTGACGCCCTTGGAATCTTTTTGTTTTTATTACAGGATTACACACATGAATTCCATAAAACCAAAACCAACTTCCTGGCTGTGCGAGAGAGAGAGAATCTCATGGGCTCAGTCCGGAAAGATATTGAGTAAGTAAGTTAATGCTGTGTGCTGTTCCGATGGAGCGTGGCCTTAAACTGAGCCCACCGAGGGGGAAAGGTGCTCTTTGCGAGCCAGGGATGGGGAACCTTCTTCAGCCCCAGGGCCGCATTCCCTTCTATGCAACCTTCCGAGGGCCGCATGCCAGTGGTAGGCAGGATCAGATGTGAAAGTGGGCGGAGCAATTAATGTGAATTTTACCTCTGCGCAGTCGGGTAGTTTCTGTGCATGCTCACGCGCCTGTCCATCATCCAGTGGCATTATCAGAGGCAGATGGCATATTCCAGCACCCAAGGAGAGGGTGAAGCAGGGCTGGTGAGGGGCATGGCCTGGGGAGAGTGCTGAGAACAAGACAGAAAGGTCTTGAGGACTGCATTTGGCCCCAGGCCTGAAGTTCCCCACCCCTCCCCAAAACCCAGCGCTGGTTTGGCTGATGGGGGGGTCTTCAGCACAAGGAGTTACTCTCAGCTGATGGTGTAGCATAAGAAGTTGCCTCACACCGGGTCAGACCGTTGGTCTGTCTAGCTCAGTATTGCCTACACTGACTGGCAGCGGCATTCTAGGGTTTCAGACCGGGAATCTATCCCAGCCCTACCTGGAAGTGCCCTCAGGAACTGAACTGCCTGCACGCAGAGCTTGTGGCGCCCATGCTGGACAGCTTGCTGTCACCACCAAAGAACTCTGGAGTGAGGGTGTAATGCAGAGCCCTTCAACCCTGGGCCCCCCAGATGGCATTGGACCTTCTGGGGGGGGCAGCAGCACGGGTGAGGGAAGTCCTAGTCCAACAACAGGGGGAGGGGCAAGGCCGAAAAAGCCTGGTGGGACGGCGTTAACTAAGGCAAGGCAGACGTCTGCTGTTCGTGAGAGACTGTGCAGGAAAAAATAAACGCAGTGAACGTTGGTGGGTCCAATAAACACCTAGACTGACAGAGCATGGAATCGCTTGTCACATTAACAAGAAAAATCACCCTCGGGGTTTCTCTTCCGCTTCTCCGAAGCTCTGCAGAATTTGCCAGCGGAGGGAAGCCAGTCCTTGCTGAACATGAGGAGCTGGAGGTGGCTGGGTGGGATTCCCCGCCTGCCTCGTTCCAGGGAAGATTTACTTTCTCGGAGGCCGTTGTTGTGAACTGCATTGAGCCTGGAGCTGGTTTTGCTGTCCCAGCGGCTGCAGAGCAGCGCTTCATGCTCTGGAACAGCAGAGTCGCGTTGGGTTGCCCGATCAGCAGCCAGTCCCTTAAATCCCGCAAGGGGGCTGGAAGGAGCAGCAAGAGGCTGGCCCCGCCTGTCGATTCAACTTTGTGGCGTGGCGAGGGATCTGCTCCGCTGGGGCTCAGGGCCTGCTGGGAGAAGCGAGAATGCATATGAGGGTGGGCCTCGGCCAGGCCGGGCCCTGGCCAGCTCCCCGTGGGCACTGCTGGCTGAGTCAGGGAAGGTGTTGTCTAAGCCAGGGCGTGGGATCCTTGTAAGGGCTGAAGAAGGCTGGCAGGACTGGACCTTCCTGTGATCTGGCCTCTTGGGAGAGCTGCAGGCAATCTTCAAATGGCCCATAGCCTGTTCCATGCTCCTGTGTGAAGTTGAATAGCTCTTGCAGATCACCAACTGCCTTTAACTTTCTTACAATGTTTGCTTTGGGACACTTGATTTGTAAGTGCTCCCTGTGAGGTGGGCTAGCATGACCTCAGGGTTGTTGTTTTTTTCGCTTTTCTTTCAGGTCCTACAAAAGTGGCTGTGGCGTGAACAACAGAAGGACGGAGCTCTTCCTAAAGGAACACGAGCACCTTCGAAAGTAAGTCTGTACCTAGCGTTGGATCCTTCCTCAAAGGGGACCAATGGCAGCCCACGGCGTGTTCACAGCCAGTGGCCTCTAGGCACAACTCGCCACTTCCTACTTTAAGAGGAAGTTTCCAGAAGGGGTTCGCCGTCTTAGATGCTCGCAGCCAGAGTGATCAGAGCCTCACAGCACCTTAAAGCAATGGGGAGTTGGCACCCGTTGGTCCTAGTGGGGCGGAAGGCAGGGAGGCCAGAGGCAGACAAGAGCCAGAGGCAGTTGGAGTAAGAGCCTACTCCCTGCTGCGTTCTGCAAAGGGCAACACTGAGGCTCTGAAGGAGGCAGCAGGACGGGCAGGGCCATCCCTGGGACTTGGGTGCAAGTGAGAAGGCAGGCAGGCATGAGACCGGCTAAGGGCAACGTGGCCATTCTGGCTGGGGCTGATGGGAGCTGTAGTCTAAAACGTGGCTGTGGTTGGTAGTTGAGAACATCTGGCGGGCACCTGGTTGGCGAAGGCACTTTTACTTGAACGCTGTTTTTACTGAGGTGCTAAGAGATGTACAGCCCCATAGCCTACATGCTTCTCTTGTGTTATTTAGCATTTAAGAAAAAAAGCTGAAGGCAGCATATTAATTTGAGCGTGCCTGAAGAGCTGTGCATGTAAATATATGTGCTTCCCAGGGAATAATCACTTTCTTTTTCAATTAAAACTTTGCTTTTATACCTGCGGCGGCAGTTTTCCATCCATTCGACTTGGCATGGTGTCCATTCATCACGTCACCGGTTAATTTTGTGAAACTGCGTTCTTAACATTTCTGCAGAAAAATATGCAGCCGCAGGGTGTTTTCAGGAAAAACCATAGCAGCGTGTGGGCTGCAGGGGGCACCCTTTCCCCTGAGAACAGTCACTTTCCTGTATCTGTCCATGAAGGCAATTTTGTTCTCTTTTGTAATCAACAATGCATGAAAACCTCTTACAGGAAATTGCACCTTTTCTCTCTTTTTTTTTCCTGGTTGGCTGGGACAGACTGAGGAATCTCTGATAAACCTCGCCTGTGCATCCCACAGTTCCCTCTGGGATCCTCAGTGGCATTTAGAAGTTTGCAAGTGGGGAGCGGCCTGCATTGGTTTCCACTTCCTCGGCTTCTGTTGTGGTGGCTTCACAATGGGCAAACGTTGTTGAAACCCAGGAGTGCCGTGAATGTTTGAGTGGCTTCCTGCTGTGAGCCCTGGCATGTCAGGGGAGCGAGAGGGTCAGTTTGGCCTAGTGGGTAGAGCAGGGGTGGGGGACCTGCACCCAGTGGTGGCTGGCAGGGCGGGAGGAAGGGAGCCCCAAAGGAGGAGGACCCAGGGCCTGTGACAGGCAGACGTAGGAGGTGGAAAGGAGCCGTGTGGGGAGGCTTTGCAAGCCCCCCCTTCTACTTTGCACCTCCAACATTGGGGGAGGAGCACAAGCCCCTTACGAGGCTCCCCCTTTCAACCTCCGTAAGAACGTGAGAAGAGCCTGCTGGGGCAGGCCAAAGGGGCCTGTCTGGTCCAGCATCCTCTTCTCACGGTGGCCAGCCAGATGCCCCCAATGGGAAGCCCTGAGCGCATGAGTACTCTCCCCCTGCCTCATGGTTTCCAGCAACTGGTCTTCAGGAGCATTCTGCGTCCAACCGTGGAGGCAGAGCAAAGCCGTTGTGGCTAGTAGCCATTGATAGCATTATCCTGCGTGTATGCTTCTCTGATGTCGCAGGTTGAGAGGAAAAGCCCATGGCAGCCTTTGCGAGCCTTCCTGCGCTCCTCCTTTCAACCGCTGATGTCTGGATTTTGACAGGGGGCGGGGAAACCTACCTGTCAATTGTGGGATGCCCCTGCCCACCTGTCAGAGTTGGCTCGCAGGGGCCAATGAAGATCCGGCCCGCAGAGCGAGAAAGGTTCCCCACCCCTGGGCTGTACATAAAGGCAGAGCAGCCTTGTCCTTCTTACAGATACCTTGCCAGAGCTAAAACCAGTTCTGCCCTAAGAAAAACTGGATTCTGCGGCCTGCGTAAACGATGCAGATGTCCTAATTTTGTCCATGCTGTGTTCCCTAGGGAGGCAAGCTGTTCAAGCAGGGCACCATAGCTCCCCGCCCGCCCCTGTCATAGAACCCCTACGCAGCTTCCTTTCTGACTGTGGAGATTTCAGCAGAAATGGGTCACACACTTTCACTCACGTCTCTGCATCCATAAGGACTAGAAACTTCAGGGGGGGGGTAGAAAGAAAGAAAGCAGAACTTCTCAGTGAGCTGATTCCTGCGCCCAACATCACATTCTGTGGATTTTTAGGGATGTAAAATAATTTTGGCTTGTGTGTGTTCAGCAACTGCTGTACAAACCCCACTGAGACAAATAAGGAGTGACTCTCCCTTCCATTTTCACGATGATGATTTTTGCCCCGAATTGTTTCCTGGTGGATTGTGGCCCCTCGTGCATAATTTGCAAGTACAGCTCACTCAGAGAGGAGCATCTGTCAGGCAAGATACCAAGTGTCCATTTATCTTGAGTATTCTTAATAAAGCAGCACAAGACTTTAGTTATATATTTTTGTATGTTAGCAGCTGATGAAGGCGGAAGCTGAAACGTTTTGTTAATATAATAAAAACCTCTGTTTGGTTAATCACATTTACATAGATATATATAATTGATACTCCATAAATCTGATGACTAAAAAAGGTGTCTCTTCATCACATCTTTTCTAACATGGTTTTTGACGGAAAGCTAATTGAGTCGACTCCCGGGGCTGATTTGACACTTGCTTAATCCATCTCGTGGAGACAAGCCCTCCTTCCCTTTCAGGATGATAGAAGACCAACCACATTTCCTCCCTTCCTCCCGTTAATCGGTTTCTGGCCAGATATGAGAGCCAGTTTTCTCCCCTACTAGCATTCTCTTCAGTGATCTCAATCTATTCTTTCTGGTCCATTTTTTTAAAAACAAATTTGCTCTGGAAAACCTCAAAGGATGAGGCTATCAATGGCTACTAGACACAATGGTGATGTTTGTTGCTGTGAGTGTGTGTGCTAAATTTAGTTTAAAGCACAGTACAGCAGCAGAGAGTAACAGCGGATGTTGAAATGCGAGTGTGCCAACGTGTGCGTGTGTTTACCCAAGAAAGCAGGCTTTTACCCTGCATCAGGATCACTGAGACTTGAGACTTAGTAAAATAAGAAAAGCTACTTTATTTATAGAAATACATAGTAGATAGAAAGGCGTACCTAGTTCTAGCTAAGTTGGAGGTGCAACGTCCAGGCGTGGGAGTTGATCTCATGGCTAGGAGAGAGAGAGCAGAGACAAAGGTGTCTCCTCTCTCTCGGACAGTCGGAGAAGAAGGAAGTGGAAAGGGCAGAAGGAGGAGGGGCAGGTAAGCTTCCCTAAAGGCGTAGAAGGAAGTCAGTCAGAGGATCACAGGTAAAGGTAAACAAGCCGATCCATCTGGAGGACCCTAACTCTATCTTCCTTCTGGAACATACACAAAAGAACAAAACAGGAGTTGTTCTTGCCCCACTTCCAACAATGTTCTCCCTCCCCTGCCGGAGACCAGTATGCCTCTGCATAGCTGGGAATTGCAAGGGGAGAGAGTGGCTGTTGCGCTCAGGGCTGATCCTGGGCTTCTCATAATGGGCACCTGCTTGGCTAGCGTGAGAACAGGATGCTGGACTAGATGGGCCCCTTCGGCCTGACCCAGCAACCTTGACCATCTTTTAGAAAAGAGCCATAACGCACTGAAAGACCACCCTTATTCTTTCTCTGGCAGAAGGAGGCAATTTCAGTCTCCGGTCAGGCTGGGCAGAGACTCCAGTCTGAAACCTTTGGGAGCCGCTTCCAGTTGGTATCGAGCGAGGGTAGTCAACGTGGTGCCCTCTCAATGTCACCTGACTGTAGTGTAGATACATTAACAAACAAATAAATGTGATAAATAATCTCCCGGCAGCCTGCCGGGCAGCTCAGCGTTAAGAGCACTTGCTGTGCATGCAGAAAGCCCCAATTTAATCCCTGCCATCTCAAGTTAAAAGGGTCGAGAAGCAGACGGGGGACAAGACCCCTGTGGGAGACCCCAAAGAGTAGATTAGCATTTGGGGGGGGTTACCTCAGAGACTGAGCACCTGTATGGCATGCAAGAGGTCCCTGGCTTGTTCCTTGACATCTCCAGGTAGGCCTCGGACCCTGGAGAGCTGCTGCCAGTCAGTGTAGGTAATGCTCAGCTAGATGGACCTGAATTGGTATAAAACAGCTTGTACAGTATGTTGCTACTTCTCATTCTCTGGGAGGGGGCGTCGCTCAGTGTTAGAGCATCTGCTTTGCGTGCAAAAGGTCCCTGGTAAGGCCGGGACTGTCTGAAACCCTGGAGAGCTGCTGCCGGTCAGTGTGGACAGTTGGTTTGACTTGGTGTAAGGCTCTTCTTTTTCAGGGGAAGGGCTGCAGCTCTGGGGTATAGAGCCTCTGTTTTGCTTGCAGAAGGTCCCGGGTTCAGTCCCCAGTGGCATCTCTAGGTGGGGCTGGGAAGGACTGAAACCCCAAAGAGCTGCAGCTTCCCTGGAACTGGGGATCCAGGCATTGCTGTCCCGCTGCACGCTCGCACACGTCCAGCTCCCTCTCCTCTTTTCTCACGAAGATGGCTCTGGCAATCCCTGCGGACGTTCACGGCGTCCTGAGCAAGTAGCTTGTCGGTATTGATGTGGTTCCGGCCGGGCTGCTGCGGGGTGGAAGGTTCTGCTGCACTTTCTGGCTGGGAAGCCTTTGCTCTCCCTAATGCAGTTACCTTTGGAAGGCAGGGCTGCAGCACGCAGAGCGGGCAGAAGCTTCCTCTCTAGCCTGGAGCAGAGGGAGCTTCAGTGCGGCAGCTTTAACGATGGTGCGGGAGTAGAAGAAGAGGAAGGCCAAGCAAGAGTTGGGTTGATTCCACAAAGGAAGCCGCAGACCTGAACTTCCAAGATGTGGACTGGGTGGCTTACAACAGATGCTACTGGAGGTTGCTGATTCATAGGGTCGCCTTAAGTCAAAATCAACTTGAAAGCACAGAACAAGAACAAAAGAAATGCGTACCTGTCTTCCGTGTCTCCATTGGGCAGGGAGGTATAAAGGCAGACCTCTGACGTCAGTCTAAGTGCAGCCTGGAGGAGGGCCGTACCTCAGTGGCAGAGCAACGTGCTTTGCATATAGAAGGTCACAGGTTGAATCCCCAGTGGCATCTCCAGGCAGGGCTAGCAAAAGAATCCTGCCTGAATCCCTGGAGAGCTGCCAGTCAGTGTTGACAGTACTGCGCTAGAGAGACCAGTGGTCTGACTCAGTATAAGGCAGCTTCCTGTTTTCCTAGGTAGGCAGATTTGGGTGGAAACAGTTCTTAAGATATCCTAGTCCCAGACCTAGTCCCTCCTGATGTTTTGGACTACAACTCCCATCAGCCCCAGCGTGGCTGATGCGAGTTGTAGTCCAAAACATCAGGAGGGTGCCTGGGTGGGGAAGGCCAGTTTAGATCCTTGAATATTAAACCTAGCTGGCCTCGGAACTGGTCGCCAGGTTAGATGGTGTAACTCCAGAAAGGCATGCTCTGTGTACTTTTATCCCTGCCCAAATTCTAGCGGCCACGTTCTGGGGTGCCAGAAGCTTCCAAAGCTTAACGTTAGTTTGTCGGTAGCCTTTCTGACGTTACGGCTGAGGATGCCGGCGTGAAACTGCTCCTCCTGTGTATGCAGGATAAGTTACGTCTGTTGCGTGTCCTGACGCCGCCTCCCTTAAACCCATTCCAGCTCAGCAGAGCATCTCTCTCTTTCTCTGCGCCCCGCTTGCTCTGCTAATACCCTTTTAGGCAAGCGGAGTAAATAATTCATCCGTTTGTGCGGTTCTCTTCTCCTCCCTCTCTCTCTTCTCCCCCCTTCCCTCTAGCAGTGAGGCTTTCCATCAAACGGAGGCATAGGACTCGGTGATAAATGGACGCGCTTCACCTGCTCGTTCTGCAAAGTGCTGGGCTAAGAGGAAATGAGTTTGTCAGCTCAGCACTCACTTCTCTCTCTCTGTGCGTGTGTTTGAAGAGTCTAGCCCTGAGAGCTTCTGAAGCTTAATGACTTGCACACTGGGTGTTTTTTTATGGGGGGTGCGGGCGAGGAGGAGGAAAAGGAAACAGTAATCTCCTCAGTGAAAGAGCTCGTTTGTGTCGAATGTTGTGGGGTGGGCAATATCAAATAGAGCGGGAACGTAAGGCCCCTCAAATGAAACCAGTGTACCCCAGAAGACCAGTTCTGTGTGTGTGTGATATAAGCAGGGCAGAGGCTGTTGCCTTCATGCCCTCCCTGTGGGCTTCCCTGAACACCGTATGGTCTTGCAGTCGCCTCACCTCCAAATGGACATTGCAGAGCTGGAAAAGGTTCCGAAAAGGGCAGCCTGCCATGATCAAAGGGCTGGAGCGACTCCCCGAGCAGGAAAGGCAGCGACAATTGGGGCTTTTTAGTTCAGAGAAAAGGCGAGTCAGAGGCGACATGAGAAGAGGTATAGAAAATAATGCTAGCAGACGGAGAATTTCTCTCTCTCTCGTGGTACCAGGCCTCGGTGATGCCATCCAGTGAAACTGAATGCTGGGTGGTTTTATTCATTTATTAAATTGTATATACCGCTTGATTGTAAATAAGACCCTCTGAGCGGTTTACAAAACTAAAAACTTAGGGCAGGACAGAAAGAAAGGCATCTTTCTGCACGGAGTTAAACTACAGGATTCGCTCTCACAAGAGGCACTGATGGCCACCAGCTTGGATGGCTTTAAAGGGGATTAGGCAAATTCATGGAAGATACAGCTAAATGGGCTGCTAGCCACGGTGGCTGTGTTTGGCCCCTCCGTTGTTGGAGGCAGTCTGCCGCTGAATCCCAGTTGCCGGAAACCACAGGAGAGGAGAGCTGCTGTTGCGCTCAGGTCTGACTTGTGGGTTTCCCATTGGGGCATCTGGTTGGCCCCTGTGAGAAGAGGAGGCTGGACTAGACGGGTCCCTTTTGGCCTGAGACAGTAGCCAGGCTCTTCCTGTGTTCTTAGAAGCACGCTCCCCATTGGAATCAGGATCCTGGTCCGGATGGCCTGACCCAGGAAGGCAAGTTCTTCTCCTTCAACAGAGGTAAGCACTGTGAGATTCCTCAGGGACCAGGGTCTCCACAGGCAGCCCAAATGCCCACTCAGGCCTGCTGGTCCTCTGAGGCTTGTTGTGGTGTTTCGCTCTTTTAGTTAGCAGCCAAGGGAATGTGCGTTTACACAGTGAGTTTTATTACGTGTGTTTGTGTGTTCAACCTTCCACGTCCGTAGCCCCCAGAGAGCAGGGTGAAGCGTGTGAGCCAGCAGGAAGTGACATTGACCGATTCTGTTCCTGGCCCCCCACTGTTACCCGGGCCCAGGGCAGAGGCAAGTGAACAAGCAGGTTGCGGTGGCGAAGGGGGGCCACTCTTGTCAGGGGACCGCTGGCAGATGCCTGACGTGCCAGCCCGTGGCGCCAGCCTTGTCTTCCTCCTCGGGGTTCCCGTCTTTGGAAACAATTGCTTGGATAGAGGAATACAGTTATATAACTGAGCGAGGCGGGTCCTTGAATTGCTTAATTGGGGTTTTCTGCCTGCTTGTGCATGACGGAGGTCCCTAGTGGCAGGCAAACTCTCCTGGGCTTCATTATTATTATTACTATTGCTGCTGCTTATAAATAACAGTTGTGGAAGGCAGATGGAGCTGGGAGAGTGGGCCCGCTCAGGCATCGTTAGTATAAATAGCAAACAGTCTTTGATGTCTCTCTGTGTGTTTCTGTCTTTCGTCCATTTTCACCAGCAAGGGATTTGCCAAATTAAAAATAAAGAGTAAAATAAAATCAGAACACTAGAACGAATCCAGCATTTTTCAGCCTTTTGAGACCAGGGGGCACTTTATGGGGGACCCACTTCTTCCTATTTCTTTTTACCATGTGTTGCTCAATAGTCATGACCCTTCGGTTAGACTGCAACCCGGCAGGGCAGGCCTCGGGGAGCCTTTTTCCATCCTGAGGGCCGCATTCCCTCTTGGACAGCCTTCTGGGGGCCACATCCCAGTGGTGGGTGGGGCCAGAGGCAAAAATGGGCAAAGCAATAAATGTATTGGCTGGGGCTGGTGGGATCTGTAGTCCACAGCATCCAGAGTGCTCCAGCTTGGTGAAGGCTGGTGTAGGCTGGCAATCTTGCTGTTGTTCCTTGTTTGCGTCCTGCAATTGCCAGCATAGTCTGCAATTGCTTGATTTATAAGAAGGAAGAATGCCTGGCCACTGCACTCTGAAGGTTTGTTTATATTAGATTTTCATAGTATTTTTTACATATAATAAGCAATAAAGAATGGATGCAGGCAAAAACTGGTTACGTACGCACTTGGGTTTTGTTTCAGTTGGTGATGGGGTTCAGCCTGTGGCTTCGTGTCGGAGGATGTGAGGTTTTTCAGTCAACGGAGAGGGGAAGAAGTGGCATCTGGGAGACATTCTTGGGGTAGAGTTCCAGGCGCAACAACAGCAAGCCTCCCTAATGGCCATAAATCTTTATTAGGTTTGTCGTAAACCCACAGCAAATGCTCGGGCACATACTGGTTTTTAAACCAGGCGTGGCAGCCTTTGGGGAATCCACTTTGTTCCTAGAACCCTGGCAGAGCAGGATTCGAACTCTGAACACAGGGCAGCGCCTTATACCAAATCAGGTCATCAGTCTTCCCAGCTCAGCATTGTCTACTCTGACTGGCAGCGGCTCTACCAGGTTTTCAGACAAGGCTTTCCCCCAGTCCTGCCTAGTAACTCGTAGTTTTGGACCTGGGGCATGTCACCTTGGTTACAGCTCCTGTTTAGTTTTGGAGAGGGCTTAGTCACGAGCCCAAGTTGGGGCAACATCCTAAGTCACATCTTGGTGCGGCATGGCAGCCCAAAGGGCCAGAGCTGGGCCAAGTGCCTGCGCTTGTGCTTGGCTTGGCATGAATTAAGGGGCAGGCCTGCAGGAGTCCATCTCGCTGTGCTTTGCCTAGAATTCCTTTATCCTGACAGTGTTCCTCTCCACCCGCTCCCTAGTTTCGCCACCGCAGTCTGCAAAAAGGCTTCACCATAGTCTGGCTGTAAATGGCTGTCAAGCTCCCGCTTGCCAGATTGTGATGCACCTATTAAGAACTCGGACCAAAGCCCACATCGGCACTTTAAACCGGCTAGTAAGACTGCTCATAAAGTTGTCTCCTGTCCCTGCTCTCTCCCAGATAGCCAGAGTGGCACTCTTGCTCTCCCTCTTTCCCAACACAGAGTCCGGAAGCAAGTGGCTCTGCTGTTTTTAACGCCTGCTGACTTGAACTAAAATATACTGGGTTGTTTTTTTCAAGTGCTGTTTGTTGGAACTGCAGAACATCCTAGCTCTTCTCCAGATGGATCCACATTTATTTTATTTTACTTGGAAAAGACATGATGAGGTGAATGTTCCTTGAGGATCTGGCATAATGAATTGTCTTGATGAATGTTCTGCTTGTGGCATGGTGAGGTCATTCGCTTCACACCTTGAATAACGGGAAGGGGAAAGGTTTTGTAGCTCAGTGGTACTTGTAGAAGGTCCCACGTTCAGTCCCTGCTGCCTCCAGTTAAAACATTGGGGTGCTCCTGTTCAGGGTGGCAGCCAGCCATGCTTTTTTTCAGGAGACTCCCTTCTGTCTGCCCACCAACTCTCAGCATTCTGTACCCACTGAGCTCTTTCTAGGGCAGGAGTCTCCAACCTTTTTTTGACCAGAGGGCACACTTCAAATTTTGAAAGAATGATGGAGGCACCAGTCACAAAATGGCTGCCAGGGGGGCGTGGCATAACGCAAAATTGGAGAATAGTCATGATGAAGCTTTTCCTGTCATTAGCGCCTCAGACTGTCTCCCAGTCAAATGAGCTGACGTTGCAAATGCCGCTGGTCTCTTCTGTACCTTGAAAACACACTCAAGAGTCCCAGAAACCTGCCTAGCAGGAGTTGGGCTTAAGCTGTGGAGATGTGGGCTTCAAGCTGATGCCTCTGAAGCTCCCAGGGATTCCAGACCGGGCAGCTTTCATGCTGCGGTGTTGGGCTCCACAGAGGATTAGACAAACTCATGCAGGATGATCAGCGGCTACCACTAGCCGCAATAGCTGCGCTCTGCCTCCACGGTCAGAGGCAGCCTGCTTCCGAATCCCAGTTGCTGGGAACCAGAGGAGGGGAGAGAGAGTTCTCCAACATTCAGGTCCCGCTTTGGGGCTTCCCACAATGGGCATCTGGCTAGCCCCTGGGAGGACTGGGTGTGGGAGTAGATGGGCCCCATTTGGCCTGACCCAGCAGGCTCTTCCTATATTGCTGCCCTGGGCTCCTGCTGGGAGGAAGGGCAGGATATAAATCAATAATAATAATAATAATAATATTCTCCCAGTGTCCTGCAACTAGCAAATGGCAGAATACCGTTTGCAGGACTGGCGTGCAGCTGGTCGTAAAAATAGGGGGCTGGGAAAGGCTTGTCCACATTTGGAAACGAGGGAGGTGTATGTCCCAACAGGTTTTGGTCTGCATCGGTCCTTTTTAAGAATCCTGTGGAGGCGTTTGGGATAAACTGATGGGGAATGGTCCCTAGCTCAGACCAATCCCCAAAAGTAAGACTGGGAATGTCCCCGTCTGAAACTCTGGAGAGCCGTTGCCAGTCAGTGCAGACAGTACTAAGCTCGACAGACCAACAGCCTGACTCTGAAGACAGCAGCTTCCGGTGTTGCTAACCCTGATTAGGATGGCTCTTGGTCCTTTTCTTTTTTCAATTAAAGATCCCTAATCTTCAGATCATTTTCCCTTATGTTGTGCGTGCCATGCCATCTTTCTTACATCTTGCCATCTCATCTTTCAAGCGTGAGATGTGATGTCAGGTGCAGCATCCTGACAGGTTTTCTAGTCCTTATGAATGTAGTTGTGTGTATTCCATGCTTTAACTCTCATCCAACGTTGATGGGGGGGGGGAAATCACACTGTTTTTGAAGTGTGTTTTCTACCCCAATGAGATTTCCAATATAAGGTGGGCTGATATCTTGACCCCAGGAAACATTTGTGTCTGTGGTGTCAGAAGAGGTGCGCTTGACAATACCCAAACACCCAGAGCCAGAAAACACTTATTCCGCAGAGGCAGAACGTTGCTTTTTGTTGACCTGTCCCTATGAAAAAACTGGGATGTTTCTACTGTCCCAATCCGCTAACATTGGCTCGGGTGGTCAGTGCACCCCAATGCATTTGGGGGACATTTTATGCTGCAGGCGTGTTTGTGTTTCCAGAAGGAAAACAGTAATTGGAGCTGTCTGAATCGTGGGAACTTTGAACGGGTGACAATTTGTGACAATGTCCTAGAAAGACTACCCTGCAGGTCTACTTATGTGTAAATTGCACAGTGAAAAGGGCCTGGGGGTGTGATTTTGTCCCACAAGTCTGGATTGGAAAAAAACAACACCAATAAAAGTTGGGTTCAGCAATCTTCTGTAATTGTGCAGATGGAGCCAGTGTGCCTGCTTTGTTTGCATAATTCTGCAGCTTCCATTGAGGTGCTTAATTTGTTCTTGTTTTGCTAATCAAGGGAGGGGCAAAGGCCCTGATCCAGGTGACGGAAAATGGTTATTTAGCACCTTTCTAAGTGTGCTTTTGAAAACTGATCTCCCCACCCCGCTCCCATCTCCCTCAAGGATGAGCATTTCAATGGTAAACCACCTCTGAATACCGCTTACCACAAAAACCCTATTCGTAGGGTCGCCGTGAGTATGTTTTTTTTGTTTTGGAAGGATTTGATGCTACTGGAAGGAGTGGTTAAAGCAGGCACGACTTAGGTGGTGAATGCTTTTGAATGGCTGTTTTTAGTGGTTGTTGATTCCGTTGAGCGTGATGGATTATTCCTGTACTGTGTGCGTTGACTGTTTACCTGTGCCTGCACTGACATCCTGATTTGAATATTATTAGATATACCGTAGCAGTTTCATTTTGTATTTTAATTTTATTTAACAGAAATTCTGTACCACGTATCTATAAAAACCTCTAACTGGATTGCATTATATGGTGAGTGAGTGAGAGAGAGTACGCATGAATATGTGCGTATATACTGTATACTCACGTATAAGGCAAGGGCTGTAGCTCAGTGGCAGAGCATCTGGTTTGCACACAGATTAATCCAGGTTCAATCCCCGGTGGCATCTCCAGGGCTGGGAGGGTCCCCTGCCTGAAACCTTGGAGAGTAGCTGCCAGTCAGCGCAGACAATATAAAGCTAGATGGACCAGTGGTCTCCCTCAGTATAAGACAGATTCCTCTCGGTTTGTGAGATATATAGTATGTATAAAAAAAGATATTTTTTAAAGGTGTTTTCTTTTAATATATTCTAAAGTCTGGTTTTATGGTGTTTTAGAGTGTTTTTAGTGTTTTTGCTTGGCACCCTGGGCTCCTACTGGGAGGAAGGGCAGGATATAAATTTAATAAATAAAATAAATATGTTTTAGACATGAAAGGATTGTGTCTATTTGAGCAGAAGAGTTCAATTCCTAATTTCATTCTTAATTGTGGGCTGAGAGTTTTGCGTGATGCCCCACTAACCTCCCTTTCTTTCTCCCCTCCTTTTTAAAATTAACGTTCAGTCTGATAAGAATCTTTTTTAAAATACACACACTAAACTTCTCCTGTTGGTGACTTTTTAGTTTGTCCTACTGAAGACACAGGTGCCTTCTTTCCTTTCCGATTATTCTTAACTGCCAGCTTCTTTTGCGGGTGCGTCCATATAGAGGTCCCTGGCGGTGTTCCTTTCCAGCAGATTTCTCTGGCTCTGGGCGCTGCAAGGCTGTGAAAAAGCTGAAAGGGGGGGAAAGCTCTGCCTGCTCCATTAGTGAATTACCGGAATTTGTTCTGACAGATGTGGTTGGTGGTAATGACTTACATTAATGCCCGCCGTTTTGTTTTTCAGTTCATTTATCCCCGCTCCTTTGGGGAATCTGCTGCAATTACGTGAGAGGGTCAGTCTCTCCAGGAACTGGCATTCCTGCGAGGGAGGAGGAGGGGAGGACAAATCCTGGCTTGGGCAGCGCAGCCGGGCAAGCCTGGGCAGCTCAAGTGTGAATCTGGGCCCAAATGGGGCTTGCATGGAGTCAAATGGGCAACCTGGGTCAGGCTTGCAGGAGAGTTTTCCCAGCTGGGGCCTTCGGATGAGGAAATTTATTTGTCCTTGTGCACCAGGGAATGAACAGCAGAGGTGTGGTGGCAAACTTTAAAGTGCAGGAGCCCCGTCATCACAGTCCTTATCAATGACCCCGCACAGGATAGTCTATATTGGGGTGGGGCCCAGATTTCTCTCTGTCCGCACACGCACACACAAACACACAACAGGGGAATGTTAATAAGTGGGTGGGACAACCCACCTGTCAGTCATCTGCCATCATTATAGCATCTGATGATTGACAGGTGGATTGCGCCCGCCCACACACCCAAAGTCCCCTGCGCCGCAGCTCTTGGGCACTGGAGCGGCAGGGGCTTTGCCAGTCTCTAGGCTCGGCAAAGCTGCTTTCTGCAGGGATCAATCGCGTGGTCGAGGATTGCACAGCCGACCCTGCCTCGCCTCTACCTGCCCCACACCTGACCTCTAGATGTGGGGCAGGTGGGCGTGGTTTGGGGGAAATCTGCCTCATGGGCCAAATTGAAGGCTGTGCTGGGCCGGGGCCAAATCTGGCCTGTGGTTTAGAGGTTTCCTACCTCTGGTCTATAGCCATGCTCTCCACACACCCCGCCCGAGAGTCTGTAGCCGCACTTATCTTCCTGGGAGCTGGCCCGATGGTTCTGCAAAGGCTGCTCCAGCGCTGCGGTTCTGTGACCATCCCAGTCAGGTCAGATGAGAGAGGGGCGATTTGAGCAGGTGCTGCTACTGCACCAGCCTCTTCCCCTGTCCCCATTTTATTTTCTTGGGTCCCCAAACATTAGGCGCATTCTGTGTGTACCTTCTTGCGTGTATGGTCAGCTTCCCAGCAACAAACCTCCTGGTAGCAGGCCCTTCAAGAGACATCTCATGTGAGAAAGTCCCTGCAGGATCAGGCCAGTGGCCCATCTCGTCTGACACCCTGCTCCCTCAGTGGCCAACCAGATGCCCCAAAGCGAAGTCCCCAAGGATGACCTGGATGCAAAAGCACTCTCCCTTCCAGCAGCTGGTATTTGGAAACATGCTGCCTTCAACTGTGGAGGCAGAACACAGCCATCGTGGCTAGTAGCCATTGATAGCCTTTTCCTCTGTGAATCTGCCTAATCCTCTTTTGAAGCCGTCCAGGTTGGTGGCCATCACTGCCTCTTGTGGGAGCAAATTCCGTAGCTTAACTACATGCTGCAGAAAAAGTCTTTTCTTTTGTTAGTCCTGAACCTTCCCACGTTTAGCTTCATTGGATCTGGTGCAGACGCAGTGCTGATATGCTGCAAACTGTACCTTACATGTCAGAGAGCCGTCTTGGGGGCACTCAGAACCCTACCCGTCCCTTGTCAGCTTTGGTTGAGGCTTAGTGCAGCCTTCCTTAGCCTAGTGCCCTTCAGATGATTCTGACTGCAGCTGCTGGTGGGAGTTGCGATCCTAAACACCATCTGGAGGGCACCAGCTTTGGGCAGGCTGGTGTAGAGTTACCTCTGCACCAACGCTAACCATGGCTGCCGGGGAGTTTGAAGTTGCTTTGCCTTTTGGTATGGGACCCGACTCCCCAAATCGGAACTCCCCAAATGTGGAACTCTTCCCCCCACCACGGTATCTCTGAATGTCTTGAATGTTTGCACAGATTGGTCTCTGCAAACTTGCTCCTTTATCCCTTCTGTTCCCAGAACTGTCTGGGAGCTGAACTTCACAAAGCGAAATCTCCTTGCAATCTTGCGCTTTGATTGGAGATCTGCGCTTCTTTCCATCTGCTCAGTAAACACGAGTTGCTCAGCCTTGAAAGCATCTTTTCATCTCGAGCCATTAACTTTCTTTTTGAGAGAGAGAGAGATCAATGGCTTTTACAGTATATATTCTCTTCCATAACTCTTGGGCTCTGCCTTCATTCACATTGGATGCCAAAGGTGGTGGTGGGTAAAGGAAATCTCCTCACCTAAAGCGGTACATTCAAACAACATAAAAATGAGGATTCTTGCTGATTGGCTGTATTGATATATTTGGAAGGCTGTCGTCATGTGATTACACCATGATGGCGGCCTAAGAAAAAATGTGTGCCTATGTGTATGTGCAGTACTTTACATTATTCGCATTATCCCTCCTCCCCACACACGTGTTCTCTGTAGGTTCTTCTGCAGAATGGAGAAAGTGGGAGCCCTCTGGGCATCCCCAGTTCCCTTCAAGCGTCTGTGCTGGCTCGGTGGCTTGGGGCATGAGCGTGTACAGGAATTGCCGGATGCAAGCTACTCAGCAGAACCTCGGCTGGCCATCACGCTCTCAGTTGCAGGAACGGCGGAATAAACTAGTAGCACCTGCAAAGGATCAAAGGAAGATGGTGCCGTGTTGATGCCGGCCCTTTGCAAGAGATGGAAGCTGGCCCTTTTGTGAAAGTTGTGGCCCTCATTGGAACCCACAGCCTGAAGTTGAGGATTGGCCAGTCCATCATCTAGCCAGGCCAAAAACACTCGGGGAGCAAAGCAGGATTAGGGAGGGGAGGTGGCCTGGTGAGAGTCTGAGGGCCAGGTAGAGGGACCTGGAAGGCCGCAGTCTCACCACCACTTGGTGTTTCTTACCCCTAACCTAGGCGGAGGCAGTTGACTGGCCCCTGTTGAAAACGGAACACAAGGCTAAGTGAATTGGTGATCTAAGGAATGGGGAGCGGGTGGGGTTTTTTTTGCTCCACGAGCCAGATTCTGATCAGCCTCAGCCTTGTGGGCCAAATTTGAGAGATGGGCAGGGCCTCCCACCAATCAGTCACCAGACGTCACATGCAAGGTGCTTTGAAGTCCCAAAGTCAAGCCTTCAAAGCACCTTGCCAAAGCACTGCTAAAACAAAGGAAGGGGGTTGCATTGGAGTCCCCTGCAAAAATAAGGGGTGACCCTTCCTTTTAGTAGGGATTTCCATGTAAACTCCTCCCTGAATCATTTGTGGGGGAAATGGCCTTGTGGGGCAAGGTTCCCCACCCTTGTCTAACACACTGAGGCAGTTTTTCCGGAGTTCCCTTTCTGCTCCCACCCTGAGCCTCTCCAGAGCCACAACTGGCTGCAAATGGAGAAGGTGCTTTGCTGCTTTTCCTTGGAAGATTCCGGCTGCTGCTGCTGTGGTCGTTGTTCCTGGACTCAGGCCACTTGCTTGGCTCAGCATCATTTACCCATCACTTTTCAAGAGTCATGTTTTTTTTTTAAAAAAAACTGATTCTGTAAGATCTCCATCTGTCTTACCAGGTGAAAGAAGAAGGTGGTGGGGTGGGAAGTTACATGTTTGCAGCAGGTGGAGTATCGATTCCTTATTGGCCCTGGACAAAACATGCCCGGTCGCTTAAAAGTCCGCACATGAGTGTTCCTCTGGAAAAGAGCATGCGGCAAACTCCTCTTGAAAGTTTTAGAAAATGACCTGGATTCTCTCACTCTTCTGCCTGCCACCCCATTGCCTTTTGGAAATTTTAAATCCAGCTTTCTTGATGCTGTTGCTAACTACTCCATTAGTGCATATGGTGCTAATTTATTTCTCTTGATCTCAAAACAATGTGGGTGCCAACTGAGAGGCCTCTCTCTGGAGCTGTGTAACACACACACGGACCCCAGCCAGTGTACTTTGTAAAATATTTCAGCTCTAGATCAAAACGGGCGTATGGTGAGTCTCCAGTGACACCTGGAAATCTAGGTCTGCCCAGAGTTCTCTGAAATCTTGCAGCCTGCTTTGACAGCAACTCTGTTCTGAAACTGGAGACTGTTCGGAAACTACTGGCCAAAATATGTAAAGTTTGACCATTAAGGTCACCTCTACACCATGCGTTTAAAGCACTCTTATACCACTTTAACAGTCATAGGGAATCTTGGGAACTGTAGTTTGTTAAGAGTGCTGGGAACTGCAAGTCTGAGGTCAGCAACTGTAACAAACGACAGTTCCCAGGATTCTTTTGGGGAAGCTATGACTTGTCTCAATTAACTTTTCCTTCTTTGCAAAATATATCAAGTGCCTGTTCTCCATTTTAAGGGCGTGTTTTTTTTTCATTCTCTCCCATCTTGAGAGCTACACAAGAATCAGACACAATTAAAAAGCCAATTAAGCAAGTATATCTGGGCATTGTTCTTAATCAGATGTGAAGTTTCGTGGCCTTAAATGTTGCCCTTTGTTTTAATTCAATCTATGGACATTTTTATTAAAAAATTGTTAAGTGTGGCTATGATGGGTGGATGTTTTGTACTTTTGTTAAAATATACTTAATTTAAAAAGAAAAAAATAGACACCGAGCTATACCCACTCTGTTCCTGTCAGCTTAGTATATTAAGCTTAAATAGCTTCCTTATACTGAGTCAGACCATTGGTCCATCTAGATTTATTAATTATTATTATTATTATTATTATTATTATTCCTGGAACATAGGAAGCTGCCTTATACCAATCATTGGTCCATCTACCTCAGTATTGCCTTCACTGGCTGGCAGCAGCTCTCCAGTATTTCAGGCAGGGCACACTCCTAGCCCCACCTGGAAAGGCCGGGGATTAAACCTGGGACCTTCTGCATGCCAAGCAGATGCTCTACCACTGAGCTGTGGCTCCTGTCTTACACTGCGCCCACCTAGCTCTGGGTTGTCTACATTGACTGGCAGCAGTTCTGCAGGGTCTCGGGCAGAGAGAGATGTTTCCCAGAACCTGCCACCCGTTCCTTCGTTTAACTGGAAATGCTTTCAGAGACTGGTCAGGGGAGCTTGTGCAATGGAAGAAGAGACTTTAACCACCGAGGCACAGCCCCACCGCAAATCTCCAGAGGAGTGTTTCCAAAACTCCCAGAGGGCCAAGATGCATCCTTTTGTCTAAACTAAAACTAGAGGCACGCTTCACCCCATAAGCCCAAGATGGTTTTGTGCTTCAGCATGTTATGAAATGCCATTCCTCAGCGGAGTCCCTGTGTTTCTGTAATGGGAAGAGACAAGCTCAGACCAGTGACTCATACAGGGAGGCAACATGCTCTCTTCATGCCTACATTTATTTTGTTTAATTTTTGCAACCCCTCCTCCCTGCATTTCCATTATATTATCCTGAGGCGCCAGGCACACCAAAATAGGTGTCTGTTGGGTTGCACTCCCTCACCCCGGATTGTGTGGCCATCTGCTCCCTGCAAGGGGTTTAAATATATTTTAAGAAAAAATGGAGCAGGTGAGAGTTAAAAAGTGATGTTGCCTTGCACAAGGCGTTCTGCGCAATGTGGACAGGCGGGTTGAGGTGGAGTAGGGGGAGCTTTTGGCATAACTTATCAAATGAGTGCACATCTTCCTTCCCTCCAAATTGGAGGCACAATGCTCCTGTTGGGGCCCGAAAGCTCTTCCACGCGGGAGTCAGCAGGCGAGTTGTTGCAAAGTTTGGGGACTGAGGGGGAAAGAGAAGGGAATATTGCGCTCAGGTCCTGCTTGGAGGCCTCTTCCCTTTTGGGGCATCTGGATGGCCACTGTGAGATCAAAAGGCTGTACTAGATGGGCCCATTTGGCCTGACGCAGCTGCAGGGCTCTTCTGATGTACTTTAGGCTGTCCCACTGGAAATTACTTATTCGTTTAATTGCTTATTTCTGTGCCTTTTCACACCAGATTAATTTCCTTCGTGGAGGAAGACAATCAGTGGCTACCAGCCACAAGGCAGGATGCTGCTCTCCCAAAGACCCCTGGCCCTTCCCCTAAAAGTAAAGCAATATCCTAGTCCTCATGGTTCCGAATAAAGGGTTAAAATAGGAACATAGGAAGGTGTCTTACACGGAGTCAGACCATTGGTCCACCTTGCTCAGTGTCCTCTACACTGTCTGCACATTTCAGCCAGGCAAAAACACTCAAGGAGGCTGTGAAGTAGGACTGATGAGGGGGTGTGGCCTGGGGAGAGGACCCAGGGGGCCACATTTGGCCCCTGGGCCTGTTTTTCACCCTCTGATTTACTGTGATGTGAAAACAAAGCCATTATGTTTTCCTGTCTTTGTCCTAAGTCACTTTGATTTGTTTGTATACAAAATTCTATCCCTTTTAAAGTTTATCTTTTCTCTTGCTTTCAGCTCTGACCGGCTGATGGAAGAGACCATAAGGTAAGGCCCATTGTCTCTAAACTCGCCTGTTTACTGTTTCAATGCGTATAGAACCAGACGTTGCAAGACTCGCCTCTCGCGGCTCCAAAGAACAAGCGGCCACCAGAGTTCCTGAGCCCTTAGCAGCCTTGGGGCAAGCATACCTCCAGGAATGCCTTAGTTCCCAGACTTTGCCCCCAAGAGCCCCCTTCAGAAACTGCTGGTGGTCTTGGCAGACCACTTAATGCTTTTTCTGCCTGTTGCAGCAATGGTCATGCGCTGCGCTAGACGCTGTGTGATTTTTAAATTTCTTTTTTGTGTTTTATTTCTTACGTCGTATTTTATGGTATTACAGTTTGCATTTCATAGAATTTTAATTGCAATTTGGCAGAACACAACAGATAAAATAAGCAGTAAAATACAATCATTACGGATATTCAATGCAGACATGCCGCAAACCAATTGAATGAAGCTCACGGACCACGTTTTGGGAACCCCTGGCTTAGAAAAAGTTTTCTTCGGCACTTTTCTCCTAAAAAAAAGAAAGACAAAAGCACCATACATAGCAACTGACTTTAAACTCCTGGGGGTGCTTGCACAGGAGTAAAATGCTTGTTGCCAGCTATCTTGCACTTGCATTCATTAGCGAGGACTGTTCTTCAACACTTCTCTCCAGCCTGCCATAGTTCTACCCAGGGGAAACGTGTAATGTGGTATCCAGATACTCTTTTCACAAAACCTGCAACCCAGGGATGGGGACCTCAGACCCAGGGGCCGAATGCGGCCCTCCAGACTTCTCCGTCTGGCCCTTGGGACTCTCGCCAGACCACACAGCCCTCCTAGCCACACCATCTCTCCTCTGGCTGTGCTTTGCACCTTCCTCCAGTCTTTTTGCCTAGCTGGAAACGTGTCCTTGAGCCCAGATAATGCCTCTTGGTTTCGTGGATGGAGGGCGGAGAGGGGCGTGTGAGTGTGTGGAGAAACTAGCCCACTGTACAAAGGTAAAACTTCTGGCCCCCAGAAGGGAATACTGCCATGGGGAAAAAAAGGTCCCCACCCCGGCGTAACCAAACAGTCTGGGCCGGCACTTTCATAAAACCTGGGTGCAAACTTAGCGCTTTAGGTGTAACTCTTGTTTATAAACAAAAGTGGCTTAGTACACAGAAACCAAAGTAAACGATTCCTTAGACAAAGTTTCCTTAAGCGCTTCACTCCTCGCCTTTTGTGGTTGCCCCAAACAGGGCTCAAGACTTGTGTCTGTGTCCCAGAGTCCTTTGTTTCAGACAGTTTCTCCAAATACCCTGTGGCTGTTGTTTTCCTCTGAACTGTCTCGTGACAGAATTTTATCAGTGCACAGTGTCAGAGTCTGTGCTGTCTTGAGTCAGCAGAAAGGCAGTTAAGGGGTTTCAGGTATAGATCAGTGGCTGCTACCGGTGAGGCTGAAAGGGGGTTTGTGAAGTTGTGAGAGGTAAGGAACCGACCCTCGCCACCTTTATGCAGACACCGGGCTCCGTTCCGAGTTTCCTGATCCAAAGGCTGCTTGTATTGCAGCCTGCTTGTGTTTGAAAGCAACAGCAGCACTGTTTTGCTGCATACGGCACCACTCCGGTGCTCAGAAAGCGTTAGCAGCCAGGCTCAATTTATATATCCTGGTTTCTGGTGGGGCATATGCAACCGTGTTTTCCTTCTTTCCATTCTTTCTCCCACCCCGCCTTTCCTCTCGCGGTAATTGCAAACATTTGCGTATGTGATTAATTGGCGGTAGTGCCGCTGTCACTTTGGGGGATTTTGCCTGCTAGGAATTTGCCTGTCTCTTAATTAGCTCAGCGCCCAGCAGGAGCACATGATATTCAGCCGAGGCTGAGCGGTGCTGAGTTACGGGTCCTCAGGCAGGTGGAGCGCAGTGCCTCGCGGGGCCTTTTCCGGCTTCCCCGAGGGTTGGGTCTGTTAAAAGGGGATGGCAGTCAGGCGGAGCAGGTGGAGAACTGAGATCTGGGATCTCTCACAAATCACTGAGAGTTTTGAGAGGGGAAGGGCTAGCAGCTCAGGGGCAGAGCATCTGCTTTGCATGCAGAAGGTCCCAAGTTCAATCCCCGGCAGCACCTCCAGGCAGGGCTGGGAATGTTCCCCCCCCTGCCTGAAACCCTTGAGACCCGCTGCCAGCCAGTGTAGGCTATAATGAGATGGATGCAACAGTGGTTTGACTGGGGATGGCGCAGCTTCCTGTCTTCCTATTTCATCCCTTTAATTAGAACCATGAGGACTAGAATCTTACTTTATTTTCAGGGGAAAGGCCACCGCTCTGTGGTAAAGCACCTGCTCTGCATGCAGAAGGCCCCAGCTTCAGCGTCTCCAGGTAGCGCTGAGAATGTCCCCCTATCTGAAACCCAGGGGATCAGCTGCCAGTCAGCATAGACAGTGCTGAGCTAGATGGGCCATTGGTCTCGCTCGGTATAAAGCAGTTTCCTGCGTTCCTGTAAGGTTTGTTGCCTTCATGCTCTGCTGGTGGGCTTTCTGGCAGCATCTGGCTGACCACCATCGGAAACAGGATTCTGGGGAAGATGCACCCTCAGCCTGACCTAGCAAGGAACGTTTGCATTTCTCTGTGTGTGTGTAAATTCAGCTAATGGTCCCCTTCCTTCCTTCCAAACAGTGGAGACTGCTGGCTCTGATGCCAGTGACTCCACTCCGGGTCTTAGTCCGAACGAAAACCCGGAGTAGATTCACTGCCCCACTGACGTCAGAGCCACCAGCCTCCACTGCTTCCAAACAAATATTTCCTTCCCTCTCCTTACGTCTGGTGGAAGCTCTTCCCTTGCATTTGTACACCTCACCACCACCACACTGCATGGAGAAGAGCTTGTCTCTAAATTTTGGAAGCATTTCTCCCCTCCTTCCTTCCTTCCTTCCCTATCCACCCCCTCCCCGCGCTTTCGTCTACAAAACCCTGCCCTTGTTCTTCCTCTCCAGCCCCTTTGTCATGTCAGCTTTCCTTGAAATGAAGCAAAGCAAATGGCCAGCTATGGTCCATGGGCTGCCTAAATGAAGCAGAAATCCCTGTGTGTCATCATCAAGAAAGGCTCCCTGCCTCCTCCTCCACAATTGCTAGGAGCCGGGGGGGGGGGAGGCATTGCAGGCATGCCAGGAAAGTCCGTGTTGGCTCTGTTGGGTTGGCTTCACGTCCTGCAGAAAAGATGGGACAATCTCTCGCTATCAGATAAAGTGGGGGATTTCACAGAGTGGACCTCGCAAGAGAACTCTGTTCCTGCGGCCACAACAGCCCAAATGGATCAACTCTTCCCCCCTCCCATTACTGCCATCACACACATTTCATTGGATCCCGATTTATGTGTATAAATCCCCAGATTCTCTGCTTTATTATCCTTTTATAGGCTTCTGTGTGCGTTTTATATAGCCGTTTTGCTGGTCTTAAGTTGTCTTTTCGTTTTATAACCTTTCAACGATAAGTCGTTTTGTTTCTAGACTTTCTGCCGCTCAGCAATTTTTGAGATATTAATCAGTATGGAAATGCTGTAAAGAAACAAACCTGGTGCCCTCCATCTCTTGCTGGGCTCCCAGCAGCACCCTAGCCGCAGCCCGCCTAGGTCAGGGGTGGAGAGTTGGAGGGCCCCAGGGCCCCCTTTCCAGCAGGGGTGAGCCAAAGTTAAAAGCAAAACTACCGGTATTTCTCTGGGTAGATCATCAAGAGCAGTGGCTCCCAAACTTATTTTCCCCATGGGCCACTTAAGAATTGCTGAGGGTCTCGTGCTGGACTGCTTCATGACTTCTGTGCCTGTTGTCGCTGTTGTAACGCGCCGTGCCAGACGCTGTGTGGTTTCTGATTGTGTCTTTATCTGCTGCTTCTATTTCAGTATTATATTACATTTTGCATTATGTAGAATTCAAAGTGCAACACAGCAAAATACAATATAGGAAATAAACGAAGCAATAAAAATGAAATTAAAAATCAGTCTGAATGTTTAACATGGCTGTGCTGTGAATGAGGCTCGGTCCACGGTCTGGGAGCCCCTGGTCAAGAGAATCCAAACAAAGATGTAAAAAAGCAAGGCCTTTGGGCCACAGAAGGTGGTGGAGCGGAGTTCAGGGGTATTACTAGCTGATCCTCGGCATTTACCCCCCTCTTCTCCTCCCCCCCCCCAACAATCACCCCGTCTCCTCCAGGAAAATAGCTACCGTCTCCCACTGCTCTGAAACAGTCTACATGGTTGATTCTGGAAAAGATGGTTTTGCTGGTCCAAGCATCTCCTAGAAGGTTTCTAAGCAGCTGTTCGAAACGGCTGCTTTCAAGCTTCTGTTCCTTAATGGTGTCTTCTTTGCTTTGCTTTCCCCCCCCCTTCTTTTTCTCTCTTCCTTTTTTAATGCAACAGAAAGCATCTGGCAGCATTTTCCCACTCAAGCGAGGGTAGCGATTGTGGCCTTTGCAGGGAAAGAGTCTGAAATGTATTTAACATTAGCGCTTGGCCTGGGGCCCTCACATCCGCATTGCTGGCTGGCTGGCTGGCAGGCGTTGCAGTGGGCCGATCGATCGGGGTTGTGTTTGCAAGTCCCCAAACCCAGCCCTGCACAGGTCGGGGCGCTCAGTAGTCCAGGATGAGTCGAGGGCACAAGATGCTTGCGGAGTTGGGGAGGAAACGGCAGCCCCTTTGCTCAGCCTGTAAGCCACATTCTCTTCCAGGCAACCTTCTGAGGGCCACATGCCAGTGGTGGGCAGGGCCAGAGGCAAAAGTGGGTGGAGCAACAAATGCATCTTTTATCCTTTGTGCAATAGGCTAGTTTCTACACACACACACACA
The DNA here is from genome assembly GCF_030035675.1 of Rhineura floridana. NCBI lineage: Eukaryota > Metazoa > Chordata > Lepidosauria > Squamata > Rhineuridae > Rhineura > Rhineura floridana. Next base: position 18,365,460 of record NC_084500.1, on the reverse strand, counting down.
AACACTCTCCATCCAGGCCAGCAAGAGTCATGATCAGAGTTCAAGGGTGCATTAGGGGAAAGGAGGGCATGACACAGGGCCAGTGAGGAGTGTGGGCTGGGGGAGAGGTCCCCTCCTTGTATCCCTGGAGACCCACTGCCAGTCAGTGTGGACCAAACCACGCTAGACAGGTCAGCGATCTGACTTGGTTCTTATAAGGCAACTTCCTCCGTTCCTGATACTCTCCTTGTAACAAATCTACCCAGCTCTGAATTCCTGCAAAGAGAATCTTTACTGTCTTGATGGACGCACAGGAGAGACGCTCTCCAATGGTCTGGTACAAATCTCTGTGTGTGTTTTTGGAAATGACTTTCCTTCTTTTTCAATTGCCCCCCACTTTATTTTTCATCCTGCTGTTTCACGTGCATTTGCCGACAGCACTTCACAACCTCAACAGACTCCTTCTGTGTTCTTTTCCGCCGCGGAAAGGGCAAAAAATGTCTGCCGCTGGTTGCTCGCCTCCGTCCACTGCTAGCGCGATCCTCAAAAGAGGGCTTCCCCGAGTTCAGACGAACTGGGCCCGTCCCCCTCAGGCTGTGTAACTGTGGAAACACACACAGAGTTGCCGACCTGTGTAGGTATAGGTTCCCAGTTTTAAAAGCTTCCGCGTGTACACACTCAGACACACACACAAAATAATCCCTGATTAGAAATGTACATCTGCCATGGTTTTGTGCCAATTTAAAGGCCGCTTCCTAACTTAGCAAAATACTTCCGGGGGGAAACGGGCCCCAACAAATGAAACTGCACAATTCAGCAAAGGTGTACTTCTGGTCCCTCTTAGCTCTTGATTAGTTTTTCTGAAGATAAAGGGGAAAGGGCTGTGACACAGTAGTAGAGCCCTTGCTGTGCACAAAGAAGGTCCCAGGTTCAATCCCCAGTGGCACCTCCAGGTAGGGCTAGGAAAAAAAACCCTGTCCAAAACCCTGAAGAGCTGCTGCTGCCAGTCAGGGCAGACAGTACTGAGCTAGATGGACCAGTGCTCTGACTCACTATAAAGCAGCTTTCTATGTTCCCATATATGCACACCCAAACACACCACACACACCGTGCTTTCCATAACCTCTCATTACAGCAGCCACTGGTGGCTCTGATTCCCTTGAGCAAGACCCCCCACCATGGGCCCTCCCTCGCTCAGTGAATCTACCTCCTCTCTGCCATGATCACCAGCTGCTGGCTTCCTTGTCCTAGCTACCCCTTGCTTGTTTGCGGGGCAGAGTGCTGATGGGCAAGTGATGTCCGCTGCACCCCCCCTCCTTTCCACTGCATGGTCTGGGCCAGAGCAAGAGGCAGGTGAACAAGCAGGTTGCAACAGTGAAGAGGCTGCTTTTGTCCATGGGCCCGACTGTGCCACCACGTGACGCCGCCCTTGACAATGACTTAAGCATTTCACACCCTCCTCTTCATTTTAAAAAAACACAGATTGGGCTTTCCCTGAGTCTGCATTCTTAAAACATTTTAGATTTTAGTTTGCTTCTGATGTTTTCCTCCCCCGTGGTCTGTCCTCTTGTGGAAAGCCTTGCACTTTTGACCGCTGTTAACTCAGAACAGGAGATGTCTGGGTTGGGCTTTAAAGGCAAGTGAGTTGCCTCTGCAGGTCGTGTTGGTGCCACAGCCTTCAGCCGGCTTTAACAGTCATCTCTGCTGTTTAGGGATCTCTGACAAAGAGGTTCTCTGTGCACCCCATCAAACTACAGTTCCCAGGATTCTTTGGGGTTAAGCCACAACTGTTAAACCAGTGTCAAGGCAAATCCAGCTTGCACTGTCGATATGCCTCAACCCACATACATAGCAGCTTTTTGTTATGTCAAATTGCGGCTTATTCTGCATACCGGTTACATGATCTTTCTTTTTCTTCTCTCTTGCCCCTCACCAGCATTGCCATGGCAACGAAAGAAAACATGACATCTCAACGAGGGATGATGAAGTCCATACAGAGCAAGATGAATACCTTGGCCAGTATCCTTTCAGAGGAAATTCTGTCTGTTTACACACTGAAATCGGCACACTGCGGTTTAAAGCGGCTGGCTGCTGTGATGGGCTGTTTCTCTTCCACCTAAGCTAGCCTTGGGCCCATTCCAGAATACAAATCTACCTTGCGTTTAGCCCAGTTCTCCTTTGGACACCCTCCACCAGCCGCTTGGGGAAAGCGTTCCAAGGAACAAGCAATCCTTTTCAGCTAACACTAGTCAAAGGAAATCACTTAGGTCACCCTTTTGTCTACCTGGCCATCTTCCAGAGGTTATGGACTCCAGTTCCCATCAGCACCTGCTGGTGCGGCCATGTTTCTGGACTCCTGCCACTGCCACCACATTTGTGTCGGCTGAGGCCGAAGGGAAGTCCAAAGCATTTGGGGGCCACTGGGTTGTTGGCCTGGGCTTCTGCAGGTGTTTTGTCTCTTGCTTGTCTCTCTCCTTCCCCCTCTCTTTCCTTCAACGCCCTGAAAGATTTGTCGCAGCTTAGGACAGGGGTTCCCACATTTCTTTCTTCTGCAGACTACTTAATGATTTGTCTGCCTATTGTAGAGGCAGAGCCCGTGTGGTGTAGTGGCTAGAGAAGTGGTTCCCAACCTTTATGAGTATGGGACCCCCTTTTTAAACTCAAAAAATTTTGTGACCCCCTCATGCTATTTGTTGTAATTTTAGTATCTGTTAATTAAAAAAAAAACATAATGAAGTGTTAAGTAATGTCATACCCATACCCAGGGACTCCCAGCCCCACATACACACACACTCACTCACCCACCCACCCACCAGAAAAGGTCCCTCCCCAAATGAATCTGCTCAGATAATTACTTCTGAAACCCACATTCTGAAGAAGAGTGAAACCAGGCCACATTCACACCATGCATTTATTCTGCTATTATCCACTTTAAATACTCATGGCTTCCCCACAAAAAGCCTGGGAAGTATTGTTTATCAAGGGTGCTGAGAGTTGTTAGGAGGCTCCGTTCTCCTCAGAGAGCTACAATTCCCTGAGTGGTTTAACGTTCCAACCCTTTTCTCCCAGGAAACTCTGGGAATTGTAGATCTGTGAGGGGAACAAGGGCCTTGTAACAACTCTCAGCACCCTCAAGAATCTACACTTCCCAGCATACTTTGGGGGAAGCCATGACTGTTTCAAGTGGAATAATAGAGCAATACATGTACAGTATGAATGCAGCCCAAGAGTGTCCGGGTGGCCAAATGATTAAGTGTTGACAGGCTCTCAAATCCATGGTATAACTGAGTTAATGAGAAGGCTGGTGCTGTTTTGCAGCTGTCTGAAATTGCCACTACACTACTGTGGGGCATGGAATTTAAGAACAATTGGGTGCTATATATAAAAAATGCTTCGGAAGTATTTTAATTTAATAATTTAACAGGCTTTTTAAGTTTAAAAATGTAAGGTTATAATACAAACTAATTAAAAGAGCAAGCAACTTAAAAACAAAATATACAACACTGTCCAATGACCTTACACAAAAGAAAGACAGGTTCTCACAGCATTTGGATAAAAGTTACCTTGGGAATGACCGGCCGGCTCTGGAACTCGCCTTTCCCTTCCCCGTGGCAGGCAAGACAGTCACCCCTGGTGGTGGTGGTGGTGGTGTAGCAGCCTCTAGCCTAGCCTGCCTGGTAACCGGCTGAAATGCCGCTCGAGGCCCTGCCACATGGGAGATCCAGCCCGGTGCCCTTCCCTGCTCTTCCTCCACTCCTTCCACGTACTAGCACAGGCAGGGCAGCTCTCCACCTGCCCCGCTTCCTGGTGCCTAGGGGCGGCTCTGGGTGTCACCCCTCTGATGGTGTCACACCCGGTGCGGTCCGGACCCCCCGCACCCCCCTAGTGACGCCGCTGGTAGGCAGGCAGGCAGGATCTTTCCCCCTGCCTCCGTACTTGCGGTGGTGGCGGCAGCGGCATTTCCTCTGCAGTCTGCTCTCTTGCCCGCGGCCCCCGTTTTACTGGTTCACGACCCCCAGGTTGGGAATCACTGGGCTAGAGTGTCGGACTGGGGCCTGGGAGACCCGGGTTCAAATCCCCGCTCGGCCATGAAGCTTACTGGGTGAGTTTGGGCCAGACACTCTCTCAGCCTAACCTACCTCACAGGGTTGTTGTGAGGATAGAACTAGAGAGAGGGAGAACCATATTTATATGCCGCCTTGAGCTCCTTGGAGGAAAGGTGGGATATACGTGTAATAATAAATAAATAACATGGTAATGTGCTGTGCGAGACGCTATATGGTTTTTTAATTGCATTTTTACTGCCACTTGTGTTTCTTGTGTTGTATAGAATGCAAATTATAATACAACATAAGAAATAAAAGAGCAACAAAACTCATTTAGAAACCAGGATGAATATTTCATCTGGACATGCGGCAGACCCACCTGAATGAAATTTGCGGACCGCCGGTGGTTCACGGGCGCCAGTTTGGGAACCCCGGGTTAGACCCAGGCCGCTCTCGTTCCCCTCCATCTTTCAAGCTGAAGAACACGTTGCACCTCTGAAGCCGGCCCCTTCGCCCTCCCCTTTTGCCACCCTTGCACGAGCCCAAACGGAGCATTAACCCTCATTTGGTTAGACAGATGACATCCCGAAGATACGCAGCTTGATGAACCATAAATTCCATTTAGGCTTCTTTATTTTCCCCCCATTCATTCATTTCCACACACCCCTCCTCCTCGCAAACTGGCAAGAACAGAGACCTCAGCAACAGCAAGCGATTGCCCTTAAAAGGTTCTCGAGGGAACAAGAGATAAAAAACCTCTGGTAGGTGTCGCCAGTCACATTTTTGTGTGCCACGAATGGGCAGAGAAGCTTCTGACTGAGCAGGACTCCCGAGCCAAAAGGAGGGGGTGGGTAGCCATCCGTATTGGCTCCACCCGGTGACTGGCCCCTGTGCGAGGCAAGCCCTGTTTCCTTGCTGCGTGACCCTTGCAGGGGATTCTCACAAGACAGGGATGTTCCCGGACTCTGACCCCCAGCATGGCGGATGGCAGGACAGGCTGGGAGTTGGAGTCCAGCAGTGCCTGGAGGGCACCAGGTTCCCTGGCTGCGCTTTCTCTTTTGCATGCGAGAGATGGAAGAACGCCTGGTCTGTAGATACTCTGCAAATGTGTTCATCTCTCTCTCCTCTCTTCGCCTCCCCCACACCCCCAGCTTGCTTAGTTGTTACGCTCTCAAAACAATTATCTAAAGCAGCTAAGCTCCTCTGTATTGCAAACTCAGCCGGTCATTTAGGAAGATTAAATATTAGGATTCTACATAAATGCCAGCCTTACACTTCCTCAACCCTCCCCCCACTTCCAATTATCCTCTTTCCCCTTCTTCTCTTCTGTTGACAAAACACAAGGGCAGGCTTGCTAATAAGCGGCTGTGCAGTTAAAGCCACATCTGTCCTCCTTAATCTTCTTGGCAGTTGGGAAATTTTTCCTTTCTGTCTTTGGTACGCTTGCAGGAGGGGGGAGGGAGAGGGCCATGGCAGTTCGAACGTTCTCTGATCAGGAGTGGCATTTCGGATTTCATTCTTCACAGAACAGGGGCAAGTAACTGAAACGTGGCCCTCTGGCTGGATCTTGGGGCTCTCCCGAGGCCATCGGCACTGCTTTGCGCCGTCCTCAAGTGCTTTTGCCTGCCTGGAATGTGCCTACTGTACGAAAAGTAAGTCCATTCCTCCCAATTTTGCCTTTGGTCCTGCCCTTTCCTTGTATGTGGCCCCTGGAGGGTTGCCCAGGAGGGAATGCGGCTCTCAGGCCAAAAAGAAATGTTCCTCACTCCCATCCTAGAACTGACATGCTTTCTTTAAGGAGAAAAAACCTGACGATCATTGCAGAGCCTACAGGCAGGAATGCTGGGGCCCAGCACAAAATGGCGCTTGCTTTTGACCTTAACTCCTGACTCCCCCCCCCCCTCCCAAAAAAGATCGGTTTCCAGCTGTCAACAACCTGATCCAGCGCATCAACCTCCGCAAGCGACGAGACTCTCTCATCCTGGGTGGCGTGATCGGGATCTGCACCATCCTCCTGTTGCTCTACGCTTTCCATTGACGGGACGCTTTGCACAGAGACTTCTGAACTCCACCTAGCCCAGGAGCGACGGGCAGGCGAAGACTATTGGAACGGTTCCCCCTCCACTGACACAGGCCAAGGATCATGCGGGCAGGGGGAGGGCGTGCTCCCTCTCTCCAAGGCTGGCCACATGTCCCAAAAGTGGCTCCCCTTTTTCTCCCTTGTACGGTGCTCGTCCTTTTCGGTTACAGTTATGCTCAAACATGTGCGTTTCCCCTTCTTTTGAAAACAAATATATCTATCTTGGCTAACGGTGAGTAAAATGTGGCCAGAACTCTGCCACATTTAGAATCACCTGAGACTTTTTTGAAAAGCAATCAATCTTCTTTCTTCCCCCCCCCAAAAAAAAGGCCATACAAATTTTCTTGAGCCCATCTCCCCATGAAGTGTAAGCAAGCCTTCCTTGAATGTTTGTTTCCCGCAAGGAAGATCTTGAGGTGGCTTTAAGCCAGCACACGTTGGCTTTATTATGAGGACAGCTTGAAAATGATGTATAAGTTCTTAAAACTTCAACCTTGTCCAGTCACTTAGTAATTCCTGCGTTACTTTGAGCCACTGCCACCTCTCGCAGGGAGATGCCTTGGAGAGGAATTCTTAAAGGATTTAAGGGGGAAGATCTGGGTGGGGTAGGGTGATGTATCAAATCAATTTTTGAGAAAGAGGCTTTTGGGAGAGTTACCAAAACCCATCATACTGGCTTGCTGTTCTGGCCGATCCTTCAAGGGCAAGGCTTCATGCAAGACCCACTTTTTGTTTCTTTTTTTTAAAAAAATCTATTTTAATTTAGATGAAAAGCTATTCCAAACTTTATTATCTACCGTAATGTTTGTGGGAGGAGGGAGGAAGATGAGGGGGGGGGAAGTCAGCCCACGAGGTGTAACCATCAGGGGCCACCATGTTGACATGGGGAGCGCTTGTACGTTGAATCCCTCTTCGTAAAACTGTTGGAGCGAATGAAAGGCAGAAATAGATTGTCGTGCCAACGTGTAATGAGCCTCGCTTAAAAAGACAGGCACATGCTCATGGATCCTGCAATGTCGTGGAAAGTTGGGGGGGGGATTCTTTCTTTGTGTGTGTTCTGCTCTCCCTGGCATGAATAAGTCGTCTCTGAGATGTAACATTCACACACACATCGACAAAGTGTAAGCCCTGCCCAGTTTCCTAACTAGTTCTAAAGCATTCTACTCCTAACGACAGACACTGGATTTCTTATTTTTAAAACGGGGGGAAAGGGGAAAAAATTGAGTCGGTGCAGAATTCTGTTTTTGCCTCTCCAGACTCAGAAAAGAAATTTTAGTTTTTCCCCCTTTAGCTAAAAGGAACAAGTCAATCTAGGTCAGCTTTTGGTAACCTGGTGCCCCCTGCTGTTTTGGACTACAACTCCCATCAGCCTCCAGCCAGCGCATCCATGATCCCATCATGCCCAGCATCATTTGGCCATGCTGGCTGGGAGCTGATGGGAGCTGTAGTCTGAAACAGCTGGGGGGCACGAGGTTGTCAACAGCTGATATCAAGACCTTGCAACAGTCAACTCTTAACTTAGAGGCTTGCTAATAGACCTGTTTTCAGGCCCAGCAAAAATCTGTGCCCAGGTACTGTTGTGCAAAAAGAAACCATTGAAATTAACATAGAGCTGTTCAGATGGATTCAGAAACTTACCGTTGTACAGATTACTGTCCTTGTTGTACCAAGTTCCCAAGTTGATTTAACTTGATTCTCTTTGGGTTGTGAAGGCAATTTACTGTTAGTGCTGATCTTTTTTTTAATAAAAATTGATAGGGTTTGTATCTTTTGCCTATAAGGAATGGATGGATGGTTTATTGTAGGGAAATGTCTCCAGATCCAAATAAACTCTTGACTAAGCCATTAGAAAACTGCAACAACAAAGATTAAAGGACAAAGTGAATTTATTATCAAATTTCTGCATCCGGAATTGGAAAGAGTTGGCCCTGGATACTCTATTCTGTTCTTTTTACCATCGGTGGTGGTTGTGCTCTGCTGAGATGGGAAGGATTTGGTTGCTTTATGTAGCTGACAAAGTAATAAATTAAGCACTATCCTAAATAAAATGCATTTATTTAATCTTAGAATTGTTCAGTTTTTCCCCCCTTGGACTATAGTAGGGGATTATTCGGTGCATATCTCCAACTGTTAATGGCAGAAGACATGAGATGTGAAATACAGAACTGATGTCTTGGCTAGAGAAAAAAAATGCATACTCCAGGATGTGGCTGAATGCTTCATACAAAATCACACACCCCAGCTCCCTGGATGTAGAAAGCTAGCTCATCAGGGAAAGACCTATATTAAAACCTTGTTCCTCTTGTTTTCTACGTGCAGAGTAGTTTGTTGTTTTTAAACACGGGAGAGCATTTTTTTTTAAGTGATTCCCCTCGCTGCAGTCTGAAATCGCACATTTCCAAAAGATCTCTGCCGTGTGATTTTGCTGAATGTGTAGCTCAGCTTATAGAGGACCGTAAGTTTGCCCTGGTACCTTTTGAATCTGAAGAAAGTAGTTTTGGAGGCCAGGTGTTCTCTCTGAACACTTTCAATAAATACTTCTCCCAAAACTCTTTGGGGCAGGGGGTGGCAAATGTGCCTCATGGTAGCTCAGTGGACCCTCCTCAGTAGCAACATGCCTCTCAAAACCATGAAAGCGACAGGAGAGGGCTGTTGTCTTCACGCCTTGCTTGGGGGCTTCCTGGAGCCATCTGGTTTGGTCAGATGAACCTTTGCTCTGGTCCAGCTTCTGAAAGCTCTCTTCATGTCTACAGATGAATCTGAGACAAGGAAATCCTGGAACACTCGCACGATCCCTGCCAGGCCATTGCTTTTGCAAATTGGACAAGGGTAATTACTTCCCCGAAGAGGCCTAGCCGCTCCGAAGCAAAGCAGCGGGTGCTGGGTGACGTCTCCCCAGTGGCCGTCTCCAGCAAACGTCGCTCCCCCTCCCCCCCCCCCGGGACACAGCCTTTGTTAGTCACAGTCTGATGCAGCCTGGAGGAGATGCATCAGTCACCAAGCCCAGGGAGGGGGTGGCAGGTCCAAGTTCTCTCCGGGCAAGGTTTGTTCTCCAGCTCATAATACTTGCTGTGGAGTCAGGCTTGGGAAAGGATTCTCAAGTACTCTGACGGAGCAGCTGCTGTTTGCCATTTATACGTTGTTACATGCAAGAGACCCGAATGGCTAAACCAGGGATGGGGCCGTTTTCCCTTCTGGGTGACCTTCCAGGGGCCACATGCCAGTGATCGGCGTGGCCAGAGGCAGAAGTGGGCAGGGCAGCAAATGCAGGTTGTGCTCCCTGCCAACACCACCCAGGCTGTTACGTCCTTGGAAGGAGGATGTTCTCCTTAAAACTCCCTGTTTCAACAATTCTTTTGCTGCTGTTTCTTTCTGTTTGGGTCAAACAGTGGAAGCCGGTCCAAGGTTCAAAACAGGATCCAAAGCTCATAAAGCAAAAAAAAAAGGGGGGGGAAGTGTGTGTGTGTGTGTGTGTGTGTGTGTAAAGAAATGAATGAATACGCCTTAACGCTTTTGATGGAAAGGTAGTTCCTCAAGGGGAAATAATCTTTCCAAATCTATTATTCATGGGGACCCATTGGTTGGTTGGTGTATTTATTAATAATATAGAAGGCTGAAGCTGTTGGCGCTCTAGAAAGGAGGTCAGCTCTGCTCTTTTAGCAATCTGGCACTTTGCACCGGCCTGGCTGTTTTCAGGTGGGTTGGCAATTTAGCATCGCACCGGAAAGCTGGGGGTGGTGGGGGAGTCGCTCCTCGGGATCCCTTTCTGCCTTCTTCCATCGTTCCTTTGTGCTTTGATTTGGGTTTTCTCCTCAATGGTACCTGCTGGCTGAGTTCAGGCAGAGGGGAGTTTTGTGACTGAAGGTCACAAGCTGTTTTAAATGTCCAGAAAATGACAGAAGATTTGTGATTCTTGAACAATCTTCCAAATGGGAGCCTGTATATGCCTGTGCTTTGAATCTTCAATATTTCTTATCTCTACAAAGCAGAGATTTCTTTCTTTATTTTAAAAATCCAAGTCTCTAGTCCTCATGGTTCCTAAGATAAGAACAACTTTGAAACTTCCTGCCAAAGGAGGCCTGATGGCCTTCCACCGCTGTGCAGACATTTTGTTTTCTGATAGGCATTTGACCTGCTGAACTGTTAACATTTTAATGTGTCTCTGTGCGGCAGTTGCTTATATAGTGCCATCAGTGTGCATGGTACTTTTACAGAAAAAAGTTCTCTTTCTGAAGGAGCTTACAATCAAAACTTTGACACAGAGGGAGTGATAAAGTGTTGGGGAGTGGAGATAGGTCTTAACCAGGGAAGCAATATATGGTTGTTTCCATTACATGGAATGGTTGCTGGCTTGAATACATTTCGTGCGTCGAAGGATTTCATCAGCAACCTCCTCTTCTCTCTCTCGTTGCTTATTTTGTTGTTCTTTAACATGTTGGATAGACTGTTAAGCACCCTTGAGCATTTATTTTTATGGCTAAGATGTAATAAAATGCTTTAAACAAAAAGGCAATATATTAAAAATTCAGCAAAGGTTCAAAGTCTCCTGCGAAGGATTAAGAACGTCAAAAGAGCCTGGTCTGCTGGATCAGGCCAAAAGGGGCCCATCAGAGTCCAGCATCATGTTCTCACAGTGGCGAAACAGACGCCCCAACGGAGAAGATTGCGAGCAGGACCCGAGTGCGAACAGCAGCGCTCTGCCCGCTTGGGATTCTCAGGGCTCCAACAATGGAGGCGTTCCAAAATTCATTATGGTTTTAATCAAGGATGTCTCAAGTCTACATATTAAGGTTTTCCAAAGGCATAACACTGAAAGGCCAGTTAATTAAAATAGTGTCTTGAGATTGATGTATAAAAATTATTTTTAACCTGCTGGGTTTTACCTGCGCTTGACTATAAATACCTCCTGGGCCTTTCAGACAGGTCCTGGAGCTCAGCCCTGCTGAGCTGATTCCCATTAAGCCATTCAAGGGAGATAGTAAATTGCTTGCTGATAGCTCTGCCCCACACTCCAAGGCACAAGAGCTGCTTTTTTCCCCACTTGCCTTCCCAAAGACTGAAATCTAATTGGGCAAGCCGCTAGAGGTGCAGAGACGGAAACACAAATTTTGCCTTCGCTGTCAAGATCCCTGCTCTGGATCTCATCTGCCTGCCTATAAAGTCACTGGCTGAGGAGATGGGAATCTCCTCATGTACCCAGACTATGCCCAAGCAAAGTAGCGCCCCAAAGTGTTGGCTGGGATTGATGAGAGTTGTAGTCCAAAATATCTGGAGGGCGCCAGGAAACACAGTCTTGTCCAAATGAATTATTTAGTCATTCTCAAAGCAGCCCCCTTAAATGTTATGTGCCTTCAAGTCGATTGCAACTTATGCTGACTCTAATGATTCAGCAACCTCCAAGAGCATCTGTCATGAACCACCCTGTTCAGATCTTGTAAGTTCAGGTCTGTGGCTTCCTTGATGGAATCAATCCATCTCTTGTTTGGCCTTCCTCTTTTTCTACTCCCTTCTGTTTTTCCCAGCATTACTGTCTTTTCTAGTGAATCAGGTCTTCTCATGATGTGTCCAAAGTAGGACAACCTCAGTTTCGTCATTTTAGCTTCTAGTGATAGTTCTGGTTTAATTTGTTCTCTGACCCAATTATTGTTTTTCCCCGCGGTCCATGGTATGCACAAAGCTGTCCTCCAACACCACATTTCAAATGCGTTGATTTTTCTCTTATCCACCTTTTTCACTGTCCAACTTTCACATCCATACATAGAGATCGGGAATACCACGGTCTGAATGATCCTGACTTTAGTGTTCAGTGACACATCTTTGCATTTGAGGACCTTTTCACGTTTTCATTCGTTTCAAAGGTAGAACTGAGTTGGATGCAACTCCTTGTGTAGATGTTCTGGCCTCTGAACTGCGCGGGGAGTCTAAAACTAGAGGGAGAGTATAAACAGTGGAGGCAAGCCCATTAAGGCAAATGGGACAGTGCCTCTCCCAACCTCAGCCTGCCCTCACCTAGCCCTCACCTGCCAGCCTTTCTTCCTTGCAACTACTCCAGGAGGTGGCATTGTCTGCCAGCTGAGCTGCCCTTGGAAAACTCTGCAAAGAGGAGGAAGGGAACAAAAGGAGAATGAATTGGCAGAGCCTGTCATTGGCTCTGCCTCTGTCTGCTATTTGTTTTGGCTCCGCCTACCGTTGGGCTTCCTGCCTTCCTGGGCAAAGTGAGTATCAAGACACACAACCTTGTAAGAGATTGCCTGGGGAAAGCCCTTTGGCTCAGGGGCAGAGCATCTGCCTGGCATGCAGAAGGTCCCCGGTTCAGTCCCCACCTTAAAAACATCTTAAAAAGCAATTCCAACCCAAAGACGCAGACTTTTAACTGGAGATGTAATTGGAGATTGAACCTTGGGACGTCCTGCATGCCAAGCGGGCTCTGCCCCTGAGCTGTGGCCCTTCCTTGGGTATGCTTTAGCATTTTTGTGGGGGGGGGGAGCCTGAGCTATGCATGTCAAGTCAGAAGGCATTAAGGCAAAGCAGCTTTTTAAAGCTGTGGTTGCAACTTCCTTGTCACGTTATCCAGGCTACTGTTTCCCAGACTTCAAATAGCTGCCACATTGTTGCTGTTGCTGATTACACCTGGAGGCAAACCTTGCCAGTAATGTGTGTGAGAGCAGGGATTGCCTGCTCCCAGGGGATCATGTCTCTGCGTTTCTGTCTGGGTCACAAGATAGGTGCATTGCTGACCCAGAAGGACATCAGTTCAGAGCAGTGACTCATGGAGAGGCACAACAGCTAGCCTCTTCTGAAGTCTGCTACACCTCTACAGTCATGGCAAGAAAGACAAGGCTGGATGCAAAAAGCAACTGATATTTAATTTTTATCAGAGGCCTTCCTGGGGATGATGGGGGTGTCTTTTATTTAACTCATGGCTTCCCCATCCCCAGCCAACCTCTTGATCCATGATTTGGAAGCGACTGATCTCAACAGACTCGAGCAAAGCCCAGGTTTTGACCATGCATGGTAGCTTTTATTTTTATATTTTTTCATGCCAAGAAATATCAAGAAAAATACAATACAATCTCTTGCAGAAAAAGAAATGGAAGACAGAAACATTTTCCTCCAGAAACAAAGATACAACCTGGGAAATTCCAAACATCTATATAGAATCTGTAGATGTTAGAAAATAATGGCAGTTTGGCTGTCAGTTTTTTTCTGTCTCTCCCCTTGGGACGGCGGTGTGACTGTTGCTGTCTCCCGTGTTTTCTTGTACAGGACCTGGACCCTGATGCTGGAACCATCTGACCCCTTTGCTAAGTCAATTTAATCAACAAATATCTGGATATTCTAACAATTGGCCCTGGATGGAATCAGTTGCAAAGTGCTCAAACAACGGCTTTTGAAGTCTGGTGGCTACTAGCTGCAGGCATTCCGATCTGCCTCCGCTGCAGGGTGAGGCAAAAGAGAAAAGCTTTGGCAGTTTTGGTTATGGCCAGCCAAAGAGACAGAAGGCTTAGAGTTTTTAACAGCCAGCTGTCTGGTTTGGGGTCTCCAAGGAAATGCTGTTTGCTTTTGGGGAGCCAATGCCGCCTTGAAAGTCTAGAACTCTTTGCCTGCTTCCAATCTGCTCGTTCTGTGTTTTTTTACATAGATATTTTTAGGGAGACCCGTGAACTAGTCTCTCTTCCTGTAGAGTCTGACGGGCACTGGATCCGGCTGTTGGGAGACACAAAAGCAGCTCTTTTACCTCACTCCTGGGATGAAACGCCCTTGCGTCACAAGTTTCAAGCAGAGAACTCGCCTAGCCCTAACCTGGAATTGCCAGGGATGGACACTGGGACTTTCTGTAGGCAAAACAGGTGCTATATCTCTGTGTCACAGCCCATCCCCTAAAAAATAAAGCAAGGTTCCAGTCCCCATGAATCTGAATAAAGGGCTGGCTGATACAGGAACACAGAAAAGTGCCTTATACTGTCAAGCCGTTGGATCCATCTAGATGAGTATTGCCTTTGCACTGATTGGCAGCAGCTCTCCAGGGTTCCAGATGGGGGGGATCTTTCCCAACCCTCCCCAGAGATGCTGCCAGGGATTGAACCTGCAAAGCAGAGGCTCTACCAATGGACTGTGGCCCTTCCCAACTGACGGGGCCTGGATTTTCCCTCGGAGGCTATTTCTACAAAAGCGTGCAAATGGTCATTTAAAAAAAATACAAAACTCTCCCACACAACTCCCCTCCCTTTTGGTGGCCAGACTTTTTGTTTGTTCCTGTTGCTACGCTTCAGAATCAGCCCTGTGCAGAAGAAAGCATACTCGAAACTGTCAGGCCAGTGTCCGGCTTGCTCAGATTTCCCTTCTTCTTTCGCCGGGTATACAGGAGTGGTTTCTCCACCCCGCCCCCAATAGAGAAGCAAACCACCCAGCTGTACAAAACCCAGTTAACTGGTGCCAGTGTGGGGAGGCAGGGGGACAAGGATTCTTCTGCCCAAGAGTTCACTTTGGAAGCAACGAGCCTCATCCGGATGGTACTCTCGATTTTCCTCTGTCCCACTCACGTCTTCGTGGGCGGCAAATGGCGAGGTAGAGTTCCGACGTCGGGCAGGAAAAGAGATTTCCTGGCGTGCTGCCGGTCCCGTTCTCAGGATTGCACATTCATCCCCACCCCCTCCAAGAAATACGAATGTTGTGCTCCAAAAGGCTAAGGGTGAAGATGAGCATGCTGATCTTGTCCAGGGTCAGGGCGGGGGACTCTCCCGCTGAAAAGTCTCTGCTTTTCAGAAATCAGAGGCGCCCCCTACTCCTAAAAAAAAAAATTCTTGTAGGTCAAAGACCACCTCCTTTTTCGCAGGCTTGGCTCATGCTAATTTGATTTCAGATAACCTGGGAAAAAGAAAAGACAGTCCGTTGAGCAATTTTTACAAGCAAGATGGCTGTGTCCCTGTTTAAAGACAGCTTTAGAGTGTAACCTCCTTGCAGACAAAGACTTGGGTTTGTTTTGCCTACGATGCGCTGTCATGGTGCCTATCTTAATTTGTTCCCCAAATTGGTGAGGGTCTTGAGGGAGGTGGGCAGAAGAATTTGGTGGTGGGGGTCTGGGAATTTGCTGATCCAGCACTGGGCACCCTCCTGCACCTAAGCCAGCAAAGGAACATATTGTGATTCGGACCGCTGGTCCATGTAGCTCAGTGTTGTCTTCACTGACTGGCAGTGGTTCTCTACGGTTTCAGGCAGGGGGTCTTTCCCCAGCCGTACCTTATCTGGAGATGCCAGGGATTGAACCCGGGACCTTCTGCATGCAAGGCAGATGATCTGCCACTGAGCTGTGGCATAATCTCATTACGTGTTCCACAGGCCAGGGTTGTGAATGAGTGTCTTTGCGGGGGGAGAAGGTGACCTTACCTGTGAAGTTCATTGTGCAGATTATGATGATGAGGGACCCCAGTATAATGGAGGCAATGCTGAGGAACCTGGCCACGCGCCCCAGCCGCCGTGCGCCATCCACATCCCCTTGCTGGTTGCTGTTCCTAGACTGGCAGAAAGAGAGAGGAGCATCAAGGAGCATCAGCTCCTTGGAAGTTCAGACTAAAACCCGGAGCGGATCCCACTGCCCCACTGACATGGAACCAGCCACCACACTGGTGATTCTCCCTGGTGCTTGCTTGCACATGTCCAAAGCCGGCACTGGAGAGTGTATTCTCCAAGCCAGCATCCTTGAGGTCCTTCCTTGTGGAATGCGTAAATGCGTGGATGTGTTTCCAAGAAAACCATTTCTATATCACCTTTAAAAAGGGCCCTGGTGCAGTTTGTAACAACTTAAAGAGAGCTTTGGAATGAAAACCAGAGAGAGATTAAAACAGGCCAGAATTAAAAACAGAGTCACAGATTGCGAGGATTAAAAAAAAAAACCTCCAGTAAAAGCTTAGTGGAATAAATGAATGTCTTGATCGCTCCTCTTTTATACATGCTATTGGTGAGTATTTTAGGTTGTTTTAACTCTTGTTTTTAACGTGTGTTTCTGTAAGTCTCTTTGAGGCCATCACTATGAAAAAGTGAGAACATGATTCTAATAATAAAAATAGTATCAACAACCCTGAAGGTGGATATAGTATATCAGTGTTGTGTCCTGTAGTCTAAAGGAACTGTAGTTTGATAAGGGTGCTGGGAGTTGTAGCTCGGTGAGGTGTAAACTACAGCTCCTAGGATTCTTTGAGGGAAGCCAAGTGCTTTAAATGCATGGTTGGTATGTATGCAGCCTAAGTCTCTGAGCCCATCTTTGTGAAAAATGCAATTCAATGATGCTGATGTCTGACATATCAGTGATGCATCCTGCCGTGTGAAGGTGCCACAACAATCTTCCCCAAGCTGGCACCTTCCAGATATTTTGGGCCACAACCCTTTACCACCCTAGTTTCCCTCCTCTCTGAACAGTTTGCCAATGTGCTTCTTCAAATGTGCCTAGAACTGGACCCTGTACACCCTGAGGAGTACAGAACAGAGTGGAACTATTCCAAGATCTGGGCACTCTGTTTCTGTACATGCAGCTTATAATTGCATTGGCTTTATTTGCAGCTGCACCATGCTGCTGGCTCATGTTTACATTGCAAGCGGCAAACCTTGGGTGGGGGTGGAGTGTTGTTCTTTTTGCTTGTGTCTGTTCTGCTTTTTGTCCCTTCTACCTCAACCAATGGCTGGCCACTTCCCCCATTACAAGATCTTCCCCCAAAATTCCAGATCTCTCACCTAATCCTCCCTTATAATCTGAGCCCACTTCTTCAGCCGTGCATAATCAAAACTTTGCCTTGGGAATAGTAGGCTTCTTCAATGCATTACGAATGCTGATCAAGTATCGTTGCGTATTGTTTTGCATCAATGATGGTGATAAGTTCTACTCAGAAGGAAACCCTACTAAATTCAGTGGGGCTTGCTCCCAGATAAATGGGGCGAGGATTGCCGTTTAAGCCTGTTTTTGTTAATCAGGGAGATGGGCAGTGTGTGTTTTTGTGGGGGAGAATTTGAGTGATCTTCTTTCAAAGCACGCAGTTCGTAATGGTCCTTTGGGGCTGGTTTTGGCAATCAAATGGCCACAGATGGTGAAAACATTGCGCACTCAATGGACACAAGACAACAGAAGCCAGTGAAGACTTCTTAAAGCTCTTTGCTGCTTTTCTCAACCTCAAAGGGGACCGGAATAATGATCATCTTCCAACAGTCCACCAGGAGACCATCAGAAGAGCCTGGCTGTTGGATCAGAGCAAAGGTCAGGCGTCAACATTGTCATTCACTGGTATGGCACTGTTTCATAGAGAACTATGCTCAAGGTGGCTCACCCCATCAAAGAGTTTGCATCATGTGCTGCCAGTGACAACACAAAATTTAAACTGTGATAAAAAATAAGCTAACAGAAGCCTCTCACATTTATAAATATACAATAAAAGTAAACGATCCGCTGATCATTCATAATAAGATCTAACCATAAAAACACGAGGATCCGACTCAGATGACAGCAACTAAATCTTGACTCCAGCAGCAGCCCCTAAACAAAGCCCCACCCAGGTGGCCCATCTACTTCCATGTCTTCTCCCTTGTAGTGAACAACCAGATGCCCCTGGGAAGCCCCACAAGGAAGCTGCTTTATCCTGAGTCAGACCATTTGTCCATTAACTCAGTATTGTCAACACTGAGTGGTAGTGTCTCTCCCACCCTGCCAAGAGATGCTGAGGACTGAACCTTGGACCTTCTGTGTGCAAAACAGGGGCACTTATCACTGAGCTCCAGCCCTTCCCCTAAAAGTGAGCTTTTTAAAAAGCTTTTTGTAAGCTTCTAGTCCTCATAGTTATAAATAACGAGATGATTTAAACAGGAAGCTGCCTTAGACCAGTCAGAACATTGACAGCGGCTCTGTGGGGTTTCAGGAAGGGGACATTTCCCAAGCCTGGAGAGGCCATTGGGGATTGAAGCAGGCAGTGGCTGGCTCCCATGTCAGTGAGGCAGCAAATCCATCCTGGGTTTTACGCCGAATGTTCAAGCAGCTGTCCAAGGTGCTTTCAGAACCTTGGCAGTTCAGACTAAAACCCAGAGTGGATTCACTGAGCCACTGACATCGGAGCCAGCAGTCTCCACTGAAAGGGAGCAGGGGCTATGGCCCTTCCCCTGATGTTTGTCCCAAATCATACTCAAAAGGTTTACTGATCCTGGCTGTGGAGGCTCAGTTCTTACCTCTCTTGTCCATAGCAATGTCAGAAGAGGCCCGCTAGGTCCACCAACGTCTTTCCCTGCTGTAGCCAACTGGGTGCCTCTGGGAAGCCCATGAGCGGGAGATGACTGCAAAAGTCCTCTCCCGCTCATTGTTCCCTACCTGTTAGTCTTCAGAGGTAGACTGCCTCTGAACCTGGAGGCTCCACTTCACTTCTGCTAGGTCTTCCTGTTTGCCAGTCTTGATAAACAAGTGTGTGCTTTTTTTATATGAGGAGGTTAGCATGGATGGAGCTGGGCACAACCCCCTCTATTCATGGCATCTCCATAACGCCCCCCCCCCCAGCTAGCCTGCTGTCTCTCTGTGGACAGGACTTCTAGGCAGCGGGGCTTGCCTGAGCCACAGGGAGTCTTGAGGTCAGTGGTAGAGCCACTCCTTGCATGCAGAAGGTTCCAGGTTCAACCCCCAATGACATCTCCTGATAGGGTTGGGAGAGACCCCTTGGCTGAAGCTCTGGAGAGTGCTGCCAGTCAGTGTAGGCAACACTGAGCTAGATGAGCCAATGGTCTGGCTCAGGATAAGGCAGCATCTTATGTTCATTCTAGAGCCCCTCCGTGAGTTTCCCTGAAAAGCTTGCCTGCTTTGGAGGGCGGCTACCATGGACAGCTCCCTGCAGAAATCCTCCCCCCCCTCTCTCTCTCAAACTTAACTATACAGTATTAACCCAGCATTGGCCAACCAGGGGCCTTTCCGTCTGCTTTGGACTACAACTCCCATCAGCCCCAGCTAACCAGGCTCCTTTCTCCACACCATCCACAATTGTGCCAAGTTTACGCAACAAATGCTGTCAACCATGATGGTGCCCTCATTTTGCTTTCCCTTACAGGGATTATGTTCTGATACCCCCTTGAAAATTCCTGGCTGCCCTTTTCTCTGCCTTTTCCGCCTCTCTTTTCCAACCCTCCATATCAGCTCAACCTCATCTTCACCCCCCCTCCACTTCTCCCGGTTCTTCAGGGCCTGAACTCGCCCCCCGGAAGAATGTTGAAATCATATAAAGAGTGCCTCTGAGCACGTCAAGCATGCCTCGGCTTCCTCGGCCATCCACTACCTCCTCCCTCGGAGTTAGGTTGCAGGGAGGTGTTTCTGTGTGCTGTTCTTAGCACAGAGGTGGGGCTTGAGAATTGGCACACCGTGTTTTAGAAATGAAGAGATGACCTTTTCCTTCTTCCCCAGGCTATGTATGCACCATACCTTTGAAGCACATTTAACTCACATGGCTTCCCCAACCCCGCCCCTCCAGAATCCTGGGAACTGTAGCATACCCCTCCTAGAGCTACAATTCCCAGCATCCTTAACAAAAGGATTATTTGGGGGGCAGATTGTCCTTTGAATGTGCTTTTGAAGGTATGGTGCATAGGCAGCCTCAGCCGCACTTGCCGTGGGGCCTTGCCGGAGCCAAATCCCCACGGGCAGCTGCAGAGGTCTCCCTGCGGCAGCAGGCACCTCCCCAGGCCTACAAACGAACCTCCTCTGCCCCGAGTGCCTCTCTGCCCTGCCCCAAAGCCAACCCTAGATGCTGCTGCTTTTGGGGGGGAAGAGTGAAAGAACCCCCAGGACATATTTACCCAGACTTAGGGTGTGGCAGGTCAAAAGTGGGCTGAAGCTGCCTCTCAGTATCCGTTCTTCATCCCAGAGGTGCTGTGTGACATTTGGGGGCCCAGGACCCCCACAATAGCTTTGGATTCCCACATCTTATACCCCCGTGACCAAGAGAGTGGTCCCTTTTCAGAGGCACCAGCCTTTTCTCTGGGCTTTTTTATTTTTGCACAACATCCTTTCAACATAGGATGCCCCCCTTTGCTGGTAAGCACAACCGCATGATGGGGATGAAGGGTGGGGCAGTCTCCCTCTCCCCACCCCACCCCTCAGTCAGTGGTTAATGTGCAAAGATGAGCTGCACGGAGTCTAGGCTTTCTGGCTTGGGAGACCCCCCCAGGCCCCATTATCTACCTGGGTGGCAGAAGGTTGTGTTTGTGGGTGGAGGCCCTCTGTGCATGCTCAGGAAAGTCTTTCCTTATTATATATAAATTTATTTACGGTCAAAGACCCATAAGCTTTCCTTATTAGTACATGACATGGCAACAAGTTCCGGGCTGTGTTCTGCCCCTCAATCGTACTGCCTCCTCCCCATCATACAGGGGTGTATCTGACCCATTTACTCAGAGGACACCCTTTTGAATTAATGGACCCAAGTTAGTTGTGCCCGTTGTTTTCAGTGCGTCTGCTCTAGCACTGGATACAAGCTATAATTTTTTACATTC
Source organism: Rhineura floridana (assembly GCF_030035675.1). Classification (NCBI taxonomy): domain Eukaryota; kingdom Metazoa; phylum Chordata; class Lepidosauria; order Squamata; family Rhineuridae; genus Rhineura; species Rhineura floridana. The sequence goes on along the minus strand of NC_084500.1, from coordinate 18,344,850 downwards.
CCCACCCCTAACCACAAAATCCTCACAACACAACCCAGAGGGTAAGCAAGAGTGCCCTTAGCTGCCCTTAACAGCTCTTGACTGGGACCAGGCTCCAGCCAAACCTCTCGCAGTGGCGGCTGGGGAAAGGGTTAGGGCACTGAAATCATTTATTACTATTGTTTGCTAACCAGAAGAGGGGTTTATACACACTTCAAAAAACAACAACCTTGTTTAATTTAGCCTGCAAATCAAACTACTATTATGATGCAATCCAATAGGTCTCTCCCCAGAATTAAGCCACATTGAGTTCAATGGGGCCTTACTCCCAGATCACTTTTAATAATAATAAAATAGTAATAATAATAATAATAATAGATCCATTTCCCAAAGACCCCAGCCTCTATCTCAGTCTCCTTCTCCCCAAATTGCAAAACTCCCCCCTCTCTCCCCAAGGAATGTTTGAAATAAGTGCCTTAAAACAGCTGCTGTGTTTTGAGATTGAAGTCTGCCAGCTAGAGGAGGTTTTCTCTTGTTCATAACGATTGTTCTCCCTCTGATTTTTCTCTTCCCGAATGGGTTGACACGATAGCACCCTTTTCTATCACCCCTCCAATCCGAATTTGGAAGAACCATCTGTCCAAAATGGAGTTTAGAGACTCTAGCTGGCCCGGACACTCCTGTCTTACACTGACATACAATTCTTCTCTTTCCAAATTAATGTCTTCTCCACAAGTTTTAGATGCTGGTACCCCGAGGGGGGAGGCTCTGGGGACCCCCCCCACACACTCTCCCCCCTCCTCCAACGTGCTGGTTCCCCCGGTGCGCCCAGGGCGCACGAGAACTGGAGAGGGCGGTGCGTCTTTGCGCACAGCCCAGAGGGGACGGGAAAGGTCCCTTACCATGATAGAGAAGACCAAAGCCAGGATGTTGAGGGGCCAGATGGGGCAGAAGCAAGAGAAGACGGCAAGCGGCAGGTAGTCCCGCGAGCGGCCCGGCTCGTGCAAGTTGGAGGTGGTGGCCGTGGAGGAGACGCGCCCCAAGCTAAGCCTCGACGGTGAAAGCGACGTATCCTCTAGCTTCCCCTCCGAGCCGGATCGGTAAGGCGGGCTGTGGTGGCCATTCCTCTCTGCCTCGCCCCCGGCCGGCGCTCCGTCGTCCCCGCCGCCGGCAGAGAAGGCCTTGGGGGCTTGCCCGACGGTGATCAGCAGCTTCTCCGTCTCCTGGGAGTCCGCGGGCGGAGGGGAGCCCTCCAGCGCCTTCGCCAGCGGCGCCTCCGTGTTGATGGCCATGGCTGCGCCTCGCCTAGACGCCCATCATCCCAAAGAAGGCGCGCGGGAGCCGCGAAGGGAAGGAGGGAGCCGCAGGCGCCGCCTGGACGGGCGCTTGGAGCGAGGAGGCACGCGCACCCTGGGGTGGTGGCTCTCCAAAGAGGCGCCGCTCCTTTCCTCTTTCTTTCCTGTCCCAGCCAAGCCCGGCGTTCCTCCCCGCCGCGCTCGACTCTCCTCTCGCTAGCTCTCCAAAAGCGCTCTTTGGCCGCTGATTGCCCGCCCCGTCGAAGGGCCGCCCAGGCTGGGCTGTGAGCTCACCCAGGAGGAGGAGCCGGCGCGCCTTCCCTGACGCTCTCGCCCCGAGGTCCACGGACCCGCCGGCGGCAATGGGGAGATGCGCGGGCTAGTTGGGGGCCGGAGGAGGCTGCGCCGCGAGTTTGGAGAAGGGGGTGAGCCAAAGTTTACGGGGCGGGGGCGCAGCGAGACTAGTTCTTGGTTTGGAGGGGCCTTTCCGGCGGGAAGCAGCAGCCCCGGGAAGGCGGGAGGCTGAAGACGGCTCCTTATCTCCAGTTTTTATTCCTCGTTCCCAGCCCTCAGTTCCGTATTCCGTGTCAGCAATTCCGTGTTAGCAGTTCCTCGTTCCAAATTCTGAAGAAGACCCTTGCTGGCTCAGACCAAAGGCCCATTGAGTGATTCTAATCCGGCATCCAGGAGAGCTTGTGATGGTGAGGGGTGTTGAACTAGGCCCTGGTTCGAATCCCCCACTTGGCGGTGATGCTCCCTGGGTGACCTCGGGCCACAGTCATTGGCTCTCAGCCTAACCTACCTTACAGGGTGGCTATGAGGATAAAATGGAGAGGGAGGAGGAGCACGTGTGCCACCTTGAGCTCCTTGGAGGAAACAGTGAGACAGAAACGTAAGCAATAAAGAATGAATAAATCCCGCTGCCTACAGTGGCCAATTGAAAGCTTCAGGGAACCCCCTCTCCCCCAAGCAGGGTGTGAAGTCCATATCCCTGTCCTGCTATTTGCATCTTCGGCAGCTGATATTTAGGGATAGGCTGCCACTGAACCTGGAGGTTCCATTTAGCTGGCACATGCCAAAAGGATGCAAGAGTCCTGGCTGGGAAACTGCGGGAAGGGGCGAGCCTCTGCCCCCTCTCACCACCCCTGGCATGTATGTGGCTTGGTCTTGCCGCCAAAGCAGCTTCAAGTATGTGAAATGGAGAAACACCCCCACCCTGCTCAGTTTCAGTTCCCGCACGCCTGGCTTTGCTCTGTTGTTACACCCTGGTTTCCAAAAACATTTTACTAGTTGTCAGGCTGCTTACCAAAAGTTCAGCTTTGCGCCTGTTGTAGAAGTGCCTTAACAGTTCTGATATCAGGAACATACAGACGTAAGACCCCTGCCTTCTGCTGAGCAGACCGTTAGCCCATCTAGCTCAGTATTGTCTACACTGACTGGCAGCAGCTCTCCAGGGTTTCAGGCAGGGGACATTCCCGGTCCTTTCTGGAGGTGCCTGCTCAGTACTGAACTGGGGAGCTTTTGCATGCAAAGCAGGTGCTCTGCCAGTGAACTATTGTCCTAGAAATTAAAGTAAGATTCCTGTCCTCATGGTTCTGCACAAAAAGCTGAATTAAATAGGAAAATAAGATGTCCTGGACCAGGTCCATTGTTCCATTTAGCTCAACACTGTCTTGCCTTCACTGAATGGTCACAGCTGTACAGGGCTTCCAACCTGGGACCTTCCGCATGCAAAACATGTTCCTAACCACTGAGCTGCCGCCCTATATTGAGTCAGAGCATTTGTCCATCTAGCTCAGTGTCGCCTACACTGACTGGCAGCAGCTGTCTGGGGTTTCAGGCAGGGATCTTTCCCTATCAGTGAGGGAGCAAATGCCGTCAAACCTCATGCAGATTTTTAGCTGACAGCTGCTCTTCCTACCAGCTTTAGAGACTCCACTTGATAAGTGGTGTAGAGCGCCACCCTGTGGACCATATAGGGCATTTTCTGGCTGGGCCACCCACCCACAATTTTTACCTGGGGGTGGCTTTCTCCCTACCTCTACCAAGCAAGGTTTCCGTGCGTACAGAGAACAAAACAGGCTTTAGTGTTGATGCCATTCCCTTTTCTGCTCGACAAAGAGACTTCTGTGAAACACGAAAGTCGGCATGGGTCAGATCCAAAGGGCAGCTTCTCCTCTCCTTTGGTTGCATCCGAGACAGCCATTTCCCTGGACGCCAACTTTGCAGAAAAGCAGACCCTTTTCGAACAACAATGCTCTGGACTGCTTTTTGGTTAATGAGAACCTCTCCAAATATCGGTCAAGCAACAGTGAGAGAACCAGAGGAGGTTATATTATATTGCTTTGGAAAAGCAAACTGGTCCAGCATTCAACACAATAAAACAGATAGCTTTAAGATAACTACACCAATAATGTAAGTGTCCCAGAAATGCAGCTACTGGCTTTATCAAACGACCCTGTTATATTGGTACAGATCAGTCTGTCTTTGATTTCGGATAGTCGAAGGTCGGCCTTTTTTACTCTGAATTAAAATGAGACAAGTGTCAATCATACACCTGAAAAGGTTTTTTTATATATATAATGTGTAAGAGAGATAGTTACTGCCTTCAGCAGAACCTGTCCCTTTGTTGCTCTATAAGAAAACAGGAACCAATTAATTAGGAGGCAAGCCCAGAGCAGTGACTCATGCATAGACACAACAGGCACCCTCCTCTGGGGGGGGGATGTATATAGTTCTGATACATGTCTGAAGTTGGGAGCGACTGAGTCATCTGGTCTCATCCTGACAGAACAGAATCACACACACACACACACGTCGTACTCACTAGTACTAGCTGAATTAGAAAGAGGCTGTCTCAGAGAAGAGAATCATACCAAAATGCTTTGGAGTCTTTGACTCTCTAATTAATCTATATCCTGCGGCACTATTAACATGCTCTAGACTGAGCTTATGGAAAAATGGAAATGGACTGCCTTCAATCCCAACTTATGGCGACCCTGTGAATTGAGTTTTCACGGTAAGCAGTATTCAGAGGGGGTTTCCCATTGCCTCCCTCTGAGGCTAGTCCTCCCCAGCTGGCAAGGGCCTGCTCAGCTTGCCACCGCAGCACAAGCCAGCCCCTTCCTTGTCTGCCACTGCCAGCTGGGGGGCAACTGGGCTCCTTGGGACTATGCCGCTTGCCCATAGCTGCACAGGTGGCAGGGCACATAACCCCTGAGCCACTCCCTGTGGGGGTGATCTTACCTGGCCCTTGACACCCAGGAGACACGAGCAGGATTTGAACTCACAGACTCTGGACTCCCAACCAGGCTCTCCTCCCCACTGTGCTATAGCAGCTGTTCTAGAGCTTATACCCCAAAACAAAACCCTCTTGCAGTTGCTGTTGTTGTTTGATCTTCTTATCTGACCCCTTCTAAGCCTCTTTTAATACCAGTCCTGGTTAGCGCTAACCCCTTTTCCAGTTTTGCCCAGAACTATATCAGTGTGCACAGTGCAGTCCTATATACATCAACTGAGAAATCAGCTCCACTGAGTCCAGTTATTCCCAGGTCAGTGTGTACAGCCAGTGTTGAAGAACCTCATTTATCACCCTGAGGGCCACATTCCCTTCTAGAGGTGAAACAACAGATACGATTCTTACCCTTTGCACAGAGATAATCACCCCCTATTGTGTCCAGTCAGGCTTACTCCCTACCAGTGTTTAGCACGGCTACCCTTTCTATGTTGCTAAGAACACTCCATGAATTTCCCACATTACTCGTTTGAAGAGAAGGCAGCAGCGTCTGGTCCACTTGGGCAAAATAGGGTGCTGCCTCAGCTAGCCCTCACCTGCTTTGCTTCCTTACTTGCAACCTCTCCAGAGGGTGGCTCTGATTGGCTCTTGTTCTGCCTACAGTTGGTCTCTCTGCCTTCTGCCCTGATCCTATTTACTTGGAAGCTCAACAGGACTTATTTCCCATTTTTTGGGTTGTAGGTTTTATGACTCCAGGAAAGAGTGTTTAGAATTGGAGGGGGGGGAGGATTTGATTGCAGAACTTAATCCTCCAGTCATCAAAAGGCAGAGCTGGCCAAAACAGCTCCCCCCTCCAAGGGTCTCTATTGGAGAGGATGTTGGGTGTAGTGCTTGGATGGCGAAGACCCCCTTCAGCACGTCTTTGAAATATTGCCACCTCTAAAGCTGTTGCACAGCCAGGCTGGCCTCCAGTCAGAGCAGGGATTCTATCAGCCCGAGAGAGCTGGTGTGAGATTATTTGAGGAGAAGGCTCCAAGGTGGGTGTCCTCTCAGTCTTGATACCCTGAAGATACAACTCTTCTTGCACATCCAAGGTTGGGACATCATCTTCATATAATATTTGTATGTAGTTCCATCAGAGTATAAGATAGGTCCCTGCCCCCAGGAGGGTACTTTTCAAATCAGCCAGGGTGTTCAAAGGAGGTCTCTGTCCCCAGGAACATACAGTCAAAAAGTTTCCGGGTGTACCTTTACAAATTAGCCAAAGGAACGTGGCAAGGTGGAAAGTCTGTGAACAGAGTTTCTCAAGGGCTGCAAGGTCGATGTTACATCCTAGAAAGACCCTGTCCCATTCCAGCTTCAGGTCAAATAGGCACTGCATTCCTCTAAGTCACGGATGCCCTCACCATCAGGACCGCGCAGGAGAGAAATGAGAGGCCACCGATCTCTTAGAACAACCCATACCTCCAGGGGAAATGTCCAGAAGGGCAACTTTGAATGCCGTCTGCAAGTCTTGGCTGGTAGGCAACTCGGCCTCCAAGGAGGCTATTCCCGCTTGGGCAATAGGCAGGGCTGACTACGTACTTGCCCTCTTTGGGGTTTTCACAGCAGGGGCGGAGAGAGGCTTCTGGAAGCCACTTCCCACATGCCAGAGACACAGTACAGGCCTGAAATGGAGGCACCTCACCATAGCCGGACTCCTGAAGAGGCTGGAAAAGGCTGGGTTGGCTGTCCCAGATGCTCCCTTCGCCACAGGGCCTGAGGCACTCAGCATGGGCACAAGGCCACTCGGACACAGGCCCAGAGCACAGAGGCCGGGAGAGGGAGGCGATCTGGTGGATGGCCCGATGCAAGGTGGCGATCTTGGAGAGGCACTTGCCCCCCAGGTCACGCCTGAGAGCCAGCCGCAGGGCGTCGAAGGCTTGGTTGTAATCCAGGATCCTCTTGCACTCCCAGATGTTGGCGGCCATGCGCCGGGCCTCGGAGCGCATGGGCCGGGCCTTGCGCCTCTCTGGGACTTCTTCAGGGTCTCTGGGGCAGGCTGCGGCCTTGCCCTTGCAAGGCAGCAAGAAGCGGACCCTCGGCTTGGGGACACCTCCTGGCTCCCCTTCCCAGGTGGCCTGCTTCTCCAGGTGGCCTGTGCCTCTCTCAGGGATTGCGCTGGGCATGCTATAGGCACGCACTTCCCTGCAAAGCGCTTGCTCCTCTTGTGCAGAGCTTTGCTTGACAGTTCTGTGCAGCAGGTCCAGGCTCCTCCTCCCCCTCCTCCAGGCTGACATTTAATTATACCATGTGGATTTAAGGCTCAGGTCTCTTTTTATTACCAGCCTAAAGGTGTCCGAGGGGCTCCGGCTCCCAGGAAGCTGCTTGTGTAGACATCACACCAAATCTTTCCTTTTCTGCACCTGTGTGTGGAGCGCAGCAGCCTGCCTCTTTGTCACGCCTTCCTCTCCCAACTTGTTCCTTGCCTACACTGCAGGGCGGGCGGGAAAGATTTCCCGATACAGCGGAATCCTCACCCAAATGTTAATGCAATGTAGGTGATTTATCAGACCCAGTGCATCTATTATATCTTTTGGAAAGTTGTTTGTTCACTGTGGATTTGGGATGGAAGGACCTGTCAGCTTCACTTCTCTCTGTTTCTCATCTTAAATTCGATTCTCCACATTTCTGTAGAAGTTTGCATTTTTTTAAAGAGCCCTCATTAAAATTATTTAACATTTAGTGTGGATTTCTCCTAATAAACACATTTTTGTATGCAGTTTTGACTAATGTACTCATGTTTGCAAGCAGTTCCCAATATAATACATTTTGGCAGGTTATTTTCATTAACATATTCATGTTTAAGTACCTTTCCTTTAATATATGCATTTTGTAAAGATTGTCCAGTTGGAGAACTGCGTCGCAACGTTCAGATAAGTGTGAATTTTGAAGGACGGCTGGGTTTCAGTTCTCATGTTATTTTGGAAAGTGTGGATTTGATAGATTCAGCTTTGAATCTATCAAATTTAACTTAATTCCCTTTTTATTGATTCAGACATTGAGAGTGGCCCACATGCAACCCTATCTAGACAGGGATAACCTGTCTACAGTAATCTGTGCTCTGGTAACCTCCGGGTTAGATTATTGCAATGTGCTTTATATTTGAAAACTGTTCAGAAGCTCCAGGCAGTGCAGACTGCGGCTGCCCGATTGTTGATGGGCTTAAGGTTAACAGATCACATAGCACCAATCCTGTTCCAAAGACTGGCTGCCTGCACACTTCCAAGCCCAATTCAAAGTGCTGGTTCTGACCTATAAAGCTCTTTACTACTCGGGACCCCAATATCTTCTGGGACGCCTCTCCCGATATGAACCTACGCAGGCCCTTTAGATCTTCTTCTGAGGCCCTTCGCCAGGTCCCTCCTCACAGGGAGGCTTGAAGGGCAGTAACAAGGGAGTGTGGTGTAGTGGTTTACGTGTTGGACTACAACCTGGGAGACCAGGGTTCGAATCCTCACATAGCCATGAAGCTCACTGGGTGACCTTGGGCCAGTCGCTGCCTCTCAGCCTCATGAAAACCCTCTTCATAGGGTCGCCATAAGTCGGAATCGACTTGAAGGCAGTACAACAAGGGAGAGGACCTTCTCAGTGGTGACTCCCCATCTGTGGAATATGTTCTCCAAGGAGGCGCCTTGCGCCTTCTTTGACATCTTTTTGGTGCCAAGTAAAGACCCGCCTTATTCCCCGGGGCATTTGATAGGCTGAGATGATGTTGTTTGTATCTGTGTGTTGCCAAAGCTTTCTACGGCTGTTTGGGGTGGTGGCTGTTGTTCTCTTATTTTGTTTTTATGGTATGGTATATTTACTTTTGTTTTTAGTACTGTTGTAAGTCACTGGGTAAATCCAATTAATTAATTAATCAGTTAATTAATATATAATAATAATGATAATGATAATAATGATACAATTGTACCTTTCCCTCTTCCTGAAGACAATAGTGGACTGAGCAGCGAATGCATGGAAATGCCTTTCCTCTTATTTCCAAAGTTCACTTGCTGCATGCTGTTGCCTATGCAGTCAGAGTGGCATTGCCCAAGCACTAGAGAGGGAGGTATCTGCAGGAGCACGGCAGGCTGGCTGGCATCTACAGCAAGAGCACCCTGCAACCTGCACTATTTTTAATTTTTAATTTCTTTAGTGCATTGTATCCCACCTCTCTTCCGTCATGGGACCCTCTTTTTTTAAAATCAATAATAAAAAGAAACATATAGGTGTTAGAAAAAAGTTGCCATTGATTCAATATACCATTGAAGTCCTCTGGCTTCAAAACCCTCAGTTGATGGCTAGGAACCAGATTCAAATTCCCACTCAATCACAAAATTCACTGGATGAACTTGGAGCCAGTCACTGTCCCTCTCAGCCTAACCTACCTTGCAGGGCTATTGTAGTGATAAAACGAGTAGGGGGAGAACTATGTCCGCCACCTTGAGCCCTTTGGAGAATAAGGGGGGATAAAATGTAATATATAAATAACAAATATTTTTTTAAAAAAAGAATGAATTACCCTTTTGGATCAGAGGGGGATCTGTCTAGCTCCACCTACCCACCCACCTCAGTTTCCTGCTTCCAACGATGGACATCCAGTTGTCTTGGGAAGCTGGGCAAGAAGGCAATGACCATCCCCTGATGTTTGTCCCCAGCAGATCTAACATTCTAATATGTATCAAATATTCAAAGATGCACTGCAGCTGAACATGGAGGCTTCCCTTAAACCCGTCTTTTATGATTCTGTGGACATTTCCTTTTTAATACCTAACTGCTCACAAAACCACATGTTCTTGCTGTTATGTTTCAAGAGCAGGCCTCAAGAGATGCTGTCTCTAATCCCAGAGCCAATCAGTGGGTGCTGCCATCACCTATAATTAACATCCCCCCAAGGGGCTAGTCCCTATTGTGTGTGTGTGTGTGTGTGTGTGTGTTTGCTGATGGTTTAGTGAGAAGCTGAGGACTCCTTCCTTCCCACCCTCTTGGGCCATCTGGGGCCTTTGTGGGTCGTTTTCACCTAAGGGGCAGCCATCCGGGTACAGATAAAGCAGAAAGTTATCTTGTGTGCCAATTGCCCCATGCAAAGCAGCACAGTGATGGTCTAGAGATGGGGTTATCTCCAGTTGGGGGTTAGGTTGCTATCATTCTAGCCAGGTAACCCTCAGAGTAGGCAGTCAGCAACTTGGGGGCCTCTGAGGCCAAATGGGCCCCTTGCCCCCAAACAACTGGGTAAAGGGTGGGTGTTGGTGAATATCCTTGGTGGCAAGAGGGTTTGACAACAGGGGTCTAATTTTGCAGGTTGGATTGGGGGGCCCTTGGTCAACCACCTCACCTAGCCCCTTGGCAAATGTGCCCCCCTTCCCCCCACACCTTGGCAAAATGGGATGCCAACAAGGCTAAATCGGTTTGTGCAATTCCCATGAAACTTTGGCTGGATTAATTGTGTGAAGCTGCTCCAGTTGCTTCAGCTGAAGAACATCCAGTCCGTAAACAGATAAATACATCAAGTGAGCAAGGTTGCCATCATTTCCCCCTCAGTGCAGTGGGCAAACAGCATCCCCAAGAGGGCAAATAACACCCCCCCCGCCAGTGCTGCAATTTTATGCAGGCTAAGGATGTTTCTGTTGAATTTCATCCAATTATCTTGATTGATAAAGGCACTGGATTTTTTTTGTGTGTGGGGGATGATGGACCCCTCCCTAATACACTTTGTGCCATCAGTGGCAGCTGGCAGCTCTGTGCCAGTGGGGCAGTGGAATCCACTCCCAGGTTTTGTCTGAATTTCAAGGACCTGTCCCAAGTATCTTGGGCAGCTCCTTGAAAGTTCAGACTAACCCGGAGCGGATTCCACTGCCCCACTGGCACAGAGCTGCCAGCTGCCACTGGGTGCCACCCTCTCCTTTCGCGTTGATTTTTGTGGCGGTGAATTTGTTTGGCCGCCATCCCTGGGAGGAAGGTTGCGTTGTGTTTTGGCTCCCTCTGCTGGGAGGACCCAGAAATGTGGGTGTTTGCAAGCCAAGGAGGTGCCTATTGGTTAGAGGGGCAGCAAACCTGCTGACCTCCATCTTCCCTGACCATTGGTCATGCTGGCTGTCCGGGACAGTGGCAATTGAAGTCCAGCAACATCTGGAGGGCACTGCGCTGGCTCCCTCTGAGTTAGAGTGTCAGACTACAGGCTAAGGGAGCTGGGTTCAAGTCCCTGCTTAATCACAAACTTCCCTGGGATAAAAATGTTGATGGTGTTATTTCCTAGCAGAAGCCGTCTGCCTTGGCAGGAAAGACACAGCAGGGCCTTCCAAAGTGCCTCTGCAAAGTGCAGAGTCAGACCACTGGGTCCATCTGGCTCAGTACTGTCTACACTGACTGGCAGCGGCTCTCCAGGGTTTCAGGCAGGGACTTGTTCCCCATCATTGAGTGAGTGGGTGGGTTGCATTAAACTAAGGTCTATTCAGAGTGGCCCCACTGAAATTAATGGACCTAAGTTAGTCGTGTCTGTGGACTTCAACTCTTTGCAATTAAATCTCCTCTCTTTAAATCCCATGCTGTCACTGAGCCTTCCTGCCGACTTTCAGAGAGTATAACTGGTGTAGAGTGCCACCTTGTGGACCACTAGGGCATTTTCTGGCTGGGCCACCCACCCACAAGAAGAATCTGCAGTTTTACCTCTTTCCCAGCTCTACCTGGAGGTGCCGGGACTTGAACCCGGGACCTTCTCCATGCAAAGGAGGGGCTCTGTACCACTGAACAGCGGCCCTTTTTTAATCATGTGTGTATGCGGGGAAAGTGGGCCTCTGCAAAAACCCTAGAACTGTGTTTTTTTTAAAGTCTGCAACTAAATGTTGCAGCATATGTATCTGCCAGGTGTCCTAGAACTGTATTTGAAGGAGGCCTCTGTTGGAAGAGCTGCCCTGTCCAAGTCTGGAGAACAGGGTGGGGGGGTGCTTGAAGTTGGCCATCCACAGGTAGGAGCACTTGCACAGCAGAACTGAGCAGGTATACACAAAGGTCACCTGGCAACACCTTTCCCCACTATGGCAAGATGTACTGCGGTTCTGTTTCAATTACAGCAATTGTTTCTATAGTTGAAGCCAAACACATAAACTGCAACATGCAAATTTTATGGAAATCAGTGCCGTCTTTTTGAGTGATGAGTGTCAAGTGCCTCTGCCCTCCCTTTCCCACTGCTTCAGTTTCCCTTTGTCTTTTCCAAATGATGGCTCAGTGGCTTCTGGTGGTGTCCACTGTCCTCTTGGGGCTGATTTTGGGTTAGCTCCCGCCTTCATTTAAATTCTCTGTTTTAAGTGCCAGCACCTGCACTTTTGGAACTCCCTCCTCTTAAATATTAGACAGGCACCCTCTCTGTTGTCTTTTCGGCGCCTACTGAAGACCTTCCTCTTCCAACAAGCCTTTTAAGTAGAAATCTTTGTCCCAATCTGCATCAACAGTATTGACACTGTTTTTAAGATTTTTTAAAAAGATTTTTTAAAAGATGTTTTGTTTTTAAGATATTTTCAAGATGTGTGTATGTGTGGGTTTTTTTTGTGTATTGTCTGCCTGGGCTCCTTCTCGGAGGAAGGCCGGGATAGAAATTTATTATTATTATTAATAGTAATAAATTTGTTAAATAAATAATAAAATAAAATTTCTGCAAACTTCAGGGCTCCCCCACGCACGTGGATGACTCCTTCTTAATTCTCAGTTCTCTAATCTCATTGGCACCCAACTACCTGAGTTTGCTATTAAAGGGAGTAAGAGCTGATGGCAAGACCAGTTACAAAATGATCAACTGCAAAGACTTTGCAGTTGGCACAAACTGGGCTTCATCATCCCGTTGGCCTTTGCGCCCACGCGGTGATGGTGTTCCCGGACTTTTGCTGCCCCCATGGAAATGGCAACCCACAGGATCTGGGGCTAAAAGTCATCACAAGAATGCCCCGTGTTGTGTGGGCGCGATGGTCCAAGCAGCTGATGCAGCAGACGTATGTAGGAGGTGAGTCAAGTGGAAACTGTGGGCAACCAGCTCACCAAACCCATAGGCTAATTTTGGCTTTTCGGTTAATTTGTTTCCTGTCCTGCCTGTCAACAGCTCCCTCTGTTCCCCCCCCCCAAGGGTAGAGTTACAACCATCTCCTGACTTGCCTTACACTGAGGAAACTCTCAGTGTTTGTCAACATTCTGCTACTGAACTCTTCCCTCCCCAAGAAGACCGAACGGTTCATCAACCTCTCTGTGACTTCACACAAGTTTGGCCAATGCTCTGCGGGAGGCCTTGTCAGTCTAGAGGCGAGGGAGAAATATTTAAGATGATCAGATATACGTTAAATAGCGTCAACCTGGGACTCCACTTTCTTCTTCAAAAGAAAAGCAGTCTCTGAAAGCTTACCTGCCATTTGGGGAAGAAAGGGAGGCATGCCAGCTTAGGAACAGCTTATACGGAGTCTAGTGGCAGGCAGCGAGTCTTTTTGCAGCCCTGCCTGGTAGGTTCAATCCCTACCAAGGATTAAATCTGGAACCTTCGGCATGCAAAACAGGGGCTCTGCCATGGAACTACAGCCCTTCCTGTGTGTGTGTAACATATCTGTATACATACAGACATCTCCATACATGTGTCGTCATTATTTCATTAAGCACTTTGGCTCTTTGTGGCTCTGGATGGCCGAGCCAGTTTTGGAGCTTACTGGCCATGAGGTGGGCTGGCAAATCAGATCCCGAGGGAGCAAACCAGGCCTAATGCATACTGCTGTGCAAAAAATAAAAAAATCTTGCTGCATCAGCATTGGGAGTCGATCCAGGAGAACACTTAGCCTTTATCACTGAAGGCTTGTTTATTGCTGAACCCTCCCTCTCCCCCCCCCCCCGTGAACGGGTCGCTTCCAATTCAAAGGAGAACCATTACATTTTGATTCAGTGGACCCAAGCAGAGGGCTGTGTGTTTGGCTGTGCATGCACCTGTGCCAGTTCAATATCAACACCCTTTTTTCACATGGCTGGTGTTGCAAGCCATTAGGTCATTTCTTAAAAAAATAATAAGTAGCTGATTTGTTTCCATCAAAGCACCCTGGCAGCTGCACCGCCTTGCAGTGCGGGGGCATTGCAGAAGCCGGAGATGTTATGCAGACCGAGGGCTGTGGAGTGCAGGAAGGAAAGAGGCTCCCTTGGAATAACCTGGTGGGGGGTCCCTGTGTTTGGGCCTGATTCATTCCTGGTTTACTCCAGCGGTGAAGTCAAGAGACAGGCTCCAAACAGCAGCTGGCCCTGGGCTGGGAATTCAGAGGCAAACCTCCATCACCAGTACCGTCCCCCAAACGTCTGACGTGGAAGTACCCGATGGAAGGCGACCGAGATGACCAGAGGCGGCAGGAGAGCAGGTGGAGAAGCACGGGGAGCTGTTAAGGGTGGCAGAGCAAGAAGAGGGTTAGATCTGACTCTTCTGAGAAGAGGGTTGAATGGGAGGTTGCCGGGGTCAAGACTGAGCTCTTGAGATGCCTTTTATTTCTTCAGTTCGGCTGTTACCTGGACGTTGTTCTTGCATTACAGTTGTTGGACCTTATTATGATCAGTGGAGTGTTTAAAGTTATTGTCTATTTATTAAAGGGAGAGGTTTTCATTAGTCTATTATTGATACAAACTATTTAAATTTTGTTAGTGAATTATCTCATGTAAACATTTTTCTATGTTGTGAGGCACTTTGAGCATGGATGACCTATTATGCCTGTTGCAGATCCGGGGTCAGCAACCTTGGGCCCAGGGGCCACTTCGGCCCTCTAGGCCTCTACATCTGGCCCTTGAAACTCTCCCCCGGGCCACACCCCTTCTGCCCAGGCCACACCCTTCATTTTTGCCTGGCAGGAATGTGCCCTCAAACTCCAATAATACCTCTTGCTCTCCTAGATGCAGGACAGAGAGGAGTGTGCGAGTGTTTTCAGTAACTAAAGTGATATACAAATGTAATATTTACATCCATTGCCCTGCCTACTTTTTGCCTCTGGCCACGCCCACCACTGGCATGTGACCCTTGGGGGGTTGTGGCCCTTGGGCTGAAAAGTTTCCCCATCCCAACTAACAGTCTAAATTTGGTCAGGTGGTGACAGAATATATGGGAAGACGAAGGGAGAGGTGAGGGAAACAGAAGGCGACGCTGAAAAGATGTAAGCAAAGGAACTTCAGCTTTGTTTTGGTCAGAGGAAGGAGTCAAGGAAGATGTTTTAGAAGAGAAAATGAGGCGTGTGCATTGGTTTGCAGAGAGGCCGTTCCAGCCATATGGGACAGCAAGGGGAGATAGGTGGAGCTAAAAGGGAATGGGAGGAGCTAAAGGGAACAGGTGGGACTAAAAGGGAATGGGAGGAGCTAAAAGGGAATGGGTGGGGCCATGAGAGGAACAGGCTTTTTCCCTGTGCGCTGAAATGGGTTTTTAATCTACTTGCTTTTAAATCTGCTGGCCTTAAATCCTGACTATTTTATTGTTGATGTGTCGGTGCTTTGTTTTGCTATTAGCTGTTCTGTTCATATTCCTACAGTCCTGACCTACCGTCAGGGGTACAAATCTTTTTAATAAACAAAGTTTTGAGTCGTAGAGATAGGGACTTTGGATCTAGACCCAAGGCAAAACTTTTTTGTGGACATGTGGAAAGTTTACATCTCTGAGTCTATGCATTTTATGCGTCGGTCTGAATGGACAGCTGAATGTGGGCTCAGGTTAGAGTGGTTCTGGACTGTGAGGGGCTGAATATCGTAAACAATTGTTCAGATATTGCAAACTGATAACTGGCCACAGGGTTGTTGTTGTGGGTTTTTTTTTTCAGGGGGAAACATTTCCCTCCCCAGAGAAAGAAAATCTGGATTAAATGGGATGAAAATATGAGCTGACACTTTGATGCCAATGATGTTGTGTGGATATGTAGGCATGAGAAGCCCCAAATCCTACAATAAATCACCCCTCTGGATGGAAGCAACCCCAAGCTCTTTCAGCTAAGAACAGGAGCTCTTAAGAAAAAAAGAATCAAGGTCGATGAAGCTGAATATTGGAAGGAATATCAGGACAGACAAAATGAAGGACTTTTTCACGCGGCACAGGCTTAAACATGTGGAACTCGCTGTCACAGGAGGCAATGATGGCCACCAATGTGGATGGCTTCCAAAGAGGATTAGACAAATTCATGGAGGAAATGGTTATCAACGGCTGCTAGCCACCATGGCTGCATCCTACCTCCAGTGTCAGAGGAAGCCTCCGAGTCCGAGTTGCTGGGAATCTCAAGTGAGAAGAGAGCTGTTGTGGCATGGGATCCCACTTGTGAGCTTCCCCGTGGGGCATCTGGCTGGCCACTGTGACAACAGGAGGCTGGAGTAGATGGGCTCCTTTTGGCCCGATCCAGCGGCCAAAGGACTCTCCTTATGCTCTTAAGCAGAGGGTAGGAACCCAAGGGGGTCGTCCACTGAAGGTGAATGCTAGACAATTGAGGAGAGGCAAAAAAAGGAAGGATTTGTTCACACAGTATATAGTCGAAGTCTGGAATTCGCTCCCAGAAGAGGCAGTGATGCCCACCACCTTGGGCAGCGTTAAAAGAGGATTGGCCAAATTCATGGCGAAGAAGGTAAAGCAACGGCTACTAGCCACGATGGCTCTGTCTACCTAAACTGTCAGAAGGAGCCTCTTGCTGGGAATCACCGTGGGAGAGAGTTCTGTTGCACGAAGGCTTCCGTTGGCCACTCTGTGAACAGGATCCTGGCCCAGATGGGCCGCCTTTGGCCTGATCCAGGGCTCTTCTCATGGGTGGTGTCTAACGTTAGCCCTACTCAGAGTAGACCCATCGAAGTTAATGGACATGGCCAACTCAGGTTCGTTCATTTCAACGGGTCTGCTCTGCGGAGGTTTTACTTGGCTACAAGGGCGTGTTCTAAATCTAAGGTAACTAGAAGGACGTGTTCAGCAAACTATGACTGGCCCAGCCAGAGAGTGGGATTTTTGGATCCCGCCATCAACCTGCAGCGAGGCCGGGATTGTTTTGCACCCTGCCGAGCGTGCAGGCCGCGTATTCGCGGGCCTGGGCGCCTTTCCTCATAAGTAAATCCCAGAACTGAGCGCGGATGCCTCGGCTTGGGGCGGCCTTTTCCAGCTCCGCCTGCTGCGGGGCCGGGGAAGGCGGGTCCCTCTGGGCGGAGAGGGGCCGGCCCAGAAGCGCCGCGAGCGGAAGACGCTCCCGAAGCGGGAGGAGGAAAGTTTGGGGAGGGTTTAATTGTTGTGTGTACGCGGACGGGGGTGGGGGAGCGCTCTCCACTTTTGGGCGGAGGGAGGCTCCATCCTTGGCAAGGGATCCCTCCCTCCCCCGACTTCGGGAGGGCCCGATCCGGCCCAGTTAGCTAGCCGGCCGGCCATGGGAGACCAGGAGGCAGAAAGCGAGGAAGCGGCGGAATTCCAGCGGCACTGGCGCCGCGAGTTCCCGGGAGAAGCGGCGCCGGCGCTGCGCCTGGACTCGGTGGCCGCCATGGAGGAGGAGATGAGCCGGTGCCGGCGGACGCTGCAGCGGCTCCAGCGGGCCCTGGCCGAGGAGAAGTTCAAAGTGGTCTACCTGGAGGCGGCGCTGGAGCGGCGAGGAGCCGGCGGCAAGCCGCCCCTCCCGTCCAGCCCCCGTGCGCCCAGGGCGCACAAGGAGACACCGAGGGCCCCCAGCCCCGACGCGCCCAGGGCGCACAAGGAGACACCGAGGGCCCCCAGCCCCGACGCGCCCAGGGCGCACGAGCAGACGCCGCGGGAGCCCCTCCAAGCCGCGCCCCTCGGCTCTTCGGGAGGGCCCCGCCGCCCGCCGGCTCCCCCGCCACCCCCTCCTCGCCTCTGGAAGCGGCCCCGGGGTCGGGACCTCCCCGACGGCTGCAACTCCACCGAGAGCCATCTGTGCTTGGAGCGGGAAGGCGACTCCCCCGGCTGTGGCAGCGACCCCGAGAAAGGAGGAGGAGGAGGAGGAAGCAGCGACTGGAGCTGCAACAGCTCCGACCACGAGGATGCCTCCTCCGTAGGTAGGTCCCGGGGAGGAGGGTGCCTTTGTATATTTTGCATTTTCTAGATGTGGTAGACTGCGTCTGGCCAGGGAGGCTCCGTTGAACTGATTTGACTGTTTCCTTCTGAATAATAATATATTATGTGTGTATTTATTTGTTTATTACATTTATATACCACCTTGCCCACCAAGGAACTCAAGGTTACCTACAAACATAGTTCTCCTCTTCCCTACATTATCCTCACAACAACCCTGTGAGGTAGATTAGGCTGACAGGCAATGACTGGCCCAAAATCACCCAGTGAGCTTCATGGTCAGGTGGGAGTTTGAACCCGGGTCTTCCAAGTCCCAGTCCAGCATTCTAACCACTACACTGCATTGGCTGTAATCGTAATCATTATCATTATGTCATTCGATGGTGTGGCAGTTTGACCGTATCTTTTGGCAGCAGGTGAGAACGTGAAGCTGCCTTGTACAGAGTCAGGCCACTGGGCCTCCTAGCGTGGTGCTATTTGCTGAGACAAGCACCAGCTCTGCAGGGTCTCTGACAGAGAAGGTTAAGTCCGTGAGAACCTCAGAAGAGCCCGGCTGCTGGGTCAAGCCATAGGGGTCCCATCTAGTCCAGCATCCTGTTCAAGTGGCCAACCAGATGCCCATTGTGGGAAGCCTGCAAGTGGGACCTGAGTGCGAAACCGCACTCTCCCCACCCGTGATTCCCATCAGCTGGCCTTCAGAGGCATCCAACAGAGGAGGTCAACTGTAGCCATCCTGGCTGATGACCTTCTCCTCCGTGGATTTGTCTAATCCCCTTTTAAAGCCCCCCAAAGTTGATGTGCGCCATTATGTCCATGAGAGCAAATGCTAGAACTGCTTCCTTTTGTCTGCCCCGAATCTGTCACCATTCACCCTCATTGGATTCCCTCGGGTTGTTCTGAGCTAGCATGGTCTGCTACCTGATCCTTTTTAACTGGGGGGGGGGGCTTGAACTTGGGACCTTCTGCGTGCAAAATCTGCCTGGCCAAGCTAGCATTGTCTGCTCTGACTGGAGGGGGCTCTCCACAGTCACCGACGGAGGCATTTCTTGTTGGATCTGCTTGCTCAGAGCTGTTGCAGATTGAACCTGGGGCCTTCGGCATGCCAAGCTGGTGTCCCACTGCTGAGCTGTGGCCTGATGGGAGTTGGAGGCAGGACGGCTCTGAATCCCAATTGCCAGAAACCGCAGGAAGGGAGAGTTACTGCTGCGCTCATGGCCTGCTTGCGGGCTTCCCTTTGGGGCATCTTGTTGGCCACTGTGAGAAGAGGAGGCTGGACTAGATGGGGCTCCTTTGGCCTCACCCAGCTGCAGGGCTCTGGTGAGGTTCTTGTGGAGCACATCAACTTCTGAGGGGCCACAGCGGCCCTTGCCTTATGGTATGAGGTTACTCCTGTAGGTGACAGCTTCCGAGGGTGGTGGAACTACCAAAAGGGCCCCCTCTGCTGATCTCAACACCCTAGAGGGTCTGTAGGGAAGGAGGTGGCCTTTCAGTCATTTAGGACTTTCAACACTAGCATAAGCATCTTAAATAGTGCCTGGAAACGAACACTCAACCATTGCAGCTTGCTGCTTTTTCTTTTTTAAAGGAGATTTACAATAGGATATAAATATGCTAAGTAAATACGTAAATTAATACATCCCTGCAGGTATTTCTGTCTTGAGATCTGCCCTGCCGCGGTTTGAAATACCTTTGGAAGAGCTGTGAGGGTGCGTTCTGGTTGCACTGAGGCTGAGTCTCCAATACAGGCTTGTCCTGCGATGGGTTTGGCAGTGTCTGGCAGCAATGTGCATGTACGAATAAGCTGACAGGACTTGGACATTGCGCCCGCCTGGCCTTGAATTTGCTGCTTTTCAAAGGAATCTGTTCACATGTTCTACAGCCAGCTGGCAGGTTAACACGTGAATGAACATTGCTGGATTTCCTCTGCTGAGCAGACTTCTGTTCAGAGCGTTGTATTTAAGGTGACAGGAGACAAAGAAAGTTCTGTCTGTGAAGTTGCATCTGCAATGGACTCTTGACACATACATATTACAGACATCAAATATCTTCCAAAAGGAAGACATTTTCACCTAGGTTCCTCTGGAGCATATATGTGTGTGTGCTCCTATGTGCAATGTCTAGATAGAGCAATGTCTGTGCTAGCTCCAGCCAAGTCAGTTTCATCTTGGAAGCCAGAGGGACTAGCAACTTAACTTTCCGTTTTCTTCTTAAAGCTGAGACTCTCTGGATGCTACCTAAACCAGTTTGTGTTGTGTGTGTGAGACAGAGGGAATGTGTTGCCAAACCCTGCCTGGTTCTTTGCTGACCAGGAAGTTGCAGCTTGCATATTTTGTACTATCCCAGAGGAACTCAAGTTTACTAAAGTTGGACTGATGTGAGCTGGTCTTAATGTGGAGAGCTGCTTCCGTTAGCTCTTTTCTGGGGCGAGATGCTTGTCCAAAGGTCACGGCTGCATCGCCGAATTGTTTATGGTACAGCTGCGTGTTTTGAGAGGAAGGTCGCTTCCAAAGCTGTTGACCTGTGTCTTAAATCTAGATGCTTCCACGTGACTCTCTCTCTTTTTTAATTAACTAAAAGCAATCTTGGCAGGTCTGCTTCGGTTTCTTCCATGTTTGGCCTTCACCAACCTGGTGCCACAAATCTCATTGGCCCCAACAGACCAAGGACGATGGGAGTTCAGCAACATCTGGAGGGCCACAGGTTCCCCGTCTCTGAGCAAAATGCTCACACTTCTTGTCAGACTTTGCAAACACCATTACCTTTTGCTATTGCTATATTTGTCAACTCCTTAGTTATCATTTCAGCTGGTTCTTTATCACTCTTCTAATCTTTGGGCAGAGCTTTGAGACACAGAGTGTCTTGACAGCACAGTATTTTACCACGCAAGTACCAAAACGGGTAGGTTCCTTTGACCTCTGGGTAATCCTATAGATGTCCATCCATTGAGTTTAAGAGGCTTAGTTGCAGGTATGCGGGTATAGGATTGTAGCCTCAGTCTCCCAAGAAACCTGGCTTTAGTTTTCTTTTTGGAAGAAAGTAAGATTCTAGTTCCTATTAGCGATTGGGGGGGATTATTTTCGGATCACATTTAAGTTGAATTTATTGACATTTCACTTTCCAATACGATATGAGAACGGAACACAGCCCTCTTCGAAATTCGTGTTTATCTGAATTTTGTGGTGCTGTTCTCCACCCAAGCAATGTTTACAAAAATTCATATATTGGGGAGGGGGGGAATGTGCATTAAAACAAATGCATTAGTGAAAATAACTTACAAAATGCATTATATTAGGAAATATCGCTTGCAAAGAAAAGTACATTAGTCAAAACTGCATAGAAAAATGTGTTTAGCGGGAGAAATTCACACTAAAATCCTGAAGAATTTTCATGAGGATTTTTTTTTTAAATGATCAAATGGCTGCAGAAATTTGGACAGCCACATTTAAGACTAGTAAAATGAGAAACTGAGAAGAAAAACTGACCGTTCCATCTCTAGTCTTGGGGAAAAAATGGGTATTGATATGTGCCAGCTGTGCAGGGCCCTGCAGAATCTTAACAGGCAGGGATTCTTGAAAAGAAATATTTATAAATTTGACACGTTGGTGTGTAATTTAAAGTAGCTTTTTTCACATACTCCTGATAGGAAATGACACATTTGTGAGAAAGGTTCATCATTCAAATAGAGTCTTACAAGGTAGGAAATTGCTTGCATATTTGTTGGCCGTGCCTTGCAAAAGCTTTTAGGACCATCGTGCATGAGAAGAATTATTGGTTATCAATAGCAGTGTCCTCTTCTATGCAATGATGCGCTTGAGTTATATTAACATAGAAAAAAAGTAGTTGTTTCAAAGTCAACATCTGCATCCCCGCGCCACCTGATAAGGCTCTTCACTGTACAATTGGATGTAACAATTTATGGGCCATTCTAATATTGGAATTAGCTCAAATCCCCACCATACATTTAACACACATTTAAAGCTCATGGCTATTTCCCTCAAAGAATCCTGGGAACTGTAGTTTGTTTAGGGTGCTGGGATTTGTATCTCTACGAGGGGTAAAGTTCAGTGCCCCAGATTCTTTGGGGGAAGCCAGGTGCTTTTAGCATATGGTGTTTGTGTGACCGCACTTTCTGAATAAAGAATGGAAGAGTGCTGGCGAGTAAATATTAAGCTGGCCGCAGATTTTAACTGGAATTTCAGTTGCTTTGAAGATGCAGGCAGCTGTAGGTGGATCGCTTGGCAGTTTTATCTCCTCGGCTGCAGAAGGCAGGCAAGGAAATAATGATCTGATTGCGCTGGAGATTTTCGCCTTGCCAAAAAAGCCACAGCGACCGTTTCCTGAGCTGATGCTGTTGTTCATCCGTTCCCCCCGGCCCCCCATAATATAGTTTAATTGGCTTGTGGTGGGTTTTTTTTAGTGTGCAAAACCAAAATTGAGGAGAGGTGTGCTAGGCTGCATCAAAAATGGGGAAAGGAGAAACAGAAGGCCTGCCCCCTCTGTCATCTGCTTGTGGGCTTCCTGGAGACGTCTGGTTGACCTCTGTTGGAAACAGTATACTAGGCTGGGCCGATTTTTAGCCTGATGCAGAAAGGCAAGGCTTTGGTTCATAAATCCCTGTCACTTCCTTTATTTCACCACTTGGGGGTGCTTTGCAAGCCTTTCTGGCCTGGGAGGGGGGGAAGATGAGCTCTGCAAGCCAGGCTGTGCAAATGTCGCTGCACGCTTTCCGGTGAATGCTAAAGATGCCCCTCTTTACCCTGGCCTTTGAGATGTGTGTTTTCAGGACTCGCCCTATTCCTCTGAATGTAAAGGGGTTTTAATTGCTTTTAATACTGTGTTTTAAATTTCTGTAACCCGCCCTGGGACCTACTGGTGAAGGACAGGCAGCAGCAATAATAATAATAATAATAATAATAACAATAATAATAATAATAATAATAATAATAATAATAATAAAGCTGGAGATCTGCTTGTCCCCTCAACCACACAGCCTGTTGACTATCTCTGTGACCTTAGTGCTTTCTCCCTGCTGGAAACAGCATAATGGTGTCTTGAGCGCTTTCCATTCAAAGCCAGAATTGCAGAAACCTGGAGACCCTAATGCAAGGCTAACCTGTGGCCCTTTTTGATGTCCCTGGATGACAGCTCCCATCATTCCTGAGTATTGGCCATGCTGGCATGGGCTGATGAGAGCTGCAGTCCGACAACAGCTGGAGGGCCACGAGTGACCTCATCACCCCACTCCAGCTGTGTGTGCAAGACCAGGCTTCTTTCAGTTATTTGGAATCTATCATTGCTAACATTCAATGTTAATCTTTTTTTTTTTTAAGTCCTTGTCCGTCACCCTAGCGCAGTTGCACCCTCTGGTCAGAGTTCTAGAAAGGTGGGATCATGTTTGTTCTCTGCCGTGGAAAAGGAGCAGAATGTGCTGAAATATTGAGACTGTAAGGTCCACTGGTCCTTTGCTTATGTTAACTGTGTGTAAAGTGCTGTGAGTCTCTGTGAATCGTGTTTCCCTTGATTGCCACGGGGGAAAGAGTTGAAAGATGGAGACTGCAGTCCTACTTACCTGGGAGTAAGCTCTACTGAATTCAGTAGGACTTCCTTCTGAGTAGACGCGGTTAGGACGGTGCTGTGTGACTCTCTTTGTCTTAATGAATGAAATTGGTGGCTACAGCCTCGAGACTAGCTCTGTACTGTCTCCTAAGCAGAATAAGGCCCCAATGAGCCCGAGTGCCGCATTCCCTTCTGAATAACCTTCTGGGGGCCACATGCCTGGGGTGGCAGGGCCAGAGGCAGAAGCGAGTGGAGCAATGAATGTACATTTTACCTTTCTATAGTAGGCTAGTTTCTTCACACACACCTCTCCCTCCTCCATCCAGGCAAGCTAAGAGCATGGCTGGGGTTCAGTGACAAGTTTCCAGCCAGGCAGAGCACAGCTAGTGAGGGGGGGGGCTGGGGAGAGTCCCAAGGGCCAGGTAGAGAGGCCTGCAGTGCTGCATTCACCCCCTGGCCCTGAGGTTCCCCTTCCCCCTGACTTAGAGGCGACTTGGCCCCTACAAAACTGTGCGGTGCCTTCTGCCAGCCCAGGGCCGCTGTCCCTTTGTTCAGGAATGCCCCGCTGGAGCCCAGCTCGGTTCTTCTCTGTGCCTCCCTCTGTGGCGCTCTGGCAACGGGGCCCGGGGGATCGGCCGGCCACACCTTGTTCTGCAAAAGCAAACAGCACCTATCTCTGGGGTGTGTTTGTGCTGTTGACTCAGGAGGAAAAGGAGGTGGTTGGCAGAGGCCGACCTGGGCTTGGCTCCAGGACAACAAAGCAGCAGCCGTGCCTTGTGGGTACATACCTGCCGTGTTTTCCTCAAACTTGATCCAGGTGGCAGAGAGGGAGAGCCCTTGGGGGAGGGCCGCAGAACACCTGCTTGGCATGCAGCAGGGCCAAAGTTCGAAGCTGCCAGTCAGTGTGGACAATACTGAGCAACACCGGTGGTCTGACTTGGTTGAAGACAACTTATCAGAACCCTGAGGACTGGAATATTTTTTCTTTTCAAATTTAGGGGAAGGGCTGTAGCTCAGTGGTAGAGTACCTGCTTTGCACGCAGAAAGTCCAGAGTTCAACTCCTGGCATCTCCCAAGTTGAGCTGAGAAAGATCCTGATATGAAATCCTGGAGAGCTGCTGCCAGTCAGTGTAGACAATGCTGAGCTAGGTGGACCAGCCATGGATGAAGCAACCCCTTGTAGGCATGTTAAGAAGATTTTAAGCAGCGGCTGGGTGGCTACTTCTCAGGGATGCTGCAGCAGTCCATTTCCTGCATTGGCTGGGTTGGTCTGGATGGCCATTGAGGACCCTTCCAACTCTAGGATTCTTTGATGCCCTGTTCTGGGAGTGCCGCCTCATTGGAGCACCTTGTGCAGAGATATGGCAGTCTCTTCTTTATGGCTGTCTGGTTCCTCCCCCCCCCTCCAAAAAAAATATTTCTGCAGGGGGAGTGGTTGGATGATCTGCGGAGAGACAGCAGACAGATTAACCTTCCCCTAGCAGAGGTTGATTGGCAGACGAGAGCATGCCCTCTTGCAGAGCTGCGGCAGGCAGGCTCCTCTATGGATGTAGTATGTGGGGCTCTGTTTTATTTTATTTTTGAGACACATAATTTGGTACTTGCTGTTTCAGACATCATTAGGCACAGCTTCCCTGTTTTTATTTCCTGTTGTGGCAGCCCACCTTCATGTGTCAAGGTGCCGTTGCTGGAAGAAGCTTCTGACAGCCAGGATCTGAAGGATTTCCCGTGCACCAGAGATCCAGATCTGAGTGCAAAGGAGCCCAAGAGCAGCTGCCTGCAACCTGGTGACCTCCTGATGTTAAGGGATTCCCAACTCCCATCAGCCCCAGGAGCCAACATGGCCAGTGGTGAGGGCTGATGGGAGTTGTAGTCCACAGCATCTGGAGGGCACAAGGTTGGGGAAGCCTGCAGGACTAGAGAAACCCTTTAAGAAAACCACTCTAGACATTTCCTCCTTGGTGATATGTAGAAGCATCTCTTCTGTCTGCCCTGTCAGATGGCTTGCAGCCGTTACAGAGAGAAGGTGCCTCTCTCAGGAAACGCGGCCTCCCCACCTGTCCCTGAGTGATGTCCCCGCGGTTTTGCACCCCCAACAGTGAGAGCCTGTGCTGACAGCAAGCCAGAAATGTGCTCAGCACTCTTGAGAAAAGATTGCAATCAAATCCATGCAGGGAGAGTGAGCTGCAATCCGGTATTTGTATTTTTCAGAGTGAACACATTTCTATCCACAACCTGCCAGACTAATCATATCTCATTTTTTGATTGGGTAACCTTCCTAGTAGACTATGGGAATGCTGTGGACATAATATATATCGACTTCAGCAAAGCTTTTGACAAAGTGCCCCTTGATATTCTGATTAGCAAGATAGCTGAATGTGGGCTGGAAGGAACAACTATCATGTGGATCCATAGTTGGCTACAGAATCGTACTCAAAGAGTGCTTATCAATGGTTCCTTCTCAAACTGGGGGGAGGTAACGAGCGGGGTACCTCAGGGCTTGGTCCTGGGCCCAGTGCTCTTCAATATTTGTATTAATGACTTGGATGAGGAGGTGCAGGGAATGTTTATCAGATTTGCAGATGCTACAAAATTGGGAGGGATAGCCAATACCCTGGAAGACAGAAACAAAATTCAGAGGGATCTTGATAGGCTGGAGCACTGGGCTAAAAACAACAGAATGAAATTCAGTGGGGATAAGTGCAAAGTTCTACACCTAGGAAAAAGAAACCAAGTTATAAGATGGGGGATACTTGGCTCAGCAATACTACACACGAGAAGGATCACAAGCTGAATATGAGCCAACAGTGTAATGTGGCTGCAGAAAAGGCAAATGCTATTTTAGGCTGCATTAACAGAAGTATAGTTTCCAAATCGCATTAAGTACTGGCTCCCCTCTATTTCGCACTGGTTAAGCCTCATCTTGAGTACTGTGTCCAGTTCTGAACACCACACTTCAAGAAGGATGCAGACAAACTGGAACAGGTTCAGAGGACGACGACAAGGATGATCAGGGGACTGGAAACAAAGCCCTGTGAGGAGAGACTGAAAGAACTGGGCATGTTTAGCCTTGAGAAGAGAAGATGGAGGGGAGATATGATAGAACTCTTTAAGCATTTGAAAAGTTGCCACACAGAGGAGGGCAGGGATCTCTTCTCAATCGTCCCAGAGTGCAGGACACGAAATAATGGGCTCAAGTCACAGGAAACCAGATTTTGGCTGAACATCAGGAAAAACATCCTAACTGTTAGAGCCATACGACAATGGAACCAATGACCTCGGGAGGTGGTGGGCTTTCCAACACTGGAGGCATTCAAGAGGCAGCTGGTCAGTCACCTGTTGGGGATTCCGGCCAGCTTCCAGCTCTACGATTCTATGATGCCATAATTCTATTTTACTTTTAATTTTTTGCTCAATTTCAGGCTGTATTTTAACCATGAGGGTGTGCGGCCCTTGCGCTGAAAAGGCTTCCCCACCCCAGGTCAGCACTGGCTGGCAGAAGCTCTCCTGAGTTTTGGATAGGGAAGAGGGTCTTTCTCAGTGCCTCCTCCTTAATCCTTTTTAACTGGCGATGCCCAGTGTTGAACCCGGGCCTTCTGTGAGCAAAGCAGAAGTGCTCCATGTGATGTTCCTATATTAATGTATATATGGTAAGTGTTGTTGTTTTAGAAGATACGTGGTAAGTGGAGTGAAAGAGGAGGGGGAGTGAATGGGCAGTAGAATGCGAGATGATTGGCTGAGTGTTTAAAATGGCTGAATGTATAAAAGGAAGAGTGAGAGTGGAATGGGGGGAGAGAAGAGAAAGAGTGGATTGCTTGGTGGGGTTTGAGAGAGTTGTTTACCAGGAGAGAGGGAAGAAGGAGGGAGGTGGAGTTCGGATTAGTATTGAGTAAAACCATATGCTTATGTGCCTTAAGAAGAAATCTTGTTAATCTTGTTAGCTTTGTTATCTTTAATAAATACTTAATTTGGTTTACCAAAGGCCTGATCCTTGGCTGGGGTTTCACAGACCAGAAGGGAGGGTAAGGTAATGACCAAGGCTGAAGGGGAACTGTAACAAATGGTGGCAGCGGTGAAGAGAATAACAATACCAGTATTCAGAGTCTCTGGGAATACTAGTATTGGGACGTTACTGGTGGTTGCCTAGCAGGGGGATCTGTTGAGATCTGTGCTAGAGCGGATAGGTAAACCATAAGAGAGTGCGGTCCGGACTGGTGGAGTCCCTGGTGGTGCCTAGAGACAGGCAGTAACCACGAGCAGGTAGGAACCTGACAGGGAGAGCCAGGGAAGGACGCCTCACACTCCACTTCTGATCTGCAGGATTAAATCAGTAGCTCTGTGATTCCCCAGAACTATCGCATCAGATTTTCATTTTTTTTTTAAAAAAACGCTATTAAGCATGTAGAGTTCACACATTTTCCTGCACCTGCATTTTGCATGTTTGGCCAGGGTGCTTCTGCAGAGCAAAGGGAAAGACTGCAGAGAAGGAACCTTAAAAAAAGAAAGCAAGCTTAAAGCACAGTTTAAATGCATGAGTGGAACAGAGTGAGGACAGTCAGCTTGAGGGAAACCTAACCCTACAGACGGCAAGGCTGTCTTTTGTTGTGGTGTGACAGGCAGACATTAAACTGGTGGAGGGGGCCCAAGTTTTCTCACTGGAGAAGCATCTAAAAGCATTGCATGGACCCTTGCAGGCCACAAGGTGGTGCCCAGGAGCTTCTTAACAGTGTGCTTGGAAGTGGAGAGAGTCTCAAAAGTAGGAACCTTGGCACAGAATTTTACCGAACCTACGCCGTCCTTGGCAGCAGCCGGCGTTTCTGCGTTCCCTTCATCCCGTCAATAATTGCCGGGGCTTTTGAGACCTTGTGGTAAAGAGGGAAGAGAAGGATGGACTCTCTCTCTCTCTGTGCATTTCTGTCCTTATTATTAGAGGGTTTGTATTCTATCGATTAGCCGTCTCGTTCAGTTTGAAGATCTCCTCTCTGCCTTTGCCGTAGTGAGTAAGGCTTCGTGTTGGCTCTGGAACTGGCCTCTGAATCCCAGAACACACGGCTGAAGCGGAAGGGCCTCTGAGCGTGCACAGAGGGCCTTTTTGCTGAGACACTACTAGCATGAGTAGGTTGGTGCCCTGATTGGAATTGGTGGTCCCAGCTCCCGCGTGGGCTTGAAACAGACTACTGTCTGAGCTTGGTGGTGGTTTTGACTATGTCAGAAGGTAGGTGGTTGTTCCGTTTAGCTCACTGTTGCCTACACTGACCGGCAGCAGTCTCCAGGATTTCAGAAAAGAGTTATTTCCCAGTCCTCTCTGGAGATGCCAGGGGTTGAACCTGGGACCTTCTGCAGGCAAAGCTGGGGCGCCATCACTGAGCTACGGCCCCTTCCCTTAAAAATAAAGATTCCCGTCCTCATGGTTCTAAATTAAGGAATGAAATAGGAAGCTGCATAATACTGAGTCCGGCCATTAGTCCATCTACTATACCATCTGATGCCCTCTGGATGTTGTTGGACTCCAGCTGAAATCATCCCTGACCATTGGTCGTGCTGGCTGGGATTAATGAGTCCAATACTGGAGGGCACCAAGTTGAGGGAGGCTTCTTTACAATGATTGGCAGTACCTCCCCAGGGCAAAGCAGCTGACTTTACTGCAGAGCTGTGGCTCTTCCATAAAAATAAAATAAGCTTCCAGTCCTCATGGTTCTGAATAAAAAGAATAGTTTTAAACGGGGAAACAGGAAGCTGCCTTATATAAAGTCAAGACCTTTGCCTCATCTGTTGGCTGAGCTGACCAGCAGCAGCTCTTCACAGTTTGAGGCTGGAGTCTTTCATAGAATCGTAGAGTTGGAAGGGGCCTGTGAGGCCATTGAGTCCAACCCCCTGCTTAATATAGGAATCCAAATTAAAGCATCCCTGACAGGTGGCTGTCCAGCTCCAGTGTTGGAGAGCTCACCACCTCCCAAGGTCGTTGATTCCCTTATTGTACCGCTCTAACAGTTAGGAGGTTTTTCCTGATGTTCAGTCGAAATCCGTCTTCCTGCAACTTGAGGTCATTATTCTGTGTCCTGCACTCTGGGACGACCAAGAATTGGTCCTGGTCCTCTTCTGTGTGACAACCTTTCACGTACAACCTTTCAAGAGCCCTGTCTGGAGATCCCAAGGACTGAACCCTGGCTCGTCTTTTCTCTCTGGTCTTCATGCATGAAAGCTTGTGGGCAGATGAAGCATCTGCCTTTATCTGGAGTCAAGTCAGCGGCTCGTCTCCACCAAGGCTGCTTTCTCACCAAGCTAAAATTGATTCCCGGTTCCAGCGTAGGGAGGACTCAGTGGTTGAGCCCATGCTTTGCAAGCAGATTTTCCCAGCGTCAGGACCTAGGCTGGCTTGCAATAATAAACATGTCATGAAAATAATTTAAAAACAGCACAGTAATGCAGTCTTTGCTGAACCCAGGGCCCTCCAGATTTTTTTGGACTACAACTCCCATCAGCCCTAGCCAGCAGTGGGGCTGATGGGAGTTGTAGTCCAAAAAAATCTGGAGGGCACCAGGTTGGTGAAGACTGTAATCACTCATTGCACTGCAAAAACCAGCAGTGTGAAAAACAAACACAAGTACAAAAGCAATAGCCAAAGGCTCATATCCTTGTTGAATGGATATAATAATAATAATAATAATAATAACAACAACAACAATAATAACAACAACAATAACAATAATAATAATACCGTGAGCTCGCTGGGGCAATCTTGGGCCAGTTGCTGCCCATCTCTCTTGGCCTATCCTACCTCACAGGGTTGTTGTGAGGATAAGATGTGGGGGGATGGAGAACCGTGTACGCCCACCTTGAACCCCTTGCAGGAACAGGAGGGGGATATAAAAGGGAAAGACAAAAACACACACAAAACGTGCTGATGAATTTGTAAATCCGCCTTTTTGCGTTGCCTCTGGAGAGCAAGGGGGGGGTCTATTGTTGGCGTGTGTCAGTGCGCGCGCCCCAGAGAGTAAAGCGGTTGGCCTGATCCATCTCCTAACGCCTTTCAGTGTGCATCTCTTCGTGCTAATTATGGCACTTCCCCCCCTTTCTCTCTCTCCCTTCCCCCCTTTCCCACCTTATGCTCGTGATTCATTGCCACCCCACCCTCGTGACTCACTTGAGTTGGAGAATGAGAGAGCGTGGCGGGAGGCTGCCAGCCAGAGAGTGAGGTGGTGATGGCGGTGGAGGAAGTGTGGGGTAGCACCCTTGGGAGACTGAGCCAGGCAGCTGACAAATTTGAATCACCCCAATTTTTTGCCGTGCTCCCTGATTGGCTAGATTCACCTTTCTGAATGCTGTTTTTTCCCCTACTGCCCCTTAGCCTGGACTTGAACTGGTATAATAATAATCCTCCTATTTTGTTGTTCTCGGATATTGGCTGGCTTTTATAGAGCCACTTTTTTGGACGATGTTTCTGCGCCCATCCCTGGCCTTGTACCACATAGCTCTCCTGTTGGAGGCTGTTGATTTGATTGCTTGCCCTGCTACAATCATAACCTTGAAATCTGACTTCACCGTTTTGTTGGGAGCCTGTTGGAAAGCGTGCCAGCAGCGCAGGGACTTCTGCGCCCCGTTTAGGTACTCTGATAAGCAATCGCGTGAACAAAAACTGGGTGGTTGTCCCAGGTCGATGGGCTTCACAGTTTGTAGGGAAAAAACTCATTGATGGTGAATGGCCCACGATACTGGTGGCTGAAAGCCGCTAGGATTTCTTGTGGTTTGCAGTGTTGGTTTTTAAGAGGGGGCGTGGAGAATATATATTTTTGCATCCTGAGGGCCACCTTCCCTTCTGGCAGCCTTCCAGGGCCCACATGCCAGGGGTGAGTGGATGAACATACATAAAGCTGGGGTGATGTCATAGCTAGCCACCCATTTTCAACCTCAAATTTCCACCTGTGATATTGGTGTGTGTATGCATCTGTGTGTGTGAGAGACTGTCCTACTCAGCAGGACCGTTGTAAGGGTTTCTCAGAGAATGTATGTGACACCCTTTGGAGCACTGGGGAAGAAGTACGCTTGCATAAATGTTAAGGCCGCAACCAGATTAAAGTGTCTTGGATCCATCAGTTGTACGAGTTTTAATCAGCTAAGCGATGAAGCCAGCTTCAGGTATTTAAACTGAGCTCTGCAGCCGACATTTCAGAGGAGAAATTTCCTCTTCTCTATGTATGTGTGTTTGAGAGAGGGGAAGGGCTGTAGGTCAGTGGCAGAGCCCTTGCTTGGCACACCAAAAGCCCCAAGTTCAATCCCTGGCCTCTCCAGGGAGGGCCAAGAGTGCCCCCTGCTTGAAACCCTGGAGAGCCACCGTCAGCCAGTGTAGGCATACTGAGCTTGTTGGGCTAAGGGTCTCACTCAAGATAAGGCCGCTTCCTACAGCCCTATTTCAACCATTTGTTCAGACCCATGGGGACTAGAATCTTACTTTATTTTTAAGGGAAGGACTGCAGCTCTGTGGCAGAGTGTCTGCTTTGCATATCTCCATGTCGGGCCTGAGGAGATTCCGGCCTGAGACCCAGGGGACCCTCTACCAACCAGTGTAGACAGTGTTGAACTATGTGTGACATGGACATGGACTGATTTCAAGTCAATTCTGACTTATGGCGACCCTATGAATCGGGCTTTCATGGCAAGCGGTATTCAGAGGGGGTTTACCATTGCCTCCCTCTGAGAGGCAGTGACTGGCCCAAGGTCACCCAGTGAGCTTCATGGCTGTGTGGGGATTCGAACCCTGGTCTCCCGGGTCGTAGTCCAGCACCTTAACCACTACACCACACTGGCCCTCATATAATGTGTAAAGCATGAAAAAGTTCTGCTTGATTAAATTGCCCCCACCTTTTAAAGTTAGTCTTAAAAAGTTTAATAGATGAGTGTAAATGATTCATTGACTGCAGCTTTGATACAAACGACCTTGCTGAGGGGGAGTCGAAATGTGAAGGGGCTCTTGAATCATGCCCCCCCATCTGTCCTAGGATAAAAGACTGTGCGCAGCTAGATTTATGTAATTCATAGTTGTTTGTGAGTGTTCAGACACTTGTCATTAGCCAGCTAAGACAGAAAAAGGCCTGCAAGCACGCCTTGCATTTAAAGCACATTTTACTCACATGGCTCCCCCCCCACCGGAGAATCTTGGGACCTGTCAGAACTACAGCTCCCAGCACTGTTAACAAACTATAGTTCCCAGGATTCTTTGCAGAGGTGATGGAATGTGCTTCAAATGCTCACCTCAACACCTCACTTTTTTTTCCTTGGCTCTTATGGTTGGCTCTCAATTTGCCACAACATGGATCCCCCCAGTTGTGGGAACGGTCCGATTCTGAGACTTCGGGGTGCGGAACCGGAGGAGCCTTGATTGTCGGTGTTCCTCGGTGCCCCTCTTGATTGGCGGATCCTTGTGGAAAGGGTAGTTTTTGTGCAGTGTTGGTGTTCCCTGAGATTTCTGCCTGGGTGGGAGACACAGGGGAGGGCGTGCAAAGACAACTGCAGTGCGGGTGTGATGCCTCCGGCATGGATGGACTGGCAGCACTCAGCAAGGGCACCCTCTGTGCCTCAACACTTGGCTGGCACCATGACATATTGGGGTTGACGACTCCTGTTGTTCTTCGTTTCCTTTGGCTAAATGGAGAGATTGGGGGGGTGAGTGGGAGGGGGGGCAGGATGCTCTGCTCCTTTTTTCTGTGGTGCTGTGGTGGGCATTGCATGTGCCATGTGGGATGGCACATGAAACTTGGGAGGTCAAGCTATCTGGCCATCTAGGTTAGCGTGGTCTACTCTGACTGGCAGATGCTGAGGGCGGGGTTGGATATGGGACGTTCTGCATGCAAAACACCGCCTATGGTCGTGGAGTTCTGGTCCCTCCTGGCCAGCGGAGGGAGATTCATTGATGGCTTTGAAAGCTCATTCCCGTGAGCCAAGGCAAAAGCAGGCTAGCTCAGTGCTGATCTGGCTAGCTCAGGCTTGTCTGCACCTCGGAGTCAGTGGTGGCCCTCCAGATGTTGTTGGGACTGCGGCTCCCATCATGCCTTACTGGCTAGGGCTGATGGGAGTTGAGAGCCCAGCAACATTTGGAGGGGCCTCACTGGTTCCCCACCTCTGGTCTACGCTGACTGACAGCGACTCTCCCGGGTTCCAATTCTTTTCCCCAGCCCTACCAGGAGATGCTGTCAGGGATTGAACGTGGGGCCTTTTGCATGTGGAGCATGGGCTCCGCCCGAGAGCTGTGGTCCCCCCCTAAAAATAAAGTAAGATCCTAGTCCTCATGGTTGAAATGAAGGGCTGATAGAAGAACATAGGAAGCATACTGAGCCAGACCATTGGTCTATCTACTTCAGGGCTGTCTACACTGACTGGCAGGACTCCCCAGGGTTTCATTTGAGTGCCTTTCCCTGCCCTGCGTGGGATTGAACGTGGCACCTTCAGCATGCAAAGCTGATGCTCTGCCACTGAGCACCGGCCCCTCTCTGGATGCCTCCGAGGTGAGTGATGGGGTGGCCAGCTTTTGTGTGCACTGAACAAGGTTCCAGGCACTGCCTGCCTGCCTGTGTCTGTCTGCTCTCTGCCCCTCTCTGCCTCAGACCCCCGCCACAGGGTCGCTGAAGGCTGTCTACCCACCCACCCCTTGCCCCATGTATCCATCCATGCCTGGGCTCCCGCAGTGTATTCCTGGCTGGGCTGTGTAGGCAGGGGCGTCTCAGGGCTGGGGATCCACATGCGCCATTCGCGGGCGGTGCTGTTTCTTCTCCCTGGGAAGTAAGTTGCGCGCACACACACACACACACACCGCCGCCGCCGCCACCACCACCACCTCCCCCCTCTCTCTGATAGGGTGGGCTGGGCGTACATCTCCAGCGCCACCCCTAACAGCGAGCATGTGAGCACCAGCCTGGCTGTGGGAATAGCTGCCTCCTTTTCATTCTGTCTCTCCCTCTCTCTGGGAGCCTCTTGCACCCTTCCACCGTTTCCACTCTCCTACCTGTACTCCCCCCCCCCCGTCAGTTGCTGTGTGTGTGTGTTCTTTATTTTCCCTTATTGTTTTTTTAAACCCAGCTTCCAAATTGCAACGCTGCCCCCATCATCTGGTGTGTGTGTGCATCCACATTCCTAACGCCCCCCCCAGCCGTCTCCGTCCCCTCCCCAACCCTCTCCCTTTGTTTTGAGATGCTCTTCTGCCGGGGGATTTGACAGCAGGCGACGACGGAGGCTTCTCTGGCCGGCGGAGCAGGATGGAGCCCTTAAGTCAGCGGGGGCCGCCTCGCCTCTCCTGGATCGACACCCTCTATAGCAGTACGTGCCTAGCGCTTTTCGCGGCTTCCCCCCCCCAGATCTTTTTTTGGGGGGGAGAGGGAAGAGGGATAAATAGGGTCTTTCTCCATGCTTGGGGATGCCAGCCTTCCTGGCTGCGGGCCTGGGTGGCTCTGGGTGCCCTTAAGCGGGCTTGGGGTGGAATCTGTTGGCAATGGGGCTCTACCTTGTCCCTCAGGCCGGGGGGGGTGATACAAGCAAAGCCATTGCCACCCTCTTCTCCCCCCCCTCTCCATTTTGCTCAGCATGTTGCCGTTCTGGGGATAGCATGCGCTGGCCTCATCCACAGAGAGAAAGAGAGACCCCCTCCAGAAATACCTGAGGTCTTGCTCCCAGCGTAGCCCCAATGGAATGCTGCCGTGAAGTCCCCCTTCAAATGCACTGTGGCTTATTTGCCCCCGGGCTGGACTGTTTGGTCTTCTCCTTCCCTCCCCCCAACTTCCTTGGGGACCAGTTGGCTCACCAGTGCTGTGATGTGAAGCAATGGGGGGGGGTGACGGCGGCTCCGAAAAGCAGGCAGGTGTGAGCTGCTTACACAACCAGGCTCAACTCTCTTCGTGGCTCCGTCCGTCAACCCTCCATTTTCCCTCCTTGTTTTGGGGATCCCAGCCTTAGAAGACCCCCTCCCTCTCTCCTCCCCCTCCCAAACACATTTTTGTGCTGGGGGGGGTGTCTCGGTTTCTTTGACACAAAACAGGTGTAATGGGCAGCGTTGGCTCAGGGGAGGAGTTGGGTGACTGAGCTCAGAAGCTGGCCATGATATTAATTCTGAGCTTTGAGACTTTTTCATAATTATTTAATCATTATTATGAATTAGCGTTTTACATAGCAGCCCCTCGGTATTCAAAGCGTGCTTGCCTGTGTTACCTTAGCAAACTGTACACAACAGGCCTGTGAGGTAGGTTGTGTAGTATCATCCCTGTGCACGTGGTATCATCCCTGTGCTGCAGGCGAGGGGACTGAGGCCCAGTGGTGCCCTAGCTGGCTTTAAACCACCGGCTGAGCTCATGACAGAGGAAAGATTTGACCCAGGGGGCTCCTGGTTCACAAATTAGCTGCCACGCCGCACTAACCTGCTCATGGAGATACACTTCCGAGAACCAGCGTGCCGTGTAATGGTTACATGTGCTGAACTGGCACCAGAGGGACCTAGGTTTGGATCCTGTCTGAACTGGGCCAGTCTCCCAGCCCTAGTGTTTCTTGCAGAGTGGTCTTGCAGGGTGGTTGTAAAGGACAGAATACGATGAGAGAGAGAGAGTGTATGCCACTTCAAATTCCTTGGAGGAGGGGTGGGATGATCATGTAACAAATAAATAAAAATGTCAAGCAAGTACTATAAATAGTCCCTCTGAGCATATGCAGAGTGTGCTTTCCCCCCACATTTGAGTACTTGGGATTACAGCAAAAGGATTGATGATAGTCCTGGTGTTGGAGGAGTCAAATGCAACCCTTTTCTCTGATCTTGATTCCCTCACCTTCCCTAAATCTGAACTGTGGGCCCATTCTCTGGCTCCAAAAGAATGGAGTATGCATGGTCAAATTTATAAAGGCTGGGAGATTGTGCTCACGCAGCTCGGGGTTGGCTTTGCCTTTTGTCCTCTCCTACAGCCAGGAAGTGTCAGGTATGAGATGAGAAAAGTCTTGCTGGTTTTAAGGGTGCAAGCTACTTTTTTTTAATTACACAGGACACATTTGAAAAGCAGGTTGCTGCACCATCCAAATAACCAACGCTCTCTGGGCGATTGCTCGTCTGTGCTATTAAATGCTTTCTTCATTTTCTGTTTCGTGCATGCTTCACAGTATTTCAGAACGTAGGAGCTGGATCAGGCCAAGGTGGGGGGGGGGCATCTAGTCCAGCGGCTTGTTCTCCCAGCGGCCAGCCGGATGCCCCAAAGGGAAGCCCCAATTCGGGAGCTGAGCACAACTTTTGCAATTCCCAGCGACTCATATTTGGAGGCATACTACCTCCGTCAGTGAAGGCGGGGCCTAGCCATTGTGGCTGCTAGCCGCTGAGAGCCTTCTCCCCCATGAATGTGCCTAACCCCCTTCTGAAGCCGTCCAGGTTGGTGGCCATCGCTGCTTCCTGTGGGAGCAAATTCCACATTTTTAACTCTGTGCCGTGTGAAGGCCCCACTGGGTTTCAATATCAGGAGAGGAGAAAACCTTCTCTGTCTCTCTCCAATTGCCCCATGCCAGGCATAATTTGATACCCCTTTGTCATATCCCTCTTTTACTCGCCTTTTCTCTGAACTAAAAGGCCCCCAAATGTCACAACCTTTCCTCGCAGGGGAGCCGCTGCAGGTGACCAGAACGGTATGTGGTAGTCCAGGCGCAGCCTCTCTGACGGACAGCTTTCTCTCTGCAGTTACAAATAAGACCCTTTAAATCACGCCAGACTATGTACCAGGACGGAACCGGTTTGGAAGAAAAGCTGACTCAGTTTCCAAACCGTCTTGCCGTCTTGAAATAGAACAGCTAGACCAGACCTGAAGCCCAAAGTGGAGGGGTTTTAATTCCCTGGTTCCTGAGCTGGGAAGTGTTGCGGCGACCCTTGAGCTCTCCTCGACATTTCACGATTTAAGAATTTTAAGTATGATGAGATTTCCCAGAAAAGAGGTGATTTCTCCCCCACCAATCATGTATTCTTATGGGTCTTGTTCTACACCTGCTGAATTATTCCTGGAATCTATATTACTATTATTGTCAAAGTGGCTTCTAAGCAGTTTACAAGCATAAAACCCAGTTACAAACCCACTGGCAAGGCAGTGGTGAGGTAGTGGTTAGAGTGTCAGACCTGGGAGACCAGGATTCGAATCCCAGCTCAGCCATGAAGTTCTTGCTGGGTGACCTTGGGGGCCAGTTGCTGCCTTTTGGCCCAGCCTACCTCACAGGGCTGTTGGGAGGAAAAAATCAGGAGGTGAGCAACCATGTTTGTAGGCCACTTTGAGCTCC
This sequence comes from Rhineura floridana, assembly GCF_030035675.1. Lineage (NCBI taxonomy): Eukaryota > Metazoa > Chordata > Lepidosauria > Squamata > Rhineuridae > Rhineura > Rhineura floridana. The sequence goes on along the minus strand of NC_084500.1, from coordinate 18,307,454 downwards.
TTGGAGGGAAGGTGGGATATAAATGTAATAAGTACGTAAATAAAATAAACAGACACAGTTAAAATATGCTGGAAAATAATTCCGTCAAAACTTTAGAATGAATATCCACAATTAAAATGTGCGAAAAAACAAGCACATTAAAACAGTTAAAATGGTAATTAAAACAATTAAAATCAGGATTTCAGGTCAAGAACTCAACGAGTGCTTGACTAGATTGGTGTGTCTTCCGCTCTGGAGCCCTGATTTTTACATTCTTCCTCTGCCGCTGTGTTACAGGAGAACATTGTCCACTGCCCCTGACCTAGAGCTGTAAAAATTACTTCCCCGTCACCAGGCAGGGAGACTTTTTTAAAGAGGGGGTCTTGTTCACTTGTTCTCCTTGCGGCTTACGTGCGCCGTCAGCTGTGGCCTGCGATGCATGAGCTGCCCTCTGTGTTCTGCTTGAACGTTTCTTCTTTTTCCCACCGCTTCTGTCTGGAGATTTTGAGCCAAGCTGGGTTTGGCTGGGAAACTGGACTCTGGAAGGCCAGGGGAGGAGAAAAGGCCGGCAAAGGTTTGTGCAGGTTAGAGGAGGAGGAGGGGGGCTTCAACATGCAGGAGGAAGGGGATTGATCTTGGCCTGGACACTCCAGATCGTGCAGCTGTGCGCAACAGTGTGCAGATGGGAAAAGCGACGCCTAATGTCCCGCGCTTGTTTTCCTTTGCATCCGTTTCCGCGCATCGTGCAACGCCTCTTATAAGCCTACCTCTTTGGTATTCCCTCTGCGGAAGGAGCGGGTGGCTGACTGTTGATTGGGGGCCGGGAACCTTTTCTTTTTGGCCTGAGCGGGCCGCATTCCCTTCTGGGTGCGTGTGGGTGTGCATGCCAGGAGTGGGCAGGGCCAGAGGCCAAGAGCGGGTGCAGCAAAGCCTAGCGGGCATGGCAAGTGATGTCATTGTCCCCTTTTTGTATGGGAGGCGCCATTCCAGCCATGCCAAAGGCAGAGGTTTTATGTGCAGGAATCCCCCTCCAACCCACGCATACCTCTTCAGCCACCATCCAGGGAACCACGAGGCGCTGTTCCGGTTCAGGGACGCAGCCCGGCCAGACAAAAGCGATCGAGAAGGATGCAAACCAGGAGCGGGGAGGGGCGTGGTTTGGGGAAGGTCCCAAGGGCCAGACAGCGAGGCCTGGAGGGCCGCATTTGGCCCCCAGCCCTGAGGTTCCCCATTCCTGCGGTAGTTGCCAGCAGGCGTGCTAGATGAGGAGGTGTCATGGGGCCTTAGGAAGCTGCCTTATGCCAGGATGAAACTATTTCTGTCCATGTAACCCTGTATTGCCGGCTCTGACTGGCAGTGGCTCTCCGGGGCCGAGAAGGGTGAGGCCAGGAAAGTTTGAACTTGGCCACCTGATGACCTCTGGTGGAGCCCTGCTGGGTTGCTGCAGGGTGAGCTGGGTTAGCCCATTGCCCTGTTTTCCCACAGTGGCCAGCGAGATGCTTGTGGAAACCCGCCCCCCAAGCAAGGCATGAAGGTATCTCCTCTCTCCTGTTGTTTGACCCCAGGATCTGGTAATTTGGGGGGTAGACTGCTTCCAGGCATGGAGGCTCCATTTGCCTAGCACGGCGAATGTTGGCAGACTTCCCCCCCCCCACTTTGTGGCAGTGAGTTCCACAAGCTTCATTCTCTCCTCCTCATCTATATGTAAATAGAGTTCATAATTGTATAAACGTCTATCGTGACTCCTTGTAGTGGCTCTTTTTTCTTTATTATTATTAATTTATTTATTATTAATGCAATGACTAATCATTTTTTCATTTACAAATCACTTCCCAAGAAGCATCGTGAATCAGTTTTGCAGTACAATAAAAAACACGTATAGAACAGTTGGATGTGTCAAAAACCTTTTTAAAAATTGCATGCATATACAAATAATTAAAAGGGTCACCTGTTCCTGTGACTGTAATTCGTTTTAAACTGTTTTTAATGTTGAATTTTAAGTTGCTGTAACCCTCCCTTCTCACATTCCATGTTCCTATTGTGTGCGTTGTACAACTCTCCTTTCGCATCTGAACACCACTCTGAACAGGGTGGCTCATGACAGATCCTCTTGGAGGTCACTGATTCATAGGGTCGCCATAAGTCATAATCAACTTGAAGGCACGTAACAACAACAAGCTGTCCCTAGGACATTATGGTGAAGGGTGGGTAAGAAATAGAATTATCATCATCATCATCATCTAAAACAATAACAATTGCATATATAAAAACAATTTGAAGTAAATTCAGTTACTGACTGGGAGAATAAGCGTTTTTCTAAACTTAAAAAGATTTTTCAACCTTTTGATTTGGCTGCCCCTTAATTGCAGACCCCCCCCCTCCAAATTCTTATTTGGATTCTGCTATTCCCCCTTTGAAAATTTCCTCTCTCTCCCCGTCGCCCCAGCTTCCCATTTGTCAGCATTTTGAGATTCCTCTATAGGTCTCCCGCCAGCATCCTGCAAGCTCGTAATTTCATCTGTTTGCACAACACCATTTTCGTGGCCAACCGAGTGTGCTGCTGCCTCTTAATGTTCATTAACAGCGATCCTGCTTTTTCACGGTCTTAATGAGCGTGGGATATTTCTTTCGCCTGCCTCCCCTCCTTTTGCAGGGATTTCTTGCTATCGAGTTCATGTTGGCTTTTATCAGCTATGTTTTTAAAATCCTGCCTCTCTTACAAGATGCTCAGCTCAGCATGCGTGGGGGCTCCTCCTCCTGCCTCTTCCCCGTTTTTATCCTCACAACAACCTTGTGAGGTAGACAAGGCTGAGGGGCAATGCCTGATCTGTCTCTTCAGGAGCTCTCTTGGTTTTCATTCTGATTATTCTTTGAGGGCGTTTTCCCCCACCATCGCGTCGGGTTGGTTTGGGGCTTGACACCCGTGTTTCCAAATTTCTGAACATTGAAATGCAACTCCCTCCCTCCCTCAAAAAAATTAATAATTTGGAGGCATTCTTAAAACTAGGGGTGGCTGGTAGCTCCACGTCAGTGGAATCCTCTCCGGGTTTTCGTCTGATAGCCCCTTGCAAGCTCAGCCCCTTGAACATCCCCTTGAAAGCTCAGACTAAAATCCAGAGTGGATTCCAGTGCCCTACTGACACGGAGCCACCAGCCACCACTGCTTGAAATCCTCCAGAGCAAGGGTGGAGGGTTTTAACCCAGGGGCCAAATGTGGCCCTCCAGGCATTTCTCTCAGGCCCTTGAGATTCTCCCCTAGGCCGTGCCTCCTCCTCCGGCCATGCCCCTCACTGCCCTTGCTTAGCACCACCCTTTAATGCTTTTGCTTGGGAATGTGGTCCTCCCCATTTATCAACAACCCTGCGAGGTGGGGCATAATAAGTATTGTGCTGACAGGGGAGCCCCCCCCAATATTTCTGCAAAGGGGGACCCCTTTCCTGGTGCTCCTCAGTGTGTCTTCTGGTTACGAAGATCGGGGGTGAGGGAAACTTTATGATTGTGAGGGCCGCATTCTGTCCTGGACAACCTTCCAGGGGCCACTTGGCAGTGGTGGGCAGGGGCAGAGGGAAAGTGGGTGGGGCAACAGATGCGACTTGGGCTTTGTAGACTAGGCTACACTTAAACCACACAAAAGCATTCACATCTGCGTGTCCCCGTTCTCGGCTGGGGACACCCTCCCCGTATGCTTTCGCTTGGCTGGAATGTGCCCGGAAACTGTGATCATTGTCGCATTCGCACCAGATGTTTAAAGCACTCCTCTACCACTAAACAGTCATGGCTTCCCCTGAAGAATCATGGGAACTGTAGTTTGCTGAGTGTTGTTAGGAGACTCCTCCCCGAGCTACAGTTCTCAGCTCCCTTCACAAACTACAGGTCCCAGGATTTTTTTTTTGGAGGGGTGGGGAGCCATGAGCAGTATAAGAGCACTTTAAATGTATGGCCTGGATGTGACGGTTATCACAGTTCAAGGACACGTTCCAGCCAGGAGAAAGCACTTGGGGAGGGTGTTTCCATCCGAGAACAGGGACATGCAGAGGTGCGACAGTCAGACGCGAGGCAGAGACGTGGGAGGCATTCCTCACGCTTCCGAAGATCCTGATCTGAGAATGCCAAGGCACGGATGTGGCTGGGCAGCTTCCCTCGAAAGATTTGGTTCCTCTGCGTCTTCCGTTTTCTAAATGATTTATTTCTCTCTCCCTGGGACCTTGTCAGAGAGCTGCTGCTCTAAATTCTACACACCACTTGGCTCCTTGCTGTTGCAAAGATATTCCAGTGGACAGGGAAAAGGAAGAGAATGTGGATTAAAAATGTTCTTGGCAAGCAGAGTAATTCGGGCATTTGCTGTCTGCAGGATGCCAGGCTGAGGGAGTGCCAAGTACACTCTGGGTACCCAAAACCTGAAAAGTGCTTGGCCGTGCCCATCCTGAGGAAAGCGGGTGTGCTGCTTGTATTCATTTTTGCTAAGCCTAGACCAGGGTTGTAAATAGCTACTCCCCTATGGCGAGCAGAGATTACCTCCAGCCGACCACCCCAGCAAGGAAGCCAATTGAGACAGTGTTGTGTAAATTTAATGTTGTCCATATGCCACAAATATCTTAAAGACATTACCCGTTTCCGGGGGTTAGTGACTTTTTGTGTGTGTAGACTTAATTTGCAAGGCAGGTCTATGGTCCAAATTATTTCCTGGAAAGAAGCTGCCAGAAAATAATTTGCAAAGATTCCCTGCCTTCACCTGGTGTTGTTTGCTGTCCTACCTCATTCTTAATTGAAATTTGGTTGTAGTTAAGAAAAACAGCAGTATATACCTCTGGAGTCATGATTACTCCTGCCTCATCTTTAACCGATAGTTTTACGAATTCAGGAGGCTGCTGTGAGTCAGTGGCCTCTGATGAGATCAGGGATGACTGCCTCCGAATCCCAGTATATATTGGGGGAAAACAGGCTTGTTTTAGCTGAGGGATGGAAGTCATAGTAACGTAATGTAGATCCCTAGAAACTGGTGAGGCTTTGTTAGTGATGCATCCAGAGATGTATAAACGGAGGTAATTACCTCTGGATAATTACCCTGCGGCGATAATCTCTTCTTTCAAACCTTCATTGTGAAAATAAATGATGAGATTAGTAAAGGATGTCTAACATAGTGCCCTCCAGCTGTTTTGGACTGCAACTCCCATCAGCCCCATGGTCACTAAGTAGAGGATGATGGGAGTTATAGTCCAAAACAGCTGGAGGGCGCCCAGTCGGCTGCCCCTGGTTTGGGATGCAGCCTGGTGCCCTTCCCTTTTCAAGTCAATATTTTCTGCGCCTGTTCCCTGATTTGAAAGAAATGTGAATCTTGCTTGTGGGCAGTTCCGAGTGCTGCATTTTTAAGGAGGGATGCATTGTCCATCTAGCTCAATATTGTCTACACTGACTGGCAGTAGCTCTCCAGGGTTTCAGGCAGAGAGTCTGTCCCAGCCCTACCTGGGTTTGAACCTGGGACCTTCTGCATGTAAAGCAGATGCTCTACCACTGAGCTACGTCCCCAACCCCAAACAGGTGTAATTTGCAGGTGAGCAGATTTCAGTTAAATTTTGGAGAAACTTCCTAGCAATAAGCGTTCTTTGAAACAGCCTTCCTTTGTGGGCTCTCCTTTGCTGGAGTAGAGGCTGGATAACCATCTGTGGTTGCAAGATTTCTGCACTGAGCAGGGGGTTGGACTGGATGACCTCTATGATCCCTTCCAACTCAAATGTTCTATGATAGTCATATGAGCTTGAGTCAAACTATCGATTTAAAACTTTGCAAGTGGGTAAAGATAAAGAAAATAGCATCCCTTGCTTCTGAAGTGTTTTTAGGTGATGTACGGATCTGTTGTTATGGCGGATGTCAGCTCCCTTAGGGCAGTCGCTGTCAGGAAGAGGGCCTGTAAATATTGCAGAGTGAATAAAAAATGAATGAAACTTTAGACAAAGTGTAAAAACAGAGGGGGGTGTTTTATAATGTACTGGCCTAAAAAAGTACAAGAAGGTGTAGATTTTTTATATATCATTTTATATATCATTAGCAGCTGGTCTAGCACAGTGGGGACAAGAGCCTGGCTGGGAGTCCTGAGTCTGTGAGTTCAAATCCCCGCTCGTGTCTCCTGTGTGTCAAGGGCCAGCTAACACCCCCCACAGGGAGTGGCTCAGGGGTTATGTGCCCTACCACCTGTGCAGTCGTGGGCAAGCGGCATAGTCCCAAGGAGCCCAGTTGCCCCCCAGCTGGCAGTTGCGGACAAGGAAGGGGCTGGCTTGTGCAGCCGTTACAAGCTGAGCCGGCTCTAGCCAGCTGGGGAGGACTAGCCTCAGAGGGAGGCAATGGGAAACCCCCTCTGAATACCGCTTACCATGAACACCCTATTCATAGGGTAGCCATAAGTCGGGATCGACTTGTAGGCAGTCCATTTCCATTTTTTTTTAATTTTTAGGTACAATATAATTTATTTTTGAACAAATTGAAAGAGAAAATATGCTCTGTGATTATGTGTGGGTTTCTATTATTGTATGCTTTTTACTTTTTGCCACTGAGCATTTCAAGAGTGCATGCTTTCGGGCTGGGGTGGGAAGTTTGTCAGAGAAGCTAAGGGCTTTGTTTCCTCCACCATGTGTAGGCTGCCTTTCCTTAGGGAAAAGAACTGGCGTAATTTTTATTTTTAAAAAAATACTGGACCTAAGGTAGGTGCTTAGGGCAGTGGGTGGTCCTGAGCCTCAGTACTTGGGTGCCTGCTTTCTGGTGGCCGCCTTGGATGTCTCGGGGAGGGTTTGGCCCTGGGCTCCCCATCCTTTTAAGGAAAACCGTTGCTGACTTAGGGACCTTCTAGGTGGGGCGATGCCTCTGTGCCTTTAAGCGTTGAGATTTTGGAGGCTTCAAGGTGTATTGGGCTTTTCTTGCACTCATTGCAGTGGGATCTGCAATAAAATGTTGCAGCATAGGTCATCACTCCGAACAGGAACTCTTTTGTTGAAGGTACCGACCAGCTAGCCAGGCCTGACAAGACAGGAGTGGGGAGCCTCCGGCCCCAAAGGTGAATGCAGGCCTCCAGGCCCTTCTGACTGGCCCTCTGGACTGTCCCCAGACCACACACCGCTCCCCAGACAAGCCTTTCCCCAGTTCTGGTTTGCACCTTCCTTGAGTGTATTTGCCTGGCTGGAAATGTGTCCTTGAACTCCCCAAAATGCCTCTTGCTGGCCTGGGTGGAGGACAGAGAGGTGTGTGTGCAGAAACTTGGTTACTCTGCAAAGGTAAAATTGGCATTTGTTGCTCTTTTGCCTCTGGGATGTGGCCAGGAAGACTGCTTCCTATTTAAACCGGCCCTTAATTCACAGGCATGAGGACTGGAATCTTGCTTTAATTTTTAAGTGAAGAGCTCAGGAGCAGAGCACCTGCTTTGCACGCAGGAGGACCCAGGTTCAGTCCCCAGCATCTCCAGGTAGGGCCTGACACCCTGGAGAGCCACTGCCAGTCCGTGTAGACAGTGGTGAGCTTGAGGGCAGGGTCTGACTCAGTGTAAGGCAGCTTGCTATGGGGCCTGAAGCACTTCAGGTCCTGCCATTCGTTTCCCATCAGTCTCTCTGATCTGGTTTTGCCGGAGCGTTTCCTAGACCTTGCTTTGGTTAACGCCAGAGCTTGGTTAAGGGAACTTTGCATTTCCCTTTGCTTTCTCCCCGCTGCTTTCGAACCCGCTCCTTGCGCTGCATGTTAATGCCAAGAGGCGGTTTGTTTAGCTGGCCCTTTCAGGAGCCGGAGCCTGGGGAGCGTGTTTCTACCTGAATTCTGAGTTTGGGAGTGGGTGGGTGGGTGGGGGTGCACCGCTTGGCAGAAATGACATCTGAGCCAAGATTGGTGGTACCCTCTGGTGGCTTTTCAGACAGGGGTCCTCTCTCTGGAGATGTCGGGGAACCTAGGGCCTTCTACATGCAAAGCAGATGCTCTGCTAATCAGCTGTAGCAGTTCCCCTCAAAATCAAGCAAGATTCCAGTCCTCATGGTTCTGAATTAAGGGTTGATTTATTATTACTACCACTACTACCTGCCCTTCACCAAGAGGTCCCAGGGTGGGTTACAACCGTTTAAAAATACATAATTAAAACAGTTAAAAACAGCCTAAACAGCATCACGGAAAACAGGGTGAGTCCTCAAAAAATAGGAAGCTGTCAGGATACTGACAGATGCAAAGCAGATGCTGTACCACTGAGCTACACAGCTCTTCCCCTAAAAATACAGCAAGATTCCAGACCTTGTGGTTCTGAATTAAGGGCTGATTTAAATAGGAACACAGGAAGCATTGGTCTAACTAGCTCAGAATTGTCAGAGTTTAATGGCAGAGCCCCTGCTTTGCGTACAAAAGGTCCCTGGTTCAATCCCTAATGGCATCTCCGGGTAGGGCTGGGAGAACCTCCTTGTCTGAAACCCTGGAGAGCAGCTGCCAATCAGTGTAGACAACACTGTGCTAGATGGACCAATGGTCTGACTTGGTGAAGGCAACTCCCTATACAATTTCCTACAGAATTGCATCTCCCTGCTAAATTTCCCAAGAGAAATAGTGTGTGTGTGGTAAACAGTGGATGCTTTCATGGTTAGCCCTTCTCAGACTAGACCCATTGAAATCAGTGGATGTGACTAACTTCGGTCAGTGAATTACAGCGGGTCTCCTCTGAGTAGATCTTGATTGGCTATGGCCCGAGGGACGGACTTGTGCGTGGAATGACGGTGAGCTCCGTCCAAATTCCTGGGCTTAACATTCTTAAATTATTTCATTTCATTCTTTCATTATTATTTAATTATTAATAATGATTTCATTTCATTCTTGAATTGTTATCTAATTGTCTTTTGCGCCTGCCTCCAGCTGGTGGATCTTGGGGTTCACGTAAAAAACACACAACCACCCTACCCGCTCCAAAGGAGACCTTGCAGGCACGAAGTCTCCTCACCCCTGCGGTAGCTGATTTGGCGGGGGCCCTGTCGGACCTCCGCAAGTGGGCTGATTATCTAACCCAGCTGGATGAACAGGAGAAGGAAGCATTTTTCTGTCCCCGGGATCCGGTGATGGAGAGCGTGTTGCCCCCCCCCCGCTTTTCCCCTCATTGCTCCCCCTCTTCAGAGAGGGCGATAAGGGTGTGCGGGCGGGCGCATTATTCCCACCCTTGTCCGTGGGCACCTGAGTGTTGTGTTTTTTTCCTATCTCCAGCTGCAGAAATTGCATCAAGTGGGATGTGGTAGGAGGTGGTTGCCGTGGTGACGGCACAGGCCTCAAGCTGCTAGCGATGGGAGTGATGCGTGGGATCCCGCTGGGAAGGCGGGCTCCGTAGCATAAGGGCAAGGGGAGTGTGTGTGTGTGCATGCATGTGGGAGCAGGTTACATGGCGGAGCCTAGGGGAGGGTCCTTGAGGGGCTAGGAGGCTTTAAGGCAGGGGTTGCCAAGGTAGAGCCCTTCAGATGTTTTGAATTACAGTTCCCATCATCCCTTTGGCTGCTGGGCGTCCCAGCAACATATGGAGGGCACCTGGTTGGCAAAGTCTGGTCTGTGTTAAGGATGGGGAACCTGTGGCCCTCCAAATATTGCTGGACTATTTATTTTTGTTTTTGTTATTTATTGCCTGCCCTTCACCCAAAGGTCTCTACCAGGTGTAGGGAACCTTTGGCCCTCCAGATGATGCTGAACTACAACTCCCAGCAGCCCCTGCAGCTAGCATGGCCAATGTGCCAGGAGTAATGAGAGTTGAACACCATCTGGAGGGCCAAAGGTCCCCCACACCTGGTCTACGTCATTGGCTTCATCGGCCAGCATGAGGGTCAGGGATTGTTGCAGCCCGGCAACATCTGGAGGTGATCAGGCTGGCGACCCCTCCTGTCCGGGGAAGGCATGTTGGAAGAATCTAGTGGCAAGTGCCTGTGTCTGTGCGGGGTGTCTGCTGATCTTATGATTTTTCCCAGGCGTTTGATCGACTGCAGTGACGTTGTCTGTTGTTAGTATGGGGGGTGTTAGTATAGGTTGCATGGGGGGTGCTTTATTGTTTCTATAGTATTGATATATTTGGGGTTTTTTAAAGCTGTTGTAAGTTGCTTGGAGACCTTTGGGTAACAAATCTAATTATTATTAATACTAATATTGCTAATTGGGCATGTGTGTTTCAAAGATTTGTAAAAATCCATTTCAGTGCTGTAAATGTTTTTCAACCCTCTTGTAATAATTGGTTATAACTTTTTCGTCTCCTGGATTTTAGGCTTTCTTGGCCCCAAGCTGTGTAGGGCTTTGTGCACCCAAACCAGCGCCTGGGTTTGAACTTGGCCCAGCAGCTAATGGGCGGCCAGTGCAATTCTTTCAGCAGCGGGGTGACATGTTGGCGATACCCTGCCCCAGGGAGCAGTCTCGCCACCGCATTTTGCACCAGCTGCAGCTTCCGGACCAACCTCAAAGGCAGCCCCACATACAGCACATTACAGTAATCCAGCCTGGAGGTTACCAGTGCAAATTGTTAGCCAAAAGGGCCACTCATTGCAAATAAGAGTCTGCATTCTGGTGGAAAGGGCTTTTGTGAGGGTCACAGTTCCATGTGGACAGAAAAACTGAGTTTGGTGGGTGGGGAGACATGCCCGTCCCCCCGTAAAAGTTCTGGCTTTCCCAGCAAAAATAAGTATTAGATGTCTAGAAGGTGAAAATATTGACCTGGGTCAAAATACATCACGTAGAGCTCCCCTTCTGAAAGGAGATGGCATGTTCCTTGGGGGCAGAGACCTTCCTCCTTTTCTTTCTGTGCTTGTTTTATGGCCTTTATATTATTTCTGGGAAGAAAGGAGTCGTTGTAGGTGCAATATTTTTTCTTTCTTCCTCTACCCCCACCCCTATGATACCTTCGTTGTTCTTCCCTGGGAAAGAGAATTTACGATGCAAACTTCAAGCCTCATTTTCCTACAACGGAGAGAAAACAAGGGCAGAGCTCAATGTTTTGGCACCCTTCCTGCATTTCTACATTTGCATGTCATTGCACGATTTTTATTCCAGGATGGTGAAAGATTTTTCGAAACTCAGAAATGTCCAGAAGCATCTATGAGAGACATCTCCCCTCCCCGACACACGCACGCACACTCCCCAGTTCTTCAAACTCATCTATTCCAGTAAGCTGAAGGTGGTTAGTATGTTACTTGGGAAATGCATCCACGTGTTGCATTTTGGGTAAGAATTTAAGAGCATCAGAAAAGTCTGGCTGCTGGAGTAGGCCAAAGGGGGGGGGCATCATAATCCAGCATCCTGTTCTGACAGCGGACAGTGGCGGACTCTTACTTGCAACAAGTGGCCCGTTTGGCTCACAATTTGCACTGATAACCTCTAGGTTGGGTAACTGCGACTCTCCCCTCCTGCGGTTAAAAGAAACTGACATTCAGAGGCAGGCATCCTGCCTCCGACAGTGGAGGGCAAACATAGCGATTGTGGCTAGCAGCCACTGATAGCCTTAAACTCCCCCATGAATTTGTCTAATCTTCTTTTGAAGCCACTTGTGTTCCACAAATTTAACTCTGTGCTGTGTGAAGTATTTTTTGCTAGTTAGTCTCCCACGTAAACGTGGAATCATAGAATAGTAGAGTTGGAAGGGGCCTCTAAGGCCATCAAGTCAAACCCCCTGCTTAGTGCAGGAATCCAAATGAAAGCATACCCGACAGGCGGCTGTCCAGCTGCCTCTTGAATGCCTTCAGTGCCAGAGAGCCCACCACCTCGCTGGGTTATTGGTGCCATTGTCCTACTGCTCTAACAGGAAGTTTTTCCTGACGTTCAGCCGAAATCTGAACATCCTACATCTCCCTTGGGTGAACCCATTCAATTCGGACCATGGAGTGCTGAATGTAGTGGCTGAAAGCAGAAGGTGGAAATGCTTCAGATGATTTTAATAAGTGAGCCAAGCCGCGTGCTCCTGTGTGTGGGAGGGGAAAGCTCAACCCAGAGTTGCTCCTAGCCGGAATAGAGGGGAAATTCATACCTTTTCCCCTAATGCGTTGATGGGAGCCCCCTGAAGCGCAGAGGTAGAATGAATTATGCAGTTTAATTAGATGTGCTCCATTGGTCTGATTCACGCAAGGTGGAGATTTTGGCTGAAGATTTTGGCTGCTTTGGGGGGGGAGGGGCACTGCTCTTGCAAAATCTGGACTCATTTCCTGCCCCATCCTCAAGAACCTGATCATATATCTGCCCCATTTCTAACGTTTTCTGCAACACCGCCTCTTCTCGAAGGGCGCGCCGGTTGGGGCCTTGAGGTTGTCACGGCCAGCTGATGCACGCCATCGAGGATTCAAGGCGATGGATTCGAGGATGCATGGTTAATTGTGCAAGTGTGGGGAAGTGTGTCAGGCTGGTGTGGGGAGAAGAGAGAGCTCAAGATGAAATGGGGCTCACACTTGACTGGGTAAAGAATGGCTGGCTGGGAGGAAATGCATTTGTGGGGGGGGAAATGGTGCTCCTATTTTTATGGACGTCTGTACGGCCATGCACTGTGTATCTATGAGAGCCCCAGGAGACATGATGATGATGATGATTTAATTAATTAATTAAATTTATATAGCCCGCCCTGGCTGCCGATGGAGCCCGGAGCAGCAAACATATCAACAAGACAATTTTACCAAAAAAAAAAAGAAAAGCCGTTTAAAACAGTTAAAAACATGCTAAAACACAGTTGCAGTTAGAAAAATTCTTTCATCAGGGATCTTTGGGTTGCCAGGAACAATCCCCTTCAACCATGAAATGCCTGAGATCTGGAGGGCACCAGCTGGGGAAACCTGCTTTAAGTTTACGTTTGTCTTGCCTGTGTATTTTTTTTGGTGGCAGGGGAGATGATCAGTTCCCCCCCCCGACAGATTCCTATTCCACAACCATAGGAACGCAAGAGGTTGCCTTATACAAAGTCATTGTATTTGTTCATACAGCTTAGTGATGTCTGCTCTGACTGGCAGCGGCTCTCCACGATCTTGGGCAGAGAAGGAATCCACACCTCCACCCCATCACCTGCTACTTGAAAACTTTTAGCTAGAGATGCCAGGGATTGGACCTGGGACATTCTGTGTGCAAAGCAGGGCCTCTACCACTGCTCTTCCCCTCAAAATAAAGCAAGATTCCAGTTCTCATGGTTTGGAATAAAGGGCTGTTTTAAATGGGAACAGAGGAAGCTGCCTATGGTCCATCTAGCTCAGTCCTGTCTGTTACAATGACTGGCAGCTCTGAGTAAGGCACAGGGAGGGTGAGGCTGCAAGTTTGCTAAATGCTGCCTGGTAATAGAAATTCCTTGCATGTAGAAAGCTAGCAGGGCAAAGAGAGGAACTATAGTCCAACTTTTTTTCCTGACTTCTCTCCCCACCCTCCCATATGCAGCAAAGTTTTGTGTGTGGGGAGAGGAGAGAGATACATGTGTATATGTATATGTATATATATGAAATGGAAATGGACTGCCTTCAAGTCATTCCCAACTTATGGTGACCCTATGAATAGGATTTTCATGGTAAGCGGTATTCAGAGATGGTTTATCATTGCTTCCCTCTGAGACTGAGAGGCAGTGACTGGCCCAAGGTCACCCAGTGAGCTTCCTGACTGTGTGGGGATTCAAACCCTGGTCTCCCAGGTCTTGGTCCAACACTCTAACCACTACACCACTCTCTCTCTCTCTCTCTCTCTCTGTATATGTATATTTTTACACTACACCAAGGCATCCTTCATCCTGGTGCCTTCCAGATGTTTGGCATCCTCCCATCAGCCCTAGCCAGTCCAAAACATCTGGACAGTTGGTTTGGGCTGAATATTATTATTATTATTATTAATAATAATAATAATAATTTATTAGTTGCTTATTAACTGAAGGTCTCTAGGCAACTTAACAACAATATTAAAAACAAAAATATATCATATTATAAAAGCAAAACAATAAAACAGCAGAGTAGACCCACTGACATTAATGGACCTACGCTAGTCATGTCTATTAATGTCAGTGGATCTAGTCTGGGTAGGATTAGTATTGAAAACCACCCAGTATAAGCTCCTGTTGTGTCTGTTGGCGGCTGACACTGAGTGACAGGGACTCTCTCTGGTTCCTGTTGGCAGACTTCAACTATGGCACGGAGGACTATGACGCCGAGGGCAACGAGGAGCCCAAAGTGCCCCCTGGCAGCTCGGAGACCATGCCGTACATCGACGAATCGCCCACCATGTCCCCTCAGCTCAGTGCCCGCGGCCAAGAGGGCGGCAGCAGCAGAGACGGATCCGAGAGCATCTCACCTGCGCCTGCGGATGGACTGGGTACCGTGGTGAGCGTTTGGGTCTGGGCAGCTGTTTAATTTCTTCCCGGAGTAGTTGTTGTTGATTTATTATGCATTAGCATAGTTCGATGTTCCAAGCGTTTCATGTTTCTTACATTTAAAGCACCCCAGGAGGCTGCCTTTTTTATTGAGTCAGACCATTGGCTTAACTAGCTCAGTACTGTTGAAAGGGACTGGCAGAGTTTCAAGGGGCGGTGTGTGTGTGTGTGTGTCTTTCCCAATCCTATCTGAAGATGCTGTGGACTTTCTGCACGCAAAGCGGATGCTCTGCCACTGAGCTGCAGTTCTCCCCCTAAAAATAAAGCAAGATTCTAGTTCTCATGGTTCTGAATTAAGGGCTAATTTAAATAGGAACAAAGGAATTGCCTTATGCAGAATCAGACTGTCCATCCACGCTCAGTATTGTCCACACTGACTGGCAGTGGCTCTCCAAGGCTTCAGACATGGATCTTTCCCAGCCCGACCTAAGGATGCCAGGGACTGAACCTGGGACCCTCCAGCATGCAAAGCAGGTGCTCTGCCACTGAGCTTCATCCCCTCACTTAACAACAGCAGCAGCAGCAACAACAGTAGCAACAATAGCAGCAACAGCAGCAGCAGCAGCAACAACACACTACTTTCCAAACTGCATTTTCACAATTTTCTGTGTTGTGATACATAAAATTTTATAGCGCTAGTAGAATGCTGTGATGTTTTCAGGACACAGTCTAAGTCCACCCGTTGCCTTTAAGCCTAACTCAAATTTTCCTCTCTCTGGAATTGGCTTTAAGCAGGATATGCTGAATTTGGGGCAGAATGTGGGGTGGTGGTGGTGGTAGAGCAGATGTGGCAGATGAACCCTTTTTGTTTTTGAGATTTGAGCAGGGGGAGGCCTGGCTGGAATCGATTTGGGTATGCCAATTGTACTCTTGAGCATGCCTTGTATTTGGGTCCAAATTGGCTCTGGCTCACACTGTATCTTTAAGCATTGCTAAAGCCGAGCCACCTCGATCTAGGGCCTTTTCTGTAGTGGCCCCCGAACTGTGGAACAGCCTCCCCGAAGAAGTACGCCTGGCGCCTACGCTTCTATCTTTTTGGCGCCAGGTTAAGACCTGGCTATGCTCCCAGGCATTTTAAGCGTTTATGTTATAATTTTATATTTTTATTTTTTATTTTTTATTTTGTTGCTGCTTGTGTTTATTGTTTGTTGTCTGATTTTATTGTTAATATTTTGTATTTTAACTTTTTTGTACACCACCCAGACAGCCACTCGCTATGGGCGGTCTATAAATGAAACAAACAAACAAATAAATAAATAAATAAAAACCTGGGTTAGCTTTCGCAGGGTTGGCAAACCTTTGGCACTCCAGATGTTGCTGAACTACAACTCCCATCATCCCCAGCAAGCATGGCCCATAGGCAGGGATGATGGGAGTTGTGGTTCAGCAACATCTGGAGTGCCAAAGGTTCACCACCCCTGAAAGGTCTAGAAGAAAGAATCTTTCTACACTCCCTGAAGTTGAAAGTTCGTGTTTTCCTGCATGTTCTGAAAGGCGTAATTGTCAAGGTTTTTTAAGGTAAATTATGTTGGGGATAATTTTTTAAAATCCTTTGTGCAACTTGTGTGGTTAGCACTCCTCAGTGTGTTGATATGTAAAGTGTATCTAACAATATATGTTGCTGGTTTTGTAGTTATTTAAAGCTTCAAGGCTTTATTGTCCTATGGTGTAAATTTAGTTCTTACTGTAGTTCAGATTGCCTTTGAGAAAGGGTCCAGTTGACCCCAAAAGTGCCGGGCCTGAATAAGCGTTTGAGCAATTCGTATCCACGCTGAGATCTTTCTGTTTTACCTTGGCACCTTGAGGTTTTTCCTCTCTCTGCTTTTTGGCACTAACCTCTTGTTTTCATCTCCTGGTTGGAATCAGCCCCGTCTTTAAAATTTGGCTGGTGCTTTATTTATTTTTAAAAAGTGTTATTTTGTGTACACCAGTACCTGAGCCCGCAGTAGTATTTGATTTATTTTTTTAAAAAGACAAAGAACTGATAAGACTCTGTAGAGTTGCAGAGGACAAGGCTGATGCTTTGCATGTGCGAAGGGCAGTTGGTATGGGAAAGAGGGGCTCCTCTTCCCGTATTATGGGATGGCATCAGAGTGTTGATGCAGGGTGCTATTGGCCAGTGTCGGGGCAGTGTCTTCTCCACTTGCTGGGCGTGTGTGGCTGGTGGCATAAGCAGTGGAAAGTATCCTGTACAAATGTGACCGAATGGTACTCCATGTTAGGTGTCACGCTGGTGTTTCAGGTTTGCTGTTTCTCCTTCTTCTTCATCTGGCTCTGAGGCCTTGGACAGAGGGGCCTCTTTCAAATGGCTGCCTGTGAAGGCAGTGATGGGCCATAGTTCAGTAGTAGAGCATCTGCTTTACATGTAGAAGGTCCCAGGTCTGGTCCCCGCCAGCTTTTCCAGGGAGGGCTGGGGGAAACCTCTGTCTGAAATCCCGGAGAGCCGCTACCAGGCAGTGTAGACGTTACTGAGCTATAAGGCCGCTTCTGATGTTCCTATCTAAACCAGTCCTTTGTTCGCAAGCATGAGGGCTAGAATCTTGCATTATTTTCAGGGGAAGGGCCAGAGCTCAGTGGCCAAGCGTCTGTTTTGCATGCAGAGGGTCCCGGGTTCAGTCCCTGGCCTCTCCAGGTAGGGCTGGGAAAGGCTTCCTGTTTGAAACCTCGGAGAGCCACTGCCAGTCAGTGTAGGCTGTACAGACTTAGGTCTTACTCGATTTAAGGCAGCTTCCTGTTTTGCCCTAGTATTGAATCATGTCCCCTCCTGTATGCTGTGGTCTGAGCTAGATGCCCCACCTGGTGGCCATAACATGATACTACGACTTCTATTTTTAAAAGGCTTCTTGCTAGAAAAAGTACTCACCACCACCACCCTGGGCCACTATTTCTGCTTCTGTTTGAATCTGATTTTAAGAATTAATATGCTATACAATGGGCCTTGGGGGGGGGGTCACATCACAGAGGTTTTCGGTGAGGAGGGAGTGTCAAATATGTATATATACCCACCCACCCAGAAAATCTCTGGCCTTTAAGACCCATAGCTGTGTGGATTTGTAAGCCTTAAAACCCGCAAATATTCCCGCTTCCTCTTTAAACTCCCCCAAGCAGCTGGCCCTTTGCATTTAACTCTTTCCTCCCATCTTTTCTGGGTGGAAACTGTGGTTGGCTTCGCTGCCTCTGAGACCCCACAGAGCTGTGGGCTCAGCCTCTCCAGTCAACTTAGAAAGCCTCTGCTAAATCCATCTCTTTCATCCTTAAAGTGCGTTGCACTGGTTCCTTCTCCCACTTGGTGTTGGTTTCAAGGTTCTAGTCCTCATTGTCTTTGTTTTCCCCCATTTGAAAGTTCTCCACCACTTTGCCCTGCCTGTCTCCTTCATCTCTGCCTATGCTCTCCTCGCCAGCCCCCCCGCCGTGGCTTTGCCTCTCTCTTCCTGCCCCCTCCCACAACTCCCCAAATAAACGGTCCTTTCCTGACAATGTGTTATGTTAAATGAGCCTTTGTGTGGTTTTCAAGTGTCTGGATCAGGACTGTGGCACAGGTGGAGGAAGAGGGTGAACCTTTTTGCCCTGTGCTGTGGTTCCGGAATATATTTATCGCCCATAGAAATTGCTCTCAGAGGGAATCTGCCATTGGCTCTATCTGTGAGCCGGAAAGTTCCCGATTCAAATCTCAAATGGCCATTTTGGCCTTAGGCACGATGCTGGGATGTCTTCAGTGCTAGTACTACTGAGAGTAGACCCATTGATATTATTAGACGTGGCTAACTTAAATTTATTTGTTTCATTTCAGTGGCTCTACTATGAGTAGGACCAGTATTTGGTACGACCTATTTTCTCCCTCAGCTCCACCCCCAAATCTGCTAAATAGGGTCATGCTATCCTACTTTACAGGGTTGTTTGTAAGGATGTACCAAGATAATATATGTGACACCCTTTGAATGCTGGAAGAAAAGAGTTATGTAGATGCACAGCTTCTTTTTTATATTCTTATTCTCCTCTCCTAGCCTCCTCGCAGGCTGGCTACCATCTTCTAGAGTCATCTTTTCCCCCCAAGCATTTGGTTAAATTTTGACCCCTTCATATTGATGTTTGTAAGGATTTTATGGATTTGTTTATATATGGTTCTTTGTACGTTTTTGTATTTTTAAATTCCTGCATGGTTTTATGTACACTGTGTGTGTTTAAATCTATGTAATCCTCCGCAGGACCCTCATTCCGGGGTTTATTTATTTATTTATCTACTTATTTATTAGATCCTCCCCACCCTTGGGCGGCTTAAAACTCCAAAAACCAGTTTTGTGCATCCAGTCTAGGTCATAATCCAGGGGATCTGCAACCTCTGTGATATATACAGCATCCAGCACGCCGTTGCCACGAACATAAGCCAGGGAGGGCTGTAGCTCAGTGGTAGAGCCCCTGCCCGGCCTGCAGAAGGTCTCAAGTTCAACCCCCGATGGCATCTCCAGGTAGGGCTGACAGAGAGAGAGAGAGAGACCTCTGCCTGAAAGAGAGCTGCTGCCAGTCAGTGTAGACAGTCCTGAGATATATTGGCCAAGAGTCTAATTCGGTATAGGGTATCTTCCTATGTTCCTAAGTGATGGCATTGTGCAGTTGAAGCCAGTGGCGATGAGCTCTGGGCCAGTTCATACTATTAGGGCTGTGCATGCGTGGTGCTATTCTGCAGCAATCAAGTTTCTAGTCCTTATTGATGCAAATACATTTTTGAATAGTGTGCTGGCCAGTGGCAGGGGCTGGGGGAGAGGAGAGGGAGAGAAATATCAGGCTGAGCAATGGGTTGTGTCTGACTAGGTTTTACTCAGAGTAGACCCATTTGAATGAATGGGCCAAAGGTAGTCATGCCCGTGAATTTCAATGAGTCTACTCCGAGTATATGGCTAACACTGGATGCAGCCTATTGACTGGAGGATCCTACTACATTGTTGATTGCTGTGTCCAGGAAACTTAGTATGAGTGAGCCAAAATAGTGAGATTTTTTTTTAAAAAAACAATACCAACTCCTGTTTGATAAACGTATTTAAGGCTTGTGTATGCACCGACCATACTGCAAGAAAATGATCAACTTGGGATGTGGTTTTTGTTGTTGTTGCAAATATATTGTTTTGTTGAAACCGGTAAAAACAGTAGTAACATTAAATAAACAAATAACATTTCACTGTGAATGAGGCCAAATAAGGCTGAGGATGACATTCTGCTGAATTGGCACGGGCTGTTAATTTTTTAGAGGCGTTTAGGCAGAAGCTGGATGGCCATGTTTCAGGGCGGCTCTCATTGCATCCTGCATAAAATAGGGTAATCGTGGGGGGTGGACTGGATGATCTCTGAGGTACCTTCCAATGCTTTTCTTGGTGCTTCATTTTATTTTATTTTATTTTACCATTCCACAACCTGCATTTCTTCCAAAGAGCGTGCAGTGGTTGTCTTCTCAGGGTCACCCAGTGTGCTTCATAGCTTGAGTGAGAGGCTGAAACTGCCCCCCACAAACATCCAAGTCCGACCCTCTCAACAACCGCTTATGCCACTGTAACAAGATTTGGTGTGCTGGGGTGCAGAATTTAATATCTCCCAGCCTCTTTAACATAGTCTCTTACTCTTTAACACAAGATCGCATGTGAGCCTGAATATGGTTCATGAAGGTGGATTCCTTTGACTGGGAACATGGAATAAAATTGTTTAGGAAGGGGTGTGTGTGTGGGGGAGCAAGCAGCTCTGTCCCCTCCCACTAAAGTAGATTGTTCGAGGAACTCCCCCCCTCTCCTGAGCAACTCCCTGGAGGCCGGCAAAAGAGCTTCATATGCAGACTCCGCGGTCTGTGGCTTGCCTTTTTAGTTGCTGTGTCCGTACAGCTGTACGCAATCACCAGCCAGACTCTGATGACCTTTTCGGGGGCCCATCCATACCGGTGCTTCTTCATGTGTAACTCTGCCCCGCCCCCCGCGATCTCATTCTGGGTTTGCTTCTTCTCAGAATGCACTTTTTGGGGTGGTATTCTTTAGTAAGTAACACAGGCTTCTGTGTTAGACAGAACTATTTGCTGGGGCTGAAGAAGCGCCCTGTGTGATTCAAAAGCCTGCATGTTCTTGTGCGGAGCTGGAAGAACATTTCCGCGAGCCTCCTGTGCCAGTGAAAAGCTTTAGATGCCAGCCCCTCCTGCCGCTTTAAAAACTATTTCAAGTTCGCATTCTCAGGATGCCCTGCAATTTTTTCCTCTTTCCCTTGCCCTTTTGCCATGTTATTGTGGGAGGAGAGATCTGTTTACTGTTGTTGCTGTTGTTTCCATGCGTAGCGCACCATTTCCCCAATAGCATCCATAGATGGCCCCCTGCCTGTCCTCACAACAACCCTGTGAGGCAGAGAACAACTGGTCTAAGGTCACCCAGGAAGCTTCATGGTAGCAATTTGAACGCAGGTCTCTCCCACCCTAGTCCAGCACTTTAGCCGCTGGCTCTCCTTTTGGTAACGTTTCCCTAACGCTTAGCTAGGAAATGGCCCTTTCTTGACATGTCTGTCAAGTAAGCATTGCTGGTTCCCCCCTCCCCACTTGCTGTTGGGCCATCTTTATAACAGCCTTGTGAGGCGAGCCAGTGTCGTTAGCTCCATCTTACAGAGGAGGCTGAGAAAAGAATAATTGTGGCTCAACCTAGAGAGTGGCGTGGCCAGAAATCTGCATTTCTCCCCTACAGTGATCTGAGCTGGTGTCCGGCAAGGGATTGTTTTTTACCTGCTTTTGCAGGGGTGTCTGGGCCCGCTTTCTTCCACGTGAGGGCCGCCGTCAGTCTGCGATCCGGCCCTCCTTCCCCTTTCAGCCATCCAGCGGAGGGAGTTTGCATCTGTTTTTTTCTTTCCTTTTCGGTTTTTGTGTGTGTGTATATATGTGTGTGTGCATCTGGCTTCCTCCTCCCCGCCTCTCCGCCCTTCCTCGCCACAAAAAACAGCCGGCTGCCGCTTCCTCAAAGAGGCGACCCTTCCCGGCTTGCTGTCCCTGCTTCTCCTGGCACTAGAGAGAAACAGCCTTTTTTTTTTGTTTTTACCAGGAGTGTCTGCGGGATCTCGCCCCACCTACAGAGGCAGGCTGGCATTTCCTGTCTGCAGGAGTGCCAACACTGGGCAGGACGGCTCGGGCTCCAAAAAAAAGAAGGAAGAGGCCGGCATGCTGAGGGCACCAGGAAGGGGTTAAGCTAAGCCGGGCCGTTTCTGGCTTGGCTTCTCTCTGTGTGTTCTCCGCCTTTCCCACGGGGAGGCTGGTTTCTTGGCTCTTGCTGCTGGAAGGGCGCGGGGGAAACGTTCACTTTTCCCCAGGACCGGGGTGCTCAGCAATGCCTCCGTTCCCTGGAAGGAGGCACGGCAGCACCAGGCTCCGGAGGTAGAGCTGGGCCTGGCTGCCCCCTGGCTCCTCTAGGGGGCTTCTCCCCGGAGCCGGCTGGGGGTTGGGGGGGAAACACCCTTGCTAGGCCATGCAAGAAGAAGAGGAAGCCATTGGCTATCTCGATAAGGTCCTAGAAGAGGAGGAGGAGGAGGAGAGGCCGGGCACCCCCACCACCCCCGGATTTCCACCCTCCGAAAAGGTGGGCATGGTGTGTGTGTGTGTGTCAGTCACTGCTTCTGCTGTCATTGCGGGCGCTTTCAAGCCCTTGGCAGCGGCCTGAGAGACCTGGCCACAGAAGGCCTACGTTGGGCCAAGGTGGATACCCTGCACTGCATACATATATTTTTTTACTCTGTATATGGGCAGAGGTACTCTTGCTGAGTGGGTCTCCGCACTTTCTAGAGCTCAGCCGATCCCAGGGCTTACCTCCTGTCGAGCTCAGATGGGTTAAAATAGTCTTATAATCTCTCACTCTCTCCCCCCCCCCAAAAAAAACTCTATACAGTTCTAAGATTTTGGGGGATTTGGGCTATCCGGGAATGAGGCCTCGGTGCTGCATGTGTGCGTGTACAGAAATTAGGTTGCCTGTTTAGGATCCCAGCGTGGAATCAAAAGGGTGTCATGTGAGGCCGGGAAGATGGAGGGCAGGGGCTGATAAGGCTGTTTGTTTGGGTTAGGAAGGGAGCAGATGCATTTCTCTGCTGTGCCACTTTCCCAGTCTCCCAACAGCTGCCATCTAAAATTGGTGCCTAGAAGGAACCCCTCCTGCTCTGCCCCTTTTCTAAAATCCATCCTAAGTTCCTCTCCTTCCCCACCCCAAAAATACCCCTACTTTTGGTGCAAAATATACCAGATGCAAGTCGTCGGAGGGGTTCATTTGAGCTCGACGTTCAGCCCTCCCCTCCCCAAGGAAATAAATCTCTTTTCTGCACCGAAGCGGAGGCAACAGTGGCGTGCCTCTGAGCATGAGCAGAGGGCATTGTTGTTTTGCTTTGTTGCTGAGTAATTGCAGGCCTCTCCCTCCCCTTTTGGAGTTTCTCCTTTTTTTCCCGGGATTGGGAAGAAAGCTGACACGTATTGTGCCCTTTATGTGAAGCAACTGGATGTTCGCTTGGCTTTTGTGGTGTGTGTGTGTGTAATACCCAGCTCTGCCGACAGCTGTGCCAAGTCTGGGCTTGCAGCCACTGGGTGGACACGTTCTTTGGACTGCATGATGGCTTTTTTAGGGGGGGGGGAATTCTTGGATCCGTGGGGTGCCTGAGGCCCTGGGTGGGTTGGAGTGGGAAGGGAAAGGGGTTCAAGCCCCAACAAGCCCCACATCAAATGTGCCTGAGGACGACAGGATGGCACGGAGCTTTCTCAAGCAACAAATCCCTGCCCTTTCTAGCTGTACACAGGCAAGCAAAACCAAAAACTTTATCCTGGTTGGAAGGCAAAAAAAAGGCAGTTATTTATGTTTCTTGCATTTTTTATCCACCCCCCTCTTCTTCCTCACAACAACCCTGTGAGGTAGGTGGGGTGGGAATGTCCCCAGTCTGAAATGCCGGAGATCTGCTGCCGGTCAGTGTAGACAGTACTGAGTTAGATGGCCCATGGGTTTGACTCTCTCCAAGGAAGCCTCTGATCTTCCTGTGACTGGCACTCATTTCTACTGCTCTGTCTTTTCAAGCATGTCATCCAGTAATAACCAGTCATTTGGCGCATTTACGTACTGCTGTTTGTAATAATACGTTCCCAGGATGGTTTGTAGTGCAAACGAGCCACCATTAATGCAAAACAAAACAAGTATAAATGCAAAAAAAGAGATCAGAAATGCTTTGAAAAAAAATTAAAAGCCTGGGAGAACAGAGAATTTTTTTGACTCGTTTTTCCCAAATGATTGGCGTCAGTCTCTTTTCCTCTCCCGCATTTTGGAAACCGCTTCGAGGCTCTGTTTACAGTCAAGGGGTGTATACATTTTGTTAAATAAAATACTGTCTGTGGGTGCGTGCAAAAGAGAGAGCGTAGAGGCTCCCCAGTTCAACTTTCTCCTCTGCCACAGACCCTGTCAGGCAGCCTTAAAACTGCCCCTTATCTAATGGAGGGTGATAATACTGGCCTGTTATTGTGGGTTGTTGTGACAATTACTAGGCCAAATATATGTAAAATACTAGTTAGGTGTGTGTGTTTAATCTGCTCCTGTGTGTGCATCTCTCTCTCTCTCTTGTTGTTGTTTAATCCGCTGCATCATACATTGTTTGGTTTGGTGTTTTGCTTTTTAAACATGACGTAAGCTGCCCCAAGCGCTGTATTTACAGTGGAAGGACAGGGTATAAAAATCCGAACAGATGAACAACATTTCCCAGATCATCGCTGGGACATCCTGCCCCCAAGGCAAAAACACACAATTCAATCATTCAGGGGGACCCAGGATTATGTCCTCTCAAGGAAATGTTTCTGAGGAAGGGAAATTGCATATATATTTAGGCGCGCGCGGACACACACTGCATTTTATCTCTTGTCATTACTCATTGGTAGTACCGAAGGCAGTGTGTGTGGATTGGGGCCCTTGGATCTCCTCTTCAGGCCCTGACAAGATTCTGGCAAGGTGGCTGCATTATTTGCCTTTAGGCTAGTGACGGAGGACCTCTGTGGGCCTCCCACTCCCATTGTGTCTGGTCGCTGGCCATGCTGGGAGCCCAACGCCTCCTGGAGAGCTGCAGGTCTCCCCTGCATTTAGACCTGCAAAATGCAGATCTTCATTCCCGGGGCAACTGGACTTTCCTGTTGTAGCTGGGATCCTGGGACCCAGTGGTGCCTAGGAGCATGGTGTTGACTACTCTGACTGGCAGCAGCTGGGTTTGGGGCAGGGGTCTCTCCCAGCCCTACCTGGAGATGCTGTCAGGGATTGAGCCGGGGGCCTTCTGTGGGCAAAGCAGATGTTCTGCCAAAGACCCACGGCTCTTCCTTGCCCACTTGCTAGAAGGCTGGACTTGGTGTCCTGTGTTCAAATCCTGGTCACAAAACTGGTGGGGCAGCCTGGGCCAGGTTGCTGTCTTTCAGTTCAGCCTACCTCGCGGGGTTGTTGTGGGGATGCAATGGAGCAACCTGTTTCATGCTGCCCAGTTTGGAGGATGGAGAAATTCAGTCTCTGCATGCTCAGAGATACTTGACATAATAATTATAATAATAACAATCATCATCATCTTCTTCCTCTAGAGTTGAGGCTTGGTTCTGCTCGCCTTTTAACGTTACACCCTCTCCCTTGCAGGGTGGACAAGATGCCGGCAAAGGCGTGGACATGCGGAGGGTGGTGCTCAAGGATTTCCTGGCCAACGAAGAGATGTACATCAACCAGCTGGAAGCGCTGTTGCTGGTGAGTGCAGCTCTGTGGTGATCCAACCTGGATGGCTTTAAAAAGAGGAGCAGACAAATTCATGGAGAATGAGGCTCGCTACCCATGGCTACTAGCCACGATG
Source organism: Rhineura floridana (assembly GCF_030035675.1). Lineage (NCBI taxonomy): Eukaryota > Metazoa > Chordata > Lepidosauria > Squamata > Rhineuridae > Rhineura > Rhineura floridana. The sequence continues at coordinate 18,282,283 of NC_084500.1, read as the reverse complement.
GCTACGTTCTCCCTCCGCTGTCAGAGGTAGTGATTGCCTCTGAACACCAGCGGGCTATCGCAAGTGGGGGAGAGTTGCTCTGGCACTCGGGTTCTGCTTGCAGCTTCCCGTTGGGGCATCTGGTTGGCCACTGGGAGAGCAGGAGGCTGGCCTAGGCAGGCCCCTGTCAGCCTGATCCAGCAGACGGGCTCTTCTTAGGGGCTTACGACACTGTCCTTCCCATTTTTGGGGTGTGAGAAATTAGCCTTCCCTCACCCTTGAAAAATTCTTGTGAATGCCCATGGATAGACACCCTTCCTCTGTACGGTTGTCTGATCCTTTAAAACCAGGACAGTGGTCATTGGTTGACCCTCCAGATGTTGCCCCCATCAGCTGCTGAATACCAGTTGCCCTGTCCCTGCTTAAAGAAAGAAAAGAGCCCTCCAAGCCTGTGAAAATCGCCATGTCTTGGGGCAGTGAGTTCCACAGGTTTTAACTTTAGAAGAAATCCCAGACGGCCGCAGCCTCTTCCACAGGCTCCTTTCTGTGGCCTCATGTTGAAAGTGTCCTTCTGGGGCTTATGTATATCTCCTCGTTTCCTCTTTCCAGCCTGACAGACTCAGAGCTGTCTTGACTTGCGTAAGACCCGCGTGAGACGGGGAAGCTGTCGAGCCGGCCCTTCCGTATTTTGGTGCAATATGGGGAACTGCACAAAGGCCTCTTTGACTTTTTGAAGGGCCGTTGTGCTTTGTGGGGGCTTACGTGTGACTTGATGACCTCTTCCTGCCATGGGATTTTCTTTGGGGAACTGTTTTTTTTTTTTTTAAATAATAATCAAAAAACAGAGACTGTTTTCGATACCCACAGAGTTGTCTGGCTGTAGGGTCCCCAGGTACTGATGATCCTTCCTGGCGAGGGGGTTTGCACATGCATCACAAACCGGCACACTGCGATTTCTGTGGGTATCCAGGAAAAAGGACAAAGTGTGGTATATTTTCCACAGGATCCAGTTTCCTTTGGAATCTCTCCTTCTGTTTTAAAACAGAAAGTTCCTAGCCCTCATTGACTACAGAGGCATGCTTGAAGATTGGCGTGGGGCAACCCCTGCTGAAATCTCAGAAGCCAGGGAGGTGGGGGGTGAGATTGACAGCATTTGGGGGGATGAGATTGTCTTTCACACCTCCTAGTTAAACTTGGGATAAATTCTGCAAAATAAGATACAGTTTACTCTGGTGCACAAATTGCATTGAACAGGACTATTGCAGAATTTGGCTTTTTCTGGATGCAGAATTTTAATGGTTGTCCCCAATGTAGTGGCTATTCTAATGTGGCTTCTTGGGGCGGGGAGGGGTGTCATGTGTTGCAGAGCAAGTTAAAGATGGTCAGGGAGCAGGAGGTGGAGAAGAGCTCTCCCTTACCAGTGAGAGGAGACTATGGCCTGGTTCGCATGTAACACTAAACCATGGATTCATAAACTATGGCTTATTCAATGATGACCTGATGTTATGTGTGAACCCTGCTTAGCATCTTAACTATAGTTTGTTTACCACAAACAAACCACAGTCTGAAGCCATGGTTTGTGGTTGGCTTATGAACTTTGGTTTGTTTCAATTATGGGTTGGCATTAACATGCAAACCCCAGCACACTTCCTTTACTGTGGTTTGTTTGACCGCACCACCCCAGATACTCAGAAGATAAGAGCAGCTGGGAAACAAACAGTTGAATTAGATTTAACTTAGCCCTACTCAGACAGCCCTACTCAGAGTAGACCCATTGATATGTAAGTTAGTCCTGTCCATTAACTTCAATGAGTCTACTAGTGTTGAATATCACCCATGGTTTGTTTGATTGTCTGCGGGATAACTTGTGCTTAACTTATGGCTTGTTAAACAAATCATGGCTTAAGCAAGGCATGGTTTAGTGTTCCGTGTGAAGCTCAGCAGTCTAGCTTGACAAAAGGCAGCTCTGTGTGTACAGGAGGGCTAGTCACTTGTACAGACTTCTCTTTGCAAGGCTGGTTCAAAAGAGTGTGTGTGGGGTGTGTGTCACAGTGTTAACTTTCTCTCTGATTGTTCCTTCCCTCTGTGCTCATTTGCTGTAGCCCATGAAGCCTCTGAAGGCCACCGCCACCACCTCCCAGCCTGTCCTCACTATCCAGCAGATTGAGACCATCTTCTACAAGATCCAGGACATTTACGAAATCCACAAGGAGTTCTATGACAGCCTTTGGCCCCAAATTCAGAACTGGGACAGCAGTGTGGTACTCGGCCACCTTTTCCAGAAGCTGGTGAGCACCCTTTGGTTTTTTCTGGCCCTTGGCTTCCTGTGTCTCCTCTGCCAACCTTTATCTCCGCATCGAGGTGACCTCTGTGGCCTTGGCACAGATATAATGCTTCGCTGACTGCGGTTGGCACAAAACGCTTCCTCAACCGCTATTGGCTTGAAATGCTTCGACTGCGGTTGGCACGAAACTCTTCAACCGTGGTTGGCATGAAACATAGGGTGACAGCAATCTTGCCAGCCGCCTTCCAAGTAGAGAACCTAGAGAGGCAAGGAAGTAGCCTTAATCAGGATTAATGCAAACCATACTCAAACTCTGATTTCTCATGCAGTACTTAACCATAGCTTAAGTCATCCACGGGGACCTAAAGGTTGAGAAAGGCTGGTTTTGGTATTACAGGCCAAGAACAGTTAACCATGAGTGAGAAGGGTGGTGGTGGAGTGAAATGTGGTTAAGCATTATATTCACATGTGGCCTTTGTGTACATCATGGCCTATCCCTACAAGGAAAGGCTACAACATTTTAGGTTTGCTTGTTTAGAAAAAAAGATGAATCGGGGTGGGGAATGGAGACATGACTGAAGTTTATAAAATTACGTGAGCAATGAAAAGGGGGATGTCTTTTCTCCCTCTCTCATTATACTAGAACCCGGGGTTATCCAATTAAAACTGATTAGCAAAAGAGTCAGGACAGACAAAAAAAGGACGTCCTCATCCAGCACAGGAGTTATGATGACTGTAGTGGAGCCTCCATGTTCAAGAGCAGTGTACCTCTGGATACCAGCTGTCGGGGAGCATCAGCGAGAAATGGCTGCTGCTTCCATGCCCTGCTCGTGGCCTTTCCGTTGGCGCATTTGATTGGCCGCTGCGGGAAAATAGGATGCTGGACTAGGTGGACCTGGGGTAGCCAACATGGTGCCCTCTAGATGTCAGTGGTCTTGCATCTCCCATCAGCCCCAGCTTAGCATGGCCGTTGACCAGGGACAGGAACTTTGGAAGCTGCCTTATACTGAATCAAACTGTTGGTCCATCTAGCCAATATTGTCTACACTGACTGGCAGCAGCTCTGCAGGGTTTCAGGCAGGGAGTCCCTCCCAGCTCTACTTGGAGATGCCGCTCTACCTCTGAGCTGCAGCCCTTCCCCAGTAATGATGAGAGGGGCCTTTTGGTCTAATTTAACCGGGCTCTTTCTGTGTTCTTTTGCCCACTGACCAGGCAAGTGGGTCGCTTACGGACATTTGGCCAGTCTCCTTTAAGGGTCGGTGGGCACAGTGCTTCTGCTTGTGGGGCATCTGATCCATGTCGTCTGTCTTTTTCCCAGCGAGAGGTTTCACCGCAGGCTGCCTCTGTTAGGCAAAAGGCCTCCTTGCAGATGAGATGTTTATTCATTACATGAAATGAGGTCAGATGGTTTTCCAGGGTGGAAACCTCAGCCTGCGTGCTCCACCTTTTCTTTGGCAGGTTTTAAATATATTATCACAGTGTTTGGAGAAACTGTGGGGGCAGACAAGTTTGCCCAGTTCTTGAGTTAAGAGCAAACTACTTTGCCAGTTATTATCCAGAGCTTAAATCTTGTGGTACTGCTGCTGCTGGGGATGTCTTGTGGATTGGTGCAGGTTTGGGTTGTCTGTGACTTACACATTCTCTCCATCCCCTTCAGCATCCTGCTTGCATTCAGAAACAGGGATGCTGTTCATTGGCAATGGGAACACCTCCCTCTGTTTTTAATTCCTGGAATAAACTCACTTGGATGGATATGTAAAGGCCTGCCCAAATGCTTTCTTTTTGGTTCCTGATCAGAATAAATGTTACAAAATGTGTTGCTCGGCTTTTGAATGTCTTCAAAGTGTATTCACCTTTATGCATTTGCCATGGTCTGTTTTATTGGTTGTTGTTGTATTGTGTGTTTGTTATTTAAGTTATTTACATCCTGCTTTTTGAGTCAGTTTTCCAAGGCGGTTTACAATGGAATCGGTAAGAGATAGAATGGAGCTCGGAGGTCATCTAGTACACCCCAATGGTGGATCTACAAAGCAGGATGCAATTACAGCAACCCTACGTAACAGGGTTGCACAACCTCTGGACCACAGGCCAAACGTGGCCCGCCAGGGGTTTAGATTTGGCCTGCAAGGCTGTTTTCTGAAACCATACCCACCTACTGTCATACACGATGGTCCTGGTTGCATTAGCAAAGGAAAGCAAGCTTTGGCTGTAGCAGATGGGCAGCAGAGTGGAAGCCTCAGGTGCTTTAAAGGACCACGCAGGACACTTTGTAAGCCCTGCATGGTGCTTTGAAGCCCTGACTTTGGGCTTGACGTCACAACCCTCCTTGTGATGTCAGGTGATTGTCAGGTGGGCCGCCCTGCCCCCTTGTCAAATTTAGCCCACGGGTCTAGATCCTGATACAGATCTGGCCCACAGAACCAAACAGGCTCTCCACCCCTGTTGTACAATATAGCAACAATTACAAACAAACAAACAAATATTACATGGAAATGGTTTCTGCCAAAATAGCACTTAGTTAAATTGAAGGCTGTGTTGTTTCAGACAGGCTTGTCCTTGCTTGAAAGGCACACCATACGATTTCACTGTGTCAGGATAACTGCAGGAGTTACTTACCAAGCGCTGGATTTTTCTATACGAGGTAGTTGTTTTAGGAGGGCTGCTGCAGAAGCCGTGATTATAGTATTTGGTGTTTTGGAAGAGTGTGTTCTCGCCTGCTTGTTGAGTGATCCTCAACTATTCAGGGAGGTGAGTTATAAATAAATATGCAAGGCCCTGATTATTGCGATTCGTGGGCCCGTAGCCCTGTGATGAACCTGTAGATTTTCAAACGGGAGGATTTCGGTCAGAAAGTGTGGGTGCCGCATTTTAAGAAGGGCATTGACGAACTGAAGCGTGTCCCCAGGAGAACATCAGAAGAGCCTGGTTGCCAGATCAGGCCAGTGGTCCATCCTCGTCCTGCATCCCTTTCTCCCTGTGGCCAACCAGATGCCCCAAAGGGAAGCCCGTAGACCGGACCTGAGCACTCTCCCCTCCTGCGATTCCCAGCAGCTGGCACTGAGAGGCATGTTGAGGATAGCAAGGGGTCAGGAAACCACATCCTGTGAGGAATGGGAGAGCCTGGAACAAGAGAAGATTGAGGGGAGACACGAGAGCTGTTTGAAGATATATGCGAAGGGCTGTCTCACTCAGAGGACGGAGCGGTCTTCCTCTCTCTGTTGCTCCAGAGGGCCAGACCAGCACCAAGGAGGGGCACTTGCAGGGAAGCGGATTTCAGCTAAGCACTATGGAGCTGTTCAGCAGTGGAACAGACTGCCTCAGGAGGTGGTAGTGAGCTCTCCTTCGCTGGAGGTGTTTAAACAGAGACTGGATGGTCAGAGCTGCTTTAACTGCAGGATTCCTGCGGCGACCAAGGGGGTGAGCTGAATGACCTCTGAGGTCTCTTCCACTTCTAAAGTTCTGTGCTGTTAAGGGCACATCCACACTGTACCTTTAGAGCATCCTTATGCCACTTTAACACGTTCATGGCTCCCCCCTAAAGAATCCTGGAAAGTGTCATTTGTGAAGGGTGCGGAGTGTTGTTAGGAGACCCCTCGCACAGCTACAATTCCCAGCACCTTTAACAAGCTACAGGCCCCAGGATTCTTTGGGGGAAGCCATGAACGTGTAAAGTGGCATAAGGGTGCTCTAAATGTATGGTGTGGATGTGCCCTTAAAAGCACAGAACTTTAGAAGTGGAAGAGAACTCAGAGGGCATCCAGCTCACCCCTTACTCACCGCAGGAATCCTGCAGTTACAGCATCTCTGACCATCCAGCCTCTGTTTAAACTGTTAAAGTGGCTTAAAAAAGTCAAAAAGTGTTGACTGTTAAAGTGGCTTAAAAAACCCCACTGAAATGCGGCTTCTTTTGGTAGAGTGGTGGTGCATATGCATCAGAAATGCTTTTCAATGAAAGCAGTGCAGACAGCTTTTAATGACAAAGGAATGTGTATTTTGTATTGATGTCTTTTCCCCCCAGTTTGGTTGTGACTTATGGCCTAAGGGAATGAAGTTAATGTTTTCCTAATGTTTTTCCTCCCTATACACACACACCACCACGGCCCCCCCATAGGCTAGCCAGCTGGGGGTGTACAAAGCCTTTGTAGACAACTACAAAATTGCGTTGGAGACGGCAGAAAAATGCAGTCAGAGCAACAACCAGTTCCAGAAAATCTCAGAGGTGAGAATTCAAAGTGTGGTTGGCAGTCTCATTTTATTATCCTGTTCTTTCTTTGCACAGGTCAAAGGTAGCATAGATGGAAATTATCCTTCTCCCCCCCCTTCACAACAACCCTGTGAGGCAGAGCAGGGGTTGGGAGAGACAGAGAGAGATTGATTGACTTTCCCAAGGTTGCCCAATGTGATCCATGGCTTGAATGGGGGGTTGTTTTTCTGCCTCAAATAGACAGGATGCTTTATAATTAACACACACACACCCCAAAAAGAGGCAGGTCTTTGCCTCAAGGATCCTACATTGCAGTCAGATCCCTTTGCTATAAAGAAGATGTGCTGATGTCTACCTTCCTGTGCCGTAAACAAAACTGGGTATTAAATATGTGCTTGGGGGTGAATGTGTTTGGTGTGGGTTCAAGTTATACAGGCCAAGCTATCTCTTGCAGCCACATACATTTAAAGCACCATGACACTGCTTTAAACAGTCAGCTCCTCCCTGCAAAACATCCTGGGAACTGTAGTTTGTTAAGGGCGCCGAGAGTTGTTAGAGGTGCGATCTCTGGGAATTAAGAAAGAGAAGAGCTGGGGGCGGGGGAGCAGAAAATACACCTTACCAGCTTTTAGAAAATGAAGGTTTCAGAGTGTAACCCGTTGAAATGAATGGGGAGGACTAACTTGGGGCTATTTATTCCAGCGGGTCTGCTCTCTGAGTAGAATTAGGTGGCTACAACCCTATACCTGCTTAACCTGGGAGCAAGCGCCGCTGAACCCCAGGAGGAGATTTAATTTCTGGGCAGGCATCTGCGGGTGCCCTCCTGCACATTCCCTAAAAAAGGCCTCTTTTTCCCCTCTTGGCAGGAGCTGAAAGTCAAAGGGCCTAAGGGTGTGAAGGAGAGCCACACCTCCGTTACCATGGAAGGTATTGATTTTGTTTTGTGTGTGTATATTGTAGGTGTGTGCGAGTGAGTGTGCAAATTGTTTGGCGCCCTCCTTTGTCTGCCCCTCACTCCACCCCCGCTCCCAAGCTATGGCGACCTTAGCTCACGAAATGATGGATAATATCCCCGATACGCATCCCTTTGTGTCCTTTACGGGAGAGGGGAGGGGGAGGTAAGGGGCTGGGGAGGAGGGGGCCGCACCTCTTTAACATGCGAGCCACGTCTGTCAGCCCCCTCCTCCTCTTCCTCCTCCCCCCACCATCATCACCACCGGCTGCCTTTGTAGCTCTCCTCACCAGCGGACCACCGATGGAACCACCGATGGAGGAGCTGGTAGCGATGCAAGCCGTGCGGAGAGTGCCATGGAGATCCTGTTCATCGTCCGGTTTTGCTGCAACTGTACCTACGGTGGGGTTGTGCCGGATTACCCTTTCCGTCAAACACTGCCCACCCTGGCTCTCTTTTTTGTTTCTTTGATAAGAGCGGGTGGTGGGCAGGGAGGATGGTGTTGCCCGCTCGCGTCTGGGGTCTTCTTGCCGACACCTGGGGAGGGGGCTTGTAAGGATGCTGGCTTCTCCTTTGTCTCTCCTGCACACGGCACTCCGGCAACCAAGCACGGGAGGTTTCTCAGCGCGACTCAGACCTCCTCTCCCCCCCTTTCCAGGTTTCTCCGCTTTGCGTTGGGAGTGTCAACTTGGTGATTTCTTTGTTCCTAAACGGTCCAAGGCTGGGCTCTTCTCCATCTCTAGGGTTTTTCCCCAAAACGAGGAGGGACCAAGGAGGTGATGCCCTTGGAACTACCAAGTCCCAGCGGCGGGCAAGGAAAAAATGGGGGGGGGGCTGTCCTGTTGGTACACCACCAATTTGGGGCCAGCTTTTACCTGATCCTATCTGAGCACAGCTTCTCAGCTTAGCATGGTTTTGTGACCTCTGTTTGAACACAGAGCTCTCTCTAGAACCTGTAAGCAAAGGGGTGGCGGCTACCTGTCTCCATTCGTTCTACTCTCTGCCCCCCAAAACCACCTCTGATTTGCCCCTTCTTTTCCCCATTCATTAGTTGCTTGTGGGAAGTGGGGTCTCATAACCATGACAACGAACGGGGGACTGTGTTGGTGGCCACTGGGCCAGGTTCCTATCTTCCATCATCTTTATTGGGGCGCCGGAGCCCTGCGCCCCACTGTTGGGCATATCCTGTAACTCCTTTCAACATGTGGGTTTCTTTCTCTCTTTTTGTAAAGGGGAGGGTGTTATTTCTGCATGTCTCTCCATGCCTTTTGCCATTGCAAGGCGGCTAGTTTGGAGGTGGGGGTATCGTTAAAGGGCATCAAATTGACAATCCACTTTTTATAGTTTCTCGCCCATGGGGAGAGAAGAGCGATATTTCTGCCCCCAAAAATCACTGGGGCGAAAGGTGGATGCTGCCATTGCTCCTGTACACACTTGCTCAGTAGGTGTCCCTAGTGGGCTGGGGCTGGGATGGAGGGGGGGACTGGGCGCTCTGTTGTGTGAGGGGGTGAGGATGCATTTTTGGTCCGTTTCATGATGAGAGTGTCTGTTCCCTTCAGCTTGGGGAAGTGGCTTTGAGCGGGAAAGGGGGAAATCCATGTTTGCGTGTCTGGGCAAGAATTGAGCAAAGAGGTCACAGGGAAGAGAAACGTTCAGCCTCTTGCCTAATTCTTGATCCGGGCGGCAGATTTTGCTGCTCCGCTAGAGGGCAGCAAATTGTTAATTGATAGTGTAATTGCCAGCTTGGTTTTTTCTGAGTGTTTTCACCACCAAGGGACGTCTGTGTGCCCCCCCTTTTTTTTAAACCCCAGGTACCAAAATGCAGTGGGCCGTCCTCACAGGGGCAGGGGTGACTTCCTGCCGTAAAGAGACAGGAGAGGCTTGGGGGTGTGGGGAAAATTACTCCTCCTGCTGTGCACTTGCCTTTTAAAAATAAATAAAAGGAACGATGATGTAATGTGAAAGTCAGGAAGGTTGAACTGAAACAATACTTTGCCGAACAGCAACTTAATGTGTGTGTGTGTGCTGTCTTGCCAAGTGATGATGAATATTTTGTATATGTGTGTGTGCGTGCAATTAAAATACATAGAATTATTTATTGCAGATTCCAGTTTCAAATGCTTGGCTTGGGGTGTGTTTTTGGAAACACCTCCCCCAACAACAGCAACATAATAATAAAATCCATTTTGCCTCTTCCTGGTCACGCTTCTGATGGGGAAGAAGCCTGGGCTAAAATGAAGAAGAAACTTTAACATGGTTTGGTGTACAATTTTCGCTTTTCCCCCCCATCATTGTTTCGAGGCGACAAATGACAGTCACAGGAATAGGGGGCAGAAGCGGGCCTAGAGATTGAGACTATCTTTTTTGGGGGGGGGCTTAGACAATAGCTGTGGGCTTTGACAGTGGGAGGGATGTGTTCCTTGTGGCACGTGCATTCATTTCGTTTGTTGCCTCTGCGTGATGGGCGGCCATGTTTGTTTTGTGCCGGCTCCCTTTCGTGGGTTGTTGTCGCCCACAATGGTCTACTCAGAGTAGACCCATTGAAGTGAATGCCCCGAAGTTAAGTCATGTCCACTGCTTTCAATGGGCCCACTCTGAGCATGACTGACGTTGGATATAACCCTGTTTCAACATGGTGGCTGGGCGGCCAAGTTTGTTCCAGGTCTGTCCCCTCCACATCTCAAGTGGGAGGGGCCTGATTTTTACAGGGAACTGGAGTGTAAATCTCTCTCCCGCACAGACACACACATGCACACAAAGTGTGTGGTTTAGCTCCCTTCATTTGCAAGGGCACGTGAAAGTGCAAAATGGCTGCCCCCAAAAACTGTTATTTGCTTTTGGCCCACCAGGCTTCTCTATCTTGGTCCCTTCTAGATGTTTTGGACACCGATTCTTATCAGCCCTAGCCAGCACGGCCATGTTTTGGACTATAGCTCCCATTAGCCTCAACCAGCATGACTGCTCAGGGACACGGCTGGCACCAAAGGGTGGCCAGGTGGGGCCCTGGCTGAGGGCCCCTGTAGCCCTGAAGGGCCCCTCCTTAGAGTGTGGGAGTAGCGCTCCCCTTCCACAATCCTCAGCAGTGTCGACTCTTGACCCTGCCACAGATTGCAGAGACAGAGCTCCCAGCCCCCCCCTCCCAAGACCATGCAGGCCTGTGGTGCCCACCCATTCCAACTATCTCTCTTCGCTTTCTGTGAATGCCCTGCACGCTACACGCGCAGCTGCCATCAACCAAGATGGTAGCAGAGGCTTCTCTAAGGGGCTAATGCCCCTACTGCCATCTTGATTGATGGCAGGCATGTGTGCGTGCACAGCGTAGCCATCAACGAAGATGGCGTCGAGGATGTCAGTCCCTTAGAGAAGCCTCCACCGCCATCTTGGTTGATGGCAGCAACCTGCACGCCCAGCCGGCAGGGCATTCACAGAAACAGAAAAGAGGTAGGTGGAGCGGTCTCTCACAGTCTGTAGGGGGGTGCTGGGAGCAGGGGCCCCAGGGCCCGGGGCAGTCTGGCACCCAAGGGCCCAGTCATGCCCGGCACTGGTCCTGCTTAGGGATGATGGGAGTCATAGTCCAGCAATATCTGGAGGGCATTAGTTTGCAAAAGTGTGGCTTATTTTTCTTTGGTAGCAATTCCAAAACCAGCGATAGAACAATATTGTTTCAGTAGGTAACAGAAAGGGTTGGCTGGTGCCTGCTGGAAACTGGTAGGGCAGGGAGCCCAACGGTAGGTGGAGCCAGAGCTAATGACAGGCAAGAGCCAGGGCCAATGAGAGGTGGAGCCAACTAATTGTAGTTTTGCCCCCATCCTCCTCCTCCCTGACTGAGGCCACACTGAGACTGACGAGGAAGAGGAGGAGGAGGAAGATGACAGGCAGGCCCTGGACTGGTTGTAAGTAAGAAGGCAGGGAGGTGGGGGCTAGATGAGTGCCCCCCCGTCTCCCAAATGGACCAGCTCCCACTGGGTTCAGGGGTTACCTCTTTCTGGCGGCAGATCATGGATGGATGGATGGATGCGGTGGCCTCTTTGTGTGGTGCCCCAAGGGGGCCGAAAACGAGAATGGCAACACAGAAAACTCACTCCTGTGCCTCTCACCAGCTCCTCTTTCTGTCTTTTCCTCTACAGCCCTGCTGTATAAACCTATCAACCGCGTGACCCGGAGCACTCTTGTATTACATGTGAGTACCACCCGTTGCTGGAATATGTGGTGGAATATGTGCCTTTCACTACTGCTGCTTTCAGATATGCCAAACGATGTGTGTGCAATTCCGACAAACCTAAGGAATTAATTTGTGCCTTTTTATAATCAAAACTATCCACACTCAATCCTCTTAGACGGGATTTCTTTTCTTTTTTTAAAACTGAGGTGCAGCGCTAGAAAAAATGTCATTGAAGTGGCACCTGCAACAAAATGTTGCAGAGTGGAATGCTTCAGGGCAGTATGTCAACCAGCCAACTAGCCAGCCATACCCTTTTGCATCCCACTCTTCCATTTTCTATCCCCTCCTCCCGCCCAAAGAGATACTTGGTGTTGTGTGGCCATAACATGTTTAGTCCTCATTGGCCTGTTTTGGGGTTCTTTCCAAATGAAGTTAGAGCAAAATTAAATGCAGAAAGTACAGGCAGTTATGTAATTGATTGGGGATCTTTTGCAAAACGATTGTTAATAATACAGAGATCCTGGCATTAGTAAGCCAATTAACACAAAAAACAACAGCACTGCTTAGTCCCAATTTCAGTCTACAAGTGATAGTGTTAAGCTGTTGATGAGTTATAACTCAGTTCTTTTATGTTGCAGTCCCCATTTTGGAGTTCTTTTGTTGAAGGAGCCCACTTTAAGATGCTGCAAGAGTCTTTGAGTTGGTTCTGCTGCAGCAGAATTTAAAAAGGACAAGATTCAAAAGCCAGCAGGGGGGATCTTTTCAGCCTCAGAAGATGCTCTTTTAATGACCTTAAAGACTATCAAGCCTCCCCCTCTGGAAATTCCTGTGTTTGCTAGAAATAAAGACAATTAAGAAATATCACTGACCACACTCACAGGTTTAAAATCTCAAGGTGTGTTCCTCTCCTCGTGCGCTAGGATCTGCTCAAGCATACGCCTTCCAATCACCCCGACTACCCGCTGCTCCAGGACGCTCTCCGCATCTCCCAGAACTTCCTTTCCAGTATCAATGAGGACATTGATCCCCGCCGGACGGCAGTCACCACCCCCAAAGGAGAGGTAAATGGGAGAAGGAGCTGGGGGCTGGGGAAGCGTCAGGCACTGAGAGGTTGGCATAGCAGTGGCAGGAGGGGTCATATTTTGAGAACTTAGCAAGAGCCAGAGGTCCACCTAGCTCAGTATTGTCCTCACTGACTGGCAGCAGCTCTCCAAGATTTAATCCCGGGATGGCTGTGTTATATTCCTCCACTCTCAGAGGCAGGATGCTTCTGAATGCACTGTGTTCCTGGGAAACACAAGTGTTGTGCTCAGTCACTTCACGTGGGGCTTCCCAGTGGGGCATCTGGTTGGTCGCTGTGAGAACAGGAGGCTGGACTGGATGGGCTTCCTTTGGCCTGATCCAGCAGCCAGGCTTTTACGGTCATTTCTGTCACACTGCCCTCACTCTCCATTTGACTTCACTTGTCATCAGTGATGGCAGCATGTCGTTACATCTGGCATCTGGTTGGCTGCTGTGAGAACAGGGCTGCTGAAGGGCTCTTCTGATGTTCTTACGTTCTGTGATTCGCCGCTCCTTCCTCCTCCTCACACGTGCTGTTTTCCTCTTTCTCTCGCGCCTGCAGACGCGGCAGCTGGTCAAGGACGGCTTCTTGGTGGAACTGGCCGAGGGTTCCCGCAAGCTGCGGCACGTCTTCCTCTTCACGGACGTCCTTCTCTGTGCCAAGCTGAAGAAAACAGGCGTGGGGTGAGGCACGGACGCATGTGTGAGAGAAGCGCACGGGGTGGGGATCCTGACCATACCTGCATCTTCCCACCACTCGTGGAGCAACCCCCCCCCCCGAATCTAGCAGAGAGCAAGCGGTGTCCTTGGCATCTGCACAAAAGTCTGGAGGTGGAAAATCCTTCTGCCAGTGGCAGATAGATTTGCTGGTCTTTATAAGGCTTCCTGCATTCTTTTTTGTATTTGACATTCTGAATATTTCTGAGCAAGGATTAATCTTGTCCGCCATTCAGCCAGGTGAGTCTAGGAAGCTGCCTTCTACCGTTGGTCCATCTAGTTCTGTATTGTCTACACGGACAGGCAGCCACTCTCCAGGGTTTCAGGCAGGAATCTTTCCCAGACCTACCTGGATATGCCAATGGGAGTTGAAGCTGGGACCTTCTGCACACAAAGCAGGGGCTGTATGACTGAGCTATGGCTGTTCCCTGAAAAATAAAGCAAGATTCCAGTCCTCATGGTTCTGAATTAAGGGCTGATTTAAATAGGAACACAGGAAGCTGCCTTACATGGTGTCAGACCGTTTGTTCATCTAGCTCAGTATTGCTTGCACTGACAGGCAGCGGCTCCCCAAGGTTTCATTCTTTCCCAGCCCTACTTGGAGATGCCAAGGATAGAATCTGGGACCTTCTGCGTGCAAAAGAAAGTAAGATTCCAGTCCTCATGGTTCTGAATAAATGGTTGAAATAGGAACATAGGAAGTGGCCTTGGCCTGAGTGAGACCCTTGACCTATCTAGCTCAGTACTGCCTACACTGACTGGCAGCAGATGTCTAGGGTCTCAGGCAGAAGTCTTTTTCTCAGCATGCAGAAGAGATGGGGATCTGGCAGTGTGCATTGATGGGGTTGCCCACTGAGCTCCCTGTCCCCTTTCCAGGAAACACCAGCAATATGACTGCAAGTGGTACATGCCGTTGGCTGAGCTGGTGTTCCCATCGCTGGAAGAATCGGACTCATGTCCGCATGTCCACGCCATGCCCGACCACGATCTGGAGGACATGAAGATAAAGATCTCCTCTATGAAGAGTGAGGTGCAGAAGGAGGTATGCCCAGGGCGGGAATGGGAGGGCAAAGTGGCCCTGCTGGATCAGACCAAAGGGTCTGCCAACCACAGGCAGAGCCAGAGCCAATGACAGGCGGGCCCAACTAATTCTAGATTTGCCCCCATCCTCCTCCCTGCCGAGTTCCACAAAGGGCAGCGCTGAGACTGAGGTGAAGGAGGAAGGTGACAAGTCAGGCTGCCCCCTGGACTGGTTGTAAGCAGGAGGGCAGGCAGGTGGGAGCTGGCTGAAGACAGACTGAGGTTGGTGGGGCGGCACCCCATTTGCCCTCATGGACCGCCTTCCACTGTCGTCCATCCCAGTATTCTGTTTCCAGCGCTGGCTGGCTAGATACCTTTTGGAAACTCCACAAGCAGGGTGTGAAGGCAGCACCTCTTTTCGATCATCCGTCTCCAGCACTTGCGTCAAGCCCTCCAATGGTGTCTCTTAACAACTTACCTAATTTATATCCAAGAGAGGAGTGTCGCTAGGGAGGGCCCACGGGGCCTGGGACCCCAATCTTTTTCAAAGTGGCTCAAGTGTTTCTGGGTAGGTCATGAACTCTGGGGAAACAGAATTTTGAAGAGAACAAAGTGACTGGGTAGGATATTAATTTGGGGAAATAAATTTAGTTTTCTTTATCTAGATGTGATTTGGGGGGTCACGAATGGGGGGGAATTGCATGGATCCGGAGCAGGGTCTGTGTGGAAGTTATGTGGGGGCAAATGAATTGCAGAAGAACTGAGTTAGGGTGATCTGGGGTGAGATAAAAATTAACTGAAGGATTTACCCTCGTTTGATTTGAAATTAGTCTGCTTGCCCACTTTGAGAGTTTCATCCCAAATACGCATCTAGGCATTTTTGTTTCTTTCTTTCTTTAAAACCATTTATAAACAGCGTAATGTTTCAAAGATCTCTAAGCAGTGCACAGTCTTAGAAAACAAGCCATGTATCATTAAAACAAGAACAAAAACAACCTCAGACCAATATAAACATCAATACGGAAACACGTTTTTTAAAAAGCATATGAAAGCAAATGAGGCAGAAAACCAGAGGATTCAAACAGGGTCCGATTTTATGGGTTGGGGTACGCCTGGAGATTAGCCTAGCGCACTAGTATATGCACATTTTAGGCAAATTTGTCCCTATGGCCCCGGAATCTTTTTGAAGTTACCCAGCAGTGCCCCTGGTTCGAGGGCAATTCTGTTCCACTCGCTGACAAACTTGTATCTGAAGCTTTCCTCCTCCTCCACAGAAGGCCAACAAGGGTCAGAGCCGAGCCATGGAGCGCCTAAAGAAGAAGATGTTTGACAACGAATTCTGGCTCCTGCTCAACTCCCCGTCCATCCCTTTCCGGATCCACAACCGAAATGGGAAAGTATGTATGGATTGTATATGGGGGCGGGTGTGTGTGAAAGCTCCACCACTGAGCTACAGCCCTTCTTACTTAAATCAACCCTTAATCCAGAACCTCGAGGACTGGAATCTTGCTCTGTTTTTAGGGGAGGGGGGCATAGCTCAGTTTGTGCTTTGCGTGTAGAAGATCCCAGGTTCAAATCCGGACATCTCCAGTTGTTAAACAGGGATCAGTTAGCGGGCAGTTGGGAAGACCCTTCCCTGGAGAGCTGCTACCAGTCCGAGGGTCCTTCAACAGCAGGTGGTGAACGGCAGTACACCACTTCCTTGGGATTTGCAAATATACCCCACTGCTGGCACCACTCCCGCCCTGTGCTACCTTTCTCCCAAAGGTCAACTGCCCTGGAACAGGAGGGGTCACCACCAGATAATGGCTCTTCAGGGTCAGGGGAGGGTGATGGTTTCGCCCTGTCATGTGACCACCGCTTCCACCCCCCCACTACCTTTCTTTCTTGATTTCCCCTCCCCCAATTTCTACAAGCTTTATTGGCAGCGCTATCCCTTTCCTGTGACCGTGACCATCAGCAACCATTCTACCCTATAGTCTCGTTCCGTACGACAGCAGTAGCTGACATGGTGGCTCGTACAGCAGAAGTAGCCAACCTGCTTGCCCTCTGGATGTTGCTGGACTCAAAGTCCCGTTGCTCCTGACCGTTGGGTTGTGCTGGTGGCTGGGAGCCGTCGTTCAACAGCCTCAGGAGGGCACCAGGTTGGCTATCCCTGTTCTAGAGGTTGTGGACTCTCAACTCCCAGCAGCCAGCGTGGCCCAGTGATCAGGGATGGTGGCAGTTGTTGTCCAGCAACATCGGGAAGTCACTGCATTGGCTGCCTTTGCTTTATGGTAACTTCTAAGGTCTAGATGTGCAGGGATTGAACCCAGGGCAGTCTCTTGCAAAGTGCAAACTTTGCCGCTGAGTTGTGGCTCCTTCATAGCTATGTGCTGCCTCCTTTCCATATGACCCACGTGTGATCTCTCGACTGCACTTTGTGGGAGGTGGGGAGCTCCTGTCTGTGCCTCCTGAGCTGAGCGCCATCTTGCTTTTCTTCCAGAGCTATCTGTTCTTGCTGTCTTCCGACTACGAGCGGGCAGAGTGGAGGGAGGCCATCCAGAAGCTGCAAAAGAAAGGCAAGAGTTTCTGGTTATGATGACATTTCTCCTTCTCTTTGGGACAGCCTATTAGTGCCCTCACTGACCGCTAGTGCCCTCACTGACCGCTAGTGCCCTCACTGACCGCTAGTGCCCTCACTGACCACTAGTGCCCTCACTGACCGCTAATATTGCCTGGACACAGTTCAGGAAGGGTGTGGGGTTGGGCAGCATTGTAGACCAAGGCCCTAAAGCCTTCTTTCCGTGGCCTGCTTCCAAAAAAACTCCAACTACCTTTTTGTTCCTGGTTGGTCTGTGCGCTTCCTCCAGACAAGTCCCAAGGGGTTCCAGATACCCTTCTCCACAGTCAGGGCCTCTCCAGAGTGTTGCCTTTCGTGCAGATGCCTTCTGCAACATTGCATTAACGCGATCATAGTGCTCTGTGGTGGATTTATACAGGACCGTCCCCACACCTCATTCCGCTTTATTAGTTGTTCCGTGATGCTTCCCCAATGATGCTGCATTCTTGCCGTCCAGAGGAGCAATCCCGCACTAGAGGGTGACCAAAAACCCTCCACAAATCTGCACATTTGTAGTATTAAAGTTACAGGATTTCAGAAGGAAGTTACAGGACATGCACCGACTGGAAACAAAGCAGTATGTGCCCTCTGAAACTTTTGCAGGTGCAAATGGTACTCAAAGCAGGATTGAGCGTAAACGCCCCCGATAACATCATAGGCACAAATGATCATAAATGCTTGATGGAAAGGACTTCTGGACACCTCCCCCCCCCATGGGTCTCCCCAGGCTTAACTCTCTGCTGCCCCCTGGTGACCTTCTGCTGTAACAGCTTCCAGAGATCTTTTGTGACACATAGCAGGGGACAGGGAGTGTCTCATACTAGGCTCTACTTTCTGCTAAACTGACCTCCTCTTTTATTACCCATTCCCCCACCCCATGACAGATCTCCAGACCTTTGTGCTCAGCTCCGTGGAGCTGCAGGTCCTCACAGGGTCGTGCTTCAAGCTACGCACCGTGCACAACATTCCTGTCACCAGCAATAAGGATGGTGAGCGACGTCTTTGCTCTTGTTTTCTTGGGAAACTTCCCTCCCCCCATTACTACCTTGATGCCTTCCATTTAACTGTGATGCTACGAGATGCCACCTCCACCCTCTAAGAAGTAAAAAAAAAAGCTCTGAAAAAATGGCTCTCCAAAAAATTGTGGAAGGGGTGAATTACCCCAAGTCAGTGTCTCGTGCAGAGGTGCAACAGCCTCCTCTCTGGCGAAAGCGTTTGATGCTCCTGGGGGGTGGGGTCTCTAATTTATTTATTTCTCATGTTGCCTGGGAACAGCGGTGGTGCAATGGTGGAGGCTATTGATTAGTAGAGACATGAAGGCCTTGGGGTGGGAGATCAGAAATATTTGGGGGGGGGAATGTTTCACTCGCTTTTTATTTTCCCCAAACCTTTTTTGTTTCACCCACCCCAAGAAACAGGAAAATGGGGAGGACTGGTTTCCCCCCAATTTTTTTCTGCTTTTTTTTCTTGGTCTTTGCATTTGTGTTCATTAGGGCGAATGGACCACTGGCCCGCCAGCCTCATTAAGCTGGCTGTGCCCCAAGCAAGTGTTGGGCTCTGTGCCCTCCGCCCTACTCGTCTCAAGCGTAGAGTGGGGAAGGAAGTCTTTCTTCACTTACGCTTGTACAGTAGTCGGCCCAGCGTGTGGCAGCCGTGAAAAAGGCAAACTCCATGCCCCCAGGGATCATTAGGAAAGGGATTGAAAATAAAGCTGCCGGTATCATCATGCTGTTGTGCAAATCCTGGGATGCTGCGTACAGTTCTGGTCGCCTTACTTCCAAAAGGATATTGCAGAGCTGGAAAAGGCTCAGAAAAGGGCAACCTGAATGATCAAGGAGTGAATGTTGGAAGATTCAGGACAGACACAAGAACAAGAGGCAGTGGTGGCCACCAGCTTGTATGGCTTTAAAAGAGGATTAGGCAAATTCATGGAGGTTAAAAGGCTATCGATGGCTACTAGCCGTGATGGCTGTCTTCTGCCTCCACTGTGGAGGCAGTAAGCTTCCAAATACTACTTGCTAGGAATCACAAGTGGGGAGAGTTGCTGTTGCACTCAGGTCCTGCGTGTGGGCTTCCCATCTGGGCAACTGGTTGGCCACTGGGAGAACAGGATGCTGGACTAGATGGGCCACTGGCCTGACCCAGCAAGTTCTTCTGATGTTCAAAAATACCACAAAAGCTCCCCCCCCCCAAGATTCTTCCACCACCAGCAGTGGAAGATCGCACAGCCCTTGCCAGTTTGGGTACCAGTCCAGGGCCTGCCCAAGCAACTTGGGTAGCCAATGTGATGCCCTCCTCACCCTTGCCCTAGAAACATCAGGTTATGGGCCACCCTGGTGTTAAAACCTCCATCCTACCACCAGATGGCGCCATGCATATAAGGAGAGACCGGGCTGTGTATCTTCTCCTTGCTGTGTGTTTCAGCTTGGAGGTTCCTGATATCACTGTTGCCTTCCAGTGTTCTCTGGGTTCTCCTTAAAAAAAAAAAATTGTGAGTGTGGAGGCAAATTTTTAAATGCAAGAGCTCATCACGACAGTCCTTGTAACCATCTCCTCAAGAGGAGTCCAAAAATGCAGGCAGCTGCATTGATCTGTTATTTAATTTATATTTATGTATACATGAATGCGTGTCCACACACACTGAGCAAAGAGCTGCTGGCCACGGCATGATAAGCAGTATTGGCATTGGCATGACTGCAATGCTGTGCATAGTGTTCTCCAAGATGGCTCTGTTGACCTTGGTGATGTTTATTTACGCAGCTGCATAGGTTCAACTTGCAAAACAAACTGAGCTCGAACAAAAGACCGTCAGCAAACCCAAATGTGGCCTTTAGCTCTTAATTAGAAATATAAACTATTTTGCAAAGAAGTGTTACCATTTAAAACTGCTGGCATGGAGTAGGAACCCTGTCAAAGAAAAGAAAAACTTGTACCCGGCCTCTGCTTGATTCTTTTCCTCATTATCTAACTTCCTCTAGGCCAGGGGTTCGCAAACTGTGGTCCATGAGCTTCATTCAAGTGGTCTGCAGCATGTCTGCATTAAACATTTATATTCATTTTTATGGTATTACAATTTGAATTTTGTGGAATGCAAATTGTAACCCAATAAAAATGCAATACAAAAAAGAAGCAATAAAAATACAATTAAAAATCATGCATTATCCAGCATACCTAAAACAGGCAGAAAAATAATGAAGTGGTCCGCCCAAGACCACAGGCAATTTTCAAATGGCCCGTGGGAAGAAAGGTTTGGGAACCACTGCTCTAGGCGAACCTGTCATAAACTTGAAAGCCTTGTTATCACCTCATTTATTTGCCAGAGCAAGGAAGGCCTGTGACTTATCCTGTTCCTCTGGCAGATGATGTCATCGCTCCAACTCTGAAGGAAAAAGTCCCAGAGCTGCTCTCCCACTCCACTGCACCATTATTTTTCAGAGCTAAATTGTGACTGTTCCTTCTTCCACTGAAAAACTAGGGCTGTCACCCAGGTAGATCTTAGTTAATAGATGCATTAAATGTGCAAACCTTTGTGCACGCGGCCTTTTGATTTTAGAGGTTCAGTCTAGGCATTTGAGGTGTAGAAGAGAGGGGTGTGCCTTTCTTACGATGGCGCTTGTCTTGGGTAGTTTTAATGAGTCCTTGTATTAACATTTTTTAAAAAAACTGGTGCCTGATTAATGGAGGCACTTTTCTTTTTAAAAAATGGATCAGTCCATTAAACATTGCAGACCTACCAAAGCCGCATTTTAGCAATACCGATCTTGCCAAGAAACTCTTACTGAGTCTGCTTCCTGATATTGGCCCTTTAATTAGTCATTTCCTGGCACTTCCCAGCCACAATTTAATTAACTGCTTCCGCTTAACAGCCTGAGCAGTTGTGCCTTTAGCTTTTTTTTTTTTAAAGTTATGATTGCAATTGAAAAAATCAACGGCGACGAAAATCTGATAGTGACCTCTTTGTTCCTTTGCAGATGACGAATCTCCGGGGATGTATGGCTTCTTACACGTTATCGTCCACTCTGCCAAGGGCTTCAAACAATCTGCCAGTGAGTGCCGCCTCTGTGGGGCAAGGGGGTGCATGTGTGGTTTCTCCCCTGCACCCTTACATGGCTTGAGCCAGCCACAGCTTGGCACGGGAAAAGGCCAGAATTTGTGGCCCAGTCTCTTTCGCACCCACCAAATTGCACCTCCTGCTGGTTGACGCGTGGGCAGCATCGCCCCTTCTGTGAAAGCATCCTTCCTCCTCGGCTTAACGCTTATTAAGATGACGGATGATTTCTAACCGGCCGCCGTTGTCACATCTAACCTGCCATTCATCCCAAAGGCTCCCAGGCTGAATAATACCAAAAGCAATGTTTGCATAGCATCTAGGAAATGTTGCGTTTTATCCAGTGTTTGTCATAGAGTAGGCCCCATTAAAATCAGTAGGCATAACCAACAGAGGTCCATTAATTTCACCGGGTCTACTCTGAGGAGGACTTCGTTAGATGCGACCCTTTAGGATGACTGCTTACTACGTTTATTTATTTATTTTATTAAACTTCTGCCCGCTTGCTCGATCAAAACCTTTCGATCCGTCAATTAATCTCACTGATTTTAAGGGTCCCCCCCCATTAGTTAAGGGAAGTATCCGATCCCCATCCCTGTCTCAAGGTGCGGGTGAGAACAGCCTCTTCCTCTCCTCACGCATCTCTTCTCTTCTTCCTTAGACCTTTACTGCACGCTGGAAGTAGATTCTTTTGGCTATTTTGTCAGCAAAGCCAAGACGCGGGTGTTTCGAGACACCACCGAGCCCCAATGGAATGAGGTGAGCAAAAGGTCTTGCTTGGTTTGCGGGAAGTGGGGGACTAGGAGGCCGGAAAGGCCACGCTGAAGACAGGCGTTGCATTGTGTTTTGTTCGTTTGACATCTTGTCTTGCCCTCTGGTCAATTAGGTTCAGCAGGTAATGGAAAATAACAACAACCCTGCAATGCTTGTTTTGTCCTAGAAACCAAAGTGAGGCAGTTGCGTGTGCGTGCTGTGAAGTGAAGCCCTTCTTATCATAGAATCATAGAATAGTAGAGTTGGAAGGGGCCTATAAGGCCATCAAGTCCAACCCCCTGCTCAATTCAGGAATCCAAATCAAAGCATTCCCGACAGATGGCTGTCCAGCGGCCTCTTGAATGCCTCCAGTGTTGGAGAGCCCACTATCTCTCTAGTAATTGGTTCCATTGTCGTATGGCTTTAACATTTAGGAAGTTTTTCCTGATGTCCAGTTGAAATCTGGCTTCCTGCAACTTGAGCCCATTATTCCGTGTCCTGCACTCTGGGACGATTGAGAAGAGATCCCAGCCCTCCTCTGTGTGACAACCTTTAATGTACTTGAAGAGTGCTTTCATCTTCCATCTTGGGCACCAAACGCCTTCCCTGGCCCCGCACTCCCAAGTAGCACCAGAGAGCTGAATCTATCCACTCTTTTAATTTATTCATTATTTATTTATTTATTACATTTATGTCCCACCCTTCCTCCCAGAAGGAGCCCAGAGCAAATTCCCCTCAGTGCTCCTGACTTATTGGCTTGGACATCAGGGGAAATCTTAAAAGGGTGATTAGATGGAAAGGGTGTTCTGTATACTGGGGGCCACTGTCAAAAAGGCCCTTCTGAACGCCTGCAGGACTGACCAACCCACCCAGCTTTAGATATCTCCTTTTCCTCACCAGTTCTCACCTCTTTCCGTGGGGCTCTTATAGGACCAGAGGAAGATGCCTTATGCTGACTGGCAGTGGCTCTCTAGGCTTTCAGACAGGGGATGTTCCCAGCCCTACTTGGAGATGCTGAAGACTGAACTCGAGAAAGCAGGTGCTCTGCCACTGAGCTATGGCCCTTCCTCTAAAAATAAAGCAAGATTCCAGTCCTCATGGTTCTGAATGGCTGGTTTAAATAGGACGCGTCCTTATGCATGGTGAGACTATTGGCCCATCTAGCCTAGAACTGTCTGCACTGACTGGCAGCGGCTCTTCAGGGTTTCAGGCAGGGGTCTCTCCCAGCCTGTCCTGGAGATGCTTTCAGGGGTTGAACCTTGGATCTTTGGCACGTGTAAAAACAGGGGCTCTGTCCTGGTGCTACGGTCCTTCCCTTAAGAACTGAAATGCCCGTCTCCACTCACTCTCCCCTGCCCGTTCCTCTGCAGGAGTTTGAGATCGAGCTGGAGGGGTCGCAGTCACTGCGGATCCTCTGCTACGAGAAATGCTACGACAAGAGCAAGATGAACAAGGACAACCACGAGATTGTGGACAAGATTGTGGGCAAGGGGCAGGTTCAGGTACGGCGACATTGGCGCGAGGAAGGGAAGTGGGGCGCTGAGCTACATTCTGCACAATTCTGAGGCGAGGTTGCGTCTCTGGTGAGATTGCATTTCTGGAACACCCCCCCCCCCATGTTGCAACTGCTTGTGTGTAGAAAGGTAGCACCTCAAGGAGAGACTTGCTCACATTGGTCTGTCCCTGAAGTTCAGTGACACCATCCCTAGCGTGTAGCATGAAGTGGTGGTGGTGGGGTCCAAGAAGGGGCTTCTTAAAAAAAAAGAAAGAAAGAAAAGGTGAGGCTGTGGTGCTCTCATCAGAGAGTGCCTGATTCATATCTCTGAGGCTGCTTGCGGTGGTGTTGATCTGCAAGAAGATACATGAGAGGAGGTGTGGAATGTTCCTCAAATGTGAGACAGTGTTTTGTTTTTAAATCAAAAAGTCTTCTTGAGCATTGCTTCGCAACAAAGAGGTCTAGAACCTTTCCTTCCTTTTTAAAAGCGAACCCCCTTCAGAGGGTTACAAGCAGCCCTTGCTTCAGGGGTTGCATGCCCTGTCCCGGGACGTTGATCAAGAAGTTCTTTGCTCCTTTGCTTCCTAGAGTGCCAAAGTGGTGCAGCACAACCCATCTCTTGGGTGCCAAGCTGTATGTTCGCAAGTTCTCTGGTTTCTGATAAGGGGCATAAATTGTACAGTAGGGCCCCACTCAAACGGTGGGTTATGTTCCGGACCCCTGCTGAAAAGCAAAAACCGCTGAAAAGCGGAACTCATTGAATAGAATGGCGTGCAATGCCTGAAAACCGCCATAAAAGCAGAACAAGTGCCATATGAGTGGGGCTTTAGTCTAATTGTGTCTAATTGAGACTGCTGCATCAGCGAAGTGCCGTAAAGAGGGGCCCTACTGTACTTGGCTTGCAGAGGGTCAGATCTTCGCATCAAAGTACAATACGTCTGCTCCTGAAATGTGGTGATTTGGAGTGTTAATGCACTTCGGGGTGACTTTGGATCAGCCAAGGAGCCTGGTGGTGGGTTTGTGCAGGTAGAATTCTCTTCTCTTAGGTCTGTGTAAAGGACTTTGCAAGGCAGGCATCCCTGGATGCATTTTGGAAGGAGCCTTCAAGGGGTCTGTATGCAAGGCGGACCTGACCTGGTTCTTTCATTTCAGACATGCGTATTGTTAGTTTTGAATAAGAAGTTTCCTGAAATATTTTGAAACGTTCTTTGTTTTCGTGTTGTAGGAACCTTTCCCTTTTCTTCCCATGCGATTCCTACCTCTGGTCCCAAAGGTTCTGTTAAAGAACTAATGTCCATAAATGCACGTTCTTCGCTAACTGAGGGATTACTGTACTGGCTTCGCCTCACCGACCAACTTTATCACTTCGTTGCTGTAGCAACAGTTGCTAAGACAACTGTTGAGTTTCGTTCTGATTGGGCGAGGAGGATAATGAGAGTGGAAAGAGAAGGTTTAGCGCCTGCAAGGAGAAGATGTGCATCAGGTGCAGAATACTATGAAAGATCTCTTTGTGTAATATTGAGGGAAAGGTGTCTGTATTCGAGGCCTTGTCCTAGGGGGTAGGGTTTTTCCCCCAAGCCCCCCCCCCTTTTATTGGCTTCCATCAGGTTTTTCTGTCCCCTAAGCTATTTGTGTCCTGGGCTGATTGTCTGTAGAGACTGTCTCCATGTGAGCAAAGATCCACTTGGGCTCAGAAGGGAAAAGTCAGTTTTGCTTGGTTGTTTTTCAGCCATTATCTTCCATGATGCATATGCAAGACTAAACAAAAAATAGCAAATGGGCCAAACCAATTTGTGCGCTACATTGCAGGGTTGTTGTGAGGATAAAATGGAGCAGGGAAGGACCATGGTTCCCACCCCCCTTTTAATGCTGACAGGCCTTTGTAGCTATTTTCTTTTACCTTTTTTTGCTTAGCCAGTCACTTTAATGGATGGATGGATTTATATCCCGCCCTTCTTCTCAGAAGGAGTCCACTTCTTAAAAACAAAAGGCTTTAATTTAAAACATGTTAAAACATCTTTTAATCTTTTTTTAAAAATTGTATTTAATTCATTTTATGCTTCAGTATTATACCACCCCCCTGGCATTTTATGATATGACGGTATAGAAATACTTTTATAAATAAGTAAATGTATGCCACTTTGAGTCCTTGGTGGGAAAAGAGGGATATAAAATGGAATAATAAATAAATATCCCACACACACACAAACACACAACTCCCAGCAACCATAACTGCCTCCTGACAGTGGAGGCAAAGCATAGCCATTCTGGCTAGTAGCCATGGACAGTTTTCTCCGCCTCCGTCAGTTTGTCTCATCTGCTTTTTACAGGCGTCCAAGTTGGCGGTCGTCACTGCGACAGCTTCTTGGAGCCAATTCCAGAGTTTTAACTCTGCGCTATGCGAAGAAAGGCCTCCCTTTTGCCGGTCCTGCGTCTCTCCTCATTCAGCTTTGCTGTGCTGCCCCACGGCTGATGCTTTCGGGGTGGGCTGGGGCAGAGGGGAATGTGCCAGATGAGCATGGCACACCAGCCCTGGATTGAAGTGGCAAGATGGGAGATGGGAAGGAAGAGGACCCCCCCCCCCAATGAGAGTGCTGCACAAATAAGCTGCCTTGCACTAAGTGAGGCATTGAGCAGGGGGTTGGACTTGATGGCCTTACAGGCCCCTTCTGACTCTACTATTCTATGATTCTATGAGACGGTTGTTCCATCTTGCTTGGCATTGACTGCACTCACTGGCAGTGGCTCTTCAGGTAGGGGACATTCTTGGCGCTACCTGGGGATGCCATGGGGAGTGAACTTGGGGACCTTCTGCGTTCACAGCAGATGTTCGGCCACTGCGCTCCAGCCCTTCCCTGACGAGGCTTTAAAGGTCTCGGGGTGGGGTGGGGCTCACTAGCCGAGAGCAGCCTCTGTTATCGCAAAGGAGGGTTTGCATCGGCAAGCGTGACAGCTGCTGGGGGGGACGGGGAGATTCCAGCCGTGTGAACTTTGGGGGCGGAGAGGGAGTGCTGAGAACCTCGGGACAGCCAGGCTGCTCCGTAGACGATGCCCAGCAGTGTGCTTGAAGGGGGGGCGCGTGACAGATTTGGGCAAGGCAGGGAGGGCCCAGGGGTTGGTGGTGGAGCCCCTGCTTTGCGTGCAGAAAGCCCCAGGTTCGATCTGCAGCATCTCCAGTTTAAAAAAAGACCAGGAGCAAGTGGAAGTCTCTGGCCAGTCGCCACCCTGTTGCCTTCGAATCGAAACGTGCCGTGGCTGTAGCAAAGCCGTTTAAACTGAAGCAGCTTTGGCCAGAATCCTGCGCGGAGGTCGGTGCCCGAATCTGTGTTGCCCGGCGGCTCTTTTCTCCCAAGTGCCAAATCACTCCCCTCCCCAGGTGCCTCTGACCCCCCTCTGGCCCCGCTGGGAGAGGTGGAGACAAAGGGCCCTTTTGTCTGGCGGAAGGGGCTGTTTCTGTCTCCAATTAGGTGGGAGGCCTGGAGGGGGGGAACTGGGGGGACAGGGAGGAGAGAGGACCCTGGGGTCAATGGCAGGCGGCGCTGCTTTGGCCAGAGAGAGGCAAGCGTGTCTGTAAAGCCCAGGCACAAAAACCCTGGGAAGCAGAGAGGCGCATCGTCTGTCTGTTCCTTGGTGGGGTCTGACTAAAGGGATGTACGCTGAGGGCTCACGTCTTCTGCTTGCTGCTATAATTGTTACGGTTCCATCGGTGGTGGTGGTGTGATTAGAGTGTCAGACTCCCTGCTGGCCCATTTTGCTTGTAATATGCATTGTTGCTTTTCTCCCAACACATAGAATCACAGAGTTGGAAGGGGCATATAAGGTCATCAAGTCCAACCCCCTGCTCAATGCAGGAATCCAAATTAAAGCATCCCCAATAGGTGGCTGTCCAGCTGCCACTTGGATGCCTCCAGTGTCGGAGAGCCCACTACCTCTCTAGGTCATTGGTTCCATAGTTGCATTGCTCTAACAGTTAGGAAGTTTTTCCTGATGTTTAGCCGAAATCTGGCTTCCTGTAACTTGCACCCCTTATTCCATGTTCTGCACTCTGGTACAATTGAGAAGAGATTCTGGCCCTCCTCTGTATGGCAACCTTCTAGTACTTGAAGAGTGCTATCCTATCTCCCCTCAGTCTTCTCTTCTCAAGGCTAAACATGCCCAGTTCTTTCAGTCTCTCCTCATAGGGCTTTGTTTCCAGTCCCCTGATCATCCCCGTTGCCCTCCTCTGAACCTGTTCCAGTTTGTCTGCATCCTTCTTAAAGTGCAGTGTCCACAACTGGACACAGTACTCAAGATGATGCCTAACCAGTGCTGAATAGAGGCGAACTAATATTTAATGCAATTTAGAAACAATGCTTCTATTAATGCAGCCTAAAATAGCATTTGCCTTTTTTGCAGCCACATTACACTGTTGGCTCATATTCAGCTTGTGATCAACAACAATCCCAAGATCTTCTTGCTTGTAGCATTGCTGAGCCAAGTATCCCCCGTCTTATAACTGTGCATTTGGTTTCTTTTTCCTAGGTGTAGAACTTTGCACTTATCCCTGTTAAATTTCATTCTGTTGTTTTCAGCCCAGTGCTCCAGCCTATCAAGATCCATTTGAATTTTGTTTCTGTCTTCCAGGGTATTGGCTATCCCTCCCAATTTTGTAGCATCCGCAAATTTGATAAACATTCCCTGCTTGCACCTCTTCATCCAAGTCATTAATACAAATGTTGAAGAGCACTAGGCCTAGGACCGAGCCCTGCGGTACCCTGCTCGTTACCTCCACCAAATTTGAGAAGGAACCATTGATAAGCACTCTTTGAGTACGATTCTGTAGCCAACTGTAGATCCGCCTGATAGTTGTTCCATCTAGCCCACGTTTAGCTAGCTTGCTAATCAGAATATCATGATGTGAGGCACTTTGTCAAAAACTTCGCTGAAGGCAAGATACATGCCCCTGAATTAGAGATGAAAAATTTCCAGAAATTTTGAAGCCATGGTATTTTCAGAAAAAAACAGTGGAATGCAATATTAGCCCTTTTTACAGATTGAAAGTCCTACAGGAGCATCAAATGTAATTATGTATAAGTTGGTTTGGCATAAAATCATCACATTTGGTATATTAAAAGTACATTTTATTAAACCAATTATTACAAACTGAATTTACTTTTTAAAATTTTTGCTTTTTTTTTTGTAACGAATGGATCTACAAGATCCTAAACTGTAGGGAACCTCTTTCGTTTTGGCAGTTTATGAGGAGTAGGCAAAAAACAATTTAAAAAACCAGAAGAAACCATCAACATTAATAACAAAGATAATTATTTGTCTCCACTAGTCCTCCACAGTGTCAAGCAGACATAAAACATCCCTTCCCATAAAAAGAACTGAGAAAAAGGGGGGAACCAAGATTCAATGAAACATGTTATTCATCATTCTAAAATGAAACATTCCATAATCCATTTCTTCTTAATTTTCAGAAAAACAAAAAAGGCTTTGGAAAAAACTGGTTTTCCCCCAAATATTTCCAGGGTTTTTCTGGGCCTTCACATCTCTACCCTGAATGCCAGCTGCTAGGAATCGCAGGTGGGGAGAGTTGCTGTTGCGCTCAGGTCCTGTTTGCAGACGTCCCTTTAAGGCATCTGGTGGGCCACTGTGAGAACAGGGAGGCTGGACTAGATGGGCCCCTTTTGGCCTGGTCCAGCAGACGGGCTCTTCTGATACTCTTAAGGCCACCCTGCTTTTTGTTCTACCAATAGTTTGAATTGTGCCCTCCCTCCCCACCACACCATCACAGGTCTTCTCACCAGTATTGTTGTTGTTTTAAATGGACCTGGCCCCTCTGCCTCACGAGTGCCTGAACTGAGCAGGGCCTCTGCGATGGGAGGCAGATGCCTGCGGGGAGAACTGTCTGCTCCTGGCCTCCTTTCCTCCTGTAAATCTATGGATTGGGCAGCAGGGAGACTTTCAAGGGATTTACCTGATTGTAGCCATCAGGAATGAGTTGCTTTTGAAGGGAGGGGGGTGTCAAGCTTGGAACAAATATTCATCTCTCTTTTTTTAAAAAGGGTGCCTCTGTGCCACATGCAGAGGGCATTTCCCTCACCAACCAGTCACTACCAGCTGTTAGCCCTGCGTAAAACGGATGGTCCTGCTTGTGGGATTCCCATTGGGGATTGTGGTTGGCCACTGTGAGGACAGGATCCTTCCCCCTTTTGGCCCGATCCAGCAGCATCTTCTGATGGTCTTAATTCTGGCTGGGGAGCTTGCAGTGGTCATTTTGCCTCATTCTGTGTGTCCATGTGTGTTGTGTCTGTCTGCTCCACACATATGACCAACTCCTTCCCATATAGGCTGAACACAGCCTATCCGGTTCCTTCCCCGCTGATGCCTGGATCCTGTGCAGATCAGATGCCCAGTGAAGGATAGACCCCGGGCTAGCTTCATTAGTGCATTGAGGCCCAGGCCAAATGCCATCACCCCCGGCCATTGGAACGTGCGGACTGCTGGGAACTGGAGTCCAGTGTCATGTGGAGGGGGCCCCCAATGTCTCCCAGAGCCCTGGGTTGTAGAGTTTCATGGTTTTGCGGGCATGGGAGGCGCTCTGGAGCCTGCCCTCTCGGGACGCCTCCGATCACTTGCTTGACAGGTGCCTCCAAGCTGGGGATCCAGAGCAGAGGGTGGCGTCAGTTTGGGGGCAAAGCCAGGTGGATCAAATCGGAGGAGCCAGCCTTTCCCCCCCTCCGCCGGGCATTTGCTTCTCATTTGCAAGGGAATGTTCCGAGTAAGCAGAGGGCCAGCCAGGAGGTTGCTGCCGCCGTGTGCGCAGATGTTTGACTCTGCGTCTCCTCTGAGGAGAAGGAGAGAGAGAGACGGAGCCATTGATCAAAGCAGGGATTCTTGACAGTACCAGAGCACTGCAGCCTGTATGTGTGCAAGGCCAGGGTGGGGGGTTCCCCCTTTGGGCATGATCCAAAAATGCAAAGCATGCGCAGTCGAATGCTTGCATATGCCATGCTGGGCATTAGGAGGGACTTAACGTGAGCCAGGATGCATCCTTGGAACCTGGGAGGCAAGTTGCCAAGAACGTTCAAAGAGGTTGCCATTATAATTAGCCCCAATGCCTCATTGCTGCTTCCCTTAATTCAATACAGAGGTACAGAAGTGCCCTGAAGTTGGCACCCCTCTTCCTGTCCCCAAATAAGGGCCGCCCTAAACCATATGTCCCTGCCACCTTACGCGATGACCTAGCATTCTGTCAGAGGAACGTAGGACATTGCCTTGTAACAGGCTGAGAGATGGGTAAGGTCGTGAGGCTTGGCACACTTCAAAGAAATAGCAAGCTGTGCGGGTAAAGGATGGGACGGGGTTCTTCCCCAGGTTCAGAACAGGTTAGATTTGAAAGATCTACTAAAAAGCTATCCCCAATTAAACAGGTGGGATATTATATAAATAAAGCACCATGTGGCATGCTCATTTTCCTGCCAGCCATGCCCCTTTCAGGATACTCCATTCCATTTCCTCCCACAAACTGTTAGTGAGCATTCCATGCCCACCAGTGAGCATGCTGCATCCTGTACCACTAAAAGACAGCGCTGGTCACTCTCTAATGATTTCATTGTGCAGCACCATGATATACTTCAGGAGTGTGGGAAGTTGCCTTATCCTGCATCAAACCTTTGGTCCATCTAGCTCAGTATTGTCTACACTGACTGGCAGCGGCTCTCCAGGATCTCAGGAAGGGAGTCTCTCCCAGCCCTACCGGGAGATGCTGTTGGGGATTCAACCTGAGTCCTTCTCCAGGCACAATGTTGGGGGCTGTGCACCACTGAGTTACAGCCCTTCCCTTAAAAAATAAAAAAAAGATCTAGTTGTCATGGTTCTAAATAAACAACTGATTTACGCAGAGGCTGCCTTACACCAAGTACGAACCATTGGTCCATCTAGCTCAGTATTGTCTACACTGACTGGCAGCAGCTCTCTAGGGTTTCACAGCCCTGCTTGGAGATGCCGTTGGAGATTGAAGCTGGGACCTTCTGCAGGCAGAGTAGATACTCTGCCACCAAGCTTATAGCTCTTTCGGTCCAAACATTTTATTTTTCTACACAAGGCACATCTTGAACACCATGTCCCTCAAGCCAGCACTTGTGAATAAGAAACCGGGGTGTGTATGTCTTTGCAGCCAGAAATAAGTTCTCCAGCACGTACGCACACACCCCATCGCAGGGCCCTGCTGTTTGGATTTTTACATCGCCTGCTTTGGCCGGGAAGCTCTTGAACTGCCGCCCAAGAACTGGAGCTGTTGTTGGAGACTGAACCTGAAGCCGTCTGCATGCAGCGCAGGAGCCCTCTCACTGAGGTGCGAACATTTGTGTTGCAGCACCTGCTTTACAAGCAGACAGCCGCAGTTTCGGCCCTCGGCATCTCCAGCTGAAAAGGATTGTGTAGCGGATGATAGGAAGGACCAGCCTTCCCCATCCTGGGCCCTCCGGGTGTTTTGAACTGCAACTCCCATCACCCCCCAGGCAGCATTTTGGCTCTAGGCCCTGCGTTTTCTCGCGGTGAATGTGTGTTGAAACACTGTGGTGGTGCTCCTATTGGGAGGAGGGGCGGGATATAAATCTATTTATTTATTTATTGCACTTGTATACCGCCCCATAGCCGAAGCTCTCTGGGCGGTTTACAGCAACCAAACATTAAAACAAATATACAATTTAAAACACATATTTTAAAAACAATTTAAAACATAATTTAAAAATTTAAAACAATATAAAACAATTTAAAACACATGCTAAAATGCCTGGGAGAAGAGGAAAGTCTTGACCTGGCCCAGGAAAGATAACGGTGTTCGCGCCAGGCGCACCTCATCAGGAAGATCATTCCATAATTTGGAGGCCACCACAATAAATAATTGTTAGTCACACAATCCCCTTCGTAAACGTGTGTCGGTTTGGTACAGTAATTTGAGTGTTGGACTTAAAGCTGTGGAGGGGACACAGGTTTGCATCTTTGCTCAGCCCCGAAATGTATTGGTGCGACATTGGTCCACTCGCTGTCTCTCTGCCTGGCCTACCTCACTTGGTTGTTGTTTGTGGGAGGGCAAGAAGAATGTAACAACCAAAAAAAAAAAAGGCACTTGACTTAGTTCTGGATCTAGTGATGTTCTTTGCTCCCACATCTACCAGTAACCAGCAACAGCTAAAAGCAGCTTTTTAGCATCCAAAGAATTTACTATGTTTGTGCTTATAACAATCTGGAGGCCAAAGAATGGGGGGGGGGCAGAATCCATCTTGTTTTGGCAGCATGTGGGTCTGGAAGGGGGACCTGGCTTCCTGCTACTAGAGACCAGGTGGCTGGGCTCTGTTTAGAGCAGGTGTTCTTTCCCTGTCATCCATGGACCCCTAGAGGACCCTGGATGGGCTTCAGGGGTCTGTGAACAGGGCACAAGAAATATATATATATATATATATATCAATTTCCAATTCAATAAAACAAAACAAATTGCGTACAAGACTTTGCATGTATGTGTTTGTGTGCCTCTTTCTGGCGAAGGGCTCCATAACTTTCATCAGATTCTCAAGGGCTCCATGACGCCAAAAATATTTAAAATGACTGGTGTAGAGCCTTGACCTGATTGAGCACAGGCCGTTCTTGATGTCACTATCATCAAGAGCTGGTATTCCCCCCCCCCCGCCTCCACAACACACATACACAGCAAATCCCTGTGGGTCGTTTTTGGCAATCCGGTTGTTAAAACAGCTGACCCTCTGCGAAGATCTGTGCCAGGCGGCTTGATTTAAGGGCGAGGGAAATGCTGCCTGGCACTGGAGGGGTTAACCCGGAGGGGGAACAGGGGGGGGGGGAGAGCGAGCGAGGCTGCTCCGAAGGGGGGGCGGAACAGAGAGCTGGTTTCTTGGGCTGCCTTCTGCTCCACCAGACTCCTCTGGCTTCTTCTGCAAGATGCTGGCCAGGATGCTGAGTGTTTGAGAGGGAGGGGGTCCTGGGGGGGTTGAGGTCACACGTGCAGCCCCTCGAACGCCTGGACGACAGCGTCACCACCATGGCCCCCTCCAAGATGCTCCCTGCTTCCCACTAGCCCAGAGAAGGAGGGGGCGCTCTCTTGGAAATCCTTTCCTTTGCTGCTTTTGGGGGGGTGTCCCCTATTTCTGCCCCCCTCCCCGGATTGAGAACAAGATGACGGAAGTCCTGGGGCAGCCTGACTCCCCGCTTGGCTTGGCTTCCGAGCGCCTGGACCGCTGCTCCTTGGAGAGCTTCGAGGACGCCCCTGAGGAGGGCAGGCGGGCCCCCAACACTGGAGCCAGGCTGTGGGGCAGAGTGCGGAGCAAGCTTCTTCGCCAAAAGGTGCATTTGACGTCCCTGCATCTCTGTGCTTACTTTTTTGTGGGGTGGTGGTGGAGGGAAGGAAATAATAAGTGTGTCTCCTGCTGCGGTTAGTGCATAGCTATTGTGGCTTCATGAATTCAATTTTGTTTGTTTGGGAGAGACGGAGGATCATGTTGAGTCTCTCTTTGCAACAAGAATAGTCTCCTTCAAACTTCTCAGCAATTTGTAGCCCTCTCCTCTACCGCAGTCTTGCTATGGGGAGCTTGCCCTACAGCTGTCCCCGTCCCCGCCCCACCCTGCCACGTGAAATAGCCATAGCGTTCCTACCCTAAGGTACTGTTCGTGTCTGCTTGTGGTCATGGCATAATGGGCTGGTGAGCTGTGCATACTGAGATCTAGCCACTTGCGCAGTTCACAGACAAATAGGGCTAAGATTGGGAGGAGAGGATGAATGGGAAGGAGAGGAGGGGTCCAACATTTGCTAAGATGGGGAGCAAGGAAAAGATTCTTTCCTGGGATGGGAATGGGGACTGTTTGGATGCTCTCTGTCTGTCTCCAAATTTCTTACTTTTCTACTAAGAGGTGTTCGGTGACATTCAGCCTTACCCAGGAGCTTCACTTTCCCTCCCCCTTGTTTCATAGTCTCATAAACGTTGGGGGGCGACTATGGTTCTCGAGCAGTGAGGGAGGTGCACTCTGCACATGCTTTTAGAGGGCACTCCTTGCTTTGCCGAACTCGCAAAGA
Source organism: Rhineura floridana (assembly GCF_030035675.1). Lineage (NCBI taxonomy): Eukaryota > Metazoa > Chordata > Lepidosauria > Squamata > Rhineuridae > Rhineura > Rhineura floridana. The sequence continues at coordinate 18,247,934 of NC_084500.1, read as the reverse complement.
ATACGTTCTGGGGGCCGAGATCCCTCCCAGTTCCTCCTCTGCTGCCGGTAGGACTGCAGCTTCCCCAGTTGTCCTCAGCTGCTGGTCAGGTTGCCTGGGTTCAGATTCAGTGAGGACCCTTAAGGGCAGTGGGAATGGTGCCACAACTGCGGCGGCCCCCGTTGGCTCCTTCTTCGTACCACCTGGCTCTCCTCTTCCATTTCCTTTGAGTGCCACTTGTCTTGGCTGTGACCCAAATGGAGCAGCGTCTCTTCCTTTCCCTCGTTCCTGGCCTGCTGACATGCAGGGAATGGGAGAGGGCTTTGTGCAGACAGTCACCAGAGCTAGCTGGCTTTTTTGTTTTGTCCTTTTGAAGGTGGCACGTGGGTCAGAAATGCTGCCTCAGGGCTTCTGGGGGACACCCAAGGACTCATTGCAAGAGGCCTGGGAGAGAGAAAGAGAGAGAGAGAGGCGAGGACGCACACATGCTTATCCTTGCTGGGATCTTTTAGCTGATGTTCCTTGGCAGCGTGCATGTATGTATGTAAGCTCAAGTTTCCTGGAAGTGCATAAAAAGATTGACTACCTTAATGCCTTTACCTGCCTTCCTTGCTGTACCTCAAAGACAGAGCACCTGCTTTGCAGGCAGAAGGTTCAGAGTTCACTTTGTGGCATCTCCAGGTGGGGCTGGGGGTTTCTTGTCCCCCAAATCCTGGAGAGCCACTGCTAGTCATTGTGGACAATACCGGGCTAGGTGGACCAATGGTCAGACTGAATAAAGCAGCTTCCTGTATCCCTGTTGAAATCAGCCTTCAATTGAGAACCATAAGGACTAGAATCTCACTTTGCTGTTTAGGAAAAAGGCTGTAGCTCAGTGGTATGGCACCTGCTTTGCATGCAGCCCCGGTATAAGGCTGCTTCCTACCTTGAGGGATCAAAGTCGGAGAAAGGTAGATCCACACCCCTAGTACTTCTTTACAGGAAGTCCAGAGCAGGCCCTGAAGTTGTTTTTACAAAGTTAAAAGGGGGGACATTATTTTGTTAGGGAATGAAGTTTGTGGATTTAATTAACAGCCCCCAACTTTCACCACGCATCAGCACCCATCACTTGAGCGCTGATGTGCCCCCAGCCCCTTCAGTGTGCACTTCTGTCTAGGTGAAGTTTGGACCTTAACTACATACACCGGGCACATTTAAAGCACATGACTTCCCCCAAAGAATCTGGGGGGCTGTAACTTTAAGGATGCTGAGAATTGTAGCTCCGTGAGGGGTAAACTACCGTTCCCAGGATTCTTTGGGGGAAGTCATGTGTTCTAAATGTATGGTGTGTACACAGCTCTAATCCGCAGGAATGGTTCTGAATATGGAAGTGTGTGTGTGCTCAAGAGTTGTTAATGTGGATTGACAGTTTGAACCAGACTGTCGTATTCATAGTTAGGAAGGAAAAAGTGATATTGGGTGTATGTTTGGTGAGGTGGGGGTGTCTCGCCCTGTTAGCTCACCCTGATGTATGAAGTCGGGGCTCTCTCTTGTCAGTTTGTGACAATGAGGACAGAAAAACCTGTGCCATTCGTTGTGCAAAGTTGGTTTCCAAGGAGCATGAGGTGCAATTGTGCGTGTGGTCTTGATAGATTCTCTTTGTTTTTGCACGGGCTGTCCCAAGGGGAAATGTGCTCTTTACACCCACGGAAACCAGGCTTACAAGGCCAAGGGGGTCCTTATAAGCAGTGTTAATGACTGTCACTGTTCCATGCGGCTTGTCTGGTTGTGAAGCAGCATCCAGGCGCCATTCGCCTCATTTTGGTGTCTCTGTCGCTCAGCTGGCTGGTCTCCAATCAAGTCTGAGACAGTGTCATCTCCTGCTATTTTAACTGCCTAAAGGGCACCCCAGCTCCAGTAGGATGATTTGCCATCAGCAGAGAGTGCCTATTGCCTCCCTGCGAGAGTCACTGCTCTGAACTTGCCTGCTTGCAAAAGCAGTAATGCGCGCAGAGCGGTGACACACTGGCATGCACAGAGTCAGAATTCTCTGCCCACAACTGTGAGTGTTAACAGTTAAGCATGCCATTAATTCAGAGGGAATCCCCTACACCCCAAAAAGAGCCTCAGTTATGGATTTCAGAAACCGTTCTGCAGAAATGCACTACCCTAATTCCAAGTCCCCCTCCCACTTTGGAAAGGCATGACAAGCTATTCCTTCCCCCCCCCCTTGCCAGGGAGCAGAGATCAGGTCGATGGCTTAACTCTCACCACTACCACCCCTTTGTTGCTGCGTTGTCTGCCAGGAGGTCCGGTGGGGTTAAGCTGCTGTTGCCATGTCAACCGTCTGGGATGGGAACTGGAGCAGAGCGGCTGGTGGGATTGGAAGCGCCCAGGTGCCACGAGTCTCCCACAAGGTTGCCTGGGGATGGTGGCGGCTTAATTGGAGGGCGTCTGTGTGGAACTGATCTGGACTGTCGCGTGCTGGAGGACTCCTGGGGGTATCTAGCCGCCAATGGGCATCCCGGGCCAGCTTTGCAGAGCCAATTAAGCCACGGTGTCAATATCTGGAGGTCTCTTCTTAAGACAGAGCCAGCATCCTTTTCTGGCAGATCTATATTGGTTTTACGAATGTAGGAAGCTGCCTTAGACTGAGTCAGCCCAGGCGATGGCCTGTTCATGCGCTGGGTTTGTGCCAGTTTAATTTGCTATGGCTCCTCCTCCTCCTCTGTCTCCAAGTAATCTTGAGAAGTTGAGAAGGGTGATGGGAAAGCAGTAGTGCCTCTGTGTGAGCGCAGAAGGTCCTGGGTTCATCTCAACAGAGGGCTGGGAGGAAAAACCCTGGCCTGAAAACCTGGAGAGCTGCTGCCAGTCAGTGTGGCAGATCACGGACCAAAGGCAGCTTCCAGGGTTCCTGTTTCAGCCCTTTGTTCAGAACCTTGAGGACTACAGCCTTGCTTTTAATTTCAGGGAAAGGCCCAAGAGATGTTGCTGCCCGTGACGCAGTTTCCTATATTCCTACATTAGAGGCCCTTCTCTCTCTCTCTCACCCACGTGTAGGATGCCATGCACGAGATGAGGCTGCAGTCTTAAGTCTCCCTCGCTTCCTTGCGGGTGAGGGGACCTTCTGTGCATGCCCTTGGACACCTTCCCTTCCCACGTTCAGCGTCCGAGCATTTTAGAATTTGGAAGCATGGCCTCAGCTTCTTTGAGAGCGTGTGCTTGTGTGCGTGAGTCCAGGGGGTTCCATTGCAAGGGCTGGGGAGGGCCATGCAACAGGTGGCCGCGCTTTGCAACTGCTGGCGTGAGGCCCGTGATGTTAAGCAGCTGCAACGGAAAGCACCGATTTCCTTCGGTCTTTTGTGTTCCACGTTCTCTAGGGGGGACGGAGGCGGCGAGTCTGCTGGAGATATCCTCTCTGCGTTTCCGTGGGGCCACCCAGAGTCCAGAAGGCGGCACTGAAGGAGAAGTGCTTCTCTCTCTCTTCTCTCCCCGTCTCCCAGCTTTCCCCAATTACGAATGAAATACCACACCACACCCGACGCTAGCCTTTCGTTCTCCACGGAGGCCGGCCAGATGCTTCCGAGAAGGGTATCAGCAAGATGGGCCTTATTTATTGATGGCCTTTGATGGATTTCAGTGGCTGGGGAACCAGGGCCAGCCCTATCGTCAGACAGGGTCGAAGCAGCTGCCTCAGGCCGCAGATGCGGTGGGGAGGTGGAGGCCGTTCATGGCTCCCGGCTGCAACGGAGGCCCTGCTTGAAGGCAGGGGGCCTCCGAACACCAGCTGCTAGCAGTGGCAGGTGGGAAGAGCGGCTGTTCTGGCACCAGGTCCTGCTTTTGGGTTTCCCGTTGGGGCATCTGGTGGGCCACAGTGAGAAGAGGATGCTGGAGCAAGTGGGCCCCTTTGGGCCTCATCCAGCAGCTGATGCCAGAGCAATGGGTGCCGAATGGCTTGTCTCGTGCCCACTGAGCTGCCCTCGAGTATCGTGGGGAAGGCTGTCCCATGACCAGCCTTGAAGTAAGATATTGGGGAGGAACTGCTTTGTCCTTCACCTCAGGCAGAAAAATGTCTTGAGCCAGCCTTGCAGATGTTGCAGCCAGCATGCTCAATGGTCAGGGATGGACTGCAGGTGTAGACCTGGAAGGCCACGCGAGTTCCTCCTTCCTTTGATCTATTTATTACACCGATATATACCTCCTTCCCTCCCCTTCCCCCCCCCAGGAGCAGAGGATGGCATCAATGGTTCTTTCCCCCACCCATTTTATCCTCACAGCAGCCCTGTGAGGTAGGTTGGTGGGGCAGCATCCCAGTCGCCCAAATGGACCAGCCCCCATGGCCTCCTGCCTTGCAGCTTGTGAGCTTTTCCACACTGTGCAAGGTGGACCTTTGGTCAACCCAGCAAGGTTTTGCCATGGCTGCTTTGTTGGAGAGACGTGGTGGTTGGCTGTCTCACCCCAACGTAGCTCGGGCACCCATCTTTCTCCTCAAGTGACGAGGAAGGGTCTGGTGCGGCCGCCTGGTGGCGAAGCAGACTGCCTGCAGGGCTGTTGAAGTTCCCAGACCCCCTCCTGTAGGCTTCAGGGGGGCTCTCTTGTTCCCACCCTCCTGTTCCTGGAGGTCGCGGCAGCTCAGCATTTTGCCGTTCTCCCGGCTCTCTTCTGCTCGCTGGCACACCGCAAGCAGGCTGGCACAGCAGATCTCAAGGGCTCCTTTGGAACCTGAGTCCATCCCAGCATTGCAGGTGTGTGGCAAAATCTTGCTGCTGTTTTGGGGCTTGTTGGTTCATCATCATTATCATCATAATCCATTCGTTAATATGCAGTGGGCCCAAAGTGGCTCCCAGTGTATCAAATTATTTATTATTAATAGTGTATTAATGTATATCCCGTCTTCCTCCCAGAGGAGCCCAGGGTGGCAAACATATCAACAATGTCATTAAAAACATTCTGGGAACGATCGCATCCCAGAGTTTAAGCACGCGCTGTGTGAAGGAGGACCTTCCTTCCATCTGCCCTGTGTCTCACCGCATTCAGCTTCAGCAGATGAGCCCAGTGGGTTCAGGTAGTGAATGAGAGGGAGAGCAGATCCACTTTCTTCCACATTGTGGATAGTCTTATGCACCTCTATCATGTCCCCCCCCACTGACTTTTTTTTCTAGCCTAAAAAGCCCCCAATGCTGCAACCTTTCCTCATAAGAGAGCTCCCTCCACCCCCTTTTCTGAAACTTTCCCAGTTCTACAACGTCCTTTTTGGAGGGGTGGTAGCCAGAATGCCGCATTTCCGCTACGCTGCATCACAGATCTGTATAAAGGCATTACGATATATTGGCAGTTTTATTTTTGACCCCTTTCCTAATGATCCCTAACACGGAATCTGCCTTTTTTTTTTTTTTACAGCTTTTCAAGCTCAGAGAGGGAGGGATAGATAGTTTTCTTTAGTGAGCTGAAGGCGGTTTGAAAGAGAAGCAGGCTCCTTGCAGTATATGCACACCCTCCTCACTTTCACCTCTGTGATTGAACAGGGTTTGCAAGCCTTTTAAAAAATGTTATTTTGGTAAAACCTGTTTGAACAGAGGTGACAGTGGGACAAAAGGAGAGTGAGTGAGTGTACCGCAGCAGCTTTAACCAACCTGGTGCCCTCCAGATGTTTGAACAACTCCCATCAGCCCAAACAGCTGCCCTTGCCGGCTGGTGCTGATGGAAGCTGGAGTCCTTTAAATGCTACAGGGTTGTCGGCCAATGAAGTCTTGTCCCTGCTTGGTGCATGGGTGCAGATGAGTCGTGTCCCCCCCTCCGCCTGCCCCTGCCTTCAGTTCCCCATTTCTAGAGTATTATTTATTTATTTATCCATTCATTATTTGATTTATATCCCGCCCTTCCTCCCAGCAGGAGCCCAGGGCGGCAAACAAAAGCACTAAAAACACTTTAAAACGTCATAAAAACAGAATTCAAAATACATTAAAACAAAACAACATTAAAAACATTTTTTTAAAAAGCTTTGAAGACATCTTAAAAGAAAAAAATGTTAAAGACATACTAAGAAGCAATTGCAACACAGAAGCGGACTGGGAGTATCTCCCCCTTGCACGTGGACCTGCGTGGGTATGAAGATCTCCTTGGCAGGCCCTGCTGGGGGGTCCTTGAGGTGGGCAGGGGACCTGGGATAGGCCCCTCGGAGTCGTGGCTTTGCTTGGCACCAACTCCATCTGTTATGTTTTCAGCCCCAGGGAATGGCTTCTTGTCTGTTGTTATTTCCCCAAGCTTTTAAAAATTGTATTAGTTTTATTCTGATTCTTTTTTCCAGCTTCAAAAGAATCATTCCCCCCCCAACTTGATCTTTATTGTTTGTATTTTTTTACAAAAACCGACAATTACCATCAACTGTTTTGAGAGGGCGCTTATACCTGAAAAATGGCATATAGATATTTGAAATGTAAAGGGGGGGAGACCTACCTTGCAGAGCTGTTGAAATTTAAAGGAGGGAGACCTACTTCGCAGAGTTGTTGTGAGGCATGCACACATGAGATATGGTAAAGTTTGTTTTTTTTCAAAGGAGGCTTGAAACGTAAATTAGGATTGGAGTTTGCTCTGTGGAGTGTCACGCAGCCCAAGACAGCTATGGGACATCCCTATGGCTGAGCCCTGGAGATCAACCTATTGCTCAAGCTTTGGCCCCCTTGAGCACATTTCCCTCTATGATCCGGGTGAGAGAGCCACAGGCGGGCGGGGGGGGGGGGAGTCCCTGAAGGACACATTTATGGTGTTAACCATTAAGCCAACTTGGCTTTAATAAAGCTTTTCTTTTCTAAGTTCGGGGCTGTGCTTACAATGCCTTCCATGTGGAATCTCGGGCACTTCAAAGGGGCTATGTGTGCATGGGGGGGGAAGCTGAGTTTTGGGGCTTGTGATTGCTTCAAATTAAATTCAGGGCAACTGGATCATGTTACCAGGGATGGCGGTTGGAGAGGGCTAGGGTTAACCCCAGCACCTCTTTCTTTCTGCATCCTCGAAATTATTCTGAAAGGCGGCTAGCCAGTTTATTTAAGGCAGTAAATTAAATAAGGAATAGAGTCAACTGGCCTCCTTTGGCTGAAGTGTCTGTGACTAGCAATGGCCATGAAATAGGTGCATGTGGGGGCTTTGGTGGTCTTGTGCTGGAGGGGGAGATCAGTGGATGTGCCGCTGTTTACCAGAGGCTTCCTCAAGGGATTCTGTTCTCTGCCTAGATAAGCCTTCCCTGCCTGTTCTGGCACAAATGGCAACAGAAAGCCAAGACTTTGGGCAAAACCATGCTTGTTTGCCTGACCTTAATTTATGCTGCTCAAGGCACAAGATTTGTGATTCTGATCAAATACTTAATAATGCATGTTTTATGAAACAATGCAGAAACTTGTGTGTTTTGCGAGTTATGGATGTGTTCGATCTTTAGCATGCGTGTGTGCGATTGTAAGCTTCAGTCCAGCCTTGCAAATTCTCACATGTGCTGATGTAAAACTGTTGATGATGCATGCCGGCATCCTGGAATTTTTAAAGAAAAGAATCAGTCCTTTCATTTGCAGTGTGTTGTTGTCTGGAGGCAAAAACTGCTTCACCAGAGGCGACTCTGGCTGTTTACAAGCATGTGTGAAATAATTTGACACTGGCATGGTGGGGTCATTAGTGTGTTGGACTAGAGGTGGAAGGACCCGGGTTCAAATTCCTGCTCAGCTGTGAAGTTCACCAGGTGATTTGGCCCAGTTGCTCTCACTTGTCTCTGCGTCTAACTTACCTCCCAGGGTTGTTGTATGGATAAAAGAAAGGGGCCTTTTTGCATCACCCTGAGCTCCTTTAGAAGAAGAGCGAGATATTTTTTTTAAAAAAAAACCTAATTGCTACATAAACAATCATTATGTCTTCTGGTGGATGAAATAATCCAACTTTAATTAATGGGTCGGCTTGTTGGCTTTTTTTTATAGCCCTTTTGGTTTTGAGGCTGTGGCGTCACAGGGAATGATTGCAGAAGGGATACAGTAAAAGTGGTGTTTGTTTCAAACAGTAGTGGACAGCTTTTTTGCTTATTGCACTACAAATTTCTCTTGGTATCTCAAAAAGACTACTGTACCTGTGCTGATGGTTTGGCAACATGTGGACTGAATCAACTAAATTCCAGCCAGTTCAAAGCCATCGTGATTAGTTGACTTGGACGGTTTTTAATCATTTGATGACCCCAGGGAATTTTTGTGGTTTTTTCCCCCTAGGGATGGAGACAGACAGCCATTTTGGGGGGGGGGGGAGTTGAAGTGGTGTTGGGGAGGCATTGATTCATAGGAACACACGGAGCTGCCTTCTACTGAATCAGACCATTGGTCCTTCCAGCTTAGAACTGTCTACAGCGACAGGCAATGGCCCTCCAGGGTTTCAGGAATGGGACATTCCCAGTCCTACCTGGAGATGTCGTTGGGGATTGAACCCGGGACCTTTTGCATGCAAGGCAAATGCTCTACCACAGAGCTACGGCCCTTCCCAAAATGCCTGGATATGTGTGTCGCACTGAAGGGCCATCCATGCAGAAGATGGAGCGGGCTTGCTCTTCTTTGCTCCAGAGGGTGGGACCCAGTAGAGGCTCCATGTCAGTGGGGCAATGGAATCCGCTCCGGGCTTTACTCTGAACTTTCAAGGTGCTGTCCAAGGGTGATTTTGGACTAAAACCCGGAAAAGGTTCCACTGCTCCACTGACATGGAGCCACCAGCTGCCAATGGCAGGACTGGAAACAAGAAGTAGGAGCAGATTTTGGCTAAACAGTAGGAGAGGTTTCCTAACGTTGAGACACTGGAGCAGGCAGCCTTGGGAGGTGGCAGGCCCTCCTTCACTGGATATTTAAGCAGCAGCTGGGATGCTGCAATTGCAGGATTTCTGCTCTGAGCAAGTGGGTGGGGCTAGATGGCCGTCCAGATCCCTTCCAACTCTGCATATTTGTGATTCTGATCAAAGACGTCATAATGCATCTTTTATGAAACAATACAGTAACTTGCGAAAGCTGTTCAGCCCTGAAAGTGAAGCTGGGATGGGTGTGTTCACGGTGTGGGCAGCGATCCTGCTTTCAAGTTGCCCTGTGGGGTCAGGGGAGGGGAATAATTACCCATCTGCAGCAGCGGAGTGGGGAGACTTTCTTCCTCCATGACTCTGTGTGGGGCTTTCACCCTCCTCCACCTGCCTTCCTCCCCGCCCCCTCCTCCACCCTCCAGGATGGGGGCTGCATGTGGGAGGGAGTTTGTGTATCCCTAGCTGCATGCTATGGAGGTTTATGTGTGTGTGTGTGTGGGGGGCTTCTCCTGGCAGTCTGTGACAGCGCATCCCCTCTGAGGTTTCTGCTCAGATGGCTTCTCCCAAGATACCAGGTGCCCCACAGAGAAACCACATAAGCCAGGAAGGAGGGAGCAGTATCATAGAGCAGCTGTGATGTGAATCCTTCTTGTTGCTCTGGGCCCCCTGAAGAGAGGACTGGGAAAGGGGTAGCTTGGATTCAGACTTTGTCCCCCGTTGTGTTAATTATGATCAAGCAAGACATTTCACACCTCTGGCCTTGTGTTAAGACTGTTTGCTTGAAAGGCAACAAGCATCTGCAGGAAATGAGAGAAAAACCAACAGCCTGGCCCCGGGTGGGTGGGAAGCTCAAATCAACGTGCTTGAATAGATAGGGAATGTGCTTTATTCAAGATGGTTTGCCTCCTCCTCCTTTTCTCTGTGCCAGGTGAGGGGAACTTTTGGGCCTCTCAAGCACAACTCCCATCAGCCTCCGTGAGCACGGCCAGGGAAGACGGGAGTTGTCGTTCAGCAACATCTGGAGAGCCAAAAGTTCCCCACACCTGCTCTGTACAGAAGATGCCCCAGGAGTTTTTTTAAAAAAGGGGGGGTTAGTGGCGCACCTGAAATTATGCAATGAAGGGAGACGGTTCCACAGCCACAGTGCCACTGCGCTGAATGCCCTGCTCTGTGTCTTTTTGTGTCCCAGAAAGGAAACTCCCAAAGCAGAGGCCCCTTGTCAGTGATCCTGCAGCCAACTCAGTGTGGCTTAAACGTGGACTTCAGGCATTCGCAGGAGAGAGGCCCTAACTGCATAGGGTAAAATGAAGACGGTCCCATTCAGCCCCTGGCTCCCCCAGTTTACAAAGAACCAGGTGGTGGGGAAAGCCTTTCCCATCAGCTGCTCTCTGATCCATTTAACTGGAGGTGTGGGGAATTAGAAGCTGGGCCTCCTTCCTGCCTAAGCAGGTGATCTGCTGCCACCACCTGCTATAGACAAGCTCAGACAGGTTGTCTGCTAGCCGTTGTGTATATTTTCATGCTGGGGGAATTCTGCTCTCTGCACAGCCTTTGCCTTGCTCTGGGTGGCTTTTGGTAATGATGCTAGCATCTCACTGAGAGGTGCTTTCGCACATGACGTAGCAGCAAACCCAGGTTTGCAACTCGCTGTATAGAACAGGGAGCTACTGCTGATCATGGCTCCTTGTACCTCTGTGATGCATGTTGAGGTGTCCCGACAGCACAATGTGCGCAGAAGGTTAGTTACACAGAACTCACCAAGATCTGAAAGTCCCCCCATTTTCCCCCCATCAGCCTGGCCACCTTGATCCTGTCTCCTGTCATGCACTAATATTACCCTGGTTCACCCAGCACGAGCCGAACTGATTCGTGTTTGAGAGACTCCGCTCCGAGAGCACAGAGGCCTTCCGGAAATGGCTCAGCCAGTTTTCTCATGAGACCGCAAATGGCCCTTGGGGCCGTGTGGAAGACGTGCCCTTTTTATTATTTTAATAAGCCGTCTCCAGAAATATCCTTGATTCATGGGAGCGTTTCTTCTAGATGATGAAACAGAAGGCTATCTGTCATTTTTTTTCCAGTAGGGCTTCAGTCCTGCTGCGCTTCCCCTGGAGCAAGGGTGGCCCCTGCTTGTGAACCCAACTGACTGCACCCCATCCTCCCCCTTTGGGTTGTAGAGGACAGTCTGCCGCTGGATGGTGGGCTCACGTCTGGCCCCAAAGCCGTCTCAAATCCACCTCAGCTCTTGGCTGTCTTTTGGTGGTCTGCCAGTTCCCAGTAAGCCTTCTCATCTTAGAACTTGGCAGCTGTTTCCCTTCCTGTGGCTTGAGGACTAGAAATCTACTTTTCAACAAAAAGTTGAACTCCATACTCATACTACATCCTGCCCCCTTTTTCTGGGTTCCTGAAGAATCGCAGCATGCTGGACATGAATTAAGTTGCAATCTGTTAAATTAAAAATTATTTTGCAGCGTCGCTGTCTGCCTGCCTTTTCCAGGGGTGGCTGTTTTGGGGATCTCATTCCCTCTCCTCCTGTTCCTTTTTTTGCAGCTGGATCCCCAGACAGTGCAGACGAAGAACTGGCATATGGATGTGATTGAAATGAATGGGGTAAGAGGAGAGCAGGTTGCATGCCACCCCCCATGGCGCTTGCCCCAGATTCCTCCCTTCCCCTTGCCAATGCTTTAACTGTCCCCCTTGGGCACTTTCCCCTCCCCTCCCGGCTGCACGTAGAGAGCTTCTCCATTGCAGGATGCAATCTTGACTGTTGACATCTCCCTTTTCAGATCAAAGTGGAGTTCTCTATGAAGTTCACAAGCCGGGACTTGAGCCTTAAAAGGACCCCATCGAAAAAGCAAACAGGAGTCTTCGGTGTAAAAATCAGCGTCGTCACAAAGTACGTAGGTTGCGGAGCTGCCCTGATCTGGAGGGTCTGCTGCTATTGGCATGGTGGGAGGGAATTCTAGTCTGGGCCTTTGCCGTATATATATGTGTGTGTGTGAATATAGATGTTTTTCAGGGTCTTGAGGCACTCGGGGATAACAATATAAAGTTTTTTTAAAAGAACCACAAAAGCACTTTGAAAAGCTAGCAGAAGAGTAGCGGATAAAGCATCCAGTAAAATTTAAAAGAGGGAGACTGGCAAAATGAACCAGCACGTAGCGGGTTAAAAGCTCTGCTTAAACAGGAACAACAAAAGTTTTCACCAGGCAGCGAAGTGCTACAGAAGGGGCGACACCGTTCTCCTGAGTCAGGAAGTTCCAAAGGCCTTGATGCTGCACCAGAGAGAATCCTCTTGCTCCTTCCTGCCAACTTGTGCCTCAGTTAGGGGGTGGGTGGGAGATGTAAGAGGGACTTTCCAGAGCTCCTCAGTAGATGGTCAGAGTCATACAAGAAGAGACGGTCATTTAGGTATCCTCTTCCAAAGCCATTTTGAGCTGTAAAGGTGATAAGCAGCCCTTTGAATTGTGTGTGGAAACAGCATGCAAGTGCACGGGTTTAACGGCAGTCCCCTTGATGTCAGTGACACATCCTCGCCTCTGTTGCCAAGTTAGGGTTCTAACTCCACCCTTGCTCCTCTGCAAACACTGAAACACGTGTAAGTTTTAATACTAGACCAGAGTGCTTCTAAGTGTGTACAGAGGGCCTTCTTTATTCCTGTGTTTCAGGAGTGGGGAACCTTTGGGCCTCCAGATGTTACTGAACTACAGCTCCCATCATCTGTAGGCATTGGCCATGCTTGCTGGGGCTGATGGGAGTTGTAGTTCAGCAAACATCTGGAGGGCCAAAGGTTGCGCACCCATGCTGAACATCCACAACCAAGGCTGGAATTAGGGGAGAAAAGGGGACGTCCAATGAAGAAGAGGCACAGCACCTCTCTCTCTCTTTTCTACAGTTTGTTTGTTTGTTTATTAATTAATTAAATGTATGTCCTGCCTTGCCTCCCAGAAGGAGCCCAGGACAGCAAACAAAAACACTAAAAACACTTTATAACATCTTAAAAGCAAAAGACTTTAAAACATATTAAAACAAAGCAGTTTTAAAAACATACTAAAATCAAAACCATATTTTTTAAAAAAGCTTTAAAACATCTTAACAAGCAATTCCAACACTGAGGCAGACTGGGGAAAAGGTCTCTACTGAAAAGGCTTGTTGAAAGAGGAAGATCTTCAGTATGTGCTGAAAGGACAATAGAGACGGTGCCTGTCTAATATTTAAGGGGAGGGAATTCCAAAGGGAAAGTGCGACAGCACTCAAGGTCCGCTTCCTATGTTGTGCGGAATGGACTTCCTGATGTGACGGCATCTGCAGGAAGTCCTCGCCTGCAGAGTGCAGCGATCGACTGGGTATATAAGGGGTGAGACGATCTTCAGGTTTCAAAATCAGCTGCTTGTGGCCATTTTTTGGGAGGCGGGTGCTCCAGGCCCTCCTGCCTGCACCTCCAGGTTGCAAATAGAAGAGGCAGGCGTCTTCCGCAAAGGCCCAGCTCCCTTTGTGGTTCTTCTCGTAATTCTCCTAGGCTCTCCCGATCCATCTCTCTTCTCTCCCCCTTCCAGGCGTGAGCGCTCCAAAGTGCCATACATCGTGCGCCAGTGCGTGGAAGAAGTGGAAAAGCGCGGCATTGACGAAGTGGGGATCTACCGGATCTCAGGGGTGGCCACAGACATCCAGGCCTTGAAAGCGGCCTTTGACTCCAGTGAGTTTCCCCTTGCTGCTTTGCTGCCGTTCTTGAAGAGGAAGGCTTGTGTATTTCACATGCACACAAGAGCCCTGTCGGCTCAAACAAAGGGTGCGGCTTAGCCAAGCATCCAACAGCAGCCAGCCACCCCCATCCCCCCGTTCTTTGTATCTGGTGCTCACAGGTATACTGCCTCTGACCACAGAGGTTTTATTTAGCTGTTATTGCTAATATTTATGGTTCATTTGAGAGCATTTCTGTACCGTGTGATGCAGGGGTGGCCCTCAGATGTTGTTGGACTTCCATCAGTAAGCATGGCCAGTGGTCAGGAATGATGGGCGTTGGAGCCCAACAACATCTGGAGGGCACTCTGTTGGCTACTCCTGACTTAATATATAAAAATAGATCTCAGATGGCGTACAACGACTAAAAACACAAAGCGATACCAATGTGCAATAAAACGTACCAAAGGCAGGGCTCAGCTTAGTGATCAGGGAAAGACTGAGGAAGAAATGATGTGTCTTCAAAAGACATTTGAAGCAGGTACCCAATAGCTCTTCTTGAATGATACGAGGAGGGGTGTTCCACAGAACAGGGGCAACAGCAACAAATGCCCTTTTGTGGGCCACCCTGTGTCAATAGCCTGCACGTAACCCTAACTGATTCTCTGTGAAATTGTCTAAAACTTTTGCTGTTTTGAACGCCAAGTTAGCTAGCAGCTATTGCATCATCTTGCAGTTTTGACATCAGATGGCCGAACTGAAAGGAAGAAAGGGAACTAGCTGGACCTTGGTCTGATCTAGCAGGGAATTTTTTTGGGGGGGGGGGGAGAGATCATAGCTTCAGTGGCAGAGCCGCTGCTCTGCATGCAGAAGGTCCCAGGTTTGATCCTCAGCACCCCTAGTTTTAAAAAAAGATCTGGTAGCAAATGGCGGGAAAGGCTGTTCTTTGCCTGGGACCCTGGAAAGCTCCTGCTAGCCAGAGCAGACAATACTGGACTAAGTAGACAAAAGTGTCTACTCTGGTATACGTGGCAACATTTCATATTCTGGCATCCTCTTTGTTTTTTAAAAACGGGCTTCATCTTAATTCTGCCGTAGATAGCAAAGACATCCTGATGATGCTGAGCGACATGGACATCAACGCCATCGCGGGCACCCTGAAGCTGTATTTCCGTGAGCTTCCTGAACCCCTCCTCACGGATCGGCTTTATCCTGCTTTTATGGAGGGTATTGGTAAGAGTGTGTATATGTATGGGGGGGGTTGGGGGGTAGTGGGAAGCAGGATTTCTTCATACAGAATTGGAACTCCAGGCTCGGGGAGTGGCCAAAACCACAAGATAAAGAGAGCAGGCTTAACACAGGTCTTTGGAGTCGAGAGTTTTCCTTTTGAGGCCAGTTCCAGGTGTAGAAGCTCCCAGGTACAAGCTGGGATCTCTGGCCCTCACTTTTGCAGCTCCTCTGAGTGAGAATTAGCCTGCCACATTTTACATCCTACTTCCCCACCCACACCAGCTCAGGACACAATGGAGTGGGGGACTGTTGATCAGGGTTAGAGTCCCTGCTTACATGCAGAAGGTCCCAGGTTCAATCCCCAGAAAGGCCCTAAAAAAAGGAAAGGGGGAGGTCAAGTAGTAGGCAATGGGAAAGGCCCCTCTCTGTCTTGACACCCTGGAGAGCCTCTGCTAGTCAAACTGGGTTGGATTGAACAAATATTCCAATGTTTGGGGGGAGAGTGTCTCTGCCAGCTCTCTCATCCCACCTTTCCACCTCCAGCACTCTCTGACCCTTCGGCCAAGGAGAACTGTATGATGCATCTTCTGCGTTCTCTGCCTGATCCCAACCTTATCACATTCCTCTTTCTGCTAGAACACTTGAAACGGTAAGTTTCTCCCATCTCGAGAACGGGGGGTGTTAGTCTGTGACCTGGAGAAGGCCAGAACGGAGGTTGCCCCTGATATTTCATTAAAAAGACCCCTCCTTTTCAACCCAAAAGGTTCCCAGAGCTGCAAGCAAATCAAAATCTGGCAAACAAACAGAGCAATTTTTTTTAGTAAATTCACTAAAACTGGGCCTGGCAAGGTTAAAACGGTTTTTTTTTTTTAAAAAAAGGATCTCTAGGTAGCCAGGCCAGAGAAGATGATTTCCAGCTGGTGCTGAAACACTAATAGAGTCAGAGCTGGGAGGGCATTCTAAAGACTGGGGTGCCAACACCATAAAGGCCCACAGGAGAGGATCTCCAGTTCCTGGACTGCCTTTGGTTGCGAGATCTTCGGAGAGTTCCAAATCACTGCACCCGCAGAATTCACCCTGTGGGATTGGCTTCAGCAGGATGTAGGGATGACCACCAACTTGGATGGCTTTAAAAGGGGATTAGACAAATTCATGGAGGATCATGAGGCTTTCAGTGGCTACTACCATGATGGCTGTGTTCTGCCTCCACCGTTGGAGACAGAGTTGCTGGGAATCACAAATGGGGAGTTTTGCTGTTCTGCTCAGATCCTGATCTTGGGCTTCCCACTGTGTTTGGCCAATGTGAGAACAGGATGCTGGACTAAATGAGTCACTGGCCTGGTCCAGCTGCAAAGCTCTTCTGAGGTCCTTCTGTTCAGGGCCTGCTGCAAAGGAAATGCCTCCATTTCTACTTTTCCACTCGCTCCCTTGGGGAGGAGCAGAGTCCAGCAGCAGGTGTAACCGGACGGGTCTTTAACTAGAATAATACGAAGAGGAACTAATTACAGGCTGCACAGAAGCATTGCCTACCTTTGTGAATTCAGAGAGGGGTTCAAGGAGGTGGCACTATCATTTGGCAGCCCTCTCCTAGGGGCTTGGCTGTAGACTGAGCCCCCTCCTCCTCCCCCTCCGGCTCACTCGCTCACTCGGGTTGTTGGCTTTTGCTGAGGACATGGAATTGCTGTCAGAGCTGCGGCTTGGCGGAGCAGCAAAAATAGAATGCACCAATGGGAATTTCGGAATTGGGGGCTGGAATCTTTGTGTTAATGGCCATGTGTCGTCGTTCCCCCCCCCCCCAATTCCTGTTTGGTTTCTTAAGAACCAAGCAGGAGAAAACAAAATAAGAAGAAAAAGCAACAGAAAGAGGTTGTTGGCAGGGTGGGGCAATTGCTGCAGCCTGGAAGGAAAATCCATTTGGCTGCTTGCTCTGAAGGGAGGGGGGGGGGCACATCCAGTTCCCGCATCTGTTCTCCTGGACAGCGCTCAAACGGAGCATGGTTTGTGTTACTGGGGGTGCAGCGCAGCTCTCTCCTAACATGGCAATATTTTGACGCTGGTTTCCAAGGCAACAGCTGGCCATGGACCAGCAGTGGTTTCTGGGGAAGGTGTGTACGTATGTGTGTGTGTATGTGCCAGAGGGAGTTTTGGACCGTTCAGAGGGCAAGTTGGTGGTGGTGGTGGTGATTGGGAAAACAAGACTGTGCCACGTCAAGGCAGGAGTCTGGAGGTGGGAGGCGGTTTGCGTTGGGATTGTGTAGCGTTCAGATGTGGAAATAGTGTGTGTGTGGGGGAAGGGTCAGGCAAGGAGAGAGAAAAATGAAGAGAAATTCCATCCTATTTTTCTTTTCCAAGGCGGCGATGGTGGATTCAAACCTTGCTCTAGTTGACTTCAAAAAGCCGTTCCAAAATTGTGTGAGGCTTTTAAAAACAGGCCTCTCTCTCTCTTTGCACAGGGTTGCCGAGAAGGAGCCTATCAACAAAATGTCCCTGCACAATCTAGCCACGGTGTTTGGCCCCACATTGTTGAGGCCTTCCGAGCTGGAGAGCAAAGGGCACCTCAGTTTGGCCTCGGACATCTGGTCTCACGATGTAATGGCACAGGTATTTGGGGGGGGGGAGGAGAGGGTTTGCAGGGTGGGTGCAGTAGGCAGAGGAACTGAGTGTCCTTGGTTGTGCGAGCACCGGGCTAACCTTTCAAAGTTCACCCTTGTCAAGAACTGCTGCCAGTTCACACCGTGACTCAATTCCCAAGTCCAGGGCAATTAATCCCGGACAGGCACAACCCGTGCCTCCCTTACTAGAGCTGAGTTAAACCTACAGCAACCCTGTAAGGTAGGTAGACTGCCACCACCCCTTGAACCTGGTCACCCACTCTGGGCCAAGGGGAAACCCAAAGTGCCAGAAATAGACCTGCCAAGGATTCCAACAGACAAGAGACAAGGATGCACTCCTTGTCTTGGAGCCTTCAGGCAAAATACCCCAATATACAGTAGCGTGTGGCTAATTGGCCAAGGTGCTGTATTCAGAGCCAATTCCCCTTGGAATGAACACGCTGGTAAATAAGATATAGCTTTATTAGAATAAAATATAAGTGCAAAACGTATAGCAGCAAAATAGTTCCTGAAACCAAACACCCCCAAGGGCTAGGTAAAATACAGAGAGAGTTCAAATCACAAACAAAAATAACAAAGCTGTCTAGCCTAATCTATGCTCACACAAGATTGGTAAACCAGCAGAGTAACATCATGGTTCCACATCTCTCCAGAGATGTATAGCCTGGATAGCAGATGGAACCCCAACATCAGGTAGCACCAAAGAACATTGAGGAACAAAGACCCTAAAGTCTTGGTCCTGTTCATATGGGGAAAAGCCCAGCAACAGCCAGGAATTAATCCGCCAGTCAGGGGGCTTTCTGATGATGACATCGTCTGGAGCTTTCGTGCCTAACGATCACGCAGCCACCAATCTTCCCAGGCCTGTGGCATGCGCCCAGTCTTGCGCTGATAAGCAGGTGTTCTTACTTACTGCTTAATTAACTGAGTTCAGCTGCGAGAACTGACTATCTCATGGCCTCCCAGAGGCCCTAATTCAGGCAAGATGTATTCCCCCTCAGTTCCTTGCCATAGAACCATTTTAGAAACCTGGAAGTGTAGAGTGTAGAGGCCATGAAACAAACCTCCTCAGTTAGAACTCGCTTTCTCAGAGCGTGAAAAGGTGGGGAATCTTTTAAAGAGAAGTTGCAGGTGGCTCTCTGCCCAAGATGTGAGCCCAGTTTTCTCCTTGCAGTGTGCAAGACAGATAGTCAGCAAATTAAAACACTGGTTGTGCTGTTGGCTTTTGGGTAGCCTATCTACCTTTATTTTTAAAACTTCCACACGTTTGCCCTTTATCTGTGGAGAACATTTTAAAAAATGCTTTAGTTGTTTCGGGAGGGACAATAGTTTAGCAGTAGTGCGCATGCTCCATGTGGTATCCCTGGCATCTCCAGGTAGGGCTAGGAGACACCCCTGGATGGCCACTGTCAGTCCATCTGGATGGGGAACCTGTGGCTGTTCCAGCGGCTCTTGAACTTCAGCTCCTATCAGCCCCAGTCAGCATGGCCGGAACCAGGCATGACTGGGCCCTTGGGCACCAGCCTGCCCCGGGCCTGTAGCACCATATGCCCCAACACCCCCTCCCAATGCAGGCAGCAAGGGGCTTAAATAGGCCTACCCACCTACTTCCCGCATCAACGCACACCCACCATCACCCAAAATGGCGGGGGGGAGGGGGGAGATCAACCCATTAGGGACACCCCTGCTGCCATACTGGTGGAAGGCAGGCATGCACACAGGGTGAGCTCACTGATGCAACAGGTAGGCGGGGCTTATTGAAGCCATGGTAGTGTTGGGTCACTGGGTCCAGCAACCCGACACTGGTGCAGAGTGGGAGTTCCACTCTAAGGAGGGCCTCCTAGGAGCCCTCAGCCAGGACCCAATCTGGCTGCCTGCTGGTGCCAGGCCTGCCAGCCAGTAGGGCCAATGCTCAGGGGATGATGGGAATGGTAGTCTAGCCCCATCTGGAGAGCTACAGGTTCCCCACCCCTGATCTGAGCTAGATAAACCAATGGTCTGGCTTGATATACTTCAGCTTCCTGTGTTCTTGATGACTACACAGGCACTAGCCAATCAGTGGCATGCAATGGACAGTTTCTGCTGGAGACTTGTAGAAGTGGGTTTTTAATCCCCCCCCCGCAAGTGGAGCTTGATTTGCAGATATGAGAAAGCTATGCTTGAACTGAACACAGTTCCAAACCAGACCCATCACTAAATAAATTTTGCATCTGTCTTCACCCAAATTTCTGCTGGGCTTTCTAATTTGGAGGGGCAGTTTCAAGGACTAGCTAATTAACTGAGGGTGTAGCAACAGCTCCTGGACAGGCTTAACTTTTGTGTTTGAATTCCAGAGACTCCATTTGATGATAGATCCATCTATTGCACTCTCTGTCTGAGGCGCTGGCTGGCTCTTTGCACAAAGAGAGTGAGAGAATCCCAATTTTAATTCACTTTTTTTCTTGTGGCAGGTGCAAGTGCTCCTATACTATCTACAGCATCTGCCCATCTCCTTTGCTGAGCTCAAACGCAACACGCTCTACTTCTCCACAGATGTGTAGCCCCTGGGCTCTGCAGCCGAGCAACAGTTTGTTTCCTATACAGAGGGGTGCAGCACAGACTCAAAACCTGGGCACTGATCCTGCTGAGGACAATGGTGCTGCCCTGGACATACACTGCCCACACCTCATGGGACGATTTTGTACAATCCCTGGCCTCCACCGCACCAGCCCCTGCACTCTCTCTTTTTCCTTTCTGCACGGTGGTCCATGTCTCTCATACTTCTCATGTTCAGGAGTCACTTTTACATAAGTTCGTTGAGCAGCAGAAAGGGAGTGAGCGACAGATGATTTTGGAGACGCGGCTTGTTTCTTTCCAAAAGTCACCATCTTCCAGTTCCAATAGAGCTTTACTGCAGCCAAGTCCCCTCCTCTTCCAGCCCGCCCCACCTCGCCATCCGCAACAACGCCTGACCTTCTCGCACCTCTCCTTTGTGGCCTGCATGTATGGTGCTTGCTTGGATTTTCCTGCTTTGGAGGCTTAAAAGAAACCAAGGACTCCATTTCCCCCCTCCCCCCATCCAGACGACACTCCGCTTTGTCTCACTGGGCCGTGCAGAGGCCGGATCTGGTGGATGAACTCCGCAGTCTCTTCAACCCACCACCACCACCCTACCTGTCGGTCTGCCCTGAAGGAGCTCCACATGGTGGGCTGAAGCTGGCAGCGTTTTTATTTTTTTAAGAGTCTTTGTCTATTCCAGGTCCCTTTTTTTATGCTGGGGAGCCTCTCGTCTTGTGATCCCTACGCTTTGCGGCTGTGCATACCGTGGGGGTGTAAAGCCATCTTCCTCCTTTTTATTCTGTCAAAACGTTCTTAAAGGTATACTGATGGCAGGAAAATGAAGAGAAAGTGGCTGTTTGCTAGTCCTAGATGCGTGCACCAGAGAAAGGGATACCTCTCCCCCCTGCCCCCCAGCTGTGCTGTCCCCTATCGGTTTATTTATGGTTACCTTCTTGGGGCTAATTCAGTCTTAATCCTTACAAAGGAAAGCAGATCTTAATAACGGCAAATGAGAGCCCACCCCCCATTATTTAGCTGGGCAACAGGACACATTGGGAAGGCAAGAGTCTGGCTGCCCTACAGATGCAACCATCAGCCATGCCTTTGCCCATGGTCCATGCCAGGGAGGCAGCTGGTATTTTCTGGCCCTACCTCCTCAACATGGCTTCTCCTGCTAAGGGGCTGTTGGGCTCCTTTTTACCTCTCTCTGTGTGTGTGTGTGTGTGTGTGTAAGTAAGTAAGTGGGGCAGTTCCTCCTTGTCTCATCCAGCATGGCTTATACAGGGTTCAACTAAAGCAGACTCAGGTTGAGTGTGGAAGGGAGGTCTCCCTTGTGGTGGAAACCCCTCCTTAGGGATTTTAGGTAAACATAAAACCCCATTTTTGTTATGTTTAAGTTGAATGTGAAAAGTGCCATTTCAGCCCTTAACAGGCACCCAGCTATGTCCCTGTTTTTCTCTGTGTGTCGGAAATAAACGGCTCATTTGGTGTCTCTTTACGAACCCTCCTCCCAACCTGCTCAAAAATTAGTTGAAAAGATTGACACAATTATCACACGTCCGTTTTCTTTTCTTTTAGGAGCAATTCAGTGGCTTGGAGCTCTTCCCCTCACCCGCTGTAACTACCCTGTCTGGGTTGGCATTTTGCTGGGGCCAGCAGGAGAGGACAGGACTTCTTTCCTCCTCATGTCATTGCCGACCCTTGAGAGGGCTCTGAGTTCCTGTTCTCCATCTTGCTCGCATGCTCCTGGTGCCAAGTGGGAACCCAGCAATGCGCTTAATCTGCTGGATAGGTAGCCCAATGGCTCACCTTGGTTCCACCACCCCAGCTCAAGGAAGTATTGCCGTGCCATGCCTGCCCCTGCGCGTTAGGTAGCTAGTCACACTTTCTGCCCAGGAAGGTAGAAAGTTGCGTGGGACACACAGTTCAGGGGCCAGAAATATTTTACTGGCCAGAGGATTTATTTGGTTGGTTTGGTTTCTTAACCACCCTGCTGCACAGCAGATCTTTGTGGGTCTGCATCTACCTGCATCCCTGTGTCTGTTGTAGCTGAAGTTGTCCCCATGGAGAGTATGTAAGCCAGATTTCCTACTACCAGCATAGCTCTCCCCACCCCCCCAGATAACTGCACTTGTCCTTTTTTCTGACCATGGGAGAGGGGAGACTGGGACTCCTGGAGCTACAGGTAGAGTAGAAACTGTTATAATTGATATTTGACTTGTTTAAGGATATATATTATATATATATATATATTTTTGGTTGTGTTCCGTTGCAGGTTCCCCCCACCCCCTTCTGTAGATGAAAAACTTTAAATGGATGTAAACCATGTGAGGAGATTTTAAAAAAAACTTAATAAAATGCAAAGCCCAAACATTTGCACAAATTACTTCTGGGCTGTTTTGTCATTTGTATGCTGATCAGGGTGTCGAAAAAGATTTGAAGTAGCTGGATTGGGTCAAGCCTGGCCACAATGAAGCACTAGAGGAATACCAGGAAGGCCATCAGCTCCGCGGCAGAGCATCTGCTTTGTGTGCAGAAGCCTCCAGGTGCAATCCCCACTGGCGGCCTCTTCAGACAGAGCTGGGAGAGCCTCTGCCAGTCAGCATAGAGACAAAACGGAGGTAGGTGCTCCAGTGACTTGGTAGACGTCAACGCCCCATGCTTCTAATACAGGGGTAGCCAACAGAGTGCCCTCCAGATGTTGCTAGGCTCCAACTCCCCTCATCCATGACCACTGGCCGTGCTGGTTGCTGGGAACTGGAGTCCAATAACATCTGGAGGGTATCACACTGGCCACCCTAGTTCTGCTATCTCCCTTCTACTACCTCCATAAGGGCCTGCTGGATCAGGCCCAAAGGGGGGGGCATCTCGTCCAGCATCCTGTTCTCATAGTGGCCAACCAGATGCCCCAATGGGAAGCCCACAAACAGGACCTGGATTCCTCTCCCCACTTGCGATTCCCAGCAACTGGTATTCAGGGACATAACTGCCTCTGACAGTGGAGGGAGAACATAGCCATCGTGGCTAGTAGCCACTGAGAGCCTCCTTCTCCATGGATTTGTCTAATTCTCTTTTAAAGCCAGCCAAGTTGGCAGCTTTATCAATTGCAGACTTACCAGATTTCCCTCCTGCAAGGCAGGAGCCAGATTGTGTCATTCGTTCATTCACTCTCTCTCACACAGACATATATATAATCTAGAGACGAATACATCACTACCATACAACAAAACCTATGCAAGTGATTGATACTATACCCTTTATAAATGATTCTGCCAAGTGGAAAGGGGCTGGCCCGGTAGGCTAAGAAGAAGAAAGGGGGGAGCTTGGGAAACCAGCAATATTTCTTCAGCCTTGGAAAATGGCAATATTTCGCCTAGGCAACAAGTGCTGTTGCCATGGGAATGCCACGATGGGTGCCTGGTGTTCTTCCAGCCTCCTGTTCGCTGTCGCTTCACGAACCAGCTCAAAACCCTTTGGTTTTTCTTTTCTTTCCCCAGTTGGCAAATTGGCTGTGGGTGTGACCTGGTAATGCAAGCTCCCAGCAGCTCCCAGTGATGGTGCTGACTGGTAAGAGGCTGCAGAAGGTCCAAGGTTTGGTCCCGGCATCTCCTGTTAAATGGATCAGGTAGCAGCTGATGGGAAAGACACCCTCCCCCTCTTCCAGAGACCCTGCAAGGCTACTTGCCAGTCAGAGTAAGCAACACTGGGCTACAGATGGGCAAAGCGATGGGTGTGGCTTGCTAGATGTCTCTGCTCTGACAGCACCAGGGCAGCCAATGGCACTGAAAGCAAGGGACACACCCCACCCCAGCGACCTTCCAGTTTTAGGAACATGGGAAGCAGCCTTATCCGAGTCAGGCCGTTGGTCCATCTAGCTCCGTACTGCCTACACTGACTGGCAGCGGCTCTCCAGGTTTTAAGGCAGGATATTCCCAGGCCTACTTGCAGAGGCCACTGGGGAACTGAACTGGGATGCCTGGCATGCATGCAAATGTGGCACAAAGCAGATGCCTGGGGAGGAGAACTTGGTTTTCTTCAAAGGCAGAAGTGCCTTGCGAGATACAGCTCCTCCAACTTCCAAGTCACTGGGGCAGGCTGCTCTGAAGTGGCACGGGGAGCTATTTCTCTACCAAGCTTTCTGAGCCATGCAGCTCACTGATGAGCTCCAGGAGAGGGATGGAGAGTTTCACATCTTTGGGGTATCTTCCCATCCTCTCTTTTCTCTTCAGTTCCCAAAACACATTGTAGGGGGTGCTGGAGAGGGTTGAGGGGTCCTAGCTTGACCAGCTCTGTGGGGAAGGCTGGACAGCTTCTTCCTGCTGGGACCCTAACCAGGTTTACATCACCTGTAGCCAAGAGGAGGTGCCTTACTCCTCATTCCTTTAGAACAGGAATCAACAGTTAGCCCTGCTGGATCCATCTAGCCTGGCTCCCAGTTTTCAATAGTGGCCAGCCAAATGTCTCTGCAAAGTGCACAGGCAACAAAGTGTTTGGCATTCAGAGGTATAAGGAGGTTCTGTTTAGCTAATAGATTTGTAGACATTAAGCCCAATTGAAGCAACCTAGGCTAAATTTAAAATCCACTCAAACAACTAGCCACACCATCTTTTACACTTTTGAAAGACTGCTCTTGTTTCATTAGTATCAAACACTTGATAGTGCCCAGAATAAGTTAAATCTTGATTTCTCCTGCATCCAATAAGGTAACGAACCTACAAGTCTGTATTTGCAGCAAGTGCTGCCAGACCGTAACAGCACCCAAGCTTGCCACAGCAAACATATATGCTTAGCAAAAGAGTCCAGTTATGCTGCAGACCTTGAAATTAAGAATTAATTGTACCACTCTGATGATGTTTGAACAGTGCTTGGCTTAGATGACTCGCTGACTCTGCCCGTGGGCTGGATACCTATGCAGGACACAGAGCTCTCAAAAGTTGTTCCTCTTTCCCTCGTCTGTTGCCAGTCCTGGGAAAGGAAAGTTCTTTGCACCAGCTTCCCTGTATGGTTGACACCAGAAAGTCCTCCTTCGTTGGCTCCGGCTGCTACCGTAAGTAATAGTCAATCACTGCAGAGAACGCAGCAAAGCCCCCACAGCCAAGGACCCCGGCTTTCAGGCCAGCTGCAAGGCAAGCGGAGAAGGCAGTTACCACCAAGGCATACACTCGGGCCTCTCTCTTGTAGCTGAGACTATATTGGCGTAGAAAGCAAAGGTCACCTAAACTAGCAGGGTTGGTCCCAGCCCCTTGTAAAATATTCCTCTCCTTGTAGTCCTGTTGAGCCTGACCCTAGAAACTGGGGCCTTTAATAAGGATTGGACGCAACCACTTGGTGGAAAGGCAGAAACAGTACTGACAGCTGTCTCCCCCCACAGAAGTTTAAACCAATCAGATTCAACGTAATAAGCTTAGTTAGAAGCTGTTCAAAAAACCATCTAATGCTTTTAGGGAAGATTAGCACTCAGGCTGTAGGGAAGCAATGGGGAACCTGTGGCCCTCCAGATGTTGTTGGACTCCAGCCCCACCCAACTTGGTTGAGGTCAGAAGTGGTGGGAGTTGTAGTCCAGCAACATCTGGATGGCTACAGGTTCCCCATCCCTGCTCTATGCTTAGGATTATGTTATTACTAGGCCATAATATATATGGCAACAGTTCTGCATGCAGCATTTTGTCATCCTTGGAATCCAGATCAGCCCAGGAACTGCTAAAAGGCAACAGTACTCACCCCGAAAGCCAATGGCTCCTCCAGTAACGCACCCACTCATAACACTGTTCTTCCAGTCAGATTTGCCTCGGTACTACAAAAGCAAGAGAGACAACATCAAGGCCCGCCACATGGACCTCTGCATACAGCATCTACTCTAAATGACTCAGGCCCCAAATGTTTGAAAGACCGCCTCCTACCCTCTCAGGTGTTACGAGTCAGCAGAGGGAGACCTCTTGGCAGTTCCTCCACCTTTGGAAATTTGGAGGGGAGGTGGCCTGGAAGAGGGCATTCTCTGTGGCAGCCCCTATGCAGTAGAATTCCCTCCCCACAGAGGTGCGCCTGACACCTTCATGGTATAGCTTTTGTCACATGCTGAAGATGCACCTCTTTAACTTGGGGCCTTTAACACCAGAGATATATATTTTTAAGATGCACTCTATTCTTCTAATTGTAAATTGTTTTAACTGATTTTAATCTTGTATTTTTATATTGTTGCAACCCGTCCTGGGACCTTATAGTAAGGGCAGATGATGATAATGATAATAATATTTTTGTACAGTGGCTTGAGGTGATCCAAAGGCTCATCTAGTCCAGCACTCTGTTCTCACATTGGCCAACCAGATTGTCCAATGGGAAGCCTGCAAGCAGAACCACAACGATTTCGCCATGCAGACAAAGGGGAACAGTGGCTTTAAGCCCAGAGTGGGTAGCAGCTCACGGTATTAAGATGTAGGACAGGGGCAGTTGCCCATTGCTGCCACCACACCACCCTTTGAATCAGAGAGGAAAATCAATACAGGAAACCAGCAGATCAAAGCCAGGAAGCTACTCACAGACTCCAGCAGGCATTCAGTGCAGGAAAACATGGCACCCACGATGGCAAAGTTCTTAGCGTAGGACATCCCTCTTTGCCCCATGTCTTTCAAGACCTCCTTGGCTGTCGGTGTGCGGTACGGATCCTTGGGGTCAAATCCCACATTGGTATCGATACCAGCCGTGAACACGCCAAAGGCGCCCCCCAGCACGAACCCTGTCAGGTGAAGAGAAACGACAGCAAGGATGATTAGTCCTGCGACATGCTACAAATGTGGGGGAAGAGCTGTAGTTCAGACTGATTTTTCACTGTAATTTTTATTGCTTCTTTAATTTCTTGTGTACAGTAGGGCCCCACTCATACGGCGGGTTGTGTTCCGGACCCCTGCTGTAAAGCGAAAACCCATTGAATAGAATGGCGCGCGATGCCCGAAAACCGCTGTAAAAGCGGAACAAGCGCCGTATGAGTGGGGCTTTAGTCTAATTGTGTCTAATTGAGACCGCTGTATTAGCCAATTGCTGTAAAGCCGGGCCCTACTGTATATAACAACTCTATAGTCAGGCTGTTCCAATGCAACCCCCCGACTCCCCCCACCCCCACTAATGCTTTCTTGCTAATAAGCAACAGTGAAGAAAATGTGCTAAGTGTTTATAAGCAGATATACAAAACTTCATGACTACTATTGAGCTTTGAGGGCTCTAAAGCACCACATCGATTCCTTTATACAGCATTCAAGGCTCAACAGTAGTAAGGATGTTTCCCAGATGCTCCCAAACGACTATGCCTGTATTTACAGCACTGAAATCCTCCCGATTAGTTATACAATCAAATATACTGTGGGCTCTAATGAAACTTTTGACAGGCCTTGCTGCATCATAGGGTTGTATCCAATTTTAGTCCTACACCATGGACTCTCCATTGTGGAGTCCCCCAGGGATCGGTCTTGTCCCCCATGCTTTTCAACATCTACATGCAGCCGCTGGGTGCGGTCATCAGGAGTTTTGGAGTGCGTTGCCATCAGTACGCTGATGACACGCAGCTCTATTTCTCCTTTTCATCTTCCTCAGGTGAGTCTGTTGATGTGCTGAACCGTTGCCTGACCGTGATAATGGACTGGATGAGAGCTAATAAACTGAGACTCAATCCAGACAAGACCGAGACATTGTTGGTGAACGCCTTCCCTGCTCAGATGGTGGATGCTTACCCTGTTCTGGATGGGGTTACACTCCCCCTGAAAGAACAGGTACGTAGTTTGGGGGTTCTTCTCGACTCTTCCTTGTCTCTCGAGGCCCAAGTGGCCTCGGTGGCACGGAATGCGTTTTACCATCTTCGTCTGGTAGCCCAACTACGCCCCTATCTGGACAGGGACGACCTCGCCTCCGTTGTCCACGCTCTGGTAACTTCAAGATTGGATTACTGTAATGCGCTCTACGTAGGGCTGCCCCTGAAGACAATTCGGAAGCTTCAGCTGGTGCAGAACGCAGCTGCCAGATTAGTGACGAGGACCAGTCGGTCTTCGCATATAACACCTGTCCTGGCGCGTCTGCACTGACTTCCTATTTGCTTCCGGGCGAGATTCAAGGTGCTGGTTTTGACCTATAAAGCCTTACACGGCGTGGGACCTCAATACCTTGTGGAACGCCTCTCTCACTATGAACCTACCCGTTCACTTCGTTCAGAATCTAAGGCCCTCCTCCGGGTACCAACCCATCGGGAAGCCCGGAGGGTGGTTACGAGATCTAGGGCCTTTTCTGTGGTGGCCCCCGAGTTGTGGAACAGCCTCCCCGAAGAGGTACGCCTGGCGCCTACACTTCCATCTTTTCGGCGCCAGGTAAAGACCTTTTTATGCTCCCAGGCACTTTAATCTTCTTAACTTTTTTAATCTTTTAATCTGTATTTTAATTTTTGTAGTATTTATTTTGTTTTTGCTGTGCTTTTCGTTGTTTGTTTGTAAATGTTTTGTATTTTTATTATGATATATTGTATTTTATTTTGTTTGTTCACCGCCCTGAGAGCTATTTCGCTAAGGGCGGTATATAAATTGAAATAATAAATAAATAAATAAATACACGGAACAGACCCATTGAAATCAACGGCCGTGCCTAGCTTAGGTTCATTATTTCAGCGGGTCAACTCTGAGTAAAACTTTGTTAGAATATAACCTGTTAATAAGCATAATTTATATGGCGCTCTAAAAGAGCTACATGTACTTGTCTTTGGCAGTCATTCTCGCAACAACCCTATACAGTAAGGCCAGTGTTTGTTAGCCCCATGTTGTAGATGCAGAGCGATCCAACATTATATATAATAAAAATGATCCATAATTATTGTTATAAGCCACAAACATATTGTGGGTCCAAGGAAAACTTCCAACAGGCCTCGTGTCATCACTAAAAAGCACAACTGCCGCAGCGCTCGAAAAGAATTTAATGTGCTTTTCTCTTGCGGCTCTTCTTGTGACAACCCTGCAACGTAGGCCAATGTTGGTTAGCCCCGTGTTGCTGAAGCTGAAAGGGGCAACACTGTAATAATAATTTTAAAAGTCCACAATTATTGTTATATACACCAATGGCCCGAAAAAAGTACTTGATAATAATCATACTTTTGATACTAATACGGAAAATTTATGCAGCGCCCGAAAATGCTCGTTCGCGCGCCAACCCTGCAAGGTAGACCGCTGGTAAGGCCCAAGAGCGAACTTTTTTTTTTTTAAGTAAATTCCTCTTTTTTCTACTCCCCTCACCGACCCACCCCCGACGCAGGCCAGCACCGCCTTGAAGCCGCAACTCTCCATAGCCCGCTCGATCATCTTCTGTTCGAGGCTCTTGGTCGGCGCCGGGAAGCCGCCGAGGGCGGCCGGGTCCAAGGCCCGCGCTTGCCTCGGGCCGCGCTTCTCGCCCACCAAATACTCCAGCAAAAGGCTGTACTGCAGTGCCGGGGCCGGGCCGGGCGTCGCCCCCGCTTCATCGGACCCGCTCGTGCCTGTGGCAGAAGACGCCGCCATGACCGTTCTTCTTCCCCTCAGAAAACGAACACTACAGCCCCCGTCATGCCTTGCGCG
Source organism: Rhineura floridana (assembly GCF_030035675.1). Lineage (NCBI taxonomy): Eukaryota > Metazoa > Chordata > Lepidosauria > Squamata > Rhineuridae > Rhineura > Rhineura floridana. The sequence continues at coordinate 18,218,535 of NC_084500.1, read as the reverse complement.
CAGCGCCCGGCTCTCCTGATAGGATTCCTTTCCGCAGAGGCTCATGGGAAATGAGACTGCCTGGCTGTTTAAAAAAAAGAACACCGCCTAGGTGCCGCTCTGCGCAAGCGCTTATCTCGCCCAATGGCGCCTCTCGCCTCTCCCAAAACTACGACTCCCGGCATTCACTCGCAGGCGTGTCGGCCGATGCGGATGGGCTGGAGCAGGATGGGGTTTGTAGTTTTTGGGATGGCGGGGAGCGTTGACTTGCGCGAGGTGGCCCTCTGTCGGCCATGCTAGGAGCCGTCGCACAGAAGAGAGTTTGCCAAGGACCAAAGAGGAGCATCTCTGGAAGGGACAGGTAAGGGGGCTTCAGGTGAGACAGGCCTGGAGGAGGCTTTTTTTAAGGGTGGTGCTGTTGGAGAAAAGAGACTCCCAATAATTCTGAAGCGGGGGCTGAGATTGTTTAGGAGTGTTCCATTATTATATTTTATATTCCGTCTATAATTATATTAATATAAATAGTGATATTTCAACTGTTTTGTGACTACTGCTCCCATTGCTCTTTTAGACTTTAATTCTTATGCTTGTTTTCTGGTATGTTTTAAACACGAGTGTTTTTAATATTTGGATGGAATTGTTTTATTGTGTGTTTTCAAGGGCGTGGGCTCTCTAAGTGAATTTGTGTTTCTAAATGCCTTGGGAGCCATTCGGGCATGTAATTTAATAAATAATGGTCACCACAATGTTCTGTTATTTGGGGGGGGCAAAGCTGTCCTAGGTTGCCAACTGACCAGGTCTGCTTTAATTGTCGCGAAAAAAAATAAGGATTGGGAATCTGAGCAGTTGTGTTACTGCGTTTCTGTCAGACTCTTCGTCCGAGGTGGTTTCTCCTATCCTGTTTTTATCCTCGCAACAACCTTGTGAGGTAGTTTAGGCTGAGGGGGCAGCTGGCCCAAGGTCAACCAGTAAGCTACATGGCTGAGTGGAGATTTCAACCTGAATCACCCTGGGCCTAGCTGGACTCTCTCTATCCACTAGGTCTGAAGGCATAATGAAATTTTTAAAAAGGAATCTTTCTGTTACCTAATGGCATTCTTGGAAGAATTGACAATATTTGATCATGGCTGAATAAGATGTGGTCGGTTGACTATATATATATATATGACCAATCAATTGAGTGGTGCACAAATCCTAATTAAAAGTTGAGAGCGAGAGGCAGGTGAGACAGTAAATAAGTTTTTTCAGAGATTTGAAGGAGGTTTGGAAGTGATGGGGCGGAGGACCTACCATTAGATAGTTGATTTACAAATGGTCAGCAAATACTTAATTATTTTATTATTTTACCCCCACCCCACCCCACTCAGGAGGAGAAGCATTTGTGGGATATTCTGCCTCAGCTGTCCAAATAATTTGGACAGCCTTCGCTGCTCTGCATCCGAACTTGGCAGGATGAGGGTGGGGAAGTCACATCCTTTTCTGCTTCACCTCAGGCAACAAAATGTCTTGAGCCCAGCCCTGGCAGGTCTGTTTTTTTTTCATAGTGTACTCGTTTTCACCTCTGAGACTAAACAGGTGTAAATTTTTTAATTGCCTGCCAAACCTGTCTAGACAGAGGAAACAAGACAGATATGTGTGTGTCTGTATGCATCATGGGGCACAGTGGCTGTCTCCAAGATACCTCCAGCCTAAAGCTGGCTGCTATTGTTGTTGTTGCCTGCCCCTCACCAGTAGGTCCCAGAGCAGGTTTCAGAAATTTTAAATATAGTGTTGTGACACCAATAGTTGTGGCTGCCTTATACCAGTTCAGCTTCAGACTCTTTGTCAGTCTAGCTTGGTATGGCCTTCTCTGACTGGCAGCAGCTCTCCAGGGTTTCAGATAAGAGGTCTTTCCTAACTCCACCTGGAGAGACCAGGGATTGGACCTGGGGCCTTGTGTGTTCAAAATGGGTACTCCACCACTGAGTGATGGGCCTTCCCCTAAAAATAAAGCAAGATTCCAGTCCTCATAGAGCTAAGGGGCTCATCCTAACCTGTGGACTCGCATCACAAAGACCAGGACAAGCACTCTTCTTCTGCTTCAAAGAGGAAGGGGGTGTTTTAGCGCTGAGCTGTGGTCCGTCTCCTTTAATAAAAATAAGCCAACTGGGAAGGCTGTACTGGTTTGCTTGTGCTTGTTGCTCTTAGCATTAGAGCTGTGGATTCAAACCACACCTTTCCCAGCCACAGGGAGGCTCTGGATCCATATGCAAGGCTTGGCTAGGGCGAATCATTTTGGGATGAGAGGAGGGCCGTAGCTCAGTGGCAGAGCCCCTGCTTTGCATGCAGAAGGCCCCAGCTTCAATCCCCAATGGCATCTCTTAGTCGGGCTGGGAGAGACTCCCTGTCTGAAACCCTGAAGAGCTGCTGCCAGTCAATGCAGATGATGCTGAGCTAGATGGAACAATGGTCTGACATCAGTGTAAGGCAGCTCCCTTGGTGCCTATGTTTGACAATGCACCTTTTAACTAAAAGCCCCTTATCTAAAAGCCCTGCTGCCAGTCAGAGTAGGCAACGCTGCGCTAGATGGACCAAAGGCTCTGACTCGGTATAAGGCATATTCCTGTGCTCCTCTGAAAGGTTTCCAGAGTCATATCCTGGAAAAACACGTGTGACTTTAAGGGTGGGGACATGTCTTGGTGGCAGTGCACTTTCAGTGAAGACCATTGGTCACAGGGCAAGGAAAGACCTTGGAGGGAGCCACCTTTGCTCAGTGGCGAAGCCGCTGCAGTGAGTCCCAGGGTCAATCTGCATGGCAAAGACCTCAGCATCCCCAAGTAGGGCTGTGAAAGTCCCTTGTCTGAAATCCTGGTGAGCCACTGCCAGTCAGTGTAGTCAATATTGAGCTGGATGGACCAATGGTCCAACTCAGTATAAGACATCTAGTAATCAGGGCCAGCCCTCCCATTAGGCAGGTCTAGATGGACCAATAGTCCAACTCAGTATAAGACACCTTCTAATCGGGGCCGGCTCTCCCATTAGGCAGATCTGACTTGGGATGAAGTTACATCGTACGTTCAAAAAGTTTTTGCCAGTTTCCATGCCATGATGCCGGGTGTGTGTGTGTGTGTGTGTGTGTGTGTGTGTGTGTGTGTGTGTGTGTGTGTGTGTGTGTGTGTGTGTGTGTGTGTGTGTGTGTGTGTGTGTGTGTGTGTGTGTGTGTGTGTGTGTGTGTGTGTGTGTGTGTGTGTTGTTAAAGACCCACGTCTTTCATCGGTCATCCATTCAACATGCATGCTGCGTTACATAATACGGCCAGCCCTGCTGCTGTGACTTGAAGTTTGTGCAAAATGCAGGTTTGCCTTCTAAATCTGGACGGGAGGCAAGGGTTGCAGGGAGCTGAGCAAAGCCGTTCCATCACCTCGTTCGCTTGCATTGTCGGCGGACTTGTTTTCCACAACCCGGCATGTTCCTACCCACCCGGTGCTGAAGAATAATAATTTCTCCTCCCTGCTCCCCCTTTAAATATCCCGTCGCCATGGTGACCACTGGAACAGGGTGCCTCTCTGTCAGAAGGATGCCAGCCTTCCCCTGAGCGACAGTAGCATGAGGGTTGCTGTGGCGAAGATAATGGTTTTGCTATTTTTAATAAAGTGTGTGCAGTTGGCATGGAAAGTGGCACGATTGGTGGTTTGGTATAGGGAACTTGGTGCAGGAGGGAAGGGAGGCTATTCTCTATAGCTAGGGGGATCGCTGTACTGCTTGAGTGAAACAGAGGTTGGGGGGCAGGGTTATAGCTCGATGGTAGACCAGGCCTTGATCTGGATCTTGAGTAGAAAAATTGGGGGAAACTTGACTTTTCAATCTGAGATCCTGAAGCAGGGGTATGGGATTTTTTTCAGTCTGGGGGCCACATTCCTTTCTGGGCAACCTTCTGAGGGCCACCTGCCACTGGTGGGTGGGCCAGAGGCAGAAGTGGGTGGAGCAACAAGCTTAAAATTTACCTTTGTACTGTAGGCTAGTTTCAACACACACTCGGATACCCCTCTCTGTCGTTCATCCAAGCAAGCAAGAGGCATCATCGGAGTTCAAGGACACATTTCCAGCCAGGCAAAAACACTCAAGGAAGGTGTAAAGCAAAAGGCCAGTGTGGGGTGTAGCCTAGAGGGAGTTCCAAGGGCCAAACAGAGATGACTCGGGGGCCGCGTGAATATCCAGCCGGAAAGTTGCAACTAGTCAGAGGAGATGGTTGCGGCCTAGAATGCCTTTTTTGCAGCCCATGATTTGGGCGTCATTGGGTTGGCAGGGGAGCATGAATATGTGCCTTATGATAAACAATTGTCCATCTCTTGGCCATGGATGCCTCCCTTAAGCTCTTAACACTCATGTTTTCTCCAGACATGTAGTGCGTTTGTTATAGAACCAGCATTTTTTCCCTCTCATCTGCCTGAGTGATCCGACTCAACTCTCCCTTGGGACTTTTTGTGTTCGGTATGCCCTTGGTGGGATATATATATATATATATATATATCCCCCCACCCCCTGTCCTGTTTCGTGATGTTCATGCTCCACCCATGCACTGTACCTGCTGTTTCGGAGCGTCCAAAATCTCGAGGCGTTAGCGGTTCAGCTAGTGAGACAGGGGGTGGGGAAGCAGGCCAACAACTCAGCTGTTTTTGTTTTAGCCACATCAGTTTCCTTGCCCAAAGGCAGCCGCCTTATTAAATTCAACACAGACGGCTTCAAGTGTTTTTTATGTCAGCAACTCTGGCCAGATCTTCCTCTGTTTCTCTCTCCACCTCCCCCCCTCACTCCCACTTCCTTCAAGCCACAAAGGTTGGGAGTTTATTATTTGTTTGTTTACGGTATTAGCCCCAAAGGCTGTCCTCAAGCTTGCAGTGGAAAAAAAGACATGACACATGAGGAAAAAGCAATAGGAGGGAGGAGGGGAAAGCAAAGCTCAAGGGCAAATTCTCAAGATACAATCCTTATAACACAGTTAGGAGCAGTAACTCCTTGCCAGAGTTGTTGGTGGTTTGGGTGTCCTGCCCTTGATAAAGAGCGTTGTCTCCCCCCCATCGCCCAATCAGATCTAGGAGCACAACAGGTGACAACATCCCAGCTATTCTGAGTCTTGGTGGAGGGTAGATTCTTCACTGGAGGGGGCTTGATGGAGTTTAGCAACAGTGGTGTTAAGACTTGGGCCTGTAGTTTCTTCTGGGCTGGGCGTGAGGACTGGAAGCTACCCTGGAGAGATTGGACAAAGCTTCAAGAGGCCCTTTGAATGCTGGTACATTGGGCATGGTGGTGGTGGAGGCCTGTTTATTTATTATTACATTTATATCCCACCTTGCCCTCCAGGGAGCTCAAGTGGTGTGTATACATGCTTGTCCTGCACTTTCCTTTTTCTCCTCACAATAACCCTGTGAGGTAGGTTAGGTTGAGGGAGATAGCAACTGGCCCAAAGTCACCCTTTGTGCCTGAGGGAGGATTTGAACCCTGGTCTCTCAGGCCATAGTCTGAAGGCTCAAACCACTGCACCGCATTGGTGTAGACAATGAAAAGCAAAGTCTATCATCACACGGCATGCAATTCATGGAATTTGCTGCCTCAGCAATATGTGTTGGCTGTCATTGGCTTAGATGGCTTTAAAAGGAGGGTTAGACACATTTTCATGGAAGAGGCAGAAAGGTCTACCAGTGGCTCTGTGGGACCTCCAGGTTTATTAGCAGTCTATCCCTGATTGCCAGTTGGCTATTGCCTTTAAGCCTTGCTTGTGGGCTTCCTGTTGGGGGGCTCTGTTCGGCCACTGCAGGAACCAGGATGCTGGAGTAGCGCGGACCTTTGGTCGGATCCAGTCGGGTGCCTCTTGTATCCTTACACGAGGAAGCTCCTAGACATGCAACCGCATCCTCTGGTATTAGATATGATTGCTAAATGGAGCTTCCAGGTTCAGAGGCAGTCTGTCTGAAAAGCAGCTGGCCCAGGAGGCATGACCCATAAACATCCATCTTTGCGGAAAGCTTAAAACACATGCACACACAAATCTTGTCTGGATTGGGACTGAGGTTGGTGTGGGATATAATTGGGCAGATCCACGGAAGAGCCTGTAGGGGTGCAGGACTGAATTTGCACTTGTCTTAGCTGAGCTGTGCTATGCTTTTGTGCAGGTTTATTTTGTACATAAGGAGAGTGTGGCTGCTGTTCCTGCATCCTGTTCTCACAGTGGGCAAACAGATGCCTGCAAGCAGGATTTGAGTGCGACAGCGTAATTCATAATGGTTCTGATCTTACTCTCCATAAGGTTTGCAGTCCTTCCTGTTTTGAATCCTTTGCAGTTTCCATCACGGCATGTGCTTCAAGCCCTCCTCTGGGCCATTCGTGACTCGTTGCAAAAAAAAAAAAAAGAAGCATGTGGGCTGAGAGGAAGATTTAGGGAGGGAAGCAGAGAGAGGTCAAAAGTGAACCAAGAGGCCTGAAGGACTCGAACAAGAACAGAGAATTACAGAAGCAAAACCAGAGTCTGGCTATTGCCAGGCCTTGCCTGAACCCAGGAAACCCTGAAGACTGGCGCAGAGATGTCTCTGGTGAGCAAAGCCGTTCTGCAGGCCGGGGGGACGGAGCTGCCTTTTCCCACTGCCTTGGCATCTCCCTGTTCCAGCCATGCTCCTCTTCATCCTCACTTGAGGACTGTCAGCCTCTGCAGCAGGGGAACCTCAGGCCAGGGGCCAAATGAGCATCTCTCCCCCCTCCAAGCCTCTCTATCTGGGCCTGGGACCTTCCCCCAGCCACGCCCCCTCTCCCCCAGGCCATCAGCACCCTCACTGGCCCCTGCTTCACAACCTCCGGCCCTCTGTGAGTGTTAGGATGTGCCCTTTGATCATTTGATCACGCCTCTTGCTTGTCCAGTTGGAGAACAGAGAGAAGGAGGGGTGTTGAAACAAGCCTACTGCGCAAAGGTAAAATTCACATCAGTTGCTCCACCTACTTTTGCCTCTGGCCACACCCACCACTGGCACATGGCCCCGGGAAGGTCACCCAGGAGGGAATGTGGCGCTTGGGCTGAAGAAAGATTCCCCACCTCTGCTTGCTTGCTTGCTTGCTTGCTTGCTTGCTCTTTCAATCTATCTATCTGTTGCCCCCACAATGAAACTCAAAGCAACTTGTAACATTAAAAAGAGATGTAAAAACGAGGATGAAAACATCCTAAAATATTCACAAGATACATAAAAACAAGATCCAATACCTGACTAAAAGCAGCAGAAAAATTAAACTCCCTGGGCGAATTCGAGTGTTTTTACCTGGCACCTAAAAACAGACAGTGATGGTGCCAGGCAGTGCCTCCCCGGGGAGAGCATTCCACGAATGAGGAGCCACCACTGAGAAGGCCCGTTATCGTGTTGCTCTCCAGACTTGGATGCAGCCAATTGGAAACCATGCCAGGATGATGGGCCCTCAGATTTGAGGCAGATGCTCATTGAAGGCACCTTCTGGACACATGTAGCATCAGAAGGAAAAGTGAGCCAGGCTTTTGTGTGTGGGGGTGTGTGCGCTAGTAATGTCCCTGAGCACCCCAGAAGGAGCTTTGGGAACTAGGTGATGTGAGACATATGCCGGCCCTGACAACTGCGATGAAATTATTGCAACGCTGCACACACAAGGCAATAAATTTGCAAAAGGCAGGCAGAGCACCCTAGGAGCATAGGAATCTGCCTTATCCCAGGTCAAGCTGTTTCCTCATCCAGCCCAGAACCTCCCTCAACCTGGTACCTTCCAGATGTTCTTGGACTACAACTCCCAACTACAACTACAACTGGTCGGGGATGATGGGAGTTGTAATGCAAAACAGGCTGGGGAATGAAGGCTGACTCTGACTACCAGCATTTCTCTAGACTAGAGCACCGTTTCCCAACTAGTGGGCCACCAGATGCTGTTGGACCACAATTCCCATCTTTCCTGACCATTGGCAATGCGGGCTGAGGCTGATGACAGCTGTGATCCAACAACATCTGGTGGCCCACTAGTTGGGAAAGGGTGCTCTAGAGTCTCAGACTGACAGGTCCTCCCCAACATCTGCTAACTGACCCCCCAATGCCAGGAATCAAACTTGGGACCTTCTGGATGCAAAGCAGGTGCTCGACCACTGAGCTATACTGTTCTTATTTGGGGGTAGATCAACCCCCTCTCTGAATTCTTTGTTATGCTCCTACCTCTTTGTGATGGTAGAGTAAAAAAAAAGAAGAATCTGGAAACAGAATGCAGTGCATGACTGTAACTTTTCTAGCTCTATATAGTATATCCTAGAGCCAGTGTGGTGTAGTGGTTAAGGTGCTGGACTAGGACCTGGGAGACCAGGGTTCGAATCCCCACGCAGCCATGAAGCTCACTGGGTGACCTTGGGCCAGTCACTGCCTGTCAGCCTCAGAGGAAGACAATGGTAAGCCCCCTCTGACTACCGCTTGCCATGAAAACCCTATTCATGGGGTTGCCATAAGTCGGGATCGACTTGAAGGCAGTCCATCCATCCATAGTATATCCTGTGACTTGGGCTGAATGCTATGGAGAAGCACCTGACTTGGGCTGGTAAACACCCACTGCCTTGGTCGCCTGGGGTCAGTAAGAACTGCTCTCCAAGGGACCAACCAGCAAAACCGTTCTAAAGGATTCTTCCTCTTTCTCTCTCTCTCCCCCAGGATCCAAATGACCAATAGTTATGTTTGGTGTAGGCAGGGAGGCTTGGTGAAATTTTCTTTCTGCTACTGCTGTGCCTGTCTGCAAGGTCAGAGACAGAGCAACATGCTGCAGGGGGGGCATTGTGAAGTCCCCTTTCTCAGAAGCTTCTTCTTTTTTTGACAAAACATACAGGGAAGATGTCTTGTCAGAGGCAGCTTTGATCCAAGACAGTGCTGGCAGGCCGTGGGTTGAACTGGGCTGTCTTCCAGGCTCCTTCCCTTGCAAAGGCTGCAGCCAAAGGACCTGTGCTTCTCTGCAGAGAAAATGGGATCAGGGCCTGTGTCTCGTCATCTAATGATGGGCCTTTCCAAACATACCCATTGTGGTTTCCAAGTCACCGCCTCTGCTGTGATTAAAGTGTTTTGCAAAGAGGCCACGTATCCCTCGCCTGTCCCATTCCTCAGTTTCCCTTCCTCCGAGCCAAGCCACACCTTTGGGAGGGCAGCACTAGTGATCTGACTCCCCGGTCCTCTCCACTTACGAGTTTGTCAATTCAACAAGTGTGAAAAGCTGCCTTTTATACCACATTGGCTTCTTTGTCCTTCTGGCCTAGTACTGTCTGCTCTGACTGGCAGCAACTCTCCAGTACATCTGGCAGAGGAGGGTCTTCCCCATCACCACCAACCTGGGACCTTCTGCATGCAAAGTAGGGGCTCTACCACTGACCTATGGCCCTATGCCATAAGAACCTAGGAAGGTTCCTTTATACAGGGTCAGACCCTTGATCCATCTACCTCAGTATTGCCTACACTGACTGGCAGCAGCTTCAGTCAGGGGCCATGCCCAGCCCTTCCTAGAGAAGCCATTTGGGATTGAACCTGGGACCTTCTGCATGCAAATCAGATACTCTACCACTGGGCGATGGTCCTTTTTTTCTCAGACAGGGGGGACCCCTGTTCCTTAATGCTAAGTGCATAGTTGCACAGCATTGAGGGAAAGGCACTCAGTGCATGCTCAGAGGGACTACTTTCCTTTATCCTTTCACTTCCTATCAATTAAAGATTGATTTGTTAGCCACCTAATACAGGGCAGTCTCTTACAACCAAGTTTAAAAACAGACAGACCTGTTGAAAGCGGCTATCTAAATTTAACAGATCAATGTATAAAACTTTTTTTAAAAAATAGCCTTCACAGTGCAGGGTGGCAGTGGAACCTTATCAGCAATCCAGAGCAATGCTACCGTAAAGCCTTGATATAGCTGAATCATATTCCATCAAATGGCAGCGAGCTTAACCTGGTGCTCAAAAAAATATCTGTGATGGCCCCAGGAAGGCCCTGCTGGAGACAGCATTCCACGGGTGAGGGGGGTGGGGAACGGCCAAAAGGACCTCTCGCTTTTTGCCATCCTCCAGAAGAACATCAGAAGAGCCTGGTCTGCTGGATCAGGCCAAAGGGGGCCTATCGCAGACCAGCATCCTGTTCTCACAGTGGCCAGCCAGGTTCCTCTCTTCCCCACTTGCAATTCCCAGCAATTGGCATTCAGAGGCATATTGCCTCTGATAGCGGAGGTAGAACATAGCCATTGTGGCTAGTGGCTGCTGATAGCCTTCTCCTCCATGAATTTGTCTAATTCTCTTTTAAAGCCACCCTAATTGGTGGCCATCGCTGCGTGTTAACTATGCGTTGTGTGAAGAAGTCCTTTATTTTCTCTGTCCTAAATCTTTGATGTCCACAAGTGTTCTGAGAAGGAGAAAATCTGTTCTCGGTCCACTTTCTCCACACCATACATCATTTTGTTACACTCAGGGGGTCTTAGACCCTTTACTTTTTTGGGAGCAGAGTCCCTGTGTCTGCAGCATCCCATGAGCCAACCAGCACGAGAGGAGAATGTATTAGCCAGAGACTGTATTAGCTACTGGGAAGAATCTTCTAGCATGCTTCCTTAAGAACATAAGAACATAAGAAGAACCTGCTGGATCAGGCCAGTGGCCCATCTAGTCCAGCATCCTGTTCTCACAGTGGCCAACCAGGTGCCTGGGGGAAGCCCGCAAGCAGGACCCGAGTGCAAGAACACTCTCCCCTCCTGAGGCTTCCGGCAACTGGTTTTCAGAAGCATGCTGCCTCTGACTAGGGTGGCAGAGCACAGCCATTATGGCTAGTAGCCATTGATAGCCCTGTCCTCCATGAATTTGTCTAATCTTCTTTTAAAGCCGTCCAAGCTGGTGGCCATTACTGCATCTTGTGGGAGCAAATTCCATAGTTTAACTATGCGCTGAGTAAAGAAGTACTTCTTTTGTCTGTCCTGAATCTTCCAGCATTCAGCTTCTTTGAATGTCCACGAGTTCTAGTATTATGAGAGAGGGAGAAGAACTTTTCTCTATCCACTTTCTCAATGCCGTGCATAATTTTATACACTTCTATCATGTCTCCTCTGACCCGCCTTTTCTCTAAACTAAAAAGCCCCAAATGCTGCAACCTTTCTTCATAGGGGAGTCGCTCCTTCCCCTTGATCATTCTGGTTGCCCTCTTCTGAACCTTTTCCAACTCTATAATATCCTTTTTGAGATGAGGCGACCAGAACTGTACACAGTATTCCAAATGCGGCCGCACCATAGATTTATACAACGGCATTATGATATCGGCTGTTTTATTTTCAATACCTTTCCTAATTATTGCTAGCATGGAATTTGCCTTTTTCACAGCTGCCGCACACTGGGTCGACATTTTCATCGTGCTGTCCACTACAACCCCGAGGTCACTCTCCTGGTCGGTCACCGCCAGTTCAGACCCCATGAGCGTATATGTGAAATGAAGATTTTTTGCTCCAATATGCATAATTTTACACTTGTTTATATTGAATGGCATTTGCCATTTTTCCGCCCATTCACTCAGTTTGGAGAGGTCTTTTTGGAGCTCTTCGCAATCCCTTTTTGTTTTAACAACCCTGAATAATTTAGTGTCGTCAGCAAACTTGGCCACTTCACTGCTCACTCCTAATTCTAGGTCATTAATGAACAAGTTGAAAAGTACAGGTCCCAATACCGATCCTTGAGGGACTCCACTTTCTACAGCCCTCCATTGGGAGAACTGTCCGTTTATTCCTACTCTCTGCTTTCTGCTTCTTAACCAATTCCTTATCCACAAGAGGACCTCTCCTCTTATTCCATGACTGCCAAGCTTCCTCAGAAGCCTTTGGTGAGGTACCTTGTCAAACGCTTTTTGAAAGTCTAAGTACACTATGTCCACTGGATCACCTCTATCTATATGCTTGTTGACACTCTCAAAGAATTCTAATAGGTTACTGAGACAGGACTTTCCCTTGCAGAAGCCATGCTGGCTCTGCTTCAGCAAGGCTTGTTCTTCTATGTGCTTAGTTAATCTAGCTTTAATCATACTTTCTACCAGTTTTCCAGGGACAGAAGTTAAGCTAACTGGCCTGTAATTTCCGGGATCCCCTCTGGATCCCTTTTTGAAGATTGGCGTTACATTTGCCACTTTCCAGTCCTCAGGCACGGAGGAGGACCCGAGGGACAAGTTACATATTTTAGTTAGCAGATCAGCAATTTCACCTTTGAGTTCTTTGAGAACTCTCGGGTGGATGCCATCCGGGCCCGGTGATTTGTCAGTTTTTATATTGTCCATTAAGCTTAGAACTTCCTGTCTCGTTACCACTATTTGTCTCAGTTCCTCAGAATCCCTTCCTGCAAATGTTAGTTCAGGTTCAGGGATCTGCCCTATATCTTCCACTGTGAAGACAGATGCAAAGAATTCATTGAGCTTCTCTGCAATCTCCTTATCGTTCTTTAGTACACCTTTGACTCCCTTATCATCCAAGGGTCCAATTGTCTCCCTAGATGGTCTCCTGCTTTGAATGTATTTATAGAATTTTTTGTTGTTGGTTTTTATGTTCTTAGCAATGTGCTCCTCAAATTCTTTTTTAGCATCCGTTATTGTCTTCTTGCATTTCTTTTGCCAGAGTTTGTGTTCTTTTTTGTTTTCTTCATTTGGACAAGACTTCCATTTTCTGAAGGAAGACTTTTTGCCTCTAAGAGCTTCCTTGACTTTGCTCGTTAACCATGCTGGCATCTTCTTGGCCCTGGCGGTACCTTTTCTGGTATGCGGTATGCACTCCAGTTGAGCTTCTAATATAGTGTTTTTAAACAACTTCCAAGCATTTTCGAGTGATGTGACCCTCTGGACTTTGTTTTTTAGCTTTCTTTTTACCAATCCCCTCATTTTTGTGAAGTTTCCTCTTTTGAAGTCAAATGTGACCGTGTTGGATTTTCTTGGCAATTGGCCAGTTACATGTATGTTTAATTTAATAGCACTGTGGTCACTGCTCCCAATCGGTTCAACAACACTTACATCTCGCACCAGGTCCCGGTCCCCACTGAGGATTAAGTCCAGGGTTGCTGTCCCTCTGGTCGGTTCCATGACCAACTGATCTAGGGAATAGTCTAGAATAGTTTAGAATATCTAGAAACTTTGCTTCTTTGTCATGACTGGAACACATATGCAGCGAGTCTATGTCCGGGTAGTTGAAGTCACCCATTACTACCACATTTCCTAGTTTGGATGCTTCCTCAATTTCATATCTCATCTCAAGGTCTCCCTGAGCATTTTGATCAGGGGGACGATAGATCGTTCCCAGTATTAAGTCCCTCCTGGGGCACGGTATCACCACCCACAACGATTCTGTGGAGGAGTCTGCCTCTTTTGGGGTTTCGAGCTTGCTGGATTCAATGCCTTCTTTCACGTATAGAGCGACTCCGCCACCAATACGTCCTTCCGATATAGTTTATATGCAGGGATAACCGTATCCCACTGGTTTTCTCCATTCCACCAGGTCTCGGTTATGCTCACTATATCAATGCTCTTCTCTAAGACCAAGCACTCCAGTTCTCCCATCTTGGTTCGGAGGCTCCTAGCATTAGCATTAGCGTACTTTTCCTGCTGAATGGAGCCAGTCAGAGTGAAAGGAGGTGAGTCAGCCACCGAGAAGACTCTTCTCAGTAGTTAACACACTCCGCTTTCATGCTGATTGGCTCCGGGGGCGTCTGTTGTTGTGAGAAAAGGCATTAACAAAGACAGAGAAGCAGAAAGCAGTATTCAAACCTGGCCAGGATATTCCATAATAGTAGGTTGTATAATGTGAGCAGGGGTCTGGCTGTGAGGGGGTTTAACTGCAGCTATCAGGAAGGGACCCTGCACTTCTGAATTTGCCACCACACTACTGATTACGCTTCTGTCGAGTCGCCTCTTTCTTGCCTTTCTCTAAGCTTAAAAAGCCCCCAATGCTGCTCCAGCCCCTTGATCATTTTGGTTGCCTTTTCCACGATACCCTCCAAGCCGCAGATGAGAGGGGCACGGCCCAAGGAGGAGGGATTGGCCAACAAAAAGAGCAATTGTTCCTGGGTGGCTTTCATTTAATTTTTCTTGAGTCTGGGGCACAACATCCGTGGCAAGGCAAAGCCGAGAAATGTCACGTGTGTCCAGTCTACAAAAGCAAATGAAAAGAGGAACCGTCTCAGGTAGCGCTTCCCTTTTCACATCTCTTTTGCCTCTGCAAAGCTTCTGCTTTTTATTAGTGTTATGATGTTTTTCCTCTCTCTTGCCCCCCTCCTCTTTGGGGGGAAGCTTATAAAAATGCTTGCGTGGAAAACAATTCGGTGTCCAAAAATACAACGCTTGGAAATGCAGCCAGGAAGCAGAAAGCTGTGGTGTGAGTTCTTTTTTAACTGATCCCTTGAGCACAAACACTGATATTTCCCCACACACACGCTTGGCTTTCTCTGTTGGCAGAATAATGGAAGCAGTTTAACGGAAACTCTTAAATTAGCAGCAGGACAGAGGGGCAAAGGTGGGAGGAGGAGGAGGAGGAGGAGAGGACTGTGGTCTTTTCTGGCCTTGGCACTGCAAGGCTGATGAACAGGTCTCTGTCAAAGCTTCCAAAACGGAAGACCAGATTTTCTCCCGCAGAAGTCTGCATTCCACCCACGCGTTGCATTCCACAAATGATGGCCGTTGGCCCCGTTTCCCTTCCACTTGCCATGCGGAGGACAGAGGAGGCAGCTCCTCAAAGCACAGAGACATCTCCCCACTGACCCAGCCCTTCCCAAATTACCTCTTTCAGCCCACTGGGAATCTTATTCGGCAAATCTTCTGACTCCTGAGATCACTCCAGGAATTGCCTGTGTGTTTTCATGGGCATATCTGCATCCATGAGGACTAGAAACTTAGGGGGGAAAACACCGGAGCTTAAATTCTCAGGAAGATTAATTCTGCTGGGTTTTATAGTGCCTCTTTAAACTGTTGCTATGTAATGTTATTGTGAGTTGTCCTGGGCTTCCTGTTATGCTGGTGGGGGGGACGGGGGGAGGGTTGAGTGATAAATCTGAAATAATAATCGTGACAGCACATTCTGCGTATTTTTGTGCTCTGCAGACTCTTACCGTATACCCTGCCCTTCTTCAACCTGGTGCTCTCCAGAGGTTTTGGACTACAACTCCCATCACCCCAACTGGCACAGCTGGGGCTGATGGGAGTTATAGTTCAAAACCTCTGCAAGCACCCAGGTTGGGTGCTGAGATATTACACTGTCCAGTCTCCTTATGTAGACCTGCTGAGGAAGTATTTTATAGCCCCATGGTTTGGATGGTGTGTATCTAAGTTCTCCTTCCACTCGCTCCTCTTCGTCCCACAGTCTGTGCTCTTGTTTCACCCTTGAGGATTATTTTGCTTTTTGGAGCTGAGGCTGGGGTCAGCATCCGCGGGCAGCTGTAAGGGCCCCTGAGCCCCTCTTTTCTCTTCTTTTCTTGCCTGACACTCTGAGTAGCACAAGAAGACAGCTGGATCTAGCCACACTCTTCACATTTCCCACAATGCCACTGGCCTAGCTTTGCTCTGAGGAATTGTGGGAAATTTTGTAAAGGGTGTCACATTTTTTGAGGCTTTGATGGGGGCCTGCGGGATGGGTGAGCCTGAAGCCCCAAGAACTTCATCCTGTTTGCGAAAGGCTTGGGCAGAGTGTGGGAGCTCAGGCCAAATGTGGCCCTCTGTGTTCTTTCTGGCTCTTGGGATTCTTCCCCAAGAGAGGCCTCCTCAGGTCACCTCTACCAGATGAGAGGAGGGGCGCTACCAGCAGGCACAGTGCTCGGACCTCCCTTGAAACATGGGGCTTTGGGAATAGCCTTGCTCTGTGGCTAATGGCCATGCAGAACTGGGCCATGCAGAAGCATCACTGGACCCGGAGAAAGGCTCTTGCTCTTGGGCCAAGAGCGTCTGGTTGGTGCCTCACGGTAGGCCATCCCTGGGCTCGCTTGGAACCTATCTTGGCAGGAATTGGCTGGGCTGTTTATAGCTGGAGGCCGCCACATAATTGTACACAGCTGCCTGGAGTTAAACCCTCTTTTACACCCCCTCCTTGCCGTCTTTTTCAGTATGGAAGCTGGCAAATTTTATAATTTGAGAGGGAGAGAGAAAGAGAGAGAGCGCAAACGGCATGGCAAGATAGACTAAACCAGCTGCTCTCGGGAACATGTGAGACGAGGGTGTCCTTTTGAGGTTCTTTAGGCTAGGAATTAGAGACAGCTAAGGAGGGGAGGGGACTGAGGCGCCATAAAATTGCAAGTGGGTTGGAGAGAGCAAGAGAACATGCAAATGGAGATTTCCCCCCCTAGGTCGCCCATTAGAGGCAAGGCTGGCAAAAGGAAGAGCTTCTGCACCCAGCATGGGATTAACCTGTGGGACTCATTGCCACAGGATGTTGAAGGGAATAGTCAAAATGGTAGAGGATAGGTCTATCCTCTGCATGTTGTAGGCCCAACTCTGTGGTACTCCCTCCCACTACAAGTCAACATGGGCCCCGTCCCAGCTGAGTTTTGGATGCCTGGTTAAAACCATTTTACTTTAGGAGGTCTTCTCATAACAAATGCTTCTTTTTGTTTGTTTGAGATTTTAAGTTTCTGGGGTTTTACATTTTTGAGGTTTAATTTATGTTTTAAATTTTTGTAAATTGTGCATTTTTATCATTGTATGCCGCTTTGAGATGCTGATGGTGGAAAGCTGATATATATTTTTAAATCAATCAACCAATAATATAAATAACATCCAAAGACTAGCAAGCCTTGATAGCTGCATAGAGCAGTCTGCCTCAGAGTAGCAGCTGCTGCTCACGAAAAGCATAATGCAGGGCTGCTGACTTAATAGTCCGGTGCTGAGGTCCCAACTATCTCGGTCAATCTTGGATCCAGGCCATCTGGTTGAAGGCTGGTAGAGTGTTACTACATTTGGAGGATCCATGGGGGCGTCTTGTATGTCTTTGATTGGCCCCTGGTTGTCACCTGACTTCCTGGGCCAGGAGGATTATGGGCCGCTGTGTGTTTGTTGAGCCTCCTAGAAGCCTCTGGCTGTTCTCTGCTGGGGACAGGATGCTGGGTTAGATTCGTTTGCTTTGATCCAGCAGGGCTCCCCTGATGTTCTTACCCAATGAAGATTTGCTCAGCAAAACGCTTCCTTTCCTTTGTGCGTTTTAGCGTTCAGTGCCTGTGGGGCAGCCATCCCTCTCTGTTGGATTAACATTTCATCCAAGGAGTCCTAAAGATGAACCCTGCTAAGTTATACTGGGAGTAGACCCATTGAAAGTGATGAAGGTTACGTTTGCCCCTAAGGATTTCAGCCTTTGGCTGGAAAAGGTTCCCCACCCCTCCTTCCCTGGAAATAAGTCTCACTTAACTCAGTGGGATTTACCTCCGAGTAGACTTGCATGGGATTGCGCAGCAAGTCGCTTTCAAAATCAACTTTAGTATCTATAGAAACAAAGCTCAAAATCCATACTTTATTCAACTTTTTGTTTTTAACTATGCTGTTTTAGCAGGACGGCTGTCCTGCTGTTTGAGAACATTTCAAACATGCCCAGGGTTGAACTTGGGTTGTTCTGCATGCAATGCCGGAGCAATACCATTGAGCTATGGCCCTTCCTCTAAAAATAAAGCAAGAGTCCAGTCCTCATGGTTCTGAATTAAGGGCTGGTTTAAATAGGAACGCAGGACGCTGCTTTATACCGAGTCAGACCATTGGTCCATCCAGCGCAGACAGTGGTACCTGGAGATGCCCTCAGAGGCTGAACCTGGGACCTTCCGCATGCACAGCAGGATGTCTCTGCCGCTGAGCTATGGCTGCTTTCCAAAGGGAATCCGTTCAGCTGAGTCACCAAAGCTGAGTGGTAAGAAATTGAGCGATGCTTCTGAGCACAGGATTGCGTTACACTCTCAGGACAAGAAGCCTTTAGAAAGAGAGAGTGTTTTAGTGGGAGATGCCCTTGAAGAACTCTCCATCCATCCAGTGTTGCCTGCTCTGACTGACAGTGGCCCTCCAGCGTCTTGGACAGAGAAGGGTCTTCCTTCTCCCATCGCCTGCTGCCTGATTCGTTTTAACCGAAGATGCCGCGAATGGAACCTGGGACCTTCAGACTCTCTGCCGCTGAGCTACACTTCGCTCCCCACTCAGCATTCAAAGACAAGATTGGGTTCTCTCGCTCTGTGGGGTGCATTTCGCTGTAAAGAGAAGGAGCGGAGGGGACGCCCCTTCTGCTTTGCAAAATCTCCCCCTCCCCAGTAACTCGGGTCCAGGTAGGCTCCCTGATTGGCTACCCTCTACCTTACAGCCCACCAGCAGCAGCCTTGTACAAGTGTGCGTGCGCATGTGTGTGCGGGTACTGAATGCCAAAAAACCGGGGGGGGGGGAGAGAGAGGAAGAACCGGCACCCTCCAAGCTTCCGTCTGTGAATCATTTCTCAAGCAGCCGCTCTCTAGCTCGCTCTCTCTCTCTCGTTGCAATGTGGTTTCCCTACCCGGGAAGCTCCAGCGCTCTGCCTTCTCAGGCTGGCGGGCAGATGCTGCTTGGGGGCTGGAGGCAGACGGAGCTCCTGTCGATGCAGCAAACCGTGGGATTGCCTGGCGCAAGTGAGACTTTTCATGCATTTTGTTAACCTTTTTTAAAAATATACATGTTTAAATACTGCTGTTTATTGGCGAGAACAGGGAGAAAGGCACCTTCGGAGTGGACGCATCAACCGGTGGATTCTGGGGTGCCTGAGAAATACGTTCTGGGGTGACAGATGGTCGGGGGGGGAAGCCCCACTGCAGAGCACCCCCCTCCACCTTTTGACTGCCAAAAAGGGTCCTTAGCTTCCGCTTTTCCTGTGTCCTTCCTCCGGATTGCAGGCGGGGGGGGCTAGGAAGCAGTGGAACATGCCTCCCTGGACCTTGCAGGAACTGGCATATGTGCAGAGATGTTTTTGCCTGATCCTGAGCCCCTCTCCGTGTCTCGTGCATGGAGCAGAGGTCCTGTGCATGTATGTGTGTTACCTAAATTAAAGGACCTGCTGTGGCTGATGTAAATTCTCAGCTGCTTACCCCGCCTCTGCAGAGTTTCCTTAGCAACAGAGAAGCGCTCTCTCTCTCTCTCTCTGCGCCTTTAAAAGCATCTTAAGAGCCCTGCTGGATCAAACCAAAGGCACATCTGTCGTCCAAGATTTCGCCTCCCAGCAGAGCCAGCCAGGCGCTTCAGGGAAGCCGAGGCACCAGGGCGACATCCTGCCCCCGTCCCCGTTGCTTGACTCTAGCCTCTGGCTTTTGGGGGGTACACTATCTCTGAGCGTGGAGGCTCCATTTTAAGTGGAAGCTTTGCTTTCTCCGTTACCACTACCCTGGAGTTGTGGTTTGCTTAGCAACAGCTGGCCTCCAAGAGAGTTGGTCCTTCAGGGCTGTTCCTGTTCTGGATCGCCTGGAATGAGGAAGACAGAAAAGGATGGGATGGGCGCGGGTGGCTTGAGGGCACCTGCTAGAAGGTCCCACGTTTGATTCCGAGCATCTCCACAAAGATGAGGTGGTGACAAGACATTCGGAATGCCTCTCTCTCTCTCTCTCTCTCTCTCTCTCTCTCTCTCTCTCTCTCTCTCACACACACACACACACACACACACACACACACACACACACATATCATGGGCTATGTGTATTATTCAGTGCAGAGATTCAGTCTGCACTAGACAACACTTGAGCTACATAAATAAATATATATCGCCGTCTACTCCCTGGTACTGAGTCAGACTATTGGGCCATCTAGCTCAGTATTGTCTACACTGACTGGCAGCAGCTCACCAGGGTTTTAGACCAGGGTGTTTTCCAGCCCTACCTGGAGATGCCACTGGGGATTGAAGCTGGGACCTTCAGCATGCAAAGCAGCTGCTCAGCTATAGAGCAGTGGTCCTTCCCCTAAAAGCGAAGTAAGGTCCTAGTCCTCACTGCTCTAAATAGTGTTGAAATAGGAGCATAGGAGGCTGCCTTATACCAAGTCAGGCCGTTTGTTCGTCTCCCTCAGTATTGTTTACACTGACTGCTCTCCCAGGGATTTTCCTAGCCCTCCTGGAGATTGCACCAGGGATTGAGTCTGGGACCTTCTGCACTCAAAGCAGATGCCCTGCCACTGAGCCATAACCCTTCCCCTTGTGGCAGAAATTGGCAATATAACTACAATTCCTTGGGTCCATTTTGGGGGGTGGGGGGTGTCCCATCATTCCCGCTCATTGGCCATGCTGGATGGGGGACCGCTGAGAGTTGGGAGCCCAGCAGGCTCTGGAGGGCCACAGATGCTCCCCATCCCCGCCGTAGCTCAGGGGCAGAGCACTTGCCTTGCGTTGGATGACGCAGGGGAAGGGCTGTTGCTCAGTGGGTAGAGCTTTGCAAGCGGAAGGTCTCAGGTTCAATCCCTGATGGCATCTCCATCTAGAAATGGGAAGGGCTCGTGCCTGAAACCCTGGAGAGCCACTGCCAGTCTGTGTAGGCAGTGCTGAGCTGGATGGATAGACACTCTGACCAGGTATGAAGCAGCGTCTTGTGTCCCTGACGGGGGCAGGTGAAAAATGACTGAAAAAATAAAAATGGCTGCTCACCTGCCTGAAAGGGCAAGCGGCCAATCATTGAGGGTGTGGCGGGGAAAGGGGCTTGCTTCTTTTGCTGCTGCTCTTATTGTTGTTGCTCTTATTGTTAATATTTCCTGCAACAAAATGTTGCAGCATCAGTATTCCAAGCCAGGCAGCCTGGCCCTCCTCTAGGGTGCTCCGTTCCATTTCCCCTGCCCCATTGTTTCCCCCATGGTGGCCCTCCAAAGCCTCTATATCTGGCCCCCAGAACTCACCCCGAGGCCACACCCCTTCTCCACAGGACACACCCCTTAGTGGTGCTGCTTCACATCCTCCTTGAGTGTCTGCCTGGCTGGAAATGGGTCCCTGAACTCCTGATCATGCCTCTTGCTCACCTCGATGGAAGAGAGGAAGGGGTGTGCGGAGTCTGTGTAGAAACTAACCTACTACAGCAAGGTGAAATTTGCATTCCTTTGCTCCACCCACTTTTGCATCTGGCCCTGCTCGCTAATGGCATGTGGCCCGCAAACGGTGGCCCTGAACGGAAGGTGCCCCTTGGGCTGGCAAAGGGTTCCCCACCCTTGGGATAATCCCTCGCTGAACAAAGTCTGGGCCACTGGCAGTAGCCTGCTTTCTTGTCCTCCCTCTGGCTGAGTCGCTGCAAAATGTTGTTGTTAAGAAATGTTCGTAGATGTTTTGTTTTTAAGGTTTTTTCAAAAAATGTATTGTTTCCAAAGAACAAAAATGTGACAATATGAAGTGCAGTATTGAGAAGTAACTCCACCCCTAAATGGGTCCACGTGTTCAAAAGGGAGACGTTGTCGTATGAAAGAGACTGAGTCCCCAAAGCAGCAACAACTTCAAATATGGGACAGGAGACATTTGACATACGAAATTAAGTGACATTTTACGCTGTACTGTAGGCGTGTCTGCCACCATCAGGTATGCCAAAGCTGAGCGTGCTGAGGTGGAGGATCTTGGCCGTGTTCGTATTACAAAAGGCGGCCACGACCACATGAAAGTTTGCAGGCTACTCTCAGTTTCGCTGTGAGCTTTTCCATAACAGTGAGGAGTCGCGCCTTTTGATACCAGTGTTGGAAGGGTAGCCCCTTTCAGATCCCTTCAGCATTTAGCCACCCTGAGTCTGGCGGCCATCTGCAAGCGTCCAATTAAAATTTTATTATTCAAGTCTTTGTTGGAACCCAGAAAGAAGATAAAATTGCCAATTGCCGGGTTTGATCTATCACCTGAGATGTAATATGCTGAATTTCATCAAATGTTTTAAAGACGTTTTGTGTTTAAGATTTAAAGAAAATGTTTTTAGCACTTGCTTGCTGCCCTGGGCTCCCTTTGGGAAGAAGGGCAGGATATAAATTTAATTAATAAACATACACTGGGACAGAGAGGGGAAGGAGCAAGGTGGGCATGGTGCAAATGTGCAAGCAGGAGCACCAGATTAGCTCCACCAGCACATTTGCATCAGTCCCACCTCACACACATCCCTCTCTGTCTCAGTATGCGGCAGCAACTCAGTTGGAGGAAGGTCAGCTAAGCGGATCAGCTCCACCACATTGTCCACAACTGACCACCAGAAGCGGTGGTAGGGCCTTCTGGGTGGCGGCACCCCAGCTGGGCAATGTTCTTCCTCCAACCCCTTTGAGATTTGGCGCTGTTAAATTGCAAACTGGAACACTTATGAATGTAGATTAGATATGCAGCTCCTTTTAACTCTTAGGCCAGGGCCGGCAAACCTGTGGCCCTCCAGGTGTTGATGGACTCCCATCGTCCCTGACCATTGGTCACGTTGGCTTCTGGGAGTGAAGTCTAGGGGCCACAGGTTCCCCAGCCCTGCTGTAGAGCTTCTGAGACCTTTCTGGTTAGAACAGAGCTCCCTGCCTCTTTGCTGGGATCCATGGAGATGATGATGATTAAACAATCATTTATTACCTGCTGTCACTATCAGGTCTCAGGGTGGGTTACAACAATTTAAAATTCAATATTAAAAACAGTTCAAACCAGTAACAGTCACTGGAATTGGGTGGGTCCTGGAAGTACCTATCTCAGGTGTCAAAGGCCAAGGTAATGAGGTGCATCTTCAGCATACGGCAGAAACTATATAACGAAGGGGCCAGATGCACCTCTGCAGGGAGCAAATTCCACAACCTAGGAGCTGCCACAGAAAATGCCCTCATAGAATCATAGAATTGTAGAGTTGGAAGGGTCCTCTAAGGCCATCTAGTCCAACCCCCTGGTCAATGCAGGAATCCAAACTAGAGATTCTCCTGGGCCATCATCACCCCTCGAACCTGTGTGGTGGAAATACCATGAGGGCCCCTCTCTGCCAATCTTCACACCCGAGAGCTGTTTCCCGAAAGAAGCCTCTCTATATTTTGGTCCAGGGAGCTGGAGGCTGCATTTGGAGGATTACCAGGCAGTTCTGCTTTGGCTGGTTTTTTGTGTGTGTGTGCATGTGTGTGTGCTTTTCTTCACCTTCCTTCAGCTCTAGGCCTAGATGTCCATGTGGCTCCAAACTCTATGTGCAAAACTCCCAACAGCTGCTGTTCTTTAGCCTCCCAAACTCAAATTAAAGGGGGGGGGATGCCGTTAAGGTCTGAAGCTTTCTCCATTAGAAGCCACCAATGGTTCTCTCTCTCTCTCTCTCTCTCTCTCATGCTAAGGAATCTATTTTTCTGCTTGTTGTCAGCAGCGCTGATTGCATATCGATTATCTGTCAAACACCCGTAGGGTCCTAGTTTGTTAATGTTTTTAAATTGGGGCATTGCTGGGGCCTTGTGTGTGGAAGCAGGCCCTAAGTATCTGGACTGGTGTAATTGTTTACCCTTTTAACTGATTTTTCTCACTGCACATAATTCGGGAGGGGGGGATTTCTTCAGGCTTGGGCCTATGTGGCCCTTGCTTGATGTTTTGGTATCTGCTCCTGTTCCACACACCTAGCTGGGTGCTCCAGCTTAGCTCCAGGGGTGTCGCTCAGTGGCACAGCACCCACTTTGCATGTGGAAGGCTCAATCCTTGGTGTCTCCAGATAGGGCTGCGAACAAGGCTCCTCCTGCTTGAAACCCTGGAGAGCGGCTGTCAGTCAGTGCAGACAATACTGAGGTAGAGGGACCCATGGCCTGATGCTGCATACACCGGTTTTCTGTGTTCACAGAGTTGCATGAGCTGGACTTCAGGAGTTAGGCAGACTCTTGTCTTTGCCACCCTTTGGTCTGTTTCCTGGTCTGGCGTTGGGACTGCTATGCGTTCCTCCAGGTCGTCAGTTGGAATGGAGTTTTCTCTGGGGACCCCAATCCTCTTTCTGTGAAGAGGACTCCTCAGGGCCTAGGCTCGACAGGATTCTCACAGCCGCGCTAGCCGGGGCTGATAGGAGTTGTTGTGGTGCATACCATCTGGAGGGCACCAGGATGGAGAAGGATGGCGTGCAGACGATAATGAGCCAGGTGAACCCCCACGACACCGGTTTACTTCAAGGCCATTTCCTATATTCTTAACTGCTGGAGATTCCGTCCATTTGAAAAGAGGAACTCCAGATCATCAGGCAAAGGGCAGACTTTGCTGGGTACCCAAAAGATAGTGACAATGGCACCAGGCAGACATATCTTGCCTTGAGTGCCACACACAGGGTGCCACCACTGGGAAGTCCCCTCTCTCTGCTAGCCATCCGCCTAATCTCGGCAAACCCGTTTCATTGGGGTTACATCCCTGCAGTGACAGTCATTTCACGCCCTCCTCTGTCAGAGGCCTAGGAAACAGGCTCTCTCAGAGGTCTAGAAAGGCCAGGGCCACTTCCAGCTTTTGAGATTATTATTATAATAATAATTTTTATTACTCAATTAAATTTATTACTCTCTTTTCTTCACCAAAGTGAATCCCTAGCCATAATAAAATAATATTCTTTTAAAAGATTACTTATGATAACAAAATAAGGCACACAAAAAAAGAGAGAGTGAGATGTAACAAATATTTTTCTAGCCTTCCCCCCCCCAAATGCACTAATTATTGAGGGAAAATCTAGCTTTCATGCGATGTCACATATATATTTTTATTAAGATTTGTGGCCATTTTTTAATGTGACAAAATCTGTATTGTTTAAGGGGTGGAATCTTTTTTTACCCAATTACATCTCTTATCTGCTGGCATTTTCAGCTCTGAGCTGAGAGTGTGTGTCACATTTTGAGTACGAGATGTACTTAAAAACAAGGAGCAAAACTCGTCACATGCCAGAAAGTTAACATTTGAAGCCCCCTCATTGAGCTTGAGACCCAGGCTAAATGCCCACCC
Organism: Rhineura floridana; assembly: GCF_030035675.1. Classification (NCBI taxonomy): domain Eukaryota; kingdom Metazoa; phylum Chordata; class Lepidosauria; order Squamata; family Rhineuridae; genus Rhineura; species Rhineura floridana. The sequence continues at coordinate 18,193,682 of NC_084500.1, read as the reverse complement.
CGCTTCCCCCACAACCGACCCCTATTAGCCCTGCGAGCATGGTGCTCTTGGACTGCAGATCTGAGCAGAAAGAGCTTATTTTAATTTTTTTAAAATTTATAAACATTTATATACTGCTATTTTAAAAAAATCAAAGCGATTTGCAACATTTAAATACAGAATAAACCCATATAAAAATTAAACGTCATAAATAACTACTGCAGCACAACGTTCTCTTGTTCTCCATCAACAAGCTCTGCCTGCCTGCCTGCTGAAAAGCATTATCTGTGCTGCAGATCATCCACTTTGGCAACCGTTGTCCCCGCTGTTGGCTTCCTTTGCCTGGCAAAGTTTGCAATAGAGGTGAGTCAGACGGGATGGTATCCGTCAAATGTGGTTTCAAAAGGGCTGCAAGAGTCTTTTTCGGCCTCTCGTATCTTGGCCACGCCGATGTTTCCTGGCTTCCACAGACTCCATTAGGGCAGCCATAGCAATCTCCCCACCCCACCGCAAACACATCTATCTATCTATTGGAATAAGGTGGGGCCACAGCAGTAGATCACACAGAGATGCGACAGGAAGTGTCCTCTCAGAGCAGATTACCCTGCTGAGCCTTTGCATCAGGATCAACTGAGCGATCGAATTGTTCCCCATGCAAAGATGTGACAGAACTCCCCCCCACCGCCAATGAAACCTAATTGGGAGGCAAGGCCAGTGACTCATTCAGAGACTTTAAAAACAAGTAGACATAATAAATGTATCAAAATATAGATAAAATCAATAACTTTTAAAACAAATATATGTTTGGATAGGCTTGCCTAAGCAAACACATTTGTAGCAGGCGCCCAAAAGAGTACAATGAAGGTGCCTGCCTGCCCAATATCAATAGGCAGGGAGTTCCAGAGAGTAGGTGCCACCACACTAAAAGATTGACTTCTCAGAGGTGCAGGATGAGCATTATGTGGCGCTTGTAAGAGTGCCAGTTTTGCAGATTGAGTGGGGACATATTGTTGACGTGTGTGCATTGTTGCGTGAAACAGCATACATTACATTGGAGTTAAGTTGAGCAAGAAACTTCTTCAGAGCATTAGAGCATGTTAAGAGTCTTTATTAAGACATTATGGCCAAAGGCTTAAGAATAAATACATGTTGAGTTTCTTCAGTCACCCCCCTTCTGGTACATTTCTCTCCAAAGGTAAATACAGAAGAGAACCTCTCAGTTCAGAGGCAATACACAGAAGACACAGCTTAACACAGATAGCTGCTAGAACTTTTCCCAGTTTATCGTGATGGCTACCATAGCAACGGCCTTGGCAGTCCGTTCCCAGACTGGGCAAAGACATAACTCCCCCTAGTTACAGTTTTTCAGACTTGATGGAAAACAAACTCAGTGACAGGGCGGTTCAATGGTCAACACATATGGGGTCAAGTGAACCTTCAAGTAAACAGATCCCAAGCTGTTGAGGGCTTTACTAATGGTAACACTTTGAATTGGGCCAGGTATATGATCACACTAACATATAAAGCCCTAAACTATTTGGCCCCCCAATATTTGAAGGAGCGCCTCCTCCCACATCAGCCTGCGTCGGTGTTAAGATCCCCATTGGCAGTGCTGCCCCCCTCTAGTTTGAGGTGCGTGAAAGGGCCTTCTTTATGGTGGCCTCCCCAGTTGTAGAGCACCAGCATTGTGTGCTTTCAATGATTGGTTAAGATGTGCCTCTTTTTAACCCTGCGTTGTTGCTCTCCATTGCTGTTCTGTTAATGGGTGGTTTTTGCACCTGTTGGACTTTTTAAAAAAATGACAATGGTATTTTGTTTTTAATTGGGGTGTTTTTTATAACCCTCCCTGGAACCATACAAATACTAAACAAAATATTTTTTTTCGGTGGCATGTCTGTCGCACAAATCTGGGCGCCAGGCATCTGTGAATCCAGCATGCAGTGGATGAGGGAGCACACAGATGTATATATTTAAAACCTGCCTTTTAATTCACTCCCGCCCACTCCCCTGCCTTCAAAAGAGGCTGGTGTTCGTGACATCCGGTGCAGAAAAACCACACTGGGAAAGCAGAAACTGCGGCTTAAGGACCGTAGTCGTGGGACTCCTGCAGGAGACAACCCCCTTAACCCTCTCCTGGGGTGATACTCTTGTCTGTGTGTGTTCATATGGACAAGATGCCTGTTGATAGTAGGGGCAGCAGAGCAATCAAGGTTTCTCTCCAGTGCAGCTTAAAGGCAGGACAAGGCATCTTCCCCTGAGGGGAGAGGACAAGAAACAAGGAACTCCTTCCCACAGCTGTCACCGCTGGGGCATCTGCAGAACCAGACGCAGCAACAGCTTCTTCTTAAAACAAATAAGCTGTCTTCCATTTTATTGCAACTTTTTTAAAAAAAATCAGTACTTGTAATACTTTTATGTAAACCGCTTTGTGAGGTCTCCCGCCTGAAAAGCAGCATATAAATGCCTTAAATAAATAACGATAAATAAATAACAGAATGGGACTTCTGGAGCAGACCTCTCCCTCCCACAAGGTAGATCAGGGTAGGTGGCCTGGGTGATTCAACAGGTAGGGTCAGGAGTGGCTTCTGCCTCCTGGTTTTAGATGAGTGCTTTTGCCTGGCTAGAATGTGTCCTGCAGCCATGATGATGCCTCCTGCTTGCTGGGGTTGAAGGCTGGAGAGAGGTAGATGTCTGTGTGTCTGCCTGTCTGTCTATATAACACCTCTGACTTTTTGTGTGTCGTTGAAATGTTAGAGGTTAAAGTCACGTATGTTGCTCCACCCACACTCTTCCCCACAGTAGCAAGATGGAATGTATTTCTATTCAAATAACGCCATTGCTTCTATATTTGTAATCTATATAGATAAATCAGTGTGAGTAAATTTTATTCAACTCCATACTCCCTTTGACCTTTTCTTTTGGTGATGTGCAAGAGGGAGATTGTATTGTACTGTACCTCTATTCAAACAATAGCAATTATTTCTACACTAAAGCAGACCTTTAGTGCTGTGGCAGCGGCCCTTTGGAATTCCCTCCCCTTAAATATTAGACAGGCACCATCTCCATTGTCTTTTCGGTGCCTACTGAAGACCTTCCTCTTTCAACAAGCCTTTTAAGTAGAGACCTTATCCCAGTCTACGTCTGTGTTGGAATTGCTTTTTAAGATGTTTTTAAAGCTTTTTCTTTTTTAAATATGTTTTTAAAGATGATTTGTTTTTATAAGTTTCAAAGTCTTTTGTTTTTAAGATGTTTTAGTGTTTCCTGCCCTAGGCTCCTTCTGGGAGAAAGGGTGGGATATAAACTTTTATTATTATTATTATCATTATCATTATCATTATTATTATTATTAACTGGTTAGTACTTGGATGGGAGACCGCCTGGGAATACCGGGTGCCGTCGGCTTAGAGGAAGGCAGTGGTCAACCGCCTCTGAATACCTCTTACCATGAAAACCTATGAATGTATCCAAAAAGATTCATAGGGTCGCCGTAAGTCATAATCGACTTGAAAGCACATAAGAACAACAAGAATAATAAATTTGCATCTATACTTATAAATTAGGATGTGCCAAAAATGTCAAACTGTGTGCTCTCTTTCTGCCTTCTCTTTTGGGTGATGCATAAAGGGCCTCCCTTCAACCCAGGATCTTTCAGAAACGTTTGCGGCATCTTTCTCCTGCCTCATGCCCTCCTCCCTTTTCTGTGTCTTTCCTGCAGACTGACTCCCCATTTGGAAGGAAAATGAAGGGTGCAACCAGGCCGTGGAGTGCCGTCTCCAAACAGGGATGCCATGGGACGGAACGAGGGAAAAGTTTGCCCCCCGCCGCCTCCGTGGGCATGAAGCCCTCCAAGTCCTCCACCTCCCTTGCCTTCGACTCTCGGCTCAGCAAGGTGAGCAGGGCAGTGTGTGGGCCATGCAGTCCCTGAACCAAAGCCAGGCCACCCACGGGTGCTTAAAGTAATTGGTCTCAGTCTCTCTCTCTTGTGTAGAATTGGAACTCACGGACATCCAGTGAAGCTGAATGCTGGAAGATTCAGGAGCAGTGGTGCCTGGTGGCTCCATGTCAGTGGGGCAATGGAGTCCACTCTGGGTTTTAGTCCACACTTTCAAGGAGCACCTTGGACAGCTTATTGGAAGTTCCTACTAAAACCTGGAGAGGATTCCACTGCCCCACTGACATGAAGCCACCAGCCGTCACTCTCCAGGAGGATAGGCCAAAGCTGAGTAAACACCATACTTTTAAAGCTCATTTAAATGACAGGACTTCCCCCAAGAATGCTGGGAACAGTAGTTTATCCCTCACAGAGCTAGCACCCTTAACAAACTACAGTTCCCAGGATTCTTGGGGGAAAGTCGTGTGCTTTAAATGTATAGTTGTGGATGCATCCAAAAGGGCCTCTTCACACAGCGCAGAATTAAAGAATGGGATTTGCTCCACGAGAGGCAGCGACGGCCACCAACTTGGATGGCTATAAAAGAGGATTAGACAAATTTGTGGAGGGGGAGAAGGATCTCAGTGACTACCAGCTACAATGACTATGTTCTGCCTCCATGGTTGGAGACAGTGTGCGTCTGAAAACCAGTGAAAACTGGACTAGTTGGACCATCGGCCTGATCCAGCGGGCTCTTCTGGTGTTCCTTAGAAGGCAGGAAGTTGGGTTCACCTTTTTCCCCATGAGCAGTGCTGATTGCTGCTGTTTGGGTGGTGGAAAGCCAAGGAGATTATTACGGGACATCAAAGGGTTTGCCCAGAGATTTGTTCCAGAAGCATACGAGGTCAGGAAGTCAGCCTTCCTTCCCCTTCTTCTCCCTCTCACCACTCCGCAGAAAACCAAACCAACTCCACAGATTTAGGAAAACTCTGCCATAGACATCACGCCCTTCAGATGCCTTGCTTTCCTCAGCCGCTCGGCGGCTTGGCTTACCCAGATGGGGTTGCCTTCCAGTTGGGCCTCCAAATCCTACATTTTTGTGAGTCGGCGTGAGAGAATTAAAAGGGAGCAGTTTGATGTTGACATTGCTGCTGCTGCTGCTTTAGCCTGCAGAACTGTTAGCCTGTTTCTGATTTTTTTCCCCTTTCTGCATTTCCATCTGCTTGGTTAAATACTTCTCTAGAAGAGCCCGGCTTGCCTTGGGTTGTTGAGAGCTTTTTTTGGAAAGAACTGCTTAAATCTTCACGAGAGTGTGTGGGGGGGGTGCTGGCTCCAGGGCAGGATTGAAACTTTCCAGGGGTCCCCGTCAGGGCAAATGTAGTCAAGCCCTGAACAGTGATGCCTTGCAAAGAGAAGCGATGTCAAACGAAGTTGTGAAAGGCCAGAGCTTATTAAGCAAAACATCATGCCTGGGGCTGAATATGGCCGTCCAGGCCTGTCTAGCTGGCCCTCAGGACTCAGTAGACCACACCCCCTCCCCAAGGCACAGCCATTCCCGATCAAGCGCTTTTGCCTGGCTGAAATGTGCCTTTGACCTGCGATGACGCCTCTTTCTGGATGGAGGTTGGAGAGAGATACATGTGAGCATTGTGTGCGTGTGTATAAACCTCTGTTTTTTGCATGCCTGGAATATAGCTTACTTTATGGAAGCAAGAGTCACATCCATTGCTCCTCCCACTTTGGCCTCTGGCCCCGCCCACCAGTGACCAGAAAGATTCCAATAAGCAAAGGCGGCCCTCCAGGTGGAAAAGGTTCCCCAGCTCTGAAACAGAGTGCCGGGGTGGTGGGGTTGTAAGGATAGGAAACAAAAGCAAATAAGCCAAGCGTTGCCTGGCTGCCGCACCAAAGAAGGCCCTGCTTCTTCCCAGATGATGGTACATGGAGGGGGGTTGTTTCATTTCCTGGGCTCGCAAGTCCAGGAAGGAGCAGGGCCGGATTATCCATTAGGCTTAGTAGGCTGAAGCCTAGTGGCCCGGAGCTCTTGGGGGCCCGTGCATAAGCTAAAAAAAATTATCACGGGACAATATCTTCTGAACCACCCGACATCCCCCTGCTTCACTAACCCTTTTCTCTGCTGTTTTTTGCCATTTGCCATCAATCAAGATGGCGGCCAAGGTCTCCCTAAGAGGGCCCCAAACACCAATCAGCCTAGGGGCCCTCCTCAGCTTAATCCAGCCCTGGGAAGGGATGTAGGGGCAATGCAAGCCAAGGCCTCCCTTTGCCTGATGCTCTCTCCTCCTCCAGCTGAAGAGAGCCAGCAGCGAAGACATGCTCATGAAGCCGGGGGTCGTCGCAGGCTCAGGGGGCTCCCGGCTGAAGAAGACCATCACGACGGGGGCCATTTCCGAGCTGGCCGAGAACCGGCTGCGGCCCACCCCAGGTAGGGAAGCACCTGTGGACAGCTGGCTGCTTGCACCCCGTTTCCACCAGGACAACTAAGCTAACCCACTCGTTGGGATCTGATTCAATGCTGCTAGCCATTGCCTGGGACTGAGCGACAAAGGAGGCGGCCTCATATCAGGGTCCAGGTCTTTGCCCACCTAGCCCAGTGCTGTCCACTCTGATTAGCAGCGGCTCTGCACTGTTTCAGGCAGACCCCTCTTTGGAGATGCCGTTGGGGACTGAACCTGCGTACAAAGCAGATGTCCTGTCACTGAGCTGCAGCCCTTCCCCGTAATGGATGGGATTCATTAATGAATGCTAGATGCCTACCAAGCATCACCGCCGAAGGTTTCACCCAAAGGGCATTGTGCCTTTGGGTTGTCTCTTGGAAGAATCATGGAGTTCGGAGTACTACTCTCCCCCTTTGATTTCTGGCTACCTCTGTGAGCTTGAGCCCTAGAGTGAGAGACTAGGGTGAGGCCAAGAGGTTCAGAAGAATTTGGGGGTCAACTGTGAATTTGTTTGGACCCTTGGTGAGAGCCAGGGTGGATGGGCGGATCCCTGGGTGAGAGCTAGGAGGCCAAGAGGTGAATGGGAGGTTGTCAGAAGGAGAAAGGGCTATCATCACTGCCCAATTATGACACTGCTATCAGCATATATTTATTAGTTGGTATTGGTGATTTCATTGTATATTGCGATAAGGTGTGGGGAACCTTTGACCCTCCAGATGTTGCTGAAGTACAGCTCCTATCATCCTTGGCCATTGGCCATGCTTGCTGGGGCTGATGGGAGCATCATCTGGAGGGCCAAGGGTTCCCCAAATGTGGTCTAAAATATAAATAAATAAAAGTGCTGAAAAAGGGTTTCCCCATTCCCTGGCCTTTAATGTGTGTTTGCTGTGGGTCATACAAAAATGAGGAGGGTGAGATGTCCATAAATTCGGGTGCTGCTGTTGTTTTTTGAAAGGGGAGATGAGAGCAGAGGGTGAGTTTGATGGATCAGGAGTGTCCTCTTTAATTGCAATCGCCCTTTCACATTGTTGCAAATGTTGCTCCTTGATTACGTGAGATTCTTCCCTCTCTTTGGCTTTTGTGAATCTTTTTATCAGAGCACCTGCTTTGCATGCAGAAGGGACCAGGTTCAATCCCTGGCATCTTCAGGTAGGGCTGGGAAAGAGCCCTTGCCTGAAACCCTTAAGAGTGGCTACCAGTCAGTGCAGGCAGTACTAGGCTAGATGGGACCTGTGGTCTGACTCAGGACACTTCCTGTGTTCCTATTTCAACCCTTTATTCAAAACCATGAGGAGTGGAATCTTACTTTACTTTTAGGGGAAGGACAGCATCTCCAGCTAGGGCTGGGAGAGATCCCTAAACTGAAATGTGGACAGCTGCTGCCAGTCAGTGTAGACTGTACTGAGCTGGATGGACTAGCTGGAGGCAGCTTTCTCATGTAGCCAGCAAAGGAGAAATGAGCTTGAGTTTTTGCAGCTGACAGAAAGGTCTGCGTATGTGTGCACTGTTGCTTTTGGAGAAGGTGGGAGCTAACTGACGCTGTGTTATATGTTTACCCGGCTGACTGATAGTATTTAGGGAAACAAATGGATGTTACAAATATTTACATACCCTTAAATCTCTGACACATTCTCACTCCTCACATGGGGGCTGATTCTGTCAAAGGTGTGCAGTCCTTCTCCCTGGACCTTCCTGTCACTGGAGATCCGGCAGCATGAAACCATGGTGTGTGTATTTTTTGGCACATCTTGAACAGGGCTTGACTTTGAACTCAGGTCAGGTTTCCCTGTGCTCCCCCCCCTCCCCGCGCCCCAGTCATTTATGCAATCTGACCACTGGAGGGCACCCGTGGTCAGCCTGACCGTGTGAACAACTGTTGCATGGAGCTACCTGCTCAGACTTTGCAAGCGGAAATGCTCCCCGAGTCCTAATACGTTTGGACGAGCTGCGTTCCAGTTTCCTTCTCGCTCCAGCACATGCTTGCAGGCGCTTGCAAAGGCACTCCTGTCTCCGCTGGGATAAATGCAGCAGCCCTGGCCAGCAAAGGAAAATGTACATAGTTTGTCTAGATGAGTTAAGATTCTCCCTGGCCCCTGAGCCTAACCTACTCAAGGCAAATCCATCTCACCCGTCGGAAATTAAAATAGCAACACTAATTATTTGTTCATGTATTATTTCATTTTATTATGACATTTATATCCTACCTTTTCCTCCAAGGAGCTCAAGGGCAGCATACAAACATGGTTCTTCCCCCTTCTGAATTTTATCTTCACAGCAGCCCTGTGAGGTAGGTTAGGCTGAGAGACAGTTGTCAGGGGTGTAGTTGTCCAGAGTCTCAGGGGGTCTTAGACAACTTACTGTTTTGGGAGCAGGGTCCCTATGTCTCCAGCATCCTACAAGCCAATCAGCATGAAGGAGGAGTGTCTTCTAACATGCTTCCTTGTGCTTTCCTGCTGATTGGAGCCAGAGTGAAAAGAAGTGAGCCGGCCACTGAGTAGCTCCCTTGTTATGTTGATTGGCTCCAGGAGATGTCTGTTGTTGTGGGAGAAGGCATTAATAAGGATCTCGTTTTCAACTCAGCAGCAAAAAAGGGACAGGGAGGGGGGGTGGCTGTGACTGTCATGAAGGGACCCTGCACTTCTAAATGTGACACTACACTCCTGACAGTGGATGTGGCCTAAGGTCACCCAGCAAGCTTGATGGCCATGTGGGGATTTGAATCCTGGTCTCTCAGGGCATAGTCTAATACACTCCACCAGTGAACCACACTAGGGTGATTTGTGTTGCCATCCATTACTTCCATTGTGAATGGTCCCTGTTAGGGATATTCAATTCAATTCACATTTAAAGACAAACGTGCCAAATCCGCATCTTCTGAAACAATATGCAAAGTGAGACACAGCCGTAGTTTGAAATTTGCATTTGTTCTCCCGATTTAGCAAGGTGTCTGTCCGGCCAATTTATGTGAACAAAAATGCATATACTGTGGTAAAGCGTGCGTACAAATGCATATGTTCATGGAAATGACATACAAAAATGCATTATATTAGGGGAAATTGCTTTGCAAAACTGTGTATAGTGGGCAAAATTGAGTCTGTGGTGTCGAGGTTAGAGTGTCAGAGGAATCTTCTGTTTGAAGGACTGTACGGTTTAAAGGCCCATAAGAAGAGACATCTGCGGCCTCGAGGGGCAGCCAACCTGGCACCCTCCAGATGTTGTTGGACTCCAGTCCCCGTCATCCCTGACCATGAGCCACGCTGTCTGGGGCTGATGGGAGTTGTAGTCCAACAGCATCCAGAGGGTACCATGTGGACTGCCCCTGAGTTAGCAGCACCTGGATAAATCAGCACATGTGAATTCCCTTCAGACCGGCCCGCTTTTTTGTTTTTTAAGCGATGGGTAAGTGACTACCCTCCTGGAATGCTTTTTGGGCAGGCGTTTGCCACCGATCTGGAATTCAGGCACGCCTTGCCTGCCAACATTTGCGCCCGAACCAGGTTGAATAGACTGGTAGGCCTAGGCTTTGCCGGCAAATAAACAGGCGTTCCGGCGAAGCAGCCTGAACAGAGTAAACAAACCCTCCTTGCTATGTGCTTGCAAGGAGAGGAATGGAGGATTGTGACCGTGGGTGGTGTGTGTGTGTGTGTGTTAAAGCCCCGCTTGGTATAAATGGGCATCTCCTCGCTTTTCTTTCCCCAGTGAAGTCTGGGCTCAGTTGGACCTTTTGTGGGCAACTGTCAGGCCATTCCCAGCAGGGAGAAGTCAGAAAGCCAAGCGCATGCGTTTCAGCAAAGGATGAATCCAAAACCCTTTTCCAATAACCTCAACCACCCTACCTCCAACCTGGGGCCCTGCAGATGTTTTGGACTGCAGCTGGGGCTGATGGGAGTTGTAGTCCAAAACATCTGCAGGGCCCCAGATTGGAGAAGGCTGCCCTAAACCAACTAGGGGACCCAATTTAGCATGCTTGTTCAACTCTAGTATTTAATAAACAAACAAAAAGACATAACACCACTCACGTCATGATTAAATTTTTGAAATCTTGTTGTTTTTAAAAAAGTGGGGGGTGAACTCTTTGAATCACCCCCTGATGCGGTGGAAATGTTTTCTAGTCGAATTTCAAAACTTCACTTGGAAGCTTTTAGACGGGAGATTAGACAAATTAACGGAGGATAAAGTTGTCAAGGGCTACGAGCCACGATGGCTGCGTGCTACGGCCCATCCCCAAAGCAGGTGGGTGGTAACAAGCAGGTGAGGACCATCCTGATCGCTTTCAAAGAAGGGTGGGATATAATTGCTATTAATAATGATTAATTATTGATAATAATTTATTATTTTAAACGATAAAATAGATAACACTCCCTTTTTTTAGCCGGCTTATTGCGCTAAGCCCTGAGCAGGTCAAGGAGGAGACTGCCTCTGTGCAGAGCTATGTGCGGCCTTCATTTCGCTTGGGATTGCTCATCCACAGCTGCCACCACATGCTGCATTCTCATACATGGAAGAGCACCTCTTGTCATTTATGGTCTATGCGCGGCCATGACACCTGGACCAGAAAGCAGCAGTCAGATGCAGGGAAGGCTTGCGCCTTCAACCTTGCCATTTTCTGCATCGCGTTCCTCTTTTTTTACACATTCGCGTATCCCAGCAATAACTTTTTTTAACAAAAGAACATAACTCTTGCTCGCAGTCTTTCACAGTTGGTCAAGAGAGAAGTCTTGGCATTGGTCTGTCTTTTGTCCCTCATAGCTGCTGTAAGGGGTGTGTGTGTAAAATCACACATAATTGTGATTAACAAAACAGAGGCTTTTATTCTTCTAGCAAAACGTAGAATAAAATACAATTACATGTATATTTTTAACAGAATCCTTATAGAAATCTAGAGTGAGCTTGGATGAAGTTCTGTTTGTTGCTTTTAAACTCTCTTTCTATATATATATTCTGTAAAAGAGCAACAGGAAAGCTTAGACCCCTTTGTGCCCAATTTAATCAGCATTTTAATTTCCCTGTAAAATGTGAACAGGCCCTAATTAGTCTCAAAGCAAAGGCCAGGATTCCCTTTGAAGGCCAAGCCTCACCAGGCCTTTTGCGTGGGGGGGCTTGCCTTCCAACCAGGCGTCAGGTTTGACAGGCTCTGGTTTCTTGCGATCTGTCACATCAAAGCAGAATGAGGGGTCTCAGGCGAGGTCCCCGGACCTTTTGGCTCAGTCAGATTGTCTCTTCATTCTTCTGTTGCGAGACACAGGCCAAGGCGTGTGGTAATGAGGCTGATGTGTGTCGTGGCATCCAGAAAAAAATGAGCTCCATGTGGGGGTCATAAAGTGGAAACGCAGGGAGCAGTTTTCTCTCATAGCCGTAGTGGGTGGTTTGCAGGCTCTCTGGAGAGCAGAGGATGACATTGCCACCGGCTACACTTCTTAAGGAAGAGACTGTGGGTTTCAAGACCATAAGAACTGGGGTCTTGCTTTATTTTCAGGGAAAGGGCCGTAGCTCGGTGGTGCAGCATCCTCTTTGCACGCAGAAGGTCCCTGGTTCAGTATCCAGCATCTTCAGTTAGAACATTGCTGCCAGCCAGTGTAGGAAACCCTGAGCTAGTTGGACCAATGTCCTGACTTGATGCAAGGCAACTTCCTATGAATTTGTCATCTTCTAGTGTACTTTTTGAAGGCATCTAAGCTGGTAGCCATCTTCCTATGGGTCTCTGCCACCCCCAAACAAATGCTGCTCCCTAGAGATCTTATCCTCAGCATGGAGGCATGGTGCACCTCTGTTATGCACAGCATTGGCAAAGGCACCGTGCTGGCCAAGAACTTAAGAATGCTGCATGGCACTGTGGTTTGGCTCAACAACTAACCGGATTCTGTCTGTCTGTCTCTTTTAGCACAATCAGTTCCCTGCTCTGTAAATCTTGTCCTCTTTAAAAAAAAAAAAAAGATGATGCAGAGTTTGCAAAACCAAAAGAAAGTAATTCTGTCCTTAAGCTGGACCGTTACCCCAGACATCTGTGGCATTGGCATTCAACGTGTGCCCCTTGGCAGCTGTGAGGATCCGTGTGTGGATGTGTACACATATGTTAAAATGTTTTTAATTTCTTGTTTTTAACTGTTTTATCCATTTTAATTTTAATGTCTTTTGTAAACCTCTTAGAGGTTTGTTTGTTTTTTTACAATCAAGCAATATGTAAATGTTTAGAAACAGATGAAATAAAAGTTAATCTATACCAAAGGGTGGGTGGGAGGTGAAATGGAAATCTCCTTTGCACTCCTAATGCCTTGGCTCCCTCATCATGTACGTATATCATTGGTACAAGACAATGGCCACGGGGGAAGACTCAGCTGAGTGGGAAGGGCTGTAGCTCAATGGGTAGAGCCTGCTTTGCATGCAGAAGTCTCCCACTTCAGTCCCCAATGGCATCTCCAGACCCCCTGGAGAGCCTCTGCCAGTCAGTGTGGACAATACTGAGCTAGGTGGGTCTGACTTTGTATAAGACAGCGTCCTATGCTCCTCTTTGAGGGAGCCCTTTATTTAGAACCATAAGGACTGGAATCTTGGTTTACTTTTAGCAGAACGATCGTAGCTCACTGGTAAAGCACCCGCTTTGCATGTAGAAGGCCCCACGTTCATTCCTCGGCAGCATCTCCAGGTAGGCCTGGGAAGGACCTTGGCCTGAAATGCTGGAGGGCCAGTGCTGGTAATTTCTGAAAAAAATGGCCCACTGGTCTGGCTTGGTGTAAAGCAGCCTCGCTATTCCTGTGATTCCTGTGATATTCCGACATGCTGGTCAGTCTTTGAGCAGGGGGAGACCCCCTTTGGCAGCCTTGTAAACAAACCCAGACAGGTTACCAGCCCTTAGTAAGGGTTGCCATCTTGCCTGCCCATGCAATGCTTGCCTATTGTCAAACGTCACACGTCTTCTGTGACATTTTAGTTGTTATTTGTTTGTTTTTTAAATTTGGAATGTAGAAATTGGAGGTTGACAGTGGGAACAGAGCTGTCTGTTTTTAAACAGCGACGGTGTTCTGCAGCATGAGTTTGGCCTTGGAGGGGCTTTTCAAGATACTTCATCAATGGAGGGGGGGAGGTGTTTCTGTGCCCTGGCAGTACTCAGCTGATTATTTGGTCAGATAAATAGATTAAAAAAAAAAACTATTAAAAAGGTGCCCTCAGGTAACTGAACAGTGGATTGTTGTTTTTAATAGCTATTTAGTACTTGCTACAATCTCTGACCAGCAGATGTTAGCTTGGGCATCCCCAAGCCTTTTAGGCTGGGGGGGCACCACAGAAATGCCCATTTCTCAGGAGGAAAACTGGCAATGCCCAGAATTCGCCACCACCACCAGAGCAGACAAAATACTGACTTATTCTTAGGGGCAGGGCTGTAGCAGAGGCCCCCCGCCAAAGGCTCCACCAGGTTCAGTCCCCAGCATTTCCAGTTAGGGCTGGGAAAGCCTCCTTGCCTAGAACCTTGGAAAGCCACTGCCCGTCAGTGCAGGCAACCCTGAACCAGATGGACCAGTGGCCCCTTCCTAGGTTCATCTTGCGTCCATGTTTGCTGTGTGACTCCTTGGGGCAGGGAGTTGCCCTCCTTTTACTCTTCACCAGTGGTAGCGTAGCGGTTAGAGTGTCAGACTAGGACCCGGGAGACCGGGATTCGAATCCCTGCTCGACCATGAAGATTGCCGGTTGACATTGGGGGGCAGTCCCTGCATCTCAGCCTCCCCTACTTCACAGGCAGGGATGGGAAGATCTATCAATTTTGGTTCTCTTCAGTTTCTCATTTTCCCAATCTTAAATTCAGTTCTCCACGTTTCTGCAGCAAATCGGTGGTGTTGGGTTTTTTTAAAAGAAAATTCTTCAGCCCTTTAGTGCAAATTTCTCTTTTTTTGTAGGCAGTTTTGACTAATGTACACATTTTTGCAAGCAATTTCTCACCATATAATGCATTTTTGCATGTTATTTATTTATTACATTTATATCCCACCTTTCCTCCATGGTTCTCCTCACCCTCATTTAATCTCCGCAACAACCCCGTGAGGCTGAGAGGCGGTGACTGGCCCAAGGTCATTCGGACCCTGGTCTCCCAGCTCCCAGCCCGAAACTGTAACCACTACACCACACTGGCTTTCGCTCAGATGCTTGTTTTGATGCGCACTTCCCCCTAACTTAAGTGCTTTTGTTAACATTGCTAGGTTGGCGCACTGCATCGCCAAATCCGGATAAGTGCAAATTTCGAACGACGGCTGCATTTCGGTTGTCGCACCGTTTCGGAAAGTGTGGGTTTGATAGATTTGGCTTCCGATGCCAACTGAATCGAATGTCTCGCTCGCCCCTGTTTGTGTGTGTGCCCACGCGTAAGGCAGTACTCTTGTTGTGGCTAGTTTTAAAATGCTGCTGCTGCTCTTTCTAAATTTTGTGTTCAACTTTTTTGCTGTGAGCTGCCCAGGGAATGTGTCCTGATGGGCGGCCATGCGAACCTAGTAAATAATCCATGACCATATTTGGGGAAGAGCTGTAGGTCGGCGGCAGGGCCCCTGCCCTGCTCAAAGGGCTGTTGTGAGGGTCAAACAGAGGGGCGCCACCGTGAGCGCCTGGGGGGTCAAGGTGGGGCAATGCAAAAGGCTGCCCGCGCTGAGGATGCTCTGCCAGGGATGACTTTCCAAGCCGCGCCATTGCAGTGCGCGGCTCCTTCCGGCCTTTTCCGCTCTGCCTGCAGTTTGCTCCAGCCGCCTCTGAGCGGCCTCCCTTCCCCAGCGGTGAGTCGCCTCTCCTGCTCCTTGATTCCAGCAGCAGCAGCTGCCCAGATGCCCCGGCCGGCCTCATGGTAATGAAGCGGAGGGCCGGCCCTGGCGGAGAATGCCTCGGCAGAGCGGGAGGAGCAGGCTGCCTTTGCTTCAGGGCCGGCGGCCTTGAAGGGAGAGCCGCCCGCTCCCTCCCTGCGAGGGTGACCGAGCGCGAGCCGCCTCTCCCGGCCCCCGCCCGCCAGCTGGCCCGGCCGAGGATGAGCAGGAGGCGTCCGGGGGGCCCTTAGAGAGGCGGTCGAGATGGGCAACCAGCCAGGGAGGCCAGAGGACGCGGAGCCAGGTCTGTGGCGGGCCGGGGGGAGGCGGGCCCGGCTGGGAGGGGGGCAGGCAGGCAGGCAGGCCGGGCGCCTTTGCTGGGCTCTTGCAGGTGCCACCAAGCGCCACCGTCCACGCCCACCACGGAAGGGTGGCCGGCTGTCGCTCCAGAGGGTCGCGCGGGCTTGGCCGCCTCGCGCGCTCTGTTTGTGGGTTTTGTTTTGTTTTAATGTCCTGGTACATGGAGATCCCCGAGAGTGATGCTTTCCATTCATGAACCCCTTCTCCTGAAGCGATTTATACTGTAACGGCATATATAAACAATTGCATGTAAATGATCTCTCTTTAGAATCGCCGGCTGAGAGTCTGTGTGCTGGAGGGACAGGAGCCCCCTCGAATGGGGGTCTTGACCTGAAGCCCCAACGCCCAGGAAAACTCTCTGCGTTTGTGACTATGTAATATGCGATTGTGAATGGCAAACTTTAATATGATGAATGGAAGCCGTGCTTCTTTTCATGGCTTCTTTTTTGTGGGAGATGTGTGAACAGGCCTCTCCCCAAGGGTGCCCTGGTCTGTGGCAGAACGGTGTCCCCAAAATTTCACCCATTCCTGGACAGCTCCCCAAAGAGGGGTAAGGCAGCGCTGGAAGATGTGTTTGCCGCTGGTTTGATGTCTGACCCATCACCACCATCCTGGTGCTGCATTAAGCGAGCGTTAGACACAGTTGCGAAGGACATGTGGCAAAAAAACCTGGGGATGTCGCAAAGAAGAGCAAGAGTTTTAAAATGGGTTTGGCGCCAGGGGCCTCTGTGGCGACCGCTGTGGCTCAGAGGCAAGCGAGGATCACCTATCCAACTCTGGCTAGCTGAAATGCTGTTGCACTGGGACGCGGGGCCCAATGGACGTGGCCCCCCAGGTCCCAGAGGGCACCAGCCTTGTCATCTCTCCCAGCCAGCACGGTGTCTGGAATGGGGGCCATAGCCAGCGGTGGCATTCAGCTTGTCAGCGTGGGGTGGGTGCATGCACCCTAGGAACAGTTGCCAGGCCTCTGGGAATAGCAATGCAGAGCCCATCGTTTGTGAGAATCTCTTCTCTCTTCCTCCGCCCCCCCTGCATTGTCCTCTTGGAAGGTGCACCGTTATGCATGCTAAGCAGCTTCAGGGAAGTGGGGGGTGGGGCGTCTGGAGAAGAAAAGTGTGTGCCCCTCCTCCTTTGTGGGTTCCCCCCAGGAGCAGCACGAAGGCTTTCGCCTGAAATTAACGGGCTCCTGTTGTGTCTGCAAGCCTCGCCGGCATGGCCAACAGCAACATGTCTGGCTGGCTTGCTGCGCCTTTCCCATTTCTGGGGGGAAGGGTGCTGGGTGGGGGCTTATCTTCAGTGTCCAAGGCCCATGTGAGATTATTGGGAGGACTTTTTTTGCATGGGAGGGGGACAAGGAAATCAGGTGGTGGTGGGGGGAAACGGCCATGCCCTGCAGAAATGCAAATTCTTGCACTTGATGAGAACCTATATGCTAAGAGTGCCCTGGGGGAGCCTTTCCCCACCCCCCAGCCCTTTTTTGTAACGTGCATTTCAATGAATTTGATGCCACTCTCTGATTCACTCAGGCCTTGTAACTGTGCTTGGAATCTGGGCTATAAACTATTTTATGCTGTGTCTGGGGGGGGGGAGTTTTTGTGTGTGCCCACGCGTAAGGGAGAGCTCACTTATTGTGGCTAGTTTTCAAATGTAATTTTGTGTTTAATTTTTTTGCTGTAAGCCGCCCAGGGAATATTTCCTGATTGGCGGGTATGTAAATCGAATAAATAATCCATAATCATATTGGGGAAGACCTGTAGCCCAATGGTAGAGTTCCTGCCTTGCATGCAAAAGGTCCCTGGTTCAATCCCTGGCATCTCCAAACAGGGCTGAGAATCTCCTGCTGCCTGAAACCTTGGTGAGCCGCTGCCAGTCAGTGTAGGTAACAGTGAGCCTGTGAGACCAACATTCTGACTTGATATAAGACAGCTTGCTAAGAGTTTGTCTCCTTCTAATCTGCTTTTTGGAGCCATCTAAGCCGGGTGGTCTGATGGTCTGATTCAGGGTAAGTCAGCTTTGTATGTTCATAATAATAATAATAATAGATGCTATCTTAGATAGCCTTAGCTTTGCACTCGTGTTCTGCCCTACCTTGAAAGTGGCTGCTTTTTGGAAGCATTTCATTTAAAGGCAATGGCAGCCAGCCCCAGAATTTTGGAGGCCCTTAGGAAAGATACCCTCAGTGACTCCCCCCTTCCACTTAATCTGGGAGCGAAGGGGTTTTGCAAACCGCAGATTCTCTGACTGTTACGAAGCGCCCTGTAGTCCCATGAAAGCTGATGCCACCCTAATGATGTACTTGGTCTCTAAGGTGCCATCAGACACTCTTCTTTTTTGCTGAGGCAGGAGAACGTGGGTTCTCTCCCCGTCCCAGGAATCTTTGAAAGAATAGCCCTGTTGGTGGTGAGCTTTTCGCTAGCCCAGGGCACAGCAAATGCCAGCTCTGGCCCTCTGCGCGGCCCACCTGTAGAACTGTTTGCTGTAAAACATCTGTGCTCATCGCAATACAGCTGCCATTTTTTGCTTTTCCATACTGCACCATAGGTTGCTTTTCTGTTGTTCTTGTCTGTGACCCCACCCACCCCCCTACCTGGACACTGACCTTGCGCCTTCCATCCTCCGTCCACCTCCCTTGCCACTTGAACACCTTCCACTGCTGTGAGAACCCCCCGGCCCTAAATGACACCGGCCTGCCTTACAGGGCTGTTGCAGAAAGGATTGCTGAGGTAAAATGCTGCGAAGGACTTTGAACGTGTAGGGGGCATGCTAGAGAAATATTAAATAATATTATGAGCTCACTGGCGTGTGTGTGTGTGAGAGAATCTGCAGCGATCAACTCCATGCGGAGGATTATTAGGAAAGGGATTGAAAATAAGACTGCTGGTATCATCATGCCGTTGTGCAAATCCTGGGATACTGTGTACAGTTCTGGTCGCCTCACTTCCAAAAGGATATCGCAGAGCTGGAAAAGGCTCAGAAAAGGGCAACCTGAATGATCAAGGGGAGGGTGGAGCGAAAGGAAAGGTTGCCACGTTTGGGGATTTTTGGTTAAGAAAAAAAAAGTGAGCAGGGAAGGAGAGATGATAGAGGTGTGTAAAATTATGCACAGTATGGAGGAAGTCATAGAATAGTAGACTTGGAAGGGTCCTCAAAGGCCATCGAGTCCAACCCCTTGCTCAATGCAGGAATCCAACTTAAAGCATCGGTTTGATTTGGGAGGTTGCCACTCCTGTCATCCCTGCTTTGACTCTTGCTTTCCCTCCTGTCAAGCCAGGCAGAAGGGCTGAATATAAATTCCTGCTTTTATTTAAAAGATTAATTGATTTTTTAAAAAATTGTCTTTGCTTATGTGAATGATTACACCCCGCCTTGTGGGCAGAGAGAAGTTTTTCTCCCTCTCCCGTAACACCAGAACTTGTGGGCATCCAACGAAGCTGAAGGTTGGGAGATTCAGGACCTCTTCACGCAGCGCAGAGACCAGCTGTGGAACTCGCTCCCAGAGTGGTGGGCTTTCAAAGGGGATTAGACAAATGCACGGACAGCTCTCAGAGCTGCTAGCCGTGGTGGCTCTGCTCTGCCTCCTCTTTGGAGGCTGGTTGGTGGGGATCCCAAGTGGGAAGAGTGCTGTTGCGCGGAGGACCTGCTTGCGGGCTTCACCGGCCTGATCCAGCAGAGCTCTTGTTAAGTTCTTCGATATTAAGGAAGCAAAGATTGCTTTGTGTGTGTGAGTGTGTGTCACTGTAAATCCTGGATCGATGGAAGCCGCCAACCCCTGCCCCAAAGATGCATCCCTTCCCAACATCTTCTCTCCTCTTCCCACCATCCCCTGCTATTATTTCCACTCTAGCACAGCTTTCGCCATCCTGGTGCCCTCCAGACGTTCTGGGACTGCAACTCCCATCAGCCACTTTGCCAGCCTGCTGCTGCTTTTATTTTAAGCACCCCAAAACACTTTGCATTGTTTTATCTCGACAAATCCTTTCAACAACCACCTTAATAATAATAATAATAATTTAATTTTTGTGTCGCCTATCTGGCCAAGGCCACTCTAGGCGACGTACACAATTAAATTCCAGTAAAATACAATTTAAAATACATAGTAATACAATACAGTCGACAATAAAGGATTAAATTTCAGCATAAAACAGTATGTAAACAACGGGCATTCAGTAATAGTGATAAAAGCTTAGCCCACCCCGGAGGTCCCGAAGGCCTGTCCAAAGAGCCAGGTTTTTAATGCTCGGCGAAATGCATCCAGGGAAGGGGCATGTTGAAGATCGAATGGGAGGGAGTTCCAGAGAGTGGCGGCCGCAAGGTCCCCACCCCCTGCCCCAAAGGCATGTTGTTGCTTGAGGCGAAGGACAAGTTGACGCCTCTCCCCTTCCCCCCATATCCCAACGAGATTGGTGACTGAACCTTCTGTTCCGGCAAGAGTTGTTCAGTTCTTGTGGGCAAGTGGCCATCTTGAAAAGTGCAGGGTGGGAGGCCCTGTTCTCCCAGCACTTCTTCCTTTAGGCCACCGGCTCACTCAGTCCAACGGTAGGGCCGGCTCCATTATAGAAATATAGGGAGCTACCTTGTACAGAGTCAGACCATTGGTCCATCTCGCTCAGTAATGTATGTACTGAATGGCAGGGCTGCACAGGCTGGATCTGCTTCTAGTTTTCGCCATGGAGATGCGTTGCATATGCAGACCCTTCCCAGTCCGTATATTGTGGCTGAATGGTCGAGCCCCTGTGTTGCGTGCAGAAGATCCCAGGCTCAATCCCCGGCATCTCCAAGTAGAGCTGCTGCCAGTCAGTGCAGACAGTAGTGAGCTAGACGGACCGATGATCTGGCTCAGGGTAAGGCAGCTTCCTAAGTTCATGTTTCAGCCCTTTATTCAGAGCCATGAGGACTAGAATCATACTTTATTTTTAGGGGACAGACCACAACTCTCTGGTAGAGCACCTGCTTTGCATGCAGAAGGTCCCTGGTTCAGTCCTCAGCATCTCCAGGTAGGGCTGGGAATGCCCCCTGCCTGAAACCCTGGGGAGTTGCTGCCAGTTAGTGTAAACAGTATTGAATTAGATAGACCCAAGGGTCTGACCCAGTGTAAGGCAGCTTTGTATGCACCAGCAACTTTTTACGCTCTTAACAAAAAACACACAAATCTGGAGTTATGCTCGCTATCGCAGCGGCAACCCCAGGCCTCTGCTAGCTCAGGGCCGTCGGGCTGCCAAACATTCTGGATTCATTTTGGAGACGTTGTTGCATGGAAATGGAAGGAGATGCTCACCTGAAATTGCCCCAGGGCCATTCCAAAAAGCCAATGCCGCATGGCGTGGCCTGGCCCCCACCCTCTCCTCGGAACATACCTGCTGTGAGTTTGGCTGGTCCGTGGAATTTGAATGTTTGCAGCAGAGGCAGTGGGGCTCCTTTTTTAGACTTTATGGTGGCGATGGTGAGATTCCTTTTTAAAGCCATCTGTCCAGGTGCCAAACAGTTGGTATTTCCAAGGTAGACAGCCTCTATGTGTAGAGATTCCATTTTTAGCTGTCGTGGCCTGTGATAGCCTTCTGTGCAATGAATTTGCAGAACTTTTATGAGGGCAAGCTCAGCCCATAGCTGCCTCCATCGAGGCCCTAGGCCAGCAGATTCTGCACATGAATTCTGCTTTGTATGAAGAAGTACCTCTTTTGGCTGGAGATTTGAGACAGTGACTGAACTCTATTGATTTCAATGTGTCTACCCTCTGTTTTAAGTTTTATCTATTATATTGTTTGCTTTTTTTACTGTAATGGTTGCTTAAAACTAATATTTTGCTGTGCATCCTGCTTAGAGGACATTTGTTATTAGACAACCTAAACTATAACCAAAATAAATTGATCAGGGGCGCCACTTTAATTGATTTTTTAAAATTAAATCTATTTTAATCGAAGTAATTCATTGATTTTAACTGTTGTAGCCCTAATAATGTTATAAACCTCTGTTATGTCCCATCCACATTGGCCACACTTAATGATAACCCATGGTTTATTAAACTACGGGTTATTAAACTTTGGCTTAACATTACATGTGTCTTAACTATGGCTTGTTTACTGCCAATATGAAACCTTGGTTTGTTGGCTCATGAACCTTGGTCTTTCAACCATGGGCTGGCGTTGCAGGCAAACCTGGCACCCTTCCTTAACCATCATTTGTTTGGCCGCCCCCACCCCAGACGATTGCCAAGCTACAAAGGCATGAGACAAGAGCTGCTGGGACACCAAGCAAACTTTGGAGAAACAGGCTGTGGCTTGTTTTTATCGTCTGTGGGATAACTCACAATTTGTTAAACAAACCATAGCTTAGCGTTATGTGTGAACCAGGTAACACCCTTCCCCTCCTTCCTCCTGCCTTCCAGGAAAGTCCCAAATACTTTTAGGGAAATTGCTCCAGCGCTTGACCTGTTCAGTCATGCCTTTCTGAACCTTTTCCAGTTCTGTGGTATCTCTTTTTTGAGACAGGGCAATCCATCTCCAAAACAAGAGGATCTTGTCTGTGCAGGTAGGGATTCTCCAGACACCCTTGGTCTGATGAACCACCCCTGCCTAGCAAGGAAACTTTCCAAACTCATTTTACAACAGGATGTGACTACCAAATCCAGCCCTCCTGATTTGTGTGAGTCAAGCCCTGCTTGTCTGGGGCTACCCAGAAGTGCTGGATGTAAAAATGGTCATCCTACGCCTCATTCCGATTAGCCCCCAGAAGCCTCCACCCCACTGCTGCAACTCTGGCCTTGGGGCACGCGAAGTGGTCTGAGTAGTTATAGTTTGGGGATGTGTGTGTCACGCACAGAGTATTTTCCCTTTGCCTGCAAAGCCAGCAGAATGATAGCACTTGGTTGTTTTAATAAAGCATTCTCGAGCGTTCAGAGCTTATTTCGTGTGTTCAGTCGGTAATCCCTGCAAACTAGAAGAGCGCTGTTGCTTTTATCTGCAACTTGCAGGTGCAAGAGAAGCTCCTAAGTGAACACCCAGCTTCTCAACAGGAAACTAGGAAGTTGCCTTGCAGCAGGTCAGGCTGTAGGCTAGCCCAGGTTCCTGTGCTCTGACCAGCAGGGGCGCCCCAGGGTCTCAAGCAGAGAAGGATCTTTTTCCAGCATTTGCTGCCATCTGACCCTTTTCACTGGAGATGCCAGGGATCTGAACCTGGGCCCTTCTGCATGCAAAACAGGTGCTCTACCACTGACCCATGCCTGCTGCCCCACGCCCAGCCCGTCTGTCTGTGGGTTTAAACAGAAGAATATTGTGTTGGGTCTAAGGGGATGCAACCTGGCCTTTGTTGAAAGAGCCCCAGATAGTAAATATTTCTCCTTAGCATGTATACGGTACTTTCCAATGCTCTAAGCGCTTTTCCATCAATTACCTTGGTTTTTTATGGTCTTTACAACAACCCTGTGAGGTAGGTTGGTACGATTATTCTTGTGTCCAAGATGGGAAAGGGCTGAGGCAGAAAGGACAGCATGATCAGCCTAAGACCACCTCTACCTCTACTGTCCTCTGAACGTCAGTTGCTAGAAGCCGCAGGAAGGGAGGATCCTGTTGCACTCAGTTTCCTGCTTGCGGGCTTCCCATTGAGGCACCTGGCTGGCCACTGTGACAACAGGATGCCAGACCAGATAGGCCCCCTTGGCTCCCTGATCTAGCAGCCAGGCTCTTCTGATGTTCAAACTCACCTATACCCACCTTCAGGAATAATTCCGCGAGGTTAACTCTTTTGCTGTTGCCAATTTAACAGGTGAGAGGATCAAGGCTGAAAAGCCAGGATGCTGTGACTAAGGCTACTCATGAATGGCCACCAACTTTGGATGGCTTTAAAAGGGAAGATGACAAATTCATGGAGGATTGGGCCATGAATGGCTACTAGCCACAATGGCTTTGTTCTCCCTCCGCTGGCCTCTAAATACCTGTCACAAATGGGGAGAGTTGCTGCTGTGCCCAAGTCCTGTTGGTGGGCTTCCCTTTGGCACATCTGGTCACGTTGAGACCAGGACGCTAGAATAGAGGAGACCCCCTTTGGCCTGACCCAGCAGCTGGGCTCCTCTTTTGTTTCCAGGCAGCTCTTGTAAGCAAGCCAAGCTGTGTAACGGCCAGGGTGGTGGACGGGAGGGGAGAGGAGCAGCAAAACTGACCACTCCACAGCCACCCAGCCCATTGAAACTAGCAAGGCAGGGAAGAGATTCCTTTCTATTCCTGGGCCCACGTAACGCTGGCAGTCGGCTCTGGAGTGAGGAGGCCACCCATATAAGGACATTGTAAGACGGTATAACTCCAGAATTGTTGGTTCACTAACCCAAGAACAATTTAGATGATGAAACAGAGAGAGAGGGAGGTCCGTTAAGGGACGCAAGGAAGCTGCCTTGTACCAATTCTGAGTCTTTATTAGCGTGTGGCTGCATGTTCTGCCGGTTTGTTTGAATTCAGTGTGCTGGTTTTGACCTGTGTAGCAAGGCACCGGGGGCCAGACGTGGCCCTCCAGGCCTCTCCATCTGGTCCTTGGGACTCTGCCCAAGCCACACCCCTCGCTTACCCTGCTTCACACCCTCCTTGAGTGTTCTTTTGCCCAACTGGAACGTGTCCTCAACATCTTTTAAATGTTTCTAATTTCTTGTTTTTTACTGTTTCTTATTGATGATTTTAATATTTCTTGTGAACCGCTTAGAGGTGGTTTGTTTTTTTTTATTACGGTCAAGTGGTATATAAATGTTGTTAAACAAATAACTAAAATGAACGCAAGTAAACCAGGTTAAAAATAGATAGGATATCTCAGTCTCGTCCTCCTTCCTGCAAAGACCTTTGCAGAAAAGTGTGTCATGACTAATAGCATAGTGGCACATTCAGGAGTGCAGGGTCCCTTCATGATACTCACAGCCACCCCCTCCACCCCCTTTTGCTGCTGGGTTGAGAATGAGATCCTTGTTAATGCTTTCTCCTACAACACCAGATGTCTCTAGAAGTTAATCAGCTCGACAAAGGAGAGTATTAGCTGCTGAAAAGAGTCTTCTCAGTGGCTGACTCACTTCCTTTCACACTGATTGGCTCCAATCAGCAGGAAAGGACAAGGAACCATGAAGACTCTTCTCAGTGGCTAACACACTCCTCTTTCATGCTGGTTGGCTTGTAGGATGCTGGAAATATAGGGATCCTGCTTGGACCCTGCACCCCAAAAAGTAAAGGGTCTAAGACCCCTTGAGACCCTGGACAACTACACCCCTGGTCTTGACCCGACTGCCAAATATATACAGTGAGGAGGCCAGACACATCTTGGAGATGAGGGCATTCCACAGCCTGGGGGCCGCCACAAGGAAGCCCCTTCCCCACCTCTCCCCACCACCCCTCCAACCTCAGAAGGGGGGGTGGCATTGCCAGTAGGGCCTGATCTCAACACCCGGGCAGGTCTAAAGGTCTCCTTCAGATATTTGGAGCCCGTGTTGTCCTCTTGGGTTTTTGCCACCGGGTCCGGTCGGCTCCTCCTCACATCCAATCCAAAGGACCACAAGAGCAGCTGGGGTGCGACCGCCAGAGCGGGGAGGCAATCAGGCTTGCTAGGAGTGGAAAGGAGGGCCCAGACGCAGTGACCCCGGACATCTGATATCAGGACTCTCCCCCTCCACCTCCCCAGAGCTTTCCATTGTTTCTGCATAATGTAAAAGATTGCGAAGGAGGACTGTGAATGGAATTTACAAGGTTATGACTTGGAGGAGGAGGACTGCATGCCAGAAGAAACCTTTTTCCCATGCCAGGATGGTTCAGAAGCAACTACGACAGGTTGTGGCTGACCTTAGCGTAACATTTCCTGCACAAACGGCGCCTTTTCTTTTTCCTTAATAGAAAAGTTACAGTGTGCTTCAAAAGTTGGATTGTATTGCACGCGAATGGGCTGTCCACACAACTTTTGCCCAGGCAGTTCCTTAAGCAGCGTCTTGGATTCCTTGAAATCCCTTGGCCCATGGTTATAAAACTCGTGTGTGCGTGCGTGCGTGCGAACGCAGGGATTGAGGTGTACTGATATATTCCTGATATAAATAGTACAAATCTATACCTGACATACTACTGAGAGAGAAGCAAGGTTAACTGCAGCAAACAATTTTTAAAAAACAAAGGAATTCTACAAATTTTACTTACTATTGAGAGTAATGGCACTTGCAGATGGCCTGTTTATTGAGCATTTGCCCTGATTTGTTCACAGGGAGGTTAGATGACATTGGCTGTTTAATGAGCATTCATTCTGATTTGTTTGCGGGGAAGTTAGATGATGACATTGTGTCAACGCAACAGTTATCCTGCATTTTCCAGTGCCGTTTCCCTGTGACTTTCCTTACCGTGAAAAAAGTCCATTCTTTGAGGGAAGCGGGTTGCGCAGAACCTCCCAATCAGTTATAATTGCACAACCTGAATTTATTGGTATATGATTTAAGAACTTAAGGAGAGCCTACTGATTCAAGCCAATGGGGACCCCTTTAGATCAGCATCCTGTTCTTACAGTGGCCAGCCAGATGCCCCAAAGGGAAGCCCCCAACCTGGACCTGAGCTCAACAGTAGCCCTTTCGGCACTTGTGATCTCAAATGAATTGAAATAGCAAGTCTCCAAGAATTCTTTTAAAAATCGCTATCCATTCAGGATGCAGGCCATAAATAGGAGGCCACCACTGCAAAGGCCATCAAGCTGCCCTTTCTTATCAAGGTGCCAGAGATCAGCAGAACCTCTGAGGCTGATCTTACAGCTTTGGTGAGTGATCCAGTCTCTCCCGATACAGACACTCAGCAGAATTGCTTGCCTTCAAAGGAATGTGCCCATTGCTTCTCTGTATGAGACACTGCTGTAGACTTGCTTACATCCATCTGGAAAATATACCCAGAACAGTAAGTTGCTCAGGATGTGTGTGTGATTTATCACGCGTTCCTAGGCTAATAAAAGGATACCTTTTCTGTGTATAACAGTGAAGTGTGCCTCCAATTTTAATCAGGGAACAAGGAGGGAGTGTTCTTCAGCTCTCTGGTGCCGCTCTGTGGTCTAGGTGACCTTCGGAGGTTGAAACTTCCCTGCCCCAAGGCTGTGGCTTTTGCTGGGTGCCTGCTTTTTATCAAACTGAAAGCCCCTGTGAGGCCCTGCTAAGTTAATGACATTTCACTGACAGCTGGGAAAGTTTGGCCAGGGGGGTTAGGCCATAGTGGGGGGTGGGGAACTCTGTCCTTCATGTCATACTGTCCCCAAAGTAAGGCCTATTGATTTTGACGGGTGTAACTTTCAAAATAAGAATTCTTAGGATTGGAGCCTTTAATTTCCAGCTTTTGATTGTTACAATTTTGCACTTGCAAAATAACCTTCCCTTCTAGTAGCAGGTGGTTCCCTCAGCCCCTATAGAAAACAGGTAGACTTCAGCTCCTTTTGCAGGCTGCTGTTTTGAATGCAGAAGCGGGAACTTGACCTATGATCCTCATTCGAAAGCTCAAAGCAGTTCTGTGTGAAGACCCTGAAAAAGGGAGTGAGGTTTCTGAGCATGTGTGCACCAAAATAAGCGCTGGGACCAACCCTTTACATCAGGGGCTGCCAACATGGTTCCTGTGGGCGCAGTGGTGCTCTTGAGGTCTGTCCCTGGCAACCACGAGGCATCTGAGCCCTCCCACTCGCTGCCCCCCTTGCTTGTGAAGTGATGAAGGGCCACATGCCAGTGATGGGTGAGGCCTCTGTTGTGGAAGCTGCACTTGAAAAGTTCACCCAGCCGGAGGAGGAAGTTGGAAAGGTGACACTCTTGCCCACTTCCTTTTTCAACTCTGTGCTTTTCAAGGTTCAGATTAACTCAGTTGGACCCGACGTTTACCCAGTTGGAAAAACAATATGTTCCTGTCTCCGGGGAGGGAGAAGAGAGGTGGCCAGAGGGGTCGATGCCCATGGCACTCGCTCAAAAATCCAAATGTACTCAGAGGCCTAAAAAGGCTGGTGACGCCTGGATTACACCTCCATGCCAGGAAGCATGATCCCTTGCAAGGCGCACAACTGTTTTCTCCACTCAAAATTTTTCTTTTGTTTCTTTATGTACCAGGTCACTCATGTGACTAAGGAACCAGGGGGAGGCAAGGGTTTGTGTCCATCCCAAACTAATCTTTGGGCCACCGTAACTGAAACACCCGTCCCAGCAAGAGGCTATCCCCTGTGCGGTTTCTCCCAGAACTGAAACCCCCCTATCATTTGAAAAGAAATTAGGAGCTAAGGTCCAGCGTGTGTGTGTGTGTGAGTGTGTGTGTGTGTGTGTGTGTGTGAGAGAGAGAGAGAGAGAGAGAGAGAGAGAGAGAGAGAGAGTCCTCCTGACACACTTTGGACTTTGAGCATGTTACAGTTTGCAACAGGGCAGTCTCTCTTCATCTCCAGCGTCTGACCCCATGTTCCCTTTATTTGGGGGGGTGTGCAATCCTCCTGTTAGGGTTCCCCACAGCGGAGTGCTTTATTTTCCCCCCCACGGGAACTGCATTCCACTCTCTCTGCCTTTGCAACGTCCTCGTCGTCGTGAACCCTGATGTGATTGCTGCCGTGGGATCTGTCCCCGCAGAAGGGTGTGCATAATGATTAATCTCCTGGCACGGAAGCTTGCCTTCTTGACGGGTGAAGGAAATGGAAGAGAGAGAGAGAGAGGCCGACTTAACCTTCAACCAAGCCCAGCTAATTGTTTTGTGTGTTTTTTTCCAGGTGAGAATCAAAACTCAGGACTGTGCCAGCAAGTCCTAAGAATTCCTAGAAAGGGAACTAGTGACGGCCCCGGGGATGCCTTTTGGGAGAGGGGCAGGGAGATAGATCTGTCCAGTGAGCCTTCCCTCCACCCCCACCCCTGCTTTGACAGGTGGGTGGGGCTGCCCACCTGGCAGCCGCCTGAGGTCAGGTGACCCATTTTTGCCTTCGTGGTTTGAAGTTTTACCAAAAGCAACCGTGTGTGTGTGTGTGTGTGTGTGTGTGTGTGTGTGTGTGTGTGTGTGTGTGTGTGTGCGCGCGTGCGCGCGCCAACAATCGGCTGACATTGGGTGTAGGGCAGGTGGGCGTGGCTTGGCCAAAACAGCCTGGTGGGGACAAATAATGGGGAGGCCTGCTGGGCCTGATTAATCCCGTGGGCTGGAGGCTCCCCACCTCCGTTCTGGAGGCTGAAAGGGGTTGTACGAGGGCATTCCTACAGCTCAGCAGTCACAGTGGGATATTCGCTGGAGTTGCTGCCTGCATGGGTGTAAAAGCTCTTAAAGATTTAAGATAGGGTGGGGAAACTTTCAGCCCGAGGGCCACGTGCCCTTTGGGGAAATCTTCCAAGGGCCACATGCGGGGGAGGGCAGAGGCAAAAGTGGGCGGAGCAATGAGTGTAAAGATTACTGCTTCTGCACAGCAGGTTAGTTTTGACACGCACCCCTCTCTGTCGCTCCCCCAGGCAAGCGAAAGGCGCAATCAGAGCTCAAGGACATGTTCCCAGCCAAGCCAAAGCCGTAAGGGTGTGATGCAGGGCCAGTGAAGGGGTGTGGTCTGGGGAGAGTTCCAAGGGCCAGGCAGAGAGGCCTGGAGGGCCACCTTCGGCCCCTGGCCCTACGGTTCCCCCGCACCTGATTTTATGTAACTGGAAGTGGCAGTGGAGTGGCCGACTTCTAGAACGCGTGTGGGGTGGGGGGGGGGAGAGAGATTAAATCTCCAGCTGTAAAGTTTACAGAGTCATCTCAGGCCAATCCCACTTAGCTTAGCCCCTACCTTACAGGGTTGTTATCAGAATAGGATGCATGGATGGTCATGACGTTGTTTACAAGTCTCCTGTCCAGTTGTAGCTATGAGATGCAGATAAACGCCTTGAAGTCTGAATAAACTGGTTATAAATATGACACAGACATACACACAGGCATCCTGTTTGTAGCTTGGTGATACTGGCAGAGCACCGCCTTTGCATGCAGAAGGTCTGAGGTTCAATCCCCAGCATGTCCCAGTAGGGCTGGGATAAACCCCTCATCTCAAACCACGAGGAGCTGCATCCAGTCAGTGTAGACTGACAGCGAGGAACCTCAGGCCAAGGGACCAAATGTGGCCCTCAGTATCTCCCCGTGTGGCCCCTGGGACTGTCGTGCCCCACCTCTCACCAGCCCTACTTCACACCCTCATGGAGTGTTTTCCCCCGCTGGAAATATGCCCTTAAACGCTGATTGTGCCTTTTGTGTGCCTGGATGAAGGCGCGTTTGTTTTCTTAAAAAGTTTACGTGACTGGAATGTAGCCTGCTGGGAAAATGTAAAGAGTCCCATCTGTGCTCCACCCTCCAGTGGCATGCGGCCCCCAGAATCCTGCTCATGAGGGAATGTGGCCCTCTAGTTGAAAAAGCTCCCCCAGCCCTGGACCCTGGGGTAGAGAATACTGAGCTAGGCGGGGCCGCTGCCTGCGTTCTGATGTTTCTACAAAGGTGAGGATTCTTACTCGCTGGTATTATTTATTACTTGAATTTATATCCCACTTTTCCATATAAATATGCTCAAAGTAGCTTACAATAGCACAAAAAATAGTAGGAGTTGGCAAGTGACTGTCTTGCAAAACGGTCTTAAAGCCACCTTAACTTTCACCCAGAGCAAGTGAGGGAGCCTCCCGCCTCCCTCTTTAGGGCTGCAGTCCTGAATGCACTCACTAGAGAAGAAACCCTGCTGAAATCAGAGGGATGGGATTTAGTTCTCAGATGACGTGCTTAGGAGCCCTGAGTGTGCTTCAAGTCGACTATGACTTACGGCGACTCCATGAATGGGTGACCTCCAAGAGCATCTGCCGTGAACCACCCTGCTCAGATCTTGTACGTTCAGGTCTGGGGCTTCCTTGATGGAATCCATCCAGCTCTTGTTTTGGGTGGGTGTGTATTATGTGCGCGTGTGTGTGTGTATATATATATATGAACCTACCTATCTCTCGGAGGGAGGGAGCTTCTTCCGCCCACTCGTTCACTGGCTCTGTCTCTCTGTCTTGTGCAGCGATGCAGGCTGCATCGCTGCCATCAATCAACATGGCGCCGGAGGCTTCAGCCCTGTAGGGAAACCTCGGCTGCCATCTTGGTTAATGGCAGTCCTGCTCACACAGCCGGCACAGCCTCAAAAGATAGGAGAGACAGGCTCTCTGCATCGCCGCAGATTGTGGAAAAGGAGCTCTACTCCTCCCCCATCTTATTGAGAGGCCCCTCAGGGACCTCTGTGGCTCCAGGGGCCTTTGGCCAGGGCCCGACCTGGCCGCCCTTTGGGACCGGCCCTGCTCAGTACCCTTGTGAATTCTGCACAGATCCAGGCAGGGCAGGTTTCAGGGCCTTTTCTTATCTAGCTTCCTTGGAAATCCCCATTCCGATCAGGTTCCACTTACCGGCCTGCAGCTGCGTGGGCCAGGGTTGCTTAAACCTGATACTCTTCCAGATCTAGCTTGCAGAGAGAGGCTGTGAATCTGGGTTTCAGAGAGAAACGTCATTGTTGTGTCCTGCAGAGCCGTTTCCAAGAAACGGACTTCTGGGGCCAACCTTGCTGGACATCTTTCAGGAATTAGATGCACCTCCTTCCCTGCCTCCGTTCCCATTCAGGCGTTCCCTTGCCTTTTGTTGAGTTTCGGTTTGGGAAGGGCCGCAGTGCAGTGGGGAGATCCCCTGCTTTGTGTGCCGAAGGTCCCAGGTTCAGTTCCCCCATGGCATCTCCAGGTGGGGCTGGGAAAGTCCCCGCCCTGGCCCTTCAACTCTAGGATGCTGCGGTTCCCTGGTTTGTAGCAAGCCAACACTCAGAGCCTCATTCCGCACGTTGCTGCTTTGGGCACCGTTGAAAGCCTCCTCTTGGGGAAGCCCCAGTTGTGGCACTCTGGCATTGAGCAGTGGGGTGGGTGACGATGACCGCAGGAGCCCCCTCCCGTTCTGCCCCCTTCTAGGATCTCTCACCTTCTTCAGACCTTTTTTAATTCTTCAGACCTGCTCTGTGAAAATGGTCAAAGACTTAGAAGGAAAGAACTGAATAAAGAAATATCATACGGGTTTTCATCTGTTTCAGCAACGGATTGATTGATTTAAAATCCGCATGTGGGCAAAAAGAATGTTTCTGATGCAAGAAACCTACTTTTATGTTTTTAAGATCATGCACATGCATGTCTTTGCAAGCGCTCCTAATGATTTATTCATTTATAAAAGTATTTATGCACCGCCAACTCATTTAGGGGAAGGGTCACGGCTAATTGGTAGAACTACCTCCTTTGGATATAGGAGATCACAAGTTCAACCCCTGTCATCTCTAGCTACAGTTGGGAAAGACCCTTGCCTGAAACCCTGAGGAGCTACTACCGGTCAGTGTAGACAATACTGAGCTAGATAGGCCAGCAGCCTGAACCATATAAGGCAGCTCCCTGTATTCAGGTTTTAACCTTTTATTCAGAACCATGACGACTAGAATCCTGCTTAAATTTTTAGGGGAAGAGGTGGAGCTCAGTTGACTGAGCACCTGCTTTGCATGCCAAAGGTCCCAAGTTCATTCTTCAGCATCTCCCGGTAGGGCTGGGAGAGACTCCCTTCCTGAGATCCTGGAGAGCCGCTGCCAGTCAGTGTAGACAATACTGAGCTAGATGGACCAAAGGTCTGATGCAGGATAAGGCAACTTCCTACACTCCTGAAGTATATCATGGTGCTGCACAATGAAATCATTAGAGAGTGACCAGCGCTGTCTTTTAGTGGTACAGGATGCAGCATGCTCACTGGTAGGCATGGAATGCTCACTAACAGTTTGTGGGAGGAAATGGAATGGAGTATCCTGAAAGGGGCATGGCTGGCAGGAAAATGAGCATGCCACATGGTGCTTTATTTATATAATATCCTACCTGTTTAATTGGGGACAGCTTTTTAGTAGATCTTTCAAATCTAACCCGTTCTGAACCTGGGAAAGAACCCCTCCCATCCTTTTCCCGTCCTGACCCCCACAGCTTGCTATTTCTTTGAAGTCTGCCAGGCCTCACAACCTTACCCATCTCTCAACCTTTTTGTCTGCAGCAAAGAAAGGTTTGGAGCCTTGTAGATAAGAGGCAGGCAATTATTGGCAGTTCTTATCTGGCAACAATTGCATTAACATCAGTAAAGTTTTACCCAGTTGGAGAAATATCTCTTCCCCCCCTCCCGCCACACACACAATGACGGCTACCAGCACACACACACCCGGCAACATTCCTTCTAGAGGTGGAGTCCCAAGAATCTTTTCCCTTCACCTGCAATCTAGGGAAGGACCTATAACCTGTGCTCTGCCATTCCTGCACATCACCACAGTGCATAAATGGAGAGCCTCCATGTTCTGGGGCAGTGTACCTCTGAATTCCAGGTGCTGGGGACAAATAATTTTCATTCCTCTTTCACCAGCTGGATAATTTTAGACTCTGGACTGAATGTACTTACAGACCCCACCACCACTACCACCATATGGGATGGGCTAGAATTCAGCCCAATTCAGATTTGGTAACAAATTTTCCATTAATTAATTGAGGATCGGATTTAGCAAATTTCCGCAGCTCAATTTGAAAACTTTTTTTAAAAAAATCCAACTCTAAAGCATTGAAAGATAATTTATCAATATTTCTTTTTAAAAGATTGATGTTTCCTTCTAAATACTGATATTTTAAAATATCAACATTTCCTTCAAAACATTGATACTTCCCTTAAAAATATCAGTATTAATATATTTTTTCCAAGCCAAAACAGATGGATAAAAGCAGCAAATAACAGAAAAAGAACTCGAATGGATACCAGCCTGGTAGCTTGATGGGATGCTTTTGAGCCAGCCTTGGCCCATGGAGCCCATCCCTGCTTTAGACAGTCACGCATAGGACTAGTTACGCTGAAGCACACAACTAACATTTATCTTCTCTCCTGATTGCCCCCCCCCTTAAAACTAAACAATGTTTTTAAAAATAAGAAAGACAGGATGATGTGGCCTCTATTGTCTGCCATTCTCTAGGTGGTCATTTAAAGGGGAGGGAACCTCTGAGGTGCAGGCTGCCTGGACTCCAGCACAAACTTTGGGCAAACCCAGGCACAAACGCATTCAGGAGAACAGCTAACAAATCTACAGGGGGGAATCGTGGCATTGCGTCATTGTCTGCAGAATTCAGCTTCTTATGAATCTTGGCTTTCACTTCAAAACAGAAATGGGGGGGAAGCAAGCTTCTAGTCCTCAGGGGTTGCACAGACATGCTGGAAAGGGGGGGGAAGGGGCAGCAGTGCCAAAGAAGTGAAACCTTTGAAGGCTGAATCAGCTTTCCAGGGCCCAAGAAGCACAGCTGCTCATGAAGGATGAGAGCGAAACGTAGGAGGAAGCTCAGACAAAGGAACGGCTGTGATTTGCGTACTTTCCGCTGTTTGCAAATATGGAATCCGCTCCCGCAAGAGGTAGCGATGGCCACCAACTTGGCTGCTTTCAAAGAGGATTGGCCACACTGAAGGAGGAGAAGGCTATCAGTGGCTGCTAGCCATGCTGGCTATGTTCTCCTGCCACTGTTGGAGAGCGTATACCTCTGAGCACCAGTTTGCTGGGAATCACAAGCGGGGAGGGTTGCTGTTGCGCTCAGGTCTTGCTTTTGGGGCCTCTGTTTGTGAGCACAGGATGCTGGACTAGATGGGCCTCCTTTGGCCTGACCCAGCAGCCAGGCTCTTCTGATGTTCAGATTCCAGCTTATTTTCTGTGGGGCCAGAGGGCAGGCATCTTCGCAGACCTTAGGAACGAGGGAGAGATCCGGATGGGCGATAGCAAAATGCAAACAGAAACCAGCCCAGCAACTGCAGAGAGAGAGAGTGTCTTTTTCCATCTGCTCAGGGCTGTGAGCTTTTTTTTCATACCCGCCTGGGGACACAGCAGGCCTGCCCGGGTGTTGGCTGCCTGACTCACCTCTCTGCAAACAGACCCGCTCCAGGCAACGGTGGCAGTGGCTTTTTGGGCCGGCGTGTCTCTCTTGCGCGCAAAGTCCGAGGGCCGCCTGGCGGTGCCCTTCCTTGAGAGTTGGAGCCGGCGCCGTCCAGAGGTTAGGAAGGTCATAACACAGTCGGGAGATCCTTGCGCCTGCGCTACAGCTGTCCCTCTTCAGGGGTGGGGAATGGCTATCAGGGAGAGATGAGGAAGTTTCTTTATCTGGAGTCCACCTAGCTCAGTG
This sequence comes from Rhineura floridana, assembly GCF_030035675.1. Classification (NCBI taxonomy): domain Eukaryota; kingdom Metazoa; phylum Chordata; class Lepidosauria; order Squamata; family Rhineuridae; genus Rhineura; species Rhineura floridana. The sequence continues at coordinate 18,159,083 of NC_084500.1, read as the reverse complement.
AGCAGCAGTCTCTCCCAGCTCTCCCTGGAGGCCCTGGGATTGAGCCAGGGGTCTTAGACATGCAAAACAGGTGCCGTATGGTTCTAGTTCTCATGGTTCTGAATAAAGGGTTATAAAAGGATCACAGTAAGCTGTCTTACACCAGCTCAGACCATTGCTGTGTCCAGCTCACCATTGTCTACACTGACCGGTAGCGGCTCTTCAGTGTTTCAGTCAGGGGGACATTCCCAGCCTCACCTAGATATGCCATGAGGGACTGAACCTTGGACATAGAGCTCTGCCACTGAACTGTGGTCCTTCCCTTAAGATAAGTGGCCTGACAGTGGCTGCAAATTATAGCAGCTGATAAAACCTCCATGTTCAGAGGCAGTGTACCTCCAAATACTAAACACTGGGACCAAATGTCGGAAGCTATCTTATATACCAGGTCAGACTTTTTGCCCATCCAGTGTTGTTTGCTCTGACTGGCAGCAGCTCTCCAGTCTCATGCACGGAAGGGTCTTCCCCATCACCAGCTGCCTGAGATCCTTCTCATGGAGATGCCGCTGGGGGTCGAACCCGGGGCCTTCTGCATGTGGAGCAGGGGCTCCACCACTGAGCGACAGCCCTTTCCTCCCTCTGTGCAGCCAGTGGTTATCTATCCTGCAGGCATTCCCTCTCTTCCCACACACTCACACTTGTCTGTCCAGCAAGGCAGTGAGCTCAGTGGAAACTGCCTTCGTATCTCGCTGCTCCACCCGAGAGGCTGGTTGGAAACTCTCCTATCGGCCTCCTGCCCCTCATCCAAACCCTGCCTTGCTCTCGGATAACTCTCTTATAGTTCCTCCTTGTCTTTCCGTTTCCATAATTGGCCACTTTTTAATTTCCTCTCATTGTTTTTAGCTGTTGTTGCTTTTTAGAAGTGCTAGGATTTTGTTGGCTTGAATTTTTGTAGATGGTTTTATCTGTATTTTGTATTTGTGTTTTTCTATTTGTGTGTAAGCCGCCTTGGGGGCCTTTTTGGCCAAAAGGCGGCTTAAAAATAAACCATAACATAACATTGTTTTCACTCTCCATCTCTGTTTCTGTCTTTTCACCTCCCCCTTTGGCATCTCAAGTTCAAGGTTCTAGTTTTTGTGTACAAAGCCCTATACAGCTCGGGACTAGAATATCTGAAATATAATCTTACCCCTTATATACCCAGCCGGTCACTGCGCTCTGCAGGCGAGGGCCTCCTGCAAATACCGTCTTATCAGAAAGTCCGTTCCACACAACATAGGAAGCGGACCTTTCGTGTGGCGGCGCATACCCTGTGGAATTCCCTCCTCTTAAATATTACACAGGCGCCATCTCTGTTATCTTTTCTGCGCCTACTGAAGACTTTCCTCTTCCAACAATTCTGTTAAGGGGAGACCTTATCCCAGTCTGCATCTGTGTTGGAAATTGTTTTTTAAGATTTTTTTAAAAATATACTTTGTTTTTAAGTTTTTAAAAAAATGTTTTTAGTGTTTTATCGCTTGTCATTTGTCACCCTGGGCACCTTCTGGGAGGAAGGGTGAGATACAAATTTAATAAGTAAATAAATAAATAGTCTTGTTGCATCCCTCCCTCCTGAAGCTCACCACTTGTGTTAGACTCGGCGCTCTGTGGGGTTGGTAGAGCTCTCCATGCCCCTTGTTTGTCGGGCGGCCTGGGCCTCCTGTCAGGCCTTAATAAATTAGTCATTCAGTTCTGCTTCACAGAGACAGTGACCTTTAGCAGAGCAGGGCCGTGTGTGCGCCCGAGCAGGGGAGGTTATATCCCTCTTACTTCTTTCTTCCCCTTTACTGATGAGGCTTTTAACATCGGAAAGGACCACAATAAAATTGCTTTGCTTGAGTAGGACCAAAAGTGCATCTAAGCCGATATTCCGTTCCTCGCGGAAGTGACTCGCACCCTGCATAGGGAGCTGCCTTATTCTGAGTCAGACTGTTGGTCCATGCCGCTCAGTATTGCCTACATGGGCTCTCAGCAGCTCTCCAGGGTTTCAGACAGGTTTGTCTCCTAGATGCCGATAGGCAAAGCAGATGCTCTGCCACTGAGCTACAGCCCTTTCCTTTAAAATGAGGCAAGATGCTAGTCCTCTTCTTTCTGAATAAAGGGATGAACGAAATAGGGACATAGGAAACTGCCTTTGTACAGGGTCAGACCATTGGTCCGTCTAGCTCAGTGTTGCCAACACTGACTGGCAGCAGCAGAATGTCAGGCAGGGGGAAATTCCTAGTCCTAACTGGAGACAACCGGGGGCCTTCTGCACACAAACCAGGTGCTGTACCGCTGAGCTACGGCCTGGGAAAAGTGTGGCCCTTGGGTCTGCTACTTAGCACTGTTGTTAGGGGTGTCTCATTTTCTTCCATCTTTAAGTTCAGTTCTTCATATTTCTGTATCAGTTTGCTTTTGCTTTTTTTTAATCCTCCTGAAAATTTGTCAGCGCTATAGCACATTTTCCTCCTAATATACACACATTTCTTGCAGGCCATTTCCTTTAACACAATGCATTTGTGTATGCCATGTTCACCAGTGCACGCATTTTAATGCACACGTCCCCCCATTGTACATTTGTGTACACGTTGGTCGGCTAGGGAACTGCATTGCCAAAATGCGGAGAAGTGCAGGTTTCGAAGGATTAGCTGGGTTTCACGTATGGCGGGTAGTGCAATTTAGGCGTGTAGAATGCAAAGCAAACGGAATTTCTCCCCTGACCATATACTGCATATATACACATCACCCTCTGTGGCAGTGTTGTTGTGAGGCCTTTGGTGTGCTCCCCACTTCCTTGCCACTGTCGCATCACATTGCTGCATATTGGCTCACCTCCCTGTCTGGACCCATTTCGCTCTACGTCCCAGAGGGGAGAAGGTTTTGCGGAGATTACTGCTTCCTAGCTTAGTGGGAGGGAAAGGGAGCAGGGAGCAGCAGAGCCAGGAGGCTCCAGGGATTGGCAGACGGCCCCTGAAATGGAGGCCTGGGCCTTGGCAGATGCCTGACGATGTTGATCCCTGGCGCCGGGTCTGCTCTGCGTCATTGGAACAACATCAGTTGGTGGCTCTCTACCAAAGCATGGAAGCGATGACCGCATTCCTGGCTTGCGGCAAGTTTAGAAAAACAGGCAACCAGCTCAAGAAGCAAGACTTTGAGGCGCTGGAGAGCACCTGCTCTAGCACAGGAGCAGAGCGTGTGCTTTGCATGCAGAAGGTCCTAGGTCCAGCCACCGAACCCTCCAGATAGGGCTCAGAAAAGATTGCTGCCTGAAGCCCTGGAGAGATGCTGCCAGTCCATGTGGGCCATACTGACCTGGATGGACCGATAGTCTCACTTGGCATAAGGCAGCTTCCTGTGTTCTTATTTAAACCAGCCCTTTATTCAGAACCGTGAAGGCTGGAATCTTACGTTATGTTTTGGGGAGGGCCGTGGCTCAGTGGCAGAGCACCTGCCTTGCACGCAGTAGCTGAATGTTGGGAGGTTCAAGTCCTTCTTCAACACAGCACAGAGTGGAGCTCGCTCCCGCAAGAAGTAGCAACGGGCACCAGCTTGGATGGCTTTAAGAGGGTTAGACAGATTCATGGAAGAGGAGAAGGATCTTAGTGGCTACTAGCCACGACGGCTGTAGGAGGCAGCCTGCCTCTGAATCCTAGTTGCTGGGAATCATAGAATAGTAGAGTTGGAAGGGGCCTACAAGGCCATCAGGTCCAACCCCCTGCTCGATGCAGGAATCCAAATCAAAGCATTCCCGACAGATGGCTGTCCAGCTGCCTCTTGAAGGCCTCCAGTGTCGGAGAGCCCACTACCTCTCTAGGTCATTGGTTCCATTGTCGTATGGCTCTAACAGTTAGGACGCTTTTCCTGATGTCTAGTCGAAATCTGGCTCCCTGCAACTTGAGCCCATTATTCCGATTCCCAAGTCAGGAGAGTATTGCTGTGTTGCTCACCTCCTCCATGTGGCCTTTCCAGAGGGGCATCGGGATGAGAACAGAGTGCTGGACTACCTTTGGCTGACTCTTCTGATGTTCTTCATGGGCAGGAGAAGTGGACAATGAACAGGCCCTCCCTGTAACCCCCCCCTCTCTCCCTCCCCCCCCCCCAGTTTTGCACCAAGGCAAAGGGAGGCACAGTACAGCTCTGTGTTGCGTTACAGGCATAATAAAAGGCCAGAGACAAAGAGCTCAGTGTTGGGGGGTGGGGAGGAGATAGCGCCGGCATTCTTTGGCCACAGAGCCAGCAGCCCACACACACACACCGGCTGCATTTCAGCAGCTGCAGCTGCTGGGAGCCAGCGGAGGGAGTTTCTGAGGGCTGAGCAGATGCGGGCCCCCACCAGCAGCACGCTGCGTCATTTTTAAGAACATAAGAAGAGCCTGCTGGATCAGGCCCATCTAGTCCAGCATCCTGTTCTCATAGTGGCCAACCAGGTGCCTGGGGAAAGCCTGCAAGCAGGACCCGAGTGCTTAGACTGGGGTAGTTCAGCAGGAGAGAGGGCATTGCCCCAGTTGACATGATTTCCTTTTTTAATTCTTGAACCACACTCTGTATTTGTTGTTTTGGGGACGGAAGGAAGGAGGAGGGAAGTAGCTCAGTGGTTATTGTTGTTGTTGTTATGTATTAAATTTATATCCCGCCCTTCCCAGAAGGGACACAATAGAGCATCAGCCTTGCGTGCAGAAGGTCCCAGGTTCAGTCCCCAATGGCATCTCCATGGTAGAGCTGGGGGAAAGATCCACACACCCCTGAAACACTGCAGGGCCACTGCCAATCAGTGCAGGCAGTATTGAGTTAGATGCACCAGTAGCTTGACTCAGTGTAGCATGCAGAAGGCCCCTGAGTCAATTCTCCGGCGGCATCTCCAGGGAGGGCTGGAAAAAGACTCTTGTCTGAATTACTGAACAGCTGCTGCCAGAGTGTGTCTGTCAGGGGCAGCCAGCATGGTTCCTCCTCAGTGTTGCTGGTCTACATTTCCCATTCTCCTTGATCCCTGGCCATGATGGCTGGGGCTGATGGGAACTGGAGTCCAAGAACTCTGCAGAACGAGACGGACCAACCGTCTGACTGGTCGCAAGGCAGCTAGCTATTTCAACCCTGTGTTCAGGACCATGAGGACTAGGATCTTAAGGAAGGAGCACAGCTCTCTGGTAGAGTACCTGCTTTGCATGTCAGAGGCCCCACGCTCAATCCCCAGTGTCATCTCCAGGTGGGGCTGGGAGAGGCTCCCTGCCTGAAACCCTGGAGAGCTGCTGCCAGTCCGTGTAGACAGTACTGAGCTAGACAGACCGATGTTCTGACATGGTATAAGGCAGCTTCCTGCGTTCCTATTGCTGGTGCTGATTTTATTTTTATGTTTGCAACAGCTGCAACCTTGCCCTCTCAGGCCCAGCCCCACTGGCCTGATGGCATAGGCAGAACAACGCTGGGATGCCAGCCCTTTCACTTGGCCCAGAGCTTCAGGGTGGCAGCCGGCATGAGCTCCTGACAAGCCCATTGGCAAAGGAACGACATTGTGTGCCCTTCCCCCTCCCTGGTTGAAAAGCAGAGCCCTCTTGCTCGCGCTGTGGCCGCTCCCCAGTTCATGGCATCTCTCTCTCTCTCCTCCCCCCTTTGCGTTCCCCATTTGGAGTTTGGCAACCGACTGGGACCCTCGTGGGAGCCACAAACAGGAACTGATGACTCAGCGCTGATGAACAAGCGGCCCTGGGGATTTGGGCAAAGCCAGATTTCGCCCCCTCCCCTGGCAAAAAAAAGTTGTCTAGAGGAAGTTTGGGGCCATTGAGAGGGAGCTGGGCCATATAAACCTGGAACAGGTTGGGCTGAAGTTTCCCCAAATGAGGTCATGGAGCTGGCTGGTGCAAAGTGGACCCCAGGCTGCCACAAAAACCAATCTGCTCCCCTTCCCAAAGCCTAGAATTCTTTGCCACCTCCAGCTGACGAAGCTGCGTGAGCCACGCTCCACGCTTGTACAAACGGAATGAAGAAAAAAGCGACATTTGCCAAAAAAGGTGGTGTTGGTGCATTTCCTGGGCGTTTTGTAATTGTTTGGAAAAAGCCAGATGCACGCAACATAACTGAACAACAAGGAAAACTATGCGCTTTCTCTCTCTCTCTCTCTCTCTCTCTCACGGCACCATCAGGACATTCTTATGCCAGGACTGCATTCGCTAGGAGCGAAGACGTGAAGGGAAAAGTTACAGGGATGCGTTGGTGGTGTCTAGGATGTCAGATGCCTCTTTCCACAAGGATGCCTGAAGCTTAGAAGGTGTGCTGTTACAATCACCTCTGTGAGCAGTCTCCTGTCATTACGCAGGATCCGAGTTGTCTAAAAAGAGGCCTCCTTGGTTGAAAACTGGACACCATATGTAGCATTTCAAATAGGAAAAAAGGAAAGAGAGAGAGAGAGAAATTTACACTTAATAACAATCTGAGTAAAATATTACTTTTATTTATTTATTTATTCAATTTGTGTCCTACCCTTCCTCCCAGAGTTGCCCAGGGTGGCAAATACATCAGCAATCATAAAAGCAATTACAAAAAAGAGCTGAAAACATTATAAGAGCAGTTATCTCAGGTTTAAACTTCTCCCCCTTTGCTGGTTTTTTGTCGTTAATAAGAACATAAGAACATAAGAAGAGCCTGCTGGATCAGGCCAGTGGCCCATCTAGTCCAGCATCCTGTTCTCACAGTGGCCAACCACGTGCCTGGGGGAAGCCCGCAAGCAGGACCCGAGTGCAAGAACACTCTCTCCTCCTGAGGCTTCCGGCAACTGGTTTTCAGAAGCATGCTGCCTCTGACTAGGGTGGCAGAGCACAGCCATCATGGCTAGTAGCCATTGATAGCCCTGTCCTCCATGAATTTATCTAATCTTCTTTTAAAGCCATCCAAGCTGGTGGCCATTACTGCATCTTGTGGGAGCAAATTCCATAGTTTAACTATCCGCTGAGTAAAGAAGTACTTCCTTTTGTCTGTCCTGAATCTTCCAACATTCAGCTTCTTTGAATGTCCACGAGTTCTAGTATTATGAGAGAGGGAGAAGAACTTTTCTCTATCCACTTTCTCAATGCCATGCATAATTTTATACACTTCTATCATGTCTCCTCTGACCCGCCTTTTCTCTAAACTAAAAAGCCCCAAATGCTGCAACCTTTCCTCGTAAGGGAGTCGCTCCATCCCCTTGATCATTCTGGTTGCCCTCTTCTGAACCTTTTCCAACTCTAGAATATCCTTTTTGAGATGAGGCGACCAGAACTGTACACAGTATTCCAAATGCGGCCGCACCATAGATTTATACAACGGCATTATGATATCGGCTGTTTTATTTTCAATACCTTTCCTAATTATTGCTGTCGTTGGGGGGCAGATCGAATGTGTGCACTCTCTAGTTGATTCCGAACACCTGGCCTCTGGGTTTTTTTTTAATCTGGGGGGGCGCATGGGGAAACTAGTTGGGAGGCTCTCTCTCTCCTTAACGGATCCTTCCCTATGGAAAAGTTGCTCACAGTTTCTGGCAGAGTGCTTCATGATAGCTAGCCAGGTCACAGCCTGGCCACGCATTCCACCGAGGGTGCCTGGGGCCACTCCGTCAGCAGCAGGCCGTTGGGGCCAGCTCCCATCTGAAGGTCATCTCGCACAGAGGGAAATGGCACCCATCAAATCGGGCGTTTGTTTTTAAGGCTTCACTCCCCCAGTGGAAACTCTTGACTTTGCATGTTGCCTCCCTGCTCCCCCCAGAGTTCCTGCTCACGATTGCTGTAGGGGAGGGTTGGGGAACCTTTTTTTCCTGTTGCAGTTTTAAATCATCCCTTAACTCAGAAGGATGAGGACTAGAATCTTGGTTTGGTTTTTTTGAGCAGAGGGAGCAGCAACAGCCAAAAGTCAGTGGGGGGCACCCCCTTTCTGTCTCCTCCCTCCCAACACAGTAGCTAGCTATGAGAGTTGTAGGTTGCTCTTGCCACAGATCTGAACAGATCAACCCAGGAAGCTACACTTCCATCTAGCTCACTGTTGCCTACACTGGCTGGCAGCAGCTCTCCAGGATTTCTAACCGGAGCCCCCCTCCCCTCCCCAGCCCTATCTGGAGACACCGGGGATGGAACCTTGGGCATTCTGCATGCAAAGCAGGTGTTCTACCACTGAGCTGAGGCCCTTCTAAAAATAAAGCAAGCTGTCCGTCCTCGTGGTTCTGAATAAAGAGCTGAAATAGGGACATAAAAAAGGTAAAGGTGTCCCCGCACTTGTAGTGCGAGTCATTTCCGACTCTTAGGGTGACCTCTTGCGACGTTTACAAGGCAGACCGTATATATGGGGTGGGATTGCCAGTCCCTTCCCCGGCCTTTCTTTACCCCCCAGCGTATGCCGGGTACTCATTTTACCGACCACGGATGGATGGAAGGCTGAGTGGACCTCGACCCCTTTTACCGGAGATTCGACTTCCTCCTTCCGTTGGAATCAAACTCTGGCCGTGAGCAGAGCTTCGGCTGCGTTACCGCCGCTTACCTCTCTGCGCCACGGAGGGTCTTTAAATAAGGACATAGGAAGCTGTTTTATTGTTTAGGCTTATTGTTAAATGTCGAAATGCATCCTCTGTGGCCAAGGTGTCAAAACTCAGCGAAATGTTGTCCTCGAAGCTGGTTTGGCCAGCCAGGAACATCCGAGCAACTTTTTCCAGCACATGTGGAAGCTATATGTCTGTTCTCTCTCTGTCTGGTTGAATTCAAGCGTCAAAAATTGTTCTTTTCAATCCCCACCCACTTAGCATTTTCAGGGTGATGCACTTGGCTCTGCCTAAAGACATCAAGGCATGTGTTGGTAATGTGGCAGCTTTTATTAAATTTCGCAAAACCCAGCTTTCCTGTGAAGCCTCAGACGCTTCCCTGCCGCCCCCCACAGTTTCATGGTCTGCTGCAGCCTTCACCAACATGGTGCCCTCCAGATATTTTGAACAACAGCTCCTGTCAGCCCCACCCAGCACAGCCAAGGCCACAGGTTCACGCCCTGGCATCTCCACAGAGGGCTGGGAATGTCTCAGGTCTGAAACCCCAAAGAGCCGCTTCCAGTCAGTGTTGGCAATACTGAGCTGGATGGACCAATGGTCTGACCCTGCATAAGGCATTTCCTTTGCACCTATTTAAATCAGCCCTTAATTCAGAAGCATGAGGACTAGAATCTTGCTTTCTGTTTAGGGGAGGAAGTGCAGCTCAATGGCAGAGCGCGTGCTTTGCATGCAGAAGGTCCCGGGTTCAGCGCCCAGCTAGGGTTAGGAAAGACACTTTGTCTGAAACCCTGAAGAGCTGCTGCCAGTCAGCGTCAACAATACTATACAGTGGTCTGACTTGGCATGTCCGCTTCCTATGTTCCTGTTTGAAAAGAGTCATAATTTCATGCCTTAATTGCCTTTCCCTTCCTCCTTTCCTAGGTTCCATCCCATCATCGAAGCGTACTGGCATCCCAGCACCCCGGGAGCTGCCGACCGCCGCAGGCAGGGAGAAGGCGGTCCTGAGGCCCCGGAAGGCTCAACCCAGCCCCACTTCCTCCGGCACACCGACGCCCACAAAGCACTCGCGGCCAACCCTCAAGTTCAAGAATGAAGGGGAGGCCGGGGACAAGGCGGCGCTGGAGTCCCAAATCAAGGAGCTCTTGGCCGAAGGCAAGGCGAAAGATTCCGAGATCACCAAGCTCAGGAGAGAGCTGAAGGAGCACCACAACAAAGAATGGGTGAACTGCGGGCTGGACCACAGCGCAAGGGTGTCGCCGGCTGACGTGGGGCCGTTGATCCGGGGCCTCCAGGAGAAGAACATATCTTTCCAGAGGGAGCTCTTGAGCCTGAGGGAAGAGAACCGGCTGTTGAAAGAGAAACTGAGTCACCTGGAGCAGTCGCCCTTGTCGGACACCACGAGCGGCAGCGGCGGCAACAGCAGCCTTCCGACCCCCACCACTCAAGAGTCTAGTTTCGGGACCCCATCTCAGCACCCCGGGCGCGGCCGTGTGGAAGGCGGAACCCCCCATGTCAACGGCCCTCCCTTGCGGAACTCTGGCTCGTCCAGCAGCGACGTTACCAAGGCGTCCCTGTCGCCCGATGCCTCAGACTTTGAGCACATCACTGACGTGCCGTCCAGGCCCCCCTCCTCCGGCAGCAACCCCTTCAAGGCCTGCAGGTGCTCCAGTGCGGGGAGCTCGCCCAACAACATCAGCGACCTCTCCGTGGCCTCGCTGACGGAGAGGATACAACGGATGGAAGAGAACCACCACTGCACGGCGGAAGAGCTCCAAGCCACCCTCCAGGAGCTCTCGGACCAGCAGCAGGTGGTTCAGGAGCTGACGGCTGAGAACGAGAAGCTGGCTGAGGAGAAGGCTCTCCTGGAGAGCTCCTTCTGCCAGCACCGGGAGAGGGCCGAGAAGCTGAGCCAGGAGAACGAGAAGCTGGCGGCCCTCTTGCAGAGCGAGCGGCCGAAGAGCGACGAGAGCCAAGCCAAGTGCCAGGCGCTGGAGCAGAAGTGTGCCGAGCTGCGGGAGAAGGCCCAATTTGAGCGAGAGAAGCTGCTGAACATCCAGCAGCAGCTGACCAGCAGCCTGCGGAGCTTGGAGCGGGAGCACCAGGACTCCCAGGCGGCCGCCAAGAGCCTGAGAGAGGAGAACGAGAGGCTGGGTGCCTTGCTGGAGACGGAGCGGCGGAGCGGTGCCACCCTCGCAAAGACCCTGGAGGACTGCAAGGTCTCCCTGGAAGGCTTGAAGATCGAAAACGGTGCGCTCCGGTCCCAGCTGGAGAGTGAGAAGCGGAAGGCCGTGGCGATGGACGCCATGGGGCATGGCAGCACCAATGTCTCGGGCGTCCAGGAGATGCTGAAAGGGGCCCGGGCGGAAAAGGACCAGCTGGAGCTCACCTGCACAGAGCTCAGGCAGGAGCTGTTGAAGGTGCACAGCGAGGTGAAGACTCTACAAGGGCAGCTGGCCAAGGTAAGGGCAGGAGGGAAAGCTAAGCAGAACCTCCCCATCCAGAGGCAGTTTATCCCTAAATATCAGCTGCTGCCAAGCAACAGTAGAAAGGGGCTGTTGTCATTATGCCCTGCTTCTGGACATCCCAGAGGTTGGCTGCTGGGAAGGGGCCTAGATGGACCTTTTGGGGGTGAGCCAGTGTGGCTCTTCTTACATGTTCTTAAGGCAGTAACGGTGCTTCCCTGGCCCCTGAGGCGTGGGAGGTTCTGGAGAGTATATCTAGTTTGGGCTGGACTGAGATCATTGGTCCTCCTAGTGCAGCACGAACCCTGCTTTGCAGCCTAGGTATCCTGGCCTCGCTGGAAATGTGTCCTGAACTCTGATTGCGCCTCTTGCTTGCTCGGGTGGAGGAGAGAGAGAGGGGGGGGTGCATGTGTGAAAAGTAGCCTTGCTATACACAGCGTTAAAATTAACATATGTTGCTCCGCCCACTTTTGGCTCTGGCCCCACCCACCACTGGCATGTGGCCCCCGGAAGATTGCCCAGAAGGGAGTGCGGCCCTCAGGCTGACCGAGGTCCCTATCTCCACCTGCTCTAACATCCCTCCCTTTACAGAGGCCTTTTAGTGCAATATGTCAGTGAACCTGGGACGTACCGCATGCAAATTTTACTGCTGGACCCCAAGTTTTCAAAAAAAAATGCAGCAGGATTTGAACCAGTGACTAGAGAACCTAAATGCACTGCCCAGGTGCTGCTGAGGAAATTCAGGAGTCCACTGGAGTTACAAGCAGAAACCCCCGGAGATGCAAGCGGCTATCCGGAAGGGCCATAGCCTCAGTGGCAGAGCACGTGCTTTGGATGCAGAAGACCCCAGGTCTCTACTTAGAAGGGTCAGGTAGCAGAGGATGGGAAGGACCTTCGCCTCAGCTATGAGCTGCGTGCAGGGATGTAAGAAGGCATCGTTTTCAGTTCCACCTCATATTCGTCACACGCAGCACTGTTTCCGTTCTGCTGCAAGTTGTCTTCCACTGAAAAGCTGTTGTTGATCTCGCTGTCCTCTGTGGCAAGGTTACGTGAATTACATTGTCATTGCGCAATGCACATTGGGGAAAATGTGCTCAGTTGTGTATTGTTTGCAGACTGAAAGCAACTACGGCAGCGAGGAGAAATGGTGTGAACTGGAGCGATTTTCGTTCCGGACATGGGATGAATAGGTGAACATCAGACATTTCTGCTCCCGTTTCTGTCAGGATTCTCCAACATCTCTAGTAGTGAAACTCCTGCTTTGCATCCAGAAAAGTCCCTTGTTCAATCCCGGCATCTCCCCTTATGGCTGGGAAAGACTCCTGCCACCTGCCAGTCATTATGACGATGCTCAGCTAGGGGGACCAATGTCCTGACTTGATATAAGATAGCTTCCCACATTCCTAAGCGTTGCCAGTCAGTGTAGACTAGGGTTGGCTAACCCAGACTCCAACTCCCATCATCTCTGGCCACCAGCTTTGCCGGCTGGGGCTGGCGGGAGCTGGCTTCCAAACACATTTAGAGGGCCACAGGTTAGCACAAATACCCATCCCTGGTATAGACAACGTGGACCTCCTCTGCCAGGGACAGAGGTTCTTTGGGGATTTGAATGAAGCAATGAAGCACACCAGGTTGGTCCCTTTTCCAAATTTTATGTAGAGGGAGAAACAGTTGTTGTTGTTACGTGCCTTCAAGTCGATTACGACTTATGGCGACCCTCTGAATCAGTGACCTCCGAGAGCATCTGTCGTGAACCACCCTGTTCAGATCTTGTAAGTTCAGGTCTGTGGCTTCCTTTATGGAATCAATCCGTCTCTTGTTTGGCCTTCCTCTTTTTACAGTACACTTACGTCCCTTCGGTTACTGGGAATCCCACTACGCAACAGGCCGGCTCAAAGGGCCAGTGAGCCATGGCACATACCACGATCCTTGTCCACAGAGGGGTCCAATGTTCTGACCTCTCTTGGGACTTCCTATTCTATTTTACTTTCATGGATTCCAATACATTTTGCCAGCTCATGCTTTCCATCACTAATTATCTTATCAGTCACACCTGTGTCTCACAGTGGTGGCTGGTGGCTCCCGTGGCAGTGGAATCCTCATTTTAGTCCAAACTTTCAAGGAGTTTGGCCTAAAACCTGGAGCGGATTCCGCTGTCCCACTGACATGGGAGCCACCAGGAGCCATTGGTGTCTTTGCTATCTTCTTACAGACGTGGCCGACCATCTTTGATTAGCTTCCTCTTGCACTCGGCTGTCCTGTGCTCCCTAAACTTTCCCGTGGGAGCCATGAGAAAATCTAGGCGTGCAGGACCCACCAAGGGGGAGAGAGAGGGGCACTTTTAAGGGAATAATTGCATACATCTCACTCTGTCCTTGACATTACCATGGGTCTTCCTGAGGGTCCCGCCACAGGGCCCAGATGGACCAGTGGTCCAATTTGGGACGAAGTCTGCTGCTATTTATCCGAAATCTGGACAACGCAATAACACGCTGCCTCCCTGCAGAGCCCCAGCTGAAGGGCTTGCGCTTGGGACATGTAACAGAATGACAACAGTGACAGCAGTTTCCTCCTTCCTGGTCCAGCCCTTCCGGGCTTCCTCCGCCTGTCCCAAGCAGATGGACCTCATTAGCAGCTCAGTTTTCTCCGCAAGCCCAGGTGTTTGCACTGTGCGTGGCCAGGGGTGGAGGCGTGGAAGGGGAATGGTGTGTGCCTGTCAGTTCTTTTGGACTCGTAACCCAAGACTGCAATTAACCTTCACTGCTGCCTTGCTTGGAAACACACACACACACACGGTCAGGGAGCGGCCCGTGGGAAGAACTGTTGCTGCAGGTGGGTGAGGGACCCTGCCAAAAATTACCACCTGATTTTCAGGGAAGTGGAAACTCTAGATGGGCTTTTGGCTGGAATTGGCGATGACCACAGCCAACGGGGAGGGGAGGGGAGGGGAGGGGAGGGGCGGCCTCCTGCTCCACAGAGCTTCCTGGGCTGTGTGGAAATCTGCAGAGAAACTGTTGCAGTTTGTTTATTTATTGTCACTTGGGGTTTACTGCTGGAAGTTATTTTGTTTTTTAAACCATACATTTCCTGCATTTTATGCTTTCCTTCCTCTCCGCTCAGACTTGGGTGTTGCGTCCCAATAAGTCCTGCTCAGAGTAGACCCATTGGAAGCAGTGGGGCTAAGTTGACTCATGCCCGTTCATTTCAGCAGGTCTGCTCTCCATAGAATTTAGCTGGATACAACACTGTGTTCTCGCTGAGAGGATAAGCCCGCGTCAGGGTTTTACCATGTCAGACTCATGTGAATTAATGGTTGCCGGTTTTTAATAAATAAATAAACAAATATCCCTGTATGTAGAAAGCTAGCACGTCAGGGGGAGAGTGTAGCATTACCCTTCATCCTGATACGCTCTTTTTCTATGGGCGGGTTTTTACATTTTATTTTAATTGGGAAGCATTTAATACGGCAGGGTATAGTTTGTATCTTCTGTCTATGACAGGGGGCGTGTTTTCAGCCTTGGGGTTGCCTTCCCTTCTGGGCAGCCGGCCACAGGCCAGCGGTGGGCGAAGCCAGAGGCAAAGGTGGGCGGGACAATTAATGTAACATTTACCTTTGTACAGTAGGTGAATTTCTGCATACACTCACTCACCCCTCTCTGTCCTCTGTGAAGGCATCTAAAAAGCATTATCCGACTCTTCCCAGGCCACACCTGTTATCGGCCCACTTTGTACTCTCCTTGTGTCTTTGAACTCTGGTCGTGCCTTTTGTTTGCCCGGATGGAGGACAGAGAGGTGTTTGAGTGAGTGTGTGTAGAAACTAGCTGCTTGTACAACAGTAAAAAACTACATCCATTGCTCCATCCACTTTTGCCTCTGGCTCCGCCCACCATAATATGTGGCCCTCAGAAGCTTGCCCAAGAAGGAACGTGGCCCTTGGGCTGAAAAAGGTTTCCCGCTCCTTCTTTATCTGATAAACACCGCATTGCTACAGCTGTTAAAAGCCACAGCGAAAGAGAAATGTCGGAACCTGCTCAGCGTGGGTGCCCATCTGATCTGGGGAGAGCATCCCAGAGCTTGGGTGGTCACCGCTGAGAAGACCCCTGTTCTGGGGTCCAGTCAATTGGATCTCCATTAGCGGTGGTATTGCCAACGGGTCTTCCCCAGCAGATCTCAGCAGGCAGGATAATATTAAGAGGAATCCTCTCTCTGGTGGTCGGGTCCCAAACCGTCCAGGGCTTTTATGTGTTAAAGTCAGCACCTTGAACAGGGCTGAATGACATAGAAGCAGCCAGTAGAGATGCTTCAGAATCGGGTGTTCCTATGAGCCCGGGTCAGAAAACTGGCCCACACCTGTGCAATCATGTTCTTCACTAGCTGTTGCCTCTGAACTGTCTTCAAGGGTGGGCCTGTGTAAAGTGCATTGCAGTAACCAAGTCAGGAAGTAGCCGTAGCTGGCAAAGACCCCAATAAGACAGCAGCCCTGGCTTATTGTGATGTGCAAACACAACCCAGATACTTTTGTTGTTGCTGTTAAAATGGAATCTGGTGGTCTCTGGGAAATCGGAATTTGATGCTTCCCACCTGTGCTGTTTCTGTGGTATCTTGGCATCACACGGCGCAATCCCGGTGCAGCTCTTCAGCCTCCTCCTCCTCCTCCTTTTCTTATCCACCCCTCCATCCAGATCGAGAAGGAGTGTGGGCAGCTGAAGGAGACGTGCGACCGTCAAGCGGAACAGCTGAGCCGAACCAGCCTCAAGCTGCAGGAGAAGACGTCGGAGAATGAAGCGGAGATCAAGAACCTGAAAGAGACCATCTTTGAGCTGGACGACCAGGTGGAGCAGCACCGCGCTCTGAAGCTGCACGACAACCAGATAATCAGCGACTTGGAAAGTAGGTGGAACAAAGGGGAGAGTGGGCGGAGGAAGAATTTAGGACAGTACGTATTTTTTTTAAAAAAAATTCAAGCAGGCTAGAGTCTGGAGAAACTGCCCGAGATTCCCAATCACTCCCCCAAATAAATTAATAAAAATTCAATTTAGTGCTGCCTGTTTGGGTAGGAAGGAGGTTGGCATTCAGAGCGTGACTTGCTTTCCCCACCACAGCAGGCAAAAGATGTTGTTGATGGTGCCGCCAAAAGCATAAACCATCTGATAAGGTGGGGAGCGACCCTTGCGCAGGGAAAACATAGTTCCAAGACTGCTGTATTGGGTGCTCCCAACAGCAGGTGCTCCGCAGGAATGTTGGATCGCCACCTGCTGGTCAGAGCGCGTTCCACAAGAAGGGACAAGAGCGAGTGAGGTTACAGCTATGATCCTACCAAAAATGGCTAATTAGGGAGCCAGCCCCACTGGACGCAGTGGGACTAACGTCTGCGTAATCATAGGACTGTGCTGTGTAAAAGATGTTATGGGCATCGGCAACATTTCAGGTTTAGAATCTAAAGAAAGTGGGTCCCCTCCCACATTATTTTTAAACTGTAAGCTGCTTGAGGGCAGAGGTCTATTTAAAAAAAAAAAACCCTTACGTAAAGAATGGCACTGTACAAATGCATCATAATAAATAAATAAATTAATTAAATAATGTGAATGTATATGTTTCTTAACATATATAAATAAATAAAATAAAACAATGATCATTAACAGATGTACAGTAGGACTATAGCAAACAGCAGCTCGCTGAGGTGGCTTTTCAAATAGGGTGGAGTGAACAGCTGGAGGATCAGCTGATCAACAGCTGCTCTCCCTGGCAGCCTAACAGAACCTCCATATTTAGGGGCAGTACGCCCGTGAATAAGAGCATGCTGGGAATAGACTGCAGGGACAGATAGCTTGTGGGGAAGGGGCCGTACCTCAGTGGCATCTCCATGGCACGGCTGGAAAAGGCCCCTTGTCTGAGACCCTAGCGAGCCACTGCTGTCAGCCCTGGATAGCAAATTTATTTATTTTATTTATTTATTTTTATTCAGCTTATATCCCGCCCGACTAGCAAACAGCTCTCTGGGCGGCAAACATAGAAACATATACAATAATAAAATACCAGATCAATATAACAAATGTAAAAATACATCATCTAATATAAAAATTACAACATTTACATAAATAACTTAGATTAAAATGCCTCAGAGAAGAGAAAGGTTTTAACCTGGCGCCGAAAAGATAATAGTGTCGGTGCCAGGCGTACCTCCTCGGGGAGACTATTCCACAATTCGGGGGCCACCACTGAGAAGGCCCTAGATCTTGTTACTACCCTCCGGGCCTCCCTATGGGTCGGGACCCGGAGGAGGGCCTTCGTAGTAGACCGTAATGTACGAGCCGGTTCATAACGGGAGAGGCGTTCCTGCAGGTATCGTGGTCCCGCGCCGTATAAGGCTTTATAGGTTAGTACCAACACTTTGAATCTGGCCCGGTAGCATATTGGAAGCCAGTGCAAGCGAGCCAGAACAGGTGTTATATGCTCAGACCGCTTAGTTCTTGTTAGCAGTCTGGCCGCCGTATTTTGCACTAGCTGAAGCTTCCGAACCGTCTTCAAAGGTAGCCCTACGTGGAGCGCGTTGCAGTAGTCCAAACGTGAGGTTACCAGAGCATGAACCACTGATGTAAGGTCCTCCTTACTCAGATAGGGACGTAGCTGGGCTACCAACCGAAGTTGGTAGAACACATTCCGTGCCACCAAGGCTACATGGGCCTCGAGTGATAGGGAAGAGTCTAAAACGACTCCCAAACTACGAACCTGATCCTTTAGGGGGAGTGTAACCCTGTCCAGGACAGGGTATGTATCCACCATCTGACCAGAGAAACCATCCACCAGAAGCATCTCAGTCTTATCAGGATTGAGTCTCAGTTTGTTAGTTCTCATCCAGTCCATTGTCGCGTCCAGACAACGGTTCAGCACTTCGACCGCCTCACCTGAAGAAGATGAAAAGGAGAAGTAGAGCTGCGTGTCATCAGCGTACTGATGACAACGCACTCCAAAACTCCTGATGACCACCCCCAGCAGCTTCATATAAATGTTAAAAAGCATGAGAGACAAGACCGAACCCTGCAGAACCCCATATTGGAGAACCCACGGGGTCGAGCGATGTTCCCCAAGTATTATCTTCTGGAGACGGCCCGCCAAGTAGGAGCGGAACCACTGCCAAGCAATGCCTCCAACTCCCAACTCCGCGAGTCTCTCCAGAAGGATACCATGGTCGATGGTATCAAAAGCCGCTGAGAGATCAAGGAGGATCAACAGAGTTACACTCCCTCTGTCTCTCTCCCGACATAGGTCATCACACAGGGCAACCAAGGCCGTCTCAGTGCCAAAACCAGGTCTGAAACCCGACTGAAATGGATCTAGATAATCGGTTTCATCCAATAGCGCCTGGAGCTGGTCAGCAACCACTCGTTCCAAGACCTTGCCCAAGAATGGAACATTTGCCACTGGTCTATAGTTGTTAAAGTCCTCTGGGTCCAGGGAAGGCTTTTTCAGGAGTGGTCTCACTGCTGCCTCCTTCAGACAGCCAGGGACCACTCCCTCTCGCAAGGAGGCATTTATCACTTCCCTGGCCCAGCCAACTGTTCCCTCCTTGCCAGTTTTTATTAGCCAAGAGGGGCAAGGATCGAGTACCGAAGTGGTTGCACGTACCTGTCCAAGTACCTTGTCCACGTCCTCGAACTGAACCAACTGAAACTCATCCAACAAAATATGACTAGACTGTGCTCCAGACACCTCATTAGGACTAACTGATATAAAATGGGAATCTAGGTCCCGACGAATACATAAGATCTTATGCTGGAAGTGCTCAGCAAACTCATTACAGTGGGCTACCGATGTATCTGCCATGTCCTGTGGGCCAGAATGGAATAGCCCTCGGACAACTCTAAAAAGCTCCGCTGGGCGGGAGAGAGATGACTTAATAGTGGCGGCGAAATGTTGTTTCTTCACCGCCC
Organism: Rhineura floridana; assembly: GCF_030035675.1. NCBI lineage: Eukaryota > Metazoa > Chordata > Lepidosauria > Squamata > Rhineuridae > Rhineura > Rhineura floridana. The sequence continues at coordinate 18,140,196 of NC_084500.1, read as the reverse complement.
TCACCGCTCCTACATACCGCTTGGTAAAAGCACAAACCAGCGTATAATTGCATTCGTCGGGAGTTCGTCTCCAACTCCGCTCAAGCTGTCTCCTATCTTGCTTCATCGCTCTCAACTCTGGAGTATACCAAGGAGCTGAATTAGCTCTGCAAAGGAGAGGGCGCGCAGGAGCGATCGTGTCGACAGCCCGGGCCATCTCCGCATTCCACAGATTAACCAGGGCTTCAACAGGAGCGCCGGTCCTATCAGCCAGAAAATCCCCCAGAGCCCTTTGAAAACCTTCAGGATTCATTAGTCTCTGGGGGCGGACCAATTTAATAGGTCCCCCACCCTTGCGGAGGGAAAAGGTCGCTGAAAGTCTAAACTTCAGCAAGCAGTGATCTGTCCATGACAAAGGGAGAGATGTAAAACTCCCCACATCCAGATCACTATCCCCATGTCCAGTAACAAAAATAAGGTCGAGTGTATGCCCCGATATATGTGTTGGGCCACTAACATATTGGGACAGCCCCATGGTTGTCATGGAGTCCATGGAGTCCATGAAGTCCTGAGCCGCCCCAGACAAAGTAGCCTCGGCATGAATGTTGACATCCCCCAGTACTAATAGTCAAGGGGATCTCAACAATACCTCCGAGACCACTTCCGTCAACTCAGTTAAGGAAGCCATTGGGCAGCAAGGTGGGCGGTACACCAAAAGGATTCCTAGTCTGTCCCTCTGGCCCAACACAAGGTGCAAACATTCCAGACCAGTAGTTGTATGGACATGGTGCTTGGTGAGTGAGATGGAACTCTTATAGACCACAGCAACCCCACCTCCCTGACCCTCAGATCTACCATGATGCTGAACCGAATACCCCGGTGGGCAGATCTGGGAGAGACTAACTCCTCCCTGTTCGCCCACCCAGGTCTCGGTTATGCATGCCAGATCGGCTGCCTCGTCCATAATCAAATCATGGACGAGGGGTTTTTTATTATGTACCGATCTGGCATTAAAAAGCAGCAACTGGAGATCCGAGAGTTGGCTGATAGGACAACCGACAACCCTGCGGGTATGAGAAGGACTGGAACAAGGCACAGCCACAACATGTCTGGGCCGCGTTCCCCTTACCTGGCACGTCCTTCTCATAACACCATACCTCCCTCTTCCCTTCACTACGGCGATTGGGGCTCCCTCATGTCTCCCCGCTAGGTGGAAAGATCTCTTCCCCAGGCACATTGTAAACTATAAATACAGAAAGAAAAATACAAAAGACTCAAATACATAAAATACACACTCACTCACAACATACATTCATACAGACACCCACACATCCAGTTCAAATCCATACAACATGCATAGAAAGCGCAGCAGCGGCCACTCCTTCCCTTGGCAGTGATGGTCTCTTCCTCCTGCAGGCCCTGGGTCTCCCAGGCCACCTCAGCCAGCCGGCTTATGTATCCCTCCAGAGAGGGACAGGTGGTAAGAATCAGTCCTGGCTGGGTACCTGGGGCCTGGTCCTGCCAGGCAGAAGTCCCTCAGAGAAGGGTGGTGGAGGTGGTGGTTCCACAGCAGCAGCGGCAGCAGCCTCTCCTTCCCTTGGTGGCGATGGTCTCTTCCTCCTGCAGGCACTGGGTGATGCTCCCTAGATGTTGCTGGACTCCCAGCTCTCACCAGCCCCAGCAGCCAACATGGCCAATGGCCAGGGATGTTGGGAGTTGTAGTCCAGCAAAATCAACATTGGTACAACATCGGCTCCCCTTGCTGTAGATGGACCAAATAGTCCAACATCGCACAAGGCAGCTTCTTCTGGTCTGATTTCAGCCCTTTATTGAGAACCTTGAGGACTAGAATCTCCTTTATTTTAAGGAGAAGGTCCGTCGCTCTGTCACAGAGCGACTGCCTTGCATGCAGAAGGTCACCGATTCAAACATCTCCAGGAAGGGTTGGGAAATACCCTTGTCCAAATAGAGCCCGGAGAGCCGCTGCCAGCCAGCACTGGCTACTCTGACCCAGATGAGCCATTGGTCTGGCTTGGATAAGGCAGCTTTCTGTGTTCTCTTGGCAGTGGCCCTGTTCCCCACCGCTCTTTTATCTGAAAAGACGTCTTCCTCCCTTCACTGTTTTCAGGTAATCTGCTGAAAGTGGAAGGCCAGAAGGCGGATTTGGAAAGGCAGCTGAAGACCCTGAACAAGCAGATGAAGGTGAGAAGGGTGCCCGCCTTTCGGGGAAGGGGCTGAAAGCTCAGTGGCGGAGCCCCTGCTTTGCATGCAGGAGGTCCCAGGTTCAGTCCCCGACGGCATCTCTTGATATAGCTGGGGGAGAACCCTGCCTGAAACCCTGCAGAGCCGCTGCCAGTCAGTGTAGACAGCACTGAGGTAGATGGTCTGACTTGGTGCAAGTCTGGGGCTGATGGGAGTTGTAGTCCAAAACAAGGCCATGCCAGCTGGGGCTGATGGGAACTGTAGTACAAAATGCCTGGGGTGCAGCAGGCCGGTAAATGCCGGTTTAGAATAAACTCTGATGCCCTCAGTATGTTTGGCGCGTTTCCAACATACAAGAGGACTGTCTCTGCCCAGAGAAGCTCACAACATAAACTTGGGAGGGTCCTCCAAATGGAGGGTTCTTTCGCAGTGCCTCCATGTAAAGTGAGAACGACAGCCTTGTTGAGTTGGTTCCCGCCCACCATTTTGCTGACCTTAGCACCCCTCTCCCTGGCAAACGCCAGCAGCTCTTACCCCTGCGGTGCCGGTTCTGTGTTTTCCGGTGAGGCTGAAGCTCTGTCCTCTTCCCCCACGCACCCACCCTTGCTCTAGGAGGAGACTGCCGAGTGGCGCCGTTTCCAGGCCGACCTGCAGACGGCTGTGGTCGTGGCGAACGACATCAAGTGCGAGGCGCAGCAGGAGTTGCGCACACTGAAGCGCCGCCTTCTGGAAGAGGAGGAGAAGAGCGCCCGGCTGCAGAAGGAGCTGGAGGAGGCTCAAGGAGGGAGCGCAAGGTAGGAGAGGCGTTGGGCCCGTGGCTCTTTGCTCGGCACACAGGCGCGCATGGAAGTTACACATTTCCCCCTCCGCTGTCCATGCCGCCGCGCGCACATTCTCTCTCTCTCCATCTCTCTCTATTGTAATTTTCCTGGCAGGTTTTGTTGCATTTTTTTTGGTTCGTTTGTTTGAAGAGCGTGTCTTCTCTGCCATGTATTGCATGTTGTTCAGGACCCTTTCAGGATAGCCCTTCGCTTTCGCCGGCGCTCCTCACCAAATCTACTCCAGCGCCAAAGCACCTGGTTGTTATATCCTGTGCCAACTCTCTGGGATTTGAAGTGACATGGTTCAGGGCTGCCCTCAAGATTCTTTCTCGCTCTCCCAGTGATGCGCATGCTGGGTGCCAGGGAAAAGTTAAGTGAGTTACACAATGAAGCCGTAGCTGAGTGGGTAGAGAGCCCCTGCTTTGCATATAGAAGATCCCCGGTTCAGTCCCCGGCATCTCCAGTTAAAATGAGCAGCTAGGAGGTAAGTGGGGAAGAAAGGCCCTTCTCTGCCCAAGGTAGTTGGCTTAGTGAACCAGTGGTCTACGTCAGGGGAGGAACCTTTCTCAGCCCAAGGGCGGAGCAACAAGTGTGAATTTTGCCTTTTTGTAGAGTAGGCTAATTTCTGCGTGCACACACACACCTCTCTGTCCTCCACCCAGACCAGCAAAAGGCATGATCAAGAGTTCAAGGACACATTTCCAGCCAGGCAAAAACATTCAAGGAAGGTGCAAAGCAGGGCAGTTGAGGGGCGTGGCCTGTGGAGGGTTCCAAGGGCCAGACGGGGATCTTCCCAGAGGGCCACATATTGGCCCCTGAACCCGAGGTTCCCTCTGCCCGTGTTCTGTCTGTAAAGGGGGCCCTGCATTCATCACAGACATTTCTGTGGAGCTCCAAAAGCTAGCATACCCCTGTACTGATACAATTTGCTTCACTAAAAGATGCCCACCCTTTAAGTTATTGATCATTGATTGACATGATTGATGGACATTTGTATTCCGTGCTTTCTCCAAAATGCCAAAATTTTGGCAATTGGCTTTTGAAACGTGTGTGTGTGTGTGAGAGAGAGAGAGAGACCCTTATCTCTTTCATATCTTGGGAGTCAGGTATGTTTTATTCTAACGAGTTCTGGAGGGCCGCAAGGTTGATTCATTTATTTATTAATTACATTTATACCCTGCCTTTCTTTTCATGATAGAAACCCAAGGCGGCTTATATATGGTTCCCATTCAGGCACTGACCAGACCTGACCCTGCTTAGCTTCAGCAGGGTGCTGGCCTCATGTGCCTTCATACCATAGCCTGGGACCATTTACCACAAGATGTGGCGATGGCCACTAGCCTAGATGGCTTCAAAAGGGGATCAGACAAATCAGCAGAGGAGCATAAAGTCTTGCCAGCGGTGGCTAAGCTGGATGGCTGCATGGAACCTCCAGAATCAGAGGCAGTCTACCCTTGAATGCCAGTTTCTGGAGAGCAACCAGAGAAGAGGGCTTTTGCTTTCATGCCTTGTTGGTGTCCCAGATCTGGTTGGGCCTGTGTGAGAAACAGGATGCCACACTAGAGAGGCCTTTGATCTGGCCTTTTGGTCTGATGCAGCGGCCAGGCTCTTCTGATGTTCTTAACTAGCAAACCACAAGCTTGAGCTATCTGTTGCCTAAACACACTCGTGCCAAAAAGAGCCATGACGTGTCTTGTCTGTGGGTGGTCTATTGCACGCTCTCCCCGGAAAGTATAAAGCAAAACCTCCAGTTGGACGCACTTCTCTGCAAACCTGCTTCCCCGTCAGCGTTCTCAGAAGAGGAGATGAAAACTGGCCACTTTTCGTGCCAGCTCAGTGATAATGAAAACGGGGGGCGAGGGTGGGGGACCGCAAAACTCAACCCTAATTCAGTTCTCCCAAAGGGCGTGCTTTTCATTTAAGGAGTCTCTCGTTATGGACCAGCCTCTTGTTCGCTTGCTTGGTGTTTATTTCCCACCCCACCGCATCTGTCTGGCTTACTTGTCGTATCGCAGAATTTATCACATGGAACCCACTGACGGGCAGGGACGCTGGTGCAGTGTTTGGGTCCTCAACGGAGTGCCAAGGCCTGAGTTGCCCTCCCTATCCTTTGCTGCATTGCTTTTGCCGCCCCAGAGAGGGCCTGTGTGGTGTCACTCCAAGGACAACACTAATTCATTGCATATTATAGTGGGCACAACCCCCTTGTGGGACAGATCAGCCTACGCCACCTGATCCTGCCTCTCGGGGGGGGGGCATAATAGTCCTCTGCGACCAGAACTATGGTTGGACCTTTATTAAGCCGAGGAAACCTCCATTCTGTGGCCTGACTCAATTGTGTAGATTTGCATAATTTATTCTGCATAATTTGCATAATTCTGGTTTTGTCAGGCATGGGTAAGGTAAAGGTAGAGGTGTCCCTGCACTTGTAGTGCGAGTCGTTTCCGACTCTCAGGGTGACGTCTTGCGACGTTTACTAGGCAGGCCGTATATATGGGGTGGGATGGCCAGTCCCTTCCCCGGCCTTTCTTCACCCCCCAGCATTATTATTATTGTTAGTCTGCCCTTCATTCAAAGGTCCCAGGGCAAGTCACAATAGTTTTAAAATGCGTCATTGAAAACAACCTGAAAATCACATCACAAAAAATAGGGTTGGTTCTAAAAATACACAATCTCAGGTGTCAGAGGCCAGGGTAAAGAGAGGCATCTTCAGTATTCGCTGAAGACTGACCAGTGAAGTTGCCAGGCGCACCTCTGTGGGGAGGAACCCCTTTCCCACTGAGCGCCCCCCCCCCCAAATTCCGGAAATCTTCAACCAGCCTTCTGATTCCACCACATGCTTTTGATCATATATTCATTCGCCATAAGAGCTAGGAGCTTGCTTTTGTATTTTTTTAAAAGGAAAGCTGGGATTCTCAGTCTACATGGCCTGTCTTGACCCCCGAAACTAGCCTGCTGCCTTGGGGGGTACTGGAGGAAGCTGTCTTGTCACCAGTGTTGGCGTAAGGTTCAGCTGCCCGTCCTGTTGGAATCTTTATGTGGAACGGGGGGGTGGGGAGGCGGCGGCGTCTTGCCCTCCCCGCCCCCAGGCAGCAAAATGTCTTGGGCCAGCCCTGCTGCTCCAGCTTGGAGCACTTGTCCTTTGACCTTCTTTTGATCTGTCCTCATCTCCCACACCGTCACCACCCTTTCCTCCCCCACCCCTCTCGCAAGCGCACATTCTCTTTTGCTTCCGGAGAATATGGAAAGCATGAACCCACGAGGTCTCCAAAGCACACCTGAATGAAAGGTAAGAGGTTCTCTGACGGAGCCCAAAGGGCAAAGCTGCCTTCTCCCAGCCCTATTACCCACCTGTCCTTTTTTGCTGTACATGTCCATGGTGCTTTTTCTTTTTTTTTGGTTTTCATTTTTTTAACCTCCCTTTCTCTCTTCTAGAGTTCAGCTTGCACTCTGTGTCTGTACTAAGCCTTCTCTCATCGTTCTTCGTCCACTGATGTGTCTCGCTCACGTCCCATCCCGTATGTGTTACGGCTGTCCTGTCTGGCAGAGGCTTAAGAAAGCTGCTGAGCTCTTGCTTCATGGAGGCTTCCGAGTGGAGTCTGAAGTTCCCTCTCCTCTCCCCACCTTGTTTGAACCCTTCTCCCTCCCAATCGTTAGCCCGGTCCTGAGGGGCACGGCAGATGCCAGCCCTCTCGGGTAAGAGACAGTTTTGGAGATTGTGTCTGGAGCAGAGAGGAACAGACCCTCATTTTGCAGGGACTGATGTGGTTGGACTCAACGGTGGTGTGGATAACGGTAGGAAAAAGATAGGGCAGAGTTAAAGGGTCCCCCCTCATGGTGCCTGAGCCCTGCCAAAAGCGCTGAGACCCTTTCCAAGGATGACAGAGCTTGACAATCAAAATCTTCAAAACAGGGTTTTTGTATGTGTACTCTATCTCAGTCATCCATATAAACACACACACGCACACTGCATGGTAGGTCACACAGACAGCTCTCTGCAAGGCACAATGGCTGTGATTGCTATGTGTGAAAATGTGGCCTCAAAGAAGCCCTTGCCAATAAGTCCACCCAAATTCTTAGCCAGTTTTAAAATTCTCATTGCCCCATCTGCCTCCGCTTGCCCACTAGATGGTCTGAAAGGGAGAGTGGGTGGGATGAAGACCCAGCTCTCATCCAGTTTCCCCATCTAGTCGCCTGGGGAACGATTGCCCTTGCCGCGAGTGACTCCCAATTCCCATCAGCCCCAGAAAACATGGCCCAACAGTCAGAAACAATGGAAGTGGAACCAGTGCCCCTCCAGATGTTGGGACTTCCATCGTCCCTAACTGTTGGGAGTCCAACAGCGCCTGGAAGTCCACAGATGTCACCAATTGAGCTGCATGGACCAACGGCCTGGCACATCATAAAGGCAGCTTCCCACATTTTTAAGATGTGAGGAACTGGTCTTTCCACATTGCTCGTGATTTTTAGAATTCTGGCTCCTCTGGGCATCCTTTAAAACCCACCTTTGGTTTGTGTCTCTCTGTTTCTACAGGTCTCTGATCCCAGTCAACTAGCCCAGCCCTGGATGAGCACAGCCTAGCCAGGGCTCAGGACCACCACTGGCAACATCCTCTTCTTGAAAACTTGGAGGGGGGGCAAAGAGATTGAAACCTGAGAAAGAAACATCTGAGTACCTAAAAAGAAATCTTCTCCCAGCATTTTCTCCAGACTGCCATTTCTGCCTATTTTCCTTTTATTTGGCAGCCCGGGGGTGGTTGGATATTTTATTCTTGTTGAAGGCTATGTGAAGCAACACCTGTGCGGAGGTGCAGTTTCAGGGTTGCTGCAGGCCCCAAATCTCACATCCTGATGCTTCAAGGTTTTCAATGAGCCGATGCTGAGTGTGGGATCGCAATGTGCACACTTGAGTTTCTCTCCGGAGAGCGTCCCACCGATGCATGTAGCTCTCTGCTCCGTTCTGGGTTTGCCCTGGCTGTTGTACGCACACGGAGCATTTATGGTGGTGCTGGGAATGGTTGGCCAGCGCATCTGAGCTCTCCTCATCCATCCAGTGGTCTTCAACCTGCCTGGCTTTTTCTTGGAGTCTGACCACAGAGACTGGCCGCTAGGTGGCAGAGCCTGACTTGAAAAACCCAGAAGCATTTTCTCTTCTGGATCTTTTTTTTTTTTAAACTACTTGCTGCTTTTCCTGAGAGCTGAAGGCCGGAAAACGACAGGGCAGGGGGGAATGGGGGCCAAAGGAGATGCTGTTAGTAGCTGTATTACAGAGCTATCTTCATACACCCCCATTTATCTCCCTGTACCTGGCAAACGCGCAAGCCATTTGAATTCTCCCGACTTGCAGGGAAGCCGTTGATCTCTCTCTGCCTTGAAGCCGCCTTTCGGATTAATGGAGCTGAAAAGAACATTTCTTAATAAGTTGGGCTTGCGTTGCAGATGTTTCAGGCTCCTGTGCCCACAGGCCAGTAGCGCCATGCTGGTGGCTCGGTAGCCTTTGTGGCCCACAGCCCTTCAGGGTTCTGTCTAGTTCCAGTGAACGGACGTTTCTGTCTGTCACTTGTGAAAGCGATTGGAAGTTTGTGATCTCCACCCCCCCCCCCCCGAAAGTCTTTGGAAGGTTTTACTCAGGGGATTTCTGTGGTGTGGCCAATGCTGATTTCCAGTGCTTTGGAATTGTGTGTTTCTGCGTTTCTGCAGAATTCTTGCTGGGAAATTTGCACAGGTTGACTTTGGGGCCATCAGCTGCCAGCCTCTAAGCCAAGTCTGAATTGGTGCCATTTGACCCTCTAGCCCTAAAGACGTAAGAAGGGTCCAGATAAGCAGTTATCGCCTAATCTCCCCCCCCCCAGCTCGCCACCCCAGAGTTCTTGGCTTGTTCCCTTCCCACTCTCCTTGTCAATGCAGCCTCTGCTGCAAGACTATGACCGGGGAGGTAGGATCTAGTGAAGGTCCATTCCAGCTGGTCGTTTATAAGAACTACTATTTAACTTGAAGAATTCTCACCTTGATTTGATCCCCACATCCCCCGTTTCTTCTTCCATTTGTGTTGTGACTTTCAAATTGTAAGCCTGCAGGCCAGGGACTTGTCTTGTTTGAAATGATTGTATGTTAAGCTGCTCTCGGGGAGTCTTTTTTTCTTTTTGGCTGAGGAGGGGGGTGCAAATGCTCAAAATAAATATATGGTGGAATGCCACCGCAAGGAGAACGAGAGAAAGAGAGTGTGCCTTCCAGCCTGGCCGTCTTCGTGCCACACAGTGGAGTTTTATTGAAGGATGCAAGGCATGGATGGGGATGCGCAAGGTGGGCTTGCGCCGCTTCACATGGTCAGAAGTACCAAGACTAGGCACAGAGAGGTACAGCACCTCTTTGGGTGCATGGGAGTGAGGAGACCCAGAATCACCCTTTCTGTGGGCCTGAAAGCACCATGTCTGGCCAGATCCCACCTGAGGAGACTTGTGTAATACAGGAATGCTATGCGGCTTGATTTCAATGCTGCCACCCTGCCCCGTTACTTACATACGTGTAAACATGCTTGAAATGATGGCAATTTGTTGAATGTGAGAGTGAGAGAGAGAGGGTGGGATAATATATTTCAACAGACCTGTACAAAATTGTGAAATAAATGTGCGGCTAGAAAGTAGGTTCTCGGTGCCTCTTCTCTCTGTCTTTGTTGCGACTTCCAGCATTGCTGGTTTAAAAGACCCCACTGTGCCTTGCTGAAATGTAGACATGGTCACAGCGGGTCTCCTGTGTGTGCGTGTAGATTTCTACTCGGTGGGAACGTTCTCACAGGTGATGCTGGCTGTGGGGTAGTTGTGAGATAAGGCTGCCCCACTGGCTCTGTGAAGCCCCCAGCTTCAGAGGCAGTCTACCCTGGGATACCGTTGGCTGGGAAGCCGCAGTGGGAGAGGGGCTTTGCCGCTGGGAGAAAATGAGGTCCAGAACTGAGCACGCCTTTAGTCGGATCCAGCAGGTGAAATCCTTAGGATCTTTTGGTTCGTCAGTGGCGGCATGTTTTAAACTGAGGAGAAAGCGTGTGTTGTTGTTCCACTGCACAGTGACGCTTTGCAGACATAAAAGTTGAGTGTGCCACGCCCATTCCCCTCACACCCAGTACAAGAGTTTTGGAGCCACAGCAAAGCCTTCTCCAACCTGGTGGGCTCAGGATGTTTCGCACCACACCTCACATCAGCCCCAGTCAGCACGGCCGTGTGAAGCTGAGACTGTTGGGATGTAGAGTCCAAAACATGGCTCTGCTAGCTGGGGCTGATGGATGCCGGAATCCAAAATGCCCGTGCAAAAGCCCCTTCTCTCCTCTGGTCACGTACATTCCCGGGCAGCCCGGGGCTGTCCAAGTGGCAGCTCCAGGCCAGAAGCCTTTCCTTCCCTCCGCCATGCTCGAGCAGAATCCAGCCTCTGCCCTGGCCTTTGTGCACCGCCAAAATCAAACCCAGCTGCATGCCCCCTGCAGGCTTCCCCCACGCTTCAAGCAATAACACGGAGCCGGAAGCAGGCCAGGAGCAGAGATTTGGGACGGTGCTTTGAAAGGGCAGACTCAGCCCCGTTTGAAAATAAAAAATCTGGAGGGATCTCTGTTCTTCCAAATTCTGTTCCTTCCTTCCCCTTATGTTGGATTAGTCAAGGACTCGGCTGAAAGAGCTATTCTAGGGGCTATCTGTCCCCATGAGACCACTTTCCTCTCCCTGATCTTTCCGTTTGGCATGAAACGGGGGATTTGGCAAGGGGAAGGTCAGGTGGTCTGCTGCTCCCAGAGACAGAGTCTCCCTTGAATTCTGAGCAAGTCCCCCTGCTTTGCTTGCCGTTCACTGCCTGCACTTCCCAGGGCCTCTTGTGCTGCAGTGCCAGAAGGGGAAATATAAATCCCCCACACACGCACACCTCCCCAAAGGGTTTGGTGCCTATTAATAGCCCAGCCACAGCCACGCAGCTGTTTGGGAGTGGACTGGGTGCCCGGAGAGAGTGGGAGAGAGACAGAACGGATCTCACAAAGGGGGGGGGTGCTTGGAGGGGGAAAATAAAAGCTCATTCAGTGCAGAGCCCAATGGTCTTTTATTTGCCTTCTGTGTCTGTGCTGTTTTTCCCCCCTGCGCCCATATAAATGATGGGTCATTGAATCGCAGGTGGCAAGTTGTATTGACACCTTTATTCTGAAAAGGCGGAGCGATACAGCAACGCATCTTAAAGACAACCACCCCAAAAGGTCACACACCCCTAAATTTGTTAGTCCGGGGGGGGGGGTCCCTTTGCTTTTTAACTTTTTATTATCATCATCATCTGCATAATTGTGATTTTATCCCGACCTTCAAAGGGAGATACAGGGCAGCGTACTTCGCTCCGCTCCTCTCCAACCCTTTATTCTCTGTGAGGTAGGGTAGGCTGAAAGATGGTAAGGATTGCCCAAGGTCACCAAGAGAGCGTTAAGGCTGGGCCTTAAACTCATTTCTTCCAGTTCGTTGTCCAACGCTCTCACCCCCAGGATCGCCAATGCTGTGCTCTCTCTCTAGGTGATGTTGGACTGCAGTTCTCATCAGTCCAAACTAACAACGGCCAATGCTCAGGGATGATGGGGGCTGGGAGCAACATGTAGTGGGTTCTGTGGTGGTGGCCCCTTCTGTAAGCACTGCACCACAATGTGACTTGCAGTGTTTTCAGAAGGGACCCTCCTATATGTGATATTGCCAAATGGAGGATCCCCAACCTGTGCCTTTGCAAAGCAACACGGGCAGCTTAGGACGGCCAACGTCACTTAGAGGACTTGGGATAAACCGAGTAGAAAACGATGAAAAGGACAGCAGGAACTGTTGGTGTTTGAGCCATAATAATTTGGGGTGGCCTCTCCCTTTTCCTGCTGGCCATCGAGGAAGTCTGGTAGCCACTGGCCATTCACCCAAGGGTGGGCAGGCCTTGGCTCTTCAGATCTGCTCTGGCAATGGACATTCCTTGTACCGGCAGCAGGCATCCTCCATATTAAACGGGCAGGGGAAAGTATACTGCAGAAATGAGGATATTTAACTTTTAGAGAGTACTCTTCACTTTGACATTATCTCTGCGATCCTTACGACGGCTCTGTAATCTGGGGGCGGACCAGTCTGTCAGTTTCAGTTCCTCATATTTCCCATCTTCGATTCAACACATTTCCAAATCAATTTGCAATTTGTAAAAAGTCCACAAATATCTGTCAGCATTTTTAGAGCGCATTTCTCCTAATATTACACTTCTTTTCCCCAAGAGATTTCACTCTAATATATTGCATTTTAATGTTATTTTCACTCTAATACATCCAGCTTTATGCACATTTCCTCCTAATATATGCAATTTTGTAACCCTCCTATTTGGGGGGTTGGAGTACTGCATCACAAAATTCAGCAAATGTCTAAGGACAGCTGCGTTTCCGTTCATGTATCATTTCACAAAGTGCAGATGAGGTTAAAATGCAAGCCAAAGTGAATTTCTCTTCCCCCCCCACAGCCAGAATCCTTTCGCCAGTACTATCAAACGAATAGTTTCAGATCAGGGTCTGAAGCCTCTCTTGTCCTCCTCTGATTTCTTTCCTACAGACCAACATTGGAGGTGCCAGATGCCGTCGAGGCGGATTCCACGAGCCGCTGGCAAGGGGTCTCGGTCAGCCACACGTCGCCAACACCCCCCGAGTCCCTGGCCACCGTCAAATCGTTGATCAAGTCGTTCGACTTGGGGTGCTCAGGTAACCCAAACTGCCATGGCCTGAGAGCCTTTCTTCTTTTGAAATATCTTTTTTGTATTCTTTGTATTGCTTTTATAAATAAAGTATTTATATACCGCTATCTCATAAGATATCCGGGCGGTACACAGCAACATGTATACATTTAAAACACAATTAAAAACAGGACAAGATAATCATTGCAATAACTGCTTAATTAAGGAAGCGTTAAATGGCTGCATAGGCCTGTTGGCATAATAAAAATAAATTATTATTATTATTATTAATTCATTGCCTTCCACAAAATAACAGAAGGTGACAGAAGATGAGTTTAAAACTATACAAAAATTGACACCTTTGCCAGAGACCCGTTCATCCAGCTGGGAAAACTGGTCAGGACAAAAATGTCTTCCATTCGTTTCCAGAAAGTACAGATAGTGGGTGCCTGTCTTATCTCGACTGGGATGCTGTTCCACAAAACAGGGGCAGCCACACTGAAGGCCCCGCTCTGAGTTAACTGCTTTTGATATCTTTGTGACCTGATGGAGAAACTCCCTGCAGTTTGCAGCAACCTACTTGGGTATATAATGGATAAGGCATTAAAAAGGTCTTCAGACAAGAAAAATCTTCATTCATGAGATTGTCATGGCTGTGGGGTGAGGCCACCCTCTTCCTGGGTTCTCAGAAAGGTCGTTTGGTTGGGAGGAACAGCGCAAGCCATCCAGGGAAGCCGTCAGGCTTGGCAGGAAAGCAGGAAGCCATTTTTGTAGTGCTTGTTGGATTAGTTACCCTCCTCCAGATGCCCCCTCCACCTTGAGGTGAGGTAGGAAAACACGAAGCTACCTTATCCTAAGTCAGACCCTTGGTCTATGTAGATCAGTGTTACTTGCCCTGACTGGCAGCAATGGCCCTTGAGGCTTTCAGGTAGGGGAGTCTGTCCCAGCCCTGCCGGGAGATGCCATTGCGGATTGCACTTTCTGCATGCAAAGCAGATGCTCTGACACCGAGCTACGACCCTTCCCCTAAAGATCAAGCAAGATTCCAGTCCTCATGGCTCCGAATTAAGGGCTGCTTTGAGTAGGAACGTAGGACACTCCTCTATACCAGGTCAGACCCTTGGTCCGTCTAGCTCAGTGTTGCCTACACTGACTGGCAGTGACTCTCTGGGGTTCCAGCCGGGGGATCTCTTCCAGTCCTACCTGGAGATGCCAGGGATTGAATTTGGGACCTTCTGCATGCAAAGCAGGTACTCCTCCGCTGAGCTGCAGTCCTTCCCATACGCACTGAATCAGACCTTACTTCTTAGATTAAAATCAGCCCTTCTGGTTTAGATGAGCTTCCCTGCTTCCCGATAGGGGGCAGCCAGATGCCTCCGGGAAGACTGCAGGCAGGCTTGGGAGAGTGTTTTAAAATTCACAGAGGAGCAAGCCATCAGTGGCTACCAGACACAGCTGCTAGGTCATATCCCTCCACTGTTGGAGGCAGTATGCTTCTGAATGCCGCTGCTGACAATTGCACGTGGAGAGAGCACTGTTGTTGCGCTCGGGTCCTGCATGCGGGCTTCCCTTTGGGGCATCTGGTTGGCTGCTGCAAGCCCACAATGCAGATGGGCCCCCTTTGGCCTGACCCAGCTGCAGCCGGGCTCTCCGTGTTCTAACGTGAATAAAAATCAACGGACCGCTCTGCTTCTCTCGCATTTCAGGTGGCCCAGGGCAAAGCGTTCCCACCCACAAGGTCTCTCGGAGCCCCCTCAGCGGCATCCCCACCAGGACAGCTCCAGCAGCGGCCGTCTCGCCCATCCAGGTACCGGAAAGAGCAGCCCATCCCTTCCTTTGCAGAAGTGGGCTTTGGGGCGGGACTGACATCACCGAGTCCTTTATGGCAGAGGAAGAGAGAGAGAGGTTTAGCACGTCCCCACCGGGAAGGGGAAATAGATCTGTTTGTTTCTTTTCTGTAAAGACATCAGATACCAATAGATCAAAGCAAAGCCCTCAGTGGGTGCAACGAGAAGGGCCCCTTTTTTGACCTCTCTGGAATCCAGCGGAGGATGTTGGATTAGTGTCATTTTTTAAAAAAAATAATCTGGTTTTGATCTCTCTTCCCCCCCCCCACACACACATCCAGCTCCCAAGAGTCCTAATAAACAGTAAATAGAGTGGGCATTGGCGCTAATGGAAGGCAGATGGCCAAGAGGTTGGGGTGTGTACAGAGAGCTCTGTAAAGCCGTGCAAGTAAGAGCCCTGCCGGATCAGGCCAAAGGTCCCTCTATTTAAAGGTCCAGTATTTTGTTTTGACAGCCAAAAGCCTCTAGGGCGCTTCTGAAGTGAAGTTGCACGAGAGGGAATGGCAGTTCCCAATTTGTCCCTGGCGCCTTGTATTCTAAGGTAACCTGCTCCTGTAGGTGGAGGTTCTGTTGAGCTGCAACAGCCGGTTCCCTGTGATGGACCTCTCTCTTTCCCTTCACGGATTTGTCTGATCCAGTGGTTCCCAGTACCACAGACCACTTGCAAATTGATGAGGGTCTTGTTGGCGGACCGCTTAATGGCTTGTCTGCCGGTGGAAGCAACTGCAGTTCCATAGAATTCAAAATGTAGCACAATAAAATGTAATATATTATAAGAGGTAAATGAAGCAATGCAAATACAATTAAAAATCAATCTGAATATTCAGTGCAATGGATGTGCTGCCTCCTATCTTCAACCACAAGTCCAGAGACACACTGCGAAACAACTTGGACCAGTTTGGGAACGCCCCTTGTCCTTTGCAAAGGGAAAGATCCATCTCATCTTGAGGCGGTGGAATCCATGCTAATTACATTGTTGTGCCGGGGGGGGGGTCCATTTGTCAGTCCTAACCCTGTTGTCAAGTAGCTTTTTTGATATATATTTTTAAAAAATCCTCTCACCAGGTTTAATGTGTTTTCCTTCCCTCTTTTATTGGGATTGACTGACTGACTGATTGACTGATTTCCGTGGGAACCGCTGTGTAAAGCTGCCTCCCCAGAAGGCAGCACGCAAGTCTCCCAAGCAAATAAAAGCCTTTGCTGGACTTATATTGAGGGAGGTTCTCTGCCACTGATCTGCGGCCCTTCCCCTGAAAATAAAGCAAGATTCCAGTACTCATGGTTCTGAATTGAGGGCTGGTTTAAACAGGAGTAGAGGCAGCTACCTCAGAGCAAGTCAGCCTATTGGTCCATCCAGCTCCGGGGGCCTGGCTGATGCCCAGTCTGGAGATGACCCTCCACGCACATAGCTTTGCTTCAGTTTGGATGCGCCTTTCTCCAGTGGCCTGTTTTGGGTTGATCAAGGCATCTTCCGGGACTGCATATCACCTGGGCTTAAGACAATAAAAAAAAAAATGTGGCCATCCAAATTCTCTGCAACTTCTATGATGCTTGTGTGTCTCTCTTTAATTGCCGTGTTCTGCAACTGTTGCAATTTTGTTCATCCAAAAAGCGTGGCTGCTGGGTCAGGCCAAAGGGGCCCCATCACAGTTCAGCATCCTGTTCTCACAGCGGCCAGCCAGGTTCCCCTCTTGGGAACCCCAAAAGCAGGGCCCATGCGCAACAGCAATAGTCTCCCCACTTGTGATTCGCAGCAACTTTTATTCAAAGGCACACTACCTCCAACAGTGAAGGGAGAACATAGCCATCGTGACTAGTAGCCTTCTGCTGTTGGTAGTCATGAGAAGGCAAGGGTGCTTAAACCTCACTTCCAACGACTGGCTGTCTTACTCAGCCCAGTCTTAGAATTGTACAGTTCTAAGGGACTCTTGTGTTTCAGGCAGTGCCTGAATTAAAAGAAAGGGCATTTTAGCCCAGGATAAGCATCTGCTTTGTACACATAAGGTCCTAGATTCAGTCCTTGGCATCTCTAAATAGTGTTGGGATTAAGGATCAGGAAGAAATGGGGTTCAGTTCACATCTCCTAACTTGTACTCCCCAAAACAATATGTGCGAAACACAGCCATCCTTTGAAATTCATACTTATGCGAATTTTGCAATGCAGTTCTGAAGCCAAGTAACATTTACAAAAATATGTACACTGGGTTAACGGTGCATATGTACATGTACTGCCTTCAAGTTGACCCTGACTTATGGCAACCCTATCAATAGGGTTTTCATGAGGCTGAGAGGCAGTGACTGGCCCAAGGTCACGTAGTGAGTTTCACAGCTGTGTGGGGATTCGAACACTGGTCTCCCAGGTCCTAGTCCAACACCTTAACCACTATGCCATGCTGGCACTCTAACGGTGCATACAAATGCTTATGTTAGTGAAAATATATAAAAATTTGTTATTTTAGGGAAAACGACGTACAAAAATGCATTACATTAGGAAAAATAAGCATTAAAAAATGTCGCTGTTACGCAAAATTGCATGCACAAAATGGGCATGTTTGGAGATGTTTGCACTAAATTGCTGATGGATTTTCATGAGGGCTTTTTAAAAAAAAAAAATAATTTGCAAACTTAGGTGGAAATGTGGAGAAATGAACTTGAACAGAGAGAAACCAAAACCGACAGATTCACCCGTCCCTAGTTGGGATGCTTTTATTTACTGGCTGATAAGATTTCTTACCTATTCTTCACCATAAGGTCCCAGGTGAGATACAGTAAGATAATCATATAATTTATACCATTATAAAAACGAGTAAAATGATTCTAAAGAAAAGCAGCACAACAGTGGAAGAGGTGGGGCCTACCAAAACATATCTTTAAGAATTAAAGGGCAGGGTAAAGAGGCGAGTCTTCGCATACGGCAAAAACTTTACAGTGAAGCTGCCACATGCTCCTCTGCAGGGAGGGAGTTCCACAATCTCAGAAGCAGCCACAGAGAAAGCCCTCTCCTGGGCCGCCATTCCCCGGCACTTCTGAGCGTGGCAGAACGATCAAGGCTAAGAGCTGGGGAACCGGGTTCAAATCCCTGTTCAGCCACGGTTGTTGTGTGGATAATTCAGAGAGGGAGAGAGACAGTCTAATACCTCCTTATGCTCCCTGGAGAAAAAAGGTGGGATATAAACGTAGTAAAGAAAGAAATAAACGTCTTTCAACTTAAGCTTTAACCTCTGTTGCCATGTGACCAACCGAATGTTGTTGTTTTCTCTCTCTTTTTGGTTGCAGAGGCATTCCACCTTCAGCAACTCAAAGCCTTCTGGGAAAGCCTTTTCCAAGCACACTGATCTGCCCGAGCTGCCCTTGGCAGGTAAGTTGTACTCGAGCACAACAATGACAGGAGGGAAAGTAATAAATACATTCTGGGTGGGGGACACCCAGTGCAAAAATAGACTCTGTCTTCTAAAATCAGGTACAACCACCCAGGGTCACGGCTGTCAGAGAATACTGTCAGAAACAGAAATGGAAGCAGGGATTGCTACAATTAGCATGTTTGCCCAAATCCACAAGTGAATATGAGCAGTATTCACTATCGTTGCTTCAGCCCACGAATGTTACATAAATAATTACATAATTGTCTGCATTGTTTTTGACACTTATCTTCCAGTTAAATGCACTGAAGTTAATTATGTCTTTAACCACATAATACATAACTTGTTATATGCCTTCAAGTCGATTACAACTTAAGTGACCCTGTGAATCAGCGACCTCCAATAGCATCTATTATAAACCACCCTGTTCAGATCTTGTAAGTTCAGGTCGTGGCTTCCTTTATGGAATCAATCCATCTCTTGTTTGGCCTTCTTCTTTTTCTACTCCCTTCTGTTTTTCCCAGCATTATTGTCTTTGCTAGTGAATCATGTCTGTAGAATTACAATGTTCCAAGCATATATGGTTCAACATTACCATTTGTTTTGTTACACCAAAACATAATAGAGGCCTCTTTTTTGATAAATTATTTTATCTGAATGATAAAATTGACCAATGCAGTCAGTTATAAAATAACTTACGGATACTGATAAAAATCAAAGTTTAGAAACAAGTAGACATAATAAAAATGTATACAATAAACAGAATGTTTTCTTTAAAAAACATGCAAAATTAGGCATAATGCCATGACATGTCTGGGTAAGGCTGACACTGAAAGGAAGTTTTTAGCAGGTGTCTCAAATGGTGCAGCAAGGGCTGCCTGCCTGATGTCAGGGGGCAAGGGACTTCCAGATAGCGGACACTGGTCTGTTAGAGCAAGCAGGGTAGTGCCCCACCAACCTCCAGCAGCCTCCGCCTGCCTGCCTGCCTGCCTGCTTGCAAGCAGTGCAGGGGAACGACCAGGAAATGTCCCCCTGATGCAAATGTCCTTGTCAGCTTCCCCTCTGTCCATGTCACTTCCGCCGCTGTAGGGCCTTTTTTTAGTTGTTGCTGGGTTTTCCCCCAGGATTAGTCACCTCTTGCTGCTGAGATGGGCAACTTGTTTTACTCTGGCATGATCTGTGACGCTCATGTACGCCTGTCCTTCCTGCAGCCCAGTTTCTTCCTCTTTCTCTCGCTGTGCTCTTCCTGTCCTCCCTCGATGCCTCTTGTGGCTCATCAGATGCTGCTACATCAGAAGAATTAGTGACCCCACCTCCCAGGCTGTGTGGGGGCCCACTCCCCCCCCCAGCGTCCCCTGGTGCCTCCCAGCTTCTCTAGAGGGAACAGCAATAGCTTGTGGGTTCTTCCAACATCTGACAACAGCCAAAGCCACCCTTGTCCAAAAGAGGTTTGAATACCATGCGTTGACATGGGCAACCGTCAGAAAGAGCATCCACCTCAAAGGCGTGATGCTTCTGATGCAAACAGAGGCTTGTGATGCGCTGTCTCATCACACAGCGAGAGCACTGCACATCACATCATTGTGGAGAAACACCTTCAACGTGCTGAAGAAGTTCATACATGTACACTCCTTGCACTGTACAACTGCTAACTAGAAATATTCTTTAAGAAGCATCCACGTGAAGAAATCTGTAAGAAGGCTAAAAACCTACAAGGTAAATGCGATTTTACCAAAGGCAGCAATATTGAAGATCTATTAACCACTATAGAGAAATGCAATCTCTCTGGACAAATAAGGAAATTTGATGAGATTCAAGGACAGTCAAATCTAACATTTAAAATGATGCAAGAGTACATGGCAGTGGGGCAACAGGTGGATCTGCCAATCAGTTGCCAAATCTGTCTGAAGCTGGATTTTTTAAAAAAACCCGCCCTCAAGCTGATTCCATCAGGTCTTACAGTAACAAAGGGCAGGGTTTGACTAGCATCATGTGCTTCAGAAGGAGAGTTGAAGAGAAAACTGGCAGAACAGTGAGTGTGTCTCTCTTTACCATAAGTTGGCAGTAACTAATCAATCCAATGGGGCTGAACACACGCAGCTTTTCTCAGGATGACATCCCTTCCCTTTTTGGGAGGCAAATGCATATAGGACCGAAAAGCCTAAGGAAAGCAAAAAGAGCACATGTCATCCTTCACGCTGGGGAGGCCACATTTTCAGAGCGGCAGCGAGGACATTGGAAAGAGAGGCATTTCCTGGATCCAGCGCTGCACTTGTACAAGACCCATTACCTTAATTGAGCAGATAGACAAACACTTTGGAGGGGCAAAGGACAAGGAGAGACCACAAACGCCTCCTTGCAGCCTTAGAAGCGAATGAGCCAAAATGATGTGAGGCATCTCCACTTTGGCTCAGAGCTGTGCCCACCCATTTCATACGAACCCAAGAAGAGCCCAGCGTTGGATCAGGCCAAAGGGGGCCCATCACAGTCCAGCATCCTGTTTTTGCCGCAGCCAACTGGATGCCCCAATGGGAAGCCCACAAGCAGGACCTGAGCGCTACAGCAGCTCTCTCCCCACTTGGGATTCCCAGCTTACTACCTCCAAAAGTGGAGGTAGGACATAGCCAAGGTGGCTAGTGGGCATTGATAGTCTTCTCCTCCTTTAATTTACCTAGGCAGTGGGCTGAAGGCTGTGGCCTAAAGGCCCGTGAGGCCATCACCTTGCTGAAGCGAAGCAGGTCGGGGTCTGGTCAGTGCCTGGGTGGGAGACCACCTGGGGACCACATAGATGCCGCCTTGGGTTTTATGATGAAAGAAGGGTGGGGATATAAATGTAATAAATAAATAGTCCCCTTTTAAAGACATCCAAGATGTTCATGGGGAGGTAGATTGAAATGTATTTGCATCAGCCACCAATCATTGCAATTTTTAGATATTATTATTATTATTATTATTATTATTATTATTAGAAGAAGAAGAAGAAGAACCACGCTTTATATTAGTCTCAAGGGGATTTATAAACATACCATAAAAAGATAAAAATAGTTTTTAAAACAGTAACCTCCCCCAAAAAACTGAAAAAAACCCCTCAACTAAAGATGCAAAATGAACAAGTAACACAGACATCTTTTCACCAAACATAAAAATGCAGCTAAACAAGTTCACTTGGAAATTTAAAAACATAAATATATGTGTGTGTGTTTGCATATACTGTATATATACATATATATCACACATACACATATATGTATATATATATATATCCTACCTTTGTATAATTTGTATCTTACCTTTTGGAATAGAAAATCCTACCAAGGCAGCTTACAAGTGACATGCAATTGCATATTTGAAAAACACAGTCAGCAATATTAGCATATCAAACCCACGTCTGAATCTGTCCCATGGGACCACTGATGGGAGTTTGCTCTGTCGGGGACAGGGCTTGAGAAGACAGTCTAGCTCACCTCCTCACCAACCTTCCAGGAGCCACATGCTAGTGGTGGGTGGGGCCAGAGGCAAAAAGTAGGTGGAGCAACAGATGTGACCAGCCATGCAAAAAACAGGTTCACACACAGACATGCCCACACCTCCATCTGAACAAGCAAGAAACATTATCCTATTTCTTTTCTTCAAACTATTTTTATTGAATTTTATAAAACCAAAGTGATAACATCTGGAACACCTAAAGATTGGAACCAGAATGAACAAGGATGGAGTCACTCGTAGTACAGGTTATATACTTACAGTAGATCTAATACGCAGCAGAGGACATATGAATTGAGATGAGGAACATAGACGAAGAGTGAGCAATTTGTGAGGGCGCTGCGCCATTAGCATTAACATAACCTCTCCATAGAGACACTTGCCTTGCCGGGGGAGAGAAAGCAGAGGCACGATTAGTCATGTCACTCAAAAAGGGAAACCAGACCCTATCGAATTTAAATATTGTCCTATTTCAAAGACACATCCCATCCAGGCAAAAGCACTTAAACAGGGTGCGGAACAGGGGCAGTGAGGCCTGGGAAGAGGGTTGTGGCCTGGGGAGAGGGCCAGACCCAGAAACCTAGAGGGCCGCATCTGGCCCTCAGGCCGTCCCCGCCTCTGCTTTAGCTGGAGGAGGCCTTAAGGTGGTCTTTGCTTCCATCCCACCCTCCCTCTCCTGAAATGCTTGTTGTAGGGCAGCCTTCTCAAGCCTGGTGCCCTCCAGATGTTTTGGACATCCTCAGCCAAGCACAGGAAAATGTGTGTGAGAGAGAGAGAGATTGTGGCTAAATTTTGTAGCACTGTTCCATTGTTGAGGAGGAGAGAAAGGGGGTTGTTACCTGCTTGCTTTTGTGCATGAGGCCTCCTTTGAAGAGCATCCCCTCTCTAGATGTCGTATCGGGGATTACCAACATGTAAACACACAAACAGGCCGCGGGGGGGGGGGTTAGTGCTCAGGTGTGGTGGCGGCAGAGGGGGACAGGGAGGTGTGCCCTACTCTGACAGGAGCCATTTGGCACGACTTTATTTCTCTCTGCGCCAGCAGCCCTCCTGAAGCACCGACTCTGAGAATCACTGTTCTGTGTGTGTTTGTCTTTTCCCGAAGACTTGCTGAAAGGGAGGAGCGAGGACTTGAAGCCAGACCATTTCCTCCGCAAGAGCCCCTCGCTGGAATCTCTCAGCAAGCCCTCCTCAATGACCTTTGCCGGCAGGATGCTCAACTCCCCCCACAGCGGCTTGAAACCCCCAAGCAAGCTCAGGTAAGTGAGCTGGAAGCTTAACCGGTGAGAAGAAATGCAGAAAGCTGCCTTCTACAGAGCCAGGTCCATCTGGCCCACTATGGTGTGCACTGGCCAGCAGCTGTTCCTCTGGGTTTTCCAGCCCTACCTGGAGATGCCTGGGATGGAGTCTGGGACCTTTTGTGTGGAGTGCAGGTGCTCTGCCACTGGGCCCATGCCCCTTGCAAGCACCGGTTGGTGTTGGCCCCCATTTTTTCATCTGAAGAAAAAAAGCAAGTTCCCAGCCCTTACTTGAGAGGAAGGGCCTTTATCCTGAGGGCTGTTGCTCAGTGGCAGAGTTCCTGCCTTGCACGCAGCAAGTCCAGGTTCAGTCCCCAATGGCATCTCCAGATAGGGCTGGGAGAGACTCTCTGCCTGAAACCCTGGAGAGCCATTGCTGCCAGTCAGTGTCGACAATACTCAGCTAGATGGACCAATGCTCTGACTCGGTATAAGGCAGTTTCCTATGCCCTCCCTCCCCCGGTGTGTTCTTTTAATAACAGATGCCTGCAACAATAGGCATTTCTCAAACGTTTCTCGAAATGCTACATGGCATCATTTCCATGGATCTGCTTGCATGTGTGTTTGTGGGGGGGAGATGGCAGCCCCCATAGGAACATAGGCAGCTGCCTTTCACTGAGTCAGAGCACTGGTCCATCAAGCTCAGTATCGTCTGCACTGATTGGCAGCGGCTCTCTGGGGTTTCAGGCAGGGGATGTTCCCAGCCCTACCTGGAGATGCTGTAGGGGACTGAACCTGGGACCTTCAGCATGCAAGGCAGGGGCCCTGCCAGTGCACTACGACGGCCTTACCATTTTTCAGAGCGAAGCTGGCTGAGCTAGTTAACAGGGGAGGTTCATTAACAAAATATTTCCTCCTTCCTGGTTCTAGCGTGGAGAGGAAGGACCCGCTGGCTGCTTTGGCGAGGGAGTACGGGGGCTCAAAGAGGAACGCCCTGCTGAAATGGTGTCAGAAGAAGATGGAGGGATACTCAGTAAGTAAACAGGTGGCCTCCTTTGTCTCATTGCCTGAGTGGCTTGCTTGTCGCCAAGATTGGTTTCACCAAAAACTTTGTCACCGCGCTGGTCAAACGCCCCCCCCCGTTACCACCGCCCACTCATCCATAAACACAGGAGCCTGCACTCTGCACAGCTATAATCTTCCCCCCCCCCAAGAGTGATCTTCCTTTGCTCTTCAGAGGATGTGCATCCCTGTTTCAGCAGCAAGCACTGATTTCTTTGGCCATATTGAAAGCTCATGCTCAGCCAGGTGGACCCCCACCCCACCCTGGACCCTGAAGGAAGCAACAGAGCTCCATTCCAGCACTTTAGATGGCAGCCCACCCTCAGAGCAGGAAAGGTGGCTCTATTTGTTGCTGTGCTTCCTTGGGCAGTTCCCCAGACAACCTGCGCATTGAGCATTCCTCTTGCAGGGAGAATAGACGACGTTGGCTGTTTAATGAGCAATTTGTTTGCAGAGAGGTTAGATGAGATGTTACACCAAAGCAAGCGTTATCCCACATTTTTCCTTGTCATGTTTCCCTGCATTTCCCAAGTGCATTTTTCCCTCACTCTCCTTATTGCTAAAAAGGGCCATATTTTGGGGAAGCGGGTGTGTTGCACAAGATTTCCCAATAAGTGGCAATTGTGCAGCCAGTGTGTGATTGAATCCCAATCAAAAATTGCAGCAATCTGGAAGCCCCCTTAGTCTCCGTGTGCAAACAAAAAGCAAAAACCTCCAATCCAAAACACACACACACCCCTCTTGGTTCAAAGGACAACAGAATTTATTTGGTTTCTTTTCATTTTTATTTTTGGCTCTCGAAGGGATCCCTGCTGCTCCTGAAGCAGCCATCCAACCCCCCCACACACACACACAAAAGGCATCTGTAATTTTTGGCCAGCGCTTCAGTGAGACTTTAATTTTATAGCTGCTTCACTTCCTAGCACGATTGTCTCCAAAGCAAAAAGGAAGGCCCCCTTCCCCTCATAAGCCAAAACTCTCTATGTGATGATGATGATGATTTGGTAGAGGGAGAGCTGAGCCTGTGAGGTGGGGGCAGCCCATGCATTCCCCAGACGTGAGCTGGCTGGCTTACTTGTTTTCCCCTCAACAGCACAGAAAAGTGGGGCAGCTTTTGCCAACCTGGTGCCCTCCAGATGTTTTGGACATCAGCCCAACCTGACACGGCCGTGTTTTGGACTACATCAGCCCCAGCCAGCATGTCTGTAGCAGCCAGGGCTGATGGGAGTTGCCGTCTGGCAGGCACGAGGTTGGTGAAGTCAACTGTCCTTCTGGAGCCACACTGAGAAGCTCAATCTTCCACAACTCCAGAAATTGTCTCCCTGAAATGCATTACTAATCAAGGTTTCTCCATAATAGAATAGTCTCCTACTAAGTTGGGGAGGCAACTTCCCTCAAGTGAATAGTCTATTCCTTTGCAAAGAAAGCAATCTGCCTCTCTGAATCCCAGTTGCTGTGAATCACAAGTGGGGAAGAGCGGCTGTTGCAATCAGGTCTTGCTTGTGGGCTTCCCAGCAGAAGCATCTGGTTTGGCCGCTCTGGCAACAGGATGCTGGACTAGGCAGGCCCCCTTTGGCCTGATCCAGCAGACGGGCTCTTCTTCCATTCTTATGTTCTTAAGGCTTTATTAGTGGAGTATCTCAGGGATTGCCTAAAGCTTTTAAAAGAGAATTCGCAAACTGATGCAAAAATTTAGTGAACTGAATTTAAGACTGGTTAAAAGAGCTGACTGACACATTTCTCCAGCCCTATTCTACAATTCCGATGGAGAATTGAATGTGACAATTCTATCATCTATCTATCTATCTATCTATCTATCTATCTATCTATCTAATCTAAAAAGTAACACGTAGCACAAAGCGCAGGGAGGGGTCAGTTTCAGCCAGGGACTTCCGCTTTCAATAACAAAACCTTCAGCTTTTGTGCAAAACACGTTCTCAATCTCTGTGACACTAGCCCAGGGCATCCTCGCTGTGCACGTCGGAGGCCTTATGCCGTTGACACCAGCTGTCCTTCCTGTCTCCTCCAGCCTGTTGACGTTATGACACTTTGGATAAGCTCAGGGGATGTGATGTCTTGCACCTCTCAAGAATCTGATTCCTCTTTATCCCAGAGACCCCAAGCGATTTCTTAGCAGAAGGGAGTCTGTGGATTGTCACAGTGCTGGGGGTTTCCCCTTGCGGATCCCCTGAGCTTCATCCCCCCTTTTGGGAAGACAAGGTATGTGGAAACAGAAAAAAGGGTCTCTTGTATCTGGGCTGCTGATGGACTAACTCCTGTTCCTTTGCTCTTGTCTCTTAGTATCATTAGCCTTGTCTTCGTTAATCATGTCATTAGCAGTTGGGCCATTATTTAAGTGCTCCGGCTCTTGTTTATCCTATGAAGAGGAATCATTTGTCAAAGGGCCAAACATCTCCAGATTAAGCTTCTTAGCACAGTACAACATTGTCCTATTTTTTTTTAACTAAATTAAACTAGGGATCAAGCGACACTTGTATCTCTTTTCTCAAACACACATTCTCTAGAACAAGAGTGGGTGCAGCTTTCAATAGCAAGGATGGCATAACTACGTGTTCATTGCAGATTAAACTTTACATGCTGAATTGCCGACCGTTATCCTTATTTGAGCTTGGCAGGCTTCAGCATTGTTTGTTTGTTTACTTACTTAAGTCATTTCTGTACCGCTTTATATTATTTGAGAAACAAATCTCAAAGCGGTTTACAACCTAGATTAAAACATTGTTGCTATGCTGGTGGCTGACTGAAAAATTCTGTTCCTTCTGCTCCAGAGGTGTGGAACCTGTGGCCCTCCAGATGCTTCTGGATTACAGTTCCCATCATCCCATTGGCCATGTTGGCTGCTGGGACTGCTTGGAGTTGGAGTCTGGAGGGCCACATATTTCCCATTGCCTTTCTATACTCTGATGTAGCTGTAAGAACATCAGAAGAGCCTGGGCCCCACCTTGTCCAGCATTCTGTTCTCACAGTGGCTAACCAGATGCCTCAACTGGAAGCCCACAAGCAAGACCTGAGCGCAACAGCACTCTCCCCAACTGTGATTCCCAGCCACTGGTATTGAGATACCGTGTTTCTGACAGTAGAGGGGAAATGTAGCTATCGTGGCTTAATAGCCTTCTCCTCCATGAATTTGTCTAATCTTTTAAAGCCACCCAAGTTGATAGCTGTCCCTAACCTTTGTGGAGCGAATTCTGTAAGTTTAATTCTGCGTTGCGTGAAGTAGTCCTTCCTTTTGTCTGTCCTAAATCTTCCAACTTTCAGCTGTACCAGACTGATGAAGTGGAAGCGAAAAGTGCGTTTCTTGGCCTGAGGAGAAATTTGCTTGATGATCCCTTGAGACAACTAATAAGCACTTTTTTATTGCAAAATGGCATGAGGTTTCTTAGGCAACCTCCTACTCCGTCAGATGCTAAGTCGGAGGCAGAGAAAGCAAATTAGAAGATTAGGTTAAAAGCCGAGCAAGAGAGGACCTTGTTTTCTTTCCGTATTAAAAAAAAAAAAAAAAAAAAAGGTTGTTTTTAACTCTTTTTAATGATGTATTTTAAAACTGTTGTAACCCACCCTGGGACCGTTGGGTGAGGAGCAAGTAAAAAAATTAAACAGTAATAATAAATAGCGAAAAAGTGGAGAATATACATCCCACCCTGGTAATAGCAGCCCAGCTACAGAGGAAATGAAGATTCCTCATAAAGTTCTGAAAAGAGGCAAGGCTCAAACAAGGAGCTGCAGGGGGACATCTTAGAACGATGGGTTAAGGCCGTCCATCAGTGGTGGTATACCCTTGGGGTCAGTGCCTCAGTGTCCTTAATGGGAGGTGCGAGGTACTTTTGGATAAGGCTCTGAATACAGCTGACCTTTTGGCTGCCTGGAAGCTTTAGCTAATCCCTAAAGTAAACACAATGACTCATTAGTCCTTGTTCAAGCTGTAGCCTGTTACCCGTAACTAAAAGGGTTGGGCGAGTTTGAAACCAGCTCCTCTCCAATCTGAAGGAAAGTGGATAGAAGAAAGGTTCTCTCCCTGTCTTGTAATGCTAGACCTGAGGGGTGTCTAACAGGGGTGTAGTCGTACAGGGTCTCGGGGGTCTTAGACCCTTTACTTTTTTGGGAGCAGGGTCTCAGCAGGGTCCCTATGTCTCCAGCATCCTACGAGCCAATCAGCATGAAAGAGGAGTCTCTTCTAACATGCTTCCTTGTCCTTTCCTGCTGATTGGAGCCAATCAGAGTGAAAGGGAAGTGAGTCAGCCACTGAGAAGACTCTTTTCAGTAGCTAACACTCTCCCTTGTCACGTTGATTGGCTCCAGGAGATGTCTGTTGTTGTGGGAGAAGGCATTAACAACGATCTCATTCTCAACCCAGCAGCAAAAAGGGACGGGGAGGGGGTGTGGCTGTGACTATCACGAAGGGACCCTGGCGTCCAATGAAAATGAACGCTGGAAAAATCAGGACAGTATTTCTCCCGACTATGAAACTCGCTCCAACAAGAGGCTGAAGTAGCCCCCAAGTTGGATAACGTTTATAGAGGGTTAGGCACCTCTGTGGAGGGAAAGGCTGTCACAATGGCTGTGCTGTCCTTCCACTCTTGGGCCGCGGTGCCTCTCAGTGCCAGATGCTGGGAATCACAAGCAGGGAAAGTGCCGTAGTGCTCAGGGCCCGCTCGCAGCCTTCCCAACGGGGCATCTGGTTGGCCACTGTGAGAACAAGATGCGGGAGTAGATGGGCTAGGCTCTTCTGATGCTGTGTGGCCTGTTGGTGTGACAGAGGTGATTGGGAGGTGCCTGAAATTGCACACCCACAGGAGACAGCCGCAGTGGCTTTCCAGCTGTGTTCTGAGGAGCCCAGAAGTTCCTCAACAGCACATTTACTTAACAGTGGCAGATCGTCCCTGAAAGATGGGGTGGTGTCTTGCTTGCACAGCCCTACTCAGCCACAAGTGATCTTGAGCCAATCAGACACTCTCTCTCAGCGGTCTCAACCTGCTTCGCAGGGTTGTTGTGAGGATAAAGTAGGGAGCACATGTACACTACCTTGAGTTCCTTGGAGGAAAGGTGACACAGGAAGCTGCCATTATTTAAGGTTGTATCCAGCTAAGCTATACTCAGCATACACCTACTGAAATTAATGATCCCCAGTCAGTCACATCCATTTATTTCAATTGGACTACTCTGAGTACTCTTTCGTAACTACTGTTCTGAATAGCACTAACAGTGCATACAGCTCTCTGAGTTGTATTCAGCTCAGTCCTGTTCAGAGTAAAGATTCATTCATTTAAAAATAAAGATTCATTCATTCATTCAGATTAGTCCCATTGACATTAATGGCCCTAAGTCAATCGTGCCCATTTACTCCCATAGTTCTACTCTGAAATGTTTCCAAAGCAGTGCGCAGCAGAAATGTTTTTAAAAAACCAAAATACAGAGTAGAAACAAATATATGCATAACAATTTAAACAAAAGAAACCCAACCCCAAACAAACCCAGATCTTAAAAGCACCACATTGCACAGATTCCAAAGAGTAACACGATGCAAAATGGCTCAGTCACCCTTCCGGAAAAGCTTTCTTAAGAAGATGCATTTTTTAATATCCGCCTCAAAGCCAAAATGTTTGGCACTTCTCTGAGTTCACTCTGAAGCAGATTCCATAGAGCTGGAGCCGCGGCTTTAAGGCCGGCTGCTTTCTACTCGATGTGAGTCATATCCCTGGGATATACAGAATGCTGAATGAGCCCTCATCAGAGGAATGCAGCTGCCGGACAGGAGTATATGAAGCAAGGCGGTTCCTTGGGTGACCTGGCTTCAAATGCTAAAAGCAAAAACTGGAACTGAGCTCGGTAGCATATCATTAGGCTAGTGGGGTTGGGAGGTGGCGATGGACCCTTGCTATTGATCTATTATATTTCTTGCTTGTTTGGGTGTGTTTTTGATCTGCACAACAACCCTGCGAGGTCAGTTAGGCAAAGAGAGAGTGACACGGCCCAAAGCTGACTGACCCTGCGAGACCCGTGGCAGAGTGTGGATCTAAACTCTCATCTTGCTTTGCCCGTGTAATCCAGCACTCTCTAACCGCTGCACAACAATAATTTAAGACGGCAGGGGTGGGGGCACTCTGTTCCTGCCCCAGGTAAGGGGAAAGCCTTCAATCTTCCCACAAGAGAAAATCCTTTTGTACCTTTGTGGTAGAAAGCTAATCCTCATCTTAGGTGGATTGTGTGTCCGTAGAGAGACAGTTTTGTAACACGCAGCTCACCTGATATGGCTGTGTGGAATTTCCTCATTTTGGTGGAAACTCCTCCGCAAGCGGGTTTCTCATTCTGGGCTTCGATACTGCCACGGCCCATTCTTTTCCAATCCTTCCTGTGTAGCTTTGTGGCCAGTTCTTCAGAAACAGAACACTCCCAACTTAGGATTCTTAGGTTTGAGGGGTGCGCTGGGGCAGAAATGAGCGAATCTGTCTAGTTTGGGTTCTAATTTCTCCATTTTGAAATTCAGCCCTCCACCTTTCCACATCAGTTGGCAATTATTATTTTTTTAGAAAGTCCTCATAAAAAATTGGGGTGAATCTCTCCTAATGTACATATTTTTGTCTGCAATTTTGCCTATGATAACCGATTTTTCCAAAGCGATTATCCCTATTTTCACAAATATATGCACACTTTACCCTGGGGTACACATTTTTGCATACCTTATGTGGCTGAAGAACCGCCTAGCCACACTCTGAGAAGTGCAAATTTTGAAGGGTGGCTGTGTTTCCAGTTCACACGTTTCAGAAAGTGCAAGTGAGGTGGGTTCACCTTTAAATGTGAACTGAATTGAATCCCTCTTCCATCCACAAGGGTAGAGGTGGAGGAGAGGCTTACAGCAGCAGCAAAGCCTCACTGTTTAGTTCCTTACCCTGGGGAGTGATTTAGAGGCCTGTCAGAGCAAAAACGTTCACTGGGCACATATTTCTTACTGGAGACTTCCTGGCTAAGGCCTGTCAGTGCCGTCTCCTGCCCACTTATGATTTACCACAGCATGGCAGTGCTGAAAGCTGTCAGAAGTCAGGCTGAGATAATCCCCCAGAGTTTTGCCTGCGTTATTTCAGAAGCTGCTGCATGCAGAAAAAGGGCCGCAGCTTAATTTAGCAGCTCTGTGAATGGTGTGAAGGTGGTTCTTTTCAAAAAAAAAAAAAAACCCCAATCAAACAACTCCAGTGAAAACTATCTGAACACTAAAAATACAAGGCTGCTGTCTTACGTACCTGGGAGTAGGGATGGAAGCATTGCTTTCCACCCTGCATTTGTCCCGTGCGGCGTGTTTCCATTCCACTGCAGTTTGTCTTCTGCCAAAAAATGATGCTGTTTGCCTCGCTGTCCACTGTAGAGAAATTGTGTCAGTTATGCAGTTCACATAATTAATTACGTAAGTTATGTTGTCATTGTGTTATTCTCCCTTTTCGTTTCAGTGCGAAGGAAACGCTACACATATGGGGGGGGGAATGTAATCAATTATGTGTCGTTTACGCATGGAAAGCAACAGCAAATGCAGATAGTATTCCCTGGATTCATTTCCGTTCTGGACATGGGACGGATGAGCAAACATGGGCAATTTCTGCTCTTGTTTCTGTTTTCGTCAGAATTCTCTGACATCCTTACCTGGGAGTAAGTCCTATTGAAGGCATTAGGACTTAGCGCTAAGTAAACGTGCAAAGGATTGCATTGTAAAAAGCAGGAAGGGCCTAAAATCAAACTTCTGCAAAAGCTTCATTTAGTTTGCTTCCTCTTGAATTACAGTTTCTGCCTCTCCCCATCTTCTCTCTCCTCACCCCCCATTTCTTATTTGTTGTTTTGTTATTTCAATTATAAGCCTTCTGTCTCGGCCTTGTTGACTTTTAAAATATTTGTGCAGGACCGAGTTATGTTAGATGCTTAAGGAATAATAAATATCACCCCTATTCGGGCTGTCTCGATTACTGTGACCAGGCAGCTGCCAATGGATGGTCAGGGACTTTTAATATGAAACAGAACTGATGGTGTCCCTTGATAGCTGGACATCTTTCTTCCCTGCCTTCGGCCAGCAATGCCCTTCAGCTTCTACGAGGGACAGTGGAAAATGGCTTGCGTTTTTAGCTTGAATGGAGAGAGGGCTTTCTCTTTCCTTTTTCTGCAGCTAGCTAGCTTGGGTGGGACATATTGGTGGAAAGCTGCGTAGTCGCTCTGGGGAATCAGAGGGTGCTTCCAAGCTGCCGTTACTTTTGAGTGGGTTTCAGTCATACACCAAGTTCAGCACTGGAGTCTGGTCCATTTGGGCAAATTGGCCACTGTCCCCTCCGACCTCAGTCTGCTTCCCTCCTGGCTTACAACCAGCTCAAGGGGTCGCCCTGGCTGTCCGCTTCCTCCTCAAGTCTCAGTTTTACCCTTGTAGAACTCAGCAGGGAGGAAGCTCTCCCCCTCGTTTGCTCTGACTCCGCCGCCCTTCTGCCTCCATGCCTTCCGTCCAACGGAAAGCTGATTTGGTACTGGTGCTGAGCAGGGAAGGGCCGTAGCTCTGTGGCAGAGCATCTGCCTTGGATGCAGAAGGTCCCACATTCAATCCCCAACGGCATCTCCAAACAGGGCTGGGAGAGATTCATGCCTGAAACCCTGGAGAGCCGTTGCTGCCAGTCAGTGCTGCCAGTACAGAGCTGGATGGACCAAAGGAAGCGACAGGATAATGCACCGGGAAATGTGGGCTAACAATCACTTGGGGCATCGTCTAACCTCCCCGCCAACAAACCAGACCATCGTCTAAACTCCCCGCAACCCTTGTGCAAACAAATCAGGACGAATGCTCAACTCACGGGTTGCCTAGAAGCACCCTGGGAAAGTAGGCGTCTGGATGGCAGCAACGCAGCGGAGCTCTTTCCTTCCTGCCCTGCTTGTAGGCTTCCCCGGAGGAGGCATCTGTTGGCCGGCTGTGGGAAAACAGGATGCTGGCCTGGAGGGCCTCTTGGCCTGATCTGGCAGTGGCCCTTGACTACATGGCCTCAATCGTGCATGGGAAAGAGGTCCTTGTCACCCTCCTCCTCCCACTCCTTCCTTCATTTCCTGGTATCCCATTTAAGATTCCCTGACATTGCTCTTGTCTTCAGCAGTCAAGGTCGAGGTTGACGTCGGCGAGGTCCTTCTTACCCTCCCTGTTGCCTGTGTCCGCCGTGTCCCTCCCCAAATGCCTGTTGCAAGTGGGATTACAGCATGCAGGACCAGGGAGTGGGGCTGGCGTGTCCAGATCCTCCTGGCCTTGTGCAGGCGGAGTGGGAGATGTCCCTTTCCTGGCTAAGATAAGCAAAGTTGGGATAACTTTTCTCTGGTGACTTCCTGTTTTGGACAACCAGAGTTTGCTTCTAACGTTGGCAGTGTTACTTACAGCAACCAGCCAGGATAACATCTCTACAGGTCTTAACTCCCTTGCAAGAAGATCCGGTTCTGTCTTACTTGTTTTGCCTTTTTCTCTCATTCTTCCGCCAAGGTGCTCAGGGAGGCATTTGCAGGCCTCTCCTGTTTTGCCTGGTGTAGTGGTTAGAGTGTCAGACTGTGGTTCAAATCCCCACTCGGGTATGAAGCTCACTGGGGTGGCCCTTCGGCCTGTCACTTTCTCTCAGCCTCACCTACCTCACAGGGTTGTCGCAAGGATAAAATGGAAAGAAGATACGTGTTTGCCACCTTGAGCCCATTGAAATGGCTGGCTACTCAGAAAACATTTTAAACAGCTGCGTAGGCCTGTTTGCACAAAAGAAGCCTTCAAGAAGAGATGCCTGAAAGTCAAAAGCGTGGATATCGTGCTAAAATACAACATTCCATAATCCATTTTTTCTTCATTTTTTTTCAATTTTTCAGAAAAAACAAACAAAAAAGGCTACAGAAAAAAAAGGGGGAAACATTTTTTTTCTCAATTTTTCTGATTTTTTCCCAGGCCTTCACATCTCTAGATCTGATCCAGGAGGATCATCCAGCCTCCCACCAAACAAATCAGAATGAATGGTCACTAAATAGCCAACTTGTCCTCTAATCTCCCTGCAAACAAATCCGGATGAATGTTCAATGAACAGGTTGCCTGGAAGCTCCCCACTCCACCCCAGCCAAGGAATCATAGTCCCTGTCCCCATACAGCAAAATCCCCCGGGGAAGGCACAACATTACTTTTTTTACCCAGGGCAGGAGAGTGGCTTCAGCTATCCGTGCCCAGGGCACTCACCAGCCCCACAGATCAGCCACGCTGCATTCCAAACCACACAGCCTTCCGCAAGATGCTTGGGGGGTGGGGAGGGTGTTTTTGCACCCGTGTGGAGTACGCAGAGATGAGGCGCATCGCCGCAGGTTGACAGATAGCAATGTGCGACTTTTATTCTCCTGTTTTTGAAAAGTGGCAAAGCGAGCTAATCCAATCTTAGCCAAGCTCCTTAATGTAATTAAAATTATGCCAGGAGCATGGGGGGGGATGGTAATTAAGATTTGGGACTTGGGGGAATAGAGCTGTTTTTTCCCCCGTCCACAAGATCGTTGCTTCTCACTACTGCATTGAAACGCTGGACTCACAGCCAAGATGTTAATTTTATAGGCCGGGGGGGGGGGGGGAGGCATCGATCTTGCAACGACAACTTGTATCCAAAAGGCCTTTTATTTTGTATTATTGCCACTGATTGGGGTTGATTGCTCGTTTTATCCTGGGGCTGTCTGTGTGCTACAGGGACATGGAACCTCAGCCCAGTTATCTTGCTTTTTCGGCATAGAGTTGCTGACTTGTGGGGGGGGGGGTGACTTGTAAGCAGCCCTCTGTCTGATACAGGAGATGCACAGCTAGATCATCCTGAGCGGAGGGGCATCCAGCCGTGGCTTGAGGGGACTCTTCCCCAAGGGAGAGACCCTCCCGACCCCCATTTTAGGCAAATTGTTGAGCCTCTTTTGCTGTTGAGAAGTTCCTTCTTAGGAATTGCTTGACGATCAGATCCATCTCTAGTCCATATTGCTGGTGCCAGCAGATGCCTCTGGCAAGCCCACAAGTGGGATCGTTCAAGTATTTCTTCCCAGCGAGATTCCAGTCCTCATGGTGCTGAATTAAGGACTGCATTAAATTGGCTTATTACATTGAGTCAGACCATTAGTCCATCTACCTTAGTATTGTCAACACTGGCTGGCAGCAGGTCTCTAGGGTTTTAGACTGGGGTCTTTCGTTTCCCTGCCTGGAGACGCTGGGGACGGCAGCCAAGGCCTTTAGCGTGCAAAGCAAGTGCTTGGCCACCACTGACAGGAGGGCAGGCAGGGACCAGTTTTTATATAACACCAGGTTCCTGGTTTTGCCAGCACGGTTCAAAATCAAGTCACACAGGCAAAGGCACAGTGCTTGCAAGCCTTGGCCTACATTGTACTCCCAGCTCCCAGTGGCCAACATGGCCAGTGGTCAGGGATGAAGGGAGCTGGAGTCCAACGGCATCTGGAGGGCATCGGGACCCCCCATCCGTTCACAAATATGTGTTTGTTTATTATTGTCACTTATTGCTTGCCCTTCACCCAGAGTGCATTACAACAACCTTCGAATACAGTGTTAAAAACAATTAAAAACTATCAGAATCACACAAAAATAGGGTGGGTTGTAAAAATATGCCTCTCAGGTGTCAAAGGCCGGGGAAAGGAGGTTCGTCTTCAGCAATTGCCTAAAACTGTACAGCGAAGTTGTGAGACGCACCTCGGTGGGGAGTTCCCACAATGTAGGGGCCCTCTCCTGGGCCACTTCACCCCCAAGCAGTCTTCGCCAACCTAGTGCCCTCCAGATTTTTTTGGATAACAATTCCTATCTACCCTGAAAAATGGGAGGGCGCCAGGTTGGCAATGGCTGATGTTCTGAATTGAGCAGGCCTGTGGCCACAAAGACCCGCTCAGTGCTGTTTCTTCCCGCTCCCCTCTGCTATGCCACCTTCCCTTCTGTTCCCTCCCACAGAACATCGACATCACCAACTTTAGCAGCAGCTGGAGCGACGGCCTGGCCTTCTGCGCCCTCTTGCACACCTACCTGCCCGCTCACATTCCCTACCAGGAGCTCAACAGCCAGGACAAGGTGAGTCCCTCCTCCATTACCATCGTCGCCACTGCCACCCATTGGATGGTGGGCAAGGGGGGGAACGTTACCGGAGAGAGTGCCCTCTACTGATGTGGAGTGGAATGGCATAGTTGCAGGGTAAAATAACGATTTGCCCAAGACACACATACCCTCCCAAATCCACAGACCAGGCACTGAGGAATGGCAGAGAGGGGAGGAGTGAAAGCAGGTGGTAGTAATGCTTGTGGACTAGTAACTTTTTAATAATCTGTGCTGGGTCTACTTTTTTTAAAAAATGTAAAATAAATAAGGTTAATGTTTAGCTATTTATAAGTATTTCTAACTAGCAACATTTTAACAATCTGCCCTAATAATTTACTTTAAAATAATACTTTACTTTAAAAAAGTAAAAAAATAAATAAGGCTAATTATTAGCTAATTATAAGTATTTCTAAGTAATACCCTTTTACTCTGGGTCTTCCTTTTTTAAAAAAAACCCACAAATAAATAATAAGATTAATGGTTGCTTATTTTTTTTAAAAAAAATATTTCATCACAAAAGCGACCCCAGGAACAGGGCACAGAATTAATAAATGAGTAAAACCACTTGAGTAAATAATAAATAAATGAAACGGGGCCCTTCTAATGGAGTTCTTTGCTGTTTGTACATATTTATTGTGTTGTGTGTGAATATTATCATTGCTTTAGTTTAAAAAAAGATGCAAAACATATATTGAGAGATCAGAAAGATACAGAGAATCAGTATATAAATTCTAATCAGTTGTATCTAGAAAGGTAAAAGTAATCAATATATATAAATTCTCAGATTTCTGCAGGATGTGTTGATGGCACTTTCTGCGGTAAAGATATAAATAAAAAATAGTATTATTGTTGGTAATGATAGTATGATGGAAGATTTTCCTGTGAGATCTGAGTGTGTGTCCCCCTCCTCATCATAAGTGCCTGCAGGCACCGCATTTGCCACCCATGACCTAATCACCTGTGGCGAATTGAGAATTCCCTCCAGGATACCAGGTAGGGAAACATTTTACAAAAAGTTAGTTTTTGACAAATAATAATGAAAGCTATTTACAGAGCTCCTTTTTATAAAGCTGCACAGGGACTGTTGTTTTTAAGGATGCAACCTAATAGGTGCTTAAAGCCTAAGAGAGGCTAAGCCGTACGTAAACAAGGAGGGCAAATGATATTTAGCTCTTCAAACAATTGCAAGGAAGGAGAAGTGTACATACCGGGAAGGGGTGAGAATGAGGGATGGACATTCCAAGAGGGTGGTATCAGCAGCGCAAAAGCAGCGAAAAGAGACATTTAAAAACTAACCCTGTTCCTCAAAGGCAAGTTTGCACTCATAGGAAATTGCCTTATAGCAAATCAGTCGATTTGTCTTTTTACCCTAGTAATGTCTGCTCTGACTGGCAGCAGCTCTCGGGCAAAGAAGAGTCTTTCTCATAGCTTGCTACCTGAACTTTTTATTATTATTAAATGAAGATATCCAGGACTGGATCTGATACCTTATGCCTGTGAACTCCATCCTCTGCTACCAAGCTATAACCCCTATCCACGGAGACCGCCAAAGTCTCCACAGCGACAATAAGGGCTAGGAACCTGACGGAATTTAAAAATAAGTTGTTTGTGTGGTCTCCTTTCAAGGAATGACTCCTCTCATTGTCTTCCTACTTCTAATAACGCTTTCAACAGGGCAGTAAATGCTGAACAGTGCAATGCTGTGCCTGCCCCACTGAAGTCAATGGGGCTCACTCCCTGGTAAGCTTAAAGGCTGAAAGGTAGTATAAGCACTTTTCAGCGCCTTGGACAGCGCCTTGGAAGTTCGGGCTAAAACCCGGAGTGGATCCCACTGCCCCACTGCCATGGCGTCACCAGCCACATCCAGAGGCTATGGGAGGCTGCTCCGCTGCCATCGCTGCAGTTATAATGTCTTCTGTACCAAATGGGAAGTCACCAGTGGAGTCTGAAACTCATTTCTCACCCCACTTAGGTATGCTTGGATTCACTTCCCTTTGTGGGTTTTGAATAAAGGGACACCTGTCACTTTTCAGTGGAGGGCTGGGTTTCCTGATGAGGAGGTTGCAGTTGCCCTCTTATTTCTCTCCTTTTAAAAATACAAACACAAACCAAAACCAACTTATGTAACTTTTTCTTCTTAACAAATAAGTTCACTTCATTCATATGTAATTCAAGATGGGCAGTTCACAAGAACAGAAACTTGTAACAGGCCAACAAGGAAAGAGACCATTAATACCTTCTCAAAATCATTCCTTTACTCAATAACTTACTGGTTTTATAATTACAAAATGGACAAGGTTTCCAAGCATACCTTCTCTAGGAAATCTGCCACTTCATTTCAATATATGTCAGATCCCCCCCCGGCAATAATTTATGTGTGATAATAATGCTTTGAACTGACTCTCTGATACCTCCAACAGCACAGATAACTTTGACATAATCCTAACGGGTCAGGTTTTTTCTACACAGGTTCCTTCCTCAAGCAACGACAGTTGTAGCTATTTCAAATATTTAGCTATTAAAATGCTGTAGCTGATAGATTACTCTCCAAAACCTGATTGTCCTCCCTTACTGAACGTCCGAGAATATTCAGCAGCCTATGGGCTGATCTAGCTAAAGGGGGGAGGCTGTGCCCCTCCAGATGTGGCTGGGCTCCAGCGCCCATCACTGATTTAAAAGGTCAGGGCTCTCCCACTCCAACAAAAGTTAACAACAAACTATCAATAAAACTTCCCATAGCATGAATGAATGAATGTTTATTTCGGTCCATGACCAGCAAGCTTCCCATAGCAATAAACAAGCAAACAGACTGACTCAAGATTCAGTAGCCAAATCACAAAACACTGAAATTGTCTGTTGTTTTGGCTACCATACACATTTTGCAATCTTCCCTGATATACTGCAGTTTTGTATGTTACTTCCATAAATATATGAGCTTTTGTGCACATTCTCTTCAAATAGATGCATTTTATCCACATTGGTTGTCGAACTGCACTGCAGAATTCAGAGGAGTGCAGGTTTCGAAGGAGGGCTGTGTTTTGGTTCACATATTAGTTTGAGAAATGTGAATTAGGTTGTTTCTCATTAAAATGCAAGCAAAACCAAATTTCTTCTCCGTCCCTCACCGTAATGCAAAAGGCCCTTTCCTGTACCACAGCTGAACAGATGTCTGGTGGCAACTGGACGCGGGATGAGGTGGTGGGCAGGCTGGCCAGCTGATATCGGGGAAAGCATTCCTTCTAGCCTGACATCTTTGTTGTCTCTGCCTCTCCTCTCCCTCTCTCCAGAAAAGAAATCTCCTTTTGGCTTTCCAAGCTGCTGAAAGCATTGGCATCAAACCCAGTTTGGTGAGTGCTTTTGTTCTTTTGGGGTGTGGAGGAGATGAGGCTGGAGTTGGGGGGGGGGGCACATTTACACTTATAGGAAAACAGCGGCTAGGAGTGTGGATAGGGTGGTTTTTTTAATTTCTCTAATCATTCGGTAGGCTTAATGTTTGCAGTCGTTGGCCAAATCTATCAAGGTGCTGTCGACAGAGGAATCCCCACCCCCCCAAAAAGCTAGCAAAAGGAAGGGGCTGATTTAGACCTGGGTAGGCTGCCTGCCCCACACTCCTTTCTGTCCAGAAAAACAGGCTTGAATCCCCAGCTCAGAATGTGCTGCTGAGTATCTGTTTTATTACATTTATTGCCCACTTTTCCTCAAAGCTCAAGTCCCTCCAGTTTTTATCCTCAAGCAACAACCCTGTGAGGTAGATAGGCTTGGCTGAGAGAAGATGATTGGCCCTAAGGTCACCCAGAGATCTTCAAGGCTGAGTAGGGATTTGAACCCGTGACTCCTCAGCTCTAGGTCACCTCCACACCATACTTTTAAAACACTTAGGCCACTTTAACAGTCATGCCCCCCCCCAAAAAAGAATGTTGAGAAGTGTAGCTTAAGAGTGCTGCAAGTTGCAGCTTTGTGAGGGGTAATTACAGTTCCCAGGATCCTTTGGGGGAAGCCATGATGATTAAAGTGCTATAAATGTGCTGTAAATGTGTGGTATGGATGTGACCCTCGTCTGATTTAGTCTGGACCCATGGCACCTTTGTGGCGGTTTCCGATGTGTGGGCAAGCAACATTCTGGCTTACTGCTGAGCAAATGCTCACTCTTTGCTTTTTTATGGCTTCCTTCCCCTCGCAGCCGTACATACCAGTGCTGCGGTGCAGAGGTGTGAAAGAACATGTGGCAACAAGCTGGAATGCGGCAAGCTGGCTTGCCTTTTTTCTCTTTCTGAACCAGAGAGCAGGAGGAGGGCCCTGGAAGACTTACAAAGAGCTTTGAGAGTTACAGTTTGTGAAAAGTTGTTTGCCCAAACGCACAGCTCCAAGTAATGTTTTGTGCACCCAAACACACAGCACCAACTTATTTATTTATTTATTTTTAAGAGCATTTTGGTACCCTTTAGAGTCCTCTCTCATCAACCCTAGAATCTAGCAGGGAACTCTGTGTATTGAAGACCACCTTGGGACTAGACATGCACATTATCATCTGGCCTTGGATGCAACAGTAAAATGGAAGCTCCAGATTCAGGGGCAGTCTATCCCTAAATATCAGCTGCTGGGGAGCAACTGCGAGGGAGGTCTACTGCCCTCCCATCCTGCTTTGCGAGCTTACTTTTAGGGCATCTGATTGGTTCCTGGGGGAAACGGGGATGCTGAACTAGGATAAGACTTTGGATTGATTCAGCCGTAGCACTCCTCTTAAGATCCTCCTCCATCTCAGGGAGGTTTGGGGTGATGGTGGCTCTGTCTCTTGCTTCTCCCTCTGCCAACTCTCCAGAGCCTTGTAGCCAGCTGGAAATTACCCTTCCTCGCACAAATATGTAGCCGCCTGTTCGCCAAACCTCCCCATTGCTGTACGCCCCACCGCTGGGCCCTCCAAAGCTGTTCCTTGTCAGCCTTGCGAATCTTCCCAAACATCACATTGGATCAAAAGCGCTCACCGCTGTCTCCCTCCCCCACTCCCCAGCGTCCCTCAAACAGAACCTTTGATTCGTGTTTTTAAATCCCTTTCTTTAAAAAAAGGTTTACGGCAGGGATTGAATTATGGCTTGGGTGCCACTTGCTCCTTGAAAGCCTCGCCAGCAGTCAGCACCCCCCCACCACACACATCTCTGCTAGAGGAGGAGAAGCAAAAGGCGTCACGTTCTGCAGAGCTCAGACGTGTAAGGTCCGGCATGCCACGATCAGAGAGCCACTAGAAGCTCCGGAAGGCCGGGGGAGGGGGGAAACATCAGCCCAAGCCCTCTGTGGCTGGCACCTTCCTAAATGCTGTGACGGGGCATCCCCAGTGGGGCCATCTATTCAGCTCAGTTCTGCTCAGAGTAGACCCCTGGAAATGAATGGGCCTCAGTGAGCTATGTCCTTTAATCTCAGTGGGTCTGCTCCCAGTAGCACTGAATGAAATCCACAGGGTTATTAAGACTTTAAGTAAGTAAATAATCCAACATATTTTATTTTTAGGGGATGGGTTTGCGGTAGAAGGAGAGTTCACCTGCGGCGTCTCTCTCTGAACTGTCATAGAGGGCGGAATGACCTGCCAGTGGTCCCCACTGCAGCAAAAGTGCTTTGTGTTTCCTGCTTAAGCGTCCTCTTTTCCCCTCTTCCTCACCCTCCCCACCAGTTCTACTAATGCCCTCATCCCTCCCCGCAGGAGCTCAGTGAGATCATGTACACGGACCGCCCTGACTGGCAGAGCGTGATGCAGTACGTGGCCCAGATCTATAAATACTTTGAGACTTGAGTTCCGGAGCCGAGCAGAGGAGGAGGAGGAGGAAGAAGAAGGCATTTGAAGAACACCATGCAAAGCACTTGATCACTTTAAAGCAAAAAGAATCTCTTTCTCTCTCTCTGTTCCTGCTCTCCTGAGGCTCCCAGCGGACATTTCTTGTGCCTCTCTCCATGCAGCCCTGGCTGTGCTCTTAAGATGCAACTGGGAGTGGGTGGGTGAGGGGCTCTGCTGTTTGTGAGGCCAATGGCTCCCTCCCTGCTTGACAGTGCCAAATAGACTTCTTCCCCCCACGACTCCTGTGAATCCCTTGTCATCGGTCAAATTGTTGGCGGCC
This sequence comes from Rhineura floridana, assembly GCF_030035675.1. Taxonomy (NCBI): domain Eukaryota; kingdom Metazoa; phylum Chordata; class Lepidosauria; order Squamata; family Rhineuridae; genus Rhineura; species Rhineura floridana. The sequence goes on along the minus strand of NC_084500.1, from coordinate 18,098,293 downwards.
TTGCTAATAGTTCCACGGTCTGCCAGGGCAGTAGCGGTCACTGCTTTTTTTCGTCTTTGATTTCACAGCAGCACCCTGGTGGTGGCTTCCCCTAAACCCCACCACCACTACAGGCCCCACTGGGGAAAAAACACCTCCCTCCAGCCTTGTGGGTGGAGCCGTCAGAACCGCTCCCCCCCCCGACACACAAAGGTCAGGTGCAAACAATAATGTGGATCCTGGATGAAGGCCGGTTAGAGGGGCGACTGTTGAAGAGCATTGCCCCACACTGAAGCTGGTGACTGCAGGGCATCATAGTTAATGGGACTGCGTTGCTTGGTTGAACCAGCCCACCAATCACCAGCGGGGGCGCCATGGAGAGCTACCCCCTCTTGCAGGGACTGGCCATTTTTACACCCGCCCCCTCCGCAGGCCTTCAGGGAATGTTCGGTTGTTGCACTGTTTATGTACATGGACAAGCAAATGTGGCATCCAGCTCTGCAGGCACCAATAGCTATCTTGGGGAAGGAGGAGAGGAAGAGGCATGTTGGTAGTTTTTTGGGGGCGGGGAGGGGGAATGACTTTCGTGGGCAACGGATTTTGAAAGCAGTGTGGGCTTGCAAAAACAAAATCCTTTCTTGTCCTGCCTGCACTTTTCCCAGCTGTGCCGTGCCGATGAGACATTCCCCAGCTCGAGATCGTCCCATCCAAGCAGGCACAGAGACAGGGTAAAAGCATTACCTGCTGAATTTCCGCCAGCTGTGCACTGGTTGAGTGCAGGAGCCCTTCCAAGGGAGAAAGAAAAGAACTGGCAAGCCTCGGGGGGGGGGTGTCTTTGCAAGTTAAAGTGATAGTGAAAATAACCGTCTCGCTCATGTGGGCTCTTTCAGGTCTAATTAACAAGTGGAGTCTCATTGTGGCAGATTTTATTTGGTGTCAAAGTCCGCATCCCTGGAGGACCCTGAAACTTCTGAGCGAAGCCACTGAGTCAAGGACGGAGGGCTCCTCTGCAAGGTTTTCAGTGCTCTTTAGGTGTGGGCCCTGTGGGTAAAAGCTGGGCTGAGCAGTGCTGAACACATCGGCCTTAGCCAGCCCCGTTTCGAAATGTCTCTGAAGGCCGTCACAAAGCAGCTTGGGCAGGCATCGGGGCATTTCAAGGCCTCCAGTTCCCAGAAGTGCGTGCCACTTGCCTGGGTTCGGTACAGCCTCTTCCATGCCACTTTGGTATGAATCACCGGCTCCTCTCTGAGACTCAGGAGGAAAAGCCTGCCACAGGGGCACTGTGCGTGGGCAGTATGGCCCTTGGGAGCGCCCTTTTTCCCCCTGGGAGATGCTGTTAGAGGAAGGCTTCCTTTCCATGTGTGTAGCCCCGAGGCCTCGTGAGCAGATATTTACACACCTCTGATTCATTTCTGCTGCGCCATCCCCTGCCATGGGGCACCAGAGGGGTGTGTGGGGCACCCCATTGAAAGATCCCGGAGGGTTGGATGATAGCCTGCTCACCCAAAATATCCCCACATCTGCTAGGCTTGTTTCCGTCCCACCCCTCTGCTTCAAAGGTGCCAAATAATTGTTTAAAACTATTTGCTTTTCAAAATGAGGAGGCCTGAGTTTCTGTCTCCTCCTCCCAGCCTAATTTTTTTTTTGTAAGTAATAATCTTCCTACCCACTTGTGATCTCAGTTTGCGCTGGTTGGGAGTGTTCTCCCATTATTAGGTTTTGACACACCACCCCTCCCCGGCAGCTGTGAAGAGAAGGCTTCAGGCAGACCTGGTGCAAGGTTCAGTTTGTGGTGTGAACTGAGCGCTTTTTGATGTCAGGTGCTAGTCCCTGTGGTCCCTGTCAGAAATCTGTAGGCCTTCAGCTAGTGTCTGTCTGGCATTCAGATCTTTCTGGAATTGCTTGCCACCTCTGTGGAAAACTCAGTTAGGTCAAAGGAGCTTACAAATTCTTGTCACCTTTTTCATTGGTCAAACAGACCTTTATTTGGGAGATAAGGGAGGAAACTGAGTCCCCAAGGCCCAGGATAAAGAGGGTTCTTTTGGAGAGTTGTGTCTGGTGCTTGTCTGTAGTCATGTCTACACCTAGAGAGAGAAGCTGGCCCATGGACTCCAGGAGGTAGCCAAGGCAGTGCCCTCCGGACGTTGTGGGTCACCAGCCCCCAGCAGACAGTGTGGCCAATGGTCAGGGTTGATGATGAAAGCTGCAGTCCAGCATCCTCGGGAGGGCACCATGCTCACAATCCCCAATATCGCAGTCCCCCAATCGGTGGGGGGAAGACTTTTTGTGCACATTTTGGCAAGGTCCCACCTCACGAGAAGATCTCTTGTCATCCAAGTGAGCAAACGTAAGGTGGACGGTGGCAAAAAGTCTGAGGTGGTTCTTTCAGGGCATGTTCCTCCCATTTCATCTCAACTGTGCCCTCAGAAATGCTCCTTGTCAACAGTGGTTGGGAAACCCTGGTGGGGGTGTGTGAGAGAGAGATGCCTACAAGGTTAGCATTTCTAGGCCATTGAGTCCCTAGATGTTGTCCAGATGTTGGGCTTGCCTCAGAAATATGTGTTACCTCCAGTGTTGTTTTTTTTGGAGGGGTGGCAGTGGTGGCTGGTCAGGGGAATCCACTCTGGCTTTTAGTCTGAACTTTCAAGGATCTGTCCAGAGTGTTGAGATGGTTTCAACACCATGAAAGTCCGGATGAATACCCAGAATGGATTCTGCTGCCCCACTGACATGGAGCCCCCCAGCTGGCCACTTGCTGTTTGGCTTTGCTCTGCACATCAGTGAATGCAATAGAGGAAGGAGAGGCGAGAAGAGAAGATGGGGGAAGTTAGCGAGGGTGCGAGTTTGGTCGTCTGTTGTCCCGAAGGTCCCGTTTGGTTTTTGTCTCCAGAAAGGGGGAGGGAAGTTGAGTGTTAGGGGGTCTGCAAGGAAATGGAAAAGAGAGTCATCTCAGAAGACGCAAACGCAAAGCATGCAAAGAGGTGGGTTTGCATGCGCAACCGATGTGAGGGGAGCAAAGAGGGCTGCGAGGTGTGGGAGCTTTGCCAGGTGGGAAGTCTCTGTCGGTGTCGTTCGGTTTTGCCCGTCACACCAAGCTGCGCCGTTGAAAGGAAGCCTGGGCAGATTCCATGGCACCAGAGACCACGCCAGCCTCCTCCCTGCTGCAAGTCTCTCCAGTCCTAGAATCGTAAGGGAACGTTTGTAGGGGCAGGTTCAGAATCCACTTTCCCCATTCCTGAACGTTGGAAAACTGGACTTCAGGTTGTTGTCCATCCTACCCCCAATTCTGCCCAAGTTTACCGGCAGTCATGTTTCCTTAGGAGCCCCATCCCCTTTGGGGCCTTCCTCCTCCTAAGCCGAAGTTCAACCAGTTCTGAGGACAGCTGGGGTGATGGTCAGCTGAACCCCCTCAGTTTGTAGCCGCTGAAATGCCATCGCATTTCAAGGCTCTTTCTCCCTGCAGGACTTTGCCATTCCCTCCCCCTGGTTTCACCACCTTCCTCCAACACATGAATTTTGCATGCATTCATGTAGGACTTACTTTTCAGGGGCCAGTGATCTCCATCCAAGTCCTGCCGCCTGCCCCTTCCCTCTACTCCAGAGGTCAGCAGATGTTCTCCCTTGTTGCTCGGTCCTCCCAAAACTGCTAGTTTCTGCACACACCCCTTTTCCCCACACAATTCATCCTTGACGTAGGAACATCAGGTTGCGTGACTGTGTCGTCCCGGGACAAGAACATCTGTGGCCTTCCGGATGTTGCTGGACTCCCATGTCTCATCATTCCACCTACAAGATCTGGAGGACCTCTGGTGGCCCATCCCTGTTGCTTAAAAGCCCACAGAGGAGACATCCTCTGAACATGTCTTATAACTGGATCTGTTGGTGTCTTCAGGTGCTAATGAACTTTCCAAAATACCGTTGATCGATTCCTGCTGGCCGTGAGTGAACGTTTGAGTCCTTTCCTCACACCTCTGCTTGTTAACGTATTTTGGGAGAGCTAGCAGAGTCTGGGTTTCTCCCCTCCCATTAACTTGCGCAGGTGCCAACTTCTGCCAGGCAATGTTTTTTCTTCCTTTGCAAGCGTTCGTTTATAAAAACTGGACATCTCTGTTGACACGGGATGAACCGCCGAGAATCTGCACCGCCGTCCGGTCAGAGACGAAACTGTCTTATTTATACCAAGAGCACACTAGAATGTAGAGACAGTATGAGGCATTCGGTCGAGGTTTTCGATGGGCTATTACCGACTGTTTTTATTTAAGAAGATTAATGTTATTGAAGCATTTGAGGCAGGGTCTGCATAATATTTCTAATAAATTCCTTTTGTTTCTGAGGCTGGCTGGTTGTTGTGGCGGCGCTCTTGACGTGCTCCTGGTCAGCATCCTGTGGTCCCAGAGGCGTACCAAAAGGCAAGGGGGGTTCCACCTTTTTAGACTTTGGACCCCCATTGTAACAGAGGAAACTGCCTTGTCCCGAGTCAGACCATTGGGACAGCTTTGTAGCTCAGCATTGTCCACACTGGCTGGCAGCAGCTCTCCAGGGTTTCAGACGGGGACAGTGAACTTGGGGCCTTCGACATGCAAAGCAAGGAAAGGCCCCAGGCCCATATCTGGCCCCAACATGCCATGCGACGACCACTTTTTAAATCTCTATGGTGTACATCCATTTCTCTCCTTTGCAGATGTCTTGTTCTCCTCTTGTCCGCTCTCCAGTTTTTGAACCCTCTTCCCTCCTGCCCCATTTCTCTTTCTCCTGACTCTTCTCCTTCTCTTTCCATTTCCCCCCTTCCCTCTTGACCTTGTTTATTTCAAAGCATCTTTGCCCTGCTCTGCAGCCGACGAGGGCCCCACAGCAGTGTATGTAACGCCATTTAAAACAACAACAACACAGTCCCCACCCACAGCCTTACAATCTAAAACTCATGACACAAAAGGAAAGGAGGACGAGAGGAAAAGGAGCACATGCAGGCAGAAATTCTCGAAGTTACACTAGCTCCTGGTCTGATGTTTCTCAGATCAAAGGATTTAATGGCCTTTTTGTACCTCTCGTGTATTTTAAAAGAGCTCCGGAATTCTGATACATTCTTCAAGATAATCAGATACCATGGGTTGTAGCCAACAAAGATTGACTCAGAGTAGACCCATTGAACTTAATGACCCAAGTTAGTCATGTCCATTATTTTGAGTGGGTTTACCCTGAGTATGACACCACTAGGCCACGGGTAGAATCATAGAGTTGGAAGGGGCCTATAAGGCCATTGAGTCCAACCTCCTGCTCAATGCAGGAATCCAAATGAAAGCATACTATAGGATAGGTAGCCTGTGGCCATCCAGATGTTGCTGGGCTATAACTCCCATCATCCCTGACCACTGGCATTGCTGGATTCTCAGGCTGATAAGAGCTGGAGCTCAAAAATATCTGGAGGACAATATTTTCGCTATCCCTGCTCAAGATGCTCCAAGAAACCAAGTCTAGCCCGAAGTAAGTCCCACTGAGTCAGATGGGACTTAACTCCCAGGTAAGTGTGTACAGGATTACAGCCTTAAGAATGGTCAAAAGATTTCACGCACATGTTATTCATTTATAATATTTCTAACCCACCTTTCAGCATAACAAATCTCAGGGCAGGATACAATACAATTAAAACACATCCAAATTAAATAACCACATTTTTTTTAATCCAACGAATCACAGGAGCAAAGGAGGCATATGACATCATTTTGTTGTCATTCTTACAACAACCCTATAAGGTAAGTCAGTATTCTTGCTGTCTATCGCAGATGCAGAGCCAAGGCGCTCGGGTTGCATGTGTGTGTGTGATTTGTCAACAAACCAAAGGAGAATTAAAAAAAAACTCCAGAACAAAACACAAATTGGGTAGAGAGAAAAGTGGAAATTCTGTGAGCAACTAAAATCTTACGGGGGGGGGCGATATCACACTTTAATAAGACAAATTAAAACAATACATCCGTGTACATAACTCATCAATAAATTCCTGTGACAAATGATGATCAATACAAAAAGAAAAGCCTTGTGTTCAAAGGGGTTTTGTTAAAGTCCGCAACTGCCTCTTCGCTCAGTGCCGATAAAGTTTAGAGTCCAATCTAAAAAAAAGAGAAGGAAACTGCAAAGAAGCCAAACGCGTTACGGCAAGTCTGGCCTCTTAGTCAATGTGCTTGAGTGTTATGGTCAGATTGCCACTCCCTATTTAATAACAGTTGAGCTGTTGTAAACGTTTTCAGTAACGCTGATGTGAAGGCTTGTAGTGGCCAGCGGCTGATGCATCTAAAAAATAATTCTGCAAGATGCCCCCAATGAGATGTGATTAGGCGGCGCTCCCACAACTGGTTGCTTATATTGCGTGTGATTTGCCTGCAAGCAACTGATGTGCCAGATTCCAGTGGTGGTGTTGGGGTGTTTGTCAGTCAGTTGCCATCCTGCATCATCAGTTCTCTTGGTCGTGCTACAGTGTGACCACGAATAGCTGTTGATGACCTCCATACATTTTTTCTTAAGCTGATTTGTTTATTTTCTGATGGCAGGGGTGGGGGTGGTGGAGGGGATCTCAGGCCGTACTAAATCTTCATATGACAATATCCCTGTTGTTGCCCAGAAGGCAACCTGTTTCTCGGTGGAAAAGAGGAAATTCTAATCACTGTCTAATCAGTACAGTCTCGGGGTGTCATTTGCACAGCCACCAAAAGTGGCTGATGTCCCCACTGCCCCTCCAAGAAATTCCACTATCACTGCCTGTAATCTTCATCGTTTGAACAACTCAAAACACTCTCAGCCTAGTTGGGGCGTCTCAGTGTCCACATTTCTGCATCGTTCATGGTGCTGATTTAAGAACATCTGAAGGTTGAAAAACACTGCCTTATATTGAGTCAGACCAGACTCAATATTGTCTACACTGACTGGCAAGAGCTCTCCGCTGTTGCAGGCAGGGAGTCCTACCTGGAAAGAGCGGTGGGGGAGAAATGTGATTCAGTCTGCATCTGAAGGCAACTTCTCTGACTTTTGCAAGGCACTTCTCTAGCCAAGGCATGTGTACAGAAATACACGTACTAGGGGAAAGTGTGCGTTAAAATGCACTTCTTTGTGAAAATGAGAGCCAGTGTGGTGTCGTTAAGAGTGTTGGACTACGACCCGGGAGAGCAGGGTTCGAATCCCCCCACAGCCATGACGCTCACTGGGTGACCTTGGGCCAGTCACTGCCTCTCAGCCTCAGAGGAAGGCAATGGGAAACCCCCTCTGAACACCGCTTGCCATGAAAACCCTCTTTGTAGGGTCGCCATAAGTCGGGATCGACTTGGAGGCAGCCCATTTCATTACGTCATTTGTGAAAACAGCATCTAAAAATGCATTTTATTATAGAAAACAGGTTTGCAAAACAATGGTATATGAAGGAAAATTGCATAGAAAGATATGCATGTTGGCAGAAATTTGCACTAAAAGGCTGCTGGATTTTCATGAGGACTTTTTTAAAAAATTGCAAATAGATGTGGAGAACCAAACTTGAGAGTGAACAAAGGCGAAATGGAAAGCAATTCACTCTTCCCTGCCCGGAAATGCCAGGGACTGAACGGGGGGCCTTCTGTATGCAAAGTGGGTGCTCTGCCATTGAGCTGGGCGCCTTCCCTGTGTGAAAGATGAATCGGTGGTGATTTGCAGCCATGACTCCGGTGCTGCTAGGGGAGGGTCTTGTTCCCTCTTTGCCAGGACCTCTTCCCGCTGCTGCTTCATCATTGCAGAAAACCGAGGAAAGGAATATGAGAGAGGCTTTGCACTCTGTGTGTGTGTGTGTTTAGAGACAGAAGGAGAGGGGGGTGCAATCTGAACCACCACTGCAAATGAGCCTCATCACCCAATCTAATAGTACGCTAAGAAACGATCTTGGTGTGCACCCTGCTGTGATTCCAACATTTCATAACGGAAAAAACAGGCTTGCTTTTTTTTTTTTTTTACAAAACAAATCTTTAAAATATAAGTCCAAATCTCCCATAGTACCCCCCCCCATGTTTCTGAGAAGCCCCCAAGCAGGGCTTTGAAGACAGCTGCTCTCTCTCTCTGGCTCTCACTCCCTAGGAATGGGCCCAGAGGTAGACTGCTTTGACACAGGCAGCTATCATGGCTGCTGCTGAGAACGGTAGAACAGCCTGGCTTCTGGATCAGACCAGCACCTTGTCCTCACAGTGGCCAACCAGATTCCCAAATGGGAAGCCCACGGGCAGGGCCTTCATGCAACAGCAACTCTTCCCACTTGTGATCCCCAGCAACTGGCATTCAGAAACAGCCTGCCTCCGACAGTGGAGGGAGAACACAGCAATGGAGCTGGTAGCCACAGATAGTCTGATCCTCCATGAATTTGCCTAATCCTTTAAAGCCACTCAGACTGGTTGCCATCACCATAACTTGTGCCAGTGAGTTCCATAAATTAATTCTGAGTTGTGTGGTGTGTCTTGGAACACCAGTTGCTGGGGGATCACAAGTCAGGAGTCCAAAATACCTGGAGGGCACCAGGTTGGGCGGGACTAATCTAACCACTATAACATACTGGCTCCCAGAGCTATTGGGAGGACACTGGCTGCTGTTTTCTCTCGGCCAGTGAGGAGCACAGGGACAAGAGAGGCGAGACGCCAACAAATCCAACTGCACCCCCCCTCAATAGTAACCTTCCTAATCTTGGGGCCTCTGAGCCTTGGCAAAACGGAGAAGGGGAGGAGAGAATCACCAGCTGGGGCTTATCGACTGGCCTTCAACCCAGAGATCGCTATATACAGAGTGCTGCCGCCACAAAGGGAGAAACCTGTTCTGGGATTGAAAATTTCAATGAAAAGCAGATTATAAATACTTAAATAAAAATTACAATATATGGGAGAGGAGGAGGTGACTTTTACTGGAAGGGATTACAATCTTCCAGTGGTGGCTGGTGCCAGTTGGGACTGGTGGAGCAGAAGGCAGGGAGCCCAAATGATAATTGGGGCCAGAGCCCGTGACAGGCATGGCCAACAAAATTCTAGTTGTCCCCATCGTCTTCCCTACTGAGTTCTCCGAGGGCTGAGGCTGAGGAGGAGGAGGAATCTGACAGCCAGGGCCGCCCCCTGAACTGGTTGTAAGAAAGAAGGCAGGCAGGTGAGGCCTGGCTGAGGGGCAGACGGAGGTTGGTGGGACGGTGCCCCACATGCCCTCGTGGACCACCTTCCCCTGCAATCTGCTGAGCAGGCAAAAAGCAGACTCCCGGGACAGACAGCAATAGATAGGAAGGATTCGGCCAACGGTGGAGCGGGCCAGAGTTTTGCACCACCTTGGGCAGGTTCTGTTCCAACCTGTGGGGCTCCCAGGCGCCAGGAATCCCAAATAAATTGGCAGCAGTTACTGGTGCTTACATAACATAAACTGGTTTGCCTCTTCTAGGCATATAGAGAAAGCTCACATTTCAGTGGGTTTTCTTCTTAAGGGTTGGAAATGCACACCATTCAGGGCAGGAGACACATTGCACCATCTTCTTGAGTGGAACATGTTGATCTGTCTTCGGTCATCCAGGCAGCAATCTGTCCACTCGATGGCTTCTAACGTTACCTGTGGCACCAAATGACAAAACAAATTTGCATGACTGCACTGTGTCAGGAATTCTCAACTGCTGCTGTGAGGAGAGAACAGTTAATAGCCAATAAGAAATATATACATTACTTTTGGTTTGAGCATGAGCTTTTTTTCTGTCAGTGCAGAGATGCAACAGGCACCCTCCTCTGAACATGGATAATTCTGATGCATCTCTGCACTGAGACGACTAAATGATCCAGTGGCGCCCAATGTGAAGGCACAACAGGAACTACCTGCCTGCCAGTAGCAGAGACTGATTCAGAAGAAGGAAAGCTAGAACAGTGAATCACATGGAGGCACAATAGGAACCCCCTTTTTAATAGCCTTGGCTGGTAATTTCTGCTGTCTTATCTGATTGCTCCCACTGCAGAGGGATGAAGCAGAATGACCCACTTATCTGAGGAGGGTGCCCGTTAGATCTCTGCTCCAGGCTCACCTACTTCTTAAAATTGGAAACTGTTCTCAGGCCAGTGATTTAGGCAGGTGGGCCTTTTATGTGGTGGCTGCCTTTCTCTGGAATTGCCTAGTGGTCAGGGTGTCAGGCTAAGGCCTGGGGGAGGCCAGGCTTCAAATCCCCACACAGCCACATGAAGCTCACTGCGTGGCCTTGGGCCAGTCACTGTCTCTCAGCCTAACCTACCTCACAGGGTTGTTGTGAGGCTCAAATGAAGAGGGGAGAACAATGTACTCCAGCTTGAGCTTCTTGGAAGGGTTAGGGTTAGGTCTTTGTACCGTGTTGCGAGAATGTTCTTTTATTTATTTATTTGATTTATATCCTGCCCTTCCAGCAGGAAGAAAGATGACTCTGAACCAACCTAAGAAGCAGAGATGCTCCAGGCCTAGTTGTGTGTGTGTGTGTGTGTTGGCAGTGGCATGCAGTCTGCACCCTCTTTCTGTCTGCATGATCCAGAGGAAAACAGCTCTAGCTCCCTGTGCCCCCTCCGCTCCCTCGTAAGACTACTCAGACATATTTCCTGCTAAACTGACATGTGACTCATCCTTAAGACAGTTCTTCAGGCCAGTTGGTATGTCTGGGAAATCCAAGCCAGGCTGTTTGCTGGAGAAGCAGCGGAGTGCAACGGTTACAGCCTTGGCCCAGGGACAGCCAACTTCAAAACCTCAGTTACCCACGAAGCTCTCCAAGTGGCCCAGTTGCCATTGCTCAGCTAGACACACCTACCTCGCAGGGTTGTGAGGGGAGGGGACCCCAGGCCCAGGGGGTGAATGTGGCCCACCAGGCCTCTCTGTCTGGCCCCCTGGACTCAACCCCTCACTGGCCCTCCTTTGCAACCTCCTTGAGCATTTTGCCTGGCTGGAAATGTGTCCTTGAACTCTGATCAGGCCTCTTACGCACCTGGATGGAGAGGTGTCCCATTTTTGCATGGGTGGAATGTACTACACTATGCAAAGATAAGAATCATGTCTATCGCTCTGCCCACTTTCCATCTCTGGCCCCGCCCCCCACCAGCATGCCCCTCCCCCACAGAGGGTTACTCGCAAGGAAATGCAGCCCTCGAGCTGTAAAAAGTGTAGCCATTTCTGAGCTCCTTGGCAGAACAGCAGGATAGAAAATCTAATAAATAAATGCAATACTTGGGAAAGATAACTATCAAATTTTAAGGAGAAGAATGGGTGCTCTTGATGGAGGAGACTAAGGGTCCACCCAGCTCAACATTTTGATTCCAGCAGGGGGCCATGCAAATATCTCTAGGAAGCTCTCAATCTCTGGGTAGATTGCACTGTAATATGGAAGTTCCATTCAGGTGGCCTGGCTAAAAGTCACTGATGGACCTCTCCCCCCCCTCCATGCTTCTAATTCTTCACCGCAAACAGCTGTTGTCAACTTCCACAGGCAGGAGTTGACATCTCGACTTTCTGGACATCCACAGTTAAACTGGTAGTTTTCCTCCCCCTGTGTCAAAGTGGCAGCCAACAAAAGCCGCGGCCTCATTGGATGAGAAACGTGCCGAGCGCAGCTGCACATTGAAGGAGAACCACAAACGAACGCTTTTGTTCAGCAGGGTCAGGCCAGCACTCTTTTTGCACAGTCACTCCTCTGCACGTTTTTGAAGAGTTTCGTTTGTTCCATTTTGTGCCAGCTGTGCAAAAGGCCGACGTTTCCAGAGTGGGGAAACCACACTGATGGGAACGAGGCAGCTTGCAAAGCTCTCATCTCCCCAAAGAGGGCCTGACTCACAGCCTTCCCCAACCCGGCGCCCTCCAGATGTATGGGATTCTCTTCCGCCTCAGCCGACGCTGGGAGTTGCAGTTCAGGACATCTGGATGGCACCAGGCTATCAAAGGCCACTCTGATCCAGTGATGGAGACCTTGTGGCCCTGCAGATGTTGTTGGACTCCAACTCCCATCAGCCCCAGTCAGCAGGGCCAACAGCCAGGGATGATGGGAGTTGGGAGCCCAGAAGCAACTGACTCTATGAACTCTGGCCAGCTCCTTCCCATTCAAGACTCTCCTGATTTGATAAACGGCATCTGCAATACGCACTCTTGTTGGGGAGGGGAAGGGAATAACGCGGTGCAAATTAATTCATAATGTTTGCAAGCAAATGAGAAGTCAAACCGCTTGTGTAATCATTGCCTTCCTTCCCCATCCAGTTTGCTGAAACTCTGGGCTTTCCCCCAGGGATCGACTGCAAGTGGGAATCTCCTCTAGCTGTGGATGCCATGTGGTTGCAGACCAAATGGCCATCTAGTCCAGCGGCCTGTTTGCCAGTGGGGCCCAGCCAGATGTCCTCAGGATGTATCTCTGGCTCTTTGACCTGGCAGATGATATTTAGAGGTAGACTGTGTCTCAATAGGGAGGCTCTATTTACCTGCAATGCCCAGTAGTCGCTTGAGAGGGCTAGCTTCCTTCACACACTTGCCTAAATCCCTAAAAATAAATACATTCAATAGCGGCCATCACATCTTTTTCTGTTATGACCAGCTGACAGCAAAGGTCACTAAAGACTGATACGGCACAATGCCAAATTGAAATCAGAGCAGCCAATAAAATCTATAGCAAACACAGCCTTATAACTGCACCACACGGAAACGTGCCCACAGGCAGGCAGGCAGGAAGACCAACTTTACCTTCAAAACAAAACCAATTAAGAGCAAGCCACTCTGACAGCAAATAGTCTCCACTGGCCTTGTGAAAGTGGCAAAGTGTCAAGAGCTTTCGCATCTTTTTAAAATGTCAATCTAATCAACTCGAATGTTTACCCAATTAATCAACTTGACCCAAAGCATCCACCCCTCTTGTAGGTTGATGGCCTCTTGTAGCCTTTTTTAAACGCTTGCTTAATCAACTCAAATGCTGACCCACTTAATCAACTGGATCCCCTGCCCCATTCCTCGACAGGTCACACCCTGAACAGCTAACAATCTTCCTTGGCCATTGTTCAGCAAAGGAATGAGCTGAAGGCAAACAACGCAGACGGAAGACTCCCCTCCCTGTTTCCATCCTGTCTTATTCATTCATTCCAGCAGCGTCTATCCACTGGGGCCCCCACTACCAAGTCCACCCTCATTACTAGGATCTGTGTCCTCCGAGCTGATCTTCAAACTATCGCTTCTGCAGAGTTGTGTGCAAAAACCCTTTGGGGGGTGTAAGTGTGTGTGTGAGTGAATCACTAGTTTCCAGAGAGCGCAAAAGAGAGAGTCACAATAAACCACATCTTTCTCTCCGATGACAAAAGGAGGAGGAAAAAAACAACAAGAATTGTGCTGTGATCTCCCTGGTGCTTTGGGGCGATTCACACCAAGTGCAATTGTTTGAAGATGGCAACATCCTGTGCGGAACATTAGTGCCGACGCTGCAGCCAGGCCCCACCAATCAAACTCTCACTGTCTCCTCAATACCAGTGCTTTTAGAGGGCCGGCCCTACCGTGAGACAGAGAGAAGTGGCTGCCTTATGTGGCAGATTCTGGGGGGAGGGGGGGCTGCGGCTGGGAGCTCTAGCTGGAGGAGAGACGCCTGTGTGGTACCACGCAGCCTGTCCTGCGCTCACCAAGCTAGGCTTCTGCCAGCGGAGGATGTCAGCCCATTGCCCGTGCGGTTGAAATAAGATTCAGCTGCCAGTTTGGCACTTTTAGGCAGGCAGTCTTCACTTTCAGCTGTTGCTCACGGACTGACGTGCCTCCTTACACGCTATGTTTGTGCATAAACCAGGGATGTGGAACCTCAGCCCCGGAGGCCAAAATGCAGCCCTCCAGGCCTCTCTCCCTAGCCTGCTGTGCAAAGGGAAAATGTATACCCTGCCCACTATGGCCCTAGAAGGGGATGCAGCCCCCTCGGGCTGGAAAAGGTTCCCCACCTGTGGCAGAAACCCTTCATGGCTGCACACATAGTTGCTGGCTCACAGGGCAACCGGTGACTGAAGGTGTGAACTAACCCGACTGAAGGACGGGAGGAAAATGTGCCCTGAAAGGCAACAGATTTGCATGTTCTACAGCAGAATGTTTGGCTGGGAGAGGACATCAGAAGAGCCCTGAGGCTGCTGGGTCAGGCCAAAGGGGGCCCATCTAGTCCAGCATCCTGTTCTCACAACGGCCAACCAGATGCCCTGATGGGAAGCCCACAAGCAGGACCCACACACAAGATCAACTCTCCCCTCATGCGGTTTCCAGGTATTCCATACTGTCTCTGACAATGGGGGGACAACACAGCCACCGTGGCTAGTAGCCATCGATAGCCTTCTCCTCCATGAATTTGTCTAGTTCTCTTTTCAAGCCATCCAAGTTGGTGGCCATCGCTGCCTCCTGTGGGAGCCAATTACTTGGAATTCCATACTCTGCCCTGCGTGAAGAAGTCCTTTTATTTTGTTCTGAATCTCCCGTCATTCAGCTTCATTGGGTGTCCACCGGTTCTAGACGATGAAGGGGAGGCATGCCTAGATGTCTGAAGGGCTGTCTCATGCAGAAGGCAATGAGCCTCTGTAGCGACAGAAGCAGGATTAGAACCAGTGGGCAGAAACTGCAAGGAAGTAGATTTCGGCTCAGGAGACCCTCCTCAGCAGCATTAGGAAATTGTTTTTGCAATTGTTTTTGACATGTATTTTTGTTCACTTTGTTGTAAGCTGCCTTGAGCACAATTTTATGTGGAAAGGCGGCATACAAATAAAAAGATGATGATAAGAGGCTGCACTGGGAGGCGGGAGGCTCTCTCCTTTGCTGGAGATATTTAAGCAGAGACTGGATGGGCATCTCTCAGGGATGCAGTTGTTGCAATTTTTCTGCAGCAGGTTGGACTAGATGACCTCTAAGATCTAAATCTAAAATTCCGCACCGGGCTGCTACTGGGAGGAAGGGCGGGATATAAATCTAATAAATAAATCCAATAAAAACCTAATAAATAAATAATAATAAAATTTGATGGTGTTATCCAGCATAGACCATCCACACATTCAAGGAAGTGCCAGATGATGCATGCAGTTTTCAGAAGCACATTTTTAGGGCTTGAGCTAGCTCAGAATCAAGGGGCCGACTAGTCCAGAATCCTGTCCCCCACAGTGGCCAATCAGAGGCCACCAGGAAACCCACATGCAGGGCATGAAGGCTATAGCCCACTCCCTCTGTAAGTCCCCAGTAACTGGTATGTGGTGATAGACTGCCTCTGAACTGGAGGCTCCCTCATAGCCCTCATGACTAGTAGCCATCAACAGGCCTCTTCTCCAGGATCAATGGACACTCATACGGTTACTAAGATTTTGTTAAGATTGGTTTTTCCTTGGAGTATCTATCATCTCAAGCTCCAAAGGCAGCCAAATACTCTATTCTGGCCCGGCTTAAAGATATAGATCTCCAACGCTCAATTACGGCAGCTACTTCAATATGCTCTCCTATCCATTTCGGTTTGACTTTTGAGCCGCTGATCCGTACTCCTTACTTGGATTTCCTTACTGTCCCTAAATACTGACTAGCCTTTACTAAGGCTAGATTTAATTGTTTGACTTCTGCACTATTATAAGGGAGATTTCGGGGCCTACCGTATGAAAATAGACTGTGCCCCTGCAATGCACAAGCCACTGAAACCCTTTCTCATGTTCTTTTTGACTGCCCATTATACATTATTGAATGTCTTAAATACATAACTCCTATCACAAAAAAGTTTTCACATAAGCCACTCGACGCTTTACTTCCTCATCTGTTGTCAGCCTCAAATAGAGATCTCACTTTATCTGTTGCCAAATTTATCTTTGCTGCCCAATCTATACGGGGGGAATTCTCCCCTCCCGACGAACCTGCTGCCTTTTTGTAATATCGTATATTGTATTATAGTTCCACTAGGATAGTTATTGTATTTTATTTGTATGTTTTGGGTCTATGACTGTAACAATAAAGATTGATTGATTGATACTAAGGTTTTGTTAACTGGGGCATCGCCCTAATTTAAACTCGTTTTCTTTTGCCTCTCCTTCCCGCAGCTTGGCTCGAGACGTATATGTGTTTTATTGTGTTCTCAATATTGTTTTAATCATGACAAAAATATTTGGCGACAAATGACGGCTGTCTTCTTTCTTGCCGGCTGTCTGTCTGTTACAAAATCGGAGTGATAAAACAGCAAGCCACTCTGAGAGGTTCTGCGGCATAAGAATGTTAAACAACGTTGAGTAAATAAATAAAATATCTGAATATTTTGGCCCTGAGCCTTTGGCCGCCAGCAGCATCAGAATCCTGATGAGGCCGAAGTGGGACATCTGCACATCCATTTCATATTTGCTGTTTTGCTGCTATTTGTCTGTGAACCAGCTTGGTGTTCCTTCTTGAAATGAAATGAGGTATGCAAATTCTATTAACAACAACAATAACAACGAAAACTACGGCAACACATTTCCGATTGGTAATTTTTAAATGATGCAAGTGTTCAGAGCCTACAAGGCCCTCCACCAGTGGCTGCCAGTGGCTCCATGTCAGTGAGGCAATGGGATCCGCTCTGGGTTTTAATCCGAACCTTCAAGAAGCCTTCAGCTCCTTAAAGGTTCGGACTAAAACCCAGAGTGAATTCCACTTCCCCACTGACATGGAGCTATGAGGCGCCGCTGCCACAAGAATATTATTACATATCCACCAGCAATCTACTCCCACACTCCCTCTTAAGACGGTGACTAAAGGCCAACTTTGTGGTTCAGCCTCAAGCCAACTTTTTCCAGTATTCAAGCCAGCTCCACTCCACTCCATCTTGCTTCCCATCCTGCCTGACAAAGAGCTCTGGAGCATCTGCAAACTTGCTTGCTCTTTTGTGGCTTGGACGTTTGCATGATTGACATGAGGGCCTAAGAACTAATGAGCCCCCTTTGAATGCAGTTGGACTTACTTCTGAGTAGACTGAGGGGGGTTAGGATTGCAGCACAATACTGCTTTCTCATGAAAAACAAAATTCAACCCAACACACAGTTATAACCTAATATAATTACGGACAGCAGTGCATGTCAGACAAATGCTGTCTCTTGTTCTCTTTTTGGTGCCTATTGAAGACCTTGCTTTAAACGAGGACTAAATAAATTGTTGTTACGTGCCTTCAAGTCGACTACGACTTATGGCGACCCTATGAATCGGCAACCTCCAGTAGCATCTGTGGTGAACCACCCAGTTCAGATCTTGTAAGTTCAGGTCTGTGGTTTCCTTCATGGAGTCAATCCATCTCTTGTTTGGCCGTCCTCTTTTTCTACTCCCTTCTGTTTTCCCCAGCATTACTGTCTTTTCTAGTGAATCAGGTCTTCTCATCATGTGTCCAAAGTAGGATAACCTCAGTTTCGTCATTTTAGCTTCTAGTGACAGTTCTGGTTTAATTTGTTCTAACATCCAATTGTTTGTCTTTTTCACAGTCCATGGATACCATGATACATAAATGCATGGAAGCTCTTAGCCACGGTGGCTATGCTTTCCTTCCATCGCCGGAGACAGTTTGCAGGCTTCCCTGGTCGACCACTGCGAGAGCACCATGCTGGACTCGATGTGCCCCTTTGGCCTGACCCGGCAGGCTCTTCTCATGGACTTAGGACTAACCACGATTCCCAGTGCGTTGCGCAAGCGTTGAGCGCGTCTCTGAGGACATGCAGAGCGCATCCCTCCCTACCCCTCAGCTTCCAGCTCCGCCACGCTGGAGGACACACTTTTGAAATGGTTTAGAGAAGCACGACCGGGAGCCTCTGACTCATACAGCCGCGTTAGGCTCGCAGCAGAAACATTGTCAGGGTGCCTCGCTCGCAGCCTTACGGTAAAAGCATGGGGAGGGCGGAGCCGAAGAGCGCGCCTCGGCGAATCGGAGGCCTGGCTCCGCCGAGGCCCCGCCACGCTCTCTCCCCACGTGCAGAAATAGACGCGCAAGCCGCTCCTCCGGGAGAAGGGCGCCGCGCCTCCTGGCCGGAGAGTTTGCAGGACCAGCCGGCGCCCATCCGGGGAGAGGACGGAAAAGAAGGACGTGGTTTTTTGTTTAATTCTAAGGACAGAAAAAGGGGGCTCTGCAGTGGCTTGTTTTGCGGGGGACAGGAAGCCTGGCAGCCTCGAACTCCTAACTCAACGTTGGACTCGCCTGTTGCGCACCCGCCACATCAGTTTGCTGCTTGGACCCTGGGATGCCTCCAGGAGGTATCCTTTCCTTGCCCTCCTCGCTTGGGCTGTGCCCATTTCCTAGACTTCAGCACTGAGACCGCCACCCCGTGCCTCCATCGGTGCCCTCCGCTGGGCTCAGCTGGCGCTTGGCTCACCCGGTGGCACTTAGTGGAAGAAGGGGCCGGTGCCTGGTGCCTTTTTGCTTCTTCTTTTCCTGGTGCTTGGCTCTGGCAGCAAAGCAACCGCAGGCCTTGTGCCCCCATAAAAAGATTACCAAATTTATTGTGGTGGAAGCTTTCGTAGTCCGTGGTCCACTGATAATGGCTGCAGATGTGTCCCAGCAGGCATGGCAGTGTGGTGGCAGGGTTGGCTAAACTTTGTTTTTTCCATCGGCACGCCTCCCCTGTGTCTGCTGGTAAGGGGAGGTGGTCCTTGTTCCCTACCAGACTTCTCGACTGCTGCTTTTGGGGGGGGGGCTTGTCGCTGACTGCACCATGGCCTTGCCCGGTGTCGATAGGTCCCCCTCCTTCAAATAACCACGTCCTCATCCCACCATGACCCTCCAAAGCATGGATATGGTGTACATCGCAGTGGAGCTGGTGATCGCCGTGTTGTCCATCTTGGGAAATATCTTGGTGTGTTGGGCAGTGGCCATCAACAGCACCTTGAAGAACGCCACCAACTATTTCTTGGTCTCCTTGGCAGTGGCCGACATCGCTGTGGGACTGCTGGCCATCCCCTTCGCCATCACCATCAGCGTTGGCTTGAGGATCAACTTCCACTCCTGCCTCTTCCTGGCTTGCTTTGTCCTGGTCCTCACCCAGAGCTCCATCTTCAGTTTGCTGGCGGTGGCAGTTGACCGGTACATGGCAATCAAGATCCCGCTTAGGTATGGCCGTGCTGGGGGGGGGGGGTACGGGAGGAAAGAAGGCATTTTCCTCAACCAGATCTAGGAACCTGAGCTAGGTTTGTGTGTTGGCTGATTTGCCTTCTGTTGTGTGGCTTGGCTTGCTCACTCGAGCGATGCGTCTCTGGATGAGGGCTGTAGCTCAGACGCAGAGCAGCTGTCTGGCATGCAGAAGGTTCCAGGCTCAATCCCTGGCAGCATCTCTAAGTAGGTCTCAGAAAGACTTTGTCTGAAACTCTGGAGAGCTGCTGCTGGTCAAGGTAGACAATACTGATCTAGATAGACTCAGTATAAGGAAGCTTCCTGTGTTCCTGTTTAAACCAGTTCAGAACCATGAGGACTAGAGTCTTGCTTTATTTTTAGGGGAAGGGCTGTTGCTCAGTGGCAGAGCCCCTGCTTTGCAAGTTGGAGGTCCCAGGTTCAATCCCCAGTGCCATTTCCAGGTGGGGCTGAGGAAGGCCTCCTGAAACCTTGGAGACCTCTCAGTGTGAATAATTCTGAGTTAGATGGGCCAACAGTCTGACTCAGTCATAAAGCAACTTCCTGTGTCCTGTTTCTGCAAGTAAATTGTGGCATGGACGTGGGTCCTGTCTTACAGAAGAAGGTCTGAACTGATGCCTCCTCATCCTCTTCCCCTTCTAACATTGTAAGCAACTTCTGTTTCCTTGCTTTACAGCGAGGGGTGGGTTAGGTTGCATGTCCTTGTTTTCGTTTTTGAACTAGCATTCTCCAAGGATTAAACGCCGGCCTTGGGGATCTGGGTTAAAATTCCACCTCTGTGTCCGAGTCGGTGGGTTAAAGATTCCGGCGTTTGTGAGTCATGCCCCTTCAACAGCAAACCACATGCAGTTGATTAGGATCAGCTTTGCAATCCTCTTCAAATGCTCAGAGATACGTACAGTGGCAAAGCTTGCGCTGCTGAACCACGTGGTGTCTACTGAAACGGTTGGGGTGCCTTGGTCACAGCAACCTGGCTTTTTAACATCAGTCCTCCCCTCTGTTAAACGGACGCAGCAAATGAGTTAAACTCGCAGGGTTATTACTGAGGGCAGACACGGTTGAGGCTGAACAGCAGAAGAGCCCGGCTGCTGGATCAGGCCGAAGGGGGCCCATCTAGTCCAGCATCCTGTGCTCACAGTGGCCAACCAGGTGCCCCAAAGGGACGACCTGAGTACAAGAGCAACACTCCCCACTGAATGATTCCTAGTAACTGGTATACAGAAGCCTACCATCTCGGACAGTGGAGGTAGATTTGGGGGCCCTGATTTAAAAAAAAAATGAACAGAAAAAGATTATTTATAAAGGGCTTCATACACTTTTATAGCGGAAAATGTTTGAAGGTACTTGCACGTGAGAAAATCGCCTCTGAGAGCGAGGTGCCCATCCTCTGTGCTTAAACATGGTAGTCTGCGGTGGTCTAATGGCCGTTGACTAATTCGTTAATGACAGGTCTGTCAGCCACAGTAATGATCCTCCGATTGAGCCTCTATACCCCATTGCAATCTACCTTGGATTACTGGCTCAGCTATAGACTCTTTAGGTGTTCCTGGGTGAGCTTCTGTCCTCTCCTATGCCCATCATATGTATATGTGTGTGTGCGTGTGTGTAAATAACACTGGCCTACCTTATGGGGTTATTGCGAAGCACTACTGAGATAATGTGAAGGGCTCTGAAGTCTTGAAGAGCAACAGTGGCCCTAGTGGCTTTCCCCCAAAACTGTATCTGGGGGTGGGAGTTCTGCCCTGTGAAGCCTAGCGGGCATGGCAAAAACATGCCCCGGATCCATTGCAGAAAGGGTCCCTCTGCAGAGCTTGGAAAAGTTACTTTTTTAAACTCCAACTCCCATCAGTCCCAGCCAGCATGGCCAGTGGATTGGGCTGATGGGAGTTGTAGTTCAAAAAAGTAACTTTTCCAAGCTCAGCCTCTGGAACTTAGCCAACGCTTTGGGATGTGAAAAGTTGATGTCTCCATTGGAGGACAGCTCGCTTGAAGCCTTGTGCAGAGTCTTCACTGTGTGGCTTTGAGCTGTGCCATATGGTGAGGGAGGGCAGAGACCAGGGCCAACCCCTTCGGAGGAGACCTTTGCGCTGTTTGCAGCCAAAACCTCCATGTGAGCATATCCTGGTAGCAAATCCCCTTTAAATGTGAATTCCTCCCCCCCCCATCCCTGGGTAAGGCTATCAATGGCTACTAGTCCTGGCTCTGTAGATCCTCCAGGGTCTGATGCCATCTGTCCCTGAACTGCTGATAGCTGGGGAACAGCAGTGGGAGGGCTAATTATTGCCCTTGGCCACCGTGGAAAATGGGACTGCACAAACCTTTCGTCTGATCCATTGGGTTTATCGGATTTATTTATACATCGCTTATAATTAAAGACAACTCTAAGTGCTTTACAGTTTCCACCGTGCCATTTCTGTACATGATGCTTTGCCGTGTGACATAAAGTCTCTGCTCCCGTTTGCCTTACAATCAAAATATCAGCTGTGGGCTCTGGCGTTGCAAGCCCACGCACCTGCTGTGCCCTCTGTGTCCGGTTGCCCCATGTGACTGGAGGAGGGCCATAGCTCAGTCACAGAGTGTCCGCTCTGCATGCAGAAGATCCCAGGTAGGGCTGGGAATGTACCCATTCTGGAATCCTGGAGAGCTGCTGCCAGTCAGTGTAGACAGTACTGAGCTGGATGGACCAATGGTTTGACTCAACATAAGGCAGCTTCCTAGATTCCTACTATGCTTCTCTGTCTCTCTCTGCCAGGAACATATTTCAGCTCAAGGGCCACATTATCTTCTGGGCCACCTTCTGGGGGCCAAACGCCAGTGGTGGGCAAGGCCAGAGGCAAAACCAGGCGGAGCAATGAGTAAACGTTGCCTTCGTACAGCAGGTTGGTTTCTACACAGACTTGCATCCCCCTCTCTATTAATTAATTAATTTATTTTTATTTATTATTTGATTCATATCCCACTCTTCCTCCCAGCAGGAGCCCAGGGCGGCTATCCTCCATAGAGGATGATCAGAGTTCGAGGACATGTTCTAGCCAAGCCAAAAAAGAGAGAAACAAACCCCAAATAAGGTGTGAAGCGGGGCCAGTGAGGGGTGTGTCCTCGGGAGAGTCCCAAGGGCCAGATAGGAAGGCCTTGAGGACCACATTTGGCCTGTGAACCTGAGGCTGCCCACCCCTGCTCTGTGGAGATGTCTATCATCCGCTGCTAATTTATCCCATGTGCTTTTCATGTTTGAATCTCCTTCTCTGCTGCAACAGCACCCAAAGCGATAGGCAGGCGTGGTGATGGCTTGACCAGTGAAAGAGTTTATGGGGTTCACATCAAAGCCAAGCCCTGGATAATAAGCCGGGCAGGCCTGTTGGAATCTTCCCTGTTCGGGTCTATACGTACGCGGCTGAATGAAGAAGTGCTCTGAACAGCCACGCAACAGGCAGAAATTCAAAGAGCAAGCACGGGCACTTTACTGGTTGCCTTTCTACCCGTTCGGCAGCTGCAGGAGCATCTGTCCAGCTAGAGGAGGGGGAAACTCACAGGCAGCTGTAGACAGGAGAAGGTCTAGTTGCTTTTGGCTAACAGGGCATTGTATAATCACATATTTTTGAAAGAGGAAAGTGATGCATTGCTGGCTCCGAGCGTGTGGTTTGCTGGGGATAAGAGATAAGCTCATCAAAGCCACTGAGGGTTGAAGTTGGAGTTTGGGGAAATTTATGCAGAATCATGTCTTCTCCTCCAAGGCTGGTTGATTTGGTTGTCCCAGGAGAAAATTAGGATGCAATTTCCGGCCTAGCTGTCCCAAGGAGCGACACAAACGCATCAATTCTGCAATTTTT
This sequence comes from Rhineura floridana, assembly GCF_030035675.1. Taxonomy (NCBI): domain Eukaryota; kingdom Metazoa; phylum Chordata; class Lepidosauria; order Squamata; family Rhineuridae; genus Rhineura; species Rhineura floridana. The sequence continues at coordinate 18,075,421 of NC_084500.1, read as the reverse complement.
CTGCCACGAATTTGCACAGGAATAGATGTTTTAAAGTGTTCCCTGTATTTTTACTGATGCTGTCTCTCGAACAACAGTGTAATATTTTAAAATATATTTAAATACCTATGTCTTGCTATTTATGGGAGCGGTCAACAATTCCTTTTTTTTTTTACAAAAAAAGTTTTAAAAAATAAAGTGCAGTGTAACGTGATCCTAAGGCTGCAATCCAATATATGTGTATTCAAAAGTAAGCTTCATTGGGTTCAATGGGACTTACTCCCAGGTAAGTGTGTACTGGATTGCAGCCTAAGTCATTTTCAGAGTACACCCACTGAAGTTAACAAAAGTGACTAACTTAGGGTCATTAATTTCAGTGGGTCTACTCAGAGGAGGACTTTGTTGAGCATATCCCAATGGACTTAAGGTTAGGAGACCCATGGAAAGCAACATCATGCTTTTTTGGTATGAAGTAAGACTGGGAAAGACCCTTGCGTGAAATTGCACAGCTGCTGCCAGTCAGTGTCGATAATATCAAGCTCAATGGACCAGCGGTCTAACTTGATACTGGAAGGCATCTCCGTACATTCCTATGGAGGGTGGGAATAGAACATGGGACTTTCTGTGACGGCACCAAGACAGCAGAAATATCCTGCTAAGAGGTATTCACCCGGTTTCATCACAGTTCGCCTTTTGGCGAGTAGCTAAAGCGGTTCATTTTTTTAGTGGGCTTATTTTTGGGGGTGTGATGTTCCCCCCCCCTCAACAGTAGCTCTGTCATACTGTGGAGGGTTTGTTGTTTAAAAATTAGGTATCCTTTTAAATGTTTGGACTTTGTTAGCAGCCTCGAGTTTTGCTTTTTGAAACCAATGTTGAATATGAAGAATAAAAACAAGCGTCGCTCGACAGAAGATTAGTCTGCCTGCTACAGGCTACATCCGTTGCAATCTGATTTGATGCTGAGGTTTCACCGCAGCTTGTATACGAGATGGACTGTAGGAAAACCTGGCTGGATTTGACAAAGCGAGTCCTAGCTAGATCACAGGGCGAGAGTATGAAGGCCGCACCCCTCTCCCATTCTTTGTTCCCAGTATCTACCATTAAGAGGTAGAGTGCCCTGAAGATGGAGGTTCTATTCAAGATCTCCCATCGGCCCCAACCAGCATGGCCTACAACTAGGGGTGATGGGAGTTGTAGTCCAGCAACATTCAGAGGGCTGCAAGTTTCCCATCCTAGCAATATAGAATTTCCTTCCCAAAGCATGTGTCTAATCTTTTTTAAAACAACAAATACCTTTCTAAGCTACTGACTGTGGCATCTTGTGGCAGTGAGTTCCCCAGGCCTCAAATTTTGCATCAAATATGCATATGCCAATTTATTAGGCATAGATGCAGATTTTCCCTGACTTTTTGAGAGAAAGCAGCCTTGCGAGCAAAGTAATTTTTTAAAAAACAGAAGCTTAAAACGAGGATGGGGACCTGTGGTGCACCGCAGATGATGCTGGACTCCCAACAGCCAGCTTGGGCATTTCAGGGATGATCGGAGTTGTAGTCCAGCAACAACTGGAGGGCCACAGAGTATCTGGTTTTCCTCTTTAAAGGAGAGGTATATAGGAAGCTGTCTTATCCTGTCAGACCGTTGGTCCATCTAGCTCAAGACTGTCTACTCTGACTGGCAGCGACTCTCCAGGCTTTCAGGCAGGGGGACATTCCCAGCCCGACCTGGAGACTCCAGAGATTGAACCTGGCACCTTCTGCATGCAGAGCAGATGCTTGACCCACTGAGCTCCGCGACAACTCTTCCAGCTGTGGGACTCCCTCCCCACCGAGCTGCATCGGGCAACCTCACTGAGACACACCTCTTTACCCTGGCCTTTGACACCTGAGAGATATTCTTAGGACCCTCCTAATTTTTTTTTGAGACATTGTGATTTTAGGTTGTTTTTAATTAAGTGTTTTAAAACTGATGTCACCCGCCCCGGGACCTTTGGGTGAAGGGTGGGCAATACATTTTAATAATAATAATAGTTATAATAGTATTAGTTGTAGTAAAAATAATAATTATTATTATTATTGCAGGAGATGTGGGCAAAGGACCAGGGGGCTCACTCAAGACAGCCTCCGGGGACCGGTGGCTGTATGCAGCCAGGATGTGACTGTGTCTTGAAAATGCTAGCCTCCTTAAAAAAATTTACAACAGCCTGCAAAAACAAAACCACAACCCCCTTTTCATTTTTTCCTCTCTTTAGATTTCAGACAATAAACTTAATTGCTCTGACAGGCAGCAGCCATCCAGGGTCTCAGGCAGAGGGTCTTCTCCCATTGCTTGCCACCCCTCTCTAAACTGGAGACGCCAGGGTTTGAACCAGGGGCCTTCCTCCTGCAAAGCAGGGCTCCTCTGGCACTCAGCACCACCACCACCACAACAGGCGACACATCAAGTCAATTGCAACCCACCAGCTATGGATCGTGGGCGGCTAGGTTTATTTTTTTTTAATATGTATGCTGGTTTTACAATACTGCCAGGCCTCACAACAGAAGAAGACTAGCCACGTGGTGGGTCAGTGTTTCCTACAATTATGGATCGGCCTTGTTTCCTACAGTTACAAATTTGCAGAGTTGCCTCCAGTTTATGGGATGAGGAGCAGCTTTGCAGCTGTCCCTCATTCGCCGCACCCATTAATACGTATGTGACAGCCATGGCGGTAGTAAATAGTCCTTGGTAATTATATTTCTTTATTTAAATACATATTTTCTAAATATTTTGTTATTTTTGCAAATATAACAGAGAACAGGGAGTAACCTTGGCAGCTGACATTAACCACAACAAAAATATTCAATACGCGCTGCTAGGCACTGTATGATTTTAATTGTATTTTTGTTGCTTTGGCTATTTCTTACACTTTGCCTTTTATTTTATTAGTTTGAATTCCATAGAATTCTGATGTATACAATGTATAAGAAGGGATCCAAACGAGTTTGCTGGTTTTAAGCTATGTGCTCAAATGCAGAAAGGAAAGTGAGATCTTCAGAGCACTGAGTAGCAGGCGTTGGGTGTTTATCCTTCCAGCCTTGTAACATCTTTGCAACCGTTAAGTGGATAAAGAGCATTACTTGATGCTCTTTTTCACACCACCACTGCAAAGGGAGAGTCTTTCTTGATTGTGGTCACGCCTGACATTGCAGATTGTTGGGGGCGGGAAAGGGCGTGTGTGGTTTCGTTTTAATGGCTCGGTGGGTCATTTAAATCAGCCGTGGGGTGCCTGTGGCCCACAGACCTCTAAGTAGGCCTGCGGGCCAGAGATTTCCCACCATTGGTTTAAAACATTTCCAAAGCAGCTTTCAACTCCAAATTTCCAGGGTGGTTTGTGATAACTAATAGCAAAGCCACAAGAAGTGCGGTTTCCCCATCATCGGGGATATTTTCAGCCAATGTTTCATACAGGTTGATAGTCACTGCTATTTAGTGGGGGCAGATGGGAAACCCCACAAGCAAATGGTTTTTCAAGTTCACGTAAGAATTTTTCCAGATTTGATGAGTGAGCTGTAACGCCATTCTCCCAACAACAGCTGATTTTTGGACAGTGCGCGTGTGTGAACCTTTTCCTGATTATTGGGCAGAGCAGAGGTGTTTAGAATTAAGAAAAACATACAAGTGTAAATATCTTTAACTCCCCCGTGTAGTTTTCAAATCCTAGGTTTGTGACCATGAGGGCTAGAAAGGTTTTTTTTAAAGACTTTTTTTAAAAAATCAAAAACAGAAGGTTGAAAAGCCAATCATAGCACACCTCAGCTTGTGTGTGTTTAGAAGATCACCATTTTAAAATGGTTTTGATGGTGATGGTTTGCATGTTTTCAGTTTTGTGCATCTGCGGCCACAACAGTAAAAGTAAAAAATCTGATCAGGACGCTGGGTTCCACAGTAAATCCTACAAATGTGAAGGATCTGAATGCCCTCGTGTAACCCTGAAGCACTTGAGATGCCCTCCCTTTCTCCCCCTTGCCGCCCCAAACATATTCTGAAAGTCGAGCTGCCGTTGGGGTTGTGAGCAGCAGAACTAGTTCAATGAGATGTTTTTGGTTAGGGAGGGGCGGAAGGTGGCAATTTCAGGGGTGGGGTGACGGGTATGCAGTTCTTGTCCCAGATTTGGAAAAAGGTCTCATTCTAGTGAACATTTTGGATTGCTGTTGGCCTCGGGATGATGACAAGGTTGCTGGCACAAACCTCTAATCCAGGGGTAGCCAATGTGGCACCCTCCAAACGTTGCAGAGTTCTGTCTCCCAGTGGCCCTGGCAACCAACATGGCCAGTGGTCAGGGATGATGATGGCAGTGGCAGCCCAGTGACATCAGGAGGGCACCATGCTGACAACCCTTGTTCTGATCTTTCAGCCTCCATGTTTCTGTCTGTAATGTGGGGGGACTGCCTTCAAGTGGATCCCGACTTTTGGCAACCCTATGAATAGGATGTTCATGGTAAGCAGTATTCAGAGGGGGTTTATCACTGCCTCCGTCTGAGGCTAGTCCTCCCCAGCTGGCAAGGGCCTGCTCAGCTTGCCACCGCAGCACAAGCCAGCCCCTTCCTTGTCCGCAACTGCCTGCTGGGGGGCAACTGGGCTCCTTCGGACTATGCAACTTGCCCACGGCTGCACAGGTGGCAGGGCACGTCACCCCTGAGCCACTCATTGTGGGGTGATCTTTAGCTGGCCCTTGACCCCCAGGAGACACGAGCAGGATTTGAACTCTGGACTCCCAGCCAGGCTCTCCTCCCCACTGTGCTAGACCAGCTCTTCTGTCTGTAATATGGGGGTAATAATTCTTGCCTTTGCAGGGCAAAACTTGTTGTAATGATTATAGTGATAATGTGAATGTTGATCTCAAAGGAAGGATTATTCTCTGCGTGTGGACAGTTACTGAGGCAGCTCATATATTTTGAACCCTCTGAAGTGCTTCATATAAGGCTTCATAGCCTATGGCTTTGTAAAGGAAATGTTGATTATTTGCTAGCTTCTTCTATGGAGCTATTTTTCAAGGCTATACTCTGTAGAATGGCTAAGGTGTTTCCTCTTCCTGCTTAGGAAGGAGGACACAAGTGCCCCAACGACAGTCTCCCTCCAGGACTGTGAATCAGTTGTCTCGTCATCTGTGAAATGGGCACAGTCGTATCGCAACCACCACACTGGTTTTATTATAAAGGCCGAATTCAAGCCTGTAACATGAAAACACACCCGGCTTTGAACATGAATTATTGAGTGGCGAATGCTCTGAGCGGATAAACAAAGTTTCCGAGACACTTTTTTGGAACATTAATGGCTGGATCAATAATTAATAAATTAATCGATGAGAAGGTAAACAAGATCAAAGAGCGAAAAGGCCTCTTTTGGCGTATTAATAATTAAGTATTTTTAAAAAATGCATAAATGGGGGGGGGATTTTTATCCCATTTAGGTTTACAACAATAGTGTCTGTGAGGCGTTTGTTCTCATTTTTCCAAAGTGAAGAACGGAGGCTTAACAGAGAGAGAGAGAGAGAGAGAGAGAGAGGGATGGGGTGCCTTGCTTTGAGGTCGTTGAGTGTTCATTGATTGCCAAGCAGGAATTGATCTGTGGTTTTTAACAACCTCTTTCCTTGTGCCAGGCAAAACCTTGACAGGCAGAAGTGCAACTAGGGAAGCCTATCCTTTAACTGCTGCTTCTCCACACAGAGGAAACCATTGCTGACTTCACCTGTTGAATCCTGGGCTGTGGTTTTTAAAGACACAGGAACATAACTTGCGGGGTGGGTGGATGCGCGCGGAAGCCAGCAACCCAGATTTGGCGTTGAAAATGAATGTCTTCCCGTGAGCGAGATGGACTAGTAGCACTGGTCAGTATTTGCTGCCTGCCAATCCCCCCACACACACACACCATAAGATCCCAGGCTCACAAATTTTATAAATTGTTTTAAACCAATGTTAATATTGTATTTGTGAAATTATTCTGTCCTGCCCTGGGACCTCATGCTAAAGGGTGGGTATGAATTCTTAATAATAATAATAATTTTTAAAAACCAACAAATTCATTTCCCTCGGTCCAGTAGCAATTCTGGTATGCCATTTGGACGTTACCAGCCAGGAAAAAAATACGTGCATGTGTTGCTCATTAGAAGCTAGAACTTCCCTAAGACAAAAAAAAAACCCTCCACTGTGGCAAATGTGTTGGGGTAAGAGATTATCCATTGGTTCAGTCCAGTTTGGATTTGTGCTGGACACAGAAAAAAATGAGGATGTTCCTCTGCTTCTCTCCCTGCTGCACGTCTTCAACCACGGTGGTTAAAAAATACTCTGGTTTAAAGCACCCTCAGGATTTAGCAAATTAGCAGGCCTTCCCGGCTGGGTCAGCAGCTGTATAGCCCTCTTTCCTTTCCCAGCCCAACCCAGGTCAGGGAACTTATGCGCAGTGACCCATCGAGTGATCCCACTAAGCCGATCTTGAACCACCCAAGCCACAAACAGGTGACCGTGGCCAGTTGGATCTTCAAAAAGTAAGAGCATATTCTTGCTCTCTGCGAGTTCTGTGCTGATGGGTGGGTGAAACGGTCATAGCAGGAAGCCTGGTTTCTGTCACTGAGAATTACTTGCCAGAGTTTAAATATATTACCTTTGGTGGGGAGCATTTTGAGTTTACTCAGTTTTATTGACACAAAGTGGTATTACAGCATAAGCAAAAGTGGCTGGTCTCTGCTTCCAAGGAGCTTACACGGCTATGGAGATTGTCTCTTTCCTGTACTTTGAGGTTGCCTTCACCACCCTCCACTTGGGATAAGCCCAAGAAAACTCAGACACGTATCTGAATATCTGTCTTGTGTGAGCCTTCTTCCTATCTTAAATTCCCACTGAAAGCCTTGAGCTGTGGTGAATTCTAAATCTGTTTTGTTTCCAAATTCTAAGCCGGGACTGTTTTCTCTGTGTCTGGATGGCAGCTGAGGTTCAGCAACGCAGACTTTAAACCTGTGCTAAGGTCATGCAAAGCTTGCTGTGGCAGTTTGGGTTCTGGAAGGCTTACTACAGGCCAAGCTTGCTGGATCGGACCGAAATGCTTTGCATTGGCGGCACAGGTTATTTCCAAGTAAATAAGTGTGTGTTGTTTTGATTGCAAGGTAGGAGAGGAAGAAGCGAACGGTCTTTTAAATATTTCCACCACCCCTTCCCTCCTCCACTCCTCCTCCCTAAGCAACTTGACATCTCTCCTTAACTGAAGCATGACATTCCGGCTATGTGGTGACATCTCGTTTCCATGGGAGTCCTAGGGCACACCGGAAGAACGTCGATGCCCATTCATATCCTTGAATGCAGGAAGCAAAGTAGAAGCTCAAATAAGGTAGCAAAGAATGGCCGCCTTTGTGGCGGTTGTGTACACTTCCTGCTCTGTGTGAGAAGGGGAGGAAGAGCCAAGGTTGCCCGTGTTCTCTTAAAAGGGCTGTTCCATCCCCACCTTCGTGGCATCCTCCCCTGTGGCCACACGCCTCCAACACCAATTCAAACCTCTTTCCTAACCTGTTTGGCTTCCTGCAAGTGAAGCCTGAAACAAAAAGTTGCTGTGCTGAGTGCGCAGCCGGCCATGCCCATTGCCACAATGCTCCATTCCGTTTTTGGCGTTTCCCCCCCCCAACACAGACCATCAGCATCCTGTGCCTACTGAGCATGCTGAGTCCTCATTGGGCCATTTTTGGAGTTCTCCTTTGGTGTTTTCCACCCCTAAAACTTTTATTGCACTTTGGGAAACTCAGGGCTCCCCCAAGTCTGCCGCTACGCCCCCCTTGAGTGTAACCCCATTTCAGCTACACTGGAAAAGGACAGACTGCTATATCACGGAACATAGGAAGCTGTCATACCAAAACAGATTGGTCCATTTCGCTCAGTATTGCCTACACGGACTGGCAGTCACTCTCCAGGGTTTCTGACGGAGATGCCGTTGGGGACTGAACCTAGGGCCTTCTGCATGCAAAGCAGATACGCTTCCACTGAGCTATGGTCCTTCCCTTAAGACAGCCTTTCCCAACCTTTGGGTCCCCAGATATTGTTGGGACTACAACTCCCATCAGCCCCTGCAGCCGGCATGGTCAGTGGTCAGGAACGATGGGAACTGGAGTCCAGCAACATCGGGGGACAGGAAGGTTGAGAAAGGCTGCATTAGGACATAGGAACGCACCTAATAATGAATCAGGTAGTGAGGTGTCTCGTCTAGCTTGATAGCGTCTACACTGACTGGCAGCGACTCCCCAGGTTTCAGAGAGGGGGTCATCCCCAGTCCAGACTTGGGGCCCTCTGCATGCGAAGCAGAGGCTCTCCCACTGAGCTACAGCCTGACCCCTCATTTTGGAACTCTGGAAATTATAGTTCTGAGGCAGGGGATGATCCCAGCTGAGTATTTCTTCACACTCCCCTCTCAAACTTATGGGGGCAGTTTGGGTGGGTGACTGCAACAGCAACGAAACCGCTTTACATCTGTAAATGGAGATGCCCCAGCAGCAAGTGTGCATAGCCAAGCAGAGAACAGGACCTTTGTCACGGGACTGCTGCCTGATCGATCAAACACAATGGTCTGGACAGATCCAGGTTCACATCCCCACCACCCGGCCATGAAACGTCACTGGGTGACCTTCGACCAGTTGCCTAACCTACCTCGCAGGGTTGTTGGGAGGCTAGAGGAGGTGGCGGTGGTGAAGAATGATATAGGCTGCCCTGAGTTCCTTGGAGGTCAAGGTGGGCATGCATGGAATTAATAACAACAATGAATCATTAGCAGGTAGCAGCTGAACCGTCATCGAGCTGCTAACCCATCACGTTCATTGATGTGGGAATCTCTGGAATTTTTGTTGTGGTTGGTTGTTTGGAGGGGAAATCCAGCTTTGGTTCTATTGAGTGACCCCCACCTCCTCCGAGTTCATTCCCACTCCCTGCTGTTCCTCACATCCCCCCATTGTTCTCATCTCCCATCCAAGAGCGTTGCAAGGCTTCTATCTGCTTTCCCACAGGGAGCAGAGCAGAGATGAAGAAGCAGAGGAAAAGTCCAGAGCTTGACCTTGGCTTTGACTGAGATCTCTCTCTCCCCACCACCTCCCCTGCAGTGGCTGCCCAGAACAGAATGAACTGTGCTAATGTGCACTTGTGGTTGGGACTGCTTGGGACTAGAAGACTGACAGAAGAATCTGAGGCTATCAATGGCTACTAACCACAATGGTCATGTTTTCCCTCCATTGTCGGATACGGTATTCCTCTGAATACTGGTTGCTGGGAATCACAAGTAGGGAGAGTTGCTGTTGCACTCAGCTCCTGCTTGAGGGCTTCCCACTGGGGCATCTGGTTGGCCACTGGGAGGACAGGATACAGGACTAGATGGGCCCCCGTTGGCTTGATCCAGCAGGGCCCTTCTTAATCTCCAGGCTGAAGGGAGCTTAGCAGTGTGGAGACACTGGGAAGTTACAGGGGATTGAAAACTGAGCAGTAGAGGATCTGTGGACAACCAATCAGGGATCACCTTGTCATTCTTCTGAGCTTCCTGACTGTCCATTCAGAAACAGGATACTGAACTACTTGGAATTTTGGTTCCATGTGCTTTGGAAAGGTGGACCCTGACCTGTTCATCTGATTCCCCCCCCCCCCTGTAATGGCACCTCTGGCTTGGCCCAGCAAACTATGAATGAATATCTAGGGAAGGAACCTTACAGCTAACTGCAATTGGGAAATTCTTGTATTATTGGATGGGGATCTCTATGTTCCATTAAAGCTACATGGAACTGGGCTGATGGTTGTACTCCTATGTTAGTTCTGGATTTGTTTACTTCCAAGCTTCTTAATCATGATAACCTTTCCACAGCATGCATTGGTTGTCAGGAATACAAATAGGTGTGAGCTGAGGTTGAGGACCGGAGTCGTGGCTGCCAATTACACAAAGTTTCCAATGAAAATATGTCAAAAGTAGTAATACGCAGATCCAAGAGGGAAGAAGAGGGGGTGTGTGGTGTGTCTATCACATTTCCCTCCCCTTTTAACATTTCTGATGGTAAGCGTCCCACTCATGTGGGTGAACATAATAAAAGGTTATTGAAGGTCTTAAACCTGTACGGCATAGATAACTGTTAATTCATAAAGCCCTCTCTTGATACATTTGTGTGTGTATATATATATATTGCTTGCAGATACAACAGCCTAGTGACAGGAAAACGGGCGCGGGGCCTCATCGCCATCCTCTGGGTCTTCTCCTTCGGCATCGGACTTACTCCGCTGATGGGTTGGAACAACCGGAACTGTACGACACTCGCAAACGGGAGCCACGAGGCATGCTTATTTGAGGAAGTGGTCCCCATGAGTTACATGGTCTACTTCAACTTCTTCGGCTGTGTCCTCCTCCCTCTCCTCATCATGCTGGCCATCTACATCAAGATCTTCATGGTGGCCTGCAAGCAGCTGCGGCAGATGGAGCTCATGGGTAACTCCCGCACGACGCTGCAGAAGGAGATCAACGCCGCCAAGTCACTGGCCATCATCGTGGGCCTCTTTGTGCTGTGCTGGTTGCCCCTTCACGTACTGAACTGCCTTAACCTCTTCCTCTGGGACTTTGCCAGTTACAAGCCCACCTGGGCCATGAACTTGGCCATTATCCTCTCTCACGCCAACTCGGTCATCAACCCCATCATCTACGCCTACCGGATCCAGGACTTCCGGTGTACCTTCCGCAAAATCCTTTGGCGGTATGTCCTATGCAAGGCCGACGACTTCCCCAGACGTCATCTGGCAGTCAGCAACATCAGTACGTCTCCTGCCTGCATTTGAGGCTGCCGCCGCCACCTCCTTCATTTTGAGGGCACAGATAGACTAGGTGACCCTTGTGCACTCCAAGAGGCTGTGATGACAACTGACCCCTATTTAACTGTTTGTATTGCTGCAGTTCAAATCTATAATATATATTCCTGCATTGAGCAGGGAGCTGGACTGGATGACCTCTAAGGTCCCTTGTTTTCAACTCTAAAAAAAATTGACAATTTATTTTTTCTGTTTGTGTGTGTGTGTGTGATTTTTAAAAAATATATAGTTGCCTCTGAGAGGAGGAATGTTACGGCCACAATACAAGTTGTCTGAGGCCCAAACAGATCCAACTTTGGAGGCAGGGGGGTGGAAGGGAAGATGAGATCTGTATTTCCCTCCTGAAAGAAGTGAAACAATCATATTGAATTCTTGCCTCTGGAACAAGGGCAGATTTTCCAACCCTGCTGCTCTATTTGTTTTCCTTTGTGGATGTCTTTATTTTTCACAGTTCAGAAATAACAATAACGGAGGGAAAGGGGTGTGTGAGAAAAAGATAAGGAGCAACATTTTTTAAAAAAAGTTATAATTTGTTGTTTTGCATAAAGATATAATGTCTCCCCCCCCGTTGCCCCCCCTTTTTAATTAAAAAGACACATCATCAGTTGTTTGATGCTGCTGGTATTCTCCAGTGGGAAATCTTTTTAGGTACGCCAGCGATGGCATTTAAATTGTGTGGTTGCTTTGGGGGGAAAATTGTGATGAAAGGGGCAGAGTTAAGGAGAATTTCAGGGCTGGTAACGGAACAACTGGTTTTAACTCAGAAAAAGAGAGAGGCCTGGTGTAAGTAGTTTCTTTTTTAATAAAAAGAGAGCTTCTGAGGGCAAAAATTTATGTTGCAGTTGATGTACTTTGTTTTAATTCTCCTGTCAACTTAAGCTTGGCATTCAGCAAAAATAGAAACAGAGAGAGAGGTGGGAGGCTGTGTAATCAGGAACAGGCAGTTTCAGGTGGTGGGATTTAAGCAGAGAGTACCCAGGCATCTATCATGGATGCTGTAGTCAAAAGAATCCTGCCGGGGGTTGCATTAGATGACCTCAAGGTACCCTTCAGCTGTACGATGCTGTCATTTCTCTAGCCGGGCTGAACCCTCATCAAGAAAAAAGGCTGGCTGCTGAACTCTGTACACATTACTCTGATTTTGCTCAATGACAGGGCGGCCAGTATGCTCAAGCACCCCCCATCTCAAAAGAGCCAAACTTATTTAGCTATTTCTCTTGCTTCTGAGGCTTCAGCTAATGCTGACCCACAGCCTGTCAATTATTTACTATTACTTTACTTATTTAAATGTTGCCGCGCCTTTCCTCTAATGAGTTCAAAGGGGCACCCGCTGTTATGCTTGTGCATTTTATTCTCACAACAAACCTGCAAGGTAGGTTAGGCAGAGAGAGAGAGGGGGAGAGAGAGAGAGAAAGACAGAAAGAGAGAGACTGGTATAAGATTGCTCAGTGAGCTTCATAGGTGAGCGAGGGCTTGAACATGGGTCCTTTCCCTCCTAGTCTGACACTCCTGCAGGGTGGCAAAAAGCAAGTGGCCCCACCCACTTTGGTGCTGTCCCTGTGCACCACCACCATGCAACCTCCCTCTGCCCAACAGGGAAAACAACAACACGCTATAGTGGTTCTCACCTATCTATATCACAGTGATGTTATCTTTACAGCAATAAGGACTAGAAACTTAAAATGAAGTGGGCAGTCTCAAAAAGCTGAACTCAGAATGGAGTAATATATTGAATGTACCCAGATCCTGCACTCCCACAGACACTCAGCAAACACAAACGGCGGCTTTTGTAAGTCCTGTACAATGTTCAGTTGTGGAACACAGAACCAAATTGGCCCTTTGTGGGCCCCGAAGAATTCACAGCCTCTCTCCCCCCCAAAAAACACACACTTTCAATCTGGTGCGGTATACGTACACATTTTTTTAAACATGACCTTCGTGCCATACAATACTCAAGGCCAAGCACACAACAATTCCAAGACAAAGGCACACACAGACCCCAGGTTCCCAGCAATCCTTCGCAGAAGCCAGGAGGGCTCTTCAGGCGGGCAGTGGGAGAATTATTATCATTCAGAAGTCCCACTTTATTTGAAGCCCTCGCCCCCATCGCTGGGGACCCTGAGGCGCTCCAGGCGTTGTCGACTTCAGACTCTCATCATGGCAGCCATTGCTGGCAGCTGAGGCTTGCTGGGAGTCGGAGGCCATGAACATCTGGAGGATCCACAGACGTCCCCCAGCCCTGACCGAGGCGGCATTCCCTTCTCTTGGGAAGGAGTGCCTCTTCTAAAGAGAGGCGCCCCCCAATCTCCCACCCTCCTCCCTGCTGCTGCTTGGGCTGATGGGAGTCCGAGTCCGCCACGTGGGAAAAGGCCACACAGGCTCCCCCTCCCTGCCCTAGCAGGCTCTCTGAGGCTGCCCGTGGAGGGGCAGCTGCGGAGCGCCTGCGTTCTCCGAGTAACCCGGGCTGAAGCCTTCCTCCTCCTTCCTCCTGCTCTGGCAGCAAGAGTCGTGTCAACTGCTTGTCCGGCACAGTCAGCTCTTGGCAGGCCCCAACGGCCTGGCTGAGGTAGACGGCAAGAAGGTGCTTACACTGCAAGGAAGGGAATGAGCGCCGTGAGCAGCGTGGCCCAGTGCCTGGAGCAGAGGCCGGCAGGGTTGGCAACAAAGGCCGGCATCTTTCCCTCTCTGGTTTTCTAGCAGAGAGTCGGGAGGCACAGGCTTAAAAGCCAGCCTCCATTTGCTGCTGGGGGCTCGGGCCACAGAGGTAGGAACAACAAAAGAGCCTGCACAGCCGGATCAGGCCCAAAGGAGGCCCATCTGTCCTGCAACTTGTTCTTACAGTGGCCAACCTGATACCCCCAACGGGAAGCCAGCAAGCAGGCAATGAACACAATAGCTCTTCCCCTGCCCCAATGTGATCCCTAGGCAGGGGAGGGAAAACATAGCCATTGTGGCTAGTAGCCACTGACAGCCTTCTCCTTCTCCATCAACATGTCTAATCCTCTTTTCAAGCCATCCAAGTTGGTGGCCGCCACTGCCTCTTGTGACAGCAAATGCCAGTTTTAATTTTGTGCGGGATGAAGGAGTCCTTTCTCTTGTCTGTCCTGAACCTCCCAACGTTCAGTTTTGTTGGGCGACTTTCTTGGGCTCTGGTATTATGAGAGAGGGAGGAAACCGTCTCCCTGTCCACTTCCTTCACACCAGGCATAATCTTACACACCTCTATCATGTCTCCTCTTACTCGACTTTTCTCTAAACTAAAATGCCTCCCCCAACTGTAATCTTTCCTATCTTACAGGGGAATCGCTCCAACCCCTCGACTGTCCCGGCTGCCATTTTCTGAACCATTTCTAGCCTTTCCCATCCTCTGCTACCCAGTCCCTTTTTAACTGGAGGCGCTGGGGCATTTGAACCTGGGATTGTCAGCACGCAAAGCAGAGGCTCTACCCACTGAGCCATGTTCTCTAACTACTCATCTTTTTAATTCTGCAGTGTTCTGTTTTCCCTCACAGAAGCTGGAGCGAAACGTAAGCAGTCAGACTTTCCCCCCGCAACCTGGTGCCCCCCACCAGGTGCGGCTGGACTCCAATTCCCATTGTCCACTGAGCAGCTGTTTGATGATGGGGCCAGTAGGAGTTGGGAGTCCAAAGGCTACCTGGAGGCACACTCTCACCTGCCCACCTTGCCCGTCAAACTCACCACAAGGCTGTCGCCCTTCCGCAGGACGGAAAACGTGAAGGCCGGGCAAGTGCAGAAGTGACAGGAGGCATAACAAGTGTAGAGTTTTCCTGAGCTGCCAGCCACCTGTGGGCAGAAGGGAGGGAAAGAAATTATTTATGACAGACACACAAAAGCCCACAGGGTTGTCCTCAATGTTAGTCATATGAAAACCTGAATTTATCAGGGTCAGAAGGTAGAAATTGGAGTCTGTGTCAGACTAGGAAAGAGACAGGTTCGAATCCCCACCCAGCTGCTGAACTCCCTGGAAGACTAAGGGCCAGTCACTCTCCCTTAGACTAGCCTCCCCTCGCAGGGTTGTTGCGAAAGAGATGCATTCAAGCCACACTGAGCTCCTGGAAAGAAGGGTGAGATGTTAATGACGTAACAAAATGGCGAACTCACACAAACACGCTTCACACAGCACCCCGTGTTCTGTCTCTGACGCCAACAGCAGCAGATGCATCAGAGGGATTTTTAAATAATTATTATCTTAAATGAAGTCTCAGATAACGGAAACAAAGAGGAATGGAGACATCTCACAAAGCAGCTTTAACTGTTTGGAATGTGAAAGTTGACGTCTCCAAGGACCAGGCCATTCAGCTTGGTTGTAGTTCGGAAAATGCTTCCAGGATTCTTTGGGGGGGGACAGGACCCTGCTTATATTTTCTGTTCTCATGTTCCTTTGTCAATGTTCTCTGAGGCAGCAGAAGTGCCCCACGGGGCGATGTGTGTGTGTGTGTGTTTATGTCAGGTGGCCTGGTTCCAGAGCGTAGGCCCATCAAATCTTGGTCGGAGGCATTTATTGTCCTGAAGTTCCCGAGCGAGCCAAATCAACATACTTCCTAGCTCAAATATCCTGAATTGACTCAGAATTGGGCACAATGAGAGAGACTGGGGCAGGGGGAATAGGTGCCAGGCAGCCCAACCACTTAAGCGTCCGAGGAAAACCTGGCGCTTGACCAACAGACACATTTGCTACAGGTCCCCGGACCCTCCTCAAAGCACGTAGGAAAGGTCTTGAGTTAGTAGCCGCTGAGGCAGGTTAGAACAGAGCGCCGGACCACCTCCTCAGCCAGGTCCGGGGGAAGGAAGAGATGAAAAACTGGCAGGTGACCAACAGACACAACCAGCTCTCCATGTCATCCGTCACGCAGCTAATCTAGCTCCCGTTCTGTCTAACAAGGCTTGGGAGCCACAGACAATATTTCAGCCTGGCAGGTTTAATCCACTTATTTAATGCTCCGGGGGCAGGCAGGCTGCCAAAAAAAAATAGGTAATTAAGATGAAAGTCCCCCCCAAAAAAACAAATAAATGAAAAATAAATAAAGGAGGCAAATTAGCAGAAGTAAACAGATCAGAGAAGCGAGGGGGTGGAGATTAGGCATCCTCTTCCACAAAGGGTCCCAGAGCACCTTCGGGCAGTTTGGCACCCCGGCTCTCCCCTCGTGTGACCACAGGGAGCGGAAAAGGGGGCCCTTTCTCTCACGGTGCTAGAACCCGACGGGGCCATCCAACAAAGCGGAATGTTGGACGATTCAGGAGAGAGAAAAAAGACTTCTTCAGACAGCGCGCAGTTGAACGATAGATTCTGCTCCCACAGGAGGCAGTGATGGCCACCAACCTGGAGAGCTTCAAAGGAGGATTAGACAAATTCATGGAGGAAAAGGTGATTAATGGCCACTAGCCATGATGGCCCTGAGAGCCAGTGTGGTGTAGCGGTTAAGGTGTTGGACTAGGACCTGGGAGACCAGGGTTCGAATCCTCACACAGCCATGAAGCTCACTGGGTGACCTTGGGCCAGTCACTGCCTCTCAGCCTCATGAAAACCCTGTTCATAGGGTCGCCATAAGTCGGGATCAACTTGAAGGCAGCACATTTACATTTAGCCATGATGGCTATGCTCTGCCTCCGTGGTTGGAGGGAGCTGCTTCTGAATCCCAGCTGCTGG
This sequence comes from Rhineura floridana, assembly GCF_030035675.1. Taxonomy (NCBI): domain Eukaryota; kingdom Metazoa; phylum Chordata; class Lepidosauria; order Squamata; family Rhineuridae; genus Rhineura; species Rhineura floridana. The sequence goes on along the minus strand of NC_084500.1, from coordinate 18,058,933 downwards.
GAATCACCAGAGGGAAAGAAGCACTCTTGTATTCAGGCCCTGCATGTGGGCTTCCCAAAGAGGCATCTGGTTGGCCACTGTGAGAACAGGATGCTGGACGAGATGCCCCCTTTGGCCTGACCCAGCAGGCTCTTCTCGTGGTATGTCCTTAAATTTTATTAATAAATGGGGACTGATGGAGGTGTCTGGCCCTGGTCCTTCGGAGACCCAAGGCTGCTTCCAAGGAAACAGAACAGCAGACAGCTTGTTTCTGCTCACTTGACCAGGAGGGAGCTGTCTGCTGGCATTTCATAAGGAGGAAGCTTTTCAATTATTGCCTTCCCCCCCCCAATGACACCAAAGACGGCGACTGTCTTTGAACACGGCCTGTCGGCCAGGCAGACTCCTCGCAAATTAACTGTGAACTCTCAGAGCTCTTCCCCACCTCTGCTGCACTCCATTTCATCGTTACTCTCATTACAACATCGCTCCGGGATCATATTATCAATGGACGCAGATGTCTTGATGCCAGCTGGGGCTGATGGCAGCTGCCATTCAGAACATCAGCAGGGTGAAGGCTGCCTTAGCTCACATCAGAAGAAACATGGGAAGATGCCTTATCTGGAGTCAGACCGTTGGTTCATCTAGCTAAGTACTGTCTACACTGACTGGCAGTGCCCTTCGGGGTTTAAGGCAAGGGGACGTTCCCAGCCCTTCCTGGGGATGCTGTTGGGGATTGAACCTTGGGCCTTCTGCATGTAAAACATGCTGCTCTACCACGCATCAATGGCTCTTCCCTTAAAAAGCAAAGGAGATTCCAGTCCTCATGTTTCTGAATCAAGGGCAAATTTAAATAGGAATGTAGGAAGCTGTTATATACTGAGTAAGACCATTGCTCATTATCATCTACACTGGCTGGCAGCATTTTCCAGGGTCTCCAGCCCTGTCTGGAGATGCCAGAGACTGAACCTTCTGCATGGGAAGTAGGGGCGCTACCACTGCAGGGCAGGGTATACACTTTGAGGTCTCTTACTTAATGCATGCTGAGGTGCATATTTCAGGGTGAAGTACACCCAAGGCTCACATCTACCTCTATCCGCACTCCCCCCATCCCCTGCTCCTCAAAACAAGCCCCCAAAGAAACAAGACGGCGATGGTACCTGGTAGACAGTCCTTCCGCTGGGTGAGACCATTCGCGTGACCGACTGGCGGTCGACCAAGTCCAAAGCAGGGAGGGCAGAAGCGCCAAAGATGAATTTAAGCCTGGGGAGAAAGAAAAGCGACGGGTTAGGGTTTTTTGTTGAAGCCGTAAAGGTCACTCTACCGTACAAACCACAGCTGGTTTTAAAAGGCATTTAAAGCTCTGGGGATTATGGGAAGGAGAGTTTCGGGAGGGTGTCGAGGACTCTGCATCAGAGGACTCCAGCTGCTTTGCCACACTGCACAGGAAGCAGCCTTATACCCAGTCAGGTCATTGGCCCATCTACCTTAGTATTGTTGACACTGACTAGTTTTCAGGAAACTGTACTTGGAAATGCCAGTGATTGAACCTGGGACAATCAGCATGCAAAGCCGGTGGACGCCCACCGAGCCACGGCCCTTGCTCTAAAGGTAAAGTAAGATTCCAGTCCTCATGGTTCTGAACAAAGGGCTAATTTAGATAAGAACATAGGAAGTTGCTTTATGCATAGTCAGATCCAATGCAATAAAATTAATTATATGCAACATTTTGTGTGTGTGTTCATGTGCATTTTTCTGGGGAGGGGGGTCCATAGATTTCACCAGATTCTCAAAGGGGTCCATGACCCCAAAAAGGTTAAGAGCCATGGCTCTACAGGGGTACAGACAAGGAATCTCTCCCAGCCCTGCCTGGAGATGCCGGGGACTGAACCTGGGCCCTTCTCCATGCAAAGCAGGGGCTTTGCCCCCTCGCATATTGCTTTGGGTTGACTGCTTGATCGTCTGCCATGCTGGCTGGGGCTGATGGGAGTTGTTGTCCACAACATGTGGAGGGCACCACGTTGGCTACTCCTGTACACATGTGGTCTTCTGGGTAAACATGGATAGGATCTGTGTTGTTAATAAGTTAGTTGAAGGATCCCCAGTAGTGATTATTAGCATAGGCTAAAACACAGCCAAATTTCCTGGTCAGCTGTGACGAGCGATGGCCTCTTCCAGGCGACCAGACAGGGAAGCTTATGGGAAGGCGATCTGTTTTTCCTTTGAGGCCACAAATTATTTTACATAGGCATGATTAATGAATGGCGTTTGCAGACTGGGAACTTTAGCAGAAATAATTTGCATCGCTGAACGAACACTCGCCAAACTGATGGGAAAACACCACCTTTGCAAATCCTGAGAGAGCAAGGCGATTGTTGAATGCCTATCCCAAGAGGCTTTAATCCACCAGTGACACTATTACCGTGTACAACCCCACAGACTGGGAAGCTTTAAGTCGTTATTTTAGGCCGGAACATCCTACCAGTTTGGGTTTTGCGAGCATAAGGATGTCACAAACAAACGGTATGCAATTTTGCCACAATGTCCTATTAGCCACTAAAACTTAAAGGAGGAGGGTGTGGGGAACGGGACCCAGTTTGAAAACAGCATCAGAAAGATGGATTTTCTATTCTGGGAAAGCAGATCTAATTCCACCCAAGAGTCCAGGAAGGAACTCAAGGGATTTTAAACCCCATACAGTACAGCTGACCCTAATCTCTACGTCACGGTTGCTGAAAGCCTGGCAGATGGACTTGTCCCTTAAAGCTGGGAATCGGAGAAGGAGAAATGGAAACGGAAACACAAAATAGGTTCCCATCTTTGCAGAAGAGCAGCCAACTGGGGGGGAGGAGGTGAACAAGTGTTCCTTTAGCTGCAGGTTGGGGCCGTGGAAAGAGAGGGTAGTGGTCAAGGACCTGTGGAGGCCCAGGACAACCCCAGTTTCCATGCACAGAATCCGAGCCCCCATTTAAAATTTCATTCTTTAAAAATAGGCCTTTTGTCTTTGCACTGGCAGGAAGCCAGGGTGCTGCTCAAAAATGGAACAGCTGGTGGAGGAAAATCCAGAGGGGAGGGATAGGGAGAGAGAAAAATCTGAGACGGAGGCCGGCCTCTAGCTAGGAGCCATGTCTGCGCATTGGCTGCTCTCCTCTTTATTGCTATCCTCTCTCTGGTGGGAGATTGTGCTTCCCACTGACTGACACTACCTCCCCAGTCTTAACCTTTTCCACTCCCAGACTCAGCTCATTTCTAAGACTTAAAGGAGAAAACAGGTCACACATTTTCAGGACATGTTTCAATAACAGCATGAGGACTAGAAACCTACTTAGTGTTTCATTCTCTCTTTTTTTTCAAATGGTTAGTAGCCCAGTCTTTGTGTGGACTGCTGAACAAGGCAAAAAAAGGGTAGGGTATTGACAGCCAGTGTGGTATAGCTGTTTAAGAGTGTCAGACCAAGACCTGGGAGACCAGAGTTCAAATCCCTGTTCAGCTACGAAGCTTTCCTTGGGTGAACTTGAGCCAATCAGTCTCTCAGCCAAACCTACTGCAAAGGGTTGTTGTGAGGATAAAATGGGGATGAGGAGGACCATGTAGGCCACTTTGAGCTCCTCGGAGGGAAGATGGGATACGGAAATGAAAATGGACTGCCTTCAAGTCGATTCCGACTTATGGCGACCCTGTGAATAGGGTTTTCATGGTAAGTGGTATTCAGAGGGGGGTTACCATTGCCTTCCTCTGAGGTTGAGAGGCAGTGACTGGCCCAAGGTCACCCAGTGAGCTTCATGGCTGTGTGGGGATTCGAACCCTGGTCTCCCAGGTCGCAGTCCAACACTCTAACTAACCACTATGCCACACATAAAACTGACCAACAGGAATGCACTCAGGTGCAGAGGCTTTTGGACTAAGATAATTTCTGACCGTTTTGCCAGCCCCGTTTTCGGCACGGATAAGCAACTTGGAAGGATGCAAACTGGGCACGGAAAGATCATGTGTGAAATTGGCTGTGCGAAGGAAGGGCAGGATGCATAGAGAAGGTGAAACAGTATTCACCAAAAGGAATGCCAAAGCCCACCGACAACTGAGGTTGGCAGCTCTGTCCATTTCGGTTTTTCATTTCCACCTTTAAGTTCAGTTCTCCATATTTCTGCATGAGTTTGTGATTTTTATTTTTTTTAAAGGAAGTCTTCATGAGACTTTTGAGAGCGAACGGTGGTGTAGTGGTTAGAGTGCTGGACTACGACCCGGGTGCAAATCCCAGCGAGGCCATTAAGCTCACTGGGTGACCTTGGGCCAGTCACTGTTGCTCTCAGCCTAACCTACCTCACAGGGCTGTTGTGAGGATAAAATGGAGAGGAACCATGTAAGCCACCTTGAGCTCCTTGGAGGAAAGGTGGGGTAGAAATGGAAGAAATAAATAAAGAAGAAAAAGAAATAAGTGAAAATTCAACAGCATTGTAATGCTCGTTGTTTTTGCAAGTTTCCCCTTATATAATGCATTTTTATATGTTATCTTCACGAATGCCATGTATTTTTATGCTTTCTCCTAATATACACATTTTTGTACACAGGATTTTATGAATGTGAAGCATTTAGTTGTTGGCATTAAGTTAGGTACAAAAATGGAGGTGAAGGAAACAAAAAGGACCAAAGCAACTACTCACGCCATGAGGAGGTCATCAGGGACTGTAAAAAAAAGAGAGAGAGAGAGAGAGAGAGAGAAACCCAACATTAATCTTTGGCTTTCTTCTAGGTGCTGGGAGTGGGCAGAATGTTGGCACTGATCTCCTAGAAAAATCTCTGTGCAGATCTGCAAAAGTGTCTGACCACCAACTGTTTCAAGAGCCACAACAACAGTTTTCCCCCTTCCTCCCCCTCATCCTAAACTAAGGCTGCTAAAATGAAGAAAGTTTGGGGGTGGGGAAGCCGGGGCGTAAATTTTGTGGAAAGGGAACATAAGCTCATTTTCTGCTACTGAAAACTATGTCAGGACCTCAGATCAGATCTGTTCTGGGCTTGCCCACAAAGGCCATTCCACCTGAAGCATGGCTTCATGGAATACAGGAAACTTGTGCCTGATCTTGCTTTTTCCTCCACCCCACAGTTCCTTTTTCCTCGTGTGACATGTCTTTTTAGACTGGGGTGGGGAACGTCTTTCCAAAGGACCAAACTGAACCTGGCAGGGATCCCAATTTGTCCTGCAAGGCCATTTCTCACAAACCCCGCTCACCAGCCTCACACCTGACGTCATTGCACTGAAACCATTGCTAAAATCAAGTGATCATGCAGCCAACCCCAGCAGATAGCTGGTGGGCAGTAAGTTCAAGCCCAATGGAAAAAGCGCTTTGCCAGCGCTATGCTCAGCACTTCCCAAACATAAGGCTGGCAAAGCCCCTTGTGCTGTGATTCCAAAGTGCTCGACACCTGCCTAGCCGGTGGGCACTTCAGAATCGCTGCACAAGGGACTTTTGACAGGGAGCAGGACAGTCCACCTGTCACTGTCTGATGCCATATTGGCATCAGGTAAGCGACAGGTGGGCTGTCCCTCCCACCTGTCAAAGTTGGTCCATGGGGAGAGGGAGTGAGAACAGATAAAGACCAGGCCTGCAGGGCCAAAAAAGGTCCCCCACCTCAGTTCTAGAATGATACCCTAAGGGCAAGGGCCATCTCAAAACTGATTTTTGCAAGCCCTTCTGAGGGCCTTTTTTGCCTAATGGATGGGGTTTAAAAGCCATAAATAAATAAATACATCTCACTCTGCCTTGAGCCACCATTTTGCACGAAGGTTGGTGAACCTCAGGGTTCTCGTAAAAAGCAAACGAGACCCTGCAGGCTTTAAGCCCTGCCCTAGTGAGTTTGTGGCCGATGCAAGATTTGAACCGGCAGCCTCCCACATCACAGCCTGTTCTCTTAGCAGCTACTCTGCACCAGCCTCTTTATCCCTTAATGGAAGGAATGGGGGACCTTTGGCCCTCCAGCTGTTGCTAAACTACAGCTCCCATCAGCCCCAGCAAGCTTGGCCAATGAACAGAGACGACGGGAGTTGTAGTTCAGCAACAACTGGAGGGCCAAAGGTCCCCCACACCTGCCTTATGGGGAAAGGGTGTCGTTCAGAGATACAGCACCTGCATTGCATGCAGAAGGTCCCAGATTCAATCCCAAGGTAGGGCTGGGAGACGCTCCCTGTCTGAAACCCTGGAGAAATGTTGCCAGTCCGTGTAGGCAGTACTGAGCTAGACAGATCAATGGTCTGACTTGGAAGAAGGCAGCTTCACGAGTTCAGGGTTCAGGAGACGTTCGCAAACGTGACTGAGCAGTGCATCTCCACAGAAGAGTGACGCAACCCAACAGTTTTTGTTTTGGCCCAAGCCCAACCCTCAATGTTATTAAATAGGCTTTCTGGTTCTGCAGGCACCACAGAGGATGAGGAGAAAACCTAGATATGTTCAGCTGGGGAGATTCATATTCTGTAGGCTATGGAAATAGCTTCCTAATCCAGAGGGCAGAGAACAATAATATTTCTATGCCTGTCTCAACAACCCGCCAAGGATGAGAGGAAACAAATAGGCTCATGCCAGATCCGCTCTCTTGGTTAGAAGGATGGCATGGTAGCAAGCCGGTGGCGCCCTCTACTGGTGACCAGGGGGGATTATATATATATATATAACTTACCATGTGAAGTCTCGCGAAAAGCCTTTTCAATCTCTTTCAACAGTTCTTCTGCTAGGGCGGGCAAAGTGGCATCCATCACGAGCACACACCATGGGGGGGTTCTCTGGCAGAAAAAACAAGCACACACACAGGCCTGTTATGAAAAGATAATAACAAAGTGATCTTCATTTCCCAGAAGAGGGAGGGGGGAGAGGAATGAGAGAGACCCCCCTATTTATTTATTGTTCATAAATCTTGCATTTTGTTTGTTTTTCATTAAAAGGGAAAGCCTTTCAAATATCTTCCTAATGCCGGGAAACTGGAAACCCCACAAATATTTATTAAGCTTCACCTTTTACTTCACAGAGTTTCAGGCCAGAAGGGTAAAACAAAATAAAAGGCATTCTCCAGTCCCAAATGAGGACCCACAGATCAGCTCTGCCCTCTCGCTAGTTAGGGTCACAGAGAAGGTCAAAGCAGCTGGTAGTACAACCCTAAATTAATTCTGAAGAAAATTGCACCGGAGGTCACAAGTTGTTCTCCCTGCCCCATGGATACAGAAAAGAAGATAAAATCTCTGGATGAAATTGACTAAGCGGATGCCTTCTGCCCCTTTTATTCCTGGCACTGTTGTAGGGACTTCCAGAAGTTGTCAGGACTCCCAACTTCCACCATACCGCCCCCCAGCACTTGCCATGCTGGCTTGAAGGGAGTCTAGCAACATCTAAGGGGCCACAGCTTGCCCCCTGCCCCTTACTTTAGGACTAGCTCAGCAAATTGCCCATCATCTAGATGCTTTTGTGGGGGGAGGTAGTGTTAGAAACAAACAAAAAAAGGAATGAGAAGGAAAGAGAGTGAAATGGGATGGTTTTTGAAGGAAAGAAGAGAAAGTGATATAGTTTAGCTTGGCTGCTGTTCCTTAAAAAAAAAAGGGGGGGGAGTCAATTTCTTCCTGCCCAAGAGATTGCGCTCGATTATTTAAATGCATTGCATGTTTGGCAAATAGAGAGCAACAATTCTGGCAAGAGGCAAAGCCAGAGATCCTGGGATTCTGACCTCTGGGGATATAAATATTTGAGATGAACAGACAGACGTCTGGCACGAGGCTTCCCCTCCTTGCCGGTCAGCAAAACCCAGACAGAGCACCAAGCGGAGGCAGAGGTGCATCCCTGAAAACAATCAAATGTAGCCAAATCCTTGGAACGGGACATCCCCGTGCTGACATGTGGAAACAGAGGCATTAAGAGGGTGCTGGCAAAAAAAGCCAACTGTGTCATCGTAGATTCCTGTACGTCTGGGGCAGCGTTTTTGGAAACAGCAGCCTTATCTTCCCCGTAACAGCACTTCCCAATTCGTGCATCAGGCCATCAGCCATCTAATTTTTGAGATGTGACACACATTATACTTGTAAAAATATATATTATGCACCTGTACAAAAAAAATGAGTAATCAAAAGAATAAAAAATGATATTATTCTTATTGCAGTAGCTTCACTGGATGTCCTCAAGTTCTAGTATTATGGGAGGAGAAGGTTTCTCTTGTCCTTTTCTTTTTGCACACAATGTATAATTACATATATGATCTTAAGAGGCACTCCTTTACACACAAGATAAAATCTATCTTGAATGATGGCAAATGCCATCTTTGTTTTTCTTTTATAATCACCATTTAAATCAAGCCAATGCAGCTATAGCCCATGCAAGTTTGCTTGGAAGTATGTCCCAACGATTTCATAGGGATTTAGTCCCATGTAAGTGTGTGCAGAACTGTAGCAATCCTATGCAATTCTATTACTAGGCAATATGCACCGTTGAACTTAGTGGGATGTACTCCTGAGCAAGCATGCGTTCAAATTTGTGCACTAAACTGACTACACATTGCAGCCTGAGTTCATACGGGTACTTTATGGTACTTCAAATGCCTATGTAATAAAATGTGCAGAAAATTTAAAGCTACGTTGGATTCAACTGTGGAAAGGCATAACACCAGCTTTATAATAAAATTATCAGGGTGGGTGATAGAAATAACGTTGGCGTTCACAAAAAGAGTACTGCAGCTTAGCACTAGTTATTTGGTATAATTTGTACAAATTATCACACTTTGTCAGCTCAAGCTGGTATTTTTTACTTCATTTTTCAGTTCCCTCTCCTCAAAACTCCACTTTTATTTTCTTCTTGGGTTTTTTGTCTGAGGTCTGTAATAGAAGCTTAATACATTACATTGGAACCTCTCTTTTATTTTTTAGTGGATTGAAAAACAGGATTAAAAAGAGTCAAGCTTCTAGCCCTTATGGCTCTCAGAGAAGTTAGAAAACAATCTGGACAACCAGCAGCAGCAACTGTTTTGGTCGCCTTATGCAGCCCTAACCATGTCTACTCAGAAGTAAGCCCTATTGAATCAAACAGGGCTAAAACTCCTGGATTAGTGGGGTGAGCATTGCAACCTCAGCCATTTTTACACATTTTGGGATTCCCAGGCTGCCAAATCGTCACGCCCCACCACAAAGCAATCAGAAATTAAGCCAAAGGATATGCTTTTTTAATTCTGTGTGTGCAATCCTATATTGCAATTATTAATTTAGAATTTAATAGCCATTTTATTTTGCATCATTTCTTTCGGGTGGTAAGCCTGAGGGAAGAGACCTTTTTATTGACATCTAAGGAGTTCCCCCCCCCCGTGGAAAAGCTATGCAAAGATGCTTTAAACAATGGCATATATGTGTTTCAATTATTTATTTCTTTACTATTTATTATTATTATTACTTCTTTCAAATATTTACACAAACATTTTGGAATTTTTACAAAATTGCACATGTGTATTAAATTTGGGATTGTTATAGAAACTTACTGATACCTCGATTCTTTGGGAAAGTGATTACTCGTCTAGTTTAAATATAAAAATAAATGGATGGAGGAGCCTACTCCACCCCCGTTGCCTAGCAACAGCATACTAACCCCTCCTCCCAGCGCTGGCAAAGAACGCACGCGCCACCACAAGGCTCGGGAGAGGCTAACCTCAGTCACGTGACTCCAGATTCTCCTCAGACGCAAGGCGGGAAAAAAAAGGCGCGACGGCAACACCAGCGAAAGATTAAACTGCGCGCTGTATTTTTTCTAAAAAGGGCATGTGCCTTTACAGCCAACCAGTAAGCACTCATCCCGGAAGTGGAGGGGAGAGCACTGAGATAGAGAAAAAAAGTGACAATCCAATATGCTTGAGGAGAAAACGTCTTAACTCCTTATGGCTTTAATGGGTTCTTGTTGTTTTCTCCTCAAGCTCCACGCCCCCAGAGGCGGCAAAATGTAGCTAAACTAAAACGCTATATTTTTCCACCCCGGAAGAGGGCCAAAGCAAAAAAAAAAAAGTCCAAACTTACCCCTGAAGCTACCGAGTAGCAGTTTAAAACATAAGTCTATCAAAACGGAGCGGAAGTCACGTGCCAGGGACCGCGTTTTCATTTTTTCGCTCGTTCCCACCCCCCCTCTTATCACGTGCAGGGGGAGTGACGTCGTCACTGTCAAAGTCACCCACCTCATCTTAAAGGACCATGTCGCTCTCGCTGCTTCTGCTGCCTCGCAGGGGCCTGTTACTGGCGGCTGCCGCTGTGGGAAGGCGCAGCCTGTCGCAGGCGAGGCCTCGCCGGAGCGGAGACCGAACCCGGCCCCATGCAAAGAGCCGCCTGACGGGAACGGCTGGAGCCGCTACCTTGGTGGGCAGCCTCAGCCTATCAGGTAGAGAGGGCGGGGCCAACGGCGAGGGGCGGGGCTTCCACGGTGTGGGCGGGGCTCCCATTGGGCACCGAATGTAGTAAACGTGCAGAGGGGGAAGGTCTGTGCCCTAGAATGTTGAGTTGGCTTAGCCAGCCTGGTTATGATTAGGAGTGAAAAGAAAAAGGAACGAATAATAACAGCCCTTAGTAAGACTTCTGTTCTTAAGGCTTGCCAGGAGAGTTGCTGCTAATATTTACTGCTTTAGTAATCAGCCATTAATTTGTTTTTATTTCGAAATCTGCAAACCGCTTGTAACGTTCAAGGAATATCTGGGCGGTGTATAAAAACTATGAAACAAAAGCAGTGATAGGACAGTATTAAAAAAACACTTCTTCAAAAAAATCAACACTGCAGAATTAAAAATGGTTAAAAATTAGTTTATTTATAAAAAATAAATATTTGTATACCGCTATTAAAAACATCGAAGCGGTTGACAACACGTTTGTAAAAACCCAACAATAGTGAGGCAGCAGATTAGGAGATGTTCCTTAGTGGCCTTGTTTGGTTAGCCCCTCTGCAGAGAAATGTTTCTGTTTTCCCAGGGCTGCAAACAAAAGCACTAAAAACACTTTAAAACATCATAAAAACAGACATTAAAATACATAAACAAAACAACTTTAAAACTTTTTAAAAATGGCTTTGAAGACTTTTTTTTAAAGGTTAAAAATGTGGGGTTTTTTTTAAAAAAAGGTTTAAAAGCATATTAAAAAGCAATTTCAACAGAAGCAGACTGGAACAAAGTCTCAACTTAAAAGGCTTGTTGAAAGAGGATTCATTTTCATGAGGATTTTTTTTTAAAAAAATTGCAGATCGCTGTAGAAATGTAGAAAACTAAATTTAACATTGGAAAAATGAGGAACTGATTGAACCGAAACAGCCAGATCTTTCCTCCTGCACATGAGCCTTCCTCTGCACTGAGACGATACTCAAGGGGACCAGCTTTCTTTCTCTGTTTCTAGTGTTTTCTATGTTCTCCCGCAAAGCGGAGAAAGAGAAGCAAGGAGAGGAAGGCCAGAATGAGGAGACTGAAGAAGACACCATTATTTTTTTGCTGAAGAAAGCCAAGGTGAGGCTCTGGGGCTAAATTGGGAAAGCGGAAGTGAGGCACATGAGTTGGCCCATTGGCCTTGCCAGCTGGGGATGATGGGAGTTTGAGTGCAAAACATCTGGAGAGCACCACGTTAGCCATCCCTTTGCTAAACAGACGGGTTCGCCTGACCTGGTACAAGGCAGCTTCCTCTCTTCTGATGGTTTGGGAAATGTTCAAACTGTACCATACAGAGCATTGGCTGGAGGGTGTGTGTGTGTGTCTGCATTTGCCAGCGATGCGGGTTTTCCGGGGAAAAGTTCAGATGGACAGGAAAATGTTCCGTTTCCATCAGGAAATTTTCTGATTATTATTATTATTATTATTATTATTTATTAAACTTATATACCGCCCGACTAGCAATAGCTCTCTGGGCGGTGAACAACAAAAAATACAATAAAATTACACAGTAATACAACAGAGCATATAAAAAGTACAAAATCTAAAATCAGATTACAACACATTTAAAATTAAAATTAAATTAACTTAAATTAAAATGCCTGGGAGAAGAGGAAGGTTTTAACTTGGCGCTGGAAAGATAATAATGTCGGCGCCAAGCGCACCTCCTCGGGGAGACTATTCCACAGTTCGGGGGCCACCACTGAGAAGGCCCTAGATCTTGTCACCACCCTCCGGGCCTCCCTATGAGTCGGAACCCGGAGGAGGGCCTTCGTAGTAGACCATAGTGTACGGGCGGTTCATATCGGGAGAGGCGATCCAACAGGTATCGTGGTCCCGCGCCGTATAAGGCTTTATAGGTTAATACCAACACTTTGAATCTGGCCCGGAAGCATATTGGAAGCCAGTGCAGGCAAGCCAGAACAGGTGTTATATGCTCAGACCGCTTGGTCCTTCTAAGCAATCTGGCCGCCGCATTTTGCACTAGCTGAAGGTTCCGAACTGTCTTCAAAGGTAGCCCTACATAGAGCGCGTTGCAGTAGTCCAAACGCAAGGTTACCAGAGCATGTACCACTGATGTGAGGTCCTCCTTACTCAAATATGTTGTGGCTGTGCCTTGTTCCGGTCCTTCTCATACCCGCAGGGTTGTTGGTTGTCCTCTCAGCCAACTCTCAGATCTCCAGCTGCTGCTTTTTAATGCCAGATCGGTTCATAATAAAAAACCCCTCGTCCATGATTTGATTATGGACAAGGCAGCCGATCTGGCATGCATAACCGAGACCTGGGTGGGCGAACAGGGAGGAGTTAGTCTCTCCCAGATCTGCCCACCGGGGTATTTGGTTCAGCATCATGGTAGATCTGAGGGTCGGGGAGGTGGGGTTGCTGTGGTCTATAAGAGTTCCATCTCACTCACCAAGCACCATGTCCATACAACTACTGGTCTGGAATGTTTGCACCTTGTGTTGGGCCAGAGGGACAGACTAGGAATCCTTTTGGTGTACCGCCCACCTTGCTGCCCAGTGGCTTCCTTAACTGAGTTGACGGAAGTGGTCTCGGAGATATTGTTGAGATCCCCTAGACTATTAGTACTGGGGGATGTCAACATTCATGCCGAGGCTACTTTGTCTGGGGCGGCTCAGGACTTCATGGACTCCATGACAACCATGGGGCTGTCCCAATATGTTAGTGGCCCAACGCATATATTGGGGCATACACTCGACCTTATTTTTGTTACTGGACATGGGGATAGTGATCTGGATGTGGGGAGTTTTACATCTCTCCCTTTGTCATGGACAGATCACTGCTTGCTGAAGTTTAGACTTTCAGCGACCTTTTCCCTCCGCAAGGGTGGGGGACCTATTAAATTGGTCCGCCCCCAGAGACTAATGAATCCTGAAGGTTTTCAAAGGGCTCTGGGGGATTTTCCGGCTGATAGGACCAGCGCTCCTTTTGAAGCCCTGGTTAATCTGTGGAATGCGGAGATGGCCCGGGCTGTCGACACGATCGCTCCTGTGCGCCCTCTCCTTTGCAGAGCTCATTCAGCTCCTTGGTATACTCCAGAGTTGAGGGCGATGAAGCAAGATAGGAGGCGGCTTGAGCGGAGATGGAGACGAACTCCTGATGAATGCAACTATACGCTGGTTTGTGCTTTCACCAAGCGGTATACAGGAGCGGTGAGGGCGGCGAAAAAACAATATTTCGCCGCCACTATTAAGGCATCTCTCTCCCGCCCAGCGGAGCTTTTTAGAGTTGTCCGAGGGCTACTCCATCTAGGCCTTCAGGACACTGTAGATACTTCGGTGGCCCGCTGCAATGAGTTTGCTGAGCACTTCCAGCATAAGATCTTATGCATTCGTCGGGACCTAGACTCTCATTTTATAGCAGTTAACCCTAGTGAGGTGTCTGGTGCACAGTCTAGTCATATTTTGTTGGATGAGTTTCAGTTGGTTCAGTTCGAGGACGTGGTCAAGGTGCTTGGACAGGTACGTGCAACCACTTCGGTACTCGATCCTTGCCCCTCTTGGCTAATAAAAACTGGCAAGGAGGGAACAGTTGGCTGGGCCAGGGAAGTGATAAATGCCTCCTTGTGAGAGGGAGTGGTCCCTGGCTGTCTGAAGGAGGCAGCAGTGAGACCACTCCTGAAAAAGCCTTCCCTGGACCCAAAGGTTTTCAGCAGCTACAGACCAGTGGCAAATGTTCCATATCTCGGCAAGATCTTGGAACGAGTGGTTGCTGGCCAGCTCCAGGCGCTATTGGATGAAACCGATTATCTAGATCCATTTCAATCGGGTTTCAGGCCCGGTTTCGGCACTGAGACGGCCTTGGTCGCCCTGTTTGATGATCTATGTCGGGAGAGAGACAGAGGGAGTGTAACTCTGTTGATTCTCCTTGATCTCTCAGCGGCTTTTGATACCATCGACCATGGTATCCTTCTGGAGAGACTCGCGGAGTTGGGAGTTGGAGGCACTGCGTGGCAGTGGTTCCGCTCCTACTTGGCGGGCCGTCTCCAGAAGATAGTGCTTGGGGAACATTGCTCGACACTGTGGGTACTCCAATATGGGGTCCCGCAGGGTTCGGTTTTGTCTCCCATGCTTTTTAACATCTATATGAAGCCGTTGGGTGCGGTCATCAGGAGTTTTGGAGTGCGTTGTCACCAGTACGCTGATGACACGCAGCTCTACTTCTCCTTTTCATCTTCCTCAGGTGAGGCGGTCAATGTGCTGAACCGTTGCCTGGCCGCAACAATGGACTGGATGAGAACTAACAAACTGAGACTCAATCCTGATAAGACTGAGATGCTGTTGGTGGATGGTTTTTCCAATCAGATGGTGGATACATATCCTGTCCTGGATGGGGTTACACTCCCCCTAAAGGAACAGGTTCGTAGTCTGGGAGTCGTTCTAGACTCTTCCCTGTCACTTGAGGCTCATGTAGCCTCTGTGGCACGGAATGCGTTCTACCAACTTCAATTGGTAGCCCAGCTACGTCCCTACCTGAGTAAGGAGGATCTTACATCAGTAGTACATGCTCTGGTAACCTCACGTTTGGATTACTGTAATGCGCTCTACGTAGGGCTACCTCTGAAGACGGTTCGGAAGCTACAGCTGGTGCAAAATACGGCGGCCAGACTGCTAACAAGAACGAAGCGGTCTGACCATATAACACCTGTTTTGGCCCGCTTGCACTGGCTTCCAATACGCTTCCGGGCCAAATTCAAAGTGTTGGTATTAAGCTATAAAGCCTTATACGGCGCGGGACCTCAATATCTGTCGGAACGCCTCTCCCGCTATGAACCGGCTCGTACACTACGGTCTGCTACGAAGGCCCTCCTCCGGGTCCCGACTCATAGGGAGGCCCGGAGGGCAGTGACAAGATCAAGGGCCTTCTCAGTGGTGGCCCCCGAACTATGGAATAGTCTCCCCGAGGAGGTTCGCCTGGCGCCGACACTATCATCCTTTCGGTGCCAGGTTAAAACCTTTCTCTACTCCGAGGCATTTTAATTTTTTGTTAATGATTGTAATGTTTGTAATTTGATTTTAGCCTTTGCTGTTTTTAGACTGTGAAATTTGATTTTAGACTGATGTTTTGTATTATATTGTATTTTATTGTATCTATGTTCACCACCCAGAGAGCTATTGCTAGTCGGGCGGTATATAAGTTTTAAAAATAAATAAAATAAATAAATAGGGACGTAGTTGGGCTACCAACCGAAGTTGGTAGAACGCATTCCGTGCCACCGAGGCTACATGAGCCTCAAGTGAGAGGGAAGAGTCTAAAACGACTCCCAAACTACGAACCTGCTCCTTTAGGGGGAGTGTAACCCCATCCAGGACAGGGTATATATCCACCATCCGATCAAAGAAACCATCCACCAACAGCATCTCGGTCTTGTCAGGATTGAGCCTCAGTTTGTTAGTTCTCATCCAGTCCATTGTCGTGGCCAGGCAATGGTTCAGCACATCAACAGCCTCACCTGAAGAAGATGAAAAGGAGAGGTAGAGTTGCGTGTCATCAGCGTACTGATGACAACGCACTCCAAAACTCCTGATGACCGCGCCTAACGGCTTCATGTAGATGTTAAAAAGCATGGGAGACAAAACCGAACCCTGCGGGACCCCACATTGGAGAACCCACGGCGTCGAGCAATATTCCCCAAGCACTACCTTCTGGAGATGGCCCGCCAAGTAGGAGCGAAACCACTGCCAAGCAATGCCTCCAACTCCGAACTCCGCGAGCCTCTCCAGAAGGATACCATGGTCGATGGTATCAAAAGCCGCTGAGAGATCAAGGAGAATCAACAGAGTTACACTCCCTCTGTCTCTCTCCCGACATAGATCATCAAACAGGGCGACCAAGGCCGTCTCAGTGCCGAAACCGGGCCTGAAACCCGACTGAAATGGATCTAGATAATCGGTTTCATCCAATAGCGCCTGGAACTGGCTAGCAACCACTCGTTCCAAGATCTTGCCCAGGAATGTAGTCAAACATTGTAGTCACTGTAGTCAAACAAAGCTCAAGGACACCACTTTAGGGCATCAGAAAATTGACAATTGGCTAAGCGGGCTGTGGATGATGGGAGCTAGAGTCCAACAACATCTGGGGAGCCCAAGCCTAAAGAACGCAGCCCTAGAGAGCAGCGGATGATCGGAGGTGTCAGCAAAGACCCTGATCCTTTAAACACACAGTCGCCCTTTTAAAAAACAGCCCACCCAAAGCTCCTGTTATTACTTTTATTTATTAATTGCCTTCCGTGTATATATCTCAAGGCAATGCATAAAATACAATAACAATAACAGAAGATGAGTTTTAAAACAAAACAAAATGGATACTCTATGGCAGAGACCTTTCCATCCAGCTGGCAAAGCTGGATGGAACAAAAATGTCTTCAGTTGTTTCTGGAAAGTGCAGATTGCGGGTGCCTGTCATATCCCAAGAGGGATACTATTCCTTATAATAGGATCAGCCACACTGAAAGCCGGTAGAGCGCATTTTTGAGACCTTTGGCACTTGCAGGAGAAGCTCTCCTGCAGACTACAGTGACCTACTGGCATTATAAGGGATAAAGCAGTCGCTCAAGTAGCCTGGCCCTGAGTGGTACAGGGCCTTTTAGGTTAGTACCAAAAAACCTTGAATGTGGCCCAGCAGCCGGTGCAAATCCCACCATCAAGGTGTTATATTACCAGTCTGCACTTGGTGGTTTAAGTCTCATGGTGGTGGTTTTTCTCTCCTCTGTAGCTCAGCATCATGAAAGGAGAGTTGGAAGAAGCTGAGAGGCTCCTTCACGAAGCTGCTGGACTCTCGCACCAGTCGGACAACAAGAAAGCTATTATTTATACATACGACACGGTTAGTTCAGGAACTGCTTAAAATCCTACAATGAAGTGACATTGGAGGCATATACATTTTTTCTGGGAGGAAGGGAGGATGTAAATTTAATAAATAAATTTAAAAAATGAATACATGCTTTTAATAATAATAAAAAATAATAATAACTACTTCCCACAAAGCATCCCAAAGCAGTTTATAATCCAATGAAAAACATATATAGAAAAAATGCATAGATAAAACCAGTTAAAATATTTGATATATTGTTGTTGTTATTTATTAAATTTTTGTCCCGTCCTTCCTCCCAAAGAGAGCCCAAGGTGGCAAACAGATGACAGCACTAAAAACATATTTACAAACATCTTTTAAAAACATTCCAGTACAGATACAGATGGGGATAAGGTATCTACTTAAAAGGCTTATTGAAAGAGGAAAGTTGTCGGTATATATATATAGAATCTAACCCATAAAATCAATTCATATCCAATAGATACCAAGTGGGATAAAAATCTTTGCTTAGGAGGCTTGTTGAAAGAGGCACGTGAACAGCCGCCGCAACGGCAGTAGAGAAGGCACTTTTTACTGTTCCTGGGGTTTGCTCTGGAGGGACCCAGTTGCAGGTCCTGCTCCCAGTCAAAGGGCGGTTGGGAAATGAGGATTCAGGGCTCTGTGTTTGGCCTTGGATCTTTGGAACTCCCTGCCCCTTCACTTAACCTTCTTCTTTCCCCAGCCAACAACTTTCCTGTTTAGACAAGCAGTTTGTCTGTGCTGTCTTAAGTTGAGGTTTTATTGTGTTATGATTTTTAGTGCCTTTTTTTTGTAGTGGTTTTGAAAATGGTGCAAGTAGGGCTGTGGGCTGGCTGAAAAAATATCCATTGATGTCTTGTGTGTTAACTATTTGACCTATTGTCAGTTATATTTGCAGAGGAGGGAAAACCAATGTTTCTGAAGCCAGAAGCAGGCTTATTTTGTTATCGGGATGATGCCCTGTGCATCACCTTAGAACAGAGTGGGAGAACTATTTCCAGTCCGAGGGCCACATTCCTTTCTGGGCAACCTTTCAGGGGCCAAATGCCAGCTGGTGAGGGTCAAAGTCTAGAGAGAGGCTGTGATCTGGGAGGGAGTCCCAAGGTCCAAATAGAGAGGTCTGGAGGATCATATTTGACCCCCGGCCCTGAGGCTCCAAACCCGTGATGCACCCACAGATGGTGGAAATATTATCACCCATTGAGTTGGATTGGAAAGGGTGAGAAAATGTCTCCACGTGCAGAAATGGGTGCAGAGCGCAAAATTCAGCAACATTACACTTTAGCTTACGTTCAAAATAATCAAATGTGCGCAAATTTTTGGCCCTTGTTTTCCATCTAGGGCAGTACCTATTGAGATCTCTGCAGGGAGAAAGCGAGAGTGTACGTGCGCAAAATGTCCTCTGAAAGATTCTAAGCAGACCCTTTGTTTGGTATGTTCTAGATGGCGAATTTGGCTTTTTTGAGGGGGCAGCTGGACCACGTAAGTAAATTCCAGAAGACACCCAGTTCCTGTTGCTTACAGACTGGGGAGTGACTGGGACTGGCTCTCCTAGGGATGGGCAAAGCTCTCAATTTTGGTTTCTCACGGTTTCTCATTTTCCAATCTTAAATTCAGTTATCTTATAAAATAATAAAAAAATTAAAGTTCCATTCTCCAACTTTCCACATCAGTTTGCAATTTTTTATTTTTAAAAAGTCCTCACAAAAATGTGTTTGCATTCAAGTGCAAATTTCTTCTGATGGACACAGTTTGCTCGTCTGACAATTGCCCCTTTTGTCCTCAGGCAGAAAAACTTTTCAAAGCGGCAATGAGCTACCTGCTGGCTGGAGACATGAAGCAAGTAAGGATTTTTTTCCTCCACTAGAAACTTGTCCTGATCTGATCCCAGATGCCTGGCATCCTAGAAATGCAGATAATATTTGATGTATGTGAGACAGATTTTTTTTTAAAATTGTGATAATTTGGTAGAGGAGGAAGATGACAGAGCTAAGTCTCAGGTTTAATTGTTAAGAAGCTTGTGTTGTGTTTATTTAGCAACTATTTAATTATTTAAATTTAATTATTTAATTATACATACTTCCCTTCTTCAAAAGGCCACATTTTTACCCACAGTAAACCCATTGAAATTAGTGGACCCGTTAGTCAGGACCATTATTTTCAATGGGCTTACTCTGAGTAGGACTGGCATTATTATTTATTTATTATTTATTTATTGCACTTTTAGACCGCCCTTTAGCGACAAGCTCTCAGGGCAGTGTACAACAAGATAACCATTGGAGACAACCCATAATAAACGTAATATAAATGTATAACATTTATTTGACCTATTATTAAATTTATATCCTGCCCTTCCTCTCAAATGGAGCACAGGGTGGCAAACAGTGATAACACATTAAAAAAATACCTTTTAAAAAAAAATCTTAAAAAGCAATTCCAACACAGACTGGGGTAGGGTCTCCACTGAAAAGACTTGTTGGAAGAGGAAGGTCTTCGGCAGGTGCTGAAAAGATAACAGAGATGGCACCTGCCTAATATTTAAGGAGAGGGAATTCCAAAGAGTTGGTGCCACTATACTAAAGGTCTGCTTCCTATGTCATGCGGAACGGACCTCCTGATAAGATGGTACCTGCAGGAGGCCCTCAGAAGATGATCTTCAGGTATCCTGGTCCCATGCTGCATGCCTCTACAATACAAAAGTTAAGACAGTTATATAAATACAATTCATAATGATGAGCAATGCCTAGTCCATAACACTAGATAATACACAGATGAGTAACAGAAAATAAGCAACTGGGTCAAATAATTCACAATGTCAATAAGTGTCTCATAGCGTAAGTCACCATCTACTCTCCTCAGGTGCACTTATTAAAAATACACATTTAAAACATCATTATGGAAAAAATGGAATATTGCAGACAACAGGACTGTAGTTCTGTGTAATCTGGAGAGGGCCATAGCTCAGTGGTAGAGTATCGGCTTTGCATGCAGAAGACCCCAATGGCATCTCCAAGGAGGACTGAGAATGTCCCCCTGGTTGGGCCGCTGCAGACGATCCTGAACTCGAAGGACCAGTCATCCGGCTCTCTATAAGGCAGCTTCCTGTGTTCGTGTTGAATCAGTCCTTAATTCAGAACCATGAAGACTAGAATCGTGCTTTGTTTTGGGGGGAAGGCCGGTAGCCCAGTGGCAGAGCACCTGCTTTGCATGCAGAAGGCCCCAGGTGCCATGCCTGGCATCTCCAGTTAAGCAGCTGGGCAAGAGTTGCTAGGAAAGACCTGTCTGTACCCGACACCCTAGTGAGGCATTGCCAGTTTGTGGGCTCAGCGGACCAACAGGTGGATCTGGTGATAAGAGGGAGAGACGAGAGCGCCCTGTGCGGCACTGCCTTCTTCCCACGCCCTCACTGGAGCATGCTTCCGTCACGCGCTGATGTGGGGACCCTCCCCAGGGTTTGGAGAAAGGGACGCTGGAACAAGGACAGGCCGGCTCAAACTCCGAATGGCATGGCTTTTGCGGCGGCAGGCAGGGCAACGAGCAATCCTAGCCGGCTCACGTCTTGCAGCCTTCCTCCTCCATCTTTCCCTGCCTTCCAGGACGACAATGCCATCATCGAGATGTCCCTCAAGCTGGCCAGCATCTACGCCGCACAGGAGCAGTAAGTTGAATCTCCCAGAGGTGAGGGGCGGGAGGAGCTCCCCACGGCCCCCGCTGCGGCTTCTGAGATTTCAGTAGTCGTTTCCCACGCATGGGGAAGCCCCATAGCTCAGTCATAGAGCATATGTTTTGCGTGCAGAAGGTTCCAGGTTCAGTCCTTGGCATCTCTAGGTAAAGCTGGGAACATTTGCAGCCTGAAATCCAGAGAGCCGCTGCCAGTCAGTGTAGACAGTGCTGAGCTAGATGGACCAATGGCCTGACTCAGTGTAAGGCCGCAATCCAGTACACACTTACCTGGGAGGAAGTCCTATTGAACCCAACAGAGCTTACTTCTGAGTGGACGTATTGGATTGCAGCCTAAGGCGGCTTCCTGTGTTTTCTATCCCTTGGCAGCCATGAGGCCTACTAACTTGCAAGAATGATAATGACGATGATAAAAATAATAAAGCGGATATTTCCAAGAATCAAAACTGTGTGTGCAAGACCGCTTCCCACGAGGCTCTCTGTGCTTCTACAGCATAGATCCAATTTATTTTATTAATTGTAAGAGATGGGAATTGAGTTCTTGAGCAAGGTTTTAGGCAATACCTAGTGCAACGCCTTCATAAAAGAGGAGTTCCCTTGTGCGTGAGAGGAATCAAGAATGCCTATTAAAATGGCACTTGCCACCTGCATTTTCTCTTATTATTTTTTTTTAATCAAGAGTCCGATGGGATCCTGGAGATTACCTAGTCTAACCCCCTGTCCAGGAATCTTGCACGTACATCATCCCTGACAGGCAGCCACCCAGGCTCTGCTTTAAATACCTCCAAGCAAAGGGGAGGTAGAGTCCACAACCTTGCAAAGGCGGGCTGCTCCACTGCTGAACAATTCATCCAGTTTCTCGTAATGTTTAGCCAAAATCCGCTTCCTGGCCCTTTCCAGTTACTGGTTCAGGCACAATAAAGAACAAGCCTGAGTGACAGTCCTTCAGATACTTGAAGACCACCATCATGTCTCTCCAGGCTAGCCTACCTGGCTCTTTTAGCCATTGTTCCAGGTCTTTCACCATCCTGGTTGCCTTCTCGTAGACATTCTTCAGTCAGCCAATGTCCTAGAACGGGACACAGTGCTCCGAATGTGACCTGACTAGTGCAGAATACGAACATCATTTAAAAAAAAAAAAGCTGCCCGATTAATTAAGACATCTTTTTAGACAATTTTGTTACTAAGTTTGTGAATCGCCTTCTACATACATGTCCCAAGGCGATTTACAGACATATGCTAAAATAATTTAAAATCGTTTTACTTTGTTCCCTGATCTAGGGTTGACAATATTCACTGAAGAGCGGGCTATGAATCCCGTAAATAAATGGAGGAAAACAGTAGAAGAACTACAGGTTTTGAAAGCAGGAAATGAACATCTGTCCTTTCCACCTAGCTCAGGTGTGGAGAATCCTTTGGCCCTCCAAACGTTGCTGACCTAAAGCTCCCAGCATCCCTGCTAGCAGCTGAGAGTTATAGTTTAGCAACATCTGGAGGGCCAAAAGGTTCCTCCACACCTGAGCAGCTGGAAAAGCTTGTTGAAACAAAAATGTCTGCAATTGTTCCTGGAAAGCACCAATAAAGTTTCATTTAATTAATGTAAGCAATGTGGCCTTAAAAACATCCCCACACAGCTAAGGGGATATGATTTAGCTCACCATTTTTGGATTGCGATGGAGTCTCCCCTCCCCACCCCTCACTTATTTTTTTTCTGTTGGTTAGGCACAAGTTGGCCTTGGCTGGCTACGAGTTCTGCATCCTGACCCTGGAAGAGAAGATAGCCAAGCAAAAGGACATGCCCGCCGATGGTTTACCAGGTATGGGAAGGACCATAGCTCAGCAGCAGAGCATCTTCTTTGCATGCAGAAAGTCAATGCAAGGCATCTCCAGGGAATGCCCCCCGCCTGAAGCCCTGAGAGCTAGATGGACCAGCGGTGTGGTTTGGTATTAAGGCCTCTGTTCTTCATAGGAGTTGGGTAGCAATCCATTGTAGCAAGGCGCCAGCTGCCTGCTTATTGTTTTCACCTGAACGTTCTTGGTGTTTGCCAATACTGGGGCTGTGGTCCAGCAACCAACACAATAAACCGCAGGGTCTAAAGCCTGAAGCCTGGTATCATCAAAGACGACAAACACGAATGTCGGAAGAGCCCTGCACCTGAATCAGGCCAAAGGGGGGGGGCCATCATAGTCCTGTTCTGACAGTGGCCAACCAGATGACAGGTGTAACTACATGCTACCCTCACTGATGGCGAGTGAAGTCAAATGGAGAGTGAGGGCAGTGTGATATAAATAAGATCCTGGCAGGTGGATCAGGCCAAAGGGGGCCCATCCAGTCCAGCATCCTGTTGTCACAGTGGCCAAAAGGCATTTCTCTCTGGCGTTTCCTTCCACCAACTAACATCAAGAGTCTGGCTACTGGTTCAGACCAAAGGCCCATCTAGTCCAGCACCCTGTTCTCACAGTGGCCAACCAGATTCCCAAACAGGAAGCCCAAAAGCAGGACCTGAGTGCAGCAGCAATGCTCTCCCCACTTAGGATCCCCAGTACCTGGCATTCAGAAGCATCCTGCCTCCGACAGTGCAGGGAGAACAAAGCCATCGTGGCTAGTAGCCATCGGTAGCCCTACCTTCTGTGAATTGGCTTAATCTTTTAAAATAATTTGTTGGTGGCCCTCAGTGCCTCCTGGGGGAGCAAACTTCATCGTTTTAACTATCCGCAATGTGAAGAAGTCCTTCCTTTTGCTGTCCTGAACCTTCTAACATTCTTTGGGTGGCCCCAAGTTCCAGTATTTAGGAGAGAGAAAAACTTCTCACCCCCCACTTTCTCCACCCCATGCATCGTTTTGTACTCCTCTGTCGTGCCTCTCCCTGCCCTGCTTATTCACCTGTTCCCTAAATTAAAAAGGCCCAAATGTGTTGGTCTCCTTTTTTTCACTCAGAGGGAGGTTTCATGACCCCTCCTGGCCTCCCCTCAACAGCCCTAGGTCTGGCTGACCAAAAGAGTGACTGGTGAGGTCACCAGTAGTACAGTGGCAAGTTCAGAAGTGCAGGGTCCCTTAATGTTAGTTGTAGCCATGCCCCCTTCCTCTTTTTTGCTGTGGGGTTGAGAATGAGATCCTCGTTAAGGCCTTCTTCCACAATAGACATCCCTAGGAGCCAATAAGCATGAAAGGAGGAGAGTGTCAGCTGCTGAGAAGACTCTTCTCAGTGGCTGACTCATCTTTCACTCTGATGGCTCCAGTCATCAGGAAAGGTCAAGGAAGCATGTTAGAAGATTCTTCTCAGTGGCTAAGACACTCCCTTTTCATGCTGATTGGCTCAGAGGATGCTGGAGACACTGGGACCCTGCTCTCAAAAAAGTTAAGGGTCTAAGTCCCCCTAAGACCCTGGACAACTACACCCCTGGAGGTCACCCAGTGAGCTTCACAGCTGAGTGAGGATTTGACCCCAAGGCTGACACTCTAACCCAGAAATGAGCCCCCCCTCCAGCTGACATCCTTGCGGCCTGCCGCCCCAACTGATTTGCCTCCGTCTCCTTGCTACACCCCACTGTCTCTCTTCACCACATTCTTCGTCCTCCCTTTTCTCGTTCCCTGCAGAGGAAGAGAAGGTCGACACACTCCTCCTCCTGGGGATGACCCTCGACTCCTACGCCCGCTTCCTGCTGGCCCACGATCAGGCAGCGGTGGCCCAGAGGATGTACAAGCGGGCACTGCAGATCTCACTGGACGTTCAAGGAGAGACACACCCCCAGGTGAGGGCCAGGCAGTGGGCAGAACAGTTACTTTTAGGGTTGTGGTGCGGGAGGAAAATATGACATCTTTCTCTGCAAGCTAAGCTAGTAGACAGGGGCTATGGCTCCATGGCAGAGCGCCTGCTTTGCATGCTGAAGGCCTCAGGTTTCAGGTGACTGGAAAGATTCTGGAGAGCTGCTGCCAGCCAGAGCTGATAACACTGAGCCAAGATGGACAAGCGTGGTCTGATTTCAATGAGCTTCCTATATCGCAACTTGCATGCAAGTCAGGGATGGGGAACCGTCTTCAGCCCCAAGGGCCACATTCCCTTTTAGGCAACCTCCCAGGGGCCACATGCTTGTGGTGGGCGTGGCCAGAGGCAAAAGCGGGCAGAGCAGCAAATGTAAATGTTACCTTCTACACTCCCACCTCTCCGTCCTCCATCCAAGAGGCACGATCAGAGTTCAGGGGCACATTTCGAGCTGGCAAAAGCACTCAAGGAGGGTGCAGAGCAGGGCCAACGGGGCGTGGGCTGGGGAGAGTCCTGAGGGCCAGATGGAGAGGCACGGAGGGCTGGGGCCTGGGGCTCTCCACCCCTGACGTAAGTAGAGCCACTCCCGAAATGGGTCTCGGTTTGCTATCTAGAGGTCACCTTTGTGATCTTGGGGAGCCAATCTTGCTCTCGCTGGGAAGATAAGGCAGGTTGGCCCAGGATAAGTTTTGACAATAGACCCCCCCACTGCTGCTCTGAACCCCCCCTCCCCCCCCCAACAGACGGTGGTTGTAATGAACGATTTGGCAACCGCTCTGGACGCCCAGGGGCTCTACGGAGACGCCTACGCGCAGGCAAAGAGGGCGTCGGAACTTGCCCAGCAGACAGAGCACCCGGAAGCCCACATTGTGTTGAATAACTTAGCTGGAATCCTCATGCATAAAGGTTAGACGGAAAGGGGGGCGGCTCCAGGGCAGGAGGGGGCAGAACTGGCATCTCGTTGGGAAGCTGTAGCTGAGGGGAAAGGCAACTGCCCCATACCAGCCCACCTCTTGGTTGTATCTAACATTAATCCTACTCAGAGGAGACCCATGAAACGCCCATCAGCCCCAGCCAGCATGGCCAGGGGTGATGGGAGTCCCGCAGCGTCTGGAGGGCACCATGTGGGCTACCGCTGGCCTAGGCAGTCAGATCCTCCGCTCTGCCTCTGAAAGAGGACTGAGTAGAGGCCTTTAAGTCACGGGCTCATTTTCAGGAGGACAAAACCTAAGCTCAAGGGCGAAGAGCCCCTGCTTTGCATGCAGACTGTCCCAGGTCCAATCCCAAATGGCATCCTCAGGCAGGGCTGAGAAAGAGCCTTGTCTGAAAACCCCGGGGAACTGCTGCCAGTCAGTGTAGACAATACTAGCTAGATGGACTGATGGTCTGGCTTGGTCCACGGCAGCTTCCTGCTGTTACATTCCCCTGCTCAGGGCTCCCACCAGTAACTCCTCTCTGCACCAAGCAGGAGGCTTGTGATACCATCCTTGTAGCAAAGCTGAATAAATACCTGCAACTGAAGTAATGGCCTCCTGTCTACCTCTGCCTCAATCTTCCCTCCCCTACCTGTGGATCTAGACTGTAAGCTCCTTGAGGCAGAGGACCAGTACTATCAGGACTTAGTAAAGCACTATGTTTATAAATGGGATTACAGAACTAAATTTTATTTCTGTCGCAGGATATTAACACGGTTCCCCTTTTCTCTGCATTTATCCTCTTCCCCTCCGCAACACACAGAAGATTATTCACAGGCCAGAAAAGTCTATAAAGAAGCCCTGGCGCGGGCAGAGAAGGCAGAAGACATCACTTCTGCCCAATACATTCGGAAAGAACTGGCCGAACTCACGAGGCGGAAGAAGGAAAAAGAGCAGCCGAAATCTACGGCCGATTTTGCAGGAGAGCAGAAGTGAAGGGAGGAGTGAGAGAGAGGCAGAAATGCTTCGAGGCGTGGCGTCTGCCTCCACGTTGCAGGACCCGTGTTGTGGAAAACACAGGCAGACTCGTGAAGCATCTCTGACAAAGAGATCGTGTTGAAGGCCAAGAGGGCGGCAGGATGGGACTCTGGGAGACTGAGGGTTAGTTGTGCAATTAAAACATAACGGTGGGACTAAGCTGGGCTTCTCTGACAATGTCTTTGTGTTTGAATGGGAGAAAAGAAGCCACAGGTTAGATCCCGTCAAATAAAGATGTTTGCAGCTGAGGGATGATTTTTTTTTAAAAAAAAGTCTGCAACGTTTAGTCGGACGATTTCCACAGGCCTGCCCTGGGCACTTCCTTTGCCGAGGGGAACTACCTTGGCATTTATCTCGGAGAAGGGAGGAGGGTGTTGGGGGGCGGGGGAGAAAGTTGAGAAAGCAAAAAGGGAGAATTTGGCTCCCTGCGAGTTCTCCTCCTCGTTCACCGTTCCCAGCAGTCTGGGGAAGTCAGCTGTGGCCAGTTTCATTGTGGGGAAGGGACACAGCTCAGGTGATGCGGCTGCACGATGGTCCCGGCTCCCCTTCCTAGCAGCTCCAGGCAAGGGCTCGTCTTAGGGGATCCTGCAACACCCTCCTGTCTAATCCTAGAAACAGAAGCCTGACCCTCCAGCAAGAGAGGGCCCCTTCTGTGAACAGGCCTGGAAATGGGATGACCTGGCGGCTGCAGGGAAGAGACCTCTTGTGTGTCGCCGTCTCTCTTGTGGCCCATTCAGGAGAAGTCGGTCCAGCTGGTTAAAGCTGGACTTGCAACTCCCATCCTCCCTGCCTATGCTGGCCACTGAGGAGCTGGAGGCCAACTGCCGCTGCAGAGCCACAGGCTCCCCACTTCCTGGAGGAGAAGGCTACTGCCAGTGGCTGCAAGCCACGCTACACCTCTCCACTGTTGGAATCCCAGCTGCTGAGGATCACAAGTGGGGAGAGTGTTGCTGCTGCGCTCAGGTCCCACTTGCGGGCTCCCCATTGGGGCATCTGGTTGGCTACTGGGAGAACAGGAGGCTGGACCAGACAGGCCCCCTTTGGCCTCACCCAGCTGAAGGACTCTTCTGACGTTCTGAAGGCTGCCCTGCTGGAAACAACACATTGTGTTAGTTGCTTCTTTCTATATCCTTTCTCACCATATTAATTTCCTTCAGGGGGGGAAACACTATCGATGGCTAGTAGGCACAAGTATATTCTCCCTCCGCTGTCAGAGGCAGTTTGCCTGTGAATACCACCAGTCGCTCTCAACTCTCTACCCTTCACCCTCCCACCCCAAATTACTAGATTTGCACTAGAGAATTGGCTGCAATACTCAGATGAAGGAAAGCACTGATCAGAAATTATGTGCATTTTAGAAAACCCTGAAACCATGTCAAGTTACGCTGGGTGCACAGCTCAACAGCTTCCTGCATGAGAACATGCCACAATAATTCTGCCACCCTCACCCTCCCGGAATCTCTCACAACATTTCCACTTTGGCTCTAAACAGCATTGTTGGCAGGATAAAGTTTTATGAAAGACCGCCAATTTCACTCGAATGAAAACTGTGTCTCCCCCTGCCCCAAATTAATGCACTGGCACTAGATGGGGTGGTTCAAACACAGATTTTTGTGAACGAAACCATATATTTTTGCTTCTTGTGTATGCACTACAGCAGCCTTCACCAACCTGGTGCCCTCCAGATATTTTGGACAATAGCTCCCACCAGCTGTGCCTCCAAAACATCTGGAGGGCACCGGGGGGGGAGTTTTGCACTAGAGCAGCCTTTCCCAACCAGTGTGCCTCCAGATGTTGGACCACAATCTTTCCTGACAATTGGCAATGCTGGCCGAGGCTGATGGGAGTTGTGGTCCAACAACATCTGGAGGCACACTGGTTGCGAAAGGCTGCACTAGAGCCTGGTTTCAGAGCTTATGGAGAGGTTTGCCAAAAAAAAATAAGTGAAAGACTTCTGCATTTGGATGAAGGGAAATTGCATTTTCTCCAAAGAGGCTACAAAGGCATAAGCCAGGCTCCACCTTTTCCACTCAAAAACACTTTGCCACCCTTAAAATCGTTGCTGCCAAAGGTCACTTTGATCCTTTTGCCAGAGATTAAAAAAAGAAATGTTATTATCTCTGAAGCAAATCTGGATGCCTCCCCCCCCATTCTGATCATACAAAGGCAAATTTACCTCCTCCCTCCAAAAAGGTTCTCCACAACTGTACATCTTGGTTTCTCCCTTGCCCACAACTGCAACTTTTTTTTTTTTTAATTACATTCACCCATAAGTTTAACTTTTCTTACAGGCCAACCTGGTCCAAGACCACAGCAGGATCCAGTGCTTTAAAGAGGCTTCTTGGTCAAATAGTAATTTTGGGGGGTATTTTTTTTTTAAGGAAGGGTATCTAAGTCACAAATCGTACCAGAATCCAATCTTGTATGGTGCTTTAAAAACACACAAACCAACTAGAAAAGGCGGGTGCAACGAAGCGTCCGTTTTGTCACACCAGGAGGAACAGAGCTATCGAAAAAATTCTGTGAAGTCATACAAAAACTGAAAAAGGGAAAATCAAATCTGATGGCTTCCTCCCCGCCCCCACATGCACCCACCTGGCTCGATGAAGGAATTAGTTTTAAAAAAAACAACACCCAGAGCCTTCTGATTTAGGGAAACAAATTTACTACAGCTGCCTGTCAAAGCAACAATTGGGTTTTAAAAACAGCAGACAAGGTTGAAGCCAGAGATTAGTGGGACCAGGGCACCATTCAAGCAATTCCGTGTAGCTGATGAGAGAAGTCTCGCCGCACTTGTGTGTGTGTATTTGAGCGAGAGAAAGGAACTTCACCATTATGTACCCATGCAATATTATTTTCACAGTGTTGCTGAACAAAACCCAACCATATGGGGAGGGGGAAAAAAACATTTACAGCGTGGCAGAATCATTTAAAAAGATCTCGTTACCCCCCAGCAGATGAGTTTTTTTGTTTTTTAAAAAATGTACAGGACACATTTAACGGGGGTCAGTTTTTTAAAAATAAAAATGCTTTCCCACAAGGTCTTGAACAACCACAGAAGGAGGGGGGGAAGTCACTAGAATTAGGTGGGAAAGTGTGAGGCTACACATGAGAAGTAGCTCTCTACAGATCAGGCAACGATGCGCAAAGATGGGGCGCAAGTTAACTGGAACACGTTGCGCATCCGCCCATCGAAATGAACAGGTGCAAAGGTAGGAGATGTCCCAGCTGGATCGCGACGCTTGAGAAAATGCTTGCTTTCTTACAAAAAATATATATATATATATATATATATATATATATATATATATATATATATAAAATGACCCCAAAACATTTATGCAATGATTTGAAACATAAGTACACCAGATACTCTAAAGCAAAGGAGCTGGGGGGGTGGTTAGAGGGGGGAGTGGAAACAAAGCAGAAAAAAAAATATTTACATAAGAATGATTTTTTTTTAAAGAGACATTATGGTAGGGTTCTCTTTACAAATAAAAGATGTCGCTCAGGAATAGGTCCTTTTATATCCTTTCCTTTTTTCTTTAAAAAAACCCACCTCTTTACATATTTATCTTCCAGGTGCTGAGCTTTCCACACACACACACACACACACACACACATACACACACACACACACACACACACACACTTGTAGGCTTGCGTAGAAAGGAAACTCTTTTGACTGGATTGCCCAAAACCCACTCCCCCCCCCCCAAAAAAAAAACAGATTCCTGCAACTTCTTCATCTCCCACAGTCCCCAGCTCTCCTTTGAAAGTCTTTGGGGGGACATGTCATTTAAAAAAAAATACCCAACAGCTTCCAACCCCGCCAAAGAGTATCTTCACTCAGTTCTAAAAAATAGGGTCCTTCCCCTCGCTGTACCCGCTCAGTTCAGTCGTCGCTGTCCGAAAGAGTCTCGTACTGTGCCGAGAGGAGCGGTGCGGGCTCGCGCTCCCAGATCCTGTTGGGCTGGTGAGAGGCGGCCTGGCTGACGGACGGCGGGGCACAGCCAATGGAGGTTGGCGGCGTGCTGCTCAACATCCGCATCGTCAGGGGGTTGTACGGGAACTGTGTGGATCCTGATGGGTTAAAGAAAAGGGATTGAAATGTCCCGTTCCAGCCCGCTGTGGAAACTAAGCGG
Source organism: Rhineura floridana (assembly GCF_030035675.1). Lineage (NCBI taxonomy): Eukaryota > Metazoa > Chordata > Lepidosauria > Squamata > Rhineuridae > Rhineura > Rhineura floridana. The sequence continues at coordinate 18,028,156 of NC_084500.1, read as the reverse complement.
GAGACAAGATCACGCCGCATCAACTGCCGTAGGTTCGCAGCTCCTGTTGCTCACAAACAGGCGGGGGACAGAATGCACAAACAAGAACGGGGAGAATGCCATTTGAAGGCATACTGAAGAGCCATTCTGCAGGACAGGGCTGTAGCTCAGTGAGAGAGCATCTATAGAAGGCCCCAGGTTCAATCCCTGACGCAATCTCCAAGTAGGGCTGAGACAGAACCCCTGTCTGAAACCCTGAAGAGCTGCTGCCAGCCCGTGTAGCCTATACTGAGCAAGAAGGACTGTCTCACTCCTTGTAAGGCAGCTCCCTATGTTCCCAAGCCCTCTGTTTACCCATTTTTATTTTATTTATTTATTAGATTTATAACCTGCCCTTCCTCCCAAAAAGAGCCGAGGGTCTCACCCACAAGATCTGAGTATTTTGACCTAAAGAAAACGCCGGTGGGGGCCTAGTTCCAGGTTCAGAGGCAGTGTAGTATAGTGGTTAGAGTGATGGACTGAGAAAACAGGTTCAAATCCCCCACTTGGCCACACAAAGTTCGTTTGTTGAGCCTGGGCCAGTCACTCACTTTCAGGCTATTCTGACCTACCTCACAAGGTTATTGAGAAGATAAAGGGGGAGGCATGCACACCACTCTGAGCTCCTTGGGGGAGGGTTTAAAGCACTCTTATACCACTTTAACAGTCACGGCATCCCCAAAGGATCCTAGGAACTATCGTTTCTTAAGAGTGCCAAGAGTTGTTAGAGGAGACCCCCTACTCCTCTCAAAGAGCTAAAATTCGCAGAGTTCCCCAAGAAGATATATTGACTGCTAGAACCACTCTGGAAACTGGAGCTCTGTGGGGGGAGAAGTGGTCTCCTAATGACTCTCAGCTCCTTAAACTACAGTTCCCAGAATTCTTTGGGGAAGCCATGACTCTTTAAAGTGGTACCAAAATGTTTTAAATGTATAGCACAGATGGGGCCTAAAAAGGAACATATAAAAGCTGTGGGCACCAGCCCAGTGGCAAGCAGTTTCACGCCCCTTCACATTTCAGCAAAGTTTATGCTGGCCAAAACTCCCCCCCCCCCGAGTGAATTGTGCCCTTTGTAAAATTAAGACATCATCATCTGTGCCTGAAGCAGCAAAACATTTTGGGCTGTCCCCAATTGTGTGGCTTGGTGGTGCTCTTCAAGGCACAGGGCCTTTTTGGTCGTGGTGCCAATCCTCTTGAACTCCAACGCTTCTAGGCACCAAGGCCAGATCTGGCTTTCGAGAAAGGCCTTTGCGGTGGAGTTGTTTCCATTTTCTCTTCTACCTGTTGTGCTGGGATTGGTTGCCCCCCCCCCCGGGAGATGCTGTTGCTTTCAATTTTTGATGACAGCATGGCTAGTTTTATGCTGTTTTCTGGATTTATTATTTGTAATTAGATGTGTATTGCTGCAAATGTGATTTCAGTTTGGTTGTTAAGCTACTCTGTCTTCTTCTGAAGAGCAGCAGAGTATCTTTTTATTTTTATTTTAATATGATTTCAGTTTGGTTGTATAACGTCCTGTTTTCTTTCAAAGAACAGCAGAATATCCTTTTTTAATTTTTATTTTTAATGCGATTTCCGCTTGGTTGTTGAGATGCTCTGTTTTCTTTTGAGAACAGCAGCATAGCCTTTTATTTTTATTTAAGTACGATTCCAGTCTGGTTGCAAGCCGTTCCGTTTTTCCCCCCAGACCAGTAGTGTCCTAGTTCCTTATTTCATACAATTAACAAAACCAGCCACCCTGAAGTTCTTGCTGTGCTGCACTTGCCCACGCACGGCGAGTCACTTCCTCGCTGCACTTCCAAGTGCCTCAGCTTGCACCCGCCTCGTCTCACCTGTCGAGGAGGGCCGGTCTTCCCAGGACCATACCGGGGTCTGCCTGTGGTAGTCCCCTTCCGAATGCACCGACGAGACCGACGAGGGCCGCTCCGCCCCCAAGTAACCTTGCCCAGGAATGGGAGACTTGGACTTCCGGCTGCCAGATTTCCCCATCAGCTTTGGCTTGCTGACTCCCCCGCCTGGAAAAAAAGAGACGCCGGAGTGAGGGCTGCGTGAGCCAGACCTTCCATATGGACTCCCACATGCAGGTCGCCCACTTCTTTGCAACAGAGGGAGGACACCCATGCACATGGAACGAACTCCCCTACTAATATGGGATGGGGGGGTCGGGTACGCAGTGGACTTGGAGCGCCGCCAGAGATGGGGAAGGGACGCGGCTCAGCGGCAGAGCATCTGCTTTGCATGCAGAAGGTCCAGCAGCCTCTTGTGTTCCTACTGGAATCACCCCTTCATTCAGAACCATGAGGACTGGAATCTTGTCCTGTTTTTAGGGGAAGAGCAGAGCATCTGCTTTGCGGGGAAAGTCCCAGATTCGGCCCCTGGCATCTCTAGGTAGGGACGGGAATGTCCCCTCTCTGAAAAGCCTGGAGAACTGCTGCCAATCAGCAGAGACAATACTGAGCTAGGTGGACCAATGGTCTGACTCAGAATAAGACAGCTTCCTAGCTTCTTACGACAGGTTTTGAGTGGCCCTTGATCACAGGCTTCAGGCTCTTCCTGGACGGCATCTAGCCATGCAGGCCTCAGGGAGAATGTGCACATTAACCTTCCACGAAGAAAAAATCATGCACGTTTCCCAGACAATATGCATAACCTCCAACATGCCTTGGGGAACGTTGCACACGTTGCCTGAATTGTGTATGTTCTCTGGCTAAGAGATGGCTAACCCAGGCCTTCCGACTCCAGATTTTTGGGCTCATGCTGCACATAAAGAATCTACTGGGATCATGCGGTCTGCCCCAACGTCCCCCAAAACGAGCCACAGCGTTTCTTACCCGGACTGGGGGATGGGTTAGCGTCCTCCCTCCGGGCCTCGCTGCTTGTCGGGAGGGCAGAGCTGGTGCTGGCGGAGACCAGGCCCATGGGCTGGGCCATGACAAGGCCGTGGTCCTCCCCTTTGTCGTCGAAGTTGCCCATTAGGGCCTTGCGGATGATGTCCTCCAGGCCCAGGTTGCTGGCAGGATCTGCAAAGGAATGACCTCGAGCACTGACTGGACCTGGGAAGGAAGAGGAGGAGGAGGAGGAGGAGGAGGAAGACACACCTCAGCGAGGACAGCAAAGGTGGCCAGGGAGGAGGGGGAAGCGGTTTTTAGAAGGGATAGAGAAAAAGAGCATGGGAGGAGGAGCGAGAAAGAGCGCAAAAAGGAAGGTAAGTCTAGATGATGCAAAGCTCCGAAGCTTTAGTGAGCAAACTCGGAAGCAGCTGAAAAAATGTCAGCCAGCCAGCCAGCCATGCGAGCAGCTGACATTAGGAGAGGGGTCCGACTGTGCCATGAGGGGAACATGCCCAGGCGAGAGACTGTTACGTGTGTGTTAAAACGCAAGAGTGAGGGGAGTTGCATGCACATGGGCCACTCTGACAAACGCCACCCATGAAGCCCTTCAGGGAGGCCTGTGGTATTTAAGGTTTCGGGAGTCTGGGAAACTCCTTCCATGCTGGTTATTATTTCAAGGGGGCTGAGGGACTCCCCCACACCCAGCATGGAAATCCCCAGCGAACTGGAGAGGCTTTGGGCACATGTCTGAGGGCGCGCAAGCCAGTCGGTCTCAGGCTTTGCCTGGGCTTCTTGGCCCTTGCCGCCACTGTGCGTGAACTGAAAAGGTGGCCTACGAATGCCATCCAACACTCTTGCTATGACGTCATGAGGGAAGCCGGAGAATGGGCAGGAAGGCCGGGAGTGAAAGCCATGGAGTTAGAGGGAGAAAGGCCTTCCAGTTATAGGGAGGACAGCTCTTCAAGCGCATCATTATCATTAGCACCACCACTGGCCTCAGCAAGGGAGAGGGGCCACTCCATCAAGCCCCCGTCTCTCCTGTGAGGATTCTATCCACTATAAAGGCAGCTGTCAAAGAGCATGGTGGCAGGAGCTGCCTTCTCCTCTTGGCCTGGAGATCGGCAGCACTTCGGCCCCTGGATCTGAACCTGGGGGGGCAGGGGGCAGGGGAGGGCCTGCTCTTTATCAAGGGAAAGGAAACCAGAACAGGCCCCAATGTTGGCTATAAAACCAAAAGAGCTTGTGATGGAGCTTTGCTTTTCCCTCCTCCCTCCCATGGGTTTTTTCTTGCGTGTCGTGTCTTTTTAGACTGTGATCCTAAAAAGCAGGGACCATCATAGTCCACTGCTGTAGATAGGTAAATATGATGGATTTTGCCATTGACGTTACAAGGAGCCTGTCCTGGTTGGGTAACATAGGAAGCTGTCTCATACCAGAACACCCTCTTTTGTCTGCCCAGCCTGAGGACTGCTTACTCTGACTGGCAGCAGCTCTCCGGGGTCTCAGGCAGAGAAAGGATCTTTTCCTGGCCTTTGCTCCTTTTATAATTAGGAGATCCTGGGAATTAGGCACCTTTGGATTGGGAAGCACAAAGCTCTATCACAGAGGCAATGCCCATCCCCAAAACAGGGAGTTCACTTCTGTTCTCTTCTACTCACTCATTCCAGTCCCTACAATCACAGGTCGTGGGAAGCTGTTCCACAAGTTACCAGGGGTGGGGGGGTGGGAGAGAGACGGATTAGGGACACCAAATTGCCTGGAAGCAGCACTCAGATACTGGCAATGTTTCACTGCATGTTAGAGGAGAAAAGGTGATCACCAGGATTCACCCTGCGGGAACATGAAACAAAAAATACAGCCCAAAGTCTCAAGTGCAAAAGGAGACCGCTGTCTGGTTGCCGGCCCGAAGCGGCTGGCCCATCCTTGGCATAAATTCCTCAGGAATTAAGGATCTCTCCCATGGGATCAAGAAACCTAAAAACGTCCCAGGACCAAAACAGCTCACTGAAGGCAAGGTGAAAACGAGTATTAAAAAAGCAAATGTGTCAGTACCATCACAATCATGTGCGAAGTGCTAGTTTAGGAACTGGTATTCAGTCATCATTGCATCAGTGTACGCTTCTAGTCCTCATAATTTCCCTTCATTTCCCTTCTGAGGCTTCTCCTCCTCTCTTCCTCCCTCACAGTGTGTTTGGATGCAAACGTTTTGTAAAACTTTACCAAGAGAGCATCCAAACCCTCTCATTACCACTGGCCCCTCGGGAGAGCGTTCTGTGGCAGAGCAATCACAACGCGAGGCAGGAAGAGGGACACTCCTTTATCGTGACGTACTGGGTGGTTTCAGGAAGGCTCACCTGAGGTGGTGACCGCAGGCAAGTTAAATATTTCTGTCCCCGGCTGAGCAGCAGCTGTGGAACAAGAGAAAGACACGATCTCAATTAATCTTAAGGAATCAACCCAAAGGACAGACGCATTAAAAAAAAGCCATCATCCAAATCAGATTTTCTCCTCCCCCTCTGCCCTCCACTCAGTTTTCCCTTAGAACCAGGGAGGGGAAACTTTTTCGGCCTGAGGGCCGCATTCCTTCATGAGTAATCTCCCAGAGGCCATGTGCTTGGGCTTGCGCGGAGCAAATTGTAACTGTTATCCTGTCTCTGCATTGGAACTGTTTTTCAGCCTTTGCCAGTATGCTGTACTGGCAAGGGCTGATGGGAATTGTAGTCCAAAACCTCAGCAGGGGGCAGAGGGCAAGCCTGGAGGAAGATAGGATTAAATAATTCAGCTGCTTTCAGTGCAGAGATGCGACTGTAGGACTCTACTCCCCAGTGCTGGATGACTAGAAGCAGACTACTACAGAACAGTAACTCATGCAGAGAGACAGCAGACAGCCCCTTCAGATGGGAGGGGGATAATCAGAGCAGGCTTTAATGAATGAAAATGGGCTGCCTTCAAGTCGATCCCGACTTATTGCGACCCTATGAATAGGGATTTCATGGTAAGGGGCATTCAGAGGGGGTTTACCATTGCCTCCCTCTGAGGCTAGTCCTCCTCAGCTTGCCACCACTGCACAAGCCAGCCCCTTCCTTGTCCGCAACTGCCAGCTGGGGGGCAACTGGGCTCCTTGGGACTATGCAGCTTGCCCACGGCTGCACAGGTGGCAGGGCACGTAACCCGAGCCACTCGCTGTGGGAGTGATATTTAGCTGGCCCTTTACACCCAGGAGACACGAGCAGCATTTGAACTCACAGAGTCTGGACTCCCAGCCAGGCTCTCCTCCCCACTGTGCCATACCAGCTGTCATTAATGACTGAATGAAGTGTATTTTCCTCAGGGCAAATGAGAAGCTCCCATATATCACACAAAGGCACAACCCTCTTACCCATGTCATTGTCACCTCCACTGCAAGAGTTCAATTTGCGGAAGATCTCCTGTTTCTTAGACTTCACCATCGGCGAGGTGCTCTCAAGTTTGGTGAAGAACGAAGGCAGGTAGCTCATACTCCCCGGAGAACGAGAGTCCGTCCTGACGAGATCAAAGAACGAAGGAATTTTAAAAACATACCAAGAAAGGACTGGCTGTATTTTCAAAAGGCACATGCCTGCACATGTTGTGAACTTTTTAAAAAGCTGGTTAGAACCACCTTTCTGCCAAAGGAAAATAAAAAAGGCGCTCAATACAGAATCCGGTAGTTTAAAATGGGACGACGCAAACTAATCATTCTTGTTAGCATCCAAAAAAACGCACAGGTCAACACCGTCAGGCAAAGAGAGACATCATCAAACCACGACAAACTTTTGAGAACTTAAAAAAAAAAAGTTAAACTGCTGGCAAAAAACTTGAAAGGCAGAGGTTGGGTTCAGCACACATTGAAATGTGAAATGGAAATGGACTGCCTTCAAGTCGATTCCAATTTATGGCGACCCCACGAATAAGGTTTTCATGGTAAGCGGTGTTCAGAGGGGGTTCACCATTGCCTTCCTCTGCGGCTGAGAGGCAGTGACTGGCCCAAGGTCGCCCAGTGAGCTTCATGGCTGTGTGGGGATTCAACCCTGGTCTCCCAGGTCACAGTTCAACACCTTAACCACTACATCATACAAATGTGGAGGCTACCAAATTTTGTCACTCTTGCCAGCGTGGACCCTACTTGAGTGCTATGCATGAGCATAGATAAGCATGCTAAGCTCCATCGTCACGGGTCACGCCTGGAGTTGGAGGGGAATGTTTGAAGTGGGGAGCCCCCTCTACTTGTGGGGGTTCCCCATGCAGTTAACCCAAATTTTGCAGGGTTCTAAACCATGCAAGGCACCTCCACAGCTAGAGAGGCTCCTCGTTTCAGACTTCAGCCTCTCGACTCATGAAGGGGGTTAGTGACCATGGAGGGGGAATGACATCAGGCATAGTGACCCAGGGATGGGACAGGCACAGCGCCCTCATCCCTGAACGTGCGAGACAGGCATAGCGACCTCAGGGTGGACACAGCGCCCTCATCCCTGCACGCATGTAGTATTTACATCTTAACAGCACGCCTGGAGGGGGCTTTGGAGTCCCTTGTTTCACTAGCAATTGAGGTCTCTTGGACAGCAAGCATTTCAGCCTTCCGAATCATCTGGAGGGCCCGAAAATTAGTTTGGGCTGCAGTTTAAACTTGGATGGCTTTAAGAGAGGATTAGACAAATTCATGGAGGATAAGGCTATCAATGGCTACTAGCCAGGCTGGCTACGTTCTGCCTCCACAGTCAGAGGTGGTATGCTTCTGACTACCAGTTACTAGAAGCCACAGGAGGGGAGAGTTGCTGTTGCACTCAGGTCCTGTTTGGGGGCTTCCCATCTGGTTGGCCATTGTGAGAACAGGATGCTGGACTAGACGAGGGGGGGGGGCCCTTTGGCCTGACCCAGCAAACAGGCTCTCCTTGACCACGATAGCTGAGAAAGGAACCTCCACACCCAGAGGCAGTCTATCTCTGAGTACCAGTTGCTGCAGATCACAAGTTAGGAGAGTGCTCTTGCTGAGGTCCTGCTCGTGGGCTTCCCATCGGGGCATCTGGTTGGCCGCTGTGAGAACAGGATGCTGGACTAGATGGGCCCCTTTTGGCCTGACCCAGCAGGCTATTCTTATGTTCCCCACTTTGTTAGAAATATCCAAAGATGGTACTTGTTTCTGTTGGGACACCTCAGACTCTGCGCCTCCCTCTTTAGGTCACGTGGGAGCGCTTTAACTCACGGGCAAGCCCTGCCGAGCAAACAGACGCAACCACCGCTTTGAAGTTCGGCTCGCCTACCTCTGCTCCAGAGGCTCGGATCTTTGGGCGAGGAGCAAGAGGCTGTCTTGCTTTTCGTGCACGGCTGGGGCCTGGGGCGGCGATATCGGCTCGTAGGACTCGGAGGGAACGTGGCTCCGCTCAGGGGACTTCCCAAGCCTACAGAGGTTGCAGTGCAAGAGATAGTGAAAAAAGGCTGGCATACTTGATACAAATTAAAAACACACAGCATCTTCCCCTCCTGAGGGGGGGGGCACTTATTGAACTACAGAGGAGGGAGAGTGAGGATATAGACTGTGGAGGGAGGTTTGTGGGGTCTCCTTTCTTGGGAGACGTTCAAGCAAGTAACGCCTGGGTTGACATCTTATTAAAAAGGCATACAAACCGAAGTGTTTTATTATTTATTATTAAATAATAAATGGTAATGATAAATAATGTTAGCATGTTGTATCCAGTGCAGTGCTAAATGAGGGTCCCGTCAGTGCAAGGATTACCAGTAGCACACCAGAACTTCCACTCTCTCCTCCTGCTCCCCCCCCAGCAGCCCTTAAATTTGTTCTAGGGGTTCCCCCAACTCTCCAGAGCAGATCTGGGGAAGACGCAGGGTGCACACTGGGAGAGAAGAGGGAGGCAAGTCCCACTGCACTACAGGCAATCCTAGCGCTGATGGGGCATGTTAGTAAAATGCTGCCTTTTCTTTATTAATATTTTTATTATCTTTTGTTGTTGTTATGTGCCTTCAAGTCGATTACAACTTATGGCGACCCTATAAATTAGCAACCTCCAATAGCATCTGTCGTGAACCACCCTGTTCAGATCTTGCAAGTTCAGGGCTGTGGCTTCCTTGATGGAATCAATCCATCTCTTGTTTGGCCTTCCTCTTTTTCTACTCCCTTCTGTTTTTCCCAGCATTATTGTCTTTTCTAGTAAATCAGGTCTTCTCATTATGTGTCCAAAGTATGATAACCTCAGTTTCACCACTTTAGCTTCTAGTGATAGTTCTGGTTTAATTTGTTCTAACACCCAATTATTTGTCCTTTTCGTGGTCCATGGTATGCGCAAAGCTCTCCTCCAGCACCACATTTCAAAGGAGTTGTTATTTCATTTTGGACCGCCCTTCACCAGCAATCTCTCAGCAGTACACAACAATACATAAAACTTTACTAACTCCAGCCACCCTACACAGCCTTCCTCTCTACATTCTCCCCTGAAGGACTGAATGACTGGTTCTTCGTAGTGAGAAGATCAGCAATGGCCCCTGATGAAGCTGAGCAAATGACAAGCAGCCAAAGCCAGTTCCAAGCAAATCAAAAGCATCAAAGCCAGTTCTGAGCAAAGGACAAGCACCCAAAGCCAGTATCGAGAGAGCGGGTGAAAGAGACCGAATCTCCTTCCCAATCCAGGGAAGTCTTTTCTGAAATATGAGATGCTTAACATAACATCCACCAGGGGAAAAAATCAGCCCCTCAGCACTCAGAACTTTACCTTCCCCTGTTTTTCTCCGAGAGGTTTTCAGGTGACACTCGGGACCCAGGACGCTGGTGAGGTGCAGACTGGACCTGGACCTCGGGACTGTAGCGGTTGGAGGCCTTCACCCGGTTTGTGGTGGTGATGGAAGTTGGGGCAGAGGTCTGGAATGTGCTAGTGGGAGTCTGGAGGGATGGCTGCGTAGAGGTTTGGTTGCGAGCAAAATCCTGGGTGATGATTTGCTAGAGGGAAAATGGAAAGACAAAATAAAAACAAGCCTGTGAGGAAGGCATTCTTTGACCTGCAGAATTAACAGTAAGCATGTATGATCTGCGCAGACTGGAACACACTGAATTGTGGGAAAGTGGTGTGTGCGTGTGAGAAATTAGACCAACAACATGAAGGATACTCAGTTTTCTGACCAACCATATTGGGTGTTTACTTGGCTCTGGGTGTAAGGAATTTTGGCACAGAATCCCTGCCTTGGTGATGACAACCAGCAAGTTGCCTTGCACCAGTTCAGACCATTGATCCACCTAGCTCAATAGTGTCTACGCTGACTGGCAGTGGCTCTCCAGGGTTTCAGGCAGGAGACATTCCCAACCCTAGCTGAAGATGGCAGGCAATAAACCTGGGACCTTCTGCAGGTAAAGCAAAGTGCTCTACCACTGAGCTGCAACCCATCACCTAAAAATATAGCAAGATTCCAGTCCTCATGGTTATGCATCGAGGGTTGATTTAAAGAGGAACTTACAAAGCTGCCTTATACCAAATCAGACTGCTCTATCTAGCTCAGTATTGTCTACACTGACTGGCAGCAGCTCTCCAGGGTTTCAAGCCGGAGTCTTTTCCAGCCCTACCTGGAGATGCCATTGGGGACTGAATTCGAGAGCTTTTGCATGCAGAGCAAGTGCTCTACCATTGAACTACAGCCCCCATCTATCATACCCACCATCTCCAACTATTCTACCCACCAAAACTATACAGAGCCAGTGGTTGTGTAGTGGTTAGACTGTTGGACAACAACCTGGGTTCTGGGCCAGTTGCTGTCTCTCAGCCTAACCTACCTCACAGGGCTGTTGTGAGGATAAAATGGAGAGAACCATATACGCCACCCTGAGTTCCTCGGAGGAAAGGCGGGATATAAATGTAATAAATAAATAACTTTAAGGGCTGGATTCTCTGTGCTGCATCAGGCTGTATAGGCATATGTGGGGGTGGGGGGTGGAATCACACAAGTTCCTACAATGGCGGTGAGAATCCGGGGGTAGGCCTCACAACAGACAGCCCAAGCACACAAAACCTACACAGATGTGATCGGCGAGGGTGATGAGGCGGTGAGTTCGTGGCACAGGCCCCATCCCGTCACCCTGTGGGGGAGGCAGTTGCTGCTGCTGCTGCGGTGACGGAGAATCTTGCTGAGGTCTGTAAGAGTGGATCGGTCCCTCGTACTGACGGCTGCAGTCTCCTGGTTTCCCCGTCAAAGAAAAAAAAAAGTTATTTCTGTACCGTGTGACTCACAACCCAAGAACTGTTTAGACCCAGGGGACAGGAACCTGTGGTCCTAAACCGTGCTTTTGGGCCTCCAACTCCTATCAGCCAAAGCCAGGTGGCGGTTGTTATATGCCTTGAATGACAACTTATGGCGACCCTATGAATCTTTTTTGGATATGTTCATAGGGTTTTCATGGTAAGAGATATTGGTGGTTGACCGTTGCCTTCCTCTAAGCCTACGGCACCCGGTATTTCCCAGGCGGTCTCCCATCCAAGTACTAACCAGGCCTGACCCTGCTTAGCTTCCGAGATCAGACAAGATTGGGCGTGTTCAGGGTAGTATGGCTATAGGCCCAAAGCTAGGTACAGGGCATATGGAAAAGTGGGAGTTCAGTTAAATGCGCACAAAAATCCATACAAATTTCCATGCCAAATAAATATATATATATATATACATAGAAAACTGATATAGAAATGGGGAGGACTCAACGGGGAGAACGCAACTTAAGACTGGAACAGCAAGAAACAGAAATTCACATCCATCCATACCCCAGCAAGCATGGCGAGCCATCGGGGATGATGGGAGTCTGAAAACATTTGGAAGGCACCAAGGTCTTCATACCTAGTGCAGCTCAAATCCAACCAAGGGGCACAACCAGTCTGGCATCCAGTCCAAACAGAGGCCCCGTAGCAGCTCACAACATCCAATGCCCCTCTTGGATCAAGCTCACAATAGTGGCGTAAAGGCAGCAATCCTTCCCCAACCTCTCATCCGCTGCTCCCTAACAAATAGCACTGTGAGGCATGCTGCCTCTGGACATGGATGTTCTATGGCTAGTAGACCTGTTCCCCCCACCCCACTTCCATGAGTGCTGTCTAAGCTATTTTTGTTTATACAAATCACTTTTCTCTTCCAGGAAAGGAATGACAAAAACAGGGGTATTCAATGTTCGGATTAGAGTCATTGAAGTTTAGACATGGCTAGACATCCTAGGTGCCCCTTCAGTGATTCCCTCCTTTGAAGATAAGGGGGGCTAGACAGTCCCACCCAGGGGCCCTGATGCGCAATATCCCCTTTTCCTGACTTTTGATCTCAGGAAGTAAATAAGAGGTAACAAATAAGGTTCGGCTGCATCTTCTTGACTTTTGCAAATTGCCTGTTTGGCACTGATCTGCAGATCTTTCTCAACAGGGTGTCCCAGGGGCCCACAAGGCTCCCGGAATTCTCTCTGGTTGAACCATTTTAGCTTGACCAAAGTGGAGTTCGTTAATTTCAGTGGGTAAGAGAGAAGGACTTAGCTGAAGGCAACCCATAAACGAGCATAAAATAATCCACTGTTAAAACACAAATTGCTGAAGCCCAGAGTAAACAGTCTTTGTAAAGGTCCCTACACAACAACCACATCATGCCGCAGTGAGTTCCATAAGTTGTGTGACGAAGTCATTCCCTTTTGACTCTGCTGCAGCCCACACTGCCAATTAATTCCACTGGGTGACTCCAAGCTCTACCATTAGGACAAGGGCTAAGACGAACCTTCCCCCCCCCCCCCCCCCCCGGATGGCTTGAAGTTCGCTGAGGATCTTGGCGGACCATTTTAATTATTTTTCTGCCTGTTGCATCAATTGCCATGCGCTGTGCTGGGCGGTGTGTGGTTTTTAATTGCAATTTTACTGCTTCTTTTGTTTCCTAAAGAACCAATTCAATTAAAAATCAGTATGACCGTATAATGCTATAGAGGTGCCACCTCCTGTCTTCAGCCACCGATCCAGACATGCTGCAGACGGCCTGAATGAAGCTCGGTCCACTGTTTGGGAAGCTCCAGGCTAAAATATATGTGGACAGGGGCAGCCCCGTTTGTTTAAACCTGACCCAATCCCATGCAGGGCAGAGGGTGGTCAAACTTACTTTCTGCCTGGCTGATTTTGGAGGGTTCCTGTTGATAAGTCTGCATCTTTTCCTGGGGAGGGACAGGCGAGTTTGCAGGGCTGATCACTTCAATGGCATCTCTGGGGGGTTCGTAACGGTGGGAGGAAGGAACTACATACAACGAGAGAGATGGAGGTCATTTAAAAGGCACCCTGTTTCCAATCCAGCTCTGGTAGTACTAGCTCAGGCCTTGTTGGCCTAGAAACACGATTCTCACTGTGGAAGCACGATGTCCAGAGTTAAATTTTCCAAACAAACTTATGTAAGTGAAGGAAGTGTCTTTAGGGGAGAAGCCATAGTCTAAAGGCGGCACACCTGAAAGATCACCTCCTTCCCTATAGACCATCTTGGTTGTTAAGATCTCTAGAGGGGACCACTCTTGGTAGCTCCACTGCCTTTGGAATTTCGGGGCGAGGAGGCCCAGGAGAGGGCACTCCTAATTTCCAGATGTGCCCCTAGAAAGCTTGAGGACGCTGACTAATCTCTTTATTCATACATGACGGTAAGCCACCTTGTGTGACATAAACCCTTTTGAGAAGACTTTGCTAAAGCACTTTTGAGAACATTTTGTCACAAAGAGGTACAGACATTTTATTTAAACACACACACAGAGCCAGCATGTGACCTGGGAGGGATAGCCGTGCCCCATCACCGTCACCAGGGTACCCTGCCCCTAAAGAGGAAAACCAACAGCCCGGTGAAGAAGGCAGGAAAAGCTACCGTGTGCGGCGGCCGAAGGAGACATACGGCTGCAGGACAAATCCGAGTTCTGGGAGATGCGATCGCGGGCGTCCTTGTCGGAGGCGATCTGCCGCGTGATGATCACGTCGATGAAGTTGGCGGCTGTGATGGTGGTCTTCCCATGCGTCCGCAGCTCCTTCTCGTATATGGAGATGGAAGGCGGGCCTTTGTCCTTCCCAGCCTCCGAGTAGATGCCCGAAGAAGACTGGCTTTGGGACTTGCCGCTGGAAAAGCCTGACAAGGACGTGGCGTAGAGGCCCGGCGGCCCCCTTTTCTCCGCCTCCAACGCCTTCTGCTCCATCTGCTGCTGTTGCTCACTCACTACCGATCTACGGCCCAGGTTCTCCTCCATCCGGCCCCCGTCGTGCTTGCCCTCTTTTGACTTGGCCACTTCCATCTGAGGAGCGGAGGCGGCGGCATCCACTAGGGCAGCCAGGGCATCGGCAGCTGTGTTGTAGTGGGACGTGGGCAAGCCCTGGGTTATGGTGGGAGCACCAGAAGGAAGCTGCCTGTTGGGTCAAAGGAATGGGGTGAGGGTGGGGGGGGAACAGCTCAAGATGTTAGGGTATACCTAGCAAGGGTTTCCAAGGTTGGATCCTGCAAGGCAGCATTATCGTCAAATGATTGCACAGTTTGGAAAACAGGGCAGGGTAACAATAAAGATAATAAATGAAATAAATAAATATTCAACTCAGACCATATTCACACTGTTATTCCTCTATAAACAGTCATGGTTTTCCCCCAAAGAATCCTGGGAAGGGTAGTTTGTGAACGGTGCTGAGAGTTGTTAGGAGACCTCGATTCCCCTCACAGAGCTACAATTGCCAGAAGTCTCTGGGAAGATGGACTGCCTGTTAATCCGCTCAGGGAACTGAAGCTCTGTGAGGAGACTAGAAGTCTTTAAATAACCCTCAGCACCCTTCATGAACTACACTTGCCAGGATTCTTTGGGGAAGCCACGGCTGTTTAAAGTGGAATAAGTATACGGTGTGAATGTGGCCCAAGAGTAGGCCATCAAAATGAATGGGCCAAAGTTATTCACATCCATTAATTTCCATGGATCTACTCAGCGTACAATTACTGTTAGAGACAAGACATAGTGCTGGAAGGGACTTTGGAGGTCATCCAGTCCAACCCGCTGCTCAGGGCAGGAAATCTTGCAATTACTGCACCCCCGACAGGTGGCTGTCCAGCCTCTGGTTAAAGGTCTCCTCCAGGGTAGAAGAGAGTCCACCACCTCCCAAGGGAGGCTCTTTCACTGTCAAAACAGCTTGGACCATTAGCAAGCTTCTCCTGATGCCTAGCTGAAACCAGCTTCCCTGCCAATTTCCAGCCCTTGGTTCTAAGGTCTACCCTCTGGAGCAACAAGATACACACTCCCACCACCTTCTGTGCAACAATCCTTTAAATATCTGAAGGCCACTCTTGCATCTCCCATTCAGGCTAAATATAGCTTCCCTCACACTGAACCAAGAGGTTTCACTTCAATCTGCCGAAGCGGCACTTTTACAGATGCTGCACAATATTAGCCCTGCACTTGTAGGAAATTGACCTTTTAGTATGGCAGCACCTACACTTTGGAACTCCCTGCCTATTGACATCAGGCAGGCACCATCACTGTACTCTCTTTGGCACCTGCCAAAAACGTTTTTGCTCTGGCAAGCCCGTCCAGTCAGGCAGAAGTCAGAATGCACTTTAATATTTTTAGCTTAGCTGCTAGTTTTAATTATATTTTGAATTTTTTTCAATATCTCTTTTTAAATTTTGTCTTTTGTTGACGCTTTTAACGACTGTTTTGGTTTTTTTAGGGCAGGGGGTCCCAAACTGTAGCCTTGGACCACCAGTGGTCCTCAAGTTTCATTAAGGTGGTCTGTGGCATGTCTGTGGAATTGTGGCTGAAGATGGGAGATGGCCCATCCGTTGCGTTAAATGCGCGGATTGATTTTCAATTGTATTTTAATATTTCTTATATTGTATTACAACTTGAATTCCATGGAATCTAAACTCCAGTACAATAAAACTTCTAAGAAATAAAACAAGCCATGAAAATACCATTTAAAATCATACAGCGTCCCCAATTGCTACAAAAGGCGGAAAAATCATCAAGTGGCCCGCTAAGAACCTCACAATTTTTCAAGTGGGCCGTGGGAAAAGAACGCTTTGGGAACGACTGGCTTAGAGGTTCTATGTACAATCAAGTGGCATATAAATGGTGTTCAATAAACAAATAAAATAAAACCACCTCTCCAACTTAATGCAGCCACAAGGAAATAATACATTTTTTGTGCACGCATTGAGAAACTCGTGCCTCAAGGACAGAAACACGTCTTTAAGCGAGGACCGAATGCGGGACCTTTTGCAATCAAAGCGTGTGGCCCCTTCCTCAGAGCAATCATCCCACCTCAGGACCACCTTACACAACTTTGCTTAAACTGCAGGGAAAGACATTCAGGAGCGAACAAGATCCCCTGCTGAAAACAAACCCGTACATGATGCGCAACTGGGCGGAGGGATCCAGCGGGGTGATCACACTCGTCCCATTAGATCCCTGGAAGATACTGGGCCGCTGCTGGATGACGTTCTCCTGGCTCCGGACCGAAGGGGAAGGGGAGCGGACGTAGCCGTGGCTGCTGGGTCTGCCCGGCTGTTCAGCGCCTTAAGAACGTCAAGGGAGGAAAGAGTCAGTGAGATCTGGAAAGGGGGAGGCTTTCCCACATACAAAGCTGCCTTGCGCAGACTCGCATCGTTGGTCCATCTAGTTCAGTACTGCTGACACTGACTGGCAGTGGCTCTACAGGATTTCAGGCAGGCAGTCTTTTCGCAGCCCTACCTGGAGATGCCGTTGGGGATCAAACCTGGGACGTTCCACATGCAAAGCAAGTGCCCTGCCACTCAGCTACTGCCCTTCTCCAAAGCCATTGTCACTGAGCAGGGGTAGCCAAAGTGGTGCCCTCCAGGAGAAGGCCAGCAACTTCTGGAGGGCACTCAGTTGGCTATCCCTGGGGTAGGAAGAGTCTGAGTAGAAAACTGGGAAGACGCTGGTTAAAATCCTAACTCAGCCAGGATGCTAATCAGGAGACATTGGGCCAGCCAGATTCTCAGCAAAGCCTACCTCACAGGGTTGTTGTGAGGATAAATATGGGGGAAGGGAAGAAAGGGGAAATAAAGTCATACAACAATTTGAAATTTTAACGACTTTTCCCACGTGAATGTTGTTGCTTCACAACAGCTTTCTAGATTTGTTTTTGGCAATCTGCATTGTAAGTATCAAACCAGATGCTGATTAATTGATTATAGATTTCTTACCCACCTTTCACCATGAGATCCCAGGGCAGGTTACAACATTTGAAAAATTCAGTATTAAAAACAGTTTAAAACAAATGATCATCTTTTTTGTTGTTCTCATTAACAGTCAGATATTTTAAAAGTGTTAACGGGACAATATTTGACCGGTCTGCTGATCAACCCTCTCCCAAAGATGGAGGACAGACTCCTCTCCAACCACTAGGTGGCAGGCTCTCTGGAAAAAAAAAATTCAGCTGGACTTAAAAGCAAATTTTCTAATGACGCAGCAGTATTTAACCCCAGAGAGTGAGTCAGCTATCAGCAAGGAGTAAGCCAAACAGAGATCATTATCGACTGGTGTCTGTCTAATATTTAAGGGGAGGGAATTCCAAAGGGTCGATGCCACCACACTAAAGGTCCGCTTCCTATGTTGCGTGGAATGGACCTGCTGATGAGATGGAAATGCAGGAGGCCCTCGCCTGCAAGGCGCAGTGATCGGCCGGGTACATAAAGGGTGAGACGATCTTTCAGGCTTCCCTTAGACATATGGCTGGCCACTGCGAGAACAGGATGCTGGACTAGATGGGGGGCCCCGTGGCCTGATCCACCCCCCTGCCAAGCAAAAGCTTTCTTCAAACAACCTTCCTCCTAGCAACAGAGAGTAGATCACCCTGGAAAATTCCTTCCCACTGGCAAAGTAACAACAATCCACACCCCAGGATGGTGTAGTGGTTAGAGTGTCAGACTGGGACCTGGGAGACCAGGGTTCAAATCCCTGCTCAGCCATGAAGCTCACTGAGTGACCTTGGTCCAGTCACTGTTTCTCTCAGCCTAAACCTACCTCACAGGGTTGTGGTGAGGATATAAAATAGGGAGAGGGAGGACCATGTTTGTGTGTTGCCTTGAGCTCCTTGGAGGACAAGGTGGGATGTAAACGTAACAAGTAAACACATATCAAAAACAAAACGCGGATCAAGACGGGGTTCAACTTCCGGGCACTCACCTGGACGCAGGTAGAGCTCGTTGGAAACGGTGGCTATCCTCTCCCTCTCACGCTCCCTCTCACGCTCCCGTTCCTTCTCCCTCTCTCTTTCCCTTTCCGCATTGGCCGCCCCAGAGGCTGCCAAGTGTGAAGGGTGCCCTGGTGAGGAGGAAAGAGGAGAAATGGTTTTTTCAGGGAGGGGGGAGAGGTTGAAGAAAAAAACCAGACAGCTCGTTTGTACAAGGCCTGGATGACACAACAAAGCTTGAACCGGTTTTGCCGTTGTCATGGCTGCCCCCCACCCAAAAAAGAATCCTGGGAACTGTAGTTTGGAGAGGATGCTAGCGTCTGCTAAAAAGCCTCAGTTGTTCTAACATCCAGCCCCCTTGCCTGCTGTCTGAAGAAGGCTTCCAAGGCGGGGGGGGGAGGGGAGAGAGAGGGGGAGAGAAGGGGGAGAGGGGGGGAGAGAGAGGGGGGGAGAAGGGGGAGAGGGGGGGAGGGGGGGAGGGGGGAGGGAGGGGGGGAGAGGGGGGGAGGGGGGGAGAGGGAGGGAGAGGGGGGAGGGGGGGAGGGAGAGGGGGGAGGGGGGGGAGGGAGAGGGGGGGAGGGGGGGAGGGAGAGGGGGGAGGGGGGGAGGGGGGGGAGGGGGGGAGGGAGAGGGAGAGGGGGAGGGGGAGGGGGGGAGGGAGAGGGGGAGGGGGAGGGGGGGAGGGAGAGGGGGAGGGGGAGGGGGAGGGGGAGGGGGGGGAGGGGGGGGAGGGAGAGGGGGGGAGGGAGAGGGGGGGGAGGGAGGGAGGGGGGGGGAGGGAGAGGGGGGGAGAGGGAGAAGGGACACGATTCACCAGTCAGAGCTATGGATTTATCTAAAAAAGCCCGCCACCCCTCCAGCGTCGGAAGCTTCCCTTGGAAAGCCAAAAGCAGCTTCAGAGAGGAGATTTTTGTCAGGATCATTCGAGCAAGAGGAGGAAAAGAGTTTAAAACTGCCCCTCCCCACCCTGCACATGTTCTCCCCCCATGACTGCTATTTACGTAACACAATCCCCCCCCCAACCCCGTGCATGTCAACTGCAAGCACACCATTAACATCACAACTTGTCTGGTCTTCAGGCATTGTGAGAAATGGAACACGATGGGCAGGGGTATGGAAGCACCCGCCTCTGAGAAAACCCAAAGCCAGGGGTGGGGGAAAGCCCAGAGAGGACATCAACACTCCTTCTAGGCATGAAGAACCCTAAGAGAGAACTTGCTGCCAAGTTTTGCATGTGTGTAAACACACACACACAGACACAAGATTGAGAATGTGCCTGACACACTGGGGGGGTGATCAGTGGCAGCCTCCTTGGAACCACGATGGGTGGGTGTCAACGGCTATAAGCACACTTGGCTGCTCTCACCACCACGGTGGAAGGATAGGCAGCCCACCGTCGCTTCGGGGAGGGGGGAAGTGGCCACAGCTCTCATCTGGTGCTTCTGATTGGCCGCAGGCAGATCTCACCTGGAGACATGGAGGGAGGGTTGTAAGGCCTGGTGGGGAACGCCAGCTGTGTTCCAGGGATGTAGGTGATCCTGTCCATCGGGGGGGTGCTGGGACCTCCTGGGTGGGGCACCAAGATGGTGGGAGCCATGCTGTTGAGGTCAATGATTCCTATTTTTTTTTTAAAAAAAGAGGGTGGCAAGAAGTCATTGTGATGTCCACAAGATGACTGTATGAATGTGTGAGACGTGCACCTTGTATTATATATACCAGGGGGTCCCAAACTGTGGTCCATGGCACATCCACATTAAATACTCACATTGATTTTTTAAATTGTATTCCTATTGCTTCTTTTATGGTATTATAATTTGGATTCTAGGGAACACAAATTATAGCGCAATAAAAAAAATTAAAAATCAACACAGCGTCTGGCGCCACGCACTGACAACAGCAACGACAGGCAGAAAAAACCAGGACGTGGTCTGCCCAGACCATCGGCCATTGTCAAGTGGTCCAAAGGGGAAAACGCTTGGGAACTACTGATGTACAGTATCTGAAACATTTATAACCTCCCCTTTCATATAAAACATCACAACGTGGTATACAAACTAAAGACACTCTGTTACAATAAAAACAGTAACGACGTCGATGAGCTGGTTGGCAAAGAATCTCAGGCTTGAAAGGACTGCCTGAATAATACAGTTTTCAGAAGATGTCTAAAAACCAAAGCAGGGATGGCTACTGCCCAAGTTCTATTGGCAAAGAGCTCCACAGGGCAGGGCTGCATATATTAGACACCTACTATACGCGCACGCTGATGATACCGAGAATCATATCATCATCACACCCAGATTATATACGCATACTATATTACATCTCTCTCACACACACAACCCCCTCTGCTTGTCATTCACTCCTCCACTGCCAAATTCTATTATTGTTATTAGATTTACATCCCGCCCTTCCTCCCGAAGGTACTCAGGGCGGCAAACATGAACGAAACAATTCAACAGCGACCAAAAGAAAAACATTCCAAAACACAGATTAGAAACATGCTAAAATACAGTTACAGTTCAGAAACATTCCAAGCCAGCCTTCTCCAACCTAGAGTTCTCCATATACTGCTGGGCCCCTTGCACTTCCGAAGTGCCCAGCAATCAGCCGGTTGTCACACCCTTGGGAAACACTGTGCAAGGGGCTTTGCAGGCACAGCCCCCTTTGGTCAAGCCCTGCCCCACACGCGACGTCAGATACGGTATCAGGTGTGGAGCAGGTGGATATGGCTTGCCTGAAACAGCCTTGCGGGCCAAATGGGGAGATCTGGCAGGCCAAATGTGGCTCGTTGGGCCGGAGGTTTGCCAACCCTGCTTGACAGGCTCTGTTTTAAAAAAAGGGACGTGAACATCTCTCTTCCTCCACGGATACTGAACCCTCAACCCCATTTGGAAAGCCAGCAACCCACACTTGTATACAAGACACATGAAATGACCGAGGTTGGAAAAGGGACAGGTTTTAAATGTCTGGCTTTAAGACAGCCCTGGGTTGTCATCCGGAAAGCTCACGCCTTGGACCAAGTAGACTCACCTCTGGCTCCCGCGTAGGGGAGGGCTAAGGTCTGCTCTCGGGGAGAGAGCCCCCTGGCCAGGTCAGGCCGCAAGTTGACTTGCATCTGCTGGGAGGTGATGTAGTCATTGAGGATGGTCTGCCTTGTGTTCTCCATGGTGTAGAGCTGGTACTGACTCGGGTAGCCCGGGCTGGGCGAGAGCTGCCTCTGGAACATGTAGGCAGTGGCTGCAGTGGGGCGGGAGGGAGATGAAAAAAGGGGGGCAGATTTCAGCTTGGCTTATGGAGTGCAGCTGCTTTGGTTAGAGTGGGAAGACTCTGGTTCAAATCCCAACGCGGCCAGTTGCCGCCTCTTAGCCGAGCCTATTTCACAGGGTTGTTGTGAAGATAAAAATGTGTGTGTGTGTAAAACCATGTACACCACTTTTTGAAAGAAAAAAGCTGGATGTAATGTATGTTTTCAATGTCCCCCTGCAACCATTTTACTCGCCTCTCCATCCCTACAACAGCTGGGCCAGTTATCTGTGCGTTTAAGACAGATGCAGAGAACCCTTTGGCCCTCTAGATCAGCCTTTCCCAACCAGTGTGCCTCCAGATGTTGTTGGACCACAACTCCCATCTTCCTGACCAATGGCAATGCTGGCTGAGGCTGATGGGAGTTGTGGTCCAACAACATCTGGAGGCACACCGGTTGGGAAAGGCTGCTCTAGATGCTGCCAAACTGTAACTCCCATAGTCATCCCTGGCCACTGGCCATGCCTGCTGTTCGGAACTGCAGTTCAGCAACATCTGCGGAGCCAAAGGTTCCCTATACCTGATGCAGAAGCTGAGGCAGGCAACCCTTTTCCTGTCAGGAGCTGCATTCCCTTGGCGGTAATCTGTCAGGGGCGGCAGGAGGGTAGAGGGCGGGGCTGTAGTCTTAATGACATAATCAAATTTGCTCAGCTTTACGGTGACACAACACTCTTGTGGGAAACAGGACGATGGAATAAACAAACCTTGATCCGATGTATCAGGGTTCTTATTATGCTCCTTCCACCACCACCCCTGAGATTCCTGGAAGCAGAAAGCTAGCAGAGCAGGGTGACGAACTAGTTTTCCGCCTCTGATGTACTAGCTCATTTGTTTCAAGGGAAACATTCAAAAAGGTTATCTCCCCCCCCCCCCCCAAGTACAAACTGGCACAGTCCACTCTACCACCTCATTCTGCTGTATCGGTGGAGGGCTACAAGGAGGCGGGGGGGCGTCCCTCAATGGACAGGCCAAAGCATAAAAAGAATACACACACCCCCAAAACAAGCAGGGGTGAGGAACCTCCAAACCCTCAACCTGATTAGGCGCACCAGGTCATTTTTGGCAAACCGTGCCCACCTGCCAATAACTGGACAACACTGCAGAGATCTCTGATCTGAGCATTAATCACCACAGTGCTAAGTTCGGAGATAAGGCAGAGGCCTCACTTCGAACTTAGCACTGTGCTCCCAGCTTGCCACTTGAATCCTCCAATGCCGTACGATGCCAGGTGACTGACAGGTGGGTCAAAAAGGGCCCACAGAGGATGGGCCAGCTCTGGTTCTGACTCGTGGGCTGAAGAAAAAAGATTCCCAAACCTCTGCCTTAAAGGCAAGGAAAAAGAAAAGGTGAGAAACCACCAACACGATGCATTCGCAAGCCTTGCTCGTTGACGAAGGCCCGGC
Organism: Rhineura floridana; assembly: GCF_030035675.1. NCBI lineage: Eukaryota > Metazoa > Chordata > Lepidosauria > Squamata > Rhineuridae > Rhineura > Rhineura floridana. Next base: position 18,005,419 of record NC_084500.1, on the reverse strand, counting down.
CTGCAAAATGGTAATAAATGTACGTACTGGGGTCCAGCGCCCTGTGGAACTGCATCGCCGAGTCCAAATGTGACGGCAGGTGGCTCCTGTAGACGTCTGGAGTGGAGCCGCGATGGTGGGGCTCGAAGGGGCTATGAGTCACAACGGGATCCACCCCGGGGACAGGGGATTTCGCGGGGACGCTCTCCCTCTGCGTCGGGGTCAAAGTGGACTTCCTCTCATGGTTGGAAGACTTCCCTGAAGACAAGCCAGCTGCGGAAAGGAAATCTGCTCACGGTGAGGAACTAGCCCACTAAGAAGGAGTATTTCCATGTGGCTATTTCAGGTCTAAGAACATCAGAAGAGCCTGGTCTGCTGCATCAGGCCAAAGGGGGCCCCTCTGGTCCAGCATCCTGTCCTCGCAGTGGCCAAGCAGAGGCCCCCAAAGGGAAGCTCCCAAGCAGGGCGTGAGTGTGAGAGCAGCTCTCCTCTCCTGCGGGTTCCAGTAACTGGTATTCGGAAGCATGTCCTCCACAAACCTGTCCAGCCCTCTTTTAAAGCCACCCAAGTGATGAGTCAGATCCATGGGTCCAACTAGATCATTACTGTCTACACTGACTGGCAGCAGTTCTGTTTCAGGAGGGGGCGGGTCTTTTCCCAGCCCTGCCTGGAGATGCCGTCAAAGACTGCGCCTGGGTCCCTGCGTGTCCAAGGCAGGGGCTCCACCACTGAGCTACGGAACTGGCTCTCTCAAAGGGTAGCGGTGAGCCACCAACACGGATGTCTTTAAAAGAGGATCAGACAAACTCATGGGGGGCAGTAAGCCTTTCAGTGGCTACCAGCCACAAAGGCTACGTTCTGACGCCACCGCCACGGGCAGTCTGCCTCCGACTCCCCAGTTGCCGGGAGGAATCGCATGTGGGGAGAGAGTTGATTTTGCGCTCAGGTCCTGCTTGTGGGCTTCCCCTCTGGGGCATACGAGTTGGCGGCCGTGAGATCCAGAGGCTGGAAGAGATGCGCCCCTTTTCGCCGGATCCGACAGCCAGACACTGCTGACGTTGGTGGAAGAAAGCAACAGAGAGAAATGGCTCCAAGCGTCAAGGGCGAGATTACACCGGCTTCTCCTTTCACCCAGAATAACCCGTGCCCTGATGCAACACCTCTGGAGAGACCCTGCAGCCAAAGGGCGACTCGAGACCAAAATCCTAGCCCCTGCCACAGACAGGCATCACACTCTGGCAAGAGCTGGCCAAAGAGGAGTGGGTTTGCTTGCGTGCTTTTGAATTTTTTTCAAACAATGAAGCCTGTTAGGAACAAAACAAGCTGCCCAATATCGGGGTCAGTGTCTTGGTCCCCCTACCTCAGCGTTGCCAAATAATAGATGGGCAATGGGTAATATTTGGCCAGTCTACTTATCTTCTCTCCCTCTTATTCAGGCTGAATGAAGCCTCTGGATTGGCGACGCCTGCTGTAATGATTCAGGGGAGACTTGGCCTTTTGCCTTTGGCCTACTCCACAGGGCAGTGATGTAAGAATATCAGAGGAGGTGGCTCACAGGCCGGGCCAAAGGGGGCCCATCGGGTCCAGCATCTTGTTCTCACAACAGCCAACCAGATGCCCCCTATGAGAACCTGAGCGCAACAGCCCACTCAGCAACTGGTATTCAGACTGCTTCCAACAGGGGAGGGAGAACATAGCCACAGAACCATAGAAGAGTTGGAAGGGGCCTTTAAGGCCATCAAGTCCAACCCCCTGCTCAGTGTAGGAATCCAAATCAAAGCATTCCCGACAGATGGCTGTCCATTGTTGCTAGTAGCCTAATTAGCCCCCATGAATTAGCCCCACACACAACCTTATACAAATCTATCGTGTCCCCAGCTAACTTGCATTTCGCTCAACTACAAAGGACACACACACTTGGTCTGCTGTGTTCCAACTCTGGTCCCCAGCTTCATCAAGCGGTGCCAAGAAACCTGTTGGAAGTGGGGCAAGAGCAACTCCTGTTTGGGTTCCTTTGTTTGCATCCCAGAAGGAAGATCGCGTGAGGGTCCTCCAGCTGGCTAGGCTGGCCTACCTTTACCTGTGCTGTTCTCTACCTGACTTCCTTCTGTTGTAAACTGATATGCTCAGGGAAGCTGACCGGCCCTTCCTTCCCATCTTCTGCAACCTTCCAAGGAGAGAGGAGATATCTCTGTCTTTGCTCTCTCTCCTGACCCATGAGGACAAGGCCCACGTCTGGGCATTGTGCCTCCAGCTTAGTTGGAACTAGATATGCCTTTCCTATCTATTATGTATTTCTATAAATAGAGTAGCTTTTCTTATTTTACTAAGTCTCAGTGATCTAAATGCAGGGTAAAAGCCTGCTTCTAAGGTAAATACACACACTGGCACTCACGCATCTCGGACTGCTGAGGATCTCTGCATATATATACGTATTTCCATAACAAAACCTTGGCCAGAGAACCACCACCCTGGACCTGGTTCTAGGCCAGCAGCTGCCAAAAGCCTGTAAAGCAGCTAGGGCTGATGGGAGTTGTAGTCCAAAACATCTGGAGGGGCAATAGGCTGGGGGAGGCCGCTCTGAGAAACACGCACCTTCCGCTACTCTGTTCATCATCGGAGAACTCCTGGACATGTTCTGATAGTTCACTGGCGTCCTCCTCGCGTTGGCGTCCTCGTAGATGCCGGGGCTCACTTGTGACTTCGGAGCCTCGTGGAGCGTCGACCGGAGGACCGAGGTCCCGGAGCTGACCACCGTGTGGCGGGTACGGACGTCCCCGGAGGGCTTGGCCTCCTCGTACTTTCCTCGTTCTGCCGCCTTCACGTTCTCCGTCACCATTTCCAGCGGCGGCATCCCACGAGGCAGCTTGCTGGGGCCGGTGATCAAGGACTTGACGTTGTGCTTAATGGCTGACTGGCCGGCACCGCTCTCGTATTTGATGGGTGTGCCCTGGGGAAGGAAAGTAGGCAAGAAACCCACAATGTCAGCTAGGCCTCGTTTGGTTTGCAGCTCTGGAAAGTTTACCTCAGAAACTTGACTTTTTATTTTGTACGCAAGTGACTGCTTACACATCTTAGAAGGATTATGGCACGCTGTAGATTTATTTACTTAATTTATCCTTCCCAGTCTGGTTACAACATAGAGCCGGCCATGCTATGAGGCAGAGTGACACGGCTGCCTCAGACAGCGGATGCTGAAAGACAGTTAGTGTGTGCACGCATGTGCCAGGCAGGCTGACCTGCACCCCCTAAGCTAGCCCACTCCCCTCAGGTTCAGTGAAGAGTGTGGAAGTTAAGATTCAACTGCCAGTCTGGTCTGGGCAGCTTTTATACGTGGATTTGGGGGTGGGAAGAGCCATCTCAGACCCTACAATTGCCGGGGGAGACCTTGTTGGTTGTGCCACCACTGGGGGTTGCCTGGTTGGTACTGAACCCATGACAGGGCCTTTTCAGTGGTGGTTCCCTGTTTGTGTAATTGACAGGTGTGCCTGTCTCCCTCATTGTTAACTTTCAGGAGGAACTTCCTAGACTATCTTTCTGATCTAGCCTGTTCTGACCTTCCTTAAGGTATATAAACCGATACTCAGGAAATGAGGTCAGCAATCCTAAGAGTATCAGTTCATACACCTGAAGGAGGATACTCTTAGGATTGCTGACCTCATTTCCTGACTCCTCCCTTTTTCTTCGGCCCACCTTGGGAGGGGAGACATCTTTCCTTTGTCTCTCTCTCCCTCTCCTGCAGAGGTGAAAGAGCAAGCATGGCTCTTTGCATCTCCAGCTTTGCTTAGCTAGAACTAGGCTCTTTCCTATCCAGTCATGTATTTCCAATAATACATGTAAGCTTCCTTGTTTTCCTAAAGCCGGAGTCTCCGTGTGCTTCTGTCCAGGGAAAGCTGTGCTCCTTCAACCAAGATTCACGCACAGCTCAGCCATCAGGCAGAAGGACCCAGATTCAATCCCCGATGGCATCTCCAGGTAGGACTGAGAGAGACTCCCTGCCTGAAACCTTGGAGAGCCACTGCCAGTCAGTGTAGACATTACTGAGCTGGATGAGCTGGTCTGACTCATCTATTTATTATGATTTTATTTATTTATTAATCCTGCCGACAGCCAGTGTGGAGCAGTGGTTAGAGTGTTGGACTATGACCTGGGAGACCAGGGTTCGAATCCCCACACAGCCATGAAGCTCCCTGGGTGACCTTGGGCCAGTCACTGCCTCTCAGCCTCAGAGGAAGGCAATGGGAAACCCCCTCTGAATACCGCTTGCCATGAAAACCCTATTCATAGGTTGCCATAAGTAAGGATCGACTTGAAGGAAGTCCATTTCATTTTTACCCCGCCTTTCTTCTCGTGATAGAAACCCAAGGCGGCTTCCATATGGTTCCCAGGTGGTCTCCCATCCAGCCACCGACCAGACCTGACCCTGCTTAGCTTCAGCAGGGAGCTGGCCTCATGTGCCTTCAGACCACAGCCTGGGACCATAGCCTGATCTAAAAACATTCCAGTTTATCCAGGCACTCCATAGCTGAAAGGCAAAGTTCCTGGCAACCCTGAGAACACTAGATGAACGTTTTAACTGGTTTTAGACTGCTTTTTTTAAAAACAAAAGTTTAGTTATGGATGTGTTTGCTGCCTTCATCTCTTCAGGGAGGAAGGGCAGGATATAAATTGAATACATTGCCACCCTGGGCTCCTGCTGGGAGGGAAGGTGGGATATAAATCAACCAATTAATTAATTATAACTAAAAAGCCTTGCCCTTTGCTTCAGGCAGCAAAATGCCTTGAGCTAGCTCTGTTATGACCTTCAGCACGGACCTTTGGGTCTCAGTGAGAAAAGATGCTTGCTTTTTAAAAAGGTCTGTCCATCTTCCCTGACTTCAACAGGCTTTGACGCCCACCCACCTGAGATATGGAGCCCTCGATGATCGGCCGGGCACTCTGGACAATCTCGGGGGTCTTGCGGTTCTCTTGGCTGAGCAGGTCCTGCCGAGGGATCTCGTGGATGGAGCGCCCCATCTCTTTGATGGTGGTGACCCCGTCGTACGGCTTCCCCTTGGTGATGGCGCCTTCAAAGGACCGCGGCGGTGCCGGAGACTCCCTCTTGATCTTCGGGTACTTGAGGCCTTCCTCGTAGCTCTCGGCTGTTGCCCTCGGCGTGCCTTTCCAGGAAAAGCAGAAAGCCACCCAAAAGCTTTAGTAGAGCTCTTGACAGTTTTTGGGCCTGCTAGCACGGTGGGTTAAAAATGGCGGTTTAAAATACACAACAACAACAAAATCAACGGGCCGAAATTGGACATGGTGCCATTCACGGCAACTAGAAAAGTGTCTGAATTTTATGTAGTTTGGGTATTAATTTATCAACAAAATTAACAATTGTGATAATCATTTTTTTGCTCTTAAATAAATAGCAGGGAGGGGGCGATCTAGATCAGGACCTTGATTGGCAGGGTAGGAGATTGTAACCCTTTCCCTGACCCACTGTGGCCCTGACCCAAAGGCTTCCCCCCTCTTCCCACTTTGCTAGAGCGCTTGGTATTTGCATTCAAAGGAAAGCACCCATTAGCATGGACTGGAGCAAGGCACAAGGCCCCGATCCAGATTGGGAATGCAATACGGGAGAGCAAGGATTTAAAAAAACCCATAGCTCCCTCTCCCAGGGACCAGAGCTGGATCAAGGCCCTTGCGGCAGTGATCTACTCACAAACAAAGAAAGTGGGTTGTATCCGTAAGCCACAGAAATGAATGGGCAGGATGAGCATCCAAAGCTGCCTTACATAAAGCAGGGATGGGGAATCTGGGCCCTCCGGCTGTTGCTGGAATGCCAGCTCCCCTTAACCCCCTCCGCCAGCGTGACCAATGGTCAGGGTGACGGGAGTAGCAGCAATAACCTGGAGGGCCAAAGAGTTCCTGCTAGGAAGAGAGTCAGACCGCCAGGTCCATCTAGGTCGGTGCTGTCTGCATTGACTGGCAGCAGCTCTCCATGGTCTGAAGCAGGAGGCTTTCCCAACATCCACCAGAGACACCCAGAATTGAATATGGGACATTCCATCACAGAGCTTTGGCCCATTTCCCTGTAGCCCTTGCATGGGGCTAGATGTTGCCATTTCTGTTAGATACAGCGCCCAGCACACAGTTATTATTTAAAGATATCATTTTCCTCTCTCTCTCTGTGTACCTTGCATTATAGAGCCCGACAGCACAGTCCTCTCTTTCAGTTCTGAGTGGGGGCTACCCCGGGGAAGAGCTCTGCAGATTAAGCCTAAAGAAATGGAAAGAGGAGTTAAGATGGGGTGCAAAACCCAGCAGTTCCTTGATTTTTTTTTTAATTACCCATGCCATTTCATGCTACACAGAGTAGCAGGTCTGGAAAAAATATATATATATAAAGCACGCACAGAAGCTTGTCTCTCTTAAACCAAACTCATCTTCCCAACTCTGCCTTGGTCTCCTTTGTGAGGAAGGGCAGGATAGAAATGTAATTAATAATAATACCTCACTTGCAAACTTTTTAACCATATAGCAAGGGCAAGGAACTGGATCTGGTGAGCAGGACGGATCCTTATTGTATTATTTATCTAGTTATTTATTAAATTGCTATCCCACCCTTCCTCCCAAAAGGAGCCCAGGGTGGCAAACAGGTGATAAAACATTAAAAACATCTATAAAACTTCTTTAAAAACAAAACATCTTTTTAGAAAATCTTTTAAAAGATCTTAAAAAGCAATTCCAACACAGACGCAGACTGGGATGAGGTCTCTGCTTAAAAGGCTTGTTGAAAGAGGAAGGTCTTCAGTAGGTGCTGAAAGGACAATAGAGATAGCGCCTGTCTAATATTTAAGGGGAGGGAGTTCCACAGGGTAGGTGCCGCCACACGAAAGGTCCGCTTCCTATGTTGTGCGGAATGGACCTCCTGATAAGATGGTATCTGCAGGAGGCCCTCACCTGCAAAGAGCAGTGATCAACTGGGTATATATAAGGGGGAAGATGATCTTTCAGGTATCCTGGTCCCAGGCTGTATTGGGCTTTGTACACCAAAACTAGCTACCATGAACTGGTAGCTGTGGATTTCAGCACAGGCAAAGTTTGACGACAGGTGAGGCAGCCCATCTGTCAATCACCTGACATCACACACACACACCCCTAGGGCCTCAGCCAGTTGACCTTTTAGTGATGCTCTCAACACACACACACACACACAGTTTCAATCTCTCCCAGGACAGAATGTTACCTGCCCTAAAAGGCATGTTCTAAATTTCTTAGAGTAAATAAGTAGAAAGAGGCACATGGTGGCCATTTAACCTTCTAATGGGGCGGAGACCGGGGATTCCCTCATCGACATCGCTTGCTTGATATTTCCTTCCATAGCATCGTACGTCCTCTTCAGTCCCATCTCGTGAGCTGTCCGTGGGCTCCGGGTTCCCTCCCGGACATTCTTGATGGCTGTCAAAACGTAGAAACATGGGTCAAGACATAGGCAGGGAACAAAGTTAAAAGCTTGATGATTAGCGTCACACACACCCCAGTGTCGCGGGAGTTCTTGTCGCGGATGCCAGAGGCACTCCAAGCTCCAGTGGTGGCTGGTGGTTCCATTGCCAGTGGGAGACTGGAATCCGCTCCAGGTTTTAGTCCGCACTTTCAAGGAAGCACGTTATACCTCTCTTTGAAAGTTTGGAATAAAACTCGGAGCAGACTGCACTGCCCCGCTGACACGGAGCTGCCAGCCACCTCTGCCAAACTTACTGTCGTAGGTTATGATGTGCCCGCTCTTGCCCTCATAAATGACGTGGCCCTTGGATGCGCCGGCCTCTTCCCGGGACTTCTCCGGGCTGCTGTCTTCCGTGGCCAACCGGGTGATGGTTCCCTTCAGCAGCACGTCAGCCGCAATCCCGGACTGTGACAGAGCTGGCGTCCCCTGCAATGAAAGCAACAAGACTTAGGAATTGAAGCACAGGGCCAAGCCGTTACACGGAAGGAGAACAGAGGACGCCAGATAATAAACTGCCTTGTACAGAGGTATTGCTCTTGAGAAGCGGTGCCAGAGTCCTGCTCAGCAATACCTGATGATTGGTTATGGAATGTTTTGAGTAGAGGGATGGGAAACTCTCGAGTGATCCGGTACACGGGGGATTGTGTGTTCAGATTAGCTTTGTGTAGTGTGAATGTTTATGTAAATGGTTTTGGCAACTGCATTATTTACGTCCGAGGGGTGGTGTTTTTTTAGTATTCTTGATGAGATTTTCTAAATATATATATATATATATATATATAGCTCCTGTAATTATGTTGCATTTCCATGCTATGTTTTGATGTTTTGCAGAGGATCTGCTTTTATGAGCATTGTTTTCAGATATCTATTGCTGCTTGAGATATTTTTGAGATATCTATTGCTGCTTAGCATCGAATGTGGAATTGTCATCACTGCAACTCTTGACACTTCCATTCCATACTGGATTTTTACATTTTTGTTGGACTATGTAAACTGCTTAAGAGATTTCTGCTGAAAATATTAAGCAGTATACAAATTAAACCAATGAAATAGGGCCCCTCTAAGACTAAGGTTCTGTGTCCAACAGGGGGCAGCCAAAATGGCAACAGCCCTGCTGGGTTTTGACCCCAGCATCTGGAAATCAGATCTACTGCCTCTGTTCCGCTTTAGCCATCACCCAACCTTTACGTTTAAGCCTCTCTCAGCAAGCACAGGAGAGAAATTAAACAGAGGAAGTAGCCTTATACCAAGTCAGCTCAGTCCATCTAGCCCAGTATCCTTTGCATTGACCCTGCATGGAGATGCTGTTTGGGGCTGAACCTGGGAGCTTCTGCAAACGAAGCAGATACTCCCTCCCCTAAAAATAAAGACTCTGGTCCTCATGGTCCTAAATAAAGTGCTGGTTTATACGGAGTCAAACCAGTGGTCCATCTAGCTTAGTACTGTCTGCACTGACTGGCAGTGCCTCTCCGGTATTTTAGGGAGGGAGTTTTTCCCAGCCCGACATGGAGATGCTGGGGACCAAACCTGGGATCTTTTGCATGCAGAACATGAAAAACCAAGGAATCTCTTCGAAAGTTGCTGTTCTTAGGCCATCAGGCATCATACAACGCAAGGAGATACCTGAGTGATGGAGCCTCGCAAGGTCGGCATCGATTCAATGGAAACTTTGCTGGCTGGAGTCCCTCGTGTTATGCTTCCTTCTTGGACAGTCGCTGCCGTACCTGGTTGAAAGTACAATTTTAACACCACTCATACAAATGTAACATGCACACTCATATAGATCTCACTCCTTTTCATGCAACCCCCCCCAAAAAGGAAGCGGATCCCCAGTGCCAGTACTTGGCCTTTCCTCTGGTTAAGGTATGAGGTTGATCAGTTCTTTATTATAAGTATGCGGTTCACGGAATTGTAGAGTTGGAAGGGACCCCAAAGGTCATCCAGTCCAACCCCCTTTCCAGTGGGGAAAATCTGCTGCTACAGCATCCCTGTGAAGTGGCCCTCCAGCCTCAGTTATAAACGTCTAGCCAGGAGAGTCCACCACTTTCTGTGGCAGCCTGTTATACTGTCAAGGTAACACCATTCCTAACACCTAGTCAAAATACCTTTGCTTGTTGTTTGAACTCCCTGGTTTGGGTCCTACCCTTTGCAACATCAGAAAAACAAATCTGCTCTGTCATCTACAGGACAGACCTTCAAATATCTGAAGATGGCTATCGTACTGTCTCTTAATCGACTCCCCTCTGAGCTTGACACAGCTCAGTCAGCCTCTCCTCCTAAAGGTCTCCAAGCCTCTTCTTGCTATTTACTTTCTACCGTTTGTCCAAAACATATCCTATTAAATATCACTTCTACTGAGAAGTCTATAAGCAGGGTGTGGACAGGCACACACACACAACAGGGTGGGGGAACCTGCCCTGGTGTTGCTAGGCTGCAAATCCCATCTTCCCTGACCTCTGGTCATGGTGGTAGGGGGCTCAGAGTCCAACAATGCAGGAACACCGGAAGCTGACTTACGCAATACCAAGTCAGAGCGCTGATGCATCTAGCCGAGTACCGTCTACCCTGACCGGCAGCGGCTCTCCAGGGTTTCAAGAAGGGCTCTCTCCCAGTCCTATCTGCAGACACTGGGGACTGAACCTGGGACCTTCTGCACGCAAGGCAGATGCTCAACCACTGAGCTGCGGCCCTTCCCAAGACACTCAGGAAGCTCCCTCAGACTGTGGTCCATCTGGCTCAGTCCTGGCAAGTGGCTCTTCAGGGTTTCAGACAAAGGAACGTCCCTAGCCTTGTCTGGAGAGACCTGGGGTTGAACCCAGGACCTTCTGCACGCAAGGGAGATGCTCACCCACTGAGCTGAGGCCCTTCCCAAGACACTCAGGAAGCTCCCTTATACTGAGTCAGACTGTGGTCCATCTGGCTCAGTCCTGGCAAGTGGCTCTTCAGGGTTTCAGACAAAGGAACGTCCCTAGCCTTGTCTGGAGAGACCTGGCACTGAACCTGGGACCTTCTGCACGCAAGGGAGATGCTCCCCACTGAGCTGAGGCCCTTCCCAAGACACTCAGGAAGCTCCCGTATACTGAGTCAGACTGTGGTCCATCTGGCTCAGTCCTGGCAAGTGGCTCTTCAGGGTTTCAGACAAAGGAACGTCCCTAGCCTTGTCTGGAGAGACCTGGCACTGAACCTGGGACCTTCTGCACGCAAGGGAGATGCTCTACCAGTGAGCCACGGCTGTTTGGGATGGCCCTCCCTGACACCTAAGCGCTAAAGATGTCATTTCTCCATTTCCACTCAAAAGCAACCTCCCTACAAGAGCGGCCCATCGAGAGACCAGACCTCAGTAAGCTTACCCCGAACCACTCCCTCGTGCTGGGCTCTGACCAAGAGGCCTTCAGGCTGCGAGTTCTGGCTTCTGGGGGAGAATTCTTCTTGTTTGATGTAGGGCATGGGAGCTTTTAGGGAAGACAAGAAACAATGAGGTTGCTCGCCACTGCTCGTAACCTTTTGCAAGGTTGCAGAGAACATAGGCGTATGTAATGGGTGAACACAGGCGTATATAATGGGTGTGGCTTCCAGGGGTTCCAAGCTAGGAACGCTAATCCCCACCCATTTCACAGAATCATAGAATAGTAGAATTGGAAGGGGCCTATAAGGCCATCAAGTCCAACCCCCTGCTCAATGCAGGAATCCAAATCAAAGCAGAGCCTGGCTGTTGGAGTAGGCCCATGTGGTGCAGCATCTTGTTCTTACTGTAGCCAACCAATGCCCGCTATGTGAAGCCCCCAAGCAGGACCTGAGTGCAAGAGCTCTCTCCTCCTGTGGTTTCCAGCCCGGATCCTTTGGCCTGGATCTCCCTCCCCGAACACCTCTACGAGCAGGAGTGGTGCTCTTGAAATGATGCTGGACTACAACACTCATCAGCCTCAGCCAGCATGGCCAGTGGTCATGGGAGGCTCTTCTGACATGGTCTAACATTTCACATGTTCCAAAGCAGAGTCCACTTTCAACTTCTGGCTAGCCACATGCAGGCTGAAGTCAGAGCCTACAAAGCATGGAGTTGAATCCAACTCAGTTCTATTCAGAGCAGACCCACTGAAATTAGTGGATCTTGCTTAGTTATGTCCTTTCTTTTCAATGGGGCTACTCTGAGCAGGGCTAACACTGGATACAACCCCAGGCTTGGAATATACACACGACAGCTAGAAAATTGTTAATGGGAATCATTCATTCATTCATTCTTCTGTTTATATGCCACATTTCCACAAAAAACTGTGCTCAAAACAGCTGAGCAGAGAACGCATCTCAAAACCAACAAGTGCAAAAACAGTTTCATAACAACAAAAATAACAAAACAATAACATAGCAGCAAATGTAATAACAGCAACCAGAAACAACTTTCCAATACTATGAACATAGCAACACGGCTTCTCTTGGCAGGCAACAGTACACTATCGCCAATGTTGCGATTTCATGACGTCGTTTACAAGGACACAACAATTCCCCGCTCCCCTCTCTATCACACGTGTGCCTTCCATGGAATCTTCACCCCAGAGACTCGTGTGGAGGCTACGGTTTTTCCCCTACCTGATTTGGCAGACTCTTGTTGCCTCGGCAGCCCCAAAGAGATCGACCCGACAGAGGGCTTGACTGGATCTTGACTATAAGATGTTTGACTGTGGGATGTTAAGTAAGTGCCGGGCGTTCCCTAGAAGTGAGAGGGGTGAAAAGCAACAGATATGTTGTTAATTCAGTTTGGAGCCAAGACAGATTTGATCACACTGCTGGTGATATACGGAAGCAACAGCTGAACTACACGCTGACGAGCCACAACCACCTCTGCAAACGGACTCAAAAAACCTTGCCTGTGAGTCTCTGCACCACCATTTTTTTTCTTTTCTTTTTTAAGATGTCTTCAAAGCTTTTTGAAAAAATGTTTTTAAAGATGCTTTGTTTTAATGTATTTTAAAGTCTGTTTTTATGATGTTTTAAAGTGTTTTGTTTGCCGCCCTGGGCTCTTGCTGGGAGGAAGGGTGGGATAGCAATCAAATAAATAAATAATCGTTCAAACATTATTATTAGAATCTATATCTTGCCCTTCCTGCTGAAGCAGCCCAGAGTGGCAAACTTGTCAACGCAACATTTTAAAACAACAACAAAAGCAATCAAAAGACAGTTACGGATCAGAACATTCTTCCAACTAGTGATCTCCTCTCCAGGTTGCTAGGGACAGTCTCCTTAGTCATCAAATGCCTGGGTAAAACAGGAATGTTTTTGAATTCCTCCTGGAAGTCAATAATGAAGGAGACAGATGCATCTCATTGGGGAGGGCATTCTACAAATGAGGAGCCACCACTGAAAAGGCCTATATCAGACGGTTTTGAAAGCAACCAACAGAACTTCACCGAAATGGGCTCTGGATAATATATATAATATCACACACACACACATGTAATTGCGATGAACAATAGAGAGGTTTTTATTTTACTAGCAAAACAGTTTCGCCAACTGTTAACATACACGTATACACACATACATACACACACCTTCACATCCTCTAGATGTTTAGGACTTCAACTCTCATCAGGCCCAGAAAGCATGGCCAATGGTCACAGAGAATGGGAGTTGGAGTCCAAAACATGTTGTAAACCACCCAGAGAGCTTCGGCTATGGCACGGTATACAAATGCAATAAATAAATAAATCATCCACACACACCCAAGAGGGTGGAATCAGCAGACTTATGGGATACCCCAAGGTTTGCAAAAGGACAAAAGATTTCATGAAAGTAAGGAGGAGACACCCACCAAAACATCTCAAGGGGGACTGAGCATGCTCGGTGGCCGCAGACTGCTAACCTGACTCTGGTGAGGGGGGAAAAAACCCTTGAAAACCAGTGGAGAATTCAGTTCAGTTTGATTTATGTGTATCGCTTCACACAGGACCCCCAAAGCGATTTACAAAACACAACACGGCACAAGAAAAAATCAATTCAACCAAAGCAAATCTACTACAAAGTGTTTGTCCGCAAAGATCAACAGTGGCAACAAAAATAACCACCCTGCCCACACAAGGACGATCACCAATAATATATGGCAGAAACCCAGACCCATCAGTGGGGTCTAAAGACCAGGGAGAGTAACAAGAAGCTTTTGCCTGATGGGCAGCAAAATCAATTGCAGGAGAGCCTTCCTGGGGAAGGCAAGTTTTCTAATTGCCACCTTCCAAACATCTCTCGGAGAGGGGGGCACATGGAGAACTGTTGAATTCGGGGTCTGAGAAAGGAGCAACTGGGATCCTGTATGGGGATCACTCCACGCTGTAACATTTTGTTGCGCAACCCACAAGATTGTAAGTGAGGGCCTCAATTTGTACGTGGCTCTCTGCGGTTTCAGATGGGGCGATTCCCAGCCCTATCGGGGACCGAGCCTGGGTCCCCTTGCCCTAGAAATAGACCTCACTCATGTGTCTTGCATGATACCTGATGTGCATCTAGTTACAAACACAAGAAGGTGACTTACCCTGAAACAGACCATTAGTCCATCCAGCTCAGTATTGCCTACACTGACTGGCAGCAACTCTCCAGGCTTTTCAGGCAGAGAGTCTCTCTCAGCCCTGCTTGAGGATGCCAGGGATTGGACCTGGGACCTTCTGCATGCAATGCTCCTTCAATGCTCAGCCATTGAAGAGTAAGGCTAGCGGTACTCCCAGTATGAAACACTAGCGAAATGGGTCCTATTAATTACACCAGGGTGCCCAAACTGTGGTCTGCCCCAGGGCAGGTTACAGTGTATTGCCCGTCCCAGGGCAGGTTACAGAAATTTAAAATACAGTATTAAAAACAATTAAAACACATTACACGTTTCATTCAGGGGGTCCGCAGCACATCCATGTTAAATATTCATATTTTTAAATTGTATTTTAAATGGCTTCTTTTGCTTCTTATATTGTATTTTTTAATTGCAATTTGAATTCTTGTTATATGCCTTCAAGTCAATGACGACTTATGGCGACTTATGGCGACCCGATGAATCTTTTTTGGATATATTGGATATTTTCATGGTAAGAGGCATTCAGAGGTGGTTGACCGTTGCCTTCCTCTAAACCTACGGCACCCGGTATTCCCAGGAGATCTCCCACCCAGGTACTAACCAGGCCTGACCCTGCTTAGCTTCCAAGATCAGACAAGATCAAGCGTGTTCAGCATAGTACGGCTGTAGGCATTTGAATTCTAGGGAATGGCAAATTGCAATACTATAAAATACAAAGTCCAAGAAATGAAAATGCAATTGAAAGTTGCACGGCTAGGCCAGCGCATTACAATGGCTGCAACAAGCAGCCAAAAAAAAAACCCCATCAAGCACTCCACCAAGACCACCAGCAATTGTCAAGTCGTCCATGCGGTAAAAAGGTTTGGGAACCCCTGAACTATACAGGCCCCTACCGCCTTACTTGTGAGATGGATCCTCCCATGATGAAGGAAGGCTTCTCTGAGGGCACCACCGTTTTGGAGGATGGGATCAGCGGAGGAGGCGGTCTGGTCGGCCGCGTCGTCGGGGGCCGGACCCCTTCGGGTAGATTGGTAATTACTTGATGAGGAGCAGGTTGGAGAACTTGGAAAGGAGGGAGACGGAGAGAGAGAGAGAGATGTCTTTGTAAACAACGGCGTGAATAAATGAGGACAATGTGTTTCTGGGTAGCTGTGGTTTTTTCCCTCCTCTTTTAAACAAATCCAAAAACGGCAGTGTGCAAATTAAGAACATGTCCAAAGCATATCAGAGCTGAGTTCTGAGCAGGCCTCTGGGCAGTTTTCAAGTTTCTAGCCATCATCTAACAGCTTTTGCCTACTTGTTTTGTCTTGTTAAAAGCAAGTCTCAGACTTGCCTTTTTTAAGCTTTCAGAACATCCACAAATCATTCGAAAACCCAAATCGTGAGAAGGGCAGTTCTTTATTCGTAGAATACACTTACAGCCCATCCCTTTGCACATTTGCTGAAACAGAAGTCTTACTAAACTGGATTTACCCACCAAGTAAATACACACAGGATTGCAACCTTGGTTTCATCCGTAAGGATACGAACATGCGCAGGGGCACAGAAAGCCGCTTTGTACAGAGTATTGTGCTGGTCTATCTAGCTCAGTATTGTCTACACCGACTGGCAGCAGCTCTTCAGGGTTTCGGAGGGTGGGGACATTCCCAGCCCTCCCTGGAGATGCCAGGAATTGAACCTGGGGCCTTCTGCATCCAAAGCAGACACTCTGCCATTGAGCTAAGGCCCTTCCCTGAGAAATAAAGCAAGATTCCCATCCTCACAATTCTGAATAACGGGCTGATATAAATGGGAAGAAAGGACACCGCCTTACACAGAGCTGGATCGCCAGTCTAGAAACGTTAAGGCCCAGAAAAAAACTGGAAACTTTCGGATTAAAACCCATTATTTTCCGTTCTTCCTCCCCTTCAATTTTTCAGAAGAAAAACAAAAAAAGGCTTCAGAAAGAAATGGAAAACCTTCCTCTCTGTTTTCCTGATGTCCCAGGTTTCTTCCAGGCCTTCCCATCTTTAAGTCAATCTAGCCTATCATCATCTACACTGACTGGCAGCAGCTCTTCAGGGTTTCAGGCAGGGAGGTTCTCAGCCCAGCACGGAGATGCTGCCTGGGACCTTCTGCATACAAAACAAGTGCTCTACCAGTGACCTACAGCCTGTTCTTGGACTAAAGGTTCGGATAATTCGAGAATCAAAGCCTGCCCTCCCCTTCATCCCAGCAAGCATCATGGCGACATTCTATCAGGGAGCAGCGTTGGCTGACTGACATTACCTGGCGGGACGCTGTAACGAGCAGTGTTCATGTCGGGCTGCGGGGAGACCTTGCTGACCTCCCTCGGAGACAAGCGATATGGCGAGGCCGATCTCACTGCCGCATTCTGCATCTGCGCCTCCTGTTCCATGGCACGCTTGACATCAGCATAAGGCATGTAGGCAACAGACTTCCCTGCAAGAAAGGGAGCGACTCGAGTCAAGCGATGGCTGCCGGGATTGTAGGCAAACAGGCTTCTCTCTCTTTCAAACATTACAACTCGGACGGGGGCGGGGTGTCACCCAACAAACCTGAGGGTCTGCAGATCTTCTCGTTAATAAAATTGGGGAAGGTATGGTAGGGTTTTGTCATGGCAAGGGGCACTGCAGTGTACCAGTTCAGACCACTGGCCTGTCTAGCGATGCATCATCTACACTGACCGGCAGCGGCTTTCCAGGGTTTCAGACAAGGGAGACTGCCAGCTCTAGCTGGAGATGCCATTGGGGACTGAAGCTAGGGTATCGTGCATGAAAAGCAGATGCTCAACCACTGGGTTAAGATCATCCCACACACGCAAGTGCCTGTCAGCATTATTATTATTATTGTTATTAAATTTATATCCCGCCCTTCCTCCTAGCAGGAGCCCAGGGCAGCAAACAAAGCACTAAAAACACTTTAAAACATCATAAAAACAGATCTTAAAATACATTGAAACAAAACAGCGTTAAAAATATATTTTTTTAAAAAAATCTTTAAAAAAGGATTAAAAACATTATTATTTAAAAAAAACACATTAAGCAATTCTAACAGAGATGCAGACTGGGATAGGTCTCAACTTAAAAGGTTTGTTGAAAGAGGAAAGTCTTCAAAAGGCGCCAAAAAGATAGCAGAGATGGCGCACGGGGTCTATATTGTCATTAAAAGTAAAAAACCACGTTTCTAGCCCTTATGAGTGTGAAGAAACATATGAAAGCATGTGGAACACAGGCAGCTGCCTTGAACATAGTCAATTAGCCCATCCAGCCCACACGCTGGACGCTTTGACTTTTGACACCCGAGATGTATATTTTTAGGACCCACCCTATTTTTGCGATGGCAAGTTGTTTTAAATTGCTTTTAAGGTTGTAATTTTAAATGGTTGTAACCTAGCCTGGGACCTCAGTGTGAAAGGTGGGGAATAAATTAATTCAAATCGTCCTTGTAATCATCGTCATCTTTTTGGCAGCAGCAGCAGCAGCAGCACTCCAGGGTTGCAGGGAAGGAGGCATCCTTTGCCCTACCTGGAGATGCCAGGGACTGCACTTGGGACATTGTGCATGAAAAGTAAACACTCTACGACTGAGCTTCAAAGGCCCTTCAAAGGCTCATCAAAATATGGGACAACGTAGAAAGGAAGGGGAGAGGTTTCCCCCCTTTCTTTCGTAACGCTAGAACTTTAAGGAGAAGGATCGTAGCTCAGTGGGAAGAGCATCTGCTTTGCATGCACCAGGACCCGGGTTCAATCCAAGGCATCTCCGAGTAGGGCTGGGAGAGGCTTCCTGTCCAAATCCCTGCGCTGGCTGAGATCGCCGATAGGAGTTGCACTCTGGAGGGCACCAGGTTGGAGGGGCAGGGAAGGCTGGAGGAGACAATACCAGGACAGGAAGACTTGGGAGGGATGGGTCGTCAGCTGTCCTGGTTGCTGCGGGGACATCCACCTACCGTCCCATTCGACGTTTGGGCTCTTGGATGGGCCGCAGGGGCTGGCAGACCTGCAGCAGTCCACCTCCATCTGCTCTTGCCTCTGCCGCTGCTGCTCCTCCAGCATGGTGGACTTGTGCATGGCTTTGATGTGCTCCTGGAAGAGCGTGTACCCGCTCATCGTCATCCCTTGCAGCGTCGAAGAGACCTACGGGAAACGGGGTGGAGGAAAAGCAAACTGAATGGCATCCACACGGCACAAATGGAAATTGCTTAATCAGCCTGGATCCCGGAGGTGTTCCGCCTCACCAGCCCCTGGGGTAGGCTACTTTGACAGGTCAGCAGAGTTGTCAGTCACCGAACATGGCTTTGATGTCCCCGTGACCCATTTTTCCCCCTTGCAGTGTGGCTTTAAGGCTGAGCTGCAAAGGAACATCCCACCTGACCCAAGCGAGACTTGAAATCACCACCAGTCAGCTGATCGGCGCTGACTTCAAGCCCCGCTTTCAGCAGCGATCAGCTGTGCTGTGGAGTTCCCTAGAAACACTACCCTGGGCTCCTACTGGGAAGGGCAGGATGTAAATGAAATGAAATAAATAGAAATCTCCTAAGCTGATGACCTCCCCACCACCGCCACTGTGCAGTTCTGACACTACTCTTGGGTTTCCCTAACAACCTGCCGACACCTCAGCCCTGACAGTGGATTTCTGTTTTGGGTGGGGCCTGTACCAAACACCACCTACCCAGTCTAGTATTGTTGCTAATCACGTCAGAGGGAGCACAGAGCATAGCTAATTATACTCAGCCAGACTATCGATCCATATAACTCAGTATTACCTATACCAGCCTTTGTCAATCTGGTCCCCCCCCCCCCCAAAAAAATGTTCTGGACTGGAAGGGCTGTAGCTCAGAGGCAGAGCATCTACCTTGCATGCAGAAGGCCTGCAGCTTCATTCCCCAATAGCATCCCCAGGTAGGGAGAAAACCCTGCCTGAAATCCTGGAGAGGCACTGCCATTCAGGGTAGACAATACTGAACCAGATGGACCAATGGATCTGATTCGGTTTAAGGAAGCTTCCTAAGTTCCTGGACTACAACTTTAATCAGCCCCAGCCGGCATAGCCAGTAGCGAGGGATGATGAGAGTTGTAGTCCAACCAGGTCTGCGAAGGCTAGTTTGCACTGACTGGCAGTGCCTCACCAGGGGTGGGTGGGGGTGGGATTCCACTACTGGACCCTTCCAGACGAGAGAACGCTCCCCCACCATGCAGAAGAGAATTACCATGGGGGGTATGACAGCCGCCCGATGCTGAAGTTGCTGCAAGTCCATCGAGCCTTGTTTTATCGCAGGCGATACAAGGAGGGGCCCGGTGGGGTTCAACAGGGACGGCTTCGAGTCCATCGTAAAGATTCTGGATGGGGAGGGAAATGACATGACAGTGCATTGAGCAAAAAAGTGGACTGCACCGTGAGCAGAAAAATTAACACAAGAACAGAGAACGACCAAGGAAAATATGAAGGCAGGTAAGTTTGTTTCCAGCTCATTTGATTTCGCTCCTTTAGTTAACACAAAGGATAACGACAGAGCACCGCCGAGTCAGCATGCTCTTATTTGGCACCCGTAACTGCTTAGATCTGTTGAGGACAGGACCCATTTAAACCAAACGTACCTGAAAAGGATTAAGAAGGAAAATGTACACAATCATAGCAGCGTCTTCGACTAACAATGCACCCAATTGTTTCTCAAATGCTGCATTTGTTGTATTGTGATTCTGTGCGTTGTTATAAATGATGAAACCAATTAATATTTTTTTAAATGCGCAGACAGAAAAAGAGGAAAATTTATACAGCTCAGTCTCCCACCAAACCTGGTGCCTCTAGCATGCTGTAGGTCTACAGTCCCCATCATCTGTGATCACTGGCCAAGGTGGCTGCTGGGAGTTGGAGTTCAACAGCATCTCAAGGGCACCAAGTTGGCAAAGGCCGTCAGAGAGAATTTTGCAAGCTGCTGCGAGTAAAGAAAACAAGCAACATGATCTATCAGAGTTCCACTGATACATGGAATCAGATGCACGGAAGTGTTTTTGTATCAGCGGTGTTTTTAATTATTTATTGACATTTCTGGTCGGGGGGGCATGGGTGATGTACCCTGTGCTTCTGCAACTGCGCCAAGGCAAGCCCCCAAAATCCCCCCGTGTAAGGTGGCAAAAACCTGGCCTGTCTACCATCTGCCACTGCTGCAAATCCAGGTTCACGCTCTAGCACTCTCCCTTCCAATTCAGAACTCTGTCACAAGCAGCCGCTTCTCCCGTCGTTCAGACCACGCAATGTCCCCTTACTCAATCCCTTCACTGGCTAACTTTCCGTTCCTACGCACGTGCCCAACACAAAGGCCGTGTCCTTCCCCTTAAGAGCTCTCCAGGGACCAGCCCTGGCCTATCTTACTGCCCTTTGCCTTCATTCCAGCATGATCATCCTCAGCTGCCTACGGATCTGTCTGCTCCATTATCATCATCATCACGGTATTTATACACTGCATAATATTCAGAATTTCTAAAGGGGTGTACATGTTGTTGTTTTTTAAAGAAACATAATTGTATTTTTACACACACTCCACAGGCTACCTGAATGAAGCTTGCAGACCACTCGTGGTCCGTGGACCACGGTTTAGGAATCCCTGTTTTATGCATTAACAGGCAAGATTCCCCCACTCCTCGACCTGTGGGTTACAGGAAAAGGCTCTCTGCTATACCCTCGTAAAAAAAAAAAATGGAAACAGAGCAACTTGATAGCACTGACATTTAACACCCGGCTCCAGGGCAAGCTCAACTAAGAGCGTTCCGTGAACTGCTTCCAAACCTCAAAATGATGATACAGGAAACTTTCCATTACAGCAAGAGGGCCACGTGTGTCGCTGAAGGCACAGAACACTAGGAGGGAAGAGCGTGGCGGAAGGAAATAACTGGAAATGGAATCCCCTCCACCACCCCCTTGCTCAGCCACACAATACAAGACCACTCTGGAACACGGGTGCAGCGAAACAAGTAGTGAGGCCACCACCACCATCACCAAGACTTGAGGGCTGGGCACGATAGGTCTTCTGAGTGCAACCTAGCCTTGTATTTAAACAACTCGCCTGGCTAAGACAGGCAGCAAGGAATCCTGCACAGGGAAGGGCAGGGAAATCTTTGCAGAGGAGCAAGCAGCCTAAAGGAACACTCTGGATAAAAAGCCTTGGATAAAAAATCTCCCTCTAAATCAGAACGGGAAAACCCTCTTGGCTCCATGGGCCAGATCTGTCTCAGATCCTAGCCTCAGGGGCCAAATTTGCAACCTGACGTTGCAAGGATGTCAGGTGATTGGGCGCTTTGAAATCACAAAGTCGAGGCTTCAAAGCACCACGCAAAGCTTGCAAAGAATCCTGGGCAATTCTGTAAAGCATCGGGGGCTCTGCCTCTTCCACCTCAGCTGATGGGCGGTAGAGCCAAAGCTTGCTTTCCCTTGCCAACACCTCATTGGGGCCGCACTTAAAGGCTCCCGTCTGTGCCTGCCTGACACCTGACGACGGGTGTGGGACAGGCAGGCACGGTTTGGGGAAAACAGCCTCGCGGGCCACATCTGGGGCCAAGATTGCCCTGCGAGCCAGAGGTTTCTCATCCCTGCTCTCAACTGGGAACATATTCGATGGACAAGCGGGATAGCGTAGCCAGAATACACCGCATGGGAATGTGTCTAGCGCAGAGCAGCCATTCTTTGTGTCTCTGAAAGTTCGGCCTTCAACTTAAGAGAAGGTCCTTTTAATTGCCTGGCAGTGCGAATCTCACCTCTGCCTGTCGGGGTCTCCGTCCACGTCTTCGTCGGCACTGCAAGTGGCGCTTGAATCATTGTCCGAGGTGGGGCCCACCCTCTGGGGACTGGCCTCTTGTGCCAGGTTGAAGTCCATCCCTTCCAGCCGCTCCAGATTCTCTTTGCCCATCTCCTCTTCCCTCTCTTTGGCAGCGTTCTCCATCTTTACTTGGACGTCTTCCAGGAGCCTTGCTTCGGCATCCACAGGCTCCGTTTTGGGGTGCGCAGGAAGGACAGGCTTAATATCAGCTGGCTGGCTCCCGCTCTCCATCTCCATGGGTTCTTCCACCTCGGTTGCCACCTCTTCTTTCACCTGCAGCTCGGGACTCTCGTTTCCAGCTGGCTTCGCACTCTGAGCTGCCAAGGGAGGGGATGCACTGGGCGCCACTTTCTCAGCAGGTTCCTGCTCCACTGCTGCCACCTCAGCGGTCATCCTGGAAGCAGAACTGTTCTCGGGAGGGGCGTCTTCCAAGGGCTTGGCAGCCTCCACCGGGGAAGGAGATGGCGCGCTCTCGGTATCAGAGCTATTGTCCACACCTAGAAAAGGCATTAAGTCAAGTGTAAACATCCAAAAAGTAATTAAGGAGCTTTAACGAGATGCCAGATGATTATTGCTTAGTAGGGCTGCCCGAAACACACACACAAAAATAAGGAGAGACCCAGTGTCACGGATGTCGTGCCTCTGGTTGGAGGTGGGTCGTGGGCAATGTATTCTGTGCTTCTGCAACTGCACCAAGGGAAGGCAAGCCATGACAGTTCCCCCAAGGAAGGTGGCAAAAACCTGACCCTTCTGCCACCTTCCACCGCTAAAAATCCTGGTTCATGCTCTAATCCAGTGGTTCCCAAACCATTTTCACCATGGACCGCTTGAAAATTGCTGAGGGTCTTGGCAGACTACTTAATGATTTTTCTGCCTGTTACAGCAATTGCAACGTGCCATACATCAAGGCGGCTTACGGCCTACAAAGACATTATAAAATTAAAAACCAATAAAAACATAATTAAAAGCAACACCATAATAAAAGCATCAACCAATACTACATTGGTTGGAAGGGGGGGAAATCAGGTTAAAAGGCCTGACTACAAAGTTCGGTTTTCAAGAGATGCCTGACAGAAAGAAGGGATGGTTCCTGCTGAACCTCTATTGGTAGGGAGTTCCACAGGGCAGCACCTGCCACACTAAAGGCTCCGTCCCTGGTGGAGGCCAGCTGAACCTCCGGGGTACAGGGAATCACCAAAAGTGTTCCATCAGAAGATCTTGGTGATCGAGATGGAACATAGAGGTGTCAGGCAATCTTTATATTGTTGGACTACAACTCCCATCATCCCCGAGTGCTGGCTGCGGCAGAGGAGAGCTAGAATCCAACGACATATAATGCAGGGACAGGGAGCCTATGGGCACTCCAGATGTTCCTTGGACTACAAATCCCATCATCCCTGGCTTCTGGGTGCTAATGGGAGCTGCAGTCCAACAACATCCATCCTCCTTAAACGGCTCGTTTCCGAAGGAAATCCAAGACAGGCAAAAGATGTCTGGCATTTCAGGAGCTGAACGAAGAGGTCACCCTCGCTGTCTTCTGGGTTCTCTTCCTCGTTGGATGCTTCGATGTCCTCATCTTCCTGTGCAGAGACCGTTGACGCCACGCTTTCGCACTGGGACACCTCGCGCTCCTCGCGGGGCCTTCGAGAAGACTAAAGAGGCAAGAAAAGAGGAAGGTTGCTACTCGATTGTCTACATGGGTATATTCCGACTGCGCCTTCCCATACACACTGGGCTTGTCGCTTAGGTGAGGATTCCTCCCAGCTCTATGGCTTTAACCCCTTAATCCAACCCCAACATGGTCCTCTTTGGGCTTCTTCCCATGTTCTTCTTCTTTTTTTTTTTTAAGGTGCACAGCTAAGAATTTTGTTTGTCAAGCATATGCCGAAAATGTTTGCTTATTTGACAAAATGTATGTGCCAGTTGATTGTAGAAAACCTCTAAGCGGTTCACAAAAACAATCATTAAAATTATCAATAAAAACAGCTATATGAGAAACACTGTAAACAAATTTTACAGGTATTTTTAGGTGATGTTCAAGTGTTTTAATGCTGTAATGAGTTTAATTCTATTTTAAATGTAGATTTTTATATGTCCAAATTATATGTACCCATTTTTAGTTGTAAGCCGCCCTGAGTTCCAGTTTTGGAAAAAGGGTGGGGTATAAATAAAGATAATAATACTAACAACAACAACAAATTCAAACAGCAACAGACTAAAAAAATTAAAATATAAAGGGTTATATTCCAACTAAGTGCAACTCACAGTAGACCCATTGAAATTTAATCAGCCTAAGTTAGCCATGCCCACTTATTTCATATAAGGTGCAAGGCTGCTTTATACATTCTTCTTTCAACCCTTTATTCAGAATCCTGAGGACTAGAACCTTATTTTATTTTTAGGGGAGGGATGCCCACAGCTCTCTGGCAGAGCACCTGCTTTGCATGCAGAAGGACCTGGTTTCAATCTCCCAGAGAAGGGTGGGAGATAACCCCACCCCCTATCCGAAAACCTGGAGAGTGGCTACCAGTCAGGGCAGACAATACTAAGTTAGATGGACCATCTAAGTTAGATGGACCAATGGGTCTCACTTGGGATAAGGCAGCTCCCTATGTCCTGTGCCAGTCTGCTGGCTGTTCCTTTCACACCCACCTAATCTTTTCAAAAAAATATTTTTTTTAATTGCAATTTCATTAAAGAAAGAAAAAGGGGGGGACAAAGAAAAAGAAACTGCCAGATCACATTAACAGAACATTTAAACATTCATACATCCATTTCAGTTTCCACATAGATGCCATCCAAAACATACAAAGCCAGGCGAAGCTGACGTTTAAAGAAAGTACATTCAAATGCAGCAAGGGTGTTCAGGTCACCAAACCATTGCATAGTAGTTGGTGGGCGTTTGCAGGATTGAAGTACAAGCCTCTTTGCGACCATTAGGGCATGTGAAGTCCATTCTTGTCGCCCTGCCCTTAATTCTCGTATAAAGGGAATATAATTTAAAAGAGCATGGGCACTCCACTGATCCGCCCGCTCCCGTCTGATGACGGCCTCGTCCGGCCTCTTGGCGTCTGGGTACCTTGCGCTCTGGTTTCCCACATTAGAAGCAACGCCCTCCTGAGGCTGGGCTGAGTCTGCTTACCTTTTGCTTGTACTGCTGCAAGAGATCGTCGAGTTTGTGCCGCCTTTTATAGTTGAAGTAGAAGTTTTTACACTGGGCCTCGCTCTTCGTCCCCACCATCTTGGCAATGGCTGCCCAGTTGCGCCCATGTTCCACCAACCCTGCCAAAAACAGAAGACACCGTTTTTAAAAAAAGGAATCTAGGAAGCTGCCTTATACTGAGACAGAACACTGGTGCAATCTGGCTCAATACTGTCAACACTGACTGGCAGTACCTCTCTCGGGTTTCAGGCGGGACAATTCCCAGCCCTATCTGGAAATCCCAGGGATTGAACCTGGGACCTAGATGCTCTACCCCTGACCTACAGCTCTTCCTCTCAAAATAAACCAAGATTCCAGTCCTCATGCTTCTGAATTAAGGGCTAAATTAAATAGGAACATACTGAGTCAAACCCTTAGTCTATCTTGCTCAGCTTCTCCAGAGTTTCAGGCAGGGCTTTCTACCTTCCTTACCTGGAGATGCCACTGGGGATTAAACCTGCAACCTTTTGCATACAAAGCAGGTGTTCTGCTACTGAGCTACAGCCCACACCAAGGCACTCGAGACAGTCAAAATCGGCAAGGAAGAAACTGGAGTGGTTCAACGAAGGGGAGACTGTTTACAAAATCTCAGTGTTGCTTGCCTACAACAGGGTTTCCCAACATCTGAGTTCACTGACCCCCTTGATGAGCTTGTAAAGTTGACGTCGACCCCAACCCCAAACTCTTAGGAATGCAAATGAATATCCATGTATAATCAAGGAATATCAATGTATGAGCAACATTTATTAACTTCTTATTTTTATCCCTTTTTTATTTTATTGCTTTTTAAGATGTTTTTAAAAGTTTTTTTGAAGATACTTTATTTTAATATGTCTTAAACTCTGTTTTTAAGATGCTTTAGAGAGTGTTGTAGCGTTTCTGTTTGCTGCCCTGGGCTCCCTCTGGGAGGAAGGGAAGAATATGAATTTTAAAGAGCACAAACCTTTTAAGGTCATTTGATGTCAACGCCAAGGATACCCCTGACCCCAGCTCTCCTGACCCCATAGTGCCGAGGGCTTATCTACTGGATCGTGCAGTCTCTTTGGTTGACATAACCCAATTCTCCCTAGGCTGTAAAGCTGCTAAATCTCACCGCCACCCCCTTGCCGGCATTATGCATAGTGCGGGAGAGAGAGAGAGTTGGGGAGTCTGTGGGACTGAAACAAAGCCAAAAGGAAGGAGTTTTCCAGATGAAGCAGAACTATGTAAGGATCAAATCACACCTGTGGATTTCCCCCTCCTCTTAAAAAAAGCAACCCAGAACTTCCAACCTTCCAATAGCAAAATCGGTGCTCCCATGCCGATAGAAATGGAGACAGAAAACGAGTCCTCTGTGAAACAACGGGGAGTTTATCCCAGCAGGCTTGGAGGCAAAAGCCCAGGGATTGCAGAAGTAAATAATAAATAAAAATCTTCAAGCAAAACCAAAGGAGGGGCCACCGCCCCAAAAAAAACAGACTAGCAAGGCCTAAGCATGCTCAGTAGATACTAGGAATCTAAATAAATAAATAAAACATCCGTACAGAACCACGAGAACAGAAAGCTTGCTTTAATTTCAGGGGAACGCTCAATGATAGAGCATCTCCTTTGGGTGCAGAAGGTCTCAGGTTCTTCTCCAGGAAAGGCTGGAAAAGACCCCCTGCTTGAAACTGGGGGCTCCTACTGGGAGGAAGGATGGGATATAAATATAACAAACAAGCAAACTAACAAACTCTGAAAAGCCACTGCCAGACACAGACAGATCAGGGGTTCCTAACTTTGTTCCCCCGCGGACCGCTAGACCACACCGATGGTCTCGATGGAGCACTTAATTCATTTGTCTGCCTGTTGCAGCAACTGTAATGCACTGTGCTAGATGCTGTATGATTTTTAATTGCATTCTGATCGCTTCTTTTCTTTCTCATATATATATATTTTTTCTTGGATTCCGCAGAATTCGAAGTGCAACAGAGTAAAATACAAGATGAGAAACAAAATAAGCAACAGAAATACAACTGAAAATCAAGATGAATGTTTAATGCGGACATGCCACGGACCCCGTTTTGGGAACCCCCAGTGGAGACAATCATCAAGCTAGAAGGACAAATGCTCTGGCAGCTTCTTCACGTGTCTGCCTTATCATAATGCCGTTGTATAAATCTATGGTGCGGCCGCATTTGGAATACTGTGTACAGTTCTGGTCGCCTCATCTCAAAAAGGATATTATAGAGTTGGAAAAGGTTCAGAAGAGGGCAACCAGAATGATCAAGGGGATGGAGCAACTCCCTTACGAGGAAAGGTTGCAGCATTTGGGGCTTTTTAGTTTAGAGAAAAGGCGGGTCAGAGGGGACATGATAGAAGTGTATAAAATTATGCATGGCATTGAGAAAGTGGATAGAGAAAAGTTCTTCTCCCTCTCTCATAATACTAGAACTCGTGGACATTCAAAGAAGCTGAATGTTGGAAGATTCAGGACAGACAAAAGGAAGTACTTCTTTACTCAGCGCATAGTTAAACTATGGAATTTGCTCCCACAAGATGCAGTAATGGCCACCAGCTTGGATGGCTTTAAAAGAAGATTAGACAAATTCATGGAGGACAGGGCTATCAATGGCTACTAGCCGTGATGGCTGTGCTCTGCCACCCTAGTCAGAGGCAGCATGCTTCTGAAAACCAGTTGCCGGAAGCCTCAGGAGGGGAGAGTGTTCTTGCACTCGGGTCCTGCTTGCGGGCTTCCCCCAGGCACCTGGTTGGCCACTGTGAGAACAGGATGCTGGACTAGATGGGCCACTGGCCTGATCCAGCAGGCTCTTCTTATGTTCTTATGTTCTTAAAAGGTTTAATGACCCTCAAGAATCTATTTGAAAGAACGTATTAGCCACATCTGTCTTTACACACCCAAAAGTCAACAAGATGTTACATTTCCTTGAAAAAGAAAGGTGCATTTACCTTTTTTTGCAACTTCCATCTCTTCTTCTGTCCAGCGGGAGGTCTCCACCGGCTCTGCCGAAGCTGAAACAGAGAGGGGGGGAAGAGAGGGGAGCCCGTCAGATAGCAAAAGGGCCGTGGTGTCAGCGTGATCTGCTAATCTGTTTACATTAAGACCCGCTGGGGCCATTCAGCAAAGATGCCCGCTGATGACAGGAGAGAGGCAGTTCTTATTACACTAAAAAATGAGGGACAGCGGGGGGGGAGTGTGAGATTTCCCTATGAGACTAAGAGAGAGTACATGAGAGGGGTGCAAGCATGCGTAAGGAAGTTTTTTTTTTTTAAAAGGACATACTTATAAAAGGGCCCAGGTGAAACAGTTCTGGCACACGAGACCGCATATCCATAAGAATTTAAGAGCCTGGCTGCTGGATCAGGCTATATCCTATTCTATATTTACATAAGAATGTCACCATGCAGCAGTTCACTTGGCTGCCAACAGCTGGTGCTGTGAACTACACTACAACAGACTTCTGAGAGCTGAGACGGGTAGGCATAAAGGGAGGGGCTGGGTGGTGTCAGCAAGGGGTAAAGGGAGGGAGTGGGAAGGCAGTGCTTGCGGCAAAGCGAGCAAGAGTGCAGCCCCTAGTTCATATACACACACATATGTGTCTATGTATTTATTCATTTACATATACGCCAACATACTTAAGGCATATATAGCGCTGAACTAAGGAGACGAGATTCTACAAATTGATTACAGATGTATCATTGACTTGATTTTCAGTACTGTCAATGATCTGGATTCTTCTTCATTCCTTCATAGACATTTGCACGGCATAACTGGGTTACTGCATTGTTCTTTTATTTAAGGGAAATAGATGCTTTTCAGCCATTTTATTCCCTACGGGGGCCACCAGATTGGAGTCAACAGACCTGAGACTACTGCGAAGAGCAAAACGTTCATTGAATATCTTAAAATACATCAATGCCACAAGTGCACCATCTCCGCAGACGGACTGACCTCATTTGCTTGTTTTATTCACCTCCCGTTCTTCAATCTAGGACAAGACAGTCCTCACCCACAAAAGAAGCTCTTACAGGTCACTTTTATGGGAAGCGCTTGGAGGTGGGGAAAAATTTAAACTATTTTTCATCTGTTGCCACCTGAAGGTCTATCCCTGGTTCTGCTTTTTCTTATCTTACATTTTAGGGCTATGGATAATCCTCTTGACTTATCATCACATTATTAACACTGAATTAATGTTGAAACAACAATGCATTAATTATAATATTATGAGAGAGGCATATCGTGTAACAGTGTTTAGAGCATTTGTTTTGCATGCAAAAGGTCCCCGGTTCGAATCCCGGCAGCTCCAGTTAAAAAAGGGATCAGGAAAGAGCTTCTCCACCTGAGATCCTAGAGAGCAGCTGCCAGCCAGAGCAGATGGGACAGGGACAGGCAGACAAAGATTTTGACCTGATATTAAGGCAGCTTCCTCTGATGCCGAGGGAGGGACCATAGCTCAGTGGGTAGAGCACCTGCTCTGCATGCAGAAGGCCCCCAGGTTCACTCCCCAGCATAGAAATGGGAAAGACTCCCTGCCTGAAACCGCAGACAGACACTGCCAGTCAGTGTAGACAATACTGAGCTGGATGGACCAAAGGTCTGGCTTGGCATATGGCAGCATTCTATGTTCCTATTTAACTCACCCCTTTATTCAGAACCATGAGGACTGGAATCTTGCTTTATTTTTAGGGAAAGTGCTACAACTCAGTGGTAGAGCTTTGGGTGCAGAAGGGCCCCAGTTCAATCCCCAGCACCTCCAGTTTCAAGGACCAGGTTGCAAATGACTGGGAAGACTCCTACAATTGGGACCTTGGGAGAGAGGCTGCCAGTCAGAGCAGACACTACTGGGCTAGGATGCCCATGGGTCTGGTTCAGCAGAAGCAGCTTCCGGTGTCATTTCTGGCTTTGTTAGCTGCCTTGCGGACTTTATTGTTAGAAAGGCAGGATAGAAAAGGTGGTGTCACTGTTTTTTCTTTGAAACAACAACTTGGATTTTTTCCGGAACTGCTTTCCCTGTTCCAAAACAACTAGAGGGCACCAGCTTGGGGAAAGGCTGAAAGGAAGTATTATTTACATCAGTTGAATCTGGGGATGGGAAAGCTCTGGCCTTCCAGGTGATACTAGACCTGACCGCCCGCCAAGCTAGCTGGGCCTGATGGTCCTTTATCAAGCGGCCGGCACTGCCAGGGTTTGAGCACCATCTACTATCTTTTCAGCACCTATTGAAGACTTTCCTCTTTCAACAAGCCTTTTACGTTAAGACCTATCCCAGTCTGTGCTGGAATTGCTTTTAATGCTTTTTTTAAAACTTTTTTTGCCCTAAACAATATGTTTTTTTAACCCTTTTTATTTAAGATGTTTTTAAAGCTTTTTCAAAGAATGTTTTTAAAGTTGTTTCGTTTTAATGTATTTTAAGGCCTGTTTTTATGATGTTTTAAAGTGTTTTTACTGCTTTTGTTTACTGCCCTGGGCTCCTGCTGGGAGGAAGGGCGGGATATAAATTAAATAATAAATAAATAAATACACAAAAATCACATGCTCTACCGGCGACGTATTGCCCCTCTAGCTGCCTTCCTATTTTCCCAAATGCATAGGAAAGCAACTTTTAACTCATTCAGACCTTTCATCCATATACAGTAGCTCCAGACTGCCTACCCTGACTGCCAGCTGCTCTCTGTTATTCCAGATTGGAGGAGGGGAGGATGTCTTTCCCAACCCTACCTGCAGACACCGGGGATTGAACATGGAGCCTTCCGCGGGCACAACAGTTGCTCCAAAGCTCGACATCCTTGAACGAGACGCAAATGACAACGGGTGGCAGAAGGGAGAGGGAGGCATTTGTCGGCACACACTTGAGCCTTCCCGCTGGCCTAGGAGTTTCGGGGGACTACTCACAAGGTTCAGGAGGGGGTGGCAGTGGGGGCGGGGGCTCCTCGGCCGCCGCGGCAGCAGCAGCATTGGCCGCAGCCGCTTCGCTCGTCATCGATCTGGTGATCCGCCCCTTCCGGCGCCCCTGGCTGTTGGCGGTCTTCCGGCCCCGCGGGGCCGCCTGCTCCCTCTCCTCAGGCTCCTCAGGAACAACTTCAATCTTGTCCTTCTCCTTGATATTCTCTCTGAGGAAAAGACGAGCAGGACGGAATGAAGCCAGAAAGCGAGGGCGCGGAAGACTGACGGCCCCCAAGAAGGTGAGAGGTATGAACGGCGCTTCCAGGCCGCTGCCGTTTTGTCGGTGGGGGTTGCTCAACAAATTTAAAAGCTGCACTAAAGCAAATATTGAGAGGGAGAGACAGGCCCCACCCCCACCAACAACGACCCTGCTATGCTCACTTGGAGTCTTCCTTCTCGTCTTTCTCCTCGTCATCTCTTTTCTCTTCTTCTCTTTTCTCTGATTTCTCGGCCTTCTCCTCCTCTATTTTTTCCTCAACTTTTTCTTCTTGGGAAGGGCGCGTGATTTGTTGCTGAAATGGAAAAACATCTGAATTACACAACAGGACCACGGCGGACCAATTACACAACAGGACCACGGCGGACCATGGGATCAGAAGATCTCGTGCGAAAATCTAGGGGAGGGGGATCCTTCTCCTGCACCCCCAAATCTAAGATGCAACCATACGTGATGCTTAACACCAGACATTTCGGGCAGAAAAGAAAAAAAATTGAGATCATGGAACGATCCCTGTGACGAGGTGCACCTGGTGCCAACACTGTTATCTTTCCGGCGCCAGGTCAAGACTTTCCTCTTCTCCCAGGCATTTTAGCATGTGTTTTTAATTGTTGTAAACTGCCCAGAGAGCTTTGGCTATGGGGCAGTATATAAATGCAATAAATAAATACAATACAATAAATAAATGAAATACTCCCATGCTATGAAGACTTGCAAGTAGCGTCACTGCAAGCAATTTGAATCACCCCTACAGACATTGGATGCCCAGCTAGGGCCATGTCCTCAGCCTGGAAGGGAAATGAAGCAACCCTCCTGCAAATTTACAAAGGGTTTCCTTGCCTGGTCGCCTAGAGGTGATTCTTACTCACCCTAGGTGATCAGGCAACTGGCTACCTACACACAGGGGGCTGAATTTTGGCTTCCAGGTTCCCCTCCGTGCCCACCCCCACAAAAAAAGCATTAACAGCAATGGAGCTAATGGTAACTCTCATAGCTGTTTCTTCACCTGCCAACTACTAAACAGACCCACACTGCTGCTGGCTGGAGCTGAAGGGAGTCCAAGCGCAGCAAGACCTGGAGGGCCAGGAGGTCCCTGTCCCTGGGATAGAGGCTCAGACTCCAACCAGAAGAGCTTCCAAGCTCACCCACAGCTCAGTGTCAGAGCGCCTGCCCGGCATGACGTAGGTCCCAGGGTCAATCCCTAACAGCATCTCCAGTCAGGGCTGGGAGAGACTCCCTGCCTGGAACCTGGAAGAGCCGCTGCAGACCAGGAGTTCCCAAGTGGTGGTCCGTGGACCACCAGTGGCCGCAAGCGTCGTCCAGGTGGTCCTCAGCATGCCTGCATTAAATACCCATATTAATTTTTAACTGTTATTTTATAGCTTCTTTTTATTTCTTATTATACTTTATGGGTATGACCATTTGAATGCAAAATGCAATGTAAGAAGTAACTCCTCTCCCGATATGAAGCTACCCAGGCCCCTTCGATCTCCCTCTGAGGCCCTTCTGCAGGTCCCCCTTCTGAGGGTGGTGACAAAGGAGATGGCCTTTTCAGTGGTGGCTCCCCATCTGTGGAATATGCTCCTCAGGGAGGTCCGCCTGGCGCCTTCATCGACGGCTTTTTGGCGCCAGTTAAAGACGGGCCTTTTCTCACAGGCTTTTGCTAGATCGAAATGATGTTTTCTATATAACACGCCGCCAAACCTTCCTGGGGCTGCGTGAGGGGGGTGCTATTGCTATTGTTTTGTTGTTGCTTATTGTTATGTTCTTCTATTGTGTTTGACTTGTTTTCGTTTTAACATTGTGTAAGTCGCTTGGGGACCTTCGGGTGTCAAGCAACATGCATCTAACAAATAAATATACAATTTAAAAAAATCACACATCACCTAGCCCCGCGCCTTACAATTGCTACAACAGGCAGACAATTCATTTAAGTGCTCCGCCAAGATTCTTAGCAATTTTCAAGTGGTCGGGTGGGTGGAGCTTGGTAGCCACTGGAGTGGACACAGTACTCAGCTAGATGGGCCATTGGGTCTGACTCAGTTATAAGCCAGCATCCTACCTTTCCCCCTGTTCAACCGTGGGATGAATTTTGGGCTGGGCATCATCTGTCAGCCTAACGTAACCTCACTAGGTTGTCGGGGGGGGGAAGAGAAGGGGAGGAAATGAGGCAGCCTCAGTTTATACTTCCCTGATCACCTTTGAAGGAAGGATAGGATATGAAACGTGTTGAGATTAAATTGCTTGACAAAACCAGAGGACAAGAGGACTCATTCCAAGCTAAATGACCCTTAAAACACACACACACACACACACACACACACACACACAGAGAGAGAGAGAGAGAGAGAGAGAGAGAGAGAGAGAGACGCAGTTCCTGTGTCAGCTTTTCAGATCAAGGCATTTTTAAAGTAACAGTTGTGTGTCCAAAGGGGCACCCAGTACTAGCTTTTGGACACCCAGCGGACGCAAACGGACACATAAAATGTAATCAATGAACCAAGAACACAAATTCAGGCTGGATTCTAAGTAATGCTCTTTTATTACAAAACATAAAAACAAAACAATAAACCTTTTATTTTCAGTCTTGTCTAATCCCAGAAAAATCTTAAAAGTTCAGGCATTACAGAATTCAGTGTTTTTCGTTTTTACTGTGTGCTTTCCAGCATTTTTTTAAATACTGTACCTTCCTCAAGTTACTGCAAAACAAAACTGAAAATAATCCCCATGCCAGAACATTTGTGTTTTTAACCAATTTTTCTAGGTTCTGAAATTAGATTTATTATCATCATCATTACGGGTTCACGAGTGGGTGGGGATGCTAGTAAGAATTTTGCTATGCTAGTAATTCGCATAAATGCATTTGCAAGGCCGTAGTCACTCCCTTTTTTTTTTTTTTTTAGTTTGAAACACTTTTGCCGCACTCCAAATGTCTGGGCTTGTACGTGGTAGGGAGCTTCCACGTGCAAGCCACCTGAATGAAAAAAAAAAGCACACCCAGTAACAATTCCTTTCAAAATGCCCTGGTTCAGTTTCTAAAGTACCCAAGGAATATATATATATTAATAGGCTCCAGAGTGCGGCAGGGGGCAGAGGGTTGGATTGTATTTCCGGTCCACTGGAAGACCCGAAGAACATCCTTGGCCGCCCAGTTTGTTTAGAGTAACCTAAAGGGCTTGCCAATGCAAATAATCACAAGCTGCCCCCAAATGAGCTGAGGAACACACACACACACACACACACACACACACACACACAGAGAGAGAGAGAGAGAGAGATGTCAGCTTGTGCGAGAGTGAGCAGAAAGAGGAGTGTTTACTAAATTTACGAGAGAAGCAAACTCTAGCAAAAAGCATCTTGCTTTGCAAGTGTAGCCCGGGGAGGTGGGGGGCGCGGGAGGACAAGACAGAACGTTCCTTTTTGTTGTGGAGTAGAGATTCAGAGCTCGCTGGGAGTCTCCAAATCAACAAGGCAGGTGGTTAAAATAGGCAGAGGCAGCCTCAACGGGGGGGGGGGGGGAGGCGGAGGGGAAGTGATCTTGGCAACCTTAAGGATGGCACGCCCGGGGGGGGGGGGGCAGATCAAATGCATGGGACATGATCCACCAGTCTTGCTGCAGGGAGCAAGGAGGTGAAAAGTATCATGGCAGAGCAGATCCTCATTTTATTTACCGTGATTGCTTGGGGGGGGGGGGGTTGAAGAAAATGAGGACAAGATTTGACATTTCCACCCACGCGCCAAAAATGCAGGGTGGGGCAGCCCCAATTAAAGGAAGCACCAACCAAAGAGTGCATCAACTGCATATTTTTCATGCCGACCGTCCTATGCAGTTGTTTCAGTTTTTCCTCGAGCAACCACAGTCATTTTAAAGTTCACTCTGTACTTAATATGTATGGGTTTCTTTTTTAAAATGTTTATATATATGTACACTGCCCAGATATTTTATGAGTGGGCTGTAGATAAATACTTTGATAAAATAAATAAATGATATTAACTGGTGTGTTTTCCTGGCTTTTTATTCAACAGGGATAGTTTTTTTAAAAAGTTTTTAAAAAATTGTTAAAAAAAACCCATACAAGACAACCAGGCACTTTAATAATTCCCAATATAATCTCCCTTAGCAATAGATTATCTTGATGATAATTATGAAGGAGGAAGACGGGAAGGCACTACAAAAACAAGCAAAAGGGATTTTGGGGGAGAAAAGGGGATTACTTTTCAAACACTTTAAAACTAGAAACGTCACTCTTTTTTAAAAACACACAGACATGCTCTGAAGCATTTAGAGGTGAACACCGACATTAGCTGGTTATTCCAAATATTATTTTAACAAGATGTGGAGTGTGCCAAGGTTTAAAAAGGGGGGAGGTCCTCCACCATCTCCCCCAACCCGCCCAGAAAGTTGCCAGAACCTTAGATGCAAAGGGTTAACTTTGCAAAGTTGGAGGGGGAAGAGAGGAAGTCCCTTCTCTCCGCCCCCCCCCACAAAAAGGCAGACAGAGCCAATCATTTGCTTCCTAATTTTAAACATTTCCCGTTTTAAAACAAATCGGATAATGAGATGAAGAGCCGGTTTATCAGGCAGACCGAACGCACAACAGCAGAAGCCAACAAGAAAAAAAAGGCAAGTTTTGGAAAGACAAACCTTCAATCGGCTGAAGCCTCCCTGATCGACGTACCTGCATATCGGCACTTGCTTTTAAAAAACAAAACTCTTTTACTATCCACAGCAGTTGCGGGGAGCAGGCTGGGGAGGCTGCTGTGTGTACGTGTGGGTTTAAGGGGGGGGGAAATAAACGTTTTTAAGGCTCAAAAGGACCAGGGGAAGAGGGGGAAAGTCCCCCAGCCCTCTTAGAAGAGAACTGCCTGACCCAGCCAACTTTTTGATTCCAGCCAAGGGAAGAGAGCTGGCTGGCTCGTTGCACATGCGAGAGGGCGTAATCTCGCCGGGGTCACCCGAGGTAATCCTCTCTGCTGAGCGGCAGACGCTTGATTGGCTGCCACAGAAGCACCCGGGCATTTCTGCCTCGTCAGATCGCCCGGCTGCACCACCTGCCGCAAGAGAGACGTGCAGGGCTGATCCACGAGGGACAGCGGCTTGTGCAGACTGCGTTAAACCAGGGCTGGAGGAGAACAGTCCTCGCTACCAGCCTGGCCTTCTGACGGACAACCAAGCAGCAGACGTGCATCCCCCACATGCCCCACCCAGTCCCCCAAAAAGGGAGAGGGGCATTTTAAATCCGTTTTTGCCTTTTTACATCTGCAGGCTGGGACCCATTTGCCCTTTTAAAATTTTAGTATAAGTGGTTGGCGACTCCAGGTGCTGATCAGCTGGGGCGAACGCCAGACGCAACAACGGTTAGTTGCAGTTCATTTTAATCTTGCATACTGCACCGTTTGCATATTGTAAATCTTGCATGCAAGGTTTTGTTTTATTTCTAAGATTTCTTACCCGCCCTTCACCATAAGGTCCCCGGGTGGGTTGCAACCATAGGATTTACGATTATAAAAACAGATAAAACCGTTAACAGTTTTAAAAACCTCAGTGACCTCTGTGACCAGGAGTGCTCTTTACCAGCTCTGGCTGGTATGCCAGCTGCAACCAGTCCTGGACCGCGACAGCCTCACCACATTGGTTCATGCATTAGTAACCTCAAGACTTGGTTACTGTAACACAGTTTTTGTGGGGCTGCCTTTGTACCTGGCCCGGAAGCTGTGGCTACTGCAGAATGCAACGTCCAGACTGCTCACAGGAGCAGATGACTGGCAACACACTACTCTGCTGCTGAGAGATCTGTGCTGGGTGCTGGTTGGCTACTGGGCCAAGTTCAAGGTTCTTGTGTTAATCCAAAGCCCTGAACAACTTAGGCCCAAAGCACCTTAAGGATCACCTGATTCCTTATGCTCCACCTCGATCGCTGAGATCCTCTGATGGGGCACTTCTGATGGTTCCCCCACGTGGCCCCGGAGGTTCGGTTGGTCCAACCTAGGGACCGAGGCTTTGGTGTGGCAGGGCCTGCCCTGTGGAACTCCCTGCCAGGAGAGGCTTAGCAGGAACCATCCCTCCCTTCTTTCAGATAAAAACTATATTGTTTAGAAAGGCCTTTGCAAAAGGAATTTTATCTTCTTAACCATTTATTTATTGATGCGTTTATGAATGCTTTGCGCTGATTTTATTTTTATACATTGTATATCACCTTATTATTTTTTATAAAATACAGATTATAAATATGCAAATAAATATAAACAAACCCCCTAAAACCTTTCCAAATGGAACAGAACAGTGTAAATCCGGCAAGGGAGGCGGGTCCCACAAAACAACATAGCCCCTTTACCTAGTTTTAATACAGTTTATTTCACATTTAATTTTCCCCATGTTAATTACTGTATTTGATGTCACCTGCATATGCAGTTCCTGAAATTATGTCGCCTTTCCCCAGCGGCATGTGCATATATGCATTCATGTATGCAATTCCAGTCAGACTAAAACATTTAATGAGGGTGCAAAGGAGGGCTGGGGAAAGAGGGCGTGGCCTGGGGAGAGTTCCCAAGGGCCAGGTCAAGAGATCTGGAGGGCCACATTTGTCCTCCAGGCCTGAGATTCCCCCCACGTACAAATTAAGTGGGGACGCTCCAAAGACTCTTCTGAACGGAGGCCAAACGTGCCTGCTCAACCAGGTGACACCTGCCATTAAGCATCAAGCCAGCCCTTCTCTGGGTCTCCTCTCTTGGTCTCCAGTAAGGAGCAGGCTTGTATTTACACAACAATTTTCTCTGAATGCTCTAGAGCGGTGAACACTGCAGAAAAATAAGAAGCCCAAGCAATCGTTCCTAAACACACTACCAAAAAAACCCCAACAATTGATCAACAGCAATTTGAAGATTTCCCTGCCCTCCTCCTCCCGCAAAACACAGATTTTCTACGTGTCAACACCTTGGATCCAAAACAACATTCCTTCTCCCTACCCCGACAGAGGGGGTGAGGCTAATGCAGTCTGCCCTGCTCTCCCCTTTCTGCCCTTAGCGAAGGGTCACTGGACATACAGAAGATCTCAGGTTCAGCCCCTCGCATCTCCAGGTAGGGCTGGGAGAGACCACATGGACAGCGGCTGCCAATCAGCACAGACAGTCCTGAGATAGACAGACCAATGGTCTGACTCAGATTCCTATGGACAGGTTTTGCGTCTCCTCCGTTTCCCCCTCCCCTTTCCCTTGTTCTCAAGATCCTTAGCCTTCCCAAACGCGGAAAGGAACCAAGAGGCCATCTGCTCCAACCCCATGCTCTCCAAACCACCCCGACATCATCCAGACCGCAAGCCATGAGGGGCTCACTTAGCAGGAGAACCAAAGAGCACACTACTGGGGAAGTCAAACAGAGACACATGCGCACCCCAGGCACATCGACCAATCTGACAGACAACAGCCCCAAGAACCAAGGCATATCAGCGAAGTTAGGGGCGAGGGGGAATAATAATAAGAAGAATAAAATTTAATTTTTGTGTCGCCTATCTGGCCGAAGCCACTCTAGGCGACGTACAAACTAAAATTCAGTAAAATACAATACAATACAGATAAAATACAATGAAGTCATTAATCACAGCAGCATGAGATCAGTTAGGGCAATCGATAGATAATAAGTATCCCAAAAAAGTTAGCCCTCCCCGGAAATCCTAGAGGCCTGTCCAAAGAGCCAAGTTTTTAAGGCCCGGAGGAATGTATCCAGGGAAGGGGCATGGCGAAGATCGAATGGGAGGGAGTTCCAGAGAGTGGGGGCCACCACTGAAAATGCCCTCTCTCTAGTCCCTACCAACCTAGCTGTTTTCGTTGGTGGGACTGAGAGAAGGCCCTGTGTGGCTGATCTGGTTGGGCGGCTTAATTTGTGGTACTGGAGGCGCTCCTTCAGGTAAACTGGGCCGAGACCGTATAGGGATTTAAAGGTTAATACCAACACCTTGAATTGGGCCCGGAAAACAACTGGAAGCCAATGTAGGTGAAATAATACTGGCGTGATGTGATCACGGCGGCGGCTGTTTGTAAGCAACTGCGCCGCCGCATTCTGCACCAGTTGTAGTTTCCGGACCGTTTTCAAGGGTAACCCCACGTAGAGCGCATTGCAGTAGTCTCGGGATGTCTATAGACTACTGGGGTTAGTTGTTTTTTAGTTGTTTTGGGGGTCAAGATTTAATTTTGGAGATTCATTTTTGCTGTTATTTGGACTATAGCATATTTTTGTTAAACACTGTTGTGAAGTGTGTGGGGATTGTTTAATTGTATATTTATTGAGATGTTCTCATTAGTTTGTTGTTTATTATTATTGTTTGGCTACTGATATACTGTGTATATTTACATGTTAAAAATAAAAATGCTACTTATTTGCTGGGAAATTGAAGATTTTTATCTAGGCCTTTTTATAAAGTGTTTGGCTCTCTTATTGTGACACATTTAAATGTTTTTTCTTTTCTTTTAATAATGTTATTTGTTACTTAATTTTGAGAATTGCATTATTGTATTTATGCTTTATGATGTGTTATATTCGTGTTTTCGTAAGCCGCCTTGAGGGCCTTTTGGCCATAAGGCGGGATATAAATTTAATAAATAAATAATAACAAATAATAGCCTAATCGAGAGGTGACCAGGGCGTGTACCACCAGTGGGAGCTGATGAGCAGGGAGGTAGGGTTGCAGCCTCCGTATGAGATGTAATTGGTACCAAGCTGCCCGGCTCACTGCCGAAATCTGAGCCTCCATGGACAGCCTGGAATCAAGAACCACCCCGAGGCTGCGGACCTGATCTTTCAGGGGTAAACTTACCCCATTAAGCTTCAGGTCAACATTACTCAACCTCCCCCTGTCCCCCACAAGTAGCACCTCGGTCTTATCAGGATTGAGCTTCAGTCTGTTCCTTCCCATCCACCCACTCACAGATTCCAGGCACTTGGACAAGGTCTCCACAGCCATCTCTGGTGAAGATTTAAAGGAGAGATAGAGCTGGTTTAAAAACTGCGACCCACAAAACTTTACATATAATACATTTTTTTTGTAAATAATAATAATAATAATAATAATGTTAAAATTGCCTTTTTCAGTCGTGAGAAAACCAGCGGCTCGCAACACTCAACGCAACGCACCTGGTTCCTTCCTCGCCGCTTGCC
Source organism: Rhineura floridana (assembly GCF_030035675.1). NCBI lineage: Eukaryota > Metazoa > Chordata > Lepidosauria > Squamata > Rhineuridae > Rhineura > Rhineura floridana. The sequence goes on along the minus strand of NC_084500.1, from coordinate 17,965,102 downwards.
ATAGTTCCTTCGCACAAGGGCCTTGTAGTTTTCATTTTTCTTGGTTAAATAGTAATACAAAACACAGTCTGGAACATTCTGAAAATTAGTGAAAAGATTTACTTACTTTGAAAACCCTAAGTGAGGTTTACCATTCAAATGTCTCCGTTAATAATAAAGTCGTTGGCTTGGAAGTGAGAGTATTACACTGGCCCGGGTCACACATAACGCTAAGCCCTGGTTTCTTTAGCCAAACAGCGGTTTGTTTGAATGCGCAGACGCAGCCTAGCAGCCTAACCATGGCTTAATTTCACATCAAACCACAGTTCGTTGTTGGCTTATGAACCAACTTTTCACTTTTAACTATGGCTTGGTGCTTTGTTCACACCCAACAGCCTTGCCTAACCATAGTTTGTCTGACCACCCCACCCAAGATGCTTGCCAAGCTACAGAGGCAAGAGCACCTGGAAAACAGATCATGCCTTGGAGAAGTAAACGGTGGCTTGTTGCTCGACTGTGAGATGACTCGCGGACAAACCACGGTTGAAAATAACCCATAGTTTAGTGTTACGCATGAACACAGACACTCGCACTTCTCTAAATTGATTTCCCCCCCCAACTAAATGGGGTGCATTTAGGGAGCCAAAAGGGAGGTTCCTTCTTGTCCATTTATTCCCCATTATTCTTCACCAGACTCTTTATCAAGAGGACAGATGCAGTAGGGTCAAAACATTGTAATAGACATAAGATGTGGTGGTTACTCCTTGGTTTGACTATGGCAGCCTCAGCATATGAGAAGATGCCTCTTCCTGGCTGGGGGCAGGGGGAATTACTGGAGGGGGTGTCAGGTCATGAAAGGGATACAGAGTCTCTTGCACCACAACCGTGTCAAGGCAATACTGAGAGTAATGGTTAGCAAATAATAGCACACGCAACAATCCCTGTCCAACTAAACCAGGAATGGGAACCCTGTGGCCCTCCAGACATGGTTGAACCACAACTCCCAACTTTTCTGAGCACCGGCCACGCTGGCTAGGGCTGACGGGAGTCGCTGTCCAACAACGTCTGGAGGGCCACAGGTGCTCCACTCCCGGAACAAATCATGGTTTATCAGACAGAGAATAAGCACTGTGCTCAGGGGCTCTCCCCTCTGGCGCCCCACAATGCAATTTCTTAAACTACAGTTTCTCAGAAACACTGCAAAGAGGAGAAAAGGAAGAGCATAGGGTATGAGGCTTGTTTTCAGTCTGACACATCAAGATCTATTGGTTTGAGATGAGGGTGCAATTCAGATGTAACAGCGTATACACAATAAGGCATTTGCAAAAATTAGAGTGTCAGCTCTTTGAGGACAGGCACCTATCTATTGGCTGAGGAGTGCGGACATGAGCCAGTGCTGGTGCATAAATAAATTAGAGTGGGAGGGTGGAAAAGCCTAAAATAAATAAAATGATAAATAAACAAACAAACAAACTTTATGGTAGCAGAGGTGGGCTTTTTCACTGGTGGCACCAGCGCTGTGGAACGCTCTCCCTGCAAGAGGCCCCATCGGTATTGGCATTCCACTGGCTCTTGAAGACACACCTGTTTCGACAAGCATTCCCCAAATCTCCTGGCTCGATCCTCCTGCTTTAATTGTTTCAATTGCTGAGTTAACTTTTGTTTTGCAGTTGCACGCTGTAATGGACTTGTTTTTATTGTGCATGCTTATTTTAATGTTCTGATGAAATTGTTTTATCGTGTATTTTAAATGTGCATAGTCTGTAGCTGGTTTTATACTTGTAAATGCTTAAAAGCCATCCTGGGAATTAAGTGGTATATAAATCAATCAATCAACAATCATGATCGTTAACAACAACCACCCTTCAGTCACTCTGCCTTCCCCCCAAAAAACAGCTCTTACCTTTCTTTCTAAGTAGGATGCAATTAAGCCAAAGTTCTTAGGGTGCTGGACAAACCTGATTTGAAAGAACAGAGAGAAAACATCATGTTCTGCTAGCTAGGCTACAATATCACCTTTTGATATCCAAAACTAAAACCCTAATAATTACCAGGGCTGTGCTTTGCTCTGACCTTTTTGGCAACCTGCTTAAAGACAAATTTAAATATTAGAAAGGAGGGCTCCAAAATATTCATAGCCTCTCCCCTGGCCCCAATTGCAAGGAACTTGGCTCGCCACCCTGCTGGCTTCTGGGATTTTACAAAGGGAAGGGCCATAGCTCAGTGACAGGATCCTCTCACATCTCCCGAATGGCTGAGAAAGACACTTGCCTGAAAACTGCTGCCAGTAATTTCAGAGCATATTGAGCTAGATGGACTGATGGTTTGACTCAGTATAAGGCAGATTCCTATGTCCCAGGCATCACTTACATGATCTGCAAGTCTATATTCAAAGCTATTAGGGGGAGAAACTTGAATTCCATGTTTATTTTTTATTTTGTCAAATAAAGGTGAGCATTTTCAGTATCTAGTACTAACCCATACAAGATATGAAATGGAAATGGACTGCCTTCAAGTCGATCCCGACTTATGGCGACCTACGAATACGGTTTTTGTGGCAAGCGGTATTCAGAGGAGGTTTCCCATGCCTCCCTCTGAGGCTGAGAGGCAGTGACTGGCCCAAGGTCACCCAGGGAGCTTCATGGCTGTGTGGGGATTCGAACTCTGGTCTCCCAGGTCGTAGTCCAACTTCTTAACCACTACGCCACACTGGCTCTCATACAAGATATACACATCCCCAACTGCTAAATCTGAAGTAATAATGAATAATTTTATTCGTATTATCAATAATCAAGACGAATAAGGTTTAAAAAGCTGAGATACGAATGACTTTTTTGCCTCTGCACAAAGATGGTTTACAGCCAACATGGATTTAACTTGGATTCCTGCACTGAGGAGGGGGTTAGACTCAATGGCCTTAAAGGCCCCTTCCAACTCTACTATCCTATTACAGTTACCAGCTTCAGAACAACCCAGATCATCATGGTTTGAAACACTTGATATCCAGTGCCCCACCCACCAGGGTCAACAGTCCGGGACGATGGCAGCTGTAGTCCAGCAACAGATCCGGGACCGCAGGCACCAGGCAACTGATATTTCTCTTGCAAGACACAAATTCCAAACAAAGTAACAAAAATCAAAGTACTTTTCTTTAAAGATCTCCTTCTCGTGGTCGGTCCAGACGTTCATGAACTGCCTGTCCTTGTAGACCTTCATGGGGTCTTCCATCAGCCCATTCATGTTGATGAACTTCACGCGCCTCTGTTCCGCGTCAAACATCATGGGAGGAATGACCGAGAGCTGCCGCATTTGCTTTTCGTTATTCTGCAACCCCGGAGGAAAAGAGAGGCTCGTTTTAAAAAGTACAGTTAGGCCCCCAAGTCGGCCAACGCAGAGCCAGAAACTTTTTTTTTTAAAAGGGCTAGCACTTGTGGTTACAGCCCAGCATTCATTCATTAAAATGACAATTCTCTTTGGAAATGGCATCCCTATCCAGTCCCAGCGGCACTTCTTGGAACAGGAAAGACGGTGGCGCTCTGTCACAAAAAGCTACACTCCACTGCAAACAAATTAAAGGTTTTGCCAATGATGTTTTTAAAAAACCCACATTAGGACAGGGAAACATGCTGTGCCAGACATGGCATGAGATCAGGCCTATAAAAGGCACACTTTCTGGCACATTTTTGTTTGTTTGTTTGTTTATTTATTTATTTAATAACCCACCCTTCCTCCCAGAAGAAGCCCAGGGCAGCAAACAGGAACACTAGCTTCTTAAAAACAAAAGACTTTCGAACATATTAAAACAAAACATCTTAAAAGCAACATCTTACATTCACAGCATGCTGGATTTAAAACGACAAGATGCAAATCCAGGTTCACACACAAGCATGTTTCAGCCATAAGGCTCGCTGCATTGGCCTGGGCCAGTCCAATATCCACCCCTCTGCCTCACCTATCTTACATAAGCTCTGTCGGATCAGGCCAAAGGGGGACCCCACCTGGTCCAGCACTCTGTTCTCACTCCATCCTGAGCAGGGCATGAATACAATGGCATTCGCCCACTTGAGATTCCCAGAACCTCAAGAGGTACACTGCCTCCAACAGTGGAGCTAGAAAATAGCCATCACGGCTAGTAAACTGCTTAGAGTTGGGGGGGGGGGGGTTACAATCAAGCAGAATATAAATTCTGTCAACTAAATAAATAGTAGCCATTGATAGGTTATCGGAAGGAGGTCCATGGAGGACGGTTGGGATGTGAATAGCTCAGACTAATCAAAGTAAATTATACTGGAGACTCAAGGTGTCTTGAGGGACAAGCAGAGGGACAAGTTGGGAACAAACTCCCTTACCAAACCTGCTTTGATGCCAGGACTAACCTTGGAAGATAAAAATGTCATTTAAAAAAAAAAACACCGCTCTGAATTTGTCCAGAATGCTTTCCCTTTAATACCCATCTTATTAGGAAGTCCACTCTGCACAACATAGGAAGTGGGCCTTTAGTGTGATGGCAGCGACCCTTTGGAATTCCCTTCCCTTAAATATTAGACAGGCGCCATCTGTTGTCTTTTCAGCGCCTATTGAAGGCCTTCCTCTTTCAACAAGCCTTTTAAGTAGAGACCTTATCCTAGTCTGTGTCTGCATTGGAATTGTTTTTAAATGTTTTGTTTTTAAGGATGTTTTTAGTGTTTATTGCCTGTTTGCCACCATACGCTCCTTTTGGGAGGAAGGGCAGGATATAAATTTAATAACAATAATGACAATCCTGGGATTACTGGACACGGATTCCAGATATGCCCAGGTCCTGCCAACCATTTTTCCTCTTAAAAAAACCCTAAAAAATAAAACCAACCACTTCCCCCAGTTTTGCAGGAAACGTAACTACAACATCCTGTTCAACAGGGCAGCATAAAAAGGGGCGATCCAAGCAAGCATCTTTGTGTGAGTTTCTTTATAAAAGAGAAAAAAGGGGGGGTTGGATGACTATCAGAGATGCAATAGCTGCAAGATTCCTGCATGAATCACAGGGTAAGACTACACGACTCCTAAAGTCCCTTCCAGCTCTATGTTCTATAAACTTTTATTGAATTGCTATGGGAGATTTTGTTGTTAATTTGTTTGAAGAGTGGGATGCAATATTTGTTTAAATATAGACTGGAAATACACTGATTTGCCCATCCCTACTGGGCATGCGCGCACACACAGAGTTCTCTTTGTCTTCTTTCAAGTCCTTCCCTATCAGGTGATAGCAGATTTGTTGAAAAGTTATGTTGGAACGGCAAAAGAGGAAGGTACAATTAGACCATGAAAACTGCTGGGTGAAATACAGACTCAGTAAATGCACAATTCGTAAAGCTATGAATGACAGACTGTTGGTCATAAGAAAAAAGAAACAATTAGTATAAGGACTATGTTGACATATTAAAGATTATTATGGGAGACTGGCTAAATTAAGGTAAGGAATAAGAACTGGAATGCCCTGGAATGATGTTACATCAAGGAGTAATTTTTTTAAGGGCGAGGGGGAGAATAGAGGCAGAAGAAAATGGAAATGGACTGCCTTCAAGTCAATCCCAACTTCTGGCGACCCTATGAACAGGGTTTTCATGGTAAGCGGTATTCAGAGGTGGTTTACCATAGCCTTCCTCTGAGGCTGAAAAGCAGTGACTGGCCCAAGGTCACCCAGTGAGCTTCATGGCTGTGTGGGGATTCAAACCCTGGTCTCCTGGGTCATAGTCCAGCACCCTAACCACTACACCACACTGGCTAGCAGATGCTAAACAATTATTTTGTCCTTACTTTTTGTTTAAAAGACAGAAGAGGGGGAAAAAGTGAAAATAAACCGTCAATGATCCATGATGCCAAGCTGAAAATGTAGCCCGGCTTCCCCTCCCCCACACCCTCCAACGTTTTAAGAAATCCCCCCCCCCCCAAAAAAAAAAGATTCAGGGCTTTAGAGCCCAGCAACCAATCCCAAACAGCAACCCTAGTGTCAGGCACAGGTAAGACGCTATGTAAATCAAGAGAATTGTAGCCCACCAACATCTGGAGGTCCACAGATGTGCCACATCCCGGACAGAAATACCTTGCAGGGGACTCATGCAAGATGACTGCATCCTCCCCTAGCCCCTAAATTTCCAGGCAGAGCTTAAACTGACGGCCCAGCCCTCTCTCACCTCCTGTTCTGACAGCCCGTCGATGATCTCCGAGATTTCGTGCTCGCTCCGAGCAATGGTCGCCGAAAGGCCGGTCCCTCGCTGACCGACCCTAGGGATGCAATGACGACATCAAAAGAAACCAAGATTGGGAGACAAAACAACATTTTTATGAGAAAAGAGAACCAGTTTTCAGAGTGGCCTGCCTGGCTGGTTTCTTTCAGGGTGGGAGGGAACCTCCAGGGCAACATGCGCACTGGCTGACAAAGGTGCAAGGGAGACCTTTTTAAACGCTCTCTTATACGTAATGCCAGGACCACCACATCAGCAGGAGGTGCAAGACAGGAACCCCCCCCACCCCAAAAAAGGGAAGGGCCTTTGCATATCAGAGGATCAACATGTGAAATTCACACCCCCGCATGACACGAGGCAGCCACTTGCTGAAGGTGGCTTTTAAAAGAAGAGCGTAAGGGAAACCCCCAACCGTTATAAAGAATTCCAATTACAGCCACCCTGCTATTCAGAGGAGACGGACCAGATCAGCCTTTGCCAACCGGAGAGGGTGAATCACCAACTCTCAGCACAATCTACCTAACAGGTTTGTTGTGAATATAAAATGGGGAGCAGGCAGAACCATTGCTCCTTGGAGGAAAGGTGGGATATCAATGCAATCACAAATAAATACAAATTATGAAGTATTTTATATATTTGATACATGTAATTATTTTTTTAAAAAATAATAAAATGTGCAGTCGACACATCAGCAACGGACAGCAATTAATAAAAAAAATAAGTTGATTGAAATAAAAATGCCTTAAAAGAAGAGGCAATTCTGCAGCCGCCCCCATTCCCAATGAAGAGAGCCAGTGTTGGACTAGGCCCTGGGAGACCAGGGTTCAAATCCCCGCTCGGCCACGAAGCTTGCTGGGTGACCTTACGCCAGTCACTGTCTCTCTCAGCCTAGCCTACCTCACAGGGTCGTGTGAGGACAAAATGGAGGAGGAGACCTTGAGCTCCTTGGAGGAAAGGGTGGGATAGAAATGTCGTCACAGCAGCAACGACCCCCCCAGTTTTGACTGAGGGACATTTACCTTTGAAACCTCTCTTGCTGCTCTCTCTGCTTCCGGATCTCCGGGAACTGCTTCTCGTAGTATTCTCGTGTCTTGCTCTCTTTTGCCTTCCTGCGAGGGTTGTTCTCTATCCGGTCCACTTTCTTCTCCCAGGCTTCCATGAGCTGATCGTAACGCTGACAGATCTTCTGTTCCTGGTTAATCGCCCACCCAGACCCCCAAAAAAGTTGATGAGATGAAGAAAGCTCTCTCTCACATACACACGCTTCTACATGCAACGCTGGAAAATCAGCATGTGACACAAAACAGGAAGATGCAGCTTGAACAGAACATTTGCTCGTAACACTAAACCACAGCTAGCGTAAACGACAGCTAGCGTAAACGACAGCTAGCGTAAACGACAGCTAGCGTAAACGACAGCTAGCGTAAACGACAGCTAGCGTAAACGACAGCTAGCGTAAACGACAGCTAGCGTAAACGACAGCTAGCCAAATTAATTCCTTCCGCATCCCTCGATACAAGCTTATATGTGTTCTTGAAGACGAACCATAACTCACTGCTAGTATCTGCTTTAAAGATTGAAGGCCCGTTGTTCAGTCCTTGGCACCTTCAGTTAAAATGGATCAGAGAGGTGATAGCGAAAGGGCCTCTTTTGACCCAGACCCTGAAGAGCCACTGCCACATATGAAGCTGCCTTTATACAAAATCAAGCCCATCAGGCCATCGTCTACATCCAGGGTAGCCAATGTGGTGCCCTCCAGATCTTGTTGGGCTAGAACTCCCATCATCCCTGACCACGGATCGTGTTTACTGAGACTGATGGGAGCGTAGCCCTGGTCTGCACTGACTCACAGCAGCTCTCCAGGATTTCAGGCACGGGGCATTCCCAGGCCTACCTGGCAATGTCAGGGACCTTCTGCAGGAGCCCTGACACTAAAACAATGGCCCCTCAGTAGGACGTAAAGCAACCTCAAGCCAGGTCAGTCTTATAATCTATCTACCCCCTGCCAGAAAGGATAACTTTAAGCACCGAAACAGACACCCTCGTAACTTTATAAATGGCACTTTTATAAGTGCCACGAAGTGTTCATTCCATCCTTGCAAGAAATTGGTCCTTTAGTATGGCAGCATCTACTCTTTGGAACTCTCTGCCCATTGATACCAGGCAGGCACCTTCGCTGTATTGTTTCCAGCCCCTGCTAAAACCTTTTTTGTTCCACCCAGACTACCCTAGTATGCAACTTTAGCATATGGCCTTGATACGCGGTTTTAAATAAGTGTTTTATCATTACCGATTTTTATTTTATATGTTCATTATTATTTCTTAATGTCACTTTATTTTAATGTTTGTTTTTCACTGGTATTTTTAGTGACATTTTTAAACTGCCTATTGTAAACAGAAGCCTTTTCCCCTAGTATAAGCGGTATATAAATATATGGTAAATATTTTTTTTTAAAAATATGAATGACGTCACGTTGTGCCATATTTTTGATGCATATTAAGAGGGGGAAAGAGGCATCTCGTGCCAACACAAGCTACCGGCCATTCTCAAGAATTTATATACAAAGAAACAGAAACAAACCCGTACCCGCTGTTTCCTGGCGTGATTCCTTCTCTTAAAAAAGAGGATCAGCTTTTTTCTCATGACTTGGTTCCTAGGCAAAAGAATATCAGAACATCAGAAGCGCCCTGCGGGATCTGGCCAATGACCTACCTCGTACAGCATCCAACTGGTATTCAGAGGTCTGCCACCTCTGGCACTGGAGAGAGAACACAGCCATCGTGGCCTGTAGATAGCCTTAAGGACATCAACGCCCCTTCTAGGCCGGCACCCTGTTCTCACCATGCCTAGCCAGATGCCTTAATGGGAAGCCCACAAGTAGGGCATGATGCACCTTTTTATCCTAGCCTTTGACACCTGAGATGTATATTTTTAGGACCCACACTATTTTGTGGGTTTTGGTTGTTTTTAATGCTGTATTTTAAAAACGGAATCCTTGGGTAAAGGGCAGATAATAAGTGCCAATGCCAACAACAACAACAACAAAAGCCACTCTCCCCACCGGTACTTCCCAGCAACTGGCGCTCAGAGACATTTACTGCCTCCGAAAATAGAGGGAGAACATAGCCATCATGGTTAGTGGCCATCAATAGCCTGATCCTCTTTAAAGGATCCAAGTTGGTGGCCATCACTGCCTTCAAGGGGGGGATGGAGGGAAATACAAGGCACTTACGTTTTGATGTTTTCATGGTACACTTTTGTGTCCGATGGCTGGTTGTACAGTGGCTGCAGTACAGGGTGTGGGGGGGGGAAGACAAGGAGATTTATAGAAGGTTCTTCAGAACAGGTCGCTCCCAAACCATTGGGAAAGCTTTCAAGCAAACGTCACACAGAGTTTCGTTTACGCATCGCCCCTGGCGTGCAACAGACACAGAGCCGCTGCAACGAAGAACATCCCCAGATTGTTAGGCCAGACCGGCCCAGTCTCCTCGTTGCCTTTAAAGGAATTTCACAACCCTTTAAGGCAGGGGTGATGATTTTATGGTCTTGCCCAGATGTTGCTGGACTCCGCCTGGGTGGTGGGTATGGGGATGCAACATCATCTAGGAGAGCTGCAGGGTCCTCCCTCCCCCCGCACTTCCTGCATTAGAAGAATTAAAAGCAAATCTCACACACACACAAACAAGTTACAGGGTTGCTCACCAGTTCAACTTTGGGGCCGAGGCCTTCAAAGATCTTGTGAGCTTCTTCAGCTTTCTTCTACAAAAACCGGGGAGGGGGGGAGGGAGGGAGGGAGGGGGAAGAGAGGCATCGTTCGCTTGTCCGGAGAATCAGAAGAGTGCGTGCACAGGTACCCACGCACGTAAATCATCAAACAATACAATATAAAGGTTTCTTCCTGCCATCTGCCCCTTAATTCCAGCTCACAGCTCCAATGTTGGGGCAGTTACAGAGAACATTCTACCCCAAGTTCCATTTCTGGCCTGGAAGGGGGCCCTATTTCTTTTCTTTTCTTTCATGCTCTTTCCCTGCCCCTCCCATCTCCCAGTCTTTACAACCAAGATGGAAGACTCTCCCTCCCCACCCACCCACAGGCTTCTACTCAAAAAGGATGAGAGGGGTGAAAAGTCTCTCAGGCCTGATGGTTTGGAAACTCGCACCCAGACCCAGCGGTACGGTCTCCAAACAGCTCTGGGGGGGCCCCCCGGGTTTTAAGGCCTCACGTTCCGGCCAAAAGAGAGCCCTCCACTGAGATCAGCTGAGATCCACTGAGATCACTGAGATCCACTGAGATCAGCTGAACTTCCAGCCCCAACATAGACTGAGCTGCTCCACGAGCTAGAGGGAGCCCCAGCTGACAAAGCGTCAAGGCCCCAGCTGACAAAGCGTCAAGGCAAGTTAAGCAGCAGAGCGAAAAGAGGGTAAGTAGCTCCCATTTATTCCATTATTTAATTGAAGTAAAACAGCTCAGAGCAATAAGTAATAAGGGCAGCCTAAGGTCACCCTGAGCTAGGAGCCAAATCCTGACAGAACCTATATCTTAGGAGACAGATCCTAGGAGAAGGAAGCCCATAGAAAGCTAGTTTTCAACACCACCCTAGCAGGAAAGCTTCAGGGGACACTGTAAACAAGGCTAAATTCCAGTCGGAGAGAAGGGGGAAAAGGAAACTCCACCGACACATACAGGGAGAGAGTCAGCTCAGTCCTTGCTAAAAAGGGCAGCTTCAGCCTTCCTGAAACACAACCACAAGCTCTGTTTCCCTAGGTTAAAGAAAGGTCAGGCTGTTCTAGGTGGGAAAACAACAAACACAAAAGACTTGCCTGGAAGGCGCAGCCCCTTGATTAGATTAAAAGCAGCCAAAAGCTTAAACAGCCCCGCCCCTCGCTCAGGAAGGAAGCCTGTCTTCCTGCCTTCAAAGGAAGGAAGCCTGAGATAATCCTAGAGTTAAACCCCAGCTGATAGTTGAGCCATCAGCCTCAAGTAACACATCATTGGCTGGCAGCAGTAGCTGGGAGGAACCAGCCACACATATAAAGTCAGAGCACCCTAGCGAGGGAGCCTGCTCCACGAGCTAGAGGGAGCCCCAGATAACAAAGCATCAAGGCGAGTTAAGCAGCAGAGCGAGTTCGGCAGCAGGGCGAGGAGGCCAGGGCCCCCCACTCTGCCCGTCTGTTCCCTGACCTCAACTAAACCGCAGTCTCCAACCCATTGACGTCATAAACCTTAAACAAAACTATGCAGGTAAGAAGCCAGCAGGGGTGTGGGGGCTTTCCAGTGTTTTGCACCGCCTGCAGCATGTACGACTATCTGCCTGTTGGACAGAAGTCGTGGGTGTGCTCTCGGTGCAATGAGCTCCTGGCTCTCCGGGAACGACTTCATTTCCTTGAGGCCAAGGTGGCGGACCTGGAAAAGCTGAGAGAGGCAGAGAGGTGTGTGGAGGAGGCCTTCAGGGACGTTATAGCTGTGTCCCACTCCAACGATGATAGCTCTCCTGCTATCATGGACAACGATGGTCTCGGGGAAGGAGAGCATCCAGCTGAGGAAGAGGGAAACGATCCCTTAGAAGGGACCCATTCCTTGGGGGATGAGCAGCTATCCTCTCGTGCCGAGGATATATCTCCAGGGGCTGGAGGGATCCTTGTAGTGGGTGATTCGATCATTAGGAACATAGACAGTGGGGTGTGTGATGGGCGTGTAGACCGCAAGGTGTTTTGCCTGCCTGGTGCGAAGGTTGCGGATATCGCCCGTCGTTTAGATAGTTTGGTAGACAGTGCTGGGAAGGAGTCAGTGGTTGTGGTGCACGTTGGCACCAACGACATGGGGAAATGCAGCTGTGAGGTCCTGGAAGCAAAATTTAGGTTGCTAGGTAGGATGCTGAAAGCCAGGACCTCCAAAGTGGCTTTCTCTGAAATGCTACCGGTTCCACGCGCAGGACCAGCCAGACAGGCCCAGCTTCGCAGTCTCAATGCGTGGATGAGACGATGGTGTCGGGTGGAAGGGTTTGGATTTGTTAGGCACTGGGGAACTTTTTGGGACAAGCCGGGCCTGTACAAAAGGGACGGGCTCCACTTGAACCAGAATGGAACCAGACTGCTGGCACTTAAAATTAAAAAGGTGGCAGAGCAGCTTTTAAACTGACTGAGGGGGGAAACCCAACAGGAGCTGAGGAAGGTCCGGTTCGGAATAAACCTCCCCCCTGGGATAAAAACCAAAGAAATGATGAAATTTTAAAAGGGGTAGGCCTAGAAGTAGGCATTGTGAGAGCAGGGGCACAGGATATAAATTCAGAAGAGCAAAATTATCACAGGCCTAACCACAAGTGCCAAAGACACTTGAAGAGAGACACTGCTTACAAGTGCCTGTACGCTAATGCCAGGAGCCTGCGAACCAAGATGGGAGAACTGGAGTGCTTGGTCTTAGAGGAGAGCATTGATATAGTGAGCATAACGGAGACCTGGTGGAATGGAGAAAACCAGTGGGATACGGTTATCCCTGCATATAAACTATATCGGAAGGACAGGGAAGGACGTATTGGTGGCGGAGTCGCTCTATACGTGAAAGAAGGCATTGAATCCAGCAAGCTCGAAACCCCAAAAGAGGCAGACTCCTCCACAGAATCGTTGTGGGTGGTGATACCATGCCCCAGGAGGGACTTAATACTGGGAACGATCTATCGTCCCCCTGATCAAAATGCTCAGGGAGATCTGGAGATGAGATATGAAATTGAGGAAGCATCCAAACTAGGAAAGGTGGTAGTAATGGGTGACTTCAACTACCCGGACATAGACGGGCTGCATATGTGTTCCAGTCATGACAAAGAAGCAAAGTTTCTAGATATTCTAAATGACTATTCCCTAGATCAGTTGGTCATGGAACCGACCAGAGGGACGGCAACCCTGGACTTAATCCTCAGTGGGGACCGGGACCTGGTGCGAGATGTAAGTGTTGTTGAACCGATTGGGAGCAGTGACCACAGTGCTATTAAATTAAACATACATGTAACTGGCCAATTGCCAAGAAAATCCAACACGGTCACATTTGACTTCAAAAGAGGAAACTTCACAAAAATGAGGGGATTGGTAAAAAGAAAGCTGAAAAACAAAGTCCAGAGGGTCACATCACTCGAAAATGCTTGGAAGTTGTTTAAAAACACTATATTAGAAGCTCAACTGGAGTGCATACCGCAGATCAGAAAAGGTACCGCCAGGGCCAAGAAGATGCCAGCATGGTTAACGAGCAAAGTCAAGGAAGCTCTTAGAGGCAAAAAGTCTTCCTTCAGAAAATGGAAGTCTTGTCCAAATGAAGAAAATAAAAAAGAAGACAAACTCTGGCAAAAGAAATGCAAGAAGACAATAAGGGATGCTAAAAAAGAATTTGAGGAGCACATTGCTAAGAACATAAAAACCAACAACAAAAAATTCTATAAATACATTCAAAGCAGGAGACCATCTAGGGAGACAATTGGACCCTTGGATGATAAGGGAGTCAAAGGTGTACTAAAGAACGATAAGGAGATTGCAGAGAAGCTCAATGAATTCTTTGCATCTGTCTTCACAGGGGAAGATATAGGGCAGATCCCTGAACCTGAACTAACATTTGCAGGAAGGGATTCTGAGGAACTGAGACAAATAGTGGTAATGAGAGAGGAAGTTCTAAGCTTAATGGACAATATAAAAACTGACAAATCACCGGGCCCGGATGGCATCCACCCGAGAGTTCTCAAAGAACTCAAAGGTGAAATTGCTGATCTGCTAACTAAAATATGTAACTTGTCCCTTGGGTCCTCCTCCGTGCCTGAGGACTGGAAAGTGGCAAATGTAACGCCAATCTTCAAAATGGGATCTAGAGGGGATCCCGGAAATTACAGGCCAGTTAGCTTAACTTCTGTCCCTGGAAAACTGGTAGAAAGTATGATTAAAGCTAGATTAACTAAGCACATAGAAGAACAAGCCTTGCTGAAGCAGAGCCAGCATGGCTTCTGCAAGGGAAAGTCCTGTCTCAGTAACCTATTAGAATTCTTTGAGAGTGTCAACAAGCATATAGATAGAGGTGATCCAGTGGACATAGTGTACTTAGACTTTCAAAAAGCGTTTGACAAGGTACCTCACCAAAGGCTTCTGAGGAAGCTTAGCAGTCATGGAATAAGAGGAGAGGTCCTCTTGTGGATAAGAAATTGGTTAAGAAGCAGAAAGCAGAGAGTAGGAATAAACGGACAGTTCTCCCAATGGAGGGCTGTAGAAAGTGGAGTCCCTCAAGGATCGGTATTGGGACCTGTACTTTTCAACTTGTTCATTAATGACCTAGAATTAGGAGTGAGCAGTGAAGTGGCCAAGTTTGCTGATGACACTAAATTGTTCAGGGTTGTTAAAACAAAAAGGGATTGCGAAGAGCTCCAAAAAGACCTCTCCAAACTGAGTGAATGGGCAGAAAAATGGCAAATGCAATTCAATATAAACAAGTGTAAAATTATGCATATTGGAGCAAAAAATCTTAATTTCACATATACGCTCATGGGGTCTGAACTGGCGGTGACCGACCAGGAGAGAGACCTCGGGGTTGTAGTGGACAGCACGATGAAAATGTCGACCCAGTGTGCGGCAGCTGTGAAAAAGGCAAATTCCATGCTAGCGATAATTAGGAAAGGTATTGAAAATAAAAGAGCCGATATCATAATGCCATTGTATAAATCTATGGTGCGGCCGCATTTGGAATACTGTGTACAGTTCTGGTCGCCTCATCTCAAAAAGGATATTCTAGAGTTGGAAAAGGTTCAGAAGAGGGCAACCAGAATGATCAAGGGGATGGAGCGACTCCCTTACGAGGAAAGGTTGCAGCATTTGGGGCTTTTTAGTTTAGAGAAAAGGCGGGTCAGAGGAGACATGATAGAAGTGTATAAAATTATGCATGGCATTGAGAAAGTGGATAGAGAAAAGTTCTTCTCCCTCTCTCATAATACTAGAACTCGTGGACATTCAAAGAAGCTGAATGTTGGAAGATTCAGGACAGACAAAAGGAAGTACTTCCTTACTCAGCGCATAGTTAAACTATGGAATTTGCTCCCACAAGACGCAGTAATGGCCACCAGCTTGGATGGCTTTAAAAGAAGATTAGACAAATTCATGGAGGACAGGGCTATCAATGGCTACTAGCCATGATGGCTGTGCTGTGCCACCCTAGTCAGAGGCAGCATGCTTCTGAAAACCAGTTGCCGGAAGCCTCAGGAGGGGAGAGTGTTCTTGCACTCGGGTCCTGCTTGCGGGCTTCCCCCAGGCACCTGGTTGGCCACTGTGAGAACAGGATGCTGGACTAGATGGGCCACTGGCCTGATCCAGCAGGCTCTTCTTATGTTCTTATGAGCCAGGCCACTGGCCCATTCAGCTCAGTATTGCCTGCACTGACTGGCAGCAGCTCTCTGGGGTTTCAGGCAGGGAGTCTCTACCTGGAGATGCTGGCGGGCATTGAAGCTGGGACCTTCTGCATACCAAGCACGTGCTCGGCCACACAGCTACAGACCTTCCTTGTCTCTTGAGGCTCAAGTGGCCTCGGTGGCACGGAATGCGTTTTACCATCTCCGTTTGGTAGCCCAACTACGCCCCTATCTGGACAGGGACGACCTCGCCTCCGTTGTCCATGCTCTGGTAACTTCAAGATTGGATTACTGTAATGCACTCTACATTGGGCTGCCCTTGAAGACAGTTCGGAAGCTTCAGCTAGTGCAGAATGCGGCAGCTAGATTATTGACGAGGACCAGTCGGTCTTCGCATATAACTCCTGTTCTGGCTCGCCTGCACTGGCTACCTATTTGCTTCCGGGCGAGATTCAAGGTGTTGGTTATGACCTATAAAGCCTTACATGGCGTGGGACCGCAATACCTGGTGGAACGCCTCTCCCACTATGAACCTACCCGTTCGCTTCGTTCGTCATCGAAGGCCCTCCTCCAGGTACCAACTCATTGTGAAGCCCGGAGGGTGGTTACTAGATCTAGGGCCTTTTCCGTGGTGGCCCCCGAGTTGTGGAATAGCCTCCCCGAAGAGGTACGCCTGGCGCCTACACTATTATCTTTTCGGCGCCAGGTAAAGACCTTTTTATGCTCCCAGGCATTTTAATCACTCTAGTCTTTTTAGCTTTTTAATCTTGTATACTAAGTCTTTATTTTTATTTTCTGTTTAAGTGTATTTGTTTTTATGTCATATATGTTTTTGTGATTTTATTATTGCCATGTATGTATTCTACCCTGTGCTGTTTACCGCCCTGAGAGGTATTTGCTAAGGGCGGTATATAAATGTAACCAAATAAATAAATAAATAAATAAATAAATAAATAAGCAAAGGTTACCCATGCTGACCTTGCCTTCCTCTTTGACCTCCTCCCTCTCTTGCACAACCGAGGGGGTGTGGAGAGCCCAGACACACACAGGTCACAGCCAGGCCTGTGTACACTCGGTGTCGCCACCATTGCATTGCACAAGGCAGGCGTTTGGCACCACACCCACAAAACAGTTCCCACGGCCGTGCTCAAAACGCACGCAGGGCAATCCCTATCAGAAGCGGACGGAGAGGTCACTGCAGGGAATGTCCGGTGGCCCAAGCAAGGGGCTTCACTGTCTGTCCCCCTCCACAGCTGACTGGCAAATGCAGGGTGAATGAGGCTGCCTTTTAGAATCCCAACATGCCACAGGCATTCCTGCCCAGGAGGAGTTGGACGCTGACGCAACACAGCCCAGAATTTCTCCAGCCCCGAATTGGCGTCACAGTTTGGCTAGACAGATGAAGCCTCAGTAACCTCAAGGCTTGATTACTGCCATGTGCTCTATGCAGGACTACCCTCGTGCCTGGTCCGGAAGCTCCAGCTGGTGCAAAATGCTAGGCTATGACCGTTGATGGGGACGAACTACCACCAGAATGTAACTCCGGTGCTGAAAAGCTTGCACCGGCTGCCCGTATGTTACCGAAGCAGGCCACATTCACACACGTCCCTCTGCTGGGCCAACGGACATGGGACCCCAAGCGCATGCTTGGTCTGGGCCCTGATCCTCGAATGAACGCCGCAGGTTGACAGAGGGGCTTGCATGTCATAAACCAAGGTTGTCGACTTATTGTGGTTTACTGGCACACAAGTTCGCATGTCTCAATGAGCCACGGATGCCAACCTATTGTGGTTTCTTGTGCACGATGCCCAATCGTTCCTTCCCTGGCACAATCGGGGAAAATGAAACTGCAGTTAAGCTTGGCTTCCTGCAACTACAAGCCCAACACTGAGGCTTGCCGCTTCCTAGTAAGGCAGGATTCGTGAGAGAAAAACAAACCACAGTTTAAGACAGGCTTTGGATCCTAACAGCAGGGGCATGAATGCTGTGCCAGTCGGCACAATGGCGCCCTTGACATCTTCCCGTGGTGCCCACAGAATTCTAAGGTTCCTCCCCTTAACACTCTCTGTCCTGTTGCTAAGGGAGGTTGTGAGGGCAGCCTACCTTCTTCCTCAAAAAGTACATAGAGCTGAAGGAGGAAGTGGGGAAGAGTGACACTCTTTCCCATTTCCTCTTTCAGCTTTATATGCTTTTCAAGTCTCAGAATAATTCTACTGGATCTCTTTCTGTCTCTTGGAGGAGGAATGATCCAGGGGAGAGAAGGGAACAGAGGGCACGGTACCCTCGGCACTCATTCAAAAGTCCAAATCTGCCCGTGGGCTTAAAAATAGATTGGTGACCCCTATTGCAGGGACAACAAACCACTGTCCAGGGTTCAGACATTAACAGGAATTGGTGGCTTTGTGATTTGCTCCTCCCACTCGCCTGAGGGAGGAGTGATCAAGCAGTATGCGCAATAAAACCCCTAGAAGCCAACAACCCCAGCTTGTCACAATGTGCAAACGCAGCCATCTGGTCTCACAGAGGTAAAAAGGAACCCGCACCCAGAACGACTCTCTGCATCAAATATACACAAGGCGTGAAGCAAAAAGAAGCAACTATTACCCGATTCTCGTCATAAATAATCTGGACAATGCTGCGATGCTTCTGTTCCACAGGAGGAGGGGAGACGGGCCTCTCCGGCTCTGGGGGCTTAGCGGCTTCTTCTTCGAGTTGTTGCTAGGAGACCAAAAGAAAAGCAGAAGGTGGGGGAGAGAGAACCAGCCATCCACGTACCACGCTGCTCCCGCTGGGAATGAGTCACCGGAGATAAATACGCCAGCATCTGAATCAACAGTTTGCATCAAGGTGCAAATTTGCAAGGTAAGAACGACAAAGAGAGGGGATTTCGGAACTACCAGCTGTGCCAGTCACAAGCTCAAGACTATTTTTGCTTTCAATTTTTTTTTTTAAGAAACCTTTAAAAAACAAAAACAAATCTGTTCTGAAACACATAAAAAAATGTTGAGCCAAGAAAGACAAGAATTCCATGCCAGGAAAAATGGGGTTTGGCAAACCGGGGTTAAGTAACAATTTGCAACATGGCACACTTGTTTTGCCTACTCTAGGGACAGTCAACATGGCGCCCTCCAGGTGTTGCTGCTGAACCTCCTGCAGCATCCAACACCCCAACCCAGAGTGTTCCATTCCCCCTCCCCCAGCCAAATCTCTCCTCTGCCAAGAACTTCCACACAAATTCCTCATCCAAGGGCCTGTGGAACTACCACGCTCTTCCCCCCTGCCCCCGTCTGACGGCTTACTTGTTTCTTTTTCAGCTTGAGGATCTGCTGTTCCACTTTGGCAATCTCCCGGTCCACCCGGTCCATGCTCTGGATCAGCTCTTCCTTCGACAGCTTGGACGGAGACGCGTTCTGGTCGTCTCCGCATGGCTGGCCCGACATCGGGGACGGCGGCCCTTCATGCTTGCCTCCGAAAGCAGACTCCTTGGAGAGAAAGAAACACGTTAAAATAGGGAGGCGGGGAACCTTGAACCAAAAAATAACAAGCCCCATGTGGAAGACAAGGCAGCTCCTTGCCCAACAGGTACAGAGATATTCGCCCAAGTTGCTTTTAAGTGCCACATGGTCAGCGGCCACGGTTCATTGCCCTGATATCGTTGCCATTACAGAAATATTTGCAAATACAGTAATACCTCCGTTAATCAATCCTCCAGGAAGGAACCTCCTTTTAATGAGGGCTTTTTTTTGTTAAGGTGAAACTGACCAGCTTTGCTTTGGATAAACTTTCCAGCCTGTGCCTTTGCTTTAAGGTGAAACTGAGCAGCCTGTGTCTTTACTTTGCAGTCAATAAACTGACCATCCTGTGCCTTTGCTTTAAGGTAAAACTGACTAACCTGTGTCCTTGCTTTGCTGTCAGTAAACTGACAAGCCTGTGGATTTGCTTTGCATTAAAGAGATTTCTTGCTTTCTCCCAGGGCTGGGGAAGAAAGGATCCAATACGATTCAGAGGAGAAGGAGAGGGTGGGTGCCAGGTAGGCACCCTTTAAAGCCCCTGTTGAAGTTGCCCCCATCATCTATGAGTGGATGTAGGAACCTATCCCTATTCTTTCCATTTTATTCACACCTCTTGTACCAAAGTTTGTGTTAAAGAAGTAATGTCCAAGAATGCATGTACTTCATTAACTGAGGCATTACTGTAAATGTTCCCAGCCAGCGTTACCTTCTTTAGGTCAGACGACCGTAAACCCTCTTGCAGCTGGTGGGCTAACGGCAGGACCGCTGTGGCACTGACCCGCTGGTAGTGGGAGTCGGACATTTGGTCCAGGCGTGGCCTCTTTGGATCCAGTGCATCATGATCAGCTTGCGACGGGCCGGGATGAAACTGTGCCTCGTAGCCAGATCGCCTTTCCTGAGGCCTGAAAGAGACAAGAAAAGCTAAGCCCAACGGCACAGGCGGTACCATAAAAGAAGTAAGAGCCATAACGGCACGCACTCCGGCTGTCCCCGTTTACCAGGGTTGCCATTTTCTAGTATCTGTCCTGAGTAAATTGCAGCCACGTTTCTGCAAATTTCGTGTTGGAAGGGACCTTAGTGGTCATTGTGAGGCGTCCTTCCCTGGCTCTCCCTGTCAGGTTCCTACCTGCTCGTGGTTACTGCCTGTCTCTAGGCACCACCAGGGACTCCACCAGTCCGGACCGCACTCTCTTATGGTTTACCTATCCGCTCTAGCACAGATCTCAACAGATCCCCCTGCTAGGCAACCACCAGTAACGTCCCAATACTAGTATTCCCAGAGACTCTGAATACTGGTATTGTTATTCTCTTCACCGCTGCCACCATTTGTTACAGTTCACCTTCAGCCTTGGTCATTACCTTACCCTCCCTTCTGGTCTGTGAAACCCCAGCCAAGGATCAGGCCTTTGGTAAACCAAATTAAGTATTTATTACAGATAACAAAGCTAACAAGATTAACAAGATTTCTTCTTAAGGCACATAAGCATATGGTTTTACTCAATACTAATCCGAACTCCACCTCCCTCCTTCTCCACTCTCTCCTGGCAAACAACTCTCTAAACCCCACCAAGCAACCCACTCAGTTCTCTTCTCCCCCCCAGATTCCACTCTCACTCTTCCTTTTATACATTCAGCCATTTTAAACACTCAGCCAATCATCTCGCATTCTACTGCCCATTCACTCCCCCCCTTTCACTCCACTTACCATGTATCTTCTAAACAACCAACACTTACCATATATACATTAATATAGGAACATCACAGTCATCTAATACAAATCCAAACTGCTAAGTACAGGATCTCCAGTGCAGAATGCAAGAAGGGCATCCCTGACAGGTGACTATCTGGCCTCTGCTTAAGCATCGCTGGTGAAGGGGCACAGGCCGCCTCCAGAGGTGATCTGCTCCACCGGCAGACAGCTCCCAGCATCAAGGCACCCTGCCTAATCCAACAATAAGATATTTATTTATTTATTTATTTGATTTATATCCCGCCCTTCCTTCCAGAAGGAGCAAGACAATCAAGCCAGAGGGTCAGCCTGCTGGAGAATTACAACTGTTTAATGCTTAGGATCAGAGGCACCTGACGGCTCCACGTCAGTGGGCAGTGGAGTCTGCTGAAGCACCGTGGCCAGCTCCTTAAATATTTGGACTAAAACACGGAGCAGACTCCACTGCCCCACTGGCATGGAGCCACCAGCCGCCACTGCTTAGGATAGCAGGAAACTGTTTTACACTAAGTCAGCCTCTCCATCCATCGAGCTCAATATTGTCCTCAACGACTGGAAGCGGCTCTCTGTGATTTGAGGCAGGGGGCCATTCCCAGCCCTCTAACCCGGAGGTGCCAGGGATTGGACCAGAGACCTTGTCCATGCAAAACAGATATTCTACCACAGATCTATAGCTCTTCGCCTAAAAGTACAGCAAGATGCGAGTCCTCATGGTTCATGGATCTTAAGGCCTGGTTTAAATAGTTCGGAAGATAGGAAGCTGCCTTATACCGAGCCAAGCCATTGGTCCATCCAGCTCAGTATTTTCCACACTGACTGGCAGCAGCTCTCCAGAGCAGGGCCGGCACCAGAGGGCGGCCAGGTCAGGCCCTGGCCAAGGGGGCCTGAGGGGCCCTTGAAGGGACCCTCCTCAGGGTGGGTGGGTAGTGCTCATTTTCACAATCCAGGGCAGCATCGGCTCTTGACCCTGCTGAGGACCACAGAGAGGGAACTCCTAGGCACCCCCCTACTACCGCGCAGGCCCATGACATGCCACCTACCTTTCCCTTGAAGTAATGCTAGCTCCACTGCGGGCACATGCCTGCCATCAACCAAGATGGCGGCAAGGGAATCAGCCCCTTAAGGAAGCCTCGGCCACCATCTTGGTTGATGGCAGGCATGCGCGCACAAATTGGCCAGCATTCACTTCAAGGGAAAGGTAGATGGGGCATGTGGGCGAGTGCCAGGGCAGGCTGGTGCCCAAGGGTGCCGGCATGCCTGGCGCTGGCCCTGCTCCGGGGCTTCAGATGAGAAGTCTTTTTCCCCAGCTGTATCCGGAG
Source organism: Rhineura floridana (assembly GCF_030035675.1). Taxonomy (NCBI): domain Eukaryota; kingdom Metazoa; phylum Chordata; class Lepidosauria; order Squamata; family Rhineuridae; genus Rhineura; species Rhineura floridana. The sequence goes on along the minus strand of NC_084500.1, from coordinate 17,942,970 downwards.
GCACCAGGGATTGAACCTGGGGTCTTTGGCACACTATTGAAGATGGAAGATGGAATTAATAGGGATAATGGCTATTGAAATTATTGGACCTAACAGATTTTGATGAGATGGATTAATCGACATGTTTATTTGGACTATGGTTATGACAATAAGATTATTATTATTATTATTGAGATGGATTAATCGACATGTTTGGAGAAAAATTGATAGATATATTTCTTAAAGAATTGAAACCTCTCTTTGACTTTTTGTGGAAAGAATAAAGTAATGTTTATGAGATTTGATGATTAATTAAGATAACTACTGGAGGAAAGTGATTTTATAATATAATTTAAGAGACAGGATTGTTATATATTGTAGACCTACAACTGATTTGATCTGCGACAAATGGGAAGTCAACATTTTATTTTTTTGTTTAATCATTTTTGTTTTGTTTTGTTTTTTGTCTTTGAATGTTTTATGATTTTGTTTTGTATGTTTTATGAAAATTTGAATAAAAATTATTGTAAAAAAAAAAAGAACCTGGGGTCTTTGGCACACAAAACCAGTGTTTGGCCACTGAGCCATAGCCCTTCCCCAAGTATATGTTACGTAAGCGGTTGCTGGAATGACTCGGGGGGGGGGTCAGAATTCCAACCTCTAAAATTATTGTGTTCTTAAGCCCAGAAAACTGTGCCGGGCGTCCTTTCATAAAGCAGACACACACAGGCAGCTGTGTTTGCAAAACATAACCAGCTGCTTTCTACAAAATGGAAACCACTGGCCCATCTTGTTTATACATTAACCACATTTATTATATAAGCACATTGAGGTGGCTTGCAACATACAAAGACGCAATAAAATTTAAAAACCAATAAAAGCATCATTAAAAGCAGTAATAAAAGCATCAGTGAATAGCCTACGGGTTAGAGAGACCTTCCATTTTACAAAGGCCTGTCTAAAAAGTTCAGTCTTCAAGAGATGCCTGAAAGGAAGGAGGGACAGTTACTGCCAAACGTCTATCGGTGTATCTCAGTTCAGTACTGGATACACCGATGACACTTCCCACATTTTCTGACCCGGAAACCCATCTCTAACTCAAAGGTGCATTTGAGGGACCCATTTCTGATGGTTTTGGACCACGAATTTTGCAAGGCAGTAGCCCCGCCATCTCCAACCAGGCTGCAAGCCAGCAATAGGTGGCCCCAGTCTTGCTGGTCAAAGGACAACGGTCCCCTACCTATCGGAGCCAGGATGATATTCAGACAGCAAAGAGGGCCGGCGACGAAGTTGCTGCTGCTGTTGCTGCAGGAGCTGGGTAGCCTGGCTGACTTCCAGGTGAGAAGCACGGAATTCAGGAACAGCAAACTCCTGTGGAAAAAAAAGCGAGTGCGCTAGTTGCGTCAGGAAGAATATCCCCAATGCGGAGGGTGGAGGAAGCTTCCAGCTGAAGCAGGGTGGTTGCCTGCAAGTCACAGGCTCCTCGAGAGCAGCGCTTTCCATGGCAACTCTCCCTTGGCATGCCGTCCAGGTAGCAGACTGCAACTCCCATCCACCCCAGGCAGAATGGCCAACGGTCAGGGGTGATGGCGGCTATAGTCACACCGGCATCGAAGACATCCAGATGGAAAGCAGGGCTCACAGAATCAGCTCTGCTAAAAGGCTGGCTCTAGCTGGTGCCATCTGCCCCTGAACTGTGTTCATTTCAGCTGGTCAGGATAAGAACAGCTATTTGGCTTTTCTATTTGGCGTTTGCCTTCCCCCCTCTTCCCTCCCTGTCCCTTTTTCTTTTTGTGATGCGCCGTTTAGATCAACAAGCTAGCGGGCAGAGATTGTCTGGTGGTGTTCAAGCCACTCTGGGAGCCTTCGGTCTGATCCGTCAAGGCTGTTCTGATGGAGAGATGTGAAGGCCCAGAAAAACAATGGAAAATCCTGGGGGAGAAGCGTTTCTTCTTCCCCAGAAAAAAAAATAATTTTTAAAAAGCCTTCAGAAAAAAAACTGGGGGGAAATATCCCCCACCGCCAATTTTTCCATTCCTTCCCAGGCCTTCACATCTCTAATCTGATGTTTTTATGTCTGAGGGTTGGCACGCTGGCCACCTGCCAGGTCAAATATTGACAAATGACCAGCCATTGTGTCATCAAGGCTGAAGAACACAACATGGAATAATTTCTTTACTCCCACCCCAGAACGGAGGGGCAGATTCTTCTCTTCTCAACAACCAAAGAAGTTCATGCAACCCACTAAAAACTAGACCTGCTTCAACCTGCACCTCCACCTCCTCGGGCCATGGGTTGGCACAGCCATCAGTTAGCTGGTCAAATATTGACAATTATTTGAGGAAGGTCAAATATTTTCAACATTTTCCAGGAAGCCATGATTCTGGCGATAATTAAGGATCTGGCCCATTCCCTCACTAGGCAACAACTTTTATAAAAACTCAAGGGGTGAAGGTGGAGCTTTTAAAAAAGACAATAATTGTTTCCTTTGCCTTAACTTTTTTTAATTTGTTTAATTTTTAAACTGTAGCCACCAGCCTTCCTTGACCTCTTTTTTTCCTTTTAAATTAACTTTTGCTGTACACTTCCCCGAGCTCTATTTAGAGCAAGGATGGGGAAACTTGCATCTAAACTGTTCTAATAAAGTTAATTTAAAAAGAAAAACCAGCCAAGACCCCATCCTGAGGCTTTACAGTGGTTTCGGACTCCATCTCCCATCAGCCTCGGCCAGCACAGCTGTTTGGCTGGGGCTAATGGGAGTTGTAGTCCAAAATGTCTGCAGGGCTGCAGATTGGATAAGGCCAACTTGTGCTCGGTCTGACCATTCGTCCGCCTATCCCAGAACTTTCTCCTCTGACCAGCCGTGACTATCCACCAAAAATTGGCAGGGGGAGTGTGATGTTCCTATATGTGAATGTAAACCTGTACGTTTTCGGCCCAGCTTACCTGAAAGAGCGCCTCCACCGCCACCAATTATGCCGCCCAACTAGATCAGCCACTCAAGGCCTTCTCGCAATCCCGCCAACCAAAACAGCTAGGTTGGTGGGTACTAGGGAGAGAGCCTTTTCTGTGGTGGCCCCCACTGTCTGGAACTCCCTCCCATGTGATCTTCGACATGCCCCTTCCCTAGAGGTATTCCGCAAGGCCCTGAAGACGTGGCTTTTCCAACAGGCCTTTGAGGTCCTTGGGAAGGGTAAATCTTCATGATTTTACCATCTATCATATGCTGCTAATATAATTGTTTTTATATGTATTGATGACTGTCCAGTACTTTTCTCTACTGTTATTAATATGTCTGCATTTGATATTGTTGTATTTTATCTCATTTTAATGTACATCGCCTAGAGTGGCTATTTGCCAGATAGGCGACAAACAAATTAAATATTATTATTATTATTATTATTATTTAGCTACCTGTGAATATCTTGTTTACGGAAAATCAATAAAATACATTTTTTTAAAAAAACAGGAATGGCCAATTGGCCAGATATTTTTTTGACTGTCCGAACACCCAACCCTGCCCAGATTGGCTAAGTTACTCATGCAGTAAGGAAAGGATACCCAGAAAGCAGACACTTTATAGAGGCATCGCTCAGGATTCCTCCCCTCCCAAGAAGGCATGCCATCCCTCCTCCCCTCCCCTCCCTGCTGCTTGCCTGCTGGTGTCGGCCGCCAGGAAACGTATACTGGACCGAGTGCGTCTGATAACGGTTCTGGTCCGTGCTGAACGCTCCTTGGTTCGGAGGATAGCCTGAGCTTGACATTCTCAGAGGAGGAGGGCTCTTCGCTACGCGAAGAGATCAAGACCGGCAAGCAGTCAGGTTTCCAGGAAACAGTCTATGAAAATATTAAAACTGACATCGTTAAAAAAGGGCCCAGAGGCAGACGGTAAGAAACAGCCAAACGCCCAAGAGGTCACCGCCATCCCCAACAGCCACGGGTGATTTCAGCGCAGTTGCAATTGCCAGTGAAGCACTCACAGGCCTGAGTATGGGCTTCAGGCTTGACAGATCTACTTTGGGTTTTTGCTACAGCCCTGGGTGCAAAAGATATACAAGCCTGGATTGAAGGACAGGGTTAAGCATTCCTAGCTGAGGAATTGGTTTTCACAGTCCTTTCACACAAGAGTCCAATCCTGCTTTAGCTTTCTTCATTTCAGCCACTGAATTTAGGCAGGGGCAATTTTTTGTTGCGGTTAGAGAGTAAGAAACCCTCACCCACCTACCAAAAATCAGCCCAAGGGTCTACCAGAGTGCATCCCAATCTACCCCTGCCATCCCCCTGCAGTAAGATGAGCCTCCGAGTGCATCCTGTGGACTTTCCCAAAAGGACCTGCTTGCACAGCCATAGCCTGTTCCTTGGGGTGCCTTCGCCCCTAGCCTGGTATCTCAGGACACTGCTTGACCAGACCGTTGGGACTGTATAGCCCGGGGATGCCAACCTTTTGAGGCTCACGGACCACCACTTCCATCGCCCCTGCCCTTTGGCGGTGCTGGCTGCTGGGAGTCAGAGGCCACAACATCTGGAGGGCCACCCGCAGATGTTCCTTGTCCCTGAATTACAAAGAGGCATGCCCCTCTCTCAGGAGGGAATGCCTCTTCTAAACAGAGGCATTCCTCCATTGCTCATATGCAGTGTGGAATGCCACTTCTTAGATCGCGGCTGGGGAGCCCTGTCGCCCTTCAGATGTTGCCGGCCTCCAACATCCATCATCGCTGGCTGTTGGCCACATTGATTGCTGGGGCTGATGGGAGCTTGAGTCCAACAACATCCAGAGGGCCACAGTTACTCATCTCCGGGGTGGAGTTGGAAAAACACCACCCTGCACCACAACAACACCCCAACAGCTGCACCTCCTGGTCTGGCCCAAGCCAGCCACCAGCGGCACCCGCACAGGAAGCCGGCCACCCACATTAGTGACGATTTAAGCAGGAAAATCACGCTTTCCTAACTGATCTCCAATCTCACACACAGCCACACCATACAGGACTTTCCCCACAAAGGATTCTGGGAGCTGTAGCTTACCCTTCACAAAGCTACAATTCCCGGCAGCCTTAATAAACCACAGTTCCCAGGATCCTTTGGGGGAAGCTGTGATGCGTCCTTCCCTGGCTCTCCCTGTCAGGTTCCTACCTGCTCGTGGTTACTGCCTGTCTCTAGGCACCACCAGGGACTCCACCAGTCCGGACCGCGCTCTCTTATGGTTTACCTATCCGCTCTAGCACAGATCTCAACAGATCCCCCTGCTAGGCAACCACCAGTAACGTCCCAATACTAGTATTCCCAGAGACTCTGAATACTGGTATTGTTATTCTCTTCACCGCTGCCACCATTTGTTACAGTTCACCTTCAGCCTTGGTCATTACCTTACCCTCCCTTCTGGTCTGTGAAACCCCAGCCAAGGATCAGGCCTTTGGTAAACCAAATTAAGTATTTATTACAGATAACAAAGCTAACAAGATTAACAAGATTTCTTCTTAAGGCACATAAGCATATGGTTTTACTCAATACTAATCCGAACTCCACCTCCCTCCTTCTTCACTCTCTCCTGGCAAACAACTCTCTCAAACCCCACCAAGCAATCCACTCTTTCTCTTCTCCCCCCCCCCCGATTCCACTCTCACTCTTCCTTTTATACATTCAGCCATTTTAAACACTCAGCCAATCATCTCGCATTCTACTGCCCATTCACTCCCCCTCCTCTTTCACTCCACTTACCATGTATCTTCTAAAACAACAACACTTACCATATATACATTAATATAGGAACATCACAGAAGCCATGTGCATTAAATGTATGGTGTGTATGCACGCACACAGACGAGATGACTGAGCACATAGATTTTTGCAGATTTCTATCTTAACCAATGTCACTTGGCTCGCAGGTGGCAAACCCTTGGATTTTACCCATCTCTAAAAGGCGCAACTCAGCATTCAGCAGTTCTAAATGCATCCAACGACACATCTGTGTGTATATTTCCGAGAAAGCACTCATTTAAAAATGTTTAAAATATGTACTGTCGGGAGGGATTTAGCAGAAATTGTGCAGATCAATACAGAAGCAAAACATTAGGATGGGCAGAAAACATGCTAAGATGGGCCTGGAGCAGGAAGAGGCTGATTCGCCTATCCCTCGGTCGCCACAACTGAGCAGATGTGCAAGACCCTCAACCGAAACGTGAGCAAAATCTATTCACTGAATCAGTCTCTGCTCCCAGGAAGGATTTCTTTGAGTTCTGTGCTGCCCGATGACCTGGCTCAAAACCAGAGAGCAAAGTGCAGCACAGCCCAAAATGGCAGGATCCCTTTTGTCATTTTGACCCACAGGCACACACACAACATTAAACTTGAGCTTTGGAAAAAGCAAACAGGGACAATCACAGAAATGGGCTGATAAGTTTCAAGCCCTCAAGGAGCAATCTCCATTTTGCAAACAAATTTCACTCCGTCCTAAAGCAAGGGATATGTCGACGTGATACCAGACTGGTGATGACAGATTTCAACTCCCATCAGCCCCAAGCCAGCGTAGACAACTGTCGGGAATGACGGGAGTTGTAGTCCAACAACTTCCAGAAGGCAGCACTTTGGCGACCCCTGTCCTACCCCCTTGTAAAGGGAACTTCAGTTCCCACGCAGGACACCTTGGCCAGTAGATTTCATGGAAGATACAGCTATCAATGGCTACTAGCCGTGCTGGATACGTCCTTCCTCTGCTATCAGAGACAGGATGCTTTTTAATAACAGTTGGTGGTAATCACAAGTCAGGAGAGTTGCTGTTGCACTCAGGTCTTGCTTGCGGCCTCCCCATCGGCTGGCCACTGTGAGAACAGGATGCTGGACTACATAGCCCCCCCCTCTAGCCTGAGGCAGTTGCAGGGGTCTTCCAGCTGATGTTCTGAGAACTGCTCAATGGTGAACATCCAGCTGATGTTCTGAGAGCTGCTCAATGCCCACACGTTAACGCTGGTGGTTGAAGAGGAAATGGAGCCTTGTTGGGGGGGGGGTCAACATCTCAGCCCAGCACTCATAGCCATCACAGCAGCTCTCTGCCACCACCAGAAAGTAGAGATCTCCCCAGGGAAAATGCGTTCCATTTGGAAAGCAATTCTAACAAATAGCCACAGCAGGCCCAGCAACACTGTAGATGCCTCAAGAGTTGTTTAGTATTAGTAGTCTTGGTAGTATTATATGCTGGCCCCTGCCCTTCCAGTCCCCAGAGGTCTGAGCTTAAGCTGGTGTGAACGTATACATTTCATGCTAACGCAGTATGGGGCTTGCACAACCACTGCTTTGCAGACAGTCAACGTAGCCGAAAACCTGAGAAGGGGGAAAGAGAAAGGTCCGTGCAATCACAGAACCAGCAACCCAAGATTTGTCAAGGGGCGAGGGAAGCTGGTTTGCTGGGAAATTCACAGGATACAAAGGGGAGCAAGACAATCCGCTTTCACCAAGCTGATGCCCTCAAGGTGTTCTGGACTCGAACTCCCGTCAGCCCAAGCATTGCTTGGGGCTGACGGGACCTGGAGTCCAGCGCTCTGCTGCCAGGAGAGGCTGTCTCACCGACCCCTGCGAGTCGTCGTTCCAGCCAGCAACTCCCAACTTCTGCTGTTCCCATCAACGCTGTACTGATTTTAAACTTTATTATTATTTACTTTATTATTATTAAACTGGCTGTATCTTTGCATTGAGCACCCCACGTTAGTTCAAAAAGGAGACTTTTGAGTTTGAAAGGAGCTGACTCAGTTCTACTCAGAGTAGTCCCGCTAGATGCTGGGAATCGCAAGTGGGAAAGAGCTGCTGTTGCGCGCAGGTCCCGCTTGCGGGCTTCCCATTGGGGCACCTGGTTGGCCACTGTGGGAACAGGATGCTGGATGAGATGGGCCCTCTCTGGCCTGATCCAGCAGCCAGGCTCTTCTGAGGTTTTTAACAGACCTAAGTTAGTCATGCCTATGGCCATACTACCCTGAACACGCCAGATCTCGTCTGGTCTCGGAAGCTAAGCAGGGTCAGGCCTGGTTAGTACTTGGATGGGAGACTGCCTGGGAATACCGGATGCCGTAGGTTTAGAGGAATTGGTCAACCACCTCTGAATACCTCTTACCATGAAAACCCAATGAATGTATCCAAAACAGATTCATAGGGTCGCCATAAGTCGTAATCGACTTGAAGACAAATAACAACAGTCATTCCCAGTAATATCAATGGGTCTACTCTGAGTATGACTAATGTTGGTTCCAACTTCCTGACGTTTAAGGCTGAGTACACACCATACATTTAAAGCACATTACTTCCCCCCCCCCAAAGAATCCCAGGAACTGTAGTTTGCCCCTCACAGAGGTACAATCCCCAGCACCCTGAACAAACTATAGTTCCCAGGATTCTTTGGGGGGAAATAATGTGCTTTAAATGTTTGGTGCGTACACAGCCTAAGATACAACATATGCAAGAACACACACCAAAGTCAAGAGAGTGAAGGAAGAGGGTCTGCTGGGGCAGAGGAGGCAGGCAAGGGGCCCACACCACAGAGGCAAAGGGGAGAAGTCCAGACACCAGGGTCCCAAGCCTCAGCAGCAGCAGGACACGTCAAGGGCAGAGACGTGCGGACACTGCAAGAGCACAGAATGAGCGCCGAATCGCTCACAGATTTCCACTTCTGGAGAACTTCAACTTTTATTTATGTAAAAGAAGTGCACTTTACTAGACCACATGGATTCAAAGATACGCTTGGAAGTACGGCGATGACATCTGGGGCAGCTGACCAAGTAGGCTTCCGGAGCCTCGCGCAGGGCTTCGCAATATTTACTCAACAGTTGTTAGCAACCTGCTTTTCCTTCTTCTTTTTTTAAGAGCACCTTTGCGTCTTATTATCAAGATGGGCAATGCATTGTGGGGTGGCTTTTTGTTTGTGTTTTGTTTAATGTCAGCTGCTGCGGCAAGCCTCCCCACCCCCACAAACGCGTCTAGCCTCCTGTAATTGCGAGGATCCCTATACAAAGCTCCAATTAACACTAATGAGGCAGGCCTGGGTAAATCCCCTCTAGAGGGAACCTGATCAGCTTCTGCCAAGTCAGTGTGGAGGGTGGAATTTATTTTTGTTTCTCAGGACGGCACCTAGAACACATTTCCGCCTTCGCTGCCCCCAACTCCCTCCCCTCAATTAGTCAATGCAAAGACCCAGCCCTCGACGCGCTGTGGCCTAGATCCGTAGCCCTAACCGAGGGCTTGTGGGTTCTGCAACAGGAAGCCAGAGCTCTCCTCTGAGGTTTCACCGTTTCCTTTCCTCTCCCCCACCCCCGGCCAGCTTCGCTCAGGACGCTTGCAAAGAATCTGTCCCCGCAGCAGAGAGAATGCCACGTCCAGTTGACCCGATAATCCCATATATTTCAAAAATAGCACCACTTAACACTCGAGACAAAGGGACCTACAGCTAAAGCAGAAAGGACCCCCCCTTAAAAAAAAAATCCTCTGCCACCATTAACAGCTGTTAGGAACTGTCACCCACCCATGGCCGCCCTTGTCGAGATGCACAGAGAACGCAACTCCAAAGCATCCTGGTTGGCCAGTGTAAAGAGCCCCACAAAGCCCTCTGCTCTAGAGAGGGCAATGGTGTCTCAATGGAGGTGCCAACAGCAAACACCCTTGAGCAGGGTGCTCTGGGGGGTATAGGCTGCCCAGGGCAAGGCCACCTAAGCCACCTGCAGGAACATAGGAAACAAAAGGGGGCTAAACCATGGTTTATGAAATGGTGGCTTCCTTAACCCTGGCTTGTTTGATCGTCCAAACCCCGTCCAGGGAGGTGTGCTGATCAAGATTGCCTTAAGCCACTTGGAGGAGCACAGAAAACTGACTTACAACAGGGCAGACTATGGCTAGGTTCGCATGTAACACTAAGCTGCAATTTATAAAACTATGGTTCAGTAAACCATGGTTTGCTTGATCGTCCAAATCCTTCCCAGAGGCTTAACTATGGTGTGTATGCTGCCAACAAACCACAGTCTGAAGCCACAGTTTGTTGTTTGCTTGCATACCTTGGCTTGTTTCAACTATGGTTTGGTGTCTTGCACAAACCTGCTCTCTTCCTTAACCATGGTTTGTTCTGCCACCCAAGACGCTCACCAAGCTATAAGGGCACGAGGCAAGAGCAGTAGAGGGACCTTCTCCTAAAAAGGTCCTTAAACCAGCTTCACAAGATCATCATCATAATTTTTGCTCCAGCAACTGAGCACTTTGGGGGGCATCCCCCACACACACACTTCCTTGTAGAGGAGGGACACAGACTAGCCTCACTTTCAAAACAGAATGAGACCCCGGCATGTCTCTGTGGGGGAATTTAAGGGAAGAGACTCAGACCGAGAAATGTGAATAAGTGGTTTGTCTGGACATTTTTCTTTTCTTTTCGATAGGGACAGGGAGAGGAGAGAAGAGGTGGTACAGCACAGTGGATGACAAGTCAAGAAGTCCCTGGTTAAAATTACACCTCTGCTGTGTGTTCACAGGGTAGCTTTAGGTAAGCAACTATTTACTCAGTGCATGCACTGGAAGGAATCCACACACACACACACATCTGAACAGCAGAGATAAGTGAGAACTGCAACAAACTGTTGCAGCACATGTCCGCTTCCTCAAAAAGTCACTTCTGTTCAGGGCTTCAACTTAGCCTGAAACATGACCCCATAGTGCTGCATTAGGGGAAGGGGGAGGACATTTTTCTTCTTGCTCACTTGGCTAAGGCCCCTCTCCCGCTGTGCTACACAGCACTACCAGGGGCTCAGATTTAGGGCTCGCTGGCAGCCCCAAAGCAGCCTTTTTTTTATAGCTATATTTGCTGTGGTGAGTGAGAAGGGGGAAAAAGCCCTCTGCCCCTACAAAAGATTCCAATCCTCATGGTTCTGAATGAAGGGCTGATTTAGACAGGAACACAGGAAGCTTGCCTGAGGCCGAGTCAGATCCATTGTTCCGCCTAGCTACAGACTGGCAGCAGCTCTCCAGCATTTCAGTCAGGGGGCAATTTCCAGCTCCTACCTGGAGATACCATCAGGGACTGAATGTAGGCAGAACAGGCGCTCTACCACTGAGCATCCTGAAAGCTCACAAGTTCTTCCAGGCCGCTTCTGGGGTGCTTGAAATCTTATTTCTCTTTTAAAAAACAACCATTTTTTTTTTAAAAAAATAGTCCGTTTTATTTAATATGAGATAAACTTGACGGGCCCCTTAAAAGAGATCATCTTGCGGGAAAGCGGCATCTCAGCACGATACAGTCCAACAAAATAAAAACAGACATTCCTGGTCACCTGAAACTGAATCCATTATCGGTCAAAAAGCCGGCTTTCCCAGGGGAAAAGTGTAAATTAGAGGCAAAAATACTTAACTTCTTGGAGGCCAAGCTAGCTAAAATATGGCCTGCGCACTGATCATGCGCAAATTATTGTGCAAACTGTAGACAGAACCGCAAGCCAGAGGAGCATGGCTATTTACTTTCCATGTCATGAGGAAATATCGCTCTGATGCATTAACTACCACCGTGCGCTTCTAGAACGTTCTGGCCACCAGGGCGGCAATGCCAAGTTTGCTACATATATTCTGTTATTATTTAATGTTTGATTTTAATCGTATGTTATCTCTCCCCCAGGACCTTTGGGTGAAGGGAGGGCTGTTAATATGGGGCTGCATCATACTCAAGGGTAGACCCACTGAAATCCATGGACACAACTAACTCAGGTCCATTAATTTCAATGGGTCAAGTAGGGCTGGGAAGACCTATGTCTGCAATTCTGGAGAGGCACTGCCAGTGTTGACAATACTGTGCTTGTACTGCCTTCAAGTCGATTCCAACTTATGGCGACCCTATGAATAGGGTTTTCATGAGGCTGAGAGGCAGTGACTGGCCCAAGGTCACCCGGGGAGCTTCATGGTTGTGTGGGGATTCAAACCCTGGTCTCCCAGGTCGTAGTCCAACACCTTAACCACTACACCACACAATTAGACCAATTGTGATAGACCAATTATCCAGCTCCTTGTGTTCCTATGAGTAGCTGAACACAGCCCATGGAAAATAAAATCCTAAACGCACTTACTAAGCCCTGTGGAACACAGTGGGACTTATGTCCAAGTATGCAGTTACGCTATCAAAGTCTTTCCACTATGAGGTCTCGCTCAGTGTCCTTATATGTGCGCACATGGAGCCACACAGGAATCACTAATTTCACAACTGCACCCTTGGGAGTCATACATTGTAAATTACAAGAGGCACGGGGGTCTGTACGGTCAGAGGTGCTGATCGCGTTCTTTGGGTAGTATCAAAATCCCACTTTGTTGCCAAATCGATTGCTACAGCAACCCAGTTCACGTGCATGTCCTTCAGGAAAAAAAAGTCTGAGAAAGACTGAAGAATCAGCAGAGTCTCTGACATTAAAAAACAAAAAGTCATCTACAGGGACACTCAGGAGGAACCAAGGAAGCACTTACGATGCTCTGAAAAGCCCGTTCTTTCTTGAACTAGTACAACCCTATTGGGCGCTGCTGCATGGAATGAGTTTGCGCAAGCGTCACAGGCACCTACTGGACAGTGCCTGTGACATCACTGATGACAAGCAACCAGCCTTTTTTGCACCTTAATAAATTTTGTTGCGGGGGGGGGGCGCCTCCTTTATGGAACGGTTCCCGGAGTCTGCTCTTCCCTGCTCTGTCACCACCACAGCGGAGGGCTCACAAACTCCTAGTTAAAATAAATGCATACCAAGGAGACTGCCTTGCATCAGGGTCAGACTCCCTCAGCATTACCTACTCTGGCTGGCTCTTTGGAAGACAGTCTCATCAGCTGGAAGTATTTAAGATTAAAACCAGGGCCTTCTGCCTGCAGAGCAAGCACTCTGCGACCCAACGACAGCCCTTCCAGGCACTGGACCATCGAGCTCAAAATTGTCTACAGTGACTGACATCAGCTCTCTCTCGCCAGGATTTCAGAGAAGGAATCTTTCCCTACCTAGAGATGTCGGGAACTGAACCTGGGTCCTTCTGAGTGCAAATCAGATGCTCTCCCACTGTGCTACAGCCCCCTGCACATCTACGAAGCCACCTGCTTCAAAACCAGACTTGTGGTCCCTTCAGCTCAGTATTGACTACACCCCACAGGTGGGCAGGCTTTAGACTTGTAGGAGTGTCAAGCTGGGGCCTGGGAGACCAGGGATCAGATCCCCGTTGGGCCATGAATCTCAGTGGGCGACATTGGGCCAGTCACTGCCTGTCAGCCTAAGCAACCTCACAGGGTTGTTATGAGGATAAAACAGGAAGGGGGAAAACCATGTTTGTACACCACCTTGAGCTCCACAGAGGACAAGGTGGAATATATGTGTAACATCATCAATAATAACAACAGCAACACTCCCAGTTAGCTTTCTTCATTTTCAACAGACTAATTCAGGTGAGGAAACTCAGTTTGTTGCTCCTGTTGTCGAAGCAATTTATTTAAAAGCATTGATGCATCACTTAATATTCCAAAAATCTCTATGCGGTGTTGGGAGTCAGAAGCTCTTGCTGATCTACCGCAAGTCAGCCAGACATCCACTGGTACATCCTGATCTACCTTCTGCCCAGCCCTGGCCAACGCCAACTGGCAACAGCTCTCCAGAGCTTCAGATGGGAGTCCCCCCCCCCCCCAAAAAAAAATCTACCTAGAGATGCCAGGGACTGAACCAGGCCTGGCCTGCCACGCCAAGCTCACGCTCTACCACTAAGCTCCACCCCTTCCCCATGATGTATGGTAAATGTACACATCTATACATGGACTCCACAGATAGCAAGCTGATCAAGCTTCCCTGCTATTTGAAGGAGGCAGTCTGAATGAAACTGAAGGGAAATTGATAAGAGCGGACAGCTTCGCTACCCCATCCTCTCTGGATGTAGAGGGGTAGAGCATCTGCCTTGGGAGCAGAAGACCCCCAGATTCAAAACCTGGCATCTCCAGGTACAGCCGGAAGAGACCCCTGCCTGAAATCCTGGAGAGCCTCTGCCAGCCAGTGTGGACAATACTGAACCAGATGACTCGGTATAAGGCAGCTTTCTGTGCTCCTGTTTAAATCAGCCCTTCACTCAGAACCATGAGGACTGGAATCTTGCTTTATTTTTTACGGGGAAAGGGCTGTAGCTCAGTGGTAACAGCATCTTCTTTGCATGCAGGAGATCCCAGGTTCAATAATCAGTGGAATCTCTTAGGGCTGGGAATGCCTGCCGCTTCTGAAACCATGGAGGGCTCTGCACAGCAGGCACAACTCTGTGTGTCAAATCCAGGCTCCAGAATCTGAAATGACCAGCAGCAACAGCTTTCACCCTGACAGGATTCTTCAGCGGCTCTTTCTCAGCTAGCGTTGGAGCGAGCAGGAAAAGCCCAAGAGCTGCTTTTGCTTTAAATCCATGAAGACACTCAGACTGGGACACCTTTGCCCAGCGATCAGCTGACACGCCATCCCGGAATGCATTGGGACCTTTCACAAAACTGGAAGGCACCCAGCGAATCGCCACGCCTGATCAAACTACCCAAAGAGAAGGGGAGGCCAACCCTGCAGGAAACACAAACACAAACCCAAATCCACAAAAGGTTGCCAGTCCACCCTTGCCAACGCACAGCGCGAGGAGAAGAGCCGAAAGGAGGCAAACAGCCACCTCTCTTCCAGTTTGCAACGGCTTCCTTTCCTCGGAAAGCTTGGAGCTGCTGGACACCCAACGCCCAGCAGTCCCAAACCGCCGGGTCATAAATTAAGTTTATTTATGGGAACGTCTACACCGCTCAGCCTATAGAACACCACAGTGGCGTACGTTTTAAGATGGGTGCAGGAAACCTTCAGCCCTCCAGATGTTGCTGAACTATAATTATTATTTATTAAATGTATATCCTGCCCTTTCTCCCAAAGGAGCCCAGGACAGTCGACCGTGTTGCCCTTACGAAAAGCAGGCATGGTGGATTGAAGAGACTTGGGCTGCAATCCTATACCCATTTTCCTGGGGTAAGCCCCACTGAATTCAAGGGGACTTACCTCTGAGACTATTCACAAGTTACCAGTCTTAACACACACAGGCTCCAAACTACAACTCCCATCAGCCCCAGCAAGCCTGGCTGATGGGCAGGGATGATGGGAGTTCTGTAACATCTGGAGGGCTCAAACGTGCCTCGCGCCTGATATATTATTATTAATGATATTTATCAGTCGCTTTTTTCCAAAATGGAACTCAAAGCAACTTACAAAAAAAAACTGTGCTCAAAATGGCTTACCACAAAAGCAACCAGTTACAAAAAACAATTTCATAATAAAATAATACAACGGCAGTAATAAAACAATAATAAAGGTCACAGCAAACACAAAAACCTTTTTCAATACTATAAATATACCATTACATTCTTTAGCCGGCCACGTTACACCTCTTGGCAATATAGCAAAAATAAAAGGGAATTAAGACAGTTTCAGCTTTGCTCCTAGAAACACCCCACCCATGACGTTACTCGCAGCCTCTCCTTGCAGGCCCTCCAAAGGCCGGAGGTAGTGGGGTAGCTGGAAACACCACATTCATGATTTTATGCACGGTAGCATAAAATGCACAGTAGCTGATGGCATACCCCACCAGCAAGGCCTTAAACCTGCCCCGGTTGAATACGGGCAGCCGGCACGGGTCTTTCAGCGACAGCGTTACAGGCCGATATTAGGCTGCTCCAGGCCAGAGGCCGAGACGCTGAGTTTTGAACACGGCAGCTTCTGGTGTTGGGTGTCCAATCGCTTCTGGAGGGTGCTGCGCCAGGTGTCATCATGCGGGGTACCTACAGGAGCACCTCCACCACCCCCTTACGAAAAAGTGATGCCCGGTCCAAATACAGGATGGGAAGAGTCCTGAAGTGGCTGAAAAGGAACTGTGCCACTTCATATTGTGGGGGGAGGCGGCAATCCCACCTGTGCATGCTCCCCCATCCACACATGGAATAAAACCCACAGCAAGTAATAATGGCACCAGGACAAGAAGTTCAAGTGCAGACCTTTGGTGCTGTACTGGGTTTATATCGGCAGGGAGATTTCCCCTTAAGGGTGCATTCAAAAGTGTCAATTCCCCACTCCCCCCGCCCCCCCCAGGCTGCCTTATAATCTGAAGTAACACAACCCTGTTTACTACCTCATTTTTCGGCGTTTATAGATCAGCCCCAAATCTCCTCCTCTTCTCCGTTGGCAGCCAGTGGAACATAGGAAACCTGCTTACAGAGTCAGACCACTGGTCCATTTAGCTCAGAATTGTCTGCACTGACTGACAGCAGCCCTCCAGGTTTTCAGACAGGGAATCTTCCCAGCCCTACCTGAAGATGCTGTTGGGGGATTGAACCTGGGACTTTCTGCATGCATGGGAGGTCCTCTACCAGTGAGCTATGGCCCTACCACCCCAGTGGCCTCCGAGATCTTCTCCTCAGTGTCGCCTACCTCGCGGGGTTCTTACCTTTTTTTAAAAAAATAATAATTTATTTTTAATTGTATTGTTTTGCTCCTTTACTGCCTTGGGCTCCTTTCAGGAGGAAGGGCGGGACAGAAACTTAATATAAACAACATTTATAGCTATCGCTAGTCGGGCGGGATATAAGCCTAATAAATAAATAAATAAATAAATTTAAAGAGTGCTTAAAGAGATCAAGGCGTTTCAGAAACACCAGGGCAACCCTGCACGGCGGGCTGGCATTACCTCCGTGTCGCAGATGTGGGGGACTGAGGCAGACTTTTGTCTAACGCTGCCTAGAACCGCAGGAGAAATTTGCATGGCTGCTTTTCAATCAGATTGGTCCATCTAGCTCAGGGAGTGGCCAACGTGCCCACTGGGTGTCCTCGAACTCCCAACTCCCATCACCCTCCACTACCGTGGCCGATGGTGGGGAACGATGGGAATTGTAATCTGCAAGACCTGGAGGGCACCAGGTTGGCTACCCCTGATATATCCCTGTTACTGTATGCTCTGCCTGGTGGTGGTTCTCCTGAATCTCAGGCAGAGTGGGGCCGTTCCCTTCATGGTCTAGAGCAGGGGAGGAGAACCTCAGGCCTGGAGAGGGGGGGAACAAATGCAGCCCTCCAAGCCTCTCTGTTTGGCCCCTGGAACTCTCCCCAAGCCATACCCCCTCACTGGGCCTACTTCGCACCCTAAGCGTTTCTGCCTGGCTGCAACACATCCTTGAATGCTGATCATTGCTTCTTGCTTGCCTGGAGAGAGAAGAGTGAAGCATGCATGAGGGTGTGTAGAAACTAGCCTATGGCACAGGCATGTGGCCCTCGGACGGCTATCCAGAAGGTAATCCAGTCCTCGGGCAGATAGCACAGAGTGCAGCTGCAAGGTTAGAAAGTGGGGCAGCCCAATTCAAGGTATCAGCACTAGCATACAAAGCCCTAAACAGCTTAGGATCCAAGAAGGTAAAAGAGCAACTCCCCCAATATTAACCATCTCAGACCCTCTGATCAGCAGGTGAGGCCTTGTTGGTGGTGCCACCACTGGAGGCTCCTCGGTTGGACATGACCTAGGTTGACAGGGCCGTCTTGGTGGTGGTTCCCCTGTGTGTCTGTCTTTCTCATTAATGACTTTCAGGAGGAAGTTTAAAACATTCCAGTTCCGCCAGGCATTGGATGGCTGAAAGATACTGTTCCTGGAAACCCTGAGATCCCTGGTTCAGAGAATAGTTTTAATATAATTTTTTTTTAATCATTTTATTATGGATGCGTTTGCCTCCCTGGGCTCCCTCAGGAGAAAGGGTGGGATCTAAGCTGAATAAATAATCATCATCATCATCACATGTCACCTGACCCTTTAACTGGAGAGGCTGAAGACTAAACCCCGGACCTTCTACATGCAGAGCATGGGCTCTCCCACACCAAACTCTGGTCCCTCCCAGCAGCTGTGAGATTTGAAAACGGGGATTTCCGGGTTCACAAACCCAGTCGCCTAGACACTCGCTTACGCTAGCTCTCGCCAAGTTAATAAATCAATCAATAAATCACACACACCCAGCCATTTTGAAACATTGACACAACGCTCTAAGCCAGCATAGCTAGAAATATCTGTAAATCATTGAAAAGTCCAAGAGGGAACAAGGGGCGCCATTCTGGACAAAAAGGGGTGAGAGAGGAGGGGGTCGAGGAGTAGCTCTGGGTGGCTGCTGTGACCTTCAGAGCGAGTTGCACTCTGAAGGGAATGCACGTCTATGCAATGTCAATCAAGACCCATAAGTGGGATTGGGGGGGAGGGGGGGAGAGGGAGAGAGAGGGAGAGGGAGAGAGAGAGAAGCAAGTAGCTTCACTGCAGATAGCATTCTGCAACATCACCAGGGGATGTAGCTCTAGAAAGAAACCTCTTTCCCCCACCCAGGCCTCAATCGCTCAAACCCAGCAGACGCTCACGGCGCTCTCAGGAGTCCCACAAACAAATGAGCCCAGCCAGGATCAACTCTGGCAATGCGCGTGCCCCAACTCAGGCCGGCAGCAGCCCCAACAGCTCAGAGGGGGATGCAGTTTTCAAGCTGCAGCTCCTCTGAACGAGGCTGCCTTTAAGGGTGGGCGACCAGAGAAGAGAATCGAGCGAGATGCACTCCCAACCGGCCTCCAGAGTCTAGACAGCCACACGAATCACCCAGCCACAGAGAGATGACTATGGACGTTGGGGACTTCCCCTAACCAGAGCCTTTCATCCGCACCTCTGGCAAATGTCACAGCCCATGTTGAACCCTGCCTCTCTGAGGTATTGCAGCCTCTTCCTGGTCACCGTGCCAAGCACAGACTTCTCCAACCTGTGCCCTTCAGATGTTGTGGACTGCAACGCCCAGCATCCATGGCCATCAGCCCCATGCTGGCTACTGACGGGAGCTGAGCAGTCCAAAACATCAGAAGAGTCTAGCATCCTGCTCTCACAGGGGCATCCGGCAGTGGAGGCAACATATAGCCACTATGGCTAGTAGCCACTGATAGCTGTAACTTCCATGAAGCCCAGTTGCTGAGTTCTGTTCATCTGTTTGTTTTATTAATTGTATTTACACCCCACCTTTTCCTCCAAGGAGCTCTAGGTGGTATATGTTGTTCCCCCTTTTCTCATTTAACCACAGCAACCCTGTGAGGTAGGTTAGGTTCACAACATGGCCGGGCCAGCTGAGATCTGGCTGGTTATCATGAGTCCTGGCTGGGTCTCCCCACTCTCACTCACTTGCCCCCTTGTTACAAGAGCCTCCCACACAGGCCCAATAGAAATCCCATCAATAAAACACATTTGATGGACTGCATCCAGTCAAGCTCTACTCCACCTCTCTGAGCCGTGTCCATTAATTTCAAGGGTTCTACTCTGAGTAGGAGCCAGACTGAGCACACCCCAGCTGGTCTTACCACCACTCCATGAGATGTTCACAGACTTTTCCATGTCCCAAGCACTTCCACCCCCACACACCTATGTCTGGTTTTACTGCACCCCGGTTCCTTCCTTTCCAGATTCTCTCCCACCCATCAGCAATTTTCAAGTGGTTTTGGGGGGCGAAGTTTGGGAACCACTGTAATAAATAAGTAATAAATAATAATAATAGCTCTTCCCCAGCCTGCCTACTATTCTAAACCAATTATCACTCCCCACTCTCTACCAACTTCCTGGCCTCCACATACAATTTATTCAGCTTCCTTCTTAGTCTACCCTTCCCCTATCATGTTGACTCAGCCCTCTGCCTGCTACCACCCTTTCAATAGCTTTCAAGCAGCAAACTGGATAAAGAAACCGGGCACTGTATTTTTCAAAAGTGTACAGCTGGCAGGGGGCTGTTGGGCATTGTACTCCAACACATTAGGAGGGCACCGGGTTGGTGAAGGCCAGTCCTCTTGCCTACCTACCCTGAGGATTAATCCATGGGAAATGCATGATGGGACAACAACCTAACAACCCCACCATGCCCATTTACTCTGAGAGAAAGCTACCATCCTGAGATGCCTCTTCACGAGTAGGCCCCAATGCATATAGCAAGGCTTACTTCTGAGTAAACAATGCATATGGAGTACACTGTAAAGCTATCCTCATTTTAAAAAACACATACACTTAACAGGGAGCAAGATCCATGGAAAGCAATAGAGATGACTTCCAAACAAACATGCTTAAGAGTCCAACAAAGAGTTTCTTCATTGTCCACCTCCTCTCCCCACCGGTCTAATCTCTTTCTCCCAGCGCCAATGCAATTTATTTACCCGCCTTACCCCTGCAAACATGATGTTGTTGTTGTTGTTGTTGTTGTTGTTGTTATTATTATTATAATTATTATTGTTATTGTTATCCCATTCTTCCTCTGAAAGGAGCTCAGGGCTGCAAACACATCAAAAAAAGCCAAGAAAATGAAAATCTAAAAACAGTACCACCCTATAAAGCTGCCATCCTAAAACACACAGGATTGCACCACAGGCTAGTCTGACTCAGAGCAGACCCATCAAAATTAGCAGGCATGACTAACTTTGGTTCATTCATTTCAATATGTCTACTCCAGGCAGAATGCACCCCACGCTTGCTGGACAGCAAGCCTACCTGCCACCCTGAAAGGCAAAAGGGGTTACTCCCAAAGAAATATGCTTAGCATTTTGAGCAATTTGGCTGAAATCCTGCACCCCCTTACCTGAAAGTGAGCCCCATTGGGTTTCATGGGGACTGGCCCCAGAGCATGTCCATCTCTTTCTCCTCTCCATACACACCTCTGAGGAAATATATACAAGGACTGGCCTACAAGGCCGCCATCCTCACAACAGATATACCAGTGCTTACTTCTGAGTAAACATGCTGAAGAATTCAGGCTCTTCAGCTGCACTCCTACACCCACATACCTGGGAAGAAAGGTTGCAGCCCTAACCCCATAACCCCTCTTACCTGGGAGTAAGCCCCAGAGTTCAACAGGACTGACTCCCGAGTCAACATGGCAAGGTCTGTGCTGTAAGCCCCACTGACCTTAAGGGGGGGGCTTACTCCCAAGTAGGCATGTATTGGACTGTGCTTCCATCTGTTCAGGTTGCATCCCCTTTAAGCCATACTCCAGAGTAGGTCCACTGATATCAACGGGCACAACTTCACTCCATTATATTTAAACGGGTCAGCTCTAAGGATGGTTAAATGTTGGATGTCATCGACTATCCTCTCCCACCCACCCCAATCTGCCCATTTACCCCACCTATAAAGGACCACCTTACAGGGCTGCCACACTTCCGGGGGGGGAAGCACTGATGGAAGGCAATGGGGCCGTCCTTTCCCAGTAACAAACATGCTTGGGATCCACCCTAGGCTTGCACCCTAACCTTTAACCATGCTCAAGAGAAGACTCACTCACATCCATGGAGACAGCTCACTTCGCTCCATTAGATTTCAGTGGGTCTCCTCTGACTAACGTTGATCACAATCCTCTCTGCCCCGTTCCACCAATACTACCAACTTAACCACCACCCCACCAGCCCTGAGCAAGCCCATCCAAAGGACCGCCCTACAGGGCTGCCACAATCCCTGGGGGAGGCGGGGAGGGCCCCCACGCAAGGCCAGGAGGCTTCCCTCCCACAGCAAATCCCCCAACCCTTCTCTGGATCTGGCCTTTTCTTTGAGGCTTGCACCCTTTCACACACACCCCACAGCTATAACACGAGGGTAGACCCATGGCAACCAAAGGACACGACTCACGTTTCAATGGCTCTACTCCAAGAAAGGGATAAATGTAGGATCCAGTCCACTCTCCTACTGCCTGTTTAAACCCTAACCCAGCTTCCCTATAAGGCTTCCACACTTATCCGGGGGGGGGGGAGAAAGAGAGAAAAAGGGCAACACCCCCCACACACGGAAGGCCCCGAGGCTCCTTCCCTAGAAGCAGCAAGGAGCGGGCTTCTCCTCCTTGCGCCCTTTAAACGCCCCCTCCCACTTCGCCATACTCGAGAGTAGACCCACTGCAGTGAGACTTTTTTAACAGGGTCTAAATGGGTCTACTCCGAGTAAGAACTGAGCTGGGTTCAACACCTCCCCCACTTACTTTACCCCCTTTGTACCCCTCTTTAAGTTCCCCTCCTCCCACTCGAATCACCCCTCCCCCACCCGACCTGTCAGATACCTCCCCTCCCCCTCCCCCCCCCCCGCTGCCTTCCCCCCTCCGTCGCCCTCCGTCCCCCCTCCGACTCGCCGGGCGCCTTACCTCATTGCTGTCGCCGTCCTCCTCCTCCTCCAGCAGCACCTCGGCAGCGGAGGCGGCAGCAACACCACCGCCAACTTGGCTCGCTCCCTCCCTCCCTGCCGTCCCCTCCCCCTCCCTCCGTCGCCGCAGAGGCTCCGCCCCCTTCCCTCCGCGAGCGGAGTCAGGGCAGCTGCGTATAAAGGCAACGCTATTTAGAACGATAGTAACACCCACCCAGCTCGAGCAAGAGCACGGCGCGTATTTCCTCCCGACCCCCTCTTTAACTCTGCTTTCTCCACCCTGGAGAGAGGCAATAAATGTGTCTTTGGTATGGCGGCTCGGATTAGACGCGCTCACTACCCCTCTTCCAGGACCTGGGTGATGGCGCCGCAGCAAACGCTCCCCGCTGAAGGTGTTGGGGAAGGGAGAGCAATACACCCGTCCCCGGCCAATAGGGAAAAAGGGGTGAGAGGGGCGTGGCCCTGAGCAACCGGCCAATGGAGGAGAAGGGTTGAGGCAGATGCGATAAGAGTGGGAGAGGGGCTCTGAGGAGGGGAGGATGTAGAGGTAAGGAAGGAGTGTAAAGTGACGCACCACATGAAACTTCCGGGAAACGATTGACAGCTAAAGGTGCTCTGTGGCAGGGTTAGCCAAACTGGTGCCCAGGGCCGGCCGGGGGAGGAAGCTGGTATAAATTACCGGGACTTGGCGGTACGAAAGGGGGTCCGGGGCCTGATTATGTTGCATAAGTTTTTGTCTTTCTCTGTAGTATCATTATTTGTGTATTGTTTTTGACATCCATTGTAAAATTGGTGAATTTTTTTAAAAAATAATAATGATATAAAATATTAAAGTGTAAAGATTTTTAGCCGATCTGCCCTTGCTGAAGGGCCTGAAAAAAAGTTCACCAGGGCCCGAACCTGCTCTCCGAAGCCTTGTCGGTGTCCTCCAGATGTTGGTGGACTCCAATTTCCATCAGACCCAGTCAGCACAGCTGAGGGCCAAGGAGGATGGGAGTCAACACTTGGAGGGCACGACGTTGGTTATCCCTGCTCTATGGGAACCACAGGCAAAAAATCTAGGATGTCACAGGAAATGGAGCTACTGCACCTTTAACTGGGAAGCTAGGAATTAAAGGTGCAGGAGCCCACTCCACCTTTGCAGTTGGCCACCCCAGTATGGGTGCCATCAGGATAGGAGTTCAGCCCCCCTCCCCTCATCAGAATGAGGTAGGGGGTGGGGAAAACACCCTATCTTAAATGCTGCAGAGCTGCTGCATCAGTGTAGGCAACACTGAGCTAGATAGGCCAACAGTCTAACTCAGTGTAAGGCAGCTTCCTCTGTTCTTGTGCTGCAATCCACTGGCAGCTGCTAAGCTACACTAGGTGAAATTCTGTCTTCACAGGAGGCCTCTTCTTTCTTGTCTCCATGGCTGCCCTGTTTTTGGAGTCCCCTTGATTTCAGATTTAAAGTCTTTTGTTGGACTTACTCCTTAGCATATAAGCTTAGAATTACAGCCTTGATTCTCCCCCTTGAAATCAATGGGGCTCCACAGTGCTTAAGTATGCCTCGATCCCTATTTTGGAACAGTGTGTATCAATATAATCAGAAAACAAATGCTTTCATTCTGTCGCATAATGTGTTGTTATATTTTACTACTCCTTGGTCCGTGTTTCAAGACAGGTCGGGTGGGCGGCCGACATTGCCGTGGACCCCGGGCGCCCGTCGTGGCTGACTCGCGCACATGTTAGATTTTTTTCTACATTCATATTTGTATATTTAATGTATTGAATTTGTATATTTGTGTATACCTGCGCTGGCCTATGGCCTTGCAATAAAGTATTTGAATATTTTACTACAGATGTTCAAAATGTGTCCATTTTTTAGAAACAGTATACGTGCATTCAAAGTGATGAATTATCTTGTGCCTTAATCGCCATTGACAGGGGGGGAAATCTGCATTTTTTAAATTTGTTCAGTAGTTTAGATCCTGCCCTTACTGCAGTATGCAGTGCAGGGTAGTTTACCACAGGGGTAAATAAAGTACTATTACATAATCAATAAAAACAACTTTAAAACCAAAAAATAAAACACAGTACAGTAAAACAGCAGTGCTAAGTAACTATATAGCAAACCACTTCACGGAAACAACTTCTTCAAGATCCAAATGCATAGACAAATAACCATGGGTTGTACCCAATGCTGGTCCTAAGAGTAGGCACTTTGAAAATAATAGATATGACTAACTTGGGTCTATTAATTTCAGTGGGTCTATGCTGAGTAAAACTTAGTCACTGAAACTAATAGACATTACTAACTTAGGTTCATTCATTTCATTGGGTCAACTCTGCGTAGGACTTAATTGAATACAAACCCATGTCGTTACTTGTTTCTTGAATGTTTCTATAATCAGAACAGATGGATGGTCATATGAGAAAGGTTATGTAATATTATTTGTTAAATTCATATCCCACCCTTCCTCCTGAAGGTACCCAGGCTGACATGCTGATTCCAAAAGACAGAATGAGGAGTGCCTACTGGCACATGTCCTTTTCCCCATAATTCATTGTGCATGAGACAAACCCCTGGGTGGAAAGGGTGAGTTTTAA
The DNA here is from genome assembly GCF_030035675.1 of Rhineura floridana. Taxonomy (NCBI): domain Eukaryota; kingdom Metazoa; phylum Chordata; class Lepidosauria; order Squamata; family Rhineuridae; genus Rhineura; species Rhineura floridana. The sequence goes on along the minus strand of NC_084500.1, from coordinate 17,918,223 downwards.
CTTCCTGACTGTTCTCTGATGAAAAGAACTGCAGGCTGATAGCCAGCAAGGCTCTGTCTTCCCATCCCCCTAAATGCACTTTCTCAAACAAGGTCAAATCACTATACCTTATCATCAGGGTTGGGCTTTTGGTTTTTTTTAAAAAACGAACATAATCTCTGCACCTTTAAGAGCTGTGTAAAAGGTGGAAATCAGCATAGAGATGATGGTCAAAAGTTCAACATTGCTTTCTTGCCTGTTATGTGGCTGTTACAAAGCATATAATTCCTGTCCATAAAAAAAGGTGACAAACCTATTTATAGTTTGCATTGGCTGCTGGCCAATACTTTGCAAAAGGACTCTCTGTGCAGAGTGGCAGTGAATGCATAAAGAAATATGAAAGCTTACCCCCACCCCCAAGTTTTTTTTAAAGCTATTAGTGATAGCTTTGTGTGTTTCTCTTGTTTAACCATCTGTGTATCATTCAGGGTTAGGATATCAGTCTGAGTGGGGAGGGAGTCAGTCCTCTGTAGGGCTTATTTCTGAGTAAACATGCATAGGATTGGGCTGTCGGTTTGTCCATTTGTAAGAATAAAATTATAATGACCTACTTGCTTGAGGTGTGGAAGTGCAAAATCAATAAAAATGTATGGGCAACACTGAAAATCAAGGCTAGAACCCCAAGCTTATTTACATGGAAGGAGATCCTACTACAATCTATGGGTCTTACTTCCAAGTAGTTGTGGTTAGGTAGGAGCAGACAGCAAGGTTGCCAACCTATACATTTTCATCCCATTGAAATACTTGCAGTTTGCATCTGAGTAAATATGCACAGGATCAGGCTGTAGAAGACATACACACAGGTACATAGTATTTACCCCAAATAGAATGGCCAAATGCAAACAACCACCAGGGCCCCTGCACTTTTAATAACTATGTAGAACTATTAAAGGGACAAGAACCCTGGTCCGCTTTTACATCTGGCCACCCTACCTCGAAAATTCCATGGATTGCAACAGGACTTTCTCCCTGGTAAGTATGCATAGGATCACAGCCTTAAATAGTAAGCAGAAAGAGCTTGTGAGGGACAAAAATGAAATAAAATGAAGCATTCCAAAGGCTGCATACTGCCTGGCAGTGGAAATAGAACATGGCCCTCGTAGGTTAAAGACTAACACATTAATTATGGTATCAGCTTTTGTGGATCTCAGTCCACAATCTGATGCATGCAGTGTTATTATTCGTTGCAGGTATATACACATAGATATAGGGTTTTTTTGGGGGGGGGTTTAAACAGTGAAGTCAAAATGAAACGAAAGGCAGAAAAGTGCAGACCCTTCCAACCATGTGCATATTATATTTCTGTAACTCAGGATCAAACTTCTTGCATCTAATGAAGAGGTCTGGGAGATTGATGGGCAGTCAGGGGGAGGATCTTGTTTTTTGCACACACTGCCACCTTTTCCACAACCATTTATGTATATGGGGCCAGTTCAGGAAAAGCAGCACCATGATTCTGAATCACGCCTCTTCAAGAGCGGGGCCCTTTTGCACAGCCGGAACCATTGTTTGGCGGCACTAGTTTCTACCCGGATTCTCTCTGTGGCCCTCTCACTCTTTTTTTTCCCCCTCGTCAGCGTTATGGCGGCAACAGAGCTGCTCGCCCTGTTACTTCCCCTGCCTTTACTATGGCTGGTTTCTTCCTGGTGGCTGAGGCGGTGCCACAGAACGAGGTGGCGGCAGCGGGGGGATGGCCGGAAGCTATTAGCCACCGGATCGGCGGATCGGCGCGAAGATGACGCGCCACGTGCCCTGTTTGTGACGGCGCACCCTGATGACGAAGCGATGTTTTTCGCCCCCGCCATTCTCAGTTTAGCAGAAGCCCGGCTGTGGCTGCTCTGCGGGTCCACAGGTGAGGAGGAGGGCGGCGCGGCGTTGCCTAGCAGCCGTGACGTCGGGGCCCGCAATGCTAGCATCCCCCGCCGGGGTTGTGCGTGTGACGTCACCGTGGCCCAACGTTCAGCCATTTTATGTAGCGGTCAGAAGCGCGCGCACGCGCTCCACAGAAAATGTGACGTCACAGTACTACTATTTCTATGTATATTATTTATTTTATGTAGCGCCTTTGTAAGTGTGAATTCATTTTATGTGATAATTATTTATTTTATATAGCCCAAAAAAGGGAGAATTTGGTCAATCTCTGGAATACAGAGGTGACCCTGGAGTGGTGGACACTATTGCTCCAAAGCGTCCTCTCCCACCAGGGAAGGCCCATAATTCACACTCAAACCTTGAAAAGAGAATGGAAATGGTCTGTCTTCAAGTCGACCCAGACTAATGGCAACCCTATGAATAGGGTTTTCATGGTAAGTGGTATTCAGAGGGGGTTTACCATTGCCCTCCTCTGAGGCTGAGAGGCAGTGACTGGCCCAAGGTCATCCAGTGAGCTTCGTGGCTGTGTGGGGATTCGAACCCTGGTCTCCCAGGTTGTCATCTGGCGCTCTAACCACTACACCACACTGGCTCTCACTCAAACCTTGGGCCTGATGAAACGGCAGGGACGACAGCTGCAACGACAATGAAGAAAAACTTAATCTGCTTCCGACTGAACACAGGCTACAGTTCATTTTCTAGCCTATCATGTGACAGTGATGGCAGCAAAGAAAGTTCTGCCACCATTGCGTCTGCTCGGTGCCATCCGGTGATGATTTTCCGGGTGGTCCGGGGACTTTTGGTCTCTGGCCCTATTTTAGACTCTTGAGCCCTCAGTCTCTCGTTACAACATGTTTGCAAGGCACTTTGCAGATAAAATTGCTCGCATTCGGACTGAGTTGGACTCCTCATTAACTAATAATAATTTAATTTAATAATAATAATAATAATTTAATTTTTGTGTCGCCTATCTGGCCAAGGCCACTCTAGGCGACGTACACAATTAAATTCCAGTAAAATACAATTTAAAATACGATTTAAAATACATAGCAATACAATACAGTCGACAATAAAGGATTAAATTACAGCATAAAACAGTATGTAAACAACGGGCATTCAGTAATAGTGATAAAAGCTTAGCCCACCCCGGAGGTCCCAAAGGCCTGTCCAAAGAGCCAGGTTTTTAATGCTCGGCAGAATGCATCCAGGGAAGGGGCATGTCGAAGATCGAACGGGAGGTAGTTCCAGAGAGTGGGGCCCGCCACTGAAAATGCCCTCTCCCTAGTTCCCACCAACCTAGCTGTTTTCGTTGGTGGTACTGAGAGAAGGCCCTGCGTGGCTGATCTAGTCAGGCGGCTAAGTTGGTGGTACTGGAGGTGCTCCTTCAGGTAAACTGGGCCGAGACCATATAGGGCTTTAAAGGTTAATACCAACACCTTGAATTGGGCCCGGAAAGCAACTGGAAGCCAGTGTAGATGAACTAACACCGGCGTAATGTGATCACGGCGGCGGCTATTTGTAAGTAAACGGGCCACCGCATTTTGTACCAGCTGTAGTTTCTGGGTCGTTTTCAAGGGTAGCCCCACGTAGAGCGCATTGCAGTAGTCCAGTCGAGAGGTGACCAGTGCATGCACTACCAGTGGGAGCTGATGAGCAGGGAGGTAGGGTTGCAGCCTCCGTATCAGGTGTAGCTGATACCAAGCTGCCCGGCTCACTGCCGAAATCTGAGCCTCCATGGACAGCTTGGAATCAAGAATAACCCCGAGGCTGCGGACCTGATCCTTCAGGGGCAATCTTACCCCATTGAGTTCCAGGTCAACAATACCCAGCTTTCCCCTGTCACCCACAAGCAGTACCTCGGTTTTATCAGGATTGAGCTTCAGCCTGTTTCTTCTCATCCATCCACTCACGGATTCCAGGCACTTGGACAAGGTCTCTACAGCCAACTCCGGTGAAGATTTAAACGAGAGATAGAGCTGCGTGTCATCAGCATATTGGTGACACCGCAGCCCAAATCTGATGATACCACCCAGCGGTTTTAAATAGATGTTAAATAGCATGGGAGAGAGAATAGAACCCTGTGGCACTCCACAAGTGAGAGGCCAAGGGTCTGAAATCTCATCCCCCAATGCTACCTGTTGATGCCTGTCAGAGAGAAAGGAACGGAACCACTGTAAAACAGTGCCTCCTATTCCCAACCCTCCCAGGCGATCTAACAGGATACCGTGGTCAACGGTATCAAAACCCGCTGAGAGATCCAGGAGGACAAGGAAGGTGAATTCTCCCCTATCCATAGCCCTTCTCATATCATCAACCAAAGCGACCAAGGCTGTTTCAGTACCATGTCCAGTCCTGAAACCCGATTGGTATGGATCCAAATAATCCGTTTCCTCCAAGTGTGCTGACAGCTGATTTGCCACCACTCGCTCAATGATCTTGCCCAAGAATGGTAAATTCGAAATAGGGCGAAAGTTGTTCAAAACTTGGGGATCCAAGGAGGACTTTTTCAAGATAGGTCTTACAATTGCCTCCTTGAGGGCTGGTGGCATTACACCCTCCTTCAAGGATGCATTTACCACCACCCTAATCCCTTTGCCCAATCTTTCTTTACAGTTCACAAGGAACCATGATGGGCCAGGATCAGTCAGACAAGTGGTAGGCTTTACAGTTGAAAGTACCTTGTCCACATCCTCAGAAGGAAGAGGCCGAAACAGATCCCATGAAACCGGATTGCAGCTGGCCAACTCAGGATCATCTATCGCATCCACGGCATACGGAATCGAGTTCTTTAGGTGTTCGACTTTATCCGCAAAGTGCTTTGCCAATTTGTCACAGGAAGCCTTAGAATGTTCCAGGGGTTCCTGAGCGACTGGACCGACCAGGCTTCGGACCACCTGGAACAGCTTCCTGGGACAGCACTCTGCGGATGCAATAGAGGCAGCAAAGAAATCCTTCTTTGTTGCCTTTGTTGCCACCTGGTAGGCAGCTATTGCTGCTCTAACCTGTGTCCGAGCATCTTCAGAACGGGATTTCCGCCACCGGCGTTCTAGTCGTCTCACCTCCTGTCTCAGACTACGCAACCGGGGTGTGTACCACGGTGCTGTCTGAGTTATATTCAGGGGGAGATGTTCCCGAGGCTTCCTCTGGTCATTTTTCTATGGATACTTTTCAGCCTGAGGATGTGGACAGGATTCCGGGAGAATCGAAGGCCACTACTTGTTCTCTTGACCCTTGCCCATCCTGGTTAATCAAATTGCCAGAGTTGGAGTGATTGGCTGGGTGGCATATTTAATTAACACCTCCCTAAGGGAAGGGTCTATGCCAACATTGTTGAAAGAGGCTGTGATAAGACCTTTGTTAAAGAAGCCTTCGTTAGACCCTGCGGATCTTAACAACTTCCTCTCCCCTTTTTGGGCAAGGTGATTGAGAGGGTAGTGGCTGCTTAGCTCCAAGTTTTCCTGGATGAATCATACTATCTAGACCCTTTTCAATCAGGCTTCAGGCCTGATCATGGGAGAGAGACTGCCTTGGTTGCCCTGCTTGATGACCTACGCCAGGCATTAGACAGGGGGAGTGCATCCCTGTTAGTGCTGCTGGACCTCTCGGCGGCCTTCAATACGATCAACCATAGTAATCCTTCTGGGCCGTCTAGCTGGGATGGGATTGGGAGGCACTGTTTACTACTGCTCCACCCCCCTGGCCATTGGCCTACGGGGTACCTCAGGGTTCCATTCTGTCTCCCATGCTCTTTAACATTTATATGAAACCGCTGGGAGAGGTCATCCGGAGATTTGGAGTACAATGTCATCAATATGCTTTAAGTTCTTCCCTTACAATTCCCTCCACAACCTAGAAAATGCAGGGCGCGCACCTGTATGACTTGGCAGCCATTGTGTGACTGGTGCCCACAGTGCTGTCTCCAAATTCCAAATGTGCCTGCTGGCCCCCAAACGTTAGCAACCCCTGTAGCCTCTCACCTTCATATCCTAGCAAACCTGGCAGCCTGTAAGGTGCCATAGGATTCGTTAACTTTTTGCGGTAGCACACTAACATAGCCAGTGTTTTTGAAACCCAGGAAAATGTCTTAATGTTCCCTCCTCGACTCTGTTATTTTAACAGACGCCGTCGGGCAATGGTTGCTTTTCATTTTTCACCGGGGGGGGGGGAGAGATTCTCTTTGCATTCCAAACTGTGGCAGAGAATGTGACTCGTTTTCTTTGTTGTTTGCAGGAAATTACTACAGTCAAGGGGATATTCGTAAGAAGGAACTCCTGGAGAGTTGTACAGTACTAGGGATCCCTCCTTCCAATGTGACTGTCGTTGATCACAGGTAACTTTCTACACTTGAAAGCAGTGGGTCCCAGACTGCGGTCCGCGAGCTTCGTTCAGGTGGTCGGCAACATGTCAGCATTAAATATTTTTTCTTTTTATATGGTGTTTTATGGTATTACAGTGTGAATTCTATGGAATGCGGAATGTAATACAATGAAATACCATATAAGAGATGAAAGAGGCAATAAAAACACAGTTCAGGATCATGCAGCACCTAGCGCAGCACACTGCAATTGCTACAGCAGGCGGGAGAACCATTCAGTGGTCCACCAGGACTACTGGCAATTTTCAAGCGGTCTGGGGTGGGTGAGGTTTGGAAACCTCTGCTTTCAAGGACTGGCCAACAGGACCTGAGCGCAACAGCCTTCTCCGCAGTAATGATCCCCAGCAGCTGGTATGGAAAGGCATCCTGCCTCCGACAGCAGAGGAAGTACACAGCCTTTGTGGCTAGTAGCCATCGACAACCTTACTTATTATTATTTATTTATTTAATTTTTATCCCGCCCTTCCTCCCAGGAGGAGCCCAGGGCAGCAAACAAGGTACTAAAAACACTTTACAACGTCATAAAAACAAATCTTAAAATACATTACTCTCCATGAATTTGTCTAACCCCCTTTTGGACAAATCTGAAGGAGAGAGGGCTGCTGCGCTCATGTCTGGCTTGTGGGCTTCCTGTAGGTCTGTGGCTGGCTGGCCGCTGTGAGAACTGTTTGCTGAACTAGATGGGCCTCTTTGCATGTTCTTCTGTTACTTAAGAGGTCATGCCGCCCTGGGCTCCCACTGGGAGAAAGGGACTTCAAGCCCGCATGCCAAATGTGGCCCTCCAGGCCTCTCTGTGTGGCCCTCAGAACTCTCCCCAGGCTACACCCCTCACTGGCTCTGCTTTGCACTCTGAATGTTTTTGCCTGGCTGAAATGTGTCCTTGAACTCTGATCATGCCTCTTGCTTGTGTGGGTAGAGAGAGGTGTGGGAGGGTGTCTACCAATGTGCTATATAATTGACATCCATTGCTCCGCCTGCTTTTGTCACTGGCCCTGCCCACCACTGGCATGCGGCCCTTGGGAGGTTGCCCAGGGAGGAATGCGGCCCTCAAGCTGAAAAAAAGTTCCCCACTCCCGTCTTATGCGCTTCACATCAGTTTTTTTTTAAGAACAGGACAGAACTGGTGGGAACGGGGTTCAATTATTTTATTTATTACTGCGTTTATATCTTTCACCTTGTTCCCCAAGGAGCTCAAGCATACCTGATTCTTTTCCTCTCCCCATTTCATCCTCACAACAATCCTGTAAGGTAGGTGAAGCTGAGAGATAGTGACTGGCTATCACGTGAGCTTCACGGCTGAGTCAGAATTTGAACCCAAGTCTCTCAGGTCTCAGTCCGATACTCTAATCGCTACAGAAGACACGCACTCCCAAACCCACTGAATGTGTCAGTCCGGATGATGCAATCCCCACCCAATTAGGGAAAGTGAGAAGAAGAAGTGACTCACCCTTGTGGCTTAAGATCTACAGAGGATTGCAAGCCCCAGTGATCCTGTGACTGCCTTGAGCGAGGAAGGTCATGCAGGGCAGGGAACATCAAGGCACGAATGTAAAAAAACATACACTAAATGCATTCCATTTAGATAAATGAAGGCTTTCAGTGGGTGAGGCTGTTAAACAATAGATTCCCACGGAGTAGGGCTGTGGGTGTATAAATTCTCTGTCTAGCCAAATATATAGCGTGATTCAGTGGTGGCTGGTTTCTCCATGTCAGTGGGGCAGTGGAATCTGTTGAAGCGCCTTGGACAGCTCCTTGAAAGTTCGGACTAAAACCCGGAGCACATTCCACCTGCCCCACTGACATGGAGCTGCCAACCTCCACTGGCACGATTTATTCTGCTTCTGACCTTGGGAAATATCAAGCAGCTGCCGTTTCGATCCAGAGGAATATTGCAGGCCTTTCCCCTAAACGTCTGGCCTTTAAACAAAAAAAAGTCTCTAGCCCAGAGATATGGCCTTTCAGATGTTGTTGGACTTCAAATCCCAGGAACCCAAGAAGCCAGCTTGGCCAATGGCCAGGGATGAGAATGTGCTAGAATTCCACCCAATTCGGATACTGAATTTTCCATTTTCATTGCAGACTGGATTTCAATGTCGCAATTTTCTGTGCATGTTTTCGAAAAATATCAAAAACATATTCCTCTAAAACATGAATATTAAGAACTATGACTTCATTGATATTCCCTTTCAAAATATCAATATTAATATCAGAGCTTGGAAAAGTTACTTTTTTTGAACTACAACTCCCATCAGCCCAATCCAGTGGCCGTGCTGGCTGGGGCTGATGGGAGCTGTAGTTCAAAAAAGTAACTTTTCCAGGCTCTGATATCAATATTTTTTGCAAGGGCGGGGGGAAGACAGATCGGTAAAAGCAGCAGCTAGCGGACAAAGAATCAGTACCGGCCTGTTAGGTCGATGGGATGCTTTTGAACTGGCACCAGGCGACAGATCCCATCCCTACTCAGGAATAGTGATGAGAGGTGGAATCCAGCAAGAACTAGAGAGGTGCACATTCCCCACCCACCCTGATCTAAGAAATAACATGCAAGAGACAGAAGAATGCCTCCGTTTAGGTGAGGCATTCCTTCCCCTACAGAGGGGAATGCTGATGGACTCCACCTCCCAGCAGCCAGCATGGCCAACCGTCAGGGATGATGATGGGAGTTGGAGTTCAACGACATCTGGAGGGCTGCACTTTTGCCATCCCTCCTTGTTACCATTTCCCTTCCAAGTGCTGAGATCACTGCACGGGTGCAAGAGTCGCTTCTCCGTTTTCTCCTGTGCCTTTTTTTAGTCTCTTTCTTCTTGATGTTTCAGATTGTGATGCTTCCGGAGCCTCTTTGCTCCAGTGAGGAGGTCCCTTTTTTTTCCCCCTGTCGGTTTTGGGCAATCGAAGCGATTCAGGGATTTCCCCTTACGGGATTGAGCAACAATGGTGCGGGGGGGGGATAGAAGTGTTTCCCTAGAGGAGGTTGGCAAGTGGGGATGGGGGAAGCACACGATAGGAGGGAAAGGGCCACTGGCAGAGCAACTGCTTTGCCTGCCGAAGGTTCTGGGTGCTGTCTCTGACATCTCTAGAGAAGGCTGGGAAAGACCGTTGATGGAAACCCTGGAGAACTGCTGTCAGTGGGTGCCAACAGTCCTGAACTAAATGGACCAATGGCGCGACTCAGTGTAAAGGCAGCTTCCTCTGTTCCTGTTGAAATCAGCCCTTAGTTCAGAACCATGAGGACTGGGATCTTGCTTTATTCTTAGGGAAGGGCCATAACTCAGTGGCGGAGTATTTGCTTTGCATGCAGAAGGTCCCAGGATCGATCCCCAGCATCTCCAGGGAGAGAACCCTGCCTGAAACCTTGGAGAGCTGCTGCCAGTCAGTGCAGACAGTACTTAGCCGGACTATCCAATGGTATGACTGCATAAGGCAGCCTCCTGTGTTCCCCCTCATGATCCCCTGCGACTGGTCTTTAAAGGCGATTAGCCATGCTAGCTAAGCGGGACCTCCAGCCTTGGAGACAGTACACTCTGAAATCCAAACGCCTTGGGGCAGGGTAGCGGTAGTGCTGTGGCCTTCTGGCCCAGCTTTGCACGAGAGTGATCTCCTGTGAATGAGAAGCCAGTTGGTTCCAGCTGCTCTTCCAGAAGGCATCTGGCAGCATGCCAGTCTAGAGATGGACCCTTTCCCCGATCTGTCTATCCTCTTGTGCGGCAGGGGAACTGTTTGCACAAGGGCAGTCTTTGATTATCAGCAGTTGCTCCCCAAAAGCCAGACTCTCTCTCCAAGGCGCGGGCCGACTGCCGGTCCGCCCTGTCGAATGTAAAGAGGAGACATTTCCAAGGGTCTTTTCTGCCCTCCTCCACCCACCCAGCTGAATTAAGTTAGCTTAAAGGAAATGGAAATGGACTGCCTTCAAGCCGATCCTGACTTACGGCGACCCTATGAATAGGGATTTCATGGTAATCGGTATTCAGAGGGGGTTTACCATTGCCTCCCTCTGAGGCTAGTCCTCCCCAGCTAGCTAGGGCCTGCTCAGTTTGCCACAGCTGCACAAGCCAGCCCCTTCCTTGTCTGCAACTGCCAACTGGGGGGCAACTGGGCTTCTTGGGACTATGCTCATGGCTGCACAGGTAGCAGAGCATGTAACCCCTGAGCCACTCACTGCAGGGATGATCTTTAGCCGGCCCGTGACACCCAGGAGACACAAGCGGGGATTTGAACTCTCAGACTCTGGGCTCCCAGCCAGGCTCTCCTCCCCACTGTGCTATACCAGCTAAAAGGAGAAGACCCCAAATCCTCTCACTTCTACAACCAAGAAGAGCGAGCCACCCTTTACAGCGACATCTGCAGTTTATCTTTGCAACAAGACACAGATACATATCAATATTGCAGCTTCTGTCCGATGACGCCCAACCTGGCCCCATTCCCTGCCAGAGAAAATCACAGACGAGGTTTGTGTAGGCGAGTGAGCTCCCCATGCCTGGTATAAACTGTATCCCAGCTGCTTCCATAGTTTTGATGACCTCTGCCTTTGGTTGAGTTTTAATTTCTCTCACTCCTCCATCCCACGAAATTGATCCCAAGCTCTGCACATGTGAACAATTCCATAGCTTTAGACTGAGTCAGACGCTTGGTCCATCTCGCTCAGTGCTGTCTACACTGACTGGCAGCGGCTCTCCAGGGTTTCCGGCAGAGAGTGCAACAACAAGTTTATTGCTCATTAGCCAATCTGCCCATTTGCATACACAATAAAAGTGACAACAAAATAAGTGTCTGCAAAATGCATTAACCCATGATAAAATGTGATTTAAAAATTATACCATTACAACTGGTGAACATGTTTGTTGTTGTTATGTGCCTTCAAGTCGATTACGACTTATGGTGGCCCCATGAATCAGCGACCTCCAAGAGCATCTGTCATGAACTGCCCTGCTCAGATCTTGTAAGTTCAGGTCTGTGGCTTCCTTTATGGAATCAATCCACCTCTTGTTTGGCCTTCCTCTTTTTCTACTCCCTTCTGTTTTTCCCGGCATTATTGTCTTTTCTAGTGAATCAGGTCTTCTCATGATGTGTCCAAAGTATGACAATCTCAGTTTCATCATTTTGGCTTCTAGTGACAGTTCTGGTTTAATTTGTTCTGACACCCAATTATTTGTCTTTTTCACAGTCCATGGTATCTGCAAGCTCTCCTCCAACACCACATTTCAAAGGAGTTGATTTTTCTCTTATCCGCCTTTTTCACTGTCCAACTTCCACATCCATACATAGAGATTGGGAATACCATGGTCTGAATGATCCTGGCTTTGGTGTTCAGTGATACATCTTTGCATTTGAGGACCTTTTCTAGTCCTCTCATAGCTGCCCTCCCCAGTCCTAGCCTTCTTCTGATTTCTTGACCATTATGCTGCCTTCTGTTTACATCCTCTCTGCTGATTCTGATTGTCTGGTTAATGAACCCTCCCCTCTCCCTTCCTCCTCCTCCTCCTCCTCAAGCACAAAACCCCAGTTTGTGTTTGAAGTGGGAACAGGCGGCAGAGAGATTTTGATTCCTACAGGAAAGTAGGTCAGTGGTTTCTCAGTGTTTTGGGTTTTTTATTGCACTCGGCAGACCAGTGTGGTTCTCGTTTAGGAGTGAACTCCGCTGACTCTGCAGATGGTCAATTTCCTCTTCCCAGAATCCAGTCCTCAGACCGAGCTCCTCCTGTAACCCCTGCGGCTTCCCTGCTGATTGAAAAGCAGGCAAATATTTAACGAAGGGCAGCCCAGGAGGTGGGCAGTGTTGGCTTTGAGTTCCAGCCTTGCCAGGGTCACAGGCAACTAGCAAGCAACAGACGAACAAAGACAAGTATGCTGGCCCAGAATAGAAAAAAGGCAGGATATTTTAACGAGGCTACAGTCATTTCTGCGTCCAGCGCTGGACAGGTTAAGAATGACAGCACCCTTGAAAGGTCCACGGCCAAATCTGGCTGGCTTTGAAAGACAAATGCACGGGGGATCGTGGTGTCAATGGCTGCTAGCCAGGACAGCTGTACTCTCCCTCTACTGTCAGACTGATTGCCAGTTACTGGAAACCTCAGGAGGAGAGAGTTACTGTGGCGCTCAGGTCCTGCTTGTGGGCTTCCCGTTGGGGCAGCTGGTTGCCCCCTGTAATAAGAACAGAGGGCTGGAGTAGATGAGGCCCTCTTGGCCTGCGCCAGCAACCCAGGCTCTTGCACTCAGTCTGGGAGGTTCACAGCCTTCACAGTCCACTTCCCTTTTAAATTTCCAGGAATTCTGTCCTGCTGGCCAGGACTGTCGGGAGTTGTCGTTCAAAACATCTGGGGGCACCTGGTTGGGGAAGGCTGACTTAATGACTCTTCCAGTCTGGTGAAAACACTCTACAGGCCAAAACTACTGTTTCTGCCCTCCCCCCCATGGCCTTGGCAAGGAAATTCCCAGACTTTTTTTTTTTTTTTTTTAATGGAAACAGAGTTTGGCTCAAAAGAGCTGAACAGGGCGAACTCTGAGCAGCACAGACAACAGGCGAGGAGCTTTGCTTGCCAGCAGTTCCTGGAAGGAACGGAATTTCACAACCAGTCCCGCGCAGATGGGATGCTTAGTTTAAGAGAGGGAAAACATTGTGTGGTTTAACGCAATGAGGGACCAGTTTTCTGCGGGAGGATGTTGTGCTGTCGGTCGCATAGAAGCACAACCGCTTCACCGGGAGGGGGCAAAACTTGCAAGCAGCCACAAACTTCTTCCCAGCCTTTCTGCCCCTGCCCCCACCTGAATCCATTGCCAAGATTTTAGGCCATAAGGAATTATGCATCACAAGAACATCAGAAGAGCCTGGCTGCTGGGTCAGGGCAAAGGGGGCCCATCTTGTCCAGTGACCGGTTCTCACAGTGGCCAACCAGAGGCCCCAATGGGAAGCCCAAAAGCAGGGTCTGAGAGCAACGGCAGCTCTCCCCCCACTTGCGATTCCGAACAACTGGCATTCAGAGACGAACTGCTTCCAACTGTAGAGAGAAAACATAGCCATTGTGGCTCATAGCCACTGATAGCCTGGATGGATGGATCGATGGACTGCCTTCAAGTTAATCCCAATTTATGGCAACCCCGTGAATAGGGTTTTCATGGTAAGCGGTATTCAGAGGGGGTTTACCATTGCCTGGTGACTGGCAGTGACTGTCCCAAGGTCACGCAGTGAGCCTCATGGCTGTGTGGGGATTCAAACCCTGGTCTCCCACATTGTAGTCCAGCACTCTGACCACTATACCACACTGGCTTATCCTCCATGAATTTGGAGGACGTCAGAAGAGCCCGGCTGCTGGATCAGGCCAAAGGGGGCCCATCTGGTCCAGCATCCTGTGCTCCCAGTGCCCAGCCGGATGCTCGAATGGGAACGCCCCAAGCAGGACCTGAACACAAGAGCAGCGCCCTCTCCCCACCCATGATTACAAACAAACTGGTATAACATAGCCCTTGTGGCTACAAGCTATTGGCAGCTTTTTCCTCCCCCCTCCCTCCACTCCCCCCTCCACATGCACCCGTTAGTATCTGAAAAGGAATAACTGGATAAGCTCTAGAAATAGAAACTCCTTTGCAAAAAGATAAACATGATGGCTTTTCGCCCAGCTGATGAAAGAGAGTGAAACCCATGAAAGGGTTAAGATCTCCTCCTAACCTTTCCTGGCTTTGCTGCCTTCCCACCCACCCCCTTTTTTTCTTTCCTTGATGAGCCAGGGCCATGTGACTATTGTAAACAGCTTTTGAGGCTTCCTTGCAGGCCAGAGTTGAGAAACTGCAGTGCATGCTGGAAGCGCAACTGGGGTTACTCTAGATCGCGGGAGAGGAGGAGGAGGAGGAGGAAGCTCTGGTGGCAGATGGTGTGCTAGTTCCTATGGCCAAGCCCGTTGGGTTGCACGATGTTTGCATTAGAGGGAGAGAGAGAAAGAGCCAGCCGAAAAATAATTTTCAAAACCCTAAAGATCGCTTGCCTTGACTCCGTTCAAACAGCCGCCTTTCTTCCTCTCAAAGAGAACTTGGCTGCTCCCAGAGGAGACCATAGCTCAGCGGTAGAGCGTGGAGGAAGGGCCGTCGCTCAGTGGTGGAGCAGCTGCCTTGCATGCAGAAGGTCCCAGGTTCAGTTCCCCAATGGTATCTCCGGGTACACCGGGAGAGAATCTTGTCTGAAACCCTAGAGAGCCACTGCCGGTGTGAACGATACTGAGTGAGATGGGCCAACAGTCTGACACGGTATATGGCCTGTGTCCCTAGGAGACCGGTGGCTTTGAGCCCTACCCAGTCGTTGCCGTAACCGACCGGCGGGATTTATTTACGATTGATTTTATTTGTTTCGCATGTTAATAAACCGCTTCGCAGCCCAAGGCCGTCAAAGCGGTGTGTGAGAAGATTAAGAAAAAAAGAAAAAACCGTAAAACTACAAGCAATTAAAGCCATTCCTACAGATGCAGTGTTAATATTCCATAAAATGACTGGGCCACACCCCTTGGGGGAAGGAAGCCTTCTTAAACAAAAATGTCTTTGGTAGGTGCTTAAACATCATGTCTACACGCTTGGCGCCTGGCTAACTTTGGCAGGTAAGGGATGCCAGAGGGCTGGAGCAGCAACCTGGATTGTGACTGGCGGTCCGCACTTTTGGGAGACTTGTGCCTTTTATTTATTTATTTAAAATATTTCTATCCCGCCCTTCTACCCTATAATAGGGCACTCAGGGCGGCTTACAAAACTAAAATCAAACCTGTACATAATAAAATTGTAAACAGTAAAATCACATAAACATTAAAATACCTAAAATATGAACTTGTTCCTGCCATGCCCTTGCGCGCCCATCGATCCTCATCAGCAAGCCCCCGAGACACTGGCGTCAGACGAACGCCAGATTTCACATCACGATAAAGCTGTTGTATCATCTCCGAGAAAAGATCTCGGGCCCCTTGCCGGGAAATGGTGCATTTATTCATGATGATATTGCGCAATGACACAAATCGTTGGAAGGCGCTGATACTTGGAAAGCATCCCGCAAAGCAGGGCACATCCTGAGAGTGGGAGAGGGTTTCTGTTGTCGGCTCAAGGGCTGCCTAAGCAAGAGGCGCCCAAGGGCCAAACTTTTGCAATGTTTAATACTGGGCTTGCCTGCTGCCATTTTTTTTTTTAAACTCCTGGGCATATTTGAGTTGTTTTAACTTTCTTCCCCTTCAAGTTTGTTTGGTTGTAGCTCATTGTTTGCCCCTGCCTCCATTTCCTCTTCCTGTTTTCTTGCGTCATGATTATATTTAGATTGTAGGCTCCTCAGGGCAGGGAACCTGGCCTCTCGTTCTACGTAAAACGCTCTGACAGCGTTGCGATTTTTGCAGCGGAAGGTCATGCCATCAAAGAGCCTTGGGCAGCAGTGGAGTTTTTGTTCCTTGTTAAGCATTCAAGTTGAGATCTCATCCAATCTCAGCGTAGGGGACCTTAGGCCCAGGGGCTGAATGTGGCCCTCCAGACCTCTCTATCTGGCCCTTGGGACACATGCCTCGCAGGCACCATCCTCGGGTGCTTTTGTTTAGCTGGGATGCGCCCACGAACTCTGATAATGCCTGTCACTTTCCTGTTTAGAGAGATGGGGGGGGTTGCCATGTGCAGAAAGCTCCATGCACTTTCTGTGGCTGGAACATGGCCCACTGAGCCACGGCGAAGAGCCACGTCTGTTGCTCCGCCCACTTGTTGCCTCTGGCCCCACCCACCTCCTGCATGCAGCCCCCTGGAAGGTTGCCAGGGTGGGAATGCAGCCCCCAGGGCTGAAAAATGTTCCCCATCACTGGCCTGTCTAATTATCCTGCTCCTTTAATCGTGATATCCGGCTTATTATCTGAATTACCCTTTTATTACCCGAATGTCACAGAAAGTTCCCGGAAGATCTGATGAATGTTACCTATTGTATCTTCTGTCATGTCAGAATTCCCAGGTTGCAGCTAAAGTGCCCAGTTGATGGCTGAAGATAACTTTTAATCTTTTACCAGGGCTTTTACACCGGAGTGTAAAATGCTTCTATATTACACTA
Source organism: Rhineura floridana (assembly GCF_030035675.1). Taxonomy (NCBI): domain Eukaryota; kingdom Metazoa; phylum Chordata; class Lepidosauria; order Squamata; family Rhineuridae; genus Rhineura; species Rhineura floridana. Next base: position 17,901,895 of record NC_084500.1, on the reverse strand, counting down.
TAACTATATTGCATTTTATATGGCACTAGATTGGACTGTATTTTATTTTGTTCAGGATTTTAGGTATTGTGTTTTACATGAGCTGGTCAGTGACTGAAATCTATCTATCTATCTATCTATCTATCTATCTATCTATCTATCTATCTATCTATCTATCTATCTATCTATCTATCTATCTATCTATCTATCTATCTATCTAGTATTGTTTGTAATTTAACTATATTCATATAAGGCTGGCCAGCAACATGGCCCTCTCTGTATCTGGAATACGTGTTAAGCTAACCACAGGGCATTCCTGGGTTAAGCTGATGCAACTTGAACTTTAACCTCTTGCCTCATGTTCTGCCCCGGCATCCTGTCCAGTTTCTGTGACACCCCCCCTCCCCCTAGTCTTTTGGCATTGATTTAGACCTGTAAATGTTGGCCTGTAAATGTTCTGAGTTTTGCCCGTTTCATAGCCATGTGATTCATATCTTGGATCTGTTGCAGTGAGGGGGTCGCCTAGATGAGAACATAGAAAACTGCCTTATACGGAGCCAGGCTATCTAGCTCAGCATGGTCTGCACTGACTGGCAGCAGGTTCCAGGCCCTGCTTGTCAGGGACTGAACCTGGCAAAGCAGGGGCGCTGCCACTGGACTGTGGCCCTTCTCCTAAAAATAAATCAAGATTCCAGTCCTCATGGTTCCGAATGAAATGGGAACATCCAAACCTGACTTGCTGTGAGTCAGAGTATTGGTCCATCTAGCTCAGAGTTGTCTACACCAGCAGGCAGCATCCCTCCACGGTTTCAGGCAGGGGTCCCTTCCCACCCTACCTAGAGATGCTGTCAGGGATTGAACCTGGGACCATCTGCATGCAAAGCGGCACTCTCTAGGCTAGCCACTGATCTATGGCCGTTCCCCACATCACAGGACAGGAAGCAGGGGCGTGGCAGCGCATGTATGTGGGGTGCGGTGAGCTCGCCCCTTGGGGCAGGCTCCCAAGGCTGTGTTTAAAGTGCTCCTATATTTCCCTGCCTGTGAGTTAACCCAGCAGACGCCGCATCCCTCCCAAGCTCCAGAATGGTGAAATCTGATTCCTCTTGGCTGTGCTGTTGGGAAACTCACTGTGTCCCTTAGGTCAGGATGAGGCCCCTGGCCAGTGTCAGTGTGGGTGCGTTTTGACCAACAGTTGTGCCGATGTTTTCTTCCCATGTTTTATGCAACAGTGCCATCGTTTGATTGGCTGGCGGAGATGAAGCATCTCCTACTCTCCCTCATTGGGTTCGGAAATGCACCAGCAGGGGCTAAACAATCTACTGCTGTGTCAGGGCAAAGGGGGCCTGTCTGGTCCAGCATCCTGTTCTCAGAGTGGCCAACCAGATGCCCCAATGGGAAGTCCGCAAGCAGGGCCTGAGCACAAGAGCACTCTCCCCTCCTGCGGTTTCCAGCAACTGGGATTCTGACCGTGCAGGCAGAGCGGAGCCTTCCTGGCTAGTAGCCATTGATACCCTTTTCCGTGAATTTGTCTAATCCCCTTTTAATGCCGTCCAAGTTGGGGGGCATCGCGACTCTGTAGCTGGGGAGGGGGTTTAGTGGCTGGGGGAGAGTCCCAAGAGCCTTGGCCGGCTCCTTGAGAGTTGGACTAAAACCCAGAGCGGATTCTGCCACCCCACTGACATCAGAGCCGCCACTGGTCTCTAGGCCCATATAGAGAAGCCTGAAGGGTTACGCTGTGGGCCTGACATCTCCATACCCTCTTTTAGCCCCTACAATGTCTGGGACCGCTTAGGCCGCTTTCTACCCCCCACCCCACAGGGCAATCTTTCAGGTGGGCTTTTGCGGCTCTCGCTTTTTCTCTGCAAGTTAATTTTGGATCGCTGTAGCCTCATCGCGCTCCCCAGGGGATTTCCATCTGCCACCTCCAGCTGTTGGTTTCCATTGAACTTGAGTGACCCTGGTCTGTCGAATCTAGTCAAAACCTGCCCAGCAGCATTTGAGAGGCAAACTCAGCATGTCAGATGTGCTGCAAAGGTTGCTTTAGTAGTGGGGTAGGGATCCTCAGGGCCGTGGAGGGGCAAATGTGGCCCCCCAGGCCTCTTCACTTGGCCCTTGGGAGTCTCCCCAGGCCACACACCGCTCACCAGCCCTGCATCGTGCCCAGTAGCATAGTTGCAAATTCAGAAGTGCAGGGTCCTTTCATTATCATCATGCCATGCACCCTCACAGCCACACGTCCTCTCCCTCGAGTCTCCCTTGATCTCCATGTCATCTCATGAGTCCACGCTCCACTGCAACAGACGTCCCTAGGAGCCAGTCAGCATGAAAGGGGAGGGTGTGTGTTAGCTACTGAGAAGAGTCTTCTCAGGTGCTGACTCCCCTCCTTTCACCCTGATTGGCACGAAAGGACAAGGATTCTCCTCAGTGGCTAACATGCTCCCTTTTCATGCTGATCGGCTGATCCTTAGGGACCTAGCTGGGACCCTGCTCCCAAAAAAAGGAACAGGTCGACAAGCCACCGCCACCCTGGACAACTGCATCCCTGATCGCACTTTCCTTGAGTGGTTTTGCCTGGCTGGAAATGTGTCCTTGAGCTCCAATCCTGCCTGTTGCTCATCTGGCTAGATGATCCAGATACAAAAGTAAAAATGTCATCCCTTGCTCCTCCCACTTTTGCCCCTGGCCCCACCCACCACTGGGATGTGGGCCCCAGAAGTATTAGACCCCTCTAACCCTGTCTCCGTGCCCACTGGTTGGTCTCAAGGCCTTTAATATGAATGTATCAAGCCACCTTTTCCGGGCAACAGACCCTTGGCCTGCCTGTCTCAATATCGTCTCCTCTGAGTAGCTCTCGGGAGTCTCAGTCAAAAAGTCTTCCCCAGCCCAACTCCCATGAAACCCTTTTTAGCTGGAGACGCTAGCGGTTGAACCTGCGATCCTCTTCCAGGGACGGAGGAGGCATTTGATTCAGTTCACATTGAAACAAGCACCTACTCAATTCTCACTTTCCAAAAAAGGAAGAGAACCGCAACACAGTCATCCTTGGAAATCTCCACCGCGCTGAATGTTGCAGTGCGGATCTCCAGCCAGATGACACCAACAGAAATGCTATAGGCAAGCGTAACAACTGCACATATCAATGCAAACAGCCTGCAGATATGCATTATATTACAGCAGTGGGTCCTAAACATTTTTTCTTGCAAATTGCTGAGGGTCTCGGCGGCCCACTTCATGATTTCCCTGCCTGCTGTAACAATTGTCATGCGCTGTGCTAGGTGCTGCTTATATTGCCTTTTAGTTTTCTTACTGTTTGCATTCCACAGAATTCTAACTGAAATATAGAGCACACGTTGTAAGGAACAAAAGGACCAATGAAATCACAATTAAAAATCCGTATGAATATTTAATGTGGCACATCGTGAACCACCTGAAAGAAGTTCGCGGACCACTGGTGGGCCACAGACCACTGTTTGGGAATCCCTGGCTTGGGGGAAGTTGGTTTGCAGCAAATGTGTATATTTATCAAAATTGCATACAAATACGTGTACGTTAGTCAAAATCCCCAGGAAAATGCTGGTGAATTTTCATGTGGACTTTAAAAAAAAAAAGAGAAACGGAAATATTCCCCCGTCGCCACCCTCTCCGTGTAAAACCTAGAGCTCTGAGCCCTTCACCTTTGAACAGGATGAGGGACTTGGACACTTGAGTCCTACGAGGAATCCTGGTTGAAAGAGCTAGCTGTGCTTCTCTTGGAGAAGGGACAACGTTAGCTGGAGTCTTCAACGATCTGCAGGGCTGTCTCCCACAGAAGATGGAGCAGATATGTTCTTGTCGCTCCAGAGGGCAGGACTATAGGACCAAGGGATGGGAATTTCAAGGAAGCGGATTTCCACTAGACGTTAGGAGAAACTTCATAACGGTACGAGCTATTCAGCAGTGGGACAGCCTGCCTTCAGAAGGCGGCAGACTCTCTCCTTCACTGGAGACCTTTCATCAGAGGCTGGATGTCTGCCTCACAGGGATGTTGTAGTTAACAATATTTCTGCACAGAGCAGGGGATTAGACTCAGTAGTCTCTAAGGCCCCTTTCAGCCACATGGCTTCTATCCAATGTTAGTCATTCTCAGGGTAGACCCACTGAAATTAATTGACATGGCTAACTTTGGCCTGTTCATTTCACGGGGTCCGGAGAACTTGGTTGTATACGACCCTAAGATTCTGTTGTTCATTTGAAGCCACATTACACTGTCTCAGTCCATTGAGACCCCATTTATTGACTCTGACTGGCAGCAGCTGTCCAGTGGGTGGGCCTCTTCCCCAACACCTGCTAGCTGAGGACCTTTTAAGAGGAGACAGCAGGAACTGAACCTGGGGCCTCTCTTTGTTTTTGCTGTTGTTATTCCCAGGGATCTTCCAGACCATCCATCTGTTGAATGGGACACGCGTCTGCTCTCCGCTCTGATTCTTGAGCATGTCAAGACCAACCGGATCAACCTGGTAATGAAAAGTCTCCTCATTCTTTTAGGGTGGGGAACTGGGGGGGGCATATGCGGCCCTCAGGAAGTTGTCAGCAGCTGCAGATGGAGTCCAGCAACGGGGGGGGACACACAGAAGTTTCCTCCATTCTTGTTTTGGGGGCTGCTGAAAGTTGGGTTGCTGAGTACTCCAGACACTGTGTCTTGGCCCTGAAACTACCTTGGGAGGTCCATTTGACTCCACTTTTCCCTTTCTGTTTTCCTGCATCTTGTCAAGACTGCCTTATTTCGCTTGCGTAATTTGCTTTCCACAATCTGCTTTCCACAATGCTTTCCGTGGTGGATTGTGAATGTTAGTTCTTCATAACAATTTTTTTTTTAAAGGAAAGTGCGTCTTTGGTTTCTTTTGATTCTTATTTCTGTTGTAGTAAAGTTGTGTTTTGTTTTTGATTTTTTTAAAATGTTTTTGCATGGTCCTCAGGCGGAAAATGGTGCAGGAATGTAATGGTTTGAAAACACTGAGACTGATGAGAATGCCTTTGAAACCACCGGGTGATATCCACTCAAGTCATGCTCAGAGGAGACCCACTGAAATCCATGGACTTAAGTCCACTGATTACTCTGAGTAAGATCATCTATAGATGTCACCCAGTCTATTTTATTTATTTAAAATATTTATGTGCAGCCTTCCCTTTGAAATCAGAAGGCAGCGTACGGCAACAAAGTAGGCACGCTGCATGGAATCCTCCAGAGTGCATTCATTGACATGGAAGTGCATTGAAGCGCACACCGTAGCAATCTCCATAGCTGTTAGAGGGTGAAGCTGTTCCCTTCTCTCTGCTCTGCGGAACCCCCAGGCGAAGACAATGGCAGCCAACGGCTTTCCGTTTCAACCACACAGTTGAGAAGTTGCAGGGTGGACTGTGTAGCCTGGTCCATGCACCGGCCAAAGTGGAATCCGTGAGTGCAACCACTGCTTATCCAGCCCTCCCAGGACAGAAGACCAGTGAGGTCAGATGAGGTGGAAATAACTCGTGGTGAGCTGGAGGGGGAAATTCCTTAGATTCCCTTGCAGGATAAGTCACACAGACTAGGGGAATCTCTTGTTGACTAAATTCCTCTGTCATCTAGAACCAGCAAGACCGTCTTACAGCCCCAGCAGGTTCTGAAACGCGAAGATTGATCTGCACTGTGTCGTCTCCCTGTTTTTCACCCCCAGCTCCCACCCTCCCCCAGTGGTGTCGTCAGTCCTTCTCTCAGCCAGCCCGGGAGTCAGTGGGAAAAGTTAAGTCTCGCCTGGGGAACCGCACGGGGACAGTCTTCATCCAAGCACAATACCAGATAGTACAAATGTGGAGGAAATCTTGGAGTTTTACGTCCTCCGAGCCAGATCAACATTTATGGAACTTGGGAAGGAAACACAGGAAGCGGTCTCGTACGGAATGAGGCCATGCAGGCTCTGCAGAAGGCCTTCAGTTTGTTTTGTTTGGCCTCCTGAGTAATGCTTCTCCCTTCCTCGCTGTTTGGAGGCTGGAATGTGGCGGACAGTTGCATACAAGGCCCCAGCCCCCTTGTGACAAGGTTCCTCCAAGATATAACCACGGAGCCCTTGATGCTCGTTGGAATCCCAAAGGTTCCAACACATCATGGCCACTAATGCCCTTGAAGGCTTTGCCGCCTGCTGAAATGTCTGGGCTTGGTAATCTTGGATAAGTAGGACTCGTTCCCAGGAATCTGAGATGGCCTTTGAATTGCTCAGGCTCAAGAACAGCCAGCCCTAAAGATCTCTATAAAGGTGGAGACAAATTGCTGAACATGGGACACTGGAGCATAGCAAGCTGCCTTATACCAAGTCAGGCCAATGGTCCATCTCGCTCTGTATCAGCGACACTGGCTGGCAGCAACTCCCCAGGGTTCCTGCAGGGTTCTGTCCTAGCCCTCCCTGGAGATGCCATTTTGGACTAAACGGCGTGCAAGGCAGATGCCACTGAGCTACGGCCTAAGAGTCTGCATGTGCATGGTGTGTGTGTGTGCCAGCTGCGGCCACACCCACTTTTGTTTTGGCCCCACCCACTGCTGCCATGTGGCCCCAGAAGGTTGGCCATGAGGGAATGTGGCCCTTGGGCTGAAAGAAATTTCCCCAGAACTTGTATGGAGGGCAAATTTTGTCCTAGGATCTGCTCCAAAGCCCTTGCGGCTGTGGAACTTTGATACAAGTCGGCTACATAAACTGGCTACATAAAGTCGGCAACATCAGTACCTCGGCACAGTCATTAACCAAAATGGAGATAATAGTCAAGAAATCAGAAGAAGACTAGGACTGGGGAGGGCAACTATGAGAGAACTAAAAAAGGTCTTCAAATGCAAAGATGTATCACTGAACACTAAAGTCAGGATCATTCAGACCATGGTATTCCCGATCTCTATGTATGGATGTGAAAGTTGGACAGTGAAAAGGCAGATAAGAGAAAAATCAACTCATTTGAAATGTGGTGCTGGAGGACAGCTTTGCGCATACCATGGACTGCGAAAAAGACAAATAACTGGGTGTTAGAACAAATTAAACCAGAACTATCACTAGAAGCTAAATGATGAAACTGAGGTTATCATAGGGCTCATCCAGACGACTGTAAAATGTGTGACATGATCGCTTTGTGTTTTCATTATTTTTCAGTCGTCCATATGACACTGCACGCTTTTGCACATTTTCGCGCAGTTAAATCCGCTCCTGCAACACTGCAAATCATGCGATTTGCTTTTTTAATTATTGGCCTATAAATGGTTTGCTAGAGCGTCTCAGCCACCCGCAACCATAGAGACTGGTGGTCTACTTTCCTAGACATGACACATCGTTACTTGCTGTTCTGGAGAAATAAGTGGAATTGCAATCATGTCTATCTCCAGAAACGTTAAAGGTAGAAAAGCATACAGTCGGTTTTGCGAAATATCGCAAATACAAACAAACGAAAATAAGGAATTATAGGCATATAAGTGGTTTGCATGTTTCTTTTATCAGAGGGAACACCGCCAAGCCTGTGCTGGACGCTGCAGTGCAGATTGACACAGCAGCACGCGGGGCTGTTTGCCCGCATTCCCTGCCTGAGCCAAGAGCGGCCACCCGTGGGGGGGGGCTGTTTGCTTCCCTCAGGGGCAGCATTCCTGCCACCAAGCTGCATAACGGTCCGGGGCTGAACCCTGCAGTGAATGAGCCCAAGGGTTATAGGGGGATTCGCCCGGCGATTACAAGTGCTGATCCCTTGCACTGCCCACAATCCCCCTGGATGGTCAGGGGCACCTGGCTACACTCCCCCCCCGGCCGGCGCTGCTCCAGAGTGGTGAGCAACAAGGAACTCCATTACAGCCACTACTACCAAACCATCAGGAAACTCAAACTTTCGCATTCGTACGTTCAAGCGCATGCGCCTTGTTGTGCTTTGTTGCAAAGGGGGAGAGGAGCATACGTCATATTTTTGCGGACCAATTGGCTGATAGGGGGGATTGTTATGGGCGGAGCTGGGAAAAAGCGAGAAGAAGTACAGGTCCTCTCGCTGCGTGTGTGGGTGCAAAAAAAGCATTTTTTTTTTATTGGGAAAGAGCGAACAAACAGGCAAAGTGAGGACTGTCAGATGACGAACCAGATACGGAAAACGTGGATTATCCCTCTCCGTTTGGATGAGCCCATACTTTGGACACATCATGAGAAGACATGATTCACTAAAAAAGACAATAATGCTTGGAAAAACAGAAGGAAGTAGTGGACTTCCAGGAAGGGTTGCTTTGCCTGTGCTGCCTCTGAGCGAGCTCTCGTCTCAGAAGAAGCTTTTTCAGCTTTAAAATTAGTCAGAACGCTCTTTTTGACTGATAAAGATTTTCTCCCGGGCAGGGAGAAATGTAGAGATCAACCCCAAAGCCTGTTTTTGTGGGGAGGACTGGATTTCATTTATTTATGAGAGAAAGTTCAAACTGCAATGCCGGACGGACTTTCATCAAGCTCTAGCTGATTACAGCGACACATTTATCTTTTCTTTAAAGAAAACGGACTTTAACAGGCAGATAAGCATCCTTCTTTCTATCTTTTTTCACTTGGCTTAAATTGGTGTAGCAAAAAAGAGATTTGTCAGTGAATCAGCTGTGAAGAACTTCTAGGTGAGGTTTGGCTTTTCTCTTTCACTAACGAAATTAAGGAGGAAAGAAATCGAAAAAGCTTATCTTTGTTTTTATCGCAAAAAGCTGTCCTGGAGGTGCATTCTAAAGATATCAACGGAAGAGGGATTTCTATTTCGAGGAGGGGGGGGGGAATTCTTTTTGGTCTATTTCATTTTGACGAATCTGCTTGTTCACGACGCCACTAATTGTTTTGATGTTGGGAACTAAGTTTGTTTTGTATTCCTGAACACATAGAGATAAGGCAGGCTGTATTGTCTACACTGATACAAGCAAGCCTGAAATATTAACCCAATTGTGGCTGAAATAATTTTTGTCTCTGTGGTTTTAAGAATGACAACCAGGAAAGTGAATGAGACCATGGAAGAAATTATGTTTCAGAAAATAATGGGTGAGATTGAGATAACGAAACAAACCCTGAGACAGGGTAGACAGGAGATGAAAATTGAACTTAACAAAATGACGCAGGAGCTTAAAGAAATAGTGGATTCTGTGAGAGAGGAGTTTGATGGGATAGGGAAGCTACAAGCCCTGGAGATTGGAACAAATGTGAAATTGGAAAAAGATTTGGAGTTTATGGATGTTAGAAATAAAGTTGACTGTTTGGAATTCAACGTTGTCTCTGAAGAAATTAATGAAGATTTTGGTGGTAAAGTTATCAATGTCTTGGATAATTTTCTGGACTGGAACGATGTGATGGAGTTTGACATAGAAAAAATCTATGGAGTTGGCTACAGATATGTGACAGTGGAGAAACTCTTAAGAGATGAGCCAGTGCATATTGTAAAAAAGAAGAACAGAGATATGACTTTGCAGCAATACTTCAGTAACACATTCAGAATTCTTGACTGGAATGATGTGATGGGGCTTGACATGGAAAAAATTTATGGAATTAACTACAAATATGTGACAGAGCAGAGACGCACCCAGAGCAGAGATGTGACTTTACAACAATATTTCAACAACATATTCAGAATTGATGGCAAAGACATATTTGTGATGGGGGAAATTCCCATCAGACTCTTGTTATATGACTATGGCTACAACTGCAAGATCATCATGGGATACTGATAATGGATGAATGGATACTGAAACCACTGGATTTAACAGGACTATTGAAGATGGAAGATGGAATTAATATTGATAATGGAAGAATGGTTATGGAAATTATTGGATTTAACAGATTTGACGAGATGGATTAATTGATATGTTTACTTGGACTATGGCTATGACAACAAGATTATTATGGGATATTGATAACGGAAGAATGGCTACTGAAATTACTGGACTTAACGGGATTATTGAAGATGGAAGATGGAGTTAATATAGATAATGGAAGAATGGCTATTGAAATTATTGGGCCTAACAGATTTGAATTAGATGGATTAAGCGACATGTTTATTTGGAGAAAAATTGAAAGATATATCTTTCAAGGAATTGAAACCTCTCTTTGACTTTTTGTGGAAAGAATAAAATAATGTTATGAGATTTGATGATTAATTAAGATAACTACTGGAGGAAAGTGATTTTATAATATAATTTTAGAGATAGGATTGTTATATATTGTAGACCTATAACTGATCTGCGACAAATCGGAAGTCGACATTTTATTTTATTGTTTAATTGTTTTTGTTTTGTTTTGTTTTGTTGTCTTTGAAAATTTGAATAAAAATTAATGATAAAAAAAAGGAAAAACAGAAGGAAGTAGAAAAAGAGGAAGGCCAAACAAGAGACGGATTGATTCCATAAAGGAAGCCACAGAACTGAACTTACAAGATCTGAACAGGGTGGTTCACGACAGATGCTATTGGAGGACACTGATTCATAGGGTCACCATAAGTCGTAATCGACTTGAAGGCACATAACAACAACTACATAAAGTGGTGTTGTGAATCTGTGGGAGCCCAGAAGAAGTAGGTGGACTTTGGGAACAGGATTCAGCTTCCTGAGAATCCCAGCTTTTAATAGGTTTCTGGCCCTCATGGTTGTCTGCTGAAATCTTAGAAGGCAAGCGGGTGACTGATACAGATTCCTAGTGCTCACAGATAGGGTTATGGTGCCCTGACTCTCTCCTTCACCCTCCCAAGGACCAATGAAATGAGAATAAATTACACAACGTTGTAAAATAGGATGTAAAGCAGAGAAGTGCAGATTGGCTTCTTTTGGATAACTGTTGGCTGCAGGATCCAGCTTTTCTTAGCACAAAATTTGGATTTCCAGGAGGCAGGGCTTTATTTTATTTTCATGTTTAGCCTGAAGGAAACACAGCCTTCCTGTAGCTTCTCAAAACCCAATGTTTTGGTGGTGCTGCCTTTTGTCAAGAGAACTGGGCCTGTCGATGCGACATGCGGACGGAAGAAGCAAAGACTGGTCAACAAGGCGTTTGTGAACTTAGTGAAAGATCCTCTGCAAAAGGGAGGAGTTGTGATGAGAGAGGACATCTTAATTGGCAGACAGATTTGTGCTTTGAAGGCCCTTCTTCCCTGTCACGTCACAGCTTGTAACTTCTCTGTTTGCTAAAGGAACCCAGATTTTATTTATTTTTCTCATTTATAGACCACTTACTAGCAGATACAGAGCCAGGTTCAAGGTCCTTGTATTGAACAGTTTAGGTCCCGGGTATCTTAGGCACCACCTGAACCCTTGTATCCCAGCTCCATCACAGAGATAATCTGCAGGAGCGGCGTTGGTCATCCCCCAAGTTGGTGAGGTTCATTTAACATTGACACGAAACCAAGCCTAACTTGTCTTCGGCCCAGTTCTCTGGAACACTCTGCCAACACAGATTCAGCAGATGTCTTCTGTTTTAACCTTTAAGCTCCTGCTGAAAACCTTTTTGTTCCACCGAGCTTATGCAGGCAATTAAGAAAATGTCTTTTTTCAATAGCTGACCTTTATTTTTATATATATATTATTGTATGGTTGTTTTTTAACTTCTTGTAAACCTCATTGAAAACGGGATTGTGTACAACTGCCCTGACAGCATCGTGACCACATATCATCATGAATGCATGATGGCGGAGCCCTACATAAGATGAAGGAAAGGAATAGAGTAAACATACATGTGTGACGCATGCACAATGCAGTCCTGGTGGGGCGGTGTTTTTGGATCCCCCCCCCCATGAAGTGCATCTGTCTCTCTCATGATTGACTTTCGGGAGAAATTTAAAAACATTCCTGTTCCATTTGATGGCTGAAATTAGCAAGAGTGGTGGTACGTGGTTGCTTTTCAACGTTTTTAGACGCTCTTATATGCTTTTAAAATGATTTTAAATCCCTCCCCCCCCCTTTTTTTTTTAATTGTATGGTTTTGACGGTTGCTGCTCTGGGCTCCTTTTGGGGGGGAAGGGCAGGGTAGAAATGTAATAAAGACAGAAAGAAATCAAGTGAAAGTTACTTGGCAGGCTGGCAAGGTGCAGACTGAGGCAGTGACTCCGCCAAGACTGACTTGGCTTTCCTCTCGTGCCAGGCAGAAGCAGGAAGGAGGCCCTCAGAAGGTGGCGGCAGGGGCCACGCCTCATGCCCTCAGCTTGGCTCGGGGCGCTTGGCTCGTTCCCCTCCCTCCTTGCAGAGCAGGGTGGCACAACGCGTTTGATCCTCTTTCTCTGACCTTTCCCCCACTGCCTCTGGCTGCCCGTCTTGTGCAACCAGGATGCAGCCTACGCCAGGGCAAAGCTGCTTCCCATCACCCAAGGAGTCAAACCGGACCAGCAAGGAGCGAGGGAGGCCCTGTTGAATTTCCTTTCTTTTTGCAAACGCCCCAGCTTCTGCCCCGGCCGACCAAGGAGCCGCCTGGTGCCCAGGGCTGCCACCTTCTGGCGCAGCACGCGTCGGTCGGCGGTGGGAAGCCGGGCAAATCTGTCAGTCTCAGTGTCTCTCCATTCCTCATTTCCCTCCCCCCCATCTTCAGCTCAGCTTGTGCCATTTCCTGCCGCTGGATCAGGCCAAAGGGGCCCGTCTAGTCCAGCATCCTGTTCTTCCCCCAATGGCCAACCAGATGCCCTTTATGGGAAGCCCAATAGCAGGATCTGAGCACAACAGCGTTCTCCCCTCCTGCGGTTTCCAGCAATGGGCATTCAGAGGTGTACTACCTCCGACAGTGGAGGCAGAGCATAGCCAGCATGGCTAGTAGCCAATGATAGCCTTATCTTCCTCCATGAATTTGTTTAATCCTGTATAGCCGTGGTGTCCAACACAGCTGCCACTGGCCACAGTTGGCAAAATGGCCACAGTTGACTGGTGGCGAATGGGTGCTTTACTTCTACCACCTATTTTTAAAATAACTTCTAAAATGAAATTCTTTTACACATGTACTGGTTTAAAAAAGCGTCCACCCTTAACAATCACGGATTCGTCCTTGAGTCCTAATCACTTTTCCAATTTTGAAAAGTACAGAATTGTTTTTTAATTCATGTAAGATCCATTTCACTTTAACATTAGAGTTCTCAACTATCTCAAGAACGTTTGAGGCTTCTTTGTTTTGGAGAGGCACCTTTTCAAGATGTATACCACTTTACTTCAAAGCACTCAACATTTGAAAGATGGTTCACGTGTTACAGTGTGGACTTATATTTTAAATGAAAATGAGTTTGCAGTTCGAAATACATTTATTCTAAAACTGTTTTCAGTTTTTGGTTCAGCCTAGCTCTATGATTCAACTTTTTCTGTGGTTGATGATGATGATGATGGACTGCCTTCAATTCCGACTTATGGCAACCCTGTGAATAGGGTTTTCATAGTAAGCAGTATTCAGAGGTGGTTTACCGTTGCCTTCCTCTGAGGCTGAGAGGCAGTGACTGGCCCAAGGTCGCCCAGTGAGCTTCATGGCTGTGTGGGGATTCGAACCCTGGTCTCCCGGGTTGTAGTCTTAACACCTTAACCACTACACCACACTGGCTCTCTTCTGTGCAAGAGGACAGAATGTGGAGTCCCACAGGGGTCAGTTCTGTCCCCCATGCTTTTTAACATCTATATGAAGCCGCTGGGTGTGGTCATCAGGAGATTTGGAGTGCGTTGCCATCAGTACGCTGATGACACGCAGCTCTACTCCTTTTCATCTTCTTCAGGTGAGGCTGTCAGTGTGTTGAACCGTTGCCTGGCTGTGATAATGGACTGGATGGGAGCTAACAAACTGAGGCTCAATCCGGACAAGACTGAGATGCTGCTGGTGGGCGGTTTCTCTGACCAGATAGTGGATATACACCCTGTTCTGGACGGGGTTACACTCCCCCTAAAGGAACAGGTTCGTAGTCTGGGAGTTGTTTTAGATCCTTCCCTGTCACTTGAGGCTCAAGTAGCCTTGGTGGCACGGAATGCGTTCTACCAACTTCGGTTGGTAGCCCAGCTACGTCCCTATCTGAGCAAGGAGGACCTAACATCAGTGGTACATGCTCTGGTAACCTTGCGATTGGACTACTGCAATGCGCTCTACGTAGGGCTACCTTTGAAGACAGTTCGGAAGCTGCAGCTCGTGCAAAACGTGGCGGCCAGACTGATAACGAAGACCAAGCGGTCTGAACACATAACACCTGTTCTAGCTCGCTTGCACTGGCTGCCAATATGCTTCCGGGCCAGATTCAAAGTGTTGGTTTTGACTTATAAAGCCTCACACAGCGCGGGACCACAATATCTGTTGGAACGCCTCTCCCGATATGAACCTGCCCGTACACTGCGTTCTACATCGAAGGCCCTCCTCCGAGTTCCGACTCGGAGAGAGGCTCGGAGGGTGGTAACAAGAACTAGGCCCTTCTCGGTGGTGGCCCCTGAACTGTGGAATAGTTTCCTCGATGAGGTGCGCCTGGCGCCGACTTTGCTATATTTTCGGCGCCAAGTTAAAACCTTCCTCTTTTCTAAGGCATTTTAATCTAATTTTAATTTTAATTTAGTTTTGAATTTGCTATAATTGATTTTAGACTTTACATTTTCTTATATGTGCTCTTGTAGTATTATTATGGGTTCTTATTGTATGTATCTGTATTTTGCTGTAAACCGCCCAGAGAGCTATGCTAGTCGGGCGGTATAAAAATCTAACAAATAAATAAATAAATAAATAAATAAATAAATAACTCTTCCCCACGTAGGCGATTCCCAGCGACTGGCATTCAGAGGCACTTAGTTAAACTGTGGCATTGGCTCCCACCCAGGAGCCAGTGATGGCCTCCAAGGTGGATGGCTAAACAACAGGTGCAATAGTATAGTGGCAAATCCAGACCTGCAGGGTCCCTTCATGTTAGCCATAGCCATGCCCCCTCTCCCTTTTTGCTGCGGGGTTGAGAATGAGATCGTAGTTAATGCCTTCTTCCACAACATACATCCCTAGGAGCCAATAAGCATGAAAAGGGGAGAGTGTCAGCTACTGAGAAGACTCTTTCCAGTGGCTGATTTATCTCCTTTCACTCTGATTGGCTCCAGTCATCAGGAAGGTCAAGGAAGCATGTTAGAAGACTCTTTTCAGTAGCTAAGACTCTCCCTTTTCATGCTGTTTGGCTCACAGGATGCTGGAGAAACTGGGACCTTGCTGGGACCCTGCTGTCAAAAAAGTGAAGGGTCTAAGACACCCCCCCAAACACAGGACGACTACACCCCTGTGGAGGAGTATGCAGTTATGAACAGCTACTAGCCACGATGGCTGTGTTCTCCCTCCACTTTTGGAGGCTGCTGACCACTGAACACCAGTTGCTGGAAATCACAAATGGGGAGAGTTGCCGTTGCGCTCAGGTCCTACTTGCGGGCTTCCCATAGACATCTGACTGGCCGTTGAAAACAGGACACTGGACTAGATGGGCCTCTTTGGGCCTGACCCAGCAGGACTTTCTGATGTCCTTATGGAAAGGCATCCTGCCTCCGACAGAGGAGGTAGAACATGGCCATCATGGCCAGTAGTCATATGCCATGGCTTTGTCTAATCCCCTTTTAAAGCCATCCAAGTTGGTCGCCGTTGCTGCACCTTGTGGGAGCCATTTCCCATAGCTGTGTGAAGAAGCACATGCGGGGGGGCTTTCACCCCCAAAGTAGCTTCTCAGTCTTTCCAAAAAAATCAGTGCACAGGATCAGGCTTCAGGGCCCAAAGGCTGTGAAAACAGCATCTCTGATCCCCTGAAGGCAGAGCTATTGAGGCGTAATTTCCTGCCTAAACCTCAGTTGTCTTTGATTTAGTTCTCTGGCTGCCTCAGTGACAGAGACAGGAAGACAGGGCCTCTTCCATCCCCTCTCCCAAAAGACCTGCTCCATGAGACTGGCCCTGAGCTGTTTCTGTAACAGCTGGCACACGACTATTTCACTTGAAGGACGGGCATCCACGTTTGCTTTTCTCTTTCTCTCTCCCTCTGCCCTCCACATCCTCTTTTCCTTTTGTGCCACGTCTTTTAGATTGCAAGCCTGCAGATGAGGACGGTCTTGTTTCAGCTGATTATGTGTAAGCTGCTCTGGGAATCTTTGATGGGGATGCTGAAAAAATGGGTTGAAAATGCTCTAAATTGGTGATTCTTAACCTTTTTGGGGTCATGGACCCCGCTGAGAATCTGAGGAAAGCTATGGACCCCGATGAATAAATATATACAATTAATTTTATTGCATTGGAAACTGATTTTGTTTGTGTGCCCAATTCACAGACCCCCTGAAGCCCAACCATGGACTCTAGCTTAACCCCCCCCCCTTAAATAAATAAACTTTTTTTAAAAAGCTTCTAATTGGAATATATCCGCTGCCTTTCAACCATATATATTGCAGGGTCAGAAATGAAAATCCCCAATTTTTGCTTTGGTTCTCCTTAGGGATTTCTCATTTTCCCAATGTTAAATTCAGTTCTCTACATTTCTGCAGCTATCTGCGATTTTAAAAAATCCTCATTAAAATTCTCCACCATTTTAGTGTGAATTTCTCCAAATAAACACATTTTTGCAAGCCATTTCTCCTTATCATATCATGCCTTTTTGAATGTTATTTTCACTCATGTGTTTATTTTTATGAACACTTTCCCCTAATATATGCGTTTTTGTAAATGTTGTTTAGTCGGCGAACTGCCTCCCAAAATCCTAATAAATGCGAATTTTGAAGGATTCCTGTGTTTCGGTTCTCATATTTTTTTCAGAAATTGCAAGTTTGATAAATTCTGCTTGGAATGCGAACTGAATTGAAATTCTCACCCATCCCTTGTTCTCCTTCCTACCTCTCTTCCCCTCCCACCTTTGCAGGTCGTGACTTTTGATGCGGGAGGAGTGAGCGGGCACACGAACCACAAATCCCTTTACGTCGCCGTCAGGTACAGTCTACTCGCCGACACTGACCGGTGGTCTGGCTCTATAAGGCAACTTCCTGTGTGCCCATATTATCCCAGCCTTCTGAATGTGTGTGTGTGGGGAGGGTAACTGTCAGGATTCACTTGTCTCTGGGGCTGGACAAATCCCACCCCACTCCCCCCACCCCAGATCTGCTCGAGACCTTGAAGAGTTTCTTTTGCTGCTAATAACGGTCTGTCTGATCCTATATATGGCTGGGTGACTTAATCATAGTGGGAGCACGTGTGTGTGAGGGTGGCTGGCTGGCCGGCTGTTACGGAGGGGTCTTCTCTGCTTTTTCTTTTATGGTATAATACAGGAGTTCCCAAACCATAGTCCGTGGACCACCAGCGGTCCGTGAGCCTCACCCAGGTGGCCCGCGGCGTGTCTGCATTAAATATTCATCTTGATTTTTCATTGTGCTTCTGTTGAGGCTTTTGTTTCTTACCTTGCATTTTCTGGTGTTACAGTGCGAATTGTACAGAAAGCTGTAACACAGTGAGATTTGTGGATTTTTATATATATGTTTTTGTACCGATTTATGTGATTTTATTGTATATACTTTCTGTTGTACACCGCCCAGAGAGCTATGCTAGTGGGGCGGTATAAAAATTTAACAAATAAATAAATAAATAAATAAATGCAATACAATAAATAAAAGAAGCCATAATGATGCAACTGAACATGCTGCAGCACCCAGCCCGGGGCATCGCAATGGCTACAGCAGGCAGGGAAGCCGTGAAGTGCTCTGCCAAGAGGCCTTCAGCCTTTTCCAAGTTGCTTATTGGGGTTGGGAACCACCTGGCATAATATATTTATTTGTGTTTTAAACAGCGTTGTAGGTCGCTTGGAGACCTTTGGGTAACCAGTGACTAACAAGCCTGATAAATAGTAGCAGTAGTGGTAATAATAATAATAATAATAATAATAGTAATAATAATAGTAGTAGTAGTAGTGATAATAGTAATAATAATAATAGTAATAATAGTAGTAATAATAGTAATAATAGTAATAATAATAATAATAGTAATAATAATAGTAGTAGTAGTAGTAGTAATAATATTAATAATAATAATAATAGTAATAATAGTAATAATAATAGTAATAATAGTAATAATAATAGTAGTAGTAGTAGTAGTAATAATAGTAATAATAATAATAGTAATAATAATAATAGTAATAATAATAGTAATAATAGTAGTAGTAGTAGTAGTAGTAGTAATAATAGTAATAATAATAATAGTAGTAATAATAATAATAATAGTAATAATAATAATAGTAATAATAATAGTAATAATAGTAATAATAATAATAATGGTGTGTGTGTGAATGGTGTGTGTGTATAAAAAAATGGTGTGTGTGTGTGTAAATGTTCCCTGCCTCTGACAATCCCCATCTCAAGTCACTGCCAAATTCCCAACTCTTTTTTATTATTTTTAATTCCAGCCACAGCGAGTCCAAACTCTAAAAACAAACATTCCCAAAATGGCAACACGGAGCTTAGCTAAGCTGCCTGCCTGCCACCTCTCCCCTCTTTGGCGGGGAGCCAAGCCGAGCCACTCCTGTCCTTTGCGGACTCCAAGGGGGAAGTGGAAAAGAGCTTAAGTGCTCTCCTCCTCCTCACCCCCCCGCACCTCCCTCTCTCTCTCTCTCTCTCTCTCTCTCTCTCTCTCTCTCTCGTCTGTGTCTGCAAACGCAGCAGAGTCCATTCCCATCTATAGTCTTAAAAGGAGGGTATGAACTCAATGGGGAAGGGTCCCCTCCCCAACGGAGAGAGGTTGTGCTCAGCCCTACAGCTCCCCTTTTGGGCAAGGAAACTGCCTTATGCCAAGTCAGGCCAAGTTGCTCCATCAAGGTCATTATTGTCGACACTGACTGGCAGCAGCTCTCTGGGGTTTCATGCAGGGAACATTCCCAGCCCTGCTTGTAGATGCTGGGGGCTAAACCTAGAATCTTCTGCATGCAAAGCAGATGCTATACTTGGTCTAAGGCGGTTCCCTGCGTTCCCATTTAAATCATCCTTTAATTCAAAACCGTGAGGACTAGAATCTTGCTTTATTTTTAGCTCCGTGGTAGGTTATCTGCCTTGTATCCAAAAGCTCCCAGGTTCAATCTCCGGCCTCTCCAGATAGGGCTGGGAATGTGCCCCAGCCTGAAACCCTGGAGAGCTGCTGCCAGTCAGTGTGGTCAGTACTGAACAGAATGGACCAATGGTCTGACTTGGCATAATGCAGATTTCTGTGTTCCTCAGGCAGGCAGTTTAGATGAGCCTGCATTTACTCCCCCCCCCACCTCCCCAGCATGATCACCAGGGCCACCAAGGAGGATTTTGGTGCTCCACTTGACAGAATGGGCAGGGGGGGCTCCAACTGGCCCTGATACACACCCCGAGTGTTTTTGCCTGGCTAGAAAAGCGTCCTTAAACTCTGATTGAGCCTAGAAAGTAGCCTACTGGACAAAAGTAAAAATTATATTAATTGCTCCGCCCATTTTTGCCTCTGTCCCCACCCACCACTGGCATGTGGCCCTCAGAAGATTTCCCAGTAGGGAATGCGGCCCTTGAGCCGAAAAAGCCTCCCTGACCCTCCCACCGATAAATGAAACAAATTTCATCAAATGAGCCTTTGGTTGATGAACCGGTGTCACTGTGATAGATTTAAAAATGTCAATCCTCCCGGAGATACCCTCGCAACGTTCCTTGGGGAACGAGGCTCTGTAGCACAAACGTCAGTTCTGTTGAAGCGAGCTAGATTCCCCCGCCCCTGAGTATATGCATTGAGCACTTGACTGAGTGGCAACCCCGTAGAATGTTTACTCACCGTTCTGCTGTTTGTAATTCACAGGTACCTGCATTCAGAGAAGAAGCTTCCAGGAGGTACGTGAAGCCATGCAAATAATTTAAACATTTCTGCACTAAAGGAGGTGTGATTTCTCCTGCAACATTCATGTGCATGTGTGAATGTTTGCTCGTAAGCTGATTTGCATCCTGTATCCTCGGCCGTTAAAAAAGGGGCCCTCGGAGCTGTTCACATTAAATCAAGAACAGAGCGCATGTCGTTCAGCGGCACCAATGCCAGGCAGGAACCTTTCTTTCGGTTGCGTTTTTTGGCTTGCAAAATGCTGCAGTGCATCTGCTCGACGCTCTCCGACAAATCGCGTGATGCGCCCCGCCCACCCCAACAAACGTACGTATCCTCCCTGCTTGTAGAAAACTAGCGCTCAAAGAAGAAGGGTGGACCCAGGACTCTTCATCCTGACGTGCTGGGTGTTGATACTGGATCACGCGAATCCCCCGCCCCCAGCATTCTAAGAGTGGTGTGGTTCCAAGGAGGCTGTGTATCACTTTGGTTCTTCTAAACCAGTGAAGTTGATGGACCCTAGTTCACATCATCCCTGACTGTTGGCCATGACAGCTGGAGCATCTGGAGGGGCTATACATCCCCGAAGCCCATTCTTGCCCAAGCGCTGGTAACCTCTAGGCTGGATTACTGTAATGCGCTGTATGAGGGGCTGCCCTTGAGGTTGGTCCAGAATCTGCAGCTGAAGCAAAATGTGGTGGCGCAGCTGTCACTGAGGCAGAGTATTGCCAACGTGTCACCCCGCTGCTGAAAGAACTGCACTGGCTACCCATTAGCTGCTGGGCCAAGTTCAAGGTGCTGGTTTTGGTGTACAAAGCCCTACACAGCTTGGGACCAGGATACCTGAAAGACCGTCTTACCCCTGATATACCCAGTCGATCACTGCGCTCTGCAGGTGAGGGCCTCCTGCAGATACTGTCTTATCAGGAGGTCCATTCTGCACAACGTAGGAAGCGGACCTTGAGTGTGGCGGCACCTACCCTGTCAAATTCCCTCCCAAATATCAGACAGGGGCCATCTCTGTTATCTTTATGGCACCTAGTGAAGACCTTCCTCTCTCAACAAGCCTTTTAAGTAGAGACCTTATCCCAGTACACGTCTGGAATTGCTTTACATATTTTTTAAAAAGTTTTAAAATATGTAAATATGCTTTACATATATTTTTTAATGTTTTTAGGATGTTTTTAGTGTTTTGTTGTTTTTTTGCCACCCTGGGCTCCTTCTGGGAGAAAGGACATCATCATCATCATCATCATCATTATTGTTATTATTATTATATTGCATGCATCTCAGAAGAGATCAGGTCATTTGGCCTATTTTGCTCCACTCTCTCTTGCTCCTCTCTGTCGGCCACCCAAATTTCCCCAGGGAAGTTCACAAGCAGAGCAGATCACCTGGCTGATGTTGCTGTATATGCTGATGGCGTTTTAAAAAGCAGAGATGGGGAAGCTGTCACCCCCTCCAGGTGTTGCTTGGCGACACAACTGCTATCCTCCCTGACCATCAGACCTTGCTGGTTGGGGCCAACGAGCCGGAGTGGGAGTCCAGGGACATCTTGGAGAGACCCAACCTCCCCATCCCTGGATCAAACGTTGCAGTCCTCCTCAGTATTGCTGATGAATAACTAATCAATATTAATCAGGATAATCCATAATTATCAATTAAATAATTGAGGGAGAAATGTGTTGCCCTCCAGTGAAGCTCCAAATTTTGCTGTCCAAAGTGGTCTGCCCCACCTCGCCCAGCAGCAGGGCCGGGCACCAGATCATGTCTTTAGCTACAAACGGGAGGAAAAGTAGGTCAACTGTCTGTATCAAAGGACGGAAGGGGAAGCTATGGCCCTCTATATGTTGTTGGACTACAGCTCCCTGACCACTGGTCATGCTGGCTGGGATATTGGTCACCTCCAGCATCTCCTCCAAAACCTCTGGGTCTTCTCGGAATGGCTCTGGCTCCGCTTGGGGTGTCGAGGCAGCCCTGCCGCTTCCCTCGAGGGGTCCTTCTGCCACCCATGGAGCCCGGCAGCCGCTCCGATTGACGTCACCCTCTTGCTTGACCCACAACTGCCCAAGGCCCGGGGAACGCCCGCCTTGCTGCTTCAGGCTCAGCTGCTCCAAATATAGATGCAATTCCCAGTATGTCTTAATTTGATCTGGCCGGCATGAGAGGCCGTCGCATTAGAAGGGCTTAAGCGAGGGGCTGGGGAGGGGGGGCAGCAACAACGTCAGGGCCTGGAGGGCAGCCGGCAAAAAATGTGTGTCTCCACCGGAGCCACATGGTCGCTTGCCTATTAAGTTGCCAAACGGCAAATACCAAAAATCTGGGCAGTTTCCCTGTTTTTCCCAATATGTGTTTTGCTTTGTATCTGTTTACTCGCTTTAAGAGCAGAATGAAAAGGGGGGGACACACTCTCACATATACGCCTTATCTCTCATCATGCCCTCCCCCATTCACCCCCAAATCTAACTTTCCAGGGACCAAAGTGGACATTTGATCCCAAGTATGGGGTGAAGCACTGCCTGCTCTCCCAGAGGATCTGACTGGTGCAACCAGCCCCCTCCCATATTTGAGAACTGAGTGACAAACCTTGCTCAGCTCAAGGGCCACCTTCCATTCTGGGCATCCTTCCGGAAATGACTGTGAATTTTACCTTTGTACGGTAGGCTACTTTCTTCACATCTGCACGTGCTCCTCTCTGTTCTACATCCAGGCAAGCCAAAGGCACATTCGGAGTTCAAGGACGCATTTCCAGCCAGGCAAAGCGCTCCGATAAGGTGCGAGCAAGACCGGTGAGGGGGGTGGCCTGGAGAGAGTCCCAAGGGCCAGGTAGAGAGGCCTGGAGGGCTGCATCTGGCCCCTGGGCTGGAGGTTTCCCCCCCCATTCCAAAGGGCTAAGACAGGTGCCCCAAAACGTCACGAGAGTAACGAAAACAGCAGCTGCTTTAAAACGTTACAGAGGGCCCTGTGTTTAGAAGCAGCGTGAAATAGTTGTCAGAGTCTATTTAAAAGTCAGTAAAGGAGGAGCCCTTTGAGGGGGCCACTACACACCACAGAAAAAAAGACCCCGTCTCTTTTGCCCATTGGTGGAGTAAATCCAGATGAGAGGACCGCGACCTGGGCAGGTACACATGGGGTCGGACACAACTAAGTTCTAGTCAGAGTAGACCCATGGAAATTAATGGCCCTAAGTTAGTTATAACTTCATCCATTTGGACCTCTGAAGCCCTGGATATTGTCTTTGCAGAAAGGGCAAAACCTGACGCCCACCCTAGCCTGGGCAGCCTGTCAGCCACTGACGGGGGTGCCCTTGGAAAGGCACGGAGGCAAGTCTCTCTTGGCCCTCCCAAGAGCAGCTGGAGGGCTGCAGAGGCAAAACAACTAATCCTACGACCCCGAGGGCACTTGCCGCTTGTAAATCTTCTGAAAGAGTCGGGTTTGGCCAGACATGGTGTTTTTTTTAGGTTTAGGGCCGGAGAGCGCCATCTGCTGGGAACGTCCATTTATTACATGGGCGCGTGATCTTGCTAGCATAAACAGAGCGCTGGCTGGGGCCGATGGGAGATGTTCGCCCGAAACATCTTTCTGGAGGGCACCAGGACGGCGAAAGATGGCCTAGAGGGTAGCTTGCAAAGTGTTGGTCTAGCACATCTGTAGTGGAGGGGCTGTCCCTGTTCACACCATGGCTGTCTAAATGAGGGATGAAGAATGTCTAGCCTGGGGGCCATATGCGGCCCTCCAGGCCTCCCTATCTGGCCCTTGGAACTCTCCCCAGGACACACCCCTCACTAGCCCATCCTCCGTGAGTATTTTTGCATGGCTGGAAATGTGTCTTTGAACTCTGATCATGCTTCTTGCTTTCCGGGATAGAGGATAGAGAGGGGTGTGAGAGTGTGTGTAGAGACTAGCCTATGGTACAAAGGTAACATTTACATGCGTTGCCCCACCCACTTTTGCTTCTGGCCCTGCCCACCACTGGCATGTGGCCCTCAGAAGATTGCCCAGAAAAATCCTTGGTCTGTATTATTTTCGGAGCAGACCCATTGTAATCAATGGGCTTAAGTTACTCAAGTCCATTGATTTCCACTTTATGTAACAAAATTTATACTAAAAACACCTGTTTGCAAAAAACATAAACATTTTCGATAAAACCGTTAAAAACAAGTAATTAGAAACATTTTAAAAACAGTTTAACAACAGGAACAGGCTAACAAGATTGTAACACATTGACATCTGTGGTTCTGGATAGGCTTGCCTGAACACAAAAAGGTTTAAGCAGGTGTCGAAAGGAATCCAGCGAAGGGGCCTGCCTGATGTCAATAGGCAGAGAGTTCCAACGAGTAGGCACTGCCACACTGAAAGAACCATTTTCTTTACAAGAGCAGAACAAGCATTGTGTGGCACTTGTAACAGTGCATGTTCCGCAGATTGAAGCGCTCGAGTGGGCACATAAGGGGCAAGGCAGTCCCACAAGTAAACTGCTCCCAAGCCGCTAAGGGCTTTATGGGGTTGGCGATCACTCGTGGCCGAGTAATATTGTCTTCCAAGATAATTTGGTTGGAAGACGCCTCTGTGTGAATTTGTTTTATGTGGGGAGATTGGCGCACAACGATCAACACACAATCTTGACAGAAAAAGACTTTGATCCAATGGCATGGGTACCACGACGATTGGAAGTCTTTTATCTGCTGCAGCCTTCATCCGCCTTCACAGCCATTGTAACATACAGATTGTTATCCTCCACCTGTTCTACCATTGAGGACTTTCTTGGATCGTTCTTTGTCTGGTTCCTCTCCCTTGACCTTACCGCCATGGGTGACCCTGCTGGGAGCACATGACTCCCGACGGCATCGCTCACAGGGTTCATTGGAACACGGAAGCCCACTCACCACTACTAGGTGATGATCCAGCGCTTTATATACCAGTAGTATATAACACCTTGAACTTGGCCCGGTAACAAACTGGCAACCAGTGCAGATCCCTGTCAGCAACCAGGCCGCAGCATTCTGCACCAACTGCGGTTTTAGGTCAAGTGCAAAGGAAGTCCCAAATAGAGTGCATTGTAGTAATCCAGTCTTGGTCAGCGGGGCTACTCTGAGTATGACTGATATCAGATGTCACCCATTATGATTATGTTCCCAGGTATCTCTGTCCTGCTTTTTAATATAATCAAAGTAGCATCCAATGTAGAATAAAATGGTAAAGCATTTGAAACAGGAAAGCACAGAGACAGAACTTCACAGAGCTCACAGTTGGTTTACCTCAGAATAATCAGTATTGGCAAAATCAGCATCAAATATTATAAATATTTTAAGTTACATTGATCTAATTTTAATAATGTTTATTGTATTGTTGATTGTATTTTAATATTATTTTGTTATTCATTGTATTTTTATACTATTTTACGTTCACTGCCCAGAGAGCTATTGCTAGTCGGGCGGTATATAAATTTAATAAATAATAATAATAATAATAATAATAATAAAAGAGGAGAGCATCCAGACAGCAGGAATGAAATTCCAGTCCTGTATACACTCGCCTGGAAGGGAGCTCAGTTGACTGCAGGGTTTTGTAATCTCCGGTGCTGTTGTAGCAAGATAGCATAAAACTAAGTAATAGATTTTATTATGTACTCTGCAGTTTTGTCAGAGGGGGTGGCAAGCTGCCCTAGGGATGCCAACTGATGTTGAAGTACCAATCCTAGAAAATGAAGAAACTGACCCCATTGGGCTTACTTCCAAGTATAAGGTTGCGCTGGAGAAACCTATTGGAATGATATTATAGCCTTCAAAAGACATCTAAAGCTGCAATCTCCTGCACACTCAACCTGGCGGAAAGCCCCACTGAACACCATGGGATTTACTTCTGAGTAAACATGCATAGGATTGCACTGTAAAAGCTGATAGGATCTCACCAGCCCATCTGCTCTCTTCCTCCACCCAGGTTGCCAGGTCCTAACCCTCAAGACAGTGAACCTTTTCCGGAAGTACATATCTGTCCTAGACGCCCCCATCAGTTACCTCTGGAGCAAAGATGTCCTCTTTGTGCTGACAAAAGAGGAAGCCGACTTGGCCAAGGTGAGAGCCTCACATGGGCAAACATTCAACCGACAGGCGGTTGGGGGTCACCACCGAAAAGGCCAGGGACAAAAAAGGCTTCCCTTATTCTCTGCCCTCCCTTTCCATATCCCCAATTGGACCTTTCCTAATGGCTGCACCCAGAGCATCCCTTTGAGGTCTCTGTAGGCCTGACTCAAGTTGCAATGATAAACGGGGACATCGTACTCTTATCCTTCCAGAGAGCCATGCAGTGCCACCGCAGCCAACTCCTCTGGTTCCGGCGCCTCTATGTGGTCTTCTCACGCTACATGGTGATCAACTCGCTTCGCGTCCTCTAAGGAGAAAAGGACTTCTCTCAAGACACCAGGAGCGATTGTGGAACCAAGAGAGGCTGAAGGAGAGTGGTTCTCCTTAAGGCTCTCACTGAATCAAGGAACGGAACAGCACCCTTCACCAGACACTGGTGGATAGGAAACACGCAGCCAGCCACCCAAGCCTGGTGTGCAGTTTTCCATGCGGCTGTGCACGGTCTTCCATGCGGCTAAGTGAGTGTTTTTTTCCATCCAGCTGCCATATTGCTGAGATGACAGAAGTCAGGGAAACTCATGACAGGTCTGCATCCGTTTCCACAAAGATAAGCAAGATGGAACCTCACAACATGCTGTACGTTAGACCAGAGAAAGGGGTGAGAGGGAGCATCTCTTCCAAAATCATTTCTGTTTACCTTTTCTTTTACAAGAATATAAATTTTTTATTGCATTTACGAACCACTTCCTAGAAAAAAATCTGGAAGTGATGAACAATAAAAACATCAACAATAAAATTTTCATATATAAAAGCAATTAAGAATTAACTTGAAATAATACATAATAACTGGATAACGTCAAGTGTGGAGGTTAGTGGGGGGGGATAGGTATCTATTAGGACGGGGGGAGAGACCAGCAATAGGTGGAACCAGAGCCAATGACAGGCAGAGCAAAAGCCAATGAGAGGTGGAGACTGGCTGAGGGTGGACTGAGATGGTTGGGGCAGTGCCCCATCTTGCCCAAGTGGACCGGCCTCCACTGTGGAGACTATTCTGCTGAAACAGTCACCAAAACTGAATATTGCTTCCCATCCTAGCCCAGTAATTTAATGGAAGCCCCCAGCGGAATACATGGAAGGTAGGCTTGAAAGACACATCGTCAAAATCTCTCATTTGCTTTGAACCTCAGCAGGTGATCCTTGGGTCAGTCACACTTTCTCAGCCTGACTTGCCATACAGGCTTCTTGCGGAGATCAAGCGGGCGCAACCTTCCCACGCACCACGTGCTGAGCTTCTTGGGAGGAATAGGCAAGACAGCAAGGATGGGGAGGGTGCCACCTTCCACATTGGCCTCCAGTTCCTATCTTCCCTGACCACTGGCCATGCCAGTTGGGGCTGCTGGCTGCTAGAGGTCAACAACCCTCCAGATGGCCACAGGTTCTGTGCATGTGTTTACAGGACCAGTGTAGCATAACAGCCACTACAGTGAAAGAGCCAGGTTCAAAGTCTACTCTGCTGCGAAGCTCTTCTTGGGTAGCGTTGGGCCATGCACTACCTCTCTCAGCCTAACCCACCTCACAGGGCTGTTGTGACGAGAAAATGTGGAGAGGAGAAGAGAACCGGGTAGGCCCACCTGGAGGAAGGGGCGGGACAAAAGCACAAATTGATAAAAACATGATTAGCCACATTGAGGATCTGGCCTTCAATCTCCAAACCTCATCTACCTAGTCGTACTTCATTAGTTGAACCCAAGACCTGATAGGCTACATTATTTCCATCCAGGACCCTGCATATGTCTTATGCTTCCAGCCTCCACCTTCACTTTACTTTGGAGTCCCGAGGCCCAGGAACCACCACTCCTGCCCACCTTGTTTCTGTGTCTTTCGTTAAAGCCCACCGGGAACATAGGAAGCTGCCTTTTCTCAAGTCAGACCGCCGGTTTGTTTAGTTCTCTAGTGGCAGTGGCTCTACGGTCCTGATTCCATTCAGACTAGCTTCCAGGTAGGAGAATAAGCAGCAGAGTATGGTTTGTTTTACAAAAATACAAGTTTTATTTCCCAAATGTATTTGAAATGGGGATCTCTTGCTGAGCAATCCCGGACAGATGGGCTGGGGGGGGGGACAGGGAGGAGAAGAAAACCACCAGCTCTGGGGCATCCACGATTCCAGAATAAGCTGGGTCACTGTTTGGACATGCACCTGATGGAGGGGTGGGCCTTCACAGCTTTCTCCCATTCCTTGCCATTGATCGCCTCCACGGTGACGCTGCTCACAGTTCCCTCATCCAGGCAATGCGGAGCAATGCCTGAAAGAGAGAGAAGCCGTATCAGACAAAGCAACTCTACGACTCATAGAAACGTTCCCCGATGCCCTGAACGGTTGTATTACCATATGCACCAGGTATGGTGAACCTGCGCCACATGGATGTTGCTGGACTCTCAACTCCCAGCAACCCCCCACAGGCAGCATGCCCAGCCACTGAGGATTATTGGAGTTGGAGCCCAACAACGTTTAGTGGGCACAGGTTCACCATCCTTGGTATGTACTGATAGTGAATTCAGTTCTTCAAGTGCTAGCCTTAAGGAATTATTCATACACAGGAGGGAGGTATTGGCAGAATTGGGGGAATTGACAAGGTTTGGAAAAGTACAAAGATCTTTTAAAAATAACCCTTGAGGGGCACTCCCCCCCCCCAAAAAAACAGCCCTATTAGGATGTAGCATCCTCAGCAAGTACAGAATGCCGACTGCTTGATTAGAGGGTGGTGAAGAAAAATTGGGTGGGAGAGGGAATGGAACCCTGAACAGGAGCACTCCACACAGCAACCTTTTGTTGCAGGTCCCACTTGTTTTTTATTGTTCCCTCGGTATCGCTTGGTGAAAGCTACGCAGAAAGCAAAGCAAGACCCTTCTCAAGCCCGCCCCACATCTGCTGCTAACCATTCCGTACCATAGCCATCTGGATTGGAGCGGGGCGTGTAGAAGCTCTGGACGCCACACGTCTTGCAGAACGTGTGCTGGGCACAGTGGGTGTTGAAGGTGTAGGTGGTGAGGCTGTTGGTGCCCTTTGCAAAACAAAACAGAGCATCATCACTGAGCATTTCTATACAAAGTGCTTTGTCCAGTGTGCAGAAAGCATTTTGCATCAATGACTGCAGGAATCCTTGCAACGCCCCTGTAAGGTAGGTCCATATTGGATAACTGTAATGCACTCTCTGTGGGGCTACCCTTGAGACTGGTCCAGAAGCTGCAGATGGGGCAGAATTCAGCGGCTGAGGTACTGACATGAGCTTCTGGCTGGGCACACATTAAAACTGGGTTGAAAGAACTGCTCCGATTATTAATATAGCATCAATGACTACTAGCCAGGTTGGCTATACTTCTCCCTCCACTGCTGGAGGCAGTATGCCTCTGAATGCAAATTGCTGGGACTTGCGACTGTCTTCACGCATGGCTGGCGGGCTTCTCATCATGGGCATCTGGCTGGTCGCTGTGAGAACAGGATGCTGGACTAGATGGACTTTTGGCCTTATCCAGCAGGGCTCTTATATATTAAGATACAAAGCTCTAAACATACAGGTCCTCTAAAGGAGCACCTTCCCCTATATAAGACCATCAGAGGAGACCTTGCTGATAGGGCCATGACCAGCTGAATGTCACCTGGCAGCAATATGAAAGCAGGGCTTTCTTTGTGGTGGCTCCTAGCCTGCCATGCCCTCGCCCGTTATTCAGGAAGCACTGATGGTTGGGTGTGTCCATCATTTAGTGAAAACTTAATCTGCTTGGACTTCTCCCTGACCAGAAGCACTCTGACCTGCACAGAGAACAGAAAGACAAACAGCTCTCCATAATACATACATGAGATATGGTTTCCCTTGTTTTAAAGGCCACCTCCTTCCCTACAGACCCTCTCGGGTGTTGAGATCAGAAGAGGGGGCCCTTTTGGTAGTTCCGCCACCCTCTGATATTTGGGGGCCTGTGTCCTAGGAGAGGGCATTCTCTGTGGCAACCCCCAAGTTGTGGAACTCCCTCCCCACTGAGGTGTGTCTGCAGGGGTGTAGTCATCCAGGGTCAGGGGGGTTGTGCCATAGACCTGTTACTTTTTTGGGAGCAGGGTCCCAACCAGGGTGCTATGTATGAGCCAATCAGCATGAAAGGAGTGTTAGCCACTGAGAAGACTCTTCTCAAGAGCTAACACACAGCCTCCCCTTTCATGCAGATTGGCTCCTAGGGATGTCTGTTATAACAGCGTGTGGACTCGCAAGATGACAAGGAGAGCAAGTAAGACGAGAGAAAGTGGAAAAGGGAGCACGGCTGCGAGGCAGTGTGGCATGACTATCATGAAGGGATCCTGCACTTCTGAATTTGCCGCTACACCACTGTGCGTCTAGTAACTTCATTGTACACCTTTTGGCAAATGCTGAAGACACACCTCTTTACCCTGGCTTGCAACCCTTTTAGGACCCACCCTATTTTCTGTGGTATTTCTGTGGTTGTTCTTCAGTGTTTTTAATTACGTGTTTTTAAATTGTTCTAACCCACCCTGGGGCCTTTGGGTAATAAAGGGCAGGTAATAAATTCCAATAATAATAATTCAATTATTTTTAATATGTCATTTTACTTTTGTAAACCACTGAGATTTTTGTTAGGATCGGTGGTGTAGATATATAAAAGAGCAGGAAAGAAATCATCCCAGCATTGCAGATGGAGGGATGGCACATAAAGACTTGAGAGAACAGCCCAGCAGATGGGAGACTGGGCTCCCCCAGATGCTAAAGGACTTGAACTCCCAGCAGCAAGAATGGCCAGTGGACAAGGATGATGCTGGGAGTTTGTAGTGCAAAAACATCTGGAGTGCTACAGGATCCACGCCCGTATTTGAAATAATTTGTGGCCAAGATTTGAGTTTCGAACAGATACTTGCACTGTGGACACACTAGTCACTTCAAAAGTAGCTAAAATGGTTTTTCTGGCTGCGTTTTGATGCGTCCCTGCCCTCGTCTGTACACACCTCCCATTCCCCACTGCCGACTTCAGACCTTTCAGGACAGCCCACAAGAAAGTGTTGGACCTGTTGCTGTCCAGTTGTGAAATATATCTGAAGCTGATTAAAAACAAATTAAAAACAAAAAACTGCACTCCAGCTGATCCAGCCAGGTTTTAAAGTAACAAGGGGCGGAGTTTGACCAGCGTGGCGTGCCGTTTTCAGAAAACAGGTGGAGATGCACTGAAACAGGCACAACAATAAGTGCAACTCTATCCTTGCTGTCTTTTTCTAAACTTTTACACCTTTCAAATATACGTGTATAAATAGGGTTTGGAGGATGTGGTTCAGATTTGGGGGTGGGGGCTTATGTACATATAATATTTGTGGTTTCAGTGTAACTGATGTCATTTTCCAATGTATCTATGTTGCCTGTTCATTTGTGTTTGCAGCTGCTGAAGACGGAGTCGTGTCGAGCTACAGTGAAGAGTTCTTGTATCAGTCTTCAATCTCCTTTTTTTTTTTGCATTGTTCATGCAGACTGCTGAGATGAGGAGTCCCTGAACATCTGAGCGGCAGCCGCAGGTTCCACACACACCCAGAGCCCTGAAACAGCTGCTGCCAGCCGCTTTCATTGCCAAGGTGAGATCTGAACCGCCAGCTTATTCCTTGATAGGCAGCCAAGTTTCTTTGCCACTTCTGCCCAGCCACAGAGGGCAAAGGGCAGCAATGTGCAAGGGGCAATCGCAGTTGTAGGTGGAGACTGGCAAATGAGCAGTAAGGAACAAAATGAGGAAAAGGTGTGAATCCAGCCTGTGTCACACCTCGACCGGCTCACCAGCTTACCTTCAGCAACTTGAAGTGTGAGGCAGGAACAATGAAATGCTTGTTTTGCTTCTTGACACAGATGCTGCAACTGGAAAGTACGGGGCAGGGAGGGAGAGAGAAAAAATATGAATAACTCGGGACCTGGTTACCCGAAAGACCATCTGCCCCTGTGCAGACCTCTAAGATTGCTTAAATCAAACGCTCCCAAACTGGAAGGACTTGAAGCCTCTTGTGGTATGATACAATTTGGCAGTTGGCACTGACAGAAAATTTTGCACAAAAGATAAAGATTGCAAAAGGTAGAAAACGAAAGGACATGTTTGTCGCAGAACAGTGTAGTTTTTATTTTCCATGCTAATGAGCCAGACTGCAATATCCAAGGTTCCCAAGGTTTTCCTCAATCTATGGATTTTGTAAAGGCGAATCGCTCTTTTTTTTTCTTTGTATCTTGGTGCAGAAAAAAATGTATTTTTCAATATACTTTTGTTGATTCTCAGTGGGCAGCCAAGATATTCTTAATTTCCTGTTTTTGTACCCTGCAGTTTCAGTTGTTATATCTAATTTTTTTTTTTAAGTTCCCAGACTGGTCCGCAAGCTTCATTCAGGTGGCCCACGGCATGTCCACATAAAATATCCATCTTGATTTTTAACTGTCTTTTTATTGTTTCTTTTATTTCATACAATGTATTTCATTGTATTGCAATTTGAATTCTGCGGAATGTAAATTGCAACAGAATAAAACAGAATCTAAGAAATAAAACAGCAATCAAATTGCTACAACAGCAGAAAAAGATCAGCAATTTTCAAGTGGTCTGTGGAGGGAAAAGGCTTGGGAACCACTGATTTAGATTCTTTCAGGATATTCTACTAGTGGCACCGCATCCTACAGAATATCACAGGGCTTTGACCTGAAAATGGGTGTTTTCTGCTGTTCTTCTTTGGTGGAATGTCTTTCCCTCTGCTAGACATTTCTGTAAATATAGTTTGGGTAGACCTGTATTGCAAATTTTGGATAAGTGCAAATTATGATAGATGGCAGAGTTCCTGTCCTCATACTGTTTCAGAAAGTGCAAATTTGATCATTCGCAAACTGGGTTGATTTCCCCCCCATCTCTACACTGATTGTGGGGCATCTGTCCCCACAAGCGCAAAGATCATTATGCTGAGGAAGGCATTTGTTTCTCGAGGTACATTTTTTATGCTCCAAAGGAAAACAAACAACAAGCCCTGGAATTAGAAGTGTAACTCCGGCATGAAATCTAGGCAGGATGGCAAAGCCACACATTCCAGGCACAATGCTCTCCACTTGCAGCTGCTGCGTAGTCATGCTTTTACACCCACAAGCTCGCTGGGTGTTGATGTGCTTCCTACAAGCTTCTCACAAACCCCCCTCGAAAGGGGAAAGTGTCCATGGGGAAGGAAGAGGGATCACTCACTTGCAATCGAAGACATGGAGGTCGGCTGACGCCCAGACCTCAAAGCGGACGGCTCCACAGTGACAGCCCCCCGTGTGTTTCACCAGGCCCTGGTACTCGCTAGAGAAAGGGAGAACGGAGATTTGTCACTGTCTGTTCTGTTTCTGAATCAGCAATCCTTGCCCAATTTAATTATCATTTTTGGAACCACTGGAAGGCAGAAGTGCTTTGTGCCTCTCACTGGGGGAGAAAAGCAACATGCTGTGGCCCTCAAGCAATCTGGTGAGCTTCTTTAATAATCCCATGGATTAATAACAAACTCTTGCCCTGAGTATGGATCCTTCTGTTGCCAAAATGGCACAGGGGGGACATATTGGCAGATTCAGGGGGCAATCCCAGGGTTTACAGAATTACAGAAAAATCTTTGGGGGGGGGAACCCTAAATGGGTGGACATGCACACACACACCGAAAATACCCCAATGAGGGCTGAGCATGCTCTGTGGCCACAGAATGATGACTGATTTCAGGCAGGGGAACAGAAAACCACTCAGGGACGGAATGGAGTCTTCTGGAAAAGAGCATGGCCGGCTGGGCAGCCCCCTGAACAACAGTTCATTACTGATCCCTATGGCCTCATGTTCCTCCAGCTCTTTTGCCCTCGGCCCGTTGTTTATCTTTAGCCTAAACGGACTTTTGTGTAACTATTTAAGGCTGCAATCCTAACCCCACGTAGCTGGGAGTAAGCCCCACTGAATTTGACAGGACTTACTTCTCAGCAGACGTCGTTAGGATTACACCGTAAAAAGATAGACCTGGGAATGCCATCTCATCTATCATCACTGTTACTAACGTTATGACTGCGATCACTACTAGCAGAAGTGGTGGCAATATATTATTACTACTATGAATTATATTGTGAAATCTACCACTTCTGGCACGTGGTTGTGATTTGACAACACTATCAGCACCAATAGCAGAGTCCTTTTGTTAAGATCAAGCATGTGTAGTTAAAATCACAGCGTCAGAAGAGTCGTGCAGCCCATCCAGTCCAGCATCCTGTTCTCACAGTGGTCAGCTGGATGTCTCTGGGAAGGACCTGAGCGCAGCAGCAACTCTCCTCTCCTGTGGTTTCCAGCAACTGGGATTTGGAAGCATGCTGCGCTGATACAATGCCGTCCTTTTGACATGACGCATTATGGCATTTCATAAAGAATAGGAACAGAAGAAGTTGTAGTGTGTACACTGATTGGCAGCAGCTCTCTAGGGTTTTAGGCAGGGGTCTCTCCCAGCTCTACCTGAAGGGGATTAAAACTGGGACCTTCGCCATGCAACCAGGTGTTGAGCTACAGCCCTTCAAAGAGGGATAGCTCTCTGACCCAATGAGCTTCCAATCTACGTTTTGGCCGTGGAGGCGAACAGAAAGAAAACAGAGAAGGAGTGGCATGCAGCGGAGACAAAAACGAAACATTTAGTGTGACGAAATGTTACCCCAGCCTTTGCCAGCCTGATGCCCTTTCTCAGATGAAATATCTAGATATCCGACACACAGCTCTCAAGGGGCACTAAGACAGGTATGTGACCTGTTTTTAGTGGCTTCGCATTTTATCTTTAAAATTTAAATAGTGCAAGGGAGGCTTGTGCAATTGAGATGTCACGTTTATTTATTTATTAAATTTATACCCCCACCCTTCCTCCCAGAAGGAGCCCCGGGTGGCAGGTTTTAAGATACTTACAAATATTTCAATTTTTAAAAAATCCAAGTAAACCTTTGGTTTTATTGTTTATTCCAGCTATTTATATACTGCTTAATCACCAAAGTGTTTAAACATGTATATGTAATTGTGATTAACAAAACAGAGGTTTTTATTGTATTAACAAAACGTTTCAGCTTCCACCTTTGTTAATGTGATAAAAACCTCTGTTTGGTTAATCACAATTACGTTCATATATATTTTTAGGTGATTAACAGAATCCTTATAGGGATCCAGAGCAAGCTTGAGTGAAGTTCTGTTTGTTGCTTTCAAAACTGTCTTATGTGTGTGTGTGTGTGTATATATATATATATATATATATATATATATATATATAAACAGTGAATAGTATCAATTAAACTTAAGCATAAAGCACAGGATTTGTTTGACTATAGCGTTGAAATCACGTATAGTAGGTCTTTCTTTCTTCCTAATCAACACATTTCAGGTCAAATGCTTTTAGCTACAGGGGGAGGTGGGGAGGGTTTTGAGATTCCCATTCCCAAAGCGTTACAGGGCAAATCTCTAACCATGTAACCATGTCTCCTCAGAACTAAGTCCTACTGAACTCAATGAGGCTGACCCCCAGGCAGCAAGTGCCGTTAGGACTGCGTCTTCCAACACGCCTTTTAAGTAGATCACTTTATCCCGGTCTGCATCTGAATTGCCACTGTTTTTAATTTGTTTTTAAAGATGTTTTATTTTAAAGATGTTTTAAAACATGATTTTTAGTGTTTTATCACAGCTGTTTACCACCCTGGGCTCCCTTTGGGAGAAAGGATGGGATATAAATTTAATCACCCCACATCACATCTTCAGGGGAGCATCAAATTTCCCTCACCCCCGGACATTTAATTAAAAAAAAGAAATCCCGACAAAACCGCGTTCTTGATTTAAGGGGGGGTCTTCTGCTTAGAAGGGCGGGGCTTCCACCACGTAGTGGCCCCTACATTTGCAGAGCCCCCGAAGCACCCCCAAAACAAAGCGCTTCCCCCAAACGGGAGGAGGCGGCTGCAGCCAGCAAGTCAACCGCGGGTGATTGGCGCTTTCATTGTAGGGGCGCGCAACGAAACCAAACCCTCGCGAGCCATGCACACTAAAGGGGGGTCGGGGCCCGGATCGTGCCCCTTGCCTCCCCTTTTACTCACAAGGTATCCAGCAAGAGCTTGGCCGCCTCCTCGCAGCTCACCCTCTGGCGCTTTTGAAACTGGAGCCAGCGTTCCTTCTGCGCCCCCAGGGCCAGGGCGCACAGCTCGTCCGGGCTGGCGCCAGGCGCCGGACGCTCCGCCGCCTTCGGGGGCTTCTGGATCGGCGGCCCCTTGCCCTTGGAGGCCCGATCCCGGGGGGAAGGGATCGAGGCCGGAGGCGGAGGCTTCCTCCCCCCAGACGGGGGGCCTTTCCGCGTCGCGGTAGCGGCCGGGGTCTTCCTCGCCTTCCCCATGCTTTGGTCGCTCCGTCCCTGCTGCGCTCCCGGGCTTGGCCGCTCGACGGAGCTCCAGAGCCGCGCCAGCTCCTCGGATGGAAAGCCACGTGGAGAGAGGAAAAGGCGAGGGGGGGGGAAGGAGCTGGGGGAGGGGGCTCCTTTGGGGCTGCCATTCCCCAAACCCCCAAGCTGGCAAAGGCGTAGCAAGCACTGAGCCATATGTCGGCCAATAGTCATACCGCCTTTATCAGCACCGACTGGGGAAAAAAGGGGCACAAAATTAAAGGACGGTGCAAGCTTCCGAGTCCTGCAGAGTTCTTCACCAGGCTAGCGTTAAGCAAAGGGCAGGGGTGGAAATGCGGGGGTGGGGGAGAGGAAAGAAGCTGGTTTGATATGGAAGGCACCCGAGTGCCACCCTGGGCTCCCTTGGGGAGGAAGGGCGGGATGGAAATTGAATAAATAACAAGTAAAATTCTGCACTGAGTCTTTAAGATGGTGCATGAGGAGGAGATGGCAGGTTTGCCACAAGAGGTGGGGGTGGCCGCTGTTTGATCCGGCTTGAAAAGGGGGTTGGACACCTTCATGGAGGAGGAGGGGGGTCTGTTGTTGCCTACTAGGCATGCAGGCTCCGTGGAACCTCCAGGGTCAGAGGTAGGTTATCCCTGAATACATTTGGTACCTACGGAAGGCCTTCCTGTCTTGCCAAGTCAACATCTTTCCCAGCCTGCATCTGTACTGGAATTGCTTTTCAGAGGTTGCCATTGCTTTGTCGTTTGTGCGTTGGTTGCCCAGGACTCCTTTGGGAGGAAGGGCGGGATATACATTTCATAAATGATTGCAACAAAACAATGAGGGATTGCACCATCATCTGGATGCCATGGGTTTCGATCAAGCCTTCTGGCATTTGGTCTTGTATGGAAGGAGCACAACGCACCTGGTCCAACAGACCAGGCCGGTCCATCCTGTTCCGCCCTTGTCCAGCCTCACTCTTCCAGGAAGCCAACACAGGCAGAACAGGCAGGCATCAGTCCTCCCTCACTGCTGTTCCCCAGAACCTGGTGTTCAGGGGTATCCTTTTGCTGGATGTGGAGGTTCCACTTAGGCTGATGGCATTTGTGACTTTCTTTGTGACAACTGGCTGAGTGAGCTTAAAGCCAGTTGGTCTTGCCTCTGAACAGGATGCTAGATGCCTGAGGGTTGGGACTAGAGATGTTTATGTTTGTTTGTTTATGATTAATTAAATGTTTATACCACCCCATAGCCGAAGCTCTCTGGGCGGTTTACAACATAAAAAATCAATATACAATAAACAGTTCATATTTGGTACAATTAAAAGGAAAACAATACATCACATTTTAAATAAACATAACTAAACAATAAATCTCAACAATGTACATAACATAATAACAGAATAAACAAACCG
This sequence comes from Rhineura floridana, assembly GCF_030035675.1. Classification (NCBI taxonomy): domain Eukaryota; kingdom Metazoa; phylum Chordata; class Lepidosauria; order Squamata; family Rhineuridae; genus Rhineura; species Rhineura floridana. The sequence goes on along the minus strand of NC_084500.1, from coordinate 17,864,239 downwards.
AATATAACAGTTATAAAAATGTCTAAAAATATTCTCCAATATCCCATTCTGTTTCTCCCCACCTAACCCCACCTTCTATAACATTTCACCTAGAGACGTGAAAGCCTTGGGGGGAGGGGAACAGAAGAAATTAGGGGGGGGGAGAAGCAAATCCCCCCATTTTTTTCTGGGCCTTCACATCTCTAGGTGCAACCTTCATCTTTGCCACACTTGCCTGCCTTTACAAGCAGATACACAAGGGAAGGGCCAGTTCTTAGCCACAGACAAGATTAAGTGACAGCTGCGAGGGCGCACTTGAGAGAAGTGGAAATGCTGATTTTTAAAAGGTGGCAACGGAGAGATGTGATTGATCCCTGTAGGATGGAAAGGTTGTGCTTTGGGGGAGTTCTGCCGCAAGAACTTTCAGAGTGGGAGACCCTTGCTCAGTGGGTAGAGCTCTTGCTTTACCCACGGAAGGTCCCAGGCTCAGTGCCGCTGCCTCCAGTTAAAAGCATTGGAGGTGGAGGCTCTAATGTCAGCGGGGCAGTGAATCCGCTCCAGGTTTTAGTCTGAACTTCCAAGGAGCTGTCCAGGGTGCTGACATCAGAGCCTCCACTGGTTAAAAGGTTACTCATGAGGGGATGCGGCCCTCAGGCTTAAAACAATTCCCTACTCTCCTTTTGAAACTGAGCGCCCCCCATTTTTTTATTATTAATAAAATTGGATTTTTTAAAAAAAGGAAATAAAATTTAAGCAACATTTAAAATGATGGCAATTTTTTTTAAAAAAATTAAAAAATTAAAATGAGCAGCCCCAAACATTGTGTCTGTTCCTCAGAGAGGAATTGCCCCAGCCCACCTGGTCATTTTGCTCCAACCATTTTTGCCTCTAGCCCCACCCACCACTGGCATGTGGCCCCTTGAAGTTTGCCCTGAAGAAATCTGGCCCTAGGGATGAAAAAGATCCCCCACCCCTGCTTTTTAGGATCACAAAGAGCCAGTGGTTAGACTAGAGTGTTGGACTAGGACCTGGCAGAGACCAGGGTTCTAATCTCTGCTCAACCATTAAGTCCATCAGGTGACACTGGGCCAGTCACTCTCAGTGTAACCTACCTCAAAGGGTTGTTGAGAGGAAAAAATGGAGGGGAGAAGTGTGAATGCCACCTTGAGCTACTTGGAGGAAAAGTGGGGTATAAATGTAAGAATTAATAAATGAAGCCTCTTGCCAAGGCATTCTATATGTTGCAGGAGTGACTCAGCTGTAAATTAGATAATCCGTGCCTTCCTGCCAACCTCATGTCAACAGGTCCTCTCACGCACCCATTCACTTCCTGTGGCTCATTTAATGGGGGGAATGAGATCACCACTAATCATGAGAACCGGATGTCATGAACCCCAAATCCGAACCCCAGACAGTAATTAGCTTCCGTTTCCCTGCTAGCTCCAGCAGCTCTTCCTGGGAGTCATTTGAAAGCAGCTATTTGTAGGGCTCAGTCAGCTCAGGAACGGGTTTTTCAATGGCAAAGCGCAGCCGTAACAAAGGCAAGTGTGCCTCTGAGCATGTTGTCTGCTGCATGAGAATATCCCAAGCCTTGATGGTGGCTGGGGCACATTCCTCGGCTGGAGGACTGCATTGCAAAATTCGGAGAGAAGTGTAAATTTTGAAGAGGGGCTGCGTTTTGGTTTGTGTATTGCTTCAGAAAGTGCAAATTAGCTAGATTCGCCTTTACATGTGAACTGAATTGAATTTCTTCCCTATCTGTAGGTGTGGCCCAGTATGGCATTAGCAAGGGTCACAGATGGAAGCTGGACAGGCAGGATGTATCTTGTTTTTTTCAGACCCTGTTACTGGTTACTTGACAGAATACAGGTTTTTTTCTGGTCAGACCTGGGGGGATGTCATAAGGAAACAAGGGTGGGTGAGATCACTTCCCTGGGGGCAAAGCAAGTTAATAAAAAACAGATTCCAGCAGCTGCATGGACTGGCAGGGACTAGCTCAGTGCCAAACTTCCACATCTAAATGACAGGAATGGGACATTCTGGGGGGGAAACGCTACCTGATTTCCACAAGCTGCTTGATCCACCCCCAGGTGATAAATCCATTTTTGAGTCTTCCAATCCCTTAATTCAGATGGAATTCCTGCATTGGCTCAGATGTGTGTTCCATTTAAAAATACCTCACTTTCCGTCCTGATTATGTGCATATATTTGCAGGAAATGTTCAAAGGGACTTTTCTAGCTGAATGAAAAGGTCTCTGCATTAGATGTTCATGTTCTATTGTTTTGAAATCTATCTTCAGTTTTGATCTTCTTAGTGTTTTTACAACTATTTTAATGAGGTGTTCCAGACATGTAAAGGCAACATCAAAATCATCACCAGCTAATGTACAGGCTTCCCACTGGGGCATCTGGTTGGCCACTGTGAGAACAGGATGCTGGGCTAGATGGGCCTCCTTTTGGCCTGATCCAGCAGACCAGGCTCTTCTGATGTCAATGATGGAAAAGGTGCTCAGAGCTCCTTGGAAGTTCCTTTCCAGAAAGAAGGCACAGAGTGAAACACACACACACACACACACACACACACAAATGCCTGAGGGCTACAGAGTCATAGACTATTTAATACTGTAGGAACTGCTTGTAAAAAGGGAAAATAAATGCAAAGTATCTTGAAATAACAAGGCCAGGGTTGGGTTTCCAGCAGGTAGAAAAGGAGCCTGGAATAAGTGCTTTCTGGTGTTGCGCTTCTAAGGAACCCAAGGGTTAACTCCAAAACTTTTTCATTTCACTTAAACCCTTCCGTGTGTATTGACAAATTCCAGTCCACGCCCTGAACTGCTCAGGAGAGATACAGGCCTGAAACACTCCCCCAAGCTAACATAGCTGGTCAAACTTGTTTGCGTTTGATTCGTACCAACCAAGTATCAGAAATAAAAGTCATTTTAAAATATATGTCTTCTCCAGCCACTCCTTGATTTCCATCCCCCACTATCATATTTCAGTGTCTGCTTGTATGTTTTATCAAGATTCTAGTCCTCATTTAACACTCAATACTTGTGTCTTCTCCCTCATCTTTCTCTTAGTCTTATCTCGCTCACTGTTCTGTCCTCCTTTGGGCTTCCAGAGGTGGACTATAAAGTATTTTTCCCTTAGGAGGTTTATCCCAGTCAGATGCATCTCATAGAAATGGCAAATGTATTATTATTAATATTTCAGTTTCTTACTCGCCCTTCACCATAAGGTCCCAGGGCATACTGCAGACATTTAGAAATACAACATTAACATCAGTTTAAAATAAATTACAGTCAAAAGACTGTAAAGGGCTTGCTAAATTCCCATTTAACAACAAGGGCACAGTTTGCTTCCCGTCAAAACAGTCTGTTTTCTCCATCGGTAAGACCTCTGAATGGAAACATGGAACAAAATATTCTTGTGTCCCAGAATAAGAACAGAAGAGAATGACCTTGGCTGAATCAGGCCAGAGTTTAGTTGCACAGCACTTTGCCCTCAACAGTGACAAGCTGGGAAGGCCAGACGTTTACTGTATTGGTTTTTCAGCCCTACGAGGAATTCTTCAGAACCGTTCAGCCCAGCCAAGCCGATGGGAGTGTAGTCCAGAACATCTGGAGGGCACCAGTTTGGCAAACACTGTAGTAGGAGAGTATTCTGATTGGGAGAAGAAGGGAAGGCATCAAAGGGCGAAAAGAAAGGTCTAGAAATTGTGTTACCTCATGACATTCAAAGTTCACTTCTAAGGATAAGCTGTGGCTCAGCACAGTAGGTATAAAAGTACCGTTCTCCCCCTTGCCCTTGTGCTATCTTAATAGGCATGCTGACATGGCAGTGACTCAGCAGAACGAGATTTCTGGGAGAGCTGCCCGCTTTGTGATTCAGGCCACTGGGCAGTGATGCCAAAAAGGCATCCAGCCCCCACGTGGGATGCCACCCGCCTGCAACGAGCGGCCGTCGTGCAAGGGAGCCATCTGTGACCTTGTGTCATTCCTGTTCCATTTGGACAAGGGGTTGTTCCCGGTGGAGGCTACTGGCCTCCTATCTGATTAGACTCTGGCCGCTGAAGGAAGGAAACTAGGTTGGAATGAGGCATGTACACTCATTTGTCCAAATGTCCTGCATACATTTTTTAAATTAAATTTAAGAACATCAGAGGAGCCTGGTTGTTGGATCAAGGCAAAGGGGTCCCCATGCGGTCCAGCACCCTGTTCTCGCAGTGGCCAACCAGATGTCCCAAGGGGACACCCGCAGGCAGGACCTGAGCACAACAGCAACTCTCCGCATGTGTGATTTCCCAGCATTTGGCATTCAGAGACCTCCAACATTGGACAGAGAACATAGCCATCATCGCTAGTCGCTACTGAAAGCTTTATCCTCCATGAAGTTATCTTGAGATATAAGAATTTGTGCAATGAAGTTGAAGGTTGATGCAGTTCTCAGTATCTTAATATCTCCCACAAGGTTAGCCGTGTTGGTTTATACAAGCAGCAAAACAATCTGCAAATGTCTACGTCAGTAGCGTCTTGGCAAGTCTGCCGGCACTACGGTTAGGGTCAGGGTGCTCTTTGCTCAGAAATGGAGACAATAATCAAGAAATCAGAAGAAAGCTAGGACTGGGGAGGGCAGCTGTGAGAGAACTAGAAAAGGTCCTCACATGCAAAGATGTATCACTGAACACCAAAGTCAGGATCATTCAGACCATGGTATTCCCGATCTCTATGTATGGATGTGAAAGTTGGACAGTGAAAAAGGCGAATAAGAGAAAAATCAACGCATTTGAAATGTGGTGCTGGAGGACAGCTTTGCGCATACCATGGACTGTGAAAAAGACAAATAATTGGGTGTTAGAACATATTAAACCAGAGCTGTCACTAGAAGCTAAAATGATGAAACTGAGGTTATCATACTTTGGACACATAATGAGAAGACCTGATTCACTAGAAAAGACAATAATGCCAGGAAAAACAGAAGGGAGTAGAAAAAGAAGAAGGCCAAACAAGAGATGGATTGATTCCATAAAGGAAGCCACAGACCTGAACTTACAAGATGTTAACAGGGTGGTTCATGACAGATTCTCTTGGAGGTCACTGATTCATAGGGTTGCCATAAGTCGTAATCGACTTGAAGGCACATAACAACAACAAACTATATAAAGGTGACTGTTAGAAGGAGAGTTTAACTTCCATTTGGGAGCTTTAAATCCTAATAAACGTCAACACTGCCAGCTTAAGTTCAGTATTCTGCTAACTGGACGAAGCAGGAACACAAGAGATAGTTTATTAACATGTTTAAGGGTGATTGTTGTTTTGCAGGGGGGGAAAGGGGGAATGGTGAGTCATTAACACGACACCTTCCAGAACAGAAAGTGTTGCCTGAGCTATGTTTGCTTCAAGCATATTCAATGCCACACTGAAAAATAAATGGATCCCAAAATGCAGCTGTGACCTGACAGCACATTTTTGGACACATTGTTGAATCAATGTTGGTTTAGATTGGCCTATCCAACCTTCCAGGTTTCACAGAACCCTTCAGCAGGCCATGTGATGATCTCTGTGAAACTAGAAAGTTGGCATATCTTTCCTCTGATTTATTGGACAACAACGCTAGTGTAATTTTTAACCCATGAACACCTCCTGCAGCTTTCAAATGAAATTATTGTTTAGAAACAAGTGACATTAAAAAAAAAATCCATTTTCAAATGCTAGCTGCCCTGTTCAGTCACACCGAAATCCGTGAGTCTGTGTGTGTTTTACTGGAAATATCTCATATTTATTGCAGTCCCATTTTTGGTTAGCAGACATTTTGGCCAATGATTCAGACCTGCCCCAGATAGACTTGTCTGGGCACGTTAAAGAGTTCATCTCATAGCTGGCATTTCCAAGCTGTTAGATCACATGAACTCAGCTTTCAGCTGCTCAGAAAGAAAGAAAATACACAGCCCTGTGAGTTTCGCCCAAGTGCCTGGGTCAAAACAAGGCCAAAACAGGGCAAACACGGAAAGGGATATTTATTTTTTCCACCTAATTCTAAAAATTAAACATAATTCTCCATCCTTGCAGAGATGGCTGAATACCACCAAAAATATCAGGTTGTATCCAGTGCTAGTCATAGTGTAGACTCATGGGCATGACAAACCTAGATCCATCCATTTCAATGGGTCTACTCTGAGTACAGTATTGCTAACATTGGATACAAGCCATAAAAATGCAACAGATATTTTTCAAAGCCTGAAAAACTTTGCAAAATTGTCATCAGGAAGAGAACAACAGAATCCAAACAAGGAGAGTCTGTTGGCATTTGTGCTGTGAGGGGAAGACAGTAGTTTCTGTAATCCACACAAGTTGAGTTCTCCTGGGAAATGAATGCTGTGCCAATCCAAACATTATCTGTCTTTGTCCGAAGCAAAAAAAAAGAGGCAGAGTTAAAAACAAAAATGAAAAAGTATAAATTATCCGCAGGAAATACTCCCACCTCCACCCAGTCAAAACTGGCCTTCTTTGAACAGCAATCCTGTGTGCAACCACAAAAAGAAATCTGAGTGTTTTCACCCACTGCATTCTCTTAACTGCTTTTCTGAGGAAAAAACAAACCATACACTTGCTTTTTAATTGTGCAGAAAAACATGTCATTAAGTCAGCAGTGGGGGATTCTGCATGCACCCTTGTGACTTGCCTGCATACAAAATCTGTGTACAAGAACTTTCCTGTAAACACACACCAAACCTCCTATCGAAAACAAATTAGATGCTTTTATAATGCTACCCAGTGACCTAGTTCCTAAATGCCCTCATTTTTTTCTTTCTGGGAAATCCTAAAGCACCAACATGATCAAGCTGGTCATAAGATCTGGATATTTATTTGTCAGCCTTGCAATGATTGATGTGCTACAGTCAGCTGGTGCTTGTCAGGCATTTAGTCACCCAGAATTCTCAGCGTAATATATAAAAGGAAACATGTCGTAAAGGCTTTCCAGAGTTGGTCATCTACATTCTAGAGCTTTCCCATGAACGATTTGGCACCAGCTATGTCCACAACATGTGGTGGAACATGAAATGGAAGGTGGACAGGCTTGTCTGTCTCTAGTGAAATTTATAATAAGCATAATTCTAAAATCCTACAGTTTCAAGAATATATTTTTATTTATATCCTTTTTTTTAGCACTAAATGATTAATCGTTGTTACTTGCCCAGGCTTTTAAACCATTTGTGTTTTGAAAAATCTGGCACTGTATGAATTCTGATGGGGCAGCTGCAAATTTGTTTTGTCCCTGCTACAAAAGGAAAGTTTCTATGCTGCATTTGATTGCATTTTGTGTTTTAAATATATTGCATTTTTTTTTCTTGTTGTGTGGGCCACACAGGAAATGTACGCTATTGGGTAGCCTGTTCAAATTTAGTAATTAAATGAAGCTCATTGTGTGACTTTGGGCCAGTCACTACTTTTCAGCCTAACCTACCTCACAGGGTTGTTGTGAGGATTAAAGTGGGGCAGCAGGAGCGTTGCTCCTTGGAGGAAAGGTGGGATGTGAATGTAACAAATAGTACATAAGTATTGGTATCTAATGCTTGAGTTCATCTGCATCACAAGTCAATAGCCTATACTGACAGATGGGGCCACCTATTGATTTGGACTTCTGAGGGGGTCAGTTTGTAAGACAAAATGCAGATTCCAGCCCCCAGACTTGAGGTCAATATAGAAGTTTACACAAGCACAAGGGGACTTTCATATCTATTAAAGTCAGGTTGTAAAGGCGTTTCAAACAAATGAATGAATAACCCAGCATTTTCAAACAATTTTGTATCTAATCCTTTTTTAAAAAAACATATCCATCCTGTTTTCTTCTAGAGACATCCTATTTTTTTTAACAGGTAGTGCTACAATAATAGCATGCATGTGCTATTATGTTGCAAAATTCAGGGTGCTTCATGCCTATAAACCCTAGGCAGGGAAGCTGGTGTGGTATAATTGTTAGAATGGCAATCTGGGAGATCAGGGTTCAAATTTCTGCACGGCCATGAAGCTCCCTGGGTGACCTTGGGCCAGTCACTGCCTCTCAGTCTAACTCTACCTCACAGGGTTGTTGTGAGAATAAAATGGAGAGGGGGAGAACTAGGCATGCCACCTTGAGCCCCTTGGAGGAATGGTGAAATATAAATGCATGCATGCATTCATAAATAAGATAGCTAGTTGCGTGACCACATTTCAGTGTATTCAGCAAGATTTGCATCCGGCTGCAGTATTAATTTCAGGCAGGTTCAGAAGAGGAAACCATTTGCAGGGCCTAGAAAGTTGTTTCTTGCAGAAAGTCAGCACGAGAAAACACCACCTTGAATTTCAAATTGAATTTGAACACTGAGGGTCATTTCATCACTACATAATTATGGCAGGGTGGTGAATAGGTTGAATGCAACAAAGCCCTACTCAGAGTAGACCCATGAGGTTGTACTCAACTTAGTCCTGCTCAAGAGTAGACTCAGTGAGATGAATGAACCTACGTTAGCCATATCCATTCCCTTTCATGGATCTACTCTGAGTAGGACTAGTGCTGAACACCATCCACTGAAATAAGCTTACATAGCTTTGCACAAGTGATGTTTTTGTGTCAGCGATTCCAGGAACAAAAACATAATGGCATCAAGGAGAAAAACATATTTATCTTCCAGGAGTAAGTGCCTCTAGTGACTAGATGGGTCAACACGATAAATATCTTAAGAAATAGACTTGGGTTATTCTTTAACCATCTTTTTCTATGCAGACTAGGTGATAACTGAGTGTGAAAAGATCCCCCCCCCGACACAATTTAAAAATATATTTATAAGAAGAGGGAGTTCTACTGAGCAGGAGTGACTCCATGTTCAAACCTAGAGTTACAGGGCATTTTTGGTGATATTATGTTGTTGGTTTTTGTTTGTGTTCTCTCTCAAAATCCCTTACCCCCCATTTTTTTGCTGATTAGAAATTCTCGTTTCTCTGCTCTTAATTTCACTTTTGACCTTTTTTCACTGTTAGTTTTGTACACCACTGGTGATATCTGGTGTGTTTTCAACTGATGCCTTCCCATTCTTCGTAAAGAAAAGGATGGTATACAAAACTTCTCTATTACAAGAACCAAATACCTTTCAAAAAAAGAAAAAAAGTAGCAGCCCCCGTGACATTACCATTACCATTTGTATGTCGCTCTGGGAGCCCTTTGGGACCGAAGTGCAGGATAAAAACACCTCAGCTAATGACAAAATAGATAAATGGTGAGGGCTTTGTGAAGGGGTGGGGAGCCAAATTCCCCTCAAGGAAAATATGTGTGGAAAGAAAACAGGGAAGGAATTCCTGCCTTCTTTTCTATTATTTTATATATTTTACACTTCTTTTTATACTTCTTCCTTTTGTTTTTGCTGCCTTGCTTTTCCCGTTTTAATTATTGTCATCCCCTCAGAGACCCTTTCCCGCCATTTTGCCCAGTACAAGCCCCCCCCCCGCTCAGAGGATGCCCACCCCCTCCGTCCGTTTGCCGTTTTCTTTCCTCCTCCGCATGCGCAGAGCTACCCCCCCTTCCTCTGCAATCTGCTGCTCTGAAGCGGAGGGCCTTAGCAACAAAGGTGACCTCACTCCGCACCAATCAGCGACGAGTTACTCATCATAATCAACCTAGAGACAGCGTTCCTCCTCCCTTTTTCCCGATTCTTCCAGAGCTTTCTGACCCAAGCGGCTCACTCGGGAGCCAATCAGAGACGGAATTCTTCCTATCTACCAATCTTCGCCTCATAGCTCTTTCATCCCGCCTCTCGTCCTCTCTGAGCGCTAGAGCCTCTTTACCTTTACTTTCATATCCCTCCGCAACTCATCCAGCCTTATTTTATTGTAGGGTGTCTTTACAAAAGACATCAGCGACGTCCTTCCTTATCCTTTTCTTTCCCCCTCAAGAGTAGGGAAGCGGGAAGTCACTCTTTGCTGTTTTGCCGAGGGACTATTTTTCTTGAGCGGAAGGATACCGGACGCCACCGAGGGGGCGGAGCGATGAATCATAGCAGCTTATAAATACCAGTGGGCGAAACCGTGACGGGCATATTCGAACTAAGGGGCTTACTCTCTGAAGTCGGTGGCCGGGTTTGCGTTTCTGAAATTTAACATTTTTTTCTGAGGCGATTCTAGCGAAGCGGTAAGATAGCTGAAGGAGTGTGTGGCTAAAAATGGAGGGGTGAGAAGGAGCCCGCTGTCCGCGGGCGGGCGATGGTTGTTCTCCCTCAGGCGGCGGCTCTGGGGTGGCGTCACTGACGCCCTTTATGGCGAGGCACTGCCTGTGACGGGGAGGGTCGAGAGGATCTCATGGGCAGCGCCCTTCTCCAGAGAGGGGATGGGGTGGCTTCGTGGCGGGCGCGGCTGAGGGAGCGGGGCGCTTCCGGCGCCCGTGAGGTAAACAAGCGCTAAATACGTTGTTTAATTTTAAGGTGTGTCTGATAAAGGTTTTTGGACTGTGTCGCCTCACCAAACGAGGTACAAAGCTGTATAGCCATAGAAACAAAATAAAAGGAAAAAGCCTTTTAAATGGGGGTGGGGGCACATAAATTGGGGACTTGTGTGAAAAATAACTACAAAAATTAAAGAGGGGCCAAGTAAGAAAAATAAAGGGAAATCCTTTTTTTAAAGATGGGCAGAACCCAAAAATTGTAGCGTGTTAAAAACAGGTATAGGTCCAAGTAGGAAAAAGGCCCTTTTTTAAAAAAAATGGGGAAGCACAAAACTTGGAGCCTTGTGTGAAAAGCAGTTATTAATATAAAGAGTCCAAGTAGGAAGCAAAAAGAGTGACATTTGGGGTTTTTTAAAGGGGGAGAGGTGAGTCTTTGGGTCTTTTTTCCCTTTTTGATAATGGCCATTAGTTCTGGCAGTTCCACTATAGTTATAGAAAGATGGTGAAATATCTCTGGGTTGTGTTCAACTCAGTTTTGCTCTTAGTAGTAGTCAATGGACCTAGATTAGTTGTAATCCATTAATTCCAATGGGTCTACTTGAAGTAAAAGTGAGTTGAACACAAGCCATGGCATTCTATGGACTGGCCATAGTAAGAAATTTTATGGGTCTTCTATGAGTCTGCTTTATTTGCTTGCTAAATTTATGGCCTGCCCTTCCTCCCAGATGGAACCCAATTTTCTATAAAAGGAAAATTGGATGTAAAGCATTAAAAGGAAATACAGGGTGGCTTTTGAGGGGAGCTTGTCTGGTGGGTGTGCTTGTGGGCAAAGGCAAGTAAAAATAAACCAAATCAAATAAACGTTCTTGTTTACTTGAGATTACTAAATCTTGAGATAAAAGGGGCTTCAAAAGGTGAGCCTGCTCAGCCCCTTGATGATGCAGTGAACCCAACACCACTTGGGTGTTGTAATAATGGGCTTCCTGTGCCTGTAACAGGCTGGATCAGATGACATTTCAGGGTCTAGGATTTTATGTCAAGTAACAGTTCCTTACCTTGATTTGGTTTACACTTTTAAACCTTGCTTTTCTATCTAGAAACATGGAAGGCGTAGGATGGTTAGTATTTGTTGATGCAACTAATAAAATACTAGACAATTGTACAGCAGATCATCATTAGTTAAGATGGATGGATGCTAGGCATAGTAAATGGCTCTGCAATAGCAGTGTTTTACAACAGCCTCCATATGGAACTGAAAATAGCATGTACCCCTTTAAATTAATGCATTTAATTAGAACATTTCACCAGATTCAGTGGGCATGCATTATTTTCCAATAGTGCCTAAGCTTGCAGGCAGGCTGCTGGCTTCTCTCCTCTTCTGGCCCCCCATTTGTTTTTCCAAGCATGTCAGTAATAAAATTATGAGGTCTTGGCGCTGAAATAACTGTTAAGCTTCTTGAGTGATCTTGAGGTAGTGACTCACAGCCTATATGATCTCATGAGATTTGTTAGGATAAAATGGGGGCATACACCATGTATGGTATCCCAAAATCCTCAGATGCAGGATGGGAGAAAAATGATCTCCTTAATTCAAAATGGTGGGACTTGAACTTCCGATTAAAGAGCTTTAAGGATTCAGCTTTCTGACTGTATTATGCAAGATTTAAGATGGGGTTCCAGTTCAGTTGGTGTGAAGGAAAGCATCTTAAAATTGAAATGGGACGGCAAAATAGTTGAGGAGCAATAGCACAGCATAAAAAAAAAATGGGTTGTCTTGAGGAAATTTTTTTTGCAATGGAATATTTTATATTGTATTGCCTGGAACACAGAATATTTTTTGTTGCCATTCCCCAATGTAGCCATTGGCAATGTTTTGATGATGAGATGGATAGGACTTTGTTATTCCATAAAAGTGTGTTCTGACATAGATTTCTGGTTTTTTGTGTTCATTATTATTGGATAACATTTTTCTGAAATGGCACAATAGGTTGTAGCAATTAAATCTGATAAGGAGGTTCTCATCATGTTGTGTCATTGCAGTTAAAAAATGCAGATCTTTGTCAAGACTCTGACCGGCAAGACCATCACGCTGGAAGTGGAGCCCAGTGACACCATTGAGAATGTGAAAGCTAAGATCCAGGACAAAGAAGGCATTCCCCCTGACCAACAGAGGCTGATCTTTGCCGGCAAGCAGCTGGAAGATGGCCGTACCCTTTCTGACTACAACATCCAGAAGGAGTCCACCCTCCATCTTGTGCTGCGTCTGAGGGGAGGCATGCAGATCTTTGTCAAGACTCTGACTGGAAAGACCATCACCCTGGAAGTGGAGCCCAGTGACACTATTGAGAATGTGAAGGCTAAGATCCAGGACAAAGAAGGCATTCCCCCTGACCAACAGAGGCTGATCTTTGCCGGCAAGCAGCTGGAAGATGGCCGCACCCTTTCCGACTATAACATCCAGAAGGAATCCACCCTCCATCTTGTGCTGCGTCTGAGGGGAGGCATGCAGATCTTTGTCAAGACTCTGACCGGCAAGACCATCACCCTGGAAGTGGAGCCCAGTGACACTATTGAGAATGTGAAGGCTAAGATCCAGGACAAAGAAGGCATTCCCCCTGACCAACAGAGGCTGATCTTTGCCGGCAAGCAGCTGGAAGATGGCCGCACCCTTTCCGACTATAACATCCAGAAGGAATCCACCCTCCATCTTGTGCTGCGTCTGAGGGGAGGCATGCAGATCTTTGTCAAGACTCTGACCGGCAAGACCATCACCCTGGAAGTGGAGCCCAGTGACACTATTGAGAATGTGAAGGCTAAGATCCAGGACAAAGAAGGCATTCCCCCTGACCAACAGAGGCTGATCTTTGCCGGCAAGCAGCTGGAAGATGGCCGCACTCTTTCCGACTATAACATCCAGAAGGAGTCCACCCTCCATCTTGTGCTGCGTCTGAGGGGAGGCATGCAGATCTTTGTCAAGACTCTGACCGGCAAGACCATCACCCTGGAAGTGGAGCCCAGTGACACTATTGAGAATGTGAAGGCTAAGATCCAGGACAAAGAAGGCATTCCCCCTGACCAACAGAGGCTGATCTTTGCCGGCAAGCAGCTGGAAGATGGCCGCACCCTTTCCGACTACAACATCCAGAAGGAGTCCACCCTCCATCTTGTGCTGCGTCTGAGGGGAGGCATGCAGATCTTTGTCAAGACTCTGACTGGGAAGACCATCACCCTGGAAGTGGAGCCCAGTGACACCATTGAGAATGTGAAGGCTAAGATCCAGGACAAAGAAGGCATTCCCCCTGACCAACAGAGGCTGATCTTTGCCGGCAAGCAGCTGGAAGATGGCCGCACTCTTTCCGACTACAACATCCAGAAGGAGTCCACCCTCCATCTTGTGCTGCGTCTGAGGGGAGGCATGCAGATCTTTGTCAAGACTCTGACTGGAAAGACCATCACCCTGGAAGTGGAGCCCAGTGACACTATTGAGAATGTGAAGGCTAAGATCCAGGACAAAGAAGGCATTCCCCCTGACCAACAGAGGCTGATCTTTGCCGGCAAGCAACTGGAAGATGGCCGCACTCTTTCCGACTATAACATCCAGAAGGAATCCACCCTCCATCTTGTGCTACGTCTGAGGGGAGGCTGTTAAATGTTAAACTCTTGATTTGCGAGTTGCCAATAGCATTTGTTTACACTGTAGTTGTTTAATGTCTTAATATTGTAAGGTAAATGCAAGTTTCAATAACTGCTGGACTGTTGTGTAAATGCTAAATAAAGTTTTCTGTTGCACATTACTTTGGTATTTCTCATGAATAAAGCATATGGCACAATACAGCATGGTGCTCAAGAACACTCTTGTTAGATGTTAGACATTGTGCTGCTGTAGTTGTGTCTTAACTACAGCATTCTAGGTAAGAAATCAAAGAAGCATATAGCCCAAAAGAAAATTCTGAAGAAAAAAATAAAATTCTGTAACTTGATCTCAAAATGAACTATCTAAATCAGTAAAAATCCAAAGATATTGGTCTACTTTTTTGCCGTTCAAATGTGGGTGTAAACATAAGAGTACTGAACATAAAACACTTGCATCTACAGAGTGCTGAAACACTGATCAGGCCAAAGTGCCTCCAGTTCTTTTGACACAATTCAGTAAACTTAGTAACTGGCAATGTTCTTTCTGGTCAGTTTGGTGGCTTGAGCTTTCTACTGTATGGGGAAGAACAAAACTGGATGGTCAAATCATGTACACAGCTTTTCTTGATCAGGTGTTACTCAAGTGTTGTGATTGGTGCTTGGGGGTTCCTAGAAAAAAAGGTTTAAAAGCATATTAAAAAGTAATAGTGTATAATGTATTTAGCATTAAGGGCTTGCACATGAAATTAAGGGAGCTGATGGTGCTCTTAAAAATAGCTACAGTAATAACTGGTGATAAGACAGTTCCCATTGTCCACAGAGATTATTTATTTATTACATTCGTATACCACCCCATAGCTGAAGGTCTTTGGGTAGCTTACAATAATTAAAACATAAAGACAAATTTAAAAGTTTGGCTGACTTGGCAGGTAATGCTTGCTTTGGTTGAAGACCAAAGGTGTGTAATATTTTTTTTTTAAAGAGCAACTTGAAAGGGCATTGCTTTGTGTTCAGTTCATGATTGCAACAATTGGGGGCATTTTTCCTTTTCCAAGGTGGATTGACAAACAACATGGGGATGTGCTCAGCTTGAAAAGATGGTTAACATTAGCCTGCATAACTAGGAGTCGAGGACACAACAAACCCTTTGACTGCCTTATAATGCCAAATGTAATTTGAATATTTGCCTGCTCTATAAATAAAGGTGGTATGCTCCAGTGCAAGTATGCAATGTCACATGGAGGCCCAATAGAGGATTCACAGTCTTGACGGGATTTGCTCAGCTTGAAATCTTGTACAGGCAAAGGGGTGACAACCAGTTGTTCAGTGGTGCTTATTCCTGTAAAGGTGAAGGTGTCCCCGTACATCGTTTCCTCCAGTTCCTTCCCCAGCCTTTCTTTACCCCCCAGCATATGCCGGGTACTCATTTTACCGACCACGGATGGATGGAAGGCTGAGTGGACCTCGACCCCTTTTACCGGAGATTTGACTTCCTCCTTCCGTTGGAATCGAACTCCGGCCGTGAGCAGAGCTTCGGCTGCGTTACTGCTGCTTACCACTCTGCGCCACGGAGGGTCTCACATGTGATTAACATGCTGGTATATTCCTCTGGCAGCCATGTAACAAGCTTCTGTCCCTCGTCCGAGTGCCCTCTCTAACTTCTTCCTCGCTTCTTTCCTGTGGGCTTCTGGCATGTCCTCTATTTCTTCTTCACTAATTTCATAACCAAACATATCAATCTATGGAGGCAAAAGAAAACGTTCAGCAGGCATTTCTGCTTTAACGGAATATTCATAAACGTTCTTGTAGCTGATAGGGGAAATGTTAAACGTTGATAGGGCACCTCAGGTCTGGAGGCCTCATGTGGCTCCCAAGCTTTTTCTCTGGTCTTCCAGACTCTTCCCAGGGCCACACTGCCAACTGGCCCTGTTCTACACAGTCCTCAACTGCTGCTGCCTGGCTGGAGTGTGTCCTTGAGCTGTGATAATGCAATGATTGGGAAACTGGTTTTTTTCCATGGCTGGAAAGCAGCCTACTTAGGCAAAATTCCATACACTTTTGCCTCTGGCCCTGCATGTCACTGGCATGTGGCCCTTTGGCTGATCCCCCACTCCTGGCGTAAGGGAAAGATAGAAGGCTGTGGGAAGGAGAATGCAATAAAGGGAATTAGGGAAAGCCCACAGGGATAGGCCAGGGTACTTTCAGCAAGGCAGAGAGAAGGAAGAGTTAGGCAGTGCTGGGAGACAGGAGTGGGAGTGAGGTTTATTGCTGACACCTATAACAAAAAACTTCTTTAGATAATATATTTTGTGGTGGACAACATGTACTGGCTGCCAACCTTTTACTGATGCCAGAATAATCCCTTCCATCTTGGTGATGTTTTTCCTCTCATTAATTGTTGCATTTCCATTGGTGGCCTTTAACTGGTCATTTTAAAAAGTGGGGTATGAAAGAAGGCTTTGAAATACCTTTGCATTTTTGCAATCTTCATTGTAATCCCAAAGATGCTTCCTTGTGGCTGCGTCGAAGCGCTCGCTTTCTTCTGTGCTCAAACCATTAACCACTAAAGAAATGTTTTAGATTTCAAACGCCAAGGTTGCAACTTTCCCTGTTTAAATCTAGACACTAATTTTTAACTAGGTAATGGTTCAAGCTGTCTCAATGCAACTGGCATTTCCAAGCTTCTTAATTCCAAGCAGGAGTCGCTTTTCAACTGGAATGTTAAGAATTGTCTTGCTAGATAAGACACAGATTCATCTAATCTAGCATACTGTCTCCACCCAGATGCCATTCAGGGCTTACAATCGGTGCAATGGCAAGAGCCATCCACTATCCTTTGCCCCTAGAATCTGGTACTAGGAAATGCTGTGCCTGTTGACATGGAGGGTTTATTTTGGTTATCGCAGCTAAAGGCCAGACAGCTGTATTCCCAGGTCATTATGATTTCTCTGACCCTTTTAAAAGCCATCCAATATGGCCCTAGAATTTGTACATACTTGTTTGGGACAGGGAGAAGGATGCAAACTTTTCCACACAACACATAACTGCCACGGGATATAGTATTATGTATCTTGGGCAATAGGAGTGGAGGCTTGGGTGGTTGTTCTGGATCATGGAGATTACAAGCTGGATACGTTCCGGCAGTTTGATGCCTCATTGGTGGGATTCCTGGCAGCCTACAGGCACAGGTCAGTGACGTGCATGGAAAGGGAGACTGCAGTCCACATCCACAAACCCTAATCCCCGACAGAATCTCAAACCATTACTCCAAACTGACGCACACTGAAATGGTTTTCCTTAGTCAATTCCATCTCTAACCAGACGGTGTCACCTTTGTGTCACAAAAACAATCCTCGATATCTCCCTCCCTTCACGTTTTATGTTCACTGGTTCTAGTCTGTGACCGCACCATAGGGTGTACAAGGGTCTCTTAGGAAATTAGTAAGGAGAACGACATGACCATCCCCAGTGGTGGTTGGTGTCCGTGGGAAACAGTAGGGCGAAAAGCAGAGAGCCCAGCAGTAGGTACAGCCAGAGCTAAGGACAGGCAGAGCCAACTTAATTCTAGGTTTGTCCCCACCCTCTTCCTCCTCCTGAGTTCTAAAAGAAAGAGAAAGTTGACAGTCGGTGCCAACCCCTGGTTGTAAATAGGAAGGCAGATAGGTGAGCAACTTTTTAAATCATGTTTTTAACCCTTTTTAAGGTGTTTTTTTTAATTGTTTTTAATGCTGTTTTGTATTAATGTATTTTAAGATCTGTTTTTATGGAGTTTTAAAGTTTTTTGGTACTTTGTTTGCCGCCATGGGCTCCTGCTGGGAGGAAGGGCGGGACACAGATTAATTAATTAATTAAAGAAGTGAAGTTGATGGGGCCATTCCCCTTTTGCCCTAATGGACCAGCCTCCATTAGTCTGTCCTAAACCTATAAACTTGACCCTGAATTGAGCTCTACCGTAACGAGAGAGTGAAAAAATGGTCTGTACTCTCCATGCTGTTCATTATTTTATAAGCCAGTATCATTGTGCTTGTTCCTGTTCCATGGCACATTTTTTCCATTTTTAAAAAGCCCTATATGCTTTTCCTTTCAGGGAAAAATTGAAATGGACTGCCTTCAAATCGATCCTGACTTATGGTGACCCTATGAATATGGTTTTCATGGTAAGCAGTATTCAGAGGGGGTTTACCATTGCCTCCGTCTGAGGCTAGTCCTCCCCAGCTGGCTTGGGCCTGCTCAGCTTGCCACAGCTGCACAAGCCAGACCCTTCCTTGTCCGCAACTGCCAGATGGGGGGCAGCTGGGCTCCTTGGGACCATGCAGCTTGCTCACGGCTGCACGGGTGGCAGGGCACGTAACCCCTGAGCCACTCACTGTGGGGATGATCTTTAGCTGGCCCTTGACACGTAGGAGAGACAAGCAGGGATCTGAATTCACAGACTCTGGACTCCCAGCCAGGCTGTCCTCCCCACTGTGCTATACCAGCTGTTACCCTTTCAGGGAAGGTGTCCCTTAATAATTAAAGTTGCCAGTAGCAAGTGTGGTCTCTCAAAAACCTTGGCTACTTGCTGGCTGTTACGATTTATCCTTCTTGGTCTGGTCTAACTTGTTATAAAGGGGGAGGAGCTCATTTTAACCAACAGTCTTCGCATCATCCAGTTGCAATGAGTTCCACAGGTGTCAGTATTTGCACTTCAGACAACCGTTGCTTACTTAAATTGGCTGCCTCCATTATGTGCTTCAGCAGTTCGAGTGTAATGGTTCTTGCTGCTTTACTCCCTCCATCGATGGCCTTGTATTTCTTATCTGCAGCTACTGTGAAAGGTTGAAATGCAAAAGCTACATTATGGGATGGATCTCTCTACTTAACTTTCTCACTCATATCCCACTTTTCACCCAATGTGCTGCTCGTATCCAGAGCTCCTTTGCTTCAGCAATAGAGCTGTTCCATTTTCTGGATGTACCAGGTTTGCCAGTGTTTATAACTAAAGTTTCTAGTCAGTAAGAACAAACGTTACTAGCCTCTCTACTCATACAGGCCTATATTGTTCATTGGCATCTAAAAGAGAGAAGACAAAATACATCCAGCTCTCCTTCATTTTAAGATTGTTCGCTGCCTGGTTGGCAGGAAGTAAGTCATGCTCACCATAGGCGACTAGTTACAAATCCGTTGGAATTAAACAAGACTCAGGACCTGATTAATAACCACATGCTCTGCACTAACCTGAGTCTGACAAGCAAAAGTGAGCCAAAGAAGCCTGAGATGGTGTCTGGGATTGCGGAGAAGGCGCAGGGGCGAGGAGACTGTAAAGCAGGATGTGAGAACTTCTGTAAGTCTTCCAAGGAAAGCACTTTTACAAATCCCTTTGTTCTGCTGTGCCCATTGAGGAGGGACAGGCACCAATCCCCCAGGTGTTTAGGGGAGCAAACATGTTGCCAAAGTCTATGAGCAATAAATGTGTAAGAGGCATAAAATACTTTATTTGGCCCATCGCGTTTTGAAAAAAACCTTCCTCGGGGCCACTTTAAGAGACAATCTACACATTGTGCTATTAATGCCCCTTTTGAAAAATAAAAGAAGTGTGCTTAGCCTGGCTATTTAGATTTTGAAGACAAAGCAGCACCCACAAGGCCCTGATCTGGGTTGGACCTCCATACCAGTATTCTGCTGAAAATCAGAATGCCCCCATCCCAGATTTCTCCAGCCACCAAAGTTGTGGCAGTAAACAACACCCCTGGGGGTAAATAACTGTGGGCATTTTCACATATGTGTACATAACTTTGATTGGTCACAACCTGGACTGTGCGGAATGTTCTTTAGAGGGTTGGTAAACTGATGCAACCGGGGTCTGCTTAGATGGCTTTTTTGGGTCTGTAGGACACTAACAGCTCCTTACCTTCCAGCAGAATAGGTCTCCGGTGACGGCTGCAAAAGGGAGACAAAACGACAGTCTCAAAACCTGAACAAGCAATGAGATCTCGGAGGGGTGTGTAAGTTAATAAAAGTTTATTTTTATAACGCTGTTCAGCATGGAGGTACAAAAGCTAAAATATGCAAGTATAAAATGATAACGTCTAGGAAGGCGGAGCCTGACTGACCCATCTCTGTTGTAAGGAGAGTGAGCAAGATTGTCGTGCAAGATGTAAGTTTGGTGTCTAGAAAGACCCTGTGCTGGCTCCAAGGCCTTTTTCTTTTTTTGGGGTGGGGAATCTTGGGTATGACACCCTCAGTGGTTGCCCCTCTGTGTGAATCTACCCCCCTCAACTGCTACTGTTACCAGCTGTCATTGATCCTCTGCCTCCTCACTTTAAAATTGTTAATATCCCACCTTTTCATCCAAGGAGCTCAAGGTGGCGTACCTGGTTCTCCCCTTCCCCCATTTTTATTCTCATAACAATCGTGTGGGGTGGGGTGGGTTAGGCTGAGAGATAGTGATTTGTGAGCTTCCTGGCTGAGTGGGGGATTTGACCCTGGATCTCTAAGGTCTTAGTCTAGCACTCAGGTCCAAGTGAGGGGAAACTTTGGTCCTTCAGATGTTGTTGGACTACAGCTCCCATCAGCCCCAGCAAGAATGGCCAATGGCCAGTGATGATGGAAGCTGTAGCTGGAACACATACATAGAGAGCTGCCATACCAAGTTAGACCATTGGTTCATCTAGCTCAGGATTTGTCTGCTCTGACTGGCAGCGGCTCTCCAGGATTTCAGACAGGGAGTCTTTCCCCAGCCCTACCTGGAGATGCCAGGGATTGAACCTGGGACCTTCTGCATGCAAGTGAGCGATGGTCCCACAATTCATCTAGCCACTGCACCACACTCCTCACCACCACCACTATTCTTTGGTTGCTCATCCCCTGTGGGCCACAGAGCAAGAGAGAGGTGAACAAACAGGTTGGAAGGGGGAAGACACAGGTCCAAGAGGCTCAGTGGGCCCTCTTCTTGGGTGTGGGCCCTTGACCAGTGCCTGACCATGCCAACCCTTGACACCAGCCCTGGAAACACTGCAAGGGAGAATCTTAAAATCAAACTCTGTGAGTATGTGGGACCTCCAGATGTCATCAGGCCAATGGTCCAGGGATTATGCGAGTTGGAGTCCAGGGGCATCTCAAGGGCCACGCAGGTTCCCCATCCCCATTATCCTCAAGGTCCCTTGGGCATAAGTCCGTAGCAGTAGGTGTGTTAATTAAAATAAGACCCCACTTTTATTTCAGTATTACCATCTTCCTGTCCATAAGCTTGTGGATTTTGGCCTGAAGCCCTCTTATCTGCTCCTCTGCCTTTGTCTGCATTTTGTAGCAGACCTGCCTCTCCTAAAATATGCAAATTTGAGAAGTTAAACCTTTTAAGAAAGAGAGAGATCTACAAGAGCAGGCTTTTGTCTTTTGAGGCAAAAAATTAATTTAAAAAAATAGCCTCTGAATGATGCCACCACCACCAAGCTGCAGAACTGGACTCTGCAGCCTTTTGGCCTGGCAGTAACCCAGGCTGGAGAACAATCATTTTTATTTTGCTTTGTTTTCAGAGAGTTGAGGGGTCAAAAGAGGGGTCATTGCTTGTGGTGTGTACACTCATCCCATCTGGAGGGCACCAGGTTGGTGAAGGCTGAGCTAGACCATCAGAAGCGAAGCCTCTTTCTCCCCACTATTTTTCATTGTCCCCCACTGTTCCACAGAACTATGCCCACTCTGCCCCTGTTTCTCTTAGACCTTCTTCTACCACCATCCCCTTCACATTGGCTCCTTGGTTATACGTCCCATGTCTTTCCTTCTGCCACTTTGCCCTCTTACCTTCTGAGCAATGAAATGCAGGCTGTGGCACAACCCTGCTCTGCCTTTGGGTCAAGTGTCTCTTGGCTCTCGTACTTCCTGAGTTTACAAATGGAGGCTAAAGTGGTACAGTCCTCAAGCGGCTCTGCTTCTAGGCCAAATGTCCCTTAGCTTTCCAACCTCCAGAGTGCCCAAATGCTATCTGAAGTGCTACAGTCCTACCTACCCTGCTTATAGGCTATGGAATCCGCTCCCAGAGGAGGCAGTGGGGCCACAAACTTGGATGCCTTTAAAAGATCAGAGAAATTCATGGAGGAGAAAGATATCAATGGCTACTAGCCACATGGCTATGCTCTGGTAGTATGCTTCTGAATACCAGTTGCTAGAAACCGCAGGAGGGGAGAGTTGCTGTTCTGCTCAGGTCCTGCTTTTGGGCATCTGGTTGGCCACTGTGCTGGACTAGATGGGCCACTGGCTTGATCCAGCAGGTTCTTCCTATGCTCATAAGATGTGAATTTCAAGTGTCCCTTAGCTGTCCGAATGCAGGCTAAAGCAATACAGCCCTTAAGAACATAAGAAGAGCCTGCTGGATCAGGCCAGTGGCCCATCTAGTCCAGCATCCTGTTCTCACAGTGGCCAACCAGGTGCCTGGGGGAAGCCCGCAAGCAGGACCCGAGTGCAAGAACACTCTCTCCTCCTGAGGCTTCTGGCAACTGGTTTTCAGAAGCATGCTGCCTCTGACTAGTAGCCATTGATAGCCCTGTCCTCCATGAATTTGTCTAATCTTCTTTTAAAGCCATCCAAGCTGGTGGCCATTACTGCATCTTGTGGGAGCAAATTCCATAGTTTAACTATGCGCTGAGTAAAGAAGTACTTCCTTTTGTCTGTCCTGAATCTTCCAACATTCAGCTTCTTTGAACGTCCACGAGTTCTAGTATTATGAGAGAGGGAGAAGAACTTTTCTCTATCCACTTTCTCAATGCCATGCATAATTTTATACACTTCTATCATGTCTCCTCTGACCCGCCTTTTCTCTAAACTAAAAAGCCCCAAATGCTGCAACCTTCAACTCCCCCCACCTCTACACCCAACATCCCTTTCCTCCTGAGTTCTGATATGAACTCTAAAGAACAGTCAACAAGCCTTTTCAGTAGAGACCTCATCCCAGTCTGTGCTGGAATTGCTTTTTAAGATGTTTTTAAAGCTTTTTTTTTTTAAAGGTGTTTTAAATATGTTTCGTTTTAATATGTTTTAAAGCCCATTTTTATGCTGTTTTAGAGTGTTTTTTGTGTTTTTGTTTGCTGCCCTGGGCTCCTACTGGGAGGAAGGGCAGGATATAAATTTAATTATTATTAATAACACAGTCCAGCTCCAGCCATGCAGTGTAATTCTGCTTTTGGTGCGGCTTGGGAGTTTTGTTGTCTTCAAAACCGCATGGGGAACACATCATACACGTGGGGAACTGAGGACAGCAGGCAGGGATGTCCAGACCAGAGCTGCTCACTAACTCCCCTGCATGTAATAATAACAATAACATACATTTTTATCTATTTCTCTCTACATTTCTCTCATGTCTGGAGGAGGTACCTGTAACAGCTGCTCTTCCAAGTGGACCTTCTGCATTTCAAATGTTCTCTTCTTCTCCTCTAAAAGCTGGAGGAATCGAATCTCCTTTTGCCTACAATGCCATTAAACATCTTTTTTTTTTCTCGTTTTGGCAGAGACGCTCTTAGCTAATTACATCAGAGACAGGCCTCCCATTTTCCTGGGCCCGTACTCTGTAGGATGCTCAGAATTGTGGTTAAACCAGCTCTTGAGTAGCACAGGGGTCCCCATTCTTTTTTGCGCCTCAGGGGCACATTTGGAAATCTGAGAAACACCACAAAACTATTTTGCTGGGGAAAAACACCGATGCTCAGAGCCCACCCACTCCAAATCACATATACACACACCAAAACAAAGCACAGATAGAAAAGCACACACACTCCAAAAAAACAGGCAACCTATCAACCAAGGAACATCCCCCAAACAAGACAAAAAATCCTCAAATTGAAAATAAAAATTGGAAGAGTGAGGAGGATTTGATGGGCATACAGGAGGGAGTCTTGAGGGCACCATGGTGCCCATGGGCACCACACTGAGGACCTCAACCTTAGCATCTGAAAATGAGGGTAACTGCAGATATTGTTGTCAGGGAAAGTCAGCCGTTTACCTCTTCTGCTCTTCCTCTCTGAACCTTTGAAGCCTCTCTTCTTGTTGCATCCTTTCTATGTGTTGCCTCTGCAGCAATTCGCGTTCCTCTCTGAAAATCAGGAAACATCCTGTTTGCTGTATGTCTTTTTTCTCCCCCCTGCCTAGTTGAGGCCCCGGAAAAGCCCCTGAAACATTGTCAACGTTCAGGAGGGGTGGGAGAGGATCTTTGTACAGACAAATAGTGCCAGGTAGGCCACTCAGGGGCCAAATTTGGGGGACCTTTGGCCCTCCAGATGTTGCTGAACTACCACCCTCCCATCATCCCTCGCCATTGGCCACGCTTGCTGGGGCTGAAGGCAGTTGCACTCAGCAACATCTGGAGCGCCAAAGGTTCCCCAAATGTGTGTTATTCTGTGACACTTCAGTTGCTCAGAATAAAGGGACTTTTTCAAAATAAAAGAGGCAGTTAGCCCTCAGCCATGCGCGCTATTGAAACCCAGCCACTTCCTTGTCTGCCAAGCTTTGGTGGATCTCAAAAGCCAATTTGTTTGGCATTTGAAGAAGAATGGCAAATACCATCCCTGATGATGTCACCGACGCTGATGATGTCACTGTCTCTGCCTATCCCTGTTCCGTTTTACCACTGGGTTTCAGACTAGAATCTTTCCCGGCCCTGCCTGGAAATGCCAGGGATTGAACCTGGGGCCTTCTGCATGCAAAGCAGTTGCTCTACCCACTGAGCTAGGGGTTTCCCAAATAGGAACACAGGAAGCTGCCTTATCTGGAGTCAGATCATTGGTCCATCTAGTTCAGTATCGTCCACACTGAGTGGCAGCAGCTCTTCAGGCCACAGCCCCTTCCCTTGCACCTTTCATGGGCCCACGTGACAAGAGGGGCTCTCTTAAGCACCTGGTCCGCTTCCTGTCTTTTGGCCTTGTCCTCGGAGGTGCTACCACTCGGGAGTCTCTGTAGTGCCATGGAGGGAAAGCTCAAAGGGGTGGGGGTGGGGAGAGAGAGAGAGAATGAATGAATGAATGAGAATTGTCAATTCCCCCCCCCACACACACACACACATAATGAATGAAAGAATGACAGGCGGGGGGGAAAGATCATAATTTGACACTTGCTAAAAACACGCCTGTGTATTCAAGAACCTTTTCTGGTGTTTAATGTTGGGGGAAAATGAATGGTGCTCTTGGACTTAAATCAGATGTATTTTACAAGGATGCGAGGAAGGAAAGAGCCTAAACAGAAGAACTCATCAAGGGCTTACTTTGGGTCGGGTCATGGACTGGGCAGAGTTCCTTGTTTCCTCTGTGCAACTGGCTATACAATTCTTCAGAGAAGTGCTTCTCCAGCATGCCTTGAAATGCTTGCACAGCCAGGGACGGTCCCCACGTCTTCGGTGTTGCTTCCAGTTCCACCAGCTGCAGCAAAAAACAGGCAAGTGAGTAATGTTTTGTCTTGGGAAAAGTGGGGGTTGGGGGGTAGTACCGTTCAGTGGTGGCTGGTGACTGGACCTGGTGGGGTGATCATGGGTGGGTCACCATGTTAAAAAAAATGTGTGTGTGTATATATATATATATTTCAGATATACATATATAAAAATATATATATTGCAGTGGAGTGCAGAAATAACTGCTCTGTTAAAACTGGTAGTTGAAAGGCTACAGAAGCTTAAGGTTTATTATTACAAACAGGTAAAGTCATGCATGCTGAAGCAGTCATGCGGCCTCCCTTTGGGGAGTCATGACTAACTACCTGAGAACAAACACAGGAAGAGAAGGGAAGAGAGAGAGGAGCAAAGCCTGCGGAATCAGCAGAGGGAGGAATAGATTGCCTTTCTGACTATCTTTCCCCCTCCCCCCCCCTTCAGGTCACTTGCAATGTGTATTGGTGCTTTACTCCCAGCACATCCAAGGCAGGGCCAATGAGCATTAGAAAATGCAGTGGCTGAATTAGAAAATGGACTGCAATTAAAACCATTTTTTAAAAAAAGCCATGCAAAAATAAAAGAAATTCAATACATGACAGACTTTTTTTAAGAAAATTCTATACACATGCAAAGATGGCTGGAGTTAGAAAAGCACAGGAGCATAGAAAGCTGCTTCATGCTGAGTCAGACCATGGGCCCACTAGCTCAGCACTGTCTACAGGACTGGCAGCGGCTCTCCAGGGTTTCAAACAGGAGTTGCTCCCTTGGCCACATTCACTCCGTGCCTTTATTCCACTATTATTCACTTTCAAACAGTGAAATCCTGGGAAGCGTCATTCGTAAAAAGTCCTGAGAGGAGACTCATATCCTCCTCACAGAGCCACAGTTCCCAGAGCGGTTTAACAATCAATCCCTCTTCCCAGGATTCTGGGCTCAAGTTACAGGAAGCCAGGTTTTAGCTGAATATCAGGAAAACCTTCCCAACTGTTAGAGCCGTACGGCAATGGAACCCATGACCTAGGGAGGTAGTGGGCTCTCCAACACTGGAGGCATTCAAGAGGCAGCCGGACAACTACCTGTCAGGGATGCTGTAAACTGGATTCTGCAGTGAGCAGGGGGTTGGACTAGATGACCTTAGATGGACCTTCCAACTCTACTATCCTATGATTCTTTGGGGCAAGCCATGACTGTTTAAAGTGGAATAAATGTATGGGGTGAATGTGTCCCTGGAGGTGTCAGGGACTGCACGTGGCGTCTTCTACATGCAAAGCTGGTGATCTTCCACGGAGTTACAGCCTTTCCCCATGTAAAGATGGGCTGAGGAAACCCAATAGATCTCCACCGGAGGGAAGTCCCCTAATCTTAGGCTGTAGTCCTTTCCCCTGGTTCTTGTTTTCACCAGTTCTGTATTATTCCAGCCTTGAACTGCAGGAACTTGTAAAGCACGTGTTACGCTAGATCTCGGAAGCAAAGATGATACGTACGGACTGACACTTGAGCAGTTGCCCTCGGAGCAGGAGGACAAAAATGGTGGCGAATGCAGGGAGGCCGTTATACGCGGGCCGTTCAAGTCCCAGAACGATCTGGTCCCAGACGTACAACAGAGTGTCCATGTTTAAGTAGCCTGGAAGAAAAAGATGCAGGCAATCTCTCTAGCTTCCTCGAGGCACAGCCACCTCTTTGGGAAAGGCAGGGGGTCAGCAGCAGATCACAAGCTCTGCATGCAGAAGGTCCCAGGTTCAACTCCCAGCTGGGGGGGGGGGAACCCTTCTCCTAGACCCTGGAGAGCTGCTGCCAGTCAGTGTCGAGAACACTGAGCTGGTTGGACCAATGGGTAGAAGGCAGTTTCTTTGTTCCGATGTACCCAGCACATACTGGTAAAATATTGGGGATTTTGCTGCGGCGAACAGCAGAATTCATCCTTTGTGAGGAACTATAGGACTACAGAAGCACCAGAAGAGCTCTGCAGCTGGATCAGGCCAAAGGCCCATCTAGTCCAGTGTCTCGTTCTCACGTTACCCTTTTCCCAGAAACCGCATAGAGGTTTCCTTGAGATCAAGGGGCATTTATATTTTGTTATTAAATCAATAAATTGTGGGGGGAGAGATGTTAATCAAATAAATAGCCAGCCAGATGTCCCCAGATGGGAAGCTCACAAAGAGGATGCGACTGCCACAGAAGCTCTCTCCGCTTGCCATTCCCGGCAAACGGCATTCAGAGGCACACTGCCTCTGACAGGGGAGGTGGAGTCTGGCCCTTGTGGCTAGAAGCCGTCACCCTCATCCTCCATAGATCCTATTTTAAAGCTGCCAAGTTGGTGGCCACCTTTACACCTTGAGGCAGCAGATTCTGTCGTTTTAATTCTGCGCCGCTGTGTGAAAAAATCCATCCTTTTGTCTGTTTCGAATTTCCCAGTGTTC
Source organism: Rhineura floridana (assembly GCF_030035675.1). Lineage (NCBI taxonomy): Eukaryota > Metazoa > Chordata > Lepidosauria > Squamata > Rhineuridae > Rhineura > Rhineura floridana. The sequence goes on along the minus strand of NC_084500.1, from coordinate 17,836,411 downwards.
AGCTTCATTGGAATGATCTCCCGAGTTCTGCTATTATGAAAGAGGGTAAAGGAAGGGGTCTCTCTCTCTCTTTTTAAATACGCCTAGGAGGCCTCACCAACAAACAGCGTGTTGATAGCTGGCTGAATCGTACGGCTCAGTCCCCTCAGTAGGGCGTCTTTGGAGTCTTCCTGTGGAAAACAACAAGAAATTCGGGACTCTACAAATTATTTGTGTTAGAACACTTTATAGCCCCGAGTGGCTCAGCAAGCAGTTTACAGGGAAAAAATATCTCAATGAAAATGAAACCCAAGTCTGGTATCGGGAACAGAAATGGCTCTGTGGTGAGAGGTGGCATTTCCTGGCCTCGCCCTTGATCCTTGGTGTTGGTCTCTAAGGCAAGGGGTCATGACCCCCAACAGCAATCAAAAGCCCAGTAGCTCAGTGGCAGAGGATTTGCTTTGCATGCAGAAGGTCCCAGGCTCAATCCACAATGGCATCTCCAGGTAGGGCTGGGAGTTACTCTGAAACCCTGGCGAGCTGCTGCCAGTCAGTGTAGACAATACTGAGCTAGGTAGACCAGCAGTCTGACTCCCTAAGTTCTTAAGATTTGGAGGCTGCAGACTTTCTAAGTAAGGAGCCAAACCAGGTGCAAGGCTCTCAATGAGCCCCTAGAAATCAGGAAACCACTGTGGCTGGTGAATGTGAGCCCCCAGAAGAACCTCCTGTGTCTGTTATAGGGCCAGAGCCTGAACCTTCCCCAAGACCTCACCCGTCCAGTGGTACAGAGAGTGCACCACGTCTTAGGAAGTTAGGGAACAGAGGAGGAGGGCCCATCTTCAACCCAGAGGGTCGGCCCTTTAAGAATCTAGAGTTTGTCACAAGGGGGCGGAGCCTGTAGGGAGGTACCCTGAGAGGAGGAGCTGAAAAAGGCTCATTCTGGTCTCAACCTTTGTTGGAGGAAGCTGCTCCCTTGGAGCAAACTGTGGTCCTGCAATGTTTCTGTTGCCACTGCCTCTGTGAGATCCAGCATTCTGCTGGAACAGGGCCAGATCTCGCTCAGCCTGTGATGGGGGCAAGCCTTCCTTTGCTGGCGTTGCCAGGTAACAGCGCCCACCATTGCTTGCCGTAGATCCACCAGCCTGAGCCTGCAGAGATCCGCTGAGGCCCTCCTACGTCCTCAATGTCATACAGCAGCATGCAGTGTCTATGCCAGGGTCAGGGGGACCTTTTTCCAGCCCAAGGGCCATGTTCCCTTCTGGGCAACCTTTGAGGGGCCACAAGCAAATACCAGAGGAGCAAAATGGGGGTTGGAGCAATCCTCCGCGAGGAGCGGTTGCAATGTTTGAGGCTGCTGAGTTGCAAAAGAAGGGTGGGAAAACATTTTAAGCTGGAGGGCATTAGTCCCTCGTGAGCAACTTCTTGGGGGACTACATGCCTGTGGTAGGCAGGGCCACAGGGAAAAAGTGGGCAGAGCAACAAATGCACATTTAACCTTGCAGGCTAGTTTCTGCACAAACACACCCCTCTCTGTCCCCTGTCCAGGCATGGAAGAGGCATGATCAGAGTTCAAGGACATGTTTCCTGCCAGGCAAAAGCTCCCAAGGAAGGTGCGAAGGAGGGCCAGCGAGGGGTGTACCCTGGGGGCCAGGTGTAGAGTCCTGGAGGGCTGCCTTCGACCATCGGGCCTGAGGTACCCCACCCTTGTTCCATGCCCTCAAGATTCCAAATCCTGTCTTTCTGGCTAACAGCTGCATCTATGTGAGAGTGCCTAAGCAGGTATGTTTGGGGGCCAAATACACATTCTGTGGGGTTGGTTTTTATGTGTGTGTGCTGCATCTCTCTTTTGTAGAAGCTGGATTTGAAGACATCCGTATCAGGAGGACCAGTATGCAAAAAAAACCCCACCCTTCTTGCTTTCATCCCAAATCTTTGTTTGGGTTAAGTTGACGGCAGTGGCATCTGGTGGCCGCAAGTCAGCGGGGCAGTGGAATCCACTGTGGCTTTTAGTCTGAACTTTCAAGGAGCTATCAGAGGTGCTGATTGGGCAGCTGCTTGAAACTTCGGGCTAAAACGTGGAGCAGATTCCGCTGCCCCACTGACTTGGGGCCACCAGCTGGTTGGCCAAGAGAGGGTCGATGCTTACATTTCAATTTGTGTTCCTTCTGTCTGATGTTCAAAGGGGAGTGGCGTTGATTTGCTGTTGGGGGTAGGGGAATGGAATAGAGTATCCTGAACGGGAGCACTGCGGCGCAAGTCTGGTATCAGGAACAGAAATTGTCCCCGTGGTGACAGGATGCCTGAGGTGGCATCCCAAAGCAGAATTACCTGGTCGTGCATAAACGCTCCCCAGGGACCTCGCCAGGTTGCTGTCTCTTTGCTCTATCAAGGAAGCCATTTCTTCCACGATGCTGACCCGGCAAAGATCCTAGGCAGACATCATCACATCAGAATAGTAAATCAAAATATCCTTGTTTAGTCCTTTGAATCCAGCAGCACCACTTGGGGCCAGCTATTTTTACATTTAATACAGCAGCCTTTAGGGATGGGAGAGAATTTCGATTCAGTTTGTATCTGAAGCTGAATCCATCAGATTTGCACTTTCCAGAACAATAAGAGAACTGAAAATCAGCCACTCTTCCACAGTCACACTTATCTGAATTCTGCGATGCAGTTCGCTAGCTGAGTAACGTTTGCAAAAATGCATATATTAGAAGGAAGTGTGCATGAAAAAGTATATATGAGTGAAGATAAGTTGCAAAAATGCATTATGTGACACAAAACTGCCTGCAAAAATGTGTTTATTAGGAGAAGTTTGCCCTAAAATGCTGGAGGATTTTCATGAGGTTTTTTTTAAAAAAAATTGCAAATTGCTGCAGAAATGTGGAGAACTGAATTTAATATTGGACAGAATGAGAAACAGAGAACTGATATTGGCAGATCTTTCCATCCCTAACAGCCTTTCCCAACCTGGTGCTTCCAGGTGACATGTTTGTTGCGCATTCATCCTGATTTGTTTGCAATGGGCCTCAAATGTATAGGATTGCGCCAGTGGTCATCTTTTTGTGAAACTAACCGTTGCGCTGGTTTGCCTCTGCCCCTCCCATCTTCTTCTGCCTTCTAGGTGGTCATTTGGGGAGCGTGAGGCCTGAACTTTGATCCCCAAGGTTCACCCCCAGCGGGACAGGTGATCTTCTGCATGGAAAGCAGAAGGTACATAACTGAGCTCTCCCGAATCATTTACAGACAAGAGGTTGGCCTGCGTACCTGGCTGGTGGCAGAGAGTCTGGTAAGCTGAGGGTGTAGCTTCATGAGAGTAATAAATTCTTCAGCCAGGATGGCAGAAACAGAGTCCACAGACATGGCTGGAGGACCCGAGTCCAAAATAGCTTGCAAGAGAGGCACCGGCAGAAGATAATCGTGGTCTTGCAGAGGTGCGGATGTGCCCTGAAGCTTGTGGTAATAAGAGAGCACGTTCCTCAGGCACTGGGCTGCAACTGACAGTGAGAGGTTTTTAAAAAGCACTTCAGTCGCAGAAGAACATCAAAAGAGCCTGTTTAATCCAGGTGTGGGAAAACCTTTGGCCCTCCAGATGTTGCAGAATTATTTATTTTTATTTATCTGTTTTAGTATTGCATTTCTATCCCACCTTGTCCTCCAAGGAGCTCAAGGCAGCATACAAAATGGTTCTTCCCCTCCCAGTGTCATCTTCACAACAATCCTGTGAGGTAGCTTAGGCTGAGAGACAGCAACAGGCCCACAGTGAGCTTCATGGCCAAGCAAGGATTTGAATCCTGGCCCTCCAGGTCCCAGTCCAGCACTCTTACTGGCTCACCACCACACCACAGCAAGCCTGGCCAATGACCAGGGATGATGTGAGGTATATTTTTAAGTTTTTGTTTTTTACAGAAAAAGAGAGATCTACATTGACTGCAGAAAAATATACAGCAATCACAAGACCAAAAGAAAAAAAATCGCAGGATATACTGCCTACAGGTAATGGAGTATACTAAATCCTTTTTACACTTATTGCTGTCAATAATCGGAGTCCCTCCCAATTCCTCCCATATATTAACTAGAAATTAACAACTAAACTAATTAACTGACTAACCAAACTCTGCAAAGGAAGCCATACAGGTAAGTATTTAAAGAGGTGTTAAAGCTGTCAAATGTTATGTATCCAGTGATTTGCTTTATGCTGGGAGCCAGACCATCATGTGTCTGGAACTGCTGAGTGGGGCGTAACATTATCAAATTCCATTCATTTCCTAATGCATATCAGCACCAAGCAACGATTGATACCATAATACAGTAAATGTGATCAAGCATTCCATACCCGTACATATTGTGCTGGAGGTATCATATTTTTACCTTCATCATTAACAAAACAAATGAAACTATACCATTCTCCTATAAAATAGTCCGTTTTTGCTTGCCCCCCTCAATACCTTTAATTTGGCGGTGATTTTTTCCGCCACAGTCAGTTACCAGACTTTGTTATGCCAATAAGCAGCTGTGGCTCTGATAAGGTCCCTCCAGAACCTGGCTAGGGTTAATCGAGGGGCTGTCAACAGATACCTGACAAATGCTTTGCATTTTAAGTCCGCATTATTCCTGTCAAACAGATTAAGTAACAGCAATTGGGGGGTCATGTCCAATGGCGATTTAACTACAGCTTTAATCTAGATAAAAACCATTTTCCAAAATTCCGTCGCCCCGGCACATGACTGCCACATATGATAATATGCACTCTTCATTTGGCACCCTCTCCAACAAATTGGAGAAGCAGACACACTTAAAACAGTCAGAATGGTATGCTAATTTAAGTATTTGTTCTTTAACTTGTGTTGCAAGGGTATCTGAGGCTGGTCTATTCCACAATTTTATCCAGTCCTGATCTTCTATAGTTATACCTCTGTCATTTTCCCATTGCTGTCTAAGGCCTGTGAGATTGCCCATAGCTTTATCTATTAATAGTGTATAAACGTCAGAGATTTGACCTGTAACTGCAGATGTTGTGTTAACCACTATCATTTCAAAAGCTGACAGCTTTTTCGTTGCTTGTGGCTTTCATTTTTTCCTTTGTTAGAAAAGCTGTCAGTTGTCACTACTGAAACCATTCTAAAGGAACTTCATTTACGATTACCCTAGTTTCTTCCTCAAATAACATCCTTTGTAAAAATCCCTTAGCCTATAAAGGCCCTTAATCTTCCAGTCTTGCCACAGAAATATTTTATATTTATTTAAAAAATTGTGGATGAAAGAACAAAGGTGTCAGTGGAAAGACCCATGAGAAAATTTTACTCTGTGAGACCCACATTGATATAAAGCTGCTGTGATGGGATTGTCCTGTATTTGAGCTATGGTTTATTCTGTTGTGTATTAAAATAAAGAGTTTATAGTGTACCCTTTAAAAAGTCTGTTTTCCATTGATGTCCATCTCTTTTCCTCATCCTCTCTCTCTCTCTCTCAAAAAAGTGGTATAATTGATTAGCTTCATAATAAGAGCGCCTATAAGGTATCCCCGAGCCCTACTCCCCACCATCCTGTTTGCCTGTAACGATGTTGTCTGATCCAGGGCGGTTTCTTTTTAAAAACAAAAGATTCTGTTTCTTGTTGCCAGATATTCAGTTGCATGTCTGGGATCCATATTGGGAAGGAAATAAAAAGGTTAATTTAGGAAGCACTGTCATTTTAATTGCAGCTATTCTAGCCAATAAAGATAAATCTAATTTTCCCCACACTTTCATTAAGGCAGTGATAGCAGACCAAACTGGTCTGTAATTGACTAAAAACAATTTTTTAAAAATCCCTTGTTATTGGTACTCCTAGATACCTGATCTGATTTCTGTGTAAGGAGGTGCCCAGAGAAAAGGCCACCTTTCTCTAAACGTCAGTGGGAACTTAGTAGCAAAGCATTTCAGATTTTTTATAGTTTGTAACCCTGATATTAAATGAAACTTGTCTAGCTCATCGTTTTGGGATGATGTGAATTGTAGTTCAGCAACGTCTGGAGGTCCAAAGATCCCCACACACCAGATCTAATCTATCATCTCCTATTCCTACCATGACCATTCAGATGCTTTGGGAAGCTAACAGGGAGCACGGGAGTGCAACAGCACCCATAGAATGCATCCCAATAAGCTCTCTTTGGAGCAGACCCATTGAAATTAATGGACCTACGTTAGGCATGCCATTAATTTCACGTGTCTATTCTGAGTAGGAATAATGTTAGATACAAACCAGATTTGCCAAAGCCCCACATGTTGAATGTTCTTTCTGTGCCTGGAGGCAGATGTGCATTTTTAAAGAGAGTAGAAAGTGTGAGAGAGTAGAATCATAATCATAAATAACAATTACTGTACATTAATAACAATGTGTGGAATATTTTTACATCCAATGCTAGTCCTATTCAGAGTGGACCCATTGAAAATAATGGGCCTGGTATTTATTTGTGGGCTTAAGTAAAACTTTATTGGATACAATAATAATAATAATAATAATAATAATTAAGCCTAACACATCAATAGCAAAATATTGTTGCTGATGTTTTTCCTATTGATTTATTAGACTCATTTTAATTGTTGTTTTATTCTGGTTCCTCCTAAGTCCCTTTTGAAAAGCGGGGTATAAAATGATTGAGGTAAATAAATGATCAATGATAAAAATAATATACAATATGGGATGGGCCACAAAATATCGGAGTGTGTGGACTGTGGAGTTGCCCCTTTTCAGGATACTCCATTCCGTTTCCCCTCTCACCTGGTTTCACATTTCCACCCCCCCCCCAACAGTCAGTCAACATTTTGTGGCTTCTGAGAATGCTCAGTTCTTACTGGTCTGGTTCCCAATTTTTATCCCTTTAAAGATCTTGGACTTTTCCCTAACGCTGCTGATACTGCCATCTTGGAATCATAGAATTGTAGGGCTGGAAGGGGCCTATAAGGCCACTGAGTCCAACCCCCTGCTCAATGCAGGAATCTTGTGCACAGATATTTGGGGGGATGGGGGGGTATGCCTAACCAGCAGCACTCAGCACCAGAAATGCAGGGTCCCTTCATTATAGTCACAGAAATGACACCACCCTTTTCTGCTCCTGGGTTGAGAATCGGATCCTTGTTAATGTCTTCTCTCACAACAACAGATGTCCCTAGCAGCCAATAAGCATGAAAAGAGGGGAGAGTTAGCTACTGAAAAGAGGCCTCTCAGTGGCTGACTCACCTGTTTTTACTCTGAGTGGCTGCAATCAACAGGAAAGGACAACAAAGCATGATAGGAGACTTTTCTCAGTGCCTAACACACTCCCCTTTTGTACTGATTGGCGCACAGGACATTGGAAACATTGGGACCCTGCTCCCCAAAAGGTAAGCGGTCTAAGACTCCCTGAGACCCTGGATGACTACACCCCTGCTCAACACTGAACATTATAGAAGGGGAGACAGAATGACTGCAGTACACCCTGCAGGTCTCAATGCTTGCTTCGTGCCACCTTCAATGGGCTGGAAATGTCTCCAGCCTTCTTTACAGTTCTCATGTGCCCCATGCAGTGGTGTGACCTCACCGTTCTTGGTTTTTAGGGACTGGAACGTTGGCTCGGCATCCAGCAGGGCTTGGCACCTCAGAGAGATCTCTCTGTCCTTCTGGAAAGTGGCTCTGTTTGCCGCCAGTTGAGAAAGATACTCCAACCTTGCTGGGGAATGAGAAGAGGAGCAGACAAAAGGCATTGGGCGGTGAGACAAATGGGTGACATGTTAGTTTATTTTACTTTTTGCCAGACTGACCATCTAGATGCAGTTGTTGCTGCTGTTGTTGTTCATTCAATTAGTATGCTGCTTTTCCACACAAATGCACTCAAAGCAGCTCACAACGCAATTAGGATAAATTGCTTGCAAAAAATGGTATACAAAACATTGGTTATATCAATATCATGGTCTGAAGGTATAAATAGGTTAGATATAACCAGCTAAATATTGCAAGAGATGCTCAGGAGGGCCCTGATGTTGGGAGGGGAATGGTATAAGGGGATTAACTCTTTGCCCCACCTTCTGTGGGTCCAAGCCAGATCCCCTGTCACTAGGGTTGGGGTAGAAATTTGATTCAGTTCGCATGTAAATGGCCAAATGGACCAAATTTGTACTTTCCGAAACAATTGGAGAACCGAAACACGGCCATCCTTTGAAATTTGCACTTATCTGAACGTTGCAAATGCAGTTCTTCAACCCGGCAATGTTAACAAAAGGGCATATAAGATGAATATATTGGTGAAAATTACAAACAAAAATGCATTACATTAGGTTAAATTGCTAATTAATTAATTTTGTTTTAATGTATTTTAAGGTCTTTTTATGATGTTTTAGAGTGTTTTTAGTGTTTCTGTTTGCTGCCCTGGGCTCCTGCTGGAAGGAAGGGCGGGGTATAAATAAAATAATAAATAAATAAATAAATAAAATAAAAATGTGTACATTAGAAGAAATTTGCACTCAACTGTCATTGTTTTATAATTTTTACCGTTTGTATTGTATTATTATGATGTATTTTATTGTAACTGAGTTGTACGTCGCCTAGAGTGGCCACTGGCCAGATAGACGACACATAAATTAAATTATTATTATTATTATTAATTTTCATAACAAATTGCTGCAGAAAGGTAGAGAACTGAATTCAAGATTATAAAAATGAGAAACAGAGAATGGAACTTGACAGATCCTTCCATCCCTATCTGTGACTAATTTTGCATTACCCCCCCCCCCCAAAAAAAGATCCATTGGAACCTTTTTTTTGACAATCCATATTGCATGGTTATGTGAGAGAGAATTAACCAACGCGTGTTGTGTGTGAGTGTGGGTGGCCACATCCACTTCAGCTCTGCCCGACCACAGGCGCGTGGCCCCCGACACATTCCCCTGTGGTTATTGTCGCCCTCCTGTAGGAAGCAGCTTCCTCACCCCTGCTGTTCATCCCTACTCACATTGATGCAATCTTCTACCCACTCATCTGGAGAGACACCGAACTCAATGGGGCTTACTTCTGAGGAGACACATATAGTGTTGCACTCTACAATTAACCGGTCAGTAGGCCAAACGTGTGTTGCATGTGGTTGGATTTTTAACCAAACAGGAACAAAATTACTGTGCACAGAATTACAAGCTTGGAGAGTGGGAAGGAGATAAACTTTGGGGACAGTAAGATTTTTGGGCCTGTGAGCAAATTTTGAAATCTGAGAAACTGTTGTGGGTACCACCACAAAATAGCTGCCATGGATGCTTTGATACTCACAAAATGGCTCATGTGGAGGACTTGAGGCCCGAGTCACTATTTGCCCCCATAAAACATAACAAAACAACCCATTTCACAGAAGGAAAAATGAGAAGACGCATAGATGAGGGAGAACCATGTTGTCAAATCTCATCCAGAAGTCTCGAGAGTTCCCCTGCATATTTTAAATAACTGATAAATAAATACCCTTCGTGTTTGAGAGGTAAAGCTTCCAGGTGAGGCTACGCAAATCAGCAGGTAAGGGCTGGTTAAAAAGAGAACAAAGTCTTCCTTTCAGCCCTGGCCGTTCCCTCAGCAAGGTAATCTGAAAATAAATAGTTGAATAATTGAGCATGGCTGAACTAAGACTTTAATACAGCACTCTCGTGTTCTGTAGTCTCTCTGATTTTGCAAAAGTAAGAGTCACATTCATTGCTCTGCCCAGTTTTTGCCTCTTGTCTACTGCTGGCATGTGGCCCCCAGAAGGCTGCACACACAGGAATGCGGCCCTCAGGCTGACAAATGGAATGGACTGCCTTCAAGTCGCTCCCGACTTATGGCAACTCTACAAATAGGGTTTTCATGGTAAGCGGTATTCAGAGGGGGATTACCATTGCCTTCCTCTGAGGCTGAGAGGCAGTGACTGGCCCAAGGTCACCCAGTGAGCTTCATGGCTGGGTGGGGATTCAAATCCTGGTCTCCCAGGTCATAGGCCTGCACTCTAATAAATTAACCTCCATAAATAAAATTACAGAAATTAGGGTTTAGCGTGCCAGGCAGGGACTGGGAGACCCAGGTTCGAATTCTTGCTTAGCCATGAAAGGGTGGCCTCGGTCTGGTCATTATCTCACACCCCAGGGGCAGAAAGATAGCTATGCAAACAGTATTTTTTGCTTAGGAAACAAAGCCTCTTCTCAGCTATTTTTTGCTCTACTTGAATCCATCAGGTTGGTCCTGGACAGAGGTGTAGTCATGCAGGGTCTCAGGGGGTCTTAAACCCTTTACTTTTTTGGGAGCAGGGTCCCTATGTCTCCAGCATGCTACAAGCTAATCAGCATGAAAGGGGAGTGTGTTAGCCACTGAGAAGAGTTTTTAACATGCTTCCTTGTGCTTTCCTGCAGATTGGAGCCAATCAGAGTGAAAGGAGGTGAGTCAAATGCTGAGAAGACTCTTCTCAGTAGCTAACACTCCTCTTTCATGCTTATTAGTTCCTAGGCATTATCAAGGATCTCATTCTCAATCCCACAGCAAATAAATGGAGAGGGGGCATGGCTGTGATTAACATTAAGGGACCCTGCACTTCTGAATTTGCCACTACACTACCAGTCCTGGATAGGATAAAGTGGCCTTGCTGACTTCCCTAGCAGCTACTGAGAAGAAAACAATCAGTTTTACGTACCACCCCATCTTTAAGGTGATTCAGCAGCAGGGCTGGCTTATTTTTCACCCAGCCATCTCCCTCCTGAATCTCCCGGGCAATCTGGCTGTAAATCCCTTCCTCTAGGGAAGCGTTAACCTGCAACACCAGGGACTTATAAGCATCACCTAAAAGAGTATCAGAGAATGAGCTGATTATTTATCACAGTTCTATTAACTCCTTCCAAGGAGGGTGCATATTGTATCTCCTCGCCCTCTCTCCAATTCTACCCCGTAAGTAGGAACATAGAAATAATTGTGATTCGGTTTGCTTTTCAGTGCAGACCCATCTAATTCACACTTTCTGAAAGAGTACACAAATGGAAATGCAGCTATCCTTTGACATTTGCTCTCCTCTGAATTTTGCAGTTCTCCAACCAAAAATGTGTACGTTAGGGAAAAGCGTGCCTAAAGATAACGTACATTCATGTCAAAATAACACACCGAGATGCATTCTGTTAGGGGAAATGTATCCGTTAGGCGGAATTGCGTACATGACACAGCCAGTTCGGAGCAACGCCCACTAAAATGCTGACGGGTTTTCGTGGATTTCTCTCTTTTTTTGAATCGCAAAAGGAGGATGAAATCAGGGAAACCACACTTAAGACTGGAAAAGGGAGAAAGAGAGAAACCAAAACTAGCTGGCTGAAACAGAGAGCAGCTGTCCCAAGGTCACCCAGTGAGCCATGCAGATGAATGGGGATTTGAACCCAGGTCTCACTTGAGAGCTTTGCTGCTCGAAAGCATCCCCCAGTGGCAGGGAAGGCAAACTGCAGCTAGCCTGCCCACGAGGAACCAGGTGACCTGGAGAGCCAATAGGGATGACGGAGCCCCCTATATAAGAACTCCCCTAGCTCTGGCTGCTCAGTGTGGGGTAACGTGCCCCTGGGAGAAGGTACTCAGCAGATCCTGGTGCCCTCTGGTTTCAGCTGGACACATTTCTTAAGCACCTCACCCCCTCTGTTATCACCAGTATCAGTGAACTGTTTAGCAGCCTGGTTCCCTAAAGTCACCTCCTTGGATGGCTCTGACAGCTTTTTCCAGCATGAAAGCTTTCTCTGTGTCTGAGAGGTCCCGGAAGGCGCTGACATGGTTCTCGGCCATTTGCTGCTGGACGGCATCGGTCAGCCTCATGGTGAAGTCTTCCCATTCCTGATCAAGAGGGAAAGAGCCACGCAACATTTACAGGGGGAAAGGAAGAGAGAAGAAAGGTTCTCCTGTTGGATTTCTACCTGTTTGATGAGAGAAATAAGCCCCCCTGTGTATTTGGGGGGTGGTGAGCAACACAATCTGGGTTGCCAGCTTCTTTCCCTGACCCCGCTCCAGTGCATTTAACAGCTTCTTGACATGCTGTGTGTGTGTAAGAAATGACCTTTTTGGAAGTAGCAACCTGGGTTGCCAACTTCTTTCCTTGGCCCTACTCCAGTGGAATTTAACAGCCTTTTTGACATGCAGGGGGAAAGGACCTTTCTGGAAGCAGCAAACTGAGTTGCCAATTGGCCCTGCTCCTGTGCATTCAACAGCCTCTTGGCATGCAGGGGGAAACAGCTTTTGGTGGCTGGATTTCAGTGTTTAAGGCACACAAACAGCAATACTAGAAGCTGGAAACGACTGAAAAGCCTGCGGCAAAGCTGGGGAACCTGCGCTTTTGTCCTTGGGACTCCTCGGCCCCCCTGGACCCACGTACAGACGGCCCTCCTGTCCTACCTGTGACTTCTCAACGCTGAGCCGCGCCGTCTGCAGCCAGGCCAAAGCACTTGGGGAAGCAGCCACGGATCTCGACTGCCTTTCTCACAAGGACTCAAGTGGTGCTTAGAGATCTGTTGCTACAACAGCTCCTTTTTGTTTATTTTTTTAAAACTGGAACCGGTTATGGCATGATGCCATTGGAGAGGAGGGCAGCTGGCCTGCCGTAACTGCCCAAAGATTTTTCCTTTCGTGTTATTTATTTATTTAAAAGCCGATCTAAACCACTTAATGTTTCTTTTAAATCTCTCTTATTTTTTAGAAAGAGCCAGTGTGGCTACTGTTACTGTTTCAAAGGGGAAATGAAACTATTCTTGCTGCAACAGACTAATGCAGCCGCTTCGCTGGGGCTGGGCACTCTTTTTGGCACAGTGTCTGCACAGTTTATGCAGATGCCTCCCATTCAGGGTGGAAAGTGTTTCTCATCCAAGAGAGGCCATCCTTGCGCTACGTAAGAAGAGCCTGGCCGCTGGATCAGGCCAAACACCCATCTACTCCAGCATCCTGTCCTCACAGTGGCGGACTGCATGTCCCACACGGAAGCCCACAAGCAGGACCTGAGTGCAAGAGCAGCTGTCCCCCACTTGTGATTCCCAGCAACTGGCACTCAGGTCTGTTGCATCCAAAACTAGAGGTAGTATATAATAATCGTGGCTAGTAGCCACTGATAGCCTTCTCCTTTATTAATTCACCTAATCCTTTAGAAGAACCTTAGAAGAGCCTTGCTGGATCAAAGCAATGGCCCGTCTAGTTCAGCCTGTTCTCTCAGTGGCCATCCCAATGATGCCCCAATAGGAGGCCGCCCACAAGGAAGACCTAACAGCCTTCTCTCCACACCTGCAATTCTCAACATCTGGCATTCAGAGGATTCTGTGAATCTAAATGAGTTTTAAACCTGACGAACACAGACGGACTCCCATATCGGGTTCCATTCTTTTGCATCGAGAGACACGTTCTTGCTTTGGCTCCTGGGGTGTGTTGTTTTTGTTGGCGCTGTGAAAATAAGTTGAGGATCTGCAGGATCTGTTACCCTTTTGCGGCACCTTATTACTTTGAAAGTGAGAGCCAGTGTGGCGTAGTGGTTAGAGGGTTGGACTATGACCTGGGAGACCAGGGTTCGAATCCCCACACAGCCATGAAGCTCACTGGGTGACCTTGGGCCTGTCACTGCCTCTCAGCCTCAGAGGAGGGCAATGGGAAACCCCCTCTGAATACCGCTTACCATGAAAACCCTATTCATAGGGTTGCCATAAGTCAGAATCAACTTGAAGCAGTCCATTTCCATTCTTTTTCACAATTTCTTTTATTGAGTTTTTAAATAATAATGAACACCATCTATTGCAGCAAAAAATATAGACAATAACAATAATTTTAAAAAAGATTTAGTTAAATGAATGATGATCTAGTCTCATATTTTGATGATAAGTGTTCCAATAACAAAAAAATGGAGAGAAGCGTTCATTTAATAAGTGATTATTAATTTCTCCTCATCTTCTGCTTTCAACCAAATTTGTTCATGTTTAAGAATCTCTATGCTGTATGCCAAAAATACAAGGCCTTTTTCCAACAAGCTTTCTCAACGGAGGGCTTGTTTGTTTTAATGTCAGCCTGCATCTGTTTTGGGTTGTTGTGAGAGGGAAATGATGTGTACACGCCACCTTAAACTTCTGACAGGAAAAAGACAGGGACAAGAAGGTGTGATGGCAATCTGCTGGTATGGAATCCATGAGGTTAACAAGCCATTAGCTTCAGCTGCTGGTGATGTTTCCAGGAACCGGCTAATGGACACCTTGGCAAGCATGATGGCTGGCAGAGACAATAATATCAAACGTTACAAAAGAAGTCTAAAAATGGGTCTGTGGCCGTGTGTGTATGTGGGGCAGACTGTTTAAAGTAGCTGATGGTGATGATGATGATGATGGTGATGATGGTGATGATGGTGATGATGATGGTGATGGTGATGATGGTGATGATGGTGATGGTGATGATGATGGTGATGATGATGGTGATGATGATGGTGATGATGATGGTGATGATGATGGTGGTGATGGTGATGATGGTGGTGATGGTGGTGATGGTGGTGATGGTGGTGATGGTGGTGATGGTGATGGTGGTGATGGTGGTGACGGTGATGGTGGTGACGGTGATGGTGACGGTGATGGTGGTGATGGTGATGGTGGTGGTGATGGTGATGATGATGATGATGATGATGATGATGATGATGATGCGATTCACAGAATTTAAGATAACAAGAACAATAATAATAATAATAAATTATTGAATTTATATCCTGTCCTTCCTTCCAAAGGAGCCCAGGGTGGCACACAGAAACAAAACAATTTAACACGAAAAAGGAAAACATTCCAAAACAGAATTACAATTAAAAAAATTTCCAGAACACAATTAAAAGTATTCTAAAACACAGCTTAAAAACATTATTTTATCGGTGATCTTCAGGTTGCCAGGAGCAGTCTCTTTCAGCCATCAAATATCTGGGTAAACAGGAATATTTTCAAATTCCTCCTGAAAGTGATGGAGACAGAGTCACCTCACTGGAGAGGGCATTCTGCAAATGGGGAGCCACCACTGCAAAGGCCCTGTCACAGGTCATTGCCAACCAGA
This sequence comes from Rhineura floridana, assembly GCF_030035675.1. NCBI lineage: Eukaryota > Metazoa > Chordata > Lepidosauria > Squamata > Rhineuridae > Rhineura > Rhineura floridana. The sequence continues at coordinate 17,821,393 of NC_084500.1, read as the reverse complement.
CAGCCCTTGGTGGCTGCACCAACACCACCACCAAGTCCTCATCTGCCGATTGCAGGGTCTGAGATGATTGATAGTGGGGAAGGTGCTCTTTTGGGTCCGGAGCCATGCAGGTCTTTATAGGCTACTACTATAAATATATTAAATATATTTTAATGTCTGTTTTTATTATGTTTCATAGTGTTTTTGTTTGCTGCCCTGGGCTCGTACGGGGAGGATATAAATTTAATAAATAATAATACCTTGAATTGGGCCCAGTAGCTCACTACATCCTTCCACTGTGCAAAACAGCCCCAACAGAGTGGAAATGTTTGGCATATATGCCCCATCTGCATTATACATTTAAAGCAGTATTACACCACTTTAAATCATTATTATTTCTTTAGGGACACAGGTCCTTGCTTAAGGATCCACTTCTTGGCACTGACCTTGAAAGCAATTTAAGGGCATGTGAAAATCCATTCTCTTCATTATGGTCTTTTTTCACCACCACCTACACAGACGCTTACGTAAAGTTGGACAGTCTTCCACATAGGGGTGGGGAAGAAATTTGATTTGGCTCACATTTAAAAGGGAACTTATATAATTTGTACTTTCCAAAACAATACATGAGCTGAAACATGACTGCCTCTGAAATTTGCACTCCTGCAATGCAATTCTCTAGCCAACTAATGTGTACATAAATGCATATATTAGCAAAAATAAGTGTCTGTCTGCGCATAGCACATACATAAAGCCTAAGCGAGTTGCAACTTCTGCTACAGCTAACTGGAAAAGCCCCCCAAGGAAAGCGAAGAAACAGACACACACAAACGCCAATCTCAAAGGCTTTCTACTTGATGCCACACAGCCTTGTCTGTGTTTTTTACTGGCTTCCTCTTTTCATTTCTGCTTATCGGCTTGAGGGAAAGCACACTTGCTTCCTCAAGAAGTAGGTTTGGTAAAGGGCGTTCCAGAATGTGGTGTCTTCCTGCCCCGACTGTGGGTTTTCTAGAGGCCTTGTAATTGACACCAGAGGCAAAGCCAGAGGGGAAAAAAGGGAATTTATAAAGACTATAAGAATTTATACGTCCTCACAAAAGACCTTGTGTGACTACAATCCTCCGCCTTGGATAGGCAGGAGTTAAAATAGACAGATGTTAGCAATGTTCCAGCGTCTCCAAATTGTGGAGCGATGCCCACATCGCTCGGCCTTCTAAGTGCAATTTTCATTCCTTCTGTGGGAACCGGCGGTCAGCAACCACTTCCTTTGGCTTTTATCTGGAGCTGTGATCATCATGTTCACAGCATCGTAGCATCAGGCAGTTTTGGAACCCGTAGGTCTCCAGTTCAGGTTGAACCGAATGCCAGGCTGAAAAGCCAGATCTTGAGTTGGTGTGGATTTCACGGGAGCCAAGGTCACTTTTTTTTTTACTGGTATTGATGTTTGACAGAAGAAGCAACATCTGGAGACCAGCAATGGAGGGCTTGTGAAAGCAAAACAGCTGACCTTTGCCATCGCTCATGAACGGCTGGACATAGTTTGCTCAGCAGGCTATAGGAGGCCTGTGTGTTAAGACAGGGTGGACCTTCTCTGAAGTAAGTACATCACTAACAGTTATTTTGGTCTTTTCTGTCCTCCACCCCACCCCTCCACATCAAGCCTCGCGTAACTCAACATGCAGAGCGTAATTTGACCTGGGGGATGTCCCCAGAGCCTACGGCTGGTATGGGCGACCTCGGGCCCTTTCAACCTGGCCCCTGGAACTCTCCCCAGACCACACCCTTTCTCCCCCCCCCGCTCCATACCCTTCCTGAACTATAAAAATTCTGCTTGCATGCCTGGATAGAAAGATATGTGGGTGTTATATATAAAACCTCTGACTTTTCTGTAGCTGGAAATGTGCCGTCACATCTGTGGCTCTGCCGGCTTTTTCATCTGGCCTTGCCCACTATTGGCATGTGCTGCCACCCTCAGAAGGTTGTCTGTGAGGGCGCTGGGAGTAAAGCACCAATGCTTGTCACAAGTGACCTGATCCGAGGGGTGGGGGGAACAAGACTGCTGAGTCCTTCTCTGAAATTTGTCTAGTCCTCTTTTAAAGCCATCCAAGTTGATGGCTGTCACCTCATCGGATTGTGCACCTCAGATGAAAACTCTTCTAGGTCTCCCTTCTGTTTGCACATGTTGCAATTGCTTCTGAAATCACATTCCCTTCTAAGTGCACACAAGGCAGTCTCGATAATGGATGCTGCTGTTGCCTTGCGACTCCATTAGTTCATGCACGTTGCAAGGCCCGTCCTCTTAAGCATGGCTCCAGCCCTCAGCTACATCCCCTTTATAGTTTCTGTTTGAGTGTGTGTCTGATGCTGGCTGTCCCAGACGTCTCTGGAATAATGGATTACTCAAGCAGAAAAAATAGAAAAGACCTGAATCAACATTTTATTATGCAATCACAGGGCCACAAAAAAAAGGAATGAACCCTCTCACCTGCAACCAGGCATGGAGGGGAGGAGAGAGTTTATTCAGTTCGCATTTAAAAGTCGATTCTACCCAATTTGCAGTTTCCAAAACCGCAATCACATTTCCCCCAAGAGTTGTAGAAGACCAGGACACCCGAAGCACTGTTTACTGCAGAAGTGCCTGTGCCACCTGGCAAGGAGCGCCGTTCCAGCCACACATGAGAAAACTGCCTGCAGCAGCTGCAATCCAGTAGGTGAGGAGCCACATTCTGTCTATGTCAGAGTGTATGTCTCGCCCCCCCCCCCCCGCACCCAAAAAAGACTTTGTTAAAAGGAGCTTTTTTTCTGGAGGATTTGCTGAGGTATTATTATATGTGGTCCGCCAAGACTCTCAGAAATTGGTCCACGGGGGGGGGGGAGTTCAGTAACCACTGGCTTCTATCTATAGTCTAATATACTACTAACAGCACAGTGGGGAGGAGAGCCTGGCTGGGAGTCCAGAGTCTGTGAGTTCAAATCCCCGCTCGTGTCTCCTGGGTGTCAAAGGCCAGGTAAGATCACCCCCACAGGGAGTGGCTCAGGGGTTATGTGCCCTGCCACCTGTGCAGCCGTGGGCAAGCGGCATAGTCCCAAGGAGCCCAGTTGCCCCCTAGCTGGCAGTGGCAGACAAGGAAGGGGCTGGCTTGTGCAGCTGTGGCAAGCTGAGCAGGCCCAAGCCAGCTGGGGAGGACTAGCCTCAGAGGGCCCCCTCTGAATGCCGCTTACCATGAAATCCCTATTCATAGGGTCGCCATAAGTCGGGATCGACTTGAAGGCAGGCCATTTCCACTACTGGCTTATAGCACAATCCTGTATGTGTTTTTGCAGAAGTCCCGCTTGTTCAGGACAGCAGCTTATTCCCAAGTTGGGATGGGTGAGGATTTTGATTCAGTTTGCAATATAGCCAAAATGCACACTTATCCGAATTTTGCAAAGCAGCCCTCCAACTAGCCGATGTTTACAAAAATGCATGTAATAAGGGGAAATGCCCTTAAAATGAATATGTTGGAGAAAATAAACAAAAATGCATTGCATTGTGGGAAATTGCTTGCGAACGTGTACATGACACAGAACTGCCTACAAAAATGTGTCTACTAGGAGAAATTCACTCAAAAACGCTGAAGGATTTTCATGGGGATTACTTTTTTGAAATGCAAATTGCTGCAGACATGTGGAGAACTGTATTTAAGGTTGGAAACGTAAGAAGCTGAGAGCACTGAATCTGACAGATCTTGCCATCCCTTCACCCAGGTAAAGTGTGCACTGGGTTGGAGTCTTGCAGAGCAATCTTGTGCATGTTTATTCACAAGTGAGTATGTTCAGATGGCAGAGGGACACACTGAGTAGTCTCCGATGAGAGTCTGAATATCCATGCAGGTTTGTGCAGGTATTTAAGGATCTATATACACAGTAGTTGAATGGCAAATTCAGAAGCACAGGATCCCTTCATGACAGTGACAGCCACACCCCTCCATCTTTTTTCTTTTTTTTCTTTTTGCTGCTGGATTGAGAATTAGATCCTTGACAATGCCTTCTCCCACAACCACAAATGTCCCTAGGAGCCAGCGAGGATGAAAGGGTGGAGTGTTAGCTATTGAAAAGAGTCTTCTCAGTGGGTTACTCACCTCCTTTCACTCTGACCGGCTCCATCAGCAGGAAAGGACAAGGAAGCAGGTTAGAAGACTCCTCAGTGGCTAACGCACATCCCTTTCATGCTAATTGGCTCCTAGGATGCTGGAGACATAGGGACCCTACTGGTCCCCTGCTCCCCAAAAGGTAAGGGGTCTAAGACCCCCTGAGACCCTGGATGACTACACCACTGTATATACATCTCTGGTCCTGGGCAGTGAACTTCCATCCTTCTGGACCATGGGGTGTGCTAGACCAGAGGTTCCCAAACCTTTTTTCCCCGTGGACCCCTTGAAAATCACTGTGGGTCTTGGCGGACCACTTAATGATCTTTTTGGCTGTAGCAGCAGCTGCAGTGCACTGTGATAGATGCTGTACAATTTTTAATTTTATTTTCATTTCTTATATATTTTATTTCTTATATATTGTATTTTAGTCCATGGAATTCCAATTGTAATAAAATACAATGTAAGAAATGAAGCAATGAAAATACAGAGAAAAATTAATATAAATAGTTATTGTGATGGATGTGCAGTCTCCCGTCTTCAACCACAAAACCACAGGCACCCTGTGGACCTCCTGAATGAAGCTCATGGACCACTGAGCGTCTGCGGACAACAGTTTGGGAACCCCTGGGCTAGACCCTTTTCAAACAGACTTTTCCCGGTGGTCCTGAGGGCTAGAAACTTGGTTATCCTGTGAGTGGGTTTTGTTTGGCTTTGTTTGCTTTTTTTGTTCACTAAAAGCCACAGTTAATCTCCCACTTGTATTGTCTCAGGCCATGTCCAATCTATGCGCTATACATTAACAAGTTCTTCTTGTGGTGCTTGGTTCTCCTGCCAGCAACTTCGACAGGGTGATGCAGAACCGCCTGATATTGGAGACATACGATGGCATATCAGACAATGCAGAGGCAGGTGAGAAGCAGGCAGAGGGGGCGAAGGAAGAGTCATGGCCGTTGGAGACTTTGTTCCAGAAGGAGAGTCGAGCCTCCCCGAAGATTAAGGTTAACCTTAATTATCGGCCTGGTCTTGTGAGGTAAGGAGTTGCCTTCAGGAGTCAGCCCATCTACTGTAGGGGTGGGGATCATCTGCAGTCCTCCAGAGGTCAGTGGACAACAACTCCCAGCATCCCTGACCATCGGCCATGCTGGCTGCTGATCCATGTGTTTATCGACACTCTCAAAGAACTCTAAAAGGTTAATTAGACAGGACTTCCAGAAGCCATGCTGGTCCTTCTGCAGCAAGACTTGTTCTTCCATATGTTTGGGACTTCAGTCATTTCCACCAGTTTTCCTGGAAAAGATATTAAGCTAACCAGTCTGTAATTTCCAAGATCCCTTTCTGGATCCCCCCCCTTTAAAAAATGTGTTACATTCTAGTCCTCATATATGGAGGCTGATATTAGGGACAAGTTACATGTTTTTTGTTAGAAGATCAGTAATTTTTTTGGCTTCCAAAATTTTGTTATTAAATATAAGAAATTGCAGACAATATTACATTTACACTGAGAAAGTAAAAGAGCATCATGAGTGAGCTGTCTGATACTCCACAGCTTTACAGAGTAACTAAAAAATACAGTGAAATTTGTTTATTGATTTATTTATTAAATTTATATCCTGTCCTTCCTCCTAGAAGGAGTCCAGGGTGGCAAACAAAACCACTAGAAAACATCTTAAAAACAAATGATTTTAGAACATATTAAAACAAAACATCTTTGAAAACATATTAAAACAAAACATTAAAAAAAGAAAGCTTTAGAAACATCTAAAAAAATCATTCCAACACAGTCGCAACCTGGGATAAGGTCTCTACTTAAAAGGCTTATTGAAAGAGGAAGATCTTCAGCAGGCATCAAAAAGACAACAGAGAAAGTTAACTTCAGTTGCATCCAAATTAACTAATACGTCAACCATAATATCCAGTTCTACTCTTAAAATCCAAAAGAAGATCAGCATTTTCACATTTTTTCCCACATCTTTAAGGACACAAATGGTTCCTTCTAGGAGGAAGGGCCAGACAGAACCTTCTGCATGGAAAGCAGATGTTCTACTGCTGAGCTGCAGCCCTTCACAGACTATTCTGGCCGAACAGGGACTTAATTCATTCTGCTTTTCTTCCACAGAACAAAGGATGCCTTTGACCGGGACTGCATATTTGGCGCTGTCGTCAGGGGAAATCCTGAGGAGCTACAAGGGCTGGGGGATTATTTGCGAGCAACCCGCAAATTTCTCACCGACTCTGAATATAAAGGTAGACGTGAGCTTTCCTCTTCTCAGAAGTACAGCTTTGGAGCTTGTTTTTATTTTTTTAATTTAATGTATATTAAGAATAGGCAAGCTTCTTAAGCTTCACAGAACTGTTTGCAAGATAGATGAGGACCAGCAGCGTGCAGAAGACAGGGAGCGGAGCTTGGGGGGGGGCAGGGGGATGATTCTCTAAAATGGAATTATTTTCTAGGGTAAGTTGTGTAATTTATCACTAACTAACAGTGTCATGCCTGGCATCACTCGAGAATGGTAAGAAACAAAAAAGGCATCTCCATTTTGATATGAGTGGTTAAAGCCAGTGCAGTTTTTAAAGATTCAGTCTGCCATCCTGATTCAAAATGGCGTCCAATTGTATCCAAAATTTGAAGCACGGTTATCTTTCAAAATTCGCTCTTCCATAAATGTTGGAACGCCCTTCTCCAACCAACAACAAAAACCCTTCTCTTCCAGATGGAAAAACGCACAAGACCTGCTTGATGAAGGCCCTGCTGAATTTAAAAGGTGGGGCGAACCCCACGATCCCTTTGCTGTTGAAGGTAGACAAGGAGACTGAGAACTCGAGCCCTTTGATCAATGCTGCTTGCAGTGATAGCTACTACGAAGGTAGGGACTTGAGTGCGGGGGGATGGCATTTTTCTAAAATGCTTTTAAATATGTTTTTAAACCTTTTTTTAAACTGTTTTTAACCTTTTTTAATGTCTTAAAAACATTTTTTTAAAAACTTTCAAAGATGTTTTAAAGTATTTTAAACTCTGTTTTTATCATGTTTTAAAGTGTTTTTAGTGCTTTTGTTTGCCACCCTGGGCTTCTGCTGGGAGGAAGGGCGGGATATTAAATAAATAAATAAAGCTTCCCCCACTTGTGTGTAAGAGAACATGTTTATTGGCCAAAATGAGTGAAGCTTGGATGCTATGGCCATTCTTGTGTCCAATGCTGGTCCTCCTCAGAGGAAAAAATGGAAATGAACTGCCTTTGAGTCGATTCCGACTTATGGCGACCCTATGAATAGGGTTTTCATGGTAAGCGGTATTCAGAGGGGGTTTGCCATTGACTTCTTCTGAGGCTGAGAGGCAGTGACTGGCCCAAGGTCACCCAGTGAGCTTGAGACCCATTGAATTTTTTAGTTAGGCCTGGTTAAGAAAACATCTTAATTTGCATTGCAAGTTTTGCATCCTGCTCCAGGAGTACATGAAACCCTTTTACAGCCCAAGGGCCACATTCCCTTTGGGGACAACCTTCAGGAGACTGCATGCCAGTGGTGGGTGTTGCCAGGGGCAAAAGTGGGCAAAGCAACTGGTGTGACTTTGTACGATTAGCCACATCCTAGCCATGCAAAAATCAGTGGTTCCAGACAGGCAGAACTACTCTGGGAGGGTGCAAACCAGAGCTGATGAGGGTGTGTGTCCAGGGGTGGTTCCTGAGGGCCAGGCAGAGAGGTTTGGAGGGCCAGATTCAGCCGCTGGGCCTCATGCTTCTGCTAGCCTAGCCCTACATTAGACTTCTGCAACACAGTTTTCTTGTGACCTTTTTGTTCCGCCAGGCCATACGGCACTCCACATTGCCATTGAGAAGAGGAATCTTGATTTGGTCAAGCTGCTGGTGGAGAATGGTGCTGATGTCCACGCCAAGGCCTGTGGGACCTTTTTCCAGCAGCAGAAGAAAGGGGTGTGCTTCTACTTTGGTACGCCAACATGCACAAAGTCTGCTTCAGAACTTGGGAAGTTCTTTTTGAAAAGGAACTATTTCTAGTTCAAGTGCAACATGTACTGAAAGGAACTAATTCCAGTTCACCATCGCCCTTTTACAAAACAAACGAGTCTGGTTCACGTTCAGTTCACAGCTTCACAATCCAACTTCATGCAAATGATCCTCGGCCATTTTCCCCCAGCATTTAGAATGCTACAAGCTGCTGTGCTGAAGTATAAAAAAACTGAAGAAGAATATTAGTATTATTACTAATAATAATAAACATCAGCGGTTTTTTGGTGACAGTAGTCACCATTACGGAGTACCAGCACCTCCTTTTTTGCTGTCCACAGCAGCCATTTTGTGCCGGCACCTTAACACTTTCATAAATATATGGTACCGGCCCCTCATTTTTTACCAAAAAACCCCAGTGTTGTGGATGATGATATTTATATCATGCCCTTCCTCCCAAAAGGAATCCAGGGCAGTGAACAAGTAGTGATAAAACAATGAAAACATCTTAACAAAACACTGTAAAAACAAAAGACTAAAATGTCAAGTTGGAATGTGGATGGTTTAACTTATTTCCCCCAAGAATTATGGCCTTTAAGCTTAAAGACACAAAGAGTCTAAAAAAAATCATGTCAGAGAAGGAACGTGAAGGCAAACAAGAAATTGTTCAAAGTGAACTTAATTCACATTCAGTTCACACTTTCAGGTGTGGTTCAGAGAGCTTTGAACTAATTCAGCGAGCTTTGTTAAACCAAACTAGTTCATTCCAAGTACTGGTCTGCTCTCACAGAGCCTTGAAGTAGAGACTGGTGGGTGTGATGTCAGTGGGGTAGTGAATCCACGCTTGAACTAAAACCTGGAGCGGATTCACTGCCCCACTGACTTTGAAGCCACCAGTCTGCACTGCCTCTGCTCCTTTTCCCAGCTTTGACTTCCTCTTTGCCTCCTCCAGGCGAGCTTCCTCTCTCCTTAGCCGCTTGCACCAACCAGCCAGAAGTCATCAGGTATCTCCTGCATAACCCCCACAAGAAGGCCAGTCTGATAGAGCAGGATTCTCTGGGCAATACTGTCCTCCATGCCTTGGTGATGGTGGCCAACGATACAGAGAAGAATACGGAGGTGGTGATCAAGATGTACGACGAGATCCTGATGCACGGCGCCAAGATCAACCCAACGTGGAAACTGGAGGAAATAGTCAACTGGCAAGGGTTGACCCCTTTGACACTGGCTGCCAAGATGGGCAAAGTCCAGGTAAGCTAGTGGGGAGCTCATCTTCAATTGCATGTTAGCAAAGTACTAAGTACTTAAATAATGCAGCTGGAGTCCAAAGAGAAAAGTCCTGACAACACTTTACTGAGCAGACTAAATTAAAAAACAGTGTGTAATTTGAGGAGAAAGGAACAGAGAGGTTTTGTCATTCTTAGATCAGACCTTGTACATGTAATGGAGACATAACAACCAAAACATACAGAGGAAAACTCCCTCAAAACTACGCAGCCAATCAGATAAAGTACTGCCTTACTGAAGATCATGCCTGGTTGCTGAGCAACACCTCTACCCACCCCCCTCGACTAGTTGACTTTACCACTAAGAGAATTAACCCTTAAGTTACAATCTGGATGATCTCCACAGTTGCACTTGCAACACTGTATTTGCTTGGTTAATTCCAGAACTGAGGAGCCTGCGACCCTCCAAGTTGTTGCTGATCTCCATTATTCCCCTGACCATTTGCTATGCTGGCTGCTGGGAGTTGGGAATCCAGCAACATCTGTAGGGCACCATGTTCTGAAACACACTGTCAGCCAATTGTATGGGATTGAGCCAAAGCAAGGTGGGCCAGGGTCGTTATCTCCTATATTGCAGGCAGAAGTCTGAGACTGAGGGTTGTAGCCAACTGAGTCCCACTCAGAGATGACCCATTGAAACTGATAGACCTAAGTTAGTCATGCCCAGGGGTGGAAGCATCTCTCCATTTCGGTTCTCTCAGTTTCTCATCTTTCCAAACTTAGATTCAGTTCTCTTTATTCCTCCAGCTATTTGCAATTTTTTTTTTAATCCTCGTGAAATTTTTCCAGCATTTTAGTGCGAATTTATCCTAATCCATTGTTGTAGGCACTTTTGGCTAAGGCACACGTTTTAGCAAGCCATTTCTTGTCATGTGCATTTTTACGCATGCTTCCCCTAACATATGCATGCTTGTCAGCATTGGTTGGTGGACAGCATTGCCAAATTCAAATAAGTGCAGATTTTGAAGTCTGGCTGTGTTTTGGTTCCCACGTTGTTTCGGGAAGTGCGGATTTGATAGATGCAACTTGAAATGTGAACTGAATTTAATTTCTCACTCATCCTTAACTAGTCCTGTCTATTAATTTAAATGGGCCTACTCTGAGGAGGACTGACACTGGACATAACCCTGACAGAACAACTTGGGTAAGGCTACTTAGCACATTTTTGGCAGGATGATGAACCTCAGTCTTGGAGGACAAATGCGGCCCTCCAGGCTCCTCTGTATGGCTCTCAGAATTCTCCCCAGGCCACATCCTCACTGGTACTGCTTCATACCCTCCTTGGGGTGTTTTTGGCTGGCTGGAATGCCTCCTTGAACTCTGGCCATGCCTCTTGCCTGCCTGGATAGAGAGGACAGAGAGGGGTGTGTGAGTGTATGTAGAAACAAGCCCTCTGTACAAAGGCAAAATTTACATTTCTTGCTCCATCTGGCCCTGCCCATCACTGGCATGTGGCCCCTGGGAAGTTACCCAGTAGGGAATGTGGCTCTCGGGATGAAAACTGTTCCACACCCCTGTCCTAGGGGATGGCCTAGGCGTAGAAGACCACCATCGTGCTGAAGCTTAGGAGGTCTGTGTCTGGTCAGTGCCTGGATGGGTGACCACCTGTGAACAGAAGGACGCTGCCTTCAGTTCATCACTCCGTGGTGACCAGTGACAGGGCCTTTTCAGTGGAGGCGCCCCATTTGTAGACTGCCCTCCCCAACGAGATATGACTCTCTCCATCACTACTGACCTTCAGGAGGAATCGGAAAACATTCCAGTTTACCCAGGCATTTGATGGCTGAAAGGGACCATTCCCAGCAACCCAAAGATCACTGATGAAGCTTTGTTTTAGAATTTTTTCTAAAAAAAAAAAAAAAAAATGCTTTTAATTAATACTTTTAATTGTAATTATGCTTTGGAATGTTTTAAACTATTTTTATTATTATTTTTTCTTGTGAAACGGTTTTGTTTATGTTTGTCTCTGGGCTTCTTCGGGAAGAAGAATGGGATATTATTATTAGTATTAGTATTAATAATATTAATATTATTATTATTATTAATAATAATAATAATAATAATGGTGGGGACAAGGCTGTAAGGAAATAAAGTAAATGTATAAAGGAAGGAATGTCTTCTCTTTTTTTGACGGTCTTTCCTAGATCTTCGAGCACATTCTTCATCGGGAAATCAAAGAACCTGAATTCCGCCACCTTTCACGCAAGTTTACCGAATGGACGTATGGGCCTGTCCAGATCTCTCTCTACGACCTGTCCTCTATCGACACCTGTGAGGAGAACTCAGTGCTGGAAATCCTCGCCTACAGCAGTGACACTCCGGTGAGGCCAACTTGTCTGCTTGAACACCCCCACTGTGGGATGCCCTCAGTTGTCTTCTGCTTCTAGAATTCCCTCTCCAGGGACAGCTGTATGGCCAACAGCTAGGGGTGATGGGAGTTGAACCAACAAACCAATGAATGACTTTCTTTCTCTTACGCTCAGAACCGATACAAGATGGTGGTTTTGGAACCTCTGAACAAGCTGCTCCAATACAAATGGGACTCCTATGCGGCCAGGAGATTTTACCTCAGTTTTTTCACCTATCTGATGTTCATGGTGGTCTTCTCAGCTGTTGCGTACCACCGGCCTCTGGATGGGAAGGTAACAGCATCTTTGATGTGTGTGTGAGGGAAAGCGAACAGGAGTAGTTCTCTAGGCTAGTACTAAGGAACCTTTAGCCCGTAGGTCTAATTAGGCCCAAGAGGCCGTTCCCATTTGGCCCATGAGGCTGTTTTGGCTATCACTATCTTTGCAGACCAATCCTGAATGCTGCAAGTTTCCCTGGCCTTTCCGATACTGGATTTAAAACAAAACACGTGCACATCTAACTTTGTTTTGCTAATGTGAAACTGATCAGCTTGCCTCTTGGCTTTGCTAACTTGGAACGTACAAGCACTGGGCAGAGGGAAAGCCCCTTTCCTTTCGAAAAGGAAAACATTGTTAACAATATTGTTATTTTTTTTTTAAGAGGGGAATACAACTGGAACTGTAAAAGCAAAGGATAGCAGCAAAATTACTAACCTGAAATGGAACCTCCTGCCAGTTCGATATAATGCAGTCAAGCAGGCACCAACAAGCAGATCCCATCCCTAGTTGTGTCCAGGCCAAAAAGGGGTTTGCAGGCAACCAGCTGATCGGCACCTGTAAAATCCTGTGCATAGCGCTCTATGCAAGCCCAGATGATTGTCGGAGTTCCAAAGAGGTGTATAGGGTTGTCTGCAAACACCAATGATCAGCTGATTGTCAGTGCTTCACTCTTCCTCAGTTACTTAAGTTCTCTCTCCATCCCTTTTAAAAAATATCTTTCCAGCCTCCTTTTCCAGTGACACTCGCTGCTGGGGATATGTTGAGGCTGTTTGGCCAGGTCATTGTGCTCACTGGAGGCGTGTATCTCCTCGTTGCTCAGGTAGGATGGCATACTTTTTCTTGTTCTTCCTGCTTCAGTTTGGCATGTGTTTGATGCCCTTTGGCGTCTTACTTCGGAGACAGACACTAGCCAGGGCTGTGAGTAGAATGCAGTGACACAGAAAGACAGCAGAAAATAGGGACAGCTGCAGATTCATATTCTGGAGCATCAGACCTTTCATTTTAAAAGAATGAAGAAGTTTCTAGTCCAGTGCTTCCCAGACACTTTCTCCCACAGAACACTTGAAGGTTGCTGAGGGTCTTGGCAGACCACTTCACGATTTCTTTGCCTCTTGTAGCAATTGTAATGTGATGTGTTAAATGCTGTGTGGTTTTTAATTGTATTTACATTGCTGCTTTGATTTCTTACATTGCATTTTACTGTGCTGCAATCTGAATTCCATAGAATTCAAACTAAGTATTCTTCACAAACATGCTACAAGCCACGTGATTGAAGCTTGTGGACCACAGACCACGGATTGGGAACCCCTGATCTAGTCCTTAAGGTTGCATGCACTAGTTTGGTTTGCACGTAACCATGGTTTATTTAGCCTAACTATGGTTTGTTTTAATGTGCAGACCTCCCACAGCAGGCTAACAGTGGTTCATTTTCTGCCAACAAACCAGAATGTGAAGCCATGGCTTGTGGTTGGCTTGTGGCTGCCTTCATAAGCCAACCAATGGCTATTATGCATGCATGCAGTTCCTTTTTGCTTGTGGCTACCAGGCCCATGCTTAAATGCAAGGCTGCAGTTTAATTAGTTAAAAATCTGGGGTTGGGGTCAGAATGAAGCATAGGGTTAGATTAATTCATTGAGGGAGGACCCTTCTGATAAAAATGGGGTTCTGATTAATCAGACAGCAGACACGTACAAATATGCACATGTGCATATGTAACGCACAATTGCAGACACACATAAGAACCTCAAAGCCTGGCTGCAGCTGGATCAGACCAAAGGGCAGCCCATCCTAGTCCAGCATTCTGCCAACCAGATGCCCCAATGGGAAGCCCGTGCCCTGTATGAAGAAGTCCTTCCTTTTGTCTGTCCTGAATCTTCCAACATTCAACTTCGGAGAATGGCCCTGAGCTCTAGAATTAATGAGACCCTTTCTCTCACTGTGAATAGGTTTTGCAAGATTTTCTGGCCCAGAGGTGAAATCGGGATGAGTGAATATCCATACCATGGGCGCAGTGATCCTTCAACTTGCCCTCCCTCTCTCTTTTAAATATTTTTTTTTCCAGTCTAAAGGGATTGGTGGGTCAGCGCGTAAATAAATATTCCCTCACCTCCTCATCTGTTCCCTGCTGCTCAGTGATTTATTTCTGCACCTCCTTGGGGTGCCTCGGTCTGCCGATCTGACAAGTGTCCCTGTTCGTTTGCTTTGTTAGAGTCTTTACCTGTGGAGAAGGCGCCTGTCGCTGACAAGCCTGCTCGCGGACAGCTGCATCGAGATTTTACTGTATGTTGCTGGGGAGAAGGGGGGCAACAGGCAGTTTTGGAGGGAGGTGGTTTAAAATCCAAAAGTTCTCTGTTTCTTTCTGTAATTGGACAGAATTGGTATACCGCTTAATTGTAAATAAAGCCTCTAAGTGATAATCATCTCTGCTTCCCACCCTCCTCCTTTTTCTCGCAGGTTGGTGCAATCACTGGCCCTGCTGCTTGCAGCGCTGACGTACCTTGCAGGGTTGGACGAATATGTGCCTCTGATGGTTTTCTCCTTGCTGCTTGGCTGGATAAACATGCTGTATTACACCCGGGGCTTCCAGCAGACCGGGATCTACATTGTCATGATACACAAGGTTGGTATGACAGAAATCCAGTACTTCTGTCTCTGACTCCGGCCTAGTCCTCATGATCTCTAAGCTCACTTGCAGGGCTGGCCCTGACATTAGGCAGAGAGAAGCAACCACCTCAGGCAAAAGATGTTCAGGGGCAGCTGCAGCCCGTAGCTGTTCCACCTGAGTCTCCAGCCGTTCCCCTCTGTCGCTCATGGCCTGGCCTGGCCCTGCAAACAAATAAAGAAAGAAAGAATATTCATGGCTTCCCCCCCCCCAAGAATCCTGGGAAGTGAAGTTTGTGAAGGGTGCTGAGAGTTGTGAGGAGACCCCCCCATTCCCCTCACAGAACTCCAATTCCCAGAATTCTCTGGGAAGAGTTGGTGATTGTTAAACCACTCTGTCCATCTAGCTCAGGACTGTATGCACTGACTGGCAGCATATCTTCAGGGTTTCAGGCAGGGGTCTCTTCCATTCCTACCTGGAGGTGGCAGCATGGATTCAATCTGGAATCTTCTGTATGCAAAACAAATGTTCTCCCTCTGAACTACAGCCCTGAGGCTCCTTGGTAACTTCCATCCTGCTCTGCGTTTCAGGCTATTCTGCGGAACCTCCTTCATTTCCTCTTGGTCTATGTGGTTTTCCTCTTTGGCTTTGCAACGGGTGAGTCTCTACTTGTCTCCATGGGATGGAAAGGGCAGCAGATAGAATTCCACCTTCTACGTCCTCTATTGTTCATTTTTTTCAGATGCATCCCAGATACTGTGCAAAGATTTTATAATCTTCCTCTTGAAATCAGTGTGGTCATTGCTCTGGCTGAACAACTGACATATAAACAGTAGACTTTTAAGGGGACTAGCTGATCCTGGTGCACTGTTCACCTCTGTTTGGTGTCTGAGTTGCATGTGTGCCCAGGGCCGGCGCCAGAGGGGGGCCAGGTCAGGTCCTGAAGCGCCCCTCCTTAGGGTGAGCGGGCAGCACTCCCATTCCAATCACAGAATCACAGAAAGGGAGCTCCCAGGTACCCCCCCTTCAACCGTGGAGGCCCGCAACGCCCGCCTGCATACCCCACCTACCTCTTCCATTGGGGTGAATGCTGGCCGCACTGTGCGCATGCCTGTCATCAACCAAGATGGTGGTAGAGGCATCAGCCCCTTAGGGAAGCTTTGGCTGCCACCTTGGTTGATAGGCATGCGCGTGCAGCGTGGCCAGCATTTACCACAGCAGGAGAGATGGGTGCAGGTGGGCGCTGTGGGCCCAGGGCAGGCTGGTGCCCAAGGGCCCAGTCATGCCTGGGGCTGGCCCTGTGTGTGCCAGTGTGTGTATTTACCTAAGCAGCAGGCTTTTACCCTGCATTAGATCACTGAGACTTAAGACTTGATAAAATAAGAAAAGCTACTATATTTACAGAAATACATAGTAGATAGGCAAAGCATACCTAGTTCTAACTAACTAACCAAGTTGGAGGCACAATGCCCAGACTTAGGTCTTGCCCTCATGGCTCAGGAGAGAGAGCAAAGACAAAGATGTCTCCTCTCTCCTCGCATAGTCGAAGAAGATGACAAAGGAAGGAAGGGCCGGTCAGCTTCCCTGAGCATATCAGTTTACAACAGAAGGAAGTTAGGTAGAGAAGAGCACAGGTAACAGTAGGCAAGCCTAGCCAGCTGGAGGACCCTCACGCGATCTTTCTTCTGGAATACAAACAAAAGAACCCAAACAGGAGTTGCCCTTGCCCCACTTCCAACATCTGGTTCCCATCCGTATCTTTTGTAAACATGGGTGTGCAGGGCAGGAGACATTTTGGAAAGACACCTTGGTTATAAATGCTTGCATGTCTCTGATCACGGCAACATGCCCTTCCCTTCTTACACCGCTTAGTGATGGGGGACCACTGCCTCACAATGTGGATGGAGAGGGGGGGAAATGTCTATGTTGTGTATGTCCTTGCTTACTTTTGTTTGCTACTTTCAGTGGAGGCTGGTCTGTTGGAGTGACTGGGGCACTGCCCCACCAGCCTTGGTCTGCTCTCAGCCAGCCCAAACCTGCCTGCTTTCTTACTTACATCCAGTCCAGGCATTGGCCCTGCCTGTCTGATTCCTCCTTCATAGTCTCCGTGTCGCCCCTTGTAGAACTCAGCAGGGAGGAGTAGGATGGGGAAAAAACTAGGATTAGTTGGCTCTGCCTGTCATTGGCTCTGGTTCTGCCTATGGTTGGGCCCTCTGCCTTCTGCCCCACCAGTCCCAAATGGACACCAGCCCCCACTGACCACTTTGGAAAATACTAATAAACATTTTTTTAAAATCTCAGGAACTGCTGGTTGGAGGAAGTGGAATGTAGTAAACAAGCCAGCCAATAGCAAAGATTTGAGCAGCAAGTCTGAATAAGATTGGGGGGAGATACGGTTGGGGGAAGAAAATTCGCTTACATTAACATTGTAACACAGAACCGACCTAATCTACACTTCCTGTCCGAAATGCACATATCCTTCCAAAATTTGCCCTTCTTTGAAATTTGCACTGCGATTCTCCAAACAAGTGGATTATTACAGGAAAGCTTGCCTAAAAAATGTGCATGTCAGCAAAAGCAACGTACAGAAATGCAATTACGTTTGGGAAATTTGCTTGCCAGAATGTGCATATTAGACAAAATTGCATAGAAACAAATGTGCATATTTTGATTTCTCGTTCCAGCCCTCGTCATCCTCACCGGGGAGGCTCCCCAGCTAGCCCAAAACGGGTCTGTCCCGCTCAGCAATAACGGTAAAGACCAAGCCATGTATACCGGGCTGCTCAAGACCTCCCTGGAGCTTTTCAAGTTCACCATTGGGATGGGAGACCTAGAGTTCCACGAGAACGTGAAGTTCAAGTACTTTGTGATGCTCCTCCTCCTCTTCTTCGTCGTCGTGACTTACATCCTCCTGCTCAACATGCTGATTGCCCTGATGAGCGAGACGGTCACCGACGTCTCCACATATAGCCAAAGCATCTGGAAGCTCCAGGTGAGTCCAACCTCACCTGTGCCTTCTCTGCTTGGGTGGGCCTTAATTTGAGTCAGGGCCAGATTAAGCAATAAGGTGTTTTCCCCCCAGCTTTGTCTCTCAGCATTGACCGGCACAATCGGCATTGCTCACCGCTCAGGGAATGGTTAAACAAATGCGGTAAATAACTGAATGAATAAATTCCTTGCTCCCAGCTCTTGATCCTACTCGGAGATCTTCTTGTAGCTCAGCCTTAAAAATAGATTTAGACATAAGGAGAGCCACATTGGATCAGAATGAGGGATGGAAAGATCTCTCAATTTCGGGTCTCTCAGCTCCTCATCTGAAATTCAGTTCTCTGCATTTCTGCAGAAATCTGTGAATTCCTTTTTTAAAAAATCCTTGTGAACATTCGCCAGCATTTTACTGCAAATTTTCCAGAGCTTGGAAAAGTTACTTTTTTGAACTACAGCTCCCATCAGCCCCATCCAGTGGCCATGCTGGCTGGGGCTGATGGGACTTGTAGTTCAAAAAAAAGCAACTTTTCCAAGCTCTGCGAATTTCTACTACTGAGCACATTTTTGTAGGCAGTTTTGACGAACACACACATTTTTTGCAAGCCATTTCTCGTCACATAACACAGTTTCGTACGTTCTCCTCAGTTGTATATCCATTTTTATGCACACTTCCTTTAATATATGCATTTTTTTGTGAACGTTGGTTGGCAAACTGCATTGCAAAATTCAAATAACTGCAGATTTCAAAGCATGGCCGTGTTTCAGTTCTCACGTTGTTGTGGAAAATGCAGATTGGATAGATTCAGCTTGAAGTAGGAACTGAATCAAATTTCTTACCCGTCAGGCCAAAGTCCCATCTAGTCCCCCATCCTGTCCCCACAGTGGCCAACCAGATGCCTATGGGAAGTCTACAAGCAGGACAGCCCTCCAGGGCACCTGCTTCACATGCAGAAGGTCCCAGGTTCAGTTCCTGCCTCTTCCTAATAGGGACTGGGAATGTCCCCCTCTGCCTGAAAACCTGGAGAGCCCCTGCCAGTCAGTGTCAGCTATACTGAGCTCGATGGACCCAACAGGCTGACTCAATATAAGACCAACTTCGTCTGTTCTTTTTACAGCTTTCTCCCACTTCTCTTCCCTAACAACTGGTATTCAGAGGCATACCACCTCCGCCACGGGAGGTGGTACACAGCCATCATGGCCAGTAGCCATTTGAGTGCCTTACCCTCCATGGATTTACCTAGGGAGACTCGGAGGGTGGTGACAAGGGAGAGCCCTTTTCAGTTGTGGCTCCTCATCTGTGGAATGCACTCCCCAGTGAGGTCAACCTGGTGCCTTCATTTTCATCTTTTTGGCACCAGGTAAAGACTTATCTCCCCCCTCCCCGAATTTCGTAGACTGAGTTGATGTTGTTAGTTATTAGAGTGCTGCCAAAGATTTCTGTGACTGTATGGGGGGTGTTTTTATTATTTGTTTTTATTGTATGGCAAGTTTATTTTTCTTTTTATCAACGTTGTAAGTTGCTTGGAGAGAGCCAGTGTGGTGTAGTGGTTAGAGTGTTGGATTATGACCTGGGAGACCAGGGTTCGAATCCCCACACAGCCATGAAGCTCACTGGGCGACCTTGGGCCAGTCACTGCCTCTCAGCCTCAGAGGAAGGCAATGGTGAACCACCTTTGAATACCACTTACCATGAAAACTCTATTCGTAGGGTCGCTGTAAGTCAGAATCAACTTGAAGGCAGTTCATTTCATTTTCAAGTTGCTTGGAGAACTTCGGGTAGCTAATAAATAAATCTAATAAATAATAATAATGCCCTTTTAAAACCATATAAGTAGGTGACCATCACTGTCTTGCAGTCGCAAATTGCATGTACCGAAATGTTCTTCATAAACTGTATCTGCAGAGAGCCATCACCATTCTGGAGATGGAGAGAAACTGGCTGTGGTGTTGGCAGAAGAACCGGCGATCTGGCTGTTTCCTCTCTGTCAGCTCTGAAGAAAAGAAAGACGAGAGGTGGTGTTTCCGGTGAGTTAGGCCATGTGGCCCGCTCTGTTGCACAGCCATAGGGACCCTGTGTGATGGTTGAGGTGGGTCACATATTTTCATTTATTACTTATTGATATAGCTGTATATCTCTGTATATGTTTTACCAAGAATGCCAGGTCCCTGGCCTAGATCCTTGCCCCAAGGGGCTTACCATTTAGAAACAGAAAACATGGAAATAGGGCTAAACAGAAGAAGGTAGTGGACCATTTCAGTTTCACACAATTAGGTTTAGTTACAGTGAATCAGGGATGAGGAACCTGTGGTTGGACTCCAACTCCCAGCAGCCCCAGCACCCAGCGTGACCAATAGTGAGGGATGATGGGAGTTGTTCAGCAACATCTGGAGAACCACAGTTTGGAGACCTGGGTCTCATCTCCTTAAATATTAGACAGGCGCCATCTCTGTTATCTGTTCGACACCTGCTGAAGACCTTCCTCTTTCAAAAAGCCATTTCAGTAGAGACCTTATCCCAGTCTGCATCTGCTGGAATTGCTTTTTAAGTTCTTTTTAAAGTTGTTTTTTTAAAGATTTTTAAAAGATGTCTTGTTTTTACTATGTTTTTAAAGATATTTTGAAGTCTTTTGTTTTTGAATTGTTTTTGTTTGCTGCCCTGGGCTCCTTCTGGGAGGAAGGGCGGGATATAAGTTTAATATATAAATAAATAAACCATGCCATACATATAAAGAGCTCTTATACCACTTAAATAGTCACAGTTTCCTCCCAAAGAATCCTGGGAACTTTAGATTGTTGAGGGTGCTGGAAACTAGCTCTGCGAGGGGTCTCCTAACAACTCTCGGCACCCTTCACAGACTGCAGTTCCCAGGCTTCTTTAGGGGAAGCAATGACTGTTAAAGTGGTATAAGAGTGCTTCAAATGTCTGTTGTGGATGTGACCCTAGTCCCAAGGAAAGCTCAAAGCCGTTAATAGCCAACAACAGAAAAACAATTAATGTACCATGTTAGAATAATAACTGGCGTAGCAGCACATCAAAAGAAAAAAAACCCTGACAGAACTGAGTTCATATCTGAGATGAGTCAACAATACAACACATCAGTTGAATTTATTTAACTGTTTGTTCCAAGTGACAATAGTGTTCATTTCAGCCGGCAGCGCAGTAAATATAGCACAGTCATTACAAAATGTGTCGGCATTATGAAGCTGCTGAAAATGCAACTTGATCAGCAGAACGCAAATAACAGGCCACAAAACTACCCAAAGAAGCACAATCCTGGGTGTGTGCTTGCGCGCCGCTGAGTGATAGGATTCAGACAGTTCATGATTCCTTTCTGCATACGTGTTTTGCAGAGTGAAAGAGGCACAGTGGGAAAACTGGAAGAAAGAGTTGGGGGTCCTTAAGGAGGATCCTGCAGACTCGAACCGCTCTGAGATGGAGCCACAAAGTAAGTAATAATGAGCAACGCCCGACTCCAGGGGGTGGGAACTTGTGGCCCTCCAGATGTTGTTGAATGACAACACCTAGCAGTCAGCATGGCTGATGGTCAGGGACGATGGGAGTTGTAGTCCAGCAACTTCTGGAGGGCCACAGCTTCCCCAGCCCTGCCCTGCTCAAAGGCTTGCTTACCTTCCTGTCTTGCCAGCCATGGGGCAAGTCTCTGAGGCAGCCTTTCCCAACCAGTGTTCCTCCAGATGCTGTTGGACCACAACTCCCATCAGCCTCAGCCAGCATTGCCAATGGCCAGGAAAGATGGGAACTGTGGTCCAACAACATCTGGAAGCACACTGGTTGGGAAAGGCTGCTCTGAGGCATCCTATGAACTGCACTAGAGGTCATTGGACAGCACTACAGCTCCTTCTGTAGCTCTCTTTCGACTGGCCACCAGGTGGCGACGTTGCTTTGTCCGAATGGCGACGCCCATTTTGATCCCAGGAGAAAGCTTTATGTCTGTTTGCAACTGAGTGAGTTCTTCTAGTAAATAAATAAAAGGAATTTTTAAAAAGTAAGATATTTTTCTACACTTTACTAGATTTTCTTCTCTTTTCCTTGCCATTGATTGATACATCTCTTTAGCAGTCCTGGAAAAAAATATTTCAAAAAAAGTATTCTGACTAGCAATGGCTCTCCAAGGTATCAGACAGAGACAGGCCTTCCCCATTACCTGTTTCCTAATCTTTCTACCTGGAGATGCCAGGGGATGACCCGAAGACCTTCTGCATGCAAAGCAGGTGCTCAGATCTACCACAGAGTAGAAGTAAGAAAATGAAGTAAGATTCTGGTCCTCATGATTCTGACTAAAATGGTGAAATAGGAGCATAGGAAGTTGTCTTATACCAAATCAGACCACTGGTCCATCTAGCACAGTAATGTCTGCTAAGTGACTTGGCAGAGCAGCCAGTTGTCCAGGATCTTGGGTAGAGGTCTTTCCTTCTTCTGTTTCCTGACTGCCCATCAGCTACCGGGCCAAGTTCAAGGTTCTGGATTTGATGTGCAAAGCTTTACACAACTTGGGACGAGGATACTTGAAAGACCGTCTTATAACCGAAGTATTGTTTCCAAAACCAAAGTATAGTTTCCAAATCGCATGAAGTATGAGTACCTGTCTATTCAGCACTGGTTAGGCCTCATCTTGAGTACTGCGTCCAGTTCTGGTCTCCACACTTCATGAAGGATGCAGACAAACTGGAACAGGTTCAGAGGAGGGCAACAAGGATGATCAGGGGACTGGAAATAAAGCCCTATGAGGAGAGACTGAAAGAACTGGGCATGTTTAGCCTGCAGAAGCGAAGACTGAGGGGAGATATGATAGCACTCTTCAAGTACATGAAAGGTTGTCACATAGAGGAGGGCTGGGATCTCTTCTCGATCATCCCAGAGTGCAGGACACGGAATAATGGGCTCAAGTTGGAGGAAGCCAGATTTCGACTGAACATCAGGAAAAACTTCCTAACTGTTAGAGCCATACGACAATGGAACCAATGACCTAGAGAGGTAGTGGGCTCTCCAACACTGGAGGCATTCAAGACGCAGCTGGACAGCTATCTGTCGGGAATGCTTTGATTTGGATTCCTGCATCGAGCAGGGGGTTGGACTTGATGGCCTTGTAAGCCCCTTCCAACTCTATTATTCTATGATTCCATGATTCCATATGTACCCAGTCGGTCACTGGGCAGATACCATCTCATCAGGAGGTCCGTTCCACACAGCGTAGGAAACGGATCTTTAGCGTAGCGGCACCGACCCTTTGGCATTCCCTCCCCTTAAATATTAGACAGGCGCCATCTCTGTTATCATTTTGGCACCTGCTGAAGACCTTCCTCTTCCAACAAGCCTTTTAAATAGAGACCTTATCCAAGTGTGTGTCTGTGTTGGAATTGCTTTTTAAGTTGTTTTTTTAAAGAGTCTTTGTTTTAATGTGTTTTAAAGTCTTTTGTTTTTAGGATGTTTTAGAGAGTTTTTGTTTGTCGTCGTGTTTCCTCCTGGAAGGGCAGGATATAAATAAATAAAACCTGGCCTTTCTGCATGGGGCCATCTGCGTCCAAAGCAGGGGCTCTGATGCGAAGCTATGGTCCCTTTTCCTAACACAATCTGAGTTCTTTGAGGACTTGCTTATTATCCCTGCTTGTTGGGCTTGATGAATGCTTTCCAATTCTGTCCCCTGTTCCAGAGCAGAGCCTGTGGAACCGGATGTCTCGGGCAAAGGCCCGCTCAGCTACATCAGAGGCGGAGGAGGAACAGATGCCCTTGCGTGCCATCAGCCACTGAGCGAGGCGAAACCACAAGGAGGACGTGATGAATTGCTTAAGGAACATGAACAGCTGCCTCCCCGCTAAGTTCCTTATACTACAAACTTTAAGAGCTCAGCTGACAGCAGCAACAACCCAAATCACTGTTGAGGCCGTGACTCAGGACCACATGCCACGCCTGTTGATTGAATGCGTGTGAACAGGACAGCCTTGCTTTGAAGGACTGTGAAGGACGCCCTGCCTTTCATGTGTGTGGACAGGAAGGCCTTGCTTTAGAGGAAGGATCATTCAGTCTCCTCCTGTCAAAGAGTTGCGTCCAAAGAACATCAGGAGAGCCTGGCTTCTGGATCAGGCCAAGGGGGCCCATCTAGTCCAGCATCCTGTTCTCACAGATGCCCCAATGGGTGTTGGATTGTGTCTGCGTTGTTGTGTGAAACAGCATACATTACGTTGTAGTTAAGTTGCTCAAGAAACCATTCCAGAGGCATTAAATCATGTAAGAGTCTTTATTCAGACATTAAGGCCAGCGGCTTTAAGATCCCCCCCGCAGGAGAGAAGTTCTACTACGTTCAAAGTACAAAACTACTACAGACAGCTCAGCAGACAGCAGCAATGGTAAAAGCACTTTTTCCCAAGCTGTTATCTCGTTACCATGACAACCACTGTCTGGCCTTGCTTCCCAGACCATACTAGATAAGGCTGCTTCTCACACTTCTCCAAAACTTGCAGGCTTCATGGAAAACAACACAAGGTAGTAATGCCTATCAGTGACAGCCCAACAATGGGGACCTCACAGGCCAGAACCCAAGAAAAGAGCACTCTCTCCACTCGTGATTCCCAGAAACTGGCATTCAAAAGCATACCGACAGGGGGGATAGAACACATCCACTGTGGCTAGTAGCCATTGATAGCCATGTCCTCCATGAATTTGTGTAATTTCCCTTTTAAAGCCATCCAAGTTGTTGGCCGGCACTGCTTCTTGTGGCAGCAAATTGACTGTATTG
Source organism: Rhineura floridana (assembly GCF_030035675.1). Taxonomy (NCBI): domain Eukaryota; kingdom Metazoa; phylum Chordata; class Lepidosauria; order Squamata; family Rhineuridae; genus Rhineura; species Rhineura floridana. The sequence goes on along the minus strand of NC_084500.1, from coordinate 17,797,067 downwards.
TTGATACACCCTGCAAATTAAGCGCAATTCCACTCCACATCTTCTCCAGCCCCTTGGTTCCGTGACCCACATGCAGTATGAGGGAAAAGTCAAAAGGGCGAGGTTGCATTTGCATGAGAAACAATCTAATGCATACCTTTCTAACCAATTGCAAACCGAAAGCCAGCTGTCCTTCAAAATTTGCCCTTATCTGAAGTTTGCTGTGCAGTCCAACGTGTTCAAAGATGCATACATTAGGGGAAAGTGTGCTGGAAAATGCATTTTTATTAGTGAAATTAAACATACAAAAAGTGTAGTGTGTTAGTGGACATTGCTTGCAAAGATATGTATATTAGTCAAAAAGTACATACATAAATGCACTATCAATGTATCATCAACAGGTTGCAGTGTGCTGTATGTGCCTCTAATAAAACACCAGCCTGGAATGGGCCCCAAGTTTTAAAAATGGGGAGTGGAGATACTGAGGCTCACACAAAAGACCTGGGGCTCCCTAACAAGACTTCTGCTCATGTAGGAATCCTCCACGTCTTTTGTTTCTTTTTCAGGACAGAGACTCAGGATGGGAGTTGATTGTGTTATCAAGCATTTCCCTCTGTTTTTGCAAACACAGACTTCATAATAAATAGTGGTCTTGATTGCAAGCCATCTCTTGGCTCACACCAGGAAAGAGAACCTCTTAAGACACCCAAATTAAGCCTGGCTCTGCACAGATGCTACTTTCTGCTTCTGTTGATCTTGCGATCTGTCATTCTTAATTTAGCCTGACACATTTCAGTGTTTGATAAATAAAAGATCAATGGACTTGTATTTTTCTGTCTAATGAACAAAACTGTTCATATTCTGCTGTCCCTGAGGAGGCACAAACCTCTTTGCCTCAGACCTAACCAACGTTTACACACATTGTGTAATATATTCATAATTAACAGAAAGGGTGGCTAACCTATTTTTGGCCAGACATTGAAAGCACATGACTTCCCCCCTCCTCAGAGAATCCTAGGAACCATAGTTTCTCCCCTGACAGCACTACAATTCCCAGCACTCTTAACTAACTACAGTCCCCAGGATTCTTTGGGAGGCAAAAATGTGCTATAAATGTATGGTGTGAATCTCCCCACTGGAAATGACACTCTGCTGTTTATTTTCCCTATCCAACGCTGCTGCTCTTTTCGCTGAAGCAACACAGACATCCTGCCTGCAAAGAGGGTGCTCTGCTGTTGAGCTATGCTTAAGAGCATCAGAAGAGCCTGGCTGCTGCATCAGGCCAAAGGCAGGTCTGGTCCAGTGTCCTGTTCCAACAGTGGTCAACAAGATGCCTCTTCTGGGAAGCCCACTGTCCCGCCCAGAGCCGAAAGAATGAGGCTGGAGCGTGTGTGCAAGTAAATCTCATTTTATTAGAGTGATGGATACATCAAAAGCATTGCGCTTCATAGAAAACTCTAGGCTAACTCACTAAAGTCCCTAACTATACTCTAGATACGCTCTGCAGCGTGTGAAGGAAGTTGACTCAGCGAACCCCCCCCTGCGAGCAGCAGGCTTAAATAGGAAATGTTTTCAAACATAACTATGACTCCTCCGTAACTCCTGTCTTTGCCCTGTCCGTTTCTCGCGGCGGCGGGAACGAGGAGACAGGGGCCGTGCCTCCACTTACTCATCCGAAGACACCTGCTCCCAAACAACAGGCTCGAGGTCAAGAGGCGGTGCCTCATTGAAATCCTCCTGGGAACTGCTTCTGAAACTTCCTCCCACAAGTCCTCTGCATCAACTGGGGGCGGTGCGCTCGGCTCCTCGGGAAGGGCGTTACTCGTGGGAAATGGCTGAAGAGCAGGCTGCCCCCCTCCCGCACGCTCCTGCTGAGACACAACAATCCCCAATTCTGCTTCTTCTGGCTGCGGAGGTGCCTGAAACTCATGCCTCCCCCCTTCCTGTCCCTTCTGAGTTGGCTGCAGCGCAACACCCACAAGCAGGACCTGAGTGCAAGAACAACTCTGTCGCCACTTGTGATTCCCAGCAACTGGTGTTCAGAGGCTCAGTACTTCCAATACTGGCTAAACCAATCTTTTTGGGCCCCAGGGGCATGTCTGGAAACTCTTACAGACACCACAAAATATCCATTTCACTAACACAGACACGCAAATTCGCAATTCTCAGAACCCCCCATAAGCAAAATACTTACGCATACCCCAAAACAAAATTACATGAACCAAAAGGGAGATTTCCCACCCCCTAATAGGCAACCCCTCCCAAGCAACAACAACTTTTTTTCAAAAGGGGAGGAGCAGGAGGCCTTGCTAAGCACTGAGGGAAGAGGGAGGTACTATCTGAGGGTGCTGTGGTGTCCACAAGCACCATATTGGGGACCCCAGGTCTAAATTCCTTTTAAAGCCATCCAAGTTGGTGGCTGCGGTGTAGCAGTGAGTGTGTTGGACTAGAACTGGGAGATCAGGGTTCGAATCCCCACTCTGCCATGAAGCTCACTGGGCGACCTTGGGCCAGTCACTATCTCTCTCAGCCTAAACTACCTCCCAGGGTGGGAACCTACCTCAGGATGAAATGGTGAAGGGGGAGAAAGCGCATATGCTGCCGTGGGCTCCTTGGAGGATAGGTGGGATATAAATGTAATGCATAATTGAATAATAGAAAATCTTCTTGGCAGCAGATTCCATAGTTTGACTGTGTGCAGAAGTCTTTCCTTTGGTGTGTCCTGAATCTTTCAACTGTGGATGATCTCCATGTTCTGGTATTCTGAGAGGAGGCTTCTGCTTCATGCAAATGTGCAAAAACAAATATCGGTCTGCATAGTAACCTAGTTTTATCTTCCCTGACTGCAGCAGCAGCTCTCCAAGTGTCTGAAAGAGACAAAGGCCCTTCCCCACCCACCCCGCTCCTTAAAATCCTTTAAATTGGAGCTGCCGGGGGTAGAAGCTAGGACCGTTCTGCATGAAAAGCTCCCCAGGGTAGGGATAAATCATAGAATTGTAGAGTTGGAAGCAGCCTATAAGGCCATTGAGTCCACCCCCCTGCTCAAGGCAGGAATCCAACTTAAAGCATCCCTGATAGGTGGCCCTCCAGATGCTGTTGAACTCCCGCTCCCAGAAGCGAACTTGGCCGGTAGTCGGGGATGGTGGGAGTTGCAGTCCAGCAACATCTGCAGAACATAAGAACTCCTGCTCTGGGTGGTGGACATGGTCAGCAACTGGCAACCTCTAGATCAAATCTGCCCCTTGGATTATGTTGGTGTTGGCCCATTAAATGCCAATGCCAGAAACGAGAAGAGGAAATGAGGGGGGGAACCAAGTTTGGGGCCTGCTCTGGCTATAATCACCTTCCACTCTCTCTGAACAAAACACCAACTATTATTATTTATTTTTCCAGGGCAGGTTGCAACAATTTTAAAAGCACATAATCAAAAACAACTTAAACAACATTGCATATGGCCCATTGCCAGAGGATGTTGATTGTCAATGCATCAGATGATAATGAATGCAGCCCCAGTGCAGGTGCAAAGCAGAAATCCCACCTGCTTTTGGGTGGGCTTGAGAGAGAGAGAGATAGGTGGAGTCTATGAGATGGCTTTTGATGCAGGCCATAGTTCGCTTCTCCGCAAGGTCTTGATGGCTCGACCACATCTTGAAACTCACGTGAGGAAACCCACAACAGGCTTGTCTCGAGTTACGTCTCGGCAACAGAAGTGCAACAGCAGTCATTCTGGGAAAGGCTTCCCCGTTCCACTCCAGAGGCGGCTGCTTCTCAGACGTTTTTGTATTGCTCTTGCACCATTTCGCTGGAGGCATCTCCATCATGATCACTCTTCAGCTGCTCCTCCTGCTTCTCGGTGAGTCAATCTTCTCTTTATATTCTACATCATTAAGAGAGAGAGAGACCAATTAAAAAAAAATAAAGTTGCGTTGGCGCAGCAACATTTTTCTCCCCCAAACATCAACGTTAGAAACATGGGATGCTGCTGTACATTTGACTCAGAGCATCGGTCCCCCTCGCTCAGTATTGTCTAAGCTGACTGGCAACAGGATTTCAGAGAAGCATCCCTCCCAGCCCTACTTGGAGATGCCGTGGATTGAACCTGGGACCTTTGCGTGCGAGGCAGGTGCTCTGCCACTGACCTACAGCTCTTCCCCTCAAAACAAAGCAAGTTTCCAGTCCTTGTGGTTCTGAATAAGGGCTAAATTAAATAGGAACCTAGGAAGCTGCCTTATACCGTATGAGACCTTTGGTCTATCTAGTGCAGTGTTGTCGACACTTGACTCGAAGTGGCTCTCCAGGATTTCAGGTGTGTGTGGGTCTCTCCCAGGCCTACCTGGAGACGGCAGGGTTTGAACTTGAAACCCTCCGCCAGAAATGCAAATGTTCTACCACTGAGCTCTTGCCTGGACTGTTTGGGAGATGAGTTTTAGGTAGGTAGGTTGGCTGTTTCAGTCCAAACTAGGGATGTCAATTCTCCACATTCCTGCAACAATTTGTGTGTGTGTGTAAAATCCTCATGAAAATTCTCTAGCATTCCAGTGCAAATTTCTCCTAACACATTTCTGTAGGCAGTTTTGACTAATGTACGTATTTTTGCAAGCACTTTCTTGTCATATAATGCATGTATGTTATTTTCACCAGTATGTTCATTTTACACACACTTTCCCCTAACATATAAATTTCTGTAAACACTGTTCCAGTGGAGGTGACTCCATGACAGTGGGGCAGTTGAATCCTCTCCAGGTTTTGCCAGGAGCTGTCTAAGGTGCTGTAACTTATTTTTGAAATAGGCTGCAGTAGCTTGGATAGCTCCAGGAAAAAAACCTGGAGTGGATTCCAGTGCCCCACTGACATGGAGCCACCAGTCTCCACAGCATTGTTCAGTTGATGAACTACATCATAAAATTCAAACAAGTGCAAATTTTGAAGGACAGCTGTGTTTCGATTCTCATATTGTGCAAATTTGATAGTTTGGGCTTGCAATGTGAACTGAATCAAATTTCACACCCATTTCTAATCCAAACATACCTTTTCATGCTTTCCAAACAGAAAACCTTCTTTCAAAGTGGCTTGTAGTCATTAAAAAAAACTTTAAAAGAATCCAGCCAGTAATAAGACCAGTGATGAAGAAAAACCTTGTATAAACCAGTTTATTTATTATTTTATTTATATCCCACCCTTCCTCCCAGCAGGAGCCCAGGGCGGCAAACAAAAGCACTAAAAACAATCTAAAACATCATAAAAACAGACTTTAAAATATATTGCAACAAGCATCCTTAAAAACATCTTAAAACATCTTTACATTTTAAAAAAAGCTTTAAAAACATATTTTTAAAAAGCTCTAAAACATATTAAAAATCAGTTCTAACACAGACACAGACTGGGATAAGGTCTCTACTTAAAAGGCTTGTTGAAAGAAGGTCTTCAGTAGACGCGGAAAAGATAACAGAGATGGTGCCTTTCTAATATTTAAGGGGAGCAAATTCCAAAGCGTCGGTGCCACTGCACTAAAGGTCCATTTCCTATGTTGTGCAGAACAGACCTCCTGATAAGATGGTATCTGCAGGAGGCCCTCATCTGCAGAGCACAGTGATCGACTGGGAATATAAGAGGTAAGTCAGTCCTTCAGGTATCCTGGTCCCAAGTTGTATAGAGCTTTGTACACCAAAACCAGAACCTTGAACTTAGCCTGGTAGCTAAGAGGTAGCCAGTTTAAGCAACATTATATGTGCCAACAGGGAACTCAGTTTTCCATGCAAAAGTCCTTGTGTAAACAAAACATCTTCCCCCAACTGCATGCACAACAGAGATATCAACAAGCTTTAGGAAGCCTCAGGTTTTCCAGATGTTGTTGTTAGTTTGTGTTCATTAATTGCCGCCCTAGGCTCCTACTGGGAGGAAGGGTTGGATATAAATAAACAAACAAATAAATCACATATCACTTAATGCCAAAATAGGCTTCTGTATTATCACAGAAGAACTAATTCAGTTCACATTTCAAGGTGAACCTAACTAATTCACCCTTTGCAAGACAACATCTGAACCAAAACTCGGCCACTCCAAAATTCACACTTCACCAAATTTTGCAATGCGATTCTCCAGCCAGGTAATGTGTACAAAAAAAAAAAAGCATATACTGGGGTAAAATGTACCTAAAGATGCATATATTTGTGCAAACAAGACCCAAAACTGCGTGACATTAGGGGAATTGCTTTTCAAAGAAAATTGTATATGAATTTCTATCATTAAAAGAAAGGCAGGGAATAAATGTAATAAATGAATAAATAAAATAATAAATATATTAGGCAAAATTGTCTACATATATATTAGAAGACAGTCACGCTAAAATGTTGAAGAATTTTCATGAGAGCATTACACAAAGAGATAGCAAACTGGAATGTGGAGAACTGAACTTTCAATTGGAAAAATTAGAAATGGAAGGAACCCAAAATGGACAGATTTGCCCATCCCTAGGAAGACTTGTAGCTCAGCGGAAGAGCACCTACCTTAGTTTAGAGAAAAAGGCGGGTCAGAGGAGACATGATAGAAGTGTATAAAATTATGCATGGCATTGAGAAAGTGGATAGAGAAAAGTTCTTCTCCCTCTCTCATAATACTAGAACTCGTGGACATTCAAAGAAGCTGAATGTTGGAAGATTCAGGACAGACAAAAGGAAGTACTTCTTTACTCAGCGCATAGTTAAACTATGGAATTTGCTCCCACAAGATGCAGTAATGGCCATCAGCTTGGATGGCTTTAAAAGAAGATTAGACAAATTCATGGAGGACAGGGCTATCAATGGCTACTAGCCATGATGGCTGTGCTCTGCCACCCTAGTCAGAGGCAGCATGCTTCTGAAAACCAGTTGCCGAAAGCCTCAGGAGGGGAGAGCGTTCTTGCACTCGGGTCCTGCTTGCGGGCTTCCCCCAGGCACCTGGTTGGCCACTGTGAGAACAGGATGCTGGACTAGATGGGCCACTGGCCTGATCCAGCAGGCTCTTCTTATGTTCTTATGTTCTTACCTTGCATGGGAAGGGGCCCAGGCTCAATCCCCAACAATTTCACGTCAGGCTGGGAATGTCCCCTGTCTCAGGGCGCTTCCAGATTGTCACTCTTTTTCAGGTGGGATCCAATCACATAGCAGCAAATCCCAGCTGTGCAATTGCAGGTGATTGTCAGGTCTTGCGCAACAAATCCGCTTCCTTTGAAAGATCAGACTTTTTTGCAATAATGAAAGTCAGAGGAAAATGCACTGGAAAAATGTGGGCTAACACTTGCTTTGACACATCTCATCTAACCCCAGCAAACAAATCAGGATGAACGCTCAATAAACAGGTCATGTGGAAGCACTCTCAAATACTGGGGAGACACTTTTCAGTCAGTGAGACTAGGGGAGGATCCCCCTCCCCCAGACTTGTGGAATTTCTCTTGTGTTTTACTATAACCCCAGGATCCACCAACTGAATCCAGGTGCAGAAGACACAAACATAGGAATTAAAGAGCATCTGCAAATTTGCATTAAAACACACATACATACCCTGCATATTAAATACTGAGAGACATTTTACGTCATGTCTGGTTTGGATCTGAGCTACAAAAGGCTCCCTTACCACAAAAACCACTGTGCTCTACAAGACTTCAGCAAAATGAGACAGAAGTCAAAGTGAGGATGGATTCAGAATGTAAGCTTCTCATTCTTGAGATGATTGTATGCACGGAAGGCTCTTCATAAAAGGCTGCACATTTTTAATCGTCAGCACATCAGTCAACTAAACTTTTATAGTTGATTAACTAAACAGGTGGCCCATTTCAATCAGTGAGGCTGACAGCTAAGGCTATCCTTGCTTTTTTCCTTGCTTTTTTTTTAAATCCTACTTTGTTCCTGGTGTGTTACTGACATAGGAAATAATGTTTTAAAAGGTGGTATATTATTCAATTGTTTGATAAATTTACTACCCTGCCCCTTCTAATAAAAGTTTTCTGGGGATGGGGTCTTAGTGATATCAATAAAAAGAAGTCAACATTATTTATTTGTTTGATCCATTTGCTACCCTTTCCCTTCTAAAAAGAAATGTTTTCCTCGTCTTCCTCTAAGCCCTAAAGCCTCTGAAAAGTTTCAACATCGACACCAGCAAGAGGTGGGTCTCCATGTCTGCACCCCCTCACTTTGGACAGCGGGTTTTCCAGCACTCAGATGGGCGACAGAGCTGGTAAGGAAAAAGTCCCGAGGCTGATTGGGAGGCAGAAGGAAACTGTTCCAATTGGCAGAGGTTTCCAGAAACACATGCAGAGTTTCATTCATCAGCATGATGCATCTACCAAATCCCCAAAAGACAAAAGATCTGTAGCACATTAGATATGTTCATTGGTTTACCGATGCCAGAATGTGTGCCTTATCTAGAACTGTTTTGTGAATTGCCACTGGGCAGATGGTATAGATTGGCGGAGGGGAATTCAATTTTGTTTGCATTTTAATAAGGAACTACCTAATGCCCACTTCTTGAACCAATACACAAACCGAAACATGGAAATCCTTTAAAAAATTCACTTCTCTGAACTTTGCAATGCAGTTCTCCATTTATACAAAAATGCAGATGTTAGAGGAAAGTGTGCATTAAAATTCATGGGTTTAAATCCTCATGAAAATTCATCACTATTCTAGTGCAAATTTTACTAATAAACATATCTGTATGCAATTTTCCCCAACATGGACATTTTTGCAAAGCAGTTTTCCCTAGCAGAAAGTCTTTTTTTGCATGTGATTTTCACCAATGCATGCATTTTTATCCACCTGCCTCTACCCTAGTGCATGCAATTCTGTACACACCACTCAGCTATTCGAAGGAGAGCGAAGTTTGAAGGATGGCTGTGTTTCAGTTTGTGTGTCGTTTCAGAAAGTGCAGACTGGGTAGGTTCACCTTTAAGTAGAAAAAGGGTCTTTTCAGTCATCTGTCCCCTGATCTCTTTTAAACTGGAGTTGACGCGAATTTAACTTGGGACCTTCTGCATGCAAAGGAAAGCATTTGCTTTTACATTTGGCTCTGGCTCCTTGCGGAGTTAACATTATTGCTAGGGTTGTGCTGGGGTAAGGAGTGTCTCTCCAAACAATGCACAAAAATGCTAATTTGGATTGGACTGCCTTCACATCGATCTCAACTTATAACAGCATAGAAGCCTGCTCTGGCCCAGACAGAGCAATACACAGAGCTGCTTTCCTGTTCTATATCCTGTCTGAGGGCTGCGGTGAGAGATCCTTAATCTGTTAAATAAGCCTTTTCACAGCGTGTGGGTGTAGTACACAGACTTATAGCAGATCAGCGATGAGCCCTGATATCTCAATGGAACATCCACGTTCAGGAGTGGTCTACCTCCGGGTACTAAACGCCAGGGACAAGCTCCCAGATGAGCTGTTCCCTTCATGCCCTGGCTGTAGGGTGGTTGTGTGTCCTACTTGATAGAGGGCTGTCCTCTTCTTTGAAAGGCAATGAGAGCACAGCTCTCCATTTGAAGGCGTCTTCCATTTCAGGAATCTTTGCCTCTCCACATGTCGTTGGACTCTAACTCCCAGCAACCCCTGCAGCCAGCGTGGCCAATATTTAGGGATAGGTATGGGTGAATTTGTCTGTTTTTGTTTCTCTCAGTTTCTATTCTGGACATTTCTAGATCTCTTTGCAATTTAAAAATAAAAGTTCTCATGAAAATTTGTCCACTTTTGTGTGCAAATTCCTGCTTCTCTGTGTTTTCAAATGCATTTCCCACCAAAATACGTATTTTTTTGCAAAACAATTTTCCCTAAGAGAATGCATTTTGTGTGCGATTTTCACCAATATATGCATTTAAATACATTCTTTACCCTAGTATATGCATCTTATTTGTACACGTTACTTGGCAGGAGAAGGGCATTGCATTTCAGAGTAGGAACGGAAGAGAAATTGTATTGAGTTCGCATTTAAAGCCAACTTTATCAAAATTCACACTTCCTGAAACAACAGAACCAAAACCCAGCCGTCCTTAAAAAGTCACACTTCTCCAAATTTTGCAATGCCATTCTCCAGCCAAACAGTGTTTGCAAAAGTGCATCTATTAGGGGAAAGTATGCACAAAACAAATATATTGGTGAAAACAACATACAAAAAGAGGTTATTATTATTTATATTATATAAGAAGAAGAAGAAGTGTAGTAATAGTTTGATGCCCAAAGGCCCTCAAGTTATTTACACAATGTTAAAACAGAAACAAGTCAAACACACTATAGAAACATAACAATAAGCAACAGCAAAACAATAACAGTATTTATTTATTTATTATTTCAATTTATATACCGCCCTTAGCAGAATAGCTCTCAGGGCGGTGAACAAACAAGATAAAATACAATATATCATAATAAAAAAGCATAAAAACATATACAAACAAACAGCAAAAAAACACTACAAAAACACAATACGACAAAAATTAAAAAATACAGATTAAAAGATTAAAATGGTTAAGAAAATTAAAATGGTTAAGAAAATTAAAATGCCTGGGAGCATAAAAAGGTCTTTACCTGGCGCCGAAAAGATAGAAGTGTAGGCGCCAGGTGTACCTCTTCGGGGAGGCTGTTCCACAACTCAGGGGCCACCACAGAAAAGGCCCTAGATCTAGTAACCACCCTCCGGGCTTCCCGATGGGTTGGTACCCGGAGGAGGGCCTTAGATTCTGAACGAAGTGAACGGGTAGGTTCGTATCGAGAGAGGCGTTCCACAAGGTATTGAGGTCCCACGCCGTGTAAGGCTTTATAGGTAAGAACCAGCACCTTGAATCTCACCCGGAAGCAAATAGGAAGCCAGTAGCACCCCCCCAAGCAGCCCCAGGAAGGTTTGGCCGCATATTAAAACAAAACATCATCTCAATCTTACCAAATTCCTGGAAGAAAAGGCCTGCCTTTCCCTGGTGCTGAAAAGACGTAAATGAAGGCACCAGGTGGACCTCCCTGGGGAGCATACTCCACAGATGGGCAGCCACCACTGAAAAGGCCCTTGCCCTTGTCACTAAGGGATAAATTGCTTACGAAAATGTATTTATTGGGAGAAATTTGCACAAAAATGCTGGGGAGTTTTCATGAGGATTAAAAAAAAAAAATAGCAAATTGCTGCAGGAATGTGGAGAACCAAATTTAAGATTGGAAAGATCAGGACCGGAGGGAACCAAAATTGACAGATCCTTCCATCCCTAATTCAGAGAAGTGGAAATATTGCATAGTGTTTTGGGAAGTGCAAATCAGGTACGGTCACCTTTTAAACTCAAACTGAATCAGCTTTTTCTAGCCAGGGATGGTGATTGGGAGGTGGAGTCCAGCAACATCTGGAGGGTCACAGGTTCCCAATCCCTGCTCTATTCGGAGAGTTGTGCAGTTGCACTCTGGTTTAAAGATAAAGAGCCTAAAAGAGGGAGGGCTTACCACTGCACAGCAGGAAGGTCAGGCAGGCATACATCTCACGTGGTCACTGTTTTCTTCAGTATGGTGAGAGATGGATTGTATTTCTAGTGAATGATTTAGAGAATGGGATCTATACATATAAGTTAGCATATGCACATTTTATGCAAATGGTATGCAAATCCCCCCCTCTTTTTTCTTGGTGATGCCTAAGCAGGTCACTCTTATTTTGTTGGGAACTGTCAAGGTCCAGAGTTACACAAAATGCTTTACTAGGTGGACTCTTGGGGTTATTGCTAATTCCAGCCCTACTCCGAGGAAACCCATTGAAAATAATGAACATGACCCATTAATTCCAATGGGTATACTCTGAGTAATTGTTAGTTAGACACAACACTCGGTGTGTTCGGATTACACCATTCGTATGCCCACTGAACTTTTCTCTGATCCCTGTTTGCTAAGAGACTCATTTGTGTTTTTTTGTGTGTGCGTTTAAAAAGGATTTTAGCCACTTCCTTGGGGCCAGGTGATTCTGGCAGGCTGTTTAAATGCCATCTGCAGGATGAGATCCGCTGTGAGGTGGCCAGCTTGGGAGGTACGTATTAGGATTCTTATTTGTTCATATTAATTAATTTTTACCCTGTCGTTCTTCAAAAGTACACAAGGCAAGGTGGCTTACGCAGAGTCAGCACAGTGCAAAATAAGATAAAAATAAGGCCTTAAAAAACCCCTTAAAATATAACTTAAAAAAAAAACCTAAAAAACAAGGCAGAATACAGCCTAAGAAGAGCCTGGTAGATCAGGCTAAAGCGGGCCCATCTTTTCCATCATCCTGCTCTCACAGTGACCGACCAGATGCCCCAATGGGAAGCCCACAAGCAGGACCTGAGTGCAACAGCAACTCCTCCCCGCTGCGATTCCCAGCAACCGGCATTCAGAGGCACACTGCCTCCAATAGTGAAGGCAGAACACAACCGTCGTGAACATAGCCATCGATAGTCTTATCTTCCCTGAATTTGGCTAACCCTCTTTTAAAGCCATCCAAGTTGGTAGGCATCACTGCCTCCTGTGGGAGCAAATTCTACACCTTAACTATGTGGTGTGTGAAGAAGCACTGTCTTTTTTGCTTGTCCTGAATCTTCCAACATTCAGTGGCCCCTTAGTGCTTTGTTTTTTTTTATTTTGTAAATCTTGGGGTCCAACCAAATATGATGATACCTCCTATTTATTTTATTTTATTAGATTTGTATACCGCCCGACTAGCATTAGCTCTCTGGGCGGTGTACAACAAAATATAAAAATACAAAAACATCTCAAAATCTCATAATAAATACAGCATAAACATATATAAAACAAGGAATCAGAAACAGTTACAACAAAATTTAAAACTAAAACAAGTTACATATTAAAACGCCATAGCAAAGAGGAAGGTCTTAACCTGGCGCCGAAAGGACAGCAATGTCGGCGCCATACGCACCTCTTTGGGGAGACTGTTCCACAATTCGGGGGCCACCACTGAGAAGGCCCTAGATCTTGTCACTGCCCTCCAAGCCTCCTTATGAGACGGAACTCGGAGAAGGGCCTTCAATGTAGAGCGTAGTGTACGGGCAGGTTCATATCGGGAGAGGCGTTCCGACAAGTATTGTGGTCCCGCACCGTATAGGGCTTTATAGGTTAAGACCAACACTTTGAATCTAGCCCGGAAGCATATTGGCAGCCAGTGCAAGCAAGCCAGAACAGGTGTTATGTGTTCCAACCACCTGGTCCCCGTTATTAATCTGGCCGCCGCATTTTGGACAAGCTGTAGCTTCCGAACTGTCTTCAAAGGCAGCCCTACGTAGAGCGCATTGCAGTAATCCAGTCGCGAGGTTACCAGAGCATGTACGACTGATGTTAGGTCCTCCCTGCTCAGATACGGACGTAGCTGGGCTACCAGCCGAAGCTGGTAGAAAGCATTCCGTGCCACCGATGCCACTTGGGCCTCAAGTGACAGGGAAGGATGTAAAAAGACTCCCAGACTACGAACCCGGTCCTTTAGGGGGAGTGTAACCCCATCCAGGACAGGGTGTATATCCACCATCCGATCAGGGAAGCCGTTCACCAGCAGCATCTCAGTCTTGTCTGGATTGAGCTTCAGTTTGTTAGCTCTCATCCAGTCCATTATCGCAGCCAGGCAACGGTTCAGCACATTGAGGCACAGTTTTGACCACGTGGATTGGCACTCACCCCTGAACATTTCTCATAGAAGGAGAGATTCTGAGTGATGCTGCAATATGATGTTTGAGCCTTCCTTTCCTGTGGTTCTTTCCAGCACAATTTCCTCTCTACTTTGCTGGTACGTGAACTTTCACTTTTTTTCTTTCTTCTCCCTCTCAAGAAAAAATTCAGAAATTGAAAAAGCTGCAGTCCGGGATTGCTATAGCCCAAAGCCCGGAACAAATCCTGGTAAGTTGCAGAGAGGTTGGAGTGTTCTGCTTTTGTAAAGACACTTGCCTCAAGCTCCCCAGCATGGTTAAGATGACGGTCTCTTGCAACAAAGTCTAGCAGCCCAACTAACCATCAAGGAGTCAGTGGGCCAATAGCGTTTTCTATCCCATCGCTGGGCCATCACCTGGTGATTTCTTACTCCATTAGTTCTCTCCACGCTACACCATCTAGAAATATTAAATTAAAAAGACCTACGTGCTTTAGGCTTTTCTAGTTCTGCTGCTGTACCGATCTCTTGGGCTCCAATGGCCTGTTTTTATAAACAAATTGTGCAAACACAATTGCAATTTGTAATATTTTTGCAAGTTTTAAATCGGGTGGCAAATACAGCAACAACAATGCCCCCAATAAAGTTTTGTTGTTGTTGTTATATGCCTTCAAGTCTATTACGACTTATGGCTACCCTATGAAAATATAAGGTGTATATTCAGAACACCATAATTCCCAAAGTTCCGTGTGTCTAGTGAGGCACCAGTGCAGGAGTTGCTTGCAGAGAAGCCCAAGATAGCAAATCAAGGACTCCCACAGGAAAAAAAACCCTTAAAGCCCTAAATAAAATACAAGATAGATACAAATGCATAATGCAAATACATAAAGCCACTAAAAGGAATTTACTCTTCTATTCCCTCCTACACACATAAATTGAAATCCCATTACCTAATTCAAGAGCCTAATTCTTACTCCATGGCATTAGTAGTTCCTTTCGTCACCAGCTCTTCCTCTTTCTGATTTACAACTCACTTGATACAGCCCCTTCCTTAAGGTTTCCCCACCCAGTGGGCCAAACCGATAATCCATAGGGGTTACACTGCCGCCTTTTATTTCAGCCCCTCAGCAAACCCTCTCCCACCAAAGACTACCCCAACTCACCCAAATAGTCCTGAGTTTGGCTTTATATACCTTTCAGACAGGGCAATTCGGCCAATCAACTTGCTTCTGATGGAATTCTGACCAATACTGGCCCACCATTGGCCTACAATTGTGAACCATTAGACATGAACGGAATGTCCACAAAATGGCCAATCATAAAGTGGCCCCTTTGGGACACAACTGCCCTGTGCATAAAAGCCTAAATCTCACACACACACAGCTATCTCCCTAGCAACAGCTAAACAAACATCTGGAGGGCCACACGCTTGCCCATCCCTGTTATACGCATTATATTAGGGACTGCCAACATGGTGCCCTTCAGATGTTTGCTGGACTCCAACTCCCAGCAGCCTGAGCAGCCAACATGGCCAATGGATAGGGGTGACGAGTCCAACAACATCTGGAGGGCACCAGGTTGGCTGCTCCTGCATTAAATCTTCCATCCGTGGTTAAAATACAAGGTTCCTCTTCTCTCCCAGTTCCCTATTGACATACTAATCGGTATTTAAATAATTAGAACTGTCTAAGAATAAAATTTTACCTCACAAAAACGGGTATCTCTGCACTAGCGTGGGAAAGGCTACCTCAAATGAAAGAACCTGATATGGCAACTATTTTCGCCCCCGAAATATACTCTTTGCTTCTCAGTTCCCGTCTCACTTTCCTTGACAGGTTTGTCTCCAGCACCGGCGGCGCCAGCGGCGCAGGGCCACAGAGGAGCTGAATGGGCTTTGTGTCCTGCTTGCAGCTGGGTTCCAAGAGAAGGCGTTTATCAACCTCACGGACATCAGTATGAAAGTAGCAGATGTAGATTTGGGTTTAGCTATGCAGGTCATCGTAGTGTATGGCTTAAGAGGTGTAGAAGAGAACTGGCCCCACCTGCTGAGCTGCCAGTTTGTGTCCAGTTCTGCCCCTGAGCCACCATTTCCCCCTGAGCTGCCATTTTGCACCTAGCTCTGCTCCCCATGCCGCCATTTTGTGTCCAGTTCTGCCCCTGAGCCACCATTTCCCCCTGAGCTGCCATTTTGCACCTAGCTCTGCTCCCCATGCCGCCATTTTGTGTCCAGTTCTGCCCCTGAGCCACCATTTCCCCCTGAGCTACCATTTTGCACCTAGCTCTGTTCCCCATGCCGCCATTTGTGTCCAGTTCCGCCCCTGAGCCATCATTTCCCCTGAGCTGCCATTTTGCACCTAGCCCCATTCCCCATACTGCCATTTTGTGTCTAGTTCTGCCCCTCAGCCCCCATTTCCCCTGAGCCACCACTTTGCCCCTAATCCCGCCCCCATGCCGCCATTTTGTGTCTGACTCTGCCCCTCCCTAAGCTGCCACTTTGCACCTGGCCTCACCACCTGAGCCACCATATTTCTTTATTTTACTTGTTTAACAAGATTTATATATAGCTTAACACTATTTTTAAACAGAAAGACCCACTCTTCTAAGTGGTTTATGTAAAATAATAGAAAATATTCATAAGAAACTGGTGATTAAAATCATCAGAGTTTAAAAACAAGCAGACGTAACAAAAATGATCAAAATATGAAGTCAACAGTTTTAGAAACAAATATGCCTCACGAAATTGCGTCTGACTCTGCCCCTGAACTGCCACTTTGCACTGAGCCCCACCCTCTGAGCCGCCATTTTGTGAATGGCTTTGCCTCTGAGTCACCATTTCCCACTTGGCGCTGTTTGGTGGATCTGGGGTTCCTTGTTAAAATGAAAGTAGATTCCGCAAGTCTCAAGTCTGCTTCGTGGGCTGGTCCGCATGCCTCTGGCGCAAGGAAGACTCTTTCGGATCCCCCTCGCGACCCTTAACAACATTACCTTTGGGTTTGTTCACATGTTACATTGAACACAGGTCCAAGTTACCTGTACACTAAAGATGGGTGAATCTGTCCGTTTCTAATTTTTCCACTCTTAAGTTCAGTTCTCTAATTTTCCACTTCCGTTAGTGATCTTTTGTAAAGTCCACATGAACATTCATCCACATTTTCGTGCAATTTATCCAGATATAATATACATGTTTTTATGCAGTTCTGCCTAATCTAGACATTTTGGCAAACCAATCTTCCCTAACGTGATGCATTTTTAATGTGATTTTCATGAATCGATGCATTTATGTGCATATCTTACACTAGCATATGCTCTTTTGCACATCTTACTTTGCTGGAGCACTGCCTTGCAACATTTGGAGAAGTGCAAATTGTGGTTGTGTTGGTTATACTTGTGAACTGAATCTAATTTCTCCCCCGTACCTATGCCACCCATGTACACATGAAAGAATACATACTTGTTGATTTGTACTATTGCGTACACAGGTACAGTTGTTGACTGGAGTGTATAAAGTAAGGAGAAATTCGATTTGGTTTACAGTTAAAGTTAATTTACCAATTTATATTTTCCAAAACAATATGAGCCATCCTTCAAAATTCACACATCCATATTTTGCGATGAAGTTCTCCTACCAAACAGCGCTTACAAAAATGCATATATTAGGGGAAAGTGTGCTTAAAAATGAACGTAGGGGTGAAAATATACAAAGATGCATTATATGAACGGAAATGGGTTGTAAAAAATTTGCACACTAGTCAAGAAAAATATGTTTATTAGGAGAAATCCACACAAAAATGCTCTGTAATTTTCACGAGGATTTTTTAAAAATTGCCAGCTGAATTTAAGATTAGAAAAATGCATAACTGAGAGCAAGAAAACTGGCAGATCCCTCCATCCCTAGTGAAGCCCTTTTGGCCTTGTCCTATCTTTCCCATGCTGCTTTCAGCTTGCTCCAAAGGAATTGCCTATCTGCAGCCATCCACAGATTGTGCTACGGTATACTCCTCTTCCTTCAAATGCCGTAACTTTCCCAACCTTTGGGTCCCCAGATATTGCTGGACTACAGTTCGCATCATTCCTGACCATTGGCCATGCTGGCTAGGGCTGATGGGTGGTCCAACAGCATCTGGGGGACCCAGAGGTTGGGAAAGGCTGCTTAGAGGGTTGTTGTTATTATTATCTGTATTTGTGCTTCCTGTAGTTGAAACCAAGCAGAACCAGGGGGGCCAGGAGCGAAAAAGAAGGGACGTTAGCAGCAATGGAATTGGCAGCGTCAACCGCAACCCTTTTAGTTTGGCTGCCAGCAGCAACTGCCATCAACCAAGGGGGTCTCATGTATGCAGAGGTGAGATTGAAAGCTGGCAACATTTTTGTTTCATTTATTACACTGGGTTGCTGTAAATTAAAGTCACTTAGCGGCATAATTGTTCCACTGGCGAAGCATTTTGTGCTGGGAAATGTTGTTGCGCAAGAGAACGCATCAGCAAGCTGCTGGTAACTTCGTTGTGTGATAGGTAGCGCAATTTGTGGCGCTATGAGTTTCAGCTAATGCAGCTGTTGCATTGGATTCCTCTGTGGCTCAATGTTGAAACATGCCCATCTGTTCGCGCAAGAGCCCGCAAGAGCGGATACGATTGAATTTATATAATTTACATTACATTTACATTTGCTTTGGGGTTTCATCAGTCATTCACCCACATCCCTACAAATCTATAATCCCCTGCACAACTTATTTTTTTAAATTTTATTAAGAACATAAGAACATAAGAAGAGCCTGCTGGATCAGGCCAGTGGCCCATCTAGTCCAGCATCCTGTTCTCACAGTGGCCAACCAGGTGCCTGGGGGAAGCCCGTAAGCAGGACCCGAGTGCAAGAATGCTCACCCCTCCTGAGGCTTTCGGCAACTGGTTTTCAGAAGCATGCTGCCTCTGACTAGGGTGGCACAGCACAGCCATCGTGGCTAGTAGCCATTGATAGCCCTGTCCTCCATGAATTGGTCTAATCTTCTTTTAAAGCCATCCAAGCTGGCGGCCATTATCGCGTCTTGTGGGAGCAAATTCCATAGTTTAACTATGTGCTGAGTAAAGAAGTACTTCCTTTTGTCTGTCCTGAATCTTCCAACATTCAGCTTCTTTGAATGTCCACGAGTTCTAGTATTATGAGAGAGGGAGAAGAACTTTTCTCTATCCACTTTCTCAATGCCATGCATAATTTTATACACTTCTATCATGTCTCCTCTGACCCGCCTTTTCTCTAAACTAAAAAGCCCCAAATGCTGCAACCTTTCCTCGTAAGGGAGTCGCTCCATCCCCTTGATCATTCTGGTTGCCCTCTTCTGAACCTTTTCCAACTCTATAATATCCTTTTTGAGATGAGGCGACCAGAACTGTACACAGTATTCCAAATGCGGCCGCACCATAGATTTATACAATGGCATTATGATATCGGCTGTTTTATTTTCAATACCTTTCCTAATTATCGCTAGCATGGAATTTGCCTTTTTCACAGCTGCCGCACACTGGGTCAACATTTTAATCGTGCTGTCCACTACAACCCGAGGTCTCTCTCCTGGTCAGTCACCGCCAGTTCAGACCCCATGAGCGTATATGTTAAATTAAGATGTTTTTGCTCCAATATGCATAATTTTACACTTATGTGTAATGTTCCTCCAAGGAATTCTAGTATAACTAGTTCCTCCCTCTACCATTTTATCCTTACAACAACCCTGTGAGGTAGGTCAGCCTGAAAGAGGGTGACTGGCAGGGGTGTAGTTATCCAGGATCTCGGGGTGTGTATGTCTTAGACCCTTTACTTTTTTGGGAGCAGGGTCCAAGCAGGGTCCCTAAGTCTCCAATGCCCTACAAGCCAATCAGCATGAAAGGGGAATATGTTAGCCACTGAGAAGAATCTTCTAACTTGCTTCCTTGTCCTTTCCTGCTGATTGGAGCCAATCAGAGTGAAAGGAGGGAGTCAGCCACTGAGATGACTCTTCTCAATAGTTAAGACTCTCCCCTTTCATGCTAATTGGCTCCTATGGATATTTGTTTTGGTGGGGGAGGGCATCATCAAGGATCTCATTCTCAAGCCAGCAGCAAAAGAAAAAAAGGGGGCAGGGTGTGGCTGTGACTATCATAAAAGGATCCTGCACTTCTGAATTTGCCACTACATTACTGGTGAGTGGCCCAAGGTCACTCAGTTGAGCTTCATGGCTGAGTAAAGATTTGAACCTGGGTCTCCCAGGTCCTAGTCTGACATTCTAACCCATTTATAATTATTCTCTTTTTCTTTTAAAAAGATTCTACAGATGGAAATTTTGAGCTTGGCTACAAAACCCTTAAAGCTAACAACAACAATAACAACAACAATTACTACATGGAGGATGAAGAGGAGGATGAATCCTGTAAGTCAGGGGTGGACAGAAGGAAATAATGGTCTACTGGTAGATCTCTAGGTTCAACTGGCAAAACACAGTGAACTTTAATAAGAGACCTTCAGCAAACCTAATTAATTAGAAATGGGAGCAATCTTGCAAAGAAGTGTTACCATTTAAACCGCTGGCATGGAGTAGGAACCCTTTCAAAGAAAGGAAAAAGTAGTACCCAACCTCTGCTTGATTATTTTCCTCATTATGCAACTTCCTTGAGGCCAGTGATTCCCAGACGCTTTTCCTCACAAACCACTTGAAAATTGCTGAGGGTCTTGGTGGACTGCTAAATTATTATTTTTTGCTGTAGCAATTGTAATGTCATGGAATTCAAATTGTAATACAATAAAATACAATCTAAGGAATGAAATACCTTCTTCTTTCAACAAGCCTTTTAAGTAGAGACCTTATCCCAGTCTGCATCTGTGTTGGAATTGTTTTTTAAGATATTTTAAAAGCTTTTTTAAAGAGGTGTTTTGTTTTAATATGTTTTAAAGTCTTTTGTTTTTAAGATGTTTTTAGTGTTTTTGTTTGCCACCCAGGGCTTCTACTGGGAGGAAGGGTGGGATATAAATTTAATAAATAAACGAACAAATAATAAATAAATAAAAGAAGGAATGCAATTGAAAATCAGTATGAATATTCAGTGCAATTAATGCGTCATTTCCCATCTTTAGCCACAAATCCATGCACCTGCTGTGGACAATCTTCACTGAAGTGGTCCACGGCCGGTCCACAGACCACAGTCTGGCAACCACTGTTCTAGATGATTTGTGGTCAGATCAAGCAAGGTTTTCTGACGGTTTAACAACAGCAACCATCTTCTCAGTGCCCCTTCAGACATCCTTTTTATTGTACATTCATGATGATTGAATGAAATAAATTAAATAATTAAATTAAATTGTGTGAGTGTGTGAATTATCCAGTTTTGTTTCATTTTATTACCCTGCTTACTTAGGGTAGCAGTCTTGACCAGGGATGCCAATGAGGCCAAGAACATGAGAAGATCTCTGAGCATGTACAGAGTACATTTTCCCTTCACTACTGAGCAACCACTGCAGTACACACGCATTTGTGCTTAGGGAGCAGGGCATCTAGGTTATAGGTTGGGTGTGTCCTAGGTCGTTCTGAGCCCCGAACATCTCATTTTTTGAAATTATGTACTAAAATTATTCCAATAACGGCTCTGGATTAAAACTTAATGTCATCTCCTTTTACAAGTTGTCTGTTTATCTTTTTCCCGGCAGACCTGCGGACTGAAATTGCCTTCGTCTTGGACGGCTCTGGGAGTATCGACCCGCCGGACTTTGAACGGGCCAAGGATTTCGTCTACAGCATGATGAAGACATCCTACGAGAAGTGTTTTGAGGTGACTGCCTCTCTGCTGTTTTGACGGGGGCTCTAGATCCGTCGGTCTACATTTACTGAATTGTGGTGCACATCTCACTCATGCTGTGATGCGAGGAGAGTGCCAGGAACCAGGATGGAAGATAAAGAGCCTAGCCACCTGTGTAAATTAGGGATTGAAGAACCTGTCAATTTCAGTTCTCTCAGTTTCTAATTTTCCCAAGCTTTAATCCACTTCTCCAGGTTTCTCCAGCAACTTCTGATTTTTTTTTAAATAAGCCTCATGAAATTTCTTCAGCATGTTAATGCAAATTTCTCCTAATAGACACATTTCCGCAAGCAGTTTCTCATAATATAATATGTTTTGGTATGTTATTCTAACTAATATATTCATTTTTATACACAATATATGAATTTTGTACACATGGTTTGGTTGGGAACTGCATCACAACATTTGAATAAGGGTGAATTTCGAAGGATGGGCGTGTTTCGGTCCTCATATTGTTTCAGAAAATGCAAATTTGATAAATTCAGCTTTAAACAAGAACTGAATCAAATTTCTCCGCCATCCCTAGGACAAATGTAAAAATCACATTCCTTGCTCCGCCTGCTTTTGCCTTTGGCCCCACCCACTGCTGGTATGTGGCCCCTGGGAAGTTGCCCAGTAGGAAATGTGGCCTTTGGTCTGAATGTCACCCATGAATGCCGTCCCCTCATGTACATGATGTTTCCTTTCATTCCAGTGTGTCTTTGCCTTGGTCCAGTATGGAGATATTATCCAGACGGAATTTGACCTGCGGGATGGCAAGTCCTCTTCTACTGCCTTAGAAAAAGTTAAAGCCATGACTCAAGTGTGTAAAGTGACCCGGACAGCATCTGCCATCCAGCACGTCCTGTGAGTTATGAAAAGCCTTGAGGAAAAGCTTTGTGTAACCCAGACGTCTGCTGCTGAGATATCTCCCCCAAAGTCTGCAAGCTGAATAATCTTTCCCCCCCCCCTACTTTAAACAGAGATGCTATCTTCAGCTCAAGCTATGGGTCTGAGGAAAATGCTGCCAAGATCATAGTTGTGCTGACAGATGGCGTGAGTTTCATGGACTCCTTGCAACTGGAAACAGTGATCAATTCGTCGAGGATGGTGGGCATCGAGCGTTATGCCATTGGGGTAAGCTCTGGATTCTGCAAGGGTCTTGCATTTGCTGTTCACTGAATGTTTCAGAACCTGCATTCTTTGGCAAGGCAATCATTTTTGGTTGTGTGTGTGTGTGGAACATTTAGTGGTTTGGTCCATGGACATACGGATGACAGCGGTTCAGTTTGAGCACAAATCTTTTCCATTTTAAAAGGTCCCTGTAATTGAGGTTGTTATGAGGAGGATAGGTCTTTCAGTGGCTGACTGTACTAGCAGCAATTTCAGCTCTCTGAGTGTAGATCCTTATTAAGGAGAAATTCAATTTAGTTTGCATTTAAAAGTGAACCTTCCTAATTTGCACTTTCTGAAACAATATGTGAACTGAAACACAGTCCTTAGAAATTCACCCTACTCCGAAGTTTGCAATGCAATTCTCCAGCCAAGTAAGATGTACAAAAGCGCATATGCTGAGAAATGTGTACATTACTGAAAATAACATATAAAGATGCATTGTGTGAGGGAGAATGCTTTGCAGAAATGTGTACATTAGACAAAATTGCGTACAAAAATTGTGTAGGTTAGGAGGAATTTGCATGAATGTGCTGACAAATTTTTCATGAGGATTTAAAAAAAACATTGTTGCAAACAGATGAGAAAATGCAGAGAACTAAAGTTATTTGAAAAATGAGAAACTGAGACAACCTGAAATTGTCAGGTTTGCCCATCCCTAATCCTTGGGCTCATTCATATGGGAGCTAAACTTTGCAGTGAAGCTTTTGCCACCGCAATAAATTTGCAAGGTTCACACTTCCTACCTTCAATTCCACTGTTTTTCTTTCACAGAAGTAGGCAATCCTCTGGAAAGGTTTAGTATCACTGTTTCCTTGTGGCCCCGCCCTAATTTTATATGATTACTCCCTCCAGAGAACCAATATTGCTAATGGAGAAGGGGAGAGGGGTTTTTTGTCAGTTTCATTGTTTCTTATCAATTGCAGCCCAGGGGTGCAATTGACACGAAACTGTATGAAACTGAATAGAGTGGGGAGTGAGTGAAAGGCAGAGAGAGGGAGCGGGCGACAGAGAGAGAGGGAGCCGGCAATGGGGCATAAGAGAGCCCACCCACTAAAAAAAATTGAGGCAAAGAACCTACACGGAGGAGTGCAGCAAACCTGAGACTTTTTTCCTTTCCTTTTCACCTTAAAATTGGATTGGTTTGATATGGGAAAACTGTGATAGCTGCAGGTTGCCTGCAACATCATGTGAACCATGCATATTAAACAGGGATGCAATTAGCACCAATCTCACAGTAAGTCGCCGTGTGAACTAGCCCATTATGTAGCCAAAACAACCCTGGCTGAGGCTGATGGGAGTTGTAGTCCAAACCATCTTCAGGGCAAGAGGTTGGAAGAAAGCTGGTATAATCTGTAGTAGTCTGCCCTTCATTTTCTATTTGGGTGTTCCCTAAAGGTGGGGGAAGCCTTCGACAACGTTAAAGCGCTGCAAGAGCTGCACTTGATCGCCTCCGACCCAGATGAAAGACACATCTTCCGTGTGACCAACTATTCGGCCCTGAACGTAATCCTGTCCACTCTGCAGCAGAAGATCATTGGCATCGAAGGTGAGGAAGGAGGGGAAGCTTTGGGGGCACCTTCTTGACCTTCTTCCAAGGACGATGCAAAACTGCGTTAAACCCTAAAGCCTAAACAGAAGGTGAGCTGAAGTAGAAGGGGAAGAGCCAAAGGAAAGCGAAGGAAAATGAGCAGGTGCATGTTCCCTCTTCGATATATAGTGTAATGTCTTGGGTAGGAGAATGAGCTATGAGCCAGGAGATCCTGAGATGAACATCAGAAGCTGTCTTAGACCAGGTCAGACTCTTGATCCATCTAACTCAGTATAAATATAAAACAAACAAATAAATAAATACTTTTTTACTTTCAAAAACCTTTATCAAAATAGACCAAAAGAGGTTGCCAAACTTTTTTTTTAATCCACGGACCGCTCGAAAATTGCTAGTGGTCTTGGCAGACCACTTAATGATTTTTCTGCCAGTTGCAGCAATTGTAATGCTCAGCGTGATTTTTCAGTGTATATTTTTGCTTCTTTGATTTCCTGTAATGCAATAAAATACAAGTTGCGTTCCATAGAACTCAGTTTGTAATACAACAAAGAGCAGCATAATAAATAAAGGAAGCAATAAAAATACAATTAAAATCCATATGAACGTGTAATGCAAACATGCTGTGGATCATCTGAAGGAAGCACACGGACCACCCGACAGTTTGGGAACCTCTGGATAACAAAAGGCTGAAATACAATAAACAAAACACCAGCGTGTGAATGTGCAAGTGGTCCCTTCTTGGAACAGATGCAATGAAGTTTACCCCAGTACATCACCAGGCCAATAGAGAAGAGTAATTCCTTGTCTTCTTTTCATCTAACCCAGTACTGTCTGCTCTGACTGGCAGGAGCTCTCATGGGTCTCAGGGCAGAGAAAGGGCCTTCCCATCACTTGCTATCTGGCCGTTCTAACTCAGGGCTGCTGGATCACCAGGCGTTGCTAGACTCCAGCTCCCATTGGACATGCTGTTTGAGGCTGATGAGAGCTGGAGTCCAGTGACCTCTGGAGAGTACCATACTGGCTACCCCTGTTCTGACTAGCAATGCCTCAGATTGCATGTGGGATCTTCTGTCTGCAAAATTTTTTCTCTACCACTAAATTAAGATCCCTTCTCTAGGTCTAGAGTAAGCTGCCTTCCACTGAGTCAGACTACTGTGTTGGATGTTGTATCTGGCGCAAGCAGATGCCCAGGATGCAGAACAGTATAGTGACAGGCTAGATGCCAGTTGAAGCAATGAGCCAGACAAGTAATAAGTTTTAAGAGTCACTTTACTGACAATAGAATATATCACAAGCTCTCTCTCTGTACAAACTCCTCGACCCCACCCCAACTGGCCAGATCTGCTAAGTCTTATAGATAAGGCCAGCTGGTTGCCTTGGATACTTGTCCTTGAGATCTGCACGGACTCTGCTTCTTGGCCTTGTAACTCTGCTGTGGAAAAATACATTCAGGCACTCTTTCTTTGCCAACATACTGGTCCATCTAACTTATTATTGCCTACCCTGACTGGCAGCGGCTCTCTAGGATTTCAGGAAGTGGACATTCCCAGCCAGACCTGGAGGCACTAGGGACTGAACCTGGCTGGGACCTTCTGTGTGCAAAGCAGGTGTTCTACCACTGAGCTACAGCCCTTCCCCTAAAAATAAAGCAAGATTCCAGTCCTCATGATTCTGTATAAAGGTCTGATTTAGATAAGCAGGGCCCCTGAAAGACCACTGAGCTTCATGGCCCCACCCCTCAGAAAATCACTGGCTTTTCTTTTGCTCATCAGGAACAGCGGGTGCCATCTTGGAATTTGATCTGGCTCAAAGTGGCTTCAGTGTTCACCTCCCGGATGAGGTAAGAATGTGTTGTTTTTCTTTAAATGATTGGGTGGGCAGATGTAGGCTTCAACTCTTGAAGGGGACAGACCACCTCTCTCCTTCAGCAAGAGCCCCATCCTTGACAGGAAGGTACACCACAAATGGAACAGGGGATTTCTCCACAAAGCAAATACTCAGCTTTGGAAAAGGGATTTTCCTCAGGAAAGCCAGCAGGGGAGGAAATGGTTAACATCTCCCCGTTCCCTCAATCCACAATTGTAGGGATCCCAACAATTGTAAGCCCACCCGTCAGCTGATGCTGTTTGAATCCCTTTTTTAAAAAATGCACAGACTCATTTAACTTTGGGTATAGTTTGGAATGTGTCTCCCTGATCCTGGGGTGGAGCCACTGTGTTCCTCCAGATGTTGTTCCAGATGTTGCTACAATGATTAGGACAAGTATTTCTTCACATAGCCTGCAGACTATGGAATTCACTCCCATGAGAAGCTGGAGTGGCCACCAACTTGGATAACTTTAAAAGAGGATTCGACAAATTATTTATTTTAACACATTTTATATGCCATTCGGTTGCAGAAAACCTCTAAGTGGTTTACAAAAAAACCTTAACATTATCAATAATAAAAGCAAGTAATGAAAACATTTTAAAAACAATTAAAACAGCAATAGACTAAAAAGATTTGAACACCTCAACATTAGGACAGGCTTGCCTAACCAAAAAGGTTTTAAGCAGGCGATTAAAGGAATATAGTGAAGGTTCCTGCCTGATGTCAATAGGCAAGGAGTTCCAAAGGCTTCAGTTCAAATTCATGGAGGAGGCTATCAACACTACTAGTAGCCACAATGGCTGTATATTAGTATGCCTCTGAATAACAGTGGGGAGAGTGGCTGATGTGCTCAGGTTCTACTTCCCAGAAGAGGCATCTGGTTGGCCACTGTGAGAACAGGATGCTGGACTAGTTGCCTCTGGCCTGATCCAGCAGGGCTCTTACGTTCTTAAATTAACTCCCATCATCTCTGACCATTGCGCCATACTGGCTGAGGCTGATGGGAATTGGTGTTCAACAACATCTGGAAGGCCCAGAGTTCCCTATCCTGGGGGTAGCCAGTAATGATCTAAATTATCCAATTATCAGACTTGGTACAAATCAGCTTCCTGTGTTCTTACTGGGAGTGATCACATATGGAGGATGTAGGAAGTTGTCTTATGCCAAGAAGAATATTGATCTATCTAGTTCAGTATTGATTAGGGATGGAAAGATCTGTCAATTTCGGTTCTCTCAGTTTCTAATTTTTTCAATCTTAAATTCAGTTATTCTGTTTGTTTTTTAAATCCTCATGAAAATTATCCAGCATTTTAGTGCGAATTTATCCTACTAAACAGGCAATTTTGGCTGAACATACACATTTTTATAAGCCATTTCTCTTCATATTATGCATTTTTCCATGTTATTTTCATCCATATATTCATTTTTATGCACAATTCCCCCTAATACATGCATTTTTGTAAACATTGCAGGCTTCCCCCAGGCACCTGGTTGGCCACTGTGAGAACAGGATGCTGGACTAGATGGGCCACTGGCCTGATCCAGCAGGCTCTTCTTATGTTCTTATGTTCTTATTTTTCGGTTGGTGAACTGTATAGCAAAATTCAAATAAGTACAAATTTCAAAGGATGGCAGTGTTTTGATTCTTAGGGCTCGTCCAAATGACTGTTTAATCAGTGATCGCTTTGTGTCTTCATTAATTTTCCATGGTCCATACGACGTCGCCCGTTTTCGCAGATGTTATAGCGTTTAAATCGGCATCTGCAGTATTGCAAAAAATGCGATTTCCTTTTTTTAAACCGGGAGTCACCTGCTTCAACATAGCGCTAGGATGCAATACCCCGGACTTTAGTGATGTAGGCGGTTCATGGGCGGTCCTTGGCCATTTCCCCACACCCCTTCCGTAATTCCCATCCAATCACCTTTGCACATGTGCGCGAATGTCTGGGTAAGAAGCCCGGGAAAAGTGAACCAATCAGGAGAGGAGCTGGGAAAAAGTGAGAAGTACGGGTCCTCCCCGCTGCGTGTGCCAGCGCAAAAAAGCGTTTTTATATCGGCAAAGAGCGAACAGACAGGCTAGTGGGGACTGTCAGATGACAAAGCACATATGGAAAACATGGATTATCAAGGTCAGTCTGGACGAGCCCTCATGCTATTTTGGAAAGTGCGCATTTGATGGATGCTGTCCTGGGCTCCTGTTAGGAGGAAGGGTGGGATATAAATCAAATAATAAATAAATAAATAGATAGATTCTGCTTGAAATGCGAACTGAATTGAATTCATGGGGAGCACATTCCACAGACAGTGTTTGGCTGGCAAACTGCATTGCAAAATTCAAACAAGTGAGACTTTCAAAGGACAGCCGTGTTTTGGTTCTCCTATTGTTTCGGGAAGTGTGAATTTGATAGATGTGGCTTGAACTGTGAACTGAATGGAATTTCTCACTCATCCTAGTATTACCTGACAGTGACTCTCCGGGGCAGGCTTGGGGAGGATTTATGGACCTTCAGGTGTTGCTATGTCCATCATCCCCAACCATTGGCCATGCTGGCTGGGGCTGATGGGAACTGGAGTCCAACAACGCCTGAAGGGCACCACGTTGGCTGTTCCTGTCCTAGCATTATGAGAGAGAGTTAAAATCTTCTCTCTTCTTTTTCGCACACTGCGTAGTATTATCTTTTAGCCACAATGACTGGATGACCTAACCTGCATTTTGCTATTCTCTCTTTCAGCACTCTATATTTTTTGGCGCTGTGGGGGCATTTGACTGGTCTGGAGGGGTTCTTCTGTATGACACAGCAAGCGAGGCAGCGGTTTTCTTGAACGAATCGAAGGAGGCTGCAGGTGCAAATAATGGCTATTTGGGTAAGTGCCCTTCTGGAGAACAGAAGTCAGTTGTTCTATAGCTCTTCCAGACTTTTGGGAACCCAGGATGCTGCCTTATCCTAAGTCAGGCCATTGGTCCATCTAGCTTGCTATTGTCTGCCCTGACTGGCATCGACCCTCCTCAGGTAGAGGAGTCTTTCCCAAGCCTACCTGGAGGAACCAGGAATTGAGTGTGTGACCTACTGCGTGATAAACAGGTGCTCTACCACTGAGCTATAGCCCTTCCCCTAAAAAAAGAACAAACTTCTAGTCCTCATGGTTCTGAATTAAGGGATGACTTAAAATAGGAACATTTAATAGGAGCCAGACCATTGGTCCATGTAGCCCAGTATTGTCTATATACTGACTGGCAGTGGCTTCAGGCAAGGGGTCTTTCCCAGCTCTACCTGGAGACGCCAGGAAATGAACCCAGGGCCTTCTAGAACAGATGCTCTGTCTCTGAGCTACTGCCCTTCCCCTTTGCTTTGATTGATGGGATTCTGGCTGTTACCTAGCCCTGATCGACTGGAAGCACAAGGATAAACAGATCAATACTACTCCTGGCCTGAAGGAGGACATCAAGATGGTATATATCTTTATTGCTGACAGAGCCATCTATCTTTCCTCACATATTAGGATTCGGGGGTGGGCACAAATCCAGTTTTCTTTCATCTCCCTGGTGTTCACTCTGAGCTGCATTCGCAAGGCTTAGTGCTGACCTGGCCCTTCCATGGGGGAGACGAGACGGCACAAAGGGGCTTATGTTGTGTGGAAAGGGTTAAGACAAGGGGGGAACGTGCGGCCCTCCAGATGCTGTTGAGCTATGTAGCGGCAGGTGCCCTTCAGGACTGGTAGGGCGGCGGGCACGGTGACCAACAGGAGGCGGAGCCTGAGTCAATGGCCGGAGAAGCCAGAGCCAATGGCAGTTGGACCTGCCCCCGATTGGCTGTAAGCAAGAAGGCAAGCTGGCTAATGGCAGACCAAGTTTGATGGGACTGTACCCTGACTGCCCTAATGGACCAGCCTCCGCTGTTCCACTCGAACTCCTATCAGCCAGCATGGCCAATCATCAGGAATGGTGGGAGTTGTAGTCCAGCAACATCTAGAGGGCTACAAAAGTCCTCCATCCCTAGCTTTAAAAGTCATGAAGGAGGTGGCTGCTAGCCACGATGGCTCTGATCTACATCCACTGTCGGAGACAGTACGCCTCTGAATGCCAGTTGCTGAGATCCACAAGTGGGGACAGTGTTTTTGTGCTCAGGTCCTGCTTGCGGGCTTCTGACAGGAGCATCTGGTTGGCCACTGTGGGAGCAGGATGCTGGACTAGTTGGGCCTTCGGTCTGATCCCGCAGCCAGGCTCTTCTGAAGTTCTTAGAAAGAATTAGACAAATTCATGGAGGGTAAGGTTATCAATAGCTACGCATCTCCCTCCATGGAGGCAGCATGCTTGTGTATAGCAGTTGCTGGAGATCACAAGTGGGGACAGCTGCTGCTGCACTCAGGCCCTGCTTGTGGGCTCCCCATTGGGGCACCTGGTTGGCATCTATGAGAGCAGGATGCTGGACAAGATGGGCCCCCTTTGGCCCGATTCAGCAGCCGGGCTCTTCTTAGGTTAATATGGCTGTGTCGTTCTACCTTTGCTGTCAGAATGTGATCAAGGCCGGGAAGATGAGAACCCAAAATGGACAGATTCCTCCATGCCCTACGCATAGCCATTGGTGTGTGAAAGCTCCCCTCCCTTTTCAAATCATCATCTTGACCTTGTGTCAAAATTCTCTTCTTATTTTTGCTATTGCCAGAAAGTGTAACATTGCCTGCCAAGAGATATAATGTTGCTGTGTTCATGATATTGACAAGATCTTTTTGTTTGCTTGTACATTTAGTGTTACATTGTTTTATTATTTTTTGTTATTAGGAAACTGTTTTTGCAATTGTTGTTGTTGAGATGTTCTTCTGTTCACCTCCTTGTAAGCCACTTTGAGCACGATTTTTTGGTGCAAAAGTGGCATACAGATAAAATAATGAATGAATGAATGAATTCTGTTTCTGGCCTGTTCTGCTCCAGGCTACAGCATGGGTGCAGTCAAGACAGGACACAGCGCTCTGGTTGTAGCTGGGGCCCCCCGGCACAGCATGACAGGAAAAGTAATGGTCTTTGAAGGAGCCCATTTAAAGCAAATCCTCCCAGGGGAACAGGTACGCTGTTTTTGCAGTGCTTGCACTAAACCCTGCTCACCTCATCATTTGGCCGTAGGTGTTTTCAAACTCCTCCCCCCAACCACTTGAAAATTGCTGGTTGTTCTCAGTAGATCACTTAATAAACATGCTGTTCTGCAAATCAAAACACATACATAATTTTATTATAATAACTGTAGCCATTGTCTTTAATTAGTGTTTTTTTTTGGGGGTGGGGATGAATCAACAGCAGCAGAATAATATTATAAAACTAATTGGCCATAGGCTTAGCACCTTGTTAGCCTGTTCAACAATGTGGCCCTGGTCAGTTCTTCTGTAGCCTTTTGGAAGACTGCCTGAATGAAGCCCACAGTAGTATGTCTCCAAATACTGGTTGCCTGAAACTGCAGGAGGGGAAAGTGCTCTTGGGCACAGGTCCTGCCTGGGGGCTTGCCATGGGGGCATCTGGTTGACCACTGTGAGAACAGGACACAGGGCTAGATTGGCCTTCATTGGCCTGATCCTGCAGCCAGGCTCTTACGTTCTCATAGACCACAATTTCAGAACCTCTAGTATGGATCCATTTGGTATATTACTTATATCTTTGGTATTTTTACATACTTATTGCCAGCTTCTTTGCATTTTGGAATTAACCAAAAACAAACAAGCTTTCCCACAGAGATTTCCTATGCCAACCTGACCACTTTCAGCCTATGCAGGTTTACTCAGGTCCCCTTGTGTTCAGTGGAGATTATTTTTAGTCATGTCCATTAACTTCAATGGGTCTACTGTAAGTAGGACTAGTGTTAAACAACACTCTTTTAACTCTCCTTTCTCCTCGAGAAGCTTAAGGTGGTGTACCCAATTCCTCCCCATTTATCCTCCCAACAACCCTGCGAGGTAGGTTCAGCTGAGAGACGGCGGCTGACCCAAGGTTACCCAATGAGCTTCATGGCTGAGCGGGGATTTGCATGCGGACTTTCCGGGCCTTAGTTCAACATCCTGAACCATATTGGCTCTCACCTAGCTTACTCCCTGTGGCTCTCCAGATGTTGTTTGGACTCCAAATCGCATCAGCCCTGGCAGCCAGCGTGGCCACTACTCAGGGATGTTGGGACCCAAGAGTCCAACAACAGCAAACTCAGCTTGTATGGTTTTAAATGTGACTTGCCTTGAGCCCTCGAGAGCAAAACCTTCACCTCCCATTTCTTCGGCTGCAGATTGGATCCTACTACGGCTCTGAGCTCTGTCCGTTGGATATAGACCAGGATGGGTTGACAGATTACCTGCTTGTCGGAGCCCCTTTTTTCCACATGCACGGAGAGGAAGGAAAGGTTTACCTTTATCATTTGGATAAGGAGGTAAAACGTAGTGGTCCATCCTACAACAGCCACATATGACACCTGGCTGCTTACTCAAAGTTTGTATTGCATTTGGGGGGGAGGGGGGCTCGAACCTGAGCCCACATCAAAGCAGATTTGCCAGTCCCAATACTGAACAAGTGCACAACTCAGTGACGAAATGACAAGATTTATTGATTACAGCTATGACCCTCCCTGAAAAGCGATGATGGACTGGCTGACTCAATGGCGGCTGGTGGCTCCATGTCAGTGGGGCAGTGGAATCCGCTCTGGGTTTAAAACCAAAGCTGAAGCACCTTGGACAACTCCTTGAAAGTTCTGGCTAAAATCTGGAACGTATTCCACTGCCCCACTGACTTGGAGCCACCAGCTGTTACTGATCCAGACTATAAATGCCATATCTACAGAGGAAAGCTAGTAGCAACCTCCTGTCCAAGTAGGTCTGGTCCCCAGTGACACAACTAGGAAACACCCCTCTCGGGTCTTCAGGTGCTCTGGAAGTTGCACGCTTGTTCTGTCCCCAGAGCAGAGGACAGAGCCGTACCCACAAGCATAGGCTTGCAAGTGTCCTTTCTCCCTCCTCCCAGTAGCCTTTCAGCAAACGGGCACTTCCCTTCTGGGAAGAGATCCATCAAGAGTTCACGAGTTAGTTCATGAGCTCTCCTTCTCGCCAGTTCTTATCTGGCATTGCTAGGTAACCAGCAGATAATGAGGCGCCTGTTCACATCCCACATGCCAGCCTGGCACAAACAGCTAGATTAAAACAAAGAACAGCAAGAAATGCTCAGTGAGAGGCCAACTGAGACTTGTTTTGTCATTATTCAATACAGGAATCTCTATAGCACTGCATGTATGCCCCTATGTAAAGTTCACACATCCCATCCACCACAGAAGTCTCATTGTGAACGTGCAAGGCCCTGAAGAGGTTAGGACCAGGCTACCTGAGGCAGAGAGAGAGATTTTATCCTGTAAACCACCTGGTTCCTATTTGTGGTAGCTCACCAATTGTGCAGTCAATAAGCAAGCGGTGTGGTGAGAATCTCTCCTGCCAAATTCTAGATGTCTGGACCAGCTTGCCTGAGCAAAAACGTTTTGAGCAAGTGCCTCAGACTATAGCGAAGGTGCCTCCCTGATGTCAATAGGCAGGCAGTTCCAAAGGGTTGGTGGTGCTAACCCTAAATAATTAATATAATATGATATAATATGAAAAAATATGATATAATATAATATATGTTACCCGGAGGTCTCCATGCAACTTGCAATACTGTTAAAAACAAAAATAAATATAACATACCATAAAAATGGAACAATAAAGTAACCACATGTGACGCCCTTCCCTGGCTCTCCCTGTCAGGTTCCTACCTGCGCGTGGCTACTGCCTGTCACTAGGCACCACCAGGGACTCCACCAGTCCGGACTGTCCTTCTTTATTGTTTCTCTCCCCGCTCTAGCACAGATCTCAACAGATCCCCCTGCTAGGCAACCACCAGTCACGTCCTAATACTAGTATTCCCAGAGACTTTGAATACTGGTATTGTTATTCTCTTCACCGCTGCCACCATTTGTTACAGTTTCCCTTCAGCCTTGGTCATTACCTTACCCTCCCTTCTGGTCTGTGAAACCCCAGCCAAGGATCAGGCCTTTGGTAAACCAAATTAAGTATTTATTAAAGATAACAAAGCTAACAAGATTAACAAGATTTCTTCTTAAGGCACATAAGCATATGGTTTTACTCAATACTAATCCGAACTCCACCCCCCTCCTTCTCCACTCTCTCCTGGCAAACAACTCTCTCAAACCCCACCAAGCAACCCACTCTTTCTCTTCTCCCCCCCCCCAGCCAGTTCTGTTGGAGGCCACAGAAAGCTTGGGCAGTGCACTAATACAAACAACGTTGTCTCAGTTCATCAAATGCCTGGGAAGAAAAATATGAATCTTTAAGGGGCTCCGAAAAGAGTCAGTGAAGGCGCCAGGCAGACCCCACTGGGGAGAAGGGATGGAAAGATCTATCCACTTCAATCTGTCAGTTTCGGTTCCTTCTGTTCCTCATTGTTCCAAACTTAAATTCAGTTCTCCATGTTTCTGCAGCCGTCTGCAACTTTGTTTTTTAATCCTCATTAAAATTCTCCAACGTGTTAGTATGCAATTTTCCTAATAAACACATTTTAATAGGCAGCTTTGACTAATCTACACATTTTTGCAAATAATTTCTCACCATATAATGCATTTTTGTATGTTATTTTAACTCGGATATTCATTTTTCTGCACACTTTCCCCTAATATATGCATTTTGGTAAACATTTTTTGGTTGGTGAGCTGCATTGCAAAATTCAAATAAGGATGGCCGTGTTTGGTTCTCATATTGTTTTGGAAAGTGCAAATTTGATAGATTGGGCTTGAAATGTGAAATGAATCAAATTTCTCGCCCATCCCTACTGTGGAGCCACAACGGAAAAGGCCTTATCTTATAAGTATACTGGTCCCAATCTGCTAAAGGCTTTATATGCTAATCATAACACCTTGAACCTGGCCCTGTAATTTCCAATAGGCAAAGGCAGCAGAGACAAAGGGCTTAGTTGTAAACTCACCTTCTCCGCCCCCTCTTTTTCACTTTTTTCCAGACTAACCTCTTTGCTTTGCAAGGGTTTCTGAGCGGCCAGCTTGGGACTCTTTTCTCCCGGTTTGGGTTTGCCATTGCTGCCATCGGGGACGTTGACCAGGATGGTCTTGGGGATGTTGCCATTGGAGCACCACTCGAGGATCATGGATCAAACCCTGCCTCTTTCGGCAGCGTTTACATCTATAATGGTGCTAGAAAGGGGATCCGGGATCCCTTCTCCCAGGTAGGAGGGCCTTGTGCCATCATAACTCCCAGAAAGAAACAGTGAAAGGGAGGGAGGGAGACATCTTCCAGATAATCTCCTCACTGAGCATTTATCCTGATGTGTTTGCAGGGAGATTAGGTTACATCCACCCCATATATTTAAAGCACGTAGCTTCCCCCCACAGAATCCTGGGAAGTGTAGTTTGTACTGGGAATTGTAGCTCTGTTCTCAGGATCCTTTGGGGGAAGCCATGTGCTTTAAATTTGTTTTCAATGTAAGGGTGGGTGAGCTGGACAGCCGCCTATCAGGTATGCTTTAAGTTGGATTCTTGCATTGAGCAGGGGGTTGGTCTCGATGGCTTTATAGGCCCCTTCCAACTCTATGATTCTATGATCTTTTTGGGAAGTGGGCTTGTTGCAGAAGAGCTCCAAATTAACTTCCCTTGTGCAACCTGTATTTGCTGACATGTGATTGAATCCCACCCGAAAATAGCAACAGTCTGGGAGCAGCCTGAGTGAATGAGTGAAAGAGGGAGAAATGTACTGGCTAGATTACTGTTTGCCAACCTTGTGATGCTGAGATGCATTCCTACCCCCTCCATAAAAGATAAAATAAAATATGGTTTCACTTCACTCTTAACCCCAGATGGTGTCTGTGTAAGAATAACAAGCCTAAACATCTGTTTCTCCATAACTGGAAAGAGGCAAGCCCAGAGCAGTTGACTCATGCAGAGACACACCAGAGAGTCTCCTTTGTGGGCGGGTACTTTGTGTTCAGCTGGGTGAAGGGGGACTTTAATTTTTATGGAAGTTCATTTTATTTCTCATAGCCCGCTAGCCAATCTCTCACAGCACACAGTTTGAATGTCCCACGTAGGAGAAACTGTCTTCCACAATTTATTTATTTAATTATCTTCATTTATTCATTACATTTAGATCCCAACGTCCCTGCTAGGAGCTCAAAAGCAGTTCTCTTCCCCAACCCCATTTTATCCTCTCAACAACCCTGCGAGGTGGGCTAGTCCGAGCGGCAGTGACTCACTCTAGGTTGCTCAGTGCGCTTCGTGGTTAAGTGGGGATTTGAACCCCGGTCTCCCAGGTCATGGCGACTGATGGCTCCATATCAGCAGGGCAGTGGAATCCACTCCGGGTTTCAGCACAAACTTTCAAGGAGTTGTCCAAGGTGCTGAAACCTACTGCCAAAATAGATACAGTGCCTTGGGCAGCTCCTTGAAAAGTTCAGAATGAAACCCAGAGTGGATTCCACTGTTCCACTGACATGAAGCCACCAGCCACCACTTTTCCCAGGTGCTGGCCCAGCATTTTTACCTCTGCACCGCACTGGCTCTCCAGTGTGACACACCACTGCCTTCCTCATTTCCCCCTTCTCCTTCCAGAGGATAACAGCCGCTGAAACTGGTCCGTCAGGGCTCATGTATTTTGGAAGGTCTGTGGCTGGTGGCTTGGACTTCACTGAGGATGGCCTCCCAGATATTATCATCGGCTCATTAGGCAAAGTTACTCTGCTCCGGTAGGTAGCAATGAATGATGCCTTTCAGAGTTTTCCAGGGAAAATGTAGGCAAAAACAGCTTCCGGGATGCAGCAGCCTCGAGACGAATTTTCCTGTGGTCCAAAAACAACTTTTTCCTGCTGTCGAAAAAATGTTTCCAGCTGGTAACGTTGTAATCAGTGTGTGAAATAAATTCAGAACTCACCCTTTGTCCCTATGGTCGTGGGGTATGTGTGTGGGGCAGAACCCTGTTGAGTTCATGCTGCGTGTGATTGCATGTGTGAGCATTTGAGCCAAGGTCCATTTCTCTTCCACTCTGAGCACTCACAGCTCCTGCGCTGAGCCCATTGAAAGGCTTATGCCAAAGCTCATGTACATAGAATTGCAACCTTCATTTCTAGGGTACCCTTCCCTAACCTGGTGTGCTCTGGATGTAGCTCGACTCCAACTCCTATCATCCTTGACCTTTGGCCATGATGGCTAGGCCTGGTGGAAGGTGAAGTCCAACCACCTCTAGAGAACACCAGGCTGGGGGAGGCTCTTCTCCAGGGGAAGCCCAGGGGAAAGCTCTTTTAACCTAAAAAATAAATAATGGCAATTAATGAAATTGTCCCCAAGTAGCCATAATAGCAACAGTGATTTAAAACAAACAGGAAGAGGTACCAACACTATAGACTGTCCCAGGTAAATTAGGAAGAGTTGCATTGCAAGTTTCTGAGCTGACCAAAATCGTGTCCAGCAGCAGCTCCAAGGACGGAGAATATGCAGCCTGTGCGCCAAATCTGGCCTGCCACTCCTCTCAGTTCAGCCTCAGGCCTTCTCCCTAGCCCATACCCCCTCACCCTAGCCCAAGAGGGTTGCTGTAAACCGCCCAGAGAGCTTTGGCTATGGGGTGGTATACAAGTGCAATAAATAAATAGATAAGAGGGGTGAATCCTTTTCAGCCCGATGCCCACATTCCTTTCTGGGTAACCTTCCAGGGGCCACATGCCAGTGGTGGGCGGGGCCAGAGGCAGAAGTGGGCAGAACCACAGCTGTGAGTTTTTACGTTTGCACAGTATTATTGTTTCTACATGCCCTTGAATGCAGCCCTCTGTATCCTC
The DNA here is from genome assembly GCF_030035675.1 of Rhineura floridana. Lineage (NCBI taxonomy): Eukaryota > Metazoa > Chordata > Lepidosauria > Squamata > Rhineuridae > Rhineura > Rhineura floridana. The sequence goes on along the minus strand of NC_084500.1, from coordinate 17,759,257 downwards.
CAGCCAGGCAAGCCAGAGGCATGATCGGAGCTCAAAGGTGCATTCCAGCCAGGCAAAAACACTCAGGGTGAGAAGCAGGGTCAGTGAGGGGTGTGGTCTGGGGAGAGTCCCAAGGGCCAGATGGAGAGGTGCTGGAGGGCCGCATTCAGACTCCGGGCCTAAGGTTCCCAACTCCTGCCCAATGTCACGGCCCTTTTGCCTCCCCAACTCCATGGCCTCCTCTATGCCAGCCCTCTTCTGCTCCCTACACAGTCATCCCCGCATGGACGCATCAGAGCTCTCTGCCTTTGCTTTGCCAGCCTGACCGGCTCCTGTACCACCTGCCGAGAAAGGCAGTCATCTTTGAAATCTGAGGCTTCCCCTTGTTTTTGCTTTCTAAAGTCAAATCTATCTTTCTTCTCCTCTTCCTCTGTCTAGCTCCAGACCCGTTATTCGACTGGAACCCACCATGCAATTTAGCCCAGGGAGAATATTCAATTTCCACAACAGCAGCATGGTCACTGCAAAACTGTGCTTCTATCGGGGTTTCCTTCTTGAGACCGCACAGCCAGGTAATTAAAATTTGGCAACCCCGGAGGGCCTTGTTTATGCCGCAAAGCAGCCAGAGGTTTTTCTGTTACAGTTGATACTTCATTATCCAGAGCTGGCTTTTGACAGATAAAGAGTTAATCCCCTGGTGACAAACAACATCTGAGTTATTTTTCTGCTGGTGTGAGGAGGTCACCCAGCTCTGCCAAGTTTATTTTATTTATTATTTGATTTATATCCCACCCTTCCTCCCAGCAGGAGCCCAGGGCAGCAAACAAAAGCACTAAAAACACTTTAAAACACCATAAAAATAGACCTTAAAATACATTAAAACAAAACAACTTTAAAAACTTTTTTTTAAAAACTTTAAAGACATCTTTAAAAAAGGGTTAAAAACATATTGTTTAAAAAAAGTTAAAAATATTAAATGTTAATTACAAATATTAAATATTAGTTACACTTCTTTATAAGTTAAAAGGAGATTGAGCAGGCATTTCACTCCCTCCCATTTTCCATTTCCAACGGAGATTAAATATTCTGTCGCTTTTTTTTTGGCACTGCCTTCAAGTCGATTCCGACTTATGGAGACCCTATGAACAGGGATTTCATGGTAAGTGGTATTCAGAGGTGGTTTACCATTGCCTTCCTCTGAGGCTGAGAGGCAGTGACTGGCCCAAGGTCACCCAGTGAGCTTCATGGCTGTGTGGGGATTCGAACCCTGGTCTCCCAGGTCATAGTCCAGCACCTTAACCACTACTAGGGATGGACAAATCTGTTGTTTTAGACTTCTCAGTTTCTTGCTTTTCCATTCTTAAGTGCTGTTCTCCACATTTCCGCAGCAGCAGTTTGCAATTTCTATTTTTAAGTCCTCATCATGCATTCATCAGCATTGCCATGGGTATTTCTCCTAGTATACAAAACTTTTGTGCTCATGTCCTGCTTGTGGGTTTCCTATTGGGAAATCAGGATGCTGGGCTGGATGGGCCTTTGGCCTGAGGCAGCAGCCAGGCTCCTCTGATGTTCATAAGGCTATCAATGGCTACTAGCCATGATGGCTATGGTCTCTCAGAAGATGGTGCCCTCCCTCCCGCTGCCAATGACAAGTGTTGATTTCTTTCTCCTAGGGATGGGCAACCTCCTGCTTCACTACACTGTGGATTTAGATGTTGAGATGGAAAAGAAAAGAGCCCAGTTTGAAGACCAAACAGTCACCACCACCAGCAAGGTTGCCTATGCAGAGAATTCGTGTTATGCACTGCATCTGTACATCCTGGTAAGCATAGGAGGAAGCAAGTCCTGCACCAAACAAAGGCTGCAGTCTTGGGAAGGTGGGGGAATGCAATGGTGGAGTTCCCCCAGATAATAGACCTGAGACCTGAGAGCCCAATCTTTGCTGCAAAATCAAAGTGCGTTGAGGATAGGTTGAGCTCGGTTGGAGAGCCTTTGGCTCTCCAGATGTTGCTGAACTACCTCTCCCATCAGCCTCAGCCAGCATGGCCAATAGTCAAGGCTGATGAGCGTTGCAGTCCAACAATATCTGGAGGACCAAGGGTCCCCCATTCCTGATCTAGCGAAACAAAACCTCCATGTCTAGAGGCACTCTGCCTCTTTGCATCAAACTCTGGGGACAATGAAAGCGGAAAGCTATCTGTTTATGAGCTTCTCATTCTGGAGATAGAACGGGCAGTTGCACTGAAATGGGGTGTGATTTGGAATTCAGGATACAGGAGGGCAGAGCATCCAGTGATGGAACATCTGGGTGTCAGGTTTGATTCCCGGCATGGGAAATACCAGATGAAAAAAGAAGAAAATATTAAGCCCACCTTCTAAGATGAGCAACAACACAAAATGTCTAAGTCTGTAAAAACGTCTAAATCTACAAAATAGAATGCCGAAATTAATAGAACAAAAATTAACTTTAATTTCCTCAGAGAAATGGTGTCTATATAAAGATGCAAAAACAACAAAAAATAAATAAATCAACAAATAAAATATCTAACATCTCATTCTTATATGTAATTATATCCAAATACCAGTTGATATAGCCAGCTGTGGTGTGACAAACCAAGACATATAACAGTTATATTGTAGGCCAAACGCGTTTCTAGCCTATGACAGCCTTCTTCAATGGAAACTGAAAACGACCATTCAAAAGAGCTTTTTGAGCTTGGCCAGAGCATATATAAGTCTAGAAGGCTGCCTTTGCCCAGATCAGGCTATTAGATTATTATGGGAACAAAGGAAGGATTCACATCCATCTCCGTCCAGGCAAGCAAGACTTCATCACCCTTTCAGGACGCATTCCAGTCAGGCAAAAGCACTCAAGGAGCGTACAAAGTAGGGCCAATGAGGGGTGTGGCCTGGGGAAGAGTCCTGAGGGCCAGATAGAGATAGCTGGAGGGCCGCATTTAGCCTCCGGGCCTGATGTCCCACCCCATCCGGGCTTCATAAACTCAGACTGTTTAAAGTTTTCACCTTTTCTATTTTTATGCCAGCCGTGCCGTTATGACTGTTTCTCTAGCGTTGTCCTCCGCCTCGCTTACCAGCTCCACGGCCCCGAGGAAGACCTGGCTCACCCTGTGCCTATGCTTGACATATACCAGGAATCTGAAGTTTATTTCCAGGTAACAAGTTATAGGTAATGATTGGGGGTAGGGTCTTACTTGTTAACTCAAGGCAGAGTGCCCCAGGGGTGGCCTTGAAGGTTAAACCCAGAAATGCACCTGGAAAACATGTCAGTGAGCTGTCTAATGTGACTCCCACTGAAAGCACCTTGGACAGCTCCTTGAAAGTTTAGACTTAAACCCGGAGCGGATTCCACCGCCCCACTGACATGGAGCCACCATCTGCCACTGTTCCACAGCTAATAATAATCTCTTCTTGTTATTTTTACTCTGCCCACCCTTGTCATAACGTCAGTTGCCGTTTGCAGAGGACTGCAGTGACAAATCCGTCTGTGCGCCCTGCTTGAGCTTGGCCGTCGAAACGGAGTGAGTCCTCTGAATGTGTTTTACTTTTGGCATGTGTTCTTGTCTGGAACTTTCCAAATGTGGGGGAGTGCCTGCGAGTCTCATTGCAGAATTATTATTATTATTATTATTATTATTTATTAAACTTATATACCGCCCGACTAGCAATAGCTCTCTGGGCGGTGAACAACAAAATACAATAAAATGAACAATATAATACAATAACAATAAAGCAATCAAAAATCAATAACAACAAACATAACAAGAAGATAAATTAAATTAAGTTAAAATGCAAAAAGTTAAAATGCTTTGGGAAAGAGGAAGGTTTTAACTTGGCGCCAAAAGGATAACAATGTCGGCGCCAAGCGAACCTCCTCGGGGAGACTGTTCCACAGTTCGGGGGCCACCACTGAGAAGGCCCTAGATCTTGTCACCACCCTCCGGGCCTCTCTATGAGTCGGAACCCGGAGGAGAGCCTTCATAGCAGAACGTAGTGTACGGGCCGGTTCATAGCGGGAGAGGCGATCCAACAGGTATCGTGGTCCCGCACTGTATAAGGCTTTATAGGATAACACCAGCACTTTGAATCTGGCCCGGAAGCAAACTGGTAGCCAGTGCAAGCGGGCCAGAACAGGTGTTATATGCTTGGACCGCTTGGTCCTTGTTAACAATCTGGCCGCCGCATTTTGCACTAGCTGTAGCTTCCGGACTGTCTTCAAAGGCAGCCCCACGTAGAGCACATTGCAGTAATCCAAACGTGAGGTTACCAGAGCATGTACCACTGATATAAGGTCCTCCTTACTCAAATAAGGATGTAGTTGGGCTACCAACCGAAGTTGGTAGAACGCATTTCGAGCCACCGAGGCTACTTGAGTCTCGAGTGAAAGGGAAGAGTGTGATTCTAATTAGCAGGACGCTGTAAGGGCTTCGAAGTGCAGCTCCTATCAGTGATAACACAGATGCCAAAGGATGAGTTCACGGCCAGTTGGAAAAACTCGGGAAAGGACTCTCTTCACACAGGCCACCTCCTCACCCAGAAGTCTGAGCACAAGAGCCACTTCCTGAACCGAGCAATCCTTCCTTAACAGGGGCTGATACGCACAATCCTGCATTCAGTACCGTTTGAGCCTGCAAAAGGTTCGGGGTGCACATACTGCTTTGTTTCCAGATGGTGCACATCCCGTAACTTCCTGCTTGAAATCCTTTTCATGCCACAAATGTGCCGGTTTATTATTTTGTGCCGCTCCAGTGCAAGAGTGCCCCTCCAGACGGCAATAATGCAGAAACATTGGGGAGCCATCGAAGAAGAACTAATAAAACAGGATGCTGTGTGGACAGTCTAGTATAAATCCACCATTAATGCACTATTTTTGCATCAATGACATGTTGCGGAAGACATCTGCATCAAAGACAGCATCTGGAGGGGCCCAGAGAGAGGTTTTCCCTATTATCTGGGACCTTAAGAACATAAGAAGAGCCTGCTGGATCAGGCCAGTGGCCCATCTAGTCCAGCATCCTGTTCTCACAGTGGCCAACCAGGTGCCTGGGGGAAGCCCGCAAGCAGCACACCTTCAGCGTGCAAGCAGATGCTCTATCACTGGGCTGTGACCCTTCCCCAAAAGTGATGAGGGACAGGCTAATGCATGGCAGCGGCTCCATGTCAGTGGGACAGTAGAATTGACTCCAGGTTTTAGTCCGAACTTTCAAACTCCTTGAACGCCCCACTGACATGGAGACACCATCCACCACCAGGCTGACAAAAGCTTCATAATATGCTTGTTGGTCTTTACGATGCCCTGGGACATTGTGTTGCGATTACAATGTCTGTATGTCCTGAGATATTATCTCACACTTCGTTACAGGAAGGAGCTGGTGGTTGGCTCCACCAAGGAACTGGCAATGAACATCCATCTGGCAAACAGTGGTGACAACTCCCATTTGACATCTTTGGTTCTGCAGTATCCTTCAAATCTCCGTTTTACAGATGTCCAAGAGGTATTGTCTTTGAACTCTCCTAGTGTTTGTCTTTTGTACCCCAAATCAGGGAAAGGCTGCAGCACACTGGTAGAGCACGTTTGCATGCATAAGGTCCCAGGTCCAAATCCTCGTCATTTCCAGGTAGGGCTCAGAGACACCACCCCCATCTGAAACCCTGAAGTGCTGCTGCTGCCAGCCAGTGTAGTTGGGAAAATGTCAGCCTTTAATTCAGAACCATGAGGACTGGAATCTTGCTTTATTTTCCGGGGAAGAGCTATAGCTCAGTGGCAGAGCACCTACTTTGCATGCAGGCGGTCCCAGGTTCAAGCTTTGGCATCTATAAGTAGGGCTGGAAATGTCCCCTGCTTGAAACCCTGGGGAACTGCTGCCAGTTAGTGTAGACAGTATGGAGCTAGATGGGCCAATGGTCTGACTCTAATAAAGGGACTAGTTATATGTTTGCAAACGGCAGAGTAGAAGTTAAAAAAAATGAAAGGGCATGTCCTCCTGTGGTTTTTGATTGTTACATGAACATGGCTCAGTAGTAGAGAACACCTGTTCCGCGTGCCAGAAGGGTTAGATCAAGTAGAAGGTGATAGGGAAAGACCCTGTCTCTGCTTGAGATCCTGCAGAGCTGCTGCCAGTCAGAGCAGACAGCACTGGGCCAGACTGACCAGGGATCTGACCTGGTGTAAGGCAGATTCCTGTGTTCCTCGCTATCTCCCCAGATGTCCCAATAACCTCCTGTTTCTGGGGCATGCTGATCTGAAGGGGGATTCTTATTTTTAAAAAAATGTCTTGACAGATTTCCTCTCCGACCATTGACTGTGACACCTCTCAGCCAACCTCAGTTTCATTCTCGTCTCTGCACTGCAAGGTTGGACATCCTGTGTTCAAGAAATCTACAGTAAGTCTATCACCAGAGTAGCCACCCCCCTAAATTGACGTCTGCCTCTTGCCTTCAACACCCCTCCCTGGCCATTGGCTGGGCTGTTTTATTTATTTATTGTACTTATATACCACCTCATAGCCGAAGCTCTTTGGGCAGTTTACCGTAACTAAAAACATTAAAACAAATATATAAATTTAAAAACACACCTTTTAAAAACAATTTAAAACACAATTTAAAAATTTAACACAATTTAAAACACATGCTAAAATGCCTGGGAGAAGAGGAAAGTCTTGACCTGGTGCCGAAAAGAAAACAGTGTTGGCGCCAGGCGCACCTCGTCATATGGATCATTCCATGATTTGGGGGCCACCACTGAGAAGGCCCTCTCCCTGTTGTGTGACATCATGGAATGTCCGCCAAGCATTCTGGCTGCTCAGGCAGAACCTGTTGAGGAGAATATTGATATATTGTGGAAAAGCAATACGTAGTTTAACTGGGAAAAGGCTTACCACCATCCCCAGAGCTGCCATTTTGTGTTATCCCTCCCCAAGGCTACCATTTTGTGACCAGAGCCCACAGCACTTTCTCAACATTCCATGTGTGCCGCAAACGCTGGCAACCCATGAGAGAACAACCAAGTAACTGCCCATCAAAGTTTAAAATTGGAAGGTTTCATTTTTTTGATTCATTTTGATTCGTTTTTTGATTCAATATCTAATTCTCTCTCTCCCTCGTGTGTTGCACAGGCCAATTTTTCAGTGATCTGGCAACTAGATGGGAAGCCGTTCCCCACAAATTTTGCTAACATCACTCTTAGCATTACCAAGTAAGTGGTTGCTCTCCCCTGAAAGCAATTGACATCAACAGGGCAAATGACCGTGATCAACATGTTAAAAGAATTTTCTATGTATAATGTTTTATTAACACACATCGCCAAAGTAGATTGGGACAAGCTTGAATCTAAAACTTCTAGAGGCCACTACTGGGTGGGGGAGACTGTTTGAAAGTAATGGAAATGGACTGCTTCAAGTCGATCCCAACTTATGGAGACCCTATGAATAGGGTTTTCATGGTTAGCGGGATTCAGAGGGGGTTCACCATTGCCTCCCTCTGAGGCTGAGAGGCAGTGACAGGCCCAAGGTCGCCCAGTGAGCTTCATGGCTGTGTGGGGATTCGAACCCTGGTCTCCCAGGTCGTAGTCCAACCCTCTAACCACTATGCCACACTGGCTCTCACTTTCAAAGCAATAAGATACTGCAAAAGGGTAACAGATCCTGCAGATCCTCAACTTATTTTCACAGCGCCAACAGAAACAGCACACCCCTGCGAGAGGAACATTCCCTCGGTGTGAAATACGCCTTCATCGCCATCCTCAGCAGGTAAACAGCCTCCAGGAAGAGCCAAAGCAAGAACATGTCTTTTGACGCAAAAGAATGAGACCCGATATGGGAGTCCGTCTGTGTTCGTCAGGTTTAAAACTCATTTAGATTTACAGGATCCTCTGAATGCCAGATGTTGAGAATTGCAGGTGTGGAGAGAAGGCTGTTAGGTCTTCCTTGTGGGCGGCCTCCTATTGGGGCATCATTGGGATGGTCACTGAGAGAACAGGCTGAACTAGACGGGCCATTGCTTTGATCCAGCAAGGCTCTTCTAAGGTTCTTCTAAAGGATTAGGTGAATTAATAAAGGAGAAGGCTATCAGTGGCTACTAGCCACGATTATTATATACTACCTCTAGTTTTGGATGCAACAGACCTGAGTGCCAGTTGCTGGGAATCACAAGTGGGGGACAGCTGCTCTTGCACTCAGGTCCTGCTTGTGGGCTTCCGTGTGGGACATGCAGTCCGCCACTGTGAGGACAGGATGCTGGAGTAGATGGGTGTTTGGCCTGATCCAGCGGCCAGGCTCTTCTTACGTAGCGCAAGGATGGCCTCTCTTGGATGAGAAACACTTTCCACCCTGAATGGGAGGCATCTGCATAAACTGTGCAGACACTGTGCCAAAAAGAGTGCCCAGCCCCAGCGGAGCGGCTGCGTTAGTCTGTTGCAGCAAGAATAGTTTCATTTCCCCTTTGAAACAGTGAGGCTCCTGCTTTGCATGCAGGAGATTGCAGGGTCAGTCCCCGACAGCGTCTCCGGGAAGGGCTGGGGAAGAGACTCCCACCTGAAGTCCTGTGAAGCCATTGCCAGTCAGTGTTGACGAGGAGCTAGATAGTTCCAACTATGTATAAGGCAGGTTCCTTGGTTCCTATTTAAATGGGCCCTTTACTCAGAACTATGAGTAGGATCTTGCTTTATTTTTAGGGCAAGGACCAGAGCTCAGCGGCAAAGCACCTGCTTTGCATGCGGAAAGTCCCAGATTCAATCCGCAGCATCTCCAGAAAGCGTTGCTGCCAGTCAGTGTAGACAATACTGAGCTAGGCTGACCCATGTTCTGACTCAGTTCAAGGCAGTGTCCTATGTTCTAATTGTTCAGTTAATTGCTCACCTTTCACCATAAGGTCCCAGGGCATGTTGCAACAATTTAAAATAAGGTTTTTAACCCATGTAATACAAAGCACAGCTAGAATAATAGAGTGGCCCCCAAAAACATTCATCTTTATAGCATCAGCGTTCTCAAATTAGAGCCCAATTCATCTAATGAAGTGAATTCCAGCCCACAAAAAAAGCAGATGATGTAACAAAATGTGTTCGCTATGGGACTGTTTGTAAAACCCCTAGCAGGGCAACACCATGTTATGTAGACCAACCACAATGTCACAAAATCACAAGCACGCTTTTGAGTAATCAGCGCTCACTAGTCTGTAATGTTTTGGTTGAACTAATTAAGGCATTGCTCTACTGTGCTTCCTCCCCCCATACACACACACGGACCAACACTGCTTTTTTTCCCCTTCGTTATTGGCAATCTACTTTCACTCTGCATCTCAGAAATCCCTTCTCTCTGAAAATGCAAGGAGATATTAACATAAGAGCCTGGCTGCTGAAAAGGGCCAAAGGGGCCCCATCTAGTCCAGCAGCCTGTCCTCACAGTGGCCAACCAGATGCCCCACTGATAAGCCTGCAAGCAGGACCTGAGGGCAACAGCAACTCTTTCCCACTTGCAATTCCCAGCAACTGGTGTTCAGAGGCACACTGCCGGGGTGGTGGTGGACTTGATGGCCTTATAGGCCCCTTCCAACTCTACTGTTCTGATTCTATGATAGCAGAGATAGAGCATAGCCATTGTGGCAAAAGCCCTCCCCCCTCCAGTGGTTTCCAGCAACTTGTATTCGGAAGCAGACTGCCATCAAGATGCTAGTGGAGGAAAGATCTCAGCCTAAGCAGAACAGGGTTGTTTTGACTTTTTTCCTACCTTCTACCAAAGCCCCTTGTGCCTCCACCACAACGGACAGAATACTGAGCTCTTCTTCGCGTTTCCTCCCTTTGGAGAAGTGGCCAGTGTGGCATCTTCCAAGGTTTGGGCTCCCAAGTCCCAGCCTGGCCAACAGTCAGGGATGATGGGAGTTGGAATTCAACCGCATCAGGAAGACTGATGGCTCCTCCTGCCTCAAAGCCTTGTGCTGCCATAGAAATCTGATATCCTATAAAAGCCTCTGAGGGTGGATCTGAAGAGATCCAAGGAACCCCACGATTGCACCAGTGTGTGCGCACATGTTGTGCAACATTCAAGCTCACTGTGCTCCCCATGCACTGATTATGCGTGGTTTTGAAAGGGACAAACAGCCATCTAACTAATTGATCTTTTAAATATTTGCTCATAGGCCGCTTTCAACCGTATATGTGAGCGTGGGCGAAGGAGCCTCTCAGAGCACCCACTTCACATTTAACGTAGGTACAAAGCCACTGACTTTGACCGATTCATGCTTCAAAGGGATCGATGCCAGTTCTTACCCCTTCTGTTTTTTTTTTTTAAAAAAAAATCTTTATAGATCAACAGGAAGAACCAATTTGGGACACAGCTTCAGTTGCTAATCTGGGTCCCCGTCGTCACAGACAACCACCGGATTGCAAGCATAAAGAATGCAGCGGGGATGCAGGTAACAGTTTTCCAGCTACGAGCACCTATGCAAGCATGAAGCTGCTGTGATGGCCCAGTGCCAGGCTCTCCTCCAGTGCCTCCAAAAGGGCATTTCCCTAACCAGTGGGGGTGGTGCCCATTGGCACTGGCGGGGCGGAAGGCAGGGAGCTCAAAAGGTAGGCGGAGCCGTCATTGGGATGCACAAAGCCTGCACATTCTGTCCCCGTCCTCCCTGCCGAGACCACTGACAATCTGGACTGGCTGGCTGGGGGCAGACTGAGGTCGGTAGGGCAGTGCCCCATTTGACCAGCTTCCACGGTCCCCTACCCTGTTCTGGCTGTCCAGGAGCCTTTAGGCCCTGCCCAGATCTTTCCAACTGCAGCACCAGGAGACTCCCATCTCTACGATGCCTCCGGTGAGACCTCCCATCTGCCTGCTCAAACTTCCCTTTTGCAGAATTATCAGCATTAGAGATGCTTTTTCCCCACCCACCCCTGTAAGTTATTATGGGATAGCAGGGTGCTGGTCCAGAGTGAGCACAGGCACAGCACCCTTTTCCTAGCCTGGGAATGATGCAACACCTGTCCAGGGAGATGCAATTCATTTTTGTGACCTCTGGGTTTGCTAGATTAAAAACTACCAGGCGAGGAGATAGAGAGGAGAGCCCCTGAACCTCAAGAGTCCTGCTAAGCCTTTTGAGCAGAGATGCAGGGTAGAATTTATAGTACACAAATTATATTTGATCCAGCCATTACAAAAAATATCATTAAAAATACATACAGATTGGGCCCATATAAATTTTTACCAATATAAAACAATCATTTATCAGATTTAATACTGTAAAAGTTAAACTAGCAAATGCATGTTACAGTCTTTAGTTTTGTTTTAAAACAAGCTACAATGCTAAAGGAGTAAAATCCTACAAGACTTAAAAAAAGATTTAAAATAGTGGCTTTCATTAAAAGCATGTGGAACTAAAACTCTAAATTAAAATGTGCTGGATCTAAAGGGTTTTTTTTTTAAAGACATGTATTAAGGCAAAACACAAACCAATTAACTTTGAAGATGTGCTGCAATTTACAAAAAGTTGACTTAATATTAGAGAGGGGAGAGAAAGCTTTTATAAAATGCAACAAAACATTGTGTGTGTATTTATAAAAGCACTTAAGATTCTCCATCTGCCAACCCCAAGGATCAGTTTAATCACTGGAAGAAGCTACTTGTGTTCAGCAAGTCTGTGGCAGACCCGAAACCGAGAACCTCGTCACAGAACCGCTTCAGCTGTTTCTGCGCCTGTCTCAAGGCAGGCGCTGTTGGCTTCTTTCTGTAAGACACCTCTTTCAAAAGTTTGTCGGCTAAGTAGTGAAGCCATAAGATGTTGCTGTGGGGAAAGTAGTCAGCCCAGCTGTTTGCATTCTCCTCCCTCATCTGCCTGTAAATGTCAAACTGATAGTCGCCTCTCCCTTGGAAGATTTCCTCGTCAGTGGAGAGGTCACAGTACACCGTTAAACAGTCCTTCTCCAACCTTGAAAAGGTGTAGTCAATAATGTTCACAAGGATTCCTTGCGTGGGGAGCGTGTGGGTTACCCCATTCAACGTAAAGCTCACCTCCTTTAAGTTGGTTTTCTTCACCAGCACGTTGCCCCAGTGGAGATCTCGATGCTCAAAGTGCAAGGCTTCCTCGGCTACGGCCAAGGATGCTGTTACTTGATGCAAGATGCTCTTGGATGCCGCCACAGAGGTCAGCTGCCGGTTCCGCATGCTTTCCAGGTCCATGCCCCCAAACTCAAACTCCAAGACCATGAATAGCTGCTGGTCTCCAAAGAAGTCCGGCCGATCGTTTTCAGACTCTCTCACCCTGTGGTATTCATCCCAGGCCGTCAGAAGCTGGTCAGGGTAGGCCCCTTGCACACAGTGTACAGAATACAGACTGATAAACCCAGACGTTTGATGAAACTCCTCGTCTGCCAAAAGGCTGAGCTCTTTTGAAATGATGATCTCGGGTAAGATCTCCCTGAAGGTCTTTTGAGGCTCTCCATTCACTCGGTCGCTCCCTTCAATGGGGATTATTTTTAAAGCTGTGACCCCTCTCTCACCTTCTGTCCTGAAAACCTCTCCAAATACACCTTCTCCAATTTTCTCACATTTTTGCATCTTATCAGGGGGGATGCATTCCTCGAAGGAGATGGGACCCTCCTGCTGGCATTCCCCGTATACTTTTTCCTCATCCGTCAGCGTCACCTCCAGCATAGAAAAAGAGGTCATGGGTGACAGTAGGACCATAGAAGAGGCAGGACAAATTGAGTAACCCAGTTTTTTAGTGAAGGGGGTCTTGGGGGGCTCCCTGACAGAAGAAAAAGAAGTGCTGGCGATGCTGCTGCAGTTTTCAGCTTCGGAGACAATAATCTTTTTCTTATGAAGGGAGAAAGAAGCTCGAATCCTGCGCCACAAGCTGGAATTCTTAAACGAGGACTCCGGAGACAGAAAAGACAAGGAAAGGTCATCTTCCATTTCGTTGCACTTCAGGCGTTCCTGAAGGAAGGAAGAATCAGCCTGGTGTTTCCACCTCACATTTTTCTTGTGTGTCAGTTTCTTCAGCTTTCCTCGCTGCTCCCACCGCCTGGAACTAAATCCGGAGATGCAAGCTTTCCTACCAGTGCCTACAGCACGAGCTGTGGGGACCACCTGGCTGCTGCCACTCCTGGTGTCAGACACTCTAGGTAGGCCAGTGGGGGAATCTGAATGCAAGATAGCTTCTTTCTTCCAGGAAAGGTGGTCCGCCACTTGTTTTCCAGTGGAGTGACTAGCCAACCAGTTTGGTACCACTTGATTGTCCAGGAGCACAACAGGCTGGAGATGGGGGCTACTTGGGTCCTTTTGACCTTTGTCCTCCTCTTCTAAGAGAGCTCCATTTAGCTCACCAAATGTCTGCAGGGGACTGGAACACACCTGAACTGAGACACGCTGTCTCTTGTGAACAAGAGGTGCTGCATTTTTTGGCAAGGAGAGGGCAATCTTGCCATCACACATTTGGGCTCGCAGCTGAAAAGCTCCACGAGAAGAATGTAACAGCTTGACATCAGTATTTGGCAACTCGGTCGGCTTCTGGCCACAATCTGTATCAGGACTGTGAAGACAACCAGGGCTAGTCGCAGAGCATCCCAGCGAGGTTATGAGCCCTTCCTTGTCTCCCGAGGGCGCTTTGGCCTGGCTACAGAAACTGCGAGACTGCAAGGCTGCATGGCTTTCCAAGGGTGTGCAAGGCAAGCTGCTGAGGCGCAGCAGGGACAGTGGAGGAGGCCCAGTCTGGGAATCTCCCCGCAGAGGCTTCTGCTGCAGGGCGCTGGACTCTTCCTGGGCTAAGAGCTCAAAGCTGCCTTCCATCTTCCCGGTGTCCCTGTTTACCTTCAGTGAGCTCAGCTCAGAGAGGGCATCACTGCTACGCCAGCTGTCGACCTTCAACCTCTCCTGTGGACTGATGCAACAGCAGCAATAGCAGTAAGAGTCAGGGCTGCCCTGCAGGGCACTCTCTTCCTCCTCCAAATCCTTTCTGGCCAGCCGAGAGGTCAACAGGGGCAGCTCGGGGGTGCTCGACAGCAATGGGAACTGTCCTCGCTGGCGTCCCCAGGGGGCTTCTACGAGGGGGCGCCGCTGGGTGATGTTCCTGCGCAGAGGGGTGGGGGGCACGAAGGCGCTGGCTCCTCCCTGGGCCTCGGCCTTTTTCTGCAGGGCCTGATTCTCTTTGGCCCCCACTTCCTTCTTCTTCTTGGCTGCGCCCTTCCTGCGAGGGGGCGGCTTCTTCCGCTGCTGGGCCCTACGGAGTCCTTTAGGGGGCAGGAAATCCGGGTCTTCAAAGCAGAGGGAGGGCGACGAGGCCGTGGCTGAGGTGGAGCTGGCGCTGGAGCTGAAGAAGCGCCTGGGGTCCACCTGGGGCGAGATCCAAGGGGCGGGCTTCGGCGGCAGGCGTCTCAAGGCAACAGCAGCGTCCGCCCGCCCCCGGCCTCGCCGCCCCCGCAGCCCCGAGTAGGTCCTCAGCAGCCGCGGGCGGAGCTGCTCCATGCGAGCGCGGAAGCAGACCCAGCCCGACTGTCCCCTTCCCCCACGGGAAGTGGCCGGCCGGAAGCGGGAGGGCGGGATCCCGCGAAGTGGCTTCTGTTTCTCCCCCGCCTTTCTCCCATTGCTTCCTCAACCAGGCCAAAACAGGTCGCTCAAGGCGCCCGCCGCCATTTCAAACCCAACTCTCGCGATGCCGGTTTCGTTTAGTCTCGCGTCTCACCCCCCCTCCTCCTCGCGAGGCTTCGACGGTAAATATCGCCCAATCGGAGGGCACCAAGCGAAAGCCGATCGAGGACCCAAACTCTCGCGAGGTCGCGGTTTGTTTGTTTTTAAGGCTTCTTGCAACGTTCGGAGCGCGCAGCCAATGGGAGGAGAGAAATTTAAGCGCGCGCGCTGGTTCGGATTTGTTTGGTTTCTTTGCTCGTTCCGGGTCTCTTTCCATATCTTCCCGTCTCTATGGTATGGCTCTGCATCTCCATTTCCGGCTCTAGGAGTTTGTTGTGTGGAGAGCAACAGCCACTCTCCATTTTGAGTGGCCAGGCGGTGGAAAGTTGCCTCAGTGGCGTGTGTGTAATTTGGGAGCTAGACTGCAATCCAGTGCATGTCTACTCTGAGGTGAGTTCCACTGGGTTCAGTGGGTCTTACTCCCAGGTAAGTGTGTACTGGATTGCAGTCTTGGTCATGCCCATCAATTCCAACGGGGCTATTCTTGAGTAGTCGACAATGCAGCCCAATATTTATTTCATTTTATTTATCTCGGGTATTTATAACCTTGATATTCAAAATTTCTAAGCGGCGTACATAAATGTTATAAAGGAGAGGACCCATACAAAAAATGAGTAAAATTCATCACACAGAAAATGACTTTAAAATGTCTGCTGAAATAGGATACATTTACATCTTGCCGTTGCATGGTGTAAAAAACCAACCTGAACAATCAGGATTTTGACTTAACTTGGGTCCATTAATTTTAGTGGGTCTACTCAGTAAGAGACCCTCCGTGGCGCAGAGTGGTAAGTGGCGGTAACACAGCCGGAGTTCGATTCCAACGGAAGGAGGAAGTCGAATCTCCGGTAAAAGGGGTCGAGGTCCACTAAGCCTTCCATCCATCTGTGGTCGGTAAAATGAGTACCCGGCATATGCTGGGGGGTAAAGAAAGGCCAGGGAAGGAACTGGCAATCCCACCCCATATATACGGTCTGCCTAGTAAACGTCGCAAGACGTCACCCTAAGAGTTGAAAACGACTCGCACTATAAATGCAGGGACACCTTTACCTTTTACTCTGAGTAAAATGTAGTTGGCTCCAAACTCTAGGTAATATTCAAATTACTAATACTATGGATTGCAAATACAGTTGTCCACAATAAATGACACATTAAGCAAATCAATAGTTAATATCCTTTGCTGTTGATTTATTTGTTACATTTATATTTTAATTTTTCTCCAAGAAGATCCGTTTTTCCTTGCAACAACCCTGTGAGGTAGGTTAGGCTGAGGGACAGTGACTAGTGGCCCTATATATTTAAAAACAATTATAAATAAAGCTCTTTCATTGCCTCCCTCAACAGAACATAAACTATATGGTTGAGCATTTATCTTGGCATTCTTTCATTACAGTGCATAATAAACATGTAATTAATAAAACAATTACAGCCAGGTTGATGAGGGTCCTTGGAGTGCAAGAACACCAGCATGCAGGTGCTGGGGTTTTATTGTCTGCTAATTTACTTTTTTCTCTGTACGTACATATGCATTCAAGACTAGATTTTTTTTTGTAACATTCAGTTTATTTTATGCTTGATAAAGAGTTAGCGTCTCGCCAGGAATCAAATCCCCACACCAGGGTTCGAATCCCCACACAGCCATGAAGCTCACTGGGTGACTTTGGGCCAGTCACAGCCTCTCAGCCTCAAAGGAAGGCAATGGGAAACCCCCTCTGAATACCGCTTACCATGAAAACCCTATTCATAGGGTCGCCATAAGTCGGGACTTGAAGACAGTCCATGTCATGTGTCAAAGTGTTAGGCTTTCTGCTAATAAATTAATAGTGGCAGCTGCTAGGCTGTCAAAAGCTACATTCCAAATTGGTCGTCTCACCCTTCAACTGTAACATAATAATTATAGACTACACTGTAGGCTAGCAATAACCACTTCCTCCTTTTAGTGGTGTGGGGTTCTTGTGTTCTTACCTGTGAACCCTTCAAAAAGTAAGACAAATTCATGGAGGATCAGTGGCTAGTTGGCCACTATGGCTATCCTTCGTCCACTGTCAGAGTCATTATGCCCCTGAATACCAGTTTCTGGGAATTGTAAGTGGAGAGAGCGTGTTTGCTCTCAGGACCTGCTTGTGGGCTTCCCATTGGGGCATCTGGTTGCCCACTGTGAGAACAGGGAGCTGGACTAGATGGGCCACTGGCCTGATCCAGTAGCCAGGCTCTTCCTGTCTTCTTATGTTAAAAGAAACAACAGTACACAACTGAAATTCTGTATGACCTTAAGTACTGTGGGTTCTATGTATCCAAGTTTTACTCAGAGCTGACATGTTGAAATCAATGGATCAAAGTTAGTCAGGTCCCTTAATTTCAGTGAGGGCTCCTGTGAGTATGACTTAATGTTGGGATACAACTCTGTATTATTAATTTGTTTCTCTTCTTCCATCAGAACACCACTGTGTGCAGAACTGAGAGTGTTTTGAGCCAGGACGTCTGGACAGATCTTGGATCCACAGACTCCAAGGTAAAATGGTGGGGAAGATGTTCTGTTTGCGGATATGTTCCTGCCTTTTTGCCTCTCAAAGGCAGCTTACAGCATAAAATTTTGTACAATCAAAAAGGGGTGGGTGGGGAGGGAGAGACAGAGAAATTAAACAGGAGTCACACACACCCCTCAGAAAAATCTGTTTAGCAGGAAAGGGTATAAACCAGGTGTGGCCCTCCAGGTGGTGCTGAACTATGACTCCCATTACCCCTGGGCGTTGGCAATGCTTGCTAGGGCTGATGGGAATTGTAGTTCAGCAACACCTGAAGGGCCAAGGTTCGTCACTCCTGGTATGAACATTTTTAGCAACCTGGGTCTGAGGGTTACAATCAAAGGTTGCTTCCACCATTTACATTTCCAAAACAGGAGCAACTGGGGAAAGTGTTCTGTGCTATTAATGCACAGTTGGTTGGTGCATAATTTGTGGCAACGAAATATGTTCGTTTTTTATTGTGGACCCAAGAGTCTTTAAATCAGGGCGTTCCCAAACTTTTTTGTCCTGTGGACCACTTGCTGATGGCCGTGGTGGACCACTTAATGATTATTCTGCCTATTGTAGCAATTGTGCTGTGCTGTGCTAAATGCTGTATGGTTTTTCATTATATTTGTATTGCTTCTGCGAAGGCAGAGTTGCATTGTGCCCTGTAATTATCTCTCTTGCTTGGTATGTGCTGTGTTTTGAAAAAATATAACTCTGGTGTGTTTCTCTTTCAGGACAGCGAGAGAGTCTCATACCAGCTAGTCAACTGCAGCATCACATCAGAGAAGGAGGATGTGGTTGTGACGGCAGAGCTACCTTTAGCTAATTCCATACAGGTATACACTGGGAGAGGGGAAGATCCATTATTGATTAGAATGGCAGTGTGGAAGCTCTGGCCTGTGGGTCAAATTTAACCCTCCAGAAGTTCAAATTTGGCCCGGGAGGCTGTTTTCCCCAAACTGTGCCCCATCCTGGATTAGTATTTGTATTAGCATTAATTAATTAAATTTATATCCCACCCTTCCTCCCAAGGGAACCCAGGGCAGCAAACAAAATAATTTAACAACACCGAAAAGGCATTCTAAAAACAGTTTCAAACATTCTAAAAAACAGTTGCAGATGAAAGCATTCTTCTGTGCAGTGATCTCCAGGTTGCCAGAAACAGTTTCCTTCAGCCATCCAATGCTTGGGTAAACAGTTTTACATTCCTCCTTAAAGCCAATAATGAGAGAGACAGACACTCCTCACTGGGGAGGGCACTCCACAAATAGGGAGCCATCACTAAAAAGGCCCCGTCATGGGCACCACCACCACGGCCTCATGTGAGAACATCAGACTGTGTCCAACTCAGTTTTACTCAGTTTTGAAATGAATGGATCCATATTAGTAATGTCCATTATTTTTAATGTGTCTACTCTGAGTAGGACTAGCACCCATACTGCCTTATCCTGAATTGGATCCTTGGTCCATCTTCCTCAATATTGTCTGCACTGGCATGCCCCGCTTTAAGTATTGGAAATTATGTGGAACAGCTTACCTGAAGAGATACGCCTGGCGCCTATGGTATTTTCTTTCAGGCGCCAGGTTAAGACCTGGTTATACTCCCAGGCATTTTAATGTTAATGTTCATGTTTAATATTTTTAGTCTTAAATTTGCTGATATTTGTTATTGATTTTATTGTAATATTATAATATTGTATTTTAACCTTGTTTTGTACACCGCCCAGAGAGCTACTAGCTATGGGCGGTTTATAAATGAAATGAAATAAAATAAATAAATAAATTCCACTTTGGAATAGCTAATGTTGTTATGGCTTGTTCCCTTTCTTCCTTTTAGATCCTAAAAGACAGAACTGACTTGCTGGTTCGAGGGGAAATTGATTTCAACAGGAACCTTTATGTGGGGCTGAATGCAGAACATCACAAAGCAGAGGTGACTAGGGAGAGGCGAGGGGCCTGGGGCCTTTTCCACAGGGAAGGATGAGAGGAGAATCAAAGCTGAGACACAGGGCTCTTCTTGATTGTTAGCACCAGGGCCGGCCCTGTCATTGGGCAGCAAGGCGACTGCTCCATGCAGCTGATTTTGGGTGTCACAAAAGGGCAGCAAATGGTTATTATATTGAGATTTCATCTTTGTGCTTAGATCTCCTAAGTGGCTTTTGCCTCTTTGTACGTAGATCAAGGTTATCTTGTTGAAGGAGAAAGTGTTTGATTTCGTTCCGGTCATCGTTGGAAGCTCTGTCGGTGGCTTTGTCCTCTTGCTTCTCATCATTGTTGCCCTTTGTAAGGTCAGTATTCCTTTCACAGAGCCTCTGGTTCTCATTCCTTTGTGAATATGTTTTTGAAATAGACTAGATCATTTCAGAATGTTGTTGCTGGGAGCACGTGGTGCTTCTTTATTCTCTGTGTTGCCAGACTTGTCGGGGTCTGAGTTTGTGAGCGAGCGTCAAAGAGGTTGGTATAGACACCAGGCACACGTGTTCCATATCCGGGAAGGGGCATGGGCCAGTGGCAGAGCCCTTGCTTTGCATGCAGAAGGTCTCAGGGTCAATCCCCGACATCTCCAGGCAGAGCTAAGGAAGATCTGGGCCTAAAACATTGCGGGGGGGGGGCACTGCCAATCTGTTTAGGTCAGGGATACCCAACGTGGCATCCTCCACATGTTGCTGGACTCTTAATTCCCATCAGCCCCAACCAGCATGGCCAATGGATCAGGGAGGCTGAGAGTTGTAGTTCAAAAACATCTGGAGGACGCCATGTTGGCTGTCCCTGGTGTAGGCAACATTGAGCTAGGCGGACCAATGATCTGACGTGGTATAGGCTGTCCACTGTCAGAGGCAGTGAATGCTCCTGAATACCAGTTGCTGGAAACTGCAGGAAGGGAGACTTGCTGTTGTGCTCAGGTCCTGCTTGCGGGCTTCCTGTTGGGGCATGTGGGTGGCCACTGTAAGGAAAGGATGCTGGACTAGACGGGCCCCCTTTGACCTCATCCAGCAGCTGGGCTTATCTTCTTATGTAGCTCTGGACTCCAACTCCCATCCTCCCTGACCATCGGCCACGCTACCGGGGGCTGATGGGAGTCAGAGTCCAAAAAAACCTCGGGAGGGCCACAGCTGTTCCTCATCCCTGGTCTAGAGCTAAGCTCCGTTGTTGCAGGCGTGTGCAAAAGGGTTTGCATTAGAACTCTCCCCTCATGTGCTCACACAAGCATGCAACACAAACGTAAAATAATAATAATAATAATAATAATAATAATAAATTTAATTTTTGAGTCGCCTATCTGGCCGAAACCACTCTAGGCGACGTACAACATTAAATTCAACAATACATAATAATACAATACATAATAAAATACAGCGCAGTCAACAATAACCATTTTAAAAAGCGGCAGTACAGGGCCATCAATAGACAGTTTTAAAACAATATAAAGAAATTAGCCCACCCCGGGGACCCCAAAGGCCTGTCCAAAGAGCCATGTTTTTAAGGCTCGGCGAAATGTATCTAGAAATGTAAAAGATATTATTATTTTTTATCTTTAAAAATAAAATTCGAATTACAGAAAGAAGTTTGCTGGATCCCCAGTGCCTTATTTCTGCTTTTTTCCCCACCTCCTCCAGTGTGGTTTTTTCAAAAGGAATTACAAAGCTATGATGGAAGAGCAGCGTGACTCCTGAGGGCAAAACGGAGCAAGACATTCTAGAACGGAATTATGGGTAATCTCTCTTGAAACCGCGAGACAAAATCAGATTGGGACTCTTAATTTTGTTCTTTTTATTAATGTTATCCCATTCTATAGGCTGGGATGGGATCCTCCGTGTAAGTCTTGTGTTCTTGAAAGCAGCTGTTACAGATCTAATTTGGGGATCTTGCAGGCTTTTGTTTTGCAATCTAGTCCTCCACTTTGGGTTAGGCTACAGTCATCTTGAGTTTGTGATCGATTTGTCCGTCCAAGTGTTCCTGCGCATCAGATACCTCGTTCAACATTCCATCTTAAGTCTGTCACCAGATGCAGAGTCTGTGGTTTCACGATCAGCCAATGATTTTCCTTCCCCCAGTCCCCCTTGCTCTGTTTTTACCATCCAGCCTGAATGACTGTAGAGCTCAAAAGCTTGCCTGCTAATTTTCGTTGTCCTAATAAAAGTATTGCCCTAACGTGGATTTTGAAAACGGCCAAGTCTTTGATTCTGAATCAAGTAGAATAATAATTCATTTCATGGTAGGAGTGAATTTAATTTTGCACAGGCCCAGGTTTGTTTATGATGGTTCCAAAAGCACCTGCCTACAATCTGCTTTGGTTTACTGGATCTTTGGATCCTAATTTTAAAATTTTATCACAGTATGCACATCAAGGCTGTGATTCTTCTCGATTCTTTAGCTCGTTCTAGTTGTGATGATGTACACCTTGCTTGCAGGCCCACACAGACAGGAGGGCAAGCCATAACCCGGTGGCAGAACACCTGCTTTGCATGCAGAAGGCCTCAGGTTCAAATCCTCAATGGAGTCTCCAAGTAGGGCTGGGAACATTTCCCGTCTGAAACCCAGGAGAGCCGTTGCCAGACAGTGTAGATCAGGGATAGCCAATGTGGCGCCCTCCAGATGTCGTTGGACTACAGCTCCCATCTGCCTTGACAGCCAGCATGTCCAATGATCAGGGATGGCTGGAGTTAGGAGTCCAGCAACATATGAAAGGGCTTTATTCAGGATTGTGAGCTCTATTTGCTGACCTCTTTTGTTTTTTAAGGCTGTTTGATGATTGGGAAGGGATGTCACTGACGAGCTGTGCTGTAAATAAATATTCCTCTTTGTGTCCAGACAGCTGTAAAACTCAGTTTTTTCCCTGGATGCATCTACCTCCTGGCCATTTTCTTGTGGTTGGAGTGCCGATTTCAAAAGCAGCTTGGGCACTTGCTGCTGTGCATTTACATGTGACAGCTGGACACCACCACCCTTCTTGCTCCAACAAAGTCAACCAATGGTCCCCTCCCCCCCAAAAAAGGAAAAGCCCACCTGCACAAACGTGGCCTTTTGAAAAGAGCTGATATGGACTGGGAAAGTTGTCAGAATTCCTCCTCTTCAGTTTCGTTCTCCTGTCCGTTGCCGGAGGCAGGCTCAGTCCATCTGAAGATGTGTGCATGGAGAGTCCCTAGTTAGGACTGTAGGGACAGCCTGACACTGCTGCCCACAGAAACCTGCATGTCCAGTTGACCTTGATTTTTAACCTCTTGGCTTTCTATACGTGCCTGTTTGATGCTTTCCTGTCTCTCTGTGTGTAATCAATAGCAGTCACAAACAACAGCACTTTCCTGCATTCAGGTTTGCCTGAGAGTCTCTCTCTCACACACAGTGTCCCTGGCTGTTTTCATTATCGATCTGAGACGACATCGGAAGAGCCCAGCTGGGTCACACCACAAATGCATCATCTTGGCCCAACAGCAACCCTTCAGTTGCCTCTGAGAAGCTCACAAGCAGGATGTGAAGACCAAAGACCTCCCCGCTTTTATGGCCTGAGCATCTGAGGTAGACTGCCTCTGAACATGGAGGCTCTCTTCTTATCGGCCCTGGCTAATGAGAACACAAGAAGAGGAGCCCTGCTAGATCCGACCGCTACCCCTTCCCAAAGGTTCTATCTAGTCTAGTATCCTGTTTCTCACAGTGGCCAACCAGATGCCTCTGAAGGTATGAAGGCAGCAGCCCATCCCTATTGTTGCTCCCTGGAAACTGGTGATTCAGTGGTAGACTGCTCCTGAACCTGGAGGATTTATGCAGACACTGAGAGCGCTCTCCCCCTCCATAAATGTGTCTGGTTCCCTTTTTAAAGCCACTCAAGCTTATGTGGGCATCGCCACATCTCCAGGGTAGCAAATTCCTTACATTTGTTGCATGTGGCGTGAAGAAGTATTTCCTGGGCTGTCCTCAGCCTCCTGCCAGTCCATTTTGTTGGATGATCCTGAGTTTAAGACCTGAATAGAAAACTTCTCTTTATCTTCTTCATAGCATACATAATATTATAAACATCAAGCATGCTCCCCCAACCCATTGGGCTTCAATCCTACACTTACGTGATATAGGATTGCGTTCTTTTTTAAAAAAACAACCCAAAACTTTAAACTTTGTATGGAAGGTGTTCCCACTTCCTTGAACATTTTGGTTGTGCTTTTCTACACTTTGTGAGATTGGGGGTCCTATGTTTTATCTCTTTATGACATCTGCACAAGACTCTTAAAAGAAACCCCCTGACTTAGCTGACTTTTCCATACCTCATTGAGTTTCCTGCCTGTGTTTCCTGTTTGTTATGCCTTGCTGGCATTCAAGTCTTGGCCACAATTCCCCAACAGCAGACACCGAACCCATCCAGCATTAGAGAGAGGCTCTCTGTGAATTGCATTTGATACTGTCCTCCATTTGTACAGAAACCTTATACAAGCCACAGCGCGACATTTGTCAGTAGTAGCTCTTTCTCTTTCATGAGCCCTACGCGCCATTTAGTGACTGCCTGGGGAACCTTTATCATGGCTTCCTCCAAGGTGTGAAAGTAAGCAAAACAATTCTGCAGTTGGATGACTCTTTGGGGGTTTAGAAACACGTGGCTCTTTTTCTTTGGTGGTGGTTTGATGCAGGCTTGCTAAATTGGAAGCCCCTAAGCTGTGGGATTTCCTCCATCAAGAGGTGCTTCTGGTGTTGGAAGTGGGGCAAGAGCAACTCCTGTTTTGTTCTTTTGTTTATGTTCCAGAAGGGAGATAGAGTTAGGGTCCTCCAGATGGATAGCCTTTGTTTACCTTTACCTGTGATGCTCTGACTGACTTCCTTCCATCGCAAACTGATATGTCTTGGGGAGCTTATCTGCCCCTCCTCCTCCTCTCTCTCTCTTCTTCGACTGATCGAGAGAGAGGAGACCCCTTTGTCTCTGCTGTCTCCCTTCTGAGCCATGAGGGCAACTCCCAAACCTGGGCGTTGCATCTCCAACTTAGTTAGTTACTTAGAACTAGCCATGCCTTTCCTATCTCCTACGTATTTCTATAAATGAAGTAGCTTTTCTTATTTTACTAAGTCTTAAGTCTCAGTGATCTCAATGCAGGGTAAAAGCCTGCTTCTTAAGTAAATACACACACTGGCGCACACGCATCTCAGACCGTTGACAATCTCTACTAATATCTATACAAATTTACAAAACATCTGGCACCTTCACTGTAAAGCTTCCATCACACGCAGAAGACGTACCTCTTTCCCTTGGCCTTTTGACACCGAGATATGGTATACTCTAGGACCAACCTGCTTTTTTTTTTTTTACTGTAATTGATTATAAAATTGTATTTTAAAATCCTTGTCCACTGTCCTGTAAGAGGCAGTGATGACCACCATCTTGGATGGCTTTAAAAGAGGATGAGGCAAAATCATGGAGGAAGCCGTGATGGCTATGTTCTGCCTCCGCTGTTAGAGGCAGTTACGTCTCTGAGTACCAGTTGCTGGGGATCAAAAGTGGGGATAATTCTATTACGCTCAAGTCCTGCTTGGGGGCTTCCCATTTGAATCATCTGCTTGGCCTCTGTGAGAGTAAGATGCTGGACTAGATGCCCTCTGGCCTGATCCAGCAGACTCTTATGTTCTAAGCAGTCATCATCGTTGCAATCACCCCTGACTATTGGCTATGCCGGCTGGGGCTAATGGGAAGTACAGCCCACCATCACCTGGAGGGCTACAGGTTCCCATCCCTGAGCTAAATGAGTAAAATAATCTCCTTCCTCCGTCCTTCAGGTTTGTAAGAGGTTGGAAGGATGCTCTTAGCACATACCATGTATGTGCTATGAAAATATATATATACATTTGCAGTCAGATCATCCCCGGCAAGTCTGGGGACAGCATAGAAACTGGCTGTCCTTTGGCGGCTGGCCAAGCAGAAGAAAGTGGTTTGGTGGAGTATATTTGAGAAACGGGAGATGGGCCAGTTCTGAGAGCAGGACAGGTTCCTTCCTGGCACGTTCATCCAGAATGTTCAGTTGCACACCATTAAATCCCTAAGTGACTGCCTTGAGCCATTCTGTTTGCCAAATAAGAGCTATGTATCAGCAAGGGCACTTCCGCACAGCGCATCCTGCGGGATGGGGTGTGTAAGTGTGTTGCTCATCTTCAAATGGCTCTATCTGTACTGTTCCTTTGCTGTTTTATGACACTTCCCCTTTTGCAAATCTGTCTGGGGTGTCTTTGGCTGCGTACACTGCCTATAAAGCAAATTCAAAGCACACAACCCCCCCAAAGTATCCTGGGAACTGTAGTTTACTCCTTAGAGAGCTACAATTCCCAACTCCCTAAACAAACTACAGTTCCCAGGATTCTTCGGGAGGGGAAAGGTGTTTTATAGATATGGTGGGTGCACAGGTTCAAGCAGGAAAATGCAAAGCAAAGCACTGAAAAATCAAAGGGTCTCATGTCAGCGCAACTTTGACTCACCACAACTGGAGCTGCGTATCTGCCAGCCAGTCTCCATTCCCTGCCTTTTGTCAAGATGCAAAACTGCAGCTGGGCCTCTGAGGGAGCATTGCTCAGTGGGTAAAGCCCTTGCTTTGTATGCAGAAGGTTCCACCAGGTTCAATCCCTGCCATCACCAATTAAAATAGGGGTGGGGAACCTCAGGCCTCTGGGCCGAATATGGCCCTCCAGACCTCTGTGTCTGGCCCTCAGAACTCTTCCAGGGCCACACCCCTCACTGGCCTTGTTTTGTGCCCCGAGTGTTTTTGCTCAGGTAGAATGTGTCCTCGAACTCGGATAATGTCTCTATTTCCCCACTGGGGTTGCTTGAAGGAGGAGATGACGGCAGGCTGAGGAAGGCCTCTCTGAAGGCTGCAGTAACACAAATCAGGGTGAAAAACGACAGTGTCCAAAAGAGATGCACGATCAGCAAAACGTCCTTTTCGGGAATACAGGAAAAGTGAAGGGAGAGAGAAATGGGCAGAAGTTTTCCTCTGCACAATTTCTGCTTTGACCTACGCCATGGTTTTGGAGTCGCTGTCAAAGCTCAGATGGCTGGGGCCTCGGCACAGGGAAAGAATATTTAAAACGGGGAGAGAGAACCTGTGACCCTCCAGATGTTGCCGGCCTGCAACTGTGATCACCACAGCCCTTTGGCCACACTGCCTGGGGTGACAGGAGACACATTCCAACAACGTCCACATGGTGTCCCTATCCCTGATAAAAAACAACAACAGACACTGGAGGGGACAGTATCGTTTTTGGAGATCAGCAGAGGTTAGACCCATAAGTTGACCCACTCTCTGAGGCATTGCATTCTCAGCCTGGGATTTTAGGACTGGGTGGTCTCAAATTCAAAACGTCAACCTTCCCGGTGTGTCTGTGAGAGTCTGACATCTATTCAGAGGCTGAATAAGCCACTAGAGGACCCCAATACTGGCTTTATAAATCCTTTCAAAGTTCTTGATTTAAATGCCTCTTTGAATCTGGGGGAAAGTGGGGTGTGGAGGGTGCCAATTGGCTAGCATCTGTGATGTGGCGAACCTTGAAAGTCTTTGCACAACAATCCTTAGCTTACGTTTTTAAATTGGGCATATTGGCTAGCCCCAGTGACATCCTGAACCCACCTTTTCCAGTCCAGGAAGAGCTCTCCTAGCCTTTCCACAGCCAGTTCTCGTTTGTTTGTAATGCCTTCTCTTGCTTCTGATGGATGAGGATCATTAACTAAAGGAGTCGGGAGAATTTATCAGTGCGGAGCAAGCCAAGGTTGCCACCCATCAAGATGTAATGGATTAAACCTCTGGCACACCTCCGGAGAAAGCAATGTAAGACTAAGTAAATGACAGCCAACAATGTTGAATCAATTTAGTGTCGGCTATTGAAAGGTCTTGGTGAAATGCATCTTTGGGCAAGGCAAGTCATAACATTTTTAAAGCAGCGGAAGCATCCTCCCCAGATTTGGGGCCTCCAGCAAAATGTTCCAGCATGGCATCCTGCTATTCAGGATTGTAGCCAGCCAACCCACCAGCCAGATACTCCATTCCATTTCCCCCTACCACCTGGCTTTCTGTTTCCTCTCCTAACAGGTCACATCCCACACCATACATTTAAAAGCTTATGGTTTCCCCAAAGAATCCTGGGAACTGTAGTTTGTTAAGGGTGCTGGGAGACATAGCTCTGTGAGGGGTAAACTACAGTTCCCAAGATTCTTTGGGGGAAGCCACGTGCTGTAAATGTACGGTGTGGTGTGGATAGATCCCCCAGTAGAAGTCCTTCTGCAAAAGACAGATCAATCCAGCTAAAGAACGATGACGCTCTCTGTTCTCCATCTCGTAAGTCGTAGCTGGGAATTAAACTGGAAATTGAAAAACCAGAGAAATACTTCTTGCTCAGCAACCCTCCGGCCCTCGATGGCCTGTTCTTTCTTTCAAACAAATAAATCAACCACTGGCTTGTACAGGAGGAAGGCCACAATCTGAGCAACGAACAAGAGCGCCAGGATGTTGAATAACGCCAAAAGGGGCCCTTTCTTCATGATGAGGCTGTTATCGTCCCTTGCAGCCATCTCCAGTAAATCGAGTCCCCGGCGTACATAAGGACAATGTCAGCACTGCAATACACATTTGTCTTTGCAGTGTGGTTAATGCCTTAGCTCACAGCCCTGGAGACTCTGGGTTGTTGCTTTTCAAAATATAATTTTATGATAATGATGGTAATAAAATACACACACATATATATATATACACATACACCACATTAAAAATGAAAACTACACATAATTAAACCAGAAGATATCCATGACCAGATACTAGCATGGGGGAGAGATCCGATACAGTTCACACTGAAAGCCGAATCTATAAAATTTACACTTTCTGAACAAAGATGAGAGCCAGAACCCGGCCATCCTTCAAAATCCACAACTTCTCTGAATTTTGTGATGCAGTTTGCCAACTAAACCATGTTTACAAAAATGCAGCTATAAGGGGAAAGTATCGATGAATGTGGTCACAAAAACATACAAAGTGCATTATGTTAGTAGAAAGTGCTTGCAAAAATGTACACATCCGTCAAAACTAAATGCAAAAATGTGTTTGTTCGGAGAAACCCTCGCTGAAATCCTGAAGAATTTTCATGAGGAATTTAAAAAATGCTTTCAGAAAATGCAAATGTGATCGATTCGGCTTTCAATGCAAACGGAATCCCAATTCTCCAGCAACCCTAGAACAGGAACATTTTTGCCTAAAAGCAGAGAATAGTATCCCTTCGAGAAGGGCAAATTGGGTCGTTTCTCTTTCAGAGGCACACCAGGCTGAACGCCTCCTCTGTCCCTTATGGAATCGGATGCAAAAGCACCGCAGGCTGGAAAGCCTCAAGACCTCTGACTCAGCCGTGAGATTCCAGCACAGGCTGCAAAGGGAGGCAATTCCTCCTGCTGTACCTCAACCAACCAGACTGCCTGCATACCTCAACCGCAAGTGCTTTGCTCGGCTGAGCTCTGGTGCCACAGCAGATCCAAAGGAAAAGGAAGGCAGGATTCAGCATCGGTGGGTTCGAAAAGAGGCCGCCATCTCAGGTTTCCAGGGATGCACTTGTGGCTAATTCCTCCCCCCTCCCCAAATCTGTCATTTTATTATTATTTTCCCCCTCCCCTTCTCCTTCAGATGTGCCTCCCATGCTGAGCTGACCAGGAGGATGGGGCAGGTTGCCTGGAAGGCTCTGTGCCTCTCGCTGTTTGATTACAAAACGGAGAAATATGTCATCGCAAAGAACAAGAAAGTGGGGATCCTTTACCGGGTGGTCCAGCTGTCCATCATGGCCTACATCTTGGGGTAAGGAGAGAATCATTGCCATATTTATTTTGTGTCGCTCCAAGAAACGGGGGGGGGGACCCAGACCTGCCTTCTAGATTATGTTTCTGATGTCTGGCTGATCTTATTGTCCGGTCCTTTGCCGGCTGTGCGGCTCAGCTCGAAAGCTGACATGCAGGGATCGGTCATCGGAGCTTAGGACGCTGCCTTATACCTAGTCAGACCGTGAGGTGTTCTAGCCCAGGGTTGCTGACTCTCTGGCAGCAGCTCTACAGAGAGAAGGAGGCTCTTTCGCGTCGCCTGCTGGCACCTGATCCTTTGAAACTGGAGGTGCCATCTGAACCGGGGACTTCCTGCATTCAAAGGAGGGGTTCCGCTTTAGTGGCCTGCTCGTGAGATTCCCTGTGGCGTATGGGGGGGGGGGCTGGCCGGCCACTGTTCCGAACCCCGTGAACCTTTGTGCCAACCTAGCAGGGCTCATCTTATGATTTTAGCAACCAGAAATGGTGGGAGGAATAGGTACACTTTTTTAAAAAAGCACTGGGGTGTTTTATGATTTCCCCAACCTGCACCGAGCTCATTGACACCAGTCTGCCATCTGGACTCGTGGAGGAACCAGCGTGATCTCTGTGTGCAGGGGTGGGAGACCCCAGGTTTTTAGGCAAGATGCCATCTGGGGGGCCCCTTTCCATCAGGCAGGGTGGGGCCCCGATCCTTGGCCACCTAGAGATAAGGAGGGAGGAGTAGGTGGCGTGAAGTCTTTCATTGTTGCTGGGTCAGCAGTGCCCCCTCCCCTGCCCAGGATGCCAACTCCTGCCACCCACATGGCTTTGCTCAGTCAGTTTGTGCCTGTTCTTCTGAAAGGCTTTGTTCTTGGAAACAGTTGGTTCACAGTCCACGTGGCAGGTGTGTGCAGTGTGCCTGCGTCCCGTTGCACCCAGGGGCGGCTCCTGGTGGGCCATTGGTCATTGGACAGGCACAGGTAAAACGCTTCCCCTTCCCCCCGTCCGGGACTCCCCGGCGTACGTCCATTGCTTGTTGTTCAACTTGCATTTGCCCCTCCCTGTGGACGGCGCACAACTGGAGCATTTGCACCTGCTGTGTAAAAAGTCCATGTGCATCTTATTCCAAGAAGTAGACTGCCCCTGAACATGGAGGTTCCACCTCACAGTCCTGGTTAATAGCTGTCAACATGCCACATTAGCTGCTGCCTAATTCATGGAGGACAAGGACTGTCAACGGTTATTAGCCAGGACAGCTAAATTGAACCCCCACTGTCAAATGCAGTCTATCTCTCCAGACTAGATGCTGCGGACAAACATCCAGGGGAGGGCTGCTTCCTTCTTTGTGCCCCACCTGGAGGCGTCCTAGAAATATCTGGCTGTCCGCTGTTGGTGACAGGACACTGGGAGAGATGGCTGAACCTTCCCCTGCTCACCTGCAGGGCCCTTTCAAGGTTCCTAACTGTGCATCACCCTCAAGAGAAAGCAGGCTCTGTAGATCGGTGACCAATTTTCCATGACATTGTAACTAGCGTTGAATTCCTACGGAGAAAAAGAGCTCAGTTTGTCATTCTTTTCCTAATCACTAATGTGTGGAGACTGACCGGGTTGTATCCAATTCTAGTCCTACTCAGAGGAGACGTATTGAAGTTAATAGGCATGACTAACTTCGGTTCAATACTTTCAGTAGGTCCACTCTGAGCAGAACGAAGTTGGACGCAATCCTATGTAGTTGTTCAGCGGTGATGTAGGAAATGGACTCTGGACATGCTCAGAGACATTGTCATCTCTTTATCTCAGGAGTACTGTCTCCAGTTGTGCGCACCATATTTTAAGAAGGACATTGCGTAACTGGAGCATGTCCAGAGGAAGGTTCTGTCTTTCCTGAGGGCAGGATTAGAACCGGGGGGGGGGATTTAAGGGGAAGCAGACTTTGGCTAAACATTAGGATGTGGATCCTGATGGGGAGAGCTGTTAAACACTGGAACAATGTTAGATAGAGGTGTTGGTGGACTCTCCTTTGCTGGAGATATTGAAGCAGAGGCTAGCCAGCCAACTATCAGGGATGCTGTGGCTGCATCATGCATTGCAGATCCTGCCTTGAGCAGCGGGTTGGACTACATGACCTTTAGGGGACCTCCCAGCTTAAAAAAAAAAAAATTAGCACAGAGTACAAGAGGTTTCGCTTTTGAGATGGCTGATGACCCAAATCTCCCGTAGGCATTAAAGGAGAACAAATTGCTCCTGTATAGTCAAGATGCCTCGCTGATGCGTGGGTGCTCAAGATGCGTTGTCCTCTTATTCAAGGAACGTGGAAGTCAACCAGCATACTTTCCGACACAGCTGTCAGGATTTAATTACACTTTGCGTTTAATTCCCTTGTTTCCTCTGGGCTGAGCATATTAGTAATTTAAGCTACAGGTGTGCAATAATCCCTCTTTCATTTAGAAGGACCCCCCCCCGAAGGTCACCATCTTTCTCAACCCCCTCCGCACAGTTACTGTGCCTTTAGGGACTGTGTGACAGGTGGAAATTCAACAGGGAATACTTTGCCCTTCACATGGAAAATACAGTGACTCATTTTTCAGGTGTGCTTGGAATTCCAAAACAGGGAAAGCAGCCGTGACAAAACCAGGATGTGCATCGAGAGGGATAGAATCCTGGTCATACGGTGCCTTCCCAAGGGAGGCACTGACGGGTGCTCAGGTGCCACTGGTTGCGATTCTTAGGACTGGTCATTTCCGTCTGGAAATATTCCTGGAAGCGAATCCCCGCCCAAAGAAATTGTTCCTGGGTTGAATCCGGATGTTTAATTTCACTCAGGCCAAGAACTGACTTCTCTTGGAACATAGGAGGCTGCCTTATATTGAATCAGACCCATTGACCCATCTAGCTGAGCCCTGTCAAGCTGAAATATAGGCCAGCTGCGAAAAAGGCAAACTCCATGCTGGGGATCATTAGGAAAGGAACTGAAAATAAAGCTGCCGGTATCATCATGCCGTTGTGCAAATCCATGGTGTGGCTGCGTTTGGGATGCTGCGTACAGTTCTGGTCGCCTCACCTCCGATAGGATATTGCAGAGCTGGAAAAGGCTCAGAAAAGAGCAACCTGAATGATCAAGGGGAGGATGGAACGACTCCCCTACGAGGAAAGGTTGCCACATTTGGGGCTTTTAGTTTAGAGGAAAAGGACAGTAAGGGGAGACACGATAGACATGTATAAAATTAGCATGGCATGGAGAGAGTGGATAGAGAAAAGTTTTTCTCCTTCTAGCATAAGACTAGAAATCGTGGACATCCCACGAAACTAAATGTTGGAAGATTCAGGACAGGCAAAAGGAAGGACTTCTTCACGCAGTGCATAGATAAACTCTGGAATCTGCTCCCAGAGGAGGCAGTGATGGCCACCAACTTGGATGGCTTTAAAAGAGAATTAGACAAATTCACGGAGGGTAAGGCTGCCGATGGCTCCTAGCCATTGTGGGAGGCAGGATGCCTCTGAATGCCAGTTGCCGGAAACTGCAGGAGGGGAGAGTTGCTGCTGCACTGAGGCCACTGTGCGAACAGGATGCTCAGCTTATGTTCTTAATGTTTTTCTGTCTACGCTGACTGCAAGCAGCTCTCCAGGATTTCAGATGGGGGTTTCAGCTGAGGGGACTTTCCCAGCCCTGTCTGGAGATTGCATTTAGGACTTTTGGCACGCAATGCCGGTGCCCAGCCACTGAGCTAAAGTTCTTCCTCTAAAAATAAAACAAAGTTCTAGTCCTCATGGTTCTGACATAAAGGCCGATTGAATAGGAACCTAGGGAGCTGCCTTAACACTCAGACATTTAGTCCATTTTGTCTGCACCGGCTGGCAGCGGCTCTCCAGGATTTCAGACAGGGGTCTCTCCCAGCCCTACCTGACCCCTGGAACCAATGTTAATTGGTAATTTAAAAAGAGTGCCACAGAGCGCGTCTAGAAGGCCCCCTCCCTGTCGACTGTTCCTTAACCTTCCGTGGTCTTTTCAGGTGGGTCTTTGTGGTCAAGAAGGGTTACCAAGATGCAGACACTTCCATCCAGAGTTCCGTCATCACCAAGGTGAAAGGCGTGGCTTTCAGCAACACCTCGGAGCTGGGCGAGAGGCTGTGGGACGTCGCAGACTACGTCGTTCCCCCGCAGGTAACGAGGCGGGCTGGTGCATGCTGCCTGATAATTTCCACTCCGCTCCCCCCTGACAGGAAGCAGCAATTAAGCTTGGCTTCCCACGACATCCAAAGCCCGGATCCTGGTTTGCTTCTCCTTTTATAGGGTGGGTGAGAATTGCAATTAAGTTTTACACTTCAAGCAGAATTTATCAAATTCGCATATTCCGAAACAATATGGGAACTGAAACACAGCCATCCTTCGAAGTTGCATTTATTAGAATGTTGGGATGCAGTTCGCCAACAAAACAATATTTATAAAAATTCAGGTATTAGGGGAAAGTGTGCATAAAAATGAATATATGAGTGAACTTAACATACAAAAAGGCATGATGTGGTGAGGAATGGCTTGCAAAAATGTGTACCTTTGTCAAAACTGCCTGCAAAAATGTATTTATTAGGAGAAATTTGCACTAAAAGGGTAGAGAATTTCCATGAGGATTTAAAAAATAATAATAATCCACAGATTGCTGTGGAAATGTGGAGACCTGAATTTAACATTAGAAAAGTGACATACGTGCTCCGTAGCATCAGGACTTTTAGCCAGCCTTGAACCATGGTTTCTTGTTGATTAATGAAATCCTGCCGCCTTGGGGATTAACCCCAGTTTATTAGGGATGGGGGAAGAATTCGATTCAGTTCACATTTGAAGGCGAATCTGCCTAATCCGCACTTTCCGAAACAATGTGAGAATCCAAAAAGCAGCCGTCCTTCAGAATTTGCCCTTCCCCGAATTTTTCAGTGCGGTTCTTCAGCCTGGTAATCTGTCCAGAAACGCATACCTTAGGTTAAAGCATGCATAAAAATGCATAGATGAGTGAAAATGATATTTAAAATGTGGGTGGTTGTTTGGGGAAATAGCTTTGCAAAAAATGTGCATATTTAGGCAGAATTGCAATAAAAGATGCCGATAAATCTTTTTACGATGGCTTTAATTTTTTTAAAAAATCACTAGCTAATGTGGAAATTTGAAGAATCGAATTTAACATTGGGAAAATTAGAAACGAAAATTGACAGATTTGTCCATCCCTAGCACAGATATGGTGGCCACAGGGGCTGATGGGGGCGCCATCACATTGCAGCGAAGGGCAGACTGAGGCAGGAGAAGCAAAAACCCATTTCACAGAAGGCAAAGTGGTGAGACCTGGGAGGCAAGAACCTTACCCAAGAAATTGCCTACAGCTGCAATCCTGTGCGTGCTTATGTAGGAGTAAATTCCATCGAACTCAGTAGAACTTACTTCTGAGTAGGCCTACCTTGGATTATGCTGTCTATCCTCTCAACACCCCTCTTTCTCAGGGAGTCAGATGCAAAAAGAGACCAGGCTTGTGCATCTGTATTCCTGTGCTGCTGTGAGGCCCTTTTCCTCTCTAGGCACCTAATTAAATTAGTGGGAAGCCTGATTAGGCTAATGCAGAGATGTCTGAGCTTTTGGTAGATATATATCATGGCAGAGTGCAGAAATAACTGGTCTGTTAAGACTGGTCATTGAAAGAATAAAGAAACTTAAAAGTTGATTACTACAAAGAGGTAAAGTCACAAACGCTGAAGGAGCCATGCATCCTGTACTCAGAGAGCCATAGCTAACTAACGGAGAACAAAGACAGGAAGGGAAGGGAGGAAGGGGAGGAGCAAAGCCTGAAAAAGTAACAAACACTTTAGAGGAGGAATCAGCAGAGGGAAGAAGAGATTGCTTTTCGGTCTATTCCCCACCACCACCGGTTCAGGTCACTTGTAACATGCATCAGTGCTTTACTCCCAACAAGTTAGGGGGTCGACTTCAGGCCTGAGCCTTGATGTCTTGCCCCCTTAAAAAATTGCATCTTTGGGCCTGTGGGCCTTTTCAGTATTCTCTGGGCCAGTGAATTCTCCCTGGATTCCTTGTTGACTTTGTTTCAAAGTGAATGCATATCAGCATTTCAGGCTGCCCTCCCCAGAGATGTAATTTGGCAGGCACTCCATGCCAAGTATAGCTCCTGATGTAGCAATAAACGGAGACTGCAAGCCAAGCCAAAGGATTTTTTTTTAAGTAGAAAAACCAACTGCAGGCCACAAATTAAACTGCTTTTTAAATAGGCCTGTAGCTTGAAACAGGAGGTCACGGAGCAGACGGATATGGACTATGATTGATGCTGATGTTGCTGTCCTTTAATGTCAGTACCTCTTAATAATGTGCCGCTAGCAAATCGCCCAACAGCTGGTATAGCACAGTGGGGAGGAGAGCCTGGCTGGGAGACCAGAGTCTGTGAGTTCAAATCCCCGCTCGTGCCTCCTGGGTGTCAAGAGCCAGCTAAAGATGACCCCCACAGCGAGTGGCTCAGGGGTTACGTGCCTGCCACCTGTGCAGCCGTGGGCAAGCGGCATAGTCCCAAGGAGCCCAGTTGCCCCCCAGCTGGCTGGTGCAGACAAGGAAGGGTCTGGCTTGTGCAGCTGTGGCAAGCTGAGCAGGCCCTAGCCAGCTGGGGAGGACTAGCCTCAGAGGGAGGCAATGGGAAACCCCCTCTGAATACTGCTTACCATGAAAACCCTCTTCATAGGGTCACCATAAGTCGGGATCGACTTGAAGGCAGTCCATTTCCATTTCAGCAAATCGCCCAGAGATCTAGCACAGGAGCATCAGAAGAGCCTGAGTTACAGGATCAGACTAAAAGGGGGCGCATCTAGTGTAGCCTCCTGTTCTCCCAGTGGCCAACCTGATGCCTCAATGGGAGGCCTGCAAGCAGGACCTGAACGCAACAGCAGCTCTCCCTGCTAGTGATTCCCAGCAACTGGCATTCAGAGGCACACTGCTTCTGACAGTGGAAGGAGAACGTAGCCATTGTGGCTAATAGCCATTGACAGTCTTTTCCTCTGCGAAGGACATAAATCTGGTGTGAAAAGGAACAGAAATGAGCAATTAAAACAATTCATAATTTCCAGCAGAGTAGCCCTAAGAACATCGGAAGAGCGTGGCTGCAAAAAAGGAGGCCCATCTAGTCCAGGATCCTGTTCCACCAGTTGCCAACCAGACGCCCCCAATGGGACTCCCGTAAGCAGGGCATGAATGCAACTGCACTGATCTCCCCACCTGTGATTCCCAGCAACTGCTATTCAGAGGCATTCCTATCCACCCCCTTCTTTTAGTCATTAGCTTGTTCCTAGCAAAATTCCGAAATTATTTTCCCCCCCCTGCAAACTCTTTTCCCAACCTTCTCTCTGTAGGGTGAAAGCGTCTTCTTCGTGATGACCAACTTGATTGTCACCCCAAACCAGCGCCAAGACACCTGTGCTGAGGTAAGGCGTGTGAAGACACAGGCGCTGGGGGCGTTATAGTGGGGCAGGGCAGCGGCACTGGAGGCAACATGTAAGAGCTCAGCTGAGATGATTCAGACACAAAGCACAAAAATTGCCAACGGAGGGGGCGTAAGAATGCTGGGATTCGATAGTCTTGAACAGGGACAGGAACCTTTGGCCAGTGCCAGTTCGAAAGCATTTCTGTCGACCTAACAGGCCGGTTTCGATTTGACTTTTTTCTTTGTCCGCAAGTCGCTGCTTTTACCAAGCCGTTTCCCCCCTTTGCAAAAGATATTGATATTAATATTGATATTTTGAAAGGAACCATCAATACTTTTAAAGGAAACATCATTGTTTTGAAAGGAAATATCAATAAATGAAATATCAATACAATTAGCGGTCTTAATATTTATATTTTAGAGGTGGTTTTTTTTTATAAGATCCGTTTTTGAAAACAGCCGTGGACAATCGCTACGTAAAAATTCGATCTGCAATTATAGAGAATAAGTTAATTAATGGAAAATTTGGTACCAAACCTGAATCGGGTGGAATTCTAGCATATCCCTAGTCTTGAATTCCCAAGAAGAAAACTGAGATCTCATGCTTTTTAAAAATGGTTGATAGGTTCACTTTTCTGCCTGACCAGCTTTCAGTGCCTTAATGTTCAGCAGGTGCAGCTCCCCTGTGCACAAGCGCATACGCTCACGCCCTTTGAGTACTTCCTTTGAGAAATTAGATGACTCTCTCTGCATAACAAACATTCACCTTGATTTGTTTGCGGGGAGCTTAGATAATGTTGGCTTAATGAGCATTCATTCCGATTCGTTTAGATAACATTGCGTCAAAGCAAGTGTTGCCTCAACACTTTCAAAGTGCCTTTCTGCATCACTTTTTTTACCGAAAAAATGTCCGATCTTTTGGGGGAAGTGGGTTTGTTGCACGCAAGACCTCCCAGTCAACAACAGTTAGGAACCCAGCGAGCTGCCTGTGCTGACTCCGACCATCTAGCTGAGTACTGTCTGGACTGACTGGAAGTGGCTTTCCAGGTTCTCAGGCAGGGAGCCTCATCCCATTCCGACCTGAAGATGCCAGAGACTGAAGCTGGGGCCTTCTGCGTGCATAGTTGTTCTACTGCTGAGCTATGGCCTTTGCCCAATTGCGCTATCTGCATTTGCCAGTTTGTGATTGAATTCCACCTGAAATAGCCGCAAGCACCTGAAAACTGGGATTTGACAATCTGGAATTCCCAAGTCGAAAACTGAAATCGAGTGGCTTTTGTTGTTGATGTTGTTAGATTCACTTTTGTGCCTGAGCAACTACTCTCAGAGCCTTAAAATTCAACAGGTGCACATGCAGCCACATCCCCTGCAAACTACCTTCTGGACTGTACCCATCTAGTCTTACTCAGAGGAGACCCACTGAAATGAATGGACCTAAGACAGTCATGCCCATTCATTTCAATGGGTTTCCTCTGAATAGGATGGGCGCTG
The DNA here is from genome assembly GCF_030035675.1 of Rhineura floridana. Taxonomy (NCBI): domain Eukaryota; kingdom Metazoa; phylum Chordata; class Lepidosauria; order Squamata; family Rhineuridae; genus Rhineura; species Rhineura floridana. Next base: position 17,721,358 of record NC_084500.1, on the reverse strand, counting down.
ACAGAAACCCTCTGGATCTCCAAGTCAGGAAAAGCTGCAGTGCTGAATTTCTGCCTGCGGAGGAAGGCATAGGAGGAGCCTTGCCAAAAAGAAAAAGCTGGCAGCTCTCCTTATGTGTGGCATTCTGATCTTTGTCTCTGCAGGAACGCTTTGTGCAACGCATGATAGGAAAATGCTCTTTTGTTTCCAGTCTTCCGACTCAGTTTCCCATCTGTAAAAATGGAAACGTGTTATAATGCTTATAGAGGCCTGCTAAGGGATAAGGCTGGTAAAGCTATTGAATGCTGTGCGATTTCTTATTCATGATCAAGCCATGATGAGATTGTACAAACATCGGCAGAGCCCCGCAGTTGGATCAGGCCAAAGGAGGCCCATCTCTTCCAGCATCCTGTCCTCCCAGTGGCCAGCCAGATGCCCTAATGGGAAGCCCACAAGCAGGACCTGAGCGCAACAGCAGCACTCCCCCTGCGTGGGATTCCCAGCATTCAGCCTCTGGCAGTGGAGCGAAAACATAGCCATTGTGGCTAGTAGCTATTGATGGCCTCCTTCATTATAAACCCTTTGAGCCAGAAGAGTGGAGGTTGCACCCTCACACACACACAAAGAAAGGACATTGACGAACCTCCAGATGCACTATAGATCACCTTTTGCCAACCTGGTGCCCTCTTGTCACTTTAGAGATTCCCAACAGCTCCAGCTAGCGTGGGACAGAATGTCTGTGTGGGGTAGTGGTTAGAACATCAGACCAGGACTGGGAAGACCCTGGGTTCAAATCCCCACTCCGCCATCGTACAGGTCTCTGTACAAATCTTGTGCCGGGCGCCTGCCTTTCCCCCTAAACCGATTGAGTCTTCCTTTCCTTATAGAGCCCTGGCATTCCAGACGCCCTGTGTTACTGCAACAATGACTGCCCTCCCGGAGAAGCCGTGGTGGCTGGCAACGGTAAACCCATTTCCAAGCGGTTTCTAAAGTTCCCATCCATGTATTAGCATGAAAGTCGGGTTTAGAAAGGAGACACACACACACGCACAATCGCACAGGTTTGCTGCACGATGGATAATTATGCCTTGAGGAAGCGCTTCCGTTGAGGCAGGGCTGGCCTTAAGGGCAGGCGAGCTGGGCAGTTGCCCGGGACGCTGAGCGCAGGGGCTGTGTTTTTCGAATGTACTGTCTGGAGTGAGCTAGGGTGGCAAAAAGCAAGCGTCTGCCACCTTTTTTGTCACCTTTTTCTTCTTCAAGGTTCCACAGGTTGTTTAGGTACTCACTCCAAAAATTATCTTCCTGCAATTAGCTTTAAAGTATGTTTCTTTTTCAGATTCCATGTTGATGTCATTTGTGCTAGGTTAAATTGATCAGCGGCACGCAACTTTACTTTGGTAGATATATATTGCAGAGGAGTGCACAAAAAACTATTCTGTTGGGACTGGTCATTGAAAGAATAAATAAACTTAAGGATGATTATTATGAAGAGGTAAAGTCATAGAATCTTAGAATGATAGAGTTGGAAGGTGCCTGTAAGGCCATCGAGTCCAACCCCCTTTTCAATGCAGGAATCCAGCTTAAGCATATGTTTAGAAAACTAAGCAGTGTTTATAAAAATGCATCATAAATCCTGAAGCAGCCATGCATCTTCCTCTCAGGAAGCCATGACTAACCAGCTGAGAACAAAGACAGGAAGAGAAGGGAGGAAGGGGAGGAGCAAAGCCTGCATAAACAACAAACACTTTAGAGGACGAATCAGCAGACGGAAGACTAGATTGCCTTTCTGTCTATCGTCGCTCACTGGCTGAGGTCACTTGTAACTTGTGTAGGTTATTCTCAACAGAGGCAACCCGACTGAGCACTTAGCGGCTAACCCTAAGTCTTAACACTTCAAATACAATAAACACTGCAACCACAATATAAATAATAATAGAATAAAGCTGTAAGCTGCAAGATACCTTTTTTATTTATACTTTTCTTTATTCATGGATATTCCAAGATGAAGTATGCAAGAAAAAAATAGATTTAGGAAAATTTGCAGTATCCCATGAGAGCTGAACATTCTCCATCTCTCCTCTGTCGATCTGGTTTTGTGGTTTAAACTTTGGTATTGTTGAGTTGTTGTTTTAGGTAACATTTAAATCGTTGGGGAAGCCACACTGCTTTTCAAAGGTGTCAAGGCTATAAGAGTGCCAAACGATAAACGGAATAATTAATTTCTCCTTTTAAAAGTGGGCTGCTGCTGTTTTAATTCTTTGCCAGGGATGGGGGAGAAATTTGATTCATTTTGTATTTAAAGCCAAATCTATCAAACGTGCACTTTCGGGAACAATATCAAAGCCAAAACACAGCTGTCCTTTGAAATTGGCACTTACTCAATTTTTGCAAAGCAATTTTCCAACCAGGCAACGTTTACGAAAAGGCATCTTTTAGGGGAAAGTGTGCCCAAAAAGCAACATGGTGGTGAAAATAACAGACAAAAATGCATTATATTAGCAGTTGGTCAAAACTGCATGCAAAAATGTGTATTGCACTAAAATGCCTTAGAATTTATCCCACCCCCACAAAGAAATTATTCAGGCGGAGCCTAACAGCTATTGCGTTGGCTAATTTCTTTTTTTCCATCACTTTGTTTGACCCACAGGGGTCAAGACGGGCCGCTGTTTGAAACTTGGGAACAGTATAAGTGGGACGTGCGAAATCCTAGCTTGGTGTCCAGTGGAGAAGAAAGGCAGACCCAAGTTCGTTCCAGTTTTCTTTATTTGTAAAAATCACTTTAAACTTTAAATACAGGGCAACTGTATTTGGGAGAATCATTCATCCGAGCAATCGGTGCTTTCCTTTAGGAAACCTCTTCTGGCAAATGCTGAGAACTTCACTGTTTACATCAAGAACTCCATCCGCTTCCCCAGATTTAAATTCTCCAAGTAAGTATCTATTCCCATGCCATTCGCCTTCCATAGCAATGGCAGAAGAATTGCTTTCTGCTTGGACACGGATGGCTTTTGCAAAAAAGAGTAGCCGAATGCACATAGGAGAGATCTGGCAGTAATAGGAGATGGTTGGAGGAGAAGTCTGCCGTTCCCTCTATTTCCAACATTCAGGTCGTGAGTGCCAATCATTATTTAGCCAAAATGGCACCAGATCCACGTGCAAGAGGGAGATATCAACAGACGTGGCGGACCTCCAAAGTTTGCAAAAGTACACAAAAATCCTTATGTGGGGAAAAACTAAGTGGGGAACTCCCCCCCCCCCAAAAAAAAGTATTGAGTGTGCTCAGGTGTCACAGAATGATAACTGGTGAGGGGAATGGAAGAACGGAACTCCACATTGCAGAATTAGGTCACTTAGATCAGTGGTTCCCAAACATTTTTTTCCCTAAGGACAACCTAAAAATTGAGGATTTTGTCAGATCACTTAACAATTTTCCTGCCTGCTGCAGCAAATTGCAATGCGCTGCTCTAGGTGCTGTACAACCTTGAATTGCATTTTTATGGCTTCTTCCATTTCTTTGTATTCCGTAGAACTCAAATTATAATACACTAAAATACAATCTTGAGAAACAAAAGAAAATACAAAAATACAATAAAAAATCAGTTATGACTATTTCATGCGGCGGATGTGGCGTCTCCTGCCTCCAACCACCAATCCGCAGACACGGCGCTTGGCCACTTGAATGAAGCTCGCAGACCACTGGCAGTCCATGGACCACAGTGTGGGAAGCCCTGACTTAGATCATCTGGGGAAGTTCTCCTTGTGATGCTGCGCTCTGCCCAAGAACCTTATTTATTTCATTATTAGATTTATATCTTGCCCTTCCTCCCAGCAGGAGCCCAGGGCAGCAAACAGAAACACTAAAAACACTTTAGAACATCATAAAAAGACCTTAGAATACATTAAAACAAAATAATGTTGAAGAGCAAAACAAAAACCCCAGCTGAACTTCTTGCACTCCCCAACGCAGAACCAACGTTCTCGACACCACAGACGACGCCTACCTGAAGATGTGCCGTTATGGACCGGACCAGCCGTATTGCCCCATATTCCCTCTGGGGAACCTCGTCAGGTGGGCCGGGAGCGACTTTCTGGAAATGGCCTCAGAGGTATGAAGGAGGTTGTCGTTCCACCTCCTTTGGGAAAGCGCCACAGATCAGGGGCAGAGCACCTGCTTTGCATGCCGAAGGTCCCAAGTTCAATCCCCAAAGGCATCTCCTGGTAGGGCTGGGAACGTCCCCCTGTCTGAAACCTTGGATAGCTGCTGCCAGTCAGTGTAGGCAATACTGAGCTAGATGGGGCATCTAGCCACACGATTCAGCATTAGGCAGCTTCCTTTGTCTTAATTTTGCACTGCAGTTCTTCAGACACGCGATGTGTGCAGAAATGCATTTACCACGGTGAAAATGTGTGCAAATGTGCATCCGTTGTTGAAAAGCAACATACAAAAAGGTGTCATAGAGAGCCAGTGTGGCATAGTGGTTAGAGTGCCGGACAACGACCTGGGAGACCAGGGTTCGAATCCCCACACAGCCATGAAGCAAACTGGGCGACCATGGCCTAGTCACTTCCTCTCAGCCTCAGAGGGAGGCAATGGTAAACCCCCTCTGAATACCGCTTACCATGAAAACCCTATTCATGGGGTTGCCATAACTCGGGAGCGACTTGAAGGCAGTCCATTTCCATTAGAGAAAAAGGCTTGCAAAAGCGTGTGCGCTAGGCAAAATTGTATATTTTTAAAAATAGGCGTATTGGGAGAAATTCACGCAAACACTGATGTGTTTTTATGAGGACTTTCAAAAAGAGTTCACAAATGAAGAGCTGAACTTCTGACTGGAAACATGGGCAAGCGTGACAGGCTGAAATTGACAGATTAAGCCATCGCTATGAGGGACCCAATCCAACTGGGGCAGCTTGGTGGAGAGGCGGGGGGGTCAGGCAGGGATCGCAGGGCCTCTTGGCTGTCTAATATGGAACCAACGCGCCTGCTGAAGCAAACCTTGTCTCTTTTTCGTTAAGGGTGGTGTGATAGGAATTCAGATTGAATGGGACTGTGACCTTGATAAACCTCCCTCTGAATGCAACCCTCACTATTCTTTTAGCCGGCTGGACAACAAGTTTACAGAGAAATCCGTCTTGTCTGGATACAACTTCAGGTAACGGACACAGGGGAGGATGCATCCAAGGGTGCCTTTGGGGCTGCGGCTAACAGGGCTGTGATGTTTACAGAGCAGTCCTGCACATGTTTACTTGGAAGTAAGTCCCATTCAGCCAGTGTGGTCAGAGTGTCGGACTAGAACCTGGAGGACCTGGGTTCAAATCCCAATGCAGCCATTAAGCTCACTGGGGTGTCCTTGGGTCAATTGCAGTCTCTCAGCCTAACCTACCTCACAGGGTTGTTGTGAGGATCAAATGGGGGGAAGAAACAACATATGTCACCTTGAACTCCTTGGTGGGATATAAATGTGAAAATAAATACATAAAATAAAATAAAAACTGAGTTCGGTGAGACTTACTCCCAGGTAAGTGGGTATAGGACCACAACTTTCCCACACAATCTCAATCTTTTTTTAAAAGTATTTTTTATTAATTTTCAAAATAAACATATTCCATTGCCAATACAAGTGTTGGAAATTAGAAAATATAAATAAAGTTTATCTCAAAAAACTAACCCTTTCCCCTCCAACCTACCCTACCCCACCGTCACCCATCATTGCACTTCTAGAAAATAAATGTTGCAACATTCTGTCTCCATTTCAATTATTTGTACATATTAAAGAGTCTTTGCCAAATCTTTTACGCAACATAAAAAGGAAAAGCAAAAATCAAGTGTCAATATTGGATTAGTAGAGTTTTAAACTACTCCGAGTCACTATTGCAACTCTTAGGCATTCCAGATGTGGGTCTAATACAAGGGTAGCTTTTTACCATGTTTATTTTGATGTGTCTACTCAGAAGTAAGTCCCACTGAGTTCAATGGGGCTTGCTTCCAGGTGAGTGGGTATAGGATTGCAACTTTCCTGCACAATCCTATATGTGTCTGCTCAGAAGTAAATCCCACTGAGTTCAATGGGGCTTATTCCCAAACAAGTAAATGGGTTTAGGACTGCAGAATCAATTGATTAATTAGTCTATTTTTTATTTTTTTAAAAAAAACCCTTTTGATTGACTACCAGTGAACTGGATGACCCTTTTTTAATAAATAAACAAAGGAATGTTGATTTAATTTTAACATGCGTCCTTTTTTTAATGAATTAATTGTAATCAGAAAAAAAGGATAAGAAGCTATTTCTCTCTCCCACCAGAAGGCACGAGTTTTTTAAGAAGCTCCGTGCTGTGACATATGCATGTGTAAAAACAAAATATGCTTCACCCCTTTAAGAAAAGGAGAGAAAAGAAGAAGAGTATCCAGGCTTTGTTGCAGAAGTCCCAGGACTTCTCAGCACACATGCAAACATGCACCCACATGGGCTTCCCCTTAACAACTCCCCAGACATTTTGGGTGAAATTACTCCAACAACGTTCTGCTTTCCGTTTTTCAGATTTGCCAAGTATTACCGGGACGCGGCTGACGTTGATTTCCGCGTGCTGATCAAGGCCTACGGGATCCGCTTTGACGTCATGGTGAATGGCAAGGTAAATGCTCTTGGAGAAATGCATTTGGCTGGCCTCGTATCTTACCCTTCAGCTGGGGTCCCGGGGCAAAGTGTTTGCTGGCAGTTCCCCTGCCTCTGCGACTGGGATTCGTAGGCTTACTGCCTCTGACAGGGGAGGGGAAATCTAGCCATCGTGGCTAGTAGCCTTTAGAGATGTAAGGAGGCAGCGATTTCCGAACCGTCCCGCGTCCGTTGCCATCAGCGCAGTTTCTGTTCCACTGCAGTTTGGCTTCCTCTAAGGCCTACTTTATTGTTCTTGCTATCTGCTCTGGCCGAAAATAACGAATGAATTGCGTGATTGATTTCAATGCATTTCAGTTGAAGGAAGACGTGAAAAAAAAGACTGAATATTGCTCATATTGGCATGATTTCTGTTCCTAACCTCAGACAAACAGAATTCTTCAGCCATTGATAGCCTTAACCCCCTCCCCGAATTTGTCTAACCCTCCTTTAAAGCCATCCAGGTCTGGTGGCTGCTGCTACATCTTGTTCGAGCGCATGCCATCATTTAACTTTGCCTCTCCCTGCCTGCAGCTGCGGTGATTTAGTGCATTCCCAGTATTGCTGGACTGCAAAGCTGGAATCTAGCAACATCTGGAGGGCACAAGGTGAGGGAAATTTGGAACAGAGGATCTGGATCTTGAATGAGGTGTTGAACCAGCAGAGGATGGCTGTGTTGGTAGGGCTTGAAATGAGAGAGATGACTTCAGCTGTCTCTAGACTGTCAGTATTTTGTGGGAAGGATTCCAGAGCATTCTGAGAAATTTAAGATTGCCCAATGAAAGTGGCTTAAAGTGCTCAGTCACCCTTGCCCAACAAATCCATTTTAAGACTTTTTGAAATTAGGAAAGTGACGGGGGAAATGCACAGAAAAATGTGGGATGAACAAAGTATTAGCAGGAACACCCTGCAAGCAGATCAGGGTGAAGGCTCATTGTTGCATAACTTCCCTGCATACACATCCAAAGAAACGCTCAATAAAATCCAGACACAATCTAACCTCCACGTAAGCTTTGTGCAAGCAAATCAAGATGAATTCTCAATAAACAGGCCATCTGCAGGAGACCTTCATTTTTCTGGGGGAACTGGCCAGACAAAACTGAGCTCTCTTGGAGGTAAACTCATCAGGCTCAAATGACTGGCTTTGAGTTTTGAATCCTCGGCTGAAGGCTCAACTCGCACCCTTTCCCACATTTTCTTTCAGGCGGGGAAATTTAACATCATCCCGACGATAATCAACGTGGGATCAGGCGTCGCACTGATGGGCGCGGTAAGTCAGTCCTAGTCAAGTTAGATCCAAGAGATTTTTGCTTTGATCCAGAGATGGTCACTCAAGTCTGTTTGTTCCCTTCTCCTTTCAAAAAAGACGATTCCCACTGTTTTTGTTAGAAATCTGCAAGTGTATTCCTCTCTTCACTAAAATTAAAGGGGCGGCTCACTCATGGAAGGGCAGACTATGCACACTTTGAAGTTATATGCAGGGCCTTTGGTTTTGGCTCCCTGCCTTTGCAACACTGTCCAGTGGTCCAGTGCCATCTTTGTTTTTCCTTTTGGCTCTTGAGTTAAAAGCTTTTCATTGGCCCAAGCCTTCTAGATATTTCACAGCACAATCTGTTGCATGTTTACTCAGAAGTCACCGTCCCTGGATTAAGCATGGTTTATTCTCAGGTAAGAGCGAGTATCAAAGGAAGCCTTTGTGATCCCCTGTAGATGTTGCTGGACTCTAGCTCCCATCATTCTTGATGGGAATTGGAATCCGACAACATCTGGAGGGGCACAGGTTCCCCACTCCCTGTTGTAAACACCCAAATCTACTGTTGGTGTTTTATGGTGGAATTATGGAGCTAGCTCATTCTCTGTCACTCCAGAAGGCAGGACTAGAACCAACAGATAGAAATTGCAGGAGATGTGGATTTTGGCTAAACATTAGGAGAAAATTCCTGATGGGAATTGCTGCTTGATAGCAGAGCGGAGAGCCTTGGGAGGTGGTGGGCTGTACTTTGTTGGTGGTATTGATGCACAGGCTGGGTAGCCATCTCTCAAAGCTGCCGGAGTTGCATCCTGCATTCAGCAGGGGGTTGGACTAGATGATCCTTGGGACCCCTTCCAATTTTAAAATTGTATAATTCTTTTCTGGTCTGCTATTTTACCATGACATTTTTTCTGTGTGTTATCTCATTGGCTTAATTTCATTAAGCTGCTGTGAGAGTTAAGGTTAATAAGTACTTGAAATAGAACAAAATGAAATGAGTGTGCAGGCAGTTGCAGATAAGAGACTTAAAAAAATTATTGAAATGTGTAATTTATGTTGTGTCAGAATTTCATTGTTTGTTTCCTTAGGGTGCTTTCTTCTGTGATCTGGTGCTGCTCTACCTCATCAAAAAGAGCAATTTTTACAGAGGAAAAAAATATGAAGAAGTGAGGTACGTTGTTTTCAGATGCAAAGCTAAGCTGCGTGCTGTGATGATGATAATTTAAATTGATATCCCCCCTTCCCCCCAAAGGGAGCCCAGGGCGGCAAACAAACGACAGAACACTGAAAGCATCTTTAAAACAAAACATCTTAAAAATACAAACAAAGTATCTTTAAGAACAGTTCCAATACAGATGCAGGCTGGGATAACGTACCTTGTTGAACGAAAAGGCTTGTGACGACAGAGGCTTTTGAATTTTCCACCTTGAAGCAATATGCAAGTCCTGACGATCAGCTGATCATCAGAGAGGGCAAAAAAATGGACTCAGCTGATGTCATTGTGATGCCAGGTGATTGACAGGTGGGTGGCCCCGCCCACCTATCAAACTTGGGCCCCAGGAGTGGGGGAAATTGTCCAGATCCTGCCCCCCTCCAGTTTAGCTAGTTTAATTTACAATCTTAAACTGCCTCAGGAGGACTTTAACCTGAAAGGTGACATGCATGTTTCTTATATAAATAACCCCCCTCCAAAAAAATAAAAATAAAATAAAAACCCAGAGCTTGGAAAACTCACCCCACGGTGAGCCCTAAACTGAAACAAAAAAGAAGATTTCATAATGGGGCATTATTATTATTTATATCCCACCCTTCCTCCCAGAAGGGCGGCAAGCAAAAACACTCTAAAACATATTTAGAAATAAATCTTTAAAACATCTTTTCTAAAAAACAACCCCAAAATCAATTAGCAATGGTGTAGTGGTCCAGGGTCTCAGGGGGGTCTTAGACCCTTTACTTTTTTGGGAGCAGGGTCCCTGTCTCCAGCATCCTGTGAGCCAATCAGCATAAAAGGGGAGTGTCTTAGCCACTGCTTCCTTGACCTTTCCTGTTGATTGAAGCCAATGAGAGTGAAGGGAGGTGAGTTAGCCACTGAGAAGGGTCTTCTCAGTGGCTAAGACTCTCCCCTTTCATGCTTATTGGCTCCTTGTTGTTATGTTGTTATGTCGATTACGACTTATGGCAACCCTATGAATCAGCGACCTCCAATAGCATCTGATATAAACCACCCTGTTCAGATCTTGTAAGTTCAGATCTGTGGCTTCCTTTACGGAATCAATCCATCTCTTGTTTGGCCTTCCTCTTTTTCTATTCCCTGCTGTTTTTACCAGCAGTATCGTCTTTTCTAGTGAATCAGGTCTTCTCATGATGTGTCCGAAGTAGGATAACCTCAGTTTCATCATTTTAGCTTCTAGTGACAGTTCTGGTTTAATTTGTTCTAACACCCAATTATTTGTCTTTTTCCCGGTCCATGGCATGAGCAAAGCTCTCCTCCAACACCACATTTCAAATGAGTTGATTTTTCTCTTATCTGCCTTTTTCACTGTCCAACTTTCACATCCATACATAGAGATTGGGAATACCATGATCTGAATGATCCTGACTTTGGTGTTCAGTAATACATCTTTGCATTTGAGGACCTTTTCTAGTTCTCTAGTTCTATTGGCTCTTAGAGATGTCTGTTGTGGGACAATGCATTAACAAAAATATCATTCTCAACCCTGCAGCAAAAAAGGAGGAGGGGCATGACTATGACTAACGTGAGGGGATCCTGAACTTCTGAATTTGTCACTGTACTACTGATAATGAGCATTAGTACAATCCATTCTAAGAAATGACATTATGGACTAATTACTTGGGAGAGTCACCATGCCTTCCACCGCCCTCCCCATAATAAATAACTGTTGGGCTCAGTCCATTAGAATAGCAGAGTCAACATCCTCTGCCAAACAGCCACCATTCTTCTCATGTGGAACGATGCCCAAATTATAAGAGATCGTCTGGAAGGAGCTGCAGCTTCTCAGTTTTTTCAAGACCTGACCCTCTGCCCTTCGTTTAAGAGTGGAAAGTGGGTCTGAATAATTCATAAATTTGTCTGTTTTTGAGCCACACGGATTGGTCCGGAACAGATGCAGCGGAGAGAGGAAGAGGAGAGCATCCCAGGAGAGCCATATATTTTAGTCTGGCAAACCCAAAATCACTTAATGTGGCATCCTTGCTGCGTGTGTTAAGTGCTTTGTTTTATGCATTAGAATGTTTTGGGTTTTTAAAAACAGGAATCCATATATTGGTGAATGAATTTAAATCTGTGGTTTTCAAATTCTGCTCCTTTGGGGAAACCCTCTCTCCGTATTGAAGGAAACCCTCTGTCTGTATTGACTTTGTCTCCCATGGGAGACAGTGTGAGCTGGGAGGGCAGCAACCAGGCCAAGAGTTGGCCTCTTGTTGAACCATGAGTCTTAATGGTGCCTGATAATCTGACTTCTAAAGCCAGCCCTGCGAGGCATAGTTGTGTGATGTGTATTTTGCAGGCGATAAATAGTTTGCAAGGAGACCCGGTCTCCTAAGTCTGACCTGGAAGCTTGGCGAGTGGGCAGACGTCAGAGGGGATCACCTGACCACCTTGGGTGTATTGGTGTTTGCAGACTCTACAGGGCACCCTTCAGGTTTCTCTTTACCACCCACAAAGCCTCAGAGCTCAAGGTGTTGAAAGCTGAAAGAACCTTGGGCCAGCTCCTTGAATAATAATCATAAATAATAAAATTTTATTTGTTAGTCGCCCATCTGTCCGACTTAACGGACACTCTGGGCGACTTACACAATATAAAATACAATATAAAACATAAGCATACAACAATCATAATATTAACATCAGTTTATCTAAACTATCCTTCAATAATACAGCATAATAACCTAACCCACCCCAGAAATCCCATAGGCCTGCCTGAATAGCCAGGTCTTTAAGGCTCGGCGAAAAGCCATCAGGGAGGAAGCATGTCGAAGGTCAAAAGGAAGCAAGTTCCAGAGGGTGGGGGCCACGATCGAAAAAGCCCTCTCTCTGGTCCGCACCAGCCTAGCTGTTTTTACCGGTGGGACCGAGAGAAGGTCTTGTGAGGCTGATCTTGTTTGGCGGCATATTTGGTGATACTGGAGGCATTCCTTCAGATAAGGTTGGACTTAAACACGGAGTAGATTCCACTGCCCCACTGACATGGAGCCACCAGCCGCGACTGCTGTAATGACATTTCCTTTGCTCCTTGTTTTCTTTTGGTTGTTTATGCCACAGATCGAGCGTTAGGAAACCTTTACCGGAAACGACGGTCAACGGGAACCAGAGTTCTGACTCTCTCTCCAGGCCGGATCAGCTGAGGCAACTGCAGACGGTTGAGACTTAACATCAAAGCTGCTGATTGGCAACCCCATTCCGCTAAGACTAATAGGTGGGGGAAACAAAGCAATCCATGAAGCCAGAGCTATCATTTATCTCATGGACAGGTGGCAGAGAGCAGGAGAAAGTGGTTAACCCCTAGCCCTTTCAGGCTCCTCAAAGCCTTACTTTCTGGAGAAGTTCTGCCATACCCTGCGTCATCTACGTCAATCGATGCAGGATTTTACATTTTTAAAACAACAACAACTAAAAACCAAAGGCAAAACAATGTACATATATATTTGCGAGATGGAGATAATAGAATTAAGTTTATTTCTGTGTAGCAAATGGGCAGCCATCTTGAATATAGCTGGGCCCATCCATCTTGGCCTGACAGTTGGGCAGCCATCTTGAATATGGCAGGATCAATCTGTCTCAGTCTGCCAAGAGGGTTATTATTTCCAGGCTCAGCTAGTCTTTGTCTCCATAGGTGAAATAATCAGGACGTATCCTTCAGCGCTCCTGACAGACAGCTTATGTAATTATTCCTGGAGGAAGGTGACTGGTTAGCAAGATGTCAACCACCTGTTTTTCATTCCACGAAGTCTTCTGCATTCCATCCTGCAAACATGATAAGCCTGTTTTAAGGTGAACAGTTCCAAACAAACTCTTGTAGTCAGTCATTTCCTCTGTGTGTTGTGTTTTGGGGAGGGGCGCACATCGCATTAAACCAACAAAGCCTTCTCATCTTCATGATAAGGAAATCCTTCTGCCTGACAAAGGTTGGCTGTGCATGTGCCAGAGACTTCCTGCGTCTTGTCAGGGAGAGACTGGACCCTCGCTCTTCGCAAAGGAACATTTCATGAACTTTTATAGGTCTTAAAAATGTTTCACAACTTTGCCTGTGCAGATGGCAAGACGACAAGAATTAGGTTGCTTCCAGATGACTTGTTTGCTGAGCGATTGTCTTGATTTCTTTGCAAAATCTTTGTGGGGAGGTGAGATGAAACTGGATCTTTGTTGAGCATTCATTCTGATTTCTTTGCGCGGAGGTGAGACGATGCTGTAGCAAGCAAATGCTCTCCAGTGCATTTTCCTGTATTGCAAAACGTCCGATTTTTAGGGTTTTGTTGCTCAACAGCAGATCAACGATAAATTGCACAACAATTTGTTGGCATGTGACTGAATGCGAGCTGAAAACAGCAACAGTCTGGAAGCACCCTTCAATAAGGAAGATATGTCTAGGACTATGTCAGTCTCACTCCTGGCTGTGGGATCTCCAGAAATCTCCCTCCGCAGAAAGAAAGGGTTTGGTTAATGATAGCAGGTGCTCTAGGATTGGTGCCAGTGGGGCAATGCGCCATCATTTGACGAGTGTGGAAAATCATGGGCCGCTCAGTTTAACCCATAGGAATGTGAGGAGTCAGGAGGCAGCGCTAGGATTTATGAAAGCCAATGGGAATAGACTATCATGCTGAGGACTGAGTCACGCAAACCTACCCGACAGTTAGAGTGAGCTGGTTCTGTGGCATTTCAAGAGAGCACTATGCGCTCTTTGTTCCAAGATACGTGCCATCCTCGTGTTTTGCAAGAGATGAGCAACTGTTTTCACTTCTAGATCTTTGAGAATTTCCCCCACCTTTCCTTTCTTTACGGATCTTTTGTTTTTGTTGTTAGGACAACAAACTCTGGACTTTCCTTGGGGTCAAGTCACATACTGTTTCAGTAACAGAAGCAGAAAACGGTTTATCTGCTTTTTTTTCTGAATGATTGGCAAACTGCCTGCTGCTATAATGCTATAAGAGTTCTCGAAGTGGTGCCTGTGGGCACCATCAGACACCCTAGGGGCTCTGCCAAGCCCCCTCCTCATTTTTTATGTTAAAAAAAGATGAATTTTTTGGCCTTTTATTTGGAGCGGATGCCTATTTGGGAGGGGCGAAGAGTTGCCTGCTTGTTTTTGTTTCTGCGTTTTTTTGGGGGGGGTGTATAGTCATTTTGCAGGGAGGGTCTGAGATTTGTCGGTTTTTCCTTTTGTGAAATGGGTATTTTCTTAGCATTCCAGATGCATCCCTGGGCCCATAAAAGATAGCGGACTTTTGCTGTAATGAGTAGAGTGTACATAAAATGGGGGGGGGGAGAGAGAAGAGAGTGTTTTAAAAAGCAATGCTTGTTTCTCTCTCATTGATCAGTATTAATCTTTGATAACTATGAACAAAATGTACCCGTGTACCATAACAAGGATGCTTTTAGGACGTTTAAATGGGCAGAAATATTTTATGCAGGGCCGTGCCAAATATTTTCCTCTGCCTGCTGCTTCCTCTTCATGAATTAGACATTTGGGCAATCCTAACCAATCAGGGAGCACATAGCGAACAAGCTGACATCTTGATGCTGTGTCTGATGTGATTATGTCACTGGACATCAGTAAATAACATACTAACTTAGGGGTGGCTGACCCCCAGCCTGGAGGCCTAATCTACCCATTCCAGGTGATTTTTGGTGGCCTCCCAAGACCCCAGTTTTGTCAGCTACAGCAATAAAGGAGACATGCTGCTGGGTCGGGCAGTTTAAAAACCTCTCCACCCAGCCCAGTGTCTTGATGAGAGTGCAAATTGCCACTTCCCCAGTCATCAGACTGATAATTTTATGAGAAGGAAGTGACAGCCCTTTTCCTCAGCTGACCTCCACTGATCTGTGGTGTGTGTGTGTGTGTGTTCATGGGAGTGCGGGCTTGCCACACCCACTTGTGTTCACACTGACTGTTGGCATGGGCCCCCCCCAAAGGGTTGGGCAAAGGGGAATGCAGCCCTTGGGCCCGAAAGAGTTAGCCCATGTCCCAACCAATCAGATTTTGCTAAGTGATGCCATCGCTCAAGACAAAGGCAATTTAAAATAAATGAGCCCCTTTTCTCAAGGAGTGCCCCACGTGGCTGAAGTCCACAAAACCATGGAGCAATTTTGGCTCAGCTCTCAGTGTCATGTGCCATTGCTAGTTGCTGCTCATTTAATGTGTAGGATGTAAACAAGCAGACCAAGAACAAACAGCAATATAGAGCTTTACATCTTAAGACATTATAAGAACAGGGCCTGTGAGCCTGTTATTTATTTGTGTAATTTATTTATTATTAAATTTATATCCCACCCTTTCTCCCAAAGGAGCCGAGGGCAATGCAAACTGTGTATGTATGTATGGCCAGATTAGGTTTGCATGTTCTTAAGGAAGAGCCTGGGCTGTAGCTGCTGTTGTCATTTGCAGATTTAATTAAGAAAACTTAATTATGCACCCAGGTGACTAACTGGCCAAAAACGTCAAGTTGCTCTAGGGCAGGCATGGGGAACCTTTGGCCCTCCAGATGTTGCGGAACTACAACTCCCAGCTGCCCCAGCAAGCATGGCCAGTGGCAATGATGGGAGTTGTAGTTCAGCAACATCTGGTGGGCCAAAGGTTCCCCACACCTGCCATCAAACCTATTTTCAGTAAAGGTCGAGGCTCGGTTGTCATGAATGTGAAGTGACACCATCGTAAATGCGAAGGGAAGGGCCCTTTTGCCTCACTGGAAAGGGCCACACCAGTTTTTTGTTGTTGTTATGTGTCTTCAAGTCGATTACGACTTATGGTGACTCTAGCTGATGTCTAAAATGCTGACTTGCGTTATCAGACATTGCCTCTCCCGTCCTCCCTTTGGAATGCACTTTTATCAAGCCAATGCATGGAAAGGACTTTGGTGTTTCCCAATATTGCACATTTATGAAAGTCCTGCATCACCAATGGGATCGCGGCAGGATCTGCAGTTAACGGTGCCCAGTCCAACGCAGGTGCTTAGGACACACTTGAGATTCATTATAACTTGAATACACATTGCTGTGAAAGGAAGCAAGCCTCTGTGGTGTTTGTTTCACTTTGTTTAATGGATGTTAATGCTCGCTAGAGTGCATCTTCTTAACATCAGAAGAGCTTGGTCAGCTGGATCAGGCCAAAGGGGCCCATCTAGTTCAGCAACCTGTTCCCACACTGGCCAGCCAGATTTCTCCTCTGGGAAGCTTGCAAGCAGGACCTGAGCCTGAGCACTCTCCCCTCCTGCAGTTTCCAGCAACTGGGATTCAGAAGCACCCTGCCTCTGACAGCGGAAGAAGAACATGCTAGCTAGCTAGCCATTGATAGCCTTATCTTCCGTGAATTTCTTACCTCTTTTTAAAGCCGCCCAAGTTGGTGGCCATTGTTACATCCTCTGGTAGTGGATTCCATGGCTTAACTGTGCACTGGAGACCCCCCCCTTTCAAGGAGAACTTGCAATGACCTCCCTTTGTTACTTGCCCTGGTAGTCAGTCTTGCTCTTTTTAGGAGAAGGGACGTAGCTCAGTGACAGAGCATTTGCATGCAGAAGGTCCCAGCTCCTGTCCCCTATGGCATCTCCAAGTAGGGCTGGGGAAAGACTCCTGTCCAAAATCCTGGAGAGCTGCTGCCAGTCAGTGTAGACAATATTAAGCCAGACAAATCAATTGTCTCAGTATACAGCAGCTTGCTGTTTTTATTGTAATAGTGGCTGACTGACTATGCACACATCCACACTCATTCCCAGTCTGATTTGGGAACTCAGGAAGCGCTCTTGCTTTGTTCCGGGGTAGCCAAAGTGGTTGCCCTCTACGGACTACAATTCCCATCAATGGGAATGCGGCTGAGGCTGATGGGAGCTGGACATCAACAACATCTGGACAGCAGAGTTGCTATTCCTGCTTTGTTCTAATGACGCGTGTGTGAGAGCGATGGACTAGTGCCGTAGTCCAGAAAACCTCTCCGCCTCAGGAACAGGCAGCATAGACACGCCTGAGTGTTAAGGATCCACCTGTACTGTGGTGCCCAACCGTAAATTTACAAAGCACTGCCTTTAGAGAGGGCAAAAACCACCATGCACCGGAGCTCAAATAAGAACAAAAAGAAAACGGTGGAAATGTCACTGGTGGGATCCAATTGTGGGCCACGATCGGAGGGGCTTTGTCACAAAGCAGGGCACAACCTGACTGACTCTAAAATGGAAGAAAATCAATCCAGCGCTTTAACACAAGGGTGAGGCTAACCAGGGGCCCTCTAGATGTGGCTGGACTCCAACTCCTGTTACCCCTATTGGCCACTTCTGGGGCTGTTGGAAGTCAAAGTCCAGCAACATTTGGAGGGCCACATAGCCCCTCCCAATTCCTGCTTTAATATCAGGAGAAAAGACTGGCAGAGGGAAGGCGAGCAAAATGGCGAAGGATGGGCATGCATTGCCAAAGTGAAGAAACCAATTAAAACGTGGGCCCCAAGTTTGGAGACAACCCCCCCCCCCAAAACTCTGGAGACTACGACCAGGTTCGTTCTGGCTCAGTCTCCACACTTCCATGATCAGCCCTGCTGAATTGTCCAGGGTGGATCTCGGGAGCCCAGTGCCCTGTTTCCAACAGAGGGCAGCCTTTTGGAGGCTTGCAAGCAGTGCAGAAAACCACCACCTTGTCCCGTAATGAATCCCTTGAAGCATGCCAGGGTGCTGGGGGGGGGGGGTTGCTCTCCTCGCAGAGGCAAGCAGTTGCAACTCCACCTCTGGCCTGGGGTTAAGACAGCATTGTTAAGACACAATCCGACAGGCCATAAAAAGCTGGAGCTTTTAAAAGAATGGGATAACGGACCTTCAACCCTGGGGGCTGCATTCTCTTCTGGACAACTTTCTGAGGGCCACATGCCAGTGGCGGATGGGTACAGAGCAACACATGTAAATTTCCCCTTTGTACAGTATGCTGGTTTTTGTATGCGGTCGCGCACCCTTCTCTATCCTTCTTCCAAGCAAGCAAGAGGCCTAATCAGAGTTCAAGGACAGATTTCAAGCCAGGCATATACACTCGAGGAGGGTGCGAACTAGGGCCAGTACAAGGGGTAACAGGGAAGGGGATGTGGCCTGGGGGCCAGATAAAGAGGCTTGAAGGGCCGCATTTGGCCTCTGGGCCTGAGGCTTGCCAAGGACAACACAGCAGAACCCAGGCAGGATTGTGTGAGGGACGGAAGAGCTCAAGGGGAGGGGACTGATGGAAGTGTGCATGTACTATTTACTTATCATGCACATTTTTACAAGTCAAGGGACTTCACATTGCGTTTAATTACCAGGATTTTACAGGCCCATTTCCCAACATAAGTTACAGACTGGGTTAAACGGTGCAAGCAACACATCAACGGCCCCAGATACACAGCCTCAGAGACGACACAATTGTTTGGCCAAGAGTCTTGCTGCTCCGTTAGAACTGTTCCGACTCAGACTCCCCAGGCCCTAGTAAACGTGCACCATGCCGTAGAGGAAAGTCCAGAAGAGGATGTATGTGAAGAGACCCCCAATCAGCCCTCCAGTGAAAAGGGGCCGCCGGGACTTAAAGTACTTACTCCACCGCCGCCCGGCTTTTAACACCAGCAGGACGGAGAGGAGGATGGAGGCTAGGAAATAGAAGATGAATCCGTGCAGGCCGGTCAAGCCGAGAATCCCGGCAGTCGCTCCCGAAAGGGCGGAGACCGACGTCCGGCAATAATCCAGAATGGCGGCATTCCCTCGGACGGCTGCCTCGCTGATGAACTGAGGGCCTTCCCGTTTGGCCACTACAGCAGCCATAGCTCCGATTCTGATCCCGGGGGGCCGTTCTCTTCCAGTGCTGCTGTTAAAAGAGAAAAGGGAAAACATTAATCAACTGGGACATATCAGAAGGCGCCCTCTGTTGAGTCAGCCCTCTGGTCCATTTTGTTCTGTGCTGTCTATGGCATGGGACGGGAACTTGTGGCCCACAGGTCTTGGAGGTTAGGTCACCAGGCCATTTGGGGCTAACCATCTCCACCTTTTCCAGGCTTCACATCATATTGAAGTTCAAGCTGTGGCTGCAAAGGATGATTTTTTTCCTTTGCAGCCATGGCCTGAATTTGGAATCGCTTGACCTCATAGAATGTCCGGTGATTGACAGATGGCAGTCTCACCCTCATCAAAGTGGCCTGTGGACCTCTGGCTTTATCTGCTTCCTCACCCCTAGTGCAGACTGGCTGGCAGTGATTCTTCAAACGGGGAGACAATCCCAGCTCTACTTAGACACGCTGCGGATTGAACACAAGTGATTCTGTGTGCAAAGCAGCGACTCTACCACCGAGCTATGGCCCTTCCTTCAAAGGTCTGTTGCTTGGGGACGCCCATCATTAAATGGAACTACACAAAAGCCAATGGCTTGTGTAGAATTAAATGCAGCCCACTATTTAGTAACAAAATATCACATTCTGGCTGCATGTCTACGCAGATGTAAGCTCCACTGAATTCAGTGGGGCTTACTCCCAGATAAGTGGGTACTGGATTGCAGCTTAAGACTATTTGCCAATGAGACAAGTCTGTTTACTTCTTGTACTTTTTAAAAGCAAATGCATATACCCGTTGTACTTTAAAAAGAACACTCAGTAACAATTACTTGCTCTTGGGACATAGAAGGCACAAGGAAAGTAATTGTTGCATTTAAAAAATGAAATTCCAACCAACCAACCCTCCCGTCAAAACTTCCTATAAACAATAAATAACAACATCATGGTCCCTAAGCATAAATAAGTATATTATGAAACCATTCTGCCATCACTTAGCATTATCCGTATTTTCAGTCGTGAGGTTCTGGCTGCAATTTACACGCCACTGATTCAGTCTAATTGACTGGGTATGTTCCTCAGTCTTTTTCAACAGTGACACACACTTTTGTTTTGTTGGACTTTCTGTTCTCTAAAAAAAGTCCACGCCAGCCATAAGAGAGAAGGCCCCAGGTTCAATCCCCAGCATCTCTAGTTAAAAGGATCAGCCTTAGAGGCCCCGTCCAACTCTGCTCTTCTTTGACTCTGCAGAACTTCTGCAAGCCAGAATGGGCAGCACTGGCCTAGATTAGGGGCGGTTAACCTGTGGCTCTGCCAGATGTTGCTGAACTCCAACTCCCATCATCCCTGACCACTGACCATTCTGCCTGCTGGTAGTTGGGAGTCCAGTAATATTTGGAAGGCCGCAGGTTCCCTATCTCTGGCCCAGTCAGACGAATCATCGAACGTCGTACACAGCGGTTTCCTGGGGGAAGGGGCCCCAGTTCAGTGGCTCAGGGTCAATCCCCAATGGCGGCATCTCTGGGCAGGGCTGGGACCGTCCCCCAGCCTGACACGCGGGAGAGCGGTTGCTGCCAGCCGGTGTAGACAACACTAGGCTAAATGGACCAACGGCCTGGCTCAGCATCAAGCAGCCTCTTGGGCTTCTAAGACCGTTCCAGGTCGCCAGGCAGAGAGCCTTCAGTAGCGTGGGAGGCACGCGACCTCCTCTGCAAAGATACGTTTTCCATCCACAAATGTGACGTCAGAGCCCCGTGTTGTGGCGCCACGACCCCCTATGATGACGTCAACGGCAGCCTTACTTCCCGCTCCCTTTATTTCTAAGCGTCCCGGCCCAATCGGTTCCAAGGGAAAGGGGTTGCTTTCCCCCCTCCGCCTCACGCCATGCAGTCTCCTCACCTCGATTACACTTTCTCCTCGATCGGCTTTACTGGAAGCAGGTCGCCGCCGCCATCTTGCAACAGAAAGGATGCTGGGAAAAGGGGTGGTGTCATCCCGGCGTCAGGACGCAGCGCGGCAACTCCTCCTTTTTCAGAGAGGTGGGACGGGAAATCTTATAGAGTCCCGCCCCTTAGCTGGAGTGATACCCTCGAATTCCTAATTTGGACTTTCCGGGTTTGTTTGGCAGTTCCGGTTTCCTCATTGAAGTAGTTTTTGTCCCTTACCCCCCTCCCGCAAAGCTTTTTTTACCATAGATATGCCTAGAGCTAGAGTGTACAATGGCCTAGAGCGACGGTTTCCTCTTTTCCCCGCAGACCGGATGTCCGGTTTGAAGTTTGACACGTAAGATTCAGCCCTGGCGCTTATTAATAGCCTACCTCACAAGGTTGTTGTGAAGGAAGGTGGTGGGAGCCTTTTTTCCCCCCTCCACAATATTAAAGCGAACCGGTAACAAGCTCCGGGAAGGGGGCGTGGCCAAAGCAGTGAGTGAAAGAAGCCGAGGGGGGGTGTAAACGCGGGAGGGGCGTTGGTGAGGAAAGGGGGCGTGGCCTCCTGGTAGTGGCGCGAGGAGAGAGAGAGAGAGAGAGAGAGGCGCGTGGGAGGGGCGTGCTTAAACCAGCGCGGCGGTTGGGAGGGGCGTGTCATGGGCAACTTGTCCTCGAGCGGCAGCCAGGGGCACGTGGGAAGGGGCGTGCCCAAGTCGGAAATGGGGAGTGACGGTTGGAGGGAAGAGGCCAAGGGAGGAGGGGGAGCGTCCTGCATGGTGATAAGGCTGAAGCGGGGGGGGGGGAGGAGGAGGGGGGACGTAGGAGGCGTGGCCGAGGTCGAGCAGGGCTGAGGGCAGGGCCCGTGGGCGTGGCCAAGGCGAGAGTGGGCGTGGCCGAGAGGGCGGCTGAGGCGGGCAGGGCCGCTCCTCGCCTTTTGTTCCGCGGGAGGCGAGAAGAGACGCCGGAGAAGCCCAGCCCAGCCGGGGCCATGTCGTACATCCCGGGCCAGCCGGTCACGGCCGTGGTGGTGAGTGGAAGGGCAGCCCCCCCTTGTGCCCCCCTCAGAGTTTCTGCCCCTCCGCCACCTCATGGGGGTCCCGCCCAAATGCCCCCCTTCGCATTCCTCCCCTCTCCCCCAATTTCATTGTTATTGCGTGGTAGAGTCTGTCCTGGTTTGGGTGGGCGAGGAAGGGGTTAAGTGAAGCCTTTGTCATATACAGCAGCATGTTAATAACATAATAATAGTCGGGGCGATGTTTATTATAGGGATTTGAGGGAAAGCCCCTCTGCCCTGTTTGAGGGGTGGGGTGGGGGTAAGGGAGGAGGAGGAGGAGGAGGGCGGCGGTGGTGGTGGTGATAATGTTAATTTTAATAGGGATTGAAACAAAAACCTGTTTGTTCTGTTTGGGATGTGGGGGGGGGGAAGGGGGGAAGTTAAGAATTATTATTATTAATAATATTAATAACAGCAGCAGCAGCAGCAACATGTTAATAATTCTAGTGGTGAGTGTGGCAGCATATTAATGGTGGAGATGGTGATAAATGATGATAATGTGGATTTCAAGGGAAAGTGTCAGTGATCATGAGGATATTGATCAAATGTCTTCCCTGGAATGTATAGTGGGAAGGTGCTTGCTCTTTCATTTGGGGTGTTTGTGTGTCGAGGCTACCTCCCCCCTCCATGGAAGGGATTTTTGGGGGGATATTTTAGCCCCTCCCAAACCTTTCCCCCCCTTTTTAGGACAGGGGTATGCAAATTGTGTGGTATTTTGTATTGCCTTCCCAACCTCAGCTGTTTTTCTTGTCTTCCTAAATTTGTGTATGTATACACATAGATAGCTAGATACTGTAAGAGTGTGTGTGTGTGGACAAATTCTGCTGTCTCATCTTTTGATTGGGTAACCTCCCTGGTAGACTGTGGGAATGCTGTGGACATGATATATCTTGACTTCAGCAAAGCTTTTGACAAAGTACTCCATGATATTCTGATTAGCAAGCTAGCTAAATGTGGGCTGGATGGAATGACTATCAGGTGGATCCACAGTTGGTTACAGAATCATACTCAAAGAGTGCTTATTAGTGGTTCCTTCTTAAACTGGGGAGAGATAATGAGCGGGGTACCGCAGGGTTCGGTCCTGGGCCCAGTGCTCCTCAACACTTTTATTAATGACTTGGATGAGGAGGTGCAGGGAATGTTCATCAGATTTGCAGATGATACAAAATTGGGAGGCTTAGCTAATATCTTGGAAGACAGAAACAAAATACAGAGGCATTTTGATAGGCTAGCATTGGGCTGAAAACAGCAGAATGAAATTCAACAGGGATAAGTGCAAACTTCTACACCTAAGAAAAAGAAACCAAATGCACAATTATAAGATGGGGGACATTTAGCTCAGCAATACTACATGCGAGAAGGATGTTGAGACTGTTGTTGATCACAAGCTGAATATGAGCCAACAGTGTGATGTGTCTGCAAAAAAGGCAAATGCTATTTTAGGCTGAGTTAACAGAAGTATAGTATCCAAATCACATTAAGTACTGGCTCCCCTCTATTCCACACTGATCTTGAGTACTGTGTCCAATTCTGGACATCACACTTTAAGAAGGATGCAGACAAACTGAAACTGGTTCAGAGGAGGGCAACGAGGATGATCAGGGGACTGGAAACAAAGCCCTATGAGAAGAGACTGAAAGAACTAGGCATGTTTAGCCTGGAGAAGAGAAGACTCTGGGGAGATACTGATTGCACTTTTCAAGTACTTGAAAGGTTGCCACAGAGAGGAGGGGCAGGATCTCTTCTCCATCGTCCCAAAGTACAGGACACAGAATGATGGGCTCATGTGACAGGAAGCCAGATTTTGGGTGAACATCAGGAAAAACATCCTGACAGTTAAGAGCGGTACGACAATGGAACCCATGACCTTGGGAGGTGGTGGGCTCTCTAACACTGGAGCCCTTTAAGAGGCAGCTGGACAGCCACTGGTCGGGGATGCTTTGATTTGGATTCTGCATTGAGCATGGGTTGGAGTCCCATTCCAATTCCATGATATTTTAATATATATATTATATATATATATAATAATTTGTGGGTCGCCTATCTGGCCAATGGCCACTCTAGGCGACGTACAATTTAACAACAATACATTACATCATAATAAAATACATCATAAAATACAATATAACAATAAAACAATAAAACAGTTCCAGTACAGAGTAGTAGGCTATTGGTCGTAAAAATTTAACCCTCCTCGTAAGTCCCAAAGGCCTGTCTGAAGAGCCAGGTCTTCAAAGCTTGGTGGAATACATTCAGGGAAGGGGCATGTTGAAGGTCATACGGGAGGGAGTTCCAGAGAGTGGGGGCCGCCACTGAAAATGCCCTCTCTCTTGTCCCCGCCAACCTAGCTGTTTTAGTTGGCGGGATTGAGAGAAGGTCCTGTGTGGCTGATCTTGTTGGGCAGCATGGTTGGTGGCGCTGGAGGCGCTCCATCAGATAAACTGGGCCGAGACCGTATAGGGATTTAAAGGTTAATACCAACACCTTGAATTGGGCCCGGAAAATAACTGGGAGCCAGTGTAGGTCGAACAACACTGGGGTGATGTGTTCCCGGCGGCGACAGTTTGTAAGTAGTCGAGCCGCAGCATTTTGTATAAGTTGTAATTTCCGGACCGTTTTCAAGGGTAACCCCACGTAGAGCGCATTACAGTAATCCAACCGAGAGGTGACCAGGGCATGTACCACCAGTGGGAGCTGATGAGCAGGAAGGTAGGGCTGCAGTCTACGAATGAGGTGTAATTAATACCAAGCTGCCCGGCTCACTGCCGAAATCTGAGCCTCCATAGACAGCTTGGAATCAAGAACAACCCCAAGGCTGCGGACCTGGTCCTTCAGGGGCAATTTCACCCCGTCGAACACCAGGTCAACATCTCCCAGCCTTCCCTTGTCTCCCACGAGTAGCACCTCAGTCTTATCAGGATTCAACTTCAGCCTGTTCCTTCCCATCCATCCACTCACGGATTCCAGGCACTTGGACATGGTCTCCACAGCAGACTCTGGTGAAGATTTAAACGAGAGATAGAGCTGAGTGTCATCCGCATATTGGTGACACTGCAGCCCAAATCTCCTGATGATTGTCCCCAGCGGCTTCATATAGATATTAAATAGCATGGGAGAGAGGATAGAGCCCTGTGGCACACCACAATTGAGAGGCCAAGGGTCTGAAACCTCCTCCCCCAATGCTACCTGTTGATGCCTATCGGAGAGAAAGGAATGGAACCACCGTAATACAGTGCCTCCTATTCCCGATTCCTCCAGGCGATGTAAAAGGATACCGTGGTCGACAGTATCAAAAGCCGCTGAGAGATCAAGGAGGACAAGAAAGGTGAATTCTCCCCTATCTAATGCCCTCCTCATATCATCAACCAGAGCGACCAAGGCTGTTTCAGTTCCATGTCCAGTCCTGAAACCCGATTGGTATGGATCCAAATAATCCGTTTCATCCAAGTGTGTCTGCAACTGATTAGCCACCACTCGCTCAATGATCTTGCCCAGGAATGGTAGGTTCGAAATTGGGCGAAAGTTATTCAAAACTTGGGGATCCAAGGAGGACTTCTTTAAGATGGGCTTTACAATTGCCTCCTTGAGTGCTAATGGCATTACACCCTCCTCCAAGGATGCATTGACCACCGCCTTAATCCCCTCGCCCAATTTCTCTTTGCAGCTCACAAGGAGCCACGATGGGCAATGATCAGTTAGACAGGTGGTAGGCTTCACAGTCGAGAGCACCTTGTCCACATCCTCAGAAGGAAGAGGTCGAAACCGATCCCATTTGACCGGATTGCAACTGGCCAACTCTGTTTCATTTACTGTGTCCACGGCGTACGGAATTGAGCTCCGTAAATGTTCGATTTTGTCGGCAAAGTGCTTTGCTAATTTGCCACAGGAGGCCTTAGATTGTTCCAAGGGTTCCTGAGCAACTGGACTGACCAGGCTTCGGACCACTTGGAACAACCTCCTGGGACAGCACTCCGCAGACGCAATAGAGGCAGCAAAGAACCTCTTCTTTTCTGCCTTTATTGCCACTTGGTAGGCAGTTACTGCTGCTCTAACCTGTGTCCGGACATCTTCGGAACGGGATTTCCGCCACCGGCGCTCTAGTCGTCTCACCTCCTGTCTCAGATTTCGCAACCGTGGAGTATACCAAGGTGCTAACTGAGTTCTGTTCAGGGGGAGAGGACGTTTCGGCGCCACGCGGTCCAGAGCCCTGGTGATCCCCTCATTCCACTCCCATCACCAGGGTATCGACCGTGCGGCCTTCAGCAGGTTCCAATTCCCCAAGCGCAGTCAGGAATCCTTCTGGATCCATTAGGCGTCTTGGGTGGACCATTCTAATAGGTCCTTTTCCCCTATGGAGGGTGTGTGGTATCAAGAAGTCACACACACACACACACACACACACATTTTAATGTGCTGTTAAGAACATAAGAAGAGCCTGCTGGATCAGGCCAGTGGCCCATCTAGTCCAGCATCCTGTTCTCACAGTGGCCAACCAGGTGCCTGGGGGAAGCCCGCAAGCAGGACCCGAGTGCAAGAACACTCTCCCCTCCTGAGGCTTCCGGCAACTGGTTTTCAGAAGCATGCTGCCTCTGACTAGGGTGGCAGAGCACAGCCATCATGGCTAGTAGCCATTGATAGCCCTGTCCTCCATGAATTTGTCTAATCTTCTTTTAAAGCCATCCAAGCTGGTGGCCATTACTGCATCTTGTGGGAGCAAATTCCATAGTTTAACTATGCGCTGAGTAAAGAAGTACTTCCTTTTGTCTGTCCTGAATCTTCCAACATTCAGCTTCTTTGAATGTCCACGAGTTCTAGTATTATGAGAGAGGGAGAAGAACTTTTCTGTATCCACTTTCTCAATGCCATGCATAATTTTATACACTTCTATCATGTCTCCTCTGACCCGCCTTTTCTCTAAACTAAAAAGCCCCAAATGCTGCAACCTTTCCTCGTAAGGGAGTCGCTCCATCCCCTTGATCATTCTGGTTGCCCTCTTCTGAACCTTTTCCAACTCTACAATATCCTTTTTGAGATGAGGCGACCAGAACTGTACACAGTATTCCAAATGCGGCCGCACCATAGATTTATACAACGGCATTATGATATCGGCTGTTTTATTTTCAATACCTTTCCTAATTATCGCTAGCATGGAATTTGCCTTTTTCACAGTTGCCGCACACTGGGTCGACATTTTCATCGTGCTGTCCACTACAACCCCGAGGTCTCTCTCTTGGTCGGTCACCGGCAGTTCAGACCCCATGAGCGTATATGTGAAATTAAGATTTTTTGCTCCAATATGCATAATTTTACACTTGTTTATATTGAATTGCATTTGCCATTTTTCCGCCCATTCACTCAGTTTGGAGAGGTCTTTTTGGAGCTCTTCGCAATCCCTTTTTGTTTTAACAACCCTGAACAATTTAGTGTCATCAGCAAACTTGGCCACTTCACTGCTCACTCCTAATTCTAGGTCATTAATGAACAAGTTGAAAAGTACAGGTCCCAATACCGATCCTTGAGGGACTCCACTTTCTACAGCCCTCCATTGGGAGAACTGTCCATTTATTCCTACTCTCTGCTTTCTGCTTCTTAACCAATTCCTTATCCACACGAGGACCTCTCCTCTTATTCCATGACTGCTAAGCTTCCTCAGAAGCCTTTGGTGAGGTACCTTGTCAAACGCTTTTTGAAAGTCTAAGTACACTATGTCCACTGGATCACCTCTATCTATATGCTTGTTGACACTCTCAAAGAATTCTAATAGGTTACTGAGACAGGACTTTCCCTTGCAGAAGCCATGCTGGCTCTGTTTCAGCAAGGCTTGTTCTTCTATGTGCTTAGTTAATCTAGCTTTAATCATAATTTCTACCAGTTTTCCAGGGACAGAAGTTAAGCTAACTGGCCTGTAATTTCCGGGATCCCCTCTGGATCCCTTTTTGAAGATTGGCATTACATTTGCCACTTTCCAGTCCTCAGGCACGGAGGAGGACCCAAGGGACAAGTTACATATTTTAGTTAGCAGATCAGCAATTTCACCTTTGAGTTCTTTGAGAACTCTCGGGTGGATGCCATCCGGGCCCGGTGATTTGTCAGTTTTTATATTGTCCATTAAGCTTAGAACTTCCTCTCTCGTTACCACTATTTGTCTCAGTTCCTCAGAATCCCTTCCTGCAAATGTTAGTTCAGGTTCAGGGATCTGCCCTATATCTTCCACTGTGAAGACAGATGCAAAGAATTCATTGAGCTTCTCTGCAATCTCCTTATCGTTCTTTAGTACACCTTTGACTCCCTTATCATCCAAGGGTCCAATTGTCTCCCTAGATGGTCTCCTGCTTTGAATGTATTTATAGAATTTTTTGTTGTTGGTTTTTATGTTCTTAGCAATGTGCTCCTCAAATTCTTTTTTAGCATCCCTTATTGTCTTCTTGCATTTCTTTTGCCAGAGTTTGTGTTCTTTTTTATTTTCTTCATTTGGACAAGACTTCCATTTTCTGAAGGAAGACTTTTTGCCTCTAAGAGCTTCCTTGACTTTGCTCGTTAACCATGCTGGCATCTTCTTGGCCCTGGCGGTACCTTTTCTGATCTGCGGTATGCACTCCAGTTGAGCTTCTAATATAGTGTTCAGGAAAAAAAAGGCTCCCAGAGTAGTTTACGCATCACTTACCAAAAATACTGTTACAGTCTTGCATATAGCTTTATATGCACATAATATCTTTGTGTGTAAAATATTTACTTGTGAACATGTGTTTAAAATCCAGTCAACATTTCTGTGTAATTATATGGGTCGCTGTGTGCGTGTTTCACATTGAATTCTAAGTATAGGTACAAATGATAATCAATTTTTTTGTCATTCAAAAAGCACCTTGACCTTTTCCTAAAACTGAACCTTTTGGATAAAAGCTTTCTAGGCTCTGGGTGAGAATTTCCCCAAAGCCCTCCCTGCTTGCAGGCTTATAGAGGTGCTTATAATAGGGGGAGTAGGTGGGTGGGGGAGACGAGAGGTGAGCAAATTGAGGCTCTGATTCTGGTCTAAGGTTAATCACAGTAAGGACTTGGTGGATTGAAGTCCCATGGGAGACCTTTCTGGTGAGGAGGGGGTGGCAAACAACTGAATAGGATTTGTTCCTTGCTGTTGTTTTATGAAGTGCTCCTCAGTTTTGCAGACTCTTGAAGGATTTCCACCCCCCCTTCTGTTTGGAGCAAGGGTTCTCAACCTGTGGTCCGTGGACCCGAGGGGGGGGCGTGGACAGGCTTGGGGGGGGCATGAACTGAGTGCAAAAAATAAGTAAATTCCAATGTAATAAAATTAATCTGGGAGGAAGGTTGGGATATAAATTTCGCTAAAAATAATTTAGTTATGGGGATCTACTGCTTTCATCAGGTTCTCAAAGAGACCCCCAAAAAGGTTAAGAACCACTGATCTGGAAAGAAAGGGGGGGAATTAACTCTCCAAAAGCATTTTTGGTCCCCATCTTTAGGGAGGCTTGAGCATCTCCAACTCCCCGGTGGTGCCTTTTAGTTAATTTGTGGACTTGTACTAAAACTTACTGTCCCCCCGCCCCACTTTAGATGGTAATCTGTATGACCTCACCCCACTTCAGACGGCCTTATATCTCCTCCTTTCCCCAACCCGGTGCCCTCCAGATGCTGCTGCTGGGACTTGCAGTTCGGCAACATCTGGATGGCACCCAGTTTGGGAAGGCTGCTTTGGACAGTAATGCCGATTACCTCATTCTTTTCCAGATGTATTGAGCTTTCTGCATTTGGGGTCTTCCCTCGTTCAGCCAAATCGGCACCTGGGGGTCCTCTTGGTGCCTCCGTTCTCCAACCCTGGCAGTTCATCTCACTCTCCGTCTAGGAAGTGTTCTGACAAGAAGTTCCTCCAGAGTCATATGTCCTCGCTCCCTGGGTAGTGGGACCACCCTTTGCCCTTCCTGCTTTTGCGTTCTTTGGCTTGTCTCCTGAGAAAATTCCATTCTTGCCTCCCCTCGACCAGGGTCTCCATCTCTGTCCCTTGCCTCCATGACTGTTCCACTTCCAATATTTCCCCCGCTCTTCCCCCTTGCCAGTTTTATACTTGGTTCTTTCCTGGTTCTGCCTGCCCCACCCTCCAGGCAGTGGCTTTGTGTTCCATCCGGGGAGCTGTTGTTTGCTAGGGGTGCTGGGAATTGTAGCTCTGTGAGGGGCAAACTGCATTTCCCAGGATTCTTGGGGGGTAGGAATGTGCTTCAAAGGTATGGGGTGCACGTAACCTTAGTCTCCTTTGGGAGTGGTTGGTGATTCAGGGCTGTATCAGCAAATAGCTGGGAGGAGTGAAAAATGTTTTTCTGTGGTCATGGCAATGAGTAAGTGTGATGTGTGGGATTTGTTAACGTCTGGCGCAGGCAGAGAGAGTGCCCTCCGGGCAGCCCAGCCCATAACCTCCTTTGCCTTTTTGTGCAAAAGCATGCCACAGTTTTGCGTGTGAGTGTTTTGCAAAGGAGTGAACTCTGCTCTGCGTTCCATCGCAAGAGTAGGAGGTCTGGTGTGTGTTTGATGTGTTCATCTTTCCAGGTATGCTGAAAAAAGACACTGAGGGGCAAATAATGACTCGTCGAACCTGATATGTTTCAAGTTTGGCAGTGATTTTTTAAAAAAAATAAGATTTGGGTGCAGATTGGTAGAGGATGGGGCACAGCAGGAGAGAGTTTGCAGATGGGAAGCTGGGTTTCCAAAGAATGAGGCAGCTGTAAAATTCATATATTTATAGCACCACCACCCCAGAATTCTGAGAACGGTAGTTTACCCTGCACAGAGCCACAGTTCTCAGCACCCTTAACAAACGACAGTTCCCAGGATTCCTTGGGGTGGGGGAAATGTGCTTTAAATGTATGGTGTGGACGCAGCCAGAGATTTGCAGCACAGGATGCTTGTTTGAAGATAACTAAGGGAGAAGACCAACTTTGTCGGTCACGCTTTCCCAACCTCGGGCCCTCTGAATGTTGTTGGAGTACTCCTATCAGCACGGGCGTGATCCAGTCAGGCTGGCGGTGGCTGTTAGGAGATGTAGTCCAATAGCGTCTGAAGGTCACCGGGGTGAAATAAGCTGCTGTGAGCTAGAAATCGTGGCTTATCATGCAATGTTAACTCATGATCAGCAGACACAGCGGAAGGAAAGGGCTTGGAATAATCCGATCAAATGTTACAGGACTGAAAATACACTCTCTGTTCCATTTATATCCTACATTTCCTCAGGCGGTGTATGTGAAGGGGAGTGTATATTCTCCCTTTCTTTTAACCTCACAACAGCCCTATGAGGCTGGTTAAGCTGAGAGAGGGTGACTTCTCCAAGGGCGCTCAGGGAAGGGAGCTTTGAACCCGAGCCTTGCTGGTCTGGCATTCTTAACTGCTACACCACAGTGAGTTCCTGGATAGATGCAGCACTGTAAAAATTTGGGGAATTGGGGCTGCGTGGGTGAGGCGGATATATGTGGTAGAAATGTCTCTTGCCGCTGGGTATGACCTTCCTAATCACCAGATACATGAGGATTGTTCTCTGAAAATGCCCAAGATAGAAAGAACAGCATTATCTTATCTCCTGGTATGAAGCAAGCCAGAGCTACAATCCCCGGAGGCAAGGGTTGGCTTTTTCCCAGTTACGGAGTGCTGTCCTACCCAGATTTACTTGGAAGTCAGTCTCGGTCAGCTCAGTGAGGCTTCACCCCTCCAAGTGAGTGTGCAGAGCAGACATCGCTTCAAACCTGTGGCCCTCCAGGTGTTGCTGGACCAGAACTCCCATCATCCCTCACCTCTGGCGAAGGCGGCTGGGAGCTGGGAATCCCCACAATGCTTAGCCCGTCCCCAGCCTAACACATCTGATTTTCCTCTTCTCAGTGAGCAGGGATTCTTTATTTCCAAAGCGTTTTAAAAATATCGTGGTGCAGATCTGCGCACAGGCATGTGAAATTCAGCAGGAGCGTATCAGTGCTTCCAGTGTGTTTACGTGCAACTGAATTGAAATAAACATGAATGATTACAACAGACCGGCAGTCGGGGTGATGGGAATTGCAGCCTAACATCGTCAGGAGGGTTGCGAGTTGAGCCGCCTCTTCCCTAACCCGGCATCATGAGAGCGAAACGCTTTCAGTTTTCAGTTTTTATTAAAAACAAAAAAAATTATTTATTTATTTAATTTAATTTATATACCGCCCTAAGCCCGAAGGCTCTCTGGGCGGTGTACAAAAAGATAAAAAACAAGCAATATATAAATACAATAAATACATGAAAGTGAATATTCCCCGAAGGCAGGACAGTTTGAGCTTTTGACTTTAGCCCTGGCCTGCTCCTGGCCAGCGCTTAGCCGAATGGTAGAGCCTCTGTCTTGCGTGCAGAAAGGCCCAGCTTTGATCCTGGCCATCTGCAGGTAGGGATGGGATAAGACTCCCTGCCTGCGATCTCCAAGACCTGCTGCCAGTCAGTGTCGACAGTACTCGGCTAGATGGACCCAGCGTGAAGGCAGCTTCCTGTGTGTCACGTGGCTGTGCCGTGGCTTCCCCCTCTAAACTTTCCCTCCCCTTGATGAGCTACTTTGCGCTGTGGGGGTGGCGGCTGCCCTCTTCCTTGTTCGGCTGCCCTCCCTCCGGTCTCACCTCTTTATGGCGGCCCTCTCTCTTTCTCTGCCCCCCTCCCCAATGAGCTCATAACCAACTCCAATAAAAGAGGGTTTGTTGACCCGAGCTAAATCTGACGCTTCCCTTCATTGCAGAACTGGCCTTTCTTGACCTGCAAGCGAGGCATCTTGTACACAGAACAGAACCTTTGGGAAGAAGAGGTTTTTTATTTCAAAAATCCGGCGGGCTGAGCCTTGGTGGGTGATTGCAAATTGACTGTCCTGTCTCTTGGGCAGCTGCCTTCCCCTGAGCCAGGCCCGTAGTCCATCTAGCTCAGTATTGCCCACACTGACTGGCAGTGGCTCTCCATGGAGATGCCATTGGGGTTTGAACCTGGCCCCTTCTGCTCTGCCTGTGAGCTGTGCCCCTCCTCCCTGCTGGAGAGAGTTGTCCTTGTCAGGCCTTTCTGGTGGGCTTCCCAAAGGCATTGTTCTGTCCCTGCGAGAAGGGGGACGCTGGCCGCAGCACACCGCTTGGTCCGATCTGGCTGGCTTCTTTGGATCGCCGGATGTTGCCGTACTACCACTCCCATCAGCCCCAGCCAGCATGGCCAACGGTCAGGAATTATGGGAACTGTAGTCCAGCAATGTTGGGGCACCCAAGTGGTGGACAAGCCTGGTCCAGAGCGTCTCCTCCTCGCCTAAGGTCAGAGCAGCCACGCTATCGGGGCCCTTTCTGCTCGCTCCGTGACACGAGGGCAGGCCGACCAGTCGCTGCCGAGGATGACGGTGGTGGTCTGCCAAGTACACGGCCAGATCAGCTTCCCCATCCCCTCAAGCGTCAGGGGGGAGTGAGAATTTCTCTGGGGATTTCATTTTTGTTTCTTCGGCAGATGGGCAGCAGCGGTTTGCGGAGAGCGGATTCTCCCCGAGGTGGTGGTTGCGTGCGAGGCGTAGTTGTGTCTGGCGGTACAGCAGCGAAAGCCTTTATGCTGTGACACACCGCCTTCTGTTGAGACACCCCCTCCCCCAGCCTCTTCCGGCTTTGGAAGCTTTGCTTCTTTGAACCGAGCAGGATGTGACCCAGGGTGTAATTTGCAGCCCTTGCCATATGTCTCTTTAATAATAAAAAGCCTTCTGGATGCCAGATTGCTAGACAAGAGCACCTCTTGTTCCATTATCAAAGGGCCGGGGCCGGGCGTAAATGGGCCTGAAATGCGGACTCACTTTTGACTGCGCCTGCCTCTTCTCTCCCTTCCCCGCCCGCTTCCAGCAAAGAGTTGAAATCCACAAGCTCCGCCAAGGGGACAACCTGATCCTGGGCTTCAGCATTGGAGGCGGCATCGACCAGGACCCGACCCAGAATCCCTTCTCGGAGGACAAGACCGATAAGGTCAGCATCTTCAACCCCCGGAGGCCTGCGGCGGCAGGTTGTGTGTGCATGACGTTGGCAGCCTTTAGGCCATTCTGGTCCAAAAAAATCCTCGGTTGCGGCTAATTTCCCTTTGGCGGATCCGCCGTGGTCCAGAGCCAGGCTGATCCTGGGGAGGGTATTCAAGCGGGAGGGGGGGGGGACAATGGGGACCTCTGAAGTCCTTTGCTGTTTCCAGGGAGAAATTGCCATCCCATCATGTGCCCTAGCTCAGTGCTTCCGAATCTCTCCCCCCCCCCCCAAAGACCATGTAGAAATTGCTGAGGGTCTTCATGGAGCACTTCTTGATTTTTCTGCTTGTTGAAGCCATTGTAACGAGCACTGCTAGATGCTCTGTGATTTTAAATTGTATTTTTACAGACATGTCACGAACCACCTAAATGATGCTGGTGGCTCACGGACCACTGTTTGGAGACCCTTGCCCTGGAAAACTCCGGTTGTCCTACTGGGGAGTCTCTTGCCTGTCTGACTCTGGCTTTCTTAGGATCAGGCTTGTCCGGATCCCCTCGTCTGGCTGTTTGTGGGGAAGGTGTCCCCAGGCAACTGAGCAGGAAAGGCCTGGCTGCCTGGGGACACTTCTTCCCCACGAAGGAACTGCTGTCAAAGAAGAAAATGGCCAATTCCCTTCTTGTCCCAGAGCAATTGGTCCTTTTTCTTTTATACCAAAACATCTAAGGAGGCGATTAAGTGGGGTGCGTGGCTGGAGAGGATCTGTGACCAAGGGAGAGTCCAGAGTTCAGATAGAAAGGCCTAGAGAGGCCGTACTTGCCCCTTGGAGCCAAGGCTGCCCACCCCTAAACTGCTCCATCCAGAGCCAGTCACGCAAATGGAGCAGGGCCTTGTCACAGAGGTCATTTTGGAGGGTGATCAGATGAGCCTCGAGCAAAATGCTTTCCTCCCCCTCCCCCAGTTCCCCCTTTATCTGCATGTCTGATGGGGCAGGCCAACTCCCTGCTCTGGGCATGTGTGGAGACTTGTGAGACTGTATGGAAACGCATCTCTTCTGTTCTGTTGTTCGAGGAGGATAACTGAGACAACCTTTCTCTCCCTAGGGCATTTATGTCACCAGAGTGACAGAAGGCGGCCCCGCCGAAGTGGCCGGCCTCCAGATTGGAGACAAGATAATGCAGGTAAACCCCCTGGAAGCTGCGTTTGAGGAGCAGACGGGCAGATTGTCTGAATTCCTGTTACTTCTTGCTTTCCAGCTACTAATTTCCCTGTTTAAATGTGCACCTTGCCTTATGGCTGGCTCACCTTGGACTTCCCATCTTCCCTGACCATTGGCCATGCTGACCGAGGTGAGGGGAGTTGGGAATCCCAAAACCTACGGGGAAGGGTGTGTCACAGCAGCAATGTTGCGTGTACTTTAACAGAGCCCTGAGCTCATTTGTGGGGATTTGTAGCATCAAAGGGCTGTGACTCTCCTGAGCCGCCCAGCTTTTGCCAGCTCCAGTTAGAGCTTTAAATCACTCCAGCCCAGTAATTCAGGAGCTGAAGGACCTTCCTGTGAGGCAAGGCAAAAGCATGCAGGAATGTATGAAGCCGCCGTATGCTTAGCGAGGCCATGGGGCGATCCAGCTCAGAACTGTCAACACTGACTGGCAGCCGCTCTCCAGGGCTTCAGGCAGGGATCTCGCCCAGCCCTACCCAGAGATGCCATTGGGGATTGAACACGGGACCTTCTGCGTGCAACGCCGAGGCACTGTCACCGAGCTATGGCCCTGAACGCAGGGTGGTTCAGTTAGAATAAAAGACGGAGACGCACCAGTGGTGGCAGAGTGGTCAGAGTGTCAAACTAGAACTTGGAGTACCGAGTTCAAATCCCCACTCAGGCATGAAGGTCACTGATTGACTCTGAGCCGCTTGCTGTGTCTTGGGCTAATCTACCTCACAGGGTTGTTGGGATAACACGAAGGGGGAGAGAATCTTGTGACCTTGGTGGGGATCTAAATCTCACCTATTAATGACATGGAAAGCGGGTGCATGTGGAGACGCTAACTTCCATGTTCAGTGAAGAAGCTAGCTAGCAGTAAGTTTATGGATCGAGGCAGCGTAAAATTAACATTACTGTGTTCACTACCACAAAACAGCGGTGACTGCTACTTTTATCGCTTTTATTTTTAGAAAGCATTTTTAGAAAGCTTTGCTGAGCTTTGGGGGCTATAACCTCTGATAGCAAAATAGAACTTCCATGTACAGGCAGAGCCTACCACTGGATGTGGGACGCCACCCTCCCTCCCTCCCTCCCTCCTCGCTTCTGATGTCCAGCCGCCTGGTTGCTGACTCTGCTGGGGCTAAGATGCCAGCCCAGACAATACTGGTCAGATCCAGCAAGGCAATTCTTTGTATGTTTGGAACCAGCTGTGTGTAAACCTGGCAGCCCTCTCCTGAAAGCCTCGCCAAAATGTGTTGCAGGTGAACGGGTGGGATATGACGATGGTGACCCACGACCAAGCCCGGAAGAGGCTGACCAAGCGGACCGAGGAAGTGGTGCGGCTCCTGGTGACGAGACACTCCCTACAGAAAGCTGTGCAACAGTCCATGATGTCCTAACCATGTGGTTGAGTTTTTTGGGGTGGGGGATCATCTTGAACGGGGGGGGGGAGGATGTTGATCATGGAGCACACAGAAAAATCCTTCTGCAAAGGATGTGCTGGTGCCATCTTTGTTTAGGGACTTGTCTGTTGTACGAAGATGACACCAGTGCAGTGGCCGTTTGACCTGTGGGGCTCTGTGGCTGGACCTCTGGAGGGCCACCGGTTCCCCACCCCTGATCTAGAACTACAGCAGGTATCAAACTGAGGCGCTCCCTTGGGTGGTGAAGTTGACTGGCACCATGCAGGGAAATGTTTTGCTTAAGAAGGAGCCTCTTGCGTGCAATCTGGCACAGCCTCCACATGTGCAAGAGCCTTTCACAGTGGATGGCGCCCAGGTTTTTTGTGCTGGAGATGTTCCTGGTGGATCCGTCCCCCTCATTCTGGCCTACCTCCAAGAGGAGAGAGCCTTAATTCTAGAGCCAGCGGGAAGCGTTGGGGTAAGTCAGTTTCCCAGGCTCTAATAGACCGGCTGCTTTAGAATCTCCCCAACGTATGAGGAAACTCTGTGGCTTAAACACCAAAAGCTCTTAAACCTGTTTTTTCCCTCTCTCAAAAAGGCATTTCAGTTTTTATAGCAAAGGCATTACTGTAAATAACATTCTCTCTCTCTTGCCTCCCTGTTCTGGTTTAAGATATCAAAAACAGTCTAAGGGAGGGCAGTTCAAAGGCCAGAGAGACAGTCCAGCACTGCGCTTGTAACTTCTGATGCACAGATTCATCCAAAATATTCAGTTGTGCCAAACCCCTGTGAGTTTCCTTTAAACCTGCACCAGTACAGGTGGCCCTGTCTTAATAGTGCTCCGTTTTTAAGATGCTGACCAAATCACTGAGATGGAGACTGTTGGGTCTCCCATCAGCCTCAGCCAGCGCAGCCTGTGGCCGAGGATGATGGGAACTGGAGTCCAGCAACATGTGAAGGGCCACAGGCCTTTGGAAGGAGGGATGGGGACCCTGTGGCCCTGGTGGTGTGGCTGGGCATCAGCGCCTACCAGCCCCAGCCAACAGGCGGTGTTCATAGGAGTTGGGAGTCCAGCAAATGGGGACATGCGTGTTTTTGTACAGGTACCTCCATAAGGGGTTGTCTTTTGCTGCAGAAGCTGCAACTCCTGATTTTGGAGGGCAATACCTCCCAGAATGTTTTCTCTTCCCATCATTTGCTTGAGGGCACAGCTGTATTTGTGACTCCTGTTGAAAGGCAACTCTAGGAGGGCAGATGATCTCTGCTATATTGTTTCAGCAGGATGTCCTGGTATGCCAAATTTGATTGACTTTGCATTCTGCTGTTCCAGAATTTGCTTCTAATCACGGTTTTTTGTATTAAATTCAATTGTCCATATTACTTTAAAAAAAAAAAATCCACTGTAAATAATCCCTTTCCCTCACCCCCAGCCAGAAGTTTCTACCACTAACTTATTTCAGTATATTACTGCGGTTCCACTTCTGTGCTGATTTTTCTTCAGTGCCGTTACGCTGCAGCCTAGCAGGACTAAAAGGAGTTGCCAGGCTCGTCGAATACCACTAGATGCCTCTTAATCACTTTGATGCCAAGATTGCTTTGGGACAGACTCTCTCTTTGGGCAAACTTCAGTTACAAGCTTTGGGTGGGTGTGGGGTGGGTGTCCATATACAACTGTTTCTTTCTTGTAGGAGGGGCAGGCATCCGCACAGCTGCCATATCTCATTTTACCCAATAAAAGTAAGCTGGCTTTTCTCTCTGGACTGTATTTACTTCACTGCTTTGTGAAACATGTGGAGCGGGAAGAGAAGCAGCAGCGCCACAAGAGTTGCTGCCTTCTCTCTCTAGGAGAAGGGCAAGGCATTTCAAGGCTTCATTTAGGGTATGGGGGTTGGGGACCCCTATGGCACTCATCTCTAGCGTTCAAGGGCTACTTTCCGCCTTCTACCGAGGTAACTGCAGCTAGCATTTTCTTCATGCCCTCTTACTGAGCTATGGCTATACCCCCCATTGCCAACTGCTGAAAGACAGTAAGAACAGCAACCCCCCCCCCCAAGGCTCCTTTGACCAGCCAAAGCAACACCGCTTCAGGGTTTGTTAAAAGAGCTTTTAATCCAGCCACCCTCCTACACCAGCTTTTCTTTTCTTTTGAAGGCCAGTTCGCCATTTCCTCAGCACAACAGCAAAACTAGAAAAGGAGGGTTTACAGCAGGAGTCCAAACATTTCCCCAAACCCCTTTCCTTCCCCTCCAAGAGGGAGACTTCATCTGTGGCACAAGTGGCTTCAAGCAGACAATCTGGCTTGCACCCCTTCCAAGGGGTCACCCTTTTCTCCTTCCTCGTAGCTGGCCGGCTCACAAAAAGCTTTCCTTGCTCATAGCTGTCAACAGCTGGAAAGCAAAGAGTGTATTTTCTCTGCTCCTTTTCTGAGAACGACACTTACTTGAAAAGCCCACAAGAGGCTGCGCCTTTGCCAGGGTTTTGCTGCAGTCTCAGAATATAAGGCACCAGGGGATTTAGGAGAGGCAAAATGAGGTGTGTTGTCAACACTTCTCAGACGAGTCAGTCTTACATTTGTGTCGCATATCCACTTCGAGGGAAGTACGGCTGGGGAATTCAGACAAGGGGCAGATGCACATCCATTGCAATAGGTGGTTACTCAAACGGCTCGTATTCTCGAGACCGATACAAGCAGTAATGCTGAACGATGAAGACAATGTCAAAAAAGATGGAAAAGATGCCAAGGCCAAACTTGGTGGGATCCCCGAAAAGCAGCTTCCATGCATCTGAAAGGGGGAGGGAACAAGAGACAATGGATGGTGTGTAAAGGGCAGAATAATTTGCGGAAAAGTTTGAAGGCCCCTGTCATCTTTTAAGAACACCAAAACAGACACGATAAGCAGGTTATCAAAATTGTGAACGGTTAGGAGAAGGAAAGTAGGTAACCCCCTCCCTCCCACTATGAACACTTGGGGTTATGCAGGGAACAGGTATATCCTGAGTGTTTGACAGCACGTTACTAGTCTTTGGGCAGCTTAGGAGACAGTTTCACAGATTCACATACACACTACAAAAATAAATTATTTTGTGGCTGCTTTACAAAATGCCGCTGGGAACCAAGGACCAAATGTGGCCCTCCAGGCCTCTCTCGCTGGCCCAAGGGAGTCGCCCCAGCACACGGCCCTCAGCGGCCAAGCTCCTTGAGTGCTTTTGCCTAGGGGAAACGAGTCCAACCATGATGCTGAAGCCTCTTGCCTCCCTGGAGAGAAGCATGCATGCGTTTCTAGAATCCTGACCTGTGTGGCTGGAGTGCAGCACACTCACAGAAAGATAAAGCTGACATCCCTCAACCTGCTCACATGTGCCTCTGGCCCCACCCACCACTGGTGGCCCTTGAAGGTTGCCCGTGCAGCAATGCGCCCCAGGACTGGGGAAAAAAAGATTCACCGCCCGTTTTAAAAGCAGCAGCCGCTTTTAAGGAGCACAGCTGGGAGAAAAAGGAGTTCTGCCCCAAACTGCTTAGAAAGTTAATCCTTTTTTAAAAAAAACAAGGACACAATGAAGGTGTGCATCACTTTCTGTATTACTACGCCATGAATTCACCAAGAGAACATGGGGTGGCAGGCGAAGCCAGGCCCAGCCTGCGCAGGCAAGGGAATGAGCTTGCTTCCCGTTGGATGTAGGAATATGCTGAACTGTTTTAAGGGTTTGTTTATGTACTGCTTTTTGGCCCAAAGACTGAACCCCGCAAAGCAGTGAACAGCATCTTAATAGCAAACAAATGCAGCCAGTCAATCGTCAAAACAATTTCAATGCAGCTAAACAAACAAAGGCTTGTCTCCAGTTCCAGTCTGAACTCATTGACATTAATAGACAAGACTAATTTAAGTTCACATCAACGGTTTACTCTGAGTAGATCTTACTTGGACAGGGTTATTGGGACTCTCGGCTCCCCTCAGCCTCAGCCAACGTGGCCAATGGTCAGGGACGATGGGAGTCTGGAAGGCCAGCCCAATTGCAAATATTCTCTTCCACCTCTTTGCCCTGGGTTGGGTTTAAAACAAGAACCCCCAGAATCGTGGCCAGATGGGGCTTTGGGCCTGATCAACAAGCAAGGCATGCTTACCGTTGTTGTAGGACTGCAGGAACATCTGGAGGAGGCTGAAGGCGCCCCCCACGAAGTCCAGCAAGACGTTGCCGATGCTCCAGCCGACGGTGCTCTTCCGACGGAAATTCATGTACGCCTAAACGAGAAGCGGTGGCAGCTTGTTGGCAAGGCGGCTTCCGTTCCATCATCACAGCAACCCATTGCAAAACAACCCCTGCGATGTTGTGTTTAATCTCGGGGGGGGGGCTGCATTCCTTAGTGGACAACCTTCCAGGGGCTGCATGCCGGGGGGGGGTCAACATGACAACTCTGCCTTTCTACTGCAGGCTACAGTGCAGCGCCCTCCAAGTCAGAGGTTTCTACACGTACATCTGTCCAGCCAGGCAAGCCCGAGGGGTTACTGCAGTTCAAGGACGCATGGCCACCAGGAAAAAGCACTTGTGGAGGCTGTGAAGGAGGACCAGTGAGGGGGGTGGCCTGGAGGGAGGAGTCCCAAGTGCCAGACAGAGAGCTTTGGAGGACCACATTTGGCCCTGAGCTTCCCCCACCCTTGGTTTCTCAGGCTCTGTGGCAGCTGCTGCCGCCGCCCTTGCAACATTCCAGGGTGCTCCCCACCCCTCACCGGAGCCTGCCCAATGAAGTGCAGGATCCCTAAGCAACAAGATTTTAATGGTGGTGGTCTTGAGAGTGAAAATGAGGCTCATCTAACTGGTCCAGGAGACTCTCATATTATCACTTTGCGAGATTTGGAAAGGTAAACACCCATCAGTGATCTCTGGCACAGAATCGGTATGGAGCCGATGTGCCGTGGAGGGTTTTTGGAAGGGACTGAAAGAGGAGAATCCAACCCAGGTACTTTTTGCAAGAACAGAACTGCTTCTTGCTTTTGATAGAGAAATGGAAAAGTTTGTGTGTGAAGTTTGCGAGGGCAGACATGTTGAGCCCTCCTAAGAGATTACCGCATGAGGATGGAAGAATTTAAAAACTCCTTAAAAGTCCTGCCACCACGTGACTCCGATCTCGCCACCGCCCTCCACACTCACCTGCGGGAAGTACTTGACGAGTGTGATGCCTAGCTTGATGTAGGAAAAATAAAACAAGAACGCCAGCCACGTGATTTCTCCGGCAGCGGCCAAGGACAAGGTGGTGAAGACAAAGAGCCAGGCAATCACCAGCAAGGTGATGGCGATCCACGAGACCTTCTGACTCCCTTTCTGAAAGACCAAAGCAGCAGCAGACACAAACAGTTGGGATATACAGAATCAGGAGTCACTGCACTGCACGGAGAGTTTAGATGATGATGAGCATTTATCAGTCTCTATACAATAAGAAGGCTCAAAGCGACTGGACAAGATAAAGTGGGAAGAACTAAGCGTACATTTAAGTCTGAATAAAAGAAGGCTGAAAGGGAAGATGTGGCTGCTGTTTTCAGTTAATTCAAAGGACTGCCTCATGTCAGGAGATGGAGCAAGCCTGCAGTTGGAGGGCAGGGCTCGAAACAAAGAGGTGGAAATGGCAGGAGAGCAAAAAGGTGTCTGATAGAATTGGGCAGTGGCAGGCACTCCTTTGCTGGGGGTATTTAAGTGGATGCTGCAATGGCACAGGACATCAGGAGACACTGCAATGGGTTGGACTGGATGACCTTCAAGGTCCCTTCCAGCTCTAAAATTCTACGATTCTACACCATGCTGTGTACAACGATGGTACTTGATTACAACAGAACATGGTAAACTGCTTCAATTGCACCCATCAGTGTACTAGGCATTCTATGAAAAAGTTACACATAGCAACCCTAAAGGGCAATAGTGTGTGTGTGTGGGGGGGGGCAACCCACCTCATAGATGAGGCACTGGAAGATGATGAAGAGGGTGACGGCAACGGCGTGCAGGCTGAAGAAGACATCATTGCTGTCTACCGGGTTCACGCCATTGGGATAGACACGCAGGAACTGCTCCTGTGTAGGAAAAATGCCCAGGGGTGGGGTCAGAGCTGGAGGTATGAGGCCACACGCAAGACCAGACGGAAGGAAGAGGGGTCCCCTGCCTACCTTCACGGAGCCGATCCAGAAGAGGCCAACGTTGAACACCGAGTAGGCGATGAAGCCAGTGAGGTTCAGAGCTATAAAGTCAAAACTGAGGCCGACCACACTGGCGGGAGGGGGGGAAATGCAGAGAAATAAAAATGTCATAAATTGTGCATCTGGGAAAGCAGCCTTTTGGCATAACTGGGGAAATGCCGGCATGCCTCACGGCTGCATCCAGCTCCAGAACACAGGAGCCTGAGGTATCATGGCTCTCCGCTAAACTAAACCAGAATGCCAAGTTCCTAGACCTTATGACTGTGGACGTTTTAAGAAACGTGTATGACATGGTCTGGTGAGATCACAGAAGCCAGAGGGGAAGCTGAGAACAGGACTTGGGGAGGAGTCGGGAGGGTTAACAAAAGATCTCAGGCTCAGCAGCTGGGAGGCTCATCCTTCAAAGGAGACAAAAGTTGCTGTTTCCAGGGAGACACAGATGAAAAGAAAGGGGCTTACAAGCCTGTAAGTTCTTCTATCTGTGATCTCCCCCTAGTGGTAGCTAGGAAGCAAACACAAAATTGTTTTTTCCCCCTTAGGCAGGAGGTCCGCAACCTTTTTGGGCCCAGGGTACCCCTTTGGAAATATAAAAAATGCATCATGGGCATGACAACATTACTCATTTCACAGAAGAAGAAACAGGTGAGGCTCAGAACCACCACCCATACCAGCAAAATACTTATACACCCCCCACAAACACAAAAAAGCAACCCCTCCATGATCAGAAAAAGCCCCAAAACACAGGCTTTTTACCAAGACCAAGAGGTTGAAGGGGCAGGAGCCTTGGCAGGTGCCACAGAAGGGGTGTGTGTCTGATGCAGCCTGTTGTGGACCCCAGGCGTGGGAGTGAAAGGGAGGGCAGCCAAACGCCAGCGTGGTGCAGTGGTGAGAGTGTCAGCCTAAGGCCTGGGAGAGCAGGCTCAAATCCCCACTCAGCCACGAAGCCTGCTGGGTGACCTTGGGCCAGCCACCATCTCCCAGCCTAACCCACTTCACAGGGCCGTTGTGAGGGTAAAATGGAAAGGGGGAGCACCGCGTAGACTACTTGAGCTCCTTGGAAGAAAGGAAGAAAATATAGGAACAGTAGT
The DNA here is from genome assembly GCF_030035675.1 of Rhineura floridana. Classification (NCBI taxonomy): domain Eukaryota; kingdom Metazoa; phylum Chordata; class Lepidosauria; order Squamata; family Rhineuridae; genus Rhineura; species Rhineura floridana. The sequence continues at coordinate 17,677,658 of NC_084500.1, read as the reverse complement.
GTAAAAGTAACAGTAATTATAATAAAACTACTCTTATTGTTATTTTGTATTCCTTTCCCTGGAAAGGAAGCAGAGGTGGCCAAATTTCAACTTGGCTTCAAATAGAGCCTCCTGAGGATCACCTACCTGGCTGCCACTGCTAAATTGTCTCCTTCAAGCCCTTTTCAGACATTTCACAGGCCTCTCTCCCTCCGCCCCCCCCTCGCTGTTCCATTGTCTCACAGAAACTAGCCAAAGAACTACCAACCACTGCAGGCTTCCCATTGGGGGCACCTGGTTGGCCACCGGGAGAAGTGAATGCTGGCCTCAACAGGCCCCCTTTGGCCTGATCAGGCTCTACGGAGGTGGCTGTTCTCTTCTTCCTTGACCAAACAACAGAAGCCAGAGCCTGCAATGAGGCTGGCCACTCGGGTGGCACCTTTTACCTTTTCCGCCTCCAGTTCTCGAACACCTGAGGGTAGAAGGAGACCGACCAGGCCAGGAAATAGATCCACCCAATCACCTGGTCCACAATCCTCACTGCGTTACTGTGGATCACGAGGAACCGGATTCTCTGCCTGTTCAAAGGGGAAAGGTGAGGGGTCACCAAAGGGGTCTTTAACAGTAAAATCCTTTATACCGCCGGATGTAAAATGTTTAAATCCCAACAAGTTCAATGGGGCTCACACCCTCAGGCAAGTGGTCTGAGAGGGGTTGCAGCCTTTAGTGCCCATTTCAAAGCCGACAAAGAGCAGGCCTCACAGACTTCGCCAACTGAGAACGGCACCAAATGCGCAAGCCTGGTGAGCCTCATTAAGCCTCCAGGCTGGGATTCCCCCCTCCCCAGACATGCAGCCTGGGACCTAGGACGACGAGACAGGAACAGAAAATTCCTGATCTATTGTTTGACACCAGTGGGAAGCAGGGCAGAGTTTAAATTAGGATAAAACAGGCCTGTTGTTTGTAAGAATCCCGGGCGTTCCAAGGAGTATTATGGATCTGTTAACGGAAACAGCAAATCAGCAAAGGCTTATTCCGCAGCTTACCCAGCTTGGTTGGATGCGTTTGCTTGAAGATACACAGTAATCTGCCCAACTTCTTTCGCTTGCGCTAGGAAGGTCACCTCCTTTAGACCTGCTGCTAGGATTACCTGATAGACACGGAGACTTAACTGGTATGAAGTCCCTAACAGACATCGGAAGTTACCTTGATGACAGGGGCTGGGAACAACAGGCCCAGGGGCCCAAATGTTTTTAATTGCTGTAAACCGCCCAGAGAGCTTCAGCTATGGGGCAGTATATGAATGTAACAAACAAATCAATCAATAAATGCGGCCCTCCGTGGCTCTCTATTTGGCCCGAGACTCCCTCTGCAGCACCCCCTTCCCCTAACTGGTGACGCTGCATCCTCCAAGAGATTTGGCCTGGCTGGATGTGTCCTTGAACTGCAATGATGCCTCTTAATGGCCAAGGGGGAGAGGAGTGTGTGGACTTTAGGTCTTTCGCGTGACTGGAAATGTAGCATTATTCCACCCATTTGTATCTTTGGCCCCACCCACAACTGGCACGTGGCCCCTGGAAGGTTCCTCAGGAGAGAATGCAGCCGTTGGGCTGAAAAAGATTCTCCACCACGGCCTGATACAGAGTCAGACTACGGGCCCACCGACCTCAGCACTGTTAAGGGATGGGTAACCTCAGGCCCGGGGGCCAAAGACAGCTGTCTTGGTCTCTCTCTCTGGCCCTCAGGACTCTCTAGACCACACACCCCTCACCAACCATTCGTAACCTGCTGCACAAAGGTAAGGGTCGCACCAGTTGGGTTTGCCTATTTTTGGACTTCGGCCCTGCCCACCATTGGCACATGGCCCCCAGAAGGTTACTCAGGCTGACAAAGGTTCCCTCACCCCTAGTTCAGGTTCACACCGACTGGCAGCGGCTCTCCTGAGCTGTCCCAGGGCGCAAAGCAGGTGGCCTACCACTGAGTTACAGCCCTTCCCGAAAGCTTGATGCGTGTGCTGGGACTTACTTGATCGGGCAGCTTGACAATGGTGCTGTTTGCCTTGGAGGAATACGTCACGTGAAACGTGATTGCCAGTGTCTTGTTGAGTGGTGCGCTGGAAAAGACACATTAACAGGAAGAGATGTGAAGGCCACAGAACCGCAGAGCAAAGCTAAGGCCTCCTCTGCATCTGCACCATCCATTCAAGGCATCACCCTACCACTTTACACCCCAAAGAATCCCGGGAACTGTCATGTGCTGTACACTACAGCTCCCAGAATTCTTTGGGGGAAGCTATGTGCTTTTAATGCATGGTGTGGATGTGAGCGCTGTCCACGGGGCAGAGAGGAGACACTCTATTTTTGCTGTTTCGTTAAAGAGAGAAGTGATGTGAACCGAGCAATTAGCGAGCAAAGAAACAGTGTTATTTCTTACCAGGTTTCCCCCCTCCTCTCGTCTTTACTTCAAGAGCAGAGATCAACACCCTCCTCCCCCAGGAATGGGGGCTTCTAAGAACTCACCTTAAAGTCACAGCGACATCAGCCACGCCACCATTTTCCAGCAAAACCTCTTCAGGAACAGAGAGCACGGGGGGTCCATCTTTACAAAAAGAAGGAGAGGGAGAGGTAGAAGGTGGTTTTCTCTACTGCGTTTCCATCTCGAGGCAAACTAGCTCTGTTCTGGGCAAGACATCTCCCCTAAATCCCAAAAGGAATGTCAACTGCTCCTTTTCTACCAACCCTTGAAGGTGGGCCAAAAGACAGCAACTTATTAACACAGATATCCTCCCCATCCCCCTTTGATGCGGTCTAGCCTATTCAGAAGGGAGATTTGCGGGAGTGCCTGCGTCATCTGTGCCTTTGTGGCTAGATTAAGGAGGAAGATACTGTTTACATGCGTGACATAGTTCCTTGTCTATTTCTTGAAAGAGGTTCTTGAGACAAGTTTCTCCCCCCCCCCCCCCCCCCCGGAAGAGTTATGGAGAAAATCCGTAACTTATTGGCCGACAGGAATTAAACAGACCATATGTTAGGTTTCTGTTTTTAGTCTAGCAGCCTAACATATCAGGCGAAAACAGAGGGTTGGAGCCAATGCTAGCCCTACTCAGAGTAAACTTCCACTCATTAATTCCAGTGGATCTACTCTGAGTAGACCGTACTGCATACAATGAGCTGGGGATCACGGACACGGAGATGGTCTCTCAACCCACTTTTGCAATGGCCAGTTCTTTTTTATTTATTTATTATTTGATTTATATCCCACCCTTCCTCCCAGCAGGAGCCCAGGGTGGCAAACAAAAGCGCTAAAAACACTTTAAAACACCATAAAAACAAACCTTAAAACAAAACAACCTTAAAAACATTTTTTTAAAAAAAAAAGCTTTAAAAACATCTTTAAACAAGGTTAAAAACATATTTTATATATATATATATATACGCAGACTGGGATAGGTCTCAACTTAAAAGTCTTCAAAAGGCGCCGTAAAGATAGCAGAGATGGTGCCTGCCTAATATTCAAGGGGAGGGAATTCCACAGGGTAGGTGCCGCCACACGAAGGGTCTGTTTCCTATATTGTGCAGAACGAAACTCCTGATAAGATGGTATCTGCAGGAGGCCCTCACCTGCAGAGCTCAATGATCAACTGAATATATGAGGGGTAAGTCAGTCCTTCAGGTATCCTGGTCCCAAGCTGCATATGGCTTCGTACACCAAAACTAGAACCTTGAACTTGGTAGCAAATGGGCAGCCAGTGCAATTCTTTCAGCAGCCAGGTGACATGTTAGCGATACTCTGCCCCAGTGAGGAGTCTCGCCACCGCATTTTGCACCAGCTGCAGCTTCCGGACCAACCTCAAGGGCAGCCCCACATACAGCCCATTACAGTAATCCAGCCTGCAGGTTACCAGTGCGTGGACAACAGTAGTCAGGCTATCCTGGTGCAGAAATGGCTGCAGCTGTCTTATCAGCCGAAGCTGGTAAACGGCACTCCTAAGCCACGGAGGTCACCTGGGCCTCTAGCAACAAAATGGATCCAGGAGCACCCCCAGACTATGGACCTGCTCTTTCAGAGGGAGTATGACCCCATCCAAAGCAGGCAACTGACCAATTATCCAAACTCGGGAACCACCAAACCACAGTGCCTCCGTCTTGCTAGGATTCAGACACAGACTCATCCAGCCCACCACCAAGTGCAGGCAGCGGTCCAGGGCTTGCACTGCCTCTCCCGATTCAGATGTTATGGAGAAATAGAGCTGGGTATCATCAGCATACTGCTCACACCTCACCCCAAAGCTCCTGATGACTGCTCCCAAGGGCTTCATATAGATGTTAAACAGCATGGGGGACAAGATGGCACCCTGCGGCATCCCACAGCACAACTGCCAGGGGGCCGAAAGACAGTCACCCAATGCTATTCTCTGACAGCCACCCTGGAGATAGGCTCGGAACCACTGTGAAACAGTGCCTCCAATACCCAGCTCACCAAGTCGGCCCAGAAGGATACCGTGGTCAATGGTATCAAAAGCCGCTGAGAGACCAAGTAAGAATAACCGGGTTGCACTCCCCCTGTCCTTCTCCCAATAAAGGTCATCCATCAGGGCGACCAAGGCTGATTCATTCCCATAACCAGGCCTGAACCCAGACTGGGATGGGTCAAGATAATCTGTTTCATCCAAGAGTACTTGCAGTTGCTGCACCACAACCCTCTCAATTACCTTCCCTAAGAAGGGGTTATTTGCAACTGGTCAGTAGTTGTCACAAACCAATGGGTCCAGGGTGGGCTTTTTCAGGAGTGGTCAGATCACCGCCTCTTTCAAGGTGGCTGGAACCACTCCCTCCCACTATGCTGTGTTGACCACACCCTGGATCCACTCGGTCAGACCCCCTCAGCCAGCTTTAAGAACATAAGAAGAGCCTGCTGGACCAGGCCAGCGGCCCATCCAGTCCAGCATCCTGTTCTCACAGTGGCCAACCAGGTGCCTGGGGGAAGCCCGCAAGCAGGACCCGAGTGCAAGAACACTCTCCCCTCCTGAGGCTTCCGGCAACTGGTTTTCAGAAGCATGCTGCCTCTGACTAGGGTGGCAGAGCACAGCCATCATGGCTAGTAGCCATTGATAGCCCTGTCCTCCATGAATTTGTTTAATCTTCTTTTAAAGCCATCCAAGCTGGTGGCCATTACTGCATCTTGTGGGAGCAAATTCCATAGTTTAACTATGCGCTGAGTAAAGAAGTACTTCCTTTTGTCTGTCCTGAATCTTCCAACATTCAGCTTCTTTGAATGTCCACGAGTTCTAGTATTATGAGAGAGGGAGAAGAACTTTTCTGTATCCACTTTCTCAATGCCATGCATAATTTTATACACTTCTATCATGTCTCCTCTGACCCGCCTTTTCTCTAAACTAAAAAGCCCCAAATGCTGCAACCTTTCCTCGTAAGGGAGTCGCTCCATCCCCTTGATCATTCTGGTTGCCCTCTTCTGAACCTTTTCCAACTCTATAATATCCTTTTTGAGATGAGGTGACCAGAACTGTACACAGTATTCCAAATGCGGCCGCACCATAGATTTGTATATAGATTTTAATAAGCCAAGAAGGGCTAGGGTCGAGAGGACATGTTGCTGGCCGCCATCATAGCAAGCACCTTGTCTATGTCATCAGGCCGCATCAACTGAAACCGTTCCCAAGAAGTTGCAGCAGACGTTGCACTGGACACCTCGTTGGGGACTACAGTAGATGTGGATGGGGCATCAAGACTGCTACGGAGGCGAGCAACTTTACCCTCACGTGCCTTGCAAACAATTCACAGTGGGCCTCCGAAGGGTCTAAGACTCCATTTCCTGGCGTTGAAGTCAACAGACCCCTGACAATACGGAAAAGCTCCACCAGACGGCTGCTTGAGGATGCAATGGAGGCAGAGAAGTGGGCCTTCTTCACTGCCCGCACCGCCACACAGTGGACATGGTTATGATGTTTTACTTGTGCCCGATCAGCCTCACAGCATGTCTTTCGCCACTTGCGCTCTAGCCATCGTCCAGCCTGTTTCATTGTCCGTAGCTTACTGGTGTACCAAGGTGCAAACCGGGCTCCAAAATGCCGGAGAGGTCGCTCGGGGGCAACCATGTCAAGATCCCAACATGCCTCGCGACACATTCCACAGCGTGACAAGGGCTGCAACAGGGTCACCTGCTCTATCTACTGGAAACTCCTCCAGGGCATTCAGGAATACTGTGGATTCCATTAGGCTCCTGGAATGGACCATCTTAATCTGTCCACCACACCCCTGCAGGGAAGGATTAGAGCCATAAGTCTAAATGTCACCAGGAAGTGATCTGACCATGACAATGGGGTGACATCCACCCCCCCATCTCCAGACCACCCCTTCCTCCTCCTGGAGCAAAAACCAAGTTGAGGGTGTGCCCTGCCCTATGTGTCGGGCCAGTGACAACTTGAGACAGCCCCATGGTTGTCATGGAGGCCATGAAGTCCCGAGCCGGAACACTAGAGGCAGCTTCCGCACGGACATTGAAATCACCCAGCACTATCGTTCTGGGCTCCTCCAACACCACAGCCGAGATGGCCTCTGCCAGCTCAGTCACAGAAATTGCCGGGCAGCAGGGTGGACAGTACACCAGCAGCAACCCTAGTTTACTGTCTTCTCGGCCTGACACCAGGTGCAGGCCCTCAGAGCCAGCTCCAAGACAGAGTGGTTTCCTGGTGACAGAGATGGAAGTTCAGTAGACCACAGCAACTCCCCCCCCAATCACTGCAGCCTGTGCTGGTTTTGCACCAAGTATCCAGGTGGGCAAAGCTGGGTCAGATCAACTCCTCCCAGCTCACCCACCCAGGTCTCGGTAATGCACAACAAATCAGCACCTTCATCCACGATCAAATCATGGATGAGAGTGGTCTTATTGTGTACCGATCTGGCGTTAAACAAAAACACACACAGGCCAGTGGCACAGCAGATGAGCAACGAGGAACCCCTCCATGAGAGGAGTGGCAGCAAGGAACAAGACATAGATAGCCTTGCCCTCGTCTTCTATAGTAATTCACCACCTCCCTATGGCTATACTTCCCTCTACCTATGATCACCGAAATTGGGGTGGCATCACCCATGTTCCTCCATACTAAGACTCCTCCTAAACACCTGATATGGACCCAACAAGAGCCCACCAACAAGACCTACCTGAGACAATTATCCCAGTAGGCCTTTTCGAGAATTAGGAACAGTAAGACCCACTCAATATTTTTCACACAGAGCACATCTACTCCCCCTCTGTCTCACACCCAGGGAGGGCCAGCCTTCTGCCAGTTACAGACTCTCACTCTGAAGGCATCTGGCGACTTTCTCCTATCATTCAGTTCACTGCACAGGCTCTCACCCTGTGCAGAACTACACATGCACCACATGCCCTCCCCACCACCAATCTCCTCTAGTTTGGTTTAACAGAAAACAAATTAAAAAGAAAAAAAAAAGGTAACAGAAGGGGGTAGCGCCCTTGCCCTTGGGACTCCCTAAGGGGCTCCCCAACAGCGACAATGCCATTTGGTGTTGCCCCTTTGGTGGCGACCCTGTCAGTGGCAGACCTGCCACCCAAGGACAGCTGGGCTTTGATGCCTCCTTCCCCAGCCAGCAGCTGATGCAAGAGGCTGCAAAATTAACTGCAGCCTCTCTCTGGAGCCAGAGCCAGGCAGGGGGTCCCAGCCCTTACAGCACTTATGAGGGACTTCAACTGTCTCAAGGGACAGCAACCCAAAGGAGCAAGCAGCAAGCGTCCAGATGCTCAGATACTCACTCCCAAGGCAGGTCTTCTTCAGTCCCCTTGTGCTGCAGCTATTTTTAGCAAATAGATCTGATTGTCCAACTGGTGTATCTGATACCAGATTTTGTCTCTATTTTAAGTGTCTTTACACCAGGTCCAGGGGCCGAATGTGGCTTCGATATCTCCCTGTTTGGCCCTTGGGACTCTCCCAGGCCACGCTCCTTACTGGCCCTGCTTCACACCCTCTTGGAAAGTTTTTGCCCAGCTGGAAATGTGTGCCTGAACTCTGCTCATGCCTCTTTTGCCTGGATGGAGGATAAAGAGGATGATGATGATGATGATTACCCACCCTTCACCAGAGGTCCCAGGGCAGGTTCCAACAATTTCAAAACACATAATTAAAACAGTGAAGAACAACGTCACGGAAAACAGGCTGTGTCCTAAAAATATACATCTCCGGTGTCAAAGGGTTAGGGTAAAGAGGTGCGTCTTCAGCATTCACTGAAAGCTGTACACTGAAGTTGCCAGGCGCACCTCGGTGGGGAGGGCGTTCCACAACTTAGGGGTTGCCACAGAGAATGCTTTCTCCCAGGCTACCACGCCACAAGCTTCTGAAGGTGGCGGAACTACCAAAAGCACCCCCTCTGCTGATCTCATTACCCAAGAGGGTCTGTAGGGAACGAGGCAGTCTTTCAGATATCTGGGACCCAGGTTGTTTAGGGCTAAACGCTAACGTGCACACCTTGAATTGAGCCTGGCAATGAATGGCAACCAAAGCAGGTGTTGTAAAACATGGGTTGTCTGAGTATGTGTAGAAACTAGCCTGCTGTAAATATTTACATTTGCTGTTCCGTCCCCTTCCGCTTCAGGTCCTGCCCACCCCTTTGCTTGGGGCCCCCGAAAGGTTGCCTAGAAAAGAATGTGGCTCTCAAGCTGAAAAAGGCTCCCCACCCCCAGCTTTGTACTGAGAGGGTATTATTTGAAGATTTTAAATAGAGACCAGTATTGTACTATATTCACAGCTTGGGGCCAGGTAAGTGTTAAAACAGGGTCAGGATCATCACACACCAGCATCAGTACTTTTGATCCCCCCCTTTTTTTTGCTGCCACCAAAATTGGTGGGGATCTTGGGTATATGTGTGCAGAAATACTTGCTGGGAGGGGGCAATTAGGACTCTGAACGGGGGGATTCGCCACTCTGGTTTTAAAGCAGCAATTCCAACTTTGACCCAGGAAATGATTTTTTAAAAAAGAAAAGAAAAGAAAGGGCATTGTTGGCTCTTGAGCCTCATGACAAGACAGCACTCACTGATGTAGCAAGGAGCATTATCTGGAGGCCATGCTTTGAAGGATGGGCAATAACTCACCGCAGGCTCCCAGTGGCACGAGGGACAACCACAGCAGATGGAAGAGGGCGATTCTTTTCACCATTGTACCAAACAGCTGATGGCTGCAAAGCAAAGAGGAAGTCTTGGATGGGAGGGAAGTAGCGAGGGGAGAGGTGCAAGACTAATGTATCAAGATAAAACGATGCATTTCTTTTTGTAGAAAAAAACCTATGGATTTCTTATCCAAGTCAAGAGACAGTGTCAATCTTAAAAAGCAGGGAGTCTTTGGTTAAAATCGACACTCAGCTACAAAGCTTACTCGATAAGCTTTAGCCAACCGCCATATGTCTCTCAGTGGTCTACCGTGTATGGTTCTCAGGAGGATAAAAATTACGGTCACTTCCAAACGAGCCTTTGGTTGAGCGTTCATCGTAATTTGTTTACAGGGTGGTTACAAGACACTGGCTCGTGCAAGCATCATCTCACACTTCCCAGTAATTTTGCTTATCGCTAAAAGTCAGGGTTTTTTTTAGGGGATGATGGGACGTGGGCTTGTAGATCAAGAGTGCCAAATCAACTTTTAACTGTGCAACCTGAAGTTGCTAGTATGCAACTGAATTCCACCCAAACTAGCAACAGTCTGGAAGCGCCTTGTGTGCATGTGTGTGGAATGGTAGGGTGGAAGCAAGAAAAATCATTTTGTCAAGGAACATACCAATTTTACAAAATCGGAAGTTCAGGAAAATAAAATTGGGCAATACACACACTGAAAGCCAACCCTTGCATTGCCTATCAATCATCAAATACAGCCAGGACGGCACATTTGTACAACACCAAGCTTATGCACAGCATCAAATTGAGGCTGCAATCTTCTACTACTTACCTTGAAATAATACCCACTGAACTCAACGGGGCTTACTTATGAGGAGACATGTATGGGACTGCACTGTTAAAGACACTGAAAATATTCCAGGATGGGCAGCTTGCTTGCAACCATGCAATATTTCCTATATATAACCCCTCAAAGTTAAAAGGAAAGAAAAAGAACAGACTGACTTGTGGTCAGAGTCCTTATCTTAAAACCAGTACAACATTTGACTGATCTAGCAACATTTGGAATTGCATCAATTACTTTGCTTGATTTTGCTTCCTTATTTGCATTGCAAGCCACTCAGCGTGCAGAAAGCAGGAGAGAGACAATAATTTTTATTTGGTTACTGGCATTTTTGTTATTAAAAGGAGCCCAGCCGCCTCGGTGTCCAGAGGCTGTACTAGAAGCCCAATCAGTACAGATTTCTTTCAGCATTTTAAAAATACCAGCGAGGATTTACAATCCAGCGATGGCAGGCAGGATTAGAAAAGTTGAAGGCAGAGGCCCGCTGTTGACTCTGGAGGGGGGAAACTCTGCACATGTTCAGAGACCCCCTTGGCATCTTTCTTCACTGGTTCAAAACAGAGCAGAGGCAATCTGTGTGTGAGGGGATAAGAGTTTTAAGTTTGGGAGTGAAGTTTGGGGTCTCTAGGGCACTGTGAGGGGGGCACCCTTGGGTGGGGAGCAACATCCCCTCTGGGCATAGGATGCTGCGGGGGAAATGGGGGGCTGGGGGAATGAGGGAAGAAAGGGGGACCTCCTCCCCACATTTTAAAGATAGAATCTAGAACGGGGAAAAAGGACGATCTTTCAAGACTACAAGCCCCGTCATGCATCACTGCACCCGAGGGTCCCAAAGGCTACGGGCGGGCGCCGCGGTGCACACTGGGAACTGAAGTTCCCACCTCCTCTGTAAGTTCTTCTAACACAAACTTGGCTACGCTGTATAGGCTTATGAGGGGCCTTTATCACTCACCCGACGAGCGGGGCTGCCGGAGTCTCCTCTCCAGCCGCTCCTTGCATGAATGCCGCTTCCCCCTGTGCTCCCGCTTAGGCCTCCCACGTCGTCACCAAGGAGACCGGCCCTATATAACGCCCGGCCTCCCCTCGCTCGGCCATCTTGGGTGTAGCCCTCCCCTCCCGGCTGGAGACCACCTCGCTGGGTTGCTCCCCCAGGTGAGAGCGTCGCTTAACGACGCCTGTAAGTGAGGTAAGGTCGGGAAAGGTCGCCGAGGCAGCCAGGCGGCGAGTTTGAGGGAAGATGACACGCCCAACATGGCGGACGGGGGCTTCTGCCCTCCATCTTGGGCGCGTCGCGCTCCTTTCAGGAAGCCGTAACCGGACGGCGCTCCAAAGAAAAGGGCCCGACCCACCCAACATGGCGGCCGCAGCCCGAAGCCGCCATCTTGGGTGTGGCGTGCGCCCCTCAAAGAGACACCGGTCCAAAGTTCGTTTCTTCAAACCGATTCTCCTCCTCGATCTGCTTTTCTCACTCCAGATCTTAGCCCCGCCACCTTAACTCTGCCCATCTGGGGCCAAAAGGGTTGTTAGCAGCGCCAAGACCTTAGCCCTAGCCCTCTTTTGTCTGGCTTGGCCTACGTGGCTCCTCTTCTCCCCTCCCTTTAAATTGGGTTTTAATTTATTTCATTGTTGTTCTGTTCTTTTATTGCCTTCGTTGCAAGCTGCCTCTGCTGAGAAAGGTGGGATATCAGTTACTTAAAAGGTAAAGGTGTCCCCGCACTTGTAGTGCGAGTTGTTTCCGACTCATATGGGGTGGGATTGCCAGTTCCTTCCCCGGCCTTTCTTTACCCCCCAGCATATGGGCTACTGGATGGAAGGCTGAGTGGATGTCGACCCCTTTTACTGGAGATTCGACTTCCTCCTTCCGTTGGAATCGAACTCTGGCCGTGAGCAGACCTTCGGCTGCGTTACCACCGCTTACCTCTCTGCGCTAATGGGTGCCCTTTTGAATAACTGAAGGCACCATCCTGTAAAGGTCTGCTCTGGAGCAAGCTGCATTGACTTCAGTGGGGCTTATTCCCAGGTAAACGGATATAGATTTGCAGTCTTGCAGCACCATCTTGTGAAGGCCTCCTCAGATGTAAGCTGCACTGGCTTCCATGGGGCTTACTCCCAGGTTAAGCAGATACATATTTTCAGTCTTGCAGCACCATCCTGTACAGGTCTACTCAGAAGAAAACTGCATTGACTTCAATGGGGCTTACTTTCAGGTAATTGGGTTTATGCTGCAGTCTTGTAGCGTGCTCCTATCTATATCTACTAAGGAGTAAGTCCCACTGAGTTCAGTGGGGCTTCCTTGGGATGACATTTAGGAAGAGGGTAGCATGACTAGTTATTTTACTTTTACCTGTTTTAGGCTAACAAAAGGGTGGGGAACCCTCTGGCCCCAGGGCCAAATGTGGCCCTTTGCTCCTCTTCTCTGGGCTCTGCCCAGGCCACACCCCTGTAACCCACACTCCTTAGCAGCTCTGCTCTGCCCTAGAGATCTTACCTTGAAAAGGTGTCACTGAACTGTGATAATGCTTCACCCACCTGTAGTAAGCGGCCCCTGGAAAGTTGAACACGAGGGAATGTGGCCCCTGTGCTGAAAAGAGTTCGCCACCACGGAGCTCACAGAAAACGATAGAAAATGTTAGAAATTCACTTTTGATGTCATCTGTGGGGAGTTGCTTTCCTATTTGAGTTAGGATTCCACCCTTGGAACCAGTCAATCTCTCTCTGAGATTATCAAATTTGTACATCAGATCTGCTTCCCAGGATCAACGCACTCCTCTTCCTTCCCTGCAGTGACCTAGTTTGCTGGTAAGGCAAATGCCACCCAAAGTTCAGGACAAGGGTTCAAATGCTGCCATGCCACCAAGACCATCTGCCTGCGTCCTGGGGGTTGACTTGGGCACCTCGTCGGTGAAAGCGATCTTGCTGGAAGAGACGGCCCAGGGGCCAACTGTGATTGCAAGCTGCAGCAGGGACACGCAGGCCCGGGTGGAGAGCCACGCTGCTGGACCACAGGCGAAAGAGGACAGGGTAAACTCATGAAGAGCCATCAGTGGTTAGTTGTCACGAGGGATAGATGGAACCTGCAGGTGCAGGGGCAGTCTATCTTTGAATACCAGCTGCCCGTTGAGTAGCAACAGGCAAGGCTGCTGAATTTGTGCTTTGCTTATTGGCTTCCCTGAGGCATCTGGTTGGCCATGGTGGAACACAGGAGGGGAGGCTAAATTGACCTTTCATCTGGTCCAGCAAGGCTCTTTCTTAGGAATGGAGAAGGCTGCTTTATTACTGAGCCAGATCATTGGCACCATCTTTGTTCACTACTGTCCGCGCTGACTGGCAGCGGCTCTCCAGGATTTCAGGCAAGGGACGTTCCCAGCCCTACCTGGAGATGCCTTGGGGGATTGAACCCGGGATCTCTTGCATGCAAAGCCAGTTCTAAGCCACGGCCCTTTCCCAAGTCTGCTGGGCCTTGGAGGAGGCAGTGGATTGAGGTTGCCATTTTATTTCTTACTAGGGCTCCTGTGCATTTTACAGTAGTCGATTCACAGGCAGAAATCCAACTGACAGAGGGTTGGTTTTTTTCCTGGCATACAGATGCTGATATGGGGCCTTCTTAGGTATTGCAGAATTGCCAAAAACAGATAAGACCACTTCCAGGCCACCTCTGTGGTCACTGACTGTCTCTCTCTCTCTCCCTCTCTGTGGTTTTGCTCTCACAGGAGAACGAGCAAGATGTCCACAAAATCATCACTGCCTTGAACGACTGCCTTGCCGGCCTCCCCCAGCAACTTCTCGAACGGGTGTGCCGTATTGGTGTTTCTGGACAAATGCACGGGGTCGTGTTTTGGAAGATGGGTCGAGGTGAGAACTGCTTTTTAGAAGCTTCTGCTCCAAAGTTAGTACCTCTCCTTCTTCCTTAACACCTTCTGCGGCAGCAACCTATTTAAAAGTGCAAACATTTTTTTTAAAAAATGAATCAAAATACAGACAGTTTATAATTCAAATATTGCGCCCTTCATAAGAGTGTTTTTCCCTGGCTGGAAATGTGTCCTTGAACTCTGCTCATGCCTCTTGTTTTCCTGGAAAGCAAGAGAGAGACTGTATAGAAACTCACGTACAAAGGTAAAAAATTCCTTTTGTTGCTCCATCCGCTTTTGCCTCTGGCCCCGCCCACCACTGGCATGTGGCCCCCAGAAGGTTGCCCAGAAAGGAATGTGGCCCTCAGGCTGAAAAACATTCCTCATCTCTGTCATAAATGGAACTTCCAGTTCTAGAGGCACTCTACTTCTCAATGCCAGGTGCTTGGGGCAAACAACCAATCAGGGCCATTGCCATCATGCCCTGGCTGGCTAGACTAGGAAGCTAAAGCAGATGTTCCCTTGGATTGATCCCGCAAGGATCTCCGTAAAGATTGGGAGCGACTACCTAAAGAGAAAGTCCCCTTGCCTACAAGCTGTCAAGTTCTGCAAGATTAAAACAACGTCTTGAGTTTATCAATCTGTGTGCTAAGTTATAAAAAATTTCCTCCGGGTCAAAATTGCGTCCAATTTAAATTGGTCTTTGCATTTAACTTTTATTTTTTTAACTGCATTTTTCATTAGCTGAGGAGAGAGATGATCAGTGGTGCAGTTGGGTAATTTTAGTGGTCTTGCACGTCCCACTGCCCTGAGTATGTGTTACTTCAAAATGTCATAAGCTGGCCCTCTTGCATCTGGGGGCCCTTCTGCTGAGTAGGGCCCCGGACTTTTGTCCTGAAGTCTTAGCTTGACAGCGCTACTGGATCCCAGCATGCATGGAAGGGGACATTTAACTCTTTCCTCCCCTGCTGCGGTCCTAGGGACCTAGCATTTCCCCATTGGCCCCAATGGGAGATTTCCCCACAAAGCAAATACCAGGCAGATATCAAGTGTAGCTCAGCCCACAATATTTGCTTTTGAGTAGGAGAAATCTCTCGTTTTGGATGGATTTTCTTCAAGACCGCACCAGGGCTGATGCAATTTGCAGTTTGAAGAAATCTTCACTTTGAATGCAAAAATGGATTTAGCGTTCAATTCTACTTTGGCCCTAAGCGTTTTTCATATATATATTTCATATATATATATATATATATAATTTTAGCATGCACAATAACCATGCAACCTATATTAGTCAAGGGCTACTGGTCACAATGGCTACATTGTAGTCATCAGGCCTCTCTGGCCCTTCAGGCCTCTCTGTCTGGTCAGGCCAGGCCAAACCACTTCTTCTGGCCCCACCCACCATGGTTGCCCAGAAGGAAGTGCGGCCCTTGGGCAGGAAAAGATTCCCCATACCCACCTGTAGCCTAGGGGAAGCTGAAAGGACTCGTTTCCTGAAAGAATTGGTGGTCCCTATCGGAGAGGACTGTGGTCCACAGTGGCCTTGTGAGGTTCCTGTACGATTTTATTCTTTGAGTGCTGAAGGAATCAAAAATGGCTGTTAGAGCAATAGACCCACTTGCTCTGCTTCCCAGATGGCCTGTGGGCGGCAGGCGCAGGATAAAATAAAAATAAAATCTCGAGATCACCGTTTCCATAGACGTACACTGCGCTTATGAGGCAAAGGAGCTCATTTTTACATTTCCAAAGCCGTGTGTAGGGTTTTTGGTGATGACCTCTGCCCACATGTAAACAGATGCTCGCTCTCTCCCCCTCCTCCTGAGTAGATTAGCCAAAATTGTGGGCTCTTTGTTGTACATGATGCTTTTTATTTATTTGCTTAGCCTTTTTTTTGTTAAGTGGATTTTTGTCTTTTAAGGGCTCTCTGTTAATGTCCTTTCAAAGAGCCATTTTCGTGCTAGGGAGTGATAAATGGAATGAAAAACTCTTCCAGCATGGGTGAAAGCTGTTTTTGTTTTTAAATAAATAAAGGTAAGAGGAAGAAATGAAGCAGATTTTTTTTGCTTATTTTTCTGTGGTTTTAATCTTCATTTATTTACTGTTTGAAGAGCCAGGCCTCTTCCAATATTGCAGGCAATGCAGTTCCATGAAAGGGGATTGCCCTTAACACCATTATACCCAGGGGATGGTTTCCACGCATATGTTCTCCCGTGTGTGCTCGGGCCAGAAAGCTTTCACCCTACAGGCAATCCTTTGCCCATTGCTGATGAATATCCTCACTGGAACCAGTGTCCTAGTTGTACGGGAAAGCAAGCACACACTCAGGCACCAGTTCTGAAAGTTACAAGCTTCTGCCAGTGCTCAGCTGGAATGGACACTGCTCGGGAAGGGGAGAAGGAATCAAATGGAGCTGGTCTCTCTGCTGAGCCGATGGAGTGGTCCTGCTTCCCATCTACCTCTGCTGCAGCCTGAAAGAACAGGCGTGTTGCAGTTGAGGGAAGAATAACTCTCTGCTGAGCCGACAGAGCAGTCCTGCTTCCCATCTGTGTCTGCTGTAACCTCATGGAAGAGGTGTGTTAGTCAATAGAGGGAGGAGCCTGAAGAAACCGGTCTCTCAGCAGAGCTGATGGAGTGGTCCTGCTTCCCATCTACCTCCGCTGCAGCCTGATGGAAGAGCTGCGCCACAGCCAATGGAGGGAGGAGCCTGATGGATCTGGTCTCTCGGATGAGTCGTTGGGAGTGGCTCTGCTTCCCTTCTCTGCTGCATTATGGTAGAATACACACTATCTGGTGATAGCTGGAGGAGTCCAACAGAGCTGGTGTCTCAGCAGAGCTGATGGGGGCCCTGCTTCTCACTCGCCCCTCTTGAGAGACTGAGAGGTTGGGCACAGATTGCTGCATTCCAGCAACCGGCTTTGCCAGCTTCAGTGCTGGGAATTGGTGGAATGGGAAAGTTTATCGGGACAGTGTTGTCTGGGGTAGGAACATAGGGAACAACTCTGCTAACTTGGGGGCGGTTGAGAGGCTTCAGATTCCCTGCCCCCCCCATGCCATTGAAAAGAAGGGGGAGTTCTGTGTCTGCATGGAGAGCCCTACTGAGCGTTTGGATGGGGCTTTGGTGGATAACGTGGCACAGGGCGGTTTGGGTCTCTTTGACTGAATGGCACCAGGCCCTTCTTGACTCCCTTTCCTCTTCCAGGTTGCAAGTGGACCGAGAGTGGGCATGGTTGGCGCTTTGAGCCCCAAGAGGTCAGTCACCTGATCACCTGGCAAGATGGCCGCTGCAGCAGCCACTTCCTGTCCTCGCTCCCTCAGCCGCAATCGCACCTCAGCGTGGCCACGGGATTTGGCTGTGCCACAATCTACTGGTACTTGAAAAACAGGTACTGCCCTCCCTTCACGCTTCACCTGGGATGCTCTGGCAGATGTGCTGGCACCTGTGATTCTGTTATTTTTTTCGCAGCTGAAGGCCAGGAGCTGAATGTCAGGGTAGCCTTCCTGGTGGGATCAGTAATGGTGTAAGGTTGGGCTAGGAAAGGCCAGTCCCTCACTCAGCCATGAAGCTCATGAGGTAACCTTGAATCAGTCTCTCCCTCTCCCTCTCTCGGCCTAACCTACCTTGCAGGGCTGTTGTGAGGATCCAAAAGAGAGAAGGGAGAAAAAATGCCTTGAGCTTCCTGCAGGAAGGATAGAAACAAAATGTTCGTAATATTAACAGCAACAACAATTTATGTATTTAACAACATTTATATACCTTGATTGTTTACAAAAAAAAACATTAAAAGTTTTGAGAAAAGTTAAAAACAAGTAATTAGAGAGGCGGTGGAAGCCCGTTGGCCCCATGACCAGCCAATGGAGTCACGCCCCTTGGCCTTGTGTGACACAGTCATTGAAAGAGAGCTAAGGAGGAAACAGGAAGTGGGCGTCGCCTGGGGAGGAAACATTGAAATGGCTTAAGGCAGCCTAGCCAAGAAAAACCCGCCAAGCCCCTCGGAGCTTCGCAAGGTGCTGAGCCATGGGAAACGGAAAGCCGTTGCTGCTGAACGCTGCCCCTCTTCTGAGATCCGAGCTGGGGGCCTAGACTGCCAAGTTGTGCACCAATACCTTCCTCCTCATTCCTATTCAACTAGTCTGTGTCTGTTGGAATTGCTTTTAATAGGTTTTTTTAAAAACATTTTTTTTCTAAATATTTTTAACCCTTTTTGTAAATAAATAAACATTTAAGATGTTTTTAAAGCTTTTTTAAATAATGTTTTTAAAGTTGTTTTGTTTTCATGTATTTTAAGGTCTGTTTTTATGATGTTTTAAAGTGTTTTTAGAGCCAGTGTGGTGTAGTGGTTAAGGTGTTGGACTATGACCTGGGAGACCAGGGTTCGAATCCCCACACAGCCATGAAGCTCCCTGGGTGACCTTGGGCCGGTCACTGCCTCTCAGCCTCATGAAAATCCTCTTCGTAGGGTCGCCGTAAGTCGGAACCGACTTGAAGGCAGCACATTTACTTACTTAAAGTGTTTTTAGTGCTTTTGTGTGCCTCCCTGGGCTCCTGCTGGGAGGAAGGGCAGGATATAAATTAAATAATAAGTAAATAAAATAATAAAACTAGCTAAAGGGCTCTCACATTTTGACAGGTCGTGGCAAGAGGGATGGAAAATGCCGCCCCTCTTCTGGGTCTCCTCTGCTTCCCAGCCTCGGTCTCTCATCAGGGCTGTGGCTGCGTGCTCACGAGCGAGGAACCTCTGTGGCTCTCCAGGTGTGGCTGGACTCTAGCTCCCTTGGAGTCCAGCGACAGGACATCTGGAGGCTGTGACGGCTGGTGGCTCCCTTGTCAGTGGGGCAGTGGAATCCGCTCCAGGTTTTAGTCCAAACGTTCAAGGAGCTCTCCAAAGTTCTGAATGCACCTTGGACACCTCCTTGAACCCGGAGTGGATTCCACTGCCCCACTGACAAGGGTGCCACCAGCGGCCACTGTCTGGAGGGCCACAGGTTCCCCTGCTCTAGGCAGAGGAAGAAGTGGGAGCCATGCTGTTGATTTAGTTATTTATTACATTTGTATACCGCCCCATAGCCAAAGCTGTCTGGGCAGTTTACAGCAATTAAAACATTAAAAACAAATATACAAATTTAAAAACAATTTAAAAAAAAAATAATTTAAAAACACATGCTAAAATGCCTGGGAGAAGAGGAAAGTCTTAACCTGGCGCCGAGAAGATAACAATGTTGGCGCCAGGCGCACCTCGTCAGAAAGATCATTCCATAATTTGGGGGCCACCACTGAGAAGGCCCTCTCCCTTGTTGCCAGCCTCCCAGCTTCCCTTGGAGTAGGCACCCAGAGGAGGGCCTTGGATGTTGAGTGTAGTGGACGGGTGGGTTCGTGTCGGGAGAGGCGTTCCATCAGGTACTGTGGTCCCAAGCCATGTAAGGCTTTATAGGCTAAAACCAGCACTTTGAATCGAGCTCGGAAACATACAGGCAGCCAAAAGGTTTTGAGAAATGTGTTTCATAATGCATTAAAAACCCTCCCAATTGTGGTATTAGCCTTAATGCATTTCGAGTTTTAAAAAGAAATCACTCTTTCCCCCGAGGCGAATGAAGAGTTCTTCCATCCTTGGGGAGGCAAAATGCATCTATTTCTTACTCAGGCGAATGAGGGGGTGATGGGAACAGTTTGCTCACTGGAGAACCGAGAGGGGCTCCAAACCTAAAAGGGACATGCCCAACAATCACCTACCGGATCCTCATTCTCGCAAGGGGGTCAGGCCGTAAACGGCTACCCATCCCTCGAATGTCGTGCCGACAGGACTGGAGCCAAATCAGGACCGCTGAAAAGCAAGAGAAAGGGGTCAGCATGTGTGAGGTTTGCAGAAGTACCAAACAGGCCCGTGGAAGGTCGGTTGGGAAAGGAGAGCCAGGGTGGGGTGGGATGCCGTGTTTGAGCCCCTCGCAGCTGATGGGAACCTGGAGAAGGGGAGAGCTGGCTGGTGCTCTGAACGGGAGCCAAGGAAATGCTGCGGCACTTTGTTGCAGATCCCTCTTGTGTAACCGATTCGCAGTTGTATGTATGATGAACAAAGCTCACTTGTAGGGAGAGAGGGCGGACTACCAGCGGACACAAACCCAGAGAGAGAAGTTTCTTTCGTCATGTATTAGCTGATTTTTCAACCAAGTCAATCGCAAATGGAAAATATATGAACCGGTGGATGCCCAGGTTAATCCAACTTTTTTATTATTTGTTGGGTAGCCCAGATTTCCTGAAGCCTTATGATGCAGCTGGCACTATCCATGACTACGTGGTTGCCATGCTGTGTGGCCGGGAAAGGCCACAGATGTCTGTCCAGAATGCGGCCAGCTGGGGCTACTTCAACACCACGAGTAAAAGCTGGAACACAGACATGTAAGTCAAGACTGTGGGCTAAGAGGAAGCCTTACACAATGGAATCTTACCTAGCAGTCCTCCAGACTCTGCTGAACTACAACTCCCAGCAGTCCCAGACAGCAGGGCCATTGGGCAGGGATGATGGGAGTTGTAATCCAGCAACGTCTGAAGGGCGGCAGATTCCTCACCCTTGATCTAAATCAACACACACAAAATCCATTCCATGTTCTGTGCGTCAGTGGAGGATTCTGAAGTTCTAACATGCTGACGTTGAATGACAGTTTTAATTTATTTTAGTGACGACAGTGCCATCTATGAGGAGGAACCTCTGACCCTCCAGATATTGCTGGCTCACAGCTCCCTCAAACGATGGGCAGGGGTTCAAGCTGCACCAGCCAGCTGGCTCTAGCTTCCATTTTAATTTCCCACAATGTTGTAGCCTCGCACCGGGGCATGGTGGGAAGTTTGAACAGGCCCTAGACTCAGCTGTCTGGCGCGGTTCAGAGGGCTGCGCACCGGGGACCATGTCACCTGCCCAAGAATGCCACATTCTGACGCCAGAGCGGTCAATCAGTTTCAAATGTGCCCCTGAATAAAACCACATTTTTGAAGGAAGAAGAAAAAGTATTATTTTCAGATTCTGCATATATGTGTATGAGAGAAGTGTGTATGTACTGCGGGGGGGGGATGCCTCTTCTTAAATAGCCCTCATCATTTGCAGGTTTTCTATGTACTTAATAAGCTTTTTAAGCTACTTTGGAAAAAAATAATAAATTGGAGCAAGTGTTTTAGTAAATCGAAAAAGCATTTTGATCTTTTTTCCCCAAACTGCTTGATGGACTAAAACACCTTACATTCCCTACAAAAAAACAAAAGCCATCAGCTTAAGTGTCATTTTGAACCGTGCTGGTTTGTTCTTTACAGGAATAGGAGTCCCAGGCCTCTGGCTTGGCCAGGACTCTGCAAAGGGAAGATCCCCACACTCACAACCCAGGCAGGGAAGATAACAAACTGCTTGCTAAACCCATTTAAGGGTTTAGACAATAAGGGATGCTAAAAAAGAATTTGAGGAGCACATTGCTAAGAACATAAAAACCAACAACAAAAAATTCTATAAATACATTCAAAGCAGGAGACCATCTAGGGAGACAATTGGACCCTTGGATGATAAAGGAGTCAAAGGTGTACTAAAGAACGATAAGGAGATTGCAGAGAAGCTCAATGAATTCTTTGCATCTGTCTTCACAGTGGAAGATATAGGGCAGATCCCTGAACCTGAACTAACATTTGCAGGAAGGGATTCTGAGGAACTGAGACAAATAGTAGTAACGAGAGAGGAAGTTCTAAGCTTAATGGACAATATAAAAACTGACAAATCACCGGGCCTGGATGGCATCCACCCGAGAGTTCTCAAAGAACTCAAATGTGAAATTGCTGATCTGCTAACTAAAATATGTAACTTGTCCCTTGGGTCCTCCTCCGTGCCTGAGGACTGGAAAGTGGCAAATGTAACGCCAATCTTCAAAAAGGGATCCAGAGGGGATCCCGGAAATTACAGGCCAGTTAGCTTAACTTCTGTCCCTGGAAAACTGGTAGAAAGTATGATTAAAGCTAGATTAACTAAGCACATAGAAGAACAAGCCTTGCTGAAGCAGAGCCAGCATGGCTTCTGCAAGGGAAAGTCCTGTCTCAGTAACCTATTAGAATTCTTTGAGAGTGTCAACAAGCATATAGATAGAGGTGATCCAGTGGACATAGTGTACTTAGACTTTCAAAAAGCGTTTGACAAGGTACCTCACCAAAGGCTTCTGAGGAAGCTTAGCAGTCATGGAATAAGAGGAGAGGTCCTCTTGTGGATAAGAAATTGGTTAAGAAGCAGAAAGCAGAGAGTCAGAATAAACGGACAGTTCTCCCAATGGAGGGCTGTAGAAAGTGGAGTCCCTCAAGGATCGGTATTGGGACCTGTACTTTTCAACTTGTTCATTAATGACCTAGAATTAGGAGTGAGCAGTGAAGTGGCCAAGTTTGCTGATGACACTAAATTGTTCAGGGTTGTTAAAACAAAAAGGGATTGCGAAGAGCTCCAAAAAGACCTCTCCAAACTGAGTGAATGGGCAGAAAAATGGCAAATGCAATTCAATATAAACAAGTGTAAAATTATGCATATTGGAGCAAAAAATCTTAATTTCACATATACGCTCATGGGGTCTGAACTGGCGGTGACCGACCAGGAGAGAGACCTCGGGGTTGTAGTGGACAGCACGATGAAAATGTCGACCCAGTGTGTGGCAGCTGTGAAAAAGGCAAATTCCATGCTAGCGATAATTAGGAAAGGTATTGAAAATAAAACAGCCGATATCATAATGCCGTTGTATAAATCTATGGTGCGGCCGCATTTGGAATACTGTGTACAGTTCTGGTCGCCTCATCTCAAAAAGGATATTATAGAGTTGGAAAAGGTTCAGAAGAGGGCAACCAGAATGATCAAGGGGATGGAGCGACTCCCTTACGAGGAAAGGTTGCAGCATTTGGGGCTTTTTAGTTTAGAGAAAAGGCGGGTCAGAGGAGACATGATAGAAGTGTATAAAATTATGCATGGCATTGAGAAAGTGGATAGAAAAAAGTTCTTCTCCCTCTCTCATAATACTAGAACTCGTGGACATTCAAAGAAGCTGAATGTTGGAAGATTCAGGACAGACAAAAGGAAGTACTTCTTTACTCAGCGCATAGTTAAACTATGGAATTTGCTCCCACAAGATGCAGTAATGGCCACCAGCTTGGATGGCTTTAAAAGAAGATTAGACAAATTCATGGAGGACAGGGCTATCAATGGCTACTAGCCATGATGGCTGTGCTCTGCCACCCTAGTCAGAGGCAGCATGCTTCTGAAAACCAGTTGCCGGAAGCCTCAGGAGGGGAGAGTGTTCTTGCACTCGGGTCCTGCTTGCGGGCTTCCCCCAGGCACCTGGTTGGCCACTGTGAGAACAGGATGCTGGACTAGATGGGCCACTGGCCTGATCCAGCAGGCTCTTCTTATGTTCTTATGTTCTTATTTCTGGGTTGACAGAACACTTGGGGTCTGGCTGTCGTGTGTGTTTTCATTGCTAACCTTGTGTGGTAACAGCAGAGTGTTGTTACTGGGAAGAGGGGGTGTTTGTCTACGGGGTGCTTGTCAGATTAACTGCTTGTGGGTTTTTTCCAAAGAACTAACACCTGGGGAGTAGTGTGTCATGTCCACACAGCGCCATACTTTTTAAGGGGAAGGACCGTAGCTCAGAGAGAGCATCTGCTCTGCAGGTGGGCAGATCCAGGATGCTGGACATTCAGCCGGGAATCAACTTCGATGCAGTTCAGCGAGTGGGGGCAGATGGAGCCTTGCCGCCTTTTGGGACATCCCCTTTACCTGTTGAGTTTTAGACGGGTCTGAGGAGGTTCAGTTTGCTTTATTAAATTTATGTATTGCATCTCAAGACAAAAAGTTCCAAAGCGATGGTCAACCAAAGCAAAAACGCAATCATAAAAATCACATTAAGCATGTTTAAAATATATTTGGAAGACCGCTTGCAAGGAGGGCATGATTTGGTGAAAATTGAGGGGGACCGGGGGTGGTGAATCTCTCTCAGCCTGAGGGCCACATTCCCTTCCGGGCAGCCTCTCGAGAGCCACGTGCCAGGGGTGAGCAATGAGAGGCAAAAGCAAGCATGGCAACGGACGTAAATGTTTACCTTTGTGCCGTAGGCTAATTTCTAGGCGCTCTCCTGCACTCCTCTCCATCTTCCATCCAGGCAAGCCAGAGGCGCGATCAGAGTTCAGGGATACATTTCCAGCCACGCAAAAACAGGGCCAGTGAGGGGTGTGGCTTGGGAAGTCCTGAGGGCCAGAGGGAGAGGGGCCTGGAGGGCTGCATTCAGGCCCCGGGGCCGAGTTTCCCAACTTCCCTAGATTAGGATTTAGCAATACCATCTCCCATCCCCATAGTTTGAGCAATGACTTGATGCAACCGTAACCCGCATGGCTGTGATGGCCTCCCTTCCGCTTCAGAGCATGTCAGATAGCAGGGCCCTTTTTCCCCAAGATGGCCCGCTCCACTTTCATCTCTCCCTTTCAGCCTTAAAGAATCGAACTTCCCCGTTCATTTTCTCCCTGAAGTGGTCCAGCCCGGAGAGCTGGCAGGGGGAACCTCCTGCACGTGGCACCGGATACCAAAGGGGACAGAAGTCGGGGCTGCGCTGGGAGACTTCCAGTGTTCGGTGTATTCCTGTATGACTGGCTGCACTGATGCAGGTACGGGCATGAGACGATACAACCCACCCGCTCCCGAGCCCATCTGGGACGAAGCTAAATCAGTGGCAGAGCATCCGCCTTGCATGCAGAAGGTTCAGTCTCCGGGTAGGGCTGGGGAAGGGCTCTCCTCCCTGGCACCCTGGAGAGCTACTGCCAGTCAGTGTAGGCAACACTGAGTCAGATTGGCCAGTGGTCTGATTCGGGATAAGACGGCTTTCTATGTGCCTATGTTGTATCTAACTGTTATGTTACGCATGAACGCAGCTGGGACATTTTGTGCAAAAGCCAGAAGAGTTGTAAAAACCAGCCCTGCAGCTCCCACCGCTTTGTGAAGCCCCATGCTTCTGACGTTTCTTGAAACTTGCCTCCCCTTCCCAGAATGCTACTGGGGAATAGCCTGCGGATGGGCTGAAAACATGGGAGGCTTTTTAAAAACAAAATCAATCACCTGTTTTCACTAAAGGCGTTAGCGAGGGAGGCTTCCCTTGGGTGGGAAGTTCTAGAATTTGGGTGCCACTATTGGGATGGCCCCTCGTGGTGGTATTAACCAACCAAGGGTGCCACTGGGGTCACAAGGGCATGGAAAAGGATCACGTGTGAGTCCCAATTTGCCAGTTGAAGGCCGGTGTTGCAGACAATTTCAGCTAGGGTGTGGTGCCCAAGTGTGTGTGTCTCGTTTTCCAATTTTCTTCTTCCTCCCTCGTAGTCCTCAACATCAGTACATCTGCCCAACTCACTGTCTTGATGCCTCCGGGGTTCCAGCCTGGAGATTCTCCGGACCCTCGCTCGCCCGTCGCCTATTACCCATATTTCGACAATAGCTATCTGGTGGTGGCTGCCTCTCTGAACGGCGGCAACGTGATGGCCACGTTCGTGGACATGCTCGTTCAATGGATGGCAGAGCTGGGTAAAGGAATTCAAGATGGCGACATGGTTATCCTGGGAATAGATAAGACAGAGCATTTTTTTTCAGCCTGAGGGCCTCATTCCTTCTTGGTCATCTTTTCAGGGGCCACATGCTAGCGGTGGTAGGCAGGGCCAGAGGCAAAAGCAGGCAGAGCAGTGGCTGCAATCCTTCCCACTGTACAAAGGCAAGCAAAAGGCAAGAGGTTTCTAGACATATTGTCTCCCCATCCATGCAAGCAAGCGGCATCATCAGAGTTCAAAGGCGCATTCCCGCCAAGCCAAAACACTCAAGGACGGTGCAGAGCAGGGCTGGTGAGGGGCGTGGCTTGGAGAGTGGGGGTGTGGCCTGGGGAGAACCCCAAGGGCCAGATGGAAAGGCCAAGAGTGGTGCATTTGGCCCCTGAGCCAGAGTTCCCCACTCCTGGGATATGGGTTGTGGGCATTTTCCACAAAAGCCACTGTTAATTATATGCAGTGAAGAAGGGGGGGCATCGGGACTAATTATGTTGGGAGTCTTCCACTCCTCTCTGTCTGAAAGCCTTTCTCGAAGGCAAAATGCATCTATCATCCTCCACAAACCACAGAGCAGGCCCTTCGCCTGCCTTTTAAAAGAGCCTCGGAAGAGTGCCTTAACAATGCTCTCAGCTGCTACTTTTCCTCCCAACTGTCGTAGGATTTCAAGTGCTTTTAAGGCTTGAGTGGAATTGAGTCATTTGATCAGTCTTCCCCACCGCCACATTTACTGTTATCTGTCCCACCCACATGCCGAAAAGGACACATTCCCCAAAAAGCAACTGCCTCCTTTCCCGGCAGTCCTTTGGACAGATCATATTTCCTCCCGTAAAATCCTTGAATGTGAGTCATCCATACTGATAGAGCGCTAGACCCAAGCTGGCGAGCTAGCGTTCAAATCTTTGCTCTGTCTGCAGGAAGTTGCTTTCTCTCTCTGTCCCTCTGCCTGGCCCTACCTCACAGGGTTGTTGCGAGAATTTAAACAGAATAAAGGAAAACGAGTCACTGTCAGCTCCTTGGAATGGAGAGCAGGATGCTTATGTGTCCGTCTTCCTAGGTGGTCGAGACATTTAACTGAGAGTTAAAAATACCAAAACACATATGGATTACTTTATTTCCTATTTATTCCTGCTGTTCTCCCCGTAGAGCATCTAGTGTGCAGAGTGTCTTACATTGGGGGGAAGGGGAAATGCAAAATAGATGAAAGCAATGCAGTGTCAATACCAATGAAAAACAGAATGCCCTAAAAGGAATAAAGATGAAAGTCAATCTAAGACAGCAGAAAGAGTTATACAGAAAACGCCTGTCGAAAGAAATTAGTATTATCAAAACCATGTTTATCCCATTTAAAGATTTGAAACAGGAGTAGGGAACTGTGGCTTTCCAGAGGTTCTTGGACTCCCATCTCCCATCAGCCCCAGCAAGAGCGATGATGAGAGTTGTAGTCCCAACAACATCTGGTTTCCAGCTTGCTTTTTCAACCAATACTATCAACATTCCATGCTGCTGCCTCCTCTGCCTGTATGTTTTGAAAGCTTCTTTTGCGCTGCTGCAAATTGGAGGGCTGGCTGCTAGAGGGGATTGGCACTCGCCACCCAAGTTCACTTTTAGAGGGGTTGGTGTTTGAAAAATCTTTTATCAGTTGCCTTTCCAGTTGCAAGGTGCCTACCTACTTAGTCCTGCCCCCCTTTTATCTTTTTTTTCCTTTTGCAGGACTCGAAGTCCCAGAATCAGATCTCTACCCACGAATAATCGGTGCTGCCTTGGCCCAAACAGACACCGGCCTCACCATTTGCCCAACAGTCTTTGGAGAGAGACACATCCCAGAGAGGTTGGCCTCTGTGACAGGGATAGCGGCCTCTGATCTCTCCCTGGGCCACGTGACCAGGGCCTTGTGCCACGGCGTGGTCCAGAACCTTCACTCTATGTTGTCTTCGGAACACCTGAAGGAGGCAGGGGTCACGCGGATCTTGGCCAGCGGGAGCGCGCTTGGCAAGAACGAGGTGATGCGGCAGGAAGTGGAAAAGGCTTACCCGTTTCCTGTGGTCTACGGGAAAGATGTGGATGCAGCTGTGGGAGCTGCCCAGGCGATGCTGCCGAGGAAGTGAAGCCGGAATTACAGATGCCCCTTCAGCTCTAAAGAGGGTGTGCGGATATAACAGGACCCTGATACTCGGGTGGGGGACGAGGAGAGAGGGAAAGCACGATAGGAGAGACCCTTGAAGACCAACACAGCAGATTCAGAACAATCCCATCTGCCCACCTCAGTCCCCCCCAAAAACCCTAGCCAAGGATAGCCGTTGTCAACGTCACTGCAGCAGATGTGCACAACAGATACCTTTGGCAGCAGAGAGACAAACGCAGGCCGTAGACAACAGGGATGTGGAATTAGAGAGGCTGATTTGAGCTGGGGTCTAAATGAGGGGAATTGGCCTCAGAGGAAGTGTGCCTTTTGGCCTTCCTCACTGGAGCCTAATTCCTCACCACATGCACTCTCCAAAGGGGCCTTGCGGCAATGAGGAGGACTCTTCACTGCTGAAAGGGGGGAGGGAGAGAAAAGGCAGCGTGTCACTGCGACGCCCTCACACAAATCATTTTCAGGTAATTCCATGTTTCCATTGCTGAAAGGGATCAAAGGTTTCCTTTCTTTCCAGTCAGCCCTCACTCTATCCTAGGCCACCTTCACACAGGACATTTATTCCACTGTTAATCCACTTTAAACAGTCATGGCTTCCCCCAAAGAATCCCGGGAAGTGTAGCTTGTGAAGGGTGCTGAGAGTTGCTAGGAGAGCCTTATTCTCACACAGCTACAATTCCCCGAGCAGTTTAACAGTCAGCCCTTTTCCCCCAGAGAATTCTGGGAATTGCCAGCCTGGAAGGGGACTATGGCTTTCCTAACAGTATCCTTCACAAACTACACTTCCCAGGATTCTTTGGGGGAAACCATGAATCTTTAAAATGGAATACTAGTGGAATAAATGTACAATGTGAATGTGGCCCTAGTGACGGGGGTGGGGGTGCTGTAGCCCTCCAGATCTCTTCCGATTCCCAGGGGTGTGTGCGATGGCAGCAGTGAGCTGTGGGGCAGCCACCTCTTGTTTTACAGTTCATTCGGTTGGGTCAAAACCCGACCCACCAATACATTCCAGAATGAAATTTGGGAGGTAGGGAATGCGCCTCCCTGCTGTTCGGCATCCCCTCGTTCAAGATTCTGCTTGTCTTTGGTATTGCCCGGCTGCTAATGCCTCTGTTGCAAGTGAAATAATAAACGCCCCTTTGCTGCGTCTGTGCTGTGTCCTCCCCGTTGTCTTCTTCCGCCTCTCTCTTTTTCCGTGGCTCCTACGCTGCTTTCCAAGATGGAAGAGAAAACAGTTTGGGAACAGTGGCCGTGGGGGAGCCGCAGGATGGAAACGGCAGCTCTGGTGTGGAGATGCCACTTCTCTGGGTCAGGGGTGGGGAACCATCTTCATCCCGAAGGACGCATTCCCTTCTGGGCAACCTTCAGAGGGCCACGCATGCCGGCGATGGGCAGGTCTAGGGGCAAAAAGTAGGCAGAGCAACAAACAAGAATGTTGCCCTTGGGTCCCTCATATACTTGCACACCTCCACCTATCTTCTATCTGCTATTCAGGTTCCCTGCCCACAGGCAGAGCAATATCAGGTTGGACGGATCAGTTTGGTCCATTGCAAGGCAGCCTCCTATGTAGGGGCCTCAACGATCCTTCAGCAGATCCCACTCTGGGCACTGAAGCATGTGTGGGGGGGGTGTTTTACCCATCTGGAAGCACGGATCATTGATACATTTCCTCTCTGCCTCCCCATCAGCGCTTCCCCCTCTCCCTGCATCAATTTGATCTTTCTGTCAGGAGCTCATCCGAGAGCGCTTTGCAACAAATGGACAGTACATTTCCGTTGCCTCTTCCTGCTTTTTTTTAATTGTTCCCATGATTATTATCTCTGCTGTTTGTCTCCCCCTCCCCCCATTCTTTTTAAAAAATTGCTTATTCCTCGGAGAGCTCTTTGGAAGCGGGGCTTGTTTCCCAGCAGCATCTGAGACACCCGCCTGGCTTTAGGGATGGGGCCAGGCCATCACAGAAGCGGCAGGATCTGTGCAAATGGGAGGATGAGATCAGAGTCAAAACGGGGGGCCGGTTTTCTCCCTTTTAAAGCAAAGGAGATGCAGCTCAATGGT
This sequence comes from Rhineura floridana, assembly GCF_030035675.1. Taxonomy (NCBI): domain Eukaryota; kingdom Metazoa; phylum Chordata; class Lepidosauria; order Squamata; family Rhineuridae; genus Rhineura; species Rhineura floridana. The sequence continues at coordinate 17,648,083 of NC_084500.1, read as the reverse complement.
AGAACACCTGTTTTCCATGCAGAAGGTCCTAGCTTCAATCCCCGACATCTCCAGGTAGGGCTGGGAGAGACTCCCTGCCTGAAATCTCTCCCCTTTTTTGGGAGCAGGGTCCCTAAGTCTCCAACGTCCTATGAGCCAATCAGCATGAAAGGGGCATGTGCTAGCTGCTGAGAAGAGTCTCCTAACAGGCTTCCTTGTCCTTTCCTGCTGATTGAAGTCAATCAAAGTGAAAGGAGATGAGATAGCAACTGAGAAGACCCTTCTCAGCAGCTAATGCTCCTTTCATGCTTATTGGTTCCTAGGGGCGTCTGTTGTTGTGGGAGAAGGCATTAACAAGGATCTCATTCTCAACCCAGCAGCCAAAAAGAAAAGGACTGGCTCTATCATGAAGGGACCCTGCACTTCTGAATTTGCCACTGCGCTCCTGACACTCAGTTGGAGAGACCAAGTGTCCGACTCAGTCTAAGGCAGCTTTCTAGGTTCCTATGCCTCTTTCCCAGCCAAGTCTCAGATTTTAATGATTGCTCAGTCCGGTATGCCAGGTGTGAGGAACCCTTTTCAGGCTGAGGGGAACCTTCTGGGGGCCAGAGGGAAAAGTGGACGGAAGCAACGAATGTAGATTTTGCCTTCATACAGCAGGCTAGTGTCTACACGCACTTTCACACACCCCTCTCTTCTCCTTCCAGGCAGGGAAGCCTGCTGTATGAAGGCAAAATCCACATTCATTGCTTCCGTCCACTTTTGCCTCTGGCCCCCAGAAGGTTGCCCAGATTGGCGGGACCTAGGTTCAAATCCCTGCCTGGAATCACTGCCTGGTGACCTTGAGCCAGTCACCATCGCTTAGCTTAACCTACCCGGCAGGGTGGCTGTCGTAAGGATAAAAATGGTTCAGACCAGCTATGAAGCTGGCTGGGTAACTTTGGGCCAATCTCTCTCTGCTTTACCTACCTCACAGGGTTGTTGTGAGGATAAGAGGCGAGGAACTGTGGGATGCCTCCCTGAGCTGCTTGAAGGATGGGATATTACGCTCAGAGAAGACAGCCACTTGGGCCCCAGACAGAGAGCTGATAGCCATGATGTAAATGCAATATTTTTCCTCTTAGAGAGGAAATGTGAAGTGCCTGCCACTAAACTGAAAGGAGGGGGGCGAGGAATAAGATCCCAAGCCTGGCGAATATTTTGTTTGTTTGTTTGCAAAAAGGTTTGGTGGACTCCCGGGAATAGCAATCATTTCTGTTTCCAGGCCCAATTTCTCCATTACTGTATAACTCAAGTCCGGGTTGCGCTTGACATCACTGCCTGCCTATCAAAATTGCTACCAAATGGACCAATCTACCAGCAAATTAAAGAAGAAAGAGAGTGAAACCACCTGATTCCCATCACCCCACCCCTTCCAGCCAACGCCTAAAAAGAGATGATTTGAGTTGAGACACTCGTGCAGATGCAAAAGCTTTCCTGATCCTGAGTCCAGAATCCGGTAGCAGAAGACGGACCCTTTCAAAAGAGCTGTAAGTTCTGTGTTTTGCCTTCATAGGAAACTGTCTTATATCGAATCGAACCATGGGTCCACCTAGCTCAGGAATGCCTGCACTGACTGGCAGCAGCTCTCTAGGATCTCAGGCAGGGAGCCTTATCCCATCCCTGCCTGCAGATGCCAGGAATTGAACTTGGGACCAGCTGCAAAGCAGATGCTCTACCACTGAGCTATGCAGCTCTTCCCCTAAAAGTAAAGCAAGACTCCAGTCCTCATGGTTCTGAATTAAGGTTGATTTAAATAAGAACACAGGTAGCTGACTTATACCAAGTCAGACCGTTGGTCCACCTAGATCAGAACTGTATGCAGCAAATGGCAGGACTCTGCAGAGTTTTAGACTAGGGGGGCATTCCCAGACCTGCCTGGAAACACCGAGGATTGAACCTACAACCTTCTGCATGTGTGTGCTTGTACCACTGAGCTCTGTCCATTTGCTTGCTGTGCATGTATGGCTCCTGAAAGTCGGTTTGCATTTGACTTTTGGCTTCCACCAGTGGTTAGCATAAGCTGCACCAGTCAAATGCAATGAGCCGTTACTATCCTTAACTCCTCACCCGTCCACTCACACCCCCTGCAAAATGGCACCAATTATCCTGGCCCCTACCTTGCAGGGCTGTTGTAAGGCTTACCTGGAAAACATACAGGAAGCACTCTGAAAGTTTTAAATGCCAGATTAGAAGGAATTTTTAAAAAATGTATACGTAATGACTGATGAAAAAGCAGATTTTTAAAAAGTATTTAACATAATTTTCCTGCATTCTTTCTCAAGAGGTAAAAGTTTGAAAGTTTAATAATTAAAAAAAAAATGAAAGGGGAAAAGGAAGGGATGAGCATTATTTATTCATCCAATCAGGCTGAAGGCAAACAATAGTTTATAAAGAGATTTTAAAGATTTTACTGGGCTTTTAACATTATTATTATTTATGTATTACATTTATATCCCACTTTTCCTGCAAGGAGCTCAAGGTGGCGCATATGGTCCTCCTCCCTCTGCATTTTATCCTCACAACAACCCTGTGAGGTAGGCAGAGCTTGGAAAAGTTACTTTTTTGAACTACAACTCCCATCAGCCCCAGCCAGCATGGCACTGGCTGGGGCTGATGGGAGTTGTAGTTCAAAAAAGTAACTTTTCCAAGCTCTGGAGGTAGGTTAGGCTGAGAGGTTGTGACTGGCCTAAGATCACCCAGCAAGCTTCATGGCTGAGTGGGGATTTGAACCTGGGTCTCTCAGGGCCTAGTCCAGCACTGTGACTACTACACCATGTTGGCTTGTCGTCCCAATATACACAGGAATTATTATTACTATTATTATTTCTTAACGACCTTCACCATGAGGCCCCAGGGCAGGTTGCAACAATATAAAAATAATATGAATATCAGTTAAAACAATTTACAATCAGAAGAATAGGATGGGCCCTAAATTCTCTCTCTTGGATGTCAATGGCCAGGGTAAAGAGTTGTGTCTATTGAAGGCCAGTGAGGTTCTGTGCTAGCTTTTCCTATAAAAAGCGTTCTTTTCTGCTAGATCTTTTCCTCCCCCTCCCATAAAAGTTCATATACGATAAAGTCTAAGGCTATAATCCTAAAGGAGTTTTCCTCAGTGAGCTGCATTGAACAGAATGGGCTCATGGGACTGTTCACAAGCCTAAATTGTGATGTGTCCAGATCTAACCTAGACAAGTCACTCTCTTGAAGTCTACCAAGCTGTATATTGGGGACGGTAATAAGACTGGCCTACCTTGCAGAGTTGTTGTAGGGCTTACTAAGAACACACAGGAAGCGCACGCTTGGAATGCCATGCACGGTTCTGGCTGCCTCATGTCCAAAAGGATATGGCAGAGCTGGAAAAGGTTCACAAAAGCGCAGGAAGATCAAGGGGCTGCAGTGACTTTTTGAAGAAAAGGTTCAACATTTGAGGCTTCTCAGTTCAGAGAAAAGGAAAGTTAAGAGGAGACCTGACAGAGATGTCTAAGATTATGCATGGGGTGGAGAAAGTGGAGAAGGAAATGGATTTTGCTCTTTCTCTCATTAATATTAGAACTTAGGACCATCCAATGAAGCTGAATGTCGGAAGCTTCAGGACGGGAAAAGATTCCTCAGCGCCCAGTTAAAACTGTGGAATTTGCTCCCACAAGATGCAGTGAGGGCCACCAACGTGGATGGCTTTCGAAGGGAATATACAAGTTCATGGAGGATATATTCTCCATGGCTACTAGCTACAGTGCCTCTGTTTTGTCTCCACTGCCGGAGGCCTCTGAATGCCGGTTGCCGGGAATCCTAGGTAGGGAGAGTGTTGCTCAGGTCCTGCTTGTGGGCTTCCCACGGGGGCATCTGGCTGGCCACTGTGAGGATGCTCGACTAGATGGGCCCCTTTTGGCCTCATCCAGCCAGGGTCTTCTGATGTTGTTAGACACAGGGTTGCCTGCCGCTACATTCTACCCACTGAAATGAATGGGCCTAAGCGAGTCATGTCCAATAGGGCTACTCTGAGTAGGACTAATACTAAATCAACTCAAAGTCTCCTGATAACAAACCACAGTTCCATTCTGTTCTGCGCTGGTCATGCCGCATCTGGAAGGGCCATTGGCAAAACTGGAGGGGGACCAGGGCTGCGAGAAATCCTCTGTGGAATGGTTGAAACAGTTGGGTATGTTTGGGGCTGGCAAAGAGAGAGATTAAAGGGAGACAGGATTACTGTCTTTAAATAGCTGAAGAGCTGAGGTATAAAATGGAGCAGCCTGTTGCTCCTGAGGACAGGACTAGAACCAATGGGGGAAATGAGCAGAGAAGCAGATTTCAGCTAAACAATCGAGGAATCTCCCAACCACAGTCTCTCTCTCTCCTTTCCTGGAGGTTTTTAAGCCAAGCCTTGGTGACCATCTGTCAGGGGTGTTGTCATTGCATCTTTCCTTGCAGATCCCGCATTGACCAGGGGATGGAGCCAGGTGACCTCCTGGGTTCCCTTCCAACTCCTAAATTCTGTGATTCCACAAACATTTGGAAATATATTGTTATTATATAAACTGCCAAGCATGGTTGTTTTGTTATGCAATTGTGTCAGGGGACAGTTTTTAAAAAGCTGTTATAGAGAAGCTTTGCATCCTGCGTTTGGGGCTGCAGAAGAAGAGATTAAGGGAAGACAGGCTCGCTTCTCAAACCGTTTTTGTTTTTGTTTTCCTACTAGTCAAACAAGGTTTGCAAAAAAAATTGGGATAAGTCCACAAAACACGACCAGTGGATCTCTTTCAAACTGCCTTCCACACTGGACCAGACGGTGGGAGAGAAATGGGGCCGGATTTAAACTTGTTGTGGCCCTAAGCTATAACATGAGTGAGGACCTTCCCTCTTCAACAAACAATAAAATTTTTAAATGCAAAATGCAATTCAACGGAATTTGATAGTCACGTAATATAGGTATTAAAAATGCAAGTTATATGCGTGCACATTCTTTATTTAGGAGTTTGTCAAACACATAACACAACTAATTGCCGGTGGTGATATCTATTTTGGGGGGCGGTTATTTATTTATTATACAAGTTTTCATAGACAAACAAAAGAGAATGGAAAAGAATCCTTTGAATAAGCAAGCAAAACAGACTTTCACTCCCTAAAACAAAGGGAAATGGATGTATCGTTTCCAAAGTCAGAAGACAGAGATAAAAACAATTAAGGGAGTTCAGATGAAAAGACACAGTTCTAAAAAAAGAATCAAAGCAGCAGGCAGCAAATACTTGTCAGCATGAAACCTCTTGCCTTTTAAGATGCAATGGATTCAATTAAAGCAATTTAAGGAGCCAGCAATAAAACTGTAAGGAAATTCTGGGCCAAAACAAAATACAAGAAACTGGTTTCAAATATTCCTTGTGAATGCGGATTTTGCCGAGTCAGTACAGAGAAGTAAATAGATGTAAAAGGAAAAGAAAACTACATTCTATCCCATTCTATTTTGGTACTGGAAACCAAGAAAGGCACAAGAAGTCAGTCTGGGGTTGGGGTGGGGTGTGGGGGCTAAGATTGCCAAAGATACCCCCTCAGATCCACAATCTCACTTTGCCCAGAGCACCCAAAAAGATCAGAGGGAGTGTTGAGAAATGGTTAGTAAATTATAGAAGTTATCTTCCAGGATAAAGTCCTCTCACGCTCCAGGGGGTGCCCTCGGGTTCAGGTCCCAATCCCAGGACATACACACCTCTCAGCAAAACACCAACAAGGGCAGGGTTGCCAGCGCAGCGCGGCCCAACCAAGCCAAGGTCACGCACAGAGAACCAGCCTAGGTCCAAACCGTGATCCAGAGGCAAGGTTAGGAAAGAACCCAAGGTCAACATCGCAGGGAGTTCAGGCAAGGGTGCCGTGTAACCAGGAAGGCTACCAGACCCAGAAATAAAAATAGTGCTTCCAGCAACCAGGAGGCTCAAAAGGGAGACTTTGTTGTTTACTACACAGCACCCTATCCCCAGCTGGTGGTGGTGTTTCAGGGATTGCTTACTCGTCAGGTGACCCCTTACTGACAAGGAGACTCATGAACTGCATGATGACTTCTGGCCTGTAGAGGCATGCTAGGTTGTTACTCTCCGCCCCAAACGTTTTGACGTTGGCGTTCTCAAGGACGGCTCTGACAGTTCCTCAAGGGGATACTCAACACTGGTTCCCAGAGACCCTGCCTGCTCCTCAAGTTTCTTGACCTGTGGGGTGTCCTGTTCAGTAGTGTAGTGCCAAATGCTGAAGTGCAAGATCCCTTCATGATAGTCACACCACATCCCGTTACAGCCACGTCCCCTTTTCCACTCCATCTCCCTTTTTCTCCCTGTTGTCTCGCGAGTCCACACTTCATCACAACAGATGTCCCTAGGAGACAATCAGCTGTGTGTTAGCTACTGAGAGGAGTCTTCTCAGTGGCTGACCCACCTTCTTTCACTCTGACTGGCTCCAATCAGCACAAAAGGACAAAGACTCATGTTGATTGGCTCATACACAGGAACCTGGCTGAGACCCTGCTCCCCAAAAAGTAACGGGTCTACAACCCCACATAAGCCCAAATGACTACACCCCTGGTCCTGTTCATTCTCTGAGGACTTCATGTCTGACACTAGGTCAGGGCTAAGCATGACCGGTGTCTTGCCTAGAACCCTCTCAAATTCAGGAGTTGACATTATTCGTTCTTTTCCTGGGCTCCACGTGTTTTGTATTACAACTTCCATCAGCCCTAGCCAGCACAGTCAACGGTCAAGGATTTTGAGGGGTTGTTGCAATCCAGCAATATCTGGAGGTCACCAGGTCCAGGAAGGATGCTTTAATTTGTCACGGGACCTCAAAGGCGGTCTTGCTAGGTCAGGTGGCCTCAAAGATATAGTTCCTTTTTTTAAGCTTCCAGGGAGAATCCCAGCATTTGCCACAGCCTCGTTATCCAACATGTCGGGGATCTTGGGCAAGATGAGGAAGCTTGGGAGCACAGATCTGGAGGATTCTGACACGATGGACGATCACCTGGAGGGAGAGGAGTCTGCCGGGGGGACGCCCAACAGCACCAGGTCGACCAAGCACGGCCTCTTTGCAAGGCGGGCGCGGTTCGGGATCGGAGACGGCGACAAGGACATGGCGCCCATGGACTCCTTCTACCAGATGGACCACAGGGTCTCCAACCCCATCATCAAGTTCAGCCTCAGCCTGGAGCAAGGGAGGTGCAGCAACCACTGGCCTAAGTGAGTGGGTCCCACGTGGGTAGAACGCTTGAGTTACGATCGGGGTCCAGGATACTCTGCCCTTAACCAGACACACAAACAGTGTCGACTCAAGACTAGGGACAGGGGGAGAAATTCCGCGGAGTTCACATTTAGAGACGAACCTACATAATCCGCACTTTCGGAAACAATGCGTGAAGTTAAACGCAGACCCCGCTCTCCCCAAGCCACAACCCTTATCAGCCTAGTTCTGCACTCTCCTTTTGCTTTCCCTGGCTGGGAAGGTGTCCTTGAACACCCTGAATGGGAGATACAGAGAAGGGGCATGTGTGAGAACACTCTGTGGAAACTAGCCTAGTGTACAACAGGAACTTTGTCATTAATTGCTCTACTCGCTTTTTGCTTCCGGCTCCACCCACCGGTGGCCCTCGGCAGGTTGCCTGGAAGGGAATGTGGCCCTCCAGCTGAAAAACTTCCCCCACCCCTGGCTCAAGTGGGATGGGTGGAGCAGGGGACGAGGTACTCATAGCCTGAGCCTTCGATCGCCAGATTCCAGTAACCAACAACCCTCCTTCCTTGTGGCAGGCTTCTGTCCACGACCTCTATCGGGCTGCGCGCTGAGAAACCTTTCAAGATCTATGACCGGAGGAGGCTCTTTGACGCGGTGGCCAAGGGCGATCCGAGCGAGTTGGACGACCTTCTCATCTACCTTCTAGAGACTCTGAAAACCCTGACCGACGAGGAGTTCAAAGGTAAGTGGGGATCATGCCCCCGTCGCTTATTGGGAGTTGGGACACAAAGAGTCTCATCCATCTCGGCAAGCAAGCAAGTTCTAGCCAAACCACTAGAGGAGGAGGGATCAGAGCAGGGTCACTGAGGGGGGTGGCCCGGGCAGAGTTCTGAGGGCCAGACGGAGAGGCCTGGAGGGCGACATATAGCCCACAGGCCTGAGGTTCCTCACCCGATTAAGCGGTCTGGTTGGCAAGTATTTTTTTTAAGCAAAAATATTAAGAGCCAGTGTGGTGTAGTGCTTAGAGGGTCAACGTGGGAGACCAGGGTTCAAATCCCCATTCGGCCATGAAGCTCACTGGGTGACCTTGGGCCAGTCATTGTCTCTCAGCCTAATTTACCTCACAGGGTTGTTGTGAGAATAACATTGGGAGAGGGAGAACCATGTTTGTATGCCACCTTTAGCTCCTTGGAGTAAAAGTGGGATATATATATATTTAAAGCATGCCCTGAGCTAATTGGCATGGGCAGAGGCACTGGCCCTCTCCCTCAAGACCTGAGACAACGTCAAAGGGCAGTTTGACCCCTTACTCACCCACCACAGACAGCAATAGATCATGGCAGAGTTCTCTCTTTATTATGCAATGTAAAGAAACAAGCCTTTGCTGTGTGATGCTGGCTCCAGGATTTTTTGGGGGGGCGGGGAGGAAGCAGTGGTGTGTGTGTGTGTTGGGCATGGTATCCTCAGTTCCCCCATATCTTAATCCTAGAACTGGCAGGAGATGCAAAGCGCTAATTCTCTCAGGCTGCCTTTGATCATCTTGGGTACCTTTGCAGAGTGGAAACAGTAGCACTGTTAGAGCAAGTGCACCCTCTGCCGGTCATGGGGGCCCTAGCACCTGCCCAATCTTGCCACCCACTGGTGCTGGGACTGTTGTTGAGTATTTCCTTTTTTGTACCTTGATGGCTCACTCCCATTTTGCCGGGGTCTTTGGTTCCTACATGGGAACAATCAGCTCCAAGGCCTAACAGGTCTCCACCGCTGTTCCCACAAGGAACACTGGGAGGAAAGAATTAAGCAGCCTTTCGCTTTGTTTTGAGATGTGTGGAACAAAGGAGCTGAGCTGAGCTGCTCCATGAGGAATAGGGATCTGCAAGGCTATGTTGGGCCAGCTCTTCCTGGTGCTTGGAACGATCTAACTAGGTTTAATGAAGCTCACCAAATTAGTTAAAAAAAAAAATCTCTGAACTATACCTGAAAGAAGTTCCCATAATTGCCGGGTTAACTGAATGTGAGTTGAGTTTGTTTTGGGGTAGAATTTGAACAATTTCTCATTTGTCTTCAAGTTCATTCTTTTATATGCGTTTTTTAAAAACTCTTTAGACTCTTAGGGCCTGCAAGCATAAAGATCAAAACAGGTTGGAAAAATCATTTAAACAGTTCACATCCCGCTGTGTGTGTTTTGATGTTTTCTTAGTCTTCTGAAGTACATTGGATACAGCAGCACAGCAGCTTTTAACAGTTTGAATGCTGACATATATTTTTTTGCTGAGGCTCATCTGGATGAACTTAATTGAACTGTAAACTGAAAGTGGACAGAACTAGTTCGTTTTATAAAAGGGCTGAGCTGGAATTAGTTCCTTTTGGGACATGTTGAACTTGAACTAGAACGAGTTCCTTTTCAAAATTAATCTTCCAAGTTCTGGGTCTTCCCCGGCCACCAGCTCCAAAACCTCTGGAATTAAGGGGTGTCTTTGCGCCGTTCTCCTCTGTTAATAGTTTGTGTTTTTCCCCAGAGCCGGATACTGGGAAGACATGCTTGTTGAAAGCCATGCTCAACCTCCACAATGGCCGCAATGACACCATCCCGCTCTTGCTGGAGATTGCAGAGAAGACGGACAACCTGAAGGAGTTTCTTAATGCAGAGTACACAGACAGCTACTACAAGGGTAAAGGGGGGCAATGCGCATGGACAGTGGGATGTGTCATGGTGGAAGTTCCACATTAATGGTGCAAGAGGATAGGAACAGACCTTCCGTTAGGTCAAGGGTAGGGTGCCTCAGGTCCAGGGGTCTACACCCAGCCATCCAGGCGTCTATGTGGCCCTCAAGACTCTCTCTCCAGCAATGGCGGCTGGTGGCTCCATTCCAGTGAGGCATGGAATCCGCTCTGGGTTTTAGTCCAAGCTGTCCAAGGTGTTGAAACCAAAATAGGTTCAGTACCTTGGGCAGTTCCCTGAAAGTTCAGACTACCTGAAGCGGCTTCCACTGCCCCACTGACATGTGTGCATATAAATGTGTATATTATGGGAAATGCCAGTGTGGTGTAGTGGTTAGAGTGTTGGACTAGGACCTGGGAGGCCAGGCTTTAAATCCCCTCTCGACCAGAAAGTTTGCCGGGTAACCTTGGGCCAGCCACTGTCTCTCAGCCTAACCTACCTCACAAGGTTGTTGTGAGGATGAATTGAGAGAGAGGAGAACCGTGTACCCCGCCTTGAGCTCCTTGGAGGAAAAGTGGGAGATAAATGTAATAATAGATAAGATTAATTAATTATATTAGGAATGCTTTGCAAAAAAAGTGCATATTAGGATGTGTGTATTAGGACAAATTCACATACAACGCTGGTGAATGATCATGAGAACTTGTAAAAAAATAATTACAAACCCAAGTAGAAATGTGAAGCACTGGAATTAAAGTCTGAAAAACAGGAACCTCCCAAGACACCATTCCGTCTCCTCCTTAGGTCAAACTGCACTCCACATTGCCATCGAGAGACGAAACATTTACCTGGTAAACCTCCTGGTGAAGAATGGTGCCGACGTTCACGCAAGAGCCCACGGGGAGTTCTTCCAAAAAATCAGCGGGAGGCCTGGGTTTTATTTCGGTAGGTGATCTCTGCAAAGCCCCAGTTGCCAGCCGTGAAATTAATCGTATCTTTGAGACAGGCAAAATAAAAAACAAATGCTTACTATATTTTGATGCTTGCTATATTTTAGTTGTACGTATATAGGGGGTGCTACATTTTTGAAGGATAAATTGGAGTGGGTTCAGAGGAAGGGAATAATGATGGTCAGGAGTATAGCAAGGAAAGGTTGAAGGATCTGGGCACATCTAGGATCGAGAAGAGAAGACAGAACCGTTCTCTTCAAATCCTTGCTGTCACATAGAAGAGGGACAAGACTTGCTCTCTGCTCCCCTAGACAGTAGATAGTTCTAATGGGATTACGGATGTCAAAGAATTCCAACAGAAACAGGAGTGGAAATTGTTTATTTGTCCCATGGCCAGAATAAAAATCAATCCAGCGAATACCAATCGATATTCGCTGTTGTTTTCACTCCGTAAAAGATATGTAACTGATGATATTCCCACCCCCACATTTGTTTCCTTGGCATTGAAATGAACGGTGTGGAAATTACTTCAGATGTTTAACTTAGATCTAAATTCTGTCCATAATTATGTAAATTATGCAAAATAGCGTGGAGCGAAAGATGAGTATTTGGCAGAAACCGAATTGCAGTGGAAGAGGAACAGCACTGATTGTGCAAAATACAGGTTTGAATGGAAATCGCTGCCTTCTTACGTCCCTAAATGGCATCAAGTTGTAGGAGGGTAGATTTTGGATGAATGAAAATTCACGGGGGGAGGTGCAGTGGTCTGTTCTTTTGTTCTATTAGGTGAGCTTCCTCTCTCTCTGGCTGCCTGCACCAACCAGCTCAACATTGTGAAATATCTCCTGAAGAATCCATACCACCCAGCTGACATTGCCGCCCAGGACTCCATGGGCAACACCGTCCTCCACGCCTTGGTGGAGATCACCGACAACACAGAAGACAACACCAAGTTTGTCACCAAGATGTACAATGAAATCCTCATCCTGGGAGCCAAGATCAACCCCACCCTCAAGTTGGAAGAGATCACCAACCGCAGAGGGCTGACACCTCTGACCCTTGCGGCCAAGACTGGGAAGATACAGGTAGATAGGGCCTGTTCATGGGAGAGATTAAAGTGAATGTACAAATTAATTTGATATCACTGATTGGCAATCCGTATAGAGAGCTAGAGTGATTTTGTGGCTGAATTGGGCATGCCATGACATCTGTGGCTCAAAGCTCATGACAAATTCACTCTGTGGTCTTAAGCCTGCCACTGTTTTTTCAAACTTGGCTTCAGCAACTGCAAAATAGAGCTAATAACACTGCCCTGCCTTGCAGGGTTGTTGTAAAGCAGAGACCCCCCAAATTCTGCTGGCTGAAACACAGGAATTCCTACTAAAAACGAGAGGCACATCTCATTCTTGCACTCAACATCTTTTTAAAAACTACATAAAACCAACACCATCCCAACAACAACACCATGATTGTGCCCATCCCTGAGTGAAGTCACTGTTCAGTTTCAAAGGAGCCATGTGAAGAACAGTGACTCATGCAGGGGCGCAGTCTCACCCAAGAGTGTAGCATTTTGTGGCTCCTCTGAGTCAAGAGCAACTAAATGATCTGATCATGGAGAGTAAATGGCAGAATGAGTCACCTCTGGTGGAGGCTGCCTGAAAGGAGGACTGTTGGAATAGTAAAATCTAGAGAGACAACAGGAAGCCTCATGTCTGGATCGGCACTTTGGACTTGAAGAAAGTCTTTAATTCTATAAAATTATCTATTCCTTGTAGCTCACTAACATGTCTATGCCTCTCTCCACCTAGTTCTGGAATGATGATTTTCAAAGTAGGAACACACATAGCTGCTTTATGCCGAATCAGACCATTGAACCCTCTTGCATTGTCTATACAAGGGATGGCCAACATGGTGCCCTCCAAATGTTGTGCACTGCAACTCGCACAAGCCCCAACCAGCCCAATCAGTGATCAAGAATGCTGGGAGCTGTAGTCCACAGCACCTGAAATGCATCCCATGGGCTACCTCTGACCTAATACTAGGGATGGAAAGATCTGTGAATTTCACTTTCTTATTTTTCTTATCTTAAATTTGGTTCTCCACATTCCTGTAGCAATTTGGGGATTTTCTCGTTTTGATATCCTCATGAAAGTTCTTCAGCATTTTAGTGCGAATTTCTCCTAATAAATACATTTTGCATGCAGTGTTGACTATTGTACACATTTTTTGCAAGCAATTTATCCCAACAGAATGCATTTTTGTATGTAATTTTCACCAGTGTATTCATTCTGTGCACACTTTCCCCTAAAATATGCATTCTTTTTTTAAACAAAATTGCTCGGTTGGAGTTTTGCATAGCAAAATTAAGCTAAGTGAGAATTTGATACATTCAGCTTGAAATGCGAACTGAATCATATTTCTCACCCATCCCTAACCTACACGGACTGGCAGTGGCTATCGAGGGTCTGAGGGAGGGAGCTCTTCCCCCCAGTTGTACCTGGAGGTGCCATTGGGGATTGAACCAGGGATCTTCGGCTCCCCAAAGCAGTTCCTCTGCCACTGAGCTAAGGCCCTCCACGTACTAACATAGGAAGATTCTTTACACCATTTGTCAACCCAGCTACCACTGGGAGAACGGGATGCTGACTAGATGGGTCTTTGGCCTAATCCAGCAAGGCGCTTCTTACGCTCTCATGATTAGGTCTTTGCGTACATCCTCAGACGGGAGATGAAGGAGCCAGAGTGTCGCCACCTGTCCCGGAAGTTCACGGAATGGGCGTACGGACCTGTCCACTCGTCGCTCTATGACCTTTCCAGCATTGACACCTGTGAGAAAAACTCAGTCCTGGAGATCATTGCGTACAGTAGCGAGACGCCGGTGGGTTTGAGGCTTCCCCCCCCAATTTCCTGGCCTTCTGGTCTCCCAATTTAGAGGCTTTCTTGATGCCCCTTGGTGAAGTCACGGCTAGGGATGAGCGAGTCTGTCATTTTTGGTTTCTCACCGTTTTTAATTTTTCCAACCTTAAGTTCAGTTCTCCACATTTTCACATTGGTTTCCAATTTAAAAAAAAATCCTAATGAAAATTCATCAGCGCTGTAGTACCAATTTCTCCTAATATACACGTTTTGTTGCATTTTTAACCTAATATACACATTTTTGCAAACCAGTGTCTCCTAGTATAATTAATTTGTGTATGTTATTTTCACAAATATATGCATCTACATGCACAGTTTCCCTTCGTATATGCATTTTGGAGCACACTCTTTGGCCGCAGAACTGCAGTGCAAAATTCAAAGAAGAGCAAATTTCAAAGGAGAGTTTGTTTCGGTTTGTGTATTGTTTTGGAAAGTGCAAATTAGGTGGGTTCACCTTTAAATGCAAAGAGAATCTCCTTCGTCTCTGGTCATGGCTGATTTTTGAATTGGAGGCTTGGTAACTCAGATCTCAACTTTTGACCTAAGACAACTGTGCCGGTGCTAGAACTATGCACTTTTGCTGTTGCTGGGTGCGCAGTGCATGACTTTTGCTTACACACAGGTGCGAGCTCTTGCGCTCAGGTCCTGCTTGTGGGCTCCCCATTGGGGTATCCAGCTGGCCCCTGTGAGGACAGGATGCTGGACTAGATGGGCCCCCTTTGGCCTGATCCAGTTTTTACTTCGGAACCTTGACCTTCCATTGCTTTAATTCTCACCCTGCTCTTGACCTCCTTCTAGTGGAGGCTGGTCCATGAGGGCGAATGGGGCACTGCCCTCAGCCAGGCCCACCTGCCTGCATTTTTATTTAGAATCAGCCAGAGGATGGCTCTGCCTCCCATTGGCTCTGCCTCCGCCTACTGTTGGTCTCTCTGCCTTCCGCCCCACCACTCCCAATAAGCACCGGCTGCCACTGTTTTCTTTCTCCTTCCAGAACCGTCATGAAATGCTCCTGGTGGAACCTCTCAACCAGCTCCTGCAGGACAAGTGGGACCGCTTCGTCAAGCACCTCTTCTACTTCAACTTCATCGTTTACACCACCCACATCCTCATCTTCACTCTGGCGGCCTATTACAGACCAACACAAAAGAGCAGGACGGTTGTTGGACTTTTGTACCCTTGGGTTGCTGCCTCTTTCTCACCACCTGCCACCCCATTATGGGAGGACTCCTGTGCCCATAACTCCTGGTGTTCAATTCACCTGCTGAATTTCTGCCTGATATGTAGCTGTGAAATGCACAGGAGTCCTGCCAGGGGGCAAGGTGGGGGGATAAGAAAAAGAGGGAATGTCCCTTTAAAAGTGGGACCTGTAGAAATATTGCCATGCAGAATGCTCCTGTTCAGGGTGCCAGCCAGCCACTCCCCTTTTCCAGGTACTCTATTCCATTCCCTCCATTTCCCCCTGCCACAGCAGCCACTCAGCATTCCATGCCTATTCAGCATGCTGAGTAGTCAGAGGGCTACTTTTCAGGCTCTCCTCTACCCTCCTCTTTTAGGGTTTTTCCTATCTTTTGTACCCTTCGAGTTCATAGAATCCTAGAATAGTAGAGTTGGAAGGGGCCTATAAGGCCATCAAGTCCAACCCCTGTCCTCCTGATGCAAGCCTGTCTTGTGCGGGTTTGCAAGTCCCTTGGAGGCAGAGACCTTACTTTGAGGTTCCTCTCTGAGCCAGCCTGGTGCCCTCCGGATGTTTTGCACCATGACTCGCACCAGCCCCCAGGACAAAACATCCGGAGGGCACCATACATATTTATGTCCTATGCATATTTAAAGTGCCCTAAAATAATACATTTTAATATAATAATTCAATAGTGTAATCCTATGCAAAGGTACATGGAGATTAATCCCTTTGTGTTCAGTGGGACTTTATGTCCGAGGTTAAGTAGGCATAGGAATTATTGGTAATTTGTTTTAAACTGTTTTTAATAATGTATTTTATATTGTTGTGACTTGCCCTGGGATTTACTGGTGAAGGGTGGATGATAAATTTCATAATAAGAATAACTGGGGGAAAATAGGAACCTATAGTTATTATAACACAGGAGTGGCTAACCTCTGGCCCACTGGCCCGGTCAATTCACACACCCACCAAGCAAAACTTTCTGTATACCTCTAAGACCCCACCAATTTTGACAGAAGCTGCATAAAAATAAAAAGTAGGCCTAGCCCTGTGATAGGGGGAGACGTTATTAAATCTCTCTGCCCAGCCTGACCGGCACCCTGTTGGGGACGCCAATCCCCTCCTCCTTGGTCATCAGACCAGTCATTTGATGAGCAGGGAGTGGGGATGGAAACTCCCGCTCTTGAGCTGATCTGCATGGAACGGATGAGCTGAGGAAGGGGAGGTTGTGTAGCGTGTGGGCCCTGTTCATCTTTGTGTCATGTGTGCGCACCTGTCCATCTGGTATGTGTGTGTAAAAGTGCATGCACAAAAATGTGGAGTGGCCAAAGCCACTGCTGGCACGCCACCCCTGGAGGGTGGGCCAAGGGTGAATGTGGCCTGCAGGCAAAAGAGCCCACCCACAGTTAGCCGCCGGTTGTAACAGCTCAAAGCCGGACTCTAGGTTTTGGCTCGCTTACATTGTGCCCTTGTTGCTCACAGCCTCCCTTTGCCTTTCATCACATGACCAGCGAGTATTTGCGAGTCACCGGGGAGATGCTGAGTGTCCTGGGGGGCGCCTATTTCTTCTTCAGAGGGGTAAGAGCTTGATCACAGTTTCTCCTGATTTCAGGGTGGGGGGAAGAGGCTTAGGGAGCGCTGCGATCCTGCTTCGAACTCATTCTTGACTGCACACATATCTGTAAGTGCAGCAGCATAATGCAATGACTCAAGGGCCACCAGCCTGGATGGCTTTAATAGACACATTGGTGGAGGATAAGCCTATCCATGGCTCCTAGCCACGATGGCTATGGTCTCCCCTCCACTGTTAGAGGCAGTGGATGCCTCTGAATACCAGTTGCCGGAAACCGCAGGAGGGGAGTGCTGTTGCAGTCAGAGGCTCATGTGTGCCAAAACACCCCCCCGTGGGCACCATCTTGGCAACCCCTGCACTACAGCACACTGCCTGGCTCTCAGTGAATCAAGCCCCTTTTGACGCCAGCCTTCCCTTTGCCTCTTGGCTTTTCCAGATCAAGTATTTCAAGCAACGACGGCCATCGCTGAAGGCAATCTTTATGGACAGCTACAGTGAACTCCTTTTGTAAGCTTCTCCCATGCAGGTGGAGGTATTACAGTGAGCGCCAGCATGATGTCATGGTCAGAGTGTCAGGCTCGTGAGACCAGGGTTCAAATGCCCACTCAGCCAGGAAGCTCACTGGGTGACCTTGGGCATGTCACCGGCAGTGACCCTAACCTGCCTCACAGGGTTGTCGTGAGGATTAAAATGGGGTGTGTGGACAGAACTGTACATGCCACCATTAACTCCTTGGAGGAAAGGTGGGATAGAAAATGTAATAAATAAATAAAAGTAAAAGCTCTTCTCTCAGCCCAAAGCTGTGACGGTGACGAGCGTTTTGTATATGCATAATTCTCTATCTCTGTGCATGTTGTGCATGTCTGGTAAGTGCGGAGTGCATCTAGGAATGCAGGAAGCTGTTTTATGCGGAGGCAGACCCTTGGTCCATTTGGCTCAGTATTGCCCGCACTGACCAGCAGCAGCTCTCCGGAATGTCAGGCAGCGAGTCTCTCCCGGCCTCACCCGGAGATGCCATTGCAGCTTGAACCTGCAACTTTCTGAGTGCAAAGCAGCTGCTTTGCCACGGAGCTGCGGCCCATCCCCTAAACGCGCAAGATCGTGGTGTTGGACACAGTCACTGCTGGCATTCGGCCCACAGGTTAGCCACCCCTGGCTTTACACTCTCCCCATTCCGTTGCAGCCTTTTCATCGCCCTGCGCTGTGTCCGAGGGCCCTTCTGACGTTTCCGGTTGGAAGCTGTAGCAGAGGGAGCATCCTGAAGCTGATGTGCCTTCATGCTTGTAGCACAACTAGTGTATCCCATCCTGAGCCTCAAGTCTCAGCCATGTTGGCATTTGAGAGAGGCAGAGTATGTGTGCGCGCATATCCCGATTGTCATTACTAGGGATGGAAAGATCTGTCCGTTCTGGTCCTTTCAGTTTGCCATTTTTCCTGTCTCAGCTCTCCACATTTCTGCAGCAAATTCTGATTATTTTTAAACCCTCGTGAAAATTCTCCAGCATTTAATGCAAATTTCTCCTAATGAACACATTTTTGTAGGTAGTCTTCACTAACGTGCACATTTTTGCAAGCAATTTCCCGTCATATCATTAATTTTTGTTCTATTATTTTCACTCATATATTCATTTTTACCCACATTCCTCTGACACATGCATTTTTGTAAACATTGTTTGGCTGGCGAACTGCATTGCACAATCCGAATAAGTGCGAATTTCGAAGGATGGGTGAGTTTCGGTTTTCATATTGTTTTGGAAAGTGCGGATTTGATCGGTTGGGCTTGCCATGCAAACTGAATCGAATTTCTCGCCCACGCCTAGTCATTACCTGTCTGTTTGTACACACCTCTCCTTCTCTTGCCCGCTCAGCTTCATCCACTCCGTCCTGCTCCTGGGTGCAGCGGTCCTGTATTTCTGCAGACAAGAGTTCTACATCGTCTTCATGGTCTTCGCCTTGGCGCTGGGCTGGACCAACCTGCTGTACTACACCCGAGGCTTCCAGCAGATGGGGATCTACTCAGTCATGCTGGAAAAGGTCAGCGCGGGCCAAACGGGCAGCGCAGCGGGAATGCGACAGTGGGTAGATAGCTGGAGGAGGCCGTGGATCAGTAGGCAGAACATCTACCTTGCATGCAGAAGGTCCCCGGTTCAATCCCCAGCATCTCCTGGCTGGGACTGTCCCCTGCCCAAAATCCTGGGGAGATACTGCTGGTCAGAGTAGGTATAACCAAATCTGTACAAGGAAGCTTCCTAACCTGTCTGCCTAAGAAGCTTCCCTCATAGTGCTCGTCGTGCAATCAATTAATCTAGCGCAGTGTCAATCATTTCTTATGGACTCACCTTGCCCCTTGTTCTTAGTTGCTTTACAGCATTCACACCCCATCCTTTAGCCAAAATGAGTCCCAGAGCAGCTTACAACAATCAGCTCTAAGACGGTCCCTTGCCCTCAGGCTCTGAATATAAAAAGACGTGACAAGCAAGGAAAAAGGAGGCAGAGGGAGGAGGGATAAGCAAAGCGCAAACACAAGTTCTTAAAAGTTGCAGCTCTTAAAAGTTACAGCTGATGTCAGTGGTGGTTCTGGCTGTCCAGTCCTCCCCAGAAGCACTGTTTCCCCTGGAGATCAGGTTTTAATAGCAGAGCTGACAAGAATGTCAAGACCAGACATGGTCTTGACGTGGGGTTACCCTTGAAGACGGTCCGGAAACTGCAGCTGGTACAGAATGCGGCGGCATGCTTAATACAGCAGAGCCGTCGCCGGGACAATGTCACCCCAGTGTTGATGGAGCTACACTGGTTGCCAGTTGTATACCGGGCCCAATTCAAGGTGTTGGTACTAACCTTTAAAACCCTATATGGTTTCGGCCCAGCTTATCTGAAGGAATGCCTCCAGTATCATCAAATGTGCCACCAAACAAGATCAGCCTCACAAGACCTTCTCTCGGTCCCACCGGTAAAAGCAGCTAGGCTGGTGCGGACCAGAGAGAGGGCTTTTTCGATCGTGGCCCCCACCCTCTGGAACTTGCTTCCTTTGGACCTTCGACATGCCTCCTCCCTGATGGCTTTTCGCCGAGCCTTAAAGACCTGGCTATTCAGGCAGGCCTATGGGATCTCTGGGGTGGGTTAGGCTATTATGCTGTATTATTGAAGGATGGTTTAGATGAACTGATGTTAATATTATGATTGTTGTATGCTTATGTTTTATATTGTATTTTATATTGTGTAAGTCGCCCAGAGTGTCCGTTAAGTCAGACAGATGGGCGACTAACAAATAAAATTTTATTATTTATTATTATTTATTTGGTACCTTCTGCAATGCAAAGCAGATGTTCATTCAGGCATAGAGCTGTGGACCCTTCCCTTTGTAAATTCCCTTATTCCAAGCCCAAACGAGGCCCTGTGGCTACTGGTGAGTGAGTGGCTGGTATCTCAGGACGATCGCTCTGTCCTCATTCCTGTGCCACCGATCGCTAGGAATGTTAGACTCCTGACAAAAACAGGAGCAGAAATTACCAATTTTCACTTTTTTGTCCCCTGTCCAGAATGGAAATCAATCCAGCGGATGCAATCGGTATTCACTGTTGTTGTTGCTTTCACTGCAAAAATTATATGCAATTGATTACATTTTCCCATTGCATTGTCTTTCCTTTGCATTAAAGTGAACAGGGTGGAATAACGTAATGACAATGTGATTTACATAATTAATTATGTAAGCTACAGAACTCTGCCACTGCAGACAATGAGATGGGTTACATAGCTGTTGGCAGAAGATGAACTTCAGCAGAATGGAAACGGTGGTGCATGTAATGAATACACAGGGTTGGATGGAAAACAATGCCTTCTTACTTCCTGGAAATCAGGGCATCAAATGACACATTTTGCTTTCAATGTTGTGTCATGATTCTCTCTCTCTCTCCCCTCCCCCCTTTTTGTAGATGATGTTGAGAGACCTGTGTCGTTTTATCGTCGTCTTCCTGCTTTTCCATTTGGGCTTTTCGACAGGTAATGGAGTGGCAGTTTGGGATGGAGGGGGGCAGTAAATGAAGGTGAGCCGTATACATGTGTCCTGGCGCTATAGTTCAGGGCTGAGGAGAAACTGCTTGGGTTCTACTGGTATGATTTGCTATCTTTCCGATTCCTGATTTGATTAACAGCAGCAGCAACACAACGGCCTTCCCTCCCGCCTAATTAAGCTCCTGATGTCTAAGTGGCTGGGAGGCTGCCTGGAAGAATTTCATAGCAAGGGGAGAGAGACCAGCCTGGCCCCATCCATCGGCCAGAGAAGTAGCAGCTGCTCCAGTGCTTGCTTTCTGCTTTCCTCCAAATACCCTTTTCCTGCTGTGTCTTGTCATGTCTGTCAAGATTAGATTCCAAAGCTGCAGGCTGTGGCTATCTTTATCTTTTAACATAGATACAGCGCTTTCATTATGGTGATGATGATAAATAAGTCTAGTAATGATGACAATAATCATAACTCATGCTAGATTTGCAGTTGCATATGTAGGGCATCGGAATGTATAGCTCATGGGGAAGCAGTTGGGAAACTGCAGTTTATTCCTTCCCTCCCATGTCATGCCTTTTGCATACGGCTCAGGTTTTAAATCTTTCTAAGGGTTTAGAAAGGGTGGTTCATGACAGATGCTCTTGGAGGTCACTGATTCATAGGGTCGCCATAAGTCATAATCAACTTGAAGGCAAATAATAACAACAACAACAACAAGGGTTTAGAGACCAAGAGGACCTTTGCACCAATCTTAGAAGAGGAAAATACCAGTCACCAAAGGACAATGGCCACTGTCCCCAAAGATAGCACCCTCTCGCATT
The DNA here is from genome assembly GCF_030035675.1 of Rhineura floridana. NCBI lineage: Eukaryota > Metazoa > Chordata > Lepidosauria > Squamata > Rhineuridae > Rhineura > Rhineura floridana. The sequence continues at coordinate 17,626,766 of NC_084500.1, read as the reverse complement.
CCGTGTGTCTTTTCGTAAATACAGGTCACTTACTGGGTCAGTTTGACTTTCCTACAATAGGGGTGGGGTAGGTTTGCTGTGCTAGGGCTTGGATTATATTGCCTTCCCAAATTTCTCGTTATTCTTTCGCCCCAATGATGCCCACCACCACCCACCCCTGCTTTACAACAGCTGTGCTTAGCGATGGGCCAGTCTGTCCATTTCAGTTTCTCTCCATTTGTCCTTTTTGCAAGCTTAAATTGAGCTTTGCACATTTCTGCAGCAGTTTGTGATTTTTTTCTTTGAAGCCCTAGGGAAATCCAGCAGTATTTTTTTCTCCTATTTTTTGCATATTTCATATGCAATTTTGGTCTACGCATTTTTGCAAAACAGTTTACCCTAATGGGATTCATTTTCTGTATGCTGCTTTTACTAATATATGCATTTTTTAAATGCACACTTTATCTCAAATATATTTATTCATCCAGCAACCAATACAAACAAGTGAACAAACATTAAAACCAGTTGCGCTATAAACTGCTAATCAGCAAGCATTTTATTCCTTCCTTCCTATGTCATGACTTTTGCATACGGCTCAGGTTTTTAATCTTCGACCTTGAAAACTCAGGGTTTAGAGACTAAGAGGTCAATAACCTCTAGTGTCACTAACAATGCTTAAAAATTTGTCAACATTTAAAATGTGTTGGAGGATTGCCACGGACTGCGAAAAAGACAAATAATTGGGTGTTAGAACCAGAACTATCATTAGAAGCTAAAATGATGAAACTGAGGTTATCATACTTTGGAAACGTAACGAGAAGAGACAATTCACTAGAAAAGACAATAATGCTGGGAAAAACAGTAGAAAAAGAGGAAGGCCAAACCAGAGATGCATTGATTCCATAAAGGAAGCCACAGATCTGAACTTACAAGATCTGAACAGGGTGGTTCATGACAGATACTGTTTGGAGGTTGCTGATTCATAGGGTCGCCATGAGTTGTGATCGACAAAGGCACCTAACACACACAGGGGCTATCACAGCTTAAACATACTTGAGGGCTCCTACTGGGAGAAAGGACGGGATATAAATCTAATAAATAAATAAATGCTTTCAAAAGAACTCCATTGGCTCGACCAGGAAACCGTTTCAAAATGGGACGCAGCAGCCTGTCCCTGTCCGTTATGCATGCATTTCTGTGCACTCTGCTTAACTGGAGAAATTCAGAGAAGCGCAGATTTGGAAGGATGGCTGTGCTTCAGTTGTGTATGGTTTCGGTTCACCTTCAAATGTGAACTGAATCAAAATTTCTCCCCCGTTCCAAGCTGTGGTGACCCTCATTGAGGAAGACGACGAGGGAAGAGCACTGAATCAGAGCCACCACCTCTGTCCGTGGCAAGCAAAGTGCCGCCCGTCCTACAATAACCTCTTCTCCACTTGCTTGGAACTTTTCAAGTTCACCATTGGGATGGGCGACTTGGAGTTCACAGAGAATTACCACTTCAGGTCAGTCTTCATATATATACAGTATATAAGATTGTGTCCAATGCTAGTCCGACTCAGAGTAGACCCATTGATGTTAATGAACATGACTAACTTAGGTCTATTAGTTTCAGTGGGTCTACTCAGAGTAAAACTTAGCTGCATACAACCCAAGCCATTTTATTCAGATATTTTCATGCTATACCGCTTTCCAGTAAGAGTGTGCTTGCGATCACAATAGGTTGACATAAATGCTTAAAAACTGGGCAGAAATTACCACGCTAGAGTGTCACCCTCAATTCTTTTGCATCAGTTCAACCATAATATAAATTATAAGTATTACACATAGAAGTTAAGGAACACTCTTGTTATCTTTAAGAATAAAAAAGTGCTGTTCCTAACTCAGTGAGCCAGTGTTGGGCAGGGCCCTGGGAGATGAGGGTTCACATCCCCACTTGACCATGAGGTTCACTGGGTGACCCTGGCCCAGTCACTGTCTCTCAGCCTAACCTACCTCACAGGGTTGTTGTGAGGATAACATCAGGAGGGGGAGAGACATATTTGTGTGCCACCTGGAGCTCCTTGGAGGAAAGGTGGGATATAAATGAATAAAAAATGCACATATATATATATATATTTATCTTGTTACCGAGGCCTGTTTGCCCAGTACGTCAGCGCAATTACCTTGATTTCATAACGTTGCTGTTAGTTTGACCATGTTCAGCTGCTCCCGATGCTTCAGGTGGGTCTTCATCGTGCTGCTGGTGACCTACGTGATCCTCACTTACATCCTCCTCCTCAATATGCTCATCGCCCTGATGGGAGAAACCATCAACAAGATTTCGCAGGAGAGCAAAAGCATCTGGAAGCTCCAGGTTGGCCCGACTTCAGCTCAGCTTCTGTGTGTGTGTTTGTAACTTACTCCAGGTTAGGAACGGGAGGGCCCTGGAACATCAGAAGCTGCCCTTACATTGGGTCAGGCCAATGGGCCGTCTAGCGCAGTGTTGTCTACACGGAGTGGGCCGCAGGCAGGGGGATATTCCTATCAGAGGAGACGGGTGGCTTCAATGTCAGTGGGACAGTGAATCTGCTCCAGGTTTTAGTCTGAACTTTTGAGGAGTTGTCCAAGGTGCTGAAACTCAGGGAATTCAACCTGGGACCTTCTGCATGCAAAGCAGATGCTCTGCCACTGAGCCACGGTGCTTGCTAGCTTTCCCCAGCTGTGATATTGGTTACTGTACAGACTGCACACCTTACTGCCTACTGAAGATTTTGTCGCGTTGCGTTCATTGGAACTGGTTATACTTGTCCATCCTGGTGCCCTCCTGCTCTTTTGGATGTCGGCTCCCATCAGCCCCAGCCAGGACAGCCATGTTTTGAACTACAACTCCCATCACCCCACCGGCCACGTCCAGGTTTCAGGCTCAGCTAGGGCTGATGGGAGTTGTAGTCCAAAACAGCTTGACATTTATGGATAATTCACAACCCGTAATTATTATGGAAGACAGCGATTGATCCTTCGTAACAATGTAACCTGTTGGTCATTCCACTTACCCTGTATCCTTACATTTCCTTCCTCTCCCTCCTTCCGCTTCCCTGCTTCAAATGTTATTTGTACAATTAAAAAAAATAGCAACGGAATGCAAATAAAAGTTTTTGTTTTTTAAAATATATCTCCACCCAGCGGGCCATTACCATCTTGAACATCGAAAACAGCTACTGGAACTGCATCATCAACTCCTTCCGATCCGGGAAACAAGTTCTCTTGGGGACTACCCCAGACGGGAAGAACGATTACCGCTGGTGCTTTAGGTAACTCTCCCCGCTGCTCAGGTAGCCTTGGGATGGCAAGGAGATAGAGGCTGTCAGGCCAAGCCAAAATATCCGACACCTCCCCGCCCCCAATTGTGTAGTCCCACTCATAGGCTGTAAAAGTGTGGTTATTTTTTGGTTGATTTTCAGGGGTAGGGTGTGTGGAATTGATGGGGGAAACTTGCCAGACTTCCTCGCAGCTCCAATCAGCTGGTGGTGGCCATTTCCCCCTCCCCCCAGAATCCCCTACTTGCTCATGTTATTTGGAGCTGGGATGGAAGAATTTGTCAATTTTGATTCTCTCCGCTTCTCATTTTTTCCATTCTTAAATTCAGTTCTCCATATTTCTGGAGCAATTTCTTAAAAAAGAAATTCTCATGAAAATTCACCAGCATTCCAGTGCAAGTTTCTCCTAACAAACACATTTTTGTATGCAATCTTTTCCCTTAATGTACACATTTTTGCATGCCATTTTCCTTAATATAATGCATTTTTGCATGTTATTGTCACTAATATTTTTATTTTTATGCACACTGTCCGCTAACAGATGCAGTTTTATAAACGTATGTTTGGTTGGAAAACTACATCGCAAAATTCGGATAAGCGTGCGTTTCCAAGGATGGCTGTGTTTCACTTCTCATGTTGTTTCAGAGCAAATGGATTCATCTCGAAATGCGAACAGAACAACATTTCTCCACCATCCCTAACCTGGAGCCACATGCTCACAGCGTTCTGGGTTGTAGCAACTGGTTTTTCTTGACAGCCCCCCTGTAGTGCTCAAAGGGACTAGGGTCTCAGTCCCAGGGAATAAAAGCCGTTTAGAAAAACATTTACTCAACAGAGGAGGGTACAAGGTGTAGCATCGTCTCAGCCAGCACAGGGAGAGAATCAGCCTAGTCCAAACCATGATCCAGAGACAAAATGAGGCAACAGCCCAAGGTCAATATTTATTTATTTAACAAAATGCTTGAATGTAAAGACCTCTAAGCGGTTTACACAAACCATTAAAATTATCAATAAAACAGTTAGAAACAAGTCATTAAAAACATATTTAAAACAATTAGAACAGCTACTAACTAAAAAATATTGAAACAGATCAACATCTATGTGTCTGGAAAGGCTTGCCTAAACAAAAATTTTTTTTAAGCAGGTGCTGGAAGGAATACAGCGAAGGCGCCTGCCTGATGTCAATAGGCAGGGAGTTCCAAAGTGCAGCTGTGCTGCCAACTAAAACAGCACTTTCTTACAGGTGTAGAATGAGTATTATGGGGCATCTGTAACATCGTCAGCACTGGTTCCAAGAGACCCTGCCTGCCGACGCCTCAGTGTCCTTATGCCTGGTTCATCCTCAGAATCTGGCACCAGGGCAGGGCTAGGCATATCCCTCCAAAGAGGTTCTGTTTGCCAGGTGGCTATGAGGCATCCAAAAATGCAGGCAGCTGTGTTGATTGTATACTTACTTATTTACCATACATATGGCCAGACCAAAAGAGTACAGTGCGTCTACCTGGCATAATAGCTCATTTATTAGGACCAGCATAACTGCAGTTCTGTGCCTAGTTTCCTGGGAGTAAGCTCCCGTGTGAAACACATTTGAGTGTTAACAAAAAGATCTCAGCCAGCTGAAATGCAACCTTTCGCCTTTAATTAGAAATGCAAATAATCTTGCAACAAAATGTGACCGTTTGAACTGACAGCCTGAAGCAGGAACCCCATCAAAGGAAAGGATAAAATGTAATCAGCCACCGCTTGATTATGGTCCTCGTTCTCTGACTTCTGCCATGATCATCTGTCACAAAGAAGCTTGAAAGCCTTGTCATCGCTTCATTACCTTGGTCAGAGCAAGGAAGGTCTGTCAGTTACTCTGGCAGATGATGTCGTCCTTCCTGCTCTGAAAAATAAACAGAGCTGGGCTCCCTCCCATTCCCCTCCTCCACTACATTCCTGTTAGGAGGGGTATTGATTCACCCCCCTCCCCTTTGCTTCTTCTGAACAGGGTGGATGAGGTAAACTGGTCCACATGGAACACAAATCTCGGGATCATCAATGAAGACCCTGGTGGATACGATGAGGAGTTGAAACGGAACCTGAGTTGTTATTTCAAGTCTGGGAGAGGTGAGGAAATCAGGAGTATGGAGGGAGGAGGTATTCCTCGTTACCATCATGATTGGACATGCAATTCATTTTTTTAGAGTTCTGGTGGGGGAGGAATCTTAAGGTGCCCCCCCCAAATAAATGCCCAATGAGGACTGAAGATGCTCAGTGTCCACGGAATGTTGACTGTGGGGAGAGGGGACAGAAAACCAGGTGGAAGGTAAGAAGGAAATGGAGTATCCTGGAGGAAGGTCTGGCCTGGCGGGAACAGTAAGTGGGTACTCCACACTGCAACATTTTATTGCAGATCCCATTTGTTTTGTGTGGAGGTGTGCGGGGGGAAGGATATTGGTGGGTATCTCTGCAAGGAAAACTGGGAGATGTGGGGGTAAGAGGTGGAGCAGAGAAATTGTGTTTGTTGTTTATATGTTGGTATTTTAATATAAGTTGCCGTAGCTGTGAGCTGTATTGAGCTCAACTGTGCTGCTGAGGGGGAAAATCAGCATGCAAGTGTCAAATCGAATCAAACGCCAACCTCCATGTCAGTTTCAGGGAAAAACTGGAAGACTTTGATGCCGATCTTGAGAGATGGAAAACGAGAGGGGTCGCTCAAGCCCGTTTCGGAAGACGACGCGGATTCAGAAGAGCCAGCCGTCCGGAAGAAATCTCTCCCCAAGTTTGTCCAACTTTCTGCCTCCTCTCTTTGTGGTTTTAGCTCTAGATTAATTATGTCCTATAAAGGTGTCTGTTCCAACATGGATGTTGGATGTGGACAAAATTTGTATAATACGGAAAACTGCATACGAAAATGTCTGTATTAGGAGAAATCCACACTAAAACGCTGAAAAAAATTCATAAAGACTAAAAAAAAAAGGAATTCACAAACTGATATGGAAATGTGGAGTGCTGAACTTAAGAATGAAAAAATCAGAAATGAGAGACACAGAAAGGTCAAGCATCCCCATTCCTGGCAGTAACCCTTCTGTGTTAGACTCCGGAGAGCTGCTGCCAGTCAGAGCAGACAACGCAGAGCTAGGTGGACTGATCTGTCAGGTTTGGCTTCTCTCCATTTCTCAGTTTCCCAGCCTTAAGTTCAATGAAGCTCCCAATTTTCAGCTAGGTTTAAATTAATTAAACATTACAAATTTCTCCTCATTTTGATCTGGCATGAGAGGAGGGGAAAAAAACTTTAAATGACTCTAAGCTCGAGGAAGTGGACAAGGTGCTTGGAATGGTCCGGGCAACCACGTCTGTTCTGGATCCTTGCCCATCTTGGCTAGTGAAAGCTAGCAGGGCTGGAACCACCGGCTGGGCCAAGGAAGTGATAAATGCCTCCTTGAGTGAGGGAGTAGTCCCTAGTAGCCTCAAGGAGGCAATAGTGAGACCTCTTTTAAAGAAACCTTCCCTGGACCCAGATAATTTGAACAACTACAGACCGGTGGCGAATGTCCCCTTTTTGGGCAAGGTTTTGGAGCGGGTGGTTGCTAACCAGCTCCAGGTGCTCTTGGATGAGACCGATTATCTGGATCCGTTTCAATCCGGTTTTAGGCCCGGTTTTGGCACTGAAACAGCCTTGGTCGCCCTGTACGATGACCTCTGTTGGGAGAGGGACAGGGGGAGTGTGACTTTGTTGATTCTCCTTGATCTCTCAGCGGCGTTTGATACCATTGACCATGGTATCCTTCTGGGGAGACTCGCGGAGTTTGGAGTTCGGGGTACTGCTTGGCAGTGGTTCCGCTCCTACTTGGCGGATCGTCGCCAGAAGGTAGTGCTTGGGGAACATTACTCGACACCCTGGACTCTCCATTGTGGAGTCCCTCAGGGGTCGGTTTTGTCCCCCATGCTTTTTAACATCTACATGCAGCCTCTGGGTGCCGTCATCAGGAGTTTTGGAGTGCGTTGCCACCAGTACGCTGATGACACGCAGCTCTACTTCTCCTTTTCATCTTCTACAGGTGAGTCTGTGGATGTGCTGAATCATTGCCTGACCGCGATAATGGACTGGATGAGAGCTAATAAACTGAGACTCAATCCAGACAAGACTGAGACACTGTTGGTGAATGCCTTCCCCGCTCAGATGGTGGATGTGCATCCTGTTCTGGATGGGGTTACACTCCCCCTGAAAGAACAGGTCCGTAGTTTGGGGGTGCTTTTTGACCCTTCCTTGTCTCTTGAGGCTCAAGTGGCCTCGGTGGCACGGAACGCGTTTTACCATCTCCGTTTGGTAGCCCAACTATGCCCCTATCTGGATGGCGACGACCTCGCCTCAGTTGTTCATGCTCTGGTAACTTCGAGATTGGATTACTGTAATGCGCTCTACATAGGGCTGCCCTTGAAGACAGTTTGGAAGCTTCAGCTAGTGCAGAATGCGGCAACTAGACTATTGACGAGGACCAGTCGGTCTTCGCACATAACTCCTGTTCTGGCTCGCCTGCACTGACTACCTATTTGCTTCCGGGCGAGATTCAAGGTGCTGGTTATGACCTATAAAGCCTTACATGGCGTGGGACCGCAATACCTGGTGGAACGCCTCTCCCACTATGAACCTACCCGCTCACTTCATTCAGCATCTAAGGCCCTCCTCCGGGTACCAACCCATCGGGAAGCCCGGAGGGTGGTTACTAGATCTAGGGCCTTTTCTGTGGTGGCCCCCGAGTTGTGGAATAGCCTCCCTGAAGAGGTACACCTGGCGCCTACATTATTATCTTTCTGGCGCCAGGTAAAGACCTTCTTATGCTCCCAGGCATTTTAATCATTTTAATCTTTTTATCTTTTTAATCTTGTAATACTAATCCTTTTTATCATCTTATATTTTGTTTAATTGTATTTTGTTTTCATTGTGTCTTATACGTTTTGTGATTTTATTATTATGATGTATGTATTTTATCCTATTCTGTTTACCGCCCTGAGAGCTACTTGCTATGGGCAGTATATAAATGTAACAAAATAAATAATAAATAAAATAAAATAAATAATTGTACATTTTCTTTTCTTTTGTTTCTTTCATTCACAGCCCTGCCTTGTGATTTTTGGAAGCTGCTGCATCAGTGGAAGACTCCCCCCCCCGAAAAAAAAACCCTTCTGTGATGTTGGGGAAAGGAATCTGTGTGTGCGAGTGTGAAGCAACCAGCCTGATGCTTCGATTTTTGGTCTCTCTCAGAATCCCACGATCACCAAGCTGTTTGCCAGTTTATTTTTATTGAATTTCATTGTGCTCCACCTTTCGGTCCATCAGTATAATTGTGCAACCTGAAACTGAATCTGACTGGAAAATAGCAACACTCTGGAAGTGCCCTCAGTGTCCAACAGTTTCATTTACTGTACTTTGCCGAGTTTGAAAGGATCACAGGGACGTAGGAAACTGCCTTATTCCGAATCAGCCCATGGGTCCATCTAGCTCAGTATTGTCAACACTGAGTGGCAGCCGCTCTCCAGGGTGTCAGGTAGAGTTCTGTCCCAGCCCTCCCTGGAGATGCCATCGGGGATTGAACATGGGACCTTCTGCATGCCACGCAGATGCTCTGCCACAGAGCTATGGCCCTTCCCAGAAAATGTTATGCCATGGTTCAAGGAGGTAAGAAGCTGCCATATAGCCAGTCAGAGCTTTGGTCCATCTCGTTCAGTATTGATCAGTATCGATCCCGGGGAGTGAGCCTGGGACCCTCCGCCTGCAAAGCAGGTGCTCTACCACCCTTCTCAAATCTTTAATACGCAACTTCAAAGAATGCCTTAAGCTGATTGTAAAACAAACAACAAAATGGGATGAGGGCAAACGGATCGGATCCAAAGATCTACCTAGCAGTCCAGCATCCTGTTCTGTTCTCCACAGGGGTCAACTGGATATCTTTTTGGAATCCAAAAGCAGGGCACAAAGGCCCTCCCTTATTGTGTCACGCAAGTATCAGGGTAGACAACCTCTGAATATGGAAGCTCGATTGATCAATAACGTCTAATACCAGGTGTGTGTGTGTGGGGTAGAGTTGCATATTTTTAGTGCTCCCCTACAGCTCTGTTGGAACAAAAGTCCCATCTAGTCCAGCATCACATTCCCTACAATGCCGAACTATACTCCTTTAGGGAAGTCTACAAGTCTGAAGGCAATAGCGTTTTCCCTCTTTCCCCCCTACAATATTCAAGGATAACCTGCCTCTGAACTAGAAAGTTTCGCACAGCCACCATGGCTAGTAGCCATTGACAAACTTATCCTCCACGATGTAAACCCATCCAATACATTTTAGAACAAAGTGATGACGTCATCACTGTCATCATCTATCTTATCTATCTATTTATTTCCGCAGTCCTTTTTAAATGTGTTTTATGCCGCTGGGCTTTTGAAAGTGTGTATTGCAAGTAGGTTGCCATGGTTTTTATCGTTTCATTTACTTGCAATCTGTCCTGGGAAAGGTGTTCTTGTTGCCTTTAAGATGTGGGGACATGATGCACAAAGTAAACTAAAATATACAGATCTATCTATATATGTGTATTTGTTACTAATTTATCTCTGTCTCTGCAGTGGAGGCTGGTCCATGGGGGCAAATGGGGCGCTGCCCCACCAACCTCAGTCTGCCTTTTGCCAACCCCCGCCTGCCTACCTTCTTACTTCAACCACTCCAAGGCTGTCAACTTCCCTCTTCTCCTGAGTCTCAGTATTGCCCCTAGCAGAACTCAGCAGGGAAGGGGACAGGGATAAAACCAGGATTTGTTGGCTCTGCCTGTCATGAGCTTGGACTCCACCTGTCATTGGCTCTGGATCTGCCTGCTGCTGGGCTCTCTGCCTTCCGCCCCACCAGTCCCAATGAGAACCATCCGCCATTGTTTCTCTGTATGAACCAGTAGCTATTCCCTGGGGAAGGGGATAGTGCCTCAAAAAAACCCCCTCCACTGTTCCCATCGAGCCCAAGCAAGGCAAAAGGGGATTGCTCACTTTCAATTGTATTTATGTCCAAACAGTGGCAGATTACATTCAAACATCTCTTCCGAGTCCATCTTCCCCCAAGCTGCTGTGACAGCATAACTATCTCACCCTTCCCAAGTTTTAGTGGTTTCAAGGAGAGCTTGGAAAAGTTACTTTTTTTTTTGAACTACAACTCCCATCAGCCCCAGCCAGCATGGCTACTGGATTGGGCTGATGGGGAGTTGTAGTTCAAAAAAGTAACTTTTCCAAGCTCTGGTTTCAAGGCAGGGAACAGAGTCGTCCAAAACTGGTTGGGTTGCAACGCACCGCCAGTCATGTAGTGGCAAATTCAGAGCTGCAGGGTCCCTTCATGATAGGCACACCCATACCCCTTCCCCCCTTTTTATCTTTTGCTGCTGGCTTGAGAATGAGATCCTTGTTCATCCCTTCTCCCACAATAACAGACCTCTCTAGGAGCCAATCAGCATGAAAGGGGAGAGTGCTAGCTACTGAAAAGTCTTCTCAGTGGCTAACTCACCTCCTTTCACTCTGATTAGCTCCAGTCAGCAGGAAAGGACAAGGAAGACTCTTCTCAGTGGCCAACAGACTCCCCTTTCATGCTGATTGTCTCGTAGGATGCTGGAGATATAGGGACCCTGCTGGGACCCTGCTGGGACCCTGCTCTCCAAAAGGTAACGGGTCTAAACCATCCCCCCCCGAGACCCTGGACGACTACACTCCTGTGCACCACTCCACACCCCTAAGAGCCTGGGCTGCTGGATCAGGCCAGAGGCCCATCGTAGTCCAGCATCCTGTTCCCACAGTGGCCAACCAGCTGCCCCAATGGGAAGCCCGCAAGCGGGACCTGCGCGCAACAGCAACTCTCCCTACTTCTGATTCCAGTGCTTGGAATTCAAAGGCCTCTGACAGGAGGCAGAACATAGTCATCACAGTTGTGCCGGCTGGGATTGATGGGAGATTTAGTCCAAAACATCTGGTGGGTGCCAGGTTGTGGAAGGCTTATCCACACCCTTTACTAGAAGAAGCCCCTTTAAAAAAAAACTCTACTAAATTTTTAATTCAGACAAATATATCTGAGAGAGCTCATTCCATATGGTCTTATTTTGCATCTAATTTATGCCTTGTTCTGCAGTCTGATCTGTCATAGAATTCTGTGAATTTTAAACTAGCTTTGCCAATATATCCACAACAGTTGATAGACCACAGATTTTTTTTACTAGCCAGCCTGCCGGCTTGCACATACCATGTTAGTCATTTGTATCACCTCAATGGCTACGAAGACAAGAAAGAATCTGCTCTTCTCCAATTAAAAACAGAAGTGTTTGTGACGGGTTGCCTGAGGGCGATTATTATTCACCACAGGCGATCAGGCAGTTGACTATTCACAAAGCCTGCTCTAAATAATCACGTCCTCATGCAACCTGGCAATTTAGGGATTTAGCTTTTTAAAAGAGAGGCATTCATACATTTCTCCAACCTACCCAGGATGAATAAGCACCAGAGAACTACCCTCTGAGAAAGTACAGAGTGCAAGGCTTTAATTGTGGAGAAAATGGAAATGGACTGCCTTCAAGTCGATTTCATGAATATTCATAGGGCTTTCATGGTAAGCGGTATTCAGAGGGGGTTTACCATTGCCTTCCTCTGAGGCTGAGAGGCAGTGACTGGCCCAAGGTCACCCAGTAAGCTTCATGGCTATGTGGGGATTTGAACCCTGGTCTCCCAGGTTGTAGTCTAACCACTACACCACACTGGAAACAATTGGTAATCTCCATATGTTAGGAACTAGAAAGGAAAGCTTCCACATCTAAAGCTTCCAGGATACTTCCAGGCAGATTTTAAGCTCTGCCATCAGGGCTACTGTCAGATGGTGGGGAAGGCATGCTTTCTATAGGTTGCCAAGACCCATTGCCGAAACAGCTACCACATCAAGAATGTAGTCATCTGGGGTCCCAGGGGGTCTTAGACCCCTTACTTTTTGGGGAGCCAGGTTTCAACAGGGCCCCTATGTCTCCAGTATCCTATGAGGCAGCCAGCATTAAAGCGGAGTGTGTTAGACACTGAGAAGAATCCCAGTGAGGGTCAACTGCAAGCCAGCATGTATTATTTCCTACTTCTAAAAGCCAAGACAAGTTGTGGAAAGTGAGAAGTCTGTAATTGTAGAAAAAGAGACAGTGAATCCTGATGATAGCATCCCATTGAAATCATAATGCAGTCTGGTAGCAGCGGGAGTTCAATGTGTAAACACTGGATTCAGTATTTCAAGCAGTATCTCTGACAGTGAAAATGGACAGTCAAATGGTGACAGTGACAGAGAAGCAGAAAGCAGCATTCAAGGCTGGTCCGATTATTCTACAATTTTAGAAGACTGTAGAAGGAGGCGTGGCTGTGATTATCATGAAAGCACCCTGCACTTCTGCATTTGCAGCTACACTACAGTACCACATCCTCACTTTTGCACCCAGGCAAATAAGAGGCAGCAGAGAAGAATTGTCCCTTTACACACTGTATCATTGCCAGGTTTAAGGGGGCTCACTGAGGATGCCTTGTCCGTTGCTCCTCAAATCTTACAGCCAACACTGTCTAGATACTCTTCTAGAACCAACATTTAAAAAGTTACATGCCTCAGGCTCAGGGGCCAAATATAGCCCTCTCAATCCGACCCTTGGGACTCTCCCCAGGCTATACCCCCTCCTTAACCCACTTATAACAATAAGTTTCGCTCAAAGACCCCACATTTGGGATGCAGGAGAAAATCGATTCTGCATGTACTTAAGGGCAAATTGCGCTAATTTGCACTTTTCCAAAACCATACCTGAACCGAAATGCAGCCATTCTTTGAAATTTGCATTTCTCTACTTTTTGCAATACAATTCCCCAGCCAAGTATTTTGTAGAAAAAGGCGTATGCTGGGGATAAAGTGTCCATACAAATGCATATATTCACGAAGAGAACGTACTGTCAATGTCCTGGCCCAACCCGTTGCAATCGGATCCAGACTCGCTGGTATATCTTTCTCCAGTTTAATGAAAAACTCCAGCTTAGTGAGCTTCATGGGTCAGCTTACAGGTCACACAAGATTCTGCAACTTTACATGGCATAACTAGGCATGACTACTCAAAGCTAAGATGTGGTTGCAGCAATTAGACACCCCCCCCTTACAACCCTGAAGTAGGCTCAGGCAGGCTCTTCCTACTTGTGTGAGGAAGGTGTCACAGAATGGGAATGCGTGTGCATGGGAGCGCTCCTTCGAGGCGGGAAAGTGGGGGCCAGCTGAGCCACAGTTGTCTGCATCTCTGGGGCAATGGGAGCAGTGGCGCATCATCGAGATCTTCCTCCTCTGGAGGTGTGGGCAGCGGCCCAGGAGAAGAGGGAGGGTGAAGAGGAGGAGAAGGGATGGCTTCCTGACCAGCTGGTGTCCCGTCTGTTGTAACTGGAGCTACACAGGAGGGGCTGTTGCTGTCAAAAGCACTGAAACCTACTGCCTCAGCACTTCCTGGTTGTACGTTGCCAGGACCCTTCCCTGGGCCCCACTCAGTATCTTTGTCCTTCATTACTCCTGGACCGCTCTGCAGGGCTCATGACAGGGGACATTGCTTTGCAAAAAAATGTGTCTATTAGGCAAAACTGCATACAAACAGGTGTATATTAGGAGGAATTAACACTAAAATGCTGTTGATTTTTCACTTTAAAAAAGAAAAAGAAAAATGGCAGACTGATGTGGAAAATGTGGAGAACATGGGAAGCTGTCTTATAATGAATCAGACCATTGGTCCACCTAGCTCAGTATTGTCCACACTGACTGGCAGCAGCTCTCCAGGCTTTTAAACAGGGGGCCATTGCCAGCCGTACCTGGAGATGCCATTGGGATTGAACCGGGGACCTTCTGCAAGCAAAGCAGACGCTCTGCCACTGAGCTACAGCCCTTCCCTGAGAACTGAACTTAACACAGAACCAAACGTGTATCTCTGCCACCAATAAGCTGCATTTACTGTCTCCCGCCACAAAGATCATCTAACCAAATGTCACAATCACAATCACAATCCACCTCATGCCCTGAAGGTCTAGGCTCCAATCCCAGGAGGTATAAGCCAGCGGCACAGACAGGGCTGCTGGTGCAGTACAGCCCAAATCAGCCAACTTCAAACACCGGGAATCGGTCTAGAATCGATGATCCAAATGTGATCCAGAAGCAAAACAGGAACCAGTCTGAGGTCATTATTGCAGGGATTTCAGCAAGGCAGGAATCCTGTGTTGTCTCCAGGAAATATTTATTTATTTAACAAAACGTATACACTACTTTGCTGTTAAACCCCCCCAACTCTAAGTGGTTTACAAGAAAAATCAACATTGATAAAACAGTTAAAGAGCAATTACAACATTTTAAAAAGAAGTAAAACAGCAAAGACTATAAAGATTAACATACATCAACGTCTACGCGTCTGGATAGGCTTGCCTAAACAAAAATGTTTTTAGGCAGGCACCGAAAGGAATACAATGAAGGCGCCTGCCTGGTGTCAATATGCAGGGAGTTCCAAAGAGCAGGTGCTGGCGCACTAAGAGAATGATTTCTTAGAAGTGCGGAACAAGTATTATGTCGCACCTGTAACTAGACGGTTCAGAGGGAGACCTTATATATTCTGGCCTCCCAGCTGCTGACAGTGAAGGCATTTCAGGGACTGCTTACTCACCAGCAGACCCCTTACTAGGAATGGGTGAGAAATTCAATTCAGTTAGTGTTTAAAGGTGAACCTACCTAATTTCCACTTTCTAAAACAGTGTGAAAACTAAAACAGCCATCCTTAGAAATTCACGCTTTTTAAAATTTTGCGATACAGTTCCCCGGCCAAGCAATGTGGAAAAAATGCATGTACTAGGGTAAAGCGAGCATAAGAATGCAAGTATTGCCAAAAATATCATACAAAAATGTGTTATATTAAGGAAAATTTCTTTGCGGATGTTAGGAGACATTTGCACTAAAATTATACATTTTCATGAGACCTTTTTTTACAATGGCCAACTGACAGAAACCGAGAAAACCCCAAATTGACAGATTTGCCCATACCTACCCCTTACTCACAAGCAGATAAACAAGTCTGGATTCATAAACACATATCATGACGTCAGTCTTTGACCTGGACTTGAACCTTTTGGCGCTGGCATCCTTCAGGACTAGGCTGCTGCTGGTGGTTCCACCTCCTCCTTTGACAGCTCCAGGGGTTCTCTGAACTTATGAGTGTGGCAGGCAGCTATGTTGACTGCATACTTACAGACACACACACACAGCAAAAGTGTACAGTATGTCTACCTGGCATAATACCCAACTGATTAGGACCAGCATAACTGCAATCTTATGCTTAGTCTTCTAAGAGAAAGTGCCCTTGTAAAATACACTCGAGCTTTAACAAAAAAGATATTCAGCTAGCCGAAATGTAACCTTCAGCCTTTAATTAGAAATGCAAATAATCTTGCAACAAAGGGTTCCCATTGGAAGTGCTAGACCATGAAGCAGGAACCCCATCAAAGGAAAGGAAAGAAGGCTCTAGCCTTGGCATAACAACTGCCTGAAATTTCAGCACAACAAAAAACAGCCAAAAAAATGGCAAGGTGTTGAGGAGGGGGTGGAAGTCTACATAACAAATCCCTTTCCCCCTCATCCCAATTGCTAATGTTGCAGCAAAGGACTGTTCCCCCCCCCCCAAAAAAAATTGGCCTTGGTAAGCATCACAAAAATCCCTTGACAACAACCAGAGTAATTAAAAAGGCAAGAATTTCTCCACCCGATTCTACTGGAAGGACCAGATTTTTAATCACCTTCTGTCTCGTGGAAGAGTGGTATTGGACACTTGGGACCCCACCCTTTTCCTCGCATGCCTTATGATGATGCTACCTGCCTGCAGCTGGAGACGGTTAAGCTCTGCATGAGCATCCTTTTCACTTCTGACTCACAGCTGGCAATGGGGCATAAATCTTTCTCTCCATGAAATGGGTATGAGGCACCCTACTTTTGGGGAAGGTATGTGGCCAGAGGCTGGGAATCAGCAATAGACCCACTGGGACAGGGGGCTTGTAATTGGGACTTTGAGTAAGCTTGAGGCTGTCACCATTGGACTTCAGCTCTAAGACTGGGCTAGGCGGAGGGCTGATGTTTGGGGTGCCAAGCCAGCCAGCCATGCCCTTTTCCAGGGTACTCCATTCCATTCTCCCTCCCTCTTCAGTTTTCTGCCTCTCCCCGCACAAGAGGCACTCAACGTTCCCTGGCATGCCCAGCCCTTTTTAGGCTGTTTTGGAGAGTTGCTTCATTTTGTTGACCTGTTAGTTCCCCCCCCCTCTGAAATACTGTTTGTACTTTTGCAATGGTGGGGTTCCTTGGCTGATGCAAATGGTGGGGTTCCTTTGCTGATGTCACCTTGTATAGCCCCCCCCTTAGTTTTGCAGGCTCACTGATTAATCTGTTCTTGTTCATTGATCAACCAGTTAATCCAACAAAGGTAGGGGTGGGGGAACCTTTCTCAGTCCAAGGGCCACATTCCCTCCCAGTGGCCACATGCTATTGGTGGGTGGGGGCCAGAGGCAAAAGTGGAAAGAACATGAAATTCTCCCTTTTTACAGTAGCCTAGTTTCTACAGGTAGTCACACATAGCCTTCTGTATCCTCAGTCCAGGCATGCAAGAGACGTTATCAGAGTTCAAGCCCACACTCCAGACAGGCGAAAACTCTTAAGGAGGATGTCAAGCAGAGTCAGTAAGGGGTGTGGCCTGGGGAAGGGGTATAGAGTAGGAAGACAAAGAGGCTTGGAGGGCCACATCTGGCCCCTGGGTCTGAGGTTCCCCCCCCCCCGAACTGAGGGTTGCGTCTATATATGTAATAAATAAATACTTTTTGTTTGTTTGTATATGTTTTTGTATTTTTATTATGATATATTGTATTTTATCTTGTTTGTTCACCGCCCTGAGAGCTATTTTGCTAAGGGCGGTATATAAATTGAAATAATAAATAAATAAATAATAAATAATAATACAGCTCCTAGCAGCCCAGAACAAACAGGGACTTCCTGGTGTCACCTTCACACTGTTCCTTCCTGCAACACCAGCTCCTGCCTCCAAGTTCCGGAACTCTCTCAGTGATGCTTGTGGTGCTAATGAGGAAAGAGGTCCTCTTTGTTGTCACCATTACAAATCCTTATGCAACTTCCCAATAACTAGACCGTGTTGCCATAGGAAGAAATGGCAAGTTATGTATGGCTGGCTATATGACTGAGCCAGGACCTTAGCAGGGAGAGAGTTCTCCCAAACCTCACTCAGCCATCCCTTTCAATTGCTCCACTTCAAAGAGACAGAGAGATGTCTGTCTCACAGTGGTGTCTGATACCCATTGGGGATGGTAGGGCGGAAGGTGACGAGCCCGACGGTAGGTGGAGCCAGAGCCAATGACAGACAAGAGCCAGAGCCAATGACAGGCAGACCCAACTAATTCTTGTTTTGTTCCCATCCTCCTCCCGGCTGAGTTCTACAAGCGGCAATACTGACGCTAAGGAGGAGGCAGCTGACAGGCCTCAGGACTGGTTGTAAATAAGAAGGCGGGCAGGTTGGGGATTGGCTGAAGGCAGACTGAAGTTGGTGGGGCAGAGCCCCATTTGCCCTTGTGGACTAACCTACACTGCTGTCCCACCGGCAATGGTTGTGTCTTGTTACAGGATGAGGTGTTGCTGCTGGACATCATATATATACACGCACACAATGCCATCCGCAGAATTCTCAAATCTCACCTGTGCCATGAAGCTAGTAGGTGATGTTAATGTCACATTGCTGGCTACAACCTTTTAAAAGCTGATGCCACGGGGTACCCTGTGCAACTCTCACCTCAATTATACAACACTCATGCTGTTCTAGGTTTCCATCCTCGGTCGACACCCTCTAGACCTCCCTCCCTCCATGCACTTGCACGTAGAACCCTACGACCATATTTTCTAGTTTCTTTGAACATTTATATCTCACTTTTCCTGCTCATAGGAACTGCCCAAGGTGGTTTAGGAACATCAGAAGAGCCCTGTAGCTTGATTAGGTCAAAGGGTCTAGTCCAACATCCTGTTTTCTCAGCGACCAACTTAATGTCTCCAAGCAGGACCTGAGCACATCAGGGTTCTCCCCCTTTGTGATCCCCTGCAGCTGTTTTTCAGAGATGTACTGCCTCCGACAGTGGAGGGATAACATAGCCATCATAGCCTACTTTTGTCAGTCCGGAATCTTCCAACATTCAGCATCATTGGATGTCCACAAATTCCAGTATTCTCCTGTCTCTCTCTCCCTCTCTGCTTCAGTTCCCTCCTTTCATTCCAATCTGCAGTGTCTTGTAAGAATAACAATAGTGCCCTACCTCACAGGGCTGTTGTGAGGGATACGTGTGCTAATGGCTGTGAAATACTTTCAACTTCTGCTCTGTTATTATTTGGACAGAAAACTAATTGACTCTGGCCTACTCCTGACAAATCCAACCATGATATAATTAGACACTTTCTTTCACTATAACCGTTCTTGTTTGCCTATAAAAGGAGAGAGAGAGAAAAAAAGAAATCAAAATGATGAAAGCTCTCTGGCTAGTTTTGAGATAATGTTCAGGTGTCCTTAACTCATCATCGTAATGACTCAGCCTCTTTTACATGGATAATTGTCGATGGTGGTGTCTTCCGCCAGCTCTGAGTAGTCAAGAAATTTGTGGTCTAGCAAGTTTGTCTCTCATCGTGGCCAACCTGTGCATCCTGTGTAATCCAGTACAGTTGAGAAGCACCTGAATGCTATACTTATCTAGGGAAACTGCACCCAAGTCAGCCGACGGATGTGTCTCTGCCTCACGTTTTGAGGATTTATTTTAAGCTACGAGAGACAGGATATTTATTTGGTGGTTTTTGCACCTTTGGGGGACGTCACAACAGAATCTGTAACAGCAGCCAAGATTTTAGATGTCATTTTCTAGCACCCTGGACCATTTTTGCCTCTCTCGTTGTCAGCAGATGGGAATTCTTTAACCAAGGTGAGACTTTGTTGTGGCATAAACATCTTCCTTTTGAACAGCTCTTCTCTTATGATATTCCTTCTATTAAAAAACAAAAGTTCAGTAGGCTCCTGATTTGTAGCTGAAGATCTTTCTTTTCTCATTTATTTTTAAAGCTTGTGGGGGGCGAAAGGTGCCTGTGACTTTTGCCCTCGGTCTAATCTCTGTTTTTAATTTGACATTCTGATTTGTTCTGAGGCATTTTGCGGAGATGCGATTTGTTGTAGTTGTTGATTTTATTGTAAGCAGCTCAGTGGCTGGGTGTACGCAAGGGTCCCAGAACTGAACAATGAGGCACACTTCATTACTACCATCATCATTGTCATTTACGAGATTTCTTAACTGCCCTTTACTATGAGGTTCCAGGGCAGGTAACAACCATTTAACAAATAAAATATTAAAATCAGTTAAAACAAATTGCAGTCAAAGGAATAGCATGGGTCCAATGAATAAATACTTCTCAGGTGTCAAAGGCCAGGGTAAAAAGGTATATGGTGAAAACTATATCATGAAGATGCCAGAAGCACCTCTGTGGGGAGGGAATTAGGTCTTTTTTGTTTTAAGTTACGATCTGAAAGTTGAGAGGAAGAAAATTTAGATATCGTTAAGAACTGACGTGCGATGAACTCAAACGTGGAACCGGCAAATGAATCGGAATTGCTTGGAAGAAATCTTGGCAAAACTCCAACTGTTTTGTTCTCTTTCATAGATGATAGGCAATCCCTGTCGGTGTTGTATTGTTTTTTATCGCAATCTAATGTGGGCAGTCCTCTTAAAAGTAAAACCACAAAGAACACTGATATATAGGCACCAGAGAGGAAGCGTGAGTGGCTGGGTGGGCAGGTGTGACAAATTCAAAGTTTTAATGTATTCAGTTTTTCACAAATGTTGGGATGCAACAGCCTTGTTGGTATTATTGATTTATTGGGGAAGGGCAGCAGAATAAGGCTGCTTCTTACGTCCCTATTTAAACCAACCCTTTCTTCCGAACCATGAGGACTAGAATCTTACTTTGTGTCTAGAGGAAGGGCCATAGCTCTGTGACAGAGCATCTGCTTTGCATACAGGAGGTCCTTGGTTCAGTCTCTGGCATCTCCAGATAGAGTTGGGCATCTCACCCATGTGAAAGCCTGGACAGCTCCTGCCGGTCAATGTAGACAATACTGAGCTGGATGGACCAATGATCTGCCTTCATACAAGGCAGCCTCCCGTTATTATCAATGGCTTTATACTGTGTTCTGATTTTTATTTTTAAAAGCCACTCTGTGGGCCTCTGAGGGTCAAAAAGCAAGATGTTTATTTATTTATTTTAGAAAATTGACCCTAAATAAATATAATATACATCTGTGGTATATTGTTCTGCTTGCTGTGTCTCAAAGAAAAACGATATAGCGAAGACAGAGAAAAGGGTAACTAAAACGATCTAGTTGGAGACTAATATACTGAATATTGGGAGCTTAATTGAACCTTGACTAAGGTGTTGGTGCAGAAGAGGAGGTGACGTGATTTCAAGGTCAGGGCCGGCTCCAGACACTTTGTTGTCCGCGGTGAAGGACAAGATTGCGCCCTCCCCCATTCCATGCCTACAGGCCAACCAGACTGGCAGTTAGATATGGGGAAGGAATTTGGTTCAGTTTTGCATTTTGAAGGCAAATCTACCTAATTCGCACTTTCTAGAACAATATTTGAACAGCAACATGGCCCTCCTTTGAAATTCACACTTCTCTGAATTTTGCAGTGTGGTTCTCCAGCCAAGGGATGTAAACAAAAAAGCAAATATTAGAGGAAAGTGTGCATAAAAATGCATATCAGTGGAAATAACATACAAGAATGCATTATGTTAGGGAAAATTGCTTTGCAAAAATGTATATATTAGGGGAAATTACATACAAATATGCACATATTAGGAGAAATTTGCACTACAATGTGGATGAATTTCCATGAGGACTTAAAACAATTCTTAACTTGATGTGGAAATCAGTGGGGAAAGGGCATAACTCAGTGGCAGAGCATCTGCCTTGCACGCAGGTCTCCATTCAGTCCCCGGCAGCATCTCCAGGTAGGACTAGGAGAGACTCCTGCCGGAAACCCGAGAGAGCTGCTGCCAGTCAGTGCAAACAGTACTGAGCTAGATGGAGCCAATGGTCTCTGACTGAGTCTAGGGCAGCCTCCTGGGTTGCTAAATGTGGAGAACTGACCTTAAGCCTGGAAAAATGAGAAACTGAAATTCACAGTTTTGCTCATTCCTACTGCAAGTTATGAAAATCTTATTATGAAAAGGTGACCATCCGCTATTGCACAGGGATAAGCGGAAGTAGATTTTATTTATTTATTATTTGATTTATATCCCACCCTTCCTCCCAGCAGGAGCCCAGGATGATCTGGTGGTAATAATAATAATAATAATAATAACCAGAAGTGGATTTTTGTATGAAAGGACCCTGAGGTCTACCCAGTTCCGGTAATGAAAACAAATTCCTAGGCTCTGAACTAGTTCTAAGTTTGAAATCACATTCCAGCCAGGAAAAACACTCAGGGAAGAAGTGAAGCAAGGCCAGGAAGGGGTGTGGCCTGTTGGGAAAGGGCGTGGCTGTGGGAGGGGTGTGGCCTGGGAAAGAGTCCCAAGGGCCATTTGCACCCCAGCCTGAGAGGTCCCCCAGAGGTTTCCCAGAAAGTGTTCAGATCGTGTTGCAGCATGATGAGATGTCAAAGGAGGATACGACGCAATCAGTGCAGAAAAGCCACGAAGCTCAGCTAGGTTCTTGAGCCAAGACCTGGGGATTTGCATACCTTGCTGGTTTGCCCCATCACTTAAGGAGGAAGCAGGTGGCTCCTTATGTATCATTTTCCTCTAACACCCACAGAAGTGAGGGAAAAAATTGCTTGAAAGTTCTCTGCAACCCTGCGCAATCTCTAACTCTACCCTAAAATATCCTGGGGCAGCCTAAAAATAAGGAAAAATGTCCGTTTCTCTTTTTTCCCAATCTTAAATTCAGTCTCTACATTTCTGCAAATGTTTGCATCACAAAAATTCATGCATCGCGAAATTCGGATAGGTGCGAATTTTGAAGGATGGTTGTGTTTCGCTTCCCTTGTTGTTTCAGAAAGTGCGAATTTGATAGACAGCTGATGGCAAAGTTGACAAACTGGGTCCTCTCTTCCAGGAAGATGATCAGGGATAGCAAGGAAATGGCTCCTCTCATGGGCAGCAAGAAAGCAAATCCACTCGGGACTCCACCGATGGCACATCCAGAGAAGAGGTAAGCCGAAAGCACTCCCTCCAAAAAAAGGTAACGCGTCTCTCCTTCGTTGGCAAAATGCTGTGAAGACAGCGGAGGAGCTTTGTTGATATTTGTGTAATTCCTTTTTTCAAAGAAGATCCCGGTCAAAGTTAGCATTGGATTAGTGTTGTTGCCAACCTTGTGTCCGACAGGACAACAAGGTCGGTAAGGCTGCTGAAAAGGCAAAGGGTTGTATTAAACTAAGTCCTGTTCAGAGTAGACCCATTAAAATTACTGGGCTTAATCATGCCCAGTAATTTCAATGGGACTACTCTGAGTAGGACTACCATTGATTGTTGTTATATGCCTTCAAGTCGATTATGACTTATGGCAACCCTATGAATCTTTTGGACGTATTCATAGGGTTTTCACAGTAAGAGGTATTCAGAGGTGGTTGACCATTGCCTTCCTTTATATAACACTTCCTTCTCATGTCGAAGGTCGCCTCGTAACTGTACATCCAAACTTGTATAAATCTGGGCTCCGCCACTTAGGATCACAGCGCATTTCCAAAAGGCTGGTGTAGAGTTTAGAGAAGGAGTGGGGAACTTCAGGGTCCAAATGTGGCCCTCTGGGACTCTTGCCAGGCCATGCCCCCTTTCCCCAGACCATGCCTCTCGCCAGCCTTACTTTGCACCCTCCTTGAGTGCTTTTGCCCGGCTGAAATGTGTCCTTAAATTCTGATAGTGCCTCTTGCCTGCCCGGGTGGAGGGAGGTGTGTCTGTGAGACTAGGACTGGGAAGACCCAGATTCAAATCCTTCTTTAGCCCTAAACCTCAGTGGGTGATCATACAAACACACGTGCTCTCAGATTAACCTACCTCACAGAGTTGTTGTGAGGTTAAAAGGTGGGAAGAACCACATACAAGCAAGAATCATGATTTCCGTGGAGGAAATTTAATATATGCAGGGCTGCCATTTTGGGTGGGAGCCCTGTGAGTCCTCTCCCTGCCCCCCACAAATGGGACTCTGACACCATTGTAGCCCTTGCATGCTGGCGGGGGAGGGTAAACATTCCATGTAACACTGGCAGGGTAGAGGAGAAGTTGAATATGGTGGTGTTCTTTGACCTGGGGTTTTCCCCTGATGCTGCCAGACTACACCTCCCATCATCCTTGACCATTGGCTATGCTGGCTGGGGATGATGGGAGTTGTAGTCCAACAATATCTGGAGATCCCAAGACTGAAGAACACTGCAACAGGGTATGGAATTTGGAGGAATAATGAGGAATTGGACACAGGGCTGCCATTTTAAGTGGCAACACTGTGTGTAGTGGTTTTGTTTTTCAGAAATGTGTGGTTCCACTTCCAGAAGCAAATGCCTATGGGCCAGTTCCAGTCCAAGGCTGGAGGACCCAAGATGAACATCACTTTGACGTTCATCAGGCAGTGATGTGGATATCTATACAGGCTATCTATGTGGGGCTTTTGTGTTACCCTCACCTCAAAGGCAACGTTTTTTCCAGCGGAAATGGTTCCACACGCACAGAGCCGACACGCCACACAATGAGGAATCCCACAAGGCCCACGGAGGGGCAGAGCAGCCCTCGAAAGTTGACCAACCAAGTAGCCGCATGGTAATTATTCTGTTTAACTATCACACGTATAAACCCATCCATTCTTTGAGGCACTTACATAGAATTTCTCCCCACATGCACACACGATTTATCCTCACAACAATCAAGCGAGGTAGGCTGGGATGAAAGAGAGAGGGGGACACTAGAGCCTGGTCAGTCAGACAGCTCCATCGATTTGACCCCCCCTTCTCTGAAGTCTGACACCATCCATTATATCACACTGGCACTCTGTTGTCACGGCCCTGCTGTGATTTAAAACAGCTTCCCCAATGCAAAACTGCACATGCTCAAAGTATGTCTTTTATTCTTTTTGAAATCAGGGTTAACAAACGGTTTTGTTTTTCTCCAACACAACAGGAACGTCGAAGCATTTGTAAAGCAGGGAATGACAACTGAGCCAGGGGTGGTGTGGAGGATGAGAGAGGTTAACTGTGTGCTTCATCACTGAAGTGGTGGTACACGTGACTGTGTAAAGTGTAAGGCTGTAAGACCATTAAGTCCAGGGTCTGAATCTACCTAGCTGCACCACTGGGGAGAGCCCATGGTTTTCTACACAGAAGGTTGTAGGTTTGATCCCAGGCATTCCTAGTTAAAAAGGGATCAGGTAGCAGGCAGTGGAGAACACTCCTGACTGAGAGCTTGGGAGATTTGCTGCCAGTCAGAGCAGACAATATTGGGCTACATAGAGAAATCACTTGAGGGGCAAATAATCCAAGGCAGCTTCCCATGTTCTTAACACCCTTTCCTCTCCCCAACTCTCAACCTCCTTTTATAGGTTTAAAGTTTAGGCTTCTGTTTATTAAATTTGTATATCGCACTTCCCTCTAAAAAGTCCTAACATGATTTACATGCAAATACAATAACATTATAAAAACAGATTTTAATATGTTCAATACTAAACAGATTTAACATGCTTAAATAATTTGATTTTATTTATTGCCCTTATATCCCACTTTTCCTCCAAGGAGCTTAAGGTGTTGTTATTATCCTCACAACAACCCTGTGAGGTAAGGTTAGGCTAAGCTACCGTGAGTGACCCAACGTTACTCAGTGAGCTTCATGGCTGAGTGGGGATTTGAATCCTGGTCTCCCAGATCCTAGACCAGCCTTTCCCAACTAGTGGGCCACCAGATGTGGTTGGACCACAATTCCCATCTTTCCTGACCATTGGCAATGCTGGCTGAGGCTGATGGGAGTTGTGGTCCAACCACATCTGGTGGCCCACTAGTTGGGAAAGGCTGTCCTAGACCAACACCCTAACCCCTACACTACATCAATATAATATCGATGCTGCCCAAAGGCCCGCAAAAAAACACACGCTGAAACAATGACAAGGTTGGTGCCAGGCAGGTCTCCTTGAAGTGCACTCTGCAAGGCATTTGTGCTTGTTTAACACCAAGCCCGATGATGAGATGCGGGACGTTGTTTTTGTGATGTTTTAACTAGTCTTAAAATAGATGAATGCTCGTCATCTCACTTCTAATCAACCACTCATATCCAGTTGCTACATTTAAGCCTCCACTGCTGGCCCGAGAAGGTGGGTGGGCCAGGATACTTTCCTGTCCTGGGGAAACAAGGTGTGGCACAAAACATTCTTTCTGTGTAAGCAACAGTGATCACGTGAGCAGATTAATTGCAAGCATGCCTTCTCACACCACATTTAATTACCCGTCTTAATGCTTCTCCTGTTGTCATTTAGACACCTCTGGGAGGTTTCTAAATCTGGACGTTTGTGGGGCTCTCAAATCTGGACTTTTGTGGTAATGTTTAATTTAAAGAGGACTCTTACTCTCATTTTGGGACACAGGAGGAATTCCTTCAGTCTGCTTTTTCCAGTGGACTGACCCAATTCAATGGCTCCTGTTCTGGTCCTGGACTGGAATGCAACCCCTGATCAGATTGCACACTTTTCTGGATTTTGCAAAGCAGTTTCAGCAGACAAAAAGTGTGCCCAAAATATGTATTTACAGTGTAAAAAAAAAGTTATTTTATGGGAAAATGTACAAAAAGCAGTGTTTTATATGCAACTATTTAATGCATTCATTCAAGAAGTTAACACAAAACGGGAGAGGATGGACCTGTAATTAAGTGCTACTGAAACTGAAATGGATTTAAATTGATCTGGCCATCTCTCCTGATGACATACATTTGTAGATTGTGATTCTTCTCCCTCTCTTATAATACTGGAACCCAAAGGGGCCACCAAGGAAGCTGAATGTTGGAAGATTCAGGACAGACAAAAGAAAGTACTTCTTCACACAACACATAAACTATGGAATTCACTCCCACAAGAGGCAGTGATGGCCACCAACTTGGATGGATTTAGGAGAGGATTAGACAGATCCATGGAGGGCAAGGCTATCAGTTGCTACGACTAGCCATGATGGCTAGATTCTGCCACCTCTGCTGGAGTCTTCCGAATGCCAGTTGCTGGGAATCACAAGTGGGGACCCTGCTGTTGGCTCATGTCCTGCTTGCAGGCTCCCCACTGAGGATCTGAGTGGCCACACGTGAGAACAGGATGCTGGATTAGATGGGCCTTTGACCCAAACCTGAAGGCCTTTTCTTACGTCCTGGTGACTCTTATTTGAAGCTCTCTCTCTCTCACCTTTACATGAATGAAGAGGTGGATTGACTTGATGAGCTCATTTGAAAAAGGCAGGAATATCAGACAGGAGAGGTGGGTGTGCCATCAAAGGGTGGTGAGGATGTGATTCGTCGCTGGGCACATGCTGATGTGCCTCAGTCGTTCCCAGAGGGGTGTTCGGTCATTCACTTCCCATTTCCTTGTGTAACTGGTATCAGTGTCTAGTTGCACAGAAGCAATTTGGCTTTCTCTAGCTCTGCATGTAAGAAGATAGCTTTATATCCAGGCAGACTAATTGCCACCTAGCCTAATATTGTCCACACCGGGGGGAGGCTGTGGCCTACCAGATATTGCTGGACTATAACTCTCATCACCTCTGACTGTTGGATGTGGCGGTCACTAAGAGTTGGAGTCCAACAACAGCTGGCAGGCCAACAGTTTCTCCACTGACAGGCAGCAGCTGTCCAGGGTTTCAGGCAGATAAGTCTTTCCCAGCACCACCTGGAGATGCCACTGAGGACTGAACCAGGGACCTTTGGCATGCAAAGCAGGGGCTGAGTGATGATATATTTTCAAAATTAATATTTGCTAATATATGTCCCCAGTATTTTCTCCTCTTCTGGACTTTTGCACATTTGTACACTGCTGACTTAATTGCAAGAGTGATGGGCAGGCAGTTTTCTGCTTGGCTTGAAAGCAGTGCTTGAATTCATGGGACCCAATTTCCTGCACCTTTTGCGGTGCCTGCCTCCACCATCTGCAGAGAACCCTAATATAGCTAAAATCATTAAGGGTGTGGCTTTCATTAAGCTGTCCCCCAAACCTCCTCCTCTATAATTCAAACGCTGTCGGAGCCCTTTTGCAATTAGCTCTGCCCTCACGCTCACCAGGCCATGCCTCCATGCCCGCTTGGGTCCACTCGTGAGGCACCAGGCATGGCTAAGTTTGGACATCCAACCAATCAGGCACCATTCCACCAGGCTCCACCCCTGACCCATGAAGCACTACCCTTCTAGCTCCCAGACTCCACCCCCTGATTCTTAGAATCAGAGCCCAAGGTGACCTGGCAGCTCTACTCACACCTGTCAAACTTGACAGGACTAAAGCTAGTTATTACTAATAGTATTCATTTAAATACTGCTGTCAAAGCTCAGGCCACTTGACAGAGTAACACATGCAGTGGCCACAAAAAACAACCATGCCCTCAGGAGCCTACAGTCTCAATTTTGCCAGTAAGCATGTATAATCTGTGACATATAAGTATACACATACGTATACATGTATGTATAATTAAAACATGCATTCACACAAGCACACAAGCACAAAATCCACAGCAAAATGTTACAATACAGAGTGTTTCTGTTTTGAGCTCCAGCCTGCCATGCCCTTTTCGTGGACACTCCATTTCCCTGTCCTGCACAAGTTAAGGAAACTCATCTATGTAATTGCACATGTTGCCTTAATTATCCTGTTTCTCTAGTTGTGAGGCAAGTGGTATGCAATGACAAATGGGAATCTTATTCAACCCCTCACTCTGGCTTCTAAGATTTTCACTGCCCATGTAAGCATATTTTTGCCACCTCGAGGTCTAGGATCTTGCTTTTTTCTTAATAGTTAGGAGGCAGAGAAGATATGCACTGACCAATGGGGACCCTTTTCAACCCCCCTCTCTGGCTTCTGAGACTTTCATTGCCCATATAAGCCTATCTTCACCACAATAAGGTCTAGGAACTTGCTTTTTTTAAAAAAAAAAAGCTGAGGATACTGAGTACAGTTATAAACTCTACATTCAGACAGGGTTTGAACAGAAGAACACATAGGGCTCTTATCCTTCCAAGAACCACTTTCCACACTGCTCCACAATTTTTATTTTCAATGGTTGCTCCTGCTCTTGCTTTTGAACAGATCCTAGCAAAATGTAAACAGTTTGTTCCACCTCATTCACTTCTCTGGATTTTCCAAAAGCTGCTTTAGCCATCTGGCAGGACACTGATGTTGTGTTGCCTTTCTCCCTTCTTCCCTCCCCACCCCATCCTGTGTTTATAAACCGCTGCATTTTTGTGTGTGCGTGTCTTCTGCTGTGTAAGCCCAGAAAAATGTCACACGCTGGCTTTGGAATCTGTACACCAAGGCCTGGAGCGTGGGAATGTGGGGTGTGAGCTTCCCACCCTCAGAGTCAAGGCACTGGGTTCAGAACAAGATTTTTCAAAGGCATCTCCAGTCTGTTTTGGAGCCAGTTCTCCGTTGACTGGCTCAACAAACAATGACTGACTGATCTATTCCATTTCTAGATTATATTTTAACTCATTGTTTTATGAATGTTTAATCTTTTTGTTGGTTTTTACTCTTGATGTTGTCAGCTGTCTGGACTATTTTTAGGACAGTGGGGGGTATAACTCTTTTGAAGTACATACATTTATATCCTTCAAGGATATAAATGTATATATACTTTCCTTCAAGGGACTCAAAGTGGCACAGATGATGCACTCCTCCCGTTTATCCCCACAACCTTGTGAGGTAGGTTAGCCTCAGAGATCTTACGAGCGACATTGGCTCATAAGATAAGGAAATCCGTTTCCACCATGTTCATGATGACCTTCAATGTTAAATTGTATCCTGCCTCTCCTCCAAGGAGCTCAAGAAGACATACATGGTTTTCACTCCCCCATTCTATCCCCATAACAACCCTGTGAGGCAGATTAAGCTGAGAGACTGTGACTGGCCCAAAGTCAGCCAGTGAGTTTCTTAGCTGAGTGGGGATTTGAGCCCTGGTCTCCCAGGTCATAGTCCAACACTCTAACCACTGCACCACACTGGCTTTTGCTATTTGTGGGAATCATTCTTCCCAGATTATTAAAAAAAAAACCCATAACCTCTGATGACAGCTCATATCTGCAAATATCTGTTGTTTGCAGATATACAGGTGGAGCTGGTGGGACGCAAGCAGGCACATTCCACCCACCCCCAAAAGACCCACAGCAGCACATGCGTCTAGTCCTCAGTCTTCCTTCTTGCTGGCCAGCTCTGAGAACAAAACCAAGCTTGTTTCTCATTTGCCAGGCAGACTGAAATCTGCTTCTGTTTCCCCCCCTCCTCTCTCGACACTTCCTCCTCCCAGGCAGATCACTGGTCTCAGCACCCTCCTTGGCAGGTAGGTGTGACCCACATTCCAAAATGACCTTCTAACAATGAGTGATCACCTTTGTTTATGCAATTATTATATCCCCCCCCCACCACAATTCCTTTGGTTTCTCTAAAAGACACCTACAGGTTTTTTTTATTAGACACAGATTTAATCAGTGGTGCAGTCAGGTAATTTTAGATTCAGAATTTAATGGCCTAATGGAGTGGGGGGCTTTAGATAGCAATATGCAGTGGAGGCTAGAGGCTCCAATGTCAGAGGAGTAATGAACCAGCTCCAGGGTCTAGTCCAAACTTTTATGGAGCTGTCCAAGGTGCTGAAATCTACCCCAAAATAGGTTCAGGACCTTGGGCAGCTCCTTGAAAGTTCAGACAAAGATCTGGAGCGGATTCACTGCTCCACTCACATCAGAGCCACCAGTCTCGGCTGACGACCTCACTTACTTTAAAATGGGGGTGAGTTTGGGGTCTCTCCTGCTCATTCTGCTGAGTGGGAGCCCTCAAAGTCTCCCTGGAAGTCCTGTCTCCCCCCATAATGGCACTGCAGAATTTGATGCAGACTGAAGTGATTGCATAAAGGGCTGGAAGGCAGGTGATCAATCAACAAGCAGCTCTCTCATTCAAGGACGAGGAGCCCTTTTCAGCCCAAGGGCCGCATTCCCTTCCGAGGGCCACATGCCAGCGGTGGGCGGGGCCAGAGGGAAAAGTGGGCGGGGCAATGAATGTACACATCAATGAATGTACATTTTGCCTTTGCACAGTAGGCTGGTTTCTACACACACTCACATGCCCTTCTCCACCCTCCATCCAGCCCAGCAAGAGGAGCGACCGGAGTTCATTGACATGTTTCTAGCCAGGTGAAGACACTCGGGGAGGGTGTGAAGCAGAGCCAGTGAGGGGTGTGGCTTAGGTAGAGTCCTGAGGGCCGGAGGGAGAGGGGCCTGGAGGACTCTGACTGCCAGTCATAAGAAAGCCAAGGGTCCCTCTAGTCCAGCCTCCTGTTTCAACAGTGGCCAATCACATGCCTCCAGGGCGGCAGGAAGCAGGGCATGAAGCCAACAGCGCCCACACTTAGCAACCAGAGGTAGACTGTCCCCGTGTATGTAGGTCCAACATATATCCATCATGCGCCAGTGTGGAGCTTTATATCGCCCACCTGGACAAAGAAATAGAAACAGACGGGGAGGGTGGTGGCGGCGGCTGGGTGGCCAGTCGCTGTTCGTTTTTTGCCTTCCCACTAATCATATTTTTAATCCAACGTATCCGGCAGTTCCCACTTTTTTCTCGAGATTGAAGCCTTTGACAGCAACGTCACGCCAAGCCGAACTTCACCTCCCGTCTTCTCAAAGCCAATGGACTCCAATATCCGCCCGTGGTACGTACCAGCGAGGGCGCTTGCGGCCCTCTCCTTGTCAAGAAAAGGCACGGTCAGGCTCCAACAATTCAACTCGCCGTGGCAAGTGCTGCGCTCGGCTCTCTGGCGAGCGGAAGAAGCAAAAAGCCCTCCTCCTTGAAGCAGCAGAGGCAGGCAGCCATTCTCCTGGCACTTCTCTTTCCCACAAGCAAGAGAGGAGGGGGGTTAAGGCTGTTTCAGCTGTTGCTCTGAGGCTCGCTGAGTGGACCCACATACTGTGTGCCAGCCAGTGGGCCAGATCCCCAGCAACCCCATGTCGCACAGGCCACTTTGATGGGTGGGGCTGCCCAGCTGCCTATCACCTGACATCACCATGACATCAAGTGACCCAGCTTTACAGAACAGTGTCAGCAATGTACTCTGCTTGCAGCTCTTTGTCTTCTTGTTTTGAACGCAAGCCCATCTGCAAAGGAAGATCCCTGCTGAAAGGAGGGCTTGCAGTCAATGCCGATCAGCTGATTGGTCCCAACTGCAAATCCTGCTTTCAGCTGGGATCAACTCCACTCATGAGCTCCTGAGTGGAACCAGTCTCAGCAGGACTGACATTTGGTGCCAGATTTAAAAGGCAGCTAATGTAAACCTCGCTAGCCAAGTAACAACTGGGAGTGCATTTTAGGGTTCCCAATTGTTTCTTCGCAACCGCACCTTTACCTGCCCCACACTTGGTAGCAACGGGTTTACAGGCCAAATTTAGGACTCCTGCCAGGCCTTCATGGGGTGCAAGTTCCCTGCCTCCAGCATTATAGACTAGGGACGCTCTAGCTATACAAGTACGAATCTACATCCACATCTAAGTGGCTATACAGATAAGAGTGGATGAATCTGTCAGTTTGAGTTTCTGGTTTTTCCAATCATCAGATTGCCCCACTTCCACAGCAGCTTGTGCTCTGTTTTTTAAAGTCCTCACAAAAGTTCGCCAGCACTTCTCTCCTAACATGCGCATTTACATATGCAATTTTGCCTTGAATATAAACATTTATATATAATTACTTGTCTGAAGGCAGAGAATGAAGGGTGTTAAGCTAGCAAATTATCTTCATTCTGGATTCTTTGGCTTCCTATAAACTCCTGACTGCAGCTGATATTCTTTGGACCTTAAGTTTTTTATTCTCCTCCCTTTTTTTGTCTAGCGCATCTGCAAACTGTGAAGATATGGATTCCCCACAGTCTCTCCAAGATGATATGACTGAGTATACCCCAAATGCAGACAGCTATTGGTAAGTGGAGATGTGATGCATTTCTACATTGTGGTTTTCTATAGATTAAATGTTAAAATGGGTTAGATTAGCCCACCTCTTTTTCCTGCCCCAGCATGGTTTAAAAATCAAGACCACCAGGCTACAGATTTTGATTTGGACGTGTCTTTAGGAATAATTGCAAATAAAATAAAATTTGTAGATGTTTTGATGTTTTTAAATGTATTTAGATGTTTTTAATTTGTTTTTAAAGACTTTAAATATGTATTTATTTCACTTTGAATTGGCATATTTGCTGCCCTGGGCTCCGTTGGGAGGAAGAATGGGACAGAAATAAAACAACAACAACTTGCATATCAAGCAACTTCATACAGAAAAGGAACAGACACAACACTGGATGCAGACTTAACATTTAACCCTGGTTTGCGCTAACCATGGTTCACAGCTTTACCCCTAGTTAAGATCCCAATGAAGCCATGGTTTAGCTTGCTGAGCTGAACCCTGAATCCCTCCCTAAGAAGGTGTTGAAATATAGAATTCATGGCACACGTAGGCCTATAAATAGGAAATTATTTTAAACAAACCAAACTATGACCAACGCCCTTTGCCTAAAAATATCGCACTGCATTTCTACAGTGCATTCGAGTGTCCAGAGCATTTTACCCATGTTATCTCAACAACAATGCTACAAGATAGGCCAATATTATTACCTCGCATTGCAAATATGGGGCAGGCTTGCCTTAAAAGATTTGCAGCTGGGCTACAACCACTTCCCTGCCGCTGCGCTCCACGCCAGCATTTTTCTGTTTTTAATCCAGCACTAACTCATCCCAAAGCGCTCGACAGAACAATCGCCGTAAAAAGTTGAAGAAGTACCTGTTCCGGGCTGTGTCCGAGGGCAATGTAGAAGAACTCCAGCACCTCCTTATTGAAGTGAAGGAACGGTCCCATGCATGCAGAAATCTGACGGTCCAAGGTAGGTTGAAGCTTGTAACCAGGGCACTCCGACTGTGCTTGAATCCAAATTCTGCTGTAAGAAAAATTGAATTCTGTCACCTTGGTAAATTACCTGATCCAAAGAGCTGAACATTTTCTTCCATGTGCCAAAGGATTTATGTTTGGTGAAGAGTTGCGTCCCTCTGCGTATGTAAAGCACAACTGGTTTTGAACATGACTTACTCAAGAGCGGGAAACTAGGTCAAACCCACAAAATGAGTAGGGAGTAGGGATGAGCGAGAATTTCAATTCAGTTCCCATTTCAAGCTGAATCTATCAAATTCACACTTTCTGAAACAATATGGGAAACACAGACATCCTTTGAAATTCACACGTACCGTATTCAGATTTTGGGATGCAGTTCGCCAACCACATAACGTTTAGAAAAAGGCATATATTAGGGGATAGTGTGCGTAAAAATGAATATATGAATGAAATAACATGTAAAAATGCAGTATATGGTTAGAAATGGCTGGCAAAAAATGTGTACTTAAGTCAAAACTGCATACAAAAATGTGTTTATTTGGAGAAATTCCCACTCAAATGCCGGAGAATTTTAATGAGGATTTTAAAATAAAATCACAAATTCCTGCAGAAATGTGGAGAGCTGAATTCAAGATTGGAAAAATGAAAAATTAAGAGGACTGAAACTGACAGATATTTCCATCCCATGCAGAGAGACAAATGCAAAGTTCTGAATTTAGGCAAATAAATAAATTAATGCAAAGGTACAGAGGCCCCCTCCAGCTCTAGGATACTATTTAAGGACCTATTTTAACACAATCCCCAAATTCTTACCTTGGATTTTGTTTGTTTGGCAGACTACCTAATGAAAAAAATGACCTCTTCAGACACGGGCAAGACCTGCCTAATGAAAACCTTGTTAAACATCAACCAGAACACAAAGGAAATTGTGAATATATTACTTTTGTTTGCAGAAGAAAATCTGATCTTAGAAAGGCTTGTTAATGCCGCATACACAGAAGACGCCTACAAAGGTATATGTGTGTACAGCTGGAGCCTCAGGAGTGTTGCGATGAGTTTCGGACTGCTTGCTCCCCTAATCCAGTTAATGAAGTTAGTGGGGAGGGAATCGATCAGATTTATAGACAGTTAAAAAGATGTTAAAAATTTGAGATAAATGCCGTTTGGGAGTGTTGCAACAAAAAGAAGATGAAATGTAGGTGGATATAAACCCCCATAATGGAGGAAGGTATGGTAACAACATACCTAAAATTGAGCAAGGAAACTAAACTGGAAGTGGCAAGGGCTTTGGCTGCACCTTTGTGATGAAAGAATTTCTTATTAAGGTCCAAGAAGCCTTGAGTAGCTGAACACCACATCCTGTTGCTCGCTTGAGTGCACAAAAGCACACAATGTGAATAAAACTCTTTTTTGTTTTCGTATTGCGCTCTGTAAACATGGAACAGCTGGGCTCCTACTGGGAGGAAGGGCGGGATATAAATGTAATAAGTAAATAATAAACAAACTGTATATGTGTATGTTGTTGTTTTTAAAACCACAGGGCAGACAGCTTTGAACATCGCCATTGAGAGACGGCAGTACGACATTACTCAGACCCTGATTGAGAAAGGAGCAGACGTGAACGCTCACGCGCAAGGCGTGTTCTTCAATCCTAAGCACAAGCATGAAGGTTTTTATTTTGGTAAGTAAACACAGGAGGCTGGCTGATGCTTTGATACTGCAGGAATAATTTTTGTATGTGGTTTTGCCTGATATACACCTTTTTTTATTCCCTGGGCTCTGCTCAATGAATAGATTGTTTGGGGGAGCTTCTCTTTCTCACAGGGAAATGGTGGAGAAATTCAGTTCAGTTCAAATTTTAATGCAAACCTACCCAATTTGCACTTCATGAAACAATGTGTGAACTGAAACTATCTTCTGAAATTTGCACTTCTCCAAATTTTGCAAGGTGGTCCTCCAGCCAAGCAAAGTGTAAAAAAATGCATGTACAGTACTGGGATAAAATGTGCCTAATAAAAATGCCTTTACTAGCAAAAATAATATTATTTTAGGGAGACATTGCTTTGTAAAAAAATTGTATATTAGGCAAGACTGCATGCAAAGATATGCGTATTAGGAGAAATTCATACTAAAAGACTGCTGAATTTTGCAAACTGAGGTGGAAATGTGGGAATGTGAAGAAGACTGGAAGAATGAGAAAGTGAGAGAAGCCAAAAGTGACCGATTGGTCCATTCCTAT
Organism: Rhineura floridana; assembly: GCF_030035675.1. NCBI lineage: Eukaryota > Metazoa > Chordata > Lepidosauria > Squamata > Rhineuridae > Rhineura > Rhineura floridana. Next base: position 17,591,018 of record NC_084500.1, on the reverse strand, counting down.
CCACAGCCATCACAAAGTCACTGGGGTGAGAGAATAAATAAAAAAATGGGGAGGCTGCAACTGCAATTATACACTCTTTCCCCAGGAGAAACCCCCCTGGCGTTAGCTGCCTGCACCAACCAACCGGACATAGTTGAGCTGTTGATGAACAACAGTAAGACCGACATCACGTCCCAGGATTCGAGGGGGAACAATATATTGCACGCTTTGGTGACGGTAGCAGAAGACTTTAAGACGCAAAATGACTTTGTGAGGAGGATGTACGACACCATCCTCCTGAGAAGCAAAAGCCGGGATTTGGAGAAAATGAAGAACAAGGACGGTTTAACGCCTCTGCAGTTGGCTGCAAAAACTGGAAAGTTAGAGGTAAGCGTGGTGGCAGGAGGAAAGAGAGAGCGATCCTGGCAGCTGCATCTTATCAAATGTTTGAAATGCACAGAGGGTTTTGTGTAGATCAGGAAGCCGGTGGCCCTCCAGATACTGTTGGACTCATAATAGGAACATAGAAAACTGCCTTATACAGAATCGGATCACAGGTCCATCTAGCTCAGTATTATGTACACTGACTAGTAGCTGCTCTCCAGCATTTCAGGCAAGGAGTCTTTCTCCAGCTCTAACTGGAGAGGCCAGGGACTGACACTGGAACATTCTGCATGCAAAACAAATGCTCTACAAGGAGCCCCATCCCTTCTTTTCCAGCTCCCGTCAGCCCCAGCCAGCATGGCCAACGGCCAGGGATGATCGGAGCTGGGAATCTGGCAACATCTGGGAGGCCATGGGTCCCCCAGCCACAATGTAGACCAGAGGTGGGAAGTTTCAGGGGCCAAATGTGACCCTCCAGGCTCTCCATCTGGAACTCTCCCAGGCCACACCCTTGATCTATTCCCTCCTTGGCTGGAATGTGTCCTTGAAGTGTGAGAAGTTTATCTTGCTTCCTTGAATACAGAATGGAGAGTTGTGTGTATGTGTATATAGGAACCTCTGATTTTTGTAAGGCTGGAATGTACAAAGATAAGAGTCATATCTGTTGCTGTGCCCACTTTTCCCCTCTGGTTCTACAACTGGCGCGCAGCCCCTGGAAGGTTGCCTATGAGGCAGTGTGGCTCTTGGGCTGCCAATGGTCCTCATCCCTGGTGTAGACTCTGGTATAATTTTGGATTTCATCGACGCAATGGGAAGGCGGCCATGATTAATTTTCATTTGATTGCAACAACGGAGGGAGATGTTTTCAATAACTCTGGTACAACTGAGTTCTAGTTATGCAATGAACGCATATCCGTAGGTGTTTTAATAACCACTGTCAAGCTTAATGAATGTGACACAAGCACGGCATGCAAGATTAGAACAGGGCCAGATGGCATAACTAGCCACATCTGTTGTTCCCCAGCGACTGGTATTCAAAGATAGACAGCATCTAAATGTGGAGGTTTCACATAGCTTTATCAACTCGTAGTTGTTGTTGAATTTGCCAGCCCAGGACTTTAACTTGCTCACAAATCTCTATATTGGCTCTTTAGATTTTGAAATACATTCTCAGCAGAGAAATCAAAGACAAGCCGAACAGGAGTCTTTCCAGAAAATTTACTGACTGGGCTTATGGACCAGTGCAATCTTCCCTATACGACCTGACAGAATTGGATACTACCTCAGAAAACTCCTTACTAGATATTATTGTCTACAATACAAATATTGGGGTAAGTCTGTGCGCTCTTAAAGGAAAAGCATCACTTTAGGAAACCTGTATCAACCAATGGTAAACTCGCTTCTCCAAGCGTGGATCTGTATTTAGTCAAAACGGCACCATCTACGCAAAAGAAGGAGGAATCGTCAGGCTTGGAGCAGGGAGGAGCCTCAAGGTTTGCAGAAATACATAAAAAAAATTTGAGGAGAAAAAACCTTAACAAAAGAGGGGGAAACCCAAAATTAGTTCAATGAGAACTGTGCATGCTCAGTGGCCCTGAGTTGCTGTGCCTGTTGGGGCAGTGGGGGGATAGAAAATGGGGTGGGGGCGGATGAGATTAAGTGTCTGGAATGGGACATGGCTAATTGGCTGGCTGGATTCCTAAACAGGAGCACTCCACTCTGCAACATTTTGTTGCAGTTCCTTGTTACACGTAGACATTATATATATATATACACACATCATAGAGAAGTGAAGTGGCAAATTCAGAAGTGCAGGTTCCCATCATGATAGTCAGAGCCACGCCCCCTTTTCCACTTCCCCTTGTTGTCCCGTCCAGAGCCGAAAGAATGAGGCTGAAGTGTGTGTGCAAGTAAATCTCGTTTTATTAGAGTAATGGATACATCAAAGGCATTGAGCTTCATAGGAAACCCTACGCTAACTCACTAGAGTCCCTAACTATACTCTAGACATGCTCTGCAGCGTGTGAAGGAAGTTGACTCAACAACCCCCCACTGGGAGTGGCAGGCTTATATAGGAAATGTTTTCGAATGTAATCTCTGACTCCTTCGTAATTCCTGTCTTTGCCCTGTCCGTTTCTCACGGCGATGGGAACGAGGAGACAGGGGACGCGCATCCAATGGCTCATCTGAAGACACCTGCTCCCGAGCAACGAGCTTGAGGTCAGGGGGCGGTGCCACACTGGAATCCTCCTGGGAACTGCTTGGTAAAGGAGGAGCTGGCACTGACTCTGAAGCTTCCCCCCACAAGTCCTCTGCATCAACTGGGGGCAGTGCGCTCGGCTCCTCGGAAAGGGCGTTACTCGTGGGAACTGGCTGGAGAGCAGGCTGCCCCCCTCCCGCACGATCCTGCTCAGACACAACAATCCCCAACTCTGCTTCTTCTGGCTGCGGAGGCGCCTGAAACTCAAGCCTCCCCCCTTCCTGTCCCTTCTGAGTTGGCTGCAGCGCAACACTTGTCTCCCTTGCTCCATTACAACAAAAGAAAGAGGAGGGTCTGTGTTAGCTGCTGAGAAGAGTCTTCTCAGTGGCTGACTCACCTCCTTTTACTCTGGCTGGCTGCAATCAGCACTAAAAGACAAGGACTCTTCTCAGTGCCTAGCATACTTTCCTTTTATGCTGATTGGTTCGTGCACAGGGACCTGGCTGGGGTCATGCTCCCAAAAAAGTAACGGGTCTGCAACCCCCCGTGACCCCAATGACTACACTCCTGTGTATATGTATGTATATATGTGTATATCTACATTCTCTCTGTCTCTCTCTCTCTCTCAGAGGTGACATTTTTTTCTTTTCATTTTACCAGAAAAAAGTTCTATGTAAATAAAAACAAACCCATTAAAATTAATGTACACAACTAACTTAGGTCTGTTAATTTTAATAGGTCTACTCTGAGTAGATCTTAGCTGGATACAGCCCATGGTGTGTAATCACCATCATACACCACATTTTTAATTGGATGCAAAATTAATTGTTAGATTAATTGACTGAAGAAATCTTACTTGATTGTTAATAGGGTGACAGCCCGTAATCAGAACCAAAATAGCCTTGGGGAAATAATAATAATAATAATAAATTTTATTTGTAAGTCGCCTATCTGGCTGAGTTAACGGCCACTCTAGGCGACGTACAGTAACATAATAAATACAACATATAAATCAAACAATAATTAATAATTAATCTAAAACCAATTTTCCAGTTTATAACATCATAAAAACTAGTCCACCCCAGAAGTCTTATAGGCCTTCCTGAATAGCCAGGTCTTCAGGGCCTGGCGGAAGACCGTCAGGGAGGGGGCATGTCGAAGGTCGAGAGGAAGGGAATTCCAGAGGGTGGGGGCCACAATCGAAAATGCCCTCTCTCTGGTCCGTACCAACCTAGCTGTTTTGATTGGAGGGACCGAGAGAAGGTCCTGTGAGGCTGATCTTGTCAGGCGGCATAATTGGAAAAAATTTAAACCGTCCTTAAAGACTGCAGGGGCCTGGGTTCAAAGCCCCACTCAGCAAACTGGTTGACCTTAGGCCAGTCAGTATTAGGGGTAGGGGGAGAAATTCAGTTCAGTTTGCATTTAAAGGTGGACCTACCTAACTCACACTTTCCAAAACAATCTGAGAACCGAAACAGCCATCCGTCGAAATATGCACTTTTCCAAATTTTGCAGTGCAGTTCTTCAGCCAAGTAATCTGTACAAAAATGCACACATTATTGAGAATGACATATAAAAATGCATTATATTAGGGAAATATTCTTTGCAAAAATGTGCATATTCGGAGAAATTAGCATTAAGATGCTGATGAATATTCATGAGGGCTTTTTTTTAAATACAAATTGATATGGAAATATAGAGAACTGAAGACTGTAAAAATGAGAAATGAAGAGAAACCAAACTGGACAGATTTGATGATCTCTAGTCACTATCTTTCACATTAATCTGCCTCCCAAGTTTGTTGTGAGGGCGGAGGGGAAGAAACGACATATTCTGCCTTGGAGCTCCTTGGAGGAAAGGTGAGATATAAATGAAATTAATAGATACAATAAAGTAGGATCCCAGTTGGTTAATCAACTAAAGCTTCAGTTGATTAATCTACCACTCGAAAACTTGCAGCCCTACTCCTCATGTAAATGCAGGCTTCAGTCATAAATCCGTTGTTTCCAAGCACCAAACGCTTCATCCCCCCTCCCCCAATCTGGTCATGATGGCCAAAATGTACTAACTGCTCTCTCTTCCACAGAATCGCCATGAAATGTTAGCACTGGAGCCTCTGCATTCCTTGCTCCACATGAAATGGAAAAGATTTGCCAGACACATGTTTTTTCTCTCCTGCTGCTCATACTTCATCTACAACGTGGTACTGACGTTGATCTCCTACTACAGGCCTCATGCAGACACGGTAGGCCGATTCTGATGGATTTGAAAAACACAAACCTGTTATGCTGAGGTCCTGCTTTGGGGCATCTGGTTGGCCGCTATGAGAATAGCAGGCTGGATTAGATGGGCCTTTGGACCAGAGCTTGGAAAAGTAACTTTTCCAAGCTCTGCTTTGGACTGATCCAGCAGCCAGGCTCTTCTGATGTTCTTAAAGCTGCCCTGCTGGAAATTACTAATTGTTTTAATTACTTATATCTGTACCTTTTCTCACCGTTAGGGAAAGACTAACAGAGGCTGCTAGCCCTGATGGCTATGTTCTACCTCTGCTGTCGAAGGCAATATACCTCTGAATATTAGTTACTAGGAATCACAAGTGGGGAGAGTTGCTGTTGCACTCAGGTCCTAATTGCAGGCTTCCTGTTGGGGCACCTGGTTGGCCACTGGGAGAAGGCTGGACTAGAGAGGCCACTGGCCTGGTGCAGCAGCCCGGTTTCCTTACGTTCTTAAAGCGTTGAGTGAAGATACCTTAACTCTAGACATTTCTTATGGGTAGAGGGGTTTTTGTTTCAATGCTGTGCCAAAACTTGTCCTCTGATTCCTTGGAAGTTTTCTTCCTCTTGGAAAGAGGCTTCTGTTTTTCTACAGCACTCACTGGGTGCATTAGAATTTACAATTTTGGTTGTTCCAGGGTTATCACTATTGTTGTTGTTATTTATTAATCACCTTATTCCCAAGGTGATGTACAAAATACAACAAAAACATCTTAAAAGCTGTTTAAAACAGCACACACAAAATGAACAGAAGATGAACCGAAAAATATGTGACACTCTATGGCAGAGACCTTTCCATCCAGCTGGGACAGCTTGTCAGAACAAAATGTCTTAAATTGTTTCCAGAAAGTGCCGATAGGGTCACCTGTCGTATCTGGACAGGGATGCTGTTCCACGGTACAGGGGCAGCCACTCTGAAAGCCCCGCTCCAGGTTACCGTGGAGCTTCCTGGTATCTTTGGAACTTGAAGGAGACGCTCTCTTGCAAATTGCAGTGACGGCCTATTAAGGGACATGGTTGAGCTTACCTTATCGTTAGTGGCTAAGGGTGGCGTGCATGCTTGTCTCTCCCGTAAGCATTTCTCCAGCGCTCTGCAATCTCCTCAGTTGCCTGCACTCCCTGATCTGAAAAAAAAACATGGAGAGGCATTATCTCCACAACATCTTCCTCCATCACAACTTCATGACATCATGGACATCAAAACTTCACTTTGGAAAATTAAGTTTGAATATTGGGATATAAATAATGGGATCATGGGATCAATCAGTAATGGTACTCCTTGATTTCCCCCTCTTCCTTCTTGTCTCTGTCCTGTTTTCAGCCTCCACCATACCCTTTAGCTCTGGCCAGCAACCTGGGCTGGCTGCACCTGACCGGGCAGGTAACGGTGATGCTGGGGGCCGCATTTATAGCAATTAAAGAGGTGAGAATCAATCATTATGATTCTTTTAATTCTCTCTCTCTCTCGTCCATCTGAGCCCAAGTCAGATGCTGAGTCCAACTGGTGGCCTCCCTCTGTTAAGGCCAACACTTTTAAAAAAAGGTTGTGCTGCACCGTTTAGGCTGCAATCCTAGATCCACTTGCCCCACTGAACTCAATGGGATTTACTTCTGAGTAGACGCATACAGGGCTGCACCAATTCTTCCCTTCATCCATTCAGGTGCCGTGTGATTCCATTGCCTTTGTAAACTGCTGTGTCTGCTTTGTATGTATCATAAAAATAAAATTAGTGTGTTTAAGGTGGGGGGGGCAACCTATGGCTCTCCTGAAATTGCTAGACTACCCCTTCCATCATTCCTGACCATTGGCCATGCTGGCTGCTGCTGCTGATTGACAATGGGAGTCCAACCTTATCTGGAGAGCCACAGATTTCCCACTCCTGGTTAGGCGAAGATCACATTCTGTTCCACACGGCACAGGAGGACTGTGTGTGTGTATATACTGAGGACTCTGTGTCGGTGTGTATACAACACAGCGATCCTTCAAAATATTCACACTTCTCCAAATGTTGTAATGCACTTCTCCAACTAAACGATGTGTACAAAAATGTGTACGTCAGGACTTCCGGGAAGGGTGACTTAGCCTGTGCCTGCTTTTGAGACGGGCTCCTGCCTCAAAAGAAGCTTATTCAGATATATCAGTCAGTTTTTTCTTTTTTTTTTGACTGATTAAACTTCTCCCGGGTAGGGAGAAACGAAGAGATTAACCTCAAAGCCTATTTTTGTTGGGACGACCAGATCTCATTAATTTATGGGACGAGGTCCAGCCGACGAAGGTGGGACGGATTTTTAACAGCAAGCTCTATCTGATAAAGCGAACGTTCACCTTATCTTCTAAGAGAGAACGCACTAACAGGCAAGCACCCTTCTTTCTATATTTTTCTTTTACTTGACTTAAATTGTTGCTGTTTAAAAGAGATTTGCCAGATTGATCAGTTTTTGACATCTCACTGGGGAGCCATAACTTCTCTCTGCTACGCACTAATTAATAGCTTATCTCTGTTTTTGTTGCAAAAAGCTGTCCTGGATTTGCATTCTAAAGATATACACAGAAGAGGGATTTCTATTCCAGATTTTTATTTTGAAAAATATTATACTGTTTTGAGACTACTCTCTTTTTGGTTTATTTTATTTTGACGAATCTGTTTCTTGACGATTGCCATTAATTGTTTCGATCCTGGGAACTGCATTTTGTTTACTTAACTATTGGAGAGATAAGGCTGTCTGCTCTGTTTATACTGTGATGTCACCAAGTTTGGAGTATTAACCCAATTGTTGCTGAAATAAGAAGTGGTTTTCCTATATTTTTCTTTTAAAATGGCAATTAAGAAAGTGGCTGAAAATCTGGAAATAACTATGTTTCAGAAAATAATGGATGAGATTGAGATAATGAAAATTGAATTGAGTAAAATGAAGCAGGAGATTAAAGATATAAGGGTCCCTGTGAGAGAGGTGACCCTGGAAGGGGTCCCTGTGAGAGAGGAGACCCCGGAGATTGGAACAGGGGTCCCTGTGAGAGAGGCGACCCTGGAGACTGGAATAGGGGTCCCTGTGAGAGAGGAGATCCCGGAGATTGGAACCAATGTGGAACAGGAACAAGATTTGGAGTCTATGGACTTTAGAAATAAAATCTATTGTTTGGAACTCAATGTTATCTCTGAAGAAATGAATGAAGATTCTAGAGATAAAGTTATCAATGGCATGGATAATCTTCTGGACTGGAATGATGTGATGGAGCCCAATATAGAGAAAATCTATGGAATTATCTGCAGCCATGTGACAATGGAAAAACTTTTAAGAGATGACCCAGTGTATTTTGAAAAAAAGAACAGAGATATGATTTTACAGCAGTATTTCAGCAACCTATTCAGAATGGATGGCAAGAAAATATTTGGGATAGAGGTAATCCCCATCAGACTCTTACTATATGACTATGGCTTTGACAGCAAGATTATTATGGAATACTGATAATGGAAGATTGGATATTGAAATTACTGGACTTAACAAGACTACTGAAGATGGAAGATGGAAAATGGAACTAATAGAGATAATAGAACAATGGCTACTGAAATTATTGAACCTAACAGATTCTGATGTGATGGATTAATTGAAATGTTTATTTTGACTATGGTTATGACAATAAGATTATCATAATTAGTAATGAGATGGATTAATCGATATGCTTATCTGGAAAAAAAAATTGATAGATATATTTCTTAAAGAATTGAAACCTCTCTTTGACTTTTTGTGGAAAGAATAAAGTAATGTTTATGAGATTTGATGATTAAGTAAGATAACTACTGGAGGAAAGTGATTTTATAATATGACTTAAGAGACAGGATTGTTATATATTATAGACTTATAACTGATTTGATCTTTGACAAATGGGAAGTCAATATTTTACTCTTTATTTTTTATTTTTGTTTTTTTTTTCTTTTTTTCTTTTTGTTTAACTATTTTTTATTTTGTTTTTTGTCTTTGAATGTTTTATGATTTTGTCTTGTATGTTTTATGAAAATCTGAATAAAAATTATTGAAAAAAAAAAAATGTGTACGTCAGGAGAAAGAGTGCATAAAAATGTGTATATTGGTGGAAAAGAACTTATGAAGTGCATTATATGAGGGAAAATTGCTTGCAAAAATGTGTATATTAGGAGAAATGTGCACTAAATGCTAAAAGAAATTTCACGAGGACTTTAAAAGCATGCACGCGTGCGCACACACACATGCACCGATGCAGAGATAAACTTAAGAATGGAAAAATGAGTCATGGAGAGAAGCCAGAAAGGACAGATTTGTCCACCCCTGGCAGCTGCTCTGCATGTGTCTGTGTCTACACTTAATCTCTTCTGGATATTTCTGCCTGCAGAGCGTAGCCATCTTCCTGCTGAGGCCTTCGGATCTCCAGACAATTCTATCTGATGCTTGGTTTCATTTTGCATTGTAAGTCATGTGTCAGAATGCAGATGATGACAGCCCTGAAACTGCTATTGTTTTGTTGGTGTTAATTGTATGTTTTTATAGTGTGTTCTGTTTGATTTTGTTTTAACATTGTGTAAAGTCGCTTGGGGACCTTTGGATATCAAGTGACTAATAAATCTTTTATTAATTATTATTATTATTATTATTACTAAGGGTTTGAATCCCCACATAGCCATGAAGCTCACTGGGTGACTTTGAGCCAGTCACTGCCTCTTAGCCTCATGAAAATGACTTAGCCTCATGAATCAACTTGAAGGCAGTATATTTACATTTTATTATTATTATTATTAACAAGAACAACAACCCATCTCTGCACTGCATGGCTCATAGGAAATGCCTTTCTTTAACAGTGTCCCTGGCTCCCTTCCTCTCTCGCTGTCATTTATCTGAAGTGAGAATCCAACTCTAGATGTGATTTAGACAAATGAATTTACATGACATTTAAGGCCAAGTGTATTTCTGATGTCAGAGAGAGGAAGAGAGAGATTCTCTAAGGCAGTGATGGGGATCCTGTGGCCCCATAGATGTTGTTGCTGGACTCCAACTCCCATTGGCCCCAGCCAGTGTGGCCAATGGAGAGGGATGAAGGCACCAGATTGGGGAGCAGTGACGGGGGCATTACTGTGCCGGATGAAGTAATAGTTTGACTTGGTAGAAGGTTGCTTCTTATGTTCAGTGCCCTCTAGCATTTGGGCATTCACAGTGCTGATGAATTTTCATGACTGCATTTTTGTTTGTTTGTTTTTTAAATCACAAACTGATGTCAAAATGTGGAGAACTGAATTTAAGATTGGAAGAATAAGAAACTAAAGAGAAACTGAAATGGACAGATTCGCCCATCCTTAATAGCTGCTATATATCCATGTCAATATAGTCTTTCCAATTCTTAATTGTCCATTTTTTTCTCACACATCTCCCCCCCCCCCGGTTGTGTTTTGTCAGTTTCATACAAGCGGTGTTGGTCATCTTCTCAGTTTGCTTGCACCTGTTTTCCTACAACGAACACCTTGTGTGCCTTGTCTTGGCGATGTCCTTGGGATGGGCCAACCTGTTATATTTCACACGGGGTTTGCAGTCTATGGGAATCTACAGCGTGATGATTCAACAGGTAAGTACGCTCTTCTAAACTCCATCCTATATTTGAGTGCAGCTGTCTTTCCATCATCCCTGGCAACCTGGTCTCAAGCGCACGTATCCTTCAGAAATTCAGTTCCATTAAGCGAGGGCCTGAGTTGTCATACATTGTAATTTTTTGCAATTTGGCCACTATCTTGGCTCTTCAAATGCCCATTTTTGCTTATTTTGAAGTCGTTGATCTTTGAGGGAAGTGCAAGCTGAGTGGCAGAGCACCTGCTTTGCATGCATAAGGTACCAGGTTTAATTCCTGGCATCTCCCGGCAGGGCTGGGGAAAACTTCCTGTTTGAAACCTGAGAGCTGGAGTCCAAATAACAAACCTTGATAGTCACTACTGAGCAACACTGAGATAGATGGAACGATGATCTAACTCAGCATAAGGATCTCCGAAGCACATCTTAATGCAGCTGTGGAAGGCAATATGTCTTCTCATCATATCGACATCCAGTAAAATTGTATTTTAAGGTAAAATTAGGATGTCAGCTTTCCAAATGCATGGAGACTAAGCGGGTTGTTGCTGATTGTGATGTGCTTAGAGACCATTGCTGTAACATGAAGAGTTTTTAGGTCATAAATAACATGCTATCATCTTGGCTTTTTAATTTTGTTTAGGTCATCTTGCATGATGTGTTAAAGTTTCTACTGGTCTATATCGTCTTTCTGCTTGGATTTGGCGTAGGTAAACAGAATTTGATGGCTATTTTGCACGGCACTGGTATTGTGAAAACATTTTGCACAGTTGGAGTGATGTGCTATCTAATCTTTGCTAGATTAAGCCTACAGCACCCATGGCCCACCACGGCCTGCCTTTTCCTGCCACTCTCTTTCATTTCCCCTCCCACCTGGTCTTCAGTGTTCTCCCTCTCAACAGGCAGTTACCATTCTGTGGCCGTTGAGTCTTCATTGCCCTGTTTTAACGTTCCTATATATTCCTTATGATTGTAATTTGTTTTGATGGTTTTCAATACTGAATTTTAACCTATTGTAACCCAACCTGGACCGGATGGTGAAGGGCAGGTAAGAAAAATAAAATAAAATAAAAATAATACATATGTGCCAAAACCCAAATCAGAAATGGAGGGGAGGATCCCTCTTTCAGAAATCTAACATGGGGGACAAAATTCACCACCCCAAGAAATACACTCTGCCCCTTCCCCTCAATTTTCCCCCCCATTGGTTGTGGGGGAAGATATATGCAGTGATGAGCATGGTGCCTCTTTGGGGAGTTTGCAGCCATTACTGATCGCATTCATAGCCCTAGTAAGCTTCCAAGGGAGCCGACTGGTATGCAGAAGAAATTCTACAAGTGCGCAATATATTAGACTAAACAATTGCCCTTCTTGCTCTTTCTGTCTTTTAAACACAGCTCTAGCTGCCTTAATAGAAAACTGTCCCGAAGACAGTAACTGCAGTAACTACAGCACTTTAGGGAGCGTCGAGATTGAACTCTTCAAGCTCACCTTAGGCCTTGGTGACCTGGATATCCACAAGAACGCAAAATATCCAATTCTGTTTCTGCTGCTTCTCATCTTCTACGTCGTCTTGACCTTTGTTCTGCTCCTTAACATGTTGATTGCACTGATGGGAGAGACAGTGGAGGACATATCCAAAGAGAGTGAACATATCTGGAGGCTTCAGGTTGGGTTGTCTCATTGCTACTGGGGCTCCTTGCCTTCTTAGTGGTGGGAAGGTGGGTAGGGATGCCAGAAAATTCTGAAGTTTTGAGTGGCTGTAGATCAGGAGTCGGGGCCTGGATCTGGCCAGCGGACTGGATCCTTAACTCCCCCATCCCCTGTGGGCTGCAGTTCACAAGGGCTCCTTCTAATCATTGATCAGCTGATTGATGGTTATAGTGAGCCTCACTGAGCTCGTTGCAGGTGCTGTTTAAATCCACATCGTGCCTGCAAATGGAGAAAGCAAGGCTCGCTGACAACACCAATTGGCTGATCAGCACTGCCAGCAAGCCCCCTTGGCTGAAACAGGGAGCTTCCGATGGGGAACTCTTTAGTGCAGCTGATCCCAGTGAGGCTCACCAGTCAGCCCCAGCCAGCTGATTGGTGCTGTCAGTGAGTTCTGTTTGCAAAAGAATTGGGAGCTCACTTCAAGCTCTTGTTTATATATAGCCACACGTCATGTCAGGTGTGAGGCAGCTGGGCGTAATTTGAGGTCAATGGGCCAAATTGGGACCCATGCTGGGCCTAAATTAGGCCTGCAGGTCAGAGGTTCCCCATCCTGCTGCAGACCAAGGCCACATTCACACCATAGATTTATTCCACTATTGTTCCACTTTACACAGTTATGGCTTCCGCCAAAGAATCCTGGGAAGGGCGCTGAGTAGTTAGGAGACCCTTATTCCCCTCACAGATCTACTGTTGTGAGAATGGTTTATCAGCTAGTTCCTCTTCCCAGAGAACTCTGAGAGAGCCAGCATGGCAAAGTGTTTAGAGTGTCGGACTAGGACCTGGGAGACCAGGGTTCAAATCCCCACTTGGCCATGAAGCTCACTGGGTGACCTTGAGCCAGTTGCTGCCTCTCAGCTTAACTACCTCACAGGGTCGTTGTGAGGATAAAATGGAAGAGGAGAACCATGTATGCCACCTTGAGCTCCTCAGAGGAAAGGTGATATGAATGCAATAAATAAACAAAATAATGATAGTGCAATAAATGTATGGTGTGGCTCAAGAGTGGGCAGACTTTGTTTGCAGGGTCTACTTTGTTTTTGTACTAGGAGCTTGGGATCCACCAACCAACAAGCATTCTTTAAAGGTATTTTTACACATTATATTCTTGTTACCGCTAGAGAGCAAGGACTATTGTGGAAACCGAAAAGCTTCTACCAAAATACCTGAGGAAAAAATTCCAGCTTGGAGAATGGTGCAAAGTGGCTGACAGTGACACCCGCCTATGTTTAAGGTAATTAAACATTCAGAGCTTGATGTGGCTGCTCCATCCTGTTAATTGTGCACTAGGAGAGAGAGAGAGAGAGCACAAAATGAACATAGCTGCCCGCAGCTGCCCGCCGTTCAGTGGAACGGAGTCCTGAGTTGCTCTTCTGCCTTTAACTGGGCTGACAGTGTGTCAGTGACTACTGTCACTGCATCAGTGGCTACTAGTCATGATGGTTGTTCCGTCTCCATGGGCTTTCGGCTGAGACGTGTGGTTGGCCACTGTGAGAACAGGATGCTGGATCTAGCAGCCAGGGTCTTCAGATGTTCCTGCCCTGGATATCTGTTTTGAAGCACTTTTTTTCCTTGTATCACCCTTGTGCATGCTAATTTAAAATGATCAGGCAGCAGGTTTTTCTGTTGTTGTTTAACGTTGTGGAATATATGTGCTTAAGCCAGCCTTTCCCAACTAGTGGGCCTCCAGATGTTGTTGGACCACAACTCCCATCAGCCTCAGCCAGCATTGCCAATGGTCAGGAAAGATGGGAACTGTGCTCCAACAACATCTGGTGGCCCACTAGTTGGGAAAGGCTGGCTTAAGCCATCTATCACCAATCCTGGGTCTCACCCTTGTCACTCCAAACGCTGCATCACCTGTGTGTACCTCAGGGAGACAGCTACTTTCACAAGCACTAGGACAGGCAGGTCATACGACATCAAACAGAACATTACCTGCAGGTCCTGCAATATAATTTATGTCACTGAGTGCAAAAGACCAGGATGTCATATCCAATGCGTAGGAAAAACCACAACTGACCTATGCACACTCTTCAGAAACCACAGATCGGCAATCTTAACAAAAAAAGTGGAGCAACCAGTTGCAAAACCTTTCAACATTGAGGATCACAGCCTGTTGGACTTTTCTATAACAGCTATAGAGATGCCAGCAGATCCAGCAGCATTGACTAAAAGGGAGAACTTTTGGATATACTCTCTGGACACATTGGCACCACATAGCCTGAACTTGGAGGACAGTACAAACATTACTTAGCTTCTGCAAATGAAGCCCATCTCAGCTTTCCATCCTCAAAGCTCTATAACTGCCACCTTGGTAACAGCATATATATATATATATATATATATATATAATCACACAAGGCCAAATATCAATAGATTCCTCTCATTCAAAGGTATTTTTCGGACAATCAGTAGATCAGCATATATTTCAGTAGATCTATTGAGATTTTAGGAGATCTGGCAATATCGGAATAGGTTCAGGGCACAAACATGTATCCTACTGTCCTTCAGTTTGGCTGGAGGCCATGTGAGTTGTCTTGGCCTACCTGGTTCAGTGTGTCGGGCATAATCGCTGTCAGTCTGGGAGTCTCTTTGAGCTTGTGCTGCTGCAGCAGCTATAAACGGCAATAATAAGGGTTTGAGAAGGGAGAATGAGAAACCTGCAGGCCCTGAGGAAAGTTTAGGCCTGCCTTTAGTATTCTGTATGTGCTTTAATGTTCTCCGTGTGTGTGTGTGGAATCAAATATTCCAATCTCTATAGAATTCAGAATCTGAATTCCAATCTTGTATAAAAAGTGAAATTGATCAATAAGCTATGCTAACTGGTGGCTAACTGGTGGCCATTAGCTAGGGATGATGGGCATTGTGGAGTCTGGCAACATCTGGAGGGCCACAGGTTAGCCACTCCTGCTCAAAACAATGCATTGCCTTTAACATATGTTGATTACTTGTGCAGCGGTTAAATAAATGCTAAGACATGATTAAAAAGCCTGCAGGAACGCCTCTCCTGTTATGAACCGGCTCGTACACTACGGTCTACTACGAAGGCCCTCCTCCGGGTCCCGACCCATAGGGAGGCCCGGAGGGTAGTTACAAGATCTAGGGCCTTCTCAGTGGTGGCCCCCGAATTGTGGAATAGTCTCCCCGAGGAGGTACGCCTGGCACCGACATTATTATCTTTTCGGCGCCAGGTTAAAAACTTTCTCTTCTCTGAGGCATTTTAATTTAAGTTATTTATGTAAATGTTGTAATTTTTATTTTAGATGGTGTACTTTTATATTTGTTATATTGATCTTGTAATTTTATTATTGTATATGCTTCTATGTTTGCCACCCAGAGAGCTGTTTGCTAGTCGGGCGGGATATAAGCTGAATAAAATAAATAAATAAATAAATAAAACATGAAGTGTTCCTGTGACAGTGCAGATGAAGCATTATAATGTGTATACTCTATAACTAGGATTAATGAAGTCAAATGGACAGAATGGAAGACACACGTTGCCTTTATCAATGAAGACCCAGGGTCAACAGGTAGCATTAAACTTATAATTTTGGGAGTTTTTTGTCTGTTGTAATTTTATATATGTGTACTTTTATAACAAAACTACATTCTAATCCAGGGGCAGAAGCGGCCCTCCAGACCTCTCCCTCTGGCCCTTGGGGCTCTCCTCCAGTCCATGCCCCTCACTGGTCCTGTGCCCTTGATCTGTGATATGGCCTCTTAAGTGTCTGGATAGGGGATGGATATATATGTGTGTGTGTACGTGTGTGCATTAAATTTGTTAGTTGTCTTTCTTCACAAACGTGAACCCAAAGCAACTTACAATCGAAAGAAAAGTGAAAACCAGTATAAAAACTAAAAATTAAAAGCGAAAAACACATAAATATAGTATCAGTAAGTATGCATCAGCCCCAATATGTGTGTATGTATCCCATATATTACCCATCCCTCGCCTTAAATATTAGACAGGTGCCATCTCTGTTGTCTTTTGGTGCCTACTGAAGACCTTCCTCTTTCAGCAGAGACCCCAGGCTGCATCGGTATTGTGACTGTTCTTAAGATGTTTTTAAAAACGTATTGTTTAACTTTTTTTTTTTAAAGATGTTTTCAGTATTGGGAGGAAAGGCGGGATTTAAATGTAAATGTATAATAATAATAATAATAGATATGTATAAACCTCTGACATTTACATAACTGGAATGTTGCCCACTATTTGCAAAGAGTCACATCAACTGCAAAGCAGGACCTATCTCAGCCATCCAGATTTGTTTCACCTATTCAGGATACATAAATTTAGGTGTAAATAATTCAGGTGTTCTCATTGCCCTACCAGTCGTCAGTTCAAAAGAAGTCTAACTGCCCATTGTTCTCAAAGCTCTCATGGCCATTAAGATCATAGGGACATATCTATCCCACTGACCTCCCTTATGAATTATTTTGTCAATGGATCTTTACTCGATTTATTGGACCAAACTATCATCACCCGCTGTCAAGCAGCCCCTGGAAGCTTGCCCATGATGGAATGCAGCCCTCAGGCCAGAAAAGGTTCCCCACTCTTGGTGTAGCCCATAAGTGGCTTGCCAGGAGGGGTGGAGCTGCTCTGCTAGCTGCTCTGCCAGCTTCCCGGCAGTTGGCTCTCTGTTGCTTACAAGGCGGGGAGAGGTGGTGGGGAGGCTGGTGCAGACGCACTGGCGCAGGAAATTCAGCACTCCTGCCAGTGTGTTTGCACTGGGCTGACCTCACAAACACACACACATTTGGTATGCAACAGTGCCCTACCTGCTGCACCCAGCAAGCTGCTTCTGGTGTAGGCAATGCTGAGCTGGATGGGCCAATATAAAGCATAAATGACTCAATATAAAGCAGCTTCCTAAGCCCAGTGTTCCTAACCTCAGTGGCTAGGAGTGCCTTTACCAGCTTCAACTTGTAAGACACCTGTGGCCATGTCTGAACTGGGATAGCCTGGCCGCTCTTGTCGATGCACTGCACTCTATGCAGGGCTGCCCTTGAGGTGAGTTCAGAAGCTGCAGCTGGTGCAAAATGCGGCGGCGCAGCTGCTCACTGGGGCAGGGGATGGCCAACATGTCACCTGGCTGCTGAAAGGATTGCACTGGCTGCCCATTAGCTGCTGAGCCAAGTTCAAACTGCTGGCTTTGGTGCACAAAGCCCTATGCAGCTTGGGACCAGGATACCTGAAAGATTGTCTCAGCCCTTATATATCCAGCCGATCACTGTGCTCTGCAGGTGAGGGCCTCCTGCAGATACCATCTCATCAGGAAGTCCATTCCGCACAACATAGAAAGTGGACTTCTAGTGCTGTGGCACCGACCCTTTGGAATTCCCTCTCCTTAAATATTAGGCAGGTGCCATCTCTGTTATCTTTTCAGCACCTGCTGAAGACCTTCCTCTTTCAACAAGCCTTTTAAGTAGAGACCTCATCCCAATCTGCTGTCTGTGTTGGAATTGCTTTGAATATGTTTTTAAAGATGTTTTTAAAGCTTTTTTAAAGAAAGATGTTTTGTTTTTATGATGTTTTGTTTTTATGATGTTTTTAAAGACTTTTTAAAATATGGTTTATAGACATTTTTGGTCTTTTGTTGTTCGCTGCCCTGGCATCCTTATAAATTTAATAAATATAAATAAAATAATAAATTGTGTATAGAGATGGATCACAGCATTAATAAATAAGTGAGGCTTATGTTACTGTTTTTAAAGATACCATTTTATTTAGAAAAAGGGTTTAGCTGAAAAAAACACTTATTTTGACTGTTTTTCTTTAGATTACAGCAGAATGCAAGAGGCATCAAGAAGTAACAGCAAGATCACTCTGAATACGTATGAAGAAATGTATGATTTGCCAGAAACGTCTGTTTAAGTTGCACATTGGACTATGTAAGAATATTAAGACCACTGGCGTAATGACAGGAGCGTGGGCAGGAAAGACCTTCTGCTGTTATTGCTGCCAAATTCCTCTGACAGGCCAGCTTTTGCTTCCAGAGCTTGGCTTGGGGGGAGTTCATGTAAAAATGAGAGGTATCACTGTTGCCACAACAGCAAGATTCTGGAAGGGAAAATACGGACAATGGCGTGGAAAGCAAAGAGCAAATGGTGCCGTGAAAGAAGGGCAGAGACTTCCTCGAGCCTTGAGACTGTTTGTGTGAGCGGAAGTGAGCAGACTTGAGACTTGTGGGATCTACTTTAGTTTCTGCTAGAGCCTCTTGGGAATGATACCTATTATTACTATTTTTAGAACCAACTAGATCCACCAAGTAGAGCCTGGTGCAAAAGATATATACTTAAAAGAATACTGAGCCTAGTCACTTTTTTTGAGTAATAGAACGGAACAGAGTTCCATCTAAAAACCCACTCCTGGTTACCTCCAAGCTCTCTTCATTTCAGCAGTATAATTTAGGGTGGTGTGGGGCGGTTCATGTTGTTGCTGCTATTGTTGCTGGGAGTCGGAAATCCTTGCCAATCTACTGCAAAAGATTTAGAGGCCTACTGGTAGGTTTCAGTCTACCTCCTTCTGTCAGCCTCTCTACTATGGAACGATGAAGAAGTTACATCAAGCAAACCACATTTCAGATTTGAAGTGAAACCACAGAATTAAATCTTCAGCACTGACCATTTTGGGAGTGGTTGTTGTCAATTACATGGCAACCCTATCTTGTGAAAGGACAATGAGTACATATCCAAAGGGAACATTTTATGTGCGTTCAAAGGGTGCATATGTACACTGCATATAGTTTATACTAGTATACAGTGTTTACATCCAGTTATTCCTGTAAAATGTGCTTTAATCCTCATTGAATTTTTTTAATGTTGTGAAATGACAGTTTGCATGGTACCAAGGGGTGCATTAGATTTTTATATATGTATATATTCATGCAGACGTTGATGGAGCAACAGCCCAGCAGATTTTTGAAGACTGTTCTAAAGGTGTCTTTCTGCAGATGCTCCTTTTTTGCTTCCTGATCAGCACTTTAGGGCCAAATGGCCATTTGGGAGAAATCTTGAAGAAGAAGAGGAAGAAGAAGAAGAAAAGAAGCGATGATATTGTGCCTTCGTTATCCTGAACGTTATTACTTTTGTTTAGATATTTGTCCTATTCAGTGTTTTTAAGAAAATATTTATTACACATAAGAGAAATAAAATGGATACTTTTATAAACACGTGCATCTCTCTCACTTTTTTATTCGGTTGCTGTGCCGCTCCAGGAATTACCACACAGTTCCAATAAATAGCAAAGGTTGGTAATAAAGGAATAACTTAAAAAAAAAAAAAGCAGCATGGAAGTCACCATAGAGCCAAGCTCTGTGGTGTTTGTTCATTGTGCCCTTGGGTAGCTTGCCCAGGGTCCCAGTGGCCCACTGTTGCACTGATGCCTTGGGGCCCCTATGCCAAGTGGTTTGCAGGATCTGCCATTTTAATGTCCCACAATGCCCCCAACATGGCATTGCTCTAGAGAAACTTAAGTGGCCTCTCCAAGCTGCCTGCTGCCAACCACAACACTGCTGCTGTTACCTGTTGTTACCCCGCACTGCCAGGTAAGCCCTCAGGGGCCATTAACATAGAAAGAGGGTCCACCAAAGAGCATTCAGACCTGGAGCCAGCCCTATGTAGATCCTTGTTCCACTTTATTAACCCCAAACTTAATAAAATGGATTTTGAAACAGAATGTTGCATTTACTGCGGTTAGGTTGTTTTTCTGCAGGGGGTAAAGAGGATCCTTGGATGGGCTGTGCCTCAAGTCAGAGGAACAACCCATCTGAAACTCCCCTCCTCACTGCAGGACAATGTTGGAGCCATTTCACTGCAGTTTAATATACTGGGGTATTCCATTGCTTTCTCATACAACATTCATTAGTGTTAATTACAACAGGTGAAAAATTAAATTAGACTAAAACTAAACAGGAGCAGTATCATTTTCCCATGTCAACTTTTCACTCATAAATCCTTTCTCATTTTTTTAAAAAAGGTATTAATTTTTCAATTAGAGGCAAGAAGTGGGATTTGTAGAAATTGCCAAGTTCAAGTATGTGTGCCAGGGGTGTAATCATCCAGGGTCCTGGGGGGTTGTGGACCCGTTATTTTAATCAGAGCAGTAGCGCTGGAGGAATGCTATTTAACCCTTTCCCCCTGAAATGTTTTACTGATCTAAACTGCCCCACCTCAACATTACTTTTAGCCCCACTTGGGGGTGGGTGGGAAGGTAACAGAGGGGCACTTTAGATCAGGAAAATTATGCAAGTGGAAAGGATTTAGCAGTCCCTCCAGAGGGCTCCTGCTCTAATCAAAATCAAAACCTCTCTGTAACTGCTTTAAAGTTAAAGAAAATTTTTTTTATAGGATTGTGGGGGTTGACCTGGATGACGTCTTCAGGTCTCCTCCAAGTCTGTAATTCTGTAGCTGTAAGGTTGGGATTTGTAGTGGAAGAAACTGGTCAAACCAGCTCTTTTGTTAAGGTAATGGGTCTGGCCAAGTCTGTCAAGTACTCTATTTACATGTCTAAAGACTAGAGCAGTTGCGATGCCATAGGAATAACTGACTCCTGATGCTCTTACAGGAAGGGGGCAGCCCCCCTTCCTCATGTTAGAGGCAGGAGATAAGCCTGTGTGTGTTTTACTCTGGCCTGACCGGCTCTCTGGGATGAAACCAAAGCGAAGGCTTTGGAGACGCTCCCCTGAAACCTGTAGGAGTGATAAGGCTGTGAGCCCTTCCATCTTGTGCTGAGGATATGGGTAAATAAAACCATATATGCTAAAGACACCACAGTCTCTGCTGACCTTCATGCCAAGAAAACCGAACCCTGGATAAGTGATGGAATTCCTGGCATCTCTCACTGCTCAGAAGCGGGTGCATGCATCAATATGTTAGGGAGACCACCCACGTATCCCAAATGTTCGCACTCACAGAGCCACCCTCACAGTCTCTGGGAATCTCTCGACTTCCTAGATTACTCCAATTCCAGATACAGATGTACCTACCTAAATTATCTTACTTGTGACTCAGGAGGATACTTGCTTATACCTGATACACTCCACTGAGAAATCTACTCTGAAGCCATCATGCCCATTTCTCTGTGCTTCTTCTCCGTGCACATTTCCTGTAGCTTAATGTTAGGGCGGTAACCAGTGTATTTCTTGTAAGGTGCAGGCAGGAATCCAAGAGGTGAAACCTTTCCCATAAGCGCAGCTCTTCCAGAACTTGAGATGCCCTTTTTTTGGTATAAAATGCTGTTGTGATAAAATCGTTACAGGTTTAATTTGTTCATTGCCTTTCTCTCTCCTTAGTAACGGACCGTGAAATATCTCCATGTTCACATTCCTTGGCACAGAACGCGTTAAACACAAAAAAATAACTATGTTATTAAAAAGTGATATTAATTTTAAAAAGCTTTAGAATTTAGCAATCTTTAAAAACAGCACTAAAGTACATTCATACTAATAATGGTCGTGAATGTTGGTTGTGCTTATTGCCTTCGAAGTGCTTATTCCTTAATATCCCTTACCATTAAATATTCAGGTCTCTGAGTTACAGCCGACACATTCTAGCCACCTTGGGTTAGAAAGATCAATGCGTCTGTACTGGGTTTGGCCCTAAGATTTCAAAGTTAAGTAAAAAATCATTTTGGCTCTAAGAGATATAGGCTCTGATGCCTTCTGCACTCAATGTCCCTATTATAGTTTTTACAAAAGCTTGTTGCTTTTCATAATATGCAGCTTCATTCACAAAGGTTGGATATACTATGGCGTCTCCTCCGTATGGGATTGTCTTTCCTTCAAGAGTTAGAAACACAGGGTCACCAGGGTTGAGAGGCTGCCAGTCTTGATCCTTGTGGGACAGGAAAAAACACACACAAAAGTACGGTATTTTTTATTACTGCCTATCCTGATGACTTTCATTTCTGTATTCACTTCTCTAGTAGGCAAGCATATAATTAACAGTGAAAGGGAAGGGAGAAGGGAATTTGTAGAGGGGAGAAGGAGGCAGCCTGCAAGGTATTCGCAGACTTTTAATAATGATTGGTGAAAGGCCGTCGCTCAGTGGCAGAGCGTCTGCTTTGCATGCAGAAGGTCCCAGGTTTAATCCCAGGCATCTCCAGGTAGGGGTGGGAGAGACTTCCCATCTGAAACCTTGGAGAGCTGCTGCCAGTCAGTGTAGACTATTGAGCAAGATGAACCAATGGTCTGACTCGGTATAAGGCAGCTTATTATCTCCCTGTTATAACCAGAGCAGGCTCTACCAAGGCCTGTGGGCTCTCGTGTTTGCTGCCAGCTTGTGCACACAATGAATGTGCAAGTCTTCAATAAGCCATATGGGAGCTGCGTCAAGAAGACTCACACATTCACTCAGTATAGACGTGAACCATGCTTCTTTAATAACAGGGAAACTTTGTACACCAGATCCCCACATCACTGCTGTTCAGGGACAGGGCTATGGACTGTACACCTGAAGAAAAATGGCATATGTTTACCTGAAGATTAGGATGAATGATAGCCATGATCTCATTATTTTTGTTTCTGGGATAATCCACTTTCTCCATTATTTTGTAGACTTCAATTGTACATGGAGGGAATTCTTTTCCTAGGGAGAAAAAAAAGTAACGTCTCCCAAGTATTATGTCAAACAGCTTGTAGTATTTTTTAAAAGGAACTGACATAAGATTAATTATTGACAATGTTTAAAGCAATTAACTATCTGTATTCTGTTAATACTGTAATTAGATCTGGTCACAGGAAAATGCTTTTCTATAGATTGCCTCTCCAGAAGATTGGGTTATGGAAAGATGACCCAGTTATGCGGTGATGCATGAAAGTCAGCTCTAAATTTTATCTGAACAGCAAAAAACAGGGACCTTAATCACACTATACAATGCATAAAATATATTCTGCAGATGACACAATTTATTAAAACTCTTCTTTCTGTCAGCATCATATGAAGTTTAGTAAATATATTTATCAGATGTTATCAGATCCTATCTTCCAGGAGAATGATAGGAGCTTTTGTAAGAGAGCTAAAAAAGCTAGGGTTATTGTTGAACAGTAACTGTGAAGGATTTTTTCAAATGAAATATTATTTTATATTTTATTGTCTTGTGGAATTGATGCTGTATGGGTGCATAATAAAAGCCTGCTTAAAACTGTGGATAATTTTATTTGGCCCCAGGTATACTGAAAAAGGCGCATGGAATTTAGTCTTCAGAAATATTGGATAGCATAAGGAGATTCTCTTATTAAGCAGGGAAGATCCACACCATACGTTTAAAACACATTTGGCACATGTTTAAAGCACAGGACTTCCCCCAAAGAATCCTGGGAACTGTAGTTTGTTAAGGGTGCTGGGAATTCTCTGTGAGGTAGAAACTACACTTCCCAGGATTCCTTGGGGGAAGTCCTGTGCTTTAAACTGCAAACTCAGGTGGTGAGGGCTAAAACAATTGTATGCAAAAGCGGCCACTGATAAATGTTTCAGCATATCCCAAGAGTTCAGTATAAGGGACAACAGTTCCCCCAATAACCCAATGAATGCTAGCCACTTACAGTACTAGTTGGAAAAGAAAAATGGGGGGGGGTGTAGGGTGGGATGAGATGGAAATTAATAGAGTATCCTGGAGGAGGGTGTGGCTGTAACCCTGAATAGAAGTACTGTACTTCTGTTGGAAGGTAACAGACATACTGCAACATTTTGTTGCAAGTCCCTCTAAGGTGATTAATATTTTCCACCAGCAAATGGTAAAATGATGCTTGCTTAATATTAACAGCTGCTATACCTGCATTAAACATTTGTACAAAGTCAAGGCCATGTTTGACAATCTTCCTCATTCTGTCCAAAATGTCAGCCCTGAGAACTCCCTGGGGTTGAGGACCAACTTCAATGCCTGCATGGGAAATGAAGGAAATATCAGTTTTCCTTTCTCTTTAGGATAGATATCTGAATAACTGGAGACTGGCATTATACTTTTCCACATGTTTTTTAATAACATTCCCAGTGATTTTAAATTTTCCTTCACATATTACACACATTCCAAGCCATTCAGCATCTTATAATTCCTAATGTCTGTCATTTTTGGTTTGTCAGATGGTGGAATTGGTTGCCCAGTTCAGGGACCCGGGTCCTTGCAGAGGATATCTCCATGTAGAGTCTGTAGCTCAGGATAGAAGCAACTGTGGCAGTGACTGTTGTCACCCTGGGAGTGATGGCAGAGGTCTGCATCCAGTTTCAGATCGGAATGGGGGAGAAATTCAATTTCACATATAAAGCTGAATTTATCAAATTTGCACTTTCTGAAACAATATGAGAACCAAAACACAGCCATTGTTTGAAATTTGCATGCATCCAAATTTTGCAATGCAATTCTTCGAACAAAGAATGTTTACAAAAATGCAAATGTGCATAAAAATGGATATAGTATTGAAAACAACATACAAAAATGCATTGCATTAGGAGAAATTGCTTCCATAAATGTACATATTAGTCAAAACTGCATACAAAAATGTGTCTACCTCTTGCGTCACGTGAATGACGTGCACACGCACAGCGCATGCCTGCCATCACCCAAGATGGCGGCAGGAGTATCAACCCTTTTGGGTGATGGCAGGCATGTGCACACTGTGTGCATGGCATTCCCACTGAAGGGAGAGGTAGGTGGGGTGTGCATGACGGCTTACTGAAGCCCATGCTATCTGTATTGGGGAGGGTGCCTGGGAGCTCCCTCTCTGCGATCCACAGCAGGGTCAGGTTGCAGGACCCAATGCTGTTGTGGATCATGGAGCGGGAGCACCATCCTCCCACCCTAAGAAGGGCCCCTTCAGGCCACATGGGCCTTGGCCAGGGCCCAACATGGCCTCTCTCTGGCGCCGACCCTGATAATACTGCTTTAAATGTACAGTGCAGATGGGACCTTAACTTAGGAACAAGCATATCTGGAGACCCAATTGCATATTTTTCATCTCTAAGGACTGGGCAATGCTTATAACATTCATATTTACCAACAGGATGTTTTGCTATAGAGCGGGTTGTTGCATATTTCAGGTTGGGATGCTCAATGAGGAAAACAGGGCAGCCTTCTGGAGCCAAAGCATCCTGTGGAAAATATTTGTTTAATGTTGTAGTTATCCAAACATTAACCCTGAGCTAACAAGAGACTACTGGTGCAAAAGATTATTGATACATTATCTTCAGCTGTCAGCTTGTATAGAGCAGTGTGACAATAAGTAGGCCATCTTTAGAAAATGTAAAAGCAGTATTTGTTGGTGCCCTTTCCCTTAGATTGTACCCATCAGGCTTCACTGAACTTTGCTGTGTGCTAATATAAGTGAACATGATTCCCATGTTAATTCATCAACAAGAGAAAATTAATATAGCACTGCTCAAGAACAAGCATTAAGCTGCCTTTGGGGTAGTTTCCCATTCCCTCGCTTATGGGGGAAAAAATCTAGGAAACGTCTAACTTAGCAATATGCCAGTCTTCACATATTGGCCCAGTTTGCATGTCACACTAAACCATAGTTTAAAACAATGGTTTAATGTAAATGAGCAGTGCGCTTGTGCCTGCTTTTCAAACATTCCTAGAGCACTCCTCCACCACTCCTGTGGCGAAAGTAAAGTTTAAATGACTTACGTGCGTTGAATAAAACAACAGAGTTCAGCTCTTTATCAAATCGAGCTCTCTCTATATGTACCAACCTGGATGCCGTGCCTGGCACTGGACGCCCTTCTTCATGTGCCCCTTCCGAAGGAGGTGCGGAGAGCGGCAACACGAGAATGGGCCTTCTCAGTGGTGGCCCCCCATTTGTGGAACACTCTCCCCAGGGAGGTATGCCTGGCACCATCATTACCTATCTTTAGCTGCCAGGCAAAAACATTTCTCTTCTCCCAGACTTTTGGGTCTTAACTTTGGAAGGCTTTTGGAGGGCTTCTGGCTGATATTGTTCTAGTGGTGGAAGCAGTTACAGAGCATGGGGGAATATTAGAATTCCCCACCAATGCCAAATAGTATGCTGCCAAGGCTACCTGTAGCTGCACGGGGGTGTTCTTGTTTTATTGTTTTATAATATGATATATATGTTTTTGGTTTTAACATGGTTGCAAGCTGCTTGGAGACCTTTCAGTGGCAAGCGACTAATAAATCTAATTAATAAATCATCATCATCTCTGGGAGATAAGATATAAGCCTCTAACTCACATGGGATTAGTACTTTTCTTACCTTAATATAACGACACATCTGAATGGTAAAACTGTCCCTGGAGTTTTCAAGTATGATGGTGCCACCCATGTTAGCAGTAGTGTTGTGCAGGTCAAAGATAAGGTCATAGGCCTCGTGGCTACCTTTTGGACCAAATATGCGATTTATTTCCTGACCCCTTCTCACTTCATAGGGAGAATTGTCTGGGAGTTGCTCACTATTGATGGAAAGCACAAAAAAGCCACATAGCATTTTCTGTTCATTTTGCAATTTAATAAGAAAGAGAAAGAACTAACTCTGCATTTGTCTGCCACAGATGAAGCTACTTATTCTTCAATTTATGTGTGTATCCACTGAACGCAATGGGAACTTACATTTGAACAGACATGTGAATAATTGCACTGGATTCAAATCTTAATACACGTCAACGACCTGGATTGGGGTGGGGAGAGAACGGTGAGGGAAAAGGAAACTTCAAAAATGGAGGCTTATAGCAGCAGGAGCTGGCAGTGAGGGTGCCACTTTGCCCCTGACCTCTTGGGAGCAGCATCGCTACAGCTTGCCGAGAGGGGGAGGTGGCAGGGAGTCGCCGCTGTGGAGTCACACCAACGGAGCCAATCCAGTGCTCCCTTTGGTGTGCCTACACAGCACCAATGTCCCGTCCGTCTTGACCTTCTCCCTCCTGGCAAGCTGTAACAATGCTACTGCTGGGAGGTCAGATGGGCAGCGCCACCCCTCCTCACTGGCTGCTACTGGTTTATAGTTTTACAAGTGAAAGCTGTAATAAAATGTCGCAGAACAGAGTGCTCCTGTTTAGGGTTCCAGCAAGCAAGCATGACGGGATACTCCATTCCACCACCCCCTTTTTTACCCAACCGATATTCAGCATCCTTTGGCCATTGAGCATGCTCAGTCCTCACTGCACTATTTTGGGGTGCTCCCCCACTTCCAAGGATGTTTTGTTTTCCTAAATATTTTTTCTACTTCTGCAAAACCTTGGTGTTTCCTCAAGCTGTTGATACCTACCTCCTGTGCCTGGATGGTTCTATTTTGGCTGCCTTAGCACCCACGCTTGAATTTACTAGTAGCATATAGCAGTTGCGAGGAACCTTTGGCCCTCCAGATGTTGCTGGCCAGTGATGATGAGAGTTTTATTTTTTTACTACATTTATATCTATCTCACCTTTTCTCCAAGGAGCTGAAGGTGGTATACAAGGTTCTCAGCCTCCCCGTTTTGTCTCATAGCAACCCTGATGCAGTAGGTTAGGCTGAGAGACAGTGACTGGCCCAAGGTAACCCAGTGGGCTTCATGGCTGAGTGGGGATTTGAACCCTGGTCTCTCAGGTCCTCGTCCAACACTCTAACCACTACAGCTCAGCAACATCTGGAAGGCCAAATGTCCTCCACACCTGGTATATAGGATGCCTGATATAACTAGCAATGAAACTGGGAAGGGGGATATTCTCAAATGTTTACAGTTTTGGAAACAATATATATTTAAAGGGACAGGTATACGCACGTTGGATTAGAATTGGGGAATCACACAAGCAACGCCTGTTTATGTGGGTTATTCCTCATATCTCTAGAAAACTGCAGGATCAGGGCAGATGTGCTAATTATTTTCCAGTCTAAGGCACATGTGGGATATATCTTTTACTCACCTCTCTCAGCAGAAACAGCTTGTTAATAACTGCTGAGTGTTCTATCTGTCTATCCAAGTTCCTTGCTTCTGTACCAAAATTCATTTCAATAATTGATAGAACTTGCAGGAACTTCTGAAAATGGAAATGGACTGCCTTCAAGTCGATCCTGACTTATGGCGACCCTATGACTAGGGTGTTCATGGTAAGTGGTATTCAGAGGGAGTTTACCATTGCTTCCCTCTGAGGCTAGTCCTCCCCAGCTGGCTAGGGCCTGCTCAGCTAGCTCCACAAGCCAAACCCTTCCTTGTCCGCAACTGCCAGCTGGGGGGCAACTGGGCTGCTTGGGACTATGCCGCTGGCCCACAGCTGCACAGGTGGCAGGGCACGTAACCCCTGAGCCACTCCCTGTGGGGGTGGTCTTTAGCTGGTCCTTGACACCCAAGAGACATGAGCAGGGATTTGAACTCAG
This sequence comes from Rhineura floridana, assembly GCF_030035675.1. Lineage (NCBI taxonomy): Eukaryota > Metazoa > Chordata > Lepidosauria > Squamata > Rhineuridae > Rhineura > Rhineura floridana. The sequence goes on along the minus strand of NC_084500.1, from coordinate 17,562,582 downwards.
ACTCTGGACTCCCAGCCAGTGCTATACCAGCTATTGCAGGAACTTCTAGCTTAAACAAAATAAGCTGCTTAAAACTGGTTAAGCTGATGCTCCTCATCCCCCAAGCGAGTCGCTAGAAGTAGTGCAATGGAATTCGTTAATTACTGCATGCCACATAATGTCATGCTTCGTGAAACCTGTCATGTCACCATCACATGATATATCTTAAATTCTGAAGTCTTCCTTCACACTACACAGAGAGATGCACTATCTATATTTAAATAGAGCCATATTTTTAGTTCCGGCAATGTGCTGCGGCTGCCTGGGTGCAGTGACATTAAGAACAGTGTCCTGCAAAGCGAGATTGCTCAGAAAGTTCATCTCAGGACACATAGGAAAAAATGACACTGGGAGCTCAGATTAACAGCAGGGCTTTAATGTTACACCCATACAAACCCAGCACTGATTCTCATTAAACCTTTATGCTGGCAGTTAAGTTTCCAGTGGAATTAGCATTTTAAAAAGAGGAAAAAGCTTAAGTGGTGTACACCATTCCTACTTTGGTTATTCCCTATCTATGTGATGTGATTGAACTGTAAATAAATTTAAGGGCCGCTGTCACTCGTTCATTTCCACAAATGCCCTACATGCTTGGGAGGGGAGGGAGTGGGATCCCTTTGATACTGCCGCATTGAACTGGCTACACTCCAGCAGCCCTGGCATTCAGAGGAAGGGGCCCCTACACATGTATAGCCTTGAACATCTCTTTATTTATTACATTTGCGCCATGCCCTTCCTCCCAGAGGAGCTCAGGATATGGCAAACAGCAAAATGTTAAAGCAATACAATTTAAAATAAAAAAAACATATTTCAAAACAATTAAAACATTTAGAACATTTAAAAGCAATCACATACCCTTATAGATACCAATGTTAAGGTTGCTATGGCCAGTATTTCTGAGCCATCGAATGCCTGGAGAAACAGGAATGTCAATAACGAGTGAGACAGATGCACCTCATCAGGGAGGTCATTCCACAAATGGGGAGCAACCACCAAGAAGGCCCTGTCATGGGTCAATGCCAACCGGGCCTGCTGTGCTGGGGTGGAAGACTCTTTTTGGATAGGGAGGGAAACTTCACCCCACAACCAGGTAACACACAATAAACTCTTTGCCTTGCTCCATAAGGGCCCTTAATGCAGTAGGCATGGTTTCCCAGTGAGTTACAGTTGTGTCTGCATAGCTGCCTAATGCTCCTGCGCTTCGCTAGATCAGAGGCAATGATTACAGAACAGTGCAAATCCTATACGTGTCTACTCAGAAGTAAATCACACCGTGTTCCATGGAACTTACTCCTAAGTAGGGATGGGGGAGAAACTTTATTGAGTTCACATTTAAAGGTGAACTTATCAAATTTACATTTTCTGAAAGAATATCTGAAGTGAAACATAGCTATCCTTTGAAATTTGCGCTTATCCACACTTTGCAATGCAATTCTCCAGTCAAGCAATGTGTACAACAATGCACTTGTTATGAAAAAAATGTGCATGTAAATATAAATGTTAATGAAAACAACAGGCAAAAATGCATCGTATTAGGGAGAATCGCTTTGCAAAAATGTGTATACTAGGAAAAATTGTATACAAAAATGTGTATAGTAAGAGCAATTCACACAAAAATGCTGATAATTTTGAAGATCACTTTTTTAAAAAATTGCAAACTGATGTAGAAATGTAGAGAAGTGAACTTAAGATTGGAAAAATGAGAAGCTCAGAGAAAGTAAAACTGACATATTTGCCTATATCTTCACCCATGTAAATAACACGCAAATACACAGCATGCACGGGGAGGTTAGACTTACCCAAGTTTTTCAGGATCAAAAACCCGATTCAGGTCGCAGTCAATATATCTGCAACATTTTTCCACAGCTCTTGGATTGGCAATAAAAGGCCTCACCTCTAGCCCTGGCCTTTGAATCTCAGTTCTATCCTCTTGCCAGTACTTGACCAGAAATACCCCGGACAACTCGTTGCCGTGGGTTCCTCCAAAGATAGCAACCTTTCGCACTGGACTTTCTTGTGCTGCAAGCTGACAAGAAGTCATTCTCCAAAGCAGCTTTAATGACAGTTGCAACAACAAACTGAAACAGAAAGGAGAAGAAGAACAAACGATCAAACAGGAACACAGAATTAAACAAACAAAACAAGAGTTTCGGATTGCTGTGTGATTCCTGCAGAACCCTGGTCTGAATGGAGTGGATGTTAACTGGAAAATAATTTTTCCCTAACAAGCCTTAGGCAATTTGTTTTCCTGCTACATGGGTGCTCCTCATCAAACTCTCCTCCCTCCCAAGACCAGCCCCTTCTTTCCACTATATTTGGATAGCAATGTGTGTTGGAATCAGCTTTAAGAGACTTTCTACTTGTATGGCCAGTATTTAAGGGTTGCGGGAGGGTTTTTGTCTTAGAATGAGGGAGGAAAGAAGGGGTGTTTGTTTGTCGGTTTGTTTAAAGGAATGTCTGCCAATACATACCAAAGATAATAAAAACTCTTTTTAAAGAGTAGTTAAGAAGGCTAAACCAAGCAGCAACCAATCCTTTGGATTGCTTTCTCCTTCTTCTATGGTTTTAACCTTTATTTTATTCTGAAATGTATCCCCCCCTCAAAATATTTTCTCTCCAGGTTGCCTTACAAATATCAATAAAACACAGTTCACAGAAACAAAATGTTGAAAAAAGACACAATACATAACAGCATCATAAAGCACAGGTGACAGCCATTTTCAGAGACAGCAAAACGATGGAAAGGCCCAAGGAAATAAAATGGGGGTTGTCTGGTACCGAAATGGTAACGAAGTAGGTGCCAGGCTAATCTATCTGGAGGCGGCTTTCCACAGCCCAACTGCCGCCACCGAGATGGTCCTCTCTTGTGTCGTCGCCTGCCTCACTTCAAATTCCAGGGGCACCCAGAGAAGGGCCTTCGAAGATCTTAATGGAGAGGAGCCACCGTGGAAACTTGTAGGGAGTGCAGCTCCTGTCGGCCATAGCTAGGGATGTAAGAAGGCCGCAGCTTCCATTCCAACCTGTATTTGTCACAATCAGCACTGTTTCTGTTCTGCTGCAGTTCAGTTTCCGCCAAATACTATGTTACTCATCTCACTGCTGTAGCTATGTTAACTATTAACTTACATTTATTTTAAATGTAAAGGAAACAGCAAACATTTTTTTAAAGAGGTCATTAACTACCTATGGTTTGTGGACTTAAAAAAACTATATGAATGAATACCAGCTGTATAAAGATGTTTTTATATATGTTTTTTATTATATCTTAAGATTTTACAGAGTGTTTTTAGTTTGCTGCCCTGGGCTGCTACTAGGCAAAAGTGCGGGATATAAATTTAATAAATAAATAAATGAAAATATTTGCTTACTATTTCCATTCCTGACCACAGACGAACACGTAAACTGCAGCAATTTCTGGTTTCTTTTCAACTTGAGTTGGAATTCTCCAACATCCCTAGCTACAGCTAGCATAACCAGTGTTTAGGCATGATGGGAGCTGACGACATTGGGAGGACACCACTGCGGCTACCCTGTCTTAATATGGCTGATGTGGAGGCAGGCAATCCTTCAGACACCAGCCCTAAGCTATATATGGATTTCAAGGACCAGGAGCCCAGGTTTCGCATCAGTTCCCAGAATGGTGAGACAAATGTTGGGGTCCACCAAGGATGACACTGCTCACCAGCACCCCTTTTCCTTTTAACAACTTTTTAAAAAATAGGGTGGCAGAAGTACAGTGGTTCTCCTAAGGTCAACTAAGTTCTATTAAGTGAAATTAATGGGACTAAGTTAATCATGTCCATTAATTTCCCAGGTTCAGTCCCTGGCATCTCCAAGTGCAGCTGCGAAAAGACTCCCATCTGAAGCCATGGAGAGCTGCTGCCAGTCAGTGTAGACAGTACTGAGCTAGATGGACCAATGGTCTGAATCAGTAGAAGGCAGCTTCCTCTGTTCTTGAGAATGACAAACACTGGATACAACTCACAAAAGCAAAGAGCTGAACAAAGGTGTAGCTGCCCAACTTCTTGGGCAGAGGCCCAGAGGCATTCTGGGGAAATAAAGATGGAGGGTGAATGCAGCCCTTCGCTTCTGAGGGCTGACATGCCACTCTAGCAAATCTTGCCCAAAGCCCACCAAAAATATCAACAGCACATTGAGCCGACATTGCCCCTGTGCAAACTTTCATTTCAGACTGCAGCTTCCCCCAGCTGCTTTGGGTATAAAACACACAACAAAGCCACCCCTCAGGAAAAACATATAACCAAACTTAGGGGCAGGAAGAAATTCAGTTCTGTTCACATTTCAACGTGAATTCCTCTAATTTACACTTCCTGAAACAAGTTGTGAACCGAAAAGGAGCTATCCATTGAAATTTGAACTTCTTCAAATCTGGCATTGCAGTTCTCCACACACCCCACACAGTGTACCAAAATGTGTATATTAGGGGAAAGTGTAATAAAATGCATATATTCATGAAAACAATATGTAAAATCATTATATAACGAATAAGCCTTATTAGAACAAAAGGTTTCTAAGTGATTTACAACAGGTAATGTATTGTATTAGGGAAAATGCCTTTGAACAATGCGTTATGTTAGAAAAAATGCACATTGAGATGTGGACACATTTTTCTGGGGATGTTTTTAACAAGATGTGAAACCGAGGCAGAAATGTGACAAACTGAACTTAAGCCTGGAAAAGGGAGAAATTAAAACTGACATTTTCACCCATCCCTAACCTGAATGAGCACGATGCAGACAGCCCCAGAGAAAAGTTGGCAGCCATGTAAAAGCGGCTCCCTTATTGATGAGGTCTTTTGCCAGTTAGCCTCACAGGGGCTTTCTGTCAGACAAGGGCAGCAGGCGATCATCTAGGCAAAAGATGGATGGGAAACTTCCTAACCAGCTGGGAGCCTGAAAAAGGTCCTCTCATTGTTAACCCACATCCTTCATAGATGCAAAAATAATTGTTGTATTTTCAGCAGTTATTGAGGGATGAATACTTATGAAGATTTGCTTCCCTCCCATTTGGATTTATATAGCAGTGATTAAAAACAAACCACTCACCTATGGAAGATGCAACAGTAGGCAGCTCAGCCAAGGATTTTAAAAGACATCTTGTCTGTACCACCAGCAATCATTTTGCGTTTGCCAGGGTGATGGCATCACGGATTTACCAAACCTGTCAGTGTATAAACCCAGACAGACACTGTTTCTTTTAACTATATTGTCTCTACTTTTTACCCACCACAGTCAAAGTTTGTAGAAAAATAACCATGGTAGTATGAAGCAAGAATAGAATAATTATATTTTATGCCAAAGTACAGTTTGTACTGTCCTTTGCCCTCTTTTCCCAAGGCTATTAATTAACAAGCCACCAGCGCGGGTGAATCACAACAACTGTAAAAAACTGAAATAACTCTGCACTTCTGAAAAGTATACAGGTTTTTTTATGGATGTGCTGTGCCTCCACGGTGGCCCATAAGCTTGCCACAATCTACCCTCTTGCATTTGTCAGGAGGTCAAAAGGAAGTCCAAAATCCCTCTCGAAAAGGTGGGCAAAAAAAAAAATTGTAGCTAATTGTTTCAATGGACTTACCCAGTTTGGCATGTGGGAGGTTTGTTCTGGGGGGCAGAATAACACCGCCCTAACAGAAGAGACAAAGTGCATTTCCAAACACAATTTAGGCCTAATGCCCTAGAAACTTTTGACTCATAGCGTAGGTTGAGCTGAACCAAAAAATATTTTAATTCCCACTATCCCAGCGTGCCCCATAGAAGACAACAGAAGCCAGTCATTTTTATGATTATTTTGTATCTTTATGGTATTTTATGTTTTGTCATACGTGCAAATTTTGTTGTACGCTGCCGTGATATTTTATATGAGGTGGTAACTTATAAATGGGCGCTTCCAACTGAGTTTTACTCAGAATAGACCCATGCTGCCCTGGGCTCCTACTGCAAGGAGGGGCGGGATATAAATCAAATAATAAATAAATAATAATAATCACTGAAATTAAGAGACCCAAGTTAGTTATGTCCATTATTTTCAATGGGTCTGCTCTGAGCAGGGCAAGCACTGGATACAATCGAGTGCTTTTATAAATATAAATGTAATTTTTTTTAAAAAAGCAAAAAGGTTTCCTTAAGAAACCTGGAGTTGGCTAAGGATTCATTGAGCAGTGAAGGACATTTTATTCAAGCAAGCTTTCTCAGGATTCATTGCTTGGAATGAACTAGATCGGTTTCATAATGTTCACTGACTTAGTTTTAAAAACTCTAAAAAGTGGTTCCCATAATTGTCGGGTGAACTGAATGAAAATCAAGCAAACTTTCCCAGGATCCTGGGTTTTAGGATTATATTTCTATATTAGACTCCAGCCTTAATCAGTTTACAGTTTGGGAGGGAAAAGGAGTGGTGGCAGATACCTGAATCATTACATACACAATTATTGCTTTTTACATTTTAAATGTGTTGGTGTATAGACACACACACACACACAAGTGCTTTTTTGGAAAAACATTAGGTGCCATTCCTCATATCTTGACAACAGTGTTGTGGCTGGCAGCACAAAATGGCTGCCATGGACAGCAGAGATGCAAGTACTCCATACTGGTGAATACCTTCACCAAAAAAAGACATGTATATATGTATAAAAGCTTGGATGTATCCATTGTGAACAAGTCACAAAGATGGCTGAGGAAAGCAAACTAATTGGGAATTTTCTAAAAACTGTGCCAGCAGTCAGGGGGGAAAAGAGCTTGTGACAATTGACAGGACAGGGATGTGTGGTAAAACAAGAGGCAGCCATTATGTTCTGTGGCGCTGGAATGGTAATTATGGAAGAAGGGAAGACTCCCAGGAGAAGAAAAATAAGGAATTGTATCAATCAGCTACTCTGTAGCTGGGAGAAAGCCAGTGAGGGGGGGGAAACACAAGTACCTAACAATCAACTGTAACTGCACAAAATGAAATAGGCAGCAGTGGTTGAGATTGGACTGCTCTGGCCTTTTCTCCTCAGGGCTGATTGGTGCCACCTCTTGACATGACCAGACAAACAGGAGGAAGGAGAAACTGTACATTTCTACTTGTTTTTTTAAAACAAAACAAAACTTTGTCCTGCCCTTTGAACAGCCTTCTCCCTCTTTCCCCCCCAAACTCCTGCTCTCTCCAAATCTTCCTCTTAAATCCTAAAATTTTACTATTTTCCCCCTCCCTGAAATGAAAAGGCCAAATGGGAGAGATTTATCTCAAAGCCCCCTTTTCCTCACAGGGAATCTCTCACAGGATAAGTCCCCCAACCCAAACCTAGACATTAAGCCTTGTGCTAAGTTTTAAAACAAGAGTTGGTTTAGAAAGGCTTATTAAATAGATAAATAATGGAAGTAGGGCCTTTCCCACCTTTTTTCTCCTGTTAGCAGCGTTCTTAGACACCTTCCCGCCTCCTCTTCCCCTTTCACCTCATGATAAAGAATTTACACCCTTTCCCACCTCCTGCCAATAAATCTAGCCACTTTCTTGCCTTCTTCACGCATATATATATATATGAGTGTCATTTGTGTTAAACTGTTTTTTAATATTATAGTTTTTAATTGTGGTGACCTGCCTTGGGACCTGATGGTGAAGGGTGGGTAAAAAATAAAATACATAATTATAGTCACTTTATTTATTCATTTGTTGCATTTATATCCCTCCTTTATATCCAAGGAGCCCAAGGTGGTGACGTGGTTCCCTCCCTCTCCATTTGATGCTCACAACCACCTGTGAGGTAGGTTAAGCTGAGAGGCAGAGACTGGCCCAAGGTCACCCGGTGCACTTTGTAGCCAAGTGGGGATTTGAACCCAGGTCTCCCAGGTCCTACTCTGACACACCAACCACTCTGCCACACTGGCTTTCTTGTCTTTTATGCCGTTACTCTTGCATTGAGGGATTTAGGCCCTTTCCCGCCTTTTTCTCCTGCCAGCCTCCCGTTCCTGCTGTTTCCCCCCATCCACATCAGGCTAATGGATTCAGCCATTCTCTTGCCTTTTATCCCCTCTTAGCCTTTTACTACCAAATTTAGTCACTTTCTCACTGCCTTGTGCTAATGGGTTTAGGCTCTTCTCTATTCATGCTAATACAAGCATTGGAAACCGTTGGCCCTTCAGATGTTGCTGAACTATAACTCCCATCATCTCTGGCCATTGACAATGCTTGCTGGGGCTGATGGGAGTTGTAGTTCAGCAGCACCTGGAGGGCCAAAGGATCCCCACTCCTGTGCTGATGGATGTAGGCAATTTCCCACCTCTCACAAAGCCTTGTCCTAGCAAATTTAGCCACTTTAGTCACTGCCCATCTCCCTCTTTCAGCTAACATGGTGATTCCCCAATATTCCCCCCCCCACAAAAATGGAGAGCCTTGGTGGCCCACTTCATGGGGTTTCTTTTCTGCCTGCTATAGCAATTGAAATTAGGGATGTGCTCGAATTTCACAAAATTTGAATCTGACACCAGATTTCCCATTTATTCGCCCTTTTTTTGTCCTCACAGATCGGGTTTTTTTCTAGTGGTTTTCCTCAGCTGGATTTTTTTTGCCTCAAAAATATTGATAATATTGATATTTTCAAAATATCAATATTAATATTTTGAGGGAAATATCAATATTTTTTAAAAAATGTATGAAAAAGCAGTATTTTGTGTGTGTGTGGGGTGATCCCTTATGAAGCTGTACTGGAAGGAATGTCAATGGAGGAAAAACTGAACCGACACCGAAATGCGGATCCCGTCACAAACTGTAATGTGCTGTGCTAGAATCTGTATGGCTTTTACGTGTATTTTATTGCTTCCTTAAATTGTATCACAATTTGAATTCCATATGCTTCAAACTGTAATGCAATATAATACAACAGAAGACATAAAAAAGGCAATAGAAATACAATTAAAAATCAATATGAATACTTAATACGATGGATGTGCTATCTCCCATGTTCAACCATGGAACACAGTTTGGAAACCATCTGAACTAAGGGATTTAGGCACCTTTCTGCCTGTCTCATGCTTGCAGATATGGGCACTTTTTCCTGCCCTGCTCAGATTTGTGCTGTAGGCATCTATTGTAGTTGGCACTTAGGGCAGCTCCACACCACAACATTTAAGGCACACCCAATACACATTTAAAGCCCACAACTTCCCCCAAAGGATCATGGGAACTGCCGTTTGTTAAGAGAGCTGGATGTTTGTAGCTCTGCGAGAGGGAAACCACAGTTCCCAGGATTCTTTGGAGGAAGTCGTGTGTTTTAAATGTGAGTTGCATGTGCTTTAAATGTATGGTGTCAGACCCTGGAAATCCAAAGGGTCCTTTATTTTTCCTTTTTTATACAAGAGTTTTTTCATAATATGGAAGATACAGATTGCAAAAAACAATAATGCCATCACAGTGACTAATCATGGAATATCTCATGGGATGTTAGAGTTTTGTATTTTCCTGTTGCAAAACACTGACAAGTTCTATGTGTATTAGGAAAAAAAAGATGATTGGGAAATTTTTGAGGAAATGGGTGTTATTTCCCCATTTTTCCTTATTTTTTTTTCTAATTGTCTCTCTTTTATAAAGGACTGGGTGCCCTGTATGTTTTTATATATTTTTAATTTAAAAAAAATATTCTTATTTTATGCTTAATTGAATTGTTTTATCACCAAGGTGTTTGGTGCCCTGGGCTCCTTTGGGAGAAAGGGCAGGATATAAAATAAATCAATAGTAATCAAACACATAAATATTTATAAAGACTCCTAATGGCACCTGTTGGACCAGTGGGATACTGTCTATGTAGGATATGGTGGGAACTTTGTTCTGCTTGTGTAAGCAAATCACACAATTTTCAAGAAATGTGCTGCTGCAATCAGTTACTACGCTTTTATAATGTATTACAATTGTCTTTAAAAAGCCATGTTCAAGTTGCATCTGCGAGAAGACCAGTGCTCACTGCTCAGTCATTCATTTATTTTTGTCGCCAGATATTTGGTGAGGGGAAATGAAGAGGACTTTTGCCGACAATTCAAGCCATAGTACACCAGGTATCAATATTTCACTGGTGCTGAATTTGAAAATTACTCAAATGACTTAGCAAAACACTGGTTGAGGTGGGAGGGCTTTATATTTGTAGAGATCTGCGGTAGGATTGGGACAGGAATGGGGAACCTCAGGTCTGGGGGTCAAATGCGGCCCTCTAGGCCGCTCTATCTGGCCCTTGGGACCCTTTCCAGGCCACAGCTCTCACCAGCGTTGTTTTGCATCTTCCTTGACTATTTTTCCTTGTAGCAGTTTCTTTCTATGCCATTTCTGTGTGAATAGGGTGACCCTTGCACGGGGATAGCTCAAACGCTGCCTCAGAGACCTACACATCTACAGCAAATTGTTGGATTGTGTGTGTGCATCATCTATCTATCTATCTATCTATCTATCTATCTATCTATCTATCTATCTATCTATCTATCTATCTATCTATATCTATATCTATATCTATCTATCTATATCTATCTATCTATATCTATATCTATCTATCTATATCTATCTATCTATATCTATATCTATCTATCTATATCTATATATATCTATATATATATCTATATATATATCTATATATATCTATATCTATCTATCTATCTATATCTATATCTATATCTATATCTATATCTATATGAGAGTAATTGTATATTATGTTGCAACTTCACATTTTAGGCTGCCTACCTGTCCCACTGTTCAGTCAGAAAAAAAGGAACAGGCAACCACTCACTTCAAACCCACTAAAAAATGACCCAAGTATCAGCAGTTCAGCTGAAAATGTGGATTTTTCTACCATGCTGGCTGGTAAGTGGAGGGAAGTGTTTTTGTTGTTTGGGGCACATGTCTACCCGTTGTAAAAAGTACCGCAGATTTCTGGAGATACATTCAGTGCCCCGCCCCAATCAATTATATGTTGTTTTTTCAATTATACAACTGAAATTTCTTGTCTGTATAAAAGGAGTACTTCATTGTCTTTACAAATTAAGTGGAAGTTAAATGGAAGCTCTTGGAGAAGAGTTTGGGAGCATCAACATGATGCAGCGCTTTAATGTCAGAGCTCTGAGGACCCTTTTTCTTTCAGTTTGTATCCCTGGTCCATGTTATGAGGAGTATTTTGAGTGCACTATTGCACTCCTGTTGAAGAGATCTCTGCCACCTCGAATATGCTTGAAAAGGCTACTGCGGCAGAATTCTGCCAGGGTTAATTACTGAAATAATACCAATTAATCCAATTTTATGCTGGTTAAAGGGGGAGGGGTAGCTTTCTTAGTGAAGAAACTTCTACTGCCCAGTTGCCTTGTGGTTTTAAAATGCTGCTTTTGGAAAATGGTACTGTGTAACAGCACAAGCATAAAATAATTGCTTACCCAGCTGTTTCAAGGAGTGCAACTTGTACCATGCATGCTACTTAAAGCAGAAACCAATAGATTAGACTGATGACTGCTTATAAACAATTATATTAAGAGAGAATAAGTCTGGCTGTGGCTATTAGCCATGTTCAGAGTGAGTACACTTCCAGCTTCCAGATACTGGGAAGAAACCATGCAGGGGATGTTTGTCAGCTTCGTATCCTTCTTGTGAGCCCCCAGGGTTATCTGAATGGACCCTGATGGAGACAGTATGTTGGACTAGATAGATAGACGGTGACAACTAGTCCAGCACAGCCTTGTATCACTAGTGCCCTTTAAATGTTACAGGAGGTCTGTGGGGAAAGACCCATGTGATCAACCCAGGCCCACATGACTGCAGGTCTTTAAATTTTAGGAGGAACTCCAAGAATGAATCAGCAGAACAATGCCTCCCCCATGCTGTTTATTATTTGGCTTTTGTAATGCAGTTCTCCAACCGCAACGTGTACAGACAAACATGTATATTAACGCAGGGGTTCCTAAATATGTGAAGATCCAGAAAAAAACTGGGAATTGTTGGAGGGGGGGAAAACCCTTTCCCCCATTTTTTCCCAGGGTTTCTCTGGGCCTTCACATCTCTATCCCAAACTGTGGTCTGTGAACTACTGGTGGTCCACAAACTTCATTTAGATGGTCCACAGCATGTCTGTAAAAAATACATTAAAAATCACACAGCATCTAACACATCACATTACAACTACTATATAACAGGTGGAAAAATCATTAAGTGGTCTGTGAGACTCTTAGCAATGTTCAAGTGGTCCATGGGGGGAAAAAGTTTGAGAACCTTTGTATTAGGGGAAAGTGTGCAAAACAATGCATATATGAGCAAAACGAACATACAAAAATGCATTATATTAGGGGGAATTGCTTGCAAAAATTTGTATATAGTAGGCAAAATTGCTATAAAAATCTGTACATTAGGAGAAGCGAGCAGTAAATTGCTGATGAATGTTCATGAGGAGGTTTTTTTAAAAAAAGAGATCTGGAAACAGGTGTGGAAATGTCACAAGCTGAATTTAAGACTGGGAAACTGAGAAGCAGTGAAATCGAAACGGACAGATTTGTCCATCCCTAACCAGAGGCACCTTTTACATGTAGAAGGGCATTTATGATCTCTTATTTTGGACACTACTGACACAATTCATTGTTTCACGGGGCTCCAGTGTGCACATGGAGATTGCTGTGAGCAGTGGCGGCTGGTGGCTGGGTGTCAGTGGAATCTGCTCTGGGTTTTTTGGACAGCTCCTTGAAAGTTCGGACTAAAACTTGAAACAGATTCCACTGATATGGAGCTATCAGCCACTGCTGGCTGTGAGTAATGACGGTGCCATTATCTTTAATGGGGAATTATGAACTTGAAGCACTCCTGGTTCAGGGGCAAAAATTCACAACATTGAGATTGATGATAAGAAGCGCAAGTGCAGTTCACAAGTATGTTTTTTGTCTGCAAAGTCACAAATGAGGCAATTATTGCCAAGATCATGAACTTGATTTTTAATTAACTATGCCCTTTGACTTTTTAAGATTTCGGATGGGAAACTCCAAAGCCAGAACCACCCCATTTACAGAAAACAGTGAGCACTGAGTATGTATGAAGAAGAAAAAAGCAAAACACCTTTAAAAAATCTTAATCTTGGTTCTTTCCCCCACCCCAGCATGCTTGATATATTTATATTCCTTTTAAAACAAAGGAACCTGATACTGTATGATTCCATTTTGTGATTTTTATAAACATGTTTTTCTATAATTCATTGTAACCTCTAAAATTATGTCTTTGAAGCACAGCACAGCTTCCTGTTCCACCTGCTCTTTTAAGACACCAAAACACACTAAAGCTTCCTGCATCACAAGCAGGAACGAACTTCAACAACTGGAGGTTGGTAGCAAGCCCCCAAAGCTTGCAGCAAAAGATCTTTGTTGGGCATGAAACTCTGCTTCACTGGGATCACCGCAGGTTGGCTTTGCAGTTATATCTTTTGGTGGTTTCCTACCGATGAAACCATTGACTCTGCCTACACTCCAAGTTCCACCCTTTAGACCTGAGCCAGAAATGCACGGTGGGTGGGGGGGTTCTGTAAACAGAAGAGGTGCAAAGACATGCAGAAAAACTACCATCAATAAGCAAGCCTGCTCAGACACCTACCTTTGACATTTTAACATGTACTTTTATTTGATAATATATATCTTTAAAATTCTTGGTCTTCTTTTGAAAACATTTTCTTTTTAGCATCTGTCAGCAATCTTAATGCATATTTTATGTAAGATGCTTAGAGGTTTTGACAATTAAGAGGCATATAAATCCTGTTCAATAAAAAAATAAAAGCAAAATATACCTCAATAAGGAATGGAGAAAGAATTTGAGGAGGGGTGCTTGCATAGTCAAGCAAGTTATTGCAAAGAGGGCACTGTCTCCTGCAAGCACAGCAGACCCCCCACCCCTTGGGCTGTGCTCACACTCTCAGTCTTTCCGTAGCTGCTACTCCCCCCCCGCTGAAAAAAAAGAATGAAATGAAAATCAGGAAAGAGAGATGGGGCAGCAGATGTTTGGAGGGCTCCAACAAAGACTGGTGGAAGGGCTATAGTCTGCTGAGAAAGCCAATGGAAATAACTTGGTGACAACCACACCATCCATTTAAAACCCACGGCTTCACCCACAGAATCCTGGGAATTGTAGTTTGTTAAGAGTTCTGGGAACGGTAGCTTTGAGACTACAGTTCCCAGGATTCTTTGGGGGAAGCCATGTACTTTTAATGGATAGCATGGACGTGGCCAACATTCCATTGGCTTTATAATGCTTTCTTTGAGGGGCTGTATCTCTTCAATCTACTGGCGGAAGGTTAAAACAATAACAACAACCCTGCAAGGGACTCTTGAAGCCTGCTGGGACCTTCTAGTGTTTGTAAGAGCCTTCCTACATTTGCTATGTCATCTAAAGTAGCCTTTTTGGGGGTTGGGGTTAGGGGCAAGGTACCTGCTGAATAAGGGCTGTCATTTGCACCCTTTCAGCATTAATTAACCAAGTATGGAGTAAACGGATGAGAAATGTGACCACAGATCAATACTCTGGGTTGTACCCAACTATGCTTTAGTTAAAGTAGACCCACTGAAATTAAAGGAGCCACGTCAGTCATGCACATTATTTTCAAATGGCCTACTCTGATACAACCCTCTGGTTTAGCCTTTCCCAACACAAACCCCTCCAGAATGATGTTGTTGTATTATAACTCCCATCGTTCCTGACCACTGGCCATGCTGGTTGGGGCTGATGGGAATTAGGAGTACAAAACACCTGGTTGGGGGAGGCTGCTCTAGTTCAGAGGTAGCCAATGTGGTGCCCTCCAGATGTTGGACTCTAACTGCCTTCAGTCCCCAGCAGCCAGCATAGCCAATGGTCAAGGACAGTGGAGAAATTAAATTCAGTTTGCCTTTAAAGCCAAATTGATAAAATTTGCACTTTCTGAAGCAATATGAGAAAGGAAAACACAGCCATCCTTTGAAATTCGCACTCATTTGAATTTTGCGATGCAGTTTGCCAGCCAAGCAATGTCTACAAAAACACGTATTTGAGGGGAAAAGTGTGTGCCCAAAATGAATATATTGGTGAAGACAACATACAAAAATGCATTGTGCATGTGCATTTTGATACATTCAAGCTGCATTTAAGTTATTTCCCTGCAGACTAGAGGAGAAAAACACCCATGCTAATACTTGGAGAAGAAATGATTTCTCAACGTTGGTGAGTGGAACAGACAACAGGAAGCTTCCACAGCTTGACAACAGCTCAGAGCATTTGATGGGGACTGGACTGAAGCAGCAGAAATTAGCTGGCTGTTCACAGGATAGCAAGGCAGGCGTGGCAGAGCACAACTATTCAGCCACAGCCCAATGGCCTGCAGTACCAAACCCCATGCAGAGAGGCCTGCGGGGTCAGAGTGCATCATACACATTTAAACCAAGTCCCTTCCAACAAAACGTTCGTGAGAGAAAACCTGATTGTGCTCAAGATGTCAAAATGGTTCAGGTAAAATTAAAACACGTGCATCTTTTTTTTTTTAATGAGGCTTGTGTGATTCCCTCCCCACAAAACCTAATCTTAAGTTATTTGCAGCTTAAGTCAATTGTTGACTTAGAAGCCATTTTACATCATCCGAGAAAAATCAATTTGTTTCCTTGGCTGAATTACCCTTTCTCCCCCACTTTTTTCCCTGTGAGCTAGAGAAGAACTGCAAAGGGTGGGGTGGGAGGAGTGGTGCTCCGTAGCACGGCTGAGAATCAAGGTTTTTGTGGGGGGGGGGGTTAGTGTGCAGTTGGACACAAAACGTGGAGTAGGAAAATATTTTGTGCACTTAGAAAGCTGATAATATGCAGTTAGAAAAATGAGGATGGGGGAATTAGGCACATGCTTATTAAGCACTTAAACAACAAACAATGCCAGGGACAAGCTTGTACACAAATTATACATGGTAGAATGTGCTTAGTTTCCATACTTAAACTACCCAAACCATATTAAAACACCTTTGTGTGGGCCAGAACTTCATTTTCTTCATCTTAGGGAAGGTAATGCTTTGCCACGTCCTTGTAAATACACTTAAAGTACTCTGGTTTTTGCACCTGTTGATTCCTGAATTATGACAGATTCATAAATGAATAATCACTGTTTAGAAGATAGGAACTACTGAATCCTGTGGAGAAACCCCCACTGATACAAGGTTTAAAGAAGGAGCAAATCACGCTTTGCCTTTTTTTTTTTTAGTGTGGAGTGTCTGATGGGGAATTTGTGCAGCTGGAAAATCTCCTTTTTTAAAAAAACCTGCTGAACATGACATGCTGGACAAATCTGCATAGCAAAGCAGGCCTTTTGGGTACATACTGGTTATTCATCTTGCATGGGGGCGATTTGTTCACATAATTTCTCATTACGAGGGGCAACAGTACCTATACCAGCCCTTGCAATTGCCCTGGAATAAGTATCTCAAAAATTGCTTTGCTCAGTTTAGGCCAGAAAGATGGAAGTCCATTTTGTATTCTCATTTCACAAACACCCTGCCCCCGGTTATCGCAAAAACAAAGTTAGAGAGGGCATAAAAACACTTCTTAATATATATATATATATAATTAATTTCAAATATCGGAGCATGAACTCACCACTGTGCAAAGGGTCTTTAATTGCCTCACGTTCTTCTTCTCATTTGCCTCCATGTGAAAGAAAGGGCCGGCGTATCATATCAAACTAAAGGAGAAAGACAGTTCTCTTAGAATTATCTCTGCTGTCATTGAAAGCATGAAACACTGGAGCCAATATACTAACAAAGCACCACTGTTATTTGAGGTCTTGGGTAAGTACAATAGTGTTTTGTTTTTCTACCTAGATGAGAATGCTGGTGCCACGATCGCAAGCAAAGACAATTACTTTTTTTAATGTTTTCAGTCAGCAACATCAGCTATCTGGGCCCAGCACCCTAGCAGGGCACACTGCTTTATATTAAGCCTGGATCTCCACAGCAGAAATCAAGAAGTTCTACATGTTTAGGCCTGAATTGAGGCAATGATTCCTGTCCCACTTCAGGTGCTAAGTAACTTACTGAAAACAAAATGGACTATTTCTGCGGCTGAAAATGGCCACTATGCTGACCTTTGATACAGATAAGGTTCTCATAGAATTGTTACAGACTTTACCTCTTGTGTTTCATGAGTTATTTGGCTGCACCACTTACATTTCTACATAATACACAAACACACAAATCTGCCAACTGAGAAGGACGCCTTGCTGCCCTGCATCTGAGGAAGTGGACTTTGATTCCTGGAAGCTCATGCACACAATCCGTCTGATTGTCTGTAAGAACCACTTCTTCAATATTTTTTAAATTTAAATTTTAAATGTCAGTTATTCCTGACGAAACGCAGACGGTATGCACACTGTAGCATATTTTTTGTTGAACTTGCAAGGAGAAATGGGGGTCTTCCAACATAAGGCAGGGAAGGTGGCACAAAGCCTGAATCTGAAGGCCGAAAAGTGTCTTGTTAGAGAGGATGACAAAGTTAACCAGATTCCATGCATTGGGTTTTTGCACAGTCCCATAAAGACTGAGTAAATGGTCAGTTGCAAGTCTGGTCATCCCCACCATGGACATATAGGAAGCCGCCTTATCCTGAGTCAGAACATTGGTCCACCTAGCTCACTACTGCATTCACTGACCAGCAGCAGCTCTCCAGGGTTTTAGGCAGGAGTCTCTCCCAGCCCTACCTAGAGATGTCGAGGATTGAACTGGGGACCTTCTGCATGCAAATGCTCTACCATTGAGCTACATTTCCCTTACCACCCACTCTCACCACACCCACACACCTCCTCCTTTAGACAAACAAGGGAACAATGAGCTCAGATATTTCTCTCACTCAGTACACTTTGACAAACGTAGATACTGCATAACATTCCCATATCCGATGAAGAGTTAGTTCTGTGCCCAACTCAACCCCTCCCTCCTTCCCTGTTGCTAAACATCTTTATGAAATCCACAAAATATTAGCATGGCTTCCTCCCTCTCCTCTTTGTCTTGTTCAGCTCTTCCCTTTACAGACCCAACCCTCTGTCCACACCCACCCACTCCTTTTCAGCGCTCTCTTCTCCCTCCAAAGCAATTTTTTATCCAAGTCTCCTTCTGCTCTTGTCTCTGGATGAGTCTTGTTTTTGCAAAGGTGGTGGTCGCATACAAGAATATGCTGGCATATCACCTTGCATCAGTTTAAATGATCATGCTTGATGCAAGGGAAGAGGCCTGATCTTGTTGGGCCTGCTGTTATTATGTATCAGTCAAACACGACACTTAAATAAAACAATTTAGTTTTCTAAAAAAATAGGCAACACAATTATTTGGTCGCTAATTCACCAAATCAAAAGAAAGGTAACATCTGTGCCAGCTCCAATGTTTTTTTTGGGGGGGGGAGTATTGTGTGCCCTCCCAGAGCGGGTCTCACCCTCTATGCCGCCAATCCTCCTTGATTAGGAGTGACCCGATGAGTGAGCATAAGGAAGGAGCTCCTCACCTTACTTATCGCCATTTGCTTATCCCCTCCAGGCCAGAGGGTGGGTGTGCAAACAAGCATCAGCATCAGAAAAAGGAGCAGGGAGCTCCTGGCAGCGGGCGACCTGCCAGGGTGTGGGCCCAAGCAAGTACCCACCTGTGCCAACCCCTCTAGGGATGGCATAGACATTTGATTTCATTTGCATTTTAATGAGGAACTGCCTGATACTTCTGCAACCAGTACAAGAAGCAAAACAGAGCTAGCCTTCAAAATGTCCATTTCTTCACATTTTATGAGGCAGTTCTCCAAGCAAGCAATGCATGCAAAAATGCATATATTAGGGGAAAGTGTGCATAAAATCCATATATTTGTAAAAACTGCACACAAAAATGTGTTTATTAGGAGAAATCTGGAACGCTGACAAATTTTCATGAGGAGCTAAAAAAATAGCGAATTGCTGCAGAAATGTGGCAAACTGAATTTAAGATTGGAAAAATGAGAAACTAAACCTGATGGATTCCTCTGACCCTACTTCTGATGCTGGCCCTGGGTAAGACATGAGACTGGCACCTCTACTTACATCTTTGTACAAAGACCAACCAAACAGATTTTTATGGGGGGGGGAAAGGCTTGTTTATCTCTGTAGTACCTTAGGACACCATGGGATACCATTGTTGTTATGTATCCTGCTCTGTTTCATGTAGGCATCCTTGATTCTGCCGTTACTCCTGGGCAGTATGGTGCAAAGACTTTCCTTCTGAGAGATGGGAAGGAGAGCGTGTCATGCATCTTCTACGAGATTGTAAGTGCTGCCCATGTTTACTCAAGCATGTACTACGTGTGCTGAAGAAGCCATCGCTTCTATTGTAATATAAACATATATGTGCGCCACTGATGAGAGGAGAGGGACTGACTCCACAGAGCCCACCCATCCCTGAATGCTTTTGGCAGGCTCCTTTGAATGGACATACTGTTTGTATCAATGTCAAGTTTATTTCTCAACCAAATGTAGGTTATAGTCAAAGGGGGGACACAATACAAAAGTATTATTGTTATTATTGATGATGATGATGATGATAATAATTTCCATCCTGCCCTTCCTCCCAAAAGGACGGCAAACAAAGAACAAAACACTTAAAACATCTCAAAAACAAACATCTTCAAAATAAAACATCCTCAAAAAATGTTTAAAAACATTTTTAAAAGCCTTTCCAAAACAGATGTAGACTTGGATACATTCACAGACATAAAAGTTCTTAAACAGTTGTCCTCATAAGTCAGGATAAGTTGGGACACTTTCACAGCAAATCTAGCTATGTTAAACATACCAGATTTAGCCACACTTGTCAGCCTATGTATAATTTTATTTGTATTACTGTAAGTGGCTAGGGGCTCTCAACTTCTACTCTGTTATTTTTCTCTTGGAATTTCATATAACCTACAATATAGTGTGTCCTCGACTGCTTCCACAAATACAGATGCTTTGTTCTCTAGGATATTCTTACATCTCCCTTTCAGGAAATTCTTTTTCACTGTCTGAAAACAAAGCTGTAAAGGCTTTGCAAAAAAAAAGCAGTGAGGTAATCTCTGGCAGATATTTCTCATCCTTGTGCTGTGTGTTTAACACTGGAATACTGGAGGAGAATCTAGATGCCCATTTGCTTCAATATCCAGGCTAGCATCCACATTAGACTGCCTACAGTTCCACAGGCTCTCTCACAAGTTATACCCCCATATCACGTGTTGACTGTACACATGTGATGTGTGTTCAGCCCTAAAATTACCCTGGGTAGCATATAGCAAATCATAGCATCATAGGATTGTAGAGTTGGAAGGGGCCTATAAGGCCATGGAGTCCAACCCCCGCTCGATGCAGGAATGCAAATTAAAGCATACTCAACAGTTGGCTGCCCAGCTGCCTCTCGAAGGCCTCCAGTGCTAGAGAGCCCACCACCTCCCTAGGTCATTGGTTCCATTGTTGTACCGCTCTAACAGTTAGGAAGTTTTCCCCGATGTTCAGTTGAAATCTATCTCCCTGCAACTTGACCCCGCTCCTCCTGCACTCCTCCGTGCACCTGCACTCTGGGACAATTGAGATCCTGGCCCTCCTGGATGTTTTATTGTATGGCAACCTTTCAAGTACTTCAAAAGTGCTATCACATCTCCCCTCAGTCCTGTCTTCCCAAGGCAAGAGAATCTTTTCCAAACAAAGCTTATTTCTGGCTGTGTTTGACCGTGGAACGCTTTACACCTATGTAAATCTCTGAGAAGTTATGGATACTCAGCTGGTACATAAATCCTGTTAAATAAAAGAAAATAAATACCTTACCTTGCCGTTTGCATCCCTGACCGTTGCAACCAAAGTTCTCCATCAACCATTTTCTAAAGTAAAAACAACTTTGTTAAAAGTGATGTAACTAATATGAGGCAGTGGGACACAGACATGCAGCTGTTGCTAATTACAACAGCATGCAGTCCTTCCGTTTATTTTAAAGAATGTATTTCACGCTATGAAAAAGGGAAGGGAATTTACCTTTCATTCTTCTCCTAAAACAGGATCGGGCGCTGCCGAGATTAATCAGGGGTCGCGTCCACAGATGCATGGGAAACTATGACACAAAACGGAAGGTCTTCAGGTGCGTCTCCGTAAGACCTGCAACGGTTCCTGAACAACAAACTTTCCAGGATTTTGTCAAAATTGCAGACACTGAGATGAGCAAATACATGAAAACAAGCAATGAAGTTTAAGCGTTCATATTGCAGTTTAAAACTTCTGAGAGACACAAGTGAGGCCCTCCCTGCGTCAGGAAGTGTAACATGTTCACAACATGAAATATTTTTAGAGCTTGTATTTTCAGTGCTCGTATGAAAGGATCATCATCATATGTTCGCTTGAAAATAAAATATAAATAAATAAAATAGTTCTAGTTTGTTTTCATTATGCTTTTTAATCTGGATGATTTATTAGGATTTCCTATGGTATAACAGTTTAAATTCTTGGTTGGTAGAGAATTTGCAGTGTTTCTTTTGAGGCCTTGGATCAGGGATTTCATGTAGCATGTGGGCAGCCAGTGCAGTGCCCTCGAGATGATCTTGGGCTCCAACATCCCCCAGCCTCAGTTGATGGCCAATGGTAAGAGAATATGGGAACTGGGGGTCCAGAAATATCTGGAGGGCACCACATTGGCTATCCCTGATGTAGGGCATCTGGAAGAGTCCTCTCCCAAAGCTATTGAGGCTTGACAGCAACTGACATAGCCCAGCTGTCTAATTTATTAATTTTTGTTTATTACATTTATATCCCCAACTCCTCTCCAAGGAGCTCAAGGCGGAGTGCAAACATGGTTCTTCCCCCTCCCAATTTTATTCTCACAACAACCTTGTGAGGTAGGTTAGGCTGAGAGGCAGTGACTGGCCCCCAAGGTCACCCAGTGAAGCCGCATGGCCGAGTGGAGATTTGAACCCTGGTCTCTCAGGTCCCAGTCCGACACTCTGACCACCACACCAAACTGTTGCATTCTAAACCTCAACATTTTATATCAGGAGTGGGAATCCTTTGGTCCTCCAGGTGTTGCTGAACTACAGCTCCCATCAATCCCAGCAACCATGGCCAATGGCCGGGGAGGATGATGGAAGTTGTAGTTCACCAACATCGGAAGGGCCAAAGGTCTGGTGAACTGCGGATGATAAAAGAGAGTTTATCTCTTTCAGCCAAGATGGGAGTACAAAGAAATGTCTACTGTATAGGCTCTAGGTAGGGACAAGCAGCAAACGCCTTCTGTGATATAATTTAAGAATATGCAATGGAGCCCTGAAAGGGACTACATGTTCTGCCTTAAAAAAAAATTGTAGTGGATATTTATTTTATTTAGATGATTTATATACCACCCTTTGCACAAGCCACAGGGCTGGTTTGCAACAAAGCAAATAGATAAAAAGTCAATAAAATCCTTAAAAACAATGCCATTCTTTAAAAATACAACCGATCAGGGCTTGCTTGGAGCCAGGAGTGTTGCCAGGTACTTAAAAGGACTGGAGGGCACACATCCCTATGACACAAACAAAATTTGCATGTGTTAATTTGTAAGTATGGATGCCTCTGGGCAAAACAAGGGGGGCAAGTGACCAGTGTTTTGCAATGCACCCAGCAATCTTGTATGTTTTTTTAAAAAGTGAGGGTGAGAGGCTGGAGATCTGGGGCTCAGCACAGAAAGTCTGAGGCACAGACCCCCCCCCCCAAGCCACCACAGAACACACCCCTGCTTGGAGCCTAAAGATCACGCTCATCAGGTTTGTGGATAATCTGCTGATGTTATTTTTAAAATGTAGACTTATACCCCATCTACATGGACTCAGAAAGGTAATAACCTCAGATTATTGTTGTTGTTGTTATTGTCCGCTCTTCTCCCTAAGGTCCCAGGGCAGGTCACAACAATTTAAAATACAACATTAAACACAGTTTAACAGCAAATTACAATCACAAAACTAGGGTGGGTCCTGAACACATACATCTCAGGTGCCAAAGGTCAGGATAAAGAGGTGTGTCGTCAGCATTCAACGGAAACTGTACAGTGAAGGTGCCAGGCGCACCTCTGTAGGGAGGGAATTCCACAATGAATGCCCTCTCCTGGGCTGCCACACCCTGAACGGCTGAAGGCGGCAGAACTCCCAAGAGGGTTGCCTCTGCTGATGGTAACACCTGAAAGGGTCTGTAGGGAAGGACCCGGTCTTTTAAATATTTGGGGCCTAAGTCATTAGGGCTTTAAACAAACCAATGATAAAATCTCTGTCATAAAACTGTTGGGTGGGGGAAAGGAATGTACACATTTAAAACATAGTGGTCATGTATTTAACTTTACTCCTGGCCCTTACTTTTAGAGGCAGAAATGTTGGAGGCATTGAGGGTGCCAGACTGCCGAGAACGCAACGATGACATGTTCCCTCTGGAAGGCTCAGATGCGTACACATGTTACTAAGGAATATCACAAAGGGCTGGCAAGGGAATATTGGGAAAAAATGCAGACTGACAACAGAACTGTTTTATTTCTCCCTGTCTCTTCAGTAGGTTCATTATGAAATGACAAGGTTTGGTCCCCTAAATGCCCGTTATTGCTGAGAATGGAATTTTAAGGTAACTTTTCCGCATATGGAACGTTTATAGCCACTTAGTTCAGGTAATTATAGCACAAAGAACTAATATTGCTACCATCTCAAATGGATTAGAAGTAATAACAAAATCAATACCAATTCAAAACTATTACCCTTTTGCTTTTTCAGTGCAGTTGTCCTAAGCAGGCAGCTTTTTAAAAGATTCAAAATCTATTGCATGCTAAGAAAACAAAATGCTTTAAAATGAACTACAACGGTTAATCAGAGCAAATATATAGAGCCAAATCTTTAGTTGCCTGGAACATTTGGTGGGAACTTTACCTCTGTACGTAAAACCTGTGCAGTCCTTTTAAGACCCATTTTAAACACTAGTGAGCATTGCAGACAATTTTTAGGGCCAAGAGTAGGCCTGGCTTTTTTTTCTTTGACAAGTGCAGCCACGTGGGTTTCCAAAACCAGAGTAGTGGCCTAAGGCAGGGTTGCTTTCCTATGCTGGGAAGAGGATATGGAGCTTCTTGTATCTACCCCCCCCCCACTCCCTACAGGGAAAAACAATCCATGGAGTGTCCAACATAGCATCACTACAGGGCATTGTGGGAAATAAAAATGGAGGCTTGTAAACCCAGCCACGGCCCAAGGCAGGTATTGGCACTGTGGCTGATGCTGCGCTTGCACGTGCCCTATTACCTAACCACCAAACTAGGGCCTCTACTCAGTATGTGCATATCAGAACATGTGCTCTGAACATCATATCCTCATTGCACAGACTTGAGTGCTTTCCTGCTTGAGGAAGAGGAAGCCCGTGTATTTATAGAGAGTCCACGCCCACACTGGACCACTACGGTCATGGCCTGTCTGCCAGTGAGACTTCCACGGTCCATCTGTTGCCATTGTCTTCCATCCGCTCGTCCTATATGAAGTGAACAGGCGAGGCTTTGCCAAAATGAGGCAAAAATGAAAGCAAACCCTACTGACAGCATGAATCGCTTTATTATATAATACAGTGTCAGCAAATCAGAAAATTCACGTTTCAAATAATCAAAAGTACTTTTATTCAACAAGTCAAATACAGCCAGGGTGTGTGGGTACAGGAAGGTAATATTCTTTAAAAAAAGCAAAGGAAGGAACCACCTGGACAAAAATACAAGGAACCACAGTAATGGAAAATACAGCTTTTAGTTACACATAAAATTATATATTTATATATTTATATATATATATATTTAGAGTAAAACTTGAACCTGAAGCAGTAATCTGTTTTTTTAAAAAAACACAAAAATAAAAAAGCTATATGCACAATTTAACTTGCAGACTCTATATGTAATTTCTCAGCTCATATCCTTGTCTACTGTGTATTCACAGTCAATGAATAGCTGCATGTGGATCTCACAATAAACCATGGTGTACTGTGACGGAGGCAAGTCTAGCCTCCCCTCCAGCTTGTGCACTCCCTCTTTGTACTCTTCTATGTGTGGCCACAAGGAAGAGTTCAGAAGCGTTCACTTATTTTATTTATTTATTTATTATTTGATTTATATCCTGCCCTTCCTCCCAGCAGGAGTTCACTTCACTCCTGCCATGTTGCCCAAACCCAACAAACTATGGTTAATCTTACCTATGCTTCATTTGAAACATGCCAACTTCAAACCACCATTTATGAAGCTGTCTTGTTTCATCAAACCATAGTTAATGTTAATCCCAGTTTAGGATTCTGATGCAACACCAAACTGTGGTTATTTGAAATAAGAAATGAAAGATTCCAATCTCTTCCTCACAGCCTTGCCAGCATGGAGGGAGGCTAGGCTTGTTCTTGCCATGATAAACTATTGTTTATCATTATGTTCGAATGCAGCCATTGTATTTATGTGCAGCTTTGCAGTCTGAATCTCTGAGGGTGCCTCACCTATCCACTTTGAGGGCCAAATCACAGATCCATGTTTATCAGTGCATTTACTGATTATCACTCTTTTAGGCTTGGGTGCCACCTTTTGGTCAAAACATGGTTGAGACCTGTGATAACTAGAATCAAGCAATAACCCATATCTCTAAAGAAGCCATCAAAGGATTCGTTTTAAGGATTTTAAGATCAGCAAATGCCAGCTCAAAACACAACCCATCTCAGCAGAGACAGCTCACATCTCAAAGCCAAGCCATTAAACTTAAAAGTGTTCCCCAAATTTCTGATAGCTGAAGACATAATTGCTTGTTAAAAAAAATCAAAGGCACACTCCATTCTTATAACTGGAAAAGATTTGCTTTCAAAAATTACCCGCTGTTCGAGGAGCCCACTCCCCTGTATCTCTGTGGCCCATAGGTTTGAGGGGGCTGTCATCGTAGAGCTCTCTGATTGCCCCTCCCTACACATAGCTACTCATCCAGAGCAGACATAAGCTGCGGGTGCTGCTGGGGTCCAGACACTTACCCAAAGATACTGGGTGCTGGCCCTAGATTCATGCAGAGACACAACAGAGAGTTTCCTCCAAGGGGCAGCCACTTGTGCTGTGTCTCTGTAATCACACCTACTGTGGAGATGGGGCAACAATCTGCAGTTGCGAGGAAGCAAGGCCTCTAGGGACACTAGATCCACAAAGAACCACAATCCTCAAAAGCACCTGGGTTTTGGTCTCACAGAAGCACATTATTGACTTGAGTTCTCACAGCCCTGGTAGCTGTTTTCTTGTGTCACACCACTTAGGAATTATTGGCGCAATCATCTGATGTACACATGGCTTTTAATATTTGGAAGAAACAGGAAACACGAGGGGCCTGCCCCCCCTTCATTTCTCTAAATGGTTAAGTCTCTTAAGGGGACTTCCACAAGAGCAACTGGTTGGATGCAAAATCCTGTTCCTCTTGACAGAAGGAGTCTTGCTCCTATCGGAGGAAAGGGATCTTTGCATCCAAACCAAGTAGCAGCCAAATGATTATGTTATCTTTTTACAAGGGAGAGGATTCATATCCACCAGTTTTTTTCTACCTGACAAATGCCACATTTCTCCAGATTATTGTTTGAATTTTAAAATGACCTTTCCCTGTGTTTCAAGTCACATTAACCAATGGTACTTGTAAGTCATATTTAAAAATTATACAAAATACAAAATGGAAGCATCGTTCTATTATTTTCTGATGTACGCTTCGGGGGGAGGGAATAACGACGTTTGACATCGTTACTAAGTTGGCACTCTAGAAAGCAGTTTTAAATATGAAATAGTTTTGGGTACAATAGAATTTGTACAGATCCTTTCAAAGCAACAACGCAAAGATATGAACTCGCCAGAAATAATCATGGCGGAGTGCTCCAAAACCCCACCTGGGGCTAAAATTAATGTCCAGTTTTTGCAAAAATGATTCCACACACCCCTCCGCCCGTGCACACCAAGAAATCACTCTTCTAGTGAAACGCCTAAGCAAACAGCACACAAAACTGGTTTTAAAAACCTCAAACCACACAGAGAAATACATTTTTTACAACATTATACTACATTTTCACTGGCTGATGAGCATTTTGACTTGATGGTCAAGAGGGATCCCGTATGGTTAAAAGGCACAGGTCAGTTGGGAATGAAAAAATGTCACTTTCCCAGTTTTCCTCCCTCCATCTCTCGCTATTGACGTTAAGAGTTTTCTTTCTGCCTTTTAGCTACTTCTTTTACACTCCCCACCTTACTGATGAGGAAAATTCCAAACTGCTCTGGCCATTAATGTCTAGAGAAGCAGAGAGTTGGATTCAGCTACAGCCTACTCAGGCTAGACCCATGTACTGAAGTTGATCACGCCTATTAACGCAGACGAGTCTACTCCGAGTTAGGGCTAGCAATGGAGTCAACCCACAGAGTGCAAGCAACGAAAGAGGTTGCTTGCGTGAAATCCAGAAATGAGGGGTTGTTATCTAAATTGGCCCTCCTTGTGCTGTTGCTCCAAGCAGAAGGCGTCTGCTGACTGCTCACTATGTGTAAGAATGAAGCACTCCTGAAAGTGGATGCGCAGGTAGTTGTCTTATCTGAGTCAGACTGATTGGTCCACCTACCCATGGTGGCTGGTGCCCACTGGGACTGGCTGGGCAGAAGGCAAAGAGACCCAATAGCAGGCGGAGCCAGGGCCAATGACACACATCCTAGTTTTGCCCCTGTCGTCTTCCTCTAGGGGAAACGCTGAGACTGAGAAAGAGGAGGAAGATAGTGGTCACAGCTTCACCCCGGGTCTGGTTGCAAGTATGAAAGCAGAGGGACGGGTGGAAGGCCTTCAGAGAGTGTGGCAGGGGGGAGGTCATGCCAAGGGTGGGTGGGGCCAGAGCCAAGAAGCGGGCGGAGCAATGGATGCAACTCTTACTTTCGTAAAGCAAGGCTCCATTGCAGCCACGTTTCATTCAAAGATTTCTACACACCCCACACAAGCACATCTCTCCATCCTCCACCCAGCAAGCAAGAGGCATTATCAGAGTTCGAAGACGCATCCCAGCGAGGCAAAAACACTCGTGGATGGTACAAAAAGCAGGGCCAGTGAGGGGTGTGGTCTGGGGGGGCCCTCCAAGAGTCAGATGAGAGAATTCTGTAGGGGTGGCATTTGGCTCCTGGGACAAAGGTCCCCACTGCTAGTCTACCCTGACTGGGAGCAGCTCTGCAGGGTTTCAGACAGGAGTCTTTTCCCAGCTCTATGGAGAGATGCCACTGGGGATTGAACCTGGAGCCTTCTGCATGCAAAAGCGGATGCTCCACCGGTGAGTTACCACCCCTGCAGGGGCACAGAAACAGGGTGAGGTTGGTAAATCTGAAAACGGCGAATGACTGCGTTCAGTTGAGCCATGGGTCATTTGGTCACATGTCACGATCGTGAAAGCAACCGAACAGCACTGCAGGCATGTAAGCGCTGGATACGGATCCTACAAGGATATTGGCAGTGCAATTCAATGATAATGTACGTTTAATAAGTGAACGACCAGAAATGGAGAAAGGTTCAAGATCATTTAGTTCAATGCTCCAGTATTACGGAGGAAGGTGGATGTCAACATGTTTAGTTAATGCTAGTCTTAAAGACATTTCTGTTTGGCCTAGACAAACTGGCGACGGTCATTACCAAATCACCATAGTTTCTGTTCAGATCTGAACGGCAAAAGCCAAAAGCGTTTGCTTTAAATGAAATGAAGTTGAGATCTGATTCGGGACCCAAATCGCTTTTTCTTCGGTTTAAGGCAAATGGTGCGTTTGTTACAGCAGCAGGCCGTGGCAACGGAACCGCAGCAAATGCCGCGCCTGCCGCTAGAACCTTCTTCACGTCAGATTCAGTTTTGTTCAGCTGGGAGAGAAACACTTAACGCTGAGTTGTGTTTTATAAGCCACCAAGACAGCTTTCTTCAGCATCTTATCTGAACAGTAGGCTCTGGCACAATAAACTAAAATAAAAAATTTGGCCAGATGTCAGCATTCATGTGCTCAGAGTCAGCTGCTTGACACATCTTGGATCGACACGATTCTCACAATGAAAATAAAGCTTGTTCCCCTCTCGCTCTCTGTCTCTTTTCCACTAGCATCCTTGCAATCTGCAGACAGGACCCCTGGCTTCAAAACATGTGTTTTTTGATAAGTGGCTTAATTCCTTTTAATTGTTACATGCATACATACTTAGATACAGGCCGGGCGCTTTTAACCAACCACAACCTTATGAGTTATACTCTCTCCATGCCTCCCGATATGCACGAGGGTCAGGGCTGAGCCCCAATCCGCCATTTTTAAAAATAAAGGAAGATGAAGAATTATTGCCTAATAAAACCCAAATAAGTCCACCTGCTTTATTTCAATTCTGTGTGCGTGTGTGGCTCAAATTACTGCATGCAATTCCATGTTAGAAAAGTAATCAGTTAAATGAATTCTTGCGTGTAAAGGGATGGCATCGGTCTTGTAGCACGTACATTGTTACAATGACAATATACTGGGAGGGGGGGAGAGAGGGAGGGGGTGCCCACATACAACTACACGTGATCTTAGCCAAAAGGCCGAGAAGCGATACGACTAATTCTTAAGAGAACCAATATTTATGGCCAATTTGCTGGTGAAGACGCAGAGACCAATTAAGTAATTATGTGGGTCTATGTGTCAGGTATAGGTACCGAAACCACATTGCTGTTTACTTAAAAAAATAAAATAATTGTGTGAGGCAGGCTTTTTGACTTGTGTTCATCATGTTTGCTATAGAATAAGCACCCTATAGGATCAGATCAAAAGCCTATCCAGTCCAGCATCCTCTTTCCCTCTGCAGCCAATCAGATGCCTCCGGGAAGCCCAGAAGCAACAGCCCCATTCTTCCTTCCCAGCAATTGGTATTCTGCGGTAGACTGCCTCTATCGGTGAAAGCAATATCTAGCTATTGTGACTAGTAGGGATGTGCTAGAATTTCGCCCAATTCAGACTTGGTACTGAATTTTCCATTAATTTGCTTATTCTCTATAGTTGCGGGTCAGATTTTTATGTAGCAATTTTCCATAGCTAAAAAGTTTTGAAAAGTTTTGTAAAAAAGAAACCCACCTCTAAAATATAGATATTAAGAACAATAATTTTACTGATATTTCCTTTCAAATTATCAACATAAATATTGATACTAGTATCAATTTTTTTTGCAAGGAAAAAAATGGATTGGGAAAAGCAGTGGCTAGCAGACAACGAATGAACTTGAATTGATACCGGCCTGTTAGGTTGATGGAATGCTTTTGCACTGGCACCAGCCAGCAGAACCCATAGTGGCCATTGACAGACCTATCACGCTCCATGGATTTGTCTACGCCCCTTTCGGTTGGAGGCTGTCAAAAGTTAACAATGAGATATTAAGAAGTAACCACAATAAAGGCTCTTAAGAATAATGTGACTGTGATGATCACCAACAGTGGGCCTTTAAGCCAGGCTGAGAACCTTGCTCTGCTTCTTCCTGAAATTGTGTCCCTGAAGATTAGTTGCACGATTTTAGACACAGAAAATGCCTCTTTAACCAAAACTCAGCTAAAAATAAAATAGATCAGCAAGCTGAGATCTATACTTCTGACCTTAGAGAAAGGTGTCTTTGCATGATTTTGGTACTGGCATGCACTGACTCAACAACGGGGGGGGGGGAGACATTATTTTTGCCATTACTCAATTCATCACCAACAAACTCCCCCCCCATCATAATAATATAACTTACAAAACAGCACAAAGCGGGTTGAAAAACAAGGAGGATCAAAAAGTCCAGATATTCAAGAATACGGTATAAAATTGAACTTTAGAAAAAGTTTCGTGACACGCACACACAAGAAACTAGGAGGTAGACAGATATTCTGAGGATAAAGACAGATTTGTTTTGTTTCTGAGGCGTTCAGCCGTTATCCATGTCTGTTGCTGAGCGTCCTCGTATCGCCGTTCCAGAGCGTTCATTCCTCATGTACATGGAAGACACACCAGCGCGTTTGGGGGGTCTTTTGTAGTAACACAAGCGCTTGTTGCTATCATTGCCCCCGACGTCCTTCCTTAGCAACGAAGCTAAGAAGAAGTCCTCTCCTACTCTTGCCATCCACCGATTTCAAACGGGCACGTCCGGATGTCCAGGGCCGACAAAGTACTACAAAATCGAGGGTATGGGAGTGGGAGAGGCCTGCTCTTTCGGGGCGTATTTGGCAAAGAACGGGAGAAAGACAGAGAGCATGACGCCGACAATGGCCAGCATGTACCCCCACCCAATCTGGCACTCGCCTGCATAGTAGATGCTCGAATTCTCGCAGTGTCTCCTCACGGCGGCGGAGCCAAGGCCGAACGGATAAACCAAGAGTCCAAATCCCATGATGAACACTAGGACGAGAAAAGACAAAAGGAGAAGACGGCAGTAGGTTATTTATTTATTTTTAGTCCAGCCCTGAAAATTTCTCCCACCCACCCGGATTATTCTCCATCTGCTGGGGGAAAAAAAAGAAAATCTATCAATGGGAAGAGAACATTTCAGCAGAATTCTCATGGGTGGGGATGCAGGAGTTTTAGCACGCTTGTCTTATTTTTATTTATTTTATTTATTATTTAATTTGTATCCTGCCCTTCCTCCCAGCAGGAGCCCAGGGCGGCAAACAAAGCACTAAAAACACTTTAAAACATCATAAAAACAGATCTTAAAATATATTAAAACAAACTAGTGTTAAACACATTAAAAAAACTTTTTAAAAGGGTTAAAAACATTATTAAAAACATATCAAACAATTCTAACACAGACACAGGCTGGGATAGGTCTCAACCTAAAAGGCTTGTTGAAAGAGGAAAGTTTTCAGTAGATGCTGAAAAGATAGCAGAGATGGCGCCTGCCTAATATTCAAGGGGAGGGGATTCCACAGGGTAGGTGCTGCCACACTAAAGGTCCATTTCCTATGTTGTGCAGAACGGACCTCCTGATAAGATGGTATCTGCAGGAGGCCCTCACCTGCAGAGCGCAGGGATCGACTGGGCATATAAGGGGTAAGACGATCTTTCAGGTATCCTGGTCCAGAGCTGTATAGGGCTTTGTACACCAAAACTAGAACCTTGAACTTGAACTTATTTTTGAGGTGGCTGGGAAAGGGGGGGGCTTCAAGCCTGACTGCAGTGAGGGAGTGGTGATTTGGGGAGTCACAGCTGCCTTGCCTCAAGCGAGACTTTGCCTTGTCTTGCTTTGCCTTGCTGTGGAAACAGGGAGCAGCCTTTTACTGACTGCTGCTGAGCCATGATTCTTCCTCTAAACAAATAGTAAAATTCTAGACCTCATGGTTCTGATTTAAACAGGAGCCTGGCTTCTGCTTGCGGGCTTCCCATGGGCACATGGTTGGCCACCGTGAGAACAGAAGGCTGGACTAGATGTCCCCCCTTTGGGCTGATCCAGCAGCCCAGCCTCTTCTAACGTTGCTCTGAAGCTGCTTGATCCCGAGTCAGACCACCGACCCCATCTACCCCAGCATTGTCCGCACTGACTGGCAGCAGCTCTCCAGGATTGCAGGCAGGCGTCTCAGCCCTACCTAGAGATCTGTCAGGGATTGGACCTGTGACAGATGCGCTACCACCGAGCCAAACCCGCAGCTCTTCTTCTGTCGGGTCAGCAGAACCCCTGGACGACTGAGGCCACGGATCAGAAGAGCGCTCAGATCTTAACCTGCTCTTACAGGTCTGCTTTTTTATCTGTTGCCATTTCTCACTGATTTGCTTCCGATGATGGTGCTGGTCGGTGTTTTTATACTTAAGTAATGCTTTTTGCAGTTATTCATTCTGTAGTGTGTGCGCATGTGTCTGTGGACACGAGAAAGGAATAAATACGGCCCTCCAGCCCTCTCTGTCTGGCCCTTGGGACACTCCTCTCTTTTGTTGGTCAGTGAAGCTTGCTGTGAGACATAGCCAGTCGAAAATCTATACACGCACACGCAACATCTTTTGCTCTCTTTTGCCTCTGGCCCCGCCCACCACCGGCATGTGGCCCCTGGAGGATTGCCTAGTAGGGAATGTGGCCCTCAGGCTGAGAAAGTTTCCCCCTCTGTCCAGGATATAAATAAATCAAATCAACAAAGCAAAACGCCTTCAAAAGCCAGGACTGAGAGTTGTCTCCAAAGTTAATCCTACCCACAACAGACCCACTGGAAATAATAAAGCACACAAGGGTTGCTTGGGTCTATTAATTTCAATAGGTCTACTGTGAGAAAAGCTTTAGTTGGCTACAACTCTGAGCTCCGTGCCACAAGAGTTCTTGTGTCCCTAAATTACAAGCCTGTTCTGAAATACAGGGGAGCGGGTGTATTTTAAAAGATGGGAGGCAAGGATGAAGGGGGTGCAGGATCCAATCCAGGCATTTTGACCAATTCTGGGAAACCTATTGGCAAGAGATGATTCCTATCCATGCAAATGCCTTTAATTTTTTTTTTAAAAAAAAGCACCATGGGAATACCAGAATTAGATCTGTCCAAACATCAAATAAGCTAACAAGCTGGTGTTGGCTTTAATGCCCCCCTCAGGCATGTAAGAAAATAATCCCATTAAGCTCCAGTTGTCTGAAGCGTGGCTTTCTCCTGTCACCGGAGCCCAGAATGCTCAATAAACCGTTGCTGGCGGGGAAAGGCGAGTTTTCAGACACGTTGCTAATGACCACTTAATAGCGCTGTCCATCAACGGAGCTGCTAGCCAGGGGAGTCCACAAAGGAAACAGCACAGATCCCGTGAACATGGTTGCAGGGGCCACTGACTCCCTCCACTTAGTTTCGGAACATCCCCAAACATCATTAAAAAGGGGGGGGGAGCACTCCAGAATTTAACTTGGGCTTGCCACGATTCACACTCTGACCGCTACGGGTGGGGTGACAAATGCGGCCCTCTAGGCCTCCCTGTCTGGCCCTCAGAACTCTCCACAGGCCTGCTTTTCCCCCCAAGGGTTTTTGCCTGGCTGGAAATATGTCACTGAACACCGATCATGCCTCTTGGAGGTGGAGGATGGAGGGGCGTGTGTGAGAGTGTGGACAAACTAGCCTACGGTACAAAGGTAAAATTTACATTCATTGCTCCGCCCACCATGCGGCCCCCAGAAGGTTGCCCTTGGGCTCAAAACGGCTCCCCCATACGTGACAAGAGAGCCCATTTTATTTATTTATTACATTTCTAGCCCACTTTTCCTCCAAGGAGCTCATGGTAGCAGACATGTTTCTCCTCATCCCCTTAAAACAACCCTGCAAGGTAGGCTACTTTGCAAGAAAATGACTGGTCCAAAATCACCAGTGAGCCTTGTGGGGCCGAATGGGGGTTTGAACCTGGGCCTCTTGGGGCTTGGTTCAACACCCTAAGAACATTGCCACCACAGCTGGCTTTTACAGGAGAATGAAGTAGGTGATAAGGGGAAGCAAGTGGCATTTTTGAACCCAGGCAAACGTTGTAGAGCTAATTTAGAGACTTCTTGGGAGGATTTCTCAAGAATTATTATTATTACATTTATTAGTTGCTTGTTACCTGAAGGTCAATAAAATAAATAAACCATACCGGAAATACAAAATAATAAAATAACCCTCCTCTATACAGCCACAGAAAACTTTGGCAGCGCACGAATACAAACAACTTCATCTCAGTCCAACAAAATGCCTGAGAAAAAGACAAGCCTTTACCTAGCACTAAAAAGATGTCAATGAAGATGCCAGGCAGATCTCACTGAGGGGCATACTCCACAAATGGGGAGCCACCACTGAAAAGGCCTTCGCCCTTGTCTCCACCCTCCGAGGGCCTAAAGAGTCCAGGAAAGTTCGTATTGGGAGAGGCATTCCAGAAGATATTGGGGTCCCAAGCCGTAAAGAGCTTTGCAGGTCAAAACCAGCACTTTGAATTGGGCTTGGAAGCATCCAGGCAGCCTGCGTAACTGGACAGGATTGGTATGATCTGTTTGCCTTGGACCCAAAAGAGCAGGTTCCTGCCCCTCAGGGGCTTGCAACCTTGATAAATCACATGTGGGAAGCAATGGGAAAAAGCAGAATAGAGATTTTG
The DNA here is from genome assembly GCF_030035675.1 of Rhineura floridana. NCBI lineage: Eukaryota > Metazoa > Chordata > Lepidosauria > Squamata > Rhineuridae > Rhineura > Rhineura floridana. Next base: position 17,527,478 of record NC_084500.1, on the reverse strand, counting down.
TCTTTCTCTCGGAAGACTAGAACCCGACAGGGTCGTCCAGTGATGCTGAAAGTTGGGAGATTCAGGACAAGATAAAAGGAAGGACATCTTCACACGGCGCAGTTACACTATGGAACTCGCTTCCACAAGAGGCAGCGACGGCCGACAAGTTGGCTGGCTTGAAAAGAGGATTAGACACACACCGACGCAGGAGAAGGCTACCAGTGGCTACTAGCCACGATGGCTATGTTCCCCCTCCGCGGTCAGAGGCAGTTATGTCCCTGAATGCCAGTTGCTGGGAATCGCAAGAGGGGAGAATTGCTGTTGCGCTCAGCTCCTGCTTGTGGGCTTCCCATAATGGACATGTGGTTGCCCAATGGGACACCAGAGTGTTGGACTAGATGGGCCCCCCTTGCCCTGACCCAGCCGCCCAGGCTCTTCCGATGTTCTGAGGAGCTGAAGGTGGCGGCAGCGGGCAAGTGAAGGTCACAGTTAAGGATGTGGTGGCTTGCAAGGACAGAGATCAGGCGGGGTCCAACAATTAGATAGATCATAGTGCGCCACTTGGCCAGACGCCTCTCACACTCTGACACGATGTCCCTCTGGAAAAATCTAGCGTTGAGATAACTGGACAGCACCCCATCCCCACAAGCGTTAACTGGGGTGGCTCACCTCAGTCAGGGCAATTTTGCGACCTCCTTCCACGGCCCGGCTTAGACCATTCATTTGTTTTGCCGCAACACACTCCTTAAGGACACTCATTCCTCCCCACCCCCTGGCAACACCAGCGCCCATTAAGAATCCCTCACTCCCGAGTCCTTCGCCAGGAAAGTCGTTGTCAGCTCGCAAAGAAGGTTTACGGCCGAGACCACAAGCATCAATTTAACCGAAGGTCACCTTTTATTTCTGCCTCCTAATCTGCCAGGCTTTGAGGGAGTGGGGGTGACACTTCCCTTGGGCTGCGGCATACTGAAGCGTGTTACCTGAGCTATACGGTAGCGGATGGTCTCTGCTGTATACAACCTTTTTTCGGGGGATTTATAACCTACCCGAAAAACACCTGTTCCCAATTAAAACCGTGAAAGGAAAACCTGCAAGTACACTCCATCTTTTTCTTAACATGGGAGAGTTAAAACGTGGGATGCTTATAACAGCTTACTGCCTTATACCTGGTCAGACTCTTTGACCTTTTAGCCCAGTAGTGTCTACACTGACTGGCAGCTGAACTCCAGAGTCTTTGGCAGCGAGAGGGTTTTTCCTAGTGCCTGCTACCTGATTCTTCTAACACACCCTTTATAGTCCTGCAGGCACATCTGGATTTTTGAGGGGGCACCACTCCCAAGAGACAGGAAGCATGCACACACTATGCTTTTCTAAGGGTTCTGAGCAAACGTCAGATCCACAAAAGAACATTGAGTTGAAAGAGGAAGTGGGAAAGAGTGGCACTCTTCCAACTTCCTCCTTCAGCTCTATGTCCTTCTGAAGGGTCGGAAAGGTTAAAAACAACCACCTCACTACCTCATAACCGAGGGGGCAGTGCGCGTGGTGGTTGTACGCGGCTTCAGAGGGCCAGGAGAAGATATGAAGGGCAGTAGTGTTGGACTAGGACCTGGGAGACCTGGGTTCAAATCCCCACTCAGCTATGAAACTCACTTGGTGACCTTAGGCCAGTGACTGTCTCTAAGCCTAACCTACCTCACAGGGTTGTTGTGAGGATCAAATGGAGAGGGGGAGAGCCTTGTTCATTGCCTTGAGCTCCTCAGACAGGTGGGATAGAAATGTCAGCAGCAGCAGCAAAGGCCTAGCTAGTCCAGCATCCTGATTTTTCACAATGGCCAGGCGGAAGCCCACAGGAACTTTGCGGGCAAGACATGAGCGAAATAGCTCTCTCCCACTTAAGAATCCCAGCGACTGGCATTCAGGGGCATCCTGCCTCCAATAAAGGAGGCAGCCCATAGCCATCATAGTTAGCTGTCAATAGCCTTATTAGCCACATTTTTGCCCAATCCCTTTTTAAAACCGTCTAACGTCACTAGCAAATCCCATAGTTTCAACTATGAGCTGCGTGAAGTCGTTAAGGTGTGATGCTGCTTAAGAACAAAAAACGATCCACAGAGCTGATCCCAGCCTGACAGCTGCATTTTTGTACTAACTGAAGCCTCCACAGGAAGTCTTATTATTGATTATTATTATTTATTAAATTTATATCCTGCCCTTCCTCCCAGAAGGACCACAGGGCAGCAAACAAAAACTCTAAAAAGACTCTAAAACATCTTAAGAACAGACTTTAAAATATATTAAAACACAATATATTTAAAAACTCTGAAACAAAAAAGCTTTAAAAAAAAGCTTTAAAAAATCTTAAAAAGCAATTCCAACACAGACGCAGACTGGGATAAGGTCTCTACTTAAAAGGCTTGTTGAAAGAGGAAAGTCTTCAATAGGCACCGAAAAGACAGCAGAGATGGTGCTTGTCTAAAATTTAAGGGAGGGCACTCCAAAGGGTTGGTGCCACTACACTAAAAGTTCTGTTCCTTTGTTGTGCAGAACAGACTTCCTGATAACATGGTGTCTGCGGGCGTAAGATGGTCTTTCAGGTATCCTGATCCCAAGCTGTATAGGGCTTTGTTCAACAAAACCAGAACTTTGAACATCTTCAGAGGCAGCCCGAATTATGACACATTGCAGTAGTCAAGTCTAGAAGTCTGCTGGCCATGGATAAAAAAAAATGGAAATGGATTGCCTTCAAGTCGATCCCGACTTATGGCAACCCTATGAAGAGGGTTTTCATGGTAAGCGGTATTCAGGAAGGCCATGGATAAAACTGTGATGAAAAAGGAACAAGTGCAATTTGCGGAAAAGTTTCTAGATGGCAGTAGCACCTAGATTTTGGCTGTCTGCATGCTCTAGCATCACTCCTCCATTCTGTTCCTCTCCATCAATGAAGCAGGAAGGGTAAAAAGAGAGATGGCCTTCTGCCCTCAAAGCAGGGCAAGCACTGGACTGCTAAGGTTTGTCTTGTGCAGATGAGCTTAAAATCCCCGTTAGCAAGGTGTCAAAAGTTTTATTTCAGAGCAGGTGGACCACACTTTAGATGGAGCACACCGAAGCCTTTCCAGCCCCAGGAGCGCATTCCCTTCTAGACAACCATCTGAGGCTGACATGCCAGTGGTGGGCAGGGCCTGAGGCAAAAATCGGAGCAGCAAATCCAGATTTTTGCCTTTGTACATTATGCTCATTTCTGCACACCTTCTGCTCGATCCCCCATCCAGGGCAAGCACGATCAGAGTTCAAGGACACATTTCCAACCAGGCAAAAACACTCAAGGCGAGTGTGACGCAGGGATGGTAAGAGGGGTGTGGCAGAATATCAGAATATATTAGTGTAAAAAGCACACAAAATGCATTATATGAGGATAAGTTGCTTGCAAAAAATGTGCACATTAGTCAAAAAGTGCATACAAAAATGCATTGATTAGGAGACATCCACACTAAAACGTTGAAGAGTTTTCATGAGGATTTTTTTAAATAATTGCAAATTGCTGAAGAAATGTGGAGACCTGAATTTAAAATGGGAAAAATGATAAACTGAGACCACAAATGGGCAGTTCCTTCCATCCCAAGCCTCAGTAAAGAAGACAGTCAGCTTCTTTGCCTTACTCCCCTGTTTAATGCGTACTCCCCATTTGTGGCCCGCAAGGTCATTTTGGCTAAGCCACTCCCACCTGTCATTAAATTGTTTGGGCTTGCAAAATGTGGTTCCTTTGCCCACGTGGTCTGCAACTTTAAAATACATTTCTTTGTATGCAATTTAATTTACACATCTTTGTATGCAATTTTGCCTAATATACACATCTTTTTTGCAAAGCCATTTTTCCCTAATAGAATACATTTTTGCATGGAACTTTATCTAATATACAAATCTTTGTACACAATTTAACAAACACATCTTTGTATGCAATTGTGCCCAATATAACACATGTTTTTTGCAAAGCCATTTTCTTTAACAGAATGCATTTTTGCGTGCAGCTTTCCCTAATATATGCATATTTATGCACACTTTCCCCTAATATATTCATTTTTGCACACGGTACTTGGCCGGAAACCTGCACTGCAAACTCCGGCAAATTTTTGAAGGGTGGTTTGTTTCCGTTGCTATGTTGTTTCAGAAAGAACACATTAGGCAGCTTCAAACTGAAGTGAATTTCTCCCTCAAAAAAGGCTGCAGAAATCCCTCCCGAATCGCACTCTGGGTAGCTACCGTATTAACTGCCTTGAGCTCCTCTGGAAGGAAGGGCAGGATATCAGTTAAAACAACAACTGCCACCACGTCCTTGAAACAATGACATTTAATGTGTTCAAGCAGCTAAGTTCTTGACTAAAATATGTAGAGATTTGTTTATCATTGATACCAGGAACAGAGAGAGAGAGAGAGAGAGAGAGAGAGAGAGTAAAAAATAGAGATCCAAATATCAGCAGTATGCATTCTCCTCCTGCCCCACTCTCTGGAGGTCAAAAACAGAGCTTCCCATTCATCAAGCTCGCTCCCAAGTCTTGTCACCGTTCAGACCACGTGTCCCCCCCCCCCCGGTGCAGCCCTCCCTATTCTGTTCCAGGTGAGTGCTTCTGACATCCTGCAAATCAGCATCGAGGCCAAGAACGGCAGAATCATTTCCCTTTCCTTCCCGGGAGTCCCATTGCTGCCCCGTTCTAGCTGCCCGGACGACCACAAAATCAAAGAGCGTAGACCTGCCGCTGAAACAGGCCAAAGGAGGCCCATCTTAATCCAGGATCCTGTCCTCACAGCGGCCAACCAGATGCCCCAATGGGAAGCCCGAAAGCAGGACCTGAGAGCAAAAGCAACCCTCCCCACTTTGGATTGCCAGGAGAAGGAGACCATGGCCACTGTGGCTAGTAGCCATGGATAGCCACACATTCATGGAGGAGAAGGCTATCAATAGCTGCTAGTCACAACAGCTATGCTCTCCCTCCACTGTCGGAGGCAGCCTGCTTCCGAATACCAACTACTGGAAACCGCACGAGTGCTCTTGCGCTCAGGTCCTGCTTGTGGGCTTCCCATTCGGGCATCTGGTTGGCCACTGGCAGATCAGGATGCTGGGCGAGATGGGCCCCCTTGGGCCAGATTCGGCTGCCGGCCTCTTCCGATGTTCCCGTCAGACCTGACAACTTCTGCCTCTAAATGTGCACGTAGAATTCCTGGCTATGAAGTCCTGGGTTCAAGACTCGCTTGTGGCAAACTCGAGGCTACTTAAAAGCTCCGGGGATCTACCACCTTGCTGACTCAGCCCGTCTCCCACACCCCGTGACAGATGCCGTTGGCCTTTTATCAAGAGGAGCCTGGCGGCTACCAAGCCTCTTCTTTCAGATGGTTCTGAGAAAGAGGTCAGCTGCCTCCCACCCGAAGCGAAGGATCGAACGAGTGAAGGAAGATGGCTTCATATGTCTTTTCGACGGCAGGTTGAGGAACGGGGGGGGGAAGTACTCGCTTTTATTTAAATGCTCCTCCTCTACCACGCCAATTTACATTTTGAATGTTGTTTACATTACTCGACAAGCAAAAAAGAACCTGCGTGTACATGGTTACATGGCTGCATCAAAATAAGGGCGTAAGAAGACCCCTGCTGGATCAGACCCAAGGCCTGTCTCATCCAGGGATAGGGCAGCTGTGGCCCTGCATATATTTCTTAGACTACACTTCCCATTATCAGCCAACATGGCCAATGGCCTGGGATTTTATTATTTTTTGCATTTACTTCCTGCCCCGGGGCAGCAAACATAAACAAAACAACGACAAGAAGAAAAGAATTCTAATAACAGTTAAAAAACATTCCAAAAACACAATTCAAAATGTTCTAAAACATGGTTAAACATGTTTTTAAAAACACAAGTGAAAAAATGGCTTCATCAGTGATCTTCAGGTTGTCAGGGACAGCCCCCTTCAGCCATCAAATGCCTGGGTAAACAGAAATGTTTTCAAATTCTCCTGAAAGTCAGTAGTGATGGAGTCGGACATGCCTCACCGGGGACGGCATTCCACAAACGGGAAGCCGCCACTGAAAAGGCCCTGCCGCGGGTCAGCACCAACTGGCCAGTGCTCAGTGGCAGCACAACTACCACCACCACGGCCTCGTCTGCCAATGGTAGGGTCCAAGATACTTGATTATGGGGGAAGATGCTCTTTTAGATACCTGGGTCCCAAGCTGTTTGGGGCTTTATATGATGGGAGTTCTAGTCCAGCAACATATGGAGGAGCCCAGGTTCCTCAGCCCTGATCTAGTCCATCATCCCGCTTTCTACTGGGGCCAATCAGGAGCCTCTGGGAAGCTCGCAAGCAGGGCGTGAAGGAAACAGCCTTTTCTCCTGTCATGGCTCCTTCGCATCTGCTATGCTGAGGTATACTGCCCCAAACACACAGAGGTTCCTTTTGGCCATCATGCCTAATACTGCATGGGTGGTGGTGGTGAAGATGGACATGGACTGCCTTCAAGTTGCTCCTGAGTTATGGCGACTCTACGAATAGGGTTTTCATGGTAAGCGGTATTCAGAGGGGGTTTACCATTGCCTTCCTCTGAGGCTGAGAGGCAGTGGCTGGCCCAAGGTCACCCAGGAGCTTCATGGCTGTGTGGGGATTCGAACCCTGGTCTCCCAGGTCGTAGTCCAACACCTTAACCACTATGCCACACTAGCTCTTGCATGCTTTAAATCCAAGTGAGCAACCTGTGGCCCCTGACCACATGTTATGTGACCCTCAATGCCTCCGGAAGTGGCGCCCTTTTTTCTACTCTGTCAGAGTTTCCTTCCTTCCTTCCTTGTATAGGACTAGAAACTTTTCTGAGGCAGCCTTGGTAAAAAAAGCAGAAGCAGGCTGATTTTTATTCAGTTCTTCCAGAACCCTTTTGCCTCCAGCTTCGTCCACTACCCCACTTTGGTTCTGCCCACTGCTCATGTGTGACCCCGGTACATCCCCACCCCGAGGGAATGCAGCCCTCACCTGTTTTAGGTGCTCCTTCCTGAAAGAACATAAGAACCATCAGGCCAAGGGTCCATCTAGGCTAGCATCCAAGCAGATTTCTCTTATCCTAAGTTAAGTCCTATGCAGAGTAGACCCATTGGGTAATATTCACTGCTAATCCTACTCAGTGCAAACCCACTGATGTCAGTGGACATGCCTAACTTAGGTTTGTTCATTTCAGTGGTTCTACTCTTGAGTAGGGTTTAATGCAACCCATTGAAAGTGTTGGACAGAATTAACTTAGGTGCACGGATTTCGAGAGATCTATTCTGAGTCGGGCTGGCTGGATACAACCTTTAGTAGCTAGAGCGTGTGTTTTTAAGACAGAAGGGCCCAGATTTGATCCTCTGGAGTGTGAGCCCTCTGACTTTTGCGGGGCTGGAATACAGCCTCCTATCCAGAGTCTTTTCCGTAGCTCTGCCACTGGAATTGACCAACGCTGGCACGTGGCCTCTGAAAGGTTGTCCATACGTAAGTCAGTCAGTAAATAAATAAATATTTATTGCCTACAGGGCGAGTCGGAACGGTTTTGAAAGACATGATTAAAACCAGTTAAAAGCAACCTAAAATCACTTCACAAAAAATAGGGTGGGTCCTAAAAATATACATCTCAGGGGTTAAAGGCCAGGCTAAAGAGGTGCATCTTCAGCATTAACAGCACAACAAAGTTGCCAAATGTGCCTTGGTGGGGAGTTCCAAAACTTAGGGGCCACCACAGAGAATGCCCTGTCCTGGACCACCTCCACCCCGAACTTCAGAGGAGGGGGCAGAACTACACAGAGGGGCCCCACTGCTGATCTATAGGGAAGGAAGGGGTCTCTCAGATATTTGGGGCCTAAGTCATTTAGGGCTTTAAACACTAATGTGAGCACCTTAAATTGGGCCTGGAGACGAACTGGCAACCAATGTAACCCGCAGGCTGAAAAAGGCCCCTCTGCCTTACAGGGCAGAAGTGCCTGTTCTTAGCAGCTTCACCTTCAAACATCCAGGATCTTTTCTTTCACCGGTGAAAGAATATTCACAGCAAGTCTTCTACAGAAGGTCTGGAGCCCTAACCATTTATTTATTTTCACACACACGCAGAGCCACCTCTGGTGGGAGCAAAATTTCAATTAATCACCACCTTATCTGCGAAAGAAGCAGTTGATCTCAAGGGCACAGAACTTATTCGCTGTATTTTATAGAACACAGCAGCCGCGCAACTCCAGGCAAGGAACATTTATCCTTTCTCTGCCAGAAACTCCCTTAAAGATGAGCAGGGATCTTTAACTAAAGATCAAACACACGTTAGATGAGCGAGAAAAGGCCACAGTTGTGCAATCTTACTTTTCCAAGAAAAAATTTTTTTTTAAATGTCTTTTAAAAGACATCACGCCTGCTTGCTTTCTTATTCTGCCACTGAGGCTTCTAAATGGCTCTAAGCAGATGATAAAAACCTCTGGTGGTTTTTTTTAAGGTATCACTACGGCTCTACACAACACTTGAATGACAAGGAGAGTGTGGTATTTCTAAGAATGAATGAAATCCGACCCTTTAACAGATCAGTATTCAACCACACTGGCATCCCAGAGTCTGTGGTTGCTTCCAGCTAAGCTCTACGCACAGGAGACCCACTGAAATTAAGGCACCTATGTTTGTAAGGTCCATTAATTTCAATGGGTCTACTCTGAGTAGGACCAACACTAGATACAAACCCCTGCACTGGCTCGCTATCACTGCCTAGGCTCCTCCGTTCAAGGGGGTGGGGATGACTTAAAACCCTGTAAGACTGCCTTGGGAAAATACAGTTGATCCCTCCTGAATTCCACTTTGCTGGGAATCGCAAGTAGAGAGAGTCACACTCAGGTCCTGCTTGCGGGCTTCCCTTTGGGGCATCTAGTTCGCCACTGTGAGAACAGGATGCTGGGCCAACCCCTTTTGGCCTGATCCAGCAGCCAGGCTCTTCTGATGTTATGTCTACCCCTGCAGGGTTGTTGTGAAGATAAAACAGGGAGATGAGAATGACACAGATTTCCCTGGAGGATGGGAGCAGGATTAAACCATGCATAAAATATCCCATCATTACAATCTTCTTCATCACCATCATCATCAGTTACCAGCCCTTCACCCAAAGATCCCAGGGCGAGTTACAATAAATTTTGAACAAAATTACTCAGCGTAGCAGTGCTAACCCTAAGGGTGGGGGATGACATCTAACAGATCTGGGGAGGAAATGGGGCTGTTTTAGACACTGGCGGACCCCAAAGGGAAACAGAATTGCAAGGCGATCCGTCTCCTCTTCCCCAGTTTATAAAAGTTTTTAAGGTTGGAAACATTTCATTTTAACTTTCTTTACCCATTATTTTATTTTTTTCTCTTACGCCTGGATCAAAGATAAACACACACACACAGCAACAGACCCCTTCTCTTAATTTTTTGCACACACCCCCTGCTTTCTGGAATGCCTTGCCTGATGAAGAACTCTGGAAAGCCCAAAAGCTCGCTGCTATTTTGTGACATTTTGGTGGGCCTTAATACAGGCTTTTGCCTAACTGTGGATTTTGTGGCGTTTCCCCTCTCCCTTCGTCCCCCTCAACAAGGCCCTTGGAAAGGGCCGTGGCTCAGTGCTTCACATGCATAAGGTCCCAGGTTCAATCCCATGCATCTCTAAGTAGAGCTCTAAAAGACTCCCATCTGAAACCCTGGAGAGCCGCTGCCAATTAGTGTAGACAATACTGACCTAGATGGACCAAAAATCTGACTCAGAATGAGGGAGCTTTCTGTTTAGCTCAACTCTTTATTTAGAACCATGAGGACTAGAATCTTACTTTATTTCTAGGGGAACAGCCACAGCTCAGTGGTGGTGCCCCTGCTTTGCATGCAGGAGACCGGGGCTCAATCCCTGGCATCTCCAGGTAGGGCTTTGAAATGCCTAAAATGCTAGGGAGCTGCTTCCAGTCAGTGTAGACAATACTGAGTGGCATGGACCAAAATTTGGCTCAGCATAGGGTTGCTTCTTATGTTGCTTTTTATGTATCCAGGAAGGAATTCAAGAGAAAGGTGTGAAAACTCTCCATTCAGCACCATGGATAGCTCCCAGCTACCCTGAACGGTGAGAATTTGGCCTCAATGCAAACGTTTTGGGGGTGAATTCAGAGTTTCCAATTAGGCAAAAGAAGAGAGGGATATTTTGAGGGACACTTAAAACTTGACCTTTTAATAGCCAAGAGGTTTTCCATTCCTTTGGGAGGAACAGATTGACTTGATCCTGTTTTTTTCCAGCCAGGCCATGCCTTTCATTTGAGGCCCCACGCATATAGAATCTATTCCCCCCCCCTAGAATCGCCCCCCTCTGCGAGATTCACCAAGCTAAGCCAGCCAATAGGAGCAGGATCTGAGCAAGACAGCTCGAGACCAGGGCCCGGGGAATTGGTTTTGAGCCCAGGGCGGCCCGCACTGCATCAGGAACAACCTTCAAGGGGATTGAATGACAGGGGTGGGCGGGGCCAGCAGCAAAAGTGAGTGGAGAAACAGCGGCTAACTCTTACCTCCTTAGAGGAGGCTACATTCCATCCGTGCAAGACTCAAAAGTTTTCTAAACACACACGCACGCATGCACAAAAACTGCATCCAGGTGAGCGAGAGGCATTAACGGACACATTCAAGCCAAGCGAAAGCACTCAAGCAGAGCATGGAGCAAGGCTGGCAAGTGGTGGGGCCTGGGGGTGAGAGGTGTAGCCTAAAAAGAGCCTTGAGGGCCAGATAAATAGGCCTGGAGGGCCACGTTCAAGCACCCAGGCTGGAGGTTCCCCACCCCAGCTCTAGAATGACCTTGTCAGGCAGCCAAATCTTCTCCAAATTCCCCCTCCTCCTCAGTAGACTCTTCCTCTGGGGGGAAACACCTCTCGCCGGGTCCACGGCCGCCTTCGCTCTTGGGCTCTGAGGAGCAAAGGGGCAGAATCGGGGCTCGAGGCAGGAGGTGGCCAGAGGGGTTCTTGGGAGGGGTCCAGACATGACATTCATGATACAACTCAAATCATACATTAACTGAGATTGAGGGAAGTACATTATATATATATCAAATAAATCTGACCCCACGCCTTTTAACTTGCTTATCTGTGCTTTATGGTTTTAACTTTGTCCGCTTCTTAAATTTGTGTATTTGTTTTAATGTTCAATGTTTTTAATTTTTGTAAACTGCCCAGAGAGCTTTGGCTATGGGGTGGTATATAAATGTAACAAATAAATAAATACTCAAGAGCCGTTTGGGGGAAATTCCATATAACAAACTGCTGGGGCTGCAGGGTTGGAGCAATCAAAACATTAACACCAGGCCTTTTTCGTATGCAACTTTAGCAGAGATGAACAAAATAGATTTTTTACTCCCGTCCTTGTAAAATACCCAGGAAAGAACGGTATGCGGCCTACTGATTGACCAACACGAACGAACCAACTGCGGAAACAAGTTGCTAGATCTCTGTTTTCTGCTATAAATGCCTAGAAAGTCTTGATTTTGCTTCTGCCCTTGGTTTATATAGACTCCATATATTTTTACCACTGTGTAGATTAGAATTTCTATGATTCTGTGGCGGGTCCATGGCTGAAGAGTAATGTTTTTGTTGTTGATGATATCTGTGAGGGACTTTGGAATACCTCACGAGTAAGCAATCTCCAGTAAAGCCAGCTCTGGCACAGAATCATCAATTTACTTGCCATCAAGAGTCCATCTGGTATAATGGTTAGAGCAGGCATGAGGAACCTTTGACCTTCCAGACGTTGCTGAACTACAACTCCCATCAGCCCCAGCAAGCAGGGCCAATGGCCAGAGATAACAGGAGCTGTAGTTCAACAACTTCTAGAGGGCCAAATATTCTTATAATTATGTCCAATATTTTAGTGGGCCTGCTCCAACTATGACTAGTACAACCCCAGGGTTCAAATCCTGACTCAAGGCACAAAGCTCACTAAGTGACTTTGGGCTAGTCACTGCCTCTCGGCCTAACCTGCCTCGCAGGGTTGTTGTGAGAATAAAACAAAATGAGGGGGAAAACCATATATGCTACCCCTTGAGCTCCTTGCAGAAAAGGTGAAATACAAATGTAATAATAACAATGAATAATGAAATAGTAACAACATCAGCAGCAGCAGCAGCAGCTATTCTTAAAATCATTTGAGAGCCACAAACAGACCAGACCAGACTTTTGGAGTTGCAACTACATAGAAACAGGATGAAAAGCTCCTTTTTCAACCCATTTCCCATTTTTGCGTGTACACTGCTACCATGAGTCCAGTGGAGGGAACGGTGCTGGATAAAGATGATGCTTGGAACATTAAAAGAAAAAAAAAAGGTCCTTTTAACAAAAGCAGAAACCGGTCTTTTATTTTGGACAGGAAAGCCAGCTTTATGGTGGTTGCTAAGGCGCAATGGCACATATTTTCATGGGCCAGGGAAAGCCCCGCGGCGACCGAACAATGACGGCTCGGATCCGCAGGACGGGGTGTCCGTCTCGCCTCTTGACCCGCCCGACACTCTCATTCACCAGCCCGACGCCTGCCGCATCCCCAAACAGCCCAGAGCAAAGGGAAACAGAGGAGGGAGGCGAGAAGGGGTTGCCGGTTGCTCAGGCTAGATGGCATGTTGGAGCGCGAAGCCTGAATTTTAATTGAACCGGGAAGGGATGCGTGGCCAAAACGACAGGGGGAGAGGGTTATTCAGGGGTCCCAGCACCATCAGAAAATGAATGCTCCATTCTTTGGCGACGGCTCGCTTTCCAAAGGGAGGGAACAAAATAAGGTTTTTGGAGAAAATGCAATCAAAAAGGACAATGTGGGAGTCTCCCACGCCGAGTCACTGATTTCTGAAACACACCTGGTTGCTGTTGGGTTCAGTATGGATGGCCAAGAATAGAAACAGCGAAGGCTGCTTTCTGCCCAGTCAGACCCTTGGTCCATCTGCTCCAGTATTATCTGCACTGACTGGCAGCAGCTCTCCCGGGCGTCAGGCAGGGGACGTTCCCGGCCCTGCCTGGAGATGCCTTTGGGGACTGAACCCGGAGTCTCTTGCATGCCAAGCAGGTGCTCTGCCACTGAGCTATAGCTCTTCCCCTAAAATTGAAGCAAGATTCCTCGTGGTTCTGAACCGAAGGCTGATTTAAAGAGGCATATGGGAAGCTGACTTCTACCCAATCAGACCACTGGTCCATCTGGCTCAGTATTGCCTACACTAACTGGCAGCAGCTCTTTAGGGTTTCAGACTAGGGGTCTGCCATAGGGGACTGAGCCTGGGACCAGTTGCATGCAAGGCAGGTGCCCTACCATAGAGCTGTGGTCCTTCCCCTAAAAGTAAAGCAAGACTCTAGCCCTCAAGGTTTTGAATAAAGAGTTGAACTGAGAACACAGGAATCTGCCTTCTACCCAGTGAGACCATCTAGCTCAGCACTGTCTACACTGACTGGCAGCAGCTCTCCAGGGTTTTAAGGGGGTGGGGGTCTCTCCCATCTGCCTAACTGGAGATGCCAGGGTTCGAACCCGGGACCTTCTGCAAGCAAAGCAGGGGCTCCTCTCACTGAGCTACAGCCCTTTGGGCCTTCAAACCATAATGCCAGGGGGCTGGATAGGGCTAAAGGGGGTTGCGAGGTGGCATCACAGCACCAGCCTTGGGGGGCGGGACCTTACAGCAGTAATGGATGCAGTTGCTAGTAAACAAGGCCTTTGCTGGTTGCTAGGGCAGTGTGACATCACCAGTGAAGTGGGTGGGGTCTTGGTTGCTAAGAGGCGGGGCATGCTTGCTACAATAATGTCAGGGGAGCTAGAGTGTTCTTGGTTGCTAGGGGTGGAGCCACATCTCCTAGGAGATAAAAGCTTGGTTGGTTTGTTGGTGGCTGTGGGTGTGGCCTCACTTCTCTTCCTCCCACCCCATTGGAAAGGTGGGCAGGGCTGTTCCGTTCGGCCAATCCTCTTTGCCCACCATCCTTTTCTTTGGCTGTGCTGGTGGAGAGGGGGATATCTGGGAGGAGATTTCCGGGGGGGGGACAGGGAATTTTGGGGGGGCCAGCCCCTCTCCTTCCTTTGGAGGCTCATTCCCCCCCACCTTTCCTTGTTCGCTGCAACCCCCACCAGAGCTCACGGGGGGGATTGGCCTAGCGAGGAGCACCCCACTGCCGTCATGGGGCAGAAACAGAAAGGCAAGCAGATGATGAAGAAGAAGAAGCCAGAGGAAGAGCTGGAAGAATTGAAGAGAGAAGTAGAACTCGAGGACCACAAGCTGACTCTTGATGAAATCAGCCTCAAGTACACAGTGGACCTCTCTAAGGGCCTGACCACAGCCCGTGCTGCAAAGATCCTCGCTCAGGACGGGCCGAACACCTTGACGCCTCCGCCGACCACGCCGGAGTGGGTGAAGTTTTGCCGGCAGCTCTTTGGCGGCTTCTCCATCCTGCTGTGGATCGGGGCCATCCTTTGCTTCTTGGCTTACGGCATCCAGGTGGTGGTGGAAGAGGCCGCGCTCAAAGACAACCTCTACCTGGGGATCGTTCTGACGGGAGTCGTCATCATAACTGGATGCTTCTCCTACTACCAGGAGGCCAAAAGCTCCAGGATTATGGACTCCTTCAAGCACATGGTGCCCCAGCAAGCCCTAGTGATCCGGGGTGGTGAGAAGCTGCAGATCAATGCCGAGAATGTGGTTGTGGGGGATTTGGTGGAGATTAAAGGGGGAGACCGGATCCCTGCCGACTTGCGGATCATCACCGCCAGTGGATGCAAGGTGGATAATTCCTCTCTGACGGGCGAGTCGGAGCCACAGAGCCGATCCCCGGATTGCACCCACGAGAACCCACTTGAGACACGCAACATCTGCTTCTTCTCTACCAACTGCGTGGAAGGCACAGCTCGGGGCATTGTCATCTTAACAGGGGATCACACGGTGATGGGCCGCATTGCCTCCTTGGCTTCTGGCTTGGAAGAGGGCCCTACCCCTATCGCCAAGGAGATAGAGCACTTCATCCACATCATCACCACTGTGGCCGTCTTCCTGGGTGTGACCTTCTTTGTCCTCTCTCTCATCCTTGGCTACACCTGGCTGCAGGGCGTTGTCTTCCTGATCGGCATCATTGTGGCCAACGTCCCAGAGGGGCTCCTCGCCACCGTAACCGTGTGTCTAACCCTTACTGCCAAGCGCATGGCTCGTAAGAACTGCTTGGTGAAGAACTTGGAGGCTGTGGAGACTCTGGGCTCCACTTCCACCATCTGCTCAGACAAGACGGGCACCCTGACCCAGAACCGCATGACCGTCTCACACATGTGGCTCGACAGCCAGATCCACGGGGCGGACACCACCGAGGAGCAGGCCGGGGCAATGTTTGACAAGCGCTCACCGACGTGGACAGCCCTGGCTCGCATTGCAGGCCTGTGCAACAGAGCAGACTTCAAGGCAGGGCAGGAGGAGGTCCCCACCGTTAAGAAGGAGACGACAGGGGACGCCTCTGAGTCTGCGCTCCTGAAGTGCATAGAGATGTCCTGTGGGCCTGTCCCAAAGATGCGGGAGAGGAATCCCAAAGTGGCAGAGATCCCCTTCAACTCCACTAACAAGTACCAGTTGTCCATCCACGAAGCTGAAGACAAGCCCAAGGGCCACCTCCTGGTGATGAAAGGGGCTCCCGAAAGAATCCTGGACTGCTGCTCCACCATCCTTCTCCAAGGGAAGGAGGTGAACATGGACAAGAAGATGCAAGAGGCTTTTCATAGTGCCTACAATGAGCTGGGAGGGCTAGGTGAAAGGGTGCTGGGCTTCTGCCACCGATACCTCCCTGAGCGCCAGTTTCCCAGAGGCTTTAAGTTTGATGTGGAGAAGGTCAACTTCCCCATCAACAAGCTCTGCTTTGTGGGGCTCATATCCATGATTGACCCGCCCCGGGCTGCCGTGCCAGATGCCGTAGGAAAATGCCGAAGCGCTGGGATTAAAGTGATCATGGTGACCGGAGACCACCCAATCACTGCCAAGGCCATTGCCAGGGGTGTGGGCATAATCTCCGAGATGAGCGAGACTGTCGAGGACATCGCCGTCCGCCTCAACATCCCTATCAGTGAAGTTGACCCTGGAGAAGCCAAGGCCTGTGTCATCCATGGCTCTGACCTCAAGGACATGACCTCTGCAGATCTGGACAACGTGCTCAGAAACCACAGCGAGATAGTCTTTGCCCGAACCTCCCCGCAGCAGAAGCTGATTATCGTGGAAGGCTGCCAGAGGCAGGGGGCTATCGTGGCAGTGACAGGTGACGGGGTGAACGACTCGCCTGCCCTAAAAAAGGCCGACATCGGCATAGCCATGGGCATCGCCGGCTCTGATGTCTCGAAGCAGGCTGCAGACATGATCCTCCTCGATGACAACTTTGCCTCCATCGTGACGGGTGTGGAGGAAGGCCGGCTGATCTTTGACAACCTTAAGAAGTCGATTGCCTACACCTTGACCAGCAACATCCCGGAGATCTCCCCGTTCCTACTGTTCATCATTGCCAGCATCCCTCTTCCGCTGGGAACGATTACCATTCTGTGCATCGACCTCGGCACCGACATGGTCCCAGCCATCTCCCTGGCCTATGAGAGTGCAGAGAGTGACATCATGAAGAGGAAGCCGCGGAACTCGAAGACAGACAAGCTGGTGAATGAACGCCTCATCAGCATGGCCTACGGGCAGATCGGCATGATGCAGGCGCTTGCTGGCTTCTATTCTTATTTCGTGATCATGGCGGAAAACGGCTTCCTCCCGCTCACCTTGCTGGGGATCCGTCTGGACTGGGACGATAACACCAAGAATGACCTCGAAGACAGCTTCGGCCAGGAGTGGACGTACAATCAGCGCAAGGTAGTGGAACATACCTGCCACACCGCCTTCTTTGTCAGCATCGTGGTGGTGCAATGGGCGGACCTCATTATCTGCAAGACGCGGAAGCTCTCCCTCTTCCATCAAGGCATGCGGAACAGGATCCTGATCTTTGGTCTCCTCGAAGAGACAACCTTGGCCGTCTTCCTGTCGTACTGCCCTGGGATGGATGTGGCCTTGCGCATGTACCCGCTCCGGGTGAGCTGGTGGTTCTGCGCCTTTCCTTTCAGCCTGCTGATCTTTGTCTACGATGAGATTCGGAAGTACATTATCCGCCAGCAGCCAGGCGGCTGGGTGGAGAGGGAGACATATTACTGAACGGCACACCTGTGCTGACTTGGGCTGATGCGAGTTGCGGTCTGAAAGATCTGGAAGACACCAGGTTGGCGAAGGCTGCTTTGCAACTTCAGATGGTGCAGATCTCATATTATCTGTGTGTTGAACCATCCTGAAAAAAGAAACTACTTATTTTAAAGAAAACTGAAAGGGGGGGGTGCTCGACCTTTAATAAATGCCTTTGAAAAATACCAAGCCACATTTCTCTCTCTCTCTATCTTCTCAATTGCTCTTTCTTTTTAGTTGAGTTTATCAAAACAGTTTAAGCAAATGATGACTGGTGGAACAGTAAGTCCAAGGTTTTCTAGGGCATGACTGCAGGAACGGTAATCCTGAGGTCTAAAGTGGTGCCTGTGTGCAACTTTCTAGTTTGTTGTTTGCAAGCTAATGCAAGTAGGGCCCTGCTGGATCTTCCTTAGTTGCCTGTTTCCAACTGTATCCAGCCAACGCCACCAGAAATCCTTGCTGCTAGCCACCAGCAGAGGCTGCTATCTAGAGGTAGACAGCCCCTGAACACAGAAGTTCCATTTTTCATCAACAGGCCATGAATTTGACTAGCATCTCCCCCCCCAAAAAGTCATCTATGCCAGAGGCCATCGCCACAACAAATTCCACAATTGAATCAGACTTGGCACAGAGGAGACCTGGTCCTTTGGGTCACCTCCCAAAACCTACTGCCAGCCAATTTCACTGAGCGAACCCCCCCAATCCAAAATTCTAGTATTGTAAGAGAAAAAGAGAGAGGTTCTCTCTGCGTGGTACATAATGAGGTAAGCCATCATCATCTTTATTTGCAGCCAAAGGCCCATGCGGCAAGGTTAGGTACAAAGGGAAATTATAAAATTATAAAATACATTGTTTAAAATTCCAACATAACTAAAGGAAAACTAAAACTCTTCAAAGTTAGAAGAAACATCAGACATGAATTTGTAATAGTCATTCATGGTACAAGGTTAGTTCGGATAGTTTGGGCTGCATAAATAAATTTGGCCACAGCGATTGTAAGGTTTCTGTTTGCACCATTTAGAAGCTGCTCTATCAGCCTCACAGGAGGGCTGTTAGGAAACCGTTTAATGGATGGATAAAGGAATTTGTACCATTCCGAAGAATAAATTGGGCATATAAATAGAACATGATACAGGGATTCTATCTCTCCCACCCTACAGGGACAAAACCTTTGGGCATACGGTGTCCCCCGGTATCTCCCATTACTGCAGAGTTAAGGCAATTAAACCTTGCCTTAGTAAAGGCATGTCGGAATTTTGGAACAGTTAAAAAATCTAAATAAAATGCATAAGATTTTATGTTGAAGCTCAGATTGTGAGAGAGCGGAGAACATGTTTTAGCTGCTGCAGTAATTGCGCTTTGTCTATCTATATCTTTAAGTCTGATTCCGATAAGAAGGTTGGCCGATGATGGTTCAGTTAGAGATAACTGTTCTAACGAGTATCCTAGTCTGGGAAGCTTGGAGAGGAGAATTTTCATCCAGTTAGAGGTGTATATGTCTTTCCAGAGACCTTTTAGGTATGAGATCCTCTCTAGCCAGCTTCCCTCCCCAACTTAAAATAAACACTAGCAGATAAGAAGACCCATACTGGATCAGGTCAAAGAGGGCCCATCCAGTCCAGCACCCTGTCCTCACGGCGTCCAACCAGATGTCCCCAATGGGATGCCCCCAAGCAGGGCTTGAGCGCAGCAGCAACTCTCCCCTCCTGCCGTTTCCAGCAAATGATATTCTCACAAGAACGCTGCCTCGGACAGTGGAGGGAAGACACAGCCATTGTGGCTAGCAGCCACTGACAGCCTTATCTTGAATTTGTCCACTCCTCTTTTAAAGCCATCCAAGTTGGTGGTCATCACTGCCTCTTGTGGGAGTGAATTCCAGGCTTCAAACATGCCCCGTGGGGCCAAGTCCTTTCCTGCCGGGCTCAGGGAACCTTCCCACATTCACCTTCATGAGACGGCCCCACTGAGGTCTAGCATCATGGAGAGAGGTATTTGCTGTGGGAGGAAAAGCTTCCATTGGCACCTTTCTTTTATGGGGGGAAGAGGAGGGCGAACGAACGGCTGACCTAAAGTCCTGTTAAGTAGCCATAAGGAGGGCTCCTCATCCTGCAGCACCTCCCCTTGCTTACATTTTCCTGCCAGGATTTCAGAAGCCAGGTGGAATTTGCAAAAACCAACCAAACCAAAAAAAGCAACCCACCCTCCACACAAAAAACCCCCCTATCCAATTGTCTTCAGGTCTGCAGCACAAGCCAAGCTCTGTGGTTCCCAAATATCTGCTCTGCTTGTAGAACCCTCCGGAAAGAGACTATACGGCCAGGGGGGGAGAGAGAGAGAAATGGGCAGGGTGTATCTGGGGCCTTAGCGGAGTAAAGGCCCTGGAATTCATTTTCCAACAGACCAACACACGCATTTAAAAAAGGCTTAGTTTGCACTAGATTTAGTTATCTATGGGGGGGCACAATAAATTGTAGCTGTATGCAAGGTGCAGTGGTGGAACATCTAGGAAGTGGAGGGGTGTCTCAGAGCAGCGGGAATCCTGTGATGATTTTCTTTGGAAGGCTCTCTGGTTGGCATGGCTGCCTTGACAGACCCAACGGATAGCTCTCTCCAGACACATCCATGCCGTTATCTAAGCTCACAGTTCTGTGGCGGCCAGAAAGCTGTTCCCCAGCCTTACGGGAACAGAGGAAGAGATGTGTGATTTTCGGCTGCGTTAGGCGGGGCGGGAGGGCAATCACTTGCCATTTCAGCTCGGGGGGGGATTAAATTTGCCACCATAGAGGGCAGGCCTGTCACCCGCCCTCTCCTTTTTAGTGGTGATGCAGAAAGCCAATTCACGCAGAGAGGCCAAGGTCAACAAGAGTTCAAAAATCGACCCAAATGCAGACCTTCTGTGTTTTGTGCTGAAGCTGGATAAATGGAGCCTTGCAAATAAAGTCACTACTCCCCACACACCTTGTCTATCTATGTGTTAGTCATCTCTGTTAAATCAAGGACTCAAATAAACAAAAGGAGGGGGAGAGTGAGCGGCAATTTCCCCCAATTATACAAAAGCTAGCTTCCTTTGCCTGATCATCATAGCTCTCCTAGCTGTGCTATCCTATCAATCCTCTTCCTCACTGGAATGTCAGCCCTCCCTTCCGGGTGACTTCCCATAGGGAGATCTGCCCTCCAAGAACCACTGGTTTACACACCTTGCCTGTTGGGCCTTCCCCATTTGTTTGCAAGGCAATAGTCCTCTTGCAACGAAATCTGCCGTGGATGTGCAGGATGCTATTCCCCGTTTCTAGTTCAAAAACAGAGTTCAGCCATTTTCAAGGAGGGGAGGTGCAAGAGAAAATATTGCCCTTCTGCTCTGGAAAACCCTTCCCTCTGACTTACATGAAGCATCAACCACCAGTGGTTTCAGACGTCTTGCAAACACATATCTCTTTTGCCGTGGCTTTCCCTGACCCATAAGGTTGGATCCTGTTATTGCTAGATTTTTTTAAAAAAAACCTCTTTATGATACCCTTTTTTGCATACCTCATGCCTGCTTCAAAGTTTTTAAATCTTTAGAAATGCTTGCAATTATATGAAAGAATGAATGCAGAAAGCTCTGTACGGTGTTCTCCAAAAAGAGAATGGTAAAAGTTGGAAGGGACCTCTTAAGTCATCCAGTCCAACCCCATGGCATTCCATGCAGGAAATCTGATGCTAGAGCATTCCCAAGAGAGGGCAATCTAGCCTCTACTTAAAGAACCTCCAAATGTGGGGGAGAATCTTCGTTTTCACAGTAATTTCAATGGAAAAATTTCTCTTTCCCAATGTTGCTCTTTGAATCTCCAAAAGCCAGAGGTTCAAAGAAAAGCAAGAGGGGAGTTGCTTGCTAAAGGGCTTTCAAACAGCTACACACTGCTCTTTGAAGTCCTGACAATGGGGGCTTCAAAGCGCAGCATCTCCTGACCTCATAGTGGCATCGGGTGACTGACAAGGCCACCGCCCATCTGTCAGACTTGGCCTGCCAGGGTGGGGGGGAGATAAAAATTTGGCCCACCAGCCAGGAAAAGCTCCCCAGCCCCGCTCTAGGTAATTGGTTCTATTGTTCAGACTGCTCTTAGTCAAGAATTTTATTCTAATGTCCAAGCAAAATCTGCCCTCCTATAACATAATCCCATTAGATCTAGCCTGCCTTCCTGGAACAGCAGAGGACAAGTCTTCCCCCTCTTCTGTGCAATGACAGCCCTTCAGGGATTGAAGTATGGGTGTGCTACTGTGTCCTGTCCCCCGAACATCTCTTGTACAGGCAAAACCTATGCCGTCCCTTTGACTAATCCTCATACAGGACTTTTGTTCCAGACTCTGGACCATCTTTGCTGCCCTTGTCTGAACCAGTTCCCAGAGATGAGGCTGGGGTGATCTGCAGGGAAGCCCACCACCAAGAGATGTGTGTGTTAGAGAGAAATCATCATCGTTGTCATTCCTATTATTAAATTTATTCCCCTCCCCGCAAAAAAACCCAGTGGCTGCCCATGGATGGCCCAAGCAAGGGGAGATCAGAAGACCCTCACTCCCAGGCAAGATAAGGCCAGGCCCTTGAAGAGGCAGCAAAGTTGAGTTCAGGACCATGGACAGCACTCCTGCAGCTGAGACTAACCATCCACGTTGTCTCAGCAAAGTCCTGAAGAAAATGAGACCCACTTGACTGGAGGGCCCTCCCTGAGACCTGCTTCCCAACTAGTTAAAGAGTCAGCACCCATGGCAGCTGCCGGCTCCGTCAAGGTAATGGGGTTTCCAGCTGTGGAGATCTCTCCTCAGGACTCTCTAGGGCCCCCAAGGAGTCTGTTGACCAGCCACCAGAGTCTGGCAGCAGAGGTGTCTCAGAGAGGAGGGGGACCCCGCTGCCCACAGACCCACACAGGATGGACCAAGGCAAGGATCCACTTCCTCCTCAGAGGTGCAATTGCTGGAGGACTCTGCCTCTAAGGAGTCCCAGTATGGGGCCATCGGAAAGGCCTCCCCCATACCAAGCTTGACTCATTCATTTCATATTTACAAAGCCACGTTGCCCGGGCTAATGAGGCTCTTTAGCCAAGATGAAGGGGGGGCGGTCAGACAGCGGAAACATTCTCCATCGCTTTAAAAAACTGAGATGAGGGGAGGAACAAAGAAAAGAAAAGTGACCTACCTCAAGTGTGTCTGGCACCAATGTGAACAGCTCGCTGCCTTTTCAAATTTAATTTAATTTGAATTATAATTTAAACCTCGACAGATGCAAATGGGACCATCTGCATAGCAGCTGAGATTGAGGGGGAAGAGAGGGGATTTGGGAGGGGCGGTCATTAATGCCAAACAAGAGTGCCGGTACAGAACAGGAGACCTTCAACAGACTGGGTTGGGGCAAGCTCCAAAAGCAAACGCGTGAAACAGGCTGACTCTTGCAAAAACACACAACGGTGAGATGTCGGTGGCCATCAAAAAGTGATGTTTTCTAGCTACGTGAATGAGCCTGTGCAAGCCTTAGGCTCATGAATCCTCCCCCCTTCCCGTCGCCTCACAAGGCAGAGATCAAAAGTTCCCACTGTTGAACAAACCAAAGTGCCCTGATTTATCTGTACTTGGGAAACTGTGCTGGGTTAAAACAAATCCGGATTCGATTCTCTTTGTATCAGGCTATTCCAGAGTGAGGCTGTGGGGCTTGTTCTCTGTTGCTTATGATTTATTTAATTAACTGATTTTGTTTATATACTGCCCTTCCTCCCAAAAGGAGCCCAGGGCATGGCATGGTGATAAAACAATAAAAGGCATCTTTAAAAACAATTCCAGTACAGATACAGACTGCGAAAGATCTCTTCTTAAAAGCATCTATTTATTTGTTTATTAAATGCTCTTACAGCCAAGGGGTAGAAATTGCAGGGAAACAAATTTCAGCTAAATGTTTGGGGGGAATAAATGAAAGGAGGTGCTAGAGAGAGAGAGAGAGAGAGAGAAAGAGAGAGAGGGCATATGCTAGAGAGAGAGAGAGAGAAAGGGGTGCTAGAGAGAGAGAGAGAAAGGGGTGCTAGAGAGAGAAAGAGAATGGGTGCTAGACAGAGAGAGAGAAAGGGGATGCTAGAGAGAGAGAGTACTACAGAGAGAGGAGTGTGTGAAAGAGTGAAAGTGCTAGAGAGAGAGAGAGCAGGGGTGAGAGAGAGAGAGAAAGGGAGTGTTAGAGAGAGAGAGAGAGAGAGAAGGGGTGCTAAAGAGAGAGGGTGCTAGAGAGAGGGGATTGTGTGTGTGAGAGAGAGAGGTGGGGTGCTGGAGAAAGAGAAAAGGGGTGCGAGAGAGAGAGAGAGAGAGAGAGAGAGAAGGGGTGCTAGAGAGGTAGAAAGGGACAGAGAGAAAGGGGCATGGCCCCATTCTCATTGCCTCTAGCCCCACCCACTTTTGGCTACACTCACTCCCAACTGCTAGTATATGGCCCCCCAATGATTATGCCCCAGGAAATATGCCAACTGACGGGAGGGAAGTTGACCACCCTGATGTAAAGCATGTGGGAAAGATCCAAAATGATCAGAAGGAACTGCGGCAAATAGCCATGTACCTCCAGTTCTGAAATTGATGTTTTGAAAATCCCCGCAGTTAAACCAGAACGCAGGAGGAAAGTGGAGCAGAGCATGAATTGGGGTAGGGGGGATCCAACTCATCCTTATTCCATCCCGACTCTGGGACCAATTCTGCCAAGATGCACGTCTCTGACCAGCCCTCCCCACCGCCCAGGTTCTCGGCTGTCCATGGCTCAGTGCTGAATCGCCTGGTGAAAGCAACTTGTTAAAAGCTATTTTTCTTATTTATTTATTTTATTATTTGATTTATATCCTGCCCTTCCTCCCAGCAGGAGCTCAGGGCAGCAAACGAAAGCACTGAAAACACTTTAAAACATCATCAAAACAGACATTAAAATACATTAAAACAAAACTGCACAGCAGGGATAGAAAACCTCAAGCCTGGAGGCCAAATGTGGCCCTCCAGACCTCTCTGTCCGGCCCCCGGGACTCTCCCCAGGCCACACATCTCTCTCACTGGCCCTGCTACACCCCCTCCCTGCGCGTCTTTGCCTGGCTGGAAATGTGTCCTTCAACTCAGACGATGCCTCTTGCTTGCCCAGATGGAGGCGAGAGCGGCCTGTGCGAGTGTGTGTAGAAACTAGCCTACAGTGCAAAGGTTAATTTTACATTTGTTGCTCCACCCACCTTTTGCCTCTGGCCCCGCCTACCACAGCCTTACCTGGAAGGGAATGTGGCCCTTGGGCTGAAAAACGCTTTGCATGAGCTCAGAAGCTAAGTAAGTTAGCTACACATGAAACCAACTCCACGTTTTTTGTCAGTAACCCATCGACCATCTGCAAGCTGCAGTTTGGTGGAGGAAGGTCTACGAGGAATACAGATCAGGGTTGGACCATCAAACGTGAAACCTCGCTGAACCCTTTTTTCCTCGGAGCCCTGGCGTCAAACTGATTACTGAGTGACTTTAAGAAGTAATATGATAGAGTGGTCTGCGGCGGGTTTTGAACCAAGGCCAGGAGACCCATTTTGCCAATAACGCGTCCTTGCAGAAGGATTGCTTGGCCTTGCAAGGGGGAGGGGATGTTAAAGCAGGGAGGGGGATGTCTCCGCCTGGGATGCGTTGCAAGTGGCGAGGGTGGCCACCGCACACAACCGGATCTTGCCTTTGCAAAGCAATGTCTTCATTCTGCGACTGCGGCCACTGCTGCAGTTCTTTTAAAAAAATAAAAATGAACTCTCACAAAAGTGTCATCATCATTTATTGCCCACCCTTCAACCAAAGGTCGTAAGCCGGGTTACGACAATTTTAAAATACGACATGAGAAACAACTGAAAAACAACATAAACTCCCCAAATAGGGTGGGTCCTAAAAATACACACATCGCAGGGGTCAAAGGTGATCTCGGCCTCACACTTCTGCACCTGTAACCGGAGCCACACCTTCGGGCTCAGGGCTACAGGGTCAGGACAAAACGCTAGCAAGTGGCTCCCGTGGCAGGCCACTTCCTGGTTTTTCTGCCTGTCGTGGAATGGCCGTGAACTGTGCTAGAGGCTGTATGATTTTTAAAAATGGTATTTTCAATGCCTCCTTTATTTCTTACGTGGTGTTTCATTGTATTACAATTTGCATTGCACAGATCTGTTAATTGCAATACCATAAAATGCAGCCTAAGGTGTTTAATGTTATAATTTTAAATTTTTTATTTTTATTGCTGTAGGTTTTTATTGTTATATTCTGTATTTTAACATTTTTGTACACCGCCCAGAGAGCTATTCGCTATGGGCGGTCTATAAATGAAACAAACAAATAAATAAATAAATATAAGACATGAAAGAAGCAATAAACATCCAATTCAAAATCAATATGAATATCTAAAGCGGACATGCCACAGGCCTCCTGAATGAAGCTCACAGACCGCAGTATGGGAATGCCTGCAACTAAACTACACTGGTTTCCTAATCCAGAAGAAAAGAATGATTCACAACTGCAAGAACTTGCCAAAGCCCTCAACACTCCTCTCATTCCCCCTAAAAAGGTCTCAGGTTCCTTGCTTTCCCCCACCCTCCATCCTCACAACATCCCTGTGAGATAAGTCAAGCTAAAAGAATAACTCCAAGAAACTACTCAATCCCCCCAAAAAACTCCTCTCATTTCCCCTACAAATATCCAGGTTCCTCCCTATCCCACAACAACCCTGTGAGGCAGGCCCAATTGACAAAGATGGGTCCAAGGTTGTCCAGCAAAGTATGTGACTGAGTGGAGATCTGAACCCTGGTCTCCCCAGCCCTAGGCCATATTCACACCATATACAGTATTTATTCCACTGTTGTTCCACTGTGAACAGTCATAGCTTCCTCCAAAGAATCCTGGGAACTGTAGTTTGTGAAAAGTCCTGAGAGTAGTTAGGAGACCCCTATTCCCCTCACAGAACTACAATTCCCAGAGTCGTTTAACAGTCAGCCCCTCTTCCCAGGGAACTCTAGGACCCCAGGGGAATAGGAGTCTCCAGTCCTAAGAACTCTTGGCATCCTTCACAAATTGCCCTTCCCAGGATGCTTTGGGGGAAGCCACAATTGTTTATAGTGGAATAAATGTGTGGTGTGAATGCGGCCCTAGTCAAACGCACTAACCTTTACACTGACCTACCTCTCCACTGCCCATCTTCTCCAAAAAGCAGTCCCTGTTTTTCTTTAAAAACAACAATACTCTGCTGCGTTTTCCTCCCTTCCTCCAAAAATTAAAAGGTCCAGAACACACTCACTGCACCATTCCTCACAGGGCCGTGCCGGTGTGGTGCATGTGCAGAATCACCAGGTAAGATGATTCTGTGGTGGTTGGGCCTTCTGACGTTACAGTGCTTCCGCTGGAAATAAATAAATAAATAAAGATATCCCAAAACGTCTATATTTAGTTTTCTTCCTCTGGCATGCTGTCGGGGCTACCCGGGTGGGGGGGGGGAGGCAGAGAGCAAACAGTAACAGATTGGTGCCTCTTATCGCTCGTGCTTTTGATCGCTTCATCTGTGCGCCTCTTGTTTTGAGGGACATGGGGTGGGCGAGGAAGGCAGGGGGCAGAAACATGCGTCGCTCTCTCAAAGCGACAACTTCAGCGCGTGTAACTAGAAATAAGCAACAAGGAGACAAGAGTGCTTCAGGCGTCCTCTTCTCGAACACGCTCCCAAAGTGGCTGCTTTTCATCGCCCGATTTCGGCGGTGACAGGTGGCTAGTTTTAACAAGGCCCAGAGTGGGAAGAGGGGGGGAAAGGAAACCTGCCACATGCTCTCATTCTAAGGAGCTGCTCCAGGTAAGAGCCTGGCTCCTGGAGCGGGCCAAAGGGAGCTCATCTAGTCCAGCCACCTGTTTTCGCAGCGGCCAACCAGATGCCCAGAATGGAAGCTTGAAAGCGCGGCCTGAGCGCAACGGCCTCTCCCCAGCTGGGATTCCCAGCAACTGGTATCCAGAGGCGCACTGCCTCCGACAGTGGAGGAAGGGCATTGACAAGAATTCGTGGACATCCAACGGAGCTGAACAATGGGAGATTCAGGACAGGCAAAAGAAAGGAAGTTTTTGCACAGTAATGGCGGCGGCGGCAAGTTAAACGATGGAATTTGCTCCCACGGGAGGCAGTGACGGACACCAGCTTGGACAGCCTGAAAGAGGATTAGACAGATTCATGGAGAATGAGGCTGCTAGCCACGATGGGGATGCTCTGCCTCCATCGTCAAAGGTGGCCTGCTTCTGAATGCCAGCTGGTGGAAACCGCAGGAGGAGAGAGTCGCACTCGGGTCCTGCTTGCGGGCTTCCCATTGGGGCATCTGGTTGGCCACAGTGAGAACAGGAGGCTGGACTAGATGGGCTCCCTTTGGCCCAATCCAGCAGGCTCTTCTGATGGCCACATCCTCTGTGAATTTAATACTCTTTTAAAGCCATCTGAGTTGGTGGCCGTGTTACCTCTTTTGGGAGCGAATGCCATACTTTTAAGGATGCCCTGCTGTGCAAAGTTACAGCCCTCCAAGCCCTTGTGCGCCCTCTCTCATTTTTATACGTGTGCCTCTCACTCACTAAGAATGGGAGGCTGGCAAGCCACGGCGCACCAATTGCTTTGAAAAGCCCACACCACCACACCAGGAGCCAAGGGTGGGGGTTAGGGAGTGGGCACCGCTGTTGCCCAAAACACAACTTCAAATCCCCCACCCCCCCACGTGGATTTGTGGCACTGATCTCCTGGTCTTAGTTCCCAAGGTATCATAAGATTTTATACTACATGTCTAAACAGTGAGAGGCACTGGAGTGTAGTGGTTAGATTACTGGACAAGGACCTGGGAGACCAGGGTTCGAATCCCCAACTCAGCCATGAAGCTCACTGGGCAACCTTGGGCCAGTTACCATCTCTCAGCCTAACCTACCTCACAGGGTTGTTATGGGGATTAAATGAGAAGGGACGAACCATGTACGCAACTTTGAGCTCTTTGGAGAAAAGGTGGGATGTAAATGCAACAAATAAAACAATTAAATGGAAGAGGGGGGCTTTCTTGGGACAGCAAACCTACACGTCTCTGTTTTTTAATATACATTATAATCAAGGATCATTATTATTGTTGCTGTTGTTGTTTGCTACATATATTGCAGCCGAGTGCAGAAATAACTGGTCTCAAGACTAGTAGTTGAAAAAAATAAAGACACTTAAGATTGATTACTACAAAGGGGTAAAGTCATACATGCTGAAGCAACTGTGCGGCTTCCACTCGGGGCGCCATTATGAACTATCCGAGAACAAAGACAAGAAAAAGAAAAGAAAGGGAGGAGCAAAGCCTGCAAAAACAACACATACTTTAGAGGAGGAGTCAGCAGAAGAAAGAATAGATTGCCTTTCTGTCTAACACCCACCACTAGTTCAGGTCACTGGTAACATGGTGCTTTACTCCCAACTTTTATTACTATTATTGTTGTTGTTGCTGCTGCTGCTGCTTCTGTTGTTGTTGTTGTTGTTAATTTCTACTAGTAGTAATACTACTACTACATTTATATCCCACCTTTCCTCCAAGGAGCTCAAGGTGGCATACAAATATGGTTCTCCCCCTCCCAGAATCCCTTGGACCGAACGTTACTGTCCTTGCGACAGTGGTGCCATTGAGACAGCAGAACACGTATTACTGGAGTGCAGGTTTTATACCAGCCTTCGCAGCCATTTTATTATTCCTCTCTTCCAGAAATTTCCAGGCAGAGATAAAAACTTTTTTGCACAATATCTATTAGCGGATATTAATTCCCCCATAACCCGTAAAGTCACGAATTTTTTCGCAGCAGCCATTGATACACGTAGAGACCTGATGAGAAAGGAACCTTTGACCGAATCGACCCATTGCCTCACGAAATAATTAACTTACCTGTACTATCTTGTACTGTTTTTGAACATGTTTTAGTGTATTTTTTGTACTGAATTTCTCTGGCTGGTCAATTGACCGTAATAAATCTAATGAATTCTCCCCCTCCCAATTTTATGCTTACACCAATCTTGTGAGGTAGGCTAAGCTGACAGAGAGAGAGAGAGACAGGCATAAGGTCACCCCAGTGAGTTTCATGGTTGAATGGAGCGTTGGTCTCCCAGATCCCAGTCTGACACTCTAACCACCACACCAGCTCCATAAACAATAAAAGTGTGAAGGGGGTAATTCCCATACATTGGGTTGTATTCAAATAAGTCCTACTCAGAGTAGATCCATTGAAATGGGTGAACCTACGTTAGTCATGCCTATTAACTTCAATGGTTCTACTCTGAGTTGGGTTAGCACTGAACACCACCCAATTAGATTTTTTTTTAACGTTCCCCAAGGCTTAAACGTCAATTTCAAAGGAGCTAAATAAACTGGAAATCACAAGAGAGGAAATGAATGACTATTTCATCCCAAAGAACTATAGACTTAAAAAACAAAACAGAAAGCAATCACTTCTGTAGCCAAAAGCGCATGAAAGGCATTAATACAAAAAGGCATTCAGAACAGCTAAATCCTTCTGAATAAAAACAAGACAACTCATGTTCTTTCTGAACTGGGCAGGTAACTCTTTTTATAAAGCAAAACAAAAACTTTGCCACAACCTGTCTGGGCAGACGTATTAAGAAGATGATTCTGTTGTACAGGTTAGTTAACTGGGAGCTTTGCAAAATTGCCAATGCACTACGTTAATTCAACTCAGCCGCTTGCGAAAGGCAGAGGCTCTTAACAATATCCTTTGCTCAAACATGTGTATGCACTTTTTCTTGGGATGGTGGGCCTCTGGGTCTCCAGATGTTGCTGGATGTCAACTCCCACCATCCCTGACCACTGGCTGTCTTGGCTGATGGGAGGTGGAGTCCATCTCCAACATCTGGAGGGCCACAGGTTTCCCTGTCCCTGATCTATGAAGAGGCACCCCCCTCTCTCAGAAGGGAATGCCTCTTCTATGTAGAGGCATTCTTCCATCTTGCATGCAATAGGCAGGATTTGTTAGATGAGGGCCTGAGTAACCTGTGACCTTCCAGATGTTGATGGACTCTCAACACCCATAAGGATGTGCTAGAATCTCACCCAATTCAGATTTGGTACTGAATTTCCCATTAACTCATTTATTCTCTATCGTTGCAGATTGAATTTTTATGTAGCAATTTTCTGCAGCTATCTTCAAAAAAGGATTTTTTAAAAAACAAATCTGCCTCTCAAATATTAATATTAAGAACAATAATTTTATCAATATTTCCTTTCATTTGTCGATGTTTCCTTTCAAAGAATTTCCTTTCAACGTATCAGCCTCCGAGGGGGGAAAATGGATCGGTAAAAGTAGCGGCTAGCGGATGAACAAAGAACTCTAATTGATATCAGCCTGTTAGGTTGATGGATCAACAGACCCCATCCATAAATGACCATCAGCCCCAGCCATTGGCCATGCTGGCTGCTAACAATATCTGGGTAGAGGCACAGGTTCACCCTCTCTGGCTTGCGGGATGAGACCCAAAGCCCTCTGCCACCTCTCAAGGCTGATTGGCTTCTCCTCTTTTCTCAAAGCCCTCAGATGTTGCCTTCAAGGTCAACAGGAAGCCCGTCTCAGCTCACAAGCCATGATGGCTGCTCAGAGATTGTACATTGGTCCCAATTCCCTCCCGTGCTCTTCTGAAACATAAGACACTTTGCAGCAACTCACTACTAACTGTTCTTTCTGCTTGTCGTCTCTTCAAAAAAAAAAAAAAATCCATCCAAGAATATCTCTGCATTGTTCTGGAAAACACTCTTTCCTGTCAAAAGTAAACGAGCCCATTTCACCTGTAGCTGTTTAGGAAATCCATGCACATTTTCAACCTCATCATAATTTTGTGCCCTCTTTCCCACCCTGCCCAGATGAAAGCTGTCAATACATCAAAGACTCATCTTTATGTACAGCTTATAATTATTAAAGCAATGCACGGGGTGGATCAAATAAGCTGGCACAGGTTTTCGAAGGAGCTTTCCCAAACCTTCTCATGCCAACTAGAAGATACGCCCAAGTGTGATCTTCTAAGGGCACCATCACCCTTAGTTGTCACAAAAAAGGAACAAAGGACAAGCATGGAGACCAACCTATCAGAGATCCTAGCAAATTGGACTGTCTGCCAGGACACAGATGGGAAATGGGGTGACGTTGCCCTCTGCCCCAGAGTTGCTACTGCAGATTGGTCTCGGTGCTGGAATTCATGGCTCTGTTGTCCTACCCCTGTGGCCATTTTGAAGGCCAGTGTTTCTGAGTATGGCAGTCAAAATGGTTGCCACAGAGAATGGGCTGAAACACTTCACACTGCAGATAGAAGATAGCATTTTGGGGGGGGGGGAATGCTCCCTACAAACAGAAAAGTAGTGCCCCACCGAATGAGCTAGGCCATCTCATTTCCTCCAGATGTGATAGCTTTCTGTCTGCAGGGAGAGAGAACTTTTCATTCAAAAGGACCACCCAAAAAACTAGCATTGGCAACCTGAAGAGGTGAATTACCCCCTTAACATCTTGTTCTGTGTGAATGTTTAGACAAAGCTTGCTCCAAATGTCCAAGAGCCAAAGGGTCACAAAGGGAGAGAGTGAACATAAGAACGTAAGGAAAGCCAGCTGGATCAGGCCAGTGGACCATCTGGTCTAGCATGCTGCTCTCACAGTGGCCAACCAGATGTCCTAATGGGAAGCCGGCAAGCAGAACCCAAGTCCAACAGCAGCAACTCTCCCCTCCCGTGAAGGCAGAGCGTAGCCACTGATAGCCATTTTCCCATGAATGTGTCTATCTTCTTTTAAAGCCCTCTAAGCTGGTAGCCATTACTGTCTCTTGTGGGAGCGAACTGCATAGTTTAACCATGTGCTGTCTGAAGAAGTCCTTTCTTCTGTCTGTCTCGAGTCTTCCAACATTCAGTTTCATTGGATGACAAGGCACAATGGTGGATAATCTTAAAAAATAAATAAATCAGGACCAACATTACCCGAGGCAATGCCAAAGGGCATTAAATCGCACTTGGAGCGAAGAAGAATGGAATTGGGGTCTCTCCACCTGTCACTTTGATCAATCCAAACCTTATACTCACATCACCCAAGGGGGACACATAATTAAAAGGGAAGGGGTGTTAAAACAGGGAGGGGGACACCTCCCCACAGGAGAGAGAGAAATGAGAACACAGAGGAGAAGAAACTCTGCATTAAAAAGATTGGCAGGGCACTCAGATCTTGCCGAGACAAATTTGACAAGAGGTGCTCTTTGCCTTATGTACTGCCGAATGGGAGTCAAAATGGCCCCAGAACACACGCACCAATCCGAGAGGGGGGTCTCAGCCAGAGAAAAAAGGGTTGCACAAAAATGCAGTCATAGGTAATTCATTACGATGCCCCCCCAAGTGCGAGCAAGGGGCGGTCCGCAGTGGTCCGCACCCACCGGAAAAGCAAAAGTGGGAGGGAAAATGAAACCGCATGCAGAGCCTCCCCTCCGAGGTAGAGAAAAATCCCGTCCCAAATTATCACCATCTCCCAGGAAGAACAATCCTCTCTTCCCCACCCCTTGAGGTAAGTTTCCAGATGAGGGCTTTCGCCTGGTTCCGGATTTTAAGAAAAGTTTGAGAATTAACTGAGTCCGTTCTCTTGGTGTTTAAAAAACAAAAATTCTCAGGCCGACAGTTCAATGTATTCATGCGCCATCTGCTGAAGACGTTTGTTGCCTAGGTCGCTCGTTCGAGCATGACAACAGGGTCAGGTGCTGGGAAAATATATATGCATGGGCGACATCAGCCTTGCCCAACCTTCGGGTCCCCAGATGTTGCTGGACTACAACTCCCATCAGGCCCAGCCAGCATGACCAATGTTCAGGAATGATGGGAACTGCAGTCCAGCAACATTGGAAGTCCCAAAGGTTAGGAAAGGCTAGACAACCTCTGATTTGAGCAATGGCCTATCTGGAGCCCTCCAGATATTGCTGGATTCCAACTCCCATCATCCTCGGACCATTGGCCATGCTGGCTGGGGTGGCTGGGAGTTGGGAGTCCAACATCATCTGGAAGGCACCAGATCTGCTGCCCCTTCCAACCAGAACATTCTCTCTCTCTGCAGGGCCTCTAGCTGAGAAAGGTCTTTGCCATCACCAGTCACGTGTTCCTCGTTAACTGGAGATGTGGAGAACGGAACATGGGATCTTCTGTGTGCAAAGCAAGGGCTCCAGTATCCACTGAGCTGTGGCTGCTTCCTATAGGAGGGCTGCTGAAGATACGCCCTGCTTGCAGCCTTTCCGGATGCGTCTGATTGGCTAGTATGGGAAACAGGATGCTGGAGAAGACGGTGCTGGTCGGGAATTTGTTTCAGTAACCCTCATGCTAGATAGGGATGGAAAGATCTGGCTGTTTTGGTTCTCTCTGTCTCTCATTTTTCCAGTGTTAAATTCAGCTCTATGTTTCTACAGAGATCTGTGAATTTCTTCTTTAAATCCTCATGAAAATTCTCCACCATTTTAGTGCGAATTTCTCCAAATAAACACCTTTTCGTAGGCAGTTTTGACAAAGGGACACCTTTTTGCAAGCCATTTCTCATCACATCATGCCTTTTTGCCTGTTATTTTCATGCATGTATTCATTTTTATGCGCACTTTCCCCTCATGTGCATTTTTGTAAATGCTGTTCGTTGGCAAACTGCATCCCAAAATTCTAATACATGCGGATTTCAAAGGATTCCTGTGTTCCGGTTCTCTTACTGTTTCGGAAATTGCGAATTTGATAAATTGAAATGCGAACTGAATCGAAATGCTCACCCATCCCTAGTGCTAGAGGTGGTCCCAAGTGGGGTGTGCCTTAAGGAAAAAGGAACGCGAGAGGACACGATATTCTGAGATGGAAATATTCAAAAAAGCCAGTCCCCAAAAGGTCTCAGCTTCAATCCCCAATGGCATCTTCAAGTGGGGCTGGGAATGTTTCCTGGTCTGAAACCCTGGAGAGCCGCTGCCAGTCAGTGCAGACAATACTGAGCTAAATGGACCAATGGTCTGGCTTCGTAAAAGGCAGGTTATCACGCTCCTGTGAAGTGGCATGCAGTCCACAAGAGCCACAGTAAATTTCTATAGCCTTTACGCTGCCATAAGATTCTGTTGTTTTTTTCCTACAAAGCAAAAGCTGATGGAACAGCCAGCTAAATTGTGGATCTACACAGCAGGGGTGTGGCCCTCCAAATCTTTCCATCTGGCCCTCGGGACTCTCCCTAACCGCACTCCCAACTGGCTCTGCTTTGCACCTCCCTTGAGTGTTTTCGTCTGGCTAGAACATGTCCATGAACTCTGATCGTACCTCTTGCTTCCTGGATGGATAGAGAAGAGTGTGCAGAAACCAGCCCGCTGTACAAAGGTAAAATTCGCACTAATTGCTCCGCCCACTTTCGCCTCTGGCCCTGCCCACCACCAGCATGCGGCCCCGGAAGGGAATGCGGCCCTCAGGCTCAAAAGGGTCCTGCTAGAGAGGTTCCAGATAACGCTCTGGTTGACGGCGGAGGCGAAGCCAAATAGAGAATCCGACACTAAAATCAGCAAACACAGGGCCCAATCCACCAGGAATTGACTTGCCGGTGCACACCTTTCGGAAACAACGAATGGCCAAGCTGCCAAGAAAGCCAGCCGCATCAGCACCACCGCCCAATATAAGCTGTTGAATTGATGTTCCTTTGCTCGCTCGCGCTCTCTCCTCCCTCCCTGCCACCCTCCGCCCCACACTGCACTTTCTCCCCTTTGCCCAGTGCTAAGATCAACCCCCAGCTTTGCAGCTGGCTGGGAACCCTAATTAAGCTAATGGGCTTCTGCAAACAGCCTCCTATTAAGATGATGAATTCAAGATAGCCAAAGAGGCCCATTAGAATAATGGCCTGAATAATGGGAGCCTTCATTATTTGCACACAGAGAAAGAGAGAGAGGGATTGGTATTGTCCTGTTATTTCAAAATGAGAATCTTCCGGTGTCTTTTCTGGTCGGTGAATGTTAGTATTGGAGACTCCGGGTGATGGGGCTTATATTAGCCTTATGCACACCAACCAGGAGATGCCTAGGGCCACATCTGTTTATGCTGTGCTAAAAAGTATTAAAAATCTGCACAGAGGGAGTCTGAATTCTGCACTTTAAAAGTAATTAAAAAACCACAAACGGCGTCATTTGAATAATTTATGCAGGCCTGGATAGTGTTGGGGAGGGGGCGGAGCTAGAGCTAGACAGGGCAATGCCCCTCCCCCTCCCATAGATAGAAATCTTACATGGTAACGTGACTTGCCCTGAATCGGGCACATTGGGTCATCTAGCTCAGTACTGTCTGCACTGACTGGCAGCCACTCTCCAGGATCTCAGGCAGGGGGACTTTCTCACCCCTATCTGGAGATGCTGGGATTGGACCTGGGACCTTCCACATGCAAAGGAGGTGCTCTGTGGCTAAGCTGCTGCCCTTCCCCTAAAAGCAAAGGAAGATTCCAGTTTTCACGATTCTGAAATAAAGTTTTCATGATTCTGAAATTGATTTAAACAGGAACGCAGGAAGCTGCTAGGACCCTTCCTGCTCCCACCCCATCCGTGTTACATAGTGCTTTGCTGAGCTTGAGAGGACAGGTCTCTGCCCCAAGGGGTTCGCAATTTACAGAGGAAGCTGACTTATAGGGAGTCAGATCATTGCTCCATCTAGCCCAATACTGTCGACACTGACTGGCAGCCGCTCTCCAAAGTTTCAGGCAGGGCATGTTCCCAGCCCTACCTGGCAATGCCTTTGGGGACTGAAAGCGGGACCTTCTGCATGCAAGGCAGATGGCTCTAGCAAATGACCCACAGCCCTCTCAGAAAACAACTGTCCAATCTGAGCAGGCATGGCCAACACATTTTTTTTTTAGTAAATCATTCCAGTCAGAAGGAATTGTTGGACCAGCGCAGGGGTGGGGTGGGGGCTCTGGTCCATGCCCACCTATATCAATCAGATGGCATCACGGGGTGACCCCCCTCTCCTAACAAAGGCAGCCTACAGGTTGGGGGTGGAAAAGAAATGAAGATCTGGCTTCCCCTAGGCCAAAACGTCCTTCCCCCACCAGACTAGAATAGAGCTGGGTTTGAATCTACACTCGACCACAAAGCTCACCGGGTGATCCTCCTTGGGTCATTTGCTAACTCTCTGCCTAACAAGGCTGTTGTCAGGAGCAAAAAAACAGAAAAGAAAGACACCATGCAAGCCGCCCTGAGATCTTGGGAAGAAGGACAAGATTTGAAAATATGTAACACCACAAGTGGGATCAGCAACAAAGTGTTGCCATGCGGACTCAGTGGTCCAGTTCAGGGTCCCAGCTAGCCACGCCCTCTTCCAGAGGATGACATTCCATTCCTCTCCCTGTTTCCCATTCCCTCCCCCCAATAGTCAGTCAGCATTCCGTGCCCAATGAGCATTCTCAGTCCTCAGTGAGCTGTTTTGGGGGGTCTCAGCCCCCTTAGTGGGTGGTGCCCTTTTGGCTATGCAAAGACCCACACTTGGGGGGGACGTGCTTGCTCTCACTATACACGGTAACAGTAGAAATGTGCTTGCGTGTGTGTTTTTAATTAATGTCACCAAGACATTAGAGTAGCTAAATTCGGCACTGCGCTGTGTAAAATCCGTCAAGAGCTTATTTTAGTCATCCTATCACCTCCCTTTTTGGAGTTTGTGATTTTAGGAAAATCTCTGCAATATTTCTGCAAGTACCTATAAGACAGAAAAAGATAGCACATCAGAAAATAATATTATTTTATTCTGTGATAATAATATCTTATTATATTTTATGTATTTGGACAATCTGTTCTATACCGTTTCTGAAAGCTTTCTATGCTGGTCATTGACCGTAACAAAAAGAAAGGTTGAATGTCACTGGGACGCTTTGGCAGTTGTGGCACATAAAAAGCCCCGAAGAGGCTCCAGGAAGCGGCTGATCAAACCCCATCCAGACAACATCTCTGACTAACAGCGCAACAAGTTAAATCCTATTGAATTCAATGGGGCTTACTCCCAGTTAAGTGGGGTTAGGATTACAAGCTAAGGAGCTACGATTAGCGTGTGTGTGTGTGTTTTTAAGGGGATGAGCGGAAAGACCCACATCCGCCCACAAAATATAGGTCGAAACCAGCTCCATAGAACTGGGACCCTGAAAACTTCTTAGCTATCAGATTCCTTTAACCACATTAGTCTTCTGGGATCAGATTATTGGGTCCATAGCTCACTTCCCTTCCTCGCCCCTCCCTCACCCCATTGCAATCCTATGGGGCAGGGCTTAGTCAGTCATTCCTGCCTCAGTACGATCTTAATGATCAGCGCTTTGTGGGTGAAGGCAGGCAAAATGGTAATTAATTTTATCATTGTCCTTCATGGCTTGACGAAACTCTTCAGCTGAAACAGGAACAGACAGACCTGTCCATTTTCCCTCTGCCACTCATTTTATGAATCTTGGGCTCAGGTTCGCAGCATTTCGGCACCTCTTTGTGAATTTCCTTTCCAAAAGATCACAGAAAACCGTGCAGGCATTTTCCATTTGCTCCTCTCAACACAGCTTTGTACACAATTGTGCCTAACAGGTGCATTCTTTTGCAAGCAATTTCCCCTAACATACATTATTTTGACACATTTTAATGCGCACTTCTCCCCAAAATTCACATTTTTGGACTTTCTTTTCATAAACTTGAGAACTGCATCGCCAAGACCCAAGAAGTGTGAATTTTGAAGGATTACTGTGTTTCATTTTGTATAAGAGAAACGCACATTTGGCAGGTTCAGGTTAAAATGCAACTCAGCTGAATTTCTCCATCGCGCTCCCAATTTGGAGACTTCGGCCATTAGAGGATCAGAGGTAGAATGGGGTAGCTTCGTGGGAACATTTGTTTTAAAATGCTTGACTGCTTTTCAACCTTTGTTTTTAATGATGGTTATATGTTTGTTTTTAATCCGTTTGTGTATTTAAGTCAGGTTTTATTTATAATTGAATCTGTACACTGCTTAGAGTGAGTTTGTTTTTTTGAGCCAGCGGTTGATCAATTTCCTAAACATAATAAAATAAATAAATAGACCTACAACATCTTGTGACACTGTGGGAATGCTGTGTACGTAATATATCTCGACTTCAGCAAAGCTTTTGACAAAGTGCCCCATGATATTCTGATTAGCAAGCTAGCTAAATGTGGGTGGATGGAACAACTATCAGATGGATCCACAGTTGGCTACAGAATCGCTTTCAAAGAGTGCTTCTCAATGGTTCCTTCTCAAACTGGGAGAGGCAACGAGCAGGGTACCACAGGGCTCAGCCCTGGGCCCAGGGCTCTTCAACATTCTTATTAATGACTTGGATGAGGAGATGCAAGGAATGTTCATCAAATTTGCAGGTGATACAAAATTGGGATGGATGGCTAATATCCTAGAAGACAGAAACAAAATTCAGAGGGATCTTGACAGGCTGGAGCATTGGGCTGAAAACAACAGAATTAAATTTAATAAGCGCAAAGTTCTACACATAAGAAAAAGAAACCAAATGCACAGTTATAAGATGGGGAACATCTGGCTCAGCAATACAACATGCGAGAAGGATCTTGGGATTGTTGTTGACCACAAGCTGAATATGAGCCAACAGTGTGATGTGGTTGCAAAAAAGGCAAATGCTATTTTAGGCTGCATTAACAGAAGTATAGTTTCCAAATTGCATGAAGTATTGGTTCCTGTCTATTCGGCACTGGTTGGGTATCGTCTTGAGTACTGCGTCCAGTTCTGGACACTACACTTTAAGAAGGATGCAGACAAACTGCAACGGATTCAGAGGAGGGCAAACAAGGATGATCAGGGGACTGGAAACAAAGCCCTATGAGGAGAGACTGAAAGAACTAGGCATGTTTAGCCTGGAGAAGAGAAGACTCTGGGGAGATATGATAGCACTGTTCAAGTACATGAAAGGTTGCCATTCAGAGGAGGGCCAGGATCTCTTCTCAATCGTCCCAGAGTGCAGGACACAGAATAGTGGGCTCAAGTTATAGGAAGCCAGATTTTGGCTGAACATCAGGAAAAGCTTCCTAACAGTTGGAGCATTACCACAATGGAACCAATGACCTTGCGAGGTGGTGGGCTCTCCAACACTGGAGGTGTTCAAGAGGCAGCTGGACAGCCACCTGTCGGGTATGCTTTATTTTGGATTCCTGCATTGAGCAGGGGGTTGGACTCAATGGCCTTAGAGGTCCCTTCCAACTCCATGATTCTATGATTCTATTTCAATGGCATGCTTGAGTTACTACACACCAGGGAACAGATGAAGCTCCAAAACTGACTCATCGCACTGCAGTAAAGAGGAGGTCAAAGCCAACAAACTAAGGAGCTCCCATTATACAGGTGGGGAACACTGAGGTCCAGAGACAGAAGCAATCCACATAAAAGGTCAGCCATGGCAGAGAATTCATCTTCCGAAAAATATATCCATAATTCTAGAATCCTATCCTACCACCTTTTTTATTTAAGCAAGGATGTTTAAAAGGCGGAGTTTTAACAGGGATTCCCCCTGATAGCACCAATTCTGCTGTTTGTTAAAATTAAAAATACTACTACTACTACTACAGCAAGTGTGGACGCTGAAACAAAAAGGAAAGACTTGGCTGAACAGAGCTGTCAGGTCCTTCCTGGAAAGATGTATTTATTCCAGAAAGGAAAGCAGCTTTGCCAAGCCGGGCAGTTGCAGCTCAGTTCCTCAATCGCCCTTGTGGGAATAGTCGGTCTCTGTCTGTCAGTGCCATGACAAAAAAATAATAATAATCCGGAGAGGGATCTTCCATTGCAAGCTGTTGAAAACAGGAAAGCATGGCTAAGCAGCTAAGTCATGTTGTTATGTGAGAAGCACGTGACCTTGTCGGGGTCACGAGTTCAAATCCTGTTCTCCTCCTGTGCACCCTCCCAATGCTAAAGAATCAGTGTCAGGTAGAGGACAGGGTGATGGATATGAACCATCAGCCAAAGGGCCAGGGAAGCCCACAAGTAGGAACTGAGCACAAGGGCATTTCTCCCCTCCTGCTGTTTTTTTTTTACTTTTAAAAATCCTCGTGAAAAAATCTTCAGCGTTTTCATGTGAATTTCTCCTATTTGCTTTGCGAGCAATTCCTCCTAATACAATGCCTTTTGGGGTGTTATTTTCACTAATGTATTCATTTATATACACTCCCCCCCCCGTATAATGCTTTTTTGTAAACAGCATTCACAGAACTGCATTGCAAAAGTCAGATTAAGTGCAAACTTCAAAGGACGGTTGTGCTTCGGTCCTCATTGTTTTGGAAAGTGCGGATTTGGTAAATTCAGCTCTAAATGTGAATTGGATCAAATTTTTTCCCCATCCCTGGGGCTGGGGAAAGGCCGTGACTACCGTACATGTTGAATTCTCACTATTTGGGTGAAGGGGGCTGAGGAGCATTACCTCTTTGGTTTTTTAAAACCTGCTCTACTCCTGCAAACCTCAGGATCATTCTGATCATGCCAATGCTCGTTTCTCAAGAGCCACATTTTGGCGACATTTCCGTCGGTGCTCACCACCCATGTTTGCTGCTCTCGGGAGCGATGCCACCAAAATGCGCAACAGTGGCCCTGTTTTGAGTATCACATGCACTCCCCACCCCACATATATACTCCCCACCTTCAGGCAAATGGGGGATGCAAACATCACGCATCGTGGGGCCGTGTGAAAGCACAGCCGTAAAGAGAGCAATTCACTCCGACGCTGCGGCAGATCCGCTCCGTGAACCCGTCTCCTCGTAAAAACACCGCAGTGCTTTCCCCTGCGCTGGCGTAAATGTGAACGAGGGGATCCAGAAGAATGGCGTTCCAGGGAGGGGTTGCGTGTGTGGAAATGGCATTCTAATCCACCTTGCCTGGAGGGAAGACTCTCGGAAGGGCAGTAATTCAACCTATTAAACGCCTGGACGGAGTTGGCCATCTGCTAGCGGTCTTTGAGGAATACCACTGCATAATTCAATAAAATAAAAACAGAGCAAGAGAGAGAGAAGGCTCTGCTTTCATTGCTTCATAAGTCACCAGTGAAGTAATTATATTTTTTATATCCCTATCAGAAGGCAACAGGGTTTATCGGTTTTATTGGCTTCCCATCGCAGTCCAACTGCTCCACACCAAGGTCACGGTTGGGGAGGAGGGAGAGAGAACATCCAGGCTTAAACCTCCTTTGTCTCCAAAGAAAAAGCCAGGAGGAAGGCAGGCCCAGCTTTCAAAAGCCATCTCAGAGGAGAGAACCTTGGGCATCCCACCAGCGGCCCAGAATCCTTTGCAAACAAGGGTTGCACCTGGCCACTGGCTCCTTTCTTTTTTTTAGGGCAGGGCAAAAAATGACCCCCTCCCGTTTGGAGACTGCAAAAGTGTTTGGAGGGGAGCATTTTGGGGGTGGGTGGTGGCAAAGTTTGAGGGGGGGGGAACACAAGGTCATTCTACCACCACACCGCTAGAATGCCATTTTCAGCAAGACCACATTACAATATTATTCTACTAGAAAAATAACTTAAATTGTATTTGTTTTTAGTTACTGTAAACCACCCAGAGAGCTTCGGCTGTTGGGGGAAATATTTTTTTCTCTCTCCAAGGGCCAGGTTCTTGAACCCTTGTCCCAGGGCATCATGCCAAGTCCTGACCTGGCAGCAGGCATGGAATCCTTGAGGGACGAACCAGACACCCCACCATTCAAGGACCTTGAGGAGCAGGCAAAGTCTTCTGGAGCCCGTGCTGAGGATCTCTGTGGGGGGCCCTCCAGATTGAGACCAGCTGGAAAAGCCCTGGGGCCATCATAGGAGGAGGTGGATGGAGAGGGAGGAGTGTGTGTGTTGGGGGCATGTCCTTGTCGTCATCGTGAGTTCATTGGCTCCCTCCATGTGTGGGCAGTTTGTGGGTGTCATCACTGGCACAGTCCTTGATTGGTGGATGCTGGTGGTACTCCTGAGGGACATTGTGTGTCTGTGCGTCTTTCCATGTTTGCAGTAGTGTAGTGGCAAATGCAGAAGTGAGGGTCCCTTCATAATAGTTACAGTCACGCCCCCTCCCATCTTTTTTGTTTTTGGTGTGTGCTACTGGGTTGAATATTAGATCCCTATTCATGCCTTCTCCCACAACTAGAGACA
Organism: Rhineura floridana; assembly: GCF_030035675.1. Lineage (NCBI taxonomy): Eukaryota > Metazoa > Chordata > Lepidosauria > Squamata > Rhineuridae > Rhineura > Rhineura floridana. The sequence continues at coordinate 17,485,104 of NC_084500.1, read as the reverse complement.
TCCCTACGAGCCAAACAGCATGAAAGGGGAGAGTGTTAGCTAATGAGAAGAGTCTTCTCAGTGGCTGACTCACTTCCTTTTACTCTGATTGGCTCCAATCAGCAGGAAAGGACAAGGAAGCATGTTAGAAGGCACTTCTAATGGTTAACACACTCCCCCTACACCCCTGCATGTTTGGGTCCCCCCCCCGGCCTACCAGGCATGAGATACAATGGCCATTTCGGTACTATAGCTCTGTGCCCCTCCCTGGCCTAAGGCGAGTATAGGATTCCTCCGGTAGCTGTATTTACGGTAGATATTGGAGACAATGATTTATTCCAGACATTATGGCCAGACAACCTTTTGGAATATATATGCCTCAATGGCAAAATTATTGAAGCCTATTTAACAAAACAAAAGAAAAACCCAACCCCACAAGTGGGGTTGCTTTGATTACTTTACAGGACAAAATTGGCTTTAAATGGGAGGGTGCACTTGGGGTTTTTTGGCGGGGGAGATAGAGCAAGAAGTGGAAGAGTAGTTGAGGACCTATGGTCCAACATAACGTAAGAACTTGCTGAATCAGGCCAAATGGGGCCCATCCTGTTCACCAAGCAGTTGTCCCGATGGGAAGCCCACAAGCAGGACCTGAGTGTAATAGCAACTCTTCCCAGTTGCAATTACCAGCAAATTGCTATACTACCCTCGACAGGGGAGGTACAACATGGCCATCACGGCTAGCAGCCATTGATTAATTAATTATTATTAATGATTAACTGTATTATACTTGCCATTCATCAGCAGGTCCAAGGGCAGGTTCCAATTTAAAATTCAGTATTAAAAACAGTTAATAAAAAGTACATCCCCCGTGCAATGTTCTTTTAAAGCCATCCAAGCTGGTGGCCATCATTACATTTCATGGGGAAATGTTCCATATTGCCTATTCAATTCATTCTAAGAGCAAAAAAGGGGGGGAAAGAAGCATCTTGTCTTGTTTTGATCTGTAAAACCCTTAATAAAAGTTTAAACTGTCATGGCAGGGATGGGAGGGGGAGAAAGCAGCTGCATCTAGATTTTAGGATGTAAAGGGCAAAATAAAAAAGGCGTTCCGCTTGCATGCAGACCATCTTCCTTCAAAATCTAATTTTAGCAGCTGTTTGCATTTCTGGAACCCAGCCCAGGAACAGAGGCAGCTTAGCATAAGAATAGGGCATGCTTTTCCCCTATACCCAAGGAAAAAGAAAAGAGAGGAATATTTCTCCGCCACCCACTTTGCGGAAGGCAAAAATGGTGCCATGTGTGAGCATATAGCAGTGGCCCCTCAAGTTGCATTTGGCTAGGAAATGTTCCATCAGGCAGTGGACAGACTGTGAAGGCAGCCTCTTCCCAGCTCCTCTGTTCAGACTCCCCAAAACGTGCCCCACCTCCCCCCAAATGGGAATACTGGAGTCATGGAAGAGCCCAACTGGAACTGGTCATGTTCAGCCTTAGCTCTGCCCCTCCTCATAGCGTACTTGTTGGCAAAGAAAAGCTCCTAGATTTCTAGGTGTAAGGATCTGGGGGGGGTATGGTTGCAGTAGTACTCAACTATGCAAGTGTCCCCCCCGTCATCTTCAATCAGTTATGGGGAACCTGTGATCCTCCAGATGTAGCAGAACTCCCAACTCCCATTAGCCACAGCCAGCATAGCCAATGGCTAGGGACAACTAGGGAGTTGGAGTCCAGCAACATCTGGAGGGCGATAGGTATGGCCATCGGAGAATTCCGACAAAATGGAAAAGGAAACAGAAATTGCTGCAGTTTTGTGTGCTCGTCCATGGTCAGGAATGAAAATCAGCCAAGTGCATATAATATTTATTCATTCACATCGCCGTCATTCTTTTATTTAAGTCCGCAAACGATAAGTAATTAATGACTTTTCTTAAATATATTGTTTTGACATTTCCTTTACATTGAAATTAATGTTGTTATATAAATAGTTATGTAATGTACGCTAAACAGCAGGCAGCGAGATAAGGCAACATTTGGTGGAAACCAAACTGTGGTGGGACAGAAACAGCGGTGATTGCAACAAAACGAGAATCAATCGGAACAGAAATCACTGCCTTCTTGCATCCGACACCACAGATGCCTCACCTGTGCCTTAAACTATATAGGGTGATGCCAGACAAAGTGTTTACTGAGCATTCATCCTGATTCGTTTGCAGGGTGATCAGACAAAGTTGGCTATTTAATGAGCATTCATTCAATTTCATTTGCATCAAAGCAAGCGTTATCTCATGCCGTATGTTACCCCTGTATCACAAAAAGTCTGATCTTTTGGGGAAGCAGGTTTCTTGCGCAAGACCTCCCAACCAATTATCACTGTGCAGGTTGTGACCCGAAAATAGTGACAATCTGGGAGCGGCCACACTCTGGACCAGAGATGCTTGAAGGCTTCCAGCTTCTGGAAACGCTGCACAGAATGACCATAGCCCACTAGGCTCCCATCTAACAGGCAGATTGGAACTTATGCTTATCCAATCCATTGAGAGCCAAAAGTGAAAGAAATGGAAATGGACTGTCTTCAAGTCGATCCCTACTTATGGCAACCCTATGAACAGGGTTTTCATGAGGCTGAGAGGCAGTGACTGGCCCAAGGTCAGCCAGTGAGCTTCGTGGCTGTGTGGGGATTCGAACCCTGGTCTCCCAGGTGATAGTCCAACACCTTAACCGCTACACCACACTGGCCAAATGCACGTTTAAATACAGATGTTCAGAGGAGCTTCTTTATGTTTTAAAAAGATGCACTTTAATTGTGACACAGAACAGAATTATGGTTAAAACACATGCACACATGACTACAGACTGGGTACAGACAGATTCATTCAACCCTAGATCTAGATATAGGTTGAGTAGATATGGGATAAATTGGATAGATATATCTCTAAACACATAATGTATTTAGAGCAAGTTCATTTATTTACGACATTATTTAGGACATTTGTACCCTACTCTCCAGTTGAAAAGGCTGCCACAGCCACTTATATCCAGTCAATCAATACAAAACAATCCCTGCCTGTAGACTTACAATCTAAAAGACACAACACAAAAAAAAAGGATGAGGAGGGAAGAGGAAAGAAGCAAACTCAGGTGCCCATCCTTACATAGTACTTTTTATAAATGCCCAGTTGTAAACAGAATGAAAATTTAGGGTTGTATCCAACATTAGTCATACCCAGAGGAGACTCACTGAAATTCAAGAACATGACCAGGTTATGGGTTGTATCTAATATTAGCTCTACTCAGAGTAGACCCATCTAAATTAATGGCCATGACTGGCTTAAGCCTATCCATTTCAATGGGTCTACTCTAAGTAGAAGTTAGCTAGACACAATCCAGGGGAATTAATGCTAGGATAGAGGGGCGGGATCTCAGTGCATGTACAGAGTACATTTCACTTGGCACCAGGTTAACCACAGACTGCCCGCCTCTGGGATCAGCGAGGAAGAATTGGCAGCAATTTAGACGAGACAGAAGAGGGTGGATGTGGATTTTGAGACGCGTCTCAGTCATAACCAAAGGAAAGGCATCACTTCCCGGCAGCCTTGTAAACACAGACCCGCCGCAGACCATGTTTACCGACAGTGGGGAGGAAATATTTTCGCCACTACACCCTCCCCAAACAGCTACTTGGAAAGATTAGCACAGATTTTGCTTGTTCCAGCAAAGAGGCGGCTCAGCATCGCAAACATCAATGAACCAGAAGAAGTCTCAACAGTAAGCATTTGAACATGGGGAAGGGCAATCTGCTACTTGGCATTGTTGGTCTTTTATTTTTTATTTCTGGAGGGGGGAAAGAAAGAAAGAGAAATAGAAAGAGAGAGAGAGACCTTCACTGCATCCTTAGCACTGGAGATGAATGCTGTCAGAAGGTGAACTCCAGCCGAATCCCTGTTTGAAGGGGCACATTTTACCCTGGATGCAATCACACTGACACCCTGGCTTTAAAAAACAAGGAACTGGCGTTTATTAAAGGAAATGCATGTTCGATAGGAAAGATCCCTTGCTAAAGTGGAGATGCAACAAGGCATGTCTGTTCCTGCCTCTCAGGAGGAGGGAGACCAGAGGGGCGGAAGGAGAGAGGGAGCAGGAAGTGAGGTCAGCAACTCTAAGAGCAGTAGCAGGAAGATCAACACAGGTTAGAAGGGAAAAGGACAGTCTAGGAACCATGGAAGTTCCTCTCTCTCTCTCTCCCTCTTTCCCAAGCTGACACATCCACCATCACGTGCAAACTGCACCCCCAACATGCATTTGGGCACATCTTTGGCAGATGATTTCAGCATTCATCTCCATGATTCCATAGCGGAGCTTGATCTCCTGCGCTCTGCCAAGGAAGTGGTTTTCCAGGAGCAGCTTTGCCACATTCTCTGCACCAGCTATTTGCCTTTGGGCTAGCAAGTGGGGTTTGGGGCTGTGTTCAGCCCAGTGGCCTACAGCTATTTTATTCTATGGAAAGGATGATCCCTCCCCCAGTGCTCAAAAGCAACATGGCGCTCGTACAAGAAAAGGAAAGTAAAACCAAAAACACAAAATACAATGCTAAAATTATAATCCCAGTTTCCTTGAGGGAGCACCTAACTCCATAAATGGCCACTCAACCGGTCCGATCTGCGGAAGTGGCATTGTTGCAGGTACCACGTAATATTTGCTCTGCACTTGTAAGGAATCGATCTTTTTAGGGCGGCAACACCTACATTTGGAGCTCCCTGACCATTGGCACCAGACCGGGCTGGGAATGTTCCTTATCTGAAAACCTAGAGGGCTGCTGCCGGTCAGTGTGGAGAACACTCAGCTAAATGGAACAAGAGTCCGATTCAGTATAAGGCAGCTTCTTGTTTTCCTGAATTGTTACTTGGCTAAATCTTCATCCAAATGATTGTCAGCAGAACTTTAAAGGCTGAAGCAAAGTTAGCCAATAGGAGGAGGAGGAGGAGGAGGAAGAGGAGGGGTGTCTGCGTCCTCCCAAGACAAGGGAGGTGGGAGAGCCTGGATGCTCTTGTCATCCAACAGCGATTCCCTCCCACACTTTGCACCGGCTTGCTGTTAGCCCCCAAAGCCACCAGTCAGGAGCCAATTCCAGTTCAATCACCTTTTTGATTAATATATTTATCAAGGCAAAATGAATCATGGATTTGGTCCTTGCGCTGTCACAGGTGACAGATGGGCTACTCTCCACCCACCCATCAAATCCCTCTCTTTCACCCTCAATCTCCCCCCCACACACACACACACTATGGGCTTCCCATCTCCAAGCACCTGTGGACACCAACCACCACAATTACCCACCTCCCCTGACGCAGCAGCTCTCTGTTGCAGCATCTTGGTGGCAGCTCTGTGGAAGCAATCCATCACACCGCAGCTTTGGGATGTTAACGTTTATTAACGCACATGTACCTTTGTGGACGAGGAAAGTGAGGAAATAGATCCCTGCCCCTATAAGCATGCAATGAATGGGACTAGTTAAAAGATGCCTTCTTGGGCAATAAGCAGTATATAAAAGTTGGGTATACTTCTGACACCTCAGGCCTAATTAGGCCCATCAATCTACCCCATTTGGTCTGGGAGGCCATTTTGGCCAAGCCATGGCCACCTGCCCTATACTTTGTTACAGTTTTTAGTAGATCTATATTACAGCAGAGTGCAGAAACAACTGGTCTGTTAAAGCTTGTCGTTGAAAGAATAAAGAAACTTAAGGTTGATTACTACAGAGAGGGTAGAGTCTTACACGCTGAAGCAGCCATACAGCTTCCACCCAGGGAACCATGACTAACTGACTGATAACAAAGACAGCAAGAGAAGGTAGGAAGAGGAGCAAAGCCTGCAAAAACAAGAAACACTTTAGAGGAGAAATCAGCAGAGGAAGAATAGATTGCCTTTCTGCCAAATATGACATCAGGTGTAGGACAGGTAAAAACCTGGGTCAGCCAGAAGGGTGTTCAAAGACATCACAGATCAGCTGATGGGCAGTGCCTGGAAAGCCCCTTTCAAAATGCTGGGCAAAACAGCAATTTGAGAGGGGCCTCTGAAGACCCCTGAGGGCAAAAAGGGTAATCTGATGTCACTGTGCCATGGGCTGCTCCACCTGTCAATCTTGGCTTGCCTGCAAGGGAGGGGGAGACTTAACAATCTGGCCCACTGGCTAAAAAGGTCCCCCACCCCCGATACAAACTAACAACTGAAGCATCCTCGTCATCAAAAGATTCTGTTCCTCTCAGAGAAGGAGGACCCTTTCTGCCCAACCCAGTCTCAACAATGACAGAGATGAATCGACGCACTCATCAACCAACGAGAATCCTTTAATTCTCCCCCATTTTGACAGCCTTGTGAATCAAATTTGCCAAGTGCGGGGTGCAGGCAAGATGCAAGTCGCAGCGCAGACCTTGGGCTGGTTGACAGTTTGCTAGACGGCCAGCAGGAATCCCCTTGCTGCATCAGGCCGAAGGAGGCCCACCTCACCCAGTGACCAACTGGATGCCCCAAAGAGTCCCCCGGCGCAAGCACCACCTGAGCGCAACAGCAACTCTAACCTCCTCCGATGTCCAGCTGCTGGTATTCAGAAGTATCCTGCCTCCAACCACGGAGGGAAAACATGCCCATCACGGCTAGTAGCCATTTAGCCTTATCCCCCATGAATATGTCTAACCCTCTTTTAAATCATCAGCGTTGGTGGCCGTTGCTGCCTCCCCATGGGGGCGAATCCTTCCTTTTGTCTGTCCTGAATCTCCCAACATTCAGCTTCGATGGATGCCCACGAATCCAAGTTTATTTATTATTTATTTATTTTATATTTATTTTCAATCCCTTTACTGGCAATCTCCAGCATGGATTTTTTATTTTTTTTTACAACTGCTGCACAGTTAAAGCTAAGAGAAAGCTTTCTTCTATAACTCAGAACTGAAATACACGCACACCCTCCAGGGCACAACTTTCTCCGATACGGCCATTTGGATGGGCTTGACAGTCTCTTTACTAACAGTTCAGTCAATTACACGCTCAGCACCATCCATCATCTGCCCAGCCCTAACCTTCCCCCCATCTAATTCTAGTGTTCAGGTGTGAGTGACAGTCCACCCACATGCAAAAGGAAGATGTCAGGAAGATCAGTAGAATCTCAAGGTTTGCAGAAGTACCCCCCCCAAAGAAATTCTGGTGAGAAAAAAAACCCTGAAACACCTGAATGAAAACTGAGCATGCTCAGTGCCCATAGAATGCTGACTGACAGGTGGGGGAAGGAATGTAAAACCAAATGGGAAGGGCTATGGAATGGAGTAGGCTGGAAGAGGGCACAGCCAATTAACCCGGGCCACATCTGCACTACCTGTTTTAAAACTCTATGATACCACTTTGACAGTCATGGCTTCCCCCAAAAGAATCCTGGGAGCTGTCGTTTGTGAAGAGTGCTGACAGTTGTTAGGAGACCCTCTATTGCCCTCATAGAGCTACAGTTCTGAGTTCTTTGGAAAGAAGATTTGATTGTTAAACCACTCTGAGAATTGTAGCTCTATGAGGGGAACAGGGGGTTTCCTAACAGCTCTCAGTGTCCTTAAACTACAGTTCCCAGTGCTCTTTGGGGGAGCCATGTCTATTTAAAGTGGTGAAAGAGTGCTAGAAATGTATAGGGTGGATGAGGGGTGGAACACTTATCAGGAGCTCTGCACACTGCAGCATTTTGTTGCCGCTCCCACCTGCTGAATTCCAATTATGGGATCCTCCCACTGCAAGGCTGCTGCATTCTGAGCATTTTTTCTACTTTGCAAAAACACTGATTGACCTACTCCGTCACAGAGGTCATTTGTGCAGATTGATGCCGGGCTAAAAGACTGATGCTCAAGCACTTTGCTTGATGTCCCCGAGGTGTGTGCTACGTGGAAAGCAGGGAGCTTGCTTTGCAGGCAGAAGGTCCCAGATTCAGTCTTCGCCATCTCTAAGCAAGGCTGGGAAAGATCCTCGCCTGAAATCCTTGAGAGATGCTGCCAGTCAGAGCATGTAATTTGAAGCTAGATGACTACATGTATAGCAACTACACAGCCACAACGGGCCCCTCTTTTTGGGGGTGGGGAGATAGTTACACAGATTAGTTGGCCATGTTTGCTTTCCCACCCAGTCACAGGTGACACAGACTCTTGGCGGCAGCAATCCGGCCTGTCTGTCTTGCTGTTCCAGGGTGCACAATTGCATTAAGACCACAACCTGCTTCATCCAGGGAATCAATTGGTTCTTGACAAACTTTCGGGGGGGCGGGGCGGCGGCAGGGAGGGCACCTAGGAATTTAATTATGTAAAAAAAATGGAGTTGTGTAATTTTTTAATTAACCTTTTGTGGCAGCCCTGGCTGAATATTCCAATGGGCTTGCAAATCTTCCTGAACAAGATTTTCTTGCAGATGTGATGGGGGGAGGCAGGGAGCCTTGACGGTTTCTCCCCCCCCCCCCACAAGCCAATTAAGTCAGGATTAGGGAGATGGCGGCAAAGGCTGCCTGCACTCATACAGAGCGGACCTTCCTCGGTAATCTGGTTGGCTGGGCGGTAGCTACTGAAGAGCTTTGGCTGCAATCTGGTTACATTAAACACCTCCCCCAGCAAGAGATGCTTCGAGCTAGGGTCAGGCTGGATTAACCAACAGCACAACGGCCCTGCGGAGGCTGGCAACGAGGCAGCCCCTTTGCAGAAATTGTGTCTGTAAAGGTGAGAGTTGGTGGATCAGAAGAGGGGTGGGAATGAAGCAAGTAGGGGTCAGCTATGGAATACTAAAATAAATTTTAGCAGAAGTACTACCCTAGAACTTGGAAAGTGTTCAGTATCATTTTCAGACTGTGGCGGTATTGTTGTTGTTATGTGTCTTCAAGTCGATTACGACTTATGGCGACCCTATGAATCAGCGACCTCCAAGAGCATCTGTCATGAACCACCCTGTTCAGATCTCGTAAGTTCAGGTCTGTGGCTTCCTTTACGGAATCAATCCATCTCTTGTTTGGCCTTCCTCTTTTTCTACTCCCTTCTGTTTTTCCCAGCATTATTGTCTTTTCTAGTGAATCATGTCTTCTCATGATGTGTCCAAAGTATGATATCTTCAGTTTCATAATTTTAGCTTCTAGTGATAGTTGGTTTAATTTGGTTTAATTGGATATAACAACCAATTATTTGTCTTTTTCATGGTCTATGGTATGCGCAAAGCTCTCCTCCACCACCACAATTCAAATGAGTGGATTTTTCTCTTATCGCTTTTTTCACTGTCCAACTTTCACATCCACACATAGAAATCGGGAATACCATGGTCTAAATGATCCTGACTTTAGTGTTCAGTGATACATCTTTGCATTTGAGGACCTTTTCTAGTCCTCTCATAGCTGCCCTCCCCAGTCCTAGCCTTCTTCTGATTTCTTGTCTCCATTTTGGTTAATGACTGTGTCGAGGTATTGATAATCCTTGAGTGGAAGTATAAGCAATGCTTATGCGTTATCAGCACGTATTTGTGAATGGATTGCTGTTTAAACAATGTTTTCATTGCCACCTTATGATAAAGGAGAAATATAAATACTCTTAAGAGATTCAGGGGCCAGAGCCCCTCAGATCTTCACCTGGAGGCCCCACACCTGAGTTGGTGAGAAGGGGGAAGAATACTCCTTGCATGCTCAGATATCTATCTACTATGTATTTTGGATGTGCACGGAAAAAGTGCCTGGATTCACCGTGCCGCCAAATTTTGGGCAAGGGCTGAAAAAGGGAAATGCAAAATTTGCTTTCCAGTGGGTACGTATGGACACGGGGGCTGAAACGCAGCCTGCCAAGTGCCAAAGGCGTAAACAGTCTAACTTGGCAGCGCTTCTGAGGAGCTGTTGGCAGGACTTTTCAGGGAGGTGAAGGGGAGAGAAAGAGCCGAGAAGGGAGACAGAGCTCTGCCCACAAGCAGATTTCTTTAAAAAAAATAGCGTTTCAGCTGGTGTGTTTGTCTTATATAGACAAATCCAATGAGGATAAGTCTATCTGTGGCTGCTAGTCACAATGACCACATTGTGCCTCCGCTGCTGTTGGAGGCGTTATGCTTCCAAATACCGGTCACTGGGGAACGCGAGCAGGGGAGGGCTAATGCTTTCGCGCCCCGCTTGGGGGCTTCCCGTTGGGGCATCCGATTGGCCAGTGGGAGAGTGTGACGTCCTTCCCTGGTTCTCCCTGTCAGGTTCCCACCTGCTTGTGGCTACTGCCTTTCACTAGGCACCACCAGGGATACCACCAGTCCGGACCGTCCTTTATATGGTTTCTCACTCCGCTCTAGCACAGATCTCACTAGATCCCCCTGCTAGGCAGCACCACCAGTCACGTCCTATAACCAATACTCCCAGAGACTTTGCCTGAGTCTCTCTCTAGCTGGTTACTTTTGTCACTGCGTGCTTATGCTGTTCCCAACCCCCTTGTATCTTTATAGATAACGCATACAACTCTGGGTTGCTTTGGATACTTGAATTGTTATTATTCCTCCCTTCACCGCTGCCACCATTAGATACTGTTTCTGTTCAGCCTTGGTAATTACCTTGCCCTCCCTTCTGGTATGTATATCCCCCAGCCAAGGATCAGGCCTTTGGTAAACCAAATAAGTATTTATTAAATATCAGAAATAACAAGATTAGTTTTAGCTCTTGGAGCTCTCCATGGTGCTGATACTGCTGGCCTCGAGCACAGCTGCTGTGAATGGATCTGAAATGGGCTTCGGCTGTGGCAGGGCTCTCGTGGCCCTTCAGCAGTTCTGGGACACCCAACTCCCAGCGGCCAGCATGGCCCATGGGCAGGAATGCTGGGAGCTGTGATCCACCAACATTTGGAAGGGGCACTGGTCCTCTCTAGCTTCTTACATTGGGACGAGGCAATGGCACTTCTTGTGCAGATAACCCTGCCCATTGCAAGACCACACCTACTTCTTTAACACCCCATTCAAAGTCACACTAGAAGAGAAGGCTGCTTTGCCTACCCCTTCTGCTAGGGATGTAAGAAGACATTGGTCTTCCACTGTACCCTTGCACTGTTTCCGTTCCGCTGCAGTCCATCTTCTGCCCCAAAGTAAGTTGTTCCTCCGCAGGGGCAGAATTACGTAAATGATGCTGTCACAACCTTATTTCCACCCTCTTCATTTCAATGCAAAGGAAACACAATGCAAATGGGGGCGGCGGCAGCAATGTAATCAATTATGTCTCGTTTGCAGAATGAAAGCGGCAAAAGCAGCGAATGCCAATCGTACACGCTGGATTGATTTCTGTTCCGGACCTGGAACGATTAAGCGAATGTCGGCAATTTCTACTTCCGTTTCTGTCTACTCGATCCTTCTTAAAACTGGAGATGCCAGGGATTTAACGTGGGACCCTGCACTAACCTCTGCCCTGGAGGGAGCTGAGTGCTTTACATTTCAACCCCCCCCCCAAAAAAAACCCTGGTGCTCCAACCCATACCAGTGGATGCACTGAGGCACCATTTAAATTTCCCACAATGCCGCTGGGCAATGCCACTTCCCCCCTCAAACTCATTTCATGGATTTTTTCTTTTAAGAATTAACCACAAGCCTTGTGTCGTTGGAGATAACACCCCCCTGCCCCCCCCAAAGTGCTCAAAACTTCATTATTACGATTATTTCTTGAGTTAACAGCTTACGGCTGTCTTCCCACACGACAAGCTTATCAGCTCGCTGTCACCGATAATTCAAAGCCGACCTGTGTAATCTTGCTCGGCCCAACCACTGGAAAGTGGACAAGCCCTGAAGCTTTTGGGGAGGCGATGGGGAAATAGTGGCAGATTCTGGCATAACGCCACCCCCCCAAAAAAGCTGTTTTTTTAAAAAAAAAAAGACACCATCAAAGCATCTAGAACCATTGACGTTTTAGGATGGGGTGGGAAAAGGATTAAGGGACCTGGAATTGGATTAAGCCATTAGCATGGGCAGAGGAATCCGTATGTAAGCGTCTTGTGGCTCTCTGTAGGTCGGCAAGGCATTGGCTAGGAGCTATGGAGGTGGACCGATGGTGTGTTTGGAGGGGGCTAGAATTATCTGGTTATTTAGAGAGCACCGCCAATGTGCCGGATGCTTTACAAGGGACAAGAGGGCAGGTCCCTGTCCCAAGAAGCTTACAAACAAAAATTTGACACGGGGATGGGTGGTGGTCGCATAATGGGAGGAGGCAGGCAGGCAGGGTGAAAACAGGGAAGCAATATGTGGACTATCAGATGAATTTGGCTAGTGGCCAGTAAAACACACCAAAGGGACTTAGGAAGCTGCCTTATATCAAGTCAGCCCCACGGTCCATCTAGCTCAGCATTGCCTACACTGACTGGCAGCGGCTCTCAGGAGTTTCAGGCTTGGGACATTCCCAGCCCTACTTGGAGATGCCATTGGGGATCAAACCTGGGACCCAGTTGCTCTACCACTGTGCTACAGCTCTTCCCCTAAAAACAAAGCAAGGCGCCAGTCCTCATGGTTCTGAAAAAAAGGTCACTTTAAACCAGAACCTAGGAAGCTGCCTTATACCAGCTCAGACCGTTGATATATCACGGGCTGGCAGCAGCTCTCCAGGGTATCAGATGGGGGGGGGCTTCCCCAGCCCTGCCTGGAGATGCCTGACCCTGGAACGTTGTAAATGCAAGACAGACGCTCTAACACTGAGATACAGCCTTCCCTCATTAAAAAAAAAAAGCATGACGCACAATGTTACTAAGAGCCCATCTTATTGAAAAGGCAGGTTATTTTGGGAATCTGTAAAAAGAACACAGCAGAAGTATTTCCTGAGGATCACCAGGGCGCCTGCCACTTTCCTCCCTCTGACGGCTGAAATCCTCAATGAGACTGGTGACCGCTGCTCATCCCTCCGCAGCCAGCTAGAGAATTTGCAAAGCAGAGGTCTTTGCTACTTGCACAGTCCTCCCAAACTCCACTCCCCAGCACATTTTGACTCTGTCTTCGCTCAAATGTGGGTGGCTAGAAAAAAGAGAAATCTCACCGACGGAGAGAGAGAGTCTTGCTAGGTTTTAAAAAGCTCTCTGGAGAGGAGTTGGGAGTTTTCCCCCTCAGTGGCCATTCTCAAGTCTCAAGCTACAAAATGCTTAAGTTCCATTTTCTAGCACTGGTGCAAAGGAGGCAAACTAGGATGTTAGGAACGGGGGAGACATTTGATTCTGTTTCCATTTGAATGATAAACTACCTAACGGGCACTTCCCGAACCAAGATGCAGAGCGAAACACAGTCGTCTTTCGAAATGCACCCTTTGCCAAATTTTGTGATGCTGTTCTCCAGCAAAGCAAACATGTGCAAACAAGGAAAGGCATGCATTGGAGTAACTTGTGTGTCTAAAAATACATATATTTCCAAAAGTAACATACAAAAATGCGTTCTATTCGGGGAAATTGCTTTGCGTGCATACAAGAAATAAGTCTATGGAGAGAAATCTGCCTGAAATGCTGATGCGTTTTCACGAGGACTTTTTTTCTTAATTGCAAAATTAAATCACAGACGGATGTGGAAGTTAGAAGAACTGACTGGAAAAAATGAAAAACTAAAGAGGAATCGAAATAGATTCGCCCGTCCCTACTCTGAAGCTTCCCCAATGCTGTGGTGCTTGTGTTAGAGAAAATTCTTTCAGCTGGCAATTAAATAAAACTAATGATCTTGGGGGGGGGGCGCAGGGAAAACAGAGAAAATCTGAGCAGCAGGTAAACAGACTATGGGGTTGCAAGCCGTATCGACAAAAGAGAATTTACTGTGCATGTACAATCAAATGGATGAGTTCCTTTAAGGCTTTTCTCCTGTGCCCCAGTAAGGACCAAATACCACGGTCCAGCAATCGCTTCTGCACCACATCTTTTTATTTTGGCTTGCCGTGGATTAATCGTCACTTGAAGTGCAGAGACAACAATAACCATCGGAAGTCAAGTTGGATTCAGGCCGCAAGGATCTTCTCAATTCCCGACGCCACCAGTCCATCCACCCCCCGCCCCCAACCTGCGGCCTTGTTGATAAAGAGCCTGTCTGCCTGAACAGCCAAAGCAACCAAAATGTCACTGTACTCTCTTCCATACTATTGCATGGAGAATGTTCATATTCTCAGCAAAACAAGGAGATGCAGATCTAAGTTTCCAGTCCACAGTATTCCACAGACAATGTTCACATTCTCAGGAAGCAAGGAGAGATAGGGGCCTAGGTTTACAGCTCACATGAACAAAACATTAAATAAAAAAAAAAAGAAGGAAAGTATCAGTAGCAGGGGGACATTAAACACAGGAAACACAGAGCATTAAAATTGTTCAAACAACAAGGAAACAGGGACAGCTATTTCTTTGGATATTTACATACATAAACAACTGCTGAAAAAACCTGAAATCATTAAATCAGGATCTGGGAACCTCAGACCCAGAAGCTGAATGCGGCCCTCAAGATCTCTCTGTCTGGCCTTCAGAACTCCCCCTAGGCTGCACCCTTTACTGGCCTTGTTTCACACCCTCCTTGAGTGGTTGTTGTTGTTGGCCTGGCTCGAAATGTGTCCTTGAACTCTGATAATGCCCTTCGCTTGCCTGGATGGAAGAGGTGCGTGAGTGTGTGTAGAGACCAGCCTACTGGACAAAAGTAACATTTGCACTCTTTGCTCCACCTACTTTTGCCTCTGGCCCCACCCACCACTAGGATGTGGCCCCTGGAAGCCTGCCAATGAGCCAATATGGCCCTCAGGCTGGAAAAGGTTCCCCCCCAAGCCCTACTATACATGGCTGATCCAGTGAAATTTGTTGGGTTCCAAGTTCCAAAATGGGAGGGGGGGTCAAAATGACACAAAGGCATTGTACAAAGGAAGGTTTCTAGATGGACTCACTTACCTGCTGCTGTCTGAATGTAGCCAGCCAGGGTGCAGACCCGTCTCTCGCATGGACCGCTTGGGAGAAAGATCACGATGACTGCCAGGAGGGAGCTGAAGGCCAGGAGAGCACAGCCCCCAGAACAGAGCACAGCACTCGTCTGAATTAAAAAAAAAAAGACACGTAAGCATTTGGTTAGTGTGTGTCGGTCCTTCATCTTTTCACTTCAGGCCAAGATGTACGATTTATTATTACACTTCTAAAAAGTAAAAGAGGTGGTAGGAGGAGAATCCCACTAGGGATGCACAAGAATTTCAGTTCAGGTCGCATTTCAAGCCAATTTCATCAAATTCACACTTTCAGAAGCAATAGGAGAACCGAAACACAACTATCCTTTGAAATTTGTTGTGTGATGCAGTTAGCCAACCAAGCCATGTTTACCAAAAACGCACATGTGAGGGGACAGTGTGCACAAAGCAAATATATTTGTGAAAACATTATATGCACCAAAATGGTGGAGAATTTTCATGAGGATTATAAAAAAAAATCACAAACTGAATTTAAGATTGGCGATATGAGGAACTACGAGAACCGACACTGACAGGTCCTTCCACCCCCACGCCAAACCCACGCCATTAAAAATCCCAACCAAAGAGATCCTTATCGTAGCCACCGCTTCCAACAGCAAAGTTCAGTGGCTGCGTGCCGATCACTTTGGTAGCGAGACAGAACCACCGAAACAACAACAAAACCATTTCTCACCCTCCACAGCTGCACAGAACTAGATTTGCTTGCAAAGGATTCCTGCCGAGGACCCCCCACCAAGTGTGTTCCCAGGATCTAAAGGTTTGCTATATATGTCAGTCGTGGGGAAGGGGAAAGATAAGGAAATTAGGGAGGGAGGGAAGGAACAGATCGCTTGAGCGCTTTGTAGCTATAGAATCTTAGGTGGAGAGAAGATATCTTGGGGTGGGAGTGAGGCAGAACACATGCCATGAGGTTAGATCCTCCTCAGGGCCTAAACCTGCACCACCCTGCAGGCATACCAGCCACTGAACTGCACTCTTTCTGCAAAAAGGAGACTGTTGGCCCAAAATATTTTTTTTCTGATCCAATACACAACTGCAGATGGGTCATACTGCCCTGTAATCCAGGGGCGGGGGAACTTTTCTAGCCTGAGGGCCACATTCCTTTCTGGGCAACCTTCTGGGGGCCACGTGCCAATGGTGGGCGGGGCCAGAGCCGCAGCAACCAGTGTCAATGTTACCACTGTGCAGTAGGCTAGTTTCTACAGACACTCCTCCGTCCTCCATCCAGAAGAACAAGAAGCATCAGATGCATTCAGGCCAGGCAAAAACACCCGAGGTGCAAAGCAAGGGCCAAAGACGGGGGCATGGCCTGCAAATAGGGTGTGTGTGGCCTGGGGAGAGTTTCAAAGGCCAGACAGAAAGGCTCAATGTTTCTCATCCCCCCTTTAATCCAACGCTGTCAGTGTTGTTCTTACACACACAAAAAGGATCAGTAAACACTTATTTGTTTCACAGGAAGCAGAACGCAGGGCAGATCAGGCCCATTTTGCTCTCTACGTGCCAGTGGGGAAACACACCCACAGACCCCGTCCCTCTTGTGTTCTGCTGCTTAAGCCTGCTGTTAAATCTATTGCCTGCGATTCACCTGTCCCTCGATCCCAGGAGCGATCATGATGCCGGTGGCTGGGCGATAATAGCAACGGTATTACATGCATGGCGGGATTAGGGATTGAACAAAAGTGCCATCAAATGCCGCTGAAGCGCCTCGCCGCCTCTGCTGATAGATTAAATGGAACCAGTTATCAGCCTCGGCAGCCACCGCTGAACGCTTCTTAATTAAAAACACACCCTTCGCAGAAGGCGCCCTGCCACTGACGAACAGGGACCAGCCGCTCGGGGAGGACAGAAACAGGCACCTGTATACACCTTGCCAAAATAGTTGTCTAAAAGTTCTCATTGTTTTATTGGAAAGCTATCGCAAAGAAGATGGAGCAGGCTAGCTCTACGGGGCAGTACTAAGAACCAGTGGACAAAAACGGCAGGGAAGGAGATTTCGGCTAAACTTTAGGAAGAACTTCCTGATGGGAAGAGCTGCTCAACACAGGAAGAGCCTGCCTCTGGAAGTTGGTGAGCTGTCTTCTTCACTGGAGATCTTAATTCAGAGGCTGGAAAATCATCTCTCAGGGATGTTGTTGTTGCATCCTGCATTGCACATCCTGGACTGGAGGAGAGATAGGATAGCACTCTTCAAGTACATGAAAGGTTGCCACACAGAGGCCAGGATCTCTTCTCGATCATCCCAGTGTGCAGGGCACAGAATAATGAGCTCAAGTTACAGGAAGCCAGATTTTGGCTGCACATCAGAAAAAACTTCCTAATTGTTAGAGCAGTACAACCATGGAACCAATGACCCAGGGAGGCGGTGGGCTCTCCAACCTGGAGCATTCAAGAGGCAGCTGGGCAGCCACCTATTGGGTATGCTTAAGTTGGATTCCTACATTGAGCAGAGGGTTGGACTGGATGGCCTGATAGGCTCCCTCCAACTCTACTATTCAATGATTCTATGACTGAGAAGAGGGACCTGGGAGGAAGGGCTGCCCGTAGCTCAGTGGCAGAGCATCCACTTTGCATGTGGAGGGTCCCAGGTTCAATCCCCAGCAACATCCAGGCTCCTGAAGAACTGCTGCTAATACTAAGCTAGATGAACCAGTGATTTGACTCAATATAAGGCTCCTTCCTCTTCCTGTTCCCAAGAGGGGCGATCACCTTCTTGCCCTGCTTGTTGTCTTCCCCGAGTAATCCGACTGGCCAACTGAGAGAGTCAGAATGCTGGACTAGATAGACCTTTGGTCTGATCTGGCAAGATGCTGGGACTGGGTTAAACTGGTAAGGGTCAGGGCCCTGGTGGTGACACTAGCCACCGGGAGCCATGTGAAAGGCAAGTCTCTAGATCAGGGACAGCCAACATGGTACCCACCGGATGTTGTTGGACTCCCAGTTCCCATCATTCCTGAGCACTGGCCATGCTGGCTGGGGCTGATGGGAGTTGGGAGTCCAGCAACACTTGGAGGGCACCATCCTGGTTACCCCTGCTCTAAATATATATTTTAGGAGAGGGGAAGAGCAGAGATTCTGGAAGATCCCTGAACACCAAACCCAGTCCATCAGCCAAATGCAATAAATTCAACTGTCATTGCAGTGGAAGCCAGTAGTCCCAGTGTGTTTGCTCCCAAGAAAGACACACAGCTTCTTGTTTCTTTGCTCCTCAGAATTCTGTCTACACGTGCTTCATCCAAGCATTAAGCTTGAGAAGATCCCTAATCAGTATTCACCTTCCCCCTCCCTTCCAACCGACAGCAAAATAATATTTCGTGTTATTTGGAGATTCCATTTGGTATTCAGCTCTGGGATTCCTTGTCCCCAACACCATCCTTCTTCCCCGCTGCTACCTGGGCTCATGAAATAAAATTAATCTTGCTCCCTTCTGCACCTGCACCACCCACCCTGCATTTCCAAAGGCTCCTTTGCCAAACCCAATTTAGCGCTAGATTAGCTCCCATTAAGGGACGACTGACCTGGCGCCAGGCAGCCAGGCAACACATTACTGCGGCAGACTACCTCCAGTGTTGAAGGCGCTATGCCTCCAAAGACCAGCTGAGGATGAAATTACACGTGCGAGAGGGCTGTTGCTTTCACACCCCACTTGCGAGCTTCCTGTCGGGGCATTTGATTGGCCATTGCGATAACAGGATGCTGGACTAGATGGCCCCCCCTTTCGACCTGATCCAGCTGGGCTCATCTGATGGTCCTGTTTGAAGCAAGCGGCTCACTTATTTATCTTATTGATAAATGTATTTGGATACCACTATTTCATTTTTTAAAAAAATCAAAGCAAATTACAACAGATAAAAACCATGCAATAATAATAAAAAAAAGTACTGCCTTCAAGTCGATTCCGACTTATGGCGACCCTATGAATAGGGTTTTCATGAGGCTGAGACTGGCCCAAGGTCACCCAGTGAGTTTCATGGCTGTGTGGGGATTCGAACTCTGGTCTCTCATGTCATAGTCCAACACCTTAACCACAACAGATAAAAACTGTGCAATAAATACCATGACAAATACTGTAAAAACAAAGGTCAGCTTTTGCAAAGAGGCATCTTCTTAGCTGCCTGCCTAAGTCTGGCAGAACAGAAAGGTTTTCAGCAGGCTTTTAAAGGTTAAAACAGAAGGCGCCTGCTGAATCTCTGTTGGCAAAGCGTTCCAGAGAACCGGGCCGACGACACTGAAGGCTCAACTCCTTGTTGGTGTTAAATGAACCTCGCCAACTCGGGGGATGACCAAAGATGGTCTCTGGGATATTAAGGGTCCAGGAGTCCCTGAGATACCTGGCCCTAAGTTGTTCAGGGCTTTGTAAACTAATACAAGGACCTTGAACCTGGCTCGGTAGTGGACAGGCAGCCAGCGCAGGTGTTTTAAGGGCGGTGTCACTGGACAGCCACGTGTTCCCATCAGCAATCTGGCAGCTGCATTTTGCACCAGCTGCAGTTCCTACTTGGAGCTCTCCACGGTGCTGATGCCACTTGCCTCACGGACACCTGCTCTGGATGGATCTGCAACCGATGGGAGTGATGGGGATCCCAGGGCAGTGGGGAACCCAGGGCCCTCTAGAGCAGTTGCTGCTGGACTACAACACCCATCAGCCCCAGCTAGCATGACCAATGGCCAGGCGTTATGGGAACTGCAGTCCAGCAACACCTGGGGACCCAAAGGCCCTCCGTTGCATTAGATATACAACACGACAGACGTTTATCACATTATGCACGGTGTAGAGAAAGTGGATAGTTTTTCTCCCTCTCACACAATACTAGAACTTAGGGAGATCCAATGAAGGAGAACACTAGAAGGTTCAGGGTAGGCAGAAGAAAAGAGTCCTTCCCACGGCTGCGCTTTGGAAGTCGCTTTTGCGAGAGGCGGCGGCAGCCACCAACTTGGAGGGCTTTAAAAGGGGATTAGACACATTCACGGAGGAGAAGGCTCTCGGTGGCTACTAGCCACGATGGCTATGTTCTCCCTCCACTGTCAGAGGCAGAATACCACTTGCTGGGAATCGCAAGTGGGGATACATGCTGTTGCGCTCCGGTCCTGCATTTGGGGCTCCCTCCTGGGGTACCTGGTTAGCCACTGGGAGAACAGGATGTTGGACTCGATGGGCCACTGGCCTGATCCGGCAGGGCTCTTATAGGGTGGACCCAAACCCAAATGCACTTTCCCATTGAAAACCAGCCCTCCCAGCTGATCAAAGCCCGCTTCCCTGCCCCAACTTAAAAATGCATTTTCATAGTTCCCCCACCCAATCCCTGAAGCGAGCAGCCTCGCAACAATAAGACCTTACTTTTTCTAGTCTACATAATTATTCATGGGTGCAGAAGTAAACCCCCTCTCCCTCCCCCCACACACGGAGTCTCAACACGCACGGCGGCCTGCATGCTATTAATCGTCAGGGGGCTGTGCATTTCCAATGATAATTTCATTTCTGATCTGCCATCTTGATGTATTATTTACTGGAGCCGAGCAAAGGATTATTCCCCTACCCACCCCCGCCTGTTCCCCCGTCGCCATCAGCAGCACTTGGGATGCTTCAGAGTCTCCCCGCGGGGGAGCGGAGCGTCCGTTTGAAGTGGAGGAGGGGCAGCGAAGAGGAAAACTGAACTCCTCCGGTTGAGGACGCTGAAGCCGACAGCAGCAATTGCACTTGCGCCCGGAAACAGAGAATCTTCTTGGCATGAAGAAGGCCCCAGGTTTAGTCGCTGGGAGCATCCCCAAGTGGGGCTGGGAAAGGCTCCCTGCCTGAAATCCTGGAGAGCAGCTGCTGCCACCAGTCAGTGCAGATAATACTGCACTAGATGGGCCAAGGGTCTGAGTCGGTATAAAGGCGGCTTCCTGTATTCGGAAACTGCTCTTGACTGACTGCTCCTTTGTTAAAAGGATCTAGCTGAGAGATCTGGCCCTCCGGATGTTGCTGGCCTGCTGCTCCCATCATCAGTGACTCTTGGCCATACTGGCTGGGACTGATGGGAATTGGAAGTTCAACAGTGTCTGGAGGGCTGCAGGTTCTCCATCCCTGACCTGGCAGGTGAAAGAGGGGGAAATAACCTTTGCCTGCCAGCCAGAGTGGGCAACAGGCTAACCAAACAAGCAAGCACAGGAACTCTGGCAGATCAGATCAACAGCCTCTTTCATCCAATTCCACCCAAAACACTACCAGGAACATCAAAACCCCACAAGGCACAAAGGAAACAGCCCACCTCATTGCACACCCCCAGCAACCCAGTCTCCATAGGTACACTACCTCTGGATATGGAGGTTCTAGTAAGTGATTGTGGCAAAAAGCCATCTTAGATTGACAAATTCACGGTCAACAGTATCTCCTTTTATAGGTTCACAGAGCAAGCAAGGATTGCTCACATCCTCTGCCAGCAATCAACAGAACTTGTGCAATGTACTGGAGATATAAAGCCAGGCGCTGTCCACCACCCAAGAGAGAATATTTCCCAACATGCTAGAATCAAAACGGCTTTTTCCAAAACACACACAAGCGCAAGACTCATCAGCGGGGGGGAGAGAGCCAGGTTTCTATAAAAGACACTCAGCGAAGCACTGCCAGAGTGCCATCTATGGATCTGTGTGGTTCTTACTGTTAAAAATCATTAATGAGAAAGGTGTACCGAGGAGGCATTCTGAAGAGCAAAATGTCTGCTAGGTATGGAGAGGAAATCCCTGGAAAAGAAGGAGTGCGTCAGGGCTTGCGTGCCAGCCAGTCACAGAGACAAGAGGCAGCCAATCTGTCCGTGACCTGCCCAGCTGTGGACCTTGTAGGAATGCAGGAAGTTTTAAAAAATGCACTGCTTCTCTAAAACAGGAAAAGTAAAGTACTATTATCAGCTGCTAGAACAATAAAGAAACCCAACACACACACAGCCGTCTCTTGACCTTTCGGGAAGTCTAAAGTCTGCCTTGTTCTTTACCACAAGAGAGAGGGAGGGAATTTTGGGAGCAAAAACCAAACAAAACCCAGGAAATGGATGGAAGGAGAGGTAGCCAAAAATAGTTTCGTGGGAAAGGATGAGCCAGGAGGGAGAGGGGGAAGAGGTGACGGCACAAGCACACAACTCTGCCTGATCCGTGTGCGACAATTCCAGCGCCTGCTGGTTTTGGGGGGAGGGGAGTCGTCATCATGCAATTTCATGCACGTCTTCAAAGCTTTTAAAAAAATGTTTTTAAAGATGTTGTGTTTTAATGTACTTTATAGTCTGTTTTTATGATGTTTTCAAGTGTTTTCAGTGCTTTTGTTTGCCGCCCTGGGCTCCTGCTGGGAGGAAGGGCGGGATATAAATCAAATAAGAAATAAATAAATAAATTTCAGCTACTAGATGGAACAGTGATAGGGAATATTTTCCAGTCTGGGGGCCACATTCCCTTCTGGGGACCCTTCAGAGGGCCACATGCCAGAGGTGGGCAGGGCCAATTTTACACTTTTACAGTAGGCTAGTTTCTTGTAGGGAAGGGATCCTCTGGCGGTGCCACTTTGAACGCATTCCATCCACCTAACAGGCAGTATCTTTTCGAATAAATTATTTGTCCGCTAGCCATGGCTTTTACTGGTCCAGGTTTTTTCCCCGCCCCCAAAACATCAATATTAATATTGATATTTTGAAAGGAAAGTGTTTTTGCATCCTCCTCCTCCAGTATTATAGGCTTGGCTTGCTTGCTCCCCACTTGGAGCTTGGATTATTTGAGTGGAGGGGGGTGGCAGAGAGAGAGAGAAAAAAAAGAGAGAGCTGTACTGCTGTGCTGTGCGTGAAATCAATAAAAGAACAATATATTCAAGAGAACGTTCAAGGGGGAAGTCTCCAGTGTAGGGGGAAAGCCACTGAAGTTTGGAGCAAACAGGATTGCTCTGCAAAGATGGAGAATATGCGGACACCATTCAAAAATCCAAATTCAGCTGAATTCTCACCCATCCTTAGTTTCTAGACAAGCTCATGCACCCCGCTCTGTCCTTTACCCAGACCAGCAAGAGGCATTATCAGGAGTTCAAGGACCCATTCCAAGTAGGCAAAAACACTCAAGGAGAGTGTCAGTGAGGGGTGTGGCCTGGATCATCCCCTCCTACACAGAAACCAGTATGCCATGCTTCCCAGGCAGACATTTTGAGACTGGCGCCCACGGCACTTTCTCAAAATTCCAAATGCACCCACTGGTCCCAAAAGGCTGCCTACCCCAGGCTGCTCTATCACCCAGCCATCAAGCAGCTATCCAGTAAGAATGACTGCGGACATGGCCTTCAGAAGCATTGGCTGTGCAGGTTTTAATTTAATTGTGAATTAAATGATTTAAAGATTATTCTGCACATGGCTCTCAAATTTTGTTTTTGCTTTTTAAAAAACAAAGAACATCTGAAGTGCACCCACCCACCAAAATATAATACAGAGATTTATATGGCTCCGTCATTAATCAGAATTTATTGGGCCATGTAAAGGCATATTTATAGACCCGCCGAGGGGCTCTTAATTTGTTTAGGGATAAACAATTAATCACCCCCAGGAGTGGGATGCGGGGGAGGAAGCAGGAGACAGGGAGATTTTATGGCCTTTCGTTGTCAGGGAAATAATTCAAAAAATAGGTTCTGCGTGTAGGATCGGAAGGGATCAATAGCGACCAGGAGAGAGAGAGTGAAATAGCAGAAAGCATATATCTAGTTAAGCAGCAGCAGAAACCAGGAGCTCATACCACAGGGAGGGGCCCTCTTGTGTCCGGAGGGGGGGCTGGGGGAGAGAAGAGGGTCACAAATACCTGGATTCTTGATACTTTACTGCTGAACTCTCAAAACTTGAAAGATCGCAGGTTTAAAAAACCTGGCTATGAGCTACAAGCCCAACTCCTTCCCAGCCACAGACTGAGCTGCTGTGATGTCATGGCATGCTCACAAAAGCCCTTATGGTTCATGTTAGTTCAGCAGGAAAGCAAGTAGGATTGGAGGCAGGCATTAGGGCCAACTGGGGCATGGGAGAGAAGGCAGAGAATACTTCTGCTGAATTTCTCTTTCAATATCCCCTCACTTCACTCCATGGATCCTCATGCAACACACATGGATCCTCATGCAACACACATGGATCCTCATGCAACAACAGCAGAGGGAATGCTGTAAGTTCACCCACCGAGTAGATCAGGGATGAGGGGACATCTGTGGCACTCCACATGTTGTTGGACTCCAACCCCCCTCAATTAGCATGACCAATGGTCAGGGAGGAGGATGGGAGTTGTAGTCCAGCAAACTCTGGGAGGGCTGCCCGTTACCAGCCCTGAAACAAGATGGTTAGAATTTGGTCTGCAAGCAGAGTAAAACAAAAGGCTTAGGAGGAGAATTGCCAGAGTTCAAAAACTTGAAGAAATGCGAGCTTGGGGCCAAAAGAAAGTTGGAAGGGCACTCAGGTGGTCATCCAAACCAACCCCCAAATGGCCTATCCCTGAAAGGTGCCTGTCTGCCCTTCTCTTAAAAGGCCTCACGTTTTGAGCACATAGTTACAGCAAAATGCAATTGCACTGAACTCTGCACGTGCTCAAGAATACTCTTTTTTCAATTACAGGATGTCACGGAGCAGTGCAGTCCCACTGGACTCTGCACATGGTCAGCAATACTCATTTCTCCAGAAACTTCTCACACACTCCAGGGACTGAGTAATCCAAACAGCGAGGATGCCTCTCTTAGTGCACTGCCTGCCTCTCCCCCAAGCTATTAATAGATTCCAGGCTGCAACTTTTTGCAGTCTGCCTGCCCCATCCACATCTCAGCACCCTTCCATTCAGGAGCTATCAACTCCAAGCTGCAGTGATGGGAATTTGACCAGACTTGACAGCATCAAGCAGCCAGTAAAGGCTGAAGACGACAATTCAGTTACTTTCCATAACGAATTAAAATCGAAGCAGGCCTGCAACGGGGGCGGGTAGGCAAAACAGAGGTAGGTTACAGGGAAAGCCACAGCGCAAACATATATAATCCACATTAAAATCAGAGGGGAGGGAGCACACGACAGAAGCACAAGGATCAAACAAAGCGAAACTTCTCAGCCGACAGACATTTACCTCTTTCCGTTTTTTGTTTTTAAATAATGCATTTATTTTTAACCAGAAGGCAGCGGTTCAGTGCTATGAACTGATCGGCTGAGCTGGTTCATAAGAGAGGAGAGGAATTTCAGAAGCGGCCTTATACCAGGTGAGAATATCAGTTGCCTGGCATGGAGAAAGTGGGTAGATGTTTCTCTTCCTCTCTCATAAAAACTGGGAGTCGGTGGGCCCATCCGACGAAGATGAACGCGGGGAAATTCAGGAGACAGACAAGAGGGAGGACTTCTTCACACGGCGCCTCGTTAACCTACAGCTTTCGCTCCCACAAGAGGCTACCAACTTGGATGGCTTTAAACCGGGAGCAGGCAAATTCATGGATGAGGACAAGGCTCTCAGTGGTTACTAGCTGCGATGGCTACGCTCTCCCCTCCGCTATCGGAGGCAGCATGCTCTTGAACAACAGTCGCTGTGGGCCGCCAGCGGGGGAAGGGCTCTTGCGCTCAGCTCCTGCTTGTGGGCTTCCCAGAACAGGACTAGATGGGCCGCTGCCCTGATCCAGCACGCAGGCTCCTCTGATGTCCGATCGAGCTGACTATTGCCTGCTCCGGCTCGCTTCAGTGTGAAGGCCGGAATAGCTTCCGGGAACGCAGAGGCTGCAGCCGTCCCTGTTTTAAGGATATAGACCGTGGCACCGTACTCAGCTGGAGGCCCTCAACTTGTCCTCCATCCTGCATTGCCCACATCCTGCGCACGGATTGCTCCTGGCCTGAACAGATCAAATGCCGAAATCAATTCAGATCAGACTTCGCCCCCTTATTTTGAAATATTAGCTGGCGACGGGCAGGAGGGAATGGCACTGACGGGTGTGGGCATGCATGCGCTACTTATGGCACGAGGATGAAGGGCCACATGAGAAAGCAGCCTCCGGCGCAAAGACAAAAATGTACCTCTGGCCCCGCCCACCACTGGCACGCGGCCCTCGGAAGGCTGCCCAGAAGAGAAGGCAGCCCTCGAGGCTGAAAAATGGACCCCCACCACTGGTGCTGCAGGCGACTGGGGAAAAGATGTCTGCCTGAGAGCCTGGAGAGCCGCTGCCAGTCTGAGCAGACAATATTAGGCTAGATGGTCACATCAGTCTAACTTGGCATAAAGCAGCCGACTGTGTTCCTGTAATAAATCCAATCCATTGGGGGGGGGAGGATTAGTGCTGTGCGCAGTCCCATCACAGCGCACCAGGAGTGTGCACGCAATATGATGGACGGCTGAGGAGGAGAGAGAAATGAAAAAGAGGCAAGCAAAGGCATTAGCACATCAATAGCGTAGCCTGCGACCCCCATCAAGGCAGGCAAAGAGGCTTAATGAAATTTTAATTAGGCAGCCACCTTGGGCGCCGTCATTTGCCAGATCAGAACCTCCCCCCCTACTGCTCCAAAGGGAGAGGGGTCTTTCCCCTCACAAACACCATAAAGGAAGGAGTCCTCATGAGAGGTGTCTGAGGTCCTGCATCCCAATCGGTCCGGTCTGATCAGCACCTAAGCAGCTGTGATCGACTCCCCCCCCCCAAAAAATAAACAAAAGAGACACATTGCTGTCTTTCTCAAAGTGCCCCAAATTCACCATGTGTGATGAACTGATGTGAATTACTGCAATATTAATTTGGGGAAAGGGCCGCAGCTCAGGGGCAGAGCGTCTGCTTTGCATGCAGAAGACCCCGGGTTCAAGGGCTGAGAATGACCCCCGCCTGAAACCCTGGGTAGCAGCTGCCAGTCAATGCAGACAGTGCTAAGCTAGATGGGCCATTGATCTGGACTCCCCCCCTTTTCAGGTCCCCCCCAATGATTTTTTTCTACTTCTGCACAACAATGAGCCACCTACTCATCACTGCCTCTGTATCTAGCGGTGATCAGGCCACAGAGTCAGAGGCTTCAGGGGGACCCAAACGGGAATCCAGGTCAGGGCTCATTGGTGACTCCTGGAGATAAGGAGACTGTCGCCCCTGAGGCTGTTGAACAGGGACTCCTGAAGAACCTCCCAGACCAGCAGGGCCTACATGGCCAGAGCCCGGACAATCATGGGCACCTTTCCCTGAGCGTGAGGAGCTAGATGTCTCCCACGGCACGTCGCCCGGCCAGCAGCGTGTTTCCATTCTCTGGATTGCTCATTTTCCCAATCTTAAATTTGGTTCTCCACATTTCTGCAGCAATTTATAAAATTATTTAGGGGGGGGGAAACCCTCATGAAAATCCTCCAGCAGTTTTCTCCTAATAAATGCATGTTTCAACTTGCACATATTTGCAAGCAATTTCTCCTAACATAAACACATTTTCATGTGTTATTTTCACCAATATGTTCGCTTTGCGCACCCTTTCCTTAGTCTGGAGATATGAAAGGCCTCAGTCAGCTCCCAACCTTTGTCGGAGCAAGTGGTTCCCTTGGAGCTGTCCATGGTCTGGCATCCTTCAACCAGCCTTGCCACCTTCTCTGTGCAATCCGGCATCAGACCTGAACAAGTCACTTACCTACACCCCCTCCAGGTCATAGATAGTCTTGTTTGGGGCTACAAAAGGAACGGCACGCACAACGGAATATTGGAAATGGAAGAGCCAATTGCTTCTGTTGGCCCTGCTGTGATAACCAATTGATGGGGCATGGGTCCTCGCATGCCCCAAAGTTTCAGGGAACTTAGGGACTGAAAAGCATACCACCCATTCAAGACCTGAAATACACAATCTGGAATATTATGCCAAACGTTTTTTTCCCCTGGTTGCATTGTGTAGGGTACAGGTGAGGAACCTGTTTCTTCCAGCTGAGCCCCATGCTGGGAAAGAGAGAAGTGTTTTAAAAATCCCTGCACACAGAAATGTAGCATGTCAGGATACTGTCGGGGACGGCCCAACAACATTGGGAAAACCACCGGTTTCCCTGTCCCTGATCTACAAAGAGGTATTCTCTCCCTCTCCAGAGGGAATGCCTCTTCCAAATAAGAGACATTATTCCATCTTAATACGTTTTTTAATAATGTTTTTAACCCTTTTTAAAAGTTTTTTTTTAAAAAATGTTTTTAATGCTGTTTTGTCTTAATGTATTTTAAGATTTGTTTTTATGATGTTTTAAAGTGTTTTTAGTGCCTTGTTTGCCGCCCTTGGCTCCTGCTGGGAGGAAGGGCGGGATATAAATCTAATAAATAAATAAAATAAAATAAATAAATAAATAATAAGAATCTTGTGCATGCAGCAAGGAATACTACTTCTTAAATCGGGGATGGGGGATGCTATTGGACCTCTACTCTCATCACCTCTGACCATTGACCCTGCTGGCTGATAGAGTCCGACAACCAGTAGTGTAGTGGCAAATTCAAAAGTGCAGGATCGCGTCATGATAGCGACACCTTGGCCCCTCACAGCCATGCCCCGCTTTCCCTTGTCTGCCTTGCTCTCCGTGTTGTCTCCAAGTCCACACTACACCTCAACAGACATCCCTAGGAGCCAATGAGAATGGAAGGGGAGGCTGTGGGCTAGCTACTGAGAAGAGTCTTCTTGGGGACTGATTCACCTACTTTCACTCCAATTGGCTCCAATCAGCATGAAAGGCCAAAGACTCTTCTCCGTGGCTAACACACTCTCCTTTCATGATGATTGGCTTGTACATCGGGAAGTGGCTGGGACCCTGCACCCAAAAAGGTAAAGGGTCTATGACCCCCTGCAACCCCGTACAACGACATGCCTGCCAACAACATCTGGAGGGCCACAAGTTCCATGTGTCTGGCTGAGGACACTGGAAAGGGTAAGAATGTTTTTGTAAAGAAAAAATTAAGACAGCCACATTGTTATCAAGCTGCAGAAGAAGCGGCTGAGGGAGACTGTTCCGCCTCCCTTCCCTCAAAAGCAGCGCCTGCATTTTTAAACAGACACCCTGCCCCTCTTTCAACGGGAAAGGCCTGTTAATTAACCCCCAGGCAGGATTGAGAGCATCATTTGTAAGGCGATTAACATCATTCCCCCTCGCACAAAACACAGGCGTGCGTGAATGATCCTCTGCCAAGAGTCTCTCGCTCAGACAAAAGACAGGGACCCCCACGCACGATCCTCTGCCAAGAGTCTCTCGCTCAGACAAAAGACAGGGACCCCCACGTGCCCCCTTCTCCCAAGACGAGCAGCATGTGGGCAGGGAGGAGTTTGGGGGTGCCCTCCCCAATGGCCCAGCTCCACCCTCTCCTGGAGTGCTTTTGTCTGGCTAGAATGCGTCTTCGGACTGTGATGATGCCTCTCGCTTGCCTGCAAGGAAAACGGAGGGATACAGGCGGGTCTTGATTTCTGACCAGCTCGAAGGCAGCCGATTGTACAAAGGTTAAGCATCGCACCGGTTGCTCCACCCACTTTTGCCTCTGGCCCCAGCAACCCAGGCATGCGGCCCCCAGAAAGTTTCCATGAGTGAATGCGGCCTTCGGGCTAAAAAAAAAAGGGCTCCCTGTTCTTGATCTGATCAGGAGATGCAAGAGAGAGTGATCAGGGTCAGGTTTGCAGCCAGGAAAGGAGAGGTGGGGTTTTTTTTAAGCCTTCCCTCCCCCTAAGCTATGGGCACAACAAAAATGTCCTCCAGAGCGTGTTGCTGCAGGGAAGCAGCCACACAACTTTAGAGGCACAGGTGCAGGAGCTGGCCAGGAGAGGTGGCAACCCTGTTTTGGCAAAAAGCACAAGCATGAAATCGGCAGAGGTTCAACCCAGAGATGCACATTCTCCAGGATGAAACCAACATTTTTTTAAAAAGAAAAGACCACACTCTTTTGTTCTCCAGATCAACAAGGATTCTCACCAACCCTGGGACCCCTCAGTAAAAGGTGGGTTATAAATATTGCAATGCACACACACACACACTGCCCCGGGCTCCATAGTTGCAGTGGTGGCCAGCGGCTCCATGTCAGTGAGGTAGTGGAATCTGATTTGGGCTTTAGTCTGAACTTTCAAGGAGCTGTCCAAATAGCTGAACCCCCTTGGAAGTTTAGACCAAAACCTGGAGCGGATTCCACTGCCCCACCGACATGAAGCCACCAGCTGCCACTGCACAGCTGTGAAAAATTAGCGGCCAACATTTCCACTTTGTCACCAGGACAATCTCCAAAGGGGTAAAAGAGTCTGCTGCTGCTCACTCCCCCCATAGTAAATGTGTTAGCCTTTTGAGATGCCTCACAAGACTGTTGTGCTCACCCCATCACTGAGTATGAGCAAAGGATTTAGGGGTGGGGGGGAAGAAGCCTCCCCAAGTCATGATTAATTAAAAATAGTTATTTATATCCCACTTTTTAATCAGGAAAAAAAAAGATAGGAATTTTTAAAATACATAGAGTGACATGAGGGACTGGGAACAAAATATTGCACAAGGTTATCTTGCCCCCTGCCCAGTGTGAATGTTACTGTTCAGGGTGCCAGCCAGCTATGCCCTCCTCCAGGATACTCCATTCCATTCACACATTCATACGCCTAATATTGCAATGTTATTTGCATCCCCACTAAGAGGAGTGTTCCTCCTCAGGGTGCCAGCCATACCCTCTTTCAGGATACTCCATTCCACTCCCCCCCCCACACACACAAAGAGCTTCCTAGTGACATTCAAGAGCAACCAACTCCCAAGCATGGTGTCTTCTCATTTCCCCTCCCAGGATTTTCTCCTCCCTTCGCCTCTTCCCCACTTTTTAAACTTGCTCCTTGCTTTTTCTCTAAGGAAAAAATCTAACAAGAAAGCTTCGCTGGTGGAACACCAGCTCTGAACTTCCTGTTTGGAGATGTAGTACATCAGCTTGCCGTTCCATCAAATATTGTCAAGGTAGGCCTTCCGCAACCTGGAGCCGTCCAGTTGTTTCGTACTACAACTCCCATCAGCCCCAGCCAGCGACTAGTCTGACCAGCAGCAGCTTCTCAAGGTCTCGGGCAGAGAAGGCCCTTGGCCACCCCTCTTACTCAAGATTCTCGTAACAGGAGATGTCACAGAGCAAACCTGGACCCTTCTGAGGACATCAGAAGAGCCCGGACTGCTGGACTTGGCCAGTGGCCCATCTGCTCTGGCTTCCTGTTCTTACAGTGGCCAACCAGATGCCGCTTCTGGGAAACCCATAAGCAGGACCTGGGGGCAACAGCCACTCTCTCCACTTGTGATTCCCAGAGGCCTCCGACAGCGGAGGGAGACCACAGCCGTTGTGGCGAGTAGCCACCAAGAGCCTTCTCCTGCTGCATGAGTCTGCCTAACTCTCTTTGAAAGCCACCCAAAGCTGGTGGCTGTCACTGCCTCTTACAGGGACCAATTCCGGAGTTGAACTACGCGGCGCATGAAGAAACCCTTCCTTTCGTCTGCCCCGAATTCTTGCAACAGATTCCTAAACACAAACCCTGCACAATCTCCTCACTGGCCTTGCAAACACCTCCTGCTTCTTTCCTGACACTCTCGTCACCATCAGAACAAAGCAAGTGCACCCACAAGATGCACATGAACATGAAGAACCCAGGAGGCAAGCACGTTCAGCTGGAAACCTTGACACAAGTCAGGTCTCCTCGGAAGCTGGTGGAAATCAGTGGGGGTTTCGCCTCAAGCAAGAACACTTATGCCGCAAACCCGCAGAGACTAGGAGGCAGAGTACTTTTGCCTGTCTGCATGGTCTCAGGTTCAGCCCCCAATGGCATCTCCAGGTAGGACTGGGAACATCCCCTGCCTGAAACCCTGGAGAGCCGCTGCCAGTCAGTGTGGGCAATACTGAGCTACAGAGGCTTGCTATAAGACATGCAGAAGGTCACAGGTTCGATCCTGGCATCCCCAGGCAGGCCTGCGGGGGGGAAAAATCCTGGAGAGAGCTACTGCCAGCCGGTTGGACCAATACTCTGACCCTGGGTGAGCCATGTTCCTATTTGAACCCTTCATTCAAGCACCTGGAGCACTAGAATCTTGCTTTCTTTTCAAGAGCAAGGACCACACCTCTAGGGCAGAGCACCTGCTCTGCATGCAGAAGGTCCCCGAGTCATCTCCAGGTCCGGCTGGGAATGCCCCCTTGCCCCAAACCCTGGCCAGCCGCTGCCAGTCAGTGTGGGTATTCCTGAGCCAAAGGTCTGGCAAAAACTGTCCTTGGCTCAGCGGCAGAGCCTCTGCTTTGCCCACAAAAGGTCCCCGGTTCAGTGCCCACAGGCATCTCCGGGTAGGGCTGGGAAAGTTACTCCCTGCCTGCAGCCCCAGAGAGCTGCTGCCGGTCAGTGTCAACAACGCTGAGCTGGATGGACCAAGGGCCTGACTCGGTGGAAGCCGGCTTCCACTGTTCCTGAGCTTACAGCGGCTCTCCGTCCCACCCTGGGAAGCGAGCAGGCGGCCTCACTCACCTGCCAGGACCCGGAGGGGATCTCGCCGAACCTCCCGAGGCCGCCGACGGCGTAGCAATCGTGCAGGATGCGGCGCAGGGACTCCGAGCAGTGCCACAGCAGTCCGAAGCTCACCTCGCCGCCGCCTTCGCTGCTTCCCAGGGCGGCGGCCGCCACCACCACCCGCCGAGCGCCCCCGCGGTCCTTGACGATCCACGCCGGCGAGAGGAAGCTGAAGCTGCAGACGGCCACGAGGCAGGACGACAAGAGGACCCAGAAGCAGCCCACGCCGCTGAACATCCTCGGGAGAAGGGCGGCGGCGGGAGGCGGCCGGCCCAGCGAGCCCGTCGCGGAAGCGGCCGATGCAGCCGCCGTGCGCTCCCGCAACAGCAGCGCCGCCACCGCATCCACGCGCCCGGCCGCGGCTCTCTTCTTCTTCTCCTCCTCCTCCTTCTGGCGCGCCGGCATAGAGCGGGGCGGGGGGGAGCTCAGCAAGGCGCGCCCCCTTGCTGGCTCACCTCGGCCTCGGCCCCGGCGACGGAGGGGCACGAGACGAGGCCCGCCGGCCACACACACACGTGGCGCAGAGGTGGCGCTTTGGAGAGGTCCGGCGCGCCCTTGGGGAGGTTTGGCGAGCCCGTGCGCTTTCGGCGCGGCCAGCAGGTGCGCTCGCCGCCTCCCTCTCCCGCCGAGGGTTTTGCTTGGGCTTCGCCCCCGGTGGGCGTCTCCCTGGAGCCAGCCTCGGCGTCACGTGGAAGCTCGCCGGCAAAAAGAGGGGGGCGGCCCACCGGCCCGCCCTACCCAGCGCAGCTTTCCCAGCTCTCGCCGGGACGCAAACTCGGAAGAGGCGAGGACGCGAAAAAACCTAGGGAGAGCCTGCGGCTGGATCGGGCCAGAGGGGGCCCATCTCCTGCGGCGTCCCGTTCCCCCAGATGCTCCAATGGGAAGCCCGCAAGCCGGGCCGGAGCGCAACTCTTCCCACCGGCAATTCCCAGCAACTGGCGTCCAGAGACATCCTGCCTCCGACAGCGGGAGGACAGCACAGCCGTCGTGACTGGTAGCCGCTGATGGGGTCCGTTTAGTTCTGCGCCCTGTTCTCCCGGAGGCGAATCAGCGGTACGACAACGGCGCCAGTGACCTCGGGAGGTGGTGGGCTCTCCAACACTGGAGACCTTCAAGAGGCAGCTGGACAGCCGCCTGTCGGGGATGCTTTCATTCGGATTCCTGCATGAGCAGGGGGTTGGACTGGATGGCCTTACAGGACCTCTCCAACTCCAAGGTTCTGTGATTCCCCCGCCCCCATGGGAAGCCCGCAAGCAGGACCTGACCGCAACTCCCCGCTTGCGAGTCCCAGCAACGGGCATTCAAGGGCATCCTGCCTCTGACAGCGGAGACGGAACAGAGCCATGGTGGCTGGTAGCCACTGACAGCCTTGCCCTTCAGGAACTGGTGGAATCTCCCTTTAAACCCACCCAACTTGGTGGCCAGCCTCTGCGAGCAAATGCCCCGAGTTTAACTCTGCCCTGTGTTGCAGAAGCCCTGTCCTGTCTCTCTCCTGAATCTTCCAACATTCAGCTTCATTGGATGTCCACCAGTTCTAGTGCTAGTAAAAAAAACTTCTCTCTGTCCACTTTTTCCAGCCCAGGCCTGATTTCATATACGTACCTCTATCACCCCCCTTGCTCCCCTACTCTTCTAAACTAACAAGCCCCAGTTGTTGTGACCTTTCTCTTTCGCCTGCCTTCCATTAAAATGCCAAGGCACGCTTTGCTTTTCCGTGCACACATGGCAAGAGGTGCTTTCAGGCACCCCCTTACTTGCGAGAAAGTGCAACAGCTCCCCCTAGGTATTTTTTTTATTTGAGAGAGGCTGTAAATGCACTTTTTTAAAAAAGGGAGCGGGCATAGGGGACGTGTTTCCCAGTAAAATGTTTGGATTTCACATTGGCAGCTCACTCCTGGGTAAATTTACTCAAGAAGTCATTGGGCTTGATTTCCAGCAAGTCAGCATAGGGTTACAGTTTGGGGGTGATATCTAGTGTTAGGCATATTGACAGTAGACCCATTGGGTTGGATCCAACATTAATCATGCTCTAGAGCAGCCTTTCCCAACCAGTGGGCCTCCAGATGTTGTTGGACCACAATTTCCATCTTTCCTGACCATTGGCAATGCTGGCTGAGGCTGATGGGAGTTGTGGTCCAACAACATCTGGAGGCCCACTGGTTGGGAAAGGCTGCTCTAGACCCATTGCAATGAATGGACATGACCAACGTAGGCCCCTTCATTTCAATGGGTCTTCTCTGAAGAGAATTGATTGGAAATCAACACTTAGCTGCAACATTTCTTTTCTTAATTAACTGTTGTTTTTCATTTTTGAGGTTTCTAAACCTCAAATTAAACAGCAAATTTCATATTAGAGGTGCACTGCTTTTGGACATGGAGGCTCTACTTAAATTTAGCCACCCTTATGGACACCAACAAGAGCCAGTGTGGCATAGTGGTTAGAGAGTCGGACTATGACCAGGAAGACCGGGGTTCGAATCCCCACACAGCCACAAAGCTCCCTGGGTGACCTTGGGCCAGCCACTGCCTCTCAGCCTCAGAGGAGGGCAATGGGAAACCCCCTCTGAATACCGCTTACCATGAAAACCCTATTCATACAGTCGCCGTAAGTCGGGATCGACTTGGAGGCAGTCCATGGACACCAACAGGTCTCTCCCTTAGCACAGGTCCAATCCCCTTTCAAAACCATATCAGCAAGTGGCCACACCCCTAGGAAGTGGGTTTGGGTTAGGGTTACCATTGGGGCAGGTAGGGCAGAAGGCAAGGGAGCCCAGCAGTAGGCGGAGCCAGAGGCAATGACTGGTGCAGCCAGAGCCAATATCAGGTGGAGCTATCCACTGACTGGTTATAAGAAGGCAGGCAGGCGGGTGCTGGCTGAGGTTGGTGGGGTAGTGCCCAGTTTCCCTAACGGACCAGCCTAGGGCAAATGGAGCACCCTGGAGAGCTGCTGCCAGCCAGTGTCGACAATATTGAGCTAGATATACTGATGGCCTGACTCAGCAGAAGTTTCCCTGCTATATCCCCTACCAACTCTACCACTGTTAAAAAAGTGCACCAGGAAATGAGAAAATTTACACACACACACACACACACACACACACACGCGCGCACGCACGCACACGCACGCACGCACGCACGCACGCACACACACACACACACACACACACAGAGAGGGAGACAGAGAGAGAGACAGAGAGAGAGAGACAGAGAGGTACACCAGGAACAGATCTGGATCAGAGAGAGGGAAAAGGCAAATAAAAGTAATTTTGGAACTTAGCCTTTGCGTTATTTATAAATAACCGGGCATAGGATTGAGTTTGTGAAGATATCGCTGAGCAGGTGAAGCTTCACCTTGCAAAAGAGAAGTTTTTGAAGGTGATTAAATTTGCAAAGAAGGTGTCCAAGCGCCCCCTGGTGGTTTTTTCAGGAGAACAGTTTGGGATGCTGAAAAAATAAGACTGGCCCCCAAAAAGGTGATTAGTTATTGGAAGTTGAGGCTGCACTCCATGTCCGTCCCAAGACATTTTGCTGTCCTGGAGAGCTGCTACCAGACAGTGTAGACAATACTGAGTGAGATGGACCAATGGTCTTACTCAGTATAAGGCAGTATCCTATGCCCCTAGGATGCATAGTCCCTGAGGCTGGTCAAGTCATTTTGACACCTCAAGCAGAAAATACCACAAGTGCCCCTACCTGGGAGTAAAAACACAACAGTAATAAATTAAACAAAATAAAAATTTGCTGTGCTTTCATGACATCAGCTGAAATCAGTCTAACTGCCTCCAAGGTAGACTACAGCAATGCATTGTACATGGGGCTGCTTCTGAATACTGTTTGGAAACTCTGGCTGGTGCAGCACCCACAAGCTAGATTGTTAACTGTAACAAAGAAGTGTGGGAACATATAACACTGGTTCTGCTCTGATTGGACAGGCTGCTAATTTGTGCCTGGGCCCAATTCCAAGTGCTGGTTTTGACCTTTAACGCCTTATACAGCTCGGGACCTCTTTATATACCTAAAGGGCCACCTTTCCGCATTGGAACCTGTCCAGACCCTGAGATAGTCACCTGAGGCCCTTATCTGTGTGATGAAAGAACGGAGCCTTTTCTGTAGTAGCTCCCTGTTTATGGAATGCTCTCCCTAGGCAGGCCCTCCTGGAGCCAACCTTGTCTTCGTTTCAGTGCCAGGCAACTATGTTTTTCTTTTCCCAGGCATTTGGGTAGCACCAGTGCTATGGCTGCACAGTAAAATCTGTGTGGGTGTGTACAGCACCCGAAACTCAAACAGATGCCACAGAGCTCCCCGCTGTCTCCTCCTCCGCCAGCCCCGCCGGCTTCCCATGACTTGGATTGCTCCGTAAGGCCTCCTGATAAGTTGGTATCTGTAGGAGGGCCTCGCCTTCAGAGCGCAGTGATCAACTGGGTATATAAGGAATAGGACGGTCTTTCAGGTATCCTGGTCCCAAGTTGTATAGGGCTTTGTACACCAAAACTAGAACCTTGAACTCAGCCTGGTAGCAAATGGGTAGCCAGTGCAATTCTTTCAGCAGCCAGGTGACATGTTAGTGATACCCTGCCCCAGTGAGCAGTCTCGCTGCCGCATTTTGCACCAGCTGCAACTTCCGGACCAACCTCAAGGGCAGCCCCACATAGAGCACATTACAGTAATCCAGCCTGCAGGTTACCAGTGCGTGGACAACAGTAGTCAGGCTATCCCGGTCCAGAAATGGCCGCAGCTGTCTTATCAACCGAAGCTGGTAAAAGGCACTCCTAGCCACGGAGGTCACCTGGGCCTCTAGCGACAAAGATGGATCCAGGAGCACCCCCAGACTACAAACCTGCTCTTTCTATGCAAAAAGGTATCTATGTCTATTATACATATTGTTGCTGTAATAATATCACCTACCTCACAGGGTTGTTGTGAGCATAAAATGAAGAGGGGGAGAACCATGTACACCAATATTGAGCTCCTTGGAGGAAAGGTGATATATAAATGTAACATATTATTATTAAATTTATGTCCAGCCCTTCCTCTCAAAGAAGCCAAGGGCGGCAAACCAGAAGGGATAAAAACAATAAAGCTATGTTAATAACCATAACATAGTATAATTATAGATCATACAGAGAAGTTCGTATATTATAGATTCTATAACATCTATACAGGCGCATCAGGGTTCGCTGTATGACGGCAGGTTAGGGTTTTGCCCTTATCCAAAATGTCTGAAGCAGAACCGCTTCTAGCGAGGGACGCTTCTTCCCAGTCGAGAGCGTCGTTCCCTTACACAAGATGGCTGCCTTGAGGCTTGGGACGGCTGGGAGGGAAAAAAAAAACTTGCCCTCTCCTAAGATGGCCGCCGGGCCGCTCTCTTGGGTGCCGCGCCCTCATCCAAGGTGGCTTCCTCAAACACACACAGACGCACATCTCAACAGAAAAGACGGTTTTCCCGCGCTTTGATTGGCCGTCAGCCCTCCCCGACGCCAAGACGGCCATGCCGCTTGAGGGCAAAAGCAGCCGGCCGGTTACCGTTGGCTGTTGGCTTCCCCCCCCCCCCGCGCGGTTTTAAATTACCCGAGATGCTCCGCGAGGCCTGTCCCCTCCTCAACCGTTCGACCCCCGGAAGAAGGAGCTTGCGCGGCGGTTGTTGCCAACATGGCGGCTGCCTCCTCCGTCGTGAGGGGAGCGGGAGGCGGCGGCGGCGGCACCGGAGGCGGCGGTGGTGGTTGCAGGAGGAGCAGGAGGAAGGCGCTGCCCCAGGAGCCCTGAGAGGGAGACGGGACCGCCTTGGCCTCCACGACGCCTCCCTCTCCCCGCGCCGCCATGTCCTTCTTCAGGAGGAAAGGTAAGCCAGGGTGGGGGGAGGGGTCGCCGGGAGGTCAAAGGGGGCGGGGCCTCCGTAGTGAGGAAGGGTCTGCCGG
Source organism: Rhineura floridana (assembly GCF_030035675.1). NCBI lineage: Eukaryota > Metazoa > Chordata > Lepidosauria > Squamata > Rhineuridae > Rhineura > Rhineura floridana. Next base: position 17,446,795 of record NC_084500.1, on the reverse strand, counting down.
AGGGAAATGGGGTGTCTGTGGTTCCGTGTGAGGAGGGGGCTTAATTAAAGGGGTTTTTAAAGGGGAATGGGGTGTCTCTCTTAGGTGGGGGGGAAAGGGGGCCTCTGATTCCGTGTGTGAGATGGGGGGGTGGAGGGGGAAGAGGAAGGGGGTGTTCCTGAGTGGGGGGAGTAAGAAAAGGTATATTTAAAGGGGAAGGAGAATGGGATGTCTGTCATAGTGGAGGGGAAAGGGGGTGTCTGTGATTCTGAGTGTGAGGAGGGGGCTTAAGAAAAGAGGGTGTTTTTTGTCGGGAAGGGGAATGACTGTTTCTGAGTGGGGGGCGCACAGTAAGGAGGGAGGCTCTTTGAGGGGAAAAGGGGGTGTCTGTCTTCCTGACTGTGAAAAAGGGACTTAATAAACCAAGACTTGAGGGGTGAGAGGAATGGGGCTGTCTTTCCAAGTTGGCACAATAAGGAGGGGGCTTTTTGAGAGTGAAGGGGTGTGTGGGTCTGTGTTCCTGTGTGTTGGAATAAGGAGGGGGGATTGGAAAGGGGTGGTGTGGTGCTGGTGTTCCTCTTTGGGGGCACAATGAAGAGGGAGGGGGCTCTGGAGGCTAAAGGGAAGTGGGGAGGTTTAATAAAAGGGTGGTTTTTTAATGTGGGGGTACACAAGCATCGAGGCTTTGGATGGGCAAAGGGAGAGGAGAGAAAAGGGGCTGTGTCCCTGGGGGGGTACATAAAGGAGATTTTGTGATGCTGAAGGGGTGAGGTGCTGTGTGGTCAGCTAAGGGAGAGGAGAGTGGCTGGGTGCGTCTGTATTTCTGATCATGGGGATTACGTGCCCTCCGAAAGGGGGTGTCTTTATGTCTTTGGCTATAACAGGCAGGCTGTACGTGCGTAAGTGGTCTGTGTGTGCGGAAGTGTTGCAGTTGGAGGGTGTCTTTGCAACTTGGCGGGTAGATTGGTCTGGATGCACAAGTTGGGGGGGGAACTTGGGGAGACTGGGGTAAACATGGGGTTGGAATGGGAGCGCATCAGTGATTTGGATCAATGGGGGGGTTGGGGATCTGTGGCAGGAGGAGGAGCAGATGTTTGTGACTGGGAACTGGTGGTCTGAGCAAAGGAGGAGTTTGGGGCAGCAAAAGTCGATGGCCTGCCTTTGGGGGGACTTTGGTTGGCTGTTTGGGGGAACAGAATTAAAGCAGCGATCAGGAATGGGCTTGTGGGTGTTAAAGGGATGCTAGTCTGGGAGTAAGAGAAGTCAGAAGGAGACATTGTGGCTGGGTCGGTTTAGCTCCATTGGACCTGTGTCATGGGGAATACAGAAACTGGGTAGAGATGGGAGCAGCGGAATCCAAGGAATGGGGTGTCATCCTTCTTTAATTCCCCCGCAAAGCAGCCCAGACAGCCGAAGGGGGCAGGATAAGGCTTTTCAGCTGAACAGGCCACTGAAAGTGTTTGAAGTTCCCTCTGAATCAGCAGGACGCTTCAACTCCGGCCTTTATCGCTAATTTGTCTCCAAACACGCCCAGCACCATGCACCAGGGCACACGTGAATGTCCTTGAGCACCTTGGTTTTTACTCTTGGCGCCTGCAGCAGTGTGCTTTTGTCCCTGAACTGTGGGATCCTGGTGGGGTTAGCATTGAGCTGACTACTTCGAAATGCTAGGATAATTAGCAGCAGTCAAGCTTGAATGAATTATAGTCAATGAATCAAGACAACAAACAGCCATGAAACAAGGAGCCACTTTATAATTGCTTCTTCGTTAACTAGAACAATTTCCTACAGCTTTCCTAGCCTGTAGACTTAAAACCTGAGGCTGCGTGTCTGAGGAGGTTGCATTCATGTTAGGGATTCAGCTTCTCTCTAATTTGGAAGCAATCCTCAGTTTAATAATTTGGATTGCATGATTTGAACTGGTGGTTCATCTGCAAAGGCTTGACAGTGACTGGCTTAGAACTAGCAAAGCGATATTTGCAATTGCATAACTTTGCGTGGCCACGGGGAGAGATTATCCAAAGCCATATATGCAAAGCGAAAAATATTTTCAAGTTCAATAGTAAGTTGTTAAACAAAAACAATTGCAACATTGTGGGGAAGGTTTCTGTATTATGTAATGCCTATAGTGTAACTTGAGATGTTTTCTGATTGTCTATTGTGTTAAAAGAGACCAAGCACCCTAAGGAAAAAAAAAGGGGGCCGAGTCCTTTCTAGAAGAATTTCGGAGACATGACTTCTACAGAACAAGGCAGGTGGTGTTGCTGTGAAATGTTGGTAGTGATGGATTCAGGATCCTCCTTCTTGATCCTTTTTTTAAGAAGAGGATTTATGACTTATAAGGCCTTTTCCAGGTCTGGTCAGCCCACTGTGATAGGAAACCTTCCTGTGTCAGCTTTTGGTTGTGTTCGGCTGCCAGAACCAGGTTTTTAACTAAACGTTTTTCATTCTTCAGTGCGGTGTTGTGGATTTCAGGCTTTTACATATTGCTTAGCCTTGCTAACGTTACTGGTGGTGGAGTGTGTGTTTGCTTGTAGAGATAAGACATGATACAAACATGATGAATACACTTTCATCAAGACAGTAGAAGTTGCTGGTTATCAAGTATGTTTCACAGTTGTGAGGATGGCATTAAAATATCTCTGTCCAGATACGTGCTGTTAAGCCCTCATATTTCTGGGCTCCTACTGGGAGGAAGGGCAACATATAAATCTAATTAATAACAATAATAATAATAATTTTTCCAAAGAGAGTACAGGAGAAATATTACAGAACGAGGAAATAATGAAATGCGCCTGTTAGCATTTTCTGAATTGTGTTGATAAAGTTGTGGATTGCATAATGCACATTTCCTCTTTGTGTGTTAGACTTTTGATGGGGATTGTTTCCCTGTTACAAAGCAGTAGTCCAACTGATTTTAAAGTGTGTGGCTTTTTGTGAGAGTCAACATCTGATGCGCGGGCTAACTTTTTCTGTTCAGCACATTCATGTGCAGTGGCCTTGTCTTAACAGACACAAACCCTGCACTGAAAATGGCTATTTTGCTTCCCCTGCCCCACCCTTGCTAGCTGCTCCCCACTTATGGAATTCCCACCCCTGTGGCCAGCGTAGGCATCACACAGCCTGTCTTTTCACCAGGGCAAAGAAGAGAGAAAGCTGTACATTTCCTTCCTAGGGTGTGGTGTCTCCATTTTTGCCCTTTATTGTATTTAAGGGTGACAGTGGCATGAACATCAACCAGGGTTCTTTAACAAACTCACTCCCTGGTTCACAAATCTCTGTATAATTTCTGTATATAAGGTTGCTGTTCTTCCTGTGCCAGTTTCTGGAACTTTGCTAATCTCAAGTGTTTTCCTGAAACACCATTGCGAACTTTTGTGTTTTCAGGAATAACACAATCTTGACGCTCAGGTTAGCCGTGCAACTTGCGTTCTGGGATCAGTCCCGAATGGTTAGGATAGGAATCCCAGAGTAGGCATTATAGGGCTTGCATGCCATATCTGACCCACCAAGACTTTGCACTTGACCTCTGGTCACTCATTGGTGCTCTGCCCTTTCCAGAACAGGGGAAAAGAACCAAAAAAATCTGAAGGGAAATGTTTGGTGTCTGGGTGCTCTTTGCTGAGACACCTACTCTCTGTGCAGTGATCTTTGCTTGCTTTTAGCCCTGTTATCACCCAGGACAAGAAAGCGTTGCTCAGATACTTGATAGCAAAGCGGCAGCAGACTTGAGGCGGGCATAAATGTGGCACCTGCTTGGTGGCACCCAGAGTTTTCCTAGGAGGCATCTCTAAAGCCAAAACACCCAGAGCTGTTGGACTCTAAACACAAGGCGCTGCAACTGCAAAACGAGTTTGGCGCCTGGGCAGCTGGTGACAGTGGCATCCCCATTGCCCTCCTCCTTAGGCGTTCTGCTCCTTGATGTCGGCCCAGAGTCAGAATTCAGACCCCCCTGCATTTTGGAGCCAAGATACCCACCGAGAGCTATTATACACTGCAGCCTGCCTTGGGAATGTATTGCTTCAGAATGCAGGGGGCACGGGTGGAGGTAAGTAAGCTTGAATGCCTCCCCATGTCAAAAGTTCCCTGTACACAGAAAGCAAGCCTCTCAGGAAGGAATGCTCAGTTTGAATCCTCCTTTTTACGCTAGAGTTCCAACAGGCAAGGATATTCTGTTTCTGCAGGGAAGCTGACAGCCATGTGATCCTCCCCCTCCGGTCTGAAGGGGTGCAATCCAGGAGGAGCTGTTCCATGGCATAATTCTGGAAAAAAACAATACTTTGGCTCCCTGCCTAGGATAGACATCTGTGTGAGGCTCTTTGTGACAAAACCTCTGCTTTCTTCCAGCCTAATGGGATGCCATCGTAAAGAAAGTGTTGTGAGACTTCCTCTTTTCTTAAAGCGAGCTTTCAAGTCATCCAGCCCTTCTGCTTCTGCAGGCTGAGAGATTCAGGACCATACCGGGTGGGGCAGAGCGAATCACGGCTGCTTTGACAGGCTTGATAGTGACCTGAGTTATACCTTCTCCTTTCCTTGACGGAGAAGGGGGACGTTTTAAACCTAAATATGGGAAAACTTGTTGGTAGGCTTCATGTTGCCAGAAGGTGCTTTGGGCACACAGCTGTATTCCTTTACAAATTTATTATTTGTTTGTTTGATTTATATCCCACCGTTCCTCCCAGCAGGTGCCCAGGGCGGCAAATGCATCAGCATAGAGAAAGGCAGGACTGTAACCCCAGGTATCATCTGGGGCTTTTTCAGAAACGTTGGAGGACCGAACAGGGTTGACAAAAGTCAAAATTGGGAGGCATTGTAGAGAGATGCCTCGGCTGAGGAGCTTAAAAAAAAAAAGCTTTGTGCCTCTTTTATTTCTTTGCCACATATATATGCCACCCAATAGCAATGTTCTCCAGGCAGTTTCCAGTATAAATAAAATATTAAAATGCAAAAAAATCTACCGTAACAATACAGTTGTAGTTTTAAAGTAATTAAAAAAAAAGATTTTAAGAGATCTTAAAAAGCCTGATGGGGGGAGGTCTTTGCCTGGTGTTAAAATGACTCCATAATAGGCTTCAGGGCAAGTCTCTAGATAATTGGATATTGAAAAGTGTGAACCAGCAGACAGAACTGACCGGGTGAAGTTTTGAAATGTTGACTGCCAGAGTCTTCAAGGAAACAGGAAGACAAACCTGCATTTGGGGATTACTAAAGATACAAGCCAACCACCTGATTAAGGAAGAGATGCTCACTGAGCATTAAGAAGCCTAGTCCATTTGTTGTATCTTTCACATACATTTTTAAGTTGGGGAGTGATGCAGTCTTTTGAGTTTCACAGAACACTTTATATAGCAGAATGTTTCTGAGCATCTTAGCTTTCATGGCCCTTCACTACTCTGTTTGGGCCTAATGAGGAAAATCCGACTTCTTTGACATAGCCGTAGATATTCGAAGCAGTCTCTGTTTTTCAATATGATTTAGGACCCCAGCACTAAATCTAGTAGTAATGCCACTGGCTGTATTTTGGATGTCTGCAAGTAAGTGAGCTTTCTGAATCAACAGGAAGTCTTATCTGCTGCACAACCGTAATGACTTAAGAGACACACCTAGGAAAGTTAAGCACAGCAACTTCATATCTCCTGTTCTTTGGGACCAACCTGCCAGCCCGCGTTTGCTAAAATATCCACAAAGCTTGCTTTGCTGGCCCACAGAGACATTTGGAGCCACCTTGCTCACTCATGCCTATGGGAGATGAATGGTGTGGAAGGAGAGGGAGCAGAGAGCAAACCTTCCCAGCCTGTGCACCTGGAAGTGATTCCTGCTTGCCACTGGCAACCAGCCTAGCAGACATTTCCTTTTCTACAGCATGTATTAATACTACCTGGAGGTTTTGTGATACTTTCCTCAGGGTGGATAGGCTGAGAGTCTGCAGCTACCTATGGGTGGTTCCCTGTGTCAATGGTGAGTGCCTTATTTGACAACCTTAAACAACAGTGGGTTGCATCCAGTGATAGTCATGCTCAGAGTGGGCCCATTGGAATTAATGGGCATGACGAGCAGATCCATTCATTTTAATGGGTCTGCTCTGAACGGAAAGTTGGATGCAACCCACTCTTTGTTGTAGTGGCAACTTTACTACAGTATGTGCAAATCATTCATTTGTCTCCTGCCACCCTTCCTCTTAAAGGAGCCCAGGGCAGCAAAATGTAGCCGGCGTCTGTATTTCCGGCTTGGGAGCCCTCTCGTGCTTGCGGCTGGCAGCAATAACAGAAATGTTTAGGTGTAACCAGAGGTGCAGGCGGCCTCAGGTGGTGACACGAGTGACGTTTGTGTTCCTGGCAGGAAGGTAGTAATTAGGAAGACATAAGACAGCAGCATCTACACGGGGGAGGTTGGGAGAGAGCCAGCGTGGTGTAGCCATCGGGGTGGGAGGACCCGAGTCCAAATCCCCATGTAGCCGTGATCCTTGCTAGGTAATGGACTATTCACACACACTCTCTCAGCCTAACCAACCTTGCAGGCTTGTTATGAGGATAAAAGGGGGGCACCCATGACAGCCACCCTGAGCTCATTGGAAGAAGGGCAGGTTATAAATGGAATAAGTGCATAATTGTTTAGTTTCAAGCAGTTACCAGAAGAAATAACCCTGTGAAAATCACGGAAGAAGGGAAACTCCACAGCGGGCTGCAGAAGGAGGTCCCAGGTTCAACCCCTGGCATCTCCATTTAGAAACAAAACTGCAGTGTTCAGATCAGGGGCAGCCAATGTGGTGCCCCCCGATGTTGCTGGACTCCAGCGCCCCTCATCCTTGACCATTGGGCAAGCTGGCCGCTGAGAGTTGGATCCCAGCAACATTGGGAGGGTGCCATGTTGGCTACCCCTGGTTTAGGTAACTGTTTACATCTGGGGCGGGGCACCTTCTTAGCAAGACCCTGGTCATAAATACCTCACCAGTGTCTTATGTCATGCCCATCAGGCTGTCCAGGGCCTGCATAAGGGACTGCAACTTGAAAGCTCTGGGTTGCTGACGTCAAGGTTTGACTTGCCCAGCTTCTAAAATGAAAATGCAAACCTCAAGCAAAAAAGTGCTGACTTGACAGGATGTGGGCCTAGCACAGGATGCTTGACTTAAACTGCAAGTGCCCCGTCACAGTTTTGTGAGAAAGTGTCCCGCTCAAAATCTTCCGATCCGGGATAGGGGCTTTGAAAAGGGTTCATGGGCAGAGAGTTTGCCTGTGAGGTGCATCGCTTGTGTAGCTCTTTCAGACACGGAGCATTCCTCGGTGACCTCTTAATTTTCCGTCAGCAAAATCACAATGTTGCTGCTTCATCACCAGGTGGCTTATGGGTTTCAGTGCTCCTGTTAGAATTGCCAACTGTCAAAAGTCTTAGCCTTGTGGATCAGATCTTGGGTGTGTCTCCCCCCCTCACACCTCAATAATACATGTGTTTGAGTGGCAAAGCACATTGTCACACAGCAAAGAAAGATTAATTCTAGTTGGGTCAATGCCTTGTTGAAAGGGTGCTCAGCAACGCTTATTGCTACAATGTTTCCCTGTCAGATTTGTTAATTTTATCTGTGTCAGTAATGGGACAGCCCAAATAATAATTGATTGATTGATTTTTATTTACGGGCATAGACCAAACTGGCCCGAATAATGGTGTAAAATATGCATATAATATACTGAAATCATTTACATATGCTTAGATTTGCTTAGAAGATGCTTACGGTTTATTGAAATAGTTTATAAAATCTGCTTTACGCATAAGAGCCAAACAGTAAAACAAGAGTAGTTTGAAACTGTAATTTTCCTGAAAAACAACTAGAACCGACATAGAGATAACAGGTCTGGGCAGACAGCCAATATGTCATGTAATTTGGCAATATGAAGCAAGAGGAAATCCTTATATGGTGAGGTTAAGCTGACTAGTGGAGGAAGAAAGACTCACCAGGAGTATCTGATGAGAGCCTGATGAGAAGTAGCAAAAAGTAGATAAGACCACGGGAACACGCCTTCCCTTGGAAAAGAAAGTGTATAAAAGGCCAGGTTTTATAGCACCCAGGACCCTCAGCTCTGCGGGAGCGGGAGGCTGAAGAAAGCAGGAGAACCATCTATTCCATCCATGACATCTGATGGGTGATATATCTTGACATGTATTTCCAAGTATTTTGTAATTTTGGCTCTGTGATATGACTTAGAGTTTAACTCAGTCCTTCAACTATTGTAACTTGTTTTAATTAAGATGTGCCTTCAGAGTCCTATACTTTGTTAAATGGATATCCAGCCACTTTTTTCGTGCTTTATTTACGTGTGTGTGTGTGCATATATATGTGTATGTGTTTCTGCAATGATGGCTAAGGCCACCTAGAATACATTTTATAAGTTGTAGTGTGCAAGATATAAATAAATAACAAATATTATAAAGACTGTTCTTCTGTTTGAAGTCTGACTCCCAAATAGAAAACTTCTGGTGCCTCCCAAGACTCAAGAGTGGGGTCTCCTCTATTCTCCGCCTACACTAGATGACTGCTGTGGATGACCTGTGAGCTTAGGGGACCTAATGTTTGACATATAAGGACTCTGTGTGGACACGGAGGAAGGAAGCAAGCAAGAACCCTTGACCCTATGCATTACTGGCAAGGGGGCTAGTCTTGCCGGTAACGCGTGTGTGTGTGTGAGAGAAATGCAGGGCTGAAGAGCAGCAATTAACCAGAATAAAATAATGAAACTGTTTTTTTCTTGCATTGGTTCAGCTCATGAGCCAAACAAGATTAGGTCTTTGCTAGCTTCAGAGTTGGAATGTGGCTCTCCTCCTCCCTTTCTTATCTCAGGGGTGGGGGATTTTCAGCCTGAGGGATGCATCCCCTCATGGCCAGAAGCCAAGGTGGGTGGGGCTAGAGGTGGATGTGGGCAGAGTAATGGCTGCGACTCTTTAGCTCTGTACAGGGATGTTGACACTCCTTACACACACATACGTCCTGTCTGCAAGATGAGGATAATACTGGTTTACCTTACCACAAATAAGACAGAAACATGTACTGTATTTGTAGCCCACTATCTAAGGTGCTCAGGGCAGTATCTGCTGGGGAAGAGCCACAGCGCTGTGATACATATTATTATTATTTCCGCTTCTATCCTGCCCTTCCTTCCAAAGGAGCTCAGGGCAGCAACATGAACCTCCCTGGACCCTTTGGTCCAGCCCTGCCTTCGATCATCTTCTGAGGCCCGTTTCCGGGGGGGGGGGCAAGGGCGGTAAGGGAGAGGGCCTTTTCAGTTGTGGCTCCTCATCTGTGGAATGCACTCTCCAGTGAGGTCCGCCTGGCCCCTTCACTGACATCTTTTCGGCACCAGGTAAAGACATACCTTTCCCCCCAGGCTTTTGATGGGCTGAGATGATGTTTTTGCTGTTAGGGTGCTGCCAAAGTTGTCTGGCTGGGGGGGGGGGCAGAGAGGGGGTTTGCGTTAACAAATTGTAGGTGCTTGTCTAAATTCTTCTTTCTAATTGTATAATGTATTTGCATTATGTTTTTAAATGTGTTGTATGTCGCTTGGAAACCTTTGGGTAACAAATGACTAACAAGTCTAAATAATAATAATATTAATGCACTTGCTTTTGCATGGGAACAGTTCTGGGTTCAATTCCTGGCATCTAGAGGTTAGGCTGGTAAAGACCCTGGAGAGCTGCTGCCAGTCTGTGTAGACAATGCTGAGTTAGGTGGGTCAATGATCTGACTCAGTATAAGGCAGCTTCTTATTTAGGTGGTTCTTCCTCTCTCCCCTTTCGTCCTCACAGCAACCTTGTGAGGTTGGTTAGGCTGGGAGGGAAAGTGACCTACCCAAGGTCACCCAGAGAGCTTCTTGGGTTAGTGAGGATTTGAACCCAGGCCTCTCAAGTCCTTGTCTGTTGCTCTGGTTTCTGGTCATCCTTTGAAGGCATTTTGAAACAAACAACGATGATGAAAAGAAGCGGACAGAAATGCAGTCTCTGCCCTGAATAGCACCCGATTCAGACTTGAGCTAAATGGTCCGAAACGGCTTCAAATCCTTGCAAATCTCTTCCCTAGATCAGCCTCCTCCTTTAAGCCGGCTGTACAAGTCTGCCCTTCTCAATGAATTATGCAAAGCTCCGTCGAAAGGCTGCATTTCATACACTAAGGATGCACCTGCCAGCCTCGTTTGCCCTACTTCAAGGGAAGGTTGCAGTTACCAAACCGGTCCGCTGAGAAGCCAGAGAGGGAGTAAGTCGCCTGTTAGATGAGCAAGTGTCCCAACCATTTTAGCAAGCGGAGGAGGTATGGAGGTGTAAAAGCCTTGAGACCGTTGCCTCACACACATTTCCTGTGCTGCCGCTGATCGCCAAGGGGTAAACGGGTGATATTTCCAGCCGGTGAAGTCTGGAAGGCAGTTGCTAGATGCCTACAATGCATGTTTCTGATTGCAGCTGCATGAATTCATCCTGGGCACTTGATGTGACGTCACTTTCTCTACCGTGTGTGTATGAAGCGGTGGGCGGGGGCACTCTTCACAGAGCTGTGCTTTTGCTAGAAATTGCAGTAGGGCAGTTTTGCAGCCAAGAAGGCTGTGATGATTCTGGAGTCAATGAAAAAGTCCGGCTGTTGTCTGAAGATGATGGGACCAAGCTTGTTCCCTTGAACTGAAGAGCCCGGCGATGTTGATAGGAGCTGGGCAACGAGAAATAAGCCACAGGGTGATGGGCCTTGCAGGGCAGTCCTACCCTTGTCTACTTGCAAGTAAGCTCTATTGAATCCAGTGGGGCTTGCTCCCAGGCACGTGGGGCTAGGACTGCAACTGTGCTGGCTGGGGCTGATGGGAGTTGTAGTCCAAAACAGCTGGTGGGTACCAGGTCGGGGGAGAGCTAGTCTGCATCGCAGAAGTCTGCGAATGTCATGCACATGCCCACTCCTTCACTTAAAGAAATCTGCTTGGGAAGAGATGATGGTGCTGCTTAAATACAGCACTCAAGATGGGCCTCCCGCTGAAAGCTGCAGGCCTGCATCAAGTTATTTCCCTTCACCTCCTCTAACACAAGGCCCGTTGGTAGCCCCTTGCTTGGTAGCCAGTGGCGACTACACGTCCCCTCCAGGTGACCAAGCAAGCGAGCATTAAGAGATGCGTCCCCTGAGCTTCAAATGGCTCGCAACAGCTACATGTAGGCAGGCAGCTAGTGAGAACCGTAGAAAGGCCGGTAACTTTTGTGGACTTGTTGGATACGCTGATATAATAATGCGTGTGGGTGTGTTAGGGAGTCGGGAAATGCATGGTGATGGCATTGCAGATGCATGTCTGTAGGGGGAAAAGGGAAGACTTGAAAGTCAAGTGCAACAGCCACCCTCCTTTGAGCCCAAATGGCATGGAAGGATCGGTACCACTTCATAAAATGAAGACAGTGAATGTTTAACAGCCTAAAATGCTTCAGAATGGAAATGGGCTGCCTTCAAGTCAATCCCCACTTGTGGCGACCCTATGACTAGGGTGTTCATGGTAAGCGGTATTCAGAGGGGGGTTCCCCCTTGCCTCTCTCTGAGGCTAGTCGTCCCCAGCTGGCTAGGGCCAGCTCAGCTTGCCACAGCTGCACAAGCCAGCCCCTTCCTTGTCTGCAACTGCCTGCTGGGGGGCAACTGGGCTCCTTCAGACTATGCAACTTGCCCACGGCTGCACAGGTGGCAGGGCACGTCACCCCTGAGCCACTCCCTGTGGGGGTGATCTTTAGCTGGCCCTTGACACCCAGGAGACACGAGCGGGGATTTGAACTCACAGACTCTGGACTCCCAGCCAGGCTCTCCTCCCCACTGTGCTATACCAGCTTCTAAAATGCTTCAGAAGTTCTTGTAAAAATTAGCCAGTTGTCTGTGGTCAACCTTGACTAGAAAACTTGCCTTGTTAAATCATTGCCTTGCTCTTGGTATCCTGTGTGCAAACTTAATTTCCCCTTTCAGATTGCAGCTCAGGTTGGATGTATTAAATTATTAAATTTCAGAAGGGGTGCCGCCATTTCTCCCTCCTCCCTCCACAAATAAGACAGCAGTAAATAATTAGCAATTATTGTAATTCTTCCTTTTGAGGCAATTGTCTCTCCTTGCTTTTTGCATTTTTTTAAATGTTCAGTGAATTGTTTGACTTATGCCTATTTGTGACGGAGGCAATTATCCCTTGCCACTCTGCAAACACCCGTTTCAGTGTGTCTGGCTGCGTTTGATTCATCTGAGAAGCACGTGCATTAAAAGGCTGGGAGAACAAAGCAGAGGGGTGCGGGGAAGGCGAGGCTCTGAGTGTTGGGAATGAAAGAGACTGGAGCGGCTGAGTGGCAAAGAGAAGGTGCTTCAATTTGTCAAGTCCTTGGGTCATGTATCAAGGGAAATGGGAAGTTGCTGAGTGGCAGTACCCAAGTCTTTGTTCCTTTAGATTCTACCTTCTGTCTCTCATTTTGTGGCTAACGTTGGCCTACCATGCAGGGCTGTTGTAAGGATAGCCATGAAAATGTATCCCAAGCACTTCAAACATTTAAATGCTGCTTATATTACACTGGCATAATCTCACGATAGTATCTGTATTTTCCTTTCTCTGTGCATCAGTTATTTGGGGTGAGGAAGAGATGACGATGATCTTAATTTTGTTTATGAATCGTTACCAGTGAGGCACCCCAAAGTGATTTACAATGCAATAAAACTTATATAAAATAAAACATATATAGGAACATAGGAAGCTGCCTTATACTGAGTCAGCGTTGTTTCATCTAGCTCAGTATTGCCTACACTGACTGGCAGAGGCTCTCCAGGGTTTCAGGCAGGGGCCATTCCCAGCCCTACTTGGAGATACTTTTGGGGGTTGAACCCGGGACCTCCTGCATGCAAACCAGGTGCTTTGCCACCGAACTACGGCTCTTCCTCTCACGTGTGTGTTTGTGCTTATATATAAACAATTTTTGGAACAAAAACATTACATATAAAACCATTTTTAAAACCCTACTATTACATACATAAATTTCAAATCCAACACAGATACCAGCTGGGATAACAATCTCCACGCAGAAGGCGTGTTGAAGGAGGAAAGGCGTGGTGAAATCCCAGGGTAGGCCATCCTTCGCCATCCTGGTGTCCTCCAGATGTAAGCCCGTGCTGGCTGGGGCCGAATGGGAGTTGTAATCCAAAACATCTGGAGGGCACCAGGTTGGGGAAGGCTGGGCGCAGGCTCTTCATTGCCTGCTTTTGTCACCTGTCAGGTCAGGGGAGGCACCAAAAGGCCGTTGACTCCAGCCCTTTTCCAGCCAGGCAGTGCTGCCCGCCTCCCAGAGCACCGTGCACATGCCCCCTCCAGAGCAGCCTTCCCCAGCCTGATGTCTTGCGTGCCAGCTCCCAGCAGTGGCCCACGATGGTGGGCATTGGGCGTCCAGCAGCCTCCCACCCCTGGCCCAAGGCCTTGGCGGGCCCCTGCCAGCCAGGCAGCACTAGGCCAAGCAGGCCAGCGTCGTGACGCAGTCGAAGGCAGCTTTGGGGGTCCCACGTCTTTCCCCGAAGGCCAGACTTGGCTCCTGGACTGCAGTGGTATTTCTTTGGGGGCACCGAGGGGGAGGAGGAAATCCCGTTCAGCTTCCTCATTGGACAGCGCAGGAGGCCTAACGCCACCGTCTTGTGTTTTGCAGTGAAGGGCAAAGAGCACGAGAAAGCAGCGGAAGTGAAGGCAATTAAAGGTACGGACTGCCTTCTTGTATTTCTGAGCCGGGCTAGTTTATTGCAGAGGGGAAAACATGGCAAGGGGCTGTGTGGCACCTCAAAAGACTGACAGATCTGTATGTCATTAGAATGTGGAACTGGCTTTTTTCTTATGACTTACGAGTATGCCGGCGGGCAATCTTTTTACCATGCCTGGATTCAAATTTATGCCAAGGGAGCTTCATAAATCACTTCAGGGGCTGGATCCGGGTGACACTGGCAGCCCCAGGATAGACTATGCTGACTAAATGCAACAGGAGCTCCTCTCTCTCTCCCCCCCTCCCGGCATGTCGTTTATGGAATCGGGACCTGTCGTGATGCCAAGTGGCGCTGAGTAAAAAAGCTGCTCTGCTTGGCATCTCAAATAGCATTGGAGCTTAGAACAATTCATGTTCTCCGACGCTAAACATTCCCCTCACTTTGTGTTTAGTCAGCATTCTGTGGCTTCAAAATCTCTGTAATCCTCAACGATTAGGAGGATTAGCTTTAACCAAGGACCCTAATCCCTGTTACCCAGATCTCTCCCTCTTTTGGTGATGCTGTGTCATTAACACATCCTCTTTGCTGCTTTCGAAAAGCAGGGCTGGTGAGGGATGTGGCCTGCCGAGAGTGCCAAGGGCCAGCACGAGAAGCCTGGAGAGCCAGATGTGGCCCCTGGGCCTCCGGTTCCCTGTCACTTGGCTATAAGGCGCTTGTGACTTGCGTCAGGGAACGATCACAAAGGGTTCCTTGGTGCCTGATTCTTCAAGCTATACTCCTGTGCTCCCCATCTTACCCCTGAGCTTGCTTGCTTGCTTATTTGCTTGATTTAAAGCATTTTATCCCGCCCTTCATCAAAGTTTGCCACTCCTGCATCAGACCACGGCGTTGCATCCCAGCTCCAGAAGTGCTTCCACTGCAGATTCTGTGCATTCAAGGAACTGGTTTCCACGCTGTGTGTCCTTCTGTATGTGTTGGGTGGGGAACCTGTGGCTGTCCGGATATTGTCAGACTGCAGCTCCCATCAGCCCTGGCCAGCACAGCCAACGGTCAGGGATGATGGGAGTTGTAACCCAGTAACCTCTGGAAGGCCGCAGGTCTCCCATCCTGGTTTAAACTCAATGGAAGTGGTTTGCGGGGCCTCCTGGCGTGTTCCTAGTTCCATCCCTTTTCTTTCTGTTCCAGCTGCAGCACCGGTACATTCCCCGCAGAAAAGCACCCGGCACCATGCCTTGCTGGAGGCTGCCAGCCCCAGCCCCGTGGCTATCAACGCCATCTCGGCCAACATGGACTCCTCCAGCAGCCGCACGGCGGCTCTCAAGAAGCAGCCCAGCCACATGGAGGCTGCCCATTTTGGAGACCTCGGTACGTCTTGGCATCTTCCCTGGCCCCATCTGGAGAACGAGACCACCTTTTCTTAACATCGGGGAGGGGGACCTGCGGGGTGGGGGGCTGGCAGGCTCCAGTCCCTGTCAGCCACTGGCTTTATATCAGGTGGTGAAACAACTAAAAAAAAAGTTTGAACTGGCTGACAGCTCTACTGATTTGTGTTTTTCTTTTTTTGGTCTGCTAGCCCCAGGGGGTGGACTACTTTGTTTCAGACCGTAAGGATCTGCCCTCTTACTCTGTAAAGCAGCTTTTGCTAGCCTGGTGCCCTCCAGATGCGTTGTACTCCTACCCCCATCAGCCCCAGCATCATATGGCTGTGCTGGCTGGGGCTGATGGGAGATGTGGTCCAAACGTAAAGCAGGCCACTGTAAAGCAACCATGCACAACGGTGGTGCAATATAGGCTATATAATCATGTGCACTAAAAGTCTTTCCCTTCTCCCAAGAGCAATTTTCTTTCACGTTTTTCCTCCCTATTTAGGCCGATCCTCTCTGGATTATCAGGCTCAAGAGACCAAATCCAGCCTTTCCAAGACGCTTCAGCAAGTCCTCCGGGACGCTGTCGGCCTCCCCTATTTCATCCAGTTCATGGAACTGCGCCGCATGGAACACCTTGTCCGATTCTGGCTGGAGGCTGAGAGTTTCCACTCCACCACGTGGTCCCGCATCAGAGCAGACAGCCTGAACACCGTCAAACACAGCTCCCTGGCCGAGCCGGTTTCCCCTTCCGCCAAGCAGTACGAAAGCGCCACGTCGGCGTCTTCGTCCTCTGAGCTGCTTGATGAGCGCCTGGAGGGTTGCGGCCCGGCTCGGCTCTCACCCGCCCGGCTGCTGGCCGCTGAACTAAACGGCCAGACTCTGGGCATCCAGAACCGTCTGCGGCTTTGCCAGGCTGGTGGTGGCAAAGCCCGTCTTGGGTTTGGAACGTCTGAGGCAGAGGACTGTCCTGTTCCAGATGAACCTCCAGACTCTTCCAAAGTCTCAGTATCCAATAGAAACAGCCCCCTCTTTGCACTAAAGGACTTGTCAGGAAAACTCATGAAAAGTAAGTGCTTCCCAGCTCTGGCGGTCTTCAGAAGGGAAGCTCTGTCTAGGTTGCCATAGTGTAAAAACAGCAAAGCGGCTTAGCGCCTTGGAGGAAGCCCCTCATCGCTTCCCATTTGGACACAGGAGAGCCAGCAAGAGTTAAAGGTGTGAAGCACTGCCTTGCTGAATTTGGACCCCTTGCCCCTGGGAACGGCCATCGTCCCCTGGCGCAGAGCATCTGCTTTCCGTGCAGAAGGTTCCTTCTCCAAATCCTGGCATCTTCTGTTAAAAAGGAGTTCAGATTCCAGGGTTAGGACTCCCCCTCGCCTGCCTGCCCTCATAACCGTGGAAAGCTGCTACCAGTCAGATTAGACAACACTGGGCTGGATGGAGACCGTGGTCTGCCTTGATATGAGGCAGCTTTCCATGTTCCACAAGCTGGCCATGAGGACAGGCAGCCTTCCTTGTTGTATTCCCCCAGCGTCTGTTATTGTGAGAGATTAATCTTGCCTCTTCACATGGGGAAGGGTGGATTGATTTTTTTGCATCTCCCAAGAGAAAGACTGATATTTAAATCTAGACTTCTGTGTAGCAGTTGGTTTGGTTTATGACATTTTATACCCCCCCCCCCCGTTTAGCAGCTTACAGAAATCAGTGCAAAGACAGTCCTTTGCCCGCAGGATCCCAATCCAATATAAGACACGGCATGCGAGGAAAAAGGAGTGGGACGGAAGAGGGGGAAAAGCAAAGTCAAGCGCCAGTTCTTCAGGTTACAGGCCTTACAACACAGTGCCATAGGTTCTGGCTGTCTTGGTAAAGATCTTGCCCTTGATAAAGACCAGTCCCTCCCCAGAAGCACTCTCCTCTCCACCCCCACTCCGTCAGATCCAGGAGCAGAGCTGGTGACAGTGTTCAGGGCTGGGCGGCTGCTGCCTTCAGCGCTTCCCTGAGACAGCAGACTGGCTGGCAGTTAGAATCCTCCTAGTCATTGGTTACTGTAATAATGAAAAGTTGGCTCGCAGGTAAAGAGAGCCGTATATCTTGCCTTCAAAACCCTAAGCCAAAACCTTTGGCCGTGCAGCACCTTGTCCTTTTGGGGCTGCAAACCGTATGTCTGCTTTGAGCAGAGGTGGGAAAGATACAACCCTTCGGAAGCTTCTGGGCTCCAGCTCCCATCATCATCCCTGACCATTGGCCATCCTGGCTACTAGGACACTGAACAAAATCCTTGACTTGAAGGCTAAGGCCAGGATCAGTAGAACGATGGAATTCCATGAGCCCTTCTAGGCTTGTTTTCCTCGAAAAGCAGCCCCGCCCTCAGATGCACGAGCGAACTCTTTGGGAGGTCGGCATAGGGCCCAGATGCTCTTATCTAGCACAATTGCCACACACCATTTGCTCAAGCTCCCTGTTCTATGGCTCTCCTGATGTTGCAAGATGCAAGGGGAGCCAGCTGAGTTGTCCTCACTTCCTTAAACAGGGCCAGCCGCCGTGCAAGGCTCAAGCGGTGTGCAGGATGCAAGGGGAAAGGCGGGCAGCTGTAGAGCCAGCCTTCCTCCGAGTGTCCTAAGTAAGGTAGGGCGTTGGAGGGCCTATACAACGGTCTGTTCTTCCTGCTTGGCCCTTCAAGAGCCAAGTTTTGCCTGAAAAGCCAGGAGCGGCCCAGCACCCTCTCTGTTTTGCTTGTCTGCGCCCTCTTCTGATGGCTTTGCCCCGTGCTGCTCCCTCTTCTCACGTTCTGCTTCCGGTACTTGCACAGTCCCTGATGAGTGGTTTTTTTTTTTAACTTCTGCGATGAGGATTATCCACGAACGGGTTACTCCTCCCACTGACAGGGCTTGGCTCTTATAGGGTGTGTGTTTGTGAGGGGGGGGCGTCGCCTCAGTTCCTGAACCTCTCCAGTCTATGGACAAGGCTGTAGAGGAGGTGTGGGGAACATCTGTTGCTCCTCCCCCAGATGTTGCTGGACCGCAACTCCCACCATCATCTCTCGCCATTGGCCTTGCTTGCTAGGGGTTGTAGTTCAACATCGTCGGGCCAAAGGTTCCCCACTCCTCCTACAGAGCGTGAATGGGGAAGCCTCCCAAGGGTGTTGGGGACCCCCACTCCCAGCAGCCCCTGGAGGGCCACAGGCTCCCCATCCTTGAGAGAGACCCGCATCAGGTGAGGTGAAGCGTTGGTTCCTGCCCAGTGGGACTTCATGCTGCTGCTGCTGCTGTTGTCAGCATCATAGTAGGGTGTGTGTGGCTTAAAGCAGGATGAGCCACCCATAGCCCAAACATCATCTGGAGGGCCACAACCTTTACTGGGATTTATTCTGCTTCAAAAGAGGTGGGGGGCAATTCCATACAGCTGAATAGGCGCACTTGCAGTGGAATCCAGGCTTGAAGTGTGGGGAATGGGGGCGATGCACTGGGCTGTGGGCATGTGTCTGTCTTCTGTATCTGTAGAGAAATGTGTAGTCGCTGCCCTGCTGGGAACTGATGCCACACTGCATCGAAGGAGACCTAGTAAGCTGGGATGTTCTTGGTTCATGTTTTCCTCTTCCCTCCTCAGCCCTTTTTCCTTTTGTGTCGTGCCTTTTTAGCCTGCGGGTGGGGTTTGTATTGTTTTTCATTGATCTGGGAGCTGCCCTGGGATCCTCTCTAACTGAAGAGTGGAGTATATATGCTTATTTGAATTGGTATAAATAAGTAACATCTGGAGAGTGGTTTCCCACTCCTGGCTTAAAGCATTGCAAAGAAGACCAATAGGCCCCATGTCCCAAGGAGCTTGCATTAGAAATGAGAGGGAGTGGGGAGAAAATAGCGTAGTGAATGGGGACGTTAGTTGGCCACAGTTTTAGTAGGGGGTGAGATCCCAAGCCACTTCTGAAAGGCCCCTTGACTTCAAAAGCCGTTGTTGTTTTCAACATGAGGGTGGGTGGGGACCACTGTTCATGGAGCGCCAGTCCAGCATTCCACACCTGCCCACAGCCTTTAACTCTTGGCTTCCTCCTCTAAGGCCTGTGGACTCCCCTGATTTGCTGCAGGAAAGGCGATCCCCTGCCTGAAACTCTGGAAAGCTGCTGCCCTCTCCGATGCCAATCAGTGTAGACCACACTGGGCAAGTTCGACCAATGGTCTGACTTTATATAAGGCAGTTTCCTATGATGAATGACAGTTCCTTAAACAAAAAAAGCCTGGCCTGGTCCAACTATGCAGTCATTTCTCTCTTTCTGGCCTTTCTGCTTTCTAGGTATAGAACAGGATGCAGTTATGATTTTTACCAAATATATCTCTCCCGATGCTGCTAAACCAATACCAGTTACAGAGTTGATGAGGAACGACATAGTGGGTAAGCAAGATGTGGGTGCGTATCTCTTGCTCGGAAATGGTGAGCACAATTGTCATGGGTGGCGAACTCGGGGAGAAGCCTCAACCCTTCATCCGACCGTCGTTCCAACCCTTTCTGTATTTGTGTCATCAAAATGTACAGAAATGAATTGCTCTGCTATCTATCCATACTAGAGAGAGCGAGAGCGTATATACACGCATATAGTGCCACTAACTGTGATACGATCTGCTGACCTTACAGCAAAGATTTGTGGGGAGGACGGAAAAGTGGACCCCAACTGCTTCGTCTTGGCACAGTCGGTAGTGTTTAATGCCATGGAACAAGAGTAAGTTGAAACCCTGTATTATTATTTTGTTTAAGTTGGAGGGTGGGGTGCTTCATGTTCTGAGGACCGGACCCAGCTCTTCCTGGGTGGGAGCTGTCTAGGAGAGAAGGCCAGGGCGAAAGCGGAGGGGGGCGGGAGATAAGGATCCCCGAGGTTCCTCCGTTGCTCAAGCTAGAGAGCAGATCTCTCCTGGAAGCTTTTCTAGGGGGCTCAGTCAGCATCTTGCCTGCTCCTGGGGCTTCGTTGCGGCACCAGCTGACTTCCTTGTATGTCTTCCCTTTTGATCCAAGTCTGAAGTTTGGGGTGCAGTGGGCACTCTGATCTCTGTCTTCTGGGATTTCAGCCCTGGGACTTTAAGCTGTAACTTCATTGCCACCCAATAAGAAGAGAAGAGCCCTTTGACCCTACCCAGCTGACTTCCTGTCCTTGTGCATTGCTGACCTGGAGCTGCCGCCTCTTGCTCCCTCCTAATGAGGCTGTTGTGTCTCCCTCTCCCCCCCCCCCGGCCAGGCATTTTATTGAATTCCTGCGGAGCCACCATTTCTGTAAATACCAGATCGAGGTGCTTACCAGCGGGACCGTCTACCTGGCTGACATTCTCTTCTGTGAATCCGCCCTCTTCTATTTCTCCGAGGTGAGGGGCTTCCTTTCCCTTCTCTAGCATCTCCCCCCCCCAGGCTTTGGTTGAGCCCCTCAAATGTGTTTCCTCCCTTTTCCCCATCACGGGGCTGGGAATGTCAAATGCTTCCTCTCTGCTCTCACCCCCTTACACTGAATGGCCTGATCACCCCTCCCAAAGATACGTCGGGCCATCCTTCCCCACCCGGGTGTTGGAGAAAGCTGTATTAGGCGGCATGGACGCTTTGTGCTGCTCTTTGCAAAAGCCCCCCCCCACACACACACAACTAGAATCCTTGTAGACTCGACAGAGGGAAGATGTGAGAACAGCCATAAATACTTTTTTTTAAAATGCAAAATACCTGCTGAAAAGCTGTGATTATTTTAAGTATGCAGCCGGGAAGTAGCACCTCAAAAAGTCCTGGAGAAATGTCAAGTATATTTATAGCCGGCGCTTTTTCTCCAGAGCTGAAGCTGCTCATAAGAAACCTTTTCTGTGGTCCCCCACCCCCAAGAGTTCCCTCGTTGGGAATGGCCTGGCAGGCTTCTAGGTTGCCCACTTGGTGTCCGGCTCACGGCGGTTCTGTCGCTGTGGCTTTGGCTCTTGAAGGGGACACAGTAGAACATCCCTTGGCATTTATGGATTCAGAATAATATACTACCCACCCCTCATTGCAAAGGATTGGGCTGGTTCTGCCAGCCACCTTTGACAAGCAGTCCATCATGCAAATCCTGTGTTTGGTACTCTTGCAATGAACTCGTTTTCTGGCCCTGAGCAACCCCTAAGTCAGGGGTGGGGAACTTCAGGCCGGAGGGGGGCACAAAAGCTCTCTCTGTCTGGCCCGTGGGGCTCTCCCCAGCCCATGCCACCTCACTGGCCTTCCAGCGCACCCTCCTTGAGTGTCTTTGCCTGCCTGGAAATATGTCCTTGAACTTAGATAATGCCTCTTGCCGGCCTGGGTGGAGGACAGAGAGGCAGGGGCGTGGTTGTGCGTAGAAACATTTACCGACTGCAAAGATACAATCTAACTTGTTGCTCCCCCACTTCTGCATCTAATCCTGCCTACCACTGACGTGTGGCCCTTGGAAGGTTGCACAGAAGAGAAAGCGGACCCTGGCTTGAAAAAGGGTTCCTCACTCTTGTCCCAAGTCCTGTTTGTACATCTTTAAAACAATACTGGTAGCAGCCTACCTCATAGCGATATTGTGAGCCACACACCCTTCTCTCTGGCTAGAAAAAAAAAGAGTTTAGGGAGCCCTGGAGGAACATTTGCTCTCACTTCTTTAATTTTGTTTCCCAGTTCATGGAGAAAGAAGATGCCGTGAATATTTTACAGTTCTGGCTCGCGGCGGATAACTTCCAATCTCAGTTGGCCGCCAAAGAGGGCCAGTATGACGGCCAGGAGGCCCAAAACGATGCTATGATCTTATATGACAAGTGAGTCTGGCAATCGCCCAACTTCCTTGCGCTCTTCTGTGTCCTCATCGAGGCTTTCTCACAAAAAGAAAGCCACAGACCCTGCTGTGCCTTAACTGACTCCAGCCAATCAGAGCTCGAACGTTTTGAGCGCGGTGATGTGGGATGCCCCGCGGGTCTCAAAGCTAACGTGTGAATTTGGAAACGTCCCTGTTTGCCCAGGAGTTTGATGGCTGGAGGAGAGTGTTGCCCAGCAACCTGGAGATCACTGACAAAACAATGTTTTTAACTGTGCTTTAGGATGTGTTTAGTTGTAATTATGTTTTGGAATGTTTTTTTAACAATTTTTAGTATGCTTTTCTTTTTCTTGTTAAATTGTTTTGTTTATATTGGCCATCCTGGGCTCCTTCAAGGCGGGATATAAATGCAATATTATTATTATTAACAACAATAATAAAATATTTTCTAGTCCTCATGGTGCTTGTGGGGAAAAATCTTGAAAGCATTCGGTCACCGTGGGGTTCATTTATATCCCACCTCTTCTCCAGGGAGCTCAGGGTGACATTCTCCCCCTCACCATTTTTATCTTCACAACAACTCTGTGAGGTAGGTTAGGCTGACAACTAGCAAATAGCCTATGGTTTCTTACCTTGCAAAAGATTCTTCAGGAGAAAGGGATAGCTGTGGATCTTGCTTCCTGTAGAGTTGCAGTTGAGCTGCAACCCTGTGCCCTCCAGATGTTGCTGGACTCTTGACTCCAACTCCCAGCAGCCAGCATGGCCAATGGTCAGGGATGATGGGAGTTGGCCCTCCAGATGTTGCTGGACTCAGAGAGCCAAATTTTAGTGGGAGTGTCAGGGAGACAGATGGAGAAAGGCAGGCAAGGAAGATGGACTCAGACTCCTATGGACTTCACCTCCTCTATAGTAGTAGTAGTAGTAGTAGTAGTAGTATTGGTAGTAGTAACATCATCATCTCCTTTGTTCTCTGCTGCTGTTGCAGATACTTCTCCCTCCAAGCCACTCATCCTCTGGGTTTTGATGACTCCGTCAGACTGGAAATAGAGTCCAACATCTGCAGGGAAGGAGGGCCACTCCCTAACTGCTTCACCACTCCCTTGCGGCAAGCCTGGACCACCATGGAGAAGGTGATGGGGAAAGGCTCCCTTCCATCCTCCTCCTCCTCACCCCCATTTTTTTTTTTGAGGAAAAATTCTGAAATTGGTGGTGACGTTTTAAAAATAGCGATGTTGATCTGGCAAGTCAAACTCGAAACTGCAGCTTGAGAGGGGATTATTATGAATAATAATTACATTTATATCCCACCATTTCCTCCAAGGAGCTCTGGGTGGCATGCGTGATTCCCCTCCGTCTCCATTTTATCCTTACAACAGCCCTATGAGGTAGGTTAGGCTAAGTGACTATGAGTGGCCCAAGGTCACCCAGCAAGCTTCAGAGCAGAATGGGGGTTTGAAACTGGGTCTAGGTCCTAGTCCGACTCTAACCACTACACCACACTGGCTCTCATGTATATGTATACCGGGTCAGCTGCTTGCTCCCTCCAGCCCACCATTTCTTCACACTACCCACTGTTAACTTAGGGAATTTACTGATGCAGGTCGGGCAAGGCACGTAGGATACACAGAGGATAGAGAATTTTTTTTCTCCCTCATAATGGTAGAACTTCACGGCCATCCCATGAAGCTGAATGTTAGAAGATTCAGGACAGACCAAAACGAGAGAGAGAGCTTCTTCAACACACAGCACATAGCTGGCCTATGGAATTGGCTGCCACAAGAGGCAGCGATGGCCACCAGCTTGGATCCTTTAAAAGAGGATCGCACAAATTCATGGAGGAAAAGGCTCCCAGTAGCTACTGGCCACCGTGGCTGCGCTCTGCCTCCCCAGTCGGAGACCGTATGCTTCCAAATACCCCTTGCTGGAAACGGCAGGAGGGGAGAGTTGCTGTTGCGTGCAGGCCCTGCTTGCGGGCTTCCTGTTGGGGGCATCTGGTTGGCCGTTGTGAGGACAGGATGCTGGACTGTGAGGGGGCCCCTTTGGCCTGACCCAGCAGGCTCTTCTGACGTTCTTGTGCCAGATCAGGCTGTTTGTTCACCTCACGCAGGCATGCACACACTCTCAACGAACAGTGGGCTTTCTGCTTCTTGAAATTCTCTTCCTCCTCCCTCCCCCCACAAGCTGAATTAAAAAAGGAATATATCCTTATGATTTCAATCTGTGTTTAATCCTTTTCTGCCGTATTAATGTCTGTGCATAGCGGGGTAGGGAACTGGTGGGTCTCCAATGATGCCGCATGCCCAGCTCCCAGCAGCCCCCAGCATGGCGAGTAGTTGGGGGGGGGTGATAATGGGAGTTTTAGTCCAGCAGCATCAGGAGAGCTTTAACATACAGTAAGGAACACAGAAAGCTCTCTTATGCAGCACTAGGGCATTGCTCCATCTAGGCCAGGTCTGCCCGCTCTGATTGGCAGTGGCTCTTCTGGGTCTCAGGAAGGGGAGGGCCTTTCCCTTCAGCCGGTTCCTGATCCATTTGCTGCCTGGAGACACCGGGAGTTGATTCTGGGGCCTCCTGCCTGCCGAGCCAGGCGCTCTCCCCCTGGGCCACAGCCCTCCCCGTCCTAATCATGTCCTCTGGGTTGCCTCCCTCCTTCTTCCTCCCTTCCAGGTTTTCCTTCCCAGCTTCCTCTCCAGCAACCTCTACTACAAGTACTTGAACGACCTCATCCATTCGGTCCGGGGAGACGAGTTTGTCAGCGGGTGCGTCGCACTGACTGTCCACGGCCCTGGCAGCGCCCCTGACCACGACTCCCACGTGGGTGCCCCACTGGACGGTGCGGCTCCTTCCTTGCAGGTGCGTGGCCCTGCTGCTCGCTCTTCCCGTCTCATGGTGGCTTGAGCCACTCTGCCTCGGAAGTGAACCCTCTGCTTGCCCGGCTCATCCCTTTTGACCTGCACCCTGTTGCCGGAAGACTGCAGCAGGCAAAGGCAGAGCAGGAGAGCGGAGGAGCTGAGCAAGGGGCTGGCATTATGATATGTTGTTTTGTAGAGGTTTTTTTTCTTAAGTGTTGAAAGTATTTCATGTCCACGGATTACCATTACAAGGGAAGGCAGCCTTGGTGCCTTCCAGGAGCTTAGAACCATAGAACAGTAGAGTTGGAAGGGGCCTATAAGGGCACTGAGTCCAACCCCCTGCTCATTGCAGGAATCTGAGTGCAAGCTTCTGAATTCTCAGGTCCCCTGACAATTGAACATACTGGCTTGGGCTGATAGGAGTTGGAGTCCATCAAGATTGTTATTTTTTTTTAAAGAAATATTTTTTAACAGATTTGGAGGGCACCATGTTGGCTATTCCCGTTTTGGCCTCTAATTCCCATCATCCCTGACCATTAGATATGCCAGCTGCTAGGGCTGATGGGAGTTTGAGTCCAGCAACATTTGGAGGAGGCACCATGTTGGCTATCCCTGTTTTGGCCTCTAATGCCCATCATTCCTGACTGTTAGCAATCCTGGTTAATAGCAGCTGAAGTCCAACAATTTGTTTGTTTGCTTATAGGATTTCTTAACCCGCTGTTCACCATAAGGTCCAAGGGAAAGTTATGACAATATAAAAATTTAGTATTAAAATCAGTTTAAACCATTTCCCATCAGATTAGGCTGGATTCTAAAAACCTGTCTACCAGGCATCAAAAGGCCAGGCTCAAAAGAGGCTTGTCTTCAGCATATGGCGAGAGCTGTGCAGTGAAGGTGCCAGGCACACATCTGTAGGGAGGGAATCCCAGTTTCCCACAGGAATCCCTAGACTGCCATCACAAAAATGGTGTTGGGGCTTTGTGTACTTTGACACCTTTGAAGGACTTTCTGGCAACGGACTACGGTAGCAGCGGCTCGCTAGGATCGTCCTCCCACTTGAAAGCGTCATCCGTATCTGGGTTTTACTTTTGTTTGTTTCTTCTCTTCCCCCTCTGCTGCAAAATTAATAATAATGCCCGGAATTTCTGTTGCAGTCCAGCCTCAAAAAGGCTAATGTAAAAATCCTGAAAAACTTTGACGAAGCAATAATCGTAGATGCCGCCAGCCTGGATCCGGAGTCCCTGTATCAGCGGACATACGCTGGGTGAGATTGCTCTTCCATTCCCTGGATGCAGAAGCATGTGGTGGACCCTGCCAGACCTTGCCTACCTGCATCTGAGACGTGTGCGTGGAAGAGAGAGAGGGAATTGCTGGGAGAGTGAAGGCCTTGTGCGCCCTTCCTGTCGAACTCAGCGAGAAGGAGTGGGTGTGAGACAAGAGGAGGAAATAAGACCAAAATAGGGGAATAGAGAGGTCTGTGCTCGGGCAGAGGAACGGGGTGCAAAAATCTCTGGACTGGGGAGATGGGTTAGAGAGGTAGGGTGCAGACCGAAATAAAAGTTAGCACTATAGAGTGGGAAAAAGTGGGTGAGCGGGTGCCTGTAGTGTGGGGAAGAGCATGTTATGGGGTGTAAAGAGTGAGAGAGGGTTACCAGAACTGAGTCAGCATTTAAAACAATTTTTTCTGGGGTTACTCTAGTCCCATAAATCATTTTTGAGTAAATAAAATTGTAAAAAGTGTCCCAGAGATTTCACTTGTACGCTCCCCCCTGCTGCAGGTGGTGTTAAAAAAACAACCGATCTAATGGACGGGGGGGAGGGCGCTTTGTGCTGTGACTGATCTCCCTCCCCATCAGCCCACAGCCAGTGACCCAGGACACTTTTTCCCTCTCTCTCTCCCCCATCCGCTAACTCTTGCTGCAGGAAAATGACATTTGGGCGAGTGAGTGACTTGGGCCAGTTCATCAGAGAGTCCGAGCCGGAGCCTGACGTGAAGAAGTCCAAAGGTGGGCTTCTTCCTCCTCCTCCAGCTCTGGAGCCATTTTATTCTTAGAATGCCAAGCCATTTGCGGCAGCGGCGGCTTCACCTTCCTGTCTCTGATTTCCCCCTCCAGGGTCCATGTTTTCACAAGCAATGAAGAAATGGGTGCAGGGAAATACAGACGAGGTAGGCTCCTCAGACCTCCAAGCATCTTGCCTAGGGGCCAGAGAGTAAATCATGTGTCTGTCTGTCTTGCTGCCTCTTTCTAGCTGGCTTGGAGGAATATATATATATATATTGGGAGGGCATTCTGTGCCAAAAAACCCAGAGCACCAACAAAAATATCCACAATCAGAGCAAATCCTACAAGTAGGCTGCAGGGCTGCATCTATGGATGCTATAATTTTTCCCTTGCAAAATTCAGAAAACCTGGGACACCAGGATTTTTTTGTTTTTTAGAGCTGGCTGCTCTAGGTAGTGGACTGCGGCCAGTAGATGCTGAATTTGTTTTGTTTTTCCCCACTCTGTTGTCGGGTTGTGCACTTCCGTGCCTGAGGGCAGTCTGTGCTCAAACAGGCCTCTCTTTTCTGCTTCTTCCAAGGCTCAAGAAGAGATGGCCTGGCGGATTGCGAAGATGATTGTCAATGACGTCATGCAACAGGCACAACCTGACCCCGCTGCAGAAAAAGTGACAAAGGTAACAAGGCGCGCTCTTTCACTGCAGCCCTCACCGACCTGGCGCTCCCCCAGATGTTTTGGAGTCCAGCGGCATCTGGAGGAAGGCCACAAGTTCCTTATCCCAAGTCTAGCGGCTGTATTTGTTCTCCACAATGCCCCTCAGGGATGCAAGTGCTACTCTCTGGGGCGAAATCGATGCTACCCACCTGCTAAGCCAGGCACAGGAGAGCATCTGTGGGCCCTCCAGAGTGTTGCCGAAGGACAGCTCCCATCAGCTCTGGCCATTGGCCATGCTGGCTGTGGGGGCTGATGGGAATAGGGGTCCAACAGCATCTGTTTGGGGGGGAGGCACAGGCCCCCCACCCCTGCCTAGGGCAAACAGTGAGTTTCCTCTTCTCCCCCAAACAGCTCCGTTGTACTCTGAGGGGTGCTGTGAGAGACCACTTTTCAAATCAACCTTTCTCTCTTTTTTTCCAGCTATGATCTTTGGCATTCCCAGGCAAGGGGATGTTGGGCTTTCTGCCGCTGAAGAGGATTGTGTTGCTTCTTTCCTCAACTCGGGGTGGAGGGGAACCCCTGTTGGTCGAGTTCTCCTTTGACACAAGTCAGTGGGAAACCAAGTACTGTAATCTTCAACCAGCTGATGTGCATCCCTTTTAGGACAAACTTTTGGGAGAGATGCGGAGGTAGGGGTGGCAAAAGGAGAGCCCAGACTAAATTAATTTGCTTCCTTCCTGCACCGGGGCCCCGAATTCCCAGTTGAAGAGTTGCATTCCTGGCAAAAGGTCCCACCAGCTCCCTCTGCGAAGGATTACTGAACTTGGAAGTGGAGTACAGTTCATGTTGAGAGGACTGCAGATAGATCCCCCCCTCTGTCCCCCCCTCACCCTGGTTCCTGGCTGAGATATTTCCCCCCCCTTTCAAAAATCTGCAATCAGAAAGGCACAGGGCATCTTAACCCGTCAGAGGGCTGAACTGTTGGAGGTGAACGGTCTTTAAACTGCTGGAGCCATTTTGAGTTTTCTTTTTACTTGAAATGTTCTGAATACAAGTTACTGGACCTTCCCTTCTTCTCTTACCTTTGGGTCAGTCCTGAGAAAAGAGCAGACTCTGATTGCAAGTGACTTCCAATTCAACTCTCTTTGGTTCTTAACTGAAGTTTTTCCCCATTCCTTGCTTCTGAGAATGCACAACGCCATCCTTCCCATCCCATCCTGCAGCAAGGAGGGTGTGCTGCCAGGGACTGAACTACAAGCCGAAGAAAACGTCCTTTGTGTCCTGGGTTCCCCCATTTATTTTTATTTCTTTTTGCTTCGTGAATGCTCCCGTTGGACTGACGCAGTCTCTCTTTCCCCCGTTCAGATTCTGTTCTTCTAGTTGCCAGTTTTAAGGCAATTTTCCCCTTAATAGTTTTTTGTAACCTTTTGGGGATTGGAAGCAATTTTCATACAACCTGAAGCAACAACACTTCCATCGTTCCCGCACCTGCAACAGGCAGGTAATTTTCCAGAGTATTCAGAGCACTCAACATGGGGTCCACTCCGTGTGTCTGTGTGTGTGCGTGCACAAGTGTTTTTCCTTATACCTTTACTTCTGTTGAAACATTTTCTGTTTGGAGAGTTTGTTTTTCAATTCCCATTTGCTTTTGTTCCCTGAAGACTTGTGTAAAAGAAAAAACAAACACAACCCAAATCACCCGTAGGAGACCCTCCACGATTTGTCTCCAGTGTTTTGAAAGTCTCGGTGGATGAAGCAGGCATTCTATTGTTGCAATATCTGATCTAGCAAGGCACTCTGTGTTGGTCTGCTAGAAGCAAAAAGCTATGTATATGTTTTTTGGTACTGTGTACCACCATCTTATTGTCTCATGCGCAAGTATTCATGTACTTAAAAAAAACCCCATATTTAATTGTGTTTTGATTGAAAATATATAAATAAATAAATATATATATATATATATAAATATTACAAACGTGTCCATCTTCCCTTTTGTGTGTTTTCTTAGGTACCTATATATCTGCCTTGTCTGTTCTCAGGTAAACACACTGAATTTGTCTCTTTAAATCAGAGATGGACAGAAAGTACATTGGGATCTACTGGTCAATCTGCTGGGTAATTTGCAGTAGCCTGGCAGTTTTCAGAGTCCAAGTTGTCTAGCAATATCAGCGACTACAACTTGCTTCATTTGCATCGATGCATGGGTCTGAAGCGGCTTGCCTGGTGCGGCGAAACCACAATTCTAGCTCCATGGTATTGGCGCTACTACCGCTTATTTTAAGGGGGACGGACAGAGCAGCACTTCGCCATTCAAGTTCATCCCAAAAGACCAAAAACATTAAAACACATGCATAATGGAACGTGTTTAGTTAATTTTTTCCCAACAATTATGATCTTTAAGCTTAAAGATCCAAAGAGCCTCAAGCAGGTGTGAGGAACCCGCGTCCCCCCCGAGGTTGCTGAACGACAACTCCCATCATCCCTGGCCATTGGCCGGGCTTGCTGGGGCTGATGGGAATTATAGTTCAGCAACACCTAGTGGGCCAGCAATTCTCCACTCCCTCCTGTACAGCATGCATGAGGAAACCTCCAAAGGACTCCCAGCAGCTAGCATGGCAAATGGGCAAGGATGATGGGAGTTGTGGTCCAACAGCACCTGGATTAAAAAAAAGTTCTACCCCAAAACTTACTAAATTCATGTTTGGTTCCCTAGCAATTAGAGAAACAGCTTTCAAACTGTAGTTCAGAGATATTTTTAGCTAATCCAGGGAATTTGTTAAAGCCACGTATGTTCATTCCAAGCATGAGGAGGTTTGAGGACTCTGGCAGCATCAGCAGGGCCAATCTGGCACTTGGAGGGTAGGAATAAAATAAGACACTTTTTTTACATTTACAAATGCTATATTAGGCTGCTTTAACAGAAGTATCGTTTCCAAAATGGCGTGAAGTACTAGTTCCCCTCTATTCAGCACTGGTTAGACCTCATCTTGAATACTGTGTCCAGTTCTGGTCTCCGCTCCTCAAGAAGGATGCAGACAAACTGGAACGGGTTCAGAGGAGGGCAACAAGGATGATCAGGGGACTGGAAACAAAGTCCTATGAGGAGAGACTGAAAGAACTGGGCATGTTTAGCTTGGAGAAGAGATGACTTGATATGATAGCACTCTTCAAGTGCATGAAAGGTTGTCACATAGAGGAGGGCCGAGATCTCTTCTCAATCGTCCCAGAGTGCAGGACATAGAATAATAGGCTCAAGTTGCAGGAAGCCAGATTTCGACTGGACACCAGGAAAAACTTCCTGTTAAGAGTCACAACAATGGAACCAATAACCTACAGAGGTGGTGGGCTCTCCGACACTGGAGGCATTCAGGAGGCAGCTGGACAGCCATCTTTTGGGAATGCTTTGATTTGGATTCCTGCATTGAGCAGGGGGTTGGACTTGATGACCTTATAGGCCCCTTCCAACTCTACTATTCTATGATTCTAGCATGGAGGGAAGTTACTGGTGGGGTCCCTCACAGAGCTGAATCAGGAGGGATGCTGCTTAAGATGCATAAATGATCTGAATTTCGGTGAGCAATGAAAGAGTAAAGTTTGCGTGTACCATATGCTACAGACGCTGCAATCCTAAAGGACTCTTCCCAGTGGGCAGCAGCAAAATGACACACTGCAAGCACGTTGCCTTCACGCAGGCCTTTTTGTGTCTGAAATTGCCACCGTTGCTTCACTTCAGGTTGCTTGGTTGAACAGAAAATCCAATCGGCAGTACCAACCTGTTACTTTCTATGTTTTCTGTTACATTCTGTCATCTTTTTTTTTAAAGATGTGTGGTGATAGTTCATACCCTACCCACCCAATTTTATGGTGATTTTTTAAAATTTAATTGCAGTGCTGGCTAAACATGCTATGAAGACTTTGCTGGGCTACTGTGTTTTTAATTAAAAGCTTCCTCCTCACAACTTGTGGTAGTTACTGCTTCCTGTTCAGCGGTGATTTGGCATTACTGAATTGCCCCTTTGCCTAGCCTTATCCTGATGTGAGTGAATTATTGATTTCCAGCTCACTTTCCCATTCATTTCTTTATTCTGTGCTACTTTTCACTATTTCAGTTTAAAAACACAGAACAAAAAAGGAATTGATCTGGAAGCCAGCAATTAAAAACCACTGCACTCCCATCCTTGCAGGCAACAGGAACTGACAATGCTCTGTGTCTCTTCAGAACAGGAAGCAATTACAATGGGTAAGACTGCTCAACTTAAAAAGGCATGTGAAGGGATCCCTCTTGGACTTAGCTAAACATGATAGGGCCAGGGAAAGGAGCATGTTGCATTTAAATAATGGACATCAAATAACAAAGGGCTGCCTTTTAATCCCACGTCCAGCTGGTTGTTGAAAAGGAATGCCTCTGCACAGGTAAAACTGTAAAAACTGCACAGGATTTTTAACTTGCTAGGAAAGAAAGTTTCCTGTATTTTGGGGGTGGAGGAATTTTATTCAGTGTTAGGAATTCACTAGCAGAGGAACTGAAAAATTAAACAGCTGTGGTGCAGTGGAGGTGGAACATAGGAGAGAGCAGATCTAGGAATTATGATGGCAACCACAGCAACACTAATTTATAGGCCCTCCTTGCTCTGGAGTGAAGTAATAATGAGGATTTCAAGCTTGAGTATTTGTGGTGGATTAGGGTGGAATTCAGTGTTGCACAGACAGACTCCCACTCATGCTACAGGGCTTCACTGCCCTCTTACACCCTCCCTCAAAATCTGCTTCGGAGGGTCCCCAGATCCCAACCTGTGGCCCTTCATTAAGGTGTGTCTGTAAAAAGGAAATTAAAAATCATGCAGCATCTTGCACAACACATCACAATTGCTGCAGCAATTTATTAAGTGGTCTGCCAAGACCCCCGTTTTTCAAGGGGCTAACGAGGAGAGGGGGGTTGGGAACCACTGCTGCAGGGCAGAGGGAGAGAAGCAGGCAGTGAAACGTCACTGGGCGAACAAAAGTCCATTCCCCTAGTGCACAGAAAAAATGGCCACTGGATCTTGGGGGGGGGGGGAGATTCTATGCTGTGTAAGTCCTGTCTCTCCTGAATCTTCCCACCTTCAGCTTCATGAGATGTCCATGAGTTGATATATTTTCTCCTCACCATGAAGTCCAAAAAGAAAATCTGTGAACTAGTTCATCTTTTAGTCCAGCCAGGTAGCTGTAACTACCATTTCTTCCCTTCAGGGCTGAGCCCTACCTTGCAAAGGGGCTCTGGGGCTGAGCCCTGCCATGCGAAGGGAGAAAAGCCAGCCTAGCCGGAGAGAGGCCACCAGCTCAGTGGCAGAGCACCTGTGCTTGATAGGGAGAAGATCCCCTGTTCAAATCTCAGGTCAAAAAAGGATCAGGGAGCATGCAGATGGTGGGGAAAGGCCCAGAGACCTTGCAGAACCGCTGCCAGTCAGAGTCGCCAAAGCCCGCCCGTGACCCTCCCAAGATGAAGGCACCATATCGCATTTCCACCATCGCCTCTTGCAAAGCTGCCAAATCCCCGGGCTCTCTCTTGCCCTTCCCCGCTTTTCTCGGCAGAGGGCAGCCGAGCCCAGTTCTTTGCCTGCGACCTCCAGGCGCAGGTTGATGACGCACGGCAAGCTTCCTCTCCACGTGGGTACCACTTGCCAGCTAGGACCGTGCCCGTCTCCAGACTTGCGGAGCCTGGTGGGTGGAGGCTTCAGGTTCGTCAGAGGAGCTGGGAAAGGCCCACTGCGCCGTCTGGAAGGGCTGCAAAGGGTGGTTGGCTGGGTTGGGGGTCAGAATTTTGAATCTGGATTATTATGAGAGAAGGGTGGAGCGGCCCTGAGTTGGGGGGATTTATGTATGTATGAGCGGGAGGGAGAAAGAGAGGGACCACCTGGTTTAGAAGGTGTGGAAAACTGACCTAGGCCACCTTCACACAGGACATTTATTCCACTGTTAATCCACTTTAAACAGCCATGGTTCCCCCAAAGAATCCTGGGAAAGGTAGTTTGTGAAGAGTGCTGAGAGTTGTTAAGAGACCCCTATTCCCCTCACAGAGCTAGGACTTCCAGAGTGGTTTCACAACCAGTCCCTCTTTCCAGGGAACTCTGTCAATTGCAGCTCTGTGAGGGGAACAATGGTCTCCTGACAACTCTGGGCACCCTTAGCAAATGATACTTCCCAAGGATTCTTTGGGGGACGCCAGGGCTCTTTCAGGTGGAATAAACATGTGGTGTGAATGCAGCCCTAGGGAGGAAAAAGAGGCATAAATCCATAGTTTGGGGCAGGGTGGAATAGATCCTGCTGGTTTGGTTGGGGGGGGAGAAATGAAGGGAAAGGGTGATATAGCCATTTGAAAAATGGAAATGGACTGCCTTTAAGTTGATTCCCACTTATGGCGACCCTATGAATAGGGTTTTCATGGTAAGCGGTATTCAGAGGTGGGGATAGGATGAAGATAAACAAAAGATCTCCACATTTAGGATTATGGAAACAATATTTTCCTCCCCTTCTGTTTGTAGGTGTTAGTTAACTTATTAATTCTAGGATGACTGTTTGTATTATCGCTGGTTTATTGCTGTTGTGAGCAGCCCTTGTTTGTTGCTGCTGCTGTTCAGTGTATATCTGCATCCTTCCTCCAGGCAGCTCATGGAAGCCGCTGTGGTTTTCTCTCCCTCCCCCCAATTTTATCCTTGCAGAACCCTGTGGGGTAGGTTAGGCGGAAAGCGAGAGTGATTGGCCCAAGGTCAGACAGTAAGCTTCCTGGCTGAGCGGGGATTTGAACCCGGGTCTTCACAGTCCTGATGTTTAGTCAAACCTTTGCACTCTGCTAGTGTAGTGTAAGGGTAGTAATAAAAATTAAGAATTGTCAGACTGTGGGTTGTTGTTGCTTCTTAGATTCCGTACCTGCCCTTCGCCACAAAATCCCAGGGCAAGCTGCAAAACTTCAATATTAAAACCAGTCAGAACAACTTACAATCAGAAGACTAGGGTGGGTATCCAGTAAAGCCAGAGCAGGGATACAGGACGCTGCCTTATGCAGAGTCAGACCATTGAAGGGCTCCGTGGCTTTGCCTGCAGAAGGCCTCAGGTTTAGACCCCAGCATCTGCAGGTAAGGCTGGGAGAGACCCCTGTCTGAAACCCTGGTGAGCTGCTGCCAGTCAGTGTGGACATTACTGAGCCAGAAGGACTGAGGGTCTGAATCAGTATATGGCAGCTTCCTGGGTTTATTTAAATCATCCCTTAATTTAGAAGCATGAGGACTAGAATCTTGCTTTATTTTCAAACGCATTGCTGCAGCTTATTAGTACAACACATTTACCCACAAAAGGATCCTGGTTTGGTCCCCAGCATCTCGATTGTAGGCCTGGGAATGTCCCCAGCCTGAAACCCTGGCGAGCCGCTGCCAGTCAGTGTGGGCAATACTGAGCTAGATGGATGCAATTGTCTGATAAGGCAGCCTCTTTTCCTTAAATAGCCCATATCTTTCCTACTGCTCATCCATATAAAATTGCCCTACGGGTAATAAACTTGTCTACATCAACCAGAAATAATCTGAGTGACCTTTCCAGGAAATTCTGCAAGGAACAGAGAAATCTGCCCTTAGGTGAACTGTACAAAGGGGGATGCCTTTTGTTTTTATTTAGAGCCTGATAGAGGGATATTGTGACAACATGGAGGTGTTGGCCGGGAAGCCACTCTCCCTTGATCGTATCAGTTTTTATTTGCAGGTCAAAGCTCAAACCTTAAACAAGAATGACGGCAGACATTGAGCGACTCCTTATACAGTTCAAAGATGAGTCTGGTGAGGCCTTGGGGTCCCCCTTCGATGTCCCCATCGACATCACGCCGGAGAAGATGCAGCTGGTCTGCAACGCCCTCTTGGAGAAGGTACCCGCGTGGCCTTTGTCTCCTGGGCAGGGTTAGACTGAGGATGATGCACTTCCCTCCCTCCCCCAATGCCGTATCAAGTAGGCGGGTCTCCCCACTGGCGGAGAGGTATTATGATTGTTATTATTTATTAAATGTTTATTCTGCCCTCCCTCCCAGAAGGAGCCCGGGACGGCACATGAAAGCACTCAAAATTCTCTTTAAAACATATTAAAACAAAACATCTTTAAAAACATCTCAAAAAGTAATTCCAAATTGTGACAGCCAGAGGCTGAAGGTGGAAGGAGACTGTGGCCCTGATGGTAGAGCACCTGCTTTGCAGGCCAGAGGTCCCCCGTTCAGTCCCCAGCATCTCCAGATAGGGTCGGGAACATCTTCTGCCTGAAAGCCTGGAGAGCTGCCGACACTCATTGTAGACAATACCAACCAATGGTCTGAGTCAGTGTAAGGCAGCTTCCATTGTTCGCATTTAAATCAGCTCTTAATTCAGAACCATGAGGACTAGAATCTTGCTTTATTTTTAGGGAATGAGTTGTAGCTTGGAGATAGAGCACTCGCTTCGGAAGCAGAAGGTCCCTGGTTCAGTCTCCAGGTAGGGCTGGGGGAAAAAAACCTGTCAGTAACCCTGGAGAGCTGCTGCCAGTCCGTGTAGTAAGCAGCACTGCCCTAGATGGACCAATCAGTGTGACTTGGTATAAGCCCGCTTCCGATATTCCCAAAACTTTCCCACCGGCTTGTGAGCCTCTTTGGATCCTCTTTGGAAAGTTCAGTGACAGAGCACATGCAAATAAATCCTGTCACGCAAGTGACTATAAATGCCCCTTTTTAAAAAGTGGCAATTCGCTGTTGCTCTTGGCGCTCAGAAAAAGCTGCATGCAAACCAGACGTGGCCAAAAGCTGAAACCCGGATCTCTCCTGTCCAAGGAGGAGCCGCTCCCGCTGGCTTTCTACGTGCAAGACTCCGAGATCGTTGCCTCTCTGAAGCAGACGTTGGCGGGGCAGGGGCTGGAGACGGAGCGGGTGGTGGAGATCGTCTACCAGCCGCAGGCCGTGTTCAAGGTCCGGGCCGTGACCCGCTGCACCAGTTCCCTGGAGGGACACAGTGAAGCCGTCATTTCCGTCGCCTTCAGCCCCACTGGGAAGTAAGTAAGGGGCTCAGCTGGGCTCGGGGCCGAGATGGAGAAGTACCAGAGAGAACGGGTGGAGCATCTGGGGGGGAACTGCCTCAGATAAGCTCTTTGTCCGCACTCCACTTGGCTGCCTCCCAGGGATACATGGAACCCCTTTGCTCTTGAGTGAGGAGATAACAAGGCTTTCAGGTTCTACTGTTATTTGTCACTGAATAGCACAGAGGGTGGAATCTATTTGCCCAAGCAGACTTTCAAGCTTCACTTTCCTCTTTTCTCACAGCCCACTGCACACCCCCAGAATCTGCTCTGGGGGGGACCCCCAATGGGAGCCTGTGTGTGGCCAGCTGTTTTTTCCTCCTTTTCAAGGTATCTAGCCAGTGGCTCCGGGGACACAACTGTGCGCTTCTGGGATCTCAGCACGGAGACCCCGCACTTCACTGCCAAGGGTGAGTCTTCATAAACCTGCGAAGAAATGCATTCTGGGAATTTGTTTTGACTTTGCGGCCGCCTAATGGGCATGTAGGCAGAATGTTTTTTTGTTTTGTTTTTGGGGAACCAAAGGGGAAAATCCATGGCTCAGCTGTTCAATCCCCCGTATCTCCAGATAGGAGTGGGATAAGACCCCCTCCCTGAGATCCTGGAGAGCCGCTGCCAGTCAGGGTAGACAATACTGAGCTAGACTGACCGAGGGTGCAGGGCCCTTAATTCGGAACCATGAGGACTAGAATCGTGCTACATTTTTAGGAGAAGAGCTGTAGCCCAATGATAGAGCCCCTGCTTTGCATGCTGGAGGTCTGATGTTCCTGTCTTTTGTTTTTTTGTGTGTTTTGGCTTTTCACCAGCAATCCTCCTGAAACTTGTGTGTGTGTTTACCAGGTCACCGTCACTGGGTGCTCAGCATTGCTTGGTCTCCCGATGGCAGGAAACTGGCATCCGGATGCAAAAACAGCCAGGTAGGTGTTGCTCTTTGGCTTCTGAATGGACACGAGGCTGGGTCTTTGTTTCTTTGAGCCAAGCATCGGCTTCACCGATATGAGGCAGCCAGACCTCCAACAAAGTGTTGCAGCATGGAATGCTCCTGTTCAGGATGCCAGCCGTACCCTTTTTGGGCAGATTCCATTCTATTTTTCTCCTCCCAATATTCTGGCCTCCTCAGCAGAGAAGGTCTGGCCTCGTAATAAAGGACAAGTGGGACCCACAATAAAATGTTAACAGTGTGGAGTGCCAGCCATACCCTTTCTTGGGGTAATCCATTCCATTTCCCTCGTATTCTGTTTTTCTCTCTTCTCCCACCAACAGACAGACTTCGCTCTGTGGCCCTAAAGCATCTTCTCATTGGGTTATGTTAGGTTTTATCTCCACCCAATTTTTTTGGGGGGGGGGGAGTTGTACTTTTGCAAACCCCGAGACTTCCCAATGTCAGGGATGCCTCCCTGTCATGCATGGCTGGTGCCATTTTGACTATGTAAGGAAGACCACTCAAGAGAGAGTAAGGCTATTAGTGGCTGCTAGCTGCAATGAAGATCTTCTCCCTCTCCTGTTGGAGGCAGCGAATGCCAGTTGCTGGGAATCGCAGGTGGGGAAACTTGCTGTCGCGCTCGGGTCCTGCTTGCAGGCTACCCATTGGGGCATCAGGGTGGCCAGCGTGAGAACTGGGTGCTGGACTAGATAGAAATATATCCTGCTCTGTGCATAGCCAGAAACAGGCCAGTAGGTCTGGGTCGCAACTATGTTTCCATTTTTTTTTTTATCGTTTTGTGCAGATATTTCTCTGGGATCCCAAAACTGGCAACCAGATTGGCCGGGTTCTCGTGGGACACTCCAAATGGATTATGTCCCTATGCTGGGAGCCTCTGCATTTGTAAGTCTCCCCATCCTGATCCCTGCCCCCCCCCCAAAAAAATCTTGTTATCCTTTGGCTTACTATCAATTACAGGACTGTTTTAACCCACCCATTTGTCAGCGGGATGTAATGGTTAGAGTGTCAGGCTAGGGCATGAGTGGACCTGGGTTCAACATCAAAGTAAGTCAAGCTGTAGAAACACGGATTAACTTGGACACAAATAACAGCTTGCCCCCTTTTTTTAAAAAAAAGCTTGTCCTCTTGACCAGTCTTCAAAGGACCAAAACGAATATCTAAAGGTATGCAAATCTGTAAAGCCAGAATGAATCAAAGCATAACGACAAAGTTAAAATCCGGAATCTCCCTGGCAACAGCAAGGTTTGTCTGCTCTTGTCAGTTACTGCAGGTAGAAAATGTGCAGTTTTCACCATTGCACATCTGTCTTGCCCACACCCAGTAAGTAAATTACAGACTTGTATAATGATTAGGAGAAAGGCAGAAAGACTGAGCTGTCTTTTCCTAGGAATCCAACACTAGATACAACGCAATTCCTCAGGTATATCAAGAGATTGCTTAAATGATTAAGACCGCTGCTCAAATGACTCTGCAGTAATCACCGCTAAACATATTTACTGCCTGGATGATCAGGCAGTCGATATTCATTCAAAGGAATTATTAACGTGGCTGTTGGCAGCTGTTCAAAAATGGAAGACATTACCCAATTTGCAGTTGTCTTTGTGGTATAATAATGTCTGGAATCGAGATAACTAAGGAAACGACACACAATTTAAAAGTCTCGAAAGGGTCTGAAGACCCGGAACATTTCTATGCTGTTTGGTGGGAATGTATAACTTATGCTCCTGCAAATGATCTGCAGAATTCTTTGCCTGGATCAATGCATGAAATTTAGACCTCATAACTGTGATTTATAAAAATTATGCTCCTCTGTTGACTTTGTTTAACTGTTAATGCTGGAAGAGCCACTCTGTAATGTGACAGTGAAAACAAATATTCTTTGACGTATATCCCCTAATTGTATTTGTTTTATTATGTTCTTTATAATTCAGTTTTTTAAAAATGCAATTCCTCTCTCTCTCTCTCTCTCTCTCTCTCTCTGAAAATGGTCACTGATTTACAAAGGCTGCTTTCTCTTGTGTCCG
The DNA here is from genome assembly GCF_030035675.1 of Rhineura floridana. Classification (NCBI taxonomy): domain Eukaryota; kingdom Metazoa; phylum Chordata; class Lepidosauria; order Squamata; family Rhineuridae; genus Rhineura; species Rhineura floridana. The sequence continues at coordinate 17,407,449 of NC_084500.1, read as the reverse complement.
AAGCACAGTTAGGAACCTCAAAAGAGCCCTGCAGGTGAACAGGAGAAGGTTGAGGCATCTCACCCAGTTTCCTGTTACCAACAGTGGACAGCCAGATATTTCTTGGGCGCTGCCAGGCAGGGCACAAAGAAGGCTGCAGCTCTGTCCTGAATATTTGTCCCTGCCCTCCAGCTGGTCAATGTCCTTTTGATTTTTATCTTCTGGTTTTTTAAGCGTGGACTTAGAGATTTAGCTTCAGACTTTTTGTGTCTGCTAGGAACCCGGAATGTCGCTACCTGGCCAGCTCCTCCAAGGATGGCAGCATTCGCATCTGGGACACGGCAGCTGGCCGGTGCGACAAGATCCTGACCGGCCACACGCAGTCTGTGACCTGTGTCAAGTGGGGTGGAGACGGGCTGCTGTACTCCTCTTCCCAGGATCGCACCATCAAGGTCTGGCGGCCCCAAGATGTAAGTCTGGGAAAAGATAAACTGTGCTTGGAAGGAACTGTAGCTTTAGTGGCCTGTTTAACAAGCTGCAGCCACGGCTTGGATGGCTTAAAAGAGGATTAGGCAAATTCACGGAGGAGAAGGCTATCGATGGCTCCTAGCCACGATGGTTATGTTCCCCCTCCACTGCCAGAGGTAGGATGCCTCTGAATACCAGTTGCTGGGATTCACAAATGGGGGAGAGTGCTGTTGTACTCGGGTCCTGCTGGTGGGCTTCCCTTTGGGGCATCTAGTTTGCCACTGTGAGAAGAGGGTGCTGGACTAGATGGGTCCCCTTTCACCTGATCCTCCAGCCAGGCTGTTCTGATGTCCAGCCTTCAGAGCAAGATTATTTGGGGGTTACCACTGAGGCTGGCTCAACGGAGGACCAGCCCCGCCCCTTACAGCATCCGGAGCCAGTGAGACGCCTGAGGACTCTGCCCAATCGGATGCCTAGGAGTAGTAGCTCCACCTTCCTGTCTCTGTATAAAAAGCTTCCATCCCGGGATCGCCTTCCCCGATGCAGCGTTGGGCGTTCCGTGGCTCAGTCAGGGTTGAGGGCTATTTTGTCTTTCTTGTTCCCCTTTCCAGGGCGTCCTCTGCCGCACACTTCAGGGTCATGCGCACTGGGTGAACACCATGGCTCTCAGCACAGACTATGTCCTCCGCACAGGGGCGTTTGAACCGGCTGAGGCCTCCATCAACCCCCAGGACGTTAGCGGATCCTGTAAGAGCATCTTGCGCCCTTGGGTTGCTTTGGGCTACCACCACTGTTTCTTCTGTGGGCAGGGAGGGGAGCTAGTTTCCACAGACGCAGCATCACTCAGCTGTAGAAATCGACATTGGGTGCAGAATTCTGAGCATCCTCAGGATCTCAGCTTTCCGGTGAAGCAAGTTTCTAGTCCCTGTGAATGAGCTAGGCCCACTGGCCCTGCACCTGACATCCTATCAGCTGACGCTGGTGCCTTACAAAGCTCTTGTGACTTTGCCCACGCGGTTTAGATTTCAAACCACGTGGACAACAAAATAGGTCCACCTGACATTGTGACGTCAGGTGATTGACAGGTGAGTGGCCTCACCCACCTGTCGAACTTGGCCCGCGTGGTGGGTGGGGAAAGACAAGGATCTGGCCTGCCAGCCAGACCCAGTTCCCCACCACTGGAATAAACAATGCAAAACAAACCCAATGAATGCAACATGCAGATTAGCAAGCTGCAGAATTCAGTTGCCCCCCCCCCCGCCCCATGTGCAGAATTTCAACATATTTATTTTAATTAATTTATTTATTTTATTATTTGATTTATATCCCGCCCTTCCTCCCAGTAGGAGCCCAGAGTGGCAAAAACTAAAATGCAATGCTGGATTCTTAACTGCATTTCTGCTTGCAATCTGGTCTTGTGTTTTCTTTCACTGCGGGGAGTTCCTAACCTTTTTTTCCTGACACTCACAGTGGCAGAGATAAAGGAGAAAGCACTGCTGAGGTACAACCAAGTCAGGGTAAGTCTGCCCTCCTGCCTCTCCTTGACGAGAAATAGCCACTCACCTAGGGTGACCAAGAATCCATTTCCAGGCGACCAAGAGCCATTGCCCTTACTTTTTTATTATCTCCCCTTTTTACTGTTTTTAGAAGGTTATGGGGGGCATAATTTGACTAAATGGGGGGAGGTAGGAGTATTCCCTATCTTTTCCCCTCACTATTTGAGCACTGGCCATTCCACTTTCTAGCCATTATATTTTGGAAAGCCTTTATTTAGTTTAATTTCTTTTCTTTAATTCCTTGCTGTTCTGCCTTTCCACCCTAATGGGTAAGCTGGGTGGCTTCTCTCCGTCTCCCCACACCCTGAAGTCCAGAAATGTGATGTCGCTGCATCCAAAATTAAAAGGATAAAAAATGTGGGTTTTTTATTAAATTTAAAAATTACCATTGCAACACCTTGTCAAAGCATCTTCCGATTCTAAGACGCAGCAGCGTAAAAACAAGACAAGAGGCCTCTTCTTCCCCAAGCCATCACCTGGGTGGGAGAGTTTTTAACAAGCTCTCCTAACCACCAATAGGAAGGTGATTCTGTGGGTGGGGCTCATAGGGGTTGTTCCTATCCCAGAGCAGCACCCCGCCTGACCGCCTTAATGCACCTTTTGGAGGGTTCTTTTTCAAAGCATGCTGTACCTTTTTGAAAGTCAGCACCTTGCATTTAGTCTCAAAACAAACTGGTAGCCATTGGCGTCACTGCCTCCTGTGACAATGAGTTCCAAAGGTTGAACTTACAAGCCTGATGTGTTTTAAGGGGGTGTTGGCACCAGAACACAGGGCTGTTCCGGAATCCCATTCCTCACATGCAAAGTGGATGTTGTCTCCTCCGCCCACAGGGTCAAGGGCCAGAAAGGCTTGTCTCTGGGTCAGATGATTTCACACTGTTCCTGTGGGTGCCCGCAGAGGACAAAAAGCCCCTGCAGAGAATGACCGGCCACCAGGCGCTGATCAACCAAGTCCTTTTCTCCCCGGACACCCGGATCATTGCCAGTGCGTCCTTCGACAAGTCTGTCAAGCTATGGGATGGCAAAACCGGGAAGTAAGTTTGTTCCTTATTTTTATTACGACAATTTTCCGTTTGTCTGCAGAGCTTTGTCTGGTTTGATAAAAACCATGAGCAATTTTCAAGTAGTCCCTGTGGGGGGAAAAGGTTTGGGTGTTTTTCATCTACCCCATTGTCATGGACAGATCACCGCTTGCTGAGATTTAGACTTACAGCGGCTCTTTCCCTCTGCAAAGGTGGAGGATCTATTAAGTTGATCCGCTCCCGGAGCCGGATGGATCCTGTAGGTTTTCATAGGGCTCTGGGAGATTTTCCGGCTGATAGGACTGGTGCTCCTGTCGAGGCCCTGGTCGCACTGTGGAATACAGAAATGACCCGGGCTATTGACACGATCGCTCCCGCGTGCCCCCTTCGCTGTAGAGCTCATACAGCTCCGTGGTATACCCCGGAGCTGAGAGCGATGAAACATGAGAGGAGGAGGCTGGAGTGCAGATGGAGGAAAACTCCCAGTGGATACAATCATGCCTTGGTAAGTGCCACCAATAAGTTGTATACAAAAGCGGTAAGGACAGCAAAGAAGCTCTATTTTGCTGCCTCTATTAGATCATCTTTAAGCCGCCCAGCGGAGCTTTTTAAAGTCGTGCGAGGGCTCTTACACTCTGGCCCCCACGATACTATGGAAACATCTGAGACCCGCTGTAATGAAATTGCTGGACACTTTCAAGATAAGATTGCATGTATCCGCAGGGACCTTGACTCTGATGTTGTGACAGATGAATCCATTGAAGTGTCCGGAGCACGGCCTTGTCTTTCTTTATTGGATGAGTTTCAGTTGGTGCAGCTCGAGGAAGTGGACAAGGTGCTTGGAATGGTTCGGGTGACCACGTCTGTTCTGGATCCTTGCCCATCTTGGCTAGTGAAAGCTGGCAGGGCTGGAACCACCGGTTGGGCCAAGGAGGTGGTTAATGCCTCCTTGAGGGAGGGAGTGGTCCCTGGTAGCCTCAAGGAGGCAGTAGTGAGACCTCTTTTAAAGAAACCCTCCTTGGCCCAGATAATTTAAACAACTATAGACCGGTGGCGAATGTCCCTTTTCTGGGCAAGGTTTTGGAGCGGGTGGTTGCCAGCCAACTCCAGGCGCTCTTGGATGAAACTGATTATCTAGATCTGTTTCAATCTGGTTTCAGGCCCGGTTTTGGCACCGAAACAGCCTTGGTCGCCCTGTATGATGACCTGTGTCGGGAGAGGGACAGGGGGAGTGTGACTCTGTTCATTCTCCTTGATCTCTCAGCGGCGTTTGATACCATCGACCATGGTATCCTTCTGAGGAGACTCGTGGAGTTGGGTGTCGGGGGCACTGCTTGGCAGTGGTTCCGCTCCTACTTCGCGGATCGTCACCAGAAGGTAGTGCTTGGGGAACATCACTCGACACCATGGACTCTCCATTGCAGAGTCCCTCAGGGGTCGGTTTTGTCCCCCATGCTTTTCAACATCTACATGCAGCCGCTGGGTGCAGTCATCAGGAGTTTTGGAGTGCGTTGCCATCAGTATGCTGATGACACGCAGCTCTATTTCTCCTTTTCATCTTCTTCAGGTGAGTCTGTTGATGTGCTGAACCGTTGCCTGACCGCGATAATGGACTGGATGAGAGCTAATAAACTGAGACTCAATCCAGACAAGACCGAGACATTGTTGGTGAATGCCCTCCCTGCTCAGATGGTGGATGTTAACCCTGTTCTGGATGGGGTTACACTCCCCCTGAAGGAACAGGTACGTAGTTTGGGGGTTCTTCTCGACTCTTCCCTGTCTCTCGAGGCCCAAGTGGCCTCGGTGGCACGGAATGTGTTTTACCATCTTCGTCTGGTAGCCCAACTACGCCCCTATCTGGACAGGGACGACCTTGCCTCCGTTGTTCACGCTCTGGTAACTTCAAGATTGGATTACTGTAATGCGCTCTACGTAGGGCTGCCCCTGAAGACAATTCGGAAGCTTCAGCTGGTGCAGAACGCAGCTGCCAGACTACTGACGAGGACCAGTCGGTCTTCGCATATAACACCTGTCTTGGCGCGTCTGCACTGGCTTCCTATTTGCTTCCGGGCGAGATTCAAGGTGCTGGTTCTTACCTATAAAGCCTTACACGGCGTGGGACCTCAATACCTTGTGGAACTCCTCTCTCGATACGAACCTACCCGTTCACTTCGTTCAGAATCTAAGGCCCTCCTCCGGGTACCAGCTCATCGGGAAGCCCGGAGGGTGGTTACTAAATCTAGGGCCTTTTCTGTGGTGGCCCCTGAGTTGTGGAACAGCCTCCCCGAAGAGGTACGCTTGGCGCCTACACTTTTATCTTTTCGGCGCCAGGTAAAGACCTTTTTATGCTCCCAGGCATTTTAATTTTCTTAACCATTTTAATCTTTTAATTCGTATTTTTAATTTTTGTCGTATTGTGTTTTTGTAGTTTTTGTTGTTGTTTGTTTGTATATGTTTTTATGATTTTTATTATGATATATTGTATTTTATCTTGTTTGTTCACCGCCCTGAGAGCTATTCTGCTAAGGGCGGTATATAAATTGAAATAATAAATAAATAAATAAATAAATAAAATAAACCCCAGATGTAGCCAATACTGAGTTAGATGAACCAGTTACAGTAATACCTCAACCAATCCTCCAGGGAGCTCCTTTTAAGGAAGACTTTTTTTTAAAGGTGAAACTGACTAGCTGAGCTTTGCTGTGGCTAAACTTTCAAGCTTGTGCCTTTGCTCTAAGGTGAAACTGACCAGCCTGTGCCTGTGCTTTGCTAGAGTGAAACTAACAAGCCTTAAAGAGATTTCTTGCTTTCTCCTAGGGCTGGGGAGGGAAGGATCTAATAGGATTCAGAGGAGGAGAAGGAGGGGAGGGGGAAGGAGGGGGAGGGAGTGGGTGCCGGGCAGGAACCCTTTAAAGCCTCTGTTGAAGCTGCCCTCGCTATCTGTGAGTGGGTGTAGGAACGTATCCCTATTCTTTCTATGTTATTTCTACCTCTAGTACCAAAGTGTCTGTTAAAGAAGTAATGTCCAGGAACGCGTGTACTTTGTTAACTGAGGTATTACTGTATTCACCTTTAGTGTTAGACCGAAGCTGAGTATCTGAAATCTTGCTTGTTGTCAGCTTTGCAGTTTATCTTTAAAAGCAAGTTCCAAGTCCTCATGATGATGTTCCAGTGAGAGAGCTAAACACTCTTTAATTCTTTAGAGGTAGAAGAGAAGGGCTTGTGGGATTAGAGGTGTTCGCATTAGGGCATTCTCAGCTTTGGGGAAAGGTGTGTTCCATTTCCGCTTCACGACCCAAAAATATTTTTCCCCCCTAAGGTTCCTCACCTCCCTGCGAGGGCATGTCTCTGCGGTGTACCAGATTGCGTGGTCGGCCGATAGCCGCCTGCTGGTCAGCGGGAGCAGCGACAGCACAATCAAGGTCTGGGACGCTAAGACACGGAAACTGGCAGTTGACCTTCCCGGCCATGCGGACGAGGTAAGGCCCTAGTCAGCAGTGAGGGTTTCCTCGGGTTCACTTTGGCAGGAGAGGACAGGACCTTGAGGCTCCCCCACGTCAGGGATGACTCCCTCTCATGAGTGGCTGGTACCAGTTTGACTATGTAAGGACCAGCACTCAAGAGAGAGTAAAGCTATCAGTGGCTATTAGCCACAGTGGCTATGCTGCTTCTCCACTGTCAGAGGCTCCATGCTTCTGAATGCCAGTTGCTGGGCGTCCCAAGTGGGAAGAATTGCTGTAGCACTCTGGTCCTGCTTGCGGGCTTCCCACGGGGGCAAAACCCCAAGAAGAATCACTAAAAGACCCAAGTTTAAATTCCTGCTTGCTTATCGGTTAAATGTAAATATATCATGACAGTTTCCTCTGCACCAGCTTAATCCAGGCTGCAGGGTCTTGGTGGGGTGGGGCCCCATCATCAAGGGGGAAGCGTATCACATGATTACACACAAGTTGTAGAATTTGGCTGGCTGAGAACCTGAACATTCATTGTCCCTTTCTAGAAAAGGGAAGTCACTAGTCCACAAGATGGATGTGACTTTGTGTCACATCTGGTGAAATCTTGCTCTCTCGTTTTTCTCTCTCTGTTAAAACCCACAAAGGCGTTCAAGTTAAGCTGCTTGTACTCCCTGAAAGCAGCTGTTGCTTAGCCTTCCTGTTGTTCTGTTCCCAGGTGTTTGCAGTGGACTGGAGCCCCGATGGTCAACGGGTGGCAAGTGGTGGGAAGGATAAATGTCTGAGGATGTAAGTTTTGGGCTTTCTATGAATTGCTTGAGATATCAAGGCGGAAGCGTCACTATGTCACCTGTGGGGGGTCGTACCATTTCTTTAGAAAGGGAATACAATCTGGGTATTTTTCCACTTTTTGCGGTAGTGGTGGTATTGCTCTGTGTGCGCGTGTGAGTGAGAGACAGAGCACCAACAGTGTATATATCTGGCTACTTAGAGCAGGGTGGAGCCCTCCAGATTCTGTTGGACTACAACTCCCAGCAGCCCAGCCAACTGTCAGGGATCATGGGAGTAGTAGTCCAACAGAATCTGGAGGGCGCAACATTGGCTATCTCTGATTAGAGAGTGTCTCTAAGGGGAGAAAATATAAAAGATCTCTGCCCCAAGAAGCCTACATTTTGAAACTTGCCATGGCTTTGCAGCCTAGTGGATGGAAGTCAACCCTGGCCTAGGAACATCCAAATTCAAATTCCTGCTCGTTTGGTGAATCTCGTTTGGTGCCTTAGGGCAAGTTGTTGGCTAAGCCTAACCTACTTCACAGGAGTGTTGTGAGGAGAACGTGTATAACCCAGCATACGCCGCTTTTCAGCTCTTTAAAAGGAACGGAAAGATACTAATGTTTTCAATGTTTTTCGTAAACATATACTTTGTTAATGTTGTTAAATAAAGAATTTCCTTTCAGTGAAGCCTATCCAGACATGTAGATGTTTACATGTTTTAATCACTTTTTAGCTTAATGTTAATTTTAATTCTCCTTTAAATATTTTTAATGACTTGTTTGTAACTGCTATTGGTAATTTGAACATGTTTGTTAAACTGCTTAGAGGTTTTATTAAATAAAAAGGCATAGAAATTTTGTTAATTAAAACGTGGGGGGGGTCCTTTCTTTTTAAACAGATGGAGACGATAGCTGGGGAGAAGGACTGTAAAAAAAATGGACCCGATCCATTTGGTGATTCTCTCGTGACGCAGGTTGCGGCCTACAAGCCCTCCATTTTACAGAGGGCTGCTTGAATCAAGACTGTCCTTTTTTGTCTTTATTTCTTTTTTGTATCGAGATAAAAGCGTCCTCTCCTCTCTGTCAGCAGGCTTCTGACCTCTTTCGTGCCCCCTTACGAAATTGTTATTTAAACCTGTCTAGAATCTGCACACCCCCAACCCGTCTTCCTTCATGAGAGCTGGTGCAGGCGAGAGGTTGAGGGAGAGGGAAGCAATCTAGAAGGTCCTGTGTTTGAATCTCACTATTTTTACTCATGGATTCACAAGGTGATGAATCCTTGGCAGTGGCAGCCCCTTGCTGTCAGAAAAATGGAGGATAATCATTTCGCTCCCTCTAAAAGCAAACTCGGGTGGAAAGTGCTGGTAGGACTGGAACGAAAACAGTTCTGTTGAGAAATGGGAGGGGTGGACGTGTGGGAGGGACCCTGAGGTTTAGACCAGCGCTAAATAAATAAATATCTCTAAGCAGTTGGCGGCTTATCTTAGAACACCAATTAGAACATCGCAAAATATCAAAAGAAACCATTTAGATATGAAAATATCAACCCATGTTTCTTTATGTAAGGGGTATGTAAATATATCAGAAAGTCCAACCCCAGATGTGAACTGATTAGTTTTTAAACAGCAATATGTTTCACGGTCAATATTCACTGAGGTTTTATGGCATCTTGCGTTTGTAATGGAAGAAATCATTTGAACTCCACTAACCCAGTTCTGCTATTGAGGAGCCTGGGTTTTGTTCATCTCTGTTAAAAATTTGAATAAAAAATATGTTTTGGAAAAAAAGAAATGAAAATATCAACAACACATGATAAAGATCCCTGTTTCAAGCAGCAGAATTAACAGGAAAACAAAGCATTCTCTGAAACATAAACTCCCTGTCCCTCCAAACAACCATTACAACTAAAAATTGATTACAATAACAAGGCCACTAAACAAAAATAATGAGCCACAGGGCTGTAGCCAACAACATTTTACTGAGAGTAACCCCTTTTAAATTAATGGACCCGTTAGTCATGGCCATTATTTTCAGTGGGTCTACTCTGAGTAGAGACTGGCATTGAGTACCACCCATTTGTCCAAGAGGCAACAACTATACAAAATAACATCCCATAAGACACCAAGTGTGTTTTTTGTTTTTTACCAGAGAGGCTAGTCCCTTTGAGGTTAGAGTGTGTATGCTACTCTCTGCCTCCTCTTCCCCTTTCTTTTCTAATTATCATTGTCATTTAGCTGCCTTGGAGGCCTGTGGCCAAAAAGGAAGGCAACGTATACAAATTTTCAATAATAAATAGTCATTGATGGGTCCATTTGCCTTCATGATTTTTTCCAGTTTTTTTAAGCCATTATAAGCAAATGGCCATCTCCGTTTAATTCCATAATCTGATCATTTAGAACATGATAATTCGTCCTGGTATATTAGAACAAAAGGCCTTATGTTCCCCATCCTCTTTCTCTCTGCAGCCAACCAGAGGACTCTTTGCAAACCCGCAAGCAGGACGCAACGGCATAAGCCCTTTTGCCTGTTTGTGATTCCCATCAACTGGTCTTCAGCACCACGCTGCCTTTTCGTATTGGAGACAGCACAGCCATCGTAACTAGCAGCCATCCTCCATTTATGTATTGTCAGACCATTGGTCCATCTAGCTCAGTGAAGTCTACACTGACTGGCAGAAGCCCTCCAGGGTTTCAGGCAGGAAGTCTCTTCCAGCCCTATGTGGCGATGCGGGGATTGAAGCTGGGGCCTTCTGCATGCAAGGCAGATGCTCTCGCACTGAGCCACAGCCCTTTCCCACAGTGATGTACACGCTTGCATCAACGCGTGCGCAAGTCTGAGCCTTTTAAAGGGTTTATTGCAGAACTGAGGTTGATTTACAGGAGGAGGTTCAAAGAGTGCGAGATTAACATGCTACAAGGAGAAAGGTACCATCGCAATACCAAATTCCAGCTGCCGCAGTGTTGAACACAGTATTTCCTGGATGAGCCACAGATTAGATGGAAAACTGCTGATTTGGGTGAAATGAACAACTCTTTTAGGATGTTAATTCTGCTTGCAATTTCAAAGCAACATCTGTTTGGGTAAGAAGGGAACAGCATTGTCCATGAAAGGATCTGGGAATTCTCCTGTGTGCTCTCATAGTGCAGCAGATGCATTGCAGCTTCACAAGTTCCAGTGTTTGAGCATATGCAGAGGGCTTTCTTCCCCCTTCCTGCAACATGGCAAGCAATCCTAGCCCGTTCCCACACTTTGGCCACTGAGGAGAAGGGACTGCGGACCTGAGCGAACCAACTTGCAAAGTGGCTGCAGTCCTTTGTGCACTTACCTGGGAGTAAGGCCCAGTGAATATAATAGGTATTATTTTTTAGTAGCCAAGCACAGGATTGCACTGTTAAACATGTTGTTTAGGAATGCATTTATTCATTATTTATTATTTGATTTATATCCTGCCCTTCCTCCCAGCACGAGCCCAGGGTGGCAAAATTTGATGTATTAAAAACCAGCGATGGGGAAATTCAGGAGCAGGAGACAAACATGGAACTCTCCCCCAGGCCACACACCCTTCCTACACCCTCACCCCCAGGCCACGTCCCCTCACCACACCCAGCCTTGAGTGTTTTTGCTTGGCTAGCAAGCATCCTTGAACTCTGATCATTCCTCCTGCTTACCTGGACTGAGGACAGGGAGGGGTGTGCGAAGCTACTGTGCAAAGGTAAAATGTACGTTAATTACTCCACTCATGTGGCCCCCGGAAGGTTGCTCAGAAGGGAATGTGGCCCTTGGACTGAGAAAGGTCCCCACCCTTGTTTTAAGTCCATGTTAGACACAGCATTTGCTGGGTGTATTAAACCAACACACACAAGAGGGTATAATATGATGGAGATGAAGACACTAAATAAGAAGGCAGCCAGCAGAGAAAGCAAGATGATAGCTAGCAGCCAAGAATAAAAGTAGGCTGGATCAGGTGACCTCCCTGAATGTCTTTTTCCGCCTGCAAGGAGCTGGTGCAAGTGTGATGATGAATCTTGTGTGTGTGTACATGTGGAATGGAATTAATGCATCACATGGCAGGCAGGTAAAGTGCCATCAGTCCTGGGGCAATGACCCCAGTGAATCCACTCCACCAGCTGTGTCTCGTGATGCTCATAGAATCCATTTTGAGCATCGTAAAAGGCGGGGGGAAAAACTGTCAGCAAACCTTCACTTGCTAGTTTTCCAAGGTGTGTACAGCTATGCAGTTGCCAACAGTTAAAAACAAAAGCAGTTTCTGCTCCTGGGCCTTTTAACACTTTACATAGCAGCATTTTATTTAGCAGGAGATTATGCTTGTCGCCTTGGTGGGAAAATGTCTGGCTGATTTCTGCAGATGAGATCAAGAGGCAGATTAAAGCACAGGAGCAGGTTAGGCCATTTTTTCCCAGTCAGTTGGCACAGGTGCTAATGTTTTTTTAAAGTTGACAACTGTGGGTGGCCCTGGCAGACATTTGGGAGGAATTAATCCTACCCACTTTCTATATAGAGTTGCCACCTTTTATTCTTGAAAGAGCTCCTGTGCCTCTTAAGAGCAATATGAAAGAGAGTTTCAATGGGTGCAGCTTTACCCCTTCACTGCATCTGATAGCTAAATGGATCCTTGTTAGAGGCATTTTACTTGGGGGTGGGTGGGGGTGAACAACCGGGGTAATTCTATCATCTCTGTGGTACGTGCTACTTTGCAAGCACCCAGAGACATTTGCCTAGCCCCTGTTGGAAACAGAATTCTGTGCCAGATAGACATTTAGTAGTGCCCAACCAAAAAAAAGCTGCACCAGTTGAAGTTTTGCCTGTCATGTAATTTTAGAACAGCAGGAACAGCATCTAAGGCTTAGGGAGTGGACTTTTTTTTTTCCATTGCAGCTTCCCCAGAGCCTTCATAACTTCTCCACACAGCACATACGTAAACTATGGAATTTGCTCCCACAACATGAACAGATGGCCACCAGCTTGGATGGCTTTAAAAAGAGGACTAGACAAATTCACAGAGGATAAAGCTATTAATGGTTACTAACCCTGATGGCGATGCTCTGCCTCCACAGCTGGAGGCAATGTGCCTCTGAACGTCAGTTGCTAGGAATCGCACGTAGGGAGAGTACTGCTGCTGCGCTCGGGTCCTGCTTGTGGGCTTCCCATTGGGGCATCTGGTTGGCCACTGTGAGAACAGGATGCTGGACTAGATGGGCCCCTTTTGGCCTCATCCAGCAGCCAGGCTCTTCTGATGTTCTTACCATTGCCTTAAAACAAAACAACATATTCTGTAGCTTAATGAAGAATACATGCAACTTTGCCTTGCTTTTCTCTACCCTCCCCAACACTTTTTCCTTTTATATCATGCTTATTAGACAATCACACAATTGTATTTGTGCCAGGGGCAAGGGACTCTTTTGTGTGTGTGTTAAACGTCAGCACTTTGATTTGATTTTAATATTTCTACCCTGCCTTTCGGCCAAAAGGCCCTCAAGACAGCTTATAACAGAGCAAAAATATAAAAATACATCAATAGAACATCAGTAATACATCAATAAAGGAATAAAAACAATTAGCAAAAATTAAATAGCACTTAGAAAACATTAAACGCTTTGTTAATAGCAATATTTTTTCTAAAAATAATATAGCTGCTAGGGTGAAAATGCATGTTAGCATCAGCAGTGACGAAAACAGCCAACTTTCGGTTCATGAAGGAAAAAGATATATGTGTGTGTGTTGGGGGGGGAATTAAATGACTTTTTTAAAGGAGGTGCGCATGTGGAAAAAAAAATCATGTACGGGCTGAGAGTGGGGGATGAAGGTTAAGGGTTTCATGTGACCAGCCTGTGTTGTCTTGACGGATGGAAGCATTTGATGCTCTCCAGTTCCCAAGGCCTATTTACAAGAGCCTGCAAGCACCAGCTCACAGGCAGAGCATGTGACACCCTCATCAGGTCATGTGCATTTGGGGCGATGCACAAGTGCAAGCCTGTGAAAAATGGTTTGCTGTTCGTGTGTTCGGATCTCCTATTTTGTTTTCTTTCCACACATCCTATTTCCAAAGAAGAAAGGGCAGTTATCAACATACATTTGAGATACATATAAAGCACATTATTTCCCTCCAAAAAATCCTGGGAAATGTAGTTTATCCCTCACGGTGCTACTGTTCTCAGCACCCTTAGCATACCATACTTCACAGGATTCTTTGGGGGAAACAATGTATTTGAAATGCATGGTGTGCACACAGCCCAGTAGCATAGTGGCAAATTCAGAAGTGCAGGGTCTCTTAATGATAGTCACAGCCACACACACACATCCTTTTTGTTTGTTTGTTTGCTGGGTTGAGAATGAGATCCCTGTTAATTCTTCTCCCAAAACATCAGATGTCCCTAGGAGCCAATAAGCATGAAAGGGGAGAGTATTAGTTATTGAGAAGAGTCTTCTCAGTGGCTAACTCATTTCCTTTCACTCTGATCAGCTCTAATCAGCAAGAAAGGACAAGGAAGCATGTTAAAAGTTTATTTTCAGTGGCTAAAATGCAACCCTTTCATGCTGATTGGCTCACAGGATGCTGGGAACATAGGGACTCTGCTCCCCCCAAAATAGGGGTCTAAGACCCCCCAACTCCCTGGATTACTACACCCTTCCACACAGCCCTACTTTAAACCACCTCATCCTAAGCGTGCCATCTCACCAGATCCAGTTTAAGAAGATTTGTGTCCCGTAGCCAACTTTCGGGCATATATCAACTGTGGGCCTCAGTTGGATGCATATCCCAAATCTGAGATGCACATTCATGCGGTAGCAGTTGGGGTCTGCGCCCATGTGTGGATAGATGCCGTTAACCCACACTATGATTGTGTCAGTAGCACACACGCTGGGGTGTGCGCGCACATTTATTTATGTATTTATGAGATTTTTCACCCCACCTTTCTTCCAAGGATCTCTAGGTGGTGTACATAGCTCTACCCCCATCTTATCCTCACAACATTCCTGTAAGGTAGGTTGGGCTGAGAGATAGTGGCTGGCCCAAGCTCAGCTAGGGTGGTGTGGTGGTTAGAGTGTCGGACTAGGGCCTAGAAGGCCAGGGTTCGAATCCCCACGCAGCCATGAAGCTCATTGGGTGACCTTGGGCCAGTCATCTTCTCTCAGCCTAACCTACCTCATAGGGTTGTTATGAAGACAAAACAGAGAAGGAAAAGAGCTATGTACACCACTTCAAGCTCCTTGGAGGAAGGGTGAGATATAAATGTAATAATAAATAAATAAATAAATAGTGAGCTTTGTGACAGAGTGGGTTTTTGAACTGGGATCCCTTGTAAAACCGCAACCTCCCCACCCCCTGCTCCCTTGATCTGCAATATGTGGGGATACAGTAATGGTGTTTAAACGTATCTTCAGTTGTTTTGTATTGTATTTAAAACTATTTTACTTGTTTTATTTTATGCTTGTAAATTGCCTTGAGATGTATGTAGAAGGTGATTCATAAAATAATTGCAATTACATTATATTAGAAGCTGTCTAAGTGCCCGGCATATGCTGGGGTGTAAAGAAAGGCCGGGGAAGGGACTGGCAATCCCACCCCATATATACGGTCTGCCTTGTAAACGTCACAAGTTGTCACCCTAAGAGTCAGAAACGACTCGCACTACAAGTGCGGGGACACCTTTACCTTTTTAAGTGAATCATATCATGTCAAATTGCGCTGAAAACTAAAAAACTGTAGTCCTAAACACACTTACTAGTGAGTGAGCCCCACTGATTTCCTTCAAGTAACATTTGTGCAACAGACAGGAAGTCAACAGGTGGAGCTTACCTTGTATTCTGGTGGAGAAACCTTTAACCACTGGGATTCCCATTTGTTCTCCAGCAGCTGTTAAAAGAGAAAGTAGCCTTATTTAACCAACTAAATCCTAATCAACTAAATACACTTATTTACATATTTGTATCTATTCCACCTTTCCTCCAAAAAGCTCAGGGTAGTGAATGTCATTCTCCCCTCCCATTTTATCCTAACAACAACCCTATAAGGTAGGCTAGGCTGAGAGATAGCACCTGGCCCAAGGTCACCCCAACGGCCTGAGTGGGAATTTGAACCTTGGTCTTCCAGGGCATAGTCCAACCACTATACAGCACTGTCTCTTGCCAAGTGTGTCAGAGTGACATGGCAACCCTCAGTCTAGGATTGCCAACTGAACAGGAAAAACTGGCCAGGCCTGCTCCTGTGCCTTTAAGAACAGCTTGATCTGCAATGGAAAAGCACACAGAGGAGCATTATCACCTGCTATAACATTTGCTGTTATAGGCAAAGGAGAGAGGGTGGTGAAAAAGTTGGCAGTCCTCTGTGAGGTCTAAAGTTACCTAATTTAAAATAAGTATTAAAAATGTGGCCAGACATCCCCCTTTAACCACAGCTTAACTCAAGCCTCACAGTGTCATGCCCACTGCAACATTTCTGTTATTTGTTGGACTCACCTTAATCAAACAAACCTGGCATAGGAAGAGGCGCTGAGGTGGAGAAGTTGGCAGCCGATCCTCAGTGAGGTCTCCCAGCTTGAAAAGACCTGCCCCTCTAACCACTCACTTCTTGGGCCACACAGAACTGGTGGCTGTGTGCGTGCGGTGAGCAAGCACTTGCTTATTATGCTTAATCATTTTGTTATTGTGGGTGTCATTACTTTATATGTGCCTATATAGTATCTTGCGTTGTCTCTGACCAAAACCAAAATGGCGCCCATTATTCCCCCCCCTCAACTTTTCCGCTCAGACGTCGCCGTCGAGGTTTTATTTTTTTTCCCCTTCCCGCGCGCGGCGGGACTCTTTTAACTCTTTCTCGCCTTCTTTTCTCCTCCGCCCTATTCTTAAATCACGGCGGAGGGAGACAGGAAGCCGGCGCCTGCGCGATGCGTCCTATAAGAGCTCCTGCGCCGCGCGGAGACTTCGGCAGTCGCAGCCGGACGCCGGCGGGGAAGGGTGGAGTATTTGCTGCAGAAGACACGACAGGGGCGGCAGGCAGACAGGCAGGCGGCCTGAGAAGACGGCAAAGGATTTCCCCCCACCCTACTCCTTTCATCCCCCCACCCTGAAATATCTGTGGCCCAGGACCACCACAAGGGAGCTGGGGCTGCCTCCTTATTTCTGTCTCCCTTTAGAGAGTCCATTCGCTTGACTCTGTTTTTTGGGGGGGCGGTTCGGGTCCCCTTAAGGCTAGTAAAGAGGTGGGGGCCACAATGTAACAAGGGCATGAGCAGAGACCCCTGAGGGGGGGTTGAGCCCCCTTCCCCATTGATCCCCACTTTACAGGCCTTGTATATTTATCTCTTCTCCCCCTCCTCTCTTCAAAAGGTTTTTAACACCCCAGCCATTGGCCACCCCTCTCCCTGTCACCTGCTCAAGGATCTTCCTCATTTCTCCCTCCCTTTTTAAAAATTAAATATACAGGGGTCTGAATTGCTCACCCCCATTTTAAGGGGCCTGTATATGTGTGTGTAAGATATAAGAATTCCTGCCATCTTCGTTTAGAGAGAGAGAGAGAGAGAGTGTCACACTCCCACTTTTAAAGAATTCTTCGTTCCCTGTTCCTCCAAACCCTATTTGGGCCTATATTAAATTGTGTTTTCTTTAAAGGGGCCTGGGACATTGTGTCTCTTCTCCCTGTCCCTTTAATTTTTATTGCTTTCTCTACCCCCCACACAGGAGAGGGTTTATTTCCTCTGCCTTAGAGAAGCCCCCAACCCTGCCTTTAAAAGCCAGCCAGGTGCCCCTTTCCCCTTTGAATCCCTTCCCAGTCAAGGTGCTAACCACCCCCCCCTTTTTTTTTGGAAGCCAGAGAGCCTTAAAACACTCTTGCCTGGCGATCTCTTGTATTTGCAAACCGCTGGCCTTGATGATTATATTCGTATTAATAATCATTACTGTAATATAGGGCCAAAAGGAACCTAAATGACCCCCCTTTCTGACTGTGGCCCCTCTGGCATCTTTCTGCCTTCAAAGGAGGGTTAAACAACCCCCAATCTCTCCCTCTCTCTTCCCCCATGCCAGGAAAAGCTCCTCGCCTTTGGGAAGCCAGAGCAGCCAGCCAGTACCCCTCACCCCCTTTGCCTGGGGGCCCCCCGACCTGCGCCTCCCTGATCATGCCGAAAGCTGCCCCCCATCCTTGGGGGCAGCCGGGACGAAGGGAGACAAGCAGATCCCCCCTCGCTGCCCCCCTGAGTGCCTCTTCTTTTTCTCCTCTCCTGGCCATCCCTAGCCTGGATTGCTGATGTGAGCTTGCTTTTGAGGTTCCCCTCCTGTTAGCCTCCCTGCGTCTCTCCCGTCACGGGCTTCATGCCCCCCTGAAGAGGATGGAGGTGGTGGGGGACTTTGAATATAGCAAGAAGGACCTCATAGGACACGGAGCCTTTGCTGTGGTCTTCAAAGGTCGCCATCGCAAGGTAAATGCAGGGGGGATGAGTCCCCTCCCCCCAAAAATCTTCCCTTTTAGCTCATCTCTTGAGTGCTTATACAACCATCTCCTTCCCTTACCCCCACCCCAGCAGGCATGTTTGGGGGGGGGTTGTGCATGCCTGGGAGGGGGAGTCAGTCAGCGGCCAGCTCTTCATTGCGTGCCCCTCTTTTCTTTGCAGTTACTCCTTTTTTAAATCATTTTTTGCCGTTGAGATCATCCGTTGCTGTGGAAAGCGGCCTGTTCTGGGGAGTCATCTGAGGTCAGGTGTGCTCTAAGCAGCTATTCCTTACCTTCTGGATTTTTTGGGGGGGGGTGCATGTTGATGTAAGCTACAGCCGCTTTTTTTATTCTCAAGTTCACGCCTGTTTGTTTTTATTTCAAAGTCGAGCAGAGATGATGATGGTGGTGGTGATGTCAGCCTGTTGTTGTTGCGGGCTCCTCCTGCTCTTGGTCTCTTCCCCCTTGTGTTGAGATGCAGTTGCATAAAAAGGTTTGAGAGAGGCTGCTGGGGTTTAGGTAAACACTGAAAAAAATCAGGGTGAGGTGGCTATTTCTCCTGTTTTCTCCCTTCTTTGTAAATCTCCCAAAGCGCAGGGGCAGCATTGTTCTATAACTGCCCCCTCCCCACAAATAACTGCAGGTCTAATGGGAGCCTGGTTCTTTTCAGATTGGTTAAGATTTTTCAAATTAAACCTTTCGTAGCCTTGCTGTCCTTTATTTCATGAGGCTTTCCTGGTGATGAAGACTTCCGCCTCCCCACCAACTTTCTTAGGAAAACCTGCCCCAGTTCCATCTCTTGGAGTGCCAGGCCTAGCTGTCACCTTAGGGCCTCGATATCCTTTTTTACATAAGCCCAGTAACTTGACCTGAAGTTCCACTGGAATCTTCATGTTTTCCCTTTTGCTCTAGGCTCAACTAAGTGGCCTTGGACGTAGGCTGAAGCTCAGTGGTGCATTGCTTTGAGAATTGCACTGGCTGCCCATTTGCTACCGGGCCAAGTTCAAGGTTCTGGTTTTGGTGCACAAAGCCCTATACAGCTTAGGACCAGGATACCTGAAAGACCACCTTATCCCTTATATACCCAGTCAATCACTGCACTCTGCAGGCGAGGGGCTCCTGCAGATACCATCTTATCAGGAGGTCTGCTCTGCACAACATAGGAAATGTACCTTTAGTGTGGCAGCACCTACCCTGTGGAATTCCCTGCCCTTAAATATTAGACAGGCACCATCTCTTATTTTTTTGGACCCCTGCTGAAGTCCTTCCTCTTTCAACAAGCCTTTTAAGTAGAGAGCTTGTCCCAGTTTGCATCTGTGCTGAAATAGCTTAAGTTGTTTTTAACGCTTTTTTTAAAAGATGTTTTGTTTAAATATGTTTTTAAATGTTTTGCTTTTATTATATTTTAAAGTCTGCTTTTATAATGTTTTTGGTTGCCCCCCATACATTTAATAAATATGACAGATCCCTGTGTTCCTGAGTTGTTTCTAAGTTGGCACTTCCTTGTCTCCATTCCCCATCTGTCAAAAGAGCACATGATTCATCTGCCTAGTACTACCAAGAAGAGGGCTTTTTCATTACTGGCACCCCCAACTATGGTATAGTCCAGGGAAAGTCACCTGGCACCTTTGCTATGCCCTTTTTGGTGCCAAGTGAAGACATTGATATTTCACACAGGCTTTTCAGTTGTGTGTCAAATCTGGATTGTTTCACTCTGTTAAAAAAACCTCTGGCTTTTATCATGGTTATTTGTTGATTTTAATCAGGATATATTGTATTTTCAGTTTGTGTGTGTGTGTAAACAGGGAATGCTTAATAGGTGGCCGCATAATTCAGTAAATAATGCTCGTGAATGTGAGCAAGAGAATCCCTTGTTGCCCTTCATTCTGCTCCTTTTATATTTTTTCCCCCTGAAAATGAGATTGTAAATTCCTTGGGGCAGGGACTTGACTGTTTTACGTATGTTTTGTAAAGCGACTTGTAGATTGCCACTTTGTAAGTACTAAAAGAGAGCCCTGCAGGCTGAAAGTGCTTCCAGGCAGTTGACAATGATATGAAAGTACGTTTGAATTTAAGATTGCTCAGAGTTAACACCTCCTTACAGGGTATAAACCTGTGTGATCTTCCTTGCCTTCTGTTTTTCCTGTTCTGCGTTTCCCAGAACTGTTTGTGACTCAAAAGATGACAACGTTGACTGACTGAAATGTAGCAAAAACAGTTGCATAACTGAAATGCTCCTAGCCACGCTGACTGGGCTGCTAAGCAAATAAAATGCAAAGATTACAAGGGGGTGGGAAGATCATAAAATCGATTTGAGTCAGCACTTCCATTGTAAGAATGTGTGTTCTTACAATGTGTATCTCCAGGGGAAATGATCAGTACACATTTGAGACGATCCGTCTTAGGACTTTTAGTCTATTGGAAATGAGTATCAGCTGCTCTCGACTAAAGTATGTGAGAAGCCTTGCAGTTTGTAGTCCTATGTGATTCAGAATATTCCATTTGAAATAATTTATGGTTTTTTAGTGGGTGCTTAAGACAGTGGCCTGTTTTGCTCATAATTCTTGAGTCAGGCATGGGGAACATTTGGTTCTCCTGATGTTGCTGAACTACAACTCCCATCAGCCCCCAGCAAACATGGCCAGGGATGATGGGAGTGGCAGTTCCCAAAAGTTACCCACACCTGCTCTAAGCTATAGTTTGTTTAGCCTAACTGTGGTTTGTTTGTACTTGTGAACGTGGTCCAGCAGACTAAGCATGGTTTGTTTCCATGTGAAGTGATGTCTTGTTGGCTTATCGTTAGGGGCGATTTTTTAAAACTCTAAATTAAGATAGTAAAAGGTCTTAAAGCTTAGGGAATTGTGCTCTTAGACCTGCTACAGGGCTTCATTTAACAGGGGTCGAAGAAACAAACAAGAAGCATTACGGCAAAGTCATTGTAGTTCCGGTAAGCGCTTGGCGGGAATCGGAGCAGTCGTTCTAAGCTGCCGCCAGGTTTCATGCGCCCCCTGGTCGGGCATGTCTTGTTGGCTTATGAACCATGGTGTATTCCAGCTATGGTTGGGCATTGTGTCCAAACCCAACAGCCTTGCTTAACCGTGGTTTCTTTGGCTGCTCCAGACTCTTGTCAAGCTACAGAGGCATGAGGTGAGAGCAGCTGGGGGAGGGGACCCCGAGGCTTTGGAGGAATAAGCCACAGCTTGTTTGCTTGTGTGTGAGAACTGAGTTACGGTTTGCTGAACAAAAACAAATCACAGTGTAGTAATTTCTGTGCAAACGCAGCCATTGGTGGCAGAGATTGACAAAAGGGAATAGGAATCGGCTTATTTTAGCGTAAGAATACGCAGCCACAGGCCACGGTTTGACCAAGAATAGGAGGTCAAGGGGCAGCGCTCACTGGACTGGAAAACATTGGTGCCTTAAATCCCAGGGAAGCAGTGGGTGAGCCAGGGCCTCGCTTACCCATCCATCTCATCCAAGGAGTTCCCCAGCACCGTTGTCACTTCATCCCACTTTGGGATGGCATCTGTGGGTTCCATTTGGTGTTCCACAAAGGACTGGATCTGCCCTGGAGCCTCCATTTGCTGACCTACTATCTGCAGTAAACAAGAGCTCATTAATAAGGACTGGACTGGTAGCTGCTGTTGCTCAATCGTCCTCTTTAAGATTCCTGTATTGGCCGCTCTTAAGAACAGGAACATGGAGCACCTCAAAGCTATTAAGAACAGGGAACCAATCCAGAGCAGCCTTCCTCAACCTGGTGTTCTCCGGATGCTTAAGACTAGTCCAAGATGGAAAAGGCTGCTCTGGATAACTTACAAAAAACAATATTAGGGCAATTTGGCTGCTTAATGTGGAAAATTAGAATACTCACTTGTATTTAAAACCCTTTTTTTGTTCTTTTTCAGAAAACTGACTGGGAAGTGGCCATTAAAAGCATCAACAGAAAGAACTTGTCGAAATCTCAACTCCTGCTTGGGAAAGAGATAAAAATTTTAAAGGTATGTTTGTTCAGAGGAGAGTTGGGAAGCTCAATACTCAGACCGTTATGCCAGTTCCAACATTTTACGTCTTCCTGCAATTCAGGCCAAGAATTGGAGGGTTTTCAAGTAAAGCCTTGAGATTCTCCATCTCTAGAAATAGATGAGTGTCCATTAGATGACTGGTGTGGAGAGTGTAAATATTCCCAGGGCTCTGTTGATTTTTCCTTCTATGTAAGCACAATAAAGGCACAGATTTCCGCATCCTGAGAATCTCTGGGTTGCATTCAACTGCATCCTTTTCAGAGTTGACCCACTGAAAGTAATGAGCCTAAGTTAGCCGTGTCTGTTAACTTCAGTGGGTCAACCCTGAGTGAGACTAGCATTGAATTCCACCCTGTGTGTTCATGAATTATATAAAGAAAGAGGAGTCAAACCACTGAAATAATGATAAAAAAAATGATAAAAGGTAGCTGGGTTGGCCCATCGGGGGGAAAACACCTTTATTAGGCCAACGTAAATGTCACAAAATAGTGTGTGCACATTTTTGAGTTCTCCAGATCCCTTCATCGGGCTAGATCAGGGATAAAGGAGAGGCAGTGTGGTGTAATGGTTAGAGTGTTGGACTAGGACCTGGGAGACCAGGGTTTGGATCCCTGCTCAGCTTTCAAACTCACTGGGTGACCTTGGGCCAGTTACTGCTTCTCAGCCTAACCTACCTCACAGGGTTGTTGTGAGGATAACAGAGAGGGGGAGAACTGTGCAGCACCTTGAGCTCCTTAGAGAAAAAGGTAGTATATAAATGTAATTTTAAAAACATGGGGAACCTGCAGCCCTCTGGAATGGATGTTGAGCTCTCTGAGGCTGCTGGAATCTCAGAAGCCTGAGTATTGGCTGAGCAAAGACTCCAGTGGTTGGGGGTGAAGGTGTAGACTTTATTCCCTTACAGTACTCTGCTACATCCCATGACAAATAATGGAATATGCCAATAAGCAAATGTCACAGAATCCAGGTTTTCTTGATGCAAAATTCAGGTTTGCTTGGCAGAGAAGACTTGTTTCTAAATAGACCTCAGTTTTAGCATTCCCTATGAATTGCACTGATCTTTCTAAAACTTCTCCCACTCTGGACTTGGAGTGATGTGGGTGGCAGCTTCTGGAGGGTTGTGGAATTTTCACACTCGCTTCTGTCACCCTTGGGTTGACCTAGCCTCTTTTTAGCAAAATGCTAACTGATTCAAAAGGAACAATATGTGATCTGTATTGGGGGGCTTGTCAGTGAGAGATGTTGAGATATCTGGAAGCAGGACAGAAACACAGCTATGTGGACATGTACTATTTCCCGCCCCTGTGGAGGTTTCAGAATATTAATAAAGCAAGATTCCATTCCTCATGATTCTGAATTAAGGGGCGGTTTAATTAGGAACTTAGGAAGTTGCCGTATACTGAGTCAGACCGTTGGCCCTTGCAGCTCAGTATTGTCTACACTGACTGGCAGCAGCTCTCGGGTTTCAGGCAGGAACTGTTTCCCAGCCCTGCCTGGAGATGCCATCGGGGATTGAACTGGGGACCTTCTGCATGCAAAGCAGCTGACCTACCACTGAGCCAAACATTAGCAAACAGGATGTTGGGGAGGAACATCTTAGTGATAAAGGGCATGCTTTAGGGCCCGCGTTCAGCCCCGACTGTTCTCCAGTTGAACAATTAACCAGTGATGGGAAAGGCTAAGGACAGTGAAAAGTTGGATGCGGAATATGCATCATGTGAAAAAGCAGCATGAAAGCCACAAACGGCAGCAGTTAGTAACGGCAGACGTTATCCCCGTCCAAAACACGGCACATCCCAGCTAGCTGCCAAGGATAGGCAGGAAGGAGGCAAGGCACACATCCCTGGGAAAGGGGATTTAACTGTGCTGGTGCCGCTGCCTGGGGCAGAAAGGTCCTGCCTAGAGTGGCCGCTCCCTGATTTCAGGTGCGCCAGGCACACTGAGCAGAGACTCCAGGGAATATCTTCCGTGTGAGTAGGCAGTCCGTTGAGGGCCCCGCAGTGCTTTAGGGCATTCAAGGTCGACAAACACCAGCTCTTTGAATTGGGCCTGGAAACTAATTGGGAGCCGGCAGCAGCTGCGTTAACATGAGCGTAACCTGCTCTGAGCTATTCCGGTCAACAGCCTGGCAACTGGGTTCTGTGCCAGTTAGGAGTTTCCAACCCTTTTTCCAAGGCAGCCCGACGTAGAGTGCAGTGTTGTCGTCCAGTCTGGGATCGGGACCGAGGCGGACGTTGCAGCGGCCAGGTGGTTTTACAGTGCATAGGTGATCCTGGACCAGAACAGACTGGAGCGGCTTGGGACACTGCTTCAGCGGTGGCCCGCCCACTCTTATCGTCTGTCCTACTTGGGGAGGATTCTGCCTCACTTCCACTCCTGACAGGCATGTTCTCTGCTGCAAGTGCTGTGAGCCTGACACTCGCCAGGGATGGGCTTGGGCACTGCGGTGCTGAACCCTCTTCTTCTTTCCTGATTGGCTACCAGGCCCAGGACAGAAAATGTCGATGCTTTGAGACATCCCTGGCCTTTTCTCTGAACTGGCCCCCGAGACTGAGGAGTGCTGATGCAGATGACTTTTTGGCTAGCATTGGAGTGACATCTTTGTTTTCTTGGACCCTGGAAGCAGCTACGCCTTATCTGTGATGGTGTGCCTAGTGTTGCCCCCTCGGAGTCTTGTGTTACGCCTTTTCTAAGTGCACTTAGTTCACCATCTTCTTCTCCTCATTGTGTTTTGTGTCAACTCCAGCTTTTGAGAACAGCCCTACGCAATTCAAGGTTTTACTGGAAGGGATGGTGGGTGGCCAGTCCTGTGTCCATTGGACACTGTTTCAAAATACGTTTAGCCCAGTCTTCATCGTCAGTACACTAAAACCATTTCAGACACACAGGTGATAATGCTGAACTGTGTGTGTGTAAGTAAACAAGGACAGGTGACAAGTCAAAACAGCAGCCAGAACAGCAGTAAAAATAGCACTACTCATGTTATCAGTAGCCCCCGGCATGGGTACTCTCGCCCTACAAATGCCCGCGGGAATAAATAAGTCCTCTGCTAGAGACGAAATCTTATACGAGTTGGTTCTTGTTGTATGCCCCTTCCACTTTATAGGGTCTTCTGCTGCTGCTTCCTCTCTGAACGTGGCAATCTGGCACACTCCCCCCCCCAAAAAAGAAAGTCTCTCAAGTGCAGTGAAATTCAACACTGCTGTCTTTACTGGTGCCAGACTTCACATACAGGAATTTATTCTTGTACCTAACATTCTCCCTCTCTCTCTCTCTCTCTCTTTAACACACACCTTTCTGTTATCTCCTGTGCCACCTTTTATATTTTCAGTCAGTGATCCTGCCATCTCTCACAAATCTTTGCCGTGACTTAGCCCAACCTTCCCTTGCTGGAACCATCTGGAGGGTTCTAGGTTGGGCCCAGGCTGAGCTAACTAATTACATCAGTCCATGTATGCTCTTGAGCTCTCTGGACACCCACTTTATGGCTGCCCAGGAATGTAAACATTTCAGCTATTCTGAGCATTTTGTTCTTGTAACTCGATTTCCAGTCGTTTGATAAGCGAGAGCACGGCTTGGGCTATGAACGGCAGTACTGGCCCTTTTGTCACCCCTTTGAAATGTCTTGGGAGTCTCCACCACAAACCTTCTAAATAACAAACATGTTGCTTATTTCACAGGAAATTTGAGAAATGCTGTTCCCTGCTAAAAAGTTCCCATATGGTTAGAAATCCCCCCACATCAGCCCCTTGATACATACCAGACTTCCCTTATTCCAGTTTCCCAGTAAGCCCCTATTACTCTCAGTAGGTGTGGCTAGCTCAGTGTTGTCTGTGCTGACTGGCAGCGGCTCTCCAGGGTGTCAGGCAGGGGACGTTCCCATCCCTACCTGGAGATGTCAGGGGCTGAACTTGGGATCTTCTGCATGCGGAGCAGGGGCTCAGTTCTTCTCCTAAAAATAAAGCAAGATCCCAGTCCTCATGGTTCTGAATTAAGGGCTGATTTAAATAGAAAGCTTCCTCACACAGAGTCAGGCCATCTAGTCAGCATCTGCAAGTAGACAGACTGGGAAAGACTTCTGTTCTGAAACTCTGGAGAGCCACTGCCAAGCAGACCAATGTCTAGAGAGCAAGTCGTTCCTCGTCTACTTGCAGATGCCGGGGATGGAACCTGGGGCCTCCTTTATGCAAAGCAGCTGTTCCGCACCTGAGCTACGGCTCTTGCTTACTGCAGAAGCGGTGGTGGCAGGCAAAACCCTCCCCTGCTCAGTTCCTGAGGTTGGTGTGTGAACCACAACAGGAAGGCGAAGTCGCAAATGAAGCAGACACCTGTCAGTCGTTAGAATAAAAAGAAAACATTTCCAGTGGCCCTGCCTCTTCCAGCTTAAGCAGTAAGGCTGCTGCGCAATCTTAAAACAGTTATAATAAAGCAAAGCAACAAACACACTGGGAGCCAACGGCAGCTGAAGAAACAGTAGGTAAAATCAGCTGGTAAAAAACAGAGAAGGTTGGAATTAATGGTTGTTTGATAACCTCAGGGCTGCTGCAGAACAAACCTTGGCTTCAGATCGTGGTTTGTTTGTAGCAAAACAAACCACGATTCCCAGTTGGGAGTAATGCTGAGTGAAAAATCGCAGTCCGTTTGTTCGCACTTGCTAGTGCGAAGGAGTGGATTGCACCTTCGCGGCAAACCATTAACCATGACTAACCATTGGACTAGTGAACTCGACTAGTATCTCTCCTTGGCTGTTTTTTTTTCTCATACAGGTTCCATTCACAAGAAATAGAAATGTACAACACAGAGAGGAACAGGTTACGTTTCCCCTAGTCATATCTTGTTAGGATATAGTTCCTTTCATAGTTTACAGAAGGGAATTTTACTTGTATGGGTTTTCCCCCCAGCATTATGTGCTACATTACTGGTCTTGGCATTGCTTGCAATGCTGTCCTAACTGAACAGTTCATGGTCTCCGCAGGACTGACCTCTTCAATTGCCTGTCTCCTGTTTTCTAGGAACTTCAGCACGAGAACATTGTGGCCCTCTACGATGTCCAGGTGAGCGTCTTCTCCAAATGATACTGAGACCGCACGATAACAACTTCCAGAGGAGTTGCTGTGTTTGGCCTCCTGCAGGAAACAACAAAGATTGACGGACTTGTTACGGGAAAAGTGGGGAACCTCAAAGTGGCCCCTGGCCGCTCTTTTTGGCCCTTGGAGATCTCCATAGGCCGCGGGCAGGGAACCTTTTTGGCCTAGTGGGCCAAGATCTTTCTCTCTCCTCACCCCCGTGGGCCAACTTTGACCGGTGGGCGGGGCCAGCCACCTCTTCATCTGGCATCCTGGTGACATCAGGTGATGGGATAGGTGGGTAGTCCTGTCCACCTGTCATCAGTTGACCCGTATGGGTGGGAGGTGAGAAGTGTCTTCTTCTCCAGCATGTTCCCCACAGGAAAAGTGCTGGTGAAGTAGCACCCAGCAGGGTTGAACCCCACCGGAATGGCCTCGTCAGCCAAATTGGACCCCCTGGCAGGCTGGGATTGGCCCACAAGCTGGAGGTTGCCTATCCTAGGCCGCCCTCCCCCTTCCCAAGCCACATTCTTCATCTGCCCTGCTCTGCGCCCTCCTTGAATGCTTTTATTTATTATTTATTTATTTATTTATTGTACTTTTAGACCGCCCTTTAGCGACAAGCTCTCAGGGCGGTGTACAACAGAATAAAACCACATTAAAATACAGGTGAATGTGGGTACAATACAACTATAAAAACATTTTAAAAACAAGGTGAAGACAAAAGTTAAAATAAGATTACAATTAAAATTAAGATTAAAATGCCTGGGCAAAGAGGTAGGTCTTTACCTGGCACCGAAAAGATAAAAAAGAAGGCGCCAGGCGGGTCTCGTCAGGGAGGGCGTTCTGTAATTCGGGGGCCACCACTGAGAAGGCCCTAGATCTAGTTATTGCTCTCCGGGCCTCCCTATGAGTTGGAACCCGGAGAAGGGCCTTCGACGTCGAGTGTAGCGAACGGGTAGGTACATAGCGGGAGAGGCGTTCCAGTTTTGCCTGGCTGGAATGTGTCCTTCAGCTGTAAAAACACCCCTGCTGCTGTGGGTGGGTGGATGGGTGTAGAAGCCTCTGCGGCTGAAATGTAGCCTCTTGTACAAAGTTAACATCCACATCTGTTGATCTGTCCGCTGTTGCCTCTGGCTCCGCCCACGGCTGGCATGTGGCCCCCAGAAAGCCCCCTCGTGGGGAATAGCAACAAAGGTTCCCTACCCTTCTATAACGGCATCTGCTCTGTGTGTGTGTGTCTTTGTTCACACATCTTGACAAGAATTCTGGCTGTGGCGTGGAAAAAAATGTCCTGCCACTTAACAGGAAAACCCCCCACCAACATTACTTTGTACTGGGTGCGAATCCTGTCTCGGAGACTAGCACCTTCTAAAGAGCATAGCATATTAACAGGCTGCAGCCCTCTGGGAATGGGAGCAGGCTGTTCCTCATGGGATCGCAGGGGAGGGGAGCTTCATTTCACCCTCGCAGGTGTCTGGGCTGGGAGTGGAGCTCGTGCCGCTGACTCTCCTTTTCAAGTATAAGTCGGGCCGGCACAAAAAGCTTCTTATTGTGGGATGGGTGGTCAGGACAGAGAATGCGTTTCTGGCTGGTGCCCTGTTTGCAGTGCCCCCGTAGACACGCTGGATTCCAAGTGTATTTCATCTGTAAGCGCGTTGCTAGGATTTGTGCCCCTCCTGAGGGGCTCCTGGACTGGAAACAAACGTGGACTTTAAACTGCGCTCCGGTTCATTTTTTCCCCCTCACCGATGGGGCTTGCGTGCCCAGACTCTCTGCTTCTGCCCGTCAAGGTGAAAAGGTTATTAGCATAAAGTACTTTGGGGCAGTGTCTGTCTGCCTTGGTTTTCCTTAAGCAGAGACGTGCGCTGTCTCCTGGGGCTTGCGATGGTTGGGATGTAGCTATATTTATGACAATGCAGGTTGTCCAGAGGTTTCTTTGGAGGTTGGCGGCTGCCAGTCCCCATTGTCTCTCGGGGATCTCCTGGCCTCATTCTCTCTCGCCAGTACGGAATAATGATCTTAGCTCAAGGGGCAGATGGGCGGGGGAGAGCACGTCTTAGAAACGGCAGCACGTTCAATGGGATTCCCCTCCCTCCTTGCCGCCTGCAGTGTCCTGGCTGAAGCATCGAGTGAAACTGAGACGTATCTGGTTTGCTTGGCCTTTTCAGTTCCACGTGCTTGCAGGACTCTCCTGTGCACGAGAAGCAAGACGAGGCTGCTAGCAGGGGCTGCTCATCCTGCTCTGCCGCAACGTCGTTGCTTCGCAGAGGGTGTTTCTGTTTACTGGCGTGCCTTTCTGTGAACCTGCCCTGTGTCCTGACCTCCTTCAAGCCCCAGTCTTGCCTGCCAACCCCCTTGTCTTGTCCTCTCCTGCCCTGATCCTGGCAGACCTGCTTTCCCAAGCTTGGCTAGCGGAACAGTTTAGGGCTGAGAGCTACAACTCCCAACAGCCTCAGCCGGCATGGCCGTATCAAGCTGGGGCTGATGGGAATTGTAGTCCAAAACACCCAGAGGCTGCCAGATTGCTGAAGGCTGCCTTACTTCTTTTCCAAGCTGGAGGAGACTGTTCCAGGCTGCTTATGTTGCCAGTTCCTGTCAGAGGTAGGCAGCTTCTCCCAAAACCAAATGTGAAGAGCTTGGCTGAAGCTGCAGGGTATCTGATGAAAAGATATTGGAGCCTCCTCCCACTGGACTGCCCCTTGTCTCCTTCCCCTACCCTCAGCACCAGCACAGGGCCGACTCCAGTCACAACCACACCATCCATTTAAAGCCCATGGCTTCTCCCAAAGAATCCTGGGAACCGTAGCTTACCTTTCACAGAGCTACTGTGCCCAGCGCCCTTAACAAACTACAGTTCCCAGGATTCTTTGGCAGATGTCAGGTGCTTTAAACATACGGCACAGATGTGACCTTCCACCAGCTGCCCTGTGGGAAGCATCCAGACGAGTTGTTCTATTTCAATAGTGTCACATTGTGATGTTGGTTACTGTATATTTTGATATTGCTTGCAAGCTGCCTCAGAAAGATTCATGTCCTCCCAAGGTGGGGTATAAATATAAGGGCTCTTTTTAATTGGTTAGTAAAGCTCAACTGCAGGCTGGCTTTTGCCCGCAAGCGCTAAACTGGCTGCTCTTCTTGCAAAGAATACTGTTACCAGCTCACACAAGCCTGCCCGTATCCGTGAAGGTTTGCAGGTTCACTTCTGCTCCTGACAAGTTCCTAACGAGTCAGAAACCCAAGAGGCAACTCAAGTGAGCTTGCTCATGTTTCCAGACCTCATGATTTTTAAAGTCTGTTAGACTTGCAGTTCTGGAACGTTTCAAAGTTGGCCATACCAGGTATCTTGGCCATCAGCAAACCCTGGAGACTCATCATACGTTCCCAGCATGCCAGGAATTGTTTCCTGAAAATGAAATGTCACCCAAGGCGGAAGACTTAAAGCCGCGTAACAGCTCAGCTGTAGAGGTGGGGCGAGAAGCTCTGCTGATGGAAACAGGCTTACCCTTTTACGAGACAGTCGGGCAACCGTGGGATGTTCAGTCAGTGTGGAACAGCTGTGCAAACCTTTAGATTTCTTCCAGCCTGGCTTTACTGCCCCCCTGAGCGTTCAGCCCTCCCCCACATGCGCACGTGGGCACACACACACACAGGGTATCCTCTTATAATTAGTCTCGTCTCTTTGCCATTTTAGCGCTACGTGTTACCACAGTGTTACCTCCTGCCTTAGGAGTTTTAAGATCAGACTAGCCCCGCATTGTTTTCCCCGACCAACAGCAGCTCTCCAGGACCTCAGGCAGCGAGAGGGTCTTTCCCACCAGCTCCTGCCGGAGACCCTTTTCAGTGGAGATGCCAGGGAGGGAGTCGGGCAGCTTCTGCATGCTAAGCAGGTGCTCTGCCGCTGATGCACAGCTCCTCCCAAAATGCATTGTTAATTTTAAAGTCTTAATTACGTGGGCGGTATAGAATTTGGAGGGGCACAGACCTGCAGAGGGATTTCTTTAGAAAATGTTTCATGGACTCCGTTCTGGCCTCTGAATGCAGACACTTATATGCATGTTCCCCCTCAGCCTTAGAGGAGGGCAATGGGAAACCACCTCTGAATACCGCTTACCATGAAAACCCTCTTCATAGGGTTGCCGTAAGTCGGAATTGACTTGAAGGCAGTCCATTTCCGTTCATTGCCTTACTTCAGGTGCATAAGCACATGGCCACGGTCTAGTTCCGACAAGCAACAGGTGGGTGGTTGTATTTTTGTGCACGCAGACACACACATCTCCCTGCATCATAAAAAACTAGATGGGGAGATTTTCTCCTTAACATTTAGTTCCTAGGTGCAGGGAATCCCCCACGAATGAGCTTTTAGTCACATGAGCACCATCTCCAGCCTGCAACAGCATATAGCTCAGGCATAGGATTAACCTCTCCTGCTTGTGAAAATTAGGCTTCAGTGCACCCTCGCCCAACTGGGTGCCCTCCAGGTATTTTGGATTGCAGCTCTCATCATGGAAGTTGTAAACCAAAAAAAACCCCGGAGGGTACCAGGTTAGGGGTAGTATTCCTATCTGAGAGGGATAGCTTTCCTGGGAGACTCGTGCAGTGGAGTGTAGCCGACGGGATTTCTTTGTGATTTCCTCCCCTGATCCGGCAGTCGGTTAGACGTGGGGCACAATAGCTGCATTGCTCCACTGCTGGTTCCTATCGAGCATTTGTGTCGCTGTTCAGCACAAGCAATCTCGCCTGATCTCTCATCCTTCCCTCGTGGCCAATTCTACTTTTTCTGACTTATTCATCACGCTCCATTTGAGGAGGACAGTGATAGTCTGCTTCCGTTGCCCGCTTGCTGCAGCTGTGCTTTTTTCTTACGTAAAGCTTACTTGAGCAGCACAAGGCCCATGTTTTTTTTCCTGGACCATGCTGGATAGGCACCAGCTTAGCAAAGGGTAGTCATAAAACTCCTTGTCCCTCTGTGCCTACAAGCTAGGTTGGATGAGGGGTGGGTGGGGGGAATGTTAACGTTTCCCTTCCAGACTTCTGCTTAATTAAAAAAAACCTTGCCATTTGCTAGACGAAAGGATATCTGAATGTCACACCTTTTTTAAATGTATTGCGTGCACGTTTTTTTTATAACAAACCGTAAAACTTGGCAGGATGTTGCGGCTTGATAGAGGTAATTAGTCTCTGTGAAATTTATGTGCAGATGAGCCATGCAATCAACAAAAAAAGAGGCTTCACAGGGCCAAGCTGAAATACAGTATATCATCAGCGGTTAACAAGGTTACGTTTACCCATTCTTTGCACTCTACAAGTTATGTTTTTGTAGCAGGAACAGCGAGCCTAAGGCTTTGTTTATTAGGCATCTCTCCCTCCCCAGATCCTGACCTTCTTGCAGACCCTTCCCGTAGCCTGTCAGGGAGAAAGCCAAGATAGTTGTGGAGCACGGACCCCCTGCGATGTTTCTCATTGTGAGCCTGGGTGTGGGTGGAGATTACTGGAAACCTCCTCCCCGTTTCTTGCCATCACTGCATTGACTCAGCCACATCACCCACAGAGTTTGATTATAACTTCGTTGGCTGCTTGTACATCCACCCATGTGGATGCCGCCAAATGCAATTGCCGTGTCCTCCCAGCCATAGCCCTTGTGGTGCCCAGAAATGTTCCTCTTTATAAGATTGATGATGGCTGATCTAGGTATGTTTGGGCAACTTGGCTAGTAAGTTTATTTATTTGTTTGTTTCATTTTTAAACCGCCCATAGCGAGTGGCTCTCTGGGCGGTGTACAAAAAGATTAAAATACAGAATATCACAATAAAATCAACCTACCAACAGTAAACATAAATAGAAAAAAAAAAAGTTTGGGCTCAGCTTTCAGGCCAGGTCTCAAAAGCAAAGAGCACACTGTTGAAAATTAGTTTCATCTTCACATCTTGGGGAGCTGCTGCAGCATCAATTTCTCTTACTTCTTCAGGAAGTGTAATTAATTCTGAAAGCGCAAAATGTTTCTGTTTTAAGCCTGAGCTCTTTAGACAGGTCTGTTTACATTGCATTCAAAGGACTTGTGGTGTCGCCCAAAAGCTTCAGGTGTGGAAAAGTTGATAAGGAGATAAAACAGGAGTGAGAGGAGTGAGTTTAAAAGGGAGTTGGAAGTTGACAAATAACAACTCATCCGTCCCTTGGTGCTAAACCTTTTTTTTGTTTTACG
Source organism: Rhineura floridana (assembly GCF_030035675.1). Classification (NCBI taxonomy): domain Eukaryota; kingdom Metazoa; phylum Chordata; class Lepidosauria; order Squamata; family Rhineuridae; genus Rhineura; species Rhineura floridana. Next base: position 17,374,460 of record NC_084500.1, on the reverse strand, counting down.
CGCAGTAGAATAGAATTTTTGTCATTACTGTTATTTGCCGTCTGTACAAACAGCTGTCAGTCATATTTTGGGCAACTTCAAATAGTGTTTTGTGGATTGAATCTTCTAGAGATCTACCTGTGGGAAAACATGGAGTTGAGTTTTCATCATGGACTTTTTGGGGATGAACCCATCACAGATGGAATGATCCATACCACTTAACCGAACCCTTACTGAAAAAACTAGTATGGACGTTCTGGGTTTTGCATACGTAGGAGTTGTTCCAAAGCCTCCTGTGGAGGTAAATGAAAGCATGTTTCCTTGTCTGTGTGTAATGCCAGGGCTCTTCTGATGCTCTTGAAGTTGTTATGACAGCAAATTGGAGGAGGATATGCAGAGGTAAACACTGTCCACATGCAAGCAGGAGGATGGTGAGAAGTGTGGCTGAGAGAAGAGGCTTTGCCCCCTGCCCAGTTTGGTGCCCTGGCATGCTACGCTGTTGACTGGAGTCTTCGTTGATTGGCAGTAATAAATGGTCCTCTTCCTAAACCCCCAGAAGTTTCAGTTGCAAGGAACTGAAAGGAAAGCCTGTCACAGGTCAACCCCAGCGTCATTGTTACCTGCCCACTTGTATATTGTCCATTTACAAAGTTTTGTTCCACAGGCCTTGATTTGTATCAGCTGTTCTCAGGCAGGGTCCACGGACACTTGGAAATCTGATCCATCGCTTCCTCTCATCCAAATGCAGGGAGCTTGAAGCATCACTTAGCGTGGCTCAAGCCCAGCACATTTCTGCACTGGGTAGGAGAAAAGAAAAAATGATGCTCATTCATCTGCAAACATGCCCCAGTGAATTGGTGAGCCATTAACGTATGCGCATCGCTTGACAGCCAAAGAGCACCCCGCTGAAGGGGGCCATAATTGCTTTATGATTTCCATGAGGTTGCTCCTTGCATCTTGAGTTAGGTTGGGGGCTGTAGTTCATCACATCATCCAAGCAGAGCCCATCGCTCTCTCTGAAGTGCAGGCCGCTGAAGGAAGCGAAAAGCAGGGTGGGGAAAATGCAGGGACTCTGGTGGCATTATTATTGAGACTCCAGGTTAGTGGTTGATCAAGTGTGTTGCTGTTCAGTCCCTGCCATCTCCTCACTGTTGTTATTGACTTTATATCCTGCCCTTTTTTCCCATAGGAGCCCTGGGTGGCAGATATATCAATATCATCAAAAGCACTCTCTAAAAATAGTTAAAGCAATCACATTTTCAGCCAGTGATTTCAGGGTTTCCAGGAAGAGTACCTTTCAGCCATCAAATGCATTCCACAAATGGGGGACTGCCACTGAGAAGGCCCTGTCACGGGTCAACCCCAACCAGACAGCCCCCCCATCAAGGCTTCGCCTGCCCGTCGTAAGGTCCATTGGTCGTAAAACGTTTCGATATAGCCCAAAGCCTCATAAGATCACTGAAGGCCCAAATATATGTCCCAAATGAGAGAAAAAAACCCATCCAGATTACAAATGAAAAAAGCACATGATAGTCAAAATAAAAACCAAAATGAATTTAAAGCAGCATCCCAGAGCCAACTGCAGCAGATGTCACCTGGCCTCCAAATGCCCATAGGGAAGGGCCCCCATTGAGCTTCCCAGCGGGAGAGGGAGTTCCACAAATTGGGTGTTGCAACCAAGAATGCCCTACCCTTCCCTGAGTGCCAAAGCCGCTGTGGTTTGGCCAGTGGCAGTGGGACGCAGAGCAAAAGTCCCATGGCGATTGACAAATGGTGACGGGGGCAGGACTGTGAAAATCCACCTAGTCATGGACCGGTACATTGGCGGTGGATACAGATTCAGACAGATCCATTGTTAAAGACTATATTTTGGAAGATAATCTTACTTGGTCACAAGCGATCGCCAAGAAGAAGAATAGGCATACTCAGCTTTCCTAAATGGATAGGGTTGTGTCCAACTAAGTTTTACTCAGAGTAGACCCATTTAAGTTAGTGGTTCCGAGTTAGCCGTGTCCATTATTTTCACTCCGAGGAGGAGGAGCATTGGATGCCACCCTCTCCACGTTTTGGACTGGCATAATTCAGATGCCTGGTAGCGGTAAGTGGAAGTGCCCACTCTTCCCAGTCTCTCCGGGCTACTTTCTAGGACAAGCAGTGTTCGTGTGCAGTGTCTGGACGGGCCCCAGAATTCCCTGCAGGCCACAGAGGATGATGGGACGCGTCCTAGATCTTGTGCTGGCTTTAATTTAGGTCACCCACCCAACCAGGCCTGCTGGGCCTCATTGCTCTGCATGAACAGAGTGGGCCCTAAATTCACTCCTTGTGATGCGCAGGGCGGGGTTTATATAGCAAAGGGCCATCGCTCCGTGGCAGTGCATCTGCCTTGCTTGCAGAAGGTCTCAAGGTCAAATCCTGGCATCTCCAGGGAGAGTCCCCTGCCTGAAAGCCCTGGAGAGCTGCTGCCACTCTGTGGAGACAATACTGAGCTAGATGGACCTCTGGGTCTGATTCAGGATAAGGCAGGTTCCTGCGTTCCTATAGAAAGGCTATGATATTTGGAAGGCCACAGAATCTAGGCATCGATTTCAACCAGCGCTCCTTATCTTTGCCCCTGGATAAACGTTTCCAGCCAGCTGTTCTTTTGTTCATGGGCAGCCCTAGACAGTAACCTTTGCCACCGACGATCTCCTTTTGGGAATGCCTACAATTATGGCAGATACTCAGTGGAAGCATCGTTGACGAGCCGGCACGTTTGCCCCCGCCTGCTTCAGAGCAAAGGGACAGGCAGCACTTGCTGCTGTCCCTTGCTAAGGAAGGGCACCATATATATGTATATATATATTGACCTGCCATCTACACATTGGCTTTCTGGGAACATTTAGCCATATTTCCTGCATTGAGCAGGGGGTTGATGGCCTTGTAGGCCCCTTCCAACTCCATCTACTATTCTATGGTTTGACCAATTATTTGTCCAGCGTGCCAACTCTTACCATGGGAAGCTGCCTTATCCTAGGTGAGTCTGCTAATCCATCCCCAGTGCTGTCTGTTCAGGCCGGCAGCAGTTCTCCTGGGTCTCTGGCAGAGAAGGTTTTATCTCATCACCTGCACCCTTACTCTTTTTCTAACTGTAGCCGACGCTCTGCCTGCACCACCTGTGTCCCACCTGCTGTACTGCGGTCATATCCAGTCTTCACCTGCACCGCCTCCCCCCCTTCCCTTGCAAGCCCATGATGCGTCACGGCAACACGTGGAAGTATGGGCAGCAGCCTGTTCTGGGTGAATGTTTCCCATAACTGGCAGAGTTTATACATTGGTCCTGAACATCAGTCATCTCGGCACGTCAGCCGGAGCAACCACAGCCGCAGTCATTTTTTGGCGGGCACGTTAAGAGTCTTGAAACCGTCCACGGCTGGCAGCCAGCTTGGGTGGAAAAACCAACATCGTCCATCACTTTTTATCCCCATCAAAGCAGGCCAGAAGTGCCTGAGTGCTGCTGCTTTTGAGAACACTGGGGTCTATACCTTCTTTATCGAGGCTGCATTCCCTGTTGCATGTGGAAATATTTTATGAACGGTGCTCTATAAATAATAGTCAATACCCTCAGGAGTTCATAGGAATGGTTTCTTCCCCATGAGCAGAAATTGGGAGAGACAAATGCTGTCAGCTGAGCTGTGTGTAGCCTGTGATGTATTATTTTTTTTAATTGCTCTGGTAGCTGAATTCTACAACTGTATGCCCTGCCTTCCTCGCAGGGGTCAAAGGTAGGGCTGCCTTCTGTGAAGGCTGTGTTTTCTGTTTGAGCTGGAAATCCTTCCTATCCCCATGGGAACGAGTACAGCTCACTTCCAGAACACTTCCTGCTTCCTGTGCAGACTTGCCAGTGCAGAAGGTGTTGCGCACAGTGGGATGACGTCCGTCCGACTGCGGAAGAACCGGTACCGTGTCTGGTCTCTGCTGACTCCTGGGCTGTGGCGCTGCCTTGGTGCTTGGACTGAAGGGCCCTCTTCCTCGCCGGCCCTAGTTTTATTTCCCTGAGTCGTTTGGGCTGCTGGGAGGGGTGTGAAGTCCAACTCCATGTCCGTTGGTAGTTGTAGGCCTGGCTTGCTGCCTTCCTGACCACTGGACTGTAGCGTTAGCGCTGTGTGCCTGGGGGTGGGGGGAGGCATGTGGCGTTGCCCATCTGTGTCCTTGTGTGGGACAGGGTTAAAAGAAGTACTCATGGTGTTCCTGCCATCGCTCTGTGTTGATTGGTGCCTTCCATGCACGGTTACCATCAGTCGCATAGGGGCAAATCCAGAAGTGCAGGGTCCCTTCACGTTGGTCATAGTCGTGCCCCCTCCCCTTTTTTGCTGCGGGGTTGAGAATGACATCCTTGTTAATGCCTTCTCCCACAATAGACATCCCTAGGAGCCATAAGCACAAAAAGGGAGAGTGTCAGCTACTGAGAAGACTCTTCTCATGCTTCCTTGACCTTTCTGAGAAGACTCTTCTCACTGGCTGACTCACCTCTTTTTACTCTGATTGGCTCCAGTCGGCAGGAAAGCATGTTAGAAGATTCTTCTCAGTGGCTAAGATACTCCCTTTTCATGCTGGTTGGCTCCTTGGGACCCGGCTTCCAAAAAAGTAAAGGGTCTAAGACCCCCCGAGACCCTGGACGACTACACCCCTGGTTAATACGGAGGTGTTGGTGAAGATCGTTGTGACTGGTACGCGGCAGCATAGTTTCCTACACCCTGTGGGACTGGATCTTGGCCCCCTTTCTCCCCTCCCTAAAGTGGTTATGTTTTTGATGTCGCTGCTGTTGGGGCCGAGGATCCCTACCCACATTACGCTGAGATAGGTGTCTGTGCCTGGATTGCTGTCCCCTACTGAGATGCATCTGCGCTTCCTAAAGGAGTGTCAAGCCGGGACTTCCTTAGAAAGAGACTCCAGGGTTTAATATTCTCTTACAGGCGCGGCCGTAACTAGAATTATCCAGAGCGCTTGTACAAACACCTTGTCATCTTCTTTTTAAAGCCTTTGGTTTAGGTTATGCGCAGTTATCAGGGCCTGTTCTTTTCCCAACTTTTATTATATCTTCATGAATCTGATAATAACTCATGAATCATCATGAATGATATTGATCCAAATTGAAACAATGTAATGTAAAACTAATTGTTTTTTTTATTGTTTTTCGTGGGGGAGGTTTATTTTCAGCTCATTGTATGCCTGTCTACTGCACCTGCAAATGTGTGTCTGTTTTATATACTGTAGGTACTTGTTTATAGCAACCTCCCCATAAATCATCCATCGTGGCAAAATGGGTGGGAAAATCTGCCCTGTTACAGGATTAAGAATGATAGTCCTGGCTATTCTGTCGTGGTCCCAGGTGTAGCAGTGGGTCTGACCCGTAGCGGAGAGGGAATGTCTGTGTTTTGCACGCAGAGCTCCCAGGTTCAGTCCCCAGCAGCTGCAGTTAAGAAAGGATCAGGTCCTGGTCCCGGGAAAGACCTGCGCCCCTGGAGAGCGGCTGTCAGTCCGATGAGGCTGAGGTCGCCAACCTTTTAAGGTCCATGGGCTCACTTGGAGTTTGGAGCGAGTGCCGTGGGCACCACCCCCTGTGGGCTCTTCCCTCCCCCAGATCTGCCCTCCCCGCCAAGAGACAGAAAGGCAGAAAGCCATGGACGCGTGCACACTCAACTTTTCCAAGGGATTTTGGCAAAAGTCAGATCCGATAGAATTAATATGAGCTTTGGAAAGTGTATAGAGCTGAAAGAAGGTGTAGAGTGTCACTCTTCCAACTTCCTCCATCAGTTCTATGTGCTTTACAAGGACGGAAAAAGTAGCCACCCTCACCGTTTAGTGGCCCAAGGGGACAGTGAGTGGGTGGGCTCAGAGACTTTGTGGGCCTCAAGAGAAGGCCTCAAGGGTGCCTCTGTGCCCATGAGCACCACTTTGGCAACCCCTGGCCTAGGCTGAGAGGTAGCGTAGCAACCTACCTGGGACTGCTGCTCCCTGTTTACTAATCCGAAACTTGCATTTGAGAGAAGTAGCGCCAGTGCTGTTGCCCTTTCCAGCTCATGACTGAGATGTGATTTGAGGCCTGGTTGGAATCTGCTGCTTTACGTGCCGTGTCCCCGCAGCGATTCTTGTTCGGAGCCCGGCTGCTGTGTTTGGGGCAGCAAGAGAGGTTGCTGTTGGTCTCCAGAAGGCTGTGGACCAATTTACAGTTGGATCTTTGTCCTTGGAGCAACCCACTCCCTCCCTTCCACAGTCTGGATTTCAGGCAAGTCAGGAGAGGTCACGCCTGTCGGGATGGAGCTCAGCTCTGTTGCCCTATCGGGTTTCTTCTTGGCCACGAGAGCCTTCCGTGCCCAGAGCTTGCTCAGGCAGCCAGTATCCCAAAGCTTCCAAGGCGCTTGAATTAAATGTGTTGCCCGTTGGACTGCGCCACGGTGTAGATTCCTCTGAGTTTGTTCCAGGTCTTGGCAGCCCCAGCAGAAGATGCCTTTGCTGACCTTGAGCTTTCTAAGAGGCAGGATCCGTTCTGGTTTCCTTGGCTGCTTGTTGTGCCTCCAGCTTCTCCAGAAGAAGACGGCTAGCTCTGCATGCCCAGGTTGCTACAGGTCCAGCCCAATGTCTGAAAACAGATGTGCGTGTGTTTGCTCCAGTCTGTCGCCTTGGCTTTGCTCTTCGTGGTCAAGTTCTCTAGAAGTATTTCAGATAATTTCCCTTTAATCTAGCGGTAAGAGCGGGGGGGAAATATTTCCAGGAGGAAGTCTCCTGGAAGACACGCCAAAGAAATCCGTTGCTTCCTAGAGAAGGCTGATGTGTCCTGCGCTGCCAGCAAGAGAAGCTGCCGTGTGTGTGCGCTGTTTGTGGATTTGGTGGGGTGTCTTCAGCGGGTGTCAAGCACCATGCTGTCTGCCTGGGAAACGCTGCCACAGAGAGTTGCAGAGTAGTGGAACGCCAGCAGTTCTGGGCTTGTGCCCAACGGATTTGTGACTGTGAAGGGTTTGGGGGTTTTCAACCAATTGGTAGGCAAGCGCCACCGCGAGTACCTAGAGAGGGGCCCCTACCCCCATGAGACCCACTGGTGGCGAAGTGGTTAGGGTGTCGGGCTAGGGCCTGAGCCAAATCCCCGCTCAGCCATGAAGCTCACTGGGTGACCTTGGGCCAGTCGCTGCCTCTCAGCCTAACCTACCTCCTGGGGTTGTTTTGAGGATAAACTGGAGAGGGAGGACAACCACATATGCCACCTTGAGCTCCCTGGAAGATAGAAATGCAATATAATAAATAAAGGGGTTTCCTGCCCCCATACGGCAGCCTCTTGTCTGCTCAGGACAGGTCCCGCCTCTGCCCTCTCCCTCAGACGCACACCACATTGAAGGAGACTCCTTGTGCCACAGCCGTAAAAATGTTAGAGCAAGAGCAATAGAAACCAAAAGGATTTCCCCAGCGGTTAAGGAAAGAGGGTCTTGTTCAACTTTCCCCAACCTGGTGCCCATCTTGGATGACAGTGCCCATCAACCCCAGCCAGAACGGACCGTGGCCAGCGCTGATGGGTGACGTCTTCCAAAACATCTGGTGGGCACCAGGTTGGGCAAGTCTGGCCTTGATCCTCCTTCACCTCGGGTGCTGGCCAGACAGATCCTTCCTCCAGGAGCGGCACAGGCGCATCATAGACCGTGTCGTTTCGGTTGATGGTGCGGACCGCAGATGAGGGTTGGGAATCCCTCGGTAAAGCACCTCACTTACTGCATATCTCATGGGTAGTTTCTAGGGGGCACAAGGGTAGATGGGCACCTTGCATGCAGGATTGAGGGGCAGGAACAGTCTGTTACCTTCATTGCAGAATTCTAATGAAAAAGGACAATTATTCGAAAAGTGCCCGAGTTGCACAAATAGGGGCACAAACAACTCCATTCTGACATCACACTGACCCATGATTTGTGCCAACAATAGTTTGGGACCCAAGCAGATAATGTGAGTTCCCAGATATCAAACAGGCAAATGCTTCAGGGCTCCCTTGGTCTGCTTTCATTTCCTGTCCTCTCATCTGCTTCAGTCTCCGTTGTGCAGTAGCCAACTCAGCCGTAGTTTGTATATCTCATGGTTTCCGATTCCAGTTTGGCAGTTCAGATACTGGGCCGAAGCTTAAGCCTGAGCTTTCTTAGCCATGGTTTGGTGTGATGTCTGGGTTGAGCACTTATATATATGTCTGTGTTAGTGCTTAGAGGATGATTTTTATTTGAAAGCCTATTAAGATTAGAATTCGTTTGGAGAGTGGCCACAGCTCAGTGATGGGACGCTTGCTTTGTATGCAGAAGGACCCAGGTCCAAACTCTAGGTAAGACTACGATAAGACTCTGCCTGAAACCACGGAGAGCTGTTGTCAGCCAGTGAAGAGAAAACTGAGCTGAGATAGACCAATGGTCTGACTTGGCATAAACCAGTTTTTTGTTTTCTTATTTAATGAGACATTTCTCTGCTTCTCTTTCAGGAGTTGCCCAATTCTGTCTTTCTAGTAATGGAGGTACGTATTCCTTCTTCCAATTTCTCCTTGACTGGATTTGAATAGACCAAGTCTATCATTTTGAAATACCGTAGAGATGAACTGTACCCTTCCTTGATTAGCTGCAGAGTCAAACGACGAGGAAATGTTTGCTAATTCCCATCCTGCCCTGCCCTCAAATCAGCATCTGCAAGTCCACAGAGTGTGCAATTGGAGTGGCCACACATTGGCCCCATTCACACATCGCATTAACCCATAGTTTAAATAAAAAAATAAAATGACATGTAAGAACACACCGTGTTAATTGTAACTTTGTTTCTCCCCCCAAATCAAATATTAATCTACATCCCCATGAGCACAGACAGAACCTCTCAACTCTAGCCAAGTTTGCAATGCACATTAAATCACAGTTAAAATAAACTGCTACTTCCTCCTGCTGAAATTCCTGGTGCTTTGCTCTTCTCCTGCTTCACTAGGGGGTCCTGCTTGTTGATACGTGTGAACCCAGGCTCATGGTTTGTTTCTCCAAACAAACCACAAGCAGAAGGTCTGTTCTTGGCTTACCCCTCAAGATTGCTTCAGGAGGAACAAACCACAAGCACTGGTTTGAATGTAACAACCAGCCAGACCATGGTCTGTTCCCTCCATGGTGTGGCAGGCAAGGGGGAGGAGTGAAGCACCTACAGTTTCAGTAGCAGGCATCAGCACACTGCTTGCCCACATTAAACCATGGTTATTTTAATTACGGTTTAGTGTGACATGCAAACCAGGCTAGAGTTGAGAACGGGGATATAGATTAATATTTGATTTTGAAAAATAACAAAGTTACAATTAATAAACATGGTGTATTCTTCCATGTCTCTCTCCCCCAGCTGTGCCATGCTTTAAAGAAACTGGCGGAGGTGGGAGTGATGATGGTGGAGAAAATATTTAAGAGGCTTAACAGGACAGAAAATAACATCAGATAGTCATATTACAGTTTCTTTTTTAAAAACAACATATGGTAATTGTCAAGCTTGGTAGTTGCTCAGTGCTTGGAGAGGCTGGTAATATGAACAGAGTTGTCACCAGTGACACCCTGTTGGGCCACCCGGGGGTGGGGTGGGGACAATGACAGAGCTTGAAACAGACCTACTCTAAAATGAAAAAGTTCACCAGTGACGGCAGTAAGCTTTCAAATGCCAAAGCAAAATGACACCAGGATTTTTCCAGACCTCGCCACTGGGTGGAAAGTCACCACTGAGAACTGGGTGTTGTGCAAAGCATTCCTGTCTCCTTTGCTAAACCCTGGAATAAACCAGTGGCCTCCTTGTTTCCTGTGCTTTCTTTTTCTTCAATGAGTAGCAATGTGTTTTATTAAAAAAAGGTCTCCTAATCCTGTCTTCCATGTGGGTCTGTCCGTTTGTGGCATGGTAGCATCCATTACTTTCTTCTACCCCACGGAACAATTAATATTGCTAAACATTGCCTTGCTGAATGTTGTAGTGAACTAAAGTGTTTAATTTCAGATAAGCTATTAAATATACTAAGGTTCCATAAATTTTGCAGCAGCTTCATTCAAAATACCTGTGATTCTTGAGCAAAGTGTCTCTGTTAACTTACCATAATGAATTAAATGTGAATAATAGAAGATGTGTTTGGATCCATTTGGGTGGCAAAGATATATTGCACACACCCCGAGGCTTCTTTAGACTATTAAACGCTTGGGCCTGGTACAGACGTAACACTTCCCAATCTCCTAAGCATAGATAAGCAGACATATATGCCCCCTCTCCCGCATTGTTTGGAAATGTCCTCCTTTTAATTTTCGGAACACAGCCAAGGTGCTGCTTGGTGTTTGCACTAGTGTGTTTCACTAACCGTGGGTTTGGAAACACTGGTGGTTTGAACTAACCATAGTTAATGAAAAACTGCCGCTCCAAATGTCACAGTGCACCTTGGTTAGCTCAGAAAATTGAGAGGCATATCTGCATTGGAAGGGAAAGGATCACCGGAGCCAGAGGAATGCTCCTGATTTAGTTGGTTATGCCATGTTATGTCTACTTGTTGGCCTTTTGAACAAGCAGATGAAGAGTTCAGACACCAGCAAATCTGATACGAGCCCTTTTGCTTTCTCTCCCTTGGACAGTATTGCAATGGTGGCGACCTGGCAGATTACTTACAAGGTAATGGATTGCTTGTGGTACTTTGTTCACAGCTCAGAGGTTGCAGAGTGTTGTTGCGATGCCCCGTGGCTGTTCCTTTTCCTGCATAGTTTATGACTGCCTGGAGGGAGTGTGTTTTCTGGCTGTGGATATTAATACTCTTTTGTTTCCAGAGTTGTCAGTAAATTAAAATACAAGCTAAAATTGGCGTCCCCTTCCTGTCAGTCATGTATTCTCCAAATAGATTTTTTAAGGGAATTACACCATGGGTGGGAGGGGCAAAACGTTACAGCTCTGTTGTAGAATTGAGTCTGCAAGACAGCAGATCTTTGTTCCAGTTCTCTGGGATCTGATGCCAAACGTTTCCTTCGGAGGAAAGACCTCAAGGCTTTGTGAGAAGAGGCAGCGAGATGCAGAGGAAAAGATTTCTCTTCCCTAGATTATAGGGCAGAGGAGAAATGCCTCGTTGACTTGCGTCCGGCATAATGGGCCGAAAGGTTGACTGGCAATGTGAAATGGCTAATTTGGGGATTTGAGCTCTGCCTCACAGCTGTTGAAGGAAAAGTCAGAATGAGGTTCTTGAGCCTTGCAAAGCCCAGTTCATTTCTTGTCCCGGCATGGTGTGCTTTTTCACAGCCCTATCTTGGTTTGGTTTCTTTTTCCGTTGGTCAAGCTGAAGTGTGACGGAATGTTGGGAACAGGATTCTATACACGGACAGCACAGAAGAGCCAAAACTCGCATGCTTTTTCCCGTTTCGGTGTGGACCCAATGGCGGCATCTCCAGGCAGGACTGGGAACGTCCCCCTGCCTGAATGAGCCGCTGCCAGTCAGTGTAGACAACGCTGAGCAAGATGGACCAGTGGGTCAAACTATCTATACGGCAGCTTCCTATATAAAAACAATTCAGAACCATGAGGACTGGGATCTTGTTCGGGGAAGCAGCATAGCTCAGCGGCAGAACATCTGCCTTGGAAGCAGAAGGTCCCAGATTCAGTCCCCAATGGCATCTGCAGGGAGGGGCTGGGAAAGCACCCCTGCCTGAAACTCTGGAGAGCTGCTGCCAGTCAGTGTGGGCAGTACTGAGCCGGGTGGGCCAAAGGTCTGACTCTGTATAAGGCAGCTTCCTAAGTGTTCAGCATTGTCTGCATCATCTGAATTTTAGGCAACCCTGAAGGCCGATGGAAGCATTACCCATGCACGGAGTGTTTGTCTGGTAGCTAAACTCAAGGAGGATAAATTGTCTCAACAGCTACCTGTCATGGCGGGTGCCTGGAACCTCCCGGTTCAGATTCTGGCCCGTGGCTTAGCGTGAACAAGCTAGGAGAGAAGGCCGTGGCTGCCTTGCTCCTCCAGTGGCCACTCTGCTAGGCTGCACCAGCCGAAGCCATCGTTTGGCTTGACGTGTCATCCGAACCCAGGCTCATTGTTCCGCGCTCTCCAGACGAGCCACAAGCTTTGAGGCTGGTCGTTTGGGTTGCGCCTCATGGCTGGTCTAGGAGAGACCACGAGCCCTCCTTGCAACGACACCCTCCGCCAAGCCAGGCCTTAGCTCAGAGCAGCAACAGAACCAGCCAGCGGAGGAGCAAAGCAGCCATGACCTCTAGGAACATAGGAAGGTGCCTCATACCGAGTCAGGCCAGTGGTACATCTAGCTCAGTATTGTCTGCACTGACTGGCAGCGGCTCTCCAGGGTGTCAGATGAGGCCTCTCTGTGCCTCCGAGTCTTATGTTGCTGGGGAGCAACAGCAGGAGGAGGGCTCTTGCCCTTCCCAGAGGCTGCTGGGAGCCTCAGAACTGCGTAGGCCTTCAGACTCTCAAGTTCACAGCCAGTGCAGAGCAGCTTCTGCAAACGGATGATCTGCACGGCGGGTAGAAAGTGAACCCTGCACATGTGTTGGGTCTCCATGCTCAGACTGTGCATCCTAGTTTGTGGCTGCTACCAGCACAGCACCTCTGTGCACAATTGGGGCAACACATGTTGTAAGGAACTTTTAAAAATCAAGGCCTACCCCATGAAGGTTTTTCCCAGGGAAGCCCCCACACAAAGGCCGCAACTTAATCCTTTTGTGTGCACGCCCTTCCCAAATTGTAAGCCTTTGTGGGTTAAAATATATAATAATATATTATTTTATTTATTTATTATTTCATTTATATCCCGCCCTTCCTCCCAGCAGGAGCCCAGGGCGGCATAATAATCTAGCCCAGGGGTTCCTAAACCGTGGTTCGCAAGCTTCATTCATGTGGTTTGCAGCATGTCTGTGAAGGACTGCAGGGGCAGCAGCTGTGACCGGTGGTGGGCACAGCCCATTAAATCACGGGGATTTTTAATTGAGTTTTTATTGCTTCTTTTATTACTTACATCACATATTATTCCTCTTGCATTCTATGTTGTATTCTGTAGCGTTCAGATTTTAATGCAACATAAGAAATGGAAGAAGCAATAAAAATACAATTAAAAAATCCTGTAGCATCTTGCACCGCACATTATAATTGCTACGAAAGGCAGAGAAAGCATTCAGTGGTCCGTCAAGGCTCTCAATGATTTTCAAGTGGTCCATTGGGGGGGGGGAGTTTGGGATTCGATGCGTTTTGAAGCCCTGGTTGAATCCAGTGGGACATCCTGCAGAGCGTCACTGAGACTCAGAAGTCCCCATGATGTTAAAATGCTTTCCCCCCGCTCCCTTAGCAAAAGGAACGCTCAGCGAGGACACCATCCGTGTGTTCCTGCAGCAGATCGCGGCTGCCATGCGCATCCTGCACAGCAAAGGGATCATCCACCGGGACCTCAAGCCGCAAAACATCCTGCTGTCGTACGCCAGCCGCAGGAAGTCGAGCGTCAGCGGCGTACGCGTCAAGATAGGCAAGTCGGCTCTTGGCGCTGCCTCGGGGTAGGTGGGTGAGTCGGGACGTTGGCGATACGGGCAGCTCAACACCAAAAGGCTTGCGTTGGAAAACCACTGTGAGCTGAGGAGCTGCTGCCCATTTGATCGTCTCCTGCCTGTCCGGTAAATTTTTACGGAAGGGAAAGTGAGCCTGGCAAATGCCCAGCTTGGGGCCAGCTTTGCATGATCTGTTTTTCTAACATCTCATCCACACTGCACGTTCATTTTATTTATAAATGTATTTGTATACTGCTCTTTCAAAGCGGTTTACAAATAAAAATAAATTAAAACTGTACAGTAAAAGCCATAAAAATACAGTAAAAACAAAGGTCACCTACTGCTAAAAGCATCTTCTTAGTTGTTTGCATGAGCCTGGTGGAACAGAAGGGCTTTCATTAGACGCTTAAAGGTTAAAACAGAAGGCACCTGCTGAATCTCTGCTGACCAGAGAACCGACACTGAAGGGTCGATTTGATGTCGATGTTAAATGAGCCTCACCAACCTGGGGGATGACCAACGCCACTCCTGTGATCGAGCTGGGGTATAAAGGTTCAGGCGGTCCCTAATTTCAAGCACATGGCTTTCCTGGCAGCTGTAGTTTAAGGTCGCATTGAACTGTAGCTCTGTGAGGGGTAGACTACAATTGAAGCCATGTGCTGTAAATGTATGGCATGGATGTGACCTGAGTCTTGATTGTTCTGGGTGCGCCCCCCAAAAAACTTAAGAAACCAACACACGTGTTGTGTGACAGGTGTGCTCATTGGGGAGATGTGATTGGCTGCAGCCCCCTTGCAAGCGTCTGATTATTGGCTGGCCTGGCTTTGCCTCTGTGCTGCGTGTGAAACTCCCACACTCCCCTGCTTCATTTCTGTTTCCAATGCAGACGTGAACAAGGCATCCATTAAATCATCCATTTATCTTTGCAGCTGCTGACTGGGGAACCATTCCTACGGGCTCCAAGCTGCTTACGTTGCAGCCAGGGTGCGGGTGGGTGGGAATGGCGAAAGGAACAGTTGATTCGGGAGCCCCTGTGTGGGTGGCGTTCTTACTAGCATTGGCATCTGTGTCCCGTAGGATGCCAGCAAGCTGGACTGTAAGAAAGCCTCAATCTCTCTCTTGCTTTCTTTCTAAATTGGTAGCTGGGAGATGAGTGGCTTGATGTGACGTGTGTTTCATTTTGAACAGCTGACTTTGGGTTCGCTCGCTACCTCCAGAGCAACATGATGGCAGCCACCCTCTGTGGTTCTCCAATGTACATGGTGAGCAAGAATTCGTAAAGCTTTCAGCACTGTTGCTGTGCTTTAATTTGAGAATATAGCCTATCTATCCATCTATTAATTAATCATTCAGTTAATTGATTGATATCCCGCCCTTCCTCCCAGCAGGAGTCCAGGGCAGTTATCGTATGTCTGTATATCACTTTTTGTCCCAAAGTCTCTAAGTGGCCTATGTTAAAACATATCAACAAATCATATCGTTACAAATCACGGAACACAATTTAAAATCTCTGTGGAATGTCAAGAATTTAGCAGATTCGTGTCAGTTTAGTGTGAATGACTTTGATCTTTACAACAACCCTGTAAGGTAGGTCAGGATTGTTATCCCCGTATTGCAGATGGGGGCAGGGCCGAGGCTGTGGCTAGACTAAGGGGGCAGGAATTAACTTGCTTCCCTCCTCCAAAGAAAATTTGGGTTTTTTTTTTATTTCAAGGTGTTTTGAGCAGGAAAGACCTCTTGCCAGAAGGTTTGTGACTGCATCAGTAGTAGATCAGCCCTGATGGCGAGGACTCTTGTTTCAAGTGGGAAACTGGAGCTCTCCCAGCCGACAGATTCAGTGTTTGGCACAGTGTCTGTTCATCTCAGGGGAAACATGGCCTTGGAAGAGGAATGTGCTTCCCACCCCCACCCGGCAGCCAGCCCAGCAGAGGAACTCTTAGCAGAGGCCCCGCTCAGACTCTGGTGCAAACTGAGCCAGCCGTTACCCTGGGAAAGAAGCTGTGGCAAAGCCACCCCTGAGATGCCTCTCCTGGTTGTGCCTGGCACATCGTAAAATTGCCACTTGCCTTTGCTTGGTGTAGCTCTGGGTGGCCTGTTCATACAGCCACACACCTGCTTCTTGTAGAACGCATGCACAGAGGAGGAAAGGATAGTTTTGAGTGGCTTAACCACATGGGAGCAATTCACTTAGGAGCAAGGCGGAGGGGGGTGAACTAGCTCTCCAGAGTGTGTTGTAAAACTCCCATGGCGACTTAAGAAGTCTGTGCTGTGTGACTGATCTAAAACTGGACTAGGCTGCGATTTGGTCACCATTCCACCCGCCGCACACAGTTGGCTATTTCATGAGTGCCGCCCTCTTGCCTGTCTCACCATAAACTCCACTGTCCGTCCTTGGCCTCTTTCAGGCTCCTGAAGTGATCATGTCGCAGCACTATGACGCTAAGGCTGACCTGTGGAGTATAGGAACGGTGATCTATCAATGTCTGGTTGGAAAGCCGCCTTTTCAGGTAAGGGCAGCTTAACCGTGCTGGTTGTCCCAGTCCCATGATGGGGAGAGAACACGAGTGTTTTAGGGGTTATCTCCTCCTCCACTTCAGCATGCCTCAAAGTGTTGAGGGTGTTGGGTGGGTACAGAGATCCTCTGTGTGCCTGCTCTGGATCACGCAGAGGCAATGTCGTCTCCTTGCAAATTGTGGTTTGAAAATGGGGGACTAAATCTGGAGGCACAAACTCCTTCTTCCCCCCCACCCCCCAAGGGATTTCTGCTTTCTCTTCCTGGCGTTAACTGGTTTTTCTGCGTCTGTGTGTGCCCCAATGCAGACCATGGTTATAAAGTAGCTCACCATGGTTCCCTTCTAAAACAGACGGAAATTGTGGTTTTGCGCACCGTGGTTATAGGAACCTAGGAAGCTGTCTTACACTGAGTCAGACTATTGGTCCGTCCAGCCTCAGTTTTGTCTTCTCTGACTGGCAGGGGCTGTCCAGAGTTTCATACAGGATTCTCTCCCAGTCCGATGTGGAGGTGCTAAGGGTTGAACCAGGGGCCTGCATGCAAGCCAGATGCTTTAAGACCCATCTCAGGCCCTTTCCCTATGTAGGAAGCTGCCTTATACCGCATCAGATCAGTGGTCTGTCTAGCTCAGCATTACCTACACTGGCTGGCAGTGGCTCTCTAGGATTTCAGACAGGAGTCCTTTTTCCCAGCATATGCAGATGCTCTACCACTGAGCTATGGCCCCTCCCAGGGGTTTGCTTCCTTAACCATGGCTTGCCTTTGGGCATGCCTAACATACATGTGATTCTCACAGCGCCCTGTGGGTTTGGAGGGCAAGAGACGCTGGGAGGGTTACCTGCCTCTGTTTGGGCCCATGTTTTACACTGGAGATGGTGAGGGAGAACAGAGAAGATTTCTTTCTGCCAGCCTGAGTGGACTAGGCCAGCTAATCTTTAAGAAGATCCCCCCAGATAAAGACTTGTGGCAGGACTTTGCTTTGGAGTTTGGGGCAGGAGACCAAGTGGACTGGCTTAAAGACTTTTCCCAGAGCAGAGAGTGGCAAGAACATGACTACAGCCTGCCATGTGCTGAGGAAACTAATCTGTTCCTGGAGAGGAGTCCCAACCCCCTGCGGTAACGCCAGGAAGAAGACTCGCCCCAGGGAAGGAGGGTGGCAAGTTGACAGGGTTGGTTCCCACTATACAAGCTGTGGCTTGACTGGGTGTCTCTCCCTCTCTCTCCCTCTCCCTCAGCAGACCACATCCAAAAGTAGTCACCCTTCCACTGGCCCCTTTTTACAAATGGGCTGTTCCCCCTTTTTGGAGGGGTCAGCTCCACTCTGGAGCTTCAGATCAGAGCTTCCAAGTGGAGCCAGTCCCAGCAGGGATTATTTATTACTATTATTTATTTATTTATTTATTTATTGCATTTATATCCCACCTTTCCTCCAAGGCGCTCCAGGTGGCGCATACGGTTCTCCTCCCTCTCCATTTTATCCTCACAGGAACCCCATAAGGCCGAATTTAAACAGTACCGAATGTAAGCTGCGTACCCGCCGCTTTCCCTATCCGGCCGCTGACATCTTACGGTGTCTGGCGAGTGCCAGGTGGGCGTGAGCATCCAAAAACAGCCATGTTGGCCAAATTGGCCAGTTTGGTGGGTTTAATTTGGCCCATAGGCTGAAGGTTCCCCACCTGGCTAGGAGCTTTCTGTTTGTGGAGGCCACTCTGAACAGAATTCTGGACAAGATGGGCCCTGGTCTGATCCAGCAGCCAGGCTCTTTAGATGTTCTTTGTTCTCACATTTGTGTATGTTGGTGGGGGCTTTTGTTTGTCCGTTTGCAAATATAATTTTTGGCGCATTCCTCACCTCTCCCTCTTTTACAGGCTAATAGCCCTCAAGATCTGAGAATGTTCTATGAAAAGAACAGGAATCTGATCCCTAGGTGTGTATACTTCTGTGGAGGGTGCCTGGTATCTGGGGGAATCTTAAGGCCTTGAATACCTTTGCCTCTTTGAAAGGGTGGCAGAGCCTCAGTGTGTTTGTCTCTTCAGTAGGACTCTGTGATTTATTTCAGTGTCCCCAGGGAAACATCCCCTTACTTGGCCGACCTGCTTTTGGGTTTGCTCCAAAGAAACCAGAAAGATAGGATGGACTTTGGTGAGTAAAGATCGAAAGACTCATTCCCTCTGCCAGTCAGCACTTCTTATGCTTTTCTGTGTGAATTGATGTGTGTGAAGATGATTAGTTTGATGGTTTTTGTGGGCTTCTTATTCTTTCTTCAAGGAGCTCAAGGTGGTGTACACACTGTCCTCCTCATTTAATCCCCACCACAACCCTGTGAGGTAGGTTAGGAGGCAGTGACTGGCGCAAGGTCACCCGCTGAGCTTCGTGGATGAGTGGGGATTTGAACCCTGGCCTCCCAGGTCCTAGTCTGACACCCCAACCGCTGCACCACTACTGGCTCTCGCAGCCTTAGTTGGCGTGTTGGTCCATCAGAGCAAAAGGAGCTGTGCTTTTTACAGGACTCGCTTGAAATTCTGGAATTGCAAGCTCTTGAACCACACAGAACTCTTCTTCAGATGTAGCTGTTCAAAGCAAAAATAAACCTGCTAAAGAAGAAGTGACAGTAAAGTTAAGGAATTGGGGCCCGAAGGTGGGCTTCTGCCATCATTTCCTCTGTTGTTGTTGTCCAGAGTTCTTTTAAGGGAATGGGAAAGGGAGAGGGAAAGAGCAAAACCAAGGAGCGATCCAAACCTCCCTCACCCCAGGGAGGGGGAGAGGTTCGGCTGAGCCAAGGCGGCCCTCCACTCAGCAGTCTCGGCTGAGCTGGCCTCCTGCCCAGCCCCACCAAGCATGGGCGAGAGAGAGCGCTGAAGCCGGGGCCAGTGGACCGAAGCAGCCTGTTCTCTGCGAGAGGGGAGGGGCAGGGCCAAGCTGGCCCGGGGTCTAAGTCCTCTGGCTGGCCTCGGGGCCGTTGTGCGATGGCATCGGGCACGATCCGGATGTAGCAAGCTGCCTTGCACAGAGTCAGACCCAAGGGTCCACCTTGGTCAGTGTTGTCAGTGGCGGCAGCTGTCCAGGGTTTCAGGCAGAGAGGTCCGTCCCCCCCACTCTACCAGGAATGCACGGACCCGATTGTTGTGCCAGCCTGGAGCTGGCATAGGGATCAGGCCCAATCCTACTCTTCCTAACCTTCAGCCCAACCCTACCCCACAGGGTTGTTCCAAGGATGAAACGGGGAGGGAGGAAGCCATATATGCCACCTCGAGCCCCTTGGAGGAGAAAATGGGGGATCTAAACATAATCAGAGATATAAAGAAAAATCACCTAGCAAGATGGATGTTTAATTTCTGGGATGGCGTTCTTAAAGTGGGTATTATTTAAATGCAGATTGATTCCTTGATGGCTTTTCATTTCATCTCCCATCTTTCAGCATGTAGCTATGAGAAAAGGCAGGGGAGCGGGAAGCATAATACTCCAGGCTGGCCAGCTTGCTCCTTCCTGCTTGCCTTTTGGAACACTGCCCAGAGGCAGTCGGTGGAGCACTTCCGGTTAGGGATGCTTAGGTGGTAAACAGCGCAATCTGCTTGTGTAATCCTGGATTTCTTAGAAGGAAGGTTATGTCCAAAGTGAAAAAACAAAAACAGGGACAGAGTTGTGTTTTAAAAGCACGAACAAGCATTTTTGCAACCTGTGAGAGGCATTCAGCATGTTAACCATTTAAAAAAACACACCCGCACAGAGCCAGAGAGGAACGACTGAAAATAGCTTGCCAGACTATTTATAGCCTTCCGCGACTTGGCCTCTGTGATTGTTGTCTGGGAAGGTTTCTGACGGAAGCCTCATTCTGCCAGCTCAGGTTCTGATCAGTTGCTGACCAGCTGATGATGCCTGACAGCTGTTTGTGGAGTGTGAGGGACCGTGTGCGTAGATGCAGCCGCGGAAAAGATGGCTTTTCCTGGTTGCCCTGCTGCCTGCTGGGAGCATAACTTTTACTTTCCCTTTGCTGATGGTACTTGGAGCCAGCGGTTGGTGTAGTGGTTAGACAGTCAGACCTCAAATCCCCGCTCAGCCATGAAGCTCACCTGGGGTGACCCTAGGGCCAGTCACCGTCTCTCAGCCTAACCTCCCTTACAGGGTTGTCGTGAGGATAAGATGTGGGGAGGGAGAACCATGTAGGCCTCCTAGAGCTCCTTGGAGAAAAGGTGGGATAGAAATGTAATCAAATATATTTAAATAACATCAGGAGGATGCCAGGACAGAGAAGAGTGACCTCTAGGGTTCTGGACAACTGACCATCCAGCCTCTTCTTAAATACCTCTAGTGAAGATCTCATCACCTTCCGAACAGGCAGATATGTTTGCACGGATTGTTTTTAAGGAACTCAGCCTCTTCCTCCCCCCAATGCTCCAAGTCCGACATTCTCTGTCCGATAGTAGCGCACTGGCTTGTAACCCCTTTAGTCCACAGAGCGAAATACAACCCACCTCCTTTCGATGTAGGCAGTGAGAGAGAACGGGACTTAGAGATGATAGATGGTGTCCATCCTCTTCTGCTGACTTTTTGCAGACGCTTCCAAAGCATCGTCTAGCGAGCAGCGTTTTTTTCAGCAGGGTTCTGAGGCACTCTGGCGTTCCTCGTGAGCTTCCCTAGGTTTCCTTGGCGAGAAGATGGCTGGCGGCAGGCATGTTTTCCTGAAAGGCACTTTGTGTTCATTTCTTCCTGCCGCTGGAGGGAGGTGGGATATTGGGCAAGTTCTAGGGTTCATTCTGAGTTCAGCCAAGGGTGACACCACGAAGGCCTGGCCAGCACCTTTGTTGCAACAGGACCCTGCGCCTGATGAGTCAGTGAGGCGGAAGGTTCCCCCAGGGGGTAGAAAGCTTGCAGATTCCTGCTCTAGGGAGAATTCTTGGGCTCTAGTACAGCCGCCCCAACCTGCTGCCCTCCTGATGTTGTTGGACTACAACTCTCATCCAACCCTGACCATTGCCCATGCTGTCTGTGGGGACTGATGGGCGTTGGAATCCCAACAGCATTTGGAGGGCACATGGTGGGGGGAGGCTGCCCCAGTTAAATGGACATTGTGCAGAGCTAGAGTCAGATCGCTGTTCAGCCATGAATGAGAATTCAGCATTCAATGGTCCTGCTTGCGGGCTTCCCCCGGGCACCTGGTTGGCCACTGTGAGAACAGGATGCTGGACTAGGTGGGCCACTGGCCTGATCCAGCAGGCTCTTCTTGTGTTCTTATGTTTAATGAGAACTCAGTCTCTGCTCAGCTGTGGATTTTGCTGAATGGCCTTCGCCCTACCCCACCCCCAGATAAAATCCTTGGTTTCTCCATCTCTAAAATGGGGACTCGAAGGACGTGTATTGCAGGTTTCTCAGGAGGTTAGCTAGGAAAGGGACTGTGAGTGCACAGTGGCAATAACAGTGACGAATAACTCCCTGGAATGGGAACGTGGGTTGGTTTTGATTTGCATGACAGCAGCGTTGATCGCTGGCTGGATTTCCCCCCCCCCCATTTTTTTAAAAATTTGTAGTTATAACAGAAACGACTAGAAACAGTAATGACCAAAACACAACAAAACTCCATTGCCAGCTGCCCTTGATTTTAAAAATATTCCACCGATCCTGTTTTAAACAGATAAATATAATTAGTCCACCTAGGTGTCTAAATGAAATTGACTCTTTTTTTTTTTTTAATAATTTTTATTCAAATTTTTCAAAAGACAAACAAAACAAAGTCAAAAAACATAACAATAC
Organism: Rhineura floridana; assembly: GCF_030035675.1. NCBI lineage: Eukaryota > Metazoa > Chordata > Lepidosauria > Squamata > Rhineuridae > Rhineura > Rhineura floridana. Next base: position 17,352,703 of record NC_084500.1, on the reverse strand, counting down.
AACAACAAAAAAATAAAATAAAATAGTTGACTTCCGATTTGTCGCAGATCAGCTATAAGTATATAATATACATCAAACCTGTTCCTTAATGTATACATACAGGATCACTTTTCTCCATAGGCTGTCTTAGTTAATCGTCAAATCCCAGTATCATCATTTTATTTTGATCTTTCAACAAAAAGTCTAAGAGAGGCTTCCATTCCTTAAGAAATGTATCTGTCGATTTTTCCCTAAGTAAACATGTCAATTTATCCATTTCTACTAAGTCCATTAATTTCAATAGCCATTCTTCCGTTGTTGGTGTTGATTCCATTTTCCACTTTTGTGCATATAATAATCTTGCTGCCGTAATCATATATAATATTATTCTTCCATATTTCTTTTCTATTTGTTTATCCATAAAACCCAATAAAAAAAATTCTGGTTTTGACTGAATATTTATCTTTAGAATTTTTTGCATCTTCCTACCTATCTGTGCCCAAAATGATTTTGCCTTTTTACACAGCCACCACATATGATAAAATGATCCTTCTTGTTGTTTACATTTCCAACAAACATTAGAAACATTACTATACATTTTTGACAACTTTTCTGGAGTCATGTACCAACGGTACATCATTTTATAGAAATTTTCTTTAAGATTATAGCATAGTGTAAATCTCAAGCCTTTTTTCCACATATTTTCCCATTGATCCATTTGTATGTTATAACCAAAATTTTTTGCCCACTTTACCATACACTCTTTTACTTGTTCTTCCTCCATATCCGTTTTCAGTAAGAGTTTATACATTTTCGCAATTATATTTTCATCATTTGTACACAATCCTATTTCAAAATCAGATTTACTTATTTCAAACCCATACATTTTCTTGTCCATTTTATATCTTTCTAACAATTGTAAATAGGCAAACCATTGAAAACTATATCCTTCCTTTATCAGTTGTTCTCTCTCTTTCATTATATATTCTCCATGTACATTTTCTAATAGTTCTTGATAAGTTAACCATTTCTCTTTTCCAGCCATTTCTCTTCTGTAAAACGCTTCTTGACTTGAGACACATAATGGTATTTTCGAATAAAACCTTGGTTTATATCTATTCCATATTTTCAACAGAGGACGTCTTATAAAATGATTGTTAAAGTCTACATTTACTTTTACTTTGTCATACCATAGATATCCATGCCATCCCCACTTCAAATTATGGCCCTCCAAATCCAATAGTCTTTTATTCCTCAATAAGATCCATTCCTTTATCCAGACTAGACAGCAGGCAGCAAAATAAACTCTCAGATTTGGTAATCCCAGTCCTCCTCTTTCTTTGGCATCTTGTAGTAGTTTAAATTTAACTCCTCGTTTTTTTCCTTGCCATACAAATTTAGAGATATCTTTTTACCATTGTTTAAAAGGTAAATCAGAGGATATTACAGGTATTGTTTGAAACAAAAACATCATTCTCGGTAATACATTCATTTTTATCACAGATATTCTACCCATTAATGACAATTGTAGTTTATCCCATCTTAGCAAATCTTTCTTAATCTCTGTCCATAATTTTTCATAATGATTATGAAACAACTTTGAATTTTTATTTGTCATAATGATACCTAAATATTTCAACTTTTTCTCTATTGTAAAATCTGTCTTGTCCATTAACTCTTTCTGTTCCCTTAAAGTTAAATTTTTCACCAACATCTTTGTTTTTTGATTGTTGATCTTAAATCCTGCTAACGGTCCAAATTCTTTTAATTTGTTCATCAATACATTAATTCCTTCCAAAGGGTTTTCTAGTACAATTATCAAATCATCAGCAAATGCTCTCAATTTATATTCTTCTTTTTTTATCTTTAATCCCGAAATCCTTTTATCTTGCCTTATATCTCTAAGCAGCACTTCTAAGACCAGAATAAATAAAAGGGGAGATAATGGACATCCCTGTCTTGTACCCTTTTGTATTTCACATGAATCCGTTAAATCTCCGTTAACAATTATCTGAGCCTTCTGAGATGTATAAATCGATCTAATCCATTTTATAAAATTGTCTCCAAAATCCATTTGCTCCAAAACCTGAAACATAAATTTCCAATTCAAATTATCAAATGCTTTTTCAGCATCTAAAAAAATCGAAGCTGCTTGTTTATCATTTCGTTGTTCTAAATATTCCAACACATTCAAGACATTCCTGACGTTGTCACGTAATTGTCTTTTAGGTAAAAACCCTGATTGATCTTCCTGGATAAATTGTTGTAATATTATTTTCAATCTTTCTGCCAAGATCATTGTAAAAATTTTATAGTCATTATTCAATAGAGATATTGGCCGATAATTTTTTGTTTTAGTTAAATCTTGCTCCTCTTTAGGTATTAATGTTATATTAGCATTTTTCCAACTATCCGGTATCTTTCCCTCTTGCAGAATAAAATTCATTGTAGACTGTAAAGGTAGCAAGAGTTCTTCCTCCAAACATTTATAATACATTGCAGATAACCCATCTGGTCCTGGCGCCTTTCCTAATTTAATTTTGTTTATAGCTTCAGATATCTCTCTTGACGTAATAGGGCCATTAATAGCTTGTCTCTGAAAGTCTGTAATTTTAGGCAAATTCTGTTTAGATATATACTCTTCTATTTTTTCAGATGGAATTTCCTGACACTTGTACAATGTTGAATAATATTGATGAAAAATCTTTTTGACTTTTACATTATCTGTCAGTGTCTCATCTCCTTCTTGTATCTTTAAAATAATATTTTTTGACGTTCTTTTCTTAATTTATATGCTAACCATTTCCCTGGTTTATTTGCAAATTCAAAAGTCCTTTGTTTAGCAAAATTTAGTTTCCTTTCAATTTCTCTAACTGTCAGGATTGATACTTGCTTCTGTAACATTTTAATTTGATTTACAATAGAAACTTTAGTTGGATTCTTTTTCAATTCTTCCTCTTTTTGTTTTATTTCTTCCAAAATTAATTGCATTTTCTGTTGTTTCTTTTTTTTAATTCAGAGTTACATTTAATAAAATATCCCCTCATAAATGCCTTACTTGTATCCCAAACGATATTTTCATTTGTTCCTTTATGTAAATTATGTTCAAAAAACTCTTTTAATTTCTTCTTACATTCTTGTACTACTTTGTCATTCTGTAATAAAGATTCATTTAGTCTCCATCTAAATCCAAGATTGATTTTTTTTAAAGTTAATATCACAGGATTGTGGTCCGAAAAAGTTTTTGGTAATATATCCATTTTAAAAATATCCTTCGCTAGAATTTTAGACATCCAAATCATATCAATCCTCGAAAGTGTTTTATGTCTTTCTGAAAAATAAGTAAATTCCTTTGCGTTATCATTTATATATCTCCAGGTATCCACCAATTCTAAATGTTCCATCAGTTCAAAGCAAATCTTCGGTAATTTACCCTGTGTCTCTTTAATATTTTTTTCAGAAAGTCTATCAATTTTTGGTGAGATTACCCCATTCCAATCACCCATGACGCACCAATGATCATATGAAAACTCTGACAATTTTTCCATAAGTCCTGTGTAAAACCTTGTTTTATCTTCATTGGGGGCATAAATACCCACTATCAAAATGTTTGTACCCTGTAAAGTAATTTCAACCCCCACAAATCTACCACTATCATCCAGTAATACCAATTTAGGAAGCAATTGTGGGTTAATGTAAAGAACAACTCCATTTTTTTTTTTTGGTCCAGCCGAAATAAATTCTTCACCCAAATTTTTACAAATCAAATATTTGGAATCTTTCTTCTTAATATGAGTTTCTTGTAAACAAATTATATCCAATTTTAATTTTTTCAAATAATGAAACACTTTCTTTCTCTTCTGCGCCGTGTTGGCTCCATTTATATTCCAAGTTAGATATTTGTAGTCCATCTTTAAGTGTGTATTTTAAAATGTGCCTGATGCTCCTTTTAATCCATCATCTTCCTTCCCCTCCTCTGCATGTTCTTGTTGACTTTGTTTCCCAGGAATTATATCCATATCTTTGAGTTTATCTTCTTCCATGTCTTTTGAAGCTTTTCTCAAGAAGTCCCTTGCTTTTTGAACAGTATTCAATCTATATTTCTGTTGTCTGAATGTAAAGATCACTCCTTCTGGAACATCCCATCTAAATTGAATTTTGCGTTGCTTAAGTTTTTCTGTAAAGAAAGCATATTCTTTTCTCTTACGTAAAAGTCTAATAGGAATTTCTTTCATCACCAGTATTTCCTTACCATCAATTTTAAAGGTATTTTTAAAGTGTTGTTGTAACACCATATCTCTGGTCGTCTTGTTTATAAAGTGAACAAGCACATCTCTTGGAATTTTTTTCATTGTTGCATATCTGGAATTAATTCTATAAACTTTGTCTATTTCAAATTTCATCCGATCTTCATTCAAATCCAGAAATTTTACTAAAGCATTAACAATTTTATCTCTGATGTCTTCACCTGTTTCCTCAGGGATTGCATGGAATCTCAAACAATGTTCTTTATTTCTTAATTCAGTCACAGCCATATAGTCCAAGTTTTTTTCTAATTCCAGATTTAATATGTCTGTTCTATTCTCCAAGATTTGTACCTTTTCTTTAGTATTTTTTGCATCCTCCTTTATTTGCCCAATTGTCCCTTTAATCTCATCCACTTGTGTTTTAATATAGTCTTTTATATCTATCAATTCAGTTTTCATTTCCTGTTTTATATCATTAATCCCTTCCATTATTTTTTGAAACATATCTGGGGGTATAGCCCCTTCCTGTGGGTCAATTGAACCTCTTCGCTCCTGGGCCTTAGTTGCTTTTTTAGTTGTCATTCTCGAAAGAAGCCTTGAATTTCTGATATTAACCACTGTTCCAAAACCTAGAGGCAGTCTATTTCTTTTTTTTTTCCTCCACCAACAAAAGAGTTAATATTCCAGGCCTGTTATTATAGTCCGGCCAGCACAGCACAGTTCTTATCTACGTCCAGGAATGCAAAACAATTCTGGTTCACAACACCAAGCGATTAGTAACATATACGAACAGCAGATTCGTCCAAAAAGAAATAGTCCAAGGAGAAAAATAGTCCAAAATATATTTCCATATAGTAATAATTACCTCTCATCCGTTTTTAAACTTTAAAACTCCAAATTCAGGCCAGCTTTTTGTCGTAAAAAAAATATGTAAGTTGTTTACATTTTCTTTCTTCCTTAATTATATTTAAAAGAGAAAAAGTATGACTCACCCAGATTTCTCAGTTGCTGATTCGTAAACAAATCCCTTTTATTGTAGTAATTTAAGCCAAATGATAAGATTTAGACAGAAGTAGGCTCGCTGGTTAAGGACTTTTTTTAAGAAGAAAAAAAAACGCTTCGCTTTTTTCCAGTACAGCTTGCTGGAAGTCCTGACTCCATCTTCAGCCGATCGGCATGCCTTCTTATCTCAGGGATTTCCTGATCAATTCCAGCAGCCGACAGCTCAACGAAGCCCTGTGGAAAATCTGATCGGTTCTCCTATGCCTTGGAGAACATTTAAGCCAGTCAAAGTTTCCTCTTGGCTGGCTTTTAAACTGAAAAAAGCTTCCTCTGAGGCAGAGATCTCTCAGAGACAGTCACCAGCTGAGCACTCACTTCCGGGAAGTCTAAATGAAATTGACTCTTAAAAGCCACACGGAAAGGGCATTGAGATCTTCAAGCCACTGGGTGATAGATGGTGGGCGTTTGCCCTTCCGGCCTGGCAATATCAGTCACTTGGCCACCACAAGGCCTTGCAGAACCCACTTTTGCTGCCCATCTGCTAGTCCCCACACCAGAGGAATATAGTTCAGGAAATTAATCAGTAACAGGAGGAGGCTTGAGCCCCATAAACAAGTGATGTATCACAAGACAGCATGTTCTTACGCCAGGGTAGCAAAGCTGCTTATCCCTGGTTGCTTGGACTGTCCCTCCTGAATTGCAGAACACAGTGTTCTGACCCGGGATGTCAAAGCTTCTTGATCTGCAGTGCTAACCCTGTTCCTCCGCTGACTTAAAATGGCTCTGGGGGGGGGGAACTGTAGTCGACAACGTGCCCTTCAGTATTAGCTGCTGTTTGCTTTGAGCTTCAAATAGAGGACACTTAAAAGGGCAAACAAAGCTCTCTTAATCATCCTCGCTGACTTGAACGATAGTTAGGGGTGGCTGACCTGTGTTGGCCCCAGGGCAGCAATCACCCTTGCTTTGCCATAAGGCCTTGCACGAGTCTTGTTTGTATTCTTTTTTGAGGGGAGGGGATGCCAGTGGTGGGTGTGGCTACCCCACACTCTCTAGGCACACAGCTCTCCCACAGATCAGGGGAGGACACGGGCTGTTGCCCACTCTGCATTCTTCAAATGATCAATTTTATGACTGAAGAAGGGGCAATTTTGCATCCCCATGAGGGGACACTGGGCTCTACCAACTCCAGGGCTGACTTTACGTGCGTTTTTTTGCTATGGCTGCCAAAAATTGGTGGGATCTTGGGGATGCTCAGAGAAATTTGGCTGTGGGGGGGAGGGCAAGATCAAGCCCTCACTTTGGGGGTTTGCTGCCCCTGTAAAGGGTGGTTTTTTGCAGGAGTGGGGTGGCTGTTAATATCAGTCTGAAGTGGCATATAAGTATACATAACATGTTTTGCAAACCCTTTGTGCTGTGCTTTCGGCGTGCCCGACAACCAGCTTGTTTGTTGGGCATTTGGGAAACAATGCGCGTGGCTTTTGACAGGTGTCAGTCACCTCGCATCATCGTGCTGTCAGACGATTGACAGGTGGGTGCTCCCACCCACCTCTCAAAGTTGGCCCACGCAGGGTGGGAATGGGAGAGATCAAACATCTGGCCCACCCGGCCAGAAAGGTTCCCCACCCAACACGCCAGCAGCTTCTTTGGGTTTGCATTACCAGATTGGCTTTGTTAGGCTGAGGGGGAGTTCTATGGTAACTTAAAAAGCATATTGAGGGGGGCAGGAGCAAGGATTGCGAAAGCTCTTTTGCATCTGGGCACAGTGCCGTTGAGGACAGTCACACCTAGGCAGAAAAGATGCCGCCTGGTCTCTTCCGTATCTCTCGTTGAAATCTTTCCCCATTCCCTTCTGTCTGGCCTGTAAACAGTGTGTTCCACTGAATGCCAACAGCACTTCAGTGAGCTAAAGCCAAGGGTGTGTCTGTGAGGAAATGGGCTCTTAAACACCCATCTTCGATTCCTCCGGTTAGCTTCATGTTTAAAGTGATTGACTGTGTTCTAGCAAAGCATACCCTTTTGATCTTCAATTAGCCCTTTTCAGGGCCTGGTGGGGGGGAGGCTGTTGAGTGTGTGTGTTTGTGAGGACAGCACTCCCTCGCCATGCGGCTGCATCTCTGGATGACTTGGAGAATAGCACATTCTGTGGTCAACTTTTTCTCTCTTGCAGAAGCCTTCTTCGGCCACCCTTTCCTCGATCAGGTTTCGACGGTCAAAAAATGTAAGTGGTAATTCCTTCTGCCTTGGTTCCCCCACCCCAAATACTTGGGAATAATCAACAAATGCTTTTTAAACAAGTGGGAGCCTTCCTTCCCCTCCTCCCCCTTGCATCATGCTGTGTTCCTCTGCAGGGTCCCCCCTCACGGACTTTCTACCCTGAGTTTTGAGAAACTTGACCCTTTCAGTGGCAGTGTGGGGTCCTGGCCTGCTGGCTTCCTTTCTCAGGCTTTGAATGTCGCTGAAGGCCTTTGCCTGCAACGCAGCCCTTGTCATGTCCTGGGAGGCTTTGTGCAAGGGGGAATCTAGGAGTCGCGCTCTCTCTCTGAAGGCTCCTTTAATGGTTTTCTTTTTTCCGATCCTCCCTTCCTTACATTGTTGCTCCCTCAGCGTGTCCTGTGCCCGTGCCGACGTACACCGGCTCCGGCTCCGGCAGCTCCTGTGGTAGCTCTCCCTCCTGCCGGTTTGCTTCTCCCCCAGTAAGTTTTGTCCTGATTTGGGGGAAGTAAGATTCTCTGGACTTGGGGCGGGTGCGTGAGTGGGCAGGGACGGCAGTTTGCACCAAAGCCTCTTTGCACTAGGTCAGGGCTGGTGAATCTGTGGTCCTCCATATGTTGTTGGACTATGGTGATATTTAAGGCACATTCCTTCCCCCCCAAAAAAGAGAATCCTGGGAACTGTAGTTTAAGGGTGCTAGGAATTGTAGCTGTGTCAGGGGTAAGCTACAGTTCTGAGGGTTCTCTGTTTGGGGGAGCCATGTGACTACAACTCCCATCATCCCTGACCGTTGGGCTATGCTAGCCGAGGCTGATGGGAGTTGGAGTCCAAGAACTGTGGAGGGCCACAGGTTAGCTGCAGATGCCGGAGTTTCCGGGTCTCCCAACACCTCCTCACTCATCGCAGCAACAAGCCGATTGCATGCCAGCGCTCCATCCAGGAGCTTTCTCCTCCTCCCAAAATTCTTCAAGCCCTGTTTTGAAAATGGAAATGGGCTGCCTTCAAGTCGATTCCAACTTATGGCTACCCCACGAATAAGGTTTTCATGGTAAGCGGTATCCAGAGGGGGTTTACCATTGCCTTCCTCTGAGGCTGAGAGGCAGTGACTGGCCCAAAGTCACCCAGTGAGCGTCGTGGCTGTGTGGGGATTCGAACCCTGGTCTCCCAGGTTGTAGTCCAACACTCTAACCACTAGGCCACACTGGCTGCTCTACAGATCTCCAAAGGGGGAGGAGCTTAGCGGTGGAGCACCTGCTTTGCATGCAGAAGAACTAAAGAGGATCAGGTAGCTGTTGATGGAGAAGACACGCTGTCTGCCTGAGACACCTGCTGGAGTGCTGCTGCCAGTCAGAGCAAGACAGTACTGGGCTGGGTGAATAAAGAGAATAAAGGGGTTTTGCGGCGAGCCGTTGTCTCCCCCGCCCTCTCTTCCAAGTTCCCTTCATTGTTTCCAGATCTGTCAGTGTTCCTGTGGATTTTTTTATTTGCAGCTATGAAATTTGGCAGCCAGTTTGGAAATCAGCATGAGAATTTCTGCTGTCTTCAATTATGTCATTAAAAAGGACCCCTTGGTTTTTGTTTTATTTTTTTTGAAATGAAGCAATAAGCTAGCAAATAGGTGGCCAGTACGTGTTGAACCTTCAGGTCAGGTTTGGGGAACCTGTGACCCTCTAGATATCTCTACAGATATATTTTAGGGCCCACCCTGTTGTGTGAATTTAGGTTGTTTTTTATTTCTTTTTAATGGTGTGTTTTAAAATGGTTGTAATCTGCCCTGGGACTTTTGAGTGAATTATTCATTTATTTATTTATTTATTTATTTATGAGATTTGTTAGACGCCCATCTGGCAGAGGTTAATCTGCCACTCTGGGCGACTTACAACCAAACACAAGTACATTCCATATAGACATAATCAAAATCCTAAAAATTAGAGATTAAAAATTAAAAGCTTTAACTATAAATTTCTACAAAACATTGTCTATGATTGGATATTAGTAATGGTGAGAAATGTCTGAAAGAGAAAGGGAAATAGAACAAAATCACATCACCATCTTTTCACAAATCAGTTACAAACACAGAATACAAAAGGATAATAAATTAAAGGGTATAAACTGTAATGCGGGTAACCAATGTTAGTAATAATAATAGATGTTGTCTGACTTGGTATTCCCAGCAGCCATCACGGCCAGTGGCCAGGGATGATAAGAGTTGTTGTCTGACAACATCAGGAGGGCCACAGGTTCCTCATCCCTGCATTAGGTCTGCAGAAAAAAGGAGAAACTCAAAAATGAGGTCTTTTAGAGAAGTCTGAAAACATTGGGGGGTTTTCCTTTGAAACACAAGGCTCTTTTTCAGGTAGATTCTAGTGCTCCCTGTTTTCTCAATCTCTGCTTTTGCTTTAAAAGCCCCCCCCCCCAAAAAAAACACATTTCTATCCTTATATGATGCAGTGGAGCCTGTTGCCATCCAGAATCAGCAACTGGATGGGGCAGGAAAAAGGTGCTACATGGGGGACTAGATAGGCCCAGAATCACCCTCAGGCTACCTCCTGAAGGATAAAGATGCCCATGCAGCCGGCTAGAGGAACAGGCACCGTTTCCCAGCTGTAAAAGACACGCACACGCACCACCGGGCAAAGTTTGTTGCCCTTACTGGGATACAGCTTGTGAACATGTGAATCAGTAGCTGGCTGGCCTTGAAGACTGATGCGAGGAGAGCTGAATGGAGTTACCAAGAGTGACGTAATGGTTAGAGCAGCCTTTCCCAACCAGTGTGCCTCCAGATGTTGTTGGACCACAACTCCCATCAGCCTCAGACAGCATTGCCAACGGTCAGGAAAGATGGGAATTGTGGTCCAACAACATCTGGAGGCACACTGGTTGGGAAAGGCTGGGTTAGAGTGTTGGACTCTGAACCTGGGAGACCTGGGTTTGAATCCCCACTCCGCCATGAAGCTTCCACTGGGTGACCTTGGGCCAGTCACTGCCTCCTAACCTACCTCAGAGGGTTGTTGTGAGGATGAAATGGAGAGGGAGGAGAACCACGGACGCCACTTTGAGCTGCTTGGAGGAAAGGTGACATAGGAATATAATAAATAACAATAATAATGACCAGCTCCTCCCAGGTTTGTAGCCCTTTTGTGATGCAACTTGTAAACATGTGAGGCAGTCATAGCTGGTGAATCTTCTCGACTCACAACAGGGGGGCTGAGCAGAGTTACCCTTGGTGGGGTGGGTGGCTTAGGGCTGGCAGACTCAACTAGGCCAAGTAAGCCCCCCCCTGAAAAAAAAACACCCAGGCCTTTCCAACAGGAAACTGAGGCACTGTGGGTTGCTTTGGGGGGGGGGTGCGTCTATGTGGGGTTTTTTACATTTCCCTTTCTGTCACTGAGTGCAGCGGTTCTCTAAATGTTACACACCCTCCTCACACAGTTAATTTTTAATGTTCAGTCTGAGCTGTGGTTTCACTTGAGGGGGCTTCCTCCATGACTCCTCTCTTCTGCTACCGTGACTATGACTGCACTTGCTTTCCCCTGGAGCCCGGAAGTTCTCCTGCCCAGGGCGAGCGAGTTGCCTCCTTGCACAACAGTGAGCAGATACGTCAAGAGTATGTTTCTCTGTGGGATCTTTCCTTCCAAGATTGTGTGTTCTAGTTTGATAGATTTTGCAGCGTTGGGGAAAATTCTGTACGAAACGGAGAACGGTGGCCTTTTCTGTACTGGGCCAACGTCTGGGTGAGATCAAGGGAAATTAATTCTAGAATAGGGTTGGGGAGCCCTTTTCAGGCCTGAGGGCCACCCAGTGGTGGGCGGGGCCAGAATCCTCAGTAGGCGGAGCAACAAACGTAAATGGTTACCTTTGTACTCTTGGCTGGCTTCTGCATGTACTCAACACATCCCTCTCTGTCCTCCATCTAGAGAAGCCAGAGGCCTGATCAGGGTTGAAGGACACGTTTTCAGCTAGGCAAAAACATTCAAGGGAGGATGCGGATCACGCCCAGTGAGGGGTGTGTGGCCTGGGGATAGTGTGGCCTGAGGCTCCCCACCCCTCTTTTAGAAGATTACATTCCGCCTTTTGATTGAATGATCCCCAGGGATGGCTACTATTAAATTCCAAAGCCCTGAACAATTTAGGTCCAGGGGGCTGTAGGGACTGCCTGAACCCTTACACATCCCAGTTCGATCGCTGAGATCACCTGCAGGAGCGTCATTGGTCATCCCCCAAGCAGACAAGGCTCATCGGAAAGTCACAAGAAACAAAGCTTTCAGCACTCTCGGCCCAGTCCTGTGGAATGCTCTGCCGCTAGAGATTCAGCAGGCACCTTCCATTTGAACTTTTAAACGTCCGCTGAAAACTTTCCGATGCCGCCAGGCGCCTGCAGGCAATAAAGGAAAACGCCTTTCTGTAATAGTGGATGGCCTCTGATTTCAAATGTTGATGTGGTTTTTATCATCTATCTGTACGACTGTTGTAAACCGCTTTCATTTTTTTTAAAACAATATGCAAGTATTTCTATGTATAAACGGCATTAATGCACGCGCAACGCTTATACATCTGGCCTATGAATGCAAGCTTTTTTGAGTTTTGCTGAACAGACAGTTGGGCCTAACGGCAATATCTCGACTGCGTGCGCCAGGCCTCCGCTAACGGCTGGTGCCAGCATATATTTATTAATATATAGCTGTTCTGGCATGAGCCAGTTGTCCCGAGGGCATCCTGCAAGGCCCCTGATGTCCCCTTTTCCTTTCAGTCCCTTCCAGATATGCAGCACATCCAGGATGACCACCTCTCTTCCCCTCCCTTGGGGCCTCCGAATTACCTTCAGGTGTCCAAGGATTCCCCCAGCACCAGTAGCAAGAACTCCTCTTGCGACACGGATGACTTTGTTCTGGTCCCGCACAGCATCTCCTCCGATCAGTCCTGTAAGGCTCTTGGCTTCTACGCTCCCCTGAGCGATTACAGCTGCTGCTTTTCTTAGGGGTCCATGCAACTGATTCAGGCCAGGCTTTTGGGAACATTTCGGTGCCTCGGCCAAGTCGGGTACTGAGCAGCCATGGATGGCCGCGGGTCGGATTTGGTGACCCAGGGGGGCCCGGGGCTGTCGGGGGGCAGGGCAATCAGGCAGGAAGAAGAGGTCTGCAAAGAGCTTTCCTGTAAGAAAGCCATTTTGAGAACAGTGTCATGCAAGATAAATTGACTCCACTCTCAGTCAGGGGAGGGGAGAAGGAGAATCAACATGCCCCTCCATATGTTTAGCTATGGAGAGTTTTTTTAAACCATAACTAAGCATGAGAGCCACTTCCCAGACTTTTTGGGGGAGTGGCTCCAAGCCAGCGTGGGCGCTTCCCAGGTCGACCCAGGGCAGGTCGGCCTGTTCCCCGATAGGAGCCACAGGGCAGGTAGAGGAGATGCACACTGCTGACTTCAGATTTACTCCAATGTCGACCGTGTTTTGTGGTTTGCTTCCTTGTTTGGTTCCTCCCTTGGAAGAACTCTCCTTACTCCTGCATGCGTTGCGTGTTCTTGAGCGAACGAGCAACTGCTTCCTGGGACTGGAGTAATTCTGGGGCAAAATTGAGGGCAGGACCAATTTTTCTTTTGCTTGGAAAACTGTACATCTGTCTGTCTGGTCATCCCTTTCCGTCTCAGGATGCCCACGTTTACACAGTTTAATGAAACCAACATTAGAGAGAGAGGAAGAAATTGTGCTTTGAACCCCTTTCCAGGGTACCATAGAGCAAGCGGTCCTCTACGTGTTGTCCCTTCTTATCACCTCCAGGTCTACCAACCCAGAATTGGGAGCCAAATAGTGTCTCAGAGGAGCAGGGATGGACTTTTCCCCTCCCCTTCCTTCAGCAGCCCCCTACACCCTCCCAGGGGGACTCGGGCTGCTGGCGGAGAGGAAAAATCAGCCCCACCCTACCCAGGGAGTGTGGTTGTGTGCACGCCTTGCCCTTTGGGGAATTCCATCCGGCTCCCCAAAAGGAAGCCAGCCTGGTAACCCATTTTCATTGTAAAACTGTGACTTTTTGTAGGATGTGGTGGAGCTGTCTTCCCACCTGCCCCTCTTTCCAGGATCATACTGACCCATTGGATGTCAGTTTGTTCTCCGGTCAGTCCCTGTGATTTACCTTTTCCGCTGAAGCGCATTGTATGCCAGGTGTTTTCAGCAGAGGGGATCCTTTCCGCAGCCCTCGGAGGTTTGGGGGTGGCCCTGGAGAGCGCGTTCTCTGTGGCTGGTTGTGGGATTCCCTCCCTGCAGAGGTGCGTGTGGCCCCTTCCTTACATAGTTTCCAACATATGCGGAATACGCATCTCTTTACTCCGCCCTTTGATACCTGAGAGAGGTGTTTTCCAGGACCCACCCTATTCTAGTGGCTGCTTTGTTTTTATTTATTTTTAATACTGAATTTTAAATTGTTGTAACCCACCCTGGGTCCTGATGGTGAAGGGCAGGTAATAAACAGAAATAATAATAATTACTACTATTGTTTTGGCCAGCTTCTCATCAGGGAACTATTCAAGAGTACTGTGCTCATGTAAACGTGCCATGTCGTATTTCCCTGGCCTCTGTGTTCCTAGAGTTGCTCAGTGCAGCTTCCAATTAAAATCTTGCACAGTCTCTTTCTCTTTTTTTGTGCATCACTCCCTGGGCCCTAATGCCTGTTGCGTGTCGGCGTCTTCTCTTTCCTCTACAGATGACATGCCTCTGGTAGCCACAGGCCGGCGGTCCTCGAGTGAATTCCTGATGTGCGGAGGGTAAGTGTCTGGGGGGCGGAGGGGGGGCTTAGCCTCAGGGCTGTGGAGTCCGTACGCCAGACCTTCGACTCCGACTCCTCTATTTTTCTACTGTCCGACTCCTTCATAAATGGCAAATGTATATTAACTAGTAATAACAAATTTACTGTAGTAAAATGGTAGCACAAGGCATTTCATCACCACCACGTGAATCCAGAGCTTGGAAAAGTTACTTTTTTGAACTACAACTTCCACGAGCCCAGTCCCTGGGTCACGATGGCTGTGTTCTGCCTTCGCTGTGCCTCTGAATACCAGTTCCTAGGATTCACCAGTGGGAAGAGTGCTGTGGCCCTCAGGTCCTGCTTGCGGGCAAAAAGGATGATCAGGAGACTGGAAACAAGGCCTTATGAGGAGAGACTGAAAGAGCTGGTCATGTTTAGCCTTGAGAAGGGAAGACTGAGGGGAGATAGGATAGCACTCCTCAAGTCCTTGAAAGGTTGCCACACAGGAGGGCCAGGATCTCTCTTCCCGATCGTCCCAGAGTGCAGGACACCAGAATAACGGGCTCAAGTCACAGGAAGCCAGATTTTGGGTGAACCTCAGGAAAAACTTCATAACTGTTAGAGGAGTAAGACAATGGAACCAATTACTTAGGGAGGTGGTGGGCTCTCCAGCAATGGAGGCATTCAAGAGGCAGCTGGACAAGCATTTGTTGGGGATGCTTTAGGCTGGATTCCTGCATCGAGCAGAGGGTTGGACTTGATGACCTTATAGGTCCCTTCCAACTCTACGATTCTATGAAGGATGTGATTGGCAACTGTGAGAACAGGATGCTAAACTAGACAGGCCCCTTTGGCCTGATCCAGCAACCAGGCTCTCTTCCTGTGTTGTTTGGGATCACATGTGCAGTTGGCCCCCGTGTGGGCTGTGCATACTGCACGGTTTGCTTCCGCATGCTCTCAGGCCTGGCCTTTATCTACCTTTCCCCAGAACGTTTTGCACAGATCTTAGCTTGTACATTTTAAGCATCCTTTTCAGAGTGTGGGCAGCTGCTGCTGCCGTGTAGATGGGCCCCAAGCGAAGCTTTCCCTGTTTAGCCAAGCTGTGCTCGAGAAGCCGGCATCGACTGCCTGAAAAGTTTGCAGCAGAAAGGCAAGCACAACTCACGCATGCACCCACACACCACAATATGCTTAGGGGTTAATCTCTGGCTGGCTTATTGACAAATTATATAAACTGTTTCTTTGCTCAAACCCGTTCCCTGTATCTCCTGCCTTTTTGAGCCTTGAACAAACAAAACACATGCAGACCTATCAGCCTTGCTCCTGAACTTCCTGTTCTCTCCCGCAGTAGGTTTTCCTAGAATGACTTTGTTTTGAAAAGTGTGAGGGGTGGGGAGGGAGAGCTGGCCTGCCTGTGGGAAGGAGGGGAGGGGCCAACGTCCAGCTGACCTGCTTTTCCCGAGGGGCAGGATTGATTTTCCAGTGAAGGCCTCAGTCCAGCCGCTGTGCGCTCAAGTGCGTTAGCAGCAGCAGCCGCCAGCTCGCCTTTCGCCAACGGCCTGAGCTGTGGGACAGCACACTGCAGCTGTTTGGCGCACGCTGATGCCCCCGCAGACACCTGGGGGCCTCGTTCGCTTGCCTCTCCCCTGGGGATGGAGACTACAAATTGAAAAGAGGCTCGCTGGCAACCCCTCATGTTCCCTCTCCGTGCCTCCCGCCTTCAGGCAGTGCCAGCCGTCGGTCTCCCCCCGCAGTGAGACAGCCCCCATCCCGGTCCCCACGCAGCTGCGCAATTACCAGCGCATCGAGCAGAACCTGACCTCAGCCGCCAGCCCCGTGTCCAACCCCCAAGGGTCACCGAGGTAAGACCTGCCTTTCAAAATATATATATATCTTTGTGTCGGGGGGGGGGGGTTGCCCCTGCCAGAGGTGTTTTGGCCCCAGCTGCAATGATGAAATACATCCAGAATTGCTTCTTTGTGTGAACTGCATTACATGACTATAAACTGACGGTCAAAAGCCCCATTCCTGCAGGGCTGGACCGCTGCAGGGCTCAGCCAGAAATTCAGCAGCAGGAATCAAAGGTTATGTTGCTGGAAGAGCATCTCAACGTCAAAGCAAAACAGCGCATAAATAGTTGAATATGTTTGAAGTTGTTTTAACGTATTAAGATGACTGTTCAATGCTGAGGAGTTGATGCGGTCACCGTTCAAACACAAACTGAACATCCTGGGATTGGGCTTGGAATATATTAAAAGTGTGTTAAAGACACACTTAGTATTTTTAATTATTAGGTTATTTACTCGTCCATCATAAAGTCCCAGGGCTGGTTGCAACACTACACAGAAATGCAAGGTTTAAATCAGTTTGCAATCAGAAGAATGAAGAATAGGGTGCGTCTTAAAAAATTACCTATTTCGAGGCACTCGCCAACCTGGTGACC
Source organism: Rhineura floridana (assembly GCF_030035675.1). Taxonomy (NCBI): domain Eukaryota; kingdom Metazoa; phylum Chordata; class Lepidosauria; order Squamata; family Rhineuridae; genus Rhineura; species Rhineura floridana. Next base: position 17,336,081 of record NC_084500.1, on the reverse strand, counting down.
TCCAGATGTTTTTGCGTGAATCCAGTTCACACAAAGAGTTGCAGTCCAACACGTCAGGGCACCAGGCTGTCAAAGGGCAGGGTAAAGAGGTGTGCAATTTTACATGCATTTCCAACAAGAAATGTCTCCTGAAACTAGACCGAGTCTCTTTTGCGTTTGCTTCCAGATCTGCTGCAGTGAGGCGGTCGAACACCAGCCCCATGGGCTTCCTGAAGACTGGCTCCTGTTCCCCAGTGCCAGCGGACTCTGCCCAGGCTGTCGGGCGCCGGCTGTCCACGGGCTCTTCCAGGCCATATTCCCCTTCCCCACTTGGTAAGGGCATACGCAGAGACACTTGGAAGGTACAGTTTAGCTCAAGAGGAGGTAGGGACTTGAGAAGTTATTCTGCACCCGTGACTTTCAAGGGGGCTATAAATTGTGGCTGCCCTCAATTGCCTGAGGGGAAGAGAGTCTTGTCTCTGAAGTCAGGGCAACCTTGAAGTGCCTCAGACGCACACGCACGCACCCGGCACTACGGCAGGGAGAAATCCTCCAAGCATCTCCTTTCATGCAAGCTTTGGAACCGTGCCGCACAAACTCACTAAAACAGTTACGACCATAAAAGACAATAAAAAACAGTTCTAACTGTAAATTCCATATATTGAAAACGATGTGGACATTTAAAAACAATTCCATATATAGAAATAGTTAAAAACACTTCCCATGCAGGTAGAGATGTGGATAAACACTACTGCAGCCCCCCGTGACTGCAGCGATGACCTTCCCCTCTCTCCGACTTCGACTCCAAGCTGGGGAGTGTGGGATGGAGGTCTCGCCCTGTCGCGCTCCCTCAAGAGGCAGTTGAGATAGCACTGTGTTTGCAGCACAAACCCTGACCCAAATCGTTTTGTCACAAGCTTCCATGGACTTGAGCCCGCACCGTTAGATGCTTGAAGCGTTATCCTTAGTTGTGGGAGGGGGGCAGGGATCACAAGCCGTGGATTCCAAGGGGAAACGCAGCACATAAAAAATCCAGGTAACAATGGCGACACTGAAGCTTTAACAGCGGCCTTTGACTAAGCGTTGTCTCTGCGATCCCCTTCCTAAATCACAGTGAGATGGTTTAAAGAAGGAGCTGCTGTTTGAGGGTCTTTGTTTTGTTGATGTTCCCGTTTCGTCGGGAAAAATAATCATTGTGTATCATCCCCCCCCCACTTTCCCTGCCCCCTCTCCAATAGTTGGCACCATACCTGAGCAACTTGGGCACTGCTGTTGTGGGCAGCTGCAAGGGCATGAATCCAGGAGCCGAAACTCCTCAGGTGAGCAGTGTGCGTGTTCCCTCATCCTGGTTTTATTTTGTATGTATGAAATTTATATACCGCTTCAGATTTCAAAGAAAATCTCCAAGCGGCTTTCAGCATCCTTAAAAATATCACAAAGAGTCAAGTACATCCTGGTTTTGAGGATTCCACAGAGTCCTGGGCAAGCTGCATAGCCCCAGTTCAAGAACCAGATTTGCAAATGCTACTGGGTAGCTTACCCAAGAAGCTCTTGGGCAAAGCAGTTGCTTGGCAAGAGTGATGGAGATGAATGTTTCTCTGTCAGTCTGGGGAACTGGTTTCTAGTTGTGCCATAAGAGCATCAGAAGAGCCTGGCTGCTGGATCAGGCCAATGAGGGCCCAGCAGCCTATTCTCACTGTGGCCAACCAGAAGCTTCGATGGGAAGCCCGCAAGCAGGACCTGAGCACAAAGAGCGCTCTCCCCTCCTGCGATTTCCAGAAACTGGTTTTCAGAAGCAGACTGCCTCTGACCATGGAGGCAGAGCATAACCATCATGGCTAGTAGCCATTGACAGCCTTTTGCAGATCAAGGGGTCTTTGGCCATAAGCCTGATCCTGCTTGTATTCATGTAGGGTTTGTAAAGTGATTGATACGTATATATTCTTACTTTTTTTTCTCATAGTAGACCCTGCTGGGCTTACTGGGAGAAGAGATTAAGCAGAACTGCCAAGGCCTCTTGAGCCTGACTCAGCCCATGCAGAAATAGCTCTTGGCCATTCCTCTCTAAACTGTATCGCTTGAAGCAGCCATTAGAGGAATCTTGCATCTGGATTTTTTTTTCACCAGCGCAGGGGATTTTACTTTATTAACCGCCGGAGTGGCAAGGGTTAGGATCCCTGCTCGCCACCTGATGCTGAACAGTCTGGGAAGAGCGCATTGGGTGGGAGGGAACCTGGCCTAATCCCAGCGTATGTTAGAATCCTTCCTCCCTAGAAGTGGCCCGATGTGTTAGGCAGCAGGAAAGTTGTGCCCTGAAGTGTCGGGCTTTGTGTGAAAGCTGCTGGAGAACCAGCAAGGCGGTGGCTGCCCCGTTAAGAACGACGCGTCGACTTGAATGGCCCGTTGGCAGATCTAGAGGTGCAGGTTTTAGCTTTGCAGGGGTGGGTGCCTTTTTAAGGAGGAAGGAAGGCTGCTTCTGTTAACTTTGTGGGTGCCTTTAAAAGGCCTTTGTTGGATCAGTTTCATAGCTCTCATTGTCTAGTCTCTCTCTCACACACACACACGCACAGAGCGCACCATGACCCTGACTGACTCTCCCTGTGTCCTCATGTCCCCTTAAGCGTTGAAGTTCTCTGGCAGACTGTCTGCAATCCTGCTCTTATGAAAGCACTCCCTTGTAAGATTCCTCTTCCTCCGCCCTCTTCATGCTTTCAGCCCTTCTGGGGATGAAAAAAGGCTTTCCAGTCCTCTTCGCCTCCACCACAGTGGATTTGTTTGTGCCGCCCCCCCCCCCCAGCATGTGCTTAAGGCCCTGGAATGATGGACAATGTTGGGGGGCAATTGCCATGATTTTAAAAAGAAATGTGGGGTGTGGGTGACAAAGACTTCCTTATGGACTCACCCCATTCTTGTGATTGTAAACTCTTTTGAATGTTGTATTTCAAGCTGTAACCCCTCCTGGCACCTTAAGTTAAGGGTGGGTAATAAATGGTTTTAAATTGTTTAGGACTGTATATTATGTATAGCTTTTTGTTATTGTAAGTCGCCTATTATTATTATTATTATTATTATAAATAAATTGATAGCAGTACTCATAATATCCCTGAATGTATGATCCACTAATATGAGAGGTCGTAAAGAAGAAAGGTCACTCCCACACTACACATTGAAAGCACGTGGCTCCTATGGAAGAATCCTGGGAGCTGTAGTTTGGTAAGGGTGCTGGGAAATGTACCTCTGTGAGCAGTTAAACCACAGCTCCCAGGATTCTTGGGGGAAGCCGTGACTGCTAAAGGGGCATCGCTCTGCTTTGAATGTGTGGTGTGGCTTTAGTCTGGAGCCTTTTGTGTGCAGAGCAGTCGCACTCTCCCTATAGCTGAACTATGGCCCCTCCCCTAAATAGCTGCCTCCAGCCTGGTCAGGCTGTTTGTACATCTTCGCCCACTTGTGTCTTCTCTGGGGGAGGCAAGCAGCTCTTGAGGGTCTTCAGCAGAGAACATGAGAAAGAGTCACGCCAAAGGGGGCCCATCTAGGCCAGCATCCTGTTCTCAAAGTGTTGGAACGGATGCGCGAAGGGCCGCCTGCAGGCAGGATGTGACCGCAGCAGCAACTCTCTCCCCCTGCAGTTCCCAGCAAGTAGCATTCAGAGGCGTACAGCCTCCAGCGGTGGAGGGCAAGCTCCACCATTGTGGCTGTATTAGGGCCGTTTATAGCCTTATCCTCCATGAATTTGGCTAATCCTCTCTATCAAAGTGGGTGGTCATCACTGTCTCTTTTTGGAGCGAGTTCCATCGTTTAACTCTGGAATGGCCAGTAGCCACAATGACTACGTTCTCCTCCTGCTGTTGGCCAGCAGCATACCTCTGCTTACCAGGTGCTGGGAATGGCAAGGGGGGGAGAGGGTTGCTGTTGCGCTTGGGTCCTGATTTGGGGCTTCCCATTGGAGCATCTGCTTGGACAGGATGCTGGACTAGCTGAGCCCCCTTCGGCCCGATCCAGTTATGTTCGTAACTGTGTTCTTCTCTGTCGATCTTGGGAGGGAGGGCTCAACTAGATCCGCTTTGAACTCCCCCCTGACTGTGTTTCCTCTCCTTCCTGACTCTCAGGGTCCCCGGCACCGCAGTCCCAGTCTCCGCAGCCCCTCCTGATGGTGGGAGCCCGCCTTCAGAGCAACCCGACGACCCTGACGGACATTTATCAGAGCAAGCAGAAGCTCCGGAAGCAGCACTCGGACCCCGTCTGCCCATCCTACGCGGGCCACGGCCACTCTCCGCAGCCCGCTCGGCCGGTCAGCCTGGGGACATCGCCCACCAAGCACGCAGGGTCGTCGCCCCGGAGCTCGGACTGGCTCTTCAAAACTCCCCTGCCGACAATCATTGGCTCTCCAACAAAGGTGGGTGCCGGGGCCTCTTCCGCAGAGGCGAGGTGGGGGGGGGCAAGGCTCTTAGGCTCAGGACCAGTGTAGAGATGCAGATTCTTACTCAGAGCTACTGTCAAGGAGCTGGCTAAAGGATTGTGTGCTGCCTCGTTGGGAGTCAGTGTATCCCCCTCTGTCCCGCCAAGCTGTGCTTCAACAGGATACACAGCTAACAGCACTTAAATCAGGGATGGGAAACTTGTGCCTGGGCTCAAATGAGCCACTACCTGCGGCTGCAGCTCTCCTGGTACAAGGACTTAGGGGTGCCCGACAGAATGCCCACCTCCTTCTCTCCTGTGCCCTCAATCTCCGCTCCAGAGAGTTGGGGGGACCCTCCAGAACATATTTTGGGGGGCGCACAGAGAGAGGAGAGGGAACACAAGCCCCAACTCTGGTGGTCCACAGTTTTCCACATCCCTGACCGAAATCCACGTACTTTAATCACATTTTGGAAATGAGGGGAGTATTCCAGGGATGAGAGAGCCCCTCCCTCCTCCTGGTCATTTAAACAGGTCTCCTCTAGCCCTTTTGACAAGGGGATCTTTAAGGCCCTGACCTTAAAATTCTAGAGTTGGATGAGAACAGACGCTGATGCCCGGTTAACCGTCTTTTTCCCTTTCAGACAGCAGCTCCTTTCAAGATCCCCAAAACCCAAGCATCCTCCAACTTGGTGGGCCTGGTCAGTCGGCAGGGGCCGGCCGACGCCCCCTTGCAGCAGGCGAAAGACGTGGGCGAGACGAGGGAGTTCTCGCACTTCCATTCGACGCAGGGGAGCGACAGGCAGGCGGCAGAGCATCAGCAGCGCGGCAAGACTCTGTTTGGCAGGTAGGATCCCTTTTCCCACAAGGCTGTGCCCTAAACAGCTTGACCCCGAAGTACCCTAAAGGTACTTGCTGAGGTCTTCTGATGGGGCACACTGTTGGTGGTCCCACGTGACCTGACATTTGTCTGGGCTTTACCAGGGGCCGAGTGTTTAGTGCGGCAGGCCCTGCCCTGCGGAACTCTGTGCCAATACAGGTTCGGCAGGAGTCATCCCTGTTCGTTTTTAGATGGCTTCTTTAAACCAGTATTCAGGCAGACCTAAACAAGCAAGTAAAGCCGCTGCAAAAAGGGCTTCAAGTCCCCTCGTGCCCATGGCTGTCTGAAGCCAGAGTAGTGTAGTAATGAAGAGGCAGAGCTGTGGAGCAGGAAAAAATCACCTGGTTCAGATCTCTCCTTTGCCAAGGTGCCCACTAGACACCTTTATTTGGTTCTTGCTCTCTTGTCTGAAGTGTGGAGATGATGATTCCGCAGGGTTGGTTTTTTTTTTAAGGCTGCTGTCTGTGGCATATACAAATTGGATACAACTTCTTCAGCTTGACACAGTTCTGGTTCTGCTGATTATAAGGGAGGGGTTAGCAGAGCACTGAAGCTTATGCCCCCTGGGGGGTTGCAAATCTTACTACGCTCTGCTGTGTCTTTCAAGATTGCACCAGCTGTGACCTCCACACTGTGATGCCTCATAGGTACTAGAAACTTGCTTCATTGTTTTAAAAAGCAAAAGCCGAGGTTCTCTGGAAGCTGGATTTTGCATCCAGTTCCAAATCTCTCGGATGTTCAGAGCCTTGGCAGTAGAGTTATGGTTTGGATGCCGCTCTCTGCTGCCTGCACAGCCGCCATGCAGTGAACAGAAGCACCTGTTTGTTTCATGAGGCTTGCCCAAGAAAAGGTCCCCGCAGAATATGATCTCTGCCGTGGGCGGTTTATACCGCAGCAAGTGGATCTGATGAAGCCTCATTTCCTGCTGTGGCTTTCCTCCAGTACTCTTTTTTTAAAAAGTTCTTCATTTAAGTTTTGGACTTGCAAATGGCGTGTTTGTTTCTCCCCACCTCCAAACCCCTACCACACGAGGATGGATTTAAACGAGGAACAACCCCAGGCCTTATTTGGGTTTGTAGCATAGTTCTTGGTGGCTCTGGGTCAGGGGCTTGAAAACTCTGGTCCGCAAGCTACCTTCAGGTGATCCAAGGCCTGTCTGTGAAGAACACTTAAAATCTGAATTCTGTAGAATGCAATAAAATACAGTATGAGAAAAAAAACAACAGCACTGCAATTAAGAATCCTACAAGGTCAAGGGCATCACGTTACAATTGCTACAACAGGCAGGGAAAAAATCATTAAGTGGTCTGCTGAGACCCTTGGCAGTTTTCAAGTGGCCCATGAAGTTTGGGAACCGCTGGTTTAGGTTCTCTCCCACTGAAAAGTACCTTAGAAATAGCTCTGCCTGATCTCTTTCAGGAGCATTTTTTTCCCTTAACTGCTCTTCCCTGCTTGGACCCCCTCCGGGCTGGAGTTCCGCACCACCTGAATTAGTCACATTTGCTGATGAGGAACAGCTGCCCAGAAGCGGCATCTCGCCCTCTCTCTTTGCGTACATCAGACCTGCACACGCTGAATGCTGCTCACAAGGGACTCCTCTTTGGGACAGCAAAAATGCGGGAGGGGGGTTGCAGGTCCTTGGCAGGCCACAATCCATGTCTCCTGGAGTGCCTCTGTCATGGTGGGTTGTAGCTCACGCAGGCCTGGAGTACGTTAACTAAGGTTAACTGGGAGGACAACCACCCACCAAAGCCCAGAGCAGCAAGACACACACACCCTTCCCCAGCCCAGGCTTTGCCCCCCCCCCCGGATTTCGCTACCTCCCGAGCATTGTGCTCTCTTCCGCTTAGGTCCGTGAGTACCGGCAAGCTATCGGATCAGCAAGCGAAGGCGGCTCTCAGCGGGCAGCTCTACCAGGGCAGCACGGACAGCCTTAATACAGAACGGCCGATGGATACAGGTAAGGAAGCAGCTGGCCTGAACTCTTGGCAAATCGAAAGGCAACGGGGTAGGGGAGAAGAACCTCTCCAGTGTCTGCACAAGTGAGAGAGAGAGAGACGTATTTCCGTGCGTATGTGCCTATGTGTATATATACATAGTAAATATATACACAAGCCAGTGAAACCCTATTCTGTGTGTCTCTCTTTATCATATTTTGCTCAATCTTTAGTAGCACCACTGGGAACCAGATAAAGTTGTTGCCCCAGCAGCCGGATGTGGCCCCCAAGGCTACAATTGGCCTTCCCTGGGTTAAGCCAAAAGCCACACAGAAAAAGTGGGCTTTGAGGAAGGAGCTGTAGTGGGACAGCCTGTCGAACCAGCGAGGGGGCAAGAGGTGAACCAGGGACAACGGCATGTTGTCTGAAAACTCACTGGCGGCTAGTAGTCCCCTGCCCTCCCTGGCGGCTGTGTTGGGCTTGTGTTGTGCTTCTACATTGCCCACTGGCGTTCCCATGAGGACTAGCATGCTGATCTTTCTTCCCCCAGCTCCACCAGGGGCCTGTGGCGTCGCAGCAGTGCCTCCCTCCGTGGGAGCCGTTGGGAGCTCAAGGGCCGTGATGTTTACTGTCGGATCCCCTCCGAATAGCGCCACCCCTCCAGCCTGCACCCACATGGCCCTCAGAGCCCGAACGACATCTGGTGAGCTGCATGGACCTCACCTCTTGCCTCATCGCTGGAGGCAAAGAGGGTACCGAAGTGGGGTGGGGTCAGTTGTGCATCTGCAATGGTTGCCCCCCCCCAATCTTTGCTCTCGCACTTCCCCCTCCCCCTTCCACTCACAGTATGTTAATTTTATTTGAAGCGCTTACATGCCATCTTAACCAGGGCAAAGCCTGTCCAAGAGATAGATTTGCCTTCTGTCTACTGCGGAATACGTAAACCCTCCTGATCACTCCCTTGAGTGAATCACCAAAGGCCCTCAAACATCCTGGCTTACGCACTGCTTTGCTGTAAGGCTTCTCGGAAAAAGTACATCTGTGGATGCAAGGCGTAGCGAAACCTTTCCCGGTCCTCTTTCTGCAAATCTTTCCTGTTCCCTGAATGACGGCTGAGCTTTTGCCTGAGACCTTGTGACCTCCTCCTTGGCTACCGATTTCCATTTGGCGCAAGACAGGGGGACTTTGAACCAAGCTAAGGGTGTTGGTCTGAAATGCATGTCTGTATGTGCTGTTTCCCTTATAGTTGGCTCCAACAGTTCCGGGGGGTCTCTGTGTTCCACCAGCGGCCGCGTCCTCATGGGCTCCCCACCAGGCATTTACATGGGCTCCTCTCCTCCTGGAGCAGAGGCCTCTCCGTACCTGAGGTACATGTCTTACGGTACTTCACCGCCCAGCTTGGAGGGATTTATCACCTTTGAAGCTCCCGAACTGCCAGAAGAAACTCTGATGGAGGTATGGAACAGTGGCATCTAAGTAGAGGGATACGTATGTGTGCGTAGATAAATACATTTATTCTATAAATATATTTGTATACCACTATTTCATTAACAACATGAAAGCAATTTACAATACGTTTTTGAAAAAAGAACACTACCATACAATAAAAACATTAAAAATACAGTAAAAACTCTTAAACCGAAAATGTACTTAAAGTGAAGCACTACCTTTTTTCACTTATCGATGCATATACTGCACTGCAGTCGTCATATACGGGCATAACTGATGTAAATAACGCATTTATAACTAAAATAAACACAGTAGGCTTTATTTTAAGAAAAAGTTTGTAATTGGAAACTGATTGGGCGGTGGCATCATGACGTTAATTGTCCGTTCTTGCGGAGCGAGCGTACGTAAACGGGAATGGTGATACTGTAAATATGTCTGTAGTCGCGAGTGTCCGTAAAGTGAAGGTCTGTATAGCGGGGTGTTCCTGTAGTGCGAAAAGACATCTTGATTGCCTGCATAAGGCTGGCAGAACTGAAAAGCAGGTGCTTAAAAGTTAAAACCAAAGGCTCCTGCTGAATCTCTGTTGGCAGAGCATTCCGGAGGACTGGGCCGATGACGCTGAAGGCTCAGTTTCATGTCAGTGTTAAAGTGAGCCTTGCCAACTCAGGACGTCCAGCGCCGCTCCTCTCAGTGATCAAGCTGGGACAGAAGGGTTCAGGTGGTCCCTAAGTTACCTGGTCCTAAGTTTACAAGTAAACTTGTAAGTGCTTACATCAGCAATCTGGCTGCTGCGTTTAGAGCTTCCAAACCAGGGTCAAGGGCAGCCCCGCATAGAGCGCATTGCACTAAGCCAGCGTCAAGGTTACCAGCGCATGGACTACAGAGGTCATGCTATCCGTGTCCCAGAATGGCCGTAGCCGAAGAACTAGACAAAGCTGATAAAAGGAGATACTTATCAGGAGATGGGGAACATCTGTGGCTGTCCAGATGTTGCTGGTCTTCCAACTCCCATCGGCCCTCAAGGCCACCCGCCAGGAATGATGGGAGATGTAGTCTGACAACATCTGAAGAGCCACAGGTTCCCTATCCCCATTATACATCATGCACGGTGTGTTGTTAAAGCAGGACGGTAATTCAGGATTTATAGGAGAGCAAGTATTGCGTCTGTTTAATTTTCCCCCCAGAGTTTCCATTTTTAAAACAACACATTTTCCCCCCAGTTTCAAAATCTCTGGATATTTTGCATCTCTTGCATACCTGTCGAGAGGTATGATATCCTGCAAAAGCATAACCAATTGCAACCAGGACTACTCTGAAGCAGGGGGTGGGGAGCCTGTGGGCCTGCAGACTTTGTTTGACTGCAAACCCCACCGGCCCCAAGACAACATAACCAGTGGCCGAGGATGATGGGAAATGTAGTCCATCAACATCTGGAGGACCACAAGATGCTTGGTGCGTGTGGTTGTATGGGACATCCCCCCCCCCATGCTTAAATAACGCCAACTACAAATCCAGCCACGAAACGCCTTCTGGGATCAAAAAAAGGGGAGGGGGTTCAGCATCCACCTTAGAGATTAGGGAAGACCTTCCCAGGGAGAGAATTCCCTATGGCCCTCTAAGGAAGGGGCTGTTTGGCAGTGGCCTTGGGGACAACTTGGCAAAGGGTTCAAGAGACCTCTCTGCTTCCCTCCCTCGCACCAGAGGGAGCACACAGACACCCTGCGCCACCTGAACCTGATGCTGGCCTTCACGGAGTGCGTCCTGGACCTGACGGCCGTCCGGAGCGGGAACCCGGAGCTATGCTCCTCGGCGGTCTCCCTCTATCAGATCCAGGAGAGCGTCGTTGTGGATGAGATCAGCCAGCTGAGCAAAGACTGGGGGTAGGTACCCACCGTGCCACCACCTGGACCCTGCTCATGAAGGCCGCCGGCCAGGTTATTAAGAGTCCGTCCTCGATCAGGGGTGGGCAGGATTCAGGCTTGTGGCATCTGCTTTGTTTTCTTTACTCACACAGGGGACCCTTTGGTTCTGCAAGCATTGCCGCACTGCAGCCCCCGTCACCCCTGGTCTGTTGGCCGTGCTTGCTGCTGAGGCTGATGGGAGTTGTAGTGCAGGTAAAGGGCCGAAGTTTCCCTGCACCGCTGGAACCTGGTGCAAGAAGGGCTGGGGAACCAAATGTGGCCCTCCAGGCCTCTCTGCCTGGCCCTTGAACTCTCCCCAGGCCACACCCCTCACCGGCCCTGCTTCACACCTTCCTGGAGTGCTTCTGCCTGGCTGCAAATGTGTCCTTGAGCTCCAAATGCGCCTCTTGCTTGGCTGGATGGAGGGTGAAGAGAGGTGCGTGCGTGCAGAAACGTAGCCTAGCGTACAAAGATAAGATTTGCATCAGTTCTTCCCACTTTCGCCTCTGGCCCCGCCCACCCCTGACGTGTGGCTCCCGGAGGATTGCCTGGAAGAGAATCCGGCCCTTGGCCTGACCAATGTTCCTCGTCGCTGCTCTCAAAGATGGAACCAGATGCAAAAAGAACCAGCCACCTTACTGCATCCCACAAGCTGTGGTGCCGGATGATCCAGATCAGCACCTGAATGACCCGTTGACAAGCAATTCTGAGCCCCAGTTGCTGCCCCCTCCTCCCTGACCTGGTCACAATGACCTGGTAAAAGCTAGCCAGCTTATACTCCTGAAGGCTGGGAGAGGACAAGGCCAGCCGTGGCCAATTTTCCTTTTCCTTTTTGCAATTTCTTTTCAGCCATGACCCAGTGACAGGGCCTGACCCACCAGTTGAAGGCCAGTGCTCTTTGAGTGTCCCTGAGCAGTTGATACTGAAAGAGCAGCCCTAATAGGTCTTCCTTAAATTAAAATTTAGAATATTAACAATTAAAATGTGAAATATTAACAAAGACGGGGGACACACACAGATGTCTCCCAGGCACAAGGCCTGAAAGGGGGGGGGTGAGACTGGAGGGGCAGGAAGTGGGTCCTGGAGGGGCTGAGCTAGACAAGGGAAGCTCCTCAGCCCACACATGCCTCCTGGCAGTGGGCAACTGCAAGTTAGTTCCTTCCCCCTCTCTCCCTCCCTCCCTCTCCAACAAACGGCCTTTTTTTCCCCCCAGGCAAGTTGAGCAGCTGGTCCTGTACATGAAAGCCGCCCAGCTGCTGGCGTCGTCCTTGCACCTGGCCAAAGCACAGATTAAATCGGCAAAACTGAACCTCTCTACCGCAGTGAAGCAAGGTGCGTGTGCCCACCCACCACACACTCCGACACCCGGGCACGCTTGGCTGCCTTCCGCCTCTGCCACAGAGATGTGGGAAGGGGCCTTACGCTGAGTCAGACCCATGAGTCCGCCGAGCTCGGTATTGGCCACACTGACTGGCAGCAGCTTGCTTGGGTTTCAGACAAGGGTCCCTCCAAGTCCTACCTTGGAGGGATAGAGCATCTGGTTGGCATGCAGAAGGTCCCAGGCTCAGCCCTTGACAACACCTCCAGGTAGGATGGGGAACGTTCCCTGCCTGAAACCTTGCAGAGCTGCTGCCAGTCAGTGTGGGTAATACCGAGCTTTACCTGGCATGGTATGTTTCACAACTGTTTTCCTCCCCGCAGTGGTCAAAAACCTGAACGAGAGGTACAAGTTCTGCATCGGCATGTGCAAGAAGCTGACGGAGAAGCTGAACCGGTTCTTCCTGGACAAGCAGAAGTTTGTCGACGAAGTCAACAGCGTCACGGCCGAAAAGCTTATCTACAGCTGTGCTGTGGAAATGGTAAGGTATGGGGGGCAGGGGCTTCTTCAGCCTGAGGGCCACACTCCCTTCTGGTCAACCTTCCGGGGGCCACATGCCAGAGGCAAAAGCGGGCAGGGCAGTGAATGCGCCTTCGTACGGTAGGCTAGTTTCTGCTCACACACCCCTCTCTGTCATGATCAGAGTTCAAGGACACATTGCAGCCAGGCAGAAACACTTGGAGTGCAGAGCAGGGCCAGTGAAGGGTTTGGCCTGGGCAGAGTTGTGACGGCCAGACACAGAAACTTGGAGGGCTGCAGTTGGCCCCCCCAGGTAAGGGATGGGAAAGCCTTCAGGGAGGTGGGTTGGTGTGTGTGTGTGGGTTCTGTCCAAGTCCCTCAAAGCCCCATGGCTCAGCACCTTTTGTCTGCAAAGCAAAGCTCTCAGCCGATGGAGGATATAGGGATCGGTGGCAGCTTTCCAGGGAAAGGGAATTCTTCATAAGCGAGCACCCGGCACTCACTGAGAATCTTCCTGTGGCTGTTTTCAAGAGCCGTGAGTGTCGCATATAGATTCCCCTCTGGTTTGGCTTTCTGATGAACATAAAAGCTGCGAGGAGTCCGTGCATTTCCATTGAGACACGCACACAAACAAATTAGGCAGACCCCTTCGGGGGTTAATTAAAACTGGCTTTTCCATTTGTTAATGCCTGGAGAGTTAACAAAGGTGCCGTTTCTTGTCATCTGACAAGTCTTTCGTCAGTCTTAAACAGTCGTGAGCTTGAATTCCCCGGGTGCCACACACAACCCCGGTTGTCCTTAACTCCATGGGCGGGAGGCAGGGAAACGTTCCCGATAACTCTGCCATGTGTAATGTTGTTGGAGTTTCCCTGATGATGTTGGGCACAATAAAAAGGTTCTGGGGCTTCCAAAAGATGTGGGAACTTCTGTGAGAACTCCAGGCAAAGGAAGGTGCCCATAGAAATTGAAAAAGCGTTCACAGATTCTCAAAGAGAAAATATTTCATGGGAACTTCTTCTAGTATTCCATTTTTTTTCTGTTAGAAAAATTGAGAAAAGATCCTTCAGAGGAAAAAAACAGAAAAAAAGATATTTATGGTTTTTGGCGGGGGGGGGCAAACTTCACATTCCTGATTTTTGCTGCAGGGTAAGCCAATGTGGCATCCTCCAGATGTTGGCCTGCCAGTCCCATCCTCACTGACCAGTCATCATGCTGGCTGGGGCCTATGGGAGTTGTAGTCGAGCAACATCTGGAGGGCACCACATTGGCTACCTCTGCTTTACTCTCTCACAAAGAGGTCAGGAGTGTGGTTCTCTCCTTTCCCTCCCCCCCACGAGCTAGGCTAGGCCAAGGGAATGGCAAGCGTCCCACGGTCACCCTTGGCCGGAGTGGAGATCTGAACCCGGGTCTCCCCAATCCCATCCGGCGCTGCCGTCCTTTTACCACATGACACTGGCTTTCAACAAGTGGCCGTGAAGAAGTTACAAAACAAAGCCTCTGTGCGCGGAGCTTGTCTTCTCTGCAAGTCACCGTTGTGGGAGAGAAACGCATGTGCCTCTTTCCTTGGCTTTGATGCTTTCCTCTCACCCTCCTCAGGTACAGGCAGCAGCCCTGGACGAGATGTTTCAGCAGACGGAAGACATTGCCTACCGATACCACAAAGCAGCTCTGTTGCTGGAAGGCCTGGCGAAGATTTTGCAGGACCCGGCCGACATAGAAAACATCAACAAATGTAAGTCGTCGTTGCTGGCGGTGGGGGCCCCTGTGTCGTGACACAGCATGTTCTTGAGTTGGCCCTGAGCCTGCCATTTACCGCCGTCACCATTGGTTTTGCCAAGGTTTCCTTGACTTCCAGTCCACACAATTGCCTGAAGAACTCCTATTGAGGTTTGAATACAGCAGTTCTTACAAGCAGACCTGCACGTGTTTGTTTTTTTTTGCCTTTCAGATAAAGCTAGTATCGAACGGAGGCTCTCAGCTCTTTGCTGCAGCGCGGTGGCCGTTTATGAACAGTAACCAGTTGGCCTGGGACCATTTGACAGATGTTCTGCTGCAGCCAAATCACCACCTTTGCCCCTGCCCTGATGGAGGGCAGGTTTTTTACATTTCTGTGGGTTTTCTACCAAAGAGAAAAATGCAGCTGGTTCACAGAGGAGGAGAAACCCTGAATTATTTCAGAGGAGACTTGCCTTTATGACTTAACAGATCGCCCCCTGTCCTTCACTGAGCAGCTGGATTTAAAAGGCTTTGTCTTTGCATTTCCAACGGAACTGGTTTCCACGAAACCTTGGTCGCAGGACGGTGAATGGGCTTACTATTTTTTCTTACAAAAGCATGGCACAAATAATCGAATTTCTTCACCGAGGTCCAGAACAGCTGGCTTCCTGTTCATTTGGGGGGGGGGGGTAAAGGGTTTCCTTTTTTTGGAACAAGACTGCAGAACGAAGATAAGACAATGTTAATCACAACCCTGTGTCTTGTGAATGCCTTTGCTAGGTTTGGATCTGAGCTTGTGTCTTGTAAATAGCATTCTTCCAGCCCATTAGGCAAGAGAAGAAACTGCACCTTTGTAAGAAAACCTGAGGAAATGATGGACCCAAGGATACCTATTTCTTTGGTTTTGCGATCAGATTGCAGAGGGGGAATCTATTCAGAATCCCTGAAACCAGTCTTAGCAATTATCGTGGATATGTAAAATCTTTTGATGGTTTTTCTTCTTCCTGATTTATCCTGGCCCAAAATACTTTATATTGCACTAATTTACTAAAATGACTGTGTGCTCGTTTCTCTTCTTTTTGGAAAAACTGTTAATTTAAAAAAAAAAATCAGAAAAGGCACAACGATGAACTCTTGCTGGGGAGGAGGGAGGGGGAACACTTTAATTTCACTGTGCTTTCCATGGGAAAAAACACCACTGTCCCAAAATCATCCAGAAAAAAACATTTTCCAGGATTTCAAATGTAGCTTCTTAGGAGACTTTCAGACAAAGCATAACATGTACATAACAGGACTTCAGGCAGACTATTCCTTTTTTATGTATCTGTTTGTCTTAATACTTGAGTCGCTACGCCACACCCTGGACTGTTTCAATGATGTTCTGAAGCAGGTGGTGGCTTTTACTCTTCTCGCTCCCTGCCCCCCAATATACAAGTTTGATTGCTTAGTTCTGTTGTAGCATGTGGGATGTGTGCGTTGTTGCCTGTACCCTGAAAGTTGGTGCCCCCCCCCCCCGAAAGAGCCTATTTTTCTTTGTATTGGAGGACACCACTGCAGTTTCAATCTGTTCCTTTCAGAGCTGTGTATGGCTCTTAAGAGACACACAAGATCTTCAGGACTCCGGATGTTATACAGCATGGATTTTTCTTACAGTACCAGAGCATTAAAGAAAAAAAACATATCAGGGTTCCTGTACAGCTTTTGAGGACACTTTGCCATCTCCTTCAGCTGCCTCCCCCCCCCCTTTCAGACATGCCTTTAAGAGGCTTTGCAACTTGTGAAGCATCTAAGGCGACTTTGTCTCTCTGGAAACAATTCCTCTTCATTTTGAGAGTTGATTGTGTTTTTAATTATCATCACTTGGACACTTGAATACACACCATTTTTCAGAACAAAATGATTTTGAACCTTTTTGGGGTTTTTGGGTTTTTTTTACTGCTCAAGCCTTCTCGGCAGGGAGGTCGTTGGCATTCAGGCACCATCTGTTTCCGTGAACTGATAACTGCGCGTGTGTTTTGGTCTCTCTCCCCCCCCTTCCCCTCCCCCCTTTTTATGCTTTGACAACGTAATGTGCTTTTTACCTTATTTATCTGTACAAGAAATTCCAGCAGTTAATTTGAAAGTGTTTTTTTTTTTTTTTAATTTATACAACATTTGTATTTTTAGGTCTTTAATACAGTGTTTCTACTACCTCTTCTTTGTAACTGCATGCATTTCTTCTTGACCCATAGCGTAATAACTGAAAAAAACAAAACAAAATCCTGTTGCATAATTTTTATTATGGCCTGTGTAAATGTATATTAAGGTTAGAAACAAAAAAATAAACTGATATGCAAAAGTGTTTTTGTGGTATAGCTTGGATCGTAGAGGGTAACTAATGTGTCACCTCTGCAGTTGCGTTCCAATTAACCCAGTGAGGCTAAGGGTTGGGAGCATAGGAATCTGCTTTATATCGAAGTAGACCGTTGGTCCATCTAGGTCAGTATTGTCTACACTGGCTGGCAGCAGCTCTCTAGGGTTTCAGATAGGAAGTCTCTCCCAGCCCTACTTAGAGTTGCCATTGGGGATTGAACCTGGGATCTTCTGCACGCAAAGCAGGGGCTCTGCCACTGAGCTACTGAACTCTTGACCATCGGAGGAAGGCACAAAGTACATCAAGAACCCTGCAAGGGGGGAGGCCTCTAGGAATATGTGCACAGGGGTTTGAATCCCCTTGTCGAGAGGTGGGTGGTCAGTTGGAGCTATTGTTGACAGGGCAGGGGGCACCCCGTTGTAAATGAGTGTTGGGGACGGGGGCAGGATGTGACTTTTCAGAAGAGACCATAGCTCAGTTGTGCTTTTACTGCAGAAGGTTCCCAGATTGGAGTGCTCGCATTTCCAGTTGATGAGGATCAGTTACGAGGTGACGAAGACCTTGCTTTGTCTGCGACCCTGCTGAGCCAATGTCAGCTAAATAAGTGGGATATGTGGAATTAAGGAGTCTGGCCTGGCTTCATATGTGAAACCTGCCTTGGCCCTGGATCTCCACGGCCCTTAATGTGACCTTTGCGACCTGCCTCCAGGCAGGAATCCGGTGGGTAGAGCGCCAGCTTTGCAGGCAGAACTTCCCAGCAGGCTCAATCTCCAGCCAAAAGGCCATTGGATATCAAGTCGGAGAATTGCTGCACAAGGCATCCTGTAGAGGGAACTGCGCACCTGTGTGCAGAGTTGCACCGCACCATTCCCCACCGAGGAGGGCCCTTTGCAACAGACACTCCCTGTCTTTGAGCGCACAAGGGATGTTGCTGGTGTGTGATGACAAAGCCACAGTCTTTGAGAGGTGGCCCTCCTTCAGCAGCCCACACGGTGGAGCTAGCAAGCCATCACCCTTTCCCTTTTTCACTCTTCTAGCTGGGCAAGCAAAACGCCTTTCGTCCTGACAAGATGTGCTATGTGCAGGCACAGCCTGTGTGTTGCACGGCCATCCTTGAGGTGGGCATGAGGCCGGCCCTATCAGGTAGAATGAGGCATGCGTCCTGTTCTCATGGATGACGGAGGTCTCCAAGCACGTAGTGTAGCTCCCCCTACAGCCCAGAGATCGGAAATGCTTCAAATGCTTTCGCTGAGGCTCCGTTTCCTGTCAGGGTACATCCTTTCGTGCGATCTCTCTGTACTGTTTTTAGTTACTCTCGTCTTAGTTTTTACCTAATTGTTAGTTGTTCTGTGCCCCTCCCCTTCATTTCCATTTGTTACCTATTTAAAAGAAAAAATCTGTCAGCTGTCTTTCTCCCTGCGAGACATGGAGAAAACAAAAGGTCATCCAGCAAGAAAGAAGAAATATTCTATAAAGTCTGGGCAGCCGTCAGCAGTGGCCGCAGTCAGTTCCTGCCGGCTCTGGCTGCCCGCCAGTTTTCAGCAAGGGCTGCTTATTGGCAGCAATGACCCGCTTGAAGGGATGTCTTCAGGGCTTAGCTTCGCAGCCCTCATAAGCCTACGCACAATTGCCGAGGGCTCAGTGGTGGTAGCCCCAGTCAGCACCCAGCTGCCGGCAGCCTTAAAATAAAAGGCATTTTAAGAGCCTTGGGCAGCACTCGGCGGTAGCCGCAGTCAGCACCCAGCCGCTACCGATTCATGCCATTATGCGGCAGGCACCAAAACTGGACGCTGATGGTCCCGCTGAGGGGACTTCATCAAGGGGCTCTGCACTATCCATGGAGGTGTCACTAAAATCTCTGGGCTTCAGGGAAGCACCGGTGCCCGTCGTTGCGGGAAGGGGTGGAATGGCAGCACCCGTCTGTTCAGAGCAACCCGCCATTTCTGAGCACCCGCCAATTTGGAGCACGGCGGAGCTGCTCCACCAGACGAATTGCTTTTTCCGGATCCCCTGTATTTAATGCCAAGTGTATATGGGGAGCAAGAACCCCGTCCTCTGTTGAGGTGGCAGTAAATGGGGTATGGCCAGTCAAGCCACACTTCAGTTGTAGAACAGCCGCCTGTTCACAGATCAGGCCAGTTGCAACAGGTTACCCCCACCCCATCCAGCAGCAGCTCAACAGGGCCTGCTGCCCAACCTTTTTTCATGTGAGGTGTGATTTCTGCTCCTGGCTGCTTTTAGAGCTCAAAACTGCTCTCCTCTACTGTGTGTGGTGATTTTTCCCTCACTGTGTTTGCCCTTGGCTCTGTTGGGTAAATGGACCTAACAGCTCCATTTAGAGGTCAAACCGCTCCCCTCTACTGTATTTTGTTATTTTTGGCTTTGCTAATCCACCGCACCCCTCTACCTGTGTGTGTGTGTGTTGATTAATCAGGAATTTATCCATCCGGTACTGCTTCCTTTCATTGTACTCTTGTAACCGTGGCTGGGCCGTCCTGACCTGTTTTTATGGATATCATTATTGAGGTACAGCTCAGTAATACGCAGCTGCAGCCATCTCAGTGGCCACCAGTTTCATACATTTCACGCGTCAGAAGGAGCTCCACTGGGAGGAATCTCGACCTGCAATTTGGGCTTCACCTTGCGTGAAGACACCTCAGGCCCAGAGGTAGGCGAGGCAGTCAATACCTTCCAAGTATTCCTTCTCAGAATTTGCACCAGAGCAGCAACGTTCAGCGTGGACGTTGGTTGTGGTGAGAGAAATGGGCAGCTCTTCATCGCTGCGTTTTGGGTCCCAGCCTGTCCAGTGACTGGAAAGGGCTTCGTTTTTCCACTCAGAACCGTGAAGACAGGGCCTAGCTTTGCTAGGAAGAATCCGTGGGCAAATATATGGTGTAGGCCTCTGCTGAGGAGGTTTCCCACCATTTTTATGGTCCTAGTCTGTCCAGTGACTAGAAAGGGCCTAACTTTATCGTTAAGAGCTCTTGGACGGAGATATGGCATAGCCCTTTGCTGAGGAGTTTCCCCACCGTTTTTAGGGTACCTGAGGAGGTTCCCACCATTTTTATGGTCCTAGTCTGTCCAGTGATGGTGGAAAGGGCTTAGCTTTCCATTCAGAGCCCTTGGGAAGGGATATGGCATAGTCCTTTGCTAAGGAGTTTTCCCCCGCCTTTTTTACGGTACCTCTGTTGCCACTTGATCCTAGTGTGTGTAGTGCAGTGATTCTCACGGTGCGCCCAGGCACACTGGTGCGCCCTAAGAGGTCGCTAGGTGTGCCTCAAATATTATGAAAGTATATTTTAAAAATCTATTTATTTATTTATTTATTTTATTCGATTTCTATACTGCCCACAGCCCGAAGGCTCTCAGGGCAGTGCACAACATAGGATAAAATACAATAGAATCACAAAAACAGTAAAAGCATACATATTAAACAATTAAGCGACCTGATATACATTAAAAACTAAAAAATAGAATTAAAATGCCTGGGAGAATAAAAAGGTTTTAACCTGGCGCCGAAAAGATAAAAGTGTAGGCGCCAGGCGCACCTCATCAGGAACACTGTTCCATAATTCGGGGGCTGAGAAGAAACCCATTTGTATAGGGTAATTGCTTTCTGTAGTTTGTTATTTTCATTCATAGTTTAAAATATGTTAATATTTTTTAAATTTTGTACATGAAGTGTGCCGGAAAATTTTACAGTGCGCCGCGAACCAAAAAAGTTTGAGAACCACTGGTCTAGTGGCTGTGGAAAGGGCCTAGCTTTCCATTCAGAACTGTTGGGCAGAGTTGTGTCATTGTCGTCGGCTGGAAAGCTTTTCCGCCTTTCTTTATGAGGCGCTGGAACAGCAGGTTCAATATTTCTAAGAGACCTGATTCCCTTTTTCTTTAGGCCTGAACCACCAGCAGGCCATTTCCAGGGCAACAGTAGAATAATGTGGTGACTCCTGTAGGGGGCCTCAGTGTAGTGAGAACTCTCTCCCAACTGATCTCCGCCATGCCCCTTCTTTGATGAGCTTCCGCCGGACTTTGAAGACTTGGCTTTTCTGGCAGGCCTTTGGAATGGGTTAAGTTTTACTGTTGGGTTCTTAAATTCAATTTTTAATGTTTAATGTATTTTATCTTGTACATCGCCCAGAGTGGCTGCGCAACCAGCCAGATGGGCTAATAATAATAATAATAATAATAATAATAAGGATTGCCTCATGAGCCTCAGCTGAAAGCTGCGGTTCTCCAAAGGCCTGAACAGCAGCAGGCCATCTTCAGAGGCAATAGTATAATTATCTGGTGCCTCCGTATAGCGAAGGTATATGAATTGCCTCATGGGCTGCAGTTGGAAGCCCCAGTCTGTTCCTATGGATAGTGGCAGCCTTTCAAAACTGTCTGTGTGAACTTTTTGGATTTATCCAGTTACTTCCTTACAGAGGAGGTCCTTACTGTTATTCCGGTGGGCAAACGTAAATAAGCAAGATAAGGAAATTAAGCTGGATATCAATTCCTTGAGGTTTTCTACCCTATCTATCTCTAGGGCAGTAATTCTCAAACGGTGCGCCCAGGCACACTGGGGCACTGCAAGAGGTGGCTAGGTGTGCCGTGAATATTATTAAAGTATATTTTAAAAATGAGAAGAAACCCATTTGTACAGAGATTTATTACATCCATGATCAATTAATAGCTAGGCTAGGCCCTAAAATATATTAATACATTTTTTAATTTTGTACACAAAGTGCGCCATAAACTTTTTATATGTTTTACGGTCCACCGCGAAACAAAAAAGTTTGAGAACCACTGCTCTAGGGTGTCAGTGCAAGGCTGCAGTTTGTTTCTTTGAGTAGTTGCAGCCCTTCCTAACCGTCTGAGTAAATATTTGGATTTATCTAGTGACTTCCTTGGAAGCGCTAAGGGTTCCCTTGTTACCATCCTAGGTAAATGTAAATTAAGCTTCGGTTCATAGCGGGAGAGGCGTTCCACAAGATACTGTGGTCCCACACCGTGTAAGGCTTTATAGGTCAAAACCAGCACCTTGAATCTGGCTCGGAAGCAAATGGGTAGCCAGTGCAAACGGGCCAGAACAGGTGTTATATGCGCTGACCGGCTGGTCCTCATCAGCAGTCTGGCTGCTGCGTTTTGCATTAGCTGAAGCTTCCGAACTGTCTTCAAGGGCAGCCCTACGTAGAGCGCATTACAGTAATCCGGCCTAGAAGTTACCAGAGCATGAACAACTGAGGCGAGGTCATCCCTGTCCAGATAGGGGCGTAGCTGGGCTACCAACCGAAGGTGGTAGAACGCATTCCTTGCCACTGTGGCCACTTGCGCCTCAAGAGACAAGGAAGGATCGAAAAGAACCCCAAGACTACGAACCTGTTCCTTCAAGGGGAGTGTAACCCCATCTAGAACAGGGTAAACATACACCATCTGGGCAGGGAAGGCATTCATCAACAGTGTCTCAGTCTTGTCTGGATTGAGTCTCTATTAGTTCTCATCCAGTCCATTATCGCGGTCAGGCAGTGATTCAGCACATCAACAGACTCACCTGAAGAAGATGAAAAGGAGAAATAGAGCTGCGTGTCATCAGCGTACTGGTGGCAACGCACTCCAAAACTCCTGATGACGGCACCCAGAGGCTGCATGTAGATGTTAAAAAGCATGGGGGACAAAACCGACCCCTGAGGGACTCCACAATGGAGAGTCCAAGGTGTCGAGCAATGTTCCCCAAGTACTACCTTCTGGCGACGATCCGCCAAGTAGGAGCGGAACCACTGCCAAGCAGTGCCTCCAACTCCCAACTCCGCGAGTCTCCCCAGAAGGATACCATGGTCGATGGTATCAAACGCCGCTGAGAGATCAAGGAGAATGAACAGAGTCACACTCCCTCTGTCCCTCTCCCGACAAAGGTCATCATACAGGGCGACCAGGGCTGTTTCAGTGCCAAAACCAGGCCTAAAACCGGATTGAAACGGATCCAGATAATCGGTCTCATCCAAGAGCACCTGGAGTTGACCGGCGACCACCCACTCCAGAACCTTGCCCAAAAAGGGGACATTTGCCACCGGTCTATAATTGTTCAAGTTATCTGGGTCTAAGGAAGGTTTCTTTAAAAGAGGTCTCACTACTGCCTCCTTGAGACTACTAGGGACTACTCCCTCACTCAAGGAGGCATTTATCACTTCCTTGGCCCAGCCGGTGGTAGTAGTCCTGCTAGCCTTCACTAGCCAAGATGGACAAGGATCTAGAGCAGACGTGGTCGCCCGCACCAATCCAAGCACCTTGTCCACTTCCTCAAGCTGCACCACCGACCCGGTCACTTCGCTCAGCATCTAAGGCCCTCCTCCGGGTACCAACCCACCAGGAAGCCCGGAGGACAGTTACTCGATCTAGGGCCCTTTCTGTAGTGGCCCCTGAACTGTGGAACAGCCTCCCCGAAGAAGTACGCCTGGCGCCGACGCTTCTATCTTTTCGGCGCCAGGTTAAGACCTGGCTATGCTCCCAGGCATTTTAATGCATTTAATGTTACAATTTTAAATCTCTTTGTTTACTGTTTATTTATTGATACTTTGGATTTCTGTATTTTAATCTTTTGTACACCGCCCAGAGAGCTACTCGGTATGGGCGGTTTAAAAATGAAACAAATAAATAAAAATGAAACAAATAAATAAATAAAAGCTGACTGCTCGGTTAAGTCTTCCCTTCACTACCAGGTGCCTGAACGACTTAAGACAGTTGAAATTTCATTTAGCATTTGCCAAGGCTTACTTCACAGTTGCACTTCGTATAACTGTTGCAAAAATGCTGTTCGTTTCCCTGGCAGACTTACTCTGATGTACCACCAAGAACGAGACGCTAGTCAGACGAGGGTTACCCAAGTTTTATTCTGCAGAATAGAGACACCCGCCCTGCTAATGCATCAAAAGTGGGGTGCCTGCATTTTACAAAGCAGGTCTGTCTTTTATAGTGGACGTTACAAAGTTCCAGCAGTTTGTAGCAAAGAAAACAAAACTTCAAGACAGGCCATCGCCTTGTGGCTATTTGCCAACTACATCAGCGCAAACAAGATACATCAGAACTCTCAGCTAGTTTCTTGTTCTTATCTCCGTACATTACATTCAGTTCTAGTATATTGTAATCAAGCCCCTGACGTTTCTCTGACCTTTGATATGGCTGTCTATACTTTGGTTTTAGCTTTGCACATCTTAATTATAATTGACATATTATACACATTCTAATGCAATCTGGATTTTCTCAACATAACTTGTCTCAAAGTTACACACACTGGCATATCTGTATGGATATTCGGCTTCACTAATGATGTCCGGTGACCACTGCAGGCCTTGTCTCCCATGTATTTGCCTATTGAACCCAGACAAGCTGCTGGCTTCCCTGCATAACTACAGGGTAGCTATAAGACAATAGTAAGGCTACCCAAGCTGTTGGCTATCTCTCTGTGCACCACAAGGAGGCCTTAAGACAATTGTAAGGTTATGAAGCAACTCGTGAATTCCATGGGGGTGCAAGGTTCTTCTTTTTCTGCCAAAAAACTAAGGAATTCTCATTGGCTTCTGGGGACAATAATCTCTGAGATGTTTCTTTCGTTTTTAAATTAATCAGGTTGTTTAATCTTGCAAACTGGTTTCCTCTTCAAATAGGAATTTCAATTCTGCTAGGTGACTGTATGAAGTAATGCTAGTCGAACATCTTGACCTGTCGGCCATGTTTGCTGGAAATGATAAATTTGGCACTTCCAGTGCATCCAGCCAGGATGTTTTCATGGTCCCTTTGCCCCAATTCATTTCATCCCAATCCACCTCATCCTGTGGAGAAGGCTGGGCATTTATTAGTTGTGTGAAAGGCTCTCTAGGTTTACCTCGGCCGTATGTGAGACATTTGCTGGCCTGCGTTCCCATACGTCTCTCTGGCATAAGAGTTACCAGGGCCTCCTTACCTCATGTTTCTTTCCATGATGCAGGTCAGATCTGGCCCTCAAATGTTATCATGATGCTGATGCTAACCTCCTTTGAATCTTTGGGGTCAGTCCCTGTAAGAATTCTTTCCTTCAAAACAGTTCTTCTCATGGCTATTATGACAGCACGTAGGGTGTCTGAACTCCAGGCTCTATCTGTCAAAAAGCACCCATGTATTTTCCACAAAGACAAGGTGGTGCTATGCATTAACCCAACCTTTGCCACCAAAGTAAACACAGGCATCAGGAACTAATTCTTCCTTCTTTCTGTCCTAACCCTTCCTACGCCAAAGAGAAGGCGTCTTTGAAGGTATATATTAATAGAACCAAACCGTTCAGGTGATCCAAGTCCCTATTTGTGCCCTTCCATCCTGCACACTATGGGGGGGAAAGTATCAAGTTCAGCCCTAGCTCGTTGGGTCAGACCTTGCATTTCTTAGCAGATGAGTCCCTACACTTGCATTCACCACTGCAAATTACAGCATATTCCACTAGGTCCACTGCTACATCAGCGGTTCCCAGTACCTTCACCAGGCACAACAAAATTGACCTACACACCTTGGTGGAGGTGTCATTTGGCCAGAGTTCTGCAACAGGTCTTATCCTCCTCTGAGCCTACCATTGTCCCACCCTAGGTCTGCAGCTTTAGTATGTCCTGCTAGGAGACCTCTGTCATACATGAGAGAAGGAACAATTTGTTCTTAAAGTAAACAGGGTTTCTTCATGGATGACAAGAGGTCTCCAAGGCCCACCCTTACAGTATTTCTGAGTCTCTGGATTGATTGATTGATTGATTGATTGATTGATTGATTGATTGATTGATTGATTCCGGTGGCTGGGACTGAATCAGAGTGTCATGACTCCCTTCTACTTTATTTGTCGATGGTCAGTTGACCTTATTCCTAACACGTTTTGTTCCTAACACGTTTGTTGTAGGGATCAGTGTTCCCTTTTTCATGTACTGTGTCTGATCCTTGAGTTCTCTGTTGAGGCTGATCTCTAAAGCTTTTCCAATAAACGAACTGAGCCTCAACAGGAGGGGAGGAGCAAAAATATTTGCTGAAGCATTTCCTGTCTCTGAGCTGTAGGGGGAGCTGCACTACCCTGCTTGAAGACCTCGTCATCCATGAAGAAACACAGTTTACGGCAGTGATTCTCAAACAGTGCGCCGCAAGAGGTGACTAGGTATGCCACGAATATTATGAAAGTATATTTTAAAAAATGAGAAGAAACCCATTTGTATGCCATTTTTATTCATAGTTTAAAATATATTAATATATTTTTAATTTTGTACACAAAGTGCGCCAGAATTTTTTTATGTTTTACAATGCGCCACGAACCAAAAACGTTTGAGAACCACCGGTTTACGGTAAGAACAAACTGTTCCTTCTAACACTGGCCAACCAGATGCCCCACTGGGAAGCCCAAAAGCATAAAATAATACTTATTTGTATTATTTATTATTTATTAATATGATTGATTGGATTTGCTTTATATGACATCTTTCCATAGTGAGCTGTGCCCAAAGCGGTTTACAAACCACATCAATAAATACAAACAGGACAAAACTCAACAATTTAGCAAACATAGCATAGATTATTATTTTATTATTCATACTATGACTATGCCAGTTTGAAGAGTTCTCAGCAGACTGCCTTCCTCTTGTGAGACATCTTTTACCTGGGGCACTTTTCACTGTTTAACCTTTTCTTTAGTGGTTTTACTTGCGATTGTGTTGTTAATTTTTGATTGCATTCTTTGGCATGCTAATTCCTTGCAAGCTCCCCCCCCCAAGGGTGTGTGTGTGACTTTATATAAATTGAATATAATAAGCTTTGTTCTAAAAGCAGACCTCTAGGGCATAAGGCTTTAACAGCAGACCTCCCAAGTTATGTTTGGAACATGTGTGTTGCTGCCAATTTCAGGCCGCATCTGCTCCATACATTTAAAGCAGTTATTGTACCACTTTGAACAGTCATGGCTTCCCCCAGAGATTCTGGGAACTGTAGTTTGCTAAGGGGGCTGGGAGACCCCCCCCATTCCCCTTAGGGAGTTACAGTTCTCTGGGAAGGGATGGATTGTTAAACAAGTCATTAGTGTGGGCATATGGACTTGAGTTCCATTTATTCAGACTGATCAAGCAATATCATGTTGTTTTAAGGACGCAGGGGAAAAGGAACCAGCTTCAGGCCCATGATAACTGATTAACAACAAAACCTCAGGCTGTGACATTTGCCACCAGGGGTCAATACTGGAGCATAAATCGAGGGAAGTATAGATAATGGGGCATAATGAGCCAGTGTTGCTTAATGGTTAGAGCAGCCTTTCCCAACCAGTGTGCCTCCAGATGTTGTTGGACCACAATTGCCATCTTTCCTGACCATTGGCAATGCTGGCTGAGGCTGATGAGAGTTGTGGTCCAACAACATCTGGAGGCACACTGGTTGGGAAAGGTTGGGTTAGAGTGTCAAGCCGGGACCTGGGAGACACGGATTCAAATCCCCACTTGTCCATGAAGCTCACTGGGAAACCTTGGGCCAGTCACTGCCTTTCCGCCTAACCTACCTCACAGGGTTGTTGTGGGAATTAAATGAGGAGGGGGAGAACTGTGTTCATCACCTTGAACTTGTTGGTGAAAAAGGTGGGACAGAAATGCAATAAATAAACATACAGTAATACCTCAATTAACAAATTCTCCAGTAACCAAGCTCGTTTTAAGGAAGCTGGTGTTTGTTTTTTTTAAGGTGAAACTGAGCAGTTTGCTTTGCTATGGATAAACTTTCAAGCCTGTGCCTTTGCTTTAAGGTGAAACTGACTAGCCTGTGCCTTTGCTTTACTCTGGTGAAAGTAACAAGCCTGTGTGTTTGCTTTGCATTAAGGAGATCTCTTGCTTTCTCCCAGGGCTGGGGAGGGAATATGATCCAATAGGATTCAAAGGAGGGGGAGGGGGTGGGTGCCGGTATGCACCCTTTAAAGCCCCTGTTGAAGCTGCCCCCACCATCTATGACCGAGTGAAGGAACCTGTCCCTGTTCTTTCCATGCTATTTCTACCTCTCGGCACTAAAGGTTCTGTTAAAAAAGTAATGTCCAGGAACAGGTCTATTTGGTTAACTAAGGCATTGCTGTACTCAGTGCTGAGCTGTGGGGATTCAGTGGCACTCTTTTTGCATCCTTGACTCAGCTTTTTTGGGGGAAAGCAGCAACCAGGAACATGCCTCTTTGCTCGCCCAACCCATGCTGAGTTGATGGAATAATAGCAACTCAAAAAGAAAATGCATCCCTCCCTTCCTCACCTAACATATAAACCGCTGTACCCATTTCGCCCGTCGAATGGTGGAGGGAGATGGCCAAGGTGGTGGCGTTGCTGGGAGAGGAAAGAGCCGCTGGCTTCCGAGAGTTCTGTTTTCTGTTTTGTCCTTTTTGCCTGCATGGTGTTTTCATGAGAATACGGTACAGATGTCAGTCCTGGGCTTGGATCCAGATTTGCTGGAGAGGGAGGGCCCAAGCCTGCTTCGAAGGGTGGTGTCAAGGGTGGAGGAAGAGAAGTCTTGTTTCTGCTGAGCGGTGCAGACAGAGCCTGGCCGTGACCACAAATCAGCTGCTGCGTGATAGGTAAAATAATTAATCTCATCCCTGAAAACTTGGTAGGTTGATGTGTTTTTCAAACAAACCATGGCTAAAGCGTGGATAAAGAGGGGTTTGTGGTCTCCGGGTGGCTGTGCAAGGGAGAGAAGAGTGCACTGGAGTGTGGTTCTGTAACAATTGCCTCAATCCACAGATGTTTGATGTTTGCAGTGAGAGCCTGAGCAGAAACTCTCAGCAAAGCTGGATTTTTCAAATTAAAATAAAGGGGAAGGAGCTGATGGAGAGAGAGAAAGAGAGAATTCCTGGGAGCCCAAAATGATCAGATCCAGCAAGGTAGTGCCTTGCACAGGGTGATGAATATCTCTTCATATGCTGTGGCAAGAAGCTGGTTGGAGATTTCTAAGCAATCCAGTAAAAACTTGGGGACTAACACTGCAATTGTGTTGGAGACGGGCTGTAGCTCAGTGGCAGAGCATCTGTTTTGCATGCAAAAGGTCCCGGGTTCAAGCCTCAGCAGCTTCAGGTAGGGCTGGGATAAGACCCTCTGTCTGAACCCCTAGAGAGCTGCTGTCAGTCAGGGCCAATAGTCTGATTCAGTATAAGGCAGCTTCTTCTGTCCCAATTTAAATCAGCCCCTAATTCAGAACCATGAGGACTATAATCTTCCTTTGTTTTTAAGAGACAGACCACAGCTCTCTGGTTGAGCATGGTTTTGCTTGCAGGAGGTCCCACATTCCGTCCTCGGCACCTTCAGGTAGGGCTGGGAATGTTTCCTTCTCTGAAACCCTTGGGAGTTACTGCTAGTCGGTGCAGACAGTACTAAGCTAGATGCACCCGTATAAGGCAGCCTCCTATGTACCTGTTCTGGGCTTTCTCAGAAGTAAGCCCCGCTGTATTCGCTGACATTGTGCTCAGGAGACAACAGCCCTATGCATACTTGCATGGGAATAAGCCCCGTGGCATACCCTGGGAGTTCCTTCTGAGTAAACATACAGAGGAGCATGCTTTTGGGAAAACTGAGGCAGTCCTATGCCCGCGTATCTGGGAGGAAGCCCATAGGACTCAGTGAGACTTGCTTCTGAGTAGGTGTACATAGGAGTGCTCTCTTAGCCTGCAACTCTGTGCATTGCACCTGGGAACGGATCCCCTGGAACTCAAAGGGATTTGCTTCCGACTAATGCACTGCATCAGGCTGTTACCAAGATGCAATTTTGCTGCGTGCTCAGGCTCTGAGTCAGTGGAGGGTTTACAATCCCAGGCAGGGAACCTGTGGCCTTCCACATGTTGCTGGGTTCCACAGGTCCCACATCTGGAGCACCACAGGTTCCCCACTCTGGTTTACACCGACTAAATCAGCTGGTAACTTTGCCGGGGCACAATGGGTGGCCTTCCCCTTCATACGTGCTTTGGCTCGCTGATTTGAGTCGCTCGGAGTTCTCTGTGGCACGGGAACCTTTTTGGTTGCTCTGTGCAGTGGTGTCTGTTGGTGACTTTTAATACCATGCGAGTTTTTCCCTGTAAAAAGGCAAGCACGCTTCCTGAAGCGTTCAAGTTTTCTCTGCCAAGGTTTTCGAAGCAAATAAAAATGTGTCACAGGATACTGAAACCTGCAGCAAATTCTGAAGCACTTGGATATTATAATGGGGGGGGGAAGCAGGGTACTTCCAGCCTGGATCTCCCAGAAATGCATCAGCAATGCATGTGGCGTAAGATTTGTATAGGATCGAGGCCTCTGCTGCTTCCCCAGACAAGTCGGTCTCCCTGGCAAAGCTGATGCCAGCCCTGCATGGAGGCCAATTTGCTGGTAGGCAAGCTGTGCTTTTGAAGCCCCCTGACACTAAGCCAAGGTGCCAGAGAGGCCTTTCGAGATCCTCTGGAACATGGGGAATTCAAAGTGTAAAAGAAAAAAAATGGGATTTCTGTGTGTCTGTGCATGCGCAAAGGTTGGCAGCAAAAAATAGCTAATCTGCAGCAGCAGCAGCAGCAATTGGTTTTGCAGGATGCTAAAACTGGCACGAGCCCAGCAGTGTGAAGTTGCATCAGATAAAGCCAAGGCCATTCTAGACCGTATTATCAGAGGGAATAATCAGAGCAAAGTTCAGCTACTCCAGCACCCAATCAATCATCTGGGTGTTTCCAAATACAGTATAAAGCTTTGCCCATGAATATTTTATTTTAGAACATACATACGTACATTTATTACATTTGTATCCTGTCTTTCCTCCAAGATGCTCAAGATGGTGTACACAGTTCTCCTCCCTCTCCATTTTATCCTCACAACAACCCTGTGAGGTTTTTTATTAGTTTCTTTTGTTACTGCTTTTATTTGGCGGGTCACAATTCAACAGGTGCAACTTCTCCCCTCACTGCCATTCTAGGGGAGGAAAGCCAACCCTGTTGGATTTTTGCCTGGCATACACAGGCAAAGGGTGGAGAAGACCAACAGAATTTAAAAAAGGGGGGAGGGTGGCCTCCACAAGTGTTGGTATCTGCTTATATTCCTTGCTTTCTCTTGCTCTGGACCACACTTCTCTTAAGATTGCTACCTTCTGTTTTCATCTCTGCTTCTTTGATATTTAACAATAACAGCAGCTTTAAAAAAAATAGGTGAAGCTTTGCCTAGCATGGACATAGTGAAGTGGGAAAGCTTTACCTGGTGGATATCTACCTGTCGTGTTGCTCTTACAGGTCCAGGAGGAAGGAAAGTGGCAATTTTTTACCTCTGACCTTTTGCTTAACCTGGAAGGTGTTATTTGACTGCAATTCCAACCTGGGCTTAAGTCTCATTGAATTAAACAATGAATAGACATAATAGACTTGCCCTACTTTTGTGTGTGTGTACGAAAATAAATGTGGCTCCTGAGGAGAGGGATGGTGGTGTGCAACCTGATCCTGTGTATGTTTACTCAGAAGTAAGCTCGTCCCTAAGTGTTCAGTGGGGCTTACTCCCCAGTAGGTACGAGAGCCAGTAGTAGTAGTAGCCAAGTAGGTATGACAGACAGTGTGGCCTAGTGGTCAGAGTGTTGGACAACGAACCCCCACACAGTCATGACGCTCACTGGGTGACCTTGGGCCAGTCACTGCCTCTCAGCCTCAGAGGAAGGCAGTGGTAAAACCACCTCTGAATACCGCTTACCAAGAAAAACCGGCCGTTGCCATAAATCGGAATCGACTTGAAGGCAATCCCAGGTACGTTTAGGATTGGGTTGCAAGTGATTTTGCATGGGCAACCTTTAAAATTTGTTTTGCAATGCCTTCAAAAAACAGTAACATTTATTAATAGTGAGATATTTTGCTAATAGTTCGTGCTGGGAGGAAGGGCGGGATATAAATCAAATAAATAAAAAGTATTGTGGCTGGTAAACACTGATTGAGTAAGTATTGAAGGAGGGTGCATTTCTTTTAAACGTACTGAATTAGCTGGGGTTTTTTCCTTCCGTGTTTTTTTTTGGGGGGGGGGGAAGAGAGAAAATAATCTCACGGCAAATCAACAGAAACACGTTCTGAGGGCGAGGCTTATCTGGGACCGGAAGTGAATAAGAGTGGATCACATGACCGGAAGAGTTCACTGCCTGCCCGAAAGCGTTGTGAAAGATGTCACCTCTCCCATAGGGAGCCTCGTTCAGACTGACACGGGAGAGTAAGGGGTAATTCGTCTTGGGGGGGAACTGCCTTTAAGCAGTTGCAGGACAGGCAGAAATTAATCTGGGACAGCTTTCTCTTTTTTGATAGTGAGAGGCTTTCGCTGGTGAATTTCTGCCTGCTGAGATGCTACCTAAAAAGCCTTTTTCCCAGGCATGGAGGTGACATTGATGGGGAAAAGGTACTCCTGTTGGATTTCTTCCTGATCTGTAAGGCTACTTAATTTTTCCTGGTGGGGAAGGTGGGATTTTGCAGGAAGCTGCCCCTGTTGAGTTTCTGACTGATCAGTTACTTAAAGACTTTTATTGAAGCAGAAGTTATTGTGGTGGAGCTGGAAGGGCAACTGCCCATGCTGAATTTCCCACAGCTGTAGCTGAAAGACTTTTTCTGGTGTGGAGGTGGGATTTTGTGGGAAGCTGCCCCTGTTGAATTTCTGCCTGAGCAGCAGCTGCTTAATGGTTTTTTCTTGGTGTGTATGGAGGTGGGATTTTGCGGGAAGGTGTCCCTGTTGAATTTCTGCCTGTCAAACAGCTCTCACTTAAAGGTTTTTGCTGACACGGAGGTGGCATTGAAAGGGGAAGACTGCCCCTATTGAATTTCTGCCTGTGAAATGGACAGAGATGCTTCCAGGAAATGAGTTGGTAATCCTGTCAGAAGGGAAGCTGATGGGGGTGGCAGGTTCATTGTAAGGAGGGGGTTGAAAGAATGGGGGTGCATTTGTGTGTGAGAGACAGCAGGGATTTCTGGGGCTGTGGGTTCTATTTTTTTCTTGCTGGCTCTGATCCAGCACTTTTAACAGCTGCCTGAAAGGCAGGAGTTCATCTGGCAAAGCCATGCCCTGAAAAACATCACCTGCTGACATTGATACCTCTGTGTCTGCTGTTCATTTCAGTATTTATATATGTCCATCTCATAAAATATCAGCAATACACATATACGATAAAACGTAAAAGCACAGGAGCAATGACAATAAAATAGGCGGCATCTCCATGAGGACCGGGTCGAGCGGTCTTTGGCCTGCAAGGCAGGACTGGTATACAATGATCAACCTGCAAATGGATGAAGCAGGGGTCTGTGTGTGAACGTGGGGCTCCCAGAGGGGTGTGGATAGGAAAAGAGGGTGGTCTGCACAGATCATGGGCGCGCAGAGATAATAATGCAGGAACTGCGTTGGGGTGCGGGAAGAGATGGAGCCGTTGGTGGGGAGACATTGAATAATTAGAGATGTGAAGACTCGGGAAAACCCTGAAAATTTCAGGAAAAAAATGGGGAAAAACACGTCCTGTTCCCCCATTTTTCTAGTTTTTTTTAACAGGCCTTCACATCTCTGCTAACAATCTTACAAGTGGAACCTGCAACAAAAGGTTGCAGTTAGGCTGCCAGTGTGCCCTTTCCTTTAAGATGCTCCATTCCACTCCCTCTTCCCTTTTCTAGAATACTCCATTCCATTCCCTCTTTCCATTCTCCCTTCCCCTCAACAGACACTCAATATTTTTTGGCTACCAATAATAGAGAGGTGAAGTGCGGGGAGGGGGGAAGGAAAAGGAAAGGGTATGGTTCCCCCCTCTCAATTTTTTTTTTCCTGGGCCTTCACATCTCAAACTGAGAATGCTCAGTCCTCTTTGAGGTTTGAGGGATTTTTTCTACCTCCTTAGGTATTTTTTTAAATCCTAAAAAAAATTTTTTTTTACTACTGAAAACCTTGGGGTTCCCCTGAGCCTCTCATATCTCCATCTTGTGAATGGGTGCTGCTGTTTTGCCGTCGTAAGGACCCACACTCGGAGAATAAGTTCAATATTCTCACATATAGGATGATGATGATTTATTCCTACTTGCATAGCCAAGTGGAAAGGAAGATGTGTGGAACACAGACTTTTGGCAGGCAGCGGCGAAGAGAAACCGCGGTGCCTCTGCCAGTTTATTTCATCTCTTGCACAACTTGGCACGAGAGCTTCCGGCGCTTTGCATCTGGGCGCCTTTGGCCCTGCACCTGACTGAGCCTCATAACTGAAATGATGGGTGCGGTGGGATAATTATAGGGCAGCCTGTTGATCTCAGAGACAATGCACATGTGGGTCATTGTGTGTGTGAGCTTGTGTGTTTGTGCACATGCTGTTAACAGTTGGACTGGCTCCACTACTAGGAAGCAAAACTGTGCTCCGGTTAGGGGTTGGTAGGGATGTTAATTGTCAAAGGTAGGATGCTTCAGTGGTGCTTGGCACCAAGTAAGCATGCATAGGATTACAGCCTAATGCTTTGGGAGGGTACACCTTTGCCCAAGATGATGACTGCTTTTAAGCCAAGGGAGGCTGGGGCCCTCCTGTATTGGGGTCCCTGGGACAATCTAAGGATTGGGGCCCATGGGGAGAGTTAAGGGACAAGGGTTGGATAGTTCAGTGGTGCTTGACACCAAGTAAGCATGCATAGGATTGCAGCCTAATGCTTTGGGAGGCTACACCTTTGCCCAAGATGATGACTGCTTTTAAGCCAAGGGAGGCTGGGGCCCTCCTGTATTGGGGTCCCTGGGAAAATCTAAGGATTGGGGCCCATGGGGAGAGTTAAGGGACAAGGGTTGGATAGTTCAGTGGTGCTTGACACCAAGTAAGCATGCATAGGATTGCAGCCTAATGGTTTTGGAGGGTACAACTTTGACAAAGACAACTTCTTTTAAGCCAAGGGGCCCTCCCATGGAAAGGGCCCTGGGGAAATCTGCAGATTGGAGTCCTGCAGGAAAGTTGTTTTTCTTTTCTTTTTTTAATATACTTTTTATTAAATTTTGAAATTTTACATATCTTCTACATGAAATCAATATTCAGATACATTCCACATGTGACAAATTTTATCACTTCAATATAAAAATCAAGAAAAATAAAATATATCATTTCAATTATACCTTAAAGACCTGTTTCATAATGAGTTAACTGTGACCAATTTCATATTAAGTCAACTGTTATCTAAACCTTAACAGCTAACTTATAATTATTAAATCACTCTCTAAACTTCATCCCCCCCATGACTTGATTGGAAAGCTGTTTTTCTAGCTATGCTCGGTTAAAAGTTTCCAATTCCCTTGACTCTCTTGCAGGTGGCCTGTGGAACCAGATTCCAGCCGATAGATTACTGGAGGGTTAGGGTGTGCCATTTGGAATCGATTTCCTAAGAAGGCACACCCGGTTGTGGCTGCTAGGCTGGATAAACCGAGTGGCAGGACCGGCTCCAGAGCAGGGTGAAGGCATTTGCTTGGCCCTCCCAGTGCTGGAAAAGAGCACTGTTTTTTGCCTTTTGCATAGAGCGCCCCAAATCCTGGTTTTGTTGTTTAACGTGGATGTGCAAAGTTGTCTTCTCAAAGCTCCTCTGCGTTGGGGGTGTCAGCAGGTCCAAGCTTTTGTTTTGTCTTGCTGCAGCCTGCAAGGAACCATGGAGAAGGCAAAGCTAGCTGTGGAACGGGCCAGGGCCGCGTTCAACATGGGCAAGATGCACCCGTTTGAGTTCAGGATCCAGCAGCTGAAGGCCATCAAGAGGATGTTGCAAGAGAAGGAGACGGAGATCACGGTGGCCCTCAAGGCGGATCTCAACAAGGTCTGCCGCGCTTTGCTTGTGTCTGGCTTATAGAGTTTGGTAGTTTGGGGGAATCTTAGGCTGTGGCTCTCCTGTGATGGGGCCCATGGGAAAATCTGGATTTGAGGTCCTTGGGGAAATTGAGGCTGGGGCCCTCCCGTGATGGGGCCCATGGGAAAATCTGAAGCTGGGGCCCTCACAAGGTGGGACCTCTGGGAAAATCTGAGGCTACAGGGGTGTGAATAAGCTCCAGGGCATTCCAAGCTGTCTCAAGCTATCAGGGTTCAGGACAGCTGTCCAGCATCCAAGTAGCATCCGCCCCTGTTCACCCTTCGTTCCCTTGAGCTGCTAGCTACCCGTTCAGAAGATGTTGCATCATTGTTCCCCCATCTTCACTGGTTGCTGGCTTCCATCCAGGTTTGATTTGAGGATGTAGCTTTGCCCCTTAAAGCCCTTAAATGGTTGGAGGCTGCTGATCTTGTCATTATTACAAACGTGGATCTCGCCTTCCTGATTTTATCCTCACAACAACCCTCTGAGGTAGGTTAGGGTGAGAGACAGCAACTGGCCCAAGGTCACCCAGTGAGCACCATGGCCTAGCGGGGATATGAACCCTGGTCTACCAGGTCCCAGTCTGACACTCTAACCACTACACCACCACTACCTAGAATATCTCAGGAGCCATGTTATTCCTCTGATATGAGCCCATGTTTGGTAGCTGTGACTGGGTAGGTGGGGGGGGTCCTCAGAAAAAAAATCATCGTTATCACTATGAATAATACTGATGGAAATAATATTATCATAAATAATACTGGTATGTGACACCTCCTCTTGGCTCCTGGACAGAACGAACTGAGCTCCTATAGCTACGAGATATTGGGCATTCTGGGCGATATCGACGTGATGGTGGAGAAGCTCCCTGAGTGGGCGGCCCCGCAGCATGTGGGGAAGACCATAGTGACCCTATCGGATGAAACCTACATCCACTATGAGCCACTCGGCGTGGTCCTCATCATCGGGGCGTGGAACTATCCTTTTGGCCTAATCATGCATCCCCTGATTGGGGCCATTGCCGCAGGTGAGCGGACGTTGCCTTCCTTGGGGCGCCGGCGGGGTGGGGGACCTTTTTTCAGCCTGAGGGCTGCATTCTCTTCTGGGCAGCCTTCCGAGGGCCGCCTGCCAGTGTCGGGCGGGGCCAAAGGCAGAAGGGAATGATGTAAGAAACTTAAATTTGTACAGTCGGCTAGCTTCTATATGCTGTGTATCTGGGGAGGGGGTGGTGGCCTAGGCAGAATTCCAAGAGCCAAGCAGAGAGTCCTGGAGGGCTGTATTCAGCCCTTGTGCCTGAGGTTGCCTCCCCCCCCCCACGTAAGGCTTCATTTGGGACAACATATGTCTCCTGTAATTCTTATGGCTGCATGAAAAAGAAAAGTCCAAGACTAAGCTACCTGACAATTATGACTTGAGGTCTATCCCCCTCACAAATCAACTACAAAAAAACTCAGGAAGTAAATTGACATCCCATAATTGATTCTGGTTCTTCTAGTAATAGGGAGGGGCTGAAGGCTTTGCAAGGCACAGAAGTCAATTTCTTGACCTTCAGAAACCTTCACTGGCCAATCCTCTAGCTTCTGCGTATGTACATACCTCGATAAGGACTAGAAACTTGCATTTGTTTTTTTTAAAAAGAAAGTTGAAAGCAGAGATTCTCAAGAAGCTGAACTTGGGCTGCCCAATATCTGGGTCTGCGTGTCTTCAGCAACTGCATGGCGTTGGGGGACCGACACAGCTGTGTTCCCCCAAAAGGGCCTGTATTTGCAACAAGACAAGCCGTGCTTTCAATGTGAATGTACCAACCTAATTACCCCTACCCCAGAGGAAACATTTAAATAATAGGAGGAAAGTGTGTCAATGTTCATCTGTGTAATTTGCATCATTTTAGCTTTGAGCTTAGTATTCGGGGCCAGTACTTGAGAAATGGAAAAGCCACAAAGGGCCTGGGCTGCCGGATCTGGCCAAAAGGGGCCCATCTAGTCCAGCTTCCTGTTCCCAAGAGGGTCCAACGAGATGCCCCAATGGGAAGCCCACAAAGAGCACTCTCCCCTGTCATGAACCTGTAATGGTCATGAGTTATTAAAAATCTGCTGACAACACTTTGGCTCCAGTAAGGGACTCTGGGAGATGGTTACAGTCAGAAAAGACAAGCCTTGCCAATTTGTAAAGTTAAGTTTCATTTTTCCAGCTGAAGACGGTTAGAAGAAGCCTTAATAAGCTGCACCTGTTTATCTTTGCTGATTAACAAGTGCCTGGCACCCAAGGTCATCCTTGGCCTATGCAGTTGGAAAACACCGTTGGGAGGGGGGCCTGAAGGCGCGAAAATGTGAGAAACATCGAGAAGAAAGTTACATCAGTCAATTTCTGATTGGTCAATTAATCCTGGACCGTTAGGATCTTTTTCCCTTAAGTATAGGGCTAGGGACCCATAGCTTTTGTTCTCTGTTCTCTGCCTATGCTGACTGGCACCAGAGTTCCAAACCTTTTCTGCCTTATGGTTCCTGGGGTTGCTTATGGGAAGGCAACCTATGTCTGGTTCCATTGCTTTATGTTGAACATCCATCTCTCTTAGGAGAGGTGCCACGCAACCAACTACCTCGTATGTAAGTAGTTAGGTGAGCTAGTTTATTATTTTCTTGTTGTGTGTATGAATTCTCTTGTAAGAACCTAAACCCCTGTTGGGTGAATGGTCTTAAAGGATTACTTGCTGCTATATGATATGTGCACTTATATATGTTAATAAAGCTACTTCTATTTAACCTGGTGTGTTCATTTGAGAGAAGGGGTGGTTCTAAATTCAGTGTTTTGACC
This sequence comes from Rhineura floridana, assembly GCF_030035675.1. Lineage (NCBI taxonomy): Eukaryota > Metazoa > Chordata > Lepidosauria > Squamata > Rhineuridae > Rhineura > Rhineura floridana. The sequence continues at coordinate 17,298,027 of NC_084500.1, read as the reverse complement.
CAACCTCAGTCACTCACTACCAAAGAGGGTTAAGAAGTTAAAAGCTTGGATTTTAAGTGTTAAACCAGAGGTGCCTGGCAAGGAGTGTAACTGTGACTCTTGCCTTTTAGGACCTTGGTTTTATATACCTTCTGGGCTCAGAGATCCCCTGGCTCTGAGTGGACCAGTATACAGGGGTGGTGGCAGCCTACCTTCTACCTTGCAGGGTTGTTGTGAGCGTACACAGCCTTGGCAAGGGTGAAGTAATAGCTTTTCGGTTCCAGTCTCATTTCCCTAAGGGTGGGGTCTGAGCCTGATGCATGTTCCCGGGACTCTGAGGGTCGGGCGGGCATGACATGGCTGGCAGTGGTGAGGATCGAAGCCATTCCTGCTCTTAAGTGAACACGCTGTGTGAGATAAGTGCATTGCAGCAAGTTGTAAATTTTAAAGAGACTTCTGACACAATTGTTTGTTACTTTGGGTAGTAAGGTTAGTGCAGAATGTCGCAAAAGATAAAAACCAGATCTCAAAAGAATGGAGCCGAGGATGTGCTCCTGGCAGACACTGCGTTGCCTAGTCAGCTTGTTCAGCTGGAAGAAGGCGCTGCTGCTCTGTCGTTTATACCTCAGCCTTCTGTGGATGACAAGGAGTTCGTGTCTAAGCAAACTGAGGATAGCGAAGATGAGGAGGAATCAGATTTGGATGAGGAAGAGCTGCCTAGGAGCATGCAGCGCTACCTGGCTAAGCAAATGAAGCTGTTGTCCCTGCAGTTCAAGGCTATGGAGGAAGATCGCCGGAGTAGGGAAAGCTTTGCTCGTGAGATGCAACAACCGCGAGGAGGAAGACCAGACCTCCATAAAAAATCCTTTCCGACTTTTCGTGAGACAGATGACATTTTTACTTTCTTCCAAGTTTTTGCTCACTCTTGTAGAGATCAAGGTGTGCCTAAAAAGTACTGGATGAGTGCTTTACGCATTAATGCTGAAGGCGAGTTGAGAGAACTGTTGAACTCTTTGCCACTGGAGTATGTAGATGATTTTGACTATTTTTATGCTTTAGCCAAGTCTCATTTTGCGCTAACTTCAGAGGATTGTTTTCGGCATTTGGAAACAGACCAGAAGAAGTCTCGGGAAAGCTTCTCAGCCTTTGCTGCACGGATGGGCAGAAATGTGGAACGTTGGGCTGACACAGCCGAGGCTGTAACCCGAGAGGAGGTTTTAGATCTGTTTGCAAAAGAACTGTTTTACAGACGCCTCCCTCGAGATTTGATGGCTCTGGTCAGAGACCAGCAGCCCCGTTCTCTGACTGAAGCAGGCATGCTAGCAGATCGTATGTTTAAAAACAGAGCTGGAGAAAAGTATACTTTGTTTCGGAGACCGGAGTACGTTCCTGTGAAACCGCCGAGGCGAGAGACCGCAGGTATGCAGAAACCAGGGCAACCGGCGAAGGAAGAGGAAGGGGGGCCTGCTGGCTACTTCAAAGTGTCTTCCGCCCGGCCCGAGGCTGCATTGCAAGAGAAGCCCCGTGGAGAAATAATTTGTTTTAAATGTGGGCAAATTGGACATAAAGCTAATTCCTGTTCTAAAACCTTGTCTAAGCCCAATCCTGCTGGAAGGAAGAACCCAAAGGTTGCTCCAGTTGCACGCGTGAGAGACTTAACGTCCCCTGGAGCGGAACCTCCTGAACTTTCTTCATGGTCGTCAGCCGAGGAGAATGAAGGAGCAGAATCGGATTTTGTATTTTCTGCCCCAAATTCACAAGACCGTCCTGAGGCTCCTCGTGGACCAGTTGTTAAAGCCCTGCCGGTGAGTGTTGTACAGACTGTGTCAGGGGATCGAGAGGGAGGAGTAAAGAATAGTTTGTTTCCAGAGAAAGACTCTCCAGGACCCCTTTCATCGGAATGTAAAGAATGGGTTCAAACGCAGTTTTCCGAATCCATATATGTAAACTGTATTAAGGTCAAGGGAAGAATCGATTCAGGCTCAGAAATTACCAGTATTGCAGAACGGCTGGTTAAGCCGGAGCAATATGTTCCAGAGTTACAAGTGGCGGTCACAGCGTATGGCCAGCAGACAGTGCAAGTGCCTGTAGCTGATGTGGTGCTTTCATACCGAGGCTGGACTGGACGCCATAGAGTTATAGTTCATTCGGATGACCATTTATGGGATGTTTTAATAGGAGTTGATCTGTTGTTCCTAAGCCATCAAGAGACTGTACGTGAAGCGGAAATAAACGCTCTTACCAGGTCTCAAACTTTGTCACAACCTATGGAAGACTGTGGGGAGAAATGGCCTCTGGGTGGCGAGGAAGAGAGGGCTGCCGTTGGGAGGGCTGGGACCCTGCCCGAACAACAGGGAAAAAACTCCTTTCAACCCAGTGTGGGGGAGACGGAGGAATGTAAATTACCGGCAGCCAGCTCCCAAGCCTTTAAGGCAGCTTTACTGAAGGATGAGAGTTTGCAAAACTGCAGAGAAGAAGCCGAGAGAAGCCCTCCTGCCTTATCAGAGACTGTGAAAGTGAGATTTTATTGGGACAAAGGCTTGCTTTATCGAGAACATGTACCTGGGGGGAATTCTACGGACTGGCAACCAGTCAGACAATTAGTTGTGCCAAAACCTTTTCGCCTGGATGTATTGCGGCTGGCCCATGATGTTGTGACTGCGGGGCACCTGGGTGTGAAACGGACTTTGTTTTCTGTTACCCAGCATTTTTATTGGCCCTTAGTGGCTAAGACTGTTAAAGAATATGTAAAATCCTGTGATATTTGTCAACAACTTGGGTATGCGCGTGATCACCCTAAGGCACCCTTACAAGTATCCCAGATTGTGGCAGAACCTTTTGCTCAAGTGGCTGTGGACGTGATCGGCCCTTTTAATCCGACTAAGACTGGGAGAAGATTTATTTTGACTGTAATTGACTTTGCCACGAGATTTGCTGAAGCTATTCCTTTGAGTTCCATCACTGCCCCAGTCATTGCTAAAACCTTGTTAGAGTTATTTTCGCGTTGGGGGTTTCCCAAGACTATTTTGTCAGACCGAGGGCCGAGTTTTGTGGCTAAGTTAACTAAAAAACTTTGGGAACTTGCTGGTATGGAACATCACATTACGACTGCTGGTCACCATTCCTCGAATGGGCTATGTGAGAAAATGAACGCCACTATTAATAAAATGTTAAGGGCGTATGTGTTAGAACATCCTAGAGAGTGGGATGTAGCTTTACCTTTCCTGATGTTCGCCTATAGGGCTACTCCCTCTGCCAGCTTGGGCTACAGCCCCAACCAGCTAGTTTTTGGAAGGGATCTGGTGGGGCCTTTGTCATTACTCAAGAATGAGTGGGAAGGAAGGTTGGAAGCTATGCCTGTGTCGGTAGTAACTTACCTCCAGAAGTTACAGAATATCTTAAGAGATGTTTTGGCTGTCGCTCATGAGAATTTGGGGGAGGCTCAACAACAGCAGAAAGCCCATTATGATGCTCACGCTAAAGAAAGACACTTTGTTGAGGGGTCAGAAGTTTTGGTACTAAAGGCCCAAGTAGACAATAAGTTGTCGGTGGCCTGGGAAGGCCCTTTGATTGTCAAGGCCCAGTTGAGCGACACCAACTATCTGCTAATTGACCCTAAATCCCATAAGAAACCTAAAGTATACCATGTGAATATGATGAAGCAATATTTTTCTAGGAAACATCTGGTTTTGACTTGCACTCCTGCTATGGAGGTTGCTGAAGATGCCCTGTCTCGGTTACCTGTTCCAGTTGACTGACATTTGATTCATGCCTATTCCACGGACTGATTTTCTGGCTCTGATGACCTCTGGATTGTTTTTAGACCTTGTTTTATTCTTTTACGCTTTTAATATGTTTTATGGACTTTTATAAGATTTATGGCTTATGACCTTTTTTTGAACCTGGACCAGTTTTTGGATCACCCCATTTTTTATTCTATCTCTTTATTTTTTAATAAAGTCTTTTTTTCTTGGGTGTTTTAGGGGTCCCTTAATTTTTTTTCCCCTTTTGTTGTTATTTTGTAATTTAGTATATATTAAGAAGGCATAAGTCAAGAAGTAGCTCACTTGCTTAAAAATGTATTAATTTGTTCTTTTTCTTTTTTTTTTCTTTTTCTTTTTTTTTTCTCTCTCTCCTTTTTTTTTTTAAATATATGTTGTATATAGAGTAATGTTGGTGGAATTTTTTTTTTTTATTTTATTATTATTATTTTTTTTTTATTGTTCCCTTATCCCTGGTTGCTGTGGCGATGACGCAGAACTATCCAGAGTTCTGACATCATCTTCCCAAAAAGGGGCGTGTCATGAACCTGTAATGGTCATGAGTTATTAAAAATCTGCTGACAACACTTTGGCTCCAGTAAGGGACTCTGGGAGATGGTTACAGTCAGAAAAGACAAGCCTTGCCAATTTGTAAAGTTAAGTTTCATTTTTCCAGCTGAAGACGGTTAGAAGAAGCCTTAATAAGCTGCACCTGTTTATCTTTGCTGATTAACAAGTGCCTGGCACCCAAGGTCATCCTTGGCCTATGCAGTTGGAAAACACCGTTGGGAGGGGGGCCTGAAGGCGCGAAAATGTGAGAAACATCGAGAAGAAAGTTACATCAGTCAATTTCTGATTGGTCAATTAATCCTGGACCGTTAGGATCTTTTTCCCTTAAGTATAGGGCTAGGGACCCATAGCTTTTGTTCTCTGTTCTCTGCCTATGCTGACTGGCACCAGAGTTCCAAACCTTTTCTGCCTTATGGTTCCTGGGGTTGCTTATGGGAAGGCAACCTATGTCTGGTTCCATTGCTTTATGTTGAACATCCATCTCTCTTAGGAGAGGTGCCACGCAACCAACTACCTCGTATGTAAGTAGTTAGGTGAGCTAGTTTATTATTTTCTTGTTGTGTGTATGAATTCTCTTGTAAGAACCTAAACCCCTGTTGGGTGAATGGTCTTAAAGGATTACTTGCTGCTATATGATATGTGCACTTATATATGTTAATAAAGCTACTTCTATTTAACCTGGTGTGTTCATTTGAGAGAAGGGGTGGTTCTAAATTCAGTGTTTTGACCCAACCTCAGTCACTCACTACCAAAGAGGGTTAAGAAGTTAAAAGCTTGGATTTTAAGTGTTAAACCAGAGGTGCCTGGCAAGGAGTGTAACTGTGACTCTTGCCTTTTAGGACCTTGGTTTTATATACCTTCTGGGCTCAGAGATCCCCTGGCTCTGAGTGGACCAGTATACAGGGGTGGTGGCAGCCTACCTTCTACCTTGCAGGGTTGTTGTGAGCGTACACAGCCTTGGCAAGGGTGAAGTAATAGCTTTTCGGTTCCAGTCTCATTTCCCTAAGGGTGGGGTCTGAGCCTGATGCATGTTCCCGGGACTCTGAGGGTCGGGCGGGCATGACATCCCCCACTTGCGCTTCCCAGCAACTGGGAGTCAGAGGCCGGCTGCCTCTAATCTTGGAGGTAGTGTATGGCCATTGTGGCTAGTAGCCAACCCCTCCCCCCTCACTTTGTGGGCATGTGACAAAAAGTCCTCTGGTGAGGTGTTGTTATCTTTCAGGGAACGCTGTTGTGCTCAAGCCGTCGGAGGTCAGCGGACACACGGCCAAGCTCTTAGAGGAAATACTCCCTCAGTATCTTGACAAGGTAGGTGAGACCACCTGGTGCGGCATTAACCATGGGATGCCGGCACACTTAACTTTTGTACCGTCGGAACGGCACACATTGTATGGTGTTTTTTTTAAAAAAGGCCTTAAATCCTGCGTGTTCACCGTTACAAATTCCCGACTGAAGGGAAAGGGAAGTGATATTGCTGTCATGCAGGCTTCGCCAAGCTGGTGCCCTCTAGATGTTGTTAGACTACAGCTCCCAGCAGCCCCAGCAGCCAAATCATGCTAGGGGCTTAATGGGAGTTGCTGTCCGACAACATCTGGAAGGCACCAGCTTGGCGACGGCTGTTGTAGTGTGTTAGTAGTGTCGTCTGCAGCACAACTTAAGTTTGCCCCCTTCAAAGAGCCCTAAAGTCTGGCAGATATGTTAAAAAGCATACCGGCACTTCATTTTTATTTTTTAAAAATGCCCTGTCCCTTTTTTTTTTGTTATTGTTGGGTAAAAAAAAAAAGATGAGCCTGAGATATCTTCTAAAAATATAACATTGGGCAATAGCTGCTTCCGTGGATCACCAGGCAATGCATAAAAGCGCAGCTGCATTTACATAGTGAAAACGAGAAGGGAAAAAATGCTTCATTAAATAGCAAAACTGCGGTTCAGATAACAACAAACGTAGGAAGGGGTCTTAGACTGAGTCAGACCATTAGTGCATCTAGCTCAGTATTGTCTGCACTGACCGGGAGCCATCCAGGGTATCAGACAGGGGATGTTCCCAGCCCTACCTGGAGATGCCCCTTGCTTCCCCGGATAGGGAAGATGCGGGATGTGCGTAGAAACCTTCGACTTTCACGCGGTTGGAATGTGGGCTACTGAAAGAAAGTAAAAATCACATAATTTGCACCACTTACCTTTGCCTCTGGCCCCGCCCACCACTGATATGTGGCCCCCAGGAGATTGCCCAAGATGGAATGTGGCCCTCGGGCTGGGGGGGGGGGAGTTCCCCATGCCTCTTTTTAAACAAACACCTAGGACCGCAGAACCGAACAGAGGCATGGGCTCTTACTGGGAGGAAGGGCGGGATATAAATCAAAATAATAAATAAATAATAAGTAACGCTTTGGCTGCTGAGAGGCTTTGCTCATTTTGATGAGCCACTGAACCTGTTTGACGAGCCAATCTGGATGCATTTCTTCACGAGGAGGAGGCATTTTATGCCGGCTGAGCCGAGGCCAGACTTGAGAAGCCGACTGTATCATTTAATCTCCTCTTTTTGGTGGGTGTCCCACCTTGTCTATCGTATTACACTCCAAAAGCAGTTTCTGGCCCGGGGGAGTGTCAAAATATACAACTCAAGTCACGGTGCCTCCCCTCCCCATCTAGAGCAATCCGAAAGATAATTAAATGCAAATCCAAGAAGCCTTTTCACAACAGTGCTGCGAGGAGGTGATTATCAACTGAATATCGGCAAGCAAGAAAATCTTTAGCTCAGTTCTCCCCATCTGTTTGCATTTAAAGAAATAAATTTGAAAAACCCCAAGGTTCCTCAGTATTTTAATTCCCACTCCTCCTAATAAGCACTTTTTTGCCTGCAACTTTGCCTTATCAGAGCTGATCCGGTTCTGAACAGGCTGTTCCGTTTGCATTTCCCACCAGGACCTCTTCCCGGTCGTCACCGGAGGGGTTCCAGAGACAACTGAACTGCTGAAGCAGCGGTTTGATCACATCCTTTACACAGGCAACAGCCAGGTGGGGAAAATCGTCATGGAAGCAGCCGCCAAGCACCTCACGCCTGTTACCCTTGAGCTGGGAGGGAAGAGCCCGTGTTATGTCGATAAAGATTGCAACCTCGACGTGGCTTGCAGGTAAGATCCGCAGGGATCGCCTTGCAGCTAAGGTGATGTCACTGTGCTGGCCTTGACCAGCGGGCCGTTTATCGCCCAGCTTTCTCGTTTCAGTGAGAAACTCCTCAGGAAAGGGTATATTGGGAGACAGCCCCAGTGGAGGCTAGTCCGTTAGGGAGAATGGGACAACACCGATCCAATCACAGCCTCCCATCGGCCAACTGCTACCTGCCTCCCTTCTCACTTACAACCAGCCCAGAGGTGGGGGGTGGGCGGCTTGGCTGCCAGCATCGTCCTCCTCAGTCTCACTGTTGCCCTTTATAGAACTTGGATGGGGGTAAAACTAGAATGGGTTGGCTCTGCCTGTTTAGGCTCCCTGCTTTGCACAATACCAGTCCCGGGGCATACCATCTCCCAATGGATAGCCCTCCCTGTTTGTGCCTTTGTTGTTACGTGCCTTCAAGTAAGTCACGACTTATGGCGACCCTATGAATCAGCGACCTCCAAGAGCATCTGGCGTGAACCACCCCGTTCAGATCTTGTAAGTTGAGGTCTGTGGCTTCCTTGATGGAATCAATCCATCTCTTGTGTGGCCTTCCTCTTTTTCTACTTCCTTCTCTTTTTCCCAGCATTATTGTCTTTTCTAGTGAATCAGGTCTTCTCATTACGTGTCCAAAGTATGATAGCCTCAGTTTCATCATTCTAGCTTCTAACGATAGTGATAGTGTTTGTGCCTAGCATTTGATAAATTGCTGGTATGCATCCCTGGCACATGGAGGTTTCATTTGGGCAAGGGAGGAGAGCCGCTCCTTGTAGGGGAACCGTTCCTCCAGCCCTTTGATTGTTTTGGTTACCCTTTTCTGTTGGACCTTCTCTGGCTCTAGAACATCCTTTTTTTGCGTGTGGTGAAGTGAGCGGAGCGGTATTATTTACCTTATCCCAGTCTGCATATATATTGGAGCAGTATTTTAAAATGTTTTGTTTTTAAGATATTTTAAAGATGGCTTTTAGTGCTTTATTGCTTCTTCTTTGCCACCCTGGACTCTCTTTGGGAGGAAGGGTGAGATGTAAATCTAATTAATAAATAATATAAAATAACTTCAGGGTGTATAAATAGTTCTGCATTCAGAGAATACCCGTAGAGTAGAAAAATTAAAGAGTGTAAAACATAATACGGATCGTAAAACAGCATTCAGGCACACCTTTTTACCCTGGCTTTTGACACGAGATGTATATTTTTACAATGTAAATTGTTTTAAACTGTTTTAGTGGTGTGCTTTATTGTTGCAACCTGCCCTGGGGCTTACTGATGAAGGGCAAGTAGTAAATATAATAATACCAGTTGTTGATGATGATGATGATGATGATGATAATAATAATAATAATAGCAGCAGCCAACAAGAATGAAAAACTGCAGGAATAAAAAGGGCTCATTTTGGCGGGTTTGGAAGAAGAGAAAAGCCTTCAACAGAGGTTGAAAACGAAACGAACGTTGGGGCTTGCTTCACTTCCAAGGGGAAAGGATTGCAGAGAATTGGTGCCGTGTGCTTGAGTCACAGCGCATTTTACCGCCTGGGGCGTGCGGCACCATCAGCAGATCTTCATCCACAGGTCTACATGACCTGGGTTGGGGGTGTAAAGGGAGAGGCAGTTTTCTGATACCCTGGCCCAGACTTGTTTTAGGACTTTATACTCCAGCAGTAAGAATGTAGCTCAGACTAGCTCAGAATCGTCTGCACTGACTAGCAGCGCCTCTCCAGGGTTTCCTATGTCCGCACGCTTGCTTGGAGATGCCGGGGGCTGAGCCGTAGATCGTCTGCATGCAAAGTGGGTGCTTGGCCAGAAAGCTGTGGTTGCTCCCCTTACAACAATGTAAGATTCTAGCCCTCATGGTTCCGAATAAAAGGGTTGAAATAGGGACATAGAAAGCTGCCTTACACCATCTAACTCAGTATTGTCTACGCTGACTGGCAACTGCTCTCCAGAGGTTTCAGGCAGAGGACTCCCTGGAGATGCCAAGGGTTGAACCTGGGACTTTGTCAGCTTCTCGGCCAGTGAGCTACGATCCTTCAGTCTAGACCTCGAATCTTGCTCCGTAGCGAATCCCAACTGTGGTTGCGCAATAGTTTTGCATAACAGCGTTATTAAACTTTCGACCCGTTCCATAAGGATCCCGTATCACCCAGGGCTTGGCAAGCTGTTGCAACCAACGCTCTGGTTTATTTATTTTTTGAGCTGCTTTGACTTGATTTGCTCACATTGAGCAACAAAGAGCATGAGTCCAAAGTTTGAACCTCGCGATCTCTTTTCCCTCTCGCTGCCTCTTTACCTCTGCCAGGACGAAAAAAGAGCTGGCTGTATGTGTGTGTATCTCTCACTCTCTCTCTCTCTGTGTGTGTGTTAAACAGCAAAGATTAGCAGCTGTTTGGACAGGTCTCTGTCAGCTCTACCTGGAGATGCCATTGGGGATTGAATCTGGAAACATCTGCTTCCAAGGCAGATGTTCTGCCGCTGAGCTATGCTGCTTCCCCGAACAAGATCCCAGTCCTCATGGTTCTGAATTGTTTTCATATAGGAAGCTGCCGTATAGATAGTTTGACCCACTGGTCCATCTTGCTCAGCGTTGTCTACTCTGATTGGCAGCGGCTCATTCAGGCAGGGGGACGTTCCCAGCCCTGCCTGGAGACGCCGCCGTTGGGCATGCAAGGCAGATGATCTGCCCCTGAGCTACTCATGCAAGATTCTCAGACCTGAGTTCGCTTCAGCCTGAAGGGGACCTTTTCCAGCCTGAGGGCCGCGTTCCCTTCTGCGCAATCTTTGGAGGGCCACGTGCCAATGGTGGGCAGGTCCATAGGCAAAAGTGGGCGGAGCAACAAATGTAAACTCGTATCTTGGTACAGTAAGCTAACCTCTGCACACGTGCGCACACCCTTCTCGGCCCTCCACCCAGGCAAACAAGAGGCACGGTCAGAGTTAAAGGACTCCTCCCAGCCAGGCAAAAACACTCAAGGAAGGTGCGAAACAAGGCCTGCAAGGGGTGTGGCTTGGAAGGGGCATGGCCTGGGATGAGTCCCGGTTACAGCGGCCTAGAGGGCTGCGTTGGGCCTCCAGGCCTGTAGTGTCAAATCTGATCCTAGGAATAGCGCTCGTGTGATTTTTATTGCTGTATTTTATAAGTAAATCCGTCAACACAAATGCGTCACTTTCTTAGTGGGAAGCGAGGTACAAACTGAATCATCCTAAATCCAATGCTGTGTTTGAATAATTAGTTACAGCAACGCTGTTCACGCTTCCATGCCATATTCGGGTCTGGCCCTCCAGTTGGGCAAAGCATGGGATCTGCCTCAAACAGCAGCTTTTGCGTGTCGTCGAAAGGCAGCAAATGGCCGTTGAATGTATTCTCCTTTGATGGCAGCCCATTTGGGTTTTTAGGCCGCCAAAATGTCGTGGTCTGGCCCAAGCCAGGTTTGGTAGCCAAATCCCCTCCGAAAGGGTTTCCTTATCTCTCTTAAGCCACTAGTCCATGGTGTTAAATCTCATGTCTGTCTGTCTTCCTTTTCCCGACAGACGGATTACATGGGGGAAGTACATGAACTGCGGCCAGACCTGCATTGCCCCCGACTACGTTCTGTGCGACCAGTCCATCCAGAATAAAATGGTGGAGATTATTAAAAAGACACTAAAGGTGAAGGTTTTGAATCGGGCAGCCCTTTGCGGCATTGAAGGAATGTCTCATGTCACTGAGGAAACGTGATGACCATTGATCAGTGGCATCACATTTCTAAGCAGACAACCTGGAACTGTTACGCCATTGCGTTCTGCAGGAATTGATCTGTCTCCGTAGGCAGCACCTCCACTTTGGAACTCCCTGCCCATTGATATTATACAGGGGCCTTCGCTGTCCTGCCTCAAAACCTTTTTTTTTGCTTAAGCAAGCCACCCCAGATACATAAATTGGACACACATTTGAACTTGTAAATTTTATTTTGTAATATACATTTTTAAAATGGCAAGCTTTATTTAAAAAAAAAGTGTAGGCTAACATCTGATCTTAATTGGTAATTTAATGTATATTTATGTAAAACCGCTTAGAGGTTTTGACAGTTAGTATATAAAATCCCGTTAAATGAAATAAATAAATCAGCCTCCAGTGATAATTTCATGCATGGATTTGTTGGAATAACCCTGTTTGACTTCTTAGGCAAGTGATTGTCATGCAACTTACATAAGATACCTACCAGGGAAAGCTGATGAATTAGGGCCAAGTTCTACTCAGAGTAGGCCCACTGAAATTAATGGACCTATGTTAGTTCTATCCATTACTTTCAATGGGTCCACCCTGAATTTAATGTTGGATAGAGCCCAGTATGTACCTCTGTACCCAAAGTTGCTGTCGTATGTTAATTTGTTAAAGAGAATTGATTAAAAAGGGGGGAGGATAACCTCCTCCCCAACCAAACATCCTGGAAGAAGGGAGGGATATAAGTACGACCATTTAAATAAATAAGAGGGTAGTCCTCGTGATTTTACCAAGCCAACATGGTCTCGTTGACTCCTTGCAGGAATTTTACGGCGAGGATATTAAAAAGTCTCCAGACTACGAAAGGATCGTGAATAAGCACCATTTCAGGAGGATCATGGGCCTTTTGGAGGGGCAGAAGATTGCACATGGGGGAGAAGCAGATGAATCCACATGTTTTATAGGTAAAGCTGGAACAGACTAGGGGGCTTGTTTTTAATCAAGCGCGCAGTGTTCCACTGGACACAGCAAAGAGGCAATCGGCATACCTCTTTTGTGTGCAGGCATGGGAGGAATGACCAGGACAGGGTGGATAAAGAATGTACTGTATCTGTGGAGTGCATGATTCAGAAGAGTTTACAGAAGAACTGCAAATGAGGAAGGGCCGTAGCATGCTTTGCATGCAAAAAGGCCTGGGTTCAAGCCCCGGCATCTCCAGAAAGAACCCCTGTCTGAAATCCTGGAGTGCCTCTGCCAGTCAGTGCAGGCAATACTGAGCTAGATGGACCAACCGTCTGATCCTGTATATAAGATAGTTTCCTACGTTTAAGCAATCAGTCGGACCTTTTAACCAGTTGAAAAAAGTGCCCTCGATTAATCAGGCAGAGGATTTTTTTAAAAAGCAAAACCTAATTTTTAATCCAAGTGGGGCATTGCCTTTTCAATTTTCTCACTTATGCTGGAAGGAAAGCCTTTTTTTTTTAAGACAGTCTCTTTTCCAACACATTATGTGTTGTCTAAAAACAAAGCAAGCATTCTCATTGCGGGAGGGCGGCGCTGTCAGAAAGGTGGCGATTTGGCTCAGCAAATAGGCCTCAAGGAGACGCCCCCAAGTGGCCAGAGCTGATAGTGGAGAACCATCCCGGTCAGGCAACCTTAGAAGACTCTACGTGGCCAATCGTTGCTCACCACACTCAGCCGCTGTGGTACAACGCCCTTGTTGTGTAGGATTTGCGTGCTGGAAAATGCCACATGGAGATGAGGGGATTGTAATATATGATGATGAGAGCTTGAGAAGTTTACGTGGAAACCAGCGAGAAAGGACTTGCAGCTCAGTCCTGTGTTACTCGGGAGCGAGTCCTGTTGGATTGAATGGGGCTTAACTCCCAGGGAAGCTTGTACAGGCTTGGCATGAGAATGATAACCAGACAGACTGGTTTGGAGGAGATGTCCTGGATCAACTTGGGGGCGCATTAGATATTTACGTGTCCTGATAATGCATTGTTAATTATATTCTGCCCTACCGATTGGGAGCAGTGACCACAGTGCTATTAAATTAAACATACATGTAACTGGCCAATTGCCAAGAAAATCCAACACGGTCACATTTGACTTCAAAAGACGAAACTTCACAAAAATGAGGGGATTGGTAAAAAGAAAGCTGAAAAACAAAGTCCAGAGGGTCACATCACTCGAAAATGCTTGGAAGTTGTTTAAAAACACTATATTAGAAGCTCAACTGGAGTGCATACCGCAGATCAGAAAAGGTACCGCCAGAGCCAAGAAGATGCCAGCATGGTTAACGAGCAAAGTCAAGGAAGCTCTTAGAGGCAAAAAGTCTTCCTTCAGAAAATGGAAGTCTTGTCCAAATGAAGAAAATAAAAAAGAAGACAAACTCTGGCAAAAGAAATGCAGGAAGACAATAAGGGATGCTAAAAAAGAATTTGAGGAGCACATTGCTAAGAACATAAAAACCAACAACAAAAAATTCTATAAATACATTCAAAGCAGGAGACCATCTAGGGAGACAATTGGACTCTTGGATGATAAGGGAGTCAAAGGTGTACTAAAGAACGATAAGGAGATTGCAGAGAAGCTAAATGAATTCTTTGCATCTGTCTTCACAGTGGAAGATATAGGGCAGATCCCTGAACCTGAACTAACATTTGCAGGAAGGGATTCTGAGGAACTGAGACAAATAGTGGTAACGAGAGAGGAAGTTCTAAGCTTAATGGACAATATAAAAACTGACAAATCACCGGGCCCGGATGGCATCCACCCGAGAGTTCTCAAAGAACTCAAAGGTGAAATTGCTGATCTGCTAACTAAAATATGTAACTTGTCCCTCGGGTCCTCCTCCGTGCCTGAGGACTGGAAAGTGGCAAATGTAACGCCAATCTTCAAAAAGGGATCCAGAGGGGATCCCGGAAATTACAGGCCAGTTAGCTTAACTTCTGTCCCTGGAAAACTGGTAGAAAGTATGATTAAAGCTAGATTAACTAAGCACATAGAAGAACAAGCCTTGCTGAAGCAGAGCCAGCATGGCTTCTGCAAGGGAAAGTCCTGTCTCAGTAACCTATTAGAATTCTTTGAGAGTGTCAACAAGCATATAGATAGAGGTGATCCAGTGGACATAGTGTACTTAGACTTTCAAAAAGCGTTTGACAAGGTACCTCACCAAAGGCTTCTGAGGAAGCTTAGCAGTCATGGAATAAGAGGAGAGGTCCTCGTGTGGATAAGGAATTGGTTAAGAAGCAGAAAGCAGAGAGTCGGAATAAACGGACAGTTCTCCCAATGGAGGGCTGTAGAAAGTGGAGTCCCTCAAGGATCGGTATTGGGACCTGTACTTTTCAACTTGTTCATTAATGACCTAGGATTAGGAGTGAGCAGTGAAGTGGCCAAGTTTGCTGACGACACTAAATTGTTCAGGGTTGTTAAAACAAAAAGGGATTGCGAAGAGCTCCAAAAAGATCTCTCCAAACTGAGTGAATGGGCGGAAAAATGGCAAATGCCATTCAATATAAACAAGTGTAAAATTATGCATATTGGAGCAAAAAATCTTCATTTCACATATACGCTCATGGGGTCTGAACTGGCGGTGACCGACCAGGAGAGAGACCTCGGGGTTGTGGTGGACAGCACGATGAAAATGTCGACCCAGTGTGCGGCAGCTGTGAAAAAGGCAAATTCCATGCTAGCAATAATTAGGAAAGGTATTGAAAATAAAACAGCCGATATCATAATGCCGTTGTATAAATCTATGGTGCGGCCGCATTTGGAATACTGTGTACAGTTCTGGTCGCCTCATCTCAGAAAGGATATTATAGAGTTGGAAAAGGTTCAGAAGAGGGCAACCAGAATGATCAAGGGGATGGAGCGACTCCCTTACGAGGAAAGGTTGCAGCATTTGGGGCTTTTTAGTTTAGAGAAAAGGCGGGTCAGAGGAGACATGATAGAAGTGTATAAAATTATGCATGGCATTGAGAAAGTGGATAGAGAAAAGTTCTTCTCCCTCTCTCATAATACTAGAACTCGTGGACATTCAAAGAAGCTGAATGTTGGAAGATTCAGGACAGACAAAAGGAAGTACTTCTTTACTCAGCGCATAGTTAAACTATGGAATTTGCTCCCACAAGATGCAGTAATGGCCATCAGCTTGGATGGCTTTAAAAGAAGATTAGACAAATTCATGGAGGACAGGGCTATCAATGGCTACTAGCCATGATGGCTGTGCTCTGCCACCCTAGTCAGAGGCAGCATGCTTCTGAAAACCAGTTGCCGGAAGCCTCAGGAGGGGAGAGTGTTCTTGCACTCGGGTCCTGCTTGCGGGCTTCCCCCAGGCACCTGGTTGCCCACTGTGAGAACAGGATGCTGGACTAGATGGGCCACTGGCCTGATCCAGCAGGCTCTTCTTATGTTCTTATGTTCTTACCTGATAAGATCCCAGGGTCCTTCCCAGGGCCAGTCACTGCTCTATAAGCAGAGCCCCTGCTCTGCATGCAGAGGGTCCCAGGTTGACCCCTGACCTCTCCAGTTTAAGAGATCAGGTTGTTGCAGGTGATGGAGGAGGTGCCCTCTCTGCCTGAGATGAGACTGGGGTCGGGAGACAAAAGAATCCGGCTTGGTCTAAGACTGGCTCTTACTCTCCATTGGCCTCAGTGTACGAGCAAATAGATGGGTTGACTACTTCAGGGTTCCAGAGCGAGTGACCCAATGGTTTGACAAAGGCCCTGCTCGGTCCTTGCAGGTGCCCGTCCTGTTCCCTCTGTTTGTTAACCTCCCCATCCTCGATTCATCTCTTCCTAGCGCCAACGATCCTGACGGACGTCAGCCCAGATGCCAAGGTCATGCAGGAGGAGATTTTCGGCCCCGTTCTTCCCATTGTCACCGTGAAGGGCGTGGATGACGCCATTCGGTTAATCAACCAGCGGGAGAAGCCCCTCGCCCTTTACGTCTTTGCTAACAACAAGAAGGTACTGCTTTGCACTCAGGACGGAGCTTCCTGGGGTCAAATCCCGGAGGCCCTGAACCACTTCTAGGCTAGGTCACTTGGATCCAAACTGGGTTTAAGTCTATCGTTATCAGAAGAGCCTCGCTGCTGCTGGATCAGGCCAGAGGGGGCCCATCTAGCCCAGCATATTGTTCTCATAGTGGTCATCCAGATTCCTCTTCCGGGAAGCCCACAAGCAGGACCTGAGCACGGCATTGTCATCCTCTCCTGTGGTTTCCAGCAGCTGGTATTCAGAGACATACTGCCTCCGACAGTGGAGGTAGAATATATCCATCATGGTTCATAACTGTCAATAGCCTTATCCTCCGTGAATTTGTCTAATCCTCTTTTGAAGCCATGTATTTTTTTTTCTTTATCCCATTCTGTCTCTGTACTGGATTTGAAACTGTTTTTACATGTGGAATTGTTTGTATATATGGAATTGTTTTTATTACCTATGGCTTTTCCGGCAAAATCGCTTTGAGCGATTTTATGGGAAGCGACTCATAAACAGAATCAAAGAAAAATTTTTTATTATAATTTATTTCATTTGTGAGTTGCTTCGTACGAAGCCTCTCATAGCGATTTCACGATACGATAAGAACCCATATTAAACAATTACATCTGTAAAACAATCAACAGCTATTACATATATGAAAACAACTTCAGTTCCAACATAACCGACCAGGATTAAAAAAAAAAAAATCTCCACTTGGAAGGCTTGTTGAAAGAGGAACATCTTTAACAGGCACCCAAAAGGCAACATGGATGGTACTTGTTTTTGATATGTAAGGGGAGGGAATTCCACAAGGTTGGTGCCACCACACTAAAGGTCCTTTCCTTATGTTGTGCGGAACGGACCTCCTGATAAGATGGTGTCTGCAGGAGGCCCTCACCTGCAGAGTGCAGTGATCGATTGGGTATATAAGGGATAAGACGGTCTTTCACGTATCCTGGTCCCAAGCTGTATAGGGCTTTGTGCACCAAAACCAACAACCTGAACTTAGACAGCAAGATTCTAAGTGGATTACAAGCTATTGGTAGATAAAGGCTTTTACCTGAATGTTCAAGATAGCCGCCATGATGTATCTGGAGGAAGTGGTTCCTATCAGAAATTGAAAGCTATAGCAATGGGTAGCATGCAGGAAAAATGTGGCACTTTTGTCCAGAAAAAGTCCACGTCTATTGGCTGCGCTGCCTGACTCCTGTAACGTCAGGGTCAGAGAGGCCTCCTTCAAGGGACAGGTTGTGAAGCCTGCCGTTGTGGCAGTTATCGTGTTCATTTCCTGTTACAGTAACAGGAACCAAAATAGCTTCCAAAAATATAGTCGAGGTGTCCTTTATTCTGTCCTGGCCAGTTAATCAACCCCGAGTGAGTTGATTAATCTGTTGGTTGAGCTGAGTGGAGCTTGCGGTCTCATTCCTCTCTGTTTTTTGTCTTCTTACCCAAGGTAATCAAAAAGATGATTGCGGAGACGTCCAGTGGTGGTGTGACAGCCAATGACGTCCTCATGCACTTCAGTGTTTCAGGATTGCCATTTGGAGGCGTCGGTGAGTTGATAGCCCCCTTGGGGGGTGCCAGGATGGTGGTGGTGGAGGTGGCAGCTATGGGATTTCTTAAGGTCCTCTCTGGCAGATTTTTCTAAACTAGGATGAATTTTGTCTTCTGCCTTAAACTCATTTGGTGCAAGATTGCAATTTGGGGATGCTCAGGATCCATCTGCACTATGCATTTAAAGCAGTATTATCCTCCTTTGAGGAAGGGCTGTCGCTCAGTGGCAGAGCATCTGCCTTGCATGCGGAAGGTCCCAGGTTCAATCCCGGACATCTCCAGACAGGGCTGGGAAGGCCCCCTGCCGGAAACCCTGGAGAGCCGCTTCTGCCAGTCAGTGCAGGCAGTCCTGAGCTAGTTGGACCAAGGGTCTGACTCAGTATAAGGCGGCTTCCTCTGTCCTGTCATGGCTTCCCCCAAAGACTCCTGGGAAGTGGAGTTTGTGAAGGGTGCTGAGGCCACTATTCCCCTCACAGAGCTACAATTCCCAGAGTGGTTTAACAATCAGTCCTGATTCCCATAGTGGGTAGTGTCTGACTTAAGTTCTTAACTTAAGTCCCTGGATTTCAGTGGGTTTACTCTCAGTAGGACTTGGACCGGATAGTTGGATTTACCCCATTGTTAATTGTTTGAAAGTGAGTAATCTTTTGCGGAACTGTTGGTTAATTGTTTGAGGACTAGTGACATTTTCCTGCTTGACTTCTACCCATTATATTTAATTTCAGTTTTTCATTGCCATCATCATCATTAAATAATAATTGGTTATATTCAACTTAGTCTTACTCAGAGTAAGCCCATTGAAATCAATGGACTAAGTTGCTAACTGAAATCCATTGCTTTTGGTGGGTCTCCTCTCAATAGGACTTAGATGGATTCAACCCAGTGTTTATTGTTTGAGTGTGACTTTTTTTTGCCAAGTTATATGGTAATTGTTTGAGAGCTAGCAACTTCTTTTTTGTTTTTACCAATCTGTATATTAATTCTTTGAGGGCTAGTAACTTTTTTGACAGATCTGTATGTTAATACTTTGAGGGCTAGTATCTTATTTTTGACAGAACTGCAAGTTAATTCTTTGAGGGCTAGTAACTTTTTTGACAGATCTGTAAATACTTTGAGGGCTAGTATCTTATTTTTGACAGAACTGCAGGTTAATTCTTTGAGGGCTAGTCGCTTTTTTTGACAGATCTGTATGTTATTTCATTGAGGGCTTGTAACTTTTTTTTTTTTGAGAGAGATCTGTAAATGTTTGAAGAGCTAGTAACCTTTTTTGCAGATCAGTTTGTCTGGCTTTTTTTCTCCCTCAGGATGCATTTTGTCTGTCTTGTTGCTTCAGCGAGGTCTGATTAAGTGGATCAACCCTTGCCCACTGCTTAACCGTTCTTGCTGTTGATACCCACCCCCCAGGTAACAGCGGGATGGGGTCCTACCACGGCCGGTACAGCTTCGAGACCTTCTCCCACCGGCGCTCCTGCCTCATCCGGACCTTCAAGATGGAAGGTTTCAACAACATCCGCTACCCGCCTGCATGCCGGAAGAAGCTGGACTGGGCCAAGTTCTTGTTCTTGACGCACTTCAGCAAACGCAAAATTGGGCTTGCCACACTCGCCCTCCTGGGGGTCCTGGTGGCCATTGTGGTCAAGGTGAGCCTTGCTTCTAGGGCTTAAGTTAGCCATCCTTGCTGGGGCTCTGTTTGGAAAGAAGTGGGGCAGGGTAGCCTTCTTCAACCCCTGAAAGGGCTCTCTCCTCACACCAAAGAGGGCAAAGACTTGTCTTCTGCTGGCCGGGAGGGCAGATCTAATGAGTTAAAGGAGGGTGGATTTTGGTGGAACATGCTATAGGAGTAACATCTTAATGGTAAGAGCAGCTCAACAATGGGACCCAGTTTCCCAGAGTGGGGGGTGGACTCTCCCTCACTTGGAGGGTCTTCCAGCAGAGTCTCTACCATCGTCTGTTCCTGGGGCCAGTGATGGCTGGTGCACGTTGGGTCTGGAAGGGCGCGAGTCAGGGAGGCCAACAGTAGGCGGGGCCTGAGCCCCTGACAGGCAAGGCCAGAGCCAATGGCAGGCAGAGCCATCCCCTGGAGCTGTTTGTCAGTAAGAAGGCAGGCAGGCAGGAGTTGGCTTAGGTTGGTTGGTGGGGCTGTGTCCTTTCCTCCCCAACGAGCCTCCGCTGTTGTTTTAGGGCTTTGATGGATGCTTTATTTTATCTTATTTGACTTCTGCATGGCTCTGTGGCTTGTGCAAAGCAGGGAGGTACATAAAGTATTCAAATACTGTAATTGTGTGAGAGACGGGGGGGGGAGTGAGCCAGTCGCCCCAGGTGAGACACGGGGGTCGCTGAGACCATTTGGTTGTTTCAATCGATCGAATGTCCCATTTTCTTTAGGGATTTGGCTGAATTGGAAACTCTCATTATTGCTTTCACTACAGTTTAGCTTTACGTTGATTGACGATGGAGCACTTAAAGTTGGGGGTGTGGGTGATGCTGGACCTACTCCAGAGTAGACCCATTGAAGTTAATAGACATGAGGCTTGTTAAATTTTAATGGATGTAGTCTGAGTAGGACTTAACTTGACTACAACTGCTTGTTTTTACAGCTCCGGTAATATTGGGGTTGCATCCAGTGTTAACCCTACTCGGTTAAATGGACGGACATGATTAAGTTAAGCCTATTGTTTTCAATGGGTGTACTCTGAATAGGACTCGGTTGGTTACACAATCCTCTCTATATTGCTCTCTTTTTTCGGTATAATTTTTAGAATTATCTCTGGGATGGAAAATATTCAACGAAGAACGGGTTAGAAGTACACAGAAATGAAAAAATAAATTCAGCCCTACAGAGCCCCTTCTGATTCTCTGAACTGTAGTCTCCCAGCCCCAGCACTGCCTTAAACCAGTTTTTTCTCTTGGCCAACGCTGCCCATAAGGCGGTGGGCAGGAGGGGGCAGGAGAGCCAGTGTCCCCAGACTTAGTCCCCAGACTTAGTCCCCAGACTTAGTCCCCAGACTTAGTCCCCAGACTTAGTCCCCAGACTTAGTCCCCAGACTTAGTCCCCAGACTAAGTCCCCAGACTTAGTTGGACAACAGCTCCCAGAATTCCCCAGACAGTTGGCCATGTCGGCTGGTGGGAGCTGAAGACCAGCGATGCCCGGAGGGGCCACACAGGTTCTCCCCAGCCCGGCCCATACAGAGTGTTCAACACAAGTCCAGCCTTTCTTAAGCTGATGTAAGAGGGGCCGTGTCATTCTCATTTCCTTCTGGTTCTCTCCAGAACCGCCGGGCCGTGCTAAGGGTTAAGGCCCTGCTGGCTGCTTTGGCCTCACACAGAATGTGGAGCCCTGGTAGGAGTTGATGAGACCCATATGCAAAGCCGGCGCGATTCAGGGGAGGTAGGAGCTGCCTTTTCCACGATTCCATGCCCATGGGGGTTTCCTGCCTGTGGCTGCACAGTTGTGAGTCACGCTTGTGAAGACGGCAAGCGCTCAGTTCTGTAACTTGACAGCGCAGGGGAAAGAGTCTAGCGGACGGACGCGGAAGCCCAGTGATCCTCTAGATGTTGCTGGGCTACATCTCATCATTCCCCTGGCCAGCGGTCCTTTTGGCTGATAGGGCTGATGGGAGGTGGAGCCCAGCAATGCATCTGTGAGGCCTAGGGGTGTAAACCAAATCAGATCATTCGTTATTACTGTCCAAGACCATCATTAGGGTGTAATAGTCCAGGGGTGTAGTCATCCAGGGTCTTGTGTGTGTGTGTGTCTTTGACGCCTTACTTTTTTGGGAGCCAGGTCCCAGCAGGGTTCCTATGTCTCCAGCGTCCTGCGAGCCAATCAGCAAGAATGGGGAGCATGTTAGCCAGCTACGTCATCAAGCAGTTGGGTGGCGGCAGGAGATAAACGTGTAGACGCTGAATTGAGTGATTCAAGCAGTGTCTCTTGACAGTGAGAAGGGACAGTCAAATGGTGACCAGTGACAGGGAAGCAGAAAGCAGCATTCAAGCCTGGCCAGATTCTTCTATAATCTTAGAACGAGACGTGGCTGTGATGGGCCACGGCTGTAACTATTATGAAGGGACCTGCACTTCTGAATTTGCCACTACACTACTAGTAAGGCCACAGACTCCTCACGTCTGGTTTAGCGGCACCTTGGAGACTAGCAGATTTCTTGTGCCATCAGCTTTCACGGACTAGAGTCCTCTTTGCGACAAGTCCTCTGTTGGCAAGTGCATGCCTGCCTTATAACAAAAGATCGCATTTGCTCTTTTGCTTTGCATCCAGGAGCCGATCAGAAACTTCTTTATCAATATGTGGCTTTCAATAATACGCTGACAAGCTTCCTCCTCAGTATAGCTGCTTGTCGGTTTTGATGCGTTTCCGTAGCCATCGTTTGCTAGAAAGACCTTTCTCTGCCTGGGTAGACAGGCGTTGCTAATCAGAGGAGGTGGTACTGGACTACACAGGCCAGTGGCACACCTCGATTTAAGGCCACTTCGGACATTCCCGTACGAATAGTGTTAAATTCCTTATTTTTAAAAAAATGAAAACTAGTCGCAAAGGCTAACAATGTTCAATTCTCTCTCTTTTCCAGGTAGTATTTTTCTGAGTCCAAGGTTCACTGACGCCATTAATGGAACGAGCTGTATCGTACAAGCCGTGCTTGCGGGGATATGGTTGTTGCTCAAATACACTTGCAAGTTTTACTGTTTCTTATTAATGGTTAAGCAGACAGTTGATTAATGACACGCCACCTCTAAAGGAGTCTGAATGCTGTCTGCCACCTTCCACTGCAAATAAGGGTTAGTACAGGGGACGGGGGCAGAGAGGGGTGGCGGCATCCAGATCTCTCCTCATTCACTTAAAGGGGCCAGAATTTAAGCGGTGAAATGGCAAAACCAGAAAAGCATCGTCAATATTCTTCCTGCTGTTTCTGGAGGGTGTTTTACCAAAACAAAGCCAATGTCCCAGAGTAATTTTTTTTAAATGTGCTTGCTCTGTGCCGCAGTGGATACACCAATCCGTCTCGCCTCTTTGGGTTGGGTACCTTGAAAATAATAATGAATGTAATTATTACTAATAAATGAGGGCTTGAAATATTTAAAAGGCAGCCCCAAACCAGAAGGTTTTATTTCCTATATAGCTGCACAGCAGGCACAAAAACAATGATTTTTTTAAAGAGCAATCAGTAATGGGATGTTGGTTTCAAAAATCTTAATATAAAAGTAATGGACACTGAGCTCCCCCCCCCCCGGACCTGTTGCAGCGACGACATTGCTTATTCACTGTTGCTTTTCCTTAGTAACAAACGTGATCGCAGTAAGTTTTGCCCTCCTAAACCATTCCTCTACCCCTTGCCTTCCCGGAGTTGTGCACGCACGCATGTTACAAGTTCCTGTTCCCTCATGGGTTGTGGTGCACAAGATGCGCAGGCTCTCAGAAGGTTATTGGCAGATGGCCCGTGGCTCAAGGAAAGGGTGCTGTGCGAGAGCCAGTTGTTTTTCCATCCGACCGTGTGCCAAAGGGCCTTCCTTGATAGCTGGGGCGGAGAACCTTGTGGCCCTCATCATTTCTGGCCATGGACCACATGGGCTGCTGGGGGTTGTAATCTGGAATGCCACAAGTTCCCTGCCTCTGCTCTAGAGCAGATAAGGGGACCCTGCGGCCCTTCAGAGGTTGCTGAACTACAATCCCCATCATCCATGGCCTTTGGCGCTGTTGGGAGTTGAACATCCAGAGGACCACAGATGAGCCACCTGTGGCTTTATGGATTGATCTGTGATTTGGCTTGCAAAGTAACATCAGCCAGCCGGCAGCCTTAGCCTGGGCTCATGCAACTGATTTCCGGCTGCAATCCTTTGCACCAGGGTGGGGACCATCTCCCCTCCCCAAGTGCCAGCAACCAGCATGGCCGACAGTCAAGGAGGCTGGGAGTTGCAGCTTGGCGACATCTCCGCTCCTGATCTAGACACCTGGGAGTAAGGCCCATTGGAACCAGCGGGGCTTACTTCTGTCGGGGTGTGTAGGATTGTGCTGCAAGGGGATTGTTCCCCTTTTTTCACGTGGTTTTGAAGATCTGTGATGACTCCAGTCTTCCAGAACCTGCATTTCGGTGACACAAGTGTTGCAAAAGAGAAGTTTTTTTTTTTAAGGGTTTCTAAGGTGCGTGTGTGATTTTAATTCCACCTCCACTGACATTGGTGCCTCCCAGGTGCCGTGGACTACAGTTCCCATCAGCCCCTGCCAGCCATGTTAGCACCGGTGTTAGCGGAGGCTGATCGAATTCATTGCGACTCACTCGTCTCATTATGCGGGCAGGCAAATCAAACTCGACAGGCATGACCTGTGTGTGCTAATCTAATCCTTTCTTAAAGCATCTGTTCTTTTTTTAAAAAATAAACACTTATTAAATAAAGTATTTTAGATGCCGATAATATAAAGAACTGACACAAGTTTAGAAAGGTTACCAAAAGACTGTTTATGGAAAGATGATTTATATATCTCCCTTTACATTTAATGAACGTGGGTATATAGACTTAAAACTTGCACACAGCGCATATGCTGGAAATAAAACATGATTAAGTTCGAGAGCGAGTTGAAGCTTTTTTTTAGTTGCTCAAATGTAAGAGTTTATCCTGATTTCGCACCACCTATTGCCTGCATTGTTGACATTGCCATTTTGTTTTCGGGGCTCTTGAGGTTGCATCCACCGTTGGTCGTACTCCAGAGTAGACCCGTTGACATGAATGGGTGTGACTAACTTAGGTCCAATACTTTCAATGGATCTCTTCTTGAGTAGATGGTAGTTGGATAAAGACCTTACTTTGCAAAGCGTAGTTTTGGCACTGGTACCCTCTGGATGTTGTTGGAATCGAACTCGCATCAGCCTCCATCCAGCACTGCACAGTGGCCAGGGACGATGGGAGTTGCTGTCAAGCAACATCTGGAGGGCACCATCTTGGCTATCCCTGCTCTAAGCCAGTGCCGCTTTTCCGCTGTCAAGTCCTGGCTTCAAATCCTGACAGCACTTGCTGACTGATGTCCAACACAGGTCCCATCTCAGATCTCCTGCGACCTGTTTCTTGCTTCGAGTCAAACGGGACCTTTCCTTTCTCCTCACTGGCCCACCAAAGGGGGGCGGGGGAGAAAGACTAGTCTTTAACAGTGAAGAACCGAATCGTGACACCTATAGCCAGGATGGCCACGGCAGCTCCGAGAGCCAATCCCCGCTGCAGGATCAGCTGCTTTGTGGTCAGGACTTTGCCAACAGTGGTGAGGATTGGCGGAGTCTCATCCTGGAGCTGAATGTGGTAGGTTGGCCCGTCTGTTTTGGTGAAGCTGAGGAGGACAGCTCCATTCTGGGTATCTGTCTGTCCTGTAGCACACAAAAAGTGGAGAGAGGGGGACCATTAGCTCGTTTTTTGGGCTTACGCTTGGGGTCTCTGGTTTGCTACTGTGAGAACAGGATGCTGGACTAGATGAGCCCTCTTTGGCCTGAGGGCTGTTCTTGTGGAGCAGCCTTTCCCAACCAGTGTGCCTCCAGATGTTGTTGGACCACAACTCCCATCAGCCTCAGCCAGCATCTGGAGGCACACTGGTTGGGAAAGGCTGTTCTGGAGGATGAGCTCACAAACAGCTTTTTTAAAAAAATGGGGATGGCTCAACGGAGCCTCCAGGGGCTGGGGCAGTCTATCTCTGATGACAAAATGCTGAGGGCGACAACATTGGAGGCCTGTTCCCTTCATGCCCAGCTTCATTTTAAAGGTTTTTTTAGCGCTCTACCATCTGTTTGCCACCCTGGGCTGCCTTTGGAAGAAAAGAGCAGGATATACTTTTAATAAATAATAAGAAAATAATCTGGCTGGCCACCCTGAGTACAGGATGCTGGACTAGATGGCTCCCCCCTTGGCCTGATCCAGAAGCCGAGCTTTTTACATTCTTTTGTGGCAGTAGGGATAGCTACTGTAATAGCTTTCCAGATGTGGCTGGTTTTGAGCTCCCATCATCCTTCATTAAGTGGCCCTGCAGGCCGGGGGCTGATGGAGTCCCACAAGGTCCAGAGGGCACCACACTGGCCATCTCTGCTTAGAGCCAAAAGAGGAAGAAGTTTGAAAGACAAGCAGAACGAGCATCAGCATTATCTGTTACAGACCAAAAATCCATCAGAGCCAGCTGGACGGATGCCTCTGGAACGCTAGCAAGTGGGGCCTGCAAGACAACAGCCCTGCCCTTGTGTTTATCCTCTGGATATGGTATTTAATGGTATGCTGCCCCTGGAGGTGGAGGTTCTATTAGCTATTATGGGTATTTATTTATTTATTTTGGCAGTACGGGGCATGGATTTTCCTAATCAGTTTTTGAAAGGCAACTCGGCCATTGGCTCATTGAGAAGCAGCAAGTCCCATCCTCTAGTGAGGTTGGGGTTATTGTTTGCATTTAGTTATGCTACCTTTTGGCAATGAAGGAGGGGCGCAGGTTCCCCCCGACCCACTTTAAAGCCTTGCAATTAAAAAGTGGCCATGCTATGATGGTGGTAGATGCCAAGTCTCACTGATCAAACCGACCCACCTTCCATACCAGAAGAGGGAGCCATCTTGACTGGGCCAGAGGCTGAGTTCAAATCCTCCGCCAGGGGCCTCCGGGTCAATCCAGCGCGGTGCCGAGCCTGACGATCAGATCCAGACAGCCCATTAAGGTTGCATTCATGTGGTGAGAGCTGGTTGTAGTGTTTAGTTTTCTAAAACCTCCTTTCGGCACAGCGCAGAGCCATAGCTCAGGAGCAGAGCGCCTGCCTGGCACGCAGGAGGCCGTAGGATCAATCCCTGGCATCTCCAGGTGCGGCAGGGAGAGACTCTGAAGTCCTAGAGCGCTGCTGCCAGTCAGTGTAGACAACACCAAGCTACATGGACCAGTTGTCTGACTCAATATAGGGCAGCTTCCTATGTACAATCCTTGGCAGCAGTTTTCTAATTTTACGTTGGAAGTTCTCAAAGCAACTTACGCGATACGAACAGAAATAACAAGAAGCTATTTTTTTCCATGTAAAAGATACTCTTGCTTCGACATCAAAGGCTGTCACCTTTTCCTTTCCCAAGCCAAACCAGCAAAGCCCCTAAGTCCAGGTGGGTCATTGGTGGCCCCCGACCTCATTTTATACGGACCCCGGCCCACCTCTCAAAGCTGCCCTATTCATCCACCCCATGAAGAGGTCCTTCCCTCCTTTTTAACCTGGGTAGGTCTGCCAGTTCTAATCCAAGGTGGCCTTAAAAGAAGACTAGACGAATTCACAGGAGGAGAAGGCTATCAACGGCTACTAGCCACAATGGCTACGTTCTGCCTCCGCTGTCGGACACAGCGTGCTTCCGAATACCAGTTGCTGGGAACCGCAGGAGGGGAGGGGATGCCAATGAGGCATCCGGTTGGCTGTGGTGAGAACAGGGCGCTGGACTAGACAGGTCCCCTTTCGCCAGATCTAACAGGACTCTACGGCTATTAGGGTAACTATGGGGCAAACTGAACCAGCTCAGATGAGTTGACCCAGAACACCGCCGGCATGCAGCCCCCAACAGAGGGAATGTGGCCACCAGGAGAAACGAAGCTGCTCATCCCTTGCCCCTAAAGCAGTGCTCCCTACCTCGTCAGCGGCCTGCTTCCAGTTCATCCGGACGATGTAAGTTATGGAACACAGACAAGGGATGATGGCACAGATCAGCATCCCCAGCCAAAGTCCTGAGGGGGGAAAAAGGAGATAAGCCTCATGAAGGGGGAACAGGGACCCCCCACCGACACATCTCTTTCTCTGAGCTCTAGCAATCCTCCTCCTCACCCGGAACTATACTAGCCCTACACTTCCACTTCTCCAGTTCTGGAATGCTCCTCTGTCCGAGGATTGCCAGCTGACCAAAAATCCGCTCTGCTCTTGTGCCTGCAACATGCAGATCAAACTCCTTCAAACGTGCAGGAGCCAGTTTGGGGGGAGAAAATGAAGTTGACATCTATATTGCGGTCTGCTAAAGGAAAGGATGCCTCTGGCCTGAGTAAATCTCATTGGAGCTCACTAGGGAGACGGGCCGTAGCTCAGTGGTAGAGAAGCTATGTTGCATGCAGAAGGTCCCCGGTTCAACCCCCAACAACATCTCCAGGTACGGGCTGGGAATGTCCGCCTGTCTGAAAACCTGGAGAGCTGCTGCCAGTCAGTGTAGACAATACTGAACTAAGTGGACCAATGGTCTGACTCGGTATAAGATGGCTTCCTAAGTTCTGTGTTAAAAGCATTAAAATGTCCTCCAAGCTCCAATACCTATAATTCCCATTTTGGCCACAAAAACCAACACGATTGCCACGGGCAAGCCCACGGCGTAGTAGCCCACGGCGTTGAAAACAGCACCAAGCTTCTGCTTTCCGGTCCCACGTAGGACCCCGCTGGTTGTGCACTGCAAAAGAGAGAGGAAAGGGAGGGAATTAATTTACTCTCCAGGTGATGTAAGGTTTAACTCAAGTCCAGTCCAAGTTCGGCTGGACGGCTGTAACGCTCACTATGTCACACGTCAACATAAAAACATTAGAACTTTGGTACACACCATCAGGACACTATATGTGACATTTTTAAAACAACAACAACACCCCAATTCACCCAGTTTCAAGTGGGGCCATGGGGGTGGCTTGCAAAATTTATGGCCATGGGGGTGGCTTGCAAAATTTATTGCCAAGAGGTAACAAAGGCCAAAAAAATCAGAATGAAAGCAGGTGAACATGTTCAGGTCATAATTATCAGTTTCAAGTTCAAACATCTCTTTGGCAGGGGCGGGCAACGTGGCACCTCCAGATGTTGGGGGACCTCCAGCTCCCATCAGCCCCAGCCAGCTTGGCCAATGGTCAGGGATGATGGGAATTAGAGCCCCAAACAGGGACAGCCAACATGGTGCCCTCCCAATCTTGCTGGACGCCAGCTCATTAGACTGAGCGAGGCCATTGCTCCGTCTAGCTCAGCATTGTCTACACTGGCTGGCAGCAGCTCTCCAGAGTTTCAGACCAAAGTCTCTCCCAACCCTACCTATGGATGCCTTTGGGGCACTGCTGCGGGCAAAGCAGACGCTCTATCACTGAGCTACGGCCCGTCCCCTTAAACTATTAATCTGCGCAGCAATCAATCCCTGCCCTGTTATTCTGACTGGAGACGTGCCAGAAGTGAGCCCTGAGTTCGAATGAAACGGGAGAGACCCGCCCACCCAGCCGCCATTTTTCTTTCACAGATCTACTCACGCAATGAGCTTCAAAGAGGTGGAAGGCGATGTAGACCGGCATGACCCACGCTACCAGTTCAACGACCTCTCTGCTTACAGAGACAAAAAAGATGATCAAAAGGGGTGGTTATATTCTAAGGGACCGCCTGCCTTTCTGGGTCAGCTGATCTAGGCAGATCAATGTGCCAGAGATGCTACACTAGTTGCCATGCCCCTTCCCCCCAAAAAAACCCTGGGGTGGGGAACATCCGTGGCCTCCCAGATGTGGTTGGACTCCCATCATCCCCAGGAGTCAGGGGTGAGGATGGGACGTACCAGTCAACATCTCTCCAGGGGTGAAGCAGGGGTCTGGCCTGGGGGGAGTTCCGAGGGCCAGACAGAGAGGCCCTGAGGCCTGGGGTTTTCCACTCTACCAAAATGTCTTGGGCCGGCCCCAGCTAGGAGAGATTCCACCTTCATCTGAACTAGACTGCAGGAGATGCTTAGTCCGGGGTCATTTTTGTACCTAAGCAATTTGTCAAATCAAGGAAATTTCTTTCTTTTTTTTTAAGGGGCCAGCCCTTAAACTAGGTTCTAACTGCTTGGGGGGGGGAATTCCCCCAATCTGCATTTTATCTGTGACATTCTTATGTTGTGGCTATGGATATAACTGGTGGACTCTCAAAACTTAGGGGGGAACTTTAATAAGTCGCCATTTCCCACCTTCTGCCTCAACCAGCTTATCCCCTATGCACCCATGCAATACAGGGACAAAAACAGTGGACTTCCTTACAGGGTTGTTGTATGCCAGGGGAAGGGAACCTTTTTGGGCCCAAGGACCGCATTTCCTCCCAGACAACCTTCCGAGGGCCACTTGCCCTCGGTGTTTTGTCTGTGGCTTTATACCATGTATCCCCAGTCTTTTTGGAGTCAGGAGCACATTTGGAAATCTAAGGAACTGTTGCAGGCGCCACAATACACCCATTTCACAGAAGAAACAAATGGCATTCCTCGGAACACCCCCCCTCCAAACAGGCAAAACATCTCTGCACACCCCAAAACAAATAAAATGCA
Source organism: Rhineura floridana (assembly GCF_030035675.1). Classification (NCBI taxonomy): domain Eukaryota; kingdom Metazoa; phylum Chordata; class Lepidosauria; order Squamata; family Rhineuridae; genus Rhineura; species Rhineura floridana. The sequence continues at coordinate 17,268,037 of NC_084500.1, read as the reverse complement.
GACAGCGAACGAAGACCCTTCAAAGGTGAGCCCAACAAACAAAGGTGCTGTGAGCTGCTTTGGGTCACATTGGCAAGGAAAACAACTCATAAACAATCATAATAATCCCTCCCAACAACAAAAAGTCCCCTTTTTAAAAGAAAAAAAAAGAAGACGTTACAAACTGAGAGGGATCGAGGGCCTTGCACACATACATTCACACACTTTTATATCCCACCTTTTTCTCCATGGAGCTCAAATCGGCGTGCATGGGTCTCCCCCTCTTCCCCATTTTATCCTCACAACAACCCTACAACGTAGGCCAGGCTGAGAAAGCGAGATAGTGACTGGCCCAAAGTGAGCTTCATGGCTGAGTGGACATTTGAGCCCTGGCCTTTCAGGTCTCAGTCTGACACTCTAACCACTGCACCATGCTTGCAGGTATTGCCCGAGAGTGTTGAGATGCCCACTGGCACCATGTTGGGGACCCCTGATTGCTGCTATTGTTCAAGCCACTGAAGAAGTTAAGGGGAAGCTGCAGAAAAGGTCAAGGTATGTATATTTTAAATAAATGGGCAAAAGTGAATAGAGGTTATGTAGGTGACAGCACTTTGCATTGACCCCTTGCATATTGTTATAATCCAGACAAGGATGACTCACTCATCGCTGGTAAATATGTAAGCCAGGACGTCCTTTGTGGCTGCCAACAGTGTGCCCATCATCAGGAAGAATAAACCTGGGAAATATAAGAGAGACAGAGAGAGCGTGATTGCATCGTCATCAGCAATCCCGGTGAGTGAAGCACAACTCCCGCTTTGAAAAAGGGCTAATATGTAACCTCAGCCCCCGGTTGGCAACTAGCTCCCCAGCAGGGGCCCTGAGAAGACAAGGGATGGCTTCACATTCTTCACCACAAATGGGCTTCCCAACCTTTTTGTGTCTCTGCGTGTGTGGATTTTGAATGTCGAGAAAGCGCTGCGGGCGCCAGTCACAAAATGGCTGCCGGGGGGGCATGGTATAAGACAAAACGGGAAGCGTTCCAAGGAAGAGTCACAGGTGCATCGGAAGAAGCCTTACAGAGTGAACCAGGCCCGTCTGGCTCAGTATTGTCTACGCTGACAGCCAGCAGCTCTTTAGGCGGGATACTCCCCGCCCTACCTGGAGATGTCTCTGGAGACAGAACCTGAGACCTTCTGCATGCAAAGCAGGGACTCTGGCACTGAGCTACCGCCCTTCCCCAATTCTGTTTACGTGGATTGCAGTCAGGCTGGTAAACACGGTCTCCCTCCCTCCCTCCCTATTTCAAAATCGAGAGGTAGGTTAGGGTGATAGATAGGAACCGGCCCCTGGCATCTCTGGGTAGGCCTGAGAAAAGACCCCGTCTGAAATCCTGGAGTGCTGCTGCCGGTCAGTGCAGACAACACCAAGCCAAAGGGACCAGCGGTGTGACTCTGTACAAGGCAACGTCCTGCGTTTTGTTCCCTCTTGTTGCCCGCTGCAAAATTTCACCGACCTGTGAACAAAATGGAGACCACAAAGGATTTCCTGGCTTCCTCGATGTTCCCGGCCCCTAAGGCGTTGCCCACCAGGACGCTGACGGCGGCGCTGATCCCGAACGGAATCTGAAAAGGGGCGAGAGGACGGCCGCTGCTCAGGTTGGGAGGAGATGCAGCTTTCGACACCCTCCCTAAAGCTCCGGGGATCAAAAAGAGACCCCCCCCCACTGAAAGCACCTTGCTCAAGAGCCCCCCACCCAACGCTCTGGAGCTGACATTTGTCAGAATATACCCATATGTCCTAAAAAGTCTCCCAGGTGATTTACGCAATGCACAGTTCCCTGGTCCTTCGTCCGCTAACATCTAGTAATTTGGGGGAAGGCAAGCCAGTGTGATGTAGTGGTTAGAGTGTCGGACTACGACCTGGGAGACCAGGGTTCGAATCCCCACGTAGCCATGAAGCTCACTGGGTGACCTTGGGCCAGTCACTGCCTCTCAGCCTCAGAGGAAGGCAATGGGAAACCCCCTCTGAATACCGCTTGCCATGAAAACTCTATTTGTAGGGTTGCCATAAGTCAGGATTGACTGGAAGGCAGTCCATTTTTTTCCAAGCTCTTACCATGTAAGCAATAGTGGCCACCTCGTAAATGATGGACTGGACTGACAGCTCCAGGACACCGAGAAGACCTGAGGGAGGGGAGAGAGGGCGTCATTTAGGGAGAGCTGGTTTGGGCGTAGGAAGGCTCAAATATACCATGCTTCAGGCCATGCATGCATTCGTCAAAAGGAAGGGTGGGGAATCTCAGGAGCGCGGGCTGAATGTGGCCCTCCAGTCTCTCTCTGGCCCTCGAAACTCTTCCCAGAGAGTTCGCTGCGGTGGACAGACACACACGTCTTTGTAGAGAGCAGGAATTTAAACATGTGACAAAACAGAAGCCGCCATCCTCTTCATCAGTTCAATTCCACCCTTCCACCCAAAGGAGCCCAGGGCACTAAGTTCAAAAATTTTCATTTCCCACCAGCCTCTGAAGTTTTCCAAGGGTTTAACGTCTTATATGGGTGGTTAGATATACGTTAGATACTACTTATGTGTCAAAATAGCTTAACAATATAACTATTTTCTAAGGTTGATGTTTATTTTTCCCCAAAACTGTGGCTTTATTAATTAATTAATCAATCGGTTGATCAATCAATCAATTAAATTTATATCCCATCCTTCTTCTCAAAAGGAGCCCAGGGCAGCAAACAAAAACACTAAAAACACTCTGAAACATCTTAAAAACAAAAGACTTTAAAACATACTAAAACGTTTTTTAAAACATCTAAAAAAAGTAATTCCAAAACAGACCCAGACTAGGATAAGGTCCCTACTTAAAAGGCTTGTTGAAAGAAGAAGGTCTTCAGTAGGTGCTGAAAAAATAACAGAGGTGGCGCCTGTCTGATATTTAAGGGCAGGGAATTCAAAAGGGAAGGTGTCACTACACGAAAGGTTCATTTCGTATGTTGTGCAGAATGGACCTCTTGATAAGATGGCATCTGCAGGAGCTCTCACCTGCAGAGCAAGTGATCAGCTGGGAATATAAGGGGTAAGACCATCTTTCAAGTATCGTGGTCCCAAGCTTTATAGGGCTTTGTACACCAAAACCAACACCTTGAACTTGAACCGGTAGCTAATGGGCAGCCAGTGCAATTCTTGCAGCAGAGGGGTGACATATTGGCGATACCCTGCCCCAGTGAGCAGTTGCGCCGCCGCATTTTGCACCAGCTGCAGCTTCTGGACCAACCTCAAGGGCAGCCCCACATAGAGCTCATGCATTACTCACTGAAGGCTGCATGTTTTAGTATTAAACTGTTTTTAATCATGGTTTTTGTATTGTTGTGACCCACCTCAGGACCTACTGGTGAAGGGTGGGTAATACATTTAATAATATTAATAAACAGTAACATTATTAATTTGTTCTAAAAAAGTAAAAATGTATATATATATATATATATATATATATATATATATATATATATATATATATATATATATATATATTTATGTTACCCAAGTTTTACATTTCACATTTTTAGCCAAAGAATTTTTTTAAAAAATGTGAAAGCAAATATAAGTAAATAAATATAAAATGTCAAGTGCAACAGTTGTCCCTGCCTCAGTGTGTGAGCAGCAACTGGTGCCTCTGTGATGATGTCACCAGCCCAGCGGCGAAAATGCCCGGGTCTGGGCATTCCATCGTTATTGCCACACCCAATTGGGAGTGGCCTAGCTTCTGGCTCCGCCCATCTCCCACTGACACCTTCCCCTCCCCGACTCCCACTGACCTATGAGGAAACTTCCGATTTCGAAGGTCCACCATTCAATACAGGTCATGAGCATGCTGGGAACAGCCAAGGACATAAAGATGTCCCATTCCTGGAGACAGTCGAGGGACCATCCTTTGATGTAGGGAGTGAAAAAAAAACAAAGAAGGAAAACCACAGGCTGAATTTGGATCAGATCTTATGAAGAGACAAGATTTGACGTCCCACATGGCATTTTAATCCCAGATCCAGACATTTAAATCTGTCCAGAGTGCCAAACATTCCTTACGTATATAATTAGTTTTGTGCATAATTGGGAAAGGGAGTGCAGAAGTTACGGGGGCGTTTAGAAAACAGTGACCAGGTACCTCCCCAGGTTTCAGTGTGAAGCTTTTTCCACCGGATGTAGAGAAACAGGGCAATGGCTTGCGAAAATTGTGCGATCGTGTTCGCCCAGGCGGAGCCCCTGGAAAGAATTGGGGGTGGGACCCAAATGAATTAGTGTCACTTTGGCAAAAGGAGTTTGTAAAAATGTTGGAGGAATACAGAGGGAATGGTTACAGAAAAATCTTTTTCAACTGCTTTTGGAATATTAGCCCGTTCGCCAACCTGGTGCTCATGGGCACAGTGGCACCCTTGAGGCCTTCCCCTGGTGCCCACGAAGCCTCTGAGCCCCCCCCTGCAGCTGTTTGGCATGGCCATGAAATAGAACCTACAGGTTTAGATGCAGTCTATCGCTGAATAATCGGTGCTGGGGGTAATCAGCGGGGAAAAGCTGTGGCCTTTGTGTTGCGCTCTTAGGCTTTCCACTGCTTTCTTACCTCACCCCCATGTGGAGTTGATAGAGGAAGATGTAATTTGCGATCAGATTGACAACATTTCCAGCAATCCCGCACAGAACCTCTGGCCAGATGATCCTCTGAAATGAAAGATGATTTTAGCCATCGATTTCTGTGTGAGAGGGCAGGTCTGGTGGTCTGCCAGTTCTTGATGCGATGGTAGGGCATAGAAAGCTGCCTCATATTCTTTTGTGACCAGTCAGGCCACTGGTCTATCTAGCCCAATATTGTCTGCACTGACTGGCAGATGCCGGTGATTGCACATGGGACCTTCGGCAAGCAAAGTGGGCATTCTACTACTGAGCTGCCTTTACTTACTCAACAGGAGAGAGAGCATTTTACCTGGTTCTGCAGGTATCTCATCTGTATCTGATAAATAAATGTTGCCTGTAGAACAAGAGAACATGAATACAACTTGAGATCCGAGAGAAGCCAGGCTGCGCAAACAAATTAGTCTCCCCCCAGCCACGCATTGATCCCCTTTATACCTCGAGGAATCACCCTCTTTTCTCAGGGTTGCCATATTTTTTAAAAAAATAAATGTGCTGACATTGAGCTTTTGACAGGTATCAATCCAACAGGTGGAGCACCTGTGCTTCCATAGACAGGCCCATAGCCAGCCTAAATGTTTTTTTCAGAGGGGGGAGAAAGGGGGAGGCAGAAAAATTTCTGTTATAAACTTATAAGAAAACTTTTAGGGGGCAGCCCCCCTCCAGACATCCCCTGGCTACAAGTCTGCATGTATAGGCAGAGGCAGTGAAATGTTTGACCTGTTGAATCACTCCTGCCTTGCCACCCGTCTAAAAGCACAGGGGACCTGCTGGATATAGAAAAGGGGACAACCCAGTAATATGGACCTCTTATTAACACAGGAATCTGCTTTATATTGAGCCGGAACAATTGGTCCATCTAGCTCAGTATTGTCTACACTGACTGGCAGCAGCTCTCGAAGATGTTTCAGACAGAGGACGTTGCAAGCACCACCTGGAGATACCAAGGACTGAACCTGTAATCTTCTGCATGCCAACTAGAAGCTCCGCCCCTGAGCTACAACTCTTTGCTTAAAAACAACCAAGATTCCAGTCCTCATGGTTCTGAATTAAGGGCTGGTTTAAATAAGAGCGTAGGGAGCTGCCTTATACTATTGGTTCATCTGGCTCAGTATTGTCCACACTAACAGGCAGCAGCTCTCCAGGGCAGGGAGACATTGCCAGCCCTATCTAGAGTCGCTGGGGATTGAACCTTGGACCTTTTCTTATCTGAAGGAGCGCCTCCAGCATCACCAATCATGCTGCCTGACGAGATCAGCCACACAAGACCTTCTCTCGGTCCCACCAGTTAAAACAGCGAGACTGGTGCGGACCTTCGCCATGCCCCGTCCCTGATAGGTTTCCGCCGGGCCTTGAAGACCTGGCTGTTCAGGCAGGCCTATGGGGTCTCTGGGATGGGTTAGTTTTTAAGGTGGTCATTAATTGGAAGAGTGGGGTTTTAGATGAATTGTGATCCGCATTGATTTTATTGTATTTTATTGTATGTTGTACTTCGCCTAGAGTGGCCGTTAATTCGGCCAGATAGGCGACTCAAAAATAAAATTTTATTTTTTTTTATTTTTATTATTTTCTTAAAGCAGGGGCTCTACCACTGATCTACAATCCTTTCCACGCATGGCCTCTTAATGGGCCCCGTTGGGAACAACAAGAAGGTGAATTGGCCAACTCACTGGAAGCGCAGGAATGAAGATCATGACGTAAACTTGTGTGAGTCTGTCGCAAAAAAAAAGGGTAAAGAAATTACACCAAAAACTAACATACTCTGCGGGTGACACTGGTCTCCCTATATTCATTTACCAGCTCCAGATGCCATCCCATCATAGCACCACAAATGCAACTTTCCCCTTCCCCCCCGAAAAAAACCCACTTTTGTTTTCTGACATCACCGAGGTGTACATTTTCCCAAGGAGCCTTGTAAGAGAAGCTGCTGTGACACAGAAAGAACGCAGGTCGCGGCTGCCCCATAACCCATCACTTCAAGGGCACGAGCTGAAGAAAGGCCACTCTAGCTGTAACGGTTTGTACCCAGGAGGACCATAGTGGTTTCATTCCACTCCAAAACCTCCTGCCCCCTCGCTTTAAACGTCCCACTGTCCCTTGCGTTGAGTTAAAGAGGATGGAGATTGTTGCCTCTGGCCTTCCAGCACAGAAACAGCCGGCCAGAGTGCCTGCTTTCAAGGCAGCAACCTCTGCACTCCCTCAAAGGGGCACAATCCCAGCTGCCCAGCCACCAGCTTCTCGGACTGGCCCCTTGTCGAACTCAGCAGGGAGAAGGGTTAGGGTAGAACTAGGATTGGCTGGCTCAGCCTGTCATTGGCTGTGGCTCCGCCTATGGTCAGGCTTCCCTGCCCTCCGCCCCACCAGTTCCAAAGAGGCACCAGCCACCACTGGTGGAAATACGGGCTGGCCTTTTTGACGAGGACGGCGTGGTGAGGGCACCACATGCAACAGCCTCGAGTCTGCAAACCTGCCGGGTTGGAGGCGGGCTGTCGTCCTACCTGGAGACATCTGGGTCCTGCCGGATGAGCAAGAGTAGTTGCTCGGTGTTGACAAAGACCGCCCAGCAAGGGAAGCAGCAAAGCAGCAGGATGAGGATCCCCCGTTGCAGGATGGTGCCCACCCGCTTCATATTCTTGCCTCCATACGTCTGTGGGGAGGGAAGTGTTTTTTTTTAAAAAGGCATAATTGAAGTCCTCCAGCCATCGACACAAAGGTCGCTTACACCAAGATTCAAAATGGTGCACTACTCCAGAATGTTCCTGAAAGAGAGGGCATTGCTTCTGCCGCCCAGGGTTTGGGGGCAGCTTACAGCCCTTCAGGTGTCATTGGACAGCTCCCACTAGCCCCAACATGGCATGGCCGATAGATCGTCAGCGATAATGGGAGTTGTATTGGACAACATCTGGAGGGCCACAGGTTCCCCATCCCGGCTCTAGCCGCTCCCTGTCTGCAAACTAAGCAGAGGGAATGAACGGAGAAATTATTCCCTTTTTTCCTTAGAATATTTGAGATATAGGGGTTACCAGCTCTTCTTGTTCTCAGAGAACAGACATATCCAAACAGCCATTTGCTCTAGGAAGGGGGCAGCACGGGGGAGGAGAGAGATTTGCTTCAGTTTGTATTTGAACGTGAAACGACCAAACTTCACACTTTGCGAACCGAATCACAGCTATCGTGCCAAATTTGCCTGCCTCCAAATTTAGCCATGCACTTCTCCAGTCAAAGGATGCGTACAATCACGTGTATGTGAAAAGTGTCCATCCAAATGTACATATTGGTGAAAATCACACGTAGATGTGAATTACAGGAGGGGGAATTGCTTGCAAAAACGTGGGACAAATTGCTGACAAGTTTCTTGGGAGGATTTTTTAAAAAAAAAAAAATCACATGCAGATGCTGAAATGTGGAGAACTGAATTTAAGGCTGGAAAAATGAGGAACTGAAACACAGATTCATCCATCGCTAATCTGTATTATCACATCTGCACCATACATTTAAAGCACTCTTATACCACTTTTAACACTCCTGATTCCCCCCTCAATGTAACATGGGAACTGTAGTTTGTTAAGGGTGCTGAGTGTTGTTAGGAAACCCCTCACAGAACTACAGTTCCCAGCACCTTTAACAAACTAGTTCCCAGGATTCCTTGGAGGGAGGGGAAGTCATGACTGTTAAAAGTAGTACAAAAGTGCTTTAAATGTCTGGTGTGGAAAAGCCGAAGAATTGCTGGGCTAAGAGGATCGACCGGGTCCCTCTGCACTCCGTGGCTGTCTAACAAACACAACTGCTAACATTTCCAAGAAGGCCATTGCTCTTTGCATGTTTCACATCCCCAAAAATGCAGGCGCGCAATAGGAGCAAACCACTACTCACCTGGGATATTAATGTATCACAGGCGGAAGACAAGCCAAAGCCAACAGAGATGCCTGTCACGTTTATAACCTGGGAAGCGTTGGAGAGAGAGATGGACAGACAGACAGACAAACCAAGGGGATAATGTTGAATGTAGGAAAAGATAGGACATTCATGTGATCTGGGGTCTGCCGCTAAAAATAAAACAAGATTCCAGTCCTCATGGTTCTGAATTAATGGATGATTTAAATAGGAATCTGCCTTGTATCGAGTCAGACCATTGATCTGACCATGTCCATCTAGCTTAGTATTGCCTGAACTGACTGGCAGTGCCTCTCCATTGTTTCAGAGAGGAGTTTTTCCCTGGGCCTACCTGGAAATGGAACCTGGGATCTTGTGGCCACAAAGCAGGTGCTCTGTCATTGATCTACAGCCCTGCCCCAAAGTTAACGGACAATTCGTTATCCCCTTGAAGTGTGCGAAAGACCACCAACAGCCCTCTTTTGACAGAGTAAGCTGCCTCCTGTTTCCCTCTGAATGAGTCACCGTTCACAACATGCCTCATCCAGAGATGCAACAAGGAACCTCTGCAGAGGGCCAGGGACATTTTTAAAAAATACTTACGAAACACAACACTCACCGCAATGGCAAGGGTGACGGAAGCCAGCTCAACCTTGCCAAGATGGCCACAGAATATTGTGCTGACGACATGGATCATAAACACAAGCAACTGGACGATTGTCTAAGGAGGGGGGAAATGGCAGAAAATTTGGATATAGCTTTTAAAACCATCATCGCGAATTGTGCTGGAAAGACTTTATGGAGCCGGTGGAAATCCTGGAAAACTGGAGCAGCATCAATTTGAAAGTTAAGCAGTGATCCAAGCTGGCCTATATTTGGATTCAATGGACTTTGCCACACCTGAGCAGCGAGACAGCTCAGATCGAAGGTCTCGGGAGCAAGGTAACAAGAGTTAGGCTGCTTACCTCTCTGGCAATTTCACTGTCGCCAACCAGGCTTTTGGGAGTCAACCCCAACATTGGCCAAAACAAAGACAAAAGATGGCAGATACAAATTTCAGAGCGGAACGGGAAGATAAAGCTAGCCTTAAAACCAGGCTCACGCCAGGGTCTTGCCGGCACAGAAAATTGGCACATTAGGCCGCACTGTACCAATTCAAAGTAAAACACACACACACACACCCGCCACAAATAATTCTGGGAACTGTAGTTTAGCCATTACAGAGCTACGATTCCCAGCACCCTTAAACTACAGTTCCCAGGATTCTTGAAGGGGGGAAGGGAACGTGCTTTAAATGTAGGGTGTGCGCTCAGCCTCTCACAGACTTGGGGGGGGGTCTTACCAGCGGACCGGCCAGCACCAAGATCTTCTTTGCCTCTTCCCAGAAGTTGGAAGGAATCAGCCGGCATAATTCCCTACAGCAATGGGGGACTGCGGTCTGCGGATCAGCGGCTGAATCACTGAGGGATGGCTTCTTGCCGACGGGGGTCCCAAACTCCATAAGTAGAAAGGGACCCTCTCTCTTTTTTAGTTTTTAAAGAACGGGATCAAGACAGATTTATTTGTCTGACCCAACTGGGCACCTTTCAAACCACGGCAGAATGAACTTCACCCAGGTCTGGATAGTCAGAGCTCCTTGTCCTTACGATTTTGGGCAAAGGGTGATGATTAAAGTATCTCCAGTCCAGAGCCAATAGAACGTGAAGGAGCGGCCCCTGTTTGGGCCAGTCTGCTGTGAGAGAGAGCTGCAGGAGGCTGGCTCCGAGAGCCTGGGACCCGTCCAAAATAACCTTCACAAGTATATATAAGGCCTTAATGCCAAATCAGACCCACCGTCTGTCAAGAGTAATAGTGCTCCATGACGGGACTGCTCTCAAGTGCCGGAACTTGGAGCCCAAGTCAGAGCAAGGGGCTAGCCCTCATGGCTGCGACGAATCGGGGCCAGGCCCCCAAGTGAAATATCAGAAGCTGGGGGTGGTGTGGTGGTGGAACAGATGACAGCCAGCATAGAGGAGAGAATTCTGACCCCCTCCCTGTGTATAACAGAGCTGGAAAGAAATATATAAAAATGTGCTCATTTTGTAATTAATATATATAGTAATTTATAATGCATTATATTTATTTATTTGTGTGTCTTTCCCAGCCCTAGCTGGAGATGCCATTGGGGACTGAAGCTGGGAGCTTTTGCATGCAAAGGAACTGCTCTAACACGGAGCCCCTTCTCTTCCCTTACAAATAAAGCAAGCTTCCAGTCCTCACGTTTCTCAATGAAAGGCTGATTTAAAAAAGGAACATAGGGAGTGGCCTTAAATCATGTCAGATTGTCAGTCCATCTAGCTCTGTATTGTCTGCACTGACTGGCAGCTTCCCTCCACTGTTTCAGGCAGGAAATATTTTCCAGCCCTACCTGGAGATGCTATTGGGAATAGAACCGGGGACCTTTCACAGGGCAACACCCTCCCCTTTAGATGCGACTCTGTAGCCGTCTACGCAACCTGACAGCAACTGGGCCAATCCATATTCCTGGGCTCTTTGTCCTGGATGTGTTAATGAATGGCCAAGTTCAGGGGATTAGGGCAGGGCAAAGGTCGCCTTTTGACACCTGAGCCGGGCTGTCAAGCCCCTGGCGCACCATCGCAAGAGTTGCAGCCGGAATCCAGATTCCAAGGCCTGCCGGGATCATCATACCAAACCACTGAGGTGGCTTGCCTTCCGGTGTCATCACCCTGGCTTCCACGCTCCAAGGCAGTTAATTGTTTTTTTGAAATCGGGTTCTGCGTGCCATCCGCTCATCCGTGGACATCTCGGATCACCTCATCTCACGCCTGTGAGGGATAATTTAATTCAGCCTTTGCCAACCTGGTGACCCCTCCCCTGGTGGTTTGGACTCCGACTTCCATCACCTCTGACCTGACCATTGGCCACACTGGCTGGGGCTGATGCAAGCTGCACCCTAAACCAGGGCTTCCCAAACTGTGGCCTGTGGACCACCAGTGGTCCGTCGCAAGGCCATATTAAATTGGTTTAAATTGGGGGAAGGGTATAGCTCAGTGGTTGACTACCTGCTTTGCAATCCTCAACGGCATTTCCAGCGAAGGTTGGGATAAGACCCCTGCCTGCAACCCTGGGCAGCTGCTGCCAGTCAGTGTAGATGACTCAGCTAGATGGACCAGCGGTCTGACTCAGTGGAGGGCAGCTTGCTATGTTCCTACGCATTCATCTTGATTTTCAAACGCATTTTTGTCGCTTCTTTGGTTTCCTATACCGCGTCTTATCCTTCTAGAACTTGGGTTCCGTGGAACGCAGACTGCAATCCCATAAAACAAAGTATACCGAGAAATCAAACAGGCAATCGAAGCACAGCTAGAAACCGTACAGCGTCGACAGGCCCATAGCCGGCCTAAAAGTTCGGTGGAAGGGACCACAAAAAGGGGGGGAGGGAGAAAGTAAAAATTCTGCAACACATTTATTTATTTGTAAAAATTTTAAGAGGGCAGCGCTACAGGTCTGAGCATCTAGCACGGGACATTACAATTGACACAACGGGTGGGGGGGAATCATGAAGTGTTCGGCCAAGACCACCAGCAATTTTCATGGTCCCTGGAGGGAAAAAAAGTTTGGGAACCCTGGTCTAAAAGCCATCTGGAGGGCACCAGGCAAAGGCCGATTTAACAGAATCAGAGGTAGCCAAGGGGGTGCCCTCCAGATGTAGCTGGGCCCCAACTCCCATCCATCCCTGACTGCTGGAGCGGACGGAGTCCAATGCTAACACGAAGGCACCACCTTGGCTCCTCAGAGCTCTTTCCTGGTGTCAGTCAGGATGCTGGACTGGATGGGCCTTTGGTGATTCAAGGCTGGATTACTGCAATGCACTGTATGCGGGGCGTCCCTTGCACTTGGCCCGGAAAGTGCAGTTAGTGCAGAATGCTGCAGCCAGATTGCTGACGGGAGGGAGCCCCAAACGACTCGGGTCCCAAATATCTAAAAGGCCGTCTCCCTCCCTACAGACCCTCTTGGGTGTTGAGATCAGCAGAGGGGGCCCTTTTGGTTGTTCCGCTACCCTCGGAAGCTCGCTGGGTGGTAGCCAGGGAGAGAGCCTTCTCTGTGGCAACCCCTAAGTTGTGGAACTCCCTCCCCACCGAGCTGCACCTGGCAACTTCAGCGTACAACCTTTTGCAAATGCTGAAGATGCACCTCTTTACCTTGGCCTTCGACACCTGAGATGGATATTTTTAGGACTCACCCTGTTTTGTTTAGGTTGCTTTTAACTGTTTTTAATTATGTGTTTGGAATTGTTGTAACTTTTGGGTTAAGGGCGGGTGGTAACAACAACAATAATGAACAAAAACAACGCGTCTGCTCCAGGATCTGCACTAGTTGCTGATTTGTTACCAGGCTAAGTTCAAGGTACATACATATTGGTACATAAAGCCCTGAACAGTTTGGGAGCAGTTGCCTTGCAGGACCGCCTTACCTCATATATGCCCCCTTGACCGCTGTGATCTGTGGAACTGGCCCTGTTACAGATGCCGCACAATACTTGTTCCACAAGTGCTAGAAATCGTTTTTAGTGTTGCAGCACCTACTCTTTGGAACTCCCTGCCTCTTGACATCAGGCAGGCTCCTTCGCTGTGTTCTTTTCATCGCCTGAACATTTTTTTGTGTTGACAAGCCTATCCAGACGTTGATGCGTATTAATCTTTTAGTCACTTCCTATTCTAAATGTTTTAAAAATGTTTTTATTACTTTTTTCTTAACTGCTTTACAGATAATTTTAATTTTGTTGACTAAATCAAATCAAATCCAGCAAAGGGGTCTGCAAAAGTTCTTACAAACCTTTACCATCTCCTACCTCATAAGGTTACTGTACAAAAAAAAAAGAGAGAAGTGTTTATTGTGACCCAAACTGAAGGCTGTGATCAGTTAACCTTAAATAAGTATTGAGAACGTAAATACTGGTTATCTATATTTCAGTTTTAAGATTCCAAATACCTCTCTGTTTGTGGACAGGAGTTAGCAAAGGGAGACTGTCTGAGTGCACAAAGAAAAGGGGAAAGACTTGTTCTTAATTGGCTGCAATATTAGGTGGGCAAATATTTGCAAATGGTTTGCAACCGGCAAATAAATAAATCAAGAAAAGGAAAAATCCCCCAGTCCTGCAACCCTGACCTTTGGGGCAGGTTTGCACAGACATATTGCATCTGTCTTCCATTGCTGTGTGCGCAGTTTGACGAAGACAGGACTCTCCCTGCCTGAGAGAGAGAGCGAGAGCGAGAGAGAGAGAGATTAATGGTCTGTCCTTTTTTAACAAAAAGAAAAATTGTGATTTTTATTGCCAAAGTTTTATGAAGCAATGTAGCAGATGGACTGCCGCTTTTAATTCCCTTCGATTTAAATGAGCAGAAAAAGTTAAACCGATTGAAAAATGACATGTTTTGCTTGATTCCCCCCCCCTCCAATTTATTGAATTAATTTAGAGATGCAATGCAATCTGATAGACTAACGTTGCCACCCTTACCACACTTACTAGGGTGTAAGTGCCTCTGAGCTCAGTGGGACTTTCCTTCTGAGTAAACCTGACACCCTGTGGGACTTAACCTCTGAAATCCACACTTGGCCTATATTTTGAAAGTTGTTTTGTACAGCTGTCTTATAAATCACTCAGCCTTTTGCATAACTTTGTGCTTCTGAGGATATGTCAGCTGTCTTGTGTGGGCTATGATGATGATGATATTATTATTATTATTGGTTGTATCCATCAAAATTCTACCCACCGATTAGACTCATTGAATTAATGGAGCTAGACTCATAGGATAGTAGAGTTGGAAGGGTCCTTTAAGGCCATCCAGTCCAACCCCCTGCTCAGTGCAGGAATCCAAGTTAAATCATACCTGACAGGTGGCTGTCCAGCTGCGTCTTGAATGCCTCCAGTGTCTGCCAGCCCACTACCTCTCTAGGTCATTGGTTCCATTGTCATAGGGGCTCTAACAGTTAGGAAGCTTTTCCTGATGTTCAGTGGAAATCTGGCTTCCTGTAACTTGATCCCATAATTCCGTCTCCTGCACTCTAGGAGGTTCCAGAAAAGATCCCGGCCCTCCTCTGTGCGGCAGCCTTTCAAGGACTTGAAGAGTGCTATCCTGTCTCCCCTCAGACCTCGGTTAGTCATGTCCTTTACTTGCTTTCAAAAGGTCTACTGTGAGTAGAAATAATCCAACTGGAGCCAGTGGGGTAGGGGTTACGAGTGCTGGACTGGGCCCTGGGTTCAAAATCCCTGCTCGGCCTTGAAGCTCTGTGGGTGACTTTATTCACAGCCTGATTTACCTCACAGGGTTGTGTGAGGATAAAATGGAGAGGGAGGAGACCCACGCAGGCCGCTTGGCTGAAAGGCGGGGAGAGAAATGTAGCTAATAAAATAAAAAATAACACGCTGAGAGTCAATATGGGATAATGGTGCAAGTGCTGACCTCAGGCAGGGGTTCAAATCGTCCCTCAGCCACCATTGGTCTCTCACTGGGTGACCCTAGGCCAGCCTCTCTCACACACATCGCCATTCTCTAAGCTTAACCTGCCTCACAGGGTTGTTGTGACGATTTAGATAGATAGATAGATAGATAGATAGATAGATAGATAGATAGATAGATAGATAGATAGATATGGGGACAGAGAGCTCATGTACGTCGCCTCGAGCTCTTCGGAGGAAAAGGCAGGGATTAATGGCGGTAAGAAATTTTCAATCGCTTTACATCGTCATTTGAAAAAACCAAGAAGCGCGCGCGCTTAGCGAAGAAGGCTTCGGGGCGCGGGCTTCCCGCCCACGCCTCAAACCACGCCCCTCGGCCCCCTGCGTCACGGCCGGCTCCACTCAATAGGGAAGGGGATTTCCCTCGCCTTCCTCCTCCCCCCCTCCAGAGGCCGCGCCCCCTCGACGGCTGCCTGCCTGCGCTGCACGTGGGCGCCGCCTGGGAGCGATGCAGCCGCCGCCGCCGCAGAACCATCCGCTGGGCTGGACGGCGCCGCGGCCGTTGGTGGTGCTGGGCGCTGCGCCTCCTTCGACGGCCAACGCCGAGGGTCATGCTGGTGAGGGAGGAGCCCCCAGGCGGGGGGCCGGAGGAGGAGATCCAGGGCTGGCCCTCGGGGACCCTCGCCCTGCCGCCGCCCTCGCCCTCCTGCTGCGGCCGCTGCGGCCAGAGCCTCCGACGCCTCCTCCCCGTCGGCGCCTGGCGAGAGGCCCGCGAGCTGGTCAAGATCGGCGCCCCCGTGGTAAGGAAGGAAGGAAGGGCGGAGACAGACAGAGAACGCCGGGCAAGGCCCTCTTCGCACGCCGAAGGTCCCAGGTTCAGGCCCCGTGGGAGCATCCCCTGCCTGAAACCCTGGACAGCGATTTCTGCCAGTCAGGGTAGACAAGACCGCGCTAGATGGGCCAAGTGCCTGACTCAGTGCGTCCCTATTTAATTTAGCCCTTAATTCAGCAGCATGAGGACTGGAATCTTGCTTTATTTTGAGAGGAAGAGCTGTAGGTCAGTGGTGGAGCAACTAGGTCCCCGGTTCAATCCTCGGCATCTGCAAGTAGGGCTTGGCATTGTCTCCTGCCTGAAACCTTGGAGGTGTGATGCCAGTCAATGTAGCCAATACTGACCTTGATGGAGTGATGGTCTGATTTGGTTTAAGGGAACTTCGTAAGTTTCCTAAAATAGGGAGGAATCAGAGGGGAAGGAGGCCAAGAGGGGAAAGTTTAGGAAGAATTAAAATAAAATGGAGAGAAAGAGAACAAGAAGTGGAAAGGTTAAAAGAAAATAGGGATAAAAGGGGAATGGGGGGAGAGAAAAGGGACGAGAAGCCGAGAGGAAGAAGGTGGGGAAGAAATGGGGATAAAATAAGGATGAGTAAAAGAGAGGAGCAGAGGAGAAAAGCAGAAGAAGAGTAAAGGAGGGAAAGAAGAAACTGGAGATGATGAGAGGAAGGGAGCAGTAAACAAGGGGGAATAAAGAGTGAGAGAGGAGAGAGAGAGAAAAGGGTAGAGGGAGGGATGCAAGGGGGAAGAGGGAGAAATATAAAGGAGTGGGGAGAGGAACAGTTGAAGAAAGAGAGGAGGAGGGTGAAATAAAGAATGAGAAAAAAGAGAAAAGATAGACTGAAGGAAAGGAAAGAAGGGGAATGTGTGAGAGATAAAAATGAGAGCGAGAGAGAAGGTGAAGATTTCAAAGATGGGAAGAGTAAAGGGAGAAGTTTCCTCCCTTCCCAGATTTTATTTGCGGGTGAGATTCATTCATTCATTTTTATTTATTCATTCGTTACATTTAAATTCCTCCCAGAAGGAGCCCAGGGCGGCAAACAAAAACACTAAGAACTGCTCTAAAACATTTTAAAAACAAAATAAAGCATATTGAAACAAAGCATCTTTAAAAACATCTTTAAAAAAAAAGCTTTAAAAATATCTTAAAAAGCAGTTGCAGCCCAGACTGGGACAAGGTCTGTACTTAAAAGGCTTCTTGAAAGATGAAGGTCTTCATCCCTTTCCCAAAATGACAGACAGAGATACAGCCTTCCCTGTTCGCTCCCCCCCACACCCAGGTATAGCTGGAGGGTTATTTCCTGGTGCCACTGATAGTTGGGGGGTGGGAATGAGAAAGGGTGACAGCCCTTAACAATGCCAGTTGGGGTAGGGGTGGAGATTTTTCCACCCCACCCAGAAAGGATTATATTGTGAGAGTACAGGAGGGTGTGGCCCTACTGGATGGGGAGGGGATTAAATTTTGGAGCTGGATGAAAGGGGTGGATGTGGTGACTCTGTAGCCTGGGAAATTCAGGGAGGGCAGGGGCTGTGAGGGACTGCTCCCCACAATAGCATGGTGGAGCCTCTATGTTCAGGCGCAGTAAGAACATAAGAAGAGCCTGCTGGATCAGGCCAGTGGCCCATCTAGTCCAGCATCCTGTTCTCACAGTGGCCAACCAGGAGCCTGGGGGAAGCCCGCAAGCAGGACCCGAGTGCAAGAACACTCTCCCCTCCTGAGGCTTCCGGCAACTGGTTTTCAGAAGCATGCTGCCTCTGACTAGGGTGGCAGAGCACAGCCATCATGGCTAGTAGCCATTGATAGCCCTGTCCTCCATGAATTTGTCTAATCTTCTTTTAAAGCCATCCAAGCTGGTGGCCATTACTGCATCTTGTGGGAGCAAATTCCATAGTTTAACTATGCGCTGAGTAAAGAAGTACTTCCTTTTGTCTGTCCTGAATCTTCCAACATTCAGCTTCTTTGAATGTCCACGAGTTCTAGTATTATGAGAGAGGGAGAAGAACTTTTCTCTATCCACTTTCTCAATGCCATGCATAATTTTATACACTTCTATCATGTCTCCTCTGACCCGCCTTTTCTCTAAACTAAAAAGCCCCAAATGCTGCAACCTTTCCTCGTAAGGGAGTCGCTCCATCCCCTTGATCATTCTGGTTGCCCTCTTCTGAACCTTTTCCAACTCTATAATATCCTTTCTAAGATGAGGCGACCAGAACTGTACACAGTATTCCAAATGCGGCCGCACCATAGATTTATACAACGGCATTATGATATCGGCTGTTTTATTTTCAATACCTTTCCTAATTATTGCTAGCATGGAATTTGCCTTTTTCACAGCTGCCGCACACTGGGTCGACATTTTCATCATGCTGTCCACCACAACCCCGAGGTCTCTCTCCTGGTCGGTCACCGCCAGTTCAGACCCCATGAGCGTATATGTGAAATTCAGATTTTTTGCTCCAATATGCATAATTTTACACTTGTTTATATTGAATGGCATTTGCCATTTTTCCGCCCATTCACTCAGTTTGGAGAGATCTTTTTGGAGCTCTTCGCAATCCCTTTTTGTTTTAACAACCCTGAACAATTTAGTGTCGTCAGCAAACTTGGCCACTTCACTGCTCACTCCTAATTCTAGGTCATTAATGAACAAGTTGAAAAGTACAGGTCCCAATACCGATCCTTGAGGGACTCCACTTTCTACAGCCCTCCATTGGGAGAACTGTCCATTTATTCCTATTCTCTGCTTTCTGCTTCTTAACCAATTCCTTATCCACAAGAGGACCTCTCCTCTTATTCCATGACTGCTAAGCTTCCTCAGAAGCCTTTGGTGAGGTACCTTGTCAAACACTTTTTGAAAGTCTCTGGATCACCTCTATCTATATGCTTGTTGACACTCTCAAAGAATTCTAATAGGTTACTGAGACAGGACTTTCCCTTGCAGAAGCCATGCTGGCTCTGCTTCAGCAAGGCTTGTTCTTCTATGTGCTTAGTTAATCTAGCTTTAATCATACTTTCTACCAGTTTTCCAGAGACAGAAGTTAAGCTAACTGGCCTGTAATTTCCAGGATCCCCTCTGGATCCCTTTTTGAAGATTGGCGTTACATTTGCCACTTTCCAGTCCTCAGGCACGGAGGAGGACCCGAGGGACAAGTTACATATTTTAGTTAGCAGATCAGCAATTTCACCTTTGAGTTCTTTGAGAACTCTCGGGTGGATGCCATCCGGGCCCGGTGATTTGTCAGTTTTTATATTGTCCATTAAGCTTAGAACTTCCTCTCTCGTTACCACTATTTGTCTCAGTTCCTCAGAATCCCTTCCTGCAAATGTTAGTTCAGGTTCAGGGATCTGCCCTATATCTTCCACTGTGAAGACAGATGCAAAGAATTCATTGAGCTTCTCTGCAATCTCCTTATCGTTCTTTAGTACACCTTTGACTCCCTTATCATCCAAGGGTCCAATTGTCTCCCTAGATGGTCTCCTGCTTTGAATGTATTTATAGAATTTTTTGTTGTTGGTTTTTATGTTCTTAGCAATGTGCTCCTCAAATTCTTTTTTAGCATCCCTTATTGTCTTCTTGCATTTCTTTTGCCAGAGTTTGTGTTCTTTTTTATTTTCTTCATTCGGACAAGACTTCCATTTTTTGAAGGAAGACTTTTTGCCTCTAAGAGCTTCCTTGACTTTGCTCGTTAACCATGCTGGCATCTTCTTGGCCCTGGCGGTACCTTTTCTGATCTGCGGTATGCACTCCAGTTGAGCTTCTAATAGAGTGTTTTTAAACAACTTCCAAGCATTTTCGAGTGATGTGACCCTCTGGACTTTGTTTTTCAGCTTTCTTTTTACCAATCCCCTCATTTTTGTGAAGTTTCCTCTTTTGAAGTCAAATGTGACCGTGTTGGATTTTCTTGGCAATTGGCCAGTTACATGTATGTTTAATTTAATAGCACTGTGGTCACTGCTCCCAATCGGTTCAACAGCACTTACATCTCGCACCAGGTCCCGGTCCCCACTGAGGATTAAGTCCAGGGTTGCCGTCCCTCTGGTCGGTTCCATGACCGACTGATCTAGGGAATAGTCATTTAGAATATCTAGAAACTTTGCTTCTTTGTCATGACTGGAACACATATGCAGCCAGTCTATGTCCGGGTAGTTGAAGTCACCCATTACTACCACATTTCCTAGTTTGGATGCTTCCTCAATTTCATATCTCATCTCAAGGTCTCCCTGAGCATTTTGATCAGGGGGACGATAGATCATTCCCAGTATTCAGTCCCTCCTAGGGCACGGTATCACCACCCACAACGATTCTGTGGAGGAGTCTGCCTCTTTTGGGGTTTCGAGCTTGCTGGATTCAATGCCTTCTTTCACGTATAGAGCGACTCCGCCACCAATACGTCCTTCCCTGTCCTTCCGATATAGTTTATATCCAGGGATAACCGTATCCCACTGGTTTTCTCCATTCCACCAGGTCTCCGTTATGCTCACTATATCAATGCTCTCCTCTAAGACCAAGCACTCCAGTTCTCCCATCTTGGTTCGCAGGCTCCTAGCATTAGCGTACAGGCACTTGTAAGCAGTGTCTCTCTTCAAGTGTCTTTGGCACTTGTGGTTAGGCCTGTGGTAATTTTGCTCTTCTGAATTTATATCCTGTGCCCCTGCTCTCACAATGCCTACTTCTAGGCCTACCCCTTTTAAAATTTCATCATTTCTTTGGTTTTTATCCCAGGGGGGAGGTTTATTCCGAACCGGACCTTTCTCAGCTCCTGTTGGGTTTCCCCCCTCAGTCAGTTTAAAAGCTGCTCTGCCACCTTTTTAATTTTAAGTGCCAGCAGTCTGGTTCCATTCTGGTTCAAGTGGAGCCCGTCCCTTTTGTACAGGCCCGGCTTGTCCCAAAAAGTTCCCCAGTGCCTAACAAATCCGAACCCTTCCACCCGACACCATCGTCTCATCCACGCATTGAGACTGCGAAGCTGGGCATGTCTGGCTGGTCCTGCGCGTGGAACCTCAGATTAAGCCACCTTGGAGGTCCTGGCTTTCAGCATCCTACCTAGCAACCTAAATTTTGCTTCCAGGACCTCACAGCTGCATTTCCCCATGTCGTTGGTGCCAACGTGCACCACGACCACTGACTCCTTCCCAGCACTGTCTACCAAACTATCTAAACGACGGGCGATATCCGCAACCTTCGCACCAGGCAGGCAAAACACCTTGCGGTCTACACGCCCATCACACACCCCACTGTCTATGTTCCTAATGATCGAATCACCCACTACAAGGATCCCTCCAGCCCCTGGAGATATATCCTCGGCACGAGAGGATGGCTGCTCATCCCCCAAGGAATGGGTCCCTTCTAAGGTCTGTCTCTGATTACCAATAGGTGGGGTGGGGTGGCCGTAAACAAGGCAGGCCTACGGCTTTTATCAAGCCACCCTGTTGCTGATCCAGGAACGCTGTTAAGAATTGGACTCCTTCCCTCTCCCCACCTCACATTTGGGTCCGCCTGTAAATGTTCCATGAGAAATTTGGTCTGTGCTCTGTGGAGGCTGCCTTTGCACTGAGTCAAACTGTTGGTCCATCAAGCTCCGTAACGTCTGCACTGACTGGCAGCGGCTGTCCTGGGTTTTAGGCAGGGAGTCTCTCCTACCCCTACCTGGAGATGTCATTGGGAACTGAACCTGGCACTTTTCGCATGCAACGGCGTTGCTCCAACACTGAGCCCCTTCTCTTCCCTTACAAATAAAGCAAGTTTCCAGTCCTCATGGTTCTTGATGAGAAGCTCGGCCACTGAGCTCTGGCCCTTCCTCTAAAAATAAAGCAAGTTTCTAGTCCTCATGCTTGTGAATAAAGGGCTGATTTAAATAGGAACGTAAGAAGCCACCTTGTCCTGAGTCAGATACTTGGTCAATCTAGCTCAGTATTGTCTGCACTGACTGGCAGCAGCTCTTCAGGGTTTCAGGCAGAGGGACATTCCCAGCCCTGCCTGGAGATGCCAGAGATTGAACCTGGAACCTTCTACATGCAGAACAGATGCTCTGCCGTTCAGCTACAATGCTGTCAGCCGGCACTGAGTTAAATGATACTTCTTCTTAACAAGGCTAGGCAATCTTTTGTTTAATTTTTTCCCCCTGAATCCCGCAGGCAGAGGAATACCTGCGTTTTTGAAGCAATTATGCATGTCTTTTGGGGGGGTGTCTGTGTGTTTGTTTCCAAGATCAAAGGCTGGACAGTTGCCATCATTCTTAAAATCAATATTTCCCTCCTTGTCCTCTGGTCCTCAAATAAAACCATGTTCTTTACAAGCCCGACGTTATCAATAAGAATATTTTACCGCCGCTGAGTTACTGTCAACTTGAAATAACGAGCCTTAGCGGTTGTGCGGTACATTTGCCGGGGTCCTGCCTTCTGTAACACTCATCGGAATGTGGCAAGCTGCCCATGTCCTTGCCTAGAGGCGGATTCCCCCCCCCGCCCAATAAGGGAAGGAGGGGTGGCAATTCTGAGCATTCTGGTGTCCAAAGCGCTCCTCTCGAGTCCACATTATGGTCTGTCCAAAGGCAAAGTACACATTTCATTTGTAAAACTCAGCCATGTGATCTCTTTCACGAAATCTGAAAGAGGGCTATTTTTTTTTAAATGCATGCAGATTTCTATGTGAAGGAACCGAAAGTATTATTTGTTTGTTTCTTGGCCCCCCGCCCAAGATTTATATGCTGCATTTCGGGGAAGGAGGCCTCCCAAGGCGGCTTGCTTCAGAAAAATAAAACATAGATAATATGCCCCCACCCTGTAAAACCACAACGCAAAGCTGAAAACTTTGTTTTATCCTGCATTGTAGATACTGCACTGAGCAGGGGCTTGGGTTAGATCATGGGCGTGGAATCTCAGGCCGTGGCGGGGGGAACGTGGGCCCCGGGCTTCTCTTCCTGGCCCTCGAAGCTCTCCTCGTTGGCCCTGCTGCTTGCCTGTCATGAGTTCTCCAAGCGGCTTGGAATGTGTCCTTGAATGGTGCTGATAGCGCTTGCTTGCCTGGGTGGGGAGAGGTGTGTGCATGTGTTGAAATCAAACAGCAACCCTTCCCTTGCGTACAGAGTGCTGCATATTAACAAGCCAATAAAACAGGGGACAGACCTCTTTGGCCTGATCCAGTGCACCAGGCTCTGCTGATGTTGTTATGCCCCACCAAACAATCTAGAGGATCCCACCAACGGGGCCTTTAAGGTTGATCTTGAGGCTAGGCAAGTTCGTCAAGGTGCAGGCCTTCCTTCAGAAGCCTGATCCCAAACTGTTTAGGCTGGGCTACAGTTCTCATCAAGCCTGGTGTTAGCCATGCTGGCTGGGTGCTGCTGGGATTTGCAGCCCTATAGTATCTGGAGAGCCGCAGGTTCCCCACTCTTGGTTTAGGGCTTTAGAAATCATTTCTAGCCCTTTAAATGGAATGGCTAGCCCAGCATCAGTGTTATGTGCCCATCCATCCTCTGTGTGATTCGCCTTCTGTACCAGCTAAAGTTTCTGAACCGTCTTCAAGGGCAGCCCCACAAAGAGTGCACAGCAGTAGTCTAGGATGTAACCTAGAATTGAGCTGGTGTGTTCTGGTCCTGAGGAGGAGGAAGTGCAGGAAACTTGTGAGCAACTTTCTCCGATAAAGGGCTGGAGATGAGCCGAAGCCTTTTTTGAGCCTCTTGGGTTGTCGGACTGGTGCTGTAGCGTGTGAGAAACTTTTATCCTCCTGCCCAGGGGGAAGGCACCTTGATGGCCCTAGCTCTGGTGGTGTTGGGACAGGCTCCTGCCTCAGGATTGACCACCCGTATCAGGCTCAAGTCTCCTAATTGTTGGATCCCAGGGATCATGACACAAGGCTAGGTCTGCTTTTGATAGCTGGGGTCACGGTTAGTAAATCAGCCCAAACGTGTTTTTTCCCCAAAAAGGCTTCCTGGTCACCTGGATTTGCTGAGCCCAGGACAACCCCTCGTAAACTGCATCCCTGGTTTTTCAAGTAGGGTGTGTATGTGCAACCCAATCTAGAACCAGTCACCCTCTTTCTGTCTCGTTTAATTTGTTCTAACACCCAATTATTTGTCTTTTTCGCAGCCCATGGTATGCGCAAAGCTCTCCTCCAACACCACTTTTCAAATGAGTTGATCTTTCTCTTAACTGCTTTTTTCTCTGTCCAACTTTCACATCCATACATAGAGACCAGGAATACCATGCTCCGAATGACCCTGACTTTAGTGTTCAGTGATACATCTTTGTGTTTCTGGTTCTCTCATGGCTGCCCTCCCCAGTCCTAGCCTTCTTCTGATTTCTCGACTATTGTCTCCATTTTGGTTAATGTGCTGAGGTATTGATAATCCTTGACAAGTTCAATGTCCTCATTGTCAACTGTAAAGTTACATAAATCTTCTGTTGTCATTACTTTAGTCTTCTTGACATTCATCTGTAGTCCTGCCTTTGTGCTTTCCTCTTTAACTTTCATCAGCATTCGTTTCAAATCATTACTGCTTTCTGAAGCTATAATACACACAAATAATTATGAATGCATGATTAAAAAGTATGTCTGGAGGGGAGGACCGTAGCATTGTTTTCTAACTGACCTAATTATGTTCTCTGGGCCTGAAGAACGGTCCAGGTTTTTTTCTTATTCCCCAATCTCTGCTAAGATAAAAACATTGAAACGCCCGTGTTTATTATTCTGCTCTGTGAACTCTTCATTTTCTAATATTGGAATTGGCCGTTCCGATGTTTGATTTCCTCCTCGGCTCTGCTGGCAAAGGAGCTGTGGGCTTGCAGCCTTTCCTAGCAAGACCTAGAACCGAGCTGTCCGAGTGGACTGCAATGCCGGAGTGGTTTTGCAAAAAAAACACTCAAATTGCTTGCAAAGGAGCCATAAGGCAAAGCCATGGAAAGCAACCTCAGATTTGGAAAGGCCTGCTTTTAATTAGCTTGCAAAGGAGCCTTCAGCTGAGGCTTGCAAAGTGCTTTGGGCTATACTAGAGTCAGATTTTTTTTGTGTGTGTGTGTGTGTGTAGTCATCAGACCATCACAAAGCAAGAGGCTGACAAAGGGAGCTCTATATCAACATGACATTAACATCATGGGCAAAATTAGCCTTACAAAAGGATTGTGCGTGAGCCCTGGGCCGTTTCCTGCAAGCCAAAGGCTACCTTCTGAGTTTTGATCTTCCCAAGATCTGGCAAATCTACACAGAACCTCTTAACACACTAGTCCCAGCCTGCCTCTCAGCTGCGTGAGTGATGCTAGTGGTAGGAGGGTTTATTGCAGGGTGAAACCTGATCCATCAGGAAGGTGCTGTATTCTGTCTTAGATGTCCGTCCCTCTGGCTCAGTACAGTTTACCCTGACAGGCAGCAGCTCTCCAGGGGCCTTTCCCTGCCTGGGACAAAGGGATTGAAACTGAGGCCTTCTGTATGCGAGTTAGATGCTCGCTCTTAGTAGTGTGGCCCTTCCCCTAGAAGGTAATCAAGATTCTAGTTCTCATGGTGCTGAATAACGGGTTCAAGTCCTACCTGGAGATGCCACTGGGGACTGAATCCAGGGCCTTCTACATGCAAAATGGATGCTTTGAGTTACAATCTTTATCCCAAACCCAACCCTCCTGAACCCTCTGAAGTCGGCATCGGCTGCCCGGCCGGCTCTTGCATGCCTGCCAATATTGAGACGAGCATCTGACATGGGGTCATAAGTTTGCCGGCAGATAATGGCACCTCCATTATTCCAGAACCCGAGATCTTGTGGTTTTTTTCCTTTCTCTTTCTTTCTTTGTGTCCTTGGGCCATTAGCTGAGCACATGGTTGTATTCGGAAGGCCCTGGGTTTAATCCTGGCTGTTTCAAAAAAAAACAAACAGCACACCAGACAACAGAACAAATGTGTCCTGCAACAAAATGTTGCCGCGTGGAGTGCTGCATTCAGGGTTTTAGCCCCTCCATGACATTCCCCCACCCTGTTTCTTTCTCTCTGCCAACCATCGCATCAGCATCTCATGATCACTGAGCACGCTCAGTCCTCGTTGGGATATTTTGGGTCTCTCTCCTCGCACCCTTTTAGTTTTTCCCTCCTCTTTTCTTAAAAGTTTTTTATTTTCTATTTCTCCTGGTGCTTGGGTGATGCATTTTTGCCTACTTTGCATTGGCACGCAGCTCCTGAATGTTGGAAATAGAGGGAATGTTGATAGTTCAGCTAAAGGGGCCGATGGTCTGGCGTCTATATGTGTCCAATTCTTCTTTTTCACCCTGCTGGGCCTCTGTGAATGGTCCGTTCCGCAAATGGATGGGATTGCATCGTCCAGGAAGATGCACACATTTATATCGACCTATGGCCGTGCCTAGAATTAGAGGGCTGTTCACGTCAACTTCTCCTAGGATGAAATACTTTTCATAATTCTTTTCCATCTCCACCCAGATCCTTGTTCTGGTGAAAGGTCGTTGCCCCAGGGGGTGGATTATTCACATAGCTGTGGTATTGAGCTTGTGTGCGCTGTGCTTGTTGGGACCTCTTCAGCTTATCTTGGGAGTTCTGTTAAAAAAAACCACCCATTTGAACCTGGTGCTGAGAGCCAATTCAAACCGTGGAGGGCCAAAACACACGGGAGGGGTTCTTCCTGCACCGTTGCCACTGCAGACAGCAAGCAGGAAATCGAGTTTTTGAACTCTTTACATAAAACGATGATAATCATAATAAACTCCCCGCAGGTAGAAAGCTATTGTTTGCCCAGGAAGCGCTTAGGGTTGCATCCAGCTCCAAGCAGATTCATTGAAATGAAAGGGTCTAAGCTACATCATGCTTGTTACTTTTGGTGGGTCCACTTTGAGGATGACTAGCACTGGATACCACCTTTGCTTGCGATCTTACCGTTTGTTCCTCTGTCTTCTGTGTACAGGCTGGGAGTGCCATTGAGTATGTAGTCAAAATGGTGCTGTCCCCGCACAAGAGGGAGGTTGCAGTAATCTTGGGGGTACCCCAAGTTTTACAGAAGTACATAAATATTTGTAATCCAACAACAAACTATGTGTTCACATTACGTCTTGTTGGCAGAAAGATCTGGGGGTGAAATCTTGTATGATTAAATATAATCTGCCTTGTAATCCTTAACATGAGAGCCAGTGTGGCGTAGTGGTTAAGGTGTTGGACTACGACTAGTCTCCTGTTGAGGGGAGGATAGAATGGAGTAAAGGGCATGACTGGTTGGCTGGCACTGTTAACAGGAGCACTCCATACTGTAAAATTTTGCTGCAGTTCCCACTTAAGACTTACTCCCAGCTGCGTGTGTATTAAATTGCAATACATAGTCTGTTTGCATATGCTGCTGTTCCACAGGAGTGCTGGAAAGGCATCAAACATATTGGGTGCAGAATCCAGCTTATGGAGAATGTTGGTTTTATTTTTAAAGGAGAAGCAAGGTTCTAGCCCTTATGACTGCAAAAACGTATGGACAATTCCTTCTGAGGTCTTGGAAGCTGGGGGAAGGGAGGGGAACGGATGAGAGTGCTTGAGACCAAGATTGAGCAACCCCCCGCTAGCTAGCAAAACCAGAATAAAATAGGCAAAATAAGTAGAAATTTGCAGAATGTAAGAGAAATTCAGTGAATCTGTGTCATTTATACAAATTGCAGAATCCAGATTTTCTTGGTGTGGAATTCAGATCAACTTTTAAATTGCTTTATTGCCGTGTGCACGCAAGGCTGATTATAGTCTAGCTGTTGCCCTGAAATGCTACCTTTCCACATGCAGGTTTCTTTTAAAAACAAAACAAAAACAAGACACCATCTACACTTGAAATATATACGCCGCCAGCAGGCTGTGAGGTGGTACAATCCAGTTTAGTGTGTGTGTCTCTCTCTCTTCCACCCACCCCTGTATCTTTGTATCAATAAACTCTGAGTGGGTGAATATATATATTTTTTGTATTGAGGGTAGATTCTGGCTGCGGAGCCGTCTTTTGGGAGATCCTCTCCTGGCCCGGATTGCTCTCTGCAAAGTGCCTCTTTCAAATGTGCCAGACTGAGGCCGTGGTGATTTGCCCTCCTCACTCCCTGCCTTTACTCTATAGTTTGTGGCGCAGCTGCTGGGCTTCCTGATCAGCGTGGTGAGCTCCATCTTCTGCGGGCACCTGGGCAAAGCCGAACTGGACGCCGTCACCCTTGCCGTATCGGTATGTAAGAACCTGCCCCGTCTGCCCTCTTAAAAAAAACGGAAACCCGGAGAGCTGCTTTACCCCGAATCAGGCCTGTGGGCCATCTCATCATCTACACCAGGGATTCCCAAACTGGGGGGATTTGCCATTTTTATTAATCCTCATGATAATTCTGCTGCATTTTAGTGCAAATTTCTCTTAATTAATCCGTTCTTGCAGGCGGTTTTACATTTTTGCAAGGCCTTTTTTGTCACATAATGCATCTTGTATTCCCCCCCCCCACTCGTGTATTTAGTTCTATGCATGCTTTACCCTCTCATGGGCATTTTTATAGACGTCATTTGGTTGGCGAGCGATGTTGCAAAATTTGAACAAGTGCGAATTTCGAAGGATAGCTCTGTTTTGGTCCTCATATTGTTTCGGAAAGTTCAGATTTGAGCGATTCGGCTCCAGATGTGCACTGAATTGAATGTGTTATCCACCCCTGCCGCCAGTGATCCACAACTATCATTGTGGTGGTCTGTGCCATGTCTGCATTAACAGTTTGTCTTGGTTTTAAATTTTGTTTGTTTGTTAGTCTCCTTTGTTTCTTTCTCAAGCTGCATTTTGTTGAATTGCCGTTTGAATTCTATGGAGGGCAAATTGCGATGCAACAAAATATTAACATCAGAGAAGCCTGGCTGCTAGATCAGGCCAGTGGCCCATCTTAGGCCGGCATTCTCATAGTGGCCAACCAGATGCCTCTGGGAAGCCTGCAAGCGGGACCTGAGTGAAACAGCACTTACCCCTCCTGTGGTTTCCAGCAACTGGTATTTTGGAAGCAAGCTGCCTCCGAATATGGATGCAGAGCATAGCCATCCTAGCTAGTAGCTGATGATAGTCTTACCCTCTGTGAATTTGTCTAAGCGTCTTTTAAAGCCATCCAAGTTGGTTGCCATCGCTGCTTCTTGTGGCAGTGAGCTCCATAGTTTTAAAATGCAGCATAAGAGATAAAAGAAGCAATGAACAAACAAAGGCAATTAAAGGTCATCCAGCACCTACAGAAGTGCATTACAATTGCTCCCGCAGGCAGAAAAATCGTGAAACTGTCCGCCAGAATCCTCGGTGATTTACAAGTGGTCCGGGGGGGGGGGACAGTTTGGGAGCTGTTGGTCTCCTCTCATTGTCAGGGTTCTTACCCGAGAGCCTCTCGCATGCAAAGCAGATGCTTTTCCATTGAGCTGGAGTCTCAGTACAGCAATTTGACTCTGATTGCTTTCTTTCTCTCGTCACTCCTGCCTCCCAGGTTATCAACGTGATTGGCATTTCGGTTGGCACCGGATTGGCGTCGGTGTGTGACACCCTCATGTCCCAGGTACTGTCACTCCCTCCAAATCAAGTTTGTGTGCCGCATCAGGAATTCCTTAATACCGGGTCTGGCTCTTGCCCACCTACCCTAGTGTTGTCCGCTCTGACTGGCAGCAGCTCTCCAGGGTCTCACCAGAGAGAGGGCCTATTTCCTGACACCCGATTCCTAGTAATCCAGATTGCACCTGAGATCTTCTGCATGCAAAGCAGACCTCTCCCTGCTGTGCTACAGCCACGGAGGGGGTGCAGCGCATCTCTTGAGTACGCAGACTCCCCAGTAAGGTGTCCCTGTTGGAGGAGGACGGCCCACCTGTTATCAGGGGCACCAGGAGGATTTTGCCCCAAATCCCAAGTTGTTTCTTCCCCCGTCCTCTGAGTTGAATAACTGCCAAATTTGGCAAAGCTTTAAAGTTTTTGATTTTTTAATTATTATTTCTGGATTTATATCCCGCCCGAAGGAGCCAGGGTGGCACACACAAACAAAACAATTTAACAAAAAGGAAAGCATACTAAAGACAGTGAAAAGACATTCCAAACCACAATTAAAGATTTAAAAAATTCTAAAGCACATTAAAAAAGTGGCAAAATCGTGAAAACGCAGCTTAAAGACACTCTTTCATCAGTGATTTTTCAGGTTGCCAGGAACTGTCCCCTTCAGCCATGAAATGCCTGGGGAAGCGGGAATGTTTTCAGATCCTTCCTGCAAGTCGGCAGTGATGGAGACATTGCCACAAATGGGGAGCTACCACTGAAAAGGCCCCGTTACAGGTCAGGGCCAACTGGGCACCGCAGTTGTGCTGTGCAGGAGGCAATTGCTGCTTTTTTAAAAAAAATTAAAGGCTGTGTGCTTTTGTTTCGGGCAGACATATGGGAGTAAGAATGTGAAGCGTGTTGGGACCATCTTGCAGCGAGCGATCCTCATCCTGCTCCTTTTCTGCTTCCCCTGCTGGGCCTTTTTTGTCAACACCGAGCAGATCCTGCTCCTCTGCAGACAGGACCCGGAAGTTTCCAGGTGAGGCACTTCATAACTGATTGGTGCTTTACATGCGTGTCCAGAACACACACGCTCACATGCCTGCGGCAAATGTTTTTGGGGATGCTGTGATCCACCCTTTGCAGCGTTTACTGAAACAAATCCTCTTCCCTTCTGATGTTCCTGCTTTCCTGCACCTTTCTGAATTGGTTCCAAGCTCCTAGTCCTTAACGGGTTTTGAGGGTTTTTTTATGCAGAGCTGGCCTAGGTCCAGGCTATTTGTCAGACCGTATCTCCCCATATGAGCCTGCCCGGGCATTGAGATCCTCAGGAGAGGCCCTCCTCTCAGTCCCAACACCTTCGCAAGTGCAATTGGTGAGGACGCGAGATAGGGCCTTCTCGGTGGCTGCCCCCAGGTTCTGGAACTCTGTTCCTAGTGAAGCATGAATGGTCCCTTCCTTGCTATCCTTCCGTCGGCAGGCAAAGGCTTTTTTATTCTGACAGGCTTTTGGACTCGAAGATGTTTAAGATAGGGCCTCATAAGGTCTGTTGTATTGTTCTGTGGTCCTATTCTTAATGTTTTAAATTGTCTTAGTATCTTAAGTGTATGTTTCATGGTTTTAATGTCATGAATAGTTTAATTCTATTTTAATTGTATATTTTTGTATGTTTTTTTTACCTATGTGTAGTTTTTATTTGTAAGCTGCCCTGAGTTCCAGTTTTGGAAAAAGGGCGGGGAAAAAATAAAGATTCATTCATTCATTCATGCGAGCAAAATATGAAAACTTCTCAACAGAGGGACAATGCAGGTTCTGCACTGCGAAACCAAAACTGCAACTCTGCAATGCCCGAGGGCTGCAATCCTTAAGACTTGGCTAGAGAGAGTAAGTCCTGATGAACTTGGAGGAATGTACTCCTGAGCAAACTTGCTTAGGCATGTGCTGTTTAGCAACTTGATTGAATTTGTTCTAATTTCCATGAGAATCGGGAAGGAAGCTAGGCAAGGCAGTGAGGTCACCTCCCCCTTTCCCAGACTTTAAGTTTGTATAGGGCACTTCTGCACACTTTCAGTCTTTACATCCTTAAGGACTAGGAACTTGGTTTTGTTTTGTTTTGTTAAAAAGAAGCTTTTATTCTTAATTTGCTGGATTTTCTTCTGAGTAGTTCGTTTGGAGAATACACACAACTCTGTTCTTTCCCTCTCTTCCCCCTCTCTTCCCTTCAGGGCTTTATTTTCTGCCTCCTCTCTCGGGCTTTGAGAAACAGCTCTCTCTATCTGAATTATCTGTCGACAGACGCTTTCCTCTAATCTCTTCCTCTGACCCTCATGGCTTCCTTCAGGTGGGCAGAGAAACTGAAAATAACTGTTTCATACCTTCTCCCCCCACCCCGGGAAAAAGGAAGATTGCTTTTGAGTTGTAAACCTATCCCACAGGGTGGTTGTTAGGATCAAATGGGGAGGTGGGGGGGGGGAAGAGCCACGTACGCCACCTCAAGCTCCTTGGAGGAAAAAGTGGGATATAAATATAATCATAGGTAAATAAAGAGTGTCTTAAAGTGGAGCCTCCAAAAGCAGGAGCAGTCTACCTCCGGAGGACCAGCTGCTGGGAAGGGAACACCCACAACCAGGGGATGGCCCTCAACATTCCTTGCCCTGCTTTGGGAGCTTCCTGGACTTGGTTCTGACGCACCCCAACTTGGGTGATATTTTTTCTATTAATATCTTTCTTGCAGGTTAACTCAGGTTTACGTGATGATATTTATTCCGGCTCTTCCGGTAAGTTTTTGTTTTTTGACCCTCCCTTTCCTCCCCTCCCCCTTCCTCTCCGTTCCCCACCCCGGATTGTGGGTTTCCATTTAACCTTGCAATTAAAACGGTGCTTTTCAGATGTTGCCGCTCACAGGTGTGGCTGAGATGTTCATTCTTTATTAATGAAAAAAAAAATTACACCCTGCCTTTTCTCATATAGTTTTGGGCAGCTCCCAAAGCAACCATAAAACGTAACACGAGACGTTGCAGCTTGTGGGTCTTTGGTGCAGCGTGGCTGTTTGGGGACAGACGGATTCGTGGAGGGGAAGGCTGTCAGCGGCTAGCTTCTCTGAATGCCTCTGAATGCCAGTTGCTGGGAACCGCATGTAGGAAGACCGTTGCTCCTGTGTGTCGGTTCTGTTTGCGGGCTTCCCATTGGGGTATCTGGTGAGAATAGGACGTTGGACAAGGAGGCCCACTTTGGCCTGATCCAGCAGCCCAGGCTCTGCTGATGTTCTGGTGACTCGTTCACGTGGCTCTATCTTGAAGCTTGTGCCAAATTGTGTCTCGGTCCCAGAGCTTTTCAGTTGCTGTTTGGAAGCGTCCGTTTGTTTGCCCATTTTGGGATGGTTTTCAACCCCCTCCATATAATCAGTCGCCCTGGTTTTAATAAACATGTTCCTTGGACCTTTTGGAAGGAAGCGATAAAGACCACTGGCTGTTCTCTGTCGTTGGTTCTAGGATGCCGCCGTCTAAGCTAGCTTGAAAACCGAACGACTGTCGAGCCTTCCCGTTTACCTGCACTGGAAATTAATTGGGCGATGTTGGGAGGAAGGGCCGTTCGAGGTCCAATCCTGGAATTGAAGCTGTCGTCAAAAGAAATGTAATCAAATGCGGTTTCATGGTGTGTGTTTTTTTTTTTTTTTAAATAGGCGGCCTTCATCTACCAGTTACAGATCCGGTATTTGCAAAGCCAGGTAAGGGCCGTTCGCCGGCTTAGCAGATCTGGAAACTGGTCGCAGAAAATGCAGAAAACTCCGCAAATAATATTATTATAATTATTACCTGCCCCTTTGCCAGCAGGCCCCCAAAGCGGGCTGCAGCAGTTTAGAATGCGAAGTTCAAAACGATTAAAGCAAATTATGATCACGAGGGGAGAGAGAAATCAGAGGGACCTGCCGCATCTTTGCCCGCCGTTCCCCAAGGGAGTCTCTCCCAGAGTGGTTCTTTTGGGGGTCGGGAGGGGGTGTAAATTTGGGAGTAGGAATGAGCCCACAAAGCAGTCCGGTCTTCTGTCTGGGTGGTGTTGAGGGCTTAATTGTCCTTGTTTCTTTCCTCTCTCTGTCTTCCCCCCCCCTCTAGGCTATCCTCTTACCCCAAGTGGTGACAGGCATGGTGGCCAACATCTTGAACGTCATCATGAACACCGTCTTCCTTTACTCGTTCGAGCTGGGTGTGGTGTAAGTGCTGGGCCTCGTCTGTCGTTGCTAACGGGATCCGGTTACCTGCAAAGCCGCCCGTCCCTGTGTAGCCATGTACGGTGGCTTGGGACAGGTGTGGGGGATCCTTTGGTCCTCGGGTGCAGCTGAACTGCAACTCCCATCAGCCCCAGCGAGCATGGCCAATGGGCCAATGGGAGTTGCTGTTCAGCAACACTGAGGTCCAAAGGATCCCCCATGCCTGATGTAGAATCACCTGGGGGGATTTTGATGGTGGCACCACAGACACCCAAATTTGACCGTTTCTCTTATGATTCTCACCCCACTCCTTCCTTCTTGCTGTTTTGCAGGGGCTCTGCTTGGGCCAACACCCTTTCTCAAAACTTGCAGGCAGTCCTCCTCTTCCTCTATGTGTGGTGGAAGAAGATGCACAAGGAGACCTGGGGAGGTATGATGATGATGATTATTATTACTATTATTATTATCCATTTAGTAATTTATTATCTTTATATACCACCCCATAGCCGAAGCTCTCTGGGCAGTTTACAGCAATTAAAAACGATAAAAACAAATACACAAATTTTAAAACACAAAAAAACAATTTAAAAGCACAATTTAAAAAAAAGAAAATTAAAAACAATTTAAAAACACACGCTATTATTATTACTACTACTACTATGGCAAACCTAAACAGAACAGTTTAATAAAAAAGGAGAAAAACATACTAAAAACAGTTTAAAGCATTCTAAAACACCGTTAAAAATATTGTTAAAACACAGTAAAAATCCTTTTTTTCCCCATCAGTGGTCTTTGGGTTGCCTGGGACAGTCCCCTTCAGCCATCAAACAGGGTAAACAGGGATGTTTTCCGATTCTTCCTGACAGTGATGGGAGACACACACACCTCGCTAGGGAGAGCATGCTAGCAACGTTTATATCCCACCTTATCCTCCGAGAAGGTCAAGGTGGCATACATGGTTCTCCCTCTCCCCACTTTATCCTCACAACAACCCTGAGAAGTAGGTTAGGCTGGGAGATGGGTCACCCAGTGAGAGCTTCGTGGCCAAGTGGGAATTCGAACCCGGGTCTCCCAGGTCCCTCGTTCAGCACTCTTAACTGCTACACCACCCCTGGCTGTCTGGTCACTCCATACCTGTGGGGCAGTGGAATCCCTTCCGCGTTTTAGTCTTGGACTTTCAGGGAGCTGTCCTAGGTGCTTCAGCAGTGGAATCTGCTCCAGGTTTTATCCCAAGCTTTCAAGAAGCTGTCTGTTCTGAAAGCATCTTGCAGACGCCTTGAGAGTTTGGATTAAAACCCGGAGTGGATTCCACCGCCTCATTGACATGGAGCCACCATCCGCCACTGCTAGGGTGGGTCATGTGACACCCCCTTCAAATCAAAGCATCTGTGTCAGAACCTGGAACTTACGAGGGGCTTCTGCCTGCTCCTCCTGCAGACCTGCCAGGGCAAAGAGCGAGGGGCAACCGCTGTGTCCTTTTTATTTTCCAGGGTGGACGCGAGACTGCTTGCAAGAATGGGGGTCCTTCATCCGCCTGGCCCTTCCCAGCATGCTGATGATCTGCATCGAGTGGTGGACCTTTGAGATTGGCAGCTTCCTGGCAGGTGAGGCTTGGGAGAAGTCGTGTCTCTGTCTGCTTCCCCGTTCTCCCCTATACATGCCCCCCCTTCGCTGAAATCAGAACCCCGGCATTCCAAGCCTTTCCACCCCCTACCAACATGAGCTTGAATCGAGGTCTTGTCAGATGAGCTTGGTTGAATTGTAAAGCCCCTGTGGGCCCAGGGTCTCCATCTGTGGATGCGGTTACCCGCTGTGTCTCTGTGTGATCCACTGCTCTGGTCCTTGCCTCCTTCAAATCACTAGATGCCCCAGTCACTCAGCGACGAACACATGTCTGAAGACCAGCTTTTCGCTCTTTTTTGCGTCTACTTTTCATTCTTCTCTGTGACTCTTTTAACATTTCGTTTCTTTTTCCCACCCAAGGCATGATCAGCGTGGTACAGTTGGGCGCTCAGTCCATCATCTATGAACTGGCTACTGTGGCGTATCTGGTAAGAACTCGGCTTTCCTTGCTAAGTGGGCCCTTTGGGTTTAGAACGGGAGCTTTGCCATGCAGGTATCTCTCGACCTAAATCTCCTTTTTTCTTTTAAATGCTGTGTAGTTCTGGTGGTACTGTTTTAGTCTGCGTTTTAACGACGGATATTTATATCTTAGTGGTTTTTTAATACTTTGCAAAAGAAGTTCAAAGCTTATTCTGGCATTAGCGGCGTATAAATGAACCATCCTTGCCTTTCCTTGCGCATTTGTCAAGTCAGTATTTCAGATGCCTCCATTTCCCACCAAATGCCTATTTTTTTAAAAAAGCAGATGTTCAAGGAAATACTATGACTCTTTAATACTGTTATAAGGAATTTTGGAAGCTGCCTTATACGGAGCCAGAGCACTGCTATAATAATAATAATAATAATAATAATAATAATAATGTTTGCCACCCTTTGGATCCTTTGGGAGGAAGGTGTCAATGTACTTGAACTATGGAATTCGCACCAGCCAGGGGCAGGGATGGCCACCAACTTGGATGGCTGGAGGGTGAGGCTTATCAACGGCCACTAGCCACGATGGCGACGTCCAGCCTCCGAATGTCAGTTGCTGGGAATCGCACGTGGGAAAGCGTTGCCCTTGCGCTCAGGTCCTGCTGTTGGGGCTTCCCACTGGGGCATCTGGCTGGCCTCCGTGAGAACAGGATGCTGGCCTAGATGGGCCACCTTTGGCCTGATCCAGCAGCCAGGCTCTTCTCATGTGCTTAAGTGCGCTTAAGTGCACTGCATGCAGTGAGACGTACATGTGAGTTCAAGCATCCCTAGAACTGCGCTGTTAATCCTTGCAAAGTAAAAAGCTCAGGGGACAGTTGCTTCCACCTCTTGCTCGCTTGGATTGCAGTGTGTTTTGCCCCCGTTCATTCTTCCCTCCCCTCTTCCCCCCCCCCCCGTTTACCCAAAGCTGCCGCAAGGCATTAGTGTGGCCTCCAGCGTCCGAGTTGGCAACGCCTTAGGAGCCGGCGACGTCGAGCAAGCCAAGCTGTCTTGCATCACGGGGCTTCTCTGCACGGGTATGTATGTCTCTTTAAGGCCACGTGGGCCAGCCTGGTTGTGGGCGGAGCTCTTTTTCGGGCCGGGTCAATCCTTAAAGGGGCAGCACTGCATAAACTCCGAGGTGGGGAACTTTTTTTGTTTTCCTTTTTGGCTGCCCAAGGGCCGCATTCCCTTGTGAATGACCTTCCAGGGGCCGTGTGCAGGCCTCATAAGTGGGTGGCACAACAGATGCGACCCTAACCCTTGGCACGCTAGGCTTCCTTCCAGCTGCGTCAAAAGGCTAAGGTTTCTACGCACATCTCTGTAGCCTCCATCCTGGTAAGCTAGAGATATCCTCCCAGTTCAAGTGCGCATTTCAGCCAGGGAAAAGCGCTCAAGGAGCATTCGGAGGAGGGCTGGGCAGGAGGCGGGGTCTGCTGGGGAGAGGAGGCGTGGCTTATTTATTTATTTATTTATTATTTAAAATATTTCTATCCCGACCTTCTGCCCTATAATAGGGCACTCAGGGCAGCTTACAATAAAATCACACACATACGTAATAAAATTGTACACAAAAAAACCAAAAACGTTAGAGTAAATTAAAATACATAAAATACGATATATATATATATATATATATATATATATATATATATATACACACACACACACACAAACACATACAGGACCGGCGCCAGACAATGGCTAGGTCGGGCCCTGGCCTAGGGTCCCTGAAAGGCCCCTTCTTACGGTGGGTGGGTTGCGGTGGCTTCCGTGATCTGCGCTGTGGATTGCGGAAGCTGCCTTTACCCACGTACTCCAAGGAGGAGTCCGTCAGGGAGAGGTAGGTGGACATCAGGGCAGGCTGGCATCCAAGGACCCCAGCATGCCTGGCCCTGGCCCTGCGTGCGTGCACACTCATGTGGTACTAAAAGGACTGAAAAGTAAAAATTAAAATAAAAAGCATAAAAAGCTTAGGGAGTCTTGAGGGCCGGATAGAGAGCCATGGAGGGCCGCATTCCAGCCTGGGCTCTACCACGGAGCTGGGGTCTCTCCCCACTGCAGAAGGCCTTCTGCCCCAAACACTATCTACATTTAAAGAAATCTCTACTTTCTTTCCCAGGAGTGTTTGCGTTGGTGTTCACTGGCCTCCTGGTAGCTGTGAAGGATGTGGTGGCCTACATCTTCACCAGCGACAGGTATGGAATTCAAACTCGGATCAGTAATTCCCAAGGCATTGTGCTGCTGGGCGTGCTGC
The DNA here is from genome assembly GCF_030035675.1 of Rhineura floridana. Lineage (NCBI taxonomy): Eukaryota > Metazoa > Chordata > Lepidosauria > Squamata > Rhineuridae > Rhineura > Rhineura floridana. The sequence goes on along the minus strand of NC_084500.1, from coordinate 17,230,201 downwards.
TGGTCCGTGTAATAGTAGGGTGGGCAATATTTGCTTACGCTCTCTCTCACTGTCTCTCTGCTTAAACAATGAGCTGGTATTTCTTGATCAAAGTTTGCTTCCAAGTTCTCTCCATAGCTCCCTGGGGCGATCACCTTCGCCATGCACACAGATTCCCTCCCTGCCTTAAAATGTCCCAAGAAAAAGGCCACACACCAGCTTGACAACACAGCTGAGCCTGCTTACTGACAACTGCGGGCCCTGGGAGCTTATCTAGCAACTCTGGGTTTAGTAAAGTTTTACCTCGGCTTGCAGAGGCAGCTGAGGTCTTGCGGTGGTCACTTAGCAACTCATGTTATGCAAAGCCTGTGTTGATAAACTTGGCAGAGGTGGGAAATTTCACATCAAATTCAAATCATTTGGTCTCGCCTTTCTAGATTTTAGTTGACTCCCCCCCTCCAAAAAAAGTGGGATATCAGTTGTTAATTTGCTCTTTTTCTCCGTTTGCTGTAGATTAAACTGTGCACTCTACCCCTTCTTAGTTGGATTTGGGTTGGTATTTCACCTCTGTCTTTCCTCCCCAACAGGGAGATTGCTGCCCTGGTTGCCAAAGTAATGATGATTTTTGCCCCCTTCCACCTGCTAGACGCAATTGCGGTAAGTTTCAAGACAGCATGAATCTGTGCCCAGGGCTGTGTGTGTCCGGGTGGGCTCGATGCGATTCCACAGGGGTGCGGAACAAGTGCAGAGTGTGGTGCTGAGTAGAGAAGCCACTTCCTGAGAACTGCAGTGCCCTTTCTTTTCTCTTTTTAAACTTAGCAAGCCTCTAGACCTCATGGTTGCAAAGATGTGCTTGAAGACTACAGCAGGGATTGCCCAGACAATCTCAGTAGCCAAATAAGATTCCCAGTGGTTGGGGAACAGTCCTACAACCCTCCCCCGTAGCTAGCAAAAATCGAGGCACAAATTATTTTCGGAGGCAGTTTAGGAATTATGCAAATTGGATCAGTTTGCCTAAGAGATGTAGCTTGCGGAATTTAGCTTTCCGAGGACTTTTACAGTCCTAACCAGGTCTGTTGAGAAATAAATCCTATCAGTAGGATTTAACTCCCAGGGTAGTGGGATTAGGATTATTTTAATCCCAATTTGTTTTCTAAATGGTTTATCTGTGTTTGTCTGCTTTCGCTGCTTAAGGGAGTTTGGTGCATGTTGTTAAGTCGATGCGGATCTAATTAGTAATGTTTAGTGTTTGCCTTACAACAACCCTGTAGAGCAGGCCACTTGTTATCATGGGTTTCAGCAGGGAAAGAGTGGTTCATCTCTGCCCCCTTTCGTAGGGGCATAGTAAACTGCCTTGTTACCGAGTTAGAACATGGGGCCATCTGGCTCAGTATTGCCTGCACTGACTGGCAGCAGCTCTGCAGAGTTTCAGGCAGGGGACCTTCCCAGTCCCTACCTGGAGATGCCAGGGGGGATTGAACCTGGGACCTTCTGCATGCAAAGCAGATGCTCTGCCACAGAGCTACAGTCCTTTCCCCTTGGGATATTGGAAACTGCTTTACACTGAGTCATAGCAATCGTCCATCTAACTCACTATTGTCTTCACTGACTGGCAGCACTTGACTGTTCTGAGCTTGCCTCTTTGACGGGAGGAGTGATAACTCATACAGGGAGGCGACGGGCAGCCCTCTCCCCTGAGAGCAGGTCTCTCTGCAGCGGGATCTATTGAATGCTCCAATTGCACGATCCGATGCAGAAACAGTTTCCCAGCAGATATTGATAGGGCCTGAGAGAAGGGAAGGGCAGAGCTGGGCATCACCCAGAGAGACATCAGGGCACCCTCCTCTATGGCTATGTCATTCGGGCCTCAGAGAAGCCATTACGGACATAATTTTGGCAAACCTGGAAATTACTTCTCCGTGGAACTGAAGGTGGCTTGCGTGGTTGTGTTGCCCTCTCCCCCCCCCCAATTTTTTTATCCTCGCAACAACCCTGTGAGGTGGGTCAGAGAGATCCCATACACACACAATGAGCTTTGCAGCTGAGCCAGGATATGAATCCTCTCCTAGTCTTGACACTCATTAATTGCTATACCACACACTGGCACTCTCACCTTGGGCTGGTATAATTTAAACCCTCTTGCCCCCCCCAACCTCATCCCCTCTCTAGGCCACGTGTGGCGGGGTGCTGAGGGGTGCTGGGAAGCAGAAGATCGGTGCCATTGCCAATGCCATCGGGTACTATGCCATCGGCTTACCCATTGGGATCTCGCTTATGTTTGGGTATAAACTTGGAGTGATGGGTACGTATCCTAGCAGCCGGCACAAGGGGGTGGTCTTTCTATTATTATTATTATTATTATTATTATTATTATTTACATTTATATCCCACCTTTCCTTCAAGGACCTCAAGGTGGCATACAAACATGGTTCTCCCCCTCCTAATTTTATCCTCGCAACAATCGAGTGAGGGAGGTTAAGCTGAGAGAAAGAGAGATAGGGCCAAGGGCATCCAGTGAGAGCTTTATGGCCAAATGGGGATTTGAACCCAGGTCCCAGTCCAGTACTCTAACCACTACACCACACTCGCTCTCTAATGTGACTCTCCCTACGTGTCACAGTGTGGGTGACACCCCCCCCAAAAGCCAGCAGATTGCCGATGTTCAGGGCCCCACCTTGTGAGGTCAACAGCTTCCAGCTGCTTTATGACCCCTTCTTGGAAGGTTGTGTCCCAAGACCTTTCTCCAAAATCTACTTGTTTTAAAACGGTGATTGGCCCATTTCCATCCGAGCTGGTCTTTTTTCTACAAGCCTTGTTGCATTGAGAATCTCATGCCTGCGTTTTTCCTCTTCCTTCCTTGTGCCGTTTTCCTTTTGTGCTATTCCATTTTCGGTAGTAAGCCTGAAAGCAGGGACTGTGCATGTGTTTTTTTGGGGGGAGGTTGATCTGTAGTCCAAAAACATCTGGAGGGCACCAGGTTGGGGAACCCTGATGTTACACAGAAGAAAGAGTGCCTTGCATCTACCGAGCGGTGAATCCAAAGTTTGTCCCCACTGCTCTTCCTCCAGGCCTGTGGACAGGTTTGATCGTTTGCATCTCCCTGCAAGCCGCTTCCTTCTTGGCTTTTGTCCTGCGGGCGGACTGGAAGAAAGCAGCAGAAGAGGTCAGTCTTTAGAGCGCCGGCTTGTAAGCTTTCCTAAGGGGACAGTCCCGGCATCCGTTGGGGGGAAGGGATCCCGGTTGCCCAGAGGCTAGAGCCCCCGTGGTGCATGCAGAAGGTTCCGAGTTCGATAGCACAAAGGAAGGAAATCACCCGAGGAGCCTCTTGCTATCCAGTGTAGAGCAACTTCTAGCAACCTGTAGCCTCTCGGCATAATTTCACGCAGCTCAAGCAAAGAGGGGAAAAAGGTGAAATTGAGCATGGGGGGGAGAGAGAAAAGGCCCTTGAAAGAGATCAGCCTCCTGGCAAGATTGATCTATCCCATCAGGCAAAGCTGCCAAAAGAGAGGGAGAGCGTGCAGCCTGACAAATTAACCCGGAGGCAGTGTGGCCCTTGTTGACAGATGAAAGGTCCCCCAGCTTTGGTGCAGAGAGCATCCTCCCCCCAACTAGATGCCCTCTGGATGGTTTGGCTTTGCGATTCCCATCGGAGCACCAGGTTGTAGGAAAGCTGTTCCAAGAAGAGGCAGAGCGGTTGACCCTGCTGGGTTGGCGCAAGATAAATTAAACAAAAGTTCTTCTGTGGCGAGGGGGGCACTGAATCCTCGCAGGGTTGTGAGAACCCCATGGACTGTTCCTTCCTCCGTTCCCAAAAAGAGAGACGAAAAGGTTTTCCTGTGTGTCTTGGAGCGATGCTTTGCTTGTGAACTTCTCCAAATACTTCTTTTAGCAAAGGTGGCAAGCAAGTTGTGCCCTGAAAGTGATGTGGGCTGGAAACTTAATGATCTAAATTAACTGTTGGAGTCCCGGGATTCTGCTCGCAGATTCTTAAGCGAGAGACAACAGGTTGTCAACTAAGGTTTATGCAGAGTAGACCCACTGAAATTTATAGACTCAGTTTAGTCGTGTCCATGATCTTCAGTAGGACCAGCCCTGGGTACGACCCTCAGAGTAGACCCATGGAAATGAATGGGCCTAAAGTAGCTCCCTCCATTCCTTTTGACGGGTCTACCCTGGACACAACTGAATTTGGATCCAATCCAGTGCTTTTGGGGACCTTTGCATGTCTGTAAATACTCGGAGGCCCTAGTGATGCCTGATGGAAGAATGAGTTAATGTGCCTTGATAGGGATGCTATTGAAAACTAGGGCTATTGCGATTAATTCCAAAGTGTCCTTTCTTTGTCCTCGTTCCATCTCGTAGGCTCGGACCCGAGCGGGGCTGACAGCCAGACTGCAAACTGCCAGTGCGGATGTCGCTTCTGTTAATAAACCTGTGCCCTTAGGTACCTTCACAGTGTGTGTGTATGGATGAACAGGGCTGAGAGTGAGATCTTTTCAATTGGGGGGGGGATGAATAGGGATAGGAGGTATTTCAGCTTCTTGCCTCCGATTGGATAAAGGTGGGGGAACTGACAGTGTTCTGAGCCTATCAAAGGGTTGGTTTTCCAACTCTGTTCCCTGGAAGACTAGCCTAATCGCTGCAATTGCTCGTCCCTGCGTGTCCCAGGACTGGTGTTGAGGATTGGCAAGGTCAGGCATCTGTTGAGGGGTACACAAATCAGTAACACCCCCCCCACTGATAAGGAACAGAATGGTGACACAATGCCACCATACTGGCATTTCTGCGCAAGCGACTGGCTCTTGCTCATGACGTTGCGGTGGTCAGTAGATGGAATTCCTTGCCACCTTGCCACAGCTAGCCCTCTGCATTATGGCGCTCCCCCTTTTTTAAATGCACAACGTCATACTCAGTTTTCCTGACCAGCTACTAAAGAAAGAGGTCTCTGGGAGCTTGAAACAAAACAAAAAAACCCAACCTTTGGATTTTGATTGCATTTATTTTTTTGCTCTGGGGTACACTGAAATGCAGGCCTAAACTGGTGATTTTTCCGTACCTTTCTCCCTAACACTCTGGAGTGTGTGCATGTGCGCACATATGTGGATGACCTGCAGCCTTTGGCCTAATTTCAAAAGCCTTCCACAGTCAGTTCAGATCTTTGGCCCCGGCTGCCCACCCGGAGTGGAGAAAACGAAAGAAGGGGGTGCAAAGAGAGTTTAGAAAGAGAGAGATAAAAGGGGGTGGTGGAAAGAAAGAAGTGGGGTGAGAGAGAGATAATGCGGTGAAAGAGATTGCTGTCCTTGCCCACATTTGGCTGCGGCCTCGCTTGCTGCCAGGATGTGGCCTGCAGCACACACACCCTTGTGAGAAAAAAAGGTCCCCCCTTCCAGCCCCCCGATCTAACCGGCAGGTGTTCTACTGTGCAGCCTATCTCACAATGGAAACGGAGGTCCCCAACGGGGATGCGCTTGGCGGCACGGTCCACGATAGTGAGCATCTGCCTCAGCACCAGCTGATTGCTCCTGAAGAGACTCTGTCGCCTGTCACGTCCTCGCACGTGGAAATCTTGTCGGGAAGGCAGCTCCTTTGGCGCCGCGGGCTCGCTCTGGTGCTGGCCGTTGCCATCTTGGTAGTCGGCGTTCTAATCCACCTCTTGTTGAAGAAGAGGTAAGGCGGCCAGAGGCTCCCGCCAGACCCCCGTTGAGGAAAAAACATCGCTGGGATGCTGTTGGAAAGGGCATGAAGAACTGCTTCTCCCCGCAGAGTTGAACCGTACTACGGGTTATCCGGCTCAAAAGAGAATTGTTGAGCCAGTTCATCGTTGGCCTGGGGCACCGGAGAATGTTTCCTTGGCTGGCCTTAGCTACTCCATGATACTGTTTGCACCCCACATTTGTCAGGAAGAGCTGCCAACCTTAGAAAGGGGTAATCAAATGCCACGAGAGGATGTCCAAGTTACTTTCGGGTCAAGGTTTGCCGTTACTTAATTCCCCTTTTCTTGGATGTTTTTTGGACAGCTTGGGGACTGTTGGCTTCCCTTGTAGCTCAAATCTTTCATATTATCCTCTCCTTACCAATGCCCCCCCTCTTTTGTGTATTTCGAAAACTGGTTTTGTTGGTGGACTCAGATGGGGGAAGTCAAGAACTAGCTTCATGCTATGGGACTTTTTGCAGACCACTGCTGATTTTACGTCTCGCACGCTTGGCCTTTTTGATTTCCTTCAGGGACCTGTACCTGAAAATGCAGTCCCTTTTAAAAATATATATATATATTCTGTATTTTGATATAGGTCGGGGGTTTTATGAATAAAACACTTCAGAGTTATTTAATTGATCGCTGGGTTGAGAGTCTCTTTGAACACGCTTGCGGAAGTCCTAACTCTAGCCAGTATTGTTAAATAACAAGCGGGAACGATAACAGAAGAGTTGCAGGGTGATGTGCTCCTGTTCAGACTGCCAGCCAGCCTGCCGTGCCCTCTTTCAGGATGTTCCATTCCGTTCCCCTCCCCAACAGACACTCGGTGTTCTGCGGCCACTGAGCAGTCCTCATGGGATGTTTCGAGGCTCTGCACACTTGCTGCGGGTTATATTCTTTAAAGAAATAAGGTGCTCCTGCAATCTTTGCTGTTTCTCTAAGCCAGCTCAGGCCGCTCTCTCACACATAAATGGTGTTTTGCCTACAAAGAATCAAAATGAGTTCGCTGTTAGGCTGGATCAGGGATGTGGGACACTCTGGCCCTCCCACATGTTGGACTACAACTCTATCACAGGGATCTAGGAAGCTGCCTTCTTGCTCAGTATTGTGTACACTGACTGGCAGTGGCTCTGATTTATTGATCGTTTGATTGATATCCTGCCCTTCCTCCCAGCAGGAGCCCAGGGCGGCAAACAAAAGCACCAAAAACACTTTAAAACATCATAAAAACAGACTTTAAAATACATTAAAACAAAACAAAAAAGGTGAAAAACATTTTTTAAAAAAGGTTTTAAAAGCATCTTAGAAATCAATTCCAACACAGACTCAAGCTGGGATAAGGTCTCTACTTAAAAGGCCTGTTGAAAGAGGAAGGTCTTTAATAGGTGCCAAAAAGATAACAGAGACAGGGCCTGTCTAATATTTAAGGGGAGGGGATTCCACAGGGTCAGTGCCACCACACTAAAGGTCCGTTTCTTATGTTGTGCAGAACAGATCTCCTGATAAGATGGTACCTGCAGGAGGCCCTCACCTGCAGAGCACAGCGATCAACTGGGTATATAAGGGATAAGACAGTCTTTCAGGTATCCTGGTCCCTAGCTGTATAGGGCTTTGTACACCAAAACCAGAACCTTGAACTTGGCCCAGTTTTAGGCAGAGGGCCATTCCCAGGACTACATGGAGAGGCCAGGGATTGAACCTGGGGTCTTTGTGCGCAAAGGAGTTGCTCCAACACTGAGCCCCTTCTCTTCCCTTACAAATAAAGCAAGATTCCAGTCCTCATGGTTCTCAATATGCTACTGAGCTGTGTGGCCTTTCCCCCCAAAATACTGGCCAGGAGGCTGTTGGGGGATGTAGTCCCACAACATCTAGAGGGTGCTACATTGGCTACCCCGGAACGTATGTTGAAAAGCTGCTGTGCTCCCAAACGGGGGCAGGACTCTGTCCACTCCGTTCCCCCATGATTTGTGACCTCTTTCCCACCACCCTTAATTGAAGGTGTGTGTGTAAAACCCAATATTTCCAGCCCTTAGAAGAATAGGTGGTATACAGCCACCAAGTCCTAGGAGAGGAAAACTATTCAAAATATAAAAACATCAAGCAGCAACATCTGGCATGAAAACATGGATAAAGGCAACAGCGATGACAAGGAAGGGTTGGATGAAATGTGGTCGATTGCACTGCAATGCTTTTTGTGGCCACTGGGTGTTGCTTCAGCCCCATGAACCGCCCTGGTTGCCATCTTCCCTTTCCTACATTTGACTGTGAAAGCAAAAATTGGCGGGCCAAATGTTGGGATCCCTAATTCTACATTAAACACACCACTTGAATAAGTAAAGGGGGGTTGGGATTTGCAGCTGAAGCCTCTCTTTGCGCGTGGACAGTGGCACTGATTTCTCGAGCGAGGTGAGAAACGATTCCGTTATTCCTTCTGCTACTAAACTTGGGTGGTTGAGTGCCGATCACTTTGGAAGCGAACAGGGCTACCCCAAAATAAGGTTGTTTCTGTGCTCTTGTGGGGGGACTCCTTGATATATGCTGAACCGTTCAAAAGGAAATGTTTAAACTCCCCTTGAATCGTATTGAGGTGTGGGGGGGGGGGGTTTGGAATGGTGGAAGGAAAGTAGTGGGCATGTAGTCTCGCGCAAAGCTCAAGCAACTTATAGCAAATAACCTAGAGCCATGGTGCCCAAATGTTTTCCTCCACAGACCACTTGGAAATTGTTGAGGGTCTTGGCGGACCACTTATTTTTGTGCCGGTTGCTTCAACTACAGCATCCAGAGCTAGATGTTGTTATGGTGTTGAATTGCACTTGGATTGCTCATTTAATTTTATGGCATTACATTTTGCATTGCATACAATTCAAACCGCAATACCGTAAAATACGATCTGAGAAACGAAAGCAGCCATAAAAATTCAACGGAGAATCAAGATGAATATTTAATGCAGACAAAACAAATTGAATCCGCGTGACCGATGCTCCGTTCTTTGGCGATGTGTCTCCCCAGAGTGGTGGTGTTCATCTGGATGTTTACGGGGTAACCTCAAATGCCCCACGGCAGCGTGAAGACAGACTGCAAGGGGGCGATAGTTTGGCATCCCAAAAGTGATGGAGGTGGAACTTGCTGATGAGGCCCAATTGAAAATGCTATTTTAAGGCAGTAAAAGTGCAGGCCTGAAGAGTAATTTGGCCTTTGTGTTATAGGTAGGGACTGGTCCTCTTATACTAGATTTGGGAAGCTCAGGCCCGGGGGCCGAATCTGGCCCTCAGGACTTTTCCCCAGTCATGCTGCTTCCAGGCCAGATGCCAAAAATGTTTTTTCCCTTGCTTGAACTCTTGCTTGTCTGGCTGGGGGACGGTCTGGGCTGCACCTACGCTGCTGCACAAAATTAAAATCTCATTTCTTCTGCCCACTTTTTGCCTTTGCCTCTGGCCTCCACTGGTGTGTGGCCCTTGAGACGGCGTTCAGGCGGCCCTCAGCCTGAAGAAAGGTTGCCTGCTTCTACACACTCTGTAAAAGCGCGACGTGCTCTCTGAAACACCATGCATGCTGTGGGCACTTTGCACATGCTCAGGAGTGCATCAATATCAGCATCTTCCCGTGAAACCTTTGTAGATGTTGCAGAGCTGAGGCCTTGCTCTGCCAAAGTTTTGGAGGAAGATATCGTGCCAGGAGAGGTGGGAAGCATTTTGTGCATGCTCAGGAGGCACTCTGACTGACCCAAGTCCAAAGAGCATTGAAATAGCATTGGTCTTTATATGGAGCGCCACCCATGGGATTGGCTTTTCACGCAGTAAGGGCGTGGCAGGTCTTTGCCCCTAGGAGCTTACAAATCTAAATTTGGACAGTTCAGATATTCAATGGGACTTAGACTCAGTGTGAGTTGTTGCCTTTGTGTGCTGAGTGGGTCCCCACGTTATCCGGATTTTCCCTCTCAAGAGGAGCATCAGTGCTTGCTTTACTCCAGCTGCAAAGAGGAGTTCCTTCTTAGGAGAGATGGGCGAGGAATTTGATTCAGTTCGCATTTCAAGCCGTCTGTCAAGTCTGCACTTTCCGAAACAGTATTAGAACCGAAATGCAGCCGTCCTTTGCGGCAGTTCGCCAAGCAAACAGTGTTAACAAAAGCGCCTGTGTTAAGGAGAAAGTGTGTGTACAAATGAATATATGAGTGAAAACAATATACAAAAGTGTGTTATGAGAAATTGCTCGCCAATATGTGTCATCTGTCAAAGCGGACGATTAGGAGAAATTCACACTAAAATACTGGAGAGATGTCATGAGGATTTAAAAAAATAAATAGCAAATTGCTGCAGTGCACGACTGAAGTTAAAATGGCAAAAATGAGAATCTGAGAAGCAAACTGGGCAGGGCTTTCCCGCTTCTTAATAAAGGTGCCGAGGCCTGGACAGGAGTTGGTGTTTTAAAATGGTTTTATGTTTTTTTAAAATCCAGGGAGTCATTTGAGCCTTTTACTGAAGATTGAGGTATGAAATCCTGACAGGAAGAGATAAATGAAGCCCACTTTCCTGAGAGGAAGCCCCCTGGCCACAGTAGGACTTATCTCTGAAGAGACCTGCAAAAGAGGATCATCGTCATCATCATTTTATTTGTATGCCTCCTTTCCACATAAAATTGTACTCAAGGCGGCTTACAACAAGGTGAACAAAAATACATCAGGCTCTGAGATGGCATCAATCTGAGGCATGCTTTCCTGGGAGGAAGCCCCATTGGTCAACATGGCACTTACTCCTGAGTGGACCCGCAGAGAGGATTTTTTGTGGGGGGGTTCACCTCTCTGCAAGCTTTCTCAGGACTAACCCTGCAATCTTCTACTCAGAAGTAAGTTGAATCCAATGGGGCTTACTCCAAAGTAAGTGGGGTGAGGACCGCAGCTTTAAAGTAAGCCGCTTTGCCCATACCGCCGCTGACTTCTGAGCAGACCTGCAAAGGGGCGTGGTTTCAGTCCCACGCACGTTTTCCCGCCGTGCTTACTTCCACGTAGACACGCACAGAGGATCCCGCGCCACCATCTGTAAGGCGCGCTTCCCGCGGGGATCCTGACTAGTTATTTAGGCAACTTTTACTCAGGGGTCGACCCACTGAAATGAATGGCCTGGCCTAACTTTGGTCCCTCCGCTTCCAATGGGTCTACTCTGAGTAAAAGTGAGTGGAATGCAAACCCCCCCTCCCGCGCGCCATTTACTCCCGAGCAGACACGGAGAGAGAGAGAGGATCGCGTGCTCCCATCCCCACGGCGCGCTTTCCCGACAGGAAGTCTCGGTGAGGATCCTGGCCATTTGCCCTCTTTGACGCAGGGTAGATCCCCCCACACGAAAAACGGGGATAACGAACCGCGGCCCGTGCATCCCAATGGATCTACTCGGGGTAAAACGTCAGTGGACGGCAGCCTTTATATGCTGGGAGGGGATGGCGCACTCCCCCGAGGGTGAAGGCACCTGGGCGCCCTTCCACCCGAGGAGACCCGGATCGGCGCCGTGCCAAGGAGAAGCACAACGGGGCTAAAAAAAAAAAAGGGCGACCCATCCCCGCGAGGCCAGCCCAGGTTGGGGGCGGATCGGGAGCCCGGGAGCGAGCGCCACGCGGGGAAGGCGAGGCGGGCCGGGCCAGGAGCGCCCGCTGGTGGCCGCGGCTGGCTGAGGGTGGGCTCGGCCGGCTGGCTGGCTGCTGGCTGGCGCGGCGTCTGGCTCTCCCTCGCTCGGCTCGGGCATGTCTTCGTCGCCGGGCGCTCCGGCGCTGGCCGAACTGCTGGGCGAGGCGCTGGCGGCGCCGGACGGCGTGGCGGTGCCCACGGCTTCGCTCCCGGCGCGGGGCGTCACGTTGATCGGGCTCTACTTCGGCTACTGCGGCGCGGCGGCGAACAGCGGAGGAGCAGCGGCAGCCGGAGGAGCCGGAGCCGTCGGCCCGGGCGCTCAGCTCGCCGCCAGCCTGGCCGCTTTTTACGCGCGCTTCCAGCCGTCGGCCCAAGGCGACTCGGGCTCCGGAGCGGCGCCGGAGGGGCAGCGCCTGGAGATCGTCTTCGTCTCGGCCGAGCAGGACCAGCAGCGCTGGCAAGAAGCCACGAGGGCCATGCCCTGGTTGGCGCTGCCCTTCGCCGACAAGCGACGTAAGGTGAGCGCGCGCTGGCCCGGGTCAGCCGCGGGCGTGGGAAGCGGGAGACACGCGTGTTTCAGGGAGGCGGGAGGCGTCCGGCGGGTAGGGGAAATCTCCAAGGGCGAGGGGGCTCTCACCTCCCCGCCTTGGGGCGCCCATCGGCCGTGGCCTTTGGGCGGGGAGAGTCCCTGCGCCGACATGGAAGGGGAATCCGCGTTGTTCCCTGCTCTCCATTAAGGTAGGCAGGTTTGTATACAGCCCCGAGGTATCTGCGCGTTTACTCTGAAGTAAGCCGCGGGGCGTTTGGAGGAGCCTCACTCCGAAGTAAGCGCGAGCGGGATGCTGCCCCGAAAAAGGTGTATGTAAGAGTTTGTGGCTGACGGGTCTGCCCTGCTTTTGTATCCAAAATGCTCCTTGCCCCAGCGATTCGCAACACTTTTTTGCAACCTGATTGAAATCATGATTCAGAAATAAATCCTATTTTCAATGGGGTTTACTCTCAGGTAAACGCTGTGCGTGTGTGTGCCTTAAAATGAATCCACAGGGGGAAACGTGCATGGATTGGGCAAAGAATAAAATCGACCCGCACCAGTATTGCCAAGCCAGCCTGTCTATGTGCCTCTCCCTGTTGAACTTCCGGCGTTTGGCGAAGGCCTCTTTATTTCAGCAGCCGTTTTAAGTAAGTTTGATCGTTTTCATGGTGAACGCGAACCGATTTTGTCTTTAGTCTTGTCCTTTTGTAATCTTTGCTGCCCTCCGCGTAGAGAAGATGCTGCTAAGTAGTTTATAAATGGCTGAGATCGTGCCCGTGATGATGCCTGCTCAGGAGTAAGACCCACTGAGCTCGACTGCACTGACTACCAGGCTAGCGCCTTGTTGGTGGTGGTTTGGGCGCAAGGCCCACTGAAATGGATGCGATTGGCTTGCAGGTTTAAGAACACTCATATTTCCCGAATAGATTTGTGCTGTGATTTGCAACAGGAGCCCTCCAAAACGGGCGTGCAACTTTTTTTTTTTGCAGGGAGTGTTCGGAAACGGTACATTTAAAACAAAAGCAAACTGGGCCTTGTTGCTTTAAAGAGAGGGTTTGCTATGAATAGGGGGTTTTTTTCCCCCTGGAAGCCCCCTTCGTTGTGAGGAAAATGGGTTTAAATTGCGATTTGGGACCTGCTGTAATCTAGGGGAAAAAACCAGAAACTCAGCTTTGGATAGGTCAGGGGTTCCCTAACTGTGGTCTGTTGACCACCACTGGCTCATAAACCCCGTTCAGGTGGTACGCATCACGTCCACATTAAATATTCACAGTGATTTTTAATGACATTTTTAATGCTTCTTATATTGCATTTGGTCGCATTGCAGTTTGCGCGCAAAATGCTAAGTAAGCGGTATTAGAAGCAGTAAAAATATCATTACAAATAATGGAGCATGTAGCACAGTGCACTGTCATTGCTGGAAAAATCCATTTGCAGAGAGGCTCTGAAAAAATTCCCTTCCCTGAAATTCCCCTTCCAACCAGGGATCCTCTCTTTTAAAGAAACCTGCGGAAGGCTTTCTTCCAAAATCGTCCCTTCCCATTCTGGGCGAATTAATCTAGATTAAGTCCCACCCTTTGTTTCCGCCATTCGTAAAACGGATTAGAATGCTTTCACCTTCCCTTTGGTTGGGATTCTGCCCGTCAGATTCAGACCTCCTGACTTTGGTGGTTCATCCCCAGCTGGGGTGGGGAGTCAGGAAATCTTTTCATTTTGATATAATTTCCCGAGAATCTTCCAAAAGAGTATTCCTAGGAGATGGTTCCTTCTTTCTCTGTTCTGCAGGTTGAAGGGAGGGAAAATATTTCATTAAAATAAAATCTGTGCAATGCCCCATGGAGATGTTCCATTCATTAGATGACGGGGAGAGGGATATTTCATTTTTTATATAACAATAAAAATGCAGACGCTTTTCCTCCCAATTTCTACTGTTATCTCCCCCCCACCAAAAAAAGCATTGGCCTTCTCTGCTAGCAAGACCTTGGGGTGACATTTTGGGTGAGATTGCGACTCCTACTTGTTTTCTGTATTCGATTACAATTTTTAAAAAATCAGCCGCATGCGCCTTTCAGGGGCGAAATGTGCATTTAAAAAAAAAAATCCCCTTGATGGTGGAATTGCGCTTGCATGAACAGCAGTTCCTTAATCTAGAAGTAAAATCAACTGTGAGGCAGCTAGAGTTGTGAAGGCCCCAGGAAAAATTGGAGAGAGGGAATATATATTTTTTTCTGGGCCTTCACATTGCTAGGGGCAACTTTTGCCAACCTGGTGCCCTCTATGCCTTTTGGACTACAGTTTCCATGAACCCCAGCCAGCACTGGGGGCTGATGGGAGTTGTAGTCCAAAACGTCTGGAAGGTACCAGGTGGGTGAAGGCTTTGCATGCAAAAAAGCGCCAGGTTCAGTCACCAGCATCTCTGGGAAAGGCTGAGAAAGAGTCTCATTTGAAACCCTGGCAGGCTGCTGCCAGTCAGTGCAGGAGACAGTACTGAGCAAGTCTGACTCTGTATAAGTCTCCGTCCTCTATTCCCTAGGATTGCAGTGTTGAGGTGGCTGTGGGCATCCAAGCTTCCTGAATGGGGAATCGTGCATGCTGATGGATATGTGGGTGGCATCGTAAATTGGATGATATATTTGCATCTGTTCCCTTGGTGGAAAAAACTAAATAGTGGTGTTGAAAGACTATGAATAAATGAAAATAACAGTACATTTATTTTTGTTGTCTCCCTTTCGCCTGGAATGCGGGTCCCGAGGTGGATTGCATAGATTTAAAAACACAAAAACATTCCAAGAGCCACACAGAAGCAAATCCTTAAAAATGTCACTACGAAGGGGTCAAAATTTAACCGAATGCTTGGAAAAAAAAGACAGGTCTTCAGCAGCTGTCTAAAAATGGAAATGCATGGGGTAACAACCATATATTTCTCTGCCGGCCTCAAATGTAGATAGGATCAGTAGCAGCTCTTGGAGACGAATTAATGTGACAAGAAAGGTCCCGAAAGGAAAAAGGGGTAGTTCAGTTTTGCAGCGGGGAAGTCACCCCTGATCACGATTGAGTCTGAATGTTCTACAGCAGGCTTGCGTAAAGCGCCTCTTGCCCGTGTGAGGAGGTAGATTGCTTCCAGGCTGGCATGTTACAAGAATGAATTCCCTTTGTTTCTAGGTCATAGTGACTCACTCAGGAATGTTTCATGCAGGCAGGCTAGTACAGTTTGCAGATTTCTTTGCAAGGCTGCTTGAGTGTGTATTAGAGTTTGTGCATTTCATTTTTGAAAACCTGGGTCGCGCCTGCTTTTTCCGGAACTCAAGGAGGCTAGGAAATCACAGTATCAAAATAATGTTAACAGTCCCAGAGTTAAAATCAGCCGAGCTCAGCTGAGCCTGGGATACGTGAGCAGGTTTGAGACAATTGAATTCGGCCTTGGTGGTGAAAAGAAATGTGGCTGCATTGGACTAGAATTGAGTAAATGGGTCTGGTTCTTTTTTTATATTTTATATAATCTGTTGGGAATCTTACTTAGTTATCTTTTTAATTTTATTTCTGAGGCTCTAACGAGTATTGTCTGTGCTTCTGTTTCCACCATGAGGCCTAGACGCTTGCCTTTTTCTTTTAAAATGGAAGCTCAGGTTCTTAGGAACCCAAATCCTGACTCCCGTGCCGTGTGTTGCTCTGTGTCTGTGGAACAGTCGCGTACACGTGGCCCAGCCTGCTTGCAGCCCAACGATCTTCAGAAACTGGCTTACTTGATCCTTCACTTTTCCTAATTGATGACTGAAAACCTTGTTGGGAGTAATGGAATATAGCAGCGCTTTCTTTTAAATCAGGGCCAGAGGCAGAAGTAGGCGGAACACAGGCAAGCGAGGGGCGTGATCAGGGTTGATAGGACTCAGTCAAGCCAGGCAAAACCACTCGGGTCCAAAGCTGGGTCAGTGAGGGGTGTGAGCTAGGGAGAGTCCCAAGGGCTGGAGGGCTGCATTTGGCCAGAGGTTCCCCACCCCTGCCCTAATTAAACACGCAGATTATTGGGTGGTCAATAGTTTGCATTTGCTGTTAAATACGGTGTTGAAAATGGCCCTTGCTGGTCCCTGGGAGGCTTCTTATAAATCATAAATATGTCAGAAATGCATTGTGGAGTGAGAAGGGCCGTCTGTGGCAGGATTGCGCGGTGTGTGGGATTTAGAGGGCTTGACATGTTGGTGAAAGGGAATTGCTTTTCTGGCTGTTCATGTATCCACGTGGAAGAAATGAAATGGCGTTTAAAGCAGGGACTAGGGTCTCCTTTAACACAGGTGTGGCTTAAAGGCAAAGCGATCTGAGCGTGTTTGAGACAGATATTGCAGACTGCCCGACTTCTTTCTAAACTGAAGGAAGCTGTGCTGTTCCCATTCTTTCAAGCCAGCTTTGAAGGGTTGTGGTTTTTTTCCGTCTGAGCTCGAGGATGGCAAGATTCTAAAATGCACATTTTTTTTCTCTCCCAAAAGACACTTGGATCCCAAAGTAATCCTGGGTGTGCCAGCCCCGGAGAACAAAAGAATGCGGAGGACAAATTGCGGGGAGAGATTGCACAAGTCGCTCAGGTGTTGAAAGTAGGCGAGCCAGTAGCTTTGCAAACTTGGGTGTAGGAGTGCACCGCAGGGCTGTTGTAGCACAAGGCTAAAGCTGATGTTTTGCGTGCCAAAGGTCCCCGCTTCAATCCCCGCCGTTGAAAGATTCTGGACAGATAAAAGAAAGGAGTTCTTTACGCAGTGCAGAGCTAAACTATGGAATTCGCTGCTGCCAGATGTAATGAGGGCCACCAACTTGGATGGCTTTAAAAGAGGAATCTCCTGGCACCTTCAGAGACTAACAGTGTTTCAGTATGGTGCTAGCTGGTGTGGACCTGTCCGCCAAAGCTAACGCCACGATAAAAATTTGTTAGCTGTTAGAAAATGGAAATGGACTGCCTTCAACTCGCTTTCAACTTATGGCGACCCTATGAATAGGGTTTTCATGGCAAGCGGTATTCAGAGGGGGTTTACTATTGCCTTCCTCTGAAGCTGAAAGGCAGTGACTGGCCCAGGGTCACCCAGTGAGCTTCATGGCTGTGTGGAGATTCGAACCCTGGTCCCCAAGTTGTAGTCCAACACTCTAACTGCTATGTCACACTGGATCACAAGATGCACTCTTTCTTTCAAAGCAGCAGACTTGACATGGCATCCTCGCTGGAAGTTTGCGAGAATCGGTCCCGTTCCCCAAATATCCAGGCTGAGGAAGAGCTCTGTGTAGCTCTGTGGATGTCATATTGTGAACCTGAATTGACCCAAGCCAAGGTAGGATTGGGCCCTCCTGTCAACAGTACTGACTGGTGTGCCGCCAGGATGCTTTACAATGTCTAAGAGGCTTTGCAAGATTGGGCTGTAATGTCTCTTGAGAAGCGTGTGCTGCGGCTTGTGTGTTGCGGCGGGAAAGGACAATTTCTCCCTTTTGGATTAAATTGGAAGATAATCTGCTTTGAAAGCCGTCGAGCGGCTCAATGTGGTGTCCTGTTGTGTTGTTATATATATTTAATATAATATTGTTATATATAATTCCTTTGCCTGTCCATGGCGCATACTTGTACTCAGGTGTTGGAAGAAGGCTGGACTTTGCATGTGGATTTCTCATGCCAGTCCAGCTCTCCGCAGAACTCGTGTCAACCTGAGCGGAGAACTTTCTCACTCATTGTATATCTTGTGCCCGGTGGGAGTCTTGGATTTCTTCTGTTCCAGGGAACTCAGGGCTAGATTTGTGTTAGAGCAGCAGGGCTGTGTGGAAAGTGCCCTCTCCATCTTTTATTCTGAACATACCTCTCCTCCTCCTCCAGGGCTGAGTCTGGATGAAGGGAGTGGGGAAAAGCTCTTGAAAGTTTGTAGCAAACCTCTTAGTTGGAGGGTAGCAGTGGGGCGACGACTGTGACACCACCGAAAACACCTTTCCGCCCCCGATTGTTGGAGCGGTTTTGCACTCTTCTGCAACGCTTTTTTAAAAAAATCTGCTGCTTTAAATAAGTCAATAAAACTCAATGAAAAGATGAATGCACAAATTGGTTAAATGTACAGACGGTGTTTTGCTGGAATATAAAGTGGGCTGACAGCATGAGTGAAGAATCCGCTGCATCTTTAAATCAGTTGGCTGGGGAGGGGTGTGTCCTTTGGAGAGTCAAAGGGCCAAATTGAGAGGCTTTGAGGGCCGCATTTGGCCCCCGGGCCTGAGGTTTCCCACCCTTGCTTTACGTTCTTAACGCTGTTTCGCATTTCTGTGTTGGCTTAGTTTCTAGAGGGGTAGCTCTGTTTGCCTTTTTCCAGCAAAAAAGACTGTGGCGTCAGGTTTTGTGCATTAGAGTCTGCTTCATCGGATGCACGAAGTGTTATCCGGAGTTGCAGGTACATAGCTAGATACTTTGTTTGGGGGCGGGATTGTGGGGGTAGAAGTGAGTCCAGAAGTTAATGAAATCTGGAAAAGTACAGTCCATGTGTCGCGTTAGATATCCAAAAGGGATTGACGATTATAAGATACGCATTCAAATGCAGAAATGGCTGTAAGATCTTCAGCCCCACAGAGCGATGGGTGGGTGGGAGTTTATCCTTTGAAGCTTGGAGCATAAGTCTCTTTGCAAACATAAAGACTCAATGGATCTGCTTCCGTGATCCATCTGTCTGTCCCCATTGTCACAGGAGTATAATTTAAAAGTATGTGAACATCAAGGAATTTTTCAAAAAGCAAAACTAATACGAACAGTAACTAGCAAAAAAGAAGATCCTGTTGGAGCCACAATGCATTTTCAGCGTTGCGTTGCCTAAATCTATCCAAACCAGCCAGTTCCTTCCTATGAAGATGCTGTGGAGTCTGATATCACCAAAACATCCATTTTGATTGGATCCATCAGAAAACGTTCTCGATGGGACAAATATCCTGGCATTAGTAAGCCAAGTAACACATATGGTGCGCTAAAAATCCTTTGTTGCCGTTCAATCCAGAAGTTACAGCATTTAAATTGTTGGTGTAGACTTAGGCATTTTTGAAGATTTCCCAGTGGATTGTGGACAGGCTCTGGCAATTCAAAATATGTTTCCTTTATGGGGAATATTGAAAATTGAATCCTGGCACAATCTCCCACCACACACCCCTCGAGTATCTTTAGGAAAGCCATTAAGAGGTTGCTGCAAAGTTTACATTTTGGCTCTGTTTTTCCTCCTGCGAGAGTATAGTCCCTTAAAAAAATAAATGATGGTGTCTTTAACAAAAAAAGGGGGGGGATTCCCCAAAAGTTCAGTATGGTGGTTTGGATTTGTTTCTCAGCCGAGTGTCGAGTCATTTCCGAAGCTGTTCGCCGATGTGACTGCGCTTTGTAACAATCTCTTAATCCGAGGATAACAGAGGCCTGCTTGTAAGCTTATAACTGGCAATTAGCGTTGGGTGGATCAGGTTTTGAAACAGAGGGTTTGTAAAAACAGCGGTGGGCTGTGAACGTTCAGCGCTTTTGAGTTCTGGGAGGCAGGCTGGAAATGTACATCTTGAGATCCGGATGGGAAAAGCTTATATGCTTTTTTAAAAATTACTTTGTATTTTTTAAGAAGAGCCCAAATATCTGTTGCATGGATTTGCAACTTGAGGCCCAGGGTGAAATCCAGCCTTACTGAGGTTCATCAGCTGATATCTCCCAAGTTGCAGATGGTTTCCTGGGTGCTGACCAGGAATCTCTGCTTTTTGGTCTGCTTGGCTTGTAGCTGAACTCTTGCAGACCTCACGTCACTCACCTGAAATAAACCTGGAGCAGAGCTAAGCGCTTGCAAAGAGTTGTGTTGTCTTGGCTGAGCTGGAGTGGGTAGGCAGTCTAATTGTGTTCTGTAAGTACCCCCCTAACCCATCCATATAGTTGGTTTTTAAAATGTATTATTTGCTTCTATGTTGGCTTGCAGCTGAATTCTTGGAGAGCTCTCCCGAAATTAAACTGAAGAGGAGGTAAACTGTTGCAAGGTGTTCTGCCGCGTTGGCTTTGAGCTCTGATTTCAATGTTGCAGCTGAGCTCTTGCAAAGCTGGTGTCGCTCCCCTGACGTTAACCTGCAGAGGAGTTGAGCATGGGCAGAGAATCCCAGTTTGATCTTGCAGCTTGTCAGGGCAGGGCCTGAGTCGCTAGGAAGAGATTCCTCATAGCTTTCAGTGTCCCGGGAACTCTGGAAGCGATACAGAAGAAACTGAATTGGAGCAAAAGTAATTAACGAAAAGGAAGGCAAATGAGGTAGAGATGTGCTAGGAGAGGTCGCTTTCGCCTTCAGAGCGATACACCGACCTCAAAGAAGGAGGATCGTAGGAAGCGGCCTTAGACTGAGTCAGGTCATTGGTCCATATAACTCCATATTGCCTGCACTGACTGGCAGGGGTCTCCGAGATGCCAGAGGCTGAACCTGCTTGTGAAGCAGATGCACTGCTGTGGATCCACAGCCCTTCCCCATAGATTTGCACTTGCAGGGCTGGCCTGGCACCGCCTTCTCCTCCTGCCAAGGGTCGCTAGATGTTTTCCTTCGTGCTGGTACCCACCTTGCTGGGTCGTTGCTAGGCAACTGCCCCATCACTTCCCTGCCCCTTCAAAGTGGCTGCCCCAAGCTGGCTCTCCACGCTGTGGTGATAATGGTGGGGGGGAGGTAGCGCCTCCTCCCCTGCCCCCCAACTTCAAATTAAGTATCTAGGAGGGTTCCGGCTGGCCAGTTCCAGCTGTTGGATCCAGAAACATGATTTTTGTGAGAGAGCTTGGAAAACCAGGAGCCAGCCTTGGTCGCTCTCTGCCAGATGTTGCACAGATGTTGTTCCACTTAGCGGAGAGAGAGAGAGAGAGAGAGAGAGAGAGAGAAGGTGATTTGTAATATTAAAGGCATATGGGGCCAAATTATTGTTTCCTTCATCCTAAGAAAGTGATCCATTCGAGGTTTGTGGCTTGCTCCAGCCTTGCAAATAAGTCCTCATGTTTAATGATACCACCAGCCTCCTGGTGCCCCATTTGTTGTTAGTGGCATAAAGGGAAGTGGGGTAGCGGAAGGACATACCCTCAGGGCTGTAACCAGATAAACCCTACTCAGAGTAGACCCGTTGAAATGAATGGACCTAAGTTAGGCATGTTCATTAACTTCATTAGGTCTAATGTAAGTAGAACTTTGCATTGGATACAGCCGTAGTTTTTTTAAATAACCTTTTCCGTGCCTGCTCGCCTAGGGATACTTATCCTTCTCCAAAGGCGACTAGCTAAAGTGACCGTTTTAAAAGCCTGGCTTGTCCTGTCCCAGGGTCTCAATGTGATTTACCTACTGTTGGAGCATCACCCCTACGAAGAAAGGTCGCAGCACTTTGGGGCTTTTTCATTTCGAGGAAAGGCCAGTAAGAGGTGACACGGTAGAAGTATATAAAATTGTGCCTAGCGTGGAGAAAGTTGGACCTTTTTTTTCTCCCTCTCACATACAACTGGAACTCGGGGACATCCAAAAAAGTTGGGAGATTCAGGGCAGACAAAAAAAAAAAGTCCTCCTTCAACACAGCGCGGAGTTAAACTTACAGAATTCTCTCCTGCAAGAGGTAGCAACAGGCACCAGCTTGGATGGCTTTAAATGATGATTAGACAGATTCATGGAGCAAAAGGCTATTAATGGCTACTTGCCACGATGGCTATGCTTTGCTTCCATCGGGTGGAGGCAATATGCTTCCAAATACCCGTTGCTGGAAACCGCAGGAGGGGAGAGGTGCTCTTGCACTCTGGTCCTGCTTTTGGGCTTCCCATCGGGGCATCTGGTTGGCCACTCTGAGAACAGGATGCTGGACTAGATGAGCCCTCTTTGGCCTGATCCATCAGCCAGGCTCCTCTAATGTTCTTATCGACTGTCTTTTATTTTATTTGTTAATTAATATATATATAACACCTCATTTCCCCATGTGAACAAGGGTTTCAAGTGCAAATCTCGCTTCCCCTCCCCCTGTCCCCCCAAATCCTGTAGCCAGTTAGTTTTGGGTTGACACATACACATTTTTTTTTTGTTCCTGGTGTATGTCTGCTGTAAGCATCTGCGGTCAGAAGGAATGCCAGCTCCCTTTCCTCCCTGCAAAGGGAAGAAATTCCAAATGTTTAGCATGAACGCGAGGCAGAGGATTAAAATTCTTGAGCGGCCAGGCATACAAACCCCTTTTCTTTATTTATCATTTGACTCTTTTTGTTCAGTGAGCCTACGAGTTTTGCGCAGGAGGAAAACTCCTCTGATGGCTTCCCGTCTTTTTTTTTATTATTAAGCAGGCCCCAAATCCAACTGACCCTCCCCATCTTGTGTTAGAAAAAAGGCAGCCAGAGCGAGGAACTTCAGGCCTGGGGTTTCCAAATCCGGCCCTCTGGGCTTACCTGTCAGCTAGCCCTTGGGAGTCTCTCTAGGCCACACCCCCTTCTAAGCCACACCCCTCACAGGCCTTGCTTTGCACCTTCCTTGAGAGCTTTCGCCCTTGAACTCCGATTGTGCTTGCCTGAATGGAGGATAAGGATAAAGGTGTGTGAGATTGTGTAGAGAATAGCTTGTTATACAAACATAACATTTACATTTGTCGCTCCGTCTGCTTTTGCCTCTGGCCACGCCCACCACTAGCATACGGCCCTCGGAAAGTTGCCCAGAAGGGAACATGGCCCCCGGGTTGAAGAAGATCACTTGCTCCTGACGTAAGCATATATGCACGCTAGAAAAATCAGCATTTGAGTATATGGAAGAGAGAGATTAGGGATGTAGACTGGAGATACCAGCAGCAGAGTTGCAATCCAATTAAGGACATTTTAATTGCTGAATAAGATGTGTTCGTAGCAAGCCCAGTTGAGTTCAGTGGGACTTGCTCCCAGATAGTGGCTGTAGCTCCAAAGTTGATCAATATATGTTTTCAGTTTGTAGATAGATTAAAAACCAATGTAATTCTGAGGCCAGAAACAGACTTTCTTAGATGGGCGCATTAGGGATGGGATCTGTCAGCAAGTGCTGGTTCAAAAGCATTCTGTCAACCTAACAGGCCAGTATCGACCGATTTGAATTCCTTCTTTGTCTGCTAGCCGTTGCTTTTACCCATCTGGGCTTTTTCCCCTTGCAAGAAATACTGGTATTAATATTGCTGTTTTGAAAGGAAATGTCAGTATTTTGAAATATCAATACAATTATTGTTCTTAACATTGATATTTTAGAGGCGGATTTTTTTTTTTTTTTAAAGAATCGCTTTTTGAGAAGAGCTGCGGGAAATTGCTACATAAAAATCCGATCTACAACAGTAGAACACGAGTGAATTAAATGGAAGATTCGGTACCAAATTGGGCGGAACTCCAGCACATCCCCAGGGTGCACCGATGAGTCTAAGCTAGTGAGTTTTTTGGGGAAGGAAAAAATCCACCTCTCGCGTTTACGAGCTGAGCGTGCGCACAGTTTTGGTTTGGTGGGTGAAGGAGCGTCTTGGACTTGTTGGAAGTTTGGGAAGCAGATTTAGAAGCAAGCAGACGGCTTTGGAGGTTTGATCAACTGCCCCTCTCCTCCTCTGAAGGAATGAATTATGCCAGTGCCTTGCTGGTGGAGGGTGGGTGGGTGACGGGGAATGCAACATTCCTCAGCTGTGTCTTTCTCATAACTCCCCCCACCCCCGGCCTTCCAAGAGAGCTACTTTTTTTTTTTTTTTGGTGGTGGTGGTCTTGCAGATTCACATCTGGCTGAAATCTGGAGAGCCGGCAGTCAGACCAGATGCGGTGGCTTGAGTTGAGCATGAAAGATTATTCCATAAAGCAACTTTCTTGTGGCTATGTCGGGGCTTGAAAGGATACAAAAATATATGTCTAATGGATCCCCCGCTGCCTGTTTTTTTTTAAAGCTGATAGGTGCCTTGGTAGCCCAATGTGTGCAGAGGCTTCCCTGTTCTCTCTCAGCAAGGAGCTCTATATGGAGACAACATGGAGCCTTATGGGGAAAGGCTATAGCTCAATGATAGAGCATCGCTTCGCACGAAGAAGGTCTGAGGCAGGGCTGGGAAAAGACTGCTCTGGAGCCCTGGAGAGCCGTTGTTAGTCAGTGTAAACAGTATTGAGCTAAATGGACCAATGATCTAACTCAACAGAAGGCAGCTTCCTCAGTTCCTATTTAAATCAGCCGTTAATCCAGAACCATGAGGACTGGAATCTTGATTTATTTTCAGGAGAAGAGAAATGCTGTGTCTCAGTGGTAGACAGTCCGCTTTGCATGTGGAAACTCCCAGTTCAACCCTCTGGAGAGCTGCTGCCAGTCAGTGCAGTCAGTACTGAGTTAGATGGACCAGTAGTGTGGCTCTGTGTAAGGCAAACTTCCTGTGTTCCTGTGCCGCACATGTAATGGGCAACTGCACGTATGCAACGGAACTAGCGCCATCTTTGAAGGTGGCCAATGACGCTTCAGGCTTGTGATCTACATGCGTGTATTTCCATGCACGCAAATGCTGAAAAATGTATTATTAAACGGCAGGGATGGGGAACATCTGTGGCCCTCCAGATGTTGATCGAGTCCTGCTCCCAGCAGCAAGCGTGGCCAATTGGTCAGGGGAATTATGGGAACTGTAGTCCAGCAAACTCTGGAGGGGCACAGATTAGCTATCTCTGTCATACAGGGCTTTCTGTAAGCAGGAGATTGTCTCTTTTTGTATCTGTTGGTGAACACCCACCCCTTCCAAACCCAAGCTTGGGCCGCTGGCAAGAATTGTAGCAAGACAAATGAGATGTTGGATCAAAGCACAGGACACATAAAAGCAATTTAGGATCAAAACAATCAGGTAAATGCAGGCTGCACAGTTTTGAAGCTATTAGCTGTAAGAACTTTTGTCTTCAGTTGGCTGAAACTCTCTCTGGCCATTGGCTCAGCTGGTTGGGTGCTACAGAACACTTACAAACATTCCAACTGCTCAGAAGTGTGTAAAACAGCAACACAAAACCCCTCTCACGAGGGACCTCCAGGGCTGTTGTTGGGAAACGTTTGAGAGAAGAGATGTGACTGGCACACTGGAGTGGGTCAATGTTTTTGGGAGTAGCCTGTGAATGGAGATGTGAATGGGAAATGGAGAGAGAAAAGTCACACTAAACACCAAAAAACCCCACAAAAACCCCTACACTGATGGCTTATTAGAAGTCCCTCCTTGCCTGTTCATAATTTAGCTCACAGTTCATAATCTGTAGCCTGGTTCAACCATATTGGGAAACCGTGGCAGGCACAAAGCAGCAGCTGCTCAGGTTAAGCATAAAAACGCAAGAAGAGCCAGGCTGCTGGACCAGACTGAAGGCCCATCTAGCACGACACCCAGTTGGAAATCCCCACACAGGTCACGATGGGATTCCAAGGTATGTTGCTTCTGATCCAGGAGGAAGCATATAGCCGTCGCGGCTAGTAGCCATTGATAGCTGTATTCACTCTGAATTTTGTTTGCCACCCTGGGCTCCTGCTGGGAGAAAGGACAGGATATAAATCAAATAATAAATCAATTGTATACAGTAGGGCCCCGGTTACCAGTGCTTCGCATTCCGGCGTTCTGCTAATGCGGCGGCTTTCAATTAGGGGAAATTCCCCATTTTAAAGCCGTTTTTGCGCTTTTGCGGCATTTTCGCGTGATGCGCCCCATTATACTCAATGGGTTCCGCTTTACGGTGGCAGTCCGGAACGGAACCTGCCATATAAGCTGGGGCCGCCTATAATCTCCATATCGGTGGCCATCACTTCCTCATCTGGGAGTGAAATCTATAGTTTAATGATGCACTGTTTGAAGAAGAACCTTGTCTGTTCTGAATCTTCTACCATTCATGAGCCTCATTGGTCTGGATGCTGTGATGTCACAGAGAGCCGAGGCAGCCTGATGCAGGGCAGCAGAGGAGTTCTCAACAGAAATTTAGGATTGGAAAGCTAGGATCAGAAAGTACATCCTATTAAACTATGCCACGTATGCATGGCTTTTGAACGTCTGAGGGGCCTTGTAAAAAGAGTGGTTGTGTATTATTTGCTCAGGTTTTATTGTGGTTATTGTGTGACGCTTGTGTGGAGATAGTCACCTGCGGCGAGTAAGAATCCCCTCTAGCCAACAGGCGGGTGGGAAACAATGTTTGGAAACTCTCCAAGGCTTTCCATAGTAGGGCACTGGAATAAAAGCTTACTTGCAAAGCTGTGTAAATGGTACAGGAGTGACATTAGCTCGGCAACTGAAGCTGATGTGGAAGTAAACTGCTTCTGTTTTGGAAAGGTGGAGTGAACGCACCCCATCGTACAGAGCTCTCTGGCTGAAGTTGGCGCAACCGCTCTGCAGAAGATAACCCATTCAGTGACAACACAATGGCTGCACCCTGCTGAGGTTTTCGTTTTGTCACTTGGGCGTTTTGGAGCCCGGACAACAGCTTGGGAGATGACAGGCTCTGAATCTTCTGGGTCGCTTCCCCCGTTGTGAGGTTTTAATTTCGCTGTTGAGATGAAAGCAATCTTTTGTTTTGCAATCCCAAAGCTGGCCAATTCATTTTTTCCAGGGCAACGATCTAAACAACACTTTCTTGTTTCTTCATTATTATTAGCCGTTGTAAGATCCTTGAGTAAGCCCCTTAGAAACATGTCCTAGTTGCTGGCGGAGATAGTGAGGAGAGCCAAAATGAGAATACTTTAAGAACATTTAAGAAATGGGGTGTCCCAAAGAATAGCACGTCAAGGATTCGGTTAGAGCCCCATGGCAGTGGGATTAAAATAAAATAAAATTCTGAGGTGTTTTCTATCTGTGGCAAAGCTGTTAACTCCCCTCCCTTCGCATCCTGAGGAAGCTGATTGAAAGCCCAAACATTTTTTTTATGGCTTCCTTCTCTTGTGATTTTTTAAAAACATTGAATTAGAGCCAAAGGGATATGATGAGCATCTATTTCCATTTTGGCCTCTCAGTGACATGATGGGAGAGGTTGTTTCCCCTTCCCTAAGGCACATAGGAGGCTGTCGCATGCCAGTTGAGACGCCCTGCCCATCTGGCTCCATATTGTCAACTCTGACTAGCAGCAGCCCTCCAGGGTTTCTCACGGGGGACATTTCCAGTCCTACCTAGAGATGCTGGGGATTGAACGTAGGTCCTGTTGCCTGCAAAACAGGTACTCTATACAACTGACCCAGTTGACTGAGGGAGTGGCGACTGAGAGCCATTTGTGATCCTTCCTCCCAGCTTCATCCCGCAGGCTAATAAATGGCCAAATAATCTGCGGTGGGAAAGTTGGGATTTGAACCCAGGACGCTCTCGGCTAATTCTGTTTCTCTCTTCCTCCATTAGACTGCAAGGTATTCTTTAGAGAGCTTGTTTCTGAAAGGATTTTATGGCTCACTCAAAGCGCCGTAAAATCCATGGCTGGTAATCAAAGGCAGTTTCCGGAGATAGGTGAGCATATCATTTGGGGGAATTTGCATCCGGGGGGGGGGGAGTAAAAAACAAGCTTGCATCATTTTCTGATGCAGAGATAGCCAACATGGTGCCCTCCAGATGTCGTTAGACTGCGACCACCTTCACACCATACATTTATTCCACTTTCAACAGTTGTGGCTTCCCACAAAGAATCCTGCGAAATGTGGTTAGTGAAGGGTGCTGAGTGCTGTTGGGAGACCCCTATACGCCTCACAGAACTACAGTTCCCAGAGTTCCTTGGGAAGAGGAACTGATTGTGAAACAACTCTGACAGTTGTAGCTCTGCGAGGGGAAAAGGGGGTCTCCTAACAATGCTCAGCATCCTTCACAAAGTACCGTTCCCAGAATTCCCAGACAGCCATGACTGTCTAAAGTGGAACAATAGTGGAATAAGTCTGTGGTGTGAAGGTGACATCTACAACTCTCAGCACCCAGCACAGAAAGTCCTGCTCTGGAGACCAGGCAAGGCTATTTATACCAGGCCTGACCAATCAGAAGGCTCTATAAAGCCTGCCAATCATAAGGACCAAAGATGTGCACATTCCTTATTCTGTAAATAGGACTCTGAGGCCTGAGCTCACGGTAGCTTTCTGGGCTAGGCCGCAGCCTCCAGCCACGAGGCTTGGTTTTATTGATTGATTAACTAAAATTATATCCCACCTTTTCCCTGAGAAACTCTTAAGTGGCCTACGTTGTTCCCTCCCCCTCCTTTTACCATCACAACAACCCTGTGAGGTAGTTTTTTAGGCGGGGAGATAGCGACCAGCCCAAAATGACCCAGTGGGCTTCATGGCTTGGTGGGCATTTGAATCTGGGCCTCATCCGCACTATACATTTAAAGCGGTATCATCCCACTTTAAACAGTCATGGCTTCCCTAAAAGCATTGTGGGAATTGTAGTTTGTGAAGGGTGCTGAGAGTTGTTAGGAGACGTCTATTCACCTCATAGAGCTCCCATTCCCAGAGTTCCCTGAGGAGAGGGATTGATTGTTAAACCACATGACTGTTGTAACCAGGGGCAGGTCCACACCATACCTTTAAATCACATCCGATGCATCTTTAAAGCACATGACGTCCCCCAAAGAAACCTGGGAACTCTGGTTTCCCCCACACAGAGCTACTACATCCCGGCACCCTTAGCAAACTACAGTTCCCACAATTCTTTGGGGAAAGTCGGGTGTGCTTTAAATGTGTGGTGCGGATCGGCTGCTTTCAGTGTAATGCAGACAGGGCCTTAGGCTTGTTCGCACGTTACACTGAACACAGGTACAGGCTGACTCTATGCCTGCACAAGCGTTTGTGGGAGTGAGTGCACACATGTTGGTTTGTACGGTTCAACTGTTGTGTACACAGACAGTACATTTGTTGAACGCTACATGTGAATGCCTGCGCAAGTGCACAGCTCAGCTGCTTTTGTACACAGATTGTGCAATCGTTGAATGTAATGTGTCAGCGCCCCCACTGGAACCCAGAGATGGGCAGAGCTTGGAGAAGTTACTTTTTTTGAACTACAACTTCCATCAGCCCAATCCAGTGGCCATGCTGGCTGGGGCTGATGGGAGTTGTAGTTCAAAAAAAGTAACTTTTCCAAGCTCTGGTCAGATAGGAAACCTGTAGCCCTCTCACTGTTGTTAGACTACACCTCCCATCAACCCTGACCCTCGGCCATGTTGCCTAGGAGTTGGAGCCTGGCAGTATCCAGAGGTTTCACTCCTCTGTTAAGCACGACACCATGCTGGCTTTCTTTAGTGACTCGAGGCTTCTACAAAGATGCTTAGCAACTTGGCCAGAAATAAAACACAGCCTTTTGGCTGTGTCACCGGCACAAAGCCACGGAAATGTTAAAACTCTCTGCAACCCTCAGTCCGATCTCTTAGCAGCACTTTGTGGTCTCGGTGGCCTGTGCGATGACGTCTAGATTCTCTTTGGCTGACGATTTTGTGTGTGTGTGTGTGACTTAAATCACATACGCAACTTTTAAAAGACTGTGACAGACTGGTTCTCCTCTCTCCTCCCTACCCCCCCAATAAAGAGCAGAGGACAAGCCGTCACCATTTTGCACCTCTAGTTATTGGGGATCAACCAGGGATTTTTTTTTTAGAGCTGATTTGTGAATTCTTTTCATTGCGTATGTTTTGAATTGGTACCGTATTGCAGCTGCCTGATGAGAACCTTTTTTTCAGCCCAAGGGCCGCTGTCCTTTCTGGGCAACTTTCTGGGGGCCACATGCCCGGGGTGGATGGGGCCAAGGGCAAAAGTGGGTGGATCAACACATCTAAAGTTTACCCCTCTCTGTCCTTCAAGTCAGAAGCATGATCAGACTTCAAGGCCGCACGCCAGCCAGGCAAAAACACTGGAGGGTGCGAATCAGGGCCGAGCCTCCCAAGGGCCAGATAGAGAGGCTTGGAGGGCCGCATGGAGAAAGGTTCCCCACCCCTGGTTTGGGAGGGAAGGAGACCGTTGAGGGACATGATAAAGATTTTCAAAAATATGAATAATGGTTATGAAAGAGTGAAAAGTCTAGGTGAGCTGGTGAAACTGTGGTTGTTGGATGGTCTGAAACCGACAAAAGGAAATCTTTCTTCATAGCAATTTTGTTAACATATGGAGTTGGTTACCACAGGATGTAAATGGTCCCCGTCCCCCCCCCACGTCGGCTTAGAAGGCTTTGAAAAACGGCTTAGAAAGATTTGTGGAAGATGCAAGTCTTTTGACTCCTGATAGTTTGTGACAGCTAAACGAAGACCCCATGTTTAGAGGCAGTGTACCTGTGTGCCACAGAGCTGGGAGTGGTGATGGTGCAGGCAACAGCTTAGAAAGGCTCTCTCCACTGTGACTGGCTTGAGGGTTTTTTTCCCCCAAAGACAAAATCCTATGCTGTGTTAAGCTTCGGTTTGATTCAGTGAGGCGATTTCTGACATTTTTACCCATTACAGTATAAACCTCTGGAAAATCCATTTGTGAGGGGAAACTGCCGGTGTACCATCAAATGCGATGTTGTATATTTTTTTAACGGTCGTTGGCTTGTTTAATATCATCATTCAGACTGGGACGGCGGACAATTGTGTCAGACTCCAGGTCAGAGTTTCCTTCAGCTCTGTGGCGAAATGCTGCAGGCAGAAAGGGCTCCCTGTGTTGACTGGCTGAGTATTTATACCAGGCCCTGGCCAATCAGGAGGCTTCATTCTTCCTGCCAATCACAGAGGCTGATAATTCTGCCTGCTTTCGGAATTTCTCCTTCCCTCCAAATGGTGCTGGAGGAGAACTGTTATAGTATTTGCTGCCTCGCTTCAAGGGTATGCCAAGGGCTGTCAGGCCCTTCAGCGCATCTCATTATGTCTCTTGTTATTAAGCCTGAGGACAGAATGGAACCAATGGGTGGGAATCCGCAGGCAAGCAGATTTAGGCTAAACATTAGCAGGAACAGGCGAACAGCATGAGCTATTCAACTGTAGAACGGACGCTCTTAGGCGTGGGGTGTGTGTCTCCTTTCTGGAAGGTATTCAAGCAGAAGCCAGGGGAGCTGCCGTTCCATTCTGCATTTCCGATCCAGGGGGTAGAGTAGATGACCTCTGTGGTCTCTTCCAAACTTTTTTATTCTTGGAAAGTAATGAGTGGAGAACTTCAGGCCTGAGGACCAAATGTGGCCCTCCAGGCTTTTCATTCTGGCCTTTGGAACTATCCCCAGCCCACACCCCTCACTGGCCCTGCTGTGTACCCCAAGTGTTTTATTTCCTGGCTGTGTTCTTGACCTCTGATAATGCCTCTTGCTTGCCTAGATGGAGGATAAAGAGTTCTGTGTGAACGTGTGTAGAAGCCAGCCTATAGTACAAAGGTAAAAATGTACATTCGTTGCCCGCCCGCTTTGTCTCTGTGCTCACCCACCACTGGAATGTGGCCCTTGGATGCTTGCCCAGAAGGGAAGGTGGCCCTCGGGCTGAAAAATGATTCCCCACCTCTGGTGTCAGTGAAATCAGAGAGGTTCTAACCCTACCTCAATTTCCCTTGCTTTCCTCTGTTGTCTCTGTTTCTAGGTGGTAAGCCCCTCTTCGGAAAGGGACCTATCTGGGGCCATTCTTTTGAAAAGCACGGCTGGAACTATGCTAATAGCAAACCACTTCTGCTGCTTTCTCCTAGCACCGAAAGAGATTTTGGACCTTGTCGGGAACCTGGATACCAGTTGACACACCCCATTTTTAAGCTACTCTTCCTGGCTAATGCAGCCATCGCCAACCCCTGCACACTTTAGAATTTATTTTACCTCTCCGTTTCTATGACCTTGGGAAGGTGCACTGTGGCGAGAAATTGTTTTGCAGGGGGGGATTGTGCCTGCTGCTATTCAAGGCCATCTCCCCAAGATAAACTCTTTCCTCTGTGTGTGTGTGTGTGAGAGAGAGATTTATCACTGCTTTGTCCTTGAGCAGAATGTTACGCCAGCCTGAAAATCTGTTCCCGGTTTTCCTGGCAGCTAATAACCACGTTCAAAACGATCACTCTGATGCAGCGGGAAAATAGATATCAACATATTAAATTTGCTAATGGCAGCGGCAACGAATAACGCATATCATTGCATTTTACAGCCGGAGAGCCGCTATCTTGTCTGTTTGGCCAGACAGCTCATAACTGGTGTGTGCAGCTTGGCAAAGGGGAGCCGGCATTTCCTAGGGAAATGTGATGGTTTTCTGTGCTGGATAATGTGCATCAAAAAGACACAAGAGCAGCAGCTGTTGTTTTTAAATAATTTTTTTTTTTTTAAAGGAAATGAAATACTGCATCTGAAAAAGATCAGGGAAAACTGATTGAGCAGCTAAAAAGGGTTTGGGGATATATTAGACTTAAATTAGTTCATTACACCCTCGGTTCCCACACTGTCCTAGTTCCCATATCAGCAGTTAACTTCGCTGTGTTGTTATAATTACCTTTATATCCCACCTTTTCTCCAAGGAGCTCAAGGTGGAGTACAAACACAGTTCTCCCTCTCCCAATTTTATCTTCACAACAACCCTGTAGGTTAGGCTGAGAGACTATGACTGGCCTAAGGTCACCCAGTGAGTTCTGTTGTTGTTATTGCATATCCCACCTCCCTCCAAGAAACTCAGGGTCAGCATGGATAGTTCTGCCCTCCCATTGATGCTCACAACAACCGTGCAAGGTAGGTTAGGCTGAAGGAGAATGACCAAGCGCATGGGGATTTGAACCCAGGTCCTATCAGGGCATGTGGTTGGCCACTGTGAGAATAGGATGCTCGACTAGATAGACTAGCAGGCAACTCAGGTTTTTAAATTGGGTTTCGCTGGGACGCTTCAGGAGAAAAGGTATGAATCCTGGGAACGCTCGAGTCCAACAAAGCAACCTCATTGGGGTGTTGTACTTATTTATTTTTTTGCTCCCAAATCTTTAGTGTTGAAGACAGTCTGGACCTGATTCTCCTCAAAGGCTTTTTCTCCCTCTGCTGGAGCTCGTCCCTTTGAACGGGATTTCCGTACGTGGAAACTCCACAGCCGCAGCCGAAGGGAGCAACCACGGATGCCAGTTCATCTGGGCCTCGGTTTCCCCTGCAGCTGATGCAGCGTTCAGGCAAATGGCTTTGGTTTCTCTGCAATAATACGGCACCAAAGCAAATAAGGAGGGATCCCACCGCAAAGGCAGGGAGGGGAAGAGGCGAGAGTATCGTTTTACTGACAGTCCAGGCCAGCCGAGAGGTTTTTAACCTGTTGTTGCTGAGCTTTGGAATAGCCTCGTTCTTTGGAAAAACAAAATCACTCCCCTTGAGGGTTTTTTTTTAGTTCCTTCTGAGAGTGAGAGGCCTCATGCTTGTGTTTGTGGCATGCACCCTATACCCCTGTTTGTCCCTCTGGGATCTCTTTGCACCTCAAATATCCACCCTATGCCAATAGGGACAGCATGTAGGCCAGGAGTGGGGAACCTCAGGCCCAGGGCCCAAACGTGGCCCTCCAGGCCTTTTCATCTGGCCCTTGGAAGTTTCCTTAGGCCACTCCCCCTTCTCCGTTACCCCTTGTACTGGCCCCCCTTTTGCACCTTCCTTGAGTGCTTGGCTGGAAATGTGTCCTTGAACTCTGATCATGACTCTTGCTTGCCCAGATGGAAGTTAGAGAGGGATGTGTGAGTGTGTGTAGAAACCAGCCTACCATGCAAAGGTAAAAATTACATTCATTGCCCCACCCACTTTTGCATCCGGCCCTTCCCACCACTGGCACATGGCCCCCGGAAGGTTGCCAAGGAAGAGAGGGTGGCCCTCGGGCCAAGAAGGATTCTTCAGCCCTGATGTAGGTGTGTGGTTGCATGCCTCCAACTAACTTTTACCAAGTTAGCCATGTGTATTATTTTCAAAGGGTCTTCTTGTAAAACTAGCTGCACCTAGGGATGGGATCTGTTGGATGGTGACGGTTCAAAAGCATTCCATCATCCTAACAAGCCAGTATCAATTCAAGTTTGTTCTTGTCCGCTAGTCGCTGCTTTTACTGATACGTTTTTTCCCTCACCAAAAAAAATACTGATATTAGTACGGATATTTTGAAAGGAAGCAGCGATAAAATTAATGTTCTTCATGTTGGTATTTTAGAGGCAGATTTTTTGAAAGAAGAAATCCTTTTTCAAACATAGCCATGAAAATTGCTACATCCATCACGTCGCCTCCGGCTCACCTTTTCTCTAAACGAACCTCCCACCCCTAACGCTGCAACCTTTCCTCGTTTCCCTTTTCTGAAAGGACGGTCGTTTTGCTCCTCCAACCGGCACTTCTACGCCTTGTCTGCTAAGCCTTGGACAAAAGACTCCTACGTAGCTGGTGCTTTTAAAAACAGCCACACACAACACCTGAATGCCAGAAGTTTGGTTCTTTCCCCCCTCCCCCAGGCTAATAAAAAGGGTGTCCAGCCCAATAAAATGGATGCCCGCTGCCTTATTCGGTAAAGAATTCCTCTTGGCAGAATGCTGCAGTGCTGTGCCGCACCTTGAGCTTCCCTTGTAATGATTAATCCCCGTGTTGTTTAATTTTATTCCGTGGGGGCTGTTTAGGCAAAACTAGACCTAAAGAAGACCACTCAAGGTCTTTTGCTCAGGGTCGCCTAACAAATGTTGGCTGCAACACAACCAGGATCCTTGCTGTCCTCCCTTGCGTGTGACCGAATCTTGACATTTCCTTTTTGAATCTCAAGTTTCTAGTACTTGTTATTGCAGAGGGGCTCTTTTTGGAATGTAAGCTTTGGGTGTTTGTAAAATCCCACAGATGTGGGAAGGCCATTGAGCCTGTTAGGAAACCATGGTTTCTAAGGCACTCTTAGGGTTTTGTTGCTGCTGTTGACTCCCAATCCCTGGGTCACTATCAGGATAGGTTTTGACAATTGCCAACGTGGACATGTTGACATGGCAAGGAATGGTCTGGAAGGGGGCTCTGTGTTCCTTTGAAGTCATCAGCCAGAATATTTGGTTGCAGATCTCTAATCCACGGTATGAATTCTGAGTAGATTGCATAGACTGTGGCCCTCCGCTCAGGATAAATTTAAAATTGTTCTGCTGGATCAAGCCTTAGTTCCAGTGGTGGCTTTTAGAGCCCGTGAACCTTTCTAGTTAATATGTCTGTTCTCGTCAGCCTTTGCAAGATGGTTACGAATCTCAGAATCCCTGAGCTCACGGGGCCTCAGATTAAGCAGGCAGAAAGTGCTGATTGGTTGATCAGGAAATTGGAGAAGCCAAGATTGCGAGGACTTTTAGGCCTGGCCAATCTGGGGACTTCACGCTGCCAGCCAACCAGGCTCAAATGTTATGCTAAGTTATATTTTTTGTTATTTATTTATTTTTGCTGCTGTTGCTTTGAGAGACCACCACCTCAAAAGCGGCTTATAAAGACTAAAAATTGCAGGTGGAAACAATCAAACCAGTGAAAACGTCCCTGTAAATATGGAATGGAGCATCAAGGACAGGGCTAGCTATCACAGTGTCCTCCAGATGTTGCTGGACTTCCAGCTCCCATCAGCCCCTGCCAACATGGTGACTGGACAGGCATGATGGGAGTGGTAGTTCAGTAACATCTGGAGGGCACCGTCTTGGCTACTCCTGATAAAAAATCAAGGAGGGGGTGGGACAGGAACTTGGTCCTTGTAAAAAGCCCAGCAAAAGAGGATAGTTTTAACCAGCCGTTGGGAGGTGAAAAAGAGGCAGAATCGGACGCCGCTCACATGGAAGGGGGAGTGAAAGCCTAGGGGTCACCACTGAGCAGTCTCTGTTGTGTTAATTCACCAGCTGAATCTTGCATAATGGTGGCACACAACAGCTCCTCCTCTGGAGACTTGAGTCATGTACGGGAGTAAGTTGTCCTTGAGATACCCTGAATCCAAGCACTTGGGGGATTTAAAGGTAACTTTGAATTGGGTTCAGAAATGGACCAGAAGCCAGTGTGTGTACGAGCGATATGTGCCAAGTAACCGGCCTCTAAGAGCCATTGATACCACTTGTACTTTCGGAACATTCTTCAAGGGTAGCCCTTTGAAGAGAACACATTGCGGTAGTCTAACCAAGAGGTGTCCCAACTACGTGTGACGATTGCATGCCTTTGTGGGCTTAGTGGCACAGCACCTACCTTTGCATGCTCAAGGTCCCAGGCTCAGTCTCTGGCTGAGAAAGGCTCCTGTCTGAAACCCTGAAGGGCCACTGCCAGTCAGTGTAGGCAACACTGAGCTAGTCTGACTCTTGCTGTTTTGAAGCTCGCCTGAAGGACCTCTCTGATTATTTCCACGCCACCTCTTCTAGTTGATAGGAAATCGAACCTTGCACCGTTCCTTCAACTGTGTGTGGAATATTAGCCTCAAGAGCTGGAGAAACATGGATGATCTGGAACAAATTCCTTTACTGAGGCTTAGAGCTTATTACAGGCATCAGCAGCCCGTCAGAATGAACTTGGCCTGCGTTCCCGCTGTGAGCATCTGGGCCAAAGCAAACATAGCAAGATCTTGTTACCCTTGCTTTAACAAGATGAGGCATTTGTGAGATAAAGATTTTCTTTTTTAACTTTTCGACCTCACCTCCCTACAAGCTTTGCCTGCCTTTGTTTAGCGAAGGAAAGTTGTGTTCATCACAGAGGCATTTTTTTAATGGCCTTAAAGCGAGAATGCCCGGTTCAGGATTGCTTAATGCAGATTTAGTTCTGCTTGAACAGTGTGCTCTAGTGGTTAGGGCTGGGGTGGCAGAGCCAACATGGCCTGTGGTGGATAATGGGAGTTTTAGTCCAGCAACAACAATAGAGGGCCATATGATGTCCACCCTGGGTTAAATAAACTTATCTGCCAGGATATCCAGGTTTGAATCCCATGTAAGCCATGAAGCTCACTGAATAATCAGTCTACCTCATTGGGTTGATGTGAAGTTAAAATGGAGGGGTACCACATATACCATTCTCTGAGCTTCTGGGGAGAAGAAGGGCAATGAAAGTGGAAGTAAGGAATGAACAGTTTAAGAGGTCCTGAGTGTATCCTCTTGACATGTAAATAAAGACTCTAAAACTGAAAGGATGTGAAGAAGAAAAAAAAGGGCTTACTGCTGACCTAAGTTTTTATGACATCAATTATAATCTAGTTGGATGATGATGATGAACAAATTCCTTTATTGAGGCTTAAGAGCACCCCATTAGAATGAACTTGCCTTGTGTTCTCACTGTCAGTAATTCCGCAGTAATAATAAAAATTATTAATAATAGGATCATAGTCTACGATACATTTTCGAAAGTTGTTTGATCACGATGCATTTGAGCGCCTCTGAAGACACCGCAACCAAATTTTCTGTGATGGCTTCTGAGATGAAGGAGCAGGGGTTTGGATACAATTGGGCGTCATTTTGAATCAAGATGGTGGACCAAACTTTTCAAAACGGCACCAATTTTAACCACTGATTTCAAAACGGCACTGAATTATTTGGGGTCTCTTAGAATTGCCAGGCAACGCCAGGTATGAGGCTGCTGGTGTGTATATGTGTGTGTTTAAATAATATTAATAATTATTATTTTTATTATTATTAAATTTCTGTCAATCCCTTCCTCCGAAAGGCGCCCAAGATGACACCAGTGGTACCAAAACGATTAAATATAAAATAAAATAAAAACATGTAAAGCATTTTAAATAGTAGTAGTAATAGTGATAATAATAATAAATATAATCATAATCGCTATTAACAAAATGTGCTGCTGTCGTAAGAAAAAACCCCTGGTCCCATGTGATCCTGTGATAGTCTACTCAGAAGTAAATTCCGCTGAATTCAATGAGACTCACTTCCCGAGTAAGCGCATATCGGATTCCACCCTAAGTATTTCCCCAGGAAACCGTAGGAGTTGGGCTCGTTTTTCGTTTGTTATTATTTTTAATTGAATTTTGAGCCCTGGCGATCTTCAGCCTGGGTCCTGTGAGGGGGTTTTTCTTTGAGCAAGCAAACATGAGAGTGAAATTTATTTAATTATGCCCTGACAGGCCGTGTCAGGGAGGAAATTGAGTGAAGCTTCGTTGTAAGGAGAAAATTCTAGACTTTTAAAAAAAATTGTGCTCATATTTCAGCTAGACAAAAGCGACGTTTCCTGAAGAGGCGGTTAACATATCTGTGGTTCCTCTGTGTGTGTATGTAACCCAGAAAACACGGATTTTGGGAACGGTTTTGTGGCAACGTGAGTGTGTGTTGAGGTGGTTGTTTTAGGCCTGCGTGCTGTTTTCCTTGACAAATGAGGGCAGAAACTGGGTGAGGTGAGGCTGGGATACCATCAAAAATGGCATCCCCCTGTGGAGTTTTCCTCTTTTAACCCACCCGTGACATGGAGGAACGCTGGCCCATGGAACTGCGACCATTTTGTGTGGCCACCGGCAGGCCTTGGCCTTATTTCAGAAGCTCTCTGCAAAGCAGATCCGTTCAGTCCTCTGGAAAGAGTGATCTGGCCCTGTTCTGGCAGCCTGTTGGCTGGGTGGGGAAAGAGGGGGTGAGGGAGAGGGAGAGAGAAAAGGGGATGACAAAGTGGGGGGAGAGAGGAGAAGGTGATGGAATGAGAGAGGAGGGTAAGAGAAGGGGGTGATAGGGAGAGAAGGGGTGATGGGAAGAGAGGGGGTGAGACAAGGGGGTGAAGGAGAGAGGAAAAGGGGTGACAGAAAGAGGAGGAAAGAGGAGGTGATGGAATGAGAGAGGGGTGAGAGAAGGGGGTGACGGGGGTGAGAGAAGGGGTGAGGGAGAGAGAAAAGGGGGTGACAGAAAGGGGGGAGAGGTGAAGGTGATGGAATGAGAGGGGGTGACAGAAAGGGGTGAGGGAGAAGGAGAAAGAAGGTGATGGAGTGAGAGAAGGGGGTGAACGGGTCAGAGGAGGGTGAGACAAAGGGGTGATAGGGAGAGAGGGGGTGATGGAGAGGGAGAGAGAAAAGGGGGTGACAGAAAGAAGGTGATTGAATGAAAGAGGGGTGAGAGAAGGGGTGATGAAGAGGGAGAGAGAGAAGGGGTGACAGAGGGGGGAGGAGGAGGTGATGGAATGAGAGAAAGGAGGTGAGAGAAGGGGTGACGGAAAGGGAGAGAGAGGAAAGAAGGGGATGGAATGAGTGAGAGGGAGAAGAAGGTGAAGGGGTCAGAGGAGGGTGAGACAAGGGGGCAATGGGGATAGAGGGGATGAGAGAAGGGGGTGATGGAAAGAGGGAGAGAGAAGGTGATGGAGAGAGAGCCTGTGAGAGAAGGGGAAGAGAGAGAAGTGATGGAATGAGGGAGTGAGAACAGGTCAAAGGAAAGGGGTTGATGGTGAGAGAAAGAGAGAAGGGGGCGATGGAATGACAGAGAGGGAGAGAGAGGGAGGGTGTTGGAGAGGGAAACAAGGAGGTGATGGAATGAGAGAGAGGGAGCCCGGGGGTGGCAGGAAGATAGAGAAATGGGGGTGGCCTGGCCAACATTTGCCTGTGGTCTCGCCCACGACTGGCGTTGGCCCTACTCGCTGCCAGAGTGTGGCCCTGGACAGAGTAACAAAGGTCGTCCACCTGTGGCCTAATAGGCACAATTACTGTATGTGGCAGATTTTCCTCCTGGCCTTCCCCTTGAGAGCGAGCAGGATAAGACATTCTGCTGCGCCACCTTACAGTCTGGGTGGCTGGCGAGAGCGAGAGGCTGTTTCCTGAGGGGCTTCTTTCATGTCAGACTCTGGGCTGCTTTTTACGAGCGCGCCGGAAACGCGTGAAGTGATTTTATGGGGCTTTGGATTGTATATGGTGCAGAGTGGGGGTAGTGCCTCTCGTGGTACACCTTAAGCCCTCCAGCGTACCCAGTCAGAAAATGCACGTCCTTTCGCAACCCCTGGTGCTGTGGAGCAATGCGGCTGAGGAAAGCTGATCTTTGATCGTTCAGAGGTGCTCTTAAATTTGATAGGGGAGAAAGAGGGTGAGGTTTTCGTGTTAAGGATAGAGCCAAAATGAACCAGGGGCCTCTGTTTTCAAGTCAGGTTTGCCAATATGTGGCTGCCGAGCCAGGCTTGGCTGAGTTTGGATGTGGGTGAATCCTGGTTCAAATCCACACTCAGCCCTCTGTGTGGCTTTGGCCTATCTCTTGGCCTAGCCTTACTGGGCTAAGTTCAAGGTTCTAGTTTTGGTGTACAAAGTCCTCCAGCTTGGGACCAAGGATACCTGAAAGACCGTCTTACCCTATATATACCCAGTCGATCTCTGCGCTATGCAGGTGAGGGCCTCCTGCAGATAGTGGTTAGATTTTAGTGTTATTGTTGGAATTTTAAGGCTCTAACGTGAATTGTATGTTTCTTTCATGGATGCCAGTGAGGTCTCCACGTGGGTTATAGTCCCCAATCAGCTCGAGACAGGAACCTGTCATAATTTTTTCTTGGCTCCTCCCCTTCTTACTGAGGTGATGCCAGTTCTGTTCCTGTCTCAGCTCGGGCAACAACCTTTGGCTGTTTTTCTCTCACTTCTGTAGACTATCAGCCTACGGCTCCTCTATTTTCCTTCGTTCTTCTCTATACTTCTTATTATCTTTCTCTTCCTCTTTTCGTACCTATTCTTTCTCTCCTGGCTGAGATATGGAAGCACTGCCGTCTTCTCAGACCGCCAGGACAAAAACCCTTAGAGGAACAGGGCAGCACACAGTGGCTACTGCGGTCGGATCCCTGCAAGGCCATAAGGGGTCAGGGCAGCACTCAGCTCCTGCTGCAGTCAGTTCCCGGCCGCTGTCTGTCCCACAATCCCAGAACAAGAAGGGACACAAAAAATCAGGGCAGCACCATTCACGGTAAGTCCAACCGTACCTTTTATGTTGTGCATCGCCCAGAGTGGCTGGACAAACTGTGGTCCATAACATGTTTGTTAAATTGGTACATAAAAAAGGCAGGTTGAAAATGTGGTACATAAAATGTAGACTGATTCTTGGGGCGCAGAACACAATCAGAGATTGCATATGCACCATACCTTTAAAGCACATTCCCTCCCCTTCCATGAATCCTGGGAACTGTAGTTTACCCCTCACGGAGCTACAGTTCTCAGCACCATTAACAAACTATAGTTCCCGTGATTCTTTGTTGAGAGGGCATGCTTTAAATGTATGGTTTGTTCGGAGCCAGAATATGACCTGCCAGTTTTCCAAGGTATTTATTTCCCTTGTTGGTAAGTACCAAGACATTTCTCCCCAAGGGCTGACCCCCTAATGCAGCTCAAAATGGGCCCAAAATGAGGCTGTGTGCTCCGGAGTCGGAGGAACTCCCCCTACCCCGATTTGCAGAAAATCAATGGGGACATCACCCCCACGAAGTAGCCCAATTAGAACTGAGCATATTCAGTAGCAACCAAAACCTGTGAGGGCGGGCTGGAATGGAGTGCCCTAAAGGAGAGCATGGCTGGTTGGCTGAAAAGCTGCTCCAGGGGTGGTGGTGAGGCTGCGCTGCAACATTTTGTTGCAGGTCCCACCTGTCCTAATGTGATTTGTCTTAAATTCTGGGCGAGGAGTTGTCCTTCCCAAGAGACCCTCAACCATACAGGGCGTTACCAGCTCTAGATGGTGAAGAATATAGATTGATGATGAAATGTATACATATTTTCACAGTTATTCTACTCTTCTTCTCTCTCTCGCTCTGTCTTTTTGCCATAAGATTTAAACCAGGAGTTTTTCCTTGCCGTTTCTGAATTAAAACTGGAATTACCCTTCACTCCTAAAACACACCGCCTACATGTTTTACTTTTACAGTGTGTAAGAGTGTGTAATTACTCATCCTTAAAGGAGCCCCTGTGTGTTACTGCCTGAGTTGCTGATCTGCCCAGAACAGCAACTCATGCAGAGACCCAACGGGGCAACTGCTGCTGCTGTATCTGCCCATTGAGCATGGTTACATGATCCGGTGGCGCCTGATGCAGAGATGAAGACCTGTTACCTGCCCTGCTTCTAGCAGAGGCTGAATTTGAGAAGGTAAGCCTAGAGCACTGGATCATACAGAGACAGTGGGCAACC
The DNA here is from genome assembly GCF_030035675.1 of Rhineura floridana. Classification (NCBI taxonomy): domain Eukaryota; kingdom Metazoa; phylum Chordata; class Lepidosauria; order Squamata; family Rhineuridae; genus Rhineura; species Rhineura floridana. Next base: position 17,188,474 of record NC_084500.1, on the reverse strand, counting down.
TCCTCTCTGGGTGGACAGTTGGCGCTCACTTTTAACCTTTGTGGTGGAAGTTTACAGCCCTGGCATGCAATGTTGGAGTGACTGAGTTGAAGGCAGACCAGATTGGCAGGAACCAGGAAAAGCTCTTAGCCTGTCTTGCTTTTTCGGTGGGGTGGATCTCTGACATTTTTTTGTAACAGGACCGCCGGCTCGCTGGGAGCCTCTGCCAAAGAATGCAAATAATTAGAGCAAATTAAACCCAAACTTCTTTTTCTGCCTGAACATGTCCTAACTTAACATCTGCTGAATGTACAAGAAATCCTGTAGGCCTGGAGACGGTATGTGTGTGGAATGAAAAAGCGGATGGATGGCAAACCACAAAGGGCCTGCCCGCATCTTAGCAACTTGCTCTGAGACTGGATGTCCGAGATGGTAGAGTCCTGAAGTGTCAGAATAGGGCTGTACCACTTCAGACTTTTAAGTGTGTGTGGTGTGCCATTATTGACTGTCCTCTGCCTTAAAAGAACACCCTGCAAATTAAAAACAAACTAACCCCATTGCATAAAAAGTACTCCCTGCAATTTTTAAAAAAGTTGGTGAGACAGTGTGGTTGTAGTGGTTAGAGTGTGTTGGACTAGGGCCTGGGGTTCAAATCCCCACTCAGCTGGGTGATGCTCAGTTGGGTGACATTTGGTCATTTGCTTTCCTCTCAGCCTCGCCTGCCTCACAGGGTGATTGTGAGGATTAAATGGGGAAAGGAGGACAGCTATGTTGCAGAACAGCAGGACCCAAATGCCTAAATAAATAATGCAATCAGAGCCTTGGATCAGCAGGCAAAATGAGAGTTGTTCCTGCGGGACAAGGACCTCTTGAAATGTTGCTCACACAGAGCTCGTTTCTGTCTGTTTGCCTTTCCTGGCCTCTGCAACGGCTATTTGTCATGAGTGGTAAATAGAACTCCCAACTTCAGAGGCAGTCTATCCCCTAGTACCAGTTGCTGGGGATGGAACACCAGGAGATTTTGCCTTCATGGCCTGATTGTGGCCTTCTCAGGGGGCACCTCGTTGGCCGCTGTGGGAACAGAAAGCTGGATTCCACGGGTCTTTTATGTGATTCAGCCAGGCTCTTCTTGCGTTCTTTTATTCCCGTGTTCTTTCCGGCCACTGCTGAGTTGGAGTCTGCCAGTTCCGGAGGGGAAGGCTTTTTTTTGTTGTCGTTTTTAGAACTAAGGCCAATGGATTTGTTTTCAAAATTTCTAGGGATCTTTGCTGTGTGCGCTCGTGGTCCTTGGACGACCCTCGTTTCCTTTTCGTCCTGCCAACCCAGGGCTCTCCGTAGCCAACAACTACTGTGTCACAGCATGTTCTTCCTCCTTGGCGAACTTGGAATGTTTTTGAAAAAACATCCAGCACCACCGCCTTCTGCAGCTTTTCCCTTTGATGCATGCTTAGCTTTCCGTATTGTCATGTTGGCATCCATTGGCCCTATTCCAGTTCCTTTTGGCCTGAGGGCAACGGTATTTCTCAGTAGAAGAGTAAAACTTTCCCACCAGGTGTAGTTTGATTGGCTGGCTTCCAGCAAGGCTTCCTGATTGGCTGGTTCGTAGCTTGGCTTCCTGATTGGCTGGGAGCCTTGTATAAGCATTCCTAACTCTTGGGAAACGCCCAGTTTTGGCACACTGGACTGGTGATAATTGCCTTTTCTGTGTTACTTGTAATTTCCTTTAGACTTCCCCTCCCTGTTCACAACGCCCTTGTGAAGTAGGTTGGTTTGTTCTCCATTTTACAGGTTGGAAACCAGGATGGAACAATGCCCCAACTTCATATGTCAAAATGGTCCAGTCGTGGTAGAAACGTTCTCCTTGGGTGACCAAGATCTGATTCAAATGTTCGAGGGAAGGGGCACGGACATTTTTGCCTGGTATCCTTGAAAGCAGAATGTAGACACATGGGTGGGAGACTGTTTTGAGAAGGACTAGAAGCCACCTATAAGCATACGGATTTACTGATTTTAAACAATCTGCTCTGGGTATAATTTCGTGTCCTTAATGATGTAGCTGTGGTTAGGTTAGCAAAAAAAAAAAATCTTTGGAGACATCTTGCTGGGAGAGACAGAAGCCTGGAGATTCTGGGATGGAGGCGGGAACCCAGTGATTCAGTTGTTGGCCTCTTCTGCATACGCCCCCCAGCTGCATGCGTTTATTCCTTATTTTGCAGAGCTGGGGCCTGACCTCGAAAGGGGCTCGGGGCAACGTGCCTTTGTGGGTGAAGCCTTGGTTCAAATTGCGGGAGAAAGTGTGGCGTTAAGGAGAAGACGGCCTTCGGTCAGAAAGATGGCTTTGAACACCCAATGTGGCCCTCCCGTCCTCTTTTATCTGGCCCTTAGAAACTCTGCTTTCCCCAGGCCACACCCCTCCCTGGCCCTCCCTGAGTGTTTCTGCTTGGCTGGAAATGTGTCCTTGAACTCTGATCGTGTCTCTTGCTTCTCTGGAGGGAGGATAAAGAGGGGGCGTGCTTTTCCAGGGTTGCAGTTTTCATGTCTCCAATCCTCTCTCTCTCTGCCCTCATGAGGACTAGAAACATCCCCTCTTTTTTTTTTTTAATGAAAGATGGGATGTGCCAGGTTAGCATGAAGGTTGCCGACAAATGCCTTGGGTGTGAGGGGTTCTCCATCTGTAGCATTCTTTGTCCCTCAAATTTTTGCCGAGCTTCTAAACTCCGGAGAGTCACTGCAGCTAGGCTGTTGATGGGGACAGACGATCGCCAACACATAACTCCAGTGCTCAAAAGCTTGTGCTGGCTGCCCATTCGCTATCGGGCCAGGTTCAGAGTTCTTGTATTAATTTGCAAGGCCCTTAGCAACCAGGATCCAAGGCACCTTAAGGACGTTCTGATCCTGTATATCCCGGCCGGATCACAGATCCTTGTGGGAGTCCCTGTTGGAGATCCACTGTTGCTCGGATGCACAGCTCAGATCCAGCAGTGTTGTGGGCCCGATTCTGTGGAACTCCCTGCCACTTGAGGTCAGGCAGGCCCCTCTGTCCATATTGAAGGCGAAGGGGTCAGAGGAGGGTGAAACAAGGGGACTATGACCTGGGAGACCAGGGTTCGAATCCCCACACAGCCATGAAGCTCACTGGGTGACCTTGGGCCAGTCATAGGGTTGCCATAAGTCGGAATCGACTTGAAGGCATTGCATTTCACATTTTCGTTGAACTGTGATTTTGTAACTGATCTGTAATTTTACTGTATTGAGGAGAGGTTTTTTTGTACACCCCTTAAGAGACGACAGTAATCAGAACAGAAACCCCCTCTGACTGCAGGCCATTTTTTCAGAAAAACAACGATAAGAAATCTCTTTCTTAATTAATTTAAAGGAACTTAAGGTAATTAAATGGCTGTGCTCAATCCTTTCCCAGCTTTTTTTTGTGCGTGTGTAGTTAAGCTTGTGACACAAGAGGGCTTGGAGGTCTGAAATGAGTTTGATTAAAATCCTAATTGATCATCACCTGTTTACTTCCGATGGGGAGAGGGAGCAGGAAATGAGGGCAGTTATCCAGCCAAGGAGATTTTTCTGGTGTCAGGACAAGGAAATTGGCTTTAAAGTGGGTTTATTGCACTAGTGACAGGGATCGCTGTGTTTTATATGTGTATTTTAAAAACACGACCTTTAACAAGGCCCTTTAGGCAGGAGGTGCTAAGGACTCCTCTCCTTTTAAATTTGAAGCTGTTTTTACAAATTCAGATCTTGGATCCCGGGGGCCTCTGGAGTCAAGGGAATGGGCTGGGATCCAGCACGCCAGACGCTGTCTGGAAGCATTCAATAGACCTTCTGGCTCCAACCAGCCTGCCTGCTTTTCTGCAGGCTCGGGTTGTTAGAGCGTGCAAGAGCCTCTTTGAATCCGGAACGCGCTGACTTTAATTACCCTTTGGTGGAAAAGGGAGAGGGAATTGTGGTGGCGTGGCCCCCCAAATGTAAGGAGTTAGCTGTCAGTTCACCCTTGGACCTTGGGGAGTTTGCTTCCTTGCCCAAAACCAGGCCCAGGGGTTATATATGTTAATAAAACTGCCTGTGGTCACCTGTGGCGAGTACCAGTTGCCTCCTAAGTGACCAGGCAAGAATGCTTTTGTAAGGGCTGAACATAGGAATTTCCCTGCTGGATCAGAGCAAAAAGACGATCTGACTGGATGTTCCGGTTCCATCCATGACCAAGCAAGGGACACAGACAGTAAGCCTTTCCCTTGGGCTTGTCTCTAGAGAAGCTGGAGCTCAGAACAGGGCTGGCGACAGCACCAGGTATTCTTAGGAAGCTGTTAGGGCCCCATCTCCCCAACAGGGCCCACCTCTTATGCCTCCCCTATTTCAACCCTTTTTCAGCCAGAGGGCCATATTTCCTTCTGAGCAGTCTTACGGGGGCCACATGCCAGTGGTGGATGGGGTCAGGGGGGAAAGTGGGTGGAGCAATTAATGTGTACATTAGGGCAGTTTCTACCCATATACACACACACACACACCAATCTTGGTCTGCTGTAGGTGCTGCTGGTGTAGTTTTATGAAGTTTTTTTTAAAAATTGTTGTATACTGCTTTGATATGCCTTGTGAAAAGTGGTGTAGAATTCTTTTTTTCAAATGAATAAAAATGGGCAGAGGATACCTTCTTTTCTTCCGTAATACTTGCAAACTTGGGGCTCGTCCCAGTGAAATTGACTGGGGAGGGGTTCAGGACAGGGAAGAGGCAAAAATGGACCGTCATCTACACAGGCGCACAGTTGACTTGCGGAACTCACTGTCACAGGATGCGATGGAGGGTCAAGGGCTTAAATGGCTTTCGAAGGTGACTAGACAGAATTCACGGAGGAGGAAAAGCCTCATCAGTGGCTACTAGTCACAATGGCTCTGTGGAACATCCAGGTTCAGCAGCAGTCTGTTTCTTGAATAACCAGTTGTTGAGAATGACAAATGGGGTGTAGAGATGTGTAGGCCAGGAAAAATTCAGGGGGAAATCATATTTGCCCCAACTTTTCGGGGGGAAAGTGTTTTAGTTTTTCCAAGTTTTTTTCTGGTCCTGCACATCTCTAGTGGGGAGAGGGCTGTTGTCGCACTCAGGTCCCGCTTGCGGGCTTTCCATTGTGGCATCTGTTTGGCCCCTTTGAGAACCGGATGCTGGACTAGAGGGCCCTTTGGCCTGACCCGGCAGCCAGCTTCCTCTTATTTTCTTTCCTCCCTATTGTGGGTCCCACAAGAGTGCTCAAAATAGTATCCGCAGCTTGTTCTGTGCCTTTGAAGCCACTGATGTGCTACTCTGTGATGGTACTGAACTGTTAGGTTGGCTAAGCTACAGCTCTTATGGACTAGGAACATTGGTGGGTTTCAGCTGCCTCCTCTCTCCCCCCCCCCTCCAAACATGTGAAGATGATTGGGCAAATCCAACAAGGTCCAGGGTTGGCCTGCGATGCCGGGGCTTGGCTTAAGGAGTCACCAAAACAATGATTCACGGTGCTTTCGCGCCTTGCGAGGCGCCTTTTCCGGCCCCCCATAAATCTCCCCTTGTATCATGCCATGGAGCGGACGCTGAAAGCCTCTCTTCAATTGGACGCAAGCGAAAGGCCCCTCTCGGCCACCTGGCCTGCCTGTCTCTCTCTGTGGTCTGGCTTCAGGCTTTCTAGGCAGCCCTCCAAACTGAAAGGCAAAGGTCTCCGGGGAGGGCATCTATCAGCCGTCTGAGGGCTGCCACGGCTGGGCCTTGCCAGCGTCGCGGCAGGTGGCATCAAACTTTCGAGAAGAACACTGCCGTGACACATTTGGCTTGGAGGGTCCAGCGAGACCCCTCTTTGCTTCCCGGTGCTGTCGGGGGCACCATCTTCGGCCCCGTTATGCCACCCCCAGGCCCAGCCTTCCGTTCTTCTCTCCCGAGAAACAGCTCTGGTTGGCAGCCGGCAGCCCTGCCAACTCCTCTCTTCAGCTCTGCATTCCTGTTTAATTGGCTAATGCTTTTCTGTTTACCTTTGATTTGTTATGACAAATCGGACGGATTTTTCCTGGCGCTCGCCACGATGGTATCCAAACAAATCGAAAGGAAACAGTACGTGGAGCCAAGCGCATAGTGTGCGCTCTGATCAGTGGGGGGAGGGAGGAGGAGAAAGGATTGCATCTGTTTCTTATTTTGTTGTTGTTGTTGTTTACTCCCCACCCCTGTGTCTTTCGTTAGTCATGTTGCGGCTAAAGTCCCTGAAGCCATTTCCTCCCATGCGCTGGGGAAAGGCGCCTGGCTGACTTTCTCTCTGCACTTTCCCTCTGACATGCGCGCCTTATGTGCAGCTTATGCTCACTTTCAGGCCTGTCTCTCTGTCTCTTCCCCTGCACACAGCTATACGAGGGAGCAAGAGGAGAAATGTGTTTTCTGTTCCTCTCCCCTCCAGGCAAGGCTGCCAGCTTCTGTGTTCGAAGCTGTGAGCCGGGTGTCACAGAGCATGTGCAAAGCACCTTCAGCGAGTAATAAAGTTTATTTTAAAGGTAACGAAGGACAGATTGTTCTCTGAGCATGTTCAGATTGTCTTTGACGAGCGGCTGCTGAGAGGTGAAAGAAATCGAAAGGTTAGCAGGCCCCTGGGCATGTACAGAGGGCCTCCCTTCCCACGTTTGGCTTTCAGGACACCTTATAGGAAGTAGACAAATAGCAGAAACACCGCACGCATGCACGCACATGCACCAGGAAAGGTCTGTAGCTCAGTGGCAGAGCATCTGCCTTTCATGCGGAAAGACCCAGGTTCAATTCCCGGCATCTCCGGGTAGGGCTCGGAGAGACTCCTTGCCTGAAAAACCTGGAGAGCTGCGTCCACTCAGCAAGATGGACGAACTGTCTGGCTCAGTATAAGGCAGCTTCCTATTTAAACCAACCTTTAATTCAGGACCATGAGGACTAGAATCCTACTTTATTTTTACGGGACAGATGATAGCTCTCTGGTCGAGCATCTGGTTTGCTTGTTTCAGTCCTCGGCATCTCCACTTAGAGCAGGGTGCTAACCTCAGAAGGGCCCTGCTGGGTCAGACTAAAGGCCTATCTAATCCACTTTGCCGCATCTGGGCTTGTTTTGTCAATGAGCGAAGCCTCTGGCTGTCTCCTAGCGGGGGTGACTGTATGTATCTCTTCCAAGGAAGGCGCCGCCACCTTGAGGAGACCAAATCTGCTTTCTCCCGCCTTCGTCCAACAAGCGATCATTGTGACAAAGACAATTAACGGAACAGAAGTTTGTCGTGGTGGGGATTGTTTCGTTATTGTTTCCAAAAGAACAAGGTTCTTGTGAAGCTTTGAAACGCCTCGCTGAAGAGAGTTGAGCTTTCATTTCAAAGCAGTGTCTCTTAAAATTTTATTTTGAAGAACATTGGAAACAGGAGTTTCGTCAACGTTTTCGTCTGAATTTTTAATCGCATCTCTGCATGCGGTTTTGACTGATGTACCTGTTTTGGCAAGCGGATTTCCCTAATGCATTCGGTATGTTGTTTTCATAACAATTTTTTTTTAATGCAGTTTCCTCCGATATATGCATTTCTGTAAACGTTGGTTGGAGAGCGCCATCGTGACATTCGGAGAAGTGTGTATTTTGAAGGATGGCTGTGTTTCAGGGTTTGTATTTTTTGGGAAAGTTTGAATGAAATGCAAACTGAATTGAACTCCCTCCCCCCTTAAGTCCTGGATATGGATTTCTTTGTGATTTTTTGTGAAAAGTGCCCAAGGGACACATCGTAGGGAGGTAATCGCTCTTTCCCTCCCCCTCCCAACACCATTTTGTGAACTTTTATCAAAGGTTTTGGAAACGATTTTTTAAAAATCCAATTTGCTAGCTGGAAACCCTCTAAATGACCAACGTTGATGATTGCGCCTTTGCCTCAGGGTTATATCCAACTCTCTTCTACTCGGAGTGGAATGGACTGTCTTCAAGTCGATTCCGACTTATGGCAACCCTGTGAAGAGGGTTTGCATGATAAGGGGTATTCTGAGGGGGGTTTACCATTGCCTTCCTCTGAGAGGCAGTGACTGGCCCAAGGTCACCCAGTGAGCTTCATGGCTGTGTGGGGATTCGAACCCTGGTCTCCCAGGTCGTAGTCCAACACCTTAACCACTGGAGTAGACACACTGAAATCACTATTTTATATTGTTATTTATTAAATTTATAGCCTGCCGAAGAAGCCGAGGGCAGCAAACACAAACAAGATTTAAAAACGGTGTGTGCGCTATGGGCAAAATGGCACATTAATACTCACCCCTCCCCTGCCCCCCCCCATATTTTAAACAAATGGCTTCATTTTCTACAACATCCTTCAAGCTCACAAGGGCAATACGCTTGCATTGGCTGCCTGTATGTTTCCGAGCTCGATTCAAGGTGCTGGTTTTAACCTATAAAGCCTTACACAGCTTGGGACCACAATACCTGATGGAACGCCTCTCCCGACACGAACCCATCCGTACACGACGCTCATCATCCAAGGCCCTCCTCCGGGAGCCTACTCCGAGGGAAGCTGGGAGTCTGGCAACAAGGGGAGGGCCTTCTCAGTGGTGGCCCTCAAATACGGAATAATTTTCCTAACGAGATGCGCCTGGTGCCAACACTGTTATCTTTTTGGCACCAGGTCCAGACTCTCCTCTTCTCCCAGGCATTTTAGCATGTGCTTTTCAATGGCTTTTACATTTTCTAAATTGTGTTTTTAAATTGGTTTTTGTGTTTTAAAATTTGTAGGTTTGTTTTTAATGTTTTTAATTGCTGTAAACCGCCCAGAGAGCTTCGGCTATGGGGCAGTATATAAATGTAATAAAGAAAGAAAGAATAAATAAAGGGATAATGCAGTCAGACCTGGCATCAGCCAATAAAGCCCAGCCGCTTCCAAGGTTTAAAATGGCCCTAGGGAGCCTCTGGACCTTGGGCCAAATGTGGCCCTCCAGGTCCCTTCCCTTGGCCCTGGGGACTCTTCCCCAGTCCCTATCCCTCACTGGTCCTGCTCAGCACCCTCCCAGGGCTTTTGCCTGGCTGAAATGTGTCCCATCAACTGTCAGATTGTCTTTTGCTTGCGTGGAAGGAGATTTTGTGTGCCTGTGCGCATGTGGTTAGACTCCTCCGGCTTTTTGCGTGGCTGGAATACAGTCTACAAAGATCCTCATTGTTTACTCTGCCCACTTCCGTCTCCGGCCCCACCCACTGCTGCATGCGGACCCCGGAAGGTCGCCTACGGGGGAATGTGGCCCTTGGCCTGAAAAAGTTTCCGGCCTCTGGTTTAAGAGTTCTCCCTCTGCAGTCGGAGGCAGGATGCCTTTGAATCCCAATTTCTGGGAACCACGAGTGGGAAGAGTTGCTGTTGCACTCAAGGCCCTACTTGGGGAGTCCCACTGGGGCATCTGATTGGCCACCACGCTCACAGGATCCTGGGCCAGATGGGCCCCTGTTGGCTTGATCCAGAAGGGCTCTTTGTGCTTTTTGAGAAAAGGTTCATTCGTTCAAAGCATTTATACCCTGCTCTTTATCCAGAAAAGCTTGCAGAGCAGCTTGCAAATCAATCTGAATAACACAGGCTTGCCCTCGTGAAAGACACAGCTGCCCTCAGCCTTACACTCTCAAAAAGATGCGACACAAAAGGAAAAAAGGATCGAGAGGGGAGAGAAAAACAGGAGGAAAGCCCCTCCTTTGATTACCCGTGCGCTAGTCCACATGGGACCTTCTTCTGTTCACCAAGGGGAATTTTATGCGTTGTCCCATTCCAGCAGAGCAATTGGTTTTAAATAGACTTAGCAGTTAAAACCTTGCAGCCCAGTAAGGACTCGGTTTGACGTGACCTGGGTGTCGCTCTCTTTAGCAAATGGAGCAAATCTGGAGTTTGTTTTCCACACTTGATCTTCCTGGCTGGCCAGTTCCTCTTCCACCAGCCCCCTTCCCTTTCTCTCTCTCTCTCTGGCAAAGCTGCCTTTTCTCTTGAGCCTCCCAAGATCCAGCCGCACATGGCTCTCCAGCTTCTCAGCGCCTGAGCTCATGCCTCATCAGTTGACTTGTAATGGAAGGAGAAACCTGCTTGCCTGTCCCTGCGCCAAGGAAAGCTGATGCAATCTTGTCTCGAGGGTTGCAAAGCCTGGCCAAATAAACAGAAGGATTTAGCCCTCTTTAAGTGGACACTCCGACCAGAGCATATCCAAACACATTCCGAGGCGGCTCTGATGACCACGGGAAACGCCATAAAAGTCCCTTTTTAGCTCTGGAAATCTAGAGAGAGAGAGAGAGCAGGCTTGCTGTTGTCAGTGTGAGCGACTGGTTGAGTGAGCGCAGTAGGATTGCATTTCCCCAAACACTTTCCCCTCTTTCTTTCAGTTCCGGCAGTTTTATGGGTTTGGAATGACCACCTGTCAAGGTTGTTGTTTAGGTTAGTGCACGGGGAGGCAATTTTTTGTTTATTTAAAGGATGTGTTTGAGTGCTGTAGGAGTAACCATCTTGTTTTATTTTTTTATTTATTACATTTACGTCTCACCTTATGTGCTCCAAGGGAGCTCAAGGTGACGTGCGTGGTTTTTCCCCCTCTGCATTTCACCCTCACCACAACCCTGCGAGGTAGGTTAGGCTGAGGAGCAGTGACAGGGCCAAAGTCACCCAGTGAGAGCTTCATGGCCGAGTAGGGATTTGAACCCTGGTCTTCCAGGTCCTGGTCTTGCTCTCTAACCACTACACCACACTACTCTTCGGAGAGGTATTCCTTCCAGTGTGATGAGCAAACAGGAGTTCCTCCTTTTGAAATGGTGTTACTGTTTGTTTGAGTTCGTAGAAATGGTTTTATTGCTGTTAGAGCTTGTGTTTTATCGTGCTGTACCCTGTTTTGATGGCCTCAGGCTGCGAAGCGGTTTATAAATCTGTGAAATAAATAAGAAGCTAAAATGGCAGTTGCAACTTTTTGACAAGTAGTCATGTTGAAAATGAATTTTAACAATGGGGTTTTGGAATCGTTTTGTTTAAAACAAACGGGAAAGGGAAAACCTTTTTAAGCTAACCAAAACGCCTCTGAACAATTCATCCAGGGGTAGCCCTCTAGAAATTGTTGGGCTCCAGCTCCCAGAAGCCCTAGCAACCAGCACACCCAGTGGTCAAAGATGGATGGGCGTTGGAACCCAGCAACATCTGAAGGGCACCACGTTGGCTGCCCCTCGTCTAATACGTGAATTGACCGCAGCTTTAACTATGATGGTTATCTTAAGGTCCACCTGATCCCTTCTGTCCCTGCCCAATCACTGAGATCTTTGAGGGCGTCTCTGTTGGTGGGTCCCCCGTGGCTCAGCTGCCCGGCTTCTAATTACTAGCCACGCATTCAGTGTTGTGGGCCCAAGCCTGTGGGACTCTGACTGAGATGAGGCTGGTACCCTCCCTGCTGAACTTCAGGCCCATGACAAAAGACTTCCTTATTCCAGCAGGCCTTTTTCAGGTAGTGTTTGGGTTAGGGTTACTGTTTAGTGTTAATATTAATATTTCTGAGATGTGTTAGTCGCTGGTTACCTGAAGGTCTCCAAGCGATTTACAGCTTGGTTAAGAACACAAATAAAGACACCATGAAAGCAGAACCATAGAGCAATGGCCCCCATATTTATTTATTTATTATTTGATTTATATCCCGCCTTTCCTCCCAGCAGGAGCCCAGGGCAGCAAACAAAAGCACTAAAAACACTTGAAAACATCATAGAAAGCAGACTTTACAATACATTAAAATAAAACATCTTTAAAAACATTTTTAAAAAAAACACTAATCGCAAACAGCATCACCTTCGTCTACTGAAAGCCTGCAAAAAACAAAAACAAAGGTAAGTCTTTACCTGACGTTGAAAAGAAGGAGTCAGGCTGACCTTCCTGGGGAGCGGATCCCAAGTTTGTGTGTTTGGCTTTATGACGACATTTTCTACTTGATTTGTTCTCTGTCTGGTTTACTTTTATGTACACAGCTTAGAAAGGCTACTGATTACACTGTTCTTCAGCCTTGTGCCCCCAGATGTTCACCAACTACAACTCCCATCGTTCCTGATCATTGGCCATGCTGTCTGGGGATGGTGGGAGTTGTAGTCCAGCAACAGCTGAGGACCCAAGGTTGAAGACCAGTGGATTAAAGGGTTTATAAACAACCACCCACGCAAAAAGCAACAACGCCAGTAGATCTCTGCCTCCAGGAACTTACAGTCTGAGTTTGGATCGTGAAACAGCAACAGGTTGGCAGAGGCGAAGGAGCGAGATTTCTAAAGACAATTTCCCTCTTTGCCTTGCGGTGTGTTACAGCTTTTCTCTCTCTTTCTCTCTCCCCCAGTTGAAACTCTGGAACAAGTTCCGTGTGTCCAACATTCCCTCGCTGATATTTATAGATGCCGCCACGGGAAAGGTTGTCTGCCGAAACGGCCTCTTGGTAATCCGAGACGACCCAGAAGGTAAGATGGTGTGTTAAGACTTCCTTGTTGTGCTTGGGGACCTCTTCCCCTCGTCCCCTGGTGAGTCACGGTTGCCACTTCCCAAGCGCACGGCAGAGATGGAGGGTGAGGGGAGGCATTCTTGCAAACCTCATCGGAAAACGTTCTTGGCACAAAAACCTCCCTGTGCTCTTCGGCACGTAGGGAGCTGCGTTATCCAGAGTCAGACCCATTGGTCCATCTAGCTCAGTACTGTCCACACTGACTGGCAGCTGCTCTCCAAGGTTTCAGGCGGGGGTCTCTCCCACCTTACCCGGCGATGCCATTGGAGATTGAAACTGGGACTTTCTCTGTGGAAATCATGTGCTCTGCCACTGAGTTACAGCTCTTTCCTTTTTTTTTTTTTTTAAAAAAAGCAAGATTCCAGTCCTCATGGTTCTGAACTAAGGGCTGATTTCCACAGGAACGTTGGAAGCTGCCTCATCCAGATTCAGACCATTTGTCCTGGTCACTGACTGACAGCAGCTCCTCAGGGCTTCAGACAAGCGGTCTTTCCCTGTCCTATCTGGAGATGCGGGGGAGTTGAATCTGGGCAAACAGACTTTTTGGGGACGCCCCTTCTCATGGGCTTATCTGGCTGTGGCAGTGGGGGGCCCCTCGCAGTGCTAGACAGCTGAATCTAGCTGATATTTTTATTTCCCACAATGACACCAGCCTTGGCTCCATGTGATAATGGACACGCTCTTGGTTTCCGTTTCCGTTTCGGGAGGGACAGGCAGCTTGGGTGCTCCTGCGTAGCTGTTGAAGGTCTGTCTGCTTTCTCATTTTCTTGCTCCAGGTTTGGAGTTCCCTTGGGGCCCCCGGCCATTCAGCGAGGTGGTCGCAGGACCTCTCCTCCGAAATAGCGGCCAGGCTCAGGAGAGCACCATCCTGGAGGGCTCGCATGTTGGCGTTTACTTCTCCGCACACTGGGTGAGCAATGCTCTTAACTTCACCACTTTCTTTTTTGGGGGGCTCAAGAGTGCATGTGAGCATGTGCAGAGTGCCTCCCCTTTACAGCTGAATCATCACAAGCAGACCCCGTGAATTGACTCGTGCGATGAAGAATAATAAAGAAAGAATTATCCACAAGGGGTTTTTTGGTTGTAACTATCCTATTTTTTAATTCACACAGGGGTGTTTTTTGTGTTGTTGTGTGATTTTTGTACGGCCCATACCTGTACACATTTTATTCTGAAACCAACTCTTTCGTAGCGCAGCCGTGTCTGGCAGCATCACCCAGCAGAGCGATATGAAATGCGTTTGGAGTGATTTGTTAAAACTCTCAATTGCATCACCTGGCTTTGCCTGTGCCAAGGCTTCTAGTCCATAGCATTTCTTGTTTTGCAGCCTGCCTACCTGCACATAGTCATTTGTAGCATGTAGAGAGCCTGTAGGCAAGACAAGGAGCCGGCTCACTTTCAGTTGACCAAACTTTTTCCCTGTAGGCAATTTCTACTCGCCATAGGCGAAGAGGCGGATGCCTGCTTTTAAGGCTGCCTGTGTAATCATAACATATTGTCTTCTCTTTGTTTTTCTTTTGGCAGTGCCCACCATGCAGAAGTCTCACACGGGTGCTGGTGGAATCCTATAGGAAAATCAAGGAATCGGGCCAAAAATTTGAGATCGTCTTCGTCAGTGCAGACAGGTAACAGCTGCCTCTCTGCCATTGGAACCAGCCTCTGCTGTGCTGGGGAAAGGGCCAAGAGGTGGGGACGAAATGCGATCTGCCATTGGCTGGGCAGGGTGGATTGACAGAGCTTCATTGCGTTGGGGAAAGCTGGAAGAAGGGAGTGGGACATAGGATCAGGGGAGCGTGTCAGCAGTGTGGCTCTAATTTATGAAAATGAGTACTGGGTGAAGAATTAACCATCCTGCAAGCCTTTTTTTTAAGCAAAGTTTCTAGTCCCTAAGATGGGGTTGAAAGTACGTGTGAGACCTCTGCCTGCTGAAATCTCAAAAGTTAAGATGCTCTGGACCTTGATGCATAAGGATGTGCTTGTGTGACTCCCTGGGCTGTTGCAGGCTGGAGAGCTTCCTTGCCCTCCCTGCAGAAGTTTAGTACCTAGAAGGCAATGAGTAAGGCAGGCATGGAGAGGGAGAGGGCAGGGCCAGAAACTGGGGAAGCACCGTAAAGCACTGGTAAAGGAAGCACCGGGGAGGGGGGGGGAAGGGGAAGCCAGGAGCAGAGGAAGAGATGGCATCTCTGCAAGGAGTCCCTCCAAACTGCAGCTTTACAAAATCCATCGACAGGATGTGACGGACAGGGACCAATGGCAGCAAAGAGGGGTGGAGCAAGACCAAGGTTTGTGTCATTGCATTAGGACTCCAAGGTCAGGGCTCCTTATCCAGCTCCCGGAAGGTCTGGGGTTCAAATCTACCCATGCGAATATGCTGCCTATTTCCATCATACAGGACAGTTCGTACCTGTGGCTTTTAGAATCTCTGTTCTATCTCCTGGCCAGTACTTGTATACATGCCGCAATTTTACGGAAGTGGCTTTGGGTGCATAATCTAGCTTTCGGAGAAACTTGGTGTCCCATTCACCCTGCACTCTTCTATTTCTTTTTTTAAAAGAGCAAGCTTCTAGCCCTTACCGTAGCGGTGAAGGTACACAAAGGGGGCTGAGGCAAATCTGCTAGATGTTTTCCCTCCGTGATTTGTACAGGTTTTAGAATTTGCCATGGCATAGGTTTTTAAAAAAACTTACGGCTGTTTTTTTTGTTTTGTTTTTTTTAATCATGGAGCCTGCATACCCGACCCCCTTTTCCGCAGCACCAGCTAGCTTAATTCCCCCTTCCCGAAGAGCAGATCTCTTTTCAGATCACCAGCACTACGGAGGCTGCGACTGTTTTTGTCCACAGCAATCTGCTCCTTTGCGGACTGCTTTCTGCGATCCAGGCTTGGCTCTGTCTTGACGGGTAAAGGGTCCTTCCTTTTGCTTCGCCCTCTCCAGGTCAGAGGATTCGTTCAAACAGTATTTCAGCGAGATGCCCTGGCTGGCCATCCCGTACGCCGACGAGGGGAGACGCTCGCGTCTCAACCGGCTCTACGGCATCCAAGGTAGGACCAAAAAACCATTTTTAAAAAAACAAATGTTCCTCTGACACGGTGTGAAATGTGTAACGTGCTTGTGATTATTTGCTAGATAAGATCGTGCAAAAATAAATAAAATGAAATGGTTTGTATGAGCAAGCCATGGATTGGGTCTAGTATCGATATGTGTCTCCTTATACGCCAGCTACTGGGATTATTTGGGGGTGAGGGGTTGAAATACTTGTAAATTGCTTAATATCCAAAAATCTTGAAACCCTGAAAAGCTGTCACCAGTCACTGTGAATACTGAGATAGGTGGACCAAAGGTCTGACTCGGTAGGTGGCATGCCTTGCTAACCCTACTCAGAGTAGACCCATTGGAGTTACTAGACGTGGCTAACTTAGTTTAATTCATTTCAGTGGGTCTGCTCTGAGTAGGACATAGTTGAATACAACAGCGTCTTACACCCCTGTTTTCCTAATCGTTGGGTTCCTTTTCCTGCCCCCCCCCCGGCATTTGCTCACTTCGTCTTGCCTTTTTCACGTCTGTCTCCTGCTTGTCGGCGTTACCCGCTTTCTAAGGATATCCTGCCGCGTCCCTTCCAAACCGGAAGCTCGAGGCGCGTAACGATAGCGTGCAAAGTTAACGCTGTCCTGTCAGGAGCACCGCAAGGTGGAACGTTGATCTAAGCATTTAAAAAAAAAAAGCCACGTGGGTTTTATCAGTGAAATCTTCAATTCATCTCAAGGAACCTTCGACCTGGGGAGGAGGTGGGTGGGATTTAACAATTCGTGGATGTACAAGGCTCCGTCATGGTTACCTTATAAACATCTTCCTTCCTTCCTTCCTTCCTTCCTTCCTTCCTTCCTTCCTTCCTTCATAAATAAGAAAGAAATAGCAACACATGTGGGATATCTTATCTAATATTTAATACCCTAAGCGCAGTGGCTTTGTCACTTCTGGAGAACTTCAAGTCCAGGGTCCAAGTGCGGCCCTTCAGGCCTCTCTCTCTGGCCCTCAGGACTCTACCGAGGTCACGCCTTTCCCTAGCCCTGCTTTGCACTTTTCTTTTTGCCTGGGCTGGAAATGTGACCTTCAACCCTCATTGTGCCTCTAGCTTGCCCGGATGGAAGACAGAGAGGGGCCTGTGTGCATGTGCGCAGAAAGGCAAAAGGCGCATTTGTTGCCCCGCCCACTTTTGCCTTTGGTCCCGCCCACCCCAGCATGTGGCCCCTGGCAGGTTGCCAGGAGCAAATGCGGCCCTTAGGCTGCGAAAATGTCCCCACCCCTGCTCCAGAGGGACCAAGAAATCGGACCAGAAGGTGGGGCTATGTAAAAGAAGGGGTGGGGCTATGTAAAAGAAGGGGTGGGGCTATGCAGATCGGGGCAGCCTTCTATCTCTGCGCCTCCCATTAAGAGGCTAAAGAAATGGGCTGTGATTTTGCAAGACCACAGAGGAACGAGAGCTGCGATCCCCTCTTTCTCAGCAACTGAGATTGCTCAGAAATCTGAGGCTCCGAAATCTGGAGCCTCCAGAGCAAGTTTAGACCTCTGCCGTCTGGGGCTGATGGGAGTTGTAGTACAAATCATGACTGTGCCGTCTGGGGCTGATGGGAGTTGCAGTCCAAAGCATCTGCAGGGCACTGGATTAGGGAAGAATGTGCTAGGTGAATTGGAAGCTCTGTTTTCCTGCCTCCCTGGCTGGCCAGTGAAATGACACCCTTTCTTGTTCCTCTGGCCGTCTGCCCTGGAGGGAGAGTGTGTATTTTCCTTTTATTTTATTTTTTGAAGGGGGGGAAAAACCAACAGGAGGAAATTGTACACAGACTTGGAAAGCTTAATTTGGGTGTGTCTGAATACTCCCATTCACAGTGCCTGGGGGGAAGAGACTCCATCCTCCCTAAATCCCCTTGCTGTTGGGAGGGGCCGTAGCTTCATGGTAGAACATGTGCTTTGCAGGCCGGAGGGCCCGGGCTCATTGATTGATTGATTGATTGATACCCCACCTTTTCCATCCAGGGAGCTCAAGGCAGCGTACAAGCATGGTTCTCCCCCTCCCGATGTAATCCTCACAACAACCCTGTGAGGTAGGTTTAGGCTGAGAGAAACAGTGACTGGCCCAAGGTCCCTCAGTGAGCTTTGTGGCCGAGGGGTGATTTGAACCCTGGTCTCGCAGGTCCCAGTCTGACACCCTAACCGCTGCACCCCACTGTTGTCGTCTCCAGTTAAAGGAAGCAGGTAGTAGGGGAGTGGGCTCGAGACCCTTCTCTGTTGGAAAACCTGGTGTCCTCCTGACATTGTTGAATGACAGCTGCCAGGACCCCTGACCATTGGGCATGCTGCCTGGGGCTGATGGGAGTTGGAGTCCAACAGACACAGGAGGGCACCACGTTGGCTACTCCTGCTAAAGATAATCTTGAGACAGGCGTATACGTGACCCAACTCAGGCCCCATCTGCACTCTACATTGAAAGCCGTATTATACTTCGAACAGTCACAGCTTCCCCCCAAAGAATCCTGGGAACTGTAGTTTGTGAAGGTGCTGAGAGTTGTTAGGAGATGCCTATTCCCCCCTCACCGAGCTACAATTCCCAGAGTGGTTTAACAACCAGTCCTCCTTCCCAGGGAATTGTAGCTCGATGAGGGGAATAGGGGTCTCCTGACAACTCTCGGCACCCTTAACAAACTACAGTTCCCAGGATCCGATGGGGGAAACCATGCCTGGTTAAAGTGGCATGACACTGCTTTAAATATATAGTGCAGATGAGGCCTCAGAAAGAGGTTGATTCCTAGGTTATTATTTACACTTACATAATAATAATAATAATAATAAAATTTAATTTTTGTGTCGCCTATCTGGCCGAAGCCACTCTAGGCGACGTACAAACTAAAATTCAGTAAAATACAATACAATACAGATAAAATACAATGAAGTCATTAATCACAGCAGCATGAGATCAGTTAGGGCAATCGATAGATAATAAGTATCCCAAAAAAGTTAGCCCTCCCCGGAAATCCTAGAGGCCTGTCCAAAGAGCCAAGTTTTTAAGGCCCGGAGGAATGTATCCAGGGAAGGGGCATGGCGAAGATCGAATGGGAGGGAGTTCCAGAGAGTGGGGGCCACCACTGAAAATGCCCTTTCTCTAGTCCCTACCAACCTAGCTGTTTTCGTTGGTGGGACTGAGAGAAGGCCCTGTGTGGCTGATCTGGTTGGGCGGCTTAATTTGTGGTACTGGAGGCGCTCCTTCAGGTAAACTGGGCCGAGACCGTATAGGGATTTAAAGGTTAATACCAACACCTTGAATTGGGCCCGGAAAACAACTGGAAGCCAATGTAGGTGAAATAATACTGGCGTGATGTGATCACGGCGGCGGCTGTTTGTAAGCAACCACGCCGCCGCATTCTGCACCAGTTGTAGTTTCCGGACAGTTTTCAAGGGTAACCCCACGTAGAGCGCATTGCAGTAGTCTAATCGAGAGGTGACCAGGGCGTGTACCACCAGTGGGAGCTGATGAATAGGGAGGTAGGGTTGCAGCCTCCGTATGAGATGTAATTGGTACCAAGCTGCCAGGCTCACATCCCACCTTTGAGCTCAAGGTGGCGTAAATGGTCCTTGCCCCCCCCCATTTTACCCTCACAACAACCTTGTGAGGTAGGCTAAGCTGAGAGATGGTGACTGGCCCAAAGTC
Organism: Rhineura floridana; assembly: GCF_030035675.1. NCBI lineage: Eukaryota > Metazoa > Chordata > Lepidosauria > Squamata > Rhineuridae > Rhineura > Rhineura floridana. The sequence continues at coordinate 17,169,318 of NC_084500.1, read as the reverse complement.
ACCCAGTAAACTTCATGACTGAACAAGGATTTAAACTCGTGTCTCCCAGGTCCTAATCCAACACTCTAACCGCTACACCACCACCGGTGTTTGCCTCCATCCAGATCAGGGTATCATGCAGAGCTGCAGTGGTTAGACTCTGCGATGGATGGGAGCTCTGAGCTCCCAGGAGCTTTTAACTCTTTCATCGATTTGATTTTTCCTCTTGGACTTGCTGTGTATCAAATCGTCCCTTGGGGTTTTTCCTTTTGCAGTGCAGAAGCAGCTGTTGCCAGAAGAATGCGAAAATTGTGTGGAATGAGCGGAAAGCTGTGAAGGCAGCCGGCTCGCAGGGCAGATTCCTGGCGAAGGACTTGGCCAGTAACTGCCAGCCACGAACGTTGATCCACTTTTCTTGATGCGTGTGGCATTATATTAAAAGTTGCACTGGAGCCACAGCAGAATTTGCTTCCGACAGCTGTGCAAAACATGTACAGCTGGCTAGCGAGGAGACTGTCTGTTGGAGACTCCCCTTCTCCCCCCACCCGCCAGAAAGAAACACAATGATATTGCCCACAGAATTCAACCTCTTTTTATTTATTTGTTTAATGCAGTTCACACAAATTAAAGCTTACTTTTTTTTTAAGAAGCAAGTTCCTAGTCCTTATGAAAGCTAAGATTTGCTTTCTGCAAGGGTGAGGTAATGCCTGGGGGGAATTCCAGGACAGATGAACCCAGGAAGATAAACTCAGCAGTAGCAGCAGGGTGGGACACAGCTGCTTATTGGGCTTCCCAACGTGGGGGAGACGTGTCTTCGCCAATTGCTGCGAGGGGGAGGGTGTGTGGGCGTGTCAGTGAGCCGCAGGCCCAGCTTCGGATTGGCTCGGGGCTAGTCCCGTGGAGTTGCTGTATGTGGCATTTTAGTAGGTCATTTAGCTTCCAGGATCTCACCATTTTGTTTAAACAAGTTTCTGGTCCTTGAGATTGCAGATAAATGCTTGAAAAGAGTATGTGCAACATCCGCAGAGATCTCAGAAACTTTGCTGATTTGCTAAGAGTGCCCGTGGTTAGCCGTGGGAGTTCAGTGGTAATTCAGACACTGAGTCCCTCTCCCTCTCTGTCCTACACACACACACACACACCCCGCCTCTTGATTTCAGACACAGTGCAGCCAAATTGCCCACTGGGATGTTCTCTAGCAGCCCTCTCATGCCATAACCGGCGAGCGCCTGCTGCTGACAAAGCCACAGCCGAAGCACTTTACACTTGCAAATGCCGTTTCGTTTTGTTACGGCACTAAGCCAGAAGTGACAGGTCCAGAGCTGCCTTATGCTGAGAATCAAGAGCAAGAATCCGCCTTAGTGGTGACTGGTGCCCCATTGGGACAGGTAGGGTGGAAGGCAGGGAGGCCCAAAGAGCAGGTGGAACCAGAGCCAAAGGTAGACAGAGACGGAGCTAATGACAGGCGGAATCAACGCATTCTGGTTTTGCCCCCTTCCTCCTCCCTGCTGAGATTAAGGAGGAGAAAACTGGCAGCCCAGGTCCGCCCCCTAGGCTGGTTTGCAAGTTAGAAGGCAGGCCGGTTGGGGGCTGGCTGGGAGCAGTTGGAGCAGCAAGAAAAGTGCCATGTTTTATTAGATGGCATACATAGAACTTGTTTTCCTTTGCGTACGAAAGCTCGCCACCGTTCATCTGCTCTTCAGGGGGAAACCCAATCCCCGGACAGCTGAGCAGCAGGTGCTGGCTGCGGGCCAGACGTCTCTTGACGTCCGTCAGATGCATTTCATTTTTTTAAGGCCGTGGGGGAATCGGGGGCGGGCGGGAGGGGGGGTGAAGAGAGGCAAAAGCCGAGCAGGATCTTAGAGGGCTGGAAAGAAGGGCAGAGGAGAGCCCTTGTGGCTCAGTGCTATGTGAAAGTTGCTGAATGTTGAGTCCAGCTGTTGGCCTGTCTACTCCAATATGGTCTGCTCTGGCAGGCAGCAGCTATCCAGGGTCTCGGGCAGAGAAGAAGGGTCTTTCCCTGTACCTGCCACCTGATTCTTATCCCATCCACAAAGCACCTTTTAAAGCACATGGCATCCCCAGCACCCTTAACAAACTACAGTTCCCACAATTCTTTGGGGAAAGTCATGTGCTTTAAACGGATGGCATGGACGTCAACCTGGGACCTTCTGCATGCAAAGCAGTGTCTCTGCCGCTGAGCCTCTCTATCCTTGTCTGTATTCATCTTGCCCTCGTAGAGGCTAACCTTGCTGTGTATCTTTCCCCGGCCCCATCAACAGGCATCCCGACCCTCATCGTTCTGGACCCCAAGGGGGACGTGATCACACGGCAAGGCCGAGTGGAGGTGCTGAACGACGTCGAGTGCAAGGAGTTCCCCTGGCACCCCAAGCCCGTCCTGGAGCTGACTGACTCCAACGCCGTCCAGCTGAACGAGGGCCCTTGCCTCGTGCTTTTTGTAGGTACGAGACCTCCCCCCACTCCCTCCACCTCCACTGCAGAAAGCTGCTTCCTCTTCTGCCTCTTCCTTTCATCGCCACCGGGGCAGGAGCCAAAATCTTGGAGGGTGCTAGTTTGTTGGTTATAACAGCATGCCGCTGCCTGAAAATTTTGTTGATCGCTTTGAAAAGTTTCTAGCCCTCAAGAGTGCAAAGGTTGGTTCGGTGCCCTTGATGTACCTCTCCCCCCGCCCCACAGACACTCTGTTTCTAGCCAGACGCAGTATACATTATATCCAGCGTAGGAGTCCTAGAGCCTGGGGGCCAAATGCAGCCCTCTGGGCCTCTCTACCTGGCTCTCGCCATTCTCTCCAGGCCACGCCCCTCCCTAGCTGTGCTTTGCACCCTCCTGGAGTGATTTTGCCTGGCTGGAAAAGTGTCCTTGAACTCTGATCAGGCCTCTTGCTTGCCTGGGTGGAGGACAGAGAGAGAGGCGTGTAACTGTGAAGAAAATAGCCCACTGCACAAGGTGAAATTCACATTTATTGTTACATCTGGCGCTGCCCACCACTGGCATGCGGCCCCACGAAAGTTGCCAAGGAGGGAATGCGGCCCTTTGGCTGAAAAAGGTTCGCAATCCCTAGCACAGAGGGCCGTCCAAACCTGGGATTGTTTGAACGACACACTAAGCCAGGCATGGGGAACCTGTGATCCTGCAGATGTTGTCAGACTACAACTCCCATCATCCCTGATCGCAGGACTGGCAGGCTGGGGCTGATGGGAGTTGTAGTCCAATGACATCCAGAGGGCCACAGGTTCCCTGCCCGTGTGCTAAGCTAAACCTTGGCTTAGCCACCACACTGCTCTAAAAGTCCCAGGGAGGAGCCAAGCGGCGGTGACCTCCACCTCGGGGGTCATCACAATTTGTGCTAATCCGAACTGCCATGCAGACGCGGTCGTCATTTCTGGTTCCAAATCTACGTTTCCAGCATAGAGGAAAACCTTTGCTCCTTTCAACAGTTAAACAACACCCCTTTGCAAACTCTTCACCCCCATCTGCCCACCCTCGTAGATGGTTGTGCGTTAATAGGATGATCTGTGGGCGGGTTGCAATCACACTGTGCTTGATTAGTCTCCTTACAATAGCAGCTACAAACTTTTCATTCACTCACGGCTGTTTCTGTCCCCCGGAGTTCTCTCTCTTGTTCCCCGGCCAGGAACTCAAGCTGTGTCTGAATGCAGCTGCCTGTAACTCCCCTGGAGTGCGGGGCCAATGCGCTCTTTTTACGGCACGTACATCTAAGCCCCACGCGCACTGTGACACTTCAACTGACATGGGAGGGAGCACAGAACCTCCCCCCGTTGCTTAAAATTTGATCTCATGCTTAACCTTTTGCCAAACGCCATTTGTCTGCAAAATGCTTTCTTTTTTATAAAAAAGCTCTGTCGCATGAGCACACACTTTGGACTTTTTCATGCTTAGGGGCCATGGAACTGCGTCTTTCTTGCAATGGGGCTTGTGTAATCTGTGCTCTGCCTTCTTTGTTGTGACGGTGTTCTCCCTTGCAAGGCAGATTTGGTTGACTGCGAGAGGAAGGCAGTCAGGCCCACAGACGTGCGGAGATTTGAACTCGGCACTTCCAGTTTTTTTCTTTTCTAGTTGTAACCGTGTCAAAAAATTGGGGTGAAACGCACCGGCTTTGTCCCATCACGGCTTGTTTTGCCCCGAAAAGTTACCAAAAAAAAAAAAGTGTTTTGCTAGAGGCGAAAATTGGTCCTCAAACAATGAATTGGGTAAGTGCAAAAAAATACAAGACTTGCTATTGCTAAAATGTCATAAAGAAATAATCATGCAAGCTTTAGTACTGCAATAGATAAAATATATTCAAATAAAACGCAGGAATTCTGAAGAAATTGATGCATCCAAATGGATGCCTGATCAACAGTCTTCATGTGACGAACGATCAGTTGTGCCTAAGTTTGTCGCTGTGGGTGGTATTCAGTGCTAGCCCAAAGCAGAGTAGACCCATCAAAGTTAATGGATGTGACTCACTTAGGTTTCATTGCGTTTGCTTTGAGTAGCTGAATGCAACCCATTGATTTTATTGATCGGGCATGCATTTGGATATATCATTTTATTTTTGGGTTGGATCTAACTAAGTTCAACTCAGAGCAGACCCACTGAAAGCAACAAACGTAATGTTAGGCGTGTCTCCTAAGTTCAGTGGGCCTACCCGGAGTAGGAATAGCATTGGATCCAACCCATTGTCTTCAAGCATCGAAAGTCATACCTTTATTTGAATATGTTAGACAACTGGATGAAACATAGCCCAGCAAAGTTACACTTTTGGTCTTTAGATTGTCTCAGGGGGAGGCGATGTTCCAATTCTGCTTCCGGGGGGAGAACGTGATAGCACAAATACAGCTTTGCATCACTAGCGCCAGTTCTAGCATTTAAATCTCCGGCAATCAGAGTTACAGCTTCTGGGTAATCATTCAAAAGCTGACTAATAAACCCCTCCAACTTTTTCCATGTGTTTCTGATCTCTATCTTCCAAATCACGTGAAGTACTAGTTCCCCTCTATTCAGCACTGGTTAGACCTCATCTTGAATACTGCGTCCAGTTCTGGTCTCAGCACTTCACGAAGGATGCAGACAAACTGGAAGGGGTTCAGAGGAGGGCAACAGAGATGATCAGGGGACTGGAAACAAAGCCCTATGAGGAGAGACTGAAAGAACTGGGCATGTTTAGCCTGGAGGAGAGAAGACTGAGGGGAGATAGGATAGCACTCTTCAAGTACATGGAAGGTTGTCACACAGAGGAGGGTCGGGATCTCTTCTCGATCGTCCCAGAGTGCAGGACACGGAATAATGGGCTCAAGTTAGAGGAAGCCAGATTTCGACTGGACATCAGGAAAAACTTCCTAACTGTTAGAGCCATATGACAATGGAACCAATTACTAGAGAGGTTGCGGGCTCTCCGACACTGCAGGCATTGAAGAGGCAGCTGGACAGCTATCTGTCGGGAATGCTTTGATTTGGATTCCTGCATTGAGCAGGGGGTTGGACTTGATGGCCTTGTAGGCCCCTTCCAACTCTACTATTCTATGATTCTATGATTCTACATCTTTATAACATTCTACCAGTAGCAAATCTTTTTTTTTTTTTTGTCCATAACCAATTCATTGTTGGTGCTTTGCTTTGGAAGCGGGGTCCCATCTCCTCCCCCCCCCGACCCCCAACTGTCATCAGCAACGTTGTGTGTGTGTGTGTGTGTGTGTGTTTGAAATAACCATCATCATCCATCGTGTCAGACTGCCATTTTTTGACTGGGGGCTCTGCTTACTCAGCCCCCAGTCCTCTTCTGCAACCTTCCACCCCCCAATAATTCACTATCCACTCCACCCCCTGTGCCTTCCCTCTCTCTATTCAAGCCGTGCCCACCATGACCCTTGTTATTTATTCAGCAGAGCACTGTGCAAGGGTCCTCCAACCCATCAGGAACAATCCCCCGCCGTCTCCTGTAGCTGGGGGAGGGAATAGATGGTTGCGCTCCCTGGGGCGCGCGGGGGAATGATTGATGAGGGCCTATCTTGCTAATGATGGACAACTCTGGAAGAGAGTTGTCTTAGCAGCATAATAACATCCTCCCCTCTTCTGAGATCGCCTGTGGGGCAGACATTCAGCAGACCGGTGCGGGGAGGAATAATCCAGGAAGTGTTTCCAGGGGTCCAGTTAGAGGGCGGATCATGCTGATTCCTTGCATGGCAAAAATGACCCATTACTGTATCTGTGTCCTGTTGGCCCTCGTGTGACAAATGTCAAGCCCTTTGCTAATGAATACCTGTCATTCCTTTGTCTAGCAAAACAAGAATTGTATATTTTTATTTGTTGGGGTTTTTTCTTGGTATCTTGATTCCTTTAAAAAAATTAAATTAAAATTTCTATATACCTATACACATCATTCTGCTTATATTCTATCTATCTATATGGTCAAAGCAAACAATAATTCATTTAATTTATACATCGCATCTCAAAAGAAACTGAGGCTGATTATACAGTTAATCCAGCTCAACATTCTGAAACCTGACTGGCCCTGTCAGTTACACAATTTCATTCTTCCCCCCTCCTGATGCATTCTAGATTAGTGCATATTAAACTACCAAACAATAGCCCCAATGCAAAAAAGTCGACTGAAATGATAGTGTAGTGCGATATAGTCCAAAATTAGCAATGCAATCATTAGACATAATAGTAACTTGTGAATGCTGGTTTAAATTAGTCTGAATGAATGACAGCAGTTAATGTCTTGTGTTCATAAAGTTGTTATAGGTAATGTCCTATTACCAAAAACTCTCAGTCTCTTATTTTATTTTAGATGTCTATGTTTATATCCTGCCCTTCAAAGAAACTTTATGATATTCTTTACGGTAAAGAATAAAAAGACAATCTGGGAAATTCTCAACCTGACGCAGTTGTGGGGAGGTCTATCGATGTGGGGTGGCCAATGTGGTGCCCTCCAGATGTTAATGGACTACCAATCCCATCACCGCTGACCATTGGCCATCTGGCAGGCAGCAATGGGTGCTGTAGTCCATCAGGACCTGGAGAGCATTGTGTTGGCCACCCTTCATAATAGATCTTTCTGTTTTTAAGCTCTGCCCTGCTCCCAGCTGTAGAAATCCTACTCATTACGCCACCCTGTACGCTGCACTACTCGGACTTCTGATACTCCCATCGAGCATGGCCACCCCCTTTTGCAAGAGGACTAGAAACCCTATTTAAAGGAAGCACCACCACCCTGATAAAAAGTGTGAGCCAAGCTAAACATGGCTTGACACTTGAACTGCTGCATTAAATTGGTCACCGAAACTCCACCCCACCCTCTGGCTTCCTAGTTTCCAGCAGGCATCACTTGCACATTTTCCAAGCCTAACTTTGCCTCCATAAGGACTAGACGCTTGATTATTTTTTTAAAAAAAGCAAGCTTAAGATTCTTTGGAATGCTGCATTCCCTCCCTCCAGTGTTTTTGTGGGATCGTGGCAAACATAGGCCCCGGCTTCCTCTGACCCCTCTCCTTAAAACCATCTCTAAAATGTTCCCAGGTTAATTCAGTCTCCTTGTCAACCGTGGGAGACCCTCAGCTGATCCAGCCCAACAGCAGGGCTCTGTTTTACGATCCTCATCTCTCTCCTCTTGACGCTGCCCCCCCTTAAGTTGGTGACACCCTTTAACTAAACAACAGGAGCTTCAGAACAACTTGAAGATGTGTGTGTGTGTGTGGTGTAACATGGAGCCACATCTGTAGCCATTATTAATCGCCTTCACGTCTGTATATATTTGCCACCTTCTTGGGAGGTCAGCCAGAAGGCATAGGAGTTGGAGCGGAGCCAATTAGGTTTGTTGCAGGCAGGGAGGGGGGGAAAAGATTAATCCCATTAATAATCTTTCTGCCTGCACGCAAAGACGGAGGGCGGGTGGAATTGTCTGTCTCCAGATTCCAGTTCTGTTCTTTAAAGAGGAAGGGGAGAGGAACTGCATAGACTTTGCTGAGCCCGTCTTGGGGGCTTTGCAGGCTGATGCCTCCCCTTCTGTATGCAAGCACTCTCCCCAAATCCGTTTAATAAGCAAGCGCCCCCAATCCAAATGTTCTGAATTGAGCCGGCTGTGAGGGTTTGGCCTGCGGAGGGGGAGGGGGCTTTCAGGCACATTCCAGACGACTTCAGACAAAGAGGATGTGACTGCTGTCCTTTATATGGGGGTGGGTGGGTGGGGTGTGTTTCTCTGGGGAAGCCCCCAAAGCAGTGAGCTATTATAGATCTTTTAGGGGCAGGAGCAGAAGACAGTGGCCTTATTCTGGGTTCCAACCTCCTCGTTGCATCACCTTGTTCCAAGACCTTTTTTAAAAATGGTAGCTTTTAGTGACAGTTGTAAATTTGATACCTTCCGTCTCGCAGGCGGCACGCCTCCGGATATCAGTTGTTGGGAATCACAGGTCATAAGAACTGAAGAAGAACCTTGCTGGATCAGGCCAGTAGCCCATCTGGTCCAGCGTCCTGTGCTCACAGTGGCCAGGCAGATGCCCCACTGGGGAAGCCCACAAGCAGGACCGGAGCGCAACGGCAACTCTCCCCTCCTGCGGTTTCCAGCAATTGGGATTCAGAAGCACCCTGCCTCCGACCATGGAGGCAGAGCACAGCCATCGTGGCAAGTAGCCACTGAGAGTCTTCTCCTCCGTGAATTTGTCTAATCTTGTTTGAAAGCCAACCACGTTGGTGGCTGTCGTGGCCTCTTTCCTGTGGGAGCGAGTTCCGTAGTTTAGCTACGTGCTGTGTATGTTCTGGATCTTCCAACGTTCAGCCTCTTTGGATGTCCACAAGTTACCCGCTTCCTCCATGCCATACATGAAAAGGTGAGGAGAGGAGGGCTCCTTACGCTCAGGTCCTGCTTTCAGGCTTCCCAGTTGGGGCATTTGGTTGGGCAGTTGGCCAGTATGAGAACAGGATGAAGATGGGCATTTTGTTTCATCCAAGCAGGGCTCTTTTCACATTGTTTGAAGCAGCTTGAGGAAGTGTGTGTGTGTGTGTGTGTTTTAAAAAAAAACATCAAGACAGGACATAAACGCAGGCCGCAATTCCACGTGAGCACAGAAAGCCCCAGGGGGATGTATCTTTGATGTACCATTCAGCTTCCAATGTGGCTAGACTGGCACAGTTCCACACATACACCCCGGATGTACAGAAGAGAGAGGCGCTTTGAAAGAGTGAGGACTAGAACCTTGAAGCTGGTGCTGGTTGTTTTATTTTTCCCCCAGCGTGGAGCGGACAACCCAGTTGGTGCCCCGAATTGCCTTGCTGCCAAGGTTTCTCCCACCCACCCCCAACATCGGTTGCTGCTGTTGCATGTCTCCCTCATTCCCCCCCCTTTCCATTGGCTTCTGGTTATCACCTGCCCTTTTTCCCCCTGCATCTCTCGCCCTCCAGATTCTGACGACGATGGGGAGTCCGAGGCCGCGAAGCAGTTGATCCAGCCCATTGCCGAGAAGATAATTGCCAAATACAAAGCCAAAGATGAGGAGGCGCCTCTGCTGTTTTTCGTCGCTGGAGAGGTACGGGGGACGGGGCGTGTGTGCGGAGAAGGAACGGGCTCTGCGTGGTGAATGCTTGTGGGCTGCCGGTTCCTCTTGGGAGGGCATCTTACGTTACAGACTTAAGACCGGATTCTTGGGCCATTCCTTGCCCCAGGGCACTCTGGGAACTGTAGTATTGAGGAAGGGGCGAGGGTTTTGTCCAATTTTGTGGGGAAAAAACCTATCCCCAGTGCCGTTTTCAGTGATACAGTTTACACATAAGTAGCCCTACAGGGTAGTCTTTCTAGGACCTTGTCACAAATGGTCAGCCGTACAGCGCCCCCAAATTTTAACCAGTTACCACTTACCATTTTCCTTCTGGAAACAGAAAACCACCTAAAATGTCCCCGAAATCCATTGGGGTGTATTGACTACCCCAGCCAATGTTAGCGGATTGGGATAATAAAATCGCCCCATCGTTTTTTCACAGGGACAGGTCAACAAAGAGCAACATTCTGCCTCTGAATTGGCGGTTTCTGGCTCTGGGGGTTCAAGTGTTGTCAAGCGCCCTTCTTCTGACACCACAGACACTAATGTTAGCCGGGGTCAAGCTCTCAGCCCACCACATGTTGAAAATCTCATTGGGGTTGAAAATGTATCCCAAAAAACCGTTAGTGTGGTTTTTCCCCTCGAGATTGGATGAAGGTTTTAAGAGAACTCCGCTGCATCCTCACCAGACTGCAAGGCCCAGAATTCTTGAGAACCTTTTTCAGCCAAGGGCCGCATTCTTTCGTTGACAACCTTCTGAGGGCCGGATGCTAGGGTTCAGCAGGGCCACAGGCGAAAATGGGTGGAGCAATGGATGTTGACTCTTAAATTTGTAGAGGAGGTTACATGTCGGCCACAGAAAAGTCAGAGGTTTCTACAAACACGACCTTCCTTCCGGGCAAAAAAAGACACATTGTCACAGTTAAGCTTTGGCAAAGAGTGGAGCAAGGCTAAGAACGGGAGGGGGTGTGGCCTAGGAGAGGCCCAAGGGCCAGATAGAAAGGTCCAGAGGGCCACATTCAGCCCCAGACCTGTCTCTGCCTTTGGGAACACCTGGACTGCTATAAAATAGATACCAATTTGTAATGTAGATGCAGTCTTGTGGGTGGGTGGGTGCGGAGAAATGCTGCTTGAATAATCCAGTGGCTAAGAACGCAAGCCGAGAAAGTTGCTGGTTCGAATCGCACATTGGCCGTGAACTCACTAGGTCGGCTTGCAAGAACCCTGTAAGGTAGAATCGTACTATTATCCCTGTTTTGCAGCTGGGCTTTCCCACTCCCAAAAAGGCATCTGATTGACTAAGGGTGATATCACACCAACAGCAGACGATAAAATCAAGGACATATTTAGACTGCTTCCCTCGGATTACGGGGTGCGTGTTTTGGGGGTCATATGGTTCGATATTATGGAACAAATAGAAATCTTGCACGTCAGATGAGAAGCTTAGACTTGAGCCTTTCTCCCTGACATACTAGTTTTCTGCATGCAGGGAATTCGATTGTTATGGCTTGAATCAGTGCTGGTTTTACTCAGAGTAGACTCGTGGAAATTAGGCCTGACTTAGGTTCATTACTTTCAGTGGATCTACACTGAGTAGGACTTAATTGGCGCCAACCCTTTGTGTAGAGTAGCATTTGACCATGTGACACCCAAAAAAAACCCCCATGGCATCTAGTCTGATGTGATTCAGTCCAGAAACAGGATTTGAGAATTTCACCTGCTATTGGGGTGCACGCAAGGCTTTAGACAAGTTATCAACTATCTGCAGTAGACCTCCGCCCGCCCGCCAATCTGCAAAATAATACTGTACTCTCCCTACTTGCAGGGCTGTTTGTAAGATTTAAATAAGCTGAGGTTGGCAAACGACTCTGCGCCTTTTAAAAAAATGTACTTTATAAATGTTAAAACATTTTGAGAAGTGCGTGGCCCACACGCCTCTGATCCAGACGCATGGTCAGGATGAGGGCTTTGGAAATGACACAGGTCCTGTCTGATGAGATTTCCCTTGGAAACCTGACTCAGCTGATGGGCCCTTTGCTTACATTCAGAGACATAATAGCTTACTGGAGCTTCTGCGTTGAGAAGCAGTCTACCCCTGATGATCAGTTGCTGGGGAGATACGTCAAGGGAGGGCGGTTGCTTCTGTGCCCCACTTCTTGTGAGATTCTGATTGGTCAATGTTGGAATAAATGGGCCTTTGACCTGATCTAGCAATGTGATTCTTATGGGGTCTGACACCTGGATGAGACACAGCTCAGCGCTTGAGCTCGTGTGTGTGTGCGTGCAGCCATCGGCCTCGCTTTGTCCACTCCCCAAACAAACAAACATACATGCTTACAGTGTTCCCGTCCTGCCAAAGACCACCCCTAGTTTTCCAGATTTTTGTTGCTCCTCTCTCCATCCTCCCCCACCCCAAACAGAGATTTCTGCCACCCCCCCCCACTCCTTCCCCCACCCCCACGGGATTTCTGAATACGCTCCTTGTTGTAAAAATGAATTCTAAAACAAAGGTCCTCTGCACCCTTCTACCCTCGGCCCCACATTCCTCCCTCCCAGATAGCCTCGGGAAATTCTCTTTCTCTCCCCCCAATTCTCTCGCTTCTCTCTCTCTCCCCGCCCAAAGCCCCTTGGTGGCCCAGCCCGCATTGACAAACGCACACACACAGCCCTTCATTCATTTGCGACGCCATCTGCTTGCCGGCTCGCTGACAGCCGCCTGAATGACCCATTCATCACCCACTCCCTACCTCCTGGACGCCCCTGACGTTGCACACTTACCCTGCAAGGAAAGGGGGCTGTGGTAGCATGCACGTGGGAGGGCGGTGGGGGACGAAAGGAGGGCGGCACCCACAATGGCCCCCGCATTGATTTACGGGCACTGCAGGTATTGTGGCTGGCTTTTTTTGAAAGCCCCCTCTCTTTTCAAAACAAATAATAAGCAAGCAAGCAAGCAAAATTGAACAATTACAATTAAATAAAAATAGGCATAGAGAAAGCCTTGGGCAGCCCGCACCTGTTGGGCACGGATAGAGGAGGTTGGCGGGACCTGCCCTTGCCAGTTGCACTTGGATCCCAAAGGCTCTCAGAATGCCCTCTTGCCTCTGGGGAGTCGACATTGCTAACCTGTGGGGTTTTGTGGGGGGCAAGGAAGGTACTTTGTGGAATACTGAACAGTTGTCAAGTCCTTTGAAGCTCTTTGATTTAGTGGAAGTTTGGAGAGCATGGGGAATGCAGATTTTGGAGAACTCTGATCCTGCCCCAGACATCTGGCGACACTGCAGCTCGCACACACACACACACCCTCGTTCGGAAAAGCCCCTCTGTGGCGTGACTTACATCTTCCACCACAATGCTCCATTTGCCCCTCCTTGCCGCTCCATTGGGTCGGCTGTGGCTGGTCGGAGGATTCGTTCAGAGACGGAACGAACAATAGGGGGCAGGCGTGGTGTCAGAGCGTCCCCTGATGCTCTTGGCAGTCCCTGCATTTTTTTTTAATCCGTCGTTGCGTCTGTGGAGTCCAGAGGTTGATGGGGTTTGGGGCGTTGAGGGATCTGCGTCAACCATTTTGTAGTGCGGGAGAGGCGGGCCGAGATGAACAGAGATAGCATCGCACCGCGGCAGATAGCGGAGCGAAAACCGTGATTGGAAGGAAGAGAGGGCCAATCGGGAGAGGATAAGTTTGGCTTAATAAATAATATTTGGATATATAGATAGATAGCAGTGGAGTAGTTAGAGGATTCGCTGTGTAGTGGTGTTTAGGGCAGCGATGGAGACCAAGTGGCCATACACTGGTTAGGGATGATGGGAGTTGGAGTCCAGCAACATCTGGAGGGGCCACAGATTCCCCAGCCCTACTTTAGAAGAGGATCAAGGTGATCTGGGTTCAAATTCCCCATCAGCTGTGAAATGACCTTGGGCCAGCCACTCTCCCTCAGTCTAACCCACCTTACAGGGGTGTTGTGAGATAAAAAAGAAGACCTGCGTGCTGCCATGTCCTTGGAGGAAAGGTGGGATAAAGACGTCTTCAATAAATACAGCACTTCAGAGCGTTTAAGCCCTTCACGGGCCTAAGTAATCCTCCACAACATCCCCACAAGGTAGGCCAGTGCTGCTATCACCATGTTGCAGGTAGGGCTGAGGTAGAAAAAGAGAGAGACTGTGTGTGTGCCTGGGAAAAGAACACTAAGCCTCGCCTGGGACTCTGTGAGGAGCCTTCACCCCCACAGGCTCCAGTAGCCATGCCAAGACCAAAACACACAAAACTGTATTCAGCCACGCGCTAAATAAACGGCACCCAAACAAATAATTATTTTGTTATTCTCGTATTTATTTGTTGAATTCACATCCCAGCCTTCCTCTCCAAGGAGCCCAGGGCAGCACACACATCAACAACATTTTAACAACAACAAAAGCACTCTAAAAACAATTGCAGATAAAAAACATTCTTCCATCCAGTGATCTCCAGGTTGCTAGGAACAGTCTTCTTTAGCCATCAAATGTCTGCGTACGCAGGAATGTATTTGGATTCCTCCTGGAGCTCAGTGATAAAGGAGAGAGACGCACCTCATCAGGGCACGCATTTCACGAATGGGAGCCACCACTGAAAATCCCCTGTCATGGGTCAACACCAGCCAGGCAGCCAACCACTAATTTGCATCCATCTGCTTCTTTTTTGCATGTTTATTTTCCCCCTCCTCACTTACCAGGCAGGCTTAGCTGATCGGCCCAGGATACTGATGTTCAGGCCACCTGATTTCTGGGGGGGTGCTTGGGCATACTCCTTTGTGTGTGTGTAGGGGGTGCCTTCTTGTATTTCCCGCCCCCTTCCAGGCCTGTTTTTTTTTCCCCCAGCCATGAGGACTAGAGACTTGGCCTGATTTTTAAAATATAAGCGGCGCTTCTTAGGCTGCCAGAGAGGAAACCGTTGCACAGCGTGACCACCAACCAGCTTCCGTCATTCTCATTTGCAGGCTGCTTTGCTGTAAATACAACACTCAATGCGGTTAACATAACAAAAATATAAATCAGCAATATGTTCTTCTCCATAGCATTTCCCTGTAAAAGACCATTCAAAACAGTTTTGCAATAGATACCTAATTAAACACACACACACGGTCTCAGTCCCAAAAGATCAGAAACAGTTGCACTGGCCTAATTTGCAAACTCGGCTGTTGAGCGCCGGCAGCCATGCAAACCAAACCTGGGCCAGTGAGAAACTCATGGGGCGGTGCCATCCCGCTTGGGGAAATCCTTGAGTTTTTGCAGAATTGCAAACGAAACATCTCGTTGCATTACGAGGGGGCGGGGGTTCTGCTTCCCACCCCAAGGCCCTTGCCGTGGGAAAGCAAAAAGGAGGGGAGGGCTTAACCTTTGACCTGGCTTTCACCCTCTTTGAGCAGAGAGGGGGAGGTGTTGGGTGCTCTGCCATAGGACACCCCTGCAATCCCGCCAGGTTTCATTGTGGCTTGACTGACAGGCGGGGCTGGGGGGGGGGGCGGCTGTGGAGCCGCTGGCGGAGACAAAAGGCAACCTTTTTTCCCCGTTGCCCGCTCTGGTTACAGCGGGCCGTAAGCACCCAAGACTTTCCTGCCTCGTTGGCCATAATATTTATTTTATGCCTTGTCGTCAGTTCCCAGACATGCTTTGCACAGTTTCATAAGCGAGCGAGAAAGAGAGCGCCGCACCCACAATGGGCTTACAGTTGGAGCTGGTTTGAGGGATAAGGCTCTCCATGGCTGCTAGCCACGATGGCCCTGTTCTGCCTGCACTGCCGGAGTCTGGAGGCCTCTGAGCACCAGTTGCAGGGATCCACGAGCGGGCACAGTGGCTGTTGCGCTCAAGCCCTGCTGGTTCTTGCCCTGGTTGGTCACTGCGAGGACCCTAGACTTGTCCCTTTGGCCTGGTCCAACAAGCCGGGCTCTTCTGATACTTTCTTATCTCTTTTATCCATCCTGAATCCTGCAACATTCGGCATCGTCGGATGGCCCCATTCGGTTCTTGTAGTACGAAATAGAGAAACGCTTCACTACCTGCTTGTTCTACGCCGTGCGTGATTTTATGCACCTCTTACCGTGCAACCCCGCCCATTTCACTCACCCTTTTTTCTACGTTGAAAAATGGAAATGGACTGCCTTCAAGTCGATCCCGACTTATGGCTACCCTATGAATAGGGTGTTCATGGTAAGCGGTATTCAGAGGGGGTTTCCCGTTGCCTCCCTCTGAGGCTAGTCCTCCCCAGCTGGCTAGGGCCTGCTCAGCTTGCCACAGCTGCACAAGCCAGCCCCTTCCTTGTCCACAACTGCCAGCTGGGGGGCAGCTGGGCTCCTTGGGACTATACAGCTTACCCACGGCTGCACAGGTGGCAGGCACGTAACCCCTGAGCCACTCACTGTGGGGGTGATCTTTAGCTGGCCCTTGACACCCAAGAGACACGAGCGGGGATTTGAACTCGCAGCCTCTGGACTCCCAGCCAGGCTCTCCTCCCCACTGTGTGTTGCCAACTTTTCTCACAAGGGAATTGCTTCTGAAGGCCAAGGAGTCTACCGTCTGGCTGAAGCTAAGTAGGCCTAAGTCTGATCAGTGCCTGGATGGGAACCGCACGTTCTTCCGTGACAGAAGTACAGCTGGATATAAGTGAAAGACAATAAAGTACATAATTTTTTTTCTTGCTCCTTTCTGCACCTCTTCTGGCTTCTTTTTAAAAGAAACGGGCTGCAGCTCAGTGGGAGAGCATTTGCCGTGCATGCAGAAGGTCCCAGGTTCAGCCCCTGGCATCCCTCGTGTGAAGCCCTGGAGAGCTGTTGCCGGTCAGTGTAGGCAATACTGAGCGAGATGGACTAATCTTCTGGCTTGATATAAGGCAGGTCCCTGTGCTCCTGTTTAAATCCGTCCTTTATTCAGAACCAAGAGGACTGGGACCTTGCATAACTTTTAGGGGAACAAAGGAAAGCTGCCTTAAACTGAGTTAGACCGCTTGGCCATCTAGCATTGTCTGCACTGACTGGCAGCAGCTCTCCAGGGTTTCAGACAGAGGTCTCTCCCAGCCCAACCTGGAGATGCCGCCGGGGATTGAACCTGGGCCTGCTGCATGACAGGCAGATGCCCTGCCACTGAGTTACGGCCTTTTCCATCTTTGCAGGTTCAGCTCCCCACATCTCCAGGAAGGACTTAGAACATCTCCTGCCTGAAAGCCTGGAGAGGTGCTGCCGGTCAGTGTTTGTTAAATCTAACATGGCTTTTTCTCTCTCTCTGGCTTCTCTTGCAGGATGACATGACTGACTCCCTTCGGGATTACACCAACCTCCCCGAAGCGGCCCCACTTCTCACCATTCTGGACATGTCCGCCCGCGCCAAGTACGTCATGGACGTGGAAGAAATCACGCCCGACATCGTGGAGGCTTTTGTGAATGACTTTCTAGCAGACAAGCTTAAACCCGAACCCATCTGAAAAGAAGCGGAGGTAGGGTGACAGGGGAGGGGGCTTCTTTTCTGCCCCCACCCCACCCCACCTCGCTTGGACCTTATTTAAAAATTGCAGGATTTTTTTTTCCAGCTCTGTGCACAACGTTAACTCTGACATTCTTGTAGTGCCTTGTTTTTAAAACACACCAGTTTCTCCTCTCGACTCCTCCTCCTATCCAAACTCTTTGAAAGGTGCTGTTTTTCAGCTGGGAGATGCTGGCGAGGGTAGGCTTGGCTTGTACATTTTTGGGGGGGAAGGTGTGGGGAGGTGGGAATTGATAGATTTCCCAAGAACCCAAGTGTGGGGAGGTAGGAAGTGATAGATTTCCCAAGAGCCTAACAAACCCCTGTGGCTACCTGTGGGTAGCAGCTAAAAAATGGGCTCGTTTCCTAATTTCAGGCTTGGGGCGGTGTGCGTTGGGTCTTTAGGGCTGATCTCTGCTGTTCACCCACGTGACCTGTTCCAACAAAGCAATAACCAAATCCTTTATCCCTGCCCAATTTTTTTTTTTGCATCTTGCCAAGATGACCCCCACCCCACCACATCCAGCATAGACTTTTCTGCATGTGGGATGAGACAATCAACCTATCAAAACTGCTTTGCCTTTTGTGGCTGCTTAGAAGAAAAAAAACTAAAATCTTGCAGAGTTGAAGTGGGTTTACCTCTCTCATAGCTGCCTCCCAAGTTATGTTCCTTCGGGAGGGGGCAGCAAGAGTGGATCTTTAGGGCGCTCTAGCAAAGTCTAGGTATCTGGGGAAACAAGTTTCCTAGGTCAAGGTCACCTCCAGCCGGCTCTGCTGAAATGGACCTGGCTCAGGATACAAACTCCTGTCCACGCTCGCCTGCACTACCAATCTAATATCCGTTGTCTCTCCCCTGCATCTTTCTATGACTTGGATTTTAAGCCAGGCTTCTGCACCTTATTCCCTCTTTGCAATTTGAACACTGCAACGATTGCACCCTGGAACCTGCAGTTGCTGAGGCGCCTAATGGCCTATATGCCAAGGACTTGGGAGCCCCTGGGAAAATGAGATTTCCTCAGGCTCCCTGGTGTCTGCAACACTGCCATTACCGTGTTCAAAGCGCGTGAGGAGTGAAGGTCTCCTAGGCCTCTGAGATCTTACTTGTGCTTCTACTGACCCATATAAATAAAGAGGGGGGGTTGCAGGGCCTGTTACATGGGGACTGAAAGACGCTTTCATCCTGCTATGCTTTCTCTTCGGAAGTGTGGGGGGTCCAAACTTTTGAACCACATTTTTTTTGGGGGGGGGGGGAAATAAGCCATCCTGATTTTGTTTAAAATTTTATTTTCCGGAATGACCTAGGGTTGTTCACCCACCGTTTAAAAGTTGCCTTGCAATCACATGTGGGGTTTCTTTTTGGGGGGGGGGTGTTGGTAGTTGCCTGCCACACGGTTGTAGCCAGAATTAGCACCATTTTGCAGCCGCTGAGAAATCCCGGTCAGCTGGAGTAACAACTTCGCCTGGCTCAGTTCATTTGGCCTTCTCTTCGGACATTTGCCCCAAGCACTCAAAAGCGTGGTTGAGGACAGGGACACGCTCACAGGCGCCATCGCTCACAGCCATCACGCGGGCACAGACACAGATCTTCCTCATGTTGCGCTTTGAAGATGACTGTTTGCTTGAATGTGAGCAGCGCATTCTGCACAATCAGGTATCCAGATAAAGCAAGGTCCCCGGTCGCACAGAGGAGGTCTGCAGCTGCTGTCGCGACTTGCAGGCCGTAAGTAAGTAGGGAACTTTTCCTGTAGCTCTGAATGGTCGAATTCTTTCCGTTCCCGGCCTTGTAACCAACCAACCATCTCTTGTCACAGTAACTTTACAATAAAACCTGGGGTTATTTTAGATAATTTTTCTACCCCTACCTCCTCCTTTTGTTTTAAATACATCCCTGATGCAGATCTACCCTTGGACAGTGTTGTTTTCAGACTTTTTGGCAAAATGGGGTGGGTGGGATGAACAGACATCCCTTGAAGAGAGCGCTTTTCTTTGTCTGGCAAAGTGGATGTTGTTAAAAACAAAAAACCCTTGTACATGGTGACTGGAACTTTGTAATAAAAGCCATTCTAGTAACGTTAACTTGCCCGGAGTGTGGTTTGCGGGATATGAGAGTGTGGGAGATGTGTGTTTGGGCATGATGGTGGGTAGAGAAGACCACAGGGACAAATTGATGGCAAGAAGGTTTAGGCAGAGGTGTAGTCATCCAGGGTCATGGGGGTTTCATAGACCCTTATTTTGGGGGGGCACAGGGTCCCAGCCAAGTCCCTATGTACAAGCCAGTCAGCATGAAAGGGGAGTGTGTTAGCCAGAGAAGACTCTTCTCAGTAGTTAACACACAGCCTCTCCTTTCATGCTGATTGGCTCCTAGGGATGTCTGTTGTAGCGTAGTGTGGACTTGGGAGAGCAAAAGAGATGAAAGTGGGAAATGGTTGTGGCTGTGAGGGTGTGTGACTGTCATGAAGGGATCCTGCACTTCTGAATTTGCCACTACACTACTGAGTTTAAGATAGACCTGTGCATCCT
Source organism: Rhineura floridana (assembly GCF_030035675.1). Lineage (NCBI taxonomy): Eukaryota > Metazoa > Chordata > Lepidosauria > Squamata > Rhineuridae > Rhineura > Rhineura floridana. The sequence continues at coordinate 17,149,777 of NC_084500.1, read as the reverse complement.
CCCTCATGGGTTTACAGGGTATTTCAGGGATAGGGAACCTGCGGCCTCCCCGATATTGCTGGACTAGAACTCCCATCATCCCCGACTGTTGGCTGCTGAGAGCCAGCGTCCAACACCCTTGGCAGGGCTACTGATTCCCCATCCCCGATATATGGGGGATGTTTCCTTCTAGGACCTGTGCTAGAGCTATAACCAGAAACCTGGAGTTTTTAGGGCTGTGGTGAGGTTAGAGTAGAGCATTGGTGGTTTATGCCAGTGGTCCCCAAACTTCCCCTCCGCCCCCCATGGAAAAACGAAAGTCGCTCATGGCCTTGACGGACCGCTCCGCCATCTTTCTGCCTCGATCGCAGCAATTGTAATGCGCTCTGCCGGATGCTTTTAAATGGTATTTTTATGGCTTCCTTTCTTTCTTAACGTCGCATTTTGTTGTATTGTAGTTGGCGTTCAGCCGAATTCACATTGCAATGCAACAAAATGCAACGTAAGATACAAAAGCAGCAATAAAAAGGCATTTTTTTTAAAGGAAAAAATCAGGATATTTACTGCAGAGATGCCGGGGGCCGCCGGGATGACTCTTCCGGACAGCTGGTCCAGTTGGAGAACCCCTGGTTTAAGCCAAAGCTCTGACAGCTGGCAGGGCCCACTCCTAACACGTGTTCCTCTTGCTTCTGGGTGCCAGCAGGGCGGGTGGGAAGGCAGCTGAAGCATTTGCTGACCGCTTCCTGGAGCAGGGAGGAGGGAACCTCAACTGCTGGCCATTCTGCCTGGGGCTGATGGGAACTGGAGTCAGCTGGAGCCAGGAGGTGGGGAACCTGTGGCCCTCCAGCTATCGCAGGACTACACCTCCCTTTCCTGATTGTTTGGGCCATGATGGCTAGGGCTGATGGGAGTTGGGAGTCCACCCATAATATCTTGGGGGGGGGGGGTGCAGCTTCTATGCCACAATCTTACAGGAAAGGAGCGTAAAAGTCTGGCAATGCTTTGCCGTAAAAGTGCTGGTGTGAGCATTCTGCCACCTTCTGGTTAAAAAAGAGAAGCTTGCCAGTTGGAATTGATAGCCCGACGAATAAATGCATGGGTCAATAATACAAATCGCTTTTTAAAGTTACTTTCAGGACCAAGAAGTGTGGCACGGTTCAGAGCTGACTGTTCAAGGAGGAGAAAAAAAGACGTTTCTGGCAGTCAGCTGCATGCAGGCTTGTTTTGGGATGGGCGGAGTAGAGACGAGCAGCCGCATGTCAGTTCAAACTGGTTTTACAGAATTCTTACTGCTTGCTGGCAATCTGAAATGAGCCAGAGGAGTCTCGCTACCTCCTACAAATAGACTCACAAAGAAAGAGTAGGAGCAAATCCGAAATTTATTCTGTATACATCTGGTCTCGGCATAAACAAAAGTCCCCCTCCTGCCAACAGAACCCAATTTGAAGTTTGTACTTTAACAGGGATGACCATTGAGCAGATTTATCTTTCGCTTTTCATGGCATTAAGCAAAAAAGCTATCTGGGTGAGAAGAGGCTAAGAAAACTGAGCATTGATTTGGACACACGCACAAAAAAAGTGGGGCCAGGGAGGAAATATTTGGAGGCGGATTGTTTTTTCCAAAAGCGCATGATGAAAAGAGTTTGTGGACTCAGCCCAACCGGGGCCAGAAAGGGTCATTCGGCAGAAGGAAACAGACCGCAGCCGGAAGGAGGCCTGAGCAACCAGGCTGCAACGTGGGGAGCAACAGCAGCAAGCGAGGCCGGGGCAGCGCGAGGTGGCTAATCAGAGGCGACAAGCTGCTCTGTGCCCTTGGCAGGAGATCAGAGAGGACCCAGTGATGTCACCTTTGGGCCCTGTTCCAGAAACTGAGTCACATGCACAGCAATGCACCTTCATTGCCAGGAAAACAAAAACAAATTATGTACACGCTGGCAGATGCTGCAGCCCTGGGGCGTTCGGCTAGATCTGTTTCATGCCAGTTTCACGGGGCAAGGGCTTAAGGGCCGGGACAAGTTTTTTTCCAGCTGTGGATTTCAGAATTCCAAAAGTATGCAAGTTTTGAATGACAGCTGCCCAAAAGGGGGGGGGGCAGTGACAGTCGATTGTACAACTTCAGCCAGACAGATGGGCAAGGGTGGAGTGTTTGTGTCTTATTTTGAAATGTCACTTGGGCTTTTTTTCCCTTAAAAAAAAATAATCAAAATCTCCCTGCACAGAGTTAACTAGCACTTCAAGGAAAAAGCAATACTTTTTCTCCCTGAAGTGTTGCTTTTCTATATGCAGGGAGTCACTTGCTTTTTCCAGGGGTAGATGGAAGAAATTTAAAAGCAGATACACATATATCCCTGTAAGTACAAGCAACGCAATATGGAAAAACCAAATCCATTCTGCACAAATAATAACAATAAACATGTTACATTGAGGCCAAATGCTCTGCTGAGCTCCCTTGCGACCGTACTTGCCTGAAGAGCCGTGCTTGGTGATTGCCCTTTGGCAAATGACTTTTTTCTTTTTTCCTGTTAGCTTCTGTTCCGTCCCCCACCTCTTTCTCTCCCTCGCTTGCAAGAGAACTCCCCTGAAGGTGGGGAAACGATTCCTGCAGCTGAAGGGGTTCCCCGAAAGAGAGACCCCAAAACTGGAGGGCAAGCTCCTCTTGGGAGCTGGTTTGCCTCTTCGGTTCTTTAGAAACGCCCTTGGCAAGCCTCAAGCATCCATTCCTCAACAGTTCAGCTGGAGCCTGGAAGCCTGGATCTTTCCAACGTCCGGCTCCTCTGCCCAATACAGCTGTCTCTTCCCCTCAAAGAGGAGGATGCTGGCTGCCATGGCAGAGTTCAAACTGTCCACACCTGGCACCACCGGGATGACTAACTTCTTTCCCCCTGTCCTCTGGGCCAGCTGGTTGGCTTCTGCGCTCACACCATGGGTCTCCCCGCCAATGACCACTGCCGTGGCGGGAGCCTCCATCCAGCGCTCGGAGTAATGCTGGACTTCCAGCCGCTCCGGTTCTGGCTCTTCGCCGTCCAAATCGGGACTCGGCTCCTGCCGCTGGGCCGGCTGCGCCTTCAGCTTGTGGGGCTGGGCGCCCCACCTGTGGCTGCTGGGCGCTGGTGGCGAGGCCTGGGAGCAGTCGGCCACATGCACGCAGCTTCCGGGGAGGAGGTAGCTGGGCAGGACCTCCCAGTCCAAGCTGGAAAGGATGGAGAGACGGAAGTGAGCGCCCATCCCGGCCCGGAGGACTTTGGGCTCCCAGGCGTCGACGCAGCCTGGAGGGGAGGGACGGAAGGAGAAACTTTAGCAGAATTTGGAGCGCTCTTGGGAAGAAAAAGCCATGAATTGTTAGCCTGCACATAAAACATAGTATGTTTCATAGCTGGCCAAGGACGCTCCCTGTACCTACTGCCCACCCCTCACCCAAAGAGCCACTTTTAACCATCACAGCAGCAGCAGCCAGGTAGCGGAGCAGACGGAGGGGTGTGGAAGGCTGGGTCGCTGCATCCGTGCTGCGGAGAAACCTTCGCCTCTCCCTCTGTTGTTTCAGGGCAGCGGACACACCCCATGCATTTAAACCACACTCTCCCGCTCCCCAACCAAAGAACCCTGGGAACTATTGTTTACCCCTCACAGAGTTACAGTTGCCGGCATCCAGAACAAACGACAGTTCCCAAGATTCTTTGGGGGAAGTGTTTTAAATGTTTGGTGTGTACACAGCCCCAGTTTCAGCCGGTCATTAAAATAAAACACTAATTTTAAGAACTGGGGCCTGGGTTTTCATTCCTCCCCTCCCTTTTATGTCAGTGACTGGTAGAGTGCAAAGCGTGAGAGCTCAGAATGTCCTCTTGTTTTAATGCTTTAAATAGACATCTAGATAAATAAAATCAGTCACAATTTCAACAGGTCCCACGGAGCTCTTTGTACATCTGAGGCCTTCTCAAGGACCAGGGTCAGGCCATCTTTTGAGATGCACCCAACAGCTTTGGGTTTGGAAATGCCTCTTGGTCTTAAAAAACAACAACAACCTTTTTTTTAAGTGTTAATGGAAACAGGCATAACGCCAATAAAACAGGTCTCAGCTGCCCTCAGTCCTGTCTTCCTGAAGCCAAACAACCTCAAACCCATCAAGTTTCTAGTCATCTACGAAAGCCTTCCTCAATCTGGCACCCTCCAGCTGTTTTGGACTATTATTCCCACCAGCCCCAGCCAGACAGGAGAGATGGGACTGCAGGTCCTCTCCATCAGCTCTGCTGAAAGACCAGCAACCTTTGGCTCCTCCCTCTCTCCATAATTTAAGAACTGCCTGGAGATGGTTGCTCTTCCTCCATCATCCCAGACCCATTTCCTTTTGTGCTGTGCCTCCCAAGCACAAGGATTATCTTATTGTTAGTATTTGGAAAACACTTTGGGAGCCTTTTTCCTCTTATCTTTCAGTGCTTTTCTTGCCCTCTTTCTCTCCAAAGGAACAGAATCGGAACCTGGTTCTGCTCTGCCCCGCCACCGAGCTATGTTCCCCCACCTTTGAGAAGCAGCACCCTGTTGCAACCAGCTCCGGCTGCCGATCTGAGGATGGTGCCCAGGTTTCCTGGGTCGCGGACGTTGTCGCAGATCAGAGAGAGGGGCAGGCCGTGCCCTTGCTGGACCTCTGGATACCTCATTTTGGCATGGTCCGGTCTGGCAAAGATTCCTGGCAAAGAACACACAGGGCAGATGGCATTCCTTTAGGGCAGGGAACCTCAGGCCCAGAGCCCTAAACATGGCCCTTCAGGCCTCTCCACCTGGCCCTATGGGACTCTCTGCAGGCCACATCCCCTACTGACCCTCCATGAGTGACGTCACCTGCCTGGAAAGTGCCCTTGAACTCAGAGCATGCCTGTTGGATGGAGGTTAGAGAGGGGAGTGTGAAGAAACCGGCCTCGTGAAGAAAGGCAAAAAGTGCATTCATTGCTCCACCCACATTTGCCTCTGGCCCCGCCCACCACTGGTGTGTGGCCCCCGGAAGATTGCCCAAAGGGGAATGTGGCCCTTGGAATCAAAAGGGTGGGGAATCTGTGGCCCTTCAGATCTCGTTGGGTTTCCCAGCTCGCATTTACCCCAGCCAGGGTTGATGGATCCCAGTGAGATCCCGATGGGCACAGGTGTTCCCCCCCCCAATCCTCCCATACAGGAAAGGGTCAGGCTGGGAGTCATGGGGTGGAAGGGGAGAGGAACTGGGAGAGCCTCAACTAAAGGAGCAGCAGAAAATCCGCTCCCCGCCAGCCTGAAAGGAAGGGACGCCTCGATAGCTTTGTATTCGTGGCGAAGTTCAATCAAGACGGCTCTGACAGAGGACCCACACACACATTCAAAGTCTTTTGAGAAAGGCTGTCTAAAGGGGTGTGCGTGACTGCTATGCTGAGAGAGAGAGAGCGCTTTGAAGAGCCAGGAAGAATTTCTTACAAGCAGTCTCGCAAAGAAGGCTTACCTCCAGCTTCACAGAGCACAAATGGATTCACGCTAGAACAAGGGTCTGTTCTCACGAAGCTGGGCCTCTGCCTCGCTGCCAAAATCTGACACGCGGATCCCTCCGCCCCAGCAGCATATACGTTGCTTCTGAGTCAACTTGGTGTCGGGGCAGGGGAGGGTCACAGCTCAGCAGCAGAGCCCCTACTTCGAATGTAGAAGGTCCACGGTTCAATCCCCAGTAGGGCTAGGAAAGTCTGAAAGCCTGGAGAGCTGCTGCCAGTCAGTGTCAACAGTGCTGAGCTTGACTGAGACCAAGGGTCTCACTCTGTATAAGGCAACTTCCTGTGCTCCTATTAAATCAGCCCCTAATTCAGAACCGTGAGGACTGGGATTTTGCTTTATTTTTAGCAGAAGGGCTGTGGCTCAATGGCAGAGCTCCTGCCTTGGATGCGGAAGGTCCCCACTTCACAAAGTTAACTGTCGCTAATCCTAGAGAGCCACTGCCAGTCAGTGTTGACAGCGCTGAGCCAGATGGACTCGGTATAAAGGCAGTTTCCTACATTCCCTGTGAACTTACCTATTACCCCCTGAGGAGTGATGACATCAGACCAGGCCTTGAGCTCTTCGAATTTCACCTTGACGAGGCTGGCGCCTTTCAGCTGGCCCGCCGGCAGCTCCTTCAGGTGTTCCACAGCGCTGAAGAAGAGCGTCTGCGGGACGGCGCCAGCGGCCAGGGCATCAGCGATGAGTCGCCTGCCTTCCAGCAGGATCTTCCCGTGCTTCTCGCGAAACGCCCTGGACTTGGCCAGCGTCACCACCTTGCTGCGGAGAAAAAGGATCCATCAAGCCCCCGAGCGGATGTTTTTGCTAGCTAAGTGACAACTTTAACGTTTGCCTGCCATGCTTTGGTTTGCTCGCCGGGATCCTGCCTTCACCCTCCCCACCCCAGCGGAAGCAGAGCCAACAGCGTGTGCCTGCTCACATTCCTAGGAAGCCGCAGCTGGCATCTCTGGGCAGCGGTGGGAATGTCCTCCTGTCTGAAACTGGACAGCCACTGCCAGTCAGCGTGTAGACAAGGTGGAGGTAGAGGGACCAACGGTGTGACTCTGTATAAAGGCAGCTTCTTATGTTCCAGTCTTGGTTCCCTTTCAGAACCATGAGGACTGGAATCTTGCTTTCTATTTAGAGAAGGAACCGTAGGTCAAGGGTAGCCTTTGGTTTATGTGCCCTCCCCATCAGATTAAGTCATTATGTGACTTAATCCTCTGCCCTCCCCATCAGATTTTCCTTTTGTGCTAAGACTGTAAATCAGCGGACAGGGACTGCTTTTGATCTTTGAATATACTGTCAGAACTTTGGAAAAAATTAGGTGTTTTTATGGGAAACTATTAGTATTTCCTTTCCCAGTTCTACTACCCATCCAGAAAAACAACTCCCACAGGCCTTTGCGCGAGCCCCTTGTTCCTGCGCATGCTTTTTCTCCCCGCCCTGATGGATGCCGGGAATTGTAGTTCCTTTCCCCCACCCGGCGCTTCGCCGTCTTTTCGCCTCCAGAACTACAACTCCCAGATTGCCTTGCGCGAGAGGGAGAGAAGCGCGTCCTTGCCTCAGTCTCTTGTCGCCGTGCCCGGCCCGCTCGTAGCGAAAATCCGCTTCTTCGGGTTCCGGCTCCTCCTTCTCCTTAGCGGCCGCTGCCTTTGGTGAATCCCCCACCAAGCCGGCCTGGGCTCCAGGTCTCTTCACAGGGCAAGGCTGGGGCCGAGGCGGGCTGGGGGTGACTGGCCGTTGCTCCCGCGCCTCCGCGGCGGAAGGCAGCACGCGGACGGGGCTCCTCCTTAGCGCGCGCACCCCTCGTCTGCTCCCCAAGGCCGGCCGCAGCAGCAATAAGGGGGCCCGTGCTGCCCTCACGAAGGCCGCCATGTTGGCTATGGGCGTAAGCGTCGGACGGAATTTCCTCCCCTTTCCTGAGTATCGCGAGACTTCCGATGCCAATAGCAACGGCGTCCCTTGATAGCCGCCCTGAAAACCGTAGAGATTCAAGAGGTGTTAGAGTGGTATTCTCGCTTTCTCCGAACTTCCGGTAAACATTCGAGAGCTGCCATTGGCTGCGAGTCTTTTGGAGAGGCATAAAAGGGAAGAGTCACGCTCACAGTCATTATTAGAACTTTCGGTGTCACGCTTGTCACCAGACCTATCGAGTAATAGAGCGACACCAGTGTTCGTGGAAAATCATCAATAACAAGCGTTCAAAACAAATTTTATCTAAAATTCAAACTAGTTTTCCTTAACACTTTTTTTGTCTTTCACTCTTGGCACAAGAGTACTGTCGCTCTGAGCTGTAAACATCTCGTCAGATGAGAGTACTTCCTGTTCAAGTTGCTCGGCGCCGTGACGTCATCGGTACGGGCCCGGAGAGGCAGAGAGGAACAGGCAAGCCAAAAAAGCTAATCAAGCTACAGCGCTTGCTTGTGAACCACCGCTCTTGTCTGAACGGATTTGTGAGGGGGGGGGGGAAGGCCCTGAAAAAATATGAAGGCTCGGCGCGCGCTGCACTTCGTATTCAAAGTCGGCGACCGAGCTCAGACCGCGCGTTTTTACCGGGACCTACTGGGCATGCGCGTAAGTGGGGGTGCGAGGCGGGTGGGCGGTTAGGAAGCGGCCATGGCGGGGGGGGGAAGGAGGGGTTCATGAGGCAGGCCGATGACGTTGACAGCTACGGGTGCCCCAGGGTCCCAAGTGACGCGGGAACTTCTTCAAATGGAGGTTTATGGCGAAGCAAGGCCAAACAGGCCCTATTTGACGCGGGAACGAGTTTGCTTCCCTAGAACGGCTAGCTAGCTACGGCTGCCCATTGGGACCAATCTTCCTCTGGGGCGGCGTTCGCCTTCGTAAATGGCTTCCTTCCATGCAGTCTCTCTATGCTTTGCTATCCCAAATTAATTGTTCATGAAAAATGGGTAATAATTCACGGGGGTTGGAATCCTGAATGTGTTGCTTTTCACTGCAGGGCAACACATTTAATTTTTCACAAATTGATTCATTTTTCATTAATAATGCAATGTAATAAACTGTGTTTTCCCAAAACACTAAACATCGTCTGTCTGTATATAAAACACACCCACGTTGCATCTTCAATCGCTTTGAAATAACCCTGCCTTATGATATTTTTACCATGCAGCAAAATTTTGAACCAAGCCAACTTAAACATAATTGCAATAACTTGAAAAGATAAATACTCTTGAGTTCAGAGGCAGTTGTAAATTAAAAAACTTAGGAAGAAATCCAAATGAGTGAGGATGATAAGCCAAAAAAGAAAAATGAGAGCACTTTAAAAAAATTGAAACCATCATTTTAAGAAACCATCAAGGAACTATATTGTTTTCTTATTGATGTGCTTTATTATTTATTAGCACCTTCTATGTTAGTTGGTGATAGCCAACTAAGGCTGCAATCTAATACACACTTACCTGGGAGTAACTCCCCTTGAACTCAGTGGAACTTACTTCTGAGTAGATATGTATTAGATTGCAGTCTAAGTCATATTCAGAGTCGCCCCACTGAACTTACCCATCATTTGATACTGCCCATTTTTACTGACAAGCTTTTAAAAAAGTGTCTCCCAAAAGGGCCCCCACGGCAGCTTACTAGTATATACAGAATATGAACGCAGTTAATAATAGAATGGGAACATTTAAAAGAGCTATTAAAGCAGTAGTCAGCAGAAGAGATGTTTATTTATTATAAAAATCAGACCCTCACCATCGTCCATGCTGACTGTTGCGAGTCCAGCAACATCTGGAGGACCACAGGTTCCCCATCTTGGGCAATAAAGTCTGTATTAAAAAACTTCAGTTTCAAGGAAGATTGGCATTACCTAATGCTTTGTCAACCCCTGGATTGGTTGTTGACTGTGTTTTTAACCAACAGGTTCTAAGACATGAAGAATTTGAAGAAGGATGCAAGGCCACATGCAACGGGTATGTTGTCTGCATTGTGGTTCTTTCTCATCAAAGCCAATGTTTGTAAGCGAGAATATCAATACTCTTTGATGTTTGAAGTCTGGGGGTTGGAAAGCTTTGAGGCAAGATGATATCACCTTGACACATAAGCTTCTGCTGTTAAATATCACTTGTGAGCCTGCCTTGCTTCCCATTGGCTGGCCTTGTGTGATCTCATGGGACGTTCACAGACATTTCAACTGTGTGGAGTGCCAGTGTTAGCAGTAGAATACTGGCCTTCAGAGTGAGGGGAAAGGCAAGGTTGGGTGGACAAAATAGGCAGTGGATCACCCAGGGGAGAGGGAGGTATAGGAGAGACTTTTCTGTTTTATTGCATACAAATAAAAGGTGGCTGTGTTTCTAGCCCCTATGATGGCAAATGGAGTAAAACAATGGTGGGCTACGGTCCAGAAGACAATCACTTTGTCGCAGAGTTAACCTACAATTACGGCGTTGGAGACTACCGCCTCGGCAATGATTTTCTGGTAGGCACCACTTCCCAAGATGATTTCATTGTGTTGATAAATCAGAAGGCTTGTGAAATAGTCGATTCTGGGATCGTGATGTAACCAAGGGTTAGTTTTTGCTCAAAAGAAGTTGAGAGTGCGGTGGCATAAATTTTGCTGTTATTAAAAAGGTAACGTCTGTGTAACACCAGAGTTGCTAAAACTGATTCGACAAAAGAACAAAGAGAAAAGGTGCTGGGAATTGATCTCCAGGTGCCTGTTTAAATCCAACTGTCTTGATGGACTGCTTAAAGATAGTGGGAAAGAGGGTATGTCAGATCTCTACAGCAAGAGAGGTCCATCCCTGCGGAGCCATCACCAAAAAGGCCCTACACTGTATTTGTTTATCTTTATTTATTAAAATTGTACACCACCCTTCATTAGAAGATTCACAAAAATTGTGAAGAAAAGACCCAACTTCACAATTTGAAAGCAGTAAATAAACATAATAGGATAAGAGCCGAAGCAAAATGGATCCCCCATACTTGAGGGCCAACTGGAACAAGCAAAGAAAAAAAATAATTGAAAGTTGTCCGGCCAACAGAGGCGGGCCTGAAAGCAAGACCTCTGAAGCCTCTCAAACAGCCCGTTCAGGTTCAAAGCTGCAGAAATAAAATGGGGGGGTATGCATTATTACTTTTATTATTACATTTCTATCCTACTTTTCCTCTAAGGAGTTTAAGGTGGCGTACAAACGTGATTCTCCCCCTCCCAATTTTATCACAACCCTGTGGGGTAGGTTAGGCCGAGAGACTCTGGCTGCGTACACTCCATACATGTAAAGCTCAATATTCCTCTCAAAGAACCTGGGAACTGTACTTTACCCCTCACAGCTACTATTCCCAGCACTCTTAACAAATCACAGTTTCCAGGATTTGGAGGGGGGGAGTCATGTGCTTTAATCTTACAGTGTGCACACAGCTAGTGACTGGCCCAAGATTTCCCTATATACGTGGCTGTGAACTCCTTGGAAGACAGAGTGGATTTTAAAAAAAACCAATGGGGCACATTTGGTCAGTGATAGCAGGCACCAGACAATCATCCCCCTTCTTTTCTACAAGTACATCAATCTTAAAAATAAAAACAGGGCTGTGATAGTGTGCCTGCTTTTTTCTGGCTGTGCCAGGGAATGACTGTCGTGTCCAGCCAGGCCGTGAGGAACGCCCAAAAGCTGCAGTGGCCGCTCAAGGAAATCTCGGCAGGCGTCTACGAAACGGAAGCCCCAGGAGGATACAAGTTCTGCCTGCAAGACAAAGACTCGCCAAAGGAAGGTAAGGGGGTGGTCTAGAGTCGGAGGCAGTAAGCCCCCGAATCCCAGTCGCTGGAAGCCGCCGGGGGGGAAAACACTGTTGCGCTCAGGTCCTGCTTGTGGGCTTTCTGTTGAGGCACCTGGTTGCTCGCTGTGGGAAAAGAGGACGGACCGTTTGGTCTGATTCTGCAAGGCCCTTCTGACATGAACGGAGGGCCAAGTATCAGTGGTGGCTGGGAGCCCAACAGTATGCGGAGTCAGAGCCAATGATAGCCGGATCCAACTAATTCCAGTTTTGGCCCCATCCTCCTCCTTGCTGAGTTCTACGACGGGCAGCACTGAGACTGAGGATTTAGTTGAATAAAACCCTTTAAAAATAAATAAATCCCCAAACCTACTAGACTCTGATTGAAAGGTCCCTGTTACGCCGGCAGAGCAGAAATGATGGGACAAGCTGAATCAACAGTGCGATGTGGCTGCAGAAAAAGGCAAATGCTATTTTAGGCTTCATTAACAGAAGTATAGTTTCCAAATGGTGTGAAGTGTTAGTTCCCCTCTATTCAGCACTGGTTAGGCCTCATCTTGAATACTGCATCCAGTTCTGGTCTCTGCACTTCAAGAAGGGTGCAGGCAAGCTGGAACAGGTTCAGAGGAGGGCAACAAGGATAATCAGGGGACTGGAAACAAATCCCTATGAGGAGAGACTGAAAGAACGGGGCATGTTTAGCCTGGAGAAGAGAAGAGTGAGGGAAGATAGGATAGCACTCTTCAAGCACTGGAAAGGCTGTCATACAGAGAAGACCGGGATCTCTTCTCGATCTTCCCAGAGTGCAGGACACGGAATAATGGGCTCAAGTTGCAGGAAGCCAGATTTCGGCTGAACATCAGGAAAAACTTCCTGTTAAAGCGGTACGACAATGGAACCAATTACCTCGGGAGGTGGTGGGCTCTCCAGCACTGGAGGCATTCAAGAGGCAGCTGTCAGGGATGCTCTAAGTTGGATTCCTGTATTGAGCAGGGGGTTGGACTCGATGGCCTTTGAGGTCCCTTCCAACTCTACTATACTGCTTCCATGACCGGCAGGGCCACTCCCTGGAATGGTTGCAAGTAAGAAGGCAGGCAGGTGGAGGTCGCTGAGGTTGGTGGAGCAGGGCCCGACTCACCCTTATGGACAAACCTCCACTGCCAAGTATTTACAGTCGGGTCAGAAATTGGCAGCCACCACCCCCACCACGTTCTTTTTTTTTTTTTTTTTTGGACGAAGGAAACTGAATCCTCTCCTAAATCCCATCCTAAGCTCTTCTGTCTCCTCCAGACCCTGTGCTGAAAGTTACCTTGGCCGTGTCCAGTCTGCAGAAGTCTGTGGACTACTGGTCGAAGTTGCTGGGCATGAAGGTGTACGAGGAGGACGAAGGCAAGCAGAAGACCCTGCTTGGCTATGCGGATGACCAGGTGGGGTGGAAGGGGCGTTCAATGTGGCCGAGGGGCTCTTCGGCATAGCTTCCAGTGCACGTGTGGCACAGAGGGGGGGTTGCCACGCCTGCTTTATGTCACATCTGCAGTAGTTGGGGACCTCCAGCCTGCGGGCCTAATTAGGCCCACCAGACTTGCCCCCCAGGCCATCCTGGCCAAGCCAAGCCCCCTTGCCTTGCACTCTGAGGTTGTATAGGCTGTGGGTAAGACCCGTAGCTCAGGGGCACAGCGTCTGTTTTGCATGCAGAAGGTCCCAGAGTCGATCCTCGACTGCAGGTAAGACTTGGAATGTCCCCCCTGCCTGAAACCCCCAAGATCCACTGCCAATCAGTGTAACAATACTGTGCTAGATGGACCAGTGGCCTTGCTATTGGGAGTAAGGCACCGATGCATGTTGGGGGCAACAGACAAAATGGCAATCTATCCTCTCGGCTGATTCCTCCTCTGAAGCGTTTGTTGTTTTTCACAGGCTTTGCTCCTCCCCTTCCTCTCTTCTCTTCCTGTCTTTATTCTCAGTTAGTTAGCCATGGCTCCCTGAGTGCCAGCAACATGGCTGTTTCAGCATGCATGACTTTACCTCTTTGTAAGCTTTGTAATAATAAATCTAGCGTTCCTTTATTCTTTCAACTACCAGCCTTAGCAGACCAGTTATTTCTGCACTCCACTGCAGTATGTGTACAAACTCTAATGCTGTCCCCATATAAAGCAGCTTCCTTTGTCCCTGTGTCAGGTGTGGTCGGGCCACAGGGGGTTTGTGGGTCTCGCTTTGTGAGCGCCAACAATCAGCTGATCATTGGGGCTTCCATGCCCAGCACTATGCAAAAGTCAAGATTTCACACGATTGTGATGACAGATGATTGGCAGGTGGCCAACTCCACCCACCCATCAAACTTGGCCTGTGGGGAGGGGGAAGATAACGATCCGCCCTCTGGCTGGATCCAGCTCCCTCCCCCCACGTCTTACCGTAGGCTTAAGAGGGGAGTTTGTTGTCTGGGGCTGACCCTCCTGCCCAGCATAGGCTAGACAGCAACCCCTGCCCCTTGACCACACCCCCCAAACACATCCAGACTTCCTGGCAGGAGAGGAAGTGCATCGGTCTCCCCAGCAACAGAGGCCCACCTCCCTGCCACATTGGCTCTCTCTGTCTCTTGTGACAACAAGCCTTGCTCTTGGCTTCACCACTGCGGCAACTGAGGCCCTGACGTTCCGGCTTCTGTGCAGACCTGTTTTTTATTTTTGGCTTTTGCTCTTCCAGTGCAAGCTGGAGTTGCAGGGTGTCGGAGGAGCCGTGGACCACGGAACAGCCTTTGGGCGGATCGCCTTCTCTTGCCCCAAGGAAGAGGTGAGGAGGGGCCTTCTGGGAGGGGTCACTTACAATGTTTGTTGGGAAGGGCATCTCCAAGTAGGGCTGGGAAAGATCCCTTGCCGGAAACCCAACACAGTTGCTGTTGCAGAGCTGCTGCCAGTCAGTGTAGGCAGTATCAGGCTAGATGGACCAGTGCTCTTGACTCTGTAGAGTGAAGGGCCGTAGCTCAGTGGCCAAGCATCTGCTTTACATGCAGAAGGTCCCAGGTTCAGTCCCCAGCATCTCCAGGTAGGGCTGGGAGAGACTCTTGCCCGAAGCTCTGAGCGGTTGCTGCTGCCAGCCTGTGCAGGCAGTACTGAGCTAGATGGACCAATAGCTTTACTTTGTAGAAGGCAGCTTCCTAGGTTCTGGATATTCCCAACAAGACAATGACATCGACGTGACTTTGCTTTAGAAAACAACAAAATATTAAAAGCGTGTGCATAATGTCAACGTACGTTCAGAAATAGAAATGCAATAATCAGTAACACAAAGGAGCTACCAGTCTGTTCATTCAACTATCGTAGCTCGTGACTGACGACTCTGAATCAATTAATTTGGCTTTAGCAACTGCAAAACTCTTCATCTACCGACATCCAAATGATGTCTTTCTTTCAAGAATGCAGTCAAAGGTACTTCTAAACCGAATCGTGCCCTGGCTGTTCTATTCCTCCCACCCCCCAACCGCAACTGAACACATTTCATGCTTTCCTTGTTTCTCCTGGTTTCTGCTTGTCCTCCTAGCTGCCGGGCATCGAAGCCTTGATGAAAAAAGAGGGCCAGAAGATCTTGACCCCTCTAGTGAGCCTGGACACGCCAGGGAAAGCCACGGTGCAAGTGGTCATCTTGGCAGATCCTGTGAGTTCTTTTCCCCAAAACTGGAGAGTTTGAAATGGCCATCGTGCCTCCGACATAAGGCAGGGATGATGAACATCTGTAGCCACCAGACGTCTTTGGACTCCCAACTCCCAGCGGCCCATGTGACCAGTAGTCAGGGAAGATGGGAGTTGTACCCTTTAGTAGTAGAGTGCCTCCTTTTCATGCCGTCACTGGCTTCCCATAGGCATCTGGTTGGCCACTGGGAGAACAGGATGCTGGATTAGATGGGCCAGTGGCCTGATCCAGTAGGTTTTTCATATGTTCTTATCTCCAGGTCAGGCTGGGAGAGAACGCAGCCTGCAACCCTGGAAAGCTGTTACCCGTTTGTGTAAGCAATACCGAACTATATGGTCTGTCTCAATATAAGGCAGCTCCCTAGGTTTCCCATCCCTGATCTAAGAAGCGCCATTCCCTACTGCATGCAAGAGATGGAAGAATGCCTCTCGTTAGAAGAGGCATTCCCTCCTGTGAGAGGGGCATGCCTCTTCTCCAATCCGGGAAATCTGTGTGGCACTCCAGATGTCGTGGGACTCCCAATCCCATCATCCCCTGCAGCTAGCAGGGGCAGTGGTGCAGGATGAAGTAGAGTTGCAGTCCAATAACCTCTGGAAGGCCCCGGGTTGGAGTATGGCTGCCATATGTACCCAAATAATTTTGCGACGATGGCCATCTCCCATCATAACGGCAACCCCAGCGCTGAATGCCACTTCCTTTTGGATCTCTTCCTCTCATCAGTTTTATTTTCAAAACTATTTGTATACCGCTATTCATAAAAAAATCTGTTTACAACAGTTGTATACCCAGCATGCACACAGGCACAATAAAACCACGTAAAAAAATTAAAATCGGAAATTGTTGACAGACTATTGCAGAAAGATACCTTCTCCATTGCCTGCAAAAGCCTGGTGGCGTAGAAAAATTTTCAGCAGACGTTTAATGGTTGAAAGAGAAGGTGCCTGCTGAGTCTCTGGTCTGCAGAGCATCCCACACGACTGGGCCGAACACACTAAAAGCTCGATCTCTTCTTGTTGTCAAATGTCACTTTAGGACGGCCACGAAATCTGTTTCGTCGGGGATGAAGCCTTCCAAGAGCTTTCCAGGGTGGACCCCAGCGGCGGGAAACTCTTAGATGAGGTGAGTCGGTCTTTTCTCTTGTCAAGATGGTCTCGACAACAGGCTGGGGTCTGTCATGGCTTCCCCAAAGGAATCCTGGGAACTGTAGTTTTGGGAGCGTGCTGACAAGCCTTCCCCAGGTTGGGAAAGACTGTCTTTATGATGAGAAATTCTTGGTTGCCTTTTAGAACCAGAGTTCCCTGAAATTACTTACGAAGAGGAGGGAGCCATGATGGTGAAACTGGCTTAATGCTTGTAGCCTACATCCATAGGAACCCACTTTTCCAGAGCAGAACTGACTTCCTCCCCTCCCCAAATCTTGACTTCCTTTGAACCCATATCCACTTAGCCTTGTTGCGTTCATGAGATCTAGAAGCTTTAGACAAAAGATGCAGAAAGATGGGTGGGGCTTGCAAGTATCAGGAGATGTGTCATGTTCTAGAACACTCTCCCCGGAACAGTTCTCCCCAAACCCCCTGTGTGTTGGAAGCTGGTTAACGAAACCATTGAAAGGGAATTTGCTGTCTGCCCATTTTGAGCTGCGAGTGTCCTTGGCTTTCCCTCCAAGGACCCGGCTCCGCCACAACA
This sequence comes from Rhineura floridana, assembly GCF_030035675.1. Taxonomy (NCBI): domain Eukaryota; kingdom Metazoa; phylum Chordata; class Lepidosauria; order Squamata; family Rhineuridae; genus Rhineura; species Rhineura floridana. Next base: position 17,133,208 of record NC_084500.1, on the reverse strand, counting down.
CACTCCCCTTTTCTTCTCCCATGTAGGCGATGGCGGCCGACAAAAGCCACGAGTGGTTTGCCAAATGCAACATCCAAAAGCCTTCCGCGTAGCCTGGGCGGTGGATCGGCCGGTCGGGGGTGCCTGTGCAGGGAACCTGGAAACTGATGGTACTTTCCGAGCACATGGATGAGAATTGCTGCTATTGCCTGAACTCATTTCTTTAAAAATCTAATTGCTTTTCCCTTTCCTCCTTTTTCGAATCCATGTTTATTCCTTGTGTGTGCAAGCATGGAGAGGAGACCTCTTGGCTTTCTATCCATCCTGTGTAGGTTTGATGACTCACCAAACCATAATGCTGCTGCATACTATTGTTTTGTCCGCTGCTTGACATGCATACCTCTTTCCTATTTTTTTTCTGTCCCTCTTAGGCAGCAAAAAACAAACAACAAAAACCCCAGGAAGATTATCTAACCCTTAATAAGCTGCCATATGTAGGTGTGTTTTGGTGGTGGGGAATCATACTTTGTGCAGGACTGCGTTCAGTTTAGTCTTGCGAATTTCGTTTGTAAAAACACGTTAAACAGCTCACTCTTTCTCTTTCCCACTGTGTTTTGAGGGAGTGGCGGTCGGGAAGATTTAACTCCTTCGATACGTTTTCACCCTTTCCGTCAGCCGTACAAATTTCTGAGACGGGCTGGTCTTTTGAACCGTTGCAAAACCAAAAGAGTGAACGATATTTTTTTGTCCGCCTTTCAGCAAGGATAGGACACATCTGTAGCCCTCCAGATGTCGTTGGGACTCCCATCAGACCCAGTGGCCACACATCAGGGATGACAAGAGATGGAGTCCAACAACATCTGGAAGACCCCAGCTCCCTACATCCTTAATCAAAGTAGCCACATTCCCTGCTGGACGCAAGAGATGGAAGAACGCCTCTCTTTAGAAGAGCATTCCCTCCTGAGAGGCCGCTTCTTCGATCAAGGACAGAGAAACCTGTGGCCCACAGATGCCGTTGGACTCCGACGGCCAGCAGCGAGCATGGCCACTGGCCAGGGATGATGAGAACTGGAGTCCAGCAACGACTGGAGGGCCGCAGGTTCCTCACTTCTGTCTTATAGGGATCACTGACAGATGACCACGCGAACGGCCCCCAAACCATACAGAGGGCATATTTTTCTAAGCATTCGCTTCCTCCTCAAGGCACGCTAGTTTTGGTTGGCCAGTTATTTCCTGGAAAGCTTGTGCGACTGGGGACGGAAGAGGGCAGGGAGAAAGCAGACCTGTGACTTACCGTTATTTGTGGATTCCTTCTTTTCCTTCCAAATGCAACCGCTTTGTTGTTCTAAAGATGGCACAGCTTCGGGCAGGCAGACAGTTCCACCATTCTGCGTGGCAGCTGTTCAACAGGTTATGTCGCCAGCCGAGCGCCTCTCCCCACTGTCGCTTGGGGTTAGCGTGCCACAGTATGTTCTTGCCTTTAAAATGTAGCTTTGAGGTCACGCACAGTAAAACCGATTCAAAGGCCTCTCCGCACAGAATAGAAACTGCCTCAAATATCCAACTCTGCTACTGAGAATTGTACAGATGAGATTTGCGGAATAAAAAGCCTTTGGATCCTGAATTGTGTGCATGTGTGCCTCTCTTATCTTTCAAGGTAATTGGGTTCCCTTTTAAACTAGAATTTTGAGCATCAGAGGATTTCTCAGATGAAGCATAAAGGCCCATGCTGTCCTTGATGGGGTGTAGGGCGAGGATATTTAGGAAAAAGCCAACAGGCCTGTTTTTGAAACACAACCAAGGGAGGCCTCTCAATGCCAACAAATCCAGATTGAGAAGCGGACGCTCTGGACAAGCAGCGTGACACTGTGTTAACAGGAGAGCCCCAGTGTCAGAATTGTGATGGTTATACACAAGAACCGCAGCCGAGCCTGCCTGTTGGGAGTTGGACCAAACTCTAGCATCCTGTCCTCACAGATGTCTGTGAACAGGACCTAAGAACAGCAGCAACTCTTCCCTCCTGTGGTTTCCAGCGACTGGTATCTGGAAGCATCTGACCGTGGGGAGCATAGCCATTGTGGCTAGTAGCCATTGATAGCTTTATAAATTTGTCTGATCTTTTAAAGCCATCCAAGTTGGTGGTCATCACTGCCTCCTTCCGGAGGGAGCGAATTCCATAGGTTTACTACGTCCTGTGTGAAGAAGCACGGTTTTGTGTCTGTCCTGAATTGAACAGTGCTATCGATTTGCGCATGGCACTTTACAGAATATCGAAAGGTACATGGTCGAGCTTTGGTGGGACTGTACCATCCTGCAAAATTGGGGGGGGGGGGCACACTGTATGTTTTTAAGTCCTGCATTCTTAGTTTATTCTCTGCACTTAGAAATTCTAGCAGACCATAGTTGAGGACAGACCATAGTTCAACGGCAGAACCCCTGCTTCGCATGCAGAAGGTCCCAGGATCAGTTCCTGGTATCGCCCATTCAGATCAGATGGGAAGAACCTTCTCTGCCCGAGACCCTGGAACCTGCTGCCAGTCAGAGCAGACAATACTGGACTCAGTGGACAAAGAGTGGCCTGGTATTAAGGAACCCCCTATGTCCTCAGCGCATCAGGATAAGGTTTTAAAAGCCTAGCACCTTCCCTGTTTTGCTCATTTGGCAGGGATTTTTGCTTTTAATTACCCCGCAGAGCATACTCTGACAAGCCTGCAGTGGGGCAGTCCTCCAATCCCAGCAGGACTGTACCACAACACTAAACCAAGCGCATAGCTCCTGATTTGAAGCTGAGAGGAGGTCTACGAAATTTTGGGCTGTTGAGATGTTGGAATGCACTTTATTGCCTTAGCCCGCCCAAGAACAGCTGGGGTGGAAAAGGATGGAACTGCAGCCAGGCATATGCACCAAGCGCCTGGAAGCTGGACCGCCTGCTGCCCTCTCTGCCATCAGCCGCCATACTTTTTCTTCAGCTCCTCCGCTTTGGCGACGTAGGTCTTCATGGCCTCCTCCTTTGCCATCCCTCTCCGTTTACTCCACGCCTCCCATTTGGCTTTGCCTTTGAGGTCAGTGGCACACGGGCAGGGCGTCCCACAGTCCCCCTGGGTGGCCTGCTTGTACAGGCTGTAGATCTCCAGCATGTCCTCGTTGGGGATGGGCCCCTTCATTTGTGTGACCATGGCAGCGGCTTTCTCAAACTCAGCCTGAGACATGTTGTCAGGAGGGCGCCTTCCTTCAGTCCTGTGCAGAGAGCCCGTCGGGAAATCAGACGCACGTCATACTTGAAGGGGCTGTCCCTGCAGTTTCAAGCAGAAAGCAGAGAAAGGGAGCAATTTGTTTTCGGCTGCTGCTGGAAATAATGATGACGACAATGAAGGCTTTTGCTCGGAACAATATTCCTGAGCGGTAGTACAGTGGCCAATTCAGAAGTGCAGGGCCCCCTTCATGAGAGTCACAGCCACGCCCCTTCTATGCAACCTTCTAAAATTTAGAATAATCTAGCCAGGCTTAAATACTGCTTTCTGCTTCTCTCTCTGTCACCATTGGACTGTCCGTTTTCCCTGGCAGAGGTATTGCCTGAATTACTGGATTCACTGCCTACATGCTTATCGACTTGCTGCTAGAGTCTTCTAGGTGGCTGACTCGCCTCCTTTCATTCATCTGGAGCCCATTCTGATTGGCTCCAATCAGCAGGAAACAACAAGGGAGCAAGTTAGAAGACTCTTCTCAGTGGCTAAGGCAATCCTGCCTGCGCTTACCTCGGTGTAAACTGCCCCGATGTGAGATGATGTTATTTGTTAAAAAGGAAATGAGCCTCAGAAGTGCAGGATCCCTTCATGACAGTTATAGCCATGCCATGCCACACCCCCTACCCTACCCTCTTTTTGCTGCTGGACTGCGAATTAGATTGTTGCTAATGCCTTCTTCCGCCACAACAAATGTTCCTATTATTATTGTTGTTGTTGTTGTTATTATTATTGTCTTTATACCCCGCCATTTTTTCCAAAACTGGAACTCATGGCGGCTCCTATGAGGCAATGAGCATGAAAGAGAGCGTTAGCTACTGAGAAGAGCCTTCTCAGTGGCTGACTCACCTCCTTTCACTCTGATTGGCTCCAATCAGCAGGAAAGGACAAGGGAGCATGTGTGAAGACTCTTCTCAGTGGCTAACACCCCCTTCATCCTGATTGGCTCATAGGACGCTGGAAACATAGGGACCCTGCTCCTAAAAAAGTAAGGGGTCTAAGAGCCCCTGGACGAATACACCCCTGCTCCCGAGTAATTATCCCCCCACCCTTGGAAAGCCGCTGCCAGTCCGTGCAGACAATACGGAGCTAGATGCGTCAGCGGTCTGCCTCGGGGCAAGGCAGCCTCCCGTGTTCCTAGCGATCGCTGCCGAGCTCCCAACGGCGCGGGCGGCGATGGCCAACGAGGGCTTTAAACCGCGGCACCTCTTCGCTGGGAAGCAGGGAAGCCCCGGCACGTATTGTGCGAAGGGCGGAGGAGGAAGAGCCGCCCCCCTCAGGACCGCCCCTCTGTTACCAGCCGGTGTAAGCGGGCAGCCGGGAGGCTTTAGGGCCCCGTGCAGTGTTGCGCAGGAGCCGGCAGAGGTAGCTGTTTCGACGGCGCCTCTTGTGCAGCCCCGTCTCGCTGGCCGAGCAAGACCCGCAGCCGGCACGTGGGGACCGACCGGGGAAGGAGGAGTCTGGCCAGGCGGGTTGGGAAGCAGCTGCCGCTGCTGCTGTTGTGCGCGCTTTGGCGGAGCCGTCGGCGCGCCCCTCTCCAGCGCTTTGTGCCGTGCGTCCTGAGCGCACAATGGCCCGCGCCGCCGCCTCCGGCAGGGCCCCAGACGGCGGCGCCGAGGACCTCGGCGTGGGCAGGCGGCGGAGGAGCCCCGAACTCGGCCATGCCGCGCTGGGAGGCAGCCCCGCAGCCATGGACCTAGGTGGGTGGCGGGCGAGCGCGGCGGGGCTTTTTGAGTCTGCTCCCCCCCCCCCCGCGCGGCGACTCCGCACCGGCCTACTCGGAGTAGACCCGTTGAAATGAATGGACCTCAGGTCAGTCGTGGCCATCCATTTCAACGCGTCGGACGCGCCGTGTATGTCTTGCTGGTCTTCCCTCTCCCCCGAGGAGGCGCTGGTTCTCCTTTCCCCGCTCCCGTTTGATCCTCGCAGCAACCCTGTGAGGTAGGCTCGGCTCAGAGAGAGGGGGAATGGGAAGTGACTGGCCCAAGAGCACTCCGTGAACTTGGGCTCCTGCTGGGAGAAAGGGTGCGATATAACTATTATTAATAATAATAACTTGGTGGCTGTGTGTGTACATGGGTACTTACACGTTTACAGGGTTAAGGCTGCAGTTGAGTACTCTGTAGTTGTGCCTTGAACTCACAGGACACACCTCTAAGTAGCCATGCATAGGATGGTGCTGTAAGTGGCGCAGCTACAAATTGGAAAGGGTCTAGTTCGAATCCTGAGCCCACTTGGTAGCCCTAGGCTAGCCACCGTCTGTGTACACACCGTACATTTAAAGTAAAGATGACAGCTTGAGCACTTTAACCCTTGAAGAGCGCTATACAAATGTTGATGTTGATTGCTAAGGCTGTTACTGCTAATATTATTAACAGAAATCATCGTCCCTTCCCCTCTTCTGCTTTCTTCAAAGAGGGAAAAAGCACTTTGCATGTGTTCAAAAGCATTGGATGTGTTTTTTTTAAAGCCACTTCCTTTCACAAGCACTCTACATGAGCTCAGATGCTCCTTTCCCTTCCTTAGTTCCTTTTTAAAAAAAAGTGCCTACAGGGGAACCGTATTCTGCAGTCATTGTGCTCAAAGGTGTCTGTTTGTGCCTTGAATAAAAAGTTGCTTTCTTGCAGAAGGTATTCTGTTCAAGCTCAGAAGCTCTTTGCACTTGGGTCACTCTTTTTAAAAAAAGTTCTTATTTTACTTTAATTTCTTGATTTCAGTATTACTATTTTATTTGAAAATACCGTAGAGTTAGGCTGTAATTCCTAAACACGCTGACTAGAAAGTAAGCCCTTTTGAACCGGGTTGGAAATGTGGCTAGGATTGCCCTGTTAATTCTTTTACTTGGCATCTGGGAAGAGGGTTTTGTGTTAGTGGGGGAAATGAATTGGAGGGTTTTCTGCAGTCCTGAAGCAAAGGAGAGCTGATGCATGTATAGCATTTTTCTGAATCGGTTGAAAGGAACGAAAAAAAATTACAAACCATTAACAAGTGGCACGACTAGGACCTGGGAGACCAGGGTTCAAATCCCCGCTCCGCCATGAAACTTGCTGGGTGACCTTGGGCCAATCACAGCCTCTTAGCCTAACCTACCTTCCAGGGTTGTTGTGGTTACAATGAAGAGGGAGGGGAACCATATGCACCACCTTGAGCTCCTGAAAGGAAAGGTGGGATATAAATGTAATAAATAAATAAAATAATAAATGAATTAGAAACATTATTTCAGTGTTAACAGCACTTCTTAACTCCCTTGGGGACGAGTCACACTTGATGGTGACCAATCCCCGGATGCAGCTGGGATTGTCCCCCATAAGAACATAAGAACATACTTCATGGCCTCCATGACAACCATGGGGCTGTCTCAATTTGTTACTGGCCCAACGCATGTGTCGGGTCACACTCTTGATTTGATCTTCGCCACTGGTCATGGAGATGGTGATCTGGAGGTGGGGTATTTTTCATCTACTCCATTGTCATGGACAGATCACCGCCTGCTGAGTTTTAGACTTACAACGACTCTTTTCCTCTGCAAGGGTGGGGGACCTATTAAGTTGGTCCGCTCCCGGAGGCTTATGGATCCTATGGGTTTTCAGAGGGTTCTGGGAGTTTTTCCGGCTGATAGTACTGGCGCTCCTGTCGAGGCCTTGGTCGAACTGTGGAATACAGAGATGGCCCGGGCTATCGACACGATCGCTCCCGCGCGCCCTCTTCGATGCAGAGCTCATACAGCTCCGTGGTATACCCCGGAGCTGAGAGTGATGAAGCAAGAGAGAAGGAGGCTGGAGTGCAGATGGAGACGAACTCCAGACGGATGCAATTATGCTTTGGTAAGTGCCTCTACTAAGTCATACATAAAAGCGGTAAGGGCGGCGAAGAAGTCCTACTTCGCTGCCTCTATCAAGACATCTCTCTGCCGCCCAGCAGAGCTTTTTAGGGTTGTACGAGGACTCTTACATTCTGGTCCTCAAGATACCATTGAAACATCTGAAGCTCGCTGTAACGACATTGCAGGGCACTTCCAAAATAAAATTGCATGCATCCGTAGGGACCTAGACTCTGATGTTACGAGAGATGGATCCACTGAAGTGTCCAGAACACGGTCTTGTCTTTCATTATTGGATGAGTTTCAGTTGGTGCAGCTTGAGGAAGTGGACAAGGTGCTTGGAATGGTGCGGGCGACCACGTCTGCTCTAGATCCTTGTCCATCTTGGCTGGTCAAGGCTAGCAGGACTGGTACCACCGGCTGGGCCAAGGAAGTGATAAATGCCTCCTTGAGTGAGGGAGTAGTCCCTAGTAGCCTCAAGGAGGCAGTAGTGAGACCTCTTTTGAAGAAACCTTCCTTAGACCCAGATAACTTGAACAATTATAGACCGGTGGCGGCGACTTCCGGGAAGGGTGACTTAGCCTGTGCCTGCTTTTGAGACGGGCTCCTGCCTCAAAAGAAGCTTATTCAGATATATCAGTCAGTTTTTTCTTTTTTTTTTGACTGATTAAACTTCTCCCGGGTAGGGAGAAACGAAGAGATTAACCTCAAAGCCTATTTTTGTTGGGACGACCAGATCTCATTAATTTATGGGACGAGGTCCAGCCGACGAAGGTGGGACGGATTTTTAACAGCAAGCTCTACCTGTTTAAGCGAACGTCCATCTTATCTTCTAAGAGAGAACGCACTAACAGGCAAGCACCCTTCTTTCTATATTTTTCTTTTACTTGACTTAAATTGTTGCTGTTTAAAAGAGATTTGCCAGATTGATCGGTTTTTGACATCTCACTGGGGAGCCGTAACTTCTCTCTGCTACGCACTAATTAATAGCTTATCTCTGTTTTTGTTGCAAAAAGCTGTCCTGGATTTGCATTCTAAAGATACACACAGAAGAGGGATTTCTATTCCAGATTTTTATTTTGAAAAATATTATACTGTTTTGAGACTACTCTCTTTTTGGTCTATTTTATTTTGACGAATCTGTTTCTTGACGATTGCCATTAATTGCTTCGATCCTGGGAACTGCATTTTGTTTACTTAACTATTGGAGAGATAAGGCTGTCTGCTCTGTTTATACTGTGATGTCACCAAGTTTGGAGTATTAACCCAATTGTTGCTGAAATAAGAAGTGGTTTTCCTATATTTTTCTTTTAAAATGGCAATTAAGAAAGTGGCTGAGAATCTGGAAATAACTATGTTTCAGAGAATAATGAATGAGATTGAGATAACGAAAATTGAATTGAGTAAAATGAAGCAGGAGATTAAAGATATAAGGGTCCCTGTGAGAGAGGTGACCCTGGAAGGGGTCCCTGTGAGAGAGGAGACCCCGGAGATTGGAATAGGGGTCCCTGTGAGAGAGGAGACCCTGGAGACTGGAATAGGGGTCCCTGTGAGAGAGGAGATCCCGGAGATTGGAACCAACGTGGAACAGGAACAAGATTTGGAGTCTATGGACTTTAGAAATAAAATCTATTGTTTGGAACTCAATGTTATCTCTGAAGAAATTAATGAAGATTCTAGAGATAAAGTTATCAATGGCATGGATTATCTTCTGGACTGGAATGATGTGATGGAGCCCAATATAGAGAAAATCTATGGAATTAACTGCAGTCATGTGACAATGGAAAAACTTTTAAGAGATGACCCAGTGTATTTTGAAAAAAAGAACAGAGATATGATTTTACAGCAGTATTTCAGCAACTTATTCAGAATGGATGGCAAGAAAATATTTGGGATAGAGGTAATTCCCATCAGACTCTTATTATATGACTATGGCTTTGACAGCAAGATTATTATGGAATACTGATAATGGAAGATTGGATATTGAAATTACTGGACTTAACAAGACTACTGAAGATGGAAGATGGAAAATGGAACTAATAGAGATAATAGAACAATGGCTACTGAAATTACTGAACCTAACAGATTCTGATGTGATGGATTAATTGAAATGTTTATTTTGACTATGGTTATGACAATAAGATTATCATAATTAGTAATGAGATGGATTAATCGATATGCTTATCTGGAAAAAAAAAATTGATAGATATATTTCTTAAAGAATTGAAACCTCTCTTTGACTTTTTGTGGAAAGAATAAAGTAATGTTTATGAGATTTGATGATTAAGTAAGATAACTACTGGAGGAAAGTGATTTTATAATATGACTTAAGAGACAGGATTGCTATATATTATAGACTTATAACTGATTTGATCTTTGACAAATGGGAAGTCAATATTTTACTCTTTATTTTTTATTTTTTTATTTTTTTTTTCTTCTTTTCTTTTTTTCTTTTTGTTTAACTATTTTTGATTTTGTTTTTTGTCTTTGAATGTTTTATGATTTTGTCTTGTATGTTTTATGAAAATCTGAATAAAAATTATTGAAAAAAAAAAAAAAAACAATTATAGACCGGTGGCAAATATCCCCTTTTTGGGCAAGGTTCTGGAGCGGGTGGTCGCCAATCAGCTCCAGGTGCTCTTGGATGAGACCGATTATCTGGATCCGTTTCAATCCGGTTTTAGGCCTGGTTTTGGCACTGAAACAGCCCTGGTCGCCCTGTACGATGACCTTTGTCGGGAGAGGGACAGAGGGAGTGTGACTCTGTTGATTCTCCTTGATCTCTCAGCGGCGTTTGATACCATCGACCATGGTATCCTTCTGGGGAGACTCGCGGAGTTGGGAGTTGGAGGCACTGCTTGGCAGTGGTTCCGCTCCTACTTGGCGGATCGTCGCCAGAAGGTAGTACTTGGGGAACATTGCTCGACACCTTGGACTCTCCATTGTGGAGTCCCTCAGGGGTCGGTTTTGTCCCCCATGCTTTTTAACATCTACATGCAGCCTCTGGGTGCTGTCATCAGGAGTTTTGGAGTGCGTTGCCACCAGTACGCTGATGACACGCAGCTCTATTTCTCCTTTTCATCTTCTTCAGGTGAGTCTGTTGATGTGCTGAACCGTTGCCTGACCGCGATAATGGACTGGATGAGAGCTAATAAACTGAGACTCAATCCAGACAAGACTGAGACACTGTTGGTGAGTGCCTCCCCTGCCCAGATGGTGGATGTTCACCCTGTTCTAGATGGGGTCACACTCCCCTTGAAGGAACAGGTTCGTAGTGTGGGAGTTCTTTTCGATCCTTCCTTGTCTCTTGAGGTGCAAGTGGCCTCGGTGGCAAGGAATGCGTTCTACCACCTTCGGTTGGTAGCCCAGCTACACCCCTATCTGGACAGGGATGACCTCGCCTCAGTTGTTCATGCTCTGGTAACTTCTAGGCTGGATTACTGTAATGCGCTCCACGTAGGGCTGCCCTTGAAGACAGTTCGGAAGCTTCAGCTAGTGCAAAACGCAGCAGCCAGACTGCTGACGAGGACCAGCCGGTCAGCACATATAACACCTGTTCTGGCCCGTTTGCACTGGCTACCTATTTGTTTCCGAGCCAGATTCAAGGTGCTGGTTTTGACCTATAAAGCCTTACACGGCGTGGGACCGCAATATCTTGTGGAACGCCTCTCCCGCTATGAACCTACCCGGTCACTTCGCTCAGCATCTAAGGCCCTCCTCCGGGTACCAACCCATCGAGAAGCCCGGAGGACAGTTACTCGATCTAGGGCCTTTTCTGTAGTGGCCCCCGAACTGTGGAACAGCCTCCCCGAAGAAGTACGCCTGGCGCCTACGCTTCTATCTTTTCGGCGCCAGGTTAAGACCTGGCTATGCTCCCAGGCATTTTAAGCGTTTATGTTATAATTTAATTTTTTTATTTTTTCTTTTTTTGTTTAGTTGCTGCTTGTGTTTATTGTTTGTTGTCTGATTTTATTGTTGATGTTTTGTATTTTAACCTTTTTGTACACCGCCCAGAGAGCCACTCGCTATGGGCGGTCTATAAATGAAACAAATAAATAAAAAATAAATAAATAAATAAGAAGAGCCCGCTGGATCAGGCCAGTGGCCCATCTAGTCCAGCATCCTGTTCTCACAGTGGCCAACCAGGTGCCTGGAAGCCATCTGAAGCCCAGGAGAGCCACAGCCAATCGGTGCAGAGACAGTACTGAACTAGATGTGTGCAAGGGTCTGACACAGTGTAAGGCAGCTTTTTCTGTGATAGGACAGACCCCCCCTCTCTGCTTGGGACCACAGGAAGCTGCTGCCAGTCAGAGTATACCATACAGAGCTATCTGGACATATAGTCTACCCTTGGCGTCCACTTCCTGCATTGTACTCACTATGGGTGTCTTTGTTTCAACAGGGCCAGTGACCATCTGTGGAGAAGTGAGCATCTTGCATGGGGGGTTCCTGCTGGCATCCAAACTCTGCCACCCCAAGCCCCTGTCAGAACTGGCCAAGTCCGACTGGCCCCTAGTGGGCAAGCCCATCATCGATGCCTTGCAGGAGATCTGCACGTCCCATTCCTCATACCCACCGCAACCCAACGCATGGAAGAGGAAAGCGGCTGTCATTCTCTGGTCCAAAATCCTCTTGGACAACTCGTCTCCCTCCGTCTCCGCTAACCAGAGGTGGAAGGAGGACACCTTCTTCTCGGCGAGCAACATGATCCCAGAGATCAACCATACTGTCCTCTTTGAGCTCTTCAAAGCGGTGAGTGCGCCCCGGCTTTTTACGCAGCTCCTCTTGGTGCTGCCGGAACACGTTTGCCCGAGGGAGCTGGAGACCTTTGTAGGGTACGTTGCTGACCAGACATCTCCGGTAGACGTGTCGTTCTTCTTAGATGTCTGGTGGGAGATTATGAAACACAAGGAAGGCCAAGAGGACAGGCTGATGCTGCTGTTCCAGGCTGTATCCCACCAGTATCTCTCGGAGTCTGACGAAACTGGCCAACTTCCGAAGAGGTTCAGGAGTGATGCGCCTTCTTTGCCAAGGTCCTCCCTGGCCACTAGTATCCTTCCGATCTTGACGGAAGGGTTAAAGCTGATCAAAGAGAGCGTTGGCCCGGCTAGGATGAAGTGCTACGCTCTTGCCAACCTGGTGGAAGTGTTGTCGTCTGGGTTGGTCACTGCCGAGCGCGAGACAGAGTTGCTGCCTGTCCAGACTTACTTGCACAAGATCGCCTCGGTGGTGACCCTCTGGAGCAACGACTGTGAGAACCGATATAACAAGAGGGATCTGGATGAGAAGGTGAAGGAGGCTGAGAGAAGCGTCAGTTTGCTGAGCACCGCCAAGCTGCCCAGCGAATCGTTGCCCATCAGCTTAGGCTTTCTCCGTGGCTTGCTGGAGGAGTGGTCTCCAGAGCTGCAGGGCCTGTTAAACGACCCTCAGCAGATCTGCTACGAGAGCTACAGGCTCCTCGATGGCCTGGCCTCCCTTGAGAAGAAGTTGACCGACTGTGCCAAGTCACAAGAGCTTAGCAAAGAAATGGTACAGGGGATGTCGGAGCTGGGTGATCTCATTGCAGGTTTCTTGAAAAAGATCAACCCCGAGTCGTGGGGCAAGAGCTCCGACAGCGACCTCGCGGCTTCGGTGGCCATGGTGATCATTGAGAAGAAGATGGACCGACACGCGGAGATGTGTTCGGTTTTTGCTTCGGAGAAGAGCTGGGCGTTCACCAACGATTGGGTCGCTTGCCTCGTTCGGAACAAAGACCTGTTCCAAGAGCCAGAACTGCTCTTGAAATTGCTGGAGACGGCGGCAGCTTCCAGCTGCTCCACTGAAAACCGGGAGCAGCAAGCCATGGTGGCCAGCACTATCCTTGAGTGCTACATAGAACTCTCCTTGCCAGATAAGAACAAAGTCATTTCGGGAGTCTTGGCTACTTGGGGCAGGCAGGGCCTTTCTGGGGTACTGGCTGTGTTCTCCGAAGGGTTCCAAGAGGAGCTCAATGTCTCCTTCAACCAGATCATCAAGAGTGCCTCTGGCGAAGGCTTTAAGAAGTCTGTGGCTTCAGTGTCCCGGGTGGTGGTACTCAACCCAGAGGCGACAATCAAGAAAATGATTAACTTAGCCATAGCCAACTTAGGGACGCACCAGTTCATGGCAGAGATCCTGTGCTCTTTCCCGGCTCTGAGCTTCCGAGAATCTTGGGATTCGCCGGAAGCGCCTGTCAGCCTGCTGCTAGGGTGTTTGAAAGAGTCTGCCTGGGACCGGCTCTCCTCAGCCAAGGAAAAGGAGCAGTTCCTAGAGTTCGTAGTCCATCTGATGCAGCCAAGCGGAGCCAGCCCTCTCCTCTTCCCGGCGGAGGTGACCCAGAGCCTCGTCATTCCTTTCCTGAAGTCGGACTCCCCTTGCATCGAACTGTGCTTGCAGGTCCTCGACAAGGTTTTGAAAGTGCAGGTGCCTTCTGAGGAGAGCTGGGTTCATACCTGCCACCCGTTCCCGCTCCTCTTATGCCTCTGCAGACTCCTTGACGGGTTCACACAATACTGGCACGAGCAACAAGGGCAACGCGGCTATTCTCTAGAAACCAAAGACTTGGTGGCCACCAACCTGGCTCAGCTGTGCGACGCGGTCTCGGTCCAGAAGGACTGCCTGTCCCCGGACCTGTGGACCCAGTCGGTGGCTTGGCTGCACAAGAAGGTAGGAGCCTTGGACTGGACTATCGGCCTCCGCTTGAAGAGCATCTACGGAGGACACTTCAAGAACGAGGTCCCGGCCACCCTCTTTGAGGTCTGCAAGCTCCCAGAGGATGAGTGGACGTCCCGCCCACTCCCAAATTACGGGGCGGGCAGTGGGCTTCTGGCGTGGATGGAGTGTTGCTGCATCTCCACGGCCCTGAGAGAGCAAATGCTCGTGCTGCTTATGGTCAACGTGGACAACCCCGAAGAAGTAAACCTCTTCAGCAAAGGGTTCTTGCTGGCCTTCGTCCAGGTTTTTCCGTGGTGCAGCCAAAGCGAATGGCGGAGGCTCGTCCACGTGGTCAAAAGCCTCTTGGAACGGGAAATTCTTTACGTGCCTTACTCCCTGGAGTACATCCAGTACTTGCCTTTGTTGAACTTCCGCCCTTTTGCCTACCACCTCCAGTTCTCGGTGCTTCTGCTGAGGGCCTTCCAGTTCCTGTGCAGTTCCAGCGGCTCCACGTGGCTGCCCACGGAGGCGTGGAAGCACGTGGCGAGGCTGTACTGCCTCGCCGTGTCCGATTTGCTGGGCTCGGTCAAGAGCATCGCTCTCTGCCAGTGGCACTCCACGGAAGAGAAGAACGTGACACGGGAGTTGTCCTTCATCCACGTCCAGCTCTTCTGCCACACCCTCCATGTGGCGGCCATGTTGCCAGACGACGGCACCGGCGAGCCGCTCCTTCTCCTCTCCTTGGAGATCCTCTCACAGTACAAGATGCTCCATGATGCTGATGAGTCCCTGGGCAGCGCCCTGCGGAAGGCCAACGAGAGGCACTTCCTGGAGTCCATTGCGGAGAACGTCACCAACAAAGAGCTCCGTACAATGCTCCTTCAGAAGCTCCGTAAGCTGTGACGTCTGCTTCTGTTGGCAACCGCAGGTGCTGAGGATGATCAGAACTGAAAAGGTGCGTTCTGAAGCCAAAAACCCGGGTTCATTTTGAAAGCATTTCCACAAGGGATAGGGTGAAGGCTGCTGGTGGGAAATTTGGAAGATCTATAATAAACCTTTTATCTCTTTCCTTGTTTTGGACTGGCTAGTCGCTTTGAGACTTGTTGAAGGGCCTAATTTAGCCATGTCCTTTAATTTTGATAGGTTTTGTGCTACTAGAAAATAAGGGGCATGGATAACTCGGGTCCATTCATTTCAGTGGGTCTGCTCTGAGTATGGCTAAGTCTGGGTGCAACCCAGTATTATTACTACCTGAATCGCTTTTTACGTGCAAGGCGATTTACAGCCATGCTGTTAAAATAGCTTTAAAAATAGTTTTAAAAACAGCGGGATGTCTCCGACATTAGTCATACGCAGACCAGATCCGCTCAAATGAATGGGCACCACTGACTTAGGCCCATTCATTTCAGTGGGTCTACTTGTGAGTAAGGGCCACAACTGAGTGGTTGCAGCATTTGCCTGCAGAAGAGCCCAAGTCCAGTCCTTAGTATCTCCAGATTGCATTTGGAATGTCCCCCTATCTCCTACCTTGGAGAGCTGCTGCCAGTCAGTGTAGACGATACTGAGATAGATGGGCCGGGGGTCTTAACTTTGTATAAGGCCACTTCCTATGTTCCCAAGAGAGGTGTTCATTTTGTTTTGCTTTGAGGCCTTTTGATCCAGGTGGACAAGCTTACTGAAACAAAAATGTATTGGTTCCCCCCCCCCCAGAAAGCACAGATAGCGGTCGCCTCTTTTACCTCGCTTGGGATATTGTTCCACAGAACAGGGGCAGCCCCAGGGAAAGCCCCGCTCCACAGTTACCATGGAGCAGGCTTCTGATATATTTGAGGATTGAAGGAGAAACTCTCCTGCAGACTGCAGTGGCTCACCGGATATGCAAGGTCTCTTGCGCGGTCTGGTAGTCGCAATATTTATTTTGTTATTATTTATTTTGCAAAACTGTTAGGTACCCGGTTGCTATTGCCCTTGCCTCTTGTGAATACTTTCATGGCTGAAGATGCTGCAGGAGGCAGAAAGGGGCCTGGCTCCATGGGGGAAGTTATCAAGGCATCTTTTGCAAAGTTGAGGGGGTCCAGGTCCAGGGGATTGGCCGGCCTCTTAATCTCCAAATGCTAAAACCCAATCAGGCCATCGAATGAAGCTTGTCAAGATTTCAAGAATTCTCCCGGGGGGGGGGTCAACTCCCAAGCCCAGGGCAATTGATCCTGGCCAGGCACAACCAGTAGAAGGCATACAATGAAATATAAAAAAAGGAGGGGTGTAAACCCAGAATGCCAAAGGAGGGAGTTTTCAAAATGTTTATTATATATCTTCTATGAAGAAATGGCTTGTGTAAAATGCCCAACGCGTTTCAGCCCATCAAGGGCTTTCATCAGGGGATTATAGTTGCTAAAAACTCTATATGCACCAAAAGTGTAAAATTTCAATGCTGCAGCAATCAAATAAATTCTTGAATATTTATTTATTTATTTGATTGCTGCAGCATTGAAATTTTACACTTTTGGCGCATATAGAGTTTTGAGCAACTATAATCCCCTGATGAAAGCCGTTGATGGGCTGAAACGCATTGGGCATTTTACACTACAAGCCATTTCTTCATAGAAGATATATAATAAACATTTTGAAAACTCCCTCCTTTGGCATTCTGGGTTTACACCCCTCCTTTTTTTATACAGGCACAACCAGTGCCTCCCTGACAAGGGCTGAGTTAAACCAACGCCAACCCTGCAAGGTAGGTAGACCGCCACCACCCCTTAAACCTGGTCACCCACTCTGGGCCAAGGGGAAACCTAAAGTGCCAGAAACACACCTGCCAAGGATTCCAACAGAAAAGAGCCAGGAATGCACTCTTTGTCTTGGAGCCTTCAGGCAAAAGACCCCAATGTATGGTAGTCTGTAGCTAATTGGCCACGGTGCTGGATTCAGAGCTGTTTGTTTCATTTATATCCCGCCCTTCCTCCCAAAGTGAGCCCAGGGTGGCAAACAGATGATGGAGCACTAGAAACAGCTTTAAAACAAAACGTCTTTTTTCAAAGTATCTTTAAAAGCCATTCCAGCACAGATGCAGACTGGGATGAGGTCTCCACTTAAAAGGCTTGTTGAAAGAGGAAGGTCTTCAGTAGGCACCCAAAAGACAACAGAGATGGTGCCTGTCTGATATTTAAGGGGTGGGAATTCCGAAGGGTCAGGGCCACCACGCTAAAGGTCCGCTTCCTATGTTGCGCGGAACGGACCTCCTGATGAGATGGAGAGCCAGTGTGGGCATAGTGGTTAGAGTGTTGGACTACGACCTGCCAGAGACATGTGTTCGAATCCCCATTCAGCCATGAAGTTCACTGGGTGACCTTGGACCAGTCATTGCTTCTCAGCCATACCTACCCCACAGGGTGGGTGTGGGGATTAAATGAAGGAGAACTGTGTACGCCACCTGCAGCTCCTTGGAGAAAATATGGGATGTGAACACAATAAATAATAATAATGGTATCTGCCGGAGGCCCTCACCTGCAGAGCGCAGTGATTGACTGGGTCTATAAGGGGCAAGATGATCTTTCAGGTATCCTGGTCCCAAGCTGTATGGGGCTTTGCACACCAGAGCCAGCACCTTGAAATTAGCTTGCTCAAAGAGGAACAGGAAAATGATCCTGTTTGACTGACCACCAGCAAAGTGGGATAGCCAGGCTTTGGGTATTTATATGAGGCCTTGCCCATCCGGAGGCTTTCTACCAGCTGCCAATCAAGGGGGCTGCTGTTGCACATAACTGTGATTTCCATTTGTGCCTGTAAGGGGTTTGAAGACCTGCACAGTTCCCAGCAGCTTCCTAGCTCAAGCCGTTGGGAGTCCTCAAACCGGACCCAGGCTGATCTCCAAATCGGTCCAAGGCGCAAACGCCAGAAAGGAGGCAGAATGAAACAATCTCAGCACCTGCAGGGAACCTTTGGCCCTCCAGATGCTGCTGAACTACATCTCCCATTGTCCCTGGCCGTTGGCCATGCTTGCTAAGGGGCTGATGGGAGTTGTAGTTCAGCAACATTTGGAGGGCCAAAGGATCCCCGCGCCTGGTCTACAGGTGGGAAACCTGTATCCCCTCTGCAGATGTTGTTGGGATTTCCAGCACCCAGCACGGCCAATGCTCAGTGGAATGATGGGAGGTGGAGTCCAGATGTTTCTGGAGGGCACCAGATTCAGGACATCGCTACTTCCTACGTTTCAGAGTAGCCTGAAAAGTTAAAGGGGATAGTGACTCAACGTTAGGAACTAAGAGGAAGAGAATCAAGAGTCGACAGTTCAGATTTCTCAGCAGGTATCTTTTATTTGACTGCTTTCAAAACACAAAAACCCAAGGCTGTAATCTTAAGGGAGAAAACAACAGGGATTTCAGTGATGTAAAACCATTTGCGACAAAGTCGTTTGCTTCTTCACCCATTTCGTCAGGGCCGTATCACAGTAAAAGGGAACTCTCGTCCTCGAGATCTGCCAGGCATTGCCATTGATGCCCCGCAAGACTTTTGGCTGCTCCCGGCAAAGAGTAGTGTAAACAGTGAAAGTGGCTATTGCGTTTTGGCAGGTCTAGGCACTTCTTTATGATCTTTTGGAGGACCCAAACATGAAAGTGTCAAATCCTCTGCTTAAGGGAGATTAGAAGAAACTATCTTATTTACAATATGTTCCTTGTCTTTTATCATTCTTTGGAGGGGGCCGAGCAAAATGTAAATATCTAGGGCAGCATGGGAAACCACTGGCCCTCCAGATGTTGCTGGATTCTTAATGCCCATCATTCCTGGCAAGGGAGCTTTCTTTCAAAGGAAAAATAACTCGCAGGCCTACACCTCGCTGGAGACGTAAATAGGTCATGATTTCTAGGTGGTCTCCAAAGTGGCGATTGCAAGATAAGCCAGAGGCTTATCAAAGCAGCCAAAAGGGGGGGAAGAAAGGAACTTTTGTGGGGGGAAAGTGATTTGAGGGTCATTTTTCTTCCTGTTGTGTGAAAGGCACATTATCCGTCTTAATAAAAAAGGCAAGCTGGAAGATATAGCCATGATCAGAACTTTTGGTATTCAAGAGGAGGGGGAACGCAATGTTGTGCAACTCTTGTCATCCCTGACCATTGGTTGTGCTAGCAGCTGGGCACTGAAATTCAGAAAAAGGCAACAAAAATTATCGAGGGGTTGGAGCAACTCCCCTATGAGGACAGGTTACAACATATGGGGCTTTTTAGTTTAGAAAAGAAAGAGGGGGAAGCGAGTAAAAGGGGGGATATGGTATATTAAAATTATGCACCGTATGGAAAAAAGCAGATAGAAAATTCTCCTAATACTATTACTTGGGGCCATCCAGTGAACCTGAATGTTGGAAGATTCAGGACAGACAAAATGCACAGCACAACGTTAAAACGGCCACCAACCTGGCGGCTTCAAAAGAGGGTTCGATCAATTCATGGAGGATCAGGCTATCAGTGTTGACTAACCCCAGTGTCTATGTTTTCCCTCCCCTGTCGGAGGCAGGAGGATTCTGAATTCCAGTTGTTGGAATGGGAACCACAGAGTTGCAGTTGTGTTCAGGACCCGCTTGCGGGCTTCCCATTGGGACATGTGGTTGGCCACTGTGAGGATACTGGACTAGACGGGCCCCCTTTGATCCGCCTGCAGGGCTCTTCTCAATAAAGTCCAGCCACACCTGGAAGGGACGATGCTGGCTACCTCTCCTCCAGAGGAGGGATCATGCTCTCAAAAGGGTTGCTAATTCAAAACCAGTAGCATTAATCACCAGAAAATGTTCCTGTAGGCAGAATGGCACTTGAGTGGTGAGATCCCAGAAAGATCAAAACGAGGAGCTAGAAAAGGATAAACACTTTGGCTTCTCCTTGGTCAAGCTGCTCAGGGTCTGGGTGCTCCACCCCAAGCTATGACATCATGGTCCCTCTGTCCCACCAGCTTCACCAAGAAGAAATTTGGCTGAGGAAGTGACGGGGCCCCTCCCGTCGGGAAACGAAGAGATTATGCAAGGGCTGGGGGACCAGCATCTCTCTCAGTGGCCAACTCCCATCAGCCCCAGCCATCATGGCCAAGGGAGATGGGCGTCTGGCAACATCCAGAGGGCCATGTCTTCTCCACGCCAGGATGAACCTGAAGACCTGTCCGCAGACCTCTTGTTTTCCAAACAGGTGGCCACCGTCACCATCTTAAGCCCGAGGTGCCGATTGCATAGGGAAGCTCCGCCCCAGTGTGGCGTGTTGCACGTCCCGTGGCGCTGCTAGCGTGGGCGTTTGCGCTAGAATCGCCAGGGCCTTCCCAAAGTATAAACGGTATGGGGAACCGCTCAACAGGTTCCAACCTGGGCGCTGACATGTTTGAATTGGCCACAGGGCCGGATCCCAAGGGGGGACGCTCCCCTCCTTCCTCGCAGCTGCCTGGTCATCCACATCCCAAATATGTTGACCGGACCATACAACGGCCCGCATTTTTTCTAAACACTGACTCCGTATCACTTGCCCCGTTTTGACAGCTAGGGATTGATGTCCTTACAGTGGAAGTGCAGCTTGAATAAGCCGAACCGGCGCATCAATTCCAAGCCCAGGGTTTTGTTTTGAGTACCAGAACTGAACGGAGCACACAGTCCTCTCACGCAAAAAAATATCCACTCTGGGTTATGCCCTCTCCTCTCCTGCCCCTCAAAAGGTTTCTTCATTTCTGCGGTATCTTTGGGGTGAGGAGAGGGGGAAGCATTATTTTCTTGCCGCTGTTGCTCAAGACTTGGGAGGCAACAAATCCTTGTCAGTCGATCATAAATCATCCAGAGATCTACTACCAGCAGAGCCAGATCTACATTCTGCCCACCCCTGCCCTGGAGGTTAAGATGGGCCCGGGGGGGAGGTGGATCCTGACACACTCTGTTCTGCTAGCCACCAGCAACTTTCAGGGTCCCAGCGCTCGACATCTGGCTTCCCATTGGGGGAGCTGGTTGGCCACTGTGAGAAGAGTGCTGGATTAGATGAGACCCCTTTGAGCTGATGCAGCAGCCGGGCTCTTTCCCATGCAGTCGTGAGCTCTGTGCACACAAGAGATGCACTTTCTCGTCAAAACAAACAGAAACCCAGCCGCGTTCCTGCCGTATGGCAACGGATTTAACCCAGGCATCGGCTGAAGGTCATCAGTTCCCCCAGGGCGAAACCTTTGCAGGTTCCAAACGGAGAGGTCCCCTACAATGCTGATTCGGAAAGTCGAGGCAGCCTGGTTGTTGCGGGACAGGCGCAAGGCCGCCGTTATCTGGCTCGGTCTGGAGCCGGTGAGCTGCTGTAAAGCCGCAGGGCCTTCCGGCAGATGAGGGCGAACCAGTAGAGCTGTGGGGCGATGAGCAAGGCGTTGGCCACGTTGCAGTGGAAGGGGATGTGGAAGGGCACCTTGTAGATGGAGAGGCCTGTCTGTTGGGCATAGGCCCAGTACATGAAGGGGAAGAGGAGGATCCGGCAGACGAAGAAGGTCACCAACACGAGGATCCCATTCACTTTGTGCAAGAGAGAATCCTGCAGTTTCAGCTGACCAGACAAACGAAAGGAGAATAACATTGAGAAGGTTGACAAAGGAGCCCCCCGCCATCCCAACCAGGGAAATAACATCTGCTGCAGCAGCAACGCTGGGCTAGTTTAGCGCACTGAAAAATAAAAGCCACTTGACTAATTCAAGGCTTTTGTGAGCCCAGAGACAGAGAGGAGGGTGCCTGATGTGTTTCTGGATGATTTAGTGCTCTGGCTTCACCTCTGCTAGAGAGGTGAGGAGCGTAATTTTGCCACATCTCTGAATCAAGCTATTTGTTACTCCTAATGCAGGAAGGCATCGGGATTATCCACCTGTGGAAGAAGCCACCTGTTGTGTCTCTGAAGGAGACATGCTCAGAGCTCACCTCCTTCCACTCAGCGGCCACCAGGAGTGGCTCATTCTGATTTTTCTTTGCACTGACTGGATCACTCAGTGCATAGATGCTGCAGGATTACCTGCCCTCAGAGGAGGCTGACCACTGTCTCTGTGCAAGTCCCTGCTCTGGCCTTGCTCTCCTTCCACCAACCAGCTGCAGGCTGGTTGTTCCCCATCTCCATGTCTGCTGTTACTGGACCAGCCCTTGAAGCAGAGCAGGGGCCTTTCTTGCTCACAGAGGAGCCTACCCATCATATCTCTGTGTGAGTGACCGCTCTGACGTCTTTCCAGTCAGCTTTTGCTGGAGGAAAGTAAATCAGTGGTGCATCTGCACCGGACCTTTCAATCATTTTCAGAGTCGCTGCCGTAGCACGTTTGCCGTCTCTCCGAGAAGACTCCCCAATTGCTTCTGTGTATGAGTCACTGTTCTGCGCTGTTGTTGTTTAACATCAGTGACTCATGGAGAAACAGAGGCAGGGGATTCCAAGCATTTTTGCCTTCAGAAAACCAGCTGCTTTCAACCTCAGAGTGAAATGTGTCCCTAATTTTAACTTGGGCGTAAAAGGAACCAGTGCGTTGGGCCTCAAACGTTTGAGAGTCCAGGATTGCTGTATTACCTGCATAAGGATCTTGCCCAGTGATACAAAGGGGGTGCTCAACTCAGCCGTGAAGATGCACCCGACGAAGAAGTCTCCAAGCTCTCCTCTGAGGTGCTGTGAATAAACATTTTTAAGATTTTAGTGGGGGGGGGGGAGAGCTATCGCACGTGGCTTTCAGCTCATCAACCCTACAAGGCACTAAAATTGGTGCAGACAAGTGGTGGGAAGCCTTTTTCAGACTAAGGGCCGCATCCCCTTCTGGACAACCTTCCAGGGGCCACACGTCCGTGGTGCTTGGCACCAGAGGAAAAAGTGCGCGGAGCGACAACTGTAAATTTTTACCTTTACACAGTAGGCTCACTTCTAGCACACACTCGGGGAGAGTGCTGACGGCCAGACCGAGACGCCCAGAGGGCCGGATTTGGCTCCGGAGGGCCAGAGGTTCAACCACCACTGAGCAGGAGTGATTTCACCTTCAAAGCTGGGGAACTCAGAGCAGGGCTTTCTGAGGGGCTGCCCCAGTTCTGTGGGAGAGCATCTCTGTTTTTGTTTTCTAACATTATTGTTTTACGTTGCTTGGAGGCCTTCGGGTCATCAGTGACTAATAAATCTAATAAATAAATGATGTCTAGGACAGGGGTAGGTAAGGTGCTGCCCTCCAGGTTTTAGACTACAACTCCCATCAGCCCCAGTCAATGTGGCCAACGGCAAGGGAGGATGGGAGCTGTAGTGGAGGGCACCAGACCCAGAACATGCTCTGCCAGACCTAGAACACGTCAAATCCCTTTAGGAAAAAGAAGAAAGCGGTCTCACCACAGCCACCGGCGTGAGGATGATGAGAATGAAGAGGTGATGTGTCACCATCAGCCTCTCGCTCCGCAGGAAACTCTTGACGCTGGCCAGGGAGTGCTTGGCCTCCGCCTCCCCCTTCTCCTCGCACTTGTGCCAGTGGCAGAGGTACATGACGTAGATGTCATAGGTCATGTAGGAGACCACGATCCAGATGTACTCGCTCGCCATCCAGTGCCTGGTCAGAGAGGGCAAGCAAAGGCATGGTGTGAATGGGGTCGGGCCGTGTTTGCAGACATTGCGCGCCTAACCGGGACCTGAACCTTATCAGCTTCACCGCGCTTGAACATGCCCACGTTTCAAATTTGAAATCGGGCGTTCAAAAATGGTTGCCGCTGGGGAAAGTCCACGTTTCAAACCTTGGGTTCTATCGGAGCAGGTCCGTTGAAGTCAACGGGCATGACCAACTTAGCTTCATTAATTACAATGGGTCTAAATTTTTGAATTCAACATTTGGCCAAATTCCCCCCCCTCCACGTTTCCATTCCAGTTGGTCATCATAAGAACTACGATTTCATTTTAATAATTGGTTTGCGAGTTTGCTTTCCCTGTCCCCCTCTTCCCTCCTCATCTCTTTTTCCTTTTGTGTCATGTGTTTCAGATTGTAAGCCTGCAGACTGAATGACTTGCATTTAGGCTGCCTCCAAACGTGGAGGCTCCATATAGCATTACGATTAGTATCCCCTAAATAGGTTAATTTTCCTTCATGATTCATATACCCCTTATTTGTTTTAAAGCTAACACCCTGCCTATGGCAGTGAGTTCCACATGTTTACTGCACGTTGTGTGAAAAAGAACGTACTTCTGTTAATCCTGAACTTGCTGCCCACCATCTGCTTTGGATATCCCTCAATGTTCTAGTACCATAGGAGAAAAAAAGTTTTCCCCTTTCTGTCTCCATGCTAGAGAATTATAAAGATGGAAGGGGACTTGGTGGTCATCTAGTCCAGCCCACTGGTCAATGCTGGATCAGTCGTAACTTTATATTTCTCAAATTGTATCCTTGTTTTGTTCTGTTTACCCACTTACCCCCCCCAAAAGCCCTGTCAATTCAAATTGCTAGCAAATAAGCATAAAAAGCTGTGTATTTTTTTTACCAAGTGAGACCTTTGACAGTGCATCATTGCACAGGTTAGCAGTGACTCTCTGGGGTTTCAAACAAGGCGACATGCCGGGGATTGAACCTGGGACCTTCAACATACAAGGCAGGTGCTCTGCCACAAGTCATCTGTTGGGAATGCTTTGGTTTGGATTCCTGCATTGAGCAGGGGGTTGGACTTGATGGCCTTATAGGCCTCTTCCAACTCTACTGTTCTATGAATCTAAGTTGTGGTCCTTCCCCTAATAGTAAAGCAAGTTTCTAGTCCTCATGGTTCAGAATAAATGGTTGAAACAGGAAGCTGCCTTATACCGAGTCAAACCACTGGCCCATCTGGCTCAGTGTCAACACTGATTGGCAGCAGCTCTCCAGGAGTTCTGACCCGGGGACGTTTCCAGCCCTACATGCAGACGCTGGGGCTTGAACCCGGGACCTTTTGCCATGCAAAGCAGGTGCCCTGCCACTGAGCTACGGCCCTCCCGCAAAATGTTGGCCACAGATGCTTTGGAGCAGGCAAACCGGTTCACTTTTATCCCAGTCCCTCACTGCCTGCGACGATCTCCCCTCCCTCTTTGCTCTTAACTTGCTCAATTGTGGAACCTGAGCCCTGACAGGCGGGGGAGAAGGAGGGAAGGGCCTTTTTTGGGTGTCCCCTGATGCAACGATTTCTGCAAAGTTTTCCACTCTTTGTGCAATACCTGCCTTGTCAAAAGGGCCTGTTGGGAAAGAGATTAACATTTCCCCCATTTGCTGAACGCTGGGATGGAGCTTTGCCCAGAGTGGGGAAGGCGTTCAACTGATGCAATGCGACCAGTTTCGAACAGAATTTAGACCCACCCATCTGGCCTGCAAGAAGGTTTAGACCAGGGGTGCCGAACGTCTGTTGGGACGCCCACTCCCATCAACCCCAACAACCGGCCATGCTGGCTGCCAGAGTTCAGTATTATCTACATGGATCCCCACACACACCTGAAGCTAGAGAGCCGCTGCCAGCCAGTGTCGACAATACTAAGCTAGATGGACGAAGAGTCTGACTTGGTAACAGGCAGCTTCCTACAGAGCTCGGTGGCAGGGCATCTGTTTTGCATGCAAAAGGTCCTGGGTTCAATCCCTAATGACATCTCCAGGTAGGGCTGGGAAACGCCACCCCAGTCTGAAACGCTGGAGCGCTGCTGCCAGTCAGGGTAGACAGCACAGAGGTAGATGGATCAATTGGCTGACTTGGCGCAAGTCAGCTTATGTTTCTGTTTAAATCAGCCCTTACATTTGGAACCATGAGGACTGGAATCTTGCTTTATTTTCAGTAGCAGAGCGCATGCATTACACGCAGAAAGTCCTAGGCTCAGTCACCAGCTACATCTCCAGGTAAGGCTGAGAGCATCCTCCTGTCTGAATTCCTGGAGAGCCGCTGTCAGTCCATGTAGACCAGGAGCAGCCAACATGGCACCCTCCAGATGCTGCAGACTACAACTCCCATCAGCTCCCAGGGGGCACCATGTTAACTCCACGAGATGGACCAATGGTCTGACTCAGTAAAAGGCAACTCCCTATGTTCCTAACCTATCTCATTTTGGCTCGATCCTCAGAGCCCCCTTCAGGCGCAGAAGGGAATTGCAGTGTCTATATGACATCAGCGCCTCTTGATTGGTGGGCAGGATGAAGCCCCTAGATTGGCCACGGCCTGGTATAAATACTGAAGAGCCTGGCTTTCTGCCCTCAGTTGCCCGACAGAGTAGGACCCTCCGCCTCGTTGTGCTTCCAGTTGGAGAACACGCACCCCAGATCTGGATTTGGGCCTCGACAACATATGGGAAGCTGTCAGACTACAAGTCCATCTAGCTCAGTATTGTCTATGCTGACTGGCAGCAGCTCTCCAGGATTTCAGATCAGGTCTCCCAGCCCTACCAGGAGATTGAACCTGGGGGCCCTGAGCTTTGCCCCTTCCCTGTCGCAGAACAATTCACTTACTGAGTTATCATCTAAAGTCAAGCCATATAATGGCCAAGAGTGGGCCGTTTGATCCCATCCGGCCCCAATCCCCATGTGTATACTCAGAAGACATGCACACGCCCCAGTGAATTTAAGGGGATTTGTTCCAGGAGGGGGAGACGACTGTTATCAAAGCACCTTGCGGGTGAAAGTCCTCTAGGGAGCCCGGCTGAGAATCTGTGCGCCTGGCTTCAGTTGACCACCCTCCTTTTTTCAAATTACCTGTCATGCACCACATCCTTGCAGCTGAAGATGACAATGATGCCGGAGAGTGTGGCCATCGTGGCCTGGACAGACGACACCAGCCTGGGGAGAGGCATGGAGAGAAATCATCAGAGGGAAGTGTTGGCACTGTGGCCTTACTGTGGCAAAGTACCATCCTTGATGGTACACGTCTGTGGTCCTCCAGATGTTGCCAGACTACAGCTCTCATCATCCCTGACCATGGGCTATGCCAACAGGGGGAAATGGGAGCTGGAGTCCCACAACATCTGGAGGACCACAGACATTCCCCATCCTCAATCAACAGAACTTTATAGTTTTTGTCGTTATATGCCTTCAAGTCGATCACGACTTATGGCGACCCTATGAATCAGTGACCTCCAAGAGCATCTGTCGTAAACTACCCAGTTCAGATCTTGCAAGTTCAGGTCTGTGGCTTCCTTTATGGAATCAATCTATCTCTTGTTTGATTTTTTTCCCCTTTTTCTACTCCCTTCTGTTTTTCCCAGCATTATTCTCTTTTCTAGTGAATCATGTCTTCTCATTCTGTGTCCAAAGTATGATAATCTTAGTTTTGTCATTTTAGCATCTAGTGATAGTTCTGGTTTAATTTGTTCTAACACCCAATTATTTTTCTTTTTCGCTGTCCGTGGTACCCGCAAAGCTCTCCTCCAGCACCACATTTCAAATGAGTTGATTTTTCTCTTACGCACTTTTTTTCACTGTCCAACTTTCACGTAGATAGAGAAGAGTTTTTCTTCTCTAAGTGCACTGGCTTCCAATTTGGTTTCCGGGCTCAGTTCAAAGGGCTGGTTTTGACCTATGAAGCCTTCTATGGCTCAGGACCCCAATGCCTCAAGGAATGCCTCTCGCAATATGTGCCCCTTCCAAAGGAGGTGCAGAGAGTGGCAGCACTAATGGGGCCTTCTCCGTGGCAGCCCCGTTTGTGGAACACTCTCCCCAGGGAGGTACACCTGGCACCATCAGGATCCATCTTTAGGTGCCAGCCAAAAACATTTCTCCCAGGTGTTTGATTCTGAACACTGGAAGGCTTTTGGTGGGCTTCTGTTGTTACTGCACTGCCTGATGCACTCGTTTGTTTGCAATTTTTATTACATGTTTTTTAATCTTTTGCTTTTTAAATTAATTTTTTTATTAACTGTCCGTCGCTTTGAGTGCAGACGTTTGTGTAGGAAAGCGACTCACAAATTTAATAAATAAATACATAAGATATTTTCCCCTCCTGCTCTCGTAACTCTAGAACTCGTAGACACCCAGCGAAGCTGAATGCTGGAAGATTCAGGACAGACAAAAGGAAGGGTCACTTCATCCAGCGCGAGGTTTAAACCGGCGGTTCCCACACTGTGGCTCACAGCTTCGCTCAGGTGAAGTCTGTGGATTTGTGGCCGAAGGTGGACGATGGCACATCGAACGCGTCAAGATTTTTCGTTGCATTTCATCGCTCTTTTAATTTCTTATATTGCATTTCACTGAATTCAAACTGTAATACTGTAAGATACTATATATAAGAAGCAATAGAAAGGGAATTTTTAAAAAACATACAGCATCTAGCTCAACGCATTACAGTTCTTTTGACAGGCAGAAAATTAGTTACGGATCCTTAAAGGGTACAGGAGGACCCTCCACCATTTTCATGTGGTCCATGGGGGGGAAATGTTTGGGAGCCACGGGTGAGTTGGTTTATTTATATAATATTAGATTTATATCCCACCCTTCTTCCCAGAAGGAGCCCAGTGATAGTTTAAACTATAGAGTTTGCTCTTCACAAGAGGGAGCGATCGCCACCAACTTGGATGGCTTTAAAAGGGGGTTAGACGATGGCTACGCCCTCCTCCCACTCTCGGCCTCAGAACGCCAGTCGCTGGCGATCTCACCTGAGGAGAGTGCTAATGCGCTCAGGCCTCGCTTGCGGGCTTTGCATGGGGAACTCAAAGCCTTTCACATGCCTGATCTAGCCCAGGGGTTCCCAAACAGTGGTCCGTGGACCACCAGTGGTCCACGTCCCTCATTCAGGTGGTCTGCCGCACGCCGGTAAAAATGCAATTCAAAATCGTACAGCATCTAGCACGGCATTACAACTGCTGCAAGAGACAGAAAAATGAAGTTTGAGAAACCCTAGCCTAGTCCTATAACCCCTTACAACAACCCTGCAAGGCGGGGGCGGGGAGGCTGCGGCCTTCCAGATGCTATCGGACTCCAACCCCGGATGGCCAGCCTGGCCAACAGTCCAACGACATCTTCAGGACCGCAGATGCCCCCCTCCCACTGCCCCTGTAAGGTAAGCCAGTATTATGAGCCCCCGTTTTGTTACAGGGGGAACCGAGAGCGGAGAGCCAGCAGCTTGCCAAAGGTCATGGCAGGGGCAAGATTGGAACCCAAGACTTCCTGAATCGCAGCGTAGCGTTGTTTGAACTGGAGGGGGGGGCACTCACAGCTGCGCCACAAACGGTTTTAAACCTTTGAAGACAGTTCGGAAGCTACAACTAGTGCAAAATGCGGCGGCCAGATTGCTGACAAGGACCAAGCGGTCCGAGCATATAACACCTGTTCTGGCCAGCTTGCACTGGTTGCCAATATGTTTCCGGGCTAGATTCAAAGTGTTGGTATTAACCTATAAAGCCTTATACGGTGCGGGACCACGATACCTTGCGGAACGCCTCTTCCGATATGAACCGGCCCGTGCACTACGTTCTGCTACGAAGGCCCTCCTCCGGGTTCCAACTCACAGGGAGGCCCGGAGGGTGATGACAAGATCTAGGGCCTTCTCAGTGGTGGCCCCCGAACTATGGAACAGTCTCCCCGAGGAAGTACGCCTGGCGCCGACT
Organism: Rhineura floridana; assembly: GCF_030035675.1. NCBI lineage: Eukaryota > Metazoa > Chordata > Lepidosauria > Squamata > Rhineuridae > Rhineura > Rhineura floridana. Next base: position 17,103,980 of record NC_084500.1, on the reverse strand, counting down.
CTGCTTTCCTTCCGGCGCCAGGTCAAAACCTTCCTATTCTCTGAAGCATTTTAAGTTGCACTGATTTACTTTTAAAAATGTTTATTGTATTGGATTGTTGATTGTATTTTAGTATTATTTTGTTATTCATTGTATTTTTATGCTGTTTTATGTTCACCGCCCAGAGAGCTATTGCTAGTCGGGCGGTATATAAATTTAATAAATAAATAAATAAATAAACCCTAATTGGCAAGGTCATTGTGTCTATCTGGACACAAGGCAAATATCCTTAAATCAATAAATACTTGCTATTTATACATTCTTTCTCTGGCAAGAGCCCACGTTGTGTTTGGTGTTCCAGAGGGCCGTCTGTTTGGCCTCTTGGAAGACTCGCTAGCTGGGGGCGGCCGGAGGGACAAACTATGCGCAATTGCCACTTTGCTGAGCATTGCAAATCGGGCGGGCAGGGGGCTAGCTTAGCAGCAGCACCCAAGCTCCGGGCACACCTTCTCCCCAAAGACTTCCAAGCATTTCCTGGACTTTGAAATGTCCAAAAAGGAAAGTGGCGCATGGAAGTGAGCCAGAGGGAAAAGCGATAGGGTGCAATGTGCATGCAAATCATGTGCTTTGCATTCCGCTTACATGCAGTGAAGGATGCCTCATTTGGGTGAGATGGGAACCGGCCTCCCAACATCAGAAGAGCCTGGCTGCTGGATCAGGCCAGTGGCCCGCCTAGTCCAGCGTCCTGTCTCACAGATGCCAGCCACATGCCCCCAGTGGGCAACCCCCAAAGCAGGACCTGAGCACAACAGCAACTGTCGCCACTTGCAACACCCCAGCATTGCATTCAGAGGCACACTGACAGTGGAGGTGGAACCTAGCCATCATGGCTAGTAGCCACCGATGGCCTTATCTCTCATTAATTTGTCCAGTCCTCTTTGAAAAACTGTCCAAGTGAATGGCCATCGCTGCATTCAATGCCATAGTATTAACTACGGACTGCGTGGAAAAAAATCTTCCTTTTGTCTGACCTGAATCTTCGAGCATTCAGTTTCGCTGGATGTCCAAACGTTCGCCTGTGACGAGAGAGGCAGAGCGACTTTACCCGCTTTCCAACAGATGTTCTTATGAGAGATTTTAATCAGACGCGTGAGTAGAGTGTGCCCTGAATTTCAATTTTAAACCCTTTTAAGACTAAAAGTTTGATTTGTTTCCCTTCAAGGACAGGAAAGATCACCATTTTGTGGTAGAGAGCCTGCTTTGCGGGCAGAACGTCCCCAGTTCAATCCCCAGCAACTCCAGTTAAAAAAAAAAAAAAAAAAGATGAGACAGCAGGTGATGGAGAAGAGCCGTCTCTGCTGGAGACCCTGGGGAACAAGCTGCCAGTTACGGCAAGCAACATTAGGCTAGTTGGGCAAGGCAACTTTCTGTGTCCTGATGTACGGGTGGATAAAGAGGATTACGTGTCTCGAATTCACAGCCTCTTGATTCTGTTTGGGAGGCTCTGCTGTCAACAGACAGGGTGGAAGGCAACTGTTGAAGAATTCATCCCACCCAGACCAGTTCAGCTCTCCCAACCAGAATCGCCACGGGCGTTTTCAGAGACGGGGAACAACTCCCCTGCAAGCAAGGCCTCGGGACTGACTGTGACAGCAGCAACCAGAGCCCCTCTCTCACCCCAGAGGTCTCGGCTACCTTTCTCCAACCTTGTGCCCCCAGATGATGTGGGACCACAACTCCCGTCATTCCCAGACGGCATGGTCAACTGTCAGGGATGATGGGAGTTGTAGTTCATCAACATCTGGCGGCACGAGGTTGAAGAACAGTGGCCTAGGCCACCCTTCCCCAGTTGAGTGCCCTTTAGAGATGTTCCTGGCCACTGGACACGCTAGCTGGGGCTGTTGAGAGCTGGAGCTCGAGGAAGCCTTTTAAAATAGAGATATCCCACCACCGTCTGCATCGATATTGAAATTGTTTTTAGGTGTTTTAATCGCTTTATCGTTTGTCTGTTCGACGCCCTGGGCTCCTGGAGGTTATAAATTTAATAAATCATCACTACAGCAAGATCTGGAGGGTATCAGGTTTCAGGGAAAGGCTGGCCTGGATGCTGTTGAGACAGCACTCTGCACATTTTTCCACGGCAGACGAACAGGGGTCACCTTAAAAGTCCTACTAGACTGGACTTGTTGGATATTTGGTGGGAGTAACAACGGTAAAGCCTCTGCCCATTTTGTCTGGGGATGGAAAATTCCGGACGGGCTGACATTGCAAGTCGCTAGACTTCAGTGTGCGAGAAGTTGCTAGTTCTCAACAAGTAGGGTTGCCTTCTTTCCCCTCGTGATTCAAACACAGACCAGTATTGTCTTGCTGCCACAAATAATGAGGGTGGGTGGGGAGGAAGACACAGCTGATTAAATGCCCTCGTGGACACGAGTTAATCCCCGAGGACACCTCCCAGTACCGTGGGTTCACCGACAAAGGTGCATCCTTTTAACTTTGGATTCACCCAGTGTAGGATAACAATTTTACACCCTGACCCAAGGCCAGGGCAGCACAGTGGTTAGCATATCAGGCTCGAGGAGGTGAGACCTGGGTTCAGATCCCACAGCCTTGAAATTCACCAACCAGCTTTATTTAATTAAGTTCTTTACGATTTAGTTTATATTCCACCCTTCCTCCCAGCAGGAGCCCAGGGCGGCAAACAAAAGCACTAAAAACACTTTAAAACATCATAAAAACAGACTTTAAAATAAATTAAAATAAAACATTTTTAAAAACATTTTTTTAAAAAAAGATTTCAAAACATCTTTTTTTTAAAAAAAGGTAAAAAAAAATTTTTTTAAGAAGGTTTAAAAACATATTAACAAGCAATTCCAACACAGACGCAGACTGGGGTAAGGTCCCTGCTTAAAAGGCTTGTTGAAAGAAGGTCTTCAGTAGGTGCCCAAAAGATGACAGAGATGGCGCCTGTCTAATATTTAAGGGGAGGGAATTCCACAGGGTCGGTGATGCCACACACGGCTTTGATGAGCAACACTCCACAAGGGCGGATTCAGGCACAACAATAGCTAAGGGCCAGCGGGATGGGGAATCCTTTTCAGCCTGAGGGCCGCATTCCCTTCCGGGCAACCTTCTGGGGGCCACCTACCGGTGTCCAGCAGGGCCAGGAGCAAAACTGGGCAGAGGAATGGAGATCAATGTCACCCTTGCGCGGTAGGCCAGGTTCTGCACATACTCCCCTCAGATCTCCATCGAGGCAAGCAAGTGGCACGATCAGAGTTCAAGCGCACATTCCCAGCCAGCCAAAAACCCTCGAGAAGGGTGCAAAGCAGGTCAGGTGAGGGGTGTGGCCTGGTGGGGAGTCCTGGGAGCCGGACAGAGGGGCCCAGAGGCTCTCCACCCCCAGCATAGACAGTACTTAGCTAGATGGGCCAATTGTCTGTGCTTCCTCTGTACAGTGCATTGTAAAGCCCTCGGGGCAGAGACTTGTCCTCCTACGCCTGGCAAAGCAGCACATAAAGAACAGGAAGGGCCGTTGTGCAGTGGCCAAAGGTCCCTGCCTAAAACCCTTCCGGGAGAGTTGCCAGTCAGTGCAGGCAATACAGAGCTAGGTGGTCTGATTCGGTATAAGGCTGCTGCCCTGTGCAAGAGTGGTGTGAACAGCGAGGTTCCTCCTGATCCTTGCTCTGTGCCCTTAACAGCAAAGGAACCACACAAGCCCCTTTCCTTTGGGCACCCTAGGGTGGGAATCCTGCATGCTGAGATCTAGCAATTTGAGCGTGTTCAAATGGACCGCCCAACCATCTTACCGCGCACACTGGCAGGGAAAATAAGTGGAATACGAAATATAAAAAATGGCTTCGGAGTGGTACGCAGACATCAGCCTTTTGCAACCCAGTGCCTTCCGGAGCCAGCTGGCTGGGGCAGATAGGAGTTGTAGTCCAAAACCTCCGGAGGGCACCGGGTTGCAGAAGGCTGGTAAAACTGAAAACAAGTGCCCTATCTTTGCAACTGCATCTTTATCTTTTTAAAATCCTTTTCCTCCAATTTTGCAAGTCACCCATAGAACCTTTTTTGTGATCTGGTGGGATGGAAATCCTGAAAATAGGTACAAGAAATAAATACCCATCCTGAAAATAAACATAAACCTGTTAGGGATAATCTTGCTTTTTTTTTTCCTGTTCCCGTTTCTGGCTGGCATTTTCTTCCCAACTACGTGCCCGTGCTGACTTTTTAAATTCCCTCTCCCCATTGGACACATATTCTGTCGCTCAGACTTTGGTGCTCCATTGCCCATGGCGAAACTTTCTAGCATCTTTCCTATGTCTCTGATTTTGGAGCTATTTCCCCCCTTGCAATATAAATTGCAGTTCTATTATATCGATCAATTGTATTAATAAAGATTAACGTTGGTCTACTATGGAGAGAGACTCACGGACTTGCGCACAGCGCAGAAACATTCCCAGCCCTACCCAGAGATGCCTTTGGGGATCAAACCCAGGGCCTTTTGCGTGCAAAGCAGGTTCTCTTATCACTGAGCTACAGCTCTGCCCTTCAGAATAGTCAAAATTCCAGTCCTCATGGTTCCGAACGAAGGGCTGATTTCAATAGGAACATAGGAAGCCAGGCCACCGGTACATGTAGCTCAGCGCTGTACACACTAGCTGGCAGCAGCCCTCCAGAGCTTCAGACAAGGAGTCCTCCCAGCCCTACCTGGAGATGCTGTCGGGGACTGAGCCTTCTGCGTGCAAAGGAGTTGCTCCACCACTGAGTTACGGCCCTTCCCCACAACTCCCTAGCCACATTCCCTAACGGACTAGATTTTCCCTCTAATCTGGCTGCAGATGTCCCTATTTCAACTTTTCCCTACCCTGAAAGCTGTGTGGAAATCCTCTTAGGAAACCAGGAACTACATATCAGGGCTGAGGAACCTGGTGCTCTCCAGATAGAGCAGCCAGCACGGCCAATGGTTAGGGCCAGCGGGCCTCCAGCCACGTCTCCAGGGCCTCGGGTTCCCTGGCGCCTCCCTCCGAAAGCCACCCTCGGTGTTAGTAGGTGGTCAACCTGGCCCCGTCCGACTTTTCCCAGAGCCTGCCGACGAACCCTGCGGCGCTCGAAAGCCTGCTCGGCTCTTAAAGCCACAGGCACCCCAGGTTGAACGGAGGAGGCGTCGAAGTCCCCGCGAGCTGCCTGCGCGTTCCTCGGTCCTTGCAGCCTCATTGTTTGGGGAATGAGGAAGGGGGGGACAGAGAGAGAGGGGGAAAGCGCCTTCCCTCGACCCTGATCCGCCAATTTCCAACTTCCCACGCCCCCTCCAACTTTCCGCCGGTTTTCATTCAGCCCCATCCGGTTGCCCAAGAGGATCCGGGTGGAATGCCTTCCCGTGCGTTTCCTCCTCCCTCCCTCGCCCCCGGGGTTCCCGGCGCCCCGTCTCCAAAGGGGGCCGCTCCGTCGGCGCCGGCAGCCTCCGTTACCTGCCGCTGAGGACGATCCGGTCCTTGAGGCTCCATGCCGGCGCGATCCAGCCCAGGCTCCGGACGGAGAAGGCGAAAAGTGCCGGGAAGAAAAGGGAGCCAAGGGCCAGCGTCTGCCACATCCCTCTGCCCCCGCCTTCCCGGCTCCGCGCAAGACCCGCCGCTCCGCTGCGCCGTCCAGGGGCTCCGGGGAACCTGTCCGCCGCGCGCGCCCCGCCGAAAGGAGAGGCTCCGCGGCGGTGCGCGCCGTGTTTGTCAACAGCAGGCCGGGCTGCGGCGGTGGAGGAGGAGCTGCCGTCGGGCGGGAGAGAGAGCGGGATGGAAGGGGCGGGCCGGTGGGGCCGCCTTCTGGCTCCCCGAGCGGCCGGCCCTTCCCCCGGAGTCGGCCGGAGCTTCACAGGGAGGGATGGGGGACAGGCCCTAAATGTTCGGGGGGGAGCATCTAAAAAGTGGGGGGGTCTTAATAAGTGTAATTACCTATTTGGGAGGGGAATCAGGGGGTGGGCCCACAGAGCCCCCCCCCCCACGCTACGGGTCTGGTGGGGAAAGCGAAAGGGAGGATCGTCCCCCTTCCTCCAAAAAAGAAAAAAAAACTCCCGCCCCCTCCGACTTTGCAGGATCCGTTGCGCGGCGATGGAGCTTTGGCAGCTTGAGCGTAGGGGTGTAGTGGTCTGGGGTCTCAGGCGGTGACTTTTTGGGGGGAGCAGGGTCTCTATGTCTCCAACATCCTATGAGCCAATCAGCATGAAAGGGGAGCTTGTTGGCCACTGAGAAGAGTCTTCAAATGTGTTTCCTTGTCCTTTCCGGCGGATTGGAGCCAATCAGAGTGAAAGGAAGTGAGTGAGCCACTGAGAAGACTCTTCTCAGTAGCTAACACTCTCCGCTTCCATGCTCATTGGCTCCCCAGGGAGGTCTGTGGTTGTGGGAGAAGACATTAATCCGGAACTCATTCGCAGCCCGGCGAGGGAGGATGGGAGGTGTCGTGGCTGCGAAGGGACCCTGCATTTTTGAATTTGCCACTACACTACTGCTTGAGGGGGGGGGAATTTGCAAAGCAAGCCTTCACAGATCTTCTCAGAAGTATGTCCCACTGAATTCAATAGGACCTACTCCTGGTTAACTGTAGGATTGCAGCCTTAGTACTTTAACAAGAAGTTGGCTAAGCATGCTTGGCTCTCCAGATATTATTATTATTGTTGTTGTTGTTGTTGTTGTTGTTACTACTACTACTACTACTATATTCATACCCCACTTTTTCTCCAAGGAGCTTAAGGTGGCTTCCATGACTCTTCCTCTCCCGCTCTTATCCTCACAGCACCCCTGTCAGATAGGTTAGGCTGTAAGACAGTGACTGGCCCGAGTTCACCCAGTGCGCTTCAGGGCTGAGTGGGAATTTAAAGCTAGAGAAACATACACCACACATGGCTTCCCCTGGCCCCAAGAATCCTGGGAACTGTTATTTGTTAAGGGTGCTTGGAATTGTAGCTCGGTGAGGGGTAAACTACAATTCCCAGGATTCTCTGGGGGAAAGGCGTACAGCGTGGCAGCAAAGCGTCAAGATTGTTTGCATTGCAAAACTACCTACAGAGCCTAGTCTTGGGAAATGTGGGTTTGAAAGGAATGGGGAGTGGAAGAGTTTAGTCTGCACAGTGTTAGAGGTCACAGAGTGCAGACTAGAAAAGAGAATGCTGGAATATCAAACTCTTCGGTTCAGGAGGACTGCTACTCGTGGCTAGAAAGCCACAGATTCTTCAGCCCTGATTTAGTGGCTTGATTTCTCACAATGCACCATAAATGTTGCTTTGTAGTCCGGGAGCGCACCCTTGCGCACAATTTAGAAATGAGAATTCAAAGAGTGTTTATCAAGAGTTCCTTCTCAAGCTAGGGGGAGGCGAGCAGGATACCGCAGGGCTAGATCCTGGGCCCAATGCTCTGCAACATTTTTATTAAGGGCTTGGATGAGGAGGTGCAGGGAATGCTTATCAAATTTGCAGATGATACAAAATTGGGAGGGATACATTGTATTTGTTTTAATGTTTTTAGTTACTATAAACCGCCCAGAGAGCTTCGGCTATGGGGCGGTATACAAGTATAATAAAATAAATAAATACCCTGGAAGACAGAAACAAAATTCAAAGTGATCTTGATAGGCTGGAGCACTGGGCTAAAAACAGAATGAAATTCAACAGGGATAAATGCAAAGTTCTGCACCTAAGAAAAAGAAACCAAAGGCACAGTTATAAGATGGGGGATACTTGGCTCAGCAATAATACATGCGAGAAGGACCTTGGGATTGTTGTTGATCACAAGCTGAATATGAGCCAACAGCGCGATGTGGCAGCAAAAAAGGCAAATGCTATTTTTAGGCTGCATTAACAGAAGTATCGTTTCCAAGTCATGTGAAGTATTGGTTCCCCTCTATGTGGCACGGGTTAGGCCTCATCTTGAGTACTGCATCCAGTTCCGGACACCACACTTTTAAAAAATATGGAAGAGGTTCAGAGGAGGGCAACAAGGATGATCAGGGGACTGGAAACAAAGCCCAATGAAGAGAGACTGAAAGAACTGGGCATGTTTAGTCTTGGGAAGAGAAGACTGAGGGGAGGTATGATAGCACTCTTCAAGTCCTTGAAAGGTTGCCAGACAGAGGAGGGCCGGGATCTTTTCTTAATCGTCCCAGAGTGCAGGACATGGAATAATGGGCTCAAGTTGCAGGAAGCCAGATTTCAACTGATCATCAGGAAAAACTTCCTAACAGTTAAGAGCCGTATGACAATGGAACCCGTGACCTCTGGAGGTGGTGGGCTTTCCAGAAATGGATGCATTCAAGAGGCAGCTGGACAGTCACCTTTCGGGGATGCTTTAAGTTGGATTCCTGCCCTGAGCAGGGGGTTGGACTGGATGGCCTTATTGGCCCCTTCCAACTCTACGATTATGTTAAAGGCTCAGAGCCTGTCACCATGCATTTTTCTGTTGTTTTTATCAAGATGTTGACCCCAGCTAGCCTCGTGCGTCTGTCCTTTCTGTTTGCCTCCTTTGAAGTGTTATCTGAGGGATCCGACTCTTGCAAAAGGCTGACTTTTTTTATGAGGCAAGGCATTTCTTTAGAACGCCACTGTGAACTACCGTGGAATATCAGCGGGATCTCACGGCCATTGTGGGTGTGCCAGTCGTGAACTGACCTCACCTAGATCTTCACAGGAGCCTATATTTCCCCGCACCCGGTGAGCAATCCCCTTTGCAGAATCTAGAAGCTGCACGACAGGTTTGGCCATTTCCTGTCGCTTCTGGATGCCACCGTTGCCATTCTGTTTTGACTCCCTGCGCCGTTGCCAGCAAGGCTCACGGTGGGCCCGCCTGTTAGTTCTTTCTTGAAGAATTTAGCTTTTTAAGTAGAGGCCTTATCCCAGTCTGCGTCTGAGCTGGAATTGCTTTTTAAGATTTTTTTTAAGTTGTTTGTTAAAGATCTTGTTAAGATGTTTTGTTTTAAGGTGTTTTTAAAGATGCTTTGTTTCAATATGTTTTGAAGTCTTTACTTTTTAAGATGTTTTAAAGTGATTTTAGGGTTTTTGCTTGCCGCCCTGAGCTCCTTCTGGGAGGAAGGGTGGGATTTATTATCATCATCATCATCATCATCATCATTATTATTATTATTATTATTATTATTATTATTATTATTATTATTATTATTATTGCATCAATTGCTTCCCTTTCCATATATACAAAGACAATGAACAACCATTCCATGTATCAGAATAATTTAATATATAAAAACAAATGAAAATCCAAGACAGATATGGACTGGGATGTTTAAAAAAACCCCACTTTTAAAGAGCTTGCTGGAAAAAGGTGTTCGGTAAGCACCAAAAAGACCGCTGAGACAGAGCCAGTCTGGTGTGTCATGGAAAGGTGTCGCCGAAAGTAGGTGCCACCCCACTAAAGGCCCTGTTCCAATGTCAAATGGAGAAAGTCTCCTGAGAAGATGGTATTTGCAAGAGGTACGCATCTCATGATGAAAGCATTGCGGGTGCCCTCCCAACATCGCTGCTATGGGCACTCTGTTGGTACTCTGCACCAGTGAGTAACGTCACAGTAAAAGCAATGGGTATATAAGGGGGTGAGACAATCTTTTAGGTATCCCGGTCCCAAGCTGTGTAAAGCTTTATGCATCCAAAGCAGCACCTTGAACATCACTCGTAACTAACAAACAGCCAAAGCTATTCTTCCAGCAGTGGTGCAATATGATGGCAGTATGCCACAGGTTGGGGGTAATGTGATGTATGAGGCCTCTTAAACTTGGCATAGTTTAGGGCCTCGGCATGTCTTAATCTAGCCTTGCAAAGGTGGAGCGAACTCGGGCATCTGCCGCCGGAGGCACCTGCCTGACTTAGACGAAGAGTGGAGCCAGCGCTTTTGAAAAGCACCCCCGGAGGGGGGGGAGCTGAGTCTACCAGTGTTTTTAATTCCCCACAATACCTCAGAGTGAGGCTACTTAGGTCAGGGGCATTGTGGGAAGTCAACATGGCAGCTAGACTCAGCATCACTCAGAGCGCAGGACCAGATTTTTTTTTTAAATGGGTGTGGATCCGGGGCCGGCTTAAGATGCCAGGGGCTGACGCCAGCTCTCCCCACTGTCTCTCTTCCTGTCTAAATGTAGATTGCAAGCTGAGTGAGGCAGGGACCTATGCGGCATAAGGCTGCAACCTAATTAAGGGGATTTATTGAAGGCATATAGCGACGACAACTCATAGGCGTTGAAGTCAACGACTTCCCCGATCTCTCTCTTAAACTTTCCTGCGTCGAAAGGAGCTATGGGTGACTTTCTCCAATCTGTCTCCCCCCCGCCCAATTTTAAGTTCGGTTCTCGACATTTCCATATGGTTTGTGATTTATTTATTTATTTTAAGGCCCCATGAACATTCCTCAGTGTTTTAGTGCAAATTTCTCCTAATATATACATTTTTTCCCATTCAGTGTTGCCTAATCGATGTTTCTTCGCCGAGCGGTTTTCCTTAATGTAATGCCGTTGTATGTTATTTTCACAAATATACGCATTTCTACGTACGGTTTATCCCAGTTGATGAGTTTTTGTATGCGTTGCTTGGCAGGAGAACGGCACTGCAAAATTCAGAAAAGTATGAATTTCAAAGGAGGGCTATGTTTCAGTTTGCAGATTATTTCACAAAGTGCGAATTTGGTATGTTTGCCTCTCAGTGTGAACCAAATTGAATTTCTGCCCCATCCCTAACCAAAACAATTTTCCTGAAGCCAGAATAGATTTTCTTTGTTTGTTTCACAGGATTTTCACGTCAATTTGCTTTATTTCATTTTTGATTTTGTATACCCTCTTGCACCATGACTGTACTCAACCCATAAAAAAAGACAAAATACACATATTTGCACTACAACCCAACATCCCTGAAAATTTGCCATGCTGGTTTGGGCTGATGGGAGTCCCCAGCCCCAACTCTTGATATAGAACAACAACAAAGTCACATTGTGTTATGACGGTTCAAAACATAACTTAAAAACAGATGATCCAAATTCAAGAATCCAATCAGCAGGAAAGGACAAGGAAGCATGTTAGAAGACTTCTCAGTGGCTCTCTCCCCCTTCATGCTGATTGGCTGTAGGACGCTGGAGACAGAGGAACCCCGCTCCCAAAAAAGTAAAGGGTCTAAGACACCACCACCCCGAGTCCCTGTCTGGCTACACCCCTGTACATAATGAACTTACCAAGTTGAAGCCCTCAGGGAATTATGGAGAGAAGGAACACGCACACACCTTTTATAATAAAACAGCCCTGTACCACAAAGGTTTGAGACGGGCAGCCATCTCTGGAGACATTCCCTCAGCTAGCACGGCGCTTCCCATTCCCAGTGCACCTTCCCAAAGAACCAGCATCTTAAATTATCCTGCAGTAAGGGGAATTAGGATGAGTGGATGCACCCATCGGGGTACATTCCTAACCTACCTCCTGTCATCAGGCCCTAGAGCACAGATGTTGCTGGACCACATTTCCCACCATCCCTGAGTCCAACAACATCTGGGCTCACATGGGCCGACCCAGCCCTAGAGACAAGATTTCTTCCCTTCAGCCTTGCCATCACCCTGCACATTGAGGGCTAGCGCCCCCGGCCCACACTCTGTCCTGCCTGCTGCCAAGGTTCTACAGGAGCACCAAGGCGATGCAGGTGTGCAGCCCATGAGTGTGTACCTCCCCTGCTCTTGCATACCTAGCTTGTCCTCCAGCCCTGTTTTGCTGTGATACCAGTCGGCAGTTCACTACCCACTTTGACACCAGATGGACAGATAATCCCTAATTAACCTGAGGGAGGAAGGCACGCATTACCGCTTGGTAAGGCAACTATGCACCTTCCTGGGTGAGGATCCCTGATCTGCCACTTAATCCCAGTTTATGTAAGCATCAGGTGCCATGAATTCATCCCGATCCTTTCCCGGAGACATGTATTTTAAATGCCTTTTTAAAAAACCCAACCCCCTGCAGGAATCTGGCTTGGTTGAAAGGCTGGTATCGGTCTGCAGAGCGCAGCCGGAAATCCACGTTTGGAATTCAAGGGCACATCCGCACTCGGCATTTAAAGCAGAGCTTGGAAAAGTTACTTTTTTGAACTACAACTCCCATCAGCCCTAGGCAACATGGCCACTGGATTAGGCTGATGGGAGCTGTAGTTCAAAAAAGTAACTTTTCCAAGCTCTGATTTAAAGCATAATGACGCTGCTTTAAACAGGTGCGGCTTCCCCCAATGAATCCTGGGAAGTGTAGTTTGTAAAAAAGGGTCCAGAGAATTGTTAGGAGAGCCCTGTTCTCCTCACAGAGCTACAGTTCCCGGAGTTCCCTGGGAAGAGGGATTGGTTGTTAAACCACCGTGAGCATTGTAGCTCTGAGATCGGAAGAGGGGTCTTGTCTTTCAAGTTGATTACAATGTATGGCGACCCTATGAATCTTTTTTGGATATATTTATAGGGGTTTAATGCTAAGAGGTATTCAGAGATGGTTGTCCATTGCCTTCTTCTAACCTACGGCACCCGGTATTCCCAGGCGATCTCCCATCCAAGTACTAACCAGACCTGACCCTGCTTAGCTTCCGAGATCAGACGGGATCGGGCGTGTTCAGGGTACAACTACTTACCTTGGTGAAAATGGAAGACTGGATTTTCAGTTTTTCCAAGACAGTAAGGGTAAGGACACCATTCATTTATCACAGGGATGGGGAACCTGTGGCCCTCCAGATGTTGCTGGACTGCATCCCCCACCCACCTCTGACCATTGGCTATGCTGGCTAGGACTGATGATGGGAGCTGGATTTCAGCAACATCTGGGTTCCCCATCTCTGGCCTAGATCAATAATAATCCAGATACCAGTCCTGAAGGATGCCTCCCTCCCCTCAAAAAAAAAAAAAAAACTTATACAGAAAGAACGAGTTGCAATTATTCTAACCCAATTATTTCGGAAATCGCTGCGGCCCAAAGACTCGGTGACCTGAGCAGAACAGCAACAGAGCCTTACACTGAGGTTCTCACTCAGAATTTTCTGGCTAATGTTTGTGCACCCTAAGTCCCAGCCCGTGATCATCTTCTGGGAAGCAAAAAGAAGGAGGAGGTGAGAAGGGGCACAAATCCCAGGCCTAGAAGGTGCCACATCCTAGAGAACGCTTGATAAGAGGCGATCAAGCTGAGCACTTTTTTTAGTTAGTTTATTTTTACTTTCCACCTCAACGCTTCCTCCCTTCCAAAATGGTTAACACACTTTCTTCTGTCCATCCTAAATGTAAATGAATGCCATATTATTATGCCTTAATTGCCCTTAATTATCATACACCCAGCTTCCTCCCACCCTTATTTTTAACAACAACAGCAGAGGTCACATTCCAAGAATATGAATGGATCCAATCAGCACTGGCAGCTTCTGTAGGAAGATGTGATGGGTGTGACTTAAATCACTCCCTCTCTTTCACCTTTCTTCAGGGAGGGACCTTAGCTGAGTGACAGAGCACCTGCTTGGCATGTAGAAGGTCCCATGTTCAATCCCTGGCCTCTCCAAGGAGAGCTGGGGAAGAGACCCCTGTCTAAAGCCCTGGAGAGCTGCTGTTGGTCAGTGTGGACAATACTGAGCTGGATGTAACAACAGGTCTGACTCAGTATAAGGCAACTATCTATGTTCTGACTGCGCACAAAATAAATGGCAGATGGGATGCCTTTCTGGAGCGCTTTGATTTATGCAATTGCTCCAAAAGAGCAACTCGCTTGACCTGATAAGCTTTCGGACTTCTTGTGCAAGGGGTGCACAAAAACCTTCCCTTTCCCCCTCTCTTACCTCCTTTTTTTTTTCTTACCTTCTTATCTCGGTGAAAAGGGAAGACTGGATTTTCAATCATTCCAAGATGGTAATGGTAAGGACACCATTCATTTATCACAGGGATGGGGAACTTTTGGCCCTCCAGATGTTGTTGGACTATAGCTCCTATCAACCCTGACCATTGGACATACCAGATGGGGCTGATGGGAGTTGGGATGTGGGATGTAGTCGTCCAGGGTTGTGGTGGGTCATAGACCCATTATTTCTTGGCAGCAGCATCACAGCCAGGTCCCTATGTGCAAGCCAATCAGCATGAAAGGAGAGCATGTTAGCCACTGAGAAGGGTCCTTGTCCTCTCATACTGACTGGAGTCAATCAGAGTGAAAGGAGGTGAGAGCCCCTGAGAAGACTCTTCTCAGTGGCTAACACACAGCCTCCTCTTTCATGGTGATTGTCTGCTAGGGATGTGTATTGTAGTTGAGTGTGGACTTGGAAGGCAAACGAGATAAAAGTGGGAAATGGTTGTTTCTGTGAGGGGGTATGGTGTGGCTATCATGACTGGATCCTGCACTTCTGAATTTGCCACTACACTACTGGCTGGAGTCCAGCAACATCTGGATGGCCCAGACTAGATTGATCAGAAGTCTCTTTTCTCCAGAACGTTTTCTACCAGCACAAGGGACTTTGAGTTCTAATTTTAGTCATTATTCTGCTTCTTCATCTAAACCAGCCTTCTCTAACCTGACGCCCTTCAAACACAACTCCGAGCGACCAGCATGGCCGATGGCCAGGGAGGACGGGAGTCATAGTTCAGCAACTTCTGGAAGGCACTGGGTTGGGGAAGGCTGGTGGAAATTATTATGATGTATAACAATACATAATAATCTAAACCACCTTTCCCAACCTGGCGCCCTCCAAATGTTGCATTTGTCATTATGTGTGGCAAATCTGAATGAATTTGTGATGAAGGGTGTGGGTGGGCTCAAGAAGTTTATCCATTACCCTCCCCGATCTGTCCTGATTCCTGACTCAGTTGCATCAGCACCATCACACTTAAAGCACATTTAAAGCACAAGAAAGTTTATTTGAAAACTGTTTTTCGAAGTTTTAATTGTATTGTTTTGATTGATGCGTTTGTCGCCCTGGGCTCCTTTTGGGGAGGAAAGGCAGGACATAATTTGAATAAATAAACAAAAGCAACATAGGGACTGCCATAGTGAGCTCCTGTGCTTCAAAATCTACCTCTGCACCACTGAGGTCAAGCTACTGCTAAAGGCAGAGGAGCAACGTTAAGTGAAGACGTTGGCAACCCTTCCAGGACATTGAGGCTCTGGGTTTGAAATCCCAAGCAGCTGGTTCTGAAGCGGGGAAAAGGTTTGGAATGGAGGAAGGTGCCTCTGCAGCGACAGGAGCTGCTACCATGCCAAAGTTTATGGCGTGGCATGCGGTGACATGCCTTGAGCAGGTAGGCGTGTTTGGGAATTATATTTGTGTGTGTGTCCGTGTGTCCCTGGAGCAATATGTGGTATTCAGTTTTTCAAAACAACATGTACAGACAAACATGACCAGGTGTGATAGGTGCGGCATAAGAAACGTCAGAAGAGCCTGGCTTTGGGATCAGGCCAGCATCACAATGGCCAACCAGATGCTCCCATGGGAGTGCAAGAGGAGCGCAGCAACACTCTCGCTCCAGCAGCTGGCATTCAGGGGCCTCCAACAGTAGAGGGAGGACGTAGCCATCAGGGCTGCAGCCATTGGCTCGGACCAGAGTAGAGGGGCATTCAGATCCTTCTTTGGCCCTTGGTGGCTTTTAAGTCGGAGAGCAGCTCGACCTGCCCGCTCAGCCAGCCCCAAGGATGCAACAGTCGTGCCGCTGTTAAAGGCGGAAGAGCAGGGGCCGATAAAAAAAGTTGGCAGCCCCGTGGGGCCCAGCATTTTGTATAGCAATGGTTTGCACTGAACTTGCATCAGGGAGTCTGAGCAAGGTCAGGACGACATGGAGGAGCCATCAGCTGGATCTTCCCTCACCTCTCCCAGCATCCCACCTCTTTACACTCCCAATATTGGGGGGGATCAGAGGGCAGAGTCTGGCCAGCCCCCTCCACCACCTTACCTGACTCTCCATCACCAGAACCCCATTGGAGAGCCTGTGTGGTGTAATGGTGACAGTGTTGGACTAGGACCTGGGAGACCAGGGTTCAAATTCCCCCTCAGCCGTGAAGCTCACTGGGTGACCTTGGGCCAGTCACTGTTTCTCTCTTGGCCCCGCCTACCTCACAGGGTTGTTGTGAGGATGAAATGGAGAGGGAGAGAGCCGTGCACACCAGCTTGAAATCCGGGAGCAAAGGGACTTCCGGGAAGGGTGACTTCGCTTGTGCCTGCTTTTGAGACGGGCTCCCGCCTCAAAAGAAGCTTATTCAGATATAAATCAGTCAGAACATTTTTTTTTGACTGATGAAATTTCTCCCGGGCAGGGAGAAACGTAGAGATCAACCTCAAAAGCCTGTTTTTGTTGGGAGGACTGGATTTCATTAATTTATGAGAAAAGGTCCAGCCAGCAATGCCGGACGGACTTCCGAACAAGCTCTATCTGATTAATGCGATACGTTTATCTTTTCTTCAAAGAGAAAACGGACTAACAGGCAAGCACCCTTCTTTCTATTATTTTTTTTACTTGGTTTAAATTGTTGCAGCAAAAAGAGATTTGTCAAATGAATCAGCTTTAAAGAACTTCTGGGTGAGCTATAACTCTTCTCTGTTATTCACGAAATTAACAGCTTATCTCTGTTTCTATTGCAAAAAGCTGTCCTGGAAGTGCATTCTAAAGATATAAACAGAAGAGGGATTTCTATTCCGAGGAACATTATATTGTCTGGGACTATTCTCTTTTTGGTCTATTTTATTTTGACGAATCTGCTTCTTCACGACGCCACTAACTGTTTTGATGCTGGGAACTAAATTTGTTTTGTGTTCTTGAACATAGAGAGATAAGGCAGGCTGCTCTGTTTATACTGTGATGTCATCAAGCCTGGAATATTAACCCAATTGTTGCTGAAATAAGAAGTGGTTCTTCTTTATTTTTGTTTTGTTTTGTTTTCGTGGTTTTAAAAATGGCAATCAAGAAAGTGGCTGAGAATCTGGAAGTAATTATGTTTCAGAAAATAATGGATGAGATTGAGATAACGAAACAAACCCTGCGACAGGGCAGTAAGGAGCTGAAAATTGAACTGAGCAAAATGACGCAGGAGCTTAAAGAAATAGGGGATCCTGTGAGAGAGGAGAATGAGATCAAAGATGAGAAAAGAAAAAATAAAGGGAAGATACAAGCCCTGGAGATTGGAACAAATGTGGAATTGGAAAAAGATCTGGAGTTTATGGATATTAGAAATAAAATCTACTGTTTGGAATTTAACGTTATCTCTGAAGAAATTAATGAAGATATTAGAGATAAAGTTATCAATGGCTTGGATAATCTTCTGGACTGGAATGACGTGATGGAGCTTGATATAGAGAAAATCTATGGAATTAACTGCAGCCATGTGACAATGGAAAAACTCTCAAGAGATGAGCCAGTGCATTTTGTAAAAAAGAAGAACACAGATATGACTTTACAACAATATTTCAGCAACTTATTCAGAATTGATGGCAAGAAAATATTTGGGATAGAGGAAATTCCCATCAGACTCTTATTATATGACTATGGCTATGACAGCAAGATTATTATGGAATACTGATAATGGAAGATTGGACACTGAAATTACTGGACTTAACAGGACTATTGAAGATGGAATTAATATGGATAATGGAATAATGGCTATTGAAATTATTGGACCTAACAGATTTTGATGAGATGGATTAATCGATATGTTTATTTGGACTATGGTTATGACAATAAGATTATTATTATTATTAACGAGATGGATTAATCGACATGTTTATTTGGAGAAAAATTGATAGATATATTTCTTAAAGAATTGAAACCTCTCTTTGACTTTTTGTGGAAAGAATAAAGTAATGTTTATGAGATTTGATGATTAATTAAGATAACTACTGGAGGAAAGTGATTTTATAATATAATTTAAGAGACAGGATTGTTATATATTGTAGACCTACAACTGATTTGATCTGTGACAAATGGGAAGTCAACATTTTATTTTTTTGTTTAATCATTTTTGTTTTGTTTTGTTTTCTGTCTTTGAATGTTTTATGATTTTGTTTTGTATGTTTTATGAAAATTTGAATAAAAATTATTGTAAAAAAAAAAAAGAAATCCGGGAGGAAAGGCAGGATATAAACGGAATAATTTTCTATCCTCTCCATAACTCCTATCCGAAACTCTGCAAGATAATGGATGGTATTCAATGCTCGTTCTATTCAGAGTAGACTCTATTAAAGTTCATAAACATAACTAACTTAGGGTCATTCATTTGAATGGGTCTATGCTGAGTAGGACATAGTTGAATACAGCCTAATTTATATATACATACATAAATATATATACATATACATAAATACATTATATATACATAAATGCATATATACATATATATATATATATATATAATACACTTATATAATATCCTTAACATTGCTCTGTTGATTACTTGTTTAAAGCATTGTTATTAAAAATTTTATTGAATTTTCCAAAAATAAACAAAAAACCCTAGCCAAACAATACAAAATAAATCACAGAATCATAGAATCATAGAGTTGGAAGGGACCTATAAGGCCATCAAGTCCAACCCTCACACAAACCAGTGTGATGTACTGGTTAGTGTGTTGGACTGTGGCCTGGAAGACCAGGGTTCAAATCCCCGCGTGGCCATGAAAGTGACCTTGGCCCAGTCACTGTCAGCCTAACCTGCCTCACAGGGTTGTTGTGAGGATAAAATCGGGAGGGGAGAATCATGTCTGTAGCGTATGCCACCTTGAACTCCTTGGAAGAAAGGTGGGATATAATATTATTATTATTATTAATAATAATAATAATAATAATGTGATGATCCAGATCAACACACTTTTGCTGCCACTCTCCAGGCAAAATAGGCTCCCCAGTAGTTTATCGAGAAATTTGATTCCATCATCTGTGCCTTGAATCGAGATAAGGGGTTCTTATCCCACTAGCTGTCTTAATTTAGCTGAAGTGCTGTACCAGATGTTCTGTGTTAGCGTCACTGCTGCTTTGTGAATGGTTAATGCAACGATATTACATACATTTATACTCTTACCTAATTCTGTACCTCCTGCCTTTTTATTTATTTATTTCAGATGGCTCACTCGCTCTTCACCACAAGGTCCCAGGGCAGGTGACAACCAATAAAATATATAAATATATAAAACAGTCACAACAGTGAAAACAATCATTAAAACGGTTTAAAACAAAAACAGCTCCCTATATATATAACAGTCAAAAGGAAAAGTCCAAAAGTCACTCGGGCCACGCGCAAGTAATGATATCCTTTGGGTTACAGGAGTCCAGTCCATCTGGCAACCCTGCTGGAACATAGGACGCTCCTTATAACAAGTCAGACTATTGGCCCATCTACCTCAGTACTGCTTTCACTGACTGGCAGCAGTGTTTCAGGGTTTCAGACAGGGAGTCTCTCCTCGCCCTGCCTGCAGATGCCAGGAATTGAACCTTTTGCATGCAAAGCAGATTCTCAACCACAGAGCTACAATTGCCCCGTTTCTGATGAGCAGTGACTCATACAGAGTCACACTCCAAGGGTGTATCATCCTTGTCCTGCATCCTCAGTGACGGAGTGATCCAGCTACACTTGAGCCTCACACTGCCAGAGGAGGCCAATGGGAAGAGCTGGGAAAGGTGACCCCAGGAAGGGAGCACCTGCGCTTGTTGCAAGGGTTGCACTTTGCACAGAATATAATGATGGTGACTCATCTAGCAGAGCCAGAAGCAGCGAGCTTTGTAGAGGGAGGTTAATAGGAAGAGGAGTTGCTGATCAGATAGAACTGACTGGCCTGCCCAAAAGATAATCATCCCCAGGCCAGTTCCCAGATCAGGATTGCCTCTTTGTGAGGGTAGCGAGCTGCAAAAGATGGGGCTCCTGCAACTTTAATAGCAAGCTACCCCTGGTAAAATTCCCACTATTAAAGGTGCAGGAACCCTGTCCCAGTGGTGGAGAATCAGCCTCATGAGGATTGAGCATGCTCAATAGCCACAGAATGTTGAGTGAGGGCTAGAAGGAGTGAATTGACTTGCTGGTGGCCCTTACAGCTTATATAGTAGTCAAGAGGAGAGCAGGGTTGGCAGGCACCCTTAGCAGGTCCACTCTGACTCAGATGGGGGTGAGCAAACACTGCGATTTTTCCCCACAGTTCCCATTTGTCAGCGTCATTATCTTATGAAACTGTGCCATGTACAATGTAATGTGCCATGCACATTTGATGGATTTTATTATCGCACTGTGATCAACAAAAGAACTTAAGAGCCTGCTGGCTTTGGCCAATGCCTCACCTAGATTCTCACCATGGCCAACCAGATGCTATCTGCTGTCCATATTTTTATTATTATTTAACACTATCAACAATAACACTAAAAATCCATTCTAATACCACTAGTATAACAATAAATTATAACAATAACTGCTATCAACAATAGCTAAAATTATTATTAATAACAGAGGTAGAGCTTTTAATACTTGAGGAGTCCATTGCCCCTAAACACACCTGGAAAGCCAAACACACGCGGGTCCTGAGCCATCCAAATAGGAATAACTTTTATTATGGGAAAGTTAAAAAGCACGTGCTTAAATCTTCAGTATATTTAAACCGCATTGGACTCTTTAAAAAAACCCTCCAATTTTGGCTGCACCCGGTTGATCAGGAAAGCATTCTGCCCATGCTCAGAGGCACTCGTGGCTGTCTCTTATACCTATGTCTACACACACACCGCGCTCAGATTTTTAAAAACATTAATCAGTTCAAAAACGCTTTTTTAAACGCAGCTAAACGCATTCAAGGGCCTTCAAACGCTTCCAAGAGGGCGGGGCTCCAGCTGGGCGTGGCCTCCGCGGCGCCTATTCCCTTTTCCCCCGCCCCCTCCTTCCGCGCCCATTGGCTGTTTCCTCTCTCGGTCTTCCAGCATCCCAGAATGCCGCCGTTCCCGGAAGTGCCGCGAGTGAGCGCGGCGTCGCCGCCGTGGTGCAGGCCGGGATGGAGGAGGACGATCTGGACTTGGTTGAGGAGCTGGAGGCCGCCCTGCAGCTGGCGCCGGAGGTGCAGCTGGCTATCGAGCAGGTGAGGGGGAGCCGGGCTGGAGGCCGGGGGGGGGAGCGTGGCCCGGCCCTAAGCGCGTTGAGGGGCGCGGCTTTGAGAGAAGGGGCGTGGCTCGATCCTGAGGGGGCGGGGCCCTCGGAGAAGGGGCGGGGCGGTGTGTGCTAATTGCGCCTGTCTGGGCGGGGCCTATCTGAGAGGATTGCTCATTTTGGGGAGGGGGTGCCTGATGCTGGTTGCCCCCCCCAGGGTGGCTGTTAGCTGGGGGGGGGTGAATGCTGAAGAGAAAAAGAGGGGCTACTGCATGCCCCTTAGAGGTTGGGGGAGCCCAGATGGGGGCAGGGGCTGGTTGGGGGGGTCTGTTTAAGGATACCAGTGAGCTGGGTTTGGTTGAGGTGGGGGTGGTTGGGGGGAGGGTTGCCAATGGGAGCGGTCTGGGTAAGGGGAGCTCCTACTGGGAGAAAGATCTAAATTATTATTATTATTATTATTATTACTACTACTTGCCCTTTACCCGCAGGTCTCGGGGTGGTTTACAGCAGTTAAAAATTCAATATTCATTAAACAGAAATAAATCACGAGATATTTTGGGTCCTGAAAACATACATCTCAGGTGCCGAAGGTCAGGGTGAAGAGGTGACTCTTCAGCATTTGCCAGAAACTGTGCAGCGAAGGTGCCAGGCCCACCGCTGTGGGGAAGGAGTTCCACAACTTAGGGGCTGCCACAGAGACTGCCTTCCCCGCTCACCTCTGGCCAATTTTAGGGGGGGGTAGGAGGAAGAGGAGTGTGGGGTGCCCATAGGAAAGGGCTGGGGCCTGAGGGTGGGGCTCCAGGGTGCCAGTCTGGGGTGAATGGTTTCTTAGAAACCCATTTATTTCACAGGTTTGTAGACTGCTTCATGGTATAAAGCCGTCAAAGCGGTGTCCCAAGATGAAAACAGAATAAAGCACAAAATCCCAAGTTCTAAAAACTCATGGGGTTGTATCCAGTATTAGTCCTACTCAGAGGAGACCCATTGAAAATAGTGGACTGTGACTCATTTTTGCCCATTCGTTTTTATGGGTCTCCTCCAAGTAGGACTCAATTAGCTTCAGCCCAATCGAATCACGTCAGCCGACTCTGAAAAGGATTAAACCATCTTTACGGATTCTAGAAAGCAGTGAGACCAGTGGCAGTCCATAAATGCCTGGGCTGCCCTTTGGGGAATGCCGTCGGGGACAGAAACGACTTTGGTCGGGGCTGCCGTGAGCCTTTGGTGTGCGAAGGGGGTTGGGGGTGCCCGTGGAAGGGGTTGTTGATGGACAGAGGGGATCTGGGGGTGCGATCGTTGGGGTTGGGGGAGGGTGTCTGGAAGGGGAAGCGAACCGTGGGGTGCTAGCAGGGGTTTGTAGATCTTGGGAGGGGATGAGCTAATGCAGGAATCGAAAGGCGGGCCTGTAAGAGAGGGATGGGTGGTGGGGTGCAGCTCAGATACATGGAAAAAGAACAAATGTTATGCGCTCCCTTACACTGAGTCAGACCACAATTGTTTCTAACTCATGGTTGCTTACACCAACCGGCGGTGGCTCTCCAGGATTTCAGACAGGGGTCTCGGAGATGCCAGGGACAGCACTTGGGACCTTCTGCGAGTGGGTGCTCTGCCGCTCAGCTACCGCCTAATAAAAGCCCAACAAGATTCTAGTCCTCGTGGCTCTGGATTCAGGGCTGCTTTAAATAGGAGCCTAGGAAGCTGGCTCATACTGCATCAGACAGTTGGTCCGTGTAGCTCAATCCTTTCTACACCAACTGGCAGCAGGTCCCCGGGGTTTCAGATAGGGGTGGTCTCTCCCAGCCCTACCTGGAGACGCCGGGGATTAAGCCTGCCACGTGCTGCACACAAAGCAGATGCTCTACCACTGCGTTACAGTCCTCCTAAAATAAAACAAGATCCCAGTCCTCATGATTCTGAACTAAAGACTTATTTAAATAGGAACACAGGCCTCCCTCCCTATTGTCTGCACAGACTGGTCGCGGCTCTCCGGGATTTCAGGCATGGGACGTTCCCAGCCTTACCTGGCGATGCCATCGGAGACTGAACCTGGGACCTTCTGCATTCACATCAAGGGCTTTACCACCGAGCTGTTGTCCTTTCCTCCACTTGGCAGAGGGGCTGTCTGAGGGAGGCTAATTTTGTGCCTGTGGAAGGTTGTGAGGTGCTTGATAAGAAGGAGATGCAGATGGAGATGATGGTTGTGCAAATGCTACTTAGAGTAAGAGTCAGATGAAATGCCATCTGACGCTTGGGTTGCCAAGGCGGTGCCTGTGGGCGCCCCTGGGGCCCCCATAGGCTTTCCTTGGTGCCTGCACAGCCCTGGCCTCCCACCTCTTCCCACAGCTGAAATTAGGCTTGACAGATGATTTCACTAATAGAAAGCTTTTTTCTTCTTCAAGTCCAATGGCTGCACAGAGAGCAATTTCGGCGCACGTGTGGCATCCACAACAGAGTCTCTAGTTTGCAGATGCGCCCTCAAGCCCGAAAAGGTTATCAACCCCTGCCGTGATGGTTGTCGAATGAAAGATTTATGCACTCTGTGGCCTCGCTAAGGGAAGTCTCTGTGTGTGTCAGTGTGACCCTGTCTGTATTTATCAGTCAGATAAAGAGCGCAGAACTGAAAGAGGGCCAGGAGAGTTTAAAAAAAAAGGCCATTGAGCAAACATTGACTTGATGGACCTGTTGTCGGGCTGAGCCAGGTTCCATTGTAACTTCAGCGGGCGCCCTTCTCTTGAAGGGAACGGCTGCAGCTGGAAATTGCAGGCCATAAATTTCCGCGCTTGTTTTTTTGCTTAAAGGTGTTTCCCAGTCAAGATCCGCTGGACAGAGCCGACTTCAACGCCGTGGAATACATCAACACGCTTTTCCCGACTGAGCAAGTGGGTAGAGTCCTTTGTGCGTGGTGATGTGATTTGTGACATACAAGTTGTTATTTTTACCCCAGGGGAGGAGAGCCTGGCTGGGAGACCAGAGGCTGCGAGTTCAAATCCCCGCTCGTGCCTCCTGGGTGTCAAGAGCCAGCTAAAGATGACCCCCACAGCGAGTGGCTCAGGGGTGATGTGCCCTGCCACCTGTGCAGCCGTGGGCAAGCGGCATAGTCCCAAGGAGCCCAGTTGCGGACAAGGAAGGGGCTGGCTTGTGCAGCTGTGGCAAGCTGAGCAGGCCCTAGCCAGCTGGGGAGGACTAGCCTCAGAGGGAGGCAAGGGGAAACCCCCTCTGCATACCACTTACCATGAACATCCTATTCATAGGGTAGCCATAAGTCGGGATTGACTTGAAGACAGTCCATTTCCATTTTATTTTTCCCTTGCTTTTGATCTCTGTGGTTTGTCTCATCTTGCTCTGCCTCGTTTGTCCACTAGAGGTCACCGCTCCCATCCCATTGGGCCCGTTCAGCCTCCAAGAGGCAGAACTGTCTGTAATTGTTCCGGTTCTCCTCAAGACCACAGAACTGCTGGTTGTTCTATCAGCCAGCCCTTAGATCTCCAGGTGCTGCTTTTGAATGCCAGGTCGGTATATAATAAAACCTCCCTTGTCCATGATTTAATTGTGGATGAGGGTGCCGACCTGGCATGTATAACCGAGACCTGGGTGGGTGAGCAGGGAGGAGTTGCCCTCTCTCAGCTTTGCCCACCTGAGTATACGGTGCAGCACTATGGCAGATCTGAGGGCCGGGGAGGCGGGGTCGCTGTGGTCTATAGGAGTATTTTCTCTCTCACCAGGCATCCTGTCCAGATGACGACTGGTCTAGAGTGCCTCCACCTTGTACTGGGCCAAGGAGACAGACTGGGAATCTTGTTGGTGTACCGCCCACCTTGCTGCCCAACAGCTTCCCTAGCTGAGCTGACAGAGATAGTCTCGGAGGTGTTGTTGAGGTCCCCCAAACTTGTGGTGTTGGGGGATATCAACATTCATGCCGAGACTGTCTTATCTGGAGCGGCTCAGGACTTCATGGCCTCCATGACAACCATGGGGCTGTCTCAATTTGTTACTGGCCCAACGCATGTGTCGGGTCACACTCTTGATTTGATCTTCGCCACTGGTCATGGAGATGGTGATCTGGAGGTGGGGTATTTTTCATCTACTCCATTGTCATGGACAGATCACCGCCTGCTGAGTTTTAGACTTACAACGACTCTTTCCCTCTGCAAGGGTGGGGGACCTATTAAGTTGGTCCGCTCCCGGAGGCTTATGGATCCTATGGGTTTTCAGAGGGTTCTGGGAGTTTTTCCAGCTGATAGTACTGGCGCTCCTGTCGAGGCCTTGGTCGAACTGTGGAATACAGAGATGGCCCGGGCTATCGACACGATCGCTCCCGCGCGCCCTCTTCGATGCAGAGCTCATACAGCTCCGTGGTATACCCCGGAGCTGAGAGTGATGAAGCAAGAGAGAAGGAGGCTGGAGTGCAGATGGAGACGAACTCCAGACGGATGCAATTATGCTTTGGTAAGTGCCTCTACTGTCGTACATAAAAGTGGTAAGGGCGGCGAAGAAGTCCTACTTCGCTGCCTCTATCAAGACATCTCTCTGCCGCCCAGCAGAGCTTTTTAGGGTTGTACGAGGACTCTTACATTCTGGTCCTCAAGATACCATTGAAACATCTGAAGCTCGCTGTAACGACATTGCAGGGCACTTCCAAAATAAAATCGCATGCATCCGTAGGGACCTAGACTCTGATGTTACGACAGATGGATCCATTGAAGTGTCCAGAACACGGTCTTGTCTTTCATTATTGGATGAGTTTCAGTTGGTGCAGCTTGAGGAAGTGGACAAGGTGCTTGGAATGGTGCGGGCGACCACGTCTGCTCTAGATCCTTGTCCATCTTGGCTGGTCAAGGCTAGCAGGACTGGTACCACCGGCTGGGCCAAGGAAGTGATAAATGCCTCCTTGAGTGAGGGAGTAGTCCCTAGTAGCCTCAAGGAGGCAGTAGTGAGACCTCTTTTGAAGAAACCTTCCTTAGACCCAGATAACTTGAACAATTATAGACCGGTGGCAAATATCCCCTTTTTGGGCAAGGTTCTGGAGCGGGTGGTCGCCAATCAGCTCCAGGTGCTCTTGGATGAGACTGATTATCTGGATCCGTTTCAATCCGGTTTTAGGCCTGGTTTTGGCACTGAAACAGCCCTGGTCGCCCTGTATGATGACGTCTGTCGGGAGAGGGACAGAGGGAGTGTGACTCTGTTCATTCTCCTTGATCTCTCAGCGGCGTTTGATACCATCGACCATGGTATCCTTCTGGGGAGACTCGCGGAGTTGGGAGTTGGAGGCACTGCTTGGCAGTGGTTCCGCTCCTACTTGGCGGATCGTCGCCAGAAGGTAGTACTTGGGGAACATTGCTCGACACCTTGGACTCTCCATTGTGGAGTCCCTCAGGGGTCGGTTTTGTCCCCCATGCTTTTTAACATCTACATGCAGCCTCTGGGTGCCGTCATCAGGAGTTTTGGAGTGCGTTGCCACCAGTACGCTGATGACACGCAGCTCTATTTCTCCTTTTCATCTTCTACAGGTGAGTCTGTGGATGTGCTGAATCACTGCCTGACCGCGATAATGGACTGGATGAGAGCTAATAAACTGAGACTCAATCCAGACAAGACTGAGACACTGTTGGTGAGTGCCTCCCCTGCCCAGATGGTGGATGTTCACCCTGTTCTAGATGGGGTCACACTCCCCTTGAAGGAACAGGTTCGTAGTCTGGGAGTTCTTTTCGATCCTTCCTTGTCTCTTGAGGCGCAAGTGGCCTCGGTGGCAAGGAATGCGTTCTACCACCTTCGGTTGGTAGCCCAGCTACGCCCCTATCTGGACAGGGATGACCTCGCCTCAGTTGTTCATGCTCTGGTAACTTCTAGGCTGGATTACTGTAATGCGCTCCACGTAGGGCTGCCCTTGAAGACAGTTCGGAAGCTTCAGCTAGTGCAAAACGCAGCAGCCAGACTGCTGACGAGGACCAGCCGGTCAGCACATATAACACCTGTTCTGGCCCGTTTGCACTGGCTACCTATTTGTTTCCGAGCCAGATTCAAGGTGCTGGTTTTGACCTATAAAGCCTTACATGGCGTGGGACCGCAGTATCTTGTGGAACGCCTCTCCCGCTATGAACCTACCCGGTCACTTCGCTCAGCATCTAAGGCCCTCCTCCGGGTACCAACCCATCGAGAAGCCCGGAGGACAGTTACTCGATCTAGGGCCTTTTCTGTAGTGGCCCCCGAACTGTGGAACAGCCTCCCCGAAGAAGTATGCCTGGCGCCTACGCTTCTATCTTTTCGGCGCCAGGTTAAGACCTGGCTATGCTTCCAGGCATTTTAAGCGTTTATGTTATAATTTAAATTTTTTATTTTTTTCTTTAGTTGCTGCTTGCATTTATTGTTTGTTGTCTGATTTTATTGTTGATATTTTGTATTTTAACCTTTTTGTACACCGCCCAGAGAGCCACTCGCTATGGGTGGTCTATAAATGAAACAAATAAAAAAAAAAATAATAATAATTAAAAGGATTTTAGCTGCAGCAGATTTCAAGCCCGCAAGTCCCTTGCCCAATCATTTCTTTATTTTTCTGCTATGCATAATTATATTCCTAGGGGTATCTTACAAATGCAATGAAGCAATTGAAACATAAATACGAAAAGGGGGAGATATTCCACGCTAATTCTACTCAGAGGAGACCCGTTAACATTAATAAACGTGACAAAGGTTCATTCATTTTAATGGGTCTACTCTTGAGTAGGATCCACGGTTCTTGGGAGTTCAGTAGACATTACTCTCAAGTGTGCGCAGGACCTTTTGAGTGGTGGCTCCCCGTTTGTGGAATGCTCTCCCCAGTGAAGTGTGTCTGTTTCCCTCATTATTGACTTACAGGAGGAATTTAAAATCATTCCTGTTTACCCAGGCATTGGGTGGCTGAAGGGGGCGGCTGCCCCTGGCAACCTGGAGATTACTGGATGGAACGATGTCTTTATCTGTCACTGTTTTTAGAGTGTTTTGTCTCGAATTGTTTTTAGGTTACTCTGTTCTTGTTAATGTTAAAATGTTGCGTTGATGCGTTTGCCACCCTGGGCTCCTATAAATTCAATCAATTAAAATAAATAAAAGGGATTCTGTCGCGAATGGCTTTAATTGATGATCCCATGCCCCGGGGCATTCTGGGAACTGCAGTTGTGTTGAGAGGGAGAGCAGGCTGGAGTTCTGTGGTAAAGAATTCTGAGCAACTTCGTCTGGGCTGGGGAAATCCATTCCTCCCGACGTTGCTGGACTCTTAACTCCCATCATCCCTGACCACGCTCGTCTGCAGGGGCACAGGTTCCCTATACCTGACCTATCTACAGTTCCTGCAAACTTTGGGCCTGGTGTGTGTGTGTGTAATCCAGGACAGTTAAAGGTGGTATAAAACTGGTAATGGTTTTGCAGCGTAGACAATGAGCTTTGTGCCAGCGGGGCTGCGGACCTGGGACTTGAATTTGTACCCCGGAGATGACGTGTTCTGCTCAATGATGGTGAACAAGTACCAGTTTGGCGGATGCTGCATACCCAGTTTAAATGATGAAGGCCCATTCTCTTCTCTCTCTCCCTTCCCCGCCCCAATTCTTTATCTTGACAGTCTTTGGCAAACATTGACGATGTGGTGAATAAGATCAAGCTGAAAATAAGGCAAGTGGTGTTTTTTTATATATATAAAAGTTTATTTATTTATTATTACATTTATACCCCACCTTTTCGTCCAAGGAGCTCAAGGTGGCATACGTGCATCTTCCCCCCAATCTCCGTTTTATTCTCACAACAACCCGATGAGGTAGGTTAGGCCAAGAGGCAGTGACTGGCCCAAGGTCACCCAGGGAGCTTCATGGCCGAGCGGGGATTTGAACCGGGGTCTCCCAAAAGGTCCTAGTCTGACGCCCTAACCACTGCACCACACTGGCCGCTGTTGTTATCATTGGGGGCTGCTGAGGGTTGCGAAAGGTCCTCCCGTTCCTTTAGGGTGGAAGGTGACTAACCTTTGTTTGTCCCGAGGGCCACGTTCATTCTTAGCCAGCCTGCTGGGGAGCCGCATGCCAGCACTGACTATGGCCAACCGCCACTATGGCACCCACGCACTGGAAATGTCAAAGGTCAAACGCATGTGCAGGACGCAGAAACAGAGCCCCCCCCCCAAGACCTGTGCAAACGAGGAGGGGTTTATTGCCTTTTTCCCACTCACAAAATGATGGCTACTGACCAGGGGAGGGGGCTCCTTTGAAAACGAGGTGAGCTCGCCTTGAGCCGGGAGCAAATAGTTGCATCCAGCGCTGAACTGATTCAGAGCAGACCCATTGAAATAGTGGACGTGGCTATCTGTGCTCTATTAATTCCCCGTAATAGGTCTATTCTGAGTAAAAGTTTGGTTACGACCCGTCGTTTGTCCTTCGTTTAAACCTTTGTTTATTTGAAACTGTTTCTGAACCGCGTAACATTTTAAAGTAATCTCTCTGAAGCGGTATCCAAAAATAGGACATGCAAACAATAAAGTGGCAGAAAAGCCCATTCTTTTGATTTTAAATTATTTTAGCTGATTTGTTGCCTTCCTCCCTGGGTCCGCATAGCAAAGGGCTGGTAAGAAATCTCATAAACGGCAACGACAGCAGCAGAAATAACAGTAAAACAGGAATCCGGTAACAGCAGGGTTCAGTCTTGTGGGTTAGGGAATGCCTGGGCAAAAAGAAACGTCTTTGCAAGATGTCTGAAGCACAGGAACATAGAAAGCTGCCTGATAAGGAATCAAACCAATGGTCCATCTAGCTCAGAATTATCTGCAGTGATTGGCAGCAGCTCTTCAGCACAGCCTCTGCTACTGAGCATGAAGCAACTGGTGGATGATGCTTCCTGTGCGGCGCACTCTCTGTTGGTCTCTCTGGCTGCCTGCTTGCACCGTGGTTTACCTTCAGTAGTCCTGTCTGTTCTAGCCTTCTCTTCCTCCCCTGCCTCCGGGACGTTCGCAGACTGGCGCCATTGCTGATAGGCGTCGCGCGACAAGTGCAATTTCATCCTTTCCAGTGTCACTGTTGAAAGACCAAAACGAAAGCGAGCCTTTGCCTCTTAAAAGAGGGGGCTTCATTTCAATGCCCCATGGGGCTGGCGTGAAGTGCTGGACCATTTATTTCTAAATATTGAAATGGCCATAAGCATTCATTTAGTGGTCTCTTTGGCAATTTTTTAAAAAATTGTACAGCAGAGAATTCATGTTCAGGCTATCTTTCTGTTTTTTTCCCTCCCTCCCTTTCAGGCGTTTGGACGATAACATCCGGACCGTAGTGAGGGGGCAGACCAGTGTGGGACAGGATGGCCGCGAGGTATGAATTTCTGTTACATGCGTCCAAAATCATTCTCCTCTTGTGGCTGAATTTCTCCAGGGCCCTAGTTTGGGGTGGGGTGGGGAGTGTTGTAGGTGTTTCTGCCTTCCCCCTGCCCCCTTTGCTGATTTTCTCAACACCTGCCTCGATTTCATTTTAAAATAACGCAAGTGGGACCTAAAAAAAAACATTAACTGAATGGAGTATTCCTGTTCGGGGTGCCGGCCAGCCATGCCCTTTTCTACAGTATTCCATTGTCCTAATTCCCCCACCTTTCTTTCCATCAGCAGACGCTTGGGCATTGCATGGCCACTGAGCATGCTCAGTCCTCGTTAGGCTCTTTGAGGGAGGGGCTACCTTGCCGCTGGTGGTCTGTGGCCAACTTTGCTATCAAGAGGGATCAATGTAAGGAAAAACATGGAGGCAGGATTCTACCCCAGTTGCATTTGGACTCTGCTTTAGACGAGCCTGCTCTAATCGGGTGCTTCCCCCCCCCGATCAGAATTGGGGCACCGTCTTTAGCCCGAGGGCTGCGTTCTCTTCTGGGCAACCTTCCGGGGGCCACATGCTTTTGGTGGGCAGGGCCTGAGGCAGAAGCGGGCACAGCAATGAATATAAATGTTACCTTTGCCCAGCAGGCTTGTTTCCGCATCTAGGCTGCAAGAGGCACAGTGGGAGTTCAGGGGAACATTCCAGCCAGGTGGAAAACACTCAGGGAGGGTGCAAAGCAGGAGCAGTGAGGGGCGTGGCCTGGGGACAGTTCTGAGGGCCAGATAGGGAGGCTGGAGGGCCGCATTCAGGGTTGGGGAGGCTTGAGGTTTCCCACTGCTACTCGAGACGTTGCTGAACTCCCGTCTTCCCCCGGAATCGGCCGTGGTGGTTGGGAGTTGACGTCCAGCGGCACCAAGCTGGAGACGGCGATGTGTCTCTGCCCCCAAGATGCTTGCAAAAAAATCCAAGCAGAGGCTAACCAGAGTCATCCAGGGTTCTGAGCCAGGGCAGCCAATCTGATGCCATCATAAACTTTCTAGACTCTCAGCTCCCATCGTCCCTAAAATGTTGGCCTTGCTTGGCCGGGACTGCTGGGAGCTGGAGTCCGGCCACAACAACTGAAGGGACACAGATTACCCCCCCCCCCGCCAGTCCTATATTAAGGACTAGAGACTTGCACCTGTTCTCAGCCCTGTGTCCTTTACGATGGAGTTCAAGACAGTTTCCAACTCTTGGCAAGTTGAGCTGGGCTGGGTACCTGTCTTATACGCTTTGAAGGCACCACTAGAAACATTTCTAAAAAAAATCTTTTTTTTCTAATGAAGAGGGGGCAAGTGTGTGTGTGTGGTGTGTGTGGTCATGCGACCTCGACTGACTCACAGTTCCCCGCCACAAAGCTCTGCTGAACAGGCGTCTGTTTTGGAAGTACAGAGCCGGCAAAAATGCCAGGAATGTCCCGGCTCCTGTAGTTAATAGGTCAGCGCGGAAGGGATCAGAGAGCAGGTTGGATTGCACAGGAAAAAGCTCTTGAATGGCATTTTCGGTCAACGGCAGAATTTTTGCCTTCGCTGCTCTCTCCCCGCAGGAAAGCCAGATGAAAAGGAAACCCTGGCGGAATAATTGCTATTCCTTCTCTCTCTCTCCCCCCTCCGGACCGCTTTTTCCCCAGGGGGGGCGAAGGGGAGAATAGATTGCCTGTCTGTGATAATAGCATAATTAATAACGCCTCGTAGGGCTGAAAGCCTCGATTAACACACGCACTCGCACCCCCGTGGCAAGTTCTGGCCTCCCTCCCTCACCCCCGCGTTTGAAATGAAGGGAGCCTTTGTTCGCTGTTGACAATTATGGAAGCTTAGATTTTTTTTAAAAAAAAAGAGAGAGTAAGAGGCATCCGTTCCCCCCATCACCAATTCTCCATTCAGTCCTGCCAGAGGCCAGTGTTGTCTACATTGACCGGCAGTGCCTCCCCAGGGTTTCTGGGGGAAAGAGAACGTAAGAGAAGCCCTGCAGTTGAACCAGACCAGAGGAGGCACATCTATAACAACCATTCCTCGGGTGGTTTGCAGAAGCGTGGGTCGGTGGGAGGCATCTGAGCCAAGAGGAGTTTCAACATAAGGAGAGCCTGCTAGATCTGGCCGATAGCCCATCTAGCCCAGCATCCTGTTCCCACAGCGGCCAACCAGATGCCCCAACAGGAAGCCCGCAAGCAGGGCCTCCTGAGCGGAGCACCACCTCCTCTCCCCACCTGCGGTTCCCAGCAACTGGCATTCAGAGGCACACTGTCTCTGACAGTGGAGGTAGAACATGGCCAACATGACTAGTAGCCACAGGTAGCCTTATCCTCCGTGAATGTGCCCAGTCCCCCTTTAAAGCCGTTGAAGTTGGTGGCCGCCGCTGCGTCTTGTGGGCCGAGTGCGGATGCTGCTTATTTTCAGGGAACGGGTGCTGAGTTAACAGGTTGGCAAAGAAGGGTCGCGGGTCCGTGAGGAGAGCACCTCCTTTTCCCGCAGAAGGTCCAAACCGCTAATGGCATCTCTCGGTCCTGGAGAGCTGCTGCCAGCCCGTGTAGGCGACAGCAAGCTAGATGGGGAATATGGAACCAGATGGTCCGGCTCTGGATGAGGCGCCTTCTGCGTCCCCTCCCTTGCGGCGGTTGGATAGTACCAGTTTAAAACGAGAGCCCAGTGACTGTTGCTGTATAACGCAGGATCCTTGCCGTGACTTTGAGCCTGTAGAAAAGGCTTAAAACAGCCTCGCGTCTTCTGGCTTCCTTATTTTCTGGGTGCGCTTCTTTTTTTAAAAAAAATGGAGCTTTGTTTTGTCTTGCACAAAATCTGCAGCTGATTTTTTGTTTTGTTTTTAAGCTGCATCACTTAATGATTCCTTTATGGGGAGGAAGCGGCGGCTAGGCATTCCTCCGCAGGGCGTAGCGCGGCTTTTTTCTTCCGGAGTTCCAGACGGCGGCTATTTCTGATTCCTGGGCCAGAGCCCAGAGAGCAGATCCTGGCTGCTGCTTTGGCTGGCTCTTGCCAACGCAGGAGATGTTCTCCCCTCCGGCTTTTCTCAGTTCCTTTTCCCCCAGTCTAGGATTCCTCGTCAGTTTGGCCCGGCAACATGTGTAGACTTTTCGCCCGCTTGCATAACGTTAGAACTCAGTGAAGCTGAATGTTGGAAGACTCAGGACGGACGTAGGGGATTTGCTCCCCCGAGAGGCGGTGGTGGCCACCAACTTGGATGGCTTTAAAGGAGGGTTAGACCATTTCAGGGAGGAGAAGGCTGCCGTCGGTTTCCAGCCACAGTGGCTGGGTTCTCTCTCTGCTGTCGGAGGCAGCATGCTTCCGAACACGAGTAGCTGGGAATCGCAAGTGGGGAGAGAGGCCGTTGGCGCTGAGGTCCAGCTTTCCGTCGGAGCGTCTGGTTGGCCACTGTGAGAATGGGATGCTAGACCAGGTGGGGTCCCTTTGGCGAGATCCTGCAGGGCTCTTGAGTGCTGCATATACTCAGCGTGGAGGAAAATGTATCCACGGTGGCTTAACTGTCGAAGCAACAGCAGCCTAGATCGACACTGGACTTCAGCCTCTTGCCGCCAACAGAAATCGGAGGAATTGCCCCAAAGGGAGAGTTTGTCCGTAACGGATAAGCTGAGGTTTCTTTTCTCTCATCCCTGCCCCAAGCTTTTCCCCAGAACTTGCCTGCTCTACGCCAGGGAGGAGCCTTGACAACAATCCCCACCCCACTTGAACAATCTAAACGTAAAAGTTGCCTTGCGATTTATTCCACACAGGGCCCAGAATCCCCGGGCTAGATTTCATCTAACCACAACCTGCGTACAGACAACGGCAGCCTCTACGGCAGGTGTGGGGAACTTTGCCCTCTCCCCTCCAGGTGTTGCTGAACTACACCTCCCATCACCCCTTGCTTGCTGGGGCTGATGGGAGTTGTAGTTCAGCAAAGCCGGAAAGCCAGCAGTCCCCCACACCTGCTCTAGGGAGTCACTCGACAGATATTCAAGCCGAGGAGAGCCAAAGCAGAGCCATTTTGTATTTCTGCTTTGCTGACCTTGCGCCAGTGATTCCCCCCCCCACCTCCGTCCTGAACCTAGCCTACTAGACAGGGTTGTCGTCTGTGTTTTATGCACAGGGCGTGTGTGGAATGGAACAACTGCAGGTTTATTGTGCCGTGGGCTCCATTTGCCATGAGGAGTCCATTCTCCTTCCTTGAACCAGCTGTTTCCTGTTTGTTTTTTTAAAAATACTTTCCCCCACTATGAATGCCGATTTTAACATTGTATTTTTTACATTATTGTAACTCGTCCCGGGTCCTTATGGTGAAGAGTGGGTAAGAAATCTAATTAATAATGATGATTGATGATTACGATAATAATAATAACCGAGTTCTGTGTCACCTTAAAGGTCTAGCAACTTTTACTCTGACGTAAACTTTCATAGGCCCAATTTCAACAGACGTGCAAAGTGTTGGTCCAGTGTTGGCAGATCACACCCTTTTCGATTCTTTCTCACCTTAGTGCAGGCGCTGAGCTCTTCGCTCTTGCTGCGACAGCCCTGCGCGCCTACCCTTCTGGCCTTTCCCCTGCCCTCCAGGAGGACTAGAGGCTTATTTCTGGTGTAGAATTCCAGAGGTGGGATCTCCCAGGCCAGAGGAGTTTGAGCTCTTGCTGTCTCGCTCAAAAGAAGTTGGTCTCTGTATAATTTCTCTTGAAGATGTGCATCGAGTGTTTTATCTTCCCTGACTTCCTCCCTGCAGGCACTTGAAGAAGCCCAGAAGGCCATTCAGCAGCTCTTCGGGAAGATTAAAGACATCAAAGACAAGGCAGAGAAATCGGAACAGATGGTGAGTGACAAGTTTGTTGTTGTTTGTCCCTAACTCTTAAGCAGTCCTTCCCCCCCTCCCTCTGCCTTTATCCTGCTCCTTTGACGCGCAGTCTTATAGAACAGGGATGACCTGTGTGCGGCCCCTAAAGCAGCTTTGCCTGGCCCCCGGTGGTTTTTTAAAAAAAGAGGAGAAAATGTTGTTCCAAACGTCACGGGCAAGGAAACGAAGCAATGGGTCTTTCAGCGTGCGTTGCCTTGCTAGCTGCTCTCCCTGCGAGCGTGCCTTCCTGCCTCAAAAGGGAAGGGCTGTATCCGAAGCAGAACGAGCTAGCGGACCCTCTGGAGCAATTTTTGCACGGGAGGAGGAGAGGGAAGCGACGTCCCATTGCGCAAGTGGAACTCCGCTCACGGAAAGTTGGATCTTACTAGGCGTTCACCCAAAAGGGAAACTGGCCCTTCGTTTAGCCTCTAAACCAAATCCCATAAGCCGAGTTGCATGTGCGGGTTCTCTGTGTTGATTTGCCGTTTCTTGAATTCTTCGCTTGTCTGTTGGGTGCACCTGCTTTATTTTAAAATCTTGCGGACAGGTCAAGGAAATCACACGTGACATCAAGCAGCTGGACCATGCCAAGCGCCACCTGACCACCTCCATCACGACACTTAACCACCTCCACATGCTCGCCGGCGGAGTGGATTCCCTGGAGTAAGCGATGGGGGGAGCACGGGCGTGTCATGATTCTGTGGGAACATGGGGGATGGACGGACTACAGAATGGGGAACTGGATGCAGAATTTAGCTTCCTAAAAAAAAACCCAGTCTTGTTTTAAAGAAATAGAGATAAAGTAAGCTTCTAGTCCTCAGGACTTTGAAGATGTGCTTTCAAAGTGTCTGGGCAGCAAAATCCCTAAAACTGGGAAGGTGTATGATTATAGAACTTCAGCGGTTGAGGGTGGCCAGGGTCCCAACCTTTTAATTAGCAAAACCAGAATTAATTGTGCAAATTTGTGCAACATGCACAATGCACCCAGGCTGCAGGATTTAGATGGCTTGGGTGAAGAATTTCATTTCTTTTTTTATTACTAGCTCGCCCTGGTTCCATGCAGTTATTTTAGACAGTTCTTGAGTGCTCTTGCTGTTTGCAGGAAAGCAGGTTAGAAGACTTTGAAATAAATACAGAGCTGCCTCAGATGAGCTCCCTGACTGGTGGCCTTGCTGACTGGGGCTGATCTGGGTCGGAGTCCAGCTGACAGGAGTCGGGGCAGCAGGTTCCCCCTTGGGGAAGGGCCATAGCTCAATGGTAGAGCCCCTGCTTTGCACCTAGAAGGTTCCGGGTTCAACCCCCGGCATCTCCAGTTAGGGATGGGAATGTCCCCGTGCCGGAAACCCTGGTGAGCTGCTCCCCATTGCTATAGACCAGGGGTGAGGATCCTTTTTTCAACCTGAGGGCCACATTCTCTCCTGAGCAACCTTCTGGGGGCCACGTGCACTAGCATGTGGTGGGCAGGGACAGAGGCAAAAGCGGGTGAAGAAACACATTAATACTTTTTTTACCCGGGATGGCGTGTGGCCTGGGAGAGTCCCGAGGGCCACAGAGAGAGGTCTGGAGGGCCGCATTTGGTATCGCGGGCCTGAGGTCTAGAGTAGACAATACTGAGCTTAACGGTCTCGCTTGGTCCAAGGCAACTTCAGTCGCTCCGATGTCAGCGGGGCAATAGAATCCACTCCGGGTTTTAGAGTAGCTTTCTAAGGTGTTGAACGCCTTGGACAGCTCTTTGGAAGTCCAGGCTAAAACTCAGAGTGGATTCCACCGCCCCGCTGACATCGGTGCCACCAGCTTCCTGCGTTCCTAGCCCTGATTTCACCTCCGGCTTCTTTCTGGAAGCTGCCTCACTAACTTTCCCTCCCCCCCCCCACCCCCAATCTATAGGGCCATGACTAGGAAGCGACAGTACGGCGAAGTGGCCAACCTCCTACAAGGTGTCGTGAACGTGCTGGAGCACTTCAGCAAGTACCTGGGGATCCCGCAAATCCGCCAGCTTTCGGAAAGGTAATGGGGTGGACTCTCCCCTGAGAGCCCGGGGCGGGGGGAGGGGAAGGGACCAGAAACAGAGCAGCCAATCAGTAATCGTATATTTATATATTTACATATAAATATATTGATATATTTAGACCATTTCTACGCTGCTTATCTTTAAACAAAACTGTTAAGTGGTTTGCAACTTGAGTTAAAAACATCTTAACCTCTCCAAAGGATTTCTACAAAACACAGTGAACAGCTACAGAGAGCATCCACTGTAGCATCAAAGTGATCACTGCACATAAAAATCAGCTACAAAAATACAAGAAACATTCATAATGTTTCATAAAAGACCGTCTTATCCCTTATATACCCAGTCGATTTTATCGGGAGGTCCGTTCAGCAAAATATAGGAAGCGGACCTTTAGTGTGGTGGCCCCGACCCTGTGGAATTCACTCCCCTTAAATATTAGACAGGCACCATCTCTGTTATCTTTTCAGAGCCTATTGAAGACCTTCCTCTTTCAACAAGCCTTTTAAGTAGAGACCTTATCCCAGTCTGCGTCTGTGTTGGAACTGCTTTTTAATATGCCTTTAAACCTTTTTTTTTTTTTTAAGTTTTTTAACCTTTTTTTTTAAGATGTCTTCAGAGCTTTTTTAAAGAATGATTTTAAAGTTGTTTTGTTTTAATGTATTTTAAAGTCTGTTTTTATGATGTTTTTGTTTGCCACCCTGTGCTCCTGCTGGAAGGGCGGGATATAAATCAAATAATAAATAAATAAAATGAAATAATAAACGAGCAAGCAACTGAACAAAATATTCCCTAGACATCAGAAAATAAAATTACGAACAGTGACCGAGTTAAAAAATATAAATAATGTGATACAGATGACCAGGCAGTCTTTTTGCATAACAGCAGAGCAAATGTCCCTGTATTGGTCTAGCTGGAGCCCGTTCAGAGAGGCAGAAGTAGTGCATGGTATAGTCTGGGAAGAGCTGTACCACTTAAGGCTGCAGAGTTGTGGCGGGTTTCCCTGTTGGGAGTCTGTTCTCTATTTTTGTTTTAACAAAGCAGCTCCTCTCCACGCATGAAACCCTAGCCTGTCAAGCAAATCAACCTTTTAATGTCACTTCACCCTGACATGCTTGCTTTTTACATGCAGGGAGTCGTGGTTTTGCTTTTAATAATGTAAGGGTATCGTACAAAGAGAACCTTTTAGCAGAGAGGACTGTCACATGCTAGCAAAACAGGAGTCCAGTGTTCCTTTAATTCTTAACTTTAAGCATCTTCCTTTTAAGGGGTGCTCTGGTTAAAGGACTGCCAGACTTGCTTCTCGATAGATTCCCTTAAGCTCGACACTGCAGTTTTCCCCAGCTGTGCAGACATTTCATTCTCCATCTAGTTTTGCTTCTGCAAACCCGGGAACAACGCTTTGCGCAAAGCCTGCGGCTGGTGACCTGAGCGCTGATGTTATTTCCGTCTTGGTTTTGGGGGCAGGGTGAAGGCCGCCCAGAACGAGCTGGGGCAGCAGATCCTGGCGGACTTTGAGGAAGTGTTCCCTTCTCAAGGCACAAAGGTAAGAAAACGATGGTAAATCCGGGTCTCTCCCTTGCTCTCAGAGGTCACTCCAGGGAAATAAGCTGGAGGTCTGATCCTCCCCTCACGTCTTATTCTGCAGCAACAACAGATTACGGGATATCTAGTCCACTTTTGCAGAAAGCGTTGCCAACGGAGGAGGGGTGCATTTGTATGGGAGAAATAGTTGTCCAGAAGGGCGGCACTTAACCCTTTCCCCTCCCGCCACCTGCAAGCCCTCCCCACGTCTGCTTTTCACCATTTGACCAACAAATGCCTTTGGAGAAAAGGAGTGGCTGAGGAGGGAGTTAAGCATCGCTCCCAACGACTCTGCCATGTCTCCCCTATAAATGCTTCTTCTGTCTGCTCTCTCTTCACCCACTGTAACTTTGCACGTCGCTAGCAAATGCGGGATTGTGAATGTGTTTTTAAATGTTTTTAACGCTGTTTTGTTTTAATGTATTTTAAGATCTGTTTTTATGATGTTTTAAAGTGTTTTAGTGCTTTGTTTGCCGCCCTGGGCTCCTGCTGGGAGGAAGGGCGGGATACAAATTAAATAAATAAATAAACTTGCAGTCAGGCCCGACTGAGGCTGCTGTGGGTTGCCGTCCGAAAGGTCTGGAGGCCGAGCCAAGGACAGAGAGACAGGATGAGCGTGGCTGTTTGTCTCCCCTGAAATATTTGGCTGGTTTTCTGTTGTTGTTGATATCACTCATGTAGTTGCCAGTTGGCAATGATACCTGTATTGGTTTTCAAATTAAAACTTTTTTTTTTTTTTAGAAAGAACTCCTTTGAAAAGGTTCTGGATTATTTTCTTTTTTTAAAAAAAATAATCTTTTTTTAAATTGCGTTTTGGATTTGGTTTATATCAGCCTCCCCTCCCCCTGCTGACTTCCAGATGTAGTTAGATTTCCAGATCCTGTCCTGTATTTTTCAGGGATCCTCCCCGGAACCCTTTTTAAAGATTGGTATTAACACTGGCCACTTTCCATTCCTCAGGTATGGAGGTGGCTCTGAGGGACACGTTACATATTTGTGTTAGAAGATCAGCAATTTCACATTTGAGCTCTTGGAGAACTCTCGGGTGGCTGCCACCCGGACCCAGCGATTGGTCAGTTTTCATTTTGTCTATTAAGCCTAGAACTCCGTCTCTCGTTACCGCCATCTGCCTCAGAGTCTCTTCCTGCAAAGGTTAGTTCGGGCACAGTTTAGTTCCTGCCTTACGTCCTTTGCTGCGAAGACAGATGCAAAGAATTCATTCAGCTTCTTTGCGCGATGGCTTATGCTTGGCCTGAATGCATAGTTGCTGGGAATCACAAGTGGGGAGCAGTTGCCATTGCGCTCAGGTCCTGCTTGCGCTCAGGTCTTCCCTTTGGGGCATCTGGTTGGCCACTGTGAGAACAGGATGCTGGACTAGATGGGCCCCTTCTGGCCTGACCCTGCAGCCCAGGCTCTTCTGATGTTCTTAGGGATGACGAGTTGCAGTCCAAAATATCTGAAGGGCACAAGGTTGGGGAAGGAGGAAGTCTGGTTTATATCCATGCAACAAACTCAGCCATACCAAAACCAGAAAATGGCCAACTAAACCAAAAACACTAGTAGGTTGAGGAGAGACGAGGAGGAACGTAAATAAGATTCTGAGTTCTTTTTAAAAAATACAGTAATATCTCAGTTAACAAATGCTCCAGGAAAGAAGTTCCTTTTATCAAAGTCTTTTATGGAGGGGCGCACACTCTGGCATAGTCAGAATGTGGCTCCTTGCCTACTGGACTGTGGCTGCTGCAGGAAGCTCCCTCCTGCATGGCTGGAACGGCATTGCTTGCCAAGTAGTACAGGCACGTCCATAGTAAACAATGCTTTGGGTTCCCTGGAAGCGCTATTTACTGCAGACGAGCCTGCTCAAGTGTAGGGGAGGATGGCGGGGGTGGGGGGGGCGGCAGCTGCCCCTTGCCTGCCTGCTCGAGTGTATGGGGAGAAGAACTGCGCGCAGAGCTTAAGATTGCTATAAGCAAGATGCTCCATGATAAAAGAAAAAAGGCAAGGGAGGCATCCCTGGACACATTCTGGGAGAAGCCTTCAAGGGGGTCTGTATGCAAGGCTGACCTGAGCTAGTTGTTTCATTTCAGACATACGTATTGTTAGTTTTGAATAAAACGTTTGAGGAAATATGTTGAGCTGCTCTTCCTTTTTGTGGCGTAGGATCCTAGCCCTGTTCTTTCCATGTTATTCCTACCTCTGGTAGCAAAGATTCTGTTAAAGTAATAATGTCCAGGAACGCATGTACTTTGCTGACTGAGGTATTCCTGTGTATATATTTTTTCACATACGTACGATATTAATCCAGGAATACAAAAAGATGTTTATTTTAAGTAAGAACCTAAGAAGAGCCCTGAGGCTGCTGGATCAGGCCAAAGGGGGCCCATCTAGTTCAGCATCCTGTACTCACATTGGCCAACCAGATGCCCGAAAGGGAAGCCCCCAAGCAGGATCTGAGCGCAACAGCAACCCTCCCCTCCTGCAGTTTCAAGCAGCTGGTATTCAGAAACATCCTGCCTCTGACCATAGAGGGAGAACCTAGCCATCAAGCATAATAAATGGGAAATTATAGTACATATTGCTTTCTTGATCCACATAAAGTCTCTATATAGCCATTACAGGAGTGCATTCTAATGTGTGGATTGACATTTCCCTACACTTTTATTACACCAGCACATTGAAAACGCACTCCATTTTTTAAACAGAAAGATCGTAAGATTGTCTGCCTCCTCTGAAGCTCTCCTTATTTCCCCCCTGAGGGTGACATATGGTTACACAAGCAGCGGTTAATAAATTGATAACCGGTTCTTTATCACCTGGTACAATGTGGTCTTTCATATATCCCAAAAGTGTGACGGATCCATTGGAAGACACTTCCAATTGTTGCGTATTGGACGCTGGCGCGGGATAATAAATGATGGTGATATACAGTAGGGCCCCACTCATACGGCGGGTTACGTTCCAGACCCCCGCCGAAAAGCGAAACCCGCCAAAAAGTGGAACTCCGTCAAGAAAATAAAATAAAATAAAATGGCACCTGATGCCCGAAAAATGCCGTAAAAGTGGAACAAGTGCCGTATGAGCGGGGCCTTACTCTAATTGAAAGCCACCGTATTAGCAGAACGCCGAAAAGCGGGGCCCTACTGTACAAGATACCTTTTGGACTTGCCCCAAAATAAAGGAATTCTGAGTTCTTCAATCTCCCTGCCCTTCTTTTCGCCTGGCAGAAGGCTACGGCACACAGCAACATCCTCCGGGACGCCTGCTTAGTCGCCAATGTCTTGGACCCCAGGATCAAGCAGGAAATCATCAAGAAGTTCATCAAACAGCACCTCTCAGAGTACCTCGTCCTCTTCCAGGAAAACCAGGATGTAAGCTGGCACGTCTCCCTCTTTGCAGGCCCTTTTGGCTACTCCAGACAGGCCTGTTCTTTGCGGAAGGGGCCCAGCTCAGTGGCGGAGCGCCCGCCTTGCATGCAGCAGGTCCGGAGTCCAGCCCCTGATGGCATCTCTGGGTAGGGCTGGGAGAGACTCCCAGCCTGACATCCTGGAGAGCCGCTGCCAGTCAGGGTAGATGATACTGAGTTGGATGGGCCGTGGTTCCATAGGCCAAGGAGCTGCCGCCCATACCACCATCCCGACAGGCACATATACAAAAAAACACTGGGCAAGTTAGGATGCTTGGACTCTTCCCACGTGATGGGGTGCTGCCTTGCGTGGGCCAGGCCAGTGGAGGTTGGTCCGCTGTGGCTAGTAGGCACTGCCCCACCAATGGCAGTCTGCCCTCAGCCAGCCCCTGCCTGCCTTCCTGCTTACAACCAGTCCAGGGGCGTGCCAGCTCTTCCTCCTTAGTGTCCAGGTTGGCCTTGCAGAACTCAGCAGGGAAGAGGACGAGGGTGGGGACAGAACTAGGATGGGCTGGCTCCGCCCATCACTGGCTCTGGCTCCACCTCCTGTTGGGCCTTCTACCCCACCAGTTCCAATGGGCACCAGCCGCCCCTGGGCCAGGCAGCAAGTTGATGGAGCAGTACGCCAAGGCTTGAAGGAGACCGAGGTTCAGCAACCAGGTCTGGGGAACCTCTTTCAAGCCAAAGGCCCATTGCCTTGTGGCCAACCTTCTGGGGGCCGCATAGTGGGCAGGGGCCGGAGGCAAAAGCGATGGATGCAAGTTTTCCTTTTTGTGCGGTAATCCCAGCCAGTCAGAGGTTTCTACACAACATTCCTATATGCTCGCGTGCGCACACACCTCTCTCCATCGATGC
The DNA here is from genome assembly GCF_030035675.1 of Rhineura floridana. Classification (NCBI taxonomy): domain Eukaryota; kingdom Metazoa; phylum Chordata; class Lepidosauria; order Squamata; family Rhineuridae; genus Rhineura; species Rhineura floridana. Next base: position 17,060,911 of record NC_084500.1, on the reverse strand, counting down.
GAGCGAGAGGTGGTCGCACAGTTGAGGAGGGTGCAGACTAGGGAGGGCAAGGGGGTGCGGCCTGGCGGAGTCCTGGCAGCTAGATCGAGACAGCTACATTTGGGCTGAAGATTCCCCACCACTGAAGTAGCTCATTCTGGCTATGGATAACAAGATACGAGCTTGTGCTCTGAGCAAGCTTGGGAAATTTCCCACGGACAAGCCAGATATCAATCTGACTGTCCGGAGCCCTACAGAGATTTTAGTTTAGTTTATTCCAATCCCACCTTTAGATCCAAAAGGACCCCCAAGATTGTGTATTATTTTCCAAAGAGATGGGGTGCCCTTGCTCCTCAGTAATCTGCCCTCTCTACTCCCCCCGTCCTTGGAGGAGGGATGATCCTGAGGCCTTTCTTCCGCCTTGTTGGAGCTTGCAACTTTAGCCTTGGCAGATGATCTCTTGGTCCTTTCACTATCCTTGGCAGCTCAGTTCTCCAGCCTGTACAATGGGAATAAAACTTTCAGGGAGCTTGTAGTGTCTAGTTGCGAAATGCACATTGGGGGGTGGGGCTCGTCGGATATTAGGTCGGCCTTGATCGACTTGGCATTTCCGCTGTGTTGAGGAGACCAACAAAAAGATTAGTGATTGTTTTACACCTGTAAACCGCTTAGAAAACACCTTGGCGATTATGCGGCGTGTAAATGAATAAATAATAATCGAAATAACTTCTGACTCGACTGCTGTTGTTCCCTTCCAGGTGGCCTGGCTGGATAAAATTGACCGGCGCTACGCCTGGATCAAACGCCAGCTGGTAGATTACGAGGAGAAATACATTCCCATGTTCCCTCAGGAGTGGTGCATGACGGAGCGGATTTCAGTCGACTTCTGCCACATTACAAGGTACAAGAGGGCAGCGTGTGTCTGTGAGAGGCCCTTCTGTATCAATTTATAAAAGTAGTTATATACCATCCTCTCATAAAATATCAGCAGCAAAACAATCGTTGAAATGACTGATTTACTCGAGAAAAGGTTAAAATAGTTGCAACTCTCGGCATAAAAAAGCCTTCAAGGTACGCTCGAGGGTCAAAAGCGAGGGTGCCTGCCGAATCTCTGCTGGAAGAGCATTCCGTGGGGTGGGACCACTGACAGTAAATGCCCGGCTCCTGTGTGAGGAACGTAGGGGGCTGCCTCATACTGAGTTAGACTGTTGGTCCATCTAGCTTAGTGTAGTCTGCACTGGCTGGCAGTGGCTGTCCAGGGTTTCAGGCAGGGGACATTCACAGCCGTATCTGGAGATGCCAGGGATGGAACCCAGGAGGTTTTGCTATTATAAAGCCGTTGATTTATTTGAGGGATTTATGCCCTCTTCATCAGGTTCTAGGGCAGCTTACAGAACATAAAAATTGCAGTTAAACTTTAAAACAACAACAGACAAACACCACAAGATAAAAGAGAGGAATAAAAGCAAAACATGAAGCCTTGTAAAAGCAGTGACCGTATGATTATTTTTTTAAAAAAACAAGAGTAATTGTCTTGTGTCTGAAAAATATCTGGGCAGGTGTGAGGCCTTATCCTTTTCTCTCCCACGCCACCCCCCCCAAAAGGACGGAGCTTGCAAAGATCATGTGCACGCGGGCGAAGGAAATTGAGGTCAAGCTCCTTCTGTTCGCCATCCAGAGGACGACCAACTTCGAAGGGCTGCTGGCCAAGCGCTTCTCGGGCTGCACCCTCTCCGACACGGTGGTGGTGAGTATTGCTTCGTACGGTGTTCTAGGGCCAGGAACCTCACGTGCGTTCGCTTGGCTTGTTCGCTCCTGGGTGAACGGACTCCCGGGAAAGAGCACTCCTTCAGTTGGCCGGCAGAGGTTGACATAAAGCCCACCGGCCTGCACTCATGGGAGCCAGTGATCAAGGAACTGGAAATGCAGCCATCCCAAAGCGTCCTCATCCTCTGAAATCCCCTTCCTTTTAACAGAAGAAGGCTGAGCCGCCCCCTCCCAACACCAACCCCTTCTTGGAGGACGAATCTGTGCTGGACACGGGCGAAACTACGTTGGAAAAGGCTGACATCGACAGAGTAAGTCTTCCAGCCTCTGAGATTTTGGCAGGTATCGCCTGCACGTTTTCAAGCCGATCTTCCCACCCGAAAGGGCTGGATGCTTACACTCTCTCTTTTAAATAGAAGTTCTTGTGTAGCGAAGGGTCGTTCCCATCAACTCGTATCCGATCATTAGGAACAGAGGAAGTTTGGGGACCCATGTGAGATTTTGACTACAGGAAGCTGCTTTATACAGTAGGGCCCTGCTTACCGGCGTTCCGTTTTGTGGTGTTCCGCTGATGCGGCGGCTTTCAATTAGGGGAAATTCCCCGTTTTAAAGCTGCTTTTGCGGCATTTTGCAGCATTTTCACGCGATGCGGCCCATTATAGTCAATGGGTTCCGCTTTACGGCAATTTCCGCTTTACGGCGGGGGCCTGGTCCCTAACCCGCCGTATAAGCGGGGCCCTACTGTACTGAGTCAGGCCGTTGGGTCCATCTAGCTCCTTGTTGCATACACTGAGTGACGGCAGCAGCTCCCCAGCGTTTCAGACAGCCCTGCCTGCAGAAGCCTGGGGCCTTCTGCATGCAAGGCGGTCCCTCCCTTCTGTGGCCATATTTCATGCTCATTCTGCACTCTTGCAGGACTGAAGCAAACACACAGCCGTGAGTATTGTCTCCTCTGACTGGCAGCAGCTCTTTAGGGTCCCAGGCAAAGGCTCCTCCCTGGCAAAGGTTCCTTTAACTGGAGATAGCAGGGATTGGACCTGCAGCTGGACCGCACAGCAGTGTCCTTAACCAGGACTGGCTTGGCCATTGCCTCCAGGCAGACCGGCAGCCGCTGTCCAGCATTTCAGGTGAGAGCCTTTCTTCAGGATTGACCGTGGGGCCTTCTGGGTGCAAAGCGGGTCCTTCTTCCCTCCGCTGTGCTCCTTCTGCGTTTTAAAGACAGACTATCAGCCAGGTGGAAGGGAATGTTGCAGATTGGTTGCTTCCGCCGTTTCGGTCCAGGGCAGGGAAGCGTCGTTTTTCTAACGGTTCAAAAGGCTCAACTTGAATGTACAAATAAGAATTAAAATCTCCCTCTGAAAGCTCCAGGCGGTTTTTGTTTTCCAGCCTAAAAAGCCGAAGGTTCCAGACAATCCGTTCCACAGCATCATCTCCAAGTGCTTTGAGCCTCATCTCTACGTCTACATTGAATCACAAGACAAGTGAGTCATGGAAATTTTCAGGTTACCTGCCTATAAAAAAACAAAACCAAACCAGAAATAGGTGTTGCTACATGTTGATTTTTCTACTCGGACTTCTCATTGGACTTTTAGAAACCTCAGTGAGCTGATTGACCGGTTTGTGGGGGACTTCAAAGCCCAAGGGCCCCCCAGGCCGAACGTGGACGAGGGCGGGGCTGTCCTGCCCAGTTGCGCAGACCTCTTCGTCTACTACAAGAAATGCATGGTCCAGTGTTCCCAGCTCAGCACTGGGGAGCCGATGATCGCCCTCACCACCATCTTCCAAAAATACCTCCGGGAATACGCCCGGAAGATCCTCTCGGGAAACCTGCCCAAGTGAGTTCTTAGCGACGTCGGCTGACATTTTGATTTTAGGCTTGACGAATGTTTCTGTAAGGGCTTTTGAGGGGTCGTTTTTTCCAAGGGCAAAAGAGAAGTAAAACCATCAATGGCAGCCATCAATGGGTCTGCTCTGAGTAGGGCTAACACTGGAGACATCCCATAGGCAGCGGCCTTATACTGAATCAGATTATTGGTCCATCTAGCGCAGTATTGTCAACACTGGCTGGCAGCAGCTGTCCAGGATTTCAGGCAAGAGTCTCTCCAGGCCTTAGGATTGAATCTGGGGCCTTCTGCATGCAACGCAGACACTCTGCCGCTGAGTGATCGCCCTGCCCCAAGAAGAGAATATTGCAGAGGAGGGCCTGAGAGCGTCCGGCAAATGTGGCCCTCCAGGTCTTTCTATCCGGCCCTCAGGACTCTCCCCCAAGCCGCATCCCTCACGGGCCCTGCCCTGCGCTTTCTCAGCATGCTTCTGCCTGGCTGGCAAAGGCCCTTGAATTGGGATAAGGCCTCTTCCTTGCCTGAATGGAGAGAGACGTTTGGGCGTGTGGGGTGGTGATGGCGTAGAACCCTCTGGCCTCTCTGTGGCGGGGATGTCGCCTGCAACAGCAAGGGAAGAGTTGCATCTGTCAGTTTGCCCTGCTGACCACGACTGTCTGCCTCCACTTGAAGGCTGCCCACGAAGGAAGGCGGCCCTCGGGCTGAGAAAATGTTCCCCGTCCCCACTGCAGAGGGGAGGGTCTTTCCAGAGCAGCTGCCGTGGGGTCTTGAGTCTGCCCCTCTTTCCTGAGTCCGGCCCAGATTTCTCCACCTTTGCACGTAATTGTTCTAGGTCTGCAAAAACGGGGGGCTCGCGGCGAGGAATTGTGGATGGGAGAGAGCTGGCCCACATCCATGGTAGAAAAGCAGGCACGGCATGGAGAAAGCAGATAGAGGACAGTTTTTCCTCTCTTATAACACTAGAATTCAGGGACACCCAATGAAGCTGAACATTGGAAGATGCAGGACAGAAAAAAGAAAGCAGAGTATAGTTGAACTATGGAATTCACTCCGATGGGAAGGAGGCGGCGATGGCCTCCAACTGGGATGGCTTTGAAAGAGGATGGCCACAGTCACGGAAGAGCAGCTGTCGGGCTACTTGCCACAACGGCTGTGCTCTGCCTCCACGGTCCATGGTAGCAAGCGTCTGAAACCCAGTTGCTGGAAACCACAAGAGGGGAGAGTGCTCTTGCGTGCAGGTCGTGCTTGCAGGCTTCCCGTTGGGGCGTCTGGTTGGCCAGTGTGAGAACAGGATCTCGGCCTAGATGGGCCACTGGCCTGATCCTGCCGCAGAGCTCTCCTTAGGTTTCTCTCGTTTGCACCCCTTGGCTGTAGCGATGGGACTATCCCAGGGAACCGCATGCCAAGGCCGCTTTGGGCCAGCAAACGCAGCGGTGTGGTCAGTCGGCGTGTCGCTTTCCTCTTGCCTCCCTGCAGGACTACTGGTGGCGGCGGCGGGCTGACCATCAGCAGCCTCTTAAAAGAGAAAGAGGGCTCAGAGGTGGCCAAGTTCACCGTGGAAGAACTCTGTCTTGTCTGCAGCATCCTGAGCACTGCAGAGTACTGCTTGGCGACAACCCAACAGGTAAAACGTCGAGAGGTTGCCTGCAGGCAGCGTAGAGATGGGAAGGCCTGAAATAAACCAGAAAAGGATTGGGGGAGGGGAAATCCCCCTCCCCGTTTTTCCTGAAAAATTGGGAACAAATGGGGAAAAGTCTCCCCTGCCCCCCCCCCAAAAAAACAAGATCTGTTTTTTTTTCCAGGCCTTCACATCTCTAGGATACCAGGGCCGGGGAGCTAGGGAATCTTTTTGGATGCAAATTGCCTTGGGATTCGTTGAATTTTAAGAGGAACGTCTCACCCCCCTTTCCCAAACTTCCTCAACAGCTCGAAGAGAAGCTCAAAGAGAAAGTGGACGCCAGCCTCGTGGAACGGATCAATCTGATGGGAGAGATGGATACCTTCAGCATGTACGTTTGGATGCTTGAGGTTTTTTTATATTTTCTGGGGCGCTGTGGGCATGGGGGGGATAACTATGAATGCTTTTCAAAGAGATAATCTCTGCCATACAGCAGGCTGGGTAAAGGAATCGGTGTTGTCTATAAGCTGTAAATGGTTGGTGAATTATCTCCACACCTACCTTTTTGTCCTATATCTCGGTAAAGACAGGGCCTTTTCGGTTGGGGCCCCTTGAGTGAGTGGAACATTGCCCCCAAGAAATTCATATGGTCCCAATCATGTGTTTTTTCCCCCCTAACAGAACTCTTTCAAGACATTCTTATTTCAGTCTGCTTAATTGCTGTGTCTTGACCAGCCTTTGCCAACTGGTCGCCCTGCAGTTGCTTTGGACTACACATCCCAGATTTTTTTTAAAAAAGTTATGTACACGGTCTCACTATTCTGTGATGCCAATGTGTCCTGAAAGGCAGTTTATGAAATCTTATAATAAATAAGTAAATATGCTTGCTTTTAAAAGGGTTAGCTGGGTGAGATGGGTTAGCTGATTTTTATTTTCATTTCGCTACTGCTGCTGTGCTACCAGTTGCTGGAAACTGCAGGAGGGGAGAGGTGCTCTTGTGGGCTTCCCATTGGGCCACCGTGAGAACAGGACGCAGGACTAGATGGGCCACTGGCCTACCCCGCAGGGATCTTCTTAAGTTTTTATGCTTTGATCGTTCTCCCAAGATGCTTTGGATTTGATCTGCTTGCATGACTGTGGGAAGTACAGAGGGTGTCATGGACTGCCCTTCCATTTTTCTCTCTTCATTTTTACATTTTTTTCACATTTATTTTCCGCAAGTTTATGCAACCCTATAACACCAAGGTCTCTGGGTGGCTTATGGTCAATCAATCAACCAACCAACCAACCGATCAATCAAATAAAATGTTAATAGTTAAAAGGAAGAGAACGATAAAATAAAAACTAAATAAACACCAAAAAAGAAAAGGAAAAAACCAGGACACAACACCTCTATGATGAAAAACCTCATATTTTTAACTGGGAGGCCCAGACCACATGAGTTATTTACAAAGCTTGGATGAACAGAAAGATCTTCACCTGATGGCGGAAAGATCACAAAGGTGGCGCCAGGCGAGACTCCCTGGCAAGGCTGTTCTATAACAGGTCCCACTACCAAAAAGGCCCTCCCCCTAGCGGTCACCCTCTTTGCCCCTCATTTTCTTCACGGCGGCCATCTCAACAGGCCCGGCGCCCCACAGCGGTGATGCGATGGAACTAATCCCGCCGCACTAGGCAGAGGGCAGCGAGCCCCACCCATTGACTCAAGCTGCCCATGAAACTCCCCTCCCCATTTTACTTTCATTTATCAAAATATTCCTCGTTTGCCAGCTCATAAAAATATTGTGTACAATTTTTAATAAAAATATTGTGGCAATGTACAGTTTTTAATAAAAACATTGTGGCGATGTACAGTTTTTAAAAAATCACGGAACATTTCTGTTATGCCTTAACACGAAAGCCCGCGTCGTCTTTTTCACGCCACGGTTTTTCAGGCCTTTCCTCTGACAGGCCTGTCAGACGAGGTGACATTTGCCTCACATGCCAGGAACGCCAAAGAAAATGGAAGCAGCCCAGAGCGGATGTTTCCATTAACGGTGACGGCTTTTAATGCACCATTTACAACTGGATGTGTGAGCCTTGACAGGCTGGGAGGGTTTTTGTGCGCGTGTGTGTGAGGGGAAATGTTACGAAGAGGTGGACATGCGTGAGGTGGCAGACCGCTTTGGTGTGAGTTGACAGCTCTGTCAGGAAGTTATTTGGGCAGTTCCTGAGGAAAGCTTGATGATTTTAATTTGTAAATTAAACGGCAGATTATGCCCTGGAAGATTGTTGGGGGTTTTATCCTGAGTGATGGTGGGGGGAAAAAAAACAAGTTAGGCAGCCGAGTGGCGCATTGCACTTGTTTTTCTCACAGAGCTGGTCAACGCCGTTCAGACTGGCTTACAAACATCTTTCCTTTTTGTTACTGAAGTTGTAGGTTGCTCATCACACAAAAAGGTGTGGTGTAGAGGTTGGAGTGTCGGACTGGGACCTGGGTTCAAATCCCCACTCGGCCATGAAGCTCTAACTGGGTGACCTTGGTCCAGTCACCTGCTCTCTGCCTAACCTACCCCACAGGGTTGTTGTTAGCACAAAACGGGGAGAGGGACACCACCTTGAGCTCCTTGGAGGAAAAGGTGGAATACAAACATAACAATTAAATATTTATTTGGGCTCCTTTTAGGTGGAAGGGCGGGATATAAATTTAATAAAGCATTTTTTATATCCAGCTCTTCCTCCCAAAGGAGACCAAAGAGGATATTTATTTATTAAATTTCTATCCCACCGTTTCTCCTAAAGGGAGCCCAGGGTGGCAAACATCTAACAGTTAAAGGAATGCCATTTAAAATTTTCAAAAGCAGCTCCAAAGGTTCCAAAACATTTACAGCATCTAAACCCCTTTTAAAAGCTATCACGGTAAAGATTCCTGTACTGAGCAGGGGGGTGGACTCTAGGGCCTTGCAGGCCCCTTCCAACTCTGCTATTCCTGTGATTCTGTAAGTAAGTAAGTAAAAATGCATCCTAACCAAAACGCATTTACACAAAGACACACAATTTGCATTGAAGTTGGTTTTCAAAGGCTTCTTTTGCAGATGTATTAAACGGGCAGCATTTTCGACGTGTGTCTGTGTATCAGCATGAAGGATTGTGTTAGTTTATGGGGTTGTCATAGCATCCAAGGGTTCAGAGGAAAGGAATAAAAAGGGTTAAGGGGTAAAAGAAGTTACATAGAACGTGGACCCACTGCCAAGAAAAACCCCTTCCGTCTTAAGTCTAGAGCAGGTTAAGGAACCTGGTGCCCTCCCTAGCTGCCACGGAGAGTGGTCAAGGGTGATGGGCGTTGGAGTCCAGCACCATCTGGAAGACCACACATCTCCCCTCCCACTCCGCTTCTAGAGGTGATCAATCTGGGTCAGGGTGTACCACCGCAGACGATTCTTTTCTCTACCTAGAAAACTCGGGTATCGGGGAAAAGGCTGGGCTCTTTTCCCTGAACCTGCTAGCATTCTGCGTGTGGGGAATTCTTAACCAGATTTTGTCCTCCAGATGTTGCTGGACTCCAATGCCCTTCAGCCTTAAGTCCGTCCCTTTCGCAGCCTCAAATGGCCGAGCGCAGGCTGCAGCGTGAGGGGCTTGAACCATTCTCCCTCAACCCTGAGATCACCCAGCTGGTCTCTGCCTCAGAGGTCTTATCTTAGTTTTATTATTTTACAAGTCTCTGGATAATGTTTTTTTAATGAAGAAAGATATCAAATGAGCGAGCAATAACATGAAAACCCTATTTATAGAGTCATTGTAAGTCGGAATCAACTTGAAGGCAGTCCATCTCCATTTCATTTTCTTGTTCCTGTTTCTAGCGTGATTTCAAACAGCATCCAGCATCTGGTTCAGGACTTGGATGCGGCCTGCGACCCAGCGCTCACCGCCATGAGCAAGGTACCCGTCGAGTTGGGGGGGATCCTCTGGGGGGTCAAGTCGCTCAGCCCCTAGAAAAGCTATAAAGGGTTCAAAGTGCCGTAAAATGGATGTTGGAGATGTACAAAATGTCAGAACATATCCAACAGCAATGGGGAAGCCTCCGTCCTGGGGGCCAAAGGCAGCTCCCTTTGGCCCTCAGGATTCTATCTAGGACGCATTCCCTCCTGGACCACAACCCTCACTGGCCCTGCTTTGCACCTTCCTGGTTGGGACGGGTTCTTGAACCCTGATAATGCTCCTTGGTGGACTGGATTAAGGATCTTGGGGGGGAGGGTTAAGTAGAACATAACCTATTGTATGAAGGCAAGATAAACTTGAATTGCTCAGCCCACTTTTGCCTCTGGCCCCGCCCACTACGGGGAAGCTTTCCCACCCCGATACAGAAAAATCAAAATGTGTTAATGGGGCATCTGCTGGCGGCCAGCAAACACGACCCCGGTGCTGTGGCTAAAATGTCGAGACGTTAAAGCAGGGCTCAGATGGATCCCTGCCCACCCGCAAAGTTTACTTGGGTGACCTTGAGCTGTGCTCTCCCTCCCTCCTCTCTTCCTCTGCCTACCCCCCCCACCTCCTCAGCAGATTAAAACTACCTTACAGGATCATTGTGAGTATAAGAACAGGTTAGGAGGGAAAGAAAACTGGGCATGTTTCTCAGAACTCCTTGGAGAAAAGACAAGATTAAAATAACAATGATGGACTTGTCCTACAGGTACGAAAAGGGGAATGCCACTGTGAAAAGCCCAGAAGGACGGTCCTCTCTTCCTTACTCTGCTGTCTCTTAATTCATATTCTTTTCGAACTTCAGAGAGTTGAAAGCTGCGTGTCTTTTTTTTAATTCTTATGCCTCTTTGCAGATGCAGTGGCAGAATGTGGAGCACGTGGGCGACCAGAGCCCGTACGTCACCTCTGTGATTCTCCACATCAAGCAGAACGTCCCCATCATCCGTGACAACCTGGCCTCCACCCGCAAATACTTCACGCAGTTCTGCATCAAGTTTGCCAAGTGAGTCTCTGGCTGTGCCGCCGGCAAGACCCCCAGAGAACTAAAGTAGGAGCAGGGGCGGGAGACCAAAGACTAATGCTTCTTTAGCTGAGTCTCTCTACATGCTTACCTGGAAGCAAGCCCCGTTGAACCGAGGGGGGCTTTGCTCCCGAGCAGAAAAAAAAAGGCACAGAGTTGTGCTGTTAGCATGTGCAGCCCTGGAATGTCAGTACAGTTTGATGTGGGACAGGCCTGCACTGAAGGGACTGTCGTCGGCTCAGGTGGAGGATGATGGCAAGCTGCTCCCACCCCCCAAACCTTAAGGGCCATCCCTAGAGGAGAAGCAAAAAATTAACTTTTACAAAGAAAAGTCCTAGTCCACATGAATTTTACAGGCTGGCTCACTTGCTAAAGGTAGCCATTAGTGGTTCTTGGCAACTGGAATAGCTGGGGTAGAATTCTGAACAGAGATGCTCCATTTAGCTGCCACATGTTTGAAGTTTTTTGTTTTACTTGCGCCCCTCTTTTCTTTTTGTCAGGGAAAAGATGCAGGGAGCTCGCTCGAGCTGTTTTGCGTGGGACAGTTCATGGGTTCTGTGGTTCTCCCTCACCCCCTAATTCTCCAGGAGCTCTTTAAAAAAAAAAAAAACCTTCTGGGGCCTTCTCTTGATCAATCATCAGTTGTCAGCAGCAGCTTTCCAAAGTGCGCCTCTGCAAAAAATTTACAGTGCTTCAGGCTCCAACCGTCACCACGCCTGAGGTGTTGCTTTAGCAGAGCAATAAAGCCATCCATATATATTAAACTCACACATACACACACGCTTGTGCCATTCTTGCTGGGCAGGTTTTTTAATAGCTTGGCTCAGCCTGCTCGCCTCTTTTTTCTCTTTTAAAAAAGAGTTCACTGCTCAGCCCATGCCACAGAGGAGAACCTCTGCTGCCCTACTTTCGCATCTGGAATCAGTTTGGATGGAAAAAGAAGGGAGCGTTCCTTAGATGGTATCCCCTGTCCCAGCAAGTGCGGCCTTCAATTTGAAGCGAGGGCCGGAAAGGCCTAGAATTCCGCTGCTTGGGAATGGAACCTTTTTAAAATTTTAATTTTTACTCCTTTTGAAAAAGTAAGCTTCTAGCCCTCTTGGCTCCAGAAGGGACGCTTAAAAATGTATGGGCAATGCCTGGCTGAAACCTCAAGTTGAGCATGGAACGTATGAAGCTGTGTTATGGCTCTGATAGCTGTGGCCTCTCCTTCTGATGGTCACGGCTTCAGGAAGCAGAATCTAGCAAGTGTGGCTCATAGCCTTATGACCCCCGAATTTGTCTAATCTTTTAAAGCTGTCCAGGTTGGTGGCTGCCTGAATTTGCATAGGATTGTGTTCAACATTAAGTGTTACTCAGAACAGACCGTTAAAATGAATGAACCTAAGTTACCCATGTCTATTAACTTCATTGGGTTAACTCTGAGTAGGACTAGCATTGAATACCCCCCATAATTTATACAAGATGTGGGATTTTCTTAGCATAGAGTATTTTTGAGAGCAGAATTTTTATTGTTAGCACGGAGGACACGTCCAGCCTAGGGCTACAGCTCTGCATTCGGTTCCTGAAATGCCAATTGACTAATATTTGAAGATGAGTCTCCTTCCTCTTAATGTTATCTTGGGCGGGGGGGAGAAAGCCTTGTTGGGAGTGAAGACTCCGTCTCCTTTCCTTTTTCAAACTTTATTTATTTATCCATCCATACTGTTTATAGGCAGTCCTGTATCAGAAGCGATAACTGGCTTGCTAGGCAGAAAAGAAAAAAGAAGCCTTCTTAATTTATTTAGCCTTTAGCCAAAAAGGCTGTCAGAGAGGCAGACAGAGATCACTAGCAAGGGTTCCCTGTCTTCAGGCGTTTGCCATTTTAAAAGACACGTCACACGAGGAAAGAGGAATGGCAGGGAGGAGGGGGAAAAGCAAGCTCACAAACACAACTCCTTATCGCCATTACAGTTCTTGTGTGACGCATTCAGCTCGCCTCCGCCCAGCCATGCTGTGGCTGTGATCACTCAGGGGGTCTCCATCTGCCTATGTGATTCTGGCTAGTTTTGTCGATTTTCTGGCTGGGAACACTCCCCCCCCCCGTCAGATCTGGGGGCGGGGGCGGCCTTGATGGAGTTGCCCTCCTCCAACACCAGCATTAGTTCAAAACCACCCCTTGTCTCTGTCAAATCCAAAAGGGTAATGTGGACCACGTGATGTCCTGTTTGATTTTTTTTCTCTCCTTTTGTCTGTCTGTTAGATAAACAGTTTAAAAAAGAGGTGGGGGAAATTACCCTTGTGATGATTCTTAAATCACATGCGGCACCCGCCAGGTTACTTTTTTCCTTTCTTGCCCTGCAGTTCGTTCATCCCTAAGTTTATCAACCATCTCTTCAAGTGCAAGCCGATCAGCATGGTGGGGGCAGAGCAGGTGAGAGCCGAGGTCTGAAAGAGGTGGGGGAGGCAGGGGCTGGCGGGCGGAGCAGTACAAACGAGAGAGAACGTTGCATCTTGTATTATTTTTAAAATATTGCCTCGGGCAGCTAGCACAATACGGTTTGGCAGGTAAGCAGAAGCGACTGACTGTTTTGCCGGCTGGCGTTTTCCTGCATCCAGGAAAATGAAGCCACAGCAGGGGGCGAACCGTGAGGCGGTGGTTGTGGGTGGCTGTCAGCTCTACCCTGCATCAGCAGTGTCAGGGGGGGCTGGAAATTCCTGGGTCTTTGGCAGGGAAGGAAAGTCCTTAGCCAGCAGTCGGGTTGTAAATCTGCCAGGCCTATCCGAAGCGTACTTGCCGAGTCAGAAGTCCAGAAGCGAGGTCAGTGGAGGTCCGGGATCAATTGCCAAGGAGGTCAATCAAAGAGATGCTGCAGGGAAACTAGGTCTACACAAAGCCACGCCTGACGTTGCAGTCAGCAACAGGCTGCAGCCAAGGTGTGCCTTATAAAGAGCAGGATGGACAGCAGGTGTGAGCCCTCAGCGTTTGGGCCTTAAGGAGACAGGCCTGCCTCTCTTCTGCCTGACCTTCTGCTGTCTACGTTCTGCAGGTGAGGGGGGAGTATCCTGTTCACTGTCTGTGTCTGGCTGCAGGGCCTCTGCTGTCCCTGGGGTGCTCTGCAGCTGAGGGGCAGAAGGAGCTGGATTCTCAGGAGGCTCCTCCTTGTCTCCTGCTGCTCCTGGGTCTGCTGCTGTTACTCCCGAGTCGTCCTTATCTGAGGAGTCCTCTGACGGGGCCATGACAGTGGCATTGAAGCACCTGGGCAAGAGGCACACAGGAAACCAGAAGCTTCCATTTCCGCTCTTAAATAAACCGCTGTCCCCTGTTGCATCTACATGGGGAACTGTGGTTTGCCTAAACTAGAGTGAGATTCGGCCCCTGGGTTGCTTTCACTCGCTAGTTTAAGGAAGCCGCAGTTTCCCTGCATGGAGATGTAACGGGAAACGATGGCTTGGTTGTAAGTGGAAGCAATGCTTCTGATCTCCTGGCATATGCCAGCAGAGGAGGAGGGATATTTTTAAGTGCAGTGATAGCCAATGTGGTGCCTTCCAAACGTTGCTGGCCATGTGGGTGGGAGTTGTAGTTCAAGACATCTGGAGGGCGCCAGGATGGGGAAGACTGGTTTAGGATGTTGGAAAACGTTTTATGATTTCAATTCCATCTCCCACCTCCAAAACACAGAGCTTGACCACGTGAGTTGGGGTGCCCTCTTCACTGCCCGAAGCCTAACCCTAACCCTTTAAATCTGCTGCAGTTGCTGCTGGACACTCATTCTCTGAAGATGGTTCTTCTGGACTTGCCTTCTATCGGGTCCCAGGTGGTGAGGAAGGCCCCCGCCAGCTACACGAAGATTGTGGTGAAAGGCATGACCCGTGCTGAAATGATCCTCAAGGTCACCTTCCTGCTTCCTTATATATATATTTATATGTAGTTATTTAGTTATTCTATACGGTAAACTGGCTTTTGGGTGTGACGAGATGGCACCCCCATCAACCCCGGAGAGGATCAACTGCCAGAAAGTCAAGGCCGCAGGAGCATAAGAAGAGCCTGGCTGCTGGGTCAGGCCAAAAGGGGCCCATCCCGTCCAGCATCCTGTTCTCCCATTGGCCAACCAGATGCCCCAATGGGAAGCCCACAAGCAGGGCCGGAGCGCAGCTGCAGCAGCTGTCCCCACTTGGCGATTCCCAGCTACTGGTACTCAGGGGCATATAAAGGCAAAGCGCCCTGGGCGGGAGGCTGCTCTTGATCATTCTCGGGAGAGGGGGAGTCGGCGAATGCTGTATGCCCTCTCTTGATGCTGGAGGCCGGCCACAGTATGGTGGCACCAGGGCCCAGGCGGGCCCCCATCCTGGCAAATCTGACAGAGCGTGCCTCTTGAGTGTGTTGCCTTCTAACCAGGGACGGAAACCCAAGAGCCCCAAGGAGAAATGCAATCTTTCAGGCCTCTGTGTCTGGCTTTGGGACTCTCCTCCTCCACAACCAGAGCTTCCTTGCGTGTTTTTACCTGGCTCCTTGAACTCTGAGTGAGTGAGTGAGTGAGTGAGTGAGTGAGTGAGTGAGTGAGTGAGTGAGTGAGTGAGTGAACCAGCCTGCTCTACAAAGGTAAAAATTGCATGTGTTGCTTCTGACTCTTGCCTGCTACTAGTATGTGGCCCCCGCAGGGCTGCCCAGGAGGGAATGCGGCCCTTGGGCTGAAAAAGGTTCCCCGCCCCTGCTCTCAATGCTTGAACCCTTCCGCTTGTTCCTCTGGTCACGCTTTGTTTCATTATTTACTGAATTTCTATCCTGCCTCTCCTCCCAGGGGAGCCCAGGGCAATGGCCTTTCCCGGCTGGCAGGATGTCCAGTTTGGATTTCTCTTTCTGTCTGACTCCCTGCTGCCCTGGTACAAAATCTCCCTGTTTTGCTTGTTAGGCCTTCCCCCGTGGCTCTTTCTCTTACCTGTACGCCGCTTGGGTTGCCTGTCGGAAGAGGGGGTCCCTCAGTAGTGAAAAGAGCCCCTGCTTTGCATGCAAAAGGTCCCAGGTTCAGTCCCTAGAAGCACCTCCAGTTTTTTTTAAAAAAAGGTATCAGGTGATAGAAAAGACCTTGAACCCAGAGAGCCACTGCTGGTCAGAGCAGACGCTGCTGGTCTAGGATGGAGCAGTTGCCCGGCCTGTTCCGAGACGGCTTTGTACGTTCCTAATTTGTTCTAAATGGCTTCCAGTAGATAAATATTTCCTCCAGGACCCAGAATGTGCCTGTAGCGTTGTGCATAGGAGGGGTCACCTCAGATGCTTGGGGCATGTGTCACTTTTTAGGAGGGGGGGTGTCACATCCACACCTTGCAGACGCAGCCTTCTCTACTCCCCCCCCCCCAGACTGCTGGTGGTTTGGTGAATCATCTTTTCTTGGCTGCTGAGCCTCCCGTCCTCTCCGCCACCCACACACCTTCTGGGAACGATAACGTACATATAAGGCAAAAAATATTTCTTCAATAGATTTCCCGTCCTCCCCCCCCTCAAAAAAAAGGTTGGTTTTGTGCACAGACATGATGGCCTGTCGCTTGGCTTTAACGGATCGCCACAGTCGCTCCCCACAAGGCTGCTTTTGACATAGATCTCGCTCCCTGAATACTGTTCCAGGGCTGTGGAGCTGCAGGTTTAGATTCCCCCCTGGTGGCGCTCCTCTGGAGTTTCCGATGAGATCACTGCAGAGTGTTTGGCAGCGGCTGGTTTGTGTGTGGTGTCGCACGGGCCTGCGTGGGGTGCAATTATGTCTGGGCGTAGGGGAAGGGGGAATGGTGGTGCGCAAGGGATGTTAATCCTTTTGCTGCTGCAAAGAGTCTGTGAGACACCTATAAATAAAAAGCCCACAGTGGTGCAATGATTAGAGCATTGGAGTAGGACCTGGGAGGCCCGGGTTCAAATACCCCGAGCCGTGAAGCTCTCACTGGGGCTAGTCACTGTTCCTCGGCCCATCCTACCTCGAAGGGCTGTTGAGAGGATAAAACAAGGATGGGGGAGAACCACGTATGTCACCTTGAGCTCCTTGGAGGCAATGCAGTATGCAAACGTAAGAAATAATGACGAAATAAAGGCCACAGGTGGCTTCCGTGGCATCTCCATTACCCAGTTTTAATATTGTTGTTGTAGATCTATTGTTTTTATTGTATTACTGTATTTTATTAATTGTATTTTAATAATTTTGTAAGTCGCCTAGAGTGGCCATTGGCCAGATAGGCGAGGAAGAAATTAAATTTATTATTATTATTGTCATCTCTCTGTGGGGGTCCCTCGGAGTTTTAAATGGGTTATCGCAACACAGCTTTGGCTCTTGCAATGGGAGGCGTCTGCCCTGATGAGGAGGAAGGTCCTCCCTCTTGACATCGGGCGCTGTCTTCCCGTAGGCCCCTCCCTTCTGACCCGTTGGCCATCCGCCTCTCCCTGCAGGTCGTGATGGCCCCGCATGAGCCCGCCGTGGTATTTGTGGACAACTACATCAAGCTCCTGGCCGACTGCAGCACAGACACCTTCCAGAAGATCCTGGACATGAAGGTGAGAAGCGGCGCCTGCTCTCTTCCCATCTCTTTCTGCAGCTCCCGTGCAGTCACGGAGGGGCAGGTCGGAGACCGCCCTGCTCGTGCTCATCACGGGAGGAGGAGTGTCGATGCCCAGTTGGGCTGATTTCTTTTCTGTATTGCTTATCTACGCACGCACATACGCTCCCCTTTCCTTCCCCCCCTTGCCCCACAGGGTCTCAAACGGAGTGAGCAAAGCACCATGTTGGATTTGTTCCGCCAGAGGCTCCCGGCCCCCCCCTCTGGGGCTGACAACGCGGGGCCCCTCTCGCTGGCGGCCCCCACGCCCGAGCAGGAGTCCTCCCGCATCCGGAAGCTGGAAAAGCTCATCAAGAAGAGGCTGTAGAGGGTCTCCCTCTCCCATCCTTGCTTTGTAGTTCTGGAACCTGTTGAGGCGGCTTCTTCAGCGCCGCTGAGAACGGGGATTCCGGGTGGCCCCCCCTCCGCCTGCACTCCTCCTCCAACTGCATTCCTCTTGGCCTGGCTTCGGAAGACCTGTCGGATGTTCCAAACCACATAGCATCACTCGTGCAGGCCTGTACCGTTTTTTCGACAGCCGTGGGGAATCTCCTAACCCGTATAAAGAAATCCCTACGCACATAGAACGTTTTCACCCTGATACGCTTTTTCGTTCTGTGAATGTGGTTTCTTTATGTGGGGAGGGGGGGCATTCAGACACGCAGCCCACCCTTCCTCATCTACGGCGTGAAACGGTGCAGGCCAGCGAGAGTGGTGAACGTGTGGTTCTGCCACCCAAGAGACCCTGTTTTCTGTTCTCAGGAGCAGGCGTCCCCCCCCGACCCTTGCCCCCTTCCTCTCACTCCTGTTGCCTTGCCCGTGTTTCTTCCCATACTGCCCTTCCAGCCTCTGCGGATCCGGGTGACCCTTTGCCCAACTTGGTTCCAGCCCTGGGCACAGCGTGGTGTTTACTCTCGATACAGAGCAGCTTGCAAAAGGAAGCTAATCAAGGCGGGTGTGGCCTGCACCTCCCCGGGTTTTATAGACGTACTTGTGTGAAGAGCAAACACGACTTGTGCAACACATCGCCAACGCGACAACGATCAGGAAGGCGAAAAATAGTCATAACTGGGTTTCTTCCGCTCCCACTCCCTGGCCCTTTGTGCAAATATCTAAGCAAAAGGTTTGGACATTGAAATGGAGGGACACCAGATTGTAAAAAGACAAGCTTCAGATGATAAAACGTTTTGCCATGAAAATGATCTGCCTTTTCCCCTTCTTTTCTTAAATACCGATTTGAAACCACCCGCTTTCCTTATTTATCAGTCCCAAATGCTTCTGAATGATCAGATCTCCTTTAAAATGTACATTTTCTGTTCTCTACAGGTCTCTCTTAAGTTGTAAATTTTCCATCAATAAAGAGCACTGTTCTGAGTGGGCTTTTTTTCCCTTTTTTGTAAATCCCGTCTGTCTGAATTTTCTTTTGTCATTTCTTGCAGTGTGATGTTTAAGCAGAGTAAATTGACAGCCTCTTTTCACTTTGTGCGTTGATCCATAATTTCAGTGATTATTGAACAAAGTCTGAACCAGTTTTGCCAAGAGGTGTGTGTGAGGTTCCCCCAGAACTCTGTAAAATATACTTTACTCTTGCCTCACCCCACATAGCTTTACAAGAACCCGACCCTGTGATTTGTGCAGCAGTTGCTGGCTTTCCAATGGCTCCTGCGTGGAAGGGGGCATTCTCAGAACAGTAATTCAAACAGAGACACAATGGACAACCTCCTCAGAGGACAGAATTGGTGGAACTGCCTTGCCTTGAACAGATGCTGGTTGGGATACGCTTTAAGGGTGGAATAGTACTTTATGCAGAAAGGTGGCGGGCAGGTTCCATCCAATCACTCCGTCCATAGATGTGGTAGACTTACTTGTCCATAAAGGGACCCTGATGGGAGAAATCATGCAGAGAAGCAGCAGGCACCCTCTATAGGGTTCAGGGGAGCCTTTACATTTCAGTTGTGGCTGGTGCCATCGTCTCCTGTAGCTTGCTTGCCTTCCCTATACTCCTGTGAGGGAATCATCTAACCGGAAGAAACTGGAAGCCAGATCTTGCGTGCCCACATTAAACAAAACTTTTACCTCTCTGCGTTTTAGATTTAAAACGCAGCATTTAAAAACGCTCAGCAAAAGTGACATATCTGTGTGGGTCCTTGCGCGCTGACGTTTGCCAAGCCTTGTGTCTTGTTCCTCTCTCTCTAGCAAGCGGGAGTGTCTCTCTTCCCCTCTCGCTTTTGCAGGAGTGACCTTTTACCAGACAGAGTTGGTATTCACAGCTGGTGGGAGTTCTCCGCTCCAAAGCCTGCAAAGGAGCGGACCGGGGAAAGTATCATCATCCCTTCACCTTCACAGCTTGTTTTTCTCATTTTTAGCCCTCTAACAAGATCGTTCCCAATAACAAGGGACAAAGCCTTCTGCCGGGGTGGGGGGTGAGAGGGCTGTGCCCGGGGGCAGCTGTGGGCCTCTGCGATCCCTCCTCGTGCTTAACCTGTGCATGTTTACTTGGCAGTAAATGTCACTATGTTGAATGGAGTTTCCTCCTTAGTTAGTGATTGAATCTTTTGGATTGCTGCCTCGGACAGCTTTAGGACAAGATTAGGCAAATTTGTTGGGGAGGTCTCTCTCAAAGGATATCTTAATATTATAATGATAATAATGAACAATAATACAAATTTATTATATCTATGAAGTATCCTAAAGCAATTTCACAATACAATAAAACCGGACATAAAAAACCCAATTGCCCACACAAATGCAAACATTGAAACCCAGTACAGAGACTGACTGGGATAAAAATCTCCACTGAAATGGAGCCTGCATGTCAACGGGCAGTCTATCCTAACATGCGTCACTCTAGATCTGGAGCCAACAGCAAAAAGACCTCCACCGGCTGACATGATGGAGCTTGTCAGTTCTTAGGCAGAGGTGTAGAGCCTGCAGCTGGCCAGATGTTGCTGGACAACTAACTCCATGAATGGGAAACCAGTGACCTTCCAGATGTTGCTGAACTACAACTCCCATCTTCCCTGGTTATTGGCCATGCTGGCTGCGGCTGATGGGAGCTGGAGTCCAGTAACATCTGGAAGGCCACAAACGGGTCCTCAGCCACTGCCCAACTCCTATTGACCCTCACTGGCAACATCTGGAGGGCCACAGCTTTGCTATCGCTGTTAATAATGCATCCTGTTTTAAAAAATGATTGTAGAGACTGCGGTGGCTAAAACAGACCTTCCATGGTCAGAGTTGAGTCCCAGAAGTGGTTTCAAGATTAAAGCTGTGTACGCACTCTTCATTTAAAGCACATTTGCTTCCCCCAAACAATCCTGGGAGCCGTAGTTTACCCACCACAGAGCTACAATTCCTAGCACCCTTAACAAACCACAGTTCCCAGGATTCTCAGGGAGAAGCCATGTGCTTTCCATGTGTGATGTGATGCTGAGTCTTGGCCACGACCAAGGAGTGCCTTTGAATACATCTGCTGGGTTGGGCACCCCATGCACAATCACAAAAAGCCACGGCAAAGCTGGGCTGGGGCAAGCTGAGAGCTTCCAGTGTAGACGAGGTTGAAGTCTGCTCTATTTGAGGCAGGGAATCCCTCACCCCACGCCCCTGAGCCTCTGCTTCGAGAGGCATCAACATGCCCGAGATCCTGTTTTGGCAAAGACTAGCACCCCATCCCCGGGGGAAGGCGGCGGCATTTCTGCAGGAAGCAGTTGGCCTCCCGGAGAAGCCACAGACGCCGGTGGCGCTGGCTCCCTTCTGCCTTTCCTTCCAGGAGGGGCAATTAGGGATTTGTCTGAAGGGGTCTGGGCTCGCTAGCAGTGCCACAGCCGCCAGGTCAAGATACTGGGCCAGCGTTTGCTTTGGCCCGTGTGACCAATTTGTGCTCTTCCCTGCCCGCCATCTCCGGGGGTCTTTCCCCAGCGATGATGCAGAGAGTTAGGAGGCTTTCAAAGGCTGTTCTGCACTCCATCGCTTATTTTTTGAGCCATGGTAGTGAGTCCAGAGCAAGTTGGGGTGCAACCAGGGATGTAGTTGTCCAGGGTCTCGGGGTCTTAGACCCTTTACTTTTTGGGGAGCAGGGTCTCAACAGGGTCCCTATGTCTCCAGCATCCTATGAGCCAATCAATGTGAAAGGAGAGTGTTAGCCACTGAGAAGAGTCTTCTAACATATTTTCCTGCTGATTAGAGTGAAAGGTGAGTCAGCCACTCAGAAGACTCTTCTCAGTAGCTAGCACCAGGGCCAGCGCCAAAGGGCAGCCAGGTGGGGCCTGGCCGAGGGCCCTGCAGCCCACAGATCACAGGGAGGGAGCTTCCAGGCTGCCCACCTGTTCGTTCGCTCCACCTACCTCTCTTCTAAGGTTGTGCGCGCTGTGCGCGCAGGGTTGCCATCAAGCAAGATGGCGGCCACGGCTTTTTTAAGGGGCTGATGCTCCTACAACCATCTTGGTCGATGGCAGCCCTGTGCAACAGGTCGCTGAAACAGGCGGCAACTTCATGCCCAGGGCAAGTGGGTGCCCAAAGGCCCAGTCATACCTTGTGCCAGCCCTAGCTAGCACGCTGCCCTTTCGTGCTTATTGACTCCACGTTGAGGGAGAAAGCATGACCAAGGATCTCATTCTCAACCCAGTGGGTGGGGGGGGGAAAGGAATGGAAGGGGGCATGGCCATCACGAAGGGGCCCTGTGCTTCTGAAGAGACCATCTTGGCTGCAAGACCCTCTCCCTGCTGGCTGGCCTCTTTCCACCTGGCCTGGAAGGGTGAGGCCTGGACTGGCTGCAGCTGTAAAAGTGAGTTGTGTAACTTTTTTTCTGTTCATGTTGTGAGCCGCCTTGTGCATAAATTGTTGTGGAACGGCGGCGTACAAATAAACAGAGATGATGATGATGAATTTGCCTGGGTGCTACTGGGTCTTGCAGCAGGCCTCTGAGTTCGAGACAGGCATCCCAGCCCATCAGGGGAGGCCGGTCCCTTACAGCCAACGGGGCACTGCCCCACCACTCTCAGCCAGGCCCCACCTGCTTGCACAGCCTGCCAGCTCCTTCCTCCTTCCTCTCAGCGTTGCCTTTGCCAGGGAAGAGGAAGGGACAAAGGCACCCTGAGCTGGCTGTGCCTGCCATTGGCCTCCTTGCTTTCTGCCCTTCCAGCCCAAATGGGGACTAGCCACCCCTGCGCCGAGGACGGGGAACCCACGGCCTTCCAGATGTTGCTGGAGCCCGGCTGCTACTGTCCCCGCTGACCGTTTGAAATACACCTCAACAGTCACGGCCGTGGAGCCTTAGCGCCCGTGCGCATGCATTTAATGTGCCTGTGCGCTGCAGACGAGATGTGCCCTTTTTAACTCCTAGGGACCCTTGGGGCGGAGCCGAGCCCTTGCGAACGACAGCGACCTCTCGGCTTGCGTGGACAAAATGTGAGTTAGCCGTTTCCAAAAAAACAACGCAGGAACAGGCACGGTGATGCGCTTGGGACGGGAACCGGACTCTGGTAAGCAGGCGGCACTTGGCGAGCATGAGAACGTAGGAGGTTGCCTTCTCCCGAGTCAGACCACTGGTCCATCATCATCATCATCAATATTAATATCCTGCCCTTCCTCCCAGCAGGAGCCCAGGGCAGCAAATCCATCTGACTCGGCATTGTCCGCACAAGCAGCTCTCCAGAGTTTGGACTGGGAATCTTTCTGGAGATGCTGTCGGGGATTGAAGCAGGGACCTCTGACATGCAGAACGGGGGCAGGTGAGCTGCGGCCTGTCTCTGCAGTACAGAGGCTCCGCATGGAACTTCAGAAGCTGCCTTGTACCAGGCAGGACAGCTCAAGTCTATCTACCCCAGCAGTTTTTGCTCTGACTGGCAGCAGCAGCAGCTGTCCAGGGTCTTGGGCAGAAAGGGCTTTTCCTATCACCTGCTACCTACTGAAGGTGGGACGTTCGGCATGCAAAGCAGGTGATTTGCCACCAGGGGTGTAGGCGTCCAGTGTCTCAGGGGGTCTTAGATCCCTTATTTTTTAGGCACAGGGTCTCTGCAGGGTTCCTGTCTCCAGCATCCTGTGAGCCAACCAGCATGAAAGGAGAGAGTGTTAGCCACTGAAAACCATCTTCTAACATGCCTTCACGTTGTTTCCATGGATTGGAACCAGTCAGAGTGAAAGGAGGTGAGTGAGCCCCTGAGAAGACTCTTCTCAGTGGCTAACACGCTCCTCTTTCATGCTCATTGCCTCCTAGGAACATCTGTTGTGGTGGGCAAAGGCATTAACAAGGATCTCATTCTCAAAATGGAAATGGACTGCCTTCAAGTCGATCCCGACTTATGGCGACCCTACAAATAGGGTTTTCATGGTAAGCGGTATTCAGAGGTTGTTTTACCATTGCCTCCCTCTGAGGCTGAGAGGCAGTGACTGGTCCAAGGTCACCCAGTGAGCTTCATGGCTGTGTGGGGATTCGAACCCTGGTCTCCCAGGTCGTAGTTCAACACTCTAACCACTACGCCACACTGCCTCTCAACCTAGCAGCAAAAAGAGGAGGGGGAAGGGAGGAGGCGTGGCCATGACTATCACGAAAGGACCCTGCACTTCTGAATCTGCCACTACGCTATTGTTTGCCACAGAGACATTAACAAAAAGATACATTGAAGGGGATCGCCAGCACACGGTCCTCGCTTACAATTGCCCTTCGGTTGACCAGGAGCACTAAGCTCTGTCCCTCTTTGTAAAGGCCCTGGACAGCTGCCAGCAGCCTGCCCTTGAAATCTCCTTCCAAGCAAGCAGGCGTGCCCTGGAGACCCAATGCACACTTCAGTGAGCCGCGGGCAGAGGTGGGGAAAGCGTGCAGGAGGAAAATGGGTGCGTGCATGCCAAGGCGCACTCGATTTCGTGCTCTGGGACACGCCTCTGCTTTATCGCCCCAGGAAATGGTTCAGCTATTAACACAGCCCTCACGGCGCGCTCGGATCCCACGGCAGAAAGGCGCACCTTTGTTGACCCATTGGTGAGCGAGGGTGAAAAGAGGGTGCAAGGCGCTTTTATTTTTCTCTCTGGTGTCGCTGCGTTATCTTGTAATTGAAGCCATAAAAATTGAGCACAGAAAGAAGGGAAAACAAGGTTTTCTTCCTTTGGTGGAATGGGCCTTGAAGGGCCCCACTGGTGTGGTCTTCCCTCCATTAAACCTGGACAGAAAGAGGCCGCCACAATTCCACACCAGCGGTGCCAGAGGTTTCACGTCAAGGGCAGTGCAACATTCCAGTTCAGGAAAGAAGCCATGTTAACTTCCACTGTGGATGTTAGCTCTGGTTCAGCCTTGCCTGCAAGAGAATTTTGAAAACCTGATGCAGCGGCTGAGGGAAAATGCAAAATTCAAGTAAGAACCTGCAACAAAATCTTGCAGTGTGGACTGGAGCGTTCGCTGCTCAGGATTCCAGCCAGCCAGGCCCTTTCCAGGAAACTCCATTGCATTCCCCCTTTTTCCTAGTCTCAATCTGTCTCCCCTGAGCATACTAAGCCTTTGGTATTCCCCCCTCCCCCCCAAAATATGTTGGTTTTTACCTGCTTCTGCAAATCTTTGGGTTCCCTCATGTACGTGGAAGGTACTGTTTTGGTTATATAAAGACTGGCATTTGGAGAATTAAGATTGGTCTTAACATATAGAATGGCTTTGCTGCATCTAACCCAATTCCCTGTCTCCAATAGTGGACAGCCAGATTCTTCGGGAAAGGTCACAGTCAGGGAGCAATGGTCCTCCACTGCTGTCTGCCTCTACTGTGTGCTTTGCAATGGTAACATGCTTCGGAACGTGGAGGTTTACCTTAGGTCTCCTGCCTATTGCCATTGACAGCAGTACCCCGGCCCACATAATTCTCCAATCCTGTTCAAAAGCAATCCTGCTGCAGTGCAGAGTATCATCATGACAAGGTACATATTTATATCTATCCAGCACCAATGAAGTTCACTGGGGTGGATCCCAAATCTGAGTCTTTTTTGAGGGCACGAGCGATTTGGGCAGTCAAATGAGATGGTCTGGAACAGGAGGGACCTGCTGAGAACTCGGGGCCTCTGAAATGTAGAGAGCCTGAATTCCTAGCTGCGTCATTACTCCAATTCCCATCAATGCTGACCATCCCTTGGCTGGAGGAGATGGGAGTTATAGTTCAGCAGCACCTGAAAGGCCACAGGTTGCCTATCCATTCTGTAAAGAACATGCTCCTCACTGAATCAAGGCCCATCCCAAGCATGCTTGTAGTTCACTCCTACTCAGTCTCCAAAACTGAGCCCTGTTACTGCCAAAATTCCGAGGCTGGATCTGAGCTAGCCTTTGCCAACCAGACGCCCTCCCACAGTTTTGGACTACAACTCCCATCCGCCCCAGTCAGCATGGCTGTAAAATCCCACAGGCCTTGCCTACATTCGACATTTCGCTCAGGGCTGTTCTTGGCTAACTCCAGATCCACAAATAGTTCTTGAGTAACCTGGACGACAGCCGAAAGGGGGACGGTTCTCCCAAGTTCACGGAAAACCTCTCCTCGATGAATCCACGTCGGGGTTTTTTTTTAAGTAGAAAAGAACACAAAATGCGGTTTGACCTTTTTCAAGATGCCTTTTCCACATGGATCTGCTGAGTCGCAGGTTCTGTGATTCATCGAAAAAGTGTGAATTCCCAGCGGCTCCCCAGCTGGCTGCTTTGGAAAGGGCTGGTTTTGATTTGGATTATTGATGCTCGCAGATGGCTTTCATTCATGCAAACACCGCGGCTGGAGTGGAAAAGAGGTCTTTGCAAAAACAGCTGAGGGAGAATAACCTTGCCATTTGCGGTGGGGCCCAACTTCTGCGGAATCGGGGAACGCACCTTCTACAAAGCCAGGAACGTTGGTCCATCTAGCACAGTATTGTCTACACTGACAGGCAGCATCTCCAGGATTTGAGGCAGGGAGTCCTTTCCAGCCCTGTCTGGAAATGCCAGGAACCTGGGCCCTTCTGCATGCAAAGCAGATGCTCTCCTACTTGAGCTACAACACTCCCCCTAAAACTAAAGTAAGGTTCTAGTCCTCATAGTTCCATAAGACAGAGCTGATTTCAACAGGAAGCTGCTTTATACCAGGTCAGACCATTGGGTCCATCTAGTGCAGTATTGTCTACACTGACTGGCAGCATCTCCAGGATTTTAGGCAGGGAGTCTCTACCTAGAGCTGCTGGGGACCTTCTAGATGCCCAGCGGGGGCTCTGCCACTGAGCGAGGATCCTGCCACTGGACAATGTGTAGGAAAGAAGTGGCCCTCCCAGTGCGGAATTCGCACAGCCCTCGTCTTGGGAGACGGTGAGCCCACCGGGAGAGGGGGGGAGGAAAGCTGCCTTCCTCAGCTACTGTTTTGAGAGGGCTATATGGAGAGAGGAGACAGGACTGGGGCAGCATAGTGCAGTGGTTAGAGTGCCAGACTAGGCCTGGGCAGACCAAGGTTCAGATCCCGGCGCTCTGGGGCCAATTCCATCAGTCTCCCTTTCTCTCTGACTATCCTACCTCACAGGGCTGCTGTGCGGGAAGAAAAGGCGGGGCAACGAACCCGGAGGAAGCACCAGGCCCGCGGCCTTTCCCCAGGAGGCGGGGCGGGCAATAAATGTAATTAGAGCAATAAGAAAACGAGGGGAGCCGCGCGGGGCGGGGCTTGTGGACTCCTTAAAGCAGCCCCGCCCTCCTCCCAGCCGTCGGGTGCCGAGGAAAGGAGCCCGCCGGAGCGCACGCAGCCGGCTGAGGTCGCCGCTGCCCCGGCCGCGTCCCTTGCACAGGCCCGGCGAGGCGGCTCTCCCTCCTGCGCCAAGGCCGGCGGCGCGCCTAGGGCGCGCGCGATGGTGGGACGGCTCAGCTTGCCGGCCGACGTCCCGGAGCTGTCGGATTCGAAGCGCAGGGCCGAGCGGGGCCTCGACAGCCCCGACTCCGGGCTGCCCCCCAGCCCGGGCCCCGGCGGTTGGCTGCACTCGGGCGGCGGCTCGGAGCGAGGAGTCGCCAACGCGCTGCCGGAGCCGCTTCCCAAGGTGAGTGCAGTCCGGATCAAGGGGGTGAGAAGGCGACGCCGACCTCAAAATGCCGGCTGATCAAGGCGTTTCCATGAGCCGCACCTGGCGGGGAAACGGGTTGATCTGCCGATCAGTTGCGAAATCGGTTTGAAGCTAAGTTTTTAAAAGCAAAACGCACTGAAGCTGCTCCCATCAGCTTTTACAATGAAAAGGGGCGAAGTTTTGCTAGCCTGGCGTAGCCCCGTTGTCAGAAGAGCGAGGTGGAGACGCGCTGGAACCGGCAGAACGGCGCGTGTGTTTCTACCCCGACCTTGCAAGGCCAGTGGCGCGTTGAGTGCGGGATGCCGGCGAGGCAGCTCCAGAGGGAAACTGGAGAGGGTGCGGGCGAGGGGACGCCCGGTGTAATCTGGATCAGCGCTGGGAAAGGTAACCCCGGTGCAGCTGCCGGTGGAGGAGTGTGAATCGGGAAACGGGAGAGCAACTCGGAGGGTGCAAAGCTAATAGGGATGCTGTGAACAGCGTGTTGGAGGAGATGTGCCGTCTCCGGGTACGCGCGTGGTTAGCTTTGCAGCCTGATCTGGGCCCGTGGGGGCAGTGTGGGTGGGTGCATTGACACCCCCCAGTTCCTGCCTAGCTGTGGCCCCCGTTTTCCTAACTCGGGCAAGAGAAGCCCGTCCCTGCCTTTCTATGCTGGGGAGAACGTGAGCTCTTGGGTCCCTTCGGTGAGGACGGGACGGCGTTCGCAGAGCGCTGAGGCTGTTCGTCATGGGATCCTCTTGGGATCCTTCACAACGGCCTTGTGAAGGTAGGCCAGTAGGACGGCTGGTTCGTTTCCCGCGGGGCGGGCTGCCGCCAGCCCCCGAGCATGACTTGAGGGAGTCGGGGGTCTCCAAGGAGCTCCCGCTCGGCCCTCCGCCTGGCTGTCAGGTTGGGCTTGGCCACATCTCGGGGTGCCTCCAGGCCTGTCCCCAGTTGCACAAGGGATGCAGGGAGTGGAAGCCCTTGTAGCTCTCCCCACTGCTCAGCCCAGAGCACCCCACCCCCGAAAAGGAGAGAGGGGTATGTCACACAACCCCAAATGTTTCAGGTGGGATGCCACTCTGGAACACACACGCAGATGTGTGGGTGTCTTCGTGAGTCTTCCTCAAGAGTCTCCAAATACACGATCTGGGGTGGTAAGCACCCAGGAGTTCCCGTGTGTGGCTGTAGGTTTTGCATATGGAGAAGGTGTCATCTTCCTGAACTCCCTTACGGGATTTGGGGTGCAATCCATTGCCTTGGCTCCTCCTAATATCTTCTTATTTACTTTGTATTGTTATTCCATTTTGTTGCCCACCGTACCCTCCAAGTAGCTCAGGGTGGCGAACGTGACCATGGGAGGAAGGGGTGGGAAGTAAATTTAATAAATGAATAAGATTTTATGTGTGAGGAATCCCCTGAATCTTTATTTGCTTTTTCATGTTTTTATAGTGTTGGTTTCAGGTTGAATTTTTTGTTTTGTTTCAGTGGATATTCGTTTTTGTACTGTACACCCTGTGGAGGTTTTAGAAATATGAAGGGGTTTAGAAACGCTTTTAAATAAACAAATAAATGGTTCTCCTCTCCCTCCCCGTTTTATCCTCATAACAACCCTGGGAGGTTGGTTAGGCTGAGAGACTGGCTACCCGGTGAGTTTCCTGACTGGGTGGGGATTTGAACCCGGGTCCTAGTCCAACCGCTACACCAGGGGTGAGGTGCCTTTTTCAGCCTGAGGGCCGCATTTCATTCTGAGCAGCCATCCAAGGGCCACATCCTGGTGGGGGGAGGGCAGAAGCAAAAGTGGGTGGAGCAACTAATGTACATTTCACCTTTGTTCGGTAGGCCCATTTCGATACACATCCCTCTCTAACCTCCATCTGGACAAGCAAGAGGCATCAGAGTTCAAAAACACAGTCCAGGCAGGCAGAAACACTCAGGGTGAAGAGCAGGGCCAGTGACGGGTGTGGCCTGGGGAGAATTCTGAGGGCCAGTTAGAGGTCTGGAGGGCCACATTTGGCCCCTGGGCCTGAAGTTCCCCACCTCTGCGCAACACCAAAAGAGACTTCCATTCAGGACTGTCTTTTCTTCCCTTCCTGCAGCCAACCCCCCCACACCCAGCAATGTGATTCCTTCCGTCAGTACAGTGATATGTCAGTTGTGTCCTGTCAGTGACTTTGTTCAGGCAGCTGCTGTGGTGGGCAAAGCAACATTTGGTGGACAGCTGCTGCACCCCCAATGTGTGGCGACAGGATTTGGAGGCAAGCAGCGGGAGGGTAAAGGCGAGTATTATGGGCCCCCCTGTAGTTTTCCCTGCTAAATAATAATGCCCCACATAAAAATACAGGGGGGGTTACATAGAGCTCAGCTAAGGAGTGCGTCAGTACGTGCATATCTTGGCCACCTTTTTCTATCCCATGTTAATCACACCTGGCTACCGTTCTCTACACGTGCAAGTCAACAGCTCTTTAAATGCAAGATTTTTGTTATTCATTATTAGAAGAATTGGTATGCCCCTTTTCATTTCAAGAAGAAAGCTGAATTAATTTGAAGTCCGTACCGTCTCTTGGTTTTGCATTTGCAAACCGCTACGGTGGAGTTGAATTCCCCTTATCAGCCTGGGGTGCATGTTGAAAATGTGGGGCAACTTGATTGTGGTTAAAGGATGTTAAGGGAGTAGCTACATAACGTTTGGTGAGCGTAAGAATGAGCCTCTCCTTCCCTAGATGATGATGATGATCCCACTTTTCCTCCTTCAAGGTCACTGCCAGTTGTGCGAGACTGAGCGTTGGGGATAGGCCAGGGTTGATCCATCCCCCAATGAATTTATGCTGGATGTTTTTGGTCACTGGAGTGCTTCCAGCCTGTCACTATTTTGGGGTGGGATTCAATTGCATACCAGCAAATTCAGATTGCACAGTTACAGTTGATGGGGAGCTCTTGTGCAACAAATCCACTTCCCCCAAAGAGCAGACTTTTTGCAATAAGGAAAGTGATGGATAAATGCACTTGGAAAGTTTAGGCAATTCCTGCTGCTTAAATGAGCGTTCATTCTGATTTGCTTGTGGGAAGGCCATCGAAACTCCTGCAAGCAAATCAGAAAGAATGTTCAATAGATAGCCGACATTGTCTAATCTCCCTGCAAATAAATGGAGATAAATGCTCAAGAAACAGGTCATCTGGAAGCGGCACATTTTTTGCAACTCTGTTTTGATGGGTGTTGGAAAAGAAAGTGGTTTTTTTTTCCCCAAGATGTGGCTGATCTCTTGCTCCTGAGACTAAAATGGTTTCTGCACCGCTTGGGGGCCGGATCGAGTTAAGAACTGGGTGTGGTTAGAAATGTGTTCCAACTCTCTCGCCAAGACAGTAGCTGCCTCTGTTACGTTTTGTGGGAATCATGTCTGTCCAAAATGCTAAGGCTTGAGTTCATAATTCTCGCAATGTCACTAGCCGTTCGCTAGGTTATTTTTTTCCTTTTTTCTTTTATTGGCTTAGCTGAAGTTGCTCAACCTTGCTTTTCCATCTAGAAAAGAAAATAATAATAAGAAAAGAATAGGAATTATCGTGGTCAGCACACAGGCTGAACTTCAAATGCGAGGCTGAACAACTTATAAGAGTGCAAAGCGCGTTGTCATCTGATGTGGTGATGCTAAAGTTCGTAAGAGAGCTTCTGCAATTGGCAGGTGGTGGGCCAATGTGCACAGACGATCTTTTTTTAAATCTTGAAAGTGTGACCTACACCACCCACCTGTAGGATACGGAGATTTTAACTAGGAAGCCAAGACGCAGGAT
Source organism: Rhineura floridana (assembly GCF_030035675.1). Classification (NCBI taxonomy): domain Eukaryota; kingdom Metazoa; phylum Chordata; class Lepidosauria; order Squamata; family Rhineuridae; genus Rhineura; species Rhineura floridana. Next base: position 17,030,376 of record NC_084500.1, on the reverse strand, counting down.
CCACAACAGGTAAAGAAATGCACTTTAAGCCGTGGTGAGGGGCCGTAGCTCAGTGGTACAGCATATACTTTGCAGGCCCAAGTCTTGGGTTCGACCCTCAGCATCTCCATGTAGGGCTGGAAAAGGCTCCCCTTTCCGAGACCCTGAAGAGCTGCTGTCAGTGAGTGTAGACACAGCTAGGTGGGTCAATGGACTGACTTGGCATAAGGCAGCTTCCTTCCCTGTGTCATTCTATGCTGTTGGAAGGCCTTGCATCTGTCTTCCTCACCTTCTGTTGTATATTAATGTCACCATTGGTATGTTGTCTTTTGCCTTTCTGTCCCTAAAGGCCCCCTTCCTTTTTGCAGGATACCACCTCTTCTCTCAGCCAGCTGCTCCCCAGTTGCACCTTGCGCTTATGCCCTCTGTCCTTCTGCGAAGGAGTGGCGTTTGATCCGTTACCACCCAAGGACATAAGGTATACGGTTTGGCTTTACAGCTGCGGGTCTGTTTACAGTTCCCTTTCTTGAGAGCCCTTATAAGAGAAGGGTGGACAAGAAAAGATGAGTGTGAAAGGAATACTTGGATTTATCAAAGCCGGTGGTTTGACAGAGAAGCCTCCTTTATTAGAAGGTCATATTATTTATTTAAGGCATTTATATACTGCTTTTCAGGTGGACCTCACAGAATGGTTTACGTTTATTTACAAAAAATATTTATATACTGCTATGCATTTCAAGAAAACAAACCAAAGTGGTTAACGACATATATAAACACAGAATAAAACCATATAAAAATTAAAACTGGAAATCAATTAACCAACTATTGCAGAAAGATATGGTCTCAATTGCCTGTGTAAGCTTGGTGACGTAGAAGAGTGTTCAGCAGGCATTTAGAAATCGGAACAGAAGGTCGCTGCTGAGTCTGTTGGCAGAGCATTCCACAGGGCTGGGCCGATGGCCAGTGAGGTTTTGGCAGATGATCTCGGTGAACGAGCTGGGATATAAGGGTTCAGGTGGTCCCTAAGGTACCCTGGGCCAAGTTGTCGAGAACGCTGAAAATTAACACAAGGACCTTGAACCTGGCTTGGAAGCGGATGAGTAATCTTGCCTGGATCTGCAGGTTTAAATGCTATTCCTGTGTATTACGACTTACAGCGACCCTATGAATCTTTTTTGGATACATTCATAGGGTTTTCATGGTAAGAGGTATTCAGAGGTGGTTGACCATTGCCTTCCTCTAAGCCTACGGCACCCTGTATTCCCAGGCGGCCTCCCATCCAAGTACTAACCAGGCCTGACCCTGCTTATTAATAGATAACTACAACTTGTTTTATTGCATTGGAAATTGATTTCTTTTGTGCCTGATTCACGGACTCCCTTGAAGCTCGTGATGTGGACAGTTCTGAGCTAGTAAGGTAGCTTCGTATGTGGATGTTGCAAAAGGTATTGCAAGTTTCTTATCCAGACTAAGACTGCAGTAAGGATGAATATAGCTAAATGAATCTGGGGGCGCTTCCAGACTGTTGCTATTTTTGGGTGGGATTATAATTCATTTGGTCTTGTGCAACAAACCTGCTTCTTCAAAAGACTGGACTTTTTTTTTTTTGCAATAAGGAAAGGGAAGGGAAGGAAAGGGTGGGATAACATTTGCTTTGACATTCCATCATCTAACCTCCCTGCAGACAAATCAGGATGAATACTCACTGAATAGCCAACACATCGTCTTATCTCTATGCAAACAAATTGGAAAGAATGCTCAAGTAACAGGTCGTCTAGATTGCCTATAAAGCGTCTGTTATAAAGAGGGCAAAGAGAAACTGATTTCCATAGCAGTGCGAGAATAAGTGGGTTTTACGCGAACATATCCAAGTAGATTCTAAAAGAAGACTTCCCTGCTGTGAGAGACAGTGGAGTGAGTTACTGGGGAAGGCATGATGATTTCCCCTCAGTGGAAGATTTAAACAGTAGGTTGAGTGAACTGTCTCTCTGTGTGTGAGAGAAGCTAACTCTTGTCTGCATGATTGTGCGTTGGAATAAAAATGATCTTCTTAACCATTAAGTTAATACAAGACGAAAGAGAAATCTCTGGATGTAAGAACATAAGCTCTGCAGTTGGATTGCGTCCAGTGTCCTGTTCTTATCGTGGCCAGCCAGGTGACCCACTGGGAAGCCCGCAAGCAGGACCTCAGTGCAACAGCCTCTCTCCCCACTTGCAATTTCCAACAACTGATATTCAGAGGCATTGTAGAAATCATAGGTATTGAGGGAGAGTAGAATCTTTGTGGCTATTTTTTTTCCTGACAAAAGGAAGTACTTCTTTACTCAGCGCGTAGTTAAACTATGGAATTTGCTCCCACAAGACGCAGTAATGACCACCGTGTTGGATGGCTTTAAAAGAAGATTAGACAAATTCATGGAGGACAGGGCTATCAATGGCTACTAGCCATGATGGCTGTGCTCTGCCACCCTAGTCAGAGGCAGCATGCTTCTGAAAACCAGTTGGCGGAGAGGAGGGGAGAGTGTTCTTGCACTCGGGTCCTGCTTGCAGGCTTCCCCCAGGCACCTGGTTGGCCACTGTGAGAACAGGATGCTGGACTAGATGGGCCACTGGCCTGATCCAGCAGGCTCTTCTTATGTTCTTATGTTCTTATGTTAACTGCTTTATCTCTCCTCTCCCCCTAAGGTATACCTCTTCCATAAAATACGACTCTGAGAAACACTTCATTAATAATATTTCTATGCCGATGGGGCTTGGGTTGTCCTCTTGCAGCCAAACGATTGTCTGTGTTCCCGGCAGCACATGGCGCAGTTACAAAGCCGAAGTGCGCTTCGAGCCACGCCCCAGACCCAGGAGTTTTGCAAGCACCACTATCATCTACCCAAAGCTCCCAAAGACTGTGTACACCACCACACTGGATTACAATTGCCGAAAGTTTGTGCGGAAGTTCTTGTCCAGCGTGGAGCTAGAATCGACTGGGAATGATAATGATCCTGATGATTGCTGACTACACACTCTCTCTGTGCCTGCCTGCCTGTCTCTCTTTACCGCTGGAACATGTGTTCCTGTTGTATCTTAAACTCTCCACCAGATGAAAGCGGATGAAACCCTCAATAGCCTTGCCATTCGAATGAACTAGCTACCTCTCTTCCAGGGTGCATCTTCAGCCTTAAGGATCCTGTTGGCCTGCACTTAAATTTTTGTCTACAGGAATGTTAAGCGCTTTCCTCAAGGACTCTTTTCTACTTCCTTTGTAATCGCTGCCCTCCTGTTTTCCCTGTATGTGGTGGAAATAAGGGAAATCTTTCTTTTCAAAGGGAAAAGTAACTTGTTTTTATGGAAGGATCATTCTCAAATGTTTGATGACGACGATGGTTTTTACGGAAGAGGAGGAACCTGGGCAGCCTTCAAGCAAAAGCAATCCATGAATTGGCCGTTTATAGCATGGGAGCCATGTAGTTGCTCCTACTGCAAAGAACTTTACATATAACAGGAACTCCTTTGCCACCTAAACCCCATAATTTATTTTCACTCTTCACAGGTGCTCACTTATTATATTAATGTATTAAAACACAGATGTTTTTGCCAGGGTGGGTTGGCTGGTGGGTAAATCACAGGTTTAGACTGATGTTGCTCTTTAAACCTTACCAACCTTTATGCCTGCGTTATTCTGTTAAACCTTTGAGGAAATGAATCAGGCCAGTCATTAAAAGTGGTTTTGCATCAAAGCACACAGGATACTAGATTATCTGTCTTCCAGATATGTTTTATATAGAACGTTCTATGTACTTCACAATGGACTTGCCTAATTATTGGCTCCTGTTAAGTTTTAGATTGCACTTAGACTTGTAGAGTTGGAAACGGCCTGTAACGCCATAGAGTCCATCCCCCTGCTCAATGCAGAAATCTTTACCATGATTGCTTTTTAAAGGTTTTCAGACGCTGTAAATGTTTTGAAATGTTTGGAGTTGCTTTTCAACATTTTAAATATTTTTTTATTTGATTTTAAATTGCTTTGTTTGATGTTTGCCACCCTGGGCTCCCTTTGGGAGGAAGGGTGGGATAGAAATTTAATAAATAAATATCCTCTTTGGGCTGTTTTAGGAGGAAGGCAGGGATCTAAATATGAATTTATTACATTTATATCCTGCTCCTCCTCCCAAAAGGAGCCTAAATAAATACATTTGTATCCAACCTTTTCCTCAAAGGGGCTCACCTCCCCAAGAGTTTTAAGAAGGTTTGGGGAAGTGTGTCAAAGCAGTTTGTATTCTTGGCAAATTTGGATAACCTTTTCAGTACCAAGTACAAGAGGGCAGATGTGTGCAACCATAGGATCGTGAAGAGGATGGGGCAGAATTTGTTCTGTCTCCATAGCAGTAGCATTATAGCCAGATGCTTCTTGACTGTAAGAGGTACATTGAACGTCCCAAAATAAACTGGGCTGGAGACATGCCGGCTGGTGACACAGCTGTACAGCTTCAAGGTTCTTGGTAGACCCAGGCAAGCGCCAACTGCGTTGTGTTGATTGTTTTGGGCCTTTGCCCAAAGCCTTGCAAGCTTTGCTGAGTTCTTCGTCTGACAACAATTTATGTTGACTGTCATAACAGCCATCCTCTATCAACAAATCTCAGTAAACTTCAGGAAGTCTGCAAGATGGTTGTTGTGGTTGGTTTTGTATGGGAAGCCACTGGCAAAATGCAAACCACTGAGAGTCTTGAGCCACCTTAAAGAGTAACTGATCTGGCAAACGCTGTGAGCATTGTGAGCAAAGAAAATCTTTCCTTTAAAAATGCTATTTTCTAAATGTTGCTGAAATTACAGAGCAGAGTGGCTACGGAGAAATGCCTTAGATTGGTTGGAAGGGCAGTCTTTTTGTGAGGTGCGTGTCATTTTTCATTCGTGAACAGAAATGATGACCTCTCCTTTAAAAAAAAGAGTCAATTTGGACATGAATAAATTTAGACTGTGCCACGTTAGGAATCCAGAAAGGAAGAGGAAGTCCAGTCGATTAAGTTGGTTCTTGCAAGTGCGATTAATGGTAAGTGTTGAGGTATTTTGTGGTGTCTTAAGTGTGAGGGCAGAATTGCTTCATGGTAAGAGGGAAAATTGTTTTTTGAGTTATTAATTTGTTTAGAATCAGTGGTTGCTTTGCAGTTATGGGAACTGGAGTCAAGAGAATCTTGCTCAGAGGCAAGTAGTTGGCTGCTCACACTTAAAACTTTGAGGATGCTATTGCCCCCCAATGCTCCTGCCAAAACAAAACTAGGTTTCTGAAAGACAGGAATTAAGTATGCAAACAAAGCACTATCCATCTCAGGTGCAGGGTGCAAACAAACTAGGTCATAGTCTAGTCATAGAGAAACTGAGATTTTGTTGTTGAGTTCTGCTAAAGGAGCAATAACACTCTCTGAAATAATAGAAAAACTGTTATGTAGTGAGAGCAAGGGTTTACGACCTGCTCCTCCCCACAAGTGACACCCTTTCTATCTGTGCAAATTGAATGCAGCTCTGAATGTCTGATTTGATTAGTGGTGAGAGAGAGAACCCACTTGAATTTTGCATTACAATTGCAAAAGCGGTTAAATGTATAAAAAAGGACATGCTTTAATTGCCTTACTGAGTAGGGCTTCTCAGTAGGGTTTAAGGGGAGAAGTTGCCAGCGAGTAAGGCATTCCTTGAGGGAGTGACTGTTTTGTTAGAAAGTACCAAGAAGTAATCACTGCATACTTAGGTGTGCAGAAAAGATCTAAGAATTTGTAGGGCTACCTAAGGGAGATGCCTGTTTTGGAATGCTTGCAAGTTTGTTAGTTCTTTTAAAAAAACGAGAGCACAAATTTCTAGTACTGGTGTCTAAATAAACAAGGGCAGGTCTCTTCACGGAATTCTTTGTATAGATGGTCATTGCTGGAGTAATGACTGCAACTTCCCCCTTAGAACTGTTTTCATACTCTTTCAAATCTTACAGCAGTAATATTTTTAACTTGACAAACGTAATTTTGGGAGAGGCATCATTTAATGCAGGGGGAAAAAAAAACTCCTTTGCTTCTCTAAACGAAAGGAAAGAGAACCTCTCCAGTGCTAGACAGGGCAAAAACGTTGAAAAAATAGGGTCCAGTGCTGGTGTATGGCATTACTTCTGTGGGTACTTAATTTTTCTTTTTGCAAGGGCTACATGAACACATTTGTGGTATAGCAGAAAAGCTCTCTCCTGTAGGGAAAAAAAAGTATGAAAGCTGTATGGGGTTTTGGAAAAGCATTCAGCGTAGGCAGAATTGGGAGGGAGGATATTTGTAACTCTTATCTACAAGGGACCACGGTGCACATCAGCATCCAATCAAAAGACAATCGGCCGTGGTAGCCCTTAAAAGCCAGCTCGGTGGAGGATTTGTGTGGGGAAAAGGTCCCCGATTCAACCATGGCATCTCCAGGATGGACTGGGAAGGACTCCTGTTTGAAATCCTGGAGAGCTCCTGACAGTCAGTGTAGAGCAAAGAGGGGGAGACTGTGGCCCTCCAGATGTTGGTTGGACTCTAGCTCCCATCAGCCCCACCTACCATAACCCATGGTTGAGGGTGATGGAAGTCATAGTCCAGCACATCTGAAGGGCCACACGTTTTCCACATTTGGTGACAATATTGAGCAAGATGGACACCCCCCCCCATAGTCTGGCTCAGTATAAAGTGGCTTCCTGGGTTCCTAGAATTGCCCATGGTGTAGCTACTACTAGCCCACAGGCTTTGGGAATGCCCTTCTTTTCAGCCCTCTCTCGGTCTTCTCCCCTCCTCAACTTTTAAGAAAAATAAAAAGCTGTGGGAGATGGCGGTGAAGGGTTTGACTCCTTTTTCTAGAAGCATGGTAGTGCTCTTGCAATGTTTTTGTGTTCTTCGCTGTGGCAACATCGGGGCCAACAACACTTGAGGAATGATGCTTTGGGGCCTTAGCGGGTCAACTTGCAAATATGTTAAGTCTCTAACTGCTCTTGCCTGCCACCTCCAGAATGATATTTTTGTCTGCAAGAAACAAGAAGAGAACTGACTGAAGGGACGTCCTGGAGATATTTGGCCCCAGTTGGAAGCTGCAGGATGCTGGTGGGAAGCCCTTAGTCAGATGTGGCCAAGTAATTTGAAGGTTCATCTGACATATTTTAGTGGGTGGTAGCCTACTTCTTGGTGGGAAAGCAAAGGTCTTTTGCTTACTTCATGACATCAGAAGAAGGCCCTTGAACATGGGGTGGGTGGGACCTCTTTTGGATACTTGTGGTATGGGGATATTATTCCAGGCAGATGTACTTTGGGACTTCTCGAGTTTTGTTTTTTGGATTTTACAAATAAAAGCCTTATACAGACCATTAATTAAAAGCCTTATATAAACTTCTTTTTAATCATCCTTGCCCGTGTACTTTTTTTTAAAAAAGATAACTTTTAATCATAAACTTGCTTTGTTGCATTCTTTGGAAGCCCTGGATATCGCTGTGCAATGTCTATGACATGATTCCTCTCCCTGTGACTGTTCATTTGCTTTTATTTTACCCATTTTTAAACTAATAATAAATTATCTGAAGAACATAATCTCGGAGAAGTGTGTTGTGTTCATTAACGCTCATCGCAGGCTAGGCTGTTACTACTACCACTATGTTTTTTGAGTGTGGATGGGAATAATAGCTGAATCTTGAAAGTGACAAAAATATGAAGAATTGTGATTATACTTGGCTTTCTTACAAATATTTTCATAGGCATTTGATCTTTTTTTTATATAACTAGATTTTCAGGGAAGCTATTTTAAGTAGCTTTGTATTTTTAGAAACTCCACATAGGAAAATATTTTAAGTTTAAAATGTTATTCTTTCAGATAATTTACCAGCAATCCTATGTATGCTTATCTGGGGGTAATTCCCATTGACATCAATGGGGCTTACTTCTGTACAGAGGAGTATAGATTGTGGTATTGTAGCCTTTCAGAGCATTCCACCTCGAGCTGCCCACCCGGCTGAATGCAGACTCTGTCGGGAGCTGCGCACGGGAGCCAAAAAGGAAGAGCAGCACTCTTTTTGCCGGCAGAACTTCAGGCTGGATCGGGACCCACAGGGGCACTCCAAGGGGGACTTGGATGCTGTGTAAGTCCCCCATGGCTGCTCCTCCACCATACCCCCGCAGCGCCCTGTTTTGGGGGCTACCACCAGCTCTCCATCTAGTGGGCTGGCCATCCCCAGCACCACTATCAGGGTTCTGGCAGTGCCGTGGCGGAGCTGGGATGAGGGGCTTCTGCCAGTGGAGCCTGGAGGCGCTGGGAGCCTGTCAGCTCAGCCGGAGGTCTGCCACATCCAACTCCCCCAGCCCAGTGTAAACTCAAGTTGGATTGTGCCCTTTGTATGGTGGTTCCTGCTTTTTCATATGAATATACTGCTGACTGCCTCTTCTCCTAACTGTGTGCTATGGAAATCCTAAGCTGAAGTCACTAGTTGTTTAGTGCCAATTTACCAATGAAGGTATCCCTATGACTGAAAGGTTTTCATTTTATCCAGTCACAACACATTACCCCAAAGATCCATGAATAGTTCGAACCATCCTGGTAAAACAGGAATGTGGAACCTCAGGCCCAGGGGCCAAACGTAGCCCTCAAAGCCTCTTTATCTTGCCCTTGGGACTTTCCCAAAGTCACATGTCCTCTTCAGCCACACCCCTCATCAGCCCTGCTTCCAACCTCATGTAATGCTTTTGTGTGTTTGGAATATGTCCTTGAACTCACAGTCTCTGGCTTGCCTGGAGGGAATGCTGTCCTGCCCAGAGTCCAAGAGATGAGACGGAGACGAGACTGGAATTAATTCTTGTTTTATTAGAGTAATGGTTACATCACAAGCAGTGCGCTTCATAGACCTATCTAGGCTGACTCACTACTGACCCTATCTAAGCTACCTAAGCATGCTCTGCAGCGTGTAGAGAAAGTTGACTCAGCACCCCAGTCAGGGGGGCACCTCAAGTAGGAAAGGTCTTCGCTCGTAATCTCTGACTCTGTCAAAGTACCACCTTCTGGCTGACCCGCTTCTCGCGGCGTCTCACATGGGGCGAGGGGGGGGCGAGCCTCCGCCTGCTCATCTGACAGTACAGGCTCGCTAGGTGCCGGCTCGGCTTCAGGGGGCAGAGAACCCACTGGCGGGGCAATGTTTGAAGTGCCAGGCGGGAAGTCCTGGGGGGGTGGCGTTGGTGCGTGCGCGAGGTCATCCCCAAACGGCTCTGTTGGGGCGCTTGTAGGTGGAGTGAGCTCTGCGTTGGTGGGAGGGTTGTCCATGGGAACTGGCAGGCTGTCAACTACATCCCCTCCCTCAATGCCCTCGAAAACCTCATCCACCTCTGGCTCCTCTCCCTGCTCCTCCTGGGGAAGCTGGGGCTCAACAAATACACAGAAGCGGGTAAGCAGAAACTATCCTAATGTACAAAGGTAAAATTTCCATGTGCTGCTCCAACCACTTTTCCCTCTGGCCCCACCCTCCTCGGGCATGTGGCCCGAGAGGCTGCCTAGAAAGCGAATGTTGCCATCCGCCTGGAAAAGGTTATCCACCACACAGTAACAGGAAGTCCAAAGTTCAGGGTAGATATTTTTATTGTCCCGTTGCTCTACCTCCCCACAGACCTGAAAAGGTGGCATCCTTCATGCTCTCTTAGTCAACTGCATGGGAAGATGCTGGTGCAAAGCAGAGAAGCGATGGTTTAATTCTGAGAAAGGTGGCAAAGCAAACAGCACAGACAAAAAAGTTCCTTGCTGTATACAAGGTGTAATAAGTGCCCTTAGTACTTGGTAGTATTTTAGTGTTGCTGTGCTGGAATAAAGCTACATCTGTGTTAATTAATGTACACTGTGTTCAGTATGCAACCAACTTGACGTCTGGTGTGTCTGAAATACTCAGGACTTTGGAGTTATCCCTGCATGTGGATTTCTCTCTTCCCCTGACCCCCACATTTAATTTCCATGGAAGGTTAGGCAGATGCAGTCAGACAATTTTCTAGTTACTCATACAGAACTTTTCATACTGAAAATCATAATATGCAAATAGCCATTGGGTAACCTGATGAAAGTATTAATAATCCCATGAGCTTCAAGGATACTGGTTACCACATCAAGTCCCTTTGCTTTTTTTCAAAAAAGGAAGCAAAACAACTGTTAGGAAGATTTTTTTTATACAATTTCCTGAGAAATACTTGGCATCAATGCTGACTGCCTCTTTGAGGCTTTAGTGAGGATCTTGGAATTCAGCCTGCTTTGGTCTTTGTTGGCCACAGAAGTGGTAGTGGAGGACTTGCTCTTGCATAGCAAGTGCTCTCCGTTCACATGCGCAGGTGCACCAAGTTGTGGCAAATGCTTAAGAGCGAAGGATGGCTCTGCCGGTAGGTTTTGCTGGATATGTGCCCTGTAGCGTCTCCTTCTGTTCAGCCTATAGATCCACAGCCGTTCCTTTTCCGCCGTGGGATCATCCAGGATCCCATCCCAGCGAAGGCTCTCGTTGGGCAGCTCAGAGTCTCCTTCGGCCAAGAACGAAATGGTGGAAGTAGAATTGGAGAGAGGGCCTCTTGCTGCTTCACCTGGGGTTGCCTTTGAGGTGTCACCTTGGGGCACTCCGCCACCGCTTTGGCGATGAAGGAGTTCGAGGGGTGATGTCACAAAGATGGAGTGCTTCTTGCTTTTGCTGGCATGTTTTCCTGCTTCAAAATAATGGCATCAGAGAGAGGAGCCTGAGCCATTTTAGACTACAAGCATGGAGGAACGTATAAAGATACCTTATACCGAGTCGGACCAGTGGTCTGTCTAGCTCAGAATTGCCGACACTGACTTGGTAGCACCTCTACAGGGTTTCAGGTGGGCCATTCCAGCCCTCCCTGGAGATGCCAGGGATTGAATCTGGGACCTTCTGCATACAAAGCAGATGCTCCGTCATTGAGCTATGGGCCTTCTCTTTAACTTAGTATGTTAAAATATCTGTGCCTGGAAAGATGTACACGCAGCAGACCAAGCTTATTTATAGCATGGGCGGTAACTAACAACGGCTTTGTTTTTTGTAATTGCTTTAGCTACTAAATGGTTTTAATGTCTTTTTCAGTCACCATAATTCCTAAACACAAAATGTTTCCACATCTTGCTTCTGAAACTGAGTGGTAATTGACGAATGTCTCCTGCCCCCTACAGCTTATACTGCCGAAGAACATAGGCTTAAACTTTAGAACAGTCTCAACTCTGTCTAGCGTTATCAATCACCTGCCCAGTACGGAACTGGAGTCCAATTTTTAAACAAGTGTTTGTTTCACCAAGAAAGCAGACCACCACCACCTTTCCCTCCCTTCCTGCAGAGACATTTCCTGCCGTGAAGGCTAGTTAAATAAACCAAACATTTAGGATCCCTCGCACACCCAGTACAAAGAAGGTCTTTACGTCCATTTTGAACAGGGCTCTGACCTTCTCATGCACAAAATTCACTACTAACCCTACAATTGCACTAAAGCGACATTTTACTGCAAGGGTGGGGGAACCTGTGGCCTTCCAGATATTACTGGTCTCCAGGTACTGTTTTCATATGATGCAGTCCAACACCTGGAAGGCTACAGATTCCACTCCTGGTTTACAGGGTTGTTGTTTTTTCTCGCTATTGCCATCAGGCCTGTCATCAGCTCCTGTCGCCCTCAACCAACAGCTTGGGCCCAATGTCCTGGCAGGGGCCACTGACCACTTATACCCGGTGCCCGATGCTTGAGCAGGTGGTTGTGCAAACCGTTGTACATTTCCAGCCATGCTGTGTCGGGAGCACAGCGGGGCATTTTAAAACGGCAGCTCAGAGGCACTGCCTCCGGGTAAGCCCACAATTGGGAGCCCACCGACACAAAAGGCTGTGGAGTGACCCACCATTCTCCTGAACTGCCTTCTTTTTCTTCTTCTTGCTTGCTTTCTTCTTGCGCGAAGTCTGAGGCGTGTGAGGGGGCTCCTTCGCCGGCGGCTTGTTGGCCTTGGCCCCCTCTCCCTCAGAGGCTAGGTCTGGCCGGCACACCTCCATCTTGCCGGGCGGCGTCTCTTGTTCCTTTGTGGGCTGCTGCTGAGCCTAAGAGAGACAGGAGCAGATGCGGGGCGTTGGAATGAGAACCGGATTCAAATCCTCACTTAGCCATGAAGCTCACTGGGTTCGCTCTGGGCCAGCCGCTGTCTTAGTCTAACTTGCCTCGCAGGGTTGTTGTGAGAATGTAATTGGGGGGGGGGAGAGAACTGTGTACGCCACCCTTGGAGGAAAAGGTGGGCTATCAGTGTAATACCCTTGACATCTAGTACCTTAGACCAGTTTAAATGTCAAGGTGTTGTCTGCCAGTCAATGCTTCATAGGGTCGCCGACTTGAAGGCACATAACAAACTTACTAACGGATTGCGGTTCCTGACTCAGTAACCCTCCCTTTCCTCTTCCCTCCAATTAACTGCGCCTCAGTGTCATTTCATTCTTTCGTGTGATTTATATTCTTCAGGAAAGCTGACTTTTCTCCTCAGGAAAGCCCAACTTTTTCGTCCCCTCCCATTCCCCCCCATTAATTGACCACTTTCTCTTTAGAAAACCCCCGTCTTTTATTAAAGTCCCCCCCCTTTTAATTCACTGATTTCTTCTCAGGAAAGCCCTGCATTTCCACCGCCACCCATTTCTCCTCAGGAAACCCTCCTTTTTCACTACGCCGCATCCCACCCCCGTTAGGCGACCACTTTCCCCTCAGAAAAGCTCTGCTTTTCATGAGCGCCCCTCTCCCATGAGTTCCCCACTTTCTCCTCAGCAACTGCCCGCCTATTTCTCCCGCCAAAAACGGCGCCCCCGAGAATCGCCCCCCCTCCCCCTCGAATTACAGGCATGCTGAGGCGGGGGAGGGGCTTCCTCTCCTTCCCCCCCCCTCCCCTCGTTCAGCAGCTGCTCCTGCGCTGCGACGGAGCCTCTCCGCCAGCCCCGACGCTCCGCCCTCGCTCGCTCGCTCTGTGGACGCGTCTCCAAGGCAACGGCGAAGGCGCCGTCGGGCTCCATCCGCCTCGCAGGCCTGGGGGGGGGGAAGTAGTCCCCATCCCTACATTTGGCCCTGGCTCGCTTGCGCCCCCGCCCCTCCAGTTGTGGCTTCCTCTTTTTCACCCAGGGCGGGGTGAAAAGACGCCCCCTCCCTTCTGGGGACGCTGAGACAGAGCTTGGAAAAGTTGCTTTTTTTGAACTACAACTCCCATCAGCCCCAGCCAGCATGGCCAGTGGGTTGGGCTGATGGGAGTTGTAGTTCAAAAAAAGCAACTTTTCCAAGCTCTGCATTCACCCCATACGTTTTATATAGAAAAGAGAAATATATTTTTTGTTTAAAAAAGTCCAGCCAGACGCGTTTCGACAGTTGTCGTTTTCAATGGCTACTGATATGACTTTGAACAGAAATTGAATATAATGCGATAACCAAAGGAATTGCTAATATGACTTCAACAAAAATTGAATATAACGATATCCAAAGAAATATGACATTCACTTCTTTAAATGTATTTAAAAATATATTTCTCTTTTCTCTATAAAAGAAACGGACCATTTGAACAAAATTTGTACACGCCAGATACATTCTTCATGATATATACTGTTTTAGTTACATACTTTTGAAAGTCATAGTGTCATGTTTGTCATTGTTTGACTTTTGTATGTTATACCTTTTATATTCCTTTTTATTGTATTTTTTATATGTTTTATTAAATTTACCCTGAGTATTCTCATAACTATATCAACCTTAATTTCTTAGTCCTACCTCCAGTATCTGTTAAGGTTCCATTAGACTTGTCTTGATCCCTCTTCTCAATAGCTAACACGCAGCCTTCTCTTTTATGCTAATTGGCTCCTAAGGATGTCTATTGTAGTTGAGAGTGGACTTGGAGAGCAAAAGAGATGAAAGTGGGAAATGGTTGTGGCTGTGAGGGGGCCTGGTGTGGCTATCATGAAGGGACCCTGCACTTCTGAATTTGCCAGCACACTACCGATCATGCTTACCTCCGTGCCCTGAAGAACTTCACCTGATGCTTCCCGCGGATCAAGCTGATATTTAAGACACAGGAGCAAATCAGGGTATTCTCTCCGGCCTCCCGCAATCGTTTGGGAAGCCTAAATCTATTCCTAAGCATTTTTACTCAGAAATAGAAGATCTTTGTTAAACCCAGGAGCTGGCGCTTGAACAAAGCGACCGACCGCTCGCTCCTTTTGCGCAGGTGAAGAAAGTGGAATGTTGCAAATTTGCAAAACGCGCTTTTTAATGCGGATTTGGATCACGCAACAGCTGCAAAAGCCTCACGCGCACCTCCCCTCCCCGGGACCCGTGTTCTCCTTTGCGCGCTTTCTGATTGGTTGCCGTCCGGGGCTGACGCGGTCCTCCTTTGCATTTAACGCCTGCAGCTGCTGCTAGAGGTCAGCTGAGACACGCGGAAAAGGACGCAGGTCAACAGGCGAGGAAGCGAACAAGGTTTGGGTTGCAAAACCGGGGGGGGGGGGTTTGTGTGTGATGTTCCTGCTTATAGTGTACATATGGTAAGTGCTGTTTATATAGAAGACATATGGTAAGTGGAGTGAAAGAGGAGGGGGGAGTACATGAGCAGTAGAATGCTGGATGATTGGCTGAGCGTTTGAATGGCTGGGAGTATAAATGGAAGAATGACAGTTGAATCTGGGTGGGTGTTAGTAGGGTGGAGAAGAAGGTGTTTGAGCGGGGAGGTCAGGAGTGTGGAGAAAGAGGGAGTTGGAGTTCTGATTAATAATAAGTCAAGTACAAAACAGGAATAGATGAAACCATACGCTTGTGAAACATTCTAAAACTAATCTTGTTATTTCTGATATTTAATAAATACTTATTTGGTTTACCAAAGGCCTGATCCTTGGCTGGGGGATATACATACCAGAAGGGAGGGCAAGGTAATTACCAAGGCTGAACAGAAACAGTATCTAATGGTGGCAGCGGTGAAGGGAGGAATAATAACAATTCAAGTATCCAGAGTTGTATGCGTTATCTATAAAGAGACAAGGGGGTTGGGAACAGCATAAGCACGCAGTCACAAAAGTAACCAGCTAGAGAGAGACTCAGGCAAAGTCTCTGGGAGTATTGGTTATAGGATGTGACTGGTGGTGCTGCCTAGCAGGGGGATCTAGTGAGATCTGTGCTAGAGCGAAGTGAGAAACCATATAAAGGACGGTCCGGACTGGTGGTATCCCTGGTGGTGCCTAGTGAAAGGCAGTAGCCACAAGTAGGTGGGAACCTGACAGGGAGAACCAGGGAAAGACGTCACAAAGCCCATAGATGAATAATGTCCTATGTGCAGAAGTACTTTCTGCCCAACGTTCACCTTTATTGGATGGCCCCGAGTTCTAGTGTTATGTGAGGGTGTGTGTGACAAATTCTCCTCATCTACTTTCTCCCCAAGGGGAGAAATGCGTAAAAGGTCACGTGAAGCCTTGTCTCTACTCATGGTATACTATTAACAGGGTTATGGTCATTTCATGTGCGGTAAGGAGCTCTTGGTAGGAAGGTACCAAACTGCCTTCTATTCACTCAGTCCTGTTGGTCCATCTAGCTAGTATTGTCTATGCTGATTGGCAGCAGCTCCCCAGGGTTTCAGACAGGGGGGGATCTCTCCCAGCCCTATCTAATGATGCTGGGGATTGAACCTAGGACTTTCTGCATTCAAATCAGATGCTCTACCACTGAGCTGTGGCTCTTCCCCTAAAGAGAAGGGAATGCATTTAGTTATTGAAGGAGCCCCCTGAGAGCCCTCTTGATGCACAGGTCTACAACTAGTGGGTCAGGACAACAAAACAAAAAACCTGGGTCATGGCCAACCTAAAGCACATCACACAAGCACCATTTTCTGTCTCTTTCTTCTTTCACATAGGGAGTTTGTTGCTTGTTTTTTAGAAAAAAGAGTAAGAAAAGGGGGAAATAATGAAAAATGGGGGACAGGTTAAGGAAAAGAGAGAGGCAGACGGACACACAGCAAGAAATTAAAAGGAGACACAGGGATGTCCACTCCCATCAGTATGGTCAACGGCCATTGATGGCGATGGGAGTCCACCAATATCTGGAGGGCCGCCAACATTCCCCATCCTGATGTAAGAGGTTGAGGTTCAAGATCAGTCCGCAGCATGAGCAAAAAAGTGCCAAAGTTGGATGGGAGAATCGGTGAAAGTCGGTTTGCTGGGGAAGGAGCTCCCATTTGGGTATCTCAGTTTCCTAGCTTACTTTTACCTGGATAAGATTCAACGGGGGCCATCCTGCTCCGAGAAAACAACTCGCTCACCGCAGGGTCTCTTTTCAACTTAGCGGAAGAGCATCACACGAGGGAAATGACCCCAAACCCAGAGAGGCTCTTCCATTCCCACAAGCTATCTCTCTCTCAAGACTTTCTTACCTTTTTTTACAGCCCATTGGAATTTATATGCTACACCCTATATGTGTCTTATTCATTGATTCTCATCACCAAAATGCAACCCCCAATATACCATGGAGTTATGCTGCATGACAACCTCTGCTAGCGCTGGAGCAGAAGTTCCTAGAGCCATGCTAATGGCTCTCCTTCCGGTTGTGGCATTCTGACTCCAGCCTTTTTGAAATGATGATGTGCTCCTTTCCTCTATTTAGTATTTAAAGGCTTTGGTTTTTTAATTGTAAATTGCTTCAAACAAATAGGAAGAAGTGTATAACTTGCTAAACACAGTATTTTATTTTATTTATTTTAAGGCACTGATGCACCGCATAATTATTTGCATCTCTAAGCAGTATCTAAACTAACTCATCCACCCAGCAAAGCCCTGACTTGGTGGTTTTCAATCGGGGCTCCAAAGAATCTTGGTGATCCTCAGAACCTTATCAGGAGATTCCTCAAGAAAACATCCAACAATGCTGCTTTTGCTATGGTGTTCAGATGTTTGCTGTACATCACACACTGAGCTGCTTAGGAGGAAGGGGAAATTATAAATATGCCCCACCCTCCAAAAAAAATAATAAAAGGAACATAAGGAAGTTATTTTGTTCAGAGTCAAATCATGGGTCCCATCTAGCTCGCTAATGTTCAGGTTATCAGATGAAGGATCTCCCACCTCGCAATCACCTCCTATCTGATTCTTTTAACTGGAGATGACTGAACCAGAGGCTGTCTGCATACAAAACAAGAGCTCCGGCCCCGGTTTTGCCGAAGAGAGACCTTTGCCTTATTGCAATTGAAGCTTTCCTTGCAATCCGCAGGGAAGCCTGGGGGAGTGTGCTATGGGGACATACGCAGCTCACACGAGGTGACAGCAGAGCACAAAATGCCAAGCCAGCACCTCTGCTCACCTGAACCAACTATACACCCTAGAACAGGCCTCAGATGCCTCTGCTTTAGGGCAGGTGCTCCATGGCAGACGTGCCAGGGATTGAATCCAAGGCTTTATATAACATGCAAAGCATGTGCTCTGCACAACACCCAACTTTTTTAGAGCTGCAACTCTTAGAAGATTTATTGTCAACTTCCTGTCTATCAATGCACCCCAGAGCTATCACCTGCGCCGGGTGTCATATACGCCTGTCATTCAAGGCAAGCCCATTCATGTGGGCATAGATTGGAAAGCTAAGGCAACAGCTGGCAAATGGTTCATCCACATATTTAACATACCCAGCCCAAGTACAGAAACAGAACATGTCGCTTCATTAAAAAAAAAAAAAAACTCTGCAGGATGATGATGATAATAGGATGCTCCAAGATTGACCCAGCAGAAAAGCAACTCCTGGCTTTACCTGCAAATACCTGAATCGCTTGGCTCTAGAATCTGCCTCCAACACTGGAGGCATTCAGGAGGCAGCTGGATAGCCTCCTGTTGGGGATGCTTTAATTTGGATTCCTTCACTGAGCAGGGGGTTGGACTTGATGACCTTATAGACCCCTTCCAATTCTGTGACTCTATGAACATCAAAAGATCCCTGGTGGATTAGGCCAAAGGCCCATCTAGTCCAGCAGCCTGTTCTCACAGTGGCTGAACAGATGACCCGATGGGAAGCCCGCAAGCAGGACCTGAGCGTAAGAGGACGCCCCTGACTTGTGATCCGCAGCAACTGATATTCAAAGACATACTGCCTCTGACAGTGGGGGAGGGAATAGGGATCATGGCTAGCAGCCACCGATAGCCTCATGCTCTGTTAAAGCTATCCAAAATCATGTGGAAGCCTGTGATGTTCCTGCTTCTAGGGTAAATATGGTAAGTGCTGTTTATATAGAAGACATATGGTAAGTGGAGTGAAAGGGGGGGGGAGTACATGAGCAGTAGAATGCTGGATGATTGGCTGAGCGTTTGAATGGCTGGGAGTATAAATGGAAGAATGACAGTTGAATCTGGGTGGATGGATGTTAGTAGGGTGGAGAATGAGGTGTTTGAGGGGGGAGGTCAGGAGTGTGGAGAAAGAGGGAGTTGGAGTTCTGATTAATAATAAGTCAAGTACAAAACAGGAATAGATGAAACCATACGCTTGTGAAACATTCTAAAACTAATCTTGTTATTTCTGATATTTAATAAATACTTATTTGGTTTACCAAAGGCCTGATCCTTGGCTGGGGGATATACATACCAGAAGGGAGGGCAAGGTAATTACCAAGGCTGAACAGAAACAGTATCTAATGGTGGCAGCGGTGAAGGGAGGAATAATAACAATTCAAGTATCCAGAGTTGTATGCGTTATCTATAAAGATACAAGGGGGTTGGGAACAGCATAAGCACGCAGTCACAAAAGTAACCAGCTAGAGAGAGACTCAAGTAAAGTCTCTGGGAGTATTGGTTATAGGATGTGACTGGTGGTGCTGCCTAGCAGGGGGATCTAGTGAGATCTGTGCTAGAGCGGAGTGAGAAACCATATAAAGGACGGTCTGGACTGGTGGTATCCCTGGTGGTGCCTAGTGAAAGGCAGTAGCCACAAGCAGGTGGGAACCTGACAGGGAGAACCAGGGGAGGACGTCACAGGGGGGTTATTGTTTGGAGTTCCTCTCTACCCTCGATTTGGAGTCCAGCAATGAGTGGGCTGGAAGATTCGGCGTGGCAGGGAAAAGGCATGGATAGGCATCCAAAGCACAACGTGAAGGATCTTATTCTTAGCCTACCTTGCAGGGTAGTTGTGAGGATGAAATGGGGAGAATGGTGCGTGCCACTTTGAGCTCCTGGCACTGAATGTTGGAATATAAACCTTAAAATAAAATGCAGTTATTTCAGCATGCATAGAGTTTTGTCAGGTATAAGATGATAGGTCTATGCCCCGAGAAGATTCCAATCTGAAATTTCACCCTGGGGAAACAGGAAGGAAGCAGAGGCAGGCAGCAATATGTGACTGTTTCCAGTTGCATATACTAAGGCTTAAATTACAGGCTAAAACTGTGACCCTATACCCACTTACCTGTGAGTAAGCCCTACTAATGTCTGTTGGATTTGCGTCTGCTCTGAGTAGGTGCATATAGGGTGGATTGTGGTGTTCTTGTATTTACACCCCACCTTTCCTCCAAGGATCTCAAGATGGTGCATATGGTCTTGCCCCTCTGCATTTTATCCTCCCAACAACCCTGTGGGGTAGGTGACTAAGAGACAGTGACTGCCCCAAGGTCACCCAGTGAGTTTCACAGGATTGTACTGTTAGTTACAGCAGGATATGGGAGCGGAGGGGCTTGTTGTACTTCCCAGAAAAGGGATTTTGTAGGAAGTAAGAGTGGATGTTAACTTGCATGCCAGCTTGCATGCATTAAAGCTGGTTGACACGTGCATGCAAAACTGCTTGATTATTGCAGTATGCAGGGAGAGGCAGCTGAGGGTGTGGAGAAACTGTCTTAAATTAATTTCTCCAGATTTCTGTAGAAATTTACAAAATATTTTTTTTAAATCCTCATGGAAATTCTTCAGCATTTTAGTTCAAATTTCTCTGAATAAGCACATTGTTTGTCTGCAGTTTTGACTAAGGTACACATTTTTGTAAGCAACTTTCCCTAATATAATGCTTTTCTGTATGGTATTTTCACTGATGTATCCAGTTTCGTGCACACTTTCCCCTAATGTATGCATGTTTGTAAACACTGCTTGGTTAGCAAACTGCATTGCAAAATTTGATTAAGTGCAGCTTTTGAAGGATAGCTGTGTGTTGGTTCTGATATAGTTTTGGAAAGTGCAAATTCGATAGATCAGGCTTGAAAAGCAATCTGAATTTAATTTCTTCCACATTCCTAGAAGGATCACAACTTTAATTTAAAAAGAAAACAAAACATTGGTTTCAGATGATGTGAGGAGGTGCAAAACATTCATTCTGTTCATTCTGTCATTCATTCTGTATTTATTCATTCAAACTGAAATTCTATTCATTCATTCAAACTGAAATTGACAGATTTGCCCAACCCTACCTCTGTCTGTACCATTGTGACTGCAGCTCCTATATAAAATACAATTGCACTATATAGATGTGATATGTTTTAAAAATAGATTTTTCGAGGCGGGGGGGGAAGAGAGAGGAAGAATTCTACTCAAACCTTCTTCCTGACATGTTATGCAGGAATTTGACTCCCCCTCCCATGGATCACTCCATTCTTCTGGCCCCCAGCTGTGGTCTTAAGTGGTATACTCCGACACAGGATGATGATGATGATGATGACTAATTGAATTTATATCCTGCCCTTCTTCCCGAAGGAGTCCAGAGAGGCAAGTGCAAACAAACCAATTTAACAAGAGAAAGAAAAGCATGCTAGAAACAGCTGAAAACGTTCCAACACCCAATTGCAATTGAAAACCTTCTAAATGGAAATGGCCTGCCTTCAAGTCGATCCTGACTTATGGCGACCCTATGACTAGGGTGTTCATAGTAAGGGGTATTCAGAGGGGTTTTCCCCTTGCCTCCCTCTGAGGCTAGTCCTCCCCAGCTGGCTAGGGCCTGCTCAGCTAGCTGCACAAGCCAGCCCCTTCCTTCTCCGCAACTGCCAGCTGGGGGGCAACTGGGCTCCTTGGGACTATGCAGCTTGCCCACAGCTGCACAGGTGGCAGGCACGTAACCCCTGAGCCACTCGCTGTGGGGGTGATCTTTAGCTGGCCCTTGACACCCAAGAGACACGAGCGGGGATTTGAACTCGCAGCCTCTGGACTCCCAGCCAGGCTCTCCTCCCCCCTGTGCTAAACACAGTTTAAATCATTCTTTCATCGGTGCTGCCACTTCCCTGAGGGCTCAGCCTCAGATAAGGGTTGCTATCTTGAAGGATCAAGCCCCAGGCCATCTTTTGAATCTTAATGATAGGTTCTCAGCGAGGGAGGGGCAGAGCTAACGCGGCTAAAGCAAATTAAGAGTTTAATCATGAATTGGCCTCTTAGCCATAATGAGAGATGTTCCCTCTCTCTTAAGCCATGGCAATAGACCAAAAGATTTGTCAGAAACGTAATATTGTGAGGCGAGCCACACTCCTTTTTTCTTTCTTAGGCTGGATTTAACACATCCTAATCCTTAAAAAAAAATTAGTCTGCTGATTACCCTAACTGCCTTATCTCTGATGCCAGAGAGGGCCACAGTGTTCACTTAAAACATCCATTTCCATAACTCTGCCAGGCAGCGCACCAGCATTAGAGATGGGGAGTGCTTCAGAGATGTAGGCTGCCATGGCAACCGGCGGTTCTGGCCTGGAGTCAGCTGAAAGCAACAGGCCTGACACCTGTAACAGAGGGAACCTTGTTCTGCCATCCTTTTTATTTCTTGATGACGTTACGGCCTTCCTCCTGCTGCTGTCGGGCGTGTGTAGAGAGGAAAAAAATGTTGGGTGATCTTGAAATGTAATTCACCTTCCCGAGGAAACAAATTACTGTTGCTGCTTGCTGAACCCTGATGGTTTGGGAATTGGATATTGGAGATCAGTGTTCCCAGTCCAAGTGTTTGACACCTGCTTGCCAAACCCTGATAGTTTGGGACTTGGGAGAATGGTGTTTGGAGATGAGTGCCCCGATCTAGGTGCTTGAAAGACCTCAGGGAGGACACTATTTCTCCCCCTTTCTGCCTGTTCTCCCCCTTGCAGTTCCTTTATTTGCCTCCCCCCAAGTTTAAAGTTGAGAGCCTGTGTGGTAGGGACAGATTTCAGCTTGGCACTGGAGCCCTGATTTGAGCATGCAGAAGGTCCCAGGTTTAATCTCCAGCTAAAAGGACCAGGAAGCAGGTTATGGGAAACATCCTTCTCGTGCCTGAGACCCCAAAGAGCTGCTGCCAGTCAGAGACTACACAGTATTGAGCTAGATGGGCAAATATGTATGTTCTTCTTCTTTGAGAGTGTACCCGCACTAGCCTTTTTCTCTGGCGTTGACACCATTTGTTTATTCCCAAGATGTTCCTCCCAAACAATTAGGGTGTTTCCAGATGGGGGCCTATATATTGCAAGCGAGTCATACAAAAAGCAGATTTTTGGTTGTGTCCGTGTTTGGCTCATTGGTGCCCATACCCTCTTGTTTATTTCAGGCATGGATTGCTATTCCGTCGCTGTCCACAGCAGTGGGTGTAGCTTAGAGGTGTATCCAGATCGGGAGGTGAGGGGGTTATTTTTGAAGGGGTAGTTCCCCTTGATCCCTCCACCCCCTTTTTCTGTTGCATGCCTTCATGCAGATATTTGAGTACCTGTGTGCGTGCACCTTAAAAAAAAAACCCAACAACCCAGGATGTTTGCAAGAGCAGAAAGGCAAATGTTACCAGCTTGGGTTGTCATGTTTCACAATGGACATAACTGAGTGTGGTGTTTTTTAGAAGGGGAGACCTGGGCGAGGGGGTGGCAGGAGCACCAGGGCCCCCAACCACCTTAATCTGGCCTTGCAAGTGAGGAGAATGCTGTTGCACCCGGTTAGCTCCTTGGTTAGCCACTATGAGAACTGGAATTCTGCCTGATTTGGATTTGGTCCCGAATTTTCCATTAACTCGCTTTATTCTCTGTTGTTGAGGATTGGATTTTATTGCAGCGAATTTCTGTGGCTCTTTTTGAAGACGGACTTTAAAAAAAAACCCACCTCTAATATATTGATCTTAAGAATGACAATTTATCGATATTCCCTTTGAAATATTGATATTTCCTTTTTACAAGACTGATTTTTTTTCCCTGAGCGAAAACCCCTCACTGATCGGTAAAAGCAGCGACTAGCAGATAAAGGACGAAGTCGAATTGACGCCGGCCTGTTAGGTTGATGGAAAGTTTTCGAACAGGCCCTGGCCAACGGATCCCATCCCTAAGGAGAACAGGATGCTGGATTAGATGGGCCTCCTTTGACCTGATCCGGTAGAGCTCTTGTTATGTTCTTCCGATGTAACAACCGGAGAGCGTTAACTACAAATTGTTTGACTTTGCCATGTCTCATGCGGATTCTGTAAGGCAGAGAGATATTGGATAGCTTCACAAAGAAGACAGATGCATTTAAATCTAGGTAAAACCCCAAAGGACTATTTTTAAGAGTGCAGAAACCTGTGTAACTTGTCAGCTGTTTTATTAAAAATGTGAGTGGATATTAAAAACTGGAGGCAGCTTTTTTATTCAGGAAAGGGAGATGGGAAAGGATGAGGACCTATGAGGTGCACAGGAAACCAGGAATAACCGTGGAGGGTGGGCTGGAAACCGTGGAAGGAAAATGATTTCTGGCTCAAGAAAATATCTCCACCCTGCTGACACTTACTGCTTCCCAAGCGCACTCTCCCAAAACTTTCCTCTGCTGTATCTTGGTCAAGCTTGATCATTAGCTATCCGTTTTTTTTAAAAAAAAGATGACACCTCCAAAGATGTATGTGAATACCTTTAAGGGCCCTTTCCCTGAGCAAAAATATCTCTCTTTTCGCCAACCCCCTTTCCAAAAAAAAACCAAACTGAGCAACTCTGAACATGTACAGGGTTTTCTGCTTTGCGGAAACTGTTTTTGCGTAGCAGGTGAGGCAAATTGGAACATCTTTTTTTTCAAAAATAATAATCTCGTGGGGAGTAGTTCAGTGCGTCTTTCCTCCTTTAGGAAAGTTGTTTTGTAAAACTAGCAAGTATCTCTGGGCATGTGCAGAGTATCCTGAAAATGGGAACTTTTAAAATCATGAATGTAACTTTTTGGGCCCCTCTAGACAACCTATTCACTGAGCATTCGTGGTAAGCATTGTGCAAGGTAATCAAGCGAAGGTTACAAAATATCTGGTCTTCATGGGGCATTTGAAGGAAAAGGAAATGGTGACTTTCTAAGGGCAATTCCAGACCATTGCTGTTTTCAAGTAGGATTCAGTTACATACCGACAAATCCAGGCTGTGCAGTTATAGTTGATTGGGAGGTCTTGCAGAACAAACCAATTTCTCCAAAAGACTGGACTATTTTGCGGTAAGGATTGGAAAATGCTCTGGAAAGTGTGGCGTAATACTTTAGGTAGTATTTGTATAACTACCCTGCAAACGAATTGGGATGAATGTTCCGTAAGCGGGTTGAATTTCTTCTAATATACACGTTTGTATGTAATTTCCCCTAATATACACATTTTTGCAAAGCAATTTCCCCTAATACAATGTTTTTTGTATGTCATGTCACTAACATACACATTTTTTTACATGCACGCTTTACCCTATGTATACATTTTTGTCCACGTTACTTGGCTGCAAAATTTGGAGAATTGCTGGTTTTGAAGGATGGTTGCATTTCGGTTAAAGTGCAAATTAGGTGGGTTCGCCTTGAGGTGTGAACAGAATGTAATTTCTTAACATCATCTGGCCTCCCTACAAACAAACCGGAACAAACATTGCTTAACTAGCCGGCGCCATCTAATTTCCCTGCAAACAAATCAGGATGAATGCTCAAGAAACATGTCTGGAAGCGTCCTAAGTGTTGATGCGAATCTGGGCCAGCCTTGCAGCCATCTACTTTGCCTTTACAAGCCTTTTAAGTAGAGACCTTATCCCAGTCTGCCTCTGTGTTGGTTTTGCTTTTTGATATGTTTTTAAAGCTTTTTTAAAAGATGTTTTGTTTTCATAAGTTTTTATGATGTTCTAGAGTGTTTTTAGTGCTTTTGTTTGCCGCCCTGGGCTCCTACTGGGAGGAAGGGCGGGATATAAATCAAATAAATAAATACAAAAATAATACTTGAATTTCTCTTTTTTTAAAAAAGGCCTGGTCCTCCCCAAAATTGCTTGGATTTCCTCTGCTCCACTTGGCTGCATCTGCTTTTGTGCAAAGGAAGAAAACTGCTAAGAGCAGCTCAGGCTGATCACCCCCCCTCCTGGTCCTATCTCCCCCCCTCCTCTTGCCTCTTCCTGGATCTAGCCGGGACTGGCCCTCCCCCCCTTCTTCCCAGCCTCTGCAAGAGGAAAAAGTGGCCAGCCAGTTCCACTGCCTTGGCTGGTCCCTTCATCTCTCAGAAGGCCAGCTGCAGTCTTCTCCTCTGGAATTCCAGGCCAGGCTTTCTCTCCCACCCACTCGCACGGTCTGCTGGCTGCCGGCACCTTGTTTATTTAAGGTCTGAGTAATACCCAGTTGTCTGGAGCACACCTAATGCTGGGCCACTGTGGCTGCTGTTCAGAGGAGGAGGGTCTCTCCTCGTTAAAACGCCTGGCTCCAGGCCCCCTGCTGCCCGCAGCCCAACAAGGACACAGTGAGTTTAAACCTAACAATATGTGCTTTTTAAAAAAATATTTTTTCTGCTGTTTTAAACTTTGCCTGACACTAGCCCTTATTCCTGTCTCTCTCTCTCTTTTTAAAAGACTTCACTCTCTCTCTTCCTCCTCCCTTGATTCTTGCAAGGAATTGGGCATGTGTACTTTAAAAATTCTTCTTCTTTTAAGTTCCTTGTGAGCCAAAGTCCCCGGGAACCGGCACTCCTGCGCCTTGTAAACCTGTTGAGGATTCCCGGCAGTTGGTAAGGAGGGGGGGGACCCATTTATGTTGTGCTGTTATGCGCAGGCGCCTTTGAGACCGGGCGCGGGCTTCCCAAAGAAATGGCTTGCAAAGTTCGCCGCTTGCTTTTTTTTGTGGTTGAGGGGAGCGGGCATTTGAATCTAGGAGAGAGCACCTCTCCTAGGGATGGAAAGATCTGTCAGTTTCGGGCTGGTTTTTCCCAACGGTAAATTCAGTTATCCACATCTCAGCAGCGATTTTTTTTTTTTTTTTAAATCCTCGTGAAAATTCTTAAGCATTTTATTGTGGGTTTCTGCTAATAAACACATTTTTGTTGGTAGTTTTGACGCGTGTACACATTTTTGCAAGCAGCGTCTTGTGACATAATGCATTTTTGTATGTTATTTTCACACATATATTCATTTGTATGCACATTTCCCCTATATATGGATTTTTATAAAAATTGATGGGTAAACTGCATTGCAAAATTCAAATAAGTGCAAATTTCAAAGGACGGCTGTGTTTCCGTTCTCAAATTGTTTCAGAAAGTGTGGATTTGATAGATTTGGCTTAGAATGTGAACTGAATCAAATTTCTTGGCCATCCCTACCCTCATCCATTCCACTCCCCGGGCTGACCGGTGTTTCACAAACTTCTGGTGGCGGAAGTTTTTAGAAGCATGAAAGGGTTGAACGTAGCAGTGCTCAATAATACATGTAGCTGAAGACCGCCTCTGAGTTAGAAGGGACCCTCCGAATGGTGCCCTCTTGTGGAGGTCCCCTGCCCCCAGGCCCAGCGCCAGTGGGTGGCCAGGTTGGGCACTGGCCAAGGGGCCCATGATGCTGAGAGGGGCCCCTTCTGCTGGGGCTGGGTGTAGCTGTTGCTCCACAATCCGTGATTGCATGGGGTCATGGAGCATGTGCCCTGTGACCCGATGCTGATATGGAGCACAGAGCAGTAACCACCCTCCCGGGCACCCCCCTGCTGCTGGTGCGGGCTGGCCACACAATGTCCTGTGGTGCCACGTCAGCACGGTGGCCCAGGAGACAACACACACCCCAACCATCTGGTACTGAAGGGCCTACGGCAAGCTGGTGCTGGCCCTGCCCGCCCCTCTCTGTGGTGTTTGAGAGCCCCAGCAGTGGTGGCAGTACCGCGATTGGAACAGGGTGGCCTGGAGCAGAGAACAAGGAATCTGTCCATTTCAGTTCTCTCATTTTTCCAATCTAAAATCCACTGCTCTGGATTTCCATGTCGGTTTGCAATTTGTTTTACAAAAAAAACAACCCGCATGGAAATTCATCAGCCCTTCTAATAAAAGCAATTTTGTATGCAGACTTGACTAACATGCACATTTTCACAAGGAGTTTTCCCCAATACAGTGCATTTTTTATGTTATCACCAATGTAAGCATTTTGATGAACATATTCCCCTAATATAACAAATTTTTGTATATATTATTTAGGGGGGAGAGCTGCACTGCAAAACTCAAAGAAGGGCAAATTTGAAAGGGTAGCTGTGTTTGCTTTGCGTCTTGGTTCGGGAAGTGCAGCTTAGGTAGCTTCTCATTAAAATGCAGAAAAAAATTGAAATTCTCATCCATCCCTTGCCTATGGTGGCTATTCCTCTTCCCTCCTTCCCCCTCCAACAACATCCCAGAGGGACATTACATCCAGGGCTTTGTGAATAATTAAAAATGGCATCTCTTAAGACCCAGACATGATCGAAAAAAGGAAGGGCCCCTGACACTGTACGGCATTTACGGGTCTGAGTCAACTGACCAGTCAAATAACGGTCAAGTCATTTTAGACCATGTACAGCAGCCTTGTATTTAAGCACTAGCCTGGTAGCCGGAGGCAACAAGGGATTGCATGTAGGTGAGCGGTCTGACGGGAGAGAGGGAAAGATGTCTCTCCTCTGCACCCAGCTTAGAAATGTAGCGGGCTTCACAGGAGGATCGCAGTCAGTCCAGAGCAGGCTAGTAAACTTTTTTTTTGCAGGCTAGTAACTTTTGTGGGCTTCCTTGCAAGGCTGCATTAAAAAAAAATCAGCAAAGGAAATAACAGTCATGCATGGCCATATGCCAGCCTTTGCCAACCTGGTACCGTCCAGATGGTTTGGACTGAAACTCTCACTGGCCTGGAAGATTCGGGACAGACAAAAGGGCGGGCTTTTCTACACAGCAGCACATAGTGAAACGATGGAATTTGCTCCCACAAGAAACAGCAGTGGCCACCCACTTGAATGGCCCTTAAAGTGGCTTAAACAAACTCATGGAGGGTAAAGCGATGAATGGCTGCTAGGATGATTTATTTTATTTATTGATTACTTTTATACCCCGCCTTTCTTTTCATGGTTGAAACCCGAGGCGGCTTACATATGGTTCCCAGGCGGTCTGCCATCCAGGCACTGACCAGACCTGACCCTGCTTAGCTTCAGCAGGGTGCTAGCCTCATGTGCCTTCAGACCATCGCCTGGGACCTCAGCGCAACAGCACGCTCCCCACTTGCAATATCCAGGAACTGGCACTGAGAGGCTTACTCCTGCCAACAGTGGAGGAGGAATCCAGACATGTTCCCGTCATTTCAGTGCTTCGGAGGGTTTAGGGCTGAAGTTTCCTAGTCTTTGGGGGGGGTGGAGCTTTTGTTCAAGGGGGCATGGTCTTCCTGTGATGTAAAAGCCCTTTTGCGATGCCTAGCCCACCGTTTCTGAACATGGGAAGCTACCTTGTACGGAGACAGACCCACTAGTCCATCTAACTCAGTATTGCCTACCCTGACTGGCAGACGCTCTCCAAGCTTTCAGGCAGAGGATCTTTTCCAGCCTTACCTGGAGATGCCGGAGACTGAACCTTCTGCATGCAAGACAGATGCTCTAGCCATTGAGCTCTTCCCCCCCCCGTAAGTGACTGTGGAGCCTGCTTCCTGGGGTAGCAATCTGCGATGCCCGGAGCTCACTTCCTAATTGGCAATTGCTGCTAATTGACTTCTGCCCCCTCCCTCGGCCTCCTCCAGCTGCGAGCCATTCAGCCTCCGCAGGTCGTGATGTGAGACTCGAGTGCTTCACTGCGTGCAGCTCTGTCGCGCTGCCTTGGGGTTGCAGAGGTTGAGGGAGCGCGAGAGAGAGAAGATTGGCGGTGTTGATGCATGCGAGTGAAATTTGCCCTTGCATGCCGAATTGCAGCTCTGAGACTAGGAAAAAGAGGGATCTGCAACAAAATGTTGCAGTGTGGCTTTGACTTGCGTCAGGAGTGCTCCTGTTCAGGGTCCCGGCAAGCCATGCCCTCCTCCTGGGTACTATTGAGAAAGGAGGTCAAGGTGTCCCCATAGTAGCTGTGGTGGCTGGTGCCCATTGGGACTGGTGGGGTGGAAATCAGGGAGCCTGAACAGTAGGTGAAGCCAGCTGACGCCTCTGCCACGCGTGTGGAAAGTACAGGATTCATAAAGATCAGCACTTGGAGAGTGGGCTCGGCATTAGTTTTTGCTATGCGCTTATTTATTTATTCTGCTGTCCGTTATCCTCCTCCTGCCCTGTCCGTTTTCCTCTTGTGCTGTGTCTTCTTAGATTGGAATCCTGAAGGGAGGAGGTTCCCTTGTTTTATAACTGGAGGGGCCGGGGAGTGAACCTGGGGCCTTTTCCCGTGCAAATCCTGCTCTTCACCACTGAGCTGTGGATGCTTCTGGATCAGTGTATGATGCTCGCTTATTCGGAGTCAGATCATCGATCATCCGATGGGTCTTGGGCAATGGTGGCTGGCGCCCACTGGGACAGGTGGGTCAGAAGGCAGGGAGCCCTTAGGTGGAGCCCGGGCCAGCGGCAGGCAGAGCCAGCTAATTTTGTCCCCGTCCTCATCTCTGTCGAGTTCTACAAGGGGCAACACAGGAGGAGGAAGCTGACAGCCAGGGCCACCCCCTGGGCTGGTTGTAGACAAGAAGGCTGGCAGGTGCAGGCTGGCTGAGAATAGATTGTGCTTGGTAGGGCAGCGCCCCATTTGCCCTAAGTTAAGGGAACAGACTCCACTGCGTAGTAGTAATCTTTTTTTAATTGGTCAGCAGACTTCAGGGTTTCCCCAAGCATGCCAATATCATCATCTTATACCTCAATGGCTCAGTTTTAGCTTAATTTCTGTCGACACCCATCACCTGAGTTTGTATTAGAGCAAGCAATTTTAATTATTTTTAAATTATTGCAATATCGGAGTGCTTTGCCATCAGATTAACAGACACTGAACCTCTCGCGCGGGTGCTGTCACACACACACGGGCCTCTCGGCTGGTTTCCTTTGAAAGTGCAATTTAGACGAATGCATTTTTACAAGCCGTTTCCCCTAACGTGGTGCAGTTTTGGATGCTATTTTAGCTAGCATGCATTTTTGGTAGCTGTGTCTTGGATCACGTATTGTTTTCCGGAAATGCAAATTAGGTTAGCTCACATTAAAATGCAAACTGATGCAAATCCTTCCCCAAATCCCTGTCTGCACCTCCCCGCCAGGAACTCTAATAAGTAACCACCATCCCTCCCACGCCTGTGCAAAAGCCATTGATCAGGCACCTTCCGGCCTGCCCTTTTATCTTCCCTCCTTGGCTGTTGTTGCTACCTTGCCATGGCAACCAAGGGGCTGTTTGTCCAGGTTGCTAAGGTTTCTTCCACTGGCATAATCGTTGCTGAAGGTAATTGCACGGCGTGGGTGGGAGGAAAACCAGGCCCGGAGTCTGTGCCATCTGACCTGGAATGGGGACCCTCAAGTAAATGATTAAGCCATTTTTGCACGAGCCGTCTGGTACCGCCAACATCAGATTGTTATCGTTCAGCGCAAGGTCCCAGGGCGAGTGACCGCAATGCAAAATGCAACGTTCAAAACAGTTTAAAGATCAGATGCATTTCTATGTTCTCCAGTCATTTGACAACTAGAAAAGAATCTTTAACCATACAAAAGTAGGGCAAGGTAGCAGAAGGAGACATCAGCTGTGGACCCAAATAAACTATGACGTGAGCAAACTTAGAATGTTGGATTTCCTTGGCAAATCACGCTTACAAGGGAAAGATTTATGCACATCTAAATAATAAAAAAATAAAACCAAAATAAACTTAAAATTCTGACTCCCCGTGACAAAGGGCAGCATTCTCTCTTAAGAACTTTATTCTCTCGTCACCAAGTTTTTTAAAAAAATTGGTTGACTTTAGAATCCTCTGGCTTCTAGCTGATTTTTCAACTGTAATGAAATGTTGTATTGCTGGTCGCTCGATATTAAAGAAGCCTCTTCTGAGGATCCTGGAGCAAGTTTTCAAATTAAAACAGCAACCACCTGCTCTCAGAAGGGAAAGATGCCTTAATAGTTTGCTTTTATTTGCTTTAACACCACTATCCTCTTGACGTGGTAAATTAGAGTTGCGAGGTGTAAATCACATAAAGCAGCCATTTCCAAGTTGCCATCCTGATGTGCTGTGAGAAATTAAATTAATTTGAGTTATTAAAGGTTCCTGTGCTACACACATACCTCTCCAAATAAGCACCCAACAGAGGAGGCGGTCTTCTGTCTCTGCGTGAGTCGCTGCTCTAGAGGGTGTGTTGTGCTTTACCTTCCTGATTATTATTATTATTATTATTAATGCAAAAGTAGGATATAAGTGTTAAGTAAAACTAAGCTTCTAGCCACTCTACTGCACATCAGAATGACAAAAAAAAACCACCATCAAAACCTCCTGCCAACCCCGCAATGTAGGTTAGGCTTGGGAATGGTTGGTTGACCAAGACTGGCCAGTGGGGAATCTCAGGGCCAAATATGGCCCTCGAGGCTTCTCTAGCTGGCCCTTGGGCCTCTCTGTAGGCCACGCCCCCTCTGCAAGCCAAACACGTGACGAATCATGCTCTGTGTTTTCCTTGAGTGATTTTTCCTGGCTCTTGTCTACCTAGATAGAGAGACAGGTAGGTGTGTGTGTGTTTAGAAACCTTTGGACTACTTTGGCCCTGGACAGTTGCTCATGACGGAATGCGGCCCTAGCGCTGAAAAAGATTCTGCAGCCCCGGCTTTGTGGGCATTTGAACCCGAGTTGTCTCAGTCCAAGCCTGGTGCACCAGATTTGTCTCTTATGGCCAGAGTGTCCCTTTCAAAGCTATCTACGCAGCCTTAAGGACTAGCAACTTGACTTTAAAAAAAAAAAAGCTGAGCTTCTTAAAACTGAGGATGCTGGATCCTGTTCCCAGTTCTTCAGCCCTGCTAGTTCTTCCTGATGTGCAGAGTCATGAGGGCGGGTGTGGTTTAGCGCTTAGCTCATGAGCTGAGCGTAGGGTATTGAGGTTGGGCTTGAGCAAGTCAGTGTATCCGGGCCCATCCATACGACTGTATAATCTGCAATGTTATACCTTTGTGTCTTCATTAGTTTGCCATCGTCCATATGACATTGCAAACTAGTACGGATTTGCAAATCCGCGACAGAAATACCACCTAAAAACCAATATAATTTCCTAAACCGATCATCGGTTGCATTAATATCCATGCGCTCAGATGCAATGCTGCAGCCGTATAAGTGGGGCCCTACTGTGTTCAAAAAAGGTCATAGGGTTGCCGTAAGTCGTAATTGACTTGAAGGCATATAACAACAACGGATGGGCCCTCCATAAGGCTAGAGGGCTTATAGGTGCTTTGTAAGTCACCAGGCCTTGAAGGTGCAGAGGGGAACTTCAATGTCTTTCCCCAGAGCTGAGTTGCTCAGACTGGCTGTAGTAAGAACTTATATCCATGCTGGTGGTTGTCACGTGACACCCTCTGGCCAAGGGGATTATGGGTTTTTATGCAAGCCTTTTGGCTAGAATTGCCAGCACTCCTGCTAGTGCTGGGAGCAAACACCTTGTCTCCCCAGGGTGTCCCGGCTCAAGCCCTGCTGCGCTCGACAGCATCTCGGCTTCGGTTTTCCTCGTCTGGAAAATGGGAGCAAAGAGGATAATGACCCGGCTGTCAAACACTCTGCGCTGGCGGGAATCTTCTTCTTCCCCTTCTTGCAAACATTTGGGTCATGTGTACTGCCAGAAGAGAAGCTGCCAAGCTTTGAAAGCTGAGCCGCGCCAACAATGTCAAGTTCAGAATGTTAAAGAAACACTGTGACGCAATCCGCCTCTGTTTGTTCGGTGCTGTCTTGAAACTAAACGGCAGCAGGGGGGAGAACGGTGGCTGTTTTTGGAAGTCTAGGACAGCGTTTGCCAACCTTCCGCCCTCCAGATGTTGTTGGACTCCAATTCCCAGCAGCTGGCATGACCAATAGTCAGGGATGATGGGAGTTATAGTGCAGCAACATCAGGAGAGCTGCAGGTCCCCAAATTGGTTAGATTTTTGGCTAGGGAGATAAGAGTTCACATTCCCTCTCTTGCTCAGTCATGAAGCTAACTAGGTGCTCTTGGGCAGTTGCATGCATTCGGCCCAACCTTCTTCTCAGGGTGATTGTGAGGATAAAGTACGGGGAATTCCACATAAGTCATCCTGAACTCAATGCAGGAAGGGTGGGATACAGATATGAACTCCACTGCCTCCGCTTGTTGCCAAGCGCCCTCATTTTTCTTTCTCTCCAAAGCATTTTTTTTGTAATAAGGACTAGAACCTTGGGGGGGGCTGTTTTCCTTTTCAGTTGATTTTAAGGAAGCCGAGCCTTGTGCCCAATTCGAAACCCCGCACTTCCAATTTGCAATGGCAGAATGTGTGCCACCCTGCCTCTTAGTCAGCGTTTCTTAGTGGGCAGCTGAGAGTCAGCTGCTGAGGTCCAAGGGCTCCTCCAGATTACCTATTTATTGAGTGCTCGTCCTGATTTGCTTGCAGAAAGCTTAGATTATAGCCGGTTTTTATTGAGCATTTGTTCTGATTTGTTTGCCATGTTTGCATTCATCCTGATTTGCTGGCGGGGTGTTTGTACACCTTCCCATTTAGCCATCTGTCCGTTCCACACTTTTTGATGGGTTTCTGCATCACTTTTGTATCCGCAGAAAGTCTGTTTCTTTTTTGAAGTGGATTTGTCGCACTTGGGCAGCAGAGCAATTAAATCTACTTCAGTAGCGCAGACCTAAATTTCCCCATGCACTTGAATCGCATCCACAAAACATCTGGATGTGCCCCAAGTTGCTTCAGTTTTGTTTTTTAGGATCTGGGATTTTTCCACTTTTAATTTCAGTTCCCCAAATTTTTACATCAGTTTGCCATTTTTTTAAAGAAGCGTGCGTCCAAATTCATCAGCGTTTTAATGCGAATTTCTCCTAACGTGCACCTGTTTGTCTGCAATTTTGCCGAAGATACACAGTTTTGCAGAGCCATATAATGCATTTTAGTATATTCTTTTCATGAATACATGCATTTTGTTTTTAAATGCACACGCTACCCTGGCATATGCATTTTTCGTACACATTTCTTGGCTGAAGAGCTGTGTTGCAAAATTTGGAGAAGTGAACATTTCGATGGATGGCTGTATTTCGGTCCTCGTATTCATTCGAGAAAGTGCGGATTGAGTAGGCTGCCCTTTAAATGCCAACGGAGTCGAATTTCCCCACCACCCATCCCTCATCTGGGGATGCAATTCCTAGAGCGCGTGTTAGCACGGAATGCCTATTTGCGCTCTGGATCTGGAAGAAGCCGGCGAGTGTTTCTCTTTGCTATGTCTGTGTTGCATGCTGCCTCTTCCCTCTGGGAACGCAACAGACGGGAAGATACGCTTGTACATTTTTCTTTTCCTGTCTGAGTCGGAGCCAAGGCCAAGTGGGTTGTTCCCTAGCTACAGCTCTTGTGGGAGCCTTGTCGTGGGGGAAACAGACAGGGAGGTCAGGCTGTGCAGTTGAGATACCAAGGCCTCTGGGAGTCAATATTTACAGAAACTGACTCCACGTCTTGTGATTCTCTTCCCCCACACCCCACTTCTGGTTCAGAGGGCAGGGGAGCTCGCTTTGTAACAAGTGTAGGATGGCTTTGATGCTTCTCTCTCTTTTTTTAAAATGAGCAAACCTGCAAATCTGCCTCTTATCGATACGCTGCTTGCAGACGTCACTGCTGATAAGTCAAATATTGAATGCGTGGGCCTCCCTAAATATTTAATAGGGGAGCTTCCGTTCACGCCAGCGCCGTCTCACCTGTTGCATGGGGAAGGCTTGCCTTGCAAAGCCTGGTGGCCACCTTTCCAATTAAGAGCTGCCAGATTTTTTTTAAAAAAGGAAATGGGAATCCTGTAGGAAAAGCCGTCTGGAACACAGTAGGGGTGTCATGGCTGCCCAAAGCGGCCAATTGGAGGCCTCCAGGAAGCGGGGCATAAGGACAATAGCCCTTTCCTGTTTGCTCACCAGTATTTGCTATTCGGAAGTCGACTGGACATAAAGGACAATGGATGATAAACTTGTTGCAACCCACAATTTAATTGCTTGTCATCATCCACGCATCCCTCCCTCTTCTCAGTAGGATCCAAGGTCAGGTGGCTAATTTGAACCTCTGTGTTTAGAGGCAGTCTACCTCCAAACTAGGGACGGGGGAGAAATTAGATTCAGTTTGTCGTTCAAGCCGAGTTGATCAAATTCGCACTTTCCGAAACAATATGAGGACCAAAAGGCAGCCATCCTTTGAAATTCGCACATACCCGAATTTTGCGATGCAGTTCTTCAGCCAAGCAATGTCTACAAAAATATTAGGGGGAAATGTGCAGAAAATGAATACATGGTGAAATCTATGTTTTTTAATAATGTTTTTAACCTTTTTTAAAGTTGTTTTTTTTTTTTTTTAAATGTTTTTAACTCTGTTTTGTTTTAATGTATTTTAAGATCTGTTTTTAGGATGTTTTAAAGTGTTTTTAGCCCTTTGTTTGCCGCCCTGGGCTCCTGCTGGGAGGAAGGGCGGGATACAAATTAAATAATAAATAAATAAAACTGCATACCAAAATGTGCGTGTTAGGAGAAATTCACATGGGCAGAGGAGTCCACTTCGGGGGATGCCATCGTCAATTGTGCTTCAGCCAGAGAAGCCCGCACAAAGTTCCGCCACATCCAATTGCCATTCAGGAGTCCCTGGGTTAGCTGAACGCCGGCTCAGCCCGGAGCTGCATGCGGGACCAGAAAGTAAAAGCCTGTTCTTCTAAATACCCCTACCGGGTGGTAAGCCCTTTCTGTTGATTTCCGTCGCAATTATTTCCGTAGACCGACCTTTTTCTTGGTGTAACTTTTGCTTGGATTGGGATCTACAGGAGTGCTCCGAACACGAGTTGGATGTGGCCTAAGCCCTTCTCTAATACGTCCCTTTGTCGGGTCTTACTTTGACTTTCCCTGGCTCCACTGGCACCAGTCTTGGCTGAGCTGGGCTGAGGGACTTACGCTGGCGTAGCCCAGTTGAGCCAGGACCCAGCCGGCTCAGCTGGAGATCCACTGCATCCAACTCCCCTCAGCCTGGCCTAAATGCAAGTTGGATTGCGGCCTAAAAGGCTGGAGAATTTTCACGAGGATTTAAAAAAAAAAGAAAGCAAATCACTGCAGAAATGCAGAGACACAAACTTAAGCTTTGGAAAATGAGAAATTGAGAGGAATGAAACTGACAGATCCCTACTTCAAATGCCAGTTCCCCTAAGTTACTGACCCCAGTCGTTAGGCTTGGATGTGGGAAAATCCCAGAATGGAAATACTTGCTTAGCTATGAAACCTGCTGGGTAGCATTGGGGCAGGGGGCGGGGGAGAGTCTGAAATGTTTGGCCTGACCCACCTCGCAGGGTGGTTGTGATCGTAGAAGCTCCCTCAGAACACAACAAAGGCAAGCCCTGGCCTCCCGACCTTGCGTGACTCGACGACTTCGCAAATCCACTGAGGTGTTGAGGGGGACGGGGCTCCCCCTTTGTCCTTTGCACATGGCATCAAAAAAGTGTTGTACTTTGTGCAGATATATGCGCGCGTGTGTGTGCATATCTGCAGTGCTGCAAATTCAGTCTTTTTTCCTTTTTAAAATTACATAATTTCCCCTTTCCTGCAGTTTTGATGTCAGAAGCCGTCTGGGTGTTGCATTGCCATGGCCGACACTATCTTTGGCAACGGGAATGACCAGTGGGTGTGTCCGAATGACAGGCAGCTGGCTCTCCGGGCAAAGTATGTCTCCTTTTAACCCCTCCGCAACCATTTCCTGCTGGGGAGATTTCCTTTGTTTGTTGTTGTCAGTGCCAGCTGCCATGTCAGTGGGGCAGTGAATCCACTCTGGGTTTTCATCCGAACATTCAATGAGCTCCTTGAAAGTTTGGACTAAAACCCAGAGCGGATTCCATGGCCTCACCAACATCGCAGCTGCTAACTACCTCTGGCTGTGGTCTTATAAAGAGCTGCCCATCAATCAGCATTCCCCGGGCAGCTTAAGTCCCCTCCCAATTAAAATTTTCCAGTGTGGGGTGACTCCAGTGATGTGGCTTTTCTGGGAAACTTTCCAATGCAGTAGAGCTATGGCGGGGAACCTTTTGGGGGAAGTAAGCCTCTGTCTTCCCAAAAACTTCTTTGTAGGGTTCCGCAGATCTAATTGGCGTTCCCTTTTCCCCAGGGCACCCTGGGATTTGTAGTTCTATGACAGGGTCTGGGGATGCTCTCGGACCCCTCCAGAAACAAACGGTTCCCAGGATTCTTTGGGAAGGAGCGGAAGCCATGATGGTTTAGGCCAGGGTTGGGGAACCGTTTCCCAGGCTTTGGTTTGTGTTTCACGGCGTGGCTGTGTTCAGCAGCAGGGGAACCTTTTTTCAGCTCGGGGGCCGCATTTCCTTCTGGGCAACTTTGCGGGGGCCACATGCCAGTGGTGGGCAGGGCCAGAGGCAAGAGTGGGTGGAGCTATGGATGTAAATATCACCTCTGTACAGCCGGCTAGTTGCTATGCACACACCCCTCCTGATCCTCCCCACAGGCGAGTAAGAGGCCTGATCAGAGTTCAAGGATGAGTTCGCAGTGGGACAAAAGCACTCAAGGAGGGTGTGAAGCAGGGCAGCCAAGGGGCGTGGCCTGTGGGGAGGGGGAGGGGGCTAGGGAGAGTTCCGAGGGCAGAGGTTCCCTATGCCTGGGTCTGAGGCAGAGAGGACGGGACTGAACCCTCTGCCCATAATTTATGGCTGGTGCGTGCCCTTTCTGGCGAGGAGTGTGGCCCACATGGGCTGATTGTGTTGTCCCTCCCACTCGCCCTGGTCTTATCTCCTTCCCCCGGTTGGAAATTAAATTACACGGGACGGTGTGAGCATGCCAAACGGCAGTGAAATATATCGACATGCGTCAACAGCTCCAGTCATGTGTGGGTTGAACCGCCTGTTACGGCCTTCCGGAAGGTAGTAAAGCTCAAAATTAAAAACTGGATTGCTTGGAGGGTTATTTTAGTCTTTTTAATTTTTATTTATTTATTTATTTTAAAATAATCCATCTCCGGCCAGCCTTTCTTTATGCGTGGGATGTTTTTATGGCTGGTGATGTATTGCTGTTTGTCATTCTGTGGATCGGTGTGTGGTATTTCATGACAGATCCGTCCCTGCAGGTACTCGGGAAGCGGCCTTATACCGAGTCAGACCATTGGTCCACCTGGCTCAGTACTGTCTGCACTGACTGGCAGCTGCTCGCCAGGGTTTCAGGCAGAGGACTGATCCTCGGACCTTCTGTCTGCAAAGCAGGGGCTCTGTCCCTGAGATACAGTTCTTCCCCTAAAAATAAAGCAAGGTTCAAGTCCCCATGGTTCTGAATTAAGGGCTGGTTTAATTGGAATGTAGGAAGCTGCCTTATACTGTTGCTCTATCTAGCTCAGGACTGTTGACACGACAGACAGCAGTTCTCCAGGGTTTCAGGCAAGGAGTCTTTTTCAGTCTTACTTGGAGATGCCAGTTAGGATTTGAGTTCCTTCCAGGCGGGGTTGGGAATCAGTCCAGAGGGTTTTCATAGATAGACATAGACGTAGATATATTGCAGCAGAGTGCAGAAATAACTAGTCTGTTAAGATTGGTAGTTGAAATAATAAAGGAACTTAAGGTTTATTTCTACAGAGAAAGTCATACACGCCAAAGTAGCCATGCGGCCTGCACTCAGGGAGCAAGCACTGTATGACTGGGAAAAGCAGGAAGGGAGGAGCAAAGCCTGCAAAAGCAACAAGCACTTTAGAGGAAGAACCAGCAGAGGGAAGACTAGATTATCTTTCCGTCTGTCTCCCCCACTGGTTCAGGTCACTTGTAACATGTGCTGGTGCTTTACTTCCAACAAGGGAAAAGGCAAGGGCAGAGGGACTTCTTATATTTATACAAGGTCTGACCAGTCCAAGATGGCCTCTGTCTGACTTGCCAATTGCAGGGGCCGATTTTGAAGACTATCTTGTGTCTGAAGAGTAGTCTGTGGCCTAAGCATATGCTTCCCGCCCCTCTTCTTTTGTCCTCCATCTAGGCTTCAGACTGGCTGGTCGGTGCACACATTCCAGACCGACCGGCAGAGGAAAACGCAGGCGCTGAACTCGAAGGAAATGGAGGTCATCCTGGAGGTCATCCATCGGGCGGAGAAATTAGACGTGGTCGAGCAGCAAAGAATTGGGTATGGTTGCTTGCGCTCCCGGTATAACGGAGCGTTTCTCATTCTGTCGATTCGGCTGCGTGCTCTGCGGCTGAGCTGCCTTGCCCCTTTGCTTCCTCACTCTCAAATTTCTATGCCACTTATCTTATGGCCCATAAGATTACAGTTATGTCTGGTTTGTTCATCTACCGTTTGTGGCCCCCGAAGCACGAAACAGTAATATGAAAGAAAAATGTAATAAGCTTAGAATGTGAGCGCAAGGGTACGATAAATAAGCACAGTAAATCGATAAAAATGGTACATAATAGTGACATTAGCAGATACACCATCAATCACACCTGATCTCTGAGCTTTCTTCATTGTCTTGCCGCAGACTCGGCTCCCCAGCATTCCGCCTCTCAATTGGAAGCCAGGTTTACGCACATTCTGAGTAATTATCGCCCAAGGGGAGCGCTCTTGCCATCATCGTACCCCGAAGGAATATCCCAAAGGGTGAAAACCCTTTGGTGTCTCTCCCTTCAGGGCCACCTCACCAGATGAATGGATAAACCTGTCTGAAACTTAATCTCACCTGAAGTCTGTCTACTGCAACTATAGTTGGAACAGCAGCAGACAGGATGAAGGTGATTTGTAAGAAGAGGCAATGGTGGCTCCAAGATGGTACCACACGCTAAGGATGGATTTTAGGAGGTGAATGTGAATTTCTTGCAATGCCGTTCTCCGACTGGAAACGGTGTATAAGGAAAGCATCTGTTGGGGGAAAGTCCACACAAAGGCCGTACACTGGTCACAGTAATGTGCCAAAATGTCTTGGGGGTGTTGGTGGAACTGCTTGCAAAAATGCATATATTAGGAGAGAATCCGTGTACGAATTTTCATGATGACTTAAAAAAAAACAAAGCTCTGCAAACAGGGGCTGAATTTAAGACTGAACAAATCAGAAATGGCGATGGCGAGATTCCTGCGGGGAAGGGCTGTGGGCATTCGGAAGGCCCCAGGGCTAGTCGCTGGTGTCCCCAGACCACCCTTCCTGGCTCTTGGATCTCTCCCCAGGCCATCCCCTACTCTGGCCCTGTTTTGGATCCTCCTTGAGTCTTTCTGCTTGGCTGGAAATGTGTCCTTGAACTCTGATGATGCCTCTTGCTTATTGGGATGGAGGAGAGGGAGGGGTGTGTGAATGTGTCTAGAAACTACCCTACTAGGCCGAGCTAAAGTCTTACATGCATTGCTCTATCCGCTTTTGCCTCCGGCCCTGCCTGCCTCTGGCATGTGGCCCTCAGAAGGTTGCCCGGAAGGGAATCTGGCTCTCGGCCTGGAAAAGGTTCCTGAACGCAACCATGCAGTGAAACGCTAACCAAAGCCCCCGAACAGCTTTTGGGTCCACCTTGCGGCGACAGTTTCAGAAAACTGTTAGTGGTCTAAAGGCTCTGTTATTTTTGGAGAGAGGAGAGTTTTGTTTGTTTTTAATTGCAGCAGTCCGAACCTCATTTCCTGGCCCAAATGAGGCCTTAATGACTCGACGCGGTGAGGCCTGTTGTTGAAAGATCTTTGAGGCCTGTTGAGTCCAGCCCTGCAGTCAACACGGTTATTTCCTTGCCATCCCTCCCTTCATTACTTTCTAATTCCCCGGGAAATTGCTTTTGCCGAGGGCAGCGAGCTGGCTTAGGCGTTCCTTCCTTGCAGATCCCATTTGAACGGTTTCTTAGCCGGAGTCATTTGCTTGTTGATGGTAACGCCCCCTCCCTTATCCTCAGGGCAAAACCCGCCTCGTTTGGCGGTTACATCTTCAGATTTGACATTTCCCCCTGAATGGTACATTTCTGAGCCTAGTGGGGTTTCCTATATCTCTGGATCATAAATCTCTGGGCCCAGTGGATTTGGAAACCCTTTAAAAAAAAAAAATTCGAGCATGTGGCATTTTAAGGGAGGAAAAATACAGACAAAGGAATCCAAGGGGAAAATAAGCAGAAAATGACCATTTTGCCCCGGGCAAGGTGAACAGGAAACATTGCTTTCTCAGCCACTGTGTGCCACTGTGATGGTTTATATCACGGGTGGAGAGCCTTGGGCCCCAGAGCCAAATGTGTGGCCCTTCAGGCCTGTGTCTCTGGTCCTTGGGATTCTTCCCAGGCTCCACCCCTCTCCGAGGCATGCCCTTGTCCAGACAAGCAAGAAGCGCTATCAGAGTTCAAGGACTCATTTCTGCCCATTCTAAGGGCGAGAGAGAGAGGCCTGGAAGCGATGGTGGCTGGCGGCTCCGTGTCAGTAGGGCAGCGGAATCTGCTCCAGGTTTTAGTCCGGACTTTCAAGGAGCTGTCCAAGGGGCTGAACCTCTTTTGGGAATAGGTCCCAGAACCTTGGACAGCTCCTTGAAAGTTCAAACTAACACGTGGAACGGATTCCACTGCGCCACTGGTACAGAGCTGTCACTGCCTAGAAGGCCACACTCGGCTGCCAGGCCTGAGGCTCACCCCTGTCGTGGAAGGGCGACCTAGAGAAGCAAATGCGGACTTTGCTTTCTCATATATAGGAAGCTGATGTAGGCAGCGCTCTCAAGTGTGACATAAGAGGGATGTCCTTGGAGCTAGGGGGCTCGCTGCTGCTGGAGTCGCAGCCAGTCTTGAGCTTGATTCCACCTTGGCCACAGAACGTCATGGTGGGACTTTCAAGCCTGTGTAGGCAGGGAGGCTGGAGAAATATGGTTCGGTGTGTGTTTTACTGGGAACGCAGCTCATTTGCACTTCCCAAAACAAAAAGCTAGCCGAAATACAGCAGCTCTTCGAAATTGGCAGCTTTCCGAATTGTGTGTTAGGTAAAATTGCCGACGACAATTTGTATATTAAGGCAGCCTTTCCCAACTTTTGGGTCCCCGGATGTTGCTGGACTCCAGCTCCCATCAGCCTTTGCAGCCAGCATGGCCGATGGCCAGGAATTATGGAAACCGTAGTCCAGCAACACTGGGGGATCCGCAAGCTGGGAAAGGCTGTATTAGGGGAAATAGCCCATGAAAATGCTGGTGAAAATTCGTGAGCGCTTTTTAAAGAGTCATTCACAAACCGTACAGAGCAGAACCGAAGATTCAGAAAAAATAAGCAGCTGAGAGAAGTCTAAAAGGACAGATGTGTCCATCCGCTGGTGAACGGGCGCTCTTCCCCCTGCAAGATTTCCACGGCGATTGTAACGCGTTGCTCGGGGGGTTCTGCCCTGATGGAAACTCTTTGGTTTGCAGGCGTCTGGTGGAGCGCCTGGAAAACATGCAGAAGAACGTGATGGGCAACGGATTGTCTCAGTGCCTGCTCTGCGGGGAGGCTCTGGGCCTGCTGGGGAACACGGCGGTCTTTTGCCAGGACTGCAAAAAGGTGAGATCAGCTTGGTGGCCTTCCGGGGAACTTGATGCCCTCGCTGCTCTGCTTTTCTGGGTCCACCTGGGTCCATCCGACAGTAGACTGCTTTGAAAGCTACCGTGCCAAAATGCAGGATTCTGTCTTTGCCTGATCTATGTTTAGGTGCAGCGGAGGCAATTTTTATACCCATTGTATAGATAGGAAAATAAAGGCATATAATGCTAAACCGAACCATAGTTAAACAAGGATGACCCTCCAGATGTTTTTGGACTTCAACTCCCATCCGCCCCAGCCAGCATGGCTGATGGCCGGGGATGATGGGAATTGGAGTCTATCTGGAGGGCCGCAGGCGTGCCAAATCCGCACTTTCTGAAACAGTATGCAAACTGAAACGCGGCCATCTTTCGAAAATGTGCTGCTCTTTGAATTTTGCAATTCTGTTCTCTAGCCAAGCAACATGTACAGAAATGCATGTGCTAGGGTAAGGTGTGCATACATTATTGAAAATAATGTGCAAAATGTGTTACGTTGTAGAAGGGCCGTAGCCATTGGCCGTGCATGCAGAAGGCCCCAAGTTCAATCCCTGACATCTCCAGGTAGGGCTGGGAGAGACTCCTGGCGCTGCCAGTCAGTGTAGACATTACTGAGCTAGATGAACCCATGGTCTAACTCAGTATATTTCCTAGCTTCCTGTGAAATAGCTTTGCAAAAATGTGTGAGTTAGGCAAAATTGCATACAAATGTTGTATGATAGAAATCTGCTCTACAAAGCTCATAAATTTTCATGAGAACCTTTTTTTTAAAAAATAAATGAATCAGAAACTGATTTGAAAATGTGGAGGGCCAAACTTGAGATTGGACAAATGACAAACAGAAAGAAACTAAAATGGATATATTCCCCCTATCCCTACCTGCTGTAGAGGATGGATTGGGATTTGATCTTCCAGCCCTCCCTTCTGTCCTGGGCTTGTCTTGGCATGGTTGCTTATTCTCTCTCAGCCTTTATTTTCCTATCTATACAATGGGTATAAAAATTGCCTCTGCTGCACCTAAACATAGATCAGGCAAAGACAGAATCCTGCATTTTGGCACGGTAGCTTTCAAAGCAGTCTACTGTCGGGTAAATACTTCACCTGTTTGACTTACCTGCTTTTGGATATATATATCTGGAGAGGTGGCATTAAAAATCTTGTAGGACAAAGGACTCTGTGGCTCAATCTGGAAACTCTGCTGTGTGGGTAAATGCGGGCCTGATAATTTGCTTTTACCTTTTGTAGAGATTGCACAGAGAACACCCTCTGTGCGATTTCTGTGGGAAGAGAAAGCAGTACCCAGTCTTGCGGTAAAACGGATTGCGGTCACCCGTTAAGTAGCGCTCTGCGCTAGTCTCCTGCAAGGTCATTGGGTGTTTTTTTTTAAGTCCACAGTTTTTCTTCCTGACCCTGCGC
This sequence comes from Rhineura floridana, assembly GCF_030035675.1. Classification (NCBI taxonomy): domain Eukaryota; kingdom Metazoa; phylum Chordata; class Lepidosauria; order Squamata; family Rhineuridae; genus Rhineura; species Rhineura floridana. Next base: position 16,986,235 of record NC_084500.1, on the reverse strand, counting down.
TGTGGCCTTTCCCATTTGAAACTCCATTTAGTTTGCTAACAGTGAGGCTTCCTTCATGCCTGATGGCACGGCCAAAGCGTTTAAGTGCTTTTAAACTGATGGCGAAATGACGGCTCAGCACCTGCAAAATAGTCTCTGCAGGGGAGGATTTTTTCCCTTAAAATTGCTTTGTTTTTTAATTTGTGATATTTATTTATTTATTTATTTATTGCCAACTCCTAAGTCACTCTTCTCTTTTTATTTTTAATTCTCCTTTTTGCCAGAAAAATAGTCTTCAGGCTGCAGGGGCTGGGGAGGGGGGAAAGGGAAATGAAAGAGAAGTGGTATTGTCTCCGATTGCATCCGCACTGTACATTTAAGGCACATTCCCTCAAAGAATCCTGGAAACTGTAGTTTACCCCTCAAAGAGCCACAATTCCTAGCACCCTTAACAAGCCGCGTTTCCCAGGATTCTTTGGGGGGAGCAGTGTGATTTCAATGTGTGTTAATATGTGCTTTAAATGTAAGGCATGGATGTGACCTCAGTTTGGTTCCCGCAGAACTGATTGCAAGAACTGCTAGCTGGAGGTTGTTGCCTTCAAACCATGGTTGGCGGGAACCTAACCTTCCAACCATGGTTGGCCTTGAAACCATAGTTGACGGGAACCTAACCTTCCAACCGTGGTTAGTCAAAACCTGACTGTCCCAGCTATTTATTATTTCTTGGCTATATTTTGATCCGGCTTTTCAAGCCATTGTCGTCTCCCCAAAGTGGCTCACATTGATTTAGAGAGAGAAAGAGAGGCCGTGCCCTCGGTTTTGCAAACTAAAAAGACAAGGCGCGCAAGGAGAGGGGAGCGGAGGAGGAAAATTGGTTTTTCCAAGTCTAGGTTGAAGTGCTGAGTTTCAGCTTTCACCATCTGTATCCAGTTGGGGCCAGCCTGGCCTTCTCTTGCTGACATCGGGCCAGGGCCGTAGGTCAGTGGTAGAGCCATCTGCTTCGCGGTGGCCCTCTCCGTGGGGACTGGTGGGGTGGAAAGCAGGGCAGCCCACGCAGGAGCCAACTGCTTCCCATTTTGCCCCCATCTTCACCCTTGCCAATCTCTGCAAGGGCAACCCTGAGATGAAGGCAGAGGTTGTAGGGGGGGGAGCTGCTGCACCCGCCCTCCTGGACCGGCCTCCTCTGCTGCTTTGCACGCAGAAGATCCCCCATTTGATTCTCCCTCTGTCTCCCAGTAAGTCTGGGAACGTCCCTGATCTGAAATCTTGGAGAGCCGCTGCCCGTCAATGCAGTCAGTACTGAGCTGGGTGGACCCGGGAGACAGCGTCTGCTGTCTCTATGTGTGTTGTTGCCTCCAGAACAGTTGACGGTTCTTCTTTCTGCGGCTGATGGGTTGGCGGACTCTTGTGGGCCACCTTCGAGCTCGAAAGCGGCATGCCTGTGTTGCCCAGTCGTGGCAGAGAGTTTATCATCCTTGTAGAAATTGTTGAATTCATTTGATCATTAGATTTAGATTTCTACCCCACCCTTCCTCCCAGGAGGAGCCCAGGAATTAAGAATTTTGAGAGGACTTGTAGAGAAAATGTCTTCATTTCCCCCCCTTTTTTGGGGGGGGGGCTCTTAAGTATCTGTAAATAAATCCTCCCTGCAGAAGTGTTCTTTCCTTTCTCTCCTCCGCCTCGGAACTAAAGCAAAAGGACAAATGCTTTATTCTCTTCCCCTCTCAAAAAGGAAATCTGTCTTAATGGGTTTGAAAATTCCTCACGTGCCCACCAGGGGGCAGCACATGACTGTTCCATGCTGGAGCCGGCCGTCTCGATTCCTGCAGGGAGAGGAGGGCCAGGCTTTGAATCGGGTACAGAGTAGAGCAAAGATAGGGGATTTTTTTTCCAGCCCAAGGGCCGCATTCCTTGCTGGGTAACCTCCCAGGGGCCACATGTCAGTGGTGGGTGGAGCCAGGGTCAAAATGGGTGGAGCAAAAGATGCACATTTGACCTTTCTACCATAGGCTAGCTTCTACACACACTCACACAATCCCCATCCAGAGCAAGTAAGGTATCAGCGTGCGTATATGCAATCTTGCTTTCCAAGTGCTGGTTTTGAACCAACCTGGACCCAGCATTCACCATCAGAGGCACTTCCACTATGGGAAGCTCGGAGGATGACAACACAAGAACAGGCCTTTTCAGTGGTGGCCCCCTGGCTATGGAATGCTGTCCCCAGGAAAGCATGCCTGCCGCGCCTCCTTTATCCACCTTTAGGCGTCAGGCAAAGACCTTCCTTTTCACTCAGGCCTTTGGCCCTTGATGTGGGATGTTTAATTAATTCCTTTTTATTTGGGTTTTAATCTTTTTTTATATTGTGTGTTTTTAAGTCTGTTTTACGTTGTATGCTTTTATATCTGTTTTATGTTGTATGCTATTATATCTGTTGTAAGTTGGCTAGACACTGTTAGGTATGAGGCAATTAACAAATGAAATATTATTATTATTATTGTTAATAATAATAATAATAATAATAATAATGTTTGCTCCTGTGAAAGTTTTGGGGGCAGACATACGGCTTTGTTTCCAATTAGCACATGCCCCATAACCTCCTGCTGAAATCCTGTAACTTTTCATGCTAACCAATGATCCGGAGGGGTGTTTTTTTTTGTCCCCCTTCTGTTGCACTCGTGTACGGGAGTGCCCCTCCAGGCAGCAATAATGCGCTAAAATTGGGGAAGCATCGTGGAATGACGCATCAAGCAGCAGTTGGTGTGGTCAGCCTGGTATAAATCCGCCAGAAATGCCCTCCGATTGCATCAGTGATGTGTTGCTGAAGGCACCCGCAAAATGACCACCGGTGTGAAGAGGCCCAATGGGCTTGACTAGCTGGTGGTGAAATTGCCCTGTGTTCTCTAGGCACGGCTACTCTCCCCCCCCCCCCCCGTTCCCAGTGTCAAAAGAAGAGGGTGATTTTGCCTCCAGCCATGGAAGCTGCAGCGGGGTCAACAGCTATAAAATGCATCTGCCAGGGAGGGAGGTCCCAAGCTGGGGAGGGCTGTTCAAGCTGAACACGGACTAAGGAAGGAGGACCTTTTTGCATTCAAAGGCATTGCCTTGCCATCGAGCTTCATGGCAGAGACTTCTCTGGGGCAAACTTTAGTGGCCTTCTCAACGGTGATCAATGGCTGTTTGCACCATCCATGGCTGCTGAGGTTCAATCGGACGCCGCAATTTCCTCTGCGCGCCCCCAGCCATGCAGGAGTAACGCTGTTCTCTCATTAGGTGGATTGATTCGATATTGAGCGCCAGCTGTTTTTCCCTTTGCATCTCTCTCTTTTGAAATGCTTCTTAATTTGCCTGTCTCGAGCACGGTGGATTAGCTGTCTTTTATTATTTTTTTCTCCCCTGCAGGCTGAGGAGAATTGGTTAATAGTCTTATTTATTAAATTATATATCCTGCCCTTCCTCCCAAAGGGAGTTCAGGGCCGCAGACAAAGGAGAAAGCACCACAATGCCTTAAAAACAATGTTTTAGAAACATTTAGTTTTAGGTACATATGCAGACTGGGGGAAAGGTTTCTACTTAAAAGGCTTGTTGCAAGAGGAAGGTCTTCGGTAGGCGCTGAAAAGACAACCGAGATGGTGCCTGTCTACTATTTAATATTTAGGAAGAGCTATAGTGCCCTGTCAGGGTTTTGAAATATCATTTCCCTCTGCTTAAATATTAGACAGGCACCATCTCTTGTTATCTTTTTGGTGCCTGCTGAAGACCTCCTCCTTTCAACAAGCCTTTTAAGTAGAGACCTCATCCCAGTCTATGTCTGTGTTGGAGTTGCTTTTTAAGACGTTTTTAAAGCTGTCTTGAAAGATGATTTGTTCAAAATGTCTTTTTAAGATGTTTAAGAGGTCTTTTAGTGTTTTTGTTTGCCACTCTGGACTCCTTCTGGGAGGAAGGGTGGGATATACATTAAGCAAGTAAACAAATAAATAAATATTTAATGTCATAGCCGCCCTTGCCAATCTGGGCTCTTGTGGCTGGCAAGCTGGTGCCCGGAACCAGTAATTCTCCCTCCACCCATAGGGTGTCATCTTGTCAGGCTGGAGGCAAGGTCTGCTCTTCCAATGCACGGTCAGCTCCCGACCTAACGCAGCCCCTCTGGTGGGTTCTGATGTTGTGGCAGCATACCTTTGCCTCAGTGATGGATGACTGGAAGCCGCCATTTTGATTTCCCACATTGCTCTGGAGCAGGGGCCACCAACACGGTGCTCATGGGCACCAGTGTGCCTGCTAGTTCCTCCTATGGCACCCGTGAAAGATTTCAGTAAATATCTCTTCAAAAATCCACAATGCAGGAAAGATTCTTTAATCTACCTGTCTACACTGGTCCAGGCCCCATCGGTGCTATACATGTCAACCAGTATTACACTACTTTAAACAGACAGGGCTTCCCCCCCCCAAGAATCCTGGGAACTGTAGTTTGTAAAAAAGGGTGCTGAGAGTTAAGAGGCCTCTATTCCCCTCCCAGAGCTACAATTCCCAGAGTAGTTTAGGGATCAATCCCTCTTCCTAGGGAGCTCTGGGAATTCTAGATCTGGGAAGGGGAATAGGGGTTCTCCTCTAACAGCCCTCAGCACCTTTAACAAACTTCAGTTCCCAGTATTCCTTGGGGGAATCCATAGCTGTTTGAAGTGGTGTGACACTGATAGGGCCTCAGTTTCTTCTACAAGGAGCACCCTCCCTTTAAACCTGACCACATTTCATTGGATGCCATCTCTTCTGAACAGCGAAGATGTAGAAAGCTTCTCTTTGTGAGTGAACGCGCTGCTCTTTTCCCCATTTTGTGGTCCCGACTCTTTTTTATGCCCTCTTAGATGTGGCAGCCATTATGCCATGGCCCTGTGGCAGCCATTTTGTATTATGCCACAACCCCGAGCAGCCATTTTGTCACTGGCGCCCATGGCACTTTCTCGTGGGCCCACTGGCCCAAAAAAGGTTGGTGATCCTTCCTCTGGAGGAGCAATGTATTGTGGGGAATTAAAATGGCAGCTCCCAGATCCAGTTGCTTGGGAAGGTCAGTGTAGGTGTCAGCGATGGGATCTTGTGCCTTTGTGCTTCTTAATGGTTTTCTTGCCTCTACCCCACCCCTTGTCATCTTGTTTCCCCAGAGAGTCTGCACCAAATGTGGTATTGAAACCTTGAACACCCAGAAGCGCCCTGTCTGGTTCTGTAAGATCTGCAGTGAGCAGAGAGAGGTGAGTCTCCAGCAGGATTGTCTTGCCGTTTTTCTTTCTGAACATTGGCGTCCTGCTTTTGCAGTGTTCAAAGCCGCACAAAATAGGAGGCTATTTTTCTTTGCAAGTTCACAGATAGTTCAGCTGCCCCCTCCCTTTTAAAAAAAATCCATCCTTTTTCTGCTACCAAGTAGGTCATGAAAAAGCTGGCGGTGTGTTAAAAGCAAGAGTCTCTCAGCCTAACCTACCTCGGAGGGTTGAGTTCAGTTCGGTGCTAGTCACTGTACTACTCCATTGCTTAAGTATCAACGGTATCTTCACAAGGGAGGAGGGTGGGGAGAAGGAGACCGCAAAGTGGCACTGCATCCGGTGCCTGTCTTGGCGGTCACCAGCTGCCTCTGGGGATGATCGAGAAATTCGATTCAGTTCACATTTGAAGCCGAATTGATCAAATTCGCACTTTCTGAAACGATAGCGGAACTAAAACTCAGCCATCTGTTGACATTTGCAAATTTTGCAACGCAGTTATCCAACCATGCAGAGTTGCAAAAACCCCCCCCATATATTGGGCAAGCGTGCATAAAAAAATGAACAAATGAAAAATGAAAAAAGTGAAAATCGCATACAAAACGCATGATATTTGAAGAAATTGCTCGCAAGGATGTGTACGCAGAGCTTGGATAAGTTCCTTTTTGGAACTACAACTCCATGCTGGCTGGGGCTGATGGGAGTTGTAGTTTAAAAAAAGTAACTTTTCCAAGCTCTGTGTGTACGTTAGTCAAACCGTGTATACACAAACGTGTTTATTAGGAGACGTTTGCACTGAAACGCTGAGGGATTTTCGTAAGCATGGAACTGAATTTGAGAGGGGGAAGGTCCAGATTAAGATGAAAAGATGAGAAACAGAGAGAATTGGGATGGACAGGCCCTTCCACCCCTCGCCGCCCCTGATTATTGGTTGCTCCGGTTTAGGTTTGGAAGCGATCCGGCGCCTGGTTCTACAAAGGCCTTCCAAAGTACATCTTGCCCTTGAGAAGCAGCAGCAAAGTCCATGAACCGCGCCTGAGGCCTCACCACTTGGAGCCGCCGATGCTGGACGTTAAGGGTGCCTCCACGAATCGCTCTTACAGCTGGGCCTGGGGAAGAGGTCAGTTTTTTCCCATCTCTGTTGCCAGATGGGGTGGAGGCAACAGCGGCCACTTCTAGGGCTGCGATGTGATTTTGAATAAATGTTTTAATTCTGTAAGCAGGGCCGGCACTAGCCTGCCCCAGGCCCGTGGTGCTGTTGGCGCGGGGCTAATAAGCCCGCTTGCATGCCACACCCCTTCTCGTGTTTTGTGAATGACGCATGTGTGTAAGCGCACATGCCTGCCATCAACCAAGATGGCGGCGGGGGCATCAGCCTCTTAGGGAAGCCCCCTCCGCCATCTTAGGTGATGGAAGGCATGTGCACACAGCACCCACAGCGTTCACACTGACTGGAATGGTAGGAGGGGCGTGTGGGCACGCTTATTGAAGCCCGCACTGTCTGTACTAGGGAAGGGTGCATGGGAGCGCCCTCTCTGCGATGTGCAGCTGGGTCGGGTTGCGGGACCCGTGCTGCCATTGATCACAGAAGGGGGAGTACCACCCTCTAGGCTGCAGGGGCTGTCAGCCAGGGCCCCATCTGGCCACCCTCTGGCCCCGGCTCTGCCTATGAGGTGGATTCTTCTTTTAAAAAGTCAATCGGTTTTGATTTTGCATATGGTTAGCAACAATATTTCTGAAGCTGCAAGCATCTTTTTCTGTGGGTTGGGTGCTGAGTTAAGCATGTATAGTGAAGGTAATCAAACTTTGATTCCCTGGCCTGTAGCAGCCGAATAAAATAAAATAAAGTACTGCCCCGGAGGGGGTCAGGAGACCTTGCTGAATGATGTGGATGGTAGCGCAGGGGTCTGGGAGAAAAGGGGGGCTCCCCAAAAATCGGGCAAAAGGAACTTGGAAGACGTTCGATAAGTCCATGGAGTTAGACAAATTCTACTACTAGCCATGATGGCTGTGTTCCGATGCTTCTGAATCCCAGTTGCTGGACATCGCAAGCGGGGAGAGTTGCTGTTGCGCTCGGGTCCTGCATGCAGGCTTCCCGTTGGGGCATCTGCCTGGCCACTGTGAGAAGAGGAGACTAGACTAGACGGGCCGCTTTTGGCCCAATCCAGCAGACCAGGCTCTTCAGAAGTTACAGTGATGCTGTCCATTTGCAGTTCTTTCAAGCACTGGTTGTTGTTTTTTTAAAAAAATCTGCTACCTTTTGTCATCTAGTGAACCCTTTTAGCAGACCAACATTGCAACCCTTTGTGCGTTTGTTCAGAAGTAAGTCCCACTGAATTCAATGGTACTTACTCCTAGCTAGGTAAGTATAAACAGAATTGCAGCCTTATTGCTTTTTTTTAAAATAAACCAGATTGATCTAATAGATTAATTGACAAAATGTTGCAACCTTGATGGCTTCCTCTCTTTGGCCCTCACCTGGAAGGGGAAGTCAATATTCTTCCTGTCTTACATTTGGGGAAACTGAGGCTGATGAGACAGTGGCTTAGCCGAGGCTGATGGGAGCTTTCCAAAGTGGACTTAAACCTGAACTTTCCCATTTTTTTTCTTCTTCCTGAAAACGACCTTGTTGGATCAGAACCAGAATCCATCTAGTCCAGGGGTGGGATAACCTGAGGGCCTTCAGCGGCTGAGAGCCCCGTGCAGTTGCCAAGGGCCCTGGTTGCTGGTGTGTGTGTGTGTGGAGGTCCCTCTCTGCGATTCCTGGAGAATCATGACCGGACGGTGGTGCAGACTGCAGGGCAGGAGCTCTGCTCTCCCAGCAAAAGGAACCCCCGCACGTGGGTGCAGCCGGCGTTCGTGTAAATACGCCCGGTTGCTTTACCTTCTGTGTCAGCGCACATGCCTGCCGTCACCCAGGCTGGCGGTGGAGGTTGATGCCCCCACGCCAGCTTGGGTGATAGCAGGCATGTGCGCTGACTCATGAGGTAAAGCAACCAGGCGCATTTAAAAGCTAGTGCGCATGCATGAATGAATGCACACGCGGAGGGGGAGAGGACCCGTGGCTGCGTCCGACGGCGGTTGAGACACATGTACATCTGCAGAGCGACGAGTTTCCTAATATCTAGTCTCCCATCTTGTTTTCTAACAGCAGCTCTCTGGCCGCTCACAAACCTTCCTCAGAGCGCTCCAATTCCCAGAGCGGTCTAACCATTAATCCCTCTCCCCAGGGAACTCTGGGAACAGTAGCTCTGTGAGGGGCGAATAGGGGGTCTCCTGACAACTCTCAGCGCCTTTAACAAGGTACAGTTCCCAGGATCCTTTGGGGGTCTGTTTAAAGTGGTATTGGCTGTTTAAAGTGGTATTGTACTGCTGTCAATATTGAGTGCGGATGGGGCTAAATTGAAGCTGAGGCCACCTGACCTTGATGGGGTTCCGTAATATTGGTGCTGCCACTATAGAGGCCCTAACAGAGCGGAAGAAAGCATTTGAAAGCACAGCGAGCTAACTTGCACTTCCCGAACTCTTTGAAATTTGTGCGTCGCTGAATTTTGCGGCGCAGTTATCCAACCCTAAAAGAATAGGAACAGAACAGCATGCACACGCTCACATATATATTTAAGGGAAAATGTGTGCAAAAAGCATTATATTGAGGGACATCACTTGCAACTATTGAGAGAAATGCAGACCCGAACGTATGCGAATTCTTACGTGCAGTTTAAAAAAAGTAAGTTAGCAAACTGATCTGGAAATGAGAAAGTCTGGCGAAATAAGCAACTGACAGAAACCAACCCTGACAGATCTGTCCCACCTTAATTGTGGGTAGCGCTGTACATCTACACTCTTATACAGCTGCTTTGATGTGAGTCTTCGCTCTTCCTGGCCGTTGCCAGGGAAACCCCCCACCAGTCTTCTAGGGCTCAGCCTCTCCTTGATTTATTGCTTGGGGAGGGGTGTGTGCCAACGACATTGACAACCATTTTGCTGTGTTGACAGTTGGGCCATGTTCGCACCACGCATTTATTCCACTAGTATTCCATTTTAAACTGTCATGGTTTCCCCCAAAGAATCCTGGGAAGTGTCGTTTGTGAAGGATACTGAGAGTTGTTAGGAAAGCCATAGTCCCCTTCCAGGCTGGCAATTCCCAGAATTCTCTGGGGAAAAGGGCTGACTGTTAAACTGCTCGGGGAATTGTAGCTGTGTGAGGAGAATAGGGGTCTCCTAGCAACTCTCAGCACCCTTCACAAACTAAGTTCCCAGGATTCTTTGGGGGAAGCCATGACTGTTTAAAGTGGAATAATAGTGGAATAAAAGTATGATGTGGAATGTGGCCTTGGTCTGTCTGTCCTGTGCATCAACATGTGGCTTTGGGGGTACTCCAGCTCTTTGCAACATAACAGTTCCTGGTGTTATCTTTTGTATTCCTGAACATCTTCGCGCCGCATGAATTGCAACAGACAGAATGTTTTCTAGCGATGCAGAATCTCCTAAACTTTTGATAGGCAAGGTATAGCCCCAACCCTGCCCCTCCCAAATTTTAAATGTGAAAGCGCACGTTGCAACTTAAACTAAACAATTTGCTGTTGGGGCATGTAAGTGTTAAGAAGTCACTTGCCCTTGGAAGAGCCACCCTCTCTGGGTGTTCATACAAGCCACTGGTCTGGGCAAGCCCAGAGCAGGGACTCTTGCAGAGAGGTGACAGGCAGCCTTGACTGAAGTTGGGATTGAGTCTATGCTGCCATCTCTCTGCTGGGTGTAGCAGGGACACCATGACCTGCTCCTAGCAGAGGCTGATTGGAAGGAGGTAGGGCCAGACCGGTGAATCATACAGAGACACAGCAGCCTTTCTGAAGTTCCCAGGAGACTTTAAAAAAAAAAAGACCCAACTTGTCTCATGACAAACGAGCCCTCCTGTGCCAGAACTAGTGATGTGGGAGAAACTGAATGCGAATTTGCAGCTCCTGAAAGAACACCGTAGCTCTGTGGCAGGATATCTGCTTTGCATGCAGAAGATCCCAAGTTCAGTCCCTCATGGCAGCTTCAGGTAGGGCAGGAAAAGACTCCCTGTCTGAAACCCTGGAGCGCTGCTGCCGGTCAGTGTAGACAATACTGAGCTAGGTGGACCAATGTTCTGATTTGGTACAAGGCAGCTTCCTGGGTTCTTATGTTCCTCGTACGTGAACCGAAACGCAGCTGACATTCGAAATTCACACTTTTCCAAAGTTTGTAATACTGGTCTCCCGAAAAGTGTACAAAAGTCAGAGCTTGGAAAAGTTACTTTTTTGAACTACAACTCCCATCAGCCCCAGCCAGCGGCTGGGGCTGATGGGAGTTGTAGTTCAAAAAAGTTACTTTTCCAAGCTCTGACAAAAGTGCATATATTAGGGGAAAGTGTGCCAAAAATGTACATACTGGCAAACGTAATGTAAGAAAAGCATTGTTGGGGAAATGTTGCATTCAAAAACCTGTGCTTAAAATGCTGGTGAAAACTTGTGCGGAAATGCAGTGAGCGGAAAAACATGAAGCAGAGAAACGCTGGGACGGACACAGCAGCCTGTTTCTGGCCCGTCGCTGGGGAATTAATGCCGTAGTGGCTGTCAGATGACTCAGAAAGATGCTAGCGAGTTCATTCTCTATTTTTATATGGCCTGAGCCCCAGCTTCAGAAGAGGTTTTAGGGCTCAGGTGGGCTCTGAATTTGACTCTGGGCCCTGGCGTGAGGGCATCCGGGTTGTCCACCTATTGTCAAATGGCTTTGTGAATGAAAAGGAAATCACCAATTCTCTCTCTCTTCCCCTTTACCTCCTCATCCCCCCCCCAATCTCCCCAGTCAAACAGCTGGCAGCTAAATTAGATTCCCCCCCCCCACATGGTGTTTAAATAGCAGACGTGGTTGCAGATCTTCTCTTTCTCTCTCTCGCCGCAAAGTGGGAATAATTTACCAGTTCAAATAGCACCCTCAAATTTGTGTCAGCGAAATTGAGGCTTGTTCGTTTTTATGTCTGCATGTGTCTCTCCCACCGTCTCCTCTTTTTCTTTTGTTGAGTTTGCAGAAAGCAAAGGAGGAGAGTGATGTTAAATCAGGCCCGCGTTTGGCACAATCCACTCTTGCATTTTGGATCGTTTGCCTTCAAAAAGGAGTCCAAATTGACCAGAAGCCACCTAAAAAAACCCAAAACAGTCACTGCATGCTTTGTTGTTCAAAATGTGCAGCACATGATTCCCCAGAGCTTGAACGTATTTTATGGCCTTGAGGCTCTGGAGTGGAAGAACGGAACGGTCCCCCTCATCTTTCAAGATCTCAGGATCCCAGCTGTGGGATTCAACTTGCCCGATTGGACAGACAAAATAAAGGACTTCTTCATAGTTAAACTATGAAATGTGCTCCTGCGAGAGGCAGCAATGGGCACCAATTTAGATGGCTTTAAAAGAGGTTTAGACGAATTCATGGAAGAAAAGGCTATCAATGACTACTGGCCATGGTGGCTATGTCCTGTCTCTTAGTACCCGCTGCTGGGAATTGCAGGAGGGGAGAGTTGCTCTTGTGCACAAGTCCTGCTTGTGGGCTTCCCTTTGGGATATCTGGTTGGCCACTGTGAGAACAGGATGCTGGACTGGATGGGCCACTGGCCGGATCCAACAGGCTCTTCTGATGTTCTCAACCTTGGGGCTACCAAGCTCAAAACATTTTAATGTCCAGGTTCCCCCCCCCCTCCAAAAAAAGAAATGTATAGGAGTTTCTTCTGACGAACTCCTGAGAGGTGTTGCAAGAACATAAGGGCATATTTTGACATCTATGCTTCCGAGTGCAATTCAAGGGACTTACGTTGACAACACCTTGAACAGCCTGGGCCCCAAATATCCGATGCAGACCTGCCTGCGTGTTGAAGCTTACAAGGATGGAGGAGGCCTTGCTGTCAGTTCTGTCGTCCTCTGCACTTTGTTGAGTACCACTCAACAGGGCCTTGACTGTCATGACCCCCTGGGGTCGTCAACAAGCGGCCAAGAAGACGCAGGATGCACAGGCCTTTGGGGAGTTGGGGTGGGATTTGAATATTTTATTTTGCAGTCTTTTTTATACTTTATCTTGCGGGCTTTTCTCTCTCCCACAGTGGTCTCTAGCGATAGCGACAGCGACTCTGAGTTCAGCTTGTCGAGCCTGGATGACCGGTCCTTAGCTGCAGGTTCGAAGGGTTTCAAGATGAGAAAACACCAAGCTGAATCTGGTGAGGAAAGCAGCTGTTCGGGGTTGGGCGGTGCGCGCACGCACATGAGCGAGCAAAATGGTACGTTCATAGGAGCCTTTCATCGCAACTGAAAGTGCAAGGCTTTAACCAGAGCTTGGAAAAGTCACTTTTTTCGAACTACAACTCCCATCAGCCCCAGCCAGCATGGCCACTGGATTGGGCTGATGGGAGTTGTAGTTCAAAAAAGTAACTTTTCCAAGCTCTGGCTTTAACACACCAGGTCGGAAGCTTCTTCCGCCTGAGGGCCCCATTCCCTTCTGAGCAGCCTTCTGAGGGCCACATGCCAGGGAGGGGCAGAGCCAGAGGGAAATGTGGGCGGAGCAACGAGTGTAAATGTTTCCCTTTGTACAGTAGGCTAGTTTCTACACACGCTCACATGCCCTTCTTCATCCAGGGAAGCAAGAGGCGTGATCAGAGTTCAAGGACACTTTCTAGCCGGACAGAAACACTCACGGAGGGTACTCAGCAGGGCTGGTGAGGCTGTGTGTCACTGGAGGAGGTCTGGAGGGTTGCATTTGGCCCCCAGGCCCAAGGCTGCCCACCTCTGCTTTGGACTACAAAATCTTTACAAAAGGCTTGTAAAAATAACCCCTGTAAAGGGCGGCTGGAGAGAGACGCGACTGCTAGGCTTGACACATCAGCTTTTGACTAACGTTAAAAAATGCAGAGAGGTTTTCATCTGTTTGCACACAGAAGCCCCCAGGCTCAATCCTTGGCAGCCTCCAGTTAAAAGGATCAGGAAAGACCTCCTGAGACCCCCCAAAGAGCTGCTGCCAGTTTGGGTAGGCTGGATGTATGCATTGTCTGTCCTGGTTTGTGCAATCTGTGGCTCTCAGCCTGGTTGCAGGTGGATGCAAAGAAGTGAAAAGGAAGCGAGAGGGGCAATTAAAAGACAGAACGGGATAATGGAAAGAGAGAAAAAAAAGAGGACGGCCCCACTCGCTTTGGACTCCACCCCCATCCACCACCGGTATGTGGCCCCTGACACATTACCCCCAAGGGAATGTGGCCCTCGACAGAAAAAAGCTTTATCGCCCATTTTAAAACATTCCTGCTTCTTTCATGGGTTGCCACTTTTATTTATTTTGCGTCTGATGCAGATGGAAGGGTCCTGTAGAGACGGACCTGTGTACACCAGCTGAGAGGTTACCCCCCCTTGTTTTCCCTACAGTGTCCAGTAGGGAAACGGCCCGTACCCCCAGCAGGAGCGCCAGCCGGGCCTTGGGGAGCATCTTGTCGGAGAGTCAGAGCAGCCTAGGCAGTGAGCGAGGGGGAGGGCTGAGCGCCACAGAGAGCGGCCAGAGCGACCTCCCAGCTGAAGATGACGATAGCGATGCCAACTGCAGCGTCTCTGGTGAGTGTGGGGGGGGGGAACGGGGGAGAGGCGCGCTAGGGGCATCCCAACTCTCCCGTCAGCACTTGTGCGCAGCGGGGCTGAAGGCAGACAAAGCTGTTCGGGACCACAACTGCAGGACCGCAGCAGGCTGCCTTATGCCAAGTCAGACCATCAGTCCATCTAGCTCAATATTGTCTGCACTGACTGGCAGCAGCTCTCCAAGGCTGCATTTAGGGGTGGAGGGATCTCTCCCAGCTAGGGATGGTAAGATCTGCCAGTTTTGGGTCACTCAGGTTCCAGCCTGACATTCAGTTCTCCACACATCTGTGTCAATTTGCAATTTATAAAAAAAAAAATCCTCGTGAAAACGCTTTAGCAGTCTAGTGCAGCTTTCTCAGAATAAACACGTTTTTGCAAGCCATTTTGGGTAAGGCATTTTTGTACATTTTCACTCATGTATTCACTTTTACACACGTTTCCCCCTAATGCAATGCATTTTTGTAAAAGTTGCTTGGTTAAAGAACTGCCTCGCTGATCCTGTCTGCTGGATGTGGCCAAAGGCCCATTGTGGGGCGGGTCCTGGGGGGAAGGGACACATTGAGGCACCCTGGGGTCCATTCCGGTTCCCACCAAAGAGACACCATACCCCAGTCATCTCCTACACGTGCTCCTTTAACTGGCCATGCTCTACAGTTTGGGGGTCTAGCCCCTAGAGGTCCCTGAAGGCCCAGTCCCTTCCCCGGGTCCACCTCTGCTGACCTCAAGCATCCCCAGCAAGTCTGTGTTTATGGCTCCCTTCAAGGCAAAGAGTCCCTGCGGCCCAGCTTGGTAGTCACCAACAGTAGTGCAGTGGCAGATTCAGAAGTGCAGGGTCCCTTCTTGTTAATCACAGCCATGCCCCCTCCCCATTTTTGTTGTTGTTGTGGGGTTGAGAATGAGATCCTTGAGAATGCCTAGGAACCAATAAGCGTGAAATAGGAGAGTGTTAGCTACTTAGAAGAGTCTTCTCAGTGTTTGACTCACCTCCTTTCACTCTGGCTCCAATCCTCAGGAAAGGACAAGGAAGCATGCTAGAAGACTCTTCTCAGTGGCTAACACACTCCCCTTCCACGCTGATTGGCTTGTAGGATGGTGGAGACATTGGGACCCTGCTTCCAAAAAAGTAAAGGGTCTAGACCCCCCGAGACCCTGTATGACTACACCCCTGGTCACCACCCACTCTAATCACCTTCCTGGCAGCATTCTCTGCCTATCCTGTGCCCTTGCTCCTTCCTCCATGAGCCCTGCTCTGCTGACAGCCACCCCCTTTGCCCTCTATCAGCTCTCAGAAACACTGGTGTAGGGTGCAGCAAAGGCGAGCCAATGGGAGTAGCCGCATGCTCCATCTTCCTGGGCTGGTTCCCCTTCATTTATTTATCATGCGTATTTTTTAAATTAAATTTATATCCCACCCTTCCTCCCAGTAAGAGCCCAAGGCAGCAAGCGGTTCAAAACATCTTAAAAACAAGACTCTGTAAAACATGTTAAAACAAAACATGTTTAAAAACACATTAAAACGAAACATCTTAAAAATGTCTTTAAAAAAAAACAGCTTTGAAAACACCTTAGAAAGCAGTTCCAGCACAAATGCAAACTGAGATGAAGGTCTCTGCTTAAAAGGCTTGTTGAAAGAGCAAGGTCTTCAGTAGGCGCCAAAAAAATAACAGAGATTATCTGCCTAATATTTAAGGGGAGGGAATTCTAAAGGATTGGTGCCACTACACTAAAGGTCCGCTTCCTGTGTTGTGCGGAACGGATTTCCTAGTGGCATGGTATCTGCAGGAGGCCCTCACTTGCAAGGGTACAGTGATCGACTGGGCATATAACGGGCAAGACGATATTTTGTCTCATACGACCATATGCCTCACCCCTAGCTGTGTCGTTCCAGACTGCTTTTAAAGGAGTTGGCTCTTGAGGGAACTCAGCCGCGTTGCTGCGAGGGTTGGGCTTGAGGGATCCTGCCAAAACTCTCTCGCCTTTGCTCGGCTCCAGTGGCTGATGGATGACTTGCACCTGCCGACAGAGGAGAAGACAGAGGCAGGTCTGCAGCGGCCTGCCCGAGGGTCTGGCACCCATCCGGTCCAGCATCCGGTTTCCACAGTCGACCTGAAGGCAGTACACACACACAGTCCTCTTTCAAAGCCGTACAAGTTGGTGGCCATCGCAGCTTCTTTTGGGAGCGAATTCCAACGCTGCACGAGAAAGTCCTTCCTTTTGCCTTCTGTTTGGGATCTACGGTTACAAGAGAGGAGTGCTGCATTAACGTATACAGCTCTCTCTCTCTCCCTACCGCACACTCGCCTCTTTTCCCAGACTAAAAATCCCAAATAAGTTGGAGTCTTTCCTCACAGGAGAGCTGCTCCAACCACTTGGCCATTTTGGTGGCTCTTTTCTGCACTTATTTCTGGCTCTGCGGTGTCCTTTCTGAGGTGATTTCCTTCGGCTCTGCTAGGAGAGGCTAGCGTGCCGGGGGGGGGAGGTCCTGGTCCCCCAAAATGACTTTTTTACACGGCACGTAGATAAACTGTGGACTGCATTCCCACGGGAGGCAGTGAGGGCCGCCAACTTGGATAGCTTTAAAAGAAGGTTTGGAGAACTTCACTACTAGCAATGATGATGGTGCTCTGTGCGTTAGAGGTTGTATGCTTCTGAAAACCAGTGGCCAGAGAGGAGAGTTGCTGTTGCACTGAGATCCTGCTTGCGGGCTTCCCATTTGGGGCGTCTGGTTGGCCACTGGGAAAACAAGTGTCTGGACTAGATGGGCCACGGGCCTGATCTGGCAGGCTGTTCTTAAACCATCCTGGCCTGTCCACGTTGTGGCCACCCAAACAGCAGGAAGGGAGGGGGTCTTGCTTCATGTGTGCACCCTAGCTCTGTGACTGAGAGTTCCTAGCTGTCACATCAGCTCTGTTGCTTTTAGCTCACTAAGGGCTGTTGGGTGCAAATTAGGTTTGCAAGAACAGGGAATTAAAAAAAAAAGTATCCTGAAGAAGTGTGACTTTGTTATCCAGGGTGAAAATTTTAGTGTTTGCTGATATATATATATTCCAGGCCAGTTCTAAATCTGGAGTGTTAAAATGTGCACGCTCTAGTTCATACATGTTGCTTCCCCTCCCCAAATTAGTTTGCTTGGGAACAGGATGAAAACTGCTGTTAGGGATCTTTGTGTGTCTGGCTGTTGTTTTGGATTGAACCTGGGACTTCACTGTAGCACTTGAACCATGGACAGGACTGTGTGGATGTTGTTGTGTTGGTACATGAACAGAAAAGCCAGTGTAGTATAGTGGTTAGAGTGCCAGACTAGGACCTGGGTGACCAGCATTCAAATCCCTGCTCGACCATGAAGCACACTGTGGGGTGACCTTGGGCCGGTCGGTCACTGTCTCTCGGCCTAGTCTGCCTCACAAGATTGTTGCGAGGATAACATCAGGAGGGTGGGAAGGACCATGTTTGTTCAGCACCTTGAGCTCCATGGCGGACAAGATGGGATAGAAATGCAAGAATGAATGAATGAATAAATAAATAAATAACTTGAGCTTCTTAGATGTCACCAGGTTTTGCTCATATCCTTTTTGTTCCAAAAATATCTTTGGAATCATAAGGGCTAGAAACTCGTCTCTTAAAAACAAAAGTGAGCTTCTCCGAAAGCTGCTGTCAGAGGTTGTACACAACATGGAGTCAATCATTGCATCTGCACAACCATCAGTCCTTTATTCTCCTTTTTAATAAGCATTCCCAGAAGTCAGTATGTTTCCTACACCCAAGTCTTTTTTTTCTATCCTGTTCCCTTCCCCCCCGATTCTTTCTTGTTTCCTGCCATCTCCCATGACGCCTTGCTTCTATAAAGCGTTAATGGACCTTGTTTTCTAACAGCAGCGAGCTAACAATCCATAACTCTTCGCTTCATTATAGCTCTTAGCGAGCTTTTAATGATTTTTGCAAAGGGCTGGGGGGGGGACCTACTCCAGGGAATTCAGGTGCTGAAATATCTTCTCAGGGGCACGTTCCACACAGAAAGTTCTCAAAGAAATTAGGCACGATGGGGGGGGGGGAGTCTGTGATTAAAAGTGGAAAACTCTGAGAGTCAAGCTGCTAAATTACAATTGACCAGAAAGTTCAGTTTGATGGTCTGTGGCTTGAACTGAGATGATGGTTTGCTTGTTTTAGTTCCACTATATGTGTTAACCGACCAGTGCCAGCATGTTTTGGACGGCTTTGTCTTTTGCTTTTACATAATTAACACCTGTCTTGCTCTTTTTTGCATTTAATTTCTTTCTGACTTCGCTCTCCTTCACTTCCCCAACCCCACAATGTGCATATATGCCTGCCAATTTCAGATTAGCCCTTCTTGCGTCTCAGAAAGTAGACTCTCATCTATGAAAATCGATGCCATAATATAAACGTATAGGACATTAAGGTGCCACAAGGCTGTTTTTTTGCTGCACCAGATTAAGAACATAAGAAGCGCCTGGGCCCTGGATTAAGCCAAAGGGGGGGCCCATCTAGTTCAGCATCCTGTTCCCACATGGGAGGCCTGCAAACAGGGCCTGAGTGCTACAGCAACTGTCTCCCCACTTGTGATCTCCAGCAACTGGCAGTCAGGGGCACCCTTCCTCCAACAGTGGATGTAGAACGCAGCCATCGTGGTTAGTAGCCATGCATAGCTATAGATTAACGTGGCTACCCTTCTGGAAACTTGTCAAGGGTTATCAATATCTTGGCACAGTCATTAACCAAAATGGAGACAACAGTCAAGAAATTGGAAGAAGGCTAGGACTGGGGAGGGCAGCTGTGAGAGAACTAGAAAAGGTCCTCAAATGCAAAGATGTATCACTGAACACTAAAGTCAGGATCATTCAGACCATGGTATTCCTGATCTCTATGTACAGTTGTGAAAGTTGGACAGTGAAAAAAAGGGATAAGAGAAAAATCAACTCATTTGAAATGTGGTGTTGGAGGAAAGCTTTGTGCATACCATGGACTGTGAAAAAGAAAAATAATTGGGTGTTAGAACAAATTAAATCAGAACTATCACTGGAAGCTAAAATGATGAAACGGAGGTTATCCTGCTTTGGACACATCATGAGAAGACATGATTCATCAGAAAAGATAACAACGCTGGGAAAAACAGAAGGGAGTAGAAAAAGAGGAAGGCCAAACAAGAGATGGATTGATTCCATAGAGGAAGTCACAGACCTGAACTTAGAAAATCTGAACAGGGTGGTTCATGACAGATGCTATTGGAGGTTGCTGATTCATAGGGTCGCCATAAGTCATAATCGACTTGAAGGCACATAACAACAAAACCCTTCTGGAAACTGTGATCAGAATGTTGGGTTTTGTTTTAATTACTTTCTTTAATATTTAAATCCCTTGGCTGGTTAAATAATTCCTGGACAAGCTTGCAAATCCCGTTCTAACGGGCTGCTATGTTCTGCAAAACGGGAGGTGATTTCCTCCTCTTATATTGATGGTTGAACTCTCTAGTGTTTCCTTAATGGTCATGGACATTTCTGCAGGCCGGTCTTTTCTTTTTTCCTTTTAAGCTGGAAGAGGCAGTGGTGGTGTAATGGTCAGAGCGTCAGACTGGGACCTGCTTGAGTCCTACCTTCTCAACCTGTATATTTTGTACATTAATGGATCTTAACCCAAACTCTGCAAGTCTCTAACAGATGTTCCTTGTCAGCAGTAGTGTAGTGGCAAATTCAGAAGTGCAGGGTCCCTTCACAATACTCGCACCACACCCCTTCACATCCACGTCCCCTTTCCCTTGCTCTCCGTGTCACCTCAGAGTCCATACTCTACTATAACAGATGTCCCTATGAGCCAATCATCATGAAAGGGGAGGCTGTGTGTTAGCTACTGAGAAGAGTCTTCTCAGGGGTTCACTACCTGCTGATTGGCACAAAAGGACACGGATGCTTCTCAGTGGCTAACACACTCTCCTTTCATGCTAATTGGCTTGTACATAGGGACCTGGCTAGGACCCTGCACCCCACAAAATAAGGGGTCTGTAACCATCCCCCTGTGACCCGGGATGACTACACCTCTGTTTGCCAGGAAAGTGACTGTGTAAAAGCTGTGTGGAACTTCCTAGCAGTGAAGGACAGGAGTCTGCCTCCCATTTTTCAGGTCAGGAACTGAGGCCGAATGTTTGTACCTGGGGTCACCCCATGAAGCTGAATAGTGAGTAGAGATGGTGTAATCGATTTCTGTGCCTGTCTCTTTAATGCTGAATTAGCAAAAGCCTGCGCTTTTTGCGCACAAGTACGTCGTAACAAACTTATCAAGCTCAGCCCCCCCCCAACGATTTAATCACAGAGGATAACAAGGGCTTTATAAAAGTTCATACAAGATTAAACAAGACCTGCATCCAAGGTTCTTCCAAAGCCTGCTGTATTCTGAAAGTTTAACCAGCTCTGTCAGCAGCATTCAGTCTGGGAGCATGGTAATTGCTCCAAACTCTGCGGTCATCCCCCAGGCAGCAACCAGCAGATAACTATTCCAATAAAAACAAGCAGGCTTGAAAAAAAAGCGGGGAAGTCCTGCCCACAAACATGTAGCTGGAATTTCAATTAATTAAAACATTAAAAACATGAAAAGTAGTGAATACAGGAGGATTAAAACAAAGCTCAGGACTCGGAGCTTAGAAAACAGTTACTGCTCCGTTCGCCATCTTGCTATCCTTAGAGATGGCGTAGAATATTCACAAATCAATTTTGCTACCAAATTCTGGGATAATCCACAAGTTTGTTTTGGCATTGAATGGAGTCCCACTCTTTGCGTGCATTCGCGGCTGTTGACAACACCATATTTTTTTTAAAAATCCACACCAAGAATTATGTACTTTTTACGTAATTATTTTTGTAATCAGCCACTGCGGTGTATGTTAAATAAATTGTAGAGTGGTATAAGGAATACTGGAAAAAAATTACGTAATTTTTTGGACAAATATATTTTTAAAAAAGGGAGAACCGGGAATCGCCGTAACTAGCAGAACACAATTTATGGTGAATCATAACTGGCAGCCCCTTTGACGAATTGAGGAACGGAACGGAATCGGATAGCGAACCCCATTCCTAACGGTGAGAGGTGGAAGGAAGGACTTCACACAGTGCATTGTTTAAACTTTGGAATTTGATAGCCCAAGGTGTTTTATTTAGCTGGTTATAATGAGAAGACATGATTCACTAGAAAAGACCATAATGCTGGGAAAAACAGAAGGGTGTAGAAAAAGCGGAAGGCCAAACAAGAGATGGATTGACTCCATAAAGGAAGCCACAGACCTGAACTTAAAAGATCTGAACTGGGTGGTTCACGACAGATGCTGTTGGAGGTCGCTGATTCATAGGGTCACCATAAGTCGTAGTTGACTTGAAGGCGTATAACAACAACAAAAGGGAGTTAGACGTGGCGGGAAAAGGTATCAGTGGCTACAAGTCGTTATGACTATATGCTACCTAGCAGGGCCAAAGGCAAAATGTCCCTGAATACCAGCCAGTGGAGAACAGGAACAGCAGCGGGCTATTGCCTTTCCGTCCCGCTTGTAGGCTTCCCAGAGGCATCTGGTTGGTCACTGTGAGAAAGAGGAGGCTGGACTTAGACAAACCTTTGCTCGGATCCAGAGGACTCTTCTTGAGTTCTCAGCTTATCTCAGTTCAAAGCAGAGTCTAATTCAGGGGATTGCTGCATATTCTGAAGGATACGGAGGGGCTATGGCTCAGTCGGAGAGCACTTGCTTTGCATGTGGAAGGTCCTGGGTTAAATTGCCAGCATCTCCAAGTAGGACAAGGGGA
The DNA here is from genome assembly GCF_030035675.1 of Rhineura floridana. Taxonomy (NCBI): domain Eukaryota; kingdom Metazoa; phylum Chordata; class Lepidosauria; order Squamata; family Rhineuridae; genus Rhineura; species Rhineura floridana. Next base: position 16,964,593 of record NC_084500.1, on the reverse strand, counting down.
AAAAAACCTTGCCTGAAATCCTGAAGTTAGTATTTGCCAGTGACCTGGATGGGCTAATGGTCTGAGTAGGTATAAGTCAGCTTCCTATGTTTCTATGATCAATCTTTTAGTGCGGCACCACCTCCACTTTGGAACTCCCTGCCTCTTGACATCAGGCAGGCACCTTTGCTGTACTCTTTTCTGCGCCTGCCTTAAAACTTTTTTGTTTAGGCAAACCTATCCTGATGTGTAGAAGCTGACATGATTTTTAATCGCTTTTTAGCTTGCTGTTGATTTTAATAATCTTCTGAATGTTTTTAAATTCCTGTTTTAGCTTGCTTTTGTTGATAATGTGTGTCTGTGCATGTTTTTGTAAGCCACTTACAGGTTCTATGACAACCAAGTGGTACATATTTTTTGTTAAATAACTAAAAATGCAAAGATGTTTTCTGTTGGTATGAGTGCTAGAAAACATTGCTCAGTCTCCTTCTGGTTTCCGAGCCTTTTGTGGGCGTTGTTCATTTTCCAAAAAAGGACTTTTTCTTGGAATATCTCATGAGGGCTAGAGCCTTGCTTTCCTAAAAAAACAAAATAGGTTCCCGAGAAGGTACAAAAGTTCTGCTGCTGATTCCATGTCTGCATGATGCTCCCACACAAATACGCACAGCCCTGTGTATATGAGTCTAGAGCTTGCTTGTTCCCACGCAGAGGTTAGAGACTGATGAGGAAAGACAGCCCATTAGTTTCAAAATACACTTGAAATCTGTGTTCCCTGTTGCAAGCACAGGCCAATGCCAAATGATTCTGCTGCAATACATTCTCAGCGAGTATGAACGTTTTTGATTTCAATCTGGAAAAAGATTCCAACCTGGATTCCATGTTCAGTTAGGATTTTAATGCAAATCCACCAGATTTGCCCTGTCCGAAACGATACGCGGATCAAAACACGGCCATCCTTTGAAATATTTCTCCGAATTTTGTGATGCGTTTCTCCAGTCCAGTGGTGTGTATGAAAATGCATATTGTTAGGGGAAAGTGTGCATAAAAACATATCTCTTGGTGAAAATAACTTATAAAAACGATTTATATTAAGGGGAAAGGCTTGCAAAAAAAAAAAAGTGCATGATTGTTGGGAGAAATTTGCATTAAAAGCCTGATGAATTTTCATGAGGGTTTTTTATTTTAAAAAACTTGCAAATTGACAACAGAGATGTAGAGAATTGAACTGAAGACTGAAAAAAAAAGGAGAAAGTTGAACAGGACAGACGTATTTATCCCTTGACAGGAGTTCCCCATTCTTGGTTTACAGCGTAAATTAAACTTGGTTTCTCCCTCCCCTTTCTTTACAAGGGAAAAGACGTCTTCTGAGAAGTCGCTGGTGCTGATGGGAACTCAGCTTGTTTGCAAGATGCTTTTTCTTAACCAACCTCACTGCATGGAAGCCAGGATGGACTGTGCAGCCTAGGACTTTGCAGGGTGAACATGGACACACATCAGCCTTAAGGACCCAAGCTTGCTAGTGTGGAGTTGGTGATGTCGCTGTGGCCGTCTGTCTGTTTTTGTGTGTGTGTGTAGGTTTTTTTCCACCTCTTGCTGCCTGATGAAGAATTGGCACAGTGGAGAGAGCGTCAAAATTTGAGAGGGGGGAGTGTGCGAGGAGCCAGGAGGACTTCTGTGACCATATCTCCATGAGCTTTTGGATACTGGGACATCCCGTATTTTTGACTGCATGCACTGAGATTCTGATGCTTCAGCTGACTCCTAAAGGGACTTCTGTTGGAAGGTGGCAATGCTGTTCAGTGGCTGGGCACCATGGGAAAGAGGAGGGGTGCCATGGGGAAAAGGAGGGGTGCCATGGGAAAGAGGAAAGGGCTTGTGTGACTCTTTTATTTTATATATATATTATTTTTATTGCATTGAATGAGTCAAGAAGGCCGCCTTTGGAATATCTCTGTGTGGCTGGCTTGAAAGAGGGTGTTTTCGGGGCAGGGGGTGGTGGACCTTACCAGAAAAAGTGTAGCCGGAGATTCCTGACCCATTGCCTGCAATTCAGTTATGAATAGAAAGGGTTAGATAGATCAAACGAGATGAGAGACTGAAACTTCTGGGAAGTGGAAATAACTGGAAGATAATCCCTGGGTTGGATCCAGAGTTCTGTGAGTGGAGTTCTGTTCCTGCTGAATGGGATGCTCTTAAATCCTGACCTTGGCTACCCCTTATCCTTCCATCTCCCCCCCCCCCAAAAAAAAATCTGCTCTGAAGGGAACCAGCAGTGGGCAGAAGTCCTCAGGAAGCGGTTGATTTCCCTGTTCATCCAAGCTGCACAGTGGCCATGTACAGAAGGGTAAGTTGAATGCCTCCAGATTTCTGTCTCAGAAAGATGGGATTTCATGGGAGAAAAGAGGAGACAGTGGGTGTGAGCGGGGGTCCCCTTTGGCTGTCCAGTAGCCTGGCGGGGGGCTCATCTGACATTGCCAGGAGAGCCGAAATGGTTGCTCATAGAGAAAAGTGTACTTTGCATCAGATGCGATGTTTAACCCCAGTCACGTATAAATACATCCATACACACCATTACCATTGAACTTGACATTGATTGTAGGTATGAATTATGGTGCAATAAAAGAGCAAATATGATTCCTTTTCCTCTTGGAGGGGGGCGTAGCCACTTGTTAGGTAGAGGCCTAACAGCTTGCGCACCCCTAAGGGGTGTGTGTGTGGCCCTCATGATGTCACAATAGGACTGTTTTATTAAATGCCACTTCAGCCACAGGTCATGCCGTGTGGCAAACTTAGTTGACCCATTTGGGGCAGATTCATCCCGCCCAATCATTGGGCATCTTTTTCAGTCCATGGTTTGGAGAGGAGAGAAAGGATGGGTTGCAGGTGAACTTTACCTACCCTAGTGTGGCTCTCTGTCCTATACTGCCCCCCCCATGGGAAATTCCTTCCCAGTTTGGTATTTTATTGTCGGGATCTTGAACTGGAAGCTCTGAATCCAAATCCAGACCCGTTTGGGGTAAGAGGGAAGGACCGTCCGTGATGAGAAAACATCCCTCTTGGCTTTCCCCTCTCTTTGCAAAGTTGCCTGTTCAATCTCTGGCCTTGTAAGTTGCGCGCAATGCATTCTTCTAATGTGGAAGGCTGTTTTTGAAATAGACTTTTTAAATGTGCCATTTCCTGTGTACTTTCTTGGCTTCTGGAAGTGGCTTGCTGGGGGGGGGGAAATGAAGCCCCTACGTGTGCCTCCCGGCAAGTGGCTCGCTGTTCCTTACCAGGAGGTGGCGGAGAGGTCGGCACAGTATTGGCTTTGCGAGTGCATTTGTACCTCACCCGTCTTGCTCTCTGTAAGCAACGATGACCCAACTGCCGGCGGAGCGTTTTCACTTTCTTAGGGTTGAATCAAACTGTCCTGCATCCTGTTACTTGTTCCTCAACTCTGTTGTCTTTCTATGTGCTGTAGCCCCCAGTTCGCATCTGTGTTTTTAAAATGATTTTTTAAATTGCAATTCCATTAAGAAAAAGAAAGAAAAGGAGAGGAGGGGGGGAAGAATGAGGAAAGAAAAAAAAAGATGCATGCTTCGAGCCTGGAAGCACAAATACCCGACGGTTTGATGACCTGAACCCCCTTGCTGTGTTTGCGCGCACTTTCTATAAACACCAACGTTGTCTGGATACACATTTGGACGGGATATATTGACCTGTATGTGTAAGCAAAAACGGATGTGCAGGCTGCATCCGTGCCAAAAGTGCTCAAGGTGCTACGAGTGCATGCATCCTGTTGAGCTGCACCAAGTTGCCAGCGGTGGCGGAGACAACTAAGAGCAGAGTTCTGGGAGCGGCAGATGAGACGGGAGAGATGTGGGTGTTTGAGGATGGCAACGAGGCGACCTGCAGGGGGCAGGGGATCTCAGAGCCCGGGGCCAAATGTGGCCCTCCGGGCCTCTCTCTCCGGCCCTTGGGACTCTTTCCCCAGGCCACGCATCTCGCTGGCCTTGCTTTGCGCCATCCACGAGAGGACTGTGTCTGTGAACTCAGATAATCCCTCTTCATTGCCTGAACAGAGAGGACCAAAGGAAAATGCCTTATAGTGTGCTGGGCCACTGGGTAGATCGGCCTCAGTATTGTCTGCACTGACTGGCAGCAGCTCTCCAGGGTTTCAGAGAGAGGTCTCTCCCAACCCGCATGCAGGGTTGATGCCCTACCACTGAGCTAAGTGAGGCCCCCTCCCCAGAGTGTGTGTATTTATTTATTTACATATTCACATCCCACCTCTCTTCCAATGAGCTCAAGGTGGCCTCAAACATGGTCCTCCCCCTCCCAATTCTGTCCTCGCAACAACCCTGTGAAGTAGGTTAGGCTGAGAGGCAACGACTGGCCCAAGGTCACCCAATGAGCTTCCTAGCTGAGAGTGGATTTGAACCCTGGTCTCCCAGTCCAACACTCTAACCACTATACCACGCTGTCTCTAACGTCTTGAGTGCATGTGCAACTAGGGTGCCAAGGAGAACTAGCCTTGTACAGCTGAAAATGGAACCAACTTGAGTGTTGAAGGTCTCCCCAGCACCACCAATTTCTGCATTTCCCCCTGCCTAATCTTTGCAACCCTAATGCTGTTAATGCTGTTTCCCAGTTCCATTCTTTTCCATTGATGCTGCTATTATTTTATTATTATTATTATTATTATTATTATTATTATTATTATTATTATTATTAATCAGTTGAAAACCATCCTGGATAATGCGTCACTTTAATCGCTGCTCTGAAGCCGATCTTCTTGGCCTTCGGCTTGTCACTCATTTCGCTTTACAATGAAAGGGGCCATTTAGATGTTTCCCGCTAAGAAAATTGCTGCATTGTTCATAAAAATCATATGGCTCTATATATATCGGCACCTTTCGCCCTGCATTCAGTCTCAAGGCTTTTTAATACCTGGCTTTCTATTTTGCAATTTGCATGATGGTTTCTACCACCAGGCTCTATGCAAATTGCTGTTTGGGGTTTGTTTATGAAGCCCAGCGATGGAGAGCTGTTGTTTTGTCGGGGAATGTTCCTTTTTATCACAACGGCTCCCCCTCATTCTGATGTTCCTCTCTTCCTCCCCCTTTTTACATTTACATCGCTGAAACATTTAAAAGACTAGCATTGCACGGGTCTCTAGGGCTTGATTCAGTCTGCCGATTCAATTGTAAGATCCTTTTAAAATAGTGCATTTATAATTTGGGCGCTGGGCCTGTAGCCCCTCTGGATGTTCCTGGACAGTGGCTCCTGCCATCCTTGGAACTGTCGGCCATGCTGGCTGGGGCTGATGGGAGTTGGAGGCCAGTGACATCTCAGGAGTTCCACAGATGTCCCATCCCTGCTCTAAGAGGCATTCCTTTCTTGCAGGAGAGAATGCCTCTTCGAAATGAAGGCATTCCCCCATCTCTTGCAATGCAGTAGGGGACACTAGCCTATGGCCATACTACCCTGAACACGCCTGGTTCCGTCTGATCTCGGAAGCTAAGCAGGGTCAGGCCTGGTTATTACTTGGGTGGGAGACCGCCTGGGAATACCAGGCGCTGTAGGCTTAGAGCAGTGATTCTCAAATAGTGCGCCCAGGCACACTGGTGCGCCCTAAGAGGTGCCTAGGTGTGCTTCAAATATTATGAAAATATATTTTAACAATGAGAAGAAACCCATTTGTATAGGGTAAGTAACAGTTTTCTATAGTTTAAGTTATTTTTATTCATAGTTTAAAATATATTATTTTTAATTTTGTACACTAAGTGCGCCAGAAAATTTTTATGTTTTACAGTGTGCCACGAACCAAAAATGTTTGAGAACCACTGGCTTAGAGGAAGGCAATGGTCAACCGTGTCTGAATACCGCTTACCACGAAAACCCTATAAATATATCCAAAGAAGGTTCATAGGGTCGCCATAAGTCGTAATCGACTTGAAGGCATATAAGAGCAACGAGAAGGGAACGCTACTTCTTAGAGCAGAGATGGGCAACCTGTGGCTCTCACAAAGTGACTGAACGACAGCTCTGATCAGTGGGGACTGCTCCATTAGGGCAAATGCAGCAACGCCCCACCAATCACAGTCTCCCATCAGCCAACTTCCACTTGTCTGCCTTCTCATTTACAACCAGCCAGGGGGGTGGCCTGAGCTGCCAGCTTCCTCCTCAAGTCTCACTGTTGCCCTTTATAGAACTCAGATGGGGGCAAAACTAGAATGAGCTGACTGTGCCTGCCATTGGCCCTGGCACCACATGCTGTTGGGGCTTCTTGCCTTCTGCCCCACCGGTGTCGATGGGCACCAGTGACCACGAACTAGCGATGGGCTCCGTTCAGGCCATAATCAGATTTCATAATCGGATTATACATTCTCTCTGATGATTCTCTATCTTTGCGGAGAGAATTAAAAACAGCAACTCTCTCCCTGCCTGTTTTCTGATTCATTGGGTTTGTTTTTTTTCTGATTCTTTTTTTAAAAATTGCTTTGAAAACAGTGTCAGCAATGCTTTTATCGATAGTAAGTTTCTGTGCCAGCTCTTCAAATGTGCATGCCCTTTCACGGATGTCAGTGAAGTGTTGATGGTAACCATTACAATTCATTGATAGCTGTATCACGCGGTTCAGAATAAAGATCGATACCAGTGGAGACTCGTGGACAAATATTGATTAACGTATCGATAATTCTCTGCAAAGCAAAAAAATAAATAAATCAGGAAATTGGGAAAAGGGTAAGATAGAGGAGGGTAAAGGAATCGGATCGTTAACAACCACTAGGGGGCCACACTTATAAACAAAGCATAAATAAGAAGAGGATTTCATCCCTACCACGGACTCTCATCATTCTTACCCACAGATATTCTCCAGCCTTGCCTCAATCTAGCTGAGGTGTACAGAATGATGCACGGTGTGGAGAAGTGGGTAGGGAGATGTTTTTCTCATAATGCGAAAACCGGACAGGTTCACCCCACAATGCCGAATGTGGGAAGGTTCGACAACAGAGGCCCTCAACCTGCAGAGCTCAGTGAACAACTGGGAATATAAGGGGTAAGATGGTCCTTCAGGTATTCTGGTCCTAAGCTGTATAGGGCTTTGTACACCAAAACCAGCACCTTGAACCAGAGGACTGCCTATTTAGAAGAGGCATTCCCTCCTCCCAGAAGGGAATGCTTCTTTGTAGATCAGGGATGGGGAAACCTGTGGCCCCGGCCAAGGATGCTGGCCTCCAAATCCCATCAGCCCCAGCCAGCAACGGCCAGCAGTCAGGCATGATGGGAGTTGTAGTCTGGCAACGTATGGAGGGTGCCATGTTTGCCGCCCTGCTCTTCAAGGGTTGAAGCAAAGCCCCGGGTTGGCTCACCAAAGAACAATAACACTCCATTTGTGGGCTCGTTCGGCTTTCAGGCGGGCATTGGGAAGGGGACAGGAGTACGATTGCTGGCCTGCCTCAGGGACACTTTTCTGCCTGACCTCTTGGGGGGGGGGCACCAGATGGAAATCTGCACGAGGTCAATTGCTTTGGCAAGAAGGCTTCTCCCATCCAGCGGGCGGTGCCGGTTCTGCCGCTCAGCCTCTCAGATGGGCATTGCTGCAGCCAGTACTGACTGGTGCACAATACTGAGCTAGATAGATCAATGGTCTTACTCGGCATAAGGCAGCTTCCTGTTCAGATCAGCTCTTTATTTAGATCCATGAGGACTAGAGTCTTTTTTTTTTGAAGTGCAAGGCCTGTGGCTCAGTCACAGACTACCTACTTGCCCTGTGGAAGGCCTCGCATTCAATACCCAGCATCTTCAAGCAGGACAGACGCCCAACAGGTTGAGAACCAGAAGGAGTAGACAGGATCCCCCTGGAACGTAGGATCTCCTTGAGGGGTCCTCTGGGGAGGAGACCAGCTAAAGAACTAGGGAGAAATTTGATTCGGTTCACATTTAAAGCTGAATGGATCAAATTTGCACGTTCCAAAACAACCTGAGAACTGGAAACACAGCCACCTTTTGGAATTTGCACTTACTCGAATTTTGCGATGAAGTTCTCCCACCAAACAATGTTTACAAACGTGGATATATTAGGGGAAAGAGTGCATAAAAATGAATCTATTAAAAATATAATCATTTTTTTAAATTACTGTATTGAAATATAGTAAAAATATCATTAAAATGCATTATATGTGGCGAATTTGCTTGAAAAGATGTGTCTGTTAGTCAAAACTATACAAAATAAATATTAGGAGAAATTTGCACTAAAATGCTAAAGGATTTTCATGAGAGTTTTTTTGCAAAAAAAAATTCACAAATTGCGGCAGACATGTGAACGGCTGAATTAAAAAAAATCACTAACTGAGATCACCGAAATTGACAGATACTTCCATCCCTATGAAGAACCCATGGATGTGTCAGAAGAGGAGGTGGAGCCACACACGGCCCGGTCCTCAAGAAACCGATGCCAAAAAAAGTCCAGGCCAAAGAACAGGAGAACATAGGAGAAGCCTGCCGGATCACGTCAAAGGGGGCCCATCTAGTCCAGCCTCCTGTTCTCTCACTGGCCAACCAGATGCCCAATGGGAAGCCCCCAAGCGTCAACACAGCATGCTTCTGCAGTCCTAGAGCCTAGTGGTGGCTGGCGGCTATTGGAGTTGGTGGGGCGGAAGGCAGGGAGCCCATCCGTAGGCAGAGCTGGAACCAATCACAGCCAGAGCTTGCTCATTCTAGCTTGGTCTTCATCTCCCCCCCCCCCTGAGCTTGGTGGGGCAGCGCCCCCTTTGCCCTAATGGCCTAGCTGCCACTGCCAGTCATCGTGCAGCTCATGAGTAAGGGGGTCTCCTTGTAAGTAAGCAATTCCCGAAATGCCTACACTAGCAACAGCTGTGGTCAGGGTGTGGTCTAGGAAGCCAGAGGCTAGAGCAGCCTTTCCCAACCAGTGTGCCTCCGGATGTTGTTGGACCACAACTACCATCAGCCTCAGCCAGCATTGCCAATGGTCAGGAAAGATGGGAGTTGTGGTCCAACAACATCTGGAGGCACACTGGTTGGGAAAGGCTGGGCTAGACGGTCTCCCGCTTGAGCCTTCCAGTTGCTGCAAACAGCCCCACTCTCTGGTTTCCGAGTCAAGTTCCTTGGCCTGTGTTTTGTGTCTTCCCTGACCCCCCCCCCGGGTGCTACTGACCTTAGAACTCTTTCCTGATTTTGCTTCTGGATCACATCTTTGGACCTAGATTGGCTCCCTCTGCTTGACCCTGGCATGTTTGGACCGTGCTCTGCCGGCAACCCTACCCTAGTTGGTAAGTGTTTTGCTAAGAGGCTGCTGCCCCCCCGGGATTGTGATCGGAGCCCCTGGGGGCACCTGCTGGCGCATGACGCACACGCCCTTCCCAGCTGTCTCATCTGGGCCTTTGTTTTAACCTGGCTTGTTTTTGTTCAAATCTCTTGAACCATCTTATTTCCACTTGGTGTCTACAAGACTCAGGGAAATGGAGGGTTGTTGTGTTTTTTCAGCAAGCGAACCCCTTTGGGAAATGGAGAATGAGCCCCTTGCACACATCTTCATTTCCAGCTGTTCCCCACCACCACCACCCCGTTTGATGCCTTCTCCGCCTGCTCAGGGGAAGATCAACTTTACCGGTCTGTTCGGGTTCTGTTTTTCAATCTAAGATGGCTGTAGATTAATTTCTCAGCCTTGCCTCTTCTTCGCTGGTCATGAATGTCTCTCTCTCTCACAGACACACACACACACACACTCTCGCGCACACAAGCCTTGGTTGCTTAAGAGTGGTGAACTTGTGGCCTTGCAGTCGGGAACGCATGACTCTGTCAATTTTGGTTTCTTGTTTTTCCAGTCGTGAATTTAGTTTTCCACATCCGTTCGCAATTTAAAAAAAGGAAAAATCCTCATGAGAACCCATCAGCATTCAAGTGCCAATTTCTCCTAAGAGGCACGTTTTTGCATGTAATTTTGACTACCATGCACGACAAAAAGCTGCCCTCTCAAATCTAATGCAGTTTTGCATGCTGCATGCATTTTTTTATGTGCACTGTGCACTTTACCCTCGCGTAGGCATTTTTGTTATACAGCCCTCGGATGGAGAGGTGGTCCTTTCAAAGGATGGCTGCGTTTTGATTCGTGCATTGTTTTTGAAAAGCGCGAGTTGTTTTGTTGTCGTTTCTGTTTGTCGTTTTCCTTGCAAAAGCGACTTAACAATAAAGCAGTTAAACTAATTGTACAGATAAACCTAAAAACACATCTGTACAGATAACAGATGGGGCTTACAAAGCCTGCCACGCTTGAAGAGGCCCCCATGCCTGAAACCCTTCCAGTGAAGCTAGTAAGGTAAGTTTGCAAAAATGCATATAGAAGGGGGGAAAGGTAAAGGTGCCTAAATTTTTAATTATTTCTAAAATCTCCCTTCCTGTTAAGGAGTTGCTGGGTGCTTCTCTCTCTCCCCCCCCAATTAAAACAAAAATACTTGCGCTGTGCTTGCTTATTTAAGGCAATCCTGCCCATTCTAAAGGTAAAGGTGTCCCCGCACTTGTAGTGCGAGTCGTTTCTGACTCTTAGGGTGACGTCTTGCGACGTTTACTAGGCAGACCGTATATATGGGGTGGGATTGCCAGTTCTTTCCCCGGCCTTTCTTTACCCCCCAGTGTAGGCCGGGTACTCATTTTACTGACCATGGATGGATGGAAGGCTGAGTGGACCTCGACCCCTTTTACTGGAGATTCGACTTCCTCCTTCCGTTGGAATCGAACTCCGGACGTGAGCAGAGCTTCGGCTGCGTTACCGCCGCTTATCACTCTGCGCCACGGAGGATAGTATAGAAGGGGAGAGTATGCCTACAAATGAATACATGAGTAAAAATATGCGAAAAGGCATGAAGTTATGAGAAATGGCTTGCAAAAGTGTGTACTTTTGTCAAAACTACAAAAATGTGTTTATTTGGAGAAATCGGGACTAAAATGGAGAATTTTCATGAGGATTTAAAAAAAAATTCACACAATGCTGCGGAAATGTGGAGAACTGAATTTGACATTCCCTGAGGCTTTGGAACTCCCTTCCTAGGGAAGCAAGAATGGCCCCCTCCTTGCAGTCCTTCCGTCGGCAAGCAGAGACTTTTTTATTTCAACAAGCCTTTGGAACTGAAAGCTGTTAAGGACAGGGCTTGAAGGGTGCTGCATTGCTATTGTCTAATTGTATTATTTTAAACTGAGTTTGAATTATTTTAACTGTATGTAAATTGTTTAATTTGATTTTAATCTAGATTTTTGTATGTTTTTAATTATGTGTGTGCTTTATCTGGAAGCCGCCGTGAGTTCCAGTTTTGGAAAAAGGGCAGGGTAAAAAGAATGATAAGAAATAAATAAATAAAACATTGGGGAAATGAGAAATTGAGAGGACCAAAACAGACAGATTTTTCCATCCTGAATGTTCATTAATATATGTGAATTGAGGCTCACCTTAATATGCGCATTTTTGTAGGGCTGTTTTGCATTGCAAAATTTGGAGGCGTGCAAGCTTCAAAGGACAGCTGTGTTTCCGTTTCCATACTTGTTTTGGGAAGTGCCAATTGGGTCGGGTCGGGCTAAAAGGATGCAAACCAAATCTCTCCCTGCAACCCCTGGCCTTGACGGGCCCAAGGCTTGTAGTAGAGATGTGTGAGAAGTTCGATTCAGTTTGCATTTCGAGCCGACTCTTATCAAAGCCTCACTTTCCAAACAATGAGAACTAACACTCAGCCATCTTTCAAAATTTGCACTTAACAGGAATTTGCAGTGCAGTTTGCCAACCAAACAGCGTTTAGCAAAAATGTGCATGTTAGGGGGAAGTGTGCGGAAAAAGGAATAGATGAGTGAAAACAACATGCAAAAATGAGGAGGAACTGCTTGCAAAAATGTGTAGGTTAGGGAAAACTGCCCACAAAAATGTGCTTATTAGGAAAAATTTGCACTAAATCATGAGGATTTTTTTTAAAAAAAATTGCAAATTCCTGCAGAAATGTGGAGAACTGAATTTAAGATTGGAAAAATGAAAAAACAACAATGAGAGAGCTGAAATAGAAAGACTTTTCCATCCCTCGCTTGCAGTAACATTTTCTGTTTTGAACAACGTTGTCCCACGGTTGGCTTTCGTTTCTCGAAGCTGCTTCAAGTGGCAGAAATGGATTATTCTAAATAAGTCAAACCAGAGTTCTTCTGGGGGGGGGGTGGAAGGGGGGAAGGGGGAGGATGTTGTTGCAAGGGATGTCGTCTGCTGGGTAATCTCTCCAACCGACAGCTTTACCACTGAGTGATCCATTACAATTAGAGGGAGTTAACCTAATAAGAACTGGGGAGCCACAGGATCCTTTCCCCCACCCTCTGTATTTGGCCTGGGTTGAAGGGGGAGGGGAGAAAACGCAGGTTTTTGTTTCGGAGCTTCCTTTTTTAGGGATCTGGCTCTGCCTTCACCTGCTGTTTGGGCCTTCTGCATTCCACCCTGCCAGTCCCAAATGGGCATCAGCCATGACTGCTCCCATTTGTTAGAAGGAATGGTTGACATTGGCCAAGATCTAAGGCAGGACTGGGGATCTTTTCCAGCCTGGGGGCCATATTTCCCTTCTGGGCAACCATATGCCAGTAGTGGGCAGGGCCAGGGGCAAAAGTGGGTGGAGAAATGCACATGTATTTTCTTCATGTGGATTCCTGCACTGAGCAGGGGGCTGGACTTGATGGCCTTATAGGCCCCTCCAAGGCTACTGTTCCAAGTCTACTGTTCTGCGGTTCTATGATTCTACACCCACTCACACACCCTCCTCTCTACCCTCCAGGGAAGCAAGAGTCTTGATCACAGATCCAGGACACATATCCAGCCGGGGGGAAACATTCAAGGAGGGTGCAGAGCAGGCCAGTGGGGGGCGTGGCCTGTAGAGAGTTTTGAGGGCCACTGAGAGAGGCCTAGAGGGTCACATTTGTTTTAAAGTGCAATTAAAGAAGCAGTCTGAAATGACAGGAGAGTGTGACCGATATCTAGTCATCCCTTTTCCCAACCAATGTTGGGAAGGGCAAACTTTCCGTTCATCAGCTTTCATTTTCCTCTTGCCAGCTTGCTGGTTCCACGTGTCTTTCGGGTGGGGGGGAAGAGAGAAATGTCCCTTCTTATCCTAAGAAAAGATCCTGGGTCACAATGACGTGAACAAACCAATTAAAAAAACAAAACAATAATTTGTGGGTGGGGGAAGAAAGGAGGGGGAGGGAGACAGTGTCAGCAAAGGGGCCAAACCAACAATATTATTTCTCGAGTGTGCCTTTGCTGTGCGTGGAATCTTACAGGATAACTTACAGGCTGGACTTGCAGGCTAGAAAAAGTTGTGGTCTAGCGGTGTAAGGCGGGGGCAGCGATTTGATTCAATTTTCAAATTAAATTCTGGGTCACAGCGTGCACTGAGTTCCTCCAGAAGTCCCTGTGCCCACCAGGAGCTGAGGCGATTGTTGCTCGCTTGAGCATACCCTTTCCAGAATAACCTCCCCTTCATTTTCAAGAGTCAAACAAAGGCAAAAAGGAGCATCCTCATGCTTTTTCTACATGTGTCAAACATTTGATTCATTCTTGAGCACCAGCCACCGTTAATGGCTTTCTTTTGACTCATTGGGGGACTCAGCTGAGTCCCGTTCCCAAACAGCGTGCAAATTATCTCCAGCTACGGTTGTTCATTCACTCTTCTATATTGTTCACATGCATTGGGGGGGGGGCGATAGCGGGACTCCGGAGGCCACTTCTGAGCTTGCCCTCTTCCTTCTTTATCACTCGTTCCTCTTTCAAGGCTATTCTTCTTAAGGCCGGGCCAAAGAGAGGGTGACAAAGCTATCTCCTCTCTCTCTCTCTCTCCTGGCCTCAGTAGACACCAGATTTGGTCCTCTTGCCTCTCCCCAGGACTTTCCTCTCAAAGCTCAGACTACGTCAGGGCTGGGAAAACCCTTTCAGTCTGAGGGCCACATTCCCTGCTGGGCAACCTTCCGGGGGCCACCTGCCGTGATGGGTGAAGCAAGTTGCAAAAGTAGGCCAGGCCAACCAAGGTAAAAGTTGCCTTTGTTCAGGATGCTGGTGTCTACATGCACCCCTCTCTATTCCAGACAAGCGAGAGGCCTTCTCGGAGTCCAAGGACTTTTTTCAGCCAGGCTAAAACGCTCAAGGAGTTGTGTTCTTTTTATGAATGGGTTCCTATGAACTGTCTTGTCCCGGCTCCCACCGATGGATTCAAACTCAAGGCTCTTGGCTTCTTTATTTCCAGCGGCTTTAATCCACAGTTTAGCACACAACTGGAGCATAGATCAGATTTCAGTTCATGCAGAGTCAAGATCACTGCAAGGTTACGCTACTAGGCATGGCTGCATAAGCAAAGTTTTTTTTTAACCGGGGGGAAGGAGCCCATAAGGCTATCTAGTCCAACCCCCTGCTCAATGTAGGAATCCAAGTTAGAGCATCCCCGACAGGTGGCTGTCCAGCTGCCTCTTGAACACCTCCGGTGCTGGAGAGCCAACCACCACCCTAGGTATTTGGTTCCATTGTCGTAACACTCTAATAGGAAGTTTTTCCTGATGGTCAGTTGAAATCTGGCTTCCTGCAACTTGAGCCCATTATTCCGTGTCCTGCACTCTGGGACGATCGAGAAGAGATCCTGGCCCTCCTCTGTCTGGCAACCTTTCACGTACTCATATCTCCCCTCAGTCTCCCCAAGGCTAAACATGCCTAGTTCTTTCAGTCTCTCCTCATAGGGCTTTGTTTCCAGTCCCCTGATTATCTTCATTGCCCTTCACTGAACCGGTTCCAGTGCGGTGTCCAGAACGGGGGTCAAAACAATGAACAATCAACTGGGAAAACTTATAAAACAAGTTCACAGGTATAAAAAAAACAACTCGGATCCAATGTGGATCCAGATGAGGGTGAAAGATCTCTGCTTAAAAGGCTTGTTGAAAATGGAAAGGTCTTCAAAGGCCACTGAGAAGACAGTAGAGACGGCACCTATTGTGTTAAATAAGGGTGGGGGTGTTCCAAAGGGTAGGTGCCACAAGATTAAAGGCCTAATTTTTTAATCATGTGGAGTGGATCTCCGGATCAGGTGGTATCTGCTGGAGGCCTTTTCCTGTAGAGTGCAGTGATTGGTTGGAAGGGCTTCAGGAGCAATTCAATTCAGCTCACATTTAAGGGGTGAACCTACCTACTCCGCATTTTTGGAAACAATCTGTGAAGCGAAGCACAACCATCCTGCAAAACGTGTGCGTCTCCGAATTTTGCAATGCGGTTCGACACATACAAAACAGAATGCATAAAAATGCCTCTATTAGCAAAAACAACATACCGAAATTCATTATATTAGGGGACGTTGCTTTGCCAAAATGTGTGCGGTAGTTAATGTTGCATGCAAACACGTGGGTATTAGGCAAAGCAAGCCCTAAAATGCTCATGAATTTTCAGGTGGGTTTTAAAACAAATTTCACAAACTGAAGTGGAAATGTGGATAGAGAATTAAACTTAAGATTGGGGGGGGGGGATGAGAAACTAGAACCAAAATTGACAGATTTGGGATGGAAGAGAAACTTAATTCAGTTCTCATCTAGAGCTGAATCGATGAAATCCGCACTTTCTGAATCTACATGAGAATCAAATCACAGCCACCCTTTGCAAGTTGCGCTTATCTGAATTTTGCAATGCAGTTTGCCAACCAATGTTTGTATAAAAAAATAATATATTGGGGGGGAAAGTGTGCATGAAAATGAATGTATTCATGAAGATAACCTTATGCAATGAGAAATTGCTTGCAAAAATATGTACGTTAGGCAAAACTGCCTATAAAAATGTGTTTTTGAGGAGACATTCGCCCTAAAATGCGGCAGAATTTTCATGAGGGTTTTTAAAAAATCACAGATTGTTGCAGAAATGTGGAAAGCTGAATTTAAGATTGGAAAAAAGAGAAACAGCACAAACTGAAAAGGACGGATCCTTCCATCCCTAATAAGGGCTGAGCCTGTCCAACATAACCTGTGAATCCTTGGTGGGATAACCTTTAAGTCTTTTGGGTGCTTTCCCCAGCACCTAGCCAAGCTCCTAGGAAAAAGGATTTATTCCTACAACTAAAGAATGCCTGACTTCCAGGGAAAGCGTGTGTCAATGTGACTCCTGACCACATGCAGAGTGCAGCTGCCGTTCTGTAAAGAGGCTGTGTGCTGAGCAGCCAGGCTGGACATGAAAACAGGATGCAGCCCACTGGGTCACCCAGAGCCTTAGCAGGGGAGAGTGTGGCTTTTGCAACGCTCCAGAAGTCCCCTGGTTTCCATCACGCACAGTTTCTTTTTAAATGGTCTGTTGACTCAGCCCTGTGTAAGAAAGTAATCGTTCTGAGTCACAACTGTGTTCTGGTTGCCCCATCTAAAAAAAAGCCCTGATCATCATCTAGCCGGAAAGGATATAGAAATTTGCCTCCAAAACGATCAAGGGTTTTTGCAACTCTTTTCTAAGAGGAACCATTTAAGTGTTTGGGGGCACTTTTGTTGAGAAAAATTGAGACGCGCTCTGGGGACGGATCTCGGAGGGGTTTATAATGGGGATAGGGAGACTGGAATGTGGAGTCATCCAAGAACACAGAGAGTAAGCCTGGATGGGCAAATGCAAAAGCTCTCCCACCTCACCGACCCACAATGGTGTGCAATGATCATGTGGAACTCACTGACACAAGCTTTAAAAGGGATGTGTAGGAGGCTACAACAAGGGAGGCAGAAAGCAGCTCCGTTTGGCTTCTCCTCTCGAGATCTTTCTGTCCTAGCCAGCCCTGGAAGCAGGTGCCAGAGTCGGCTTCCCTCCCTATCCCCTTTTTGATCAGGGAACCTTTGAGCCTCCCTCCCTCCCTTGGCTGACATCCAGCAGGGTTTTGAAGCAATACATCGTGGGCAAGTCTCATTCCCCGAGGGCAGCTCTGTGTAGCCCTCCTGGCGAAATAGAGCCTCCATGCTCAGGGGCAGTCTACCGCCTTTGAGTCCCCGATGCCGGTGTGTGTGTGTGTGTGTGTGTAGACAGCCAGCGGGGAGAGGCTGTTGTTTCTGTGCCTTGCTCGCCAGCTTCCTAGAGACACCCGGCTGAGTCTAGACGATCCGATCCAGCCAGGCTCTTCTGCTAAGCCTCCGGTTTTTAGAAAGGGACAGAGAGCAAGAGGCACCGCGAGAAGAAAACCAGGCTGTGGGTTTCCCCCCCCCCAAAAAAAACAAAAGCAGGCAGGTGGCAAATTTGTCAGTGAAGGGGAAAAATGGGGAAAAAAACCTCTTTTCTGTTTGGGCTCCTCCTCCTCGTGTTGCAGTTGGAAGAGAACAGAAGGAGAGGCAGGCCGGCTGGCCGGGAGCTCTCATCCAGCCTTCTGAGAGGGCTCTGCGGTCGGGGCCGCGTGAACCTCTGCTGTCCACCTGCCCCTGCCGTTTAATTCCTTGGCTGCTTCTGGTTCGGCTTGGCTGCTAGCTGGTGACATCACTCGTGTGCCCACCCCCCCTTGCCTCTTAGCAGTATCTTTTTCCTCCCCTCTGTCTCTCTCTCCTTAGATTCACAGACACAGCCAGCCAAAGAGCCAACAGCATGAGCGGATTGTTGGGGACTCCGAGGGCAATCCAAACCACGTAGCCTTCCAGGGTGACTCTCTGTATTGCCTCCTTTTGGGAGGGGGAACCTGCCTGCTTGCTTTGGTTTGCAGGTGCCCGCGTTGGAAGGGGGCAACTTCCTTACCTCCTCTGCCTGCCCCCCTCGTCCACCTCCCGGCGATTCTCTAGCAGGGCACCCCTTCAAGAGCTGTATGCATGACACTCCGGAAAGGCGAGAGGACGACCATCAGCATCCAGGAGCACATGGCCATTGACGTCTGTCCTGGACCCATCCGACCCATCAAGCAGATTTCAGATTACTTCCCCCGGTTCCCCCGTGGCCTCCCCGCCACGGTCAGCCGGAGCAACAGCCTGCGTTCCTCCAGCAGCCCGGCGACGGTCAGCCCCTCGGAGACGGCGCCCCGGGAAGAAGACGAGGATGTGGACCAGCTGTTTGGGGCGTACGGAACCGAAGTGGCTGAACAGCCGGCCAAGCGGCGAGCTGGGGAAGAGGAGGTGGCTGAGGCGGCGGATGCCGATGGTTACGAATCCGACGACTGCAGTAAGTTCCCAAAGTCTCTTGGGCTTCTGGTGGGGAAGGTTCTTGTCTTGTGGGTTTAGGACTCTTGCCTGGTTCGTAGAGATGGGAGAGGCAGTGGTCTGCGTCCGCATTTAAAGCCGAATGTCTCAAATTCGCACTTTCCAAAACAAGATATACGCAGCTGTCCTTCGAAATTTGCACTTATCCGAATATTGCAATGTGGTTCTGCAACTAGGCAGTGCTTGGGAAAGGCATATGTTAGGAGATAATGTGTGTAAAAATAAACACAATGGTGAAAAGAACATGCAAAAATGCATTCCCTCAGGAGAAAGGGCTTGTAGACATGTGCGCATTGGTTTCAGCAGGAGAAATTCTCACTAAAATGCTGGAGGATTTTCATGAGGTATTGCTGCAGAAATGTGAGGGACTGAATTTAAGATTGGGAAAATGAGAAACTGAGAGAACCACAATTGGCAGATCCTTCTATCCCTGCGCTGGGAGTTTCTCCCTCGAATCTCCCCCCGAGTTCTAAATTTGACTTGGTCTTGAGGTTCTGGAAGGCTGGCATTTGAAAGGCTGGCCAGTCTACTGGGCACAAGCCACTGGGTGACTCTCCCCCTCCCACTGTGCTCTATCCCTGTGGAAGTGAATGTCGGTTGCACACAGGCGCATAAGCGCATTTCCACACGTGCGCCGGGAGCTGCACGGGAGATCTTCCTTGTGGCTTGTGTCCCTCCCCCCTGGGCAGCCATTCGGCATAGATGGCGATGGAGATGGCAATCAGATGTCTGATATTTCTAAATCCGGGAGAGGGCGAGAAAATAACAGCCGGCACAAGGACGCATGAGGCTTTCGTGAAACTCTTTTAATTTGGCAGAACAAGACTTGTGAAACACTGGGGGGACACCCTGTTCTGGAGACTCGCAGAGACTCTTCTAACCTGCTTTCTGTTCCTTGCGCTTCATCGCCCTTGACACATTTTTCCCATCTCTGCTTTTTCCCTCCTCCCGCTCTTAAAAACGCCACAACTCCCTCTCCCACTCTCGTTGGCACCTCTTTTGCGTGCACAATTTGGGGGTGTTGTTTTCGCTTCCGATTGGAAAACGGTCGCCTTCGCCTCTGCAACTCCCTTCCAAAACCTACCCTGTGCCCTCTCCTGTTTGTTAATTCCTCTTCTTCCCATGTCGAAATTCCGTCAATCCCTCCTCCCCACCCCCACCCCAAGCAGCTGGCTTAAGCCCCTGCTTGACATTCTCAATGTCACCCCCCTTTGCCCACCCTGGGTGGGATAAGCTCTTGAGCATGGCTGCAGCCGCAACCCTCTGCTATCTAGCCGGAGATCCTCTTCCACTAGCTCCTCCCTATTAGACAAAATATAAACAAGGGGAGCCCCTTTCCCACCCCCAACACCACCACTCCCTTTTATTTGGCGAGGATGTTTCAAAGAGCCACCAGTTGCTGTTCTGTTTCTCTGGAGAGACAGTGTTGGAAAGGGAGGGTACGCTTCAGGCCCAATGCATGTTTTAGCTGGTCTGAGGGCATGTGTGTAAATGTGCTTGTGTGCGTAAAGGGGGTCCTCCTCTGCAAGACATAACAGCAAAATTGGCCTACTGATGTCCTTAATGAGCAATGTATCCGTTTGAGTAGAAATCTGAGCCGGGTAAGAATTTTGGTGACGTTCTTCACCGCCTGAACAAAACTCCCAGGCTGTCATCTTTCCAGCAGTGAAAGTACAAAAGGTGCAGGTTGGTTTTTGTGTAGCCAGAGATTTGGGCTTTTATTTTAAAAGAAAACAACCTTCTCCCCCCTCCTAAGCTATCGGGGTCCAGTACATTTTAACCCTGCTTTTCTTGGCCCCTTATTTTTCAGCAAAGAACCCCTTTCGATGCTGCCATACATACATCATTCTGGCTAGGTAATAAACTAGGTATGGGGTATTTTTCAGAATCTCTTGACTTGACAGCAAAGGGCCTGTCAGCTGCCCAGATAAAGGGAACTGCAATGTGAGTTTGGACCCCAAAGGGGTGGGGGAAATGTCACGGCTTGGGGAGAGTGGACTTTTTTCTGGCCTTTGCTAGGGGGATGCCACTGGAGAGCCAAGATGCCACTGGTACTGCTGCTTTTATCACAAGGTGATGTGAAAGGCTGTTTTTCTCTGTTAAAGCCCACACTCAGTTTTTATACCAGCCCCAGGCAGGCAGAAATTCAAATGGTGCTGCTTCACTTGTCAGAGTGAGGCTGTGGTGGATGAAAGAGTCACCTGCTGAATTTTTGTCCTGTGCATCATTGTCGAAGCAGGGATGGGCAACCCAGTGCCCTCAAATGTTGTTGCTGGACTCCGGTTGTCCGAGGCTATTGGCCATGCTGGCTGAGACTGTTGGGAGTTTGAGACCAATGACTCCTGGAGGGCCACAGTTTACCCACTCTGGCTGAAAAGCCTGGGGAGCATGACGAGGGAGGGAAAGTGTGCTGATAGGTTACCACATCGCTGATAGGCTACCCTATGCTCTTCAGATGTTTAAGGCTCACGAAGTCCGCCACTTCTTCCAATCATGGGGCCCCCTTTGCAGCTAGAAAAAAGCAGTATGAGAGACAGCATGGGACAGTAGATGGGAGGACTGAGAATATCCAGATTAAAATCTTTGTTTTGGTCTTGGCTGAGGTGCACAGCCTCATTTTTCACCTTGTTTGCAAAATGGCGATATTAGCAGATTACCTTGCAGGGCTGTTATGGGTGGAGGAATGAGTTAGGAACCGTTAGCTGCTTGGTAGGGGCTGTAGGTCAGCAGCAGAGTACATGCTTGGCATGCAGAATGCCAGGTTCAGTCCACTTAAAAATTGCCATCTCCCCTTAAAAGGCTGTGAAGCA
Source organism: Rhineura floridana (assembly GCF_030035675.1). Taxonomy (NCBI): domain Eukaryota; kingdom Metazoa; phylum Chordata; class Lepidosauria; order Squamata; family Rhineuridae; genus Rhineura; species Rhineura floridana. The sequence continues at coordinate 16,943,621 of NC_084500.1, read as the reverse complement.
GCAGAACTGGGAATGTGATAGAGAGTAATTGGTATTAATCAGACCAGGTATCATTCTGATAGATGGAGATCTCTGCCACTGTATGTTCAACCATCTTAAGGGGCCAAGAAAAGCTATAGTGCTTGCAGAATATTGCTGTATATCAAGTGGGGGGGAGCATCCTGTGCACCTCAATCCAGAGTTCCATGAATTTTCCAGGCACACTGAGCTCCTGCACGCAGAGTTCCTGTATGCATGGAGCTCCATTTGCACTCCAAGCACATAGCAAGCTGCAGTTGGTGCTCAATGCTGCTGTGTAACCACGGCACTGTCCATTACCCATGGAATGGGCCACAACGCCACTTCCCAACCCCAACGACAGAACATCTGAATTGCCTCAACATGTAACGCTTCTCAAGAGAGCCGGTTGACATATTCAGCCGCCGGTCTAAAGGTGCTGAGTAATCTAGAGACGTATGTCGAATGTGAGAGAACAGACCCTTCATTCTCCTTTTTTTTTTTTAAGGGCTTGTTCCCACACTGGCTTCTGGTCTCTGAGTAGTGGCGAGCATCGTACTTAAGGCAACTGTGGGTGGAGGTCATTGATGCAGAGTTAGGCAAGGGTCTTCTCTTAAGGGACTGTACACATCAACAGCAGTAAATGAGTCTAGCTCAGGGTAACTGCACCTCTTTCTAGAGGTAATTTATTAGAACTGGATGAGACTCTCTCTCGGGCTAACTACAGTGTCTTTCTGACATGACTGGGGTGGGTTTTTGACTCATTTTGAGATACTCTTTATGTTTCCTGCTGATAATGACAATGTCTTCTTAGGGTGGGGTGCTGGGAATAAACCACCAACCCATGTGCCAAGTGACCTGAACCAGTGTGTGTGAGATAGAAAGAAAGGCAACCTATTTTTTCCCTCCTGCAGATTCCTCTTCTAAAGTGTTTGTTGTTCTTGCAGGCTTTGCTCCTCCCCCATCCTCCTTTCTCTGCCTGCCTTTGTTCTCAGTTAGTTAGTCATGACTTGCTGAGTGGAAGCCGCATGCCTGTTTCAGCAAGTTCAAGGTGCTGGTTTTGGTGTACAAAGCCCTATACAGCTTGGGACCAGGATACCTGAAAGATCGTCTTACTCCTTATATACCCGGTCAATCACTATGTTCTGCAGGCGAGGGCCTCCTGCAGACACCATCTTATCAAGAGGTTCATTCCGCACAACATAGGAAGCAAATCTTTCGTGTAGCTGCACCGACCCTGTGGAATTCCCTCGCCTTAAATATTAGACAGGCGCCATCTCTGCTATCTTTTCGGCGCCTATTGAAGACCTTCCTCTTTCAACAAGCCTTTTAAGTAGAGACCTTATCCCAGTCTGCGTCTGTGTTGGAATTACTTTTTTAGATGTTTTTAAAGCTTTTTTTTTTAAAAGATGGTTTTTTAAATATGTTTTAAAGTCTGTTTTTATGATTGTTCAGTGTTTTTAGTGCTTTTGTTTGCCACCCTGAGCTCCTACTGGGAGAAAAGGAGGGACATAAATCTAATTAATTAATTATAATAAGTATGACTTTGTAGTAATGAATCTTAAGTTTCTTTATTCTTTCAACTACCCATCATAACAGACCAGTTACTTCTGCACTCCACTGTATTATATATCTACCGAAAGCCCTAATGGGGGAATCTCTGGCCCGGGAGGTCAAATGTAGCCTTCCAGCCCTCTCTGTCTGGCTCTTGGGACTCTAGACTCGGGTCATACGCTCTTTCCTCAGCCACATCCACCTTGGGTTTTTTTTGCCTGGCTGCAATGTGGCCTGGAACTCTCATGATGCCTGCACGCAGAATCTAGCCTGCTGTGCAAAGGTGACATTTAAATCAATTGCTCCGCCCACTTTTGCCTCTGGCCTCGCCCGCCACTGACATGTGGCCCCCGGACGGTTGCGCGGAAGGGAACCTGGCCCTCAGGCTGACAAAGTTTCCCACATCTGTTTTAGGACATCAGAGAGGATGGATCTCAGATGAACTCTCCTACCGATCCTAAAAACAGAACCAAATACCGTGTAGTAACTAGGCAAAACGTAAATGTAAGATTCTTGTTTGTTTTTGATTGTGTATCTACAAGTTAACAGGTTGGTATGAAATGAAAAGTCAGGGGAGAGCATGGCTCTTCCAAAAGTAAGATACTTCAGCCAGCTGTCAACAGTAGGTTTGGCTGGGTAACAGTTTTTTGGAGCTGTTCTGATTTTTTTTTTTATTCAAGAAAACACCCCCTGAAAACACTTGTGCGAATACTCAGATTTCCCCAGCATTGTTCAGACCCAATTTTTCCTGGCTGCTGCTGCCTCCTCCTTCCTGAAATAGTTCTCATGAGTGATCCTATCCAATTGGGGATCACCAAGGAATGGGATTATGTCACAGTGCTCCATAGCCAATCAGGGATCCCATAGGAAATAACAGCACAAGGTTTCATAGCCAATTGGATTACAGGATACTAGTCAATTAGGGATCACACAGTGGACAGGATTACACCACTGTGCTTTGTAGCCAGCTGGATTAGGCCATGAGGTGATGTTGCTGAGGGCGATGAGCAAGCAGACCTTATTTTCATAAGGAAAGCGCTGGCAGTGCAGGTGCACGGAATGTCAGAAAGCAGTGCTGTTTTTCAGCACTGCCAAAAACATTTGCAAAAAATTGTCAGTCATTTCAGCTCAGTGCCACCTCTTTCCGTTTTGGCCTAGTTGCCCCAGGCAAAGGCAACGCATTTGCTAAAATGCTCCTGCCTTGCGTCCCCTTTGGACCTTTACCCAGAGGGCCTTTGGATGTCGAGGACTGAGCCGTTTTTTCTGGACAAAGGGGCCTCACGTGGCTAACGTCAGCTATGTGTAAAGAATGAAAAGCAGGTGAGAGCCTGCTGGGAACTAAGCGCATGGTCGCTGGCCAGGTGCTACCTGCTGTTGTTGGGGGGGATTTTTCCACCGGAAGAGGTGCACTGAGCATTGATCTGCCTCTTTTTTTATTTTTTAAAATGCTGCCTGGAATTGAAGGAGGACAAGACATCCCCCCTCGCCCCCCCCACAGAAGATCATGGGGCCAGCTGGGAGGCGGCAGTGGGCTGGGGCAACATCTTGGATGTGGCAGCTTTTGGGGGATGTAACCCCAGAGAAATTGAGGGGAACCGGCCTGCCCTCTCTCCTTTCTCCCCACAGCCTTCAGAGGCAGTTTGTAAAGAATGGATTTTTTCCCCCTGCTGCTGAATTCTCAGCTGCTGTGATTCATTTGACTAGAACACAGAGTAGATCCATTAGAATCAGTGACCCTAACTGCGCCATGTCTATTCAATGAGTGGTATTCAGTGCTAGGCCCATTGAAGTGAATGGACATGGCTCACTTAAGTTCCTTGGTTTCAGTGGGCCTGCTCGGCGTACAGCTTAGCTGAATACCACCCAAGGGGTCTACTTTGAGTAGGACAAGGATTGAGTACTACCCTATCTATCTATCTGCATACATACATACACACACATCTATCTGAAGGGCTGTAAGATCACCTGCCTTACATGCAGAAGGTCCCAGATTCGATCCCTGCCATCTTTTCCAACCCTGCCTGCAACCCTGGAGGGCTGCTGCCAATCAGTGTAGACAATAACGAGCTAGATGGACCAGCTGTGTGGCAGGGAGAAATTCAACAGGTACCACTCTTCTTATCGCTGATGCTTTTGCAGAACGGGTTCCTTTTCAGCCACTTTTGTCTGTGCGTGTGTTTTCTGTCCTTCTAATTGTTGAGCACGTCTATGTAAATGAGGAGTAACTGAGCATTCGTGGCCTTGCAGGGAAGCCAAAGAGAAAGGGAGTCAATGCAACCAAGGGGCAGAAATTGTGGGGAAGTGGATTTTGACTAAACATTAGGTGTAACTGCCTGATGGACAGAGCGGTTGAACAGGGGGTCAGCCTGCCTCTGGAAGGGTTGGCCTCTCCTCCACTGGAGGTCTTTAAGCGGAGACTGTACAGCCATCTGTAAGGGGCGCCACTGTAGTTGCATCCTGCATTGGGCAAGGGGTTGGACTAGATGACCTCCAGGATCCCTTCCAACTCTAAAATTCTATGCAAACTGCACTTAAAGAGATTGGGCAGCTGCTGTTTGCTAACACTTTGTGACAGCACTACTTGAGTGTGTGTGTGTTTTCTGGCAGAAGGTGAGGTCTGTGGATCAGGGCGGAGTGTGTGAGAGATGGGTTGCCACCTTCTCCTCCCCAGCAGGGCTCTTGTGCTTTTAAGACCTGTACAGCAGGCAGAAATTCAACAAGTACCACTCTTCCTGTTGTGGAAATCCTGCGCCGGGGGAGAGAGTTCTTGCCCTTTTGCCCGAGCCAGTCAGGAGTCCACACAAACCTGTCACAGATGCAAATATAGCAATTAACGGGCTGTCTGCTCCGTAACCCTTGCATAGGTTTGTGGCTGACTGTCGAGCAGCCTGCGATAGGAAAGCATTTGTGTAATATCTACTCGGGATGACTCAGCAAAATTTTGTTTTAAAAGTGATTTTTGGAAGGGGGAAGAAAATGCTGTGCCTCTCCCCCTTCCCTCCTGATCATTAAGCCGCCAAGTTTTTCCTCATAAAAGGGGAAAAAAATAATTAGCAGCTGTTGACAATCTCGAAGGCTCCAGAAACCACAGATTGCCAAGCAAAGAATTTGGCAAAAGAAGCAAAGGAGCAGAATTGTGGAAGGGGGAGAGAGAGAGAGAGGAAGTTTTCGAAATGATTTTGATACTTTAGTGAAAGACTCTTTGTTGGCATGTGGCCCTGTTGCTATTTATACGTGCCCGTTTATCTCTGCGGCTTCGAGAGGCGGGAAAGAGGTCTCCACAAAGCTGGTGGCGACCTCGTCTTCTCCTAGAGCAGCGGGGAGGGGAGCATCTGTGGCCCTCCAGATGCGGTAGTCGCCTCTCCGGCTGGGCCCTCGGGACCTGCCTCAAGCCACGCTTCCTCTCCCCAGGTGACACCTCTCAGGGGCCCTGATTCATTCCCGGAGCGTTTTTACCTGGCTGAGAAAATGTCTGTGACCTCTGATATTGCCTCTTGCTTTCCCGGATGGAGGCTAGAGAGAGGAGGGGCCAGAAGCAAAAGTGGGCAGAGCAAAACATGTACAAAGATAAAATGTACATGTTTTGCTCCGCCCGCTTTTGCTTCTGGCCCCACCCACCTCTGGCATGTGATCCTTGGAAGGGTGCAGAGCAGAGGTGTAGTCATGCAGGGTCTCGGGGGGGTCATAGACCCTTTACTTTTTTGGGAGCAGAGTACCTATTTCTCCAGCTTCCTATGGACCAATCAGCATGCAGGAGGAGTGTGTTAGCCACTGAGAAGGGTCTTCTAACATGCTTACTTGTCCTTTCCTGCAGATTGGAGCCAATCGGAGTGAAAGGAGGTGAGTTAAGCATTGAGAAGACTCTTCTCAGCAGCTAACATTTTCCTCTCATGCTTACTGGTTCCTAGGCATTATCAAGGATCTCATTCTCAACCGCACAGCAAAACAAAAACAAAAATAACAGGGAGGGGGCATGGCTCTGATTAACATGAAGGGACCCACCCTGCACTTCTGAATTTGCCACTATACTACTGGTGCAGAGAAGGGAATATGACCTTCAGGCTGGGGAAAAAAAGGTTCTCCGCACTTGCTTCAAGGATCTCTGTCAAGCCCAAGTCTAGCCCAAGAGAGAGAAGAGGTTTCACTTCAGCTCTCTCAATATCTCATGGCTTCACTGCCCCTCCCGGCTCCCGTATACACGAACAAAATGTGTCCATCTCTGAAAGGAAACCCTACAATATTATTGATATTAATATTTAAATTTCTCTCCCACCCTTCCTCTCGGAAGGAACTCAGGGCAGCAAGCAAGGGACAAAACACGTAAAAGCATCTTAAAGCATCTTAAAAACAAAACATCTAAAAAAATATTTTTATAAAGAAATCTTTAAAAACATCTTAAAACAGTTCCAACACAGACATAGGCTGGGATAAAGGTCTCAGCTTTAAAAGCCTTGTTGAAAGGTCTTCAGTAGGCGCCGAAAATATAACAGAGGTGGCGTCTAATATTTCAAAGAGACTTGGGAATTTCAAAGAGACTTGCATGTAGAGATGTACAGGGGGATCAGGATCCCTGATTGTTTGGTTCTGTGGAAGCTACTGATCTGCAGATAGCATTGCCTGAGGCGTGGATGTCCGGTGTGGAGGGCATGTGATTTGGGGAGGGGGTGCAGTGGTGTGTCACTGCACCTTCGATGCATAAAGCCCCCTTGGTATGAGTGACCAAGGGGGCAATAGCCAGAGCGTGTTGCCTGCTTAGAGAGCTATCCAAGGTCCTGAAGCCTCTGCCCAATGCTACCTGCCACAGGTTGGCATCCATTGTGTCCTGTGAGCTGCCACTTACAAGCAGCAAAAGGGGCCTGCCTCAACATCATGGGCTTGTGTTTGCTTCTTGGCGAAGTATGTCCACCCCCAAATTCTGCACCCGTCACCGCTTGTAAATTCAGCTTGTGGTTTCCAGCTAGGGACGTAAGCGCCTGACAGTTGGTGGGCATTTGACAGGGCTTCTTCTGGGCTGGAATGCTGGCCTCTGTGGTGAAGGGAAGGGCCATAGCTCAGTGGCTTCTCCAGGTAGGGCTGGTAATGTCCTCTGTCGGCAACCGTGAAGAGCCGCTGCCCATCTAATGCTGCGGTTCCCACCTTTAACTATGGTTTGGGAGTGATATATAGGCTGTAGCGCTGCCTGACATTACTCACATCCCTGGTTCAAGGCCAAGGTTCAGTGGTGCACTGCTTTTTGCACACAAAAGGTCCTGGATTCAAGCCTTTCCAGGGAGGGCTGGGATGAGACCCCTGTCTGCAACCATGGAGAGCTGCTGCCAGTCAGTGTAAACAATACAGAACTAGATGGAGCCAAGGATCCGGCTGAGTTATAAGGCCACGTTCCTGTGTTCTTCCTATGAGCTGAACTATTTGGATAATGGGAAAATATTTAGTTGCAATGGTAACTCATGAACTCCGGAAGCGGCCTGACGCCGCCGCTTTTGGGGGCGCTCTTGGCCTAGAAGCGGCCGGTGGTTGACCCCCGATGCAAGACAGTGCGGGTGAGGAAGCTGTTTGTAACAATTTAGGGAAACCAGAGGGCGGGCAGACTTCAGGTTTGTCAGATCTGATTTGTTTGTTTTTTATCAGAATCCCGAGATCTATAAGGGCCAGATTGCACACACACACAAAAAAGGCATACAGTTAGAATGAAATAACAAGGGTGCCTCTGAGCGCATTCTGAGCCTGGATATTTGCTTTCAGCACCGGAATGGAGCAGAGCCTGTGACAAGAGTCCATGCCTGGTTACCCTGAATGTTCGGCGTTTTCGGCAGCCTTATTTAAGGCGAGGAAGGTGCATTTCTGTTCTTCCCAGATGTTGCACAGCTGGGAGGCAGAAAACCTTTGCCAGCCTAACACAGATCACCCAGTGATCTGCCAGCATACCCCACTCTCCCTTCTGCAGCAGAGACAATAAGGCTTCCACCTGGCTTGTTGCTTCGCTGTGATTTAAAGTCCCAGGATAACACTTGACTTGTTTTTCCCCTCTCTGTTGGCTTGCAAATCTTTCCCTCCTTTTCAGAATAATTCCATTGCCTGTGCCGCTGTCGTTGATGGGCAGGGCCAAGGGTAGGGGAGGCAGCGTTTCGGGAAAAGAGTTTAGGTCCCCTCACCCCACCCCAACTGAAAATGAGATTGCCTCTCTCTGGCTTCCTGTTGACATCCCCTGGCTTGGTCCTCTAGAACAGGGGTGGGGGAACCTTTTTCAGCCATAGGGCCACATTCCTTTCTGGGCGACCTTCCAAGGTCAATGGTGGGCAGGGCCGGAGGCAAAAGTAGGTGGAGCAACAGATGTAAATGTTGGTACAGTAGGCTAGTTTCTATGTGCAGCACAAACTCTCTATCCTTCTTCCAGTCAAGCAAGAGTCATTATCAGAGTGCAGGGACACCTTCCAGCTAGGCAACACTCAAGGAGAAGGGATGGGTGAGAACTTGGATTCGGCTCACATTGAAAGCTGAATCTGTCAAATTCACACTTTCCAAAACAGCGTGAGGATCAAAACGCGGCCACCCTTCAAAATTCACACTTATCCCGATTTTGCAATGCCGCAGGACAACCAAACATGGTTAACAAGCGTGCATATATTGGGGAATGCATGCGCAAAACCTATTAGTTAAATACATGCAAAAACTCATTCTATTAGGAGAAACTGCTTGCAAATATGTGTAGATTAGTCAAAACTGTGCACAAAAATGGATTTATTGGGAAAGGATTGCAGTAAAATGCTGCAAATTTTCATGAGGATTTTTTTAAAAAAATCACAGATTGCTGCAGAAACATGGAGAAACAATTTAAGATTGGAAGAGTGAAAAGTGGAGAGGCCTGGAACTGGCAGACCCTTCCATTCCTATCAAGGAGGGTGCAAAGGACAGCTAGTGAGAGATGTGGCCTGGGGAGAGTGGCAAAGGCCAGACAGGGAGGCCTGGAGGGCCAAATGTGACCTCCTTTACATCTGCTCTAGAAGCAACAATGGTGGTCTAGATTTGAGGCTTGCATCCAATGCTAATCCTACTTGGAGGATGTTATACGCCTTCAAGTTGATTTTGACTTATGGTGACCCTATGAAACAGCAACCTCCAATAGCATCTCTCATGTAAGTTCAGATCTTGTAAGTTCAGGTCTGTGGCTTCCTTTATGGAATCAATCCATCTCTTGTTTGGTCTTCCTCTTTTTCTACTCCCTTCTGTTTTTCCCAGCACTATTGTCTTTTCTAGTGAATCAGGTCTTCTCATTATGTGTCCAAAGTATGATAACCTCAGTTTCGTCATTTTAGCTTCTAGTGATAGTTCTGGTTTAATTTGTTCAAACACCCAATTATTTGTCTTTTTTGCAGTCCATGGTATGCGCAAAGCTCTCCTCCAGCACCACATTTCAAATGAGTTGATTTTCTTATCTACTTCTTCCACTGTCCAACTTTCACATCCATACATAGAGATCAGGAATACCATGGTCTGAATGATCCTAACTTTAGTGTTCAGTGATGCATCTTTGCATTTGAGGACCGTTTCTAGTTCTGTCATAGCTGCCCTCCCCAGTCCTAGCCTTCTTCTGATTTCTTGACTATTGTCTCCATTTTGGTTAATGACTGTGCTGAAGTATTGATACCCATTTGAAATTAATGAACGCGACTGACTTAGGTTCATTAATTGCAGTGGGCCTACTCTGAGTAGGACTGGCTACAACCCTACGTGTTGCAAGTGGGTCTCTCTTTGGCACACTTCTCTCACCTTCATTGATCTATTTTGACATCTTCTCTGTTCATTAATTCTTTTCATCTTTTTACGTACATACAGGCTCTTTTCCCTTTAATTCTCTGTTCTGGGAATCAAATAAAATTTAAAAAAACAGGAGAGAGAGGTTGTGAAGGCCTTCATTAAATTGGAAATGTGGAAAGTCTAATTGCTCAAGACACCGTGGGACTAACTCTGCGAAAGACAATTGTGTCTCTGGAGTGTGACGCATTGGCAAGTGTTCTGTGGGGCGTAAGTATTTTTGGAAATCCTTCTGATTAAATCTTCACCTGTCGCAAGGGGGGCCAATCAGCAGGCATGCCTCCTACACGGGTTTTTTTTAGGAGTTTGGGGAGGGATTTCAGCTCGCCAGTCCAATTCTGGTACTCCATCTGAACAATTTATTTATGATTGAAATCTACACCCTGCACTTTTCTGTAAAATATTTAAGGTGGCTCAATATAGGGATAAAATGCACACTAATAATCTTTCTTTTTTAAAAAAAAAAATCAATCAAACTGAGAAATTTGGGGTACAGGAGACTATTAAAGGCAGCAATAGCATAAAAGCTTATTTAAGCACCTGCAGCCTATGGTCATACTACCCTGAACATGCCTGATCTCATCTGATCTTGGAAGCTAAGCGGGTCAGGCCTGGTAAGTACTTGGATGGGAGACCGCCTGGGAATACCGGGTGCCGTAGGCTTAGAGGAAGGCAATGGTCAACCACCTCTGAATACCTCTTGCCATGAAAACCCTATGAATGTATCCAAAAAAGATTCATAGGGTCGCCGTAAGTCGTCATTGACCTGAAGGTGTATAACAACAGAGCACCTACATGTCTATTGACAGGTTCAAGGTTCTCGTATTAATTTAGACAGCCCTGGAGAACTTAGGTCCGGGGTACCTTAGGGACTGCCTGAAGCCTTATATCCCAGCTGAGACCACCTGCAGGAGCGTCGTTGGTGGTCCCCTGAGTGGGTGAGGCTCATCTGAGAGCGACAAGCAACCGAGCCTTTAGTGCCATTGGCCCAGTCCTGTGGAACGCTCTGGCCAACAGAGATTCAGCAGGCACCTTCTGCTTTAACCTTTAAACATCTGCCGAAAACCTTTCAGTGTCCCCAAGCTCATGCAGGCAATTAATGAAACGTCTTTCTATAATAGTTGACGATCTCTGGTTTTAAAGGTTTACATGCCTCTTACTGTGTGTATGTATTAGGGATGGAAAGATCTGCCCATTTTGATTTTGTTTCTTCGTCTTCGAATTTCAAATCCAGTTCTCCGCATTTTGGGATGAATGTCTCCTAATAAATCGCATTTTTGTTCAGTTTTGACTTAACATGCACATTTTTTGCACGCAATTCCTCCCAATGTCATGCATGTTATTTTCACTAACATAGTAATACTTATGCACACTGTCCCCTAATTGATGCATTTTTACGAACATTCTTTAGTTGGCAAACTGCATTGCAAAATTCGGATAAGTGCGAATTTTGAAGGATGGCTGTGTTTTAAGTTCTCAGACTGTTTTGGAAAGTACAATTTTGTTCAATTCAGCTTTAAATGAGAACTGAATTGAATCCCCCCCCCTCTAGTATGTATGGTTGTTATAAACTGCTTTGATTTTTTAATGATATGGCGGCATTCATTTTTCATCATAAATAAATGGAAATGGAAAAGCTTGCTAGAAGTGTCTAAAAAAACACTGATGGGATCAAGCCAACTTTCCTTGAGAAGAACAGGCCTTGTTTTCTAGTCCACTATCTTGTATTTCTGAGAAGACCCCCCCCCCCATTTTTTTCTGGGCAGGCTCACTGAGAAAAATGATTCTGCAGACATTCTGCTCCCAAGCCGTTTAGGGCTTTAAAGATCCAAACCGGTCCCCTTGATTTGAGCTCAAGAAGTAATTTTGGCAGGTGGTGAGTGTGACATCTTCTGACTGGCTGCCGTTATGACCCTTTTTTGGACGTGTCTTCAAAGGCAGCCCCAGGCAGAGTGAGTTGTGGTAGTCTAACCTGAGCATATTTCATGTGCTACTGTGGTGTTAAAGATATGTCAACTGCCTTGGTGGGCACGAAGCCAGTGGTAGTTCCACGTTTTGCTGTTTATGGTCCGTGCTTTGCTGTAGTAGAATCCTTACTTTGGGGAGAACGAAAATACAAAGAGCCAGGCACCGCAGTGTATAGAGAGAGAGATTTTGTTAAGAAGTTTTTCAGAAAGATTAGTGGTTTGGAAGAACCCAAGCAATTATCGCATCATGTGCCCCTATGTTCTACTGTTTCTATTGGATTTCACTAAAATTTCAGTCTTTCAGTGGTTTTCCAATCTATGTGTTCACGGTTCATTGATGAAATTTTATGGGTCCATTTGTGTCCACTGGGTGTCCAAAAGCCAGGTCTGGCTATCCATTTGGACATATATGGTTTCCTTTAAAAAAATGCCATGGCCTTTGGGTAAGGCAACCCCTGTAAATGCCACTCTGCCAGTGAGCCTAACTCCTCACTGCTGTTATCGCCAGCTGGTGCTCACCCTCTTCTTCCTCACTGCTGCCATTGGCTGGCTTGCCAGGGAGTCAGCCAATCAGCAGGGAGGCTTCTAGTGCCTCTCCTCCTCGCCGCGGCCACTGTGTCCTGGCGCAGGGTGAGAGGCGGATGTTTGCAATGGCAGAGAGAAGGCGCAGGTTGCAGTCGTGATGAGTGCTGAAGACTGCAGAGATTAGCTGCGCCGCAATTTCGGCAGCCGAGCTGGAAGGAGCGCGTGTGTGATTTACCTGTAAAGGAGTCAGGCTTTTTACCCTGCTTTAAATCACCGAGACTTCAGACGCAGTTGCAAATCAGCATAGCTCCTTTATTTATTGAAATGCAGTTGATAGAAAAGGCAGCCTAGTTTCTAACTAAGACGGAGGAGCCATGGGCAGGCTTGGTCGTTGCCCCCATGATCCAGGAGAGAGAGGCAAAGGCAAGATGTCTCTGACTAGCCAAGGGAGGGGGCAGCAGATCAGCTTTCCTAAAGGTATCCCATTACAATGGATGATCACAGGTCAGATCAGGTAGATGATCACAGGTCAGACGGACAGCCTAGCCACCTTGGAAGACTGTCTCTCTACCTTCTGGCCTGCAGACTTCAAGCCCCACGTTTAAGTTGCCATCTCCCACACTTCCAGCAAAGTGAAGGAAGAGGTCCAGGGCGGTGGTGGCCAGCGGGTCCCCTTCTCGGGCATGGGCCCTTGGCCGATGCCCGACCCTGCCTAAAACATCCTTCCTATTGCATTTGCTCTGGGACACAGCAGCTGCGTGTCAGGAGAAAATGATTTCCCCACCTGCTTGGCTTGCGACTTAGAAGCCAAAAGGAAGCTCCGCTTTGCCGAAAGCCCTCCCCGGAAAGTTCCGGAGAGGGCGGCGCAGGGCAGGGAAGCCACTGTAGTATGCAAGGAGGTTTCATTTCCCAGGAGGATCTAAGAGCAAAGAGGTCTGTTGTCTGTGTTGCTTTTGCAAAGATTTAAAAAAAAAAATTGCGAGGGCTTTTCAAATGAGCTCCCGCGGCGGAAAGACATTAAAAGCAGGTCTTGCAACTGGAAGTCATCTCCTCCAATGCTCAAAACAAAACAACCCCCCCTTCCCCCCCATCTCCATCTGTCCATCAGCCTGAAGGTTACTGAACCTGTAGGAGAAACAAAAAGAGATAATCCAAACAGGCCCTTGTCAGCTGCCTCTAACTCTTCCTAAGCAGAGCTTCCTGGCACAAACAAAAAGCAGATTATCTTGGTGGTGGCTGGGCTGATAAACTAGACTTTGAAAGCTTGCTGGCTTTGGGTTCCAAATCAGTGGGGTGGATACCAGGGATTAGAGATGAGAAGGTCTAGTGGGTGGAATGGAAACATCAGGGGGTATGGTTTTTCCCCATTTCTCCTCCAGGCCTTTACATCTGTACCGGGAACTGAAATGGGAATATTCTATATAGAAAGTAGGAGCTCTGCTACTAAGCAAACGTCACTCCCCTCTTGCTTTATGGTGGTCTGTGATCCAGATATGGGGGGGGGGATAAAGAGAGAAAACCAGAAAGGAGAAAAAAATCTGATTTAGAGAGGCACAGACAGTCTGCCATCCAACCTGAGACGGACAGTTAATACTATTGTCCCGGTATTTGAATTGGTTTGAGGTTTCTGTGTGTGTGTCTGCGTGCACGCATTTTGCTGCGGCAGTTTGTATGAATTACTTAATTGCTCTCATTAATGATCTTAATCCACACTCGTAAAGAAAGATGAAGACTTAGCGCCGGCCTGCCTCTCCTCGTGGGCAAGTGAGGGGCTGCATGTATGCGCCACGCTCACACACACGCCAGATCTTCTGTATCCCAGATTCCCAGTTATTCTTAAACACGTTCTTTAATTTTGATTTGCCTGGGACTCCAACTGGAGGGCATCCTAAACAGAGTGCTATTGCTGGTCTGTCACTTTCGTTCGGAAGGCATTCATAGCTTGTGTCCAGTCACCCCCTCTGCAGACGAAAAACGTCCCTTCCTCTTATTATTGGAAAAATATTCAGGAGCCGTGTGTGACTGCCAGTTTTCCAAACCAAGATCTCTCTCCCCTGCCAACATCCCTCTTGAAGGTATCTTTATTTATATTTGCAGGCACTTAATAAATGTGAGAATGGGTAGAGTAGAACTTCAGAGGAGCCTGGCTGCTGGATCAGGTCCAAGGCCCGTCTAGTCCAGCATCCTGTCCTCACAGCAGCCAACCAGATGCCAGACTGGGCTGCATGCTGCCATCACTGATGGCAAGCGAAGCCAAATGAAGAGTGAGGGCAGTGCCGTATAAATAAGTGTAAGGAGAGCCCTCCGGACATTCCGATGCAATATTTGATGTCCAGGGAATGGCTTAAAAAACCCAAAAAGTACAGCTTTACATTAAAAGGATAGCCTTACAGTTGTTCTCCTGCAAAGGTCCTAAAGCACCCAGGCCTTGCTCCGCCTACTTTTGCCTCTGGCTCCACCTACCTCTCGAAGGTTGCCCCGAAGGGAACGCAGCCCTTGGACAGACAAAGGTTCCCCACCTCTGTTGGTACGCTGAGGGGCCTGACAAGATTGCACTGGAAACCCTTTCTTTTTCTCTGATTTTTTTGGTAATGTCTGTTGCTCCTTTACTCCCCCCCTCCACGCCACTCTTTGCCGCGGTGTTGATGCCGTGGCTAGCCGACAGAGATCAAAAGGTTCTCAAATCGTATCCCCTGGAAAGCAGAGCGATAGTAACCCCAGGCAGGAACCGCTGAGCCGACTCCATGTGTCGCATCCGAAAGCAGTGGCCGGCGCTCTCTGTTAAAAGGCAGTTTTATACGTGTGCCGCCCCCTCCTCCTGTATGCGGGCATCGCTAGATCCTTAAGAGCTTCGAGGTTGCAGGCCCCCGGCACACATTTGCATAAAATTTGCACTTGCTAATTAAATGGAGAGATGCAAATTTTGGGGAGGAATTGCCCAGTAAACAAAGTTTAAAAAAAAGTTTAAAAACTTGAAGGTGGGAACTAGGAAAAGATCAGGGGGTCTCCCAAAAAAACCCACCCTGTAACTTCCCCCTCCTAACAGCCCCCGTGAACCCCAGGCTGTTTGGGGTCAGTTTGCCTCTGTCCATGGCTGGGCTGCCCCTGTTGGCCAGCTTCGCAAGACTGTCATAAGGATTGCTATGTACCTATATCTTTATATCTCAGAGGGGGTCCTTCAAGAGGATCTAATGACTTCTTTTAATATTGCGTCATGAGGATTCCTGAGGAAATATTTGCAAAGCATGTTGAAGGCCATATTTTAAACAGCTCCGGCTCATTCAGCGGGGCATCCGAAAGGCCAAACATTTCATTTTGCTAAGTTCCCACTTTCCACTTAAAAATGCGCCTTCCTCTTAAAATACCCTGTGCTGTATCGCACAACCCTCTGGAGAATTTTGGAGAGGAAAGCCGGGCAGGGGAAAGAGGGACAGGATAGGAACATGCAAAGCTCCCTTGGCCTGAGTCAGACCCTATTGTCCATGTAGTTCAGTGTTGTCTGCACGGACTGGCAGCAGCTCTCCAGGAGACTGAAGCAGGGACCTTCTGCATGCAAAACAGATGCTTCACCCACTGAACTACAGCCTGCCCCCAAATCCTTCCCCAGGATCAAAACCTGTTGATGAATTTGGGTAGCCCAATGACTCATTTTGGATGCGTGCGGAAGGAACGCCAGGGCCGTTGGTGGCACCCTTCCTGTTGTCTGCAGCTTTCACAACGGTGATTTTTTTGGAAAATTATATATATATATAATTTCTTTCATTCACATTGTGTGATGTAAAGGTCAGCGTACGGAAGCAGGCGTCCTATCCCTTCACTTTTAACGAATGCTTCCCCCCCCTTTTCAAAGCTTGCCTCCCCAATTAAAAGCACAACCAGAGGCTTAATGTCAAACGTGGATCTTGGCAGCGTGCAGAGAGAGGGGTGGCAGGTCCTGTGCGTTTGTTTGTTGTGCTTTGCCAAGGGCTGCGGCAGGGAGAGAGCCGGACTCTCAAACGGCGAAACTCCCTAGCCGTTCCAGCAGTGTGTGGTGCAGAAATTTCCATGGGCCCCTTGCAAGCGTTGGTACAAAGCAGTATCCCAGGAACCTCAGGCCCAGGGGCTCAAATGTGGCCCTCTGGACCGTTCCGTCTGGCCCTCGGAACTCCCCCCAGGCCGCAACCCTCATTGGCCCTTTTAGAACAGATGCGGTGAACCCTCTGGCCCGAGGGCTGAATGCGGCCCTCCAGGCCTCTCCCTCTGGCCCTTGGAACTTCCCCAAGCCACGCCTCTCCTTTGTACCCTCCCTGAGTGTTTGTCTGGCTGGAGGTGTGTCCTTGAGCTCCACTGACGGCTCTTGCTTGCCTCAATGGAGAATGGAGGCGGGGTGTGTGTGTAGAAACTAGCCTACCGTGCAGAGGTAAAAATTTACATCAATTGCCCTGCCCACTTTTGCCTCTGACCATGCCCACCACTGGCATGTGGCCCTCAGAAAGTTGTCCAGAAAGGAATGCGGCCCTTGGACTAAAAAAGGTTCACCACCTTGCCTAGGCCCTATGTTTGGCTCTGTTCTCTGCAGTGTCCGCTCTGGGTGTTTGGGGGCCCTTGGGCTAGACCCCCTCCCTACCTCCGGACTCTCCCTCTGCACGCAAGCAGGTCCAAGGGACTTGTCTCTGTGGGCCCCCTTCTCAGGCATGGGCCCTTGGGAGTTGCTGACCATGCTGGTCCTTGATGCCGGCCCTGACTCCCAGCTACCCACTGGCTATGGCACCACCCTGGCTTTCTTAGAAGGTCCAGGGCAGGTCTTGGCCCAACAGGTTGTTTGTACATAATGCTCTAATCTGGCTTTCTGGCTTTCTGTCTTCCTGTCCTGTGTCATTAGGTGATCTCGGTCTTGTCCTTTAAAATGTGTTTGGGCAGGCTCAAATTGTAGAGCAAGCTCAAAGGTTGCAGAAAAAGCATGCGGTAGAGTCCTGTGAGGATTGTTTTGCTGTGGGCTGCAGACAATGGCTTGGATGATCTGCCAATTTAGTTTTTTTCTAAGAACTCGCTCTATATGGAAAGCTAGCCTATCAGGGAGCACGGTTTTAACCTAATTATCTAATTAGCTATCCTTCAAGAGAAAAGGAACTGTTGACTTTGAAAAAACAAACATGGGCATGTGGTGGGAGAAGTCCTAGAATATGAGATCCCTCCCATCTTCAGTTTCGAGTGGACCAGCACCAGAAAGCACTGGATGGAAATCTGGCCAATAAGCGTTCAGATTCCAACTCAGCTGTGATCCTTTCGATGATGATACGGCACGTTTCCAAAGCACTTCATGCAGTAGTGCAGTGGTGAATTCAGAAGTGCAGGGTCCCATCATGATAGTCAGGGCCACACCGCTCACAGCCACACCCTCTTTTCCACATCCCCAGGCCCTCCCTGTCACCTTGTGAGTCCATGCTCCACTACAGCAGATGTCCCTAGGAGCCAATCAGCATGAAAGAGGAGGCTGTGTGTGAGCTACTGAGAAGGGTCTTCTCAGGGGCTGACTCACCTTCTTTTACTCTGATGGCTCCAATCAGCACGAAAGAACAAGGACTCTTCTCAGTGGCTAACTGCAGTTCATGCTGATTGGCTCATACATAGGGACCTGGCTGGAACCCTGCTCCTAAACAAGTAATGGGCCTATGACCCTACGTTGACTACACCCCTTACTTCATGTACCTTATGTCGATATCCTTACAATATTCCTTTAAAGTAGGTCAGTCGTGTTATTCCCCAAAATATTTTCTTTAGTTGTTTTTTCCTTACCCTGAACTCTCCACCGTTAGGTCCGGTTTTACTTCTCTCTGTTGGTCCTTTGTTTTTGACCCAGCAGAGTGGTTAGAGTGTTGGACTAGGGCCCACGAGAACCGGGTTCAAATTCCAACTCGGCCATGAATCTCACTGGCTGACTTTGGGCCAGTCACTGCCTTTCAGCCTAGCCTACCTCCCAGGGCTGTTGTGAGGATCAGTTGGAGGAAGGGTGAAACACATATGCTGCCCCGAGCTCGTTGGAGGAAAGGCGGGTTATAAATGCTATAAAATAAATAAAATTAACTCTTGAGGGGGGGAGAGAGAGAGACAGCCAAAGGGGAGAGTCTGAGCCCTCCCACACCCCCAGCCAGCTTTTGTCTTCTTCTCCAGAGCTACCTCGACTTGCAAAATGTGGGTCATCCTCCTTGAAGGTTAGTGCCTTCCCGATCGTTGGGATGTTCAAGGTGACCCTTGCACCAGAGAGGGGGGAATCCCTTAGCACGCCTCCTGGCTCATCCATCAGCTCAGCCACTCACTCAGGATGGGACCTTCCTATGCAGAAGAGTGTCGCCTAAGGTGGGGGCATTCAAGGGCACTTGCAAGCTTGCTGGAGGTGAGAGCAGAGCAGATGGTCTGTGTTGTGTGTCGGCGGAGGATGCTTCCATTGTGCAGATTTAGATTCAGAGCTTGTGCCTGTGGAATTAGGTTGTATCGTACAGATATTAAGGTTTTAAATGCATTTGCCAGTTTGGTTCTTCCCTCTTTCTCAGTCTGAAGTTCAGTTCCCCGTGTTTCTGTGCTAGCTTGCAATTATTATTTGCAAAAGTCCTCCTGCAAAATTGTCAGGAATTCAGTGCAAATTTCTCCTGATGTACACATTTTTGTATGCCGTTGTTGCCTTGGATACATATTTTTGCAAGCGGTTTTCCCTAATATATAAGGCCTTTTCTATGTCATTTTCAATAATATAGGGCCACATTCCTCTAGTGTACACACCTTTGTAACCACTATTTGGTTGGAGAACTGTATTGAAATGCAAATGTCAAACAAGGGCTGCATTTTGTTTCACCTATCATTTTGGAAAGTGCAAGTTGGGTGGGTTCACATTAAAACCCAAACAGAACCTAACCCCCCCTCCAAAACACAGCTATTATTATCTCAGTTTCGCAGAATGCTGTACAAAACCAGCCGCTATGCGCTGGGTCTGTGTGCAAGGTGCATGCTAGTTTCCTGACATGTGCATCGAGTCTGTCCATTGGCTTAGATAGCTTTAAAGGGGACCAGAGAAATGTAATGTTTAGAAGTTTAAAGGGTGACTACTAGTCACCATGACTTTATGCAACCTCCAGATTCAGGAGCAGCCTATCCCTGAATACCCTTTGCTGGGGAGGGGCAGTAAGAGAGGCTCTTTGTTCCATGTTTGTGGGCTTCCTTTCCCAGAGGCTTCTGCTTGGCCGTTATGTGGGTGGATTGTTGGTCTGACCCAGCAAGCCAACAATCTTCTTACGTTGCTACATGGGGAGGAGAAGCACTTAACATATGCAAACCTCTCTAACCTCTCTTCGCAGCCTTAAGTTCCAGACCCTTTGCTTTCCAACTCAATAAATGTGGGGGTTTCTGGCGTGTGTGCACCACGAGCGCACGGAACGGAAGGATATGTGCAGGCTTGAACAATTTGCAGAGGCAACCGGCTTAACTAGGAGTAGGGAGGCGTAGCTGATGCTTCTCCCTTGGCCCGGGACACCCGAGATGCATATTTTTAGGACCCACCCGATTTTTTGTGACGTTGGGCCGTTTTTGCACACTGTTTGAAATGATGTATTTTAAAGCGGTTGCAACCCGCCCTGGGACCTTTGAGCAAAGGGCAGGTAATTATTTTTTAATAATAATAAAGGAAATCATGCTCCAGCCTTAATCTGCCCTCAAATGTGCAGGAAAATACACAGGAGGAGGAAGGAAATGTGGTGCTGTCCTTCCTAACTCCACAACTGTCCAGGCTGGATCGCGTGGATTTTGTGGGTTCCTTGGATGTGGACGAGACACTCCCAGGGCAGCCCTCACCCCCACCTCCAAGCAGTAAGAGCCAATGGCTGTGGCATCAGACAATGGCCCTTTAAGACCGCTGATGGCTCCTCTGAGCGGACGAGGCAGTGCCTCTCCCTGTGGGAGGGAAGCTTCTCCAGCCAGCACATGCCACAGTGCCTTTGCCTCCTGCTAGGACCATCGGGAGAGGTGGCTGGATCAGGCCAATGGCCCATCTACTCCCGTTCTCACAGTTGCCCATTGGAAGCTCGCAAGCCAGACCTGAGGGCAAGAGCACTCTCCCCTCCTGCAGTTTCTAGCAACTGGTATTCGGAAGTAGGCCGCCTCCGATGGTGAAGGCAGAGCATAGCCATCATGGCTAGTAGCCACGGAGAACGTTACCCTCCATGCTTTTGCCTCAGAAGCGGCTGGTTGTCACTGCCACCTGTGGGAACCAATTCCATCGTTTAGTCCTATGCTGCGTGGAGAACTCTTGTTTCTGTCTGTCCTGAATCTTCCAACGTTCAGCTTCACCGGATGTCCAATGCCCATGATGTGATGAGAGAGGAAAACTTTTTTTCTCCACCCCGTGCATAACTTTATACGCTTCTACCGCGTCGCCTCTTAATTGCCTTTTCTCTAAACTAAAAAGTCCCAAATGCTGCAGCCTTTCCTCACGCGGAAGGAAAATCTTATTAGGGAGAAGTCATAGCAGTTCAAGCAGTTTATGTCTGTCAGAATAACCAGGCCAGGTTCAAGGTTCTCGTATTCATTTACAAGGCCCTTAATAACTTGGGTCCAGGATAGATCTTAAAGACCGCATGATCCTTTATATCCCTGCCTGATCACTGAGATCTTGGGGGAGTCTTTGTGGCTGGTTCCTTGTGGCTCAGATGTATGGCTTCTGACTACTGCACAGCTTAGAAATGCTGATGATTAAACTGTGCATAAATGTCTTAAGTGACCAAATAATAAGCAGTGTGCCTCTGTGAATACCAGTTTCTGGAAACTGGAGGAGAGGAGAGTGCTCTTGAGTTCAGGCCCTGCTTGCGGGCTTCCCATTGGGGCACCTGGTTGGCCACTCTGAGAACAGGACGCTGGACTAGATGGGCCCCTTTTGGCCTAATCTAACAGGCTCTTCTTATGCACTTATGAAAATAGCTTTCCCAAAAATATGATTTAAATGACTGGGAAATCCAAGTGCCCTTGCTCCTGTTTCCACGAGGAAATTCCATTTGTATTTCAAGCGGAATCTGTAAAATCCACACTTTCCGAAACAGAACCGCAACGCAGCCATCCTTTGACATTTGCACATATTTGAATTTTGCAATGCAGTTTGCCAACTAAGCAGTGTTTTTTAAAAAAATATGCGTAGGTGAGGGGGCAAGTGTGCATAAAAATGAAGATGTGAGTGAAAATTTATTTATTTATTATTTATTTATTAAATTTATATACCGCCCGACTAGCAATAGCTCTCTGGGCGGTGAACATAAAATAGCATAAAAATACAATGAATAACAAAATAATACTAAAATACAATCATCAATCCAATCCAATAAACATTTTTAAAAGTAAATCAGTGTAACTTAAAATGCTTCAGAGAATAGGAAGGTTTTGACCTGGCGCCGGAAGGAGAGCAGAGTCGGCGCCAGGCGTACTTCCTCGGGGAGACTGTTCCATAGTTCGGGGGCCACCACTGAGAAGGCCCTACATCTTGTCATCACCCTCTGGGCCTCCCTGTGAGTTGGAACCCGGAGGAGGGCCTTCGTAGCAGAACGTAGTGCACGGGCCGGTTCATATCGGAAGAGGCGTTCCGCAAGGTATCGTGGTCCCGCACCGTATAAGGCTTTATAGGTTAATACCAACACTTTGAATCTAGCCCGGAAACATATTGGCAACCAGTGCAAGCTGGCCAGAACAGGTGTTATATGCTCGGACCGCTTGGTCCTTGTCAGCAATCTGGCCGCCGCATTTTGCACTAGTTGTAGCTTCCGAACTGTCTTCAAAGGTAGCCCTACGTAAAGCGCATTACAGTAATCCAAACATGAGGTTACCAGAGCATGTACCACTGATGTAAGGTCCTCTTTACTCAAATAGGGGCGTAGCTGGGCTATCAACCAAAGTTGGTAAAACGCATTCCTAACCACCGAGGCTACTTGAGCCTCAAGTGAGAGGGAAGAGTCTAAAAAGACTCCCAGACTACGAACCCGGTCCTTTAGGGGGAGTGTAACCCCATCCAGGACAGGGTATATATCCACCATCCGATCAGAGAACCCGTCCACCAACAGCATCTCAGTCTTGTCTGGATTGAGCTTCAGTTTGTTAACTCTCATCCAGTCCATTGTCGCGGCCAGGCAACGGTTCAGCAAATCGACAGCCTCACCTGAAGAAGATGAAAAGGAGAAGTAGAGCTGCGTGCCAAGCAGTACCTCCAACTCCCAACTCCGCGAGCCTCTCCAGAAGGATACCATGGTCGATGGTATCAAAAGCCGCTGAGAGATCAAGGAGAATCAACAGAGTTACACTCCCTCTGTCTCTTTCCCGACATAGGTCATCGTACAGGGCGACCAAGGCTGTCTCAGTGCCAAAACCGGGCCTAAAACCCGATTGAAATGGATCTAGATAATCAGTTTCATCCAATAGCGCCTGGAGCTGGCCAGCAACCACCCGTTCCAAGACCTTGCCCAGGAATGGAACATTCGCCACTGGCCTGTAGCTGTTAAAATTGTCTGGGTCCAAGGAAGGCTTTTTCAGGAGTGGTCTCACCACTGCCTCTTTCAGACAGCCTGGGACCACTCCCTCTCATAAAGAGGCATTTATCACTTCCTTGGCCCAGCTACCTGTTCCATTCCTGCTAGTTTTTATCAGCCAGAAGGGGCAAGGATCCAGTACCGAAGTGGTTGCACGTACCTGTCCAAGCACCTTGTCCACGTCCTCGAGTTGAACCAACTGAAGCTCATCCAACAAAACAGGGCAAGACTGTGCTCCGGACATCTCACTAGGATCTACTGCTATAACTTGTGAGTCTAGGTCCTGGCGGATACATGAGATCTTATTCTGGAAGTGATCGGCAAACTGATTACAGCAGGCCTCCGATGATTCCACCGTGTCCGGAGGGTTTGAATGGAGAAACCCCCGGACAACTCGAAAGAGCTCCGCTGGGCGGCAAAGAGATGATTTAATAGTGGCAGCAAAATGATGTTTTTTAGCTGCCTTCACTGCTCCTACATAGAGCTTAGTCGAAGCACTAACCAGCGCATAATTGTATCCGTCGGGAGTTCGTCTCCATTTCCGCTCAAGCCGCCTCCTATCTTGCTTCATCGCTCTCAGCTCCAGAGTATACCATGGAGCTGTATGAGCTCTAGACAGGAGAGGGCGTAAAATAATATACAACAATGCATGGTGTGTGAGGTTCAAGTTTGTGGACATTAAGCAAACTAAGGAACAGCTACCAAATGTTTTTCAAGATGTGCCCCTGTGCTATCCATGAGGACTAGAAACTTTAACCATCTGAAAAGTGGGTTCCAAAGCATTCTGGCCCAACCATCCAGGCCAGGAGGGGTGGGGCTTCTGTGAGGTTTTCTCCAATCACATTGCTGCGTATCTCCAAATTTTGCCCTCCCCTTTCACATCATTGGCCAAGGTTTGCTTTGCAAAACAATTTTTAATGCATGGGGGTGGGGATTGCCTGGATCTCAGCAACTGTGACAAAACAGAGATTGCCTTCTCCTGCCAAAGAAAACAGACTGCGTTTCTCAGTTCTGCTTTTTTTGTTAAAAAGGAGAATTGTGGAAACATAAAGAGCATCTGTTTCAATATTTTGGTTCCTTTTATCATCGTTTGTTCCCCCCACCACCACCTGAAGGTGGAAAGGGAAAAAAATTGTTACAGCCTTCTGGGCCAAAAACAAGCCACCCATCCTCTGCTCCCCAACCCCTGGCAAACCTGAGGATTTATGCTTGACGTTAGTTCGCTGAGCATAGAAGGGAAGGGTGTATATCATCATTCCACAAACTCCCAGGTATAGACACACTTCCAGTATGCTGTAGAGTTCAAATCCAGATGGCGTCAGACTGACTCTCATCACCCTGCAGCCAGCATGGCCAACGATCAGGGGACGATGGGAATTGATTCGATCGATTACCCGGGCTATTCATTTCCTGCATGCGTGCGCCTCCTTGGAATTTGCAGCCGCCGGATTTAGGGGAGATGCTCTCTCGCAAAGGTGGGGAACCTTTGGCCCTCCAGATGTTGCTGAACTATGAGCACTAATGGGCACTCCCAGCGGCCAGGGATGATGGGAGTTGTTGTTCAGCAACACCTGAAGGGGCCAAAGCACTTGGAGCAACAGCCGTTGAAGGCTGGCGGCTCCGATGTCGGGGCGGGCAATGGAATCCACTCTGGGTTTTAGTCCGAACTTTCGAGTTGCTGTCCACTGTGCTGAAAGTTCTTTGAAAGTTAAGGCTAAAACCCAAAGTGGATTCCAATGCCCCGCTGACATCAGGGCCACTGATAGCAGTCACACCTGTTCTGTCGGGCCTGTGAATCTTGTCCAAGGTAACAGCCTCTGGGCTTGATGCCAGGTTTGGGCAGAACAGACCCACAGGCAAGATGTTTTCAGTGCGCTCCCTTGCCTGAATGTGCCCACCTTCGTGTCACCACTGCCACTGTCCTTTTGCTTGCCACTTCCTCTGGCTCTAATCCATGCTACCTCCCAGAGGGAGAGGAAAAGCTTACCTACAGGGGTTACCTGCCTCTTCTCCCCACTCGCCTCTCTTCTCGCTCAGTGGTAGGCAGTACCAGCCAGAAGGATCGGGGCCAGGAGGCTTCAGGGATTGGAAGCGGGCCCCTTACTGGGGTGCAGGCCTTGGTAGGAACCCGATGAGGCTAACCTCTGGTGCCAGCCCTGCCAGCTCTTTTATATTTGCACCCAGAGGTCAGGAACCCGATGCCCTCCGGTTGTTGCTGGACTCCAGATCCCAGCAAGGCCAACCGACTGAGACGGGGCACGCCTTTGTATGCCAATTGCTGGGATTCACACGTGGAGAGAATGCGACTGCCCTCAGATCCTCCTTGCGGTCTTCCCTTTATTTATTTATTTATTTATTTATTTTAAAAAATTTCTATCCCGCTCTCTTTCCAAAGAAATTCAGAGCGGCATAACAGAGTAATTATAAACAATTAATATCCAATAACAAAGTAAAACAGTATCTGTTTTAAAAGCTAGAGAGAATAAAAAGGTTTTAAGCTGCCGACGAAAAATTAAGAGGGAAGAAGACAAACGTATTTCTTGCGGTAAATTGTTCCATAGAGTAGGGGCAATTACAGAAAATGTCTTATTTCTAACAATGGACAGATGAATTCGGGAAAAAGGAGGAATAGTAAGGGCCGGATCTAAAGCAGATCTCAAAGGCCGAGGGGGTTCATACAAAGAGATCCGACTGGATAAATAGGAAGGGCCCAGACCATGTAGCGCTTTAAAAGTTAAAGTTAGTATTTTAAAATGTATTCGATATAAAACAGGCAGCCAGTGAAGTTGTTGGAGGAGCGGAGTGGTGTGTGCTTGCCAGTTTGCTCCTGTTATCATTAGAGCCGCTGCTCTTTGCACCAATTTAAGTTGTTGCAGTATTCTTTGGGGGAGCCCAGTATAAAGAGAATTACAATAATCAAGTCGAGAAGTGACCAATGCATGGGTCACTTTAGCTAAATCAGCAGTCTCCAGGAATGGACGGAGTTGACGAACCAGTTTTAATTGGGCGAAGGCACTTCTAGAGACTGCCGAGACCTGTGCTTCCAAAGTCAAGGCGGAGTCCAGCAGAACACCCAAACTCCGGACTTGAGACTTTAGTGGCAAGGTAATTCCGTCCAAAATTGGGTGATTTTCATTTGCTAAATCAGGTTTATGACTAACTAAAAGTACTTCAGTTTTATTCGGATTTAATTTCAATTTATTGAGACGCATCCAGGACATCACTGCGGACAAACAAGAATTTAAAGGTTGAATAGCCTCTTTAAGATGGGGAGGAAAAGAAAAATAAAGTTGGGTATCGTCTGCATATTGATGGAAGCGGACTCCAAACCTACGTATAATCTCTCCAAGAGGTTTCATATATATATATATTAAATAGAAGTGGTGATAGTACTGAACCCTGAGGGACTCCATATTGCAGAGGCCAAGGATCAGAATGGAAGTTTCCCAGGCAAACTCTCTGAGATCTGCCTTCCAGGAAGGAGCGTAGCCACTGCAAAGCAGTGCCTCGTATTCCCATCCCTGAGAGGCGATCAAGGAGGATAGTATGATCAATGGTGTCAAAGGCCGCCGATAAGTCAAGAGGATCAATAGAGAAATATTCCCTTTATCTAGCTCTATTCGGAGGTCATCGACTAAGGCAACCAGGGCCGTTTAGGGCATCTGGTTGGCCACTGTGAGAGTCAGATGCACGACTAGATGGGCCTTTGGCCTGATGCAGCAGCCCAGGCTCTTCTTAGAAAGGATTAGAGAAATTCATAGAGGATAAGGCTATTGGCGGTTTGGCTTCTCCCTTCACGGAGACAGGATAGCAGTTTCTGGAGATCACAGATGGGGAGAGTTGCTGTTGCACTCAGGCCTGGTTGGCCTGGTTGACAGGATGCTGGCTAGATGGGCCAGGCTCCTCTGATTGTGTGTGTGTTATGCGGTGTTAAAGTCCAGATCTCCGTATAAACAGAGCCATTTTCGAAGGATGTTCTCCCGGGCGTGCTTTTGCAAAACACTGGAAAATAAATCAGCTGTTTGCCTGCCATAATTGGAATCTTAACAAGGCCCTGTGGATTCCCCGCTCCCCAATCTGAGCCAGTTTTAGCTTTGCCGAGCGGTAGCAGTGAAGGGCGGGGGGGAGGGGGGAGAGGAAAGCCATTGCTTTCCCTTGGGCAGGAAGCGTAGCGACCGAAAATGCCCGTTGTTTGCACCAGGAACTGTGTGGCATTTGCAGGATGCAGGCCCGGCTGCCAGTGGGCCTCTGAAGATGGCGGTGCCTTTGCCAAGTGGAGGGAACAACACCTGCCGCTATCCTTTAAAAAAAAGAAATACACTCTCCCAAAGCAACGAGGAGAGCCAGGAAAAATTACTGCCCATTGTGCAAGTGTCAAAAGGGGGATTGTTGCTCACGATTGGCTGGCTGGCTGGCTGGCTTGTGGACAGGCAAGTCAGTGCCATTCTCTGAACCAGGACGGAGAATGAGTCATCCATCGCTTGGGTCTTGCCAGCAAACTCCTTCCACCGATCCCACAACCAGGAGGCTGGCTTTGGAATGAAGTTGTCGCCCGTGGCTTGAGTGCCGGACACCAGCTGTCCAGAATCAGTTCTCGGTTTTTAAAATAATGGGCTTTCTCCAGAGTTGTGCGCTTGGAGTCTAGAACCTTTGTGTCCCTGGCTGATCAGTGTCCTCTCCTAGGCGGGCGTCGGGAATCCTGAAATCTAAACTGAGACCTGCACAGCTGGAGGCTGGGGAGTTAGCCGAGCTCATTATCTGTAAAGCTTCCAGTTGATTTCTGAGGTTCAGTTTTTGCTCTGGCTGCAGGTACCCCTTGACTGTAGAATGCAGGAGGGGTCATGGTGGTCATGTGCCCTGTTTACCAGTCCTTTATTTGACAGGTTTCCAGATGGCAGTCTTCTATGAAGCAACATATTTTTAAATAGCACAATGTCAGATCCAACAAGTCATACAAAACCTATGTAGCCCCTCCAAAGAGGGGCATGTGACAAGGGAGGTTGTGAGCCTCCCCCCCCCGCCCCCATGAACGTTGACATCATTCAAGAAAGGGAACCAAACTGTCAAAATGGTCCCACTTCGCTTCCCTGTACATCACCTGCCGCTGATGTGTAAGATGTTCCGAAAGAGCCAAGTCCCAAATTTAGATCCACGCACCTTTGGAGGGGCCTTCTGGGTCTTCCCATGATTTGGCCACCTCCAATCGAGCGGCCGCCTGGAGAAGAGAGGTCAATTCCTCATGTTAATATAATGCATTTTTGTACGTTATTTTCAGCATTATATTCATTGTGTGCATGCTGTCCCGTAATGGATGCATTTTTTGCAAACATTGCTTGGTTGGAGCACCGCATTGCAAAGTTCGGACAAGAGCAAATTTCAAAGGATAGCTGGGTTTCGGCTCTCATATTGCTTCAGAAAGTGCAACTCTGATAAATTCGGCTTTAAACACAAACTGAATCAAATTTCTCCCCCATCCATACCTAGGATTCCCCCAAATTTATTGTAGCCGCCCTGAGTGCCCTATTGTAGGGTAGAAGGGCGGGATAAAAATGTTTTATATAAATAAATTAAATAAATGTGGCCCTCCAGCTTTCTCTGTGTGGCCCTCCGGACTCTCCCCAGGAAGCTGGACTAGATGGGCCCCCTTTGGCCTGACACGGCAGCCGGGCTCTTCTTATGCCCTCTCCCACTCCCAACCCCAGGTGCTCAGATCCCTTTTCCTCCAGCTCCTGATCTTGAACTGCTTTTCACAGGCTTGGAGCATGAGGTGCTGTTGACCTGAGCTTTGGAAAGCACATAGCGCTGAAAGAAGGGGTGGGAAAGAGTGTCGCTTTTTCAACTTCCTCCTTCAGCTCTATGTACTTTCTAAGGGGTGGGGAAGGAAAGGTAGCCACCCCTGCCACTTTGTGATGAAGGGAGCAGTGAGTGGGGAGGAGCTCAGAGGCTTTGTGGGTGCCAAGAGAAGTCCTCCAGGGCACCGCTGTGCCCATGGGCACCCACGTTGGCAACCCCAGGTGTAGAGACAAGCACACCGTACAAAGGCAGCAATCACATTTGTTCCCAGGATACCTTGAAAATGCCCGTCCACAGTTCGCTCCTGGACAGCAGACACACAAGTCTCCCGGCCACAGAATGGGGAGATGCCTTGTAACTTAAATCACAGTAATGATTCCAAAACCTGCAGCCATACAAGTAAATTAGCATATGCAAAATGTATGCAAATTGCTGTCCCCGGGGGGGGACGATACCACCCTAAATGCAAGCCGTTTGGCACTCTGGGCCTTAAATCTGATGCCATCTGCCCTCACTGGAACCCTCCCAGATCGTGCCTGCTGATTGGCCCAAATCAAAGCCCAAAAAAGGAGAGACTTTTCAAAAGGGTAACAAAAATTAATCAGAATAATTTTTTAAAAAAGACAGCACAGTAGGGATTTTGGGAGTCCAATGCTGCCATTTACAACCTGTTAATCTTTTCGGCAGACCAGCATGCTACCCACCTTCTTCCTCTCAAATCCTCCCCCCCCTTTCCTAATATGCTTTGCTAAAATTAACCAGCTTTGGCACAGTCATCTCTCTCCCTCTCAATCCCCGCCCCGAATGTACCCACCTTGTTTTCCCTCTCCCATTCTGCCAAGGACTGGCTTCCAGTGTCTTTTGAAAAACCAAACCGGGTGTGTGTGTGTGTCTCTGCTTCAATCAATAATCTCTTGTGTGGGAGCAAACAGCCCTGGAATTACATAGGCAGGGTTGGTGAGGATTGTGAGGGAGCTTCAGGCAGGCATGGAATCCAGAGCAGAACGTTCGATTCCCAGAGACCAGCTCTTGTTATTTATTTCTTCATTTTAAGAAAGCACGGTTCCAGTCCTCATGGGGTATTTCCAAGAAAAAAGGCCTTTTGAAATGGGTAGCGGACGACATCTGCTATTGGTGATTTAGTATATAAAGCCCTTAAGAACTTGGGGCCACTTTACTTGCAGGACCGCCTTACCCCATATGTGCCCACTCCAGCACTTTGAGCTATGAGACAGGCCCTTTTACATGTGCCACATAATATTCGTTCTGCATTCTCTAAGGCTGCAATCCAATACACACTTACCTGGGAGTAAGTCCCATTGTAAGCTTCCTTCTGAGTAGCCATGTTTTGGATTGCAGCGCTTACCCAGGCACACAGATGTGGCTGTGTTTTAATCATTTTAGTCTATTGCTCTTTTAATTGTTTTTAAATGTTTTTATTGATAACTTGAACGTTATTTGCAAACAACTTAGAGGTGTTCTACAATCAAGAAAGTGTAGACTCAGGGGCTGTCTGAAGTGAGGATGGCACCAAGTGGATGAAATCAAATTAAGAAGCCAAACCCACAGAGCAGGGATGTTGCTGGACTACAACTCCTATCAGCCCCAGACAGCATGGCCAATGGTCGGGGATTATGGGAGCTCTAGTCCAACAACACCAGAAGGGCCACAAGTTCCCCATCCCTGCAACAGAGGAAAATACCCAGTGGAATGCTGGGCATCTAGTATTTAGAGGTAGGCTTCATCTGAGCCTGGAGGTTCAATATAGCTAACAGTCTTTGAGTAGACCTATTCTCCCATGCATTTGTCCAATCTAAAGCTAGGGGTCATTGTCACGTCTTGTGGCAATGAGTTCCATAAGTTATTGTGATAAAGATACTGCTGGTTCACCCCCTTCCCTGCCTCCCTGTCTTCTCTCTCTGTCTTTTCTCCCTCTAGTATTTGCGGTCAGCAATTAATGCCTAGAAGCAGACTCACTTGCAAAAGCTCGATGGGAAGGGTTGTGTCAGAGGCTTGATATTGCACAAAGTCCCCTAACTCAGTGGCTGTTCACCAGTGACGGGGAAGAGGAGCCTCCAGGTTCAGGGTACTCTACCCTAAGCACCTGCTGCCCAGCATTCTCCTTGCATTTTAGTGGGCCTTTTTTCTTCTCCCCGAGAAATCAGACCTGTGTGCTTCAGGGGCATATGAAAATATCTCGATAACGGTGCCAACTAGGGGTGGGCGAATTTTCTCAGTTTTGGTTTCTGTCTGTAACCTTACATTCAGGTCTATATGTTTCCATGTCCGTTGGCCATTTATGTATTTATTTT
Source organism: Rhineura floridana (assembly GCF_030035675.1). NCBI lineage: Eukaryota > Metazoa > Chordata > Lepidosauria > Squamata > Rhineuridae > Rhineura > Rhineura floridana. The sequence continues at coordinate 16,913,129 of NC_084500.1, read as the reverse complement.
TTTACAGTCCTCATGGAAATTCTTTAGCATTTTAACACGGATTTCTCCTAATATACACATGCAATTTTGCCCAATGTACACATTTTTGTAAGCTCAAATTCTCCTGATTTGTTTGTGCTATTTTCATGAATCTATGCATTGGTTAGGTTCACCTATAAATGCAGACTAAATTGAATTCCCCCCCCCCCCCACCAATTCCTAGCTGCTAGACTTTACGGATCCCTCAGCTAGATCTTTCTGCCATCGTGAGTCCACCTGATTCCATGCTTTTTTAAAAAAGAAGGAACACAGTTCTCCTGTTTAATGCATTTCTCTTCATTCCCTTCTAGCTGCCCTGGGGACCTTAGATTTCAGTTTGCTATACGATCAAGAAAACAATGCTCTGCACTGCACTATCAATAAAGCTAAGGTAGGTGTCTAAAAATCTCTGGGAATGTAATGGTTGCTACGTGGATCAGCTCTTTCAAGACGCAGAGACAATCTGGAACGATCAAGCAGCCTGAAGATCTCCAGAAGCTACACCTCATCAGTGAATCTTCATTCTTAGATCAGTGTCTGTTAGTATTGGTATTGCATTTATATCCTGCCCTTTCTCCCAAAGGAAGCAGACTCCCAAAGGGCAGCAAACATAAACAAAACAATTTAGCAAAGACAAGAAGAGCATACTGAAAACAGTTAAAAACATTCCAAAAACACAATTACATTTGAAAAAAATTTCTAAAACACAGTTAAAAATATTCTAAAAACATTTCTTTCATCAGTGATCTTGGAGCTGCCAGGTACGGCCTGGGTAAACAGGAATGTTTTCAGATTCCTCCTGAAAGTCAACAACGATGTAGACAGACGCACCTCGTTGGGGAGGGCATTCCACAAACGGGGAGCCACCACTGAAAAGGTCCTGCCATGGGTCAGCAGGCTAGGGTTGCCAGGTCAGAAGCATCCATGCCCTGAGATTTCAGGGCTGGGCCCCAGTGATGTCATGAGGTGGGCCCTGGAGCCAGCTGCATGCCATTGGTGGAGCAAGGAGGAACTTCCTGCTCCTCGCTCCTGATAGGATGCAGGCAGTTCCAAAGCCGGGGGGGGTGAAACAACAGGTCTAAATCTCCCCAGGAAAGGGAGATTTAGACCAGTTGACACACTCTCTAGCCTCAGAGCCGGCTACATTTAATGGGGTGGCAAGGAGGTACTTCCTCCTGGCCCCCCAATTTTGTTGATTATTGTAACCTGGCCTCCTGCGACCTTAGGGTGAAGGGTGAGTAAGAAATCTAAATAATAGCAATTATTATCATCATCATCATCACTACCTATAACCGCTCTTCACCCAAAGGTCCAGGGGGGGCTGCTCAATTTTAAAATATAAAGGCTGCTGCTGTTTGTTTCTGTATAATATTGATATGTTTTATCGTTTTATTGTTTTAATATTTTATAGTGCTGGTCATCGACCGTAATAATAAATGATTGATTGATAGATCGATAAAATATAACATTAAGAACAATTTTTTAAAAACCCCACATAGTGGGTCCTAAAAATACACGTCTCAGGTGTCAAAGGCCAGGGCAAAGAGGCCCGTCTTCAGCGTTACCCCAAAACAGGGCAGCAAAGATACGCCTCTTATTGTTAAGCAGAACATATTAGCAGAACATTGCATGCAGAAATGTGATACTTGGCTAAATTGCACAAACAATGCGCATATTGCTCTAAAATCTGTGGCTTTTGCTGGGGGCTTCTTTTAAAAAATAAGAATTTGCAAACTGATGTGGAAATGGGGGGAGCTGGAAAAAAAATCAGATTGGAAAAACTGAGCGAAGGGGAAACCCCCCAAAATGGACAGATTCGCCTATCCCTGTGCGCAAGATCAACGTGGAACAAGTTAGTAGTGGGTGAAACTCCCAGGGTGGGGAAAAAATGTGGCTCTGGAGACCTTGATCTCCCTGCTGTTTCTCTCAGTATGTTCCCCCACAACGGAAAAAAAATATGTAAACGTAGGAAGTTGGTGAAGCGATGAACAGGTGGTGGCATTCAGGGAGAGCAAAGTGGGTGGCTGGGTACCTGGGTGCTCTCCAAACTCCGGCCCTGAAGGTGGACTTGTGCATCCGTCTCTCCCCCTTCTTTGACGATGATAGTTTCTCCAGCCCACCTCCAACATCTCGCTTTCTGGGAGGCCTGCATCTTCCTGATGATGTATTTTTGGTTGGCGTCGCCTTCCACAACTGTCAGGAGAAGGAAACTCGAGGCAGTCTTTAAAAAGAGTGGGGCATTAGGCAGAGTGAGGCGGGAAGGAGTGACGGGGTGACCCCTAAGCTAGCTTGCTGCCATCCGGAAGAAACAGGAATGCTTCCTATGCCAGTGAGGCAGTGAACCCGCTCCGGGTTTTAATCTGAACTTTCAAGGAGCTGTCCATGGTGTATATGGCTGTCATCATGCCATGTAACAGGAAAAAAAAAAGGTTTATATCATGGACCAGTCCTCTGTATCTAAGTGTGATTCCACCCCACACGTTTGCTTTTCATTCATTCCTCCCCCACATCACTGGAAAGCCCCCCTCCTGCAAAGATCTGGCTGCTGTTCCCAGGTGATCACAGGGAGCTAGCTTGCAGAAGCAAAATTGCCACCCTGCTTGTAAAAAAAAAAGGATATTTCCCCCTTTTTGCAAAAAAAAAAAAAGAGCATTTGAAAAGAGAAGGGGGGGGGGAGAAACCGAATCGCTGCCAATTATGCAGCCGTCAGAGTGAGGCGTTTGCAGAACGTGATTAGCAGCATTTAACAGAGCCATTTATAAGCTGACAAGCCGGTCAGAAGCATCGAGTAAATAATGGTTATGTCGGGCTGGTTGTGGGTAGCTCTGGCTTATAAATAACTCCTGCCATTTTTTGTTTTAGTTTGGGGCGGGGTGGGTGGACAGCGGATCTGCAATGCTGCAAGAAAAAAATGACAAACCCAAACACCTGTTGTTGTTCTTAACAGCCACAAATGGCTATCAGTTCTCAGACTGACTGAGCCAATGTTTTCTAAACTCCAAGACATTTTTTTAAATCCCTTGCAACCCCCCCTCAGTTTCCTCTGAATATATGAAAGAGTAAGAATTGCTCATCATTCAAACGTGGTACTCCCCCCCCCCATTTGTCTGTGTGGGCCACTGTTCCAGTTAGAAAGAGGTCTTTCTGCAGCAGCAACTCATGCAGAGGCATGACACTGTGCCTCTTTGGGAAGTGGGGGAGCTCTACTACCTCGAGTGACTGAATGACCCACGTGCCCTGCTTGTAGGCATTTGACTGGCTGCTGCGGGGAGCAGGAGGCTGGGCTACAGAGAGGCCTTTGCCCTGGCCCAACAGGGCTGCTCTTGGCCCAAGGGGGCAGACACTCACGCAGGGAGACAGCAAGTGGCCTCCTCTGTGAATTAGCTACTTCGGTTGTGCTGGAGGCTTTCATCTTTTTGTTAATTTCTTGAGGCACACTGACAGATCTAGCTGTGCCCCCGAGGACGCACAGTTTGGAACACACTGGTTTTCAGACTTGACTGAAATTAGAATCTCAAGTCTTGTCTGTTTCATTCTGTTACAGTCTCTCGCTGCCTCCAGATATGATTTCCTGTAAAAGGCAATCTCTCCATTGCGGCTAATCTCTCTCTCTCCCCCCACCCCCAGCCTTGAAAAAAACCCAATTCATCTTATCTTCTCGCTATCAAAAGCTGTATCATTCATATCCCTTTTGATCCCTTGGAACCTTTTCCTTTTGATGTTTATGTGCTCTTGCTAGATGTTTACCATCCTCCATCAAAAGGGCAAATGCTTCAAAGGAGGGCTGGAAATAATAGCTTGTATTGATGACCAAAAAAATCCTTCTCCCCTTCCTCTCCACTTCCAGCTATCCTTCCTCCCCACCTCGATAGTCTGCGTTTGACTTATAGTTCTGGGCAATCTGCTATTTTTTTTTTAAGAAAGAATATTAGAACATGGACAGGGCCTTTCTGGATCAGACCATCCATTCCAGCCTCCTGTTTTTATGAGTGGCCAATCAGATCAGAGAGTCTACGAGTTGGAAGGGTCATTGGAGATCATCCAATCCAGCCCCATGCTCAGTGCAGGCTCTGTCACCACAGTGTCCTGACTGAGGGAAGGAGAGGGAGGGGGAAGCTTCACGTGATAAATTTCTCCTTGCGGGAAGCTGCTGTTCAGGCACAGGGGGGGGGGTTTCAAAAAGTTGGCAACCATTCCAGCAATGGCAGAGAATAGGAAGGGAGCAGACCATTGATGGATTTCTGTGGGGCAGAAGTGTTTAATTGGGAGAAATTCTTCCCACCTCTTAAAAACCTGCTGCATCTCAGTGAGTGCCAAACAGCTGTTTAGCACTGATCAGCCATTTAGGGTGATTCCAGATGGCTGTTTATTGAGGGATCAGTGTTCTGAGGCATGCAATTTGTTCTGGGATGGGTTCCCTCCCCCCATGTCCAGGCAACATTTATAAAATGTTTATAAAAATTCATATATTAGGAGGAAATGCCCATATCCCCCCCCCCCATTTAATCCGGATTTACTCTTTCCTGGGGAAATCTGTTAAGGCTTTTTTTAAGTTGTCAGTTATTTGTTTACAGTATTAAGCCCCTGTCTGCAGTAGGAATGGGTGAGAAATTAGATCCAGTCCTAATTTAAAGCCGATGTGTACATTAGTCGAAGCCGCATACAAGAATGTATTTATTAAGAGAAATTCGCACTAAAATGCTGCAGAATATTCATGAGGTTCTTTTTTTTTTTAATGCAAATTGTTGCAGAAATGTGGAGAGCTGAATTTTAAGAGAAAACCGAGATGGACAGATCTTTCCATCCCTTGCCTGGAAACACTCTTGGTGTGGAATTGTGAACTCCTGCCCGGGGGAGGGGTAACCTCAGGCCTGGGTGCCAAATGGGACTCTTTGCCTCGCCCTCGGGACTCTCCCCAGGCCACCCCCCTCACTAGCCCCCCTTTGCAACCCCAGGTGGTTTTGCCTGCTGGAAAGATGCCCTTGAACTCAGACAATGACTCGTGCTTGTCTGGATGGAGCCACAGAGAGGCATGCCCACGCGTGTGTCGAAACCAACCGACTGCGCAAAGGTAACATGTACATTTGTGGCTCCGCCTACTTTTACCTCTGGCTCCGCCCGCCACTGCCATGTGGCCCCCGGAAGGTTGCCCATAAGGGAATGCGGCCCTTGAGCTGAAAAAGGTTCCTTGAACCTGCAATGGAGAAAAGGAGCCAAAGTGTGTCTGAAGGGAATCTTTCTGGACTGTTTCATTTTGTTAAAAAAAACCTATATCCCCTCTTTCCCCCATTTTGGGTGTAATTAAAAGCGAAATGTCACTGGGAATTGCGTCTCTCCAGGTCTGCCGCGTCCACCGCCGGTGCCTGCAAAGCCGCCGTTCCTCCCCTTTCTCCCCCTCCCTTTCTGTTTAGACGGCATTGAGTCCTTTCCCCCATTTGTTAGCCCATTTATCAAATAATAAAGTGTGATGTTGAATGAACCTATTAAAAACGGACTGCGAGGGAGAACGGGTTGCGCCCGGTGAAGCGAAGCGGAAAGCGACAATCTCTTGCTGTCTGCCAAAGTGGAGACACAATAGGAGGGGGCCTGTGGCAGGTGATCTAGCGCATCGGGCACTGCCCCTGGGGGGCACCCCTTCCCCTCCAAGTGCGGTTGTTCATTGTCCTTTGTAAGGTCCTGCCTGGTTCTACCATGAAGCGTTTAATGAATCTTAAGCAGAGGCATGAATGAGTCACTGTTTGGGGAGGGGGAACAGCATCTGTTGAATGTCAACCTGTTGCAGAGCAGCCTGGCCCAGGAGCCCTGTTCAAACGAAGCATGACTGTCCCTTTATTTCTCTCTCTAATGAAACTGGTCTCTCTCCACACACCCACTCACTTACACACCCAATGCCTTCTGCCTCTTGCCCAGAAAGATGTACCACCTACCTTCTACTGCGGTCAGGTTCAGCATAATAAATAACAAGTGTGGCCTGCAACAAAATGTTGCAGCATATCCTTGTCTTGTAGCAAGAATTCAGGGTTCCTGCCAGCCAGGCATCCCCTCCTTCTCCTGAATAACCAGCTTTCTGTTTTTCTTTTCCAACTGACAAGTCAACTTGATGTGATTGAGAAGCGTGCTCAGCTCTGGGTGGTTTTGGTGGGTGGCTGCCTCTTTAGGATTTTTTTTTTTTGCTTAATATTTTTGTACTTCTGCACACCTCAGAGTCCCCTGAGCATGCAGGTCACCTCCATCTTCTTTCCCGTTGGCACGCACCACCTGAATTCGGTACTGGAAGGAGGGATGATTGTGTTTGTTATTTATCCTCATCCAGTGAAGGCTGGTCCCACCAATCTCAGTCTGCCTTTTGCCAGCCCCCACCTGGCTGCCTCCTCATTTCCATCCAGTCCAGGGGCATAGCCTGTCAGCTTCCTGTTTCAGAGTTGCCCTTGTAGGGAGGAGGCTGGGGGCAGAACTAGAATGAGTTTTCTCTGCCTGTCATTGGCTCTGGCTGTTGTCTGTCGTGGGCTCTGGCTCCGCCTCCTGTTGGGCTCCTTGCCTTCCACCCTTCGAGTCCCAGTGGGCACCAGCCACCACTCTACTTGCGTCCCCCACCCCCTTGCAAGAGCTCCTGTGGATTTAACAACTGCCAAAACCACCCTGTTGGCTTTGGGTGCGCCATCCCATGCCACTATATTTATTTATCCGAAAAGACTCCTTTTCTTTTAAAAAAAAGAAAAAAAAGGAGCCTTTTGGGAGTGGGGGGGAAATGTGGCAACTCTCACAGGGTGAAACAATAACAATATTAAATATTGTGATCCTCCTCGTGCCCGCTAAAGTTGGCACCTGTATCTCTGGGAGGCTTCCTGTATGTCGAAGAGCTGCTGGCCAAGGTTTGTAGGTGCCCAGTGCTAGTCCTGTTCAGAGCAGACCCCCTGGAATGCACTAAGGTCCATTGTTTTCAGTGGGTCTTCTCTGAATAGAACTTAGTTGCACCTGCAACCCCAACACAGGAAACAGACCGTCTTCCTGAGGATTGTCTGCATCAGTGTTCTTCAACCTTGAGTCCCCGGATGTTTGTTCATTCATTCATTCATTCCTTATATTTATAGCCCACCTTTCTTCCAAGGAGCTGAAGGTAGCGTACAAACATGGTTCTCCCTCTCCCCATTTTATCCTCACAACAACCCTGAGAGGTAGATTAGGCTGAGAGGCAGTGACCAGCCCTTGGTCACCCAGTGAGCTTTGTGGTCGAGAGGGGATTCAAACCCTGGTCTCCCAGGTCATAGTCTTAACACCCTAACCACTACACCAACACTGTTGTTGGACTACAACTCCCAATCCTCCTTGGCCATTGGCTAAGTGGGTTGGGGTGATGGGGTTGTAGTCCGACAACATCCGAGGGGCACAAGGTTGAAGACTGCTGTCATTTATTGTACAACAGACTTTATAAAACCCATGCCCACCACCATCTGCATAACCTGCCACATTTTCCCCCCAGTTTCGTGGTCACCCCAGAGTGTGAGCAACAGATGGGCATTCAGGAACTGCCTTTTTGCTTGTTTAAGTCAATGGTGATGCTAACCCTTATCTATTTACCTATAGTGTTATCTATTAATTCTGTTTCAGACATTTATATTCTGCTGAATCATTGGCATTTCTAAGCGGTATACCCAAAATAAACCATGCAGAATAAAACAACGCAATCATAATAAAACTAAGCGGAAACCCAAACACGACCTTAAAATTCCTGCTCGAATGCCAGAACTTTTGTCATTGCATCCAGTGTAGTTGTGATCGGAGCAGACCCATTGAAATGAATGGACACGGCTAACATAGGTCCATTCCTTTCAGCGGCTCTGCTGTGAGCAGAACTTTGTTGGATGCATCCCATCCATTTGAAGCTGCCTTATATCGAGTTAGATCATCTCTCCATCTAGTTCAGTATTGACTACACTGACTGGCAGCGAGTCTACATGGTTTCAGACAGGGAACACTGCCAATCTTTCCTGGAGATGCCAGAGATTGAACCTGGGACCTTCTGCACTCAAAGCAGCCGCTCTGCCGCTGAGGTACAGCTGTTTCCCTAAAAACAAAACAAGATTCCAGTCCTCATGGTTCTGAATTAAGAACCGACTGGATAAGAACAGAGGAAGCTACCTTTTGCTGAGTCAGACCACTGGTCCATCTAGTTCAGTTCTGTCTACACTAACTGTCAGCAGCTCTCCAGGATTCCCAACAAGGAGACAGCCCAAGCGTTGCTTGGAGGTGCTGGGGGTTGAACCCAGGACCTTCTGCATGCGAAATAGATGCTCTATGACTGAGCTACAGTCCCTTCTCCAGTTTGGCTCTGTCCTGGAGTAAGATTTGGGTGGTCTTTTCCGCTCTTCCTTCATTGTTGTGATAGCCAAGTGTGAATTGTTTTGTGTCCGTGTTTTTTCAAGGATAGACTGATCATTCTGCAGCACAAAACTCATCCTTGGGGCTATGTTGATTGCTCGGGTGGCTGACATTTCCAAAGCCTTCAATATTTCCACAGCGCCTGGGAACTATTTATTCATTCCTTTAAGAAAAGAGGAAAAAATTAAAAACGAGCTCTGTCTCCATTCTCCTTTTGATCTATTCATTTTCAACTCCTGCTGTATAATATCGGCTTAGGGGTCCCTTGCCTGAGCTTGGAAAAGTTACTTTTTTGAACTACAACTCCCATCAGCCCAATCCAGTGGCCATGCTGGCTGGGGCTGATGGGAGTTGTAGTTTAAAAAAGTAACTTTTCCAAGCTCTTCTGCATTCCAAAGCCATTCAAATCCGCTCAGGCCCCCTCCAGAGGTCCTTTTTATGGTGCATTCATGATGATTTGTGCTCATGATGATATTGGGGTGGTGGTCTGTGAGCTTGCGCATTCAGGACCGTTGGCGCCTGCAAAAGTTTCGGGGCAGACATACAGCTTTGTTTCCAATGGGTGCACATCCTGTAACCTCCTGCTGAGATCCTGTAACTTTTCATTAGGGGTGGAAAGAACTGTCTGTTTTGGTCCCCGCCGCTTCTCATTCTCCCAGTCTTAAATACACTTCTCCACATTTCTGTATTAGTTTGCTATTTTTTTAAAAAAATCCTCATGAAAATTCTTCAGCAATTTAGTGTGAATTTCTCCTAAAAAAACACATTTTTGAAGGCAGTTTTGACTCATGTACACATTTTTACCAACCATTTCTTGTCCTATAATGCATTTTGGCATGTTTTCAGTCATATATTCATATTTATGCCCATTTGCCCCCAACATGCATTCTTAAAAACACTGTTTAGTTGGTGAATTGCACCGCAAAATTCGGATAAGTGCAAATTTCAACGGAAAGCTGTGTCTTGATTCTCATATTGTTTTGGAAGGTGCGAATTTGATAGATTCGACTTGAAATGTGGACTGAATCGAATTTCCCCCCGTCTCTAAATTTCATACCATAAATGTGCCAGTTTATTTATTTAGTTTGTCCTGCTTTTGTTGCACTCGGGGACAAGAGCGCCCCCTGAGATGCCAGTAACACAGTAACATTGGTAAAGCATCACCGAACAATGAATAAAGTGGAATGAGGTGTGGACTGTCCAGTACAAATCCACCACAAAGGCACTATTAATTGCATCACGGGCGTGTCGCAGGATACACCCGCCGAAAAATCCCACTTGTCTGGAAGGCAGCAGTACAGAAGCCGCCCCTGAGATACGAACAGGAACGCCCCCAGTTTGAATCTTGACCCTAACATGAACTTAACTCGAGAACCTCTCTCTCTGTCTCGCTTTCTCTGCCTCCACTGTTTTTGGGGGAGCTGCACTGACCTAACTTGCTGGGTTGTTGGGAGGATCCAAAGGTGGCTGATGCCCACTGGGACTGGTGGGGTGGAAGGCAGGGAGCCCATCAGTAAGTGAAGCCAGAGCCAATGACAAGGCAGAGCCAGCTAATCCTAGTTTTGGCTCCCTCCTCTTCCTCCTCCCTGCCGAGTTCGACAAAGGGGCAACCACTGAGACTTGGGGAAGTTGGCAGGCACTGTCGTCCCCTGGGCTGGTTGTAAGTAAAGAAGGCAGGCAGGTGGGAGATGGCTGATGGGAGACCGTGGCTGGTGGGGCGTTGCCCCGTTTGCCCTAACAGACCAGCCTCCACTGGGAGGATTGTAGCAAGCCAATGTATGCTTTGAATGTTCTTAAAGCAGGGGCCTGGAACCTCTGCCTCGCAGGGCCTAATTAAGCCCCCACCCCAAGCCTCCCCATTTGGCTAATGAGGCTGTTTTGGCCAAGCCCCATCCACTTGCCATTCATCTATGATGTCAGGAAAAGATGGCGTTGGGCAGAAAAGGGGCTGGTCAGCTGACCCTTGGGGGCTTGGACAGCACAGCCCTATACAAAAATGAGTCACCTCATGTGATGGTGACATCATAGTTGGATCCAGTTCCGCTCCCCTGTTCTACAGTGCTATCTAATGGGGGAAAGCTGCAGCTCAGTGGGTAGAGCCTCTGATCTGCTTTTCTAAGCTGTACATGTTTTGCATAGCAATTTTCCCCGACAGAATGCATTTTTGTACATCATTGTCACAAATATATGCAGGTCTCTGCCCACGTTCCCCAGTATATGAATTTTTGGACATGTTACATGGCTGGAGAATTGCATTGCAAAATTCAAAGAAAGGCGAATTTTGACGGATGACTGCTTTTCAGCTTGCGTAATGTTGTGGAAAGTGCAAAGTACGTAGATTTACTTTCAAATGTGAACAGAATTAAACTTGTCCCCCATTCCTAGGTACGGCACAGAGATGTGAAAGAAATTGGATTGCATTCGCATTTAAAGCAGGATCGATCAAATTTGCACTTTGTACGAGAACCGAAACACAGCCGTCCTTTCAAATTCGCAATTTTGCAATGCAGTTTGCCAACCCAACGATGCTTGTAAAAGTACATATATGAGGGGAAATGTGTGCAAAATAAATATATTGGTGAAAATAACATACCAAATGCATTCTGTTAGGATAAAGGGCCTGCAAAAAAGGTGTACATTAGTCAAAACTGCACACAAAAATGTATTAATTAGGAGAAATTTGAACTAAGATGTTAAAGAAGTTTCATGAGGTTTTTTTTTTTAAAAAAAAAAACAACAACCACAAATTGCAGCTGAAATGCGGAGAACTGAATTTAGGGTTAGAAAAATGGGAAACTGAGAGAACCGAAATGTGATACTGGTTCAGAGAGCAGGCACTTGTTTGAATGATCGCTTGTGTTAATAAAATAACATCTTTACTCTTGAAACATTAGTACCCCGGGGGGAAAGCTTTCTAGACTAGCCCTCGCATTCTAGGATATATAAGAATTGGTGGGAAATCCCTGCAAAGGGTGGGTGGGAAACCCCCCAAAATAGCCCAACGGAGATAGAATGTGCACAGTGGCCCCAGAATGGGGACTGAAGGGGCAGGACGGAATGGAGTATTTTGGAAGAGGGCATGGCTGGCTGACTGGAAAAATAAACAGGAGGACCCCCGCTCCCCAACATTTTGGCGCAGGCCTCATTTGTCCGTGGCTATAAGTCATTTTCGCCTAAATGGAGCTTCCACCTTCAAAGGCAGTCTACACCAACCCCAACCCCCAGTACCAAATCCTGGGGACAAAGCACAGAGGAAGCCCAATCCTCACATCCCGCCGTGCTTCCGATTCCACCTCCACCCTCACCCCCAGCAGAGTCTCTGTCTAGTTGAGCTTGGAAGGATTTTGGACTAGATGGGCCTTTGCTCTGGTCTCTAGCAAGTTTTCCTTCTCCTGCCCTTACGGCAGAGGTGGGGGGACCTGCGGGGGGGCCCTTGGCTTAATTTAATGCAGCAAGGAGGAGAAACTGTGGGGGAGGGGAGTAGTGAGAAAGGGAGAAAGAGAAGAGAGTGAAGGCAGAGAGGAGGAGAGAAGGGGCTGGCACACGGAAAGAGAGAAAGAGAGTGGAGGGGCTTCACTAAAGTTCAGCTTTGTGTTGCAAGGGGAGCATTTTGCCTGGCAGCTCTGCAATGCTCTGCGCATAGATGCTCAGAAAAGCCATCTCTTTCTCCTCCTTTCCTCTTTCCTCCAGAAAACAACCGTGAAATAGACCCTGCATAGCATTTTGCCTATTGATTTGGCCGCAATTGAATGATCTTCTAAGGAAGCCAGAAAGGGCCTTTCTAAACCCAAGGAGCCCAGGCAGCAGGGTGTGTGTGCTCCTTGATGCCATTTCTGGCCAGCTGATGGGGCGATCGGGGGGGGGCACCTGTTTAATTACAGCCCCAAAGAGACTAAACGGGGGAAGGGAGGGAGGAGAGAGGAAGGTAAAAAAATATATCCAGTTTTGGAGATGGATTCTGGGCACTGAATAGCAATAGGTAACATACTGACAGATTAAAAGAGATAATTATAATAATCAGAACAATATTAACAGTAGTAGTAGTAGCAGTAGTAACTGTAATATAAAAATTGTAATAATAATTTATAAAAATAAGAATAAAAGAATCCCCACAGGAAAAGAAAAATATTTTCAAAAATGTGAAAACAATCAGATCCAAGCTGGCCCACCAAGCAACAGATTTTCACTGGCCTTCTCACTTTCTAATGTATTTTTATTTTGGTACATTTCTATCCGGCCTTTCCTCTAAGGAGCACAGTGCAACCTACATGGTTCTTCACCTTGATTTTATCCCCATAATAGCCCTGTGAGGTAGGTTAGTCTGAGGGTTGGTAACTGGCCCCAGATCACCCAGTGAACTTTGCAGCTGAGTGGAGATTTGAACTCTGGTCTCACAGGTCCTAGCCTGACACTCTGACTACTACACCTCATTGGCTTATGAGCATCTATGGGCTCAAATGTACTCATCTCACATTGAAATGTTGAATCATTCACAGCCCCACTTTTATTTAAAGAGAGGGTCCATTCCTTTTAAAACAGCCAAATATTTCACATTTTGATGTTTAAAAAAATGCTATTATTTCCAACACAGAATACTATCAAGTCATCACTTTACAAAATATACTTATATCTAACAAAATAACTCAACCTGGGCAAACAACCAAATCCAATCTCACTACTATTCTGGACAAATGTTATTTATTTAATTTATTCCATTTATGGGTTTTGGTTTTTTTTAGAAAAGTAACTTTCAAATCCAGATTACTCCCACACATCACAGAATAACTTTGGAGAAACGGACTGTCACATTTTTAGCTCTGCTGTTTAAACTTTAGGTTGCTTTTTAAAAAAAACACGCATTAGCATCTTGGATTCCCCACTACCCCAAAATTCAGCAGAAAAACTCTGGCTCTTATTATTCAGCTGCTGTTGCTTAATCAGGTATATTTTCTCCTCTTAGCATCCTGCAGTAACGTTGCAACAAAAGGCGCGTGTTTGCACAGAAGCAATTACCAAAAATGCCAGAGCCCTGTAATTTGGTACCTTGAGAAATTGCTCCGTTACTTAAGCCTAGAATTAATTGTGAGTTGGAACAAGCCTAGAATTAACTGCCAGAACAACAGCAAGGGTGTAATTAATTATCTAGGTGGTTACTGGATTCTTACCAGGATCTCAGCATTAGAGAACAGCGATGGATCTTGGAGGGCCATCCACAACTTGGAGAACCCAGGTTGGCACTCCCTAGCTTATTTGAAACATCACCGATATTCTCGTCCTCTTCGACATCTAGCTCATTGTAACCTTGTCTCGGAAAGAGCTCCATTGTAGAGCTGCTCTTGAAGGCATCTCATAAAGCACCTGAGGTCTCAGCGCAAGATGTGGGAGACCTGAAATCTTTGTGGCTCTGTGGTAGCTCACTGGGGGAGGAGCCTGTTCTCCTGCTGTCCTTTAGCGCCACCACCACCAGAGGTGGCCTGGAGGTATTACTGCGGCTATCGGTTCTGCAGAGGTCAGGTTGACACTGGGGGCGAACGGTGTTTTGCCTGAACAGATGGAACTGCACGTCGCCGCTCAGCAGAGACTTGTGATGTCGCATTAATCTGGCAGCTTCTATTTCCAGCGTGGGCATTATTGATGGGTGTGGATATTTAGGCACCTGCCTAGTACCGAGTAAACACCATTGGTTGATCTAGCATTGTCCACACTGTCTGGGAGCAGATCTCCTGGGCTTCAGACAGGGGTGTCAGCCCAGAGGCTGTTGGGCTCCTGGTTCCCACCCAGTGGCTCCGGGTCAGTGGGTCGAACTGCTGAAGCACCTTCCAAGTTCAGACTAAAACCCAGTGCGGATTCCATGGATGATGGGAGCTGTAGTCCACCAACATCTGGAGCCCAGAGGGTTCCTGACTCCGGTGTTAGAACAACAGTCGGATCATAGGATCAAAGGGAAGCTGCCTTACAAGGGCTCCCACTCTTGGGGGGAGCTGGCACCACCGTTAGACAGACACGGGCACACAGTATAAACAGGGACGGATCATCTGGCTTTGCTTGGAATAAATCAGAGAAAACGCCGCAAGCTCAGAAAAACAAAGAAGCTGAAGGCGGTATCATTTTTTTAAAAATTATTTTTAGTCTTGGCCTGATAATTGCTGGAATTTCCCATTTTGCCATCTGACCTCCTCCCTCCCTCCTCTCTCCCTCCCTCTCTGTCTTTTCGAAGGGCCTGAAGCCCATGGACCACAATGGCCTGGCTGACCCCTACGTGAAACTGCACTTGCTTCCTGGTGCCAGTAAGGTGAGTGACAACGATGGCGATCAAGGTGAACCTAGGACGCAGCCTGAGTCAGGTCATCGCTCCACTAGCTCAGTATTGTCTGCACTGGCTGGCAGCAGCGGCTCTCCAGGGTTTCAGGCAGGGGTTCTCTCCCAGCCCTACCTGGAGATGCTGTTGGGGATTGAACCCGGGACCTTCTGCATGCAAGGCAGGTGCCCTGCTGCTGGGCTAAGGCCCTTCCCCAAAATTATTTTAATTTATTAACCCACCCTTCACCCTAAGGTCCCAGGGTAGGTTGCAATGGTTTAAAATACATCATTAAAATAAATAATTACCTACACCTGGGTGTGCATGTCCCCAACATGGTATCCATGGGCACCGTAGCCTCCTCAGGCAATGCACTTGGTGCCCATCAAGGCCCTATGCTGCACCCTATATTTAATTTAAAATAAATGAATTGGGGGGATTGATGGGGCCCTTAAAGGGCCCACGCTTTTATTGGAAACTTGGCACCTCTGCGGCACTTAGCTGGTTCGTGGTCTCTGGGATAAATGGATCTTTCAGGGCTCTAATTGACTGCTGGGATGCGGCTCTGGGGTTGGGAGGCACAGTTTCCCCAGCCTGTTCCTTCCATATTTGTTGATTCTACTGGGTTACACAGATGATGATGATGATGATGATGATGATGATTTAGACTTGCTAGTTGCTTGTTACCTAAAGGTCTCCAAGTGACTTACAACACATTTTACATTATACCAGTAAAAGAATTCATACAAAAGAGCTGCAATTCTAGTAGTAGTAGTAGTAGTAGTAGTAGTAGTAGTAGTAGTAGTATTTGATTCAACTGAAGCAATTTATAAATCTTATTAATATTTGTCTTCATAATAATAATGTTTTTTGTTCTTATCATCCCTGGGTATCCTGCCCTGATAGCCTTGCTAGAACGGTGGCCTAAAAGATCTTAAAATGAAACGAACACAAGCTTATTGGTTTTAAGTCGGACTTCTGGGTTGGTGGACAGAGGGGTGTTGGAGTGGGAGATTCTAATTTCTTCCCACCTCCTTTGATTCTCAGAAACATCATGGATTTTTCAGGTCACATTGTCCAGCCGTGGAGCCCCTGTGCTTGGCCTGCTAATTTGATAAATGATTGTGGAATTATTTGATAAATGATTGTGGAATTACTTTTGGGGAGTGCGCTGTCAAGGTCAAGCAGGGAGGCAGAGAGAGAAATGAAAAACTATAAATAACCCTTTGGGAGAGATGGGAATGTCGGAGGGAAGGGAAGAGAGAAAGAGAGAGGCTCTGTATACACCGGAAGTCACCAACATGGTGCCTTCCAGGTGCTGATGGACTCCAACTCCCCGAAGCCCCAGCAGCCAGCATGGCCAATAGTCAGGGGTGATGGGAGTCACCGTCCAGCAACATCTGGAGGGCGACAGGTTGGCTACCCCTGCAACACACCGATAAGAAGAGGTGGATTCATGCCATCATGAGCCATGCCCAAACCGGCAGTGAGATTGTTTGATCTTCCTCCCCTGAATGTGAGCCTTCCTCCTTTCAATACACATGCAGGCACAGGGATGGATTTGGGAAATGTTTATTTCCACGCATAAGGCAACTCCTTCCCCTCCCTTTGTTATTCCACCTGTTTTAATTTTATTTTATTGGTAGCACTAGTAGTAGTACTTTATACTTGGGGAACTCAGAAAAAATTTTTTTCAATTTTAATGGCAGTTTGTTCGTTTGTTTATATCCCACCCTTCCTCCCAGTAGGAGCCCAGGGCGGCAAACCATAGCACTAAAAACACTTTAAAACATCATAAAAAAAGACTTCAAAATATATTAAAACACAACCACCATTAAAAACATATTAAAACAAAACATCTTTTAAAACATTTTTTAAAAAGCTTTTATTCATAGGGTCGCCATAAGTCAGAATTGACTTGAAGGCAGTCCATCATCATCATCAAAAAAGCTTTAAAAACATTTAAAAAGAGAGAAGGTTTAAAAATGTATTAAAAAGCAATTCCAACACAGATGCAGAGTGGGATAAGGTCTCTACTTAAAAGGCTTGTTAAAAGAGGTAAGTCTTCAATAAGCACCGAAAAGATAACAGAAATGGCACCTGTCTAGTGATCGACTGGGTATATAAGGGATAAGACGGTCTTTCAGGTATCCTGGTCCCAAGCTGTATAGGGCTTTGTACACCAGAACTAGAACCTTGAACGTAGCCTGGTAGCTAATAGGTAGCCAGTGCAATTATTTCAGTAGTGGAGCGACATGTTGGTGATAACCTGCTCCAGTGAGCAGTCTCACGGCTGCATTTTGCACCAGCTGCAGCTTCCGGCCACCCTCAAGGGCAGCCCCACATAAAGCCTATTACTGTAATCCAGCCTGGAGGTTACCAGTGCATGGGCAACAGTGGTCAGGCTATCCCTATCCAGAAACATGTCTTACCATCCAAAGCTGATGAAAGGCACTCCTAGCCACTGAGACTACGGACCTGCTCTTTCAGAGGGAGTACGACCCCATCCAAAGCAGGCAACTGACCAATTGTCTGAACTCAGCAACCATCAACCCACAGAGTATCCATCTTGCTAGGATTCAGACTCAGTTTATTGGCCCTCATCCAGCGCACCACCAAGTCCAGGCAGCGGTCCCGGGCTTGCACGGCCTGTCCCGATTCAGATGTTATAGAGAAATAGAGCTGGGTGTCATCAGCATACTGCTGACACCTTGCCCCAAATCTCTTGATGACCGCTCTCAAGGGCTTCATATAGATGTTACACAGCATGAAGGACAAGATGGTACCCTAAGGCACCCCACAGCACAACTGCCAAGGGGCCGAAAGACAATCACCCAGTGCTATTCTCTGAGAACGACCCTGGAGATAGCATCAGAACCACTCTAAAACAGTGCCTCCGATACCCATCTCACCAAGTCGGTCCCAGAAGAATACCATGGTCAATGGTTTTAAAAGCCGCTGGGAGATCAAGTAAGAGTAACAGGGTCACACTCTCCCTGTCCTTGTCCTGAAAAAGGTCATCCATCAGGGCGACCAAGGCCAATTCAGCCCCATAACCAGGCCTGAACCCAGATTGGAATGCTGTGGGTTTGAGAATGAGATCCTTGTTAATGCCTAGGAAGCAATAAGCATGAAAGAGGAGAGTGTCAGCTACAGAGAAGAGTTTTCTCAGTGTTTAGTTACTCGTTGATGTTGCTGTACCCTTATTGTAAAAGGTGCAATCGGTTTGTGTGCATATTGTGGTTGGTTTGATTATTCCTCTTTGCTCTCGGCGACCCCACCCGCTGGGAACTGAGCTTGTGCCCATTTTCATAGCCTCACCTCTTTCTCTGTGGAGTTTCACCCTGGATTCCCTTTCTTTTCTTTTTTTTTTACAATAATTTTTATTCAAATTTTCATAAAACATAGAAAACAAAATCATAAAACATTCAAAGACAAAAAACAAAACAAAACAAAAATGATTAAACAAAAAAAATAAAATGTTGACTTCCCATTTGTCACATATCAAATCAGTTATAGGTCTACAATATATAACAATCCTGTCTCTTAAATCATATTATAAAATCACTTTCCTCCAGTAGTTATCTTAATTAATCATCAAATCTCATAAACATTACTTTATTCTTTCCACAAAAAGTCAAAGAGAGGTTTCAATTCTTTAAGAAATATATCTATCAATTTTTCTCCAAATAAACATGTCAATTAATCCATCTCGTTAATAATTATAATAATCTTATTGTCATAATCATAGTCCAAATAAACATTTCAATTAATCCATCTCATCAGAATCTGTTAGGTCCAATAATTTCAATAGCCATTATTCCATTATCCCTATTAGTTCCATCTTCCATCTTCAATAGTCCTGTTAAGTCCAGTAATTTCAGTGTCCAATCTTCCATTATCAGTATTCCATAATAATCTTGCTGTTGTAGCCATAGTCATATAATAAGAGTCTGATGGGAATTTCCTCTATCCCAAATATTTTCTTGCCATCCATTCTGAATAAGTTGCTGAAACATTGTTGTAAATTCATATCTGTGTTCTTCTTTTTTAGAAAATGCACTGGCTCATCTCTTAAGAGTTTTTCCATTGTCACATGACTGCAGTTAATTCCATAGATTTTCTCTATATCAAGCTCCATCACATCATTCCAGTCCAGAAGATTATCCAAGCCATTGATAACTTTATCTCTAATATCTTCATTAATTTCTTCAGAGATAACGTTAAATTCCAAACAGTAGATTTTATTTCTAAAATCCATAAACTCCAGATCTTTTTCCAATTTGTTCCAATCTCCAGGGCTTGTATCTTCCCTTTATTTTTTCTTTTCTCATCTCTGATCTCATTCTCCTCTCTCACAGGGTCCCCTATTTCTTTAAACTCCTGCGTCATTTTGCTCAGTTCAATTTTCAGCTCCTTACTACCCTGTCGCAGGGTTTGTTTCGTTATCTCAATCTCATCCATTATTTTCTGAAACATAATTACTTCCAGATTCTCAGCCACTTTCTTGATTGCCATTTTTAAAACCACGAAAACAAAGCAAAACAAAAATAAAGAAGAACCACTTCTTATTTCAGCAACAATTGGGTTAATATTCCAGGCTTGATGACATCACAGTATAAACAGAGCAACCTGCCTTATCTCTCTATGTTCAAGAATGCAAAATAAATTTAGTTCCCAGCATCAAAACAGTTAGCGGCGTCGTGAAGAAGCAGATTCGTCAAAATAAAATAGACCAAAAAAAGAATAGTCCCAGACAATATAATATTCCTCGGAATAGAAATCAGGAATAGAAATCCCTCTTCTGTTTATTATCTTTAGAATGCACTTCCAGGACAGCTTTTTGCGACAGAAACAGAGATAAGCTGTTAATTTCGTGAATAACAGAGAAGAGCTATATCTCACCCAGAAGTTGTCCAAAGCCGATCAATCTGACAAATCTCCTTTTGCTGCAACAATTTAAACCAAGTAAAAAAAATAATAGAAAGAAGGGTGCTTGCCTCTTAGTCCGTTCTCTCTTTCAAGAAAAGATAAACGTATCGCTTAAGCAGATAGAGCTTGTTAGGAAGTCCGTCCGGCATTATTGGCTGGACCTTATCTCATAAATTAATGAAATCCAGTCCTCCCAACAAAAACAGGCTTTGAGGTTGATCTCTACATTTCTCCCTGCCCGGGAGAAATTTCATCAGTCAAAAAAAAAAATGTTCTGACTGATTTATATCTGAATAAGCTTCTTTTGAGGCGGGAGCCCGTCCCAAAAGCAGGCACAAGCGAAGTCACCCTTCCCGGAAGTCCCCTGGATTCCCTTTCTTGATCATGGTAAAGTTTGAGGCCTGAGCATGGAAGTCTTTTGACTGTTATAGATAGAAAGATAAAACCCTCTGTTTTTCAGAGCTTGGAAAAGTTACTTTTTTGAACTACAACTCCCATCAGCCCCAGCCAGCATGGCCACTGGATTGGGCTGATGGGAGTTGTAGTTCAAAAAAGTAACTTTTCCAAGCTCTGGTTTTTATTCTCTTGCCGCAGAGAGCTGGCATCCGTCAAACGGCCTTGCATCGCTTCGTGATAACATTGCATCAAGCTGAAGCGCTCTTTTTTAAACACATCTATCTATCTATCTATCTATCTATCTATCTATCTATCTATCTATCTATCTATCTATCTATCTATCTATCTATCTATCTATCTATCTATTATCTGTCTGTCTGTCTGTCTGCACACCAAAGAGGTGTGCACTTTTAAAAACAAATCAATAATACAGCCATGCAATTGGAGCAAATGAGAGAGAAAAAACCCAAATTGCAATAATTTTTTTAAAGGAACTTTTACAAAAGACTGTTATTGCTATCATCACTACCTCATTCTTCATTCGAAGAGCCCGGGGAGGTCTTTACGATTCCACTCCTCTGATTCCAGTCCCAGCAGGACCTGCAAATTCTTCCTGAAATGTTGCTTTAGGCCAGGGGCGGGGAACCTGTGGCCCTCCAGATGTTGTTGGACTACAAATCCCATCATCCCTCACCGGTGGCCATGCTGGCTGGGATGGATGCTTGAGGCCAGGGGCAGTCAACATGGCGCCCTCCAGATGTTTTGAATGGTAACTCACATCATCTCTGGCCATTGGCCTTTCTCTCTGAGGCTGATGGGAGTTATAGGCCAAAACATCTGGAGGATGCCACCTTGGCTATGGCTGATTAGGGCAACACTCACCAGGACTTTTAGTCTAAAAATCCCAAAGAGGCGGTTTGACAAGCTTCTCAAAGACGGCTCTTCCGTAGCTGTATTATCACCACTAAGAAGTCTATGCTGCAAACAATATATAATCTTGTATTCTGAACAGAAAGGAAAATGGAGGGGTATTCATGTGGAAGCAATGTTATGCAGAGAGAACATTAACATTGAACATAAGAGCCTGCTGGATCAGGCCAGGGGCCCATCTAGTCCAGCATCCTGTTCTCTCAGTGGCCAATCAGATGCCTCCAGGAAACCCACAGGCAGGGCGTAAACACAAGAGCCCCTCTCTCACTCATATAAGAATATAAGACAAGAGCTGCTGGATCAGACCAGTGGCCCAACTAGCTCAGCATCCTGTTCTCAAAGCGGCCGACCAGATGCCCCAATGGGGAGCCCCCAAGCAGATCTGAGCGCAAGAGCACTCTCCCCTCTTGCTGTTCCCAGCAACTGGTATTCAGAAGCATCCTGCCTCCGACAGTGGAGGGTAGAGCATAGCTGTCAGAGTTAGGGGTGGGTGGGATTGACCTAGGTATAAGGAGGAAAAGTGTTGGTTTCACATTGTAAAGCCAATCTCTCTAGCTTGCCATTCCTGAACCAAAATGCAGCTATTTTTCAAAGTCCACACTTTGCTGATGCAATTAGCGACACAGTTCTGCAGCCAAAAAACAGACAAAAGTGTACCGGAAATAGTAGGGGCAAGCGTGCCTCCAAATGCATATATATTGGTGAAAATAATATACAAAAATGCATCCGCACAGAGGAAATGGCTTGCAAAGATGTATACATCGAGCAAAACTGAATACCATACAACAATGTGTGTGTTAAGAGAAGGGTGCCCCCAAAATGTGTCTGAATTTACATGCACAATTTTTTAAAAAAACAAATGCAGAGGGATGCGGGCACACTGAAGTTAAGATTGGAAAAAACAAGAAAGTGGAGGAAACTGAAATGGACAGATTCCTCCTCCCTGACTGTAGCCTTAATCAAAATGTTGCCTGTGGCTATCCATGTAAGAAGGCAGCGTTCTCTGCTCTGCTCTGCATTTGTCACATGCAGGGCTGCTTCTGTTCTGCTGCAGTTCATCTTCCACCAAGCACTGTTATTCATTTCACCATCCGCTGTGGTGATGAAATAACATCACTGACTTCGTTTACTTTAGTAATTCCGTATGTTGTATAAGTTACATTGTCATTATGTGATTCCACCCCATTCATTTCAGTGCAAAGGAAATGGAATGCAAATAGGTGGGGAAATATAATCGATTATGTCTCATTTGCGGACTGAAAGCAACAACAAGGGTGAATACCGATGGTATTTGCTGGATTGGTTTCCGTTCCGGACATGGGACAGTTAAGCAAACATTGGCAATTTCCGCTCCTGTTTCTGTTTTCATTGGAATTCCACGGCACCCCTACCTGTGACTTTAGGAAGCTGCTTGCAAAAAAGGAAGCTGTCCATTCACGGATCGAGAGTGGCACGCTTTATTGCTTCTTCCATTAGCTTGGCATGCTAAATGCACCTTCTTCCAGTTCTACCACTAATACAGCCCTCACCAAGTAAATATGATATATGCAGGCTGCTCGAGATAAAAGGTTCAGCGGACGAGTTCTTATACATCGATTTCATCAGCCCTTGTTACCTTGAGAAGCGGCCCGGTCGGGGAGAATGAACCGTCTTGCTTTGCGTCCAATTAGGGTGGAAATTGGAACTCCAGCCAGCTGCCCGGGAGACGTGGCAAATTAATGGGGAAATCCTACCTGAAGAAAGGACCAATGAGTCATTTCCTCCCTCTCTCTCCTGCCAAGTGATGCATCCGTTTCCCTTCTTCAGGGAAGCCGGCCTGTCTTGGAGCGGAAGGATCAGAATTAAATCAATTCTGTTGAGATCGATCTGTCAGGATTCATGGCCTAAGAAGGGAAGGAGACGGATGAGTTGGAGGAGAGAGGGAAAATGAAACCTGTCTCAAGTCTCAGTCAATGACTGTTTCCATCCTTGGGTTGGTACTTTGATGGGAAAGGAAGACTTCTGCATTGCCGAGAAGGTTCTGAGTTGCTGAAGGGCTGTTCATTTCTGTTGTGAGTAAAGGAGCTGTTGGCAGGGTTTGGTGCAGTTCCACCAAGGACGGGGAACCGCTTTTGGCCCGAGGGGGGCTGCTTTCCCTCCTGGGTCACCTTCCGAGGGCCGGATGCCAGTGGTGGGCAGGGCCGGAGGCAAAAGTGGGCAGAGCAATGGATCGATCTGTGCACAGTAGGCTAGTTTCTACACATGCTCCCACGACCCTCTCTATCCTCTGTCCAGACAAGGAGGAGACATTAGCAGAGTGCAGGGACACATTCCTAGCCAGGCAAAAACACTCAAGGAGAGGGCAAAGCAGGACCATTGAGGGGCGTGGTCTGGGGGAAAGGGGCGTGGTCTGGGGAAAGGGGGTGTGGCCTGGGGAAAATTGTGAGGGCCAGGTAAGAGAGGCCTGGAGGGCTATATTTGGCCTCTGAAATTCTCCACTCCTGTGTTCCATGGCGGACAGGGAGGTGTAAGCATGGGGGGGAGAGTTAAGTAGCACCCCCCCCATCTTCCATCTTTTTAGGCTTCTCCAAGCATACGGGCACAGGATTGCAGGTGCACCCAATGAAGCAAAGGAGCTTTAGTCCCTTTTTATTATAATTGTTACATTTCTGTCCCTCCTTTCTTCCCCGGAGCTCAAGGTGGCATCTGCTCTGCCCGACGGTAGTGCCAGCCCTTCCTCCAAGAGACTGCCAATTTCAAATTCTTTGACTGGGAGCAGGGATGGAAAGGCCTGTCCACTTCGGTTCTCTCCGTTCCTCACTCTTCCAATCTTAAATTCAGCTCACCGCATTTCTGCAGCAATCTGCATTTTTTTTATTTTAAAAAAAATCCTCGTGAAAATCCTCCAGAGTTTTAGTGCGAATTTCCCTTGATAAACACATTTTTGTAGGCAGTTCTGACTCACGTACACATTTTTGCAAGCAATGACTCTTCCCGTCATGCATTCTTGTATGTTATTTTCACCTGTGTAATCGTTCCTATGCCCCCTTCTCCCTCACATATGCCCTTCTTGTAACCGCTGGCTGGCAAGCTGCACGGCAAAATTCGAACAGGTGCAAATTCCAAAGGATGGCTGGGTTTCACATTGTTTCAGAAAGTGCAGATTTGAAAGATTTGGCTTGAAATATGAACTGAATCAAATTTCTTGCCCATCTCTACTTGGGGGGGATGGGTTTGGCAGAGGGAGGAGTGGGTATGGCTGGTACCAGAATACTTAAAAAAAACAGTGGCGGCTGGTGCTTATTGGGACTGGTGGGGCGGAAGGCAGGGCGCCCAACAGTACGTGGAGCCAGAGCCAATGACAGGCTTAGAAGAAGACGGCACGCAGGTTGGGGGCTGGCTGAGGGCAGGCTGAGATTGGTGGGGCAGTGCTGCATGTGCCCTAATAATAATAATAATATTTTAATTTTTAGGCCGCCTATCTGGCCGAAGCCACTCTAGGCGGCGTACATATTAAATTCAATAAAATACAATAATACAGTAAATACAGTAAATACAATAAATATAAATAATCAACAGTGACAAAATAGCAGCAAATGTAGTACATAGCAACGGGCATTAAGTATATAATTAGCCCATCCCGATAGTCCCAAAGGCCTGACCAAACAGCCAAGTTTTTAAGGCTCGGCGGAAGGTATCCAGGGAATGGCAGAGGTGGAGTTGTCCAGGGTCTCAGGGGTTCTTAGACCCTTTACTTTTTTGGGAGCAGGGTCCCAATGTCTCCAGCATCCTACAAGCCAATCAGCATGAAAGGGGAGTGTGTTAGCCACTGTGGAGAGTCTTCTAATGTGCTTCCTTGTCCTTTCCTGCTGATTGGAGCCAATCAGAGTGAAAGGAGGTGATTTGGCCACTGAGAAGACTCTTCTCAGTAGCTAACACTCTCCCCTTCCGTGCTTATTGGCTCCTAGGGATGTCTGTTGTTGTGGGAGAAGGCATTAAGAATGATGTCATTGTCATTCTCAGCAGAAAAAGGGGGGAGGGGCATGGCTGTGGCTAACACGAAAGGACCCTGCACTTCTGAATTCGCCACTGCACCTCTGCCTAATGGACCAGCCTCTACTGCTAAAAATATATATATAAAATCCATGCAACATCCCTCTGCCTCTATGATGCAGTCAGTTTACATCTCGGCCACCCTTGCAACAAAACAAAAAGCAAGCACAGCACATTGACTCGTGTAAGCGAAGAGGGAGCAAGAAAACAGCTTCCTCCTCCGAAACAATCCTTCATGGCATCTCCGGGCAGATCCACATCATCCATTTGAAGCACATGGTCCAATGGACATTTCAAGCACTTCCCCCAAAGAATTATGGGAATTGTCCTTTGCTAACAGTGCCGGGAATTTGTGGCCACAGTTCCCAGGATTCTTTGGGGGAAGTCATGAGCTTTAAATGTGCATTGGATGTGCTTTAAATGTACAGTGTGGCTCTTGCCTCAGTCACGCCTCAATAAAATCTTCTCATTAAAAAAAACTGGTCTATTTATTTATTTATTGAATTTCTTAGTCGCCCATCTGCCTAGCTATCCAGCCACTCTGGCCGACGTACAAAGCAGACATACAAATATAATAGACATTAAAAATCTGAAAACAATGACAATAAAATCTAGCCCACCCCAAAAGCCTGCCTGAAGAGCCAGGTCTTGACGGCCCGGCAAAACTCATTATAGAGGGGGCATGGCGGAGATCTAAATAGACCAGAGCAGCGATTTCACTTTATGGCAGTAATAAATTATGAACTGCATTATCTTCTCATCACTTGCAAGTCTCTCTCTTCCCTGAGACCCCCGATCCCCTTCCGTTGGTTCCTACGTCTCGCACTGGCCCCAGTTTGGATCGCTTCCCTTAACCCGGCCAACAATCTGCTGATGTGTCGGAAAACAGGGACATTTTCACTGGGGAACGGACAGCATCCACAATCATCGTCCCACTGCCAGATTTGCTTGGGAGCGTTTCTTTTTGAGGCGTCTTGCAAAGAAGGAGCAAGGACGCTGGCGGTGGCGGCTGAGGCCCCTTAGAAATGGCGGGGCGGAAGGCAGGGCGCCCAAACAGTAAGAAAAACCAGAGCCAATGACCGGTGGTGCCATCTGATCCCAGTTTTGTCCACATCCTTCTCCCCACTGAGTTCTACGAGGGGCAACACTGAGATGTAGTGAGGGTTTATAATAAGACGTATTTTGGGGCAGTGCAGGCAGCGAAGAAACAACACATCACTGCCTCTATTCAATCTGCTATCTCTCGTCCGGCGGAGCTTTTTCGAACTGTAAAGGGGCTTTTACATTCTGGCCCTAAGGACGTGATTGAACCGTCGAAAGCACGCTGTGACGAATTTGCCAAGCACTTTCAGAATAAAATCTCTTGCATCCGTCAGGACTTAGACTCCAATGTTATAGCAGTTGATTCAAACGAGGTCTCCGGAGCACAGTCTGGTCATGTTTTGTTGGATGAGTTTCAATTGGTGCAGCTTGAGGACGTGGACAAGGTGCTTGGACAGGTGCGTGCAACCACCTCTGTGTTAGATCCTAGCCCTTCTTGGATAATAAAAGCTAGTAGAGATGGCACTGCCGGCTGGGCCAGGGAAGTGATTAACGCTTCACTATGTGAGGGAGTGGTCCCGAACCGCCTTAAGGCGGCGGTGATGAGACCACTTTTGAAGAAATCCTCCCTGGACCCAGAAAATTTGAATAACTATAGGCTGGTAGCAAATGTACCATTCCTGGGCAAGGTTCTGGAAAGGGTGGTTGCATCCCAGCTCCAGGCTCTCTTGGATGAGACTGATTATCTAGATCCATTTCAATCGGGTTTCAGGCCCGGTTTTGGCACGGAGATGGCCTTTGTCGGGAGAAAGACAGAGGGAGTGTAACCCTGTTGATTCTCCTTGATCTCTCAGTGGCTTTTGATACCATCGACCATGGTATCCTTCTGGGGAGGCTTGCGGATTTGGGAGTTGGAGGTACTGGTTGGCAGTGGTTCTGCTCCTATCTGACAGGTCGTCTCCAGAAAGTAGTGCTTGGGGAGCACTACTCGATACCCTGGGCGCTCCAATATGGAGTTCCGCAGGGATCAGTTCTGTCCCCCATGCTCTTTAACATCTATATGAAGCCGCTGGGTGCTGTCATCAGGAGTTTTGGAGTGCGTTCGCATCAGTACGCTGATGATACGCAGCTCTACTTCTCCTTTTCATCTTCTTCAGGTGAGGCCGTCAAGGTGCTAAACCGATGCTTGGCCGCGATAATGGACTGGATGAGAGCGAACAAATTGAAGCTCAATCCAGACAAGACTGAGATGCTGTTAGTGAATGGATCCCCTGACCAGACGATGGATGTTAGACCTGTTCTGGATGAGGTTACACTCCCCCTGAAGGAGCAGGTGCGCAGCTTGGGAGTCCTTTTGGACCCATCCTTGTCACTTGAGGCGCAGGTGGCCTCAGTGGCACGGAGTGCTTTTACCAATTTAGACTGGTGGCCCAGCTACGCCCATATCTGGACAGGGAACATTTTGCTTCAGTTGTTCATGCTCTGGTAACCTCAAAATTGGACTACTGCAATGCACTATACGTGGGGCTGCCCTTGAAGACGGTTCGGAAATTGCAGCTCGTGCAGAATGCAGCGGCCAGATTAATAACTGGGACCAAGAGGTCAGAACATATAACACCAATCCTGGCCCGCTTGCACTGGCTGCCTATATGTTTCCGGGCCCGATTCAAAGTGCTGGTTTTAACCTATAAAGCCTTACACGGCACGGGCCCGCAATACCTGATGAAACGTCTCTCCCGATACGAACCTACCCGTACACTGCGCTCAGCATCGAAGGCCCTCCTCCGGGTGCCTACTCAGAGAGACGCCCGGAAGGTGACTACAAGAAAGAGGGCCTTCTCGGTGGTGGCCCCCGAATTATGGAACACCCTTCCTGATGAGGTTCGCCTGGCGCCTACATTACTATCCTTTCGGCGCCAGGTGAAAACCTTCCTCTTTGTCCAGGCATTTTAATATTTTTAATATTTTAATATTTAATATTTTATATCTGTTAATAGTTTGTATTTGTATCTAATGTTTTAACAGACAGTCATACGACACACCTTTTATAATTGGATGATTAGCTGGTTTTTTAGCTGCTTTTAAATTGTTTGTAAGTGTTTTATTTTTATGTACACCGCCCAGAGAGCTTGCTATGGGCGGTATAAAAGTTCAATCAAATAAATAAATTAAATAAATAAATGTAAAAGGAGCAAGGAGCCAGCTCTTGGACTGGTTGCAAGTAAGAAAGCCAGGCAGTTTGGGGGCTGGCCAAGGGCAGAGTGAGGTCTGTGGGGCAGGGCCCCATTAGCCCAGGTGGAGCGGCCTCTGCTGGAGCACGAATGTCTCCTCATCCATCAGTCTGGCCTAATACGACTGCCCCAAACCACCTCCACCTCCTCACTCTGCACCCTGAATCTGTGGACAATTTAGGTTTACACTTCTGCAGACAGACAGGTCTCTTTTACCGGGCTTCCTTTAAACTCTGTGAAACCGTAATAGCGTGGGTGCCAAATGGCCTCAGCGTCGTGGGTAGTGGCAGCTGCCTCTGGGTTTTAGTCCGAACTTTCAAGGAGCTGTCCAAAGTGCTGAAGTGCCTTGCTTATTTCTGTTGGTCCTTATCTCATGAATAAGCCCTGTTAACTAGTACGATGATGATAATGATGGACTGCCTTCAAGTCGATCCCGACTTATGGCGACCCTACGAATAGGGTTTTCATGGTAAGCGGTATTCAGAGGGGGTTTACCATTGCCTTCCTCTGAGGATGAGAGGCAGTGACTGGCCCAAG
Organism: Rhineura floridana; assembly: GCF_030035675.1. Lineage (NCBI taxonomy): Eukaryota > Metazoa > Chordata > Lepidosauria > Squamata > Rhineuridae > Rhineura > Rhineura floridana. Next base: position 16,884,335 of record NC_084500.1, on the reverse strand, counting down.
GTCACCCAGGGAGCTTCAGGGCTGTGTGGGGATTCGAACCCTGGCCTCCCAGGTTGTAGTCCAGCCGGCGTTAAATCTCATTGCCTACCTGGATTGTTTAAAAGAATGCCTTGCTCCCCTTTGGCGGAACAGTCCCAAAACTCTTGCAGGTGCAAATGACACAAACCATCTTGAAGAAAGGGAATGTCTGGAGAGACCCTCAGAAAACCGATTGCTTGGTGTTTGTGTTTCCCTTTGTCGTCTCCCTCCCTCCACCACTTTTGCATGTATGAAGCCACTGACTTTAGCTGGCTTCCGCCAAGGCCAGCTGTTTGTTTACAGCGCATTGGTGGGATAATTGGATTGCTCTGTGGACGACTTGCAAGTTAAATCTCTGCTTGTTGCAGGCATCCTTTGTTTGGCAGGGAAGACGGGTCAGCAGAGCGGCACGGAAGCATTTTTGAGATGGGGTGGGCAAAGAGGGGACATCCACTCTGGCTCTGTGGGGGTGCCGTTTTTAAACTTCCCAGCACAAGGTATATTCACATCCTCCGTTATCTCCTCTGACTCTCCCCCTTCTCCCCCTTGCAGGCGAATAAACTGAAGACGAAAACCTTGCGGAACACGCTGAATCCAACCTGGAACGAAACCCTCACGTACTATGGGATCACCGACGAGGACATGATCCGCAAAACGCTCAGGTGAGCAGGAGCCTCAGGTGTCCGTCTCCCCAGCATCCGTTGGGGAAATTGCAGGTTTTACAGATGTATCCCAGGAGCTAGTGGAGACTAGAGGCTCTTACGTCAGTTCTCCCTGGGAAAGGTGACGTTTGGTTAATCCAGGGATGATCCTTTTCAGACGGGAGTCATATGTGGCCCTCCAGGCCTCTCTGTCTGGCCCTTGGGACTCTTCTCACGCCACACCCCCTCGCCAGCCCTGCTCTGCACCTTCCTTGAGTGCTTTTGACTGGCTGGAATGTACCTTTGAAGGCTGATCATGCCTCTGGAGTTCCTGCATGGAGGAAGGAGAGGGCTGGCTGAGTAGAAACGACCCTACGGCACAAAGGTAAAATTTACATTTGTTGCTCCGCCCACTGTTGCTTCTGGCCCCGCCCACCACTGGCATGCGGCCCTTGGGAGGGTGTCTAACAAGGAAAGCAGCCGTCAGGCCGAGAAAGATTCCCTGGCCCTGGTATGGCAGATTTGTTCACCGCCTCCCAAAATGCAATGTTTTCCCGAAGCAGCATTCAGTCTCTGATAAACACTGATTTAAAATATCTACAGTATTCAGACAAATAAACCTGCCTTCCCCAAATCTGGTGCCCTCCAGATGTTGCTGGATTAGTATCCTCATCAGCCCTGGCTGTTGGCCACTGTGGCTGCCAGGAGTCATAGTCCGGCAACCTCTGGAGGGATCCCTCAGGGTGAAACAAGCTCCCCACCCCTCCTTTTGAGCATGTTGAGAGTTTGTACCCTCCTTCTTCAGCCCCAAATGCTTACAATAAGAGATGGAATCCGGTAATAATGCTGTACTCATGGAGGATAAGTCCAAGAGGCAGGGTAATAAACAACAACAACAACAATAATAATAATAATAATATTGATATATGGAGGTATGTGGAGCCTCCATAGCTAGGGGCAGTGTATCCCTGAATTGCAGGCACTGGGGACCAATGGCGGAGGAAAGCCATTGCCTGGATGCTCCTGCCTCTGGGCACCCAAAGCAGCATCTGATTGGCCACAGTGAGGAAGAGGATCTTCCACAAGCTGACGTTTCGGCAGTTCCTCTTACATGTATTTATATTTATTTTATATAGTGAGATTTATATAACGTTTAATGTGGGGGAATCTCTAAGCGGCTTACATTATAGTTGTTTAAACATAGCAATAAAACAGACTCTCGAAACAGCCGACCATAAAATGGTGTTCCTCTTTTTCCATTCATGAAAAGGAAGATTGACTGAGAAATTCGGAGTCATGGAATCGCAGCAGGCGGAAACGGCCTTTTCTCACACCCATCCATGCCCGGCTTCCTTGGCATTCTGAGCCGATGACATTTATTGCTCTCACCTTGTCCCGTTCAGAGCAATGTCTCCCTACAGCATCATTTGGGATTCCATTCAGATCCTCGATAGAGCCATTAAAAATCTCCTCTCTCAGCAGCAGATCAGGGAAGCATTTGTATTTATCGAGGGCCATCCTTTGCCCTCGCTTTACCGCCCTGGCATTAATCAGTGTCCCTCCTGTGGTGGGTGCTCGATTAATAAGCCACCCGGACTGGAGAAATAGCTTGCAAAGAGCTATCTTACAAGTACTTCATCACCTTAATGTTTCACAAGTCACCAGCTGCAGAGTGCAAACGTGCGCATGTGCTCGCGCGCACAATTGGCAGCAACGAAGCTGGAATAAAACCCCTTTCTCCTTCCCAAGATCGGCTGAGTGCTTGATTTTGTTTTATTTGTGCTTCTAGCTGAGGAAACAGTCAATCGATGGCAGGTTCTTAAGGCTTAGAGGTGTATTAGACTTCAAGGAGAATGGAACAGGCGGGAAGGATTGTTATGAGCCATTGAGTGAACAAGTCAGGAAAGGACAGAACCTTCCAATATATCAGAGCAGTGTGTTGCAGCTAGAGGCGGGGGAGAAGTGTGATTCAGCTTGCATTTAAAGGCAAACTTTACCCAATTCGCACTTTCCGAAACAACCTGGGAACCAAAACACAGCTGTCCTTCAAAATGTGCACTTCTCTCAATTTGCAGTGCCAGGCTCTGGCCAGGTAACGTGTGCCAAAATGCAGATATTAGGCAGCCTTTCCCAACTTTTGGGGCCTCAGATGTTCTTGGACTACAACTCTGGCAACAATTTTGTCATGAGGACTAGAGAAGCTTAGCTGAGACGGAGCTGTTTCCAACAAATCCAACATGATCAGGAGGCCCCTCTTATTCAAGGGTGGGGGACTTACGGCCCTCCAGAGATTGCTGGACTACAACTCCCATCAACCCCGGGCTGCTGAGGCTGATGGGAGTTGGAGCCCAACAACATTGGGAGAGCCTCAGTTTCCCCACCACTTGGATCAGCTTCTGCCCCCAACAGAGGAGGTGGCATGAGAAAGCACATGAGGCCTTCAAACTTTTCGTGTCATGGGGTATGGAGGCGGTTTCTCCTCCAGCGGCTAGAGTTCAGAGATAGACTGCTACTGAACATGAAGTTTCTGTTGAGGTACCACGGCTCCTAGCCACTGAGACCACTGAGAGATCTCTTCCTCCCTCCTCATATTTTTCCTCATTCCCTTTTTAAAGCCATCAAAGCTGGTGGCCATCATCCAAGTAGCAGCTTGGACAGCTCATTGAAAGTCCAGACTAAAACCCGGAGTGGATTTATTGCCCCACTGACATCGGAGCCACCAGCCTCCACTGTCATCATCACCGGCTAGTAACGTTTTGTAGATCCATTTGCAGGACTGTCTTTCCACAGGGATGGCGTAAACCTGTGGGCCTTCAGATGTTGCTGGTCTACTTCAGGGATGGTGAACCATTGTCCACCTGGGGGCCACATTCCCCTTCTGAGCAACCTTCAGGGGTCCACATACCAGTGGTGGGTGGGGCCAGAGGGAGAAGTGGGTGGGGCAACACATGTAACTTTTGCTTGTATACAGTAGGCTAGTTTTCACACCCATACACCCACTCTGTCTTCCTTCCAGGGTAGCAAGCGCTCAAGGGCAAACACACTAGAGGAGGGTGTGAAGCACAGTCAGTGAGGAGTACAGCCTGGGGGGAGTCCTGAGGGCCAGACAGAGAGGTCCAGAAGGCCACATTTGGCCTAGAGAGCTGAGGTTCCACGCCCTTGGACTACTGCTCCCATCATCCCTGGCCATTGGCCATGCTGGCCACCTGAGGGGTTAATGAGAGTTGGAGTCCAGCAACATCTGGCCACATGTTTTCCCCCTCTCCATCCCTGCCTTTAGGGGCGCATCCCGGAGGCAGTCCGGTCCCAAAGAGCCGTGAAACTTCCGTGTCACCAGATTATTTTATCTGGCAGGGAGGAAAATTATTAAAAATTATTAGTCATATCGCAAACTGCTGCAGACTTGTCAGGCTTGTGTGTTTTTATTTCTCTGCAGTAACCCCATATATATATATACATATATTCCAAGGCATTGAACCATGAAAATTGAGAAGCAGCTCAAACGAGCCGTTTTTGCTAAAACACAGTGCTGAAAATGGATTCACGGTGGCTTCATATTTCGCCTCTGATGAAGGGGGGGCTCTTTTGCACAACACGAGGTGGAAATCGGGTCGGATCCTCAGGTTGCACAAGGAAGATGAATTAGGGAAAATGTATTGGACTTTTAATTTGTTTTACAATGATTTTGCATTGTGGACCAACTTGAGAGGGCTGTTTTGGCCCTAAAAGGCTGTATTTTTTTAAAAAAACTAAATAAGTAAAATCAAAATTAACCCAGGGACAATTGTGCCTTGAAAGAATCTTTAACATCCTGTTCGAGTATTGAGAGATATGAATCAGCACCTTGGACAGAGCATAGCTGTACAACCCTATTGTATGCCTATATGTGAAAGTAGCATACAAAAAGGAATTATATTGGGGGTTAATAACTTGCCCCAAATAAGTTGCATTTACAAAGTGTAGCATAGCGCACTCAAATGCTGACACACTTTCATGAGGAGTTCTTTTTAAAAAATAAAAAAGGAAACAGAAAAAAGCAAAATGTTATGAACCAATCTTGCCAATGGCTACTAGCCATGATGATCCAGAATTGGCCTCCACAGTCACTTACGGACCCAAAGACCTTATCTTGGAAGACAATCTTACTCAGCCACGTGAATGCTCTGCCTCCACAATTGGAGGCAGAAGGCTTCCGAATACCAGTTGTTGGAAGCTGCAGGGGGGCAAAGAGGTGTTTTTGCACTCCGGTCCTGCTTGAGGGCTTCCCATTGGGGCATCTGGTTGGCCACTGTGAGAACAGGATGCTGGATGAGATGGGCCACTGGCCTTTTCTTCCTTTCTTTCCTGACACTGACAGATTCGTCCATCTGTACTGATACTCTAGCACCTTCCATACAAGGCTCTGCTGTGGCATTTGGGGCTTTTTAATTGGGGGAGAGGAGGCAAACTGGGCTATATGTTAGCGGCTCACTAAATGACCCCTGGTGTGGAGTCAGGGATCTGTGTTTTATTCCCCCACCCCTCTTGTAACTAGCAGTGTGCTGACATTTGACAATGGATGAGGCAAGATATTGCATTTCAACATCATCCGAGGGGATATAAAATTTCTGTTCTATGAATTTCACATGCATGGGTTGCAAGATTTGTGTTGGGATCCCACCTTTCTGCTCAGTAGATTTATTGGATTTAATGGGTTGCATCCAACTCAGTTTTACTCAGAGAAGACCTACTGAAATTAATGAATCTAAGTTAGCTGTGTCCATTCATTTTGATCAAACCATTCTGAATATGTCTAACATTGGATACAGACTAATGGACTTAATTTAGTCATGTCTGTTAATTTCAATGGAAATTAATTGTTCCCCCCCACCCAATACCAGGTCAGACAGTTGATCTGACTAGCTCAGTGTTGTCTGCACTGACCGGCAGCGGCCCTTCAAGGTTTCAGGCAGGGAGTCTTTTCCCGGTCTACCTGGAGATGTCAGGGACTGAAACTTTGGCCCTTCTGCACGCAAAGCATGCAAAGCTACCAGCTGAGCTTTATGTATCCAGTTAACGCATCTGGTTATGACTAACATTGGATACAAACCAGGGGTGTAGTCGTGCAGGGTCTCAGGGGGTCTTAGACCCTTTACTTTTTTGGGAGCAGGGTCCCAATGTCTCCAGCATCCTACAAGCCAATCAGCATGAAAGGGGAGTGTGTTAGCCACTGAGAAGAGTCTTCTAATATGCCTCCTTGTCCTTTCCTGCAGATTGGAGCCAATCAGAGTGAAAGGAGGTGAGTCAAACACTGAGCAGACTCTTCTCAGTAGCTAATGCTCCCCTCTTTCATACTTATTGGTTCCTAGGCATCGGTTCCTAGGCATTATCAAGGATCTCATTCTCAACCCCACAGCAAAAAGAAAACAGGGAGGGGGTATGGCTGTGATTAAAAGGGGCCTGCACTTCTGGGTTTGCCACTACACTACTGATACAAACCAAGGTTTGTGAGAGGGGTGTGTGTGTGTGAGCACCTTTTCCCCCCTTCTACAAATCATATCTCTGCCTTCTGCAGCCTTCTTTGGTGCCAGCGTTCCCTTTAAAAAAAGACCAAAGTCCTCAGCTGCACATTCCTGTGTGTTCAGGAAGCCAAGGCAATTTTCCTACCTGCCACACGTCTGACAGCTGTTCCGTGTTGTCGTTGCAGAAGTCGAGTCTTTTTACTTGTAAAGAAAACAGTATGAAATGATTTTAAAAAGGGAAGCATTTCCCTTTAGCCCCGATTCCTGAGGTTTGGTAGCCAACATGTCTGGCTTCCTCCACTTCAATTAGAGCCCTGGGGGAGACCCCATGCAATAACTCTGCCAATGGGGGGGGGGTTTCTGCTGGTCTAAGAACCGTAACAATAAATATTCATTCATTCTTCCAACCGGGCTTTTTCAGGTCAGGGAGTGCAGGCAGCCAGGGAGCGCTGAAGAATGCTGGAGAGATGCTTATATAGGGAATAACTTAGATGCTGCCTTTTACCAAGTCAGACCATTGGTATTGTCAGCACTGGCTGGCAGCAGCTCTCCAAGGTTCAAACAGAAGGATGTTCCCAGCTCTACCTGGAGGCGTCAGGGAGGTGTCTCCTAAAACTGTTTTTTAGAAGATGTTTTCAAGATGTTCTGTTTGAATAGATTTTTTTGGTTTTGGTTTTAAGATTTTTTAAAGCGCTTTTAGTGTTTTGGTTTCCTGCTCTGGGCTCCTTCTGGGCAGGACAGAAATTGAATAAATAATATAATAAATAAATAAATAAATAATATGTAAGAAGCTGCCTTTTAGCAAGTCGGACCATCGGTCCACCGAGCATGATGTCGCCTACTCTGACCGGCAGCCACTTTGCAGGGTTGCAGGCAGGGGACATTCCCAGCCCTACCCGGAGGTCCCGGTGCTTGAACCTGGGATCTTGGGCATGCAAAATAGATGCTCTGCCACTGAGCTTTACACACCTGCTTAATGCATCCAACATTATGAGCCACACTGAGAACCAGTGTGGTGTAGTGCCTAAAGTGTCAGACTAGGACCTGGGAGACCAGGGTTCAAATCTCTACTCGGCCATGAAGCTCACAGGGTGACTTGGTCCAGTCACCATCTCTCAGCCTAGCCTCCTTTGCAGGGTTGTTGTGAAGATAAAATGGGGAGGGGGAGAACTTGGAATGGCACCTCGAGCTCCTTGAAGGAAAAGTTAGGATGTAAAAGTAAATCATCATAATAATTCATCCGTTTGGTTGATTAGTACCCTTGTTCCCTCCTTATTTCAGTTTTTTTCCCTTTATTAGTATTTTTGTTCTGCTACCTCTCACCTGCCTCCTCCAAATTAAGTCAGGTGATAATTAAAGGAGCTACTACGTATCTTTTCGGCTTCACACTCCACTCTCAGGAGCATCCAGAATATATTTTAACACCTCACTGGTGTTAATTGAATAAGAAGCTGGAGTCATGTATATTCAGGAAACAACTGTTAATAAGCAAAGTCCCAAAGGGGTTTGGAAATACAAAACCAATAACTTTTTAACGGGATGTCACTGAAGTTTCATGCTGAAGTATGCAAGCTTTTGAGTTTCACAGAGCTCTTTGGCAGGATTTTGACTGAAACTGGCAAGATTCAGTCTGCTGAAAACTGCCTAAACCAGCTTCCAGTCACAGCTGGAATGTGTACAGAAAAGGGCAACCAAAATGATCAAGCGGGCTGGAACAACTCCTCTATTAGAAAAGGTTACAACATTTGAAGCTTGCTAGTTAAACTCTGAAATTCGCTCCTGCAAATTGTAGCATTGGCCACCAACTTGCATGGTTTTGCAAGAGAATGAGGCAAAGTCATGGAGGCTACGAATGGCTGCTAGCCATGATGGCTATGTATCATATGAACATGCAATAGGACAACGCGATTATAACAGGCCAAGATAACGTTAGGGACAGTCACATGCCTCTGCTAAGTCTTGACGTGGAGGCCCAATTTGACTAATAGCCTTCAAACAAAGAGCTTTTTATTAAACCTTAAATATTGACATCTGTAAGGAAGGTCCCCTGGTTACCTACATTGTTGGCTTTTCATCCCCTGGCCAAGACGTCTGTTAGATCTCCTGGACCTTTTAAGATCTTGTCCCTTATCTCTCTTCTGTGGTTTATGGTTTTTAACTTGCTGCGTTTGATGGGGATTTTAGCTTCTTTTTTTAAAAAAAAAAATTGTGCCAATCTTTTACATGTTGTTTCGGCTTTTGAAAGCTTTCTGTGGAATTGAATCACAGTTCCGTTCTTGCTGTCAGATTTTATTTTTCCCTGCACGGCACCTCCAGAATTTATTTTCTGAGACATCTTGGAAATACAAATGATAAATAGATAAATATGAATGTTCCATGTCTACTTTTGACAACACACTGCACAACACACCAGTCCATACACACCATTCATTTCAAACACATTTAAACCATATGGCTTCACCCAGAGAATCCTGGGAACTGTCGTTTACCCCTCACAGAGCTACCCTAAACAAATAACAGCTCCCCAGGATTCTTTGGGGAAAGCCATGTGCTTTAAATGTGCTTTAAAGGTATGGTGCATACACAGTCGTTGTTGCTGATGATGATTTAGCGTTGGCATCTTCCAGAATCAGCATAAACAAAAGAGAAGAGAGAAAGGTGCCTGCCTCACAATTCTGAAGCATAAAAATTTATTATTTCTCTCTCTATGAACTTTGCTGATTCAGTCGTGGGGACGTTACGTTATGTTTCATTAATATTCTCTGTTCTGGGTCTGGATTTTATTGCAAAGTGAGATATTGTCTTCTTTGTACTTTGTTTTGATTTGTTTTTAAGGCTCATTTATTGCACGTTGCCTCGAAGGCTTTGTTGAGATGCGACTGATGAATGTAAATAGCAGATCAATAAGTCAGCGTGGTGCCATCATTAGAGTCTCGTGGCACCTTAAAGAATGAAATATGAGAGAGAGAGAGGGAGAGAGAGAGAGAGAGAGAGAGAGAGATGTGTAGTGGTTAGAGTGTTGGACTTTGACCTGGGAGACCAGGGTTCAAATCCCTACACAGCCATGAAGCTCACCGGGTGACCTTGGGCCAGTCACTGCCTCTCAGCCTCAGAGGGAGGCAGTGGTAAGCCACCTCTGAACACCGCTTACCATGAAAACCCTATTCATAGGGTCATCATAAGTCGGGATCGACTTGAAGGCAGTCCATTTCATTTTCATATATATATATGCACATGTGAAAATGCCCTTAGCAACACTTACTGCTGTATTTATGGAGTATTTTGCCTGGAAATGAGACACAATCAAATTTGCTTCAGATCTTTCCGAGGCTGGAGAAGTCGCGTGGAACAATAATCAAAGCCCCCATCGGCTGCCTTTTGTTCAGAACGCAGGTAGAATAAGGAAAGAGGGTGTTTGTCCTTTTTTCGGGAGAGCGATGTCGATTCAGCCAGCTTAAATTCCGCTGAGTCACCTTTCGCTGAGCGGCCGCCCTCTTCCTGGCCTTACCTGGCCTTAAAAATCGCTGGCCGGTTTCTCCTAAAGGGTTTTCTTCTGGGATGGCTTGTGGTGTCGTTGTGTGTGCTTGCAAGAGGTTCTCTGCATGCCTTGCCCAAGCAGGGGCTGGCAGGGGCCAGATCACAATTGCACATGCTGTGTGAGGGCCGGGAGGGAAGTGTCAGGCATCCTCGCTCAGTTCCCATAGCAACGGCACCTCCAAAAGCTTTGGAATGAACGCCCTGTGACTTAAAGAGGCTCAAGTGGCTGAAGATTTTTTTAAAAACAAAGTGGAGATGTTGTTTGGGAGGGGAAGAGATGCTCATACGATGAACACATGATATTATTATTATTATTATTATTATTATTATTATTATTATTACTATTATTATTGCTCGCCCTTCACCAGTAGGTCCCAGGGCGGGTTACAGAAATTTAAAATACAGTATTAAAAACAATTAAAACACATTACATTCACAAAAATAGGCTGGGTCCTGAAAACGTACGTGTCAAGTGCTGAAGGCCAGGATAAAGAGACGAGTCTTCTCTGAAAACTGCACAATAAAGGTGCCATTGTAGGAAAGGAATTCCACAACTTAGGGGCCACCACAGAGAAGGCCCTCTCCCAGACCACCATCCCCTGAATTTCTGAGGGTGCTGGAACAACCAAGAAGGCCTCCTCTGCTGATCAACACCTGGGAGCATCTGTGGGGAAGGAGAGGGTCTCTCAGATATTTGGGGCCTAAGTGGTTTAGGGCTTTAAACACTAATGTAAGCACCTTGAATTGGGTGTGGAAATGAACTGGCAACGAATGCAATGGTTTTACAACAGGGGTTATATCAGTTCTAAAAGCAACCCCAACCAGTAGTCTGGCTGTTGCATTTTGGACCAGTTGAAGTTGCCGAGTCGTCTTCAAAGGCAGCCCCGGAATGCCTCCAACAGGGGAGAGAGAACGTAGCCATTGTGACTAGTAGCCATTGTTAGCCTGATCCTCTATGAATCTGTTTAATCCTCTTTTAAAGCCCCCCAAGTTGGTGGTCATCAGTACCTCTTACGGGAGCAAATTCCAAGATTTTTGGGGGGGAGGCTTTGTATTTTTTTTGTCTTACATGGGATCAAGGGAGCAAGTGGAAGAATTGCAGCATGCCAGAAATGCATAACAGGCACAGCTATTCAGGACCAGATGAACAGTTTGGAGCTGGGTGCTTTTAAAAGGTGGCCCAAAATGTGATTAGCGTTACCGACAATATGCCTGGTATCTTCCAGAATTAACATAAACCAAAAGTAGGAGAGAGATCCCTGCTTCAAAATTTACAAGCTTTAAAATATACTCTCTTTTTCTTGTTTCTTTTTTTCTGGCCACACGACTGCCTGCATCAGACTATCTGGCCATTGTAACATAAGAAGAGTTGTTAGATCAGGCCAAAGGCTCATCTCATTCATTATCCAGTTCTCCACACAGACCAACTAGATGCCCACAGTGAGAAGTCCACAAGCAGGACCTGGGCGCAACAATGCTTTCCCCACTTGTGATTCCCAGTATACTGCCTCTGATAATGGAAATAGTGCACAGACATCATGGCTAGTGGCCACTGATAGCCTTAGCCTCAGAATTCTCAGTGAGGGACCCTACAGCACAATTCTCAGATCATACGCCGTTTCATTGGCACCCCTAAAAGAACTGGGCCTCTGGGATTGCCTCTGCTGTAGTGCAGTCTGCCAACGTCTCCAGCAGGGACGGGGAAACCTTTGGCCCTGTAGACATTGTTGGAATCCAGTTCCCAGCAGCCCCAGCCAGCATGGCCAATGGTCAGGGATGATGGGAGCTGTGGCCCTGTAGATTTTGCTGGACTCCAATTGCATCTGATGTGAAGGTGGGGTGGGACAAAGGAATGCCCTCCCAGCTAGGGACAGGTGAATCCTGTAGACTTCAAACCCAACAGCCCCAGCCAGAATAGCCAAGGGTCAGGACTGATGGGAGTGTAGTCCAACAGCATCTGGAGGGCTATAGGCGTTCCCCATTCCCCTTTTACAAGTTACTCTGCCACCTCTCCTGGCACTTCAGACTGGTTGCCTTCCCTCCCAACCCAGAATCTCTTTTCCTTGGACATTGTCTTGGCTCTGCTCACCTTTACAGAGAGTTCCAAACTGCTAATACTTGCTAAGCTGATGCACAGCACATGATAAGATAGTTGGGCATGGTCTTATGGGCACACAGAGGTAGGAATAAAGAACTAGGCAGAGCACAGGCGGGGGACCTGTGGCCCTCCAGACTTTGTTGGACTCCAGTTGCTTCCAACTGCATTGGATGCAACGGTGGGGCAGGGTGAAGGAACGCCCTACCAGCTATCGATGGATATATTTGTCCATTCGAGTTTCTCAGTTGTTCACTCTTAAGTCTGGTACTCCACATTCCCTCGTCGGTTTGCAATCTTTTTAAAAGTCCTCATGAAAATTCAGCAGCATTCTAGCGCAAATGTCTCCTGATTTATACATCCTTGCATGCAGTTTTCTTTAATATGCACATTTCCCCTTGTATATAGCATTTCCGTAAGGTGTTTCCACAAACATATTCATTCTTCCGCACATTTTACCCTGGCAGATGCATGTGCGCATAAACATTATTTGGCTGCATTACTTGCACTGCAAAATTCGGAGAAGGGTGAATTTCAAAGGATGGCTGTATCTTGGTTTGGGTACTGTTTCGGGAAGCGCAAATTAAGTAAGTTTGTCTATAAATGCAAACTGAATCAAATTTCTTCCCTGTCTCTGCCCCCAAGAAGGGGATGATCTCAGGTTCCAGCCAGGAACGGGTGATGTGCATTTGCACAAGACAAAATGTATCAATGGCAATAGTCCTTGGACAGGAAGTTTTGGGACCTACATGGCCCTGTTTCTTTGAGTTCATCTTGGGCGAGAGAAGCCATGATGGAACAGCTGATCCACACATCACCTTCCAACTATATTATCTCGCTGCAGGAGGTGAGAAATTTTGCAAGACGGGCGTTTTTGATAGTGTCATCGTGTCGCCGTTTGTGAAAAGACGCGATCGCACCTTTGGCAAATCTGTCACCAGGTGGGAAACTCGGGCCAGGCAGGTGCAGTTTACTTTGGGGTGAGGTGGTTGCGGTTAACGTTGCTTTAAATATGGTGTGTGTGCAAGTGTGCGTGCGTACACTTAATTAACAGGGCTAGGTGCAAAGTGACAAAATGTCGCACCTTTCCAAAGCTGCTGTGATGCAAATTGCTTTGCGAGGCTCTTCTAAACCCTGTTGGTCTTTTAGTGTGCTGGAAGGATGGTTGGAGCGGGGGCCAATGACAGGCCGATCTGTAAGCCACGCCGTCCTCGACATTTTTCACCCAGAATTCCATTCCATTCATTTGCACTTAAAAAAAAAAATCTTCTCAAAATACATTTTTTAAGTATGTGGTTTTAATATTATTAATTTGTATTATTAGATATATGAATAACATATTTAATAATAAACATTAACAATCTTAAAACACAATTATTATAAAAGGGGATGGGAACTCTTTGCCTTTCCCTCCGGTGTCTCTCTGTCTCATTTCAGATTCACCCCAAGAGGAGTCTTAAAAAACACAGAATGGAAGGATGGAGGGCCTCTCTCTCCTCAAAAGAGTTCTGATAGTAACAGGCTGTCCCTAGGCCACATCCCTTTGGATATGCAGACTGACCACTCAATAAACCCATTAACTCACAGGCAGACTTGGCTAAACTATTAGATTAACAAAGGAAACTAGTCATAGAATCACAGAATAGTAGAGTGGGAAGGAATCCAGTTTACAGCATCCCTGACAGGTGGCGGTCCAGCTGCCTCTTGAATGCCTCCATTGCTGGAGAGCCCACCACCTCCTGAGGTCATTGGTTCCATTGTCGTACTGCTCTGGAAGTTTTTCCTGATGTTCAGCTGAAATCTGGCTTCCTCGAAATTGAGCCCATTATTCCATGTCCTGCACTCTGGGATGATCTGGCCCTCCTCTGTGTGGTACGTTTCAAGTACTTGAAGAGTGCTATCGTATCTCTCCTCAGTCTTCTCTTCTCAGGGCTAAACATGCCCAGTTCTTTCAGTCTGACCAGTGGAGCCAGATTCAAGGTTACAGGCTTAAAGGGGTCCCATGCAAATAATCCACCTCAGCCCTCAGTCCCATAACACACACCCCTTCCCTGAAAACCAGCATTTACTGATGCTTTTACTGATGTTTTTATTGACTTTTTTCTGTCCCTACCGTCCTTTGGTATGCTGTATATCGCTATCTATAAATATTTAAATAGGTGGTAGTTGTTGTTATATGCCTTCAAGTCGATTTCGACTTATGGCGACCCTATGAATCAATAAACTCCAATAGCAACTGTTATAAACCACCCTGTTCAGATCCTGTAAGTTCAGGTCTGTGGCTTCCTTTATCAACCTATCTCTTGTTTGGTCTTCCTCTTTTTCTACTCCCTGCTGTTTTCCCCAGCATTATGGTCTTTTCTAGTGAGTCATGTCTTCTTCTTATGTGTCCAAAGTATGATAACCTCAGTTTCATCATTGCAGCTTCTAGTGACAGTTCCGGTTTAATTTCTTCTAACACCCAATTATTTGTCTTTTTCGCAGTCCATGGTATCCAGAAAGATCTTCTCCAACACCATATTTCAAATGAGTTGATTTTTCTCTGATCTGCTTTTTTCACTGTCCAACTTTCACATCCATACATAGAGATCGGGAATACCATAGTCTGAATGATCCTGACTTTGGTGTTCAGTGATAAATGTTTCCATTTGAGGACCTTTTCTAGCTCTCTCATAGCTGCCTACCCCAGTCCTAGTCGTCTTCTGATTGCTTGACTATTTAAAGGGAAAAGGGAGATAAGGGTTTCCTGTCTTTTCTCTATAGCGGGGTGAGAAACCAGCGGCCCTCCTAAATTGTGATAATGCCTCTCACTTGCCCTGATGAAGCGAGGGGGGCACGAGGTGCATGTGTAAAACTCTGGCTTCTCTGGCCAGTATGTGGTGTACTGCACATCCACTGCTCCGCCATATTTTACCTCTGGCCCTGCCCACCACTGGCCTGTGGCCCCTGGAAGGTTGTCCATGAGGGGATGTGGCCCTCGGGATGAGAACAGTTCATCATACCTCATCCTCCCTTCGTGAAAATCAGATTTGGATGCCAAGGGAATGACATTTTCCTGATGCTGGAAATATGTATTTTCGAGCTGGATCTGAGCAAGTCATCTCCTCGAGCAAACAATGTATTATTCACAAGAATGCGGTACTCAGCCAATAATTATTTTGTTCACTGATGTATTTTGGCAAATAAGAGCCTTACTCACGGCATGCATTATTAACGAGAGCCGGCTTTGGCCATCTCCGACGGAGACCGCAATCGCTGGTCGTGTTTTCTTTGCAAGGTCTGCTGCAAAGAGGTCAATGGCAGCACACTTAAGCGGGGGAGAGGAGGTGAGGAACTCCTAAATGGAAACCTTTCTCCAGCAAAGTGGCATGTGAGTGGGCGTGTCAGTTTCGTGCGGGAGCGGGTCAATTGCTCCATGGAATGAAGACCTGAGACGTCATTGGAGAAGATCCTGAGCTCCGTGGCAGACCACCTGCCTTGCATGCAGAAGGTCTCAGGTTCAATCCCTGGCATCTCCAGGTACGGCTGGGAGAGACCCCCATCTGAAATGAGTCACTGCCAGTCAGTGTGGACAATACTATGCTAGATAGACCTGTTTCCTAAGGTCAACCACTTTATTTAATGTCAGTGAACGAAAGTAACGGAAACCTGCAGGCATCCCAACTGGATGAAAGGGCTAGAACGGGGATGGGGGAAGAACCTTGGGCCCAGGGACCAAATGTGGCCCTCCAGGCCTCCCTATCTGGCCCTCAGGACTCTCCTGGGGCCACAACCCTCTCCAGGCTCCACCCCTCTGGGCGCTTCTCTTTTGCCTGCCTAGAATGTGCCCTTGTTCAGCCGGCTGGAGAGATGAGGGGAGGATGATATACATGTGTAGGGAGACTTCTGACTCTTTCATGGCTGGGATATAAGCCACTGGACAAATTTAAGAGCTGAATTAGTTGCTCCACCCACTTTGGCATCTGGCCACGGCCACCATGGGGACACGCCCCCCTGGATTGTGCCCATGAGGAATGCGACTCTTGGACTGACAAATGTTCCCCATCCCTTGGCGAGGAGAACCTCCCACCTTTGGGTGGCTCTGAGCACCCTGGCTCAAGGCTCTGGATCAGAAAGTTGGGTGAAGGCTCTCCTGGTCACTGCTGTTACCTGCCTATTGAGGCTGGTCCATTTGGGAAAATGGGCCACTGCATCTCTTGGCTTGGGTCCTGGAGAGATTAGGGTGTGGATAAAAATCCGGCAAGCCCCCATCTGTAGTTTTGTCCACCCTTACCTCCAAAGTTTTATTTATTTATTAAAATATTTATAAGCCACGCTTTTCATAAAAGTATATCAAGGCAGCATTACAACATACAAAAACATGATAGAATTGAAAACCGACCAAAGAGCCTTCAAAAACCATAATGAAAGGATCGATAAGCACTGCATTGGTTGGAAAAGAAAATTCACATTAAAAGGCCTGTTTAAAAAGTTCAGTTTTCAGGAAATGACTGAAAGAAAGAAGGGATGTTCCTGCCAAACATCTATTGGTAGGGAGTTCCACAGGGCAGGGCCTGCCACACTCCCTGGTGGAGTCCCTCTGAACCTCAGGGGCATAAGGAAGAGTGCCCCATTGGAATATCTCAGTGATCAAGATGGGACATAGGGAGTCAAACAGTCCTGAAGGTATTATAAGGACTAGAAACCGATTTATGATCGTAAATCATAAGGACTAGAAACCGACTTGGCTTTAAATGATTCTCAGAAGGCTGGATTCAAAGCCCTGTTCTCTGGCATGCATGCATTGTGCACCAAACTGGCACTAATAGGGCAAATGGGGCACTGCCCCACCATCCTCAGCCCGCCGTCAGTCATCCCCCACCTGCCTGCCTTCTTACTTACATCTAGTCCAGGGCGGTGGCTCTACAGGTCAGCTTCGTTCTCCTTACTCTCAATGTTGCCCTTGTAGAACTGAGCAGGGAGGAAGATAGGGGCAAAACTAGAATTAATTGGCCCTGCCTGTCATTGGCTGTGATTGTGTCTGTCATTGGCGCTGGCTCCACCTGCTGTTGCGGCTGGTCCTTCGGCCCTACCAATCCCAATAGACACTGGTGGTGTCTTTGGAGCCATTTCAGATGAACCTTCACCAAAATGACTACGTGGCATTTCGAGAAGCTTTAAGGCTTTCTTGGATAGAGCTGCTCCCGCCAAAAAAAAAAATCGGACAGAGCAAAACAGCAACTGGGCTAGTGGCCTCTTCAATTTCCCTGCACAAAACGGTGAAAGAGTCTCCCTCCGAAAGCCATTGAGATTAGGCTGCAGACACACCGTGCATTTAAAGGAGGTTTAAAGGATATTCCCCTTGCCCAAAGAATCCGGGGAACTGTAGTTTATCCATCACAGAGCTACAGTACCCAGCACCCTTGATAAACTATAGTTCCCAGGATTCGGGAGTGGGGTGCCTTAAATGTGCTTCAAATTTGTGGTGTTTATGCAGCCAGTGCCTGAGAGAGAAGGAGGGGGCTTGAATATCATTAAGGAGCTACGCCCAGAGAATCTCTCAAAAAGGATGTTTAATGGCTGAGTCTTGCTGCTCTCTCTGCTGGTTGTGGATCAGTTTTTAATGTCTGTTTTTAATCATCCACAGCCTTTAAAACACACACACACACTTGCCGCAACGTTGCATTGATTTCTCGTAACAAAATTCAGACAGATACGTAATTGCCTTAATGTCTGTCTCCATGGGGAAAGGATGGAGCCACACAAGCAGCTGACGTTCGTTGCCCGAATATGTTGTGGCATAACAGTGGCAGCTGGTGCCCATTGGGACTGGTGGGGCGGAGGGCAGGGAGCCCAACAGGAGGTGGAGCCAGAGCCAATGACAGACAAGAGCCAGAACCAGTGATAGGCAGAGCTAGTTTTGTCTCTGTCCTCCCTGCTGAGTTCCTGCTGCAGTGCCTCGCCCTGGTTGTAAGTAAGAAGGTAGGCAAGTGTGGGCTGGCTGATGGCAGGCTGAGGTTGGTGGGGCATTGCTCCATGCACCCTAACGGACCAGCCTTCACTAGATCATGGATGTCTCTTGGCTTGACCTTCCGCCCCTAATGCAACTGTCCCAAACAGTCCCCACCTCCTTGTTCTGAATGCCCGTGGGCTCAGAGAGAGAGAAATTGGGAACTAATTTTAAACAAGTCTGATGTTGTGCAACATTAAGGTCTCATGCGTGTGTGTGTGTGTCAGTTTTGCCTAGTGATCTTTGAAGCAATGGCCACTGGGAGATTCCTTCACGTCTTGCAGTTGCCTGGCTGAGGTTGGTGGCAGCCACAAGACCACGTCAGTCTTACAGACCTTCTTATTTCGATCAGTTTTTTATTTTAAAAAACGTCCACATGAAAATTCATATGCATTTTTATGCACAATTCACCTGATATACGCATTTTTGTACACAATGTTGCTTATACATTTCTTCAAGCCGTTTCCTCCTTACGCAATGCGTGTTTTCACTGATAAAAGCATTATCTGTGCACATTTCCCCCTAATATAAGCATGTTGGACTTTTAATGTATTATTATTACTGGTTGGAATACGGCCTCGCAAAATTCAGAGGTAAAATTTGAAAGGATCGCTGCATTTCAGTGAGATGCGCTGATTTGGGAAGTGCAAATTAGATAGGTTCTCATTAAAATGCAAACTGAACTGATTTCTCTCTCACCCCTCATTTAGCCACAGTCTTAAGTCGGAATGTGACAGGAGATTGCAGACCTCGAAATGAAGCTTGGTTAGGTGCTTTGCAGGTTCTAGCTTTGAGGAACAAACTTACAGCAGTTGATGCTCCAGAAGCAGGAAGCGTCTCAGAGCAGCCCCTTGACGCCATCAGAATCTGTAACCCACTCATGATTCTCCATCATTGATGCCTCCCTGGGACAGGAGGGGACGAGAGGGGCTCTGTTCTTGCTCCGCCTTTGCCTCCCGTCCTGTGTCACAGTTGCCCTTTTAACCCAGTTGGTATCCGTAACTGTTTCATCTTCGGAGGAAATTGACTTTAACAATCGTGCCTGTAATGATTGTTATGTGCCTTCAAGTCGACTACGGCTTATGGCGACCCTATGAATCAGCGACCTCCAACAGCACCTGTTGTGATTAAGAGCTTTAATTTCCCTAGATAGTCGGAGGGAATTTGGGGACAGAATTGGGAGGAGGGGAGGGGTGGAAGAGTTGTGCTCCTCTGAATCTTCCCCCTCCCCGACTCCCAAAGATTGGGTTGGTTTGTGTTGACCTGAGAAATTAACCCAACCAAAGCACCAAAGTGATGACCGTGCCTCCACGTCGCTTGTCCTGAGGGCTGTTGCCGTTGTGCTGTGCTTGGAGCTTCCCAGGGGCATCTTGGCTGCAGTGGGAAAGCTGATCCTGGGCAGATAGGCCTTTCGTCTGAGCAAGCAGGGCTCTTTTGTAGGCTCTTATGTTTAGGGATGAAGTTCAGTGGTATGTCAGTGAGCAATGTCAGACTCTGGAGTGAATGGTCTTAGCCCCCCTGCAGCCCCCTTTTAAAAGATAATAATGTGTATTACTTCAAAATGTGGCCAGGTTCTGCATCTGGGGGAGAGGGGCTAGGCTTCTGCCCCAGGTAGGAAATGTAATTTGTTTCAGACTGCTTTTAAATGCCATATCCTACATTATTATGACCTGCCCTGAGACCTTGTGGTGAAGGGTGGGTAATTGATTTTTTTTTTAAAAAAAATAGAATACTTTGTATGCTTTGTGTTGATGCCTCTGCCCCCATCCTGAGTGATGGCAGGTATGCACGCCAATGCGTGAGGTGACGCAACCAAGCATATTTGAGCATCTGCCAGCTGTGCACATGCAGGGGTGATATTGACCCACTGAATGGGAGCTCCACCCTCCCAGCCATAGGGTCCCTTGGCCAGTGCCCGACCTAGCCACCCACTGGCTCCAGGTTTGTGAGTGCACGTTTCAGAATCACCGTGGTATTGGCGGTGGGTTCCAAGGCTAAAAATCCAATGAAGCCCTGGAGATAAAGGAGGACTCAATGGGGGGGGGAGGTTTGCCCCGTTGGCCTTGATTCCAAAGAAAAAGGGAGAGCCCCACTTGAAACTATCTCCAAACCTAGAGATTTAGAAGAGGAAGCCCTTTTAAAATCTTATCCCCCTCCTTCCCCCGTCCAGCAAAGAAACTGCGACTATCTTTCCTTTGCTGGCGAAAAATGTTATAGAAGGCCAGGGCAGATGAGAACACTCAGAAGATAACAAAAATCCATTTCCCTCACCTTTTGTTCAGCTTACCTCTGTTTTTATTACCGCTCCTTGTCTGCGCTTCGTCTTCTATATTAGCCTTCTGCTACTCTCTCCCCCCTCTTCTGAAAAGGTCTTACAGTCATCCTGCTCTCATCTTTCCATCTCTAGATACTCTCCAACTGCAACAAGTCATTCTGCCTCAAGGAGTGGGAAGAAACCGCCTGATTTTCCTCCCTTGGCAAATGTACCCATGTTTTGGCTCACGTGAAAAAGTCCACATTTGGCCAATCCCTTTATCAGGCCAACCAAGCAGTCGCGCAATAGTGTGCAAGCTTCCAAGTCCTCCAGAACTCTTTGTCTGGCTAGATCAGGGATATGGGGAACTGGAGCTGGCTTACAGGGCCGGATCGTGAGATGCTTTGATAGGTGGTTGGGACTTTCTACCTGGCTCTCACCTGACATCACGGTGACGCCAGGTGAAGCATTTTTATCACCTGCGCAGCTTGATTTCAAGCCCCACGAGCAAAGGAAGTGTTCCCCTGCAGGGCTCGCTGTCAGTGCTGATCAGCTAGTTTGTACTGACAGCAAGCCCTGCTGGAATCAGCTGCTGGGATTGGCCGATTGGGAACTCTGCAGTGCAGCCAGTCCCTGCTCCAAATGGGGGTTGCTGCAGACCAACCCCTTTATTAGGCCAACCAAAATGTTGCAGGATAGTGAGTTTTCAAGTTCTGTGATGGGAGTTCAGTAAGATGCAAAAAGGAGACTTCTTCCTTTTCAATCGGTGCATGTCCTTTTTGGACACGAGTACAAATCATGAATGCACAATAAAAAGGATGACAGGAGGGGCCCTGGGATTGAGGGTTGGGTAGGATGAAATGCCAAAATATTAACTCAATTTGTTGTCAAGGGTCATGCAGGGTCTGATGTGGCTAAAGGTTAGAGTGAAAAGATCCACACGTTTCCCCCTTTCAGTAGCCTCTTTGGAGAGGAGAATTAAAGCACACAGTCATCCCTTGCTGCCTTCAGTCAACAGCAACTGCAAAGGCAGGGGTGATGGATGGAGACTAGGTGGCACATTTAAACCTGGGAAATTATCCACCCAAAACAAAGGGGGCTGTTGGCTTTCTGCAAAGGACACAAGTCAACCCATATATTCTAAGGCACATTGGGGGAGGGAGGAGAGTCTAGGACCATGCAGGGGAGGGGGAAATGGCCCTTTATGGGACCAATTCCTGGCTGGGAATGGATGACTGTTGATGACCCTTCAGGGAAATGTCCTGTAGCAATTTCAGAGTCAGGAGCCCAAGCTGCAATCTCTCACAATAAAGGGGGAGGCCTCCAGATCAAGAGCGCTGGACCCTATCCACAGGGCTTGGGGCAGGGGTTACTTTTACTATAGAGTATTGCCAGGCTCACTTGGAGTTTGAGTGTTGGCACCTCCGATTTGTAGTCAGATCTGAGTTTGAACTTGCCGATGGTGCACGGCATCCCAGCCAGGGATGGGGAACCTCCAGCTGCCTTCTCTGGTTGGCCCTCAGGATTCTCCCTAAGGCCACGCCTCCTCACTAGCCACACCCCCTCTCCCCAGGCCACACCCCTTAACAGCCTCTCTCCACACCCTGAGTGTTTTTGCCCGGCTGGAACATGGAACTCTGACCGTGCCTCACGGCTGCTAGGTGGGGGGCAGAGACGGCAGGTGTGTGCCTGTGTGTAGATGCTAGCCTGCTGCACAAAGGTAACATTTGCATTTGTCGCTCTGCCCACTTTTGCTGCTGGCCCTGCCCACCGCCGGCACCTGGCCCCCGGAAGGTTGCCCAGAAAGGAATGTGGCCCAGAGGCTGGAGAAGGTTGCACATCCCTGACGATCCCAATGTTTGGCCCGGGGGATATGGTAGGTAACTGGATCTGCCTCCTGCCCACCAAGACGTGGTTTTGCACCTCGTTCTAGTTGGCGAGTCTTGGGGTTCTAGTGAAAAAGATCTCATAAGCCTGCCATCTGCCCATCCTGGTATCTATAAATGTTTTGACTTAGTGCAGGGCCGCTTCCTGCGAGGAACGACAGAGACGCGTAGAGGCCTGCCCCAGGCGTACATAGCAATGGGAAGTTCCAGCCCTGGCTGTGTGCAGAACCAGGGCCAGCCCAAGACATTTTGCTGCCTGAGATGTAGGGCCACAAGAGGGCCCGCCTCCCATTATTTATATATTGATGGCCTTTAGACCTCACACTTTAGCCAAAAAGGCTGTCAGGGTGGCTAGAAATACTAGTTCTAAGATAGAGAGTCTAAGACTGATCAGATGGTCCCTGCACTAAGAGGAAAGAAAAGTCACAGCACAAGAGGAAAAAGTAATGGGAGGAAGGAGGGGGAAAGCAAGCTCCAGCACAAGTTCTTCAAGCTAGAGTTCTTGACGTGGCAACAGATGTCCATGAAACGCTCTTCCTCTCGGATCAGATCCAGGAGCAGAGCTGGTGACAACGTCCAGGTCTCGGGGACAGGGCAGTTCCTGCCCCACAGTTCTTCCCTCAGACAGCAGAGAGTCCTCACAGGAGGAGGGGGGCTTGAGGGAGTTACCCTCCTCCCTCACTAATGGCAATGATGGTTCTGGCACTGTATTGGCGGGTTTACTCCATGTTCAAAAGCTGACTGGACTGGCAGCTGGGAGTGAAGGAGAAATTTGATTCCGTTCGCGTTTGCAGGTGAATCTACCTCATTCAGACTTTTGGAAACAGAACGTGAACCAATGCATAGCCGTCCTTCAAAATCCGCACCTCCCTGATTTTTGCAATGCGGTACTCCAGCTATGCAACGTGTACAAAAAAGTGCATCAGTTAGGATAAAGGTGTCCATTGGTGAAAATAACAAACCAGAATGCATTCTCTGAGGGAGAACGTTGCTTTGTGAAAATGTGCAATTTCGCCCCTGGTGGGAGAAACTTGCACTAAAATGCTGCTGAATTGTCATGAGGACTTTTTTTTGGGGGGGGGACACAATCTGATGTGGAAATGTGTCAAACAGAACTTAAGACTGGGAAACAGAGAGACTGAAAGGGACAGACTCGCCCATCCTTACTGGCACCTGAATCTTATTTCAGCACTGGTGACTGGACAGCGTTCCCCCTCCAGCCTTTCTCTGCCTAACGACAGGGCCGGCTCTCTGCAGGGAAAAAAACACACACTCCATTTTCATCTCTATCTCCATGTTCAAATTGAATAAAAAGTCAATTACATGGTAGGTACATTTTCTCTCTTCCCCCCTCCCTCCCTCACCTTCTGATTTAATAAATGCTTTGCTAGGCAGCATACACAATGCAGCAGGAGGTTCTTTTTCATCTGCAAATGGTTTCTCCCCCTACACACACACACATACACACACACACTTTTTCTAATTTTTAAAAGAGGAGAAGACCTCTCTCCTTGTGCGCCTTGAGCCCTGCCCTTCCTCCGATAAGCCCTGGCTCTGACTCTTGTTTCAGCAAGTATTCTGTGTGCACATCTCATGAGATTTGCACCGAGAATCACCCCCACCGGCTGGCCCCTTTCAATCACTCCCCTGTCTTCCCCCCCCCCCCAGCTCCTTAGCACCAGTTAATAAGGAGCACTTTCATGAATCTGCTTCTGCAAAAAAAATTAAAAAGGCTCTGTGGGAGCGGATGATAAAGGGCTTTGCTGAGAAACTGTTGCTGAAGAGAGGAGGCCGAGCGGTTTTTAAGAGGTGCCTGCAGAATTAACGATGCTCCATTTTTAAAGCCCTGTCTTGACTTACACATTCAGGATTGGCCTGTCTGCTAGCCATGTTGAAACCTTTGTTTGGGGTGGTGGATCTAGAAAGGTGGCAGGTTTGTGTACTGGTCCCCTGTCCAGCGGATCTCCCAGGTTCCACTCCCTGTGGATCCTTCCTCAGAGCGAGGCATTACCTGGTGTGGTAGCCCTGGAGATCACCTTGCTGTGACAGTTCAACGTTTCATTTGCATTTGCAAAGCGACAGAGGCACAGACACTCTGTGGGGCTGTTTACTAGCTACTACTCAGTGGATCTAATCAGGGTTTATTCATAACATGTCAAAATCTGGCTTATGCATCAACCTTCACCAGATCCTTAAGTCCTGGTTCAACTTGCTCAGTAGCAAACTGGTGGAACAGGGAGGAAAATACAATCCATGACTTAAAACCAGAAACCCAAAACTTAAAGTAGTAGAGTTGGAAGGGGCCTATAAGGCCATCAAGTCTAACCCCCTGCTCAATGCAGGAATCCAAGTCTTATAACTGAAATGAATACATCAGTTTATTGATGCACAAAACCGAATGGTGTTATGAAATAATGAACGGATAGACAATAAAACAAAGATAATATTGGAATTACAGCAACTTAAAGTAACTTAGAACAATATCTTAAAGCAGTGTGATAAGATAGTTAGTTAGTTAGTTAGTTAGATAGATGATAGATAGATAGATAGATAGATAGATAGATAGATAGATAGATAGATAGATAGATAGATAGATAGATAGACAGACAGACAGACAGACAGACAGACAGACAGACAGACAGACAGACAGACAGACAGACAGATAGATAGATAGATAGACAGATAGATAGATAGATGCATTAACACTACAATAATATGTTAATAATAATATGGACTAGCAGCATTGACAAGATGATTAAAATAGCACTGACAAAGCAAACATTCAAGATAAAGCATATATTTTCCCCCTAACTCCTTCCAGCCCCACTACCTATATGTTTCCTAGAATATGAGATGAAAGAAAGCCATTGTTCCCTATAAGGGGGGCAGGCCTAAAGCCTTCAGCCACCTCACCCACAGTGCCTCGCTCTGCCAGTCAGAGTGTCACTGCCAGTTTCAGCACAGAGCAGCCTTCCCCAAATGTTGATGGGCTCCAGCGCTTCTCTGCCCCAGCCAGCATCAGCAATGCTCAGGGGTGATGGGAGTGGTCGTGCAGCCACATCTGAAAGGCACCAAGCTGAGGGAGGCTGCTCTTGACAGCACTGGTCTAGAAAGCAGCCTAGCAAAGTCATGGAGGTTGAGGCTACTGTCAATGGCTGCCAGCCATGATGGCCTCCAGTGATGGAGGCAGTCTACCTTTTGAATACCAGTTGCTAGGGAATTGCCAAGTGGGGACAGCTGCTGTTGCAGTCAGGTCCTGCTTGAGGGCTTCCCATTGGGGCATCTGGTGGGCCCCTCTGAGAACTGGATGCTGGACTAGATGGGACCCTTTTGGCCTGATCCATCAGAGCTCTGCTTACGTTCCTATGTTTCTTTCCCATGGGGGCTATCCCATTTCATCCCCACAACAACTCTGGTAGGTAGTTTAGATTTAGCAAGGGCGACCAGCCGAAGGTCAGTCAGGGAGTTTTGCAGCTATGGGGAGATTTGTCCCCATCACCCCACACACAGTCCAACAATGCCTGTGGGATTCCTGGATTTCCATGGGAAACTAGACCGGTCCCCGTGCAGCTTTTCCAAGAAACTGTCCCTGCCACGCACCAAAGGGCTCAATGTAACATTTAATCATCTCTAATTAACACCAAGCTTCTCAGACCAGGTTCCGGCTTGTTAGGTGGGGGCAAAAAATAGCTTTGCGCTGCCGTAATTAAAATAGATTTTGACAGCCTCCTTCATCCAAACGATCCCACCAGCTTGGAGACTAGGGTGAGGGCTCTCGTTTCGGCACGCAAACGGGATTCGGTGGGCGCCAACCTCCCCCTTATCCCGCCATCCACACAGCTGTAGCAAATTTGAGACTACCATGAGAAAGAGCCAGCCAGCCCACTCGCTGACAGAAAGCAATTCTTTGTATTGGTTTAATAATTGACAAAGCCCCTTTTTTTACTTATTTTTTTGCTGTTAAAAACTTTCCAATGCCCAGGAAAGTCATTAAAGGTTCTTTTTTTAAAAATAAAACTTGTTCTGAGTTTTAGCAACCACTCCTAAGTCAGTATTTGGTGTTTTTCCACACACACGCAGGACAGGGGTGGACAGCCTCAGTCGCTGGGGGTAAATATGACCCTTCTTTACCTGGCCCTTGGAACACACCCCAGGCCACACCCCTCCCTAGCTGCACCCCCTCTCTCCAGGCCACACCCCTCCCTAACCGCACCCCTTCTCCCCAGGCCACACCCCTCCCTAACCGCACCCCTTCTCCCCAGGCCACACCCCTCACTGGCCCTGCTATACACCTTCCTTGAGTGTTTTTCTTTGGCTGGAAATGCGTCCTTGAACTCTGATCAGGCCGCTTGCTCGCTTGGATGGGGAACAGAGAGGAGTGTGTGAGTGTGTGTAGGCATTCCTTGCTCCGCCCACTCTTGCCTCTGGACACATCCACTACTGGCATATGGCCCTCGGGAGGTTGCCCAGTAGGGCTGAAAACCAGTTCCCTGCACCTGTCATTGCATCTTGCTTGTTGTTGCACATATATTGTCCTAGTATTTCCAGTAAGGATATGATTCTGATATTGTGTAAGTCACTGGTTGGGGCATAATGGACACTCAAGGGCTGCTTTTGTTTAAAGAGGCCAGGGGGTGTAGTCGTCCAGGGTCTCAGGGGGTCTTAGACCCTTTACATTTTTGGGAGCAGGGTCCCAATGTCTCCAGCATCCTACAAGCCAATCAGCAAAGGGAGTGTGTTAGCCACTGAGAAGAGTCTTCTAACATGCTTCCTTGTCCTTTCCTGCGGATTGGAGCCAGTCAGAGTGAAAGGAGGTGAGTCAGCCACTGAGAAGTCTCTTCTCAGTAGCTAACACACTCCTCTTTCATGCTCCTTGGCTCCTAGGAACATCTGTTGTGGTGGGCAAAGGCATTGACAAGGATCTCGTTCTCAACCCAGCAGCAAAAACAAAAAGGAAGGGGAGGGGGAATGGCTGTGACTATCATGCAGGGCCCCCGCACTGCTCCACTTGCTACTACTCCACTGTCCCTGTCCAGCATGGTTAACTGCAAATCACCAGATGATATTGCAGGATCGGCCTCTGTTCTGTGGCCGCCCGAGGCAATACAAACAGGCTAAATCCTGCTCTGACTAGGGAAGTGGGGGGCGACTGGAGAGCAGTTTCAACAGTCCCGCTTTCAGTTGCAGGATTTCCCCCTGGCTGGGGCTTATTGCAACAGATCCGACCAGTTGCAACAGGCTGCCGTATTGATTATTATTTCTTCATGATTGCATTGTTGTTCCACCCTCCTTCCGAGTTGCTCAGGGCTCCCATTTTGTCCTCACAACAGCGGCCGGACAGAGGTCATGAGGTGAGGCTTTCATGGCTGAGTGGGGATTTTCACTGGGGGAGTCTCCCCAGTGCTTTAACCATTACACATCACTGCCTCTGCTTCTTCGCTTGGAGGGCCATCACCCTGCTGCTTCTGGTGGCCCACTCTGCCTCGGGGCATGGCCGGCCCTTTCGAGACAACTGCCACCCAGACACGGCCTTGCGTCACCGAACAATTTCCTTGCTCATTCGCCTTTCTGCTCTCTTCTCTGCCTTTCAGAATTTCAGTCTGTGACGAGGACAAATTCCGCCACAACGAGTTCATCGGAGAAACCAGGATCCCCTTGAAGAAGCTCAAGCCCAACCAGACCAAAAAGTTCAACATCTGCCTGGAGAAGCAACTGCCTGTGAGTGAGTTTAGGAAAGCATGTCGCTAGTAAGAACATCAGCACATCAGAAGAGCCTGGCTTCTGGATGAGGCCAGGGGCCCCTCTAGTCCACCATCCTGTCCTCACAGTGGCCGACCAGGTGCCCTGATGGCCTGAGTGCAACAGCAACTCTCCCCCCCACCCGCAGTTTCGGAAGCATACCGCCTGTGACTGTGGAGGGAGAACACAACCATTGTGGCTAGTAGCCTTTGATACTGTTAGCCTCCATGAAAGCTGTCCACATTGGTGGCCCTTGCTGCCTCTTCTGGGAGCGAGTGCAGGTAGTCACTATACGCTGGGTGAAGGAAGTTACCTGTAGCTAGATAAGTCACTCAGCTTATCTATATTGCAAACTGGGCATTAGAAAAGCATGTTGCTAGTAGCAGATAACAACAAAACCCAGAGGCCACACAGGTCCCAAGTTCAATCCCCGAAGGCATCTCTGGGTAGGGTTGTGAAAGATTCCTGCCTGAAACCTCAAAGAGCCACTGTCAGCTAGCGTAGACAGTACTGAGCTGGTTGGACCAATGGTCTAGCTCAGCTTCCCAGGGCCGGCGCCAGAAGCGGCCAGGTCGGGCCCTGGCCGAGGGCCCTTGCAGCCAGGAGGGGCCCCTGAAGGGAATGGTAGTGCTCCCGTTCCGCGATCAGTGGCAGCGTCGGCTCTCAACCCTTCTGTGGATCGTGGAGAGGGAGCTCCCAGGCACCGTCCCCAAAACAGTCAGTGCAGACTTCACTAAACCCACACGCACGCACGCCCCACCTACCTCTCCCGTCCCTACAAATTTATTTATTTATTTATTTATTTATTATTTGGTTTATATCCCGCCCTTCCTCTCGGCAGGAGCCCACGTGCGTGCATGTCTGCCATCAACCAAGATGGCGGCAGGAGCTTTCCTAAGGGGCTGACATCCCCGCCACCATCTTGGTTGATGGTAGGTATACTCACACAGCGTCAACATCATTCACAGGGACGGGAGAGGTAGGTGAGACGCACGGCTTATTAGCCCCGCACGACCTGTGGGGGGAGGGTTGGGCTACAGCTCCACAGGCCTGGGGCCAGGCTGTGCCCAAGGGCCCTGTCATGCCTGGCGCCAGCCCTGCAACTTCCTTTGTTCCTATTTAAATCAGCCCTTAATTCAGAACCATAAGGACTAGAATCTTGCTTTAAATTCAGGGGAAGAGCCGTATGTTCCGATGTGCTACTTGTTCTACCCTCTGAGCTACACACAACAATTCACCAGTTTCTATTTTCCTACCCTTTCTTTTGGCAAACCCGTCCTTCACCAATTTAAGTGCTGAGAATTTGAACTCCGGTGGAAGCATCCGCTTTGAAAGAAAAGGAGGGGAGGGAAATACAAGGCTTGCAAGCTGCTTATCATCGCCTGATTAGGAGTTCCAGGAAAGGGAGAAGCATGTGTGGGAGGCGAAAGAGTTCTCCTCCCCTGGGAAGCCCGAGTGGGCAGCGTAGCTTGATCTGAGGAGTAACAAGATTGCTGTTTGTTTAAAACCAGGCTGACAGGTTGGATGGTGTGAGGAGGAGGTGTTGCGCACCCTGTCACCAGAGGCACAAGTACAAAGGCATACAAATTAACGATTAAAAAAGAAAAGAAATCTGGCCGAGGCCGTGTTTGTAAACGTATGTTTAAAACAGTCAGAAATTCAACAGGTGATGTTTCCCCCATACACACACTTCTTCCTGTCGTGACTACAGTGCTGTGGCGAGAGCTGCACCGGTTGAATGTCCAGCTTCCCGCCTGGCAGTGAAAGGCACAATGTTTTTAATAAGTTGTGAGCCACCTCAGGAAAGTTAAAACTAGTCTCAAGGGTGCCCTATGAATGCTGAAATAAATAAATACAGAAAAATGTGGTCCCTGACATACGTCTGGACTCAGTTCAGTTAGCAAACTCCTGCCAAATCTTAAATTTGATCTCCTAAATCAGGGTGTGGGGTGTGGGACCTTTCCCAGCCTGAGGGCCACCTTCCTCTTCCGGGCAACCTTCTGAGGGCCGCAAGCCAGTGGTGGGCGGAGCCAGAGGCAAACGTGGGTGGAGCAATGGGTTTAAATTTTCTCTTTATGCAGTAGGCTTATTTCTATGTGCACTCATACACCCCTATCTCTATCCCCCATCCAAACAAGGAGGAGGCACCATCATAGCTCAAGGACACATCTCAGCGAGGCAAAAATGGAGAGTGCAAAGCACAGCTAGTAAGGGGTGAGGCCGAGGGAGAGTTTTAAGGGCCGGACAGAGAGGCCTAGAGGGCCACATTTGACCCAAACGCCAGAGATTGCCCACTGCTGACATAAAGTCAGGACTGTTAATTTTCCACTTGAATCCCAAATATGCTTCCTTCTTAGGGACTCTGCTTGAACGCTGGGACTGTGTGCACTTGTGCCTTGGGCGCCCCCTTCAGGCAGTGAACGGAACAGAGGCGCATGCAACACCAGCTGCTGTGACTGGCCGGCAGGAGAAAGCTTCCTGATTGGCCAGACCCGATATAAAAATCCTCAACGTGCAATATCAGCCGCTATGGTTTCCCCCTCCCCCCCCCCATTTGCAATGAGATATTTTCAAATGGGAGCCATGCAAGGTTATTTGCTCAGCTGGAGGGTTGGGGAACTCAGTCCAAAAGTGATGAAAATTATGATCCAGACAGCCTCCCAATTTCAGCAAGCTGTCAAACCCCAGCCTTGGCTGATCCCGAGCGATTCGTCTCTCCGAGCCGAGCTGCAAGTGTGTGTGTGTAGACTCCTGATTGAATCTGACACTCCCTTAAACGTGCAATCGGTTGCTATTTGTGCTTGCGTTTAATCCCAACGTTGCACTGACAGTAATGAGCACCTCGTAATTCCAGTAAGGAAATTAATGGTGTCAGGCTCACCATTTGGCAATTTATTGTTCTGAGAGTTGGAGAGACAGGGAGGGAGGGGGCAGGAATTCAGCGTCTCGGGTGACGGCGGGGGTGACCAGGACAAAGTGTGTGTGTAGGGAAAGCCCCACATCTCTTCCAAAAGAATAGAGGAGTCTACTTGGGATCTGAGTATCCTTGTGGCTAAATTGTAAAAAAAAAAAAAAAGATCAGGCCTCTCCAGTGATTTGTGAGGACTTCTTTATGAAATGGGTCCATGGTAACTGGCCTCTTAATAGCAAAGTAGCCTCCATAACAAATATGGATTGCGCCCACGAAAACACTGTGCTACAGACCAGCCACTAGAGGGAGACACAGCACAGAAGGTTACCTGAGGAGCTGATCCAGGCTCCGTCTGCACTTTTAAAGTGCTGTTAGTGCCATTTAAATGGTCATGGCTTTTCCCCCCCCCAAAGAATCCTGGGAGCCAGTGGCTCTGATATCAGTGGGGCACTGAATCCGCTCCGGGTTGCAGTCCAGACTTTCAAGGAGCTGTCCGCGCAACTGAAACCTATTCCTGACATAGGTTCAATGGACTAACACCTGGAGTAGATTCACTGCCCCACTGACATCGGAGCCACTAGGCGCCACTGCTGGGAGCTGTAGTTTGTTAAGGGTGATGAGAGTTCTTAGGAGATTCCCCACCCCCACCCATTCCCCTTGCAGAGTTGCAACTGCCAGAGTGGATTAACAATCAGTCCCTCTTCCAAGGTTACTCTGAGATTTGTAGGTCTGCAGAGGGTATAAGGGGTCTCCAAACAACTCTCAGCACCCTTTTTACAAACTACAGTTCCCAGGATTCTTTGGGGAAAGCCACACCTGTTTAAAGTGGCATAATCGTGCTTTAAATGTATAGTGCAGATAGGGCTGGAGACTGGAGATGGCCAACAGTTGTTAAGAGCTGGGGGTACCTAGAGAAAAGGTTTTGCTTCCTATTATTTATTTATTATTTAGAGATTTAAAAACAAAAAAAACTAATCCCACTCTTCGGCCAAAAATAGCTCCCAGTGTGGCTTACGAATCACTAAAGAATAATTTTAGCTGGACTACCATTCCCATCATCCCTGATCCCTGACCATGCTGGCTGGGGCTGATGGGAGATGGAATCCAAGACTATCTGGAGAGCCACTTAAGAGACTCTTCTGGTATTAAGCGGTATATTTACATTGGAAACAAACAAACAAACATGCTATTAATTCAGTACACCGACTCTGCAGGCCAATTTGGTTCAAGCTATTGAAAGCTGCAGAGCCTTCAAGGCTTGCTTGGAAACATCAAGGGATGGAGGTAGCCTGATCTCCTGGAGAAGCGAGTGCCATAAGGGTGGGCCCACCACCAAGCAAGGCCCTGTTCCATCTGCTCACCCTAACCTGTCTTCACAAGCAGGGCCTCTGAAATGAACCACAAGGTCAGGGCAGGTTCATATAGGTTCAAGCAGTCTTTCAAGTAACCTGGTCCCAAACCCTTCATTTTTAAGGCTTTAAAAGGGTCTGAGCCCAGCACCTTAAGCAATTGGGACAATATAGGTATGCCACCCACCGGGCACCGACTAGTAACGATGTAACTATATTTTATACCAATGGAAGTGCCCAAATCCAAACCCTTTGTAAAGGCAGGATTTATTGATTGATTTAAAGGATTTTTATCATGTTCTTCAGCCAAAAAAGCACCCAGGGAGGCTTACAGATCACTCATGAGAGAGAGAGAAATAGACAGTCCCAGCTCTCAACTTACAATCTTCAAAAGGCATGACACAAAAGGAAAACAGGTCAGGAGGGAGGAGGAAATAAGCAAACTCTGGTCAGGGGAAACTAGGGGCAAGCTGAGTCATTTTCCTCTACTCGCAGATAGATAAAACAGAAGACAAGTCCCTGGAGGAGCGCGGCCGGATCCTCATCTCCCTCAAATACAGCTCCCCAAAGCAAGCACTCCTGGTGGGCATCATCCGGTGCGCACACCTGGCCGCAATGGACGCCAACGGCTACTCGGACCCCTATGTGAAAACGTGAGTTTCCCCCGTGCCGTTTTGAGTGGTCGGGTGACTTTTCACCGGGTGAGGTCCAGAATACCTGCTTTGCAGACCTTCAGTCTGTAACAGCAGTGGGCACCCTCCAGTCCACAGGACTCCCCCTGATAATACATGAGCATATTCACCTCTTTTGTTGAGAGGCAACGGTGCCGTGGAAAGGCAGCACTTTAGCGCAGACGTCCGGGGGGAGCCTCGACAGCGGGAGCAGGAAGGTCTCCAAACTCAATAGGGCTGTGTTATTGATTTTTAAAATAAAACAAGTAATAACCATTATCAAAATAAAAGGAAGGCCACCATAAAGCCCTTAAGTCCAGAATCTATAATTGTGTCTCTCCATTTCAGTTCATAGACCAGCTATGGGGATCCTTTGGCCTTCAAGTTGTGGCTGAACTACAACTCCCATCAGCCCAGCAAACCTGGCCTACGGGCAGAAATGATGGGAGTTATATTTATAGAAGGTTACCCTCCCCTGCATTAGACTATATCTTTTAATGTGGTGTAGTGGTTAGCGTGTTGGTCTAGGACCAAGAAGACCTGGGTCCAAATCCCCGCTGAACCATGAAGCTCTCACTGGGTGACCTTGGGCCAGCCACCGTCTCTCAGCTTCAACCTACCTCGCAAGGTTGTCGTGAGGATAAAATGGGGAGGCGGGGAAGAACCATGTGTGTGGTTTTAAACTCCTTGGACACAAATGTATTAAATCAATAAAACAAATGAGTGAATAAATAAAATTGTCCGCTCCCCCCCCTTCCCGGCCCCAACATACCTGCTGTGCCTGCTGTTGTCTTCAGAACCTGGCACTTGTCAGCCCACCGGGGGAGAAACAATCAGCTGCCGCAGAGCTGCGAACACCCACTGCATGAAGTCCTCAAGCTCATTGCTATTCTGAGCCAGGCTCCAGCCATTATACAGAATCTCAGATGATGAATCTCTTGGAAGTATTTTTTTCCCCAAAAACCTCCCCGGATAGGTGTTACAAATGCACGCGTACAGGAAACCACACTCCAGCGTGTTCATTCAGGTAGCTTGACATGACAGGAGGGAAGAGAGAGGGAGTCTTTGGAGAAGGAGGCATGAACTGGACACGAGAAAAGAAGAATGGGGGGGGGATAGGATAGCGCCCTTCAAGTCCTTGAAAGGTTGTCCCACAGAGGAGGGCCAGGATCTCTTCTCAATCGTCCTAGAGTGCAGGACACAGAATAATGGGCTCAAGTTGCAGGAAGCCAGATTTTGTCTGAACATCAGGAAAAATGAGAGTTTAGTATTGTGAGCCCAGTTTCGTGGGATTCCCTTCCTGCTGAGATCAGATGGGCCACTCCCTGTTGAACTTCCGGCACTTAGCAGAACCAGCCCTAGACTAGCTGCCAGCAAATGGTGCCCTGGGTGAGCCATGTGATCGGTGCCACCACCACCCCAAACTCCAACGGCACATCGAGGCTGAGGTTTTTGGCAAACTGGGAAACATTTTGCCCCTATATTCCATTTGTTTTAAAACAGCACTGTATTTATATTAAACAGAGGCATACTTGTTTGTCTGTCCATCCACTTGTCCAAACAATGTTTCTGAGATCAGATAAAATAGACACACGAAATTTTCAGAATAGATTTGTACACAACAGCCAGATTACATTTCCATCCAATTTCAAATAAAAATGCATTAATATGTTAATTATAATTATTATTACAAATCCAAAACCACCCATTATGCTGTCCTGCTTAAACTGTCGTTACCACCACATGCAATACAGAAAAAACTAAGGAAACTATTTAGTGAATTTTAACCTGCAACGATAAAATACTCCAAATCAAAAACACTCTGTGGCCTTAAAACATGACTTTCCTTACTTTAAGTTTGAAAAATCAGTCACTTGTATCCAATTTTGCAGCTATTTCACGTTCTATTGACATTGTGGCACGTCCAACAAGTCTCTCTTGCATCCTTGTTGAACACAGATATGTGTTTTCCAATTTTAACTTTGCAAAACTACGTTCCCCACCAGCTATGGAAACTGGCAAAGTAACAAGAACCCATAGAGGTATAAATATGTTTGGAAACTGCCTGAGAGTTTATTTTCACAAGCACACTTCATTACATCTTCAATGTTTATCAACCACCTCTCTTCAAGGCACACTGTTACAAAGGGAGTGACTTAGTCACAAGGTGGCTGGCTGGTTGAGCTCTACGTACGCCTTTTCAACAGTAAAAGCAATAATTATGTTCATAAATATGTATGGGGTGTCCACCTTTTTGGAAAGGGCTACCCTGGAGGGTGGGTGTGAACAATCCCAATATTTATTACTGCAAACAAAACATTCATTTCACCAAAGGCCTAAAGACAAGCAACTTGCCCAAGAACTTGCCGTCCTGGGCTCCTACTGGGAGAAAGAGCAAGATATAAATCTAACAAGCAAACGAATGAAAAGAACTTTAGTGAAAGGGTGAGGCACCCCCAAACACAAAGCCACTCCTTTGAACCCACACAACATAACACCCATTTCACAGAAAGCAAGTCGTTTCCCGAAACCCCTCTAAATAAAATGCACCACCTCTCATTCGCTCACGTGCACCCCGTTTCCCTCCCACACAGGCCCTGGGCCCCCCATTTTTTCCTTCCTCCCCTGGCCTAGACCCTCCTTTTTCAGTTTCCCCCCTTACCTCTCCTTCTCCCACTGAGGCAAACAGCAAGTGCTCTCTGACTCACTCATCTCCTGAGACCCCAGATGCAACTTGAGAGTGTCCAGTTAGAACTACTCTCTCTCTCCTCTCTGCTGGTCCTGTCCAATCAGAGCCATTCTCTCAGTTCTAATTAGTGTTCTCATTGGAGAAGGCCAGGGACAGCCGTGGCTGGTTCTGTGGCCAAGGATAATGGCAGGGAGCCTCAGGAAAAGTGTGCCAGTGCAGAGTTCAGAAAAGCTGGGGGGCATCCCAGTCTATGGGCTCATCCGAACGGAGCGGGATAATCTTTTCATATCTGCTTTGTCATCTGACAGTCCCCACTCACCTGTTTGTTTGCTGTTTCCCGATGTAAAGAACCCACTTTTTTTGCGCCCACACATGCAGCGGGAGGACCCCCACATTCTTTTCGCTTTTTCCCAGCTCCACCTCCGATACAACCCACTACCAGCCAATTGGTGCGCAAAAGCTGACATGTGCTCCTCCGCCCATTCACCTATAATCAGCAGCACACATGCGCTTGAACACAAGAGCGTGAAAGTTTGAATTTCCTGTGTCAGTAATGGAGTTCCTTGCCGCTCGCCACTCTTGTATTTTCGATATTACGCAAAAACGAATGTATGTGTTTTTGCTGAGCTTTTCTACAGTGCAGCGCTTGGCTGCGGCTCCCAGCTCCTCCCCAGGAATGCTGCCCCCGAGGGAAGCAAGCAGCACCCCCCCATGGGTGGCCGCTCGTGGCTCGGGCAGGGCATGCAGGCAAAGAGCTCCATGCACTGCTGTGGAAAGCCTGAGAGATCCAGGCAATTCTGCGAGGTATTGGGGGGGGGGTTAGAGAGAGAATGGGGCAAGCCATCGTCATGTCGACTTTGTGTGGGGTTAACCTGCTGAGTTTTAAAAGGGATTTTTTTAAAAAAAAAAATCTCCTCTCTGAAATTGACAAGAGAGCAGGGGACAGGCTAGTCAGTTTCAAGCGAGGGCGCCTCAAAGCATCATTGCAGATGATGAGGGCGCCCTAGTTACACAACTCTCTCCCCCCACCCATAAATCCATATTAAAATTGCAGAAAAGAGCCCCGCACAGGCTTTGCGGTGTTCCCACTGATAAAAGAAATGTGCAAACCGCTTATATGCCAATAATACCTATATTTCTGTTAGTTTGTATTTGCGATATTTCGCAAAATGAACTGTATGCATTTCCACCTTTATGCATATTAACGTTTCTGGAGATACATATGGCTGGCAATTCCACTTATTTCTCCAGAAACACAGTGCGATGCTCTAGCAAACCACTTACAGGAATAACCCGCTATATGGACCTTCACTTAAGGTACACAAATCAGCTGTGAGGCGCGATCGCAATCAGCTGTGAGGCACAGCAGCGCAGCAGCAGAGGCTTTAGCGCGGGGCTTTGAGGCTCTGCATGAAGGAGAGGTAAAAATAGTTTTCAAAGGTAGTGCTTCACTTTAAGGACATTTTCAGTTTACGTACTCTGGTCCCATTGAGTACGTTAATGCGAGGTATTCCTGTTCCAATATTTCCTGTATCTGCGCAGTAGAAGT
Organism: Rhineura floridana; assembly: GCF_030035675.1. Lineage (NCBI taxonomy): Eukaryota > Metazoa > Chordata > Lepidosauria > Squamata > Rhineuridae > Rhineura > Rhineura floridana. Next base: position 16,847,506 of record NC_084500.1, on the reverse strand, counting down.
TGCAGAGCCCCCCCCCCAACACTGCACCAACACTGGACCATTGCTCTGATTGGTTCCCTTTTCCCGGGCTTTCCCCAGACATTCGCGCACATGCGCAAAAGTGGAAATATGTGATTGGCTGGAAATGAGGGAAGGAAATGCCCAAGAACTGCCCACAGCTGTAAAGTATTGCATCCGAGCGGCTGAAGGCACAGCGGATGATTCCCGATTTAAAAAAGCAAATCGCATTTTTCGCGGTTATGGCAAAGCGGATTTAAACGCGCGAAAATGCACAAAAGCACGCAAGGTCATCTGGACGACCGAAAAATAATGAGAACACAAAGCTATCATGTCACACATTATACAGTCGTCTGGATGAGCCCTATGAGGGAGCAGAGATCCAAGGAACTCCATTCTGGTGGGCCTCTGTGAGCACACCGCTGCTTTGAGGCTCTGCAATGGAGGGCCCTGTGCCTGTAGTGTGTGTGGGGCCTAGGTGCAGCCTTGCAGTCCCCAGATGCAGCTGGACTACAATTCTCATCATTCCTGACCACTGGCCATGCTGGCTGGGGCTGATGGGAGTTGTAGTCCAGCAACATCTGCAGACCCAAAGGTTGAGGAAGGCTGGTCCAGTGGTTACAGTGTGGCAATCCAGGTTTGAGTCCCCACTCGGCCATCAAGCTCCCTGGGTGACTTTGGGCCAACCACTGGCTCTTGGCCTAACCTACCTCACAGGTTGTTGTGAGGATAAAATGAAGAGGGAGGAGGGAGGCTTTCCAACCCTGGAGGCATTCAAGAGGCAGCTGGGTAGCCACCTGTCAGGGATGCTTTCAGTTGGATTCCAGCATTGAGCAGGGGGTTGGACTGGATGGCCTTAAAGGGCCCTTCCAACACTACCATCCTATGATTCTATGATGATGGTGATGATTTGGTATCCAGCGTACTTTGTTTGCACAAGGGTTTATGTTTGCACAATGCAATTCCCCCCTCCTCCCACTGTGCTCTCCCCAAATCTGTGCTCTGGAGGGTTGAGAGAACTGTGGAATCCTCCACAGAAAGAGGATTGTGAGGAGGAAAGTTTAGTGGCACAAGTGGCCCAGGTATGGTCTGAAGGCACATGAGGCCACCACCTTGCTGAAGCTAAGCAGGCCTGGGTCTGGTCAGTGCCTGGATGAGAGACTGCCTGGGAACCACATGAATGCCACCTTCGGTTTCTCTGATGAAAGAAAGGCTGGGTATAAATGTTAGAAATAAAACAGATAAATCAAGTGTAAATCTGTGCACTAACGGAATCCTTTGGATACAATCCATTGCTATTACATTTATATCCCACCTTTCCTCTAAAGAGCTTCATGGTGGCCATTTTCTCCTCACAACAACCCTGTGAGGTAGGTTCCTACTGGGAGGAAGGGTGGGATTAAATCTAATAAATAATAGTAATAAATAATAATTGGTTAGGCCAAGAGAAGATGACTAGCCCAAGGTCATCTGTTGAGCTTCATGTTTAAGTGGGGACTTGAACCCATGTCTCCCAGGTCCTAGTCGGACAAGTCTGCAATACGTGAACTGAAATGCACCTGTCCTTCAAAATCCGCACATCTCTGAATTGTGAGAGGCAGTTCTGCAAGCAAATATTGCATACCAACATGTTTATATTAGGAGAAAGCATGCCTAAAAATTCATATATGAGCGGATATACAAAAAAGCATTCTTTTGGGGGAATTGCTTGCAAAGATGTGTAGATTGGAAGAAATTAGCAGTAAAATTTTGATGGATTTTGATGAGGATTTTGTTGTTAAAAAATGCAAACTGGTGCGGCAATGTGGAGAACTGAACCTAAGACTGAAAAAAGTGAGAAATCAAAATCAACAGGTCCATCCATTCACACATTGTGGAGAGACTAGTGGCCCCCATGTCCTTGAGGCCGTAAATCCACTCCAAGTTTTAGTGCAAACTTTTGTGGAGCTGCCCAAGGTGCTGAACCCAGTTTGGGAATATGTTTCAGGCCCTCGGACAGCTCCTTGAAAGATTGCACCAAAACCCAGAGCAGATTCACTCGAGGGTCTCAACGGCAAACACACCAATGATTCTTGAAGGGTGTGTCAAAAGAACTCACTATCATTACACACTAGAATTATGTGTGGCACCGTAAGATTTTTAAAATATATATATATATTATAACACACCATTTAGGGCCAAACCCTCTCAAGGCAGCCTACATAAAAGAATAAAAACTGAAATTCCAGCAAAACAGAATCACAGACAGACAGCCGTTAAAACATTCTGAACAGTGTGGTAAAGTTAGGTAATGTTGTTCTCTGGCTCGGAATCAAAAGAGTTGCCTTGAGCACCAGGAGTGTCTATATTTGCAATATAAGAATAGTTTATGTTATATCTGGTTTATTGAAAGTTGCTTTATTTAAAGATGTACAAGCAGAGCCTACAGGAAGCAAATGGGCACTCCTAGCAGCAGACAGCAAGGCTCGTGGCAGATTCTCAACACCTCTTCCCTTTTCAACTCAAGCGGGAAATTGCCAGTGTGTGCTTGGTCTCTCTCAAAATTCAAAACCATTCCTCCCATGCAAGTCACTGAGCCCGCTCCTGCAAGCCAATTGCCTATTCAAGGGACCCTCTGAGGCATTCATTTATTTCACTGTTTTAGGGGGAGATACTGTATATAGGCCATATATCTATATCGATAGATAGACAGACAGACAGAAGCATGGACGCACGCACACATGCCACCTTTCAATGTATATATTAAAGCAGAAATGGGAAATTTCAGGCCAGGGGACTGAGTGCAGCCCTCCAGACCGTCTGTCTAGCCCTTGGAACTCTCTCCAGGCCCACCCCCCTTTCTCACTACCCCCTACATAGGCCTTACCTGTCACTGGCCCTTCTTCACTCCTTACTTAAAAGTTTTTGCCTGGCTGGGATGTGTCTCGAACTCTGATTATGCATCTTGCTAGCTTGCACGGAGATAGGCATGTGTGTGCGGTACCCTCTTAATTTGGGGTGTCAGGGATGTGCCCTACTGTGCCAAGGTAAGGGTCATAGCCATTGCCCCTCCCACCTTTGCCTCTGGCCCCTCCCACCAGAAGCATGTGGCTCCCAGAAGCTTACCCATGAAGAAGCGTGGCCCTTGGCCTGACAACGATTCCTCACCCCTGTGTTAAAGACAGGAGACTGTCTTTAAAACACACACACACGGATAAAGCAAAATAAAAAACCAACAGAGGAGTAAATAAACTGCACGAACCCAGTAATAAAGCCGCTGTAGCAGCATGAAACAAAATAATAGCAGCCATCAAGCACCGATCATGTTAAAAAAAAATGTCCAAAACAGCCATAAAATTGCAACGCAGTTGATTAGTCAGAAGCTCCAGAGAAATGGACTCCTTGACCCGGGCACCTCAAATGAAGCCTGCCGTTCTCCACTCGCTTCCCCGGGGAGTCAGCCCTGTGGAACGCAGACAGATTTGATTCCCAGCAGATAAATATTATTTTAAAATACAGAATCATAACCATTTTTTTTAAAAAAACAGAAGTTAAACAAAAAAAGAACCTTGCATCCTCCAGGTCAGGCTTCCCCAACCTGGTGCCTTCTGAGTATTGCTGGAATTCAGCTCCTGTTAGCCTCAGCCAGCATGGCCAACGGCTAGGAATGATGGGAGTTGTAGTCCAACAGCACCCTAAGAAAAAAAAACAGATGCCAGGAACGTAGAAAGCTGCCTTATAGGGAGTCAGAGACCCTCAGTCCATCTAGCTCAATATTGTCTGCACTGACTGGCAGAGGCTCTCCAGGTTTTCCGACAAGGAGTCCTCTCCCTGGAGATGCCACGGTGGACTGAACCTGGGACCTTCTGCATGCAGGGCAGATGTTCTGCCCCTGAGCCGGGGCCCTTCTCCAGAGACTAAAGCTGGACTCTTCTGCTCACAAAACATGCCCGCTGTGGCTGTGTCTCCTATGCGCGGCCAACGTAACGCTTCATTTTAGCTTTAACGTTGATCTCTTGCTGCTCTGCCAAAATCACCACTGTGGCTTGGAGTAAAATATGAAACTAGAACAAGCCCCCAAATCAAATAATCGAACCGAAAGTAATGAGCCACGGATTGATATGAACGATCAGAGAAGTCACAAGACAAATATTAATAGCGACACAAAACTAAGGAACTCCTGCAGATGCTTTTAAAATTTTTGGGGGGGGATTAAATAAATTGGGTGTTTAAAAGACAGCAGGAATTATTTTTTAAAACCAACTAACGTAACTCAGTGGGTAGAGCAAGCAGGGACAAAACAGCAACTCCAGGTAGGGCTGGAGAAAAGACTCCCTGCCCGAAACCCTGCCGTGCCACTGCCAGTCAGTGTAGACAATACTGAGCTAGATGGACCCGAAGGCTCTGCTTCAGTATAAAGAGTGCCAAGGGCCAGTTAGAGCCTTGGAGGGGCCGCATTTGGCTCCTGGGGCCTGAGGTTCCAAATCTCTGATCTATGGCTTTATTCCCCATATTATTTGAGGCTGCCAAAGAGGAAAAATGTCCCTGAGAGGCAGCAAGTTGGAAAATATTATTAACAGATCTGCAAAAACCAACAACCAAAGCTGGATGCAGAAGGCACAATTTAGTCAATGGTGCATGTGATGCCAGCTGAGGATTTGGATCTGTGTGATCCTGTGCTTTGAACTGTGGAGGCTGGTCCATTGGAGCAGATGGGGCACTGCCCCCCAACCTCAGCCAACTCCTGCCTGCCTGCCTTCTTACTCGCAAGCAGGAGTGTAGTGGCAAATTCAGAAGTGCAGGGTCCCTTCATGGTACTCACACCACGCCCCCTCACAGCCACACCCCCTTTTCCACTTTCCCTCGTTTCTCTTGCTCTCCGTGTCATCTCCGAGTCCCCAATGAACTGCAACAGACATCCCTAGGAGCCCGTCAGCATGAAAGGGGAGGCTGGGTGTTAGCTACTGAGAAGAGTCTTCTCAGGGGCTGACTCACCTCCTGTCACTCTGATTGGCTCCAATGAGCACGAAAGGACAAGAACTCTTCTCTGTAGCTAACGCAGTCCCTTTTCATGCTGATTGGCTCATACATAGGGACCTGGCTGCTCCCCCAAAAGTAAGGGGTCTATGACCCTCCACAGCTCCGGATGACTACACACCTCCTTACAACCAGTTCAGGGAGTAGCCCTGGCTCTCAGTTTTCTCGGGGCAGAGGATAAGGGTGGGGACAAAACCAGAATTAGCTGGCTCTACCTGTCATTGGGTCTGGCCCCACCAGTCCCAGTGGGCACCAGCCACCACTGGCTTCGAACATGATGCGCCTGTGGGAGGAACATGGAAGCAATGTGAAGCAATGAGCCTGACGTGCATGGAGAAACATCCAGGGATGTGGAAATCTTGATGCATGATAGGAGGCAAAAGTTAATATTCCTACAGAAGAGACAGTTCTCTTTGATTTCCTGTGTCCCTAAGGACAAGTGCTTATATATGCTAAGGCAGGTCCTGGGCTTCTCTCACGCCCCTTGGCCACTATCACCAGAGAAGAGAACTGCTTGCCTGCCTTCCCTCTCAATTACCATCCTCTACCTCTGCCGCAAAACTTTAAGGCCGTAGCAGTCCTATTGTTTCCCGCCCCCCACTATAATATTGCAAAAATCAGACCTTTTTGTCTGTCTCCTCGCAAAGACATTAGTTTGTGCTTTAGTTATTTCTCACCTTGACTATTGCAACCTTCTTCTGCCTTGCCACGGACTCGTGTCAGTCTGTTGGTTTCCGTTCAGTGCTCCCCCGTTGGGCCAAATCAATGACCTTGGCAGGGGAACGCTGAACGGAAACCAAAGACTCCGCTTTTGAAGTCCTTGCACTGGCTCCTGATTTATTTCACGATTCGGATTTCCACTCCTCAAGCTACCTGGCCTTCTGACCTGTCCCAGGGTTGTTTGCTGTTTAGCTCAACTTTGGCCATTTTCTCTTGCTGCTCCAGATTCCTGGGATTGTCTCCCGGAGCACTTGCGGACTGCTCCCTCCGTTCCGAGTTTTTAAGACTTATTTAAAAACTTTCATTTCCCCCCCCCCCAAAGCTTTGGAATTTCGGCTTATGTTTTTTATTTTTTAGAATTTGTATACCTAGAGCATGTGTTTTTGGAGTCTCGCTTTATCCTCTTGTTTTATTTTATTTAGGTTGCACACCGTATTGAGCAGAGACTTGTTTTTACTGTTTATTTTATGTACAGCACCATGTGCATCTGATGGTGCTATAGAAATAAATAAATAATAATAATAACAATAATTTCAGCAGACTGCAGCAGCAGGAGAATTACATATCAGGGCCCATTCCATCAGCTCTGCCAAGAAATCAGCACCATTGGGTCCTCCTGTCCCTAATATTTTTCTATAACCGCTGCTCATTATAAGAGAAATGCTGTGTTCACTTTAAGAACTGGTGCCTGTGTTTGCTTTTTTTCCCCCTCCTCCCTCCTCCCCCCCTTTTCCTTTTGTGTTGTGTCTTTTATACCATTAAACCTGCTGAGGGCACGGGCCGTCGTGTACGGAAGCCGCTCTGGGAGCCTTAAATAAGTAAAATACATCACGGAATGGGCATTACCCTGGGGAAGGAGGTGAAGAGTGTCTCGCTCTCTGTTTGGCACAACTTTCCTTGCTTTCAGCAGGTGCCCTGGGCTGGCCTTTAAAGAGCTTTGCACTCCATGCGCGGCTGCCTGCTTTGTGTTTCACTGGAGACAATGGAAAGGTGGGTGGGTGGAAGAGAAGAGCAGAAGGCGAGGGTGCTTCTGACAAAGAGAGAAGGCTCTAGAAAGAACGGAAGGGGAACAGATTGCTGGCAACGAAAAAGCAAAGGGAGCTGAATCACGCCAGTTGTTTGCCATGGACAAGATGGGGGTGGACGTTTTTGCCGGGAAAAAACCGCAACAGCCTCGGAGAGCATCTCGGTTCAGAGTAGCAATTGCATCCTTACGCTCTCCAGGAAAACAAAGCACCCATTTGCCAGCCCTGGGCCAGGATCTCATCTCTGGAACAGTTGCCTTACGAACACCACGGTGACAATAAAAACCACCCATCCTTGCATACAGAAGGCCACAGAAGGCAGTAAGCCACAAAATCTGTTCACTGGACTGCTTTCAGAGCCAAGGTGAGGGTGGAGGACAAGGGTAGGGAGCTTTCTTCAGCCCAAGGGCCGCTTCCCCTTGTGGACAACCTTTTGGGGGCTGCATGCCAATGATGGGCGTGGCCATCGCAAAAATGGACGAGGCATCGAGATGATATCACTTTTCTCTTTGTACATTAGGCGACATTCCAACCATACCAAAGTCAGGTCCACACAGATCTCTATAAAAGCAAGCGAGAGGCATTATCACAAGTCAAGGGCACATTCCAGCCCTGCAAAATCCCTCCAGGAGTGGGGCGGAGCAAGGCTGGGCCATGCGGAGAGTCCTGGGGGCCAGGCAGTAAGCCCCGGAGGCCCCTGGGCCTGAGATACTCCACCTCTGGTGCAGACAGCTGCATTTGGGTCTGCAAGGGAAATTTTGTGAGTCAGTTCTCGGATCATTTGAGGCAGAGATGAGAGGAGGCATCCGAAATAACAGCAGGAAGGCAGTCCTGCTTTGTTGACCAATCGTTAACAGGAAGCCAGGCTGCTGGTATTTATTCTTGGCCTGGCCAATCCAAAGGCTTCATGCTGCCCCCCAATTGCAGAAGCCGATGCTGCACATTTGCAGTTCCCTTCTCAGCCTGAAGACGGTGCAATGATGCCTGAGCAGTGCACACAGACCACAGTAACTCACCGGGTTAGACCCCATTCCTGGGACCCACTGTATGCTGATCAGGTTTATTATTTAGAGATATTCCCTCAGTGTTGCTAATTTGAGGGCTTGCCACTGCGCAGAAGGTCCCCAACAGTGGCGGGTGGCAGCTCCGTGTCAGTGGGGCCGTGGAATCCGCTCTCAGTTTTAGTCCGAACTTTCAAGGACCTATCCAAGGTGCTGAAGCTGGTCCCCAGTTCACACTGAGTCTTGACTGAGGCTGAGCCAGAAATTATTGCTTGAGCTCTCCCCCAACCCTGTCCAGCTAAAGCAGTTGAGGAAATTTGGGAGCCATGAAATTAGGCAAGAGGGAGATTTCAGAGTGGATTATTTTGCTGGAGCAATGACAAGGGGGTGCCTCTTGTCAGTGTTAAATGGGCAGGCACCCTCCCCCAAATGCCTGGGTTGTTGAGAAGTGTGGAGGACCTGTGGCTCTCTGACGTTGTTGGACTCCATCTCCCGTGAGCCAGCAGGGCCAATAGATGGACTGATGGGAGTGGTAGTCCAGTGATATCTGAAGGGCCATAGGTCCCTCCTCCTTCCTGATCTAAGAAGCAGCATTGCCGACTGCATGCAAAAAATGGAAGAATGCCTCTATGCAGAAGAGGCATTCCGTTATGAGTTTGGGGAATGCCACCTCTTGTAACTCTGGGGCATTCTTGGGTAGGCGTGTGTGGCAAAGAATGGTGACCTCTACTGGGGGTGGGTGGAATAACAACCAACTGAACTTCAGTGTGAATAACTTTTTTTGGATCCTTTCGTTGCTTGTTTTCTCTCCTTCTTTCTCTCTTTGGCACTCCTTCCTCTTTTCCCTTCTGTTTGCCCTGCCTTACCAAAATTAATTGATCTCATTAAGATATGCAAATGAGGCAATGGCAGCTGCCGATTGCAATTCCTGATGAGTGTCATTTTCTCCCTCCTTGCCCCTCCCACGACGGCCGCCACTTCAGTTCTTCTTCAGGGACTGCATTTACAGAGCAGTGTTCATGTGCCAAACTTGTGTCAGGTAATCATAGCATTATAGAGTTAGAAGGGGTCCCAAGAGGTCATCTAGCCCAACTCCATACTCTTGTGGATTAGGGCTGAATGGAATCCTCATGAACTTACTGGGACTGTGGTGAGCTATTTAGGAGGACAGCTTCATATGGCCTTCCCAGAGGCCACTGCTGGAATCAGGATGGTGATATATTTCAGAATTTATTTATTGACCTTTTATCCCACCCCTCTTCTAAGGCAGAGTGGGGAATCTGTGACCTGAGGGCCAAATGCGGCCCTCCAGGCCTCCCTGCCCAGTACTCAGGGCTCTCCCCAGGCCATCTCCCTCTCCACAGGACACGCCCCTCACTGGCTTTCCTTGGCACCCTCCTTAACTTTTTCTTTCTTTCTTTTGGCCTCGCTGAAAATATGCTCTTGAACTCTGATCATGCCTCTTGCTTGTCTGGACAGAAGACAGAGAGGGGTGGCATGTGAGTGTGTGTGGAAATGGGCTTGCTGTACAAAAGTAACATTTCTGTCAATTGCTTTGCCCACTTTCACCTCTGGCCCCGCCCATCCCTGCCATGTGGCCCTCAGAAAGTTGTCAGGAAGGGAATGTGGCCCTCGAGCTGAAAAAGGCTCCCCCCCATTCCATAAGAAACTCAGACTCTCATATGATCCTTGCCATTCCTCCCCCTGCATTTTCTCCTCTCAATAACTCTGGGAGACAGGCTAGGCCGAGAGACAGTGACTAGCTTATTGCCTGCCTGCCCCCCCCACCCGTGTGCTTTGTAGGTGATTGGGGATTTGAACTCAGCTCTTGCCAGTCTAATGATTACCCTGCACCGACTCAGGATGGTGGATCGAACTGTGCTCATTATTACAAGCCCCTTTTTTCCAGCCCTGGGCTTCTGCAATCTATAAAGTCTGAGTCTCTGTAATTAGACTTATTCGTACCAAAAAAATAAATAAATCCGAAAGCATTTGCTTATCCTCTCACCTGAGCCGTTCTGCAAGAAGCAGTCCATCTGTTCCTCTGGTGTGGGTGACGGGTAATTATCTCCATGGCTGCTCTTAGGGAGCGGGGAGGAGGATGTGGTAATTAGATTTGGAATCTTTTCTGGGAAGCTGAGCTGAGTCACAGTTCAGAGTGGAAAGTGGTTGACTCAGCGGTTTGCTTCCACGTAAGTAACAGGTGCAGGGGTTGTGCTTGGAACCAAAGGCCAAACCAGGAGTTAGGACCAAAGGACAATCAAGGATACAGGAACACACCAGAGTTCAGCAAGGCTTTATTGCTCAAGCAAGGCTCAGCTGGAACAGAAAACCATCTTATAAGCTTTTTTCTCCAGGAGGATCCAGGGGCCACGATGGGTCTTTGGGTTGTCCCCTCAAGATTTTCTTGAACTCCTGCAAACCTCGGGGCTCCTCCCATCCCTGGGAATACCTCCCAGTAATGCTCCTTTGGTTACATAAGGAACGGCACGCACAAACTGAGCATAGGAAATAGAAGGAATGACAATAGACAGCAGAGAAAAATTGACCGCCTCTCTGTATCATTCATAACTGTATAAATGCCTGGTTGAAAGTGCAACCCATGCATTTATTTTTCTTTGTTGTAAATGAGTTCCCCCCCCCTTCCTCTTTCTTTATTCCCTTATTTCTTATATGTTAACTCGCTGGTTTGTTTTTTTCCTGATGCTACATGTTTGTCTAGTTATGTTTCATGTCAGCGTCAATGTTTTTGGAACAATATATGTGAGTTTTGTTGTTATGACTGGACTGTATAGTAAAGTTAATATAATTGGAAGAATTGTGATCTTGCTGTACACTGCTCTGATATTTTGTATAAGGAGCAGTCTATAAATAATTTTATCAATTATAACATTTATTATAACATTTTAATGTGTTGCCCTTGCAAGTCACTTGGAGACCTTTGGGTCACAAGCAACAAACAACCATTATTATTATTATTGTTGTTGTTGTTGTTGTTATTAGGATAATAGTAAAATTTGTTGTTATATTTTAAGGATAATAGTTGTTGCAATGATAATTTTTCTGACTGTTGATTGATTGCTGTTGTCATGCTTGCATAACTACCTCGCCAATTAAGGAGTTTCAACTGCCTTCCCTTGAAGGGAAGGTGTCACTGATCCCTTTGGCTTCCCAGAGATAACTCACCCGCCCCCTTTCATGTCCTTCTTAAGGGGCGATTCCACCTCACTATCAATATCCCGGCCAAGTTTCGTAAACCCTCCCTGCCTTGTCGGCCGCTGCAGCCACCTCCCTGGGAACGACCCTGTCACTCTCGCAAACCTAATCCTTGAGGAATTCCTTTTCATAAATAAATAAAAAGACCTGAAGGAGAGAGTCCAGTCTCATTAGCCAGCGGGGTCTAATTTACCCAGGAAGCGGCCTTATACAGAGTCAGACCACTGGCCTATCTCGTTTGGCATTACCTGGAGATGCTGGGGGTTGAACCTGGGGCCTTCTGCCTGCAAAGCAGATGCTCCCCCTCCCCCAAAGCTGGCCCATCTAGCACTGTATTGTCCACACTGACTGGCAGGGTCTCTCTACTGTTTCAGACAATATGGGATGGGCCAGAGAGAGAGGCCTGAAGGGCCACATCTGGCCCGTGAAGCTGAGATTCTGAACGCCTGCTTTGCAGATCTGCCCATACCCCACTGGCCCGAACTCCAACGGCCTTGGCCAAATGGCTGTAATTATTTCATGTTCTCTCCTTTGAAATTATCCAGGCTGCCCGGCGCACAGCAGACAGGCAGCCCTTTTCTGTACGCAAGACCTTTCCCACTTTGAAACTCCTAATTAGGTTTCACGGATGAAAAGGCATTATCCGTTCTCCTCCGTCCAGATCTTTGCCTTGTTAAGTGCCTCTCAGATCCATCTGCTCAGTCTCCAAAGTAACCTAATCGCCGCCCGCCCCCATTTGTAACTGCAGCACCTGGCCCTGCCGTTAGGCGAGGTGGAGCAAATGACGCTTCGGAGACAGCACAATTTGGAGGGTTGTGCAAGAGATGGTAGCAAATGTTTCAGCTGTTTTGTTCAGAATTGCTAATCGTAGGGGTTAGTCATCATCAGGGGTGTAGTCGTGCAGGATCCCGGGGGGTCTTAGACACTTTACTTTTTTGGGAGCAGGGTCCCTATTTGTCCAGCATCCCACGATTCAATGAGCATGAAAGGGGAGTCTGTTAGCCGCTGAGAAGAGTCTTCTAACATGCTTCCTTGTCCTCTCCTGCTGATCGGAGCCAAGCAGAGTGAAAGGAGGTGAGACAAGCACCGAGAAGACTCTTCTCAGCAGCTAACACGCTTTCATGCGGATTAGCTCCTCGGAAGGTCTGTTGTTGTGGGAGAAGCCATTAACCAGGACCTAATTTCTCTCAACCCAGCAGCAAAAAAAAGGGGGGGGAGTGGCTGCGACCATCATGAAGGGACCCCGCCCTTCTGAATTTGCCACGACGCTACTGATGTTGACGTATGGTTTCACTTGCAGATACTTGAAACCGGATGAGGACAAAAAATCAAAGCATAAGACAGCAGTGAAGAAGAAAACGCTCAACCCTGAATTCAATGAGGTACGCCCGCTCCATTTTCAGTCAGACCAGCCATTCCCAACCAGTGTGCCTCCAGAAGTTGTTGGACCACAACTCCCATCAGCCTCAGCCATTGGCAATGCTGGCTGAGGCTGACGGGAGTTGTGGTCCAACAACATCTGGAGGCACACTGGTTGGGAAAGGCTGAGTCAGACCATTGGTCCATCTAGCTCAGTGTTATCTGCACTGGCTGGCAGCGGCTCTTCGGGGTTGCAGACAGGGAGTCCTCTCCCAGCCCTACCCGGAGGTGCTGCCGGGGATTGAACCTGGGACCTGCTGCATGCAAAGCAGATGTTCTACCCACTGAGCTCTGGCCCTTTCCCTGTAGGGATGCTGAGCTCTTACGTTACTGGTCAGCCCCTTACAATGGTCTCCGGCTGGTTAACTAGTCCTGGATTCTGACCAGCCAGCAAACTCCAGATGCAGCCAGGCTCCTTCCGTGAACTGCTACTAGCTCTAGCTCTAGACCAGAGCTTGGAAAAGTTACTTTTTTTGAACTACAACTCCCACCAGCCCAATCCAGTGGCCATGCTGGCTGGGGCTGATGGGAGTTGTAGTTCAAAAAAGTAACTTTTCCAAGCTCTGCTCTAGACATGACATCCCGGGGTCTTCCGGATGCCACCAGAGAGGTGAGGCACATGCAGCAGCTTCTGCCCACCTGCCATGAGGTTGTCCTCCAAGATTCACAAAAGGGGGCAATTTTTGTGGGACGTTGTAACAAGAACGTAGATCTAGAGTTCTGTCTTTTCCAGCTGAGGGGCCTGGTGCTACTTGGGATGGGTGAGTCTTTCCATTTTAGCGCCTCCCAGTTTCCCAGTCTTAAATTCCGTTCTCCACACTTCTACTGCTATTTGCAATTTAAAAAAGAAGTCAGCATTTTAAGGTGAATTTCTTAGAATAAACCAATTTGAATACACAGATTTGGCTATGGTCTGAAGGCAGATAAGGCCAGCTATCTGCTGAAGCTAAGCAGGGTCAGGTCTGGTCTAGTGCCTAGATGGGAGACCGCCAGGGAACTATATGTAAGCTGCCTTGGGTTTCATGAAAAGAAAGGCGGGGTATAATTGTAATAAGTAAATATCTTCGATTTCCCCTTCTTTAGTGCATTTTTAAATGTGATCTTCATTAACATACAAGTTTTGTACACACTTCCCCCCCCCTCCTATAAATGCATTTTTCTATATGCTGTTTGGTGGGGGAAATGCATCACAAAATTCAGAGCAGTGTGGCTGTTGAAGGATAGCCGTGTTTCAGTTTGTGTCCTGGTTCGAGAAGTGCCAATTAGGTCGTTTCTCATTAAAATGCAAAGCAAAGAGAATTCCACCCCGCTCTGTAATTGCTAGAGCAGATGGCTTGAGCTGGCACCTTGAGTGAAGCAGGCTGGCAAGGCTGCTCTACTGGACCAAGCCACAAACAAAATGCCAGCAATCCAGATATTCCTACCAGGGGTGGAGAACATCCGTAGTCCTCCAGTTGTTGCTAGACTACAACTCCCATCATCCCTGAGCACTGGCCATGCTGACTACGGCTGATGGGAGCTGGAGTCCATCACCATTTGTAGGGCCACAATCTCCCCACTCCTGGTTTCTACAATCCAGAGACTGCCTAATGCCAGCCAATCGCACACGCTCCTGTTGCACCTGCCCCTGTTCTTACCTGTGCCAGAAGGGGGTGCTGAAGCCTCAGCGCACACAGTCCTAAGCAGCTTGCTAGCCTCGACCCCAGCCACAAGCTGCGAGAGTGTGGCTGAAGCCCCTCTGTAGGAATAAATCTGTCCATTTTGTTCTCATTTTCCCAGTCTTAAATTTGGTTCCCCACATTTCTGCAGCAATTTGCAATTCTTTAAAATCATCATGAGAATTCTTCCGCATTTTAGTGCGAATTTCTCCTGACGAATACATTTGTATCTGCTGTTTTGGCTAATGTACACGTTCTTGCAAGCAATTTCTCCCAACGTAATGCATTTTTGTAGGTTATTTTCGCCAATATGTTCCTTTTTGTTTACACTTTCCCCTAATATATGCACATTTGTAAACATTGTTTGGTCAGAGAACCGCATCACAAAATTCAGATAAGTGCAAATTTCAACGGGTGGCAGTTTTTCAGTTCCCATATTATTAAGTGCAGATCTGATGAATTCAGCTTTAAATGTGAACTGAATTGAATTTCCCCTCCCACCTCTGCTCCTGACAAATAAATGTTGTAGATCAACATGGATGTACCCTTTGGCCAAAGCAGGCTGCTCATGTTTGGCCATGAATGTTGATAAATTGCCCGTGGAGGCTGCTTACTGGGGCAAACAGGACATTGCCTCACCAGCTTCCAATGTTTTTAAAGATTTTTTTTTTATAATCTTTATTAAGGAAAAAATTACAAACAATTAAAAAAAGAAAAGAAAAAACGTTTTACAAAGATACTTCTCTTACAGCTTATATATACAAATAACAAAAAGGCATTATTAATTATATATATCCATATGTAGCATATTATTGAAGACATAAACTCAGTTACATAGATAGATCAAACCAAAGAAAACTGTTTGTATGGATACTTATTCTATCAGGACAATAAGTAGCCATAGAATTTTAATTATTTTTTATAATCAAATGTATCAGGAGAATAAAGATGTTTTATTTTTAATATGTTTTTCAAAGATGTTTTTAGGGGTTTATTACTGTTGTTTGCCACCCTGGGCTCCCTTTGGGAGGGAGCGCAGGATTTGCATTTAATAATAAATGAATAAAAATCAATAAAAACTTCAATCTGCTTTTAGCCAGCCCCGGCCTGTCTACCTTCTTACTTGCAACCAGTGCAGAGGATAGCATCGCATATCAGCTTCCTTGTCCTTAGAGGGCGGGGACAAAGTTAGAATTAGTTAGCTCTGCTTGTCATTGGCCCTGGCTACACCTGTCATTGCCTCCGGCTCCGCCTACTGCCTTCCACCCCACCAATCCCGACTGGCAAGCCAACCACCTCTGAACATTGCAAACTCTCCCATGTGCCACCAAATTTCCACAAGTTTGCCACTCTGGTTCATCAAAGGATACTGGGCAATTGAGGGTAAAGGGTGGCATGTGTCCTGAATGCAATGTTATTCTTCCCCCACAGGAATTTTGCTACGAGATAAAGCATGGTGACTTGGCCAAGAAGACCTTAGAGGTGACAGTTTGGGATTATGACATCGGCAAGTCGAACGACTTTATCGGTGAGTTGGAGGCTCCCAAGAGAGACTGGCAAACCTTTGATAGTTTAATGTCAGGGCTCTGAACTGTTAAATGTCACCTGGATTCAGCATTTCCTTTACAAGGGATTGCCCAGATATATTCCCCTTAAATCTCTGCCCACTAGGGATTGGATAGCTCAGATGGTGTCAGTTTCAATTTCCAGTCCATGTCAATTTCACGTGTTTATTCATAAATCCTGACAATCCCCTCTGTCATTGAGGGGAAAAACACATCCATACAAAAATCCTTATTTAAATACTTACCTAAATACATATTTGATCACAAAATACGCATTTTTAAATATATATTTTATCAGAGCTTGGAAGATTGCTTTTAAAAAGTAATAAATTACAGTTACAATTACTTGACCAAAAAAGAAGTAATTACCGTTACAATTACGATTGCTCTGAAAGTAACTGATTACTTTTTCTCAAAAGTAATCACTACAGTTACATTTCAGTTGCTTTTTTAAAACGCCTACAAGGTGCTGGCCTTGGCTGCTGCACATCTAAGTAGCCTAAAACAATATTAAAAATAAACACACACACACAGGGGGTAGTAGAATATTTTTTGTTATCCATAAGATTAACGGAATGACATAACAGAATCTCACTGATACCCCAACACTTGAAATCAAATTTTACACTTGAAATGCTGCTTTTATAATACATTCTCACGATGCTGCTCACTCAGAACTCAATAAAACCACATATTAGTTGCTAATTAAGATTGTACATCCGGTCAACTTGAATGATGACTCACAAGTCCCCCCCCCTTTTTTTCCCCCATAGTAAATTGTGGCATACTTCACCTGTTTGGGCAATTTGTCCTAGAAGCTTACAGGCGGCAAATGAACTTTGGAGCCTTTGCCTTGTAAAAGAATCTAATGTGGTCTGATGACAGCAGGCCTTGTTCTTCCAAGAAAGACTTCAGGGTTCTGTTGCACATGGTGGGTCCTGCCACTGAGACGGGTTTTGGAACTAGATGTCTCTTTCAAGCTCCCAAATCCACCATTAGTACACTTCTATTAATCACTTCCTCTTTAACCCAATCATTAGCAGTAACTGATTGGGTTAAAGAGGAAGTGATTAATAGAAGTGTAGTAATGGTGGATTTGGGGGCTTGAAAGAGATATCTAGTTCAAAAACCCATCTCAGTGGCAGGACCCACCAGTCATTAGACTGTGCACTTTTTCCTGTAAGTTAAAATCACCCTTTTCCGTAGCAAGTAGGAGGGGCAGGGGGTGGGAGAAGGAGAGTAGCACTATTTGCTAAAAGCAGCTAGGAAGAAGCAGGAGCAAACTTAAGGAAAATGGAGGGGGGGCAGGGAGAGAGAGGAGCTGCACACCAAACCATTGAATGAGGACAAACAAAACAGAGAGAAAGAAAGATGGGGAGGACAAGAAAAGGGGAAAGAGAAGGCCAAGTGAAGAGCTGAGGCAGAAAGAGAGAAAACTTTAGGGCAATTGTACTTAGGAAAACTCATACAGTATCCAAGG
Source organism: Rhineura floridana (assembly GCF_030035675.1). NCBI lineage: Eukaryota > Metazoa > Chordata > Lepidosauria > Squamata > Rhineuridae > Rhineura > Rhineura floridana. The sequence continues at coordinate 16,830,409 of NC_084500.1, read as the reverse complement.
GCTTGGGGGTGGGGAATTCACACCACAAGAAAATGGCCTGACTGGCCTGCTGCTGCACTTTTAACAGTCTGATCTGCAGGCATCAGCAGGTGTAATTTTTGATGGCACAACAATTAACCTGATTAGCAGATGGAAATATTTAAGGCACAAACACAAGGGCAGTTTTTAAAAAGCTGGTAAATCTAGAGGTGTATTTTTCATCACTGATCTCTGGAAAAATATTCTCTGACACTTAAGCCCAAACAGCCGTGCTGTGGCACCATCCCAGTGATTTGTAAAGGCTGGGCTGTGACTCCACAACCATTTAAAACAGACAAAGGTCTACTTAAAGTCAGTTGCTCTAAAGTTACTTTCAGCTGACAGTGCACACCTTGATCCTAAAGCTATAATCGGAAGAAAGACTCCTAGATCTTTTCTTACACATTCATGGGATAGTGGACTACAGTCTGAGCTTAAGCACAGTCACGTCAGGATGCACCAGGGCTCAACCCTGGAAATTTCTTCTCTGAGGCCAAATCCTGAACATGTTTAGTATTATTTCTATCCTACCGTACAAAATGCTTGCGGCAAGTTGCAAACGTCATTAATCAGTTCTATTTAAAATAGGGAAGGACCATAAAGTGCAAAAATATTTTACAAAAATATGTAAAAAGGAATGCCTCTGAGTATTATAGAGTGTCTGCACCTCACCTGAGGTCAGCTGCACATATTACATAGCAAAAGCATATGTCCTCCTCCACTCTACGTACTGTGGGAAGATATGATCAATCCTATTTCCCTGGCACAGGTACCTGCAACCATACATACGCATAGACATAAGTAGCCCTAAAATAAAGCAAAGTAGTTGCCTAGGGCAGTGAATTTAGGCATCACTAAAGATAGCTGAGAAGGAAATAGGTCTAAAGCAAAGGTAGATCTCTTGCAAGATCCCACTGAAGTTAATGATATTTGTGCAGGAGAAGTTTGCAGTCATTTTCTAGAAGGAGATGGGAAGGGGGAGAGTTTTACATGAAAGGTTATGCCTCATTAAAGAGATCCATATTTTTCTTCAACTAGTTCTGACAGAAGTGAACGTAGTTTTCTTTCTCTCTCACTTCCTTTACCATTTTTGTGCAATTCATTCATTCATTCACCAAAATGAGCTTATTTTTTCTGCTAATTTCTTTTAGTTGAGATCAAACCTGCACCCCACCATCCAGTCCCAATGATCCTAGAGCTCAGCTGTTTCACCATTCTGTCTTGTGGCTCACCCCACTGTTCAGAACAGTTTTGCCTAAAATATAACAGGATATATATGGGTGCAGTGGCACCAATTCATGATGTTTTAAAATTTTCCAATAAAAATCTGAGCCTGCTTATGGAAAGCTTAGTATCGGACGAGGAACAAAACTGAACTGATAAGAAAAGCAAGTGTCCTGGCGAGGATACCTTTTTATTCTCAAGGCAAGTCTGGGGCATTTTGGGTGCATTCATGCCTTGTTGCGAGGAAATTACAAAGGCTTGTACTTTCAGCTATTTTACAGCCCGATCCACACTTAAGTGATTGAAGGTAATCCAATTTATTCTAAGTGGTGTTAAATTGACTCAGATCCTAGTATTCATTTAAAATGGGTTGCAGTTTGAGCTGCTGGCATCATTCTCTCATGAGGTTTGAAACTCTTCCTGGTTTATTGCTAGATGATAAAACAGGGCAGGATTTGATCCTTTAGAAATGCTGCTTGACGCTGCTCATCTAGCTCAATGGTAATGTCTTTTTTTTCTTTTAGCGGTTTGTGCTTTTACGTTGCACATCTTGCCTGGGATCTTTGCCCATCATTGCACTCCCCACAATTACAAACATCCAAATGGAATGTAGAGTGTGCTGTTCTGTCATTGTACACCAACAAATGACGTTTGCATGTGTGTTTGTTAAGAGTTCAGTTCTGTTTGCTCAGGTATAAGATTTGACTCTCCTGTAAATGCACAGCTATAGATGGCAATGCGCACGGTTTCGGTGTATTTTGTTTGTTCCCCCCCCCCCCCCCGGAATCATTAAAGTTATCAAGACAAAGGATCATTGTTGGACTTTTTCCCACCCACCCTTAGGATACCAACTTTGATGTATCCCCGTCTTTAAATGTGGTTATGCCACAAATCACACACAAAGTGGAGGGCAGGGGGAAATTTAAGCAGCAAATGTTACATGAGTCACAGGGACTAGATACATAGGAAGCTGCCATATACAGAGTCAATGGCTGCTAGCCACAATAGCTTTATTCTGCCTTCACTGTTAAAAGCAGTATGTTTCTGAATACCAATAGCTGGGAATCACAGGTGCGGAGAGTGCTGTTGCACCCAGGTGCTGCTTGAAGACTTCCCATGGGCACCTAGTTGGCCCCTGTGAGAACAGAATTCTGGACTAGATGGGTCTTTGGCCTGAACCAGCAGGGCTCTTTGTATGTTCTTAAGCCATGGATCCATCTAGCTCAGTACTGTCTACACTGACTGGCAGTAGCTCTCTATGGTTTCAGTCGGGACATTCCCAGCCCTACCTGGAGATGCTGGGGACTGAACCTGGAGTCTGCTGAATGTAAAGCAGATGCTCTTACCACTGACCTATGGTACTTCCTCCCCTGCTCACAGCTTACCTCCCTGTGGCGGGTCCCTGATCTAGCATTTGTCCATCTGGCTTCTGTTACCACAAATAAGTCCAGAAAAAAAAAATGAGGACAAAACAAAAAGAGGGGGCAAGTTCTGGTGCTCAATGAAGTCCTTGTCTGTCCACTATCTGAGTGCACTTTCCCTGTTTCTTACCATGGGTCACACTCGCATCTTCCCATTTCTTAGAATTGGATTTCTTTTTTGTGTAATGCATTTGAATCTGAGATTCCTTTCTGCCTCCACAGTCAGAGGCTGTATGCTTCCGAATACCAGTTGCTGGAAACCGGAGGAGAGTCCTCTTGTGCTCAGGTCCTGGTTGCAGGCTTCCTGTTGCGTTGTTGCTATGCAAAGAATTCCTTCTGTCTGCCCGGAACCTTCCAACATTCAGCTTCCTTGAATGTCTGCGAGTTCTAGCATTATGAAAGAGAGAGAAAAGCTTTTTTTTCTATTCACTTTCTTCAAGGCCATGCATCATTTTGTACACTTCGGCCTTGTCACCTCTGACTCGCCTTATCTCTAAACTAAAAAGCCCCAAACGCTGCAACCTTTCCTTAAAAGGGAGTCATTCCAATACCCCTTGATTGTTCTGGTTGCTCTTAGGGGAATCATAGAATAGTAGAGTTGGAAGGCCATCAAGTCCAACCCCCTGCTCAATGCAGGAATCCAAATCAAAGCATTCCCAACAGATGGCTGTCCAGCTGCCTCTTCAATGCCTCCAGTGTCAGAGAGCCCACTACCTCTCTAGGTCATTGGTTCCATTGTCGTATGGCTCTAACAGTTAGGAAGCTTTTCCTGATGTCCAGTCGAAATCTGGCTTCCTGCAACTTGAGCCCATTATTCCGTGCCCTGCACTCTGGGACGATCAAGAAGAGATCCCGGCCCTCCTCTATGTGACAACCTTTCATGTACTTGAAGAGTGCTATCATATCTCCCCTCCTCTTCTCCAGGCTAAACATGCCCAGTTCTTTCGGGGAGGGAGAGGTTGATGTGTAAATGGCCGCCACATCACTGAACCTGCTTGTTCCTTTGTGTCTCCCTAAGGTGGCGTGGTGCTTGGGATCAATGCCAAAGGGGAACGCCTGAAGCACTGGTTTGACTGCTTAAAAAACAAGGATAAGAAAATTGAGCGGTGGCACACGCTCACGAACGAGCTGCCAGGAGCCATCCTCAGCGATTGACCTTACAGACAGGCCCTGGATACCCGGGAGAGTAGAGCACGCTTCGCAACAAAGGAAGAACCATTGCCTTTGGATCTACTGTTTACTTCATACCCACGTCAGCAAGACTGCGGGGGAGGGGGCGGAGCTTGCTTGGGAACCCCAAGCTACAGCCAGTTTGCAGGGAACGATTTGACACCTCCCCCCCTGCAAAAAAAAACCCCACCAACATCCAATTTCTTGTTGTTTGCAAGGTTCAGTCCTAGAGTTTTCTCCAGGATGCCTTGAAAAAATCACTCTTGCAGAAAGTTGGTTTTGTCTGTGCGTGTGTTATTTTATTTTTATTTTTGGGGGGGGGGGGAGGGAAGAGTCCACAGGCCTGCATGCATTAGCACTGTGACTTCTTTGATTTACTGGTTTCAGTGCTTGCTGCCTTGTGAATGGAGTGGCAACCTGAATGCACAATATAGAATATAGATATATCTGGGTTTTGCGGGAGTGGGGGAGGTTATTTTTTCCTTAATATGTGACTAACGCAAAGCATTCATTGGATCTCTGAATTAAGAGACGCTGAGTGAAAACCTCTAGCTGTTGTTCGTTCTCAGTGTGTGGGTGGGTGTGGCCTGGGGTGGGGTGGTTTGCTTTCCATTGTGCTCCAAGATATTTCCGTTGTCCTGTTAGACCAGTGGTAGGTAACCCGTGACCCTCTAGATGTCGTTGGACTCCAGTTCCCATAATCCCAGACTAGGCTGGAACAGAGAGACCTAGGAAGCTGCCTTAGACTGAGTTTGACCGTTGCTCCATCTAGCTCTGTGTTGCCTACACTGACTGGCAGCGGCTCTCCAGGGTTTCTCCCAGCCCTGCCTGGGGATGCCGTGGATTGAACCTGGCTCCTTCTGCATGCAAAGCAGATGCTGTACAAAATAAAGCAAGGGTCCAGTCCTCATGGTCCTGAACGAAGGGCTGATTTCATGGGGAATGCAGAAAGGTGCTTCTCCCAGCTTTACCTGGGGCTGCCACGAATGGAGCCTGGGGCCTTCTACATGCCAAGCAGATCCTCTGGCATTGGAGCCCCAACAACATCAGGAAGGATACAGTTCCCCCCATCGCTGTGTTCGACAACCTGTAGAAAACATAAAGGCAAAAACACACAACGTAAAGGGCTGCGTAACTACCCAAGGCAATTGCTACCTTCCTTATACTTCTTCTTCCGCCTCTTCCCTTTGAAGAGGAAATGTAAGAGGCCCTTGAAGAACCGTCAAAGGCTTCCAACTGGTTTAAGAGAATTATCCGTGCCCACCAGGTGGAAATCAGAGGCACCTCCTCTTCACTGGAGCTTCCTGTTGCTCTGTAACAGAACAACCAAGGAGGCCTGAGTTTTGTGCAGCTTTTTGAGAAACCACAAGCCTTCCATGTTTGGCTCCTACATTTTGGCCAGCTTCAAACAACTCTCTCTCTCTCTCTCTCTCTCTCTCTCTCTCTCAGCTACTTACCATGTTTTTTTGTTAGATGGAAGTTTAGAGCAGATCAGTTCCGTTGCGCAGAGTCGGTGAAGGTTTACATCACAGCTGGGAGGTTCAGCCTTCAGCTCCATTCAAAGAGTCGTGTTGACTCCTGTGGCCAGTTCACAGGATGTAAAAAACAACCAACCAGATCTTTTTGGCTTGTCCCAAAAAATTATTCTTCTGACAGCACAATATAGACTCTAGATAAGGGAGAGTAGATTTCTCCTCTGTGTCAAATGTTATTTCTTTCAAACCTGCCTGTCTTTCTCAGTTGGATTCCATCTGGAATCATTGCAGAAGACCATCAAACTGAACTAAATCCCATGGGCTACATCCAATGTTAGTCATTTCCAGGATGAGGGGAGAAATCCAGTTTCGTTCAAATTTTATTGAGGCCCAACCAAATTTGCACTTTCTAAAACAATATGCGCACTGTAAAACAGCTGTCCTTTGAAATTCTCACACATCTCCAAAATTTTGTGATGAGATCTCTGACCAAACAATGCATACAAAAATGTGTATCTTAGGGGAAAGGGTGCATCAGAATGCCTACATCAGTGAAAATAACTTAGGAAATGCATTATATTAGGAAAAGGTGCTTGCAGAAATGTGTTTATCAGGCAACAGCGCATACAAAACTGTGTATATATTAGGAGGAGACATTTGCTCTAAAATGCTGGCAACTTTTCATGAGGACTTGTAATGAGCAGATTTGTCCCTCCCCTAGTCACACTCAGAGCAGACCTATTGAAACGAATATCACTCATTTCTGCAAGATCTGCAATGAGTAAAATTGATGCAACCCTTGCAATTAGCCTTACATCCCCCCCCCAGCAAATATAAGAAGCTATTTGGATACTAATCCACAAAATGGGTGCTTTTCAGATGTTGTCCCAATGGGCAAGGGTCATGTCATGAGGAAACAGGATGTGCAAAAAGTATATCCTCTTGTGGTTGGGGTTTAAAGTTGCTGTTGCAGTGGGGGGGAAATAAGCCAAATGCCACACGCACTCAAAATCTCCCTGCAACATTTTGCATTACAGAGGAAGTCTGTCAATTTACCTTAAAACCTTCACCACCCACATTACCCATCTGTGTAGTTTTTTTGCACTAGAAGATATTTTCTGCAATCAGCCAGACTCTTTCATTAAAAATCTACTCCTATGCCCCAACTCTCCTCTATGTTTTAATAACAGTCAATCCCAGGAAATCTTCATTCGTGGAGTAATTTTTAAGTCTCAGATGCTTTTAGCTCACAGCAAACAAAAGTGTGCCAATTTCCATCAGGCAGTTGCACCAAGCTCATTTTCTGTTGTGTTCCAGAAAGCATCTTAAAAGGCAAGCTCTGGCGCTTTAAAATGTCACAGTATTTGGAGGTGATGTTTCAGCAGCACATTCAATACCTCTTGCATTTTCCAGTTGTTTAATGCAGGTGGAAAGCAGGAAAGAGGTATTTGCTGCCCTGTTGAGCACGCTGCCTGTTGTACATATATATATGCCTGATGTGTGAACACCACCCCAAGGTTTTCAGGGATGTTTCACACTGCCCACATCAGCACTACGACTCTGCTGCTTCTGGAAACATAAATCCTTCCACCACTCATCTGCAGCGAGAGCGTGCACAAAAGTTTCCTTCCACAATATATTTTTCCTAGGTATGTAAAGAAGCCCATACAATGGCCAAGATTTATGTCTTTTTTTTAAATCTCAAAGAGGAGTTATTCTCGGTGTTGCAATCTCTTCATGTACATCTATCCGTCTGCTGGTTTCCATGTGGATCACTTTCATTTTCTACCAAGGCCTTTTTTTTTAACCTGGACTGTGTACATATACCTATGTATATTATACAATATATAAATATATATATTTAAAAGAAAACTATTGCATGTCAGTTAGTGGTTGTCATGCAAAAGACTTGTTAAATGTTTGATACCAATGTTTTGCTACTGTGAGACGCGGCTGCAGAAAACTGACCTCTGGCCTGCATCCCGATGGATAAATTTTGTATTTCAGTATAATTATGTGTACTTTTTTTTGTCAGATTTGTTTAATCTTTATAAATAGAACTGCAAATGAATAATAATAAAAGTTTCAAAAGTTTGTCTTGGAAGTCATAAGGTAAGGCTGCAATCCTATACTCATTTACTTGGGAGGAAGCTCCTTTGAAATCAATGGGAATTATGTGTACAGCTGAGCAGAGGGAGGTTTTTTCATCTGAGGGCCATGTAAAGCTTATGGGGGCCACATGCGTGCAGTAGGGAATGCTACCTCTTAGATGAGAGATGGGAGAAGCTCTGGCTCTCTAGATTTTGCTGGACTTCTTCTCCTGCCATTGGCCGCGCTAGGAGTTGGTGACCGACAACATCTGGAGGGCCACAGCTTTCTCCACCCCTGTCCTCTCACAAGGGAATCCCTCTTCTAAGTCAGGTGTGGAGAGCCTGTGGCCTGCCAGATGTTGCTGAACTACAACTCCCATCATCCCTGGCCATGCTGGCTGGGGCTGATGGCTGTCTTTCAGTAGTATAGAATCATGGGATGGAAGAAAGGGCCTATAAGGCTATCAGGTCCAACCCCTGATCAAAGTAGGAATCCAACTTAAAGCATACCTGATAGGCGTCTGTCCAGCTGCCTTTTGAAAGCCGCCATTGCTGGAGAGCCCATCACTCCCTAGGTCATTGGTTCCATTGTCATAGTGCTCTAACAGTTAGGAAGTTTTTTCTGATGTTCAGCCAAAATCTGGCTTCCTGTGACTTGAGTCCATTGTTCCATGTCGTGCAGTCTGGGAAGATTGAGAAGAGATTGTGGCCCTCCTCTGTGGAACAGCCTTTCTAGTACTTGAAGAGTGCTATCATATCTCCACTCTTCTCTTCTCAAGGCTAAACATGCTCAGTTCTTTCAGTCTCTCCTCACAGGGCTTTGTTTCCAGTTCCCTGATCATCCTCGTTGCCCTCCTCTGAAATCTGTTTGTTTGTCTGCATCCTTATTAAAGTGCAGCATCCAGAATTGGACACAGTACTCAAGACCAGTGCCAAATAAAGGGGAACAAGTACTGCATGTGATTTCAAAACTATACTTCTGTTAACGCAGGCTAAAATAGCAATTTGCCTTTTTTGCAGCCACATCGCACTGTTGGCTCATATTCAGATTTGTGATCAACAGCAATCCCAAGATCCTTCTCACATGTAGCATTGCTGAGCCTAGTATCCCCCATCTTATAACTGTGAACTTGGTTTATTTTTTCCTATGCACTTATCCCTGTTAAATTGTTATTTTCAGCCCAATGCTCTAGCCTTTGAATTTTATTTCTGTCCTCTAGGGTATTAGCTATCCTTCCCAATTTTGTACCATCTGCAAATTTGATAAGCATTCCCTGCACCTCCTCATCCAAGTCATGAATAAAAATGTTGAAGAGCACTGGGCCCATGACTGGGCCCTGCGGTACCCACTTGTTGCCTCCCCTTCAGTTTGAGAAGGAACCCTTGAGAAGCACTCTTTTGAGTGCAATTCTGTAGCCAACTGTGGCTCCACCTGATTATTGGTCCATCCAGGTCGAGGGCCAAAGCTTCCACTCACCTGCTATATAAGGTCACAAGTTTTTGAGTCAACCGACCCTATGTTAGCACTCAAAGAAGCTTTGAAGGCAGAGGTGGGGGAACTTTTCAGATGTTGTTGGACTCCAACTCCCAGCAGCCAGCATGGCAAATGGTCAAGAATGATGGACATCAACAGTCCAGCAATGTCTGGAGGGCCACAGGTTCCCTCCTTCAATCCTTGTTTCAGGGCATGAAGCCGCCGTTTCAAAAAAGCCCAAATCTTTTCTAGGATTCTGGCTCTCCTCTTCACTTCTATACAATTGTTCCATGCCTGTCCTCTTTTCATCTTCTTCATGTGATGCTGACCGGGCCAGGAGTCGCAAACCCAATTTAGCAGCCTCATACACAATTTGCATTTTCTCCCGATGACTCTTGGGAAGGCCAGAGAGATAAACGGCTGCTTTTTGAGCACGGCTGCCCACTTCAAGATTCCACCTTATCTCAACACTAGAGAAAGGATGAAATTAAAAGTCGGCAGGTTTCCCACCCTCTCAACCCTTACTACTCAATCCACAATCTTGCATCTGAAAGAAAATGTGTTGCCCTTTTTATTTTTATTAGACTGGGTTGGCATTGTTGTTGTTTTTAACTTGAAGTTATTTTTAACTGTTGTTGCCCAGGAAAGGCGAGAGAGGAGCAGAGTGATATAAATAAATAAGGAAATAAAAACTAATCACTTTGCTCAGACCTTGAAAGGATGTAGAGCACTTGCACGGATTAAAACATCTTATTAAATGAAGATAGCAAGTGCCGTTAGGAGGAATTCTCCCAATAAGGAATGCCTCTTCTAAGAAAGGCAAATACTTATTAAAAACAGCAGGCGGCAAGCTCCGTCTTAAGCGGCATTGCTTCAATGAGGAATACCTCTTCTAAGAAAGGCATATACTTAAAAGAAATGACAAGCACCGTCTCAGAGATGGCGTCTGCTGCAACACCCTTGTCATCTAAAAGAAAGTTTGCTTTTTGCAGCAGAACCATTTGCTAATGGAAATGTATGCAGATGTAATAGGTTAGTTAACTGATTTATTGACTGTCACTCATATATTCGATGAAAGATTGCTTCACTTGGGTAACAGCCCTGAACTCTGTGATGCTTCCTGCACATTCAAACAAGTCATCAGTCTTGTGCTCAACTCCATGCTTTGCATGTCTTTCAAATGTTTTTAAAAGCAGCGCATGTACGTTTTCATTCATGTATACAGTCATCCTGTACCTTATTAAATAAATCCCACAATTTTTTTTAAAAAACAGTTGCAAAACTACTGCAGGGAATATTTTGGGAGGGAAGCACACTGGTGACGTCACAGACACTAGCCAATTGGCATCTTCAACAGCTAACTTTCCCTCTATGCTGAAATGGTGCAGAAAAGGCTTCCTTCAGACAGAAAAGAAACTGTTTGGATTGAATGCTATGCCTCTGTCCTTGTTCTACCGATGTCTCCTTCCAGCCTCACTTCGCCATGTGGGAAAACAGGAAGTTGGCATGAAGGGGAAGTGAGGGCGATAAATCATCCCATCACTCACCGTTCATGGCCTAGAATGGGGCACCCCTGTCCTTCCTATTCAGCCCTATTTATGCAAACACCTGAACCCAAACAGCATGATATTAAGTGACAAGAAGGAGCTAATTGCGCTGACAGGGCCATGCTGTGCATAATTATTCAAAGAGGAATTTGTTGCAAATCAATTAATTAAGAGCGCAGTTCCGCTTTTTAACGCCACGGTTGCGCTCCCACCCACTCCCGGCCTCGTGCCACCGGTCGCATCGTTTTCTCCCAATTAGTACAATTCATCTGCTTTTTGTTTACAACTATCAAGACTTAATCCAATTAATTAAATGTTAAGTGTCGCTTCGTTGACTATCACTAGAGAAGGAGAGGAGGGGAGTTATATTTGCAAAGAGCAGCCAAAAAGAGAGGATTTGTCGCTAACAATTTGCATAAGCAAGGAAGAAACATCGACTGTTGCTGTCCCTGAGCCGACGTGCGCCGGGTGTATGGGTCATTGGGGACACAGTCATCTTCCATAGGGCACAGGAAGCTGCCTTACACAGAGTCAGATCACGGGCTCGTCTAGCTCAATATTGTTCACAGCAGGTGTGGGGGAATCTTTGGCCCACCGGATGTTGCTGGACCACAGCACTGGCAAGCATGGCCATTGGCCAAGGATGATGAAAGATGTAGTTCTGCACATCCAATAGGCCAATACTCCCTGGCAGTGGTGTTCTAGGGTTTCAGGGGACTTTCCCAGCTTCTAGTCACAGCTCTTCCTGGCAGGATGGAGAACCTGTGGGCCTCCAGATGTTGCTGGACTTCACCTCCTATCGCCTCTAACCATTGGCCATGCTGGCTGGGGCTGATGGGAGCTGGGGTCTAACAATACCTGCAGGATCACACGTTCCCCATCCCCAATCTGCACCGACTCTGGTAGCTGTCCAGGGTTTCAAGGCAGGGGATGTGCCTAACCCTACCTGGAGATGCCTTTAGGGACTGGAGCTGGGACCCTGCTCCATGCAAAACAGATGCTCTACCATTGAGCTAAGGCCCTCCTGGAACTTCCTGGGTTGAGGCGATCTGGATCCAGAGGAAAGGGAGGGAAAATTAGATAGATTCACCTCTAAACACCAACCGAATCAAATTTCCCCCTCATAATCTGAGTCACAACCCCAGATCCCAGTTTCACACCTGCTGCTCCAGTTCCACCTTCAGAGGCCCCGTGACAAAGGACAGGGAGAGGGCAAAAACCTGGTTCAGTTTGTGTTTCAAGGCAGACATAATTTGCACTTCCCAAAATGATACATGAACCAAACTCCAGCCATTCACTGAAATTCGCACTTCTAATTTTGCAAGGCAGTCCTGCAGGCGAGTAGCGTGTACACAAAGTCATATACTTGGTGGGCAGTGTGCCTAAAAATATTGTACAGAAAAATGCATTATGTTAGTGACAACCGCTTGCAAAACTGCTCAAATGGCGCCATCGCTATCTGTTTTTGGGCATCAGGTAAAAACAGTTTGATTCACTCAGACCTTTAAGAGCTTAATTCCGTTTTTAGTTGCACGAGTTGGATCTTGTTTTTCTGCGTTTTTAGGAAGTTTTGTTTTTATATCTGTTTTTAATGTTTGTAAGTCACTTTGAATATCATTTTTGAAGGGAAAAGCAACTAATAAATATAAAGAAGAATAAATAATTTATTTGTATTAATAATTTATTTTAGGAGAAATTTGCTGATGAATTTCCACCAGTTTTTAAAAATTGCAAACTGGTGCAGAATGCAGAGAAATGACCTTAAGATTGAAAAGCAGGGAAACCGAAATGGGCATATCCACCCATCCCTGCTGATGTGAAGAAGACTGAGATGGACAGGTTACCTGGGTCTGCGCTTCTAATCCAGGATTCATGTAAGCGGGTAGGGCCTCAACGGGTGCTAGGAAGCAGTTGATTATAAAAGAAGCGTTGTAGGTCTGACATGTTCCAGGTTGAAACCCTTCTTGGGGGACAACTCAAGTTTATGCACGGCTTGCCACCAGACGAGGCAACTCTCTGCCGTCTCCTAGACTGACATAAGCATTATCTCCTGGCAGAACTGAATAAATTGAGTTGCACACCCTCCCCTGCAATCCCCAAGACAGCTGGCACAGCATTTGTTCCTAATAAACTGTTTCCTGACACCGGCTGCCGTCTCCTCCTTGTGGTTCCTCGGCTGGTTGGTGCCACCTCCAACTTCCAAGCCCTTGCAGGGTGCTCATGCAAACTGGCTACGCACTGCATCACTCATGCAGAGGTAAACCTCAGGGAATGGAAAAATGTTTGAGAGGTACGTGGGGCATAGCCGAGGCAGAGCTTCTTGCATGCAGAAGGTTCCAAGTTCAATTCCTGACAGCATCTCCAGGTAGGGCTGGAAGAGGCTCCCTGCCTGAAACCCTGGAGAGCCACTGGCAGTCAGAGTGGGCCAAGGGTCTGACTTGATATAAAGGCAGCTTCCTGCATTCCTCGAGGTCCATCCTAAACTGTCCAAAAACAAGATAACAGAGCGCTGCTTTCCCAGTACCTCACCAGTCGCAGTCCCTGCTTTGGGGGTTAGGGGTGAGGAGATTCACCGCAGGATGTTCTAGAGATGGAGAAAATTCGTTGGTTTGCATTTTCATGCAAATCTACTCTATGCCAGCTCTTCCGGAATAATAGACTGAAATGTCACTGACCTGTTGAAATTTGCACTTCTCTTAATTTCACAATACCAAGTTCTCCAACCCCCCCCCCAAATGTGTACATTAAGGGAATGCGTGCATATATCGCTGAAAACATCATTAAAATGCCTTATGTTAGGGAATATGGCATGCAAAAATGAGTTTATTTGGAGAAACAGTCACAAAAATGTTGATGAATTTTCACTAGAATTTCAAACTGGAAAAAGAAAAGTTTAAGGCTTGTTCAGACATTACACTGAACATACGTATAAGCTATAAACAACAATAACAGCTAACTTTCTGGTGGCTTTTTGCCTATTGCTGTATTTACCCAACACCGTTAGTGCCATATTATCTTGTTGCAGTTGTTCGTTTCCTTTTCTGTATAATATTGGTATGTTTTATTGTTTTTAATATTTTATAGTGCTGGTTTTTGGTCGCAATAAATGATTGACTGATGGATAGGTATAAGCCGGCTTCGTAGGGATGAGTGCACATTGATTTATACAGGTGAACGCAGGCGATATGCTCACTGAACGTTACATGTGAACAGCTGTACAAAGCGTACAGCTCAACTCTTTTGTGTGCACAAATTGCGTACTCATTGAATGCAATGTGCACATACCCCTTTAGAGAAACCAAAACGGACAGGCCCATCTGTTCCTATGATCTTCTGATTAAGTAAGCACGGGTCCCACCCCATGAAACGCTAGGACGTTTTCAGTGGAAGGTATTGAACTGGAAACACGCACACTAAGCCGCTCTGTTAAAATGGAAGAGGGGCTTTGGCATGGAGGAGTGGCAGCTGGGAAGCCTCTGAAGGGAGCATGCTGCTGGACCAAGGTGAAGACATGCAAAAATGGTGGAAGGAAATGCGTAGCTTGAACCTAAAAGCAGCCTGTACTGCAAGAGTCAATCTGTGGCCCTCCAGATGTTGTCAGGCTGCCAACGGCAACCAGCACAGCCAGGGATGATGGGAGTTGTAGCCCAACAGCTGGAGAGCAACAGGTCCCCCATCCAAGTGTCAAGGTGAGCAAAAAAGGCACGGCAAGAGCTGAACTGTTAGACCAGTCTTCCTTAACATGGCACCCTCCAGACATTTCAGACTACAACTCCCATCAGCCTCAGGTTACAATCGAGCAATGGAGGGTCACAGGCTGCCAGTACTTCACTGGAACATATGATGATGCCAGTTAGGCGCACTGGTCCTTCTAGCTCAGTACTGCCTAAACTGACTGGCAGCAGGTAGGGAGTCACTCCCAGGAAGAGCTTGGAAAAGTTACTTTTTTGAACTACAACTCCCATCAGCACAATCCAGTGGCCATGCTGGCTGGGGCTGATGGGAGTTGTAGTTCAAAAAAAGTAACTTTTCCAAGCTCTGCGAGTCCCAGCCCAGACCTGGAGATGCCACTGGTGACTGAACCTGGGACATTCTGTGTGCCAGGCAGATGTTCTGTGGACTGCGCTATGGCCCTTCCTCTATTGCTTTCAAAACAGCATAGGCGCAGAGGCCTAGCTCAGGAGTACACAATCGGCTTTGCATGCCAGTCTCACATTCAGTCGCCAACAGCATCTCCAGGTAGGGCTAGGAGCTGCTGCCAGTCAGTGCAGACCAGCTTTTCCCAGTGTGACTCCAGATGTTGTTGGACCACAACTCCCATCAGCCTCAGCCAGCATTGCCAATGGTCAGGAAAGATGGGAGTTGTGGTCCAACAACATCTGGAGGCACACTGGTTGGGAAAGGCCGGTGTAGACAATTCTGAGCCAGATGGACCAAGGGTCTCTCGCTTGATATAAACAGCTTCTTACATGCCCAAGAAACACAAGAGGGCCAAAACTGGCAAGGAGGTCATTTCCTGGGTCTGGCCCAGATGTCCGCATGCCACACCCACAGAAATCAGGGAATATGTCAGCTCAAAGGTGCCCCATTCCTACTGTGGATCAGGGGCTACTTGAAAACAGCTCAGATAGCTAGCTGGCGTAAATACACAACTTTTTCACACATTCCTTTATAAAACTAACAGTGTTAATCTTTCTGGCATATGGCTTATGTTTTTAGCTTTCAGACTGTTTTTGTTTCATACAGATTTGCTTTTTCTTTGTTTTTTTTTAAATTTCTTAAGACTTGGTTCCTGCACACAGCATCAGTCACCGCTTTGGCACTCAGCCGAGTATAGTTCAGTGCTTAAAAAACAAACACAGAAAAATGAGATGTTGTTACCTGGCAGAAACCAAAGGGTAAGGTGTGTTCCCCCCCCCCGCCCTCTGCAATAACTGGAACAAGAGCAGAGCACCGTCCTGCAGAGCTCAAGTAATGAGAGTTAGGTGCAATTTGGGGGGGCAGGGAGGGGGGAGGCCTGGATTGCACAGGGCCGTATCTCAGTGGTAGATACCTGCTTTACATACAGAAGGTCCCTGCTGCAGTTTCCAACACCTCCAGGCAGACCTGAAAAAGGCTCCCTCTCTGAAACCCCAAAAGCCACTGCCAGCCAGCATGGACAATACTAAGCTAGATGGACCAATGGTTTGACACGGTATAAGGTAATGACCTATGTTCCTGTTTAAAGCAGCCCTTAATAAAGAACTACAAATACTTGAATCTTGTTTTTAGGGCAAGAGCTGCACACAGAAGGTTCCAGGTTCAATACTCAGCATCTCCAGTCCACAGGGCATCTATGACTGTCCCTTCTCTGGAGAGCTGCTGCCCATCAGGGTAGACACACAAACCTTCCCCCCCCCCGGACCACTTGAAAGTTATTGATGGTCTTGACAGACCACTTAATTATTTTTCTACCTATTGTGGCAATTGTAACTCACTGTGCTAGGATCTTTAATTGTATAGATGCCCTTCAAGTGTATTTTTCTTCTTGTATTTTCTTACATCGTATTACAATTTGCAATCCATAGAATTCAAGTTGTAATAAAGTTAGCATTTTACTATACATACGAATTCTATGGAGTGTAAATTGCAATCCAGTAGAATACAGTTAAGAAACAAAACAGGCAATAAAGGCGCAATTAAAATGGATGTATTTAGTATGGACATGCCGTGGGCTGCCTGAATGAAGTTCATGGACCAGTTTGAGAACCCCTAGTGTAGATAAACCTGAGCTAGGTTGACACGTGACTCAGAATGAGGTAGCTTCCTGTGTGCTTACATATACTGTATAAGCCCATCCCACCTGCAGGATATGCCAGTCCTGTGTCCAGGATCCTCCCCTTGATGCTCATGCATTTGACAAACTTACACACACACAAAAGATCCATTTGAGTAGGTGTGGTTATTTAACTTACATAAAAATCTTTGATACACACTGCACATACACAACCTACACAGACATTAAAAATCCATGTGCAAAATGAATGTCAGCCCTATGGAGCCTGCAAAACCAGGTAGATGGCTACCCTTGGTTTTCACAGCACACAGCCTATCTACCAGGAAGTTGGGTAACTGTCCTTCAGGAGTGCTGGCAAGGTTTTCTCAGCCTCTCCCTCCCCAATGCCACCATCCTTGTGTTATGCAAGAGGGGCGGGGAGTAGTGGGTGGTGGTGGAAAGAGGCTGTTTTACAGATTTTTAGATCTGTACTGGATTGGGGGAGGCCATGGGTGGAGAACAAGCTCAACAAAAGATTGTGTTGTGAAAAGCAATCCCATTTTGCAAAATAAATTAGACATCCGGCCTCTCGTTTCTAAGCACCCACTGTATCAAATGGATGCATCGGGTGCATTTGAGCAGACTTGAAAAATGGTCTCCTTATAGATGCTGCTTCAGTTTCATAGCCAGCCTAATCCCTGCAAAGGCAATCTTTGGCAGGCGGCTGTAAATCCTACCTAACAAGAAAGGTGAAGGGATGGGTGGAGGGGTGAAGGCAAAGGCTTATTCGCTATCAGGCTTCTGGGTACTGAGGTGTACTGCTCTGATCCAGGATGATTACCCTGGGGGTGGAAAAAGTTTCAATTTTATATCGGTACATCGCAATCTAGCAGAGCAGCAGGGTTGTCAAACTGTTCTGGATATTAGGGGGGGCTTTGCAGGCTTACTGGGGGTTTAGCAAAACGATCAGAAACGGTGGACGCATCTCCTTCATTTCCTGGGTCCAGATACTGCACACCAACCCCCTCGTCCTTATCTTCAAAGCCTTCCATGAACACGACACTTTCCCCCACACTCACATATCTTCCACCTGCGGCCTCCACATCTGCCACCCTCAGCTGGCCCACAGTCTCCCGCATCCTCAAACGAGACTGTGTTTTCAGCAAGGAACCTCCTGCTAAGACTTCCAGTCCCTTCACGAAACCCACCTTTTCCGTGAATTTCAGTAGCGAGCATCAGCTTTGCATGCAGGAGGTTCCACATGCAACCTCCAGCATCTCCAGATAGGGCTGGGAACGTCCCTCTTGCCTGAAACCCTGGAGAGTGCCTGCCAAAACCAAACTAGGCAGACCAGTGCTCTGAGTCGGTATAAGGCAGCTTCTCATGTCTGTTTAAACCAGCCCTTAATTCAGAAAACGAGAAGAGGGCCCCATTGGATTTAACAGTTGTGTAGACAGGTTGTTTCAGCAGGTGTCATTTAGAGGGGCTCCGAGTTGTCTTTTGCCTCTGGCCACCTTACTCTATTCCGCCCCTTCCTCAAGTTCAGCCCTGCCCCAAGCCTGAAGCCCACCAGACTCCAAATACCATCTCTTGCATACAATAGTGAATGCTACTTCATAGATCAGGGGCGAGGATCTCTGGCCCTCCAGACTCCAACTCCCATCATCCCTGGCCATTGGCCATGATCGCTGCTGGGTGTTGGGAGTCCATCAACATCTGGAGTCAAAGGTTCCTCACATCCCTGATCTAAACGGGAGCATTCCCCTCCTTTCTTCGGGAGATGCCTCCTCTAGAGAGAGGCATTCTTCCATTTCTTGCATGCTCCTTAAATCAAGAATGGGAAAACGCTGGCCTTCTAGACGTTGCTGGTCTTCAACTCTCATCGTGGTGGCTGCTCTGTGTGTATGTGAGTGTGCGCACAAGCGAGTGGGAGTCCAAGAAAAGGCAGCAGCTGTGATAAGAATGAGGGATGGCCTCTGTTTCTGCAATAATCGGATTTGCCATCAGATTTCTGATATTCTTTGCAGAGAAAATTTTGAAGTAGCAACTCTCTGACCTGGTTTCCGATTAATTCATTTTTTTCTGATTCTTTTTTAAAAAAATTGCTTTGAAATCATCAGTAGTGTGATGCTTTTATCGATCTACTTTCTATGTGAGCTCTTCAAATGTGTATTCCCTTTTACTGATGTCAATGAAGTGTTGATTGTAACTGACAGACAGAAGCAGCAGGGGGAATGAGGTGTTGAATGTAAGCAGAAGGGGGGAAAAGACACCGACTTGATTATCTGCCTTAATCTGCTCTGTAATGCACTTGAAAAGGAATTTAAACAGGCAATAGCAACAGAGTTCAGAATATAAGATTGGTATCAGTGAATAAATAGCAATTATAATATCCGTAATTCTCTGCAAAGCAAAAAATATTGGAGGAGATTTGAAAAATGAAAATATATTGAAGGAAAAAGGAATTGGATCGTTAACAACCACTAGGAGGCCACACAAAAACAAAATGTAAAAAAGGAGAGGATTCCATCCCAAATAAGAACTCTCTGTAACACGGATAGGGGACATTGCTATTTCCCTTCATTGACTCTAGGGTGCTGAAGTCTGAGCATACATAGTCCTGGTTTAGCTCACTCAAGCTAGACCTGAGGCTCAACCCAGACCAAGGACGATGGAATCCAGCAATTCCTGGACTAAGAAGCTGGAGTCCAACAATATCACATGGAGAGCCACAGGCTCCCCATCCCTTGCCCTAGGTGCAAAGGGCAGGCGTTAACCCTTACTGGGAAGCCATCCTCCATCAATGGAGGAAAAAAAAATTTCAAAATTGAGAAACACATACGAACATTTACTCAAGGCAGCAAGTTGATTTAGGGGTTTTCCTGAGACGCTGCTGAGTTTTCCCTTTTAGCTCTGAGCACCCTCTGCATCAAGGAACCTCACTCACATACTATAGATAGGAAGAGCCTCAATTTCAAAAGTGGCTTGCTGTGCAGCCAGTTTTTGGGGGATGGGGGGAGAATAACCAACTCTCTTAGATTGCGGCCTAATGGATATAAAAAGATTTTACCGCGAACTAGATTATACTTGCATAAACCTGGATTTGCCTTGTCATCGTTCAGTTTGTTTGCTTGACCTTATTGGGATTTTGAATGCAACGCTCAGGGTGGGGTGAGGATGAACATAAAACACTTAATGAAGAGGCACAGTCTAGCATTTCTTTTATGGCTCAATAAAGATCATCGGCATTCTCTGCCGAACCTTCAGATTCACTGAAACTGTCCTCCGCTCCGCTTTTCATCTCGATGTTGCCATGATGTGCGGCACTTATCTCCCTAGGAAGAGAGGTTGTGCGTCAGATTCATCTTTTAGGGAAATACCTCTGGAGTGGAGCAAAAGAATGTACATCTTTGAGAAGCAAGAGGTG
Source organism: Rhineura floridana (assembly GCF_030035675.1). NCBI lineage: Eukaryota > Metazoa > Chordata > Lepidosauria > Squamata > Rhineuridae > Rhineura > Rhineura floridana. The sequence continues at coordinate 16,810,808 of NC_084500.1, read as the reverse complement.
CGCTCTTGCAGAATGGGAGCATCAGTGCGCCGCTTGCTTGAAGGTAGGGACAAAGGAGGGAATTTCTATTCTGTTTGCATTTTAAGGAGAGAAACAACCTAATTTGCCCTTCTTGGACCAGCAAAACACAACTATCCTGAGAAATTTGCACTTCTCAGAATTTTGGGATGCAGTTCTCCAGCCAAGCAATATGTAGGAGGGAAAATACAGAGGCTGTTGCATATACAGAAGTGTGTATATAAATGCCTATGTTAGTGAAGCTATACAAAATGCAATTAAACTTTGGAAAATTGCTTGCAAAATGTGTATATTAGTCAAAATACATACATTTTGGAGAAATTTGCACTGAAACGCTTTATGAATGTTCATACTGTGGAAATGTAGAAGGCTAAATTTAAGATTGGAAAATGGGAAATTTTGAGAACCAAAACTGATTTGTCCGTGCCTACATGAAGGATCACCTCCTCCCACAATATCTCCTTTGTGTACTCTATACGGTTTTGATTTTCATTTATGATGTGTATGTATAGGTCTGTGACCGAAATAATTTTTGTTTTTACTTTACTTCCTCCCACATATATTGTTTTATTACTATTAAATTTATTACCCACCCTTCACCAGTAGTCTCAGGTTGGGTCTCAATAATATAAAATTACATCATTAAAAGCAGTTTTAACACAAATTACACTCACAACTAGAGAGGGCCCAAAAATACATATCTCGGGTGTCAAAGGCCAGGTTAAAGAGGTGCATCTTCAGCATACGACAAAGGCTGCACAGTGGAAGTGCCAGATGCACCTTTGTGGGGAGGGCTGCCGCAGAGAATACCCTCTTCTGGGCCACCGTCCCCTGAACTTCTCTACTGGAGGTCTATAGGGATATCCCTTCCCAGGCCCTGAGATCTTCAAAGGAGATTAGGAACACAGGGTTTTGTCCAACAATAGTCCTTACTCAGAGGAGACCCACTGAAGTTAAGGGGCGTGACCAACTGGGCCCATCAATTTCAATGGGCCTACTTTGAGTAGAGCATAGTTGGATTCTACCTAAGGGCACCTGCCTTACTCTAAGCCAGACCGTTTGTCCATCTGGCTCAGTGTTGTCTACGAGCTCCAGGTTCACACGTAACACTAAGCCACAGTTAACATTGGCTAAGGTTTGTAAAAACATCAAACCGTGGTTTATGAGCATGGCTTGTCTGTGGTTAATAAGACATAGCATGTCTCATATAGTTTTCTATTAAGATACTAATAAGATATTAGGTTAGGTGTAGTGGTTAAGGTGTTGGATTACAACCTGGGAGACCAGGGTTCGAATCCCCACACAGCCATGAAGCTCACTGGGTGACCTTGGGTCAGTCACTGCCTCTCAGCCTCAAAGGAAGGCAATGGTAAAACCACCTCTGAATACCGCTTACCATGAAAACCCTATTCACAGGGTCACCATGAGTCAGAATCAACTTGAAGGCAGTCCATTTCCAATTTTTAGGTTAATATTACAATACAGAGTAACCAAATGTTGCATCGCAGGTGCCTGAAAATGCTTTGTCTTTCCTCATTGCTCAGTTCCCGAAGAGCACACTTACCACTTTAGTGTATTTTAATACCAAGTGGTTAGCCAAGTTTATTGCTAGCCATTTACCATCTTTTTAACAAGGCAGAAGTAGAAACAGCACTCTTGAGTTTAGCGTGTTAGTGTGCAACGCTGCAGTACGTGTGGGACCGTGTCTACATCATACTGCTGTTTTATTATTTGTTGATATTTAACAATATTTTATTGATGGATTCTCCAATTTTACTGATGTATTTCTTTGTAATTTCATTTTTATGATACAATTATGTTTTTTGTAAACCACTTAGGGATTTAGCATATCAAGTGGTATATAAATATTATTAATGATAATGATAACGATAATTAAATGACAGCGCTGGGTTCAGAGCTGCAAGTGCGGCGGAGGGGAACTGCGGTGCCCTCCGCATGTTGCCGGACTCCCAATTCCCATGAGCCCCAACCAGCATGGACCACAGTCAGGAATCCAGCAACAAGTTATCCCACCTCTGAGCTAGTGTCACGTCTTCTCTGACCCAAGCAGCATGAAAATCAGCTGGCACAGACCTGCCTGGGGTCTTCCGGGCATTCTTGCCTTTTTCTCCGTCAAAAAAGGTTCTCTTATACCTAAATCCACCATCGAACATTGGTGTGGAACCTCTGCTGAGTACCTGCTAATCTGGCACTGCCGCCTCCAGCATTAGCTTGATTGCCAACAAACCAGGCATCCTTTTCGTTCCCACAAGCAAGAAGTATTTCTTGGAAGTTATGAATGAAACGTCAGCCACCTCACTAACCTCTTGATGGGGGACGGCAGCTCTTCGCGAGGGTTGCGGCTGTCGGCTGTCGGCCCGAGAACGCCTTCCAAAACATCGTCAAGACTTGAGTGAGCCCTGCCAAAAAACAAAAACACCCACACCTAATCAGACTATTAGAGAGGAGACACCGATAGGTTGAGGGGCTGGGTGTCGTGAGGAGATAGAGTAATTTTTTTTCTTAATTGCTGTGTTTCACCATGCCACTCAGGCGCTTATTAAGGCCTGAAAAGAGCGTGTGAAGAAACCACCCACTGTAATTTTTCGTTGCCGTTTTTGCAGGCTTACTCTGGATGTTGAAAACAGCCGGTCTCCTTCATTCTGTCTCCTTGCTACTATGCAAACAGTTTATAAGGTAAGACTTTAACCAAGTGACCAACACCTGGGGAAATGCTTCAGAGTTAATTGAACACCCCTGGAGTGCACTGAAGTGCCAGGCATGGGTTATCTCTCTAACCTCTGACAGGTGGAGGCAAGGTTTAGCCTGACTGCCTTGCAACAGCAGAAGTGTTTCAAGTCCAGTTGCTCTCCTGAAATGATCAGAGAATTGGGAGCAGAAAGACCCCATCTTGCTGGACCAGAGTCAAGTTAATCTCCACACAAACATACGTTCCAGAAATTTGCCATGTACCTTTCTGTCTCTTCTCCCAGATACGAAGTCTCACTGGTCCAGAGGCTGCAATCAGCTTGGCACTTGTTCAATGTTGTTTCTTGGTCTTCCGAATCAGCTTGACCAGGAATCGCTAGTGTCAACAAAGCAACAACAGGAAATGTCATATTCCAGGACCGGTTTCAGAATATTGGGAAGGACCACCCCTTCCCCCCGCTTTGTATTCTAGCTGGCACCTTCTGTAAAGAAGTGAATCCTGCTCTAATGTAGGAGCAACTCCGAAGGAAGTCCCAGTAATGGTTTCGTGATCTGTTTCCAAAACACTGGGACACCTATCATGCTTCATTATTTGTTTGCAGTTGTTCACTCGTTTGAATTTAGTTACGTTTTATAAATTATAGTATTTAGGATGCTGATCTGGGCAGTTCCTTAGGTACTGATGAGGAGGAAGGCGGTTGAGAGAGGTTTGTTTCTGCATGCATAGAACACTCACACATGTGCCAACACATGGAGAGGATGAGATAGGCAACTAAATTACACCCTTTGTTGCATCATTAAAATATTTACCGGTAGGACCTGCAACAAAATGTTGCAGTGCAAATTGTTCCTGTTCAGTGCCCTCCTACGGGACAGTCTATTCTACTCCCCGTCCTACCCGTTGTTCTGTCGTTCCCTCCTGCAAAACGAACACTAGGATGGGTTGAGAGCCCCTGCAAGTGTGTGTGTGTCGGGGAGGGCAGGGAATGGATAATCTTCTAACATGGGCTCCCCCTAATTTTCCAATTCCTTCCTTCAGCCCTGCTCAAGAGAACTGAGCCAACTATTTTATATATAGTGCACAGTTAAGATCATCAGTAGAGCATTGGAACTGGATCAGGTCAGTGGCTCATCTAGTCCAGCACCCTGTTCTCACAGTGACCAACCAGATGCCCCAAAGGGAAGCCCACAAGCAGGACCTGAGTGCAAGACCAACTCTCCCCACTTGCGATTCCCAGCAACTGGTGTTCAGAGGAATCCTGTCTCTGACAAAGGAGGCAGAACATAGCCATTGTGACTGGCAGCCACTGATTCGACAAGGGGGGCCTTGATCTCAGTTCAATACCCTTTGGGTTGCTACACTGAGACCAGGGAGCATGTTCAAACTGCACCTGCCTGCTGCACCTTTCCAGAGGTGTCTTTGCTGAGTGGGAGAAATTGTTTCTGATTCTTTCTGGTCCCTTCGAAGAGGCAACTGGACAGAGATTTCTAATGAGGCACACTGCAAAACATAAATATTCAGAGTTTAAAAGGTGTTAAGTTTGAGAAGGGAGGCCCCATTAGCAACACCGCCACCTTGTGTGGATCAAGGACCAGTGGTGCATAGGAAATCCTTCTCCGTGGTGGCCCCCAGGTTGAGGAAAGCCACGCCATGCCCTCCAAGATGCTTCATGCACCATCACTGTATAAGCAGGAGTGGGAAACCATTTCCAGCTAGCGGGGAAAGATCCCCTGCTGGGCATTTTGACAGGCGGGTGAGGCCGCCCACATTCCCCCCCCCCACTCTCCCGGACTAATGTAAGGACTGTAGCTTAGTTGTCTGCCTGCATTTGCACTTCCTGGCTAAAAAAAATTTGTAGTAGTAGAAATATCAATAATTTAAGATATGCAGATGATACCATACTGCTAGCAGAAACCAGTAACGATTTGAAATGAATGCTGATGAAAGTTAAAGAGGAAAGCACAAAAGCAAGACTACAGCTGAATGTCAAAAAGACTAAAGTAATGACAACAGAAGATTTATGTGACTTTAACGTTGACAATGAGGACATTGAACTTGTCAAGGATTATCAATACCTTGGCACAGTCATTAACCAAAATGGAGACAAAAGTCAAGAAATCAGAAGAAGGCTAGGACTGGGGAGGGCAGCTGTGAGAGAACTAGAAAAGGTCCTCAAATGCAAAGATGTATCACTGAACAGTAAAGTCAGGATCATTCAGACCATGGTATTCCCGATCTCTATGTATGGATGTGAAAGTTGGACAGTGAAAAAGGCGGATAAGAGAAAAATCAACTGATTTGAAATGTGGTGTTGGAGGAGAGTTTTGCGGATACCATGGAATGCAAAAAAGACAAATAATTGGGTGTTAGAACAAATTAAACCACAACTGTCACTAGAAGCTAAAATGATGAAACTGAGGTTATCATACTTTGGACACATCATGAGAAGACATGATTCACTAGAAAAGACAATAATGCTGGGGAAAACAGAAGGAAGTAGAAAAAGAACATAAGAACATAAGAAGAGCCTGCTGGATCAGGCCAGTGGCCCATCTAGTCCAGCATCCTGTTCTCACAGTGGCCAACCAGGTGCCTGGGGGAAGCCCGCAAGTAGGACCCGAGTGCAAGAACACTCTCCCCTCCTGAGGCTTCTGGCAACTGGTTTTCAGAAGCATGCTGCCTCTGACTAGGGTGGCACAGCACAGCCATCACGGCTAGTAGTCATTGATAGCCCTGTCCTCCATGAATTTGTCTAATCTTCTTTTAAAGCCGTCCAAGCTGGTGGCCATTACTGCAACTTGTGGGAGCAAATTCCATAGTTTAACTATGTGCTGAGTAAAGAAGTACTTCCTTTTGTCTGTCCTGAATCTTCCAATATTCAGCTTCTTTGAATGTCCACGAGTTCTAGTATTATGAGAGAGGGAGAAGAACTTTTCTCTATCCACTTTCTCAATGCCATGCATAATTTTATACACTTCTATCATGTCTCCTCTAACCCGCCTTTTCTCTAAACTAAAAAGCCCCAAATGCTGCAACCTTTCCTCGTAAGGGAGTCGCTCCATCCCCTTGATCATTCTGGTTGCCCTCTTCTGAACCTTTTCCAACTCTATAATATCCTTTCTGAGATGAGGCGACCAGAACTGTACACAGTATTCCAAATGCGGCCACACCATAGATTTATACAACGGCATTATGATATCGGCTGTTTTATTTTCAATACCTTTCCTAATTATCCCTAGCATGGAAGGTACGGTTGGACTTACCGTGAACGGTGTTTCTTCGTGGATGCCATGAGGTCTCCACGTGGGTTATAGTCCCCAATCAGCTCGAGACAGGAACCTGTCATAATTTTTTCTTGGCTCCTCCCCTTCTTACTGAGGTGATGCCAGTTCTCTTTCTTGACCAGCTCGGAACTTCACCTCAGTGTAACATAGAAAGAACAAATCAGAAGATATAACAACAGAGTAAGAGCAGATAACACAGACTGCAGATGGATTTCCCAGCCCCTCATAGGGAGGGTCGTGGAGACCTCATGGCATCCATGAAGAAACACCGTTCACGGTAAGTCCAACCGTACCTTCTTTCATGGATGCCAGTGAGGTCTCCACGTGGGACGTACCAAAGCTCGGCCATAGGGTGGGTCTATTGAGGAAGAACCTGCTGGAGAACCGTACGACCGAATGCGGCCTCCGCAGATGCGTATAAGTCCATTTTGTAGTGTTGGGTAAACGACGAAGGTGAGGCCCAAGTTGCTGCCCTGCAGATCTCCTCCAATGGGGCATTAGCTGAAAAGGCCGCTGTTGTGGCTACCGCTCTAGTGGAATGCGCCGTGATTCCCTGTGGCACGGGTTTACTGAGTGATCTGTAGGCTAAGGAAATACATGCCTTTAGCCATCTAGCTATAGTTGATTTTGACACCTTGTGGCCCAGAGTCGGAGGATGGAATGATACCAGCAGAGATTCCGATCTACGGAATTGAGCTGTCCTATTGATGTATACCTTCAACGCCCTCCTCGCATCGAGGGAGTGCCATGCCCTTTCCATGGGGTGTTTAGGATTTGGGCAGAACGTGGGCAGCACAATCTCCTGTTGCAGGTGAAACTGAGACCTGACCTTTGGTATGAAGCTAGGGTCGATCCTCAGTACAACTCTATTGTTATGGAAAATGCAGAGGTGTTTTTGCACTGATAGAGCCTGAATCTCTGATATCCTGCGTGCTGACGTGATTGCTATGAGGAACGTGACTTTGAAGGTGAGTATTCGCAAAGGAACCGTCTGCAGGGGTTCGAATGGAGATTTCTGTAGTGCGGTCAACACTGTATGGAGGTGCCATGAAGGAAATCTGTGCACTACTAGACGCTGATAACGGTTGCTCCTCTTAGAAATCTCTTGAGCAGCGAATGTGACGCTGGAGAGACCCCTTCGTCTAAAGATAGAACGGATGCAAGCACCGATAGCTGACGTTTGAGGGTGTTAGGACGTAGACCCTGGTAGAGGCCGTCCTGGAGGAACTGCAGGATATGTGGTGTGGATGCCATCATAGGATTGGTGTCATGCGCTGTACACCAACGCAGGAAAGCTGCCCAAGTGGATTGGTATATCCTGAGCGTAGATGGCCTACGTGACGCCAGGATAGTTGCTGTCGCATCAGGTGAAATATTTAATGCTAACAGCCTGCTCCGTTCAACCTCCAGGCGACTAGCTGAAGCCAGGCTGGGTCTGGGTGGAGGACCGGTCCCTGATGTAACAGGTCGTGTCGATTTGGAAGTGGAAGGGGGTTCTGACAGACAGCTGGACTAGGTCTGCAAACCACGGTCTTCTCGGCCAGTATGGGGCTATCAGGACCACCTGCGCCTCTTCCCTCCTGATCTTGTGGAGGACTCTGGCGAGGAGAGGAGTTGGTGGAAACGCATACAGTAGGAGCTGTGGCCAACTCGCCGTCAGTGCGTCTATCTGTTCCGCCCCACGCATGTGGAATCTTGCAAAATATCGAGGGATCTGATAGTTTGTGTCCGAGGCAAAGAGGTCCACCTCTAATTTTCCGAAGTGTTGTTGAACCATCAGGAAGACGCTTCTGTTGAGTGCCCATTCCCCTGGGAATATCTGACATCTGCTGAGCCAATCCGCCCGATCGTTCATTGCTCCCTGCAGGTATTCCGCCGATACAGATTAAGGCGCTGCTCTGCCCAGGACAGCATGGCTATTGCTTCTCCGCTGAGGAGCTTGGATCGGGTCCCTCCTTGTCTCATTATGTATGATCTGGTCGAGGTGTTGTCTGTTTTGATCAATACATCGGGGTAGTGAAGACTGGGAAAGAAATGCTTCAGCGCCAGGTGAGCTGCCCTCAGTTCCAGCCAGCTGATGGGCCTGGCTGTCTCTGGTGGACTCCAACGTTCTTGCACAAAGAGATCCATATAATGAGCCCCCCAGCCCCAGAGGCTGGCATCTGAAGTAATTATTGCGCGAGGCGGGTCCTGTATCAGGATCCCCCTGGACAAATTCGAGTCCCGATGCCACCAGGTGAGAGACTGATGCACTTTGTGTGGTAAGGCAATCACACGGTGTCGCCTCGAGGCGATGTCTCTCTGGAACTTGATCAGAAGATGTTGAAGAGGACGTGAATGAAGTCTGGCCCATGGTGTAACTGCTATAGATGATGCCATCATCCCGAGCAGTTTTGCCAGGCGCATCAAGTCTGATTTCGTTTGGTCGCGTATGGAGCGTGCTAGGTCTGTGATGGCCCGGATTCGTTGTGGCGCCAGCGTTATAGTTTGAGCAAGGGTGTCTATCACCGTGCCCAGGTGTATAAGTGATTGCGTGGGGTAGAGGTGACTCTTTTGAACATTCACTAAAAAACCGTGGTTTTGTAGGAAACTGAGTGTAAGATTTAAGTCTTTGTTTGCCTGGGTAAACGACTGAGACCTGAGAAGTAGGTCGTCCAGATAAGGGGAGAGGTGCACCCCTTTCAGATGTAGGCCTGAGAGTGCTGCTGCCAGCACCTTGGTGAAGATCCTGGGTGCCGTGGCAAGTCCGAATGGCAGGGCTTTGTACTGAAAGTGTTTCTTGTCGTATGTGAACCTGAGCAACCTTCTGTGCGTGGGGTGAATTGGAATGTGCAGGTAGGCCTCCTTGAGGTCTATGGATGCCAAATAGTCCTGGGGTTGGAGTGCCTCTCTGATTGAAGCTATAGTTTCCATCCGGAAAGTCCAGCGTTTCAGGAACTGGTTGACAAACCTGAGGTCGAGCACCCCCCTGAATGAACTGTCCTTTTTTGCCACCAAAAAGAAGAGGGAGTACACTCCTGAGAACCGTTCGTCCATGGGGACGGGTTCTATAGCTGAGATTTGTAGAAGGTGCTCTATTTCTGCTAGGAATGTTCCGTTTTTTGTAGTGATGTCGGTCTGTGTGAGAAGACGAAACGTGGGGGTGGATACTGATGTAACTCCAGTCTGTACCCGTCTTTGATAATGCTCAGGACCCATTTGTCTTTTGTTGTTGTCTGCCATTGGTTTAGGAAGTAATTGAGTCGACCTCCGACAGGTATAGAGTCAGAAACGTTGTTGTGGTTGACGCTGCTGCCTAGTCTGGTAGGACTGCTGTCTATTCTGGTGGAATCTCTGTGGAGGCTTCTGGTTTTGCCAGGGAAAACGGGAGCCTCTAAAATCACTCTGTCTGTTGCTGAAGAAGGGGCTTGAGCCACGAAAGGAATGCGTCTGGAAAGTGGGAGTATAGCGTCAGAATGGCTTTCTTTCCTCTTTCCCCTGTGAGGGCAGAACTTTCTTTTTATCCTTATTGTCCACCAATACCTCCGCCAGATTGTCTTCCCCAAATAATTTCCCACCTGTATATTTAGCCGTAGCTAGATTAAATCTGGATGCATTGTCCGCATCCCAATGTGAAAGCCATACTAGGCGCCTGGCTACCACTGCCGTGGCCATAGCCCTGGCTGCAAATTGTGAGGAATCCATAGTAGCGTCTGCTACGAAGGCCATGCAGCGTGAGAGTTTTAAAATGGACTTTCGTAACTTGGAGACCTCCAGCTCCTGATTTGGGGCTAGGTCCTCAATCCACAGCAGTGATGCCCTAGAGAATACTGAAGCTGCTACAGAGGCTCTTATGGACATAGCCGTCGCTTCATGTACCCGCTTAAGTGCTAGATCTGACTTGCGCTGTATGGGATCCTTGAGATGAGCATCCCCATCCCGTGGCAAGATCGAATGTGACAGGAGCGCAGTAATAGGCCCATCCACCTCTGGGGCCCGCAACTGTTCCATAACACTGGGTTCTAAGGTATATAGTCTATTAGCCCAGTTAGTCCCTCTTTTGGGGTATAGCGGTAGCTCCCACTCCTGTTGAATATTAGCCAACAGCATAGGTGGGCACGGAATGCCCTTAGGCCCGGTCTTAACAGTAGGCAGTACCATAGCTGGCCTGGAGGAGGTAGGTTGTTCCTCAGAAGGAGCAGTCAGCTCCAGGGAAGCAATCACCTTTTTTAACAATGGTTCAAAATGAACTTCCAAAAATAGTCTGACCGAAGTTTGAGCCTCTGTTTCTGAGGCATCGGTCCATTCTCCGTCATCCATGGACCCTGTAGATCCGATTTCTGATAGGGCATCCTGGTGGTCCCGCTCATAATACCCCATACCCATAGCCACCAAAGTCTGCTCAGGGGAAAGCTGTCTGGCAACCTGGCGTGGTCTCTTACATGGTGGGGGGGCGGCTACTGCCGTAGGCTGTGGGCATTGTGGAGTATTGGGGGGTATCACAGTAAATGGTGGGACCTCCTCTAATAGTGCCTGCTTAAGTTGCCGAATTACGTCAGGTGAAAACAACTGTGCCAGCGTCTTTGAAGGGGTTATTAAAGGAGCTGGCATAGGCTGAGGAGAGAGCTGGGGTGGAGAGACGGGGGGGCCATACCGCCCATGGGCTTCCGTCGTTCCCTCATCCTCCGATCTGCTGTCGTCCGGCTGCTCCAGTAGATGGCGCTGGACTGCAGGCTCTATCGAACACGTCTCTTGAGTGCCACTCAAGATGGCCGCCGCCGCCGCCTTTTCGGCGGGAAAAATCATTAGGGAGCTGGAAGAGGCAGTAGGCGGTGGTGAAAGGCTCACTTCGCACAGTAGGCCTCCGCCCCGATTAGAGCTGTGCCGCGATGTAGCAGCGAAATTCAGGCTCTGACGTGAGGCTTCTTGCCTATGCTCCCTGGCCGGACGTTGCGCGTCCGCTGCAGCTGTTGCCGTCATGCCCAATATCTGCAGGGAACTGACCGCAGCAGGAGTTGGGTGCTGCCCTGATTTTTTGTGTCCCTTCTTGTTCTGGGATTGTGGGACAGACGGCGGCCGGGAACTGACTGCAGCAGGAGCTGAGTGCTGCCCTGACCCCTTATGGCCTCGCAGGGATCCAACCACAGTAGCCACTGTGTGCTGCCCTGTTCCTCTAAGGGTTTTTGTCCTGGCGGTCTGAGAAGACGGCAGTGCTTCCATATCTCAGCCAGGAGAGAAAGAATAGGTACGAAAAGAGGAAGAGAAAGATAATAAGAAGTATAGAAAAGAACGAAGGAAAATAGAGGAGCCGTAGGCTGATAGTCTACAGAAGTGAGAGAAAAACAGCCAAAGGTTGTTGCCCGAGCTGAGACAGGAACAGAACTGGCATCACCTCAGTAAGAAGGGGAGGAGCCAAGAAAAAATTATGACAGGTTCCTGTCTCGAGCTGATTGGGGACTATAACCCACGTGGAGACCTCACTGGCATCCATGAAAGAATTTCCCTTTTTCACAGCTGCCGCACACTGGGTCGACATTTTCATCATGCTGTCCACTACAACCCCGAGGTCTCTCTCCTGGTCGGTCACCGCCAGTTCAGACCCCATGAGCGTATATGTGAAGTTCAGATGTTTTGCTCCAATATGCATAATTTTACACTTGTTTATATTGAATTGCATTTGCCATTTTTCCACCCATTCACTCAGTTTGGAGAGGTCTTTTTGGAGCTCTTCGCAATCCCTTTTTGTTTTAACAACCCTGAACAATTTAGTGTCATCAGCAAACTTGGCCACTTCACTGCTCACTCCTAATTCTAGGTCATTAATGAAGAAGTTGAAAAGTACAGGTCCCAATACCGATCCTTGAGGGACTCCACTTTCTACAGCCCTCCATTGGGAGAACTGTCCATTTATTCCTACTCTCTGCTTTCTGCTTCTTAACCAATTCCTTATCCACAAGAGGACCTCTCCTCTTATTCCATGACTGCTAAGCTTCCTCAGAAGCCTTTGGTGAGGTACCTTGTCAAACGCTTTTTGAAAGTCTAAGTACACTATGTCCACTGGATCACCTCTATCTATATGCTTGTTGACACTCTCAAAGAATTCTAATAGGTTACTGAGACAGGACTTTCCCTTGCAGAAGCCATGCTGGCTCTGCTTCAGCAAGGCTTGTTCTTCTATGTGCTTAGTTAATCTAGCTTTAATCATACTTTCTACCAGTTTTCCAGGGACAGAAGTTAAGCTAACTGGCCTGTAATTTCCGGGATCCCCTCTGGATCCCTTTTTGAAGATTGGCGTTACATTTGCCACTTTCCAGTCCTCAGGCACGGAGGAGGACCCAAGGGACAAGTTACATATTTTAGTTAGCAGATCAGCAATTTCACCTTTGAGTTCTTTGAGAACTCTCGGGTGGATGCCATCCGGGCCCGGTGATTTGTCAGTTTTTATATTGTCCATTAAGCTTAGAACTTCCTCTCTCGTTACCACTATTTGTCTCAGTTCCTCAGAATCCCTTCCTGCAAATGTTAGTTCAGGTTCAGGGATCTGCCCTATATCTTCCACTGTGAAGACAGATGCAAAGAATTCATTTAGCTTCTCTGCAATCTCCTTATCGTTCTTTAGTACACCTTTGACTCCCTTATCATCCAAGGGTCCAATTGTCTCCCTAGATGGTCTCCTGCTTTGAATGTATTTATAGAATATTTTGTTGTTGGTTTTTATGTTCTTAGCAATGTGCTCCTCAAATTCTTTTTTAGCATCCCTTATTGTTTTCTTGCATTTCTTTTGCCAGAGTTTGTGTTCTTTTTTATTTTCTTCATTCGGACAAGACTTCCATTTTCTGAAGGAAGACTTTTTGCCAAACAAGAGATGGATTGATTCCATAAAGGAAGCCACAGACCTGAACTTGCAAGATCTGAACAGAGTGGTTCATGACAGATGCTCTTGGAGGTTGCTGATTCATAGGGTCACCATAAGTCATAATCGACTTGAAGGCACATAACAACAAAGTATAACAGTGGCTTTAGAAATACATCTTTTGAAAGAAAATATGTTTAGAACAGATTTTTGATTACTTGCTGTGAACTTCTGGGGGAGGGAAGCGGGTGGATGCAGGAGGCAGAGAACTGTGGGTTAACACACAGTTGCCAATCTGGGCTCCTGCTGGGAGGAAGGGCGGGATATAAATCAGATAATAAAATAAATAAAATAAACACACCCCACCGCTGAGGAGAGGCAAGGTCATGTAGTACAAGGTTGGTTAGGATAATCAGATCCTGTGACTACCTGTGACCACTGTAGCCTACACTGACTGGCAGTGACTCTCCAGTGTTTGAGGGAAGGGGTCTTTCCCAGTCCCAGCCTTAGAGATTCTGGGAATCAAGGACCTCCTGTATCCAGAGCAAGGGCTCCACCTTTCAGAGCTCCTCATGTGAAAATAAAGCAAGATTCCAGTCCTCATGGTTCTGAGTAAAGGGACAATTTAAATAGGAGCATAAGAAGGTGCCTTATTCTGAATCACAGCATTGGTCCATATAAAGTACAGTGTGTCTGCACTGACTGGCAGCAGCAGTGGCTCTCCAGGGTTTTCAGGGAAGGGGTCTTTCCCAGCCCTGCCTAGAGATGCCAGGGATTGAACTTGGGACCTTCTGCACACAAAGCACTTTCCTCTAAACTCTGAATTATGGCCCTTCCCTAGATTAGTGAAAGCAGTTTGTCCCCATTCAGTCGCTGGAGGACATGAAGCTTCTTGCACCATAATGACTGATAAGCGATTCCAGCTCAAGGTGAGCTAATTTGTGTTTTGGTGTCCAGGGAACGTGCCTGCCCACTTGCCAAAACTTCCACCCCTTTTTCCATGGGAAGGGGGAGTGGCAATTAAAGGAAAAACTCCCCCTAGCCATTTATCCTTTGTGTGTTGAGCAGGCTGGCCTCCCTCGGCTGGAATGTTGCAAGGCAGCTCTGGCCGAGATGAATCTGTGGCCCCCTAATGAGTTTAATAAGCACCAACTGGCTGCCTTGCTAGTCCTGAGTAGGTGGCGGCGACCTGATGACAGTCAGGGCGTTTGCTGCTGTTCTGGCTCAATAACCTCTAATTTTCGTCTAGAAGTGGCAGCCCTGCCGATGAATGACAACAGGAGGGGGGGAGGGGGAGACAGTTCCTTAGAATTCTCTTGAATGGCAGGAGAGATAACCGCAAGAAGAGTTGCAGCGACAGATCAAGGGGACCGGCACAGGTTGCCTTGGAAATGCGCTGAGAGAACTGAGCAAGGCCTGTTCGACACCGCAGAATTGATAATGTCTCCCTGAGCAGATTACTTGCTGCAAAAAACAAAAACAAAAAACACCTGGCCAAATTAAGTCCCCCACCCCTTCCTTGTGCTGGTTTTCTCAATGCTTTAAGGTTTAAGGCCTACCTGGCGTCTTCTCAAACCGAGGGTAGAAAACTGTGCTACAGAGTCCCAACTCTAAGGTGGGGCTGGCGCCTGAGCTTGGCAAATTCAGGCATTTGCTAGGGGTTCCTCCCCTAAGACCAGTGAGGAGACCCACCAACTAGGAATGAGCACATTTCTCCAATTTCATTCTTCTACTCAATCATGGGTACACACATTGCCCCTCATCCTGCGCCACCCATTCTTCAGTTTAACTAAAAAAAAAATTATAAAATCAGTTTCAGAAAGGGCATGTGTGGAAAAGCTTGTTTGTTTTTCGTTTGGGTCTCTTTCCTCCCCTTAATTTTATCAATGCATACCAGTGCATATGCATATTGATGGAATCTTAGCACACGCAAAAATGGGATAACCATCGGGATTCCCTTTTGAGCCGCCATGGAATCATTGCACACTTCTGCACCTATTTTCAATCACAGCCCATAAAGGAATCTTGACGCAACAGTGTGATTTAATTAACGCACCAACTGAAATCTGTGGGGGAGAGCAGGCAGAACAGAAGTCTGGAAACTAAAGAAAATAGGACAGGCAGTCACTAAAGCATCAGCACAGCTCCACAGATGATATTAAGTTATTCAGAACCTCAAAACTCAGGAAGAAATATACAGATGTGGAAGATTAAGCACACACCTATCGTCAGGGCCAGGCTGCAGGCAAGCAGTGTGGGGATAAGCCAAGAGGCGAATGAGAACCAGGGGGCAAGGTCAACAAGTGAGCCAGGAGGCAGGATCAAGCAACAACCAAGAATGAAAAAACCCTCCAGAGTTCAAGAAGACCTTCCTGCTGAGGTGGGCCCTGCTGGAGAGAAAGCCATTTATATTCTAATGGAATCAGCTTATGGTGGCAAGGAGGTGGCTTTTTCACTGGTGGCACTGGTGTTATGGAGTGCACCCCCTGCTGAAACATAAGAGGCCCCATCCATATAGGCATTTCACTGGCTCCGAAAGATGCACCTGTTTAGGCCAGCCTTTTGCAACCAGTGTGCCTCCAGATGTTGTTGGACCACAACTCCCATCAGCCTCAGCCAGCATTGCCAATGGTCAGGAAAAATGGGAATTGTGGTCCAACAACATTTGGAGGCACACTGGTTGCGAAAGGCTGACATAGGCATTCCCTGGTTCCCTCACAACCTAAGTCTCCCGTTGTAATTGCTGTTGTTTCAACGGGATTGTTTTACTGAATGTTTTAATTACAGATGTTTGCATTTTAATGGGGTTATTTTTATCGTGCATTTTAAATTATGGGCATTTATGTTTTCATGTTTGTGTCGTTATGGTTTTTTTAATGTGTAAACTGCTTAGAAGTCTATTTTGGCATTAAACAGTATGCAAACTAGGATCCAGAGTCAGTCCACGGCCTGAAGAAACTTCACTGAGAAGACCACCCTCTTATTATGGGCTCACCTCATGTTCACTGTATGTAAATTTCCCCACTAAGAGTCTTTAAAATGTATGCATTAATCCTAATGTTCAGAATATTATATGTACAGGTATGCAGACCTCCTCCCAGTATCCAGTCAAGCCTTGTACAGACCAAACTGTTACAAGTGTTTCTGCTCCCCCCCCCCTTCTAGTTCTGGAAATCTAGCCAACATACTCTTGCTTGTATAAAGAAAAGAGATAAAACACTAGCTGCCAACTACAGCTACTTTATATGGTGTGGAAAACATCTGCTTCTGGTTAAAGTGACTAGATGGAAGGTTAGCTGGTCCCTCTTGCTACCCCTAGCTGGCAGCACAGAGAGATGCTGCATAGCGGCAGCAACTGATAAGCAGGCAGCTGTTGAGCAAGGTCATAGCCTTGAGACACTCCTATAAATACAGGAGTTCTGGAGCAGTCTTTTAGCAGTCTCTCACTGGAGAGCTTGTCAAATATTGCTGCTGGAGGTCTGAGGCTTGCCTTGACTTAGATCACTGTGGGTGAGATGATTCCATTTCTTTGTGAGAAAGAGATTGAAATGTATTGACATGGAAATGCAACTTGTTTAATGTTGATTCCTTGCAATACAACTTCACAATTATTGCAGCGCAACCTGTATAAAGTACAAGTCTGAGCTGATAGCATACTATTTAAGATACGCTAACTGTATACTGCAATGTATACTGATGTATAAACCTGATATTTGACTTCTGATCATAACTGACTCTGACCCAATGACTAAGGCCACTGTATGCATTACTAGTAAAGATGCTGAATGTTTAAAGAACAAATCTTATAAGATTTATAAAGATAATCCTCTGTTGAACTCCCATTTTTCCTGAGATACCCCTAAACCTTAGTATGCTTTTTGGTGGGACCTCCAGCCACTAGTTCGCCTAGACAGACCTAACTGCTTGCAAAAAGCACAGAGGTTCAGATGACTACAACATTTGTCATATAAATTGTCTGTATAGATATGAACTAAGAGGAGTACAGTAGGGCCCCACTCATACGGCAGGTTAGGCTCCAGACCCCCGCTGGAAAGCGAAAACCGCCGAAAAGCAGATCAGCTGTAACACGGGGGTCTGGAACCTAGCCTGCTGATCGTACCAGAGGAGAAGATCAGATCTTCCCTTCTTTGAGTGCGATCAACTTGAGCGGGAGTCTGATCGCGCCAGAAGATGAGCTCCAGCTGCCCCTCCAGCTGATCACCCCGCTGGCGCCGTATTAACGGAACGGTTCAAGGCCATTTCACCCTGCAGTTCAGGGGTTCACCACCCGGGGGGGCTGCATGCAGATCCCCGCAGTTCCTGACACTTAATACACATCCCATACGCCAGTACTGTTCTCACTTTGCCTAGAACAAAGGTCAAGGTGGGAGGAATGAAAACATTCTCAGATAGAATGGCCTTGCCCCTTCTGGGAAGCTCCTAAAAACTCCCTGGAGGTGGCAGAGCTCTTAGGATACGAGAGCCAGTCTAGACAGAAGCAAGAGATAGCTAAAGTGGTGCCCTTCAGGCATTTTTGGATGCTAACTCCCACCAGCTCCAGCCATGATTTCACCTTCAGCTCCCTGGCCAATAGTCAGGGCTGATGGGAGTTGGGAGCCCAGCATCAACTGGAGGGCTCCATGTGGGCTGCCCTTGGGTTAGAGAGCGTCAACACAAAGGTGAGAGAGAACGAGAGAGACCCAGCTTTAGAACCCCCGTCAGCTGCGGTGTCCGTTTGGGTGACCTGGGCCAAACCTCCTTCTCCCAGGTTGTTGCGAGGGTAAAATGTGAGAGGGGAGGAGACCCAAGCATGCCGCCCTGAGCACCTCTAAGGAAAAAGTAGGAAGCGAACATAATGAATAACTATGTCCCTGCCTGGTTTTGCATCATCTCCAGCTGAAATACTGCTCCAGAGCACTGTTGTGGTCACAGAACACAGGAAGCTGCCATATAGTGAATTAGAGACCATCGGTCCATTTAGTTCAGTATTCTCTACACTGACTGGCAGCCGCTGTCCAGGGTCTCAAACAAGGAGTCCTCTCCCAGCCCTACCTGGAGATGCCAGGGACTGAATCTGGGTCCTTCTGCATGCAAGGCAGATGCTCTACTACTGAGCGACAGCCCTTCCCCTAAAATTAAAACAAGGTTCCAGTCCTCATAGTTCTGAATTAAAGGCTGATTTAAAGAGCAACATAGGAAGCTGCCTTGCACTGAGTCAAAGCCTTGGCTCATCTAGCTCAGTACTGTCTACACTGACTGGCAATGGCTCTCCTGGGTTTCGGGCACTCCAAACCCTACCTAGAGATGCCATCAGGGATCTTCTGCGTGCAACGCAGATGCTCTATGACTGAGCTATGGATGCATGCAACCTCTCTTAAAACGTATTCTCGCTCTGTAGGGAGGAAGAAAGCCCACGTGCCCCGCAGGGCCCAAGGTTAGTCCCCCAATACAACTCACAGGTCTGGAGAGTCCAGGCGCTGCCTGCCGGAGGGCCAAGGGGAGCTCGGTGACCTTCCCTTTGCCGCAGGAAGTAGCAAAGGTGCTGAATCCCGACAAGGAAGCCTTTGGGCTCCCCCAGCTTGTCGTGTCTATCGTCATCAGGCAGTAATCTTTGTACTTTGTGACAGTGGAGGAAAACCTGGGCGACGCTGGCACTGAAAAGACCAAAGCAGTGTGAGGAGGGGAGGGTGTCCCACTTTGCAATAAGAACACCTTCCCTTTGTACCCCAAGGCAGAAGGTCAGGGGGCAGGAAAAAAATCAAGGACCATTAAGGCAAGGGTGGGGAACCTTTTCTCAGCCCAAGGGCCGCATTTCCTCACGGGCAACCTTCTGGGGGCCGCATGCCAGTGGTGGGCATGGTTAGAGGCAGAAAGTGGGTACAGCAATGAATGTGACTCTTGACTTTTCCATTCTAGCCATGCAAAAGTCAAAGGTTTCTCTGTCCAGACAGGGAAAAAGCGTTATCAGAGTTCAAGGACCCAATTCTAGCCATACACTCGAGGGTGCGGGGCATGGACTAGGGAGAGAGTCTGAAGGGCCAGACAGAGAGATCTGAAGGGCCACATCTGGCCCATAGCCCTGAGGTTTCCCACTCCTGCATTGAAGGGACCCGCCTATTTAGGCAGCCTTCTAGACGGCCCCTGTAGTCTATGCTCTGTAGGAAGTACAGGCAGCCAGGTAGGGAAGGCTGTTATCAAAGTGCAGAAAGCAGGCCTTTTCCCACGCTCCAGCCGCTGATGACCCAACCGTTTTGCACCGATGCTTGGAAGCCCACACGGCATGCGGACAACTCTTTTACCAGCTTTGTTTAAATGAAAAGCACCCACTGGCCAAAAGGTTTCCATCTGACGATCTCCACAGCACCTGTTAGGCCTTTGCTTCCCAACCCAGCGGGACACTGTGCCCTTCTGTGACACCACAGCAAGTAAGCCAGTGGACCTATCTCTGACCTGCCAAGCCCCAGTGCAACACATCAGCCAGTCAGCCGCAAAATTAGGAAGCCAATGTGTACACCAAGGCTGCATACGTATACCATACATTTAAAGCAAATGGCTTCCCGCAAAGGATCCTGGGAACCACAGTTAACCCCCCCCCGAGACTTACAGCTCCCACCACCCTTAAAAATTAGTTCCAAATATCCTTTGGGAGAAGCCATGTGCCTTAAATGTACGATGTGCATGCAAACTATGTCTGACTATTAGACTACGAGTGCAGTATTGCCCTTCCTATGACCCAAAGAGACTCCCCTGTATCCCAGGCAGGGAAGGGTCTTTTCCATCACCTGCTATCTGACTGAAGATGCAAAGGACTGAATCTGGGACCTTTCTGCATGCAAAGCTTGTGCCCTTTCCCTCAGCTGCAGCCCCTCCCTTGCACGATGTTCACAGTCTGAAAGGATGTAACCAACGCTAGTTTTGTTAATAAGCACGCACGCGTGCCGACACGGTTCACCTCCTCCCTGAGCTCCAGAAACAGATGCTGCTAAGGCCACTTTGGAACTTCTCCTGCTTGGGACAGGAAGAAACGTGGAACAAAGCATCTGAAGCAATATGGACGCCTAAGTAAGGCCAAGTCCCAAAGCAGACCCCAGCATAGCCTAAGGGTCAGAGACGATGGGAGTTGCAGTCTGACAACATCTGTAGGGCTGCTGGTCCCTCGTCCGTCCCGCTGAACCATAAGATTGGTGCTTCACAAGCTCCTGATAGCTGAGGCAGCTTCCTCAGTAGAATTTGATACCACTAACACACACAACGCTGAAGGTTTAACTTTTAAAGCATGCAACAGCAAGTGACTGCAGCAGCGACTCATGCAGGGAGACAACTAGCAGTCTCCCCTCCCCTCTAAAAAAAAGACTGAGCGATCCTTTGGTACCTCAGTATCAGAAGCGACTGAACACGTTCCTGCTGCACCTGGTGCAAAGAGGCGACACAATTACATGCAGGTTGTGGAAGCTGACTAGCCAGAGTGGTCAATCATGCAGAGATGCACCAGGCAGCCTCCTGTGTATACAGATGTTTCAGGCTCACAGGAGCTCTTGATCGTTTAATTCAGCGTACTTCCAACTTTGGGTCCCCAGATGCTGTTGGACTACAACTCCCGTGAACACTTGACCAGTGGCTAAGCTGGCTGGGGATGATGGGACTTGCAGCCCAAGAACATCTGGAGACCCATGGTTGAAGAACAGTGATTTAATTTAATTCTGTTTCTTGCACCACAGTGGCAATCCCTGTATTAGCACTAGGGATGGGCAGGAATGCCACTGAATTTGGATTTAGCACCACATTTTTCAATGGTCCGCATATTCTCCGTTTTTGCAGAGCGATCCTGTTTCTTCCGAACTTCAATGGCTTCCCCCCCCCGACAGCAATTTTTCCCCTCTCAAACATATTGTTTTTGTTGATTTTATGCACAGCACAGCAGAATAGATCTTTTCTTCTGCCACCCTAATCAAAACTTCACGCAGGAGGGAGCAAGCCAAGTCTCACCCACGTTGTTGACTCTAAGCTTGCCAAGGAGGATGGGTGCACTGAAAGCTGGTATCCTCTTTTCCTTTCCAAAAGGAAAACAACTGGCCTCTGCTTGCTGACCAGTCTCAGTCACAGCGGAGGCAGCAACCAAACAGCTTTCCTTTCCTTTATCAATATTTTCTTTCAAATGATCGGTATTTTGAAAGAAAATATTATGAAAATATTTCAATATTAGAACAATATTTTTGGACGGAAAAATCAAGACTGGTAAAAGCAGCTGATAGTGGACAAAGAACAAATCGATATTGCCTATTAGGTTGACGGAATGCTTGAGGAGCTGCACCAGCTAACGGATCCCATCCCTAATTAGCACACAGTCTGGAGATCAGCGCCTGAGATGAACAGTCAAGGCCCACCTCCTCCATCCCTCACTCAGTACCTGGGCTAAGGGGGGTGCTGGCATCAGCTGGCGAGAGGGTGCTTCGGGGCGTTTTATGAGCTGTTGGCTTATACGAGTTCTCGTACGAAATACTGGACAAATCCTGAATATCTATGAGGGATCTAAGCAAAACAAAGGCATACTGTGGACTAGCTGTCACTCACAAGTGGTACTCCCTCCCCCCAACACAACATGCTGTGTAAGGGATAGGCAGGTCATCAACTGCCAATGTCGGGGCCAAAATCTGGTCGCACAAGGGGCAAAGTCTGCTCTGCCCGAGGATCTTCTTAGAAACATAGGAAGCTGCCTTATGCTAAGTCCCAAGCATCTGCAGGTAGGGTGAGAATGCCCCCTGCCTGAAAATCTGGAGAGCTGCTGCTGCCAGTCAGTGCAGACAATACTGGGGTAGATGGACCAATGGTCCAGTTCGGTATAAAGCAACTTCCTACGATTCTAATCCTTCCCTCTTGCACAACAGTCCCAGTGAAAATCACCACCCTCTCACCCCAAGCATCCATAGGGGCAAGTTGCCATGGGCGTCAATTGCAACTTCAGGAACAGGGGGTTAGGATTTCCCCTAGGACTGCACTGCTGGGGGGGAATCAAGGGATAAGCCCCCCCTTCCCATTTTTTATCTATTCATTTATAACACGTATGTATTGCATATATACATGCATTTTAAGCATTATCGTCTAGCTTGGCCCCGAGCCCTGGTTGCAAACATCACATTGTGGGCCCCTACAAGCACCCGCTGCCATTTTTCCACTTGCATCCACTGCCTACCACATGTAGAAAGAGACATCAATAAACCTCTTGTGCTTAAACTCAGCAGAACATCACACACACACACACACACACACACACACACACACACACACACACCCGTCTCTCCTTAAATTAATTACTCGTGGCCCCCGTGAAGCTGATTTCTGCCTTTCTGATCAGCTGCTGCTCTGCTTATTGTGACGGTGGGCCTTTCTCTGCCATCCTGGCTCTGTGTCCCGCTATCTGTACATGAAAGCCCCACCACCAGGCATCCCACCTGCTTGACAGCAATATCAAGCAGAAGGAAACAAGCTTCCCCAGTGCTTTTCCCTAAACAGCAGCAAAAATAGAGGTGGGTAGGGGCAGGATTCCTTACACATCTCTCTCTTTGAACTCTCTCGGCGCCTCGCTGGGTCTCGTGCCTTGCGTAGCTCTGATGCTACAGAGAAAGAATAAATAATACAAGCCGATGTTAATTGATTCTCTTGGAAAGATAGAAATACAAGCTTCTGGATGTATGTGGCAAGAGAAGCAACGGAGGGGATTCTCCAGAGTAAAGTAAGGTCGTTTCCAGACGAACTGTTTCTTGAACATTCATCCTGATTCGACTGCACCAAGTTTGCAGGGACGTTGTATGAGAGGTACTATAGACTGCTGCTGTTCTTCAGTCACACTGCTTGCCCAGGCTCAGAGGTTTGGTAGGCAACAGCAGCAGTAGGGCGAAGTCCGCAAGGATACCATTATGCCCACAGACACCCTGTTGGCAACCGCAGCAGAATTGTATAAAATAATATGAAATGAAGTGGGTAAAAGGAAAGAAAGGGCACGGTTTGTGGGTCAGGGGATTGGGATAAAAGTAGTAAAGGCAGGCTGACTTTTAAAAACAAACAAACTCATGCTTCTAGACCTCATGGTGGCAAGAAACTTTTCTTTGCCCAAAAGCTTCCAAACCTTTACTACCCCAACACAACTCAAGTTTGTTAGAGAGTCAGCAGGGTCACAATGCAGCTGCAGGACCAAGAAATGAGGGCCTACTCCTAAAATAAAAAAGGGCTTGGGTAAAACAAACCCACAGTCCACTGAATCCAGCCTTTCAGCCTCTTTAAGCTTGTGTTGTTTCAGCAGATGCTGTGTTAATTACTATGCTCATCTTTCTCTCCCACCCCCCCACCCCCAACTGCAAAACCATGAAGTGGCAACAACAGTGTCAAACAAAAGCCAAGTTTTGTCAGGGCTTCTAAAGATGGATGGAAATGTTTTTGCTCGCTGCATAGATCTCCATTTACATAACACACACACACAGCTGGCAGCTTGTTTGGGCCCTGAATGGTTTGGTAGGATTAATGAAAGAGCACGAAACCTTACTTGCGGATGAAGTGGAAGCCCAGCAAACAGGAGGCTCTCTTACCTGGCAGCAGGTGTAAAGAGATCCTCCCCTGGCGCCTCACTGTGGAGATGTTTTGCCTCTGTGCCACGGACAAGCAGTTTTCCACCTGAATACAAATGGCAAAATGTGCTTGTTTTTTGAGTGGTGGGTTATTTTTTTTTTTGGTAAATAAAGATACTGGAGGAGGGGGAAATGACAGGTTATTGAACAGGAAATCATAACTTTCAGCAGCTTGCAGTGATAAATGTGTTTTTAGAGAGATCTTTCCTTCCTCCTCTATTTTTAATAAACGCATCCAGAGTTCCCAGGGGCTGCTGAAATGCTTACCAAACCTCAGTGAATAGTAACCCAAATGTTGGAACAGATGTACAAAACTTCCTTCCCACCACCACCGCCACTTTGGGGCGGCAGATGGAAAAAGCTAATTCAGTCCCCCAGTAGCCAAACGCACAGGGTTGCTGAATCAGCAGTGGGGCTGTCACGGATGTTGAAAGCGATAATAAGATTTTCTAACTAAGGCGCTACAGGAGTAACCAGGCTGCCAGAATACAGAGTATGTTCCTCACTCAGAACGCGTGTAATCAAAGCACCTCAAACAGACTTTTGTCTGATAAACACCTGCGCGTGTGGAATTTTAAGCGGACCCTTTCCCTCCTCCTGAGGCTTTAAAGCAGGAATGGAAAAGGCATCTGTGGCCCTCCTGGACTCCAACCCCCATCACACACACTGACCATTGTCCATGCTGGCTGTGGCTGATGGGAGCCAGAGTCCAGCAGGATCTGGAGGGCCAAAGGGTCCCCGTCCCTGCTTTAAAGACAGCCACACTGACAGATGGCAAACTTGCATTATTTTTAAAAAAAGAATCAACTTGCATTGCTCTGCATGCATGGGGCATTCTTTCTGCCCACAGATTTCTTGGGACATCTCCATGTCTTCTTCTTGACTGCAAATATCTTGGGTGATTTCCAGGTTTTCCCCTTCTGCAGCAGCTGAGTTCTGAAAAGACAAATTTCAAAACAGGGAGCCGTGTCTCTAATAGCTACGTATGATGGGGCTGGCCCAACAGAAATCTCTTAGGAAACCCTGAAGTGAAGGCATCAGAGGGAGTCTGCCTCTGGATACTACTTGCTGCGCTGAGGTCCTGCTCGTGGGCTTCCCATAACAGGGAATCTGGTTGGCCACTGTGAGAACAGGACGCTGGACTAGATGGGCCCCCATTGGTCTGATCTAGCAGGGTGGTTCTTAGAGCAGTTTTAAAGCTCCCATCATCTCTGCCTGTTGGCCGTGCTTGCTGGGGCTGATGGGAATTGGAAGTCCAACGACATCTGAAGGGCCATTAGTTCCCCAGGCTTGCCTTTATAATGTTATGCACGGCCTGGAGAAAGTGAACGGGGACAGCTTTTTCTCCCTCTTGTAATACTAGAACTTGGGGACATCTAATAAAAGGTGAATGCTGGGAGATTTAAGGACACACAAAAGGATTTCTTCACATGGTTAATCTAAGGAATTTGCTCTCACATCCTGGATGGCATTAAAAAAGGATCAGACGCATTCATGGAGGATAAGGCTACCAATAGCTGCCAGCAACAGTGCCTACGTTCTATGTCCACTGTCAGAGGCTGTACACGTCTGAGTACCAGTTGCTGGGAATCACAAGTGGGGAGAGTTGCTGTTGGCCGCTGTGTAAGCAGGACGCTGGTTTAGATGAGCTCCCTTTGACCTGATCTAGCAGGCAGGGATTTCCGGTGCTCTTAAGGCTACCCTGCTGGAAATTACTGATTGTTTTAATTGCTTATTCTGTGCCTTTTCAGGCCAGATTGATCTCCTTCATGAAGGATAAGGCTATCAATGTCTATTAGCCCTGATGGCTATATTCTTCCTCCTCTGGCGGAGGTAATATGGCGCCTCTCAACACCAGTTGCTGGGGAACACAAGTGCAGAAAGGGCTATTTGCTTTCACACCCTGCTTGTGGGCTTCCTACAAGCATCTGACTGGCCACTGCGAGGACAGGATGTGTGGACTGGATGGGCCTTTCGGTCTGATCGAGCTGCAGTGCGCTATTCACCCAGAGCATCCTCCACTGTATGAAGTGAGAATGTTGCCATTCCTTTCAATCCGGGGGTTGAATGAGATGGCCTACAAGACCACCCCGCCCCTGACTCCAGCTCTGGGATTCTACGGCCAGGACACCAACGACTTTGCATGCACTGCCATGGTTTTTTTCCTTCCTTTTACCTCTAGTTCTGAGCTGTCAGGAGGAACAGAAGAGCAGAAGAACTCTGGATCAGGAGTTAAAAACTCATCTGACACATCAAGGGAGGAAGATGGGGAGGGGCCCAGTTCCTCCACCTGTCCCTTAAAAAAAAAAAGGTAATATGAAAATTAGAACTGTACAATTCATCGCAGAAACTGCCTCACACTGAGGGCTCATCCACATGGTGGTTTATTGTGTGTTTGGTGCTACTCACACCTCCTTTTAATTTGCATGGTTCACATGACGTTACCAGCAAACAGAAGTTATCACTCAGTTTTCCCCTGTAAATCAATACTAGCCCAACCCACTGATAATATGGAAAGGGGAGAAAAAAGTCTCCATTCTGTTTCTCTAGTGCTTGCAGATGCTTTGCTTTGTTGCTTTTAGGTGGGTGTGTCAATCATTCCCCCTTTCCATACCCACTATCTCCTCCTCCCTTCTTTCATTTTGTTCCCTGTAAGCTGACAAGCAACCTCCAGTTGCTCTCCTCCATTCTGCTCGCCTTTTTTATGTTGCTGCAAGTGGTGCCTTTATTTTCTTTTCCCCCTAACTTGTGAGCAAAAACATAACATTGCTCAAAAAAAGATCTGTATTTCAACTGTATCCTACCAAACATAGGTGTGGAAAACACAGGTATTTGCACTTCCAGAACTTTTTAACAGTACCTACTGCAGCTGGTAGAACAGACTGAGCATGCTCGGTCACCTTAGCAACCAGAGGAAGCGGACATGTATAATTAGAGGGCGTGTCACAAGGAAACAGCGAATGCCTACTTGTGTGAATGGGAAAAAGCGATTGGCAGCTAACTTTGAGCATGAACTGTGGACGCTGTAAATCTATTACGAGGGTAAATGTAGTGTATTTCCTACAAAGAAATACTCCCATCTAGATGAGCCTTGAGTCAGACCACTGCTCCATCTAGCTCAATGTTGTCTACATTGACAGGCAGCAACTCTCCAAGGTTCCAGGTGAGGAGTCTTTTTCTCCAGCCCTACCTGGAGATTCTGTTCGGGAATGAACCTGGGGCCTTCTGCATGCAAAGCATGTGCTCTGCCACTGAGCTACGGCCTTTCCATGGATAGCTGTATTCCTCTATTTTTATTTATAATGTTTTTATACTGTCCTTCAAAATATTAAGATTTGGGGGCAATCAACACTACAGAACAGACAAATCTGAATTCCCTCCATTATTTTTCCTCTTGTTTGGACGCACCAGTGTGCAGCAATGGCTGGAGTTATTGGGACTGGTGGGATTCTGGTAGCCAGAATCAATGACAGGCAGAGACAACTACCTAGTTTTGTTCCCATCCTCCTTCTCCCCGCTGAGTTCTGCAACGGCAGCACTGAGACTGAGGTGGCAGAAGCTGACTCGCATTGCCAACCCTGGAACTGGTTGAAAATAAGAAGGCAGGCAAGTGCGGGTTGGCTAGGGGCAGACTGAGGTTGGTGGGGCGGTACCCCATTAGCCCTAATGAACCAGCCTCCGCTGTGCCATTCTGTCATCAATCCTTAAAACCCATTCCTTGTTGCTCCCTGGTTTCCAGTCTTCAAATGTCTACCTCCCAAGAATCCAAAATGGCAATGGTGGCAGCCCACTTTTCCATTTGCTTTCCCTAAGGAAACAGGCTTAGAAATGAATATTAGCTCCCAGGAGATGAACGACGAGGCAGAGCTAGTTTTTGTTTGGTTAATTAAATTGTTTTATATTGAACCCCCTCTTTCAATATGGGGCACAGGCGGCTTAAGACAGCAGTAGATAAAAAACCGAAACCGCAAGAAAGCCTACCTTTAAAAATCAGGTCGCATCCACCATCTGTACATTTAAGGCACATGGCTGCCCCCAAAGAATCCTAGAAACTGCAGTTTACCCCCATAGAGCTACAATTCCCAGCACCCTTGACAAACTACAGTTCCCAGAATCTCCCACGAGAGCCGTGCACTTTAAACCAATTGTGTGGATGCAACCTCACCCAACTGCATAAAGCAAAGCAGGCGTAGATGCAGTCCAACAACATCTACAGTCCTCTAGATGTTGGATACTGGCAGTTGGGAGTCCATCAACATCTGGGAGGGCCTCCGGTTTTCCACCCCGATCTATGAAGAGGCCTTCCGATCTCTCAAGAGGGAATGCCTCTACATAGAGGCATTCTCCCACATTTTGCATGCAGTATAGGAATGCTACTTTCTTAAACCAGAGATGGGGAAACCTGTGGCCTTCTAGACATTGCTGGACTCCCAACTCTCATAATCCCTGGACACTGGCCATGCTAGGTGCTGGGGGTGCTGCTAGGAGTGGGAGTCCAACAAGAGTCAGCAGCAGCTAGGAGAACACTCTCTATAAACAGGAATTGCCAGGGGGGGGGAGGCATTGCTATTCCCTTCAGTGCCTCCAGAGGTCGCTGAGGCCTGAGCAGATAGCATCCTGGCTTAGCTCACTTAAACTAGACCCAAGCCTTGGCACAGGCGTAATTACAAGCAGTTCTGCTCTGACATGGTCAGTGAAGCAGCCACTTCATCATTAGGACAACCTAAAATGTCCCCACTTGGCAGATCACAGGCTGCGTAGACTTGATGCACAGCAGGGGTGGCGAGCCCCAGTGCCCAGGAGATGAATGTGGACCAGGTCCTTGGGACTCTGCATAAGCCACACATTCTGAAAGGACTTGCTGTGCGCCCCCCGCACCTTGATTTTACCTGCTGAGAAAGTGCCCTTGAACCACAATGCTATTTCTTGCTTGCCTGGACAGAGAGTGGTGTACAGTATATGTGTTGGCTACGCACACTTGTGGCTGCAACCACCACTGGTGTGCAGCCCCCAGAAGGTTACCAATGAAGGAATGTGGCCCTCAGGCTAGAAAAGGTTCTCCACCCGATGTTCAGTTATAATTTAACTGGGGGGAGGGCTTAAGTTGGCTGTATGTGTGTAATATATTTATTAAGTAAATGAATGAACATATGAATGTGGAATTCAGTACTCTCTCTCTCTCCCTTGCTCCTCTGCCCACCTCACCACACAGCCCAAGTGCTTCAGCTTTTCTCCGACAAATCGTTAATGCAGAGAGACAGCTGAGAGGATTGCCATTGGCTTCCAGCCAGGATCTAGCATTCCTAAGAGGACTCAGGAGAACTCTTTAAAGTAACTGGGAAGGTGCGGGAGGGGGGGCAGGGGAGGGGAGAGAGAAGCACTCTACATAATAATGTGATCCATTTGCCCACTTCTGTTTCCCACTATTTAAATTCTGACATCTGGACAGAGCTGGACAGAGCGCATGGTCAAGAACCTCTTGTCTCAATTATCAATGCTTGGCCTCTACGGGCAATTGCAAGCTGTGGGGTGTGCTCTCCAATGCCCCGGCCAATGGCAGACTCTCCAGGAGGAAGTCCCACCCCAAGAAAAGAGGCACGGCAACTACAGCCATGTGCCCCAAAATCCTGGTCAATGGCAGACTCTCCAGGAGGAAGTCACACCCTTGAACTGTGATACTACTACTTGCTTACACCACAAGAATAGAGGCACTTCCTGGCCTTCCATACCCACCACTTTCTGTGCCTGTGATACAGCCAAGTTCCTGCTCCAACTTTTTACCACGATGGCACAGATTACAGCAGATGCTTTAAAAAGTTTCACTATTAAGCCATCTCAGCCAACGTGGAGCCCTCCAGACATTGCTAGACTACAACTCCCATCAGCCCCCACCACTATGGCCCTACAGCCAGGGATGATGGGAGCTGTAGTTCAACAACTTGGCCTGGAGGCTTTGGCATATGTAGACTAATACATTTAATCATTAATACTACAGAATTTAGAAAAAGAAATGGGGCGGGGGGAGAAGCAGACATCATGGAAGGTTAAGTGCCTACCCGGCAAAGGTCCTCAGCGGTGACAGAAAGGGCCGCGCTCTCGCGTGAGGCGACGCCACTCTCAGTTAAGGCCCCATTTGCTGGAAATTGCCTGCTTCTGCCTAATAACAAATTATTGCTTTGTGTGAAATGCAAGACACACATATACACACACACAAATTAGCATTCAAAGAAGTCCCTGGAACGGGTCTGGCCAACTGACAGAATATAAAAATGAATAAATCAGCAAATGATGGCAGAGGCTGTCAGGGGCCCATGAAGATAATGGCCATTAAATGGCTATTCTGTGAAGACAGAAACATCTGCCTCTTTGGGGCGGGAAATCGCTAGTAAATGATTTCCTCTGCAAAGGTGCCCAATAATTCACTTTTTTTGAAGTCCTGAAAGGTTGCAACATTTAGAGATTTTTTTGGGGGGGGGAAATGGGGGAGGCACAAGAGAGAAGTGTGTAAGATTATGCATGACGTGGAGAAAGAGGCTAGGAGACGTTGCTCCTCCCTCTTAGCTTGGATGGCTTTATTAGACAAATAAATGGAGGATATGGCTACTAGCCACATAGCTATGTTCTCCTTCCACAGTCAGAGGCAACATGCTTCTATAATGCCAGTTGCTGGGAACCGCAGGTGCACAGTTGCTGTTGCGCTCGGGTCCTGCTTGTGGGCTTCCCATTGGGGCATCTGGTTGGCCACTGTGAGAACAGGATGCTGGACTGAGATGGGCCCCCTTTGCTCTGAGCCAGCAGACCAGGCTCCTCATCATTTGCACTCAAGCAACTGCCCGAGAGAAGATACTTGGCACCAGTAACCACGTTCACAGGAGTAAACCACACAGCACACCCTGAACTGATGTGAACAGGCCCCTCGTTCCCTCTTCTCATTTTTCAGGATCCCACAGGGGCTGGTTTTGTCCCTTTAAAATTCTTTTAAAGCGGAATGTTCCTTGCCAGCAGAGCTACTATGTAAAGCTATACCGACCCCTGCTGGCAGCTGGGGAAATGGCAGGATGAAAGGTGCTTCAGTAAACTTCAGCGCCGTGCATTCGTCGACCAAAGAGTGCTTTGAAGCGTTTCTACTGCTGAAGCTAAACAGGTATTGGCAATGCAAAGCTGCCAAGATGAGAGACCGCATGTAAAATGCTGGAAATAGCAGGCAGGATGAGGGTGAAAACAAAACAAATTAAGAGTGCTCCAATTTTAGGTCCAGTTGAAGGCTGAGCCAAAAACTAAAGTTCTCACTTAATTGGGGCAAAATCTGGGGGGGGCCTCCCTGGAAGTGGGGGAGATTGTGGTCAAGGGGGCCAAAAAGCTTCCCACTGCAAGTTAGCTCTGCAAGGGTAGGGGTGCAGTGGAGGGCCTATCCTCAGCGGCTGTCAGCTCTCTTCCTCCCCAATTACCAAACAACACAGAGAGTGTCCAGGTTAATTTCCATTTTTTGAAAGAGGGGCCACCAATAAGCCTCACCAAGCATTTTGCACAATTCTGACACACACACGCACCCCTCTGAAAGTTTGCTGAAATCCACCCACCAACCCACCCTCTCCAATCTGTTGGCTGCAACTGGGATGGCAAATTGCAAGCCCCACCTCCAATCCAGTGGCTCACACTTTGGGTCTCGGGTTGCAAGAATCTTTTCAAGACAATCTTCAGGTCACTCTCTTCTTCACAGTCAAGGATTGGCCGATGGTCCCCAACACTACTCCCAGCCTGCAGCGCCCCTGCCTCAGCATCCCACTGGCGGAACCCAACACTCTCCTTGTTGCCGGCACCCCGAAAAATGTCCTTGATGCTCTCCACCTCACTCTCTGAGGTCCATTCACTGGGAGGATAGTGGCGTGGAAGGCCCAGCTGCCCAGAAGCTGCTTGTCTTGCCATGTGCTTCACTTCAGCTGCAGGGCCGAGAGGAAGCAACCGGGGGGGGGGGCAGGGAGAATCATGCTGTGATTTATTTTCCCCTTTCCAGGAGGATTTCACAAGAGGAGAAGGGGGCGCCCATACAGTAGGAGTGGGGAACCTCGGGTCCTCCAGATGTTGCTGAACTACAACTCCCAGCAACCCCATAATCCCAGCCAATGGGCAATGATGGGAGTTGTAGTTCAGCAGCATCTGGAGGGCCCGAGGTTCCCCCATATCTGTTTCAGAAGTGGGATTCCCATTGAGGGCAGGGATGGAGAGAACCACGGCCTTCTTCCAAGTGTTGCTGGGCTCCTGGCACGGCCAATGGTGGGAGTTGTAGTTCCACAGCACCTGGAGGGCCACAGGTTCCCCTCTCAGCTAAGCAGCAAGAGACAGAAAAACGCCGCAGGCTCCCCATGCCTGCCATGGTGTGTGAGCTTGGCCCAAACAGCTCTTAGGCCCAACCTACACATGGAGGTGGTGGGCAAGACTCTTGTCTCCAAACACAAGGCCCTGCTTTCTTTCAATATGCTTTGAAACAGGAGTGGGACTGCCAACTGCAATCAGCCCCCAGGGATGACGAGAGCTGTAATCCAGCAACAGCTGGAAGGCCAGAGGTGACCCATCTCTGCTAGATGCATAGAAAGTTGCCTTCTAAGCCAGACAGTGATGGAGAACCCATGGCCCCTCTGGATTAAAAATTAAGAGTTAATAGTTACAATTATGTGGGTATCGTGCTGCATTGTGTATCTGTGTCAGCTGAAGCCAGAGTGGTGCCCTCCAGATGCAGCTAGACTACAGCTCCCATTATCACTGGCCATTGGCCACACTAGCTTGGGCTGATGAGTTGGAATCTAGCCACGTCTGGATGGCCACAGATGTTCCCCACCTTTCCTTTAAAATGAACTGCAGATTGTTGAACTGTCAGTGTTATATAAACCTTTTTTCTTTTAAATTAAGCTGTCTATGGATGAAATGGACTGCCTTCAAGTCAATCCCGACTTACGGCGACCCTATGAGTAGGGTTTTCATGGTAAGCGGTATTCAGAGGGGGTTTACCATTGCCTCCCTCTGAGGCTGAGAGGCAGTGACTGGCCCAAGGTCACTCAGTGAGCTTCATGGCTGTGTGGGGATTCAAACCCTGGTCTCCCAGGTCGTCGTCCAGCACCTTAACCACTACATCACACTGCCTCTCTAAGCTATCTGTACACAGTGTTAAAAAGTGGTATTATTACGCATTACAGATATTGTGCTCTGAATTTTCTTTTTGAGTGGTCTACTTCCTGCAGACCGCTTTGATTAGGCAACACACTTGTGGAAAGTGCAACTGCATAAATGAACTAAATGATGGCTTGATACACCCCACGGAGAGCTATTTAAAGTGCTGAAACCTCTGCTTGCTCTGTTTCTCCCAGGCATGCTTGTGTTCTCCCTCCCAGTAAGGCTTCCTACCAGAGTCCAGCAAGAAGGAAAACAGTTCTCCATTAAGTTTTTTTTTCCCCCACAGCCTGAGAAATTTCAGGCTTCTTGGCTTTAATTCCCCGTCCTTTGCCTTACGCTGCCACCTAGTGGCCAAGTTGGCAACTAACAAGGAAGGTGAACTCACTGAGGTGCATTCACACCCTACTAGCCATCCATACCAGCGATGGACCTCCTCTTCTGATCGCAAATTGCATTTGGGAAGATAGCTACATGTTCACTGCACTGCACACGGGTGCAATGGGGCGGCTGCCCTTTAACTGGCATGACGTAGCACTCAGAAGGCTGGGCTGCAGCTTTGATCCACCAGGCCAGACTCTGGCACTTGCAGCAAGCCCTACTGAGACAACTTGTTCCTCTGCTCTCAACTGCAGGCTCGCTGTCCTTGGTCCTGAACCTCTTGCTCCTACATTCTGGCCCAGCACGCTTGTTGCTGTCCAAGGTCCTGGCCCTTGGTTGTAGTGGATAAAGTTGCCCTTGCGCCAGGAACTCCCAGCCCAACTGGGTGACTCAGTGGACAGTTGCTGTTCCTCAGCCTAACTTACCCAACAGGGTTGTCTGCAATGTCACATTTGGGACAGGATATAGAATATACCAGCATTGGGGAACCTTTTCCAGGCTGGCCGCTGCAATTCCTTGGGGGTAACCTTCTAAATGTGAATGTACTGCCTTCAAGTCGATTCCGACTTACGGCGACCCTAGGTTTTCATGAGGCTGAGAGGCAGTGACTGGCCCAAGGTCACCCAGGGAGCTACACAGCTATGTGGGGATTCGAACCCTGGTCTCCCAGGTCGTAGTGAAATCTAGTGATGGGCAGGGCCAAAGGTAAAAAGTGGGTGGAGCAACAGATATGGCTCTTACCTTTGCACAGGAGGCTACGTGACAGCTACAGAAACGCACACATGCATACCTTCCCATCCTCTATTCAGGTGAACAAGAGGCAACATCGTAGTTCCAAGCGTACATTCCAGCCAGGCAAAAGTACTTGAAGAGGATGCAGAGCACAGCTGGTGGGAAGGGTGGCCTGGAAAGAACCCTAAGGACCTCACAGAGAAGCATGGAGGACTGCAGTTGGCTCCCCACCCTGGAGATATACAATCCACAGGCGGCTAGTGGCTCCATGTCAGTGGAGCAGTGGAATCTGCTCCTGGTTTTAGTCCGAACTTTCATGGATCTATCCAAGGCGCTCAGAACCTTGGATATCCCCTTGAAAGTTTGGACTAAAACCCAGAGCGGATTCCACCGCCCCACTGACATGGAACCACCAGCCTCCACAGATACAGCGGCGCTACTGCCATGAAACAGAAGGCAATGCTCACTCGTCCATTCAGACTGCGCCATCCTCCTCTCCTCACTTCTCAAACTCTCTTCATAAATTTCAGGAGTTGACTTTGAAACGAACCTGCAAGGGACACATTAGAATACGAACACTTTTGTGTTCTCATTGATTACATTTATATCCTGCATCGCTTCGTAGGAGTCTCAAGGCCATCTCTGCAACCACAAGAACTGGCTGTGAGTTGATTGTGAACAGATACAGACTCCATGGCTTCCCTCCCAAAATGTCACTCTCCACCCCCAAAAACCTCCCCCCCCGACAAGCACACCCAAATTGCTGTCTTTAACATTGAACCTGGTAAAGACTCGAAAGCTTTCAAGCTACGTTCTGACATTTCAGGAGCAAAAGAAGCTGCCTTATACAGAGTCAGACCAATGGTCCATCCAGCTCAATACTGTCTACACTGACTGGCAGCAGCTCCCTAGGGTTCAGGCAGGCAATCTTTCCCAGCCCTTCCCGGAGATGCTGGGGATTGAACCTGGGACCATCTGCATGCAAAGCAGATGCTCTACCGGTGAGCTTTGGCCTATCTCAAGGCATTGCTCTAACATGGAGTTTGGAGTTAAGTCGGGATGGCGGGATGGTACCTCCAGGACCAGAGGCTATGGGGCTGGGAATCAGGGGAAGAACGGAGCTCACCCATCCGCCGTAGAGCTCCCACGCTGAGGCTGCGGACTTGCGTTCCTTTTCCTCCTGACGGACACGCCTGGTTGCAAAGGCTGAAAAATCACTGCAGCCAGTCATGACTTCGTGGGGACTGGGGTATGCATGTACGGGTTATGTATGCAGTTGAGCGGGGCTGGTACTGATTTAACAGCCCACTGCCTAATTTCCTCCAGTTTCCACTTGCAGCATTAGTGCCATTACGTCCATTCCATTTCTGACTTGCTTCCTATGAAGCGTTTCCAAGTGATTTCACAGCACAATAAAACACATACACAAAACAACTGCATACAGTAGGGCCCCGCTTTCCGGCGTTCCGCTGATGCGGCGGCTTTCAATCAGGGGAAATTCCCCATTTTAAAGCAGATTTTGCCGTTTTGCGGCATTTTTGCATCATTTTCGCGTGACGCGACCCATTAAAGTCAATGGGTTCCGCTTTACGGCAGGGGCCTGATCCCTAACCCGCCGTGTAAGCGGGGCCCTACTATATATGCAAACAAATTAGAACAGTAACCATAGCACCCTACTGCAGTGTTTAGTTTTGTTTTTAAAAAACACCTGCATTTCTACCCTTTCTATGCCTTGATTGGCTGCTGCGGCACCCCTGCAAATTGTGTTTTGGGGGGAGTGCCTGTTCTGCTCAGGCGAGGGAGACCATTCGGAACTCATCTTTAATGAGAATGGAGAGTATGCCTGAGGGTGTGTGGCTGACAGAGAAGACTGGAGGGCCAGGTTCGGCCCCTGGGCTGAGGCTCCTCATCCCTGCTGCAAGTGGATGCTCCTGTCTCTGTGGCCGACGTCAGCCCCCAAACCTGGTCTCCTGGAGTGCTCCTTCCCACAAAAGGTGTCTTTCCAGCACCTTACAATCCACACCATATTAGGAACATTAGGAAGCTTCCTTCCACTGAGGCAGACCATTGGCCCACCTAGCTCTGTATTGCCTACACTGGCCGGCAGCAGCTCTCCAGTGTTTCACACATGAATCTTTTCCCATCCCAACCCTACCCTGGACGTGCTGCTTGGGGATTGAACCTGGGACCTTCTGCACGCAAAGCGAACTCTTTACCACTGAGCTATGGCCTTTTCCCTGAAAAATTAAGATTCCAGTCCTCATGGTCTAGAATAAAGACTGATTTGAATGGGAACCTAGGAAGCAGCCTTATACTAGCTCACACCATTGGCACATCTAGCTCTTTGCTGTATTACTCCTGACTGGCAGATGCTCTCCAGTTAGACTTCCTGCCTGAAACCCTGGAGACACCTGGGGTTGAACCTGGTACCTTCTGCGTGCAAAGCTGATGTTCTGACACTGAGGTATGGCCCTTCCCTTATTAAGAGACTCTCTCACTCACTCACTCACTCACACACACACCCCTACCTGATAGTCTGGCTCCACTTCTCCGTTCCCAGGGCTTTTGGGTGCTTCCAATCCAAAATCACTCCAGCAGGTGGTGTCCTGGCTCCTGCAGTCACCTTTGCGCTCCTGTCCCACCGCCTGGAAAGAATGAATAACCAGCGGCCTACGTACACCCAGGACGCGTAGCGGTGGAGGCACGTAGCTCATTGAAGGAGGGCTCACCGCTTTCCAGGGCAAGGCACTGGCTCCGTTGCAGGGCGCCCTGATATTTCTGAAAGTGTCGTCCTCCTTCCGGTAGCCCCGAATTACAGAGCTTAAGGTGCGCTGCTGCTGCTTCCCTTGGGCCCCCAGAAACAGTTGGGGGTGATGGTTCCTGAAGGTCTCCAGTTCATCCAGCCTCTCTTCCGTCCTGCAGATGGAATCCCTTGCTTGCTGCAGCAAAGTCTGGGAAATCTTCAGGTTCAGGACGCACTTTCCGAAGTAGTGCCCGACCTCGAAGTGGCCAGTCCTGCCTCTGCAGCTGGCGAATCTCACCACTTGGTGCAATGGGCAGGGCCGGGACATGTAAGTGAACTCCTCTCTGGTGTACTCCGATTTGGTGTCGGAGGAGGCACCCCCCTCGCTGCAACAGCTCACCCTCCCGTCCTGTATTTTGGCAGACGGCATCGGCAAAGGGACTTCAGCCCTGTCCCCTGGGACGGTTCGAGACTCCCTTCGGGCTCCCTGACCCAGCCCTGCCTCCGCCGCCTCACCCTCCTCCGCACCGTCCCCACACAGCTCCGGGTAGCACGTATAGATCTCGTTGATTTCAAAGCTGCAGAGGCTCTCGTTGCAGTCATTGGTGTCGCCCTGGACTTTAGGGGCCAAGAGGGGGCTTGACTGAGCGGTGCGGAGGACAGGCTCTGACCTGTGGGCAATTGCACCTTCGATTTCGGGAGCGGAAGCGGCGCATCTTGTCACGGTGAAGCTCCTGGCTGAGAAATCAGAGCATGGGTCAGGATGGAAGGATACCACTTTGACACAGGATAGCTTTCCCCACCCAGACATGTGGAAAGCGCCTCCCAGGACGGATAGACAAATATGTCCATTCTGGTTTCTCATTTTCCCCGGATTTCAAGTTCAGTTCTCCATATCTCTGCATTAAGTTTCCAAGTTTGTTTTTTTTAAAAGTCCTCTTGAAAACCCAAACATTTTAGTGTGTATTTCTCCTGATGTATACATTTTGTATGCAACTGTGCCTAATGTGCACATTTTTGCAAGTAACTGTTATATTCACTGACTCCTGCACTTTCATCATGCCTTGCTTTCTCCCAATACTTACATTTTTGTAAAAGTTATTTGGAGAGCCAGTGTGACATAGTGGTTAGAGTGTTGGACTACGACCTGGGAGACCAGGATTCGAATCCCCACGCGGCCATGAAGCTCACCGGGTGACCTTGGGCCAGTCACTGCCTCTCAGCCTCAGAGGGAGGCAATGGTAAAACCCCCTCTGAATACCGCTTGCCATGAAAACCCTATTCATAGGGTTGTCATAAGTCGGGAGCAACTTGAAGGGAGTCCATTTCCAAATGTTATTTGAACGGAGACCTGCCTTGCAAAATTCACAGAAGTGCAAATTTTGAAGGACTGCTCAGCTTCAGGGTGCGCATTTTTCAGGAAGTGTGAATGTGGCAGGTTTGCCTTTTGATGCGTGATTGAATTCCTCCCTTATCCCCGCTGAGGACCTTGCACAGTATTTTTGCCCCACGTGGATGCTCAGATGCAGAGCCTCACTCTGCATCAGGGAATATGTGGAAGCTGCGGCTCTCCGGGCATACTTGGACTTCATCTCTCACCATTCCTGGCCTCTGGTCCGAGTTGGAGTCCAACAACACCTGGAGGCCCACAGCTGTTCCCCCATCCCTGGTGACATCTGACGGGCAACTACGGTGCAGAAGAGACAAACCATTACCTATGCATTAGCGGAGACAATCAGCCCACAAAAGCGTGACCATGTCAAACCAGGGGTGGCTCACCTCTTTTCGGCTGAGAGCCGCATAGACTCACAGTCAACTCTCCCGAAGCTGCATTTCAAAATGGGTGCAAAAGCAGGTATGGATTTTTAAAATTTTTATTTTAAGGACACATTTTGGGGGCTGGGGGGATTGAGAATCACACTGACTGGCTCTGCAGGGTTTCAGACAAAGGGCGTCTCCCCAGCCCTATCTGGAGATGCTGTTGGGGACCAAAGCTGGGACTTTCTGCATGCAAAGCAGGTGCTCTACCTACTGAGCTCTGGCCCTTCTCAGGAGGGAAGCTGCCCCAGGCCCTTTGCCCCTCCCATGCAGCAAAGACGCAGCTTACAAGGCAGACATGGGGTGCCCCAGGCTGCCGCCTCTTCCTCTGGCAGCTCCGGCACCTTGACCGAGACAGCGGAGGCGGACGGCAAGCAGATGTTAATGTCAGGACGGGGTTCAGCCTTCAGAGGTCCAGAGCTTTCACCAGGGCGGATCCTGCGAGACTCCATCAAATCCTGTGGTGGCAGGAAGAACACCATCATGGGGCACAGCAGACAGTGAGATTTTTCCCAGCAGCACCTCACCCCGCAACCAAATTAGGTAGGCCAGTATCTTCTGAGTGCAAGAGATGGCTGCAGTGTTGCGATAATGCTCTGTGACCGCTCTGTGCTGCAGGAAACCTCTCCCGTTTCTGCCTTTAACACAGCCACACCATCTATTAAGTACACGGCTTCCATCCCCCCAAAATCCCGAGAACTGTAGTTCACCCTTCAACAGAGCTACAATTCACAGCACCCTTAACTACAGTTCCCAGGATACTTTGTGGGAAGCCATGTGCTTTATATGTATAGTGTGGAGGTGACCGTTGCCTTCCAAACTTTCCTCTGAAATGCAGGGGAGCTAGAATCCTAGATATTATTTTCTTTTTTAAAGAACATAAAATTAATAGAACCCGCAAAACTAACTTGATTCTCAACCCCCAAGCGGCTCTATGGATTTCTCAACTTGCAGGGATTTTCACGTGGGACTAAAACACTCGGATTTTTAGCTTAGGGTGCAATATGGAGCATCATTATTATTTGCACTGATACATGCCAGTTTCTGTCTATTCCTCATCCACTTCACAAATGCTTCCTTGCCTGATCGTCCAGAGGAGGTTCTAGCTCACCAGGGGTGAACAGGAGAATAGCTGTTTACAAGCCCAGCTAAAGAGGACCTGAATCACTCCGGTTCACCTTTAAGTCATTCTTCAGGATGTATCGGATGTCCTGGAGGTTCATAGTGCGTTGCTTTTGCCTGGACTTGAGGCCAGTCTTCACAATGTCGTAATAGGGTATGGGGAGCCTGGCGTCTGCCTCCAGCCACTGCCCGGAAACGATGAGATCCTTAACAGCCGAACCCTCAAATCCATCCCAGGGAATGGTATCTGGAAGGCACAGGGTGGTATTCAATGCTAGTCCTACTCCAGAGAAGACCCGCTGGAAGTTAATAAACGTGACTGAACTAAGTTCATTAATTTCCATGGGCCTCCTCTGAGTAGGGTTTAGTTGAATACAATCCACACATACCAAAATGCTCTGATGCAGCAGGGCTCTGAAGGGAAGGAAGGAAGGAGAGGGTCTTGTTGGGTAAGGAATCCTTGGGCAAGCAGGACTTTTGCATTTGGCGGCAACAGGCATTCTGGTTCAATGCAGGAGTGCTTAAGGGTTGTTTTCTTTTGCTTTTGTTTTGGATGAGAGAGACTTGCAGGGTCTTTGCTCAAAATATTTTTATTGCTATTTTAATAGTACAGTAAATAAGGAGACAGGTGACAACACTGTCTTTCACGCAATACAATGTGCAGCGGCTCTGCAACATTTCCTTTATTTACAACTATACAGAGAAGAGTGGAAGCAGCAACATTCCTTTTAATAGCAAACTCTAGCGCGGCTTGCCGATGGCTGTGTAGCCAAATTGCAGCCACTGAGGAGGAAAAAAGGGGGTAGCCAGCCTGCTTGGGGAACCCCCAGCCTTGCAGATGTGCAAACAAAATTAGAAAAAAAATAAGGAGCCGCACCCTCCCCCCAAAAAACCCCAGACCGATAAGGACTGAGCACGTCCAGCAGCCGCAGAACTGTAAACCACTTAGGTTTTTTTTTTGTTCTAGTAAGCAGTATATAAACTTTGCTAATAATAAATAAAACGCCAAGTGTCTGTTGGTGGAAAATCTGGGGGAAAGGAGAGGAAGCGAAATGGAGTCATATGGAAGAGGGCATGGCACACACTGCCTTGGGTTCCATGATACAAGTGGGATACAAAATATAAACTTGCCCCTCCTAACAGAGGTTCATCCTGCATCCTTATGTGGCTTCTGCCATTTGCTGAAGATGCACCTCTTTATCCTATCCTTTGACAGTCAACCTTTTGGGTTGCATCCAATGCTAGTGCTACTCAGGGTAGACCCACTGAAGTTAGAGGACATGACCAACTTCGGTTCGTTACTCTCAGTGGGACAACCCGTGTGATTTTTTTTGGTGGGATTGCCTCAAAGTGAGCCAGTAGTGGTGGACTAGGACCCGGGAGACCAGGGTTCGAATCCCCATTTGGGCACAAAGCTCACTAGGGTGACCTTCGGCCAGCCAGTCTCTCAGCCTATTCTACCTTGTGGGGTTGTTGTGAGGACAAAATGGGGAGAGGAAAGAACCATGTTTTGTACGCCACCTTGAGCTCCTTGAAGGAAAGGTGGGAAACAGATGCAATAATAAATGAACACGTTATTTGGTTTGCTTTGAATTGTTTACCTGGATTTTAACACTGAATGATCACAAGGGTTGCAACCTACTCTAGAGTGTCATTGTGAAGGGCGGGTAAGAAATATAAATAAAATGAAATATGAAAACAACAGTAAGCAGGACTCGGAGCCAAGCAGAATGATGAAGACAGAGGAAGGGGCGATTTCTAACAAGGATCAGCACCCGTAAAGATGAGGGATAAGGCAGGCTGAGAGCTTTAAAAACAAAACAAGAATACCTTTTCCAAGTGCAGCATCTTCTTATCATGATCCGTACCTGTGAGAGCCTCCTGCATCACTGCACAGAAGCTGTAGATGTCAGATTTCAGGGTGGCAGCCTTCTCGAGGATCACTTCCGGGGCGCACCATTTGTGTAACTGGGAAGGGATGGGCACCCGCGTCAGGTCGCTGTGCTCGCCCCCATCTTTGCTGTCAAAGAGAGGAGAGGCCCTCAGCATGTCTGCGACGGGGGGGGGGGGAGAGAGAGGACACACACCCAAGATAGGCCCTCTGTTGTCCACCTTGCTTAAAAAAAAATATTCTCAATGCTCTAAAGCTGGGATAAGTGCACAAATGAAAACAGATTTCTTTGGGCAGGAAAGAGTCGCTTTACTGCAGGGCTCTAAAGCCGTGCTTGGTTATAACTGTCATCTTGTGAATGAAAATATGTCAGAGGCAGGGAAACTTTTTCAGCCTGTGGGCTGCATTCCTTTCTGGGCAACCTTGCAGGGGCCACATACCAGTGGTGGGCAAGGCCAGAGGCAAAAATAAGTAGAGCACCTTCAAAATATCCCGGAAGACCCACATCGCCGCTCACTCGATATATGTTTGAGTCTCCCAACATTCTGTCTGTCCCGTTTTGTTGAAGAAACAGAACCCAGGATTGCCTGGTGCCAAAGACGAGGTGTGGCTATGCAAACTGTTGGATTATATATATATATATATATTGCAGCCAGTATAACTACAGAAATAACTAGTCTGTTAAGACTGGCAGTTGAAAGAATAAAGAAACTTAAGGTTTAATACTACAAAGAGGTAAAGTCATACATGCTGAAGGAGCCATGTGGCCTGCACTCAGGGAGCCACAACTAACTAGCTGAGAACAAAGACAGGAAAAGAAGGGAAGAATGGGAGGAGCAAAGTCTGCAAATATCAACAATCATTTTAGAGGAGGAATCATCAGAATGAAGAGTACACTGCCTTTCTGTCTATCACAAACACGCACACACTGGTTCAGGTCACTTGTAACATGCATTGATGCTTTACTCCCAACTCAAACAGGAGCTGTCTGAGATCCCGCAAAGGGTTGCAACGCACATCTATGAAACATTCACAAGAGGAGTGGGCGGTGTGTGTGTGTCTACCTTTCGATCATGTACTCCAGATTGGTAAGTTTGGCCTCCCCAGCCAAAACAACCACCACTGCGTAGGAGCTGACGGTGCGGTGAACAAAGCCACGCAAGTGCAGGAACCTCAAGCCGTCATTCACCTGGAGCAGAAGGTGCACGAGCGTCTCCATGTGCACGATTGGGAACTCCGAACGCTGCCGGCGGGAAGAAGGTTAGAGCAGTCAGAGCAGAAAAGGGACGCCGGTTCTTAGAGCGAGTACCCGCTCTTTCCACCTAGAGAAGGATACCCTCCTCTTCTAGAGAGAGGATGGCAGGAAAATCTGCAGGAATAAGGTTTAGGACAGACACACTTCCACCATCTAGATCAGTGTTTCCCAAACTGTGGGACTCCAGATGTTGCTGGACTACAGTTCCCATCATTCCTTGCCATTAGCCATGCTGGCTGAAGCTGATGGGAACTGTAGTCCAGCAACATCTGGAGTCCCACAGTTTGGGAAACACTGATCACAATAATCTAGTGGGAACACAGGAACAGAGGAAGTTGCCTTATAACCATGGGCAGCAGCTCTCCAGGGTTTCAGCTAGGGGGATATTCCCAGCCCAACCTGAAAATGTGCTAGAGATTGACCCTGGGACCTTCTGCATGCAAGGCAGGTTGCTCTAGCATGAGGCATGGCCCTCTCAGCTGCACGGGGAGAGGGGGCACAAGGAAGAATGCTGTGCGGCCACTTGTGGTCGCCAAAGCCTCCCAGAGGACAGAAACAGGTCAGCCTCTCCTGATTTTAGCCATAGGAGCAGACAGAGGAGACAAGGCGGAGAGCACCTCGCCTTCCTGCGTTCCAAAACAAGCTGATAATGTACATACGCATGAAAAAGGCAGACACTGAAGATGGAAATGCCTCATTCTGACCGGTCCCCATTAGGAGAAGAGCCCAGCCTCCTCCCTCTCCCATGTTCTTCCCAACAAGGAGACAATGTCAGTTTGGTTCATACATAATGCCAAGCCACAGTTTACCAAACTATGGTTCATTAAACCATGGTTTCTTTGATCATCCAAGCCCTCCCCAATGGGTTAACTATGGTTTGTTTACTGCCAACGAACCACAATTTGAAACCATGATTTGCTGTTGTCTTACGTACCTTGATTTAACTATAGCTTGACATTACAGTATGTGCAAAGCTGGCACCCCTTTATCGCAGTCTAACCTACCTAACAGGGTGGCTGCAAGGATAACATTGGCTCAGATCCCCTCTTAGTGACTGGGCCAGGGTCCCCCAGTGGCTACCTCACACCCTAAACTACCTCACAAGGTTGCTGCGAGGATAAAATGGTGCAAATTTCAACTCCACCATGAAGCTTACTGGGTGCTTCTAGATCTCTCTCCCTCCCACCCCCACCCCCACATAGAGCTCCTGGAAGGAAAGGGCTGAGGCAGCAAGGGGTGGTAACATAATACCAAAATAATTTTTTCAAACAAACAAAAACGCCTGTTTTACCCTCTCATGAAGGATGCTATAGAGCGAGCCAAAGTTAACCCTCTCAAACACTAATCGCGTTTTCTCCAAGTCGCTGGATAAGCAGACAGCCATCAGCTGCAGCAAATGAGGGTGACGGAGTTTGCTGAGAAAGGAGATACACAAGCC
Source organism: Rhineura floridana (assembly GCF_030035675.1). Classification (NCBI taxonomy): domain Eukaryota; kingdom Metazoa; phylum Chordata; class Lepidosauria; order Squamata; family Rhineuridae; genus Rhineura; species Rhineura floridana. Next base: position 16,766,800 of record NC_084500.1, on the reverse strand, counting down.
AATCAGCGCGGAGGGAAATCAGGTTATGAAGGAAGAGCATTTCCAGGCTTCTGGACCATATCCCAGCAGACAGGCTCAGTTTGTGTCTCCCAACCAACTTAAGCACCAGAAAGACAAAAAAAACAAAACCCTGACAGTACATAGCAGAAGCAACAACTGCCAGAGGGAGGAAGCTAGTGCAGACCAGACCACCACACCAGCTGACACAACTGGTCTCTACCACTAGGTTTGGGTCGCCGTCTCAGGACACGTGAGCCTGTTTGACGCCTCAAACAGGCCTTGGGCTGGGAGAGAGCTCTTGGACGCTCCACCTGAAGCCACGCTGGAGGCTTCCTGAAACGCCACCATTGAACGCAAAGCTTTTTGGCTCTGCAAAACACCTCTGGGCAGCACAGCTTATTTTCTTTCTTACCCACGGCCAAAATGCACAGGCACCTCTTGCATACTTGCAAGAACCTCGCGTCTCCCCCTCTGCCAAGGCATTTCTCCTCCTCTGCCTCTGAACATCTTTGCAGAAAAGGAAGGAGCTGCCATCGCGATTCAGAGTTTCCCCAGAAAACCGCCGTACCTGCTGTATTCCTGCTCTGCAAGGAGGAGGTCAGAGAGGCGCAGCTTGCAGCAGTGCTGGTGGGGCTTCATATTCAGCTCCTTCACGGTGACTCGGTTTCCGCCCCACATCAAACTACAAGGAAGAGAGAAACAGCGCTTGCCAAAATGGTCAGGTGTGACTTTCTAGATTTCTTTCTCCCCTAAGTCTTTCTGCAATACTTTATTTTAAACTTTAGATATACTAGATGAACAGTGGCGGTGGGTGGCTCCAAGGTCAGCAGGGCAGTGAATCCACTCAGGGTTTTAGTCCAAACTTCCAAGGAGCTGTCCAAGGTGCTGACATCTGAGCCCCCAGTCTCCACTAGTTAAAAAGGTCAGCCGATGTTGGGAGAGGCCTTTAGGAACATAGGAGGCTGCCTTATGCTGAATCAGACTGTTGGGTCCATCTACCTCAATTGTGTCTGTACTGACTGGCAGCGGCTCCCCAGGATATCAGGAAGGGGGAGTCTCTTAGCTATATATCAGTCTATCAAGAGCCAGAGGGCCACAGAATAGCCATCCCCCAAGTTCCAAGTTCAGAGACAGTGTGGTGTAGTGGTTAGAGTGTTGGACTAGAACCTTGGTGACCAGGGTTCAAATCTCCACTCGGCCATGAAGCTTAGTTGGGTGACTTCGGTCCAGTCAATATTTCTCAGCATAACCTACCTCACAGCACTGCAACAGCTGGTGTTTTAATTTGGCAATTTTACCTGCTTAGTTGTGCTTATACATGCTTGTACTTTACAGTGAAATTGCAAAGGCTGGATGTTCTTGTTTTTGCAGGCGTATGGGCAGCACCAATGATACGATATAGAACTGTTAAATATGTTCTTAATAATGTGGCGCAGAGTGGTAAGCGGCGGTAACGCAGCCGAAGCTCTGCTCACGGCCGGAGTTCGATTCCAACGGAAGGAGGAAGTCGAATCTCCAGTAAAAGGGGTCGAGGTCCACTCAGCCTTCCACCCATCCGTGGTCAGTAAAATGAGTACCTGGCATATGCTGGGGGGGGGGGGGTGAAGAAAGGCCGGGGACGGAACTGGCAATCCCACCCATATATGGTCTGCCTAGTAAATGTCGCAAGACGTCACCATAAGAGTCGGAAACGACTCGCACTACAAGTGCAGGGACACTTTTACCTTTAATGTTTATGGGCTTTTAAAAAGTTATAATTCTTTACTTTGTTTGCAAATAATTTCAGGACCCCTTTTGGGGGGCTGGGAAGGAATACATAGAATCACAGACTAGTAGAGCTGGAAGGGGCCTGTAAGGCCATCGAGCCCAACCCCTGGCTCAATGCAGGAATCCAACTTAAAGCAGACCCAACATGCAGCTCTCCAGCTGCCTCTCGGATGCCTCCAGTGTTGGAGAGCCCACCACCTCCTCAGGTCATGGATTCCATTGCCGTACCGCTCTACATTGAACAAGCCTAACCCTAACCTACCATGTCAAGATGCCAACCCATCCCTCGCAAGAGCAGTCACTCACTCACTTAGTCATCATCATGTACGGCCCTGCGGGAAACGAGGTGGTCGGTTCGTCGTCAGCCTGGACCACTTCTTTGTCCGCAATTATTGGGAGTGATGCTAGGTAACCCAGCTGCCGGCTGCCTGTGAGATAAAACTGGCACAAGAAAGAGAAACAACCACTGCTCTTTATCTTCACTTTTTCTTTCGCTAGTTGTGGAATTCTCCATTTCCACCCACTGTCATAAGCCAGGGAGCCCCCAACTTCCCAAGTCTGTCCTCAAAAGGAAGAGAAACCTGTTCTCTCAGGCTCTTCCAGACCCTAAATATTATTCTGATTCTGGTTATTGCGATGATCTTACTGATTCTGTTGATGATTATTTTTTATTGGATATTGTATACGCTTAATAAATTATTGGTATTTCTTTTTTCATAAATGAAAAGCTTAGAAATCTTTCAGTCAATAAAACAGATCTCTTCTGATCTCTTGACTTGCTTTTTACTATTAACTCAGGGTTGGAGGAATCTTCTTCAGCCAGAGGGCCACATTCCTTTTTGGGCCACATCTTCCAGGGGCCACATGCCAGTGGTAGGTGTGGCCAGAGGCAGAAGTGGGCAGAGCAATGCATGTCAATTTTACCTTTATACAGTAGGGTAGTTACGACACAGACACTCACACGCCCCTTGTTGCGCTGTGTGTATTTGTGTGTGCTTAATTTCGTTTAAAGCAACACCACAGCAGGGTAATAGCAGATGTTGAAATGAGAGTGTGCCAGCGTGTGCGTGTTTGCCTAAGAAAGCAGGCTTTTACCCTGCATCAGCATCACTGAGACTGGAGACTTAGTAAAATAAGAAAAGCTACTTTATTTGTAGAAATACATAGTAGATAGAAAAGCAAACCTAGTTCTAACTAGCTAAAATTGAAGGCATAACGCCCAGGAGCGGGTGTTAGCCTCATGGCTTGGAGAGAGCAGAGACAAAGGGATGTCTCCTCTCTCCAAAGAAGTGGAAAGGGAAGAAGGAGGGGCAGGTAAGCTTCCCTACGTCACAGTCTAGTGACAGAAGGAAGTCAGTCAGAGCATCACAGGTAAAAGGTAAACAAGCCTATCCATCTGGAGGACCCTCACTCTATCTCCCTTCTGGAGCACAAACAAAAGAACAAAACAGGAGTTGCTCTTGCCTCACTTCCAACACCCCTCCCTAGTCTCCATCCACACAAGCAAGAAGCTTTATCAGAGTTCCAGGATGCATTTCCAGTCAGGCGAAGACCCTCAAAGAGGGCGTACAGCAAGGCTGGTGAGCGATGTGGCCGGGTGAGAGTTCCGAGGGCCAGGCAGAGAGGCCTGGAGGGCCGCAAAGGGCCCCCGTGCCTGAGGTTCCCCACCCTGTAACTTCTCCAGTCTCCCACAGACTAGATTCTGCTCCATGTCCTATGGATTTACATTAATAGCATTATGCTACCAGTCTTGCTCATGCCCTTAAAGCATGACAAACTAAAATTTTCCTAATTGCTTCTGATTTAATTGCTCTATATACACCCTTGCTCAAGGCGAACGGGGATCTCGCCATCCTACCTTCCCAAAGCCAAAGCTGTAAATGTTTGGGGGGGTGCTGCTTCCACGTTTCAGGAACTTGTCGGCTGTCCTGAAGGGGGGAAAAGGTAACAAAGCAAGGGGGTGTCTGTTGTACTGCGTGCAGACAGGCCAACATGCAGAAGAAAGCTGTGGTGAGGGACCCGTATTACCCAACACCTGTGCAAAATCTGCTGAGAAACAAAAAAAAATAGGCACCAGATTTAGCAGCTACTGCTGTAGCATTACAACCATGTACCTGGGTGGTTTCCAGGGTGGAGAGTGGGATAAATTTGCCGGGGTGGTGGTGGTGGTTGTGAGCAGATCAGGCCCTTGAGCCATGGCTTAGCTAGCCCTGGTGGGTCGGACTACAGCCTTACCCTGCAGTCTCGTAAGAAGGCTGCATACACACCATTCATTTAAGGCACATTTCTCCTCCCCCAAAAAAGAATCCTGGGAACTGTAGTTTGTCCAGGGTGCTGGGAATTGTAGTTTTGTGAGGGGCAAACTACAGTTTCCAGGATTTCTGGAGGGAGGAACCGAGAAATATGCTTTAAATGTATGGTGTGCATGCAGCCGTTGTGACTAAATGCAGGCTCTGTGGTTTTGACCTAAAAAAAAAAAAGGCCAGCTTTTTTTCTCCTAATCCCACCCCCACTGCCTGATCTGGTTTATTTAACTACCAACCTGATGAGGGGTTCTGGAGAACTCAAAAACTTACTCACTTTGGGGAGGAAAGACAATCAGAGCTGTTATGATTATTTCACTTATGACTTGCTTTTCATGAAGCCTCTGGAAGCAGTTTCACAATGCAGTCAAAACAATTAAACATGTAAAAAACAACAATTTCAAACCCAATGCAGAAACTGATTGGAACTGGGTATTAATACCCAACTGCAGTTTTCAGATTCACACACACACTCCCTTTTTGCTTTTTGTGCAATTGTGGGTTTTCACCACATGGGGGAGCAATACTAACGTAGGAAGCTGCCATATTCTGAGTCAAGAGACTCTTGGTCCATCTAAGCTTAGTGTTGTCTACACTGACTGGCAGCAGCTCTCCAAAGTTTCAGGCAGGGGTCTCTCCCAGCCTTGCCTGGAGATGATTGTTGGGGATTAAACCTGGGACCTTCTGCACGCAAAGCAGATGCTCTGCCACTGAGCTATGGCCCCTTCCCCACTGTTCTCCGCAGAAGAACTGACAGCGCTTTCTACTCAGCTGTTCACAACTCTCCATTAATGTTCTGGTATCATGATGATGATCATCATGATGTTCCAGTATTATCGGGGATGGGGGAAGAAACCCCTCCCCACACGCACACCCCCCCCCCACTTACCCTTGCTTGATGCCCACAAACTTGGAGGGGCTACTGACCAAGGCTCTGGGCGAGTCCACCTTCCTGAGCAAGTCCAAGGAATAGTTCTGCAGGGTGGCCTGCATGTGGGCAGTACAACGCTGGATAAACTCAAGCACCTGGAAGACAGGCGGAGGAGCAGGCATGAACGGCGGGAGGTGGGGAGAAGGAGGACATCCGAGTTTGAGAGGAGACGAAGAGAACAGGTGAAGGAGGAGTGGAGAAAATGCCTTGTGAAAAAGAGTCCCCGCTGGAGGGATTGGGGTGAGTCATGGGTAGGGGACGCCTGCGGCCCTCCAGATGTTTCTGGGTGCCCTCCCAGCACCCAGTGATGGGGGACAATGGGAGTTGTAGTCATAGAAACACAGAATGGTAGAGTTGGAAAGGGCCTATAAGGCCGTCAAGTTGCAGTGTATGCTCGGTTACAGAGAGAGAGAACAAGTGAGAGGTGTGTGGTGCCCATGACAGCTTCTCCACTTTGTAAATCATAGAACGGTAGAGACCATAAGGCCATCAAGTCCAACCCCCTGCTCAATGCAGAAATCCAACTTAAAAGCATCCCCAACAGGTTGCTGTCCAGCTGCCGCTTGAAGGCCTCCAGGGTTGGAGAGCCCACCACCTCCCAAGGTCATTGGTTCCATTGTCGTACTGCTCTTAACAGTTAGGAAGTTCTTCCTGATGTTCAACCGAAATCTGGCTTCCCGCGGCTTGAGTCCATTATTCCATGTCCTGCACTCTGGGATGATCGAGAAGAGATCCTGGCCCCCCTCTGTGGGACAACCTTTGAAGAAAAGTGTCCAAGTGGAGGGCTGCAAGTCCCCCATCTCTGATCTAAGTAGCTGCATTCCCTGCTACATGCAAGAGATGGGAGCACACTTCTATTTAGATGAGGCATTCCCACCTGGGAGAGGGGAATGTCTCTTCTTAGATCAAAGATGGGGAAACCTGTGGCGCTCCAGATGTTGTGGGACTCCAGCAGTCTCGGTAGCCAGCATGGGCCATAGTCAGGGATGATAGGGAGCTGGGGCCCAGCAACATCTGGAGGCCCACAGGTTCCCGACACCAATCTAGATGCTCAAAGCAGGGGTTCCCAAACTGTGGTCCATGGACCACCAGTGGTCTACGAGCTTCATTCAGGTGGTCCATGGCATGTCTGTGGGTTTGCGGTTGAACACGGAAGATAGCGCATGCATCTCATCAAAGACTCTGAGTTTTAACTGTATTTTTATCACTTACTTTATTTCTTGGGATGTACTGCAACCTGAATTCTACAGAATACAACAAAGTACAGTATACGAAACAAATAAAAGCAGCAATTAAAAATACAATTAAAAATCGCACAGCATCTAGCACAGTGCAACTCAATCGCTACAGCAGGCAGAAAAACCATTAAGTGGCCCACCAACACCCTCAGCAATTTTCAAGGGGTCCCTGGGGAAGAAAAATTTGGGTATCACCGACTTAAAGGGTTCGGGGAAAGGGCTCATAGCGTAACTTTTGCAAGACGCTTGCATATATGCTAGTTTGTATGTACAGCGACTGGATGAGACTTAACCGTCCCTGTAAGCAAAGTGACATGCAAGCAAACAGAGACTTTTTTAGAAGCAGGGAAACAGGAGACCTTGGGATTGAGCCCCCTGGGCCACCCCATCACCTCCTGTAAACTAGTCTAACGGAGCCGTCTCCAACCTGGTGCCGTCCAGATGTTTTGACCGACAGCTGTATCATCCCTGCCCATTGGCCATGCTGACTAAGGCTGATGGGAGTTCCAGTCCAGCAACATCTGGAGGACACCAGGTTGGAGGAGGCTGGCCAAATCTCATAAACGGTTACCCAATTGCATGTACCAGACCCTGGCCATGCCTCGCTATGTTTATACATAAACAGAACCTCCGTGTTCAAAGACAGTCTACCTCTGAACACCAGCTGCTAGAGATCACGAGTGAGAGAGAGCTGTTGCTTTCATGACACACTTGCGGGCTTCCCATTGGGGCATGTGGTTGGCTGGTGTGGGAACAGGGTAATGGACTAGATGGGCCTTTGGCCTGGATCAGCAGGGCTCTCCTTAGTGGAGAGCTTAGTGAAGCTCACTGGCGAGCATTGCAGCCTATCTTCCGCCCATAATGCCTTTAAACAGAAGGAGGATCCCAGCTTAATGCTTGCTTGTTTCCCACAGAGGGCTAGAACCACATACACAAGCTCCCAGGAGCAACAAGAGGCAAAAGGCAGTAGCCAGACACACACCTGAGCTCTGCTTTCCTTCCCAGCCGTCACAGCCCAGCTCTGTGGGTTCCTCCCATTCTTGTCGTGGACTCGCAGGTCTCCGCCCGCATCCAGCAATTTACTGAGGATCGACTGGTTGCCCGAGAAAGCAGCGGCATGGACAGGAGTACTCCCATCATAACAGCGGCTAAGAAGATAAGAAATGCAGCAGCGTTTAAGAGTCCTCTTCAGAGGCCCTTTGAAGACTCAATGAGCAGCTGGACTAAAAGATAATGCACAATGTATTGCACCAAGGATACTCCAAATTCTGTTCAAAAAGCTGGATTCTGAAACTTGAATAAGTTATGCAAACAGAGCAAAAAAACACCTTGCAGATTTTATTTGGCTGCTTCAAGTCATGGGAAGGTGGAAGGAAGTATGCATGGTGGCTCTCTGCCCCACACCTAAACACCTGGAACTGTTATTCAGCCAAATCTCTGCCTCCCAAGATTTCATTAAGCAGCCTCCCTCAATCTTGTGCCTTTCTAGATGTTAGCTGGATTACCACTCCCATCATCCCTGGCCATTGGCTGTGCTGGTTGGGGCTGACAGGAGTTGTAGTCCAAACAAATCCAGAAAGATACTAGGCTGCGGTAGGCTATCATAAGTGATTTTCTACGTGCTTTCAAATCTAGCTTTGCAGCCAAACAGTCTTGACACTTGCTTTAAAAACAAACAAACCATAATTCCAAGGAAAGTTTCTTTGCTCAGTTCCAGTCTTTCATTTTTTCTACAGAAGTGTAGAAAACATACATAACTCAGGCCCTGTGCATCAGCCATTGATTTGGCTGCTTAGAATAACAGCCACCAAAGAAAAAGAGAGTATGTTTTATACTTACTGATTTGGATCCGAACCGTAATCCAGAAGAATGTTGACAACTTTGCCAAGACCAAGCAAGGCAGCCGTGAATAGGGGTGTCTGCCCCAAGGAGTTGATAGTGTCAGCACTGATCCCTATAAAATGAAAGTGGGGGGAGATTGACTACCATCATATGTCTGATTCCTAGCAAAATGTCCTTAAATTTGTAGGGTCCCTCAAGAGTCCACTTCCCTAGCCTCCGATTGGAGTAGTGCCTAAAACAGCACCTTCTCCAACATCTAACACCTTGGACCCTACGCTAGGCAGGTGAGTTGTTGGTAGTGCTGCCACTGGGGGCTGCCCAGTTGGTTTTGAGTCGTGACATGGTCTTCTCAGTGGTGCCTCCCTGTATGTTGATAAAGTATGCCTGTCTCCCTCATTATTGACTTTCAAGAGAAATGGGCTTACTTCTAAGAATCCATGCATAGCATTGGGATATCCATTGGTGTTAAGGGTTTGCGGTGATTTGATACCTATTTATAATAACAGAGGTTCCCTGGATACCTTCCGCCGAGCATTAAAAACTTGGCTGTTTGGTCAGGCCTTTGAGACTATCGGGATGGGCTAATTATATACTCAATCCCCGCTGCTATGTATTACAATTGCTGCTATTCTGTCACTGATGATTATTTGTATTTTATTGTATTTATTGTATTTACTGTATTTTGTATTTTATTGAATTTAATATGTACGCCGCCTAGAGTGGCTTCGGCCAGATAGGCGGCCTAAAAATTAAATTATTATTATTATTATTATTAATAGCCTTCTGGATCGGAGTTTGTTCTGTCAGCATTAATGTCACTGGATGTATTAGAATTTTTATTATTCATTTCAACAGTTTATATACTGCTTAATTACAATAGTCTCTAAGCGATGTACAGAAACTAAAATACAAGGAAAATAAAAATGCTCTGTGTGTGCTACCCCAAACTTCTTCAAAGGACAAAATACAAATTTGCATTTTTTGACAAACAAGGAAGGAATCAACAAAAGCCGTTTTATTTTCTGTACCTGTCCTAATGCTCAATAGCGTGGAATTTGCCTTTTTCATAGCTGCCGCATGCTGGGTTGACATCTCCATCGAGCTACCCACCAGTCACGCGCATATGCAAATATTTTTTGTTCCAATATGCACAACTTTACACTTGTTTAAATTAATTGCTTTTGCCATATTACTGCCCATTCACTCATTTTAGAGAGATCCTTTAGAAGCACTTTGCAGTTCCTTTTTGTATTAACAACCATGAACACGCAACAGTCTGAAGGCACGAGGCCACCACCTTGCTAAAACTAAGCAGGTCTGGGTCTGGTCAGTGCCTGGATTGAACCACATGAATGCCACCTTGGGTTTCTATAATGAAAGACAGACAGGGTTGTTTTTATGTGCCTTCAAGTCGATTACGACTTACGACCCTATGAATCAGCAACCTCCAATAGCAACTGTTATAAACCACCATGTTCAGATCTTGTAAGTTCAGGTCTGTGGCTTCCTTTATGGAATCAATCCATCTCGTTTGGTCTTCCTCTTTTTCTATTTTGTTTTTCCCAGCATTATGGTCTTTTCTAGTGAATCATGTCTTCTCATTATGTGTCCAAAGTATGATATCCTCAGTTTCATCATTCTAGCTTCTAGTGATAGCTCTGGTTTAATTAACTTTCATCTTTTTTACAAATACAGGCAAGGTAAAAACATGTTTTAAAAAATGAAATAAAATAACTTGGAATAAAAAATTAGGAAAAAAAAACCTTGCAAATAAGAAACCAACAGAAAGTAAAAGCAAAAAAAGTTCGTTTAAATCTAATTTTAAACAGTTAAAAAAAAAGAAGCGAGCCACTCAGTCTGTGTTCTCTCCCTCCAGCCCCTTAATGAAAAGGAGGCGGAACGGTCATCAATAGCGGACAGCAGCTGCTCAAATGCAACGCCGCCCGCTCGCTTCGCGCTCAGAAGAGAACACTTTGACTCCTCCTCGTGGTTCGCTCGGCCAATCACTTTCGAGTACACTTCTCTAGTTGTACACTATAGAAATGATCCCTGAAAGTATAGTCTTAAAGAACTAGAGCTCGGCTCCCGACCCTGGTCGTCTCGCCCCGCTCTCCAGCTCACAGCAAGAGATACCTAACCCACCGAATACCTTCGGGCGATTCAATCCTCGCGACGGTGAAATAACGCGTTTCAAGCCCACTGTGGATAATTTAAAAGAAAATATTTTTAAAATTAGAATTTTGCAAGAAACCGGCGGTGGACCAGAAGCCCCCGGGCTTTATATTTGCATGCGGGAACCAAGCAGCCAATCACAATCCCGCTCGATTGTTCCTGAAACATGGCGACCTGCAGTCTGTTTACCGGCTCTTCAAAACCACGTGGATTCCTGGAGGAAGTACAGGTTCATTACGTCATTCTCCCTGGCTCAGACAGATTAACTATGTCACTGCAGAAGACGCCTTAGCAAAAAAAATCCCGGATCTTTAACACCTCAGCCCTACTCCAGAGTAAAACACGCAAAAGATCGTGTTGCAAGAGCCTCCGCAGGGCAGTTGGTCGGTCTTTGGTTCAACTTTCACTTCACACTAAAGGGAAGGATCCTATACACAGTTACTTAGGAGTAAATTCCATGAACTCAATATATTGCAGCCTGAGTCTTGATACAATATTGTAGCGTCTTCAGATAAGTTTATACTGGAGTAAATTGTAACAACAGCCCTTACAGGGCAGCAATTTTAATCCTCCCCCATACTGCAGAGGCTGACAGAGACTGGCCTTGGTTCAATGGGACTTAAGTCAAAGTGCATAGGTTCGGGGCAACATGTCACCTAACTAGTTTTAATTAGTAAGAGCCCTGATGTGCCAAACCAGACACCTATGTAATCCAGCATAATTTTCCAACAGTGACCAACCAGATGCAAACGGGGATAAAATTGCTTCTGGTCCACCCTATAGGGCTGCTGTAAGGGCATCCACCATTTTGAACTAGTATATCAAGCCATATATGTATGGAATATGTATGTATATATGTAAGCCTCTATGTATGAATGTGAAAGTTGGACAGTGAAAAAAGGTGGTTAAGAGAAAAATCAACTCATTTGAAATGTGTTGGAAGAGAGCTTTGCGGATACCATGGACTGCAAAAAAGACAAATAATTGGGTGTTAGAACCAATTAAACCAGAACTATCACTAGAAGCTAAAATGACGAAACTGAGGATATCATACTTTGGACACATAATGAGAAGACACGATTCACTAAAAAAGACCATAATGCTGGGAAAAACAGAACAGAAAAAGAGGAAGACCAAATGAGATGGATTGATTCCCTAAAGGAAGCCACAGACCTGAACTTACAAGATCTGAACATGGTGGTTTATAACAGTTGCTATTGGAGGTTGCCGATTCATAGGGTCACCATAAGTCATAATCGATTTGAAGGCATATAACAACAAATAGCAAGCCCAGGCCTGCAATACTGAGTAATCAGGCACAGGATCATGAGATAAAGCTGAAATCCAATGCACACTTAGAAATATTAAAAGCTTCATGGAACACTGTGCACCTTGCTTCTCAACAAGCACATAGAAGACCCATGCTGCACTGCTACAATCCAATCGCACACCTGACATGTAACTAACGTCCACTGACTTCTAATGTAACTTCAAAGTAAAAACAGAGATGATTCTATATTATTTTCAGGCGTTTCCTTAAAAAATGCAACTTGCTTCATATACATATACAAAGCCAGATATTTAAGTATAAAGTTTGTTTTTAAGACATTTTAAAAGCAATTTTAAAAACTCAGTCTCTCCTTTATCCCTCTAACTCTCTGAATAAGAAGGAAAAACAGGCCATTGAAGCAAGGAACAGCTGCATAAATGCAACACCACCTACTTAATTTCACACTCAGAAGAGAATACTTTGGCTCTTTGTGCTTGACAAAACCAGACTGTATTTGAATACAGTTCCTGCACTTGAACATTCCTCTCTGCAAAGTATAGGGTGCTTCCATCGCCCGCAGCTCAGCTGGGCTACATGGATTTTCCTAACAGGGTGACAATTCCATTGAGCAGATCCTTTATTCATTAAACTATATTAGAAGGTGTCAAATTCCCATCAGCCCTGAAACATAACTGAAGAGTATTGCTAGGTACTTAAATAACCGAGAGCACAGGCCCATAACATCAGCTGCATTACCCCAGTTAAGAAAAATTAACAGAGTAAGTGAGGTCTTAATTTGGAAGAAAAAAGCATTTTTCATATGCTGAAAGCAAGCTTCAGAGTCATATTCTTGCTAATGGAGCAGCCAAAAAAGTTTATTTTCCATACTAAATCCACACACACAGAGCCTCAAAATACCATTTGCAGTATCAAAAACCAAAATGCAAATTATTCTCAAGCTACTCAACTTGCACTAAACGCCCAGAACTGTTATTTTTATTATTTATTTCATTCATTGGTCACCTCATACCCAGCAGTCTAAGGAACTTGAAACAGATTTTAGAACATTCAATATAAAAACTTAAAACCCAAAACAACATAAACGAGCACAACGGATTTCCTTACTAGCATGTTGTCAGGAGGCCAGCCCACCTCTTCCAACACCTGCGCTGCCAGTCACCTCCAGGAACCCCCAATTAAGTCCCCAACCAATTTCTTGCTACAGATTTACAAGCAATTCTAGGACAGCCTTTGCCAACCTAGCGTCACCCAAAACGCTTTGAACTACAACTCCCACCACAATGGCTATGCTGGCTGGGGCTGATGGGAGTTGCAAGCCAACCTAACCAGGTGTTTGGCCAAGGCTTTTCCAGGACAACAAATCAAGCAATCCCACTTTCCATTTCCAGGGAGGGGGAACTGGTGCTCTCCCAGGTGTCACTAGATTGCAGCTCCTATCGCCCCTCACCACTTGGCCATGCCGGCTGGGGCTGATGGGAGCTGGAGACCCACGTCTGGAGAGCTACCAATCTCCTGACCCCAATTTAGGCGGCCATAACAGTGATAGCTGTTACAGTTTTCCAGAGGGGTAGCCATGCTGGTCTGCTGCAGCAAAAGCACACAGAGAAATAGCCCCACCACAACCTTGAGAGAAGAGCATTTTGTAAGTATGATCAAAGCACTTCCTCACAAGGCACTGGAATTATTAGAAAAGTCCTGTAAAACTAGACCCAAACTGTTATCCCGACAAAGGCGGGGTGCAACAAAATGTTGCAGCTCAGAGTGCTCCTCCTCTTCAGGATGGTCTATTCTGTCCCCCTTCCCCCTGCTTCCACTTGTCTTTCAACAATCACACAGCATTCTGTGGCCACTCCGGCTTCGGTCCTAGTGACTGCTCCCCTTTTGTACACTTGCAAACGTTGGGGTTCTGCCAAGGTGCTGATGCCTCCCTCTTAGGCATGGCTAGCACCATTAGGACTGGTCCTCAGAGAGTTAAGTTTGCTAATTTATCTATGATGATTATTGGTACATTAGACTTATAAGGTGGGGGGATGATTTGAAAGCCTTTTCACACAGATAATCAAAGCCTCAACTGTCAAAGCCAACAATTCCAACTTTTTCTTTGTAAACATTTTAGATTAAAAACAAGCCACTACTGCTGTGTTCTCTCCCTTGGACCATACTAATAAAACAGAACATCTATCCCACCCACCCCCAAAAAATCAAATCTACTGCATTTTTTTATACTTATAAGCTTAACACTGGCGGAATACAGGGGGGGGGGAGAAATAAAACAGGTATGTAAAACAAGGGAAATGTAAACTCAAAAACCTTAGAAAAATCTTATAAAATGAACATCACATAATTTTTATTTATTTATTTATATTTATATCTCCTGCCCTTCCTCGTTCAGCGCAGCATTTTTAAATATAAGAAAAAGATGAAAGAAAACAGCTAAAAACACCAGTCACTGCCTCTCAGCCTCATGAAAATCCTATTCATAACATTGCCATAAGTCAGAATCGACTTGAAGACAGTACATTTTCATTTTAGAAATAAGAGATCTGTTTTTGAAACAAGTTTAAAAAAAGGAAAGCAGCGAGCCACTCAGTCTGTGTTCTCTCCCTCCAGCCCCTTAATGAAAAGGAGGCGGAACAGTCATCAATAGCGGACAGCAGCTGCGCAAATGCAACGCCGCCCGCTCGCTTCGCGCTCAGAAGAGAACACTTTGACTCCTCCTCGTGGCTCGCTCGGCCAATCACTTTCGAGTACACTTCTCTAGTTGCACACTATAGAAATGATCCCTGAAAGTATAGTCTTAAAGAGACAGCACCCGCTTGGAGGACCAGGCGGCCGCTCTTAGCTGTCCAAGGGACGGGGGCGTCACACCCTCCGCTCGGCTCCTTCCCCCTCCCCACCCTCGTCCACGGCCCCCTCCCCCAAACTTTGCGCGGAGAGAGAGCCGGCTTTGATTAGAGCTGGCGCCCCCAGCTGCGCCTCCACACAGGGTGAAATTAATCAAGTTTCTTTTTGATCCGCAGCAAAACCTCTTTGCAGCCTGGCGAGAGGCCACGCCTCCTATTTGCATAGTTGTTGACCCTATGATGCCCGGCTATGCTTTCAGTTTCCATTTTGCGACACACACACCGCTAAACTTTAGAGGTAGACTACCCTGACACACGAAGGCCCCATTTTCCAATCTTAGGCTAACATGCACCGCCATCCTCTCTGCATTTGAATAGTCCTCCATTGGCAAAACCTCACTTCATTAAATGCACAAGAAAAAACAAACAAGCAATTTATCTTGCAGTTTGTAGGTTAACAATCCGACTCCGGCCAGAAAGCCCAAGATTCAAATTGCCATTTCCCATGAAGTCAGTCACTATCTCCTTGCCTGACCTACCTCACAGGATTGTTGTGAGGATAAAATGGGGATAGGGTGAAGTGTGCGTCACCTCGAGATCCTTGGAGGAAAAGTGGCATAAATGTGGGAAATTAAATCAGTGCCCATTCCTGCAACAAACTGCAAAAGCAAATGGGGAGGTACTATACATTTATTTAATAAAAGAATGAACAGTTTTCTTATCTCTCCAGGGGGCACCAAAAATGGTTTCCAATGGCTGCCCAATCAATGGTGCAGGCAGACGATTTAGTTTAGACCAAACGGTTTCCACACTGTTTCCCCCCGTCTACGGGTCACTTGAAAGCAGAATATTAATCTACTAAATAAAATAATAAATGATTGCTGAGGTACTTGCCAAACCTCTTAAATGTTTTTTCTGCATGTTCTAGCAACTGTAATGTGCTGTATTAGACGCTGTATGGTTTTTTTTAAAATGCATTTTTATCACTTTTATTTCATATATTGTATTTTATTGAATTACAGTTGGGAGGTGCTGCTTCTGCTACCAAGCGCTGCCTGGTTGATGCTGACCCGTGACAGGATCTTTTTAGTGGTGGCTCCCTGTTTGTGGCATACCCTTCTGCCTCTATCATTACTGACTTGCAGGAAGGATCTGAAAACATGCCTGTTTAGCCAGGCATTTGACGGCAGAAGGAGATTGTTCCTAGCAACCCAATAAAGGCAACAGATCCTAGCATCCCCCAGACCATTGGATGGCATATTGTTTTTATCTTAACTGTTTTCAGATTGTTTTTTGTTGTTGTTAAAATGTTGCATTGATGTGCTTGCCATCCTAGGCTCCTTCAGGAGGAAGAGCGGAATACAAGTTCAGTGAATAATAACAGAATGAAATACAATATAAGAAGCAATAAAATCTAATTAAAAACCAGTATGAACACTTAATGCAGGCATGTTACCAACCACCTGAATTAAGCTCCCCGACTGGTGTTTCAGGGCCCACAGTGTGGGAACCCCTGGTTTAGACTGTGCCCAAAATTGTGTTAAGGGGATGGGGGAGGTCTTTAGATGGTGTTACGTACATCACTACATTTAATTCAACTGGGAGTAAGCCAGGGCTGCTGTATTGGTGAGGGTCCTCCTGCACATTCTGCTGAGAGGGGGGTCTCCGGTCCTCTGCCCTAAAGTCCTACCCTTCACCCCTGCGCCCTTACCTTTCTTCAGAAGCTTCTTCACCTTCACGTAGTTTCCTTGCTTCACATATTCGTGGAATCGAGCTTCAAGGGATTCATTTTTCAACGTCCCCAGCTTCACCGGGCAGGGAATGGGGAGGATGTGGGCCATGATCCTTGGTTTTCCCCCAAAATAAAAAGAATAAATTTCAGAAGCATTTCAAGGGGTCTTTCCACCAACATTATCCTGACTCCCCTTCTATTTAATGTAAATGTACTGCCTTCAAGTCATTTCCGACTTATGGCAACCCTGCGAATAGGGTTTTCATGGTAAGCCGTATTCAGAGGGAGTTTACCATTGCCTTCCGCTGAGGCAGAGACTGGCCCATGGTCACCCAGTGCGCTTCATGGCTGTGTGGGGAACCCTGGTCTCCCAGGTCGTAGTCCAACACTCTAACCACTACACCACAGTGGCTCTTGAAATGAAAATGGACTGCCTTCAAGTCGATTCCAATTTATGACGACCCTATGAATAGGGTTTTTATGGTAAGCGGTATTCAGAGGTGGTTTACCATTGCCTTCCTCTGAGGCTGAGAGGCAATGACTAGCCCAAGGTCACACAGTGAGCTTCACGGCTGTGTGGGGATTCGAACCCTGGCCTCCCAAGGCTTAGTCCAACACCTTTACTACACACTGGCTCTCCCCTTTCTATTTAAGGCAGCACAAATGGACTGGGAATAAGGCTCATGTCGCCCTTAACGCATCTTATTCCCTGGTGTCTACACCGCTAAAGGCTCATTTTGAACCCACGAGGACGGCTTCCTGAGTCCCTATTGTTAGCGAATTAATTCCTTGCTAAAGATTAAAACTGGATTGTCCCCCCCAAACCAGTGTGCGATTAGGGAAAGTTTATTAAGTATGGGGAGGGCGAGAATCCGCTCTTCCAAACTAGGTTTACGCACACAGACAGCAATCCTAAGCGCGTTTACTAAGTACCAAAGGCTACCGATGCGTTTAGGATTGCAGCCACAACTACGATTTGCAGGGTGCAACGGATATAAAATAATGTGGGCGTCAGTTCATTTAAGCAGAGCCGGACCCCCAAAACATCCATAGATCCCGCTCTCCCCGTTTCCATTTTGTCCCTGACTTGTACAGGCCTTGCTCTTACACTATCTCCCTGCTACAGAGCCAGATTGCGCCCGAAACTGCCTCCCCCTCCCCAACGCGTCGGTTACTATAATTACACCTCCCCCCCCCAAAAAAAACTAATCCTTTCCCGGCCCTAAACACTCCTCCTTTCCCGGTCCACAATCCCTGGACCCACCTGGCTACCCCTTTTGCCAACCGTCGAGGGCTTCATCCGTTGGAGGCGGAGTGGCTCTGGAGAGCGCGGTCCTTGGGAGGGCGCGCCGACCGTATAAGCGTCCGCACGTGTGAGCGTGTAAGGAGTACTATACACCCTCAGTGGCTTACATTGAAGATTGCGCCAAAATGGGGGGGGTGATACCGAAGCATCTGAGCTGGGTTACAAACTATTGCAGCAGGTGGATAATATTTACAACGCCTAACTGGGTTGCAAACATACCGATTGCACGGCTACGAGTGTAAAATATTCACCCACCGTGTGCAATAGTTATGCACCCTAAGTGGTTTCCAGTAAACATTGCACGACTGTGTGTGTGTGTGATATTCATGCACCTTGCGCGTGTAATATTGATGCACCCTAAGTGGTTTACAGTAAAGATTCCACGTGTCGTGTGTGTACAGTATTTATGCACTCGAATCGGGTCACACTAAAGATTGCGTGGACGAGGATAATATTTTTGCACCCTGAACGGTTTGCAGAAAAGAGTGCATGAGCTGCACGGGTAATATTTATGCAGCCTCATTGGGTTACGATAAAGGTTCTGTGGCTTTGAGCATGTGTGTGTGATATTTATGCACACTTAATTGGCTTAAAGACTGCATGGCTGTGGCTGTTCAACAGTAAGGCACTTGCAACCGTGTAATATTTTGGCACCTTAATTGGGTTGGAAGCTCTATTGTACAGTTGGGGGGGGGTGCAATATCCATGAACTGTGCGGATGTGATGTTTATGCACCCAAACAATCAACGTTGGACAGGGAATAGCTGCATGTTGTTGTGACAAACTCTGAGCGTGTAATATTTGTGTGCGAAATACAGATGCTTCCTAAACGCACAGGGGGAGTTGTGTGTGTATATGCATGTATAGATAGGCCCCTTTGAGCGTGTAATATTTGTGTGTGTGTAAGCGTGTGCAAAATATAGATGGTTCCTAAATGCACAGGGGTGCTTAGGTAGGCCCCTTCTGCAAAGGTCAACACGGGCACCAATTTCTGCAACTGGAAGCAATCCTCTGCATTTTTTCCTCAGAAATATCCTCATTAAGTTCAATGGGGTTTGTGCCTGTGTCTTTAGGCAAAGGGTTGCAATCCTATGTCTGGCGCCACAAAAAGAAACCCCAGTGAATTCAATACAATTTACTGTCAAGGGACACGTGGTTGCAATCCTATGCCGGGCTCCTCAGAAGTAAGCCCCGTTGAAATTAATGGGTTTTACTCCCATGCAAGAGGACGCAGAGGTGCAACCCTATGCATTTTTTTTCCTGAGGAACGATCCCAATTGAATTCAATGAGGTTTACGCCCGTGTTATTTGGGCAAAGGACTGCAATCCTATGCATGCCTCCTCGGAAGTAATCCCTTAGAATTCAACAGTATATTGCAATCCTATGCGCGTCTCCTCAGGATGGAGTCCAATGGAGCTCACTCTTCTGTTCAAGATTGCAATTTTGCGCATCTTTCCTCAGAAGTAATCAGCGGGATATATTCCTATGCTTACGCGTGTCTCCTCAGGAGTAAGGCCCAGGGAGTTCAATGAGGTTTGCAGCGCAGGCTTAAAGAGGAGCCTTGGCCCGATGGCTTCTGTGGGAGGAGAAAACGCGGCCCGGAAAGGGGGCCGGCTTTGAGGCGGAGAGAACTGCGGAGGGCCGCCTTCCTCACCTCCTTCTCTTTCTGGGTCGTCATGGAGCAGAGAGATGTGGGCAGCTTCCCTTTGGCGCCGGCTCTGCGGGCGAAGCTGGTCGCTGCCGGCTTCCAGACAGCCCAAGACGTCCTGGATGTCGGGCCGTGCCAGCTCAGCAAAGGTACGCGGCGAGGCGGAGGCGGCGGGGAGGCCATAAATGGGAAGACGAAAGTTTCCCGCCCAAATGCGTCCCGCCAATTTTTGTTCGCTTTCTCTCAGCCAGCCTGGCTCTTAATAACCCCCGCTCCGATTTGGGCGTCCTCTCCTCGCTTTTAGTTAATAATAATAAGCCTCACTTTAATTTGGGCGTCAGACATTGTCTCCTCACCATTAGTAATTGATGATAATAATCCTCGCTTTGAATTGGGCCTCAGGCGTTCTCGCCGTTAGTAATTAATAATCCCATTTTTATTTGGGTGTCACGCGTTCTCTCCTCACTACTATTAATAATAATAATAGTCCATACTTCGATTTGGGCTTCAGGCGTTCTCACTAATAATAATAGTCCCCAATTCGATTTGGGTGTCAGAAGTTCTCTCTTTATTCTTAGTAAATAAAAATAATGATCCCCACTTCGATTTGGAAGTCAGGCATACTCTCATTAATAATATGAAAAATGTAAATGTACTGCAAGTCGATATGGCGACCCTATGAATAGGGTTTTCATGAGGCTGAGAGGCTGGCCCAAGGTCACCCAGTGAGCTTCATGGCTGTGTGGGGATTCGAACCCTGGTCTCGCAGGTCGTAGTTCAATACCTTAACCACTACACCACGCTGGCTCTCTATATTATTATTATAAATAATTAATTTCAATTACAACTTAATAATAATTAGACCCCTTGACATCAATATTTGATATCCAACATTACTCTCATTTGTTTGTTCTGTTGTATTTGTACAATCTGTTGTATTTGTACAGTACTCCACTCTTAAGCCAAAAAAAGGCTCCCAGAACAAGTTACATACAAATATAATTCACATACTACATATGAATATGTCCCTGTGGGCAGACTTACAATCTTAAAGAAAACCATGACACACAAGGCGAAAGGGGTAGGGAGGGAAGAGGAAAAAAGCAAACTCAGGCACTAGTTCTTAAATTCTTTAAAGCTGGGTGATGGCAGTTCCCCAGAGATGCTCCTCTTTCTCCTCTGATCCCCTCAGGGCAAGATGGATTCTTCAGAAGCCCTTGTGGTGGCACTTGAGGGCCCCCCCCCCCATTGGGAGCTTGATGGTGGCAATGCCTAAAACCCATTGAAAGCAACGGACTTGGTTTCAGTGCGTCTGCTCTATTACCTGTTATTTTATTTATTTATATTTGTTATAACTTTTCCAGGCTTATGTGTGCTATCCTGCACAAAACAAAGGCATACAAAAAGTATTTGTTTATATATGAAAGTTTGCCAGTAACTTCATTTCAAAGCTGTCGCCTGTTTTTAGTGCAATCCTATATATGTCTATTCAGAAGTATGCCCTACCAAGTTTAGTGGGGCTTATTACTCCCAGGATAAATAGGGACTAGCCTGATCAGAGTTTTTGAGAACTGGGCTTTACCATTCAGGACTTAACCATCTTTTCAACCAGCTTGCAGATGGCACTGATCCATGACAGGGCTTTTTCAGTGGTGGCTCCCCCTTTTGTGGAATGCTCTCCCCAGTGAGGTGTGTCTTTCACCATCACTATTGACTTTCAGGAGGAAGTTGAAAAAGTTCCTGTTTAGCCAGGCATTTTGATGGTCGAAGGGGACTGTTTCTGTCAACCTGGAGATCACTGGGTTTTAGAATGTTTTTAACTGGTTTTAGAATGCTTTTCTTTTTGTTGTTAAATTGTTTTGTTATGTTTGCTGCCCTGGGCTCCTTTGGGTGAAGGACAGAATATAAATTTAATAAAAAATAATAATCATATTGGATAAATATTCTTTGGAATTGTTAACCGTTAATTCCTGTAAAATTGTTGTGTTAAAAAACATAACAAAAATTGTTGTGTTTTTTAACACAACAGAATCCTCCACAGGGCAGAAGTTGTTTATAAGCATAAACAGGATCCCTGGCTGGTAATTGCACAAAGCTCTTTTTTATTTTATTTTAAATGAAGTCTTGGAGAGTTTTGTTAAATAAAGATCTGTTACTAAATAAGGTGGAAAGCAGTGTTAAATAAGGATGCAGCAGCAACACAGACAGCTTTTAATGACTACTTGGAAAGATTTTTTGCGTTATAACCACTAGGTGTCAATGTTATATTGCACTTCAGAAGTAGTATTATTTCTATTCATCTGAACTAGTTATTTTTCTAATGCATTTCATTTATTTGAAAAAGGTACAAATAACTAAAATTACAAACAGGGAAAAAAGAAAATGCGTATAATCAAAATACTTGGCGAAGTATGGTACAAAGGGAGATAAATATTCCTACTGCGTGAATCTTTTTTCCCTCTTTGTAAGTAATTTATGGCTTGTGATTCTACAATTGTACATGACAAGGGCATTGGAGTGTATCACATGTAGATAAACATAGTCATTAAAAACCAACAATTAAATTATTATTGTTAAAAAACTTAATAAACTTCCAGCAATATATATGTGTGTGTTTTAATCAATCAGACATTTAAACATTCGGGGTGTTTCACATAGGAAAAGAAAGGAAACCATTTTAGTAATTGCTAGTGGCAAAATTACAAGCAGCATTAGTTAGTAGGCCACACAGAAAGGTCCCTTATACTGAGTCAGACCCTTGGTCTGTCTAGCTCAGCATTGTTTACACTGGCTGGCAGCAACTCTCCCAAGCTTTAGAAGAGCCTCTTCCAACGTTACTTGGAGATGCAGGAAATTGGGCCTGGGACCTTCTACACGTCAAGCAGATGTCCTACCACTGAGTAACTACCCTTTTCCTTATGCTTACTGTTTTCCAGACATTAAAATCTACTTGATATTTTGATTTCCCCCCCCAGAAACTGGGATTTCAAAACAGGAGGCATTAGAAATTTTGCAAGAGATCAGGCGGGAACGACATGGTGATGGAGCGAAGCCTGCTGGGGATCAGGCGTCAGCCAAGAAGTACACAGCGCTTGAACTTCTGGAAGAGGAACAAGCACAAGGTTTCATCATAACCTTTTGCTCTGAATTGGATGGTATCCTGGGAGGGGGCATTCAGGTGACCAAAATCACAGAGATCTGCGGAGCACCAGGTGTCGGCAAGACACAGCTCTGGTAAATTGCATACCTGCTGGAACTTGGATTTAACAGTCTCTTCTGCACCCCTCCTAATTCACCATGACCCTGTTCACATTGGCACTGTTGAGTCTTTATAGGCGCAGGCTGTAACTCAGTGGACGAGCATCTGCTTTGCATTCAGAAGTTCCCAGGTTCAGGCCTTGGCATTGCCATTTAAAAGGATTGGGTAGCAGATGGTGTAAAAGGCCTCTTTCTGCCCAAGAGGTGCTGCCAGTCAGAACAGGCAATACTGCACTAGATGGACAAATAATGTAGTATAAAGCACCTTCCTATGGTAAAGGCATTTTTCAAATGATGCTTTGTACAGTACAGGAAGTAGTTGCTGGGAATCGCAAATTAAGAGAGCGCTACTGCCCTCCAAACATTGTTGGACTCCACCTCAGTAGTGATCAGGTGTGATAGGAGTTGTAATCCAGCAGCAGATTCCTCCCCCCTCTCCCAATCCATAAATTAATGTTTATAGCACTCAGCTATGGCTTTCTGCTGTAGTATTCTGTGTAGTGAGGTCACCCTTGAGAAGAGTAGGCAAACCCAGACCCTGTTGCAGCGTGGCATGTCCACATAATAGACCCTTTATAGAATGTTTGTGAAGCTGTATGGCTGTTCTGTGTCCATTACAAAGTGGTAATCCTGGATAGATTCACCAGTGTTGTTCACCAGTGGAACAACCTGCCTCTGGCCATGGTGGACTCTCCTTCAGTAGAGGCACATAAGTAGAGGTTGGACTGCTATCTGTCAAGGAAACTGTGGTTGCATCCCAGCACTGAGCAAGAGGTTTCTGCTGTATAATTCTATAAAATTTAAAGCAGCTGTCGCAGACTTACTCATATACGTCTGAACGCTGCAATCTTGTGCCCACTGGCTCAGAAGGAGATCCGTTGAACTCAGTGGAGCTTTTGAGTAAACAGGTCAAGGTGTTAGTCCCATTTATTTCAATTGAATTTTCTTGCAGTTAGGTGAACAAGTGTGTTTAGCATGTAGTGCCTTAATTTCTTGCCATGGTAGTGACTTTTAAGGCTGTAGATTTCATAGACTACCCTGTGACCATAACCAGGGCTGTGGAGTCTGAGTTGGAAGCAATTGTGGGTGGAGTCGGTCGAAATGTACCGACTCCGGCTTCAAAATAAAAACTTTCACAGGAATTTAGGAAAGTTTTCTTGTTCAGAAAGTTTGATCAAATAAATAGATTATATGTTCTATCAATCTAGCCTGATGATTCACGTGGTGGTGATGAAATGCCTTGTGCTACCATTTTACTACAGTAAATTTGTTATTACTAGTTAATATACATTTGCCGTTTAGGAAGGAGTTGGAGTCGGACAGTAGAAAAATAGAGGAGTCGGAGTCGAAGGTTTGCCGTACCGACTCCACAGCCCTGGGCATAACAATAATATCAAAGGTCCTTGAAACAACATCAGATTGTGGAATCAGGAAAAACTTCCTGTTAGAGCCATACGACAATGGAACCAATTACCTAGGGAGGTAGTGGACTCTCTGACACTGGAGGCATTCAAAAGGCAGCTGGACAGCCATTTGTCAGGAATGCTTTGATTTGGATTCCTGCATTGAGCAAGGGGTTGGACTTGATGGCCTTATAGGCCCCTTCCAACTCTACTACTCTTCTACGATTCTATGAATGGACAATGCAGAAATCTCTCTCTAGTATTATTTCCTGTCTGAATTCCCCTCCGCCAGAAGAAAAATCTTAATTCTCAAGAGATGAGCTGGGGGTGCATGTTTAGTCATCCTTATTTGTTGATCTTTAACTGTCCCTCTGCCTGTGACCCTCTCATTTATGTCTCCTTTCTCAGCATGCAACTGGTGGTGGATGTGCAGATTCCAGAATGCTTTGGAGGGCTTGCTGGGGAAGCTGTTTTCATAGATACGGAGGGAAGCTTTATGGTAGACCGAGTCGTGGATATAGCAGCAGCCTGCGTTGAGCATTGCCGGCTTATTGCTGAAATGCATCCAGAAGAAGGTTTGTTATCAAGCCATGTTCATCTAGGGCAGGTGTGGGGTAACTTCAGCCACGGGGGCCAAATGTGGCCCTTCAGACTTCTCTGTCTGGCCTCCGGGACTCCTCCTAGGCCACAATCACTCACCAGCCTTGCTCCGTGCCCTCCTCAGACGCTTTTGCCTAGCTGGAATGTGTCATTGAACTGTGATAATGCCTCTTCTTCACCTGGATGGAGAGAGGGGTATGTGTAGAAACCTCTGACTTTTCCATGGCTGAAGTGTAACCCTATTGTAAAAAGCGAAGAATCGCACAAATTACCCCACCCACGTTTTCCCTGGCTCTGCCCACCACTAGGATATGGCCCCCAGAACATTGGCCACAAGAGAATGTGGCCCTCATTGCTGCCTGTTTACCACAGGAATATGGGAAGGTAACAGCTTTAAGAGGTAAGGGCATTTCTTTGTCCACTCCCTGGAAATCCTCTGCTGCTGTCCTGGGAATTTCCTGTTCTGTTAACTTTCATAGCCAGGAATTAAATTGTTCCACGTTCCTGAAGTGGAGTGGGGAACCTTTGGCCTTCCAGGTGTTGCTGAACTACAGCTCCCACCAACCCCAACAAGCATGGCCAGTGGCCAGGGCTGACCGGAGTTGTAGTTCAGCAATATCTGGAGGACCAAAGGTCTCCCACTCCTGCTCTACATTGCTGTTTCTGAGCATATGGGACAAACTGTGGAAGGGGTGGTATGGTTGTACAGGAATACCCCGATTTACGTACCTTCGTTTAATGGACCCTAGCGATAACGGACATGCTCCATACTCCACCATTCCCCACTTAACGTATGTGCGCTTTTTGCAGCTACTGACACTTAATGGCATGACGCCGCTGCCATCTAGTGGCGATTGCCATGCAGTACATGCATAGATAATTGCTTCACTTTAAGTACATTTTCACTTTACATACTACACGCTCTTGTCCCATTGCGTATGTTAATGCGGGGTATTCCTGTATACAATGTGTTCAACATAGATTTTTGTTTCCTTCAGACCATCAAGCAGCCCTGGAGATCTTCTCCCTTGAAAATATTCTTTCTCATATCTATTACTTCCGTTGTCATGACTATGTGGAGCTACTGGCTCAGGTCTACCTCCTCCCAGACTTCCTCGCTGGACACTCAAAGGTAGGAATCAAGCAAGATCCTGTATGTGTGAGAGAGACATGATAGTGGGTGTTTGCTTGTTATCATAGCTTCTTTGATCTGGGTTGTGTGGCTAGCTTGATTGGACTGAGGTCACTGTACGTATTCGATTATGAGAAGTATTATACTCTTCACACAGTGCATAGTTAAACTGTGTAATTTGCTCCAACAAGAGCTAACGATAGCCACAAACTAGGATGGCTTTAAAAGGGGATTACACAAATTCATAGAGAAAATAAGACTAGCCATGATGTCCATGCTCTGCCTCCACAGTCAGAGGCGGTATGCTTCTGAATACCAGTTGATTAAAGCCTCAGCAGGGGAGAGTGCCCTTGCACTCGGGTCCTTCTTGCAGGCTTCCCACGGGCATATGGTTGGCCACTGTGTGAACAAGATGCTGGATTAGATTAGCCACTGGCCTGATCCAGCAGGCTCTTCTTTTGTTCTTGTGAGCCCCTCCAGACATCCTTTTTATTGTGTGTTCATGATTATTTGTGCTCATGGTGGTATTGAAGCAGTTACGCACAATCCCGCTTTCGATACTGTTTGCTGTTGCAAAAGTTTAAGGGCAGGCATACTGCTTCATTTCCAGTCATGCCCTGTAACTTGCTGCTGAAATCCTGTAACTTTTCATATCACATATGTTCCGGTTAATTTTTCTTTTGTCCCACTTTTGCTGCGCTCTAGTGCGAGAGAACATCTCCAGGTGACAATAATCCATTAACATTGGGGAAGCATTACAAAACAACTAATAAAGCAGAATTATGCTGGGACAGTCCAGTATAAATCCACCGCAAATGCTCTATTATTGCGTCAGTGACATGTTGCAGAATATATATACACACACATTAAAAAAAACAAAACCAGTCTGGCCTACTATATCAAGTTTATTTACAGCTCCAAATCGTCGCTGCTCTTCAGTACCAAGTTAGGCATTCTTAATCCCTTGGTTGTTAATTATTTTAAACAAGTATAAGGCAGAGTACAGATGCATTGTTGCCTGAATGCACAGTTCTCCCTTTCTGTCTTGGGTTCATGTATGCTCTTTCTTTTCCCCTTTTACATGTGAATTCTCGCACACTTATCTTCCCTCCCCTCTTTGGAGTGGAACCGTGCTAAGCCATGCTTAGCATTTCCTGTGCAATGACCTTAACACCAGCCTTGTTACCTGCAAAACCAGCATTTGCATCCATGGTTAGGAATGGGTTCGCTAACCACGATTAACATTAAGATTAAAACCGAAGGTTGTCTGTGCTCCTTCTGGCTGGGTCTGTTTTAAGGACTTTCTGCAGAGGAACTGAGCCCCTTTCTAATGCTCTGTGGGGTTTGTAAGGTTTTACATTTGTTAGCCACATCATGATGAATCAGCATGATTAAGAGATGTGGGGAGGTATAAATATTTTAAACAAAAACATTTCACCTAGGCCAGGAGTCTCTGGATAGCTTAACATCTGCGTTTTTTGCTTGCTACTTCTGTCTGGAAATCCTTGTGGTGATGGGACACATTAAGGTGGCTACCATCTGCTCATTTTTAACCTATTTCGAACACAATTTTTGAGTGTCCTTCCTACAGAGTTTCCATTTATTTGTGCAGCTGTATGTTGAACGTGCACAGGTAAGGATATATTATGCGTTCAGATTCTCAAGGGCTTGGATATCATTCCTGAGAGTATCGTTTTGCACATTACACAGGGGGGAACCCAGGTTGCAGAGTACATGCTCAATATGGAGCTGCAGCCAGTGTTGGATGATGAATGTACCTGAATGATAAGCAGGTCTGTTGCATTCACACATTACATTTGTAGGGAAAGGTCATAGCTTAGTGAAAGAGCATCTGATTTGCATGTAGAAAGTCCCAGGTCCAATCCCCGGCACCTTCAGGTAGGGCTTGTCAAGAATAGCTAACTTTGAGCTAAAGTTGGTCAAACTAAAAATGGTTCAACCAGAGGGAATTCTGGGAGCTTTGTTGATCCCTGAGATACTCTGCTGGAGAAGTCCAAGGTAATGCCAGACAGGCAATTTGCTAATGTCAAGAAGATGCAACTGAACCTTATCTGTTATCTCTTACCTGCTTCCTGAGATCAAAGCCAGGGAGAGTGGGTATTGCAGATCAGGACCACTTATCTTCAAATGAGGTGATCATGGAAGAGGCGCCTAGGATGGCTAATTGGCCCCCTCCCTGTTGCCAGCTAAACCCCATAAAAATGAAGGGTGATCCTTCAGTTACTTGTTCCCATTCCTGTTCCCTATTCCAACTACCTTGACCTGCCTGACTTTGCAGATACGCTGTTGGGAACCAAGCGTTTACTGAAGTGAGTATAGATAGGTTTAGGTTTGTTATTTTCTTTTGTCTGTTTGAATCTCTCACTATTGTTATGCCAATGTATCTCTTGTTAGCCCGGTTGAGGGCAATTCACTTTAAAGGAAACAGATGCTGCTTTCTTTTTATATGTACCTTTCTTTTAAATAAACTACTCTTTTATTAATGGTGTGTATTGCTTGGGGCTCATGACTTGAAATTCAGTCCTTGATCACTGGTTGCTACTGGCTACCATCAGTTAATGTGGGTTAATGCTCTAGAGTCTAGAACAAAAGGAGTAACAATAGGTCTGCTCTAGGGTCTCAGTGCTCTGAGGTCCCCTTTCGCAGAGTAGGGAGCTAAAAAAGGGGTGGTGGCAGTTCTACCGTAAAACTAATCCTGGAAGAGGGAGAGTTTGCATGGGAAGCAATGGCCCAAGGGAATTGGGGCTGTTCTCAGAAGCAAAGAACCCCCTTGGGGTGCTGAGGTCAAGGGATCCCAGGGGGGCAATCTTTGACAGGGCTGGGAAGAATTCCCTGTCTAAAACTCTGGAGAGTTGCTGCCAGACACTAAAGCCAGATGAACTAATTGTCTGACTCTGTATGAAGTGGCTTCCTATGCCCCTATGCAGTAGAGTCCTGCTTGTCTGCGTTCTGCTAATATGGCGGCGCCAGCGGGACGATCAGCTGTAATGCGGGAAGCTCCAGCCACCGTGCTCCAGCTGACAGCAATCAGCTGGAACACACGAGCTCTCTGCGCTACAGCTGATTGCATGCTCCAGCTGAAAGGGATCAGCTGGAGCGTGGAGCTCCCCACGCTCTAGCTGATCCCTGTCAGCTGGAGCGCTGGGAGCTCCCACACTACAGCTGAGTAGGGCCCCACTTTCCGGCGGTTTTTGTTTTTCGGCAGGGGCCTGGAACGGAACCTGCCGTATGAGTGGGGCCCTACTGTATTTAATATGCCTAAAATGTGCACCTAAAAAATATAAAGTTTGTTTCTTAATTATTAGAACCTAGGAAGCTGCCTAGTACTCGATCAGGGCATTGGTCCGTCTAGCTCAGTATTGTCTACACTGACTGGCAGCAGCCGTCAAGGGTTTCAGACAGGGAACCTTCCCCAGCCCTACCTGCAGATGCCGGGGACTGAATCTTGGACCTTCTGCGTGCAAAGTAGATCCTGAACAACTGAGTTAACATCCTTTACCTTGTTTTAAGGGCCACTTCAGTCTTTTATTTAAAAAAGCAAACTTGCTTGCACAGGTGGCCCCTATGCTTTCTTGACACCGATTTCTGCTGTATAGCAGCTTATTGTGTTTTATATCCTGCTAGGTACGATTGGTTGTGATTGATGGAGTTGCCTTCCCTTTCCGCCATGACTTTGAGGATCTCTCACTGCGAACACGGCTTTTGAATGGCCTGGCCCAGCAGCTGATTAGTATTGCAAACGAACACACATTAGCTGTGAGTTGTTGGGTTTTTTTTGGGGGGGGGGTCATAAATGCAGTTTTGCAACACAAAAATTATTAAGCACCAAACAAAATGTGGTTAGGCTGCTGCCCAAGGGAAAGCTGCAGAATGAGGAAACTTACTGTTTTAAAATGGAACGTTGAGATCCTTGGAAAGCTAAATTCTAAACTCTGTACCAGATTCCGTGCGCGAAGAATGCGTTTTCTGAAAAAGGGCATGATCTTTCTTCCCTATTTTTATTTGCAGACACAAAATAAGAAAGAAAAACAAATAATAGAAATAGTAATAATAATAATTAAACAGCAACAACAAATACCATTGCTAGCTAACATTAACTTTATTTATTTATTATAACAATATTTGTATACCGCTATTTCGTTACAACATGTTTAAAAAAACAACCACAGAATAAAAAGCATTAAAAATACAGTAAAAACAAGGTCAATTGTTGCTGAAAAAAAGTATATTCTTGATTGCTTACATAAACCTGGCAGAACAGAAAGGTTTTCAGCAAGCACTTAAAAGTTAAAGCAGAAGGCACCTGCTGAATCTCTGTTGGCAGAACATTCCATAGAACTGGGCCGATGACATAGAAGGCTCGATTTCATGTTGATATTAAAATGAGCCTTGCCAATGCAGGGGACAACCAAAGCTGCTCTTGCAGATTATCTCAGTGATCAAGCTTGGGATATAAGGGTTCAGGCAGTCACTAAGACACCCTGGACCTAAGTTGTCCAAGGCTTTGTAAATTTAATACAAGGACCTTGAACCTGGCTCAATAAGAATATTAGAATAATGATTTATAAGAATAAATTAATATAGGCAGCCCCCTCTAAATGAAATTGATTATAAGCCATGCATTCAGACATAGAAAGGGTAGTGAGATCTCTCAACCAGTGGGTGATGGATGGCAGATGCCTGTCCTTCCAGCCATGTAGTATATGTCTCTTAACCACCATGAGGACTTGCAGAACCATCTTTTGTTGTCAATCTGTTGGTCCATATGCCACAGGAATATAATTTAAGAGGTGCAAATATCAAGGATTTCTCCAAACAAAGTTGGTACAAGCAGTAATTTCTGACCAGAAAGAAAACGCCCCAGGCATGCCCACATTATATGTGTTGGATCCCCAATATCTATCTGAACTAACAAATTCTTTCCAATAAAGGTGCTGTGGGGTCCAGTACACCCAAAAGATAAACGTAAATAGAGCATGACATTTTAGCTTTCTGAGGGTATCCTCTTTTTACTTAAAGGCATGAGTTATGTATCTAAAGATCCACCTTTTCCCTCTGTCTCCCTCCAGAAGGAAGAGCAACAGAGATATCATACCTTCTCGGAGGGGAATGAAGCAGCAGTTTGAGAGGGACAGTAGTTTGCTTGGTAGTACAGAATATGCAGGCAGAGTCCCCATATCTAGCTCCTCGAAGGGTATATCTTGACTGTGGAGCGGCTCCTCACCAACCCTTGCATTTTAAAAAATTAACACTTGTTGGACTAATATTGCACTCACTTGGGAGCAGTAGGGATGCTGGAGCAGTCTGACAAAAACAGGAGTGGAAATTGCCAATGTTTGCTTATTCGTCCCACACCCAGAACAGAAACCAATCAAGCGAATACAGTCAGTATTCGCTGTTGTTGCTTTTGGTCCACAAACAACTCATAATTTATTATGATCTCCCCACCTTCCATTTGCATTGTGTTTGCTTTTGCTTTGCATTTAAATGAATGTGATGGAGTTACCTAAGTTACATAGTTTTGCACAGCAGACAGCAGGACAAGTAATGTAGTTAATGGCAGAAGACAAACCGCAGTGGAACAGAAACAGCGCTACATGCGACGAATATGGGGCAGAACTGAAAATGATGCCGCCTTACATCCCTTTACGGGGTAAACCCCACTAAATTCAGTGCAAATTACTAGGATTGTAAGGCGGAAGTTTTACATATATAGGCCTAGTCTCAGTCCTATTTCTACTGGCTTATTTTTTCTGACATCCTTATTAAAAACAGGGAGTGGGGAAGAGAGGAATTATTCCAATGATTGCTGGCCTGTCTTGTGCATTTTTGTGGTGCCTTGTATATATTTGTAGAATGGTTCTACAAAGTTTTATCACCGCTGTTTGTTGTCTTTTATTTCATGTGTTGGTTTAAAGAATTGTTTTATTACAGTCATGGCATTTTATTATTGTTATAAGCTGGCCAGTGCTCCATTTTGGAGGAAGGGCTGGATATAAATCTCAAATAAACTTTATTGCCTTTCCGCTTTGCTCAATACCCACGTACTGTGAGTAGTTCACAGTACAGAACAGAAGAATAAAACAGTAAGAACTTAAATACAAAACCCAACATCAATAAAATGCCCCAAGACAAGAATTAAAGCCACAGATGCTTATGATTAAAATTCCATCTACTTTATTTAAAAGCACTCTGAAATAATATTGCCATTGATCTGCTTTCTGAGAGCTGGCAAGACAAATAATGGGCAAATGTCCCTGGCCAGCACCTTCCACAGCTGAGTCACCATGACTAAGAAGGCTCCACCGCTGTGGGGTGGGAAATTGTTCAAAACAGAACATTTTCCAGTCCTTTATTTTTCCATGGAAAACGTTCCATTTTGTAAGTTAATTATTAATAATGAATAGATGCCAAATGCAAATAAATATTAGGCTAGCCTGGCAGTTTCAGAGTTTTTAGCTTTGTTTATAATAAATACAAGTAAACATGCTAAACTGGATTACCCTCTAAGGCAGCAGTGGGGGGCCTTAAGCCAAGGGGCCACATTCAGCCTACCAGACTTCTCTATCTGGCCCTCAGGACTCCCCCCAGATCACACCCCACGGTGCCCCTGCTTTACATCCTCCTTGAGTGTTTTTGCCTGAGTGGAATGCATCATTTAAACACACTGCTAATGCCTTTTGCTTGCCTAGATGGAGGATAGAGGGGGATGTGTGAGACTGTGTAGAAATTAGCCTAGTGTAGAAAAGTAAAATTTTCATTTATTGCTCCACCCACTTTTGCCTCTGCTGCCCCCAGCTAGCCCCCAAAAGGTTGCCCCCAAGGGAATGTGACCCTGGGGCAAAAAAAAGTTCCCCAGCTCTGCTCTAGTGCATGGAAGGTGAACCTGCAGCCTCTAGACATGGTTGGAGAGGGAAAAACAGTGTGTATGTAATAAAAATGGCGATTGTATTTAGGCTTAAGAATAATATCGGGACAAATTAACTTATAAATTTAATCAGGAAGAATAGCATGGTTTCACAGAATAGCATGGTTTCACAGAATAGTAGAGTTGGAAGGGGCCTACAAGGCCTTCAAGTCCAACCCC
This sequence comes from Rhineura floridana, assembly GCF_030035675.1. Classification (NCBI taxonomy): domain Eukaryota; kingdom Metazoa; phylum Chordata; class Lepidosauria; order Squamata; family Rhineuridae; genus Rhineura; species Rhineura floridana. The sequence goes on along the minus strand of NC_084500.1, from coordinate 16,734,225 downwards.
CTGCTCAATGCAGGAATCCAAATCAAAGCATTCCCGACAGATGGCTGTCCCACTGCCTCTTGGATGCCTCCAGTGTCGGAGACCCCACTACCTCCCTAGGTAATTGATTCCATTGTCGTATGGCTCTAACACAGCCTTTCCCAACCAGTGTGCCTCCAGATGTTGTTGGACCACAATTCCCATGTTTCCTGACCATTGGCAATGCTGGCTGAGGCTGATGGGAGTTGTGGTCCAACAACATCTGGAGGCACACTGGTTGGGAAAGGCTGCTCTAACGGTTAGGAAGTTTTTCCTGATTCCACAGTCTGATGTTTCAATGACCTTTGATGTCATTGTTATGGTCACAGGGTTGTCTATGAAATCTACAAGCTCAAAAAGTCAAGACTATGGTTTGAATATTTAAAGATTTAGTAGTAAATAATATGAGTTTAAGCAATGAAATATGATAGCTATTTATGGGATTAAGAAAAAACACAGATAAGTAAGCATTGATTAAAGACAGTTGCATATTGCTGTTGAATTGAGAATTGAAAACTGTTTCTGAGCTTTTCTTTTTTTAAGTAATAATTGTTGTTAAGACTCCCAGTGGCCAGGGATAATGAGAGCTTTAGTCCAACAACCTTTGGAAGGCCACAGGTTCTCCATCTCTGTTGTAGGGGCATCACAAAACTTTCCAATGCAAATTAAGGTAAGCTTGCATAGGAAACTTTTCCAGAAAACCCACATCGCTGGAAGGCTCTGAATATCAGCAGCCTTCTCTCTACCTTCCAGACAACCATAGCAACCACCTTGGCCAATTTCAGAGCTCAGGAGAAAATGTGTGGGAGGATCTTCTTCCTCCCCTCATGCAAATTCCCACATGTTTTAAAAACAGGTTAAAGAGTTTCCTGCCTTCCCCTGATCATTCTTTTATTTAAAAATTAACCGCTGGCCTTCACAAAAGGGTCGGCAGCCAGTTGCCATCGGAAAAGCCACTTGGCTTGCAGAGTCGTCCGCGGGAGAAAATCCTTAGCATCCCATCTTGCAGGGTTTCTTTGTAGTTGCACCCTTTGACCTCCGCTTGGAGGTGTTGCAGACACTGCAGCCGGTTTCATGCCAGTGGAGGGCAGCCATGAGCTATGTAGCCTATTTATAGGTGGGGTTTTTTTAAAGACCCCGATGGTGTTGTTCAGGAATGTAGCTTATTACGCAAGTTCTGGAATGGTGCCTCTCTCTCTCTCTCGTGCTCTCTCTCTCTCTCGCTCTCATTCTCTCTCTCTCGTTCTCTCTCTCCTCCCCCATTTCCAAGTAACTTGGCTCCTCCTTAAGTTGCAATTCTGCAAGTACGCTAGGATTTCTTTTTTATTGCTGCGCTACTAAAAATAAACCCCGTTAGCTCAGATAATGTTAGGAAGGGAACAGAACATAGAGACAGAAGAGACCTGTCAGATCAAACCAAAGGCACGTCTAATGTAGCATCCTAGTTTCATGCATTCAGTCCAAACCTTTGAATCACATTTTATATAGTATTTATTAAAATAATGTTAATACTGCCTTTCATTGTCAATCAATGCCAAAGTAGTTCACAACAATCAAAACTGCAGTAATACGTTGTGGTAAACAAGCATTCCATAAACATTAACACTCGCCACAAACTGAAGGTACTAAAGAATTGGTATTAGTTGCTGGGGAATGCCTGGGCCAAAAGCTAATTGATGGTGATCAATGAAAGTACCCACTTGATCTCCAAAAGGAAGTTGATCTGTAGAGTATGTAGGTGCCATCACGGAGAAGACTGTCAAATTGTGTGCATCAAAGCTGGATGAGATCCATGCTGTTGTTGTTATGTTAGAATCAAGCCACAGTCTAGGCTACCCTACTCTTCATCGATTGCCAAAGAGTAGTTGTAAGTAATGCTAACTGCACCACCAGACCTGACGAACGGGACCTCAGTCTCACTGGGACACTACTCAGCTGAAGTATCAGTCACCAGAATCTGGGAAGTGTCTGTGGTTGTTCCATGGCTACAGTTTTAGGCTCAGATTTGGATGAAGATTGAGTAGCAGGCTCCCCCCTGTCTCCTCTAGAGGAAGCTAACAGCATCAAAAGGGAAATAGTGGGGAGGGTAACCATGGCAAGTCCTCTTCCTCAAATTTCTTAAAGTTCCAGCTGCTGGTGCAGATTTTCATTCAAAGCACTTTTCCCCGACCCCCCCCCCCCCGAAAATCCTAGAAACTAGCTTGCCCCTCACAGACCTCTCAACGACAGTTTCTAGGATTCTTGGGGGGAGGTGGTGTTTTGAGTGTGCTTTAAGGGTCTGGTATATGCAGCTCAACTCTTGTTCTCCATCAACTGGTATCCACAGGCCTGCTGCCTCTGACACTGGAGGCAGACTATTTAATTTTATTTAACAAAATTTATATACTGCTTGATTTTTTTTTAAAAAAACACACCTCTAAGTAGTTTACAAAAAACATTAAAATTATCAATAGAAGTTAAAAACAAGTAATTAAAATACTTTTTAAACAATTAAAAACAGAAGTAGACTAAAAAAAATTAAAACGTATCAATATCTATGTGACTGCAGAGGCTTGCCTAAACAAACGTTTTAAGCAGGCACCGAGAGGAATGCAACAAAGGCACCTGCTTGATGTCAGTAGGCAGGGAGTTCCAAAGAGTAGGTGCTGCCACACTAAAATAATGATTTCTTACAAGTGCAGATTGATTATTATGTGGAACAACAGCTGTAATGGGGCCAGTTCCACAGATTGAAGTGATGGGTGGGCATATATGGGGTAAGACGGTCCCATATGTAAACTGTTCCCAAGCCATTAAGGGCTTTATATACCAATAGTAACACCTTGAACTTGGCCTGGTAAGAAATTGGTAACCAGTGTAGATCTCTGAGTAGAAGTGTTATATGCTGACAGGATCTCGCTTCTGTCAGCAGTCTGGCTGCAGCAGACCAATAACTTTCAATAGACAAGTGGATATAGGATAAAGTCCCCTTTTAAAAAAGATTTCTAAAATTGGTGGTCATCATTGCATCTTGTCATAGCAAATTCCATAACTTAATTGTGTGCCATGTGAAGAAATCCTCTTGTCTGTACCATTGAACGTCGTTGGAATGTAGGAAGCTGCCTTTCATTGAATCAGACCACTGGTCCATCTAGCTCAGTATTGTCTACACTGACTGGCAGTGGCTCTTCAGGATTTTAGGCGGGGTACACTCCCAGCCCTACCTGGAGATGCCATTGAGGATTGAACCTGGGACCCTCAGTATGCAAGGCAGATGCTCTGCCACAGAGCTACGACCCTTCTCTAATTGACCTCTGGTTTTAGTAATATGAGAAAAGATGCTAGTTTTCTATCCATTTTCTCCACACCATGCATAATTTTACACACCTTTATCATGTTTCTCCCACCCCTTACTCATCCTAAAAATCCTGTGCAATCTTTCCTCATAGAGTTCTTCCATCACCGTGATCGGTTTGATTGCACTTTCCTGCACAGTGGGACTGTGTGTTCTGTTTTGTTACACAGTATTGACATTCAAAGGTGGCTGTCTGTTTCCTCCTTAAACTTGCAGGCTACCCCCCCCCCATGGCTGGCTTTATACGACTTGCTTTACTAGTCGGTTCCTCACCTGTATAGTATTAATGAGTATTAATTGGTTGCTTTTAATTGGGTGTTTCCCCAGGGTGGCCCACCTGGCACCAACCTTGTCATCATTTTCACACCAGGCAAAGGTTTTTTGTTTTGCTGGACATTAGGGCAGCACCAATGATATGACTTTATTTTTAATGTTTATGTGATTTCATTATTGTATTTTTATTTGGTTATGAATTGCTTAGGGGTTTTGTTAAGCAGGAAAAAAGTCCATAAACCTAACCTCAGTAAACCTGAATATACTACAGAGAATTCCTGATCTTTCTTCACCATCCTCTGGACCTTTGTAAATGAAGAGAAATGCCTTTAATTTTTTATCATAGAAAACTAGCATGCCTTTCATATTACATAAATTTATCTAAATCCCCCTCCTGGCATACAAATGGTGCTTCTCCCCCCCCTTTCCTATCTGTTGTCTTCAGCCTCCCCCAATGCGCGCACACAATCAGTGCAAATTTGCATAAATAGTACTCCTGTCACCAAATGGGTGTGGGGTGTATTCCATAGAGTGACTCAGACTAAAAAGAGGAAAGATTGGCAAAATGTTTGCAAACAATCCTGTTCAGTTTGGCATAACAGTATTGCACCCATCCATCTATGATGTGTCCATATAGGAATTTTAGTACTAAACTGCAACCGCAGGAATCAAAAGATTTCTTCCTCCCTGCTCCCCTGCAAAATAATAATAATAATGAGTTGTTGGTTTTTGTTTGGCTGTAAAGCAAGGACTGGGGAACCTGGGAGTCCAACAGCATTAGGAGGGCCTCTACTCCCATCAGTCCCATCCAGCGTGGCCAGTGGCTCGGGATGATGAGAGTTGGAGTCCGGCAACATCTGGAGAGCCAAAGGTTTCTCATCTCTGCCACAAAGTTGGAATCAACCCTCCATTCTTCCACATGTGTGTTTCCTGTATTTGATGTGGATTTCTCCCCTCCTTGCCCCCTCTCAAATGCTTCTTTTAGGTAGTGTTGACCAATCAAATGACGACAAGAATTGGACAAAGTCATTCCTCTTTGGTACCTGCCTTAGGTAAGTGTTGTATACTGCAAGTTGAAGGATGCTTTTTCTGCCCAGTTTTTTCTCTCAAGCACCACCAACAAAATGAGCATGGCAGTCACTCTTATTTCCCAAGTGATTCTCTCTGAAGACCCCGTTTGCCCAGAAAATGTCCTATGAAAACCAGAAGTTCCATTGTTATGGCTCCTGCTTCTCCAGGCCAAGTCTTGTGAGAGCACCAGCTGATACAAAAATATGTGCCGCTGTGATCCTGGAAACTGGTACCAAGAAGCAGCCACTTTAATCTGTTTTAATAATGTTTTAATTACCTGTTTTTAACTGTGTTTATTGATAGTTTTAATGCTTTTTGAAAACGCTTAGAGGTTTTCTACAATCAAGCAGTATATAAATTTTGTTAAATAAATCAAATTGTGGAGTTCCTAGTTAGCATGGGGCATTCTCGAAAGCTAAGGCATCCCTGGAGATACTAAGGATCCTAGAAAAACAAATCTAACAGGCTGTGAGGCAGCCTTAAGAAAATAAATTGAGGACACTTTAACAAAAACTTCTGCCAGAGACTGGTGGAGGCTGCTCTGTTATGTATGGATTTTATAACTGATTTTATACCTTGCAAACTGCTTAGAAGCCATTTTGGCATGTAAGTGGTATATAAATTAATTAATAAATAATGCAGATAATCAGTTGTTGTATCCAACTTAAGTTTTCAGAGCGGACCTGCTGAATTTAATGGGCCTAAGTCATGTCCATTAATTTCAGTGGGACTACTATAAGTAGGACTGACACTGGATGCAATTCAGCAATAATTAAGGTCAATGGGCACTGCCCTACCCTCAGCCAGCGCCCACCTGCCAGCCTTCTTACAACTAGTCCAGGGGACATCGCTGGCTGTCTGCTGCCTCCTCCTTAGTCTCCGTGTTGCCCTTGTAGCACTCAGCAGGAAGGAGGAGGATAGAGACAAACCTAGAATTAGTTGGACCTGCCTGTCACCTACCTTCCCCCCTCACACCTTCCACCTCACCAGTCCCAATGGACACCAGTCACCAATGCTTGAAATCCCAGAGAGCCATTGCCAGTCAGAATAGACAACATTGGATAATAGTTTGGCCTAGTATAATAAGGCAGGTTCCTATGCACAGCTTCAGGAAAAAGTTACACAGTGAACCAGCTCCTATAAACGTGAACAACATAGCACTAAAGCGTCTCTGAATAAACTCATTGTAAACTGAAATAATGACTTTGAAGACCCTCCAGGAGAGGATTGTTGTTGGGTTTTTTTAAATTGGCATCGCTTTTAGAGATGGTAGGTCATGTTTTTAATCAAGAAGGAAATATAGTTAACCTCAGCTCTCCTCTGGCTCATTGTTTTCTTTTTTTAATTAAATCATGTTCAGCATCAAGATGTGCTTGTAGAGATACATGTTTGGGCAATTTAGAGGTAGGATTGGAAAATGGAATGTGTTCTTTCATCAAGACTGGTCCTTTGTAAGGCATTCTGTACGAATGTCTTGAATGCAGAAATCCCAAATTTTGGAGAGTGATATCCCCGATTCATATATTTATAGTTGCACAGTATGATACGCTTCCTGTTTTAAAAGATAAGTATTAGCTGAGCACACCAAAAGCTAGAAAACAGGTACATAAAATGATTTTTATTTCACAAGCCCATAAAAAAGAAGCAAAATCAAAGATGGATAAATGCTTTTCTCTCCCTACAATTATGCACATTCCCTAGATCAGGTGTGGGAAACATTTTGCCCTCCAGATGTTGCTGAACTACAACTCCTATCAGCCGCAGCAAGCATGGCCAATGGCCAGGGATGAAAGAAACTATAGTTCAGCAACATCTGGAGGAACAAAGGTTCCCCACACCTACCCTAGATGTGTCTAAGAGTAGGCTTCTTTACTGTGTTGAATTCTATTCCTTAAAGCTGTGCCCTGATTTCCAGATTCAGGATGTCTTAATTAGTGGAACCCATGGTTGGTCGGTCTTCCCCCACCATCTTCCAACAAATGATCTCTCATCCCAACTCTGAAATAATTGAGATTCTTAGCTCAACTCCACCTCTTTTTATTTGCTAGAATTTTCTTCCAGAAATGTCTAGCTTCGAATCAGCTATCACTGGGGATGGGGGAGAAATTCAATTCAGTGTGCATTTGAAGGCAAATATACGTAATTGACACTTCCTGGAACAATATGGAAACCCAAATGCAGCCACCCTTTGAAATTCTCACTTCTCTGAATTTTGCAGTGCAGTTCTAAAAGTACGGTGCACAAAAATGCATATATTAAAACATTAAATATAGTAAAAACAACATAGGCAAATGTGTTGCTTTAGGGGAATTTGCTTGCAAATGTGTATATTAGGAAAATGTACACTGAAACATTGATGGATTTTCCTGAGGACTTTTTAAAAAAAATTACACAGATCGATGTGGAAAACTGAATTCTAAGATTAGAAAAACGAGAAGCTAAAATGGAAAGACTTGCTGTCACATGGTCTTAGATAAGCACTTAGGAAGGACAAAGGCATTTACAGAAGAAGAGTCTTCCTTGCTAATAGGAGGTCACCTGAATCAAGGCTTGGTGTTATGTGTTGTATAAACTAGCCCCAGAGGATAGACAGAGTTGCAAACCAAAAATGTACAAGAGTAATAAGAAATCTTTCCCTGTTTACCTGCAGGATTAAACACATTTTATCACAGGTTTTTTTTTATTGTGTTGTAAGATACTGTTTCTTTTTTGTCTCAAAAAGCTCCTGTGTTGAGATTTGGCTACTGTGCTTATTTTTAAGTTTAATCAGTTGATTGCCTGCTGCTTGACTAGTGAAATCAGCTATAGCTCTTTACTTGATTGACATCCATATGGGGAAAAAACCTTGGGTGTTTCCAGACTGACTCTATTTTTGGATGGGTTTCAATTGCATGCTAGCAAATCTAGGTTGTACAGTTATAGTTGATTGGGATGTCCTGCACAACAAACCCACTTCCCCAAAAGACGGGACTTTTTTTTTTTTTTGCAGTGTAGAAACTGATGGGGAAACACTCTGGAAAGTTTGGGGTAATACGTGCTTTGACGCAGCAGCATCTAGCCTCCCCACAAACAAATTGGAATGAATGCTCATTAAATAGCAGGTGTCGTCTAATCTCCCTGCAAACTAATTGGGATGAATGATCAATAAAGAGTCCATCTCGAAGCGACCCTTTTTCTGGATCCGTTTCACCACTACCACATAATACTTCTGCATTCTTGTGAGTTTTGGAAGTCCACCACATTCCAGAGTCTATGATACACAGGCATGGCTGCTGCCAGGAAAATATTTTGCATTGACTGTGGCGACAGGCCCTATCTTCGTCACATGCCAGATTTCCCTGGTGATCTTAATGAGGAATCTTATTTCTGTTAGAACGAATCCAAATCCATTTTCCAAATGGGTCTAAGGTTCTGACTTAAAAGCCAGGTGCTCTGCAGCTTTATAATGAAACTGAATACCAGACTTCCTTCTTTTTTTTTTAATAATCATAATCCTTGCAATTGAAAGCAAAGCATTCCTTCAGTTTCTGTGAATCGCATAATGGTTCCCTTGATTATTTTAGGGGTGCAGGGAGAGAAACATACAAAGGCAACAGTGTCCTTAATGTGCGTATTCAGCAGTTCAACCACTTGGCAGAGATGTAAGATAAATTGAACAAAATAAAAAAGCATGTCCTTGGAGGATGTCAGGTTTGAAATGTGCATGCAGATAAAGACCTTGCTTTCAAATGCTGACCTTTTGTCTTCTGTGCCTCCTTTCCTCTGCTGTATACATGATTTTTGGCAGACAATCAGGCTACAAAGCAAATTAAAGCTAATAGATTTAAGGGTTGGCAACTGGCAGTCCATGGGCTGAGTCCAGCTCCCTGAGGGATGCCATCTGGTCTCTGAGATGCCAATCATCTCTTTTCCTTCATATTCTTGAAACAACCAGAGGGGAGGAAAACAGCGACTTGAGCAAGCAAGTGAAGGATTTTCCTCTTGACTGCTGTGTTCCTTTCTCAGTCTGTCTCTCTCTTGCCCTTCTGGGATATCTGAATAGGAAGCAGATTGAGACCAAGGAAGAGGCGGGGGGCAATCCTAGGTCTGAGTTGCACCATGCAGAGGACCTGGGAATGAGTTGGGGACATTTTATCAAGTTTTCATAGCCTGGATTGTGCCTCTGAAGTGGTAGCTTAGGGGTGTGCTCTCAACTCTGAGTTCTCCCATCTGTGAAATAGGAATAACAGTACTATTCTACATCCTCAACGTAGCTGTAGTTATTCATGAATAGTTCTGTTGCTTTTAGATGCAACACTCCAGATAAAGAGAGGCTATAAATTAAAATTACCCTATTTTTGTTTCCTTTCATATCCTAATGCATTTTTTCCCATCCTAGTTTCTGGTGATGGCAGCAGCAAACCCATTAGGAAGGACAACTTTGTTTTTGTTTTTGAGTACCGTTTTATTTATGATACTTCCTGTTGTTAGACTTGTCTCCCTTTCCCACCGATTGTTGCGAGTAAAACACCAGCGTTTGTAGCAAGTAACCTGAACCATTGGGGGGCAATGGACAGAAAGGCAACCTGTTTTGTCCTCCCTGATTCCTTCTTCAGTAACAACTTGTTTGTTTTTCTCAAGCTTTACTTTCTTCCTTTGTTCTTAGTTAGTGTTTGTGTGAGTGAGTAATAAACCTTCAGTTTATTCGTTCGACTACCAGTATTTACAGACTTTTTGTTTCTGAACTCCACTGCTATATATTCCAAGCTCTAGTACATAAATAGCTTTAAATGAGGATTGGAAACATTCATGGAGGATAAGGCTCTCCATGGCCACTAGACACAATGGCTATGTTTTACCTTCACTGTTAGATACAAGTTGCTGGGAACTGCAAGTGGAGAAGGCTGTTGCACTCGCTACTTGCAGGCTTCCTGTGGGCATCTGGTTATCCAAGGTGAGAACAAGATGCTGGACTAGAAAGGCCATTGGCCTGATCCAACAACAGGACTCTTCTGATTTTCTTACGTTCTTTGTTAATGTTCTTAAATGGTTTCTTCTGCAAAAGTTATTCACAACCCACAAATCCTTTCTTAGTTTTTCTTGAAATTTTTAACGAGAGCCTCTTTTTAATATTTGTGTGTGGGGATCTACTAGACATTGTAAGAATAAGGTTTGGGTCTTCACTGAGAAGTCTTTCACAAAGCCAGGCTCCAAACTGGGCAATCCTAGATGGCGTTTACTTGGTATACTTCATAATGCAGTCAGATATCATTATCTCTTGCTAGTTTAGTTTTAGTAGAGCTTTTTGCCATGGAGTATAAAACATTTCCCCACAGACACAAGCAAAGAAATATGGTTTGAAATGGAAATGGCACTCATTTGTATAATTCATACTCTAATCTCAATTTCCAAATGTTAAATCTCATACTAGCACACTGATGAAGGTTGCTAAGATGCCTTTGGGGTCTAGACATTTAATTTTGAGGATTCTTCCACTGGAATGATAATTGCTTCTCCCTCTGGATGTGGTAATGAAGATGTTCTACCCACCCTGAAGGCCAATGGATGCACCAAGCTGGTGCTTCTGGAGACAATTTGGGGGCTTCTCATACCATTTCCCTTTAAATGACTGCTTTAAAATCCAATCTGTCTTCTGACTACTGTCTAGAATGGGTTGGGAGAGACAGGCTCAATAAATCTGTCTGGAAATCAAATGACGTGGTCAGCAATGAGCTTAAAATAATGAGATTGCTTCAGAAATCACTTCAGTTTCTCAACTTTTAAGGAGGGTAGATTCTCTCTGTAGCTGTTTTAAACTTTCATCTTGTTCCTTCATTGCCCCCTTTAAGTGCACTCTGCATTTTTTTGCTGCTGGTGTTCTTTCAGTTTTTCAGGATTCTCTCCCCCCCCCCCCCAATTCTTACCTTGGTTTTGAAATACTGCTAAAAATTAAGCCTATTCCAAGGAATGTGGACAAAGCATGAGGGAGCTTGAATGTATTTGTTCTTGTTACATATGATTTATTTCCCCAAGCAGTGAGCCAATGGCGGCTGGTGTCTTCATGACAGTGGGGCAGTGGGATCCGCTCCAGGTTTTAGTCTGAATACTCAAGGACCTATGCAAAGCGGATCCCACTGACATGAAGCCACCACCCGCCACTGAGTAAGATGTTCCAGGGACACAGCGCTTGACCCAATTTAGCACTCCTGCCAGTGCACCTGCACCGTGCCAAGCTTCCCACCAACTCTCATGCTCCTCACACTCTCCCTCCTGGCAATCAGCCGCAAAATACCTGCCGGGAAACTAGCACTGCGACTCCACCCCATCTGCCAAGTCTCTTCTGACCTCCATCTTCCATCCAGGCAAGCAAGTATCACAGTGCAAGGATATCGTCCATCTGGGCAAAAGCCCTCAAGGAGAGTGCAAAGTGAGGCCATTGGGGAGGTACCCGAGGGCCAGATAAGGAGGTCTAGAGGGCCACATGAGTTTCCCCACCCATGCAATAAGTGGGGATGTTGGGGGATTCAAATGTTAAACAGAAATGTGAGTGGAAATTGTCAGTGTTCACTTACTCATCTCGTGTCCAGAAGGGAAATCATATTTGCTGCTGTTGTTAAGCTTCCAGTCCACAAGCAATATGTAATTCATTATGTTTTTCCACCATTTGCATTGAAATGAAAGGGGTGGAGTAATGCAATGGCAACGTAATGTATGCCATTAATTATGTACGGTAATGTTGCCACCACAGACAGTGAGATGAATAACAGTTTGGGGGGAAAGACAAAACTGCAGCAGTACAGAAACAGCGCTGCATGCAACTTATACAGGCCAGAATGGAAAACCATGCCTTCCTGCATCGCTAGTAGTAAGTCATCCTGATCTTTGAATGTGTCTGTGTCTCTGTCTGTCTCTCTAGGAGAAAGCTGGGGGCATGCAGCTACTGTCCGTTTAATTCTGCACTGGGATAACAAACGGAGGTAAGAGAAGAAGCCCATGAAGTGAACTGGTGAGCGTCTATTGTATTGAGCCCAGCAATGAAGGCCACATGCAGTATGTGATTCTGACAGGTCTGTGCCTTCAAACTCGAGGTTTGTACAAAGCTCTCCACAGAGGTGTGCCTTGCAACAGCGTTGTACAGCTTCCGTCAGCAGGTCAAGATGCACCTCTTTGGCCAGGGTGCTGGAGGAGATGAGGTGATGTGTTTTGGATGCTCTGCGCATGTCCACTAGGTCCTATTATGCTGCTGTATTTCGTATTTTATTATTACATTTATATCCCACCTTTCCTGCATGGAGCTCAAGATGGCATACGTGCTTCTCTACGATTCTGTGAATTTGAGACTGGAAAATTCACCTGTCCCTAGTTCAGAGCACATCTGCCTCTCCTAGTAAAACTGGAAATAAAACCTGGATTTTTCATAAATAAAACTATTTACCAACCTGTCCAGTAATTCAAGTTGAAAAGGCAGAGAGAGAAGTGCGGTATTGACTGACAGTCTGTACTCGTGTAATAGGGAGACCAGATGAAAGATGAGAGAACTCCATTAAGTCTCTCAAAACATAACAGAAGTTTTGCCTCTGTAAGTGTTGCAGATCCTTCTCAAGCACACACCCAATGTGTGTTCTTGTCTAACAGCTGGAGTATTAAGGCAACCTTGGCCATTACACCTTTTTCAGCTTGACCCCAATACCTCCCTCCTCTCTCTCTTCCCCCCCTCCAGCGCTGGAAACGTGTCAGGTCTCAATGACCGGGGGGGGGGGTCTGTTGCCTTGAGAACAGCCCCCCCTTGAGTCAGAGGCACCCAGCAGAACTCCAGCCGAGAGCTTCTTTAAAACATGGCTTAGAGTATCTCGAGATTAAGACTATTCTGTAGAGTACAACCCACCAATTTGAATGTTCTGAGGAATTCCCTGTGCAGCTAATGTGAAGTGGTAATCTTCCCCGGGCGGTAATTACTTGCTTTCTAATAGAATAGCACTGAGGGGAAGGAGAAGAAGCCAAAGCCCTAAAAATAATTAACAAGAATCTTGGCAGGTTATCTCCAAGCAAAGCAGAATATTTCTGGGGGATGACAAGGACAAAAACTTTCTCTTTCCGCTTTGAGTTTCAGCAGGCAGTTCCTGACCCCATACCCTGGGCTGAAACAAATGAACACCACTCTACTTATTTTAAAATACAGCCCACCTTTTCACTAAAATAAAATAAAAAAGGGCCCAGGGTGGCTAGCAAAATCAAAATCTTGAAAAGCAAAGACAATACCAATTAAGGATGCAGAAACACTAGGCAGGAAACGGCTTTCTTCAAACAACCATTTCATTCAGTTCTCTACAATTGTTTTTGTAATGCTTTTTTGAATTGTTGATGTGTTTGCCTCCTTGACCTTCAGGAGGAAGGGTGGGATAAAATTTCAATAAACAATAATACAGTAAAATAGTTCCCCTTTCCCTCTTTCCAGCGTCTCTGGTATATCTCAGTCTGTGTCGCTGTCTTGTGGGGCCTACTTATCACAGGCCACAAAATGCCCGCTGCTCCCTTCATAGGTAGACTGTTTCCCTATGGCTTCAGTTTTAGAGTGCATCTGTATATTGCTGGGGTTGCCAACATAGTGCCCGTGGGCATGAGTACCTCTTAACGATGTCTGCGAAAGTTCCCAGTAAATATCCCCTCAAAAATCCACAAGACTGTTTGCTCTTCCTGCTTAGTTCCTGTTAGCACTGGCTCAGCCTCTTCTGTATCAAACACATAGCCCTTAAACATGCCCACATTCCGTAGGATTCCAGGGTTTGGACACATGCACCCTCCCTTTTGTTTTGAACAGAGGAGAGGTGCAAGGTGCTTCTCTGCGGCAAGTGTAGGTGTTGGGTGGTGAGAGGATGCCCACGTCATCTTGTGGTCCTGTCTCTTTTTTTTTCTGCTGTTTTGAGTATGGCAGCCTGTTGTTGTTATGCCACACCCCCATGGTAGCCATTTGGTGGTTAGTGTTCACAGCGCTTGCTCGAAATCCCAAATGGCCAGAAAGCGTTGGAGCCCCCTGATAAATAGGTTTCATTTCTTGCATTTTGGGTACAGTTCTTCTCTGCAGACCCTGCTAAAATCAAAGGGACCACGTAATCCTCTTCAAGTAGTCAGGATGTAAAAGGAAACAATAAAATGAATGGCAGGCACACGGTATCACTCGTGCACAGCTCCTGCTCATTGCACGGGGGTTTCTGCAAGAGAACTTCCCTGGTGGATTATGTCCTTTGACGAGCAAGGAAGCTTTCTACTGAAATTGCTCTCTCTACGCAAGCCATCTATACCCTTGTTTTCTACAGATGTTGTTGAACTACAGTTCCAAGCAGCCAGTATTCCCAGTGGTTGGGGATGATGAGTTTTGTACTCCAAAACATCTGGAGGATACCTGATCAAGGGAAGGCCGCCCTACACCATCTGGTCTATGATGGTGCTGCGCAAATACTCAATTATTTGCAACTGTATCATGAGCTAAAAGTAAAGGAGCAGTGACACTGAAACGCAATGACTTCCTTTCATTCCAGGTTGGCAACGTTGTACAAGTCTCCAAGTCAGAAGGAGTCAACTGTGTCATTTTGTGTTACGGTAAGCCAAACTGTGGGAACGAGGGGAAAGGATGGGAACCTTAAAGTGAAAAGAGGGTGTCAGTTGAGACAGCTGCAGAAATTTTCATCCTGGCTCAGTTCCAGGTATTATGTCAAACTGATTGTGCTCAGACCCTCTTTCTTCTTTTCTGTCTTGCCTATGATTTAGAGCTGCTTGTCTGCTTCCGTTTTTCATCTGCTGAGCTCTCCCATTTCTGGCTCCTAGCCACAATGGCTATTTTCACTCACTGTCAGAGACAGTAAAAATGTAAATGTACTGCCTTCAAGTCTCCGACTTATGGCGACCCTATGAATAGGGTTTTCATGAGGCTGAGAGGCAGTGACTGGCCCAAGGTCACCCAGTGAGCTTCATGGCTGTGTGGGGATTCGAACCATGGTCTCCCAGGTCGTAGTCCAACACTCTAACCACTATGTCACACTGGCTCTCATCAGAGACAGTGTGCCTCTGAATATCAGTTGATGGGAATCGCAAGTGGGGCTGTTGTTGCACTGGGGCCTGCTTGTGGGCTTCCCATAGGTTTCTGGTTGACCACTATGAAAACAGGATGCTGGACCAGATGGGCCTCTGGCCTGATCCCGCAGCCGGGCTCTTGATGTTCCCCAGCTTCGATATTGTATAAGTTGACTGTGGCAGGAACCGGGCATTAACTGGCTGAGAGGGATCATAATTAATACCCCAGCCCCAGCGACTCTCAGTGACCACAGGAACTTTCTGTGTTCCTTCTGAAATTTGAGATTCCCTTGTACAGTGCAGGCAACCTTTCTGTTGAGAGTCTCATTCCTCAGGGGAGATCTGGCAGGGGCCACATACCAACTGGGCCCTGCGTCAATAGTGGGTGGGGCCAGACCCAAACGTCAGCAGGATTCTCTCTCTGCCACACACACTCCTTTTTCCCATCACTGTCATCTGCATGAAGGATCTGAGGGCTGGATGTGGCTCTTGCGTTACAATAGAGATATCAGACAAAACTGGAAAAGGAAGAGGAAATTGCTGCCGTTTGCATGTTTGGCTGTCAGGAACATAAATTAGTCAAGCAAATGTGGTCAGTATGCATGCAGATTGTGGATGTTTTTTAAAATCCGCAAACAATATTTCATGACTTTTTTACAGTGTTTTGATGTCTTTACATTGAAACAAATGCAACTTACACAAATAGTTACATAATTTATGTTAGAGGGCAGCGAGACAAAGTAGCAATCCCCAAAGTAGCAATAGGGGACAGCGAGACAAAGTAGTTGGTCCGGAAGCTGCAGCTGGTGCAAAATGCAGCTGATCACTGGGGCAGGGTATCGCCAACATGTCACCCTGCTGCTGAAAGAATTGCACTGGCTGCCCATTAGCTACCGGGCCAAGTTCAAGTTTCTAGTTTTGGTGTACAAAGCCCTATACAGCTCGGGACCAGGATGCCTGAAAGACCGTCTCATCCCTTATATACCCAGTTGATCACTGCGCTCTGCAGGTGAGGGCCTCCTGCAGACACCATCCTATCAGGAGGTCTGTTCTGCACAACATGGGAAACGGACCTTTCGTGTGGCGGCACCTACCCTGTGGAATCCCCTCCCCTTGAATATTAGGCAGGCACCTTCTCTGCTATCTTTTCGGCGCCTTTTGAGGACTTTCCTCTTTGAACAAGCCTTTTCAGTTGAGCCCTATCCCAGTCTGTGTCTGTGTTAGAATTGCTTGTTAATTTTATTTTAATAATATGTTTTTAACCCTTTTAAAAAAAAGGTTTTTAAAGCTTTTAAAAAATGTTTTTAACTTTGTTTTGTTTTAATGTATTTTAAGGTCTGTTTTATTAAGTTTTATAGTGTTTTTAGTGTTTCTGTTTGCCACCCTGGGCTCCTGCTGGGAGGAAGAGCAGGATATAAATAAATAAAGACATATTTGGCAGAAACTGAAATGCAGCACAACAGAAACAGCCCTGATTTGTGATAAGTAAGGGTTGGAATGGAAAACGCTGTCATCTTAACATCCCTAAGCTTCAGGTTCCAATCCTGCTCTAGAAATAATCCTTGGGATCAGTATTGGGATAGCAGCGCTTTCTTGTCGTAATGGACAGCTTCTGCTGAAGACAGAGTCAGGCAAGCAAAACCAATTTTAAACTCTTCTCTTCAAATGTCAAGAGCGTAGCTTACCACATTGGAACTGTTTGCTTGCCTTGTGTCCTCCTGGTAACGTTGCCATAGCATTTCTTACATTTTTAGCATGTTTTTTTCTTTTCTGCCTTTGGAGTACTGAGTCTTTTGAGGGGATAAAAATGCAACCGTTTGATTCTTGGAATAGGACTACTTTGCAGATGTGCTGTTACCAGCCTCCCCCAAGGTTTGTTTGACGTACTTGCTTCACAGTGCTCATTAGCCATCAACAAAATAGTTAATACTGTGGCATGAGAAAATTTAAGCTTTGTAGAGCGATTGGATTAGAAGGGACTTCCAGATTTGTTATGTCTAACTCCTTACAAAGTTTACAGATTTGCTTGTTTATGTAGTGTCTTTTTTGGGTTGTAAACCTGTGGGCAGGCATTGTCTTATTGATCTTTATGTAAGCCATTCTGTGGGAGCCTTTTCAGCTGAAGAGTGGCACAATAATTTTTTTTAAAATAAATATCTTAACCCATCTGTAGCAGATAGCTATCTCACTTTCCTGGAAACCTCCAGAAAAGGAGATTGCAAAGCCACCTTTGAGCATCTTGTCTCAGGTTCAGTGGTTGGTTGGTTGGTTATTTATTTGAACAAAATATAAAGACCACCTAACATGCTCTGAGCAGTTTACATAAAAATAGTGTAAAATATCGTATCAAAAACTACAGACAAAATGTTAAAAACAAAGCATATATAATAACATTATCAAAAATAGATAAAATCAATAGAATTTTAAAAACGTATTTTTGTTTTAAAAATTTTTTGCATTTTTCTTGGGGTTCCTCAGCAAGTTTAATCTGTGCAACAGAGTGTATAATTCAGCAAGCACATCTGTAGAAATCACCATGTTTTGATTAACCACAGAGATCTGAGTAGACCTGTGAAATTTAGACTCTTCGGTCTTTTACTGGGAGCTGCCTCCCATTTGTTTCCTGGCAAGATAATTGGTTGCATCTTTGGTTTCAGGCCAGTGCTGTCGTCATCATCATGATTACACAGAGCATGACACAAAATGAAGATACTGTGATAGCTTTTTGTGGAACAGCTGTTTTTGGTAGAAATGAAAGGTCAAGGCCCACTTCAGAGTTCTTCTTGACATCAAGAAATGGTCACAGCAAATTTTCCATTTTGCTTATGAGAAACTTAAAGTATTATTATTAATTCAATTTATTGTTAGCGTTTGTAGTTTGTAGAAACTGAATAACAGGTTCCCTGTTGAAGGAGGACACTTTACCGTAGATATAATCATACTGAAACCCTGGGTTTCTGAAAGCTAGAAAGCTTACATTTATTGGGGGGTATACATAGTGGATAAGAAAGATCCTAGTTCTAGCTAATTAAAGTTGGAGAAGCAAAACGCCACATGTGCTCTTGCATCTCAGAGACAGACGATTGTAAAGGTTGTTGGACTCGATGGCCTTATAGGCCCCTTCTGACTCTTCTATGATGTCTCCTTTCCTAAGGTGGGGAGAAATGCATCTCCTCCTCTCTCTGAAAACAGGGGCATGCGCAACGCTAATCAACCCCCACCCCTTTTTACTGTAAAACCCGGTGGGATCAACTTGAGTGTTTGTTTTTTAAATTCAGCTTCAGAGAGATTTTGCAGCTGATCAACAGATCTACCCATTCCCCCTCCAGGTGTGGCTAATGGAAACGCTTTGCTGTAGGCGACTAGTGTGTTTACAGCCTGAGAGGGAGAGAGCTGGGAGCTGTAGGGTGCAAGCATCTGGGAACATAGGGGTGCCTCTTTCTTGAGATGCAATGAGGGAAGCAGATTGCACCAGTGTTGGAACATTACACTGCACCTCCATCTATGATCAATCTGTATACTTGTAAATAAACTCAAACACTGCAGCAGCGCCGAGGCATCCGTCACCTTTCCCTTCCAAAGAGGGCTTACCGCAGAAGTAGAACGGAGCACCTACGAGGATGAACAGTGACTTCAATGATATCGTAATGGTTGGAATCCAAGTGGCATTGTTATTCTCATTATGCTTATTTAATTATTTTAGCTCTGGTTGGAATGCTTTTGCTGCACATTCTTGGTTTCTGGAACAGGTTGTGGGGGCTTTTCCTGTCTCAAGCAGTGGCTGGTGCCCGTTGGGACCTGTAGAGCAGGAGGCAGGGAGCCCAATACGAAGTGGAGCCAGAGCCAACTATAGGCAGAGCCAGCTCATTCTCGCTTTGTTCCATCCTCCTCTCTGCGTTGTTCTCCAAGGGCAACGCTGAGACTGCGGAGGAGGAAGCTGACAGCCGGGGCCACCCTTCCTGGGCTGGTTTTAGGTGAGAAGATAGGCAGGTGGGGCAGTGCCTCATTTGCTGTAATAGACCAGTCTCTGCTGTCTTTTGCAGTGAAGGGGTGTCATGGCAGGAGTGAAACATTAAACCTTTCGATTATGCTCTTCGTAGGCTAATACTTCTCCTGCTGGGAGGAAGGGTGGGATATAAATCAAATCATAAACAAATAAATAAATAACACTTAATGGCTCAAAACAACAGGAGCATCTTGTCTAGATTTTGCCCTTCTGGACCCCTCTCTTTGTTTGTCCTTTTAAAAGGGATTGGCGGCTTTGCCACACATGGCAAGACAGTTTGTAATGTAGCATGCTGGAAGTCCCCAGAGATCGGGGGGGGGGGAATCCATGCTTGCTGTTTTCGTTACGGATCAAGTCGGTCTTGCTTGTAGGACCTCCTGGCATTTTATAAAAGTCACACTCTAGATAGTAATTCTACCTGATTTTTCACACTGCCAGCTTGAAATGTCATCTTTTCCAAAATAACTTTGCAGATTCCTTGAGCGATTGGTAGCCACCCTGATGTGCAGTTTGCCTTTTTTTAGAGTGGACCTGACAGCTGCCTTATTCCATTTTGGACCTTTGCTCTATCCTGCTCTGGCTCACAAGCCAACTGTGGCCTGGCAGTTTCCACTTGGCATATAAGGCTGTTTTTCCCTAAATCACACACACCCATCATCATGTGTGATGTCAGGTGTGGGGCAGGTAAAGACATGGGTTGGATTGGCTGTGTGACCTGGGTTTCAGAGGGGAGTTTCAGAGGGGTTCATCTGCTTTCCAGAGTTTCAAATGAGGGGTCTGTCCCTGCCCTACCTGGAGATGCCAGAGATTGAACCAGGGACCCTTTGCATGCAAAATAGAGGCTCTATCACTGAGCTACAGCTCTTTCCCCTTAAAAAAAAAAGAACAAGATTCTAGTTCTCATGGTTCTAATTTAAGGGCTGATTGAATAGGAACATAGGAAGCTGCCTTATACAGAATCAGACTTTTTAGTCCATCTAGCTCAGTATTGTCTACACAAGTAATGGGTTTCAGATGAGGGGTCTCTCCCAGCCCTGCCTGGAGATTCTAGGGATTGAATGTATGACTTTCTGCATGCAAAGCAGATGCTCTTCCACTACTATTGAGTTAAGGCCCATGTGAAAGGCCCCTGCCCTCAAAGGACTTACACTCCAGAAATTATCAAAAATTTGAATCCAGAATATGCAACAGCCAGTTTTCTGACTTGAGCCCCTTGGAGGAAAGGTGGGATGTAAATGTAATTAAAAAAATAACTTGGGCTGCTTGTCGGGAGCTTATGACACACACCCCTTGTTGAACTGGGCCCAGAAATAAATCTGAAACTGGTGCAGCTGCTTCAAAGGGCTGGCAATGACCTTTTAAAGCCCTTTGCAGTTTAGGGCAGCCATCTCTAATCTGGCATTCTCCAGATGTTTAGGACTACAAATCCCATCAGCGTGACCAGTAGTCAGGAATGATGGGGATTGTAATCAAACAACATCTGGAGGGCACCTGGTTGGGGAAGGTTGGTTTAGAGCAGGAGTGAGGAACCTTTTTAGCCTGAGGACCACATTCTCCTCTGGGCAACTTTGTGAGGGTCGCATGTCAGTGATGGGCAAGGCCAGAGGCAGAAGGTGGGTTACGTCTACCCCCACTCACACATCTGTCTCTGTCCTCCATCCAGACAAGCAAGAGGAATGATCAGGGTTCTGGAACACATTCCAGCTATGCTAAAGCACTCGTGGTGTGAAATAGACCTAGTGAGGGATGTGATCTGAGGATGTGGGCTGCATCCTGGGGAGAGTTCCAAGGGCCAAACGGGGGCCTGGAATGCCACAGTTGGCCCCTGGGCCTGAGGTTCCCCACCGCTGGTTTAGGGCCGAGATGTCTTCTCCTGTGTGAACCTGTCTGCTCATAAGATCATAAGTTGGACGCCCTCTTACATGTTCTGTGGTTGGTGGGCTCTCCCAACACTGGAAGCATTAAAGAGGCAGCTGGAGAGCCAGTTGTGAATGCTTTAAGTTGGGCTCCTGCATTGAGCAGGGGGTTGGACTCGATGGCCTGATAGGGCCCACTCCACTATTCTGTCTGGCTGCGACTAGAAAAGAGTGACATTTCTGTGGTTACTATTTTCCCAAGGAAAGTATTCTGGCCCCTCCTTTATGACATTTTAGGAGATGGCAAAGACCTTTTTATTTTAGAAAGGACTTTGGCCTTTAATTGTTAGCTTTAATAGTTGGTTGTTACAGTTTTACGCTGCTGATATAATGTGCTAATTGTAGTTATTGTTTTGTCTCCTGCTGTTTTTATAGGTTTTGTTTTATCATCATTTTATGTTTAGGCTTTGTAATTTTTTTTAATAGTGACGTCATTAGCTGTCTTGGATTATTTTTAGGAAAGATGGGTTATAAAAGTTTAAATTAAATAGACACAGTGGAGAACATGGGGCAGGGATAAAGGGTAAGAATGTGCAATTTAAATTGTATGCACTTCAACCTAGTTAAAGCAGGGCTAGGATAGCCAACATGGTACCTTCCAGATATTGTTGAACTACAACTCCCTTGAGCCTCAAACAGTCTGGTCAGTGGTCAATGATGATGGGAGTTGTAGTCCAGCAACTGTGGAGGCCAACATGTTGGTTATGCTTGGAGTAAATTATTGGGACTAAGTAAGAGGGTGTTCAGAAGGCATCGCAAAAAGGGTAAGTTTTTGAAGAGAGATCAGGAAGGAGATGAGTGTGGCAGAACACACCGCACTTTAAGAAGGCTGCAGACAAACTAGGACAGGTTCAAAGGAGGGCAACAAGGTTGACCTGGGGACTGGAAACAAAGCCCTATGAGGAGAGACTGAAAGAACTGGGCATGTTTAGCCTTGAAAAGAGAAGGCTCAGGGGAGATACGGTAGCAGTCTTCAAGCTCTTGAGAGGTTGCCACACAGAGGAGGGCCAGCATCTCTTCTCGATCATCCCAGAGTGCAGGACACTGAATAATCGGTTCAAGATTCAGGAAGCCAGATTTTGTCTGAACATCCGGTAAAACATCCTAACTGTTAGAGCAGTTTGGCAGTGGAACCAGTTTAGCTGGTGAGCTCTCCAACACTGGAGGCATTCAAGAGGCGGCTGGACAAGCCACATGTCGGGAATGCTGTAAGTTGGATTCCTGCATTGAGCAGGGCTTGGACTCAGTGGCCTTATAGGCCCCTTCCAACTCTACTGTTCTATGATTCTACATATTTGTGGGAGGCGGTTCCAAGCATAAGGAGCAGCAAGTCAGAAAGGACCAGTGTGTGTGTGTGTGGGGGGGGTCATTTCAGGGATCAGCAGACCATGAGATGGCTGAGGGTGGGGGAGCAGGAGGAGTAAAGGTCACAGGAAGGGATGTGGTGGGGGAGAGGGAGCAAAGGCATACAGCAGACAGGGAACCTTTGGGCATCCAGATGTTGCTGAACTACAGTTCCCATCAGCCCTAGCAAGCACATGGCCAGGGATTATGGGGGTTGTAGTTCAGCAACATCTAGATGCCCAAAGGTTCCCAACACCTGCCATAAAGGGTGTGTCTTTTGTTTTCTGCGTGCCGCCTTGCCTACAACCAGTTAGGGGGCAGCTCTGCCTGTCATTGGCTCTGGCTCCACCTGTGGTTGATTTCTGCTTTCTGCCCTGCCACTGTCAATGGGCACCAGCCACCACTGTTGAATACACAAGATGGGGCCCGTTCTCAGTAGTGGCCCCACAGTTGTGGAACTCTCACAAAAGGAGAGATAAGATACAGAGCATATATTCAGTTTCGTTCCATGGGCACCTTCAGTTCTGGCGTTCAAGAGGGCCTTTAAAAAACTTAGCTTTTTTACTATTGCCTTTCCTCAAGAGAAATTTTGGTGATGTAGTTCAGTATCTCTCATGCGCCTTGTCTGAATCGTCTCAGTGCTTTATACTGTGCCTGAGGTTCCGTTTTATTTCTCTCTCTGCGTCACTTTGTGAGGTCTTGGCTCTGAAAAGCGACTAATAAATAACTTACTTAAATAATGCTACCCTAGCCCTTTGCCAGACTATTCCTATTCCACTCTAACCCTAAAATCTTAATACAATTGCAGCTTTTATTTTAATTCACATTTATATGTCAGTATACAATTGCTGAAATGAAAACAAGCAAACAGTAATTACACAATTTACAAGGCTACATCATAATATGAGTAAACTTTAAGTAACAATGATTGCTATTCTAATCCAGAATATAATATCCATAAATAAGGAACAGTTCTATTACTTGTATTTTACAGTCTCACGGATTTAGAGATGTTCAGCTTCCACGCCCAAATCTGACCCCAGCAGAAGATGAAGTAAACCCTCGTAAAAGGCCACGGCTGGAACAGGTGCAAGAAAATGATTCAGAACAATAAATTGCAGCAGCAGCAACGTCATTTGAAAATGTTTCCACTGAAGGAGGACTTCAGAGTGCTCAAGACTCTATTTCACTTTGCAGGGAAAATGCATTTAATTTTAATCCATCCCATGGTATGACTTTATCTTCCTCACTTTTGTATCTCACCAACCACTATTACATTTCTTTTCAAATAAAAGTGTTTATTTAAAACACCTGGTTTCCAGAGGAGTAACGGTCTTAAAGTCTGGAATCCAATACATGTCTGCTCAGCAGTAAGCTTCATTGGGTTCAAAATGTGTATTGGATTACAGCCTTCAGCAGCAAAAACACCAAAGACTCCCCTGGCACCTTAAAAGTTGAAGTCGTTGTGACATAAACTTTTGTAGACCGTCATCCACTTCATCAAACGATAGGGTGGACTGTAGACCACGAAAGTTTATCCCATAATTTGTCACCTTTTTTTTAAGGTGCCACTAACCAGTTCTTGGATCTTCTTAGGCAGGAGAACTACAGTGTGCCTTCTAAAACAGGCATTCCCAAATCTGTGGTCCGTGAGCTTCATTCAGCTGACCTGTACCCTGTCTGCGTTAAATATTCATATTGATTATTAATTGTCTTTGGTGGCTTCTTGTATTTCCTGTGTTTTGTTTTATTGTATTACAGCTTGAATTCTAAGTGGTTAGTGGTGAAAAGAAATTGGAGAACCACTGATCTAAAGTGAACTCAGGCATGCGGAGCTCCAGAATGGTCCGAGCGGTCATTACATAGCCTAGTCTTAGGAACATAGGAAGTGACTTTATGCTGAGGCAGACCCTTGGTGTGTCCCACTCAGTATTGTTTGCACTGACTGGCAGCAGCTCTCCAGGGCTCCAAGCAAGGAGTCTCTCCCGGCCCTACGTGGAGACGCCAGGGATTGAACCTGGGACCTTCCCCATGCAAGGCAGATGCTCTAGCCACTGAGCAATGGTCCTGCCCCACTTTCAAACCACTCGGGATTGATTTTCAATGAACAGAACCTGTCTGGAAGCGCCACAGAAGATGAGGAGAAATAATTCTCATTATTTTTACCTTCAAAATTTTGCCTTTGGTCAAACATCGCACCGGGCATTAATTACGGGACTTTTTTCTTTTAAACGTCGGGACTAGAAATGGAGATGATACTTCTGGAATTCGGCAGCACTGGAGCGTTCTCTGCATAATAAAATAGGGTTCCATTTTTGGAATGAGGCATTGTCGAATTTCGGGAGCTGTGAGTCAGGAAAAGCTTCCCTGTCGGCACTGCAACAAAAGCAGAGACGGCACGAGGGGGAGGGGAGGGAGATTGAGCGATGACTCAGACAAACATTTTTGGTGCAGGAGACGCGAGCAGACAAAAGGATCCTATTGTGGGTGATGTCAACAAGCAAATGCTTCATTTGGGAATAATAGCTGCTTACGTCTTGGCAGTGCCAGCTGAGAGGGGTGTTTGATGTACTGGGTACGCCTGCTTAGCCACATGGAAAACGGGGTAGTAATTGGGGGATGTTGTGACGGCACTCTTAAAAAGAGCTGCTGATTGAAGCATTGATTGGTGCTTCCTCTGCCAAGCTAAGCAGAGAGGGAAATCTCTATTCAGTCAAGATTATTTTGATACATGTGGTACTGGTTCTAAGCCTCTGTCAAGGAGGAGAACTTCCTTATATATTATACTTTAAAATAAAATAAAAAGGATGGGCAGTGTTGACACTACCTCCCAATAATCACAACTCTTTTTTTTTTTAAGCATCTTTATGCCCACTGACTCCCACAGCAATTCACAGCAAAATAATTAGTTCCATTATGGCCTTCATTATACTGTTTTTATATTAAGCTTGCTTAAACCTTAAACATGCAAAATGCCTGATGAACAAATTCTTGAGTTTCAAGCCCTGCAAGCATTTTAAGATTACATCTTGAGTCAAAAACATTTCTTCCTGAAACAAGACGTTGCCAGTTACCTGGCCTTGAACTGATTAGGCTACTATTCTGTCAGCCTCCAACACCCGCTGTAATGTTCTGCCAAGTAGGGATGGAACGATTTTTCCAGTTGTAAATTCAGTTATCCACATTTCTGCAGCAATTTGAGGATTTTTTTTTATCCTCATGAAAATTCTTCAGGATTTGAATGGGAATGTCTCCTAATCACATTTTTGGAGGCAGGTTTTACTACACATTTTTGCAAACAATTTTTCCTAATATATTGCATTTTTCTATGTTATTTTCACAACTTTTATATACAGTGCAAATTGTAAGCATCTCCATGGTTGGAGAACTGCATCAAATTTGGATAAGTGCAAATTTTGAAGGATGCCTGTGTTTCATTACTCATACCGTTTTGGAAAGTGTGAATTTGATAGATTCGGCTTTTAATATGTACACTCTGTCCCTATTCTCAAGTGAGACCCACCTGGCATCTTTTTGGCACTAGGATAAGAGTTATTAAAAATGCTTGTAAGTTGCCTGTAGACTGCCCTGTGTGTTAGGCAGTAACAATAATAATATAATCTGCAGTATGGTTGCATTACCGATCTACTTCACACCATGGTTGTAAAGATTACTGTCGGGTGTCTGGTGCTTTGAACCTTCTAAAAGAATTATGCATAAGGACGTAAGAGCCTAACACTGGATCAGGCCAAAGGGGGACCATCTAGTCTAGTGTCCTGTTCCCACAGTGGCCAACCAGTTGCCCCACTGGGAAGCCCACAAGTGGGATATGAGCACAATGGCATTTCCCCACTTGTGATTCCCAGCAACAGGCATTCAAAGGCATACTGCCTTCAACAGTGAAGTTGGAATATAGCCATTGTGGCTAGTGGCCCTTGGTATCCTCCTCCATGAATTTGACTAATCCCCTTTTAAAGCTGGCCACACTGGTGGCCATCGCTAAATTTTATGGTAGTGAATTCCATAGTTTAACTGCTGCAAGTGAAGAATGAGTTAAATATTTACAATTATTTATTCGTAAGTAGGCATAAGCAGGTGAATTGCATGCCAGGTCACACGCCGAATGGACAGCAAAGCTAGGAATAAAACAAGTTCAGGTCCTGTCCTATCTCCTTTTTTGTAAATATATACACAGCAGCACAATCCCTCCTCCACTGGGCTCTGTTATAAGGTTTCCCGCTGCTTTGTCACCCACTGGTAGCTACAGCACACTAACATTACCAAGGATTGTTTGTACAAGATGGCTACCTCAGTCTACTACAGGGAGGGGTTTCCATCTAGTTATTTCCTAGCTAATGATTTGAAATGAATGCTGATGAAAGTTAAAGAGGAAAGTGCAAAAGCAGGACTACAGCTGAACGTCAAAAAGACTAAAGTAATTACAACAGAAGATTTATGTGACTTTAACGTTGACAATGAGGACATTGAACTTGTCAAGGATTATCAATACCTCGGCACAGTTATTAACCAAAATGGAGACAATAGTCAAGAAATCAGAAGAAGGCTAGGACTGGGGAGGGCAGCTATGAGAGAACTAGAAAAGGTCCTCATATGCAAAGATGTATCACTGAACACTAAAGTCAGGATCATTCAGACCATGGTATTCCTGATCTCTATGTATGGATGTGAATGTTGGACAGTGAAAAAAGCGGGTAAGAAAAAAAATCAACTCATTTGAAATGTGGTGTTGGAGGAGAGCTTTGCGGATATCATGGACTGCGAAAAAGCCAAATAATTGGGTGTCAGAACAAATTAAACCACAACTGTCACTAGAAGCTAAAATTATGAAACTGTGGTTATCATACTTTGGACACATCATGAGAAGACATGATTCACTAGAAAAGACAATAATGCTGGGGAAAACAGAAGGGAGTTGAAAAAGAGGAAGGCCAAACAAGAGATGGGTTGATTCCATAAAGGAAGCCACAGACCTGAACTTACAAGATCTAAACACGGTGGTTCATGACAGATGCTCTTGGAGGTCGCTGATTCATAGGGTCGCCATAAGTCATCATCGACTTGAAGGCACATAACACAACAGCAACAATGTCCTAGCTAAGCTGTGCTTAGGAACACAGGGGGCTGCCTTATACTGAGTCAGACCATTGGTCCATCTTGCTCAGAACTGTCTACACTGACTGGCAGCGGCTCTCCAGGGTTTGGGGGTAGGGAGTCTTTTTCAGTCTTATCTAGAGACACGGAAATTGAATCTGGGACCTCCTACATGCAAAGCAGATGCTCTGCCACTGAGCTATGCTTATTATTTGTCTTCCCTATCACCACCTTAGTTTTTTCTCCTGCTATCCGTTCCCTGTCCCATTAAAGACCTCTGTGACTCAATCTTTAGTAAGAACCTTACTAAACCTTTGACCTTTCACCTCTGACTCATCATGACCTTTGCTTTCAGCTTTCTACAGGGTACTGTAGTGAACATTCCGCTTCAAGCCAGAATAAAATCTACCTATAATGATAAGCTTACTTGTATGGCCAGATGTAATTGTGTTTCACACACATATCCCTCTTCGATTGTGGCTGTAACATCAGATTTAGCCTTGCAAGGTACCATGGGGGGTAAACAGCACCATGCAGGAACGAGAGAAGCCTTTAATTGTACAAAATAAGATGTTTAGCTGTCCAATTTGGTCGCGTTGACTCAAAAAGTAAATGTCAGCTTGTTTTGGATTGTTGCTTGAAATGCCAATTGTATCTAAATGCACGAATCCCAGAGATCCTGCTGATTATTAGTATTAATTTAATTTGATACTGTAGCAAAGCCTATTGCTTAGGGGGGTGGAGGAAGCGATAATCACTTCCCCCACAAGCCTCGAGTCCCTAGCGCAGAGCTTAGCAGCAGCATTACCCTGTAATTGTGACTTGTGTTTGAAACCTTCAAAAGCTGCTTAACTCTTTGTTCTGGAAAGAGAAAACGAGCCGCTTCTTATTCTGAGCGTTTCCTGCTTTGAAGAGTACCTAAATAAATAAATAAACTCCCATCACCAATTAGCTTCAAAGCAAAATAAACCTAAAGGGTTGGGTCATACTACCCTGAACACCCCCAATCTCGTCTGATCTCGGAAGCTAAGCGGGGTCAGGCCTGGTTAGTACTTGGATGGGAGACCTCCTGGGAATACCGGGTGCCGTCGGCTCAGAGGAAGGCAATGGTAACTCACCTCTGAATACCTCTTACCATGATAACCCTATGAATGTATCCAAAAAAGATTCATAGGGTCGCCGTAAGTCATAATTGACCTGAAGTCATAGAACAACAACAAGGAGCAGTGAAATTAATGGACCCAAGCAAGTCATGTCCATTATTTTCAATGGGTCTACAGTGAGTAAGACCAGCATTGGATAGAGACCAAAGATTAAAAAAATCAAAAACTCTTAGCAGTGCAGGTGGGATCAGATACGTTACAAGAGATCAATTTCTGTCCAGAATGTGCCGTCTCTGGATGCTAACCTCACTGGGGTTTTGGCCTCCAATAACACCTTCAGGGGCAGCACAGCTGGGCATTCCCCTTGCTTGCAAGCTTCCTAAAGAGGCTGGGCCTTCTCAGTGGCAGAGCGCCTGCTTGGCATGCAGACGGTCTCAGGCTCAATCCCCAGCATCCCCAGGCCGGGTTGGGAGAGTTCCCTGCCTGAAACCCTGAGAGTCACAGCCCATGGCAGCTGGTGCCCATTGGGTCTGGGAGGGCAGACTTCAGAGAGCCCAACAGTACGTGAAGCCAGAGCCGGAGGGAGGGAGAGCCAGCTTATTCCAGTTTTGCCCCCATCTTCCTCCTCCCTGCAGAGTTGTACAAGGGCAACACTGAGACTAAGGAGGCGAAGGAAGAAGACAGGGCAGTGCTGCCGTCTCCGGGACTGTTTGAAAGCAAGAAGACAGGCAGGTGGGGACTGGCTAGGGGCAAATAGAGGTTGTTGGGGGTAAAGCACCAACGCATGTTACAAGCGATCTGAACCAGTTGGGGGGGGGGAATAGACAGAAAGGCAATATATTTTTTCCTCTTCTGATTTCTCCTCTGTTGTTTTTGCAGGCTTTACTCCTCCCCTTCCACCCTTCTCTTCCTTTCTTTGTTCTCAGTCAGTTAGTCATGGCTCCCTGAGTGTCAGCCGCATGGCTCCTTTAGCATGTGTGACTTTGCCTCTTTGTAGTAATCAACGTTAAGTTTCTTTATTCTGTCAACAACCTGTCATTAACAGACCGGTTATTTCGTCCCTTTGATGCAATATATATTTACCAAAAACTCTGTCGGTTGCTGGGGCAAGTGCCTCATTTGCCCCCATGGACCAACCTCCACTGCTTTTTTGTAGGAGGATTGTCCCTGGGACACAAGGACAGCAGCAGCTAGGGGAACACAAGAATGCTCTTCAACACCAACACTACGCCGCAGCATCTCTGCTGCGACAGAAGCTGGCCTGGATGAGAAGCCTGTAGAGAGAGCTATATTTGCAGATTGAGGTGGTAGATTATGGATTATAGCACTTTAGGATGTAGGTGTGGGAGGGATACTATTTTTTAAAAAACGATCCCTTTGTGTAAATACACCCAACATTACAAAAAAAAACACCAACCTAGCTTAGCAGAGCAATTTTTTTAAATCCCAGCCCACTCCTTATGGTGCTGGATTTCTATTTGCAGAGAGTTTTCTCCCTTAGAGAAGCATTAAAAGTGTGGTTTCCTCACCTCCACACCTGGGGTCTGAAAATAATATACTCCATTCTGCCACCCTGAGGGTCCCCCTGACTCATTCCACTGCACATGGGGACCACACCACAACTCCTGGGCAGTAGAGCTATTTCTTGCTGGCCTTGTCACCAAAGGGATATACCCCTTTGAGGCAGTCCCTTTGGAGGCGGAGTGAAGGCCAGGGTGGCATTCTGTCTTCACTGCTGTTGCATTTGATTCTTCATTTCCTGTTGCAAACGGCCTTGGAGACCATTTGATCGAAAGACAGGCCCTATCAATCTAAGAGACAAGTTAAATGTTGTAATGGTTTTTAGAATGCAGGCTTTGAAACAGCACTGGGTTCCAGTTTTTAAGCTGTTTTGATTAGTTAATATATGCTTTTGTAAAGGATTGGCGCTGGCTTGAAAGGCTTACTGTAAATCTACTCCTGGAACATTTGCTGCAGTAAATGTAAGAAAATAACAAGTAAGCCCTAGAATAGAAATTCACTCCGGCATCCGCACATGCACTACTGACAAAGGTTGCTTCCCACTTGAGTTTGGAATTGTAATTGCATGGAAGGACTAATTAGCTAGTATTATTCTGCCCTGGCGTACGATAATTACATTCGCAATTTATTTTTTTATGGGGCTGTGGAGGTTAGTCTGAGGCGAACGTTCTCCAAAGGCAGTGGGACTCCATGAGACAAAATCAATCAATGGCCATTATTCTGCGCCATGCGAATGGGCAGACGGCCAACGCAAAGTCCATACATCATTTAAGACATCAGTAAACCCAGCTCTGAGAGATGAGCATTAACAGGAAGCAGACATGTCCTTGATCTTTGCAGAAGAGATTTCCCCCAACTCCCAAGAAAGGCTCCACAACTATTTATCACTCTGCTCTGCACTCATAAGCAACTTCCCAGTGGGCATGTGTGGTCTGGGGACAGTTCTGAGGGCCAGCTAGAAAAGCCAAGAGGGACACATTTCCCAGTCTTGATTACATTTCCATCCCACCTTTCCTCCAAGGAGCTCATTTATGGTTTCTTTCACCTGCCCCCAATTTATCACCATTCACACACATGAAAACCCCCTGCAAAGTAGGTGAGGGTTGAGAGGAGGTGACCAGTCCGAGGTCACCCGGAGAGCTTCATGGCTGAGCAGGGATATGAACCATTTTATCCTCACAACATCCCTGTGAGATTGGTCAGGATGACTGGACTGAGATTGTCCAGTGAACTTCATGTCTGCGTGGGGATTTGAACCCTGGCCTTATATGAAAATGCTTCTCTTTAGCCTGTCTGGCGGCATCCTCAATCTCACCATCTGCGTTGTTTTTGAGCATTTTTTTTTTTGTAAAGTAGTGAGGCAAAGGGTGCTTAATATTGCAAATGGGTAATTCAGACAGGTCATTGGCAACTGGGTTTTTTTAACCTTCGCCAAATACCCTCCAGGTATTTTGGAGAACGCCTCCCATCAGCCCCAGCCAGCTGTTTTAACCTATCAGATTCTTTCCGGAAAATATAAATCTGGATTAAGGAAGGACAGGCTGGCATTTTGATGTTGACATGCATGGACAGCATCCGTCCCAGAGTAAACACTTGCCTGGAAGTACCCAAAGCAAAAATGTTGACATTTTTAAAGGAAATGGGATTTTTAACACAACGATGCAGGTAAGTTTGCTCAGTGATCTGTTCAGCCTGTACACACACATGGTTTGCCCTCAGATATTATAAAAAATATGTAAGATCCCTTTTAAGAGTGTTTCATTATGCTCTTCCACAATACCTTCCCCTGGTGGACTGTTTGCCTGGTCAATTATTTTATACCATTTGTATAGTGCTTTTCATTCCTCCCAAAGCAAGCTCTGACAGCTTTGATGCGGGTGGTGAAGTTCCTTGCAGTGACTGCATGAGTCGATCAGATCCTAGATAAGAGCTGGGCTGGACATGCAGAAGAGTTGTTCCATACAGCCTGTCACCTCCTTATCAAGAAGTTGAATTCTGTCACTGGCGGCCTGAATCAAGATAATGGCTCGTTTTGTTTTTAACCCCACTAAATGTCTTAGCAATGACAAAATGTTTCCATCACCAGCAAAGCTGCTTTTTGAATCACTGCTGTGCTTATTTTACATAAATGTTAAGTTTTATCAGAATCGCCACAATCTCAGGGTGGGGCAGGCTACAATTAATTTCCCTATGACCTCACTGTTGACAGCCCCCCATATCCATATGTATATATACCTGCTAACTGACGATATTGCCCAACACGGCTGCAGAACCGTTTTCAGACAAAGCACCACATTATCTTCTGGGCAGCCTTCCAAGGGCCACCTGTCTGTGATGGGTGGGGCCAGAAGCAAATGTGGGTGGAGCAACAAATGCAAATGTCACCTTTGCACAGCAAGCTAGTTTCTACACATACCTTTCAATCCTCCATCCAGACAGGCGAAAGGCCTTATTAGAGTTCAGGGATGCATTCCAGCCAGACAAACACGCTGAAGGAAGGTGTGAAGCAAAGCTGGTGAAGGGCCGTGTCCTGGGAAGAGGGTTCGTGGCTAGGAAGAGTCCCGAGGGCCAGGTGGAGAAGCTTGAAGGGCCACCCTCAGTCCCTGGGCCTGAAGTTCCGAACCCCTGACCTAACGTGTCTGATGAAGTGAACGCAAGTCTGCAAAACCTTACACCACAATGAACTGAATAGTCTTTAACTTGCCACATCCTTTACCTTGAGAGCTAACTGGAAGCAAAATGCAATGCTATATTTAGTGGCATATATTTAGTTTACTGCACTGAAAGCCTAATATATATAGAGAGAGAGTGATGAAAGAGGAAAAACTAATTGGTGTGTGGTTTGTTTGTTTGTCTGGTGTTGCTTTCCTAGTCCCACTTTGCAAGACACGGTTCAAAAGGTTTGAACATATCTTGATGGTATGGAGTATAACATATGTTTGGATATAAAAAAGCACATTGACGCTCTTTTGAACATGCTTGTGCTGACTGGCTCTGAAAGCGTCAGTCCCTGAAAATAGAAAACCTCGATCAAAGTCATTCCAAATCTTTATTTCGTTTCCCTTTTTTACAATGGCAGTCCTCCATAAGAATCGGGTTTGAATCCAGTGTTAAGTCATACTCAGAGCAGACCCGTTGAAATTAATGGGCATAGACATAGATCTATTCATTTTAGTGGGTCTACTTTGAATCAATGGGATGTTGGATACATCCCATTGTTTAGTGTGTGTTTTTAAACATTAGATATAACCCATTGTTTAGTGTGTTTGTTGATTATTATTGCATTTTTCAAGGGATGCTCCCAAACTGGTATTGATTGTACAATCAGTGCTCCTCAAGCACGTATGTTTTTTGTCCTCAGTGACAATATGCCAGCCTGTATTATTTTTTCCTCCAATTTAATCTGGATATGCCCTTTCTGGGGAAAATCCAATAAGTTACAAAACTCTTCCCAACAACCCATTTGTAAAATCTCAATGACCCATTTTATTTGTTTAATTAAATTTGTATACCTGTTAGAAGTCAGCACCTCTAAGCCGCTTACAAATTAAACCCCAATTTGGAAGCACTCTAGATTCCCAGGTCCTTGACTGGCTCACTGCTTGATCCATTTGTCTTAACTTTCCACCACTAGGTAAGCACTTTGCTGAATCCCACCTGCGTCATTGCTGGATAAATCATGAATATTTATTTTCACAGTACTCCTGGCTTGTTTTTTTTTTTATTCCAATAGAAGGATATGAAGCTGTTGCTTCAAGCAACAGATTCCAAGTGAGCACTACTTCTCTGCCACCAACATCCACGGTTCTGCGTAATTTTTAAATTCCTCTAGATCTTGTCAGATGCCTGCTTGGTCAACCCAAGCCACCATGGCTAATAGGATGATGGGAATTGAAATCCATTAATAACTGGTAGGCCCCAGGCCACCCATCCCTTCTTTACAGTCCAGTGTTCTTTTCCACCTTGGGTCCTCAGATGTTGATGGACTACAACTCCCAGCATCCCCAGCCAGCTTAGCCAATGCTCAGGGGATGATGGGAGTTGTAGTCCAACAACATCTGGGCACCCAAGGTTGAATAACATGTCTATAGACTGCTTAATAATGGACAAACTCACCCACCATGTGAAGGTTGTTAGACGTAATGCAAAAAATCTGAAACATTCTGTGAAATATGGTACCCATATTAATGAATTCCCAGCAATACTGTCAGCATCACCTCTGCGACAAAACAAAACCCCAGAGCAAAAAGCAAAATTCACTAGGCTGTAAGAACTTCAGCTGCCTCCTCAGTGCCTTATTTCACATAAATTATCTCGCTGTGGAAAATAATTCCACCATCTGAATCTGATTCATGTCCTAGGTGGAACCAAAGTATTCTTACTTTGTCTGTTGGAGTCCCTGTTAGTTTCAAACAGGGCAAAGCTCCCATAAATCCCAAGTATTTCGGTTTAACCGGATGGTGGATCAGGCTGCAAATTTATTTCCATCTGCCATTCTGTCATTAATGTCTGAACACACCACTCAAGCATATTAAAGCACTTCAATATTCACAGAATTTATGGTGTACCTTTAAGATAATGCTGTATTTTTATATGGGACAAATTTCCAGGTCTGTTGAAGTACATAGCAAAACTACGGATTTTGGCTCCAATCCAGTGCTTTGGAATTTGAATGTCAGTTTAAGACTGGTCATATCCTCAAGATTTGCTAAAAGGGCTATATTTCTCATGTAGTTATGTCGAAATGCAGTTAGAGTGTTGACAGTGCAGGATGAATTTGCAAAAGGCTATTCTCATTGCAGGGAGTGTGCAAATGCAGCCCAGCTGTTCAGATCCTTGTCCAAGGTTCTGAACTGTTTGATTTCAGGTTTATTGCCTAAAAATATGCCACATATGAAAATTACTTATCATCATCATCATGAAATAATATTGGTGACCTGTAACTGAAATTGAAAATGCTGGCTACTTTATTGTACGTCCTTGTTACATGAAATTATAAAATCTTACTTGAAAAATAAGTTAACAAAACATATCACATATATCATATTTCGACTGAACATCAGAAAAACTTCCTAACTGTCAGAGCAGTCCATCAATGGAACCAATGACCTAGGGAAGTGGTGGGCTCTCCAATGTTGGAGGCCTTCCAGAGGCAGCTAGACCTGGAGAGGATGCTTTAAGTTGGATTCCTGCATTGAGCAGGGACTCGATGGGCTTATAGACCCCTTCAAATTAATGAAAAGAATGATACGGCATGAATGAAAAAAAATACAGGTATAATTATAATATATTTTCATAAGCTGTTAATGTGGACTCCAATATTGTGTGTCGTGGGGGAGTTGCTCTGTTGGAGGAAAGGAAAGGCGGAGATAAAAATGTTGGTTTGGGTTTGCTGTTCTTATTGTTATTTGTCTTTCCTGTCAAACTCGGATTTGCTGTTTACCATGAAATTGAAAGCTAAAGGAAAGGAACAAGTCAGTTTGTGGGAACATGCAATATTTCATCTGATGGCATTAGTGTAATTGTACTGGCAAAGCCGTACACCATGATATAGCTTCTTCTGAAATGTCAGAAAATAAGCAAAACTAAAAACTAAGAGCTGGAGGTATTGCCAAGACAACTAAAAATTCTGTAGGGAGAACAATACCCAAATTCTGCAAGCAGAATTCAGGATATAAATAAAAAGCATAATACAACTTATGGTTGTGGCTACAGATCAGGCATTGCATTCCCACATAATCTGTTGCCTTTTATAGGCAGATTAGTCAGCTACAACCCACTGTTATTTTAAATCTGGGATGGGGAACCTGTAGTGCTGTAGATATTGTTGGAATGCATCTCCCATCACCCCCAGCCGACAGGGCTAACAGTCAGGGATGATGGCATATATAGTCTGGCAACATCTGGAAGGTCATAGGTTAGCCATCCATTTTAATCTTGGAATTTTAATGTTGAATTAGGGACACAGGAAGCTGCCTTATACTGAGTCAGACCATTGGTTCACGTAGCTTAGTATTGTCTACTCTGACTGGCAGTGACTCTCCAGCGGTTCTCCAGGGTTTTAGACAGGGGACATCCCCAGCCCTGCCTTGAGATGCTGCCAGGGATTGAACCTGGGACCACTGAATGACAGCCAGTAGTGTTGTGGCCAGTTCAGAAGTGCAGGGTCCCTTCATAATCATCACAGCCATGCCCCCTTCTAATATTCTACAACCTTCTAAGATAACAGAATAATTTAGCCAAGCTTTAATATTGCTTTCTGATTCTCGGTCACGGTCACCATTTGACTGTCCTTTCTCACTGTCAGAGATATTACCTGAATTACCGGAGTCATTGTCTACATGTTTATCTCCCACTGCTACCAAACTGCTTGATGATGTAGATGGGATGCTGTCATCAGGATTCACTGTTTCTTCTTATGCAGTTACAGACTACTCACTCTCCACAACTTGGCTTTTTGAAGGAGGAACTAATAGGAGCTCCTTTTACTCTGATTGGCTCTAATCAGCAGGAAACAACAAGGGAGCAAGTTAGAAGACTCTTTTCAGTGGCTCTCAAGCTTCCCTTTCATGCTGACTGGGTCATAGGCCGCTGGAGACATAGGGATGCTGCTGGGATCTGGCTCGCAAAACAGTAAGGTGGTCTAAGACCCCCTGAGACCCTGGATGACTACACCCCTGGGTGACTACACCTTAATGCCGGTCTTTGACAGTAATAAAGAATCATTTGCTTTGATTTACATCCCTAATGGCCCTTCCTCTATTAGGCCCGGCATCAGAATTAGGCATTGGTGGGCACCTGCCAAGGCCCATGCCCTTACATGGGGCCCACTGTCGATCCCCAGAGCCTCTTTGCAGTCACTGCCTGTTCACTTGCCCTTTATTGAGAATGTAAACAGCACCTTCCCCCTG
This sequence comes from Rhineura floridana, assembly GCF_030035675.1. Taxonomy (NCBI): domain Eukaryota; kingdom Metazoa; phylum Chordata; class Lepidosauria; order Squamata; family Rhineuridae; genus Rhineura; species Rhineura floridana. The sequence continues at coordinate 16,697,569 of NC_084500.1, read as the reverse complement.
CCTTGTGCTCCTCTTTCGGACAGTTGTGAGGACTGAGTCTGGAGGGAGAGTGCAAGAGAATGGGCAGTGAGGGTCTACTGATGCAAGGGCCCCCATTGAGGGCCTTAAGGGGGCCTTCAAAGGCTAGAGATGGCATTGTTACCTTTTTTATCGATTTATTATAAACTGTCTTTGGAGGGTGCATACGTGCATATCACACACATGTGTGAGTATATTTTTTATGATTGGCTTTATAAATTACTGAGGGCTGTCTCCAGGAAGGTTTTACTCAGAGCAGACCCAGTGAAATTAGTAGATCTAGTCATGTCCATTCGTTTTGATGGGTCAGCTCTGCATATAACCCTTAGGAGTCATTTTTGACAAGTACGCGACATGTACATTAATAAATAAAGATGATAATGACTAACAATCTTACATATTTTAGCAGGTGAACATTGTTATTTCATGGATTTCCTAGCCCGCCTATTAGGATGTGTGTATTGCCTCAGGCTGAGATGGTGTGTCATGCAGGTGAGAAGTGGAAAAAACCTGAAATCAATCAATCAAATCAAATCAATAATAAATAAACAGGTTGAAGGTGGTGATCCGAGGCACAATTTTTCTCTCTCTTAAAATGGGAATACTTGTTAATGGATTTTCTAGCCCTTTTACGGGTGCATGAATACAACGCGATATATGCACCCACCCATCCTAAAAAGGTGGTCTAGAAAAGCCATTAAATAGCTATTTTGAGTTTCTGTAGTTCTTTCAAGAGCAAGCTTGGGTGAAATTCTGTTTGTTGCTTTCAAAACTGCCTATATTTATACAAGTATTTATATACCACTCTCTCGCAAAATATCAGTGCAGTGTACAACAATTAAAAAAAACATACACGTCACTGTGATTAACAAGATATTTTAAAAACAAAAACTTCTGTTTTGTTAATCACAGTGACGTGTCTCTGTTTTCAGGTGATTAACAGAATTCTTATTGGGATCCAGGGCAAGCTTGGGCGAAGTGTCGTTTGCTGCTTCCCAAACTGTTACACGATATGTGTTTTATTTATTTTATTAGATTTAATAAAATTCTTATTAAATTTAATAAAAATCCTTCCTCCCAGTAGGAGCCCATATACATAATACTACATAGTAAATGTGTGTGAGAGAGAATAGAATAGAAATGCGGTACATTTTAACGGACGGATCTGTTAACTGTAGCTAATGTATTTTTACCTAGTTTAATGTTTTATTGTGTTTTTAGGTGCTGTGCACGATTGTTTGCCCTGTGCGCCTGCCCCATTGTGGGGTAAAAGGGCGGGATAGAAATATTTTAAATAAATAAACTTTCCCACGAAGAAGAATGAAGCAAAAGCAACTATGATTTGGCTCCAACCCTTCCATTAACCCGTCGCATTATTTAATTCTTCTTTGTTTTTTATGGACTGTATTTGTATTTTATTGTAGGTCGCCCTGAGTGGTAGGATAACCCCTGCCAGACGGGCGTCTAACAAATTTAATAAAATAAATAAATAAATTTAATAAATAAATAAATAAATTCAGGATGGCGCGTGTATGGGAGTTTTGGCGGGCTGTCCCGGCCACGGCCCCCATTTCTCCCCTTCCCTGAGGCGACACAAGAAAGTTGGTCTCCCTCAGAGCGCCGCTCCCGGCGTTTCCGCTCGGGCACGCGCGCCGGCATTCCCTCAGGGAAAAGAGGCGGCGGGGGCGGCGGCTACGGCAACGCGCGCCTCGTCCAACCCCGCCCGCTCCCCGCTTTGGCGCGTGTCCCCCTCGTCCCCCCGCTGGTTTGGGAGCGCGCACGCGAGACGGAGGGAGGCGGGAGCGCAAGAGCGCGCGGGCGCGAGCGGCGAGGGCGCGCGAAGGAGGCAGCCTGTGCGGCGTCGGGGCGGGCGCCGAGGGAAGAGGGCAGTCGCCGCGCTCGCTGCTGGTCTTCGCTCTCTCCTCCGCCGGGCATGCGAAGCGATGGCCGCGGGCGGCCCCTTCAGCGTTGAGGAGAGGACCTACCGCCGCTTCCTGGAGCTTTTCCTGGGCGAGTTCCGCGGACCTTTCGGGTCGGAACCGCCGTCGCCCCCCTCAGGCGGCGGGGCAGAAGGCGACGCGGGGCGAGGAGGAGGAGAAGGGGAAGCCGTTGAAGAAGAGGAGGAGGAGGAGGAGGACGGCGAAGAAGCAGAAGAAGCGGGTGCCCTGAGGGGAGACGGAGAGCCGCCGCCTGAGCCGGCCGAAGAAAACGGCGAGGCGGCGGCGGTGGACGAAGGCGACACCGCCGCCCCTCGGGAGGGAGAGGAAGACGGCGATGGAGGGAGCAGCATTGGGGAAGCCCAGCCTGAGGAGGAGCCGGCGGCAGTGCCGGCTCCGCAGCCTCCTCCCTCCTCCTCCTCCTCCGCAGCCCGGCCGGCCAGCCCTCCGCAGCCGCCGCTGCCCCGGCCGCTCTCGGAGCACATCACGGAGGAGGAGGTGGAGGGCGAGTGCCTGGACCTCTGCCTGCAGCAGCTCTACAAATAGTGAGTAGGAGCGAGGGGAAGGCGGGGGGGGGTCTGGCAGGGTGGTCGCTTAAACCCCCCGAATCTTCCCCACCTCCCTCTCCCCCCCCCCCCACAAAAGACGTCGAGGCTGCAATCCAGTGCATGACTACTCAGAAGAACGTTCAGTGGGACGTACTCCCAGGTAAGTGGGTGTTGGATTGCAGCCTGAGTTGAGAATCATGGGTTGATGGTGATGGTAAAACAACCCGAGAGCGTATATTGCCAGGCAAAAATGCCTTAATCTCGGTGCAATAATCTATTGCGAAGTGGGACTGTTAAAGCTGCCGGATCGATGGTTGTCATGATTATTGGCACCATCCTCATTGTTGTCATTTCTGTGGTTACCCACACTTCCGTTGTTATAGTTTTAGGACAGGATGGGACCTACTGCGATAAGAAAGATGGATAGCAGGTAGGAGAAAATAGTTGCTATATCTGTTACCAAAAACGAAAAAAGCCCAAACTGCCACAACTTAACATGTAACTATCCTAGGAGAAATTGTTCTTACTATACCTGCTGCCCCCCTCCAGAAAAGATAACCATCCTAGGAGAAGCTATTATCAGTAACAGTAATGATGATCAATAACACTTTATCCTAGGATGGTTATGGGGGGGTGTTTTGTAATAGGTATAGTGACAATTCCACCTAGGATGGCTATGTATTCTTTGTTGTACTAGGTCTTGTGCTAAAACAACAATAGATTTCGATGGTGATGATAGTGGTGGTGATGATAATGATAACAACTGTCATCCCTCTCACTTCATTATAGTTTTAGCATGGGATGTATTCCAAGCAAACGCATAATCATTGTGAGATTTTTATTGTTGTTGTCAAGGTCACTATTGTCACCCTCACTTTATTTATTATTATACTATACCTATTGCAAAAAAGCAATCACAAGGAAGCTCTGTTTACTGAATGTTGATTTTGCAAGGTAAAAATGAGACCCAACACAATAAAATAACAATTGTTATTCTCTGCACCTCATTTATTATAGGTTTTTTTTGGGGGGGGTTATGTTTTAAGAATAAGATTCACAGCCATATTAAGATAATTGAAGATCAAATGTTATCAAACACACAATAAAAGGTCAGATCTGGAATAAGTGACACAGGTCAACTTGGACTGTCTCTTCTTGATACATCATGTTCATCCCCTTTTCCCTGGTCAGCTATGGAATAGGGGGGTTAATCAATGTTTCTGAGCCTGTACTGAGAGCCACAAGAGCCCATTCTTGGAAGGTGCACCAAGCCCCATTCTCAGCTCAGTTACGGAATATGCAGGTTGGTCACAAGGAAGAGTGCCGCTGAGCATGTGCAGAAAGCCACAGGAACCTCTTTTTGGAAGAGATGCCACCCTCTTACCAGCTCAGTCCGGGAGAATGCAGATGAGGGGAAGGGCCCCCTCAACCCTGGTACAGAAGTAATCTGATTCCCTGACTGCTCTCCAGAACTTTCGTATATATGCTAACCCCAGGAACATGCAGATATGGGGAAAAAGGAGCCCCAGGAATGTAGAGTCTCTCCTCCAGATCCAGGACCTTGTCTTTGAAAGCTCCCCCACCCCCTGCTTCAGGAATATGTAGCTAGACAAAAAGGAGAGTGTGCTCCTGAATGTGTGCAGAGCATGTAATTTCCCCCAAGCCTACTCTACTTTCTCCCTCCCCCTTTCCACATCTGTCTGTCTCTGGGATTAGAGAACAAGACTTCTGTGTCAAAGAGGGTGACTTTGAGCGCTGACAAATGCTCATTTTGGAATCTAGAGGATGTATTCTGGAGGTCCAGACATTGGTTGTTTCTGAAAGCTGCTAGTGCAGCCATGGCATATGTCTGAAGAGGGTGTCTCTGTGTATGCAGAGTGTCATTTATCTCCCTTCCTCCCCCTTTTAGCTACCTATAGGGCAGTCTTCTCCAACTTGGTGCCTTCCACATATTTGTATAGTCCAAAACGTCTGGAAGGCATGAGGTTGCGGAAGGCTGCTCTAAAATTAGAGAGCAAGGCTTCTGCAAAGGGGTATTCTGGATTGACATGAGTCCTGGCACCATTTCTCTTAGGGTTCCTGCTGTGCTCAGCCCTGAAATCTCTTTTACTCCCCGCCCCCCATGTTGGCCCGAGAATGCGTGCAGCATATGTCACTTTCCACTGGAACTTTGTTTTTGAAGGACATCAGCTCTGGAGCAAAGGAGATAGTGCTTGTAAACATGTGTACAGTGTTCCCATCCTACTCATACACATCTGGGATTAAAGGACAAGGGTTCTATGTCAGAGGGAGACTTGCAGGCAGGTTTGGGCCCCAGTTCTCTTATTTCAGAAATTAGGGAGTGTAGCACAGGAACCTTAGGTTTAATCTAAATTGGGACTTAGCTCCAGAAGCATCCCCCTCCAAAAGGTACCAGCTCAGTTAGAAAATATGCAAATGACTATGCAAAAAAAGTGTCCCATGCATATGTTGAGTGAACATCTTTCCGTCCCCCCCAAAAGATCAGTTGTACTTACTGCACGCATACATTTGCAGTTCTAACTTGCGTGGAAGCGTGTTACACCTGTGTGTGTGTGTGTGTAGCTCTGATTAGTCTGTAATGTTCCTTTCCTGCTGTTTTATTTCAGACTATTCTGTTACTGTCTTATTTTTATTTAGTTGCTTTAAGGCAGACCATTAAATTGCTAATAAATGGTTTCTTGGAGAAAAATAAAAAAGATAAAAATTACTTGGTGTCTGAGAAAGGGTATTCTGGCTAGCTCAGAGGTGCTGTATTTTTGCAAGTGCAGCTGTTCTGTGGCTGTGCAGTGGCAATGAAAAGAGGTTCCTGGATTTGGTGCATAGGTTCTGGGCTCATCACCAGTGAGCTCTGTGGGGAGCACAATGACTCTGGTTGGGAAACTCAAGGAGACCTATGTAAAAAAAGAAAAAAAGGGGGGTAGTTGGTGTCAGAAACTGGGGAGAATGATTAGATTTCAGGGAGCAAGATAGGAGAGAATGCGATGTGTATTGGGAATGAAGGGCTGTTGGCCACACACATCGAGGTAGAGGCTTCAAGGAGGACTGAGGGATGTCTACAGAAGATAGGTAAAGGACTTAAGTAAAACAGGCGGTGATATTAAGGGCCAAACTATGTTTGATTGAATCTTTTGACTTCCTTTAACTTTGAAACAGGCCAGGGGGCTCTAAACAAGAGGAAGGGGGGAGGAGTATGTTGAACCCTTTCCCCACATGCCATTTCCAAATATAAATCTACTCCAAGCCCCCCTCAGTCTTGTGGGCGATATGCAGATGCTAAAAACCAGGATTGATAGAATGTGGAGGAATGTGTCGAGATTAACATAAGGTGGCTAGACTACTGGGAAGAGTTATGCAATGGAAGGGGCTTTGTGTGGTGGTGGTGGGGTGTGACTTGATGAGTCATCTTGAGGGTGAGATTTGGGTAGGAAGGTCTGGGAATGGGCTTGGGATACTAAGGTGCCTGAGTGAGAGCACCCTGGCTGTCTTCTCCCTTGCTTTTAGCTTTCCTGCTGTTTCCATTCTTAAAAGATGGCTCGATAAAGATAAAATACATTTTTTTGTCTGTACAGCAGTTTGGCTGTTGTGTGTGTGTGGGATGCCTCGTACCTCTCCTAAAATAGGTATGAGAATTTCACAGCTGATTGTTTGTAGGTAATGGGAAAGGGAATGAGAGGACAAAAGCAACATATTTGTAAGCTTGAAAGCATCACTGGCGGAAATCCTTAGGAGAAGCTATTCCAAGTCTTAGCGGTATTTGAATTGCTGGTTATTATAGCTAGGAATGCCGCATGTACTGGGCTGTACAGGATTGTTGTTTTCCAGGTCTGCTTTGTGAGAGATTTAGAGCACAAAGCAGGAGGCAGATAGGATCTGTTCTCAAAGTGAAAAGCCTGGAGAGTAAAACCTTAAGATCAGTTACCCATGCTTTGTGCTCTGCTTCTGCTTTAGCTTGTGTAGGCTGGAAGTAAGAATGGTTGTTAGTAGTCTTTTCTTCCAAAAAACCTTTTAAGAGTGATAACTGCTGGAGGAGACAAATGAACCTGTGAAAATATGCACAGCACGCAGGGAAGCACTTTGTCACTGAGTTGATAATTGTAATAGAAGGTGTTACTCTATTGCCAAAGGGGGGGGGGAGAGAAGTTTTGAAAGTACACAATCCATTTGTATTAACTTCTGTTGTGACCTCTTCCCTAATGGGGCAACCAAACTGGAACCTTAAAATAAAACATTTGTATTCTTGCACATACATCCATCTCTACCCAAAGCACTTTACAGAAAAGTGTTGTATTTCCACAACATGGCAGCAGCTTAGTCACATGAGGTAGCATTGTAATAATGCTTTTTTTGTTGTTTTAAAAGTATCTTTTTTTCCTTTTGGCAGAAGTAAGTGTAACACATTCTTACGGTAATCCTAAAAAAATCTTCCTTTTGAGCAGCTTCTGGAATAGCTGGGCAAATGAGATAATGAATGCAAAACATTGCACATTTCCTCTTCAATATCGTTCAGACTTTCTCTCAGAATTTCAGCACAAGATGTTTCTTAGCTTTTGTGAAAGCAATACAGAGCCTCTGCCTGGGCAGCCTACGTGTAAAAGCAAAGGGTAGTTTTACTTCTAAACTATATACCATAACTGTAATTCTCTGAAGAGGTGCTGCCCATTTACATTATCGTCCAGTTCTTGCAAACCCTGTTTCTGAATTAGAAACATAGGAAGCTGCCTTTTACCAAAACAGACCATTGCTCAGTATTGTCTGTGCACTGACTGTCCAGGAATTCAAGTGGGTCTCTCCCAGCTAGAGATGCCAGGGATTGAACCTGGAACCTTCTTCATGCAAAGCAGATGCTCTGCCACTGAGCTATGGCTCAAATTAGATTTATGCTATCCTTGCTGCACAGATAGGTATCATTCCAGTTGCTCTGTTCTGTGCTGGTCAGGCCACGTCTGCAGTACTGTGTGTAGTTCTGGGCATCACATGGAGTGTGTCCAGAGGAGGGCAACTGGGATGGGGAGGAGTCTGCAAACAAAGTCCTATGAGAAACACTTGAAAGAGCTGGGTATGTTTAGCCTGGATAAGAAGGATGTGAAAGTTGTCCAAGTATCTAAAGAGCTATCATACAGAAGATGGAACAGATGTATTCTCTGTTGCTCCAGAGGGAAGGACCAACTAAAACCAATGGGTAGAAACTGCAGGAGAAGCAGATTTAGGCTAAATATTGGGAGGAAATTCCCAGTGGTAAGAGCCACCTAACATTGAAACAGACTGTTTCAGGTGGTGGTGGGCACTCCTTTGTTGGCAGTATTTAGCAGAGGCTGGGTGGCTATATGTGAGGAATGCCATAGTTGCATCCTTCATTGAGCAGGAGGTTGGACTAGATGACTTCTAAGATTTCTTCCAACTCTATGATTCTATGCATATAACACAGTACATAAAGTAGTAATGGGGAAACTGTGGCCCTCCAGTGGATGCTAGGCTCCCAACTCCCATCTACCTCAGCCAGCATGGCCAGTGGTCAGGGATGATGAGAGCCACACTCTGTTAATGTCTGGAGAACCACAGATTCCCCTCGCGTGACATAAAGCAATAAACCAAATTGGGAGATTGGCATGAGATGAGCAGTCATCTGATACCAACTAGATGTTGGAATAGGTTAATATTGCATGGTCACTTTAAGGGATATTTGGGAAATATCCCATGTACCTGTTTACCATGATGTAACTTCCTAATGGGTGGGGTTTAGTTACCTGACTTCCTTCTCCTTTGTCCTGGAGGATTTTTGAATATTCTCCCTTACTTGCTGATTTTTTACCTTTGAGAGAGGTTGCATGGCATGATGCTCTCTCTGAGAGCATCCATTACCAACACCAAGATGGACTGAGACCTATATTTTCTTTCTTCTAAGCTAAAGCCTGTGTTCTTCTAAACATATGAGGTAGTGAGTAAACATTCTTTTTCTTTTACCTAAAGGATTGTGTCTGTTGTTATTTATATAGAGAAAGGTGGGCCTGGTTTACATTCTCATTCCGCTGCTTGTATTTTTACAACTCTGCTAAGAAATAGGACCAACCAAATTAGTTCCTATTTCTGTGTGTGTATTTTTATAATACCGAACACTAGAGAGGGTTGAAACAGCTTACTTGAGATATTGGGGATGGCCTAATATTAACTGAAGTGCATCTGTATGTTTTTCAGGGTGAAATCTTACGTGTATTTTAAAGCATTTTATTATAATTTTAAAATCTTCTCCCTGATTCTTTCACTGCATTCACAAGGAACATTTTTCCCGCTTTACAATATTCCACACCCTCCTTCAGCTAGTGCAGGAGAAGATACTTCTTAGATGCTGGTCATTAGTTCTCTGCAGGAAGATTGGGATGCAGTCCCACAAATAGGGATTGCCTTGTGTGTAACTTAAGCATTCTTATCAATTTCAGCTCTATAGTGTCTTGACAGTTTTGTTGTGTTTGGTTAAATCATTACTATATGTTCCAGTGCTGGTGCATGTAAACCTCCCCCCCCCCCCGATTCAAAGGGCTTGGGATTCAAGAGGTGAAAGGGAGAAGAATACAAACAACTGAGTGAGTTTTTAGCTATATGGCTGTGAACATGGAAGGAAATGAGATGCCTGTCTGTTTTTTATTACATGTGTGAGAACCAGGGAAGGCAAAGCAGGGGAACATGATTGTTTCTTCAGCTGCGCTCCCTTTCTCTTTGCTAAATTTAATTTGTGTTTTTTCCATTTCTTCCTCTCACTGAATGAAAGAGTTTGGTTCAGAACTGAGGCTTCTTCCTTCTGCTGCATCTTCTCTTCTTGTTCATGTTGATAGAGACCAAAGAGAGATTTCCTTACAGGAAGCAGAGGCTAAGATGTATTGAAAAATAAAAAGCTGTTCTTAATATGCACAGATCAATATCCCAGTCTGCTTCTGTGTTGGAATTGCTTTTTGATATGTTTTTAAACCTTTTTTCTTTAAAAAAAGAACAATATGCTTTTTAACTTTTTAAAAGATGCCTTCAAAGCTTTTAAAAATGTTTTTAAAGTTGTTTTGTTTTAATGTATTTTAAAGTCTGTTTTTATGATGTTTTAAAGTGTTTTTAGTGCTTTTGTTTGCCACCCTGGCCTCCTGCTGAGAGGAAAGGCAGAATATAAATCAATAATAAATAGATAAACAAAGAAATATATAAAAATAGGTAAAAGGTGAGTGGAAGATGAAAACTGGGCTTTTGGATAGAACACTTCTGGTTATAGTTGACATAAAAATAGCATTAAAGCTGGAATGCAATTTTAAATCCACCCTACTATATAGCAATTGATTTTAGAAAACAATCTGATACAAGTACCCTTAAGACTGCATTTCTGCCATTCTCAAAAGCAATTTAAGTGATGTTTGAAATCAGTCTTTATATGTAATTGAGAGAGGGGAAAATCATTTCTCTTACGACTGGAAAACAAAATAAAAGAAGTTCACATTGTTTGCTAATATATCTCAAACACATTTAAACTTTGCTATTGTCAGTAAACCTGTTATAGAACAGGTTCTTGTACTGATCATTAAAGAGTACATAAGATTTAAAGTGGCTCCCTATATAGCATGTTTTGGACCATTTATAACAAGGGTGGGGAACTTTTTTCAGCCCAAAGGCTTCATTGGCTCACAGGCAGCTGTAGCAGAGGCCATATGCCAATGATGGGTGGGACAAGAGACAAAAGTATGTGGAATAAAGCATGTGACTCTTAAAAGGTTGCATTCCAGTCACACAGAAATTTCGATGCACAGCCACATCTCCCCATTCTCCATCCAGGCAAGCAAGAAGTATTAGCACAGTTAAAGGACAATTCCAGCCAGGCACAAACACTCTATGAGAGTGCAGGACATGGACAGGATGAGTCCCAAGGGACATACAGAGACGACTGGAAGGCCACATTTGGCCCCTGGGCCTGAGGTTTCCTATTCTTAATTTACCAGAATGTTGTATAGAAGAAAGTGCTACCAGCCATCAGTGATATCATGGGGAGCCTAGATTTCCTTCTTTAAAAAGAAAACAACAAATGAGATGATCACTCACTGATCATCTCTGAAATGTTCCACACATAGATACCTTCTAGACACCACTGTCAGCAAAAGCCACAAAACCTTAAGGACGCAAGTTTTAATTTAAGAAATCTACATATAATTGTGCCCTTTCCCAAAGATCAAACATGCACCCAGACATTTTGTAAAAGTTCTGTTATGTAGATCCAGGTACTGAGAATACAACTCAGTGGTCTGAAGTAAGAACATCAACAGATGATATGTCAAGATGTTCTGTCTTTAGACAACTATTTATTAGTGGGCTGAATGTATCTCCCAAAGTGCTCACTTATTCTTTGACTTCTTGTCCGTTGTGCTAAATAAGCACCTGTAGGAGATTTTGTAGAAATAAAATGAATAATTTTGCACATCAGAACACTAGCTTTGATTCTATTCCAGCCTTCTCCAACTTTTTAACTAAACAAATCTGCTAGAAGTCTGATAAAAGCAGTTGCCTTGCCTATACCTACTTAATAAAATGAATGTAGAAATCCTTAGTGATTTGCCAAAAATATTCTTGCTGTACCTGCTTCTCTTAATTACAAAGAAAAATACTTTTATTAATCCAATTTTTAATAGGACACTCTGTAGGGAACCAAACATCAGTATTATACATTGGATAGATAAGGAAGACAACTGCCTCAGGTACTCCAGTAATTACTACTGAAGCTGAGCAAGTTAGCTGGATCGCATATTACCTCTGCTTATATTTGTAGATGGAAAACACAACTGCAGGCAACTAATGATTGAATTGGTCAATATTTTCAGACTCTGAAAGCTGTATGCAGTCGGATAGCTTATAGATTCCAAACTCTAATGAGAGAGAGTCTGAATTAAAAGAAACATAGGGTGCAATTTTGTATGCACTTACCTGGGAGTAAATCCCATTGAACTCAGTGTGGCTTTCTTCTGAGTAGATATGTATAGGATGTATTTATTATTTTATTTTCTTACATTTATATGCCACCTTTCCTTCCATCATGGAACCCAATACGGTGTACATGTAACTCCCAGGCAGTCACCCATCCAGACACTGACAATATCCAGACTTGCTAAACTTCAGCAATGTGGCAGCCTCTTGTGCCTGTTTCTTGGTGGTTGCACTGCACATTAATGTATAATGGACTTATTGAGTTGGATTCAGAGGCACTCTTTTGCATATGGGCCTTCCACTGATGGAAGGGTTGTTTTATACCTTGTACTAGTGAATAAGTGAAATCAAACCCAAAGATGTTGTCCTGCTTACGTAGGAGTCTGCTTGTAGAAGTATCAGAAATGTTAATAGAATTTAGTTGTTATACTACTGCCTAAGTTCTATTGCTAGCCCTTGTGCAAACATCTGTACAACTCTAGTAGTTATTTTAATTGCACATTTTACTTGTGGTTCTTGGGCTCCAACTGCCTATCTTGTGAATTTTGAATGTTCTCCTGACTTGCTGATTTCCAGATATGAACAACATTTTATTATTTTAATGCAAATTGCAATTATTTATTTATTAAATCTATAACCTTCCTCCCAAAGCTGCTCAGGGCAGCAAACACTTCTGTGGTAAAAAAAATGCAATTAAAAATAAAATTAAAACATATTTAAAACATTTTGAAACTGTTAGAAACATCTGACCTTTGCCCCTCCAGATGTTGTTGGACTCCAGCTTCTATCAACCTCAGCCAGCATGAGCAGTGATGAGGAATGATGGGAATGGTAGTCCAGCAATAGCTGAAGGGCTCAGACTTCTCACCCCTGCTCTAACAAAGTTAATGGAACTTGCCTCTGAGTAGATAGGAAGCTTCCTTGTCCCAAGTCAGACCACAGGGTCCATCTAGCTCTGTGATGTCTGCAGCAGGGGTAGAATAACAATAGATCAGTGGCAGTTCTGACTCTCAGTTGTTTAACTATAGCAGCAACAAAACAACTTTCCCCATCTAAATTAGGCTCCTGAATTGAAGAAAGCTAGCCAGGAGTGGACTTTTGTGTGAAAGGGCTAAGTTGAGTTCACTTCCCTTTCAGGCTCAGAATGTGGTCAGAGGTACATTATTTAATTCTGTATGTCTTTTTGCACCTAGCTATGGTTGATAAGTCTTGGGGTTTTAGTAAAAAGCTAAGTAGATCTTACAGGTCTGATGTCTTCCCACCCTTGGTCTCCAGTGGCTAACAGTGGTTCTCCAGGGTTTCACACAGGAGCCTTTCCCAGTCCTACCTGCATGATACAGGCAAGGCCAGCCCTTTTTCCTGTAAATGCACAGGGTCAAGGGTTCTTGGTTTCTTCTTTTACCTGTATCTATTCAGAATCCTTATATGTTGAACATTAGTTCCCCTAAGCTCACAGGTTTCCAGTAGCAGTTGTCAAAAGTAGGTTGATTATAGATAGTGACCCCACCCGAGGATTCTTGAATCTTGGGAGGTAGCAAAAATTTTCTAATCTATGCTGTTTATTCATATCTTGCACACTACAACTATTAAATACATTCTGAGTGGCCTTAGCCATCATAGTAGAAACAGAAAATAAGAATACAAATCAACAGGAAAAAGTTTGCTGTTTATACTAATTTAACATAAAAGGATATGACCGTGAAGGTACAAATTTCAAATCTGTTTTTATGATGTATTAAAGTGTTTTGGTGCTTTTGTTTGCCACCCTGGACTCCTACTGGGACAAAGGGCAGGATATAAATCAAATAAATAAATTTACTTTATTAGGTTACAATAGATGAAAGGACTGAGTTAGAACTCAAAGTCAAGTTACAGAGACAAAGTTACAAAGTACATGGAGATGCATGTCACAATACATCTCACCCATCAGATGACATAGATGGCATACATAATTCCTGCAGTTCTTCAACCACACCTCCAGATTGAGGTGGGTGCTAAGCCTAGGGTGGCTTGGCTTTTTATATGCTTTCTTATCAGATGGGGGCAGTCCCATGGCCTTATCAGCTGCCTTCTCTATGTGCCACCTATTAGAGACAGCAAGCGAGACCAGTTAATCCTTTTGTCAACAACTAGCTGGCTTAGCCAGTCAACTTAACCGGGTGTGCTCCCCTGGTATTTCTGATGGCAATGTCTCTCTCAGACCTATCAACAAATGGAACACCTGAAATGGTGTTCCAGCAGCTGCCTGTTACGATATCAAAAGTTACCAGATGTTTATGATTCTCTCTGAGCATTTGGCTGTCTTCCCAGACATGTTATCTTTCTGTACTTGCCACAGAACCGCTGTAGAGAACTCACTGCTTACGCAGGAGGGGGATGAAGAAATCATTTCAAAGAACTTTTTGCAACTCATGCATACTATGAAATAAGCAAGCTATAAACTAAGCAAACTATGTAAGCAATTACAGCAATTACAAGCATATTTTAAGCCTTGATGGGGTTGGGCCCATTACATGGAGGCTTTGGGGATTGAACCTGAGACCTTTTGTATATAAAACAGGTACTCTACCACTGAACTGCAGCCCTTCCCCTTGAAAGAAAAGATAACTCAAGGGCTCCCATCTGCCCCTGTAGGTCTTGAATCTATGGCCTTGGCATTATTGCTACCATGTTCTGAGCTACCTGGCTGGTTACACTGGTAAATTCAATACAGGAATATGCCATTGTTACTGGAAAACTTGGAATGATACACAGTTCCAGTGTTTTCTATGCACAAGGCTGGGGGCTAATATCAGTCCTGTTGTAACTATTTTAAATAAAGTATTAACCATGAATTAAATAGTAAGCCCTTAAGGTATAGCATTTGTTCTCTATCTCTGTAGGTGACTTATTGCTGATTCAAAGTATTGTGAAGATTACTGAATACATTTGATATGTTTTGGGGTAGATCTTTTGCTTATCTGTGCATTTCCCATTTTTTTGTTCTCAATTTTCTTTTTAGTTTAGCTTGATGAGCAAGTCTCCAGTGGAATGCTTGATTTTATTGAAAGGATAAAATAAATAATAGCAGATAACTGTCTGCCTGCACAAATTATAGTTAAAGAAAGTGCCAGAGACTAACATGAAAAATCAGTTTTAAAATTTTGACAGACTTTTTATATAGATGGGCTGCTGATGGATAGGAGGGCCCCTCAATCTGCTGCAAATGTATGACCTCAGTTGGAGAAGCTCATGCACAGAAATAGTGTCAGGTATAAATGCAGTTGCCCAGGAGGAGCACTATAGACCAGCGGATTACAAAATTTGCTTAGCATATACTATAGTTCAACGCTTCCTTGCAACCTACACTGTGCATTTAAAATAATACTCATCATGTAAGTGCTAATACTGCTGCTTGTTCCTGTTGCTAATGGGATGTAGAAAATGTAACATTGCTTGAAGAGACCAGCAGTTGAAGCAATATACAATTGGTTATGTCATTCTGCTATGAAGAATTTAAGATTCTGGTTTCTTAAAGGGACTAAGCATTGTATCTGGTGTTAGTCCTAGTTCAGTGAGTAGACCCATTGAACTTAATGGACATAGGTCCATTAATTTCAACAGGTCTGTTCTTTTTTTTTTTTTCTTCAATTAATTTTTATTCAAATTTTAAAAACCAAAACAATACAAAAAGAAAAAACACAAATCAATAACTAATACAATAAAAAAATAAAATAAAAATAAAAATATTGACTTCCGATTTGTCGTAGTTCAGCTATAAATCTATAATATATAACAAGCCTGTCTCTTAATAGATTATAAAATCACCTTCCTCCAGCGGTTATCTTAATTGGTTTCAAATCTCATTAACATCATATCATTTTATTCTTCCACAAAAAGTCAAAGAGAAGTTTCCAATTCTTGAGATATATGTCCATCAATTTTTTTTCTAGATAAACATGTCAATTAATCCAACTCATCAAGTCTACTAAGTCCAGTAATTTCAAATTGCTCTTCTTCCATTATCTGTATTGGTTCCATCTTCCATCTTCACGCACCCAATAATCTTGCTGTCATAGTCATATAATAAGAGTCTGATAGGAATTTCCTTTATCACAGATATTTTCTTGCCATCAATTCCGAACGTATCACTGAAGTATTGTTGCAAAGCCGCATCTCTGTTCCTCTTTTTTACATGATACACTAGCACATCTCTTGAAGATTTTTCCATTGACACAAAACAGGGATTAATTCTGTTAACTTTCTCCACTTCAAGTTCCATCAAATCCTTCCAGTCCAGGAATTTTTTTGAACCGATAATATCTTTATCTCCAATCTCTTCAATTCCTTCAGGGACAGCGCTGAGTTCCAAACCGTAATATTTGTCTCCAGGATCCATCACAGCCAGAAAATCCAAATCTTTTTCCATGTCCATATTTAATACAATCTCCATAGTTTGAACCTTGCCTTTAATTTCTCTTTCATCCTTTTTTTGTTTTCCAGATCTATCTTTATTCTCCTTTCTCATAGAATCCTGAATTTCTTTCAGCTCCTGTCTCATTTCGTCAAATTCAATTCTCAACGCTTGACTATTATTTCTCAGTTCTTGTTTTATTGACTTAATCCCATTCATTATTTTCTGAAACATGTCTAAAGATAAAGTCCCTTCTTGTACATCCATGATCTTCTTAATTGTCATTCTTAAAGCCAGAGGAACAAAACTCCTTCAATTTTCAATGTCCCAAGCAAAGAGCAGTTTATTTCTTTATCCAGTTACAAAGGAGTTAATCTTTCAAACCAACTAGCGTCACACTCTAGACAGCCCTTATCTCTTATATGCCCAGAAGTGCAAAAACAGCTTTAGTTCACAGCGTCCAAATAACTAGTAGCAGAGAGAATGAGCAGATTCGTCAAAAAAAAAGTAGATCAGAAAAAATAGTCCCAGACATATATTACACAAAAGTCTTATAAGTCAAAAAGATTTTTCTTTTCTCTTCCAATCAGAAACCCCTCATCCGTTGTAATCTTTATAATGCTATTTTCCATGTCAGCTTTTTGCAATAAAAAAAAGGTAGGCCATTTTTATTTTCTTCCCCCTTAGTTCCGTGAGTAAAAGAGAAGGAAAGTTTTGACTCACCCAGGTTTTCTTAATTGCTGGTTCTTTGACAAATCTCTTTAGCTGTATAGATAAGAAAGTAATAAGCGTAGACAGGAGAATGCTTGCCTGTTAGTCCGTTTTTCTTTAAAGAAAAAAAAACGGGTCACTTATTCAGCTGAGCTAGCTAGAAATCCTCGCTCCGTCCAAGCTGCTGGAAGACCTTCTTTCACAGACAATTCTGACGAATTCCAGTCTCCAACAATCACAACAAAGCTGTGTGGGAAATCTCACGTTTCTTCCTTATCCGGAAGAAATTATCCCCAGTCAAAAAAACCCCTTCTGACTGGATTTAAAACTGAAAAAGTTTCATCCAAGACGGGAGCCCGTCTCAGAGGCTGCACAGGCAGAGGGATCCTCCTGGGAAGTCAACAGGTCTGTTCTAAGTAGAACTTAGTTGGGTGCAAGCCTAAGTCTAATGCAAGAGTTGACAGACATTACCTGAATGGTCAGCCTCCATAGTGATAGTGCATCCTAAAAATGTTAGAGGAGCAAAGATTTGGTGATTGTTACCTGGAGTAAGGTCTCCCTCTCTCAAAATCAACCACTCCTTTGTTTACCTCTGCCTCCTCCATGCCCCCCACTCCACCTCTAGAGAGGTTTTTATCTTCATCAGACCCAGGTTTGCTGTGTTTCAGAGCTGTAACAAATTCTCTGGCGTTTCTCTGTCTCTCTCCCCCCCCCCCCATTTTCTTGGTAGTAAACTATGACACAAATTTCCTTTTCTTCCCAGTTCTTAGGATGCATCTGGTATTGAAGCATTAACCCGTCTCTGAGAGTCATAGAACACTCATGTGAGGTGGAGGGACTTCCTAATTTCTTATTAACTAGTAAGCCTGTATTCATTGGGCCAGAAATGCTGAGTGGTGTTGATGCTGGAGTGTTTTGTTTTTTATCAAAAGTTTTCTTGGCTTTTTGCTTCCCGCAGTCCTCTGTCATGAATCTGCAAAGCATATTGTGGTCCCATAATTGCTTTGGGAGTCTTTCGGTTGTGGGAAGTGATAAATCAGGGGTGGGGATCTTCAGGCCCCGGGTGTCTCTATCTGACCTTTGGGAGTCTTGACAGACTATACCACCTCTTTGGCTGCACCCCTTACTAGCCCTATTTTGTGCCCTCTTTGAGTGTTTTTGTCTTGGTGGAATGTGGTCCTTGAACTCGGATAATGCCTCTTCCTTGCCTGGATGGAGGACAGAGAGGACTGTCTGAGTATGTGTAAAACAAGCTTGCTGTGCAAAGGTGAAATTTGCATTTGTTGCTCCACCCATTTTTGCTTCTTGCCCCACCCGTCACAGACATGTGGCCCTTGGAAGGCTACCCAGAAAAGAATGTGGTGCTTTATCTGAAAACGGTTCTGCAGCCCTGTGATGAATTTAATAAACTAAAACAAAACCAAACATAAGATCTAGATCAGGGGTACCCAACCGGTGATCTGTGAACCACCAGTGGTCTCCGAGCTTCATTCAAGTGGTCCATGGCACATCTGGATTTGTGGTTGAAGATGGGAGTCTGCACAAAAATTCATACTGATTTTAATTGTATTTTTATTGCTTTTCTTATTTTTTTTACAATTTGAATCCTACTCTCTTACATTATATAAGAAATAAAGGAATCAATAAAAATACAATTAAGAAGCATACAGGATATAGTGCAGCAAACTACAATTGCTACAACAGGTAAAAAAATCTGCCAAGATCCTCAGTGATTTTCAAGTGTTCCATGGGAAGCCACTGGTCTATATCTCTATTTTTATGTTAGTTTCAGAGTTATCAGTCCCAAGATTGCTGCCCTGGGCTCCTACTGGAGGAAGGGCAGGGTATAAATAAAATAATAAATAAATAAAGATTAAAGTGAGTTGCTCACTAGTTGACTAGCTAGATTTATTCTCAGTTTAGGGAGACCAATTAGTATGAGTAGCTTTGCTGTAGAACTTCCTTCCTGGAGAGGTTGTTTCTGTAGAAAACTGGTGCACCCCATGTTATTTTTCTCCTCAATGCATTTGCCCCCCCCCCACCATATAGACAGCATCTGTTCATACTGTCTGCTGGGGAAAGTTTTGTGTGCCAGAAGCACTCCCCAGGTAACCAGCTGAGTCTCTGGATGCTTTCTGGAAGAGACTTTTCAACAGATGGATAAACCAGGAGGCCAGCAAAATAATAAAATCCAGTGGGTTACTGAAGCATATGATTTAGAACTGTTCATTCAGGTTCAATAGAAGATTTACAGGCCTCAGTATAAGAAAATGGTCCTGAGACTTGGAGGAAGGCAACAGCTTTGGCAGATTACCGTCTGGCAGAGACTGTGAGCAGAATGTCCCAAAAGCTTTGCCAGCAATAGAAGCAAACACAAAACCTTTCAGTGGTGCAAACAGGAGTGCTGCTAGCTCAGAACTGAGCCATTGTCCAAGAGGTGGTAAATTAGCTATAGCCTGAATAGTGAGACTCTTTCCTTTAAGGAAAACAAGGGGGGGATGCTGTTTTTAAAATAGGGATGCAGATCTGCATGGGCCTCTGTTGGAGGACATGAAAGCAGTTGAAAAGAAAGAAAGGAGGTGGTGCCATAATTGAAGGGGGAGCATCTAAAGATGGTGACACTCTGGACTTGTTTGAAAGCCAAGGGAAGGGCTAGATTGGAAGGAAGAGAGGGAAAAGGGTATGGTGGTGGTTGGAGATGGACAGCAGATGAGCTGTGTTGAAAAGAGAAGACTGTAGGGATGGAGACAGTAGGAATGAAAAGAGGGAGATCCCCCCCCTCCGATGTTTGGGGAGAGACATCTAAATTCATGCCTCAGCAACACATCATATATTTCCTGCAACGTATGGTATGGTAAAAAGAAGTTAATAGAGTAAAAAGCCTAAGCACGTGTGTAACAAAGCGGAACTGAGACTGAAAAGGGGAGCAATTCAGTGTTCAGAAAAGGGGAGCCAAAAAATAGCAGCAGCAGGTGACATTTTAAACAACTGTATACAGTGAGACATTTATTCACAAAATAGATACTGGCATCTGCCTCGTGTAGAAAATGTTCTTTTGATAGACATAGAGGAAAGTAATAGAAAACCTAAAGGAGTGGGAATTGCATTAGAACATCAAGCCATGAATAATGATCCACCAGTAAGGAGAAGAAAGTGTGTTGACAGTAATGAATGTTTTGGCTAAAGACTGAGAATCTGCTAAAGAAGTCAGGGCCAGATTGTACAATTTGTAAGATAGGTTTTTGGATGTTGAAGGGAGTGTAGACAGAGCTACAAAATATTAAGTAAAAGCTGTAGAAGCTTAATATAAGTGAAATATTGGAAAGATGTAAGGAATGCAGTATAAAACAGTTAATGTTTTTATTGTGTGTTATATTCTTGCATAAAAGAAAATAGGTACATTCTAAGATCATATCATTAAGATGGAAGGAAAGCCTCAACCCTAGGATTCTCAGATATGTCAGATTTAGTGTGGATCTTTTATTTTTGATTCAGAGAAGCTGGAGTCTGTTACATAGTCTGAATAAATCACTTTGGTGTGGAAAGTCAGTTGTGACGGGCTAACCAGCTATGCACCTCCTTTTGTCTGAGTGGTTTTTGTTGAATGAATCAACCACTAAAGGGCAGAAATAGGAGTGAGGGAAAACCAGTGCAATAGCACTTTTAGAATAATAATAAAGATATAAGTGGGAGAAAAGTAACATTTTATGAATGGAACATGTTCCTAGGAAAGTTGGAGTGTTCCCAGAACCTTCTGAAAGACAGAGCATCCATTTCATATGTCCTCATCTTGCTTTTCAACCAATGCACTTTGGAGCTTGAGCACGGAAAAAATTTAGAAGCACTAGTAGTAACAGCATATTTTCTGTGGCAAATTAAATTATCCAGACTGGGGCTCTTTCCTTTAACTTCATAGTGCAATGCCAAAAGCACCAATTAACACTGTGAGGAGATGCTGGGAGTGAGAAAATGAAACTGACAGCGATCTTTACTGCCTGAAATAGATTAGCGCACAAATGTTTTAGTGTGGCCAAAACAATATTGACAAATCTGATTAGGTTATGTTAAAAGTCTATAAAGCTAAGGTTAATGAAAGCCAGCATAATTTATTCTTTCAGTTTCCATCCTGGGAAAACACAGGCTCTGTTGTCTTCTGTAGGAGAACTTGGGGGCAAAAGCTCAACACTGGGCATTCTAGAGTTTGCTATGCCATCTCTCTCTCTCTCTCTCTCTCTCTCTCTCTCTCTCTCTCTCTCTCTCTCTCTCTCTCTCTCCCCCCCCCCCCCCCCCGGCACGCACACACAAAGTCCAGTTGATGATGGGTGTTCTAAGTATTCTTGTTGACCAATATTTTTCTACTTCCACAGAGTTGACCTACTTAGTACCTGGAGCTTCTGATAAATGTATTCTCAGTTTATCTACTGAGATGTTATGGCACATATCTTCCAATATAAAAGTAGTAAATGTTACGCTGTCTAAGAGGTTCAGATTCACTGGACGTTTTGCCATTCATACAATTTATAGTAAGTGACAGATCTAAGACTCCATGAACTCTAGATGCTGTTCCCACTTCAGAGACCAACTATGCATATATTTAAGAGGAGAAGCCTGGGACATTTTTTTTGTCTGAAAAGCAGGATAAAAGTATAACAGACACTTTCCAGGCCTTATTGTGAAGATACCATGGAATGCTTCCAAAATATACTGCTCTGAGGGCAGGGTACAAATGTGATAAATATCTCGCCTTGCTAACTCATTCTACTCCATGCCGGCTGATGTTTGCTACTGTTCCAGCCACCTGATAACTTAGGAACACAGGAAGCTTTTTTATACAGAGGCAGACCATTGCTCCATCCAGCTCAGTTTTGTTTACTCTGCCTGGCAGCAGCTCTCCAGGGACTCAGACAGGAGTCTTTTCCAGCTCTACCTGGAAACGCTGGGGATTGAATCTAGGAACTTTAGCATGGAACGCATGTCCTCTGTCACTGGACTTTGGCCCTTCCACCATGTGTCCTTTCAGCTTTCTTACATTCAGTTTAGGGTACACATCATTAAGTGCTGTATACATTCCCTAATTCTAACTCTCAGTGCTTCAGGTGTTCCTGTACAAACATTCCACCTGGTTGCTGCTGAGAGAAGGTGAGATAACACAGCCTACTCCTTCGTCTTGGCTTAGACCAATTAGACCAATTGCCATTTGGTTCCTCTTCTGGAACTGTCTTCTCAGTGGCCATTCTACCTGGAACATTTTTTGTACCTGATTTTGTTTTGTTTTTCCTCTCACTTCCCATACTCCCCCGCTTTGTTCATGTCTTCAAGATTTTAAGCTTGAGGGTAAGGCCTGTGTAATTTTTAACATGTACAGTGCCTTGAAAAATTTAACCACTTTATAAACAATAAATATAATACAACATTTTCGAACATATGGTTGACTATTGTACTTGGAATTGGCTCTCAGGTGATTTTTAATGTCACAAATATTCTGCAGTAGGTTAGCTGAGAGTTAAAAAGAAATGCAAATATTGAAAAGGATTCAGATAAGCCATTCATATTCTATTTTTCTCAAGGAGTGTTGCATTTCTGTTAGAAAGATGAAATGAATTTCCCCACTGGGTAGTGACTGTCTAAGAGAACATCAAGTGCTATTTTTCCATGAGAAAGACATACAGATTTGCATTAATTTGTGGGATTCTTGTTGTGTTCAGAATTGAGCATAGGGAAGAATAATTGTTCTCTGACAGAATGATGTTTGCCTTCAGAACTGTTGCCAGAGACAGATGGTGGTGTCTGATGACACACAGGCAAAAGTTCCACAATGGGAGGAATGACAGTGTGTCTCAAGACAACCTGTCTTAAGTATCCAACTTGTTTTTGCATCACAGAGACAAAATAAGTGCATCCCTTTTGAGCCCACTGCTTTATGAAGGTGGCTTTATAAGTGCTACAACCTGTTCTCACAGTCTATGACCAAATGCTGTTTCCCAGGCTGGTGCTGTCATGAAAGAGACACCTCCTGCATTGCCAGTGGTTTTAAAAAAAATGTTGCTCCTGTAACAATATATTTGAGGCTTTCCCAGCTGGTTACCAGAACTAAATGTCTGAGGCACTAGGTAACTGGAATATCGTTGAGGCATTTGTGTAAAATAAGATGGCATCTATGGTCAGAACTATATTCAGTTTACAGAAGATTATATGGTCCCTATACAAGATGGCATGCAAACCTGTAAAGCATTCCACAGTAATTTTACAAAAATTGGAAAAATACAGAAAATATTAATGTGCCCCCTGGGTTATTATATTCCCACAATCCCATGGAAATTAAGTGCAAGTAACCTTGACCCAGACCTTATTTCTAATTATGCTTGATTGGTACACATTCTTCATACAATGTGTAATTTGATAAACCTCTGTCATATCTTTTATTGGACACCAAAAGTTGGAAATATGATGGCAAAAATATTAAAGAAAGGAGCAGACAAATTAAACAAAAGGCCAGAAGTCTCTTTATATTAGCATCTCTGCCAACTCTTGTTGGCATCTACTTGCCACAGAGAAATAGCTCGTCCCTGATTTAAAACACAGTTCATTCCCAAGGGGACAGCTCTTATTAGGACATAATTAAAAGTCCATATTTTAATCTGTTAATGAATTGATTGATTCATTTCACTGGGTAATTATTGAAGACTTCTACCCCTAATTTATAGTTTTTGCCATGACTGATGAGATGTAAAGATTAATAAGGTATAGTTGGAGAAAAACTGTTCCTAATTCAGACGCTTTAATTACATGTTCTAGCACCAGTTTTTATTTCATTGCACATTGTAACTCAGGAATGTATACCTTCTTGCTCGTGAAGTTGTAGCTTTTTATAAAAAGTGGAAAATGGAAGTATGCTTATGATTGGTTACGTGGTTCCCAGCTTTGGAACAAGCCAGGTTCTAAACTGGGGTTTGGAGTTGGTTTAGGATCCTGTCTTGTTTTGAAGCTGGTAACCATAGTTTCCTGATTTGGATAAAGCAGGAAACTGTGGTTAATTGAAAACATCTGCATTGAATTCAGGCTGCCTGAAAAGGAGAAGCACTGTATTCGGGGTTATTTTTATGTATTTATGTATTACAATTTATTTATATTGAGTTGTATCCAGTGTCAGTCGTACTCAGAGTAGATTCATTGAAAGGAATGGACATAGCTAATATAGGGTCCATTCCCTTCAATGGGTCTATTCTGATTTCTTGACTATTGTCTCCATTTTGGTTAATGACTGTGCTGAGGTATTGATAATCCTTGACAAGTTCAATGTCCTCATTGTCAACTTTAAAGCTGCATAAATCTTCTGTTGTCATTACTTTAGTCTTTCCAATGTTCAGCTATAGTCCTGCTTTTGTGCTTTTCTCTTTATTTATATTTATTTATTTATTTATTTATTAGTTACATTTATATACCGCCCTTAGCAAATAGCTCTCAGGGCGGTGAACAGCATAAGATAAAATACATACATCGTAACGATAACATCACAAAACATATATAAACAAACACAATACAATTAGACAAATATAAAATAAAAAATCAATGTTACAGAAGTTAATCAGACAAATAGATTAAAATGATTAAAATGTTTAAAATGATTAAAATGATTAAAATGCCTGGGAGCATAAAAAGGTCTTTACCTGGCGCCGGAAAGATAATACGGTAGGCGCCAGGCGTACCTCTTCGGGGAGGCTGTTCCACAACTCGGGGGCCACCACCAAAAAGGCCCTAGATCTAGTAACCACCCTCCGGGCTTCACAGTAATTTGGCACCTGGAGGAGGGCCTTAGATTGCGAACGAAGTGAGCGGGTAGGTTCATAGCGGGAGAGGTGTTCCACCAGGTATTGCGGTCCCACGCCATGTAAGGCTTTATAGGTCATAACCAGCACCTTGAATCTCGCCCAGAAGCAAATAGGTAGCCAGTGCAGGCGAGCCAGAACAGGAGTTATATGCGAAGACCGACTGGTCCGCGTCAATAATCTGGCTGCCGCATTCTGCACTAGCTGAAGCTTCTGAACTGTCTTCAAGGGCAGCCCATCTGTCTTCCCTATGTTGATATCTGCTAGATATGGCAGTCTATTTCTAGGCATATTTTCCCATCTTTACCTTCCTAACTAAACAATTGAAAACACTTTGTGCAGAACCATTGTTTTAAATATCGAGGATGACAGAATTTAATAATTTCTGTAAATGTCTGGGCCTGGCTGCTTTGTTGATGGGCAGTTACTTTCAGATTAAAATTAAAATAATACAAATATAAGAAACTATATATAACTTCACAGCTGATGAGCGGCAGCAGCACAGGGAAGCCACTGACTCAGGCACGCAGCCGAAGAGCAGGCTGGGGATTCAAACCTCCTGCCTAAAATCAGCTCGGGAAGCGGCTGGCGAGATGGCCGCTGCACGGCTGAAGGGAGAGGCAAAACCCTGCCGCAGCCCAGCTTCTCAGATCGCCAAGCGCAGGGGCCCCCCAAAGCATGGGGCCCGGGGCAACTGCCCCGCTTCCTGGTGCCTAGGGGTGGCTCTGTATACAATATATATATATATATATTGGTACAGTATGTACAGCAAATACAAGTTCATTTTTTGCAGTGCATTAGCAAAATATTGGACAAAAAGAACCTTGATGCATATTACATATGCAATATCATCAAAACTCTAAAATTCAGGGAGGGATTTGGATGCAATTGTGCTGTGTTTCAAAGGCATCAGGAAGTCCCTGAAGCTTGAGGGACTGCAGGGATGAGCCGAGGACACATGCTCATTCATGCAGTTAGACTGAGCTTCAGAAGTGAAGCAGTGAGATGTCTCCAAAACCTAGTATGAGGTCAGAGAAGAGTCCCTGCCCATATCTAACCACCACACACCACAAATGCACTCATCAGTTTAAGAAATATGCTTTCCACTGGTGATCTGAATAACACATTTGTGGACCTCTACTGTTGTTTTAGTTATTCCCAGTGGAGACTGGTGGCCCCGGTGTCAGTGGGGCAACGAATCCGCCCAAAGTCCTACTCTGAATTTTCAAGGAGCTGCCACCTTTAACTTTCATCAGCATTCATTTCAAATCATTACTGGTTTCTGCTAGTAGTATGGTATCATCTGCATATCTTAAATTATTGATATTTCTCCCTCCAGTTTTCACACCTCCTTCATCTTGGTCCAGTCCTGCTTTCCGTATATGTTCTGTGTATAGATTAAGCAAGTACCCTTTCTGACTGGGAACCGATCGGTTGCTGTCGTTACAATAGCCTCTTGTCCAGAGTATAGGTTGCGCACCAGGACAATAAGATGCTGTGGCACTCCCCATTTCTTTTAAAGCATTCCATAGTTTTTCATGATCTACACAGTCAAAGGCTTTGCTGTAATCTGTAAAGCACAGGGTGATTTTCTTCTGAAATTCCTTGCTCTGTTCCCTTATCCAGCGTATGCTTGCAATATGATCTCTGGTACTTCTTCCCTTTCTAAATCCAGCTTGGACATCTGGCATTTCTCGTTCCATATAGGGTAAGAGCCTTTGTTGTAGAATCTTGAGCATTACTTTACTTGCATGGGATATTAAGGCAATAGTTCAATAATTATTGCATTCCCTGGGATCTCCTTTCTTTGGAATTGGGATGTATATTGAACGCTTCCAGTCTGTGGGCCATTGTTTAGTTTTCCATATTTCTTGACAAATTTTTCTCAAAATTTGGACAGATTCAGTCTCCGTAGCTTGTAGCAACTCTATTGGTAGGCCATTTGTTCCTGGTATTTGTTTCTTCCACGTATTTTAAGAGCAGCTTTCACCTCACATTCTAAAATTTCTGGTTCTCCATCATACGGTTCCTTCATGAATGAATCTGTCATCCTGGCATCTCTTTTGTAGAGTTCTTCAGTGTATTGCTTCCATCTTCCTTTTATTTCATCTCAGTCAGTCAGTGTGTTCCCCTGTTGATTATTCAACATCCCTACTCTTGCTTTAAATTTCTCTTTCATTTCTCTAAGCTTTCAGAATAGGGCTCTTGTTCTTCCCTTTTTGTTGTCCTCTTCTATTTCTATAGAATAACTATTAATACTATATAACTTTATACAGTACCTCATGGAAAAAAGAACTGTATGGCATTCGAGAGAAGAGCTCAGGCCCATGATTTTTCTACTGTCTACTACCATTTAGCTCTTCAGTGCAGTGCTAGTTTCAAATGATATTGTGTTGTCGTTTGGTTGCTTGCTTCCATTGCTCTCCATGTTAGACGTCTGTACTATGTCTGTTAAATGTTGGGTTTCTTTCTAGGGCTGCTGGGCAGTCCTTAGATAATACTTGGGCGTAGTCTGGGTTCAGACAACTTTCTGGGATCCCCTGTGTGTTTTCCCCCTTTCAGAATCTCTGAACAAGTTGTACAATGATACATTTGAAACTTGAAGTCATTTTTTGTTTAGAACCAGGGAAGTGGACAAGAAAGCAGAGTGCAAAGGAGATTAAAAGGGACGTGATGGACTGCCACAGGCTGCAGTCATGTCTGGTTCATAGACTTCCATCCACAGACAGCTTTTTAGCCCAGCATGCTGGATGAAGAGGTGAAACATTTATCATAGTAAAAAGCTGTATCCATTTAAAATAGAAAACATTGTACTTATACTGATTCATTTTTAATGTTGTTTGAATTGTTTTAAATATGTGTTTTATTGTATTTTGATATTGACTGTTGTGAACCGCCCAGGGAGCTTCGGCTATGGGGCGGTATATAAATTTAATAAATAAATAAATAAATAGATAGATATTTTAAAATGCAAACGAGATGGCAGTGACTCACACATTAAAATGTTGGTGTTGATACAGGGATTCAGTGCTTTGTGTTGTTTCATGAGTGAGCCATGGCAAGCCTTGCAAGCTAGAGGAAATCAAAAGCATTCCCTGTGATGTCCAAAGTGGGGAACTGTGGCTTGTTTAAATGATGGTTTGATGCTGGTTTATTAATTACTTGTTCGTGCATCTCTGAATTGCTTCCTTAGAAGTGAAGCAGTCTCCAACATTGTTTTGTTTTCAATGTTTGTTGAAAAGTTATTTTCTCCCAGGCCTTTCAAAATTACCCTATTTAATTTCTATAGTGTTTTATTCTTGTTGATTTTTATGACTCAATACTGTTTTTATGATTTGTGTTATGTTTTATAGTCTATTTCTGTTCTCCACTTTTTATACTGATTTATTGTTTAGTTATACTGTATTTTATATTTTTATATTTTAATGTCTGGTGGAGTGGTTTTTATTGAAATAGTAAGGTGCTTTTGGAGGAAATTCTTCAAAGTGGGATATAAATTTTTAAATATAGAAATAATAAACTGCAGTTTCTCTCAAGTTCAAATATCAGAACTAGTTTAAAATTGGAAACGGAAGCTTTCAATCTCCTTCTCTGTTACACGAAAGAGGAGGTCAGGGTGAACTGCACTGTGCGTTTCTGTTGCATCTAAACTGGGCTTGTAGATCAAATCTATGCATTAGAACTAGTTTAAATTAAATTAGCGGAAATAATGAATAAATCCAAGTGTCCTTTCAAAATGCCTTCATTAAAATTTTGCATCTACGACAGCAAGAAAAAACAAACTTAAAGCTTTTTGTTACCATGCTTTTATATGCCATATATTACTAAGTCTTGTTTCTATTATACCCTTTGGTTGATGTGATTGCTAAATAAATATAATCTAAATTTGCAAGCAGGACTATTTAGGCTCACACCATGCTCAAGGTACTGGAAGAAAAAGTGGATTATTAGCTCATCTTGATTCCCAGCATAGACAGTCTGCATAACGCTGGTGCTCTTGTTCCATGCAGTCAACATGCATTCTGTGGGGATTGGGGTGGAGTTTTCTCATTTTGAAGACTGTCTCCCATTTTTAGACCCACTGCTTTAGGTTGCTGGTGTTACTGCTATTAAAGGTGACCCTCCCTCCCTTTGGGAAATGCACAGTATCATAAAATGTGTATTGTTAAATATGTTTGCAAGAAAAATTGCAGAAAAAGATATGGAGCATTTAAGAGTTATTCAGAAGAATGAGCTTTATATAAAATTGTTAGATCCAATTGTACAATAAATGGAATCATTACTGCAGTTTGTTCTCCACAATATTTTTTAAAGGAAGCACACCTATGTCTCAGGGGAAATGAAGCATATTCCCTTGAACACAGGAATGATGCCCTTTCTCCTGATATACCAGAAATAATTATTTCTTCTGCTTCTCCATGGGATATTCAAAGAAGGATGCTTTTGTTTTCCTTGAGAGGTGTGCTAAAAGAAGATGGCCTTATTATCTCTCTCCTTTTTTGAGAAAGAGGTTTCTAAAGGATGGTAAGTTTGAAAGTGCTACTTTAGCTCTTTTCTATCACTTCATAACGTTTTTGCTCCAGGAAATATAAAATAGATTATATTAAAATAAGCATCTAAGGTAGCACTTTGCTTTCCATCAATTGTTGTCTAGGGATTTTCTTGGAATAAATATTTCTTGAATCATTTCATTGTAAGACATTACCAATGTCTTCTTCGTAGAAGTAAGTGCACTATTGAAGACAAGAAGCATTCTGTCAGTGGGAATTTTCTGATTTACTGAAGCTGTGTAACTGCAGCTGACCCCTATCATGCTATGAAAATTAATATAAAAACTTAATGTGTGCAGCAAAACTTGGAATGGCAGGAATGGCAGGACAGGCTTAGGCAAGTTAGCTGAAGGCCAGCATTGGGTCCTATGTCAGCGCTTCTCAGTTAAGCATAGCTGAGTGCTCCTAGGTGACTATCTTAGCAAGACATAATCACTTCTGGTACAACGCAAATCCAATTCAGTTTCTCTAGATAATATGATGCATCCTGTTGAAATGCATCACTTTGTAGTTTATTTTAGTGATATTGGCTTATTTAAAAGTTTAAAGGTCTAAGCAGCATCCCTGCAGCTTACAGCAATCTTAACTGTGGCCTGACAAAGGGGGAAAAAAGTTAAATATATATCAGTCTCATTTGCACATTATAATAAACCAAAGTTAGTGGTTTTACTGTGTGCTTGTTGAGAGAATGGTTATGGTCTTACTGGCCCCCTTGGTAACTTTTGGATGTTGAATGTGGGATATCAATGGAATAAATAAAATATAAAAACAAATTAAGTAACACCAGAAATGAAGAGGCCCGATTTTCTGTTTGCTTCCCTAGTTTGCTGTGGCAGCCCAGTAAATAAGTACTAGACTCATTTTTTTCTTTTATAGCCCTGCCAGTCTGTGGCTAAAATAAAAGCAGAACATTTAAACAAAATTCATAATATTCAATTCTACACACATTCTAATTGGTATAATTGCTCCCTGGTAACTCAAAATCAGTACTGAGTGTACACTGCTTGGGAAAAATAATAATTACCATAGCAACAATACGTGCTACCTCCTGAAACATGGTTCATCCTTTCAGAGGAACAGAAACACAAAACCCAAACTCTTTTACACAGTTTGAGAACAATTAGTCTTTCCTTCATTTTAAAAAAATAATTGTTAGATGCAGGCTGGAGGTGTACTTTCTCTGTAGCTATCATAGTCCTTTTCCCTCCTGAAAGTGTCCTGGAAAACATGATTTTGATAGGAGATACAGCACTGCACTGGTCCTCTGATGAAATTTACAGTCTTACAGCTGTTTTTCGTTAAAAAAACCAAACAACCTGACAACACAAGCCGTTACGAGACTGTTGCGTACAGCTGCCATGCAATGTCAAGTGTGCGATTGTGTGGTGACCTCTTGCTTTAATGTAAAGGATAACATTCATAGCAAGATGTGCTTAATCAGTACAGGTGCATGTATATTTATGTGCTGAAAGACCCCAGGTTAGGGAAGGGGATTATAACTTCAAAATATTAATTATAGTGATTATTAATTATATTCCACTATAATTACAAATACTTCTTCAAATGTCAGTGCTAAATTGCTAGAGAGAAGTTAAAAAAAAAACAACTACAAAAGGATCTTTTTCTACTTTCCGCTATGCTTGAAACTACTATCCCTATCTTTATTGGTAGCACTTGCTCTCAGTAATTGGGACGATTGCAAAAGGTTCTGGCAATGAGCATTGGAAGCTGACTTATACTACTAGTTCATCCATTTCTTCTTCTTCTTCTTCTTCTTCTTCTTCTTCTTCTTCTTCTTTTCTTTTCTTCTTTTCTTCTTCTTCTTCTTCTTCTTCTTCTTAATAATAATATTGATTGATTGATTATATATCGAGGCAACATACACAATGTAATAAAAACAAGTTAACAACAGAATGACTTTCCAGGAATTGAACCTGGGGCATTCTACATGCCATGCAAGAGCTACAGTCCCTCCCTGAGGATTTTCAATCTGTAGAGGACTTTGTTATAAATTGTATCCCCATTTGCAAGAGAAAGTGAAGTTGGAATTCTGATGTTGAAGTACTGTACGATATCGTTCCACATGCAGCTTTATATCTAAGCACTTGCCTGTTAGCCACAGGTGGCATGGAATTGCATGTAAGTGAATGGGCAGGCTGCTGGAGGAGGGACGGTGTGCTCCTTCCCTCTGCATCCAGTCCAGAAACCAAGCAGGGTGCCAGGAAAGGGAAACTTCCTCCACTATAAGCAGCTTTGAAATGCAGTGGGTTGCTGGAGGAGGGACAGAACACTCTATCCATCTCCTGCTAGCCCCAGCAGGCTAGTAAAAAACTTTGCAGGCTAGTAACTTTTATGGGCTTACTGATATGTAATAATGCTCATATGTTTAAATTCTGTGGTATAGTAGATGGGGAACACAGAGAGCACTGCTCTGGGACCGTTTTCAGAGCAGTTGTGTCCTCTGCTGGAACACTAGGATAATTATGGACTTGCTCTAGTAAGTGAATGAGGTGGTAATGCGGCTGTCAAGTTTTATTGTGGTTTGTGACATGTTAGCATAGAGTGATGGGGAGGAACTTGTAGCCTTAGATAATGTTGGACTACCAACTCCCATCAACCTTAGCTAGCATGGCTAGTATCTGGGGATGATCATAGTTGGTCCCAATAGCATCCGAAGGGCCACAGATTCCCCATCACTGCATAGAGGGAGTATGAGGAAAACAATCAAGCAGGGACAGGATACTTCTTTGCTTTGATGGGTTTCTAGCTTCATGCTAGCAGTCCAAAGAATAACACGTGCAGATAGTTTGCATTTTTAGGTAAAAGCTAAGGGTTGCATTTTAGCTGACTCAAGATCTTTTGTTACAGCTCAGTATACTTTACAAGTTGAACACGACTGAGTTCAATGGACCTTATTCCAAGGTAACTATGAATAGGATTTCAGACATGCTCATCCTAATAAATTAGGTGTGCTGCTGCTGCTTTTTATGGGGCATCTAATACACACACATAAAACAGATCAACAAATCTATCTGCATTTTTGAACTCTGCTTGGGTATGTGGTTGTGGGAGCTGTCATGATGAGCTCCTGCACTTCAAAACGTACTATTACATGACTGTTTTAATTATTCTCTTCTGTGGCTGTGATATGGCTGCATTATAGGTGAAGAGACCTCTACCCTAAAGGGAGTAATACACTGATGAGCTGGCTGAAAATGATGGGTAGCTAAACTCATGTTATGCAGGTTTGCAGGTTGCTAGTCAGTTACTTAGGGGTCTGTTCCTTCTAGGGAAGGAGAATGAGTTTGTTTAGAAAGAAGGCATATATACATAACTCCCCCACCCCCAAAATGTATAGACATATGGACTGCCTTATATGGAATCAGTGCACTATAATTTTATTGTTGTTGTTGTTATGTGCCTTCAAGTCGATTACAACTTATGGCGACCCTATGAATCAGCGACCTCCACGAGCATCTGTCATGAACCACCCTGCTCAGATCTTGTAAGTTCAGGTCTGTGGCTTCCTTTATGGAATCAATCCATCTCTTGTTTGGCCTTCCTCTTTTTCTACTCCCTTCTGTTTTTCCCAGCATTATTGTCATGTCTTCTCATGATGTGTCCAACGTATGATATCTTCAGTTTCATAATTTTAGCTTCTAGTGATAGTTCTGGTTTATTTTGTTCTGACACCCAATTATTTGTCTTTTTCGCGGTCCATGCTGTCCGCAAACCTCTCCAACACCACATTTCAAATGAGTTGATTTTTCCTCTTATCCGCCTTTTTCACTGTCCAACTTTCACATCCATACATAGAGATCAGGAATACCATGGTCTGAATGATCCTGGCTTTGGTGTTCAGTGATACATCTTTGCATTTGAGGACCTTTTCTAGTTCTCTCACAGCTGCCCTCCCCAGTCCTAGCCTTCTTCTGATTTCTTGACTATTGTCTCCATTTTGGTTAATGACTGTGCCGAGGTATTGATAATCCTTGACAAGTTCAAGGTCCTCATTGTCAACTGTAAAGTTACATAAATCTTCTGTTGTCATTACTTTAGTCTTCTTGACGTTCAGCTGTAGTCCTGCTTTTGTGCTTTCCTCTTCAACTTTCATCAGCATTTGTTTCAAATCATTACTGGTTTCTGCTAAGAGTATGGTATCGTCTGCATATCTTAAATTATTGATGTTTCTCCTTCCAATTTTCATACCTCCTTCATCTTGGTCCAATTCCACTTTCCGTATGATATGTTCTGCGTACAGATTAAATAAATAGGGTGACAAAATACACCCCTGTCTCACACCCTTTCCGATGGGGAACCAATCAGCTTCTCCATATTCTGTCCTTACAGTAGCCTCTTGTCCAGAGTACAGGTTGTGCATCAGGACAATCAGATGCTGTGGCACCCCCATTTCTTTTAAAGCATTCCATAGTTTTTCATGATCTACACAGTCAAAGGGTTTGCTGTAGTCTATAAGGCAATAGTTTGGTAATTACTGCATTCTCTGGGATCCCCTTTCTTTGAAAGTGGGATATATATTGAATGGTTCGAGTCTGTGGGCCATTGTTTAGTTTTCCATATTTTTCACAAATTGTATTACTGCTGTACAAAGGTAAAAACAGCCCTATTAATAATGCTTCATTTAAAAAATACTTTAACTCTTCATTTGTCACTATTGTAATCTGTTACCTTGTCATATTACCTTTGGTGTTGTGGATATGTTATAATATCAACTAAAACCCCTGGTATTTTCAGGATTAATTCCTGTCTGGAGAGGGAAAAGCAATTTTGAATGTAGATTTCTTAACGCCTTGACAGAGATTACAAGGGTTGGCTGGCTGTGGTACAAGAATGCTCTGTTGAAGGGCAAAAATGGATTAGTCTTGATCTAGGACAATTGAAGAATGTATTAATAGATTGTAAAACATCAAATACCCGAGTTTCACATCATATTTTGTCTGATGCATCTGATGACATTAAAAAGGGTTGTGCAGAGAATTGTTTTGTAAGTTCTTTGACTTCAGTAGCTATCAATTATGAAAAATTAACCCTGTTTTTCCTTCCATTCATAGCATGTACAACATTCCACTGTAAGATGAAAGGACTCTTGTTTGTTTTTATTCATTTCTACCCTTCCCATCGTTGACCCAATGCAGGCCACATCAGCAAATATAAAAGCTGGGGCAGAGGAGCTCTTTCAGGCACTAGTGTGGAGGCAAATTCAGGAGTGCAGGGTCTCTTCATAATAGTCACAGCCATGCACCCTTCTAAGATTATAGAATAATCTGCCCTGACTTGAATACTGCTTTATGGTTGTCTGTCACTGTCAAGGACTGTCCTTTCTCACTGTCAGAGATACTGCTTGAATTACTGAATTCAGATCTACACATTTACCTCCTGCTTGATAGTGGAGATGGGATGCTATCATCAGGATTCACTGTCTCTTCTTCTGCCATTACAGAATTCTCCCGCTCCGCAACTTGTCTTGGCTTTTTGAAGCAGGAACTAACAAAACCTTGCTCCCAGTTGACACTCATTGGTGCCTGCATAAGTGACTAAGAAAGCCCTATAGCAGTAAAGAAAAACATAAAACTTTTAAAACCTGCAGTGTGCATAGGCTTCTGCCCCCTCCCATTCTCTTTCTCTGGGGGCTTTTTTGCAGCTTGTGTTAAGAGAAAGCCTGCTTTTCCTAAGTGAAGGAATTGACACTTTCTCAGCAGGCTGGGCACTCATTTTGCATAGGTATTTTCAACGTTTTGAACTTTGCCACCTTCTAGAAGATACAAAGGGATTTTCCTACCCTTTTCTCCTATCTCCCTGGGTCACCACCTCCACCTTCCAGACATACCTGGAATGTTAGAAAAACTGCCCACTCAGGCAGGTTTTTTAAATCACCATCATCATCATGCTGTAAGATAAGGAAATTCCTTCGCTGATTTTCCCTTCTTGGCTGCCATACTAAGATTCAGAGTATTTGGGCAGAGCTCATGAGTTTTAGGAGGAAACTTAAATATGAAATGAAATGAATCTTTATTGCTTAGAGCCATAGGCTACCACAATTAAACACATGTAAAAGGAAAATACAAAATACATATTAAAATACAAGTCATATTTCAATTCCTGATCCTAACCTCTGGGGTTGGCTGTACCACACACACATTCTTAGGCATATTTATTTATATTTCACCTTACCGTGTATAACTCACTCAGTCACTCTCTCACTCTCTCTCACACACACACACCACCACCACCAAAACACCATTTCTCTCACACACACTTTCCCCCCGCACCCCTAAATGTATCTTTTCTCTTTTCCTCCTCCATCCTTATTCCTGGCTTTTGGCTGGAACAAAACCATGCATCTTCCCCCTCCCTCCCTTTTTTGCTGCTGGGTTGAGAATGAGAACCTTTTTTATGCTTTCTCCCACAACAACAGACATCCTTAGGAGCCAACTGGCATGAAAGGGGAGTGTGTTAGCTATTGAGAAGATTCTTCTCAGTGGCTGACTCGCCTCTTTTCATTCTGGCCCCGATCAACAGGAAAGGACAAGGAATCATGTTAGAAGACTCTTGTCAGTGGCCAGCATACCCCCCTTTCATTCTGATTGGCTTGTAGGATGCAGGAGACATAGGGACACTGCTGGGACCTGGCTCACAAGAAAGTAAGGTGTCTGTGACCCTCCAAGACCCTGGGTGACTGGATCCTGAGTTGTTCAGGGTTTAGTAATTCAACCTTAAAACCTTAAATTAAACTCGATAGCACAGGCAGCCAGTGTAGACTCTTGAGTGCTCCTGTCATATCAGCTTGACTAGTTAATCAATATTCTTTCACCATCTCCAGAATCTTAATGGTTTTCAAGGGCAGCACCATGTGAAGGAACTCATGTCTGGCAGTAGGCATACTGAGCCAATGATGCCATTTTGGTTTCTATTGACAATGATTAATATATAAGAGCACTCCACCAGAGGGAGCGCAATTCAGAACAGGCCAGCTGCCCAACTTCAGGACATGAGGACTGTCTATCCATTGGATTCCTGTCCTGTGGGGATTCAGCTTCAGTTTATTGGTCCTCATCCAGTGCACACTTGTGCAGCCTCTCCTGATTCAAATAGTATGGAGAGATAGCACTGGGTATCATAAGCATACTGATGACACCATGCTCCAAATCCCGATGACCACTCCCAATGGCTTCATATAGATGTTCAGTAGTATGGGGAACAAGACAGAACTCTGCTGGACCCCACAGCACAATTGCTATGGAACTGAGCAGAAGTCCTCCATTATGACTCTTTAGAAACAGCCCTGCAGGTAGGAGCAGAAGCACCGTGCATCTACCCACCAACCTGCAGAGCCGATCCTGAAGGATACCATGGTCAGTGATATCAAAAACCACTGAAAGATCCAAATGGATTAGCAGGGGTGCCTATCCTGTCTCCCAATACAGTCTGGGTAACCAAGTCTGTTTCAGTGTCAAACCAGGCCTGAAACCAGATTGAAACAGATCTAGATAATTTTGTGAAAAGTACTTTGTCCAGACATAACAAATTATTTTGACACAGTAAATGCATTTCACAAGCTTAAAAGCTATTTCTGAATGGCTGAGATTTTTTTTCCTGCTTCCAGCATAAATTATTTGTGTGCTCAAAGTATTAAATAAACACACGATACTGATGAGAATTTTTTTTTGTACATTATCAGAAAGATGTTGGGATCTAAAGCCTATTTTCAGTTTAGTGTAATGTTGCATTTTATATTAATGTTCTCACAAACACAATCTGGAAAAATACCCTTGGTAACGTCTTAAAATATTTCTAACTTGCATCTTTGTTGCTATTTAACTCCAGCGTTTCTGTAGGTGGAAGTTGCTTATTTTCAACCATTGGGTTGAGTAACAGCAATTAAAACCTTTCAAAGAGCGGTATGGTGTTCTTTTCTGAAATACACACATTAGTATTGGTAGAGGCAAACGCATCCTTTCACTTGGTCTTTCAACTGTTTCTTTGTTCATTTTCTTCTCTTTCCCTGCCTCTGCTGTTTCCATAACAACAAGGAACAACTCTCCTTTAGTAAATTTCCCCCTGTGAAGTAGTCCATTTGGCTTTCTTGGCTTTCCTCTTTGTTTTTGTTTCAACATTGAAAAGATTTCAGATTGCAACAGTTAATGTGAAGCCAAATGTTCTTCCTGCTGTCTGTCAAATGGGCTGTCCTCTTTGGCTGGGCTGTGGTGCTGAGCAAGGCCTAAAGGGGCCTGACCTTGGATGAGAGTCATCTTGTAGGGAAAATCAAGTTTCAGATAACAAGTACAGGTTCCAAGGGGCATAGTCTGCAGGACCTGAGAAAACTCCCAGGGGTGAAGGATGTTGCTTCAGCAATGGGAAGAACCCCCTTCCTAAAGTAATGTGCTGACCCACTGAGTGTCCAAGTTTTGCCTGCTGTCTGAAAGTGGGCAAGGATTTAAGGAGTAGTGCCTTGCTTTGAAACTGTACTCAAGCATAACTGGACAGTGTCTGGGAATGGAACCTGTGATTCTTTTTCCCCAAAGAACCCCTTCTAAAACTTGACTTTAGTGTCAAGTCCTTTTCCTCAGAGAGGTCTGCAGAGTAGTGCTTAGTTCTCTCTTTGGTAGGCTTGGGAAACATGAAGTCCCTGTGGTGTGCTTCATCTACATTGACTTTATGTAGATCAGGGATGGGGAACCTGTGGGCCTCCAGATGTTGCTGGACTACAACTCCTGTCAGCCCGTCAGCATGGTCAGTGGTCAGGGATGAGGGGAGTTGAAGTCCAGTAGGTTATGGAGGTCTACAGGTTCTCCGTGTCTGATCCAGGTTGTTATACAAAGTCTTTAAGGACTGGAACACCACAAGGGCAGGCATAATTTCTAGTTTTCTGTAATATTTGTTCATTGTCTTTCTATTTTCCTTTTAAACATATGTTGTTATATGCCTTCAGGTCAATTATGACCTATGAATCTTTTTTGGATATATTCATGGTAAGAGATATTCAGAGATGGTTTACCATTGCCTTCCTCTAAGCCTACGGCACCCGGTACTACCAGATGGTCTCCCATCCAAGTACTTGCCAGGCCTGACCCTGCTTAGCTTCCGAGATCAGACGAGATTGGGTGTATTATTCAGGGTAGTATGGCCATAATAAGCTTAGTGTCAATAGTGCACTAGGTGCTGTATACACTAAGATGATAGATTTCTGTTTTATCTGATTTATAATCTCTCACATGCATAATTCAAGTAAAGAGACAGGGCCTAGTTTAATGAAGGGATAGCAAGACTAGAATAAGAGGAAGATGTTGGGTTGATAGGCAGGAGAGCAAGCCAGTAACAGACCTGAACAGACCAAAGAAGACTTTGCACAGGAAGCAGGTTAAGAAGAGGTTGGGAAGAAGCAGGGGTGTTTTTGGAAATTGAAAAAGCATTTGTGAGCTGCTTTGAGGGTCTTGGGTGTGTGTGTGTAAAAATAGAATAAGTTTTTTAAAAAATAAACATATTAAAGGCAGATGGAATGTTGCAAGTGAAACAACCACAGATTGTCTTTAATGGATGATGTCATATGGAATAAAGGAAGCAAAAGGATGAACGGAAGAATAATGATGAGCCTTCAGTTTAATGACTAGACGTACTGAAGGAGGTATGGAAAGAGACTTTTTGAGAAGAGGGCATGGTTTTTAACATTGAAGGGAGGGAGATTGTTTTAGCAGAGATGTTGAATTAACTGAGAAAAGAGGCGAAAGGTTAAAGTAAGTGCCACTCTGTGTTGCCCTGAACACTTGACTGGGAGCTGTGGTTCTTTGGTGGAAAGCCACTGAAGAAAAAACTCTTGTCCAAGCCTTAGCCATTTCTCATCCTGGCTGACTTCCTTGAAGAGCCTGTTCAAAGCTGAGGCAACATACCATCATGAAGCTTGTGATGAACACTGGAATGTTTGAAGGAAGAATTCTTTCCAAGCCTTTGAAGAGAAGAGGAAGAGGAAGAGGAAGAACCTCTTTAAGAGGAAGAACCACGGGTAAGTTGGATGCACATTCAAATATGTATTGTGCTGAAAACAGTGCAGTGCAGATGGATGACCTCTGATTTATGCTCGGGGCTGCTGATTTAGTAAATGATACAAGTGTGGATCAGCTATATATTGAGGGGGGGAGGAAGAAGGGGAATTTCTTCTCTTTGCCTTGCCCTCTTCTTTCTCTGTGAATTTATTTTTTGCTGATCCTGTACAAAATGTAAGGACCACTATTTGCAAACAGTAGAAATTTTTTCACAGGTCTGCACTAGTGTTTTTTAAGCATCAACAAAGCAACACGCTTTTGCTTTGGAAAAGTGAATGTTTCTTCTAGACCAAGGCTGCAATCCAAATACATGTCTACTCAGAAGTAAGCTCCACTGGGTTCAATGGGGCTTACACCCACATAAATGTATATTGGATTGCAACCTAAGTCATAGTTATGTCTGCCATTCAGAGTTAGCATCAGTTAATGCAGTTCTGTTTTTTTTTTAATTAAAGCCCTAAGTATTGCTTTTGTCTGAAAGATGTCCTCTTATGCTGCATTTTTAAATATCATTTGATAATGGAATACAGGTGGTTATCTCATCTTGAAGCTACCATAAGCCTTTACAGTTGAAAAAAGGCAGAGGAATGCAATGTGAAAGGAGAACTCCATAATGTCATGACATTAATCTCATCCCCTATAGATAACAGCATCCAATCTTCCTTGATTGGGGAATTGAATTTGGTTTTGAACTTTTGCAGCCGGTAAGTGATTGTGTAAATACCTTTCTTGCAGAACATCCTTATCCTATTTTATTCAAGGTCAAGGGAAAGAAAGCATAGCATTTAAACTGCTTCTGAAGGGCTTCCCAATATGTAGCCTTAGCCATTTATTTAGAAGAATTATGACAGAGCAAAGCAGGATGTGATGCTTAAACTGGTGTTTGCAATTCCTGAATTTGGATTACAAAGCTACACTGGTTTGCTTTGTTTAGTGATAGCAAACATTTTTTCCCAAGTGTGTCACAAGTCAGTCTAATGTATAAATGCGACTGACTTGTGACAGTCAGTCTACACATAAAGCACATGTGTAAATCCCTCTGTGGTCTGGTTGTTTTGCCTCTACTGAATTGGGGAGAAGGCTACAGCACATTGTAGGAGAGACAGAGAGGAGTCCAAGCTCGAGTGCATGCCATTACCAGATTTAAGTTCCACTGACTGTGTCTCAGCCAGCTTCCTTCTATATCCTAGTTGTGGTGACTTCTTTGTGGGCCTCTGTGTTTGGCATTTTGTTGCATTGGGGTTCATTCACCATGCTTTGCCTCAAATGTTCTTTTGAGTTCTCCAAATGCGCCTGTGCCACTTAGTTTGTCCTGTACACTCAGTCCAACTCTAGGTCACTTTTTACCACAGCCACAACGAAGTCATCAACTGTTAAATCCTTGGCTTTTACATCTTCAGTGTGCAAACTTTCAGCTTCCGAATCTCACAATCCTCTCTGGAATCCCATTTAGTCAAGGTGTGAGTGGTATTGGCCATCCTGCAATCCCCTCAGAGCCTGATGTCCCCACCAGTGCTATCGTCTAC
This sequence comes from Rhineura floridana, assembly GCF_030035675.1. NCBI lineage: Eukaryota > Metazoa > Chordata > Lepidosauria > Squamata > Rhineuridae > Rhineura > Rhineura floridana. The sequence continues at coordinate 16,657,038 of NC_084500.1, read as the reverse complement.
CTTGCAGATACCAAGGGATATCTCCAAAAAAGCATAATGAGAAATGGAAGAGCTCAAAGTCTCCCCATTCGCAACAAAAGGCAGTCCTTTAAAGACTTCAAGAAGTTCTAATTCTACCTAGAATGCTAATATTTAACTTTGTATACCATAACTGAAATATAGAATTTGCAGGAAAGCTATGTTTATTTGAAACCAAGACCACTGCAGCTTTTAGTGATGAGAAATCTCATGACCTTAAATGCATTGTCCAGGAGGCCTAGTTATTTTAAAATAATCTGTGCTGTGGCCGTGTTTGTTCACCTTTCCAGTTTTGTTCTCTGCCTTAACAGCTCATAATTATTCAGAGTGCAATTGGCTCTCTTTGGTTTCAGGGGAGCAACTTGTTCAACACTCATGGATTGTTACCAGTTGTTCTCTAGGATGAAATTATGCTTTAAGTTGGATTCCTGCATTGAGTAGTGGGTTCAACTCGATGGTCTTATAGGCCCCTTCCAACTCTACAGTTCTGTGATTTTATGAAATGCCTTCATTATTTATTTATTTATTTTGTTTTATTGTACTTGTATACCGCCCCATAGCTGAAGCTCTCTGGGCGGTTTACAGTAACTAAAAACATTAAAACAAATACAATTTCATACAGATCTTATAAAAACAATTTAAAACACAATTTAAAAATTTAAACAGTATAAAACACATTAACAAACTTTTGGAAGATGAACACTTGGCTCAAGTTTTTACCTGGAGATTTCTAGACTAATCAAGTATTGACTTTAAAATGTAATGTGAGAACCAGACTGCAAGCATTTTTATAAGTCTCTCAAGCCTGTGAGCCCTGGAGGTATCACCAACTGTTCCAGATTCTCAAGGATGTCCCTGATGTGAACCTATTCCCTTTATTAAAAAGCTACCCTTTGATTTGTCATTGTCCAGTTTTGGAGGCACTTTGAAAATCTTGGTATACACAGCTCATCCCTTGAAGGCAGATATACAATATTCTTGTTACTGCATTCATTAAGTTTTGAAACATCATCAAATTTTACTTTATTTGATTATTTTATTGGCCTGCCTTCATCCAGTTAGGATCTCAGGGCTTCACAATACAGTAATAAAACAATAAAAATACTGTCCTTAAACCATTAACCACTAAACATTAGATAAAACCAGGGACTTACACTTCTTTGTGTCCGTGCAGCCAATCCCAAAAACAGAACACCTGGCCCAATGAAAACCTCAATATAACCCAAAGGCCTGGGTGAATAGATTTGTCTTGAGTTGTTGTTGGAAGCTCAATAATGAGGCTGTTGCATCTTCGAAGAGAGAGTGTCTATAAATGAGGTGCCACAACAGAGAAGACCCTATCTTGAATCACTGAATGATGGACCGCACCCATTGTGGGACCAATAGAAAAACATCCCCTGCAGATGTCCAATAACTGGGGTGACAGGGAAAAGCATGAAGTACGTTGGATTTTGTAAAGCTAACTTTCTGTATAAAGGGCACAGTTTTACAGCTTGTGTGCCTGGGATTGTATCAAATACTATTTATGGCTGTCATCATTCACCACTGTCCATGCCAGATGGAATTGTCTGTGGGGTAGCACTTGAAAAATATAGAATTGCATATTTCCCAAAGACTTTCCAGTTGAGTCCTGTTACAAGTTGCCACCCTCAATGCTTCTGTTGCTAATCAATCTTTGTATGCCTCCCCCTGGGGTCCTTACTGTTCTTTACAGTTACACCCATATCATTAAACCAGCCTTGTTCTTAATTATTTCAAATGTTCACTACTTTCACAGAGGAGATATAAATACATTAGGTGGAGGTCACACCATCCTTAACTTGCTTGGAATTATGCTACTATTGTCTCTAAAATCAAGACTGAGCTTATTAAGTAAGGAGATTTCCTTCCCACTCTCATGAGCATGCTAAACTCATTAAAATTGAGGTCATTCATATAAATTCTTTAATTTGCTCAATTTTTTATAAAACCAAAAAATCTGCTTATGAACCTCCTAGATTAGTTGCCTCTCCAAATACTAAAGCACGACTCCTTTGATACGACTGGATGCCCTTCAGTTTGAGTTCTGTTATATGAATGTATACTCTGCCTTTCTAATGCGTATGTATTATATTCAAGGCTGCTTACAATAATAAAAAATACAATAATGCAGCATCACAATAAAAACATGACTGACATACATGGCAATCGCAGTGGTAATTTTGCAGTTATTCCAGTCCAGAAATATTCTGTTTGTTGCAGTACATCAACGGTGGAGAACTTGTGGTCTTCAATTGTTGTGCTTTAGCTCTCATCAGCCCCAGCCAACATGGACAGTGGTCAGTGAGGATGACAGTTGCAGTTGAACAACATTTTGAGAGCCACTGGGTTTGATTCCCACAGGACATCATTACATTCCACATTCTCTGATGTTCTCATTATCAGCAGAAAAAAGGGTACAACACCGTCCCTTCATTCCAGGGTGCCCTCCAAATGATGTTGGCCAATAAATTCTATCATTCCTGAACTTGCTGGCTGGGCCTGTAATTGAGCAACGTATCTGGAGAGCACCATGTTGGCTACCCCTAATTTAAATACATTGGAACATACTTTGGCAAGTCTAGGATTTTATGGTATTCATATGGAGCAGTTACTATTTTAAGATATTTTCCTGTCACAATTAACCAGTATTATATATAACAAAAGAAACTGTTTAAATGTTAAAATGGAGGAAATGGACTGAGGAATAAGATTTGTTTTGTTAAGAATAGAGGAAGAGAACAGATCTGCAGTTTAGTTTTCTATTGATAAACCTTATATCTGTATTATACAGATTATTCTTGGTAATAAGATCAACATTTTCCCCTTTTGAACTTTTTGCAGTAATCATATGGACCAGTTGTATTTCAGGACAAGGGTGGAATAATTCTTCATTGTGATGCCTATTTTTCATGCTTAATGTTGTAATGATACATGGCACTGGATCTTTGGAGAGCTTCTCATATATGCTGGAATGGTAGCCAGAACATAACTTTATAGGTTAGTTAGTTGAACTATTGTGATAGATATACTGGATAGGGTGTTGGACTTGACTTGGCAAGATTTTGGCTAAAACCTGCATTCTGTCATAATGCTCACTGGATGACACTTTGGACCAGTCTCTCTCTCAGCCTAAAGTAGGATTGTCATAAGGATAATAAAAGAAATCCAAGTAGATAGCCCCCAGATTATTGACAAAGTGTGGGATTACAAATGTGATCAACCTTAGCAACAGGTCCTAATCTATATAGTGAAAAAAGCAATGATGTGCACTTATAAAAGGTGTTTCGGTTTACCTCCTCATCCCCCCTCCCCTGCTATGGGATTCAACATTAAAAGGGTAATTGGGAAGATATCCTTTGTGGGGAGTCCCTCCAGTGACATTGGTGGCCTTTGTTTTCTGGTTTGAGAAGACCGTAGTTTGCCATGAAGTCTAAATTGGGCAAACAATCTTGCCTCCAAATTGTGGTTTCCAATTCTGATTTGCCTCCAAAGAATGGTTTGCCTGAGTCAGGCTTCCTTGCAAATGACGGCTGCTATGAATCGGGAAGAAAAGAAGGGAAATGGAATGGAGGAAGGAAGGAGGGGGTGTACAAGACTGAAGTATGTTACTGATAGCCAAAGCGTGTTTCGCCATGATATCTGAATGCCAAGGAGTAACCATGGCAACAAAGGAACTAAACAGATTTACCCCATGACCTTTCATAATGTCTTTTTATTTTTGTTTTTGAAACCATTTTTTTAGGATATGTGTGTTTTAATAATAGTAAAGTGTATATGTGTATTTTTCTTTACCCTTGCTTCTTTAAAAGGTAGCAGAATCCTTGATTATATGCTCTGGTGGTCACAATTAAATTGTGTGTGAAAGTCAGGTCTCCATTAAATCAGTTACTTGCCCAAAGCCATTTGGGGAATAACAAGTGCACATTTTTGCACATGTAACAACAAACTCAGCTTGTGTTTGAAAACACATTGGATGAGGAAGAACATTTTGAAGAGCATACTACATTTGCCATGTTCTCATTTTGTGCTTTTAGCTGTGTAACTCAAAATGAAAAAAGTAAAGGGGCCAGAGCCTGAATCAAGCTCCCTGGGAAAGTCCAATGCAGTAGTCACTGAACTAAATTGGGATTAGAAAAAAATTAAATAACAAACATAACTATTATGTTAAGAGGAAATTGTACATCAAGAGAACTAGGTATCCAACATGAATGGATGGTCAGTTGAAATGATTACAAATTATAATTTGATTGCTACATATAATCAGGTAGAATGCTTTTAAACACAGCTTAGGCCCATCATCAGTGACCCAGTCATGGTTCTTTCTGGAACATTTGCAGACTGATCTATGTTTGGATTATGTGTATTTTATAGGGAGTACCTTTAAAAAAGGAAAGGAAAAAAGCACCCGTACAAGCTCAGAAATACTTTGGGGAAATAAGAAATAATTTTAAACCAAAATGAAATATTTATTTATTTATTTATATCCTGCCCTTCCTCCCAGAACGAGCCCATTAATATTAATGAATAACATGGTCTCTACTTGTATGTGACTTGCAGCACCTTATTCTTTACATGAATAAATCAAGGTCAGCATCCTGGCAGAAAAAGTAGTATTCAAAAGGTATTTTTAGCGAGTATTACAATTCAAAGTGTTGTGTGCAGTCAGTCAGAACCAAAGCGTTAAAAGAGGAAATACAATTGAGAGTCTTCCCTCTCTACCCCTCCCCGTTTGTATTCCTGCCTTTTGTGTTCCCGTGATTATGAAGTGTATTGTATTAAAGCCCTGGCAATTTACCTGCCTGTGTCACATAAGTAATTATTGATCAGCAGACACAAAGTAAGCCATTTTTATTCTGTTTTTAAAAGTGGTGTGGATGGGGGGACACATTTATTGTAATTATGTGTATTTACAGACAGTGTCAGAACCTGGGAGGAAAAATAGTATCCTGCTTGCAAAATGCATCTTTCCCATATCCTTGTGCATAAATGAAAAAGGCACATTATTTGAGTCAGTTCAAGGGATTGCACCACCACTGTTTCTTTGTGTAACCTGAAATATATTTTGTATCTAACAGACACTAATCTAATTAAGTCTGCCTAACACCTGCGCTGTCTTAAAAACATTACAAACTGCAGACTTCATGCTCCAGCATAATGCCTTCTTTTCCCCTCTCCCCTTTTGCTGCACATCCAGCCTGGAAAACTTCAGACTTGTTCATTATTGTCTGACTTTCTAGTTGGTGCTCATATATTCTGGCTTTTGGTTTTTGCTAACGGACCAACCTTGGGTTGTATTTAGCTGTGTCCTACTCAGAGCAGACCCACTGAAATTAATGAACCTAAGTTAGTCATGCCTATTAACTTCAATGGGTTTACTCTGGGTAGGACTATCATTGAATACTACTCCTTGCCTTCAATGGTGTTCATTTTCCCTCCCCTAACACCCTCTTGTGAATAATTTGTGATGTGATAAACCCCATAGGATCTTGATATTTCACATTCCATATTGGATAAGTGTTAATTACATATACACCCATCATATTAATGGTCAGGAATGATGTGAGTTGCGTTCCAAAAATATGTGAAGGGCACCAGGTCGGCTATTACACATATTCTGATTCTCTTATGAGGGGCTAAGGGACTTTTTTTCTATTGAGGACTGCATTTCCTCAAGAGTAGTCTATTGGAGACCATGTACCAGTAGAGGCCCAGGCACTACTTTCTGTTCCAGTCCCTTCTGTCTCCCCTCTCATTTTCCCCTCCCTTGCCACCTGTATGAAATTAGGCTGAGCTGCAAAGTGCCCTTTTTCCTCCCCTACCCCATGCCATCTCTGAACAGCAAATGTGTTCATTCTATTTACAAAACCACCCAATATACCACAGTTACTGGTGGAACCTCCAGAAGGGCCTCCCCTGCAAATCTCAGGGCCCAGGTCAGTTGATATAGGAAGAGGCACTTGTGATGTCCCTATAGTTTGATAACTGTAAATATGGTAAGTGCGGGTTTATTAAACGATATATGGTAAGTGACTGAGTGAGAGGGGTGAGTACATGGGCTAGAATGCTGGAGAATGTTGGATGATGATTGGCTGAGTGTTTGAATGGCTGAAGGTATAAATGAGAGGATGACAATTGATTAAGGGGGAGTTGTTGGAGAGAGGGAGTGGAGTTGGGTTCTGGGGAGAGGAGAGTTGTTGAGAGGAGTGATTGGCAGAGTTCTGAGGGAGGTTTGGATTATATTTGGCTGGTATTTAGACAGAATATATATGACTGGAAACATAAAAAGTGACGCTAAATGAAACCATACGCTAGTTAAACATTCCTAAAGTAATCTTTTTATTTCCTGGCGTTATCAAATAAATACCGTATATTCCGGTGTATAAGACGACTGGGCGTATAAGACGACCCCCAACTTTTCCAGTTAAAATATAGAGTTTGGGATATACTCGCCGTATAAGACCACCCCTGCTTATGACATGCAAGCGATGTACCTTACCGGCGATTGGCTGGTTGTTGTATACAAAGCCTATCGTGCGAAGGCAAGAATGTCTTTGAAGTCAAGACTAGGGGCGTCAGGCCCCTCCCACTCTCCAGTTCATTCTTGCCTTCGTACGAACAAGATTGAGATCCTATAGCGTAGCTTAGCTAAGTCTCTGTGTGTATTTTGTGTGTATTTGTCTGACAGGGTGTGGAGGATTTGTTACTTGTGCGTTTACCAAGTTTTTTCCCTTCCCTCTGTCTTGTTTCTAACGTTGTTGTTATTCCTGGGGAACTCCCTTGGGGGGGGATTCTTCCTGACCCGGGTCGCTAATTTTTCCTGTTTTTCATCTAACGGCCATCAGAGAGACCGCGGCTGCGGTTCTCTATTCCCAGCGGGAGCTTGCGGCTGCAGCTCCCACCGTAGCTCCCACCGTTACCCCCCGTTTGCCCAAGTTCTCCCCGGGAGCCTTTTGTGGCTTCTTCCTCCTGTATCTGGCCGTTTCGAGTCAATTCGTCTCAGGCTCTGCCTAGGCTTCCCTCCTCACGGCAGTAACGCCGTTTTGAGTCAATTTCATCTCAGGCTCTGCCGAGGCTTCCCTCCTTACGGCAGTAACTTCTTGAGCCTCACTGCATTGCCTTCCTCGCCGCGACGGTCTCTCTGGACGGCGGCTGCGACTGCTTCCACTCCCGCTGCAGCTTTTTTTTTTACTTAATTTTCCCGCTCTTTTTCAGCACCCGGCGTATAAGACGACCCCCGACTTTTGAGAAGATTTTCCTGGGTTAAAAAGTCGTATTATACGCCGGAATATACGGTACTTTTATTGGTTTACCAAAAGCCTGATCCTTGGCTGGGGATACACAGACCAGAAGGGAGGGCAGGGTAATTACCAAGGCTGGAGGGAAACAGTATCAAATAAATGGTGGCAGCGGTGAAGGGAGATACTGTAACATCATCAAGTATCCAGAGCAACCCAGGATTGTATGCTTTATAGACAAAGATACAAGGGGGTTGTGGATGGCAAGGGCACCCAGACACAAAGTAACAATAAGCCATAGGGAGACTAAGGCGAAGTCTCTAGCAGTATTGTTTACAGGGAGTGGCTGGTGGTGCTGCCTAGCAGTGGGATCTTGTGAGATCTGTGCTAGAGTGTGTGAGAGAACAAATAAAAACCGAGATCCTGACAGGTGGTGGCCCTGGTGGGAGTATCTCAGGTAGAGCCAGTTGTGGGATCGTCACAGCACTCTTTCAAGCATTTGGGCTGCAAGCTGTTTAGGGCTTTGTATATCAGTGGCAACACCTTGACTTGGATGGTAGCATAAAGACAATCAGTACAACTCTTGTAAAACCAGATGTATATGATTATGCTCAGCCACAGTGCTTGGTGCTCTCAGCTCCATCTAAAACAGATTGTCTACCTCCTTCCACGACACAGGAACGGCCTACCCACAGTGCTTCTATCTTATCAGAATTGTCTCCGTTTAAAGTAAAAACACTTTAAAGCATCATAAAAACAGACCTTAGAATCCATTAAAACAAAACAACTTTAAAAACATTATTTAAAAAAGCTTTAAAAACATCTTAAATAAAAAGTGTTAAAAAACATATTGCTTAGAAAAAAACACATTGAAAATCTAGCGGCTCTTTGCATTGTTCAGTCTTCCTGTTTCTCCTTTCTTCCCCCTCCCACTTTTCCAGCAGCCTTCATCAGTCACCTCTTCCCATTGTGAAGAGCTAGGAGCTGCAGGCTTATCCAGCTACTCAGATGACAGGACCCTGTCCTGTAGAGATGAATGTATCTAGCGCTACCTGACCCCAGTGAAGCACACTTCAGAGTTGGGGGGCTATTTTCTTCATGGCTATTGCAGATTCCTTACAGAGCAGCAAGAGCAATAACTAGTAAAGATTAAGTAGAGTAAAGGTTTGCAAACTGTGCTCTGCAGACCACTAGTACTCTACGAGCTTCATTCAGGTGATACATGGTGTGTCTGTAAAAAATACAATTAAAAATCACACCGCATCTAGCACAGTGCATTACAGTTGCTTTAATGGGTAGAACAATCTTTAACTGATCTGCCAAGGCCCTCAGCAATTTCAAGTGGTCCGTGGCGGGAGGGGGGGGGAGTTGGGGAACCACTGAGGTAGAGGATATAGCACATAACGGCACTGTAGAGGCAATAGTAATCGCTGCCTTAATTTTTATTTAAATCTCACTATGTTTGTCTTAATTTTATCCTGTTGTCAACCACGTTAGAAATCTATGATCAGGCAGAAAACTGGTGTACAAATATTTTAAACATAGTTTTGGTGCTGCAGATACATGCAGCAAAGGTGTGAGATATTTATCTTGCCGATCACAACCGGCACATTCTACGTTTTGGTACAGGCCATAGATGTGATTTATCTTACTCCAGCAGAAGCCACTGACATTTCTGCTGTAATACTGAGAGAAGAAAAATAAACCACTTTTTGTTGTCTTAAGAGTGTAATTCAGGCCTATAAATCCAGCTGTTGCATTTAAAAATAGCTGGAGCTGTCCTTGGCAATAAAAAGGTTTTTTGCATGTTGTTATAGCAACTGAAAAAACACACAGAACTTCAAGATAAGGAATATTGTGTGCTTTTCATTTAAAGGAACCTCAGTTCTTTACATAGCCAAGTTTGGCTGTTAATTGTTTGCTGCAAGCAAAGGCCAAATCAAATCAGATCTTTGTCTGGTTTTGGTTTATTTTATTTACCACCTTTTCCTGCAGAGTACAGTAGGGTTTATAAGTTTGCAACACTTAAATAGACCTGGCTAAACAGTGATTTTACAGAGAGAACCTGCAAGGTGCATTTCTACAGCATACCAACTGTGCCTGGGGTGTATTGTTATTTTGACTAAAGTTGATCTGTTGGAGGCTGGTTGATGGATGGCCTGGCCTTAAAGAAGTTGGAATGGAAAGTCCAGCTGTGTGATTCCCTGCTGTGTAGAAATAGCATGGCAATGCCCTCTGTGGCAGTCCTCTGTACCATCTATAGACTGGTCCTGACTATCTAGAGGAGTTCACACCCCCAGTAGCGATGCAGCGTGAGTACAGTGACAACAGCTGTCCCTTCCTTCACCAGATTAATTTCTTATCCATCCATGAATAATATGGGGAAAATAAATAATACGCTAAAAATAGCGGTATTATTAGTAGTGCTGTGATAATTATTTGTCAGGGATTCTTAACCTGTGGTCCATGAACCCCTAGGGGGGCATGGATGGGTTTCAGGGGGTCTATGAACTGGACACATACACACAAAAATCAATTTCCAATGAAGTAAAATAAATTGTATGCAAAATGTGTGTATGTGTTTATGAGCATTTTTCTGGGGAAGGGGTCCATAGCTTTCATCAGATTCTCAAAGGAGTCTGTGACTCAAAAAAGGCTAAGCACCACTGATTTAAGTAGTCTGTAGAATACAGTCCTGATTTGATAGGAAAAAAAGGTTTGATAGTGACTAAAGTAGTTTGTTTTCATTGTGGAAAATGAAATGACTATGTTTGAAAGGCAGAGGGTCATATCTCCCTCTCTGATGTCGAAGGGGTAGAGTAAAGCCATCCTAAGGCTCCTGGGATGCCTTCCCAAGAACCAAAGAATTACAGCCTATCTGAATGTTCATATAAAGATTATTTAATATTATTTATGAGAAACGTAGTATTTAGAATTTTTTAAAAAAATCCATTAAAATTGCTGGGTTTTATCCAACCTGTTAAAAATAATCAGGCAACTCTAAACAAGGTAGCGTGGTCTCATTGTGCCAATAGAACATTAAATGTGAAATCTTTTTGATAAATTCCTATTTTACAATAGCCGATGGTTGCTACATTGAATTGGAAGTGCAATCAAATTTATTTATTTATTTAGACCTTTTATATACCTCTTATATTTAAATAAAGCTCTAAGTGGTGTACAAGTGAAAACATCAACAACAACAAAATCAATATAATGCAATTAACTGAACAAAACATCCTCTTTAGTATCAACATAATATAAACATTGCATATATAATTAAGTACAAGAAATAACCCCCCACCCCCCATACTATACATAATAGACTAAACAGAATATTTCAGAAGTTTCAGGGGGGGGAGTTAAAACAAGCTTGTTTTTAAACATAATAGATTAAACAAATCAGCTCATTTCTTAATCACGGTATAATAAAAAGCAAAACAAAACAGCTGGCCCCCTTTATAACAGAATTTTGTCTAACTACAGTTGAAAAAAACCCCATTTAGTTTACTCAAATACATCCTTACAAGATCAGCACATTCGTATTTATACATATCAACCAGGGCTGTGGAGTTGGTATGTCAAACCTTCGACTCTGACTCCTCTATTTTTCTACTGTCTGACTCCGACTCCTTCATAAATGGCAAATGTATATTAATTTTTCTACTATCTGACTCCGACTCTGACTCCTTCATAAATGGCAAATGTATATTAATGTATTAATATACAGAGGCAGTATGTTTCTGAAAACCAGTTGCCAGAAGCCTCAGGAGGGGAGAGTGTTCTTGCACTCGGGTCCTGCTTGCGGGCTTCCCCCAGGCACCTGGTTGGCCACTGTGAGAACAGGATGCTGGACTAGATGGGCATAAATACTGCAGCATTTTTTAAAACTTCTGTTCAAAAATTATTTGAAAGATAAAATGTATAATATGCCATTTTTGCAAGTAATTAAAAAACTCTGCATGTACACTTTTATGCCTATCAAGATCCTGTTGTGATCTTCTGTTATAGTGCAATCCCATGCCTGTTACTCAGAAGCAAGTCCCAATCCTGTACAGTACAGAGAAAGTACTCTTTATGCTGCTGAAAGCTATATATCTACTGAATTCCTCATGTGAGACAAGCAGGAAAAGGAAACTGTGAGTTTAGTGATTGCCTGGGGTCAACAAATCTTGTCAGTCACAACCCTGACTTCACTTATTGGCTAAAACCCTGAAAGGGCAGGGATTAGAGCAGCCGATAGTGACAGAAGTTGTGGGTGGCGGCGGCTGACATTTTGGTTTATCTTTTGAACCAGACCACCTAGAAACTTAATTTTTTAAAATAATGAAACCTAAGAGTCCAAAGATTAAGGTGAGTCACCCAAAGATCCAGAGAGGACCCCAAAAAACCAGAGTCTCCGGGTGAAAACCAGACACCTGGCAATTCTAAGAAGCATTGTGAGCAGAAGCAGGGGGAGAAATGCGAATGGAGGATGAAGCTTTTATGCAAACCTTTTTGAGCTGGATTGAATGTATTTACATAATTCCTGTTGCATAAATTACAATAGGGAGGTGAATCATTTTGTACAAACGAGGTATATTACAAATGAGTGAGTGAATGTTTGGTGAAAAGTCTGAGTAGATTTGGGGTGTGAGGCACCAAAACATCTGTTGTGAGCGCCGTCCGTGGGAAGAGTAAAAACCTGTGGGTAGCAAATTGCAGAAGGATCTTGTGAAGGAAATTTGAATTACTTGAAAGCAATTTCACTGGAGAGCATACAGAGAAAGACATTTTCCGATCCGTTCAGGCCTTCAATTAGAACACAAATGGATGAGGATTTATACTACTATTTTACAGTATTGCAGCAAAGTACAGGATCTGTTCTTTAGACCTTTAGCTCAGAATTGCTTTCTTGAGAAATATGTGGTGGAGAATCATCTGTAAAAATCATTGAAATAATTGCCTTCTTTTTGAGAAAAACCTTGAGTCAAGAACTAGAAAATGTCCTAATTTTGTTCAGGGTAGACTTTTGGGACCAATTTCCCTGATGTAGGCAGACCTTTAAAGGACCTTATGCAGGTAGTCTCTGAATTGAATAAAAGCTTGCCTTCTCTGTGGTCTCTTCACAGCTAGTAGTAATTAGAAATGAAAAGGAAAATTAATTATTGTACCTTTCAACCAAAGCTTTTGTTTTATTTTCTCTTTACAGCAAATGTGGGTGAATTGCAAGGTCTCTCTGCATAGAATCCATTTTAATTATACTCAAGGTTGGTAGCTGTTATTATACAGGCCTTTAAACCACAAAGTAGAGTAGTCAAGTTATTTCAAAATGTTTGTTTGATGACATGCATGACAAATAACCAAATACAGAAGGAAGACTTTTCCTGTTTTCTTCACAATCTATTCCCTCTCCTGTGTGATTTGAGATCATTGGAAGAAATGTTGCTCCAGATGCCACCGTTGTCTGAAGTGAGGTTATTTGTGACCAGAAACAAGGCTTCTCCTCTTTTTGGTAGTGGTGCCTGGTCTTGTTTGTTTGTTTATTATTCATATCCTGCCTTTCCTCCAAGGAGCTCAAGGTGACGTACGTGTTTCTCTCCCCTCTCCAGTTTATCTTCACAATAACCCTGTGAGGTGGGCTAGGCCAAGAGGCAGTGACTGGCCCAAGGTCACCCAGTGAATTTCATGTCTGAGTAGGGATTTTGGTGCTCTCTCTCTTGTGAGGGTCACCAGAGGCATTCTTTGAGGCCTTTCGATATTCAGTTAATGCGTATGGTAAAAATAAAGTATGGAGGATTCATTTTACATTACATCACTATGCTTTTCTGTTATTTTGTGCTAGATTTTGAAGAAAATGAGTCAGACTTCAGCTTACAACTGGCTCCCATAAAGGGCTGGGATCTGTGCATTTCACCTGCCCACAAACCTTTAGCCCTACTGTAGTCACAGTCAGAAAACCATGGAAATTATTAGATGTACATTTAACCTTTTGACCCATGCAGATTTGCTACTCTGAAAATACTCAAAAGTGAAAATTGGCAGCAAAATTATTTTACAGGAGAAGTGGGCAAGTAAAGGACTAAGGTTTATTAAGCAAAAAATAATGCTTAGTTTGCATTGACGATCAGTCAGATCCTACCAGTGCAGAATCTCTAGTAATGATAGACATACTGGACAGAAGTGCACCACAAGCCAATCTGGTTAATCTGTTTTGATTTTGCCCTCAAATTTCTGAAGACTAGCATAAAGTAAAAAAAAAATTAAATATAATTAAATAAATAAAGTAAAAAGATATATTAACTGGAGAGCCTGGCTGGGAGTCCAGAGTCTCAAATCCCAGCTCGTGTCTCCTGGGTGCCAAGGGCCAGCTAAAGGTCACCCCACAGCGAATGGCTCAGGGGTTACGTGCCCTGCCACCTGTGCAGCCGTGGGCCAGCTGCAGAGTCCCAAGGAGCCCAGTTGCCCCACAGCTGGCAGTTGCGGACAAGGAAGGGGCTGGCTGTGGCAAGCTGAGCAGGCCCTAGCCAGCTGGGGAGGACTAGCCTCAGAGGGAGGCAAGGGGAAAACCCCTCTGAATACCGTTTACCATGAAATCCCTATTCATAGGGTCGCCATAAGTCAGGATCAACTTGAAGGCTGTACATTTCCATTTTCTGTCAACTTATATACATTTTTCTTTCAACCATGTAATTTTAGGCTGTATTTCTACAGTTTGGGTCTTCTTAAAATATGAGCACCTTCATTTAAAGTTTACATATAGGTTACAACACTGGAATTCTTGGGAAGTGCCAATAGACAGAAGACACACTGGATATAAAAATAAGAGAAAAATAATGCAAATGTGAAATGTCAGATAACTATAATCAGGTTTGGAAAAAATGTCTGGACTTCAGCCACTGTGGTGCAGCCTTAGACTGTGATCCTGGATTAGCCACAAACTAGCCTGGGTTTGGATTATTATTTAAGGCTTCACAAACCTTTTATGAAGCTATGAATGAGCCCTAGAATGAGCACTCCTTCCTTATAACGCCCTTTCCTCCTTCTGTCATGTGCCAGCTTTGATGTGAAGATCCTGACTTATGTTAAACTAGTTAAACTCCCTGACAAGTTTCCGCCGGACATTGAAGACCTGGCTGTTCAGGCAGGCCTATGGGATTTCTGGGGTGGGTTAGTCTTTTAATTGCTGTTATTAATTGGGGTTTAGATTAATTATTGATTACGGTTCTTCTTGGTTTTATATGTATTTTATGGTATTATGTACGTCGCCTAGAGTGGCCGTTCACTCGGCCAGATAGGCGACTCAAAAATAAAATTTATTATTATTATTATTATTATAGAGTTCAGGAAACTAACATCAAGGCACATTCGCAACTATTCTGAAAGATTGCCTCAACCCTTATTATTACTGTTAAATTTATATCCCATCCTTTCTCCCAGATGGACTGCCTTCAAGTCAATCCTGATTTATGGCGACCCTATGAATAGGGTTTTCATGGTAAGCGGTATTCAGAGGTGGCTTACCATTGCCTTCCTCTGAGGCTGAGAGGCAGTGGCTGGCCCAAGGTCACTCAGTGAGCTTCATGGCTGTGTGGGGATTCGAACCCTGGTCTCCCAGGTCCTAGTCCAACACTCCTCCCAGAAGGAGCCCTTATATTCTGATCATTGCCAACACATAGGCATGAGTTGGTTTTTGTCTGAATACACATCTGTTAAAGTTTCCTCCATGAGCAAAGCAGTGTGTGAAGTATCCACAACCTCTCTATGTGCTAAACCTGAGAGAATCCTATCTGATTGGATGCTGGCTTTCCCCCGACTTTTTCCATCACTACTCACACCCAAACTTGGGACAGAGCAGAAATTGGCTAATTTTGAACATGCTGTGGCTTTCTGATTCATGGCATGGGGGAAATTTGCTGGATCTCCCTCAGAAAGGAACCCAAGCCTTTGGCATGATGAAGTATGCTTCACTCATACAGAGATTTAATGTAACCCAGTTGATCTGGTGGTTTTTTTTTTGGTGGTGGTGTGGCAAGTCTTATAATTCATCTGAGAGTATATTTTGCTAACCTTTGAGGATTACTGCATTTGCCTGTGGGATAACTGAAGTTCTTCGGAGTATCTTCAGTGAGGTTTATCTCTGTCAGCTAGCAGGTTCTCATGTGGAGATGGCCGTGCTGGTTGTGTGTGCATATATGAGCACATATTATTATTTTGTTTTATTAAATGTGTATTCTGCCTTTTATCCATCAGGCAGAATATCAAAGCAGAGACTAATTGCAATACTATGCAACCTTATCTAAGACTAAACCCCAATGGGCATAGCGAAGCTTACTTCTGAGTAAACAAGGATAAGGGTGTACTGAATTATAGTGTCATCACCACTTCTCATTTTCTTGACTTGTATATAAGTCCTTAAGTGAAAAGTTAATGTTCCACTGTAGCAGTTGAGGTCTTCTAGATGAAAATTAATTATAGGAGCACATCGCTGCTTAATAAAAAAACAATTAAATACTCATTGTTAGTTGGGCATTGCCATGATGAAGTAGATCAAGTAAGATTTAACAGAGTATTTAAATAAATTGCTGTTATAAATTGCTTTCATTTCATGCAGATTTACAAAGTAGATTGGGGTTGGATGTCACTATGACTTGTAGTGGGTTGACTTTTCTCAGTGCAGCAAAAGAAAAATATACTTAGTCTTCCATTTGGAAGGGATTTTCAAAGAAAGCAACCTTGGAAGGGTCCTTTAATTAGCCTGAACAAAATTGTCTTGAAGAAACATACAGTTGCCTCTTCTGTTGAGAATTTTATAATTTCAACTAAAAACATAACTGTGTTGATGGAGTATATGCTCATGGGAAGGACCGTAATAGATTTTCTCAATCTCTGTAGGATTCTAATTGCGCATCGATAAGTCTTTTTTTTAAAGTTAGAGGATTATAATAATTTAACAGGAAATACGTTTCTTCCTTTATTGCCATACAAACAGAAAGATATTTTTCTTTTCTTAATAAAAAGAAAATCCATTAATTTTACTATGGCAAATAAAATGCCTGTTAAACTATACAGAACTAATAAAGTTGAGCTAAATGAAGCACCCAAACGATTTCCAGGGTTTAATTATCTTACTTTCCTCCAGTTCTTTTCATATTCTTTTGTCACTGCCACACCAATTTTGTGTTCTGTTCCCTAATTCTTAACCCAACTGTAACTTTCCCACAAATAAACTTGTGCATCAGTCTTTTGTGCTGGGGGGGAGGTGGGGGGGGTTCTCCATAAGTACTTTCTCTGTCTAACATTGTAGCCTTGGGGGCATCTGTGGAGCTTATTGAAGCCTGTCAGGCAAAGCTGACATTACTGGGTTCTGCTAATCTTTATAAAGTAGCTCTTTTGTGCTCGTAGATGTAACTCCTTCTGGAAAAGGCAATCTCTCCCAGCAGGGAGTCTGAGGAAGCAACTTGCAAGATCATCAGTTAGCAGCATCACAGGCTTTTGGTTATAATGGCATGTCACCCCCTCAGACGATCCAGTGTTCGGTATATGCACAGTGGGGTGGAGTGACTGCAGATTGATAAGAAGGATGGCACATGATGTGTCTTTTTTGTCTGTGGACTGCTACTTACAGAATGAATTTTCTATGCAGCATATCACCCCTGTGCTTTATCGACTCCACTGGCTGGTTTCTGGGCCCAATTGAAAGTGCTGGTTCTGACCTTTAAAGCCCTAAATGGCCTTGGACCAATGTGCCTGAGGGGCCACTTACGCCCACCTGCCTGTGATTTAAGATTGGTTGCCTCTGGTCTCCTCTGCGTGCCTGGAATGAAAGATGTCAGACTGGCAGACATGCGGGAGAGAGTCTTTTCAGACGTGGCTCCCAAGCTCTGGAATACCCTGTCCCAAAAGCCCCCTCTGCTACCGTCCTGATGGTTTTCCGGAGACTTGTGAAAACCATCTTGTTCTGGAGAGCCTTTGGGAGGGGCTGAAGGTATTAGCCTGAAACTGATTTTATTCCCTCCCTTTTAGATTTTACCTCTTTAATCCCTTTTAATATCACTCCCCTATATTGCTTAATTTTATTTTATGTATTTTTATCTGTTTTAATGTTTTTGTGATTTTATTTGGCATGATTTTATTGTGAGCCTCCCTGAGTGCCCTATTGTAGGGTAGAAAGGCGGGATAGAAATATTTTAAATAAATAAAAATAAACACTGATATTATTTCATATAGAACATGTGTATATATGCTGTTTATACAGTGATAAGTGGTGAACACATGATTCTTTTGGGGTAGGGTGGGGAGCATGTGTATAAATAGCACAGTGCCTTTCTTTATGTGGTCTGAGGGGTATTGTAATGGATTTGGGTCATGAAATGCAGGATGAACTAAGTTGTTAATGTGAGAGGTGCTTTGTTTAAAAACTCCAGTTGTAGATTTCTCTTATGTGGGCAAGAAGACAAATGTGGGAGTGGTGCTTATTGCCACCTTTCATGGTAGGGACCGTAACAGTAGCATCCTAAACAAAACGGCAGGAAAAAGTACAGGCAGTAAAAGATACAACAGAAGACCTCAGCCAGTCTTTTATTTTCCTGTGTACTTTAAAAATTCAGGATCCCTCCCATGCTGAAATAGTCCCCTCCTTAATTTAGGCTGCTGCTGATGGTTTAGAAATTTTGAAGAAGTGAGCAATGCTTATCCTTTATCAGAGCATGCTCTGGATTTCCCCCCCACTATTAAGGCTGTTAAACTGTAGCAAACCTAATGTTTTATCTCTCATTTTCCTTTTGTTGGATTAAAGTCTCAGGCACTTAATTCCTCTGCCTTCCTGATGTATACTGCTATTCAGATTGTAGATCTTAGTGCCTGGTATGGCTCCTGCAAGCCATTTTGTAACTAACCACCCAGTCCCTGCGTTGTTCATTCTGCGCACAACCCTGAGTTTGAGTCAGTGACTATCTGGTAAGACCCAGCCACTTTAAGGTTTATGGAATTTCTTCAGTTTCCTCCTTTTTTTAAAAAAAAAGCACGAAAAAGTGAGTAACAAATGATGTCGTTTTTAAAAACCTTTAGAGGTTTAGCCCTGCTAGAGCAGAGATCGGAAAGAAATATATAACATGCTGATTGGAGACTCCTAAATTAAGCTTACGTCTTTTCATGATATAATGAATTGCCAGTGACTCATTTCTGCTTGGCTGCAAAATGCAAATGGAAAAATAGGAAAGTTCTGAACTCTCTCTTGGTAATGCAGTGCTAAATATCATAAAATTAATACCTAGACTGCCCTGTCACAGTTGCCTTTTGGGCAAGAAAATAATCATGCCACAATTTTTTAGCAGGGGAGTAAGTTGGCAGTGCTAGAAGAGTTGCCATTAATCAAATGGGCATTGTATCTCCAGCGTCATTTCTAAAGCTTCCAAGGGTCTGACACTGTCACAAACACCTGTTCTTTCTATTGATGCCCCCCCAAGGCATAATGAAATATCGACATATCCTGAAATGTTTAGACTTACCAAAAAATGGGTGTGTGTGTAAATGGTTTACGGTTAAAGAGAAGTAGGTTTTATAATTGTCTTGGCACTAATAAAATATAACACTGAAATGAGTCATTTTGAGAGAAATCTGGCATGGGGTGATTATGTAACCCAAAACTTGATAAGAAAGAACAGACTGAGCATCAGAAAACACAAAACAGCTTTGCTTAAAAGGGTGGCATCTTGTCAGAATCCTATTACGTCCGTTAGAGCTAAATCCTTACGATGTTAGCAACTTGTTTTAATTTCCCCTAACCTCCAAGGAATTTGCTGCTGCTGCGTCTGCATTTCCTTTGCTTTGACTTTGCTGCAGTTTATTAATTTAACTTGGATTGCTTTTTTTTTTTTTATAAAGCTTGCTTTCAAATAGCTATTGAATCTGTGTGATAATGCAATGGTCCCAGTTATGCCATTCAGGCATAACTCCATTTGACATCAGCAGGGTTGCATTGGGGGGCAGACTCTAATGTAAATGAGAACAGAATTGGTAATTATGCAAGATGTTTGATTCCGAACACTTTCTGCTTCTCTAGGAGTCTTGAGTCCTCGTCACCATTTCTTCTCAAATGAGATTATGGACACTGTTTTGTGCTTTCTGAGCTCTGCCTTTCTGGGTTTCCCATCAGTTCTGCTTTCCACTCTCTAGTACAGTCTGTTTCTTTGTCTAGCTGGCTTTCAGTATACTTGGCTGAATGCCCACACGATTGGAACAACCGCTTTTCTATCCCACCTGAGGCTCTAAACTATTCTTGGGTTTATAACAGCACCTGACATTTACTGGTGGTGTCAGACAGTAGGAAAACATAGAATCCTGAATTAACAGTGCATTATGAGTATTGAGGGTTAACGGAGAAGGTGTTCCAAGCAACAACATGGCAAACTCCAGAGGAGTGTGGAGGTAGATTAGCCCAGAAACTGAAATAATAAAAATTTAAAAACTTAATTCCAAGTTCATTTTGACTTTTTGGTGTACTTAATGGAAAACTACAGATTCAGAGTCATATCGTGGATAAAGTGGGGTCCTGTACCAAGGAGACCTGGGTCCAAACCTCCACTCAGCCATGAAGCTCACTGAGGGACCTTGGGCCAGCCACTGTCACACAGCCTAAGTAATCCTCACATGGTGGTGTGATAAGGAGGGAAAACAAATAGGCATGAACATAAGAACATAAGAAGAGCCTGCTGGATCAGGCCAGTGGCCCATCTAGTCCAGCATCCTGTTCTCACAGTGGCCAACCAGGTGCTTGGGGGAAGCCCGCAAGCAGGACCCGAGTACAAGAACGCTCTCCCCTCCTGAGGCTTCCGGCAACTGGTTTTCAGAAGCATGCTGCCTCTGACTAGGGTGGCACAGCACAGCCATCAGGGCTAGTAGCCATTGATAGCCCTGTCCTCCATGGAGGAAGGGCAGGATACAGACATGATACAGAAAGGGATCAGTCTTGCAGCAATGCGGTTTTAATGGGATACTTTTCCCCCTCTGATAGCTAAGATCCAAAATGTTTGTTTTTTAAAAATGGGTTTCAAGTAACTTTTGAGGCACAACAAACGAAAATTCTATTGTTAAGAGAAGGCTTTTAACAGCAGGCCCTTGGAGGGTGGGCCTTCCTCTCTGCCCATAGGGAGCTCAGCTGGGATGGCCTCCCAAGGGCCATAGGACTTTGATGACTGAAATGGGAATAACTTTAAGGCAGAAGTGAGAAATGTTAGATATACTGGCTGTGTTCATACATGACACTAAGCTATGGTTTGTTTCTCTAAATTTTGGGTTGTTTTTCAGCTGCTGTTGTCAAGCTATAAGGAACAAGATAAGTATTGGGGTAGGGTGGCCAAACAAACCATGGTTAAACAAGACTGTTGGGTTCAGACATAACACCAAGTCATAATTAAAACAAGCCATAACTTGTAATCCAGCAACAAACTATGTGTTCACATTATGTCCTGTTGACAGAAAGACCTGGGGGTGAAATCTTGTATGATTAAATATAATCTGCTTTGTAATCCTTAATGGTGAAACACCTGTTGCTTTAATGAGTTGTTGAGCAAGATTTGAAGAGTGGTAGAAATGGCAAAATTGATGGAATATGTTTGCCTGAGTGATGTCTATTCTCATTTTACTGAGTTTGTGAAATAAGTACTGTATATAATCTAGATTTTGAGCCACAAAAAAGTGCTACTAAAGGTGGTAGAGTAAAAGCCAAACTGAAACAAAGAACCATAAGTTGGGATGGACCTGAGAGGTCATCTGGTTCAGGCTTCCCTACCTGGTACCCTTCAGATGATTTGGGCTATAACATCTGTTGGCCCCAGACAACAAGGCCAGGGCTCAGGGATGATGGGAGTGAGTTGGAGGGCATCAGGTTGGGGAAGGGTGATCTAGTCCAACTGCTGCTCTAGGCAGGATCAGTGGAATGCAGGATGCAGCTATAGCATCCTTGACAGATGGCTTCTTCTTAAGAAGCCTGTTCCGCTGATGAACATGCCTTATGAACGTGCCTTGTTATGGTGGATGGTGTTTAACATTCTTCTTTTCCCTTTCTAAGTCGCCTTTGCATCTGTACCTTTCTTTTTGTACCTCTCTCTCTCTCTCTCTCACACACACACACAGAGCAAAAGATTAATTAATTAATTAATTATTTGATTTATATCCTGCCTCCCAGCAGGAGTCCAGGGCAGCAAAAAGATGTTAATCATGGTCTCCTGTGTTATGTCTGCATTGACCCCTTTGAAACAGATATCTGATCCATGTGGTGCAACCTGGAAAGACTCCTGTGCAAACCTCATTCAAATGAGCAGGTGCCTCACAGAACTTCCTGGTGGTTTGTGCCCCGTGTTAGTTACTGGAAAGATGTGGTATTTGAATTTTCCACTTCATGTATCGAGGGGCAAGGCCTGTATGTGCAGGACCCCCCCCCTCCCGCTCCAATGAAAAAGCATTGCTGCTGATTTATAACGTTTCCAAGCCATCTCTCTGCAGCTTTAAGTGCAAAAGAAATCCACATTGTGTAACCCTCCTCTGCCAGACTTGTTTGAAATCCTCAGCCCATTCAGAATCAATTTGTATAACCTCTGTGCGCAAAAGATCTATATATAGAGGCAGTGCTGCAGGCAAGCTAAACGGTTCTGTGGGTCTGGGAGGCAGGGGCGGTGCATTCAGAAACAAAGCCTCATATTTCGTCTTCAGTTTGTGCTTTGTCATTCAGTGGCTGACGTCTTCTTTAATAGCTGAGCCTGCTGTCTGGATAACATTGGAATGCGGATTGTGATTAACGCAACTGACAGCAAGAGGTGGCTTGTGTGTAATTGTAGAGGCAATGTTTTTGTTTGTGTAGCAGCTGGCCAGTACATTGTTGCTTGGAGTTTGATTAACCCTTTTGCGTAGGAATCCCAGGCTCCCCCAAACCTTTTCTGAGATAGTCTGTGTGTTCAAAAACTTGTTTGTATAAAAGATGGCATACTAATGCAGTGGAAATGGATATTGGTGGAAATGCTGTGTCTGTTTTGGCATGGAATGTGTGCTAATGTCTCCGGTCTGCTGTCTTCTTAATAATCCAGAAATCCTGCATTGGCATAACTCATTAAGTGTCCACACAACACTAGAATCAATGTCATTTTCTGATATTTCAGTGATATGGCACTGGGTATGCCCTTTTATTTGTTGGCACATCAAGCCTAAGGCCCACTTCATGCACAGTGACTTTTCGATACAGAGTTTTATCTTCATGTGTATCGTAGTATGCATGTATGTAAGGAGAGGCAAGTGAGAGGCAGTGTCAGGTCTTTGGTAGGCAATAACAACAACCATAGCAGAACCCGCTTGTTGTCAAGGCCAGTGCAAGCTGCTGTACATCAGCAAGGCTCTAGCACTATAGTTTGGTCATAAATTGAATGTCTCTAGGTACAGAATAACCATGCCAGGCAAATAAAGCAGAGCACTATAGGAATATGAGGACAGAGCACACCTACCCATCCACTTTGTTGTGCTTTTGCTCTGCAAATAACAGCTTCCAGTTGAGAAGCAAGATGTTTGGGGTTGCGCGTCAATCTATTTTTGCTGTCTCTGTGGTCAAGTCTGACCTAGAAGCTTTTATTGGGTGATCAGGATAGCTTCTTTGTTTGCCAGCCTATTTACCCTTTAGTTTCCTCCCTTTTGAGAGTGAGTGTGACATAGTGGTTAGAGTGTTGGACTACGACCTGGGAGACCAGGGTTCGAATCCCCACACAGCCACGAAGCTCACTGGATGACCTTGGGCCAGTCACTGCCTCTCAGCCTCAGAGGAGGGCAATGGTAAACCCCCTCTGAATACCACTTGCCATGAAAACCCTATTCATAGGTCGCCATAAGTCGGGATCAACTTGAAGGCAGTCCATTTCCATTTTTCCTCCCTTTTGCCAGATTTTGTTGATGCAATATCATCGTTGCTTGTAATCTTAGGTCAGGAACTGCTGTAGGCAACTCCTGGAGGGAACGCCATCATGCATGAAAACCAAACAAATGTCTTTTAACGCAACTGCATAACTGGAACTAGCATATTTAAGGTTGTGCTTGTACATATGCAAATACTCGAGAGAAATATACCACTTGGTCCTTCCCCTATAAGATTAATCCTTATTTTTGGGGAGGGGGGAATTGTAAGACATGCCATGGCCCTTAGGATCTACCCACTGATTACTTTAAGGGGTTCAAGGTTGGCTTGTGTGAGGTTTCTGGATCTCTGTCCAGATACTAGCCAAACACAAACGTGCTTAGTTTCAGAGATGGAACTGTGTAAGATCCCTTCAGACCACTGTTATGTGCCCTTTAGCTGCTTCTAGCAATGTAGGTGGGGCTTTCCCCAGTTGTGGGGAAGCAGGAACATATTTAAAGCATTTGCCCCGGTTGTCTTTTAACACATTTTGCTGGTGACACACCTCTTTACCTTGGCCTTTGGCTCCTGAGCAGTATGTTTTCAGAACCCACCCTATTCTTGTGATGGAAATGTGTTTTGATTCTTTTTAATATTTCATTTTAGATTTTGTAACCCATCCTGGGACCTGTTGGTAAAGGGCAGAGTAATAACAATAACAACCATAACAATGTACACCATGGGTAGTCAACATAGCACTAATTACTTTCGCCATCGCAAGGATTTCATCTCCCACGTGCCCTCTAAATTTGTTCTATAGGCCCCCTCAACCCTCTGGAGCATGTTTTGGGAGAGTCCTGGTCCACTAGCACAATCCTTGCGCTGATGGGATGTGGTAGGTGAATACCACTCTTTGGTTCTCTTATGAGCCACATATGTAATTAAGTCTGGGTGCTCTAGAGATTTTTTCAAAGTTAGATTTGGAATTGTGCTTCTTATATCACCAGTGCTTCAAGAAAGAGATCTTAAGGCCTGGCGTCCTTCCAAAGCAGAGCTACTCAGCATTCCTTATGAGCACTACCTAACCCCCCTTCTTCAGTTTCTTTAGATTAACTACAACTGGCAACTATTATTTATTAAGAATGCCTGAAATAACTATGCGGCTCAATAGAACAGAATACATTTGGGATTCAAATGTGAAAGCAAGCAGTTAGAATATTTGGATCATATTATGAGAGGGCTTTTTTAAAAAAGCTTGGTAGAAAACTTGTGTGAGTAGGGCAGTAATCGAACAACACTGGGAAAGAAACACATAGACCATCTGGAGTTAGTCCAAATCTAATCCCATTGTTTCCATTAATGAGATTAAAAAAGTATACTTGCTCACAAGCACACACACTGGTGAATGCTGAATTATTCCTACCCCTCTTTCTCCAGATTTTCACAATTTCATTCTTGACTCAGACTGATACAATATTTATGATATTATGCACAGGGGGAGTCCTGCAGTTCCTACACTGGCCCCAAGCAGCAGATCTTCCATCCCTGCATCATAGGAGCCTCCTAACCTGTTCATGCACGTAACAGGGTTTTTTGACACCATGATCAGTGTGTCTGATTGCCAAGATTTGCATGTGTTTTCTTTAGAATTGTATTTACTCTCAGTGAACTTATGTATGTGCCAGGTTCTGGCAGTATATTTAGATGACTAGAATAACAGCTTCTGTGAGAGTCATTATATAGACTCTGATTTATATGATAGGTCTGAGCCTCCCTCAGAGTTTGGGTGCTGTGAGATGAAAGCTGCCCTGGCCTATTTGTTACCTGGTGAGTTTTTTGCCTACACTTGATTCGGTTACAAAGGGGATTGTGTGCAGGAATGCATCCCCTATCCCCATTAGGTACATGGCCAGTCTAGTGACCTGCAAGTGCATCAGAGATAATCCCATCAGAACTCAGTGGTGGAGGAAATTTCTAGTTCAAGCTGCCAAACTGGCTGAAAGCAAGACATATTGATAAGAACCTTCTTGGCATGAGTCTGCAATAACTGCTTGATCCTGCCAGTTTAGGGTCAGACTTAAGAAACCTCTCAGGATCTTGTGAAGACACAGTCCCTGCTTACTGTAATAGTCGGTAAGCGGATATATTCCAGAGGGTGAGCACCCCAGCCTGCATTCCATGATAAGCCGTAGGCCATTAGCGCAGGGCCTTTGCTGTCTGAACATATTGTTGCTTAAGTTGGAATTGCTTTTTAAATATGTTTTTAAAACTTTTTTTAAAAAAATGTTTTTAACCTTTTAAAAATGTTTTGAAAGCTTTTAAAAAAAGTGTTTAAAGATGTTTTGTTTTAATGTACATTAAAGTCTGTTTTTATGATGTTTCAAGTGTTTTTAGTGCTTTTGTGTGCCGCCCTGGGCTCCTGCTGGGAGGAAAGGTGGGATATAAATCAAATAAATAAATAAGTCTTGCCTGGGCAGCTGCTCTGGAGCTGAGTAGCAAATGTTAAGGAGAGGATTGGTGACATTCAGTTGCTAAGATCCAGCATCAGAACTGAGACACCTGCACAACCAAATGTCTGTGATCGTCTCCAGCACTGGCCCAAACTCAGGGTGGTGTTCAATGCTAGTCCTACACAGAGTAGACCCACTGAAGTTATCAGACATGACTAACTTAAGTTTATTGTTTTCAGTGGGTCTACTCTGAGTAGGCTCACTCGCTGGATCATCACCTTGTAGCGGTGAGTGGACTTTTGTGTTCCAGTGAACCCTATGAGTGATGCCGTCGGGAGTCATGCACTCCCAGCAGGGTCACCCATGGCAGTAAGGTCAAGAGAGAGGAACCAGACAAAGGACGTCCTGAATGGCAGAACAGGCTGAGGATAACAATGTGTATGTTACAATGGCTGTCAAGGCGGATGAAGGCTGCAGCAGATAAAAGACTTCCAATCATTGTGGTAATAATGCCATTGGATCAAAACATTTTTCTGTCAAGATTGTGTGTTGATCGTTATGTGCCAATCTCCCCACATAAAACAAATTCATGCATAGGCATCTTCCACCAAACCAAACCAAAAGTCCCATGGCAATCGACGAATGGTGACGGGGGCAGGATTGTGAAATCCGGAAGCCCCTAGTCATGGACCAGCACATGGGTGGTGGATACAGACTCAGTCATCCTGGCTCAAGGACCAAGGCAGTTGACTAGTTTGGCAGCTATATCCACGACTGAGTAGTCCTATTCAGGATCCACTCTGCTCATCCTGTATGGAGAGGGGGCTAGAAAATGATAGTCTGCCTCATCTCTCTCCCTGACAGGATTATCACGCCAGTGGGGTCACCACTTAGCGGTCACAAAAGACAATTGAATTTTGGAACATGGAATATACAGACCTTGCTGGACAATACAGATAGTGAACGTCCTGAACAAAGGACTGCCATCATCGCGAGGGAGTTGAGGCATTTTAATATTGACATAGCAGCACTCCTAGAAACTCGAAGAGCAGGAGAAGGACAACTGAAGGAAGAAAAAGGAGGTTACACCTTCTTCTGGAAAGGACTGCCTGAACGACAAATACATGGAGTAGGCTAATCTTGTGAAGCTCTTGTCAGAAGTTCCTACTGGCATTAATGAACGACTCTCAACTCTGTGGTTAAAACTCGTCAAAAACCAGTAGGCAACTATTCTAAGTGCTTATGCACCAACATTAGATGCTGATGAAGACATCAAGAAAATTTTTATACCCAGCTAGATACCATCTTATCAGAGATACCTAAGGTATCCTCCTGGGTGATTACAATGCAAGAGTTGGGCATGATTTAGATTGATGGCCAGAAACCATTGGGAAAGAAGGAGTTGGCAATAGCAGCCTGAATGGAGATCTACTTCTGACTAAATGTGCAGAGCATAATCTTGTTATTACAAACACTCTTTCGCCAGAAAAATATATTTAAAACATCATGGAAGCACCCTTGGTTGGTCGAAACACTGGCATCTCCTGGATTATGTAATTGTCTGTGCAAGAGATCGTCGTGATGTACTCCTCACTAGGGCCATGACAAGTGCTGATGAGTGCTGGACAGATCACCGATTAATTCGATCCAAGAAAACCAAGGCGTAAAATGAACATCCACGCCCTTCAATATCCTATTAAGCGAGCTTGCTTTCAAACAATGCTCAAGAAACATCTACCTACGGAACTCCCTGAAAATGTCGAGTAACACTGGATTAAACTGAAGACTTCCATTATTGCAGCATGTGAACAAACTATTGGATACCAAACTAAGAAACATCAGGATTGGCTTGATGTGCATGATAGTGAGATTGAACATATCATCGACAAGAAAAGGAAAGCCTTCCAGATATGGCAGAAAGACATTAACTGTGCTGCTAAGAAAAAAATTATGCCAGTGCAAAGGCTGAGGTCCAAAGAAGAACTAGAGAACTTAAGAACGCCTGGTGGATAAAGAAAGCTCAAGAAACCCAGCATTTTGCAGATACTCATGATGCATGGGGCTTTTTTAATGCCACAAAGGCCATCTATGGACCAACAAATTATGGTACAAATTCCTTACGTTCAATGGATGGTACCAAATTTCTTTAGGATAAAGAGTCTATTGCACTGTGTTGGAAGGAGCATTACCACGACCTTCTTAATCTTCACTCTATTGTGGCTGATGAGGTCTTCTTGCAAATTCCACAACAACAAACTAGAGACAAGCTTCAAATATCCCCTAATTTGGATGAAGTCAGTAAAGCCATTAATCAAATGAAGAATAACAAAGGTAGTGGACCTGATGGGATCCCTGCTGAAGTCTTTAAAGAAGGTGGACCTGAACTTACACAACAACTTCGTAAGATCATCAAAAAAATCTGGATGAGGAGATCCTGGAAGACTTTAGGGATGCCATAATTATCACTCTTTTTAATTGTGGGAACTATCGAGACATCCCTCTTCTTGCTACTGCAGGTAAAATGCTTGCAAGGATCCTCACAAATTGCCTCCTACCTATCTCAGAAGATATCCTCCCCAAATCCCAAAATGGTTTCCACCCTTCCAGGGGGACAGTGGACATGATCTTCACTGCACAACAGCTTCAAGAAAAAGGCAGAATCGACCTTTATATATGGCGTTTATTGATCTGACTAAGGCCTTTGATACTGTGAATTGAACCACTCTCTGGACCATATTTCTGAAAACTGGATGCCCTGATAAATTTGTGAATATTTTGCGACTCCTCCATGACAACATGACAGCGACAATTTTGGATAACAATGGCTTTCCAAACGATCCATTCAGAGTCAGATCAGGCGTAAAACAGGCATGCGTCATTGCTCCGACTTTATTTGCTATCTTCATTGCTATGATTCTACACCTTATTGAGGGGAAACTTCCTACTGGTGTGGAAATCATATATCGAACAGATGGAAAGCTTTTTAGTCTCACTAGGCTGAAAGCAAGAAGTATTACAACCTCTGTCTTAGAACTTCAATATGCTGGTGATACTGTAGTCTCCGAACATTCAGAGAAAGATCTTCAAACTATCCTAAATGTCTTTGAGAAGCATATGGAAAGCTTGGGCTCTCACTTACTATAAAAAAACCAAAGTGCTTCATCAACAGGTGCGAACTAGTCCCTCTGTAGCACCATCAATCCAGCTTAATGGTGCGATGCTGGAGAACGTTGATCACATTTCCTATCTTGGCAGCCATCTCTCTGTAAAAGCTGACATTGATGTTGAAATTCAACATTGTCTGAGCTCTGCGAGTGCCGCATTCTCCCGAATGAAGCGTAGAGTGTTCGAAGATTGGGATAGTTGCAGGGAGACTAAAATGCTTATTTCCAAAGCCATTGTACTACCTACCTTACTGTACACCTGTGAAACATGGACGATTTATAATCGCCTCTCTCAACTTCTTGAAAGATTCCACCAACTCTGCCTCTGGAAAATTCTGCAAATTACTTGGAAGACAGATGGACTAATGTTTGTATTTTGGAAGAAGAAAAGACTACAGTGTTCCTTCAACATCAACTTTGCTGGACTGGCTATGTTGTTCGAATGCCTGATCACCGTCTTCCAAACCAGCTTCTTTACTCCCAACTTAAGGATGGAAAACGGAATATTGGTGGACAGCAAAAGAGGTTTAAAATGAGTGTCCCAATTGGAGGTCGGCTATTATCAAAGGTGCTATGGATTTTGAAGAAGCATGAGTACAAGGCAAAAGGGACGAATGAGCTAAGTGGAAGGCACGTCAAGCAAATCCTAATTGCAAATGTCTTCTATCTGGAAACCATTGTCCTCACTGTGGGAGGCTGCGTGGATCTAGAATTGGCCTCTACAATCACTTATGGACCCACTGTTAAACTTGGAAGACAATCTTACTCAGCCACAAGTGATCGCCAATGAATGACTGACTCTTAGTAGGACTTAGTTGAATACCACCCTCAGTATTTATCTTATGTTTGTTTGCAGGACAAAAGGTCTTGTTAAGATAAGAGTGTAGAGATACTTTAAAAACCTTGTTAGGTCCCATGCAGTGTTCATCATAACCTCATAGTACCATGGAGCACAGACATGTGTTTTCTGGCAAGCATTAATTGCAGCATTAAGCTAACACTCAATCTCCTCTACAAAATTGTCCTAATAATTTGTACAAACACAATACATCTAAGGGAGAGAGAATTTAACACGTTATTCTTAACAGAAATGTTGCCACTCAGTAATTTTGATTACTGTACTTTACATAGCTAAAAATATCAATAGCACAAGGGGGGAGATTCTTTCCCCAGGTGAGTAGCCCCACTGACATAAGTGGAGCTACTGTTGAGTAATTCTCTTTCATATCTTTTGACACTTTGACTCATGCAGTGTTGCATTCCATGGGACTGAATTTGTACCTTGTAAATAAGCCATTCATTTCATTTTAATGAATCCCTAGTGGGTAGATGATAAAATTTGCCTTTGGGGACAGAGCAGGTTAAAAATCCAATGAATAAACAGAGAAGTTACAGTTTATACCATCTTCTTCAGAAATCATTGGTGCTCCTTAATCTTTGAATATAATTAATAGTGCTCTTCTGCCTCAGCATTTTTTAGATTATTTATGTAACTGTCACTAGCACATGCTGGATTTGAATGAACTAGATCTCTGCTGGAAGATTACCATCTAATAACCAGACAAAGGAGGAAGGGAAGGTAGCAAAGACAATAAGGCAAATGAGATTGCAATCAAATATAGTGAAATAATGGCTTTAAGATAAATTCATAAGGTCTCCAAACTCTTAGTTGAAGAGAGAATCTTTTCTTCATAATGGGATCAATACAAAAGAGTAGTTTTAACCTCCACTGAAATGATTCTGCCAATAGTAGACTAAAAAGCACCAGTGAACAAATAAAACCAGTAACAGTTCAGTATTAAATGTCACCCCTACCAAAGCCCTGAGGCAAAGAGGTGTGTCTTCATCTGTTGACATAATTCCAGCAGTCTTAGGAAGAACATTCCACAATCACAGGGCCACCACAGAGAAGACCCTCCCTGCACTTCATTCAGTGGTGTAACACGAACAGGGCTTCCTCTGCTGATCTTAATGCATGGGCAGGTTAATTTGGGAAAAAGCATTGTTTGAAATATTTGGGTCCCAAATCGTTTAGGGCTTTGTAGGTCATCATGAAGCCCTAAGTCTGCATAGCGGAGGGCATGAATGTTGAAGTCTTCCAACACAATGGGGAAGGTTTTCTTCAATGCCATGTCCAAGACAACCTTGGGCAGGGAGGCTGCTGGGCAGGGAGCTGGGCAATGCATAACAGCATCTTAGTTCTGTCTGTTAGCCCAACAGCAGAAACAAAGTCTCAAATACAGTCCCAGAGTGGATCAGCTTGCTGATGAGGAAGATGGAATCTTTATAGACAACAGCAAACCCCCCCCTCCATTGCAATGAGCTGGACTGGTCCTACTGAGAGTACCCAGGAGGACAAAGCTGGACTGTCCAGTTTGTTCACCCAAGTCTCGATAATACATACCAACTAGATCTTCTCCTCTACAATAAACTCATGGAGAACAGATTACTTATTAAATGCCAGGTTAGTACGGAATAGCAGCACCACTGGACCAGGAGGTTGACTTGCATGGCCACCCAAACTTTTGATAGCTGAGAGGGGCAGTCCAGAAGGGGTGATGGTCTACATGTATCTAATGTCCCTTCTTTCATTTTGACCTGATGGCCCCCCAATGCTTTAGATTCCCCATGCCCATGACTCCTGAAATGTTAGCTCCACACACTTCTTCCCTTCAGTTGTCCAGGCACATAATTGACTGCGCCATGCCTCACAGGGCCAAGGCAATCCTCTACTGGACAAGGGGGAAAAAGTTTCAAGCAGAGCATAATATATGTACCGTAGAGTCCAAATTAGCTGTGAAGTGCACAGATGACAAAAGTGTGCAACAGTTGATAACGTACATGTACAATCAGTAAACAGTCCAGATAAGAAAGGGAATAATGAATATAATATAAAGTGCAAAATGCTAATAAAATGATGTGCATAATATCCATACAATATAGAGTGGGTAATTTATGTATCTGCAGCAGTAAACACAGGTCTTCAAGCCACTTCTCTTGATGGCACACCACCATCGCAATACCTAAATCTATACCTCACCCCAGAAGTCTTGGTAAGCATTTAGAAACTAACCTGGCTGCTCCTACGTCAACAGCAACACATCTCACTGGTACTGATGTAGTACCTAGGTCTAGACTCTCTGATTTCTGATGGTCATAGTAATCCATTCCTACATAAAGACCTAGGTTCTTGCTCTAGGTATCCTTGCTAGCCTCCACACACAGGCTCTCACTGTGTCACCTACTTCAGTAGGAGGATTGTCAACATACGTAATCTGGAGAAAAGGTCTTTCCTGATCTCCTTTAAAAAGAATTCGCTGATGGGAGAAACAAGCATGGGGTAGGTGTTGGTTGGCATTCAAACAATAAGCCATTATAAAAAAATAGATGAAATAGCAAGTTCCTTTTCTTCATGTTGGTTGGGATAATTTCTTTTTTCTTTGAGAACCCTCTGCACTTGCAAGGGAGACCACTGTTTCTAAATGAAGCTATTACATAATGTAAATAAAGTGTGGTGCTGGCTTTTATTAGAATGTGAAATTTGATTCTTTTATATTTATGTATATATAAGTTAGTTAGATAGATAGATAGATAGATAGATAGATAGATAGATAGATAGATAGATAGATAGATAGATAGATAGATAGATAGATAGATAGATAGATAGATAGATAGATAGATAGTGTATATGTATAAATATATGGTAAGTGCTGCAAGGACTGGGACCCCCTGCCTGACCATGGCTCCAGAGAGAGGCTGCAGTTAATTGCGCAGCCTCTTGCATCAGCTCCTGGCTGGGTCAGGAGGCACAAAAGCCCAGCCGCCCTTGGGGAGCCCTTTAGGGAGTCCTGAGGGTGAGCGTGCTACCCTCTTCTATTTCTTTTGTTTTTCTAACCAATCTGGAGGAGATTGGGTAATGGGGAGGGCGTGTGGCTCATGTGTAGTTCCTGTGCAGGGTGAGAGTCTGTGCAGTGAACTGAATGATAGGAGAAAGTCGTCAGATGCCTTCAGAATGAGAGTCAGTAACTGGCAGAAGGCTGGCCCTCCCTGGGTGTGAGACAGAGGGGGAGTAGATGTGCTCTGTGTGAAAAATATTGAGTGGGTCTTACTGTTCCTAATTCTCGAAAAGGCCTACTGGGATAATTGTCTCAGGTAGGTCTTGTTGGTGGGCTCTTGTTGGGTCCATATCAGGTGTTTAGGAGGAGTCTTAGTATGGAGGAACATGGGTGATGCCACCCCAATTTCGGTGATCATAGGTAGAGGGAAGTATAGCCATAGGGAGGTGGTGAATTACTATAGAAGACGAGGGCAAGGCTATCTATGTCTTGTTCCTTGCTGCCACTCCTCTCATGGAGGGGTTCCTCGTTGCTCATCTGCTGTGCCACTGGCCTGTGTGTGTTTTTGTTTAACGCCAGATCGGTACACAATAAGACCACTCTCATCCATGATTTGATCGTGGATGAAGGTGCTGATTTGTTGTGCATTACCGAGACCTGGGTGGGTGAGCTGGGAGGAGTTGATCTGACCCAGCTTTGCCCACCTGGATACTTGGTGCAAAACCAGCACAGGCTGCAGTGATTGGGGGGGGGGAGTTGCTGTGGTCTACTGAACTTCCATCTCTGTCACCAGGAAACCACTCTGTCTTGGAGCTGGCTCTGAGGGCCTGCACCTGGTGTCAGGCCGAGAAGACAGTAAACTAGGGTTGCTGCTGGTGTACTGTCCACCCTGCTGCCCGGCAATTTCTGTGACTGAGCTGGCAGAGGCCATCTCGGCTGTGGTGTTGGAGGAGCCCAGAACGATAGTGCTGGGTGATTTCAATGTCCGTGCGGAAGCTGCCTCTAGTGTTCCGGCTCGGGACTTCATGGCCTCCATGACAACCATGGGGCTGTCTCAAGTTGTCACTGGCCCGACACATAGGGCAGGGCACACCCTCAACTTGGTTTTTGCTCCAGGAGGAGGAAGGGGTGGTCTGGAGATGGGGGGGTGGATGTCACCCCATTGTCATGGTCAGATCACTTCCTGGTGACATTTAGACTTATGGCTCTAATCCTTCCCTGCAGGGGTGTGGTGGACAGATTAAGATGGTCCACCCCAGAGACTAATGGAATCCACAGGATTCCTGAATGCCCTGGAGGAGTTTCCAGTAGATAGAGCAGGTGACCCTGTTGAAGCCCTTGTCACACTGTGGAACGTGTCGCGAGGCATGTTGGGATCTTGACATGGTTGCCCCCGAGCGACCTCTCCAGCATTTTGGAGCCCGGTTTGCACCTGTCGGGAGGATGAGCTGGGCTCCTGGGGGGTTGGAAGAAGAGGATTCAGATGGCTGGCAGAGGGAGGAGGGAGGAACTTACCCTCTGTGGAGCGAAGCCGAAACAGAGGACATGCCAGAGATAGGGTCGCCTAGCAACGGGGAGCCTGAGAGCCTTGAAGTTTTAGAATCCCCCCCAGACATTCCCAGGCCCTCCCTTCTCCGCAGCTCAGAGCAAGAGGGAGGGCTGATCACAGCAGAAAGGCGGAGAGATGGTTTACCCTCAGCTCCTTCTTTATCACCCATAGTGGAATCGGACACTTCAGAAGAGGAGGAGGTGATGCCTCCCCCCTCACCACGCACACGCAGACGGTTGAAAAGACAGGAGAGAAGGGGGGGAAGGCGGGCAGTACCTGAGGGGGAGTTAAGGAGGAGCGAAAGGTTGCGCGCCCGTTTAGCCCCTTCTTAAAGAACAGGCGGGAAGCAGCCCCTTGCTCTGTCAACTTTCTCCCAATGTCGCAGGACCTGTATCCCTGTATTGCTTCATGAGAAAGCGCAGTCTTTGTTTGGACATTACCCTAATAAAACACGAATTAACTACAACCTCTGGTCTGGTTCCTGAGTCGCATCCTGGGCCTGACAGCACCTTGGTACACCAGTAAGCTACGGACAATGAAACAGGCTGGACGATGTCTAGAGCGCAAGTGGCGAAAGATATGCTGTGAGGCTGATCGGGGACAAGTAAAACATCATAACCATGTCCACTGTGTGGCGGTGCGGGCAGTGAAGAAGGCCCACTTCTCTGCCTCCATTGCATCCTCAAGTAGCCATCCGGTGGAGCTTTTCCATATTGTCAGGGGTCTGTTGACATCAACTCAAGGAAATGGAGTTTTAGACTCTTGGAGGCACACTGTGAATTGTTTGCAATGGCACTTTGAGGGTAAAGTTAGTCTTGATGCCCCATCCACATCTACCAATGAGGAGTCCAATGCAACGTCTGCTGCAACTTCTTGGGAACGGTTTCAGTTGATGCGGCCTGATGACGTAGACAAGGTGCTTGTGATGATGGCGGCCAGCAAGGTGTCCTCTCGACCCTTGCCCTTCTTGGCTTATTAAAGCTTGCCGAGGGGGGTTGACTGAGTGGATCCAGGATGTGGTCAATGCATCATTGTGGGAGGGAATGGTTCCAGCTGCCCTGAAAGAGGCAATGATCCAACTGCTCCTGAAAAAGCCCACCCTGGACCCATTGGTCTGTGACAATTACCAACCGGTTGCAAATACCCCCTTCTTAGGGAAGGTGATTGAGAGGGTTGTGGCACAGCAATTGCAGGTACTCTTGGATGAAACAGATTGTCTTGACCCATCCCAGTCTGGGTTCAGGCCTGGTTATGGGACTGAATTGGCCTTGGTCACCCTGATAGATGACCTTTATTGGGAGAAGGAGGATAGGGGGAGTGCGAGCTTGTTACTCTTACTTGATCTCTCAGCGGCTTTTGATACCATTGACCATGGTATCCTTCTGGGCCGACTTGGTGAGATGGGTATTGGAGGCACTGTTTTAGAGTGTTTCCAATCCTATCTCCAAGGTTGTTTTCAGAGAATAGCATTGGGTGATTGTCTTTCGGGCCCCTGGCAGTTGTGCTGTGGGGTGCTGCAGGATACCATCTTGTCCCCCATGCTTTGTAACATCTATATGAAGCCCTTGGGAGCAGTCATCAGGAGATTTGGGGCAAGGTGTCAGCAGTACCCTGACAATACCCAGCTCTACTTCTCTGAAATATCTGAATCAGGAGAGGCTGTGCAAGCCCTGGACTGCTGCCTGGACTCGGTGGTAGCTGGATGAGGGCTGTTAAACTGAGTCTGAATCATAGCAAGACACAGGCACTGTGGGTTGGTGGTTCCTGAGTTCTGATAACTGGTCAGTTGCCTCCTTTGGATGGGGTTGTACTCTCTCTGAAAGAGCAGGTCTGTAGTCTGGGTGTGCTCCTGGATCAATCTTTGTTGCTAGAGACCCAGGTGACCTCAGTAGCTGGGAGTGCCTTTTACCAGCTTCGGCTGGTAAGACAGTTGTGGCTGTTTCTGGACTGGGATAGCCTGACCACTGTTGCCCACGCACTGGTAACCTCTAGGCTGGATTACTGCACTATATCTTGGGCTGCCCTCGAGGTTGGTCCGGAAGGTGCAGCTGGTGCAAAATGCGGCGGCGAGATTGCTCACTGGGGCAGGGTATCACCAACATGTCACCCTGCTGCTGAAAGAATTGCACTGGCTGCCCATTTACTACTGGGCCAAGTTCAAGATTCTAGTGTTGGTGTACAAAAGCCCTATACAGCTTGGGACCAGGATACCTGAAAGACCGTCTTATCCCTTATATACCCAGTCGATCACTGTGCTCTGCAGGTGAGGGCCTCCTGCGGATACCATCTTATCAGGAGGTCCTTTCCACACAACATAAGGAAAGGACCTTTAGTGTGGTGGCACCTACCCTATGATATCCCTCCCCTTAAATATTAGACAGGCGCCATCTCTGCTATCTTTTCGGCGCCTATTGAAGACTTTCCTCTTTCAACAAGCCTTTTAAGCAGAGACCTTATCCCAGTCTGCGTCTGTGTTGGAATTGCTTTTTAATATGTTTTTAAATCTTTTTTTTAAAAAAACAATGTTTTTAACCTTTTTTTAAGATGTCTTGAAAGCTTTTTACAAAACGTTTTTAAATATGCTTTGTTTTAATGTATTTTATCATCTGTTTTTATGATGTTTTAAAGTGTTTTTAGTGCTTTTGTTTGCCGCCCTGGGCTCCTGCTGGGAAGAAGGGCGGGATATAAATCAAATAATAAAGAAAGATAAAATGGAGCTGAGATGGAGGGGACATTTCCTTTTGTTTACTGACAGAGCTGTTAGAAAGATATTGAATCATGCTGGCTTTCAGATCAATGGAGAACCAAGCAGAGAAGAATCAATAAGACTCTCTTAAACTTCCTGGAGTGCTTTTAAATATCCCACCCCATTGAGTAACATCTGTCATGAAAATATGTGGAATTTGAAATGGAAATACTATCTTAAATTGGAAGAGTATTGTTCTGATAGGTAAATGTTCAGTTTCTTGTACTTTCTCATTTGTTATCATAGTGGTCCAGTACTACTAGCATTAGGCCCTTCTCATTTGGACTGATGGGAAGAGGCTTGGAACTGACAGCACAATTTGTGACGTGTGAAGCCAAACACAGTCCATCAGAGGCCCATAATATGGTAGCCCACCACGAGCTATGCTGTCTTTCTGGCACTACAAAAATTGAGGATTGTGTGAAGTGGGCAAACTGCATTCAACTTTGGGGCATTGGTTTCACAAGGTCTGCAGGCCTACGCAAAACTATCAGTTCAGAAGTCAAGCTCCCCTGTCTTTCGTTACATTGAATGACATCAAGCTGCTGAAGCTAGATTAGGGCTAGTGCCACCATAGCGAGGTTTGGAGTGAGTTGTCTGTTGCTGCACAGAAATAGCACTACACAACACTGGGTCCTAAAAATTGCCACCACTCCTTCTAGCTTACTGCTCTTGTGCAATTACAGTGGTTTAGATCTTGTTTTACATGTCTCCTGGATTCCCTGTGTTCTAACTCTTTCTAATGTGCCTATTTTCAAATTCAGTTAGAGGCGATGAAAAAAACATTTCTCAAGGGTCATGGTACAGTGTAGGTGTTTCAGAACAAAGCTCTGTTCCATGTAACTTAATTTCCTTATGGTTCACATCCCTTCAGCATGAATCATTTATTAATCTCAGTCACTACATCACAAATCCCCAAATTAAGATGAATGGTTTAGTAAAATGGAAATTGGACTGGGCACAACTCCGGGCAAATCATTCTGAAGGCACATTGGCCCTCATGGAGTCATGGGTGTTGCTGAGGCTATTCTATGTGTCTGAGATATGGTGGCAAGCTGTGGTTTCAAGGGGATTTGCACAGAGCATGCCTTTATCGTTTCTTATGTACAGATAATCAGGTTATTTCACTCAAAATATAACCAATGGAATTTAAAACTTCTAATTAATTCTGATACTTGAAGAAAAGGAGCATCTTTCTTGGCTGACCTGATATAGTTTTGATGAAGGCTTATGAATAGTCACTGTTTACCTGTAGCAAAAAAGAAACAAGCTTTCTAAATAGAATGAGAACAATTGTTGCTCAGAGATGGATAGGAGAGGAAAAAGTGCACCTTTTTTTCATTCTACTATTCCTAATATTTCTGATGTAACCTCCCAACACTGACCTATATAAGGGGTTTAGGGTTAGAGCTGGCTGTGAGCCTTGAACCTGTACACTGTTTTGCTAAATAACCGGGGGACGGATGGTGCATGGGGAGCTGTCCCATACAGCATGTGTGGGAGAGTTTAACACCATGGTATCCATCCCTCAGATTGTATCCTGGAAGGTGGGGGGATCAGGAAAAGGTATTAGGGCCTCAAGCCAGCCAGTTTCCTCCCCTTCTCAACTGACACCCTCAACAAGCCTTTCAAGCAGAGACCTTATCTTAGTCTGTGTCTGTTTTGGAACTGCTTTTTAAGATGTTTTAAAAGATTTTTTAAAAAGATTTTTTTAAGATGTTTTATGTTAAAGATGTTTTTGAGATATTTTTAGTGTTTTGTCCTTTGCCATCCTGGGCTCTTTCTAGGCGGAAGGGTAGGGCAGAAATTTAACCACACTAACAACATTCTGTATGTGTGCACCTGCGTACCCAGGAAGTCCCCTGAATATGCAGAAACCATTGTTTCAGTTTTGGGTGGCTGCACTTTGCTTCTAGGTACAGGACCACCCAAGTTTGGACTTGGATGAGATGAGAATTAATTTTGCCCCCTCCCATCTCCTTTTCCAGGATGTCTTATAGGACTTATATGGAAATGACTTATAGGAAACACAGACATACAGACTAGTTAACATATTTCTGAGCCGCTAATATCTGCAGACATTTTCCCCCAAGGCTGCTTTGACATCCATATGCCATAGGAACCTGCTTTATGCCGAGTCAGACCATTGGTCCATCTAACTTAGGATTGTCTACACTGACTGGCAGCAGCTCACCAGGGTTTCAGGCAGGGATCCAAATCACGTGAAGTATTAGTTCCCCTCTATTCAGCACTGGTTAGGCCTCATCTTGAATACTGCATCCAGTTCTGGTCTCCTCACTTCAAGAAGGGTGCAGACAAACTGGCACAGGTTCAGAGGGGGGCAACAAGGATGATCAGGGGACTGGAAACAAAGCCCTATGAGGAGAGACTGAAAGAACTGGGCATGTTTAGCCTGGAGAAGAGAAGACTGAAGGGAGATATGATAGCACTCTTCAAATACATGAAAGGTTGTCACATAGAGGAGGGCCAGAATCTCTTCTCGATCATCCCAGAGTGCAGGACACGGAATAATGGACTCAAATTGCAGGAAGCCAGATTTCAACTGGACATAGGAAAAACTTCCTAACTGTTAGAGCCATACGACAATGGAAACAATGACCTAGGGAGGTAGTGGGCTCTTCGACACTGGAGGCCTTCAAGAGGCAGCTAGACAGCCATCTGTCGGGAATGCTTTGATTTGGATTCCTGCATTGCGCAGGGGGTCGGACTTGATGGCCTTATAGGCCCCTTCCAACTCTACTATTCTATGATTCTATTGTCTCTCTCAGCTCTACCTGGAGACGCTGGGGAGTGAACCTGGGGCCTTCTGCTTGCAAGGCAGATGGTCTACTGCTGAGCAGCTCCCCCTTTTTGTGTGACTTCTTCAGTGGTAACTTCATGCAGATGCACTGATGCTGCACCTTTTTGTTTTACCTAAGAACTGGAAGTGGCTTTGAGATGAGAACTTCTTGAACTCTGGAGTGTATACTCAGCTACCATCTATTTCATTTAGTTTGATCTCCCATAATTAAGAAAGTACCAGGTGTTCACTTCCTGGGTTTCATGCTGTTCCTCTCTAACAACACCTGGCATGATTTCAACTTTGCTAAGGTTTCTTCCAAGAGTATTGTAGTGACAGATGTCTGGCGATGCTTGTGGCGGGTATGGCATGGAAGGGCCTAGAAATGGGATTGAGGAACAGGAGCTACAGTATGACGGTATTACACATTATTCATGTCACAGAATTGTCCCTTTTCAGAGGGGTCATGTAGGAGCAAGCACCAACAAAGCCAACTGTATTAAACAGTCTTGAATGATGTGCGTTATTCCCCAAGAGATACATCTTGTTTCAGTCAAGTACCTGATGACATAATTATTGGCCCTAGAAGGGGTTTTGTTGGGGACTGCCACCCCAAATGCTCTAGCAGACTTGCCGTTTTTGAAATGTCATGTTTTTAAGATGTCTAGATATTCAAAAGTGTTTGTGATATGTGTATTTTGACACTGGCTCTTAGCCTATATGTAACATGGTCAGACAGAGGAATCAATGACATAGGCCACTACCAATGTCTTCTATCCCTGCTTATATGGCGGGTTAGGGACCAGGTGCCCACCGTAAAGCGGAAATTGCCATAAAGCATAACCCATTGCCTATAATGGGTTGTGTTGCACAAAAATTACGCAAAATGCCAAAAAACTGCAAAATCGGCTTTAAAATGGGGAATTTCCCCTAATTGAAAGCCGCCGCATCAGTGGAACGCCGGAAAGCGGGGCCCTACTGTATATGGAGAGCAAACTAAGAGCACTAAACTACTATTGTTGTTTTTAAAAAGTCATTCAAACTTTTCTAGTGCTTGTTCTAGTCCTATCCACTTCCATCATCAGATTGCAGGATAATTTACTCCACAATCCATTTTTTTATAATTTTCAGTCATCTTCTTCCTCATTGGTAGTATCAAGCATGCTCGCAG
This sequence comes from Rhineura floridana, assembly GCF_030035675.1. Taxonomy (NCBI): domain Eukaryota; kingdom Metazoa; phylum Chordata; class Lepidosauria; order Squamata; family Rhineuridae; genus Rhineura; species Rhineura floridana. The sequence continues at coordinate 16,616,195 of NC_084500.1, read as the reverse complement.
GCTGACATAATGCCTGAGTTCTTAACTGAATCAGTGCACTGAGGTTTTCCTTGAAGTTCTCTAGGCATGTTTTTTCATAGAAAAGTATTCTGAGTGAGGTGTACCACAATGTGGTCTTTATTCCAGTTTAAACTCCTTGTTCTCTTCACCTCTCTGTACTGGGCAACATGTTTAATGAACAATATTGATTTTTTGGCATTCCTTAAAGATATCATTTCACTTGCTGTGTGTTGTTATATCTACCAGACCAGCTGATATTTAAAACAATAGAAGTTGGATTTTGGGAGTGGGGTGTTCAAAGCTGAGGAAAATTGAGAAAGAAGGCTGTGTAGGATTTACATTGCTGGTTCATAATTCCCATGTGGCCTTCAACTGGTTTCAAATGTCCAAACCTACACGTTTTGCAGGCATTACATGATGCCAAGGATGGAGAACCTGATGTTGGTGGACCACTCCTCCCTCATCCCTGACCACTGGCCATGCTGCTGGGGCTGGTAAGAGTGTAGTCCAACAACATCTGGAAAACCACATGTTCCCCATCCCTGCACTCTAGGGTCATGTTGAATGGTCAAAACAATGATTGTTTTCAGCATAGGTCACTGTATTTTTATATCAGACAGGTTTGGGACTTCTGATATTTCCCCTGAAAAATAATGTTATATGCTTCGAACATGTTGGGATCCTATGTTTTTAAAAGAAAAGCATTTATATTGGTTGTGGATGTCCAACCCTGATTTGGCTAGGTTTTGTAAAATGGGGACCATAAAAATAGTTGCAAGAGAATTGGGATGTGGCATCAGTATAGAAGTGTGAGAGTCTCCATCCCATGTTATAGCACTCTCTGAGGGTGAGGGAGCATATTTGCAAACATTTTTTAAAAATCATACATCTAAGGCTTTTCTTCAATTTCATCAAATAGGTAGTCTGTGCTTGCCAGGAACTTTATAACACCATTTATGTCATCTCACAAAGAGAAAAAAGACAAATTAAATGAAAATCTAATAGCAGCTTGTGAAGGACGCATGCTGTTCCTATTTAAAAAAAACACACTGTTTTGCTACATTTAACTGCAGAGTCATTGGACGATCTTCCCAGATCACAGCCCCTCTGAATGTTCCATCAAACAAAGGGAAGACTCTGATGGCACAAAACAAGCACATTTCTTGCCACAGTCTGATGCACACAATCGGCTGCTTCACTGCAGTTACTGAAAGCAATATTATCTAAGAGAAAGAGAGATGCACAGCACTGATTGGCTGGCATTTGCAGTGTCACAAAAACCAGCTCCATCCATCCCTGGAGTGGATTTTCAGCTCTCTTTAAATGGGGTTTTAAGAACTGACAAATGAACATTTTAATGAATAAAACTAGGCTCTGCTTGAAAAATACTGCTACTTTGGGGGGGGGGAGGAAGGCCCACGGCCCACCTGAAGGGGAGCAAGACAGAATTTTCAGAGGAGGGTTTGAATATGTTTGACATCTCTATTAAATGCATTGTGAAGGTGTGGGGAAGCCATCGGGGCAGGGGAAAGTAGCGAGTCTTCTTTAAAGGTATGTGTGCAAACTCTATTTATAAATGTCAGGACAGCTTGAAGAATGGAGCCCCAGCCACTGAAATTTACTCATTAGCAGGTGGGTTTAAAAACTCAGGATAGCTGACACACAGTACTTTTTTTTTGTATTTGCAGTGCCTATAATGAAACAATTTTTTAGAAATCCTATTTATTTACTATATTTCTAGACTGCACTTCATCCATCAGGAACGCATATTCAAATTACAACAACAATAAAGCCAAATATAAAATAAATAATTAAACCCATGAATCCAGCCACGTGGTTAAAAGAACAACATGTTCAGAGGAGACTTTGCTTCAAAGGCCCCTCCCATTTGGTTGGGCTGCTGAGTTTCATGTGGCTGTAGTTTCTTTCTACTGTAGTGTTACGTTTTAATTCTCTGTAAATCGCCCCCCCTCCCCCTTGTGAGTCCATTTTTGGACTGTAAGGTGGAATATAAATATTAAAATGTAAAATTAGAGACATATCTGTGCAAATACTGCAGGTATTATAAACTAATCAGAAGTCATGTAACGTTTTATATTACATCAGTTTCCTATAACAATTGCTCAAAGGAAGATTAATTTTGCATTTTAACTGGGCGACATCCCATCTAATCAATTTAATGCTTTGCAGACATTTTCTTTCCCTTTTTTATTGGGCATCCTTTTGCTGTCTCAGCACTGTCAGTTCAAATGGGCAAGTCTGTTTTCTTTCTGTTCTCTGTGTGTGCAGTAGCTGAGATTTCACCATGTGTCAGAAAAGTGCACAGTCCCATTTGCCAACATTGTGGGGCTTAAACATAAGCACCAGAGCTTTCATCTGCTATGCAAAAACCACAAGCCAGGGTGTAGGTCAGATCAGATCAGTGTGCTAGCAAGAAGGTGAAGGTGGTGTGTTGAGACTGACACCTCAGCCAAAAATATCACACTCTTGGCATCCCATACAGTATGCGCACCAGTAATCCATTCAAAGCTCCACAGGCTGCTTATCAAGGATGGATACTCTTCTCCCTGACTGTCTCTGCACCAAGCAACATGAATAAAACAACCCTCCAGCATCAAGGAAAGACCCAAAATCCTTGCTGTGCCTCTTTTAGAAAGAAGCTTGGATTACAACTGAAGTATGCATACTCAAATACTAGGACTGGACAGAGTCAAAAACTTTTAGTTGATTTATCATCTCCTTTTTAATCAATTAAATGCATTTGCATCTCACCCAAACCATAACGTAGTGGGCTTTTTTTCTGAGATATTGGTAATTAACAATGTAATAAAAGCTACTGCTTGTTGTTAGGGGAAACATCCATCTTTAATATTTCATTGTGTTTTGTATATACAGGAGAGGAATAGAACTCGAGAAACTATTAGGAGTTTAATGCTTATTTTTTTCTTTTCAAAAAAACGGTATTATTAATAATAACCAGCCACTTATTTCATCATTCTTGGGCTTAGCACAATAATATATGATGTTTTAAATTGATTAATTTTGTTTACATAATTAGTAACTAAATTATGTCTGTATGCCTTTTCTTTTTTTTAAACCTGATGTCCTGTGATAAAAACCATGTAAAAATCAAAGCTGACAATTAGATTACAGAGATGAATCACAGAAAATAACTTCAAAACATTGCCTTTTTATACATGTCCATATTTTTAGTGGTGCTAAGGATGGTGGATATTGCATACCTTTCTGATAGTTTTCTGAGTTCTGAGAAGTGATTGGTTTTGTCATCATGGTACTGGAGATTTCTATATATATATTATGATCCTGTGGAAGACCTAGTAGCTTTTGGAAAATAGTTGAGGTGGTGCAGGGAAGTTTAGGTACATAATTTCAATTGGAAGCATTGAAGTAGGTAAAGAACATGAAAGGTTACAAGAGCAAATATTACTTTTACTGGTAGCTGCAAAACTAGATATGGGAAAGCCCAAATCTGCTCCATCAAAGCATGAACGACTATAGACAGTTTGGTAGTTAAGCTGTCAAACCTTATAAAATTGTTGCAGATTATTAGTTAATTTTTTTCCATTGGGAGACTTGTGTTTATGTGTAATGAATCAACTCAATATCAAATAGATATTTGTTTTAACCTGTTGCTGTCATAAATAGCTCTCACTCAGACCCAGGGCCTGTCCTCTGAGCAGAGGTAGGGAGGATACATGTGGCTTTGGAATTTCATGAGCATATTAACGTGGTATCAGATGAATGGCATTTAACAACATTTATAAAAACTCAAAGTGGTTTACAAGAAAAAACACCCCTATTAAAATTATCAATTGTGGGATCACCTAGGCAACAAAGAACTAAGGGACAAATTATATGAAGGCCAAACTGGAGAAGATATGAGGCTGTTGCAACAATTCTCTCAATAATACTGTTGTTTTAAAAAGGACCCATGAATAGATATCTTGAAGGATTAGTGCTTTCCTTGAGCTGTGTTTACCGAGCATGCCAGCTGCCATGTTGTGTGGCAGGTACAAAGAGGTTCCTGTGTCCTGACAGATTTTTGTTTGTAATTTGAATCAGATGGAGAATGTAATTCATTACATGTATATACTTAAAAATCTCTATATATGAGGCTAACGGAGGAATTCTTAGAAAACATTTTCTTTAGGTTAACAGCTTGTTCTGGTGATTTTCACCCTTTTGTGGCCTATAATAGACTTTCGACTGACTGTAAATGTAGAACTAAATTTAATTTAAAAAGAGGTTTTAATAGTGCGGAAAAACAACACTGTGGGAAACTATGTAGCAATGCGATGAATGTTCCTGAAACAGCTTTTTAGCAGGGACTTCAAAATTAAGCTAATTGATTTAATTGTAATTATTTTTTAGGAATATTGTCCAATTAAGGATGTTTTTTAACCAATTGATTAAAGTTTTCCATCCAGGTAACGCTGCTCAGGATGTTAAACATTTAAGTTTGGGAGCCGCATATCACTGAGGACTGATTTTACAGCTGACATTTTTGCCTTTTGAGTGTAGGGAAGAATGCAGGCACATCACGTGTGGAGATTATGCATGTGTCTGTTTTTGCATTTGTTGAGGAGCATCACACAGACTGAAACAATGAAGATATGTTTTCTGATCCTAGTTTCAGTTTAACAAGTGATAAACTGGTGTACTGGAGGTACAGGATTATATGGTCATATAGCAGAGTAATAATTTGGAATCTACTCCATTGTCTAGCCCAGGTTGGCAGCACATAGCAATCCAGTTAAGGTTCCTTAACAAAAGCCTCTGGAAAGAGATTCCAGAGGGGTTGCCCCAGCTGATCACTTCACTGCTGGCACTGCAATCTTGGAAAGCCTCTCTAAGAAGATTTACAATGTACAGATGTCAAAGGCAATTAATTCTGTGGCCGTCTGTCGGTATTACTAGAAGAGAATATCCTGATGCAGGAAGGGGAGCTTCTCTCCCATCAAAATGGCCAAATGAAGTTTTTTGGTGCAGGGTTAAGCGTGCCATGATTTGGTAAATTATGTATTGAATTTAGAACAGAGATAAAACTGCATGAAGGAAGTGTTTCTAGAGATCTTTTCCTCACTCCCTGACTGGCGCTCTTTGATACATGAAGCCATTAACGCAAAACAAATGTATAAGGTGATGTGAGCCTGCTTCAGACTGTTTCTCTCTAATTGATGGAAGCGGCCGTCCTTTCCAGTTCAGTGGCATTACTCCCAGGAGTGCAGCTGTGGGTATTTTGCCAAACGTCTACATGGCCAAAGAGTCAGAAGGATATACTTTTCAAAACCATCTAATTTATCTAATAAGAAGGCCGGTGTTGTGAGGGGAATGGCTAGATATTTTGGCTAGCTACACAAGATTGCAAGCTTCACAGGTGTGGATGGACAGATCCACACAGGTGTAGCTACTGGCAAAACCTGGTCAGAAAGGCTTTCTCCCCTGCCGCTTGCATCTCTATGGCTATTTTGGGGGGTAATAATGGGAAAATTACATTTTTGAAAAACATCATGGGTGGGTTTTCATTTCATGTTTGTGATAGAGGAAGGAGCATATGCTTTGCATGAAGAAAGTCCCCGGGTTCAGTCTGTGCATCAGATGAGAAGAATCTCTCGCCGAGTCCCTGGAGGGCCACTGGCAGTCAGAGGAGACAATCCAGGGCTAGATGAACAACAGTCTGACTTTGTACAAAAGGCCTGAAAGTACCTGAAGGTATTCCTTGCTTGATCCTGGTCCTAGATTTAGCTTTCCTTTGTGCCCTGAACTGCGATTGCTCTCCATGAGCATGTCTTCTCAGTCAACATCATTCATTTTGACCCCACATGACAGTGGTCCATATTCTGAATTGGCAATTAGCAACTTGAGGCATCAAGGGCGTGCCTGGCTCACTGGGGATTAATGCAACTGGGGAATGGTGCAATCTACAGGCAAGTGAGGTGAAAATGGCTCCTGTGGCAACAGAAGGTTCTAGGAAGTCATTTTAGGAGGCCAACCACTCCTCATTCTTTTCTCAAAAGACCTTTCAGGTCAACTAGCTGTATGAGTAGGGTTTTTAGTATTCCCAAGATAAATGGTAAGTCAAAAGCATGTCTCTGTCCAAAGGTGCTTACAATTGAAGGTTTGCCCGAAGAGAGAGGCAAGAACAAAAAGGGGTGAATGAGAGTGTGTGGTGTGTTTAGAGTTCATTGCAGTTGAGGATAACTGGGTGAGAGTTTAAGCAAGGCCATGATAAAAAAAAATGTGGGTTTTGTGGACCGGTTTGAAATAAGACAGGCAGGTGGAGGGGATTTCAGACACGAGGGAATGGGTCATTAACAGAGCAAGCGACCTTATAGTGTTGGAGGACAAGATTTGGAGGAGCTAGTGGGCAGGAAAGCTTCCTGAGGGATACACCATGTGTTTACATTAGCTTTTTTATTATATTGAACTTCCCAACATCCTTTGATATCATTGTGGTGCCTCCAGATGTTGTTGGACTCCCAACTCCCATCAGCCTTAGCCAGAGTGACTCAGGGATGATGGGAGTTGTAACCTGGCAGCAACTGGAGGTCACTGTGGTGGTGACCCCTGCCATAATACTTGTGCACTGCCGGGGACAGAGGCTGTAATCCTGCACTTCTATTTGCAGAGGCGTTTCCACTATTTGTAGTAGTTTGGGTTAATTTCCTCCTTAATGCTCACCAGAATGCTAAAAAGGTAAAGGTGTCCCCGCACTTATAGTGCGAGTCGTTTCCGACTCTTAGGGTGACGTCTTGCAATGTTTACTAGGCAGACCGTATATATGGGGTGGGATTGCCAGTTCCTTCCCCGGCCTTTCTTTACCCCCCAGCGTATGCCGGGTACTCATTTTACCGACCACGGATGGATGGAAGGCTGAGTGGACCTTGACCCCTTTTACCGGAGATTCGACTTCCTCCTTCCGTTGGAATCGAACTCCGGCCGTGAGCAGAGCTTTGGCTGCATTACCGCCGCTTACCACTCTGTGCCACGGAGAGTCTGTCACCAGAATGCTAGCCAATATTTATTTAAAACATTTCTACAACAATTGGCATCCAGAGTGGCGTAAAAGAAAGAGTGATTTCTCCTTCAGAGAGGGGCATGGAAACATCTGCATCCCGCTCATTTGCTAAGCCAGGGGTGGGGACCTTTTTCAGCATGGGCAAGGGACAGAAGGAGATGGAGCAGCGGATGTGACTCTGAGCTTACTGAGTACAGTAGGCTGCATTTCAGCCACACAAAAACCAGAGTTCTTTGTGCATGTCCACACGCCACACACACATTTCTCCATCAAGGCAAACAAGAGGTATTCTGGTACTTCAAGGCCACATCCCAGCCAGGCAAAAGCATTTGAGGAGGCCACAGAGCAGGGCCAGTGAGGGGGTGTAGCCTAAAGAGAGTTCCAAGGGTTGCAGGGTCTGCATTCCCCACACCTGCAATAAGCAACCGCTTGTGGTGGATTGAGACCCGTGTTAGCAATATAACTGTTGCACTTAGGATCACCTGAATAGACTGCTTTCCTACCACACAAGACTGCCTGAACATAACCTTCATCAGGGGCCTTCCTCCATATTGCCCTGATGAGCAGAGGAGCTTTCTTGCTGAAGGTGGCCTCTATACGGAATGCCTTCCTCAGAGAAGCTTATCACACATTGTACACACATATTGATTGTATAATAGTCAGAGGTCTGTTGACATCAACGCCAGGAAATGGAGTTTTAGACTCTTCAGAGACCCGCTGTGAATTGTTTGCAAGGCACTTTGAGGGTAAAGTTGCTGCCTCCATAGCAAGCTTGATACCCCATCCACATCTACTGTAGTCCCCAGTGAGGTGTAGAGTGCAACATCTGCTGCAACTTTATTTTGATTATCTTGACCCATTCCAGTCTGGGTTCAGGCCTGGTTATGGGACTGAATCAGCCTTGGTCGCCCTGATGGATGACCTTTATAGGGAGAAGGACAGGGACAGTGTGACCCTGTTACTCTTACTTGATCTATCAGCAGCTTTTTATACCATTGACCATGGTATTCCTCTGGGTTGATTTGGTGAGCTGGGTATTGGAGGCACTGTTTTACAGTGGATCTGATCCTATCTCCAGGGTCGTTTTCAGAGAATAGTATTGTGTGATTGTCTTTCGGCCCCCTGGCAGTTCTGCTGTGGGGTGCCGCAGGGTCACATCTTGTCCCCCATGCTGTTTAACATCTATATGAAGCCATTGGGAGCAGTCATCAGGAGATTTGGGGTGAGGTGTCAGCAGTATGCTGACAATACCCAGCTCTGTTTCTCCATAACATCTGAATCGGGACTGGCCGTGCAAGCCCTGGACCGCTGCCTGCACTTGGTGGTGGGCTTGATGAGGGCCAATAAACTGAGTCTGTATCCTAGCAAGACAGAGACGCTGTGAGTTGGTGACTCCCGAGTTCAGATAATTGGTCAGTTGCCTGCTTTGAATGGGGTTGTACTCCCTCTGAAAGATCAGGTCCGTAGTTTGGGGGTGCTACTGGATCCATCTTTGTTACTTCTCGTGTTTTTGTTTGCCACTTTGGGCTCCTACTGGAAGGGCGGAATATAAATTTAATAATAAATAAGTAAATAATGTATACATTCAGATTTCACAATTTGACTTGCCTTAGTATCAAATTTGTGCATTTTAGAATACGTATATTTATTTTGTGGCACTGAAAATACACAATCTTACCTCTGTTTTTTAATGTTCAGCTGTTTTGTGGACTTCTTGTCTTAACTCTTGCCAAAGGCTGATCCTCATGAGCTGATCATATTTTTTTAATGCAATGTGCCCAAATAGCAAGCAACTATGATACTGTTCAGGAACATAGGAGTTCATTATAAGTATGCATACACTCCCCAAATTAACGCCGGCTAAATAAAGTGGTTCATTTTATGAATCTGTGTGATTGAATTTTGAGTGCACTGGAAATTAGATGGGAAGAGCGTGTCAAAGCGCATTCATGTTTTGCCGATTGATATGGAGTGCCAGCGTCTTGCTGTGTGCTAAATGGTATCCAAGGATTTGCCTTGTGCCAGGAAAAATCAGCCCAAAGACTCTTGATATCCCATGCTAGTCGTGCTTCATTAGAGTGCGTTTTACAGAGCTTTGAAGTAGCTGCGTGGGTAGTCAGCACAACTGCTGATCCTGAGAAAAGGGCTCATGTTGACGGCATTAAAGTTAAAGGGCTAGAACTTTAGTCTTGACAGGATATTATTTGGTGGATATTGTTGGTATTTTATTTTTAACCCTATGTTTAAGTAACTTACATAAACACGAAATGCTAAAAATTGAAAATAGCCAGGAGGTTTAGCGTGTGCATTTAAGTTATACATCTCTTATGTAATGGCACTCCAGATTTACAGTTTCAAAAGGGTGCCTGTTGGCATAAGATCATCTGGGCAGCACTGAGTAAAGTGGCTTTATAAAGAGACTAAGAAAGGCTGTAGCTCCGTGATAAGAGCACACACATTGTATGCAAAAGGTTCCAGGTTGATAGGGTGGGGAAAGATGTCTTTCTGAAACCCTGGAGAGCTGCTGCCAGTCAAAGCAGGCAGTACTGAGCTCAATGGACAAATGGCTAACTCTGCATATGTTCCTAATGGGGGCAAATGTAGGATTGTTCCTCTTCAAGAGTCTGCAGGGCGGCTTGAAACTGTCAGGGTGGGGATGGAGTGCTGAGCTCTAGACATTTGGACAGAGAATTTTACCATGTTATCACAGCATCTGCTTTAACTTCCATGCTGTTGCTACTGGGGAAAACTCGTGTACAGGCTGCAAAAACATAAAGAACTTGAACCCCATGCTAAATAAGGTTGCAGAGTTGCAGTTGTAGCCATGGTGGGGATTAAAAGAAAAAGGGTAGAAGCCTACCCCTCAGCAGATTTGAAGCTGTGGGGGAGATTACTCCAGGGGTGAGACCACAAAAAATATATGTGCATACCCTGAGATAACATTTCAGGAGGGCTATGTTCTACCTCCACTGTCAGAGGCAGTATACCCCTAACTACATGTTGCTGGGAATCACAAATGGGGAGAGTTGTTGTTGCACGCAAGACTTGTGTTTGGGCTTCCAAATGGAACATCTGGTTGACCACTGAGAGAACAGGATCCTGATCTAGATGGGCCACTGGGCTGATCCAGCAGGCTTCTCTTATGTTCTTAATGCTTCAGTTCACTTCATGCTTAAAATCTGTAGTACTTCTTGAATGTTCAAGTTTTTCCATGTGTTAATTATAGCCTTAATCTTTACAACCCTATTAAGTCAGTATTTAAATTAGTCAGTATCCCAAGACTTACAGATGGGACTGCTGAAAGAATTGTGGTTTGGGGGCCTTCCTGGTTCACAGCTGAGCCTCTTGCCCTGTGCCAGTAACAAAAAAAAAGTGTGCTTGTGATCCAGCTCTACAACTGGTTATTATGTGGTGATTGTTGGGAAGGGTGAACAAGAAATCAAGCTGCACAATGCAGCCTTTCAAAAGAAAAAAATTCAAATGGGGGGCAGTCACAAGCAGGGTACTGCAGGGCTCAGTTCTGGACCCAGCGCTCTTCAACATTTTTATTAACGACTTGAACGTGGAGGTGCAGGGAATGCTTAGATTCAGATCAGATTTGCAGATAACAGAATTGTCAGATGACCCAGAATATGCAGATGTCTCAGAATTGAGTGGGATAGCTAATACCCTGGAAGACAGAAACAAAATCCAAAGGGATCTTGATAGGCTGGAGCATTGGCCTGAAAACAACAGGATGAAATTTAACAGGGATAAGTGCAAAGTTCTACACCCAGGAAATGCAGGATACTTACCTGAGCCATAATACACGTGAGAAGGATCTTGGGATTGTTGTTGATCACAAGCGGAATATGAGCCAACAGTGCGATGTGGCTGCAAAAAAGGCAAATGCTATTTTAGGCTGCATTAACAGAAGTATTGTTTCTAAATCGTGTGAAGTATTTGTTCCCCTCTATTCAGTACTGGTTAGGCCTCATCTTGAGTACTGCGTCCAATTCTGTTCACTGCACTTTCAGAAGGATGCAGACAAACTGGAGGAGGGCAACAAGGATGATCAGGAACTGGGAACTATGAGGAGAGACTGAAAGACATGGGCATGTTTAGCCTGGAGAAGACTGGGGGATAGGATAGCACTCTTCAAGTACATGAAAGGTTGTCCCACAGAGGAGGGCTGGGATCTCTTCTTCTTTAATGTTTTTGATTGCTGTAAACTGCCCAGGGAGCTTCGGCTATGGGGCGGTATACAAGTGCAATAAATAAATAAATAAATCCTCCCAGAGTGCAGAAGACGGAATAATGGGCTCAAGTTACAGGAAGCTAGAATTTGGCTGAACATCAGGAAAAACGTCCTGTCAGAGCAGTATGACAAAGGAACCAATGGCCTTGGGAGGTGGTGGGCTCTCCGACACTGGAGGCCTTCAAGAGGTAGCTGGACACCCACCTGTCGGGGATGCTTTAATTTGAATTCCTGCATTGAGCAGGGGGTTGGACTTGATGGCCTTATAGACCCCTTCCAACTCTGCTATTCTATGATTCTATTAAAAGGACTTGCCTTTAACATCCTATTTATTTGTTTTTTCTTTTTAGAAAAGAGAAAAAGAACTGGTACATTTTATTTTCAAAGTTTTGGGTGCAAATTCCTCTTCTTTGTTGTAGTTAGTGCTTTAGTTAGGCCTGTGTCCTGTTGCTTGCCAATTACGTTATTAGCAGAAAAAATGATTTTCCTGATTATTTTTTTCTCTTCCAGTAATTGCCCTTCCCTTTTGGCGGCTGCTTTAGCCCGTGCGACAGCTGATGAAGTCCTCCAGAGCGACCTCTCGGCACACTACTTGCCCAAGCACGCAGATAGCCCAGATGGGATCATCCGTAAGTGCCTACATACATTGTGTGTGGTGGGGGTGGTTGCGGTGTCAACATGCCATCTCACTCTTACCCATCCCAGGAACAGCACAATATTCCCTCCGATACTCTGGGAGAGTAGCTTTTGCACCCTGGTGAGACAGAGGACGGCTGCCTCAGAGTGTGCGTGGGCTGCTTAAATCCCTCCTGGATCCCATCCCAGAATATGACTGAAGTGCCAATCCATCTGTTGCTTACTGTCTGTTCCAGGGATCAGGGGGACAAACACCCGCCTTTTCTCCCCAAACCTTTTTGCTTTGACACCGTGGAGCTTGTTGCTCAACTTGCCCCACAGCAGAGAACAGGGACAAATGTTGCAAGTAGAACCCTTGCCGTGTTTCTTATATTTGGACAATCCACGTGACCATTTTGTGCCTCTTCCTTCGTTACACGTTATTCTGCTCTCACCTCCTCCAGAAAATTGGAGTTACATAATTTACCAGAGGCTTTCAGGGGTTTTTTTGTGTGACTTTAGCAACACAATGTCTTTTTTTTTTAAAGGTCATACATTAAAAAGCAAAAGAAACGTTATCATCATACTTGTATGTATCTATGATGCAGCCAGACTTTCCACCCTCCAGCTGAAGGCCACGTAATCCATGCAGGGTTCTGCTGACTAAGCTCCTCCAGTGGGCTCCCCAGAACACTTGTTACAATGAAAGGGAGTGTCTCGGAGAACAAGCTGACAAGTGTTTGTTGTTCAGCCTGGAAAATATATTGCCAGTCTTCCCTCCCTTGTTTTTGCTGAAAATATAAAAACTTAAGTTCTTGTGGTATTTATAACAGAGGCTTCCGCCCTCCTGGTTTGTAGGTGTTGCTGTCTGTTCTGAGCTTGCGCAGGTGAATGAAGCAGATTTGTCATTGTTCTGACTGAGCACCCTCATTAATTCCAAATTGAGATCTGTTAAAACTTGCATAAATATTTGACGGTCTCCAAGGAAATGTTGACATTTTTCAAACTAATCATTCTACACGGAATATTTGAGGGAGCTGGAAATTATTTGCAGCTACCCTATTCAGAATGTCTTTAAATCTGCAGTGTGCAGAGCCACGCATGCTGATGCAGCACTTAGTGGAACGAGAACATGGGTCAGCCCCGGTGGCAAGTGGTGGAACCGTATGTCAAGCACGAGAAGCGGCAGAGGCCCTTGGCTAAGATTCAGGGCTTGGGTCCCTCTTTGTATTTTCAGAACAGGGACCCAGAAATATTTGCACATTTAAATGTGTTGTGATCCTAGAAACGACTTAAGCCAGCTGCTTATATAAAAAAGGGCGAAGAAGAATGGGAGGTTCTCGTGAGGACTTCTCAAAGCCTGTCCTAATGACAGTCATACTTTGTCTGAAAGCCTTAACCTTCCTCTCCCTCTTTGATGGCTTTTACAACGGACCTGAAAGCGGCACAAGTCTGATCCAAATGAGCAATGGCATATTTTATGTTTTATATCAATAGTATTACACGTGAGGTCACGCAACCTCAAGGAATGGGATGATCTTCAACCAGCACATTGAACTCATGACTTTGCATCTAGCACCGCCTGGCAGCTTTGGATTTTGGTACATAAAAGACAATAGGCAAATTCACCTTTAGAAATGGGACCCAAATGTTCCTTCACGGCCCCCCTTTTGCAGCAATTGTCAGCTTACCAGTTGCCATTGTTAGGGTCTCCTCCTGTAACGGATGCAATTAAGCAGCACTTCCAGCCCTGATGGTGCCCAGGCAGCAGGGGGACGATGAAATGGTGCATGACATAGACGGGGTGACAGCTGACTCAGCCCTAGCTCAGCGCTGCAACATTAACGATTGATGAGTAATTTTCAGCTGCACGGGGGTGGATAGCCTGTTGAGGACTCTTTTAGAAAAAAAATATCTGAAGCAGTAATTATTGATGATGCTACCACTGTGTGCGCTATCCACAGGGGAGCTGTGTTTAAAGTTTCAGCACAGCAAATGGGCATCTTCCATCTTTTTTTCCTTTGGAGGAATTTTCTGAAACGTGCAAAGCTTCAGGAAAGACCGTGCCTTTCTGCATGGTAAGGGGTGGGGGGAGGGCAGCTCTGCAGCTAAAGTTCTGACTTGGAGAGGCTGCATATATGGAAACATGGCCGTTCATTGTGGGACTTGGCAGATGCCTAGTCTAGAGGAGTTGGCAAATCATCATTGTATGGTTTGCCTTGATGACTTTTGTTGTCAGAATGTCCGCCACGTGCTGCTGGGAAGCCATTTTGGGTTGGTGTTAGAAAGTAAGGAGAATGGAAACGAACGGCTGGTTCCTCAGTGGAGACCTACATTGCAAATGTGTCATGGTGGAGAGCGGCCAAGAACAAGTGTGTCTGCTTCACAGTTTGCTTCAGGATTGGGAGAACACCAGGCAGCTGGTTCTGGTCAGTGCTCTGCAGCTGAGGGACCAGGGTGACCAGAAAGTCTGCTTGCTAACCCTAGAAGTTCAAAATTATGTAGCAGCTAGCTAAAATGAGGTTCGGGAAATAAATGTTGGGGCACTCTCTGCCTTGTGATAATTGATTAGTGCTGGCCTACTCATATTCGCACTTCTACTGAGGGGTTAGAAGTAGACTTTAATCAAAAAGTGTTTGTGCACACGCATGTGGTTTGCCAGCTAATGGTCTGGCCAGTCACACCAAGTTGTTCATTATGCCAGCCGTGTATTTAAGAGTTCATCTGGTCCATAGGTAATCAGGAATTATATGCAGGTGAATGAGCGTGCTGGCAGAGGGGTGGATTTTGCCTCCCCCTGCAGCCTGCACGGAAACATGTACTCCCCCCCCCCCGCCTGGTACCTTTTCTGGATTTCTTTACAAAGCTGCATTAGCCACTCTCTCCCCCCTTCTGGATTTGGTGCTACTTCAATCAAGCGACAAAGGCACTCAGTCTTTTCTGGCTACTTCTGGTGAATAACGTATGCCTTCTTAAAGCTCCTTTTAAAACTCTGAAAGCACAACTGAAGTTAGACTACGCAAGTACTACCTGGGACCTCCCTCTAGTTGTGTGAAGAGTTCTCTCTTGTGATCTGTGTCATGGGACTGGGATGTGTAGTCTTATTTGCTAAAAGCACCTAACATGGTGTGCACACGTTTGAAAATGTCGATAACATTTAAGAAAAGAGAGCCTGTCAGAATAGTGGTGGGGAATCTGGTGTCTTCTAGATGCTGCTGGACTCCAACTTGCATCTGCCCAAACCATTGGCTTGGTTTGCTGGGAGTTGAGAGCCCAGCAGTATCTGGAGAGCCACAGGCTTCTCGCCCATTCATTAGAAGTGCCTGGTAGCACAACATTGCTTCATATTTCAGTAGAGATTCATCCCCCCCCTTTTTGGTCTCTTGCAGAGGTGGAGACAACGAAGTTGGCGCGCACAGTGTTCAGCACACTCCATGGGGTTTGCAACAGCTGGGTAAAAGACTTTCCCCTCCAGTCGAAGCCTCACTGTTACTACGAAACATCAATTCATGCCATTAAGAACATGCGCCGCAAGATGGAAGACAAACATGTCTGCATTCCAGACTTCAACACGCTCTTCAATCTTGAGGTAAAGAGTTTTTTGAGGAAGGGAGAACTGACGGCAGGTATCTAGGACACAGTGATTGAACCTCTGGTGGGACAAGAGCCAGCAGGCCCTGCCATGTTCAGAGAAAAAGAGGGGGGGAGTACTTGCTGAACCTGCGGATAAGCTTAGTGAGGAGGATGTAGCTGATGACAGTGAAATACTAAGTGGAGAAACTTCAAACCAACAACCCTGTTGCAGCTGTTGTCGACTCCAATCCTGCTGGCGCCAACTCCGTGAAGAATGGTCAGTCAGCTCATTCTTTATCAAGTGAGATTAGTGTGCCAACTGTGCCCGTTCCTTGAGCCGTCTGATCTGGCCACGGTGACACATGCCTTAGTCACATTCCATTTAGATTACTGTAACGCGCTCTACGTGGGGCTGCCTCTGAAGACTATTCGGAAACTTCAGTTGGTGCAACGTGCTGCAGCCAGAATGTTAACTGGGGCTGGTTACAGGGACCATACGACTCCCCTGTTACAAAAACTCCACTGGTTGCCACTCTGTTTACAGACACAATTCAAAGTGCTGGTGATGACCTATAAAGCCCTATATGACTTAGGTCCAGGCTATCTGTCAGACTGTATCTCCCTGTATGAGCCTGCCCGGGCCCTGAGATCCTCAGGAGAGGCCCTTCTCTCAATACCTATGTCCTCACAAGCACGACTAGTGGGGACGCAAGATAGGGACTTTTCGGTGGCTGCCCCGAAGCTTTGGAACTCCCTTCCTGGGGAAGCAAGAATGGCCCCCTCCTTGCAGTCCTTCCGTCAGCAAGCAAAGACTTTTTTATTTCAACAAGCCTTTGGAACTGAACAGTTAAGGACAGGGCTTGAAGGGTGCTGCATTGCTGTTGTCTAATTGTATTATTTTAAACTGAGTTTGAATTATTTTAACTATGTAATTATGTAATTAATTATGTAAATTGTTTAATTTGATTTTAATCTAGATATTTGTATGTTTTTAATTATATGTGTGCTTTATCTGGAAGCCGCCGTGAGTTCCAGTTTTGGAAAAAGGGCGGGGTAAAAATAATGATAATAAATAAAAATAAATAAGTAAATGTGGCTTTTGCCCCACCCCAGGCTAAAATGCCTATGAAACTCCTGATTGCCTTTGTTCAGGTTCTCTCACTGTTTCAATGTTTTTCTCTTGGCAGGATCAAGAGGAGCAGGCCTATTTTGCAGTATTTGATGGCCATGGAGGAGTGGATGCCGCCATCTATGCTTCCACCCACCTCCACGTGAACCTGGTACACCAAGAGGCGTTCCAGCGGGACCCTGCAGAGGCCCTGTGCAAAGCGTTCCGAGTGACAGATGAGCGCTTCGTGCAGAAGGCGGCCAGAGAGGTAAATGAGTGACATTAATTTGGGGGTGGGGGAGGAGTCAATTTTGAAAAATCTGCTCAGCAATGATTTGAGACAACCTAAATGGCCTCCCCTGGAGGAGTGTGGGGGATGTGTGGGTTAAAAAGCTTTTCCATTTGGACAAAGCTTTCCTCCCGGGGCAGCTGTTGGCGCCATTAGATCTGTAGCAGGAAATGCTTCTGCAGCCAGTTACTGGCCAGGACCAAACTATTGTTCCCTGGTGGGTACCTCTGTACCTTGTGGTACAGTGAAGGGCTAAGTAGAGGCAGGCCTTGAACCAGATTATCAAACTGAACAAGCGAATGTCTGTGCTTTTATTTTCTTTATTTTTATTATTATTTATTTGTTATACTTGTATACCGCCCCATAGCCGAAGCTGTCTGGACGGTTTACAGTAACTAAAAAATACAATTTAAAATACATCTTTTAAAAAACAATTTAAAACACAATTTAAAAATTTAAAACAACAAATTTTCCAGCTTGACTCCTTCCAGATCAATAAGGAACTTACCCTGACAAATTCAGCAAGAGAGAAAGTGGGTTAATCTTCCAAACTATGCTGTGTATTTCATGGGGAGGATGATTCAAGCTGGGCGCAAGAATCCTCTGAGAATTACTTCTGCTGTATTAGGGCTATTCCACATTTTCTGCAGTGTTTTCATTAAAACTGCTTATGAAATGTGCTCTGCGTTAACAAGGAAGAGCCAACAACTCTTTTGCTAGCATAAGAGTGGTCGTGGGACTCACCGATTCAATCTATCCGACTCTGAGCAAATGACAAGAGCTTGATTTTTGCCTCCAGCAGAAGTTGTTTAAGATCATTTCAGGAACAGTGTGTCATTAAGCCTCTCATTTCTGATTCTTCCTGGGGGAGAATCAGGAGAAATTAATGTGGTGTTTTAGGAGTCAGTCATTGATTTGGGACCTGCCCATTGATAGATCACTCCAAGATTTCAAGAGTATTTTATGCCAGGAAATAGAAAATATGGTCTTGTCCAGCACATTGAGGGGCACAACTTGGAATTGCACATCAGTGCCTTAGGGCAGCTTGGTAAAACCTGTCCTTGTTACTCACACAGGCTTCAGGAATAGATGTGACAGCAGTAAATTGCCTACAGATAGAAACAGATGCTTTTTACTCCATCATTCCAGTCTAGCAGTAGAGATGTGTGTTTGAAAATGCCTGAAACAGTCATGTGGCTTCCTGCAGTCTGTAGTAAGACTAAGGCTGTGTTTTTTCACTAGAGCTTGCGGTGTGGGACCACAGGTGTTGTGACCTTCATCCGAGGGAACATGTTATACGTGGCATGGCTGGGAGACTCCCAAGTGATGCTTGTGAGAAGGGGTCAAGCTGTGGAACTGATGAAGCCTCATAAACCAGATCGCGAGGTGAGACTCGTTTGGGATTGCTGAGTGCAAGGGAATAGATGTAGTGATCACTACACAATTTATTTGAAAGCATTTCTAAATCACTTTACAATAAAACAGTATCATGAAACCAGGGAGAAACAGTAGAACGGTATTGTAAACATAGATAAAAACCAAACAGTAGTAACATGGTTCAGTCTAGCGTGTCAAGGAAAGCCTTTTGAAGCAACTGACGGATGATGCTTCAGGTTTGGCAGTTGCCTCTGTACTGTACTTGTGCTTTGGGCCCTGCCAGTTACACCCTCAATCTCCAGTTGCATATTAGCTGCTGTAGCCAGTCACTGATTTAGGGCCAACCTTCTTTCTCTGGTTTCAGAGAGAAATGGAAGAAAACCACTACAGCAATTAAACTGGAGCGTGTGCGTGTGTGTATGTGTGTAAGACAATGAAGGATGCACCAGAAATCTTTAGGAGCATCCAAAGCAGCAGTAAAGACTTTGACCAGCTTGCATGTTACCTTCTGGTTTAGGATGAGAAGAAACGCATTGAGGCCCTCGGAGGCTGCGTGGTCTGGTTTGGGGCTTGGCGAGTCAACGGGAGTCTTTCTGTCTCCAGAGCCATTGGTAGGAAATTGAAATCCTGTTTTCTGTTTTTCATCTCTTTTTCATCGGCCCCTCTGAGTTTCAGTGATGATACATAGGATCTAAATTGGCTGCGACTTACCCAGCCGAGAGATCTTATAGTCAAAGTGGAAGTTCCAATGAAGATGTGTGCTTAGTGTGAACAAGGCAAATTCAGCATTGGGAAGTAATGGGAAAAGGCTTGAAAATGAAACAGCAAGCCTTACAGTGTTTCTATAAAAATCTTTGATCTTGTCAGATCCAGGTGACTGAACAATTCCGATCACCTCATGTTGTAGACTTGGAGGACATACAAAGAAGTTGGGGCGTTCCAGACAGCAAGGGAAGATGGGGCTTTCTAAAACAATAGGCAAATGACTGGGGGAAGAGATAATCCATCAGCCATATTAGTTAAAATGGTAGTTTTCAGGGGAATGTACCTCCATGTAGCACGCATGGGGACAAGGAGCTCCAAGTTCAGAATTCCCTTGCCAAATCAAGATCTGTAATGCTTCCATCTTGAAGACTAATAGTCATGTTTGAGTTGTTAACTGGATTAAAGGTGCAAGAGTTTTGCCCTTCTGATTAAGCTACAATATTATCAGATGCGCTTTGCCAGTAGTGTCTTGACGGGTCAGGCACTCTCTGACTGCACCAGAAAGCCTGCTGCAGGGCTGGTTTCTTGTGATAAGCTGCTTGCCTTTCCATAGGCCTGATTTATGTGCTACAGCACCGTGCTGTAGTAGTACAATTCTCATTTACCAGCAAAGTATGAGAGCAAGATAGCATGCTACACTTAGAACCAAGGCAAAAGTGGCGCCTTTTTTTCATTTCTGTATCCAGATTGTCATTGCTTTTCATATGCAGGAATCCCCTCTTTGCCGGTCAAATCTGACTTGCTTACCTCTTCTGCCTAAAACAACACCACCCTAACGGTGGGTTACTGGGCCTCCCACGCCTCAGGAGCTTAGAAACCACAGGATTCCAAATCATCCCTCGATTCACTTGGCCTTTTTAATTTGCTGTCCCCTTCAAGTGTGTGTCCTGGCTTTCACATCAAAGGAGAGCTAGAAACCTGACAAATCTAATAAAAGGCTGAGAGTTTTGAGCCCCACATAAGAGCTTTCCAGCTCTTGTCCACATTAGGGAACAGGCTGCCTTCCCTTTCCCAGCAGTTCCGCTGCCTTGTGCGGAAATGCAAAGAGAGTTCGCTGAGGTACTCCAGCCTGGCAGCTACCTAAACCTCTGGCTGTCTTTCTCCACCGCTCCAGGTGACGCAGAGCACAAGCCATACATCTGTGGAGATGCAGACTCTGCCTCCGTAGTTCTGGATGGATCTGAAGACTACCTCATTTTAGCCTGCGACGGATTCTATGACACGATGAGCCCTGACGAAGCCGTGAAAGTGGTGGCTGACCACCTGAAGGAGAACAACGGGGACAGCAGCATGGTGGCACACAAGTTGGTGGCATCGGCTCGAGACGCTGGCTCCAGCGACAACATCACCGTCATTGTGGTCTTTCTCAGGGACATGAGCGCAGCCGTCAGCATGAGCGAGGAGTCGGAGTGGACAGAGAACTCCTTCCAAGGCGGGCAAGAAGACCACGGTGACAATAAAGAAAACCACGGGGATTGCAAGAGGCCGTGGCCTCAGCACCAGGCCTCCGCGCCTGCGGATCTGGGATACGATGGGAGAGTGGATTCTTTCACAGACAGAACTACCTTGAGCGCAGGTACCAGAATCAATGTGTTGGAAGACCCAGGCTATTTAGACTTGGGGAAAACGGAAGCCAGCAAACTTCAGAGTGCCAAGCGCGTGTCCTCAGATCAGTGGTTCAGGGCTGGTGCACCAAAGAGAGCATCCCTGGGTCAGGGCGCATCAGCCGAGAACAAGACAGTGGCCAATTCGGCAGGCAGGCAGAGCAGCCTCCAGGAACAGCAGCTCATCTCTCTTGCTTCTGGCTCTGCAAGCCCACACGAGTACAGCATCCCCACCGGGCTGAAAGGTGGACGCTTCAAATCTTGGGGGAAAAGAGCTTCCATTTTCTCTCCCCTTCACTTCTGTGACACAAAGCGGTGGCGGCGACTAGCCAGACTGAAGCCAAAGCTCCACATGCTTCTCTTTGAGCACAGGCTGCTTTCCCGCACAGGAGGATCAGCTCCATGCTCGCCTAGCGGTGCGAATGGCCGTAGCAACAAGTTGATAAGGAGCCGGCTCTGGCAGGGCTTCTCCAGTTGTCAGCAGGGTCATGGCCAGAGCGTTCTGCTGCTGCCGCCAAGGCAGAGTCACTGTATACCAGGCCCTGGGCCTCTCTGGAGCTGTACAAAATAACAGGCTCCTTTGTATCCCCCCCTCTGCCCCATCCTCTCCAAATAGTTTAGGTTAGGCATTCACGGAAGGAGAAGTAAACTAAAAAGAGTGAGCATTTCAGAACAATGTGATTGTGGAATGTTCCACTCATGTAAATAGATCCTGCAAGTGTTTCCGTCTCCAAAAAAACAAAGGGGAGGGGCTGGAGTGCCAGTCTTTCTCTCCCTCTCTGAGCAATGTCACAAACACTCTCTCACACGCACACACATAGTGTGTATCTATAGCTTCATCTTGCTCAAGGGAACTAAATACCGACAGTGGCACACTGGACTAGACTGGAAAGTGCTGTTTTTAAAGAGAGACTGCAACAACAACAACAACAACAAAGTGAAACCTGTTTTGAGATAAGTCTGTGGAGCAATATTATCAGAAGGATCTGGTTTTTGGAACCAGCCAGTTTTTGTAAGTGGGGTAGAGGGAAGGGGGCAGGAAGATGCGATTAGCCCAGGTTGGAGGGGGTGGGGTGGTTTTTTAAGTTAAAAGAGCAATTAGGGAAAGCAGAGGGTGCTTTGCAGGTACATTATTAAAAGCCATATGGGGGGGGGTTAATTTAGCACTTGAGGACTCCTAGCCCCTGTTGTATATCTAATAAGACTCCAATCAAACCATATACTCAACCTTCAACTCCCCCCCCCCCCCCGTGTAACATAAAAAAGGAGGGAATGCTAATTTTTTGTAGTTTTTAAAGATCATTTCCTGTGGATGAAGTTAAAAGTATATTGGAATGTCAGTAGCTTGGAGTTTTTTGGGGTGCTTAGTGACATTTTAGTCTTTTAAAACAGAAAAAGTAATAATGTTACAACTATTTGCATCTAACAATAGTAGTGGTTAAATCTTCCCGCTGCCGTGTCCTCCCCAGTCCCTAATTTATCTCAGGTGTCAAACTGATATAAACTTAGTTCAGATTCAGATACGTTGTCCCCTGAACTGATGCAGCCAGCAACTTGCTTGTAAGTTTTTTTGGTGGTGGAGTTTGTCATCAGTTCTCCCTTCCCCAGAATCCACCCAGAAGGTGAAGTGGAGCAATCATCTTTGGCTTAGCTACTTTCAGGGTCTCTTTCTGTGGCCACACAGAGTCATGAAGTGAAACGACGAGGGCGAGCCCGTGGGACTGTAAGCGGATGGAAAAGTGGGACGAAGCCAAGCCAGCTCTTAGCAGCAGTTGCAAAATGAGGGAGACTAGATGAGCTCTGGGCTGTCAGTTGCTTGGGAAGGAAGGGTGAGTATGAGAACTGTCTGTCCTTCTTAATGAGCAAAAAGTTTTTAAAAACATTTTTTTAAAAAATAGACCAGTTTTAGCATTGAATGGGTACAGTAGCTAGAATAGAGATGAATCAGGGACAGACAGTATGTTAGGTCTCCCAGTTGCTAACATTTGCCTGAATGACCTTAAACGATAAGGCAGTTTACACAGATCTGAATACATTAGATAATTCAGTGGGGATTACGTTTTAGCCGAATGGTATCACTGCTGGATGCAATTTGGTATCAGTGCTTAGGAAGCTGCCTCATTCCGAGCCAGAGCCTTGGTCGTCTGGTTTAGCATTGTGGCTCTCTGGGTTTCAGGTGCCAGGGACTGAATTGAGGACCTTCTGCATGTGCTCTGCCACTGAGCTACAGCCCTTCCCAAAACTGGTCATTTACAATGACTAGGAACGCAGAGAATTAGGAAATTATTCTGAATTGTTTCATTGAGTGACCCAACTTCTTAAACCAACTTGATGAAACTAGAAGGGCAGACAGCTACAATGCCCCAGCTTTACTCTCTGTGGGGGAGGGGGCAACCAAAATTAGCACTTTCCCACTTATCAGGAAGCCTTAGGTGTGTGGTGTTACAAATCAAGTGTTACTAAGGGAATGAGGAACTGCAGAAGAGCACCGCGAGTGCTTCCACTGCCAGGCCATTGCTGCTTTGAGACCAGCGCAGCAGCAGTTCTCTCCTACCGCATCCTTCTAGGGGGAAAAGCACAGTTCTTTGAAGAAATTCCAAAATGGTGCAAATGTGTTCTGACCTCTTCCCAACATGCAGGCATAATTGGAAAGTACTGGCTCATTTAAAAAAAAAGAAAAAAAGAAGAAGCAGAACTCTACCTGTGTGGATTCATACATGTATTATCTGCGGCTCATCCTGTTCATTCCTAGTGTGGTCCTGTACAAAATATTGTTACAACTAGAAAGTGTTCATCTTTCATTACATAGTGGTAGAAGTATGTAGGATCCATTTGTGAGGCACGTCTTCAACCATGGTAGAATACATATTTAAAAGTAGTTGTTCTTGGTCCAATATAAGCTGCTCGATTCTACACACTAGGCAAAAAAAGTGCTTTGTGACATGCTGTGTGTTTTTCTCTTAATGCCACTGGTGATAGGACATAGTTCTCTTCAGTTCAAACTCCTGTGCCCTCATTTGCTGCTTGCTGACGTAAGCAATAAGCTCCCCTTTTTAATTAATGATCTCTCAGTGTTCTGTATCTTGTATTTTGATTCTCTGGCTGGTGAGAATGTACAAAAAAAATAGATATCTTAACTGTATTTATTAACGGTTAATGTTGGTTGTCTGTAAAGTGTTTTGTAAATCTGTGTATTTTAATAGTGGTGACATCTGCATAATGAAACCTTTCCAATAAAGAGCTGAAGTAGCCCTTGAGTTCACACAGTCTGCATCAGCTGCATGCGTTGTGTAGGACCACAAGTAGTGGTGGCAGTTGGTGATGACAGAAGACTCCAGACTGCCTTTCCCCAGGCTGTTCAAAACCTGCTTGTTGTGAGCTTATTCACTGTGAGGATCAAAGGGATGCTGTTCATCCCTCTCCCATAGTCTCCTGTCTCCAACTTTAAATATAGAGTTGTGAGGAATGTCTCCTGTTGCAGGAAATGGAATAGCAGCAGAGCACAGCAAGCCATTAATCTATTTCAGTTGCACTAACAGTTGTACAAGGAAAATGTTTATACGTTGAAGTGCCAACAAATTGCCCTTGTTAGTTTGGAAGTCAGGAAGGCGCCCGCCCGCCCACTCAGGAAAGGGAGCAGACTCCCCTACTCAGCACGGTTGGGGCGGGGCACGCAGGGAGGAAGAGCACTCTCTTCTTTGCCCCGTCACTTCCTGGCTCAAGAAGTCAAGACAGGCTCTAGGAGGAAAAGAATGCCCTTTCCTGATGTTGGCCTTGTGCCTGCGCCTTGGGGCTTGTAGCAGCTGCCCCTTGCTAGTAATACCTTTAAATTCAGAGCCTTCCGTCTCATCTAGTCGAGCATTACCTTTTACATGCCTTCTGTTTAGAGTATTCTACTGTCGCAGAGGCACAACACTCTTTTCCCTAGAACATTCAGTTAAAACAACTTTGCAGATTATATTCACCCTGACAAGCGAGAGCTGCAGTTCAAGCAGCCCTTTCCCTACACTGAATTTTGTCATAGCTCTGCCAAAATGTAGCTCATTCTCATGCATAAAGAGAAGCAAGAAGAGGTCACGGTCGCTTTGGGCATGCCTATAAGTTAGGGCTACGTGCCTCTTCTCTCTGCAGCATAAACCCTTTAACAGGAGAAGACTGAACGTTTTGCACCGATGGGTTGTGTGAACAATGGCCTGGTTTGCACATCACAGTAAGCCACAGTTCGTGGCTTACCATGAACGCACCTTCCAGGGCTGTTTTGTCTCCTCCCCGCTCGGAGGAAACAGCTCATAACCCCCTGGCTTAGTGTTACGTCTGAACCAGGGGACTCATGTTTTGCTCTGTGATCAGCAAGTCAAGAAGAACCCTTGGCTACAGATCAGGAATTGCTAGGAGCAAAACAAACCGTGATCCCTGCCTGGTTCATCCCTAACACTAAGCCAAGGGTCATCACTTAATTCCTGCCACTGTGAAGGAGGAGGAGCAAAGTGGGCACAAATCGCTCATATACAGAAAGCCATGCTTTATTGGCTCATACGTACAAGTGACAAAGTCATTTTCAACATTACTTTAAACACTAGTCTCTTATAACTGCCAGTATTAAACAGTGAAGTACTATACAAGTAATCACAAGGGTTGGTTTAACAATATAAACTGATTTGTTTTACTTACCCTTTTGTTGCTGCATTTTTCTTTCTAAAAGTGGGGCGAGTCTAAACAAGGCTAGGTTGGGGGAAGCCAGCTGAGATTCATCCTTATTACTAAAATGTTAGAATGGCACATTCCTAAGAATGCCAAGTGTATTATTATTGAGCTCCTGTTGAAAGATACTTATGCTGTCATAAAAACTAATGAAGTGGGTCAGCTTAATATAAATGACTTTACTACTCTGTTGGGACCCATTTACAACGTTGTTCCTATAGCTCACAAGTTCAGTAGGAATCATGTATTAGCCATATTTTATTTATTAATGCTGTTCGCAAAAGGTAAGGACTATGTTCAACTTCTACCAATATCTTAATAAAACAGCAAACATTAATCTCTTGTCTACTTATTTCAATGCAAATAACCACTTTTTCTGAAGAGGGAAGAAAATAAAACTCACTCAAAAGGAGCTAAACTGGAAAAAATCTCATCACGTCAGGCAGCAGGACTTCGAATCTGTCATTAAGCCCAGTCTTGATGTTCCAACTGAAAATATCACAAGAGAAACTTGCACATGGTTTGATATTTTGGAATACTGGAACCAAAGGCTACTTAGTTACTGCCCTTACCTGGTTCAAACTACATTTTCAAGAGAAAACGTCACCCCTTTGTGTCGAATGTGGGCAATAGGAATCTGGGTCGGGGGATCTTAGAGTTCCAGCTGCTGTGTCCAAGAAATCAAGAGGAAAACAAGTGTATGAATTGGCTGGGGAAGTGGCGAGGTTTACCTATTTAAGGAGACCAGCCCTAGACATGTTAATCACATGCTATATTTATATGGAATCCCAAGAACACACATCATTCTCTGCTTCAGGCACTGTAGTCTCTTCATTCACCAAATTCTAAACATTTAGGGCATTTGAAGAGATACTTCTTGCATACGATCTGGCCTCCCCATCCAACACACACTTTCCTTTTCAATCCAATGTTTGTGGCTTAAACTGCACAAGCACAGTCATTTCCATGTTCATTTTATTAATTAAAAGTGCAAACCATTTTCATCGGAACTGTATGAATTTTTACAGCAGTTAAAATGACATTTAAGAGTAAATCCTTCCATTAAGTACAACATTCAGGAGGACACACCAAACATTTATACAGTAACTCATGCTTAAAAGAAAACGGCCATTTCAGCATAGCTTCACAGAGCACTTTTAGCAGCTCAAATGCAATGCACAGTAGCAGACGAGTTTGGCAACAAGTGTTTACAACTGGCCAAAATTGGGCTAATGGCTTGGGGGGGCGAGGGGAGGAAGAGGAGCGGCTCAACTCACTGTGTAGCTCAGGACTCAGAAGTGTAACAGCTTTAGTGTCAATCCATACCATATAGAGGCGGGTGTGTGTGTGGCACATTCCTTTCTCCCAGACTTCTCCGCCACGAAGAGCATAGCGGGGGCTCCGGTGCCTTTTACAGGCCCGCAGGGTGCAGGTTTGTACCAAGCAGGACCAGGAAAGCTGTTCAGCTGGATGTTCAGCAGGGAAGGGAATGGGAGGAGCAACAAATGGGTGAATTGAGCAGGACCCTGTGATGCTGCGTTCTGCCGCCTCCAACAGGCTAGTGAATGCTAATCCAACTCCGGGGAGCCCCTACGCCAAACGCTCTACCTGGGCCAGAGACAGAAGGAGAGATTTCTTATCAGACGTAGCTCACCTCAACCCAACGAGGGGGTGGGGGAGTAAAGAGAAGAGACAGGAGTTAAATATGCTCGCGCTCTGTAGAAAGGAAAAAGTCAACCTTAGCTGAACACAAGACTAGAACGAGGAATAAAAATGGAAAAAACAAAACAAGGAGTACTGGGCACAGCTTGTATCTCCTTCAGTGGTAATGTGAACAGGCCTTGATTTGGGGCAGAGCTGCACTGCGATACTTCAGCAAGATCTCATTCTCCTGAGGATGCATAGAAAGAGGAACCCTCAAAAGGGGGCACTGACCCAAAATTGGCACCTTAGACTTCAGGTCTCCCCCCCCCCCCCCAAAAAAAAAAAAGTCTGGCAGACAAGGAGACAGAACAGGGAAAGCCCACCAAATCTCCAGGCATTACAAAACGTCACTCAGGGAGTGAGTTGCTGGTACCAAAATTGCAGTTTCTCTGGCAGTTGTCTCAGTTCACAGGTCCCAAATCAAAGTTCATGAGAGTATCAGGGGTCAATGAAGTCATTTGCCACAACGAGACTTTAAGTCACATGAAAACATGTAGCCCAACAAATTATTTTCATTTACCTTGTGCTGTCCTTTCCAGTGGCAAAAGGGAGGTCTTCAGCGCCTATTTGGTCACCCTCCGGAAAAACTGAGCATAGCTCTAAGGCTGAATACAAATATTTGGAGCTTAGAATACAAAACACACATGCACAGCATACCAAAAGCAGAGTTTTAACAAAATAAAATCAGGAAAAGCAGGCAAGGGGGGATTACATTTAATGCAATCAGCCCATGATAAGCCACTGGGGCTGCTTCAGGTTTCCCTCAACATGCAGTGAGGGAAACTGATGTACCTAGACTGTACCAATGCCACTTTTGGCAATATGCTCACCACTGTGCTTGCATATAACCACTCTCCTTCCAGGATCCCTACACGATACGGGTAGGCATGTTGGCCTTGCGTGAAGTAGACTTAAGCGTAGGGCAAATGCCAGAGGCAGCCTCCACCCTACTGTGCTCATCCAGGCTGCATAAGCAACCCTGTGGTCCTTCCGGCAAGAGAGTGGGCAGCAACACATCAGCCTGTGCAGAGTGGCCAAGGCAACTGTCCACGGAGTCAACAGAACCGCCACTGCCTCTTTTGGGGAGGCGGGAGGCCTCTGGCCCTCACAGCTAGGAAAGGTACAAAGTCAAGTGTTTAAAGAACAGGCGTATCGCAGAACCCAAGGGTGTAATGACGATACACAGGTGGCCAGTGCGACACAGGAGGAGCAGCAGGGAGGAGATGGAGAGACGAGGAAGCAGCAGCATCGTGCAGCCAAAAGCTCACCAAGCTATGGAAGAGCTAAGCAAGCATGTCCAACGTCCAGGCCGGTCTTCTCTCCCACCTGATATCCTCCCGATGTTTGGAGTACTCCTCCCATCAGCCTGAGCCAACACAGCTGCAGCAGTCCAAACATCTGGAGGGCCCCAGATGGGGAAAAAGGCTGGTCTTGGTGCTGGGGTTTCTCAAGCCCTGGTCCCTGCTCGAGAGCCTCCCCACCTACCGTCACTTGAAGGCTGGGCCTGGAATGCCTGACCAAAGACATCTGGAGCAGCCCCAGCAGCTTCCCCATCCTCCTGGTCTTCGTTCTCAGTGTCGCATTCAATGTCGCTGTCGCTGCTCATGCCCGGCAGGAGGTGAAGGACGTGCTTCTGGCAAAGCCCAGCTGCTCACAGCGAGGAGGAGGAGGAGGAGGAGAACAGACAGCTTAGAAACCAGGAATTGCTCTCCAAAAGGTGCCAACAGGTTTGTTCTCTGCAACGGGGCTCTACAAAACCACTCAAGCTTCCCAGCCCCTGCAGTGGGCCCAGGAGGCAACATGCAGCCTTGGAAAAATAAAATCATTTAATGGAACATGCATTCGTTGCTGGTCCTGGCTGCTATGAGCGCCAGCCTCCGTGACTGGGCCAGCCTGCCCCTCGTGTGACCCAGCAAAGCGATTCTTAGGTTCTCTTGGAGGCTAACACATACTTTGGGGGACGGGGGATGGGGCTTGCTCAGCAGCCAGAACCAACCACACTGGCAATTATTAGAGAGGTGGATCATTGTAACGAGAATTCAGCTGAAAGGTGATCCATATTTCTTTTTCTCTATATCAAGGTTCCACATGTGCGGCATACAACTCAATCCTCAGTGCATTCAAAAGGAAAATCCATCAAGATCACATATTTAGGACTGCACTGTTAGCCACATGTTGTTTTCACTGCAGACCAACTTAATCTCTTTTCTACTCTAACTTCAGGAAATCCACCTAATGACAGTCTTTGCTGCCTTCTGCAACAAGTAGCCAGCGGCCAGCCTGCCCTCTCGCCATCAGCAAACCACTTTTTATAAAAGCTTCCAAGTGAAAACATTATCTATATTTAGCAGCCAAAGGCAGCGTCATAACCTCTTCAAGCAGGTTCACACCAACCAGCTTCACCAAGCATGACCCTGCAAGTCAGGACAATACTCCAGATTACACACAGGCTGTAAAGCATTATCTGGGGTGTTTCAACAGTTAGGCCAAGGCACAAAAGGGCTTCTTTTAAGGAAGGTACTCTGTTTCACATACAAAGAGAAGCTAAACATCCGAGTGGGGTTTCCCTAGTCCAGACCATTGTGCTATGACACCAGGCTCCCAATTTACTTTGTCCTTACATGTTAACAGAGAACCACCAACATTCTCAATCACTGTGGCTACAAAAACCCAAACTAAAAAGGTTCCGCTACCACCAATTCCCCTATCAAAAAGGAAATTAAGCAACAAATGCAGTTTTCCCTGGGATTTTCCACAATGCAACTTAAAAAAAAAAAAAGCGTGCCTGCCTTCTTCCTGCTGCCTCCTACGACAGCCAAATGGCAAAGCAGAGTGACTAAGAAGGAATTTCAGCTTGATGTCAGACGTACACCCTGCAACGCCTCCACACAAGGCTGCCCGGAACAGGTAACAGCGGTGGATGCTGGCACCTCAGTGCTGGTTCCAGGCAGCATTCATCACATATTAAAATTCAAATGACTGCAGGGGCAGAAGGCAGCTCTTTGTAAGAAAAGTGTGTGAGAGTGGTGGGGCCGGGATCTTCCAAATGGCACAATCTATTCTGTGCCTCAGGGTGGCCTCTCGTTTCCATAGGGAAAGGCAAAATTTCCCCGCTGCTGCTAAGCTTGCTTTAAGCACATTCTGAAGGCGCAGGAAGATCCCCAGTCATCACTGAGAGGAATATGCAGCAACCGGAGCCCACCGCTCAAGAGCTGAATAAGCCCTTTACTCTTTCACACAACATCTTTCTACGAGGTAAGCCATGAATTCCTGTTTCAAAGATGGAAGAACCGAGGTGAGAGATGGGAAAATGTTTTCCAAAGACAATGCCCGAACCTCAGTGCTTAAGTAGAAATTTCTTCCAAAACAGGTTGGCAAAGGCTGGGTTAGACATACCTTTCCACCTCATAGTGGGTGAGACCATGGCAGCTTCCTCAAGAGTGGAAGTGGATCCCCCAAGGACCCAAGGGTGGGGGGGGGGGAAGGGTCCCCCACCCTTCCAATCAAAGTTCCACTTTATCTGGAGATGTCAGTGACTGAACCAGGGGGCCTCCTGGGTTCAGAGGATATGCTACAGGCTCTCTTTGCAGGGGCCAACGACAGGTTAGGGTTCTGCATGCAAGGCAAGTGACAAAGCCCCCGCCCACCTCAGACCACCAACTGCAAGTACTAATTCAACCTCACACCCACCAAGAAAGCTACTGAGTACAGCTCAGCTTTTAAGCTAGCGACCTGCAAGATTCCAAACAAGCGATGAATTGTAAAAGGTGGAAGGTTCATTTATAGACAACTGCAGCTGCTTCTTAAGCTTTGCAATACTTGAATCTGGCTAAATGACAAGGACATTGGGTCCATAACGCATTTGAACAGCCATTCCCCCATTTTTAGGTTATTGGGCCCCTTCTTTCCAGAACACAAAAGAGGATTAGGTTTACCTTCTTCTGCACCTGCTGAAGCGCCATCAGAGAGCTCCACCTGCAACTCCCCAGCTTCAGTGTTGTGTTCCAAGTCAGCCGGCTCTATTGTTTCCACATGGCATCTATTTGAATTGGACAAAAAAGGAGAAGGCAAGGTAGGTTGTTGCAAAGCGCCCAAGGATGTTTAGTGCTACATGAGGACTGTCAAAAATGTCAAGCTTTCGTTATTTAAAAAGGTTCATGTTTGCTGGGGTTAATCTGAATCCATCCAAACAGTTAGCAAGTCCAGAAAGTAGAGTTTCCATGCCCAAACTTTTAAATAAGAACATTAGGTTGTAAGAAGAGTTCTGCCAGATCAGGCTAGTGGCCCATCTAGTCCAGCACCCTGTTGTCTCCGTGGCCAGCCAGATGCCCCAGTGAGAAGGCCGCAAGCAGGGCCTGAGCACAATGGCAGCTCTCCCCTCCTGCAGGTTCCAGCATCTGGCTTGCAGAGGTTTTTTGGGACCTGGGGGCATGTTTGGAAATTGTAAGAAACCTTCATGGGCACAAAAAAATATTAATTTCACAGAAGAAAACCTGGTGATGCTCAAAAACTCCTTTCTAAACAGGCAACATACCTAACACACACACACCAAAAACAGAAAAAAGAGCAGGCCCATCCAAATAAACTCAGTTTTAAAAAGGGGGTATCTGAGGGCTGAGAGTCCATGGTAGCCACAGGGTCCAATTTGGGGACCCCAGCATTAGAGGGCTACCTGTCTTTTCCAAAGGACCATCCACCAAATTGCCCCCTGCAAATACCGCCCCTTTAAGCACAGCACTAGACCTCACTGAACCAGGCTAACAAGTACCAGGAACACAAAGTACAGCAGGCAGAGCATACACTTTTCTTTTCTTTTTGCAAAGCCTGCAGAATTTGCATTTCAGCCACCAGAGAAAACCATGGGCTGCTTTTCACTTTTGGTGGTTTTCTGTAGGCAGGTAACAATATTAGCAGTGAAGAGATCTAGAGGTGCCAGTTTCACTCCAAGAGTGAAAAGCAGAGCGGGAGTGGGGTGGGAATGAGACAGGCCCCAAGTAGAAGAATATGGCATGAAAGCAACAAGGCGGGACTAAAAGATGATCTTCTTGAAGCCATAAGCCGGTTCAATGGTGCAACATAAGCTCACCCCACAGCAGCTGCTTTCCTGGCCTTTTCCACAGGCATTGTGCCATTGAAGACAGACGCACCCACGTCAGGACCAGAGACTTCACACTGCCTGTCTTCGGGCTTAGACAGTAGCTCTGAGGCACTGCTGCTAGTCAAGGCCCTGGGGGAGCCATGCCTACTGCTGGGCTTTGAGTTTCCCGGGCAACCTATGGGAAGCAAGGCAAGTTTGTTATGGGGATACTCACGTTGTAACGAGGGGCTTCCAATATTGCAGCAAACAACAAAGCCGGCACTTTGTCAGCCCTGGATTCAGCGGGTGATCTGGAGCATGAATAACAACGTTCTGTCGCAGGGATAGCCAACGGGGTGCCCTCCAGATGTTATTGGACTCCAACTCCCACAAACCACCACACAGCATGGCAATGTTCAGGGAGGGGGGAGCTGTAGTCCAGAAACATCTGGAGGGCACCATGTTGGGTTCCCTTGTTCTATTGTGTTAGGTCTTAAACAGCCATTCGGAACATCCATATACAGTAGTTTATTTCATTTAATTATTATTTTATTCATCAAATTTATATCCCACCCTTCCTCCCAGAAGGAGCCCAGGGTGGCAAACAAAAACACTAAAAACATCTTAAAAACAAAAGACTTTAAAACATATTAAAACATCTTTAAAAACATATTAAAAAGCAATTCCATCACAGACACAGAGTTGGATAAGGTCTCTACTTGAAAGGCTTGCTGAAAGAGGAAGGTCTTTAGTAGGCACCAAAAAGATAAGAGAGATGGAGCCTGTCTAATATTTAAGCGAAGGGAATCCCAGAGAGTAGGTGCCACTATACTCAAGGTCTGCTTTCTATGTTGCGCGGAACAAATCTCCTGATAAGATGGTATCTGCAGGAGGCCCTCACCTGCAGAGCGCAGTGATCGACTGGATATATAAGGGGTAAGACAGTCTTTCAGGTATCCTGGTCCAAGCTGTATAGGGCTTTGTACACCAAAACTAGAACCTTGAACTTAGCCTGCTAGCTAATGGGCAGCCAGTGTAGCGGGGCTGTTGGCGATACCTTGCCCCAGTGAGCAGTTGTGCCACTACATTTTGCACCAGCTGCTGCTTCTGGACCAACTTTAAGGGCAGCCCCACATAGAACGCATTGCAGTAATCCAACCTGGAGGTTACCAGTGCATGGGCAACAGTACTCAGGCTATTCCGGTCCAGAAATAGCTGCAGCTGAATCTGGTAAAAGGCACTCCTAGCCACTGAGGTCACCTGGGCCTCTAGCAACAAAGATGGATCCAGGAGCACGCCCAGACTATGAACCTGCTCTTTCAGAGGGAATATGACCCCATCCAAAGCAGGCAACTGACCAATTATCAGTTGCCCCAGCCAGCATGGCCAGTGTTCAGGGAGGGTGGGAGCTGTAGTCCAGCAACATCTGAAGGGCACAGAGTCCAGGCACCAGCCCAGGGCTTGCACACCCTCTCCCGATTCAGATGTTATAGAGAAACAGAGCTGGGTATCCTGAATATACTGCTGACACCTTGCCCCAAATCTCCTAATGACCAGGGATTTCTCACACACACTTATAAGACTATGAGTTGCCCAGTTTATACCTTCAAAGGAAATCTGACATTCTCCCTTTAAGTGAAGATGTCCATCCCCACAATCCATTGCTCTTCGCAGAGACAAGCTGCCTGCTGCTCCTGTTCGACTAGCTTTGGTTGAATGGCTTTTCTTATTTGTGGCTGCAAAATTTAAAAAAGATAAGCCTGCAATATCAATATAACCAGGAGAAAAGACATGCTGACCAATGCTGTCATCATCACATATTTCATGTTTGACTTTGAAAACAGGATAGCACCCCAAAAGGCTCTTGGGAGATGGACCTTCCCTTCCTTAGGAGAAGCCTCCCCTCATGCTCTGCTGACTCTCCAAGATTAATTGCTCCCTATCGCTTAAAATTGGTGCTACATCTGAAGTTACTCAGTATTCAAAGCTGAACACCTAATGGTACTTCCACCATCTAAACTGATTAAAAGCCTCGTTATTCCAATTCTGGGGTCTGGGAGACCACAGAGTGCTTAGGGAGAGGCTACGGTTCAACGGGAGAACACATGCTTTGAATGCAGAAGGTTCAATCTCAGGTGTCTCTAGCTGAAAGTATCTTCAGGAAGCACCGACAGAAAAGACCCTCCTCTGCTGGGGAGCTGCTGTTGACAAGACTGAGCTGGAGGGACAAACTGCCTTACCTGGGTAAGGCAGCAGCTTAGGTTCCATATGTACGTCAAGTGGCTCCTCCCTAATTCAAGGATTTATTACCCTGGAGATTAGCAGACCTATATTTACACCATCTAAGAATTGCAGCTGAGTCTTGCTCCCCACTACTCTTGAATTAACACTCCAAATTACAGAATTGCCACAGCTTCATATGTGCAGAGCCTATTTACAAATATAGGGGAGCATTAAGGCTCACTCATTTTAATGTTCTGCCCTCTGCTTTACTAACTGACCAAGAGGTTTCTGCTCAATGAACATCTTCGCTGCTGTAGAACTGCCGGGGGGGGGGAGGGGGGGAGGAGAGAAAATCTGTGGGTCATGTTCTTTTATATTTCATTTTGTGTAAGAAGCCCGGAACGGGAGGCTGATTCTTCCTTTGTTAAGAACTCTACCCAAAAGATCCAATGAAATTCTGTTATCTGATTGTATAAGTGATTATTCCTACATTGCTGAAAAAGGCAGCTAAATTCTAATATAAGTTAGAAAGCAGATGGTAAAGTAAGAAATCCCTTTCGGCTCCTCTGTCTGTTCTCTTATTATGTAAATGACCCTGTTTGTGTCCATTTCTATTGGTCTATGACTGTAATAAATCAAATCAATCTGTTTGAAGCTTTGCTTCATTTAAATTCTAATGAATTATTTATACACCAGGCATGCCCAATGCAGTCTATCAAGCAGAACGTAGCTTGACCTTTTCACCTACATAGGTCTGCAAAAACTTGGAGGGCATCTGGAGAGCCATAAGAGGCAGCGGGCATGTGCTTGGTGTGGCTGGTCACATTGCACAGGCCTGCTGTGTGAAATGCCAGGTAACCGCAACACCACCATACTGCATATCTTCTGGACTGTCAACACCTGCATGTTTCAACACTCCCCTGCACTGGAATTCTTAGAATCCCAGGAGGCCACAAACGTGGATAAAAACACTCCTCAAGAGCAGTTAAACCTTACAAAGTCAAACTGAAACTGAAAAACTGTATAGACTTCCAAGCTGCTGGACTTGCAATCTGTTTTTTTAAAATACCTCTTACTGGAGAGGTTTCTTAAAAACCATTCCAGCAGAACCATGTCTGCATACTACCATTCCCTTTTGTCGCCTTCGGTGTAGCCGCACTCATGTCTGGGCTATTAAAAGGCTGTACTCTTCTGTTCTCAGAAAGCTAGACAGATCCCATCCTTCAGAAAATGTCTGCTAAGCCCCCCCCCACCCACTTACAATTCCGTATGTAGCAGCTAGAGAGGGATGATTTGGTCAGCAGCTCTCTCCCAAGTTCTTGCAGCTTGCTATGGCTCTCCGTCCCACAAGTAGCCAAGGGGCCCTGGTCACCAGGAAACAAGTAAGCAGTTGGCCCGTCAGAAGAAGTGGCATTGCTGGTCCGGACCTCCGACAGCTGGTTCTTCACATCTGACATTTTACTGCGGACTTCGGCCATCTGGCTTTTCAACCTCTTCAGCATCTTCAAGTCTGGCGGGACACGCCACATGGCCTGGTGCCTCCGCTGGTCCCTCTCTTTTAGAGAATAGGATGCTTGACAGGAAGGAAGTGGCAAA
This sequence comes from Rhineura floridana, assembly GCF_030035675.1. Lineage (NCBI taxonomy): Eukaryota > Metazoa > Chordata > Lepidosauria > Squamata > Rhineuridae > Rhineura > Rhineura floridana. Next base: position 16,580,287 of record NC_084500.1, on the reverse strand, counting down.
AGTGTTAGAAGGCCAGTAAGAGAATGCCTCTGGTGAATGCATAGACAGCATCTACCTGGGCCTGGAGGTGGGGGAGACCTTTTCTGCCCTCCAGTTACTTCTCCTAATTACAAACAGCAGTTTTAAAGAAACGGGAAGTGCACTGACAACCCGCAAGGCTCAGGATTTCATTCAGTGATGGCACCTCACCAGTCTGATAGACGTACAGACCACACATAAGTACAGAACCAGCATTAGCTATGCAGTCTGCACAGCAGAAGTGAGTATGGCTGGAAGCCAACGCAAAGTGGCTATGTGTTGACACTGATGAACGCGAACAGAAGCCACAAGTGCCCTCACTTTAAAACCCTGGTCTTGCTCAGAATGATCTTGTAAGGATGTGTTTGAGTGAATGGAATGATATCTATTTCCAGTGGTAGTTAGATGAAGTACTGTTTATTGCTACAAAGGGGGCTAGCAGTTTAAGCGCTTTGCTTTGTTTAATGATATGACTGATGTATAGTGGTTGGGAAATGAGCTGATTTTCTTTTGTCTGATTGTCTATAACGTTGTTTAAAAGGGCTGAATTTATATTTTTACTTGATTTTTATTAGTAATTTTATTTCCTGATGTTTAGAGGATATTTTGTTCAGTTGATTACTATGTATATTATGAATTTTTCTTTCATTTTTGTAGTTGATTTTCATGTGCAGGGATTATGTTGATACTATAAGAGGATGTTCTGTTTAGTTGTTAATTGTGTTTTATAGACTGTAGAGATTCTTTGGCATTTTTTTGTATTTGTTGTATAAGATGCTTTAACTTATGTTGCAAACTGCTTAGAGTCTTGTTTAAACATAAGCAGTACAGAAACTGTCCAAATAAAATAAGCAAGCAAGCAGGTGGATATGTATCAGAATGCATATTTAAGCCCTTAAACCTGCACTCCAGTAAGACAAGGGGTAATTTGTCAGATCTCTTCCTGTGCCCACCCAGAGAATCAGGATACGTGTACCATGAAACATGGTGATGGCGGCTGTGATGAAGTTTGCCCCCATCATCATCATACTCCTAGCTGAACTTTAAGAACTCCTAACCTGGCAGCAGGCATCGCCTACCAATGTCCCTCTCCTTAAGAATCTGGACAACTTAGCCATCTCTCTTCCTACCAATAACACGAAGCCTACTTTATATTTTGCGAGACTGAATCAACCAAGCTCTGTTCCAGACTCTCTCTCTCCCCTCCCTATCTTTAGAGCCGACAGTATGAGAGGCGTTGTTATGGAGAGAAGAAAAGAGTATCTGTGTGTACCAGATGGATCATCATTTTCTCTTCTGCTCTATTAAGTCAACAAAATGGTTGCTTCAAAGTGACCTGAAACAAGGCATCGGGGCTCCAGGCCAATTAGCCCCAAACAAACAGTAAATGTTTTCCGATTCATGGCTAACAAGAGGAACATCTGACCTTCACTGGCCTGTTGCAACAGAAGGACATGTCTAGTTAAGCCACCTTTCCTCTGGTAAGTGTCCACTTAAGGCTAGGAGATATCAAAATACAGCAAAGGTTGGCCTGAGGTCATGTCTGCCTCTCTCAGTGATGAGGTCGCTGCCCTCTGGAACCTCAGGTGTGCTATCTTAAAGCCATCTTAAACATCTGGAGCAACAAGTATGCTGCTATAGGAAAAAAAGAACCGTAATGTATTATTAAGGGCTTGCCAGGCCAGACAATCATATTATTTTTTCTGGAGTTTTACAAACTGATCTGTATATCCACAGTAGATGCGCAGCTCTATCGGGGTGGTGGTAAGAATAGTTAGTTGTTCCCTTATATTTTGTAGCTAATTAAAACAGATTTCTTCTGTTTCTTTGCATGTGCTTGTATCTTTTGTTTATGACCCCTTTGTACACAGGAAGAATCAAGCAGCCAAAAAAAGAGACTGAATCGGCTCGCTCCCTTAGGTTGGTTGGGAAATTTGAGGCCTTGTGTAAAGCGTAGGAAGAGCCCGGCTGCTAGATCAGGCCAAAGGGGGCCCATCTAGTCCAGCACTCTGTTTTCATAGTGCCTAACTGGATACTCATGGGATGTAAGTCACGTATGTACATGTGCTACTTACATAAGACCTCAATAATTTATTGGGGTATCATTCCAGAATAGGAAGGGGGAGGGATTCTCAGCAAATTTTAAAGGTGTCCTCTGGGAAATGGCCAGGATAAAACTGGACAAAAACAGCATAATCAAGAGAATTTGTTGTGCCTGTTTTTTTAATGCCTCCTAAATAGCTGGAGACCTGTTGCTATCAATACAAAAAATCAATTAGCATTTTATTATGTAAAGGGACTGATCCTTTGACATTGAGATTTAACACACGAGTCTGTTTTCCTAGTTTTGCAGAGTATAGAACCAGTTTGCTATCAAGAGATACTGATGCATCTGAAACCTCAGCAGGACGACAAGAACTTCTACTTGCATGGCCTAAATGACACCCCTGGGCTCTTTCTCCACCCTCCTCTTTTACCTGCTGTGGGGCAGAACTGGGAAGATGGGTGAAAGGGCTGGTTACACAGCGGGGAGGGCACCTTGGCTGGGTGCCCTGGAGCTCTCAAAAGAAACAGGCACAACCTCCAGACATCGACCAGGTAACCCTCACATCACTTCCTTCCCTTCTCCTTCTCAATCTTTGCACTGGTTCCTGGATGGACTGTATTTATTCATTTGGAATATTTATAAACTGCTAAACATTACAAAATGCCATAGAAGTGTACAGCCACAATAAAAACACAATCAACAGAGCTCTCTAAATCTGATACTGCCTGCAAGGGAACTCATCCTTCTGGAAAAGGCTGTACAAATAGGACAGTTTTTAGTATTCAATAAAATGCCGACAGCGTCAGAGCCTGTCTAACTTCAATGGGCAACATGTCCCACTGTGCTGAAAGATCTTGCTTGTCAAGCCCTTTTTACTTTCCTCCCTCACTTAAGGCTCAGGTGAGGCTTTAAAGATGACATGTAGCTCATTTGGCTGTCATTAAAACATACTGATGACAGGTATAACTGACGTGGAATAGGATCGCATGCCAATTTGAGACTTTTGTCTGCCATGTCCTTGGTCATTTATGCCTTGTCTCTTATATCTTTTGGAGAGCGTGGAGAACTCCTTGCCATGCAAGATACACCTGCTGGAATTATTAGAAGTGCAAGAGCCTCATCCTCTTTTTTTGTCTGGCCACCCAAGGCATCCCCCCCCCAATCCTGCTGACCAGAGAATACTTTCTGCCGCTTTCCCTCACTCTCCAGGAATTACCACCACTGTAGCTAGGTTTCCTGTTGTCCAAAAGGGCCTGAACCAAACGCCACATCACTAGTTTAGTAAACGGTGGGCTGGATCCAACTAAGCTCTACTCACAGTAGATCCACTGAAATGAACGTATGTTAGTCATGTCCATTAATTTAGTGTGAATAACATTTGATACAACCCTAAGGTATTTAGTATCCAGTTCAAGCTTAGCTGTTCTGGATGGCCCTCTTCCTACTTCATGCAAGTCCCCTCTGTTATCTTCAGGGTTTTAGGTCAGCCTTCTGCAACCTGGTACCCTCCAGAATACAACTCCCATCATCCCAAACCATTGGCCACGAAGGCTGGGGCTGATGGGAGTTGTAGTCTAAAACAGCCTTTTCCAATGTTTGGGTCCCCAGATGTTGCTAGACTACAGTTCCCGTAATGCCTGACCATTGGCCATGCTGGCTGGGGCTCATGGAAGTTGTAATCCAGCAACATCTGGGGACCCAAACATTGGAAAAGGCTGATCTGATTTGTGGGCTGGGGATGAGGGAACCAGATCGGTGCAGCCTATAAATACTTCCCAAACAGAGACCCTTTATCACAGACACCAGCCTAGCCTTGCACAGCTGTACCAGACAATTCCAAGACACGCCAAAATTTCAACCCAAACACACAACTGGATGATGTATGTACATTCTGTTGCTTCACATTTAAAAACCATTCAATGCGCCACAAAAAAAGTACTGAACAGGAAATCATTCAGAAAGTCCCACCATGATAATACTGATGATTGTATTAACATGGCAGCAACTTGCACCATACTCCTAAATATATCACATGAGATTAACCACTGTTGATTTCAATGGGAGTTTATTTCTCTGGACTTAAGTGGTAATACTTTTTCTGAACCCTTAAGCTGCAAATAAACACTCTTCACTAAGAGAAACCAATTACTTAAGGGAGCATCACAAATGAGGAGAAACAAGGGAAATGAACATGTTGCAATGTTTGCCTAGTCAGATGAAAGCACTGGGGGGGATGGGGAGCAGATTCCACCCACTCACCTCTGTTCTGCAGAAGTGAAGCAGGAGGGCGTGGCTGGAGGCCCCACAAGTTTTCCATCCCGTTCCTGTCCTTCAGGTCCAACAGGTGTATTAATATTAAAGGGTCTATGTCAAGTAAGCTGCTACTGGCAGAAGAGCCCAGGGCGCTTCCTCCCCGTCTTGACATGCGGCTGCTTGCAGCGGGATAGCCATGGCTCCCACCTGGAAAAAGGAGGAGGAGACTTAGCATTTTTATAAACCTTTGCCAGTGTCCAAAAGCGCTTCATGTTGATCAGGGGAGGCCTTGTAAAGTTAGGGAGTGTTATTATCCAGTAGAGGCTGCTGCCGATTGGGACTGGTGAGGCAGAAGGCAGAGAGGCCAACAGGAGGTGGAGCCAGAGCCAATGATAGGCGGAGCTGACTAATTCTAATTTTGTTCCATCCTTCCCCCTGCTGAGTTCTACAAGGGGCAACCCTGACACTAAGGAGAAGAGGAAGCCGGCAGGCAGCATCACCCCTTGGATAGCTGCAAGGAAAAAGGCAGGCAAGCAGGTGGGGGCTGGCTGAACGCAGGCTAAGGTTGGTGGGGCAGTGACACATCTGCCCTGATGGACCAGCCTCCACTGTTACTATCCATCTCCCTAATACCAAATTCAGCTGGTGAGCACTGACAGGACTGTAGGCAAAGTGCTCCTGGTGCAAAACTCTGTGCAGGGAAACAATGTATACCGTTGCTGGCTGTAGGTTAATTTAATTGGGAAGATCAACTCCCATATTAAAATGCACTAAGGGCCTCTGGCAAAGCAGCTAATTAAGAACAAGCGATTAACAGAATGGGTGATTCCTCAGAACTGAGTGGGTTAGACAGACACCAGTGAGGGAGGATTTTACAGACAGCAAACACTTAAAAAGAAAAAAGATAGAGAACACAATCAATCACTTAGTTCTGCAGACATTATACCTCTCTCTCTGTTCCTGTAAAGGGGGTGGTATTAATCAGCTAAATATGAATTAATTTCCTAGCTCAGAAGGAATTCTATCAGAGGTATAATTTAACTGTCGTATGCCAGTGATTGCTATCTGAACCACAATAGGATTTAGACAGCTTATAAGGAGAATTGCAATACAACACCATCAGTGCTTCCACCCCATAAGATAACTGACAGATCTTTGCCAGCAATGGCATTTAAGAGCTTATTTAAAAACAACCCTTCATAGATCTTTAAAAATCCCAGTCAGAGATGAAGAATCTGAGTCTGAATTACAATCAAATTTATCATCAAGGAATTATTCACTTGAACGTATCTCCACTTGATGCTTAAGAGGTTCATACATTTCATCCCTCCCTCACCTTAATAAGGAAATTAATGCAGTGAAATCATTCAGCTGTTTAAGCGAAGGTGTCAACCCTTTTAACGGCAAGGGGAAAATGAGTAAAAAGTACAAGAGGAAATTAATTATTGGCCCTACTTAAGAGCATAAACTTTTTTCTTTTTCTAAAAAAAGACAGACTGGGAAGTGTCAGCATTCCATTGATGTTCTTTTTAATGTCCTCTAAAAAAAAATAAAGCTGCAGACCTCCCACGATTGCAAGCCAATGGGAAGACTGCCTTACATTGCAATAATCTCCACACACACGGGACATGATGCAGCAGTTCCAAAAATAGAAAGTCCTGCAGAATACACAGCTCTGCATTGCCTCTGACGTGGCAGTGAGAGGAAAGAGGAAGATGGAGAGCAGGCTCCACATACAGAAGTGCCGCTTTATTGGGGGGGGGGGATAAACAGGGGTCTCCATCCATACCTGAGGCACCTGCTGTTGCAGAAGCTGCTTCCTCCACAAGATCTCCTTCTTCCAACTCCATGTTGTGATTGTATTCCACATCATTCTCCCCAGACCTTAGAAGCAAATTAAAGAAAAATTTAAAACGGAGCTCCTGTTAAAAGCTTGTTCTGAAAAACTCACTTGCTCTCCAAATAATTTCACAGATTTTAAACTGCACCAATTAACAGCTTCATTGTTTTATGAGATAAAACCACTATTTCACACATATACTAATGTATTTATATCCAATTCAAGTACTAGCACCCAAGGCTCAGTCTATAAATGCAGCAGAATGAAGTGGTAGAAGGAAATCTTCCATTTCACTATTTTTGAAAGCCTCTCTTCCCATTGGAGAAGAGGAGGGAACACTGAATTTGAAATGAAACAAAAGATCTACAGTCAGTATGGGGAGCCTTTGACTTTCCAGATGTTGTTAAACTACAACTTCCATCAGCCCTAGCAAGCATGGCCAATGGCCAGGGATGTTGTAATTCAGCAACATCTGGAGGGCCAAAGGTTCCCCACATGTGGTCTAAAGGGGTTTCATCTGCAATGGCAAATGGTCCAAAAAGCACACGACCATCTTCTGATGAGGCTCAAGCAAGTTTCTGGCCACACAGGCAGCCTGGATGAGAGGCTGCCCAGAAGCCATATGAAGGCCACTCAGAGGAAAGAGCGCGCAAGTAAATACATTCACACATGCAAGTCAGTGCAATGGAGCACTGTGAGCTTGAGAGAGAGTTAGCATAACCCTCATAATCATTATTGCCACATTCACAATTAAAAAAACTACCCAACACTGTGATTAAGCATATGGATTAGCAGTAGCCAAATTTACAGCTCAATCCTACTCAAAATAAACTAAATCTGAACAAATTCAGTCTGCCCGTATAGTCATGCAGCCTTATAAAGAAGCCTAACATTCATAAGTGCATATGAATGCAGCTCACCTTAGAAAAGCATTAATCCTCACTGTGATATGATTTTTTTAAAAAAGAAAAGCAAATGTAAAGTAGCAAATTTTTTTTTTAGAGTAGCAAGGTAAGCAAAGTGGGCCTCCACGGGAAGCCAAAACTCAGAAGCTATTTTCCTCCACTGGTGGGAATGGCATATAGTCTGGGCAGCTTAAAATTTGATCGCAGCATTTTATTTGTCTTGATGAGTTGTTAACCACCCAGGGAGCAGCAACAATGAAGGGTAGGATTTTTTTTTCTCAACACAAAGGAGCTTCCATGTCAGAGAACAAAGAAGATGGCAGAATGAAGAGAGGAGATTTCTGCTGCCACTCACATGGTCTCTTCATCGATATCATTTTCTTCTGTGTTGCTGGTGGCTGTTGAGCTAGCAGAGGAACTGCTGCCATCTAGATGGTTTGCCTCATCCTCCCCAACAAGATCGACATCAAGATCACCGTCTGAGAGCTCATGCTGTAACATCAGAGAATGCAAAAATGCTTTGAAATGAGACAGACCCAGTGTACAGGGTAGAAGAAGGGTAGCCACTGTGGTGCCCTCTGAATGTTCTTGGACTACAACTCTTTATCAGCCCTAGCCAACATGGCCAACAGGAAAGGAGTCCACAACATTTGAAGGGCACCATGTTGGCTATCCTGGTGAAGAGAAAGCTGTAACTCTATTTTTTTAAACTGGTTAACTAGAAAGAAGAAACGAACTCTGGAAGCCAGGAACACACAATACTTCATTCATACCCCCAGAATTCAGGGGGTAGCCGGCCCAATTCAAGGAAAGAGAGCTCTGCTAGTGTCCTGTGCATTAGAACAAAGCAGAGTCTGGGCTTTGCTTTCACTGCATGGAATGCACAAGACTAATATGTATAAGGCCTGCTTACTGTAGCAAGCGAGAGGTACAGAGTGGCCAAAACAATATTCTCCTCTTCTGAAGGAGGATGTGGTATTAGCTGCAGAAGGTACGGTTGGACTTACCGTGAACGGTGTTTCTTCATGGATACCATGAGGTCTCCACGTGGGTTATAGTCCCCAATCAGCTCGAGACAGGAACCTGTCATAATTTTTTCTTGGCTCCTCCCCTTCTTACTGAGGTGATGCCAGTTCTCTTTCTTGACCAGCTCGGAACTTCACCTCAGTGTAACATAGAAAGAACAAATCAGAAGATATAACAACAGAGTAAGAGCAGATAACACAGACTGCAGATGGATTTCCCAGCCCCTCATAGGGAGGGTCGTGGAGACCTCATGGCATCCGTGAAGAAACACTGTTCACGGTAAGTCCAACCGTACCTTCTTTCATGGATGCCAGTGAGGTCTCCACGTGGGACGTACCAAAGCTCGGCCATAGGGTGGGTCTATTGAGGAAGAACCTGCTGGAGAACCCTACGACCGAATGCGGCCTCCGCAGATGCGTATAAGTCCATTTTGTAGTGTTGGGTAAACGACGAAGGTGAGGCCCAAGTTGCTGCCCTGCAGATCTCCTCCAATGGGGCATTAGCTGAAAAGGCCACTGTTGTGGCTGCCGCTCTAGTGGAATGCGCCGTGATTCCCTGTGGCACGGGTTTACTGAGTGATCTGTAGGCTAAGGAAATACATGCCTTTAGCCATCTAGCTATAGTTGAGTTTGACACCTTGTGGCCTAGAGTCGGAGGATGGAATGATACCAGCAGAGATTCCGATCTACGGAATTGAGCTGTCCTATTGATGTATACCTTCAACGCCCTCCTCGCATAGAGGGAGTGCCATGCCCTTTCCATGGGGTGTTTAGGATTTGGGCAGAACGTGGGCAGCACAATCTCCTGTTGCAGGTGAAACTGAGACCTGACCTTTGGTATGAAGCTAGGGTCGATCCTCAGTACAACTCTATTGTTATGGAAAATGCAGAGGTGTTTTTGCACTGATAGAGCCTGAATCTCTGATATCCTGCGTGCTGACGTGATTGCTATGAGGAACGTGACTTTGAAGGTGAGTATTCGCAAAGGAACCGTCTGCAGGGGTTCGAATGGAGATTTCTGTAGTGCGGTCAACACTGTATGGAGGTGCCATGAAGGAAATCTGTGCACTACTAGACGCTGATAACGGTTGCTCCTCTTAGAAATCTCTTGAGCAGCGAATGTGACGCTGGAGAGACCCCTTCGTCTAAAGATAGAACGGATGCAAGCACCGATAGCTGACGTTTGAGGGTGTTAGGACGTAGACCCTGGTGGAGGCCGTCCTGGAGGAACTGCAGGATATGTGGTGCGGATGCCGTCATAGGATTGGTGTCATGCGCTGTACACCAACGCAGGAAAGCTGCCCAAGTGGATTGGTATATCCTGAGCGTAGATGGCCTACGTGACGCCAGGATAGTTGCTGTCGCATCAGGTGAAACATTTAATGCTAACAGCCTGCTCTGTTCAACCTCCAGGCGACTAGCTGAAGCCAGGCTGGGTCTGGGTGGAGGACCGGTCCCTGATGTAACAGGTCGTGTCGATTTGGAAGTGGAAGGGGGGTTCTGACAGACAGCCGGACTAGGTCTGCAAACCACGGTCTTCTCGGCCAGTATGGGGCTATCAGGACCACCTGCGCCTCTTCCCTCCTGATCTTGTGGAGGACTCTGGCGAGGAGAGGAGTTGGTGGAAACGCATACAGTAGGAGCTGTGGCCAACTCGCCGTCAGTGCGTCTATCTGTTCCGCCCCACGCATGTGGAATCTTGCAAAATATCGAGGGATCTGATAGTTTGTGTCCGAGGCAAAGAGGTCCACCTCTAATTTTCCGAAGTGTTGTTGAACCATCAGGAAGACGCTTCTGTTGAGTGCCCATTCCCCTGGGAATATCTGACATCTGCTGAGCCAATCCGCCCGATCGTTCATTGCTCCCTGCAGGTATTCCGCCGATACAGATTAAGGCGCTGCTCTGCCCAGGACAGCATGGCTATTGCTTCTCTGCTGAGGAGCTTGGATCGGGTCCCTCCTTGTCTCATTATGTATGATCTGGTCGAGGTGTTGTCTGTTTTGATCAATACATCGGGGTAGTGAAGACTGGGAAAGAAATGCTTCAGCGCCAGGTGAGCTGCCCTCAGTTCCAGCCAGTTGATGGGCCTGGCTGTCTCTGGTGGACTCCAACGTCCTTGTACAAAGAGATCCATATAATGAGCCCCCCAGCCCCAGAGGCTGGCATCTGAAGTAATTATTGCGCGAGGCGGGTCCTGTATCGGGATCCCCCTGGACAAATTCGAGTCCCGATGCCACCAGGTGAGAGACTGACGCACTTTGTGTGGTAAGGCAATCACACGGTGTCGCCTCGAGGCGATGTCTCTCTGGAACTTGATCAGAAGATGTTGAAGAGGACGTGAATGAAGTCTGGCCCACGGTGTAACTGCTATAGATGATGCCATCATCCCGAGCAGTTTTGCCAGGCGCATCAAGTCTGATTTCGTTTGGTCGCGTATGGAGCGTGCTATGTCTGTGATGGCCCGGATTCGTTGTGGCGCCAGCGTTATAGTTTGAGCAAGGGTGTCTATCACCGTGCCCAGGTGTATAAGTGATTGCGTGGGGTAGAGGTGACTCTTTTGAACATTCACTAAAAAACCGTGGTTTTGTAGGAAACTGAGTGTAAGATTTAAGTCTTTGTTTGCCTGGGTAAACGACTGAGACCTGAGAAGTAGGTCGTCCAGATAAGGGGAGAGGTGCACCCCTTTCAGACGTAGGCCTGAGAGTGCTGCTGCCAGCACCTTGGTGAAGATCCTGGGTGCCGTGGCAAGTCCGAATGGCAGGGCTTTGTACTGAAAGTGTTTCTTGTCGTATGTGAACCTGAGCAACCTTCTGTGCGTGGGGTGAATTGGAATGTGCAGGTAGGCCTCCTTGAGGTCTATGGATGCCAAATAGTCCTGGGGTTGGAGTGCCTCTCTGATTGAAGCTATAGTTTCCATCCGGAAAGTCCAGCGTTTCAGGAACTGGTTGACAAACCTGAGGTCGAGCACCCCCCTGAATGAACTGTCCTTTTTTGCCACCAAAAAGAAGAGGGAGTACACTCCTGAGAACCGTTCGTCCATGGGGACGGGTTCTATAGCTGAGATTTGTAGAAGGTGCTCTATTTCTGCTAGGAATGTTCCGTTTTTTGTAGTGATGTCGGTCTGTGTGAGAAGACGAAACGTGGGGGTGGATACTGATGTAACTCCAGTCTGTACCCGTCTTTGATAATGCTCAGGACCCATTTGTCTTTTGTTGTTGTCTGCCATTGGTTTAGGAAGTAATTGAGTCGACCTCCGACAGGTATAGAGTCAGAAACGTTGTTGTGGTTGACGCTGCTGCCTAGTCTGGTAGGACTGCTGTCTATTCTGGTGGAATCTCTGTGGAGGCTTCTGGTTTTGCCAGGGAAAACGGGAGCCTCTAAAATCACTCTGTCTGTTGCTGAAGAAGGGGCTTGAGCCACGAAAGGAATGCGTCTGGAAAGTGGGAGTATAGCGTCAGAATGGCTTTCTTTCCTCTTTCCCCTGTGAGGGCAGAACTTTCTTTTTATCCTTATTGTCCACCAATACCTCCGCCAGATTGTCTTCCCCAAATAATTTCCCACCTGTATATTTAGCCGTAGCTAGATTAAATCTGGATGCATTGTCCGCATCCCAATGTGAAAGCCATACTAGGCGCCTGGCTACCACTGCCGTGGCCATAGCCCTGGCTGCAAATTGTGAGGAATCCATAGTAGCGTCTGCTACGAAGGCCATGCAGCGTGAGAGTTTTAAAATGGACTTTCGTAACTTGGAGACCTCCAGCTCCTGATTTGGGGCTAGGTCCTCAATCCACAGCAGTGATGCCCTAGAGAATACTGAAGCTGCTACAGAGGCTCTTATGGACATAGCCGTCGCTTCATGTACCCGCTTAAGTGCTAGATCTGACTTGCGCTGTATGGGATCCTTGAGATGAGCATCCCCATCCCGTGGCAAGATCGAATGTGACAGGAGCGCAGTAATAGGCCCATCCACCTCTGGGGCCCGCAACTGTTCCATAACACTGGGTTCTAAGGTATATAGTCTATTAGCCCAGTTAGTCCCTCTTTTGGGGTATAGCGGTAGCTCCCACTCCTGTTGAATATTAGCCAACAGCATAGGTGGGCACGGAATGCCCTTAGGCCCGGTCTTAACAGTAGGCAGTACCATAGCTGGCCTGGAGGAGGTAGGTTGTTCCTCAGAAGGAGCAGTCAGCTCCAGGGAAGCAATCACCTTTTTTAACAATGGTTCAAAATGAACTTCCAAAAATAGTCTGACCGAAGTTTGAGCCTCTGTTTCTGAGGCATCGGTCCATTCTCCGTCATCCATGGACCCTGTAGATCCGATTTCTGATAGGGCATCCTGGTGGTCCCGCTCATAATACCCCATACCCATAGCCACCAAAGTCTGCTCAGGGGAAAGCTGTCTGGCAACCTGGCGTGGTCTCTTACATGGTGGGGGGGCGGCTACTGCCGTAGGCTGTGGGCATTGTGGAGTATTGGGGGGTATCACAGTAAATGGTGGGACCTCCTCTAATAGTGCCTGCTTAAGTTGCCGAATTACGTCAGGTGAAAACAACTGTGCCAGCGTCTTTGAAGGGGTTATTAAAGGAGCTGGCATAGGCTGAGGAGAGAGCTGGGGTGGAGAGACGGGGGGGCCATACCGCCCATGGGCTTCCGTCGTTCCCTCATCCTCCGATCTGCTGTCGTCCGGCTGCTCCAGTAGATGGCGCTGGACTGCAGGCTCTATCGAACACGTCTCTTGAGTGCCACTCAAGATGGCCGCCGCCGCCGCCTTTTCGGCGGGAAAAATCATTAGGGAGCTGGAAGAGGCAGTAGGCGGTGGTGAAAGGCTCACTTCGCACAGTAGGCCTCCGCCCCGATTAGAGCTGTGCCGCGATGTAGCAGCGAAATTCAGGCTCTGACGTGAGGCTTCTTGCCTATGCTCCCTGGCCGGACGTTGCGCGTCCGCTGCAGCTGTTGCCGTCATGCCCAATATCTGCAGGGAACTGACCGCAGCAGGAGTTGGGTGCTGCCCTGATTTTTTGTGTCCCTTCTTGTTCTGGGATTGTGGGACAGACGGCGGCCGGGAACTGACTGCAGCAGGAGCTGAGTGCTGCCCTGACCCCTTATGGCCTCGCAGGGATCCAACCGCAGTAGCCACTGTGTGCTGCCCTGTTCCTCTAAGGGTTTTTGTCCTGGCGGTCTGAGAAGACGGCAGTGCTTCCATATCTCAGCCAGGAGAGAAAGAATAGGTACGAAAAGAGGAAGAGAAAGTTAATAAGAAGTATAGAAAAGAACGAAGGAAAATAGAGGAGCCGTAGGCTGATAGTCTACAGACGTGAGAGAAAAACAGCCAAAGGTTGTTGCCCGAGCTGAGACAGGAACAGAACTGGCATCACCTCAGTAAGAAGGGGAGGAGCCAAGAAAAAATTATGACAGGTTCCTGTCTCGAGCTGATTGGGGACTATAACCCACGTGGAGACCTCACTGGCATCCATGAAAGAAGTTAGCTTCCTGGAAATCTCTGCTCAAAAAAATTGTCTAGGCTTTAAAGATTAAGATAGATATGGCTGAAACTGCATCCTGAAATCTTCGAAGCCAAAGGAAGTTGATGAATAAAGTTTCCATCATTCCTTGTCTCACTCCCCACAATTAGCAAAACAAGAACATATTATGCAAAACAGCAGAATGCAGCAACACTTAACACAGAATTTGGATGTTCCAGGCACAGACTTTTTTGTATGTGTTTTTAGCACACATAAAAGTCTCCTTTGCCAGAAGTCTCTTAGTATCAAAAAGCGTGTAATCCATTTTGAAATTCTAACAACAGAATAGCAGTTAGCAAAATAGGCTGGCTACAATTTTCAGGTCTGGCCACTGCAAGAACAGGATACTGGATGAGACGGGCCCCCTTTGGCCTGATCCAGCAGGCTCTTCTTACATTTCCTCGTTACTGCAAATTCACTGGGAATATGGGGGCAGGAGAGGAAGATCCTCACATTGAAGTCTTCATACTGTGCTTTCTCCTCCTCCTCAGCATCTCTGACTGATGCTGCGCTGGCCACAGCCTCAAGAAGCACTTCCGAGTTTGGGCCTGACTTCTTTGGCCTCACTTCGAGGAAATCATCACTCTGTGGACTGAGATGAGTATCCGGAGGAGATATGCCATGGGATTTCTGGGTACGGGAAAGCTCGATTGCAAGCCTCTTTAAATTTGGTAGAAAACAGAAAAAACACACACACAAATACACACAGAACAGAAGATGCTGCTCTAAAGCACCTGACATTTATAATAGTGAACTCGTGGTCCCAAACCATGTGGTGACCAAACATGGTGTACCATGAGAAAACAATTATACGCTCCTGAACCCCCAGATTACCTACTCAGAGGAAATACCCACTGCACCTCTTTATGATTCACCGATCTGGCCTTTCCTCCCTGTAATCAGCCTATCATGGGGATAGATAGTTGTGCCACATCTCTGTATTGGATGCAACTGGATCATTCAGTCACTCCTGATGCACAGATGCAGCAGCAGGTTTACCTTTCCTAAGAGAAAGCTTGCCCAGAACACTAACTCTGTACAGAAATTCGGAAATAGGTTCCCCCAATGGCAGGTAACTCTTACATATAGAATCATAGAATCATAGAGTTGGAAGGGGTCTATAAGGCCATCAAGTCCAACCCCCTGCTCAATGCAGGAATTCAAATTAAAGCATTCCCGACAGATGGCTGTCCCGCTGCCTCTTGAAGGCCTCCAGTGTCGGAGAGCTCACCACCTCCCGAGGCCATTGGTTCCTTTGTCATGCTGCTCTGACAGGACGTTTTTCCTGATGTTCAGCCAAACTCTGGCTTCCTGTAACTTGGGCCCATTATTCCATCTCCTGCACTCTGGGACAATCGAGAAGAGATCCTGGCCCTCCTTTATGGAACAACCTTTCTAGTACTTGAAGAGTGCTAACCTCTCTCCCCAGTCTTCTCTTCTCAAAGCTAAACATGCCTCATAGGGCTCTGTTCCCAGTTCCTGATCATCCTTGTTGCCCTCCAGTTTGTCTGCATCCTTCTTAAAATGCAGTGAACAGAACTGGACGCAGTACTCAAGATGAGGCCTAACCACTGCCGAATAGAGGGAAACTAGTACTTCATGTGATTTGGAAACTATACTTCTGTTAATGCAGCCTAAAATAGCATTTGCCTTTTTTGCAGCCACATCGCACTGTTGACTCATATTCCGCTTGTGATCAGCAACAATCCCAAGATCCTTCTCACGTGTATTATGGCTGAGCCAAGTATCCCCTATTTCCTGGGAGTAGAACTTTGCACTTATCCCTGTTAAATTTCATCCTTTTGTTTTCAGGCCAATGCTCCAGCCTATCAAGATCCCTTTGAATTTTGTTTCTGTCTTCCAGAGTATTGGCTATCTCTCCCAGTTTTGTATCATCTGCAAATTTGGTAAGCATTCCCTGCACCTCTTCAACTCTATCATTAATACAAATGTTGAAGAGTACTGGGCTCAGGACTGAGCTCTGTGGTACCCTGCTCGTTACCTCCCCTCAGTTTGAGAAGGAACCATTGATAAGCACTCTTTGAGTATGATTCTGTAGCCAACTGTGGATCCACCTGATAGTTGTTCCATCCAGGCCACATTTAGCCAGCTTGCTAATCAGAATATCATGGGGCACTCTGTCAAAAGCATCTGGAGAGGGGCTGTAGCTCAATGGGTAGAGCACATGCTTTGCATGCAAGACATCCCAGGTTCAATCCTCAGTATCTCCAGATAGGGCTGGGAATGTACCCCTGCCTGAAACCCTGGAGAGCTGCTGCCAGTCTGTGTAGACAATGCTGAGCTAGATGGACTGTTGGTCTGGCTCGACCTAGGCAGCGTCCTAGGTATCTAAGGGTAAACCTTTTGAAGCATGCCTCCAATTTTAAATTACTAAAGAAGTGCACCTCAACTCTCAGAGGTCTGTGAAAGACAACAGACTAAAGGAATAATATCCAAGATTTCATTATTCAAATCATCCTAATATACCTGCCCCAATATTTGTTACCTCTGTAGTCAATGGCTATGTTACCCAATTTCCCTTAACAATTGCCATTTATGCATCACTGCGCTGCTTACCTCTTTAAGGTTATTTATTTGTTGGACATAGCTGGTCTGAGCAGCTTCCAGCTGAGAAATGTACCAGTGCTGATCCCGACATTTCTGGAAGAAGGTGGGTGAACGTACCTGGAACCTTTAGAGGGGAAGGGGGGAAGACTTAACAATGCTTAAAGAAGTTCCATGCAAGAATAATACATTTGCTGTTAGCAGTCTGTTTCTCTGCCAAGCTACTACAGCAAGCCTGTGTCACCACAGTTAAAGAGCAGGGTCTAGAAAAGCAGGGGCAGAGCTATCCACCTCCATCCCATTTGCCTGTAAAAATTGGGGTTACAAATTTAAGTCAGTAAATTAAAGCAGCTAAAGCTGAAAGGTCACAACCTCCTTGTTTATTTTGGTTCAGAAGCGTTACTATAACTGGGATGAAAATTATATTTACAACCCTTTCTTGTAGCAATGAGGACTAAGTTGCTGCTGGGTTCTCATACATCAATATCCCCTGCCTCCCCCAGGGATCACTTTGGAGGTTTGGCCATATCTATTTAAATGGAAACGGATTAAAAGGCAATGACGACACAGCTAAAATTCTTTAAAACTCAAGGCAGGCCTATTAAAAATGTTTAAGCTCATTTTCTCACCATTCATTCTCACTAGCACAACCCTACATGAC
This sequence comes from Rhineura floridana, assembly GCF_030035675.1. Taxonomy (NCBI): domain Eukaryota; kingdom Metazoa; phylum Chordata; class Lepidosauria; order Squamata; family Rhineuridae; genus Rhineura; species Rhineura floridana. The sequence goes on along the minus strand of NC_084500.1, from coordinate 16,563,451 downwards.
TGATGGGAGAAGAAGGTTGCTCCCACGGAATTTAGGATGTAGCACCAAGAGGTTCCTTTTTCTACCGCCCATCCCACAAAAGTCCATCTATAATGATCTTGCATCCTGACAGCATCTGCACAATAGGCTTCTCCCTTACCTTAAGATGACAGTGTCATTCTGTCTGTTTAAGTAGCCTTCATTAGCAAGCAAGTCCAGTCGAAAGAACCTGTTGTAACCCCAGCACTCCCCAACTTCAAAGTCAGATGCAAATTCTCGAATTATATTTTTAGCAGGATCATTAGTGGACTGGTGGACCATTTCCACACGGTATTCGTACCTTCAAAACAAGAATGCCACAGGCAAGCAGAAACTAAGTCAACCAACAGTAGACCATGACCTTATACAGAAGCATGTATTAACACTTATTATTTTTATAGTGCCCGCCCCAATACAAGGCATGTTTGCTATCAAATACCAAGCATATCATCTTTCTACAAGCTTTTATTCATTAAAAAAATTTTTAACCTGCCTTTCAGGGCACACTGCCTTCACAAAGGCCGCCTGCAAGACTCACACACAGGAAAATACAATTAAGTAACAAGCAAAACTGTAGCAGCACAATTCATCCAAATGCAGACTTGAATAAATGTGTCTTCAGACTGTTTAAGTTTTTTTTAAAGACCAGCTTTGACGAGGCAATAGACATATCCCTGGGATATTTTTTTTAAAAAAATGTCGTAATGTACATGGATAAGGCTATATAGACTGACAGACAACCAATGCCAGAAACCTGCGATCGTCTACTGCAGGCTTTGCCAACCTGGTGCCCTCCTGTTGTTGTTGGACTAGTTTTCATCAGAGCAGACCCGTTGCAGTCAATGGACTTAAGTTACACTTACTCCAAGTCCACCAATTTCAGTAGAACTACTCTGAGTATGGAAGTGCTGGATGCAACGCATTATTTCAATTTTACTTTTTATGAAATGCTACATAACTGGAAATGGGAAGCTGACTAGCTAAGGCTGAAAAGGTGCAGAAGAGGATGGTTTGGGGCCACTACAGATGATGTGATGCCTTCAGGATTAAAATACAATCAAAATTATTTAAAACATGAAGAGACAACCTTTACTTCTTATTTTGCAGACCTTTAAAGAATACTCTGTTAGCTATAGTTTACCTCCCCAAACTCTAAGCAATCAGAGATGAAAACCAGCTCCTGTAAAATTAGGATTGGCAACCAGGATTTCTATTTAGACTGAGAGTGACAGGCTCAGTTCCTTGTCAAGTACACGATCTGACTGTGGCCATTATGAAGACTTTCAAGTTTGAATCCAAATCATTGTTTCAAAACCTGCTCAGAGACCAAACTCTTGGTGAACTAACATTTTTGGAAGATAGCCTCTCTTTTACCTGGAAGACAGGCAGAGCAAATTCAGCAGAACACCTCGGTCAAATATTCCCTTCTTGCCAAAGATGACTGTGAAACTAAATTACCTAAGCCACTCCCCCCCCCCAGGCAGTGGGCATTTAAGCCAATAGTCATCCACCCTCAAAAATATCCAATAAAGTATTTAGTAGCCATTGTTAATGGCTAGAGCCAGCTGTCACATTTACAGTATAGCACAATGAGATACTGTGTGTCTGACTTATGGACAGATACCACAGGGATCAGCACCCTGTTTCTTATTATTATTATCATTATTATTAATTTGATTTATTACACACTCTTCAGGTCTCAGGGTGGGTCACAACAATTTAAAATAAAACACTGAGAACAGCTTAAAAATTACAATTGTAAGAACAGAGTAGGGGTTCAGGGTGGGCATATGAATATATATTAAGTGTCCTAGGCCCAACCCAATGCCTCTGGGAAACCCACAAGCAAGATATGAGGGCAGCAGGCGTCTCCCACTGTTGTTCCCAAGCAAGTGGTGTCCAGAGCTAGGCTATCTCTGACCACAGATTACGTTTCGTCTGGCCATGTCGACGGACAGCCATTGACAAACCTCTCCTCCACAGTGGCTGTCTAATTTAATTAGATTTTAAGGCCATCTAAGCTTTTGGTCACCGCCAGGTGCTGTGGCAGAGAGTTCCATAAATGGTGTGTTTTGTAACAAAAGTACACTATAAAAGCATAATGGTAAAAACTGATAAATGAGAAAAATGGGGTTGCGCATGCGCAACTCTGCAGAAGAGCAGGATTAAGGTTTCCTTTTAACAAAAAAAGCTGTGATTTTTAAAAAAAGAAAGTTTCCAGCCATTACATGGTTACAAATATATGCTTAACATAAACATAAAAACATTAGAAGAGCCTGGCTGTTGCATTCAGCCAAAGGCTCATCTAGTCTAGCCTTCTGTTCTCACAGAGGCCAACAAGATGCCCCAGTGGGAAACCACAAACAAGACCTGAGCATAACAGAACTTTGCCCAGCTGCGATTCCCATAACTGGAATTCATACTGTGTCCAACAGTGCAGGTGGAACATGGCATTTCCCACAAAGGATAAGGCTTAGTGAAGTTTCAGCAACCAAAGAGGTGGCAGAGGAAGACTGAGTGGGTAAGTCATGCCCTGCACAACTCCTTGTCCACCCGCCCTCAAATGACTAGACAAAACAGAAGAATGCAACGCTCGTTATGTAAGACACGTTCACTTTGCATGACTGACACAGGTGACAAAATCCTGCTTTTGGATTGCTGGGCACAGAATTTTAGTCACAGTATCTATGCAGTCTTCAAAAAAATTGAAATGACTCAATTTCAGGAGAGCGTGACAAAAGTGCCAATATTTTGCAATTCTGAACATAGAACAAAAATCTTTTTTTGAAAAATGTTTTAGGAAGCACCACACTGACTTAGATCTGTCCCTCTGCAAACAAAAGGAATCCTACTTGCAGAATAAGCTCTGATCCAATTGGGAGAAAGGAGATTTTCATCAATTCTACTTTGCTCTGAAACATCCTAGAATACCAGAAAAACCTGTTCCAGAGGACTGGGGACTGCCAAGATTAGCATGGGAAGTGTTGGGGGGGGGTTGCAGGGGAACAAGCAAGGACTGCCACCCTGTGCTGGATCAAAGCCCTTTCCACACACACGAAAAGGACTCTTTGGCCCAAGTGCAATTTTGGAGGAACACCATCCTGGTGATGGGTTGTTCAGTACAGAATGATTTGGTTTCGAAAAGACAGAAGTTTGATCATATATTTTGCTCAATAATTAGTCTCTCTGCTTTCTTATTCCAAGATTACCACTGACACAGAATGCAACCCTATTCGAAACACAAGGGGAAATAGCTTAACAGTTGTCCTTACTTGGATGTCTCTGGCAATCCAGCTGACAGCTCGAGAAACACAGATAAATAATAGCCCCGCACCACTCCATTTCCATCCTTTAAAAACAAGTTCAAATGCAAGACAGCTTGTTATAATGTGCCAATAGCCATCGTATAAGATTTCAGAGTTTATATCACAGCTTCCTGCAACGACTGAAAATATGGTACAATTGGAAAACGCATCTATTTGTCCAGGCATTTGGGGTGTAATTGTTGTTAGGGAGGTATTATTCAGTTCTATTTTTATTGATGAGGATCTGTTTGGTGTTTTACATGTTTTATGACTGAAATACTGTTTTATGTTGCTAGCTGCCCAGTGGTGCCTTGCAGGAGGAATATGTGACAAATAAACATAGTATACAGTTGCACGATGCTGCTTCATGCAAATAGGATGGCATAAGGAATCCAAATGTCTAAGTGTTTTCCTTCCTGTTGTCTGTGCCAGAAGCCTGCCCTTTCATTTGCTGCCAATACAGGTAAGTTTTCAGTCCATTGCTTAACCAGTGGCATAGGGTTTTTTCTTTCCATCCTTGGAGCACCAGCCTCTTTGCTGTCATGAATGAGTGTCCTCAACAGCCAGGCACTTTGCTCCCCAGTTAGACTACACACAACAGGAACATGGTTCAACAAAATATTTACAGCCACAAATTCTAGAGATTTCTTCAACATCCTGGCAATGTGAGTGATGACCTTATCTTACATTTTTAACAGCTGGGCATTTCTCCTAGACCTCATTGCTTGAAAATATTGTCAGTAGCTCCTAAAGATCTAGAAACTAGCAGGGGGAATGGGAGACGAGTTTCTGGCACATAAACATGTGTACCTGACTCCCTCTTAAGATTTCTGATCTTTGTCCCTTCATCTACCCACTAGGCATCCTCAACTGGAAGTCTCTTTCTTTCCCCATATTGGCTGAGAGCAGAAGCTACATAAAGCTCTTTTCAAAGTTCTAACCTGCATAATATATCCTGAACACAGATTTTTTTGGCTTTTCCACATAATGCAATATTAGCTGATGCTTCAAATGTCTTGCAAAGAGGTCAACTCATAGCAAGAGTTAAGCTACAGACTTGAAATTCACATGTGAACAACCCTGAATCAGGGGTGCCTTGGGATAAAGAAACAAGTAAATAAAGGTTACGTAGCCTGTCAATGCAAGACCACTATTTTTTGTTTGCCTCCTGTGCCTATTATGCATTTCCTTTACAGATGCATCCAGTTCCAAATATTTGCTATGCATGTAGCAAATAGACCAAACATGAAACTGGATACATGCTGCAACTAAGAGAAGAAATTCAACACATTAAATGGTATCTCTGAAGTGAGTGGCCTAAAAAATAAGGGACTTGTGCTCCATCTCTGGTAGAGAACATAGACCACTTGCAATATACAAGATGCTTTTAAGGGAAAAAGTTACAAAACTTGTCATTTTATCTATAGCTTTTCTTCTGGTGTATCCCTGCCATGTCAAGTGTGTGTGTGTGGGCAGGGTGTCTTTTCTCAATTCCCCATATTATGTTTTCCTTACATTCACCAAAATATTAGTTCCAGGTAATTAACAGACGGACTGAAGTTCTCAATTTCTGCAAGCTGTACCTCAGGACTACCCATAAAAATAAAAACACTGCAGGGCAAGTAATATCACAGTGCACCTAGAGCAAGTGAGATTTCAGATACAGGTGAGATTTCAGTAGCTGTTTGTGAATACTATCAACCACACTCACTGGATAAACCTTTAGCCTCCAGCAAAGCCCAGAAACTTGAAGAGGTGGACTGTAGACTGGATCTGCCCGCTGGCGTAAAGTGCTGTTGATACATTGGAAATAAATATTCAGTGCAGAGGTTAAAGTAAGCCCTTCAATACAAATGGGAGGATGTTCAACTCTAAAGAGCAAGTGTTTCTTAAAGTATATTATCAGCTTTGAGTTTACTATGAAGCAATTCCTCATTACAACCACTCTTTCAACACATGCCATTAGAATTCTCTTTCTTAATTCCCATTCCATTGCTCAAAAACATTCTTTTTCTCATGCTATCCTCATGCATTACTACTCTTCAAATGCTTTTATCATTAACTCCCCAATACTTGTCTCTCTCTTTCACACCTCAAAGTACACTTCATATTTCCTTATAATTAATTCGACCCCACAACCTCCTACCTGGAAAAAGACTGTTAAGACAGGGGTAGCCAACATGTGCCCTCTCGTTGATGTTGGACTACAACTCCTACCATCCACAACCACTGGCCACGGTGACTAGGACTGATGGGAACTGGAGTCCAACAATGTCTGGAGGGCATCATATTGGCTACCTGCTGTGGGAACACAAAAGTCCTGCCTACAGAATCTAGATGCACTGTGGTTATTTGGTGTTGGATAAATGCACTCCACACATGCTCAGGAGCACCCTCCAGTCAGACAGGTGATAAAGAAACAGCACCTGCAAACATACAGTATGGGAAACTCTGACTTCAGAGTTTGACACTGGCTTCGGAAAACAAATTTTGGGTCCCCAGTTATCATACAGATCAAATTAATCTTTTGCTCCAGCTGGAAAAGTGAGCTGAGTTACATAAATCGATCCTGGAGAACCATTTATGTTCTTCTGAGGGGGACCAGCCTGTTGCACAAGCTGACACTGTTCAACATTTGAATATGTCCCCATAGCAGAAACAACAATAGAAGGAGGTGCTAGCAGGGGATGAAAGATCCTCCTCCCTTAGCAGGAGATTTGCACACAAAACACATTAGCTTCAAACTTTATGGGTTGTATTCAATGTTAGTCCTACTCAGAGTAAAGCCAATGAAAATAAGGGACATGACTTAGGCTGCAATCCAGTACACACTTACCTGAACCCAGTGGAGCTTATTTCTGAGAAGACATGTATTGGATTACAGCCTAACTTGTGACCATTAACGTCAACGAATCTACTCTTAAGTAAATCGTAGATACAGCCCCATGTGTTCACGGGGTGTGATCAAGATCACACCCAAGCAAGCTAGAATCCCACTTCTTGATAAGTCGCACCCTACCTGAAGTTCTCCAAGACAAAGGTAGTTGAATCATATGCAGGAACTAACTCACTGCAGGGAGAAAAATAACAGGGGAGTCATGAAGAGTATATAAGAGCTACTTACTTAGAATATAACTGGCATACAAAAGGCACTTTACAGGTGGCCCTAAAAAACTCTAGGAAGTGTCCAAAGTTCACTCACAAAATTCTTGAAAGAGATAGTAACAGCTTGTTAGGTCACCCGTCTTGTTACAGCAGTGATCATACCCCTAGAATTATGCAGTCATTCTGAACAAACAAGGGCTATATTCTATCTGGCAGTATCAAGAGAGAGACTAAAAGTCAGTAAGTTGGCCGCAGTCAGGTGTTTGATTCTACCTTCACTGAGGGAGATGGAGCCTGCAGCCCACTCCTGAGCTCTCCGTGGGTAACTGTTTCATAGGGAAGTAGGCTGTGGGTCTGGCATACAATCTGGATGTACTGTATATGCTTGGAGACTTGTGTGAATAGGGCTCAAATGCCTTTCACAACAAACCTGCCAACTAAAAAGTACTAGAGACTGTACCTTGTGAAATCTGGTGGGACAGGTGTGGTGACAAAAGAGGCCATGGGCTTCCGGTGGACCTGTTGGAACATCATCAAGATCTCGGAGCTTTTAGATATCAGCTCACTTTTACTGCATGACCGTAGCTGTAAAGAAGGAACAAACATATGCTGTCAATAAATTTACCAAGTTAGGTTGCATTTTTAAGCAGTTTAATATATTAACAAAATCTTTGCTAAACTTCAGCTGTAGCAGCAATGTCTAGACAAACAGAGAGGACTAAGGTCTAGCACAGTAATATCTAAATAGTAAACTTCAAACTTCTAGGAAAGGCAACCAATGAAGATAACAGGATTTAAATTTGCCAAGCAAGAGACCAATATTTCTGCCGCATCTGAGCTTTAGAACAGAAGGACAAGGCAAGTAATAATCTGTTACTCCAAATGCACACACAAAATGTGTTATTAGTTTTGCAAATACTAAGAATACCAAGCATATAAAAATCCAAGATTAGGATATTCTTCCCAGAATTTACATGCAGCCAACATAAATCCAAGTCCAGACCAGAAATCCATGCTATTTGCTAGTGAGAATAGACAGATGCAAGTAGCTCAGACTTCCTCAAAGGGCTTCAAACCAGCTGTTCCACTTCCAGGAAGGGTGACTTCGCTTGTGCCTGCTTTTGAGAAGGGCTCCCGCCTCAGAAGAAGCTTATTCAGATATAAATCAGTCAGAACATTTTTTTTTTGACTGATGAAATTTCTCCCGGGCAGGGAGAAACGTAGAGATCAACCTCAAAAGCCTGTTTTTGTTGGGAGGACTGGATTTCATTAATTTATGAGAAAAGGTCCAGCCAGCAATGCCGGACGGACTTCCGAACAAGCTCTATCTGATTAATGCGATACGTTTATCTTTTCTTCAAAGAGAAAACGGACTAACAGGCAAGCACCCTTCTTTCTATTATTTTTTTTACTTGGTTTAAATTGTTGCAGCAAAAAGAGATTTGTCAAATGAATCAGCTTTAAAGAACTTCTGGGTGAGCTATAACTCTTCTCTGTTATTCACGAAATTAACGGCTTATCTCTGTTTCTATTGCAAAAAGCTGTCCTGGAAGTGCATTCTAAAGATATAAACAGAAGAGGGATTTCTATTCCGAGGAGAAAAAAATAAAAAATATGAACTTTGGAACATTATATTGTCTGGGACTATTCTCTTTTTGGTCTATTTTATTTTGACGAATCTGCTTCTTCACAACGCCACTAACTGTTTTGATGCTGGGAACTAAATTTGTTTTGTATTCTTGAACATAGAGAGATAAGGCAGGCTGCTCTGTTTATACTGTGATGTCATCAAGCCTGGAATATTAACCCAATTGTTGCTGAAATAAGAAGTGGTTCTTCTTTATTTTTGTTTTGTTTTGTTTTCGTGGTTTTAAAAATGGCAATCAAGAAAGTGGCTGAGAATCTGGAAGTAATTATGTTTCAGAAAATAATGGATGAGATTGAGATAACGAAACAAACCCTGCGACAGGGCAGTAAGGAGCTGAAAATTGAACTGAGCAAAATGACGCAGGAGCTTAAAGAAATAGGGGATCCTGTGAGAGAGGAGAATGAGATCAGAGATGAGAAAAGAAAAAATAAAGGGAAGATACAAGCCCTGGAGATTGGAACAAATGTGGAATTGGAAAAAGATCTGGAGTTTATGGATATTATAAATAAAATCTACTGTTTGGAATTTAGCGTTATCTCTGAAGAAATTAATGAAGATATTAGAGATAAAGTTATCAATGGCTTGGATAATTTTCTGGACTGGAATGACGTGATGGAGCTTGATATAGAGAAAATCTATGGAATTAACTGCAGCCATGTGACAATGGAAAAACTCTCAAGAGATGAGCCAGTGCATTTTGTAAAAAAGAACAGAGATATGACTTTACAACAATATTTCAGCAACTTATTCAGAATCGATGGCAAGAAAATATTTGGGATAGAGGAAATTCCCATCAGACTCTTATTATATGACTATGGCTATGACAGCAAGATTATTATGGAATACTGATAATGGAAGATTGGACACTGAAATTACTGGACTTAACAGGACTATTGAAGATGGAAGATGGAATTAATATGGATAATGGAATAATGGCTATTGAAATTATTGGACCTAACAGATTTTGATGAGATGGATTAATCGACATGTTTATTTGGACTATGGTTATGACAATAAGATTATTATTATTATTAACGAGATGGATTAATCGACATGTTTATTTGGAGAAAAATTGATAGATATATTTCTTAAAGAATTGAAACCTCTCTTTGACTTTTTGTGGAAAGAATAAAGTAATGTTTATGAGATTTGATAATTAAGATAACTACTGGAGGAAAGTGATTTTATAATATAACTTAACAGACAGGATTGTTATATATTGTAGACCTATAACTGATCTGCGACAAATGGGAAGTCAACATTTTATTTTTTTGTTTAATCATTTTTGTTTTGTTTTGTTTTTTGTCTTTGAATGTTTTATGATTTTGTTTTGTTTGTTTTATGAAAATTTGAATAAAAATTATTGTAAAAAAAAAAACCCAGCTGTTCCCATCACCTGGTGTTCTACTTCTTGCAGGAGGGACTCCAGAAGTTCCGTTTCTTGGGTCAGTGATGTCTTCTGGCCTGTTTAAACCAAGAAAATAAGAGAGCCAAAGTCAAGTAACCATAGCCTTTTAAGTAAAACTGTCCTAGGGTTTTACTGTCAACCCAAACATTTACAAAATTTGGAAGGCTACATTTTAAAAACGGAGCTTGCTCTGGATCCCTATAAGGATTCCGTTAATCACCTAAAAATATATGCACATAACTGTGATTAACAAAGCAGAGGTTTTTATTGTTAATTTTTTAGCCTGAACCTGGAGGACAGTACCACCACTATTCAGCTTCTGCAAATGAAGCCCCTCTGAGCATTCCATCCTCAAAGCTCTATAACTGCCACCTTTGTAACGGCATTTGTAGGTTGGCAGCTGATGAAGGCGGAAGCTGAAACGTTTTGTTAATACAACAAAAACCTCTGTTTTGTAAATCAGTTTGTGTGTGTGTATTTTGCTTCACTGTATCTGGCTATTTTAATGTTTCTCCCTTTTAAAAGTTACAGGGGAAAATTAAGAGAGCTGATTTAGCATAATATTTAAGAGCATAAATTCATGAAATTCAGCCATAGACTCACTTGGTAGATTCTATCCTACTCTTCCTGCATATATTTATCTATTTTTATTTATTAAAAAAATCCACATTCTGCTGATATGAGGATGACCAATATGAGGATGGGGTAAAGCATAAAATAAATAAATGGTAACAAACATCAGTAAAAGCAATTCTGTAAACACCCAACGAACAGAGGCAGCTGAAAAAAATCTAAAAGACAGTGAAGATAGAACACCATCACTCATTAAACGACCTAAAAAGCCTGAGGAAACAGGTATGTCTTCACTTGGTGGTGAAACACCAACAGTGTCAGTGCTCTGCAAAAGGAGAGCATTCCACAAACAGAGCCCAATGGCACTACAGAGAATGTTCTGTGCTTTGTCACCACTGAGCAAGCCTCCCTAAGCACTAGAACATGTAGAAGAGACTCCTTCACTGTTCTTAAAGCCCAGGAAGGCCAATACAGGGACAAGTGTTCCTTCAGGATATAGCAACTGCCCTAAAGCAGGGCTGGTTAACCTGTGGCCCTTCAGACATTGCTGAATTATAACACTCATCAGCCACAACCAGCACAGCCAATGGTGAGGTAAGGTGGGAGTTGTAGTTCCGCAACATCTGGAGGGCCATCCTTGCTGTAGATATAATGTAAAGAACTCTGGGGAACAGTCTTATATAAGTAACATTGTACTGTTTTAATTATCCAAGTGTAACTTATTTTAGGCCTCAATATATTTTGCTTTCTATGTCTTAACTGTCACCAAGCTCTTGGGACAGAGCAAGCTGGATCACTCTTATCCCAAGCAGGCAACAGTTTCACCAAGACCAAGATTCCTGCTCCAAATTTTAACAAAGGAAAAAGCAAGCCTACCCATTAGTGTTATAAGCTTGTTCTTCAGCTGAGTGTCTAACCTAGCAATCATCATCTCTACTGCATTCCTGATTTCCCGAACACGCTCATCTTTTGCACTGCGTACTGCTTCTACGTTCCTTTCCTGGAAGACACACATGGCATTAGTTTACTGCTTGCTGGGAAATTTGCAGACCACCTATACTGCAGTAGCCCTGTTCAAGTAAAAGTTACCCTACAGCTGTAAAATGTTTTGATGGATTTACTATTAAGATAATTCGATCAGCACCTTTATGATCATTTGAACACAGCATGAGCTAGCCATCATGACAACATGAGTATTAGACACAGCTGCTGTCTAGACACATCCATCATAACAATCCCCAAATGCAGGTAGCATGCATACTTTGTTTTTTAATATTGCAAGCGTATTTGGTTGTGTTGCATTCTGAAGAGTGCCATCTGGTGACTTAAAGAGAACTAGTAGTTTTTAAGAACTGGGTCCTGAGCTTGCTTCCTCCCCCCCTCTTTTTCCTTTTGTGTCATGTCTTTGAGATGTCAATCGTGAGGGCAGAGATTGTCTTTCTTCTCCTTTATTTATCTGTGGTAAGCTGCTCTGGGAGACTTTTCATCTGAAGAGCAACAGGGGCAAGGATACCTTACTTAATGTATTAAAGAGCTGTGTATCAAGCAGAATACACTCCCCAAAATGTTAGGTCTCATTCACACCATACTTTTAAAGCATGTGACTTCTTCCAAAGAATCCTTGGAACTGTAGTTTACCCCTCAATAGAGCTAAAATTCCCAGCACCCTTAAACTACAATTCCCAGTATTCTGTCAGAGAAGCCATGCGCTTTAAACATGCGTTAAACATGCTGTAAATGTATGGTGTGCATGACCTCAGTTTCTAAATCTACATATTACAACCCAGCTAAAAGGATCTATGAAGCAAAACTGCCCACTGCAGATGTAAAAAGCTGCCTGCCTTTAACCAATATATAGTTCCAATATCAATACATCATGAAAACATCAGTGTAATATTGGTCCAAAATAGGGTTGTTCTTACCACTTCTTGCACCAAACTGATCAATTCCATCAGTCTCCGGCGAAGCTTTGCCACCTCTTCATTCACTTTTGTGACATGCTGTTCATAAATTTCAGCTAACGGCTTAAATGTATGTCCTCCATGCTGTTAGAAAGACACGGACACTTCAGCTTAATTGCACCAGGCCACAAGAGGTTACTTCCCAATTCTTTCTAAAGAGAGTCCCACAGAATATTATCTGAACAAAGCCCTTGCCTTTCATGTATTAACAAGCCTTGGATCTGGCTTCTGCTCCAGTCACACTTCCTGCAGAAATCTATTCAGAGTCCAAAGTGAGTGCCTGAAGTGAGGTTCTGTATTCACTGTGCAGCGCTCCAGCTAATTAAAGAGAAACTGGCTTGACACTCTAAACATGTAGAAACCATTTCAGAAAAATGCTAAATTAGCTACCCTAAGCACACCTCTTATGGGAAGCCTAATTCAGGATTCAGCTGGCTTAAAAGACTTTTTCCTTGTCAAGGTTGAGCCTCCTCCATTAAGGGTAAATGTAAAAAAAATGTTCCAAGAAAGTAGGTAAACCTAGAGGCTTCGTTGGGGGTGGAGTAGGGCACAGGCTGTTATTTGGTAGTTCTACCAAAGTTAAAAGAGAATTATGTCAAGAGGCTATCTGGACCATTTCTTTCAAGATTCTCATCCTCTCAGATCTCTGTAGGCTTATGAATGTAATGTAACAAAAGTCGAAGTGTGAAAATATGTTGCACTTTTCGTTGAAGAGTAACATTGCACTGCTCTGTCTTAAGGTGACTGTTTTCTGCAGCAATAAAATAGATTTTAAAGAAGGATGTTCCAAGCGTCAAACATCTGTCACAAGAGTCAGAGGAAGAAACGTGAAATTCTAATGAGCAAAGTTTTAACCTAAAATACAGATAGGGCTGATGGAACCTAAAAGCGTGTGATCTACATGTAGACCAATGCACCTGAACACTGATGCTGGAATGAACCAAAAGGGTAAACAAAAATAATTGTTTCATTTATGAGTCACATTATACAAAAAAAAGCCTCTAGACAACTTATTGAAATACTATTCACATCCAATAGTGAATAAAGCCCTTTCTTATTCAATAAAACACTGTAGCTGAGAACTAGCTCTTTCCAAACCATCCCCCTACAGCATAAACACATCAATCACCACAAAAAGCAGCACACATAAACCCCATTGCAGCCTTAATTAACTAATATACTTCCAATAGAAGATGTTAAAAGTTGCTGAAGCTGCAAAAAAAAATTCTAAAAGTTCTGGGATAAGAGGAAAGTCTCCACCTGGCACCAAAACGACGGTAAGGCCAGCACCAGGCAATCATCCCTGGGGAGATCACTGCGCAGGCAGGAGGCCTCTGCCAAAAAGGCCCTCCCTCTCATTAGCATCCTCTGAATCTCAGCCAGAGGAAACACACTTAAGATGACCTCTGTAGAAGGTCTTAAGGCCTGGGTAGGCACTTTTGGGAAAAGTATCAAATACAACCAAGCCTGGAAAGTATCAGAATGATTTAATATAGAGTCCCGATGCATTTTGAGTTGGAGTGTTCTTCACCTGGGGAGATCATGAAAAATCCAATACAAAGTTATGGCTCCACAACACTTTGGCATTTATAGATTTATAGTAGCTGGCCTGATCATCAGTCAAAAAACTAAAACCACACCAACAACATTCTCTACTGAAAGAGGTTGCTCTCGATATTCAGGGTTCTTCTGGTGGATCAATGACCTGCACTAGATTTTTATAGCAGAGTTTGTTACTTAGGTGTTCCACAGATAAGAGATTTGAATAATGGAAAAAAGTTACTTATCTGCTAAAACTGACCAGTTAGTTTTTTAATTAAATAATTTTATATTTGATGAGGTATAGTTTTGTTCCTATGAAGAAAACATAAGCAATGTTCTTCCATAACTATAGTAACAATCAAGCTATGTAAGAGCAAAAAAACCCCCAACTCACCCAGAATCACACATATATACAAGGGACCGTATCCAACAGTAGTCCTACTTCCAATAGACCCACAGAAAATATTAACTTGGGTCCATTCATTTCAATGGGTCTACTCTGAGTAAAACTTAGCTGATATGACTCATTAAATAAAGCAAAGTTATACAATCCTTTTACATGCATATGCAGGAATCTACGCTGCTACTCACCATTCCACCCCAAAGAGCACACTGGTGGCAAATACACTTCTTACATGTCCAACAAAACACACTGAGCTTCTCATGATGGTTTTCACACCTTTGAAGAAGAAAAAGTATACAAAAGAGTTTGCAAAACACCCACCCACAGAAGTGGCTTTCACAAGCCTGTTTCTCGTTCACTTTTAAAACTTCAGTGCCACCTTGTCAGGCTCTGGAAGCTAGTTTAGTCACATTTCTAATCTTATAAATTAGAAACATTACTACCTTAAGTTCAGTGTGTGATGAACTCATTTAATAAAATCTGGACCACGTTCACAGTAAATTCTGGGAATCTCTCATCTCTTCTACAAAAATACCACCATCTTAAAACAACCTACAACATGGTCAGTGTTCATCAGGAGTTTCTCGTGCTCCCCATCATGGTCATCTAAGGGAAAACGAAGGGAAAAACAGGCCCCCTTACATTGTCCGCTTATTCTCTTCCTTGATGTTTTTCATTCACCCTTTATCCTCCAAATCTTTGAACCTGTTTCATTTGTGCTTCTCATACTATCACTCCCACACTCCTATATGAAATATTTTGTAAGGAAATGGAGCAAAGAAATCAACATATGCCGCCCTGGGCTCCTACTGGTAGGAAGGGTGGGATATTAATAATAATAATAATAATAACAACAACATAAAAAGGCTGGGTTGTATCCAATACAGTGCTAAGTTAAAATCATTTAGTGGTATACTTGTTCCACTGGTAAAGTGTTTTGCGCCAGTGGAACATTGTTGCGCAAGAGAATAGATAAGCAGGTTGCTGTTAACTTTGTTGCCTGATAGACTGCGCAATCTGTTGCACAACAGTGCAGTGACAGCACTGGATTCCTCTGCTGCACAATATTAAACTTGCATGTAGAGAATGCTGGATGCCGCTCATTTGTTACATCACAGCCAGTGTAGACCTTTGTGATCTAATGAGTGGAGAAACAGCTTGGAGACTTAGACTTAATTAGACTTGAAGAAGACAGAAAGGGGTTGTCCCAAACATCCCAGAGATAAGGGGATAGCCAGGGTTCTAGTAACTACAAACTTGGCTTGGCTTCTACCAAGGCCAGCTGAAACTGTGGACCCTTGACCCAGTCAATTAGCTGCACTATAAGGCCCTTAACATGATGGCTACAACTGTTACACACACAGAATTCTTTTATTTTCCAGGCAAGGCACATGAGAACTCTCAAGTCTAAAGGTGACCCCTAATCCAACATACTTGTCCTTTTCATTTTCTTCATGTTTGTTCAAATTGCACAACTGGAGCGTGTCAAGCTGCTGGGTCACCTCCTCGGCCCAACGACAGTTGACAAGTTCTCGTAGCTGGAGCGGGGCCCTGCAAGGAATTTATTTTCCCAAGTTAGAGCCAAGGAATTCAGTTTAACAATTAGGAACTAATTCCTGCTCTTTAGAAAAAGAAGAGCCCTGCTGGACCAGGTCAATGGCCCATCTAGCCCAGCAACCTGCTTTCACAGTAACCAACCAGATGCCCCAATGGAAAGTCCGCAAGCTGGACTCATGAGCAACAGCACTCTCCCCACTTGTATTCAGAGGCATGTATACTGGCTGTGGCACTGAAGGGGAGAACGAAGCCATCATAGTTAATGACAGCCTTATCCTCCTTGAATATTCAAGCAAATATTTATATTCCGTCCCCCTATTCATGTATAGGCTCCCTATGCCCTGGGATAAACCAATAAGAGGTTGGTGTTTATGCTGTTAAAATGGATATGTATTAACTTTTTAGCAGCATTTGGGTGATTTACTGAATCAACACAGTTAGGAGTTTGGGGGGAGACCATCAGTGAAGCCGTGACTGATGCGAAAAAGTGGAGTTTCCTTCCTGACCTCACATAGATTCAGATTAAACTGATTTGTGAGGAGTTGCAAATAATTTCATGTTCCTCTAGGACTTGCAAATAATTTAGTGTTCCTTGAAAATTTTGGGGCATAGGAAATAGATCACTTTTTGGGCAGTGATGTTCTACACCAGCCTTCCCTAATTTAGAGCCCTCCAGATGTTTTGGACTACAACTCCCATCAGTTCCAGCCAGAATGATGAGGGCACTAGGTTAGCAAAGGCTGCTCCACATAAAATATAAATAAGTAAATAAGTTTATTTCGGTCAAAGACCAGCAAGTACAAAATAAACAAATCGTAATCATAAAATGCACATTTACAAGAGAAATGGTTGGCCACGATTAATAAAACAAGCTAATAAAGGTGCTTGGCAGCAGAGCCTAAAGAGAGCTGCAACATTAAGGTGGTAGATTCTCTCACACTATTTTTGAAAATGGGTTTCAAATAGGTCAAGTTTTTAACCACATCTTGATTTGGTAGAACCACTGGGGCAAAATAACATTGTTTCATAGGCAAAATCTGGACCACAGGTTGTCTGTCATTCATCTTTGTCTTAAACTGTGAAGCAAAATTAAATGCCCCCATCTAAAACAAAACAGTTTTAGAGATAGCTTACCGACAATGAGGGCACTGAGCTCTTTGTTCTGTCAGCCAACGCTGTCAAACAATGATAGGCATATTATAAAAGGCTGGAGAATGTCAGAAATGTTAGAAGAAACAGATGTCATAGGTCTTTCCATATATGAACTTATTTCTCAGGTTAGTTATGAGTATTCTGTGCTGTCCATGCAGGAGCATAATAGACCTGCTCACACAAAGGGACTTCACCTTCTCTTCCTCCACCCTACAGCCCTCTATGGCACCCTAAAAATCTGCTCTGAAGTGCTGGGTAACCCTCTGGGTTTTGGGATGTAGAAAGGAAAAGGAAAAGGTGTGAAGAGAGGAAAAGACATTTAAGCTCACTCCGCAAGCAGATGGACAGCCAGCCAGATGGGTGACTAATAAATTCAATCAATCAATCAATCAATCAATCGATGTCCACTCACACAAAATTGGATTTTGCTCCTGGAACACTGTATTTCTCTTACTCACAAAGGGAAAAACAGAAGCTGGGAAAGTCTGGGAGATCACCGTTCCCAACAGACTGTATACTTTAATTTGGAGAGTTCACTGAAGGTAAGTTATCGGTCCACCCCTGCCTGGCAGCCTCTTACAACCTCTAAAAAACCTTTTACAGAGGTTTGGAGTTTTCTGGAAGAACATGGGACCATGTGTGAGGAAGGTAGTAGGAAATTCTTCTTTCCTGAACTTCCAAAAGTTAATTATTTAGGGAAAGTTCCCTCTCCACACCCCAGAGAGGTTTTTTTGGGAGTACTGGTAACAGGAAGTGATGAGAAACTTTCTCTCCACCTACTTTCTTAAGTTGACTAATTTAAAGTTGAACTAACTGTGAAGTGTCCTTCTGGTCTGAGGGGAGTGGAGCATACAGGAATGGGTTAACTCCTCCTGTAGGCAGATTCAAACTACAACAAAGTGTTAGACGGTGGCCAGCCGGAAGGGGAGGGAACCACCCTCTAACTGCCAGTCATGATAAAGCTGACCTGGCAAAGCCGGCCACCTAGAAATTGTAAAGAACTAACGCAACATGCAAACCAGGGACAGAAAAAGAATATGGAATAATAGTAGACCGGATTGGAGTTGGGCTTGAGCTGACCAAATCTACCTTCCACTGAAGAGATTCGGCGCTGCTGTTGAGCTGCGCCCCAGGAAGAGCTCCAGGAACCTCTGCCCTGTCTGTTGTTCCTATATGCGGAAGAATAAGCTTTTAGACGAAAGGACTGCCCTGACTTCCTATGAAATTGCTTGCCCTCATCCTTTTTCTTAGCCATGGGCGAAGCCTTCTTCTTGTCTTTGGTATCCACCAAATGGCGATCCAAGGACTTGCCAAAAAGATGCCCTCCCGCATAAGGGAGAACAGACAGGCTAGCTTTGGAATGGTGATCCACCTCCCACTGTTTAAGCCAAATGTTTCATCTTACGACCACCGCATACCCTAGGGCACAAGCAGAGTACTGCAGACTGTCCATGGAGGAGTCAGCCAAAAATTCAACTGTCTTGGCTAGCTTATTAAGTCCCTCCTGGACATGTCTGGTGTCTGATGGAACTTCTTCCATCAGTGCTCTGACCCACCTGACCGCTGCTCGGGCCAGAAAGGAGTTAGCCGCAGACACCCTCATAGCCAGAGCTGCAGTCTCATGTGTATGTCGAAGTGCTGCATCACTGCATCTGTCGCTAGGGTCAGACAAGGTGTCCCCTTCCTTGGGGATAGCCATTTTGGCTCCCAAAGCCGATATCAGCTCATCTATGGCCAGAACTTTCAGACTGTCCATTATCGGTTGGGGAAGGCTGTACAGCTTCTTGGACAAAACGTGGGCCTTCTTTGGTTTGGCCGGCTGTTCCCATTCTTCCTTGACTATGTCTTTAAATAGCTTCAGAAAGGGGATGCTAATAAACATGTCCCGCGATCTAAGGAACACATCTGAAGAGCCTTGCTGCCCCTCATCTCCTGCTTCTACATGAGGTGACTCCAACTGCAGGCAGGCCATAGCTTTGGTAATCAGCACCGAATATGTATCAGGCAAATAAAGCCTCTTGTACACTGAGGATGGAAGTGGAGCCTCATCCCCCGACAACTCTTTCTCCCTCTCTGACTCTTCCGAACCCGAGTCCAAAAGGCCAGCAGTCTCCAAGGAACCTGGACGAAGGCCCTCTCCTCAGTAGGAACATATGGTCCCAAAAGAGCGCCCCTTGCCATGCCCCCAAGACCTGTGGTGGCTTTGAGGTTGGACCTGCTGTTCATCGCAACTGGACTAGAGCCAGAAGAAGAAGAGAAGGACCATGAAGCTGAACTTGAGGAAGGAGAGGGAGAGTGCACTCGGGCATGTCTGGGCTGCTTCTTCCTGTGAGAGTGAGCTAGGTGCTTGGCCAGCGAGGCTCCCGCTTCCCTCATCATGGACTTACTAATCCATTTCATCATGGTCGAGGAAGACCTTTCCTCAGACTCATGCTGACGCCTGGACCTCTCGGGGTGAGTGCCCCCCCCGCGCTGCGTGGACACCAACTGAGATGGAGTCCCCACGCTGAAGGGGAAGGCAACATGGCCCCCGCCATTGAGGCCAAGGTACCAAGAGAAGTATCATCGTGATGCTCTCCCTCACTTTGAGACAAGACATCCTCCTCCAAGGAAGAATTATGCTCCGTTGTCGCAGCCATTTGAAATTCTTTTGGGGGGGGGTCGGGACTATGTGGGTGCCCCCACCAAGACCCCTGCCCTCAGGTGGTCGGGGAGATCAGGGGAAAGCTGGTGGCTGCTGATGACCTTGCACTCCCTCCTTCCCCTCGCAAATCGTGCAGTGCTCCCCTTGCAAATCGTGCAGTGCCTTCCCGCCTCTGAGAGAAACTGGAAATGGCAGGAAAACGCCCTTCCCCCACATGTATGGCGACTGCCCTGCTGCAAAGATCTGACAGGGCAGGAAAACAGCAGAATTCTCCCTCATGACCGCCCTCCTAGCCTACACAGGACGTTCGGAAGCCTCTAGCTGCTAGGTCACCTCACCCTGTGAAGCCCCTAGCTACCACGTGGAGCCGCATTGAGTGGCCAAGTGCTGCCGGCGCCACGAAGGGACGGAGGGAATTCTGGAACACTTCCCGGCTACCCCCCCTTTTCAGCTGCTAAAGCCTCCTCAGCGGGAAGGAAACGGGCTGGCAATCATAAAAACACCTTGCCGCCCTGAGGCTGTGGAGGGGCCTGGGATGGCTCCCGGCTACCTCCCACCCCAATCCAAAGGAACACAAGTCCTGGCGCGCTGCTACTCACGGCTGCCCTGAGTCAATGGAGGGGCCAGGGACGCCTCCCGGCTACCTCCCACCTTCAAAGAAGTTGTCCCCATGCTAATGCAGAGAAAAAGCAAGATTCATGTAGCAGGGGAGAGCCCTGGGATGCCTCCCGGCTATCTCCCCACTGAACATCCAAAGAGTAAAGTTGTTCCCCCCCCCCGCCATCTGAACTAATCACTGACGGGCGGGGTGAGACAGAGAAGACAAAAGCTGAGGAGAATTAAAACCTAAGAAACGCTTTTCCACCTCCGTAACCCAAAGAGATATGGGAGCATACAGTAGACTCTTAACTCGCTGGAGGCAGAGTCAAGACTGGCAGTTAGAGGGTGGTTCCCTCCCCTTCCGGCTGGCCACCGTCTAACACTTGGTTGTAGCTTGACTCTACCTACAGGAGGAGTAAACCCATTCCTGTATGTTCCATGACCCTGCTGACCGAGAATGTTAGGGTCCAAGCCACTGGGACTTTTAGAATGCATACAGGATAGCCTTTAAACTACAAACGCCATAACGCACAATAAGTTTAAGACTTTTTTGGGGGGTTGCTTCACTACACAACATGACTACACCTCTGGAAAACATTAAACTTTGTTGGAAAAACCTGGGGTTTCTCAAAAGCTCATCAGGAGTTTCTCAGTGGACAAATGTCTGTCCTTTTCCTACAACACACAGCTCCATGGAGTATTAAGTAAAGTCAAGGGTGTATGGTGAGTCCGTACAGTGCCATAGTAAAGTCCAATAGCTTGGCCAGTGCTGCATATGATCTGTTGCATACATCCCCCAAAATATCAACCATTATCTTCTGCACTACGAAGGCGTTCCATGGCTCACACAGAGAATTACCTCCAGATGACTGGCTAGAAATGCCTCACAACAGCTAGTTATTCCCCACTACCACCTCCTTTGGGACTGATGATGACCACAGGTTTGTGTGGCCAGGTAATGTAGCTAAAATGGAATGCTAGCAATTTTCCTTGACCTTATTTAAAAATATGCTTTATACACATACTGTTCAGATCCATCAGATTTTTAGTGGGATTCTTACCCACTCTCCAGATGCTGCAGCAGTGACATAAGACTGGAGGAAGAAAATGGAGCATTTAAAGCAAGGAAAAAATCTCCAAGGGAAAAAAATATAAATTAGCAAACCTTTTTTTCCAATTACAGCAGCATCTCATACATGCTCATATAAAAGCCAGAGGGAATAAAGGGATCAGACAACATGGGAGATCCATGAAAAATCTCTCAGCTGTTTTAAAGATGTAAATGAAGCTGCTGCAGGGGTGGGGCTGTACTGGTTCCCCTCTGTGGTGCTAGGGGTCTATCACTTTCCCTCCATGCTGTTTCAAAATCTTTCCCCTGGAAGCAGGGAGGGAAGACAGGTACCTATATTGTGATAAAATTCCCCCCCCACCGTGGATAGCAGTAGCTGGAGTGAGGGTGCGTGTGTCCAATTTGAAGAAGGAAATGGCATGGGAAGAAGAAAAGGTTAAAACATCTCTTCACCCACAGCCACCACCAAACCCAGTTAGAGCCCCTCCAGCTGCTTTGAAGTGTTTAAGAAAAGAAGCATTCGTCAATCTGACCACAGATCTCCTACCTAATGTACAGTTTGGTCCAAAGACTCCAAGTCCCACTTACCCGAATGCAACTGAAGCAACACAGTTTAGAGCAGTGTGGACACAGGCGCGCATCACGCAACTTTTCCATACAAATGAAACATCGGAACACTTCAGCAATGCTCTGCAAAAAAAAATAGGTATGCCAATCATGGCACATACAAACGTTTATGTAACAAATCTGTATGTTATCCACATACACAACTTCTGTTCATATCAACTCAAGGCACTACAGATCTCAGTCTTATTACATACACACATAATCTAAAATTTAGACATCTTTAAAAATATTATTTTAAATAAGCCTAAGCCAAAACAGTTTTAGAAAACACAAGAAAACCTCTCTGCTACAGCAATTGGGCCATCTCAGTTTTGTAGCCCTGTGCTACTACACAATAATCATAAGAACATAAGAAGAGCCTGCTGGATCAGGCCAGTGGCCCATCTAGTCCAGCATCCTGTTCTCACAGTGGCCAACCAGGTGCCTGGGGGAAGCCCGCAAGCAGGACCCAAGTGCAAGAACACTCTCCCCTCCTGAGGCTTCCGGCAACTGGTTTTCAGAAGTATGCTGCCTCCGACTAGGGTGGCACAGCACAGCCATCATGGCTAGTAGCCATTGATAGCCCTGTCCTCCATGAATTTGTCTAATCTTCTTTTAAAGCCGTCCAAGCTGGTGGCCATTACTGCATCTTGTGGGAGCAAATTCCATAGTTTAACTATGCGCTGAGTAAAGAAGTACTTCCTTTTGTCTGTCCTGAATCTTCCAACATTCAGCTTCTTTGAATGTCCACGAGTTCTAGTATTATGAGAGAGGGAGAAGAACTTTTCTCTATCCACTTTCTCAATGCCATGCATAATTTTATACACTTCTATCATGTCTCCTCTGACCCGCCTTTTCTCTAAACTAAAAAGCCCCAAATGCTGCAACCTTTCCTCATAAGGGAGTCGCTCCATCCCCTTGATCATTCTGGTTGCCCTCTTCTGAACCTTTTCCAACTCTATAATATCCTTTTTGAGATGAGGCGACCAGAACTGTACACAGTATTCCAAATGCAGCCGCATTTGGATCAGAAGACAAAAGACAAACAGCTAGCTTATCGCTCATCCAAAACAAAGATGAAGCCATCTACACAAGAAGCACAGCTGTGTTAGAAACAGCTCAGCAAAAACCAAACTGGATGAGTGACTGTTTGGTTAACTCCAGAAGGGAGAAATTCTATAATCCTGCACGAAGCTACAGAACATATTGTAGTATTTACACAGCTAATACTACTGTAGCCAGACAAACCACTCTGGAAAGTGACAAGAGATGAAGCGTGATACTTCCTTTCTCACTTCTAAGTCTTGCCCCTTTGAGTGAGATGCATGTTCTCCTAATGTGCAAACAGAACACACATTTTTCCACATTGAAAAATGCCTCAAATAAGACCGTGAAGTATGGGGAAAGGATCTGCATCTCATTCGCCAGTACAATTTTAAGCCAACAACCTGATATTAATTCCTAGCCTCTGCTGATGTTAAGTGCATGGGGTGGGGGCCACTTTGGCATCAGGACTTTCAGGGCATTCCCCCACCAAGATGGCAAACAAACCACATGATTGTGGTTATGCCTGGTTAGGAAGTTGCTATGGGGTCCCAACCAAAAGGGGTAAGCCAGGAGTTCCTATCCAAAGTTATCTGCCCTGGGCTTCTGCTTTTGTTGTTGAACACCGCTTTGTCGCTACTGCTTTTTAAAAAGTATTACTGTGTTATAAACCACTTTGAACATCCCAGGAAAGCAGCATACAAATATGTCGAATAAAATGAATATTTCAGAGGGAGTCATGACACTAAGTTGCACCGAGTGTTCCACTCCCACCCAGTAGGCCACTCCTCAGGCAGGCACAAAAGGGAATCCCAAAGATGGGAAACGTGGGCACCCTGATGCCATAGCAACCTCCAGACCCAGAAATCTGGGCACCGTAGCAACCTAGAAGCCCAGGACTTCCACCCCCTGCTCTCATAAAAAGGAACAGAGAGAGAAAATGTGAAATCCAAGGGTGGGACCCAGGAGATGTGATCCCTTAATAGTTTCCAAACCTAGCACTACCATCCCCTCTAGTTCTCATTGGAGGTGAGAAGTATTATTGCTGCCATTAATTTGTATCCCACATTTCTGGTTAGATAACCAATGCAGCATCCCAGGAGAGTGTTTCAGTATTTATTTATTTGTCACCTAGTATTAACGCCCTCTGCTAATTCGTGATACAGAAGGAGCCAGGAGTCCTGGCTCTGAAGGGGCAAGGAAGGGACCCAGGAGTCCTGGCCCCCAGAGTAACATCCAAACTTAAAATTGTCACCCCCTCAGCTAATCTGTGAAAGAGGAGACCAAAGGAGCCCTGGCTTCAAAATGAAACACCCACACCTGGCTTCAAAATGAAACATACACTTTAGGAAGGGGGGGACCCGGGAGTCCGCCCCCCCCACAGTAACTTCTGAACCTGGTATTGCCACCAAAGCCACATACACACCCAAACTCCAGGAATGCAGGGGGCCGGGGAGGAGATCAAGAAAGGACCCAGGAGTCCGGGCCCGCATAGCGCCCACCGGACTAGAATCTTTACCCCCTCCGCTGATCCGTGATAGAGAAGCCAGGAGTCCGGGCTTCAAAACACCGCGCGCGCTCCTGAAAGGGACCCAGGTGTCCTGGCCCCCAGAGCAACCCCTGAAGCTAGCCATGCCCCTCCACTGGCCATGGGGAGAAAGAGGAACCCAGGAGTCCGGGCTCCATAGCAGCCCACCTCCCCACGGGTGGGGAATAATTCGCACATCCACAAAACCCCCTCAGAAGAGAAAGGGAACAAAGTGGGGAACAAAGTGGGGAACAAAGTGGGGAACAAAGTGGGGAGCAGCCCCCCCACCCCACAGCAGGTGGAGCCCCCCCCTCCGCTTCCCCGTTTACCTCAACGCTTTGCTCGTCCATGACTCAACGACGTCTCCCCCCGGCGAGGGAGGCCTTCAGCGCCGTCGTCTCTGAGGGAGAGGGAAAACATGCTTTTTAATATTTATTTATTTATTTAAAACATTAAAATTTGAAGGTAGAGCTAAAAACGCGACGGGGGAGGGCGCTTCACTGTCGCGCACCTTACACCGTAACCGTCCAAGTACCCGCCATTTTCCTCTGAGGGAAATTATGAGGGGTAACGCCGAGGTAAATGGGGGGGGGAGATTGAGAATTAAAAAGTGGGGGGAATTATTAACGGCGTCTCCTCCTCCTCCCGCCTTGCGGCTGAGGGGAGGGAGAAGCTGACGGGTCTCCTTCCACCTCACCGCGCATGCGCCACCACGCTCGCCTCGGAGAGGCTGGCGCTGCCGCATTACAGCCGGCACAGAGAGCACGCATGCGCCCGTAGCTACCCACCACCACCTCCCTCGGGAGAGAAACAGCTTGGGCTTGCCGGTGCTGTTCTCTCCCTTAGGCAACAGGGAGGAAGGATTGCTGTGCGCATGCGCTTCACGATTTCTTTGGCTCTGGAGGTTGCTGCGTTCCGAAAAGAATGAGCGCGTCTTAGAATGGGGACGTAAAGCGCAGCCTTACAATAGATTAAGCTATCTTGTGCATCTTAGCCCAGAGGTGTAGTGGAGCACGGGTGATGACGGCCTCTCCTGGAGTGGGACACTGGCCAGACTCAGATCGCTGGGCCACCTAGCTCCGTATTGTCTACACTGACTGGCAGCAGCTCGCCAGCGTTTCAGGCAGGGAGGCTCTCCCCGGTTTACCCGGAGTTGCAGGGGCCTGAACGTGGGACCTTCTGCAGGCAAAACATTCTCTACTACTGAGTTGTGGCCCTTCCCTACTACAACTAGCTCTTTGCTAGTTTTCTGCATGCTAAATGAATAAGCCTTTCTAATTTATAATCCGTTTACATACATACTAGCTTTACTTGCTAGTGGTTCCTGGTGGTTTTTTAAATGCCTGCTACTACAACACCTATCAAACGTTCATTTTACTCCCATTTTTTCAGCTTGGTTGTCCAGAGTTACAAGAGGCTCCCAGCAACAAGGCCTTGACCAAGTCTGCAACAGAAAGGTGAGCTTTCTGCCAGGTCTTCAGAAAAACTTAAGAAGAGGCTGCTGGATCAGGCCAGGGGCCATCAAGTGGCCACCCAGATGCCTCTGGGAAGCCCACAAGCAGAACCTCCGCACAAGAGCACTCTCCTCTCCTGCGGTTTCCAGCAACTGGCATTCAGAAGCATCCAGAGCACAGCCACTGATGGCCTTTAACCGCCACAAATTTGTCTAATCTTTTTTCAAAGCCATCCAAGTTGGTGGCCGCCAGTGCCTCTTGTGGGAGCAAATTCTATAGTTTAACTGCGATGTCTGCCCTGAATCATCTAACATTCAGCTTTCTTGGATGTCCACAAGTTTTAATGTTAGAGGGAGGAAAAACTCTTCTCTATCCACTTTTTCCACACCAGGCATGATTTTAAGCACTTCTGTCATGTCACTTCAAAGTGAAAAGAATCAGTAAAAGGGTCGGCCAAAATGTCTTGCTCATATGCACAAGAGATTGTCTTAGCCATTTCTCAGTTCTAGCCTTCCCACTTGAAATAGTTCACTGGAGCTTCATTTCTCTCACCAGCCATGATTTTCCCTGAACAGAAAGTACTACTTCTGAATCTGAAGACTACAACAAACGCACACAGCAGAAATTCCTGCCTCAAGGTATTTCCAGCGATAACTGGTGGAAATGTTGGCTAAACAGTGCAAAGGAGGGGTAGGCCCACTTGTCCTTCATCTCACATCTGCTACTGAGTAATGAATTTAACTATTAACATTTTATTTATTTATTTATCTATCTATCTTATTTATTGTATTTGTAAACCGCCCCGTAGCCAAAGCTCTCTGGGCGGTTTACAGCAACAAAAAACATACAAATCTAAAACACATCTTTTAAAAACAATTTAAAAATTTTAAAACACATGCTAAAACTGAATCCCTGTGCCAGTTGACATTCTACAGAGGGAGACATTCAAAGGAGTCTTTAAGGCAACCTTCTGCAACCTGTTGCCCTCTAGATGCGTTGGACTAGGGCTCCCATCATCTGCAACCAGCACGTCAGGTGGGGATCATAGGAATTGTAGGCCAAAACATCTGGAGGTCAACAGGTTGAAGAAGGCCGGCTTAAACTACTTGATATGGCAGATCTAGGTTCGAAATCCAATTTAGTCATAAACTTGGAAGACTTGCAGGGTATAAACTGAATAAGGATATTATAGAGAATGAGAAAAAAAAGAGGCTTAGCATTCAGCAATGTGTAAATATATACATAGCGTCTGGTTTGTACCTACTATTTCAATTGTACATTGTGCTTCTTAATGTGGCTTGCTCTAACTTGCACTGCTGAGGCTTTTTGCTGCTGTTATTAGGGGTTGTGTTGTGGCTTTTTAATGAATTGCATATGTTTGTGTGTATATTCACACAAATACAAAACCTATGATTATGCCAAAAATGTAAGTTGCTTCAGGACACTTTTCGTGTAACCAGCAGATGATGATAATGCTCATTTGGTAGCTTTAGGACTCTTCCAGACAACCTGGTTATGCAGCATTCATCCTGAATTGCTTCCACAAAGATTATGCAGTGGTTAGGCCATCTCTGGCCTTTGTTGAGCATTTGTTCCAGTTAGTTTACAAGGCAGTTATATGACAACAAGCATTCATCTGGGTTCGTTTGCAGGGCATACTTACCTAGCTGCAAAAAAGTCTGTTTCTTTTTAAAAGTGGATTTGCTGTGCTAGGGCAACAGAGCGCTTGAATCCACTTTCATTGTGCAATCCTGAAGTTCTGCTATGTGCTTGAACCACTCCCGCAAAAGAGTAACAATCTGGAGGCAACGTTAGGCTCATCAAGATCATTGGAAAAATATGGTAGTTCAGCCTTAAGTGTGAAGAACAACCCATCCAAGCCATTATAGTAATATATATATCCCCCCTGGGCACAATCAGTCAAAGTTAAGCTCTTTGATTTTAACAGGTGAGATTTAAAGCTTTGCTTTTGCACTGAAATCAACGGGATTGAAAAGTGATTACTTTTGACTGGCTAGACTCAATTCCTAGGAGGAAGTAAGAGTTAATCCAAAATCTAAACCGGAAAAGATTCAAGAGATGAGATATGAGAAGTAAAACATCCTTCATATAGGTATACAATTCTTTGCTCCTACAACAGCTTCATAAAACAGGAAGAGTTTTAACCTCGAGAGAGAAAAAAGTCATATTTGGAGATGTCAACCCTTCTTTACTAACTACTTACTTTACTAGATCCACACAGCCATTAAGCTTTTGCTTGTTCTGTCCACAAAATAAGTTAGACGGCTGAAGGCACAGCAGCTCCTGAAGTTAATAAAAGAGGAAAGACACACTGGAAAAATAAGAAGGGAATCAGTTGCGTTTAAAAAGGATGCCAACCCTTTGTGATGCCATACATTTATCTTTATTGTTCCTAAGCACATTTAAAAAAAAAACTTAAGGAAAAACTCTAAATTTGGCTACTGTTCCAAAGTTCGCAGCTACGGCTTTGAATAATATACCAGAAGTACCACTCCAAACCCAACTTCTTGTTTGAAGACGGGGAAAGATGGAAATCTTAATGCGCCAAGGACAGCTTCTGTTCATCGTATGCTGTCTGCTGGAGACTGACTTAGCATGGAGCAGGGATAGCCAATGGGGTGTCCTCCAAATGTCATTCAACTCCAACTCCCAGCATGGCCGCTGGCTAGGGATGATGGGAGTCAAGAGTCCCAGAGCATTTGGACGGCCACAGAGTCCTCACCCCAGCCCTAAAGTACATAAAGCTTATCCTATCCATGTTCACGTAGAATGGAAGTGCCACTTAATTTAAAGGTCGTTTGTACATCTGCAGGATAGCACCTTGACTTATTGGGGCCCATAGGGCTTTTTTCCAGGACCAGGTCTGTTAAATTACGCCCACAGGCTAAAGATGGGCAGCCTCTGGCCCTCCAGATGCCACTGGACTCCAACTCCCAGCAGCCAACAGTCAGGGATGACAGGACATCTGGAGGACCACCTCTGCCATAGGCCCACCCATGTATTCCACAAAGAGGATGGGGCTTATGCAGATGTACTGGCACCTGGCCCTATAATGGGAGGAAGGCAGCCAAACAATGGACTCCCACTGTCAGTCACCAGCCCCCTTGAATAGCTCAGGGTTAGAAATGTGACCGCCGAGTTAAGTCATTCCAGAACAAAAGAGAACACCTAAAGGTCTAGTTTCATCCAATTTTCTAATAATTTTTAAAAGGCATGGAATGCGTGTTTGGGAGATTCACCCCAACTTTCAGTTCACAGGATCACAGTGCAATGTAACAATACTGTTTTCGACAGTTATTCCACAGCATATACTTCCAACCAGCTACGCAATTTTAATGCTACTGTTTGGGAGGAAGCATTCACACTCAGGAGTGGGGTAACTGTGGCCCCCCAGATGTTGGTGAACTACAACTCCCATCAGCCCTCGCACGCTTGGCTGACAGACAGGGATGAGGGCAGTTGGAGTTCTGAAGCATCTGGAGAGCCACAGGTTCTGGCTGGAAGCATCTTGAACAGCACAACAGCAACACCATCACAATATGAACGTGAACACCATCACTACAAAATGGTCCACTCGCTGCTCATCGAGCAACTTTTTAGGCAGTAGGTACAAGATCGATGGGTACCAATAGAGAAAGAAAACACAAACAATTCACACATTTAAGGTGTGGCTTTGTCCATTTCCAACTCCGATGAGCTCTCTCTCGCTGACAAGGTTTTTCTTTTTTAATTTTAGCCTGGAATCAGTGGCTTTCGTGTTCTTTTGGACAATTCTGTAAAAAAAAAGGAAGTATTTTTTGAAACAAAAACTTTTTTAAAAAAATCACGTTCTCTTCTCAAAAGAAAAAAAACTTTTTTGATTTTTAAGAAGTTGCTCAAAGCCACAGATGAGCTTTCTTAGCCTTTGCAGAAGGGTCACATCATGCCGCATACCTGAATTCACACACCCATACTTGCTCAACGACTGCAGGATCAAATGGGGCATGCCTGTGAGACACAGCTGCAGATGGAGCTGTTCATGCCTCAGTACCTCGGGTCTGATCACGGCAGTCTCATCCCACCCAAGCAAGAGCCCAAAGCATGTTTTGTAGTCAGGTTTTGAAGGACATCTGTGCAACTAAAGAAAAGGAGCAGAAAGTGAAAGTCCACTGGACTCGGCAATCCAAGCGTGTGGCCAAGTAAGCATTTCTATAAGCAAAAGGCAAAGGGATGAGTTCCATTGCTTTGCTTCTTTCTACAAGCAGAGAGGAACAGGAACTCTTTCCTACTCATACACTACCCTGGGATCCCATGGGATGAAGGGTGACTTTAGAAATATAGCCTAGAGAGAAATTACTAATATTAGTAAGAGCCCTGTTGGATCAGACCAAAGGCCTCCCCAGTCCAGCATACCGTTCCCCACAGCGACCAACCAGAAAGCCTCCAGAAAGCCCATTATCAGGGCAATAGCCCTGTCCCAGTTTCCTGTCCCCAAGCAACAGGTATTCACTGGTATACTGTCACTGACCACGGAGGTTCCATCTACCCATAATAGCTCATACAACCATTGGGTCATCTTCCTCCAGGAATTGGTTTAATCTGCTTTTTCAAAGCCATCAACTATTTCATTTCATTTATTTATTTATTTGATTTATATCCCCCCTTCCAGTAGGAGCCCAGGGCGGCAAATAAATGATGCAAATGAATACACACAGTGAATTATACAAATTTTGCCATTAATTTGCATGATTTATGCAGATTTCAGAATTTGCCTTTACTGCATGCAGAACTCTGGCTTTGTTTCTGTTTTAAGCATAGGGTACACAGCGCCCTGGATAGGCAGTGGGAATCCATTCAAAGATGCTGCAAAGATGCTGCACCGGAAGATATCTATAGGGAAGGCACTTGAGGCACACCCTGGGGAGCCACGGTCAAGTCAATGTATGCATTTACACATCACTTGTACATGTTGTCACCAAGCAACACACCACAGACAAGCGGCAAACTAGTTTACAGATCAAGTGTGAACAAGTGCTTGGTCTGATCAAACAGCCAAGATGCCTTTTTTGGAACAAGGTGTTCAGGAATCCTGAGAACCAGGGAAAGCCAACCTTAGTTATCAAAAGCTCTTGAGAATGGCGACTGTGTACAATTATGCGATCTGGGCGACTTTGTGACAATGGGCCAATAAAGTTAGGGGGGAAAAAAAGATACTTGTGTAGTTTCACAAGTAAAAGGGACGAACAGCACCCAAGATTCCATCTGGAGCTACTAGGAAGTAAAGAAATAGACAAAGGGAAGATTCTTATGGTTCAGAATTACCTGTTGTGCAGGGGCATATGTCACGTCAGGAGCCTGGCACAAGTGTTGCATTGCAAGTTGATCTTCTTCAGATAGGGGCGAGATCTAGAGGGAAGAGTAACTTCTTCAACGGGGCTATTTATCTGCTGCAGTAAGACAAATGTTGCCCACAAGGACCTCACAGAATATTTTCTGTAGCCTGAAACCTTTAAAATTACCATTTTGCACTTCCTTTCCTTAAAGGAAATGTGTTTCCATTTATTAGTCTGCCCACGAATGAGTACATCTTGCAAAGATTCTCAGGCACGGTCTAGGACAGCAGAAGAGATCAGCAGAGGTTCCTGACTCCCAATAAAACTGTTAGACAAAAAAAAATGTATCTGCCACGGTAGGCCTTGTGCTAATTGCCTCTCTCCCCGCTTCAAATGTCCCTCGCCTGTGAAATATACGTATTAATTGATTACCTTTGATCAGGTCTTTGGGTAGTTTTGTTGGCCAATTTTTGGAATCCCCAATCTGTAGCGACTCAGATGTAGATTTTTATACTGGTATGTAAGACATTCCAGGCAGAGGAAGCCAACGTGGTGCCCTCCAGATGTTGTTGGGACTCTTAAGTCCCATCAGCCCCAGCCAGCATAGCCAATGGCCAGGGATGATGGGAGCTGTAATCCAACATCATCAGCTACCCCATCTCAAGTACTGGGAGCAGTTGAAAATTGTCTCTGCCCCCAAGCCAAGACTTTGCAACAAGCTTCACAACTTCTAACCTGACTCTAGTCGGCAGACCTCGGGTCAAGTGCAGGTATGGGGAAATTGCCCTCCTAATATTGATGAACTACAATTCCCATCATCCCTGGACATTAGCCATGCTTGCTGGAGCTGATGGGAGTTGTAATTCAGCAACATCGGAGGGGGGGGCTAAAGGCTCCCCACCCCTGGTCCAGGGAAAAAACCAAAGTAGTAGATCCTGCAAGCATGAAATCTGCCTGCTCCTGTTCTAGGGAACGCTGAAGCATCAATCCTGGTGTTGGCCTAGCTTGTGCAGGGCAATACTAAGGCCCGACAGATTCAAAGTGGACCTCAGAACATGCCGAAATCAACCACTGGCAGATGCACGCTGCAAGCAAGTTGTCTTTCCAGAGATTCCTCTATAATGATGCTTTCACGGAGGAAAGCACAAAAACATATTGTCATTGCCTCAGTCAAGGTGACTGATATCTAAGCCAGGCAGTTCAGAGCATTACCTCCATACCGGTGTGGTGCTGGATTTCCTGAACCAGCTTCACTGTTTTGGCAAGAGTAGCACGGATCGACTTCATGGACTCCCGCCGCTCGGCAGAAATCTTTTCTAGCTGCTCACATAACATTTTGTAGCGAGACTTCACCACGGACAGCTGCTGTACGACAACCAGAGGATTCTCCTGTTACCAACGGAAGGAAAATGCACACCATTGGGGGAGTAGCACGGAGAGAGAGAGAGACAGACAGACAGACAGACAGCGTCAAGGCACTTTTAGCAGGAACTGAAGGGTTACCAAGCAGATTCACGTAACTGATGTGTTCCATCCTCACCATGCATTTAGAGCACATGACTTCCCTCAAGAATCCTGGGAACTGCACTTTCACCACTCACAAAGCTAAAATTCCCAAGCACTCTTAAACTACAGTTCCCAGGATTCTTTTGGGGAAGCCACATGCTTTAAAGGTAAGGTTGTGGATGTGACCAACAAACCCAAGCAGTAGTGGTGCCCAAACACAGCCAAAGTTGTAATTAATGTTTTTTCAGACAATTATCCCTATTATTTCTTTTCATAGCATGTATATGAATAAACATCACAGGTTGCTAAGACTGATCAGAGTGTCAGTTCTAAGTATCTTTGTCCTTTTTCTTAAACAATGCAAGGGAAGTAAATGCCAATGAAAATATAACAGTAAGACCACATTAAGGGTGCTTTAATTCCCCCCCCCACAAAATATTCCAGGTCAAATGCACCTTGTGGTATATTGGGACAAAAAAAAATGGGATACTTGCTTTCTAAAATGCTTTGTTTACAAAATACAAGGAAAATGTGCAACTTGGGTACCACTTCCTTAGAGAGCGATCTATGTGATGCCCTCCGGATGTTGCTGGACTACATCATCCATCACCATTGGCCACACTGGCTGGGGCTGATGGGAGTTACAGTCCAATGACCTCTAGAGAGCGCCACATTGGCTACCTCTGCTGTAGGGCGTCAGAACATTTTCTGATGCAAATTACCCTAACAGAAAAAAAACCCCAATTCGAAATGTTTCCAGAAAATCCACCTCCCAGCACAATCCTGTACATATCTATGCAGAAGTAAGCCCCACAGAGTTCAATGGGTCTTACTCCCAGGTAAGTGGACACAGGATTGCTGCCTTAAGCCCATGTACGTTGACATATAGGAAATAAAAGCATATTTTTTGTATTCTTACGGGACTGTTTAACACAAGAAGATAACTCTATAGTGCCCATAATTACAGTACATTAAAAAACAAAATTCTTAATACAAGTTTGCCAGAGATTCAAGCTCAAGTCTGAGAAGAGTCAGTACCTCTTGAGACAGTCCATTAGGGAGCCCTTTAATTATTTCAAACTCCAACATTGCCTGAATGTAATCCAGATCAGATTCGGCCTTCTGGAACTAAAACACCCAAATGGTCAATCACAATGCCGTTACATACATTTTAAGCCCAACACCACTACTTTATGTCTACACACTAACTGGGGTGGGGACAGAGAAAGAGGAGAGAGAAATGTGTATATAGTAGATTGCATCCTGCACCCAGGTACAGGTGAAAGAGTAAAAGCATCGGGTGCATATGACAGTTTGTAACAATACAGTTTACCGTAATTCAGCGTTGTTTTATTCCAGAGCTGGAATGATTCTGGAAGAAGCAGGAATCCGAGGATCAAAGCTGCACTTTGAACAAGATCCTGGGATTGGTCACCACAGAACTTCTACTAGCACTCAGCTGTCCAAATATGAACGCTTGCGGTATCTTTGAAGGGCTCCGTCACCAGAAACCATATTGAACGTTCTCTGGCCAAGTTTTAAAAGATGCACATCAAAGGAATCCCGCACACTGTGGGCATGCAGCGCAATGGAGAGGAGACTGATGGAACTATATGCCAGGCTGGACCAGCTCGAAAGGCGCTGAGCTGGCAAAGTGTTACTTTCTTATTTGCCCTCACTTTTCATCCCTTTATTCTGTCACATTACCAGTTTTGGTTTTGTGGATGAGGGTTTGTTTCTGTGTGCTCTAACAGAAAATATCCCCCTTTTAAAAGCAAGTACTTGGTGTGGTTTTTCTTTTATTATGGGATGAGTGCATGATGGACCCCCTCCCCGCTTAAAAAAAATCCTGAATTTTGTTGCACAATCTGATGCACAACAATCCCAGCACCCTGCTTGTTTTTCCTCGTGCGACACTCTACTAGTGCAAAACATTTTGCCTGCAGAACGAGGAACCCACTAAGTGACTTTTGCTTAGTGCTGCGTTGCACACTACACACACACTCCAAGAGTTCCTATTTTGCTTTTCCTAATCGTTGATAACCATGACAGATCTTTTCTTCCTGCATTAAAACCAGAGGCAGAGTCTGCTTTTGTATCTGCACAAAGTTCATTTTAAGAGCGTTCAAGAAAAGAACTATCCCACCTCCCAGAAGAGAGACTCGGACCCTGGATTCCTGCACAGGTCTACAACGCAAAGAGTCGACTTCTCCAAGGGCAGGGCGACCCTCATCCCTGATGAGGACTGACTGAATAATCCCATCACACCCCACACGGAGGCGGCAAGACTGCTTGCCTCAGAGAGGATCTCATTCCTTAGAGAGAGGTGTGTCCAGCTCACAGACTTTCTTTAGGTTTTAAACATTTCAAGCATTTATTTTTCACAACACACTTGCATGCCACAGTACTCCATTTGGAAACTACTACCCTATTTTGTTTTAGGACCCATCCCTGCCGAATGCTGAAGACGCACCGCTGTACCCTGGCATTTGACACTTGAGATTTATCTTTTTTAGGATGCACCTCGATCCTTGCGACTGTCATCTGTTTTAAATGTGGTCTTTTAAATTATTGTGATGCCCCCTAGGGCCGTAGGGAAAGGGGTGGGTAATTATTATTATTAGTAGTAGTAGTAATAATAATAAAAATAAATCACTGCCTCTCTTTTGCTTCAGGGGAAATGTTGGGGTCATCTTTTCTAAAATAGTGCTAACATTTTACCATTCTTTCTGGGTCTCTTAAGCTGAACTTCAGGGCAGTGTGTGTCTGTAAATACACACACCCCTGACATAGCTTCCTCTAAAATTCGGAGGGACTAGTTCGGCCAAATGACACCCGCGGGCCAGAGGCTCCCCACTACTGCTCTGAATATTACTGGCATGTACAGGTATGCCTAAGCTTCATGTAATAAAACCAGGCAGCGATTCTTGGCCCTGAAAATAGAAGCATTGCAAGTACACAGAAGGAGGCCTCTAGTTTCATCTTTTAGAAGACTGGAAGGGCACGCAGACATGATGGCAGTCCTCTCACTCGGCCTTTTAAAGGAGCGTTGGAAGAGCTATTGGCGCACTGCGGCCATTGAATCCCAGGGCACCTCTTCCCCCGCTCGTCCTCAGTAAATTGTAAGCTTGCTTGTTTATTGCTTTCTTTTCTTTTCGGGGCCCAGGGACTTGAACTGAAGCACTCTGATTAAATAAAGTAATTCTTTTGCAGCCGCTGCTTTCACCTCAATAGGCCATGGTTAACGATATGGCACGCCACTTTGCGTGGGCCCAAGAAGCCACTTAGAACGAGGCTTTGATGCTCACATTCCGCGCAAGCAAAGACCACCTAAGCCGTACAAGCTTCAGGGGAAGGGCCGTAGCACAGTGGCAGAGCATCTGCTTTGTGTGCAGAAGGTCCCAGCTTCAATCCCCAAAGGCATCTCCAGGTAAGGTTAGGAATGTCCCCTACCTGCCATCCTGGAGAGTCACCGTAAGTCAGTGCAGACCAGGAACGGTGAATCCGTGGTCCTCCAGATGCGCGTTACAGTAATCTAAACGGGATGTAACTAAGGCATGCATCACCCTAGTCAAATCAGGCGTCTCTATAGGAGACCATTGTAGCTAAGAACAGAAGAAGAGCCTGCTGGATCAGGCCAATGGCCCATCTAGGCCACGGTCGTGTTCTCACAGTGGTCAACCAGTTGCCCATAAGCAGGACCTGAGCTCAACAGCACTCTCTCCTCCTGCAGTTTCCAGCAACTGGTATTCGGAAACATACCGCCTCTGACTGTGCAGGGAGAACATAGCCATCGTGGCCAGTAGCCACCGATCACCTTCTCCTCCATGAATTTGTCTAATCCTCTTTTAAAGCCATCGAAGTTGGTGCCATCACCAACTAATTCCATATTTTAATTATGCGCAGCGTGAAGAAGTGCTTAGCTGTACATCATCCTCTTACCTTATGATGTTTGGGGACTGCAGGAGAGGACCACACAGTCTTAAAGCTTGGATATGTCCCTGTTCCCCTTGTGCACACATGTCTCCAAGGTTATGGTGCACCTAAGCATTCCAAGTATGGACTGCTACTTACCCCAAGCATTTGAATGTTTAAAGAAATTACACAGCTATATTGGGAGCTGTTTTTCTGAAAACTAGTTGTCCATTTTGAATGTTCAAGAATGCTTGGGGAAGGGCCCGAGCTGAGTGAATGGCCAGAATCTCTAGATAGCGCCGGGAGAGACTCCTGCCCGAACCCCTGGAGAGCCGCTGCCAGTCAGTGTAGGTACTACTGAACCAGACAGACCCAATGGATGGTCTGAGTCAGTATAAGGCACCTCCCTACGTAAGAGAATAAAAGGCTGCTTTCCAAGAGCAACATAAATAAAGCCAGTGCCATTTCTCAGCGATCAGAGGCTCGCTATATAGCGCAAGAGGCAGATTCGACCTCGCAAAAGTGATGTCTAGTAGCCAGGGCTGTCAACAGGTTAGAAAGGAAAAATGACTGGGCAATTTAAAAGATTATTTAAATAGAACATGCATCTCACCAAGAGCTCCGGCGCCTTTGAGGAACTGAAGGAAGGTGCAGGAGAACTGGCAATTTCACACACAATAGCTGCGGTTTCGACTATGAAAAGGTGCCACTTGTAATTGGAAAGGAAAGGCTAACTAATGTCCTCCCTCACCCTCCATTACGGCAAGACGCCAGCATCAATAGAGACTTAAAAAATCAAAACGGCAGACATGCCCTTAACCCACAGCTCCATCAATCAACTACCGCTTCCATTTAGGGGTCATAAGAACATAGGAAGCTGCCTTATGCTGAGACAGACCATTGATCCATCTAGCTCAGTACTACCTACACTGACGGGCAGCACCAGCCCTCCAGGATCGCCAACCGGATTCATTCCTAGCTCTACCTGGAGATGCCAGGGACTGAACCGGAGACCTTCTGCATGCAAAGCAGATGCTCTATCACTGAGCTACGGCCCATCCCTGTCAAGAACCATCAGCCCTTGGACCAAATCAGACCCCCACGTGCCCTACCAGAGGTGTGAATAAGTAAGATCTACTATAACTGGACAAAATGCCAGTTGGACATCGGGAAGGTAGGCCCACCAACCTCCACTCAAAGCTGCCCTTCAGCAAATCCAGTTCCTAACCAAGCCCTTCATTCATTCGCCCTCCAGCTAAAGCTTGTAGGCCCGATTAACGGCATAAAGGCAAACGCAAATAAACTTTCGAGCCCCTGCCATGATTCCCTCACACAGGCTTTGACAAAGACGAGAGAAGCCAGGAGGCCGTCGCTGAAGGTCCTGCTTGCAAGTGCTTTGACAATACTATTGCACTGCTTTTTGGGAAGCACAGTAGTGCAATGAAGTCAGAGCCCCCGTCAGCAGCAAGAGGGCGCTCCGGAGCACAAGGCACTTTACAGAAAGCGCCAAGCTCGAAAAACAAGGAACCGGCGACCGCTTTTCGAACACACACAAAAACGAAAGGCACCATTAGAAAAAGGAAAACGGCTTCTCAGACTTCTCGACGAGGGCTGGGGAAACCCATCCAAATCACCCCAGAAACGCGCTGCCTCGTTTGGTCAGACCGCTTGCGACTCTCCCACAGCCCGTGCTGGCTTGCTTCTGCTGCGTTTCGAGTGGTCTGGCTCAGAGGAAAAGCGTTTGGCTCTTATTGGGCGCTGATGCGCCAGTGACGAATTGCACAAGGGTGACTCGCTCAAGCATACCAGCGTAATTTTACAAGACTGTCATTTACGGGAGCAGGTATGCGTGCACCAGTTTAAAAATGCCAGCTATAAACGAGTTCTGCACCCGTTTCAGACGCTAACACATACACACAAAAGGGAAGATCGCACGCTTCCCTTCAAGTGGTTATTTTAGCTGACTGAGCATCGCTGGCCAATGCCCTTTTAATATTGCACTACTTTTTGTGCGTGTTCACTAGTAGTACAACATAAAAAGAGCCGCGGACAGACCTCTCGCCATCCAGAGCGAAGCAGAACTCACCAGGCTCAGGAGAACGTTCACTGGCTCAAGAGAAAAGGGAAGTATTAGTAGAGTTTGACAACACAAAATGGTTGGAGAAAAAAAAAACACAAAGGCTCGCAAAACATTTCAGCAATGACAACTGACCCTGTGAAATATACCATCTTTGGTTTAAAAAAAAAAAAAAGGAAATGAGATCTATTCTGGGTCTTTTTCTCTCCTCTGGAATAAAGTTCAATACCAGTACTTTGGTTTAAATGTCTGCTGCGTGTATGTACATCCACACAGTTCTATCTCCAGAGGAGAATGAGTTCATCTGTTTCCACCTCCATCAAATATGCCAGCTAGCAAAAAAAGGAACAGGGAGTGTTTCAATCCAGCAGGCCCACCTTCTCTAACCCTTGAGCCAGGATCATGTCCTTATGAGGTCTCACTGTCCCCTCAGATCTGTTGGAAACAGAAATTATTTGTACCTTTCCTGGGTCAGGCCAACGACAAAGAACCAGACTCCAGATCTAGGCGTGCCATCAGAGAAATTTTGGAAGATGAATCTGAATCACACGCACGTTCATATTGTTTGCCCTCCTTAAGGCCTCTGGCAAAGAAGGCAAGGGGCACATTTTGAGGCCATTCACT
The DNA here is from genome assembly GCF_030035675.1 of Rhineura floridana. Taxonomy (NCBI): domain Eukaryota; kingdom Metazoa; phylum Chordata; class Lepidosauria; order Squamata; family Rhineuridae; genus Rhineura; species Rhineura floridana. The sequence continues at coordinate 16,524,379 of NC_084500.1, read as the reverse complement.
CAGCCTAAGCTGTAGCCTGCTGTATGCCTTGCAGCTTCCTCCAAAGGGGCGACACCTTGCTTGCATCAGGCACCTTGCTTGGGGATTGACTCAAGTAAACTGTAGACTTTGGGAGAACAGCTTTGTCGTTCCTAGGACGGAGACAACTGTGCCAGATACAGATCATATGTTGCTTAGGCATTTTAAAGGGTGCAAAAAAATGAATCTTTTTAAACAGAGGTCTATTCAGCAGGCAAATTTTAAAAGGCTTCATTAACCTTTTCAACGGCTAGGGAAAAGGGATTAAATTGGAATTTATCAATGTGCATATATTTTGCACGGGCACAAGCAAAAGACAGGCGCAACTCATGGATGCAATCTTTTTAAATAACTATTCTGCTTTGAATGAACGTGTGCAGGAGAGTTTAATCTTGACCAAGCCAGAAAGTGAGAGCAGCAAAGCCTTGCCAAGGGTGACAGACAGAGCAGCAGAGAAATGAGTGTATGTAGCCCAGGCAACCTCCACCCTTATTAATTTTACAAGAGGTGAATAAAGCTGTCTCAGTACTAATCCTGGATGAGGCCTCTTTGGTATCAGGATGAATTAGACCAGCTAAAACCCCTTATATATAACCGAGACATGCCTCCAAGGGAATGAGATGGACTCTGAACGTAGGAAGCTGCCTTATATAGAGTCAGTGCATTGGTCCATCTTGCTCAGTATTGTCTACACTGACTGGCAGCAGCTCTGCAGGGTTGCAGACAGGAGTGTTACCTCAACCCTACCTGAAGATGCTACCGGGGATTGAACCTGGGGCCTTCTGAACACAAAGCAGATGCTCCACCTCTGAGTTACGGCCCTTCTGCAACTTTTTTACCACTATATATGAGACACACACTCTGGTTTTATGTATTTTAGGATTTCATTATTCTCTCACGAGAATGAGGTAAATTTAACTGTCCTTGTTCATCACTGAGGGCACACTGGGAAGAGCAAGAAACACCACCGCCAAACTAGAACTACACTTAAGCATATGCAGTTGAAATAATCACAAATTCTACCCGCATATACTTCTGCTTTTGCCCCCTTTCCTCTGCGGCTCACCCTTGTAAGTCCCTTGAGGCAGGGACCGGCACACTCTTCCTCTGCAAATTAATTATTATAACAATTATTATTTCAGCTCTCAAGGTTTCAGACAGGAGTCCTTCCCGGCCCTACCTGGAGATGCCATTGGGGATATGAACCTGGGACGTTCTGCTTGCAAGGCTCTGCCACTGAGCGACGGCCCCTTCCCCTAACAGCAGCATGAACGATGATGATGATGAAGATAATATTGTTGCTGTTAATAATAATAATACTAAATTATATTTACATTACATAATAGTATGATTATTATTTTCCTCCCATTGAAGATGGACTCACTCAGATAGCTTCTACACAACCTCCTCTTCTTCCACGTCCTGTTATAGGAAAATAGACCAGCCCAAACGACCCATACATTTGTTGAAAGGGGGGGAGAGAGAAAATGGACCGCTCCAATGAGCCACGCCCCCTAAATGGCAGGCTTTTCAGAGAATTGGTCGGCCCAGAGGGCCACGCCCCCTCGCACAGCAAGCTTCGAAAGAGAAATGGACCCAAACCAACACGCCCCCCTTTTTTTACATTCTTCCACTCCCCTAAAAAGATAATGGATTCGCCCAACGGAACCTTCTTCCCACCCCATTACCGAGTGTATAAAGGAGTGGTTGGGTCCAGTGGAGAGGGGGAGGGGAATTAGTCCCTCACATCTTTTTTCATTCCTCAGTGTTCCCCCCCTTCTTCCTCTAATTCGTTAGTTCCACCTTTTCAACGATCGGCCCCTTCCCTCAAAAAATAATGATAAACACGCGGCTAAATCCGGCGCGATGGTTAGCCTCAGGACTTACCATGGTCTCGAGTGTAGTAACCGCCGTCTCCATGTTGAATAGTTGACATTCCTCAGGCGGTGGTATTCCACCCTCCGTTCTCCCAGCGCAGACCCGCCTCCTTTTTTAAGGAGTGGAAGAGACAGCTATTCCGATTGGAGAGCTGTCATTGGTTCCCCTGTTGGATTGGCTGCTATCAAACACTGCCCCGTGCTTATTGGAAAGTGGAGGGTGCAACCCCGCGGCATAAAACGGGGACGCCTATTGGAGAACATCGAGACTTCGGCAGTTCTGATTGGTTCGTTAAAAGAGGACTGGGGAGGGCAACGACTGAACTGAACTCAGAGATTACATTGGTCGAAAGGCTAAACTTCTCGTTCTTCATTGGCCCATTTTTTTCAAAGGCGGGCCCATATTCTCGTCCTTTTCTCCTCCTATCCTCTTATTGGCTGCTTGTTTCCATCATTTTAATCTGAATGGCTACTGTTTGTAGCTCGAAACCTAAATGGTTGGAGTTGCAGCCAATCGCAGGGCGCATTACGAAAACGGTTTTGTTTCATGGCTCATTGGCTTGCGACACAGGGAGCTCTGATTGGCTCTGGAGGATGTTGCTATCAGTTTGAAATATTGGGCGTGACCATGATATGTCGGCATATGGTCCTCGGAGGGAAGGGATGGGTATATTTTATTTAATTTAGGAAGGGATGGTGCTTCATTTTTGAAGGATTTGGGGATGCGATGAGAATGCCTGTAAGTATTCTGCCTGCAGCGCTTAATGCGAATAATTAGCAAGATGTTTATGTGCGTTTATGTAATATTTACTAAGTGTCTATATTTTCCTAAGAGCTATATGGGTATTAAAAGGTAAGGTAATTGCTGTTTGCAGGCTTACAATCCAAGTGGTACGATACCAAACGAAAAAGGAACGGGGAGGGTAGAGGAAAGCAAGCGTTTGAGTATCAGCTCTGTGCTAGAATTGTAGCTTGATATACACTTGCTTAGAATTAAGTCTCATTGACTTGAGCGCAGCTTAATCCTGTGTCATGGGGTTGCAGCCTAAATCGGGAGGCTGGCAGTCTTTGTGTTTGTATTGTTGGAAGTCCATGCGGGGGACAGTGAATGGATCCTGGAGTAGTTGTGGCAGCTGCTTTAGTAGGCCCTGCAAAGTTGCCAAATATCTCCTTTATTAGGGAAGTCATAGTCTGCCCAATTGCTAGGTGATACTTGGGGATGTCATCTAGATCAGGGATAGATAGAAAAAAGATCATAACCACTTGAGAGATGGCAAGAGTGATTTCTAGTAGATAAGCAATTGCTCAACAGGCAGAGCCAATTAATTCTGCTTTTGTTCCCTTCCTCCACTCTTCTGAGTTCTGCCAAGGACAGACTGAGACCAAGGAAGAACCTTGCAGCCAGTGCCACTAGACAGGTTATAAATAAGGAGGTAGGCAGATGGAGACTAGCTGAAGGCAGACTGATCTTGGTGGGGCAATACCCAATGTGCCCTAACAGATCGGCTTCTGCTACTGATGCCTGTGGCATTGGCTCTGAATACCTTTTCTCTTCTCTGTACAACCCAATATTTCTGAGTAAACACACACAGTCCGTCCTCCTGAGTTCAGTGAGGCTTACTCAAAGAGCATTGAATTAAAAATGGGCCCATGTTTCAATTTCGCTTTGCTTCCAAACTGGCTGTGGCCTTCACATTATTAGACATTTTACACTGGATGAGGAGGCTTCAAGGAACATGCCCACTAATGTTTTAATTGAATAGGCTGCTTCAGGATGAACACAACACATAGCCCACTAGATTGTACATGCTATTGAAAGGCGGGTTTGTTTTTGCACATTACAAAAATCTATACTTGGGTCTTTTTTTAAGAGCAACTAATTTTTTTGAAATGCGGCAGGATTCCTGATATGTATTTGTTTCCTCCAATTAGGACTTCAGACTAAGGATGTTTAACTGGGAGGTGATTTAGCCTGAAGTCATAGAAAATGGCCAAGGACAGTCAACAGCGCCGAAAACTGAGAGCCAGGACGAAGTTTTTGGTGAAGAGAAAGAAGGATGTTGTTCAAGCTCAGCGTTCAAGTGCTCTCCTTCCAAAGTAACTGGCCCAGACCTCATTTAAACTTTTGTGTTTAGTGTCTTTCTGTGACTAGCTTTCTGTGGCAGACACGCGTTTCACATACATGCATTCTACGAGTTGCGTGAACGAGGGTCTTTAGACAGTGGTCATAGCACGTCTTGGCAGATCACCCAGTAACTTGCATTCACACAGGTCTTAAATGAGAATAATATTTACTGAAATGGCACCCAGTCAAAATATGCACGTTGAATGCTGCCGTGGGGAATGTGCCTAGTTTCCTCTGCTGCTCTCTAAGTACTGAGTAAGTTAAAGCCTGATAGGTGGGGAAGGCCAAATGTGGAGGCCATGATTGGGAAACGGGAAAAGTGGACAGCCTTTTAGTATCATTTTTGTTTAATATTGTTGTATGTAGGCTTAGTTTCTTCAGAGCACTTCAACCAGCAGAAAACAAAAGCTCTTTATGCAAAAGGCCGCAACATAAGAATTGGTTATCACGGATGAATCAATAATCCACCTTCTTAAGATTTCTGTGTGGTGTTCTGTCTTTGGCAGGTCTCCAGGTCCATCTTGCAGTCGAAGTGGGCTCTTTTGCTCCTGGCCCTCAGTTTTTCTGAGCGTAACGGAAGCACTGAAGCCTTTGCTGACTGCAGCCCTGTATCTGTACTGGTGGTGCCAGGAAAGAGTTGCACAGGTAAGTGTTTGCCTGTTTTTATTGTATTCAGAATACTTAAACTGCAGGGGTTGCCATCGTTTTTTGGGACAGTGGGCACATTTGTGATTTTGAGGATGTGTGGTGGCTGCCAGTAACAAAATGGCTCCCTTGGAGGTATAGTATAATGCAAAATGGCTGCCATATCTAATAGAGCAGAAATAAAGGCAGCCATAAAATGGTATGGGGGTGCCCCACCCATCAATGGGGAAAAAAGCTCCCTACGTCAGCCACCACTGCTGTCACTCACAGAGTGAAACTCTTTGTACCTCTTCTCTGTTTAGAACAAAAGGGAAGGTGGGTGTCCAGTCCTGGTATCCAATAAAATGTGGGTACATTTCAGAGGGCGTGTTTGATGTAGTAGAGACCGAGTCACCATTTGCTTGATGGTGGCCTCTGCTTTTTCATGCATAAAAGAACATAAGAACATAAGAAGAGCCTGCTGGATCAGGCCAGTGGCCCATCTAGTCCAGCATCCTGTTCTCACAGTGGCCAACCAGGGGCCTGGGGGAAGCCCGCAAGCAGGACCCGAGTGCAAGAACACTCTCCCCTCCTGAGGCTTCCGGCAACTGGTTTTCAGAAGCATGCTGCCTCCGACTAGGGTGGCACAGCACAGCCATCATGGCTAGTAGTCATTGATAGCCCTGTCCTCCATGAATTTGTCTAATCTTCTTTTAAAGCCGTCCAAGCTGGTGGCCATTACTGCATCTTGTGGGAGCAAATTCCACAGTTTAACTATGCGCTGAGTAAAGAAGTACTTCCTTTTGTCTGTCCTGAATCTTCCAACATTCAGCTTCTTTGAATGTCCACGAGTTCTAGTATTATGAGAGAGGGAGAAGAACTTTTCTCTATCCACTTTCTCAATGCCATGCATAATTTTATACACTTCTATCATGTCTCCTCTGACCCGCCTTTTCTCTAAACTAAAAAGCCCCAAATGCTGCAACCTTTCCTCGTAAGGGAGTCGCTCCATCCCCTTGATCATTCTGGTTGCCCTCTTCTGAACCTTTTCCAACTCTACAATATCCTTTTTGAGATGAGGCGACCAGAACTGTACACAGTATTCCAAATGCGGCCGCACCATAGATTTATACAACGGCATTATGATATCGGCTGTTTTATTTTCAATACCTTTCCTAATTATTGCTAGCATGGAATTTGCCTTTCTCACAGCTGCCGCACACTGGGTCGACATTTTCATCGTGCTGTCCACTACAACATCGGTTGCCAAGGGTTTATTGGGCTTATGCCTACTTCTGTTGGAACTCCATCTCTTTCTCTCCTTTTCTGTTCTCCCAGATCTCTCAAGTCGTAAAAAATGCAGTATTTCTCTCACATGCACGTCTGCAGGAGCTGGATGCACTCCGGGGGCGGTTAGAAAAGCTGGAAACGGAATTTGCCAGGCTACAATCAGTGGTCCAGGTTGGTTATGCTTAACAAAGTTTATAGCAGTGCGATTTCTCTTCCCCTACTTTCGCATCCTTTATAGTGTAAGGAGGTGATTTTGCTTCCTAACAGGTCTGGGCTAGACACAGGGTCCTCGAAGCCAAAACATAAGTAAGTTAGCAAAGCTTTTTCCTGTATTTAGGGATGGCGACTTTTACTTAAATTTTATTTACTGTCAAGAACTTGTACTCTGCGTCTTTCCATCAAAAGTTAACTCAGAAACATCTCATCAGGCTATTCCCCCCCCATTGTTTCGTTTTTTGTTGCAATAACACACTAGAACCAAAGTAGCTTCAAAATTAAGCAAGTGTGTCTTTAAATATCAGCCTTGCCTATTAAAACATAGGAAGCTGCCTTTAAAAAAATGTGTTTTTTTTAATTTGTATATTTGTTTTTAATGTTTTTAATTGTTGTAAACCACCCAGAGAGCTTTGACTATGGGGTGGTTTATAAATGCAATTAGTAATAATGAGTCGGTCTTTAGGCCCATCTTGTTGGAAGTGGGGCAAAAGCAACTCCTGCTTGGGTTCTTTTGTTTGTATTCCAGAAGGAAGATAGAGTTAGGGTCCTCCAGCTGTCTAGGCTTGCCTACCTTTATCTGTGCTCTTCTCTACCTAACTTCCTTCCATTGTAAACTGATACGCTCAGGGAAGCTGACCTGCCCCTCCGTCATCTTCTTCGACTGTCTGAGGAGAGAGGAGACATCTGTCTTTTCTCTCTCTCCTGAACCATGAGGGCAATCCCCAAGTCAGGGCACTGCGCCTCCAACTTAGTTAGAACTAGGTATGCATTTCTTATGTACTATGTATTTCTTTTTTGTGTATGTGAATAGTATTTAATTGAGTTTTATAATAAATGTAACAACGAACAAGTAAAACAACAAAGTACAATAAACATGTCTATACAATAGAAAGAGTACATTCAGCAACAGAAATCTACTATGTATTTCTGTAAATAAAATAGCTTTTTCTTATTTTAAGTCTTGCATCTCAGTGATTTCAATGCAGGGTGAAAGCCTGCCTCTTAGGTAAATACACACACCGGCACACGCAGGTCAGGACACTGAGTTACTCTGCATACGGATAACACATCTAGTTCAAACATTCCTGCACAGCCGCGGTGGGCAAACCTGATGCCTTTCAGATGGGCTATAATTCCCTATCAGCTCTAAAGGATCCACTCCCCTCAAGGAGAACTTGCAGATGCTTCAGCTGCTTTACTTGTGTCTGGCTTTTTAATAGTATGCTAAAATCTGGAACAGCTACACAGGAAGTTCCAGATTTGTACTTCAGATAAGTCCACAAATTACTAGCCTGGTGTTAGTCATCTGTAGGCAGAACAAACAAAAACTGTTCATTTTTCTGCCTGGTCACATAGAGGTAATTTATTTTTATTTTTTTATTATTTGATTTATATCCCACCCTTCCTCCCAGCAGGAGCCCAGGGGCAGCAGGTAATTCTTCCTTGCCATAGGCGAGTAGCTGTTGACAAGTCTGGTCTGGGGCTGTTGGTAAATAGGCTTATAATAATTTATATACCGCTTCATGCCAGGATAGACTTATAAGTGGTTTGCAAGTATAACAATCAATTATATAAGCATTAAAATAAACATCTATCATTCTATTGTGTAATAGAAGCAAGTGTGGTATAGTTGTGAGAGTGTTGGACTATGACCTGGGAGACCAGGGTTCAAATCCCCAGTCAGCCACTTGGGCCAGTCACTGTCTCTTGGCCTAACCTACCTCACAGGGTTGTTTTGAGGATAAAATGGAGAGGGGAGAACCATGTGCTCTTAGGGAGAAAGGTTGGGATATAAATCTAAGAAATAAATACATACATAATTAACAGAAGACATCTGTCATAGCGGGGAGTGTGCATTGCTTGGGAATGCAAATAATGAAGCAGTATATGAATGTCTTAAAAATAAATAAGTAATGCACACTTGGTTGGTAAATTTCCAAAGTGAGAGCTTGGAATGTAAGTAGAATCCTGCTGGCTGCTGTGAATTAAGGCCACATTCACACCACACATTTGTTCCACTATTATTACACTTTAAACAGTCATGGCTTCCCTCAAAGAATCCTGGGAAGTGTAGTTTGTAAAGGGTGCTGAAAGCTGTTAGAAGACTCCTGTCGTCACAGAGCTACAATTCTTAAAGAGTTTTCTTGAAAGAGGAAATGACTGTTAAACTGCTATGGCAAATTGTAGCTCTGTGAGGAGAACAAGGGTCTCCTCTCAGCACTTCACAAACGACACTTCCCAGGATTCTTTGGGGGGAAGCCATGACTGTTTAAAGTGGAGTAATAGTGGAATAAATATCTGGTGTGAATGTGGCTAAGATCTCTTATTTTTCTGTCTCTCCTTCAACAGTGTGGGACGGTTGCGTCTTCCTTGGACAAGCCACCTTGCCAAACGAGGGTGGAGTTGGCTGTTCCCGCGCATGCGCAGCTGGGCCTTCTGGCATCTGGGCCTTCACAACCATTGGTTCCACCTGCCCCTCCCCCTCCGCCCCCGCTTCCTCCGCCCCAGCTTCCACCAGCACCTCTGTGCCTCAAAAGGACTGACGGTGCTAACACACAGGTAATGTGTACAGTATTGCGCATTGATTCCTCTAATTAGGGTAAGCTTTTTCTCTCGCCTGTTTTGAGGTTTCTAGTCCCCCCTTCTAAGTGTGTGGAACTGGGAGGGGTTGGGGGAACACTCCCCAATCCAGGGCTAGGGAATCCTTTTCAGCCCAGGGCTGCAGTTCCTTTTGGACAACCTTCTGGGGGCCACATGCCGCTGGCGGGTGGAGCCAGAAGCAAGGGTGGGCGGAGCAAATATAAACTTTACTTTGGAACAGTAGGCTAGTTTCTGCATACGCTCGCGTGCCTGTCCGCATCCTCCACCCAAGCAAGCAGGAAGCATTACGGAGAGCTCAAGGGTGCATTCCAGCCATGCAAAATGGGACCCTGGACTTCTGCCCAAGGGTCTTATTGCCCTGATGGCTCTACCAATGGCTGAAAAAGGCTGTTCTTGGCAACCTTGGAATTATTAGATGTGATGGTAGGAAGAAATGTATCGTTGGAACGTTTTGTTTGCCACCCTAGGCTGCCTTTGGGATGAAAAGCAGTAGGACATTTTAGTTAATAGATGTGGGGTTTCAGGATGAATTGAGAGATACTGAGTCTAGCCTTTATCTTTATTTTTGTCAGTGTTGTTGAGAGCCATGAGTTCTGAACTTTCTCTCTCTTTTTTTTTGGTTGCTTTGTCCTTGGCGTCAGGCTGCCTCGTTAAAGAAAGATGTGCCCATGCAAATAACCATCCAGGACCTCCTAAAAGTGAAGCTAAAGAAGGCCCAAAGTGCTGTGGGGATAGACAAGGTAAAGCTGACGAGGCATGTTAAATGTGCTTCACTTTTTGTATTAGCTGCTCAGAGCTGAGCGCTTTGGGAGCTGCGGTCATGGTGGCCCGTCCTTTCAGCCACAGTATGGAAAAAGAAGTGTATGCCCTCGGGACTAAGGATTCCTGAGCTGTGATGACCTGGATAGCTGTGTTGTTGGGACAGTACCAGTTTAAAAAAGAACCCCACATTTTTCTGCAGAAAACTATCCACTTCCATCAGTTAATAAGATAATGAATGCAATCCAAGTCAAACTAGGCAAGTGGAGTGGATACAACACTAGGCAAATCTAAACTGATGAAAGCAGGATCTAGGTTTTTGTTCGTTTATTGCATTTCTGCTCCGCCCTTCTTTCATCAAGGAATCCAAGGCAGCATACCTGTGGTTCTCAGGCAGTCTCCCATCCAGGCACTCACCAGTCCCAGACCTGCTTGGCTTCAGCAAGGTGGTGCCTTCATGTCCCTTCCGACCATACCTCAAGGACCACCTATCCATCCTATGGGGAGAGGTGGTCCTTGAGTTGTTGAGGCCCTGAACTGCGTAAGACTTTATAGGTGAAAACCAGCACTTTGAATTGAGCCTGGAAACTAATGCAGTTGTGCCAAGATTGGTGGCATTGTGCTCAGATTCGTACCCCAGTCAGCAGCCTGGCCACTGAATTCTGCCCCCAGCTCAAGTTTCCAAACAGTCTTCAAAGGTAGCCCTGTGTATAACACATTGTAGTAATCTAACCTGGAGGTTATGAGAGCATAGAGAACAGAAGTTAGGCTATCCCTGTCCGGATAGGTGTGTGACTTATGGTGAAGGGTGGGTAAGAAATCTAATAAATAAAATGAAATGAATTAAAATTCCCAGGCTTCTAGACACCCAAACAAACAAGTTGGTTTCTTACTGTCCTGAAGTCAGATGCAGCTGAAGCTATTTAAGGTCACATCAGGACTCCAAGGCAATAGCGAAAAGAGGCTTCAGTGGAGTTGATTTTTAGGGGAGTTTCTTTCCTCCAGTCTGTCAACACCAGTGAGCAAATGTATGGTACAGAAATAGTAAGACTAGGTGTGGGGAGCCTGTGGTTTTCCGGGTGTTGTTGGATTGCAACATGGTCAGGGGTGAAGGGAGTTCTAGTCGGTCAATGCTCTCTACTTCTAGGCTGGCTATTGTGATGGCTATGCTCTGCCACCATAGTTGGAGGCAGTATGCTTCTGAAAACCAGTTGCCAGTAGCCGCAGGAGGGGAGAGTTGCTCTTGTACTCAGGTCCTGCTTGAGGGCTTCCCATGGGCAACTGGTGGGCCACTGTGAGCACAGGATGCTGGCCTAGATGGGCCACTGGCCTGATCCAGCGGGGCTGTTATGTTCCTGTGTGGTCCTGCAACATCTAGGGAGTTTCCCACCCTTGTATTAGAGTCACAGCTTCTGGGGGCCTCTTCCAAAATATATGGGTGCAGCAACAATTTTCTTTTCTTTTTAAACTTCAGAGGAGATCACCGTTTGAGAGGTGCAAAGTGTTAATCACTCTCTCGGATCTGCAAAGCATCAATCTGAAGTCCAAAGCCACTCAACCACAGGCTCGTGCTACCAATCATTTGATGTAAGGCGCTTGCTGCCACCTACGGCCTTGTGCAGTTTTTATGTTCGGAGTTCACATTAGCGCACTTAGTCATTCTGGTTTTTAATTTAAGTGTTTGCTCTTCTCCTTCCCCCGCTTCCTCCAGCACTCCCAGCAGAAGTGGCTTAGATTTCCGAAAACACTTGAAAAAGGTCGCTGTCGAGAGGTAAGTATGTATATAGGGAAGGGGGGTGCGCATATTTTTTCCTCTTTTATGAACCTGCCCAAACCTTGAGATTGTCATCTGAGGCCATTTTCTGCATGCCACCGACAGATGAGAGGACCGGAAAGTAGCAATGAGAGAACAGGCCCTCTCTGTGCAACCCCAAGTTTGTAGGATGGTGTCCCTAGAGAGACCCACCTGGTGCCAACCTTATCATCCCTTTAGCAACAGGCAAATACTTTTTTCTCAGACATTTGGGCAACACCAGCGGTTGGATGTTTTTACTCTGATTTATGTTTTTAATTTTTTTAAAAAGGTTTTTTTGTCTCTTATATGTTTGCTGCCCTGGGCTCCTTCTGGGGCGAAGGGCAGAACATAAATTGAATACATACATAAAGAATATGCTCGTGCATTTCTATTACTATATACTTGTAAATCGTTTTGGAACTTTTTGGGCACATTCACACCAGACATTTATTCCGCTATTAATCCACTTTAAATAGTCAGGGCTTCCCTTAAAGGATCCTGGGAAGGGTAGCCTGCAAAGGGTGCTGAGAGGGTTAGGAGATCCCTATTCCCCTCACAGAACTACAATTCCCAGAGTTCTCTGGGAAGAGGAACTGACTGTTAAACCACTCTGAAAATTGTGTCTCTCTGGAATAAATGTCTGGTGTATATGTGGCCTTTGTTGTGGGAAGTGATACATAAATCCAGTTAGCCTGACCTACTGAAAAACACAACGGCCAGTCACTGCCTCTCAGCCTCAGAGGGAGGCAATGGCAAACCACCTCTGAATACCACTTACCGTGAAACCCCTGTTCATAGGGTCACTATAAGTCAGAACCGACTTGAAGGCAGTATGTATATATACATACAAATATACTGAAAAACACAATGTTAAGGCTCCTGACATAGTTCGTCTTTCTTCCAGGAGCCCAGGTGGGACCCCGTTAAGTAACAAAGAGAACAAAGAGACTGGCGCAGGGCTGACGCCGATCATGATTCAGGCTCTGCGGCGCAAGTTTCAGGCAAGAAAAATCTCTGTTGGTTGGTAAAATGAACACCAGAAGGGGGCTTAGAATACATAGTCCCATTGTGCCGGCAGGCGTGGGGTGCCTTTTTCAGCCTGAGGGCCACATTTCCTTGTAGGAAACCTTCCGCGGGCTGCATCCAAGTGGTGGGCAGGGCCAGAGGCAGAAGTGGGTGGAACGATGGATGGGTGTGACTCTTGCCTTTTGTGCCGCAGTCTACATTCCAGCCATGCGAAAACTGAAGGTTTCTGTACTTAATACAGATGTACACATACATTTCAAGAAAGAGGCATTCGCATAGTTCAGACGCATGCCAGCCATGGCAAAAGCACTCGAGGGCCAATGAGGGGTGTGGCCTGGGGAGGGGGAATGGTCTAGGAAGAGCCCCAAGGGTTACATGCAATGGCCTGGAGGGCCGTATTTGGACCCAGGGCCTGAGGTTCCCGATCCCAGCTTGACTGCCCCAGAAGCATACTAAGAGTTGATGGTGTAGGAGCGGAGACTCTACTGGGCTTAGACCAGGTGTTGTTTCACCGGAATGTGATCTTGGCATCCTGGGAAATGAGTGTGTATGAGGCACCAACCATGGGCACATGCCCAAGCAGCGGTGGCTGCCCTATAAATGCCATGAGAGAGATGGACAGGGGAAGATGTGGAGTGCCAAGGCGAGCCAAAGTTTGTGGACTCCCCCTCAAAGGAAAGGGCCGTAGCTCAGCGACAAGAGCTCATGCTCTGCATGTTCAAGTTCTCTGGCTTCTCCAGGTGGGGCTGGGATTGTCCCCTGTCCGAAACCCTGGAGCCGCTAGCAATCGGCGTAGATGATACCGGGCTGGTCCGTACACTGACTCTGTACAAGGTGGCATCCTTAGTTCCCTGGTTCTGCCCGTCTTGGACACTAGGGCAGCTCTCAGTCACTGCCAGGGGCTCCATCGCCAGAGCCACCCCCAAGATTGCTTCGCACTTTACACAGATGGACGCTGCCCTCAGAACTGGAAGCTGAAACTGTTCTTTGCTTTGTTTTCTTAACAGTTGGCTCACCCAAAGAGTCCCTCTCCATCACTGTTGCCTAAAGGAAGCAGCTTTGAGGAGCCAAGTTAGCGCGGCATCTCCTGGCTGGCTGTGGTTCCCTGCGCTGCTTTTCTGGCCTTCTACAGAAGAAAGGATCATCTTGAAAGGGTCCTTTGGAGCGGAGATCTCCATCCCCGGGTGAAACAAGGAAAGGGGCGACAGCGCAAATCCCCTCCCTGCCCTGATATTATTTCCGGGGATGGGGAACCTGTTGCCCTTCACATGCCATTGGACTTCCAACTCCCATCAGCCGAGCATGGGCAACAGGTTGCAAGCGGCCGGAGATGCAGCCCAGCAACATCTGGAGGGCCACAGATTTCCCATTCCTGCTTGGCAGCATAGCGGTCAACGTGAGATGCCTCCCTCTCCATTGCTATAAAAACACTTTACGGGTAACAGGCCCCACCTGTGTGGGGAATCCGGCATTCCTGATCTTTTTGTAATGTTGCTTATTTGACCCAGAAGCTTTGCATTTTTGTAACTTAAAACCCCCCACTTACGTTTACTATTTTTAAAAAGCCTTTGGGGAGGGCAATATTTCTAAATCCCCCCACCAAAACTGGTTTTTCAAGACTTGTAAGAATGGCAGTCACTCTTGAGGTTTTAAATCTATCTAAAGTGTGTGTGTGTGTGTGTGTGTGTGTGGATTTATACACAATTTTCTCCATAAGGAAGAATATAGTCTCTTAGAGGGGGGAAAGAATACATTTTTCTCCATAAAGGAGAATGCCATGTTACAGTCTCTTAGGGGGCAAGTGGACTGCCCTAAATGCCTTTGTACTGGAAGATGTGTGCTCAGCAAACCTCCAATAATCAAGATTTTTGTTTCTGGTTCAAGTTTCTGCCTCGTGGAGCCTTTCCTGCAACCCTGACAGATGACTGGGAAACAAGAGGCCAGGATCATTGTTTGGTCATTCAAATGCCCCTTAAATGAGTCAAGTGGCTCCTAGTCCTATGATAGCGTGCCATTATGTACAGATCCTCTCTGTAAGACAGGGACTAGGCTGTGGGTGGAGATGAGAGACATTGTTTTCAAAGTGCCAGTGGTGCTGTGAAAGGTGGTGGTTGTCTACAGTGTACAGACATACCTCATCTATCCTGCTCTCTTTGGTCAGACTGGGTTTCTTAACTGGAGTTTTACCAGAACAGAGAAAGCTAGCGGAAAAACCACACTAGCCACAATGGTTCATTTAAAGCACAGTCAGCAATCTGAAGAAGGCGTTGTCCGTCTTGAGTCTGTGCTTGCAAAAGCATTAAAAGACAAAGTGCATTTACAGGACCCCGGAAGGAGGCTTCAGTTCATTAATTTCCCAGTGTCATTAACCTGGGAAATTCAACCCTGTGAGCAACTCTAAAGAGTGCCAGAGTCAAATTGGTTTGGCAGTGCGAAGGAAGCCAATGAACTGAATACCAGTTCTTTCACTTCAAAGGATGCGTTAATCAGGTCTTGAGCGTGTATCTGTTGTTGACAGAAATCTCTCCTTTGTCTGGTAAGTGTTTTGAAGGGATCTTGTAAGCACGTGCACAAGCTGTTGACATGCCTTGTGACAAGTGGCACCGATTCTGCTGTAATCTCTTGTTATACTTATCATATATTCCCATGTAGCCCGCCTCATGGGAATGTCTTCCAGTGTTACAGCTGCAGGTTGGTTTCATGTCTACACTAGCATTTAACTCTAAAATGGATTAATTGTCATGGCAACCCATGAATCCTGGAAGACCTGCTCATTTGGGCAAAGAGGGGCCTCTTCAAAAGTTCCAGGGAGAAGCTTCAAGCTTTTTAAACTGCTTTAAAATCAAATGAAGTTTTGTAGAGCTGGGGTGTGTGTGTGTGGTCCTGTCGGATGTTGTTGGACTACAACTCCCATCATCCCAGACCATTGGCTAAGCCAACTAGGGATGATGGAAGCAGGAGCTGAACAACTTCTGGAGGGCCACAGGTTCCCCATCTCTGTTGAAGGGTAAAGGCCCTTCAGATTGTCCATCGTTAACGTGGCGCATTACAGAAAAGAGACTGAGCTTTTAAAGCTAAGAGAATTGGGGCAGAGATGGCTGGTAGGCTAAAGTGTTCCTGAACATGTGTTGTTACTGTACATGTGGGCTCACCTAGTTATCATTGTTAGTTCCACGTTTAGAGTGTATTTCTGCTTCTATTTCTCAACCGTTACTAATTTTATGGTTATTTATCTGTATAAACTCAGTTGCTTCATTGCCTACCTCCTGCGCATTTTGAAAACAAATAGCTCCTATAATCTACTTGTGGCACATTTGGGAACAAACATGGCTATGGAAACTTGTAATCAAATGTAAAACAGCATGGATTGGAATTGGTTTAATAAAGCTAAATATGGCATTCAGCTAGTTTGCTTGTCCTGTCCCTGTTTTATGTTTGAGATGGAGGATTTTTTTTGTTTTACTACAGGTAATGGATCTCATTAGGAATTTGTTTAATCAGTGGTAGCTAATAACATGTAGGTATCTAATTATATGCGGTTGGTGTGTGCCTTGAGATAGGCCGAAGCTCAGCGGTAGAGGATCTGCTTTGCATGCAGGAAGTCCCAGGTTCAATCCCTGGCATTTCCAAGTAGGGTTGGGAGAGACACCCCACACACACAAGTTTGAAACCTAGAGAGTGGCTGCCGGTCAGTGTAGGCAATACTAAGTTAGATGGAGCAATGTGTGGTCTGACTCTGTATAAGGCAGCTTCCAATGTGCTATAAAAAATTGAAATTGTGGGAAATGGAATGTGGCTTACATCAGAGGTGGGTAGACTTTGGGGATCTAGTTTTTCAGGTAGAACCCCAAGATCCACCAACTCACTGTTTCTCAACAGATGGGGTGTGCCCAGCCAAGGGGCATATGTAGGTTGGGGGGAGCATTTCCAAAAAATGTTGTTATATGCCTTCAAGTTGATCATGACTTATGGTGACCCTATGAATCAGCGACCCCCAATAGCATCTGTTATAAACCACCCTGTTCACATCTTTTAAGTTCAGATCTGTGGCTTCCTTTATGGAATCAGTCCATCTCTTGTTTGGCCTTCCTCTTTTTCTACTCCTCGTGTTTTCCCCAGAATTCTTGTCTTTTCTAGTGAAGAATGTCTTCTCATTATGTGTCCAAAGTATGATAACCTCAGTTTTGTCATTTTAGCTTCTAGCGATAGTTCTGGTTTAATTTGTTAATTATTTTGCTTTCTCGTGGTTCATGGTATGCGCAAAGCTCTCCTCCAACACCACATTTCAAATGAGTTGATTTTTCTCTTACCTGCTTTTTTCACTGTCCAACTTTCACATCCATACATAGAGATTGGGAATACCATGGTCTGAATGATTAAACAAGAACAGGAGGGAGTAGAAAAAGAGGAAGGACAAACAATAGGTGGGTTGACTCCAAAAATTACTTTTTTTGAACTACAACTCCCATCAGCCCAATCCAGTGGCTCTGCTGGCTAGGGCTGATGGGAGTTGTAGTTCAAAAAAAGTAACTTTTCCAAGCTCTGGGAAGCCACAGACCTGAACTTACAAGATCTGAACAGGGTGGTTTATGGCAGATGCTATTGGAGGTCGCTAATTCATAAGGGTCGCCATAAGTCGTGATCGACTTGAAGGCACAAAGCAACAACAACAAACAACAACAACGATCGCACAAGGCAATCAGAAATCCACTCTTGACTTTTCTTACCTCTAGGATCGCAAAAGGCAGTTTAAATCCCACTTTTCCCTTCTGCTAGACAATATAAATTCCGCTCTTCAATTTTTCTATCTCTAGAACCGCAGAAGGCAATCAAATTCCACTCTTCCCTTTTCCTACCTCTAGCATTGCAAAAGGCCAAAGGCCGTCTCGTTCCAGCCGCTGAAACTTATTGGCTCCTGCTGCGAAGTCGCACGTCGCGTTCTTCCCTCCCCCGGTTCCGCATCCCGCCGCGCCTGCGCGGTCGCTTCCTTCGTGCTTCCAAGCCCGGGGCGGCTGCGGAGCGACGTGCAAAAAGCAAGAGAAAGGCTCGTGGCCGCCCGGTGCGAAAGGCGAGGATGGTGGGCGCGACGGCGGTGCAAGGCCCCGTGGGCTTGCATGAATTGCTGCTGGCGGGGGCCGAGGGGGACAGCGGCGCCAGCAGTGCTGCCGCGACCCCGGCCGCCGCGACCCCGGCCGCCACCGGCACTCCCAGCAGTAGCAGCAGCAGCTGCAGCAGCATGGCACCCGGGGTTGTTAACCCGGGGGAGGAAGAGGAGGTCTGCGTGGTGGGTATCTTCGGCAAGACCGCCTTGCAGCTCAGCTCGGAGAAGGCGGCCCTGGTGAACACGGTGTGCGACAGGCAAGTCTTCCCCCTCTTCCAGCGCGACGGTGAAGCCAGATCCTCTGCCGGTGGTAGTGGTGGTGGAGGCGGAGGAGGCGGCGGCGGCGGCAGCACAGAGCCGAGAACTGTTTCTCCTTCTGCTTCTTCCTTCTCCTCTTCCTCTTCCTCCTCTTCTTCCTCCTTTTCGCAGGGCGACTACAACCTCCTGCAAGCCTATTACAGCCAGGATTGCAAAGTCCTGTACCTCGTGCTCACGTCCATCTGCGACAGCCACCAGCTCCTGCAGGCATGCAAGGACCTGGAAGCCATAGGGGAGGCCCGAGGGCCCGGCCGCTTGGGGGCCCACCTGGGCCAGGGGGCCTCCCCGCTGCCCCATGCTGAAGCCCACGAGTTCTGGAAGCACCAGGAGAAACTCCACTGCCTCAGCCTCCTCTACCTTTTCTCCGTCTGCCACATCTTGCTGATGGTGCACCCAACCTGCTCCTTCGACATCACCTACGACCGGGTCTTCCGGGCCCTGGACGGCTTGCGGCAGAAGGTGCTACCCTCCCTGAAGGCCGCCATCAAGGACTGCCCTGTTGGCAAGGACTGGAAGCTCAACTGTCGGCCTTGCCCGCCGCGCCTCCTCTTCCTGTTCCAGCTCAATGGAACCCTGAAGGTGGATCCCATGCCGGGCAGGGGGCAGGACCTCTGTGGGCACCTGGACAAGCCCCCCACAAAGAAACACTCTCCCAAGCGGCGGCTCCAGCATGCCTTGGAGGATCAGATCTACCGCATCTTCCGCAAGAGCCGAGTGTTGACCAACCAGAGCATCAACTGCCTCTTCACTGTCCCAGCCAACCAGGCCTTTGTCTACATTGTGGCCGGTGGGGCGCAAGAAGGAGACGACCCCATCGCCGTGTTGCTGGACCAGCTGCGGAGCAACTGCACCACCCGGGAGACTGAGGCCTCATTGATGCCCACCTTGGCTGGGCCCAGGAGGTACCAATCGATGCGGCATGGGAGACAGCAGTTGTCTTTCCACGTGGAGAGTAGCAGCTCCAGCTCCTCCGGACAACTGGTGGACTGCACCTTGAAGGAGTTCCTGTTCCAGCACGTGGAACTGGTCCTTGGCAAGAAGGGCTTTGACGACAGCGTGGGGAGGAACCCACAGCCTTCCCACTTCGAGCTGCCCACATACCAGAAGTGGGTGGCCACTGCCCTGAAACTGTATGAGGTGGCTATTGAAGGCAAGGACAGCGATCCTTCTTCGGCCATTGGGGAGCTGACTTCCAAGATCATGGGGAGCATCAAGGTTCTGGAAGGCTACTTGGACATAGACACCAAGTTTTCGGAGAACCGCTGCCAGAAGGCCCTTCCGATGGCCCACAGCGCCTACCAGTCCAACCTGCCCCACAACTATACCATGACTGTCCACAAGAACCAGCTGGCCCAGGCCTTGCGGGTGTACAGCCAGCACGCCCGGGGACCGGCCTTTCACAAGTACGCCCTGCAGCTGCATGAGGACTGCTACAAGTTCTGGAGCAATGGACACCAACTGTGCGAAGAGAGGAGCTTGACCGACCAGCACTGTGTGCATAAATTTCACTTGCTCCCAAAGCCCGGTAAGTTCAAGTCGCTTTGGGTTTAGAAGTTTGGGGGAGGACTGCACCATCCTTCTCTCCCAATTTTATATTTGTATGCACCTTGCTTTTTGGGGGGGGGGCACTGGGATCAGTTGGATTCACGTTAGGCAAACTTTGAAAATCTCTCTTAAGTTTCTAGTCCATGTTGTCCTTCACAATAACATCCAGCCTTTTCCTGCTAAATGTTCTGTTTCCAGAGCAGTTGTGGGCCTAATTAGAAGGTAAAACTTCCAGCCTGTTGCATCTTTTTGGAACTGGGATCTTTAATCTGCCCTATCTGCTTTTAAAGTAGATATAAAACATTTGGGATAACAATGCTTCCCTGGAAAAAAGGGGCTTGTCCACTTCCAAAATACATGGTTTGTTGGGCTGCTGTCACTTGTTTTCACTAGGGACTAGGAAGTTGTCATTTCTTAAAAGTAGAGTTTAAAAAAAGAGTTACAATTCTTAGGTTGGCGAATTCTGTGTCCAAAGCTTCAGCAAAGCAGTAAATTAACCCACACCTCTTCAAAAAGGGTAAAACTGATGGAAGTTTTCATGCTGGGGTTCTCTTTTTAGGGGAAAAGCCTGAACCGGATAGGAACCCACCTGTGTTGTATCACAACAGCAGGGCTCGCTCCACTGGCACCTGCAATTGTGGGAGGAAACAAGCACCCCGGGATGACCCCTTTGACATCAAAGCAGCAAATTACGATTTCTATCAGGTAATTCAATTGTTGAATTCATGTTGGAATACACCAGATGGATGGATGATGGAAGACTATTGTTCTCATGCAGGGCTTTTTTTTCTCTTGAGGGCCACATTCCTTTGGGAGCAATCTGTCAGGGGCTGCATGCTGGTGGTTGGTGGAACCAGGGCCAAAAGTGGGCAGGCCGCCTCCTTTCCCTGCTCCTTCTGCCACCCACTTTCCCCACTTCCTACTCACCCAACAAGCTGCAAAGAAAGGGCCAAGCTGCCAAAGGTCTAAACTGATTGCTGGCAGACCCTTTCTGTAAGTGGGCTGGGGTTTGCGCATAATGTTAGGCCTGGTGTGGTAGATTGCCTACCCCTGTTGTAAGTCAAGATGGGGCAGGGGAAATCTTCCCCTTGCTATCCAGGAGGCAGGGTGGCAATACAATCCTTACACAGCCTTTGTTTATACCAGCTTGTAGGCCTTTGGGTTTAACACAGCTTGCTCCTGTTGCAGAGGTGAGGAACCTTGGGCCCTGGGGGCCAAATGCAGCCCTCCAGGCCTCTCCCTCTGGCCTGCACCCCAATGTTATGTGACCCCCAGAAGGTTGCCCATGAGGAAACGTGGCCCTCACGCTGGAAAAGATTATTATTATTTATTTATACCCCACCTTATGGCCAAAAGGCCCTCAAGGCGGCTTATAAGAAAAACACAAATACAGAAATACATCCATAAAACAATACAATTTACAAAATTAAATAACAAATAACATTATTTTAAAAAGTACATGTCCATTGCAACAAAAGACATAATTACAACCAGGTTCTCCTTCCCGGCTCTATTGCTCTGTCGCTCGCAAACCTTATCATTGCTATGTCTTTGATTTCCCCTCCCCCAGCTGCTGGAAGAGAAATGTTGTGGGAAACTAGACCATATCAACTTCCCCGTGTTTCAGCCGAGCACGCTGGATCCGGCGCCGGCTAAAAACGAGACGTCGCCCAGCCCTCCGGAAGCGGAAGCTGAAAAACTGAAGGAGAAAGAGCCGCACACGCAGGGGGAGAGCACCAGCCTGAGTTTGGCTCTCAGTCTGGGTCAGTCCACAGACAGCCTGGGTACTTACCCTGCCGATCCCCAGGGCGGAGGTAACAACGCGGAGGCTCACGGGCAGGCAGCCGAATCCAAAGGGGAGAAAAGGACAAGCTTGGTTGACCGCCAGGCCTCAACGGTGGAGTATCTGCCTGGGATGCTTCATTCAAATTGCCCAAAGGGCCTTTTGCCCAAATTTTCCAGCTGGTCGCTGGTGAAACTTGGCCCTGCCAAGACTTACAACTTCCACACTGGCTTAGATCAACAGGGCTTCATCCTGGGAACAAACTACTTGATGCCTTGGGACATCGTCGTCAGGACACGGACGGAAGAGGAGGGGGAGCTGGACACCAGTTCCTGGCCAGCTCCGAACAAAGCTGTTCCTGGGAAAAGAAGCGCGGTGGTCATGGGGAGAGGGAGGCGGCGGGATGACGTGGCCCGTGCCTTTGTGGGGTTCGAGTACGAGGATGCCCGTGGCCGGAGGTTCATGTGCTCGGGGCCCGAGAAGGTCATGAAGGTGATGGGCGGGGGGCCAAAGGAATCAGCTCTCAAAGCTCTCAATTCTGATATGCCCCTGTACATCCTGTCGTCAAACCCGGGGCGGGGGCTGAAGCCGCACTACGCTCAGCTGATGAGACTCTTTGTGGTGGTACCCGACGCTCCACTCCAGATAATACTGATGCCACAGGTGATAATACTGATGCCACAGGCATGGCAGGGATGGGGACTCTGCGGTCCCCCAGATGTTGCTGGACTTCAGCTCCCATCAGCCCAAGCAAGCATGGTCAACGGGCAAGGACAGTGGGAGCTGTAGTCCCAACAATCACTGGGAGGCCACCGGTTTCCCTGTCCCTTGCAAAATGGATGGTGTTTGTTTATGTATTTATTTAAAGCATTTATAAGCCGCTTAATCTTTAAAAAAAAACTCTTAAGAGGTGTACAACATAAAAGACAGTGAACAGTATCATTAAAACAAAACTACAACTTAAACCAGTAAAACAGTAGGCTAAAGGCATATAAAAACAGGGTCTGCTCTTGTGGGTCCAGAAAAGCCTGGAAAAAAGATAGGTCTTTATAAGATATCTGAAGCAACTGATGTTAGACAGAAATGTATTGATATTTCAAACTGTTATACCTTGGGGTTCCTCAATGTGATGATCAGCAGTGGTAATCTGCAGCTGCAGGACAGCGCTAGGTCTGTACAAAATTTATTACTTACCTTTATATCCTTCCTCTCTTCCAAGGTGCCCAAAGCTATGTTCATATTTTCCCCCTGCAATTTTTATCCTCACGTGAGGTAGGTTAGGCTGAGATTTGGTCACTGGTCCAGGAGGTTTGATAGACAGGCAGAGATTTGAACCTGAGCTTTTCTGGTTCCTGGTTGGGACACTCTTGAGCTGTTACAACACAATGGCGACGGACTGTGTCTGATTTGCATGCCCACATCACATGAGGCAACAGTGAGTTCCTGTAGGGCTAGCCAGTGCTCCTCAGAATCTTCCGCAATATGCTGGGATTTCATGCAGGCGTTCCATTGTAGATGTCTGCAAGGAACATGGGAACTCAGACTCTTTGTCCATCTCACCCAATAGTGTCTGCTCTAACTGGCAGCAGTTATCCAAGGTTTCCAGCAGAGAAAGGTCTTTCCGAAAACATGCTACTCAGTCCTTTTAACTGGAAATGCCAAAGAGTGAACCAAGGATCTTCTGCATGCAAAGGATGTACTATGCCACTGAGCTACATTCCCTCTTGTCTTCAGTGGAATGGGTTCCTGGAAGATAGTCTGAAACCCATGGTCCTAAGAGATGCAAGATGATGATGATGGTCATTATTATTATCGTTATTAGTGTTTTTATCCTGTTTTTCAACTGTAAAAAGCTCCCAGAGGAGCTTACAAATATCAGTGCAAAGGCTGTCCCTGCCCTTGGGCTAACAATCTAAGAGACATGGCACAAAAGGAAAAGGGACTGGGAGGGACGATGAAATCCCCCCCCCCACTGCTGGCTTATGACATATTAAATATGTTTGCCTTTAAGGGACTCTCTGTTATATTTCTTACAGCGACCTGTCTGGAAATCATTTTATGCTTCTTTGCTTCCTCCTCAGGTTCAGCCAGGGCCCCCTCGCCCAGTGTTTTATCCAGAGAAACAAGAGATAACTCTTCCTTCTGATGGACTATGGGTCCTCCGATTTCCTTATGCCTACGTGACAGAACGTGGGCCCTCTTTCCCTCCAAAAGAAAACCAGCAGTTGATGAGTCACAAGGTGCTCCGAGGAATACTGAAAGCAGTGATACAATAAGACTTACTGGACTGCACAAGATTATTGGCTTTGGAATTCATTTTTCCTCCTGCCCTCCAGTCTAAATGATGGATTTTGATTACCCACAGCTGGAATTATACAGCAATCACTGTTTTGATTTTGTTAAGCCAATGCACTTAAAGACCCTGGGGCTGAAACTATATGTACAGGCCAAGTCTTATTGAAGACACTGGAAGGGGGGACATATTAATGCTGGAGCCAAATTAAGTTTTGGCTTGCAGAGGTCTGTGGATTGAGATGATAAAGGAGAAAAATAAAACATAAAACGCTTCTCTATTGTTAAATCAGTACTGTTCTATATTAGTTGTATAGTGACTGCAAGAAAATATTGCAGTATATCCTCGCCCTCCCAACAATGATGTGGATTTTTCCAAAAAGTGAATTGGACATTTTTTTTGCATAGGATAATTTGCATCTGAAAATGTAGTTTGCATGAAAAAAAATCTGAGCTGAAGAGTGATCTAATTTAACTTCTTTTTTTTATATTCAGTAAACAAAATTGAATCTTTGGGTTGTATCCAACATTATTCATACTTGGAATAGACCCACTGAAATCAGTGAACATGATTAACGTGTCTGAGTTGACAACCCTTTGAAATTGAGGTTTTTCTGCAGAAAAATAAAAGGACTCAATTTTTCCCCACCCCACATCACTGCCCCCTAACAGAAATGCATTTGTTTAGGGTGACAACTTCCCAGTTTACCATGCCTTTATCTGGGATCCTGCTTGTTTGTAAAGGGCTCAAGGAGGCTGGTTTCTTCTTCTGTGTACACCACAGTATTTTATTTTTCATTTCCACGTGAGATTCAGGTGACTTGATGACCACTGTGCATGCTCAATCCTCATGTGTATGTTCTGAGGATGTTGTCTCCTACTGGTGTGTTTTTTAAAACATGTACTTCTGCAAACTTTTGGGTTTCTCCCAGGCATGCTGATACGTTCCTGTAGTTTCTCAGTGGCCCCTACTTTGACTCTATTTATGTTGGCATTGGTAGCCATCGTGGCACCCTCCAGATGTTGACTGCAACACCCATCATTCCACGACTAAGGGATTGGCCCTTGGTGGCCACGCGAAAGCTGGCCTTCCTGGTGATAGCACCAAGTTCGGCGATCCCCTCTCACCGGTAATTTGTGAGGTGGAGACAGGCTGCATATACTTTCCCCGTTTACTCCAGTGCGCTCTCCACTGCTGGTTTGGGAAGTGGTGTACACATGACGTTATCCACAATCCAGGTCTACTCTGTATCTATCCTGTATCTATTTTGTATGAAATTTGGATGCGTTTTTATTTATTTATTTATTTATTTCGATTTCTATATCGCCCACAGCCAAAAGGCTCTCAGGGCGGTGCACAACATAGAGTAAAATACAATAAAATTACAAAGGTCAGTAAAAAGCATACATATTAAACAGTAAAACAGCCTGGTATAAATTGAAAGCTAAAAAATAAATTAAGTTAAAATGCCTGGGAAAATAAAAAGGTTTTAATCTGGCGCCGAAAAGATAAAAGTGTAGGCGCCAGGCGTTCCTCATCGGGGAGACTGTTCCATAATTCGGGGGCCACTACTGAAAAGGCCCTGGATCTTGTTACAACCCTCCGAGCCTCTCTGTGGGTCGGGACTCGGAGGAGGGCCTTTGATGTTGAATGTAGTGAGCGGGTAGGTTCATATCGGGAGAGTTTTTCCCCAAACCAGCCTCGATCCAAATTGAGAAAAACTGCCTAGTTGCCTTTTAAGCTAGTAATATGTACACAGCCAGACAGTCTTTTAAATGCCTCTTAAAAACATGTTTACCCAAGCTTTTTTTGAACATTTACTCTTAAATTTTAATTCTTTAGTTTGTACACTGCTCAGTTTTATCCATGATGTTTAGTTTTGCTCTTTTACTTAGTTTTTAGGAAGCTGTATTGAAGTATTTTTTTGCATTTTCATTGTTTTCTATGTAAACCACTTATAGATTTTTAATTATATTGTAATAATTTTTTTTATAAACAATCTCTGACCATTGGCCATGCTGGCTGAGGCTGATGGGAGCCACATTTCAGCAACATAAGAAGGGCACCCCGTTGGTTACCCTGGCAAAGGAGTATCAAGTTTGATATTAGAGGGAGTGGTGATATAAGAGAGATTATTATTTCATTTATGAATTGCTTTTCTGAGGCATCCCAAAGTGGTTTTTAGTATTTTTCAGATTATCTGAAAAACAACTAAACAGTGCTGCATTAAAGAAAATGCTTACTACTACTAAAATGATGATGATGAAGAAGATGATGATGATTATATCACAATCTTTTATCAATAAGTACTCAGAGATGCTTACAAAAAATTGGGGACCATAATACATTAAAGAATAAATATACAATGTTAAAAAAGATTAAACACAACCAGCTATAAAAGGAAACAGTTAAAACAACAGAGAACCAGATGTTAAATGCCTATTTTGAATAAAAAACCTTTTCAATTTCTTTCTGAAAAATGACAGGGATGGAGCCAGGCAAATTGCCACAAGGAGGGTATTCCAAAGCTTTGGCACCACTACTGAGAAGGCCCTGTCTCTTGTGTTTAGTCACTTGATCACTCATGATGGTACTGAGAACTGGTTCTCTGAAGTAGATCTTAAAATGTGAGCAGGTTAATATGGGAGCAAATGGTCCCTGGGGGTAAGAAATGGAGCTGGCACAAGTCTGGAATGATCTCCAGTCATCAGTCTCCTGGTATGTCTGGACACCTCACTTTGGACCAAATGACATTTCCAAACTGTTTAAAGGCAGCCTTAGAGTGCTGCAGTAGTCTATCCTGGAAGGAATTAAGGCTGCAGTCTTCTAATCCATTTAGCTGGGAATAAACCCCATTGACTTCAATAAAACTTACTTTTGAGTAGACAGCTAGGGGATTGCACTGAAGCATGGATAAGTGATGTCATGTCCATCTTCAATAAGAGGTAATTCAACTTTAATCCTGGCAACTCCTCCTCCCTTGCTTGACAAAAAGGGGAAATGGGCAAGAAGAAAAAACACTGATCGTGAGAAAATAGATATTTTCTATAGATAACTTTTTTAAAAAGCAGATGTTAACGGTAAAGTTTTTAAACATCAGTGATTCTCTTAAAAGTGTTGCAACAATAAACCAGGTTTGTAAAGCGGGGCACTTTGACCTTCCGTCTAACTCCAGATGTGAGATAGCCAGCTACAATTACTCAGAAGTGATTAATTGGGAGGAATGCTCTTAACCCCGGTCAGATATCCTGTTGTTTTTATTCACTCTGTGGACATTCCTGGCCTTGAATCCTGACCTTTAAAGGAGAAGTCTTAAAAGACATTTTGGATCCATTCGTTGCTCAAATTAAGGCATCCTTTTTCCCCTTCTCTCTTGCCATTATGTATAGATCCTCTCTGTAAGACAGGGACTAGGCTGTGGTTGGAGATGAGAGTTATGGGACTAATTTGGCAGTTTAAAAAAATGTCCTAACCTGCCTGCCTGGTGACCAGGATGAGGTTTATTCAGCATAAATGACGAGGTGCCATGAAATGAAATTAGGCACAGGACAGGTAAAGTCACAGCTGCAAAGGAATATTCCTCACCCTGCTGTTCTGTTTTCCTGTGCTTGATGCCCTGCCCATCTGTCAAGGTTGCAAGGTTGTCCATCTTTGGATCCACCCCTCTAGCTGAAAGTGGTTCTCCACCCCTGGGATAAGGGAAGGGCTGTAGCTCAGTGGTGCAACACATGCTATGCATACCCAGGTTCAATCCCCATCATCTCTAGGTAGGGCTGTATGAAACCCTGGGGATCTGCTGCCAGTCAGTGTAGACAGTAGTGAGCTACATGAGCCAATGGTTTGATAGAGGGAATATGAGACTGTTTCCTAAGTTCTTACAGCACTGTTCTTCAACCTTGGGTCCCCAGATACTGTTGGACTACAACTCCAATCATCCTTAGCCATTGGCTAAGTTGGTTGGGGTTGATGGGAATTGTCTAACATCTGGAAATGCAAGGTTGAAGGCTCCTGCTGGGAGGAAGGGCGGGATATAAATCAAAAAAGAAAGAAAGAAAGAACAGTGTTCTGTAGTTTGGCTCTGATGCAGTGCAAACTCTCCTCCTTCACCCTGTCTTTAGCAGTAGTGTGAACAGTTATGGTGGTAGACAGCAATGAAAGGTTCAAAGATTCCTGCACAAACACCTCTCCAAGCAGGCAAACAAGAGGCGTTGTCACAGTTGAAGGACCCATTCAGCTCTGGCAAAAACTCAATGAAGGGCACAGAACTGGAACAGGGAGGGATGAGGCCTGCAGAGAGGGGGCATGACTTAGGGACGGAGTGCAGCCTAGTGACTCGGCCTGAGGGCCAAATTGAGAGGCCTGAAGGGCTACATTTGGGCCCCAGTCTGTGCAGCCTGTATTTGAGATATGGCTGAAAATGCATGGGCAGTTTTAAAAGGAATCTGTTCTATGGAAAAATGCCTGTGATTCACATCTGATGTTTACTTGTGGAAGTTGCAGCAGAAAACCACTGTTGCAATTGCACAGGCTGGCCCACTAGGGGGCTCTCTCAGCACAATGAAATTTGGGATCAGTATCTTCAGCTTTCCTACAGAATAATTGTCAATTAAATGCACTTTATAGAATCTCAGTGTTTCATTTGGAGCAGAAATTAGAAGTCTTTTGGAACTGGTGCAGATTTCCTTGGCCTCACTGGAAACGCTTGATTAGACTGATTGATTTGGTTTAGTTATTTATATGCTGGCATCAATGCACATGGCTCTTTGCATAGTTAAAGAGGGAAGGTCCCTGCCCCAAGGAGGTTACAATCTAAAATATGACCACAGGAGAAACAGGGGAAGGAAACCATATACGGTTGTTTCAGTTACAAAGGCCTAGGCTTCATTACCGGGTCAGTTAAAGCAGAGCAGAGGTATCCCTCTGTACACCGCCCAGAGAGTTTGCTATGGGCGGTATAAAAGTTCAATCAAATAAATAAATAAATAAAATCCCACATGGTGCCCTCCACATGTTGCCGAACTACAATTCTCATCATCCCTGACCGTTGGCCATACCGTCTGGGGCTGACAGGAGCTGTAGTCTAACAACAGCAATGCGAACTAGGGCGTCGTGCCAAAAGCTTAATAGAATAGATTAATGGTAAGTGGAGTGAAAGAGGGGGAGTGAATGGGCAGTAGAATGCGAGATGATTCGCTGAGTGTTTAAAATGGCTGAATGTATAAAAGGAAGAGTGAGAGTGGAATGGGGGGGGGAGAAGAGAAAGAGTGGATTGCTTGGTGGGGTTTGAGAGAGTTGCTTGCCAGGAGAGAGTGAAGAAGGAGGGAGGTGGAGTTCGGATTAGTATTGAGTAAAACCATATGCTTATGTGCCTTAAGAAGAAATCTTGTTAATCTTGTTAGCTTTGTTATCTTTAATAAATACTTAATTTGGTTTACCAAAGGCCTGATCCTTGGCTGGGGTTTCACAGACCAGAAGGGAGGGTAAGGTAATGACCAAGGCTGAAGGGGAACTGTAACAAATGGTGGCAGCGGTGAAGAGAATAACAATACCAGTATTCAGAGTCTCTGGGAATACTAGTATTGGGACGTTACTGGTGGTTGCCTAGCAGGGAGATCTGTTGAGATCTGTGCTAGAGCGGGGAGAGAAATCATAAGAGAGAGCGGTCCGGACTGGTGGAGTCCCTGGTGGTGCCTAGAGACAGGCAGTAACCACGAGCAGGTAGGAACCTGACAGGGAGAGCCAGGGAAGGACGCCTCACATGTGTAATTTATTATTAATGGTAATAAATAAATAGATGAGTTTTGAGGAAGGGTTGACAGGAAGGGAGATGGCATCAATTACTGTAGATGCTCTCAGAGGCTTTTGCCTAAATGATCCATTTAAAAAAACCCTTCCAAATGTTAATTTTCTGTTGCCAAAATTACAGCCTATTTTGCATCCTGGACAAAACAATGGATACAATTTTTTTTTAAAAAGATTGTTTAGTATTTAAGTTGTTTCATTCATTCAGTCCTTATCAAAGAATATAATGTATTAGTTAGCAATTATTCCATATTACTATGGTATGAAAGAGTTGGGCATGTTTATTATTATTATTATCATAATCATCATCAACAACAGAATTTATATCCAGCCAGACCTTCCTCCCAAACGAGTCCAGGATGGCAATGTAGCATTAGTAAATGGGGTGTGGGTAATTTAGGATGAATGAACACAGTAAAGAGGGTTACAAGCTTGTGGTGTGCAAGTTTGAGGATTTATATATACATATATGACATTGTCCAAAAGTATAAACCTTATCTTTCTGTGGGATTTATTAACTAGCATTCTATACTTTTTATGAACGGTGGTTAAAAAGTAACATTTTAAAATAAAATGTTATCATAATTTGACACCTAAGACAGATATAGATATATCTTTTAGGACCCATCCTATTATCGACTGTAATTTGCTTTAAGCAGATTTTCATACGGAATTTTTAAATTGCTGTAACCCTCCCTGGGACCTTCTGATGAAGGGCAGGTAAGGAAACTTAACAACAACAATAATGATGATGATGGATTGTATCCAGCGGTGTAGTCATCTGGACTGTCGGGGGTCTTACACCCCTTACTTTTGGGGAGCAGGGTCACAGCAGGGTCCCTGTCTTCAGCATCCTACAAGCCACATCAGTTTGAAAGGGGTGTGTGTTAGCTACTGAGAAGAGTCTTCTAACATCCTTCCTTGTCCTTTCCTGCTGATGGGAGAAGAGTGAAAGGGAGTGAGTCAGCCATTGTGAAGACTCTTCTCAGTAGCTAACACTTCCCTTTCATGCTTAATGGCTCCTAGGGACGTCTGTTATTGTGGGTGAAGGCATAAATAGGGATCTCATTCTCACCCCAGGAGCAAGGGGGGAACTAACATGAAGAGACCTTGCACTTCTAAATTTGCCACTACACTACTGATCGTATCCGACTAAGTTCTGTTCAGAGTAGACCCACCTAAACTGAGGAACCTGAGTTAGGCTGCAATCCAACACACGTCTCCTCAGAATTAAGCTCCATTGGGTTCAAAAGGATTTACTCCCAAGTAAGTATTGGATTGCAACCTTAGTCACGCCTACTAATTTCAGCGGGTCTGCTCTGAGTGGAACTAACATTGCTTACAATCCAATGCTTGGCACTTTTTCAATTATCATAATCGTCATCGAAATACCAAGCGTGATTTTAATTGTTCTTAATTATTATTCCTAAACGTTGCCACGAGCGGCGGTGGCGTTCATCATCCTAAGAGTGAAGACGGGAGGGGGGGGGTCGTAAGGAAGAGTGACCGTTATTTCAAATTTACCTCACACTTGAATTAGCGGCGGTGTGACGGACACCTGACGTCACAGCACCCACCCCCAATCCCGCTCTACCATTACCATTATTCTCCCTCCTCCTTCTGCCCGCTAAATCTTTTACCTTTCTCACCGGGCCGCGCGCTCCACCGACGAACCAATCAGCGCGCTCGCGCCGGTTTCCCCCCCACTCCATCGTTATCATTCCCACCGCCGCCGCCGTGATTGGCGCATGCGCTGTCGGAGTGGGCGGAGCCGGGTGCAGCTGTGGTCTCCCTCAGTCGTGAGGAGGGAGAGCGACGCGGCTGGTCGCCTCAGGAGCCGGTGGTGGCTCTGCTTTGTTCGCCGCCTGCCTTCGTTCATCCTTTGCGGCGGGCCTCCTGAGGAGCTGGGAGCGACCATGTCGGCCGCTTTCTACCTCCTCTCTTCGCTGGGCGGCTACCTCTTCGCCTCGGCGCTGCTGCTCAAGTTCCCGGGCTTGCTCCACCGTCCCAAGCGCCAGCGGTTCCGATGCCGGCATATCTCGCACCGCGGCGGTGAGGGCGGCCGCTGCTGGCTGTCGTTATTTTTAATTTCTGCTTTTAGGGGGGTGTCGATTCGAGAGAAAGAGGGAAGCAGATTTTCCCTGTGAAGAGGAGCGAATTATCATCATTATTATTGCCCGCCTTTCACCGATGGATCCCAGGGCGGGTTACAAAACCTGAAATGCAATACTATGTTAAAAAGAAGTTTACTTTATGGGGTAGCTAAATATTAAAGAAGGTTACAAAATCTAAAACGCAATTTTAAGAAGAAGTTTATTTTATGGGGGAGCTAAATATTAAAGAGGGTTACAAAATCTAAAATGCCATATTAAAAAGAAGTTTATTTTTTGGGGTAGCTAAATGTTAAAGAGGGTTACAAAATCTAAAATATAACATTAAAAATGAAGACTATTTTATTGTGGGGGGTTAAATAGTAAGAGAGATGGGGGGTAGCTTTTTTGGGGGGGCAAAGGGTCCATCTTACTATTTTTTGTAACTATCGCGCACAGTATCTTTAACATTATTTGTTAGTTGCCTGGGGGATGCTATGATGGGGAAGCAGTGTAAACTTAATAATATATAATCATGACAATATTTTTGGGAGGGGATCTGTCTTACTCATTTGTAATTATTGTATCTTATTTGTAGGCAGCCCAGAGAATATTAACTGATGGCCGGGAAGCTGTATAAATGTAATAAAATAGTGCTAATTGTTCTGGGGGCTCTGTCTTATGTCTGCCTGGTGGGGGATGTAATCATTACATGCAGTACTTTTGATAATATTTGTAAGTAGCCCAGGGAATATCAATTGATGGGAGGGAAGCTGTATAAATTTAATAGTATAAAGATAATTGTTTTGGAGGGGTCTGTCTTATTTATTTACGACAATTAGATA
This sequence comes from Rhineura floridana, assembly GCF_030035675.1. NCBI lineage: Eukaryota > Metazoa > Chordata > Lepidosauria > Squamata > Rhineuridae > Rhineura > Rhineura floridana. The sequence continues at coordinate 16,492,271 of NC_084500.1, read as the reverse complement.
CAGTATTTTAATATTTGGGAATATTAATTGATGGGAGGGAAGTTGTTTATATTTAATAATATAACAATGATGGTAAATATCCTTGGGGAGGTGCAGAATGTTGGGTGGGTGACAAATTTAGAGGCATACAATTTTTTGACAGAACAAATGGAGAGGGAATGATTATTGGGAAGGGGCATAATTTGGGGGGGGGTGATAAATTTAGAGAGAGAATATTCTGGGGCAACCAATGAGAGGAATATTCTTGAGGGGGTAGAATGTGGAGAAAGAGAACTATTGGATGGCAGCAAGGGAGAGAGAGAGAGAGAAATAGTCTTTTTGAGGAGGGCCTGAAGAAAGACCCACTTTCCCCTCTCTCTTGGGTGGGGGATGATGAAAACATTTATATTATCTACTTGCCATCTGGGAATAACAGTTCATGCATCCAAGGAAGTGGACTCAAGTCCATGAACTGCTTCTGAATCAGATGCCAAAAGGCCCCCCTTTTCTTTGCTGCAACAGACTTCACACAGCTAACCCCCCCCCCCCTGGAAATCTCTTGGGGTTAAGCGTTTAGTCTTGCCAAGGGCATCTACAGAGTGGAAAGGGAGAGCTTTAGCGGTGATGGTGGCCTTGCTTGCTCACACGCTCTTTCTCTCTCTCAAAAGCTGACCTTGAAATCTGTGCCCCCTCCTTGCTCCCCCGCCCCCAAGAAAAGGGGTGGGGATAGCTACCTTTCTCTTCGTTTCTGGTTTCCCCTCTAAATAAAGCACCACTTCAGACATTAACAGTCAACGTGTGCTGTGATGATATGTGGACCACTCTGCATACAGATATAAAAATTATTCAGTTGCTGCAGGTTATATAGCTATTTGTAATCATCTTCATCTGTTTCATGGCTGCTTCTCACCTCTATGCAGTTGCCTTCCCCTCCCATATCCTATTTATTTAGTTGCTCTGCTTTCCCTCCACATCCCCTAAATCTGGCCAGCTTTGATTCCTAACGTCCTGCCCCTTCCTTTTGTGGTATCCCTTTCATTCTTCATCCCCAAGCTCTCTCTGTTGCCAGCCACCTGCTGTGCTTCAGATTTCAGAAGTATCTTTTTAGATTTTTCAGCCTTTCTCTCTCTTGAATTCTTGTCAGCTTCTTAAAGTTTGGCCCCTTTTTTACAACCTGTTTATTGATTTATTGAAGGCATTTATATTCTGCTTAATCATTAGCATTTCTAAGCAGCTTTGCACTTTCCCAAACCCCACGCTATCTTGTCAGCCATCTGTTCAGCTTCAGAAGGGCAATTTCAGAATATTGTCTTTTGGAGAGATGTTGCAAAATCTGTCTGCTTAGGCTGGCTGTGACAGAGAGGGCAGCAGGGTCAGGGCTAAGTTGGGCATACCTGGATTTGGGGCCATTAATGGACTGTAGGGGTTGTATCCCGTGCTAGTTCTACTCACAGTAGACCCATAGAAAATAATGAATGTGACTAACTTGGCTCCATTAATTTTAATGCAACATAGGAAGAGCCTTCAACTGGATCAGGCCAGAGGCCCATCTTGTTGTTACAGTGACCAACCAGATGCCCCGATGGGAAGCCTCAAAGCAGGACCTGAGTGCAGGAGCACTCTCCCCTTCTGTGGTTTCCAGTAACTGGGATTCAGGAGCTTGCTGCCTCCAACCATAAATAGGTCTGCAATGATTAAAACTTAGTTGAACTATAACCCTAGGTTTTTAAGTTTTAATTTAATTTCAGCACTAGGTTAAAGGCAATATTTTAATGGGGTTGTATGTACCCTGACCCAAGTTCATATGGAGCTTTTAGAAAACAATAAACTAATCCTGTGCCTGTCTTTCTTGGATGTTTCTTGGAGTCCAACCTTTGGGTCCCCAGACGTTGTTGGACTACAGCTTCCATCAGCCCCAGCCAGCATGACCGACGGTCAGGAATGATGGGAATTGCAGTCCAGCAACATCCAGGGGCCAAGAGGTAGGGAAAGGCTGTCCTAGACCCTTATTGGGCTTCCTCTGCTTAAGTTGTGTTGCACACTTTGTAAATCTGTGGGCATGCACCAAGGGGGGTAGTTATTTGCCCTGGTCCCTCCTCTTCATAATAAGCAGGTTATAGCGTCCTGTCCTCCCCACCCCGAAATCTGTTACCTCTCACCATTAGATGCCAGCTTCTTTAGAGCTTAATATAATCTGCAAAGCCCTTTGCATGCCGGAAAGGAAGTGATAAAAAAATAAGAGGCACCAGCACCTATATGCTCTTTAGCATTACAATAAAAGGGTAAAATATGTGGGCCCCAAATTTCCTCCTTAGATGGGTTGTTCATAGTACGCTTGTTGTGCAAGAAAATTTATAGAATCCTTTCATGGTATATTGCACAACTCCAATGTGCAAGCTATTAATTGCTCAGAACTAGGTAATTTTATAAATGAGTGGCATTTAAAATACCAGCCTTCCCCAAGGGATTTCCCTTGAGTCACATTCTTATCCATTAGGCAAGTGAACAAGCAAGATGCTTTTAAATGAATGAAGAGGGACATGCAAGCAGTTGCCGAATCTGCCGTCTAGTCTTAAGCCTTTAATACCTCCCTTGCACTCTGAACTGTGGCTGCTTTTCTGTGTGATGAATCTTCACAAAAGTAAACCTTCACCGGCACATTCCGCAAAGCGAACGTCTTGCACTCTTTTTGTGCAGAAGTAGTTCTGGCCAAGTGAAGTTGTGACCTCGAGTTGTAGTGTTTGAGTTGCTACTTGTGTTGTCTCTGAAGGGGCCTTTTGGCCTGACCAAGGCTGAGAGAAAGCGCTTCATATTTGTAAGTGTCTTAAAATGTGTAAGTGCTAACCCTGATCATCCTTGCACAGGATTCTTCAGCTCCATCACCAGGATTTTTGGCATCTGGATGAAAAGATTCTTGGGATTTTACTTGCTCCATTCCTGATCATTCTTGTGTACTTCTATTTGTTCCCTTCTGTGAGCCCTTAAACCTGGAATATACCTAAAACCCATCAGATTAAATCTTTCTCTCCTTCCTCCCTCTGCAAAATTTTCCTAGTGAAATCCTCATGCTTCTTTGCTGGCTGTAATCACAGGCCTGACACCTCCTTCCTCATCTCTGCTACTCCATCAAGCCATAACCTCTCCCTTCCTTGTCTTCCATTATATAGAATTTAAAGCTTTCTGGACAGGGCCAGTGGTTCTTCCCATAGGAAGGGAGAAGAAGTCTGGTAGAGTTTCTTATTTGCACTGGGCGAGTGTTGAATTCTGAAGAATGGGATGTATTTCTTATTTTAGGGTCTTTTTATCTTTCTCGCTATTGGCTGTACTGTGACCTGCAGTATAAAAGCGGCCTTCTGTGCTGTCTCCCACCTAATGCAGAACTAAAAGTCTTTCTCATCCTGAGCATCAAAATTACTGCTTCATGCTGTCTCACTGCATAGTAGTTCCTCATCTATTATTTGTAGACAGTCCTGCATTAAGAAACTGCTTGTTCTTGAAGATAAGTAACTGAGTCCTCTGATACTCTTATGCCAGAACCTCTCATGCCAGGCTGGATGGGGTTTGTCAGGGTTTTTAAAAAACTTAATAACCCTGTGGTAGTACGCAAGCTGCTTACTCTTAAATAGATGTGAATGAGCAAAACTCTGGAATTAAGTTGCTTGTAGGGATTAGGGTTTGATAGTAGAGCTGCCAGATTTGCAGGTATGAGATATTTGCTTTTGGCTTTTGAAAAGTGGGCTCTTTTTGTCAGGAATTGTTGTACTAGCACTATTGGGTATCTGTGTGGACTTTTTGTTGTGATATTTGCACACAGTTTCAAAATTCCACCAGGTCACTAGCAAAATTAAGGCCATCCTTTGAGCAAGTTGAACTGCACCTGACCTATGAATAAACAGGGTGATGTAATATATTTGGGAAAGGTATTAAAAAGATATAGGTGATATTTAAGTAATGAAGACTATCTTCCACACTGGGTGGTAATATGAGTTGGTTTTGATACCAAGATGAAATTTAGACTAGATTATATCTTAAACTGCTTATCGCACACTTTCATTGATGTGAGTAGGACATGTGTCCATAAAACACATATTGTGGTCTAATCTTTCTTTCACGTTGCCTTTATCTGGAACAGTTTCCTCTCTGGATAACAAAAAAATAGAAGCTTCCCTTGAGAGTCAAGTCTGCCACTTTATCTAGGGCCCATTTCATCAGAGTTAAATGACACAGGTAGAGGAAAGAAGATCAGTCCCTAATGCACCTGAACCTTATAAAGGCTGGTCTGGTCCTCTTACTGTAACTCACTTTGTAACATGGGCTTCAGGTTCCATCTCCAGATGGTCGCAGTAATTCATTTCTCTGAAACTTGGAAACAAAGCCAAGATTGTTGTGCCCCGAATATGCTTTTTTAAAATGGTTTTGCAAAGTCCAGTGTAGTAAACTATCTCAGACTGTGTTAAGAACCTAGGAAGCCCCCAGTTCATAAAAAGCTGTCTTTTCTTGTCCACCTAGTCCAGTTCTGTATACTGTCTCTGACAGAGGCTCTTCAGGGTCTTTTTAAAAAGTGAGATGCTGCAGATAGAGCTATGGGCGTGTATAGAATTGCACTGTGCTCTTCTGAATCTGTACTGATATATAATTAGCCTCGTACAACATAATTTCCATCCATGTAGGAAAGTTACTATAATGCAGCCTCCCACAACTTGGTACCCTTCCAAACGTTGGGACTCCAACTCCCATCAGCCCCAGCCCCCATGGCCAGTGGCCGGGGATGGTGGGAATTGTAGTCCAACAACATCCGGAAGGCAAAAGGTTTGGGGAGACTGATCTAACATACCAAGTATGGTGCAAGTTGGATCTCTTTCCTTGCACAGGTAGGTAAGTGGGTCAGGCCATTGATACATGTCTTGTCTAGTAGCTGGTTCGTGATCTTATCACGCTTTTTCCAGCACGAAGATGTTCTCTGTAGAAAACAGTAAGGGAGTTGGCACTAAGTCTTTCTTTTGGGTAGTGACTAATCCAGCACAGATGTCTCCTGTCAGCTGACAACGTATGTAATTCCTGTTTGTAATGAAGCTGTCCTAAGGACTGTCTATGCTGCAGTTGGACCAGCTGTACCAAGTAGTCCAGCTCTCTGTTTCCTACAGTAGCCTGCCAGGTGACCCTGTAAGTTCACAAGCAGACCAAGATGGAGGTAGCCGTCACCTGGAGCTGTATCCATTCATGATGGATTAAGTATTATCGTCAATTGGCAGACTTGCACATTTTATCTAATATGTTTTTATATTTATTTCATTTATGAATCGCTTCCCATTAGGCATTTCGAAGCATTTTCCAATATACATAGGATGCTGCCTTATGGTGAGTCAGGCCATTGCTCCATCTAGCTCAGTATTGTCTACACTGACTGGCAGCAGCTGTCCAGGGTTTCAGGCAGGGGATATTCCCAGAGCTACCTGGAGATGTCAGGGATTGAACTTGGAATGTTCTGCATGCAGAATAGATGCTGTGCCACTGGGCTGTGGCATATAAAACATTTGTGTCCTTAAAGAGTTGCTTTAAAAAAAAATTAAAACAGTACATAGATAAAGTCAATTCAAATCCAATTGAGGAATACCAATTAGGATAAAGATCTCCATTTAGAAGGCTTGTTGAAAGAGGAACAGCTTTCTCAGGCTCCAAAAAGGCATCATGCAGAATGGACCTACATTTTTACTTGAATAACAATTCAGAGTGACGTAAAAGTTCATGAAAAAAATCCACTAATTACTCTTCCATTAGCATGAGTTAGCATCCTTCTTCTTAAGCAGTCTCAAGTGGAATAGCAATTAGGGAGGCCTTGTCCTCCTCACTCCCAGGGGTTCTAGGAGCCACCTGCATCCTCTGTAGCACATGGGTATAGAGGGGTGAGATTGTATGTAGTGATGAAATGGAAGAGGTACAGAGTCTGTGTCATTGCGTTATGTTAATACAAGTCTGGAATCTTGAAGCACTTCTGCTTCTGAAGCCAGAGCCACACCACCGGGGCACAAGAAGGAGGTTATTAACAGATTTGAGGTAAACCTGAAGTTTGCAAACAGAGAAAATTTTAGACACCCACCCCCCGAAGTATGTAAATAGTAAATAAGTTTATTATGGTCAACGACCAGCAAGAGCCCCGAAGTATGGAGATTCTCACACACACACGCACACAAGCCGAAGCCCAGTGAGGACTGAGCATGCAACAGGATGCTGATTGGCTAACTAGGGAGGGAACAGAAAATCAGGTGAGAAGCGGAATGGAATAGTGTGTTGTGGAGGAGGGCATGGCTGGCTTGAACAGGGAATAGGGGCCCTCTGGACTGCAACATTTTGTTGCAGGTCCTACTTATTTTGATGCAGTGCTCAAGTATTTCCAGAATGAGAGCAATGATTATTACGATGGTGTTTCTCTAGAGAAGATGACTGGTAACATCAGAGTTTGTAACCTATGTTTTCTGTTGCTCTCTTGAGGAGATGTCACTAATTAGTTTGCTTCTCAGTTCAACAAAAGTTAAGTCTGATTAAGCTGTGTGTGTCTTATAAACTGTAGCCCTAAGGAAGAACAGTTGCAAGCATGTTCTTTTTTTGTTTTAGTGTAAATATGTGTTTAATGTCCTCTGAAGTTGTAAAAGTTAGGGTACCATGGTTAGACTGTATTTTTAGCTACTTTTTGATTGCCTCTGAAGAGTGGTTATGCTTGAATCACATGTCTGAAGATCTCACTAGACTAGACTTTGCAGGGTGGTGAGGAGGAAGACGAATGAGTTGGAGATTGTATGCTAAAGCCTGTTGCTTAACCCGTTACAGAAAGTTTCATACACAATGCACTTTGTCTTGGGCATCTTTTCCCATCCTTTGAGTCCCCAGATATTGCTGGACTACACTTCCCATAATTCCTGACCATTGGCCATGCTGGCTGGGGCTGATGGAAGTTGTAGTCCAGCAACGTCTGGGGACCCAAAGGTGGGAAATGTGGTCCTAGGACACTTGTTTAAAACGGATGGTGCACGGCTACATGTTGTATTAACAAGCATGATATGTGCAAACTCTTGGAGGTAATAGTTCTTTGTTGCTGCGTGGAGTGCATATTAAGTGGCTTTAAACTGGCATCAGCCCACCTCACACAGAAGCTTTGCTCCCACATTCACTCACTTCTGTATATTTTCCTGCAGTACTTGGCAGGAATCAGTATCAGACTCCGGCTTCTCACTTGTTACTTAACTGTTCAGAGAAACTAGGTCCTTAAGGGCAGTGGAGAGAAGACAAAGAACTTTTTGTTGGGGCAGATTAGTTATTTAGTATAAGCAAATGAGTTTCTTGCAAGTGCTGCTTAGATGTCTGTCCAGTTTTGAAGGCAGTACATCAACTTAGCAACAGCCGGTTGAGGAAGCTTTCTCAAAGTTGTACAGTTTCTGTCAATGGTTTTATCTCAGCGTTATGGATCCTCTTTTCCCTATGCTGCTTGATTCTTGGAGGTCCTAAATTGCTGCTGTGTTGTTCTTAAGTTACTCCTGCAAGGGCAAGATAGGTGCTATTCTTCCTTCTGGTGAATCAGAGGAACTAGGTAATAAAACCCATGAAACATAGTAGTTACTTTATTTACTGTTTAGTGCCAAAATAGGCTTCTAAGCAGTTTACAAATTATAAAACTGGTTACAGAAATATTAAAATGTAAACATCCATCCAATACAAACATCAAAATGCACCATTAAACAGTCCTGTTAAAACAGCACAGCAGTTGAAACATGAGACTTGGATCAAGAAATCAAAGGAAAGTCTGTTCAAACAGGTGCACCTTCAAAATACATGCACTGTTAGAGCAACTTTAGGGTTCACAAAATTCATTTTTCTCCCCTGCAGCTTCCAAAACACTGAGCCATGTTCATTGTATCTTTAAGGAAAGTGGTTGCTATTTACTAAAAGAAAAAAAATTGTACCCCACAGGCGCTGGAGAGAATCTGGAAAACACCATGGCAGCCTTTCGCCAGTGAGTATGACTTTTGTCAACATTTGCTTGCACATACAAGTGGCTGTGTAGTCTGTCTTACGCAGTCAGGTATTCTTGGAGAATAGCACTTGGATTCAGTCCAATCCATTCCTGTGTTGAGGGTTAATCAGCTGAACCCCTGGTTTAACTACAGGCTTGTCTTGCTTAAGAAAAATGTCCAGGTTAAGTCATATGCTTGTTCACTTGACCCACCTGTGGAGATGTGGGCAGCATTCCTCATTTCCTTGCTCCATGCATTGTTCTCAGAGGGATTGGAATTAATAAGTGTGTGTGTGTGTTTGTGTTTCAGATACCCTGGAATTTCCCTTAGGCAAATGAGAGCTGTTGGTTGAAGATGACACAATGTCACCATCCTTTCTGTTATAACTTTTCTCCTCTTAGGAAAGGATATTGAGTAGGTGGGATAGGCTCCTCCAGTCACGTTGAGAGGCTCTAGGTTTAAACTGGAGAAGGAGGGGCTTCTCCCTTCCCCCTCTCCCCCAGACCTCTTCTCACCTTTGTAGTGACAAGCAGACATCTTGCAGGCCCTATGCTGTCAAGCTATTTCCCTCCTGCTGAAATAGAAACAGAGGAGAGGGAGAGTGTTCTCTTGCTTCCTTGGCCAACTTCTGCATCTATCTGAGGTGGGGTTTCTTCTCCCCCCCCCAAGATAAATATCTTTATCACAGGCTACTTTCCAGAGGGAAAACGGGTGTGCAAGTTGTGGCTTGCCCAAGATCACTTGTTTAAGAATAACATTCTAGAGTAGAACCCAGGAGACGAGGTTCAGTTCTCCTCCAACCAAAACATAAACCTGCTTTTTTCTTTTCCAGTGCTGGCTTTTCATCTTCTCTGTCTTGCCTGTTGTTGTTGAAGGAAGCCCCACAAGCCTAGAGGTTCACTTTTTGTGAAAGTTAAAGAAATAAAGATTAGATGTTTTTTGCCCTTTGCCACTAAAGTAGGGCCCTGCTTACCGGCACTTCGCATTCCGGCGTTCTGCTAATGCGGCGGCTTTCATTAGGGGAAATTCCCCGTTTTAAAGCTGTTTTTGCACTTTTGCGGCATTTTCACGGCATTTTCGCGCGACGCACCCCATTATACTCAATGGGTTCCGCTTACGGCGTCAGTCTGGAACGGAACCTGCTGTATAAGTGGGGCCTGCCTGTAGAAGCTTCTGCTTCTGAAACAAAATAAATTCAGTATATATCAACACCTGCACTTAGATGCATGGATTGCAAAGCTTGCACTCCATATCACATTTAACAGATGTTGTCCCAGGGTAAATGAACCTTTTAGCCTGTGGGCAGCCAGCTTTGCAACAGAGATGCCATAAGCAATCATTCATGGCTGCCATCTGTGGCACTTGTGGTCAGGAGAAGGTGATCCATGGAGCCTGATGGTGGCAGAGTCGGGCCTGTATAGCAGCCAGCCTCTTCTAGCACTGTGCTGATGCCTACTTAGCCTCCAGTGCTTAGAGGCAAAACGCACATTGATTGCATATGTTCTATAGCACATACTAGACTGTTGATGGGGACAGACTATTGCCAGCACATAACCCTGGTGCCAGAAAGCTTGTACTGGCTGCCCATGTGTTACCAGGCCAAGTTCAAGGTTCTAGTATTAATTTTCAAGGCCCTTAACAACTTGGACCCAGAATATTTTAAGGACAGCCTGATTCTTTAAATCCCTGACCGGTCACTCCTTTGGGGGAGTCTCTGCTAGCGGTCTCTAGTGGCTCTATTGCACTGCTCATAACTACTAGAAGCCAAGCATTCAGTGCTGTGAGTCCAAGCCTGTGCAACTCCGTCTGGACTGAGATTAGACATGCAGCCTCCTTGATGAGCTTCAGGTGCATGACAAAGACCTTCTCACTCCAGCAGGCATTTTAAGGTGGTGTTCAGTGATGTTTTTTTATTATTTTAGTTGCTGGATGGTTTATTTTTATGTGCATGGCTTAAAAATGCTAATGATTAAGCTGTATATAGGTGCTTTAAAATAAACAAATGCTACATCGTTCCATATAGCACTTCTGACTCAATACTGGCATGCCTGAGGAGAAGACTGGCCATGGCTATTGTAATGCATTTTGTCCTTGGATTATTGTTTCCTTGTTCTTGTTTGGATCTGCTCAGAGTAACAAAACATTTCAGTTGATGGCACGCAACCATATCTTGCAATATAGTTGAAGAATCTGCTTCCGTTCTGTCAAATTCTTGCTTTGTAGACCATAATAATTGGTTCTCTGCACATGTGACTTAGTTTTCCAGTAGGAGGCCAGTGACAAAGCCCCACTATGAAAAAAAGGGGTTGCCCTCAAAGTATTTAAAATAGAACACGCGTAATAGGGCTCAGATTGTGGTCTGTTGTTCAGAAAGTCCCTGAGTAGATAAAATTGGCATGTGTAAGAGTTGTGGCTGATGCTTTTGCAACCTACACTCTCTGTGCTACATCCATTAAAGTTACTGGGATTTTCTTCAAGGCTGTTCTAAAATGAGTAGGCTGTGGATTGCAGCATTAACATGAGAATTTCAGAATTGATATCATGTTGGAGTCACCTTTTTTCTATCCAATTATTCATTCCAAAATGGCAGATTGTAACAGATTTCTCAGTGGGGAACCAGAAGAAAACACACATTCTTTGAGTTGTGACCCAGGAATTTATTCCTTCTTAAAAATTCTCTCTTTGTACTTAGCCATATTATCACAGTTAGTACCCTTTCTTCCAAAGTGCTCCGCATTGTCAGAATTTCCCTAACTTGAATAAGGGTATTGAACAGTGCCCTGGGCACGTCTAATCTCCATGGCAGCTAAGTGCGATGGGTTTAACACAAAGAAGTTTCTCTAACTCTGCTAAAGCAGATCTCTTGGACGGATCTCTGCGTTTGTGGTTCAGATTATTCAAAGATTGCAGTGAAGATGGGCTTTATTTAAATAAAGTGTTAATTAGCTTACCAACATCAGGATGTTTGTATTAATCATCAGTGCTGCCTTGTTAATTTTCAGTAACTGTTTTGCTTTTAGGTAAACTCCTGGTTGTTCTCTTTTGCATTTCAGTTCCTTCTAAACTCTCCCCTCCCCTCCTCCCACTGTGTGTGTGTGTGTATGCATGCCAGTTCAAGATTATACTTAATGCAGCATCTGCTGAAGCAGACTCTGGTCCACAAAAGCCATCATAAATGTATTCATCTTTAAACTGCAGTTTAAAACGTCTTTATGTATTTATTTATATTTATATACCACTTTTTCACAATAATGTGCCAAAAGCAGCTCAGAATACAACAGCAAAAATGCATATCAGTGCAGAATTACAACAAGGGTCTGATGCTAATTCAGTTCTAACCGTAATATGGCAATCCAAGTAAATTTTTCATTTTGATAATATGGACATAACATTTAAAATTTGTTATAAAATAAGCTGTCGGTCATTAAAACACATGAATAGATATCATTTGTGTAAAAATATATACAGTTGGATCCAACGCTTCATAGGCAGAACTCTGCCTGTGTAACTGGACTTCGGCCTTTGTTTCCTCCCTCCCCCAGTGCTCCCCCAAATCTGCTCCAGAAGGTTCCACAGCTCTCTAAAGCTGATTGCGAGGGTACACTGGAGGGCGCTGCAGGGAAGAGGAGTGGGAAGTTCTGTTCTGCTATCAGAAGTCTCTTGTGCATGCTGGTTACTGGCCATAAACCAGAATCTGTTTGATCTCAGTATAACTTTCACACTTGATAGCTGACGTATTCTCTTTTCAGTGGGTCTGTCCTTCCTTGCAGAAGGAGTTTACAGTCGCCGGAGATTTGAAATTGGGTCCCTGATCCTCACAGATGACACTTAGAAGAACATTATTTTCTATCTCTAGGGATTTTGAAGCACAGATCTATATTTCTTGGCTCTTCAGGCCTTGCTCAAATCAGAACGTGGGTCCCTGCTGAGCCTCCGTCTCAGAGTTTTGTGTTGCACAGCTTCCTTGTGTTTTGTTTATGCCAGGAATACAAAAGTTTACATTGCACGGCTACTTTGTCTTGGACAACAGTGTAATTAGGCTATCAGGAGAGTGATAGGGCTGTGTGGTGTCAGTGTGAGGCAAGAGCTCATTAGTGCCTTTATCAGGACCTGATAAAAAGGTGGAGGATTCTTTTTTTCCTGCGCACCCCAAGAAAAGTTCAATGAAACTCTCTCTTGCTCTCTCCCTTCAGTGCGGTTAATGTTGGGACCGATATGCTGGAACTTGACTGCCACTTGACAAAGGATGAACAAGTTGTTGTGTCGCATGATGAGAATCTGAAACGGTCAACAGGGGTTGATGCCAACATATCTGACCTCAGATACTCTGTAAGTTGAAATAAACATCCTCTGGATTCCTCCACCGCCTGATCTCCCCCAACCTGGTGTGCTCCGGATGTTGATAGACTCCCGAATCCCAGCAGACAACGGTTAATGATATTTTTACATGATTTATATACTGCTTAATTGACCAAAAAAAACCCCTTGAAGCATAGGCTTGTAGTCCACAGCATCCAGAAACCTTCCTGTAAGGCATAAAAATAGTTAACCCAGGTCATGTCCATGTCTTGCCAATCTTCTCTGATGCCAAGACTTGCAACCTGTTAAAGTGGCTTAAGAAAGCCAGTGAAGTGAACACTGAATTGAAAATCCCAAATCAGGCTATTGGATATTATAAGTTTGAAAGTGAGCTGCATAGCCTTAGGCCCTCCAGGCCTCTCTGTGGCCCTCGGAACTCTTCCCAGACCACACACACCCCTCACTAGCCCTGCTTTGCACCCCAAAATGGTTTTGCTGGGCTAGAATGTGTCCTTAAACTCTGATAATGTCTCTTGCTTTCCTGGATGGAGGATAGAGAGGGTTGGGTAAGTGTGTGCAGAAGCAAGCCTACTGTACAAAGGCAATATTTACCCATGTTGCTCCACCCACCTTTGCTTCTGGCCACACCCACTGCTGGCACGAGGCCTTCAAAAGGGAGTGTGGCCCACAGGCTGAAAAAGGTTCCCCAGCGCTGATTTAACGGGATGGTACATTTAGGGTTCCTTCAGTGATAAAAATGGATTATTTGTTTTGCTAGAACTCCATTATGTTAACACTGTTTATTTTTTATTTGATTTGTATCCTGCACTTCTTCTCAGGAGGAGCCCAGGGTGGCAAACACTAATATTTCTTGTCTCTGCCTCCCTGCAGTGGCCTCCTTGCTTCAGGACTTTCTGGTGTGCTTTTACTCCTCTCTCGCTCAGCATCCGTGAGAAGCTGGAAACATTGGTTTTTATATGCAAGCTGAGATGCTTAGGGGTCTAAAAGGCAAAACCCTGGGGTGGCCTAGTTCTGCCAATTCTGTTGTAAGGCCATTAGAGTACCGCAGGATTAAGCAGATGGGTATGCATATGTATGGTCTCCACCACTGGTTAGTTTGTGTGTGTTTCTCCCAAGCTCCATCGATGTAAAAATACCTAGACTGCAAGACATAGCTGATGTACTCCCAGTTGCAGGGAAGCCTGTGGCACAGGTCAGTTTGCCAGCCTCACTGAAGCAGACACTCATTGTCCTTGTCCGCACATCACAGTTCATGACTTAACTGCGATTAGCTAATTGCTCCCACACTGCTTCACCTGTAGCGGGAATCACAAGCCATGGCCCTTGGCTTCTTGTGATGTGTGAACAGCACAGGTTCGTGGTTTCTTACTCCCAAAACAAGACACTGGAACTCTTGCTCATTCTCTCTGCTTAAAAGCTCTGTTTTAAATAAGATTTCGGTTGCCCTCCCTGTTTAACCAAGCTCTTATTTGTCCCTTAATGCAGGGGTGTGGAACCTTTGGCCCTTCAGATGTTGCTGAGCTGCAACTCCCATCAGCCTTAGCAAGTATGGCCCTGCTTGCTGAGACTGATGAGAGTTGCAGTTTAGCAACTTCTGGAGGGCCAAAGGTCCCCCACATCTGCCTTACGGGATTGCTTAAACTGATGTACATTTAACTGATCTGTTCCTCTGTGTAAAAGTTCAGTGTCCATCCTAATCTTCCTCAGCAGATTTGATTCTGTGTATTTAATTATCATTTTTCTCATTTACGTTCTTCACAGTAAGTCCAAATGTTCTTCCTCTGCCAAGATTATGCTTGTTCCTGTGACTTTAAATGAAAACTCTAGATACTCTGCCCTAGATACTTCTTCCCTAAGTGGGGCCTAAGAGGTTGAAACAAGGCTGTTTCTGGATGATGGTCATTCAATTTATGCAACCTAGTATTATATGTTGGTGTTTGTTTGTTTTTAAAGGAACTCCCTCCATACCTCTGCAGATTGGATGTAACATTCCAGAAAGGTAATATTCAGAAGATCTTGCTGCTTTTGATTTTTTTTTTGTTCTTAGCATTAATGGGGTGCTGTATCCTGATGTTCTTGTCATTGAAAGGCGCAGTGTTTTTTCTGTCTGCTTTTCAAATTTGCAAAGCAGCGCACGCACACACATGCACATACAGACTACCACATTATACAAAATTAATAAGGATTAAAAGCATACAACATCAAAAACAATAAAAGCAGCAGATAATCATAAAATGCCTTCTGGAATAAAAATGGGGAAAGACATTCTCATGAAACAGTAATGTTTGTGGCAGCATACAACCCAAATCACAAAAGCGTTACTTGGAAATTAGTTTTGTTGCATTTGGTTATTTGTACTCCACATTAAACTTGCCCAGGAGTATGCCACCCTTTTCCCAAAGAGTTCACCCTGGCCTGTCTGCTTGGGAATTATAACATTCTAGCTTTACAACATTGAGAGAGGCTATAATGGGGTGCCCAGGGCAGGCAGGAGAGCAGCAACGATTGAGCTTAATGATTTGCGGGATTTGAGCCCAGATGTGCCTACACTGTATCCAGCATTCTCTCCCCTGCACCAGAGGTGGGTGGAAGATAGATCAGGATCTACTAGTAGGAATTCAGGAGATTTGAATCGGTCAGCAAACGTATCTGACTCCCAATAGTTTAACAATAGCAAGTAAACATTTCAAGGTTTTTTTAAAAATCGTTCATATGGATGGCCGTGTCCTAATTGCCTGTGTTTTATCATCAGTATTCCTCACCTCTAAAATATTACTACTGCCTACTAGATTTTGAGCAGATCTTTCTGCAGTGTTTCTGGCCAGCTTTTGAGTTTTGTGTGTAGAATCCCAGGTCTTTAGTGTACTTGTATATGTAGGTCATCCCAGTGGAGCAGGTCACTTGTTCCCCAACTTTTTTTCCCCATGGACCACTACAGAATTGCTGAGGGTCTCAGCAGAGCACTTAATGATTTTTCTGCCTGTTGCGGCAGTTGTGATGCACTGAGCTAGATGCTGCATGACCTTTAATGGTATGTTTTTAGCCTCTTTTATTCCTTATGTACTGTATTTTATTGAATTCCATGGAATTCAAATTGTAATACAATATAAGAAGTCAGCAATCAAAAGCCAGTGTGAATATTTAATGCGATGTTGCTGCCATCTCCTGTGTTCAACCATAAATCCACAAATGTGCTACAAACCACTTGAATAAAGTTCATGGACTACGCTTTGGGAACCCTTGCAGTAGATAACTGGCTCTGCCCCAAAGCTCCCATTTTGCACCTGACTTTGGATAGTAGGCCTCAGGCTTGGGGAATCTACTTTGCTTTTAATTAGAATCCTGAACGTTGCCATCCGTTCCATATACTGCACTGCACACTGCCCACCCAGAGGGCCATGGCCAAGTCAAGCTTGTTTTTTCCATACTTGTCAGTTATTACATCTGTTTACTTAACGAGGAGGTTCTCTTTCAGTTCCTACCCCTTCCATGTACAAAACACCCAGGCATCCATTTTCCCTGTTTCTTCACTATTCGCCCTTCCCCATCCAAAAAGATTGCTGAATACAGCTGACAAATGTGGCAGAATGCATCATGGGTATATTAACCGGATGAAATTCCAAAGGGCGTGTACATCTATTAATGATAGATTTCTACCGTGTGGCCTTCCGGGGAGGGATAAAATAGTACCAGGTGAATTAATAACTGGTTTTACAACATAGCATTCAAACTGGCCTAGGAAACATTGGTTCACACCCTGTCTGGACTTAGTGACATCCGCAAGGTGTGCCTCGCCTCCCAACTTCTAATAGAATAATAATATTGAATTAGCTCACAGAGTTACTTATTTTCTTGCATTTCTATCCTGCATAGGGTGGCTCACAAAACAAAACCTTTAGTATTGTGGCACCGGCCCTTTGGAATACCCTCCCTGTAAATACTAGATAGGTGCTGTCTCTGTTATCTTTTTGGCGCCTACTGAAGACCTTCCTCTTTCAGCGAGCCTTTTAAGTAGAGACGTTATCCCAGTCTGCAACTGTACTGGACTTGTTTTTAAATTGTTTTCAAAGACATTTTTATTTTTTAGATGTTTTTAAAAACTGTTTGGTTTGCTGCCCTAGGCTTCTTTTGGAGGGATATAAATTTAACAAATGAACAACATTATACCAAAACATCAAGGCCAACGATGTAACCAGAATAGAACAGGAACAAGATCAGCAAATTAATTTAGTGTATAGGCGTATATATAAAGAAAGAATTTAGGCATTGAACATAACGCGTTGATTAAACAGCATAAAAGAGTTGTATCCAACCTTCTATCATCTCCAGGCAGTGCTGGGAAATGCATCTGCCTCATCCCGGGAAGCTGCTGCCAGTCAGTGTAGACGGTCCCTCTAGCTCAGTACTTAGTGAGTACTTTGATGGCAGCTTCATAAGTTTACTCGGCACCAAAGGCAGGTTTGTCACCATCTGACGTGTGAAGTGACCAGTTCTCCCACTTACATATGATTAACAACTCGTAAGTGTCCCCAGCCGCTGCCAAACTCTGCTTGTCTCCACCAGAGTGCCATTGTGAAGGCGAAGACAAACGCATCCCACTGCTGAAAGAAGTCTTTGAGGCATTCCCCCACACCCCTGTCAACATAGACATCAAAGTGAACAACGATGTGCTGATTAGAAAGGTGAGTCCCTCCCAACTGCTTCAGCTTAACAGACTTTTGTGTGCTGATTGCATCAAGCTGAGCAAAACGTGGCTTTCTCGCCTTAAGTAGCCACCCCCTCCCAGGCCTGAAGTCCCCCACCCCTGCCCTAGAAAGAGACGAGTCTTGCTTCCCAATGAATTAGGTGTTGTGTTCAAAACAGGCCCTGACAAAGGGGTAGTGTTGAGCAGAGCCATAGGCAACGAGAAATCCCGTGCAGTTGAGCAAGTGGACTGGCAGAGGAGAGATGGAGCGCTCCATCGCCACCAAACAGGATGTTGGAGCACAGAAGCCGCCGCCTCTGCACCTAGCGTTGAAATGTAGGAGGCTGCTTCAGAGAGCACTGAGCTCTCCATTCCTCCTCTACCAGCCCTCTGCAGACTGGTAAACATTTTTTTGTAGGCTAGTAACTTTTGTGGGCTTATTTACAAGGCTGCTTTATTTCCTTAAATGTGGCTGTGAGGCCAATGTTCTGTGTGGTTCTCCTCCCCAAAGGACGTGGTTTATATCTATCATTGTGCCCTGCACTGCATGGATACCTTGAGCTCCAGATGAATAATTCACCAAGAAATCACATAAAAAACCCCTACCCCAGTACATAACTGTAAAAAACAAATATCCATGGTTGTTTTGAACCCAGGTTTCAGAGTTGGTGAGCTATTACAAACGAGAACATTTGACGGTTTGGGGAAACGTCAGTCATGAGGTAGTTGAAAAATGTCACAAAGAGGTAAGTGGCCAGGGTTGCATCCTGATGACTGTCTCCTTTAAATGTTTTTATCCTGCTCTCCTTTAGGGCCGTGTGCAGCTTTCTTTCCCTCCTCCCTTTAAACTTCCCCTTAAGTTTAATCCTCACAACACCCCTGTGATGTAGGTTTGGCTGAGAGTGTGTGTGAGCAGCCTGAGATCACCCAGTAAAGTTCATGGCTGAGTGGGGATGTAAAGCGGGTTCCCTAGTCAGATGCTCCAGTTGCTAAACATTGTGTACTGTTTCTGTGAAGAATCCTGTTTCATCTGGGCACCGTATCAGTTTTTTCTCCTACCTGGCATGAAAAAATACTGGTTTGTTTTTTGTTTTTACAATAAGGGCAGTGAAAGGAAAACTCAAAAGGCTGCTTGTTTCAGTTTTAGATGTAATCCTTACATTCGGTTCATGTTCTCTATGAGGAGTGGGGAACCTTTGCCCCGCCAGATGTTCCTCAGCTACAGCACCGATCAGTGAGCATGGCCAATGGCCAGGGATGATGATTGGGAGTTGTAGTTCAGCAACATCTGGAGGGCCACAGGTTCCCCACACCTTTTCTTCATCTTCTAGCCTGTGAAATATGTTAATTATGGTTTTAATACATCTCTCCCTGCCTTGGCACCATTTGGTAAACGTCAGGTTATAAATATGCCAAATGAACTAGTCTTAGTCATGAATTAAGCCTCCTATAGAATCAGATAATAGAAGAGACAGAAGGGGCCTGTAAAAGCATCAAGTTCAACCCCCTAAGTGCAGGAATCCAACTTAAAAGCATCCCCAACAGGAGGCTGTCCAGCTGCCTCTTGAATGCCTCCAGTGTTGGAGAGCCCACCACCTCCCCACGTCATGGATTCCATTGTCGTACCGCTCTTAAGAGTTAGGAAGCTTTTCCTAATGTTCAGGTGAAATCTGGCTTCCTACAACTTGAGCCCTTTATTCCGTGTCCTGCTGTCTGTGTTTTATACCTTGCCTGATCTCTCTCCAGAATGCCCACATTCCTATTCTCTTTTGCTTACGGCGTGTTCTCCTCCTCCTTGGCCTCTTCTATACCGGACTCCTGCCTTTCTGTCCCATCCTGGAGGAGTTCCTGGAGATTCCAATGCCTTCAATCATCCTCAAGTAAGTCGCTTGCCTTCGAGCCTGCCTTTTTACAGAGGTAGTGCAACTTAATTTTAACCTTTCATGCTTGCATAATTAGTTTTTTATGCTTTGTAAGCTGCATAGACGCCTACTTTGTCATTACATGGTGTATAAAATAATTATCACTTTGCACAGCCTAGTTTCTTGCTAAGCACGGAAGGGGCAAGGAAAGAGACCCAGCACTAGCGATCTGCCCCCAACCATTGGGGGGGATCTCATTAATCCACTCTTGGCTTCTGAGATTTCTCTCTGAGAAGGGCTAGAAACGTGTATATGGGTGAGATGAAAGTTGAGGTTCTCCAAGAGTATTCTGCACTCAAGACCACACTCCATGATTTGTCTGTGCGTTTGTGGGAGCTTGTGTCTACATAACCCTCTGTGTAAGCAGATGAAAGAGCAGGTCCGTAGTCTGGGGGTGATCCTGGATCTATCTTTGTCGCTAGAGGCCCAGGTGACTTCAGTGGCTAGGAGTGCCTTTTACCAGCTTTGGATGGTAAGACAGCTGCGGCCGTTCCTGGACTGGGATAGCCTGACCACTGTTGGCCACACACTGGTAACCTCCAGGATGGATTATTGAAATGTACTCTGTGTGGGGCTGCCCTTGAGGTTGGTCCGGAAATTGCAGCTGGTGCAAAATCTGGTGGCGAGACTGCTCACTGGGGCAGGGTATCATCAACCTGTCACTCCGCTGCTGAAAGAATTGCACTGGCTGCCCATTTGCTACCGGGCCAAGTTCAAGGTTCTAGTTTTGGTGTACAAAGCCCTATACAGCTCGGGACCAGGATACCTGAAAGGTTATCTTCCCCCTTACATACCCAGTCAATCACTGCACTCTGCAGGTGAGGGCCTCCTGCAGATACCATCTTATCAGGAGTTCTGTTCTGCACAACATAGGAAATGGACCTTTAGTGTGGCAGCACCTATCCTGTGGAATTTCTTCCGCTTAATTATTAGTCAGGCGTCCATCTCTTATCTTTTTGGTGCCTATTGAAGACCGTCCTATTTCAACACGCCGTTTAATTAGAGACCTTATCCCAGTCTGTGTTTGTTGGAAGTGCTTTTTAATATGTTCTTAAACCTTCTTTGTTAACATGTTTTTAATCTTGAGACGATGTTTTGAAAGCTTTTTTTAAGAAACATTTTTAAAGATGTTTTCTTTCAATGTGTTTTAAAGTTTGTTTTTATGATGTTTTACAGTTTTTAGTGCTTTTGTTTGCTGTCCTGGGCTCCTGCCAGGAGGAAGGGCAGGATATAAATCAAGTAATAATAAATAAATAAAATAAACAGTGACAAACTTGAGAATTTTGTTTGGGGGGGGCACCATCTAGCTTGCATGACCTTAAGATTATATTTTCTCATTTCAGCCGTAACCACGTTTTGCACTTGGGGTGCTTACGTGCCAGTTCTGTTGGTGTTTTTATTTTTAAAACTGTCCTGGCACCTGGCAATGTATGCCTTGTGGCCTTTCGTAGGTCTTGAGTCCATCTCCCAGCTGCTTGGTGTAGAAGCCAGGCAACTTCAATATCTGTGCTACACTCGGCATTGCCCATCTTGAAAACACAGGAAGGCTCCTGGGGCTGATATTGTCACCCAGCCAATTGTGTTCCTGTAACTTTTTCCTTTTTCTGGTTGGTAACAGCATGTATCCAAATTGTAAACATGAGTTCTTGTGTTCTCACCTTAGGTTGAAAGAATCTGAGAAGATCTCGAGGAGCCAGCGATTTACCATATGGCTTACTGACTCGTAAGATTACCCCTCCTCAGCCCTTTTTCACACCTATTATTTCATTTTTTTTTCCTGGCTGTGCGTAAGAGCAGATCTTCATCCCTGTCCCTTAGCTCAGTACTTCAGAGTGGTAACTACCTCTTACCTAAGCAACAGAGCCTCTTTTCCAAAAAGTATCTCAAAGATCCTCCCCTGATCACACCTCTCTTGCTGTTATGCTTCATAGTGCTTCCCTGACTCTTAGCTATATATCACTAATTGTCAAACTCTGTGCTTAGGCACAATCATGTCTCCCAAAGCACCCATCTACAAAGGAGGCTGCCTGCTTCATCTGCCAATGATTCAGCACCTCCCTCCAAGCAGTCTCCGCTGGTGGGTAATTCTTTTTTGCATCCCAGCATCTGATGCAAATAGACGATACCATTGGTCTCGGTGCAGAGACTCTGTAGAACGGCTTGCTCCCGAGAGGAGGTTAACTGCTGCATCTCAGCATTATTCCTTGCTTGCACCTTCTCCCCCTCCCCCAATTTGAAGGCACATTCAGACATGCAGATCATGCAGGAATACAATGTGCAGCTGTGGCAAGGGGCCACAGCTCAGGAGTAGAATGTGTGTGTTTGCATGTAGAGGGTCTCAGCTTCACACCCTAGCATGTCTCCAGTCAGAAGGGTTGGGTAGCAGGTGTGGGAAATTGCCTGAGACCCTGGTGAGCCACTGCCAGTCAGAGTAGACAGTAATGGGCTTAAATTCACCTGAAGCCTAATAGATAGTAGCCCATCCTGTTTACCCATTATTGTTTTCCAAGAAGAAAAATATTTAATCGTCATAACAACATAATATACATATACATGTAATCATGTCAGTGAAATAATGCATATCTCAATGAACCCAGTCACACATAAGGTTGTGCATTCTCTTTTAACATAATCTGATATTAATGCTGCTGTAACTGTTACTGGTTTTTAGGTGCACATGTGTGTAAGGCTGCTTATGTTGTGCTAGCTTTTGTCAGCTGCCTTGAATACCTTTCTACCAAAAAAGTATATATGGTGAGGCTGTATAGATCTTAGCAGTTGTTTGAGTGTAAATGATCTTGCTATCCCTGTTGTTGCAGATTGTTAATGAGGAAAGCATTATTTGACCACCTCACCGCTCGAGGAATTCAGGTACGGCAAGACACTGATCTTCTCAAATGATGCATGGTGCTGTTCTGTCCTCATCGCTGACTGACTTCAGAAAAGTCATATACAAACTATGATTAAAGGACTTAGTATATGCTAAATGGGGATCTTGCACAGTTCTGTGAACAGAAGAAACTTCCAGCTCATGCAAGCACTATATTGAGTCCCACCCACTGTCATCCTATGGATTATTGCAAGGAAAGCCAGCATTAGCATCCTGTTACAGATGTGCTGCTGATCCATAGAGTGGCTTATCTGATTACTGTTATTATCATTAAATGTATTATCCACCCTTCAGCGGTAGGCCCCAGGGCAGGTCACAACAATTTAAAAATACATTATTAAACAGTTGAAAACAAATCGCTTCACAACTAGAGAGTCCAAAAGTGTATCTCAAATGTCAAAAGCCAGGGTGAAGAGGTACGTCATCAGCATCTGGTGAAAACTAGGCAGTGAAGGTGCCCAACGCACTTCTGTGGAGGGAACTTGGGGGCTGCCACAGAGAATGCCCCCTCCTGGGCTGCCCCCCAACTCCTAAAGGCAGTGGAACTGCCAAAAGGGCCCCTTCTGCTGATCTCAACACCCAAGAGTTTGTACGGCGGCCTTTCAGCTGTTTGGGCACTAAGTCATTTGATGCCTGACTGACCTAGTATGTGAGCAAGTGGCTTTTAGCTCACATTATGCTAACTTCAATCAAGCTGTATGCAGGGACACCACAGAGTGCACACGCTGCTCTTCAGTGCATGCTTCTGGTCCTCATGACTGCAGGGTTTTCTTTAAAAAAACTTGCAGAAAATGTGGATGGGCAACATTGTATGACTGAAGAATCGATCCTTTTTCACCCCTGAATAAGCTTTGTGCTGTTCCCTGTATCCTTCAGTTGTTGTTTTCTCCCCCCCCCCAAAAAAAAAGAGCACCAAGAGCTCTGTGACACAAACATCCAGAAAAGCAAAAATAGAGATGGCCACAAAGAGAGCGAAGAGCATAAATGAGAACTATATAACTGTATAACTGTAGAACTTTAACTCCTGAGCAAGTATAGAGCCAGGACATCATTGCCAGAGGGCCTGATATTGCATTGCTCCAGCCACTGAATCAGAGTAGTTAAAAAATTAAAATTGAACTAATGCTGTGCTCACAACTCCTCCTTGGTTTAAACCATTGCCCATGAAAAATAATGTCAGGGGATAGGAGATGATGGTGGCCCATTTGGCAGATCACCTTACTCCTCCCCCCCCCCCAGCATCTCCAGTTTAATCAGATCAAAACAGCCTTTTGTGGTTTGATTTCAGGGTTATGTGTATGTATGCACAAGAGCAGAAATCATGTTGCCGGTGGTGATCATTCCTCCAGATGGGGTGGCCGGTCCTGCCCTAGGCACAAAGAGACTCTCTCCCTCTTTTGCAAAACTGCAGAGAATGCAAAAGGGTGAGGAGGACTTGGATGAGCAGCAGAGCTGCTGGTTAATTGCAGACACTGACAGCTTAAGCTAAGCACTGTGTGTGTGGCTGGCTGGCTGGGACCAATTGCTGTTTGGATCCCCTCCCTGTCTGTGGTTGAAGAGATCAGCACAGATCCAGGGTTATGGAGTCTTTTTGTACATGTGTGAATTTTGTTTGTTTGTTGTAAACCTCCTTGATGGCATTTTAGGTCTAGAGGAGGTATAAGAATTAACTCTCTCTCCGTTGACCTGTATGGCCATTTAGAGTAACATAAGGCAAAAAAAGAAAAGAAGATTCCTGTCCCCAAAAAACGTGGAGTGTATATTTCAACAGATGAAGGCAACAAAGTTAGGGGCGAGAGTGATAAAGGTTGACTGGAAGCGAATGCCATTGTGTCTACGTAGGCTCGGTTTCAGCTGAGGACTCGGCCAAAGGCCGCCAATGCAAAAGTGGCACATTCGAATGGATTGCTCTCTGTCCTCCTTTCCAGGTGTATATCTGGGTCCTGAACGAAGAGCAAGAGTACCAGCGGGCGTTTGATTTGGGTGCAACTGGTGTGATGACGGATTACCCCACAAAGCTGAAGAACTTTTTGCACGCCTACCCGGCTGCGCAGCAGAAACCAAAGCAAGGGTAGTTCTTGCAAAGAGGAGGGGTCGGAGGGGGAAAAAACATGGGACAGAAACAAGCCAAGGAGCACACCCACAAGCACACACACACACCCCAGCCCTCCCCTCTGGACTTTTCACTGATGTGTTCGCCTGATGATGAGACAGAAACACAGCTGGGTTTGATTACCTCATTCTTAAGTCATTACACCTCTAGAGATTGTATGCAGCTATATTTATTTTAAAATGTAAATAGCATAGTAGTTTTGTAAATAGCTTGATGGAGGGGGGTCGTACCCTAACCTGAGGGGCATTCCTAGAAAGACGCCTGCCGACAGGCAATTTATGGAGGTGATAAGTGTAACTTAACTGTATCTGTTGCTAGATTGCGTAGCTCAGATTTCATCGAGTTTGCACATGGAAAACATTCCAGGACACTTTTTCAAAATGTTGTTGTATTGTGTCCTCTTACATAAATGTTCCTAGTAGACCGGCTCACATGGCTATAATTATATGGACATTTCAGGTACCTTAGGGAGAACGGCTGGAAAAGTGAAACTATTGAAGAGCTGGGCCTTTCTCCCTGCTAAGTCCCTCTCCACTTTTTTCTGGGGACCACTTTGAGGAGAGGGTGATGGGCTGTTCCTCAACTGCTACTTCCCCTCACCTTCACCCCAGTGCGTGGCTGCTGCAGGTCCTGTTTCAGTGCAGCCACTGTTTGCCCCAAGGACTTTCCTTGCCTCTTGAGTTGCTAAATGGGCATGGCAAATATTGGGAGGAGAACTCCCAATTCCCAGTCTGTTGCACAACTCATGAAAGTTAGCCATCTTCTATGGAGTATATATATATGTGTGTGTGTGTGTGTCTGACCTAAAGTGAATCCTAAAACTAGCAATAGTGCTGTTTGCATCAATGTGTAGGGGCGTTGAAGCCAGTTTGTTGTTCAGAGCCCATTGCTGTGACGTGCTGCCATATTTTAAGCTTGAAGCATTTTGGGGTAGGATTTGCACTGCAGTCATTGACTGTGAACGGGAGCAGGTGGTGTGTGCGGCAGCAAGGTGTGACACCAGTTCAAGGGCTGAAGGTGGTATTAAAGGCTGCAGCCTCTTTCTTCCCCTTTGCCTGAATCAGGATGTAGATTCTAGGTTTGAAAGCTGTTGCCTCTGTAGAAGAGGGCTAGTTAAAAAATTTCTGGAGTAAGCATTGAATCAAAAGGGGGAAAGTCTTAAACTTGTATCTGCAAACATTCTTTGGTTAGCTCGGCCTTCCTCCCACTCCCACACACAAGGGCATCTTCTGACAGCTGGAGAAAATAGCATAAGTTTAATTTAAAAAAAAAAACAGTTAAATTTAGAGGGTGGCAAACCACAGAGGAAAGGTTTCTAGTTATGAAAAATCAATGTGATACAAGGAAATAGTATGTTCCTGCTTGATTTAAAACAAAACAAAACCAGGCTAGCTTAGAGCAGACACAATCTCTCAGCCTAACCTACCTCGCAGGGCTCTTAGGAGGACAACATGGGGAATTTAAAACAACGTATGCAACTCTTTGGAGAGATGTTAAAAACGTGACTTTCAAAGGCCATTGAAACATGAGACTCTAGAATGTATATTCTTAACCACACCTTCTGTGAAGTCTCTCCTACCTTTAAACTGCACTGTGAGGGATGTAGCAGCCTCCGGATCAGAGAATTTTTAAGAGTTACACCTTGCTGAGATGATCTGTGGTGAAATAGGTTCTCTCACTGCCACGAACACAGTTCCCAAATCAACGGACCCTTTTGGAAGTGTTCAATTCTATTTCAAGGCAGTAGGCAAGTGTTTGTGTGTTAGTATTACCTTTTCCACTTAACCTTCTGCTTCCTGCCTGTGTGCTACGCTGTGTGAGCACTTGCCTAAGGAGGAACTATTTGGTTTTTAGGCCTTCTTGACTGAAGTCCTTTTCTAGCCCGGCTTCTCCTTCCACTTTCTTCCCCCTTCCCACCCCCCACGGCCCAGGTTCCCATGGCTGCCACTTCTGGATGGAAAATGAGTACTCACTCTATAAAACATGATGTACACTGACAGTGTTTTAATAATCACTTCTAGGTTGTAACACTTCCCATCCCTGTAACGGCCCAATCCTTAAAAAAAAGCCTGTTTCCCAAGAGGGCTCTGTGTTGGGTATTTATTGAGCGAGGGCCAGAATCTCTACCTCGTCAGGGACTCGAGAGTGTGATTGGGGAAAAATGCTGAACAGTGGCATGAATTTACAACGTGGCTACTTCTCAGCAAGTCTGGAGAGTGTCAGTTTGCTTTGGTCATCTGAAATAGGCCAAAGTGTGGCTATAGTTTCTATGAGGCTAGTAGCTGCTTGCCTGTTTAGAGTTGGTACAGGTTTAGTTCCTTGTGGGTTCTGCTCTGGTTCAAGGTGAAGCAGGCACTGGAGGGCAGGCCACTAGGGCGAATGGGAGAATGCCCCACCAACCTCAGTCTATCCCCGCCTACCTGCCTTCTTACTTTCAAATTAGTCAGGGGGCAGCTCCGCCTGTCATTGGCTCTGGCTCTACCTACTGTTGGGCTCCCTGCTTTCTGCCCTGTCACCACTGAAAAAAGGCTAAGATGACTCCATTGAAGTTAAAAAAACAAAACAGTTTGAATCTGTTCAATTCCTGGGGTTGGGTTCAGGTTGTGAGTTTTGATTGATTGATTTATCTTAAAGTATGTTCAGCACCTCAGCCTGAATGGAACAAAGCAGTACAACCTGGTGGTATTCATTTTTGAAGAAAGATGGTATTCTAGAGCTGCAGGCCAAATTCACCTAAACGTAGCTATTCCCAAAATGTTGATAGTCATGTGCTGTGTGCCTTGATCAACAGGTTTCTCTAACTCCTTGGGTATTTTTTGCTCCTGCAACTGCACTGTGCAAACGTGGACTCAAATATCAGTGTGTAGAATGTTGTTGTTACATGCCTTCAAGTCGATTATGACTTATGGCGACCCTATGAATCTTTTTGGATATATTCATAGAGTTTTCCTGGTAAGAGGTATTCAGAGGTGGTTTACCATTGCCTTCCTCTTTTACTATTGCCTTCCTCTAGTGTGTCGAATACTCACTACTTAATGTGGATTGAGTTCACTTTTTATTTCAGCTGTTTCTTATGGCTGTGAAGACACTCTTGAACATGTATGAAATGTAGGGCACTGCACAGTGATAATATCTTTGGTGGTGGATTGGGAAGTTGATGTTTCGATGCTCTTCATAACTCTCTCTCTCCCTATCCTTAACAGAAATGAAGTAAATTATGCAGAATATGCGAATATGTCCCTCTCGCTGTCAATATTTTTTGTGGGGGAACAAGTACACCATCCTAGCCTTCTGCCCCCCAAAACATGCAGGCCGCTTGTTGCTTTACACCAGCCTTTGCCAGCGTATTGCCTTGCAGATGTTTTGGAGTACCAATCCTCATCAGCTCCAGCCAGTACAGATGTGTAGATTCCCTCCACTTAAAGACTCGGAGTAATAAACGTGATAGACGGTGGTGTTGACTTCTAAGAAGCATGTTCCATATTCCAAAGTGGTGCACTTCAGAATACCAGTTGTTGGGAGGGAACCGCAGCATGAAGTGTCTATTGCCTTCCAGTCCAGACCAGCTACTGTTGAAAACAAGACCGATCCCACGAGACTTCTGTGAAGTTGGGAATCTATCAGGAATGCTTTGATTTGCGTTCCTGCATTGAACAGGGGTTTGGACTTGATGGCCTTGTAGGCCCCTTCCAAGTCTACTATTCTATGATTCTAAGTAAGGATCACCTTTCCTGTATGCCTATAACGTGGGTTCTTGGGATTTGTAATGCATGTGTGAATATTTTTGGGTTTGTGGCGGTCTTGTGTGTGTGGATATGACTGACAATCTGCTCCTTAGACTGCTGCTGAATTAAAGCAAACTGCATTAGCCAGAGGTAGGAATTGTCCCATCCTGCATGGTTTCAAAACCCATGTGTGTCATTGTAAAAACACACACAAAGGCTAAGTCCGCTTTACATTTCAGCTGTCACAACTGTTGATCTTACACGGTAGTTTTACGCTGCCTCCACCCCCCGCTGCACAGAAGGGTGGAATTTAAGGTTGTCAGCTTGGCAGTTTTCATAAATACTGGCTATAGTGGTGGTGTTTTTTTTAGTGTTTTTGTTCGCTGCCCTGGGCTCCTTCTGGGAGAGATATAAACTTAATAAATAATAATAATAAAATAGGCTAAGAGAAGCATATATTCAGTCACTTGGAGGCACATCCTGGAGTGAATCTGGAAAGCTGTTGAGGGGGCACTGCAGAATCTGAAGATAGCTTGTTTTGTAGACCCTGACTCCAGCAGGGCTGACACTGGATCCTTTTTTAGGAGATCCTTGGGGCAACTTGGCCATAATGGGTGATGAACTGTTTCCCTTCTGTTTTGCCTCCTTCCCCTGGGCTCAACCTGTATGCCTGACCAGAGGGAGATATGTGAGCAATATAAATGGGGCTGCCTGTAGTCACTGGTTGCTCACCCCAGAGACGGCAGCTGAACAGAGAGCAACAGCATGAAGGCTCCAGGGCGTTGACCGTGGGGTCCCTCGTGAGCCCAGTGAGGATGGCTTTAAAAGAGGATTAGACAGAGGGAGGCTAAGGCTATCAATGGCTACTAGCCATGATGGCTGTGCTCTGCTTCCACAGTTGGAGGCTGTATGGTTCCGAATACCAGTTGCTGGAAACGGCTGGAGGGAAGAGCGCTCTTGTGTTCATGTCCTGCTTCCGGGCTTCCCAGTGGGGCGTGAGGGCAAGGGATACTGGACTAGATGGGCCCTTGCCTGATCCAGCTGGCCCTTACGTTCTTAATTGCCCGGCAATGGTTGTGTCAGGGAACACAACATGTACAGGTTAGACCAAGAGAATGCCAGCTGGCAATGTGGGTGAAGCAACTCTTAGGGCACCTTCATAAGTCACATTGTTAGATGCACTCATGTTTGTCTGTAACGTAAACTACCCCAGCTCTCTTAAGACAACTGCTCAGCACAAGGGTTGCCAGTGTGGGTGCAATGTGGTGCTCCTGAAGTGCCCAAAAAGCCTGTGGAACCCCACATACCCACTGCCCCCTTGATCATGAAGTGGTGAGGGTGCTTACCTTTTTCTCGTTTAAAAAGTACATAGATCTGAAGGAGACAGCTGAAAAAGTGACGTTCTTTCCCACTTCCTCATACCGCTCTATGTGCTTTTCCAGGGTCAGATTAATGCTGCTGGATCCAGCTTTTGAGATCACTTGGGAAAGCAAGTGGTGCGTAAGTGCATGCATAAATCATTTCTCTTTATATATTGGGCCAGGGGGGAGAAGCGAGGGTGATGTCTACGGCACTCATTCAAAACTCCCAAATATGCCCATGGGATGTTTTTATTTAGGCGGTGGTACTTCTCTCTACCACAAGAGGTCACAATAACTTTTTCTGTTGCTGTCCAACAGCACTATGCATTAGATTTAATTCGACAGAGAGCATCCCCCCCCCCTCTCGGCAGTCTGTGAATGATGCGGAATCTGCAATGCAGCGGGCTGATGTTTGAAAGCAAAGATGCTCTTCCGGACTCCCAAGAAATCCTGCCTCCTCCTGTCACAATTTTTTTTTAAAAAAGAAAGTCTCAATACGTGCATGTTAACACGATGGCATGTACTTTGGGATTTTAATAATTCTGAGAAGTAAATAATAGCTGAATGCAAAAGCTCAAATGTTAAAAAAAGAGCCTCCAGGACTACTTGTTAAAAATAAGTTATTGCAGAAATCTTGGCATTAACCCAATGGTCCAGAGGCCTGTTTTCTAGGGCAATGATCTTCACTGAAGGGTATTGTTCCTTTTCTTGGGGTACCAGAATGTGCATGGTGTGAAGAGATTACGAGATTTTCTACAAAGCCTTCTCAGGTTCAACTGAAATTAAATTTCACAAGGCATAATCATAACCTAATATCTATAATAGTGTTTGTGTAGTTAATCACATTAATTATCCCACCACTCCTCCAAGAAGCTCAAGTTGTCTGCATTGGGGATGGGCAGATCAGGATCTACCAATGTATCTTGGGGTAGTCTGCAGTAGATAAGCAAGACTTTCTGACTCGCAATTCTTTTTAACAGTAGCAACAAAACGAACACACGCTGTTGCTGCTGGCCTGGATTATGCTGAAAAAGAAGAAAGGGGGATCCCTGGAGTACTGCTGCCAGTCAGAGTAGACAGTATTGCACTAGATTGACCAGAAGTCTGATTCAGTCATTAGGTAGGTTCCTGTGGTCCAAATTCCTGGCCTGGCAATTTTTTAATTCTATGGGTTGTATTCAACTAAGTCCTGCTCCAAGTTGAGTGGTTGAAATTCATGAACCCAAGTCGATGGGTCTGCTTCTGAGTAGGACTAGCACAGAACACTATCCTGTATCTTTTACACTTGACTTTGATGGTTTGGTCTCGGGATTCCAGTCAGTCGATCCCGCAGGTCCAATTCTGCCTTGGCCATCGCGGTCTCGGGCTCTGCCTCAGTACTTGGCATTAGATCACGCGCTTGGGGATGGGCGGGGAACCTTTTTCTGCCTGAGGGCTGCATTCCCATCAGAGCAACCTTCCAGGGGCAGTGTGCTGGTGAGGGGTCGGGACCAGAATCAGAAGTGGACAGAGCAATTGATGTCAGTTTCACCTTTGCACAATAGACTAGTTTCTACCCCCCAGTCGCACATCCCTCCTCGCCTTCGTCCACCCAGACAAGCAAGAGGTGTTGTCACAGTTCAAGGACACATTTCTAGCCAGGCAAAAACACTCAAGAAGGGTATAAAGCAGCACCAGTGAAGGTTGTAATCTGGGGGTAATCTCAGGGAACACATGAGAGGCCCGGAGGGGCACATTTTACCCCTTGGGCTTGAGGGCCCCCCCTGCTTTCACATGACGGCCACCTAGGGATGGGGGAGAAATTCAATTCAGTTTGCATTTAAAGCCAAACCCATCAAATTGGCACTTTCCGAAACAGTATGAGAACTAAAGTATAGCCATCCTTCTTGGTTTGCTCTTATCCGAATTTTGCCATGCAGTTCTTCAACCAAACAATGTTTGCAAAAATGCATCGAATATATGGTGAAAGTGTGCATAAAAATGCATTGTATTAGGAGAAATTGCTTGCAAAAATGCGTGCGTCAGTCAAAAATGCATGCAAAAATGTGTGTGCTAGGAGAAATGTGCACTAAAATTGCTGCAGAAATGTCCCCTCATACCAATAGGGTGCCTGAGTGGACACATTCTGTTTCTCTTCCATTCATTGGAGGGGAAGTTGCAAGCTGCGTTTTGGGGGCCAGTGTTGAAACATGATGAAAATTTCCCCTTGTTGATGGGGACCCTGCAAGATGCAGTCAGCCTGTTTGTGCAGAAACCTCAGCCAATCTACGCATGCAAAAGGTCCCAGGTTCAATTCCTGGCACCTCCGGACTGGGAAATATTCTCTGCCTGAAACACTGGAAGGCCTGTGCCAGGTGGTTACGGCAACATTTGGCTAGAAGGACCAACAATATGATGCACTATAAGGCAGCTTCTGATGTGCCCAGTGGGGGTAATACTGACATACCTTGCAGGGTGGTTGTGTGGGTTGCAGAGATGGTATATGCACAATATTCTGAACCGCTCAAAAAGCACTAGGTAAAATTATGATTAGCTAGGGCTGGATAGTGTGCTAGCATTCTAAATGGAGGGCCGCTTGCAGAATTATTGTATCATTAAACCTTTTTTTTTTAGGGAGGGGGGACAAATTGCTGAACTGGCTGAATAAGCAATCTGCTGGATGTATTCAAAATAGTGTTGGGTGGCTTCTTTCCAATTGTTACAACATCTTGTTTTTTCCTTGGAAATTCTTCTCAGCCTGGTTGACGTGTTGGTGCACAGATAAGTTATTTCTTGCTTCGCTGGCGTGTTTTGTTTGCAAACTTGGGAAAGATGGTCGAATCCAGGAAAGCAAATGATCTTAGCGCTTCTGGGTGTGTGTGTGTGTGTCCTGAGCTGTGTTCAGTCGCTGGTAGCTCAAGTGGTGCTGTGCAGCCTGGGTTGCTGAACTCTCTTGAGCGGCCAAGTGCCTTAAGCACGTTGTCAGGGACAGGATGCTCAACTCCCTAGAAAGTTGTTCAGCATTCATGCCTCCATAACACAGTGGGGGGGATCTTTTTCAACCTGAGGGCCGCATTCCCTTTGGGGCAACCTTCTGGGGACCACATACTAGTAGTGGGAGGGGGCAGAGGCAAAAGTGGGAGGAGCAACAAATGTGCATTTTGCCTTTGTACAGCAAACTAGTTTCTACAAACTTCTCTCGGTCTTCCATCTAGGCAAGCAAGAAGCATTTTATCACCATTAAAGGACTCATTCCAGCAAGGCCAATGCACTTGAGGACGGTGTGGGGCAGGGCTGGTGTGGCCTGGGGAGAATCCAAGGGTCAGTGAGGAATGTGGCCTGAGTGGAGTCGGAAGGGGTCAGAAAGTCCAGGAGGGCCACCCTATTTTTGACCCTCTGGGGGGGGAGGGGAAGTGTATATTAGGAGATATTTTTGCTAAAATGCTGATGAATTTTTAGAGGAACTTTTTTTAAAAAAGAAAATCGCAAACTGATGTGGAAATGGGGCAAACTGGACTTTGTTGAGAGTCAAGTATCAATACATGTTAGAAGTGACCTGAACTTGGGGGGACAGGAAAGACAGACAGGAAAGCAATCTATTCTCCCCTCTGCTGATTCCTCCTCTAAAGTGTATGTTGCTTTTGCAGGCTTTGCTTCTCCCCTTCCTTCCCTACTTTGTTCCCAGCCATTTAGTAATGGCTCCCTGAATGCAGGCTGCATGGCTGCTTCAGCATGTATGACTTTACCTCTTTGTAGTAATCAACCTTAAGTTTCTTTATTCTTTCAACAACCAGTCTTAACAGATGTTATTTCTGCACTCCACCACTATATATATGTGTGTGTGTGTGTGTGTGTGTGTGTAAAGTGAGAAGTGAAAAACTAAGTGGCGTTCTCTCTTTCTCTGAAGCGAATCACATTCAGCTCCCTTTAAAGCCGTTGATGCCTGCCTTCAGCCTCGCTTTCTAGAGAGTTAAAGTTGGAAGGACTGTCAGATCCTGCTGTGTACACAAAACATGAGCCAGACCCCTCTCTTTCTCTACTTGGAAACCTTGCAGAGGTTCCCACAGCCTCTGGTATCCAAAGAATCTTGTGCAAAGGCATCTGTCAAATCTGTTACCATGTGTGTAATGTGGCAACTTGATCTCATTTTATTTTGCACTGTGCAAACATGCATCAGAGCTGTTTAAAGTGAGGGGGAGGGAAATTGTGCCCTGTAGATGTTCCAAGACTGCAACACCCATCATCCCTGACCTTTGGCTGTACTGGCTGGGTCTGTTGAAAGTTTGAGTCCAACAGTATCGAGGGTGCCAGCTCGACCAAGGCTGGGCCGACACGCTCAATTATTTTTGTTCTGCTGCGTTGTCTTGCAGTTACTGTGTGTTAAATGTTAGTTAGCCTCAAGGTTTGTTTGATTTTTTTTTTTACACAGATAAAAGGGGCTATAAATTTTTAAAATAACAATTTTTTTAAGTATCTGGGTAGCTGCTGTTGGAAACAAGTTGAAGCTTGCTTGGTCACACTCCAGTTCAGTAGGAACAAGACAGTCTTGTGGCACCGTCAAAGTCTAACACATTTATTTACGGCATCACCCTTGTGGACTAGAGTCTTGCTCATCACATGCGTAGAGCCCTTATGCTCAGTTGGCAGTAGTAATGGCTGGTACCCATTGGGACTGGTGGGGCGGAAGGCTGGGAGCCCAACAGTGGGCGGTACCAGAGTCAATGACAGGCAGAGGCAGAGCCAATCAGAGCAGGAGCCAACTAATTCCAGGTTTGTCCCGATCCTCCTCCTTGTTGAATTATTCAACAGCAGCATTGAGGCTAAGGTTGGAGGAAGCTGACAGCCAGGGCCGCCACCTAGGGTGGTTATAAGTAAGAAGGCAGGCAAGCAGGGGTCTGGCTGAGGGCAGACTGAAGTTGATGGGGCAGCGTCCCATTTGCCCTGCTAGAAGAGCATTGACCGGTTGGCAAGTATTATCTTAGTCCCCCCCCAAAGCTTCCACCACAATAAATGTGATAACCTTTTAAGGTGCCCCGGTTTCCAGAGGGGTAGCCATGTCAATCTCTTGCAGCAAAAGCAACCAAGGTCTTAATGGCACCGTATAGATGATGCCTAGCATGGAATTTGCCTTTTTCACAGCTGCCATCTGACTTGGCATAAAGTAGCTTCCTGTGCTCCTATAGAACGTAGTCATCCTTGGTGTTAGGGTAGAGGATCGCAGAATCGTAGTTCTACTGATTTATGAATATTGCCGTTCCTGAGATCAAATTATTGGCGTCCATTGATTCCTTTGAGTAGATAGGGACTGGCCTGTTACTACATAGGACAATGCAGAAGAGCATTAAGAACATAAGAAGAGCCCCCTGGATCAGGCCAGTGGCCCATCTAGTCCAGTATCCCGTTCCCACAGTGGCCAACCAGATTTTTAGAGCTGTTAAGATTTGAGTCAGAAGAGGAGTTGTTTGTTTAAGTCAAACCAGTTTCTTTTCTCAAGTAGATACCTGACACATTCCCTTTTGTTTGAGAGAATGGGCCTTTGCGTAACTAAAGAGTTGGCAGAGTACAGGTGATTTGTTGCCATAGTTGGAGATCCTTCTAGAAGGTGAGTTGGAGGGGGCGTTGCTTTTCTCCCTGCCCCCCCCCCATTCCCCTGGCTGGAGGTGATGGCATTGTGTGTGAAAGATAACAGGCACACTAGAAAGCTGCCTTATGCTGAGTCAAACCACAAGTCCATCTAGATCAGTATTGTCTCCACTGACAGGCAGCGGTTCTCCAAGGTTTCTCCCATCCCTACCTGGAGATGCCAGGGATTGAACCAGGGACCTTCTGCGTGCAAAGCAGATGCTCTACCATTCAGCTACAGTTCTTCCTCTAAAACTAAAGCAAGATTCCAGTCCTCAAGGTTCTGAATTAAGGGCTGAATTAAATAGGAACAGAGGAAGCAGTCTTATTCTAAGTCACATCTCTGGTCCATCTAGTCCAGTATTGCCCACACTGACCGGCAGTAAATCACCCAGAGATCTACTAATGAATCCCAATCCACTTCCTACTCACCATTGCTCTATACCAGGGATGGGGAAGTGATGGCCCTACAGCTCCCGTTGCCCCTGACCATTGGCCGTACCTGACTGGACTGGTGCAAGTTGGAGTCCAGCGATTTCTTGAGGGTGACTGATTACCTATCCAGTGGTCTACACCGGCAGGCAGCAGCTCTCCATGGTCTCAGACAGGAGCCTTTCCCAGTCCCGCCTGGAGTGCTGGGGACTGAACCCTGGGACCTTCAACATACAGAGCAGGTGCTCTACCACTTAGCTACAGCTCATCCTGCAAAAATAAAACAAGATTCCGGTCCTCATGGTTCTGAATTTTAAGGACTGGTTTTAATAGGAAGCCGCCTTATGTATTAATCTGGTCCGTCTAGCTCAATATTGTTTACACTGATTGGTAGCAGGTCTCAGGGTTTCGGATAAGGACTCTTTCCCAGCCCTACCTAGAGATGTCTGAGACTCAGCCTGGGGCCTTCTGCATCTAAAGCAGGTACTCTGTCATTGAGAGGTGGGCCTCCCCCCCAACCCCACCAGTGTTGAGTAACCTTCCTTCCAAGGAAACCAAGCCCAATTTATATGCTAGGATCATTGAAACCGCCCTTCGCTTAGTGGTTTCCGCTGGATACTATGGGCGGCACCCAGTGGTGTTCTGTCTCTTTTCCTGCTGCACCTGTCTTGTATATATTTAATTAGTTAATTAATTAACATCCCACCTTCCCTCCAAGGAGCTTAAGGTGGCATACAAGCACGGTTCTCCCCGTCTGGATTTCATCCTTCACAGCAACCCGGTGTAGTAGGCTAGCTTGAGAGACTGTGAGTGGCCCAAGGTCACCCAATGAGCTTCATGGCAGAGTGAGGATTTGAATCCTGGTCTCCCAGCTTCCGGTCTGATGCTCTAACCACTACACCACACTGGCTCTGGGTATTGGTTTGTCCCTGTGTAAATCTTTAGGCTGTGAGTCTCTGATGGGTCAAAACAAGGTCCAGTTGTATTGCAGAGCTTAGCTGTAGAGAATGGCAGATGTGGTATGTTTGGGGTGGAAACTGGAAGCCTGTTGGTAAATATAGTGATCAGTAGGCTGCCAATATAACAGGGTGCTTATATGTACATTATGTAGTAGCACATCAGTGTCTATAAAATGCACGTCCCGTGTGAAATGGTCTAGGCTCAGGTTGATGGTGGTGGAAACTTGTTGAAGCCTCCGTGGAACTTTTCCAGTGCCATTCCTATCTGTGGGTCTAGATGAGTGCATCCCAAACTCCCCCTCCCCAGACCACTTGGAAGATTGCGGAGGGTCTCGGCGGACCACTGAATGATTTTTCTGCCTGTTGTAGCAATTAAAATTCCACAGAATTCAAACTGTAATGCAACAAAATGCAACGCTAAGAAATAAAAGCAATAAAAATACAATTAAAAATCAATATTAATATTAAATGCAACGGAAGGGCCATCTCTCAGACTCATCAGGGGCCAACTGGGACCACCGCTCTCCACAGACTACTTTGGGAACCCCTGGTCTAGATGTTCAAAATGTCATCAGTGTTTCTCAGGTCAAGAAGAGAATGTCCTCCAGAATTCTATGTAGGATGGACAGGCCAGTTCCTTTCCAACCTGTTGCCCTCTAGCCGTCATGTAGTGGCAAATTCAGCAGTGCAGGGTCCCTTCATTATAGTCACAGCCACATCCCTCTCTCTCTTTTTTGCTGTTGGGTTGAGAATGAGATCCTTGTTAATGCCTTCTCTCAAAAAAAGAGATGTCCCTAAGAGCCAATCAGCATGAAAAAGATGAGTGTTAGCTACTGAAAAGAGTCTTCTCAGTGGCTGACTCGCCTCCTTTCACTCAGGAAGCATGTTAGAGGACTCTTCTCAGTGGCTAGCACACTCCATGTTCGTGCTCATTGGCTCATAGGATTCTAGAGACATAGGGACACTGCTGGGATCATGCTCCCAAGAAAGTAAAGGGTCTAAGACACCCTGAGACCCTGGATGACTACACCCCTGCCCCCCCAGATAAAAACTTAAGAGCCCTGCTGGATCAGTCCAAAGGCCTATCTAGTCCAGCATCCTGTTTACATAGTGGCCAGCAAGCAGGCCCTGAGTACAACAGCACTCTCCCCACCTGCGATTCCCAGCAACTGGTACTTTGGAGTCCCAACTCCCATCAGCCCCAGCCAGAATGGCCAATGGTCAAAGTTGATGCGAACTCTAGACCAAAACATCTGGATAAGTGGGGGTTGGTGTCTGCATGTCAGTGGGGCAGTGGAATCTGCTCCGGGTTTTAGTCTGAACATTCAAGTAGTTTTCCAAGGTGCTTCAGCCTTTAGTGCAAATCTTGAAAGTTCGAACTAAAACCTGGAGCGGATTCTGCTGCCCCACTGACATGCAGACACCAGCCCCCACTGATCTGGGGGGTACCCTCTGCAAAAGAATAAAGAGACACAAAGATGACCTCAGAAATGGCAATATTCCGAAACCAGGGGGGCACACTTAGATCTACAAGGCCCCTCTGACACTGATCTTAAGGTGGCCGCATGCGAACAACGCCATTTCACACAGAAGCTCCAGGGTGAAACAGCTGACTTATAATTAATCGGGAAGTTCAGCTTGATTCGGTTGGGTCCAAACACAAACAACGGTTTGCAGATGCGAATTAAGAAGTCAAATGCAATTCATTTGGGTCTGAACAGAGAGAATGGTTTGCAATGAACTCAGCACCCTGCTGTTGTAAAGGGTCCCTGTGCTTATCCAGCATATAGTCTAGCTCTAATATGAATTGTCGCTATCTGCGTTTCCTGCATTTGGTTTCCCTCTGATCCCAATTGCTTACAAGTCCCCTTATCACTGTGTGTGCACGCGTATATATGTCTGTCTGTGTGTATACAGGCAAGTGTAACTGAGAATTACGCTTCATGTACGTGATGAGGTGGACATTAGTTCAGGAAAACTTGTGCCAATAAAAATGTGTTAACCTTTAACATGCCACAATAATCTTGTTTTGTTTGCTGCAAAACAGTCGGCAAATGGAATCATCCTTTTGGGCAGCTGATTCAGCACAGCAATTCTTATTTTCTGGTCAAGGCTGCAATCCTAACCCCAATTAATTTGGGAGTAGGACTGTGCAAATCTGTCCATTTCAGTTTCTCTCTGTCATGTTTCCATTCAGTTTTCCACATCAGTTTGTGATTTTGTTTTAAGAGTCCTCATGAAAATTCATCATCATCCGATTGTGGATGTCTACTAAGGTACACATTTGTGTACACCACCTTCACCTACACAGTTTTGCACAGCAATTTCCCCCGTCATCTAATGCACTTCTTTCACTAACATACGCATTCTCCTGCACCCTTGACTTTAGCATGTCCATTTGTGGATTCATCACTTGCCTGGAGAACTGCTTTGCGAAATTTGAAGATGAGCGAATTCCGACGGGTGACCATGTTTCTGTCCATGCTTTGTTACGGGAGGTGCAAATTAGGTAGGTTCGCCTCTAAATGCGGACTGAATCAAATTTCTTCCCCTATCCCTATCTGGGATGAAGCCCCATTGAATCCAATGGATCTTACTTCTGAGTAGACACAGTTAGGCTTCTCCAACCCAAGTCTATCGGCGATCCTTAGTGCGCCGTTGTTATGTGCCTTCAAGTCAATTACAACATATGGAGACCCTATGAATCAGCGACCTCTAATGTAAAAGGTACTGCCTTCAAGTCGATTCCAACTTATGGCAACCCTATGAATAGGGTTTTCATGAGGCTGAGAGGCAGTGACCGGCCCAAGGTCACCCAGTGAGTTTCATGGCTGTGTGGGGATTCGAACCCTGGTCTGCCAGGTCGTAATCCAACACCTTAACCGCTACACCACACTGGTTCTCTCTTCCTCCAATAGCATCTGTTATAAAGCACCCTGTTCAGATCCTGTAAGTTCAGGTCTGTGGTTTCCTTTATGAAATCAATCCATCTCTTGTTTGGTCTTCCTCTTTTTCGACTCCCTTCTGTTTTTCCCACCCTTATTGTCTTTTCTAGTGAATCATATCTTCTCATTATGTGTCCAAAGTATGATAACCTCAGTTTTGTCATTTTAGCTTCTAGTGATAGTTCTGGTTTAATTTGTTCTAACACCCAATTATTTGTCTTTTTCATTGTCCATGGTTATGCGCAAAGCTGTCCTCTGACACATTTCAAATGAGTTGATTTTTCTCTGATCTGCTTTTTTCACTGTCCAACTTTCACATCCATACATAGAGATCAGGAATACCATTGTCTGAATGATCCTAGCTTTCGTGTTGAGTGATACATCTTTGCATTTGAGGACCTTTTCTTGTTCTCTCATAGCTGCCCTCCCCATTCCTAGCATTCTTCTGATTTCTTGACTATTGTCTTCATTTTAATTAGTGACTGTGCCGAGGTATTGATAATCCTTGACAAGTTCAATGTCCTCGTTGTCAACTTTAGTTACATAAATCTTCTGTTGTCATTCCTTTAGTCTTCTTGATGTTCAGCTGTAGTCCTGCTTTTATGCTTTCCTCTTTAACTTTCATCAGCATTCATTTCAAATCATTACCAGTTTCTGCTAAGAGTATGGTATCATCTGCACATCAAATTATTGATATTTCTCCCTCCAGTTTTCACATCTTCATCTTGGTCCAATCCTGCTTTCTGTATGAAATGTTCTACATATAGATATAAAATACACCCGTCTCACACCCTTTCGAGTGTGGAACTAATTGGTTTCTCCGTATTCTGTCCTTACAGTAGCCTCTTGTCCAGAGTACAGGTTGTGCATCAGGACAATCGGATGCTGTGGCACCCCCATTTCTTTTAAAGAATTGCATAGTTTTTCATGATCTACACACAATCAAAGGCTTTGCTGTAATCTGTAAAGCACAGGGTGATTTTCTTCTGAAATCCCTTGGTCCGTTCCCTTATCCAATGTATGCTTGCAATATGATCTTTGGTACTTCTTCCCTTTCTAAATCCAGCTTGGACATCTGGCATTTCTCAAGCCATATATGGTAAGAGCCTTTGTTGTAGAATGTTGAGCATTACTTTACTTGCATGGGATATTAAGTGCACCTTAGGAGATCGCAAACCTTACCTTGGAGTTTGCCCCACAGAGGTTAAAGGGTCTTCCAACTGAGGTTGCCTCCCCCACCCCAGCCTCAATCCTGCTTGACCAAGGAAGCTGCAGCTTCATACCCCTTTAAGGCGCCCTGTGTTCTGTTTGTTATCCTCCCTCCCACCTCCCATGCTGACGGGGCCTTCGCGCCTCCCATTGGCCGCTTCGCCGCCCAGCTGTTATCCGCGAGGGTTCCCTCCTCCTCCGAGCTGGGGGCGGAGGAGGGCCCCCCCTGGAACCTAACCCGCCGCCGCTTCCCATTGGCCCTTCTGAAAAAGGGGCTGCGGCGTCTTGCAGCCAACCGGCTGGGTGTTGCTAGGTGCCAGGGAAGGCCAATTGGCTGGCTCGGTGGCCATCAAAGGAGGTGGGCGGGTTTTCGTTGCCCTTTATAGAAGGGAGGGGGTTTCGCTGGTGGCGTGGGGGGAAGAAGGAGACGGGGCGCCTTCGGGCAAAGGGGAGGGAGTTGCAGAGCTGGAGGAGGCTGGATCTCTCCAGGGGGGCCCTGCTCCTTCTGCGCGCCGCTTGCGTCGGGGGAGGCTCCAGCGCTGGGCAGGTGCGGGTGAGTGTGCAGTGATCCTATGTTTCTAAAAATTGGGGGGTGGGCACCCTAGAGGAAGCAGATCGCGGAGTTGGACTTCCCCCCCCCAAAAAAACCCAGTCAGTTCAACTGATGCGCGCGCCAAAGAGTTGAAAGCGCACGGCTCGTATTGTGGTCCTTTCTCCCCCCCTCTTCTGGGTGGCACGCCAGAGGGGGTTATTTTTGGGAAAGGGGAGGGGGGCTTCTTTCTTGCCAGATCGGACTCTTCCTCCCTCCACCACCCCCGGAGATCGGGGCTGGATTGGTGCCCAGAGTCCAAAGCGCTTGGGGAAGCGGGGGATGGCGCGCTTCGAGAGCGCCGCAGGAGACGTGACGTCCCTGTCTGGAGCTTGTGTTCCAGACTCCTTGAGGAGCACCACTAATGCCCTGCATTTTTTAAAAATATATCTTCTCTCCCCCCTCTCTCTCCTCCCAGAACATCTATAAGGCTGCATGGATTCCTGGCCACTTTTCTTTTTCGACTTTTTAAATCGGGAAGCTTGTCGGACCGTCAGGGCACCCACTCACTGCCTTTGTGAGCAACTTCTCTCAGAAGTAAGCCCCGCCGACGTTGGCCCTGCGCAGAGTAGAGCCGTTGCAACGCACGGGGTATGACTGACCTGAGGTCCGTTGAGTCCGGTGCGGGTCTGCTCCCGGTAGAACTGAAGTTGCAACTACTAGCGAGTGGGGATCGTAGCCAATGTTTGGCTGACTCAGAGTAGACCCATTGAAAATAATAAGCATGAGTCACTTGGGGTCTGTTCATTTCAACGGGTCTAAAATTGAGCCTTATTGCTGAAGGAAACCCAGATCCTAGAAGCTGGTTGCTTCCTTTCTTTTCATTCTTTCGCCCCCCCCTTCCTCTTTTTCTCCTTCCAGGTCTTGAAATGGCTCATTTGCTGTTGGGTTTTATTTATTATTTTTTAAAAAGTTTCTCCACAGGTCATCTCAATGCAGAAGCCTGGTGGTGCGCTGCAGGGAGGGAGTTGCCTCTTCTGTTTTTATTCTGTTTTGTTTTAATTTCCTTGGCGATGCTTGATTTATTGATGGTGGTGTGTGATCAAAAGAGGGCTTTTTTGGGGGGGTGTAATGGGGTACCCCTCTTTCACCATATACCAGATGGGTGAGGACACCGAGTGAGGCTGGTTTTGAAAGACAAGAGCCATTATCAGGACTCTCTTTAGCCTGTGGAGTGAGCCGTTTACAATTTTGGCTGATGATGCTGTTTGGCTTGTGTAAAAGATTAGCCGCGTACATCTTTGCCTGTTTAGAATATCCGTTAATACCAACTGTTTAAAGTGAGAGTGTTCTTGAATTATTTCCCCTTATTAAGCCGCAACAATGTTTTAAATGTGTGTAGTCTTGAGACCTGAAACATCTTGCACCTTTTCAGCCCATGCTTTGTGTGTGTTTTTGTTTGCCACAGACGCATCAAGCAGCTTGTCCTTATGCCCATTTTGCAGATGTGGAAGGCTAACTTAGGGAGCACAGGTGTGACTTGCCTGTTTTGGTGAGAACCCTTGGCTGGGCTCTGGTTTGAACTGGGAGTTTTGTTTTCAAGATCCAAGACCCTGGAACAGATCACTGTTGTTTGGATCAAAGTTTCTTGGTGATAGATTGGCACAGTGCATATGCTGGTCAGGGGAACTTTCAATCCTCTGGATGTTGCTGAACTACAACTCCCATCATCCCTGGCTATTGAGCATTCTTGCTAGAGCTGGTGGGAGTTGTAGATCAGCAGCACCTGGAGGGTCAAAGGTCCCCCACTCCTGCTGTACATCCTTGTGTGTCTATGATTTCTGAAGAAGGGGTGTCTTTTGTCCTAATGTGGGTGGGTGGGGTGGGCAGACTGTGGCTTATTTTCTAGAAGAGGCACTCTGCACATACACAGAGGCACTTGGCTACTTCCCATATTTCAGGGGAGAGCCTTGGCTTTTTCCGGTAGTTTCCAAAGCTTGAGCCCTGAGGAACCCTGCCACTGCTTAAGTCCTATAAGTCAGGATATGACTGGCTGGAAAATAGCCACTCACCTGTGGTGAGCAAGCGTTGGCTCCAGGTAACCAGGCAAGGAAGATGGTGTTGGATAGTGGGAGTCAGTGGTTCTTTTTCTTGTGATTGATCTATTGGAAATGATTAACAGAAGCCTGTGTGGGCAAAACAGGCTTGTAAATGGATTTTGTGGAATAGAAACTCTTGTGTGTGTGTGTGTGTGTGTGTGTGTGTGTCAGTCACATGGAGCTTAGTAGCTCAGGATGAAATATCCCTTCCTCACAGTGGGATGTTCACACCCTACAGAAGTTAAGCTGCTAACTCTATCCTTCTTTTCCCCCTCCGCCCCCCTTCAGCAACTCACGTGATTCTGTTTCTGTTTATTTACCAACGCTGCTGGTTGGATCCCTGGAGACAGGCCGCAATCTTTACTCGCTGGTCTGCAAGGGGCTTAACTGAGCAAAGAGAGTGGTGCTATTTTTGTGTAGAAAATTTGGTCTACAAAGGGAATTTTAAAAAAAGGTTTCTCTCATCTTGTGCAGCTTGTCTTTAAAACAAGAGACTCTTGGGCAAGGAGACAGGGAAAGACAAAGCCCCCTTATATGAAATCATCTAGCTCAGATGCTCTACCATCCAGCGCTTGCTTTCCCCCTAAAAATAAAACTAAGATTCTAGTCCTCATGGTTCTGAATTAAGGGCAGATTTAAACAGGGACATAGGAAGCTGCCTTATACCGCGTCAGGCCGTTGGCCCATCTAGCTCAGAATGATAAACCCTGACTGGTAGTGGCTCTCAAGTGGTTTCTGACAAGGGGTCTCCCCCCAGCTCTCCTTGGAGATACCAGCGATTGAGCCTGGGGCCTTCTGCATTCAAAGCAGATGTATTTACTGAGACTACCACTCTGGGGAGGAGGACCCTTCCTTTGCCAGAGCTATGAGGAGATCCTGTTCTTATAAAGACGGTTGTAGCCCCTTCAGATTCAAACGTTCTTGTGTGTACACTGAACTTGGGGGGGGGGATCAAAATTCTGTGCCAAAGGAAGCTGGATTTTCCAATGTTTATACACTGTGCAACATGTTCTTTTCTGTTGTGTGATTCATTCTGCACTGTTTATTTTTGCATTATTTTCCTTCTGTTCATCATGAGGACGAGCAATGTGAAACACTGAAGCCACCCACCCACTCTTTGGACCATTAGCAATCTTGCTCTGTCATCTCTAGCTTCTGAGGTTCCACCCCGGGATCGAAAGCATTGGTCCATCGCTCTGGAGAATGGCTTTGCGTTCATAAGGGCTAGAAACTTTCTTAAAAGCACACACATTAAAACCCAGGTCGCATTCTCATGAAAGTTTGCATCTCTTCACCCTA
The DNA here is from genome assembly GCF_030035675.1 of Rhineura floridana. Lineage (NCBI taxonomy): Eukaryota > Metazoa > Chordata > Lepidosauria > Squamata > Rhineuridae > Rhineura > Rhineura floridana. The sequence goes on along the minus strand of NC_084500.1, from coordinate 16,448,198 downwards.
TACTGAGCACTGTCAACTTTGGCGCAGAATCGCAACATGTCCCCAGCCCTCTCCTCTCAGACTTTGCTTCCAGCAAAAGGAATTAAGAGGCTGGTTGAAGCCCAAGGGGGAAGTTATTTTTTAAGCATGCAGATGCAACTGCCGGCTTTATCTCTCTCATGGGGGCTGGAAAAGATGGCAAATGTTCTTTCTCTGAGTGCATGTCTTAAGATGGTGGCTTTTGAGGTTCAGATGGAAGGAAAAACCTCAAGGCTGATGATACCTCTCTGATTTCTTTTCAGACTGGCCTTGCTGGAGTCACGAAGATTGCTTTCCCCCCTTCCCGAGCAATCCTGGGAACTGTACTTTGTCACAGAGCTAGAGTTCCCAGCGTGTTAAGAAAAACTACAGTTCCCAGGATTTTTTTTTTTAAGGGCAGGGGAGAGCCATGACTGTTGAAAGTGTTAAAAGAGGGCTTTAAATGTATGCTGTGACTAGGGAGGATAATCGCTCAGTCAGAAACCACAGAAGGAAGTTTGCTTAGTGTAGTTGCCGGGAGTCTCTGAAAGATGAAAATAACATGACGTGGGGGAGAGCGGGTGGAGTTTGACTGGGGAGACTGTAGCCTTCCTTGCAGAGCAGTTGTGAGTTTCGAGCGGAATAAACCTGGATTTGCTGCCATAGCATGTTGGAGGATCCAAATACAATAAAGCTTTTTTAAAGAAAAAAACCATATAGCTTGCTCCATTTTTACTCTCATGCTTGTGGTAATCAAGCTCTTAATCAAGGCTCTTGAGATCTGGAACTTAGTTTGTAATATGGAGCATTAAACTATTGAAAACACTTTACGCGAGCAGCCAAATCAGGTGGCTGCCTGTGGACTAGAGGGTAGCCAGTGAGGTGCTCTGCAGACGTGTTGGACTATAACTCCCATCAGTCCCAGCCAATGTGGTCGAGGATGATGGGAGTTTTAGTCCCACAATGTCTTGAGGTTGCCAAGTTAGCTGCCCCTGACAAGGCATCCGCCACTTCTGACTGCCGGTGGTGGATTCAGTTTTTAAATGGGGAGTGGGGAATTCTTTTGACCTTTGAGCCGCCCCCCGGAGGTGATTCTTATGTTCTTAAAGACTGTCAAAAGTCATGTTAGAAATGTCTTAAGCCAGGAGTCGGGAACCTCAGCCCTGAGAGCTGAATGTGGCCCTTCAGGTCTCTGTCTGGCCCTTGGGACTGTTCCCCAGGCCATGATCCTCGCTGGCCTTGCTTCACAGCCTCCTTGGGTGCTTTTCCCTGTCCAGGATGCATCCCTAAACAACAATAATGCCTCTTGCTTGCCTGGGTGGCTGAAGGGCGAATGGCCAGAGCTCAGTGGGTAGAGTGTCTGCTTTGCATGCGGAAGAACCCAGGTTCAGTCTCCAGGTAGGGCTGGGGAAGATTCTGTGTCTGAAACTGGAGAGTCGCTGCTGCTGGTCAGTGCAGACAGTCCTAAGCAAGATGGACCCATGCTTCTTACAGAGAAGGATGTGTATTCATTGCTCCACCCACGTTTGCCTCCGGCCCTGCCCACCGCCAGCATGTGGCCCCAGGAAGATTGCTCAGGAGAATATGCGGCCCTTGGGCTGGAAAAAGGTTCCCCATTCCTGCCCTATAATGAACTTGCCACACCGGGGCAATGCTGGAGGTCGCTGGGTTTCTTTCTCATTGCAAGAGGAGTTTTGGGAAGTAGTGGCTCCTGGAGCTGAGACAGCCATCTTGCTACCTGCATATCCAAGTTTGTTTTCTTTCTGACTTCATAGGATCGTAGAGTTGGAAGGGTCCTGTAAGGCCGTCAAGTCCAAACCCCTGCTTAGTGCAGGAATCCTAATTAAAACATCCCTGACAGATGGCTGTCCAGCAGCCTCTTGAACACCTCCAGCGCTGGAGAGCCCACCACCTCCCTAAGTCATTGGTTCCATTGTTGTACCACTCTTAACAGTTAGGAAGTTTTTCTTGATGATCAGCTGAAAACTGGCTTCCTGCAACTTGAGCCCATAGTTCCGTGTCCTGCACTCTGGGACAATTGAGAAGAGATTCTATCTCTCCTCTGTATGACAACCTTTCTAGTACTTTAGGAGTTCCATCATAGCTCTCCTCAGTCTTCTCCTCTCAAGGCTTAACATGCCCAATTCTTTCAGTCTCTCCTCATAGGGCTTTGTTTCCAGGCCACTGATCATCCTCGTTGCCCTCCTCTGAACCCGTTCCAGTTTGTCTGCAGCCTTCTTAAGATGTGCTGACCAGAACTGGATGCAGTACTCAAGATGAGGCCTAACCAGTGTCGAATAGAGGGGAACCCATACTTCATGTGATTTGGAAACTATATTTCTGTTAATGCAGCCTAAAATAGCATTTGCCTTTTTTGCAGCCGCTTCACACTGTTGGCTCATGTTCTGCTTGTGATCAACAACAATTGCAAGATCCTTCTCGCATGTAGTATTGCTGAGTCAAGTATCCCCCATTTTATAACTGGATTTGGTTTCTTTTTCCTAGGTGTAGAACTTTGCACTTAATCCCTGTTAAATTTCATTCTGTTGTTTTCAGCCCAGTGCTCCAGCCTATCAAGATCACTTTGAATTTTGTTTGTGTCTTCCAGGGTATTGGCTATCCCTTCCAATTTTGTTTCATCTGCAAATTTGATATGCATTCCCTGCACCTCTTCAACCCTAGTCATTAATAAAAATGTTGAAGAGCATTGGGCTCAGGACTGAGCCCTGTGGTACCCCGCTCGTAATTTCCCCTCAGTTTGACAAGCGACCATGGATAAGCAGTCTTTGAGTACAATTCTGTAGCCAACTGTAGATCCACATGATGGTTGTCCCATCCAGCCCACATTAAACTAGCTTGCTGATCGGAATATCATGGGGCACTTTATCAAAAGCTTTGCTGAATTGGAGATATATTATGTCTACAGCATTCCCATCCTCTATCAGGGAGGTTACTCCATCAAAAAAAATGAGATAAGATTCGTGTGGCAGGATTTGTTCGTGACAAATCCATGTTGGCTTCTAGTAATCACGGCATTGTTTTCAAGGTGCTTACAGACTGACTGCTTTATAATCTGCTCCAGAATTTTTACAGGGATCGATGTCAGATCTGTAGTCCTGGCTATAAATTACTCAGCTCTCCATCCCTGACAATCCATTTAATTAAGCAGCTCATCAGCCTGATGACGATCCTGGCCGATAATGAGGCGATGAAAAAAGGCTGTTGGCTGCTACTAGAAGGGTGACCCATGATCTTGCCATATTTCACAATAAAGGCCAGGCAGGGGATGGAGGTGGTGGCGGCTCTTTGAGCCCAACATTTGGGAACCCATTCTCCCAACCCTGGATTCTTGCATTGAGCAGGGTGTTGGACTCAATGGCCTTTCCACCTCTACTGTTCTGTGATTTTATAACCCCAGGACTCAGCTTTGCGATTTGTGAAACGGGAACAAGAGCATGTGCAAAGTAATTTTTTTAGTCTTGTTGCTTGACTTGAGGTAATGACCTCACACATTTGGGGCTGGATTTACTGGGCTGGATGGTAGGTTGTGTGTGTTTTAAGCCAGGCTTGATCCCAGAAAGTCCCCATTTCAGAAATTTAACCTCAGGATGGGACATTCTTCCATTATGTGATCTTATTTACTTGTTTATCTCAGGGTAATCTGTCGGGCCACATGACAATTGTGGGTGGGGCGAGATTCAGAAGTGGGCGGAGATGCCCCCTTCTCTCCCTCCCTCTGCCACCCCCCCTCCGAGGGTTTCCCAGAGAAAGGATACATCACGCTTGCCTGAGGTCCAAGCTGATTGTGTGAGCAGAGGACCTTTTGAAATTAGGGGGGGGCACCAACTCTGCCAGCTAGGATAGGTTGAGAGGTCATGAGTAGCCTCAGGTCACTGACTGAGCTTCATGGCTGAGTGGGGATTTGAACCTCCAGTCTCAATAGTTGGCTTTCTCTACACCATATGACCCTCTTAAGATTCCCCCTTTATTGTTTTGGCTTTCACTGTTCTCTAGGTGACTTCTAATCCTGATCAGCTCACACTTGAAAACCATATCTTTAAAAAGTTGTATTTCCCCCTCTTGCCTGCTCTCATTTCTAGGGTTGGGTTTGTGTCTGTAAAACCTGAAATTTGTTTTTTTTTTTTTAAAATATTAATCCATATGGCGATTATGGCAGAAGGAGACATATGAATGTTTATTATTTATTTACATGTATTTTTCTTCATCTGTTTGGTGCGCCCGTCCTTTTGCAGAAGCGGCTTTGCTTGTGCCTTGGAGATGGGTTTATAGCTATCAACCAAGTAATGAAACATGCTCTCATGTTTCATCGATGGTTGATCATTGCTAAATATCAATTGGTTGGAGAGTCCGTTTTGGCAGCAGTCAAGTGCCCGCTTACCTGGGAGTAATCCCCGTTGAACTCTGGGGGACTTATTTCTTAGTCGACACATATAGTATTGCAAAAAGATTTTGCAATCATTGTTTTCCTTTTGCAGCAGAGTCCCAAATCGGAATGATTTGCCAAACTGTGGGATGCAGGCTTTATTATGATCATTATTATAATTATTACTTTCATTATCATCGTCATGATTATCATTATTGTACGACAACTCAAATATTATGACTTCCTAAATGAAGTCACTTTCAACATGTTATTATTACCATTATTATTAATCATTATTGTCATTGTTATTTGGCAACTTGCCTTTTATGATGATTTCCTAAATTAAATCACTTTCAATGTCATATTATCTGTAAAAACATATTAAAACAACGTATCTTTAAAAACATATTAAAACAAAACCTCTTTAAAACATCTTTTTTAAAAAAAGCTTTACAAACCTCTAGAAAAAAAAGTAATTGCAATACAGATGCAGACTGGGATAAGGTTAAGGGCTACTTAAAAGGCTTGTTGAAAGAGGAAGGTCTTCAGGAGGTTCATTAATTTAAGTGGGTTTACTTTGAGTAGGACTGTGTTGACTACAACCCAAAGTTAGTCATGTCTATTTACTTCAATAGGTCTACTTTGAGTAGGATTTATTATTTATTATCATTTGACTTAATTCAAATTTTGTTTGACAATTTCCTCAATTAAATCAGTTTCAGCCTATCAGTCTGTTTGTTAGGCCAGTGGTTCCTAAACATAGTTTTTCCTATAGACCGCTTGAAAACTGCTGAAGATCTTGGAGGACCACTTAAAGGTTTTTCTACCTGTTGTAGCAATTGAAATCCCAGGCGATGGTCTGAAGGCACATGAGTCCAGCACCCTGATAAAGCTAAGCAGGGTCAGGTCTGGTCAGTGCCTGGATGGGAGACTGCCTGGGAACCATATGTAAGCCTCCTTGGGTTTCTACCATGGAAAGAAAGGCGGGGTATAAATGTAATAAATAAATAATAACTTCCATAGAATTCAAATGGTAACAAAGCAGAAGATAAGAGATAAGAAAGCAATACAAAATACAATTAAAAATCAATATGAATAATCAGTCTGATGGATGCACCGTTGTCCCCTGTCTTCAAACACAAATCCACAGATGTGTGAATGAAGCTTGTGGACCACAGGTTGGGAACCCCTGTTTTAGAAGGCTTTCCTCACATGGTACCATGTTATGGTCTCCTCCCCTCCCCTTCCCACCTTATCCAGAGGAAGGGAGTTCCACAGTTCCAGGGCATCTATGTAAGTCGCAATGCACTGAATAACAGAACTATGATTCAGGCCGTGAGCACAGAGCTCAAAACCTGGGATGTTGCAGTCACCGGTGGGGGTTGAGGGGGGAATACCAGGCCCCTGTGAATACTTGAGCTTAATCAGGATCTCTGCTACAGAAGCTTAAAGACCTATATAGACCAATGAGGTTACGGTGTAGTTTACCAGTAACGCAGTCTGTCCCACTAACAGTGTATCAAAAATTGCATCTTTGGTTGGTTGGTTGGTTTGGTTCTTGAGTTCAGATGTAGTGATGGTAGATAGAGAATGCAATATTGAATGATCCCCAAGTCCATTAAAATATATATATTAATCCCTGCCCCTAGAAAACTAGCATGATGGAGAAGAAGGGTTCTAGACTTTAATCATTATTTTATTAATGCTTGCTAATCTTTCATTTGTTCTCCTTTTGGGGGGGGGGAGAATAGGCACACAAAAGCTTGCAAAAATGTAAGTATGCAATAAAGCAGAAACCATGAAATACAGCATGTAATATGGAAAGCTTGTTAAATAACAATAAGAACTAGTTTTTAAAGAGCAGCCAGAATTAAAAGCAGGGACTTGGCATGCGGAAACAGAAACATCTGAAGACAGTAAGGTAAAAGAGAAGGGGCCTGGCCGGTCTCCATGGAGAAGGTAACTACACAGTCTTGGTGCCAACACGAAGAAGGTCCTGTGTTGGTCGCCCACCTGTCTGATCTTGTGTAAGGGCACCAGAGCTTCTGATACTGATCTAAACTGGCAGGCAGATTCATAGGGATTAACCTTCTCCCTGACATCCTTGTATGTGCACACGCATGCAGGGAGTAGAAGATCTGTCCTAAGGCTCAACTGATTGAGTACTTCTCCTGTGGAGGCCCCATTGTAATGAATTCATTGGTGCTGGCTGGGGCTGATAGGAGCTGGAATCCAAAACATCTGGAGCTTGGTCTAAAGGGAAACGTTCTTTGGAGGAAGACAAGACTCCTTTAAGGCCGTTAGCTTGCTTAAGTGAGTTGAATGGCCATTTCTTTGCAAGGCCTTGGCCAGGGGTTGCTGTTTTGATATCTTCTCTAGGAAGCTAATATAATATCAATAATATGCGGTCTGTGATGGACCTGAATGGACTATCTGAAAAGTCTGGATGATTGGGATGTTCCGATAACCCAAGAAAACCCCTTAAATGTGAGCAACGCTCTGAATTTGTTATTATACAAGCAAGACAGTCTGGATTTCTTTAGTGGTTATCTGCAAGGAGATAGTCTGGATAGCTTGCCATCTAGAAACTTTTTTATTTTAATGACTCTAAACAGACTTAAATCTTCTTCTGTCTTAAGAAGCTGATCTGCTTGAACATGTATCTTTTTTGGGTGAAGGGAAGAATTAATGGGTGGGGGGAAGAGACCAGGATTTGTCTGCACAGAAACTGTGATATGGAGCCCTTGCTTTTTATAAAATTCCAAAGTGTTGAATTATTCATCGGTGGCAAGGAGAAAGCGCTCTGTATGTCCCCAGAGGTGTTTCTGAGTCTGTGTGCACTCTGTGCTGTAGGAGGGGATACCAGATAAGGTGATGTCTATCATCTGTTTGAATCGTATGTGGAAATGAGTTTAATTTCTATATGTGGCTATTTTGCATAATGAATTCTTCTGGTAGTCATGGGGAGAAGCAGAAAATCCTATTTTTTTGCATCCCACCCCCAAATTGCTGGAAGTATTAGTCAAGACCCTACTCTGACTTCTGACAGTCTTGAAAGTGTGTTAGCAACGCTTACCTTGAAAGCCTCTCAGCTACTCTCCTATGGTGAGCGACAGTCATCTGCAAGTGAACACAAAGAAAGAGAAAAGAAAAAGCGAGTTGTGTGGGTAAATGGCTAGAAAGAAATCTTACCTTAGCCAATGAATCATGTGAGTCAGTTGATTGATGATTCATAGAACCATAGAATAGTAGGGTTGGAAGGGGCCTATAAGGCCATCCAGTCCAACCCCCTGCTCAATGCAGGAATCCAAATGAAAGCATTCCCAACAGATGGCTGTCCAGCTGCCCCTTGAAGGCCTCCAGTGTCGGAGAGCCCACTTCCTCTCTAGGTCATTGGTTCCATTGTCGTATGGCTCTAACAGTTAGGAAGCTTTTCCTGATGTTCAGCCGAAATCTGGCTTCCTGCAACTTGAGCTCATTGTTCCGTGTCCTGCACTCTGGGACGATCGAGAAAAGATCCCAGCCCTCCTGTGTGTGACAACCTTTCATGTACTTGAAGTGTGCTATCATATCTCTCCTCAGTTTTCTCTTCTCCCGGCTAAACATGCCCAGTTCTTTCAGTCTCTCCTCATAGGGCTTTGTTTCCAGTCCCCTGATCATCCTTGTTGCCCTCCTCTGAACCTGTTCCAGTTTGTCTGCATCCTTCTTGAAGTGCAGAGACCAGAACTGGATGCAGTACTCAAGATGAGGCCTAACCAGTGCTGAATAGAGGGGAACTAGTACTTCACATGATTTGGAAACTATACTTCTGTTAATGCAGCCTGAAATAGCATTTGCCTTTTTTGCAGCCACATCGCACTGTTGGCTCATATTCGTTGATTGATGACCACCTAATTAAATTTGCATGTGGGGAAATTGCTAGCTATCAACCAAGGAGCATAACTTTGATATTAGGTAGTCTGTCTATGCTGAAGCAGGCAATGGCTTCGTCCGTGATGGTTGGTGCCCATTGGGAGTGGTGGGGCGGAGGGCCAGGAGCCCAACAAGAGGTGGAGCCAGAGCCAGCCAATGACAGGCAGAGCCAACTCATTCTAGTTCTGTCCCCTTCCTCTTCCCTGCAAGGGCAACAGATGAAAGAGGAGGGAGCTGACCGACAGGGCCACCCCTTGGGCTGGTTGCAAGTAAGAAGATAGGTGGGTGGGGGCTGGCTGGGGAGCAGACTGAGGTTGGTGGGGCAGTGCCACACTTGCCCTAATGGGCAAGCCTGCACTGGTCTTAGAGGCATTGTTTTGCATCAGAGTAAAGGCATAATCCCTATTCTTTAAAAATGGTGCTTACCATCTGTATACAGAGCCTGGCTGGGTGTCCAGAGTGTGAGTTCAGATCCCCGCTCGTGTCTCCTGGGTGTCAAGGGCCAGCTAAAGATCACCCAACTGTGAGTGGCTCAGGGGTTACATGCCCTGCCACCTGTGCAGCCGTGGGCCAGCTGCATAGTCCCAAGGAGCCCAGTTGCCCCCCAGCTGGCAGCTGCGGACAAGGAAGGGGCTGGCTGTGGCAAGCTGAGCAGGCCCTAGCCATCTGTGGAGGACTAGCCTCACAGAGAGGCAATAGTAAACTCCTTTGAATACAGCTTACCATGAAATCCCTATTCATAGGGTCGGCATAAGTCGGGATCGACTTGAAGGCGGTTTATTTCCATTTTATATTTTGATATACATATGTACATATATGTTGGGGACAGCATGGCTTGCTTAAATGTTTCATCCTTGCAGACTTAACCTGCAAAGCTGTCTTAAGAGCTAGAAACCTGCTGTAAAAAGAAAGCAACAACCCCCCCCCCCAAAGCAAAGGATGTTCAATTCTGCGCCTGGATGTTGCCAGTGCAGAATATATGCTCAGACTCAGGGAACGGATGTCCTTCATGTTGTTGTTCTATACGATTCAGAGATGAAGGTTAATTGTTGGGAGGGGAAAATGCGTGCATGGCATTTTCCAGAATTATATAGCCTTTCCATGGGCCAAGCACTCTTGCTTTTCCAGAAGGGTTGGTTGATAACTATAACTGCTACATGCCAACTACCAAACATAATTCCTGAATGCTGGGAGTGTCTTCCATGGAAAGGAAGGCCAGGTGTCACCTGGGTGGCTGTGTCACTAAAGCAGACAGGAAACAGGATGGTAATGATAATATTTAACTCGCCCACACCTTCCACATGACAGTTTCCAAAGTCATTTAGCACGCCTTAATTAGTGTTCCTTCCCCCCCCCCATCCCAGCTAAATATATGATTGCTGTTCTTTGTTCAACAAGTGGGCAGAGTGTTGCTTCTAAAAAACAACAGGACTTAGGGTGTACACTGGAGCATGCTGAAAGTAATCCTGATGTCTCAGTTAAAAAAAAAAATCCCAAAGTCTCTAGTTCTCATGACTGCAGAAACAAACGACATGGGATTAATGCAGGTGACCATACCTTGGTGGTTAGAGCATCTGTTTTTCAGGCAGAAAGCCCCAGGTTCAATTCCTGGCTTCTCAGGGTAGTGCTGAGTGACTCCTGCCTGAAACCCTGGAGAGCCACTACCAGTCAGTGTAGACAGTACTGAGCTAGATGTTCCAATGCTGTGATGTGGCCTAGATGACCTCCAAGGACCCTTTCGCCTTTAAGATGGAGTTGCTTTCAAGTACCTGCTGTGCGCAAGCTTCCTAGCCAGGTTGCACTAGTGTTGGTGTCCCACGAGACAAGATGGTGCCATCCCTTCTAGATTTTACTTGCTTGTGTTTTAGAATGACGACTGCAAATGAATAAACCTGTAAAGATTTTTTTTTTAAAGTTCCCATCCTGAAGCAGCCTGATTTACATCAAAAGATCAACACCTGGAGGGGGGGAAACCCTGTGGTTTGCCCCTTGATTGAGCTGGCTAGCCTGGAGCCCTCTTCTGCTCGTGCAGCCTTGTCTAGCCTGGTGCCCTCCGGACGTTTTTGGACTACAGATCCCATCACCCTTAACCTCTGACCCTGCTGGCTGCAACTGATGGGAGTTGAGAGTCCAGCCACATCTGGGAGGGTGTCAGGTTGGGGTAGGCAGTGCTCGTAGTGCATCCTTGCATCATGAAGTGGTAGCAGCTGCCCATTGAAACTGGCGGGGCAGAACCAGAGCCAATGACAGGCAGAGCCAGCTAATTCTAGTTTTGTCCCTGTTCTCCTCCTCCCTGCTGAGTTCAACAATGGGCAACACTGAGACTAAGGAAGAGGAAGCTGACAGCTGGGGCGCCCCCCTGGACTGGTGTAAGAAAGAAGGCAGACTGACTGAAGTTGGTGAGACAGTGCCTCATTCACCTCTTCTTTCTAAGAGCAATGAAACAGCCATCAGATTTTCTGGTTTTGCCACTCCCCAGCCTCCCCAGCAGGAAAAATAAAATATATCTGTGCTTCTAGTAACAGTGCAGTGGGGACACTGAGTCGCGACCGCAGGGCACCTATCTCTGGTTGGCCGGACAGTTTTCTTGCTCCTGGGCCCATGACCTAATAATTTTTTAAGACAGACACAGTGTTGGTGTGGGCTGCCAGACTTGGGGGAGGGGGAGAGAAGCTGAGCAAGTAAGGAGGCAGGAAAATACAAAACAACCAGTTATTTGGTCTGCAGGGCAGGAAAGAGAGGAAAAAATTGCAAGCTGAACTAATTTAAAAGACAAAAGGGGATCTGTTTTCTCTTTACATTTAAATTGAGGGTGGGGGACCAGCTCAGCAGTCTGGCAGTAACATGATATACCACCCCTTAAACTGAATGGGATATAAATATACGCTAAGCTTGTAGGACAAAAAATAAAAATGCGAGTCTGCAGCAGCAAGCCAGCACTCATACACAATACAAAGTCTATGCCCGGCTCACTGCATATAGGAAAAGTGACATTCTTCACTTGCCTTCACAGGTGTGTTATGAAGGGTGAAGACCAAGAGAAACATCATATTTGGTGTTTTTGAGGATCTGTTAAAGATCGCTGCCTGTAGCATTTGTATGGGAGCCGCCCCCGCCCCCCCATCATTGGCGGTTGGACTGTTAGGGCAAATAGGGAACTGCCCCACCAGCCTCAGCCTTCCCCCACCCATCTGCCTTCTTTACTTGCAGCTAGTCAGGGAGTGGCTCTGCCTGCCATTGGCTCCGGCTCCACTTACCGTTGGGCTCTCTGCCTTCTGTCCTACCAGGCCGAGCTGGGACATGATCTGGATGGGGATTGTCTGGCTTTGATGGGCTATGCTCTGGCAACCTCTAGGCCAGCGTTTCCCAACCAGTGTGCCTCCAGATGTTGTTGGACCACAACTCCCATCAGCCTCAGCCAGCATTGCCAATGGTCAGGAAAGTGGGAATTGTGGTCCAACCACATCTGGAGGCACACCGGTTGAGAAACACTGCTCTAGGCCCTGGGCTTCTACTTGAAACATCTTCTGCAAAGGAGCGCCAACCACCTCCCCGAGGCTCTCCGGTCCACTGTTACATACCTTGTACCGTCAGGAAGTTTTTTGTGAATTTTAGTCGAAATTTGCCTCCCTACGCTGTCCATCCCTTGGTTCTGGTCGTGCTAGATGGGAAACCAGTCTGCTCCGTCTTCTCCGTTACAGCCCTTCAGTTATTTGTAGACTGTTATCGTGTCTTCATTTCAACCTGTTCTTCATTCTCAACATATCCAGCTCTTTCAGCCGTTCCAGAAAGGATTGGGTTTTGAGAACCCTTAGATCCTGGTCTCCTTTCTCTAGATGTGGTCTGGTTTATCAATGGCCGCCTTTAAATGCAGCAGCCGGAATTTGACACAGATGCAGCCTGTGCCTCCCTTTTGGAAGAGGGACGTCCTTCCTTTCCCTTGCCACTGCAGTGCTACGGTTTGCTTAAAGGTTTGGTTTGCGTAACAAATCACAAGTTAACCATGAGTTGTCCCATAGACAAATCAACCAGCCAACCAAGCATGGCTTGTTTCTCTAAAATTTGTTTCGTTTTCCACCTTTGTAGTTAGTTGAGCCTCTGGGGTGGTCAAACAAACCATGGTTAAGGAAAGGTGCTGGGTTTACATGTAATGCCAAGCCATCAATAAAAGAAACCAAGGTTTGTAAGCCAACCACAAACCATGGTTTCAGTCCCAGTGTGGCTGATGAGAGTTGTACAAAACCTCTAGAGGGTGGCAGGTTGGTAAAGGCTGTCTTAGGAGAAAACAAGGAGGTCCCACTCGGTGGTGGTTGGATAAAAACTTGCTCTGCTACAGCTGTTAATGGATTTATTCTAACACCTCTAGTGGCTGCTCTTAAAATGAACTCTGTCAAGCATCTTTGTAGTCTAGATTTTAGATCTGTGTTTTGGTGACGTAATTTGCTTGGGGGCGGTCAATATATATTGATCTGAGCACTTGCAGTGAGCCTTCCCTTGTTTGAAGAGACAGCAGAAGAGAAGCGAATGAAGAAGTAATCAATTGTTCATCTGTACCAGATCAACAGGTGTGGTTGTTATGGGCGGTTTATGGCCTACTTCAAAGAGTGACCTTACATTAAAGACTGGCCTCTTCAATCAGTTAAGGTTGCTTTTCTTTGGATAGATCGTGCAGTTACAGTCTTTGTGGCAGGTATATGTCAGATCGAAGCAAACGGGAGCTTTGAAAAATGAAAAAAGTTACGGACAATTTTAAGGCAGGCAAGCTTTCAGGGAAGGGCCGTAGTATAATGGTAGATCCTCTGCTTTGCATGCAGAAGGTCCCGGGTTCAGTCCGTGGCACCTCCAGCTAGGGCTGGGAAAGACCCATTTCTGAAGCCCCGGGAGCTGCTGCCAGTCAGTGTAGACAATACTGATCTAGATGGGGCAATAGTCCAACTTCGTAAAAGACAGTTTCCTGTGTGCCTGTTTAATGGTGCAAAAATAGCCCTTGGTGCATTTCTTCCTTGACTGTTGCTAGGATTGCCACCTTACCAGAACAAAACCTGCCTGTCCCTGCTCCTGTGCCTCTTAAGAGCTGCTTGATCTGCCAAAAGCAGCAAGTTGCAACTTTTATGCAGCGTGGTTGATCACACAGGATCGCCTGCTAATGTCTGTTGTCGAAGGCGTAGGAGCAGAAGTGGCCAGATGTTGCTGAACTGCAACTCCCATCAAGCATGGCCAATGGCCAGGGATGGTGGGAGTTGTAGTTCAGAAACATCTGGAGGGCCAACGGCTCCCCAAACCTGATACAGATCTTTATTTTAGAAAACGGAAACTGGAGTATGGCACAACTTCACCCTGTATAAAGGAACTTTTTTTTCCCCCTGAGTATCACGGAATTGCAAGATTTTTTTTTTATTGTACCAATGGGTTCTTGGCAGAGTAATGATCACTCATCGCATTTCTCCACAGTGTGCCATGGGGTGGCATAGGATGGCAGCAGGTGCTTGATAGGCATGGGTGCCTTGGCTTGCGCTGATGTGCCGATGGCTTTAATTGCTGCTTCCCAGCTCCTGCAAGCAGTATAAACTCTCCAGAACTGTTACCTGTTGTGTTATGATTTCCCCCTCCCCCATAACACCCATTTATTTATTTATTTGTGTGTACGTGTCTATACACATACTGTTTTTTTGTGTTTTTGTTTTTTTTAAGTGTGTCACACATGGGAAAGAAAGGGAAAATCACCTGAAGCAATAACTGTTGTTAGTCGTAAACACTGAATGCTTCTCCGGTCGAAGACTCTGTGAATAACACCAGATCTAGGAGGGTTGTACGGTGCTAATAGGTTGTGGCCAATATATGGCACAGGCAGGATCTGCAACAAAATGTTGCCGTGTGGAATTCTCCTGTCCAGGGCTCCAGCCAGCCACATTCTCTTCTAGGATAAGGAGATGCCCCCTTAGGAGTTTTTGCGTGTGCAAACCTCAGGGCGTCCCTGAACAGATGATACTTCACTCTTGTTTCTGACTGGGGCTGCTGGGATATGTAGTCCAAAATTGCCAGAGGACTCCAGGTTGCCCAAGGCTGCTGTAAGCCTATCCTTTCAGCAGTGTGAGACTGGGTCATGCCTCCGGTTTTAAAAATTCTGATAACAGGCCTGCCACCGGCGTTTCGGTGCCAGTCAGCAGGAGGAAATCTCCTTTTCTGAGATCCGTTCGATTGCTGGGTTCTTGCGTCATTGACCAGCTAGCTCAGAAGAGCTGTTTAGAAAAATGGAGAGAGGATATTTGTTCAAGCAGCGTTTGGCTGGCTGTCAAACTGTGCTCAGCGAAACATCTGTCGCCCCACATGGAGAGATGCCAGGAGGGCAGCGATTATGTGGCACGGTCCTGAAAAAGCAAGGGCATATGGAGGGGGAGAGAGAGAGAGAGAGAGAGAGAGAGAGAGAGAGAGAGAGAGAGAAATGTGCGCATGACTCTGTGCTGGTACCTCTATTTCAGGCCTGCCCAGACCTCTGCTCTGCCGCTATCACCCACATGCCAGTCCTGATGGTGGGCAGGTAAGAGAGAAGCTGGGTCCGCCACAACACTGAAACCACTGTGTGGCTAAGCTGAGAGAGAGAGAGAGAGATCCTGGCCGGTATATGTATGTGTGTGGAAATCTGATGGACATAGGCCATTTTCTAAAAGTATGACTACTAGCCAGGGAACCGTGGTCTCTCAGTTTTCGGTAGGTGTGGATTTGTGGGTTCTCTTGCCCTGTTGTGATTTTGCCTGTGGTCCTTGCCCATCACTGGCCGGTGCCTCCCTCCACCCCCAACGTTTGCCAAGAAGGCAATGTGACCCCTGAGCTGGAAAAAGTTTCCCACCACTTGCTCTGGGGGGTCTTCAGCTTTCAAAGGCCAGCGTCCGTGTGCATAATTCTGATAAGCAGTACAGCACCAGTACAATTCTGGACTTCCAGTTTCAAAGATCTTGCATATGACAGACGGCAATACACAAGGCGGGCATGCAGCGCCTTATTTGGCACGAAGCTGCGTGATCATGCCCGAGTGAAAAACTGATGTTTGCATGTCTCTGCATCCCAAAATTGTGCCCTCCTCCATATCAAGCAGGATGCTTTCCTGTCCAAAGGCCTAGCTCAGGAAGTAGAGCATCTGCTTTGCTTACAGAAGGTCCCAGGTTCAATCCCCCCCCCCCGGCATCTCCAGGTAGGGCTGGGAAAGGTTCCCTGCCTGAACCCAGGGGAGCTGCTGCCAGTCAGTGTAGACAGTACTGAGCTAGATGGGCCAATGATCTGACTCTCGGTAAAAGACAGTTTCCTATGCCTGTGGAGCATGCTTTCAGTAGAGGTGCCTGATAAAGCTTCTGCCATAAAATGGCATGGAAAGATGACTGACAACATCCAATTGGGCTGATGGGAGTTGTAGTTCAAAAAAGTTAACTTTTCCAAGCTCTGCAAATAATAGACAAAAACGAGGGGTCTTAACCTGAGAGCCCTGCTGGCAGGGCGGGTTACAGCAGTTTAAAATACATCACAATTAAAAACAACTTAAAATCGCGCCATCCCCAGAAATAGGGTGGGTCCTAAAAATATACATCTTAGGTAGCAGTTGTTGATCCCTCCAAAAGAAGACGATGTGACAGCCGCCTATGGCATCTCTTGCCCCTTCAGCTGGGTTCTGGATGGATGGAAAAGGCCTTTGCGAGCTATTTAAAGGCAGCGGCCTTCTGTTTCCATCTGCGATGGGCGGTGCAGAGCGGTCTTTCCAGAGCAGGGCGTGTTTGACTTCCACTCCACACTCCTTAAATAGGTGCTTCCCTCGAATTGTGTTCCCTCCAGCTGTTTGAAGCAGTGCCAGTTTTTCAAGCCCTCGAAACTGGTTTGGGAAGCAGGTTTTTGTTTGCCGTTCAGGGCCTTTGCTCTGGGTGGCAGAGTCTGCGCCCTGCCTTGTCCCATCCCATCCACCCTTTCCTGTTTCTCTCCAGAATTGGTAGAGGCCTCTGTCTTCCTGAACGGGCAGAGCAGTCGTCTGGGTTGGGAAAAGTTGGCATCCTGCCACGGGAGCGCTGGCCTCTAGCAGCAGCTGTAACTGCCAACGTTAGCCAGGGATGAATGCCGATAGCTGAGCTGTGAAAAAGCTTTGCTTGCCACTCTCTGCAGGTCAACTGACTGTTATGGGCAGAAGAGCCTGTCAGGGTGGGGTCAGTTGACACCCCTATTGAGCTGTACTTAATTTTTTTTTAAAGGGAAAAGTTGCCAACAAACTTGGTCAGAGGTTTTGTCTCAGGAGTGTGGAACCTCAGGCAGAAGGGCCAAATATTGGCCCTCCAAGCCTCCCTCTGTGGCCCTCTTGCTTGTATGGATGGGAGAGAGAGAGGTGAGTTGAGCGTGCATCAAAGCATGCTGTACAAATGTAAAATCAATGCTCATTGCTCCGCCCACCACTGGCATCTGGCTCCCGGAAGGGAATGTGGCCCTTGCCCCTGCCTTGTCCTATGTGAAGCATAGGTCAGACAATTTGTCCATTTAGCCACCTGTTGTCTGCTCTGACTGGCAGCGGCGTTCACCAGCTCTCACCAGCTACCCAGGATCGTTTCTAACTGGAGACGCCAGCAATTGGATCTAGGGCCTTAATGCATGCAAACTATGTGCTCTATTCGCTGAACAATGGCCCCCCATACATGTGCAAGTCTTTAATGTGTGGAGCGGCTGCGCTTTTTAGTTAGAAATCTGCGCTCTGTGTATGTTCAGGAGCCCACTGCTTGTGCTGATCCTGCAAGTGCTGCCAGGGAGACAAGGGCGCAGTAATGTGATTTTGCTGAAACTTATTTCTTTCTTACATTTATATACCTCACTTTTATCCACGCGAGACCCAAGTGGGCTAACGTGGCCCGATGGGGACTAGAGATCCCCCGCCAAAAAAACCCTCTACCCAACTCATTTAAGTCAGGGATGGAGAACCTTTCTCAGCTCAAGGGCCGCATTCCTTTCTAGGATACTTTCCAAGGGCCAGAGGCAAAAGTAGGAAAACTGATGAGAGAAAATTGTGCACCTTTGTAGAGTACGCAGGAAGCTGCCTTCTACTGAGTCAGACCATTGGTCCATCGAGTTCAATATCGCCTACACGGACTGGCAAGCGCCTCTCCAGGGCTTCAAGCACAGATTCTCTCCCAGCCCTACCTGGAGCAGAGATGTGAAGGCCCAGAAGAAACTGGAAAAATGGGGGGGGTATTTTTTTCTGAATTTTGCAGGTTTTTTTTAAAACCCATGTTCCCCCCCCCCCCCCAATTTTTTTTCTCCTGGGCTGCCACATCTCTAGCCTGAAGATGCCAGCGATTGAACCTGGGACCTTCTGCATGCAAGTCAGATGCTCTAACCACTGAGCTGTGTGGCCCTGTATCCAATACGCTTTCACACTCTCTCCATCCCCCATCCTGACAAGAAGCATGATCAGAGTTCAAGGGCGCAGGCAAAAATACTCGCGGTGCGAAGGAGGGCCAGTGAGGGAGGTGTGGCCTGGATAGACAGGGTGTGGACAGGGAGAGTTCTGAGGGCCAGATACAAAGCTCTGGAGGGCCACGTTTGGCCCCCAGGCCTGGGATTCACTCAGCTATGGCCCCTCCCTCCCCTAATCTGGGCTTGGAGATGCCTGGAATGGAGCTGGCAAGCCCAGAGCATCTTGATGGTTTTCCTTCTTTGTGAGGGGGAAAAAGGCAATCTGGTTGGTTGGCATTTCTGCAAAGCGCTGTGTTCCTTTTTTTTCTTCTTTTAGGCTGAAAAGCGCTGAGTTTACTATGCTGGTGTTGACAGCAGGGGGCCTTGCTCAGCAATTCATGAGGCCAGCTAGTTGCTCGCGTCTGTCATTGCCTCCTGGGGTGGAGCGGAACAGGGATCCTGGTGGGGAGGGAGGCAGGGGACAAGGTGGACAGCTAGGGAGATTTTGCATGTCTGACAATGCCAGCCCTTCCCTCGGTTTCTCTAACTGCAGAGGCGGGGAAGCAGTGGAGATTAGTGGCTCCGATGTCGGTGGGGCAGCGAATCCGCTGCGAGTTTTAGTCCGAACTTTCAAGGAGCTGTCCCAAGGTGCTTCCGCAACTTTGAGTAAGAAACAAACAAGCAGGGGGGAACTATATTTACATCCTGTAATGCCCAGCGCAAAAACATCTGCGGTGATTTGCAGTATCAGTACCTAAAGAACTCGCCTCCATCAGGGATCAAATCATGAGTTTGATTTTCCATGTTTTTCAATATAGTTGTGGCCTTTAAATCCCCCCCCCTCAAAAACCCAAGAAAGTTAGTGCACCAGTGAAAATGGGTATATACAGTAAACATCCCTGAAGAGAGCTTTTGTTTGTTAATGCAAAGGTGGTCTCTCTTGTAATCTGAAGTGGTAGAGTCTACAGAGGTAGTAGAATCTACCACCTTGTTATGCTTGTGCAAGGATCCTCAGCCAGAGCAGTGAATCGTGCAGAGAGGCCACAGTCAGCCTTCTCCCGTGGGCGGATGGCTTTGGCATCACAGGAGCTCTAAACTACTTCCTTCCTGCAGTTAAGGTGGTGTACACACCATACGTTTAAAGCATATTCTCTTCCCCCCACACACACAGCCTGAAGAATCCTGGGAACTATAGTTTACCCCTCACAGAGCTGCAGTTCCAAGCACTCTTAACAAAACTACAGTTCCCAGGATTCTTTGTGGGGGGGAGTTGTGCTTGCTTTAAATGTATGGCTGAGTTTATTCCAGCGCACGGTGTGTCCTCTAAATGTCCCTGGGATTCCTGCGTGGGCCAGTCTGGCTGTTGTAACATCCCTGAGGCCCTTTTCTCTGGGGAGGTTGGTGGGAAGGAGGCATGCACCTGCCCGATCGATTGGGATCTCTCGGCTTTCCTGCAGCCTCCATCCCCTGCGGTATTTTGGTCCACATCTCATATCAGCTGTTGAACCAGCTTGGCAGGCTCTGCTAAACCAGGGGCTATTTTGTTGTCTTGCCATTTGCGAGGGTTTTGCTTGGGGGGGGGGGAGTTCAGCAGCACAGAAACAGCTTAAGGTCACCTTCTCAGAGAGCCATCCTTTCTGCTTTAGGCAAGTTTCTTCAGCCAGCCTAGGGACTAACCTCTGCTGTTTTTCCTTCGATCTCATCTGCTAGGGATCTTCCCCTCCGGGTTACCTGATGGCCAAATGATAAAATTACTTTGGTTTTTTTACTAGCTAATACATGGACGGGTGTGAAAGCGGGGAGTGACTGTACAGAAAAGAGAAGAAATGCCCCATGATTATAGCCACAAGATTGCGTTGTGCTAAATATTGGGGAAAGGTTTAATATTGGGGAAAGTGTATTTAAATTAGTCGCTTTTAAATTGGAGAAACCCGATCTTTATGTATGGATGTGAAAGTTGGACAGTGAAAAAAGTGGATAAGAGAAAAATCAACTCATTTGAAATGTGGTGTTGGAGGAGAGCTTTGCGCATACCATGGACTGCGAAAAAGACAAATAATTGTTAGAACAGATTAAACCAGAACTATCACTAGAAGCTAAAATGATGAAACTGAGGCTATCATACTTTGGACACGTAATGAGAAGACATGATTCACTAGAAAAGACCATAATGCTGGGAAAAACAGCAGGGAGTAAAAAAAGAGGAAGGCCAAACAAGAGATGGATTGATTCCATAAAGGAAGCCACAGGCCTGAACTTACAAGATCTGAGCAGGGTGGTTCATGACAGATGCTCTTGGAGGTCACTGATTCATAGGGTCGCCATAAGTCGTGATCAACTTGAAGGCATATAACAACAACAAAACTGGAGAAAAAACATCTGGGACCATAAAGGCAGATAAGGGATTTGTGGGTGGTTGCTCAACAGAAGTCTTCTCCATGTGCTGTTTGGCTCCCAAAAGTACTCTTTACAACAAGCAGTTACCTTCAGGGGTAAGAGGTGATTTTCAGCAGGAAACTGATGTGGGGGCCCCCAATCTGGATCAGGGCCACATTCTAGAATGGCTTGGGGAGCTGTTTTTCTTCCTCCTTTGAAATAAAAAGTGGCCAGTTGCTAATCATGAACAGTGTGGCATGTCATTTTATCCTGAGTCGATAAGATTGCCTTTTAATTTATTTTAAACCCATATAACATCAGCATATGACTAAAACAATGTGTTTGTGGTTTTGGTTTTAGAAAATTATGCATCGTGCTGCTTGAAGTTGGTTTTTTAAAGATGTGCTTTTATTTTAAAATAGTGATTTTTTTTTTTAAAAAAGAACCTGCTACCTTGTTTAAAGATGGGCACCATTTAATTCAATAAAAATAACCACCCAGTTGACCTCATGCTTTCCTGTTATTTATTTATGTATTTATTTCCTGCCCTTCCTCCCAGAAGGAACCCAGGGCGGCAAACACAAACACTAAAAACACTTTAAAACATCTTAAAAACAGACTTTAAAATATATTAAAACAAAACATCTTTAAAAACATTTTTTTAAAAGCTTTAAAAACATCTTTTTTTAAAAAAAGCTTTAATAACCTATTAAAAAGATGCAGACTAGGATAAGGTCTCTATTTAAAAGGCTTGTTGAAAGAGGAAGGTCTTCAGTAGGCACCGAAAAGATAACGGAGACGGTGTCTGTCTGATATTTAAGGGGAGGGAGTTCCAAAGGATAGGTTTTATTTTATTTATTTCATTTATATCCCACCTTTCCTCCAAGAAGCTCAGGGTGGTATATAAACATTTGATCCTCACAACAACCCTGTGAGATAGGTTAGGCTGAAAGAGACAGTGACTGGCCTAAGGTCACCCAGTGAGCTTCATAGCTGAGCATGGATTTGAACCCTGGTCTCCCAGGTCCCAGCCTGACACTCTAACCACTGCACCGCACTGGCTCTCAAACCACACCCCATTGAACACAGTAGGATTAACGTCCTACTTCCTTGACTCCACTCATTTACCAGATTTTATTTCGTATTGGCAAACTATCTGCGTAAGTAAAAGGACTAGAAGTTTGATGATGTTTCTTTTAAATTAGAAGAAGGTCCGTGGTATGTCCCTAAGGCGGAGCTGGGGGCAACTTGTGGCCCTCCAGGCGTTGTTGGACTACAACTCCCATCATCCCTGACCATTGGCCAAGCTGGTTGAGGCTGATGGATTCCAGCAACATTTGGAGAGTCGGAGGTGTCCCCAGCCCTGGGTAATTGCCTTGATTTGGGAGGGGTCCAGGCTGAAGTGCTCTCTATTACGAACATAGGCACAGAGTTTGGAAAAGTTACTTTTTTTGAACTACAACTCCCATCAGCCCAATCCAGTAGCCATGCTGGCTGGGGCTGATGGGAGTTGTAGTTCAAAAAAAGTAACTTTTCCAAGCTCTGCATAGGCATCAGACCACTGGTCCATCTAGCTCAGTACTGTCACTGACTGGCAGCAGCCCGCCAGGGTTTCAGACAAGAGCCTCTCCCAGCCCACCTGGAGATGCCATCAGGGACTGAACCTGAGAGTTTCTGCATGCAAAAGCAAATGCTGTCCCACTGAGCTACAGCCTGTCCCCATATTTGCAACGCCTGGAGTGTAAGGCAGCAAATCCTGCACTTGTTTTCCTGGGATTAAGTCCCGTTGAGTTTATTTCTGAGTCATTCATTGGCAATCACTCGTGGCGAGTAAGATTGTCTTCCAGGGTAAGGTCTTTAACAGTGGGTCCATAAGTGACTGTGGAGGCCAATTCTGAGTAGACACGTTTGAGACTGTAAAACTGCATCTGAGCAGACTTTATTGATTGAAAAATGGAGAGAGAGAAAGAGAGGTCTAGAAACTTGAATCCTGGTCATGAACCAAACAGGCCTAACCTGTTTTGTATTCTGTGTTGTGAAAGCATCATTATGCTTTCTGAGTTCTTTTCCCCCACCCCCACCCCTTTTTAAAAAGAAACCTATAGTGTTCCCAGTTCTGCTAAAAGTCTCAGAGAGATCTGCAGCTGGAGACCAAGGCTGGTGTCTTAGGCATGCTCTCTAAGTTTTTTATTGGCTTAGCTGGGACTGACTTCTGAGTAAACCTGCAAAACTGTTTCTAGAAGCCCTGGGAAAGCCCAGGCATATTTAAAACGCATTTTTCTTCTTGCAGAAAAATCAGCGTTGCTCATTCAGAAGTGGAACTTGAGAGATTTCAGCTGTGTGTGCATGTAGACCTGGGCATATTTTAAATTTAACTTTCGTCTTGTAAAATAGTTGGGGCTCTTTATTCAGAATTGGAAAGGTTTTAGGTTTGTTTGTGTCTGTGTGTATAATCTAGAACTGGAACTTGAGAGATTTGAGAGAGAGAGTAAACCTGGAGCATATTTTAAATTTAATTTTTTTCTTGCAAAATAACTGGGGTTCCTCATCCAGAACTAAAAGTTGGAAAAGTTTTAGGTTTGTTTGTGTCTGTGTGTGTAAACCTGGGCTCCTCATTTAGAACTGGAACTTGAGAGATTTCCGTGTGTGTGTAAACCTGGGCATATTTTAAATTTAATTTCCTTCTTGCTAAATAACGGGCTCCTCAGTCAGAACCGGAACTTGAACGGTTTTAAGTTTCTGTGTTGTAGTTTTGTTTTAAAAACGTTTGTTTCATTTTCCCTTTTCTGTTTTTCCTGACGCAGGTCTGTGCAGGTCGACCGGCCATTGCGCCAGGTTCTCTTACCCAGAAACCATTGCCGGTGTGTGGAGCTCTCCCCACACCTGCCCCCTGCCAAATCACGGCCTTTACCTGTGTGTTCCAGTGTTTTCCCTGCGACCCGTCCTGTGGGAGCACCTCGTGGGCCACCCCCGAGTTCACGCAGCGTTCCGTGGCGCCAATGGTGAAGATGACAAGGTCCAAGACGTTTCAGGCCTACCTGCCTTCATGCCACAGAACCTACAGCTGCATCCACTGCAGAGCCCACCTCGCCAATCACGACGAACTCATTTCCAAGGTATGCGTCGGAAATACCCGTTGCCGGCGAGGGGGCTTCTTGCCGTCCCGCCCTTCCAGAGGCATCTGATTGGCCGCTGGATGCTGGACGAAATCAGCCTTTAGCTTGATCTGACAGGGCTCTTCTGCGACGTTCCCATGTTGAACCGGTGGTGGGCTTCCCTTAACTGGAAGCGGGATTCTGGAATGCCTGGTTTCCTCCTTGGATGATAATGCCCATGGAAAAATATGCTTAGGCCAAGAAGCCGCGACAAGATGGCTACCCTTCCTCCAAGGAAGGGTGTACAAGGTTGTTCTCCCTCACTTTAATCCTCACTAGAGTCCTGTGAGGTAGGTGAGGCTGTAAGTGACTAGCTTGAGGTCGCTCAGCGATCTGATCTCTTCCCGCCGCCCTCCTAGTCTGAAACCTTAACCGCTATACCGCACTGAATCTCAGTTCCAGTTCCTGTACTAAAGTGCTAGTTTAGTTCACATCCTCAGTGTCCCTGCCTATTCAAATCACTTATCTCTGCTTCCATAACTTTCACAGAGAGCAGCAGCGACTATATTCACGTATTTTATTCACCTAGTCCTGATACCATTTTTATCCTGATGTTCCTCTGTTGGGGTTCCCTCTGCCCCCAGTTTCATCCTTGCAGCAACCCTGTGAGGTAGGTCAGGCTGAGATAAAAGCGATTGGCTCGCAGTGTGCCAAGGGAGGGGCCATTTTAGGGAACCTGTCTGGAGCCACCTGTTGGCTTTTGGGGAGTTGCTTTGGTTGCCCGGAGAGACTGCTCGTCAACAAGGGTGGGGGACTTTTTTCAGCCCAAGGGCCACGTTTCATTCTGGGCAACCTCTCAGGGGCCACATGCCAGTGGTGGGCAGGGCCTGAGGCAAAAGTGGGCGGAGCAAGAAATGTGGATTTTACCTTTGGTAAGGAACCTAGTTTCTGCACAGCTTTCTCTCCACTTTCTAGGTAGGCAAGAGACTTAGGCCACATTCACAGCATAAATTTAGTCCACTATTATTCCATTTTAAGCAGTCATGGCTTCCCCCAGAAAGAATCCTGGGAAATGTAGTTTGTGAAAGGTGCTGAGAGCAGTTGGGAGACCTTTATTCTCCTCACAGAGCTACA
Source organism: Rhineura floridana (assembly GCF_030035675.1). Lineage (NCBI taxonomy): Eukaryota > Metazoa > Chordata > Lepidosauria > Squamata > Rhineuridae > Rhineura > Rhineura floridana. The sequence goes on along the minus strand of NC_084500.1, from coordinate 16,423,883 downwards.
ATTTCCAGAGTTCTCAGGGAAGAAGGACTGACTGTTAAACAGCTCTGGGAATTGTCATTCTGTGAGGGGAAGAGGGGATCTCCTAAACACTCTCGGCACCCTTCACAACCTACCCTTCCCAGGATTCTTTGATGGGGAAACCACGACTGTTTAAAGTGGAATAACAGTGCACGAAAAGTGTGGCATGAATGTGGCCCTAATCAGAGTTCAAAGACATAATTTCAACCAGGCGAAAACACTCAAGGGGGGGGGGATATGAAATAGAGCTGGGGAAAGGTGTGGCTGAGGAGGGGGTGTGCCTCGGGGAGAGTCCCAAGGGCCAGATGGTGAGAGTCCCAAGGGCCAGATGGTGAGAGTCCCAAGGGCCAGATGGTGAGAGTCCCAAGGGCCAGATGGTGAGAGTCCCAAGGGCCAGATGGTGAGTTGTGGAGGGCCGCATTTGTCCTGCAGGCCCAACACTCCTCCATCCACCATGCAATATTTTGCCTTTTGCAGGCTCCCACCCCCTCCGCTTCCAAAAACTGATGCTGCAGACTTTTTGTTTGTTTCTTTGGCACGTAGGTGCGTTGTTTTCCAAAGGGGAAGGTAGGCCCTAATCAGCAGTTTCTATTTCAAGGAGGTAAACTGATTGCCAAACGACGCTTTTAAGCAGGCCCCTTAAATCCGTTCCGGGAAATGAGCATTTGGGAACTTTTTGAATGTTATTCTCTATGTTTTTGCCTGCTCATTGGGTGGTTTGGGTTGCGGGTTTTGTTCTGTTTTTGTTTTTTTGTCTCTGGCAGGTGCGAGGGTGAAAGTGCTTTGTTTCAGCTGCATTGTATCTTAATCTGTAAGAAGATCCACTTTGTGGCTTTCTTGTGTGGCCAAGAAAGTTCTTAGGAGTTCCGAAGGGAAAGCAGAGCGGCGGGCAGTCGCTGGAGGGTTTCCTTTTGTGGGTTCTTGGATCCATTTCTTTGCAGAAGCGTTTTAATGCTGTAAACGGGATCAGCAGGTCTAGAAGCAACAACTAAAGGGGTTTTTAGATGTTTCGGGACCAGCTTGGGCTCGAACCCAGAACCTCCCAGACTATGTGCAGAGTGCTGTGCCCCCTTCTTGTGGAACCCTCTCGCTGCTGCCAATACTGCAGATCTTTCCTCCACAGCTGTACGTAATGAGGTCTGGAAACTTGGGTTATCTCAAATGAAAAGTTAAGGGAGTTGGGTTACTGCACATGTGGTTGAGGCAGCTCGATTCTGGGCTAGGTACAGAGTCTTAAATCCCCTACCTGTGATCAATAATGTGGCTTCTTTTTTCCCCTTTTCCCCTTGTGCTTAGGACTGGCGCCAGGGGTCGGCATTGTCGGCCTTCTGCCTGGGGCCCACTGCTGCCGGTGGTGGCTGGTCCATTTGGGCGGATGGAGGACTGCCACGCCAACCTCGGTCTGCGCTGCTCTTGTCAGCCTCCTTATTTACAGCCAGTCCAGAGAGTGGCCCTGGCTGTCAACGACCTCCTCCCTAATCTCAGTCTTGCCCTTGTGGAAAGAGCCTGGCAGGGAGGAAGAGGACGGGGCCAAAAATTAGAATTGATTGGCTGTGCCTGCCATTAGCCCTGCTCTGCCTGTCACTGCCTCTGGCACCACCTCCTATTGGGCTTCCCGCCGCACCAGTTCCAGTGAGCCCCAAGCGCCGCTGCCTGCTACTCTCTAGTGCTGCCTGGTCCTCTTTGCTGCCTGTTGGCCTCTTCTCTGTCTCCGAGCGCGCAAGCAGTGGCAGGATTTGGGAAATGGAAATCGCATCCCCCCCGCCGCTCCCTGCTTTGGGGCCCAGAGGGAGAGGGCAAGCGAACAGGCAGCAGTGGCTTGGAAGGAAGGAAGAAGGCCTATAAGGGAGCGGGACAGAAGGTCCCGCAGAAGGCACTGGTTGCCCTTCTGAAAAGAACAAGATTGCCGGGCTGATGTCCCCGCCTCATTGACCCCAGCAAGCCAGCGATCTGCGCAAAGGGTGGCATGAGCGGCGCAGCAGGAAGGAAAGGGGATTCTTCTGAGCATGCAACCGAGGGCGCACAATTGCAGCGCAAACACTTTTTAAAAGATTTGGGGGCCAGCTGTTAGCTTTGGAGGCCCTAAACGGCGGGGTGGGGAATCATTTTCCACTTGAGGGCCACATTCTCTTCTAGGTAACCGCCTGAGGGCCACATGCTAGTGACGGGAAGAGCCAGAGGCAAAAAAGTGGGCGGAGCAATGAATGTGAATTTTACTTTAGGCTATTTTCTGCGTGTGCGCACACCCTCGCACACCCCTCTCTGTCCCCCACCTAGGCAAGCAAGATCAGAGTTTGAGGACACATTTCCAGCCAGACCAAAGCAACAACAACAGCAAATGCACGGAGGATGTGCAGAAAGGCCGGGGAGGATGGCATATTGCAGGTTTCTCAAATCCATCCATCCATATACACGCATACCATTGTAACAATAAGCAGAGCTTGGAAAAGTTACTTTTTTTTGAACTACAACTCCCATCAGCCCCAGCCAGCATGCTCATTGGATTGGGCTGATGGGAGTTGTAGTTCAACAAAGGAACTTTTCCAAGCTCTGACAATAAGCTGCTTTCTCTGCCTTGGATGCCTCAATCTGTCCCTCCTTTAAAAAAAAAAAAAGGAATAATCCAACAGCAATGCACTTAATTATGGAAATATGTAGAGAATGCTTTGCAGGGTCTCCCACACCTTCCTCTTTAATTCTCTTCGAATGGGCTTTCCCAGTCCAAGTACTCAGACAGCGCAAAATTCTTTCCCACTGGCTTGCAGATTTTTGTAGGGCTTTCAGCCACAGCCCTCTTGGTAATTCTTTTGTCTGCACTGTTCTCCCTTTTAAAAATCCTTCCTGGGTAAGGGGCATCTGCGAAGCAAACAAAAACAGGACAGTGAAGCCCAAAGCTGGGTGGTTTAACCTGAGATGGCTCGCAGATGAGGGCGCCCGGTGGATCTCTGCGTGCTCCACGGCTCCAGCCTCAGAGCACCTTCTAGCTGGACTCCTTGGGGATGGGGTGGGCAAATAATTCCAATGGACTCGTTCAATCCCTTCTGTTACTGATATGCAGAACTACCCACCCCCAGAGGGGGTGGCTGTCCTGGAGTTCAGAGGAGGAGTCTCTCCCAATCCTTCCTGGACATCCCAAGGACTGGAGCCATGTCCTTCTGCATGCAAACGGAATGCTTTACCACGTAACTATGGCCCTTCCCATAGCCTTCCACTGTTGGAGGCATTAGTACTCTGAATGCCAGTTACTGAGAATCACAAGAGGGGAGAGTTCAGTTGCATCCAGGTCCTGCTTTCAGGCTTCTCGTAGGTATCTGGTTGGCCAATGTGAGAACAAGATGCTGGCTTAGATCGGCCTGATCTTGCAGGCTCTTTTATGTTCTTATCGACAGGCTAAACTTACTTAGCTCCTTCAGCCTTTCCCACAGGGCTTGGTCTCCAAACCCTTCGCCATATTTTCCCTTGTCCCCCCAGGTGCATTCCAGTTTGTTGATTATCTTTCTTTAAAACCTGTTGTGGCTAGTATTGACCAGAGTACTCTAGGTAAGTACTGACCTGGCCGAAGCAGAATAGACTGCGGCCATTACTTCTCATTATTTGAAAACACTCCTTTTCTATTGACGCGGGCTAGAATTGCATCAGCCCTTTTAGCTGCTGCATCACGCGTATGACTCATTTTTAACTCGAGCCCCTCTTCCTTTAATTTTTGGATCAATGTTTTGGATATCAACCAAGTCAACAGACATCCCATTGATTAGTCATAAATGTCAGGACCATAAATCTTGGTGTTTTTCTATTACACTTGCCAAAGTAATTTTACTAGCTTAATTTTCCCCCCAGTAGTAAATCTATACAATTGAGCTCTTCATTTGTTTTTCCCTACTGCCATTCTCGATGGAATGAATCTCCATTCTGCCCTTCTCCCCCCCCCTCAAAAGTAGGATTGGTTTGCTTAGTTTTGTTTGACTGTTTTTCTTTGTGTACGTGTGAGAGAGAGTGAGAGTCCTCTAAGGGTAGCATTATATATAAAGAATTGGCATTTATATAGAACACTGAGTGTTTAGTGCTCTTTGAGTACATTAACTCGGCAATCTTCACAATAAATAAGTAAAAAAAAAAGACAGTATTATCTCCGCTTTCCAGATGGGTAACTGAGAGTTTCCTTTGAGCGAGAGCTGTGGGCACCACTACTTCTGGTCCCTTCTACTCCCCCTCAAATCAGCGTGTCCCCTCAACGCACAGAAAAATAAAGTGTGTGTCTGTGTGCACACATGCTTTGCTTTCCCAAGCAATCTGGATAAAAGTCGGATCCCGTAGATTCAATAGGAGCCTTGAAAAACATATTGAGATGAAAGAGGAATTAGAAAAGAGTGTTGTTCTTTCAGCTTCCTCCTTCAGCTCTATGTACTTCTCAAGGGAGGAAGAGGTAACCAACCTGGCCATCTCATGACCAGAGCTTGGAAAAGTTACTTTTTTTGAACTACAACTCCCATCAGCCCCTGCCAGCATGGCCACTGGATTGGGCTGATGGGAGTTGTAGTTCAAAAAAGTAACTTTTCCAAGCTCTGCTCATGACCGAGGGGTGGCGAGTGTGGAGGGGGAAGCTCAACTTGGAATCACCCAATGAGACTGATAGGGAAGATTTTCAGGACAAACAAAAAGAAGGACCTCTTCACACCACACACAGTTGACTTATGGAACTCATTGCCACAAGGTGCGGTGGAGGGATTGCATTTAAATGATAGCAAAGGGTCCTGCTCACCTCCAGGATCTGCACAGAGAACCCAGGAAGCGGCCTTATACTGATTCAGGCCCTTGGCTCATCTGGCTCAGTGTTGTCCACACTGACTGGCAATGGCTGTCTGGGGTTTCAGCCAAGGGGCCTCTCCCAGCGCTACTGGAGATGTTGGGGACTGAAGCTGGGAATTTCTGCATGCAAAGCAGATGCCCTGCCACCAAGCTTACAGCCCTTTGCCATAAAACAAAACAAAATAAAGATTCCAGCCCTCATTGTTCTGAATTGAAGGCTGGTTTAAGTAGGAACGTAGAGCGCTGCTTTATACAAAATCAGACCCTGCCTGCATCTAGCTCAGTATTGTCTACACTGACTGGCAGTGGCTCTCCAGGGTTTCAGGCAGGGGTCTCTCCCAGCCCTACCTGGAGATGCTGCCGAGGATTGAACCCGGGACCTTTGGAATGCAAAGCAGATGCTCTGCTACTGAGCTACAGCCCTTTCCTCTTGTTTCCTATAACTAATTTAAACTCCATTCTCTCCCTCCACCCGTTCTCTTAAAAGGTTGCAAAATCCAGAAGTGTATTGTGGCCTGTTTCTGTGGAGGTTGCGAGGGAGGAGGTGATTTTTAACTTTTTTTTTTTAAGCGTCTGATAGGGATTCTGAACTGGTGGGCTGGTAAAGCAGGGAATAGGAACCACAAACGCTGATTAAAAATAGATCTGAATCATTCTGTCTGACCTGAGAGGGATCAACAGCTTCGGGTTTGACCTTTCTGATCTGAAATCTGCTAAATGTTTCTATGGTGATTTGGTCCCTCTCTGGGGCTAAATCAAACATTTTTTTTAAGCCAGATGAAAACCCTGCAGAGTGTGTGTGAGAGAGAGAGAAAAAGAAGAGTTGCAAAATGAATTATTCAAGCAGTCTCTTGGCTATGTTTCTGGCACAGAGACCTGAGCAAGGCCTGTGTTATGGAGCCATGAAATCAGGTGGATTTGAAAACTGGGGTCAGGAGGCAGCAAATTAATTTACACCCGTCTTGTGCACCCAGATGTCTAAACACTTCCTGTTTAGTGCGAGTTAGCTGGTCCCACAGTTGAGAGAATGAGCTAAGTCTCTAGTTTAAAGCTTCACCTCAATCACAGGTGATCTCAAGGCAAAACATGGTCTTTCTGCTTTGGACCACCATACTGGGAATATTGGGAATGGTGCTTGGTCTCCTATGGCGAGTCAGGTTTCCCCCCCAGGCAATCAGGTAATCAGTGATGATGTTGTTCTTATGTGCCTTCAAGTCGATTACCACTTATGGCGACCCTATGAATCAGTGGTCTCCAAGAGCATCTGTCGTAAACCACCCTGTTCAGATCTTGTAAGTTCAGGTCTGTGGCTTCCTTTCTGGAATCAATCCATCTCTTGTTTGGCCTTCCTCTTTTTCTACTCCCTTCTGTTTTTCCCAGCGTTATTATCTTTTCTAATGAATCATGTCTTCTCATGATGTGTCCAAAGCAGGATAACCTCCGTTTCATCATTTTAGCTTCTAGTGATAGTTCTGATTTAATTTGTTCTAACACCCAATTATTTTTCTTTTTCACAGTCCATGGTATGCGCAAAGCTCTCCTCCAACACCACATTTCAAATGAGTTGATTTTTCCCTGATCTGCTTTTTTCACTGTCCAACTTTCACATTCATACATAGAGATCGGGAATACCATGGTCTGAATGATCCTGACTTTCGTGTTGAGTGATACATCTTTGCATTTGAGGACCTTTTCTAGTTCTCTCATAGCTGCCCTCCCCAGTCCTAGCCTTCTTCTGATTTCTTGACTTGATCAGTGATGATGATAATGATTAAATCTGGGGACAGTTGGTACCTTTGAGCCCTTGATGATGAAACCTAATTTTGTATAGTACAGGGATGGGTAACCTGTAGCCCTCCAGATGTTGGTGGACTCTAGCTCCCATCATTCCTGACCACTGGCTGTGCCGACTGGAGCTGAAAAGAATCAAGCAGCGTTTGGAGAGTGCCAGCTTGCCAGCTTAATAGTAATATATACCACAAATTGCCATCAGCTTTGAACATTGCAAGCCTGGACTAATAATCTGGTCGATCTTCCACTAGACATTGAAGAAAGTGATTGCTCTGTTGGAAGCACAGGGTGGTTGCCATGCATTTAGTAGCGGAGGAAATATTCTCCTCTCTTCAGATGGAAACTCAGAAACCAATCCTTCTAGCTTCTTTGAGCTGCGTTGTGTGTGGGGGATTTTTATTATTTTTATGACCAGTTTTCCCCCCCCCCAAAGTCTGGCTGTCTATGTCCTGTGCTTAACATACTTCACAAAGGGTGTGTGGCCCTTTGAAACCTTTGCATGACATGGAAACTTTACTTGCCACAACTTTAATACAAACCAAATGCCTCTTTGCAAATATGCAGAGGTCGGAGGGGAGGGGAGGGTTCTGCTCTTGCAAAAATCAGATGGGAAGGTATTTAAACTGAGGCTAGTTGGGTTGTGGTTGTGGGCGGGCCATTTGATGTGATTGGTCCTCTGATGGCTGGCTCAAAAGGTATCTGGCACCTGTGAGGAGGGTTGAGTCCAGAGGAGAGCTGGTTGCCAGTGTCACTTGAGGACAGAATTTGCAGGAAACCAGGCCAGTCTCATTCTTCCCAACTTCCTTTTTAGGTGACTGGAGAAGGGGAGGGGCCTTGGGGGTCGGAGGTCTGGGATTTGTTATGTCAACATGGGCAACTGTTCTCAAAAAAAGGACCCTGGGATCAGGAGTTCTGGGATTTGTCATGTCAATTAGGTGTGATTCAAGGTCTGGAAATGTTGCAAGTCAATTCTTTCTTTTTTTAATTTCTAAAAGCAACTGCCTGATGCAAATAAAGCACTTTTTTCTCTCTTAAAATGAGAAATGGAGGCCCCCTCTTCTCTCCTTCTCACACCCTGCAGAGATCTCTTGCCTCCCCTGTTCACATCTCCTCCTGATGCTTTGCAGACGTTGCCTTGCACAGCCGTTTCTGTCTGTGTGTGGGGGTTTTTCTTCCCCCTGAACTGCTCCGCAGGGCAGCAAGGTCCAGCATTTGCTGACATCCACCACTGCCACCCGTACCAGGCAGTAGGGGTATTTTTTATTTTTTATTTTGGCTTTGCGGAGAGCACCCATGAGGATCGGAGGCAAAGTGAAGCGGATTCATCGTCACCAGAGTCCGCTGGGTTTTAAAGGGGCAATATGGAGAGTGTGCTGTGCTCAAGGGTGCCCCCAGCCCTGACATCTTTGAGTTACAACAGATTGCTGCCAAAACTTTATTAGGGGACTGATGGTTTGTTTGTTGCCAGGGAGTGACTTTCAGCATTACCAACTCCCCCACCCATTTTTTGTGTTTGCCTTACAGTCTTTCCAAGGAAGCCAAGGGCGAGCCTATCTCTTCAATTCAGTGTGAGTGTCTTGCTTTTTATCCATTGTCTGTCATCACGAAACAAGGACGGCGAACCTGCAACCCTCCACATGTTGCTGGACTCCAACGCCCATCATCCCCTGACCATTGGTCATGCTGGCTGAGGCTGATGGGAATTGGGAGTTCAGCAACATCTGCAGGGCCACAGGTTCCGCCTCCCCCCCAGCTCCATCCCTGTCATAAAACATCATGGTAGCTTTTCAGAGTATCCATTTCTATTTTCTCCCACACAGTCCGGTGTCAAAGTTAGCCAGCTGTACTGAGGTGGGTTTTAAAAGGGGATTAGACCACTCCTCTTCTACAAATTGGCCGAATAGAACCTCCAGCTTCAGGGGCAGTTTACCTTGGAAAAAAACCCAATTTCCTGAGAGAGAAGCAATAAAGAAGTGCAGTGTCCTTCATGCCCTGGTTGTGTGCATCTGGTTGGCCAGCTGTGGACAGCGTAGTGGTGGACTAGTTGAAACTCTAGTCGGGCCAGAAAGACGTTTCTGAAACCTGGATCAATTCTGCAATTTTAAACGGGTGCATACTTTTGGCTAGTCAAGAGGAGAGACAAAGACCTGTGTAGGACTCTGAAGCTTTCCCCCATCCCACAAGTGGACATTGTGCTCAGCTGTCCTTCCCACACCTTGACAATTCACCAGGCTTTATCAACACCTGTTCACCTTAAGCCCATCTTTGCGATCTTATGGACTAGAAACTTCCCAGAGTGATTTCACAATCGGTCTCTTTTCTCAGAGCATTCTGGGAACTGTAGCTCTGAGGGAGAATAGGAGTCTCCTAACAGCTCTCAGCACCCTTCACAAACTACAGTTCCCAGGATTCTTTGGGGGGAAGTCATGACTGTTTAGATTGGTATGATACTGCTTTAAATGTTTGGTGTGGATGTGGCGTCAGCTGCTCCAGGGAAATTGACATGGGAAGGGGCTCTTAGAATTAAGACGTCTTGTGTCCCCCCCCCCCATTTGTTTGCAGAGTTAATGTGGGCTGCGGTCCTGCAGAAGAACGGGTGTTGCTAACGGGACTGCATGCGGTCGCCGACATTTACTGTGAAAACTGCAAAACTACGCTGGGCTGGAAATATGTGAGTATCCTTGCCTCTGTGTGTGGAGGGGTGGCGGTGGTTGGTGTGTTCTTTCATCTTAACTCTATAGAGTCCTTCTATCGTGGCATCTTCGTGCACAGGGATTGTTTCCATTTAATTAACTCACATTTTTGCCCCCAAGTGCCTCAAAGCGTCATACACAGTGTAACTAAAAATGACAAAGACATTGAAATCAGATCCGAAAACAGCAACAAAGCAAAGACTAAAATACTCAACCAACACCCCTCTTAAAGGGTGAGCACAAAGGCTGCCCTCCCAGCCATTCCCTTCCAGTCTGGAAGCTACCAGAGCAGGGAGTATTAAGGGCCAAGCCATCTCTGTCTAAAAGGGGCTAGAGCTGGAGTTGGAAATGGGCACTCCTAGCCACAGAGACCGCCTGATCCTCCAGCCAGGGTTTGACGCTGCATGTGCTTTACCACTGAGCTATGATTCCCTCCTCGCTTTATAGTACCGGTTTTGACCTAGAAAGCCTTATGTTTGGCATTGCCCCTCCTCATGTGAGCCCACCTGGACTCTGCATTTGCCATCTGAGGCCCTTCTTCGTGTGCACCCCAAGCGAAGTGTGGAGGGCAGCAACACAAGAACGGGGCCTTCTCAGTGATGGCTCCCGGACTGCGGAATGCTTGTCTCAGGGAGCATGCCTGGCACCATCATCCTCAACTTTTAAGCAGAAGATGAAAACCTTATTTATCCAGGCTTTTGGTTCTTACCTCGGATCGTGTGCTATGATTATAATTACTTACTTATTATTTGATTTATATCCTGCCCTTCCTCCCAGAAGGAGCCCAGGGCAGCAAACAAAAACACTAAAAGCACTTTAAAACATCTTTTTTTAAAAAAAAAGACTTTAAAACATATTAAAACAAAACTTCTTTAAAAACATCTTTAAAAAGCAACAACTTTAGAAACATTTTAACAAGCAATTCCAGCACGCTGCGTGAAGTCCTTTCCAATTCCACTATTCTGTGATTCTTCTGTCTTGTCCTAAACCTTCCAACATTCAACTTCATTGGATGTCCACAAGTTCTAGTTTAACGAGAGAAAGACAAACTTTTCTCTGCCCCTTTTTCTATGCCATGCATCATTTTATACACTTATATAGTATCTCCCCTGATTCTCCTTATCTCTAAACTAAAAAGGCCCAAATGATGCACTCTGTCCTCGTGGGGGATTTGCTCCATCCCCTTGATCATTTTGGTTGAACCTTTTTCCAACTCCACAACATCCTAAAATATTGTGAAGTGAGGGCATTTTCTCCCCGCTCCTTTCTGGTTTTATTTTTACGCCCTCTTTTGTTTTCAAGGAACATGCGTTTGAAAGCAGTCAAAAATATAAAGAAGGCAAGTACATCATTGAATTAGCTCACATGATCAAAGATAATGGCTGGGATTGAATGGCGAGGAGACCGTATGCCTGCAAGCCGAAAGAGAGAGAGAGAGAGTCGTCATGCAACCGAACATTTTATCTCTTAAAATAATAATATCTATGAGCGAGTGACTGACAGCCGCTTGGCTCCATGCATTTGGGGGCTGTTGTCATTGTGATCGTGTTGAGATGCTTCCTCGCACCCTCCTTTTCGCCATCCTGATCGACTTCCGTCTCTATGCTTTTGGTATCTGTTTGTAAGTCAAACTTCTGGTCAACTTCCCACCCCCTCCTCTTGTTTGCCCTCTGTGTTCTGGCATTGGATTGGGCTCAGTGCAAGCTGGTGGGGTTTTGGGGTGTTGTTTTTCATCCAAGGGTCCTGGCACATGGGAAGGAGCGCTGTCAGATATCAGGTGGGAGTTGCATAAGGCCTTCCCCCTCCCCCCGCTTGGCCTTTAAAAAAAAAAATCCTGATCAACAATGGCTTGAAACTTGAGGACCACAAAATATATATATATATATATATATATACACCTCATGGCTGTTACCCTCTCAGCATCTCAAAGACTGTCACCCAAAAGTCGTTGCTAGACACATCCCTGGACTGGTGCGTCTGTTCTTATTTTGGTTTGTCTGGAAGAGGTCACTTCGGACGTTTGTTTCTTGTACTAACCTTCGATTGAGAGGGAAGGTTTCAGAGTCCTTGGGGCTGAGCTCTCTTTCCTGCTCTTCTCCCCCCAACCCTATCTCTTGTTTCCTAGTGAATGGATCCACCCCAAATGCTGCAGTGGTGATCTTGGGACCTAAAGTTCTTAGCCGTGTTTTCCCCCGCGAGGGGCCTGGTGCGCGAAGTGGAGCCAGGCACTGCATCAAAAGCAAATTGGGGGTGTGGGGGAATACTTTTGAAGGGCGCAGATGGAGGCAAGAGGTGGTCCGTATCCTTACAGAGCTGCTGGCAACTTGCAGCCTCCTGACTACTCCGGGGTGGGGGGGTCTGACCCGTCCCGCTAGGGTGAAGGAAAGTGAACCTAGATCAGTCGTGCAAATTATAAGTTTGGCCATCTGCGCTCATTTTTTTTAAAGAGTCTTCTATAACAGCACAGTGGGGGGGGGAGTGTCTCTGCAGGTGACAAATAATTTGGCCACGTTTTTACACTTGGGGACCGTGTTTTGAGCGTGGGCAAGACTGGCAGCTTGGCTCTGTCCAGCTGTTGAGGCAAAGGACTGTTTATGGCCTTGTGATGGGGAAACCTGTGGCCCTCCAGATGTCGTTGGACTCCACCATGGGGGATGGTGGGAGTTGTAGTCCCAACAATATCTGGAGGGCCAACATTCTACCCTCCCTAATCCCCTGCTCTGAGAAAGTAGCCTTCCCTGCTGCATGCGAGAGATGGAGGAATGTCTCTATTTTTAGAAGAGGCATCCCCTCCTGAGAGAGGAGAATGCCTCTTAGAGCAGCCGCAGGGGTCCTGGGGGTCCCCAGGTGGTGTTGGACTCCCAACGCCCATCAGCCCCAGCCCACATGGCCAGTGATCATGGATGATGGATGTTGGAGTCCAGCAACATCTGCAGTCCTGAGGTTGACGAATGCTAGGGGTCTACATGCACCTTTCATCGCTGGCCTAGCTATTCAGCTACTCCTAGGAGAGGGGGGGAGAAAGTCAGCTCAGTGTAAGAGTTCACAAGCGTTGGCAGGTTTTGTTAGCTGGCCAAAATCACCCTTTCCAAGGAAATGGTGGTGGTGGATCTTAACTCCTGACATTGCGCTCGCTTTCAGCGCCAGTCTGAAAGCCACTAGGCCTCAGTTTTCACAGTACAAGGCCGGAGAGATTAAAAGAAATGGCTGTAGCCCTCGATCTGGCTAAAAATGTTGTTAAGATTTGCAGGCGCAAGGGAAGTATTACTAATTAGTGCTCTAGGTGGACAAAAGGGGCAGAGTTATGCACTGGGAGGGGGTTAGCCCCCTTCTTCTGAATCTCTCTTGTTTGCTTCCAGATCTCCATCTATTCAAATGGAGAGAGGGAACCACCGAGGAGGCTTTGAGGGGTGGGTTTTGAGAGTCGCGGGTGGTTCATAGCCCCCACCCAACCCAACCCCTTCTTTGCATTTCAATGCATGGCTGATCAAGGACACTGTGAATTTGTGTTCCGTCACAGAGCAGCCGGTGTTTGACAAGTAACATAAGCTTGTTTTTAACTGAATTAATTTGTACCCATCTAAATGAATCCTTTTCCGTCTTTTTTTTAAAAAAAACACTCTTTTTTTCTTCATTTGTTTATTAGCTTTATTTCTGGAAATCATGTTGGTTAATCTGCTCTGCAAAACCTGTCGCAATCTGGTGGCAGGAAAGAGATCTATATCCCACGTCTTGTCAGGGCAGGAGCTGGAAGGGGCGCCTGCTTTTAATGCCCGCGTCCCGTGCTGCCGTTTGGAGCTGTTTGTTCGGTTCCAATGGTTTTTGTGGCCTACATTTGGGATTTCTCTTCCTGTGTGGGAGATACTAACTCAGGTTAGCAGCAACAACAGGCCAAGTGCAAAATTCTCAGTTAAGGGGAGGTTAGTAAGCAAATAGAAAACAGCAAAAAAAGTTTTTTGTTTTCTAAAAATAAACCTCCACTTGCTCACTAAAGTCATTAGTTTACCAATTAATTGGCTTTAATGGTGCAAGATCAGTGCCTCCATAATTGTTGCTTGTACTAAAATGCTTTACAGGCCTTGTTCGATTCTGTAAGAGCGAATGGGGCACTGCGCTACCAACCTCAACTAGCCCTCCATCTTCCCACACTGGTTGCCAGTGTCTTCCTCTTCTTTAGGCATTAGGGTTGCTCTTGTAGAAGTCCCCAGGAAGGACGAAAGTAGAACTAGCCTTTACTTACTGTTTGATCTCCCTGCCTTTCCTCCCCAGTGTGCACCAGCCACCTTCCCCCAACGAGGTAGGCCCCCGTTCCCATTTTCCAGTCCAGACCTGAGGCTGTGTTCAACCAATGACTCCATGATTGAAAGGGTTGATTCAGGAATCCTGTTATTACCATGAGTAGCAGGCGCAAGAAGCATGCTTGCTACGGTCAACCTCCATGGTTTCTTTCCATTTTGGGGGCATCGATTTCTCCACGGGGGTGACATTCCTGAGTTGTCACACTTGCACATTAAAATGTCCCCATCCTCTGGGTGTGTGCTGTGCTATTCCTCCTAATAGTGCAATACCTAGCTTGGATCTGAGAAGCCCAGTCTCCAAAACTCACGTCCATTCTGTCCACTGTCACCAGTGTCCATTGTATATCTGGCAATACATCCCATAATTAGGTATGGCTGCAATCCATATTTTAGTCATTTGATTCTTGAACCATCCTTTAGGCAATTCCTTCAGAGACAATGTCTATTTTCTTGTGCTGCTAAAACTAACCTCAAGTGCTTCTTAACAACGTTAGGTTTTGCTGCTAACTCACCCATGACTTGCTGTTAGAATACACACTCGTTCTTGATATAAGGAAAGCGACCAAAGTTGTCCTGACCTAGGGATGGTGAACCTGTGGCTCTCCAGATATTGCTGGACTACAGCTCCCATCATCACTGGCCACACGGGCTGCTGGGAGTCAGAGTCCATCAGCATCTGGATGGCCACAAGGCCCCTTGCCTGACTCGGGCCTCAACTGCACTTTATATTTAAAGCAGTGTTATACCACTATAAACAGTCATGGCTTCCCCCTCCAAGAATCTTGGGAAGTGTAGTTTGTGCAGGGTGCTGAGAGTTGTTAGGAGAACCCTATTCCCTTCACAGAGCTGCAATTTCCAGAGTTCCCTGGGAAGAGGGATTGAATTGTAGCTCCGTGAGGAGAACGGGGTCTCCGTAACAACTCTCAGCACCCTTCACAAACTACAGTTCCAAGGATTCATTGTGTGTGTGTGTGGGGCGGGGGAACCACAACCATTTAAAATGGTACAACACTGCTTTAAATGTATAGTGAGGAGTGGCCTGTGTTTGTATGTTTAAAAAATACTGCATTCTAAAGCAATGACTTTTGGAAATGTGAGCTCTGTCTTTACAGCACAACCAAAGAACTTGGCCATTTTTCGTCCCCAACTCAGTTGAAAGGTGCCGTCACTTCCCGATGAGTACCAGGCTGCTGGGGTTAGCCTTTGTCTCCTGGATTGGAGGTACAACAGGTAGAGTAAAAGTGAGCATTGCGTTGCAGGGGTTGAAGTTCTCTCCTAATCCTGAGGACTAGAACTAATGCCGTTTTGCTAAATCTTACACATTCTAGATGGAAATGCCGTCCATATCTCCCAGTGAGCAACCCTTGGCTGATAGAAAGGTTGGGTATTTAATTACAGCCCTCTGCCTCCCATAATTTGGTAGGGTTATATCACTCTCCCCATTCCCCCCCCCTCTATTTGGGGGAACTGTGTGGGTTCCTGATTCATATATAAAATAAGATTCTGATGATGATACATACATACCATACAAAGCAGTATCTTGTGATGTATATACTTTTGATGTAAATGATAATTTATTTTAAAAAATAACATACCTGGTGCTTACTACCCACCCCCAGGTCAGACCCCCGAAAACACTTGTGTGTGTTACAGTTTTGAATTGTTAAGATCCTTTTTTCGCTATCTCTTGCAAGCTGTTCTTCAAAGGGAAATAATACCGCTATTTAGATTACTGTTAGGCCTGTTTATTTGCAAGGAGTTAGGCTCAAATCAAGCAAGGAGTTGGCCTTAAGCAGGGCAGGAAAAATAAAGCAAGCAAGTTCTACAGCTAGTGACAATTCCCATTGGACCTTGTATGGAGGCAAGGTTTCATTTTTAAGTTTGTTAATAACTTCAGGGACACGAGCTAATTCGCATTCTTGAAGGTAGAGACAGATGTTGAAATATTTCCTTGCTTTGGGACTTCCATTAGAGTGCCCAGAGACTGCTAACTGTGCTGCTAACCTGCATGGTGCTATTGCAAAGCTTGTGTCATTTGTCTTTTTAAAGTCGCTATCTCTTGGAGTCTGCTCCTCAAGTTTCTAGCCCTTACAGATCCAGAGAGAAGCTTGGAAAACACGCCTGTATGATACAATGGACAGGGTGTGTAGGATTGAATCAGGGGAACATTAGCCAGCATGGCCAGTGGTATGGCAGATCATGGGAACTGTAGTCCAACAACCTCTAGGGGGCCCACAGATGTTCCCCCAGCCTGGCCACTGGCAGAACAGCCCCCCCGGTGAAATTGTGCTCCTTCCACTTGCCCCAGAGAAGCCCATCTCTTGCGTGTCTCTGCATGAGTCCCTGTTCAGTGTGTGCCTCCTGACTGGAAAAGAGGTGCATCAGGTAGCCTTTTAGTTAGACTCACAGGGTCCTTTTTAATTATTTAATTTCTTGCAGCACACTGGCCTTTCCCTCTTGACAGGTAAAGACAGGTCCTGATGCACAATGTGGAAATCATTTATTTGCAGGGCTTGCAAAACTGTCAATGATTTATGTTATTGTTATATGCCGGGGGTGGGGGGAGATGGACAGGGAGAGAGTAGGAAAGAAGTCAGCATTTACATTTTCTGCCTTGGGTGCCACCAAATGTATTGGGTCACTTCGGTCTGCATCTGCACATGGAGGCTTCCTCTGAGCTAGACCAAAGAATCGATTTCAGAGCTCCTTCGTGGCCTCGAGGTTGCTTTAGCACTACTCACAGGTGGGTGTCCTCCAGCCACACAGATGAATCTCTTGATTCCGTGATTTCCGTAAGTCTCTGTGTTACCAGGGTGGCTGTGTGCAGCAGCCTAATTCAGTAAGGCTAATAATTTGAGGCAAACAAGTTGGCAACATAAGAGTGTCACTTTTTCATCTCTATTGGCACAAGCTTCTTCTGTTTGTATCATCATAAGCGGGTCTGAATGTGCATGAGAGCCTCCAGTTTTAGGCTTTCGGGGTGAGGGGCAGGAGATTCTGACAGGTGAAAAGGCACAGGATCAGGACCAGGAATAAAAGATGGCAACCTCCGATTCTATCCAGCCAGGCTCTTCAAATTGCAGAGCTTTTGTAGTTCTAGATTCTGGTGAAGAGTTTACATCTCCGGCAATGATGGCCTCAGTCTGTTGTCTGCTTCCTGCCTGCTTCCTTTCCTTAGATTTTTCCGTAAATCTCCAAGTGGACCAACAGCACAAATTATTGGAAATCTGTTGTTCTTTATGGTTGCATAATTCCCCCCCCCCACGTGTGTTAGAGTTTTTCCCCAAACGAAGATAATTATGTATTAAACCTACATTTCATTGTAT
This sequence comes from Rhineura floridana, assembly GCF_030035675.1. NCBI lineage: Eukaryota > Metazoa > Chordata > Lepidosauria > Squamata > Rhineuridae > Rhineura > Rhineura floridana. The sequence goes on along the minus strand of NC_084500.1, from coordinate 16,406,951 downwards.
CATTTCACTGGTGAGGAAGGATTGCATTCCCCTCTCCCCTCTGAGCCATTCTCTGTGAAAGAAATGGATGGATAAGTGAAGAAATGCTTTACTTTGCCTACTGAAACATTTTGGAATAATTGTGTGTTGCTTTTCAGGAATATATATATATATAATTTAAGAGAAAGAAAGCAGAGAGCTGGAAAGCTGTTGAAGAAACAGAAAACAAATGGTTTTTAACTTTAAATAAAACTGCACACGGAAAGAGTGAGTAAAATAGCATTATGGGTAAGGTACAATGGGCACCTTAATGCTTTCTTTAAACGAAGCGACAATATTTCCAATACCAGCCTGTCGTGTGGATGCCCTTGTGTTTACAAACTGCGTATAATTATTTCTTGGGTTTATGTTGTTTGTATGTTATTTGTGGGTTTTTTTTCATATTCTTCAGGTTTTGCTTCAGTAATAAACGTGTAATTGTTTGAGGTTTTATTTCTGGATTTTTGTCTTTGCCCTCGTCGAAATGTGTTTGTATATTGTACATAGTACTTCAGTATTAGAAGGAAGCATTGTTTGTCCTGTTTACGATATGTGTTGGTGCTCATTTGAAAGAAAAAATAAAAGTTTTCCAATATTAAAAAGCCACAGCTCTGTGGGAGTGGTAATTATTCACACTCACCCTCCCCTAGTCTTTATTACTAAAAACACAGCATCTGAATGTAATCCAATGCAATGTATCAAAAATCCAAAGGAAGCAATAAAATAGATTCCCAGAGGGTATACCCAAAATTATTATTATGTCAACAGCCGCTTGATATGTAGACATGTGTCTACATATCCTTTGTGTATCCTTTGGCCCTCTGGACACTGCTGAACTACAACTCCCATCAACCCTGGCAAGCATGGCCAGCAGCCAGGGATGATGGAAATTGTAGTTCAGCAAAATCTGGAGCGGCAAAGCTAGAGTTCCCTGGGAAGAGGGATTGATTGTTAAACCACTCAGAAATGTGGCTCTGTGGGGGAAATGGAGGCCTCCTAACAACTCTCAGTGCCCTTAACAAATTACAGTTCCCAGAATCCTTTGGGATAAACCAGGACTGTTTAAATGTCTGGTGCTGATGGGGCCCCAGGCCTGGTTTGAAGAGACCAATAGCTGCACTCCAAAGGCCAGATAAGTTAGCCTCCTCCCCACTACACAAACACACATTTTTATTTTTGGCCCACAGAGGATCTTCATTCTCAGTCATCTGCTCTATAGCTTTTGTGTTTCCATGACTGCAGGAAAAAGAGAAGCCTCCTTGGGAGCGCTTGGCCTCCGCACTGTTTCCATGGTGATGGAAGATAACTTGCCACTGGGGCTTCACCTGGTCTAGACTCTCCAAAAAATGTGAACATATCGGAGAGAGAAACTAAGCACCCCGATGGTGATGAGAACTGATCAAAAGGAGAAAAAAAGCTGTGTGCGTGAGAAGGAGGGGGATTTGAATCTGGGTCTTTCCTAATCCTAGCCAAAAACTAACTGCTACCTCGGCTTCTAAATGTGTTCTTCCAGGCTACATAGCCCAGTCATAGAGCATCTGCTTTGCATGCAGACGGTCCTGGGTTCAATCCATGGCATCTCTAAGTAGGGCTTGGCATGTCCCCTGTCTGGAACCCTGCTGCCGGTCAGTGTAGACAATACTGAGCTAGGTGGACCACTGGTCTGACTCTGTATAAGGCAGCTTTCTATGTTTCTAATTAAATCAGCCCTTAATTCTGAACCCTGAGGATTGGCATCATGCTTTATTTTCAGCTCAGTAGCACAGCATCTGGTTGGCATGCTGACAGTCCTAGGTTCAGGGCGCAGCATCTCCAGACAGGGCCGGCAGAGACCCCTTGGCTGATATCCCGAAGAGCCACTGCCAGTCAGTGTAGACAGTACTGAGGTAGGTGGAAAATTGTCTGTCTTGGTTTAAGGCAAAAAATAGATACCCTTGTGTTGGGGGTTTATGGGCCGATGGACTGTGAGGGTGTGTTGTGATTGGGGAACAGACGTGTGTGTAAAACGTCCGTCCTGTATAAGAATCTCCTTTTTCGTGGACATCTCGGGACACAAACCCGGCGTAAGAGCCTCAGTGCCTGCATGGAATGGCGAGCAAGGGTTCACTTCTGTTCCTCTTGTCACAGAACATCCAAGGCTGCTGACCAGGCCAATAAAGGGTTGAAGTGGATTAATCGTGTATCGTTCCGCATATGAAACTGCTTTATACCGAATCAGACCATTGGTCTGTCTTGCCCTCACCCAGCCTTTACTTTGACCGGTAGCTGCTCTCCGGGATATCTATCAGAAGTTGTCGCTCCCCTGCTGTTTTAGAGATGAGGGAGAAAGTTGCTTTAAAGGCAAAACTACCTTATCCGCACTTATACAGCACTGTGGATGGTGTAGATTTTCAGAAGAGTTTCTAATGTGCCTTGAAACTCGGGAGCGTGTACTAACACTCCAAGGGCTATTTCTGCTTGAGATCTTTTCGAGATGTAGGCTTCAGGGTATAAATAGCACACTGGGCTATTTTTTTCTCAGGATAAGGCACTGCTCGACGACATGCCTTGCAGAGAGCAGCTGCAACAGAGAGGTCGCTTAGAGGGCATTGTGTCCCGCGGTTCACAGACCAAGTGCCAAAAACAATCTCTTAAGGAAACTGGGGAAGGTTTACCAGTATTTATTTGCAAGCATTATAGGTGGGGCTGCCTGCTCCCTTTGCCCCCCCCCAATCATTCTAAATTTGGCACCAAGGTGGCTTGAATTCTGTGTTTGCAAACATGTCTACACCATACATTTTAAACTGATTTCCAAGTCGGTTTAACTGTCAAGGGGAAAGGCTGCAGCCAGGGTGGAGCCAGGGTAGGCTGGTTCATTAGCGCAAATGGGGTGTTGCCACACCAACCTCAATCTGCTCTCAGCCAGCCCCCACCTGCCTGCCTTCTTAGTCGCTGCCAGTCGAGGGGGTGGCACCGGCTGTCAGCTTCCTCCCCGCTCTCCCTGTTGCCCCTTGTAGAAGTCAGCAGAGACGAGTTGACTCTGTCATTGGCTCGAGCTCCCATCAGCCCCATCAGGTTGATGAAGTCTGGCGTAAACAGTACTGAGTTAGCAGGGCCAATGCTCCTGTATATCTAGGCCATAATGCCTGACCAAGGACTCTTGGGATTTTTTAGCTCTGATAAGGCTATTGGTGGTTACTAGCCATGATGGTTATGCTCTTCTTCCACAGTCAGAGGCAGTATGCTTCTGAAAACCAGTGGCTGGAAGCTGCAGCAGGGGAGAGCGCTGTTGCGCTTGGGTCCTGCTTGTGGGCTTCCCAGAAGAGGCATCTGGTTGGCCACGGCGAGAGCAGGATGCCAGACTAGATGGGCCACTGGCCTAATCCAGCAGCCAGGCTCTTCTTACGTTCTTACAAATTTGTAGTAAGAATTTTCTGCACCTTGACACAATTATACTTTATTTTATGTAGGCCAGGGATGGGGAACCAACGGCCTTCCAGATGTTCCTGGCCTCTAGTTTCCATCAGCCCTGAACAGCACAGCCAGTGGTCAGGAATGACGGGCATTGGAGTCCAGCAACATCTGGAGGGCGACGCGTCCCCTATCCTTGGTATAGGCAGCTGCCTTGTGCCTGGTATCCTCGTCTGTCCACCTAGCCCAGTACCTTTTGTTCTGAATGGCACCAGCTCTCCAGGGTTTCAGACAGTGGCTTATACAGTATCTCTAGTGCAGGGGCAGCCAATGCAGTGTCCTCCAGATGCTGTTACTTGATTACAACTCTCTGTATCTCTAGTGCAGGGGCAGCCAACGCAGTGTCCTCCAGATGTTACTGGATTACAACTCCCATTATCCCAGACTGTCTGTGTTGGAATTGCTTTTTAATATGTTTTTAAATCTTCTCTCTCTCTCTCTCTTTTACATGCTTTTAATCTTTCTTTTTAAAAAAAGCTTTTTGAAAGCTTTTTTAGGAAATGTTTTTAAATATGTTTTATTTTAATGTATTTTAAAGTCTTTTCATTATTTTTAAGGTGTCTTTAGTGCTTTTGTTTGCCGCCCTGGGCTCCTGCTGGGAGGAAGGGTGGGGTATAAATCAAATAAATAAATAAATTATCCCTGACCGTTGGCCATGCTGGCAGAGATGAATGGGAGTGGTAGTCCAACATGTGGTACCACGTTGACAGCCCCTGCTTGAAGAGGAGGGGCTGCTGTTTGGTGGCAAAGCACCCAATTTTAATCAAACAGCCCCAGGCACCCCCAATTATAAATGCATCAAGTAGCAGTTAATGTTTTGTTTCGTTTAAAGGAAAATATTCTGTGCTTAGCAGGTGAAAATCTTGATAGCTGCTCTCTCTATATATCCACTCAGGCAATACTGTTGCATGACCTAAGGATGCCAGCCTTACCATCAGTGGCTATTTCCCTGCTTCTCCTCCTCCAATGCACTATATGCCATCATTTGCCAACAATGCCCTTATGCTGTCTGCAATGGTCAGTCTCTATACAAGAGAAGAAATAGACATAAAATCTAGGTGGTGATGGCAACAGTCATAAACCAGTCGGCAAAGATTTCAATCTCCCGACCAGGTAACTCTGCTATTGCCAAAAAGTCACTGTGCTTTAATGAAATCATTTCACAGGGAGAGAGAGCCTGGCATGAAACTGAATGAGAATTCATTTTGCATATTTGATCTGATTGGTGTTGGACTCAGTCGAGACCCACTACAAGTGATGAATTAGTACAGCAAAACTGAGAACATTGTGTTGTCACCACTTAGCTGTTGCATTTGACTTCTTGCGTCGTACGTTTCGGGTCTTTTCAGATCCACTGTTCGCATCTAATGAAATGGGGGGGAGGGTCTACTCCACAAACGCTTATGTCACAATAAATCTGTTGTTAAGTCTTTAAATGCCAAAATTCTCTTTCTTATTGAAGCCAGAGGCTTTTTTTAATGTTTATTTAAAATGAATACGTGTGTAGCTATTTCAATCAAACAAATCTTCACTGACGTATACAGGCATCTTCTTTCAAAGAGCTGTGGCCGCCCCCTGCCCTAGCAGATTGCTGGAGAATTTCCTCCTGCACCTGTTCCAGTCACACTGTGCTATTTCGGAGGCAGGTGGGATCGCTTCCCATTCAGCTGTACCGCTTTGCGCCGGCTGTTGGTGCATTTTGAACCCCTCATAGATGAGTACATATTTCCAAGAGCTAAGCCCTTCGATCCTGTTACAGACTCCAGCTATCAGGAAGTTCGTATCTGGAGCTGGTAGTCAGTGCAGCCGTATATCTCTCTATTCAGAAGTAAGTCCCATAAAGTTCAAAGAGGCTTACTCCTAGGTAAGTGTGTATAGCAGGAATAGGGAACCTGTGGCCTGCCTGATGTTGCTGGACTACAACTTCAATCGTTCCTAACAATTAGGCGTGCTGGCTGGGGCTGACGGGAGGTGTAGTCCAGTTACAGAGTGGGGGTTCCCAAACTGTGGCCCATGAGCTTCATTCAGGTGGTCTGCGATATCTGCATTCAGTGTTCATAGTTATTTTTAATTCTGTGGCATGCAGATTGTAATGCAATAAAAGAAAAAAACACAAAAATACAGTTCAAAATTGTACAGCATCTAGCACGGCACATTACAATGGCTACAACAGGCAGAAAAATCATTTAAGTGGTCTGGCAGGAGCCGCAGCACTATTTAAGTGGTCCATGGGGAAAAAAAAGGTCGGGGACCCCTGAGCAGAGCTTGGAAAAGTTACGTTTTTTGAACTACAACTCCCATCAGCCCCAGCTAGCATGGTGCTGGCTGGGGCTGATGGGAGATGTAGTTCAAAAAAGTAACTTTTCCAAGCTCTGCCCCTGAGTTAGGGGTGGGGCATCTGCCTTGCATGCAGAAGGTCCCAAGCTCAATCCCTGTCACCTTCTGGTAGGCCTGGGTGACTTTCCTGCCTGAACCGTGGAGAGCTGCTGCCAGTCAGTGTAGACAGTACTGAGCTAGATGGACCAATGGTCTGATTCATTATAAAGCAGCTTTCTATGTCCCTATCATCTGGAGGGCCAGAGATATCCCATGCCTGATGCACAGGATTGCAATCTAAATCTGCCAGCTTTTAAAACACAGTTTTTTAAAAAAAAATTCTTAGAAGCCACCTTTGATTCCATAAGGGGGCATATATCCCCACCATACATTTAAAGCACATTTAAGACACATGCCTCCCCCCAACCCCAAAGAATAATGGGAAGTGTAGTGCACTCCTTGCAGAGCTATAGTTCCCAGCACTTTTAACCCCTTTAACTACGCTAGTGAGGATCGATCCTGGGACCTCCTACATGCAAAGCATATGCTCCAACCACTGAGCCACACAGCCAGTCCCCCTAGTTTTGGGCTGTAAGAAATATAATGTGTTACGAGCTGAGGTTTCCCCCCAAAGGGAGCCCAGGGTGGCAAACAAACATTAAGAATTTGTAAAAAGAGAACATCTTAAAAACTTCTTACAAAAACAATTCCAATGCAGATGGAGACTGGGATAAGGTATCTACTTAAAAACGGAAAGTTGAAAAAGGAAGGTCTTCAGTAGGCACTGAAAAGATAACAGAGATGGCGCCTGCCTAATGTTTAAGAGGAGGGAATTCCAAAGGGGTCAGTGTCACAACACTAAAGGTCCGCTTCCTATGTTGTGCGGAAAAAACCTCCTGATGAGATGGTATCTGCAGGAGGCCCTCACCTGCAGAGCGCAGTGATCGACTGGGTATATAAGGGGTAAGACGATCTTTCAGGCATCCTGGTCCAAGCTGTATAGGGCTTTGTGCAAACAGTTGCAGAAATGCTGGATGTGAAGAAGCCAGAGGTGGCAGGCTGCAAATCACCCAGGTGAATGGCCCCAAGGGATGCACAGGATAGTTCTTTTGGTAGCGCAGCACGGAGGTGAACAGACAGAGCCCTTTTCTATTGCCTACTCTCTTGTCTGAACAGATGTTACTTTTTATTGTCTAGAAAAGGGGCCAAGGCTGGCTGCTGCTTTTGTCTTTGCTGAGCTACTGATGCATAAAGAGAACTCTGGAGAAACATGAAGCCTGGATGTGGTGGAGTGAGGGGTGGACGGAGAGGAGAGACGCAATGAAACGCCGACCTGCTGTTCCATATGGCACCAACGAAGCCCAGAAAATGTTTTTGGTGTTAAGCGTCACCTTGCCCTCAACTCTATAGAACAGGAATGGGGAACTTGGTGCCCTCCAGCCAGTGGCTCCGTGTCAGTCAGGCAATGGAATCCACTCCGGTTTTTAGTCCGGCCTTTCGAGGAGCTGTCCAAAGTGCTTAATGCCCCACTGACATGAAGCCACCAGCCACCTCTGCGATGTGCAGACGGTAAAGAGAGTTTGTACTGTAGTGATTAAAATGTCAGACCTGGGAGGCCAGGGTCTCCCCTAGTTTTTGTGGCTTTCTTATAAAGGCACAGCTGCATCAACCAACTGAAAAGTTGGCAACCCTGGAATGTATAGTAAGCTGTAGGTACATGCATGGTACATGCTCTGGTAACCTCACGTTTGGATTACTGTAATGCGCTTTACGTAGGGCTACCTTTGAAGACAGTTCGGAAGCTACAACTAGTGCAAAATGCGGCGGCCGGATTGCTGACAAGGACCAAGCGGTCCGAGCATATAACACCTGTTCTGGCCAGCTTGCACTGGTTGCCAATATGTTTCCGGGCTAGATTCAAAGTGTTGGTATTAACCTATAAAGCCTTATACGGTGCGGGACCACGATACCTTGCGGAACGCCTCTTCCGATATGAACCGGCCCGTGCACTACGTTCTGCTACGAAGGCCCTCCTCCGGGTTCCAACTCACAGGGAGGCCCAGAGGGTGATGACAAGATGTAGGGCCTTCTCAGTGGTGGCCCCCGAACTATGGAACAGTCTCCCCGAGGAAGTACGCCTGGCGCCGACTCTGCTCTCCTTCCGGCGCCAGGTCAAAACCTTCCTATTCTCTGAAGCATTTTAAGTTACACTGATTTACTTTTTAAAATGTTTATTGTATTGGATTGATGATTGTATTTTAGTATTATTTTGTTATTCATTGTATTTTTATGCTATTTTATGTTCACCGCCCAAAGAGCTATTGCTAGTCGGGCGGTATATAAATTTAATAAATAAATAAATAAAATAAATAAATTAATAAATTATAATTCCCAGGATCCTTTTGGGGAAGCCACGACTGTTTATAACATTATAATACTGCTTTAACTGTATTGTGCAGCTAGGGGCCACAGACTTGTGCAGGGCTGGCCTTGTCGTGAGGCAGAAGCCCCAGGTGACAGATGCTCGGGGAGGTGGGCAAGAAGTGAGAAAGATGTTGAAGAACAGGGCAGTGTGGCCTGTTCACTGCCTGGCCTGGTGCTGGGGACAGGGGAGAAATTCAAATCGATTCACATCTAAAGGTGAACCTACCTAGGCTAATTCACTCTTCCCAAAACAATTCCCAAACCTAAACACAGTATCCTTTGAAATCTGTGCTTCTCTGAATTGTGCGAGGCAGTTCTTCAGCACAGTGAAAATATTGTTGTTGTTGTTTAAATGTATATCCCGCCCTTCCTCCCAGTAGGAGCCCAGAGCAGAAAACAAAAACGCTACAATTGCTCCTGCTGGGAGGAAGGGCGGGATATAAATCAAATAATTAGTAAATAAAATAAAACACTCCAAAATCATAAAAACAGACGTTAAAATAAAAACATCTTTAACATATTAAAACAAAACATCTTTTAAAACATATTTTTTAAAAACACCTTAAAAAGCAATTCCAATACAGACGCAGACTGGGGTAAGGTCTCTACTTAAGAGGACAGTCTTCAGTAGGCGCTGAAAAGATAACAGAGATGGCGCCTGTCTAATATTTAAGGGGAGGGAATTCCAAAGGGTTGGTGCCACTACACCTGAGGTCCGCTTCCTGTGTTGTGTGGAACGGACCTCCCGATAAGATGGTACCTGCAGGAGGCCCTCACCTGCAGAGCACAGCGATTGACTGGGTATATAAGGGGTAAGACAATCTTTCAGGTATCCTGGTCCCAAGCTGTATAGGACTTTGTACACCAAAACCAGAACCTTGAACTTGGCCCAGTAGCTAATGGGCAGCCAGTGCAATTCTTTCAGCCGCGGGGTGACATGTTGGCGATACCCTGCCCCAGTGAACAGTTGCGCCGCCACATTTTGCACCAGCTTCCAGACCAACCTCAAGGGCAGCCCCACATAGAGCGCATTACAATAACCCAACCTGGAGGTTACCAGTGCATGGACAACAGTGGTCAGGCTATCCTGGTCCAGAAACGGCTGCATCTGTCTTACCAGCCAAAGGAGGTAAAATGCACTCCCAGCCACTGAGGTCACCTGGGCCTCTAGCAATAAATATGGATCCAGGAGCACCCCCAGACTACGGACCTGCTCTTTTTAAAAATACAAAGCATGTATAAAACCACACAGAAATTTAAAAATACAAAAACATACATATATTGCTGAAAACAACATGCAAATGGATTCTATGTGGGGAAATTGCTTTGCAAAAATGTGCCCATTAGGGAAAATTGCTTACAAAAAAAGTGTCGCTTAGGAGAGATTTGCACTCAAATCCTGATGAATCTTCATGAGGACCAAAGCAAAAATCCACAAGCTGATGTGGAAATGGGAGAACTGAGGTTATGTTTTGGGGGGGAAATGAGAGAAAAATCAAAATCAACCGATTTGCCCATTCCTCACAGATGCTGCCTATCTAGCTGGCTTCCACACGTGGAATTGGAGGGGTAGGGGAACTCGCCATCCTGTCCTTTGCCACAGGCAACAAAACTTTTTGGCCCCAGCTTTGACAAACAGTAATTTTTGTAACCAGAAATATAAAACATCTCAGCAAAGCTGTGCAGTTTCAAGTTTATTCTGTAACTGCAAGAGCAAATGCTTGTGGTACTTAAACATAAACTGCAGCAGTAATTCCTGACACTTTCAGAGCATTTTACTCCACTGAGAGAGATCAAGCATAATGCTTCCCAGAATTATTTTTTTTAAAGGCACCAGAGGATCTTTTTTAAAAAAGAAGCTGCACAAACAGGCAAAGGAAGATTTGAACGAGCCAGCTTTTTGCATGCAGACGGTCCCAGATTCAGTCCCCGGCATCTCCAGGTAAGGCAGGGAAGGACTCCTTGCCTGAAGCTCTGGAGAGCCCCTGCCAGTCAGTGTAGACAGAGCTGAGCTAGATGGATCCATAGTTTGATTCAGGATGCAATCGCTTCCTTATACTCCTTCAAGTCCACATCAGAAATTTGACCTTCCCTGTCAGAAAGAAAGAAAGGACGGCAACTTTTTCCTTATATTTATTTATTTATTTATTTATTAAATTCTCCTATTCCCCTCACAGAGCTACAATCTCCAGAGTTCCCTGGGAAAGAGGGACTGATTGTCAAACCACTCTCCAAACTGAGGGGAATAAGAGTCTCCTGACACCTCTCAGCACCCTTCACAAACTACAGTTCCCAGAACTCTGGGGGAAGATAGGACTGCTTTAAATGTGTACTGCAGACGGGCCCTTTGTTTCAAGCGGGGCTAAAGCTTGAGACTCCGTATAAAAGGGAAACCTCTTGCAATGGAAAATGTACACAAGGCATCCTCTTGCTAAACATACCCGCCTTGGAGGCGTGAACCCTTTACAAAAATAATGCAACAATATAGGAGCATGTGTGTATGTTTAAACAGCATTTCCGTGCTTCCTTCGGCGAGCTAGACTGATGTTTTATTTTCCACTGGGCGTTTTGGGAGAGAAAATTTCCTCCATAATCGTGCTATTTTTATTCAGCCTTTTTAAGTAAAGAGGCAAATGTTTATAGCCCAGGCAGAGTCTTAGATTTATGGCCTGCAGAGGGAGAATTGAGGAGCGCTGGTTTCTTTTTTCAGGATCTATCATTCGTTGGGGCAGTAGCCAAAATGGGGGGGGGGGATAATAGACAGAAGAGGAACTGCTGAAAGAGCCAAATTTTTGCTGGATCAGAGTCTCCAGACAGAATGCTGGAAGGAAACTTAGCAGAATGAGGTTTGTGTGTGTGTGTGTGTGTGTGTAAAGCCACACAATCTTTTTCCGATGCAGTGATGCCAAGAGCTTGACCTGTTGAATTTTGGCCATTCCAGCAGCTTTTAAAACCACAGTGCCCCTACCCCAGGGGGAAATGAAGTGGTAAGCCTGAGGAGTACACCTTTAGCAGCAGCCTGCTAAGGTTGCTTCCCGACTACCTGCTTATTGAGCATAAACTCTAGAAGGGAATAAAACAGTAAATAATAAAATATATAGCACTAGAACTGATGGACATCCAACGAAGCTGAAACGTTGGAAGATTCAGGACAGACAAAAGAAAGGACTTCTTCACGTATTGCATTGTTAAACTATGGAATTCTCTCTCACGAGAGGCAGTGACAGCCACCAGCTTGGATGGCTTTAAAAGGGGATTAGACAAAATCAGGGAGGATGAGGCCATCAGTGGCTACTAGCCACAATGGCTATGTTCTACCTCCACTTTCAGAGGCAGTATGTTTCTGATTACAAGTTGCTCGGATGCACAAGTGGGGGAACTGCTCAGGTCCTGCTTGTGGGCTTCCAGTTGGGTTGTCTAGTTGGCCACCATGAGAACAGGATGCTGGACCAGGTGGGCCACTGGCCTGATCCATTAGGGCTCCTTTTGACGAGCATTCATCCTGACTTGTTTGCATAGAGTTTGCAGGAGTTTGCAGGAAGGTTATATGATGTCAGCCGTTTATCAAACATTCTGATTTACCTGTGGACCAGTTACATGAGATTGTGTCACATCTGCAAAACAGCAGCAGTCGAGAAGCGCCCTGGCTTTCAAAGCCTCTTGACCTAGTTCCTCCGGGGATCCCATTCAAGCTTTACAGCCATACTGACCAGAGTGAGAAAAATCTTTTGGAGGAGGCAGCGTGCAGAAATAAATCTCGGCAGTTGGCCGGCGAAGATGTTTCACGCCACTTGCAGCTGTGGTCTGTTGGGTGAGGGGGAGCGATTGCAGTTTGACACCAAAGCTTCTGGGTTGGCTTATGTTGACAATTCCTGCTGCTCTGAACAAGGTCAGATTGTATTCCTTAAAGAAGTCTTTGCTAACCTGGTACTCTCTGGCTCTGCTTGCTGGGGCTGATGGGAGCTGTAGTCCAAAGCAAGGCACCAGGTTATTATTATTATTATTATTATTTTGGAACAGCATAATGGGTTGCACATCTAACTACGGTCCACTCAGAAATGAAGGGACCTCCGTTAGTCATGCCCATTAATTTTAATGGGTTTACTTAGAATAGACCCAGCATTAGATACAACTCAGATTTTCTGCAAATATTTGGGGTGGAGGGGAGCCTGTGATACCATAGTCACAAATGAGTAACCTAGGAACTTGGTGGTGGTGGGGGGAATGGTTAAGGCTCCCCCAGTGCTAACTCCTGCGGAGTTCCGAATCTGGATCTTGAAAGTGTCTTCTCTGTTCCTCCCCCACTCCCAATTTCCAGCGCCGTCTCCATTCTGGAAGCTTTTGGGTCATATCCTGCCTGTGCATAATATATAATGACATCAGTGTTCAAAATCCTGGCTTGTGAGGTCTGGGGCCTTTATGATGCCTGGGGGAGTTGTAATACTTCCACTCAAGTTGCACAAAGGTTGTGGAACTCGCATTTTCCCCTCGCCCAACTGAAAGAAACTCAGTTCAGGAAAAACTGAGAAAGCCCAGACAGATGGAATTATTGAGGGGACGGGGGACCCAAGTGGGTTGGCTGAGAGCTTGAAAAGGGATAATATGTCACAGAACAGACCTCTGTACTTACCCGATAGGGATATAGTCGAGGCAGGCAAGTTGCAGGAACTTGGCCACCCCTCAGGGCCTTCCCTGAATGTTCAGCTTTGTTTTATTTTTAACTTTAATGTATTCCATCCATTTCAGTAAAAAATCTCTCTGCAGGGTGGATCCACACCATACGTTTAAAGCACATTGAAAGCACTTGGCTTCCACCAAAGAACCCTGGGAACTGTAGCTTACCCTTCGCAAAGCTATAACTCCCAGCACTCTTAACAAATTACAGTTCCCAGGATTCTTTGGGGGAAGACACGTGCTTTACATGTGTGTTAAATGTGCTTTAAATGCATAGTATAAATGTGTCCTTTCTCTCTCTCTCTCTCTGACTGCGTACACACCATACATTTAAAGCACCCCCAAAAAAGAATCTTGTCCCAGCACCCTTAACAAACTACAGTTCCCAATAATATTTTTTTTGGGGGGGGAACGGGGGGGTAAATGTGATTGAAATATATGGCGTGTAGGCAGTCTATACACACACATATACTTGAAGTCTCTTGTGGTACTGAACTATAAAGAGGCTGGCTGCCAGATCAGGCCGGTGGCCCACTGCGTCCAGCATCCTGTCCTCACAGTGACCAACCAGATGCCCCGGAGGGAAGCCTCCAAAAGCAGCACAGTTTCCATTTGATTTGATTCTCATAATGTTGTTTCTCATACAAAGGGCAAATCTGAGAAAATTCGGCTTTAAATGCAAACTGATCAAATTTCTCCCCCATCTACAGGAAAGTCACATTCACATATTTTAAGGGCTGTGTCGCATGGATGGTGGAGCAAATTTGTTTTCTACTTTGAGGTTTGAACCCGGGGACCTTCTGCACGCAAAGCATGGGTGCCACAACTGAGCTCCTGTGAACCAGTCCACAGTTGAACTTTGGGCTCGTCCATACGACTGTATAATCTGCAATGTTGTGTCCTCATTAAGTCACCGTCGTCCATATGATGTTGCAGACTGCTACGGATTTTTGCATTCACAAATCCGCATTAGAAATACCACCGAAAAAACCGATAGGCTTTCCTAAACCAATAAACAATCGCATTAACGTCCGTGTGCTCGGACGCAATACGTGGCCCATGGGCATTCCTCCGTTGTATGCCAAATCCCCTTTCTCCTTCCCACCCAATAGCACATCCACAAACCTGCACATGCATGAGAATTTAAAAAAAAGATACAAATTTCTGCGCTGTTCCAAAAAAGGAAAAGGGTTGGACTGAGGGGAGTGGGCAATGCTAAAGCAATTTAGACAACAGCAACAAAACGCACACGTATGGATGCTTGAAAATTGAGTTTTCACAATAATCCAACCATAAACAGGACATGTATGGATCTTGAGGCCGTCAACCAATTATGGAAAATGTGGATTTTGCAGTTAGGTATGGATGGGCCCTATGTGCTCTGTGAAGAAGTTATTTCTTTTGTCTGTCCTGAATCATCCAGCAATCTGCTTCCTTAGATGTCCACAAGTTCGATTATTATGAGAGGGAGATAAACATATCCTACTCACTTTCTCCGCATCATGCACAGCTGTGGACACCTCTATTATTATGTCCACCCCACTTCATTCACCTTTTCTAGACTAAAAAGCTCTAAATGTTGTAACTTTTCCTCATCTCGGGAGTGGAGAACTGTTTTGACCTGGTGGGCCAGATCTCCATCTCCCCACCCTGCACCACCTTGAGCCAACCTTGACAAGTGGGCAGAACCACCCATCTGTCAATCGTCTGATGTCATTATGACATTGGGTGATTGATAGGTGGGCGTTCCTGCCCACCTGTCAAAGTTGACTCACACAGGTGAGAGGAGGGGTCTGCTTTGCCAGCATGCTCTCTGCAGGGAACACGTTGGCAAAGGAGCACCCAGCAGGATTTAACCTTGCCCCCTCACCCAGTGACGGCAGCTGATGGTCAGGTGGACACTGTTTATTTATATATTTTGCTCATTAGCTGCCTGATACCAAACAGTCTCTAGGGGACTTACAACAGATCTGAAACATACACAAATTTAAAATGAGAATCATAGACACACACAATCTGTCTAACTCATCAATATGTTAAAAGCCGTATACACTAATTAATAAAAACTTTAAACCCATCAAATAACAGAAAGGAATAACTAGGACAGCAGACGTCAAGGGCCAAAGGCCAGAGTGAAGAGAAAGGTCTTTGCCTGGCGCTTAAAAATGGATACAGAAGGGGCCAAGCATGCCTCCCTGGGGAGAGCATCCCACAGCCAGGGGGCCACCACTGAAAAGGCCCGTTATACCCTCTGAGCCTCCCATGGAGGGGGTTTGGGGAAAATGGCCCCATGGGCCAACTTGGATCCCCTGGTGGGCCAAGATTGGTCCATGGGCCAGAGGTTCCAACCCCCCTGATCATTTTTGGTGCTCTTTTCAGAATCACATTGTGAAGTAAATGAACTAACACACATTACTGTTGAATGGGGGCCGGGGAGAAAATAACACCATTAAGTCGGAAGAGTAAAAAGTACCTAAGTGTTGTGGATGCCAGCTTTTAAGATAGGACCAAACCACATACGAGGGCCTCACATTCACATCTAGACAGGAGTTAGCCATCCATGGCTTGCATTGTCGAAAGGAACCCTTCAGCCCAAACATCCTCTCCATCTCCTCTCAACCCCACGGCCCCTCTATTATTATTATTATTATTTTAGCAGTTCCTTAAGAAAATAGAGGGGCCAGGGGGTTGAGAGGAGATGGAGAGGATGTTTGGGCTGAAGGGTTCCTTTCGACGGCTGAACTTTGCTCCCCAGCTGAGTAAATATTAAGTTAGGAAAGAGGAAATTCAGTCCTAGCTAGTTTCTTTGCGGACCAGCCGAGAGGTAAACACAATATAAAGTTCCTTTTTGGTAAAAATAATATTTACTTACCTCTCGGGTCCCTCTTGGCCCTGAAAGCATCTTGAACAGGATTGGGCTTTGACTGGGCAGAAGGAGATGATTCCTAGTAAAGCATCCTTTGACAAGTCAACACAGAAAGTCTTGGGGCGCCTGAAAAGACGAACAGATTTATGATGGCATAAGCCTTTTGCGAACTCGAGTCTACTTCATCAAATGGCAGCGAAATGCAAAAAGTGCAGTCTGTGGAAATTAAATTATTCCTGAAACGTATGCAAAACATATTTGCCACATTCACACCACACATTTATTCCACTATTATTCCACTTTAAACAGTCACGGTTTCCCCCAAAGAATCCTGGGAAGTGTAGTTTGTGAAGGGTGCTGAAAGTTGTTAGGAGACCCCGTTCTCTTCATGGAGCTACAATTTCCAGAGTTCCCTGGGAAGAGGGATCGATTGTTAAACTACTCTAGAAATTGCAGCTCTGTGAGGAGAATAGGAGTCTCCTAACAACATTCAGGGCCAGGAAGCTAGTTGTGAAGGACCCTTCCTTCTTGAAAGGGACACATATTTTCCTTTTCAGACGCTCGGAGGGCTAATAAATTTCCTTTTTTTTGCCGCGGATGCAGGAAGCTGCCTTAAACCAAGTCAGTTATCTCAGTGTCCAGTTATCTCAGTGTTGTCTTCACTGGCTGGCAGCGGCTCTCCAGGGTTTTAGCCAGAGAATTGTTCCCAGTCTTCCCTGGAGGTGCCAGGGATTGAACTTAGGACCTTCTGCATACAAAGCAGATGCTGTACCTACTGAGCTGTGGCCGTTCTTCAAAAAAAAAAAGTCCTTGTGGTTCTGCATTAAGGGCTGAGAGCTACCTGACCCTGTGTCAGACAATTGGTCCATCTAGCTCAGTATTGTCAACTCTGACTGGCAGCGGCTGGCCAGGATTTCAGGCAAGGAGTCTTTCCCTGTCCTGCCCGGCCACACCGGCAGGAAATGAACTTGGAACCTTTTGCATGCAAACCACAGGCTTTACCACTGAGCTACGCAGCCCTTCCTAAACATTTTTTTAATTCAGCCTAGTTTGTATCACCCCTGCCCTACATAACTGTGGATCTAAACAGAACAGCCTACAAGCAACTTCCCTTTCCCACCTTCCAAATTTAGATTCCAGGCTGCAGCTAGGAAAAATGAAAGGACCGCTGATTCCTTAGCCGCCAGTATCTGCCTTGGGAATAGAACAGAGTTTATTTAAGACCTTCTGGAAAAAAAGAAAATAATAACTTAAGACTGTTTGCACACAATGGCTATCGAGTAATGTTTTTGTAATAATTCTCCTGGGGAACGACAAATTTCTCCTCTCTACTAAGGCTATGGAAAGAGCAACATGGAAAAAGTAGCTATGGAAATAGTATGAAAACTTATTTTGCGTCTAGGTTTATAGGCAGTGCTAGGGTTGATCTCCAAGTAAGCCAGACTCAGAAAAAAACGATGGCCTGATTCAGTACCTTGGCAGATT
Organism: Rhineura floridana; assembly: GCF_030035675.1. NCBI lineage: Eukaryota > Metazoa > Chordata > Lepidosauria > Squamata > Rhineuridae > Rhineura > Rhineura floridana. The sequence continues at coordinate 16,389,718 of NC_084500.1, read as the reverse complement.
CACATGTCCATATAAGGGCACCTCCAGGCATCCTTTTCATTGTGCAATTATTATTATTATTATTATTATTATTATTATTATTATTATTATTATTATTAACTGCCCTTCCCCAGTAGGTCCCAGGGCGGGTCACAACAATATAAAATATTAGAAACAGATTTTTTTTCCAAATTATGTTTAATTTTCCGTATTTACTAAGTCATAAAAATTCCAACGTGTATCAACGACAGCATTCCACTGTTACAAAAACCATTGTAATACAAGCCAACCAGAACAAAACAAAACAAGGACTAAATTAAAAAAAGGGGAGGAGAGTAGTTGTTTTCTAGGGAAACAAAGATACGACAGATCTAGAAGTAGGGGGATTATGATTATTACGATATAACAAGTCAGGAGAGGGAGAAGGGTTGGAATCCACACAGACATTCATATGTACAGTATATAAAGGGATACCCTCTGTCTGAAAATGGGAATATCTAGTGAAGCTGATCAACCCAAAACTGAACCTGAAAAGTTGGAGGACATTGAGTACTATCGCCATGAGTGAGATAAACAAGAAAAGGGGGGAAAGTAAAATTTGTCTGATATATTGCCCTGCTGCAAAATCTGTTTTGCTGTGTCCGTCTTTTAAATATCTGGCTGTAGTTTTTCAATCAACAGGGGCATGGCTAGCCCAACAGAAATATGTAGTTGACAAAGTCTTAGTGTTCTGAGCCCGTGGTTCTGAAACCCACTTTGCCGGACAGTCGAACTCAATCTCTCTCTTTTAATCAGGACTATTTTATTAAACCAGAAATCCCAAAGGTGTATAGAAACGTACAGTCTCTGGGCATGGTGAACTGAGGATGGTGATGATGACGGAGAAGGCTGATACCAGGTAAATATATTGTAGGCCAAGCTTGGAAAAGTTACTTTTTTTGAACTACAGCTCCCATCAGCCCCAGCCAGCATGGCCACTGGATTGGGCTGATGGGAGTTGTAGTTCAAAAAAGTAACTTTTCCAAGCTCTGCTTGTAGGATTGTTGAAGAAGTGGATTCAATGGAGGAGAGGTAACTTCTGAGAGAGAGACAGCTTCTGGAAGAGGCAATTCTGGCAGAGAAATAACTTCTGAGAGAAAGAGAGATAGAAAAGGAGTGTTGTCCTCTGGGGCTACTAGGCCTGCTGCGAGCTTCACTGATGACTAAAACAACCGAGGCAGGTTTTGGAGGGAAAACTAACTAACCAATTAAAGAGAGGGGTGATGTCACCTGACAGGAAGTTACTGTAAGGCTAATGGAGCATAGAGACAGACCTTTAAACTCTTAAGATGGGGTAAGTTTGGTTCACGTACCTCAAACCTAATCAATACCTTCTTTAGCACAACGGAAGGAGGCTCCCTTCGGAGGCAGCACACTTAGCGCAGTAATTTCTTAATTAGTTTTTTCCCCCCGCACTAAAGGTGGCCAGTTTCATACCTCCAGCGCTTGAGGTTTTTAAGGCTAAATCCTCAGCCCAGTTACTGCTTGGGATTCGAGTTTCTGCGCCATGCTGTGTTCCGAAGGCCTTCTTATGAAAGGAAGCTGGGCTTCCCTCTATTATTTTACAGGCTTGGCTAAGGACATACAATTATTGGTTGCAGTTTAAGTTAACTTCTGCTACTCTGCTCCCTCTAGTTCTGCATGACGCTCATGAGAACAGCTGGATGAAGGCCATTACCTGAAGGCCCTGCTCTTCTGGTTTATCCCCACAACAGTTACTGATGTTACTAGTGGTGGTGGTGGATTTTGCCACCAGGTACCCAGACGCAGAAGCACTGAGATCTGTAGAAGCCCCTGTAGTGGCAGAGGCTTTATTAAAAATCTTTATGAGGCTGGGTTTCCCTCATGAAGTGCTGACAGATCAAGGCAGTGTATTCATGGGAGAAGTGATGCAATGTATGTGGAAATGTTGTGGTCTAAAACATCTAAAGACCACTACTTACCATCCCGCCACTAATGGGCTAACTGAGAGATTCAATGGAGTTTTGAAGGGCATGATAAGAAGCTATGTTCAAGATCACCCACAAGGCTGGGATGAACGGTTGGGATGCTTCTTATTTGCATACAGAGAAGTCCCTCAGGTGTCAACAGGCTTCTCACCCTTTGAACTCATGTTCACTAGAAAAGTGAGGGGACCTTTGGAACTGCTAAAAAATTCATGGGAAGGAACTCTGGGAGAGTACAAAACTTCTGTAGTAGATTTTGTATTGGAATTCCGCAATAAATTAACATCAATGATGGAAGTAGTGAAAGAGAATTTGAGTCATGCACAGGAGAAGCAAAGTTACTGGTATGACAGAACAGCCAGAGAACGTGTGTATGATGTGGGAGATATGGTTATGGCGTTCATACCCAGGAAACATGACAAATTACAGGCTAACTGGGAAGGACCATATACCATCAGAGAAAGGCTTGACACAGTGACATATGTAATCACCACAGACCAATTAAACAAAAGCAAAGTGGTTCATGTAAATATGTTAAAGCCTTACCATACCAGGGATGCAAAGGTGTTGCAAGTTACCTTATTCCCTGAGGGAAGTGGGCCTGAACTTCAAGATTTGGTACAGGAAAGCAAAGACAAAGGAGGGGTAGATCAAGTGGAATGGTCAGAGGAGGTGAAGGAGGAAGTAAAAGAGGAGATTCTGAGAGTTTTGAAAACTTATAGGAATCTCTTTAGCAACAAACCTGGCCGAACCAGTATAGTTATACATTCCATTGATACTGGAGATCATGCCCCAATCAGATATGTTCCGTACCGTGTGAATGGGAAAGTTTTGAATGAGATCAAAAAGGAGGTGGAAGAGATGCTGGAATTAGGAGTGATCAGGGAATCCATCAGACCCTGGGCCTCAAGTATTGTCCTGGTTCCGAAAAAAGATGGAACGACAAGATTTTGCATTGATTATCAGCTAATCAATAAAATTACTGTCCCAGATGCGTATCCTATGCCTAGGGTAGACGCAATGTTAGAGTTATTGGGGGCAGCAACCATTATCTCTACACTAGATCTCTGTAAAGGATTTTGGCAAATGGAACTAGACGAGCAATCCAGAGCCAAAACTGCCTTCAGTACACCAGATGGGTTATATGAGTTTGTGACCTTACCCATGGGACTAAGGAACTCACCAAGTTCATTTCAGAGGCTAATCAATACTGTGTTGTGAGGCATGTCAGATTTTGCAGTGGCCTATATCGATGACGTGGCCATTTTTAGCAAGTCGGTGCCTGAGCATGTCCAACACCTGACAACAGTATTGGAGGCCTTAAGAAAAGCAGGCCTCACAATAAAAGCTAAGAAATGCCAGTTTGGACTAAAGGAAGTAATCTATTTAGGACATAAGGTGGGGAGTGGGAAAATCACCCCCTTATGGAGCAAGGTGGAGGCAATACAAGCGTGGCCGATCCCCTTAACCAAAAAACAAGTAAGGGCATTTCTGGGTGTGGCTGGATTTTATAGGAAGTTTGTGAGAAATTTTGGGGAAATAGCAACCCCCTTGCATGAATTAACAAAGAAGAAGTGTTCTGAGCGTGTGGTATGGACGGATGAATGTCAGAAGGCTTTTGATCTACTGAAGCAAGCCTTGTGCCAAGGACCCATATTAATAGCACCAGACTATGAGAAACCATTCATCGTGGCTACAGATGTGTCAGACCTCGCGCTGGGAGTCGTCTTGCTGCAGGAGAGAGAAAGCACCAGACATCCAGTGGCGTACCTGAGTCGCAAGCTGACGCCGAGGTCCAGAAGGAGTGCCTAGCGGTCGTGTGGGGACTGAACAAGTTGCGCCCATACGTGTGGGGACGAAGATTCACAGTGACTACGGATCATCGGGCCTTGTTATGGTTGCAGACTATGAAAAACCATAACACTATGCTGCAGAGGTGGTCCTGGGCCCTACAGGACTATCAAGTGGACTTCCAGTTCATCAAAGGCAAGGACAATGTACTGGCCGATGGACTTTCCAGGCAAGTGGCTGGGACTGCAGTGATGTGACCAGACAGAGGAACAAAGAAAGACATTTTCCCCATAGAGACTTTTATTTGTTAACGCGACGTATAAATCCTGGAACAGGAATAATACTCTGCTGTTGTTTAAGGGGGGGGAAATGTGATGTTCCTATATTAATGTATATATGGTAAGTGTTGTTGTTTTAGAAGATACATGGTAAGTGGAGTGAAAGAGGGGGAGTGAATGGGCAGTAGAATGCGAGATGATTGGCTGAGTGTTTAAAATGGCTGAATGTATAAAAGGAAGAGTGAGAGTGGAATAGGGGGGGAGAAGAGAAAGAGTGGATTGCTTGGTGGGGTTTGAGAGAGTTGTTTACCAGGAGGGAGGTGGAGTTCGGATTAGTATTGAGTAAAACCATATGCTTATGTGCCTTAAGAAGAAATCTTGTTAATCTCGTTAGCTTTGTTATCTTTAATAAATACTTAATTTGGTTTACCAAAGGCCTGATCCTTGGCTGGGGTTTCACAGACCAGAAGGGAGGGTAAGGTAATGACCAAGGCTGAAGGGGAACTGTAACAAATGGTGGCAGCGGTGAAGAGAATAACAATACCAGTATTCAGAGTCTCTGGGAATACTAGTATTGGGACGTTACTGGTGGTTGCCTAGCAGGGGGATCTGTTGAGATCTGTGCTAGAGCGGATAGGTAAACCATAAGAGAGAGCGGTCCGGACTGGTGGAGTCCCTGGTGGTGCCTAGAGACAGGCAGTAACCACAAGCAGGTAGGAACCTGACAGGGAGAGCCAGGGAAGGACGCATCACATTCTACACCTAAGAAAAAGAAACCAACTGCACAGTTATAAGATGGGGGATACTTGGCTCAGCAATGCTACATGCGAGAAGGACCTTGGGATTGTTGTTGATCACAAGCTGAATATGAGCCAACAGCGCGATGTGGCTGCAAAAAAGGCAAATGCTATTTTAGGCTGCATTAACAGAAGTATAGTTTCAAAATTGTGTGAAGTATTGGTTCCTCTCTATTTGACTTTGGTTAGGCCTCATCCTGAGTACTTCATTCAGTTTTGGACACCACACTTTAAGAAGGATGCAGACAAACTGGAACCCGTTCAGAGGAGGGCAACGAGGATGATCAGGGGACTAGAAACAAAGTCCTATGAGGAGAGATTGAAAGAAATGGGCATGTTTAGCCTTGAGAAGAGAAGACTGAAGGGAGATACATGATAGCAGTCTTCAAGTACTTGAAAGGTTACCATACAGATCGTCCCAGAGTGCAGGATACGGAATACAGTAATGGGTTCACCTTACAGGAAGCCAGATTTCTCTTGAACATCAGGAAAACCTTCCTAACTGTTAGAGTGGTACAACAATGGACACAATGACCTATGGAGGTGAGTTAGGGAGGTGGTGGGCTCTCCAACACTGGAGGCATTCAAGAGGCAGCTGGACAGCCACATGTCTGGTGCACTTTAATTTGGATTCCTGCAATGAGCAGGGGGTTGGACTTGATGGCCTTATAGGCCCCTTCCAGCTCTACTATTCTATGATTCTATGAGATCGTGTACATCCATGTGGAGATGGCAATGTTGAAACAGTAGCTCTTTTGCTCTTTCTATAGAGATCTAAGAAGCGAGCTGATTACCTTAGTGTCAGTGACAGCAAAATCTTTACCAGGTGCGATTGGAACAAGATCTATTGTGGCACTTTGAGTTTTAATCTGATCTAGTTTTTTGCTCAGTTTATAGTTTGATTTGTTAGTTGTTTTATTCTGAATGGATTCTGTATGTGTTAATTTTATTGTCTGCCATCTCAGGTAAATGCTAGAATTTTAGCTGGGTAATTTGATCAAGCAGTTTATCTGGTTTCTATTTTCTCTGTATATTGCAACGGCTTGTGGCTAATGCAGACAATGGATGTTGATAAGTTGACATGAGAGTGATAATACCTTTGGTAATTCAACCTTGGCCGATAAATGACCTTTGGGCAGCTCCTTTTGCTCAATATCTCAGGCCAGTTTCTGTCTGTTCCAGCCCTGAATCTTGCAAGAGTTTAGACGTGATTTCCTCTTGGATGCCTTCAGCGCAGTAAATGAAAAAGGGGTGAAAGGCCATATATATATATAAAAAGAAATAAAATTTTAAAAAAATCCACACCACTTAATAGAAACAACATCTATTTAAATAAAATAAATGAACAAAAAAATTATCAAAAAGGATGGGAAATAGAATATGTCACACTTGGCAAGAATGAAGATTGGGAAGGATTTTGCTTTCTTACTTTAATTTTGCCACAATAGGATGCCTATTAGTGACCTATTTTCATCCTGCCTGATATAGGCGCCCTTATATATAAACTGTCTCAGTCAACCAAAATGGGGGGATGCACCTCCAGAGCTGAGGCTCTTTTTTTACAAGCCATAACATATTATTTTTATTTATTGTTATTTTATTATTTCATTTATATCTCACTTTTCCTCCAAGGAGCTCATGGTGGTGTGCAAAGAGCTACCAGTCAAGGATGCTATAACAGAGGGTTTCCTACATTGGCACAGGGTTGGATCAGATGTTGTGATTCTGCTGCCCTAGAATAGGGATGAGGAACATCAGTAGCCGTCCCATCAGCCCCAGTTAACATAGCCAATGGGCCAGGAATTGTGGGAGTTGTAGTCCAACAACACCTGAAAAGCGACAGGTTCATCATCATCATCATTATTATTATTATTATTACAGCAGCACATATCTCACCTTAATAATTTAGTTTATGAATCGTTTCCCATAAAGCATCTTAAAATGATTTCACAGTACAATAAAAACATGTATAAAGCATTCCATATGAAAAAAGAACACTTAAAACCATGACATATATAAAAACAATTCGATACATACATACATATATATTTTTTTTATTATTTATTTTTTTATTTATTAGATTTATATCCCCCCCTTTCTCCCAGTAGCAGCCCAGGGCTGCAAACAAAAGCACTACAAACATTTGAAAACATCATAAAAACAGACTTTAAAATATATTAAAACAAAACAGCTATTAAAATTATAGGCAGCCAAACCAATTACATTATATAGACAGTTCAACCGTTACATACATCAGTACAATAAATCTGATGCACATGCAAGCTGGGATGAAAATCTCTACCCAGAAGGCTTGTGTTCCCTGATGGGCAACTTTGCAGGTGCCGTAATGCCTATGCAGGTATGGCCAGAGGCAAAAAGCGGGCGGAGCTACTGATGTGATTATTCAATTGGTTGCATTCCAGCCATGCAAAAGCCAGGCCTTTCAATGCACACACCCATTTCTCTCCATCCAGGCAAGCAAAGATCACAGTTAAAAAACGCATTCTAGCCGGAGGAGCGGGGAACCATTCAGGGAGGGTGAGGAGCCAAGGTGGTGAGGGGTGTGTGGCCTGGTGAGGAGGCGTGTCCTGGGGAAGAGTCCTGAGGGCTATACAGAGAAGGCTAGAGGGGTGCATTTGGCCCACAGGCCTGAGGTTCCCCACCGTGATCTAGAAAGATAGATAGATACAGACTGGATTATTGATTTCATTTCTAACCTGCCCTTCAAACAAGTGATCCCAGGGGCCAGGTAGGTCAAACATAAAGCTAAATGAACAATTCAATAATCCTTATAAAAACAGTAAAACGATTTTGGTAGGAAAACATTAAAGCAATCAGTATAACCTATTATCTATTGAGAGACAGTGTGGCTCAGTGGCACATCACCTGCATTGCATGCAGAAGGTCCCAGGTTCAGACTACAGCTGCTGGGAATTGTAGCTCTGGGGGGGGGTGCAGTTCCCAGGATTCTTTGGGGGAAGAAACCATGTGCTTTCAATGCGTGGCGTGGATGTGACCTGAGTCATGTACACTAACTTGGGATCCTCAGAAGAAAGTTGCAGTATAAATAAAATAGATAAATATATCCGGTCTCCTGACAGCATCTTTGGAATAAATGCACAGCTCTCCTGGTTCCTCGCTCTTTCATCCTGCCTTTTTTATTTTAATGCTCTTAACAGGGCTTTCTAAAAGCAGGAACAAAAAGCAAAGGTTAATATTTCATGAGGTGGCTTTTTAAAAATATATTTCCCCCCTGCTTTCTTTGCCTGGGAGAAAACCTGGCAAGGGTGGTTGTTCTAAAAGGAGATCAGAGAGAGAGATATTTATACAGGCTGGCATCTCGAGTCAGGGAATGTCAGCTTTCGGTAGTCATTGTGGCAGGTGTATGCAGAGAGAGTGTTGTTGCCTTGTGTACACGGTTGTAAGTGCGTATAAAGCCATCAAACACGCAAAATACAATTGCTTGTCAGGAAGGAGCATAGCAGACAGTTGTGTAGTGGCAAATTCAGGGTCCCTTCATGATAGTCACAGCCATGCCACGCTCCCTCCCCTCCCCTTCCCTTTTTTACTGCTGGGTTGAGAATTAGATCCCTGTTAATGCTTCTCCCACAACGACCGACATCCCTAGGAGCCAATAGGCATGAAAGGGGGCAGAGTTACCTAACGAGAACAGTCTTCTCAGTGGCTGACTCACCTCCTTTCCCTCTGAGATTGGTTCCAATCAGCAGGAGAGGACAAGGAAGCTTGTTAGAAGACTCTTCTCAGTGGCTAATACGCTCCCCTTTAATTCTTATTGGCTCGTAAGACATAGGGACCCTGATCCCCCAAAAAGTAAGGGGTCCACAACCTCGAGACCCTGGTTGACTACACCCCTGGTGCTGGGCTAGATGCTGTGTAATTGTTATTGCTTCTTTTAATTCTTAGATTGTTTTATGGTATTGCAATTTGCATTCCATAGAATTCAAATGGTTATACAACAAAATACAGCTTAAGAAATATAATCAAAATCAATATTAATGTTTAATGCAGGCACGCCACAGACCACCTGAATTAAGCTCATGGACCACCGTTGGTCTATGGATCACAGGATGGGAACCCTGCACCATACTAGATGGATCCCTGATCTGACTTTGTGTAAGGCAGCTTCCCATGTACTCAAATCTGGGTTTGTTGCTGACACAGGCTTTCAATCCTTCACAAGTACAGGGTCTGGATTCAGGACATCCAAGACTTGGGACATGCGGCTCCCGGTTTTGGCCTCCTGTTCCTCACGCCCTTTTGAAACAAGCCCTCTGGCCAAATGTAGTTGCTGACCAAGATAATAGAGCTACACGAGTTTTTTTTAAAAAAGATAGGAATCTATCCTGCCCGAACTTGAAGAATTCAGACTCAGATACGTCTGTGGTTTTTTCTTTGATTGAAGTAAGATGAAGTTTCAGTTCAGTGCACTGAATGAATCTACGGCTTACTCTAAGTTTCTCTCTAGGTCTAACTAGGCACAACTTCGCTGCACTAAGACTCTGCACTCAGCAACTACTCCCTCCGGGAGGGACAGAGCTTGGGAAAGTTACTTTTTTAAACTACAACTCCCATCAGCCCCAGCCAGCATGGCCACTGGATTGGGCTGATGGGAGTTGCAGTTCAAAAAAGCAACTTTTCCAAGCTCTGTCCCTCCCCAGCTTAAGTAAGGCTGGGCAGGCCTTCTACTTGCGCGTGCTAACTGTCGCTGTGCACATCGGCAAAGGCTCCGCCTCAACTGCGCCTGTTGAATTTCTCGCCGCATTTGCCTCCTGGCACAAGGAGAAGGCAGAGACCCCGTCATCGTCCTGTCTTCTTCCTCAGAAGGAGGAGGGCTGTCTGCCGGTGAAGCAGCCACAGGGAGAGGGGAAGGGTCAAGCTGGGAAACAACCGGCTGGTCAGGTTGACTCTCCACAGGGGTATCCGGAGCTGCTGGGGTTCAGCTGTCAAAGTCCGGAGCTGGGGCGCCGTCTGAGTCCAACCTGCTCGGCCCTTCACCAGCTCAAACATCCCACTCTAAGTCCTCCTCTGCTTCGTTCTTGTCTCTCTGTCCCCTCCCAGCAGGGCTCATGACAGAATAATTGCAAATTAGTGACTGGAACGACTTCACGCCTTGTCCAATAACATACTGCGGTCTCCTTAGATGGGTTCCCAGCCCGCTGGGAGGCCAGTGTGATATTTTGATTAAACTTTTAATGTGTGCGATAATTGAGAAAATCCTTTTCCGTTAAGAAAAGTCAATTGGAAACCGTTAATTGGACTGTGCGTGTCCGCGGGTGGGAAGGGGGTTGGATCCGTCGGCAAGTAAAAACGAGGATCAACTGCGTCAGCTGATCCTCAGTTTTGGGTTGTGTTTTTTAAAGCAGACATAGAATCTGAGAGTTGGAGGGCGTCTTAGAGGTCTTTTAGTCCAGCCCTCTGCTCGGTGCAGAAAGTCTATAGCTAGAGCATTCTGAATCGGGGTGGCCATTTGGGAGAGGCGTCAACGTGTAGATCGCTACACTTATAGGGAGCGGGAGGGGCGATGCGATGGGGAAGTGGAGACAGATACAGCGGTGGAGCACAGCATTGCTCTCCCTACTGCCTCCCCCTCTTGGTAAGCATGCTTACAGGCTGATGGAAAACAGGAAGCTGCCTTATAACAAGTCCAAACCTTGAGTCATATGGCTCAGTATGTCTACTATATTGACTGGCAACGACTCTCTAGGATTTCAGATGGGCCTCTCTCTCTCTCTCTCTCTCTCTCTCCCTCCCCCCCCTATCCGGAGATGCCAGAGATTGAACCTGAGACCTTCTGCGAGTGAGCAGCTGTTCCGCCATTGAGCGGAAATCAGGAAATCAGGGACATGACAGCACCCCTCCCCAACTTAAAACAGCAGGAGAAATTGCTCTAGATCTTAACTTGTATAGGGACAGCCGTTAAAATTATGTAGGAAGTAGAGTTACCATTTTTTAAAATTTTCAAACATCTTTATTTCAGCTTCACAATTTATTTTAAAAATACAATAATATAATAATATCCCTTCCTTCCCTACACCCCCAACAAGAAACCGTGGAGGATACATCATCTGACAACAGCAAGTCCATTAGTCAAATATGTCATAATTCAAGAGAGGAAAGTTAATTAAGATATCCAAATACTGTTGATGGCGGTGGATAATTGTTCATGCGACTCATTTTCTGCAGTATATTCAATAAACTTCCAGCAGGTGGCAGTAAGCTCTTGTGGTTTGGCTCATCCTTGTAAAAAAGGAAGATTATATGTAATTTTTATCTAAAATGGAAATATTCCATATAGTCCATGTATTTCAATACCAGACAGAAACTTCCAACCCCTCCAGAGTCTTCCAGCATTGTACAACTGTCTGTACTGCAGCCATTCACGATGTAATAATCAAAGGTTTAAATTTCAGATCAGTGTAACAATAATCAATTGTATGTTACCAATTTTTATATCAGCATTTGCTCTTGAGTGTTAAACAGTAACTTGCAGGGCCGGTGCCAGAGGGCGGTCAGGTTAGGCCCTGGCGGAGGACCCCTGAAGGGCCCCTCCTTAGGGTGGGTGGGTAGCGCTCCATTCTGAGATTCACAGCAGCATTGGCTCCCGACCCTGCCGTGGATCGCAGAGAGGGAGTTCCGAGGCACCCCCCTACTATCGCGCAGGCCCGCATCACCTGTCTGCATGCCCCACCAAAGTAAATGCTGGCCACACTGTGCGCGCATGCCTGCCAGCAACCACGATGGCTGCTGAGGCTTTCCTAAGGGGCTAATGCCCCTGCTACCATTTTGGTTGATGCTCGCACAGCGTGGCCAGCATTTACTTCAAGGGAAAGCTAGGTGTGGCGTGCGGGTGGGTGGCAGGCCCCAGGGCAAGCTTATGCCCAAGGGCCCCAGCATGCCTGGTGCCGGCCCTGGTAACTTGGGTCCATCCAGACAACCTGTTTATTGAGTATTCATCCTTAAAAAAGTTTATGTGAAGGTTAGATGATATCGGATCTTCACTGAGCATTCGTTCCCATTTGTTGGTCAGGCAGTTATAGAAGGAGCATCTGTCCTGAATTCATCCTGATCTACTTGCTGGGTGTTTATACGCCTTCTGGTTAATCATTCATTCACTGCACACTTTTCGATGCGTCCCCCAGCCACTTTTTGTAAGGGGAAAGGCCTTTGCTCAGTGGCAGAGCGTTTGATTTGCACGCAAAAAGGTCCTAGGTTTAATCCCCAACATCTTTAGGTAGGATGGGAAGAGACACCCCTAAAAATCTGCAGAGCCTGTGCCAGTCAATGTAAGAGACTGGCAAGCGTCCTGTGCCCCGAATTCGGAAACAGGGTTTGCAAGAACTACAAGACAAATGTAAATGAGCAGCGGCTCTGCAGTTATGGCATGTTGGTAACATGGCTTAGAAGTGAAACGACCCTTTGCTTTTACAAGGAGGCTGCCCAAGCAGAGGCTCTGCGTTGCTCTCCCAAAAGAGGCTTTACATGGCATTCCCGTCACTTTTTATAAGGAAAAGCGCCATAGCTCAATGGTGGAGCATCTATTTTGTGCGCAGAAGGTCCTAGGTTCAATCCCCAGCACCTTCAAGTAAGTAAGACTGGGAACGATTCTCTGTCTGAAACCCTGGAGAGATGCTGCCAGTCAGTGCAGGCAATACTGAGCTAGATGGACCAACTCAGTGTAAGGCAGCTTCCTATGTAACCGCAGAAAGTCTGTTTTGGTTTTAGAGTGGACTTGTTGTAGCTAGGGTGACAAAGCACTTTAATCCACTTTAAATGCACATATGTAAAGTTCTGGTACGCGGTTGACTGGAGGCACCCTTGAGCTGCAGTAGCACAATTGTGGGGAACGTTTGGCCCCCCAGATACTGCTGAACTACAACTCCCATCATCCCCTAATAATGATAATAATAATAATAATGATTGATTGATTGATTACATTTATATCCCACCCTTCCTCCCAGGAGGAGCCCAACATCCGGAGGGCCAATGATTTCCCACACCTGCAGGAGCAGATCATTTTTGTGGTGTAAGCTGAATAAGCGCAAAGGCCAGTAGGTGGTGCTGCGCACAATTTTTATCCTTACCCGTGGATTGACGCATATCAAGCGGATCCTAAAAGGCACAGGAGCAGATCAGTTGGTAATCCAAAGGGCTGGTTGTTGAATTCCTTGGAGGACTGAACTGAAGGGGGTCAATTTAGCTGTTAAAAGAACAACGACCTCTCCTCCCCTCCACTCCCAAACAACATAAAAGCCCCGAGAGGGGAAGAGCTATTTCCTTAACAAATCATTGCCTCTCTGGATGCTGATGCTGCTATTTTGATAAGGCCTAAAGGACAGGGATGTTTTCTGTCTTAACAAAGACACACAAAGCCTGGAGCGCAAAAGCACAAAGTCTACCCAAGGCCGGTTCACGCCAGTATAATCTGAGCTGTCAGGCCAGGTTAGAAACCGGAGGATGGCATGTCAAAAAACACAGGAGCCTCGAGGGCATGGAAAAGACACGTGTGTTCAAAACTACTACAGCGTATGTGGTCTCTTGCAGAAGAACATGACACACACACACAACTTAAAAAAGATCCCTGCTGCAAGGCGCGTATAATTAAAAAATAATCAGAGAGGAAAGACCAAAAGCTGTTTCCGTCAAGTGGGAAAAGATGTTTAGGACGGGAGTGCTGATATGAAATACAGCATTATTTTCTTTCCAGAAATCTAGTAGATTATATAGCATGTGGAATACAGCTCACTGCCCCTCCAAAATACACTTTGTCTCACCTGTGCTGCACCCCCCCAAATATTTTGTTCTAGTCCAGGGTCCTTAGTATATACACGGGCAGTGACGGCTGGTTCCCATTGGTGGGGCGTAAGGCAAGTGGAACAAGAACCAATGATAGGTGGAGCCAGAGCCAATGACAGGCAGAGGCACCTAATGCTCATCTTGTCCCCATCCTCTTCCTCCTTGCTGAGTTCAACAAGGGGCAACACTGACTGAGGAGGAGGCAGCTGACAGCCAGGACCACCCCCCTGGACTAGTTGTGAGTAAGAAGGCGAGCAGGTAGGGGCTGGCTGAGAGCAGACTGAGACTGGTGGCATAGTGCCCCTCCAGCCCTCATGCTGGCCCTTCTCTCCTGGATATAACATCCATGCCTGAGGCATTAGCAGTGGGTTTTAGTAAGAAGATTCAAGTCTCTAGTTCTCACTGAACTGGCAAACCCAATTTTGAGCTGTACGGTGTAGCCTGCTAAATTGTCTGCATGCTTGCTAAGCTGATGTTACAGGCCCAGGCCGGTACAGAAAACCCCCAGTGGCAATGTTTGCATGGCATCAGACAAATACTTAGGGCTCTTCCAGACCTTTTTTTCTTCTCTGTGTGTATGTATTCTGCAACAACTTACTGAGGTAATAATAGTGCATTAGTGGTGGGTTCATACTGGATCGTCCACACCTCATTCCGCTTTCTGTGATGCTTCCTCAATGTTACAGCATTATTGCTGTCTTGGGGGGGGGCACTCTGGTGCAACAAAAGCAGGAAAACACACACACACACTCTGGAACATTTGTGGTCTGTAAAGTTACAGGATTTCAGCAGGAAGCGACAGGACATGATTGTAAACGAAGCAGTGTGTCTGCCCCAAAACAAATGGCATTGAAAACAGGATTGCGCATAATTGTTCCTATACTAAACATGAGCACAAATCATAATGAATGCTCAATGAAAAGATGATCTGGAAGGGCCCTTAATGTGAATGGCGAGGTTTCAAACTCTACTTCTGAGACACATGGCTGTGCAAGAACATTAATGTGCGTGCATGAGTTTGTGTGTGTGTGTGTTTAATCATCTGTATCAAATCACCTGAGAAGTGAGAAAACTTCTCACTCAATTTCTGTAGTTTTAGCGAGGCGGAGAGGCGCAGAAGGAACCAGGCAAAAGCTGAGTCCCCATGACAACCCAGCAATCTGTTCCGTTGTTGCTTGTACCTGGTTCCGTTGGCACATGGGGGCCTTCGTAACAGCTGCATGGCTGATTCTGTAATTAATTAGAAAAAAATTGTTTAATCTCCAGGTTTATCAAATCATGCATATCTTAAGGTGGCACAAATATAATGGAGAATTAACCCGAAGCTTCAACAGCAGCATCTGCTGTGGGAGTTTAATCGTCACATGAAAATTAACTTGTACAAAAAGCTATTCCAATGACTCGAAAAGAAAAGAAAAAGTGTATAAATCAAGGCTGCAATCCAGCATAGTTATGCCGGCTTTTATCTTGTTAAAAATCAATGGGATTGAAGCCCAGATAACTCGTGCTGATTTGCACCTGGAAAAAAATAATGGGTGGCTGTAAAAGTTGACTGCATACAGTTTCTATGACACTGATTTTATATTTGCCTGATGGACTCATCGAAAGACGGTATAAATTCATTCATTCATTATTCGATTTATATCCCGCCCTTCCTCCCAGCAGGAGCCCATGAATGAGTGAAAGAATACTTCCTAATCATGAGCCTAAGGTAGACACTGTTTCACTTAGATCTATGTCCAAGCATTTGGGCAGGGTTGGGGAACCTGTGGCTTTCAGATGCTGTTAGACGCCAACTCCCATCAGCCCCAGCCAGCTTAGCCAATGGTCAGGGAAGATGGGACTGTAGTCCACATCATAAGAATATCGGAAGATGAGCCAGAGGCCCATCTAGTCCAGCATCCTGTTCTCACAGTGGCCATCCAGTTGTCCCAATGGGAAGCCCGCAAGCAGGACCTGAGTGCAAAAGCAGCTCTGTGGTTCCCATTCCAACACCTGGAATTCAGAAGCATCCTGCCTCTGACAGTGGAGGAAGAACATACACATTGGGTTACTCAACACTGATAGGCTGATCCTCCATGAATTTGTCTGATCTTATGTACCTCTTCACCCAGGCAATTGACGCTTGAGATGTGTATTTTTAGGACCCTCTTTAGCTGCGAGTGTCATTTGCTTTACACCGTTTTTAATAATGTATTTTATTGTTGTGACCCGTCCTGGGACCCACTGAAGGGCAGGTCATAAATGTTATAATAATAATACTCTTTTAAAGCCGTCCAAGTTAGTGGCCAACAATGAGCCATATGGGAACAAATTCCGTAGTTTAACCCTGCACTGTGTAAAGGAGCACTTTCTTTTGTCCTGAATCTTTCAACATTCAGCATCACTGGATGTCCCCGAACTGTAGTATTATGAGAGAGGGAGAAAACCTTTTCTCTGTCTACCTTCTCCACATCATGCATTATTGTACACACTTCTATCATGTCTCCCCTTACACCCTTTATTTATTTATTTATTTTCATTTCTAGACCGCCCATAGCTAATAGCTCTCTGGGCGGTGTACAAAACGAGATTAAAATACAATATAGAATAAAATCAGTAACAAAGGAACACATTAAACTAAAAACATTAAACATAAAGCATTAAACATTAAAATGCCTGGGAGTATAGCCAGGTCTTGACCTGGCGCCTAAAAGAAAGAACCGTAGGCGCCAGGCGTATTTCCTCCGGTAAACTGTTCCATAATTCGGGGGCCACCACAGAAAAGGCCCTAGATCTAGTAACAGTCCTCCAGGCATCCTGGTGAGTTGGTACCCGGAGGAGGGCCTTAGATACTGAAAAGGTTAAACTAAATGTTGTAAGCTTTCCTCATAGGGGATTTGCTCCACCCCCTTGATCATTTTGATCATCTGAAGGACACCACCTTGACTACCCCTGGTTTACACCAGCAGGCCTCTATCCTGGCTGGGGATCTAACCTGGGATATGTTGTACAGTAGGGCCCTGCTTATATGGCGGGTTCCGTTCCGGACCCCCGCCGTAAAGCGGAAAACGCCGTAAAGCGGAACTCCATTGACTTTAATGTGCTGCGTTGCGTGAAAATGAGGCGAAAACGGCGCAAAACGTCGCAAAAGGGGAAAACTACCCTTTAAAATTGAAAATGAAAGGCGCCGCATCAGCGGAACACCTTAAAACGGAACGCCGTAAAGCGGGACCCTACCGTATGCATGTGGTTTACTCAGCAGTGGCTGGTGATCCCATGCCCGTAGGGCAGTGGAATCCACTCTGGGTTTTAGTCCGAACTTTCCAGGAGGTGTCCAAGGTTCTTCAGCTGCTGGCTTTATCATTGAACTTCGACCCGTGAAGCATCATGCATCTGATGAAGTGGCTCTAGTCCATTAAATGTTTGCCGTGATAAATGTGTTAGTCTTGGAAGCAGTGTTGTCAAATTGCAGTGTTGTCAAAGAGAAATTGATGGAAACAATGGGAGGAGGAGGGAGGTTCCCAAATACGTTTGCAAGAAGCTTGCATATATATGCTAATGAATCACTTGTGTTTGATAAGATGTGGGCTATTCTAAGAGATGTATGTGATTTGAAGAGGGGTTGGGATGAGAGCCTGGCTGGGAGTCCAAAGTCTGGGAGGTCAAATCCCCGGTGTCTCCTGGGTGTCAAGGGCCAGCTAAAGATGACCCCCACAGCGAGCGGCTCAGGGGTGATGTGCCCTGCCACCTGTGCAGCCGTGGGCAAGCTGCATAGTCCCAAGGAGCCCAGTTGCCCCCCAGCTGGCAGTTGCGGAGAAGGAAGGGGCTGGCTTGTGCAGCTGTGGCAAGCTGAGCCGGCCCTAGCCAGCTGGGGAGGACTAGCCTCAGAGGGAGGCAATGGGAAACCCCCTCTGAATACCACTTACCATGAAATCCCTATTCATAGGGTCGCCATAAGTCAGGATCGACTTGAAGGCAGTCCATTTCCATTTTGTGTCTTATTTCAATGCCACACAAATTAGAACAACAAAGGGGGCAGCCTCTGTGACTCATTCTGCCTCATTCCTGGGGTATTATTATTATTAGATTTATTGATTGTTACCTGAAGGTCTCCAAGTGACTTGCAACCATGTATTCTAAATGAAATTGAGAAAAGCACAGTCTTGGTAGAGAGAGGAAACATGGTGCTAGTCCTCATTGTTGAGGCTCAGAAAGCTTTGTGGTCTCAGTGAACCCAGAGGGGACTTACCTTGGAATGAGCAAAGGGTTAACATTGCACTGCAAACACATGACATCAACCGTACTGGCTGGGCCCAATGGGAGGTGTACTCTAAAACATCTGGAGGGCAGCAGGTTGGGGAAGGCTGTTCTACATGATTGGCTCCTGATAATTTTGGTTGCAACGGTAAAACTTCTAAGAAGACGTGCCTAAGACTGTGCTGTTCATTTCACGGTACTTAGGCCCTCTCTGCTTACAGCAGGGATAGCCAGCGCGGTGCCCTCCAACTGTTGTTGGATAACTCCCAGCAGCCCTCGGCAGTATGGCCAATACTCAGGGATGACAGGAGTTGCAGTTCATGTAATCACTAGAAGCTAAGATGATGAAACTGAGGCTGTCATACTTTGGACACATCATGAGAAGACATGATTCACCAGAAAAGACCTTAATGCTGGGAAAAACAGAAGGGAGTAAAAAAAGAGGAAGGCCAAACAAGAGATGGATTGATTCCATAAAAGAAGCCACAGACCTGAACTTACAAGATCTGAACAGGGCGGTTCACGACAGATGCTCTTGGAGATCACTGATTCATAGGGTCGCCATAAGTCGTAGTCGACTTGAAGGCACATAACAACAACAAGGCTATCAGTGGCTATTATCCATGATGGCTGTGCTCTGCCTCCATGGTGGGAGGCAATATGTTTCTGAATACCAGTTGCTGGAAACTGCAGGAGGGGAAAGTGCTCTTGCGCTCACGTCCTGCTTGCAGGTTTCCCATGTGCATCTGGTTGTCCACTGTGAGAACAGGATGCTGGACTTGATGGGCCACTGGCCTCATCCAGCAACGCTTTTCTTTGTTATTCCTCTTTCTTTCATACTGTTAGTCTGCCACCTTCAGGTAATTGCTGGAATTGTACAGCAATGGTTACATGGAACTGGTGTAAGAAATATATACAGTAATAGGATAAAACAAATAGGAGCATGAAAATACAGGAACGAACAGGGACCAGTTTTATTTAGGTTTAAATGGTTTTAAAATAGAGATTCTTCCCATCACTTTTAAAGGGAAGGCCTCATTTTAAATACATCTATTTCCTTCAAATTTATTTCTTTAAACTTTTTTTTAAAAAGTCTTCAATGTCAGATTTATATTTTGTAATTATTTCTATTCATTAAAAAAAATACAGGCAGCCCTACTGTTTGTGGTTCTTCCTTTGCAAGCAATCCCTTGAGGAAGATGAAGAAGCCTTATGCAGTGAAAAACCTAAATATGATCTGGGGTGCAACAAAAGAGGTGAACAAGATTTTGTTTTTTTGTATTGATAAGCCCCACTGGATTCAGCCGAGTTTATTCTCAGGAAAGTAAATTATCAGGAGTGCTGCTTTAATTTAGGAAGCTGCTTTATACCATTGGTTCATTTACATCAGTATTGACATCACTGACTGGCAGCACCTCTCCAAGGGACAGCCACGTAGAGGGACATTCCCAGCCCTACCTGGAGATGCCAGAGGTTGAGCCTGGGCCCTTCTGCATGCAACGTGCATAACTACAGGGCTACAGCTCTTTTCCTAAAAATAAAGCAAAATTCTAGTCCTCATGGTTCCCATCTGAGGGCTCATTTAACCAGCTCAGGAAGCTGCCTTATTCTGAGTCAGACCAGTGATCCCTCTAGCTCAGTATTTTCTGCTCTGACCAGCAGCGGCTCTCTAGGTTTCAGGCAGGGGTCCATTTCCAGCTGGCGATTGAACCGGGGGACCCGTGGCATGCAAAGCAGATGCTCTGCCATTGAACCAGGATATTAGGGTTCCCAGGTTGTTATTTATTTATTATTTGGTTTATATCCCGCCCTTCCTCCCAGCAGGAGACCAGGGCGGCAAACAAAAGCACTAAAAACACTTTAAAACATCATAAAAACAGAAATTAAAACACATTAAAACAAAACATTTTTTTAATAAGCTTTGAAGATATTTTTTAAAAAAGGTTAAAAAACGTATTGCTTTAAAAAAAAGGTTTAAAAGCATATTAAAAAGCAATTCCAGCACAGAAGTAGACTGAGATTACCGGGCAGCATTCGTCCAAAAAAAACAAAACAAGTGCAACTGGCCAACCACGCATGTGAGCGCGAGGAAATATCTCACGAGGGGTAAAAGAGAAAAAAGGAAAAAAGGCGTGTCTTAGTGTAGAGGGCGTGGCTTATACGGGGAGGGAAGCGACGTCATAGGAGCGCGCCGGCTTCCCTTCGTTTGGGCAAGGAGAAAGAAGAAAACGTCTCCCCTCCAGCCGGGCTGTGTGACTGCAGTGTTACCTGCTTGCAGAAGGTGCGTGCTCAGTGAAAGGGTCAGGGGTGGGCGGCCCTCCTGTGTCCTTCCCCTTATGCAGTGGGAGGAGTAGGGTGTAGATCCCAGGAAGGTCCCGGCTGCAATCCCTGGCATCTCCCGTTGAGTGATGGGTAGGGCTTAATCTCCCTGAAGCCCTGGGGGAGCCGCTGCTGCTGCTGCTGCCAGTCAGAGCAGCCAATATTGCACGGGTGAAGGGGGAGTCATAGAATAGTAAGAGTTGGAAGGGCCCTCTAAGGCCATCGAGTCGAACCCTCTGCTCCATGCAGGAATCCAACATGAAAACATCCCCGACATGTGGCTATCAAGCTGCCTATGGAATGTCTCCAGTGCTGGAGAGACCACCACCTACCTGGGTCCCTTGTCGTACGGTTCTGATGTTCAGCTGAAACCTGGCTTCCTGTCACTTGAGCCCATTACTCCGTGTCCTGCACTGTGCGATGGTTGAGAAGAGATCCTGCAGCCCTCGGGATGTTGCTGGACTCCCATCTCCATCAGCCCGATCCATTGCGGCCAGTCGTCAAGGATGATAGGAATGGTAGTCCAGCAATGTTGGAGGGCTGTAAATTTCTCATTGCTGCAATATTATGCTAGGTGAACAAATAGTCTGACCCAGTATAAGTCACCTGTTAGAGCCATGTGGGACTCTGAGCATTATTATTATTAGTGGGTTTTTTTGTGATGGAACTCTCCGGTACAGAGTATTTAATTTATTTTATTTGTATTTATTTATTTCTTACATAAGATCCTCCGTGGCGCAGAGTGGTAAGCGGCGGTAACGCAGCCAAAACTCTGTTCACGGCCGGAGTTCGATTCCAACGGAAGGAGGAAGTCAAATCTCCGGTAAAAAGGGGCCAAGGTCCACTCAGCCTTCCATCCATCCATGGTCGGTAAAATGAGTACCCGGCATACGCTGGGGGGTAAAGAAAGGCCAGGGAAGGAACTGGAAATCCTAGGTCTGCCTAGTAAACGTCGCAAGACGTCACCCTAAGAGTCGGAAACGACTCGCACTATAAATACAGGGACACCTTTACCTTTATTTCTTACATGTAACTCCATTTTTCTCCAAGAGCTCAAGGTGGTTCTCCTCCTCCTCATTTTATCATCACAGCCACCCTCTGAGGTAGTTTAGGCTGAGAAGCAGTGATTGGCCCAAGGTCACCCAATGAGCTTCATGGTTGAGGGGGGATTTCATTCCTGGTCCCCCAAGTCATAGTCCAACACCCTAATTACACCACGCTGCTACCAGCACCTCTTTTGTTGCTGCCCATGGCAACCATTTTGTTTTGCCATTCACAGCACTTTTATCAAGGTGTGAGTACTGGCATCTCAGTTGTACCCCCAAAAGCACTGATTATTATTATTGAATTTATTACCTGCCCTACACCAGCAGGTCCCAGGGCAAGTTGCAACAATAAAAAAAGTCAATATTTAAAACAAGTTGCAGTCGCGGGAATAGGGTGGGTCCTGAAAACACACATCTCAGGAGTCAAAGGCAAGAGTTGTGTCTTCAACATTAGCTGAAAACTATATAGGGAAAGTGCCGGACACAGCTATGTGGGAATTCCACAACTTGGAGGCTGCCACAAAGAATGTTATCTCCTGGGCTGCCCCCCCCCAACCTCTGCAGGCAGTGGAACTACCAAGAGGGCCCACCTCTGCTGATCTTATCACCTGTTGGGAAGGAGGTGTCTTTCAGATATTTGGGGCCAAGGTCATTTGGGGCTTTAAACACAAGTGTGAACACCTTGAATTGGACCCACTAATGAACTGACTACCAATGCAACTATTTTAGATCAAGCATTATATGAGTTTTAAAAGAAACCTCAGCTGGGAAAAAGGCACTCCTAGCCACTGAGGCCACCTGAGCCTCTAGTGACAGTGTTGGATCCCCCAAACTACGAACCTGGTCCTTCCAGGGGAGTGCAGCCCATCCAGAGCAAGGTGTCTCCCCACCTTCCAGACCTGAGAACTCTGGACTCATAACCCCTCTGTCTTTTCAGGATTGAGCCTCAATTTGTTGGCCCGTATCCAGCCCATCACTGCCTCCAAAGATCTGTCTAGCACCTCCACTGCATCTCCTGAACAGAGACATAGAGTTGGGTGACATCTGCACCTTGGTAACACTTTCTTGTGTTGCCACCCTCTGCACTTCCCTCAGAGGGGGCTCACTGGTGATGACCATAGAAGCTGGGCTGGCTTAGGTGAGGAGAGGTGGTCCCTGGGCATCTCAGGAACCCAATACCTCAAGGACCGCTGCTGCTGTATCAACCAACCTGAGCCCTGCAGTCATCATCAGGGGCCCTTCTACATGTAAATGCAATGCTGACAGCACAGTCCCATGCGTGTTTACCCAGTCCTACTGCGCCCAATGGGACTCATTTCCCCAGTAAGGGTGTTTAGGTTTGCAGCCTTCACGTTACAGTAAATACATTGATAGTGGTGTTTTTATCTCTCTCTTTGTAGCCCTGGTATTGTGTTTTTTTTTTTAACAGATGGAGCGAAAATCCAAATTGCCGAAAGGAGAAAGGAGAAGAGAAGATCTGGGTTTTGCATCTCTGCCTATTTACAGATACCGGAGGAAATTAGTTGAGGCTGTTCAAGACAATTTGTTTCTTGTGGTGACAGGGGAGACGGGCAGCGGCAAAACCACCCAGCTTCCAAAATACTTATTTGAAGAAGGTAACCATGTCTTTTCCCTTTGTGGTTAAAGAAGTGACTCTTCTTCTTCTTCTTCTTAAATAATAATAATAATAATAATAATAATAATAATAATAAAAGTGCTATATCATATTTTGGCCATGCTGCCTGGGGCTCATAAGAGTTAAAGAACAAAATATCTAGATTTCACTTATATGCAAAAGGGTATTTTCTACACATTCTGTCCTCTATCCAGAGAAGCAAGAGGCACAATCAGAGTTTACGGACATGATCTAGCCAGGCAAAGACACTTAAGGAGGGTGCAAAGCAGGCCACGGCTGGCACCAGACTGCAGCAGGCTGTTGAAGGCGGCGGCAGCAGCGATGGCGGCTTAAATAGGCCCAGCTGTACAGGGGATAAGTGTGCTGCGTGCACACGCCTATCATGATCCAAGATGTCAGTGGAGGGGGTGTTGATGGCAAACATGCGCATGCTAATGCAGCGATGTGGGAAGTGGCACAGCCACCCTGCTCTGGGGTGTGTGTGTGCTGCATGGGAGGGTGGCTCCCACTCTGCGATCCACACCAGCACTAGGTTGTGGGGCACACTCTCTGTGACCTGATGCTAGCACGGATCATGGGGCGGGAGCTACACCGCCCCAGCCCCAGGAGCTTCTGTCAGCCATGGGGGCCCTCGGCTAATGTCCTACCTGGCCGCCTGCTGGCGTTGTGCCTGAAGCAGGGCTGCTTAGGGGTTTCGGGCTAGGCAGAGGTGTAGCTTGGGGAGGGTCCCAAGGGTCAGAGAGAGCGAGAAAGAGGCCAGGACGCTAGCATTTGGCCCCCCTGGTCTGAGGTCTCCCCGCCTCTGTTTTTTCATGACTTTTGAATGCAGCCAGTATCAAGGACATCGTTTGAGTTGAGAAATGTGTTGTAAACTGTTCTCGCACCTGGAAAATCCCGAATAAAATAGGCATCTTTTGTTTTTAAAAAGACGATAGTTCAGCCAGTCTCTCCCTTTCCTGTGCAATTTCACGAGTCTTTCTGCTCCCTTTTTTTGTAGGTTTTGCCAAGCATGGCTTAATTGGTGTGACACAGCCTCGGCGAGTGGCTGCCACATCTGTGGCTCAGAGGGTGGCGGAGGAGATGGGCTGCCCTTTAGGAAGTGTCGTGGGGTATCAGGTTCGCTTTGATGAGTGCGTCTCAGAGGTACGAATAAGAAGCAGTCTTATTAAAATTTCTCTTTTTTCATGTTTTTTAAGTCTTGAAGGTGTGGAGCTTCAAGTTCTATAAGTAATAGAATAAAAGACTGCCGCTCCATGGCTGGAGCCCCTGTTTTGCATGCAGAAAGCCCCAGGTTCATTCCTGGGTATTTCCATTTGAAACAGGTGTGGGGAATCTGTGGCTGTTCGGATGTTGCTGGACTACAACTCCCATCATCCCTGTGCATTGGCCATGCTGGCCGCTGAGGCTGCTGGGAGTTGGAAGTTCACCCAACATCTGGAAGGTCACAGATGTTCTCCTTCCAAGTCTTAAAAGGATCAGGTAGCAACTGATGGAAAAGACTGTTCCCTGAAATCTTCTGCCTGCAACGCAGATGCTCTGCGTAAGTTTAGCAAATGCCAGTCTAATTGCTGTATATCAGACCTTACCTCTGTCCCAGGGAGGCAGTATCCCAAGCTTGAGCGGGTTGAATGTGGCCCTCCAGGCCTCCCTATCTGGCCCTCAGAACTGTCTCCAGGCCACACCCCTCACCTGCCCTGCTTTGCACACTTGTTGAGTGTTTTTTGCACGGCTGGAACATGTCTTTCAACTCTGATCTTGCCTCCTGCTTGCCTGGATGGAGGACAGAGAGGGGTGCATGAGCGCGTGTAAAAACTTGCCTACTATACAAAGGTAAAATGTACGTTTGTTGCTCTGCCCACTTTTGCCTCTGGCCCCGCCCACCATGTGGCCCCCGGAAGGTTGCCCAGAAGGAAATGTGACCCTCCGGGTGAAACAGGCTCCCGCAACCCCTGCTGTGTAACCAAATGCCTGATCTTAAAATTGCACAGGAGACGTTAATCAAGTATATGACGGACGGCTGCTTGCTGAGGCAGATCTTGGCTGACCCGCATCTTGCCAGATACAGCATTGTCATCCTCGATGAAGCTCACGAGCGGAGCTTGAGCACGGTGGGTGATGAGAAAGCGGTTCTATAAAGAGATGCTCACCTGGCCACCTCGAAATTGCCTCTGGGATGCTGGGCAACACTTGGTAGAGTTGCTGGTGTTGCTTTTAAATTTATATCCCACCCTTCCATCCAAAGGAGCCCAAGGCTAGAGATGTGAAGGCCTGGAAAAAGTGGGGGGAGACAATCCCCCCCTGAATTTTTTCCCCCTGGGCCTTCACATCTCTATCTGGGGTGGCAAACAAGTGATAAAAACATTTGAAAAGCAAAACATCTCAAGAACAGTTTCACTACAGATGCAGACTGGGATAAAGGCCTGGACATAAAAGGCTTGTTGGAAGAGGGAGGTCTTTAGTAGGCACTGACAAGACAACAGAGACAGTGCCTGTGTTAATATTTAAGGGGAGGGAGTTCTAAATGGTGGGTCCTATGATGCTAAAGGCCCGTTTCCTGTATCGTGCGGAACTGACCTCCTCATGAGATGCTCTCTGCAGGAGGCCCCTCGTTTGCAATGTGCAGTGATGGACTAGAGATATAAGGGGGTGACACAATATTTATTTATTTATTTCTGTCCCGCCCTTCTACCCTATAACAGGGCGCTCAGTGCGGCTTACAAGAAAATCGCACACATACATAATAAAATTGTACACAATAAAGAACACGAAAACATTAAAATAAATTGAAATACATAAAATACAATATATTATATATACAATAAAAACTTCTGTTTTGTTAATCACAATTACATGCTATACACATATATCTATTAAATGTAAATGTACTGCCTTCAAGTCGATCCTGACTTATGGCGACCCTACGAATAGGGTTTTCATGGTAAGCGGTATTCAGAGGGGGTTTACCATTGCCTTCGTCTGAGGCTGAGAGGCAGTGAGTGGCCCAAGGTCACCCAGGGAGCTTCATGGCTGTGTGGGGATTCAAAAGTAGTCCAACACCTTAACCACTACACCACACTGGCTCTCATATATCTATACATAAGGGACTAAAAAGGTAAATATTAAAATAAAAAGTGTAAAAACAGTCTCAGGCTCTCCCATCAGTCCCTCCCAAAGGCTCTCCGGAAGAAGATGGTTTTCAAAAGTCTCCAGAAAACCATCAGGGAAGGAGCAGAGCGGGCTTCTTGCAGTAGGGTATTCCAGAGCTTGGGGGCCACGTCTGAAAAGGCTCTCTCCCGCGTGCCTGTCAGTTGAACATCTTTCATTCCAGGCACGCAGAGGAGACCAGAGGCAGCTGATCTTAAATCACCGGCAGGTACATATGGGTGTATGTGGTCCCTCAGGCACATTGGTCCAAGGCCGTTTAGGGCTTTAAAGGTCAAAACCAGCACTTTGAATTGGGCCCAGAAACAAACTGGGAGCCAGTAAAGTTGATAAAGCACAGGGGTGATATGCTTCCCCCGCTGTGCTCCAGTTAACATTCTGACTCCTGCAGGCAGAGCTTGGAAAAGTTACTTGTTTGAACTCCACCTCCCATCAGCCCCAGCCAGCACGGCCACTGGATTGGGCTGATGGGAGTTGTAGTTCAAAAATGTAACTTTTCCAAGCTCTTTCAGATATCCTAGTCACAAGCCGTATAGGGTTTTATACATCAAAACCAGCACCTTGAGCTTAGCCCGGTAGTTGACTCATGTGTTTTTGTGTCTGGGTGGAAGGGTGTGAGGGTCAGCCTCGAAGGCTTCTAAGTTCATTTCATCCCTGGGAATCTAATGATGACTAGAGTCTTGGATCCTCTCCCAGGATATCCTGTTTGGCTTGCTGAAGCAAATGTTTCACGGGAAGGAGCTGCCAGGCAGAATGAAACCCCTGAAGGTGGTGATCATGTCGGCCACCCTGGACACTGACAAGTTCTCTGCATTCTTTGACTGCTGTCCGGTGGTGGACATTCCTGGAAGGAACTATCCAGTTGAGGAGATATTCTGTGGTCTCGTGGGCCCAAGGGATGCTGAGAGCCCTGCATATGTTACAGAGGTACCTGCTTCTTGTTTTGGGAAGGGGCTGTAGTTGAGTGGTAGAGTACCTGCCTTGGAGAAGGTCCTCCGTTCAATCCCCGACAGCATCTCCAGGTAGAGCTCCTGCCTGAAACCCTGGAGAGCCGCTGCCTGTCAGTGTAGACAATAGCGAGCTAAATGGCCTGACTTGATATAAGGCAGTTTTCTGTGTTCCTGTTTTAAGTCAGGCCTTAATTTAGAACCGTGAGGACTGGAATCTTGCTTTTCCTTTTTTAAAGGGGAAGAGCTTTAGCTCAGTGGTAAAGCATCTGCTTTGCATGCAGAAGCTCCCAGGTTCAATCTCCAGGTAGGGCTGGGAATGTCCCTTGTCTGAAACGGCTGCTAAGTCACAAAATGGTGGCAGATGGAGACAGAGTTTCGCATAATCAGCTGGCAGTTACTGACACCATTTTCTACCGATATCCATCTTTGGAAATGGCTAAATTTTTAGGCACTTTGCAGCAAGAAGTTCCATAGTTCACCTTTCCTCAAGCTAAGTATGGACATTTACTCTGACTATAGTGTGACTTAGCCTCCCTGTTTTATGTGCAATTTGCTGATCCAGAGGCTCTTAAGCAGAGAAGCCTTTTTCTTTTATATTTTTCCCTTTCCCATCCCTACTTGTCTCTCAAAATATTTTTACTCATCTCCTGTAGTTTCCTTCCCATTCTTCTTTCGCACTCGACTTGTACCTTACTCTCTCCCCCTTCCCAAAACTGCCAGTTTCTTTCATCCCTCCTCCCTGGTCTTTTTCTTCCTCTGATAAACATATTTTCCCTCTTATTCCCTTTTTTCCTACTCCAGTTTGTTTGTTTATTATGAATAAATATTAACCTTTTATCTCACTTTCTAATTTCCTTCAACACCTCCTCTGGCCCTCTCCCCTCAGTGGATGGAGACTTTCCCTCGATCCTTCCTCTCCGCTGAACTTCTCAGTCCCCCAGCCACTTTACTCAGCATGCAAGGAGTTGCTGACCTTGGCATCTCTCCAGTCAAAAGACTATGGGCATGCCTATGGGTGGAGCTGGCAAGGGAGGAACCACTGGGCAGCAGTAGCATAGTTGGAAATTCAGAAGTGCAGGGTCCTTTCATGATAGTTGTGCCCCCCCCAGCCATGCCCCCTTTCCCGCTTTTCCTCATTTCCTTTGCTCTCCCTTTTGTCTTGAGAGTCCACACTCCCCTTCAACAGACGTCCCCCAGGAGCCAATCAGCAGGAAAGGGGAGGCTGTGTTAGCTACTGAGAAGAGTCTTCTTGGTGGCTGACTCGCCTCCTTCCACTGTGATTGGCTGCAATCTGCATGAGAGGACAAGGACTCTTCTCAGTGGCTAACACGCTCCCTTTTCATGTTGATCGGCTCATACATAGGGGCCTGGCTGGGATCCTGCTCCCAAAAAAGTAACGGGTCTGTGTCCCCCTGCAATTCTGGATGATTGCACAGCTGCTGGGCAGGCTGAGGCCTACCTGAAAGTGGCCAAAGGCCCCCCAGTGATTCCCGGGCCACTTAGAAACACTGATCTAATATAATCTGCAGATGACAATTGCATCCACAGATGAGGTTGCCAGGCTGCTGTTGGGTATTTTTACCCTGTGGAGGAAGTGCAAAGTATTCACAACCTCCACCTTGGGTGGCAAAGCTTGGCCCTCCCCTTTGGTGTTTACACCCTAGGAAAACTTGTGAGTGGATGTGTGAGAGTGAGAAGGGAAACCGCTTCCGGTGCTTTGCTTGAAAGGAGGTTGAATTTGAGCCTGCCTTAATCTCATTAACGTTGCTCATTTCAGACCGTAAAAGTCACCTTGGATATCCACTTGACTAGCTCGGCCGGAGACATCCTGGTTTTTCTAACTGGTGAGCGTTTCCTCCTTTGCCCAAAAGGTTTTGACATTGCCCTGTACAGAATAACGACTTTTGATGGTGACATTTAAAACATTAAAATAAAAGTTAAAACTGCACCTGGGTGCCTGCGGGCTTTTTGCTTTTGTCAGAAATGAACGTGCTGGATTTTCTTGGTTGACCCGTGTTTTGCACTCTGCAGCATATTGCCATCATTATTATTGCCACACACTGTTATTATGGCTTATTAATCTATAACTATTACTGGTTATTGATTATTATTATTGGTTATTATTCATTATTAATATTATTGGGTTGTATTCAACTAAGTCCTACTCAGAGGAGACCCATTGAAATGAATTTACTGACGTTAGATATATCCATTAATTTCAGTGGATCTGCGGTGAGTATGACTAACATTGAGTACAGCCCGTTATTTGTTAATTTATGTACAGCTTTGTGCCAAAATAGGCTATTAAGCAGTTTACGATGTATAGAAATGCATTCCACAGACATTCAAGTATAAACATCCATAATTAAAATACACGGTAAAACAAACTCTTTAAAACAACGTAGTAATTAAAACAGAAGATTTGGGTCGAGAGATCCAGGGAATGCCCGTGTAAACAGGTGCGCCTCCAGAAGCCGGGGGAATGCAAGTACTAGTGGAGCCTCTTGTGTTTCAGCAGGGGGTGCTCTCCGTACCGTTGGTGGTACCAGGGGAAAAAGCTCACTTCCGCATCACCACAAGCTGATAATCCTCAGGCCATGGCATGGCTGACCAACTCCCATTTTTGTTTGGTAACAGATGTATAAGTCTTATTGTGAGGTCTGTTGACTGCCTTTAACAAGGATTGATTGATAGTCTTCTGGAGTTGCAAGCTTTAGCTGGTTTGTGGGCATACCTTTAGGTTATTATGAAATCTGCTTGCGAAATAATGGTTAGAGCTTGTGTGCATGCTGCAATTAGGGGGCGGAGAAAAAAGCTCTGTGTGGCACCAGACTCTGAATCCTGCTTTGTGAGAATCTCAGCTTTTTTCTTTTTCTTTTAAACAATAAGTTGCTGGTCCTTGGACGATAGGCTTGGAAGCATCCAGACAATGAATAAGACTTGGAGTAGCTGGGGAGAATGCAAGTACTGTTGCATAACATTTTTCTCCACCCTGTGAGATGCAATTTTTTTAAAATTGCAAGGTTTAAAATATGTGACAACAGAGAAAGAGAATTCAGATCCGTTCTATTAGCATAATGTGAACAGGCTGTGGAGTCTGGATTGCTCAGGTGCAAAGCTGTCACATTGTTTCCTGTTAATGCAGGGCACGATTGCCAAAGCTAGATACTTTTTTTTAAGCTCGCAATGTCAGTGCCTTCCGCCGACCCCCAGAAAAGCCTCTTACGCTTTTTGTTTTAGGTCAGTCTGAGATTGAGAAAACATGCGAGTTGCTCTTCCAAAAGGCCGAGTCTGTTGATTATCGTTTTGACGTGAGGGATTGCTCTGTTGAAGGCTTGCTCATATTGCCATTATATGGCTCCATGCCAACAGGTGAGTCTGAGTCCCGCCTTGTGAGAATCTTGGCTTCCTTGGAAAAAAAAGAAGTTGCTAGTCCTCATGGCTTCGAATTGGCCAGGCAATCAGTGCCTTGCTGAAACTCAGGATGACAGAATAAGAGTTCCAATAGCTTGGGAAAAGGCAAGTACCCTTTTCATAACCTCTTTCTCCACCTTGTGACTGCCTCTGAAGGACTGATACAAGATGTGTTTCTAAGTCTCTGCCTGCCCTGCCCGAACTTGAAGAAAGACTCGACACGGCTGTGTGTTTTTTTTGTAATAAGACACAGTTTCAATTCAGTGCGCTTCGTGAATCTACCTACGGCTTACTCAGAACTCAGCATCTCTCTAGGACTAATTAGGTGCTGCTTTGCGGCATTAAGACGTTGACTCAGCAACAACTTTGTCCCCCACTCAGCTTAAGTAAGGCTGGGTGGGCACCTTGCTTGCGTGTGCCAGCTGTCACTGTTGGGAGTGCAGAGCCTCCGTCACCGTCCCATCATCTGCCTCCGAGGGGGGGGGAGCTGCTTCCTGGCGATGCGAGCGCAGGGAGAGGGGAAACGTCAGGCTGGGAAACAACTGGCTGGTCAGGTTGGTGCTCCATAGGGGTATCTGGAGCTGCTGGGGTTGAACTGTCCAAGTCCAGAGCTGGGCTGCCGTCTGAGTCCAACCTGCTCGGCCCTTCACCGGCTGTTCTCCCTCCTCCTCCTCTGCTTCGTTCTGGTCTGTCCACCCCCTCCCAGCAGGGCTCACCACACTGCCCACCTGCAGAGGGAAAGGGGCGGCAATCAAAACACAACATGGAGCAAAATACTCTCTCCACCAGGGGTTCCCCAACAGTGGTCTGTGGAGTGCCCGCGGTCCGCAAACTTCAGGTAGTCCGCGACAAGCCAGCATTAAATGTTCCTCTTGGTTTTTAATGGTAGTTTTACTGCTGCTTTTATGACTTACGTTGCGTTTTATCATATTACAATTTGAATTCAACAGAATGCAAACTGCAGTACGCTAGGATGCAAAAGAAGAAATGAAAGCGACGGTTAAAAAAAAAAACATTAAAAATCATCCAGCATATCACATTACAACAGCAATTGTATTTTGTATTAATCTGTTGTTCACCGCCCAGAGAGCTATGCTAGTCGGGCGGTATATAAATTTAATAAATAATAAATAAATAATAAAATAACAACAGGCAGAAAAATCGTGAAGTGGCTCGCCAAGAGCCTCAGAGATTTTCAAGTGGTCCATTGGAAAAGAAGCGTGGGAGCTCCTGGTCTAGAGGAAGCTTCAGTCTTGGAGCCCAGTGTTCTTCAACCTTGAGTTCCCCAGATGTTAGTTTGGTTGCTCATTATTACATTTTTATCCCACCTTTCCTCCAAGGAGCCCAAGGTGGCGTGCGTGCCTCTCCTCCCTCTCCATTTTATCCTCACAACAACCCTGTGAGGTAGGTTAGGCTCCTGCAACTGCCAGAATTCCACGTCTGTCTTCATCTTCATTAATATCTGTTGAGTCTTTGTCTTTATCTACAGCACTTGCATCATGATTACCTTCCATGCGTGCCATAGATAAGTGATTGGGGATGATGCATGTTGCAATCCATCCACATTTGGAGACCTAGGTCATATTCAGTGCTAGTAATACTCGGAGTTAGACCCATTGAAAATCCTGGGCATGACCAACTTGGATCCATTAATTTAAATGGGTCTACTCTGAATAAAGCTTAGTTGGATCCAACCTCCAAGGCTGAAAAACCCTGTAATCCACATCCAGTCAATCGCTGATTTTTGACGTCTGTTTTCTTATATCCTTCTTTATCATTCTGTTAGGACACTTGGTTTCTCTGATGCATTTGAATGGATTTTATATGCGTTCTTGCCGTTTGAATTGTTTTCATATATTTTATATATATATATGCAAAAGTTTGAACTATTTTTATGTATGTATTTGTTCCTTGTCTTGTTTTTATTCTAAGTCGCTTCGGGATGCCTTGTGGGAGAAGGGGGTCTGTAAGTGAAACAAGAAATAAATAATTTTGGAAAAAGTAAAAATGCCACGCACAGGGGCGAGGAGGCGGCATTCAGGGATGGGAAACCTGTGATCAGATGCTGTTGGAGCCCATCTTCCATGAGCCTCAGCCAGCATGGCCAGTGATCAGGGATGATGGAAGTTAGGGTCCAGTAATATCTGCAAGACCTACAAATTCCTCATCCTTGCTCTACAATAATAATAATAAATGTCCACTGGGTAATCTTATCTTTTTTTACTCTTCAGTTTCTTCAAACCGTTGACATAAAAGCTCCATTATTCCTTCATGCCTCCCTTCTTCTCCCTTTTCCAATTCTTTGTTTAGATCAGCAGAGAAGGATATTTCTCCCTCCTCCTCCAGGAATCCGAAAATGTGTGGTTTCCACAAACATCGCAGCGACGTCTCTGACAATCGATGGGATCAGGTTAGCCGTTCGGTGTATTTCTCACCTGGAGAACCAGGGAGGGCCTGAGAACTGAGCGTTTGGGCAATCTGGATACGGCAGACCAGGATTAGGAACGTAGGGAGCAGCTTTTTACCGAGTCAGACCACTGGTCTGTCTAGTTTGGTGTTGTCTACACTGACTGGCAGCTGCCAGGGATTGAACCTGGGACCTTCTGCATGCAAAGCAGATGCTCTGCCACCGTGAGCTATTGCTCCTCCCTGGGGCCATATGGCCTGATGTTCCACCCAAACATCTTATAGGACCAGCTTTATCTATGTGTAGAACCTGGAACACAGGAAACTGCTTCACGCCAGGTCAGATGATTTTATTATTTATTTATTTAATTAATTTGTATCCCGCCCTTCCTCCCAGCAGGAGCCCAGGGTGGCAAGCAAGGCACTAAAAGCACTTTAAAACATCATAAAAAACAAATCTTAAAACACATTAAGACAATGTATTTTGTCCATCTAGCTCAATATTGTCTGCTCTGGCTGGCAGCAGCTTTTGTCCATCTAGCTCAAAATTGTCTGCTCTAGCTGGCAGCAGCTCTCCAGAGTCTTGGGCAGTTCGCTTTGTCCGTGATCCTTTTAACTGGCGGTGTTGGGGATTGAATCTGGGGCCCTCTGCATGTGGCCTTCCAGATCTCCCTCTCTGGCCCCTGTGACCCTCGCCAGGCCCTGCTCCCTCAACAGCCCTGCTCCATCGCCTCTTCAAGTGCACTTGCCGGTTCTTGAATGTAGTCGCGTGGCTGGAATGTAGCCTGTTGCACAATGGTAAGGACCGCATCTGTTGCCCTGCCCATTTTTTGGCACCGACCCCTCACTACTTGGCATGTGGCCCCCAGAAGACTGTACACAAGGGAATGTGACCCTTGGACTTGAAAAGGTGCCCCCGCTCCTATTGGTTTAAGGACTGAAGTCAATTTAGGCATACCGTAATGTATGATCGCATGAATCTCATTTGGGTTTCTCTTTGAAGGTATGTGGTTGACAGCGGGTTTGTGAAGCAGTTGAACCATAACCCGAGAGTGGGCTTGGACATGCTGGAGGTGGTCCCCATTTCCAAGTAAGTTTTGAAGTGAGGTTGGGTCATTCTCCCATTTGAGAAGCAGCAGCCTTTCTTAGAAACCTGTAATTCGTCCACAGGCTGCTATGTCTAAGCATAATTTATTAGAATCCTGCCCTTCAGCCAAAAAAAAGCCTTCTAGAGTGGCTTACAAATCACTAAAGAAAAAAGACAGCCCCTATCCTCGGGCTTGCAATCTAAAAAGGCATGACACAAAAGGAAAAAAGGGAGTGGGAGGGAGGAGGAAATAAGCAAACTCGTGTTCAAGTTCTTGGTTAGTAATAATTATTATTACTATTACGTGCTATAAATTTTGGAGAGTTGTTTGATCGCTGTGCACTTGGGCACCTCTTCAGATGTTGTAACCGAATTTTGCATGAAGGTTCCTCAGATCGTGGAACAGGTTTTTGGATACCATTTTGAATCAAGGTGGTGGGCTGGACCTTTCAAAACTGCACTGATTTTAACCTCTGATTTCAAATCTACATTTAATATTTTTTCTTAGATTTGCTAAGAAATGCTGGGTACAGGGGTGCTAGTTATTAATACAGCACTATCCGTATACTTGGTTCATTTGACTTGTATACCACTCTAACATAGAATCACAGGATCTGAGAGTTGGAAGGGAACTTGGAGGTCATCCAGTCCAACCCCCTTGCTCCATGGCAGGAATCTTGGAACTACGGCACCCCTGGCAGACAGGGCAGCCCACCTCTTCTTAAATACCTCCATATCTCCAGTGAAGGGGAGCCCAACGGCTGGGAGGGCACACTGTTGCTTTTCAAAGAAAGAGAATTCTTGCCTCCTTTAAAGCAGAATGGAGTCCCGCATTATCCACTCTGGAAACAGTAATTTACATGCCGGCCTTACAGCCCTGGGAGTGTTTTCCCGAATTCACAGAAGATCCGGGCTGTGTGTGTGTGTGTGTTCATCCTCCACAGTCGTACTTCTCTGTGACCTTTCTGATGCCTTTGCCTGCAGTGCCAGGCCACCATTTATTCCACCATGATTCCACTTTAAACAGTCATGACTTCCCCCAAAGAATCCTGGGAAGTGTAGGTTGTGAAGGGTGCAGTGGGTTGCTAGGAGACCCTCACAGAGGTGCAATTTCCAGCGTGGTTTAACAGTCAGTCCCTCTTCCCAAGGGCCCCTGGGACCTGTAGTACTCTTAGGGGAACAGGAGGTCTCCTAATAACTCTCAGCACCCTTCACAAACTACCCTTCCCAGGATTCTTGTGGGGAAGCCATGACTGTTTATTAAAGTGGAATCATAGTGGAATTAAACTTATGGAGTGAAGGTGGCCCAGTGTAGCTATGCAGAATAATCGTAATGATGAATCCCGTCAGTGGCTGTACTTACTTTTTTTCCTTCTTCCTTGTGCAATGGTCTTTTAGACCAGTCTTTGCCAACCTGGTGCCCTCCAGATGTTTTTGGATTCCAACTCCCATCAGCCCCAGCCAGCATGGCTGTAGTTCAAAAAATGGCCACGCTGGCTGTGGCTGATGGCAGCTGTAGTCCAAAGCATTGCATTCTATTATTGATTTTGCTGTACGCCGCTTAGCTCAGTGGTTCTAAACCCTTTTCCCCCCACAGACCACTTGAAAATTGCTGATGGTCTTGGCGGAACGCTTAATGATTTTTCTGTCATAGCAATTGTAATGCACTGTGCTACAAGCTGTATGTTTTTTAATTGTATTTATATCAAAATGCAAGTTTGATTATTTACAAGTGCGTTTATTTCTTACACGGTATTTTACTGTGTTGCGATCAGCATTCCATAGAATTCAAATTGCGATATGATAAAACTGCAAGATAAGAAGTAACAGAAGCAATGCAAATGCAATTAAAAATCAAGATGGGTATTTAATGCAGACATGCCACGGACGACTGGGATGAATGCCACGGACCACACTTATGCCCTGGCTTAGATAGACTAGTTCGAGGCTATATATGAAGAATAATTAAATAAAAATAAGCAGAACGATAACACATAAATATTGTCCTGCATCAGAGGTAGGGGAAATTGTGGTCCTCTAGATCTTGTTGGATTACAGTTCCATCATCCCTGGGGAAGCTGGCTGGGACTGACAGGAGCTGGAGTCCAGCACTGTCTGGAGGGCCACAGGTTCCCCATCCCTGCTTTATATAGACTAGTTGGTGGAGAGCCCAGGGCGCTGTGGCACAGAAGAGCACACTGCCAAAAATGGCCCACTGGCCGTCTCGGGTTCAACACCCCTCCCCCGTCTTATTTGTTGTTTCTTCCATTTATACCCTGCCTTTCTTTCACCATGGAACCCAAGGCGGCATACACGTGGTTCCCAGGCAGTCTCCCATCCAGGCACTGACCGGACCCAGACCTGCTTAGTTTCAGCAAGATGGTGGTCTCATGAGCCTTCACACCATAGCCTGGGAGTTGTATATAATTAACTTGGACATTTCTGCTCGTTAACTAGCTGAGTTTTTTTTTAATGTAAGTATGAATTAATTATCTTTTCAGGAGTGAAGCTTTGCAGCGAGCTGGGCGAGCGGGCAGGACGTCATCCGGAAAGTGCTACCGGATATATAGCAAGGAATTCTGGGAGCAGTGTATGCCTGACCACATGGTCCCGGAGATCAGGCGCACCAGCTTGACGTCTGTCATCCTGACTTTGAAGTGCCTTGCTATACATGATGTCATAAGGTAACCTGTCTTGTCTGCGGGATGAATGGGGAGTTGCCGGGCCGCAGGAGAGAGAGAGTTGGTGATCTTATTGTACTGACTTCTGTTTAAAGAATCATGCAACCTGTGCTGATTAGATCAGATTTTTTTTTCCTTTTCAGGTTTCCTTATTTGGATCGCCCAGAGGAGAGACGAATTCTGGAAGCTCTCAAGCAGCTTTATCAATGCAATGCAATTGACAGGTATGTTTGAGAACCCGTGTGTGTGTGTGTGTGTGTGTGTGTATTTCTTTAATTTGCTTAAAGGCTGTTTACCTCACTATTCAGCCAATCCCCCCCCCCAAAAAAAAGCCCCCTAGAGTGGCTTGGAAATCAATAAAAGCAAAACAGTAAAATGCAGTGTTTTGTTTAGGGGTCACCATCTTTTGAGACGTGGTGAGGGTGGTTACCTTTTTTCTCCCTTGAAATGTTCATCAAGCTGAAAGAGGAAGTTGGAAGAGTGGACGCTCTTTCCTACTTCCTCTTTCAGCTCTGTGTGCTCAGCTTAAATAATACTGGATCTGAGTTTTACCCAGATCCCTTGGAAAAGCAAAGCTTCTTTCTGTCCCTGAGGGAGCGGGGAGGGAAGTGACCAGAGGGGGTGATGCTCACAGCACTTGCTCTACAATCCAAATACGCTCATGGGCTTAAAAAGGTTGTAGACCTCTGGTGTGTGTGTGTGTGTTGTTTCTACTCCTAATTTCTTCTGCACCCAAGGATGTGAGAAGAGATTGTAGCCCAGTGGTAAGAGTAAATAAAGAAAATGATTATTGGGGCAGAGGTGGGTGGAGCTCTGACTGGTCTGATGTCGTTTGGCCACTTTTCCAGCGTAGGTCACATGGCTGCTCTGATGTCGCTTTGCTCTGATGTCATTCTGACATCACTTTTTGGAGTGGGTCACATTCAGGGCCAGTTCGATGTTACTGGGGGTCCTTGGGCACAGTGGGCCCCTTGCTCCCTCCCTAAGGGGTCACCGGCTCATCTTCTCCTGCCACTCGCCTTTGTTGCTGTGGGGGCCCACTGACACTGCTGCTACTACCACCTCCACTTCCTCCACACTCACTCGCCTATCTCTTCAGCAGCTAGAGGCTCCAGGTGCAGCACTGCAAACCTTTCCACGGCCGCCACTGTTAGAAGCACGTCAGGCCCTGCCCACTCAGAAGCAGCCTCCTTGGCGCAGGAAACTGTGTCTTGCTCTCCCGTGGTGCCTTGCGCAGTGGTGCCTGGAACCTCCAGCCCCTGAAGGGATGGGCAAAGTAGTGCGGAGAAGGAGGTGGTAGCGGTGCTGGTGGGCCCCTGCAACAACGAAGACTGGTGATGGGAGGAGTGCCAGGCCCAGTGCTAGTGGTTGATGGGCCCCTGTGAGCTCTTGGGCCCTCGGGCCAGTGCCCAGCCTGGCCACCTGCTGGCGCAGGGCCTGGTCACTTGCTCAAGAAATCCATTGCCAGGGCATCACAAATTTAGCTAGTGGAAGGATTCCCAGACTTCTAGATTAACCAGTATCATTGTCTCTCTTTTCCACAAAACATAGGAGAGGTTACGTGACCAAACTAGGCGAGTTCATGGTGCGTTTTCCCCTCCCTCCAAACCTGACTTGTGCTGTCATAAAGGCTGCCTCTTTAGGCTGTGAAGATTTATTGCTCCCCATTGCAGCCATGCTGTCAGTGGAAAAAGTCTTTATTCGACCAGGTAACGTTGTAAGTCTGTTGGAAGTTGCCTAGAGACCATTAAGTATGTGGCGACCAGTACATGAAATAAACAAACAAACAAATAAGGATGGCTGGGAGGAGGGAAGAGAGGGATGCTATTGTTACCAGCAGAGGTGTAATCGTCCAGAATCTTGGGTGGTCTTAGACCCTTTACTTTTTTGGGAGCAGCGTCCCAGCAGGGTCCCTATGTTTCCAGCATCCTACAAGCCAGGTTCATTCTGCACAATATAGTAAACGGACCTTTCGTGTGGCGGCACCTACCCTGTGGAATTCCCTCCCCTTGAATATTAGGCAGGCGCCATCTCTGCTATCTTTACGGCGCCTTTTGAAGCCTTTTAAGTTGAGACCTATCCCAGTCTGCGTCTGTGTTAGAATTGCTTGTTAATTTTATTTTAATAATATGTTTTTAACCCTTTTTAAAAAAAGGGTTTTAAAGCTTTTTAAAAATGTTTTTAACGTTGTTTTGTTGTAATGTATTTTAAGGTCTGTTTTTTATGATGTTTTAAAGTGTTTTTAGCGCTTCTGTTTGCCGCCCTGGGCTCCTGCTGGGAGGAAGGGTGGGATATAAATCTAATAATAAATAAATAAATAAAAATAAGTGTGTACAGGAATACTCTGCATTAACGTACGCAATGGGTCCAGAGCGAGTACGTAAACCGAAAATGTACTTAAAGTGAAGCACTACCTTTTTTCACTTATCAATGCATGTACTGCACTGCAGTCGTCATATACGGGCATAACTGATGTAAATAATGCTTTTATAACTAAAATAAACACAGTAGGCTTTATTTTAAGAAAAAGTTTGTAGTTGGAAACTGATCGGGAGGTGGCGTCATGCCGTTAAGTGTCCATTCTTGCGGAGCGAGCGTACGTAAACGGGAATGGTGCTACTGTAAATATGTCCATACTCTCAAGTGTCCGTAAAGTGAAGGTCTGTATAGCGGGGTATTCCTGTAAAATTATGCCATCTCACAGCACTTGAACTCGTGGACATCCATTGAAGCTGAATGTTGGAAGAAGCAAAGGGATTCGCTCCAACAAGAGGCAGTGACGGCCGTCAACTTGGACGGCTTTAGAAGGGGATTAGACAGATTCATGGAGGATAAAGGTTGCCAGTGGCTACTAGCCACAGTGGCTGTGCTCTGCCTCCATAGTTGGAGTTGGTATGCTTCCGAATCCCAGTTGCTGGAAACTGCAGGAGGGGAGAGGTGCTCTTGCACTCAGGTCCTGCTTGTGGGCTTTCCTTCGGGGGATCTATTTGGCCACGGTGAGAACAGGATGCTGGACTAGGTGGGCCACTGGCCTGATCCAGCAGGCTCTTCTTAATGTTCAGTGGCAAACAGTCAGAGGGCTTTCTCAGCCCCTGAAATCTGGACTCTCCTCTCCGGTGAGGCTTGCCTGACGCCTCTGCAGCTATCGTTTCAGCATCTGGCAAAGTCCTTGCTTATTCTGCCGTCTCTTTGTCTTTCTTGCAAGCCAGCCTCCCACAGCCTGGTGCCCTCCAGCTATTGTTGGACTCCATCTCCCCCTGATGGTTGGACAATGCTGGCTGGGCAATGCTGGCTGGGCCTGATCGGAGCTGGACTCCCAACAACATTTGGAAAGCACCAGGTTGGGGAAGGCTGGCTTGCAGGGAAGACGGAGGAGCAGACTCTCCTCATTTACAAAACCAACTCTGCCTGCTCACTTGGAGGTGATTCTCGCACGCCATAGGTGATGAGAGAAATGGCTCTTTCGGTTGCTGCAGGCCAGGCTTGTAACGGCTGCATGAATGGAAAAAAAGGCACAGGGCCTGGGTGAGGGGGAGCGATGCTTGAATAGGAATGATTGTTGTCTAAAGGACAAAGGTCCTTTGACTGTTCTCCTCACGTTTGTTGGTGGTGCCCAGTAATCTCTGTGACACATTAACTTTGGATTTCTTTGGCTCAGCAACAAAAGGTGGTATGTGCTCGCGGTGCTTTTGAAAGGGAGCCACGGTAGAGGGGGAGTTACTTAATCATTTATCTGTGCTCAGTTTTAAAACCAAACCAAAATCCTGCCCTGCACACTCTCAACTTGCAGCCCCTTTCCTTAACTGCAAGCTGAGTTATTAGCAACTGAACAGTGAATGGGAAACCACTCTGCCTATGCACAGAAGCACCGTCTTAGCGCTGGCTAGCTCACACGAAAGTTCAGCAGTCAGGATTTTGACTCGGACCTTTGTTTGGACATCCATATCTAATAATAACAATAATTAATAATATTAATTAATAATAATAAATTATTGTAGAATAATTATAATGTAATTGCCTCCTACAGTAGGGTATTAAGGCAGTGTGAATGACACAGTAAAAATAAAGACCACAAAGAAAACAGTGGCAGATATATTTTTTAAAAACGATACAAAGTAGGCACCTGTGGCAGAAACTCACTCAACCAGCTGGAAAAGCCCGTAGGAACAAAAATGTCTTCAGTTGTTTCCGGAAATTGCAGATAGTGGGCACTTGTCATATTGTGACAGGATTGCTTTTGCACAGAACAAGGGCAGCCACACTGAAAGGAGCAGCCCTGCTCTGAGCAACCGTGAAGCGGGCTTTTGACAGAGCTTGGAAAAGTTACTTTTTTTGAACTACAACTCTCATCAGCCCCAGCCAGCATGGCCACTAGATTGGGATGATGGGAGTTGTAGTTCAAAAAAGTAACTTTTCAAAGCTCTGGCTTTTGATATATTTGGAACTTGCAGGAGAGGCTCTCCGAAGACCCCAGTGACCTATTAGGTATATTAGCAGGGGTATAATTGTCCAGGGTTGCAGGAGGTCATAGACCCAGGACTTTTTTGGGAGCAGGGTCCCAGCCAGGTCCCTATGTGTGAGCCGGTCAGCATGAAAAGGGAGCATGTTAGCCACTGAAAAAAGTCCTTGTCCTTTCATGCTGATTGTAGCCAATCAGAGTGACAGATGAGTCAGCCACTGAGAAGACTCTACTCAGTAGCTAACACACAGCCTCCCCTTTCATTGGCTCCTAGGGACATCTTTTGTACTGGAGTGTAGACTTGCGAGGTGAGAGGGAGATGACGGAAAGTGGAAAAGGGGGCATGGCTGTGGGGGGTGTAGCGCGACTATCATGCAGGGACCCTGCACTTCTGAATTTGTCATGAAAGTACTTTATATTAGGGATAAGACGGTCCCTCAAATTACATGGGACTGAGTTGTATAGGGCCTTAATATGTTTGCACCGAAATCTTGAACTTTAATCAGCCAAGAAGCACACAATTTCTGTGCCTGCACAATCCACCCTTCGCGATTCAACACTTCCTGGGTTGATTAGCCATAGTTTCCTGCTACATCCGACCTGGGAAACAATGGTTATCAGAATTGGAACAAACCAGGATCTTAAACTTCAAACTGTGGTTTGAAACCCTGCCTTGCTTTGATCCTGTTATATAGTCATTTCACCATTCAGACATAATGGGAAACTATGGTATTAATTTTTTTATTAAAGTGTTGAATTGTGGTACGCTTGGGGCCGGGGGTGGGGCATGTGGACAGAGCGTGTGGGCAGAAAGCATGTGCATCTCTCAGCTTAATAAGCCAAGATACTAACGTCCAAACTTTGCTAAAATCTTTTAAAATACAGTATTTTTATTTTTTTGCAGCCTGATCCTATTCATGTCTGTTCAGAAATAAGTTTTATATGCTGACCTGTGTTCCTTTGGGAGGAACGGTGGGATATGAATTTAATTACTAAATAAATAGTGTTCAACACATGGAAGTGCAACTTTAGTGGACAGTGACTAAAGTTACTTCTTTTGCGGTCACTTTTTCTCCCGAAAGTTTTTTCCCCAGTACGCTCTGAGATGTTTTTATGTGAAATTTATTTTATTTGTTTGTGTCATCGAACAAGATTTATGTACCGCTTAATCATCAAAAACTTGTATGCGGTTTACATAAAATAATATAAAATATGCATTTACAATACCTATAAAATCAAGTTAAAAACAAGTTGACCCAAAGTTTATCAAAATGTCAGCATAATATATAATATATGTGCATGCCTGGCTAGGCTTGCTTAAACACAAAAGTTTTTAGCCGGCGTCAACAATACAGTGAAGGTGCCTGTGTAATGTCAATGGGCAGGGTGTTCTAGAGAGTAGGTACTACCATGCCAAAGCATCGATTCCTTACAAGTGCAGGACAAACATTATGTGGCAGTTTGAAAATGTGGAATAAATGAATAAAAGCGAATGACTCCCAGTGTCATATTTCCTCAGGAGATCCTCAGAGTCAAAAAGAAGCTGAACTTCGACACCAAGAGCTGTCCTTGCAAGCAGGAGGATGCAACGACTTTGCGACTCTCCTGAATGTCTTTGAACAGTGCAAAGCAAGGTACCCCGATGGGAGTTAGCTGTGGAACGGGCAGGATATAAACCCCGTAGTATCGGGGATGTTTAGTGCTGTTTTAAGGCTGCATTCTCTAAACTGGTGCCTTCCAGATGTTGTCGGACTACAACTCCCATCATCCCCTGTTGGGCAGTGGGTCAAGGATGATGGGAATTGTAGTCCAACGATATCTTTGGAGGGCACCAGGTTAGAGAAGGCTAGTTTTTAAGGCATTGAGGGGATCTCAAATGTGGATCGAGGCAATAAGGCAGAAATGCCTTGTTCTGTGCCATGGGGGTCACTTTCAAGAGTAGAGTGAGTAGCTGGTGGTGTCTTCCCCTCTTGTGATGCAGTGCCACAATCACAGATGGCCAGAGGGTTGTTCTTAGGGTTGTACCTGGCGTTGCTTGGGAATTCTAAGAAACAGAACAAAAAATCAGTGCAGTTTTGAAATCGGTGGCTAAAATCAGCGAAGTTTTTGAAAGGCCAGTCTGCCATGCCCATTCAAGAATGGCATTCAATTGTATCCAAACATAGGCAAAAACCTGCTCCTTGATCTTGGGAACCATCACACAAAAATTTGGTTAGAATATCTTAAGAGGTGTCCAAACGCACAGTGAACAAACAACTTTCCAAAGTATATAGTAGACTTATTTCTCTCTCTCTCTCTAACTATTTTATGAACTAGTGAATTGCCTTTCATATGTGTCCCAAGGCGATTTTAAAAAAGGCCCCAACCACAGATAAGCTTCACGACAATGGGAAATAGACACCAACGGCAGAGACCTTTTCATCCAGCTGGAGAAGCTTGTCGAAACCAAAAAATGCCTCTTTCCAGAAAGCACAGATTGTGGGCGCCTGTTGTTACCAGGGATGATGAAACTCCAGAAGACACGGATGGTGTTCGTAAGGGAGAAGAAGGTGTCCCTCCCTGGACATCTCTCTGTACAGCAAGCAGCAATCCACGCTGTTTCCCCTAGATACAGGAAAGGGCCGTCGCTCAGTGGCAGAGCATCTGCTT
This sequence comes from Rhineura floridana, assembly GCF_030035675.1. Lineage (NCBI taxonomy): Eukaryota > Metazoa > Chordata > Lepidosauria > Squamata > Rhineuridae > Rhineura > Rhineura floridana. The sequence goes on along the minus strand of NC_084500.1, from coordinate 16,346,026 downwards.
TGCACGCAGAAGGTCCCAGTTTCAATCCCCAAAGGCATCTCCACGTAGGGCCCTTGTCTGAAGCCCTGGAGAGCCGCTGCCAGTCAGTGGAGACAGTACTGAGCTAGATGGACCAAAGGCCTGACTCATTAAATGGCAGCTTCCTGTGTTGGATTGAAAACAACAGCAGTGACATCTTTTCTAAATCTTGCTTATTTTCCTCCTGCTCTCACCCAGCAAGTCCCCTTCGGTCTGGTGCCAGGAAAACTGGGTCCACTGGAGAGCCCTGAAGCTGGCGTTCAGTGTGGAGGGGCAGCTCCGGGAAATCACCAACAAGCTGAAGCAGGTGAGTGAACCTCTGGTGCGGTGTCACGCAGGTGTTCTCGGGAGGTAGTCCCAAGCATGCGCACATTTAAACTCTGGCATCCGCTCTCAGAAGAGGTGGCGGCAGCCACCAACTTGGCAGGCTTTAAAAGAGGATTGGACAAATGCTAGGTATGGTGGCTGTTTTCTGCCCTTCACTGTCGGAGGCAGTATGCCTTGGGGATACCTTCTTGTACTCAGGTCCTGCTTGCAGGCTTCCCATTGGGGCACCTGGTTGGCCACTGTGACAGCAGGATGCTGGACCTGATGGGTCCCCTTTGGCCTGATCCGACAGCCAGGCTTTTCTTAGGAGTGCTTGTTGGGCGGCAGGGGAATCAAACACAGGGTAATGTGAGAGAGAGAGAGAGAGAGAGAGAGAGAGAGAGAATCATTATTGCACATAGCCATAGGCTACCATAATTCAATACATGTGTGTGTGTTGTGTGCCTTCAAGTCGATTACGACTTATGGCGACCCTATGAATCAGTGACCTCCAATAGCATTTGTTGTAAACCACACTGTGCAGATCTTGTAAGTTCAGTTCTGTGGCTTCCCTTATGGAGTCAATCTACCTCTTGTTTGGCCTTCCTCTTTTTCTACTCCCTTCTGTTTTTCCCAGCATTATTGTCTTTTCTAGTGAATCCTGTCTTCTCATTATGTTTCCAAAGTACGATAACCTCAGTTTCATCATTTTAGCTTCTAGTGACAGTTCTGGTTTAATTTGTTCTGACACCTAATTATTTGTCTTTTTCGTGGTCCACGGTATCTGCAAAGCTCTCCTCCAACACCACATTTCAAATGAACTGATTTTTCTCTTATCCGTTTTTCACTGTCCAACTTTCACATCCATACATAGAGATCGGGAATACCATAGTCTGAATGATCCTGACTTTAGTGCTCAGTGATACATCTTTGCATTTGAGGATCTTCTCTAGGTCTCACATAGCTGCCCTCCCCAGTCCTAGCCTTCTTCTGATTTAATTTAACATATTTCATCAAACATAGAACACACACAACGTAACAACGGTTAAAACTTCCTCTCTGGGATAAAAGGCACACTGGCCCTCCCTGTAAATTGATGCATGGATATTACAGCCATGACAGAGCAAGCACTCCTCTCCCTTACCATGCTAGGGTCTGGTTTTTTTATGTCTGGCTCTTAATTTTCTATCAGCTAGAGCCAATTTTGCCACCTGGGTAGCGATAAATACATCGCTGCCTGCTAGCAATCTAAATATCTGCTCCAGGGGAAGTCTGTTGGACGCGGAGCAAAGGGTGTAGGAGAGAAATTTATACCTTGGGGACTCGTACAGGGGGTACAGATTATGTATTTTACCTGCGGCTTCTCTCTTTTTTCTCTTGAGTTTCTTTTTTTAAAAAAAAATGTATATTATCTGTGGCCTCTCTTTCTCTCTCTTCAGCTGCCAGGCTTTCCAAGAGAGCATTTTGATGGCTCCAGAAATGAAATACTGAGGAGATGTCTCTGTGCAGGTTATTTCGCCAACATCGCCAGGAGGTAAGGGGTTTCCTCGGTACATCTGTGCCCAAAGGGGTGATTGACGGGGTGGAGTGCTTGCGCTTTTCTGTGTGTGCATGCAAGTAGGCTTTTAAAAAGGGCCTTCTCTGTAGCAGTCTCCTCTTGCGTTTTGTGCTGGTGATGTTCGCCTTCCACTGTCGGAGGCAGGATGCTTCTGAATACCAATTGCTGGAAACTGCAGGAGGGGAGAGTGCTCTTGTGCTTAGCTCCTGCTTGCGGGCTCCCCATTGGGGCATCTAGTCGGCCGCTTTGAGAACAGGATGCTGAGCTAGATGGGCCCCCTTTGGCCTGACCCAGCAGGACTTGCCTTATGTTCTTATGAATAAGAGTGAGGGAGGGGCGCTTGTGTTTACGCCCTGCCTGTGGGTTTCCCAGAGGCGTCTGATTGGCCACTGAGAGAACAGGATGCTGGGCTAGATGGGCCCCCTTTGGCCTGACCCAGCAGGGCTCTTCTTACATCCCTGTGTTACTTTTAGATCCATAGGCAAGTCATTCTGCACCATGGATGGTCATGGCAGCATGGTCTACATTCATCCTTCCTCGGCTGTAAGATCCTTCTGTTAATAATTATTCGGAGGGAGGGATTGAATGGTTGGGCCTTTTTAAAAATAAAGACGGGTTGGGGGGGAGGGAAGCCCAACAAAGGAGATTCTTTACATTCCTGACTTTATTTGATGGTATAGGGTCGTATCCCGCTAAGCTCAGCTCAGAGCAGATGCACTGAGATTAATAGGCGAAAGTTACTCCTGCCTACTGATTTCAGTGGGCCTACTCTGAGTAAGACTAAGGCTGTATACAACTCACAATACAGAATCATGACTTTGTAGAGACAGGCCGTTGTTCAGTGGGAGAGCACGTAACTTGGGTCTGCAACAAAATGTTGCCGTGCACACTCCCCAACCCCCCCACCCAAACACAGGGGTAACCAGTGTATGGCCCTCCGCATGTTTTGGGGTTACTACTCCCATGAACCCATCTCTGTTGTCTTTTGGGCGCCTACTGAAGACCTTCCTCTTACAACAAGCTTTTTACGTAGAGACCTTATCCCAGTCTGCGTCTGCGTTGGAATTGCTTTTCAATATATTTTTGAAGCTTTTTTTAAAAAAGATGTTTTTAAAACCGTTTTAATACGTTTTTAAAGCGGTTTTGTTTTAATATATTTTAATGTCTGTTTTTATGATTTTTTTAGTGTTTTTGTTTGCTGCCCTGGGCTCCTACTGGGAGGAAGGGCAGGATATAAATCTAATAAATGTTAATAATAATAATAACAACCATCCTAAACAGCATGGCCAATGGTCAGGGTGATGGGACTTGTCATCCAGCAGTGTCTAAAGGGCATCAGGTTGACTATCCCTGCCCTAACAGGAGTGTTCCCGTACAGAAATTAACAGAAGGTCCCAGGGTTCAATTCTTGGAAAACCAGCATGATATAGTGATTAGAGCAGGGGTTGTACTATGTGCAACCCTCTGCCTTTATTTCACAGGGTCCTTAATCTAAATTTCATGCAGATGGCAGGGAGGGGAAACTGGAGCTGGCAAAGAGAGAGAGAGAGAGAAGGATGGGATGGTCTGTGGCTCACTGGTAGAACACCTGCTTTGCATGCAGAAGGTCCCAGATTAAATCCCTGGCACCTTCAGGCAGGGCTGGGGAAAAGCCCCCAGTCTGAAACCTTGGAGACCCCCTGCCAGTCAGTGTAGACAATATTGAGCTAGCTAAGGTGTATGCTGCCTTATATGGAGTCAGACTGTTGGCCTCTCTAGCTACACTGACGGGCAGCAAACTCCTCAGGGTTTCTGACCAGGACGTCCCACATGCAAAGCAGATGTCACTGAGCCACGGCCCTTTCCGTGGTAGCCTTCCAACACGCAGATACACAGGGGTTATTTGATAGTTGAGTGAGTCCGGCAAGGATTTCCCTCAAGGCAGACAGTCGGATGGCTACTGGCAGAGGGTACGCTTAACCTCGCGTATAGCGATGCGGTTTTCACCACGACGCGCCTTGATTCAGGTCCTGTCGTGCAAAACCTTTCTGTGGTGGCTGCCTTGATAACTTGGAAAGCACGTGTGCCTTCTGCAGCTCCGCGAACAGGAGGCCCAGCTGGAATGGATCCTCTTCCACGATGTCCTAGTGACCTCCAAGGTTTACGTGCGGACGGTGTGTCCGGTCCGCTACGAGTGGGTCCAGGACTTGCTGCCTCGGCTCCACAAGATCGACGCGTACGAGCTGAGCAGCATGGCCCGGGAGGAAGTGACGGAAGAGGAAATGGTCAAGTGGAGGGATAAGGAGGATCTTGAGAGGCGGAACGGTAAGCCAAAGCGGGCCTCCTCTGTGGTGGCACCCCCGGGTTGCGGAATGGAACAGTAACATCTCCATGAGGTGCTTCTTGCATAATCATTGTATACCTTTCAATCAAGGGTGGGGAACCTCCGGCTTGTGGGCCAATCTTGACCCACCAGGGGGGTCCCAAGTTTTCCTACAAGGCCATTTCCCAACTATGCCCGCCTGCCCATCAGTGGTCATCATTCGATGGGAGAAAAGAGGTGAGGTTCAATCCTGCCGGGCAGTGCTTTGCCAGCACAATCCCTGTGGGGAATGCTCTGGAGCAGCAGACCCCTGCAGCCATCAGGATTGAACCCTCCGCTCATCAGCTGGTGAGCAGAGGGTTTAATCCTACTGGGAGCTGTTTCACTGGTGCATTCTCTGCTGGGAACGCACTGGCGGAGCAGACCCTACCTCCACGGGCCAATGTCCGACCCACCTGTCCCCACTTTCCTGTCCAAGTTGGCCTACAGGGATTGGGGGGAAGAAAAAGATCTAGCCCACTGGGCCAAAAGATTCCCCCACCCCTGCCAAGGCACAGGCCTTTGGTTGAATGACCGTTTCCTCCCTCCTGCTACCATTCTGTTCTGTGCTGCTGTTTTGTTTAAATTTTGTTATTGCTTAGTTTATTTACGTATTTAATGTGTAAATACAGAGGAGGCATTTTGGATTTTGAAATGGGACCAGGTAAGCGATCTTTGAGCTGCTATGTATAATTTGTTGTGTGGGTTCATCAGCTGGACAGAAAGGCCATCCCCTTGACTTTTTAACATTTATTTATTCAGATTTTATCCTGGCCCTCCTCCTGAAGGAGCCCAAGGCAGCCGACGCATCCATAATAAAACGCTAAAAAAAAAAAAAATTCTAAAAACAGTTACAGGCAAAAACATGTTCTCATCCAGTGATCTCAGGAACCATGCCTTTCAGCCATCCAATGCCTGGGTAAACAGGAATGTTTTAAAATTCCTCCTGAAAGTTAGTAACGACAGAGATGGATGCACCTCATCAGGGAGGGCATTGCACAGACGGGGAGCTGCCACTGAAAAGGCCCTGTCACAGGTCAATGCCAACTGGGTAGGCCTCAGTGGTGATGCCACCAACAAGGCCTTGCCTGTTCATCATAGAGTCCGGGATGGTTGATACTGGGGAAGGTGCTCTTTTTAGGTACTTGGGTCCCAAGCCTTCATATGCAGAGCTTGGAAAAGTTACTTTTTTGAACTATAACTCCCATCAGCCCAATCCAGTGGCATGCTGGCTGGGGCTGATGGGAGTTGTAGTTCAAAAAAAGTAACTTTTCCAAGCTCTGTTCATATGCTAGTACTAACACCTTGAATTGGGCCTGGTAGTTCACTGGCAGCCAGGGCAGCGCTTTCAGGACTGGTGACACATGGTTCCATCGGGCTATCCCACTTACCAGCTTAGCAGCTGAGTTCTACCCTAGCTGCAGCATCCGGAGCATCTTCAAGGGCAGCCCCACACACAGCACATTGTGGTAGTAATAGGGGAAAGGGCCATAGCTCAGTGCTAGACCAACTGCTTTGCATCCAGAAGGGCTACAAAAAAGGTTTCCCATCCCTGTACTAATGCAAACCCTGCAATTTTGCAAGGTTTGACTTCTGGCATGTTTTTTAGAAAAAACAACAGACGAGTCTGCAAAGAAACTAAAGAAGAGGAACGACGACCAATCCATAAAGGACGCTCGCGCACGGTACCTGGAGAGGAAGCAGCAAAGAACGCAGGAGTTACATTTTTCTTCCAAGGACACGAGCTGACCCAACAGGGGTGGCCTTGCATTGGCGGCACTCTGCAATCCCTGCCACCCACCGGGATGCGCATACTTGTTTGACCAGGGTCTGCATTGCTGGAGCTGGGAAGTGGAGCCTAGGGGAACTAGGACCCAGGAGAGCCTGAGCTGTCACCTGATCTCTTGTGTGGGCGGAGCTGCATCATGGAGTATATAAGAACGGTCTGCAAAGGGAGGGCTGCTACAGTGAAGAGCCCCCCCTCCGTAGGTTGCACCAACTATCTTTGGAGACTGTACTGTGATACAGCCTCTGTGCCCTCTGACTGAGGCAGTTTGCCTCTTGCCTTCATAGGGCAGATTGGGCGGCTCAGAAACCCTCGCAGATGCACGCAAGGATGTTGCTGCAGTGGTTGCTAAGACATGGGTGAGAGCACTGTGAAGATGATGAGGCCAAATCACAGCATATCTAAGGTGATAACTACAGTACAAACATGTGCTGGTTTAATAGCTGCGGCACACTCTCACATGCACACACACATGCACTGCTGTCACTCACACACCCTGTCTCATTTATACACCTCTCTCTAACACCCCCTCTTTCACCCCCACATGCTTTTTCTCACTCCCTCGCATGTACTTGTCTCTCACACACCCCTTTCTCACCCCCACATGCTCCTCTCTCTCTGTTTCATATACGACATGCCCCCCCTGCGTCTCTCACACACACCACATGCTTTTCTCTCACTGTCACTATCACACACCCCTCTCACACACATCCCCTCACCCCCATGTTTCACTTTCACATACACCACACGCCCGTTTCTGTTGTCTTTCTCACCCCCCACCCCTACAAGCTTCTCTCTTTCTTGCACACCACCTGTCTCACACACCCCTGCTTCACCCTCACATACACCACACACCTATCTTTCTCTCTCTCATACACACAACTCTCACCCCAAGCTTCTCTCTCACTTTCTTGCACACCATCTGTCTCTCTCTCACACCCTCTTTCACCCTCACATACTTCACTCTCATGTACACCACATGCCCATCTCTCTCTCTCTCTCACACACACACGCCTCTCTTATACCTCCACATGCTTCCCTCTGTCACTCTCACACATCACATGCCCCTCTTGCATACACATGCCTCTCTCTCCTGCATTGAATCCTGGGAGTTGTACTTTTGAGAGAAGGGCTGGGGTTCTCTAACTGAGATTTCTTTGTCTTACCAGGGTGGGGTGGAGGTTAAGAACCCCCAGTTTCCAGGTTAGCCTGGAGGAAGCCAGGACACTTTTTGAAAAAGTCAGTTTACTGTTGCTGTGTCGAAACTGGTCACAAAATTGATGGCATTGTTCTGTGATTGGGCAAGAATGCCACTTGAATAAACCCTGACATATTTTCTTATAAAAATGAATGTATTTAAATATTTATAGTTATTTTTTATGCTTCTTTCTGCACCTATTTATATTTTGGCATTTGACAATGTGACTTTTTTTTTTAAAAGACACATCTCCAAGTTAACTGTTTAAGAAATTTAAAAGCTTTTATTATGCATTAAAAAAATCTTCATGAGATATTACTTATACAGCTATATACTTCTTTCTCTAGTAACAGCTCTTGGAGGTAAAACTTCCATGCACACCCCTTTTGTTGAAAAGAATATGGGAATGATTTTTTTTGTATGTGTGCATTTGTCATAAAGATCTGACAGCTCGAGCTCTCTTTGCTACATCGCTGTGTGTGTATAATGATGGTTTCCTTTCAGGGTTTTTATCAATCTTGGCTGCATCTACTACTCCCATTTTAGAGAGAAAGAGACCTTCACGCAGCCCCCCGTTGCGGTTAGTCAGTGCAGTTCCTTTGTGTGGCCTTTTTAAGAACGTATGCTTTGTGCTGAGTCAGTCCCCTGGCCCATCTAGTTCAGTATTATCTACACTGACTGGCAGTGATTTCACGATTTCAGACAGGGGATGTCCCCAGCCCCACCTAGGGAGAGATGCCAGGGATTGAACCATGGATCTCCTGCATGCAGGCAGATGCTTTGCCACTTTAATCTTTGGCGGCTTCAGACCCTGTTTTGAGAGGAGCCCTTTCTTTGCAGCCCAAAACCTTTCAAAGCAGGGATGGCAAACCTGTGGCCCTCCAGATGTTGGACTCCCATAATGGCTAACGGCCAGAAATGATGGGAGTTGGACTCCAGTCCCATCTGGAGGGCCACAGGTTTGCCACCCTTGCATTAAAGTGGTTGGTTTGCTCTTGGGGAGGCGCTCCCTCCAATTGCTACACTCTGTGCCAGTGGTGAGGAACCTTTCTCGGTCCGAGGGCCACGTGGCTTTCTGGGCAACCTTCTGAGGGTTCCATGCCAGTGGGGAGAGGGGGGCGGGAAATAGGAATTTTACCTTTTCTGCAGTAAGTTACTTCCGTCGCAGCCCTCTCTATCCCCCATTCTGGCCAGGAAGAGTCAGTCACAGTTCTAGGGTGCATTCCAGGGAGGCAAAAAGACTCGAGGGTGTGAAGCTGGGCTGGTGAGAGTCCCAAGGGCCAGACAGAGGTCTGGAGGGCCGCATTCAGCTCCCCAGGTCTGTGGCTCTCAAGCCCTGCTCCATGCCACACCCATTTATTGGCAGAGGGTGTTCCAAAGTCTCAGGAGCTTTTCTGGGGTGGGTGGTGGGTGCTGTATTGGACAGGAGGGATGGGTAACAATCAGATTCTCTCCCTTGCACATGTGGAGCAGCTTTTGCCAGTGCAAAAGCCACCACTGGATACACTCCTAACAAATGTATTTGTTATCTGATGAAGGAGACTGTGGTCCACAAAAGCTTGTGCCTTAATAAATTTGTTATAGTCTTAAATTTTAAAATAAAGGGGGGTGGGGAGTTATTTTTATTTGTTTACTGAATTTGTATTGGCTGTCCATCATCGTTATGTTGTGAGCTCCTCTCAGAGCAATGAGCAAGTTGTTCGGGGTGGTGGTACTGCTATTTATTTGGAAGCAAGCCCCACTTATTTCTAAGTAAGCCATTTCTTCTATTTCCAATGCTCAGGCAGTGCGTGCCGTTCCTTACGCAGCCAATACGGCACTAGTTCACACACAAAAAGGCATAGGGGAAGCCCAAGAGTTTGCAGAAGTAAAAAACATATATATACTGACGAAGCAGAACTAAAGGGAGGAATGCCCCCCCCCCAAAAAAACAACAACAGTCCAGTGAGGACTGAGCATGTGCAGTAGCCACAGAATGCTGACTGACTGGTATGGGAATCTTGAACAACATTTCACATTGCAACATTTTGTTACAGTAGAGGTCCCACTTGTAATGTTTAAACATTTGTAGCTTAGTAGTCATACCTTAACGTCTTTTATCCCCCTCTCCCCCCAAACACTGGAAAGTTGATTGGAGAGTTTCTTACAAGTCAGGAAATCCATGCTGTTTTTTTTTTTTTTTAAAGGGGGAAGGAGTTTTTACACTGTACATCTCCTGGGATTAAAGTAGGTAAAGCTGTCGTGAAAGTTTCATGTAAGAAACGCGCGCCCCCCTCGCATCGCTTGCTTAGAAGCAATGCTTTTGAAGAGCCTCAAAAATGTACTAGTGCCACTGCTGAAATCCCCACTGAACTTTGAAATGCAGTTTGCCAACCAAGCCATGCACACCTTAGAGGAAGTGCATGCAAAAATGTATATGTTAGCGAAGGCAAAGTACAAAAATGCATTCTTTTAGGGAAAATTGCTTGTAAAAATGCATAAACTAGGAGAAACATGCGTTTCTCTGGCTATAATGTCAATGCTGTATAATGTCAATATTGGAGGTCACTGATTCATAGGGCCGCCATAAGTCATAATCGATTTGAAGGCATGTAACAACAACAAAATGTCAGTGTTAGTCTTACTCGGTAGACCCACTTAAGTTAATAAACATGACTAACCTTAGGTTCATTCATTTCAGTGGGTCTAACTCCGAGTAGGACTTAGCTGAATACAACCCACATATCCCACGTTTAAGACAGCAAGCAATGGGGGAGAACTGAACTTACAAATTGAGAAATGAAATACGGAAATGGATAGATTTCAAATGACTAACAAAAGTAGGTTAGTACAAATATTTGTACGGTGTTGTACGGGGTCATGCCCCCAAGAGGCATGTGGCCCCCAAAAGGTTGCCCAGAAGAAGAATCCATCCCTTGGGTTGAAGAGTCTCCCACCCCTGTAATCTCACCCATAGTAATAATTTCATGCATATTTTTCTTTAAATATCGTTCATTATTTTCTTCAGGGGACTATTCTGAGAGGGCAAGTGTATTTGAATAGGTGGTTCTTATTATATTATTAGATGTTGCAGCGTTCCATTCAGCTCTATACACTTTTTTTTTTTACTTTTCTCCGTTTTTATGCACCAACCTGTGGAACAAGGTTACCAGCCCAAGGTCATCGCCTTTGCGTGCCAAAGGTGGGATTCAAACCAGCGGACAAGCGACCTCAGGGCTTCTGCGCGCAGGCGCCATAACCGCCTACGCCATAGAGGTTTCTGAGCGCCCTGCTTCTTACGAGGGACTATTTCCATACCAAACACAGAGAACTCGGAGGGACAAGGTGAACTTCCTCCTCCTGTGCCTAGAAAGTCCACCTTGCAATTTTTTTAAAAAAAAAACACGCATCTTCCCGTGGCCCCCGTCATGTGATCAGGGGACAGAATCCCAGGTGGTTGGAGGTGGTTGTGGGGCGCGAGCACGGAAGTGACGTCACCCCTCCGCCCTGGTCGCATGATGTGGCAAAAAAATAAGGGAGGGAGAGAGACCTAGCACGGAAGGAGGCGGGGCTTAGGAGGAGGGGGAGAACCAAGCAGCTCGGATAGAGAAAGACAGATCGAGAGTGGGGGCAAAAAGTCCCTTCCGGTTCTAAGTATCCTTCCGCGTCTCCCATTGATTCTTTGCGTGGGCGGCGTTCTGATCCTTCCGCCGCTGCGCTAATCAGCGGCAGGTGAGGAGGCGGATAAGGCGGAGGGAGCCGCCGCTGTTCCTGCTTCGCCGGGCCGTTGCTCTTCCTTCTCGTGAGGGGAACAGCGAGGTGTCCTTCCGCCGAGGAGCCAGCGGGGGCTGTTTCCGGATCGCTCGCGGCGGCCTCCCACCACCGTCTCCCTTCTTCTCTGTCTCTGCCTTCCCCGCCGTTGAGAGCCGCCCTTTCTCCCCTCCGCCGGGTCCTCGGGCTCGCTGCCTCCTCCTGCTCCTCTTCTTTTCCTGTGGAAGGGCTAGTTCCCCCTACCCAGGTGTCGGGCTGGAGCCCCCAAACCCCAACAACGCGTCCGGCGCCATGGCGCAAATCCTGCCTATCCGCTTCCAGGAGCATCTGCAGGTGAGCCTGAGGGGAGTGGACCGGGCGGGGGGGGGGACGTCGTGTCGTGCCTGTGGTGAATGGCTGAAGAGGGGCAGGGGCGGCGGTAAGTTAGGGAAGGAAGGCCTCGCTTGGAGTCGGGGGGGGGAGAAAAAGAAAAGGAGGCTGTGTGCGCGTGACAGTTTTAGGCCTTTGGTGACAGAGGAGGAGGGGAGAAGTAATTGGGGAGCGGGCAGGGGTAAGTAGCTGGGTCTGAAGGGGGCGTTTGGAGGAGTATGAGAGGGGGAGGAAGGAAGAAGGAAGGCCCTGGGCTAATTTAGAAAGGGGGGAAGACATACACGTGCAAATGTGTGTTTGCATCTGTGGCTATATTATTATTTATTAAATTTATACACGCACACACACATATATGCCTGCACGTATACATTTAATAATATACCCACCACACACGCATGCACGTATCCATCTACACACACACATTCGTACATATGGGTGTGCATACACAGGTGTGGATATATATACGTGTGCGTGTATGTAAGCTAGATGAGAGAGAGCTGCTGAAAGGCGTGTGGGGGAGTTAGGGTTTAAAGGGGGCTTCTTGGAGGGGAGGCGAGAGAGTTGTTTGCATGGTATATGTGTGTGTATGAAGGAAGAGGGGAGCCGACTCTGGTAACTGAGGCTGGTGGGAGAGTGTGTGTGTGGAAGGTAGGGTTAAAGGGGGTTCCTTGAATGGTTTGGAGGGGTTAAGGAATGCCTTGGTTATGGCAGGGGGTGGGGAGAGAGAAAAGGTGATTATGTGCGTGTGACAAGTTTAGGCTTTTGGAGACAGAAGAGGAAAAGGAATTGGGGCAGGTGTGAAAGTGAATTAATAAATAAGATGGCTGGGATTAAAGGGAGCATTTGGAGGCATTGGTGGAGAAGGAAGGTCTTTGGTTAGTTTAGAAGGAGGGGGATGAGTGAGCCATGTGATAGCTGAGATAAGGCTGCTGGAAGGTGTGTTTGTGGAGTTAGGATTAAGGGAGGATTCTGGAAAGGGCGGAGGGGACAAGAGTTTTTTCGTTTGAGAGAGAGAGATGTGAAGGAGGGAGAGCTCTCTGATGGTTAAGGGCTAGTGGGAATAGGAAGCTGGGATGAAAGAGGGTTTCTTGGAGGAGTTGGGGTTGGGGTTGGGAGTTGTCTGTGGTTGAAAAGTATATATGAAGCCATCTATGTGCCAGCTGAGAGAGAGGCTGCTGTAAGTGGAGCTAGGTTTCAAGAGGGTTGCTGGAAGGAATTGGGGAGGGGCGAAGGCAAGAGTTGTCTGTGCGCATGATGCATGTATGAAGGACGGTCCTGGGTCCTGTAAATGTGGGGAAAGGGAAAAGAGTCATCTGTATGATAGCTGAGAGAGGGCTGGTGGAAGTGAGGCGGTGGCTGAGATTAAAGGGAGCTGTCTGAAGTATTTAGGGGGATGTGAGTGGGGTGGGTGTATAATATGCTAGGTGCATGGATGAAGGAAGATCAGCAGCATCAGTGGGGGAAGTAATCTGTGTGATAGACTAAGGGTTTCTGGAAGTGGAGAGATGACTGAGATTAAAAAAAATTTGGAAACAGAGGAAAGCAAGTGTGTAATATAAACATACATGTGTGTGTATATGCAGTGGTAGGTTTGGGGTAATCTAGAATTGGGGAGCCATCTGTGTGATGCCATTTGTATAACAGTTTGAGGGCTGTGGGGAGGGCAGAAGAAGAGGGAAGCCAATTCTCTTAAGTCTATGGGTTGGGGAGTGAGCCATTGAGGATGGGAAGGAAACGGAGAGAGGAGCTGGGAGGCAGGAAAGGGGCCTGGGGCATTTAGGGAGAGAACAGAAAGGGAATAAGGCATGAATAAGAGGGGTGGAATAGAGGCTGGTCCTGGGGTGATGAAATAGGGGAGGGGAATGGGAATGAGTGGCTGGGATTAGAGGCATGTTTGTGCAGCATTCAGAGGGATTGGGGATGAGGCTCAAGACCTTTGGGAGCAAGAGGTGTCTGTCTCTGTTTGAAATGGAAGAAGATGCCTGAGTAACTTTGAAAGGAAGTGTGGTTGTAAAGGCATCTTTACAGTGCAGGTTCTGGGCTAGTAGGAGTAGAGGTTAAGGAACAGGAGAGAAAAGTGAAGTGAATTGGCATAAAAGTGTGTTTTGAGGGAGACAGAGGTCCTCCTTGGAGATAAAGAGGGTGGGGCGGCTGAAACTTAGGGAGGTGCTTCAAAAGTGGTTGGCATCAATGTTTGTGTATATAATGTGGGTGGAAGTAGCCCTGGACTAATTTGGAAGGGGCAGAGGCACCTGTGTAAGAAGGAGGTGACTTCTCTGTTTCTCCACTTTGCATGATGGCTCTGTGGTCTGTTGACAGAGGTGAATAAAAGAAACCAAGATCAATTGCTCTGGAAGTTAATTAGGAGGGCTATATGTGCTTTAGCACGGGAGAACTTAGTAGGCCGATGCAGGGGCTTGATGAGAATGAGGAAGAGGTCAGGCAGGTTGATGGATTTTTGGTAGGTCATCTGTGTGGGAGCAGAGGACAGAGTTAGGCTGGAGGAATTGTGTGGAACTGAAGGGGGGAGAGTGTGGTTGGTGGTTAGTGAGGATTTAGGGAGAGACATCTGTATACAGTAGGGCCCTCTTTACGGCGCTTCACTAATGTAGTGGTCTCAGTTAGACTAAAGCCCCACTCATACAGTGCTTGTTCCACTTTTACAGCGGTTTTCGGGCGTTGCATGCCATTCTATTCAATGAGTTCTGTTTTTCAGCGGGGGTCCGGAACGTAATCCGCTGTATGAGTGGGGCCCTGCTGTAATGGGTTAAGCTTGGAAATGGTTGCAGGTAACACAGAAGAGGAAGTTAATTTGGGGTATGTGCTGACAGTTGAAGTGAGAGTGAGCTGGGAATTCAGTTGGCATGTTTTTTCTTTAAGGATCATGTTCCAGGGATTTAAAGGGGGGGGAATTAATGTGACGTTCTAGGCAGGTCAAGAAGCATCCACACAAGGACAGTTAGATTTGATGGACTTCAGAAGGTTGGTGTTAAATTAGGCTGAACTTAATACGAACAGTATTTGGAACTAAAGAAATGCTGTGATATATTGTGAGTAATCCTGGGTCATAATGTGACCAGGTGTGTGGTATCTGATCACTTTGTGGTGTGTGTAAAAGCCGAAGATAATGTGGGTACTCAGTTGCTTGTGGTAGGAGTCGGAAGTGGAGGAATGGAATCCAGGCGACTGGGGTTGGATCAGGGTTTTTAAGGGCATCGTATGCATTTGAGGATTCCTTCTGTGTGTGATGCAGGTTGAGGAAGAAGAGGCCACTGCTCATCTTTGTGCGGGTGCAGTAGAAAGGACTTGAGGCTGGTGGTGGCGGTAGTGCTTGTGCAGGTATCTGCCTGCAAGGTGCACCTTGCCAGTCCTGGAAATGGCCTCAGGAGTTCCTGAAGTGGGAGGAGCAAGCAAACATGCTGCAACTCAAGGCATTGCTTTCTGAATGGCTGAAGTGTCAGTGCCCATTAGGGGAAAGCTTGTCTACCGCTTGCAGCAGCATTTCCCAGCGTACACTGCCAGGGGCAGCTTTCCTCAAGGAATCTGCTGCCTTGACTATCTGTGGAGGAGGTGTGTGTGTAGAGAGAGAATGAGTGAGCGGCATTCCCACACTATGCAACTGCTACACTCCCGCACATTCTTACATGTGCAAACATGGCTCGGGGTGGTGAATCTTTCCTTGCACCTTGACCACTTGCCTTCCTCTAGACAGATGCTTTTAAGTTGCTTGTGGCAAATATTCCATTGTCTTATAACTGGAGCTTCCTGTATTCGCTCTATTGCTTCATTGGGCTGGTTTTGCCTCTGTGCTCTGTCCTTTCTTGTCCCTCCACCCTCCCGTCAGATGTCAGTATGACCTAAGATCTAGCACACACAAACTTGGTTATTTGGGGGGGTGTCTTTGCTAAGTGCATTGTGCTGCAATTCCTGCTGTTGCCACTTCACGAGAATAATTTAAACCTTATTGCGTGGGCGAGACTGGATCTCTGCCTCCAGTCCTGCTGGGAGGTATGTGGCATTGTAGGAGGAGCAAGAAGGTGTCTCTGCTTTGCTTTGTTCCATATTTGCCTGCTGTTGCCTTGGTTTTGAGCAAAATTTGGGGGTTGATGGGAGTCACTGAGTTTCTCTGAAGCCTGAACCTCCCCCAAAAGAAAAGAAAAAAGCACTGCGCCTAGTACTTGCTGTGCAGCTGGTACTCAGATGTCACAAGTCGATTATGAACATGTGTCTTAACTTAGTGGCAAGCAAGAACTGCTCTCTGAGGTTACTGTCTGGTGTAAAAAAAAATGCAAAACTAATCCTGTTTCCTGTTGAGCATTGGCTCCTAACCTCTTGTGTCAGGAAGAACCCTGCAAAGTAGCAATCACAAGTCAATCTCCCGCAGGCTTCCCTGCTGCGTAGATTCTGGCAGCACAGCCTAGGCGAGAGACTGTATGCTGCTCTTCCTTAGTATTGAGCAGCCTTTATTTTTGCAGTTATGCACACCCTGCAGGTATCTGTAACCGTTGCTTTCATTATAGGTTATTTGATTTGCAGTTTGGCATTTTTAGATCATTGATGCTTGCAGAAAAGGGTGTAGTATACTCTGCAAATTTCCCAGTGTTCCTGTCTATTCAGAAACATAACCCAAGGATGGCTATGCAGCAGACAGGAGTGATGCTTAGTGGGAGGAGTGACCAGGGGCGACCTTGGTCCCCACCCCTTGCAACCTCTTTACTATTTATTCTCTTGTATGTAAATGGTTAGCCTCTCACAGATAAGGGGAGAAAGAGAAGCAAGGCACTTCTGGATAACAATGCAGTAAGGGCAAAACCTCCCTTCCAGCACCAGCTCCGAGTAGTCTGGTCTTTCCTGACAGGGATCCTAAAGGGAACTGCAGCCCTACAAGGGCCCATGCTGTTAACTTCACAGGCATTCCATCTGCTATATTGGGGGCATGTTGGTATTCTTAAGGACTAGACCAACCCAGATAATTTTTGGTGGTTTTGCTGAAAACTTTCGGCTTGATCTGGAATTTACATAGAAGTTTTGCCTGAGCAGCACCCTTAAAATTTGCCTCAGTTTTCACTTAGCTGGTGGGTTTTAAGCTGCAGTGCTTTGATGTTGATGAAACTGTGAGAAATGCTGTTGGATATTTCTCTCTCCAGAGCTGCCTCTCCTGAACTTGGCCAGTCCTTGTTGATGTATGCAAGTAATTGTTTCTGGAAAACATTTTTGTGTCGTGCCAACCATGCATCTTGCCAAGAAGGCTGCATAGGATGATAAAGCAAAATGTATATTATGTTGGTGAGAGGCAGTACTCCTAGGCTGCTTAAAGTTAGCACAGTTGTTTTCTTACTTGCGTTTGAAGGCCTTCTGAAACCTGAGGGGGTTCCCTTCACTGGGATTTCACTGAAATAAGATAAAACATTGCTTTAATCCTTTGAACACTAGAGAGATGACTGAGAAGAAAGTTTAGTGTAGGTTTATTCATTTCTGAAGCATCTGACTTGCTTTTAATGATTATAGTCTGATTTATTTAGTACTGAGCAAAAAGGGGGGGAATTATTTTCGCAAACATTTCACTGTCAACATATAGAGGGGGTAAAAGGTGCAAAAACATTACTGGGGCATCATACTGCTGAGGACCTGGACTGACAGTCCATGTTCTTGCTATGCCGAAATAGGTGCATCACAACAAAATAGGGCACTTTCATGGTTTTATTTCTTCATTTTACATCTCGCTTCTCTTTCAAGGAATTCCTGTGTGGTCTTCCTACCCAGGCACTGCCTAGACCTGACTTGGTTGGTTAAACCAATGTTGTCTCATCTACCATCAACCATGCCCATGCAATGGGGACGTGTTTCTCTCCCCCACCTGTTCAGAGTGAGGGCAGAGTGACTGGCTACATCATGCTTCGATGTCTCATCCACTGTGTGATCCCTGATAGGCTGGGGTCACTCAAGGAGAGCTAAAACAGAAGCTGACCCTTGAAGCAACATTAAAGGGGGAAAACCAGTTGCCGCAGACACTTGTGAACAGCGATGAAAACGGACACAGGATTCAGGGGTTCTTGCATCCTTGAAAAGCATCACTTCTGCTTAAGTTGGTTCCTGGATGAAACTTCATGGCACAGAATTTAGGCTTAGTTACTAGTAGTATTTTATAAGAGGATGATCATTGCAGGAGTGTTAACTTGGAAGGATGATGGGGGCTGAGGGAAGGGAATGAAAGCCCTCAAGTAAGATTAAACTGGCTTTAGTTGGCTAGGAACTTTCCTTAACAGTATAGTCTTGCTATACTTCAGAAAACGTTGATAGTACTTGAGCAAGATACCAGATCATGTAAAGAAAAAAATGAGACTTCTTTTATTCTTGTTTACTAATACAAGAGAGGTTGACTGGTAGTTTACTCTGATGGATAAAGTGCTCCTCAAAACAGTGATGTGAACTTTCCCAAAAAGTTTTTGGGGAAACCTTCTGATGGATCTAATTTATCATATGTTTGTCTCCTCTATTTACTGAGCAGCACTAAACGTATACCGTGTGTACATGCTGTCTAGACTTCTGAAGTCTTTCCAATAAACAGTAGTATTTGAATTGGAATATTGACTAGGGAAATTCAGTAAAGACCATTTAGTGTGGTTATATCTGCCTATATCATACTTGGAGTAGATTCACCAAAATCAGTGGGCTTAAGTTACTCATGAATAAATTACACCCATTGATTTCAGGGGATCTTCTCTGTGTACGACTTAGCTGGGTGCAACCCAGTTCAGTTCAAACGTTTTCAGAGCTTTACCTCAGAATTGCTTTCATTGGAATAGTTCCAAGTATTTCAAAACACAGCAACTCAAAGTTTGTTGGTTGAACTTCCATGGAAAAATAATAGGCTCTGAATTGTTGAGATGCTAAGGCTTCAGTTCTGTGCATGCTTATCTGGGAGTAAGTTCCAATGAAGCTGGGCTTGCTTATGAGTAGGCATCTGTTCACGGTAATTTTAGCATGCCCAGAGATCTGGGCATTCGAAATATAGGAGTTGCCTAGATTTAGTCATCCAGGGCAGTTGGGGGGATCTAAACTTATAAAACTGTGCTGTTTTATAGGATGTTCGTTGTTGCTAATGTGAAATGATTCATTTTTGGAAGTAAGACATTTCTACTGAAAAATACTGGATGGAAAGTTTCCTGCTCATCGCTGATCAGCAGTGCCCTGACTGGTTTCTGGCACAAGCACAGTTTAGCTTCTCTTGGTAGTGGCTCTCAGATATACTACCTTTATGGAGATCTTTGCACATCAACCTGTTTCCTGAGAATCTGTAGCATGTCTTCTGTGGGAACCCTCATACACTGCAGAGGATTCTAGGCCACACTGAGTTTGCCTTAGCCAGCCCTGTTGGACCTCACAGTGCCTCTGTATGGCAGGCATGGGTGGCGTGAGGGGAAGCAGTGGCCCTTCAGGGACATTGTTCTATAACTCCTGTCAGCCCTGACGGTTGGTCATTCTGGCTAGGGCTGATGGGATTTGTGGCCCAACAACATCTGGATGCTTACAGGTTCCCCTCCTGTATGGGCTGAGAGTCACCCCAAAACACACCCAACACCTCCTTATTGCTACACTTTGCAGAAGAAAGTTTTTTCGTTGCAGAAGAGTCTTGTCCACCATTATTAATTTTTTCCCTGGTGAGCGGCCCAGGAGCATCAGAGTTCACTGGAACTTGGTTAAAATGCCACTTGATGAGGAAAAATGCGGCTGACCAGTCTGTAAGTCCCCAGTCTACATTTAAATTGCCCCTCTATTATTTTGCATTAAGTGCTTTTGGATTCCCACCGGCAAAAAACACTAGCGTTGGTATCTAGGTTATTTCAAGCAAGGTACTGTCAGGCACTGTAGCGAAGACTTCCTCCTTGTGCCAGGTACCTCTGTCTCTGTTAGCTGACTGGGAATACATTATTCAAGATGCAGGCTATGTGTGTCAGGTGCCCTTGCCTCTCCAAAGTGACAAATGAAACCTGCATCCCTGCTCACTTTCAGCATTGACACTTGGCTTTGGTAACTGTCGGTTGCTCCTGGCAATTAAGTGGTCCGTGTAAAAGAAAACTGGCCTCCTTTCCATGGTGTATTGCCTGTGGAAAAACTTCTCCACCTACATGTATATTTGAGTACCTTCCTGAACATCTGCCTGCTCATAACAGAGGAGCATGTTGCTCATGATTCACAGAGACCCTCTGAAATGGGTGTAGATTGTTTTGGAGACTGATGGTATTGAACTGCAGCTCTAACTACAGATTTTAATGCATATTTTAAATCTACGGCTAGGAATCTGGGATAACGAGCCATTTGTCTGGTTGCCTCTGACAAATTTTAAAAAGTACAACTGCCTGCAGATGGATCAGTGAGGGAACTCTTTATTTGGGTGGTATTCAGCTCCAGTCCTATACAGAGTAGACCTATTGAAGTCAATGGCCATGGCTGACATAGGTTCATTTATTTCAGTTGGTCTCCTCTGAGTAGGACTCAACTGAATATAACCATTTGTCTCCACAGAACACAACTGAACATGATAATGTGCCATCTTAAGTACCAGTCTCCCTGTAGCCATCTTTCGTAACTTCACTCATGTAGTCGTGAAGCAGAAAAGCCTCAGTAAATGGGAAGAGGGTTTTGTAGGCTCAGGCCTTCTCTGGGCTGCAAATGATTGACACTGGTATGTACATGCAGGTAAACTAGGCAAGATTTTAGTGGTTCAGTAGGTGTCTTGACCACTGTAACCTTAATGGTGTTGGCTTATACAGCAGGACACTTAGACTTGTGTTAATATATTGGAGGGCTATTAATGACGCTTGGAACATAAACAGTTATCAATAAAGGTGCAATAAGGCAGATATTTTGAAGCCATGAGAGGCAAAGCTAAAATATCACCATTATATAAACTGTGCTGCTTTTAACTTAAAATTAAATATTTTATACTACCCTTCAGTAAACTTTCTGAGGGTGCCTTACATATTTCATGCATCAAGAACATGAAATATAATTTACTGTTTAGCATATTTATAAAAGGGATGCATGCCTTAATCTTATTCAGACAATTGTTACAAATATACCAAGTACTAGAAATAAAGCTGCAAGCTGTTTGCTGCTTAAGATCCCAAAGTGTAGCTGCTTAGACTGTTGCATATATTAATATACTGCTTGATTTTGGCATTATGCAGTATATAAATAACTCCTAAAAATAATTTGCAGTAGTGTGAACTTACTGTAACATTAATTTAAAAATGCTTCCAAAAATATTGGCCATTCTAAAACAATTATTTCAACGCTTTTCCTGTTTTCCAATCCTTTCCCATTTTTCCATTCAGCCCTGAGGAAAAGCTTCCCCCCATGAATTTTTCCACCCCTCATGTCTTAAAATTGGTACTTATGTGTACTAGGTTACAGCCTAGTTCTACAACATTTCTTTAAAATGTGGGTGAAGTCTTGTCTGGAACTATTTTGGGGTCAAGGGTTTTATGGGTTGCTGCCCTCATGCTGTGGAGGGTTGTTGGTTGGTCGTATCCTAACCAAGGCCATTCTTGACAACATAGAAACAAATCATTACGTTCTGTCACTTGGGACAGAAAAATTCATTTTATTTACTTGTTCCTCTTCCTGCTCCTATTGTTCCATCTGTACACAATTCCTCTTGACAACTGCATGTGCTAGATGGCAGTCCACTGGATAATTCATAGTGACACATGTCTTATTTTATGGCATACTTGTATTCAAAAAGACGCTTTAAGGAAGAGCTGTGGAAAGCAAAATGTACTAGCAACAGGGTCATCTATCTAAAAGGGCTGGTTGAACTCTTTGTATCACCCACATGCTGTATGATGAGAGCCGCATGCTCAGTCCCTCTCTTGCTTTCGAGGATGGTCTAAATATGTCCTATCTATTCTCTTCCCTATATTAATGGTAGTCTTGGGTTCCTTAAAGGATCAGTAGAGGCTGTAGTTTCCCTCTGTGGGCTGCAGTCCACTTTGTCAAAGTGTAAAAAAAAACTTATCTATTGATGGTAAAACTTACTGCATCTGAAGCAGACTTCAGTCTGAAAAAAGCTTGTTCCAAATAAATTCCATTGCCTGATGGAGCCTTTCCCAACCTGGGGTGTCTTCTAGATGTTTGACTACAACAGCCTTCGCCTACCTGGTACCCTCCAGTTGTTTTGGTCTAAAACTCTCATCAGCCCCAGCCAGTGCACCTGTTCCATGCTGGGGCTGATGGGACATGTAGTCCAAAACACGGCTGTGCTGGTTGGGGTTGATGGGAGCTGTTATCCAAAACATCTGGAAGGCACCAGGTTGGCGAAGGCTGCTCTACAGTTCCCATAATCCAGCTTCAGTAAATGTGGACGGAAGGGAGTTGCAGTCCAACAATATCTGGAGGGCTCCAGCTGGGGAATTCGAGCTTGGAAAATTTGGGCTATAAGGCAAATAAAAAAAAACTGGTTAGCTTTCAAGGTGCAAGAAGATTTAGTTTTTGCTGCTACAGACTGACTTAGCTACCTCTTTGGAAGCTGCCAGCTATATTAATGGTGGAAGCTGTTTATTGGAGGCCGCAGCTACTAATGTGTACATGGAGCCTTCAAAACGCATGTTGAGCCATTCTAATGAAACAGAAGGTGAAGAGGAGGTGGTGGAAGAAGCAGAGGCCTGAATAGAGTCCAAAGTGCTTGCAAAAAGGAGCCAAAATGAGAATGAGCAAAGTGGGAGGGTTGTAAAGGCGGTATTTGCAAAGACAAGCAAGGCTGAAGTTCTTGAATTGATTGGGAAGAACCCATGTCATGGGCTCCAGAAGATAAATTATGAAGCAATAGGAGGACAGCTTTGTCCAGAGATATATTGGCAGTGCCGAGTTGGGATGTACTTGATGCAGCTTACAGGCACAGGAGAATCCTGGAATAATTACCTAACCTGTTTTACATGGCATAGCATTAAAAAAAGAAATCTGGTCCACCTTCCTGAGCTGTGACTAAGGCCAAGGGGAGGGTGGGGCATTAACTGGCCTGTCCTGCAGTTGGATGGGAAGTTTCTGCCAGTTCAGAGAGCTGAGTAACGTATCTGAATGTTAAAAGACTGAAGTGTGTTGCCTCAGCCAGGAAGGAACTGCCCCAAGTACCAAAAGTCTGGGAAACACCAGGTTAGAAAAACGTGCAGAAAATTAGTCAAGTTTCAGTCTTGTGAAGATAAATATGTTGGGGGGACAGGGCCCAGTTTTTTATCCAGTAGCAGAACAATGGCTTGCATCCGGCTGTATGCTATCAAAACTAGCAAAAGATGCTGAGAATGCAACATTGCCACTTCCTTTTGGAAGGTGACAGCTCAGAGCCTTTTTCTTCTAGCAAAATATGCTGACTTCTCTCCTGGAAGAGGCTAACAGGCTTGCTATTGTCAGCATCTTTTCCCCCTCTTAATTGTGTGTCAATTATTAATTGATAGGAAATCTAAAATACCTTCCTTGCACATTGATCTTTATACGTTATTCCTATCACACCACTTTTAAGAACCTTTGAGGGGGAATGGTCTTGGGCTGTTCAGCTGAAATATAGCAGGTAAAAAGCTTGTGTTCTCAAGCTTTGGGCTAGTTACATAGTACAGTGTTAAGCAAGGTGGTGTTCAAGAGTAAATTTAAATGGGATATGATTATATAAATGGCAAAATAGGTACAAAATCACCTCCCGAGAGATTAGGAAAACCTTTCTGGCTTTTAACTGCGTGCTTATAGCAAACAGGTATGTGTGTAGCATGTGCCAAGAGTGTGCAATAAAGACTGCAAAAGGAACCACCACCAAGTTGGGGTGTGTGATATACATGGGAAGCTGCCTTGTACAGAATCGGCCTCTTCGTCCATCCAGCGCTTTATTGTCTACACCAGGTGCGGAGAACCTTTGGTCCTCCAGATGTTCCTAAACTACAACCAACAAAAATGGGGGTCATCTCAAGGGGAGGCCCCATTGGGGATTACCCCTGTGGTGTCTTCCCTTCTGGGGTGCCATTGGGGGCAAGGACTTCACCCACATGAATGTGGCGGATAGAGGGAGGGAGGACCCTGTGTGGGAGGCAGGGAAGTGGAGATCTCCCAGGGCGAGAGACTGGGAGAAGAGAGGAAAGCTCCCAGGTGAGAGCTTGGGAGGGTCTGTCATTTACAGTGGGGGCAGGAAAGGGGGATTAGGCACTACTTTTGTGTAGAAGATAGATTATGTTCTTGTATTTTATATTCCCGATTTCCTCCTCCCTTATTTCCTAGGTTGGTATATAAATTTGATAAATAATAAACTCCCGTCAGCCCCAGCAAGCAAGGCCAGTGGTGACAGACGTTGTAGATCAACAACCTCTGGGGAGCCAGAGATTTCCCCACACCTGCTCTACACTGACTGGCGGCGGTTGTCCAGGGTTTCAGAACAAAGTCTCTCCCAGCCCTACCTGGATATGCTTGACTTGGGGCCTTCTGCATGCAGAGCAGATGCTCTAACCACAGAGCTGTGGCTATTCTCCATATGTACAACATGTGTCCTTCAGCTCCTATAAAACAAACGTTATGTCCACAGGTATTAAAAACATAAAAAACAGTGCATCACTAGAATGAACACCATAAATAATCTTATACATAATGAGCACCAAACACATTTCACCCACTCTGACTGGTATAACAGAAGAATGGTATGGAAGTGGTGCTCCACATAAAAGCCTGACAGCCTTGAGTGGTATTGGAGCTCTTAGTGCATCTCTGTTTACCTTGGGACTGTGGCAGTGACAAGGCTTCTGTTAGGATATTGCCTTTGATAAGGATATGAGAATGGCTTAACTGTGGTATAGCACAATGGGGAGGAGAATCTGGCTGGGAGTCCAGAGTCTGTGAGTTCAAATCCCCGCTCGTGTCTCCTGGGTGTCAAGGGCCAGCTAAAGGTCACCCCCACAGCGAGTGGCTCAGGGGTGATGTGCCCTGCCACCTGTGCAGCCGTGGGCAAGCTGTATAGTCCCAAGGAGCCCAGTTGCCCCCCAGCTGGCAGTTGCGGAAAAGGAAGGGGCTGGCTTGTGCAGCTGTGGCAAGCTGAGGAGGACTAGCCTCAGAGGGAGGCAATGGGAAACCCCCTCTGAATACTGCTTACCATGAAAACCCTATTCATATGGTCAACATAAGTCGGGATCGACTTGAAGGCAGTCTATTTCCATTTTAACTAGTGACAACCACTTCCATTGTTCTGTCCGCTCAGAGTGGGCTGAGAGGCAGGGGATATACTCTCATCCTAAGTATATTAGAAATCCTTATTGCGATAGTAGACTATCAAAGGCCAGTCTATAGTCATAACACATTTGGTATATGTTACTGTACATATTAACTTGCAGTAAAAAAAGTATATTAAGGAACAAGATAAGCAGAGTAATATTAGCCTGCATTATGTAATTATGTGTGCACTTGATAGTTTTTTTGTAATCCTTTCTGTTTAAAAGTGTTTTTAAAAAACTACCAAAATAAATGGAAGCAAATGGTTTGAGAATTGCAGTGAGCTGAAAAGACAGATGAGGAAAATGCTTGGGTGATGATGATAATAATAATAATAATAATAATAATAATAATAATAATAAAATTTTATTTTTTAGTCGCCTATCTGGCCGAATTAACGGCCACTCTAGGCCAAGACCTGAGCCTCCAAAGTGCAGCTTTCATTCAGTTTGCCTTTGTTAGGAAATGAGTGGATCAACACCAGCCAGCAAGGCTAATGGTCAGGAGTGATGAGAGCTGGAGTGGAGCAATGTCTGGAGGGCCACATGTTCCTTGTACCTTTTATTTCTTAAAAATAGTCAAAGGCGAGGGGGGGATCAAAGGAGTGAATTAGATCTTGCTCTTCTCCAAATGGAAAAAAAAAAGAAGCGGGAAAGTTTTGGGATATAGTCTATAAGGTGCAAAGGAGGTCAACCCCTGCTCTTGATGGATATACTGCATAAACAAATTGGAAAGTGACATGGAGGTAACATTAAAAACAAATATACAAATTTTAAAACACATTTTCTAAAGAACAATTTAAAAACACATGTTAAAATGCCTGGGAGAAGAGAAGTCTTGACCTGGTGCTGAAAAGATAACGGTGTTGGCGCCAGGTGCACCTCAGGCAGATCATTCCATAATTTGAGGGCCACCACTGAGAAGGCCCTCTCCCTTGTTGCCATCCTCCCAGCTTCCGTGAACCAGGAACTGTACCTGGCTCCCTTTGTCTCCCACCCCCGCTCTTCAGTGGTGATTCTTCAACTGATGCTTCTTGTGCTGTTGAAGTAGGAGTCTGTCAGGCATAGGGGAAGGAGACTGGAAGCATGCAGAAAGTCTGAAAAGGGGAAATGTTGTTTGACGGCTCCCAGGAGGGCTCCTTTAGTAATGAGAGCTGTGTTCTGTTCTTGCACCAAACCCCACACAAACTGTCTTGTGAGAAGCTGGAGCAATGTATACACCTTGGTGTTTTTTAAATTTCCCTTTAACTTGGTCAGGTACCATCATTCTTTCCCCTGTCTTGTAAGAGGCTTCTTCAGCCTAAAGAACTAGTAGTGGTGCCTTCCCCTATAGAAGGAAGTATCCCTGGCAGGTATTGCAACTACTACTAGGAATGCCTCAAGCTGCAAGTATTTATTCATTTACAGCATTTATACCCCACCCTGCAAGCCAAAACGGCTCTCGGAGCAACTTACACAGATATGTTCTCCAAGATGGTTCCTGTCTCAGGCTTGCAATCTAGAAAAGCATGACACACAAGGAAAAAAGAATTGGAGGGAGGAGGGAAAAGCAGGCTCAGGCACAAGTTCTTCAAGTTAGTTGTTCAAGTTGCAGCCAACGGTGGTTCTGGCCGCCTTGCCCTTGATAAAGAGGCGTTCCTCCCCTGAAGTAATCCCCCCCAATCAGATCCAGGAGCGGAGCTGGTGACAGTGTCCAGGCCAGGAGGTCAGCGCCGTTCTTCCCTCAAAGCAAAAGACAGTTGAGAGTGTTCTGTCTCAAGGCAATTCATGTATCTTTATTTCATTTGAGGTTGGGTAGCAATGCTGGTTTGGCATGGTAGTTGTAGTAAAAGGGAGTGGTGCATTACTAATAGCTTGTAAATGGTTACTTGGGAAGGTGTGGCTTTGAAACAGAACCTGATGGCACAGTTAGAGGCTGACTTCTGCAGGGACCTGAAATGGAAGATAAGGCTTGGCAGTGCACGGATTAGTTGCCCTTCTGTTTGTGTTATAATGGAATGGGCAGTATGCACTGTCCTTGAGGCTTGCTCCTGTGTGTCCTTCAGGCTGCTTTCAGACTCCTCAGAAGCCTTGCTTTTTGAAAAACAACAACAATGAGCTGGCATGGCTGTGTGTGAGGCTCACTGATGTGGCCTAATTGTTGCCCACCTCTTGGGCTAAAATTAATTCTGAGTGGAGTACAAAGTGTAGCTGTTAAGCCCTTGTAGCTGCTGTGGTTCCTGGCAATATGGCGACATTTTATTTAACAGGATTTATATACCACTTATCGTCAAAACCTCTAAGTGGTTCATATAAAGATGTGGATGATAGCTTCCAGGCAGGATGGCAATGGGCTAGCTTTGGTCAAGTGTTTATCTCGCTCTTATTTTTCTTGTCTTAAGGTCAGAAAACAGTAAAGGATATGAAGTGAGCAATTGGGAATGAAACTGGGTGTTGAAAACTTAGTTGCAGTCTTAATTTGGTAGCTGACCAGAATGACCATCTGAGTTGAGAAAAAGATGGTGCAGATGAGGTGTGGAGAACTATTGGACTGGCAGGTGTTGCTGAACCACAGCTCCCATCATCCCTAGGAAGCATGGCCAGTGGCCAGGAATGATGGAAGTTGTAGTTCGGCCACACCTGTGGAGCCAAGGTTTCCTCTCACCTGGTGTAGAATTTAGTCTGGGGAGGAGACCATTGGTCAGGCATTGGGCTAGGGTAGGGAAGACTTGGGATCAAACCCTTCCCAGGTCATGAAGTTCACTGGGCCTGTTGCGTGCTTGACCTCGCCTTTCTTACAAGGCTGTTGTGAGGATAGAATGGAGGAGATGAACCGTGTAGTATTAAAAAGCTGATAATGTGCTTGATATGCATGGTTGCCAGTTTGTTTCTGGGGTCAATTTAAAGCCCTAAAAGACTTAGCCAGCAAGTATCTGAAAGACGCCTCCTTCCCTACAGACCCTTGAGTGTTAAGATCAGCAGAGCGGGGCCCTCCTGATAGTTCCACCACCCTTAGAAATTCAGGGGGTGGCAGCATTCTTCGTAGCAGCCCCTAAGTTGTGGAATTCCCTCCCTACAGTGGTACATCTGGCAACTTCATCAGACAACTTTTTTTGTATGCTGAAGATGCACCTCTTCACCCTGGGCTTTGACATTTGAGATGTGGATGTACTTCGGACCCAGTCTAGTTGTGATTATAGTTTGTTTTAAATCATTTTTACTGTTGCAGTTTGTAATTGCCATGACCTGACCTGAGACCTTCTGGTGAAGGGTGGGTAATAAATCTAATAATAACTTCCTTGAAGCACAGCAGGTGATTATCCCTGTGTTTGTGAACTGAGATGGGTTTGTCTGGGCATTTCCATATATTTGCTGCCTAGCCAGGAAGTAAAACGATACTTCCACGCTACAAGCAATCAATGTGCTTGAACATCTCCCCTCAGACAGCTTTGTTTTGATAAGAGTTTTCTGCAGTATAGTTCTGAATGGAACAGTTGTCATTAGAAGGAGTTAACTATTGCCCCTTCTGTGCTATAGAGCACTCCTAGGGCCTACCCACTTACATCTAGGAAGAAATATCAACCCAGTAAGCTTTGGAAATGTGTATGATGCTGTAGGGCAGGGGTGGAGAATGTTTTTCAGCCTGAGGGGCCTCATTACCTCAAAGACAATGTTCTGGGGGCCATGTATCAGTGGTGGGCAGGACCAGATGCAAAAGTGGGTGGGGATAGGAGTAATTGAGGGCGGAGCAATGGATGTGTCTCTTACCTTTGAACAATAGGCTACATTCCAGGTTTTGACACCTGCTCTGCACATTCATCTATCTCCATCCTAACAAGCAGAAGGTATTACCACAGGTCAGGCACGCTCAAGGAGGGTGCAGAGTAGGGCTGGTGAAGAGTGGGCCTGGTGAGGGGGTGTGGTCTAGGGACAGTTCCGAGGGCCACACAGAGCTCTGGATGGTTACATTTGGCCTCTGGGCCTTGGATTCTCCATACCTGTTGTAATAAGCTAACCAGGCACTATATTTCTCTGATGCTATGGTAGAAAGCCTCCCATTATTTTCCAGGGATGAATTGGTAATGAGAACTCTTTGTGATATGGTTCATTTTCGTCTCACTTGCTCCCCACTGCTACGGAGGGGAGGGGAGGGTGCATGCTTGAGACTCTTATTTCCTGGCAGGAAATGGGTGCACAGGCCACTGGTTCGCTAAAGACTTTAGAAGCTTTACCTGGCTTGCCTGTGCATCATTTGTGTAAACTGTTGGTCCCTTAATATTTCAGTGTTCACCTAGTGGAAGAGCTGGAGGAGGAGTTAGTTTTCCAAAGTGATTGTGACTTGCTACCTGGGGTTTGAGCCTCTCCAGCATGGAGGATCCAGTGACCCTAATTAAAAGTGCTTTACAAATGTCCACAAATATTTACAAATACATACTTCAGAATCCGAAATGGAGACTTTTGAGCTGATGCCCCAAGATCATAGCAGTGCAGGCCGAGTCCCAATTTGGAATCCTTTGTGTAAACTTAACTGTACTTCGGGAAGCCCCTGAGGGAAGGGTGTTTGGTGTGTAGCCTTCCATGCATCTACTGTAGCTCCGTGGCATATCTTTGCAGCCGTTAAGGAAGAGAAATACCAAGTGGCACACCCTGTCTTCATCGGAGGCTACGTGGAAGGACACAGCCGAATTGGGAAGGTGGAGCCTTTAATGAGGCACATGAAATGCCACTGATAATAAAGTAGGGTGCCCGATGAGTTCACACCCTCTGACGTCCCGTGTGCTGCTCACAGAAGTGCTTGTTAAAGGCTTCTGCTTTTTTCCAAAGAGTTAAATCTTGAGGAGTGGAATGGAACACTTTTACTTCTGAGGGGAATAAATGGCTGGCTCTTGCAAAACACTTGCTTCCAGTTTTTGCTTCTATGTATCTGGGTGTTGTGAATGAATCATTCTTCCTTGATAGTTAACTACCCTATTGCACAAGTGGGGAACTGAAAGTGCATGGAGTCCTCAGGAAGAACTCTGCAAGAGAATTGTCCCTTCCAAAAAGAAGAGAAAGTTAACAGTTTGAGTCTCTCTTGCTGGCTAAACACTGGTGTCTTTCATTTGTACCTGTTCTTCCTCCAGGGATGACCTGCATCAGTCTGCCCCTATCTCAGGTGTGGGGAACCTTTGGCCCTCTGGATGTTGCTGAACTACAGCTCCCCCCAGCCATCTTGGCCAGTGGCTAGGGAAGATGGGAGTTGTAGTTCAGCAACATCCAGAGGACGAAGATTCTCCACATCTGCCCCACATAGTGCCCTCCAGTTGGACTACAACTCCCATCATCCTTGATCGTCAGCCATGCTGGCTGGGGCTGATGGGAGTTGGAGTCCAAGAACAGCTGGGGGACACCAGAATGGGAAAGGCTGGTCCACTATCAAGAGCTAAACTGCTTTAGTGGCTAAAACGGAAGTACAAATCTGGAAATCCTTGGTTTGACTATCACCTCTGCTATGGGGCTCCCTAGGTGCCCTTAGGTGTGGGGAAATGTTAGTAGCCCTCCAGTTGTTGCTGAACTACAACTTGCATTAGCCCTAGAAAGCCAAAATGTCCCTGCACCTGCTTTTGGGGTACTGAGACCAGCTGTGTGGCTTTCCATCTGTGTTGTGAAAATGCTGATCTACCTTGCAGGGTGGTTGAAACTAGGTAATTCCTCTTTAGTGCTTTGGACCCTGAAAGTGGTATATAGGACACCAGCTCAGGGTTACTCGGTGAGTTTCCCAGCTGATTAATCAGGGATTTGAGTCCAAGACCCTCGATTACAAACCATAACAGTGTAGCTTAACACATGTTTTTTAAAAACTGAAATGTGGTGGTGTGTGGCACACACAGCTATAGACTCTCTGAATTTCTATGCAGCAGTCTACAGAAGTGAAAAATGAAGTCAAAACAGGAAAATGTGGTTTGCTTAGTAACTGCTGCTTAAATGTGTTTGCTGAAGCTCTTCACGTCCCTTACGAAATGCTATTTGTGTTTACTTGGTCTCTTCATTGATATTTAGAGAGCACCGCAACCATAAGTGGCTTGCTTATGTTGGAAGCATTGGTGCTTGCTTAGGTTTAACTTGAAGCAATGGCTTGCAGGTATCCTACGTTGAGGGGGCCATTTCCACATCGCCTTGTCTGTTGAAGCCCTGCACGTTACAGAAGGGTCTGGTGTGTATGTTTACTTGTGGGACCTGTTTACTTGTGGGATTGCCTTACCCCATATATGCCCACTTGACTGCTTTGATCTGTGGAACTGACCACATAATTGTTCTGCTGTTGTAAGAAATCAATTTTGTTTAGTGTGTTCTTAATATGCTGTACACCACTTGGAAACCAGGTCGTAAGTTGTTAGTGTTCTATAAAACATAATAAAGTGCCGCATCATGTTTGGTCGGCACTTTTAAGGAATCGGTCTTTCAGTATGGCAGCACTTACATTTTGGAACTCCCTGCCTATTGACATCAGGCAGGCACTTTCACTGTATTCTTTCCAGTGCCTGCTGAAAACATTTTTATTTAGGCAAGCCTATCCAGACATGTAGAAGTTATGTCTGTATTCATATGTTCTTAGCTTATTATTTTCAATTAGTTTTTGAAAGTTACAGTTAAAAACAGGTCTTTTATTGATAATGTTAATGTTCTTTTTGTTTTTGGTAAACTGCTTTGAGGTTTTATTACAATGAAGCAGTGTATAAATTTCGTTAAAGAGATAAAACAAGCAAAACAAAACTTGGTTTGTTGTCCAGAATCTTTCCACTTAGTTCCAGTTGTTGCAGAGGATATTTAATTCTGTTTGAATAATGTTGTCAGTATTACCACCTTCGCCACCCTGGAGCAGAAGGCCTCTTGGGACTTGCCATTTACTTTCCCAGATAACTTGGGCTGTGAATGCTCTGTGAGCAGGGCCGGCAATTATATTTATCACCATAGCTTCATTTCCACAGCCACTGCGCTTCAGTTTTTCATGATGGCCCCACGTTCCAAAAACATGCAGGAGAGACATTTGTTCATCAGCATATTTTTTTTCTTTACAATCTTGCCAGCCTTGAACTACATTGTTTCCTGGGTTTGGAAACTTTTCTTTAGGTTCCTGTAGTTCACTGCTGGCTTTAAAACTCATTCATCTGCATATGGTTTATGTTCTGTTGCCATTTCCTGATTGGAGGCCCTGCATTCTTTCAAAAGAATGCAAAAGGGAATTGGGGGCAATGAACTGGCCTTCAAGAGTGGCAACCCAGCCTACTGTTAGGCAGGCGAGGATTCTTTTGAGTGATTTTTTTTTAGCACTGTCAGAAAAACTAACTTGCTCCAGGGGCAATAGCTGGCGCAATGGACTAATGCTCTTCCCGTGGTTAATCACATCCCTCAAAAATCATTTGGGATGTTCTGGCTCTGCTGTGGATGTGGGTTTCATTTCCCTTAGGAAGCTGCCTTATACTGAGTCAAACCATTGGTCCATCTAGCTCACTGTTACCTACTCTGACTGGCAGCCGTTCTCCAGATTTTCAGACGGGTCACTCCCAGCCCTACCTGGAGATGCTGCTGGGAATTGAACCTGGGACCTTCTTCATGCAAGGCAGGTGCTGCAACACTGAGCCACGGTTCTCCCCCAAAGTATTAGTACCCGCTGACAAAGGTGGCCTCGTGTTGTAGCCCTGCAGTGTTTCCTCCCAGCTATTCAACAAGTGTTGCTCAAATGCCTACTTCTGCTGCCAGCCCTTCCTTAAAATCTATCCATGTTGGCACCATGCTTTCTAGGCACTAATTTGCATGCTTATTCATACTTGTGAACTGCCCTCATAAGACCTTGGGACCTGGCAGCTGTGACAGGTGTTTGCATGAACTGAATAGCAATGGCTGTTTGATCATAATCCAGGGTATGGAGTTGGGGCAGTGTGGTCTAGATCTGTCTTTTCCAGCATGGCCAATGGTTGGGGATGATGAGAGTTGTAGTTCAGGACATACGGAGGTCACCAGGTTGGGGAAATCTGGTCTAGATGCCATTGCACTATAAAAAAAAGAAATCTGTTAGTAATGCAGTTCACCTGGCCTTTGAAGTAAATATGGCTGTGTTCATTAGAGATTACTCTTAACCAAGTGTGCATTGGAATGAGGCTTACCTAAAGAGTTCATGTGGGATGCCATGTGCACTAGAGCACTGCTCTTTAACCTTGGATCCCCAGATGGACTACAACTCCCATCATCCCTGACCATTGACCATTATGATTGGGAGCTACGGCTATTGGGCGGTATAGAAATATAACAAATAAATAAAATAAATAAATAGTCTGACAACAATTGTGGACCCATAGTTGAAGAACAGTGCCCAACACTCACACTGGAAGCCCTTTTTGTGGCTGTGAATTAGAAGGGGAAATCGGGATTAGATTTATATTCCACCTAGTGATGTTGGTTTTCTGGAAAAAATCCCCCCCCAGCACCCCAGATATCTGGTGATTTAGGATGTGTGATATTCAGTAAATAAATCAAAGTGCTTTTAGTGTGGTTCAAATGTTACTTCCGTATAGAGTTCTGGGTATTATTTTTATTGGAATGCCTGTTAGGAAATGACATTAGCATATAATGTTATATTGTATAGATTTTAAATAAACGAAGAAACTGAAAACGGTTAACATGCTGATTTTTAGTGTGCCGGAAGAGCAGTGTGAATGAATGTGCTTCTTAGAGAAAAAATTAATTGCAAATTCAGTTTTAGATGCGACTAGTATTCTGTCCTTTCCAGTTGCTCAACTTTATAACAAATGGATTTCTTAAAAAATAGTGATGGGGATAGAATATAATTACTGATCTCCAAGGAGCTCAGGGCAACATATATGCCCTCTCTCATCACTCTAAATTTATTCAAACAACAACCCTATGAGGTAGGTTAGGCTTAGAAATGGTGAGTGGCCCAAGAACAGTCAATGAACTTCATGGCTGAGGAATTTGGTTATTTATTGATTTTTAATAACCTGCCCTACATTAAAAGGGCCCACGGTTGGGTGCATATGTTGGAGAATTTTGTATTTCTCCTGTGGGTTCTTTTGCTGGGGGTCCTTGAATAAAAATTCTGAAGACACAGCTTTGCAGCAGAAAGGTAGCCCTTTATTGGATGACAATTGTACACTTGGTCAGTCTGCCTCCTAGTGAGTAGAGAACTGCAACTTGACACTGTTTGCCTGGGTTTTTTATACATTTCAGGACAAAGACTTTAGCATCTACCAGTCAGGATTTAACACATCAGAATGACATAGTCATGACAGTATTACACAGGCATTTGAACAGGTACTTGGTACTTTCTGCATCACGTTCCAGTGAATTTGGTGTTCTAATGAATTTGGCAGTGTTCAGTACTTCACATGAAAGTACATTTTCACAGTGAGCTAAGCACTCCAGCTAATGAGCTAAGCACTTTATAGCTATTCTGCAATTCTTTCTACGTCTTAGAGGTACCGAGATATTCAGCACAGTGTTATCCATTGTTTTGAGTACAAATAGTTCCAAACGACCAGCATAGTCAGGGAGTCAGCTGCAAGAAGAAAAAGATCTGGCTTCCTACTAAACTATTAAAATGTTATGAACCTTTATAGCTTTATAAAAGAATGTTTTTGCTTATTATGTATATTGAGTTCCCCATTAGCTATACATGTATGTATATATAAAATTCCCCATCACTTACACTTCAGAACAACAGTTTTGAAAGTAAGCATGTTAACTCCAGGTTCCCAAGCCTGGTCCGATATTCTTAACTAGATTGAGGTAGCCAACACAGTGCCCTCCAGATGCTGTTGGGCTACAACTCCTGTCAGCCCCAGTCAGCCTGATGGCTGCTAGTCCCAGCATCTGGAGGGTATCACATTAGCTACCCCTGTAGCTAGCCTGTGCTCATTCTTTCCACACTAGTGGTAGGCAGGCTCCCTGTGATAAATTTCATGTTTGTTTGTTTTCCTAAGTAGAAGTTCTTCTGACAGGCTGCCAGTTTTTTAGGATTTAGTATACAAAAGAGTTAGGAAGTAGTATCCATAGCTTTTACTTAAACTGTGAGTCCCCTTGATAGTTTCAGGTCTTACGGTGTTAAGAAATTGCTGTGTTGGCATACTTGCACAGGTGGCAGTTGGATTAACAATGGAGGACTTTCTGACAGAGCCATGTGTATTGGTATGGACAATTCATTGACCTGGGTGTCTGTCTCAAGACAAATGTGTGAAGTTCTTGCATGGATGTGAAGAATACAGCGGAGATGAGGAACCTCAGGCCCAGGGTCTAAGCCCAGGCCCTTCTCTCTGGCCCTCAGAACTCTCCCCAGCCACAACCCTCACTGGCTCTGCTTCACACCTCAAGTGTTTCTGCCTGGCTGGCATGTGCCTCTGAACTTTGATAGCGCCTCTTGCCTGTCTGGATGGAGGATAGAGGGGTGTGTGGAGAAACCAGCCTATTGTACAAAGCTAACATTTGCCTGTGTTGCTCCACCCACTTTCTCCTCTGGCCGCACCCACCACTGTCATGTGGCCCTTGGGCTGAAAAAGGTTCCTCATCCCTGCAATATAGGATGGAGTTGTTTGTGTATCCCCTTAACGGGCCAAATGGCGGCATTTAGAACCCTAATCCCAAAGCATTCTAAGCCCTTTTGAGTGGCGACAGAGGCACCCTCGACTGTAAAGAGATTATGAATTCCTGTGTGACTTAAATATCTGTTGTGTTGTCTTTCAGCTCCAGAACCTGGGCATTAATCCAACCAACATTGGCTTCAGCACCTTGACCATGGAGTCTGACAAATTCATCTGCATACGAGAGAAGGTTGGGGAGCAGGCCCAGGTGGTCATCATCGACTTGAATGATCCCAGCAACCCTATTCGCCGTCCGATTTCTGCTGACAGCGCTATCATGAATCCTGCCAGCAAGGTCATTGCCCTGAAAGGTATGGAAAAACCTTTCTCAACATATTCCTGAATTGGAGTTGAGGAGTTTTTTACGTGTTCGAGGTTTGAAAAGGTGCACTGACTTTTCTTCTTGCTGTGCAAAGCCATATACGACTGCTGCTGCAATAAATGTTGTCACTCCTTTTGGGGGGCATTCCTTTTTTCCCTCCCCTTACAACTATGAAAAACTGTGGCGTGCCAAGCGTATGCAACACTGATTGCTTGAAAAACTAGCGGCAGGGTTGATGAGCTGGTGACATCCTTGATGTTCCAATAAAAGACTGGCTTTATAAAGTATGGTTTCCATCAAAAGCTCTGGATAATGTAAAGCAGCCTTATTGCTAAGCCTCTCAAAAGTTACTAGCCAGCAAAAGAAAAAAGGTTGCCTGGTTATCTTATTTATTTATTTGAAAGGTTTTTACCTTAGTTTTTCAACTGAGAAAGGCTTCCAGAGCAACTTGCCAAGATCAGGCTTTCAGTCTAAAACAGGGCTAACTAACCCATAGGCTGTATCTGGTCTGCCAATAAAAGGTTATGAAAAAGTGACACATTTGAGGTCCACAAAAAACCTTTTTTGGCAGACCTCAAGACACTTAAAATCTGTCACTTTTAAAAAAAAAATTGTTTAAATGGATCCCCTGATGAGACTCCATAATGCCAAAAGGGGTTTAATCCCCCCCAATTTGTCATTTTTTAAAAAATAAATTTTTACTGAATTTAATAATGAAAAGATTTGAAATGGTATAGAACAGCTGATAGGAAGTCTTTTGGAAGGCAGCCTTGAGAAGTGCAGTCCTCATCTTGCCTACTTTTACACTTTGGTTACACCAGCTTTGAGATGTGGCTGCCAGGGGGTTGCCTGTGGGTCAGTATGGCCCTCAGCCCAGAAAAAGGTTAGCCATCCTAAAATTTGGCCTGTATTTCAAAGTGTGTCTTATCTCCTCCTCAACAGAAACTACAAGAGAACAGGCTTGTAAAAGCCACTTTTTTTGTACATCCTGTGGCAAGTATGAATTGTTTCCTGGAGGCCAGTTAGCTTAAAATCTAGATTACTGATGTAGTGAAATGGCCTGGAATATTGTGTGTGTGTGTGTTAGGTCCACAAAATGTTACAAGCCTGTTTGCAAGGCAGATACAGAACACCATTCCAGAAAGGAGGCACAAATGCCTCTGTGGGCGCTCGTTCATTAATCTATACATGCGGTGGGATTGTTCTGTAAAAGTATAACAATGCTGAGTTCTCTTCCCGTCATGTAATAAAAAGTAGCGTTTTTTTTTTTTTTAAAAAGGTCAGCTTGGCCTTCAGGTTTCTGTATTGCATGGGTTGGGAACAGAAAGCCCATAGGATGTTAAAATCCTGAATGTCCTCGCTTGTGCTGTCAAAGGAGGTGTCTCCTTGCTGCCCACCCATCAGTGGCTGCAAAAGATACATGAACACGGGATGGAAAAATGCTGTAGGAGGGAAATTGGGAGGCCTAGTAGGAACCCAGGTTCATTGGGCAAGGCTGTTTTACACATTCCCCAGGGCAAGCCAGTGTCAGCCAGTCAAAGATTCCTCTTATGCAAACGTTTGCTTGCAGACATGTTGCATTTGAACTCTATTTTTTTTTTTTTACTTTTACAGATTTTTTTAACGGTATCTTGAAGTGTACTTTTTAAACAGAATTGAATTGAAGTGGCTCTCAGTGCATGAAGGTTTAAAAATAATGCACTATTCCCCCCCTTTTTTAAATCCTTTGCTATCTCTCTCTAAAAAATCAGAATAAGAATTAGTAGTACTTAGAGAGCTATACTTGACAAACCAGTTGCATTTATCTCCCTGTGCAAATTAGTTAGCAACATAAGAAGCTGCCTTTATACTGAGTCAGACCATTGTTCCATCTAGCTCAGTATTGTCTACACTGACTGGCAGTGGCTTTCTAGGGTTGCAGACAGGGAGCCTTTCACAGTCCTCTCTGTAGATGCTGGGCATTGAACCTAGCACCTTCTGCGTGAAAGGAAATGCTCTACCTCTTAACTAACAGCCCTTCATCTCTTTCTAATGCAGGTGCACAAATTTCCCACCCTCACTCCACATTCAGTTTTTCCTGAGACATGGTTTGGGAAGATACAACAAAATCATATTATGTTATCCTTTTTGTTACACAACAAATGGCTGAACGTATCTTAGGCCTGTAAATCCCAGCCCAAGTCCCAACCTGAACAAGTCTTTTTAATAGATGCGATCTGTCTGGTCACCTTTACTCAAAACATCCAAAATGATTTTTTTTAAAAAAAAAAAGCAGTGCTCCTCTGCCTCCTCTTAAAGACAACCTATTGCCGTTTTTTTTTCCTTTGAGAAACGTAAGCTTTCAACTGTCGCATAACGATACCTTCCTCTTTTTTCTACTGATGGCTTTAATGTTGTATCACTATTTTTGTCACACTTTCTAATGCTTTCTTGTGTGTGCAGATGGTGAGTTACCTCCGTTTCAGATTGTATTTGTGTTTGTCCTGTTTTATGAAAAGAGAATGTGGAAGGCGTACCAGTTTAAAGACTTAACGGGGGCATGTCGCTGAATAATTAAAGTGGAGGGGTAGACAAGGACCTATATTCTTTTTCCGCTGGGGAGTCTTGTTCTCAAAACTAAAGCAAACAAGATAAAAGTGGTGTTGAAATGCTAGGACCTGCAGCATCTCTGCTTGGAGCTGCAGAAATGCTCTTGTTGGGTGAAGTAAACTTGGATATGCATTCAACCTTTTTGTAAACAGGATGGAGACTCTTACAATTTCATATCTGGCTGTATTATTTTTTGCTTTTCATGTCCTTGGCAAATAGTGTGGGGGCGAAACTGAAGCCACAGTCTGGTTTTCAAATAGAGAATGTATCTTGGATCACTGCTACGTAAATCCAAGATTACGTAGGTGAAAGGAATAACGACTGAAGTAGACTTGATTTCCGCCCCTCCCATCCCTACCCTTTCTTTTGAGAAAACATGTCTAATCTGTTGTCTTGAAGGCTAACCATAAACCCAAAGCTCAGTGTAGAACAGGCCACTGACCCTGAGTGGGATGGTCACCGCTTAGTTTTTAACCCTGAAACTTGTTTACTAGCGTTGACAATCCAGCCTGCATAGCTTCTGCGCTTTGTGGTCCTTTGGAGTACAAGATTGTATAAAACCTGCTGGGCTTGTAACGTCCTTGGAGGAAGGCCATATAGATTAGTCTCCCCCAACTACTTACCTAGTTCCCCCCCTCCCCTGATGCCTTTGCTTCTAACCACCTCATGCCTACACCTCTTCTGCCTAGTGCTTACTACTTCTCGGAATGGGAGGTGGGCTTCTTTGAGAACATGTGAAACAGTTGCCGCAGAGTCCCTTCCCAGTATTTCTCATGACTGGGCCAGGAGATAATGCCACTCCAGCCTTCCCCCCACCCTCCTTGGTCAACATCTTCATAGCAAGCTGTGGTTACTACCCAAAGGAAAATGAATCAGCTGCTTTTCATAATATTTATTTATTTATTTATTTATTTAATTAAGCTTATATACCGCCCGACTAGCAACAGCTCTCTGGGCGGTGAACATTAAAAATATCCTACAGGCCTCTTCTTTGGCATCTTTAGAGGTTGCTATGTGGCTCTTGTCTCCTCCCTTCCCCTTTCCTGTTGCCATTTCTGCATGGCCCACAACAACAACAAAGAGGCAACCTGCCTGCCTGTGTTCTCACCTTGAACTTGGGGAGTCTGGAAGAGGGTTCTTGCCGTTGGACATTTTGAACAGCATTAGTTTGAGATGTGTGGGAGAGGTTCCATAGTATACTACTTATTTTATTTTATTTATGCTGCTTACTACAATCCATCTCAAGGATTCTGCATAAGTTAAAGTCATAAAAAAGAATGCTATAAATAAAATGCTACTGATAATACATTCCAAAAGTGCCCTTTGAGTTTACATGAAAACATCAGAAAAGACTTGAGTACGCAGGTACTTCAGAAGCGGCAAAATCATCCTGGGCGTTGGATGCTTGTCAGAGCTCTGAGGAGAGGCAATTCCAGAGAAGAGGGGCCACCACACAGAAGGAGGTTACTGCTTTCTGAGATTGCAACATAACCAGTAGAGCCTCCAAAGCTGAGCACGAACCATGGAACAGAATTCTGTCTCTCCAAGGAGCTCAGGGCAGTATACATGAGGTGGTTCCCGTTTTTATCCTCATGACAGCCCTGTGAGGCAGGTCAGGTAGAAAGGTGGAGAGTGTCACAAAGGACATCCAGAGAGCTTAGTTGGCCAAGCACGGATTCAGACCTAGGTCTCCCTGCCCCAGATTTCTCAGCCCTCATCAACTGCACTGCACTGATTTCTTACTCACGGTAAGAATGTCAGAGGTAGTGGCATGATTCAGCGTTGATTTGTGAATATTCACTCCCCGTTCCCCCACTCCTGAGACTTGAAATGCCCCCCTCCCCACAGAAAAGCCTGCCTGGTTGTCACTGTGTCCACATACCTTCTCCCGCCCACCTCTGTGTGTAGTGCATGTTTTTTATAATCTGCAGTACCCAACAGCAAAGAAACTTTGTTAAGGGCTTTGGTTCATTTAAAAACCGAACTTCCAGCTGACCTAACAAAGTGTCTACTTTATGACTGCCTTATTCCTGTGGAAAACCTGTCATGTGTTCCTTCCATACTTACCCTAGATGTATGTAGCCCTGCCGTTTGTATGCCGTGGTGTACTTCTGTCTCTCAAGCGAGAAGTTAAAAAAAAATAAATCTGCTTCTTGGGTTAAGGATGAGTTTAACCCAGCATGAGTGTCAAAACGTCTTGACTTCAGTATGAACGAAACGTGTATCTGCAATGCCTGACTGTGGAGCCATAACCAATTCAGGGATTGGTTCCATCAGCAATTGGTTCTGTCAGATGTGGCTTTAGAAATGTTAGTGCAGCTGAAATTTTTTGGCCTGTGAATAAAAGCAACACTTCTTTAAAAAAAGCAACAACCTACTGACCACTGGGAATGTTTTTAAGGAACCAAATACAATGCATGAGATTTTCCTTGGTCAGGTGGTATGTGCAGACATCTTAACCGCTCATCTGAGCCTTCCATATGACTGAGCTTTCCTTGCCTCAGCTAATCGATCTGTAAATCGTGTCTCTAGCTGGGAAGACCCTTCAGATCTTTAACATTGAAATGAAGAGCAAAATGAAGGCTCATACCATGACGGACGATGTCACCTTTTGGAAGTGGATCTCTCTGAACACGGTTGCGCTGGTCACGGACAATGCTGTGTACCACTGGAGCATGGAAGGGGAGTCTCAACCGGTCAAGATGTTTGATCGCCATTCTAGCCTTGCGGGCTGCCAGATCATCAACTACCGTACCGATGCCAAGCAGAAATGGCTGCTTCTGACTGGTATATCTGCCCAGGTAATGCCCTTGGTATAAGACAATGGATGAATCAAAATGTGTCTAAGCATTGGGTTTAATTAGGACCTGGCATCTGTGGTGAACTGCATGGGCAGTGTGGCTTGCCCATTCACCTTTGCTCCTTGAGGGAGTAAGAGCATCAGAAGAGCCCTACCACACCGGGCCCATCTAGTGCAGCATCCTCTTCCCACAGCGGCCAGCCAGATGGCCCAGTGGGAAGTCTGCAAGAAGTACTGTTGTGCCATTCTCCCTATCTGTGAACATTGGCAACTGGCATTCAAAGGCCCACTGCCTCTGACAGTAGGTTGTCACCACCACCCCATTTTA
Organism: Rhineura floridana; assembly: GCF_030035675.1. NCBI lineage: Eukaryota > Metazoa > Chordata > Lepidosauria > Squamata > Rhineuridae > Rhineura > Rhineura floridana. Next base: position 16,304,813 of record NC_084500.1, on the reverse strand, counting down.
CCAAACGGAAATGCAAGTAGACGCTGATAAGCAAAAGACCTTTTGCATCTTGTTGGGGGCTAAACTCGGGGGAGTCTTTGTGTCTGAATCCGTACATTCTGTGGAGCGTTGGCACTCCTTTGCCACAGTGTGAATAACCTTGATGCTCTTGGCACTGTTAGAGCAGAAAGTCCTGGCATTTAATCTCTCCTAACAGAATAATGTGACTAAATGCCATTCTGCGGTTACTTCTTGATAAAAGATGGCAAATTCCAGACCATAAGCTGAATTTGACTAAGGCAAATGAGAAGGGGAGCGTTCCTAACTGTTAATATTCTGCAGTGTATTCTGGTCAAAAAGTGCCTTGGTGTTCAGTGCCTATTGAGTCATTGTTTAAACAATGCATTTTAATGCAGTGCAGCTGAAATCTGTTGGCCTGTGAATAAAGCAACGCTTAAGCTTTTCTTTTTCGAATACCCTGCTGGAAGGCTTGAGGAAAAAGGGGTCTGGAAATGGTGACTCCTGTGGGAGTGCTGCAGATTGGGGGGGGGCTTCACCGGTGCTGCATAAGTATTAGGCCTATGAGACTGCTTTGGCCAAGTCAAGTCTAGCTGTCCTCTTCTTGACATCATATATAACATCAGATGTGGGGCAGGTAAAGATGCTGCTGGACCAAAGGGGGGTTTGTAGGCACTGTTGATCAGTTGAAAGGCAGCACCTGCAAAGTCTCTTGCAGAGTGTTTTGCAAGCCCCAGCGATCAGCTGGTTGTCGGGTCTTGCAAAGCACAGTGTCAGGTGACTGATGGGGCACTCCACCCACCTGTCGAACATGGCCCGTGGGAGGTGGAGAGGATAAGGGTCCAGCCCTCCAGCTGGATCCAGTACTTCACCTTTGTGCTCCAGGGAGAAACTGGAGGAGCCAAATGCAAGGCTTCCTTTTGTTTAACTACATTTTGACATACCCCCCTTTCTACCAAAGCAACCAGGGACAATATGCAGTTTAGAATAATATCTTTGATAGAAGTATAAGACATGATACAGAAAAAGAGGAGACAGAGTATATCTAGGAAGTAGATACTAGCTCTTCTCATACTGTTGCGTAACGACCGGTGGAGTGGTCACTGAAGGAGGCAGTTCTAAGTGACAAGGGGCCAAACAGTAGTGTCCCATCCAGTCCATTGTCTTCCTGTCTCCTCTCAAGTTGACCAGGTGGACTGTGTTCTGTAAAGCCAGCACTGAGCAATCTGTGGCCCTCCAGATGTTGCTGGGCTTCAGCTCCGCAGCTTCCCTGACCATGAGCCGTGCTGGCTGGGGCCGATGGGAGTGAGTTGCAAGTCCAACAACAAGTGGAGAGCCATAGGTTTCCCCACCAGGCAGAAGGGGGCTTTTAACCAGTGCTCTAGCCCTCTTGCAAGTGTCCGACTGAAAACAAAACCTGCCTGGGTCTAAAAAGACTTTGCTTGGGCTTGCATAAATATACCTCGTTTGTGTGTTCAGCCTGCTAATTTAAGGTTTGTGGTGAAAGTAAAATTGTTGCAGAGTTAAATCGTTCTTTTTCCCTTTTCTTAATAAAGCAAAACCGTGTAGTGGGCGCCATGCAGCTTTACTCAGTAGATAGGAAAGTGTCCCAACCCATTGAAGGCCACGCTGCTAGCTTTGCACAGTTCAAGATGGAAGGCAATGCCGAAGAATCCACTCTTTTCTGTTTTGCAGTGAGAGGACAAGCAGGAGGCAAGGTAAAATCCGGTGGCTTGGTGATCATCCCTTTTTGCATAGTTTCAGGTGTGGGAGGGGGGCTCTTTTTGGCCCCAGGACTTGTGTCCAAAAGTGACTGTTGAATAGTGAACCCTTGAAACATTATTGTCTCTTTTTCCTTCTCCTTACCTGCAAGGCAGCATAAATTATTACTACTTTGCATGCGTATATGACACACACTGATGAATGAATAGGGAAGTCTGAATGTGTTTTATATTCTTTGTAAACTGCTTAGAAGTTAAGCAGTATACACATCTCGTTAAATTAATGAATGAGACTCTTCCGAGGACTTTCGCTGAAGAGAGGGGAAATAGATAATAGGGATCTGGGGATGGGATATAAGCAGCCTCATTGGCAGGTCTGGGAAAGGGGAAACTATAGTGGAAGGGTGGGGGGAACCTCAGGCCTGGAGGCTGAATGTGGCCCTCCAGGCCTCTCTGTCTGGCCCTTGGAGCTCTTCATAGCCCACGCCTCCTGCCCAGCCCTGCCGTAACCCGCCCTTGCTAGCATCTGCCTGACTGGAATGTGTTCTTCAACTGCGATTGTGCCTCTTTGGTTGCCTGGATGGAGAGATGTGGGATAGTATAGAAACCTCTGACTCCTGCATGGGTGCAATGCAACTTGCTGTACAAAGGTAAGAGTCTTATCCATTGCCCGGCCTGCTCTTTCCTTGGGACCTGCCTAGCCCTGGCATGTGGCCCTTGGAAGATTGCTCATGGGGGAATGTGGCCCTTGGGCTGAAAAATGTTCCCCACTCCTTGGTTATAGCTGAAGCTGAAGATGTGATCCAATCTGCTCCCTTCACCTTACAGTTGCATATCATTGAAGTCGGCACACCTCCCACAGGAAACCAGCCATTTCCCAAGAAAGCTGTGGATGTCTTCTTCCCACCAGAAGCACAGAATGATTTCCCAGTAGCAATGCAGGTATTACCGAGGGAGACAGCCTTTGCTTTTTACTCCTTGTGTCTTCATTTGGGGGTGGTGGGATAGAGACAAAGTACCTGTAATTTAGGAGGCCTTCAGTCAGTCGTTTCAAAATGCTCATGAATGGCAAAGCTTAATATTGCTGACTTCCAAGCCTTGGATTTAACTGTGTAAGCTGCCTTTAATTGCCGCTTAGCCTTCCCTTTTATAGAACTAAAGTTCAGGTATTTTTGGCTTTTATAAGGGCAGGGAAGGCAGTTGGTTACTTACCAAAGCTTGCTTTGTTCTTTGGCACTCAAGTAATTAATACTTGGATGTCTGCAAAAGATGCCTTATTTCGTACCAGCCCTAAACTCCACACAGGGCTGTGTGTGTGTTCTCACGTGGTTCTATGGGAGCATAGTACAGATAAATACAGGTGCAGAATTCAGTATCTTGAGAATCTCAGCTTTCATGAAAAAGTAAAAGTTGCATCCAGTGTTAGTCCTCAGAGTAAACCCATTGAAATTGACAAACATGACTAACTTAGGTCGACTCCATATAGAACTTGTTTGGATACAACCCTAAGCTTCTAGTCCATATTGCTGCAAAGAAGCGCTTGAACCTCTCTAGGGTAGCGGTTCCCAAACTCTTTTCCCCTGCACCACTAGCAAATGGCTGAGAGGCTTGGCAGACCTTTCTGCCTGTTGTAGCAATTGTAATGTGCTGTGCTCGATGCAGTATGATTTTTAATTGTATTTAAATATTGTATTCCATGGAACTCAAATTGTAATAAAAATATGTAAGAAATAAATGTCGCAATAAAAATGCAATTAAAAATCAATATAAATATTTAAAGCAATAGTCTCCCATTAGCAACCAAAATCCACAGACATGCCATGGACCACCTGAACGAAGGTGGTCTGCAAACCACAGTTTGGAAATCCCTGCTCTAAACAATTCCTGCTAAAATCTCAGAAACCGGGAAGCGGATGAATATGATATCTAGTGGCTAGACACAGCACATTGCTTGTTAGCTGTCCCATGACTAGCAGGACTTATGCAAAATGGGTCATCTTGCTAACTTGTTCAGTTTGCGTTATATTCACTTTTCCTTGGCCACGTGTCCTGGCAGAGTACTTACAGTTGATTGCAACTCATGGCTGACGTCTTAAAAGATGGCCTGTTTCCCTTCTTTCTCCTGCAGATCAGTGAAAAACACGATGTGGTTTTCTTGATCACAAAATATGGTTACATCCATCTGTATGACCTCGAAACGGGCACCTGTATCTACATGAACAGAATCAGTGGAGAAACCATCTTTGTCACGGCACCCCATGAAGCCACGGCTGGAATCATTGGAGTCAACAGAAAAGGACAAGTAATGAAATCTTATTCTCTTGGGGTTCAGGGGGTCTTACAGCAGTAGTGGGTAAGGGTGGATGGGACCTGTGGCCCTCTGGATGTTGTTGGATTCCAACTCCCATCAACCAGCATGATTGATGGTCGTGGATGATGGGGCGGGTTGTAGTCCAGCAACATCTGGGGGGCCATAGATTTCCCCATGCCTGTTGTACCGGCTTCAAAGCTGGCATTACTATGAGGTTAAGGCCTGGTAGGTGAATACAGTGTAGAAACTGTGCTTATATTCCCCCACCCCCAAATTTCGCACTCTCCCTTGAAAGTCTGAGTCTTGGCACTGTACTCTGACTGTGACTAGGGATTCAGAACTCCACCTGCCATCCCTTCCATGCAGCAGGTCAAAGTGTTGTATTTGAGCATTAGTAGGTGGAAGTTCAGAGAATGCTGTCTGAGCTGTCTTTTGGCAATGTTTAACGCTGCTGACCTTAAAGAATGTTTCCGTACCTGTGATATTTACTTTTGAGTCTGCTAAACGCTGTCAACTGTGGAATGCCACTTGACAGCCAGTGCCTGGGAGCTTCCAAGTTACTTCTATATTGGACGTTTTGATGTAGACCAGGGAGAGTTGAGGCTCTCGGCAAGGGGTGGGGGAACCTGTGACCCTCCAGATGTTGTTTGACTATATCTCCTGTCATCCCTGAGCACTGGCCAAAAAATGACAACTAGTTGGCATGCTCTGCGAAAGACAACTTTACGCCACCACCTGCACAGTCTTCTGCTGCCAGGGCACATGGCGGAAACAGCCCTAGTTAGCCAAATGCAAGAATGTCCTTAGCAGTGACCACTACTGGTTTCACAGTACCTGGGGCTCCTTTGCTCAAAGGCTGCTCCTGTACCTTGCGGTAAGCCATAAACTATGGTTTATGGCACACAAGCAAAAGTGCGGCGGCTTCACTCCTTCCCGTTCATATGGGGACCAAAACATACTGTGATCCCTGACTGCGGTACGTGGTTTGGTCTGCAACTAATGATTCCCCTGGGTTCCATCTTGACGGGTGGCTCACTGCCTTCACTACCCAACTTATGCTTCTCTGGGGAGAGGTGAGAAGTTCAACAAACTACTTCTTCAAAGAGCTCTGGACTGTCCACACAAAAGGCCCTGCGCCCACTTCAGAGAAAGTGACGCAGCCTGAAGACTTCTGAAAGCAGAGCTACTTCCTCCAGTCTGCCGGAGGAGGGAGGAAAAGCCGGAGGAGGAAGAGGAGGAGGAGATAGCAGCGGTGGTATCTCCCGGAGGATGGGACAAGGCTGCAGAGGCGCAAGCTGCAAGTTGGGGACCAGTAGCCCGAACACAAGATACTAGCCAACAGGATATCATCAATGGAGCAGGCCAACCCGCTGGTGGAGAGAAAGAGCATAGGCCCTGGTTGGCTGCAACAACCCCAGGCTCTGGTTCCTAGTGTTCAGCAAAGAACTCAGCAAATTCATGTGCGGCAGGAAAGATCCAGCATTCAAGATGGTTCCCAGGCTTATAAAATGTGGGTCCTAAGTGCCATCTTTGGGATCCCCTGGGAACCCACTTTTTTGGTGAGACTTTGGGGGGATTTGTGTTTGTTTGGGCCCTGGGTGAGAGCCAGGGTGCATTGGTGGAGTCCTGCGTGGGACCCAGGAGGTGGAGAGGGGAAGTGTGAAGAAATTTGTGTTGGTATTTATTTATTAATAATTTGTATCGTGTATGTATTTTTTGTATCACTGTTTTATTGTGCATTTTTATAATACGTACTTGTTTTATTTCTCTGTACACTGCTTAGAGATCTTTTTATATATTAAGCGGTATAGAAATAGTCTAAATAAATAAATAACAAGCCGCAATCTATCAGCCAGGTGGTTTGCTGGGAGCAAAGCCTAACAAACAGCACTGCTTCGGGTGTATGAGGTTAAGCCAGAGAACATGGTTTGTTGTTACCCCCTATTGCAAGTGGGGAGGAACCAAGAGGCCTTTGAGGCATGCCCACAGCAAGCCATTGACCATTGAGTTGCTGCCAGTCAGTACAGGCAGTACTGAGCTAGATGGACCAGTGATCTGACTCCATGTAAGGCAGTTCCTATGAAGTGCAGATTCGGTAGAGTCACTTTTAAATGCAAACTGTATTGAATTTCTCTCCCGACGAGTTGGAGTCCAGCAACATCAGGAGGAGTCATAGCCAACTAAGTTGTACTCAGAGTAGACCCACTGAAATTAATGGGCCCCAGTTGTCATATCCATTGTTTTCAATACTTCTACTCAGAGTAGGACAAGCATTGGATACAACCGCACCACTCCAAGCCAGAAGCCACAGCTTCTCCTCTGGCTTTTTTTTGCAAGCAGAAAGGTGTATAGGCATCTCTTTGTCTTGTTTAATCTCTTACCGCTCTGTGGTCATTGCTTGATGCTAAGGTAGGCTATCTTGGCATTCCTTAACTTCATTTCGGTGCAAAACTTCAAGGAGTTAATACATACAGAGGGCTCTGTATGGGCACCCTGTGAGAACTGCACGGCTGTATTATTGCAAGGGCTCTGGGAGGACTTCTAAAGTGCCCAAGTCTGTGAAAAACACACTATCTTGTGTATCCTTGCATCTTTCTCTCTGCCCCCCCCCATCTGCTTCTCTACCGTTTCACTGTACATCGTAAACCAGTAGAGGGTTGCAGTCTTTAATTGCCCTAATGGATTAATTTACCAAAGTTTTAGCTGACTAAATTGGGCTTTGAAGAAACGGGGTTCTGTAGCAGCCACATAAGCTCTGGAGTGGTACCATAATAGTAAGTAAGTAAGTAAAATTTAATTTTTGTGTCGCCTATCTGGCCGAAGCCACTCTAGGCGACGTACACATTGAAATTGATAAAATACAATATAAATACAGAATAAAATAGGCAGTCATCAGTAATCTTCTCTTTTATTCCCTAACAACAAGTGGTAAATCACTTTGGTTGAATGGTCATGGTTTCTCTGAAGATAATCCTATATAGAGCTTTTTGGCACCATGCACATTTGAAATGGGTTGGAAAGCCAGATAGCAATCCGCTGCCTGACTGGTAGACAGCTGTACTAAAAACTAAAGTATGGCCACTCTGCTAGATCCCGCTATTACAGCTCTGTCTGGAAGTATGAGAGGCAAAAGGAAGAATGAATTTATTTATGCACTTTTTATCTTGAGGGCTTCAACCTGTGTCTTGGTTTCTCCTTTTGCCTGTTATTATATTTACATCCCACCTTCCCTCCAAGGAGCTTAGTGGCATACATGATTCCCCTCCTCTCCAGTTTATCTTCACAACAACCCTGTGAAGTAGGTTAGGCTGAGAGACTGTGACTGGCCCAAGGTCACCCAGCAAGCTTCACGGCTGAGTGTGGATTTGAACCCTAATCTCCCAGCTCCTAGTCCAACACTCTAAAGAGCCAGTGCGTTGTAGTGGTTAATCTGCTCGCATTGCATTTGACTATGTCCTGCTCGGAGTAGACCCTTTGAAATGAATGAACCTAAGTTAGTCATGCCTATTCACTGCAATGGGCCTACTCTGAGTAGGACTAGCCTTGAATACCACCCCTTGTCTCTGGCCCAGGTAGAAGTGGGTTGTCCTTTTTTAAATTTTTGGTCAGGTACGTAATGGAGCAGATCTGAACCACCCCTTGTGACCGGCAAGGTTGCTGTTGTAAACTGTAGGAACGTAGCACTCGTCTGTCCAATTCTGGCCGGGGTGGGGGAATGCAGCGCTTAATAAGCACATGTAGCTGACACTCGTAGGTGGGCTTTTGCATGTGTTGAACTCTTTTTTCAAAGCGCCCTGAACGAGTAAGGAATGACGAAAAGAATGCAAAGGGGTAGCCAGCCTAATTTTCTTCTCGGGGATGATTCCAAGGGCAAATGGCACTTGGGTTGGTTTGTGGTCAACTGCTGGAATTTCTTTTTTTACGATGAAAATGAACCTTTCTCGGGTCCCCAGCATTCCTCTTCCCTTTGGATTGTGTTAATCTGCTGCTAAGCTGTTATGGCTCTAGAAAAGCCTTTCCTGGCAGCTGGTTGCACAATCTGGGAATCAGCAGCTTTGTGGTTTTTCCTTTGGGTATGAAGGCCTGTGGGAAGCTGCCCTGTACTGGGTTGGACCACATACCCATGTAGCGCAGTGTTCTCTACACTGGCTGGCAACAGCTCTCCAGGGTCTTGGACAAAGCTTTCCCATCACTGGTTACCTGATTCATATTTTAAAAAAAATATATGGTGATGCCAGGGATTTATTTAATTTATTTATTTAATTTAATTTATATACCGCCCTAAGCCCGAAGGCTCTCTGGGCGGTGTACATAAAAGATTGAATCTGTGACTATCTGAAAGCAAAACATAGGAAGCTGCCTTATTCAGACTCAGGCCATTGGTCCATCTAGCTCAGTACTTGTCTGCACTGATTGGCAGTGCCTCTCTAGGGTTTCAGGCAGGAGTCTCTCCAGCCCTATCTGGAGATGCAGGGATTGAAGCTGGGGCCTTCTGCATGCCATGCAGGTGCTCTGCCACTGAGCTATGGCACCTATAGAGATGATGTGGGTAGTACTAATTCTCCCAGCCTCCTGACTGCACGCTCTCCTTCCCCCTCACTCACACACACGCACGCACAGGAGCACGTATAAGAAATGTAGGCCAGGATCCAAAAGGCCACCCAGACAGTTCAGCACATGTAAAGAAAACAGTGCTTTGCCATGTGATGCTGTAGGGAGGGGCACTTCTTGAAGCGGAGGAGGCTAAATGCAAGCATTTCCCTAGGGTTCTGCTGTCTGATGATCCCACTTGCATGTTCCTGAGCTGTTGTATTAAGGGCCCATCCAAATTGTGCTTTGGTGGTTGTATCCAACTCAGTTTTACCCGGAGTAAGCCTGTTGAAATTAATGGACCTCAGTTAAAAGCCAATAACTTATTTATGTACCGCATTTTCCACAAATAGTCTGTGCTCAAAGCAGTTTACAACAACAAACAGTCCAAATAGTGTAGCATAACAACTAAACGCAATAAAAAAGGAATCACCACAACACTAAAAATATCATATAATATGCATCAGTATGTAAATGAGCATAAAGCTCAACAATAAAGCTCAAGCAAAAATATCCAAAAGCAGTCTCCAAAGCGATCTCACGCTGATTTCAATGGGTCTGTTCTACTCTGAGTAGGACTGGCGTTGGATACAGCTCTTTGACCTAAGTCTCAGGGCCCCTCCCTCCCTCATTGATTCCATTGGTTCCACCTGCCCTTTGAAGAAAAGACCAAGTAGATGGCAAGGAGGTGACACTTCCACTTGCTGCTGCTCTCCCCAGCTGGGCTGGGCCCTTCCTCCACTTCACAGAGGATTTTGGGACCACTTGCTCTGGCTTGCCCATGAGCCTCCCTGTCAGGGCAGGAAGTGCAAGAAGCTGGCAGATTGCAACTAGCGTCTACTTTGTAAGGTCAACAACTTCTGGTTACGTTGCAGCCAAGATTAGGTTGCCAGGCTATTACTAGGGGGGCCATGAAGTCCTGTTTTTCCAACTGTGAACAGTCCATTTTCACCCAGATTGGTTAATGTGGTGCAGTGGTTAGAGTTTCGGACTGGGACCTCGGAGGCCAGGGTTCAAAGCCCTGCTCAGCCCTGAAGCTTATTGAGTGACCTTGGGCCAGTCACTGTCTCAACCAAACCTACCTTATAGGTGTTATGGGCTAGGATAAAACCAGGAGTGGGAGAACCATGTTTGTACACCACCTTGAGCTCCTTGGAGGAAAGGTGGGATATAAATGTATGAATAAATAAATAAACTTAAGAGCGAAATTCTTGGTGTTACCAGCTTGCTTTTTTCCTCATCTCTCCTCATCCCTTTTTCCTCTTGTGTTGTGTCTATTTTTTTTTTTAAGGAAGCTGCTTAGTGAGTCGTCTTTGGCTGAAGAACTGGGTATAAATGCTTTGAATGAATGGATAAAACTAATCTGGGTAGCCAAAGGATCTGAGGATGGGCCTGGTGTTTCTGCCTTGGAAGCAGGCTCCAAAAGATTAGCGTCTTTTCAGTGGTGGCACTTGTTTCTTACTACAGCGAATGAGGGTGTTGAGCAAGGCTGCCTCCCCAGATCTTTTTTAAAAAAGAAACTTCCAGGAAATGCCTGACTTAGGCTGTGGGGGGCTGTACCCCCTCAAACCTTTCCACTTGCTCTTTCTCCGTGAGGGTTAGGAAGAACCCTTAGAAGTCCAGTGCATAGTCTCCCACAGTAGCTGGATGCCGGTGGGAAGCTCACAGCACATCATGAAATCTTTCTGTGTGTGGTCTTCAGTGGCATACTAATCTCCATATTCGGCTATCATGGCTAGTAGCGATTGATGGAGAAATTTGGGAAAAAAGTATTTTTAAACTAATGGCAATTGCTACCCCAGATTGCGTAACATTTGCAAATGGTGTTCTATGCATACTCCCGGCAGGGATGGTGAATTCCAGCCCTTTCCAGCTGTAGTATTGTGAGTGCTCCAGCCCATAGGACACAATTATTTGCAGGTTTTTGAGATGAGGAATACTACGCAGCTCTCACCTGAACAGATGCCCCTCAGTAAACCGTGTAAATAAATGCATGTATAAATCTAGTGTCCAAAATTGGGGCACTGTGTGCTTCTGAGCTGACTGGATGTGGATGACTCATTGCTGTCAGTGTAAGTCCTTGATCTTCCCTTTGGTGCTCAGAAGTCTAAAAGACTAGCAGTGCATTCCCTTCTCACAGAGGAAGAAGCCTTTCATGACTTAAGAGCGGTTCTATACATTTGCACAGAACTAAGTAGAAGAATCGTGGACTGCACCATTTCAGGCTGCAAGTGGGGAAGGCATTGTTTTTAATGTTTCCCTGCGTGAAGAAAACTAGCCTGTCGGGGTGGGATTCTTCTTCTCCACCCCCTCCTTGTGCCAGCTTATGTATTTGCAGGAAGTGAGTGGGCATTCAAAATGCAATTCCCTGCCTTCAGTATAGAGTGGAAAAGCTCAAAGAAGTCTGTCAGCTGATGCAGAAGATTCACAAACTGCTTAGAGAGCTCTCTAAGCAGTCTACAAATAATAGTGTAAATAAAACACAGATAAAATCTACAGATCAATTAAAAAACAGATATAACTTGATGGTTTTAGGTATATTTAAAAGTTCTATTCGATGTACACGCATCAAGATCCATAAACTTAGTTATGTCCATTAATTTAAATGGGTCTACTCTGAGTATGGCTAACATTGGATACAACCCATCATTAAAACACAGTTAAAATCAATAAAATGTTTAAAACAAATACAGGTAACTAGATGATATGACTGGGTAGGCTTGCCAAAACAGAAGTTCTCAGCAGGCATCTAAAACAGTCTAGTGGGGAGTGCCTGCCTAATGTCAGTAGACAAGAGAGCTCCGGAGCAGAGATGCTGCCCCCTCTAAAGGAACAACTCCTCATAAATATGGAATGGACATTATATGGCACTTCTTTTTTTCATTAATAGATTTTTATTGAAAATGTCCAAATCGTAATCGAGCAGGCCTGAAGGCCGGTACAAATAAGAGAGAGAGAGAAGAAAAAAGGTAGAGAGAGAAAATAGGGTGGAAAACACATGCAGTTATGAAAAGGAGGAGATGAAATAGTCTTACAGGATTTACTTCTAAAAATGCAAGTTTTGCAAATCCACCACTTTACTTTCCCTCACAGCTTTGCTTTCTGTTCCTTTGCAAGGGATCTTGGCGTATCACGTTTGGATTAAAAACCGCTGCTCACACCAGTAGAAAACTCTGTCTTGTTTCCATCTCAGGTTCTGTCAGTGTGTGTGGAAGAAGAAAACATCATTCCATACATCACCAACGTGTTACAAAACCCTGACCTGGCACTGCGGATGGCTGTCCGTAACAACCTTGCCGGCGCCGAAGAACTCTTTGCCCGGAAATTCAATGCGCTTTTTGCCCAAGGGAGCTACTCAGAAGCAGCAAAAGTGGCGGCGAACGCCCCGAAGGTATAGAAAATGGCTAAGTGACCCTAGCTTTGGTATGTGTCTTGAGTGCAGATTCACTCCTCTGGGGTGTGTGATCCTACAGTCACTAGTGACGGCAAGGCTGTTTCAGTTTTGCTTGTTCTTTCCCTGCCACCGTTGGTGATACATTAGGTAGTAACATGAGTTATCCTGTGTTGTCGCTTGGAAATTTAGGATGACAAGACTATAATCTATTATACACCACTAGGTAGCAGTTGCACCTGCTTCTCCCAAAGAAGCACCCTTGGAGAAATGTGTGCAATTGAATGACGTAGGAGAGAAACATAAAAGCAGTCTTATACCAACTCAGAGAGAGGTCGGTCTAGCTCAGTAGCATTTATGGCATTGCTAGCCGACATGTTGCCTTCCAGACTGGACTACAAGTCCCATCATTCCTCTCCTTTGGCCATGCTGGCTGGAGCTGATGGGAGTTGGAGTCCAGCAACATCTGGACATTGGCTACACCTGGTCTGCTGAGTTTATCTCCATGAATGCTACCTCTTCTTTCAAATTGCTCCTCAAAACCTTTTCCGTGAAGACTTTGGCGCATCTCTCTAGTTCACATGCAGTAACAGAAGCAACTACGTGCCGCTTTCCTGTTGCTTTCCTGTGTCCCTTTTCCTCTGTTTTCCTTGTGTTAGAATTTTAAATTGGAAGCTCCTTGGGGCAGGGACCTGTTGTCTTATACTTCAGAAGTGGCGTGCACATTGATGGTGCTGTGCAAAGAGTAACTTTTTTCGTTTTAAAACATCGATGCCCTGTCTGTTTTTCAGAAGAAATTCTAGGAGGCTAATCATCAAAAACAGCTGATATTCTTTTTTAAAAAAACTTCACAATTCAACTATTAAATGTTAGAATAAATAGAAGAGCTTTCTCATTACTATTAAGGTTTGTTAATATTCTTCACGTATATATGCATATCATTATATATTTATGCCTTTGTATAGTTATTTGCATATGTTACTGGTTTTTTTAAGAATTGTATCTTATGAATAAAGAGAAAATAAATGAGTTCTTTTTAATTGGAGGAAGTCGCTAGTTGATCACCTTTCTGTTATTTTTAATGCTAAATAGCATGAATCTACCTGGTCTGTAATAGCTCATTATTTCTACAATTCGTGATAGTCTCATATTCAGTAACAATTCCCATTTTTACTATTGGGGGGGAAAACACACACAAAAAAGTCAGTTGGAATAGAACATTTCACTAACCTGGTGCTGCGTGGCTCCCTAGAGCAGTTTTATGTCTACCCATGGAAAGGTAGGAAGATGATGGCACATGGGCATAATTGCAACGTTACGGTTGGATAACATTAGCAGGGAAAATCTGTTCCCCACATCCGGGGCAGGTGACTGAGTGGTGCTGAGTCTGTAAGCAGCCTTCACCAGTGTGGTGCCCTCCAGAAGTTTCCAACTGCACCTCCCATTTGCCTCAGTCAGCATGGCTGTGCTGGCTGGGGCTGCTGGGGGCTTGCTTGTGGGCTGTGGAAACGGCAGTGTGAGAAAGCCAGCTGTGTAGGGAACTGACCCCTCTTGTTGGCTCCCCAAAGGGCAGGTGATGTAGTTAATTTACCTCTCTCTTTTTCCCGAAAGGGGATCTTGCGTACCCCAGACACCATCCGCCGCTTCCAGAGTGTCCCAGCGCAGCCAGGTCAGACCTCTCCCCTCCTCCAGTATTTTGGGATCCTGCTAGACCAAGGTCAGCTGAACAAGTACGAGTCACTAGAACTCTGCCGGCCGGTGCTTCAGCAAGGACGCAAGCAGCTCCTGGAGAAATGGTTAAAAGAAGACAAGGTAAAGTGTGTCTTCTGGGGCCTGGGGAGGGGGTGTAGCTTTGGTGGTTACCAGTTGCCAAGTTCAGCAGTTTTGCTAGGCACCTGCACATTGAGCCCAAATAGCAACAGTCCTGTGCCTTAATAAAGCTGGGGGTTGTAGTTGGTCTTAAGTGGCTGTTGCTGCATGAGCTACTGAACTGTGCTGTGGCAAATGTCAAAAGTAAAGATGGTCCCTCATATGTAAGGCAACCTTGTCTTCACATTATTGGATGCAGAGAACAGTGTTTATTCATAGGCTTTTCCAAGTAAACTCAGGATTTTCTGCCCCTTCATTTTCCCAATGTCTTCTGGATCTCTGCCAGAACTGTTTGCCTTGTCCCCCTTTGCCAGTGCTTTTGTCTCTGGTTATAAGCTGGGTTGTGTGTGTTGTATTTTGTATTTAAAAATTATGAAGCCTGATAATGCATTCTTCAAAGAAGCCCCCTTGCAGAAATTATTTGCATAAATCTGCAGCCTGTTATACTTCTGCCTAACTTGACATCTGGTCCTAGGGGCTGGCAAAACCCTGCATGGCACCGAAGCCCATATTGAGGTAGAGAAATAAAGCTTTAGGAGGGTTTGGTACACATGGATAGATGGTGGGGCCAAAGAGGCCTGGCTACTCTGCCACGCTAACAGAATGTAGGTCTTTTTAGAACAGTGTTCTTCAACCTTGGGCCCCCAGATGATGCTGGACCACAATTTCCATCATCTCTGATCATTCCCTATGCTGGCTGGGGATGATGGGAGTTGTAGTCCAGCAACATATGGAGTCTCAAGGTTCAAGAATACTGCTATATGTCTGAAAATGCCGGAATTGGGGAGAGAAGGTAGAAAATGTAAAAATACCACATGCTGAATCTGATGCTACAGTGTGTGGAGGCTTCAGGAATGATGCGTTGGATCTCCTTTTTTTGTTTTTTTACCAGAATGGGGGGTTCATCAGCTAGAGCTCTGATGCAAAATAAAGGCTTTGAAGGAGCATCATAAAATTTAGGGGCAGGGTGCTTAGTCCACATACTGGTTTTTGGTACCTGAACTGAGTTTACACTTCTGTTACAAAAAAAAATCTTACTGGTTCTCCCACCTTTCACCGTAAGGTCCCAGAATGAGTTACAACAGTTTAAAATACAACATCACAGCAGTTTAGAACAAATTACCATCACAAGAATAGTTGTAAACAACTGGGAGTTGGAAACCCTTGGTGATCTACTGCAAATTACCCAGAGATCTACCAGTAGATCCACTCTACCTTCTGCCCACCTCTGTTCTGTACGATTCATTGGACCTGAACTGCCTGGCAGACTGTGTGGATGCAGGCACGTGTGTGCAAGAGACCTGCAGGTTTTCTTGTCAAGACAGCCCATCTTGCATTTTTTGTGGTTTAGCCGTTATCGTTTTGCTTTTCTCTTCTAACCTCTTAAAATGTTTTGTATGTGTGTTTTAAACAGCTGGAATGCTCTGAAGAACTAGGAGATTTGGTGAAATCTGTGGACCCAACATTGGCTCTGAGTGTTTACTTAAGGGCAAATGTTCCCAACAAAGTCATCCAGTGTTTTGCTGAAACGGGGCAAGTCCAGAAGATTGTGCTGTATGCAAAGAAGGTGAGTTGTTGTTGAACTGAAAGAATGAGGCACTGGAGCTAATATTAGGAAGGATGCTAGCTTTCCCAACACTGCTTTGTTCCTGTGGGGTAGCCGGTTAATTTTGTACTGTATATTCTTTTTCAACTATCATTAGCTGTTTTCAGGATTGTCTTCCCTCTGGTTAGCTAAACCCTTAAAAAAAAAAAACCCTCTGAAATCCCGTGTGTGTGTGTGTGTGTGTGTATGTAGGTTGGCTACACTCCTGACTGGATCTTCCTCCTGAGGAATGTAATGCGAATTAGCCCAGACCAAGGACAGCAGTTTGCCCAAATGCTGGTGCAGGATGAAGAACCTCTTGCGGATATCACCCAAGTAAGTAAATTGTGAGAATAGAGACCTGGGACCTCCTGTATGGAAAGTGGATGCTCTGCCACTGAGCTTCAGCCTCTCCTCCGTTTGAACTGATAGGTGGAGGACCCGCAGAGTGGCATCCCCTGGGGGCAACTCCAAGAGGAGTTAGTACCAGGCAAGCTGTTAGCAGATTTTCTGCAACTGGCAAATAACCTGAAAAACTATGGACCTTTAAAGCTTAGATAGCTGCACCGCAGAATGTTGAGGCTTATGGGTGGAAGGGAAACTGGAAGATCTTTTCTTGTACAACTGATCATCTATCCACTGTTACCTTGTTCCTCTCTGGGCAGTGCTGAAAAAGAAGTCAGAAGTTGATCTTCTAAGGGCTCAAACTGATTGCAAGCAGCAGGTGGAGGGAGAGGCAGGTGGGGCCTCAGAATTCTGGGTGATAGGGAAAGGGGGGATGGGATTTTCATCCTATTCACGCATAATGTACAGGAGAGCCTCTTGGGGAGCAGGGACACCTCCATCTTTGTATGAAGGTCCATGTGAGGTCATATTTGTGCTCTCTAGGATTGGATAAGGGCTCTGTATAAGCTGGAGTGGGAAAACCTGTGAAGTAGCCTGTGTTGCTGGCCTCAGCTCCCTTCATCCCCAGCCAGCATGGCTAATGGTTAGGGATGATGGGAGTTGTAATCCAACATCTGGAAAGCCACAGGTTCCACACCTCTGGAATAAGCTTTGAGTGAGTGGAAGCAGATTTTTGGGTGCATCAGCATTACGATTAGAAGCAACCTCTTGAGAAGATTTGGGTGGCTTTGTCTAATTTAGCTAGGAGTTCTTGAAACAAATTGCACAGTATCTGATTCCCTCCCTCAGGACAGTTCAAGTGGAGTGGGCTCTAAAGTGAATCCTTTTTCCTTTTTCAGATAGTGGATGTGTTCATGGAATACAACCTGATTCAGCAGTGTACAGCTTTCTTATTGGATGCCTTGAAAAACAACCGCCCTTCTGAGGGACCTTTGCAAACCCGCTTGCTTGAAATGAACCTCATGCATGCCCCTCAGGTAGGCCCTCTGTCTTGGTGTGGAAACTGAACCAGGTGGCTATTTTGGACTAAAGCTCAGTAGTTCTGAGGCTGGCACCATTGATTCTGTGATCATACTTTCCCTTGTTTCCTCCTTGATGAATTTTAAATGGCATTTTGTGGCTCAAATACCACAGGATCAACTCTTAAGAGGGATTGAACTTGTATTCAATCTAGTAGTTGGTGCATTAAAGGCAACTACACTGTCTAGATTCTCATCCTTTCCTTGACTTGTGGAATTGATATTTCTGCAGCCATATCAGAGTAATTTAATCTGATTTTCTCCAAATGTTATACTCTGCTGTTCTGCCCTCTAAGCGGGCCTCAGATGTGTTAACAAAAAAGCCCTCAGAATAGTTGTTCAGTCCAACACTCTGACTTGTAAACAAAACATTTTAAAAAATCAGAAATGGCAGCATCAAGCAGATAAGACACAATGGGACATTGGAGAATATTTTTAGATATTTTTGTAACTGTTATATTTGTTTTGTTTCATTTGTTCTGTTATTATGTTATGTACATTGTTGAGATTTATTGTTTAGTTACGTTTATTTAGAATGTGATGTATTGTTTTTCCTTTTAATATTGTATATTGTATACTGATTTTTATGTTGTAAACCGCCCAGAGAGCTTCGGCTGTGGGGCGGTATAAAAATTTAAAAATAAAAATAAAAAACAGTTGGCTACTGAGCTACGTTCTGGTTTTGGTGTATAGTCTCTTGTATATAAATATATTTATAAATAAATAAGAACAAAGCCTTATACATCTTGGGATGAGGATATCTGAAAGACCCTCTCACCCCTTATATACCCAATCGGTCACTACGCTCTGCAGATGAAGGGCTCTGGCAAATACCACCTTATCAGTAGGCCTGTTCCGCAAAATATAGGAATCAGGCACCCACCCTTTGGAACTCCCTTTACATATTACACAGGCAGCATCTCTTTTGACTTTTTGGTGCCTACTGAAGATCTTTGTCTTCCAAGGCACTTTGCAAGCAGAGATCTTTCCCAGTCTGAAACTGTATTGGAATTGCTTATTAAATATATTTTTTAAACATTTTATTGACTGTGTTTTTGCTTCCCTATAAATTTAATGAATAATAAGAAGAAGCCAAGAGTCCTCTGAAATATGAGGGCAGCGGAATTGTGGTGTTTTCCTAAAGCTGTGAGTTAACAGTCCCTGATGAGCCTTTTTTAGGTTAAAAAAGTCAGAGTGGATGCTACACAGAGATGTCCAAAAGGTCCCTACTTACCAAACATGTCCGCTTTGCCCCTGCAGCATATGCGAAGGAATGTATAGGGAGGCTTGCAGTATCGAGTAACTGGCTTTCTTTGTAGCTTCTTAAATTTACACCTGGTGTTGAAGCCCTAAATCTAGAACAAGGTCCATTTTTTATTTGCCACCTCTCTTTTTCTAGGTTGCTGACGCCATCCTAGGGAACCAAATGTTCACTCACTATGACCGAGCTCACATTGCCCAACTGTGTGAGAAAGCTGGCCTCCTCCAGAGAGCTTTGGAACACTTCACTGATTTGTACGATATCAAGCGCGCCGTGGTCCACACTCACCTTCTCAACCCCGAGGTACAGCGCCCCAAACCTCAAGTTCCAGCTGCATCTTTGAAAAAATGACTGGCTTCTGTTGCTTACTCTTTTGGGCAGTTGCTTGGTGCAAAGCAAACTTTAAAGTCTAGCCCAAAGTCATGTCCTAATTACGTGTTTTAACTTGCAGTGGCTGGTAAACTACTTCGGCTCCCTCTCGGTCGAAGACTCCCTCGAATGCTTGCGGGCGATGCTCTCTGCTAACATCCGCCAGAACTTGCAGATATGCGTCCAGGTTGCTTCCAAGTACCATGAGCAGCTTTCAACGCAATCCCTGATTGAACTCTTTGAATCATTCAAGAGTTTTGAAGGTAAGGCAGCTGGGACACCCAAGCTCTACATCAGGGATGGGGGGGCTTTTTCAGTCTGCGTTCCATTCTGGTGGGCAGGGCTGGAGACAAACTGGGTGGAGCAAAGAATGCAAATTTTACCTTTGTACAGTAAGCTTTTTCCTGCACACACCCTCTCTTTTTCCCATCCATCCAGGCATGTAAGATGCACTATTGGAGTTACGGGCACATCCCAGCCAGGCATAATTACTCAAGGAGGGTGTGAAGAGGGCCCAGTGAGGGATGTGGCCTGGGGAGAAAGCAGTGTGGCTGGGGAGAGGGTTTGCATCCTGAGGACAGGGAGGGGTGTGTGATTTGTTTAGAACGAGCCTGTCGTACAAAGGTAAACTTTACATTTGTTACTCTGCCCACCACTGGCATGTGGCCCCTGGAAGGTTGCCCAGATGAGAATGCGGCCCTCTGTCTGAAGTAGGTTCCCTCCCCCCATATCACACCCCTGCCCTACCTGGAAGGCCACAAGAATTTCTCGTATACAGGACCTGGTCCCACAGTTGCATAATCTCTCCCCTTAATTCCCAGGGCACGGGCATTGATTTAAGTCTCTTCCTCCTCCGCTTAGGGCTCTTCTATTTCCTGGGTTCTATCGTCAACTTCAGCCAGGACCCGGATGTCCACTTCAAATACATCCAAGCGGCTTGCAAGACGGGCCAAATTAAAGAGGTGGAAAGAATTTGCAGAGAAAGCAATTGCTATGACCCAGAGCGGGTGAAGAACTTCCTCAAGGTAAAAGAAGATAAGAGAATTCCGCCCCTCCCTCGTATCATGGGCTCTGCTTATCGCTGGTCTGTGGTTTTTCATTTTCTAATCTCCATAGTGGTGGAGGCCCTTGCAGATAATGCTGCTCAGGCCCAGCGTTAAATCTATTCTAGCAATATAAGCAAGGTCTTTTTCATGAAAGAGCAACAGCATTTTTAAAACAAAACAAAAACCCTGGAAAAGCAAAGCCAAAATCATGGGCTCGTGGAACTTGTGGCCTTCCAGATGTTCTTGGACCACAGTTCCCTTTGGCCCTTGCTACACGAAGGGCTCGGTCCCTGGTAGAAGCTGACCAAACCTCGGGCATGGGACGGGGGGGACTACCAGAAGTTGCCCCATCAGAAGATCTCTGTGATTGAGGTGGAGTATAAGCAGTCGGGCATAACATTGCCATATCTCTAAATGCCCCTGAGTACCTTCCGTTGGCATGAGCCTGCATCTGTGACGTGCGTCTGTGTTGACTCTTCCAGAAAATCTTAGGGTTGTATCCAGTGTTAGTCCTACTCAAAGCAGACCCATCAGAATAAATGGACCTAAGTTAGTTATGCCCATGAATTTCAGCGGGTCTATTCTGAGCAGGACTAACATTCGATACAACCCTTAGCATTGGTGCGAAGCAGAGAAAGACTTGGGACCCTTGTAGGGTCATCTAACAGCCCTCTTTGAGGATAGCCTACAAACAGCAGTTTTGAGTTGCATGTGTCAACCATTTCCTGACTGGTCTGTTGTCTTTTGTGCTGATCCTTGTGTCTGTGGGATGTTCAGGACATGTACCAGGTAACCCTTCCGATATAGAGGTGTCCCTGATCTGTTAACTCCTTCAGTGTCCACATTTGTGTAGAGGATTCTATCCTGGGATTTGCAGTCTCGAAAAACTGGTGTGTGTCTGTGTATGGTGGCTTAACTTTCCTCTTGGAACACAATACTTCCTTGTAACCTTGACAACATTTCTTGTAAAGGTGTCTTGATCATTCAGAGAGAACAGCCCTACTCTATCCTTGCATTACTTGGAGTCACACTGAATAAACTGCAGTTGCTGCATAGGGATTGTGACCCCTTGCAACTTGGGCGCTGACTCCGGTTTGTTTCCATTGTGTGTTTCGGTCCCATTCCATACCGGGATCTCCAGGCAATATCAACTGAGAAGGAGTTGCTAAGGTCCCCATAAGGAGTCAGGAAGAGCATTTGCCAGAGTCAGTCTTCTAAGGCTACATCCACACCTGACATTTATTCCACATTAAGAACATAAGAAGAGCCTGCTGGATCAGGCCAGTGGCCCATCTAGTCCAGCATCTTGTTATCACAGTGGCCAACCAGGTGCCTGGGGGAAGCCCGCAAGCAGGACCCGAGTGCAAGAACACTCTCCCCTCCTGAGGCTTCCGGCAACTGGTTTTCAGAAGCATGCTGCCTCTGACTAGGGTGGCAGAGCACAGCCATCATGGCTAGTAGCCATTGATAGCCCTGTCCTCCATGAATTTGTCTAATCTTCTTTTAAAGCCATCCAAGCTGGTGGCCATTACTGCATCTTGTGGGAGCAAATTCCATAGTTTAACTATGCGCTGAGTAAAGAAGTACTTCCCTTTGTCTGTCCTGAATCTTCCAACATTCAGCTTCTTTGAATGTCCACGTGTTCTAGTGTTATTATGGAGCAGCTTCCGCTGCCTGCTTATAAACCAGTTTTTCGAAGTGGGGTGACTCTAATCCAATTTAGGCCACATCCACACCAGACATTTATTCCACATTAAACAGTCATGGCTTCCCCCAAAGCATCTTGGGAAGTGTAGTTTGTGAAGGATGCTGAGAGGAGACCCGTATTCCCCTCACAGAGCTCCAGTGGCCAGAGTGGTTTAACAATCAGCCCCTCTTCCCAGAGAATTCTGGGAAATGCTCTGTGAGGGGAATAACAGTATCCTAACAACTCTCTGCCTCCTTCACAAAGTACACTTCCCAGGATTCTTTGGGGGAAGCCATGACTGTTTAATGTGGAATAAATGTCTGGTGTGGATGTGGCCTAAATTGGATTAGACTCGCCCCACTTTGAAAAACTGGTTTATAAGCAGGCAGCGGAAGCTGCTCCATTAGGGCGGACACTGCCTCACCAACCCTGGTCTGCCCTGGCTTCTTATTTGCAACCAGTCAAGGAGATGGTGCTGGCTATTGGCCGCAGCCTCCCCCTCTCCCTCCTCAGCTTCAGCATTGCCCTTGTAGAAGTGAGGAGGGAGAAGGATGAGGACAAAACCAGAATTAGAGTTGGCTCTGCCTGTTATTGGCTTTGCCTCCGCCTACTGCTAGGGCTCCCTGTCTTCCTTCCCACCAGCCCCAACGAGCACCAGCGAGCTCTGTAAGTGGATCCTATTTTAAGAAGCTGCATGGAGGAACCTACATTTAGATTAAGGTGGCCTTGTTTACATGTTGACGGCCCCAAAAAGGGGACAGCGGCAAGGAAGAACCCGCACTCAAAAACATTGCAAGGACTTCCCCCGTTTGGCCACCTGGGAATCATTTATTCGCCACAGGTGATCAGGCAAGCCTGACTGGAAAGCGCAAGGTGAAAGGACCAAGCGCTTTGAACATGCCACCCTTGGTATTAACAGAAGCCTTAATCTGTATTAGCCACTGCAACCCCAGAGTTGATCCTGCATGCTGAATAATTTGTAGCAGCTGACAAATGCTGAGGCCTAGTCTAGGCTTGTAATCCTTTTGTTGTTCTGTGTTTTTTGTAAAACTGTCTCTGCAAAACAGGAGTGCGTCAAGAACCCGTGACAGTAGTCGCAATTTATTTTTTTTCCAAAAAAGGTAGATAGGAGCTTGCAGCAGGAAGAGACCTTGGGATATGTGTGGTGGTAAATAACAAAGTCTTTAAATAAGCTCTTCAGGTGAAATTTGAATGGGAACGTGTCCCTGCGGTGTATGAACTGCTTCTGTTCGCCGCACTTGCTCTTCATGGCACAGTTTTAGCTCTGTGTTTGTCCTTTTCTGGAATGCAGAAGGGGGGGTTCATAAATGCTGCTTTCTCCTTTTTTTGCAGGAAGCGAAACTGACAGACCAGCTCCCACTGATCATCGTTTGTGACCGCTTTGACTTCGTCCACGATCTGGTGCTGTACTTGTACAGGAACAACCTCCAGAAATACATTGAGATTTACGTGCAGAAGGTAAGAAGCAGGTGGTTATACCTCCTGAAGGAGGGACCTTCAGCTTTCTCTTCCTGAGCCACCTTGACTCTGGTTACTGCTTTTCGAGAATCGATTCAGCCAGGAAATGGTGGTGCTTGCTTAATTTTGAGCTAAATGGCACTCTGGCTTTTTAACATCAGATTTGGGCTATTGCCTTGGATTTCTAGTCTAAACGCTATTTTGAGCAGTTGACTGGCTTCACGCTGCCCTAAAACAGTGTCTCACCTTCTCTGGAGCATTTCTAATGAAAGCCATTCAGAGGTTGGGGGGCGTGGGGGCCTAGCTGGTGTTTTTTTAGGCTGATGGAGGCAGCGCAGCCCAGTTAAAGGGGGTGCCTTCTGGTGGTGTCTAACAGGACAAGAAATTGCTCTGTGGATTGCTGTTGAGGGGCAAAACCTTGTACTGCGGTCCTTGACATGACTGAGTACTACAAGACAGTTCTATTTGCCTGCCTGTAAATTAGTTCTGACGGCTTTCAGAACAGCGAATTCTGTGGTGGCTGCTTTTTGAGAACAGATGTAGCCAGGAAATGGTGGGCAAGAGTGGGGAGGCTCTCATCATAGCAAGGCTCACAGCCTACACTTCTTTGACACCCATTAAGCTGGCAGTAAACAGCATGATCACCAACAGATGTTGTTGGACTCCCAACTCCCATCAGCCAGCACGGCCACTAGCCAGGGATGATGAGAGTTGTAGTCCAACAACGTCAACTGGAAGGCTGCGCTTTCCCTGCAGGACAGGAGGACACCGTTTTAAGGGTTGCAGGACCAGCCGTACCTTTCTCATGTTGCTTTGGTCTGCCACTACTAAGGCGTGGTCTCAGCACCTCTTCCTCCCCCTGCTTTTTTTCCCTAGGCAGTAGGCACATGCTCGCTGCTCAGCAGGGAACCTTTCAAATGTATAAAATGTCTTGTCATCCATCTTGGATGGGTTTTTTTGCATCCAGCTGCGAGTGTTGATTGTCTGCAAGGCCACGGTATAGAAAGCAGCCCGAGGATGGCTGCCTGGGAGGCCTGCAGCCTTTGCGGTTGTCACTCTGTGTTAGCTGAAGCTTGTTTCGTATGTGGGCGATAACTTGATGGGTGGGTTGGAGCCTGTTGCATCTTACCACCTTGGTTGCTGTAGGTGAATCCGAGTCGTCTACCTGTGGTCATCGGTGGCTTGCTAGACGTTGATTGCTCTGAAGATGTCATAAAGAACCTGATCCTGGTTGTGAGAGGGCAGTTTTCCACGGATGAGCTTGTTGCCGAAGTAGAAAAAAGAAATAGGTAAACTTCATGGGGTAATAGCGTTGTCTTACTGTGGCATCGACATTCTTGGGGATTGCTAACCAGGAATGTTGAAACTGTGTTTGAATTGTAGCTCCTTAATATGGTCTTATTGGAAAGACAGTAGCGACACACAGACACGTGAGACAGACAGAGCCCTGTGAAGCCAATATCCTTGCACGTCACGGGTGTGGAACCTTTTTCAGCCCAAGGGCTGCGTTCTTTTCTGGGGGCCACATGCCAGGGGTGGGTGGAGCCGGAGGCGAAAATGGGGGAGCAGTGACTGTAAATTTTACCTTTGTACAGTAGGCTGGCAATGACTGGCCCAAGGTCACCCAGTGAGAGCTTCATGGCTATGTGTGAAGGCACATGGCACCCTGCTGAAGCTAAGCAGGGCCAGGTCTAGTCAGGGCCTGGATGGGAGACCGCCTGGGAACCATATGTAAGCCGCCTCGGGTTTCTATCCTGAAAAGAAAGGCGGGGTATAAATGGAATGAATGAATGGCTAAGTGGGGATTTAAACACTGGTCTCCCAGGTCCTCGTTCAACACCCAACTGACTTCTCATTGATCACTTCTAGAGCAAAACGCACTATCCCTGAGGTCAGCCTTCGCCACCCTGTTGCCCTCCAGTTGTTTTGGATGACACCTCCTAGCTGATGGGAGTTGCTGTCGAGAACATCCAGAGGGCGCCAGGTTGCCAGAAGCTGCTTTTAGTTGGTTAGGCCTAGCAACAGCTTGTTACTTGCAGAGGTCGGGGTGGGGAACGGAATCAGATTGTGGACTCGGCAGGAATTCTTCCAGGGCTTCCTTGGCCAGCTTCTGCAGCACTTGAACCCTGCCTTCAGATGTGTGTGGTGGGTTATAGGGAGACGTTTATTTGTTCAGACAGCCCCTTCGGGAACTCCCCTACTCATCAAGTGACTATTTCCCCCCATCCTTCCCCTCTCTATTTTTTTTAAAAGGTTGAAACTCCTGCTGCCCTGGCTGGAAGCCAGAATTCATGAGGGCTGCGAGGAGCCGGCCACACACAACGCGCTGGCTAAAATCTACATCGACAGTAACAACAACCCCGAAAGGTTCCTGCGCGAGAACCCCTACTATGACAGCCGGGTGGTGGGGAAGTACTGTGAGAAGAGAGACCCGCATCTGGCATGCGTGGCTTATGAGCGTGGGCAGTGCGATCAGGAGCTTATCAACGTGAGTAGCCAGGAGACTTGAGTTTCTCTTGGCCAGAAAGATGCTCTTTAGCACTGTTTGGAGCCAGGAAACAATGCTGGATAGATGTTAATCAACAAGGAGATTGCTTGGTTTAGGCCTGATAGACGGGAATGTATCTAAACAGTGCTCAGATTGGGTACTCCAGTGGTGAAGACCCTTTTCTGGCCAGATCTTCATATCCCCAACCCCTGGCAGACCAAATTTGACAGGTGGGTGGTGCCACCCATCTGTCAATCATCTGATAATTTAGTTTTTGGTTTTGGGAACTTCCAAGTGAATCACAGGACTTTCAAATGCAGAGGGGATTGAAGGCACACTCCGGTTGGCCCATCACCTAATGGGTGGGTGGGAGTGTGCCTTCAAATGCCCTGCCACACTAGTGACTTGGGCAGGTGGGCATGGTTTGGGGTAAATGGCCTCACAGACCGAATTGGACCCCTTGGGGAGCCATGATTGCCTTGGAGGCCAGAGGCTCCCCAACCCTGGTGTACCCAGGAGTAATGGGACTTGCTGTGGTTGGTTGGAAGGAATGGTGGCTAGGAAGGTGGGACATCTTAAAGAGACATACCATGGCAGGAGAATCCTGTGCCACCCCAGTCTTCCCCAGGATCTGGTCAGAACACTCCCAAGTGATTAAATGCTGTACGCTGGCTGAACTTTTTTACCTTTGTTCTCAGTCCCTCCAAATCCAGACTTGAAACAGTGAAATCTTTTGCTCTTTTCCTCTCCTGCAAAGGGATAACCTCCTTGCCTGAATGTCTGTTATCTTTCATTCCAGGTCTGCAATGAGAACTCCCTCTTCAAGAGCCTCTCTCGCTACTTGGTTCGCCGCAAGGACCCTGAGCTGTGGGCCAGTGTCCTGCTAGAAAGCAACCCTTACCGAAGGCCCCTGATTGACCAGGTACTTTGCCCTCCCCTTGAATTCCCTTTTGCTCGTGCAAAGTGAGCAAGAGGCATGCCCGCTGCCAGTGGCAGTCGCTCGTTGCTCATCTCTCTTATCATGTGTTGGTAGGTAGTGCAGACTGCTCTCTCTGAGACTCAGGACCCCGAAGAAGTGTCTGTCACCGTCAAGGCGTTCATGACCGCGGACCTCCCCAATGAACTTATTGAGCTGCTGGAGAAAATTGTGCTCGATAATTCTGTGTTCAGTGAGCACAGGTTGGTATTCTGTACTTATCTTTTCTCTCCAAGTATTACTGCCTGAAAGGTTGTGGCCAAAGCCTCAAAAGCTAGACAGCTGTTGCTGAATAAGGATTTCTAGTGGTGTCAGGGTACAGCTCCAGTATCCCACATACTGTCTTCCCTCTCACCGTGACAATAGAAGCAACATTTGTTATGCAAAGGACTAAGATTGCAGAACCCATTATACAAGCTTGCATAATTTGTGTCATACGTTTGAAGCACAGCCAGTGGTCCAGGGATGATGGGAGCTGTCATTGAGAAACATCTGGAGGGCCAAAGATTCTCCACACCTGATCTAGTACTTGACTATTGGCAAGTGGCAGTGGCTGTCCCAAAGACCAAAACTCTTTAACTAGAGAGATCAGGGGTTGAACTTGTGACCTCGTTCTAAGCATTATTATGCCCTTTTGAATGATGACTGACAGCGTAATCTCACTACTGCATGCTGCTGCTGTTTGTTTAGGAATCTGCAGAACCTCCTCATTCTGACAGCTATCAAGGCCGACCGGACCCGTGTCATGGAATATATCAATCGCTTGGACAACTATGATGCTCCGGATATCGCCAACATTGCTATCAGCAACGAGCTTTTTGAAGAAGCCTTTGCCATCTTCCGGAAGTTTGACGTGAACACCTCTGCAGTACAGGTAATTTCGGCATTTGGTGTGTCTGAATTCTTGGGGTGGCTCTCTTCGTGCAGCCCGATTCCTGCTTTGTGTCCCAAACTGTTCTGCATCCTTGTGCCAAAGGGGCCACTGGCTTCAGTGTTAAGGGAATCCGGTCCATGTTCCAGTTCACCAGAGTCTGGAGCTGCTCCAATCCACAGGCTTTACATGGAGTTCCGGAGCCGCAGAGGCCATTGCAAAGATTTCTGGTGGGCTTTTCTCATGCCTGATGTGGGTGAAGAGTTTGTTCCCAAAGTGGTTTGGTCATCCACCTTCATGTGAAGCCTAACATCTTACACTTGAAGCCCCCAGGCTTCCATGCTTACTACAAGTTTTACCCCTTTCTCGTGTTAGCAGTTGCCCCTTTTTATTACTACCTCATTCTTCCTCTGTGTAGAGCAGTTGTGGGGAGCCTTTGGCCTTCCAGATGTTGCTGAACTACAACTCCCATCAGTCCTAGGAAGCATGGCCAATGGTCCAGGGATGATGGGAGTTGTATTTCTGAAATATCTGGAGGGCTGCAGGTTCCCAACACCTGGTGTAGAGCAAGGGGTGGGTGGGAAACCATAACCCTGTAGACTTTACAGGACTCCCAGCAGCCAGCATGGCCCCCAAGGGTCAAGAGTGATGGGAGGTGTCTTCCAGCAAACCTCAGGAGGCCCCATGTTTCCCCATCCTGATGTAGCGCTTGGGAAGGGCTTACATGTAGTTGTTGGGTGGTCAACTAGACCTGTCTAGCCACCAGTAGGATCGGTCACATTCTTTCAGACCACTCTTTCTAAGGCTCAAAGTATGAGGCAGTTGAGTCTGTTTTGGTCAGTTGCTAAACTGGCATCAAAATAATGCTCTTCCATTTTAATGGGATCTGATCTCTACTCACCCTGTCCGCAACACCCTGTGTGTGTCTGGGCTGGCTAACCCTTCCTCCTGTGTTCCCTGCCCTCCTGCCTTCAGTCTGGTCCTCCAGATTCCATGGGAAGTAAGCAGGGCTTGCTCTAGAGCAGAGAGGGCAAACTCTGTGGCCCTCCAGATCTTCATCAGCCCCAGCAACCAGTTTGGCCATTGGGCAGGAATGATGGGAGTTGGAGGCCAACAACTTCTGGAGGGCCAGAGGCTCCTCACCCCTGCTCTGGAGGGTGATGAAGTCCAGTAAGGGACCATCTGGCCAGCGGTGGCATCCTCACTGGGCACAGCATCCAAAGAAGACCAGAGATGGATTGTTTGTATGCCCCCTTTCTTCTATCTTAAGTGGTCCCACTTGTGAGGTCTCCTGCCCAACGACAGCGCCTATAACCTCTGTCTCTTAAGCTGCGTTAGTTAGGAGGCGGATGCCAGGCTTAATTCTGGCCAGACAGTGTTTTTTTTTTTTTGCACTGTTGTGGATTTGTGTGTAACGGACAAACTCCTTCCGCAAGTGTGCTACAAGGAGTTTTTGGAACCCGTCTTCCCTATTCCTTTTCCTAGGTTTTGATTGAACACATTGGAAACCTGGACCGTGCCTACGAGTTTGCTGAGCGCTGCAACGAGCCTGCGGTGTGGAGCCAGCTTGCGAAAGCTCAGCTTCAGAAAGGGATGGTCAAGGAAGCGATAGACTCCTACATTAAAGCGGATGATCCTTCGTCTTACATGGAAGTGGTCCAGGCCGCCAGTGCTAGTGGTAAGGCTTGGGAACACTGAAGCTCTTTAAATACCTTTTTCTGGGGGCTTTCTGAAGATGCAACACCCAGGTAGAATTCTGAACAGGGTGGTTTATAACAGATGTTCTTGGAGGTCGCTCATTCATAGGGTCGCCATAAGTCGTAATTGACTTGAAGGCATATAACAACAAAAGTCCTGGGAATGTAAAAAGATTGATGCATTCTAGAAGTTCTAATTTAAATGTGTTCTGTGACCATCGTTCTTCAAGAACTGATGTATTTCTTCTGCTTCTAACCCCACATTCACGGTGTAACCTTGCTCCTAATTTGGTTCGTTATAAGTCCAGTTATAATTACAATTCCTTGAGGAAAATCTACAACTTTTTAAGACCGTGGTGCAGGGATGGGGAACCTGTGACTGAACTACAACTCTCGTCACCCCTGACCTTTGGTTATGTTGGCTGGGGCTGGTAGGAGTTTGGTCCCAACAACACCTTGAGGGCCACAGGTTCCTCATCCCTTCCATAAAATGCAGGCAAGATCTGGGTAGGGAACAACCAGGAGGAATGTCCCCTCTGCCTTCCATTCCCAGTTGAATCTCCACCTGTCATGCTTTGCTGCAGGGGTGGGAAGCCGCTCGCTTGCCTTTTGGCCAAGCCATGCCCACTTGCCCTACACCTGATGCCACATGATGGCAGGTTTTGGGCAGGTAAAGTTGTGGCCGGACAACACAAATGTTTGCAGGCACCACTAGTCAGCTGATTGCCAGGGCTCCAAAGCAGAGGGCAGGTCTCTCGGCACGCACTGACAGTCAGTGCTTGAAGAGACCCCTACACAGCCAAAGTCCTCTCAGTTAGGTGGCACCAGCGAGTTCCCCTTTGGTAACTTCTTAGTGCAGCTGAGGGGGCTGAAGGAAGCAGATGGATCCAAACGCTTCCTCCTTTTCTCCGTTCCTAAAGGGAGCATTTCTTTCTTCCTTTCCAGAGTTCGTATTCAAAGGCAAAAGGAAATGCTTTGAATGCAAACGGGTTTCTCTGCAGAGGGGGAAGCGTTCCATTTTTTAAAGGAACATTTCCCCCCTCTGCAGAGACTCTTTGAAGGCGTTCCCCAGTGTGCCTTCAAAGGAGGTTGCTGTAGCCGCCAATCAGCTGATAGCAACCTGGTTTGAACCTAGCCAGGTGTGGTGTCAGTCACCTGCCGTCAGGCGATTGACAGGTGGGGGGTTGTGCCCGCCTGTTGAAGCTGCCCTGGGGGTGGGGGAGAGAGGACGTTCCGGCCTACTGGCCCAATCCAGTTTCCCACCCCTGCTTGTATCATGACAATCCAGCAACACAGCAGAGGGAGTGAAGAGTCGACTATTGCACATGTGAATCTGAGGCGACTATTGCCCTTTGCTCCACTGGGTGGAGCACTCGGAAGAGGGATATTCCTTTGCTTTTGTTCAGCTTGCTCACGAATGGTGAAACCGGGCGGGTCTTGGGTTGCAACGCGTTGCGCACAAGGCTCTCCGTTTGGTCTCCTCCTTCGTGGCAGGAGGTAGGTATTCCAAGTTCCCCTAGAGCAGCCTTTCCCAACTAGTGGGCCACCAGGTGTTGTTGGACCACAACTCCCATCAGCCTCAGCCAGCATTGCCAATGGTCAGGAAAGATGGGAATTGTGGTCCAACAACACCTGGTGGCCCACTAGTTGGGAAAGGCTGCTCTAGAAGAAGCCCAGTTGCCTTGTCACGTTGACTGCTCTGCTGTTTTGTAAAGGGCTTTCTTCTTTACTTTCTGCCCCCCCTGCTCCCCAGTTTTCACCGCCTCCTTCCTTCAGGGTGACCTGATCGAGGGGTGGAAAAGCCCCTCTTCAGGATTCGAGCAACCAGAGGAAGTCTCTTGCTTTGTATCAACTTAACCACTGGCAGTCACCCATTTTATTCCTCCTCCCCTAATAATTCCAGAAGGGTTTATTCCCCTCCTGCACATTTTTTGAAACCCGTAATGAGGGCAAAGATGAAATCTTCCCTCCTCCCTAATGGCGAGGGACCCAAGTTGATGGTGGAGTGCATTTGTCCTCTACCAGATGCGATGAACAGACTCAGCTCAGTATAAGGGGCAGATGACAAAGAAGTGGATTGTTTGGCTGGCCTGTTTCCCCCCCCCCCTCTTCCTCTCCCTGGTTTTGGGAAGCTTGTGTTCTGCCCAGCAAGAATGAGCGACTGTGTTTGGCTCCAGCGACTCAGCACACAGCTTTAGCCGAAGTACAAATTAATCCGTGCTCTGGGGGGTCATCCTGTTTTTTGCTTTTTGCCAGTGTCGCACATGCTGAGGGTTGCCCCCCCCTTTTTTTTTTACCAAAAAGTGACGTTCCTCGTTGAGTGAGCCCGTCCAGTCGGGGTTGCTTTGAAGCTATGGCTATAAAGCGGAATAGATCTCGGTCTTTCATCCTAACTGAATGACCCACCAATCGTTAATCTGACCGTGACCTTGAGCTGCTCATTCTCCCCTCTCCCCCTGCTGCGCCAACCTAGGCAACTGGGAAGAGCTGGTGAAGTACTTGCAGATGGCCCGCAGGAAGGCCCGGGAATCCTACGTGGAGACGGAACTCATTTTCGCTCTCGCTAAAACAAACCGTTTGGCCGAGCTGGAAGAATTCATCAATGGACCTAACAATGCCCATATTCAGCAAGTGAGTGCGTCTGTCCGGCTTTTAAGTGTGAATTTCGTGACTTCTTTTTGTTTGCTGCCTCTTTTCTCTTTGCAGGGCTTGGATGGGTTCAAACAGATGTTTCGTTTTTGGTTCCCAAAACTCCTTACAGCTTTAGAAAGATTTTTTTGGGGATGGGGGTCTCTATTATAAACATTCTTTTATATAGAATCTGAGCAGGGGTGGGATGGTAAGAGTGACAAGGGCAGGGGAGGACCTGGGCCCCTTGTACACGTTACATTTAAAGCAGTATTATGCTACTTTAAACAGTCGTGGTTTCCCTGAAAGAATCATGGGAACTGTAGTTTGTTAAAGGTGCTGAGATGAGTTAGGAGACCCCTGTTCCCCTCACAGAGCTACAGTTCCCAGAGGGGTTTAACAGTCAATCCCTTTTCCCAGGGAACTCTGGGAATTGTAACTGAGTGAGGGGACATAGGGGTCTCCTAACACCATGCCGCACTCTTTATTTATTTAGTATTTATTTCATTTATACCCCGCCTTTCTTTTCATGGCTCGCATATGTTTCCCAGGTGGTCTCCCATCCAGGCCCTGACCAGACCTGACCCTGCTTAGCTTCAGCAGGGTGCTGGCCCCATGTGCCTTCAGACCATAACCTGGTCTGTAGCCTGTAGTTAACAAACTACAGTTCCCAGGCTTCTTTGGGGGAAACCATGACCATTTGAAGTGGTATAATGCTGCTTTAAATGTAGAGTGTAGATGGGACTCAGATGTGAATCCCTCCTCAGCCCAGTGGTTCCCTGGGTGAGCTTGGGACAGTCACCGCCCTCAGCCTGAACTTCTTCAACGGCCTATTGTGGGGATAACGGGGGTAGGGAATCACGTAAGCTGTTCCGAGCTCCTTTCGGAGAAAGGGCCAAATAAAAATGGAAGGAAAGGATTTCTGAAATTGCAAATGTTAACTTGTAAAAAGAGACTGCCCTTTTCAATTAAATTGGTCCACCGCATGACAAAACTTTATTGGCTTTAAGTAAATGCAGATTTTCAGTACTTGTGAAATATCATGCAAATTGTGTATGTGTGAAGGGATATCACTGGGATCCAGCCACTGAGCAGGTAGCCGTGCCATGGTGTTGTATGGGTTGCCAGAGGGTGGCACAGATCTCCATCCCCTTTCTCAAAACTGGCAAAGGGGAACGACAGCGTATCAGATGGATTGCTCCAGTGCTCATAGAGCACTGGAACAATTTAAGAGTGGACACGCAAGTCTTCTCTGGGATGGAATCAATCCGGTTGAATGGATGAGCAAATAACTTTTTTAAAAAACCGTTTGCCTCTGTAGGTTGGCGATCGTTGTTATGAGGAGAAGATGTACGACGCAGCCAAGCTTCTCTACAACAACGTCTCCAACTTTGGCCGTTTGGCTTCCACGCTGGTTCACCTGGGGGAATACCAAGCGGCTGTGGACGGGGCTCGGAAAGCCAACAGCACTCGGACGTGGAAGGAGGTGGGCTTTTTGCTTCACGCAGCGTGTGATTGACTTGTTTTGTTGGTTGCCACAAGGTTAGACAGCATTTTTTTAAAAAAAATAAATGGGATTAGACCGATTCATGGAAGAAGAGAGGCCTGGTTAGAAGTGATGGCTACACAGAGCACCTGGACAGATGCTTGAAACAGCTGGGCTGGCCGTTGCCTTCATGCCCTGCCTGAGCATCCAGAAACAGAACAGTGTGTGAAATGGAATAGTGAATAGGGGACACTGGTTTTGTCTGTCTCAAGGCCAGAAAGATCCAAGCGCAAATCTGCAGTTAGCCATGAAGCTCACTGGCTAACCCTGGCCCAATCTCTCTCTCTCTCTCTTAGCCTTTTCCAGCCCTTCCCAGCCTTCCCCAACGTTGTGCTCTTCAGATGATGTCGGGCTCTAAACTTCTACCATCCCTGCCACTGGCTGTTGCTTAGGTTGTCCTATCCTACCAGACAGGGTTGCTGTGAGGATAAAAGGGGTCTAGAAGAGGAAAGTTTTGTAACCCTCCCAGAGCTCCTTGGAGGAAAGATGGGATAGAAATGTTATGTATGTTTTAAAAAGGAAACATGGTCTTACAATTTTCTTTGTGGGCTTGACAGCAATCTATTTCTATATCAGGGTGGGGAAGCTCTGGCCCACTAGATGCAGCTGGACTACAACTCCCAGCATCCTTGACCCTGCCAGCTGGGGCTGATGGGAGTTGGAGTCCAGCACCACCTGGAGGACCATGCTGGTTCCTCACTCCCGTTCTAGATGCACTTAAACCGTTAGAGCAACAAAAGAGGAGGTGTCTTTTGGTAGATGGGCTTGATGTTAAAAATGGACCTCAAAGGGGGGGGGGACACTGTTGCCTTTTCCAGTTCTTCTGCGCTAAAGATCGGTCTTGCATTCCCCCCCTCCCACTCCCCAGGTTTGCTTTGCGTGCGTCGACGGGAAAGAGTTCCGCCTGGCCCAGATGTGCGGGCTTCACATTGTTGTGCATGCCGATGAACTGGAGGAGCTCATCAATTATTACCAGGTAATGGAAGGTCGCGCGCGTGGTCCAGTGTTTTTCGTACCGCAGAGCCTTGTCTTCACCAGAGGGCTGCCCAGAGAAGCAGCTGTTGCGGAGCCTTAACGTTTGTATTGTTCCTCCTCCCCAAGGACCGTGGCTACTTTGAGGAGCTGATTACCATGTTGGAAGCGGCGCTGGGGCTGGAGCGGGCCCACATGGGCATGTTCACAGAACTGGCCATCCTCTACTCCAAGTTCAAGCCGCAGAAGATGAGGGAGCATTTGGAGCTCTTTTGGTCACGCGTCAACATTCCTAAGGTAACTGTCCCTCCTTTCTCCCTCCTGCCAACACAGCCAGCTGCATGCGGAATGCAGTGGAGGCAGAGCGGCTGTGCAAGAGGAAGACCAGCACAGTCATCAAGACAGCCACTCGAGAAGCATCGGTGTTGACTGAGACTGAGCGTTTCTGTGAGGTGTGGCGGGGACAGTGTTTGGCTAGGGATAGGGAGACCTTGGTCCAAATTTGGGAGAGGGGCATAGCAACTGCTTTTGCATGCGGCAGGTTCTAGATTCAGTCCTTGGCATCCCAGGGTTGGGTTTAGCAGATGATAAGGAGAGACTTGACAGCTGGTCTAGCACAGTGGGAGGAGAGCCCGGCTGGGAGTCCAGAGTCTGTGAGTTCAAATCCCTGCTTGTGTCTCCTGGGTGTCAAGAGCCAGCTAAAGATGACCCCCACAGCGAGTGGCTCAGGGGTGACGTGCCCTGCCACCTGTGCAGCCGTGGGCAAGCGGCATAGTCCCAAGGAGCCCAGCTGCGGACAAGGAAGGGGCTGGCTTGTGCAGCTGTGGCAAGCTGAGCAGGCCCTAGCCATCTGGGAAGGACTAGCCTCAGAGGGAGGCAATGGGAAACCCTCTGAATACCGCTTACTATGAAAACCCTATTCTTAGGGTCGCCATAAGTTGGGATCGACTTCAAGGCAGTCCTTTTCCATTTTGTCAAGGAGAGACTTACCGGAGCCTTTGGGGAGCTGCTGCTCGTTGGGCAATACTGGGCTAGATATTGTCTGCCCTGGTGGAAACCCAGCTTCATAGGATGTACCCGCTCAGCCGTGGAGGTCACTGGGTAGCCCTTGGCCAGTTGCTGCCTGACAGTCTAACCTACCTCACAAAGGGGTTAAGATAAAGGATAATCCCCTTTTGCAAGCTTCCTCTTTTTTCCAAGGGGGGCCAGGATACAAATGGGATTGCATGCAGGAGGTTCTGGGTTCAATCCCTGGCATCTCCTAGGAATATCCCCAGTCGTCAAACCCTGGAGAGCTCCTGCCAGCCAGTGTAGATTATACCGAGCCTAAGACTAGTGGCCTGACTCGTTATATGTCAGGCCCAGGATGTGACTCAGGAACCAGACCAACGGCTGTAGTTAATTCGTGTTTTATTAGGATAATGACCAAACAAAGACTGTTTTCTCATGAAGCAATACAGGGATACAGGTCCTGCGGCACTGGGAGAAAGTTGACAGAGCAAGGGACTGCTTCCCGCCTGTTCTTTAAGAAGGGGCCAAACGGGCGTGCAATCTTTCGCTCCTCCTTAACTGCCCCTCAGGTACTGCCCGCCTTCCCCCCCTTCTCTCCTGTCTTTTCAGCTGTCTGCGTGTGCGCGGTGAGGGGGGAAGCATCACCCCCTCCTCTTCTGAAGTTTCCGATTCCAGGATGGGGGATAGGGGAGGGGCTGATGGTAAACTGCCTCCCCGCTTTTCGGCTGTGAGCAGCCCTCCCTCTTTCCCCTCTTGCTCTGAGCCTGAAAGAGGGGGAGGCGTGAGAATGTCCAGGGAGGGCTTAGGCTCCCCGTTGCTAAGCGACCTTATCACTGGCAGTTCCTCTGTTTCGTCTTCGCTCCAAAGGGGGGAAGTTCCTCCCCCTTCCCTCTGCCATCCATCCGAATACTCTTCTCCCAACTCTCCGGGATCCAGCTCCCCGGGATTGGGACCCCAGCTCTGCCTTCCGACACCATCCCCCCTCCCAGGCTGTGCCCCCCTCCCCTTGTCTGGCTTGGGACGGTGGGGAAAACGTTGAT
This sequence comes from Rhineura floridana, assembly GCF_030035675.1. NCBI lineage: Eukaryota > Metazoa > Chordata > Lepidosauria > Squamata > Rhineuridae > Rhineura > Rhineura floridana. The sequence continues at coordinate 16,268,854 of NC_084500.1, read as the reverse complement.
GGAAAAGTTTTACCAATTCTGGAGCATGTACGTCAGCTGCATCTTCCCATGATCTGTCAGCCACCCCATAGCCTTTCCAGTGAATCAAGTACTGCAGCTTGTGGCGTCTGATCCTGGAATCTAAGATCTCCTCAACTTCAAACTCAAGCTGCTCATTTACCAGGAGTGGAGCTCCGGGAGGTTCCTCCGGCCGTAACTCACTGGGAGGGGTGGCTTTCGTTAAGAGGGATCGATGGAACACAGGATGTATTTTAAACGTGTCAGGCAGCTTCAGTCGGTACGCCACGGGATTGATTTGAGTTTCTATTTCGAAAGGACCCACCCTCTTGTCTTGTAATTTTCTACATTTGCCCGGCATCTGGAGGAAGCGGGTGGACTGCCATACCTGGTCTCCCGGTTGAAGGGGGGGGGCTCCTTCCTGTGCAGGTCAGCAACTCGCTTGTACTCCGTTTTGGCTTCGTTTAACTGCTGTTTCAGTGTCTGTTGCGCCGCTTGCAATTCCTTAAGGAAGTTCTCAGCTGCCGGTACCAGCATTCCTTCTGAGCTGCTTGGAAAGACTTTAGGATGGAATCCATAATTAGCGAAGAACGGGGTTTGTTGAGTGCTGGAGTGCAGAGAATTGTTGTAGGCGAACTCTGCAAAATGCAAATATGATACCCAGTCAGTCTGTTGATAGGACACATAACTTCGTAAATATCTTTCCAAAACGGCGTTCAAGCGTTCCGTCTGCCCATCTGTCTGGGGGTGATGGGTGGAGGAGAGTTTTAATTCCGTCTGCAACTGTTTCCACATTGCTCTCCAAAATTTGGCTGTGAACTGAGTTCCTCGGTCTGAGACTACGCTGTTTGGCAATCCATGCAGCCGGTAGACTTCTTTTATGAATAACTTGGCCGTTTCTTTAGCCTCTAAGGCCCCTGCACAAGGAAGAAAGTGTGCCATTTTGGTAAGTAGATCCACCACTACTAAGATGGCTGTCATTCCTTGGGACTTGGGTAGATCAGTTATAACATCCATGGAGAGGTCCTTCCAGGGTTCGTGTGGGACAGGCAACGGTTGTAACAGTCCTGCTGGTGTCCCTGTTTGTGTTTTTGTCTGGAGACAGACAGAGCAGGACTTTACATAACTCTCAATATCCCGACGCATTTTAGGCCACCAGAAGTCCTTGGCCACGTTCTGAATGGTCTTGTAAATCCCAAAGTGTCCCGCTGTGATGGAATCATGACACTGGCGTAGGATTCTGAGCCTTAATTCCCCTTCTGGCACATATCTGGCGGTTTTGAACCATAACAGTCCATTTCTCCAGTGAAAAGTTACTTCTGAGTCTTGACCTTGTCCCGTCTCCTGCTGATATTTTAGCATGTCTGCATCTTCTTGTTGTGCCTTTTTGAGTTCCTCTTCCCATGAAGGCTGGCATACTCCCAACGTTAATTTCTCTGGCGGGATTACGTACTGAGGCTGGTCCTCGGATTCACTTTCTTTGTACTGTGGCTGTCTGGATAAGGCATCCGCTCTCTGGTTTTTGGCTTGGGCATGGTAAGTAATCTGGAAGTTAAACCTAGTGAAGAACTGGGACCATCTTATCTGTCTCTGGTTCAGCTTTCTGGCTGTTTGGAGGCTTTCAAGATTCTTGTGGTCGGAGCGCACTTCAATTCGATGAGAGGTCCCCTCTAGGTATTGTCTCCAGTTTTCAAAAGAGTCCTTGATGGCCAGCAGCTCCTTCTCCCAAACTGTGTAGTTCTTCTCTGCAGGCTTTAACTTCCGAGAGAAGTACGCACAGGGGTGCAGCTCCTTCCCTTCTTGGTCTAATTGTAGCAGGACCCCCCCGATGGCAAAATCTGAAGCATCTGCTTCCACTACGAAAGGGCGGTTCGGATCAGCAAAGCGCAGAATGGGCTCAGTAGCAAACCTTCTCTTCAGCTCCTCAAAGGCCTCGGTGGCGTTCTCTGTCCATTGAAACTTCTTCTTCCCCCTTAAACAGTCAGTCAGAGGAGCTGTTAATTTGGAAAACCCTGGAATGAACTTTCTGTAATAATTGGCAAACCCCAAAAACCGTTGTACATCCTTTTTGGTGACAGGTTGGCCCCAGTCCAATATGCAGCTTACTTTCCCTGGGTCCATCTCCACGCCTTCCGCTGAGATTCGATATCCAAGGAAGTCTAGAGACTTGAGGTCAAATCCACATTTCTCTAATTTAGCATACAGGTGATTTTCTCTCAGTCTCTTCAACACCGTCTTCACATGCTGGTCGTGGTCTTCCTGGTTCTTTGAGAACACCAGGATATCATCTAAGTAACAGATTACATACGTGTCCAACAAGTCTCTAAACACGTCGTTCATGAATTTTTGAAAAATTCCTGGACTTCCACAAAGCCCGAACGGCATGACCAGGTATTCATACTGTCCGTAAGCGGTCAAGAATCCTGTTTTCCATTCATCTCCCTCCTTCATTCTGATCAGATTGTACGCTCCTCTCAAATCCAACTTCGTGAAGATTTTTGCAGAGCGCAGTCGGTCCAGCAACTCTGAGATCAGGGGCAGCGGGTAGCTGTTGGGGATGGTGATCTGGTTCAATGCGCGATAGTCGTTACAGGGTCTGAGTTCCCCCCCCTTCTTTTTCACAAACAATAGTGGCGCTCCAGCAGGGGATTGTGAGGGGCGTATGAATCCTCGTCTCAGGTTTTTATCCAGGAATTCCTTCAGGGCCTCCCTCTCATTCTCTGTGAGAGAGTAGATTCTCCCTGATGGGATGCTGGCTCCTGGCACTAGGTCAATCGCACAGTCGTAAGGGCGGTGGGGGGGTAAAGTCTCTGCCTCTTTTTCATCAAACACATCTTTGAATTCTTCATACTTTGGCGGCAGGGTCACTTGCTCGATCTCTTGCACTGCCCCCGCTAAGGTGTTCTTGATTCCTTCAGGTTGACAGTTCTCCTGGCAATACTGTGAGGTGAACCACACCACCGCCTCCTTCCAACTTATTTTGGGTTCATGCTTTGCTAGCCAGGGCATTCCCAGAATCACCTCAAAGTTCGAGAGATCTGACATGTATAGCGAAATGAACTCTTCGTGCCCAGGGATTTGAAGTTTCACTTCCTCCGTGGCTTGTGTCACCCCTCCTGACTTCAGGGGTCTCCCATCGATAGTCTCCACAGCTAGGAGAGCGTCCAGTTTCCACCGGGAAATTCCATGACGCTTGACTAACTTTGCATCAATAAAATTTGTGGAGGCTCCACTGTCAATTAAGGCAGTGGAATTAAACACCACTCCTCTGGAAGTTGTAATCCGAATAGGCAAGACCAACACCCCCTTTGAGGGAGGTTGGATCGTTGGGGGGCCTTTATACAACGCTGCCCCCAGTCCACCGGCCTGCACGTGGACTGGGTGTTCTAGTTTCCCGACGGCTCGGCTTTCCCCCCTTTCAGTCCACAGTCTCTGGCCACGTGGTCCAGCTTTGAACAATAAAAGCATAAACGTTCCCGGCGTCGTCTTTCCTTTTCTTCTTCCGACAGTCTTGGCCTAGCCCCTCCCTGTCCCTCAGTTGCATTACCTGCCATCCCTGCAGTGGGAAGGGTCTTGTTGCGGGATGCCGAGGCTGAGTATCTCGGGACCTCCTGCTTCCTTTCCAGGCGCCTTCCTTCCATCCGGTGATCTATCTGTAGGCATAGCCGGATGAGCCCTGGTAGGTCAGCGGGGGGGGAGGTCCTGGCCAACTCATCCAGGATTTCAGCATTTAATCCACTCCGGTACATAAACATCAGGGCGGCGTCATTGTAACCAGTTTCCTGGGACAGAATTTTAAAAGCGTTAGTGTACTCGGAAACAGTCCCTTTAGCTTGCTTCAGAGCGCCTAGTTGCCGCGCTACTGTTTCAGCCCTTTGCGGGTCTTGAAACATCTCGGTCATCTCCTGTATAAATCCTCTGTACCTTCCTAAGACAGTATCCTTTCTCACGAGATACGGAGTCACCCATTTTGCAGCTTCTCCCTCCAGGAGGCTAATCACGAAAGCTACTTTAGCCCCATCGTCTGGAAATTCCGTGTGCCTGACATCCAGATATAACTCACATTGAGCCACGAAGGTTGCCAACTGATCACTTTGTCCCGCGTATTTTGGGGGCAATCCAATGGGAACCTTTACTACGGCAGCTGGAGGGGCTGTTCGCATCTGGTCTATCGTGGCCTTCAAGGTTTGATTATCCATCTTCAGCGCCTTGACTGCTGCTAGCAGGGCTTGAACATCCGTCTGCAAATCAGCTACCTTAGTCCTCAAGAGTTCCACTTCTTTCGTCTCAGAAGTGGGGTTCGTCCCCCCCACTGCTCCCTTTGACATCTTGTCCCAGTCAAGTGAAGAGAGCGTTGAGGGTGATTTAGGTGGCTCTGTCAAGCTGTCAGGCCCAGGATGTGACTCAGGAACCAGACCAACGGCTGTAGTTAATTCGTGCTTTATTAGGATAATGTCCAAACAAAGACTGCGTCTTCTCATGAAGCAATACAGGGATACAGGTCCTGCGGCATTGGGAGAAAGTTGACAGAGCAAGGGACTGCTTCCCGCCTGTTCTTTAAGAAGGGGCCAAACGGGCGTGCAATCTTTCGCTCCTCCTTAACTGCCCCTCAGGTACTGCCCGCCTTCCCCCCCTTCTCTCCTGTCTTTTCAGCTGTCTGCGTGTGCGCGGTGAGGGGGGAAGCATCACCCCCTCCTCTTCTGAAGTTTCCGATTCCAGGATGGGGGATAGGGGAGGGGCTGATGGTAAACTGCCTCCCCGCTTTTCGGCTGTGAGCAGCCCTCCCTCTTCCCCCTCTTGCTCTGAGCCTGAAAGAGGGGGAGGCGTGAGAATGTCCAGGGAGGGCTCAGGCTCCCCGTTGCTAAGCGACCTTATCACTGGCAGTTCCTCTGTTTCGTCTTCGCTCCAAAGGGGGGAAGTTCCTCCCCCTTCCCTCTGCCATCCATCCGAATACTCTTCTCCCAACTCTCCGGGATCCAGCTCCCCGGGATTGGGACCCCAGCTCTGCCTTCCGACATTATAAGGCAGCTACCTGTCTTGATGTAAATGTATCCCTGATATAAAAGTTATTCACCTACAGAGTTGAGAACTGTGGGTTGGAATCTTAATGCTCAGCGAAGTTGCTTGCCTAGTCCTGAATCTTTTGGTAGCTACGGAACCAAGTACAGTTGACCTGTGAAATTCAGTAGCACAAAAGGAAACAGCCGCTCCAAAAAGGCACATTCCCACAGAAGATGGGCTTCTCTATCTATAGGCCTGTCCTACAAACTTGATGATAGAACTGTCTATATATGGAACCTCCATGCATGGGGGCTCTTCCCAATCCCAGATGCTCAGGACCAACTTGGGAAGGCCGTCATTGGAGCCTTCCAGAGGCATCTGGTTGGTTATTGCTGGACAAGGGCTGGGCTAGGTGAGCCTTGGCCTGAGCTAGGAAGGCTGTCGGTCTGTTCCTGAGCTCTAAAACTTTATTTTTTTAAGGTGTTGAGGGCGGCTGAACAAGCCCATCTCTGGGCAGAGCTGGTCTTCCTGTACGACAAATACGAAGAATACGATAACGCCATCATTACAATGATGAACCACCCGACAGATGCCTGGAAGGAAGGGCAGTTCAAAGACATCATCACTAAGGTACTGCTTGCTTCTCAATAAACTCCTCCTGTTGGTCTTGTTTCTTGCGTTCTTGCTTGGATAGGAAACGCAAGATCTCTAGAAGGATATGGAATTTGGGAATACCCCTTTTCCCATCTCCTGAGACTTCTGATGGGGCCTTGTTACAAGTACCTATGAGATCCTTGGTAATGGTACCCGAGGTATGGAGCTCCTCACCTAGAGAGCTCTATAGTCTTGACTTGTAGAGCGCTAGTGAGGACTGTCCTTTTTATTTTCGTTTTTCTTGGAGGATATTTTGGGCTTGTGGGAAGCAAACTAGATCCAGAAATTGTGGGTATTCACTTATTGAAACAGACTCTGTATTCTTGCATTTTACTGAATTTTGCTATAACTTTATTGTAAAAGGGCTTGGGAGTTTCGTCCTGATGATGATGAAGGTGGTGGTTGTGGTGATTATAAGTTCTTACTTGCCATTCACTATAAGGTCCCAGGGAGGGTCACAACAATATTAAAAAAAAAACTTTATTACAAATAGCAAAAGGCCAGGGGAAAGAAGTGCATCTTCAGCCCATGACAAAAGCTGTACTGCGAAGGTGCCAGGCCCAGCTCTGGGGGGCTGTGCTGTGGCTGATGGGAGCTATAGTCACCTGGTTGGCAAAGGCCAGACTGACTCACGGTCCTTCACTTAGCTTAAATGTTCCGTCTGGTGTGTGGCAGATGGCCTTTGCAAGGTGCATGTGTGTGTAAGTGTCTCTAGATCTGGTTAACCATACCTGGGGCCCATCTTGTGATAGTTTGAAAGGTATTCTCAGCATGTTAGTTTCCTAACTTTATTTTGTTCATCAGACACCGTTTTTTTAATGCTGTGGTTACTGCCATAGTTGTGTTTCTGTGCCACATCGGAAATGTGTGGATGCTTTCACCTTGGGAGGTGAGCACTTTACACATGAGTGAGTCCCCCCTCCCCATCCTAGCACCTGATGTCGTGTGGGACCCACCTGTGGGCACATAAATGGCTTTATGGTAGATGTGAGGGATAGTGCTTGAAGCAGCCTGGATTGTCTCCTTCGTCTTGAGCTTACCTTAAAGTCTTTGTAAATGGTGGGAGCCCCTTCACCTGTCCGTCCTTCCCGCAGGTGGCCAACGTGGAGCTGTACTACAAAGCGATCCAGTTTTACTTGGAGTTTAAACCTCTGCTGCTCAATGACTTGCTAATGGTGCTGTCTCCCCGACTGGACCACACTCGTGCAGTCAACTTCTTCAGCAAGGTAGGAGCCCCTCTTGAGGAAAGTTCCCTCTGGGCCCGGCCTTTATTTGTGGCCAGCCTTGCCCCAGAGTGGGACACAGTGGCTTGTATATTGGTGAAGATCCTGGACTCCTTAAGACGTTTTTAAAATGCAGTGCTCAGCTTTTGCCTTTCTGGGATTTTATTGATTTATGCAGCTTATACATTTTATAATGTACAATTACATTGTAAACCGCTTAGAGACTGTTGTAGGATTAAGCAGTTTACAGATATACGCGAGTAAATTATAGAAATCTGCTTCAGGCCTACCCAAGGACTTGACCACACTCGGGGAGATTGTTTAAAAAAAACAACAAACAGCTTTCCCTCCTTGTTCTCGGAAAGCTCCCCTCAGTCTCCAAACACAGCATGGCATGTGATAAGGACTACTGTCCCCACTCTGGAGACAGGGAACTAGCTCTGTGTTGGTTTTTTCCTATCTCAGCCCTCCATATGTGTTCTCCACCTAGGTGAGCAGAGGCACACGGAAACTTTCTCAAACCATAGAGAAAATGCAGTGGGAACTGAGGAAAGGGGCATGTCAGGGACAAAGTCACAGCTCAGTGGTGGAGCATCTGCTGCTTCCCTTGTGGAAGGTCCCGGGTTTAGGCCCTGTCATCTGCCTTGGTAGGGCTGGGAATGTCACCTGTCTGAAGCCTTGGAGAGCTGCTGCTAGTCAGAGCAGACAGTACGGAGCTAAATGGACCAGTGCTCTGACTCAGTACAAGGTAGCTGGCGTAGTGGTGAGAGTGTTGGATTACTCTAGTGGGAGACCAGGGTTTAAATCCCCACACAGCCATGAATCTCATTGGGTGACCTCTCAGCCTCAGAGGGAGGCGATGGGAAACCCCCTCTGAATACCGCTTACCATGAAAACCCTATTCGTAGGGTTGTCATAAGTCGGGATCAACTTGAAGGCAGTCTATTTACATTTTCCTATTGCTCCCTGGAGAACAGCCCGTGAGATGGGCGATGCTGCCATCTAGTGTCCACAGACAGAAAATGCGAGATTTGAGGAAGTATCCACCCTTGTGAGATCCCAGACCAGCTTCTGCCTCTTTGTCCAGGTGGATCGTTTCTTAGCTTGCTTTTTCTCAGCCTCGCTTTTTTTCCAGAATTTTCTGTCATTTGCTCTCCCTGTTCCTCCCTATTCCATTTCTCCTCAGCCCTTGGTCAGTCATTGGGTTTTCCCCTCCTCCATTTATAGGCCCATTTATAGGCAGTTTAAAAGTATAACAGGTTTTATAATTGGTTTAAAAGTATAGAAACCTGTTACACAAATACAAACACCCATAATTAAAATATGCAATAAAGCAACAAAGCAGTTAAAGTGGGAGGCTCTGGCTTTGAGAGCTCAAGGGAATGCCTGCATGAACACCCTTTCCGGATGGACTTGGTGCCCTCTAGAGAGGTTTGCTTCCAGGCTGGAGAACTGCAGGACAAGCCAGTGACGCCTGTTCACAAGGCAGCAGCAACACCAAATGCCCCTTGCCCCTGTATAAGTAGCCCTTGGCTGCTTTAACAGGTCATGCGGTAACCCTCCCTCTCTCCCAACAGGTTAAACAGCTTCCGCTGGTGAAGCCCTACTTGCGCTCTGTTCAGAACCACAATAACAAATCGGTGAACGAATCTCTGAACAACCTCTTCATTACAGAAGAAGACTACCAGGTAGGCTTCATTCCAGGGTGTCATACGTTCCCAGCATCCTGGATTCTCTGCCCTGCGTATCGGAAACTTCCTTGTCATCTTTGCTAGAAATTCGGCCCTCTAGTTTAGGGATGGGGAACCCTTGGGCCTGGCGGCCAAGTGCGGCCCTCCAGGCCTCTCCGTCTGGCCCTTGGGACTCCCCCCAGGTCAAGTCTCTCACCAGCTCTGAATGTTTTTGCCTGGCCGGCACTCTGACAAGACCTCTTGCTTGCCTGTGTGTGTGTGTGTGTGTGTTGTACTACTGTACAAAGGTTCCAAGGGGAGGCAGCAAGTCAGTAGTAATCCCCCCATCCATGCTCTTGGGGAATCTGGTTTATCAATTGGCATGAAAGCCCAATTTTAAAGCCTCCTCTTCCTCCTCCTCCTCCTCCTCCCCCTGTTTCCATCCAGGCTCTGAGGACCTCAATAGACGCCTACGACAACTTTGACAACATCTCCCTTGCTCAGCGCCTGGAGAAGCACGAGCTGATTGAGTTCAGGAGAATTGCTGCATATCTCTTCAAAGGCAACAACCGTTGGAAGCAGAGTGTCGAGCTCTGCAAGAAAGACAGGCTATACAAGGTAGTGGAGCTGGGGGGGGGGTCTGGATCCTTTTTTTTATCGGGAGGGTGGAAAGCACGGCTTCCGGGAAGCGCTGATGGAGACAAAGTGGCTCCTTCAGGTTTTGTTTGCTGGAGCGTTACTGGGGCTATTTGGTCCGTGCAGTCCTGCTCCGTGTAGTGGAGTTTGCCTTCTCCCCAAGAAGCCTACCCTAGAGCTCTAGGGTCAATTTCGGATTCATGTATTTGTATCCAGTTCACCCATCCGTCACAAAAAAAGGGAGTGACATATCTGTATGAAATGTTTTTATTTAAAGAGTTTTGTATACCACTGTTCACCAGTTGGCCCCAAAGCAGCTTTACTTCAACTAAAAGGAGGGAAAAAACAAGCAATACAATGGAATAAAAATGAAGTGTAATAAAAATAATTCCAGCACACAAAAGAGAAGAAAAAAGGATAGGATTCAGGTATCCCTGTGAACGCAACACGAGTTAGCATAAACAGAGCTGAAAAAGACCCAAATAAAACTATATACATTAGAACAAACTTAACATTCTGAATCCCCTTGGCAAATCACGACATTCCTTTTTTTAAAAAAAGAATGTACTTTGTCTTTTAACATGCATTAAAAATAATTTTTTTATAAAAACGTGAATAAAATTACATAAAGCATGAAGAACATTTTACTGGGGATATTCAGAACGTAACATTCTCCCTTTTTAAAAAAACTTCCTATCGACAATTAACACGTGTAGGGCCTCCTTCCCAGCTGGATGCCTGTTCCCCGGTTCAGATGTGAGAGCACCAGGTTGGGAAAGGCTGCCCTAGAGCAACAGGGCAGTTACCCGTGCATCTTCAGTGACACGTTCTATGTCTCGCCTCTCCCCTTGCAGGATGCCATGCAGTACGCTTCAGAGTCCAAAGACACTGAGCTGGCGGAGGAGCTCTTGCAGTGGTTCCTGCAGGAAGGCAAGAGGGAGTGTTTCGGAGCCTGCCTCTTCACTTGCTACGATCTCCTCCGGCCAGATGTCGTCCTGGAGACGGCCTGGAGGCACAACATCATGGACTTCGCCATGCCCTACTTCATTCAGGTCATGAAGGAATACTTGTGCAAGGTAAGGGCCGCGGAGCCCCTCCTGATACGGTGCAGGTCTCCTTGTCTGGTTGCTTCCGGTGCTGTTTTTTCCCCCCTTGGAACGCAAGCAGTTGCCTTACGGTGTGTGACTAATACCTACATTGGCTTCTTGGAGTGTCAGTCTCTGTCCACATTGGTGCTCCCTGTTCCTCCTGCTTTCAGATCAATCTAAAAAGACACGACACACGAGGAAAAAAGAATGGGAGGGAGGAGGAAAAAGCTAGCTCAAGTACAAGCCCTTCAAGTTACAGTTCTTATAATGCAATTATTTAGGTTCTGACTGTCTTGGCCTTGACAGAGAGCAGTCCCTCCGCGAAAGCATTCTTCTCTATCTCTTCTCCCCCCCCCCCATCAGGTCCAGGAGCAGAGCAGGTGATGCTACTTCATTGGCCACAGGAGGGGGGCATTTTTTCTGCTGCTCAGTGTAAGAAATGAGCCTGCAACCGGAGCCCTCTTGTCACTTAACAGGAAGTTAAGACTAGCATGGCCATGCCCTGCATATCTTAGGCAGATCGGAGCTACTTTGGATTGATTAGACTGGTTCACTTAAGACTAAATCCCTGAAAGATTGGATACCTACTTCGTGCCTGTCCTCATGTGAGCAGTTACTGTCCTGTAACCAGATAATGACAAATTACCTTAAGTGAGCCAACATCCCCAATGCTGAAGCGTGTGCTAAGCTAAGCTGTTAAGACAGAAATGGTTTCTAACCCATTGTGGACCCTTTTTTGGGGGGGGGTCAGAAGCCTTGCTTATACACTCAAGAGCAGTCAGTCCAGTCATGAGCACCTCAGTACTGACTACCCTAATTCTGTTTGCCAGACTGACTGTCTCTCCAGCTGGTCTTGCTAGAAAATGAGTTTCTGGTCTGCTTGACCGAGCCCAGGTGATGCATATCCTGAGCAGTTGGCTTTCAGCTTGCTGTCATCGTAGCACCAGGTTAACACTTAGCATTCCAGGTGTTTTTAAATGCTTTGGGAGATCTCAGTAACCCTTAACAATCCTGATGCTGACAGAACAGTACCTGGATGACCCAGGTGAGCTTATGCTCCCAGCTGTTGCATTCCTCCCAGTTCTAGGCAGCCTGGATTCTCCCCTCACCTCCAAAAATAAACCAGAAACACCACTGCTATGATTCTGGAAAAGAGTCCTTCCCTTGCAAGTGAGCAGAAACAGCAGATGTTTGAGTGGTCACTCTGCATACTAGATTTTCCAGAAGGTTGTGAGTGGTCACAGCAGTGACTCTTGAACAGCTGTTGCTGGAACAATGGAAGTCGCTCAGTAAAATATTATGTATGAGCCTGGCATCCTTAGAGTTGGATGGCGCACGGCTGAGATTAGACGGCTGTGTATATAAGCTAGTATGTGTGCTCTTTAGATTGGATCCCAGCCCCCCACCCCAAGACCCAGTGTCCCTTTCTGAAATGCAGTTAAGTGTCAAAAGAGGATTTGGACCCACTGTGCTTGAAAGAAGGAAGGAAGAATCTTGGAGGCAGCTGCAGTAACTTTCTTGGTTTAACTGCGGGAAGAACTTTGGGTCAGAAGTGATCGCAGCATAACTTTCTAGTACACAAGGTCTGCACTTATTGCACCCTCTGCTTTGTGTATAACATGAACCAGCTTTGGAATACGAAGCCCAGCTTGGCTTTCAGCAGCTGGTAACTTCATATATGCTGTGGCTTTTTAAAAAGGTTTTAACTTTTTCTCCTTCCTTTTGTCTTTGCTGATTCCACCTTTTTTTTTTTTAATGCTCAATAATGGAGTGAGTTTTTTTCTCTAAGCTGCACCTTCTGAATTCCTTTGCAGGTTGATACAATAAAGGAAAAGGTGAAAGTTGATTCTTTTCCATCTTTAAGTCTGGAGGCCTAAGTCTAAGGATATATCTGCATGAGTTTTCCCCTCCTCCTTCCTACCTTTACTACACTGCTGCTACTGCTTTCTGCCCGCCCGCCCCCTGAACAAAAATCTCACTTTAAGCCTCTGCAAATTAAAACCATAGTCGTAGCTGTAGGACAAAATAGTAGACACTAATTGGCTAATAGACTGTCCCGTGGAAGGTTGGATGCGATCGGTTGGATCACAGTTTGGAAAGAGATCACAAGGCCCGTGACCTTGCGCTACGAAACATTCAAAAGAAATTGCATTGCAGACAGCTGCAAATCATTTTAATGGTATCCCCCTGGAGAGTAGCAGGGTGGCAATCTGGTCTCTCCCCCACACACACACACACTTAATAGTATCTTATTGCCTCTCTGGAAAGGACTGTGATCCAATGTCTGATCCTCGAGTCTTACTCATGTGTTTTGCTGACAGGAGGCAAAACCAGAAAATGATCTGGCTGCTTAGAGACTGTTTTTTCCTCCCCTCACATTTGACTAGGCTTCTGGTTCTTATGGTTCCAGCTGGCTTTTCTCCCCTCCTGGCCAAGGGTTAAATCCCTCTCACCTTAAAAATGAAAATTTGTGGCATTTTGTTTAAACCAGAATTAACACAAAAAAAATTCAGCTCCCAAACTCTTTCCATTTGGCTGATCGGGGACGTGTAAACAGTCACCTTCCAAAAGTCTGCAAAATGGACGCGGGTGTAAAGCGCCTTCTTCAGTTTGATTATGGGGCCCAATTACCCCGTCGGCCGCTGGAACCCGTTGTGGATTTGGGTCTAAAAACACATTTACCCCGAAAGTCCTTCAGCAGCTAGCAAGTTGAGACAGTAAAAGCAAGTGTGCTGTGGAAAAAGGTCAATGAACTGCAGTGTTTGCTTTCTTGAACTGAGCATGTTCGACAGTCGTTGTGATGCCCATCTCACTTTCCCCCCTGAAGCTGCAAAGCGCATTGCTGTGGGTTGAGGGGTGGGCTGCGTGCCGTGGACTTCCTTTGGCGGGGGTGGGAAAGGGAGCCTTGTCTGGCCGCCATCTTTCCAACCTCCCTCCTCCGCTTCAGTTCTTTTGCCTTTTTTCCATGCGCGCACAGAGCACCAGAAAGATAACATTGACCGCATGTGATGCTTTTATTTTACTCTTTCCCCCCTCTTCTGCAGCTTATCGCAGTCTCTGTGGAAAAGCCTTTCTTTTAAAATGCAGTTCTGTGCCCTTAATAAAACCTGTCAGCAGGGCAGTGTGGTTTTACGTAAAGAGCAGCTTCCGTCAGCCTCCCCCCCCCCCGTTTTTTAACAAGCTAACCATTAATAATGGAGTATTCTAAACATTTGTGTTCCTTGAGCCACCTGAATAGAACAATGAAAGGAAATTAGCAAGTTTTTTTTAAATGGTCTGATCTGGTCCGGAAGCTGGCTAGCCATGTTGGAGACTCTTCTTCTGCTTAGCTTGCATTTTTCTGTCTGGATCTTGCTTCAGCACCTCAAACACTCCCAGCTTATTCTGGCTCTTCCCCGTTGTAACAGGTTTCCCAGCAGAAGCAGCATTGAATTGCGTAGGATTAATTGTGTTAGGCCCAGAGAACAGCCTAGGAAACTTGCAAAGATTTAACCGGAAGCTATCACTTGCCTCCTTTTGTTTTTGAATACGTTCTCCTGACCTCTGCGTTTGTTTGGAAGCCTTGCTTGGAAATGAGAGAGATAAACGTAGCCAGCTGATGAGGGGCTACGAGTGGGGGGGAAACTGCATTGCTGACAGTGTTGCCTGTATACTAGAGTGGATTCATCCCAACAATAGTATCTCCTGCTGAAAACAAGCACCAGAATGTTCTTACCCTGGTTTGTGTACCTAATGGGAGTGGTCTGGCCCTTCTAAAAAAGCATTCCAGGGCTAGCTAGCCAGCCAAGCAGTTGGACTCCAGCAGCATCCGTGCCTCAGAGATCTCACTCAGTGAAGAACATCAGAAGGGTCCAGCATCCTGTTCTCATAGCAGCCAGCCTGATGCCAGACTTGGCTGCATGCTGCCATCACTGCCGACAAGTGAAGTCAAATGGGGAGTGAGGGCACTGCGACATAAATCAGCGTAAGAGCCTGGCTGATAGGTCAAGCCAGTGGCTTCTCTAATCCCTCCAACATCCTGAAGAGGCCAACCAAATGCCTCTTCTAGGAAGCCACAGGCGGGACCTGAGCGCAACAGCCTCTTTCCCCACTTGCAGTTTCCCAGCAACTGGTAAAGGTTGTGTGTCAAGGAAAGGGGCCATTGCTTCTTTGCCTTCTCTTTGTTGGAGAGGCCAGTGGTTAAGCAAATATAGACTGTGGAGGTTTCTTTGATGCCAGAAGCGTGTTTGTAAAAGACTCCTACTAGCTCTTTTTGACTCTTGCTTCCAGGATACAGACATGGCGAGTTGGGAACAAACCGTGATGCTAGATGGGGCATCCAGCTCTGTTGTGAGTGACACAACACAGTTCTTCAGTTCAGCCTTCAGATCCTTGGGTTACATCAAGCATTAGCCATACTTAGAGTTACACCCCTCTGGGTTTGTATCTAACATGAGTTCTGCTCAGAGGAAACCCACTGAAATTAAGGGACCTATGTTAGCCGTGTCCATTAATTTCAGTGGGTCTCCTCTGAGTCAAACTTAGTTGGCTACTGCCCAAATAGAACTTTTTTGTTTTTGCACACCAGTCTGCTAAGCTGAGTAGCAGCCTCACAAGGGCTATTCCAGGCAACAGCCAATCCCCCTTCCCACACTTATGCAGGAGTGCTCCAAACTCATGACATCTGTGCTGCAGGTTTGGCCAACCATGTTGCCATGTTTTTAAAATATTTGGGGAGGGGGTGGCTGATAGCTTTCCCATTAAAGATCTGGGGAAGGGAGTTGTAACCTTGAATAGTTTGCCGAGAGTCTTCTGGGGACCTAAATCTGTTTTTAGATTAAAGTGGGGGGGGATTCATGTAATCTCAGGCACCATTGACCTCAGAGGATTGCAGTTCCTCTTATACAGGGGTGGCAAACCTTTTTTGGGCCAAGGATCACATTGACCCAGAGCTAATACTTCCTGCCCCACACATACACACTGGGGGGAGGGACACGCTGTAGTGGGTGTGGTGAGAACTCTGGTACTCAAAGGCTGTCTTCAAAAAGACTTTCCCATAAGCTCCATTGCTCTATTCTAAGATCATTTTTATAATTCACTTTTAAATAGAGTTAAAATGTCCTTGTTTAAAAAGAGAATTGCCCTGTGTGTGTTTGTCCCAGACCTTTTAGTGTCACAACAGGGGACCTATGGGAGTGAACGGAAAAAAAAAAAAAGCTACAAATTTTGCATGGTCTTGGAGGATACAACCTCAGAGGGTGAAGTTAGGGTCTGTGGGTCAGCCAGCCCTGCTCTGATGTTCAGAGCTGCAGATTTAATTGCAGAGATTTGGCAAATGGCTCTCCAGATTTTTAGGGTGTGAAATGGAGTGGGGAATACTAAAAGTTGACATAATCTGGAAAAGAAAAAGCCCAAACATATAATGTGTATCTTAGCCCTGTCTTGGAAGTCTTATGTAATACTAAGGGTAGCTCACTAGTAGATCAGTTGCTTGGCATGTTGAAGGTTGCAGCATCAGTTCATGGCATCTGCAGTTAGAAAAAGGATCCGTTTATGATTTCTTACCACCCTTGGCCATAAAAGGTCCAAGGGCAGGTTACAACAATAGAATATATAGTTATGAAAACAAATATAGCCATTAGTTATGTAATACACAAAACAGTTTCAAATGGAACAGAACAGTGCAAACTCAGCAAGAGAGTTGATTCCTACTAAAAACTTAAGTATCAGTTGTGGAAGGCCACGTTAAAGAGACTTAGCAGGTTAGGGGGAAGATCTCTCTGGCTGAGACTCTAGAAAGCGGCTCCCAGTCTGAGGAGACAATATGGGGTGGGATGGACATATAGCTTGACCTGTAGAGGGAAGCCACCTATGTTCCTAATGTCCAGAACTAACTTTCAGGTCATAGAAGGTAAGACGATGCCTTCTAATTTGTGGCGTGGAAGTTAGCAGTTCATAGGATTCGCACATTGTAATCCAACTGCAGTCTGTTACGGCATGCCAGTTTGTGAGGGGTTCTGCTGTGGTCTTTGGCTGCTGAACTATTGCCTGGATTAGCTAAGAAGTGTTCATTCTGGATAACCACCTTTCGGTTGGGAGGGGAGAGCGGAATACAATGTCAGTGAGTCTTTCTGTAACCTGGCCCGCTGCAAGACTCTCCTGGCTGTCCTTTCTTCCTTTCGAAGAGCACAGAGGACAACTTCTTATCCCATAGAACAGTCTTTGCCAACCTGGAGCCTTCCAGATGTTTTGGACTGCAACTGGCTGGGGCTGATGGGAGTTGTAGCCCAAAGCACCTGGAAGACACCAGTTTGGCAAAGGCAGCCATAGATTATGATTTAAAAAAAATGGAACCCAGTTTTAAAAATAAGTGTCTGCGACTCAACTCATCCAAACCTCTGTTTACCGTGTTACAGTTGTACTACCCAAAGGGGTCCGAGGGGGTTCCAGAGAGCCGACACGACAGGCAGTGCGGGTTACGCTGCAAGCTGGGAAGTTGGCAAAGCAATGGGATGGCTGTGGTGAATTACCCAGAAGCCGATTCTTAGATGTGGCAGTTTGGTCATGTGAGAGGGTGTGATTTCCAGAGATTATTGACCTGAAGAGTCCAAGCCAGGCTTGGGCAGTGGATAACTGGAAATGCCACTTGGTGGTAGATGTGAAACTTCCTCCTCCATGCTGGAGGTTTATCAGCAGAACATCCTTGATGTCTTTTCTCCAAGCCATGGTGGTGTGGTTAAGACGGTTTTTGTAGCAGTCCTGCCGTTAACCTCCCTCCTTGAGCTTTTATTTTGTAAGCGGCCTTGTTTCGTTGACTGCGTTTCATGCACATTGAAGGCTTTTCCACTTCTCTGCCAGAAAAACCGAGGAGTTGAGACATTGCCGCTCAGCTTGGTCTGACTTCCTGGGGTTCTTCTGTCTTCCTAGGTGGACAAACTGGATGCCTCAGAGTCTCTGAGGAAAGAAGAAGAGCAGGCGACGGAAACTCAGCCCATTGTTTATGGTAACGATCCGTGACTTAATGTGAAGTTGAGTGTAAAATGGGGACACATTGCAGGATTCTGCAGCTTGATTTTTCTAAAATGGTGCTTAATGACAGTCAGCAACTGGCAGCCCTAGCCTATATTTGTCCCTTTGAGGAGAGGTTGCTCAGTTTCTCCAATCTGTCAACACAGGGGTGAAAAAAAGGGCCAGGGGGACTTCCTAGCAGTCCATTTGGGAGGCTCAGCCATTCCCTTCACCGACAAGCTTAGCTGCTAACCTGGGGCATAATATTTGTGCCGTCTTCTCCTAGAGAGAACAGAAAAGCAAATGATCTGTGCTCATCGGTAAAACTGTGTTAACCCCCCCCCATCCAAATAAAATCAGTATAAAAATGACTCTAGCATTAAATACTTCAAATTGCCTCATATGGCCCCTCAAAGGTCACCCACAAAAGAATGCGGCCCTCAGGCTCCCCCCCCCACCCCGGATGTATAGGATGCTTCTTACCTACAATGCAACTGACGGGGTTGGTTGTTACCTTTCTAAATGTTATGAGTAATACATCACTCATTTTCACCCCCTTTGCCTCTTCCAAGCATTTGGCATGCAGGGAAAGTTTGCAGACGCGAAAGAGGCATTTTTAAAAAGCTGTGCTGCATGCCAGGTTGTTTCCAGGCACAATCCCTGACCCCCAGCTCCCCTTATAAAGGCCTTGGGCCAGGGCATCTTCTGGGAACCCCCTCCCCGCTATGACATTCACTGAACAGATGGAGGATCTGTTGAAGCCTTGTTCTGTGCGCCTTTCAGTGGCAGAGGCCAAGACGATAGCTCCCCAGAGTGGGGCTCTTCCTTGCAGTGATGTTGTCATAGGCTGGAAGGTAACAACCAACCCTATCCATTGTATTGTAGGTAGGAAGCATCCTCTACATCGGGGGTGTGGGCACGGGGAGCCTTGTTCAGCCCGAGGGCCGCATGCCCTTGTGGGCGAACTGTGAGGGGCTGCATGAGAGTGGTGGGCGTAGGCAGAGGCAAAAGTGGGTGGAGCAACAGAAGTGACTCTTGCCTTTTCTACAGTAGGCCACGTTGCAGCCACAGAAGTCTGTTTCACACAGACCCATCTCGCCATCGAGACGGGCGTTGTCACAGTTCAAGGACAGTCCAACCAGGCAAAAGCACTCAAGGAAGACGTGAAGCAGAGACAGCAAGGGTGTGGCCTGGTTGGGGGGGGGAGTCCCAAGGGCCAGATAAAAGAGACTAGAGGGCCATATTTGGCCCCTGGCCCTGAGGATCCCCACCCCTGCTATACTTGGTGTTCCTGGAAAATATCTAGAGCTGCAATATTCATATTAATCAATAGTGGGGTACTGTGCTAATCTGATGAGCAGATCTTCCTTTAGAAACCTGGCTATTAATGAAGTACTTTAGAAGACTAAATAGGTGCCATTTTTAGGAGAGACATTCCTTCTTCTAAGCTACCGTATGCAGGCGTTCTCTAAAAGCCAGACCACCGCTGGCAGCGGAGTTTGTTACCAGGCCGAATTCAGGGTTTTTCTGTTGGTATATAGAGTCCCTCAACTTGGGATCAGTTTACTTAAAGGGTCCCCTCATGCCATATGCGCCCACTCGACCACTTTAATCCGTGGAACTGGCACTTTTACAAGTACCACATAATGTTTTTTCTGCACTTGTGAGAAATTGATCTTTCAGTCCGAAAGTCCCTGGCTATTAACATTAGGCAGGCACCCTCACTATACTGTTGTCAGTGCCTGCTATAAGACCTTTGTTTCAGCAAGTCTACGCAGATGTATAATTCAGTTGTGCACTCATGCTGGTGTTTAATTTTTTTTCTGATTTATCTGTGTATTAATGGATTATTATGTACATGGCGTAGATTTTTTTGAAGCGGTTTATAAATCTTTCTAAATGAAATCAATTAGGGTTAATTTCAGTGGGTCTACTCTGAGTAAAACTTAGTTGGATTCAATCCTGAATAAATAAACAAAAAGCCAGGTATGGTTTTTCTTTGTACCTGCTGATATGCCAATCTGCACTACAAATTTAAAGCACTCTTATACTGCTTTGTACAGTCGTGGTTAGGAGACCCCTCCCAGAGCAGTTTAACAACCAGTCCCTCTTTGCCGGGAACTCTAGCTGTGAGCAATGTGTAGTGGCCTCTAAGAACTTTTACTGGATTTATATTTGCATTTTTTAATGAGATTTATTGTTTTTCTGTTGACGCACGCATGCACGCGCATGTGGTGCTCTAAATGTATAGAACTGGTGGGGCTTTAATTGTAGTTTATTTCTTTTGCTTTGTAAAGGTTTGTTATTGTTCTTTGGCTA
Source organism: Rhineura floridana (assembly GCF_030035675.1). Taxonomy (NCBI): domain Eukaryota; kingdom Metazoa; phylum Chordata; class Lepidosauria; order Squamata; family Rhineuridae; genus Rhineura; species Rhineura floridana. The sequence goes on along the minus strand of NC_084500.1, from coordinate 16,249,279 downwards.
TCCCTAACCCCCTGTCCTCCTTCTCCTCCCTCCTTTCGTCCTAGGTCAGCCCCAGCTCATGTTGACGGCAGGCCCCAGTGTGGCAGTTCCCCCACAAGCACCTTTTGGCTATGGCTACACCGCACCTCCCTATGGGCAACCTCAGCCCGGTTTTGGGTACACCATGTAAGAAAGCAAAGTCAGTTTGGAGTTAGCATCGTTTTGCTGTTGAAAGTCCACCGTCTCTCCCACTTCAACTCGACAGGGAAAAGCTTCGTGGTCTTGTAACCTTTCCTTTATGAAGGACTACAGTTTTCTTTGCTCCCCACCATCCCTTCCCAGCGCAAACTCTTCAATCCCACTTAAGCATAATCCATCTTTTTTTCCACATTCCATGTCACTTAGAACTCTTATTTTTTTCTCCAAATGGGAATAGTTTTACCTGTTCAAGTGGGCTTTCTTTCTCTCTTTTTTTTGGCAAGACTGCTTCTTGACATTAAACCCAGTCTTTGTGACTATTCCGATTTGCACTCTGTAAACGTTTAAACTCTACTATTGAATCTAAAAGTTCAGTGTATGTGAGCAGCTTACGAATATGTACTGTCTTTATCCTAAAAATGCATTTAAAAGTCTCATTGTATATTCTGAAGGGGTGGTAAAAAAGCTAAACCAGAGAGGGGGGGGTTGTATTTGGGAGTTGCAACACTAACCAGCATATCCTACCCAAGTTGGATTGCTTAGCTCTCTAGAAAGAAAAAAAGACAATGCGTACAGACAACCTTTCCTGAATTAAAAAGACAGCAACAGCAAACCTAGTCAGAGTTTTCCCCTTTTTCACCTATGCAGGTTTCCAGTTTAGCCTTAGAGAAGATGGTAGTGTGTGTTGACTCCATACGTAAACGGATGGCACCCCTTCTGTTGTTCTACTGTACCCTGTGCTTTTCTTGTGGGGACCATTTTTTTAATTTTCCATTGAGGAACAAGGAGGAGCACCATGAATCCAAACATGCGTGTATTTGACTAACGCCACCCTGAGGTTTGTGTATGTTGGATATTGTGGTGTTCAAGATCACTTTTTTCCCGAGTGTACAGGCGAGAACTAAACAGAGGAGTGGGAGGGGGGACAAAACCCAATTGCTGTTCCGTTTTTGTTTGTGCAATTTAAAAATGACTCAGATTGGAAAAAAAATAAATTACTGGACTGTGGACATGCTCTATGGTAGTAGTTTTTCACTATGTATCTCTCTTTGAACTCCTTTTACGATGTATGTTCTTGGCCTAAAAACAAAACACGGAAGGTTGGACCAGCAACTTAGCAAAAATACCAAATTGTTACTATGGAGACCATATTGGCAGGTGACTTTGCACTGAAAAGATTGTGTGCGTGAGAGAGAAGTGTGTGTGACACAAACGCTTGGGACTATATACTGGAATAAGGGAGAGTTAATAGCACTTTTCAGCAGTCGGCAGCAGCTGGGCCAATGACAACATCTTCTAACCAGGTGAAAAACCTCTTTAGGGTTGTAGTTTTTGAGTGTTTCCAGTTAAATCTGACAAAAAAAAAAGATCATGTTATAGGTATGTTAAGTTGCCTTAATATATTTAGCTTCAAAATAAAGTTGACTTTAATGTTCAATGCTGTTTGAATTACTGTCATGTTTGTATGTGCAAAACCTCATCTGACCACCAGAGAAAGGAGGCCAGACCTATTTGCAAGGTTTGTGTGGAAGAGCCCAGGTGGTATACAAGTGTGTGGCCAAATGGCCTCTGAACATGGCTGGCTGTCATGGATGGGGTCTCCTCCTACAGCAGTTACGGAGACTCTTTGGCACTTCAGATGTTGCTGAACTACATCTCCCATCAGTCCCAGCAAGCATGGCCAGGCATGGATAGGAAATTGTAGTTCAGCATACATCTCAAGGGCAGAAAGTTCCCCACGTTTGTCCTAGAGCCTCAGGCAGCCTTTTGGTGGGGAAAATCAAACTAACAAGTGATTGTTTATTTCAGTATAGGTAGTCTCTATGGCTTTGGAATTTTTATGGTAGCAGGTGAACAAAGCCAGTTGTAAATTGCCTTGCAGAGTTTGGGGTGTAGTGGCTAAGACTGGAATATGAACCCGGGAGACCCCTGTTTCATATCTCTTCCCTGCCACAAATTCATTATGTGGCCTGAAAGCCAGTATTGCTCAACCTTGGCCCCTTGTGCCTGCACTAGAACAAGAATCCTGACTTTTTTTGTTGTAAGGATCCTTGAGTGAGTATTCAGTACTTTTCAAAAGCAGTGCCCCTCAAGTGTTTTCATACAGGTGTATCGAAGCAAATTCTGCTCAGAGTAGACGCATCGAAATCAATGGGTATCACTAACCTGGGCCCACTAACCTAGTTGGGATGCAATCCATAGTTTATATACAGAGTTCTCAACCTTGTCTAAGGGCCTGGGGCTAAGAGATGCATTGCATGGCAGGGAAGCTGAGATAGCAGAAATGGTAGATAGGCTGGCCATCCTCTTGCATGTCAATGTTGGCCCGTGGGGAAAAGAAGGACCTGGCCATATCCAGTTCTTCACGCCTGCTGTACTCAAAAGCAGACCTATCCTAGGATTAGGTGCTGACTAGCATCTCTTTTATGCTACAAGCGTGTTTTTTTCAATCATGTTAGCATAGCTTCCCCAAAGGACTGTGGAGAGCTGCATTCTGATGCTGAACTAGCAGACATTCCTATGGACTTCTGCATGTACGCCCACCCACACTTTTCTTATGATTTTTCCCGTAAGTGCAAATTATTGTTAAACCACCCTCTGCAGCCTGGATGTAACCACACTGAGTCTGAACAGCGGGACAGAGCTTCCCCAAAAGCTTAATTGGCTGATTTAAGGACTAAGAATCCTTTAGTCAAGGGTATGGGGAACTTGTGGCCCTCTAGATGGCGTTGGACTTCAAATCTCGTCAGCCTTAGCTGGCATGGCCAACAGTCTTGGAAGAGGGTTGGGAGTCCAGAAGCATCTGAAGGGTTGCAGGCTTCCACTTCGGCTAGACAGCAATACGATTGATGCATCTTTTTATTTATTATTTGAATTATATCCCGCCCTTCCTCCCAGCAGGATTCACCTGATCATTGGCCATGATAGCCAGGGATGGTGGGAGTTGCCGTAGGGAACATCTGGAGGGCACCATGGCGGCTATCCCTGTTCTAAGCAGTTTACGTAAAACGATATAATGGACTACCTCAAGTCGATCCCGACTTATGACAACGCTACAAATAGGGTTTTCATGGTAAGCAATATTCAGAGGGGGTTTACCATCGCCTCCCTCTGAGGCTGAGAGGTCACCCAATGAGATTCATGGCTGTGTGGGGATTTAAACCCTGGTCTCCCACTAGAGTAATCCAACACTCTCACCACTACGCCAGCTACCTTGTACTGAGTCAGAGCACTGGTCCATTTAGCTCCGTACTGTCTGCTCTGACTAGCAGCAGCTCTCCAAGGCTTCAGACAGGTGACATTCCCAGCCCTACCAAGGCAGATGACAGGGCCTAAACCCGGGACCTTCCACAAGTGAAGCAGCAGATGCTCACACCACTGAGCTGTGACTTTGTCCCTGACATGCCCCTTTCCTCAGTTCCCACTGCACTTTCTCTATGGCTTGAGAAAGTTTCCGTGTGCCTCTGCTCACCTAGGTGGAGAACACATATGGAGGGCTGAGATAGGAAAAAACCAACACAGAGCTAGTTCCCTGTCTCCAGAGTGGGGACAGTAGTCCTTATCACATGCCATGCTGTGTTTGGAGACTGAGGGGAGCTTTCCGAGAACAAGGAGGGAAAGCTTTTCTGTCTGACCCTTGGGACTCTTCCCAGGCCCTACCCCCATGGCCTTCCCCTGTGCCCTACTTGAGTGCTTCTGTATGGTTAGAATCAGTGGAGTCTGTGGCTCCACTGTCAGTAGGGCAGTGAATCCACTTCAGGTTTTAGTCTGAACTTTCAAGGAGCTCCTTGAAAGTTCAGACTAAAGAGTGGATTCGCTGCCCCCCCGGCAGTGGAGCCACCAGTCTCCACTGACTGAAATGTGTTTTTGAACTGTGCAAATTCCTTTGCTTGCCTTGGATGGAGAGTGGGGTGTGTAGAAACCCTTTTGCCTGAAAATGGAAATGGACTGCCTTCAAGTCGATCCTGACTTATGGCAACCCTACGAATAGGGTCAGAGGGGGGTTACCATTGCCTTCCTCTGAGGCTGAGAGGTAGTGACTGGCCCAAGGTCACCCAGTGAGCTTCATGGCTATGTGGGGATTTGAACCCTGGTCTCCCAGGTCGTAGTCCAGCACCTTCACCACTACACCACACTGGTGGAGCATCGGCCTTGCACGCAGAAGGTCCCAGGTTCAATCCCCAGCATCTTCAGGTAGGGCTGAAAAAAGCCCCCTGTCTGAAACCCTGGAGAGCAGCTGCCAGTCAGTGTAGACAATACCAAGCAAGATGAATCAATGGTCTCAGTGCAAGGCAGCTTCCTATGTTCCTATCGTACAATTTATGGTTGCCCTATAAACTAAAGATTGCTGGGTGACTTTAACGGATTGGAATGGCTTCAATAAAACTACAACCAGAAAGCCAAGGACTGCTGGATGAAATGGCCACCAGAGGGCAGCACCTGTTCATCTCTTTATGGAAAGGGTAAGCCTTGATTACAGGCTGCCAAGGTGCGAACACAACATGCCATTTTTGTTGCAGGCTGTTGCATCAGTTGCTTGCTTGCATAGATATTTCAAGCAGAGGCAGTTGCTAATAGAACAGCTCTTTGTTTTTGAAGTTGGTCTGCTTATTCCCCTATGTGCACCTGATAAGCTACATGCTAGAGCCATTTTTTTTAAAAAAAACAACACCTTAGAAACAGGAAGCTGTCGCACACCAAGTCAGGCCGATGGTTCATCTAGCTCAGTACTGTCTACATACTGACTGGCAACAACTCTTCAGGACTTCAGCCCTCCCTGCAGAAGCTGGGGATTGAAACCAGGACCTTCTGCATGCAAAACAGGTGCTCTTCCATACAAGTGTGGTCCTTTCTCCAAAAATAAAGCAAGCTTCTAGTCCTTATGGTCCTGAACAAAGGCTTGAAATAGGAAGCTGCCTTGTACAGAGTCAGACCATCTGCCCATCTAGCCCTGGGTGGGTGAGAGGGCAGTCCCCCACATTCCCAGCGTTCAATTTTAAAAACAAGTTTCTAGCATTTGTGAAACTGGACTATTCTCATTTTGGGTGAGAAACTACTGTCCTCTTTTCGTGTCTTACTTTACCTTCCCCCCATGAACAATTCATGTGGATGCCCATACATTAGCTCAGTATTGACAGTAACTCTCCATGATTTCAGTTGGGGCATTTCTGGCTTACCTGGAGATGCGGGGGATTGACCCTGGGACTTTTTGCACCAAATAATGTATTCTGCCACCGAACTACAGCCCTTAGACTAAACTGCAGTTTTGAAGCACAACTCTTTTATCGAACCACCACTGCCAGAAAGAAAACCTTGCCACATCCCTTTGCCACATCTCCTTTTTCTATCTTAAAATAACTGGGCATTTTCAGTTTAGAAAAGACAGTTTGGGGTTGATGATAGAGGTTGATTGTAACGGGAATAATGAATGTAGCCCTTCCCAGTGCACACATTTATTGCCAGAGTTTAGTTACCCAATGAAAGTGCCACGGGGTTTAAGAGTGGCAAAACAGAATAATTAACACAATTTGGGGTTTGTGGCAGCTTTTAAAAGGCTGCCCGATTTATTATACGTGTTTATGGACTAGAAGCCCACTTTCTCAGATGTAAGAAATCTCATTGGGCAGGTATTATAAAAAGTGGAAAATGGTAATGTGTGGTGGCAATGAGATGCAAAATAAAATTACAGTCAATGGCTCTAAGAACTATGCATGTGTTGAATAGGCACACCTTTAACCTTACAGTAGCTGATTGAAAAGTTACTCAAGTAATGCCTGCATTTCTGGCTTGAGCACAGTAAGTTAAGCAAGTACAGATTACATGCATGTGAAGTTGAGTTTTGTCGGTCAGCTCTTGGACTGCACTTCCAAATATTCCTCTGCTGGCGGAGACCCATTTGGCGGGGCCTTTTCTGGGGTGACACCCCAGCTCTCGAACACCCTTTCCCGGTGAATTCTGTTTGGCACTCCATGAATTGGCCTTCAGATGCCCATTGAGAACTGGCCTTTTTGTCCAGGCTGTGAGGCACTCTTGCTTGGCCTTTGAATTTTTATGTATTTTGATTTTAAGATGGGTTTGTATTCCATGCGCCTACAGATCTCTTGGATGTTAGTATAGAAAGAGGTCGAATAAATAAGCTTCATTAGCCAGGATCCTCTTGTAGGAAAGTGTGCAGAGTATAAATGTGCTCAAGAAATACATGAAGCGTCTTGCAATGCTGTCAATGTGGCGTAGCGGTAACAGTGTTAAGGATCTACGAGGCTTGGGTTAAAATCCTTCCTCAGCCATGAAGCTCTCACTGGGTGATGGGAGGCTAGTATAGTCTCTCAGCCTGACCTACCTCACAGGCTTGCTGTGAGGATACAATGGGAGAGGGAGAACCATGCATGCCACCTTGAGTGCATAGATGGGAATATAAATGCAGTAACAAAGAAATACCTTTCCCAACTGAGGCTTTCACAAGAGCGCCCCCAGAGAACATCAGTGCTTTGGAGTTACAGATTCTTACTGTAGATATTACGAGATTATATTCTGTCAGCCTTCAGAAAGATGGGAAGCAGGGCTAGTTCTGTTTAAAAGACCAGCTCCACTTGGCTCCTCCTCACTCATTTCCATTCAAAGTACCAGATTCAGAAATCCTGCAATGTCGAGAATTTACTGCTTGTTTTCATCTTCCCTCCCCATCCCTTTTTCCTTTTGTGTTGTGTGTTTTGAGATTGGAAGCCTGAGGGCAAGGACCGTCCTTTCTTTTTGAATTGAGCTGCAAGCCTTTTCAGCTAGACCTGGGTTTAAAAAAGCTTTAAATAAAACAGTACCTTCCAGATATTGACACTCCACTTTGCTCTCTTCCATCCACTAGAGGGCAGAAGGGAACCTCAGGCCTGGGGGCCAAATGCACCTCTCCAGGCCTCTATCTCGCCCTCAGAACTCTGCCTAGGCTACACCCCATACTAGCCCTGCTTTGCACGTACACATGTGAATCCCCACAGGCGTGAGTGTAGTGGAGCCTTTTGCTGGCATTAAATCCACACGTCACTCTGACATGTATATAACCTTGCCCTCAATCCCAATAAAGCACACAAAGAGTAAAACTAAAGTTGGTTTATTGAAAAGGAAACAGGGAAAATAAAGCATTTTAAATTACAATTAATACCAGCAGTGTCTAATCCCCAATCAATCATTCCCTAACATTACAAATAGCATTAGACAGAGACCCTAAACCCAGTTACGTTCAAAGTTGCATCAAGTTATACAGACGGAAATGAGAGAAAGAAACTCAAGAGCTGGGGGTGAATATTCCTTTCTTGAAGAATCTAGCAAGACTCTCGGTCCGAATGGAGCTTCCGCATCTAGCCCATGAGCCAAAGCTCTGCCGTTCCTGTAACCTTTGCTAGGCATGCAAGATCCCTCCCTGAGTTCTCATGTTTCCATGTAGCCCCAATGTTGTTCCTAGGATGCATTGTGTAGTGAGAAAGTCGCTGGACCCCCGAGAGGTGCTGCCGACTCCCCAAAATACTAAGTTTAAATACGTGTTGACTCTTCATTGAACGGGGTACTAGTAAGCATTTTGGTATATGAAAGAATGTCCTGTGTCTTGTCTGTCCTGTAGCCTGTGGAGAAATTGTACAAGTGTAAATTAAACTTCTACCATATCTTGTGTGAGTTTCGTTGACGTGGGCTTTTACACTGGGCACAGACGATTGTTTAATTGAAGGGATTATTCCTGAGCAAACTTGGGGTTTTGAACCTTCCTTGTTACTTGTTAAGTCTGTTGGCACATGTCTTCCTGAGGTCAGCAAACTCCTTTTCTGTGATTTGGGGTCAATGTGAGTCCTGTATCATAGAGACCATCCAAACTATAGATTCTCATGCTTTCAGCCAGAGATGAATCTAAGAATAAACCCCCCATTTTATGCACACACCCCTCACTAGCCCTGCTTTGCACCCTCCTGCAGTGTTTTTGCCCAGCTGGAAAGTGTCCTGCAATTCAGGTAATGCTTCTGGCTTGCCTGGATGGAGGACAGAGAGGGGTGAGTGTGTGTGGAAACTAGCCTACTCTCTGGAAGTTAAGATTTACATCCATTGCTCCATCCAGTTTTACCACTTGCAACGTGACCCCTGCAAAGTTGCCCAGGAGGAAATGCAGCCCTTGGGCATGACAAGCAATTATGTTTAAGTCAGCCATCGTACAGGAACCTGTTATCTTCTCAGACCGTATTCAAGGTATATGTGGAAGATAACTGAAAAATACTATAGGTTTCTCCCCTTCCCTCCCATCTCAAATTTGAGTCTTTAAAACAGGGCTGGGATACCTGTGGTCTTCCAGGTGTTGCTGGACTACAGCTCCCGTCGTCTCCGACTACTGGCCATGCCGGTTGGGGCTGATGAAAGTTGGAATCCAACAACACCTAGAGGACCACGGGAGACCCATCCCAGGAAAGATGCCCCATCATTCTAAGCTTTTTTTTTCTCCTGACTGAAGGTTTTCAAGGATCCAATTCTCTCTCTTTTTTTAAAAGTCCATGAAAACTGCCCCAAAGGACCAGGTTTCACACTCGACATACACCCATTATTTAAAAAATTGTTTCCCACCAACACTATCCTAGGATGATATTGTTTAACTGGCTGACAACAATGGAGTAGAGCATGGGTAGATGATGCATTTCCCAATACTGAAAGACAATGAAGAACAAACCATGATTGTGCTCGATAATCATTGGATTTTTAGGATTTGTTTGCTTTCTTTAAGTTCATACAGTTGATATCCTTATCTGTGGGCTGGTTGCTTCAGATTCAATACAGTTTTAAATGGCCAGAAACTTTGTCTACCACCTCAGCTGGTCCCGGTCCAATGCCAAGGACAGTCCGAGAGCCTGGGGCTATTTGTGTACGGCCTGCGTCTTGGATTAAGCTCACTGTCAGGCCCAGCGCTTTTGCCTCGCCTAGGAGCTGAAGGAGAGTTTCCTCATCAGGAGCCTTGAGGACCACCTTCGGCTGCCCGCAATACTCCCACTGCTTCAGAAGTTCAGGGTTTCGGCGCTGAATTTGTTTGTAGGCTGAAACGGCTGCATGGGAACACTGGGCAGCCACTTTGCCCTTCTGCATCTTCAGGTCGTTCCGGACTACAATCACCATCTTGAATTCGCCGCATTCGCCCATTATGCTGGCTTCATTGCCCAGTTCATTGGCAATCATGGTGATTCTGGCTTTGGAGGGTCGGAAGAACCGAGCTCGAATGCCCCAGCCTAGGCATACTCCACAGGCAACGCCGGCAATTATACTGAACATACCAGGCTTGGAAAGATAATCCATAGCATATCTGGGGACCAAGGGCAAGAGAAACATTAGGAAGATTGCTGGAGCGCAATAGAAAGCGCAGCCTTTGTGACAGCCAAGCCACGGTAGAGAGCACACGCTTTGCACGCAGAAAGCCCCAGGTTCAATCCTTTGCAGATCTCCACTTGGGTCAGAGAAAGACTGTCTGAAACATTTGGAGAGGTGATGCTTGTCAGTGGTGACCAGCCGTTATTAACCTGGTACCCTCTGAAAAATGGAGGCACCAACTCCAATGCTCTTAAGGTTTTTTTTTAAGATTTCCTAGGTTCAGCTGGAATACTTTGATCTACCGCTTGTCTTGTTTTAGTATTATACTGACAGCTGTCTTGAGGCTTTTAAAAAGTACGTATTAAACAAGAAAGACGGAATCTGGTATTGCAAGTTGTTTTAACTAATTTCAATCCTGCATTTTTATGCTGCAGTTGTGACCTACCCAGCCCTGGGATCTTAATGGAAAAGGGCTGGTAAGAAATCCAACCAGTTATATTCGGCTAAGTTTCACTCTGAGGAGCTAAAATTAATAGACCCAGTTTGGCCACTTCCATTAGTTTGAATGGGCAAGGGCGCAGTAGAAATAGCATTTGGATAGAATGCTAATGAATAATAATAATATATTTGCATATGCAAATGAATGTTGGAAGCTGAGTTTGCCTTTCTGGCCTTCCCCCCGTCTTTCTAATTTTTAACACAGATTTGCATAAATTTACAGTTTATCTTGATAGACGGGCATTCTTCTCACGACCCTGCCACCCTCTCTGGGTCCTCGAGGCGGCCTCGGCCTCCACCCCAGGCTGGTCCTGTCACCTGTCCGCCTCACCAGACACTCGCCTCCGCCTCACACCTTCGGCCGGCCTCAGAGAAACAGCCACGACGGGACCCGGGCGCCGACGTCACAAACACTGCCAACCAATCACAACAGAGCGCGTGCCTCCCTAGAGCGCCGCCCCGCCCCCCTCCATACCGGCCTATGAGCGGCACCCAATCACCTCACACCGGCCGCGGACGCTCTTCGCCTGACGTCATAGGCACGCCGACCAATCGGGACGCGCATTTAAAATAAGGGGGTGGCTGAAATATATATATATTTCTTCCTTTTCTCTTTCTTTCCCCCCCTTTTTAAAAACCTTACCCTTTATTTCTCTTTTTTTTCTATAAGAAAAAGCGGGAGGGGGGGCGAAAAACACAGGAAGGTACGATGTCGTGACCGGACGTGACGACAGAAACAGCGTCTTCCGGTCGGTGGGCGGAGCCAGGCGGAGCGCCCTCCCCCTACTTCCGGGCTGGCCCGAAGCCCAGAGGTAATATCTAAGAGCGGCAGGGGGCGGAGGAGTCAGCGCTGGTGTGGAAAAGAAGCAGCTGCCGCTGCCGCCGCCGCGGGGATAAGCTGGGGCTGCTGCGCGCTTGTGTGTGTCTGAGAGAACCCGGCGAGCGAGTGAGGTAAGTGAGGTGGCCTGAGGTGACGGCCACGGCTGCCGCTGCCTACGGGTCCCCGCGAGGAACACGGGGCAGGCAGGGGCGAGCGCGAAGGCTCTTCCTCCCCCCCACAAGACTCTGCTCCCCCTCTGCCCTAATCATCCTGTCAGGAGAGAAAGGAGGACCCAGCAGCAGTCTGTCTTTTTCTCCCCTCTCAAATGGGGAAGGTAGATGCTCCCCATAAAAATGGGTCCTCCTCCTCCTTCAGTTTTAAGGGCTCACCCTCTGAGTGAATGGGGGCTCCCTGTGGGCTGTGCCCAGCTACGGTCTACCCAGAGTAGTCCCACTGAAATAAACGGGCCTAAGACACCCAGCACCCCTCTCTACTCTGAAGTAAGCCCCATGTTGTTCAATGGGACTTACCCCTAGGTAAGCGTGTGTTGGATTGCCGCCTCACTTAGCCGTGCCTGTTCATTTCGATGGTCTTCTCTGAATAGGACTGCTCTTGGAGGCAGCCTGAGCTCATCTAGTCACGGCTGCTAATGTTGCTTTGGGTATAACTGGATGCATCCCTGGGCCTGGGATGGGTTTGGGGGCCGGGGTGTTTTTTCCAGTTTGACGCAAGGACCCTTTTTGTGGCCCCGGCGTGGAAGGCAGTGAGTGGGCCGAAAGGAAAGACACAGGGCTGGTTTCAAATTCTTCCTTAAGACCCCCTCCCCAAGCCATTTGTGTTAAATGGGGAGTAGGGCCGTTAAAATGAACAGACTTACATCAAGTCCATGTCCATTCATTTCAATGGGGTGTGCTGAGAGTATGGCTCATGTTGGACACAGCCCTCTCTCTATAACAATAAGTGAGTAAAAACATTCGATGCTCCTTTCTCCGTTCTCTTCAAAAAAAGGGGGGGAAACTTCTTAGGGTTGTCACTGACTTAATTCTGTAGTCTTTAATGTACTTTTTGTGCAAGTAAGTCACTGAGCTCAGTGAGGCTTCTAACTAGACAGGCATAGAATTGCCTTGTAAGTCATACTTGGTGTAGACCCATTGAAATCAATGTGCTTAAGTTAGCCCTCAGTATGACTTACAGTGCAATCCTATGCCTGTCTACTCAGAAGTAAGTCCCACTGAATTCAGTGGGGATTACTCCCTGGTAATTGGGTAAAGGATCGCAGCAACAGGCTTTTTTGTTTTAATTTGTATATGTTTAAATCAATTCTTTCAAGATCCATGGGCTCTTCATGGAAGCTGCAGCTGTTAATATTTGTTGTTCATGATGATTGCGGTTTGTATTGCTTTAATCTGCTGTATTTTTAAAACATACAGATACTTTAAATTGGACAGGTCTTTGCCCTGAGGAGCTTACGGACTAAACATTGAGTGTTGGAGACACGTTAACAGCAGTAACAGATGAAGTATTGGTAGATGTGTTCATTTATACTGAAGTATCGTTTTAGTTTGATAACGAAGTGTTGGGTATAGAGGGTTATGATTATTAATGATTTAACAGGAATGAGTGTCTGACTTGTGTGTTTGTGGGGCAACTAGGCCCTACTGCAGACAAGGCTTCTCTAATGGTTGGAAAGGGAGCTTTCCTCCTCTTCCTCTCTTGGTAATAAATGTGAGTGAGGAGAGCGTAGCCATACGCAACTACTAAAGGTCCAGGCATTTGGGCAGCTGGTTGTCTTGTATGCTGAAATACGATGCACTTTGGGGGGACATCTTAAGTATTTTCAAGTCACACTGGGAAAAAGCCCTAGGCCCATGGGGGTTGGCAGGGCAAATGGGGGTTAGTCCCCCCTCGATGAACCATAAGCCCCAGATTCCCAGCTTTTTTTAAGGAGTAAGCTTCTAGCATTTTTAAACTTGAGATATGAGGCAAGATATGCAGGCGCTGTTCTTTTTTTCCCTTTTTTTTTTTACTGCAAGCAACAAGCCCATTCCCCCCCTTTCAGTGTTTTACTTTGTCCCCCCACCAACCCATAGAAAAATTCCTGTGGCCACCCAAGTGTAGGCTGCAGGTCACATGGCCTAGGAGAGAACTGTTTGCTTATGAAGAAATAACTGGTGAAGAGAGTTTTTGCTGCCACAGCTTGTCATAACACAATGCATCAAGGATTAGAGAATGAGCACCTGCCAAAATTCCTTCTTCTGGTCGCCTGAGATCTCTTGTGAGGGTGAAACATGGTTAAAGCCTGTTAGGAGTCCTACAAAGGTGAATAGTGATGATGCTGATCTCTCCTCTCCTCTTCTTTGCCTTCGGGTTACCAAACAAAATATTCAGCCTGTTTCTGAGTTTGCCAAACACACATTCCCCTTGCCAAAGGAATATAGCAATGTTAATTCCCACTACTTCATGTAGGTGGCAACGTCTTGCATTGTTCAGATCAGCCAAGTTAATGCCCGGTCTGTTTTCTCCCCACCCACATTAGGTGTTTTGAGATGACCTATTTATTGAGCATTCACTCTGATTTGTATTCAGGGAAGGGAACAGCAAGTTTTATCCCATGCTTCCCAGAACATTTTCCCTCCACTTTTCTTACCACAAAAAGTCTGATCTTTTCAAGAAGCGGGCTTGTTGTGCAAGAGCTCCAAATCTACTTGAATTGTGCAACCCGAGTTTGCCGGTATGTGATTGAAGCCTACCCGAAAATAGCCATAGCCTGGCAGCGCCCTTTAAACTCAGGTTCTGGTGTTACTAATGAAACATATCACCTTTCCTTCTGGCTTTCCCTCCCTCTACCCTGCAATCTCTGTCACAATTTTAGTAATCCCTGTAGCAATTAAATTTTTGAAGGAGGAAATTGGTTGTTGTATTCTGTGGTGTTGACTTTTTGTTTCATTTTCAAATGGTGGCTTAAATGACCGACAGCCGGAGCAGTCTCCTCTTTTTTTTTTAAGGTTGGTTTGAGGTGGAATGTCTATCCTGTTCGGGACCTTCACACCTGAATGATCTCCCTTCCCTTCTTCTGTTCCCTTTTCTCCCTCTAGTGTACGAATGTAGCATTGTTCCCACCAGGCTTCTTGATTTAGCCTGCTTTCGGGGGAAAAAGCTCCTATTAGACATCTGTAGGACGTTCTGAACTTAACACATTTAGGATCAGGCTGTAATGCCGATTTGCAGAGAACATTTTTGAGGGTATTGCAGAGTTAGGATGCTGGCATATTTTCACAGAAAATATAACTACGAGCACATGGTGCATAGGCTCAGTCAAGGTGCTAGCTCTTGTTCTCCTATACAGCCTACAGTCCTGCTGGCTGGGGTTGATGGGAGTTGTAGTCCAAAACAGCTGGATTCCACCAGGTTGTCGAAAGCTGTCCTACTGTAATTTTTATAGGGATACATAAGATCCCGATTTATCTCTCTGGTACTTTCTCTACTCTTGGAGAGCTGAGGTTAATTCTGTGTTTCAATTGGAATGGCAGACTCCAACCGCAAGGTCACAGAAAGTACAGCTAGTTCCTTGTTTTAGCCATCAAAACTAGGTCACCATTTTTAAAGGGAAGATGAGTTCTGGGTCAAAATTGCCTGTATGTTCAAATTATATTTGGCTGTTTATGAATTTTGTTATTGTGAAAAGTACAAGTTGTGTGCATGTATACTGAGGTGGTGTTTTTCTCCTGCTGTTGTGGTTGTCTTGATAACCCTGTACTCCACAGGGCGGTTTGAGTTTTTAAGCAGTTTGCAAGATCTTACAGCCCTGCAAGGTAGGCCAGTGGTGTTCTGCCAAAATTGTGGGTGAAGGGCTGAAGGTGGTATGCTAGTCACTTGTCAAAGGCAAGATCTGAATAAGGCAGTCCTCTGTTCCATTGTGGGCAGACCTCTGCTTTTGGGGAGATGTAGCCCAAGGGCTAGCTGTTACTGCTTTACTTGTTATAGCTCTGTGAGTGCATGTAAGTGTAAAGCCACTTTGGGAGATTTGCTGGGAAGTGATATTAAAATGTGAGAAAGGCTTGATGGAAAATAACCAGAGGTAGTATTGCCTATGGGTCAACAGAAACTGCAAATAATTGCAAATACCTTCAATGACCTGAGACTGTGTTAATTAAAATAATGAATTCGTACAGTTCTATCCCACCTTTCCTCCAAGCAGCTCAAAGTGGCACACGTGATTCTTCCCTTTTCCATTTTATTCTTGCAACAACCTTGTGAGGTAGGTCAGGCTGAGTGGCCCAAGGTCAGCAAGTGAGCTTCATGGCTGAGTGGCGTTTTGAACTCTGCTCTCCAAGGTCCTAGTCCAACACTCTAACCACCCTCTTTCCTTGGTCTTGATAACTTTGCTAATCGACAGCGCCGCTTTGTATATCTGAAATACGTTGCAGCTGGTAGGAGTATGTAGTTTTAAAAAGCGATTGCTCGAAGGAGGTACAAAGTCTCTCTCAAGAGTCTTTGTGTGGATTTTCATGTAGAACAGGGTTCACTTTGAGATGCTTTAAGACTCAAAGGCTTCAAAGAGAACCTTGTTCTATGTGAAGTTGAAGTGTTTTGCTATCTCCGATATCTCTCTGCACTCTTTCCCTTCCATTTGTCACAGTCTGTGTGTAATGTGCTGCATTGGGGTGAAAGGTGCCAGTTATTTTATTAATTAATTAAATTTATATCCCGTCATTCCTCCTAGAAGGCACTCAGGATGGCAAGCAACAAGTGAGAAAACACTAAAAACATCTTTAAAAAAACAATTTCAGTATGGATGCAGACTAGGATAAGGTCTCTTCCTACAAGTCATGTTGAACAAGGGAGGTTTTCAGCAGGCATCGAAAAGACAACAGAGGTGGCGCCTGTTTGATATTTAAAAATGTAAATGTACTGCCTTCAAGTCGATTCTGACTTATGGCAACCCTATGAATAGGGTTTTCATCAGGCTGAGAGGCAGTGACTGGCCCAAGGTCACCCAGTGAGCTTCATGGCTACGTGGGGATTTGAACCCTTGTCGTCCAGGTCCTAGTCCAACACCTTAACCACTACACCACACTGGCTCTCTTTTTGATATTTAAGAGGAGGGAATTCCAAAGGGTGGTGCCAGAACACTAAAGGTCCACTTCCTACGTTGTGTGGAACGGACCTCTGGATGAGAAGGTATCTGCAGGAGGCCCTCACCTGCAGAGTGCATTATTGACTGGGTATATAAGGGTAAGATGACCTTTCAGGTTCAGATTTCTCCTTGGACATGAACTTGCAGAATTCACTAAAGCCACTGAGTGATTCTAGGCAAGTGAGCCTCCGTCCCCTTGAGGCTCAGACTTAACTGTATTATTTGGAGGCATTTATTTATATAATTTATATCTCACACCTTCAACACAAATTCTCTGGCTAGTTAACAAAGCACTTGAGGTACAGTAAGCAGACAATCAAAGTAATAAAATAAAGCCAACCAGCAAACGCCGCAGCAGAGAAAATTCAAAATTGCTCTAAAAGTTACAAACCGCTAACATTTGCAGTTCTTAAAAAGCCTGGTGCCTAAATGATAGTAGTGAGGGAGCCAGGCAGGCCTCCCTGGAGAGGGCATTTGGAAGGTGAAAAGCTATTTCTCCCCACTCCGCTCCCTGCCAAATAAGTGCTGGCCTACTGTGCAAGACTGATGTGAAGACTACCAAGACAGTGGATGTCAGCCATCGCCAACCTGGTGCCCTCCAGATGGTGTTGAACTATAACTGTAGCCAGCATGACCAATGGTCAGGGATGATGAGATTTGTAATCCTACATTTTCTAGAGACCACCAGGTTGGGCAGCGCTGGTGAAGGTAAAATGATTGGAGCAATTGAAATATGCTTTATAAATGCTATACGTCCTAATCCTCATCAGGGGTAACTTTTAGGGAGAAGGGAGCAACCACCGGTCTTTCCCCCTGTTCCTCCTGTGACCCAGACAACATGCAATTATTTCTATATATTTTTGGCCAGCACTCGGGTGTTATAAAGTATTAGATTAGCCTCTGCTCTGTAGGAATGCATGCCAAAAGCCTAACTCCTTTTTACTTCAAAAGAAAGTTGTGCATCTGATAGTTTGGACCTCTGCTAATTATGCTGTGGGAAGGTAAATTTAAAAAATAGCAACAGATCGCTTAATACATCCTCTTATTGCACAATTTAAGCTGCAAGGCAATTATTGGGAGGGAGTCCCACTTTACACACTGGGATTTGCTTCTGAGTAAACACATATAGGGTTACATTATTTATCTTTTAATATATCCAAGAATGGGTCTTAGGAGAAGAGGCATAGCTCAGTGGTAGGTCCCGGGTTCAGTCCCTGGCATCTCCAGGTAGGGCTGGGAGAGACACCTGCCTGAAACCCTGGAGAGCTGCTGCCAGTCAGTGTAGACAGTACTGGGCTAGATGGACCAATGGCCTGACTCAGTATAAGGCAGCGTCCTATGTCTTTAATTTTGCTGGGAAATCTTTCCCTCCTAGGGCATTCATTTCCACAAGAAACAGGGGTGGCCACCAACTGGGATGGCTTTAAAGGAGGATTAAACAAATCCGCGGCGGAGAAGTCTTATCAGCGGCTACTAGCCACTAGGCTAGGGTCTCCCTCCGCTGTTGGAGGCAGTATGCCTTTCTGCATACCAGTTGCTGGGAATTGCGAGTGAGGAGAGTGCTGTTCCGCTCAGGTCCTGCTTGTGGGCTTCCCACGGGGACATCTGCTTGGCTGCTGTGAGGAACGGGACACTAGACTAGATGTGCTGTTGGCCTGACCCATCAGGGCTGTTAGGTTTCCCCCACCCTGCCCTGTGGATCCCATTGTTCTTGCTGTGGGCATCTGAAATGGTGTCCCTGGTGGTTTTTAAAGTATTAGTTCAGTTTATTCTTTCTCATTTATACTCTTTTTGAGCTTCTGTTTCTGTTCTGTTTAACAATCCAATCATAACAAGGGAAGGAAGAACATGGCAGGGAGTGTTAAGGAATAATAAGGGGAACAGGCTATAGATGAGTTAAGTTGAATGACTCAGTGAGGATCCTTCCACTTCACTGACAGCTCCTGTTTTAGATGGGGAAACGCCAGAGGCCTTGTGTTTGCTACATTGGAGTGTGCTGAGAGGGTCCCCCCCTTCAGTGAGGCACTACCTACGTTCATTCATGGCCAACTGTGTTACCACAGGATTTTTTTTTGGGGGGGGGAGGGAAAATTGCTGGGGATTGAGAGGGAGAAAGCGTGATCATTTTGAAGCTGCTGCGTCTGACTTGTGAGGAACTGAATTTGTGAGCTAAATATAGCCTCCTTTGACTCAGAGATGGTTAGAGATGAAATAAGAGAATAGCTATATGCTTTTGCAGCTGGATTTCTCAGACATTTGGCTGCTGAAGCCTGCTTTTTTTCCTGCTTTGGAGACTGTTCAGCCTCCTGATTGGAAAGAGGAAAGTGCAAAGCAGTGAACTGGTGCATTTGCACTTCACATGATGTCATATCTTCCTGCGAATGTGCCAATAGCTAATACATCCACCCCCACAAGTGGGAGCACAGTCCTTCCCTTAGTATTACGTCCAAACCTGGGGGATCATGGTTTGTTTGTACTCACAGAAACCACCATTGGTAAGCCAAGAATAAACCTTGACTTTTGATCATTTGTTTGGAGCGAAACAAACATGATACCCGGTTCAGACATCATGCTCGACCAAGAACTGTGGTTTGTTGCTCCCACTCACTAGCATAGTGAAACAAAACAATCTGCACCTTCACAGTAAGTGATTGACCATGGCTTACATCACTCGCAGACATAGCCAGCAGGGATACAACAGGGTTCAGGGTTCTCTTCTCTTCTGATCCATTTCTTTACCAGAAATGACTGAATGATCTGATCCCATCAAGATTGCATACGCAAATGTGAATGTACTGCCTTCAAGTCGATTCCGACTTATGGCGACCTTATGAATAGTGTTACATGAGAGAAGAACTTTTCCCTACCTGCGTCCTTTGCAACGGACCGAAGTTAGTCACGCCCATTATTTTCAGTGGGTCTGCTGTAAGGCTATCGCTGGTTACAACCCAATGAGCTTGGAAGGGAAACAAAATCTTTGTGCAAGCGAGTATCTCTGTTTTGACCCCCACCTGCAACAGCAACTGATAATGACACAGAAGGTCATTTTGCTTCAACCAGGTAATTCTCCACCCTGCCTCCCCCCTGGTAGCTTTTTAGGTGATTCTTATTTTATTTATTTATTTATTTTATTAAATGTATTAGTCGCCCATCTGGCTGGCTGTCCAGCCACTCTGGGCGACGTACAAAATAAAAACAAAGAAATACATTAAAAATCTCAACAATAATAATAAAACCTAACCCACCCCAAAAGCCTGCCTGAAGAGCCAGGTCTCCAAGGCCCGGTGGAATCTCATCATAGAGGGGGCATAGCGGAGATCATTTGGGAGGGAATTCCACAAAGTGGGGGCCACAATTGAAAAAGCCCTCTCCCTAGTTCTCACCAGTCTAGCTGTTGTAACTGGTGGGATAGAGAGAAGGCCTTTTGAGGCTGATCTTGTTGAGCTGCATCCCTGATGGAGGCGCTCCTTCAGATAGACTGGGCTGAAACTGTATAGGGTTTAAAAGGTCAGAAGCAACACCTTGAATTGGGCCCGGAAAACAACCGGTAACCAGTGCAATTCCTTCAGCCCTGGAGTGATGTGATCTCGCCGGCAGCTGCCTTTAATCAGGTGAGCCGCCGCATTCTGTACCAGTTGCAGCTTCCGGACCGTTTTCAAGGGTAACCCCATGTAGAGCGCATTACAGTAGTCTAGGCGAGAGGAGACCAGGGCATGTACCACAGATGGGAGCAGATGGTTGGGAAGGTAGGGGCGCAGCCTCTGTATCAGATGGAGTTGATACAGCGCCGCCCGGCTCACAGCCAAGACCTGAGCCTCCATGGACAGCTGGGAGTCAAGAATGACCCCCAGGCTGTGGACCTGGTCTTTCAGGGGCAATTCCTTCCCATCCAGCCACTCACCGACTCCAGGCACTTGGACAGGGTTCTTGTTCACTGTCTCTGCTTTAATGTTCTATTTTTTTAACCACGGCTAGTTCCCGAGTGGGATTTCCTGAAGCTTGCAGCGGGGTCGGGGGCAGGATGAAGGAGTGGTGAAGACAGTTTGGGAGGAATGATGGAACTCTTAGGTGACATCCACAGCCCAGGAAATATATAAATATATATCCATTGACCCTCCCCTGTTAAAGTCATAGGAGGTTTGTTAATGGGCTGTCTAGCTCCTGGGAGGGGGCCTCATAGCTGAATGGCAGAGAATAGATGATGAATGCGGAAGATTCTTGGCATCTCCACTTAATACGGGCTCAGGAAGCAAGGTCTGGAAAATATTTTTGCCTTAGGCTTTGGAGCCCATGGAAGGCTGTACAGCAGCACTCCACAGCACAATATTTTGTTTAGGGTTCCTCTTGTTAAGTCCAGCAAAAGTTACTAGGCAGCCAGCCCCAATGTTCTATGGCTGTCACTTCAGCAGTCTTAAAAATGGGAGGAGGAGAGCCATCTCTCTTCTATTTTACAAAAGCTTACTCATCTGGTCGCCTGGAGTGATTTTTTAAAAAAATCCCAAGTGAGTAGCTTTCTCCAAACCTTTTTTTTTTAAAGCTACTGTGGTTTTTTCTCTTTCTGACCCTATTGTCTCCTGCCAGAACTGCATCCCTTTCCCTGAGCCCCACCCGTTGAACTGCCAGCCTCAGCTCTGTAAAAACAAAAAGTAGGACACTCCATGCAGCCCAGGTTAAATAGGCGCTGCCCAGGGAACGTGTCCTGTTGCACAACCGACAGCTTGATATGTTTTTTGTTTTCACCCCTTGAAACATTGGCACTTCCAATTCCAAGAGGAAGGCATTGCAACATCAGCAAACAGTAAATGAATGGGACACGGGAGATGGAGCCTTCCCAATGTGGTTATGCATTCCAACAGCTAAAATGTAATGCCATGTTTACACTATGTCGGGCTGTCTCTTGGCAGTTGTGTGGCAATGCTGCAGGCTTGCATGGGGGGTGGAAATAAACATTGCAAAACTCGAGCGCTTTTGCTGTATGCTGTGTAGGGATCGCTAAACTTCTCTGGCTGTTGATCCTGGCCTGGGACCACCACCTGTTCTCTTGAAATGTCCTCTAAGGACATCTCACTTCCCTGGAGTGTTGCTTGGCATAAGAGGATCAGTTTTTAACATTCTTCAAGTGGGACGGCTGTGTTGCTTCTTTGCAACGACTCGAGAGAACGGCCTTGGTTTTGGGAAAGCAGTTTTGTTTTCCTCCCCCCCCCCCCGTTTTAGTTTTCAAATGTGAGGATTCATTTAGTTCTGTGCTGCAGGCATTGGATGGCCTTAAACTACGTTGCAGCATGGATGGAGATTGAGGCCAGGTTGCCGAAGGAGTGTGCCTGTTCCCACAGACTGCCTTGCCTGTGGGTTGAGGTCAGTGAGGTCACCTAAGGCTGTGGTGGGTGGTTACTAGAGACGGTCTTTTTGGGGGTGACCCCCCATTATGAAATTCCCTCCCTGAGTAGGTTGCCTGGCACCTCCTTTGCTATCTTTTCAGCACTTTTTTAAAAAGCTCTGAGTCCAAATGTGCCGCAGTTGCTGGTCATTAATGGCTGTGTGGTGCAGTGGTTAAGGTGTTGGACTAAGCCTTGGGAGACCTGGGTTCGAATCCCCACACAGCCATGAAGCTCACTGGGTGACCTTGGGCCAGTCACTGCCTCTCAGCCTTGGAGGGAGGCAATGGTAAACCCCCTCTGAATACCGCTTACCATGAAAACCCTATTCATAGGGTTGCCATAAGTTGGGATCGACTTGAAGGCAGTCCAGTGGTTGCTTTGGTTTTTTTTTTGTACTGACCCTAATTTCGCTTATTTGCGAAAACTCCCCCCTTGGAACTGTTTTGGTTGAAAGGTGGGACATAAAGGCATAAAACAAGCCAATGGATAAATGTGTGTCCCCGCATCTGCTTTTCTCCTTGTCTCTTAAGTATGCTCCTGAGGGACCCCTTTAACCCAGAGATGTGGCATCTGTTCCTTTCCAGATGTTGCTGGTCTCCAGCTCCTATCAGCCCCCAACCAACGTGGTTAGTGGTCAGGGATGATGGGAGTGGTAGTCCAGCAATACCTGGAGAGCCACAGGTTGCCCAGCCCTGCCTCAGCAGACTTCAAAAAAGTCCCTTCTTCTCTCCAGGCAAAGCAGCTAACCTGTGGCTCCAGATGTTGCTGGACTGCTCCCATCGTCTCTGTCCATGGGGCACACTGTCTGGGGCTCATGGGATTTGTAGTCCAGCGACGTTTGGAGGGCACCACGTTTTCCCACCTCTGCTTTAGAGGTCAAGCAATTCTGGGTCTAGCGGTATGTGATCTAACTCTCCCTGTCCCTTTGCTACCAAAGTAACTTCCTTATAAGTTATTCTGTGCCAGTTTTGGATGGTTTTAAGGAACGTCCTGATTTCTTGTTCTAATTTTTGGTCTAATTAAATGTTTCCTCTTTGGGTGTTCATAGTGCTAAAAATATCCACGTTGGTTTTTTTTAAAAAAAAAAAAATCTTTTCACACTGCCCAATAGTTTATTATTAAGAAAACACTTGTCTTAACCTTGTAAAACTGGCGTTTGCTCTACTTCAGATCCTGGGCAGACTCTCGTTTCTTTTTCTCTCTGGCTCTCGTGGGAGGCAGATAATTTTCCTCCTTGCGCCTGTTTGCATGCTTTGAGACCAAGAAGACAAAAGGCGTTAAGAGGTATATATCAAAACTTCTGTTGGGAAATTCAGTTTCAGTTTTAGGTTTATTTTAACTTGCTGTTATATAAAACGTAGCCGTTATATTTTAGGAAAGTCTTCCAGTTTACTGTGGGGGTGGAAAGAATGGGGAAATCAAGCCTGGTTGCCCAAGGTTCTACAAATCTAACTATTGTAAAGTTCTCCCCCCCAGCTCAGCTCAGGTCCTGCTACCTGAAATGTTCAAATGTTTCTCTGGTCTTGCAGTGTATGGGGAAGAGCAAATGTTAGTTTTTCTTCTGTAGTCCTTTAATGAGCATGCATTGCTGCTTGTTTAAAAATGTGTGGTGTAGGGGTTAAGGGACTACGACCTGGGAGACCGGGGTTCGAATCTCCACACAGCCATGAAGCTCACTGGGTGACCTTGGGCCAGTCACTGCCCCTCAGCCTCAGAGGAAGGCAATAATAAACCACCTCCGAATACCGCTTACCATGAAAACCCTATTCATACAGTCGCCGTAAGTCGGAATCTCGGAATTTCCATTTTCCCAAAAATGTGGCTTTGGTGATAAGCCAATTCTGTTTTCTAAGCCATCCTGCTTTTAAGTTACTAGAAAATACAGTGTTCTTTAAACTGTGTTCTGGTAAGCTATCAAGAGTTGCCTGATAACAGAAGATCAGCAGCAGTAGATCAGATTGCACGAAAGATAGTTTGCTCACGGTGGGCAGGTGCTTCCCTGCAAGGTAGAGCCAAAGGGCAATGTTTGTTCAGCAGGAACGGAGAACGGATGGCCCTCCAGATGTTATTAAAGTACAGCTCCCATCATCCCTGGCCATTGAGCCGTGTTAGCTGATGGGGGTTGGAGTCCCGCAACATCTGGAGGGCCCCGGATTTCCCATCTCTGTTCTAGAAGCATGCTCTCAGTATGTATGGGGCTAATGTGTTTAACAGGTCTTTAAACGCTCCCTTGTTGCCCTACATCGAGGGTTTCCAAACTGTGATCCATGGACTTCACTCGAGTGGTCCTCAGCATGTTGGTATTGAATATTCATATTGGTTGTATTTGTATTGTCTCTTTCGTCGCCTGTGTTATATTTAATTGCATTGCAATGTGAATTCTGTGGATTGCAAGTCGTAAGGCAGTGACGTGCAATATAAGAAATCAAAGAAGCAGGTAAAACGAAATTGGAAATCAGACAGCAATCTAGTACCGCACATTACAATTGCTACAGCAGGCGGAAAAAATTGTGAAATGGTCAGCCAGGACCCTCGGCCGTCTTCAAGTGGTTCTTGGGGGTGGGGAGAAAAGGTTGGGAACCGCTGCCCTAGAACATTGGCCGTGGTCTGGTGGCTCAGGGCTACACAGAGTAAATAAGAGGAGAGAGGAAATTGCTGTTGAGGGTTAAAACTTGGTCCTGAGCTAGTTTAACGGGGAGAAGAAACAGGTAGCTGTCTTCAATTGTTTGAAGGACTGTCGTGTAGATGATGGAGCAGATTTGTGTTCTGTTCTTCCAGATCCGAATGCCAGGAAAGGAGATTTAGACTAAACGTTAGGAAGAACCACGGGAGGCTGGTTCATTAGGGTGAATAGAGCAACTTCTGCAAGCCCCCACCTGCCTGCTTTCTTCCTTGCAAGCGCCCAGTCAGGGTGGCGCTGACTGCCAGCTTCCTAATCCTTTGTGAGTTTCCCTTGTAGAACCCGAGGAGGATGGGGACAAAACTAGAATGAGTTGGCTCCATGCGTCCTTGGCTATGGCTCTTTTTTTAAAAAAAATATTGCTATAGAATTATGCTTATAAGTAAGGTTTTTTTTCTACCACATGATGCTTGGCCCAGATGGTGCATTATTCATGGGAAGCAATTGTCTTCTTGCGATCCTTGCCTTTGAGTGGTTTCCATTGGTTGCAGGTAACTGTGTAAGTGCTTCTCCGTGGGAGGTCATGGGAGTTGTAGTCCACAGAATCCGAGGGCACCCGTCAGCTATCGCTGCATGACATTGTATTGGATAGTGTGAGGAGTACAGAGGGGAAACCCATTTAAATTCCTTGTCCAGTGCATTGAGTGCGTACTGCCTTCAAGTCGATTCTGACTTATGGCGACCCTATGACTAGGGTTTTCATGAGGCTGAGAGGGAGTGACTGGCCCAAGGTCACCCAGGGAGCTTCATGGCTATGTGGGGATTCGAACCCTGGTCTCCCAGGTCGTAGCGGTTGCCGGCCCCCCTCATCTCCTTGAAGGGAGGGTGCGTTGGAAGCACAATAAGCGTTTTGGAGACCAAGGGTGGCTGGCTGTGTTATGCCTGAATTTGCTACAAAGCGACGGAACGTTTTAGGTGATCCTCTGTTGATGTTGTGGTGGACGAAACACCTTTCTGATGGGCAGTTGCTGTCTTCCAAAAGATGATGGCATGAGTTGATGCAAAGGCTGAATGGAGCATTGTTGAAGCAGGCGGACGGGCCACAAAGGGCTTCTTGTGGGCAAAGAAGTCTGTGCCTGCCTAACCTTAACTCCCGACACGTGGAGATGAAATAACAGGAAGGACGATGCCTTTTCTTCCCAACCCTCCCCGCTTCCCACACTCTGTTTCAAATAATTTGTCTTGTAGTTACGTGTTCGTGGAGGTAAGCAGCTTGCCCGGGGAAGAGTTGCATGTCACCGAGATACCCTTTTGGTGGACGTGGATGGGTGGATTCCCTGCCTTGTGGACAGGCTGGTGCAGATCCACTGTTGGTCCTACTCAGAGTAGACTCATTGAAACGAATGAACGAGATTAATTTCGATCTCTTCGTTTCAATGGGCCTACTCTGGGTAGAATTTAAAAACACAAGAAGAGTCCTGCTGGATCAGGCCAATGGCTCATCTAGTCCAACATCCCGTTCTCACAGTGGCCGACCAGATGCTCCAAAGGGAAGCCCACAAACAGGGCTTGAGCGCAAAAGCACCCTCCCCTCCAGCGGCTCTCAACAACTGGGGTTCAGAACATCCTGCCTCCAGCAGAGGAGGTAGGGCACAGCCGTCATGACTGAGAGACTTTTCCTCCACGAGTTTGTCTAATGCTCTTTTAACTTACCTGGATCCAACCTGATGCATTTATAGCAAGCTTTGGAACACAGGAAGTTGCCTTTATACCGTGTCAGGCCCTTGGCGCACCTCGTTCAGTATTGTCTGCACTGACCGGCAGCAGCTCTCCAGGGTCCCAGGCTGGAGTCTCTCCCAGCCCTACCCAGAGATACTGTGGATTGAACCTGGGGCGTTCCTCTGCCTGCAAAGCAGATGCTGCAACCCCTGAGCTACACCTCAGTCTTCAGTTGTTTCTGGACAGTGCAGATAGCGGGCGCCTGTTGCATCTCGACAGGATTCTGCTCCACAGAGCAGGGGGCAGCGACTCTGAGAAGCTCCTGCTTTGACGTTCTGCTTAACAACTTCTTGTTGTGTCTTGTCTCTTTCAGTGTTAGGACCCCGTAAGTGACTGATCTATGAAATGGCAGAGAATGGAACAGACTGTGACCAGAGGCGCATCGGAATGAGCAAAGAGCAACACAATGGAAGCTTCACGGGTAAGGCCCATGGGCGAGCGTCCTTCCTGCAAAAGCTGTCTCCCCAATTCTGGACACTGTTTCCCTACAACGTGGGTGTGGAACCTCATGTTTGGCAGCCCTCCAGCCTTCTCTGTCTGGCCCTTGGATCTCTCCTCAAGCCATCCCTCTCATTGGCCCTGATCTGCACCCTCCTCAAGTGATTATTTATTTATTTCCCGCCCTTCCTCCCAGCAGGAGCCCAGGGTAGCAGCTGGAATGCGTCCTTGAACTGTGATGGTTCCTCTTGCTTGGATGGAAGCCTGGAGAGGTGTGTGTGTGTTGGGGGGGATGTAGTGTTTGTGTGTGTGGCTGTGTGTGTGTGTGTATAGATATTGCAGCAGAGTGTAGAAATCACTGGTCTGTTAAGGTTGGTAGTTGAAAGAATAAAGAAACTTAAGGTTTATTACTACAAAGAGGTAAAGTCATGCATGCTGAAGCAGCCATGCGGCTGGCACTCAGGGAGCCATGACTGACTGAGAACAAAGACAGGAAGGGAAGGGAGGAAGGGGAGGAGCAAAGCCTGCAGAAACAACAGACACTTTAGAGGAGGAATCAGCAGAGAGAAGAATAAGATTGCCTTTCTGCCTATCATCCTCCACTGGGTTCAGGTCATTTGTAACATGTGTTGGTGCTTTACTCCTATCATGAAGAAACAATAAATAAAATAGAGATATGAGTAGTATCATACAACACAAAATCCAACAGTGCATAAAACCAGCAAAAGATGGCAGAATCAACATAGCAGACTCATACTAGCACCAGAAATGTATATTTATTAATTCGAGCCTGTACCCCACTTTACAGATACAAGATAGTGCAAATGTTCCCAGAGCAGCTTAAAGATCAACAGATAACCCAAAATATTTCCTTCCCTCAGACTTACAATCTAAAAGACATGATGCAAAAGGAAAATGCAGGGGGAGAGAGAGAGTAAATTTCACAGATGGTAAACATCAGTAAATATTTGTGTTCACTTACAGGTATTTCTAATATTAAATCTTCTGGTTGAGAGGATCTAAACACTATGTTGAGATGGCTGAATTACTTCCATCTGATCACTTGTTTTATGTTTACTTATTATTTGTTTATTCAGGGATTGGTATCATGCCTTTCCTCTCCAAGACAGAGATGCCCAAGGCAAACATACAAGATTTGACATTGACAAAACAGATTTAGGGTATCTATGCCCCTTGAAGGCATCCTCCTGCAAAGGCAGAGCTTGGAGCCACGATCCAGCTGCCTGGTTTTCTCCACTGGCTTGCTAGAGCAGGGAAAGCCAACAGAGCGATTAGTTGATCCTTCCCAGTTCCGCTATCGCCAGCTGACTCAAGTTGGAATGGGAACGAGTGTTTGCAGTTTGACCTGGTTTGATGAGGGGAGTCCAGAAATAGACTTGGACTAAGTTACCCTTTGAAACATTCAAAATAAAACGTAGTCTCTGTCACAAGGGCAGGGTGTGTGTGTGTACACTGACTCCTGGCCTGTAAGAACCCAGCTGGCTATGGTCTGAAGGCACATGAAGCCACCACCTTGCTGTGGCTAAGCAGTTCTGGGTCTGGTCAGTGCCTGGATGGGAGGCCACCTGGTAACCACATAAATGCCGCCTTCTGTGATGAAAGAAAGGCGGGATATAAATGTAAGAAGTGATTAATAACATCACTGTATCCAGTGCTATAAAAGAACTGTATAATGTTTTGCCCTGTGATTGACGCTGAAGAGTTAGATGACAGGAAGCTGCCCTGTACAAAGTTAGAATGTCCATTCAGCTCGTGGGTATGGAACAGTTTCCAGCCAGCCAGCCATTTTGAGAGCTTTCCCCACCTGCCCCCTCAAGCCTTTATGTCAGGTTGTTTGGGCTGCCCACCTGTCAATCTCCTGATGTCACAATGACCCAAAGTAGTTTTCTCCCCCCTTTGGGGAGGGGTGCAGGTTGCTCTGAGCCTGCAGAGATAGGTCCTTTGCATTGCTGGCTTGGATTCATACCGGCGATTCAAAGGAATATTTGGGGGGCTTGCTGTAAGCACTGAACAGCTGATTGGCACTTATAGCAAGCCCTCTTTTGGCAGGGCCACCTGTACTACAGGGTTTCCCCATCGGGAACTCTGCAGCCCAGCCAATCACAGCGGCGTTTATTTATTTATTATTTAATTTATATCCCACTCTTCCTCCCAGCAGGAGCCCAGGGCGGCAAACAAAGCGCTAACAACACTTTAAAACATCATAAAAACAGATCTTAAAATACATTAAACCAAAACAACTTTAAAAACGTGTTGACAGCAAGCCCTGCTTGCCAAGGAACAAGTTGGAGCGAACGTCAAGGCTCCCCATTGTTCGTGGGCAGCTGCTTCTCTACCTGCCCCCCACCTGATGCCAGGTGCAGGGCAGGGGGACACCGTTTGCGGCAAGAGGCCTTGTGTGCCAAGTTGGGACCCACACTTGGCCTAAGTAGACTCACAAGCCCTACATTTGCCACCCCTGATTTAGCACAGTGACTGTCCTACTCTTAAGTGGTAGTGATTCTCTAGGATCTTAGGCAAAGAGAAGTCATGGCTACAGTCTGATCCTCTGTGGCTGATGGGAGTTGGGAGTCCAACCACATAAGGCCATAAAAAGCTTCCTTATACCAAGTGAGACCCCTGGTACGGTCTTGGAGCGAAGAGGGCAAAGAGGAGGAAACTGAATGGGACTTGTGGGAGGGAGCCAGTGACTGGCATTCAGAGGGCTGGAGACTGATGGCTTCAGTGCTGCTGACAGTGACAGCTCTGCCCCCCGTAGGTCCCATTACAACTGACGAGGCGCTGCCCCATCAGGAGGCTGCCTCTTCATCTTCCCTACTCCCCCTTCCTCTCTCACCCCACCGTGGTCGCTGCGCACCCCTCCTCCTGAGGATGGCCTTGCCAAAGTGGCTCAGTCGTCCTCACCTTGGACACATAGGCTACTGCAGCAGCAGGCTCAACGGGTTCCCCCTGAGGAGGAGTGCTCGTGCGCATGTGCACGCTCCTGACCGTGACGCTTTCCTCAAGCCGGTAGAAGGAGCCCATCCACTTAAGGGTTGCAGGAGGGCATGTCTAATTGCTGCAGCAATGTCTTAGTGCTGCCTAGCCATGCCTAGTTGTGCCCGGTAGCGATGCTGAATCCCGTGTAACCTGTACGGTGATTTACGAATCTCTCTGAACGGAAGTTTTCCATGAAACCTATTAAAGAAAAGCAGACCTTCACGTCCGCATCTGACTTCAACAGGTTTGGGCAGGACAGGTCCATCTAGCTCAATATCGCCTACACTGACTGGCAACGGCTCTCCAGGATTTCAGAGAGGGTTCCCTCTCAGGCCTGCCTGGAAATGAGGGGGATTGAACCCAGGAACTTCTGCATGCCAGGCGGACGCTCTACCACTCAGCTCAAGGTCTTTCACAGCTTCTTTCTCGCCAATCATGCAATAAAGTGCAAATCAAGCCACAAGTCTATTTTTAAAATGCATGTTTAAAAAGGGAAGAAACCTTCAGGAGAAGGCTGTGCCTACTTGGTGCCGCGTGCTATGAAGTCATGTAACACTTTCTGCCAAAAAAGAACTGAACCTGTTTTAATCATGTAAGCTGAACAAGAATGGTCTTATTTTGCATAATTTATTCTCCTGCCAATTCAGGGAAGGACTGCAGCTCAGGGGTAGAGGTTCAATCCCCGGGCCCTCCAGGTAGGGCTAGGAGCGAACCCTGTCTGAAATCCTGGAGAGCCACTGCCAGTCAGTGTAGACAATACTGAGCTGTTTCTATGTTCCAATGCCAGTGGTGGAGTAAAGGAGGGGATAAGAAGCTGTACAAGGCACTTGGCCTTACCCGAAGATGATGATTTATTAAATTGATATCTCACCTTTCCTTGCTGTAGGAGTCCTGGGCAGCAAACTAAAACACTCTAATCATAAAAACAGACATTAAAATATATTAAAACAAAACATCTTCAAAAACATCATTTTAAAAGAAATCTGAAAAAGCAGTTCCAACACAGATGCAGACTGGGATAAGGTTTCTACTTAAAAGGCTTGTTGAAAGAGGAAGGTCTTCAGTAGGGGCCAAAAAGATAGACACTGCCTGTCAAATATTTAAGGGGAGGGAATTCCAAAGGGCAGGTGCCACTACCGTAAAGGTCCGCTTCCTATGTTGTGCGGAATGGACCTCCTGATAAGATGGTGTCTGCAGGAAGCCCTCACCTGCACAGCCTAGTGATTGACTTGGGTGCATAAGGGGTAAGACCATCTTTCAGGTATCCTGGTCCCAACCTGTAGGGGGCTTTGTACACAAAACCAGAACCTTGAACTTGGCCCAGTAGCTAGTGGGCAGCCAGTGCAATTCTTTCAGCAGCGGGGTGACATGTTGGCGATACCCTGCCCCAGTGGACAGTCTCGCCACCACATTTTGCACCAGCTGCAGCTTCCGGACCAAACTCAAGGGCAGCCCCACATACAGCGCATTACAGTAATCCAGCCTGGAGGTTACCAGTGCATAGACAACAGTGGTCAGGCTATCCCGGTCCAGAAATGGCCGCAGCTGTCTTACCATCCAAAGCTGGTAAAAGGCCCTCCGAGCTACTGATGTCACCTGGGTCTCTAGCAACAAAGATGGATCCAGGAGCACCTCCAGACTACAGACCTGCTCTTTCAGAGGGAGTATGACCCCATCCAAAGGAGGCAACTGACCAATTATCCGAACTCTGGAACCACCAGCTCCCAGGGCCTCCATTTTGCTAGGATTCAGACTCAGTTTATTGGCCCTCCTCCAGCCCACCACCGAGTCCAGGCACTGGTCCAGGGCTTGCACGGCCTTTCCTTGCAGATCTCATTCCCCCACCCCTCTGGCAATTTTTTTCCACAGGCACAAGGCCACTCACTTTCAAACCTTTCTTTTCACCCTTAATGACTAGAAACCTGGGTGCTTGCTATTTTTTCTTTAGAAATTCAGATTCTTTTGGATGTTAAGTTCAGTGCAAGGTGCAGAATCCAGGGGTGGGAGTGGGATACATCTCTGAATGTAATAAAATAACGCCGTCTTTTGTGGTGGTTTTATTTCCCCTGCTGGCGTCCAATCATCGATTTTCATTTCCCTATATGAAAATATTTAGGGAGAAGCTCCCAACACTGACTTTGCTGCAGCTTACCTGGGCGAGGTTGGGATGGGGAGGGGCAGTAATAAGTTTGGGGCTGCCAAGATGTGCTGGTGGACCAGACAGGTGCTCCTAGTGCATTCACACGATCCCAACCTGTCCAGGTAAGCAGCAGCGATGCTGGCGGTGGGAGGGCGCCTGCGGCTCTGCCCCATCGCACCAGCCGATGCTGTTAATGCTGAACATGGCTTTGCATGTCTGGCTTCTTAAAACAGCAGTTGTCATTGGCGTTGAATTCTCATTGGGACCGTGGCAGAAGCGGAAAGGTTGCTGCCCTTGAGGCTTTTTACTTGAGAGTAAAGGCGGCATGATAGAACCATACAAAACAATGCGTGGCAAGGAGAAAGCAGATAGAGGAAAGCATTACCTCCCTCTCCTAGCGGGACAACTTGTGGGTGTCCAATGAAAGTGAATGTTAGAAAGTTCAGGACAGACGAAAGAAAGGATTTTTTCACGCAGTGTGCGGTTAAACTGTGGAATTTGCTCCCGCAAGAGGCGGTGATGACCACCAGCTTGGATGGCTTTAAAGAAGATGAGACAAATACGTGGAGGATAAGACTATCAGTGGCTGCTAGCCACAATGGCTATGCTCTGTCTCCACAGACGGAGGCGTTATGCTTCTGACTAGAAACCACAGGAGGGGAGAGTTGCTCTTGCACTCGGGTCCTGCTTGTGGGCTTCCCATTGGGGCATCTGATTGGCCACTGTGAGAACAGGATGCTGGACTAGATGGGCCCCTTTTGGCCTGACTCAGCAGGCTCTTTTTACGCTCTTATTTCAGCCACGCAAATATCAGATGTTTCTAGACCACCACCCCCGTCTCTCCGTTCTCCCATCAGGCAAGCAAGAGGCGTTCTCCTAGTTCAGAGATGCAGTCAAAGGGTGGGTGAACCAGGGCTGGTGAGAGGGGTGGCCTGGGGAAAGTCTCAGAGGCCAGATAGAAGGATCTGGGGGGCTGCCTTTGACTCCAGACAGGAGGTTCTCTCCCCCCCCAGTCTCCTTTTCACAGTTTGGAACGAGCAACCAACTGGGGAAGGATCTGATGGGGTGACGAATCTTTGGCCCCTAAAGGCCGTAGATGGCTTCAGAAGGAAAACCTCTCTTCCAAGAGGAGTACAGAGCAGTGATTTCACTCGGAGGGAGGAGGTTTCCATGGGTCAAGTGAACGCCGCTGTGTCCCTTAACTCTTCTCTCCTAATTCTCCCATTTTCCTCCCCTCCCTGTTTGCAGAACCCTCTTCGCTGAGCAAACAGAAGCAGAAAGAAAGAGAAGAGCGGCAGAATATTGTCCTCTGGAGGAAGCCACTCATTACCTTGCAGTATTTTTTCCTGGAAACCTTAATAAACTTGAAAGAATGGACCATAAAGTAAAGATTGCTTCTCCTCTTCACCTCTTGAGATCGTTTTCCCCTCTTCCAGGGTGCCCAAAGCTGGGGATGGGTGCATCAGCCAGCCGCCACCTCCTCCCTGTCCCCTTCCCTTCCTGTCATAGTCCACTTTTAACGTGTCTTGATGTAGGCCCCAAGAGTTGGGAGATCCTCTCCCATAACCCAAGGACTCGGGGCACCTATTGAAATGGGTGGGTTCTGAAACACACACACACCCCCGGGAGGTGCTTCTTCTTAAGGTGCATAATTGGATCTGCCAAAAGATGCTTTAATGGCTTTGAAAAGGGATTTAAATTCACAGAAGAGGAAGGGTAATTTATCAATGGCAACTTGTCAAGAAGACCCAGAGCCTGGCTTATACGTGCTCAGGTGTTTTGCCCATCTAGCCTGGTATTGGCTACACCGACAGGCAGCAGCTCTCCAGGGTCTGAGGCAGAGAGAGAGTTGTTTCCCATCACCTGCTACCTGATCGGGGTTTTTTAAAAAATGGAGATGCCTGAGATTTGAACCCAGAACCTTCTGCATGCAAAGCAGGTGCTCTATTGCTAAGCTGTGGGCCCTCCCCGTGAAGGCAATAACTCCTCCCATCATGCTGCTGAATACTAGTTGGTAGGGAGCAATGACAAGAGAAGGCTGAAAGAGCCCCACGCCTGAAACCCTGGAGAGCCGCTGCCAGCCTGTGTAGACACTACTGAGCTAGATGGACCACAGGTGTGACTTGGTATAAGGCAGCTTCCTCTGTTTTTAAAAAACACTCTTTAAGGGTGTTCCTTAAGGGGTTGTTGGAAAGTGGGAGCTGGCGTGCACAGTTCAGCTGGGTAGGAGGTCAGATTTTTGTCAATGCAGCATTTACAACTAAAGTGGTAAAGTTCAAGATTGTATGTGGAATTTGTGCTTGGGAGTAGCTGAGAGGACTTTGCTTCTTCAGCTACCTGCCCCTCACTGCAGTGAACAATAACTGACCTCCTCTTCCAAACAGTTGCTTGTACAGTTTGGACTGAACAGGGCTTGGGAAAGTTGTGTTTTATATGCTGGCTGGCAGATCCAGGAAAAGACACAAGGTTCTTCAAATTGTCCCCCTCAGTATCTCAAATCGGCATCTGTATTGAAGTTTTGCTATTAACGCCCGCTGATCTGTACTTGGTTTTTAAAGGCATGATGATCAATCAACATAAACGGATGGGTTGTGATGTAGCAATAAGCTATGGTTTATTGTTACATGAGCGAGCCGCCTCCTCCTGCTCTGGCATGAGTGTGAGGAGATTAGCAGCTTTCCATTCTGCTTTTAGATAAATGCAGTTTGGCAGTATGTCTGAATCTGGACAAACTGTGAACAAGCAAGCTTCAAGCCGTACTTTATGAAAGTGGCTTGTTTCAGTAAACCAAAGTTAAGATCGGTCACAGTTTAGGGTGTGGGTAGAATGCTAAACTGTGGTTAATTGGCATCAGAAGCAAAAGCGTCTAATCTTGCAGTCATACTGGAGGAGAGGAGGGGAGCATGTGAGCCCTGGGGAATGTGTGTGACTCTAGGCTCATTTCTGCTGTGATAAACCATAGCTTATTGGGATGTCCAAACTGACTTACAAACTGTATTTAGCCTATGGCATTTTGCTACCGGAAGAGGGGGTAGTTAGCCACTTGGTTACATGACTACTTCTTGTTATTTTAAAAAGAGAATTAAACAAATTCATGGAAGGCTGGGTTGGGCAGCCTGTGGCCCTCCAGGTGGTGTTGGGCCAAGGGTGGCTGGTGCCCATGGAACCAGTGGGGCGGAAGGCAGGGAGCCTAACAGTAGTAGAGCCAGAGCCAATTATTCTAGTTTTGAGTTCTATAAGGGCAACACTGAGACTAAAGAGGAGAAGGCTGACAGCCAGTGCCATGCCCTGGGCTGGTTGTAAGAGGATGCAGGCAGGTAAGGGCTGGCTGAGGGCACACCAAGGAGAGTGGGGCAGCGCTCCATTCGCCCTACGGGACCAGCCTCCTCTGTGTAGGTTTATATTTCCCACCGTTCCTGACCATTGGCTACGCTGGCTGGGACTGATGGGAATTGGAGCCCCATGGGGAAAGGCCGTAGCTCAGTGGTAGAGCATCTGCTTTGCAGGCAGAAGGTCTCAGGTTCAGTCCCCTGCATCTCCAGTTAGGGATTGTGAGAGAACTTTTGGCCTGAAACCCTGGTGAGCCCCAGCCAGCCAGTCAGTCAGTGTAGACCAGCGTTCTTCAACCTTGGGTCCCCGGATGTTGTTGGACTACAACTCCCATCATCCCCAGCCAGCTTAGCCACTGGTCGAGGGGCCATGGGAGCTGTAGTCCAACAACATCTGGGCACCCAAGGTTGAAGAGCACTGGTGTGAACAAACAATGCTAAGATGGATCAGTGATACAAGTTGGTATAAGGCAGCTTTCTGTGTTCCGATTGAGGGGTGGGGAGGCGCTAGTCCTCAGTGTGGTCCCTCTCCACATTGCTGAGTCTAACAGCAAGTTTTATTTTTTCCCCTCCCAAGATTGTGGCATCGTCGAAGGATCGTGGTGTCACTCTTACTGCTGCTTGCAGTTCTCACGTCTGCGTATTATATCGAGGGAGCACATCAACAGGTAACATTGCATATCAAATACGGCAAAATGTCCAGAGTGCTGTCATGTATTCTTTCAGGATGCAAGCAGGTTTTTTACAAAAAACACACATTAAAGTTGGACCATGGGCATCATTAGGAGAGAATGGTTTTGCTTCTTTAAATGCGGGATTTCCTTTCTTGAAATAAGGGTTGTAGAATTTCATCTAAGTGCTGCCTCCTAGTGGCAATAAATGGTAATGCCCTAATTTTATTAATAGGTAGGGATTGCTTTTCCATCCGATCCGTTGTTTGTTTTTCTTTTTCATTATTGATAATTACTGTGATTAATTGCCTAATTTGGAAATCCTCATAGTACCGTGGAATATATGAGATGCCTAGGCTGCCTTCTTTGCTTTTGCAATACATAGCTTTCATTTCCCAGCACCCTTTTGGAGGTCCACCTCTTTCTCCGTTGGGCTTGGCCTTTTGCCTCTTCGTCCATTCAGATAACTGACTTTCCTGGAACAAATACTGCTGATCAACTCCTTAGGCCAGGGACTGTGGGACCTGTCGCCTTCCAGATGTTGCTGGCCTGCAGCTCCCATCATCCAGCCTTTGCTGGCTGAAGCATATGTTTTTCAGACTCCAACAACATCTGGAGGGCCACAAGTCCCTCCCTCCTGCAGTAGTGCATTCTCTATGCTCGGGCCTAGGATTCAAATCCTGAACCTGCCCCAAATTGTAAAACATCACACGCTGCAAGTTTTTGGGCTAAGTTCAAGGTGCTGGTTTTGGTGTACAAAGCCCTATGCCGCTTGGGACCAGGATACCTGAAAGACAGTCTTGGCTCTTATATAAAGGTAAAGGTGTCCCCGCACTTATAGTGCGAGTCGTTTCCGACTCTTAGGGTGACATCTTGTGACGTTTACAAGGCAGACTGTATATATGGGGTGGGATTGCCAGTTCCTTCCCTGGCCTTTC
Organism: Rhineura floridana; assembly: GCF_030035675.1. Taxonomy (NCBI): domain Eukaryota; kingdom Metazoa; phylum Chordata; class Lepidosauria; order Squamata; family Rhineuridae; genus Rhineura; species Rhineura floridana. Next base: position 16,213,030 of record NC_084500.1, on the reverse strand, counting down.
TTTACCCCCCAGCATATGCCGGGTACTCGTTTTACCGACCACGGGTGGATGGAAGGTTGAGTAGACCTTGACCCCTTTTACCAGAGATTCGACTTCCTCCTTCCGTTGGAATCGAACTCCGGCCGTGAGCAGAGCTTCGGCTGTGTTACCGCCGCTTACCACTCTGCGCCATGGAGGATCTTATATACCCAGTCAATTACTGTGCTGTACAGGCAAGGGCCTCCTGCAGATAGCATCTTATCAGGAGGTTCATTCTGCACAACATAGGAAGCGGACCTTTAGTGTGGCGGCACCTACCCTGTGGAACTCCCTCCCCTTAAATATTAGGCAGGTGCCATCTCTGCTATCTTTTCAACACCTATTGAAGACCTTCTTCTTTCAACAAGCCTTTTAAGTAGTCTGCATCTGTGTTGGAATAGTTTTTTAGGATTTTTTTAAAGATGTTTTGTTTTTAAGATGTTTTCTAGAAGCTTTTAGTGTTTTATTGTCTGTTTGCTGTCCTGGGTTCCTTTTGGGAGGAAGGGCGTGATATCGATTTAATAAATAAATAAATAGGCGAGTGTCTCGTGATAAAAGCCCCCTGTTTATGAAAGGGAGGACTGCCTGGCACCAACCATGGTATCGTTTTGGTGCCAGGCAAAGACTTTTTTGTTTGGTTTTCCAAGGTATTCAGGCAGCACCAGTGATGCTGAAGCTGTTTTTTAATACTTTTTTGAAATAGTACATTTTCACTCTTTAGTGGGATGTGATGTACAGATTTAATAAGCTTTAACCCCCTATTGTGAAAGTGTAATTTCTTTTCTCCGCCCCCTTTTTTTCCCAGTATGTCCAACGTATGGAGAAGAAGCTCTTGTGGTGTGCCTACTGGGTAGGCTTAGGCATTCTGTCCTCAGTTGGACTTGGAACAGGTCTTCACACCTTTCTGCTCTACTTGGTAAGCAAAAGTGTGTGAGTGCGTGTGTGAGAGCAGGGCTGTGGAGTCGGAGTCGGAAGCAATTTTGGGTGGAGTCGGAGTTGGTAGAAATGTACCAACTCTGGCTTCAAAATAAATTTTGATTGACTAATTTTTTTAAATATAAATTCAAAATGTCAAAGAAGCTTCCCGTGAAGTCAGCTGTAGTTGAGCATTTCACCAGAACTCCAGGTGGAAAACATTTTGTGTGTCAGTGTATGACACAGGACCCAGATGAATGCCAAGATCAGCGCATATTCAGGCAGCGATAAAAATGCTCCTATGAGAGCTTCCAATTTAAAAAGACATTTACAGCCCTTTCCAGGGCTGTGGAGTTGGAAGCAATTTTGGGTGGAGTCGGACAGTAGAAAAATAGAGGAGTCGGAGTCGAAGGTTTGGCGTACCGACTCCACAGGCCTGTGTGTGTGTGTGAGAGAGAGAGAGACTTTATAAGTAATGCTGAGATTGTGTGTGTATTCCGTGTCTTTTGTTTTGATGTTAGAATTCTGTGCTAATCTAAATTGGCAGGACGCAGATTATCACAAGCACATGCTTCCTGTGCTCAGAAAAGTTTGCACTGGCTGCCCGCACATTCCCGGGCCAAGTTCAAGGTTCTTCTATTAATTTACAAGGCTTTCAACAGCTTGAGTCCAGGATGCCTTAGACTGCCTGACTCACTATATCACTGACCAGTTGCCGTGGCCTTTGGGGGCGTCTGTGGTCCCCCAAGGCTCAGAGGCACGGCTGGCATCTACCAGGAGCCGTGCGTGTTCAGTATTGTGGGCCTGGCTCTGTGGAACTCTCTCCTAGCTGAGATTGGACAGGCCTGTTAAACCCCAGGCGCTTGATGAAGAACTTTCAGTTCCAGCAAGCATTTTGCATAAGTTGTATTATGCCTGTTTTTTATTTTTGCCTGTGGTTTTTTTTGTTTTGAATACCAAGTTATTTGACAGATTGTTTGCTTTGAGTGGCAGCAGCTCTCCAGGCACACACAGCATGTCGTCTTCACCAGGGCTTCTCAAACTGTGGTCCGTGGACCACCAGTGGTCTGTGAGCTTCATTCAGGTGGTCTGTGGCATGTCTGTGGATTTGTGATTGCAGCTGGCAGATGGACATCCATCACATGAAATATTCATATTGGTTTTTAATTGTACTTTTTAATGCTTCCATTATTTCTTGTAGTTTATTTTGTGGTGCATTATTTTGATTCTGTGGAATTACAATTGCTAGCGCAGGCATAAAAATAATTAAGTGGTCTGCTAAGACCCTTAGCAATTTTCATGTGTTTTTTGTGTGTGAGATTTGGGAATCACTGGTCTTTCTCAAGCTACTGAATTGTTATTCCCTATTAAACTTGCTAGATTCAACAGGAGCCCAATAAATTGTTTTATGAGCCACTAGCTGTCAATCCCGACTCTAAAGGTCCACAACATCTTTAATTTCTGTCAGAGAGCTGGTTTCTTGCCTCTTTCTATGCAGGGATGTCTGCAAAACTATTTTTCCCCCAGTTTGGAATTATATATCTGGTTTCTTTTTTAGCAAAGTCTCTTATCTGCTTCCAGGAGCCAGTCTGCATCTGTACTGTAATTGTTTTTAAGATGGTTTGAATTTTTTTTTAGCTTTTAAAAATGTTTTAAAGGTATTTTGTGTTGAAGATGTTTTCAAAGATATTTTTCGTGTTTTATGGCTTGTTTGCCATCTTGGGCTCCTTCTGGGAGGAAGGGCGGAATATAAATGTAATAAATAAATAAAGCAAAATAATAGATTATCGAAAATAAGTGAGGTGATAACTGTCTTCAGCCTTCTGTTGATGCAGCAGTCTGCCAGCTTCAGAGTTCACATAGCACTCCTCTCATAGGCAAAGAATGTTGAAAATTAAAGAATTCTGTGTTGGATAAAAACAGATTGACTGTTCTGCAGTGGATGTTGGTTCAGTAGAACTCTGCCTAGTAACTGTTTTCATGACTTTTAACTCTGTACAATTAAAAGTATACTGCCAAAATCCATTGCTTATTGTCTCTGTGAAAACACCAGGACTTGAAGGAGTCATCCTTTTGGGGGGGGGGGGAGTACCCAAGATGAGGCTGCAGAGCTAACAAAACTTGTGTTGTTTAAAACAAACACTAGATGGTGCCATTGTTCTGATCAGTGGTGACAAAAAGCGCCTCTTCTTCCTAGTTTTGCTTTTGATTTGCATCTGGTGTCAGACTCCGCAAGTGAGATGTAGAACTATATTGTGCCAGAAATGGGCCACGCAGCCTTGAGCGTTCCTTGTTTAGGAAGGCAGGACTTGGATTCGGCAGGAAAATTGATGCTCGGATGTCCATGTAGAAACGTTAGCTGTCTCATCTGGAGGGTTATTCCCCGATGCGTGAGGGGGTGCGTGTCTCCCTTTGCACTTAGCGGTGTTGGAAGTGCACTCTGCACATGCTTAGGAGTGCGATTTAGTATTGTCTGCACCACGGTTCTTCAGCTTTGAGTCTCCAGACGTTGTTGGGCTACAACTCTTGTGGTCCCTTGACCAGTGGCTAAGCTGGCTTTGAGGGCGACGGGAGGTGTGGATGCTGAAGTGGTTGACACTGACCGACAGTGGCTCTCCAGGGTCCCAGGCAGCGAGAGGGTCTTTCCCAGCCTTACCTAGAAATGCGAGGAATTGAACCTAGGGCCTTTTGGATGCAAAGCGTCTTCTCTACCAATGAGCTACGGTCCTTCCCCCGGAATTGAATTAAGTCTGGAGGCTACAGGGCAAGCGGTATTCCTGTGGTTGGTGGTCAGAAACGTGAAAGTGGTTGCTGCAAGATTTTTCCCTGTTTGTTTTCGGTGAAGTGAGAAGACTGCTAAATTGCCAGGATAATTATCTATTTTAAGTTTTGCTTCCAGTTGTATCCCATCTTTCCTCTAAAGAGTTCAGAGCCTTAATTTCATAGCCTTACGGCAACCCTGTTGGATTAGTTGGGCTGAACAGTAGCAGTGTGCCACACTGTGATCCGAAAGTACATCTGATACTGGACTCCTGGGCCCAGCTGGAGGGTTCTTGGTTCCTCTCCAGGGCAGTGGAGCGACAGCATGACCTGGGTTCGAATCTTGCCTCCGCTGTGGATTGATTAGGTGGCCTTTGACAAGCCACAATTAGGAAGACAGAATATAGGAAAGTGTGGTCAAAAAAAAAATTGCAAACACTCCAGCTGGACACTGGGTGCTTCTTTGTAAAATTGTATAAAATGGGCTCCTTTTGGATCATGGTCTTGGTTTGGAACATCTGGGGGCTGGGGAGCCCTCCTTTTTTGCCAAGTCTGGACAAGTTTATTTAATTATTTAATTATTTTATTTGTATCCCGCCCTTCCTCCCAGCAGGAGCCCAGGGCGGCAAACAAAAGCACTAAAAACACCTTAAAACATGATAAAAACAGACTTTAAAATACATTAAAACAAAACAACTTGAAAACATTTTTTTAAAAAGCTTTGAAGACATCTTTAAAAAAAGGTTAAAAAACGTTTTGTTTTGTTTTTAAAGTTTACAAACATATTAAAAAGCAATTCCAACACAGAAGCAGACTGGGATAAGTTCCAGCCTATTGAAAGCCCTTCAAAAACCGCTTTTCAGAGAGCTTGCCTTTTAAGATGTCTGTGTGCAACTAGATGTGCACAGACAACGTCGGTCTTCAGATCATGTTGGAAATCCCCACCTCATTGCACACCTGAGTCAAACCTTCCTTTGGCCACGTTCATGACGTCTGTGCCCCCATCGAGGGTAGCAAGAGGACACTCTCTCCTTGACTGACAGCCGTCAACTCCGCCGCTTGGCCACAAAGTTCCCCTGACTCACCCAGAAGCCATTCACGAGAGATTCCGCTAGCACTGCAGCCATTTAAAATCTGGTTGAATCAAGCTGTGGGTTTACTACTTTTCCTAGAGTTCCGGCGTGTTCGTTTTTATTATTTGCTTGCGGTACGCAGCGGGGCTGGTGGAGGGGGTTTTCTTCCAGAGAGGATGCTAATTCGTGACTGATATGACCCCAAGGCCCGTTTGTAGTCCCCAGGTGATTCCCATGCCACCGAAGCTGGAGTGATCAGGAGAGAGGGGCGTGGTCATGCAAAAAGAAGAGGGTGGGAAAGCGATTGGTACTGACTGGAACAGACACATGCGTAGTCCGCCACAGAACATTCTGGAAGCAGTGCCACGGTGAAAGTAGAGTTACTACGGTCTCATTTTTAGAAATCCTGGCCCTTCAAAGCTAAGTGCCAGAGTGACTTTCCCTGAGTGAAACTAAGATTGTGTGATTTTTTTTAAAAAAAAAAAAACTGATTAAAGAGATACACAAAAATGTGTCTGAAGAAAGTTGCCGATTTGGTTGCCGCTTTGTTTCTGGGCTCAATTTAAGGTGTTTGGGCTAGAGTTTAAAGCCCTAAATGACTTAGCCCCCCCAAATATCTGAAAGACGCCTCCCTCCCTACAGACTCTCTTGGGTGCTAAGATCAGCAGAGGGGTGCCTTCCTGGTTGTTCTGCCACCCTCAGAAGTTCAGGGGTGATGGTGGTGGCCCGGGACAAGTCATTCTCTGTGCCAGGTATTCCCTCCCCACAGAGGTGCACCCGGCATCTTCACTGTACAGTCTTTGGTGAATGCTAAAGACGCACCTCTTTACCCTTCCACACCTGAGATGTATGTTTTCAGCAGCCACCCGATACACTGTGATTGTAATTTGTTTTAATTTGAATATTAAATGGTTGTAACCGCCCCTGTGACCTGCTTGTGAAGCACAGGTAATAAATTGATGATGCCGATGGCTATAATTAAGTGCCTTTCTCCACTTGGCGTTAGGATGAGATGCCCCTCTCACAGGGAAGGGCTGTTGTAGCTCAGGAGCAGAATATCTACTTTGTGTACAGAAGGTCTCCAGTTCAATCCTGGCATCTCCTGGTAGGACGTTGAAGGACTCCTATCTGAAACCTTGGAGAACTGGCACCAGATAGTGTCGACAGTACTGAGCTAGATGAACCAGTGCTTTGGTTTGGCATAAAGTGGCTGCTAGGTTCCTGTTTCAACCTTTTATTCAGAACCATGAGGACTAGAATCTTTACTTCCAGGGGAAGGACCACAGCTCTATGGTAGACACCTACTTTGCCCGCTGGAGGTCAGAGGTTGAATCCATCGCCTCTCCAGGAAGGGCTTGCCTGAAATCCAAGGGCCAAGGCCACTTGCCTGTTTCATGCTGTTGTATCTGTTCACTCTTTGGGGGGTTTGTGCTGATCGAGTTGCACAACTGTTTGTAGGCTGTTTCCTCTTTCTTAGGAACTAGGCTTTGCTTTTCTAACACTTTGGAAGAGAAGCTGGGAGGAATGACAGAGCAGAATGAAAGGCACAGTGACCTTGGAAGGTTAAGGCGGGGAACACAATTCTTGTGAAATGATATGCTTCTATTACTGGGAGTGTCCCATTGCACCTTAAGCAAAACAGATGCAATCCCTATAATTGATTTTTAACAGATACGTGTTGCACCCAGGCATTTTAGCATGTCTTTTAAATTGTTTTTATATTGTTTTAAATTTTTAAATTGTGTTTTAAATTGTTTTTAAAATATGTGTTTTAAGTTGTATATTTGTTTTAATGTTTTTGATTGCTGTAAACCGCCCAGAGAGCTTCAGCTATGGGGCGGTATACACATGCAATCAATCAATCAATCAACCAATCAATCAGTCAATCAATCAAAATCAATCAATAAAATAGAAAAACATTGACAATAAGGATGTGCCTTCACTGTGTTCTTTTTGGTGCCCACTTCAAACTTTTTTGTTTAGGCAAGCCTATCCAGACATATAGATGCTGTTGTGTTTTAATTTTTTTTTATTCTGTTGCTGTTTTAATTGCTTTAAAAATGTTTTTAATTACTTTTTAAAAACTGCTTTATCAATAATTTTAATGTCTTTTGTAAACTGCTTACAGGGTTTTTTTTACAATCGAGCGGTATTTAAATTTAAAAAATAAATAAATGAAATAAATAAAAAGTAAAAGCTAAAAGCCGGGATTTAAAAAAGGGTAGGGGAGACTTTTCACCCGAGATCTGCATTGGGGCACAGCATCTATGCTTTTCTCATGGGTGCTGTCTATAGCTCTTGAAACGTTCCTTCAGTTGATGAGGACAGGAGCAGAGCTAGAGAAACGTATCGAGATTTCATGCGAAATTCCCCAATTCTGTCAGCCGAGTCGAGAGGATTTGGTTCGAATCATTTTGCTGTGTGTGCTTCTCCAAATTCTTAGTAAGAGAACACTCGCTGTATTCTCGAGTGTGGATTCATCAGGCTGGATAAGTCCTGACATGGTCGAGTGAATAGCAATCCCGGGTCCTCCAATAAAGCGGTGAATGTTGGGAGATTCAAAAAGAGGCACTTTGTCACACAGTTCGTAGTTAAACTGTGGAGTTTGCTCCCACCAGAGGCAGTGATGGCCACCAACTTGGATGGCTTTAAAAGTGGATTAGGCAAATTGATGGAGGAGGTTGAAGGCTATCGATGGCTGCAAGCGGTAAGCCTCTGAATACCAGTTACAAGGAATCATGAGTGTTGCTCTCGGGTCCTGTTTGTGGGCTTCCCATTGGGGCATCTTGTTGGCCATGGTGAGAACAAGATGCTGGACCAGGTGGGCCCCCTTTGTCCTGATCCAGCGGCCAGGCTCTTCTGATGTTCCTAGGCCACCCCGTCGCTGGCTTTGTCTTTGCATGGAACAAGTTCCTGCTACCCTTATTGAGATTTAGGGACATGTCCTTCTCTGTGTGAGTGTCTGTCTTTCCTAAGCAAGTTCTTCAGTGGCTTATTCTAACTTCCCTGCCTGCTGCATTTCATTCTTCCCTTCGGACATCAATGTTGTGAAACGGGCTTGCGCTAAACTCTGGAGTCGTCGGTCGCCGGCGTTTTGAGCTGAGGTCAGATTATTGGTGAGGGGGCTGGAGAATGAACACCTTGGAGACGGAGAGCAGATCTGGAGCATGATTTAAAAGTCTTGAAACTTGAGGTTTTTCGGGTATGTGTGTGAGAGAGAGAATTGTTTTTGTGACTTCCATCTGTCTTGTGGGCTTCCTTCGTGATTTTTCAGTTGCTTCCTCTCTCTGGTTGTTCACAATGGACTGAGGCTTCCTGGAACGCTTGGCGCTGGCATGGAGTGCTAGAAAATCACTTCCGTCCCGTCTGTGATAATGACCTACTGCCCGCAAGTGGGGGGGGCTCTTGTTCCTGGAGGTGACAGCGGAGCTAAACTTTTGGCCTGTGCAAACTGCAGCAGTCCGGAGAGGCACATGCTTTTTTGCACTGAATTAAGCCACATTCTGCTCCAAAGAGAGAGATCTCTCTCTGCAGAAACACAATTCCTTTACAGGAAACAAATGCGTAGTTGCTATCTTTGCATAATAATTTATTCTGACTCTTTAAAAGTGATGAAAACGGACATAATTTTTGTTTGGCAAAGCAGTTCTCTTTCTGGTAGCCATGAGGAATGGTATGTTAATGATGATGATGATCATTATAAATATGAATATATAATAATTATATCATTATTGATATGATCACTGGGTTGGATCCAACTAATTTTTACTCCGAGTAGGCCCATTGAAATAATGGACCCAAGTTAGTGTTGGGTCTATTCTGACTAGCATTATCATTTATTTCGTTTATGAATCGTTTCCTATGAAGTGATTTCGCAATAAAACACGTATTCAAAACAATTGCCCGTATAAAAATGTTAAAAGAATTGCTTATATAAAAAGTCAAAACAATTTCAAATAAGTTGCTATTGTTGGTGGATATATTAATAATATTAATGAATGATATTTTATGATTAACATCCAACATAATTATAATGATAATATTAGTAATTATGATAACTGTTAATAACATTCTTATTTCAGTAGTGGCCTTTTCAATTATGGCTCCCCCATCTGTGGAATACTCCCATCAGTGAGGCCCGCTTGGTGCAAACTTTTATCTTTCGGCACCAGTCAATCCCTTCCTCTAGAGCAAGGATGATGAATCTTTGAGTCATCCAGATGTTTCTGAACTACAGCTCCCATCATCCCTGATCATTGGCCATGCTGGCTGAGGCTGATGGAACTTTGAAGTCCAAAAACACTTAAGAGGGCCACACTGGTTGCCCATCCTGGCTGGACAGAGTAATATGATCAATGGTCCCTGCCCAAAGGAGCTTACAGTCTAGAGGGAGACAATAGAGGGGAGGAAAGAGGAAATGATTAATAGGAGCAAACGTGCCTCTCACGCATTGTGGAATTCCCTCCTGACAGAGGTGCCTGGCACCTTTGTTGTACAGCTTTCATTCTTTGCTGAAGACACCCCTCTTTACCCTGGTCTTTGACACCTAATTTTGCACATATATAATTTACTTTTAGGATCCACCCTAGTCTCTTGACCTTAATTTGTCTTAAACTGATTTTTAATGTTGTATTTTCAAATTGCTGTAACCCACCCTGGGACCTTATGGTGAAGCATGGGTAAGAAACTGAATTCATAATAATTATAATATATCACACTGTCGAACTTACGGAATTCTCTGCCACGTGACCAGCAAGCCTTTTAAGTAGAGACCTTATCCCCATCTGCCTCTATGTTGGAATTACTTTTTAAAATGTTTTAAAATATGTTTTTAAGAAGCTTTATTTTTAAGATGTTTTTATCATTTTGTCCCTTGTTTGCCACCTGGGGCTCCTTCTGGGAGGAAGGGCAGGATAGAAATTTAATAAATAAAGATCAGATGATGGCCACCAGCTCAGTTGGCTTCAAAAGGGGCATGAGACCAAGGGCAGCCAACGTGGTGCCCTCTAGATGCTGTGGATTCCAACTCCCAGTAGCGTCAAGCAATTGGGAATTATGGGAGTTGTAGTTTAACAATGTCTGGAGGGCCACAAGTTCGCACCCCCACCTCTGGCCTTCCACAGATCTTCTAAGGCAGGTGTAGCCAATGTGGTGGGTCCACAGAATTGCGTTCCTTTGCGTCTTTTGTTTTATCACTTTCAGGGTACCCTAAAATGGTTCCCTTTCTGATTCACAGCCAATTTAATTCCATTTGTGAATCGCTTCCTAGAAAACATCTTGAAGTGATTTAACCATGAAAAACATCAACAGCTTTCTTTTTTTAAAAAAAGAAAAGGCATATAAAAAACAATTATAAAGAAAATATAAAATTATTTAGATTTTTTGGATTTGAAATTTTTAATACATATTTTTAAAAATCCAAGACAGATACAGACTAGGGTTTTTTTAAATCTCTGCTCAAAAGGCTTGTTGAAGAAAGGAAGGTCTGCATTCGTCACCCAAAAGACATTAGAGATGGTGCCTGTCTGATATGTAAGAGGAGGGAGTGCCAAAGGGCAAGTGCTGCCATGCTGATGGCTTCACTCCTGCATCACATGGAATGGCTCTCCTGATGAGATGGTATGTGGTAGAGGTTCCGTCTTGCAGAGTGCAGCAAATGATAGAGATGTAAAATTTCCGGAAATTTTGAAGCCATGGGGGAAAACTGGTTTTTTCCATTCTGTTTTTTTGTTCCAGAAAAAAATGGAAACTTTCAGAAAAATTGAAAAAATGCAATATAGCACTTTTTACAGATTGAAAGTCACTTTGTTACTTCAGGAACATAAAATGTAATCATGTACAAGTTGGTTTGGCATAAAATTATCACATTTGGTATATTAAAAGTACGATTTACTCAGTTATTACAAACTGAATTTACTTTTTAAAAGTTTTACTTTTTTTGTGTAACGAATGGATCTGCAAGATCCTAAACTGCAAGGAACCTCTTTCGTTTTGCCACTTTATGAGGAGCAGGCAAAAAACAATGAAAAAAACCAGAAGAAACCATCAACATTAATAACAAAGAAAATTATTTGTCTCCACTAGTTCTCCACAGTGTCAAGCAGACATAAAACATCCCTTCCCATAAAAAGAACTGAGAAAAGGGGGGAACCAAGATTCAATGAAACATTTTATTCATCATGCTAAAATAAAACATTCCATAATCAATTTTTTTCTAATTTTTCCAATTTTTCGGGAAAAAAACCCAGAAACGGTTTTGGGGGGAAGTGTGTGTGTGGGGGTATTTTTCCCCAAAAAAGTTTTCTGGGTTTTTTCATCTCTAGTGCCTTCACATCTCTGGTGATGGATTGGGTATGCAACAGGTGAGCCAATCTTTTAGGTACCCTGGTCCCAAGCTGTATAGGGCTTTGAATACCAGAACCAGCACCTTGAACTTAACCTGATAGCTAGGGTTAGGGTTAGGGTCACGAAGAGCCTGGCTTGCCACATCAGGCCAATGGCCCATCATAGCCCAGCATCCTGTTTTCACAGTGGCCAGCCAGGTGCCCGAAAGGGAAGCCTGCAAACAGGTCCTGAGAGCAACAGCAGCTCTCCCCAATTGTGATTCCCAGCAACTGGTATTCAGAGACTTTACTGCCTCCGGCAATGACCATAGAACCTAACCGTCCTAGCTAGTAGCTGTCGATAGCCTTATGATCTAATCCTGCACATTAACAGACAGTGGGGGTACATAATTTCATTAAGGCCTGCTCCTGAGAAATTTTTGCTGAGACCTGCAGCTGTGGATAGGGAGTGATGGGATCTGACCAGTCCTTATCCCAGATTTCAACAGTTGGCTTTGAGTTGACTCCTTGCCTGTCCCATATATAAAATATGCTGTCACCGTGGTTTGTCCAGCTTTTGAGAAGGGCTGATGAGTCGCCCGTGGTGGTGAGGTGAGTAGGCCGATTTTCCCATGAGAAAGTAGCTCTTCTTTCTTTTCATCAGAAATGGGATGACACATTCTCCCCACCCCGAGGCTTTGTACTGAGGGTTTAAAAACCCAACATTGCTAAAGTGAGATGCAATGTTTTAAGAAAGTTTAATGGCAAGCAGGGGGATCTTCTCACGTTGCCACCATCACGCTAATCTCCAGCCGCTTCATTTTTCCGTCCTTTTGGTATTTGAAATCCTTTTTTTAAATCATTTTTTAATTCCCTGCTACAGTAACTTGCCAGAGTGAAAACAACCTTAACAGCAAAGAAATGTGCCTGTAAATTAACACCATGCCTGATCGAAATGGCCTGTTCCCCAGACCCTGAACTGAGTCAAAGAATGCTTGAGCCGATTGATCTTGTGGTTAAACTGATTAAAGCTTGCAAATCTTAACGAGAATATTTCAGTTTTGGTGGCCTTTTGGTTTTTATGTCTGTCTGTGTTTTAGGCAACTAATATTAGAAGTCCTTTTTAATTTCCTTCTCGCTGTTAGTCAGCGTTTCTGAGAGAGCTTTTGCTAGCCCGGTCGAAGGGATGTGGGTGCAAAAGCAAGCTGAAAAGGTTCAATTTGCGTGCCGCTTCTCAGTCTTGTTTGGAAATTAAATACCTTGCAGAAGACTTTAAATTAACCTTCCTCTAAAGCTTTAACCCATCAAAGCTTCAAACTGTTTTTTTAAAGCATGTTCCTGAAAGTTTAGATGCATCTTTTTTGAAAAGGTCTGAGAGAGAGAGAGAGAGGTTCCCATATTACCTCTACAAAAATTGTCAGGTGGGGGGGAATTGAGGAGAGAGAGCACAGGGAAGCCAGCAGCTTCATCTTCTGATGACCAGCCTTTGTGTCATTTTGATTTATGGTTCACGCTTCAGATTCCCAGTAATTTGAATTCCAGTCTCTGACCACAGGCTCTTGAGGGTCCCTCTGTCAAATGTGTGGCAACCAAATGTTTTGTTCCCAAGTCATCAAAGGGCTTTCTAATGAGATTCCTAATAGGGTTTTTCTCCCCCACTCCCTCTCTTGTTGGAACTTGCCCTTTGCAATTAATAGCACACACCCCACACCTTTGCTGAAATTTATTTATTTTATTTTTTTATTTAATTTAATTTATATACCGCCCTAAGCCCGAAGACTCTCTGGGCGGTGTACATAAAAGGTAAAAGCAGGCACAATATATAAATACAATAAATATAATAACTCAAAAAAACAAAAACACACAAACAATACGAGAACCAAACAACATCCAGAATACAACATAGTAATAAAATACTGTAAAAATACACTTTAAAATGCCTGGGAGTATAAAAAGGTTTTCACCTGGCGTCGAAAAGATAGCAGCGTCGGCGCCAGGCGCACCTCATCGGGGAGACCATTCCACAGTTCGGGAGCCACAACCGAAAAGGCCCTATTTCTAGTCACCATCCTCCGAGCTTCTTGATGGGATGGTACTCGGAGGAGGGCCTTAGATGTTGAGCGCAGTGTACGGGTAGTTTCATATTGGGAGAGGCGCTCCACCAGGTATTGTGGTCCCATGCCGTGTAAGGCTTTATAGGTCAAAACCAGCACTTTGAATTTAGCCCGGAAACAAATAGGAAGCCAGTGCAGACGGGCCAAAACAGGTGTTATATGAGCGGACCTTCTGGTCCGCGTCAACAATCTGGCCGCTGCATTCTGGACTAACTGTAGTTTCCGAACTATCTTCAAGGGCAGCCCAACGTAGAGCGCATTGCAGTAGTCCAATCTAGAAGTTACCAGAGCATGAACGACTGAGGCGAGGTCGTCACTGTCCAGATAGGGACGTAGCTGGGCTACCAATCGAAGATGGTAGAAAGCATTCCGTGCCACTGAGGCTACCTGAGCCTCAAGAGACAGGGAAGGATCGAAAAGAACTCCCAAGCTACGAACCTGTTCTTTCAAGGGGAGTGTAACCCCATCCAGAACAGGATGAACATCCACCATCTGGGCAGAGAAGGCACTCACTAACAGCGTCTCGGTCTTGTCTGGATTAAGTTTCAGTCTGTTAGCTCCCATCCAATCCATTATCGCGGCCAGGCAACGGTTTAGTACGTTAACAGCCTCACCTGAGGAAGATGCAAAGGAGAAATAGAGTTGCGTGTCATCAGCGTACTGGTGACAACGCACTCCAAAACTCCTGATGACCGCACCCAGCGGCTTCATATAGATGTTGAAAAGCATGGGGGACAGTACCGATCCCTGTGGGACTCCACAATGGAGAGTCCAGGGTGTCGAGCAGTGTTCCTCAAGCACTACCTTCTGTTGACGACCCACCAAGTAGGAGAGAAATGGAGAGAAAAATTAATGATTAGGCTGTTGCTCATCTCGAAGCCCCTTTACAATGCTCCTTGGTGTTTGTACTCCCTGAGCATACAGGAGTTACATGTGAATGCAGGGCCATATACCAAATCTGAGCTTCATCTTACTCCTTTTTTAAAAAATAAGTTTCTAGTCCTTATGGTCATTTTTTGAAATCTAAAACACAAGCAAGCACTGTAAAGTTTAAATCAGCCTGAACAATTACAGAACACTCGAGAGTTAAGATACACATTTAAAACACTAAATTGAAAATAGAGTTTAATTTATTATAAACAATTTATAAAACTAGTATAAACTCATTAACAAACTCCAACATGCAAATTCAAATCAATGCCCATACAAAATGAAACACAAAAAAGGGGCCAAACACATTTCAACAGGTGTCTTCTTCAGTGGCCTTGTAACTGATAAAAGTATACTTTCTTTCTTTCTTAAATGAGGGCTGACAATTGTGAATTTCAAAAAATTGAAAACCTGTTTCTTCCTATGAGCGTATTTTGGAAATAATGAATTTCCACCCAAACTGAATGATCATCATATGCATATTGACGGTGTTTGGTTGCTTTTTATTTCATTTTGTACGGGCATTGATTTGAAGTTGCATGTTGAAGTTTGTTAATGAGTTTATGCTAGTTTTATAAATTGCTTACAACAAATTGCACTATTGCCAATTTAGTGTTTTTAATGTGTAGCTTAAATCTTTTCTTTGAGCATTTTTTAAAAAATCTACCTTTATATTTGGCATTTATACTTTACCTTACAACAAATTATTAAGGCAGCTTCTATAGTTTAAAAAGCAGTCAACCATTATTGCTGTGACAATAAACCCTTGAAAGCAGAGCTTGGAAAGTTCATTTTAAAAAGGAACTTGTTCTAGTTCCAAAAAGGAACAATTCCTGTTCATGTTTAAACCTTTACAAAATGCACTAGTTTGGTTCATGAGCAGTTGACAGTTCAATTCAAGTTCATCCAAATGGTCCTTGGCCATTTCCGCCCAGCATTCACAGTGTTAAAAGCTGCTGTGCTGACACGCAAAGAAGTCTAAGAAAATTAAAAAAACACACGCGCACAGTGGGATGTGAATTGTTTAGTTTATTTCCCCCCAACAATTATGATCTTTAAGCTTCAATCAAAGCCTGAAGAGTCTAAAGAGTTGTGTTTTTTTAAAAAAAAAACCTATATAAGATGATGAACTTGAAGATGAACTAGAAATTATTCAAAGCTTTACCCCCCCCCCAAACAAACGTGATTCACGTTCAGTTCACTCAGCAATTATGAAAACTGTTTTCAGGTGTAGTTCAGCGATTGTTTGGACTGATTCAGTGAGCGGCATGAAACCAAATGAGTCCGTTCCGAGCACTGCTTGAAAGCGTGCAAGCAGTGCCACCATGAAGAGAGAGAGGCCACGTGAGATGCCCAGGCGCCAAAGTGTGGGCCTTCAGCGTCATACTTTGCTCTCTGCCTACTCACTCCACCCCTGATCTGCTGCCAGCCAAGATAACTAGCAAGATCAGAATGATGCCAAAGCAGTAAATATTCTATCGGCAGTGACAGCTGTATTGCACTTCCTCTTTCAGAGGTAGAATTGATCGCTCTGCCTCTGATGTTCAGACCGTGATGCTTTTGTACCCAAAGTGGCACCCTCTGTGCATAAGAGGGCATATCAGCAAGCTCAAAGAGACCCCAAGTTTTGGGGAAATAAAGAAAATCGATGAAAACCCAGGGGTGGGTGGTTGTAAGGAGAAGACCCAAGCCAGGGACTGAGCATGGCATACCAATATATTTTGTGGGTTTTATACCAAGAAGATGCAGCTATGCAAGAGGACTCATGAGTCATCCCCATTAACCTTAGGGAGTCTTGTCCGTGTAGTCTAGCCTAGAACCCCAGTAGATCTGCACACTTTAATGCACAATTTCTGCCTGCACCATGGAACTGGTCGCCCAGAGTGCAGTATTTTTTGGACCTGCCTATTACTAAGCTCCTTTGCACTTTGAGGTTTGGGCATGTTAACACCGATTTGTGTGTGTGTGTGGGGGGTTGCGTCTGAACCCAACGTGTTCATAAGACACACTGTCTGCTTGGTACTGTTAAAAGAGCCACTCCATCCTGGTTTCCTTTTTATCTCCGCCTGTACGTAACGTTAACTTCATAAATAGGAGCTTATGGAGAAATCTTCTGGCTTGGGCCAAACCATGATGCATGGTCCAGTTGACTTTGGAAGAGATGGATCTGTAAGAGAGAAGGTATGGACCCTGGATTCCTTCCATGAATCTGAACGTTCCACGTTCAATTATCCTTATAAATGCCCTTTTTACATCTTATTTTTCATTCCTGTTGCAGTGTGGTTTCTGTGGGTTCCCAAACTCCAGCCTTCCTCCGCCCCCATCTCCTCCCATTATAAAGTTGTTTGCATTTCACTGGAAGAACATTACTAAACAAGGCCAGTTTTCAGGTGCCTTGACGGATATTTGCAGCTGCTCAATACAACGTGGTCTGGTTTCCTCTCTGTCCACTGGCAGCCTTGCCAACCTGGGGCCCTCCAGACATTTTGGACAACAACTCCCATCAGCCGTGCTGGGCTGTGGCTGATAGGATTTGTAGTCCGAAACGTCTGGGGCGCCAGGTTTACAAAGGCTGGGTTAGACCTTTCTTGCCAAGTGCTTTAGGCAAAGCTCTTGAGAAACAGTGGTGTAGTTGCAATAAGTTGGCTAAAGCCAACCTTTCCAAACCGGGCACCCTCCAGATGTTTTGGACTAAAGCTCCCATAATTCCTGGCTGTTGGCTCTTCCTGGCTAGGGCTGATGGGAGTTGGAGTCTAACAATATCTGTAAGGCAGTGGTTTGGGGAAGGCTGCTTGGAGCTGTCAACTTCGGTTGGTGGCCTAGCTATGCCCCTATCTGGACAGGGATAACCTGGCTTCAGTTGTCCATGCTCTGGTAACCTCCAAGCTAGATTACTGCAGGGCGCTCTACGTTGGGCTGCCTTTGAAGATGGTTTGGAAGCTGCCACTTGTGCAAACTGCAGCGGCCAGATTGGTAACAGGGACCAAACGGTCCTAACATATAAAACCGATTCTGGCCCGCTTGCATTGGCTGCCTGTATGTCTCTGAGCTCGATTCAAGGTGCTGGTTTTAACCGATAAAGCCTTACATGGCTTAGGACCCCAATATCTGATGGACCGCCTCTCCTGACATGAACCCATCGATACACAACACTCAACATCTAAGGCCCTGCTCCGGGTGCCTACTCCGAGGGAAGCTCAGAGGCTGGCAACAAGGGAGAGGGCCTTCTCAGTGGTGGCCCCCAAATTATGGAATGGTTTTTCTGACGAGGTGCGCCTGGCGCCAACACTGTTATCTTTTTGGCGCCAGGTCAAGACTTTCCTCTTCTCCCAGGCATTTTAGCATGTGTTTTTAATTTGTTTTTAATTTTTTATATATATATGTATCTATCTATATCTCAGGTGTCAAAACACCAGAGTATTATTTATTTATTTTATTTACTACATTTATACTCCACCTTTCGTTTCATCATAGAAACCCAAGGCGGCTTACCTTTCCAGGCGGTCTCCCATCCAGGCACTGATCACAGCTGACCCTGCTTCACTTCAGCAGGAAGCTGGCCTCATGCGCCTTCAGACCATAGCCTGGGAGACCGCCTGGGAAGGTAAGCCGCCTTGGGTTTCTATCATGAAACGAAAGGTGGAGTATAAATGTAGTAAATAAAATAAATAAATATTACTCTGGCGTTTTGACACCTGAGATATAGATAGATACATCTATAGTGATAGATCGATCAATATATATATAGGTATCATTCATTCATTGGCGATTACTCGTGGCTGAGTAAGATTGTCTTCCAAGATAAGGTCTTTGTATACTCACTCACTCACTCACTCTCACACTTTAGGATCCATCCTATTCTTACTGTAAATGGTTTAAACTGATTTTAATATTGTGTTTTTACGTCGTTGTAACCTCGCTGGGATTTAATGGTGAAGAGCAGGTAAGTAATCTAATAAATAAAATAAACTGTAATAATAAAAAACAGACATTTCTGCTAGGGTGCAGTTTGGATTTTCCTGCCTCCTTTTGGGGGTCAAATATGTGCCATCGTAGGAATATAGGCATCTGCCTCACACCAAGCCCTTAGAGGCCTCGGTAATTCAGCAGTATATAAATACCATAAGTAAAAAGTCAGACGCTTGGTCCACCTAGCTTAGTATTGCCTACACGGACAGGCAGCAGCTCTCCAGGGTTTTGGGACAAGGGTTCTCCCCCAGCTCTAGCTGCGGATGGTTGAACCTGGAGCCTTCTGCCATGCAAAGCAGATGTTCGGCCGCTGAGCTTTGGTCTTGCAGCGGCTGGGCTTGGAAACGTTCCTAGGTTCAATCCCTGGCAGCACCAAGTAGCTCTAGGGAAAGCTTCCGCCTGAGATTGTGGTCCTCGGCCTAATTTCGTGTAGGCGGCAAGGAGGGAGAAATGAGGGGAATGCGGGTGGTAGAAAGAGGGGGGGCAGAGAGAGAAAGAGATGGGAGGGCAGAGCCACTTTTGGCTATGGTATGAGCCCTCCTGGCATTTTGCCATTGAAGCTACTCACCCCTGGGATAGATGGTACTAAGCTAGACAGACCAATGGCGTGACTTGACATCAGTCAGGTTCTGAAGTCCCTCCTTTGCCCAGAAAGCTGATGCAACCTCTCGGGCCAGTGTTTGGGAATCGTCATTGTAGAATTAAATCGCATCAATGGATATATAAAGTTTGTCAAGGTAGGGGCTGGAGGTGTGAGTCACTCGCCCTCTTGTATCTCCCAAACCCTTTCTCTATAAGGAAGGGCGGCAGCTTTGGCAATTTACCATGACGCCCCCTCTCCACCCCGCTGCCTGTGAGTCATTCTCGAGGAAGGTTCGTGTGGGAGCGGATACCATTGTGAAATTTCGTGCTCCGGAGAGGATGATGACAGAATCGCACCTTCATCATGAACAGCAGGAGCTGTGAAGCCTCTGGCCCGGGTCCCAACAAACTCTGCCCTTGCTCGGGGCTCCGGTTTCCTAGCTGATTCCTCTCCACCATATACATGCCCATTCACACCCCGCTGCCCGGCGTCACATGGCAAACTGCTCTTGAAACCCAGGAAGCTTTCAAAAGCAGCCTCTGCGTGAGAACCTTTTTCTTCCATGTTAAAATGTGAAGGAAAATAGCTACAGGGATCCTAGCACATTATGGGAGAAGTTTATATTCTGTGGAATCTTGATCTCGGGTGTTGTGTTTTTTAAAGCAGAGGGTAGGGAACCCTTTGTCAGCTCAAGGGCCGCATTCCCTTCTGGGCGACCGTCTGAGGGCCACATGCTAGTGGTGGGCGGGGCCAGGGGCAAAAGTGGGCAGGGCAATTAATGTAATTTATTTTACTGTTGTACAGTATACTACTTTCTGCACTCACTCATTTGCACACCTCTCTGTCTTCCAGCCAGGCAAGCACAAGACATCATCAGAGTGCAAGGGCACATTCCAGCCAGCCAAAAACAGGGTGAATCAGGGCTGGAAGTGGGGGTGACCTGGGGAGAGGGGGGCGTGGCTTGGGGGAAGAGCCCTGAGGACCAGAGAGAGAGGCGCGGAAGACCCTCTTCTGCTCCCAGGCCTGAGGTTGCCCACTCCTGCTTTAAAGGAATTGAAACAATCACAGTTACCAATTTTTTTTTATGTTTGTACCATGCGTTCGGTGTTCAGTGAACCCAACTATTTGAAGGAACACTTTTCTTCATATTCCCCAGTATGATCAGAGAGAGTGTGTGTGTGAGGTCCTTTTAGCAGTGCCGCCACCACTGGCAAGCAGAGTCAGTGGTGGTATCCCGTCTCTGGAACTCCCTCCAGGGGAAAATCAGGCACTTCCCTTCCCTGGTTGCGTCAAGGAGGAATTTGAATTGTTTTTGGGAGGGAGGGGGTAGGCATTGTTAGGCACTGGAGTTTTAGGACTCTCATTTTAGCCACTCTATACTCCCCTCGCTGGATCGTCACCTTGTAGTGGTGAGTGGGCTTGCGCATTCCGATGAACCCTGTGAGCGATGCCATTGGGAGTCATGTACTCCCAGCAGGGTCACCCATGGCGGTAAGGTCGAGGGAGAGGAACCAGACAAAGAATGATCCAAGAAAGTCCTCAGCGGCAGAACAGGTGGAGGGTAACAATCTGTATGTTACAACGGCTGTGAAAGCGGATGAAGGCTGCAGCAGATAAAACACTTGGTCATGGTATTCATGCCATTGGATCAAAGCCTTTTTCTGTCAAGATTGTGTGTTGATCGTCGTGCGCCGATCTCCCCACATAAAACAAATTCACGCACAAGCATCTTCGTCTTCCAAGCACTCTATACTGGGTATTGTTTTATCTGATGGTATGTTGTTAGCTGACCTGGGCACCCTTTTGGAAGGAAAGGTGGGGCAGTGAGAATCGTAGAGTTGGAAGGGGGCCTATAAGGCCAACCCTGTGCTCAATGCAGGATTCCAGCTTAAAACATACCTGACAGGTGGCTGTCCAGCTGCCTCTTGAATGCCTCCAGGCTTGGAGAGCCCACCACCTTGCTAGGTCGTTGGTTCCGTTGTCGTACTGCTCTTAACAGTTAGGATGTTTTTCCTGATGTCCAGTCGAAATCTGGCTTCTTGTCTCTTGAGCCCATTATTCCGTGTCCTGCACACTGGGATGATCAAGAAGAGATCCTGGCCCTCCTCTGTGTGACAGCCTTTCAAGTACTTGAAGAGAGAGAGGGAGGAGAGACAGTGTGACTGTGTTGGGGGGGGGTGCCCACAGGCCCAAGAAATGTGATGACCCATATACTATACCGCACTAGCCGAATCCTTTTCATGTGTAAAGGTCCTCGAAATAGTGCTCCGCATCTCCAGTTAACTCCAGCTAGCAGGGGTTACGAGAGATCTCCAACCGGTGCCTCAAAGAGTCACCGGTGGTCAGAGGAGACGAAGGCAGTCCAGATGGAGGGAGCAACTTGGCTCTGTATAAAGCAGCACCGTATATTCAGAAGTACCTCTTTGAGTTTGTTCCCAGCTCAACACTTGAAAACTGAAATTGTCGCTTTGCCAGTTTTGCAGAGCTGGACTCCCTTGCAAGCTTGGGGAGGAACTATAGATCGGTGGGTAGGACACCCGTTTCTGAAACCCTGCAGAGCCGCTGCCAGCCAGTGTAGACAGCACTGAGCTAGGCAGCCAATAATCTGACTCTGTGCAAGGTAGTTTTCTGTGCTCCTTTCCCTTGTTATGCCCCTGGCTAACTTCTCCCAGCTTCCCCTTCTTGTACAGGTGCTCTGTGCTTCACTCTTTACCTTGAGGCTTTGTCCTCAGGGCTGACGTGCTTCATGGTCTGGCGCCTCCTTCGTGCTTGTAGAGTCCCTGCATCCAAAATTCTTGAGGGGCTGAAAAGGGAACACTGATAGGCTTCACCACCTTTGTAAAATAAGCCCACAAATGTTATATTAGGATATTAGCCCCTTTTTTGCTTTGTTTTGTGTGTGAGAGAGCCAGTGTGGTGCACTGGTTAAGGTGTTGGATTGAGCCTTGGGAGACCAGGGTTCGAATCCCCACACAGCCATGAAGCTCACTGGGTGACCTTGGGCCAGTCACTGCCTCTCAGCTTCAGAGGAAGGCAATGGTAACCCCCCTCTGAATACCGCTTACCCTCTTCATAGGGTTGCCATAAATCAGGATCAACTTGAAGGCAGTCCATTTCCATTTTTTCATGTGTGTATGTGAACTATCAGCATGTTACTTATTCACTGCAGGGCTTGCCTATTCACCCGTTCCTCCTTTTTTTTCTTTTGCAGGGTCCACACATAGCATCAGTGACGCTTGCTGCTTACGAATGTAACTCTGTGGATTTCCCCGAACCACCCTATCCCGACCAAATTATTTGCCCTGACGAAGAGGGGGTTGAAGGATCAATTTCTTTGTGGACCATCATCTCGAAAGTCAGGCTGGAGGCCTGCATGTGGGTAAGAAACTTAAACAGCCCGAGCAAATACATTTTTTAAAAATTCCTTACGTTGGAGTAGCGTTGCAAATAAGCACAAAACCATTGCTTTAATCCTCCGGTTTTCACTAGCTCACCTGTTCCCCCGCGTTACCTGCATTGAGGGATTTCTGGCCCAAAGGTGGCTGGGAAGAAAAGAAATGCCATCTCTTTTGCCTGGAATGTGACTTGCCACAGGAGACTAGGCACGTGGCTTTGTGGCATTTTCAAGCCTGAATTAGGATGAGAAGACGAAGGTGGGGCTGGGAAATAATCACATTCAAGCTTGCAAACGTGAGAACGGCCATCTTGCCAGCTTGTCAGGAACTTTGCATAGCAATGAGCCTGTAGAGAAGGGTTGTCTCTCTTAAGAGGATGCTTCATACTTCAGAAACGTTGTTTTTATCCCTATGCAAAGTTAACTTGACCAGTCGTCGAAAACTGAGATTGATTTTATTTCTTTTACAGTTCCTTTACCCAGCTCACAGCCCTGCTTTTTACATTAACCTATGCGTTAAATGCAACTTGGTGGCACTAAAGCAGAGATTGGGCAACCCTGTTTTTCAGTGGAGGGTCACATCTGCCTTGGGAAACTTGGGCCGCATCCAGTACATGCTTACCTGGGAGTAAGTCCCATTGAACCCGATAGAGCAGTGGTTCTCGGTGCGCTGTAAAATATATAAAAAATTTCTGGCGCACTTAGTGTACAAAATTAAAAAATAATATATTTTAAACTGTGAATAAAAGTTACTTAAACTATAGAAAGCTATTACTTACCGTATACAAATAGGTTTCTTCTCATTTTTAAAATATACTTTCATACTCTTTGAGGCACAGCTAGCCACCTCTTAGGGCGCACCATTTGAGAATCACTGCGATAGAGCTTACTTGTGAGTAGACACGTATTGGGTTGCACTGTCAGAAAGCTGCCTAATCCTGAAGGGGTAGCCATTGTGGTGCCCCCCCCCCCAAGATGCCGTTGGACTCCCAACTCCCATCAGCCCCAGTCAACATGGCTAGTGGCCAAGGGTGATAGGTACTGTAGTCTAGCAACCTCTGGAGAGCACTGTGCTGGCTACCCCTGGTCTACACAGACTGTCACCAGCTCTCCAGGATTTCAGACAGGGAGTCTCTGCCGAGGCCTCCCTGGAGATGCCTGTGGGGGTCAACCTGGGACCTTCTTTTGCAAAGTAGATGCTGTAACCACTGAGCTATGGCCATTCCCCAAGGCTACACTAACAACATTTGAGTGCGTGAGGATGGAAGAGTCTGTAATAAGATACAAAGATGAGGAGGTGGCATTTCCAGAGAGAAATGGGGCGGGGGGGAGAGAGAGAGACAATGAATAGGAATGAGATAAGAGGGTGGCTGAATTCCATAAAGTTTGAAAAGGACATCTCGGACAGAATCAGCTTGGAGCTCGTGCATTTTCCCTTTGAAATTCTTCCTGCGTAACATCTTGAAGCAATTAAAGAATACAAAAAACCCCAAACCAACAGTAAAAACATATATAAAACAATTTCATACATCTCGCTACCCTGGGCTCCTTTATGAAGGCAGGATATAAATGTAATAAATGATAATTATTATATAAAAACATGCAGTTTTCTACATAAACACGTATATGACACAATTCCATGTACATATATACTAACAATTTAATATACAAATATAATGGCAAATCCAACACAGATACAGGCTGGGCTTAAAAACCTCCACTTAAAAGGGTTTGTTAAAACTGGACGGTCTTCCAAGAGTCGACCAAAAGATAGCAGATAAGGCGCCTGTGCGTGATATGTAGTGGGAGTGAGTTCCAAAGGGTAGATGCCTCCACGCTGTAGGCCTGGCTCCCTCCATGGTAGAGAACGGACCCTCCTGATCAAGGTGGTATCTGCAGGTGGTCCTCACTTGCAGAGCACAGTGACGGGCTGGGTATTGAAGGAGTGAGACAGCCTTCTAGGTGTCCCGGTCCCAAGCTGTGGAGGGCTGCGTTGCTAGAGGTCTCACGGCAGGAAGAACCATGGGCAACGGAGTGAGAGACAGTGCAGGTTTCAGACACCGGCTCCTGGTTTTCTGCACGTGAGAGATGGGAGGCTGCTGCTCAAATGGATGTGTGATGAGCCGAAACATTTTGCAGCCTTTCTCTCTCTCTCTCTCTCTTTGAGTTGCATCCTCTTCCAAGGCCTCCTGGCATGGAGGGCGCTCGCAAGAAAAAGAGGCTGCCAAAAGAGGGTGTGTTGGGTGACTTGTGTATTTCCCTTGAGGGGGGGCACTTGCAGTTAGCTGATGTCGCAATATGTTTTTGTTCCCTTGCCCTTGTTTATGTGAGTGCACAAATGCTGCTTGCTAATTTCCTGTAAGCTAAACTATGCTGGCAGCTGTATCTCTCTCTCTCTCTCTCTCTCTCTCTGTTTTTCCCCCCTTTGTCCTAATTGGAATTAGGACTGGAGAAGCAGCCAGCACGTGCACAGAGTGCTCTGGCTTCCGTTTCTGTCCTATCGCTATGTGAGACTGTACCTACTTTTTCCGGGAATACTTTGCTAATCAGTGACTCTTCATTTCGGTTCTTTTTTTCAAAAAATTGTGTCCAGAAAGACCTGAGTCCCTACTGACACGTTACACCCCCTTACAAACATGCAAAGGGTTGTATTCAGCTAAGTCCTACGCAGAGGAGACCCATTGAAATGAATGAACCTGAGTTCATTCTATTAACTTCCATGGGTTTACTCTGAGGAGGGCTAGCACTGAATGCCACCCCAAATCTAGATTCAAACAGCCAGAAGTCGTATGTGGCATTGTAGTGCTTCAACTAGGGAGATCCAGGTTCAAATCCTGCTCAGCCATAAAGGTGATGTTGGCCCAGTCTCACCCTCTCTTCTTCAGCCTAAGCTAACTCACAGGGTTGTTGTGAAGATAAAATTGGAAGGTGGGATGTTTGTGCCGCCCTGGACTCTCCCAGGGGAGGTTGGGGAATAAAAAGTTCATTAAGAGGAACAGGACAGCTATTGGGGGGAAACACACACACACACCCCTGTCACAGCATCCACACAATGTTGTTGGCATAAAAATGTCAGCTCATACTTTTCGTACACTTAACCTATTTCCCCTGAACATGGAAAACCCAATAAGTAAAAAACAGAACAAAACCTGTTATATATCCACAGTCATCGCTGGTGTGGAAGCTCATTAGCACATTTATTTTGGTGGGTGGTTTATCGCCTGCGTGATGACGTTTCAGCGGGGAGCCTCTTTCATCAGGCCTGGCTGCCTCGCCATTTTTCTCTGTCCACAGCTTGCCTCGCCCTGAAGGCACATCTGAAATTTAGGCCACCAAGTTTGGCAGCACAGTCTCCTTCCTGTGAGAGATTATCTGGGAGACTAATGGCAGTACATAAATCAGGCTATGTATATGTATATATAGGGGTCTAGTGCAAGACCTTTTCATTACTCTTGCTCAAGCCTTATGCAAGTCAGATAAATACATGGTTTTGAGCAAAACCTTGCTATTAACCATTAAAAAAAAAGGAAAATATCTCCCTAATATTTTGTTTGCACTTGGGGAACTCAGAAGAATTTCATGTTTCGATTTTAACCACAGAGTCCAACCCTAAGATTTAGAGAAAATACATGGTTCCTTCCTATTGCCATCAAAATTAGCCATCCATTACTAAAGGGTCAAGAAATAGCCCACCATTACTAAAGGGACTACTGAGTCAAATTTTCATGTGTTGTTTTGCAAACCCCTTAGAGACTGTCCTAGAAGTATACAAATATGTAAACCAGGGGCTGTGTCCCTGTACCCTTTGCACACCAACCCCATCACCCTGGGCACTCCCAAACCACCCCCTAGGTACTCCCCAGGCACTCCTAAACCATCCCCAAGACACCCCACTTGCCAACCTCCACTCAGTAACCCCCAGTGCCTCCACTCCAGCTCTTAACGGGTCCAAGCACACTCCTCTTCTGTTACTGCATCACCGCTGCTGCCATGCACCGCTGACCCCAGCAAATGCTGCGGCCACGCAGTGCGCCTAAGTCACCACCCTGCCTAGGCTGCTTACTGGCCTCCTGCCCAGATTGTCGTTGCCATCACTGTGCAGTGTGCCTAGGCTGTTTACCTGTTTCCTTCCCGCACCCATGGTCTGGAGCAAAGGGAGGCCTTGCAGTAACGACGCCAAGGCCTCCCATGAAGTGGGTCCACGTGTCGGCTTGGCCACAGCTGCCCATGCACTGTCCAGCTCCCTGCTTAGTCTTGCCCCCCCCCAGCCCTGTGCGGCTCAGTCACTCTGCCGTTCACAGCACCACCTGTCTCTGACATAGCAAACTGCAGCGTGACACGGTAGGGGCTCACATTTTTATGTACAGTACATAGATCATAAAGTAAACTGTAACTAAAAATAAAGGGATAATGCCCCATCTAAAAAAACACACCTAGAAACAAAAAACCCTTCCTGCATGCAGAATACTAGCACATCAAGGACTTGTTTGTTACTCCATCGATATCCCACTTTTCTTTCAAGGACCTCAAAATGTTGTACATGGTTCTCTCCCTCTCCCTGTGAGGTAGGCCATGCTAAGAGAGTGTGACTGGCCCAAGGTCACTGAGTGAGTGCTTCATGACTGAGTGTGGATTTGAACCTTGGTAGTCCAGGTCGTCACAATAACCCTGTGAGGTAGGTTAGGCTGAGAGATAGCGACTGGCCTCAGATCACCAAGTGAGAGCTGCATGGCTGAGTGGGAATTTGAACCCAGATCCCGGTCTGACACTACAACCACTCCATTGAGCTAGCTCAGTTGTTTGCTTGCAGGGCTAGTTTTCTACTTGTAGGGAGTTCAAGTGGCTCTTGATTGCAGTGCCAGATTTAGGCATAAGCTAAACAAGCTGCAGCTTACAGCCTCACAATCCGCAGGGGCCTCAAAAAATTTCAGAATTTTTTTGGGGGGGGCTTTTAAAATTTTATGTGTACTCAATATATATATATATATATCTGGTGTAATTTTTTAACAAAGGGCCTCCAAGCTTTATATAGCTTAGGGCCTCACCAAGTCTAAATCCGGCGCTGCTTGATTGTATCGGGCTCCTCAGGTTTTGAGATAGTCTTCAGAGGTCCTGCACTCTGGCCCACCATTATGATCTGTCAAGTAGGCAAGTACCAGAGAGGGCCTTTTCGGTAATGGCCCACACCTTTGGAATTTTTTCCCCAGGAAAATACACAGGGTCCCATCAGTGATGGATTCTGAAAAGACCCAGAAGACTTAATGCCACTCTGTTTTAGTGCTGCTTCGTAAATATATTGTTCCTTATTAAGCAAGGGCAGCCAGCCCTTTATAGGCCAAGGAGTATGTTTGCATTTTTGAGTGAGGGCCATGGGCACCAGCTCCTCTGGTCTCTTCTCTATAGGAGTTCCATCTCTCTCTCCAAGCACCATGTCCATGTCACTACTGGTCTGGAGTGTTTGCACCTTGCGTTGGGTCAGGGGGACAGACTGGGGATTCTGTTGGTGTACCGCCCACCCTGCTGCCCAACAGACTCCCTAACTGAGCTGACGGAGATGGTCTCGGATGTATTGCTGAGATCCCCCAGACTGTTGGTGCTGGGGGATGTCAACATCCATGCCGAGGCCGTCCTATCTGGGGCGGTTCATGGTTTCCATGACAACCATGGGGCTGTCCCAATACGTTACTGGCCCAACATACGTGGCAGGGCATACTCTAGACCTGATTTTGGCAACTGGACATGGAGATCTGAATGTAGGGAGTCTTACATCAGCCCCTTTGTCATGGACAGATCACTGCTTGTTGAAGTTTAGACTTACAGCGACTTTTCCCCTCTGCAAGGGTGTGGGACCTATTAAGATGGTCTGCCCCCGGAGACTCATGAATCCGGATGGTTTTCAAAAGGTTCTGGGGAGTTTTCCGGCTGATAGGACTGGCGCTCCTGTCGAAGCCCTGGTCGAACTGTGGAATGCGGAGATGACCCGGGCTGTTGACACGATTGCTCCTGCGCGACCTCTCCTGTGTAGAGCTCATACGGCTCCATGGTATACTCCAGAGCTGAGAGCGATGAAACAGTCTAGGAGACGGCTTGAGTGCAGATGGAGGCGGACTCCTGATGGATGCAACTATGCATTAGTAAGTGCCTATACCAAGTTGTATTTAGGGGCAGTGCGGGCAGCAAAAAAGCAATATTTTGTTGCCACTATTAACTCTTCTATCTGCCGTCCGGCGGAGCTTTTTAAAGTTGTTAGAGGGCTATTACATTCTGGCCCTAAGGACGTGATTGAACCGTCGAAAGCACGCTGTGATGAATTTGCTAGGCACTTTCAG
This sequence comes from Rhineura floridana, assembly GCF_030035675.1. Taxonomy (NCBI): domain Eukaryota; kingdom Metazoa; phylum Chordata; class Lepidosauria; order Squamata; family Rhineuridae; genus Rhineura; species Rhineura floridana. The sequence goes on along the minus strand of NC_084500.1, from coordinate 16,184,622 downwards.
GATAAAATCTCTTGCATCCGTCAGGACTTGGACTCCAATGTTATAGCAGTTGAATCAAATAAGGTATCCGGAGCACAGCCGGGTCATGATTTTTTGGATGAGTTTCAATTGGTGCAGCTTGAGGACGTTGACAAGGTGCTTGGACAGGTACGTGCAACCACTTCTGTGTTGGATCCTTGCCCCTCTTGGCTAATAGAAGCTAGCAGGGATGGAACAGCCGGCTGGGCCAGGGAAGTGATTAATGCCTCACTGCGTGAGGGAGAGGTCCCTGGCTGCCTGAAGGCAGCGGTAGTGAGACCACTTTTGAAGAAATCTTCCCTGGACCCAGAAAATCTTAACAATTACAGGCCGGTAGCAAATGTCCCATTCCTGGGCAAGGTTCTAGAGAGAGTGGTTGCGGACCAGCTCCAGACACTCTTGGATGAGACCGATTATCTGGATCCATTTCAATCGGGCTTCAGGCCCGGTTTTGGCACGGAGACGGCCTTGGTCGCCCTGTATGATGACCTTTGTCGGGAGAAAGACAGGGGGAGTGTAACTCTGTTGATTCTCCTTGATCTCTCAGCGGCTTTTGATACCATCGACCATGGTATTCTTCTGGGGAGACTTGCGGATTTGGGAGTTGGAGGTACTGCTTGGCAGTGGTTCTGCTCCTACTTGGCGGGTCGTCTCCAGAAGGTAGTGCTTGGGGAACACTGCTCAGCACCCTGGGCTCTCCAATATGGAGTTCCGCAGGGATCAGTTCTGTCCCCCATGCTCTTTAACATCTACATGAAGCCGCTGGGTGCCGTCATCAGGAGTTTTGGAGTGCGTTGCCATCAGTATGCTGATGACACGCAGCTCTACTTCTCCTTTTCATCTTCTTCCGGTGAGGCTGTCAAGGTGCTGAACCGATGCCTGGCTGCGATAATGGACTGGATGAGAGCGAATAAATTGAGGCTCAATCCAGACAAGACTGAGATGCTGTTAGTAGGTGGTTTCCCTGACCAGATGGTGGATGTCCAACCTGTCCTGGATGGGGTTGCACTCCCCCTGAAGGAGCAGGTTCGTAGCTTGGGAGTTCTTTTAGAACCATCCCTGTCGCTGGAGGCTCAGGTAGCCTCGGTGGCACGGAGTGCTTTCTACCAACTTCGGCTGGTGGCCCAGCTACGCCCCTATCTGGACAGGGAAAACCTTACTTCAGTTGTCCATGCTCTGGTAACCTCTAAATTAGATTACTGCAATGCACTCTACGTGGGGCTGCCCTTGAAGACGGTTCGGAAACTGCAGCTCGTGCAAAATGCAGCGGCCAGACTGATAACCGGGACCAGGCGGTCCGAACATATAACACCGATTCTGACCCGCTTGCACTGGTTGCCTATATGCTTCCGGGCTCGATTCAAGGTGCTGGTTTTAACTTATAAAGCCTTGCACGGCATGGGGCCACAATACCTGATGGAACGCCTCTCCCGATATGAACCTACCCGTACACTGCGCTCAACATCGAAGGCCCTCCTCCGGGTGCCTACTCAGAGAGAAGCCCGGAAGGTGACAACAAGAAAAAGGGCCTTCTCAGTGGTGGCCCCCGAACTATGGAATACTCTTCCTGATGAGATACGCCTGGCGCCAACATTATTATCTTTTTGGCGCCAGGTAAAAACCTTCCTCTTCTCCCAGGCATTTTTAGCATTTTAGTATTTTTAGTATTTTAGCATGCAATATGTATCTCAGTTTGTGTTTAATTATGTTTTAATTTTTGATATAACTAATTTGTTTACATTGCTTGATATGCGGTTTTAAGTGTATGTTAGATGTTTTATTTGTTGTAAAACGCCCAGAGAGCTTCGGCTATGGGGTGGTATAGAAATTTAATTAAATTAAAAAAAAAAATCTCCTCCCTGGTTCAGCCCCCACATGAACATAGAGGCAGAGAGAGAGAGAGAGAGAGAGAGAGAGAGAGAGAAAGAACACACAGAGACTTTGCTTTTCCAAGAGATTTGGGTAAAAATCAGGTCCAGTAGAATTACTCTGAGCCTTGAAAAGCACATAGAGCTGAAAAAGGAAGTGGGAAAGAGTGTCGTTCTTCCAACTTCCTCCTTCAGCTCTACCTACAACTCCTGCATGACCAGGCAGACAGTGAGTGGGGTGCCCAAAGCCTTTGTGGACATTGGGGGAAGACCTCAAGGGCACCATCCTGCCCATGGACACCATGTTGGTAACCGTTGAATTAGGGTTTTTAGGGTGGTGGTTTTAAAAAATTGTTTGGTTGACTTTCTGTGATCTTACGGATCTTTTCATCCACTGCCTTGAGGGTTAACAAAAGGCAGGTTAACAATCTTTTAAATAAAATAGATGATTGACATTGGGGAAATTACTCAGCCCCATTCTGCCACCTTGTACTGCTGCTGTTGTAGATCAGATGTAATTTCCACATAAATTTGCTTGGGGTCAGGATGACGGTATATGAGGAGAAAATGGCAACGCTGGCATGAGGGATAGGTACACAGTATGAAAATTGGGGCAGTATTTCACATGGATGATGGAGGAGGCTGCCCATTGCATCTCGGTGGTGAGCCTTTCCTCTGGGCATGCTTCCTCCCAATCAGCCTCTGCTGGGGACAAGTTTTTTGCTATATCTTTTTTTTTTTTGCTGAAGAGTGACTGAATCATCCAGGTTGCAGAGATGTAACAGCATTACCTGCCCTCAAGGGCCAGAGCAGTGACTCATACAGAGACATGTGGGTGAGAAGGAACTTTTGGCTGTGTCTCTTCTGTGGAGAATGAGTGAATCGTGCATCTTGAAGAGATGCAACAGAATTTCCTGTCTTCCAAGGGCCAGAGCAGTAACTCATACAGACTCATGAGTAGGATGTTAGTGGTTGTTCTTTAAAAGTAACCCTTTTGGTTTGCAAGAGTGAAAGGACCCTCAGTTTTACTTCTGGGGTGTGGGGGGAAGGTGCCTTGGCTCTTGGGACTTTGGGAAATATTGGGGGATCTGTTTCATAGGCTCATATGATCACTGCTTGTCTGAGCTGTTTTGCAACTCTTGCCTTATGACCTAGCTAATTCAGGGAAAGTTCATTTCCAGTACGTGCAGGGCAGTCTTTTTCTAATTTTTCCCCTCGGTTAGCAACAAGAAGCCAAAACAAAGTGACATTTTTTTTTTTACAATGGAACAACATGACTTTATTTTATTTTGCTTTTGCATCATCACTCTGACAACGTAAACTTGTTCCAAACGAATTGTTTGGAAGGGGAGAAGAGGGAGTGGAAATAGCTGCCCCCTGTTCACAGGCTCATGCTTTGAATCGGCAGCAGCAAACTGGAAGATTACAGCTTTGTAGGCATGAACCCGCTTTAAGTGCTCCTTTTGTTCTGTCCCGGGGTGGAATTAGGACTCCCATCTCAATGCTCTTTCCTCTCCTACTGTATGGGGATGTGATGAACGCCTTGACCTGGGTCGGTGTTATGGGAAGGCGCAAGGTGATGGTTGGGGAAATGGGGCTGGAGATTTGGGTGGTAGCCCTATGTTAATTGCAGTGTCCAGTTCTGCACTTAGCAGTTAAACTGAAGAAACAGCAAGAGTGTCTTTTGGTTTGCACCGCTCAAGCTACATGCGTGTCTGTGCGAACTGGAATTTTCACTGGGATTGGCCCCCTGAAGCGTATAACTGTCATTCCATCCGCATTGGTTACTGATTTAGGAATGTAGGAAGCTGCCTGTATATCTAGTTCCAGGGTGGCGAACTTCAGGGCTCCCCGTAGGCCACATCCTTCATTGGCCCTGCTCTGTACGCCCCTTGACTGTTTTTGCGTGGCTCGAATGCCTCCTTGAACTCTGATCATGCCTGTGGCTTGTATGGACAGAGGACTCAGAGGGATTGTGTTTTGATTCAGTTCTCGTTTCAAGGCAAATCTGTCAACTTCGCACGTTCCAAAAGGACAACCGAAACACACAGGCCTTCCTTTGAAATCCGCACTTACTTTTCCCATGCAGTTCGCCGACCGACGTTTACCACCCATGTCTATTAAGGGGAAAGTATGCCTAAAAATGGAGTATGCAAGTGAAGATAATTTGCAGTGTGGTGAGAAATGGCTTGCAAACGTGGGTACGTTAGTCAAAACTGCCTCCAAAATGTGTTTACTAGGACAAATTTCCACTAAAATGCTGGAGGATTTTTTTAAATTGCAAATTGCTGCGGAAATGTGGAGAACTGAATTTCATGTTGGAAAGATGAGACGGAGAGAACTAAAATTGATAGCTCTTTCCATTCGTAGTAGAAACGATTGTACAAATTTAAAATATACATTAGTTGCTCTGTCCGTTCTTGCCTATGGCATGTGGTCCCTGGAAGGCTGCCTGGAAGGGAATGTGGGTTGAAAAGGGTTCCTCATCCCTGATCCTATTCAATATGATTTGTGTGTCTGCCCTAGTAATGTTTACTCTGACCGGCAGCATCTCTCCAGGGTGTCAGGGAGAGAGGTCTTTCCCATCAACTGCTGCCTGATCCTTCTAACTGGAGATTCTGGGAATTGAACCGGGAACCTTTTGCATGCAAAGCATATGCTTTGTCACTGAGCTGTGGGGGCCTCTTCTTGAGACAGAGAGAGGGAGGGAAATGTTGTTGGTTGTTCTGTTTTTCTGTTTCTGGGGCAAAGTCAAAGTGCTGGTTTTGATGCTTAAAGTCCTAAACCAGCCTTTCTTAACTAGTGGGCCACCAGATGTTGTTGGACCACAACTCCCATCAGCCTCAGCCCGCATTGCCAACGGTCAGGAAAGATGGGAATTGTGGTCCAACAACATCTGGTTGCCCACTAGTTGGGAAACACTGTCCTAAACCATCCAAGGCCAGGATATCTTGTCTGACATGTACCTAATGCTGCACTTACATAAATGTAAGGACGGGGTCTTTTTGGTCATGGTGCCACAACTATGGCATGCTCTCCAAAGCATGTCAAAGCATGCTTATTTGTCAAAGCCCTTAAAGCAAGCTGATGCTGCTTCATTTTTTAAAAAGGTGGATTCATTCCCCTCCTCCCCAGTGGTGTTTCTCTCTCTCTTTTTAATGCTGCTTTTTTTGGGGGGGGGGTGCATTTTTGTCCTGGTTCTAAATAAGTGCTTAGGATTTGATTGTAAGCTACTGAGGGGCGCAGGGGGAGTGAAAGGTGGGATATGAAATGATACGAAATAATTGATGATTGAATGATGATTATGTTATTAAATAAGGCAAGGTTGTCCTTGGAACCAGAGTTTGCATCAGCTCTTGATCAGATGAGTCGCATTTGTGTTTGTCTTCTGACCAGTTGAGCCCTATTTGGGTGGAATAATTCCCCCCCCTTTGCAAAACTGGTGGGTGGGTTTTTTGGTGGGTGGGGTGTGTGTGTGTTTGCTTTTCACCTTTGTCACCTCCCCTGATGTGCTGCCTGGCTGGCTTCCTTTGAGTCATCCAGAGGCAGCTTTCTTTGACGGGGGACCTTTCTGTAGCCACCTGCTCCCCGCCTGTGGCTTGTGTGGCTCCATCTGTGAAGGTCTTGAATGGAGAGCGTTGCCTTTTTGGACAGGAAGCGTTCTGCCTCTCTCGATCTCTTTATCCTTACAGGTGAGGAACATGTGACTTAATCTCCACACAAGCATTTCTTGTGTGGGGGTTTATTTAGAAGCCCAGTGCTCTTGCGACTGGTTTACACAATGCCAGAAAGATGTCAGTGCCTCTCGCTTCTATGGGTAACATGATGTTGTGGGTCAGGAGCAGGGAACCCCAGTCCCAGGGGCCAAATGTGGCCCTCTAGGCCCCTCTACCAGGTCACCCCCTCTCTGGCCCCTTCTTTTGCACCCCAAGTGTTTTCACCAGGCTGAAACGTACGCTTGAACTCTGATAATCGCTCTTGCTTAACTGGATGGAGGATAGAGAGCTTGGTGTGTGTGTGTGTATGTAGAAACTCGCCTTCTGTACAGAGGTAACATTTGCCATGTGGTGTCATGGTTAGAGTGTCAGACTGGGGACCTTGGGGGACCAGGATTCAAATCCCTCCTCAGCCATGAAGCTGCTGGGTGACCTTGAGGCCAGCCACTCTCTCTCAGCCTAATCTACCTCACAGGGTTGTTGTGAGGATAAAATGTGGAGGGGGGGAACCATGCTTGTACGCCACCGTGTACTCCTTGGAGGAAAGGTAGGATATAAATATAATAAAATAAATGTAATTCTTTGCCCACTTTGGCTTCTGGCCCTTCCCACCGCTAGCATGTGGCCCTTGGTAGGTTGTCCAGCGGGGAATGCAGCCCTCAGGCTGAAAAAGGTTCCCCACCCCAATGTAGGGGGTATACCCAGTTTCCTCTTTTCTTTGGGGGGTGGGGAGGATTATATGAATCAGGAGCATTGCATGTTGATTACATTTCACGCTGCTTGCATATTCTGATGAGGGGTCCGCCTACTCCCCCCCCCTCCCCGGAACAGGCACCTGCATCTGCTGAAGAACCATCAACGAGGAGTAAGTCTAGAACCATCCCTTGCCCTATATCGTTTATAAAATTCAACCCCACAAAACCCCATCCTGCAGGTCGAAAAGGTGGATTTGAATCACCAAATGGACCCAAAAAACCCTCTCTTCTCTCTCTCTCTCCCCCCCTGCCCCCCAGTTGTGCTGCACGCAGTACAGACGATCTGCATCTGGATAATAATGGGACAATTAAAACTGCAAGAGTGTTGTGGCCTGTGTGTGTGTTTTTTTTTTTTTTAATCTGGGCGCATGTTTCTTTCTTAACGGACCTTAACACTTAGACTAACATTAAAAAAATAATCATAATTAAGGTTTCAGACCAACCTGATGGTTTTGCTAGAGTACACAAAGCAGCTGCGATTCTCCCCCAGCAGCTGCCTGCGGGGGCGGGGGGGGGGATAAGGAAGCAAGCCAAACAACGGATTAGAGTTTGCTTGAAAAAGGATCTCTATAAAAGGGTTTGTCACTCAGGAGCAGCTCTGAGCAAAAGACATCTGCCTGTGGCCGAGGTGGACCCCTCCTCCTGCCAGCTGTCCCGATCATTGTCCTCTGTACCTTTCCTGGTTTTGGAGCCACCCCTTGAATCCGAGCCAAGCTTCCTCTTGGATTAACCTTTGATTAGCCAGATGGCCCGTGTGGATCTCCCCTCTCTCTCTCTCTCTCTCTCTCTCTCTCTCTCTCTCTCTCTCTCTCTCTCTCTCTCTCTCTCTCTCTGTGTGTGTGTGTGTGTGTGTGTGTGTGTGTAAACACCGCCCCCCCCAGAGGTGTGTTTCAACGGCCAGATTGAATTGATCTGTGTTTTCTCAGGACAATTAAAAAAAACCAAAATCTGCTTCTCCCTTGTGGTAGAAAGACGACTTTAAATCCCCCGATATGCCTGTTGGTGGAGGGAATGCCAGGGCTCGCCGCACCTGCTTTGAAACCAACGTTCTTAAAGGGAGGGAAGGTTTTGACCTCTGTGAGGACATAGACAAAGAAAGAAATCTACAGGCTTGACGGGTTCTCCGTTGTGCCGATGAGGATGAACATCCCTGGCCCTCCAGGTGTTGTTGGACTACAGCTCCCATCAGCCCCCGCCATCATGGCCATTGGTCAGGGATGACGGGAGTTGTAGTTGAACCGCATCTAGAGCAGAGCCGGGGAAACATCAAGCCTGGGGGTCAAGCACGGCCCTCCAGGCCCCTCTGTCTGGGGGACTCTCCCCAGGCTGCACCCTTCCGAGGCCACACTTCTAACCATCCCCACTCAGTTTCCTCCATGAGTGTTTTTGCCTTGCTGGAATGGCCTCCTTGAACTCTGATGATGCCTTTTCTTGCTTGCCTGGGTGGAGGACAGAGAGGGGTGTGTGTAGCAACTAGCCTACTGTACAAAGGTAAAACTTCCACTCATTGCTCCACCCACTTTTGCCTCTGGCTCCTCCCTACCTGTGACCCTTGGTAGGTTGCCCAGATAGGAATGATGAAAAAGGCTCCTTGCTCCTGCCCTAGAGCCAGGCCAGTCTTAAGTGCTGTTAACTGTGATGGCTACATTTACAACCCGCTTCTTGGAGGTCTTTGATTGGCCTCTGTGGGGAAGCAATGCTTAAATAGATGAAGCTTTGATCTGATTGAGCAGGACTCCTTGAATGTTCTTTGTCTTTTCCTCTGGTGGATGCAGTGGCGATGCTCAGAACATGCACAGAGCGCAAATCTTTTCCTTTTCTCAAAATCATTGAGACAGCAGCCTAGCCTCTACTCAGGTTAAGCAGCACGGCTTAAGAGCTTTGATCTGATGCCTTTCTCTTTGCAAATCCATACATTGGCAAGAATTCTGATTTGAAAGCCCTTGTGGATAGATTACACGCACTTCAGGCTCGTGCAGTACAGGACCAGAAATGCCAATAAGATGTGCAAGCTTGTGGGACGTTTCATAAGTAATTACTATAGCCTTTGAATTTTAAGATTTGAGAGACTTTGAGAGTACCTGGTGCCTTAGAATGGAAATGAAATGGAAAGGACAGATTGAGTTTTTAGAAGACAAAACGTTAAAACATTATATTTCAAATTTTATATTTCAGGGCATTACCATTTACCCCATTCCTTCTTCCTTTCACTCCATTAACATGATTGTTTGATCCTGGATCTTGTTAGGATGCTAAAAGTGGCTTTTGTTCGTAATGACTCAAAATTGTTTTTTCTTAAAAAAAAAAAAGGTTACAGAACTTCAGGGTTACAATATACAGAACCAGATTCCCCCCCCCAATATCAGAATTTAGGATCACCCAGCAAAATTATGAGCAGTAGATTTGGGACAGAGGAAAGCACATCTTTGCACATAAAAGTTTAATTAATTTATGAAAGTTATTACTACCACAAGACAGGTCGTCACAGATTTAGAGAGCTTTAAGAGGGTATTATACATCAGTGGTTGCCAGACCTTTTTTTTTTCCCCCACGGACCACTTGAAAATTGCTGATGGTCTCCGGGGACCACTTGGATTGCAATTGTAACGTGCCGCCCTAGATGCTGTATGATTTTTAATTGTATTTTTAATGCTGCTTTTATTTTATTGTGTTTCATTGTTCTCACTCCGTAGAATTAAAACTGTAATGCAATATAAAAAATAAAAGAAGCAATAGAAGACAATTAAAAATCAATATGAATATTTAATGTGGGCATGCCATAGACCGCCTGAATGAAGCTCATGGACCACTGCATTAGGTAAAATTCATGGAAGATGGATTTCTCTATGACTGTTAGGACACCTCTGTTATATTTTCAGTGCCTATTGAAGACTTCCCTCTTTATTTATTTTATTTATTTATTATTTTATTTATACCCCACCCTTCCCCCCAGCAGGAGCCCAGGGCGGCAAACAGAAACGCTAAAAACACTTTAAAACGTCAGAAAAAGACCTTAAAATACATGAAAACAAAACAACGTTAAAAACATTTTAAAAAAAACGTTCAGTAAGCCTTTTAAGTAGAGACCTTATCCCAGTCTGTGTCTGTGTTGGAATTGCTTTTTAAGATGTTTTTAAAGCTTTTTTTAAAAAAGATGTTTTTAAAGATGTTTTGTTTTAATATGTTTTTAATGGTTGCTTTGTTTTAATATATTTTAAAGTCTGTTTTTATGATATTTCAAGATGTGTTTAGTGTCTTTTGTTTGCTGCTCTGGGCTCCTACTGGGAGGAAGGGAGGGATATAAATCTTAATAAATAAATAATAAATAAATATACATTGACGGAATGTAACCTCTAGGATCAGAGGTAGCCTACCTCCGGATACCTGTTCCTGGAAAGCAACAATGAGAGAGCGAGCTGTTGCCTTCTTGCCCTGTTTGTGGGCTTCTCAGGCATCTGATAGGCCACTGTGGAAAACAGGAGGATGGACCTTCTCAACATTCCTAAGCTTTCATAAAATAATGGCTGGCCGCTCGATAAGCCTCCCACCCACTCCAAATTGGCTGCTTGCTTTGTTTTTATTTTTATTTATTTATTTATTTATTAAATTTATTAGTCGCCCATCTGGCTGGCTGTCCAGCCTCTCTGGGCGACGTACAAAATAAAAACATATACAAAATCTCAACAATAATAATAAGACCTAACCCACCCCATATTTATTTATGTGTATGTGTGCCATATTTGATGGTGGAGCGCTAGATTATCTATCATCATCATCATCATCATCATTTTTATTGTCATCACCATTATAATTTTTATTATCATCTTATGTATTTCACCCACGAGGGCCAACAGTGCTGAAACAGGATAAAAGCATATTTAAAACATTCAAAAACATTTAGAACATCTGAAAACATTTAAAAGCAATAGCCTACCCTCACAGTTACCAATTTCACAGTTGCCATGGCCAGGTATCTCTTGGCCATCAAATGCATGGGTAAACAGGAATGTGTTTAAATCCCCCCTGAAGCTCGATAATGAGAGAGACAAGTGCATCTTACCAGGGAGGGTATTCCAACAAGGGGGAGCCACCACTGAAAAAGCCCTGTCTTGGGTCAGCACTGACCGGATGTTCACTGGTGGCATTCATTCAGGACTTTGGGACAGAGGTCCAGAACCCCACTTGAAAGAATGAGTGACCCCCCCCCAAAAAAATGTTTTCTATATGACCATTAAGTCCAGAGTCTCAAATTGCTTACCTGCAGCACAGAGAGATCCAGGGCTGTCTTCCCCGTTTTGCCATGAAATTTACTGGATGCAGTTGTACAAGATATACCATCTTCCAGCTTAATTTACCAAAGTAAGTGGAAGGAAATGTTGACCTCTGTGTTGTTTTTGTGTTCCTCTGCTCCCTGTTTTCCCATCCAGGGTGCCGGCACAGCCATTGGGGAGCTGCCTCCATACTTCATGGCCAGGGCAGCCCGTCTCTCTGGAGCAGAACCTGACGATGAGGAGTATCAGGAGTTTGAGGAGATGCTGGAACACGCTGAGACTGCCCAGGTAGGAGACGGGGGGAGGCATTCGATTTGGTGTGCCTTTAAAGGCCAACTGACCTGATCAGCACTTCCCAAAGCTATACGCCAATTGAAACACAGCCATCCCTTGAAATTCGCACGTCTCTGAAATCCTTCGAAAATCACACGTCTCTGAATTTTTCAGGGCAAGTTCTCCAGCCCAGTAATGTGTACAAAAATGCATGGGCTAGGGTGAAGCATGCGTAAAAGTGCATGCATTCATGGAAATAACATTCAAAAATGCTCTGTGTTAGGGCCAATTGCTTTGCAAAACAGTGTCTGTTAGGCAAAATTGCATATGAGAAGGCATACATTAGGAGACGCTTGCATGAAAACGCAGATGGATTTTCATGAGGACTTGTTCATTTGTGTTTTTTTTAAATGGCAAAGGGGTGTGGGAATGTGGAGAGCTGAACTTAGCGTTGGAAAGATGGGAAAACCGAAATTGACTCATTCCTCTGCATAGGTAAGGGTGCCCAAGGGCAAGATGTCCTACTCATGGCCATGGCTAGCTAATGTCCATTGATTTGAAGGGATCTACTCTGAGTAGGGCATAGCTGGATGCAGCCCAATACCTCCCCTCCCAAGAGGGCAGTTTGGTAGAAATAGGCTTAATAATCTTGATGATGATGATGATCCAAAAGACAAGACAAAACAACAGAAACCCAGCAAGCTTTAAGCACTCTGCGTATGTTGACAAGAAGCATGGGGCATGTATCTAGGGCCCAGCCCTTTCCCAACCTTTGCATTCCCTAGATGTTGCTGGACTGCAGTTCCTGTCATTCCAGACCATTGGCCATGGTGGCTGGGGCTGATGAGAGTTGTAGTTCAACAGCATCTGGAGACTCAAAGGTTGGGGAAGGCTGCAAACTATGGCTAAGGTTAGAAAAGAAACTGTGGCACAGAGAGATAGGCCAGGGATGGGCAACCTGTGGCCTTCCCGGTCTTGTTGGACTCCAACTCCCAGCAGCCTCAGCTTTGCATGGCCAATAGTCAGGGGCGGTGAGAGACCATAGGTCCCCGCCCCCATCTCTGATCAAGAAGTTGCATTCCCCTACTGCATGCAAGCGATGGGAGAATGCCTTTATTTAAAAGAGGCATTACCTCCTGAGAGAGGAGGCCTGTCGCTTCTCAGATCGGGGCAGGGAAAGCAATGGCCCACTGGGTGTCTTTGGACTCCAGCCCCCAGCATCCTCAGCCCTGCGCAGCCAACGGGGAGGGGTGGTGGGGATTGGAGTCTGACAACCTCTGAAGGGCCGCAAGTTCCCCCTTCCCTGAGGCAGGAGAATGGAGAAAGAGGTGGTGGAGATTTAGAAGGAATGAGTTGAGATGTGGGAAGTGGGGGTGGGAGAGAGAGAAAGGTAGCTGAGTCTGCATTTCTGGGTTGCTTGTCCAGGATTATGATCACAAGATAACTTTTACAGCTGGAAGGAACCAGGCCAATGTATTATTTGTTGTGGCTTTGTTTTGCTGCCCAAGTCACTGCAAAATGTGTACATCTCACTCCTGCCTCCTGATTTTTAGAATGGTGTCTCCTACAGGGACTGCATTAAGAGGAGAGGATTAGGAGCAAGGCATCCTGTGGGCAGCAGGGAGCGGCTGGGGGGAGCCATGCTGGCTGCAAACCCCCTCTGAAGCCTTCAGGGTCCTTCGCTCTGAACCCTCCCCATCCTTGGGACCCCAGGACCGAAACTCAGCAGCAGAGCACAAGCTTTGCATGCAGAAGGTCCCTGGCGCATCCTGTTAAAAGGATTAGGTAGGTGGCGATGGAGAAAAGAGCCTTCTGTCCCTGATACCCAGGAAGAGCTGCTGCTAGTCAGTTTAGTCAGGGACTAAATGGACAACTAGTCCAATGAGTTATGAGGTCATTTCCTGTGTTTCTAACAGATAACACCTGCCTGTTTTTAACATTTCTCTCCCATTGTGGCTTTATAGCAGAGGTGGACAGCCTGTGGCTGTCCAGATGCTGCTAGACTCCTATCATCCCTGACCATTGCCCGCTACTGTCTAGGGTCGATGGGTGTTGGAGTCCAACAACATCTGGAGAGCCATAGGTTCCCAATCTCTACTTCAGAGTCTTAAGAGCTGCTTTACATACTGTAAAGCAGAACAGGATGCTTGAGTAGATGGACTGATCCAGTAACAAGGCTCTTCTTACATTCTTAAGTTCAGGGCAGCATTAATCTTCCTTCCTTTACCCCCCAAAAAACTGTACACGCAGCATCGCTGGACATCATGAGAACCTGCTGGACCAGGCCACAGCACAGGGCCATCTCGCCTGGCATCCTGTTCTCAGAGTGGGCAACCAAATGCTTCAATGGGAAGCTTGGAAGCAAGACCTGAACACAAGAGCACTCTGAGTTAGTCCTTTAATCTGCTCTGAGTAAGACTAACACTGGATACAACCCAAGACACTATATAATATATATTTATTTAAAAGGGTGACTCTTTCGCCACCTCTGGAGAACGGTGCACCTACCTGGCTGCCTCAGGAGACCCACAGGTGAAGAAGCTGCTGGTATCCACCTTGCACTTCGTGGGTCTGTTTGGCAGCCAGCCACATGTGTTAATAATCCATTTGCCGAGTATGTGTTTGCATATCTGCACCGGTTAAAAAAAGCTCAACGCTTTTGCCACCAGGCAGCATAGCGTAGCGTGAGAAGTCACCCTAGAGTGACCGATTTGCCGGTTGCGCACGCAGGCGTTCCAGTTTTTGTTCCTCTGCCGTTTGCCTCCCTGCTGTCCAATAAAATAAAATATATTTGGCAGTTGCCTTGTGTTACTATCAGTGCCCTACTGTTTTGTTTGCTCTCTCTCTCTCTCTCTCTCTCTCTCTCTCTCTCTCTTTTCCTTCAAAGAACTAAGAAACTTAGAAAGGGATTAAGGCAGCCTAAAGCCTCAGATAATTTAATCAAGGGCTGGTCTTAGGAATTATGGAGTGTCAGTTGTTACTCAGACCTGGAGTTAGTTAGTTTCTTTCTTTCTTTCTTTCTTTCTTTCTTTCTTTCTTTCTTTCTTTCTTTCTTTCTTTCTTTCTTTCTTTCTTTCTTTCTTTCTTTCTTTCTTTTTACTCCTCTGAACCTTTTGCTGGTTGTGGTTTGTCTGGCCATCACATGATTTCTCAGAAAATTCCCCCTCCCCTCCATTTCCAGTAAACTGTTTGAGCAGGGATGAGTCAGGGTGAAACCAGCTTCCCTGTAACCACAGGACTCGTTAAAGAATTTGTCAACGTGGACTCCAGAGGGCTGGGTTGGAGGGCGTGTGTGTGTGTGGGGGGGATGCATCTCTCTCTCTCTCTCTCTCTCTCTCTCTCTCTCTCTGCTTTATTTTATTTTTCATATTCAGCTTAAGTTTTTCACTCTTGGGGTTAATGTTGCGTCAAGAGTTCCCTGGGGACGACTTCCTGTCCAGGAGAGCGAGATGGGGCTGAATGTTTGCAACGAGTTAAAAAAAAAGAGAGAGAGAATGAACTCAGGAGTTAAAAGAGGCCATTGCGGAGAAATCTCTCTTAAGTGTTTCTTAGAGTGTTTGTGGAGACTTGCCCTCTTTTTTCCATCTTCCTGTGGGGAGTTCCTCTTCTCTTCTTAGCTTTTTTGTGGTGGAGAGTCCCAAGTGCGCCTGCCACACCCTTCCGCCTTCCCTTTTAAAGAACATGGAAGGGTGCTGTAGGTGAACGGTCATGAAGATTTTAACTATTGCCTCATCAGCAGGTGTAGTTTTGTAGGCTGAAGCTGGCGTTGCTGCTGGCGATGTTATCTGTGAATTTACTTTTCTTTTTTAAAAAAATGGTTCTCCGTTGCTTTTTGTTAGGCTTTTTACGGATATTAACAGTTGCTTGTGTACAACGATGTCATTGACATGAACAGTCCGCCGAAGCTGGAGAGATGAAATAACTTCTCTGTGGATCGTCTAAAATTAGAAACCAGGGACAACATTTCACGTTTGCAGGAAGGGTTAAAATAAGGCTAGCTGTCGTATATTCAAGATGGGAACAGCAAGCAGAAAAGACGGTGTTTTTCTCAAGGGAGTGTGTGCTGGTTGTAGCTCCTGAGGAATAATCATATTAATTTATTGAAAAGCATCTTCAAACCACATAATATTAAATTTATTTTGGGGGTATACAACCCCCCCATAAAAACAATGTCTGAAACTCCCACCCTAAATGCTCAATGACAAACAGGACACCCTGTCCATTTCAAGCTGCTGTTCTTATCAGTTTCCCACCAAACCTCATATACTGGAGTGGCTCATGTGTAACACTAAACCGTGGATTGGCTGTCCTTGAGGAATGTGTGGGTTCTGTGCAGCCCACATGGAAAGACAGGCTACTAGCCTCACAGTAGGCTAGTAAAAAAAATAAAAAGTTTAGGTTAGTAATTTTTGTGGGCTGACTTACAAGACTGTAATGGGCCGCATTGTTATATATGTTGATTTTTTTGGTCCTTCTAAGGATAAAGTACTCATTGGAAATTTAAAGAAATGACAAGTGAAAAGATAGACTTCTGAGACACAAAGGAAAGATGATGTGTGGGGTGCAGTGTAGTGTTTAGAGTGTCAGACTGGATCCAGTAGACCAGGGTTCAAATCCCTACTTGGCATGAAGGTCACTGGGTGTACCAGTCCCCATCTGTCAACCTAACCTACCCCATAGGGTTCTTGTGAGGATAAAATGGAGCAGGGGAGAACCAAATGAGGACCTTGGAGGAAAGGTGGGATATAAATAATAAATCATACTGGAAAATAAAGCCAGGTTGACACTTTCCTTTTCGAGTACCCTTTCTGATGTCCCTAGAATGCACCCTGTTCCTCTGAGACCAGGACAAAAGAGCTTCTTCAGGTGCACTCAAGGGCTTCTGCATATGTGAGATTTTTGCTTTTATTTCTGTTTTCTTTGAAGAGTTTGGCTCCTATTCTCTGCTGTCTTGCAAACCGCCTTGGAGATTGGAGGTTTACGGCGTGTCTGTGTGTCTGCGTGCTGTTTAACAAAACACATTCAAAGCCATGTTGGGCACACGGAACTAGTTACATGATTCTTTGGATCTTGGCTTGAGGAATTTTTTTCTTTCAATGCTGGGCATTTCTCTTGCTGTACGTAATTCCTCTCATAGCCAAGCTTCTGTTTCTTGGTTAGCATAAAAATCTGCTCCAATTGGCTTCTGAATTCTGTTTCTCTCTCTCTCTCTCTCTCTCTCTTCTGATTAGAAGGATCCTCTGGTTGCCAGACAGGGTGATGATGTTGCTGCGACTTCTTCATCACTGTCCAGCAAACAGGCACGCTTAAAATAGTTTATGAGCTGGTTTCATAAAAGAGGGAGCTGGCTTAGATACTGGGAGGCTACCATGTTTGAAACAGAGGAAATGTTGATTTTCTATGCCTCCTTCCCACCCCCACCCTTAAATGCATTGATTTGGACCCAACGCCAAAGGCCAGCCGTTGTCTGCCCCTTAGAGCTTTCCCATCAGTCCTTTCCCCACCACCCTCCTCCTCCTCCTCCTCCTCCTCCTCCTCCTCCTCCATCAGTTTCCTTCCTTTATTAATTGTTCTTTTGCATCTGGCCTGTGTTTCCTCAATGGGTGGCCACCGCAAGATCTGTCTGTGTGTTGTACATTCCAGGACCTTGAGGCATTCATTTTGCTAATATGGGTTGATGTGTCTTAACTCTTTTCAGGGCTTGGGCCCAACGCTCTTCATGAGATCAGTGGGCCCAGCTCTTGGTTCTTTTCCAACTTGAAGCCCCCTTGCCCTTTCAGAAGCAGGTGATCGTCTTGGCGTGGTCGTTTGCACCTCCTTTCTATGCATCAAGTATGAACAGCCAGGGCTCCTGAATAGGCATTTTTGGTGTCCGCTCCTTGTCTCCAAAGATCCTTCCCATTGGAGTTTTTTTAATTCTTTTTAAAAAAATGAAATATTAAAAAATCAAATTGGACAACACCACTGTTTATGGCAGTTGGGATTTACAGTAGGGCCCCGCTTACCGGCGCTTCGCATTCCGGCATTCCGCTAATGCGGCGGCAGGAAATTCCCCATTTTAAAGCCGTTTTTGCGATTTTGCGGCATTTTCGCACGATGCGCCCCATTATAATCAATGGGGTTCTGCTTTACTGTGATTTCCGCTTTACGGCGGGGGCCTGGTCCCTAACCCGCCATATAAGCGGGGCCCTACTGTACAGGTTAAAAACATGTGTATCTTCACAAAATCTCAGACTTCTGATGAGGGGGCTGGTCACGACTAATTCCCAGGTCCTTTGAATAAAGTTGAAGTGGGATCTCCCCTTAGCATTCCTAAAACTGCCTAATAAAAATATCCTTGGGAAAATTTCGAGATTCATAAAGCCGCCCCTCTAGAACAACTTAGTGTCCTCGCCTGTCTGTCTCCCAGTCGCCACACTGCTCAGACTCTTCACCTAGGGAACTCTTTGCTTTGTTTCAGATGAGCATACACTGGAATCTTGAGCACCAGCATCTCCCAGGAATGATGTAGAATCCTTTTTATTTAAGCAGATGCATAGGGGCAACGGGTGTATAAAGTTGCTTTAGCTAGGTAAGACTTTTAGTGTGCTGTTTGTTGGGGTTTCCCCCCCCCCCACATCATACAATCAGAATAGCAGAGTTGGAAGGGGCCTGTAAGGCCATCAAGTCCACCCCCCTGCGCAATGCAGGAATCCAAATCAAAGCATTCCTGACAGATGGCTGTCCAGCTGCCTACCTCTCTAGGTAATTGGTTCCATTGTCGGATGGCTCTAACGGTTAGGAAGTTGTTCCTGATGTCCAGTTGAAATCTGGCTTCCTGTAACTTGGGCCCATTATTCCGTGTCCTGCACTCTGGGACGATTGAGAAGAGATCCCGGCCCTCTTCTATGTGACAACCTTTCATGTACTTGAAGAGTGCTATCATATCTCCTTTTTCTCTCCTCTTTAGTTAATATGTCGCACTCTGCTCTGAACCCACCTTGAGCAACTTGTTCTGTGAATTGCCCATTTTGGAGAGTTGATGTAAAATACATTTTGAAACAATTATTTTAATAATGTACTCCCTATGTCACACTCAAGGGTAGGATGTGAGACCTATGGCCTCGGGAGGGGGGGTTGTGGGGCAAGAGGGGAACTTGGAAGACTTTGGGGAGCGGGAATTTCAGAACAGAGTACAAAGAACAGAAGGCAGAGGAGATACAAGGTCCTGCTTGCAGGCTTCCTGTGGCCGTCTGGTTGGCCACCGTGAGAACAGACGCTCTACTTAAGTTTTAAGAAAGGACAACAGGATTGACAGACAGATGCGTTTTAAAAGCGCCCAAACCCAATAATTTGGGAGCCCTGGATTTTAATGCACAGGGATGTGGATTTGTGCAGCCAGACTCTCACGCCGAATAGGGTTGCTGGTTCTTGGGAATTGATCGGACGTTTCAGGGTCTCCGAGGGGGACAGGCCCGAATCAAGGAGGGGGGTTCAAAGCGCTTGCCCTCTGCTCCACCAGCTATGCTCTAAGACTGGGGCTGGGGCGGGGCCGTAGCTCAATGAGCACCTTGTTTGTGTGCAGAAGGTTCCAGGTTCAAATAACCAATGGCATCTCCATGGCGCCCTGGAGGGCGGCTGCCAGTCAGTGTAGACAATGCCAAGCGAGATGAACCAGTGCGCTGGCTTGGCAAAAGACAGCTTCCTATGCTGCTGGACTCCAGCTCCCATCAGCCTCAGCCAGCATGGCCAGTGGTCAGGGATGATGGGAATTGTAGTCCAACTAGTTGGGTGACGTGAGGTTTGAACTGTGGGCTTTTGTGGACCACCCCTCGAGTCTCTTTGCCACTACCCTAAACTATCTGCCCCTTTTTTCTCTTTAAACCCAGAATCCCACTCACCCATTCACCCTTTTTTTTCTTTTAGAGATGCCATTTTTGGAGGTGTGAGGCTGTGACCTTTTGGGGGGGGGATGAGTCACATTACGGCTCTAGCAGCTGCTTCCCCGTTCCCCTCTTTCCCAAGCTAAACCAGCAACGGCTGAGTTAACAGGCGAGACGGGTTGTCGGCAGAAGTGCTGACTAATGAGTGTGTAAGCCTCCCCTCTCCCTTTCCAAGACTTCTTTAGCTATCTGCGAAAGAACAGCGTGTGCCCTGTTCAGTTAACTCTCACACACCTGTTGACCCGTCTTGAATGAGGGAAAGGAAAGATAAAACTGGCGGGGCGGTGTTAGGTTACCTTTGTTAGGCTGGTTTTGAAAAGAGTGGCACGAAAATCCTTGCAACTTTTAATTTCCATGTTCATTTCCCTCTCCCTCCCACCCACACACACACTTAAGACCTTGAGCACATGGATAGCTCTCCAGCCTCAGGCCTTGTGCAGACTTTTCTTTCCACACTCTCGAGCAAAATCAGAAGCTGGCCAGCTTAGGGAAATGTGTGAATGATCAAGAGATCTTGCCCATGGTGAGGTTTAAACAGTGGAGACGCCGATGTCAGTGGGGCAGTGGAATCCGCTCCGGGTTCTGATTCCGAACTTTCATGGAATGCACCTTGGACAGCTCCTTGAAAGTTGAGACTAAAACCCGGAGCGGATTCCACTGCCCCACTGACATCAGGGCCACCAGTCTCCACTGGGTTTAAATCCTTCTTTAAAGAGGAATCCCTCTATCAGGATCAGGAGGGGACCCCACATTCACTCAACCACAGAAATCTCCTGAGTTTGGTTGTTTACCTTTTTGAGTCTGTGGGAAAGGGCGGACTTCCCCAAAGCAGCTTGCAACAAAGGGGTGGTTGGATGGTCGCCTATCACATTTCCCAAAACAGGTGGAGTGCGAGTCGTCTCTCTCACATTGAGTGCATGCAAGTCCTTGGGGGTAGCTTACAGTAGCTCTTTTAATGCACACCCAAGTTTTTCAAGTGGGGAGGGTCACAGGGCCAGAACAAGGGGGTGCTGGCAAATGTGCCAACAGATGGGGTCCCCCATCCCACACCATCCCACACCATCCCACACCATCCCACCCCATTAAAGAGGCTGGGCCAGGAAAACACTTTCCTCCTTTGCCCCCGCACTCCCTTTCATTGTGTCTCGCTTTGTGTGATTCATCGTTTCATCAGTTAGACTCTTTTGACTCCTCTCGCATGCCAGGCCTCTTGGCTGCAGGCAGAGTTTGGCAGCAAAGGGAGATTGATTGCTGGCCCCACCTTATTTAGAGGGGATGGGGAGAAGCTCCGCTTTGACCCATGGCCATCGCTGCTGTAACTGTTGCCACTGGAATCTACGGCCAAACTATCTAGCTCAGTATTGTCTGCACTGACTGGCAGCAGCTCTCCAGGGGGTTTCAGGCAGGGGTCTCTCCCAGCTCTAACTCGGAGGGGATTGAACCTGGGACCTTCTGCTTGCGAGACCGATGCTCCACCCCTGAGCTCCGGCCCCTTCCCCATCAGCTGTCTTTCTCCTGTCTTGCTCCGTCTCTGTGCATAGTTGAAATCATCTTCCTTTGTTACATTTTTGCGATTGTTGTTTTGGAACCTGTCCTACACCCCCATTGGGGGGGGCAATGGTAGAGAGGGAAATCCCATCTGGAAACTTTAGACAGGCTTTTATTGTACCGCTTTAACAGCATGTTGGAAGTGGACATTTCCACCGAGTACCCGTTGATGACGATCTTCATTGTCGGAGGTTCCCAAACTGTGGTCCGTGGACCACCAGCGGTCCGTAAGCTTCATTCAGGTGGTTCACGGCACGTCTGTGGATTTGTGGTTGACGTTGGGAGGCGGTGCATCCACTGTATCAAATACTCGCAGTGATTTCTTAATCGTATTTTTAATTTTTAAGACTCGCATTGTATTTAACGTATTACCATTTGGCTCATTACAATTGCTACCACAGGCAGAAAAATCTTTTAAGTGTTCCGCCAGGACCCTCAGCAATTTTCAAATGGTCTGTGTAATCTACGGGCCAGTTGATACAATCAGGAGTGTGGAGGCTGTCGAATGCCCTGTGCCTTTCCCCTGCGCCAAAAACAAGTATGGGAAGACTTTTGCCTCTCCAGTCGTTGCTGAACTACAACTCCCATCCACCCCAGCAAGCCAGGGATGATGGGAGTTGTAGTTCAGCAACATCTGGAGGGCCAAGCGTTCCTTACACCTAAAGCAAAGGGAATGGGAGTGCAGTCCTATATGGTCTTGGGAGTAAGCCTCACTAAAAGTAGCGGAGCTTGATTCTGAGTAGGCATATATGGGAAAGCACCGCGACACAGCGCATGCGCACATGAAATGACCATAACCCTGTTAATAGTATACCATGAGTAGAGACAAGGCTTCACGTGACCTTTTACGCATTTCTCCCCTTGGGGAGAAAGTAGATGAGGAGAATTTGTCACACACACCCTCACATAACACTAGAACTCGGGGCCATCCAATAAAGGTGAACGTTGGGCAGAAAGTACTTCTGCACATAGGACATTATTCATCTATGGGCTTTGTGACGTCTTTCCCTGGTTCTCCCTGTCAGGTTCCCACCTGCTTGTGGCTACTGCCTTTCACTAGGCACCACCAGCGATACCACCAGTCCGGACCATCCTTTATATGGTTTCTCACTTCGCTCTAGCACAGATCTCACTAGATCCCCCTGCTAGGCAGCACCACCAGTCACGTCCTATAACCAATACTCCCAGAGACTTTGCCTGAGTCTCTCTCTAGCTGGTTACTTTTGTGACTGCGTGCTTATGCTGTTCCCAACCCCCTTGTATCTTTATAGATAACGCATACAACTCTGGATACTTGAATTGTTATTATTCCTCCCTTCACCCCTGCTGTACCATTAGATACTGTTTCTGTTCAGCCTTGGTAATTACCTTGCCCTCCCTTCTGGTATGTATATCCCCCAGCCAAGGATCAGGCCTTTGGTAAACCAAATAAGTATTTATTAAATATCAGAAATAACAAGATTAGTTTTAGAATGTTTCACAAGCGTATGGTTTCATCTATTCCTGTTTTGTACTTGACTTATTATTAATCAGAACTCCAACTCCCTCTTTCTCCACACTCCCAACATCCACCCAGATTCAACTGTCCTTCTTCCATTTATACTCCCAGCCATTCAAACGCTCAGCCAATCATCCAGCATTCTACTGCTCATGTACTCCCCCCCCTCTTTCACTCCACTTACCATATGTCTTCTATATAAACAGCACTTACCATATTTACCCTACAAGCAGGAACATCACAGGCTTCCACATGATTTTGGATAGCTTTAACAGAGCATGAGGCTATCGGTGGCTGCTAGCCATGATCCCTATTCCCTCCCCCACTGTCAGAGGCAGTATGTCTTTGAATATCAGTTGCTGCGGATCACAAGTCAGGGGCGTCCTCTTACTCTCAGGTCCTGCTTGCGGGCTTCCCATCGGGTCATCTGTTCAGCCACTGTGAGAACAGGCTGCTGGACTAGATGGGCCTTTGGCCTAATCCACCAGGGATCTTTTGATGTTCATAGAGTCACAGAATTGGAAGGGGTCTATAAGGTCATCAAGTCCAACCCCCTGCTCAGTGAAGGAATCCAAATTAAAGCATCCCCAACAGGAGGCTATCCAGCTGCCTCCTGAATGCCTCCAGTGTTGGAGGCAGATTCTAGAGCCAAGCGATTCAGGTATTTGCAGGTAAAGCCAGGAGTTGCTTTTCTGCTGGGTCAATCTTGGAGCATCCTATTATCATCATCATCCTGCAGAGTTTTTTTTTTTTTTTAATGAAGCGACATGTTCTGTTTCTGTACTTGGGCTGGGTATGTTAAATATGTGGATGAACCATTTGCCAGCTGTTGCCTTAGCTTTCCAATCTATGCCCACATGAATGGGCTTGCCTTGAATGACAGGCGTATATGACACCCGGCGCAGGTGATAGCTCTGGGGTGCATTGATAGACAGGAAGTTGACAATAAATCTTCTAAGAGTTGCAGCTCTAAAAAAGTTGGGTGTTGTGCAGAGCACATGCTTTGCATGTTATATAAAGCCTTGGATTCAATCCCTGGCACGTCTGCCATGGAGCACCTGCCCTAAAGCAGAGGCATCTGAGGCCTGTTCTAGGGTGTATAGTTGGTTCAGGTGAGCAGAGGTGCTGGCTTGGCATTTTGTGCTCTGCTGTCACCTCGTGTGAGCTGCGTATGTCCCCATAGCACACTCCCCCAGGCTTCCCTGCGGATTGCAAGGAAAGCTTCAATTGCAATAAGGCAAAGGTCTCTCTTCGGCAAAACCGGGGCCGGAGCTCTTGTTTTGTATGCAGACAGCCTCTGGTTCAGTCATCTCCAGTTAAAAGAATCAGATAGGAGGTGATTGCGAGGTGGGAGATCCTTCATCTGATAACCTGAACATTAGCGAGCTAGATGGGACCCATGATTTGACTCTGAACAAAATAACTTCCTTATGTTCCTTTTATTATTTTTTTGGAGGGTGGGGCATATTTATAATTTCCCCTTCCTCCTAAGCAGCTCAGTGTGTGATGTACAGCAAACATCTGAACACCATAGCAAAAGCAGCATTGTTGGATGTTTTCTTGAGGAATCTCCTGATAAGGTTCTGAGGATCACCAAGATTCTTTGGAGCCCCGATTGAAAACCACCAAGTCAGGGCTTTGCTGGGTGGATGAGTTAGTTTAGATACTGCTTAGAGATGCAAATAATTATGCGGTGCATCAATGCCTTAAAATAAATAAAATAAAATACTGTGTTTAGCAAGTTATACACTTCTTCCTATTTGTTTGAAGCAATTTACAATTAAAAAACCAAAACCTTTAAATACTAAATAGAGGAAAGGAGCACATCATCATTTCAAAAAGGCTGGAGTCAGAATGCCACAACCGGAAGGAGAGCCATCAGCATGGCTCTAGGAACTTCTGCTCCAGTGCTAGCAGAGGTCGTCATGCAGTATAACTCCATGGTATATTGGGGGTTGCATTTTGGTGATGAGAATCAATGAATAAGACACATATAGGGTGTAGCATATAAATTCCAATGGGCTGTAAAAAAAGGTAAGAAAGTCTTGAGAGAGAGATAGCTTGTGGGAATGGAAGAGCCTCTCTGGGTTTGGGGTCATTTCCCTCGTGTGACGCTCTTCCGCTAAGTTGAAAAGAGACCCTGCGGTGAGCGAGTTGTTTTCTCGGAGCAGGATGGCCCCCGTTGAATCTTATCCAGGTAAAAGTAAGCTAGGAAACTGAGATACCCAAATGGGAGCTCCTTCCCCAGCAAACCGACTTTCACCGATTCTCCCATCCAACTTTGGCACTTTTTTGCTCATGCTGCGGACTGATCTTTAACCTCAACCTCTTACATCAGGCTGGGGAATGTTGGCGGCCCTCCAGATATTGGTGGACTCCCATCGCCATCAATGGCCGTTGACCATACTGATGGGAGTGGACATCCCTGTGTCTCCTTTTAATTTCTTGCTGTGTGTCCGTCTGCCTCTCTCTTTTCCTTAACCTGTCCCCCATTTTTCATTATTTCCCCCTTTTCTTACTCTTTTTTCTAAAAAACAAGCAACAAACTCCCTATGTGAAAGAAGAAAGAGACAGAAAATGGTGCTTGTGTGATGTGCTTTAGGTTGGCCATGACCCAGGTTTTTTGTTTTGTTGTCCTGACCCACTAGTTGTAGACCTGTGCATCAAGAGGGCTCTCAGGGGGCTCCTTCAATAACTAAATGCATTCCCTTCTCTTTAGGGGAAGAGCCATAGGTCAGTGGTAGAGCATCTGATTTGAATGCAGAAAGTCCTAGGTTCAATCCCCAGCATCATTAGATAGGGCTGGGAGAGATCCCCCCCTGTCTGAAACCCTGGGGAGCTGCTGCCAATCAGCATAGACAATACTAGCTAGATGGACCAACAGGACTGAGTGAATAGAAGGCAGTTTGGTACCTTCCTACCAAGAGCTCCTTACTCTTCTCCAAAGAGAATGCTTTCAGAAACTACATTTTGTGAAAGTAGAATTAATGTGGTTATCTCACCACCACCTTTTCAAAAATATATACAGTAGGGCCCCGCTTATATGGCGGGTTAGGGACCAGGCCCCCGCCATAAAGTGGAAATCGCCATAAAGCGGAACCCATTGACTTTAATGGGTCGCGTCACGCAAAAATGATGCGAAAATGCCGCAAAACGGCAAAATCGGCTTTAAAATGGGGAATTTCCCCTGATTGAAAGCTGCCGCATCAGCGGAACGCCGGGAAAGCGGGGCCCTACTGTATTTAAAAGTTATTTTCTATTTTAGTTCTGATCCCATTCCATCGAAGGCTTGGTGTGGGAAGCCGCTAGACTACCGCTAGGGAAAAAAAAGAAGGAAGAGAAAAGCTTTCATTCTTTGTAAATGTGAGCGTGTGAATTTCAACCTCCTTTTTATTTTTTGAAGATGCCTATTCCCAGCACAACTCTTGTGATCCGATGATTAATCCAATGAAGTAATAACTAATCATTTAACTATTCCTGGCTGGTGTAGCCTTAGTGGCAGGAAACCCTTTTCTAAGCCTTGGAACAGTCATCCTTTTGCTAGGAATGGTGTTGAGTCAAATAAAATAAAATAAAAATAAAGCAATTAATGTAGTTACAATAGAGAAAATGAATCGCAGTAATCAGGAAGAAAGGAGAAGAAAGGCTAAATTCTTTAATATGGGGGAAATAATGTTTTGCCTGTAAGTAACTCTCAAATCTCATATATATATTTCTTTCTGTTAAAATAACCCGGGTTACTAAAGTTGTGGCATTATTTAAGTCAAAAGTGTTGTGTTTTTTGGATGATGTTTTTAAAAACTATTTCCCAAAGTGAATCTTGTTTTAACCTCTTTGCATTTTTTAAAAAAAGGGATAAAGTTGTGAAACTGACAGTTTGCAGCAGCTGAGAAATGAAACTGCTGAAGGTCTTTTTGATTAGTGCAGATGGGTTTTGTCTTACATTTTAACCCAAGTAAATTCTCATTCAGAAAATCAAAGCTAGTTTCATTAAAAAAAAAAAAAGATGGGGGGGGAAAGAAAGGAGCCCAACACCGTGAATCCAAAAACAGAGATCCAAATAATTTCAAAAGATCTTTACTTCTGTAATTCTCTTTATTCACTTTGTGCTTTCTACTCTTGTAATGATTAGAATCTCTTGACTTTTTCGACCTTAGCATATCAGTACTCGTTCCTGTATTTCACTATTCTTTTGTGATTTTTTTTTAAAGTTCACGAACAAAAAATACAGGATGAAATAAAGAGATTCTCTTAAGAGTATTTGATGAATAACTGTTATATGTTAAGAGCAATCATTTGCTTTATCAGATACTCTTAAGGGAATTTTTTTTTCATCCTGCATTTTTCGCTTATGAATATATATACACTTTTGCCTAGAATTTACCAAAGGCAATGTACTGCTCCTACAATATACAAAGCCTTTAAAGAAGTAATACTAATGAAACAAAAACAGTCAGAAGAGAAAAGTTTAAAAAGTAAAAAAAAGTTTGCTAAGAATTTGTGTTGGGATTTCATAGGGGAAATTTTTTGTCTTTTTTTAATTGTTTCATTTTATCAGTCAGAAAGTTAGGATTAAGGCAAGTGCCCTTTTAATTTATTCCTTATGTAGACTGTTTTCCATTACCTTTACCTTGAACATGTTTCCATGGGAGTAATTCTCCTTAAAAGTCATGGTTCTCAATACCTTAGCAAATGCTTTTTAGGGTTGAGATACCCATGATTATGGGCTTTTATCCAAAATGCTGGAAAACCTGAATGTGTAATTCTTTCTTTTTTTTAGGATAACCTTATTTCTGTTGCACATCCTCAGATTTTTTTTTACTTTAATGCTGTAGTTCTCCAAATAGTATTTGTCCCACTTGCGGAGGAGGTTATAGCAAGAGTTATTAAGCTGTATGGAAATCTATAGGAAATTAAGTCTGTTTTTTTGAGTACTGTAGGTTGTACCTGTTTGGCATTAATATCCTATAATCTTGGCATTTTATTATATGTACACCACCACCACCCCAAAAAAACCCTTCATAGTTCACCCTCCCCCCCCAAATTACAATAATACATGTGCCTTGTGCAACCATTTGGGCAAAATAGGAACTGAAAATTAATGCTCAAATCTAGCATTGTAGTACAAAAGAAGTAGGGAGACTTCTTATGAAATCACTGTACAGATGGAAATATTTTCTTGTTCACTTCTGCTTTCTGCTTTCTTTCCTCCCTCCCCCTTTCTTTTTTAAAGATATGGCTCCAAGTCAGCAAAGGGTCATACGTGCACACAAGACCCACATCTAGCAGCACCACTTGTGCTGTGGTTGTGGTCCCAATCCAGAAAGCTCAGATCTCCAGCTATGTCCAGGAACCCTCCATCTTCCCTCCTTTCCCCATTCGAAAGGGAGCTATCTCCACTCCCAGCAGTTTGATTCTGTGGGGGCTGAAGGTTCTGTGTGTGCACCCAGATTGTAGACCAGGGTTTTAATTTTTCTTAGGCGGCAGGCACCATTGTGGGTCTCAGCAATATCCTTTTTTTGTGTGGGAAATAGCATCTCCCATTGGATCATGGATCTTCCTCTCAGCACCACCAACCCCCCCCCACCCCAGTACTTATTAGGCTATTAGAGATGGCTCCCCCCAACAGACATTTGCATCCCCTGCTAATTTAAGTTATCGATTGATCACTCCCAGCAACTACTGCTCGATCGCAAGCATGACCTTGTTGATCCCTTCTAAACGTTGCTAGCTTTGGCAGAAGGGAAGAGTCTCTTCCATGTGTCTCCACTGCTTTCTTGAGAGAGAGAGAGAGAGAGAGAGAGATGCACCCACCTCAAAACTTTTAGCCAGTGGGACAGATCACGCAACAAACTATTCAGAATAATTGATAACTTACAAGCTAAATCTGGCTAATAGCTAATTCTTTTAAGGTGCACAGTTAATTTCCACTTACGTAGTTCATTTTCAAAATTTGTTATGAAATTAGCAAATGTCTCTCCCCCGCCCGCTTTTGAAATTTCCTTGTCTGCCATAGCCAGAAAAATCTAGTAGTCGAAAATGATGAATACAAATGCACAACTTGGGAGATGAATTCATGCATAAAATGCCAAAAAGCCTTTGTCCTCAGATTGCTCAAACGCAAATATATTCCATACTGTCATCTGTAGATAAAAGATATAGCAAATGCCTTCTTGGAACAAATCAGAACCTATCAACAGGCAGGTCTTTTCTGTTTGTTTTAAAATAGTGAGTATAATTAAACTGTTAATTCCAAGAACTTGTCCAAATATTTTGAGAAAAGTGATATTCAGACAAGGCTGTCTTGTAAATAAGCTTTATTTTATTTTATATTTTGAATCTATCTATAGATATAGCCTTATTGTGTGCGATTTTCTTAATTAGACAACTTGTAGGCAAAATTTACATCTGTGGACTTGAGTTTAGTTAATAAGAGTTCCCATCTTTTGGGATCAGTTGGCAATAAATGAATGGCAATTGCTTATCTTTAATCTCCAGTGTTAGTACTGGAAATAATAATGTGAATGTATAACATACTTCCTTCTAGAGAACTATAAGTAACCTTTAAATAGTCAGAAATGTTGTAGTTTCTTGCAAACAGTCCCTTTTTGAAAAGAAGGATCTGCTTTTGTTAAAAAGTCAGGCATTTGAGTTGCATGGAATTATTTATGATTAGGGCAATATTGTTTTATTTTTCTTCTGTTAAAATATTTTATTTTTATTTATTTAATTAGTTTACAGAAATATTTATAAACCACCAACTCAAAAAGTATCTTCGGGTACCATCAAAATATTAAAACATTGTAAAATTATAAAACCATAAAATAGATTTCTAATCAGTCACTATAGGTTAATATATTTTAAACAAGGAGCTGTGTGTTCTCATAAGTACCTTCTCTATTAAGAAATATAAAGGTAACTTTATCAACAGGCCTTTTTTTAAAAGGAAATTGGTTGAAATGTGCACGTTAAAACCATTTTATTTTTTTACCAACAATTTACATTTAAATCAAAACTTTCTGTCAGGTTGCTTGCATATAAAATTACACTGGGGCATGAGAAAACGTCGGAGAATTTTGAAGCCCAAATTAATTAAGATCCTCCAATTTTTGGCTTTGTTTTCAGAAACAATAAATTTGTATCCTAGAAAGAGGGGGAAATGTTATATCACAAACCTTTAAAAAGGGGACCACCAAAAATGAAATGTGTGAATGAATACATTTTAGATGTTGTTACTTTTAAATTATTAAAACAGCTATTTGATTATGCTGAATAACATGCTGTCTGTTATTTTGTTTTTATATTGCATTTTTTACCAAGATGGAAATTTGAATCTGGATTTGGTTTTTCTCATCAGATTGAAATGGTGTGTGTACCCATCTGAGGTGAAGGCATTCTGTAAAAGCAGTTCTGTCACAGTAGAGTGTGAAATCTGTGGCAAATCTTTTTGCCAGATTACTTTAAATGAAGGCTCATTCTTTTAAAATTGCACCAGCTTTTAACATAAAACTTTGCTAATGTACTATAGCAATCTTTGCTTGAAACTTACATGATCCCATTTTAAATGTTCCATTTAGACTCATTTGTATACATAAGGTTCTAAGTTACAGATCACATTTCTATGCCTGTGTGTTTAATTGGTTTGTATTAGAATTAAGGAGACTAGAAAATCCTAAAATTAATGTATTTGGGAATACAAATGTACATGTGTGTATATAGTCTATATCAGAGAAGGCTTGTAGGGTTCTTCATCCTGTGGAAGTCAGATGCATTACCTTAAATGATATACATTCACATGTCTAAATGATCCTTGCCCGTCGTGGCTCCTTGTGAGCTGCAAAGAGAAATTGGGCGAGGGGATTAAGGCGGTGGTTAATGCATCCCTGGAGGAGGGCGTAATGCCATTAGCCCTCAAGGAGGCAATTGTAAAGCCCATCTTAAAGAAGCCCTCCTTGGATCCCCAAGTTTTGAACAACTTTCGCCCAATTTCAAATTTACCATTCTTGGGCAAGGTCATTGAGCGAGTGGTGGCTAATCAGCTGTCGGCACACTTGGATGAAACGGATTATTTAGATCCATACCAATCGGGTTTCAGGACTGGACATGGAACTGAAACAGCCTTGGTCGCTCTGGTGGATGATATGAGGAGGGCATTAGATAGGGGAGAATTCACCTTTCTTGTCCTCCTCGATCTCTCAGCGGCTTTTGATACTGTCGACCACAGTATCCTTCTACATCACCTGGAGGGATTGGGAATAGGAGGCACTGTACTGCAGTGGTTCCGCTCCTTTCTCTCCGATAGGCATCAACAAGTAGCATTGGGGGAAGAGGTTTCAGACCCTTGGCCTCTCAATTGTGGTGTGCCACAGGGCTCTATCCTCTCTCCCATGCTATTTAATATCTATATGAAGCCGCTGGGGACAATCATTAGGAGATTTGGACTGCAGTGTCACCAATATGCGGATGACACTCAGCTCTATCTCTCGTTTAAATCCTCACCAGAGTTGGCTGTGGAGACCATGTCCAAGTGCCTGGAATCCGTGAGTGGATGGATGGGAAGGAACAGGTTGAAACTGAATCCTGATAAGACCGAGGTGCTACTCGTGGGGGACAAGGGAAGGTTGGGAGATATTGACTTGATGTTCGATGGGGTGAAACTGCCCCTAAAGGACCAGGTCCGCAGCCTTGGGGTTGTTCTGGATTCCAAGCTGTCCATGGAGGCTCAGATCTCGGCAGTGAGCCGGGCAGCTTGGTATCAATTACACCTCATACGTAGACTGCAACCCTACCTTCCTGTTCATCAGCTCCCATTGGTGGTACATGCCCTGGTCACCTCTCGTTTGGATTACTGTAATGCGCTCTACGTGGGGCTACCCTTGAAAACGGTCCGGAAACTACAACTTATACAAAATGCGGCGGCCCGACTACTTACAAATTGTCGTCGCCGGGATCACATCACTCCAGTGTTGTTCGATCTGCACTGGCTTCCAGTTGTTTTCCGGGCCCAATTCAAGGTGTTGGTATTAACCTTTAAAGCCCTACACGGTCTCGGCCCAGCTTATCTGATGGAGCGCCTCCAACGCCACCAATTATGCCGCCCGACAAGATCAGCCACACAGGGCCTTCTCTCAGTCCCGCCAACTAAAACAGCTAGGTTGGCGGGGACTAGAGAGAGGGCCTTCTCAGTGGCGGCCCCCACTCTCTGGAACTCCCTCCCGTACGATCTCCGGCATGCCCCTTCCCTGAATGTATTCCGCAAAGCCTTGAAGACCTGGCTTTTCAGACAGGCCTTCGGGACTTCCGGGGAGGGTTAATCTCTATGACTAATTGCCTATTACTCTGAACTGTCATTGTTTTATAATTTTTATCGTCTGTATTGTATTATTATGTATTTTATTGTAACTAAGTTGTACGTCGCCTAGAGTGGCCACTGGCCAGATAGGCGACACATCAATTAAATTATTATTATTATCATTATTACTTTTAGCCAAAGGCTGGAAATTTTAGCAATTGCACCATTTTGTGAATAAGCTTTTTCTTGCCGTTAGTAAGTATTTTGTTGCGATTTGGGGAGGTGGAGTGAATTGATGTTTCGGTAATGTAAAGCTTGAGTCCCATAACTGGTGGTTGCTTTGGAGATTCCCAAAAGCTGAGCTTCGATAAAAGCAAATGAAGACTCTCGTGGCACCTTGACGACTGTCAGATTTCAAGTGGCAGAAGATTCCATGGGCAAGAGTCACTTCATCAAAAGCTTACGCCACAATAAATCTGATAAGTCTTTAAGGTGCTGTAAGCGCAGAGGAGAGGAAGGGTTAAACAGGTATCTAAATTGAACACATGTAACAATAATATATAAGACAGACTAGGAGCCCATACTGCAAGTTTGATGGAAGGTTTTAAGGACCTATTTAATTAGTTACTAAATAAACATATGTCCCCACAATCTGAATTTGAAGTCCTACTACTCTTGGTATTACTATTCTCCATCAGTTAGGCAACTTTAGGTTTCCATCTACTAAAGGTTGCTAGCCTTTTGGGGCCAGTGTGGCACATCAGGAATTTTGAGAAAGTTTGAGCCAGGCAGTCACAAAATGGCTGCCATGACGCAACACAAAATGGCTGCTACATCTAAAAGAGCAGAAAAAGAGACAGGACCACAAAATGATTAGTCAACCTATCAGTGGGGGGAAATGCTCCTACATCTGCCACCACTGTATCTGCTTATCTCTCTTGTGTTCAGAATGAGTGGGAGGGTAGGTGTCCAGTCTGGGCATCCAGTGAAATGTGGACATATTTAAGGGGCATGTTCAATGTTAGGAGAGGCTGAGTCATTGCAAACAGGAACTGAGCAGGAAGAGCAAACTATCCCTTGTGCACTGTAGATTTTGAGGGGATGTTTGCTGAGACCATATGCAGGCACCTTAGGAGGTACCACACTGGGCACCATACTGGCAACCCTGCAATATACTTTAGAGCAGCCTTTCCCAACTAGTGGGCCACCAGGTGTTGTTGGACCACAACTCTAATCAGCCTCAGCCAGCATTGCCAATGGTCAGGAAAGATGGGAGTTATGGTCCAACAACATCTGGTGGCCCACTAGTTGGGAAAGGCTGGTTTAGAGGCTGTCCCTTGTTTGACATCCCAATGCAACCTCCGAGCGCACTCAAGAATGTTCTGGCACTCATACCATCAGCATTCCGTCTTGAAACATCAAGGTTGTTCTTGGTGCTCTGGAGCTCTCACCGCTTTGAGGTTAACTCTCTCCATCAAACATTAAGTTCATCCCTTGGGTTGGACGTAGGCTGTTGGTTCCAGTATCTCACTTGGATGCCCAGATGACAGCTGGTGACCTTTTACTAACTTAGGTTGGCATTCCAGTTGGTGATGCCCTGGCCACTCTGATGTACATGTCCCAGTAACCTCCAAGCTGGGCTACTGCAACTCTCCCTGTGTGGGGCTGCCTTTTGAAGACTGTCCAGAATCCATATGAGCCGAAAGGAACGTAGTTCTCCAGTGCTTAAATGCTGACCATTGTTTCCCCAGCTTCATCCAGAGCACATTAAAAGTGCTGATTTTAACCTCTAAAGCCTTCAGGAGTCAGGGCTCAAGTTGTCTATGGGAACAGTTTCTACGTTCCTAGCCTGCTCGTACAACCAGCCTTGTACTGCTCTGTTTTCCCTCTTTGCCAAAGGTCATATATCTTTGGGGACAATTAGCAGGACCTTCTTGGCTGTGGCCCCCACTTGATGGAATTCTGTCCTTAGAGAAGCCTCTCAGGCTCTCTCTGTCCTCGCTGCTTGAAAAATTAGCTAAAACATTTTTATATATCACCAAGTGTTAGGAGGGGTGAGATCACTTGCGGTTTTTAACCGAGTTGGTAGTTACTCTCCTACTGCTGTGGCTCATACAGCTGGATATAAATGCAATTAGTTAAGTATTATCATCTTCCAGCAGCCGTGTAAAAACTGTGTGTTACAGATTTATTTCACATTATATAAGCTATATTTTTGCCATAAAAAATTGTTTTTATTATTGTGTTGTTCTCTGCAGTAACACGGTGTCTTATAAAAGTTAACACTAGCTCTTGAGCCCTTGTTGGATCTGGTGGGTTTAACAAATTAACTTTATGAAACTTCCATTTCTCTCTCTCACTCACACACACACACACACACAAATTTGGTGTAGACTGTAGGAAAGTAACTTGGCTGCTGCTGTGGAGCACAGAGCATAAATTGTGCAACTAGAAGTTGTATGTCTTTCCCCCTATAGAACCCAGGAAAAAAATGTTTGTTTTTTAAATAAAAAAGTTTCTCACCCTCATGATTAAGTAGGAAAAAATGAAATATTTGGGCAGTTTCTTCTGGAAGTTTAGGAACTAGAGGGGAAAATGGAGGCAGCTTCTTCTCTAGCAATAGATGCCAGGCCAAACCTACGGACCTGCAGATTTTGTGCTCTCTACTTGTTTGCCAGTGTAATGTGACCTTCTCTGTGGTGTGACCCCTAAGCACTTGAACTCCCCCCTCTGGGATGCTCATCTGATAAACACTCGCCATCTACTACACAGTGGCCTGAAGATCTCACTGCCCTTTCCAGGCTTGAATTTATAACTTACAATCGTCAATCTTGTTTGAGAGTCTAAATTTGGGCATATGGACTGCCTATATTCATTTATACGTTTAAGCGAGGATGGATGGGATTTTATTTATTGTCAAACCTGAAAGAAAAAGCAGTTTTTCTTTCTCTCATATTTGCAAAATTATAAATTCAAATTTAAAAACCAAAAAAGGAAAAGGAAAAAAAAGAAAATACCCCATTGCAGTTGACTCTGTCTGGCAATGGCTTCCCGACACTTAGGGTGGAGTTGGCCTTTCCTGTCCACCAGACGATGCCAAGGGGTGAAGTCTGGCCCTTTCCACATGCCAAGCCGATGTCCTCCTGGTGGACCACCGCCTTTTCCTGGGCCGATGGGTCATCCCGCGGCTTATTAGCATTTTGTGTAGAGGTCAACAATGGTGTTCGCTGCTCTAGGGCTACAGAGGGGTTTTGATGGGTAACCTATGGCTTGGGGGTGAAAGCTATGTTCATTTGCCAGTGGCTAATTGATGCTAATTATCTTTCTAAAGATTTAATGGCAGCGATGCCAACTCCAATACAGGCATGTGGGGGGAGAAATGTCAGGAGGGGTGTTTTCTCCCCCCCCCTTAAGTAATGAGTGTTACTGGTGTCACAAAGTGTCAAGTGGGTCAGGCCGGCAGGAAGGGCTGCAAACCTGCCTGTGGGATTGCTCAGTTCTCAGTCTGATTCAGCCTGCTGGATGTCTGGTTCCCGAATGTGTCAATTTTTTAGGCCCTCTCTCTCTCTCTCTTCATCAAGGCTTAATCTAATTAAACTCACTTGCACAGTGCAGGGTGGGAAGGGAGAGGTGTGAGGGACTGTGTCATCCTGAGGAGTTGGCAAACGCAGCCTCCCCTTTCGGTTAGTTAACTTGCTCTTTTTCCTCGTCCACAGGACTTCGCCTCCCGTGCCAAGCTGGCGGTCCAGAACCTTGTGCAGAAAGTTGGGTTTTTTGGCATACTGGCGTGCGCTTCAGTAAGTCCTTACCGCTTCTCTCCAATAAATCTGCTTCTGGATTGGAATGGCCCCGTTGCACCTTTCCGGCCGAGGAACTCAGGGCTGCACTCGCCGCTTTCTTTGTGGTTCATGCCATTATATTTCAGTCCCTCTTTTCAGACAAAGTTTGCCCTCCGAAGTGGCTCGTATCAATTTAAAGATGAAAATAGGGAGGTGAGAGGCAGAGTAGCACACACACACTCATACGCAGAGGAAGGGGGGGTCAAGGAGCAAGGTACAAGAAGAGGATCGTTTTGACGGTGCTCAAGTAATATGGCAAGCTGTACGAAATCTTGTAACTCACCCTGGGATCTGCTGGTGAAGGGCGGGTATCATTATTATTATTGTTATTATTGGCATTTATATCCAATTATGGTCAGGCTCCTCTTCCATTGCTGGCGGTCTTCCGTGGATAGAGCTGCTGGAACTGGACCCTGACGCCCTCATTCCTCTGGCCGGTGTGAAAGGGTTAGGCCTACGTCCCTTCCTTCACGCAGTCCGATGGCAATCGGTAGCTGGAGCCGAGTCCTCTTTGTGGCCTGGAAGGGCCTTTCCACCAACCTGGTGTCCTCTGGATGTTTTAGACCAGCCTTTCCCAATCAATGTCCCTCCAGATGTTGTTGGACCACAACTCCCATCTTTCCTGACCATTGGCAATGCTGGCTGAGGCTGATGGGAGTTGTGGTCCAACAACATCTGGAGGCACACAGGTTGGGAAAGGCTGTTTTAGACTATAGCTCCCATCAGCCTCAACCAGCGTAGCCATGTTTCGGTCTGCACCCCCTGTCAGCATGCTCACAGGGGCTGACGGGGATTGTAGCCCAATCCGTCTGGAGGGTGCCGGATTGGAGAAGTCGGGGCTGAACAAACTCCCTGCCAGGCGCCTTCTCTGGCCGATAGATGGGGCCCGGGTGGCCTCCCTCTGCCCCCGTGTTCTTCCTTGAAGGTTTGGGGGATGCAGCTTCCCAGCGGGCCTCTGTCCCCTGACTGATGGCAAGAGACAAGCATGTGGCTCATTTCGGCTCGACAGTCCCCAGGCAGCCGGCAATTGGAGCCAAGGTGGTTCTCTTCTCCTGCCCCCCCCTCCATTTTATCTTCACAACAACCTTGCGAGGTAGGCTAGGCTTAGAGGTAGCAACTGGCCCATTGTCACACAGTGAGCTTAGTGGCTGAGTGAAGAGATAAATGTTGTTGTTGTTTTTAAAAAAGAAAAAAGTCTCCCCAGTCCTAGTCCAACACTGTAATTACTACAGCACACTGGCTAGGATAGAAGAAGTTACTGAAATAGTGCACACTTACAGTTGCACGTGATCCCAGAGTCCCAAACGCTGCCACAGGGGTGGGGATATGTGTCCATGTTTCAGTTACATGGCTTGTTGCTGCTGGCAATTAGCTGCTCGCAGCAGCTGCTCCAGTCTACCTAGTGAGAGGGCCGGCCCCGCTTTGTCCCAAGGGAAGGACTGTAGCTGAGTGGTAGAGCATCTCCTTTGCATGCAGAAGGTGCCAGGTTCAAACCCCAGCATCTCCAGGTAGGGCAGGGAGATAACCCTGTCTGAAACTGTGGAGAGCTGCTGCCAGTCAGTGTTGACCACACTGAGGTAGATACATTAATGGTCTGACCATAAAGCAGCATTGTATGTTCCTGACATTTATTTATGTGTATTATATGGAACGATTTGTAGACCACTTAATCACAAAATGCTCTAAGTGGTGTGCGTAATAAAAATATCACTAAAACACAGCTAAAACCCACAAAACTGTTTTTTTAGAAAAACCACACAAATATACATAAAATAATGTTCAACAAAACACAGATGAAATCAACAAAACTTTAAAAAATCAACTAGAGGACCCATATTAGATGTCTTGGTAGGCTTGCTGAGATTTTGAGCCTGCGTCTAAGCAGTATAGCGGGGAGCCTTCTCTAATGTCAATAGGCAGGGAGTTCCAAAGTGTAGGTGCTGTCACGCTAAAAGGTCGACTCCTTGCAAACGCGGGACAAGCGTTATATGATGCTTGTTAAAGTTCTGCAGATCGAAGCAGCCAAGTAGGTACATGTATGGAAAGTGAACCCTTAAATAAATTGGTCAGCCGTTGAGGCTGGTGTGAGGAATCTTTGGCCCTCTAGATGTTGCTGAACTACAACTCCCATCATCCCTGGCCATTGACTGCTGATGGGACTGGTTGGAGTTGTAGTTCAGCAACAAGTCAGTGGCTTCCCACCTCTGCGTTAAGGGATTCATATTTCAGTAGTAAAAACCTTGAAGCAATACTGTTGACTTCAGTTGACCTTAGCTTTCCACAGACAAAGATTTGAATCCAGAACCTTCCCAGTCAGTTTGGGGTCATGCCTTTCCCCACCCACTGAAATTCTTTATTTCCTTATAGTTGCCTAATTTCCTTAATTAACCTGAGACTTTTTATAACACTGGGCTAGTAATAAAAATTTGTATATGGGGTTAGGATTTTATTTATTTATTTATTTATTTATGCAACTTGTATCCCACCTTTCCTCCCAGAGGAGTCCAGGGCAGCATGTGTCAAAACAATTGCAACTTAACATAAAGTAAAGTAAAACCTATTTAAAAATTAGATGGAGATAATTAGACAGCAG
Source organism: Rhineura floridana (assembly GCF_030035675.1). Classification (NCBI taxonomy): domain Eukaryota; kingdom Metazoa; phylum Chordata; class Lepidosauria; order Squamata; family Rhineuridae; genus Rhineura; species Rhineura floridana. The sequence goes on along the minus strand of NC_084500.1, from coordinate 16,147,029 downwards.
AGCGGAATCCTGCTGTTCTTATCTTTGGTCTTTTAGCTGATAGAAGTCTTTTACTTTTTTTTTTTAATCTGGGGATCTTATTTTTATTTTATGTTCCGGATCTGCACCCTTCAGCCAGATTCCCAGGGTGACAACTGACTTAACCACATTTTGGAACGCAAATTTGTTTTGAAACAAATTTAAAAAGAGAGCTTCGGCTATGAGGCGGTATATAAATGTAATAAATAAATAAACAAACCAAAATATACACACAGAAACCTACAGCAATATACTTTAGAAATCTCCCCCTTTTTTTGTAACCTGTGCTTCAAACATGGTCTGACATCTCCTTTGAGTCATTCAAATCTAACCCAGGCCTTCGTGGCATTGTTACTTCTGGATCTGACTCACCACCTTTCAGTCAGGTTCTCATGAGTAAGCCGACTTGAGTTGAAGTAAGCTGAAGACAACCAGAAATCATGGGGTGAGGAGAGAGATGTAAACTGTCCTTGCCTGTCTGCCTTTTTCCTTTTTGTGTGCCCTTACTATTATTTCAATAATCTGCGTAGTCAGTGCTGCTGTGATACAATCCCCACCTCTCCGTATGACATTATGCCAACCTTTTTGCTTAAAATATTTTAATATCCTGTATATTTTATAGGACGTGATTCATAAATGGAATGACATAAAATACATTTAGTAATGAAGAAAAAGACAACCATTAGCCATCTTAAATGTGTTTCTTAGGCAGAAAAGTGGAATTTAAGTTGTCCAGAGACTATAAGTGAAGATACGGACCAAACTTTTGTTGCACCTCCAAAGGTTGGTGGGGAGACCAATCAGGAAAATTCGGCCAGGGCCAACTTGCAGGCCGCCAATTGCCCTGGCCTGGCTATAGGGTGAAGTCATGACGACTGCCCTGCAGGGTGGGACTGAGGTTTACCTGGAAAAAGATAAATGCCATACTTGTCATGAACGTGACAGATCTTCTTTTTTCTTGTTTCTTTTTGCTTATCAGGTTGTGCAATGTCAAGGCATGTTTTAATTTGGGGAGGGGGGAATGATTTGGCTTTTGAATCTGTCTTCCTTCCTCCCCTGTACATTACAACATTACGACATCTGAAGCTTAATCTCCAGAACATTTTGTGCTCTTTTCTTCCCGAGTCGAGTAAACACATCCCCTCTCTGGGTTTTGCTTGTAGTAGCAGTGAATCAGTCACCAGATTCTGGTGCGCAGGCAGCATCAGCGCCATTTCGTTAATCGCACAGATAAATAGAAGGAAACTGAATATTTAAAGGGTTCCAAAAGTGACAGTTTCATAGGAGGACAGCATCTCCCCAGTCTCTTAAGAGCGTCCCAGGAGTTTTAATTGTTTACTTTGCAATGCTGTTTTACAGTCTTACTAAGTCTGCCTTTTGTTTAACTAGTCTATATTACCAGCCCACCAAAGCTGCCCTGCTTGCTTCAGATTGCAGTTGGCTTGAAGCCTGCATTCTAGTAAAATGAGCATTGCTTGTGTTCCTAGGTTCAACTAGATGGACCCCTGTCTGGGACAGCCAACATGGTGCCCTCCCATCACCCCCAGGCAGCATGGACAATGGTCTGGGACTATGGGTGCTGTAGTCCATTATATCTGGAGGGTGCTACTTTTGGTCTACACTGACTGGCTGTGGTGTTCTGGGGCCTTGTTAGGCACTGAGTATTGTATTGATTGCAAATGTTTTATAGGTGTAATACTGTGAGTGCAGTAATTGCAGGAAAGGTGTATAAATAAATCAGACTCCAGTCAACTACTTGCTTATACCCCTCTCCCATTTAAAAAAAGAAGAGGAAGGGGGGAAAGCTTCCTTCCACAGCTCTTGGATGCATTGACACAGCTCTTGGATGTATTTATCTACTTTGTGGGTATCTGTGTTAATCTGGGCCAAATCCAGGCTGTTGCATTTCTCTCACATACCTTGTCTAGACTAGGGATAAAGAATCACATTTTAAATGTGCTGTACAATGCACCTGAACACTGCACATCATCAACATGGCGGGCCGCATTTTATTTCCTGACCGTTGATCATGCTGGCTGAGTCTAATGGGAGTTGTAGTTCTGCAAAATCTGGAGGGCCACAGGTTCTCCTGCCCTGCCTTATCTAGAACGAGAGAATCTCAGGTTGTCTGCATCAGGAGTTGGCCAAAAATAGATGCTGGTCAACTTAGAGAGGGCAGCAGCAGCAGGAGACGTAGTCAGTCTTTGGTGAACCATCCATCTGGGGCAGGGGTGGGGGACTTTTCAAAGAGCAGACCTCCCTCTTCTTCTTTCCCCCTCCCCCCAAGACCAACACACAGCAAGCCACTTTTTGAAAAGTTAGGGAGTTTTCAACAGCCGTTTTTGATGGAGCTATGGAGTCTGCTTTGTGTTAAAGTGGGTGCATGGAGCCCCCAAACCCGGCTGGGTACATGCAGCTTCTTGGGAGATGGCCAGTAGTGGTCTGGGTCCTGGTATCTTGGTCCCTTTTTGCAGCAGTCAGATCTACAGGGTAAAAAAGCAGGAAGGTCAGTTCTCGAGCAACTGCCTCACATGCGGAAAGTCCCTGGTACAATCGCTGTCGTAGCAAAACAGGGTTGGGAGAGAACCGAGTCTGAAAGGCTGGAGACCCGCTAGGAGAACCAATGATCTGACTTTGTATAAGACAGCTCCTAGGTTCCCAACGTCCCAAAAATGGAGATTTACAAAAAATCCAAGAGAATACAACGCTTACAGAGCTGTAAGTGAAATCTTATGATCCATTACAGTGATGTGCTAAGCCTAGATCCCTAGTTAGCAACTAATTGGTTGGTTGGTTGGTTTATTGCATTTGTATCCTGCCTTTCCTCCAGAAAGCTCCAAGCTGCATACATAGGATTGCATCTCGTGTTAGTCCTGCTTAGGGTACACCCATTGAAGTTAACAGATATGACTAACTTTTGTTTAAATGGACTTTCCTGGATGTAACCCATAGTTCTCTTCCACGCCATATATTGTCCTCGCAACAATCCTGTGAGGTAGATTAGGCTGAGATAGTGTCCCATAATAATACTAAATCAAACCACGGCTAAGCGTGGAAGCATGAGTGTGCAAGTGCACGAACCGCAAATTGCAGCTGCTTCCCTCTGCCTCCTTATCTGCACTACCCAGAGCTAAGCCATGGTTTAGCTTAGCATGAGGGCAAACCCAGGTTTGTGGCTTGCCTCTCCCCCACCAAACACACTTGCAGGCACACAAGTGGTAAGCCAAGAGCAAGTGTTGTTCACAGCTCATGGTTGATTTGAAGCGAGACAAACCGCAAGCCTGGGTTTACACATAACGCTGCGCCCAAACGGGCCACGTGACGTGGCAGTGGGTGTCGAGCAGCCACGGCTTTTGCTCTGTGGAGCTTATTTTTCTTTATTGTATTAGATTCAGGGGAGGGGCCGTAGCTCAGTGGCAGAGCATCGGCTGCGCATCCAGACACTCCCCGGTTCAGTTCCCGATGGCATTCCCTCCCTTTTGATCTCCGACATGCTCCCTCCCTGATGGCTTTTCGCCAAGCCTTAAAAACCTGGCTATTCAGGCGGGCCTATGGGATTGGGGAGGATTAATTTTATAAGGTTTTAAATAGAAATTGGTTTTAAATGGATTATGATTGTGTTTGCTTGTATTTTATTTATTTATTTAATTACATTTCTAGACCGCCCTATAGCAGAAAGCTCTCAGGGCGGTGTACAACAAATAAAATCATTTATTTTGCATTATGTACTGCTCTCTGTTATTGTAAGTCGCCTAGGGTGTCCACGAACCTGGACAGATAGGCGACCAACAAATAAAATGTATTATTATTATTACTATTATCTCCAGGTCAGGCTGGGAGAGAGACTCCTTCCTGGAAACCCTGGAGAGCCGCTGCTGGTCAGTGTAGGCAGTGCCGAGCTGTGTGGACCGGTGGTCTGGCTCAGTATCAAGGCAGCTTCCCTTCTTCCTGTGTGTCTGGATTTCTTACCTGCCCTTTGCCCTGTGGTCCCAGGGAAGGCTTCAACAGTCAAATTTGTACAGTGATAAAACAAGTGGAAAGACGATTTTAAAAAAGAGTCCCCTGTATCGAGCAATTTTTTAAAATTCCATATGTAAAAACAATACGAATATCTGCAAAGCCATTCCACATATAAAAAACAGTTTTTAACAAATCTTTCCAATGCAGATGCACGCTGGGGATTGCGTCTAGCGAAGTCCTTCTCAGAGTAGACCCATTGAAATCCATGGCCCTGTGTCAGTCATGTCCATTCATTTCAGTGGGTCTACTCTGAGTGGGATTAGCATTGGCTACAACCCTGGGATCCCCACACATTTGCTCGTTCACACTTAGCCATGGTTTGGCATAAAGCTACGTGAGGACCACACTGGTGAATGGCCTGACGCTGTCTAACCACTACTCAACACAGCCTCTTTCTAGTTCTTACTGGAGGACCACTTTTGGCTTCCCCTGTCACTGTCTCAGCAGCACACACACAGCCATAAATACAATCGTATATATTTTTCTCCTTTCTTTTGTTTCAGACACAATTCACTAAGGATTAGTCTTGGAGACTGACTCACTGGGCCAAAAACACTTGTTTGGGGCTGGAGGGGGATGTGTTTTTTAATATATTGCTTTAAAATGGCTGGCTGTGGTTTCTGTGCATTTCTTCTGAAAGACGTCTGCTAGCTGTTTCTAATCTGGGGATCACGAGAGGGAGAATCGGGGGCAGGGTCTGTTGTGTGTCTGGGACATTGTCTAGCTGAGGTCTCCCCAGTTTTTTAAAATTTATGTGCTGTAATACTAACATTCTTCGCCACAAGCCTTTTTTAAATTAAGAGAAGAGGAGAGTTTGCGTAGTTTGTTTTGAGTTTTTTTTCCACCCATAGGATTAAGGACTTCATAAGGAAGGCCAAAGATTCATCTAGTCCAGCAGCCTTTGGCCTTTTCAGACCTGGGGCCCACCTTCGACCCAAATGGGCCTTTGGGGACCCATTTCTTAGTTTTTGTAGCCACACATTTGAACAGTGGCAGTGTCACAGTTGGGACCCTCCTTGGTCCAGTAGAGGGGCCCAACCCCACCAGGTGAAGGCGAATGATTAAACCCAGCCTTCCCCAGAATGGTGCCTTCCAGATTTTTTTTGGACTACAATTCCCATCATCCTTAACCATTATTCGTGCTGGCTGGGGGCTGATGGGAGTTGTAGGCCAAAGCATCAGGTAACAGAAGGCTGATGTAGTCCACCACCTCTGTTTCCCACCGTGGCCAATCACATGCCTCTGGGAAGCCCACAAGCAGGGCGTGAAGGCAGTAGGTCCCTCCCCACTGTTTTCCCCATCCCAAAATCTGTTATTCTTACATAATGTTTACTGTATTTTGGTTTAATTCTTTCTTTCTTTTTTTAAAAATTGTTTCCCTGTCTGTGTCTATGTTGGAATTGCTTTTTAATATGTTTTTAAACCTTCTTTTTTAAAATGTTTTTAATCTTAGAAGATGTTTTGAAAGCTTTTTTTTTAAGAAACGTTTTTAAAGATGTTTTGTTTTAATGTGTTTTAAAGTTTGTTTTTATGATGTTTTAGAGTTTTTAGTGCTTTTGTTTGCCACCCTGGGCTCCTGCCGGGAGGAAGGGCAGGATATAAATCTAATAATAATAATAATAATAATAATAATAATAATGATGATGATGATGATGATGATTTCCAGCTGTTTTGTATTATATGTAGTTGTAAGTGGCTTTGAAACATCTTTTGTTATAAAGTGACAAATAAATGCAATAAATAATGATACACTGCCCCTGGACATGGAGGTTCCATTTATTAGACATCATGGGTAAGAAGTGTCGAAAGGCCTGTCATTCATTCTCCATGAACCTGTCCAATCCCCAGTGGCTGTTTGGCAGTTAATCAAGCGATGGGAACTCTCCATCTCATCCTTCTTTTTCCTTCTCTCTTAACTTTTCCAGATTCCAAACCCTCTCTTTGACCTGGCGGGGATAACATGCGGACACTTCCTAGTCCCCTTTTGGACTTTCTTCGGAGCCACCCTGATTGGGAAAGCAATAATCAAGATGCACATTCAGGTAAATTACGCTTGCCTCTCTTGCCAAAACACTGCCCTTGTCTGTGGTCCTTTTCACGTGCTTTCGCTCTCCCATCGTAAATTTGCTGAGATGATGCAGCCCCATCCAGTGCTGCTCTTCTCAATGAATCGCTGTTTCCTAGCAATCTCTGCCGCTGCTTGGAGATGGCAATACTTGCCCCAACAAGAATGGCTGGTTCACATATAGCTTCCTGATGGGGGCAGTGGTTGTGTTAGTATTGAGCACTGATTGGACTGTGCGAGTGATGTCACTATCAGGCCTATCGCTGTTCTCTCCCTTGCTTCCTTGAAGCAACATAATGACATAAATAAAGCACAAAATGTGTGAGCTTGGAAGCTCCTGTTTTGCATTTTGCCTCTTCCGTGAAACCATTAAAGTGGCTCATCCTCAGCCTTCTCCTCACCACCACCACTTCCCCATCTGCGTTATGGAAAATGATAGCATTAGTCAGTTTATTTATATGCTGCGTTTTCCACAAATGCATTGTGCCCAAAGTGGTTCACCAACCATTTAAATGCAGTAGTAGCACATCAGCCATAGCTGTTAATTAAAACTGATAATATCTCTGCAGTGATCGGTCACCCAGTTAACAGTTCATTTAAAGAACAGCAAAAGTGTAAATGAGTATATGTTAGGGGTAGCCAACCCCTGTCCTCCAGATGTTGTTGGACTACAACTCCCATCAGCCCCAGCGATCAGGGAGCAAAACAAGCACACTTTTATGACAAATGTAGGATTTATCCTGCTCTTGGAGGTCGCTGATTCATAGGGTCGCCATAAGTCGTAATCGATTTGAAGGCACATAACAACAACAAGGATTTATCCGTTGTTGAATAGTCTGGGAAACCGACCCCCCTGGCAATCCCCAAAACCACATGTGGGTGTAGATCATTATAAATGACATTCTGAAACAACAACTACAGAACAGCATATCCTCTAGAATTTATCTCGCCAGAGCAGGCTTTTTTGTTTTTTTGCTTATCAAGCCTATAGATACTGAGTCCTACTGACTAATAGTGAACTCATTCCTTAGCCAATGTGGCACTATATTTGGGGGTCTCTTTCCCAGCACATTGTGGTACCGTGTCCTGAACTTCTCTTGTGTGCTTGTGTATATATACGGTATTTCTTGATGCAGCTGAGGATTTTAGGAAATGCAGTTGAGGATTTTTGGAAATCTCACAGGAGATTTACAGTGACATCCCCTGCCCTCCGTGCCAAACAGGAAGCCTCTGGGCTGGGCCCAGTAGCCTGTATTACTGCTGCGTTTAATTGGCCTTGTAATCTGCACCCTGTAAACTAACGGCGAGCTTGTTCTCCGAGCGTGGATCCTTTATGTAGTCAGAGCGGAGCTTCCCATGCAGGTGTCAGCCGGCATAGGGGAAATGGCAAGGTTTGCAGGACCTGTGGCCTTTGTGGTTTTGGTGATGTCTCAACTCCGATCAGCGGTAGCCAGCGTGGCTTGATGGTCAGGTACAGTGGGATCCCTGGAGGGCCACTGGTTCTCCATTCCTGCTGTAACTGATGCTTGGCACCAAACAATGGAACAACGCCCCTGTGAGGAAAGGTTACAACATTTGGGGCTTTTTACTTTAGAGAAACGGCGAGTAAGAGGTGACATGATGGAAGTGTATAAAAGTATGCATGGCATGGAGAAAGTGGACAGAGAGAAGTTTTTCTCCCTCTCTCATAACACCAGAACTCGTGGACATCCAGTGAAGCTGAATGTTGGAAGTTTGGAGGAAGTGATGGCCACCAACTTGGATGGCTTTAAAAGAAGATCAGACAAATTTATGGAGGATAAGGCTATCAGTGGCTACTAGCCACAATGGCTATGTTCTTCCTTCACGGTCAGAGGCGGTATGCTTCTAAATACCAGTTGCTGGAAACCGCAGGAGGGGAGAGGTGCTCTGGCGCTCAGGTCCTGCTTTGGGGCTTCCCACTGGGGCAACTGGTTGGCCTCTGTGAGAACAGGATGCTGGCCTTGATGGGCCACTGGCCTGATCCAGCAGGACTCTACTGATGTAGGCTTTGAACTTACTTGTGACTGGTGAAATCCCCCATCTAACTCTGCCAACGTCTTGGCTTTCAGTCCTTCCCTCCCCTTATGGGATGTGGATAGACCTCACTGCCCCGAAGAGAGTGTGCTTGCTACTAATTTATAGTACATGGGGGCCACTCACTCCAGATTTAGTGAAAGGGAGGTGGTGGGGGGGACAACCTGGAGATGGTCCAAGCCACAGAATGTATTGCTCATCCTTGATGGATGGGAGTCTAATCCTTTTGTGGTTGTATCCGTCATTGAAACACGATTTTCCCATTTTGCTTGTCCCCCCCCCCGTTTTTATCTTGTTCTTCTCTGAATTCCTTGAGCAAGGAACGTCTGAAAGAAAGAAAATAAACAATTTTCTTGTTGTAGTCAACCAAGGCCTAATCAGAGTAGACCCATTGAAATGAATGGGCCCAAGTTAGCCATGACCATTAATTTCAGTGGGTCTACTCTGAATAGTACTAGCCTTGGACACAACCCAGTGCTATTAAAAACAAACAAACCTGGGTACCTCGTTTAAAAGAGTTTTTGGACAGATACCTTGTCAGGTAATCAGGTTGTTTCTAGACTGTACCATTTCACACTGGAAGTGTGATTCTCCCCAATAAACGTTGTCATGTTCCCCCGTATAAAACGCACCCTGCACTTTTAAAACCCTTGCAAGCTAGATGGCAGGGAAGAGTTTTAATTCTAGGCTTGTTTATTTGTGTTAATGTGTAGGGATATTTTTCATGCCATCACCTACCCACCGTCTGAAATGCTGAAGTCCAAACATAATTTTCTCAAGTAATGATGTTTCAGTGTTGAAGAGCTTCTTGTTTCCTTGCCTGTGACAGATTTTGATCCTTCAACTGGCCAGTAAATTAAATGGAAGCTGGGGTCGTTAAAGCAGGGATGGGGAACATTTGACCCTCCCAGTTTGTGTTTCGGGTCCAGCTCCCGTCAGCCCCGTCCAGAATGACGAATGGTCAGGAATGATGGGAGTTGTGGTCCCCATGACATCTGAAGGGTCACCGTTTCGCCATCCCAGCTTTCTTAGAATTATTTGCACAAAGTCTGTTTCTCTTCTCCCTCAGTCATCCTGCTGTTCTACCTGGAGCGAAATGCCGGCTTGGCTTAGGGTTATGTCTGAACCTGGTCTCATGGTTTGGCTCACTCCAGCCAAACCGTGAGCTGCAGCCAAGGTTTGTTCTTGACCTACCGCTCGAGGTTTATCTGGAGACAAGGCCCAGGTTCGGACGGCAAGCTAACCCAAACCATAGTTTCGCACAGCAGCAACAGCAGGGCTAGCGGAGGAGCCAAACAGCCATGATTTTTGCTCTATGTACCTGCAGGCTTGCTTGTTCATACGTAGCCATGGTTTGGCTTGTCGTTAACCTGCCAACGGGTAAGATATTCCGGAAGTACTGAAGAAGCTAGATCCACAGCTGCCTTTACCAAGCAAAAGTTGTGTGTATAGTGTAATGTCTCAATGACCCTAACACTGGAAGAAATAATAACGTAATAAGAGCCTGTCTGCTGGATCAGGCGTACTTACTGCCTTCGACCGTGGAGGCAACGCGTAGCCATCATCACTAGTAGTCACTGGTAGCCTTATCTTCCATGCATTTGTCTAATCCTCTTTGAAAGCCGTCCATCACTGCCTATTGTGGGACCAAATTCCTGTGCGCTGTGTGAAGAGGTCCTTTCTCTGGTCTGTCCTGAATCTTCCAACATTCAGCTTCATGGGTTCTGATGTTATGAGCTGTTGTTTGCTGTAATCGACTTGAAGGCACATAACAACTGATGGTGACCTTATGAATCAGCGACCTCCAGTAGCATCTGTCATGAACCACCCCGTTCAGATCTTGTAAGTTCAGGGCTGTGGCTTCCTTGATGGAATCAAACCATCTCTTGTTTGGCCTTCCTCTTTTTCTACTCCCTGCTGTTTTTCCCAGCATTATTATCTTCTCTAGTGAATCATGTCTCCTCATGATGTGTCCAAAGTCTGATAACCTCAGTTTCGTCATTTTAGCTTCTAGTGATAGTTCTGGTTTCATTTGTTCTAACCCCCAATTATTTGTCTTTTTCACAGTCCATGTAAAACACTTTCTCCATGCCACACATAATTTGGTACACTTCTGTCATGTCACCTCTTGCTTGCCTTTTCTCTGCACCAAAAAGCCCCAAACGCTGCAGCCTTTCCTCACAGGGGAAGCAGAGGAGAAAGAAAAGGTGAAGGCAAAGGATCTGGGTGGGGGGATGATTTAATGGCATTGGAACACAGGCAGCAATCTCGGATTGTTTTGGCTTTCCCTTCAGTTGAGGTTCTCTCTGACCGATGCTTTCCTTCTTACAGAAACTTTTTGTCATTATCACATTCAGTAAACATATAGTGGAACAGATGGTGTCCTTAATTGGGTGAGTAACTTTTTATTGTGGCCTGTTGCCTCTGCTTGTTGGGAAGGACTGCTGTTTGAAAATCCTTTGCAGCGGGGGTAGACGTTGTTTTATTTGCTTACTTAAGTTATATCCTGCCCTTCCTCCTGAAGGAACCCAGGGTGGCAAACATAAAAACCAAACAATTAAACAAGAAACAACAGCAAAGCATTTTTAAAGCATTCTGAAATCACAAAACATTTCAAACACAATTACAATTTAAAACTTTCCGAAGCTTCTAAGTTTAAAATGCTCTTCCGTCAGTGATCTTGGAGTTGCCAGGAGCAGTCTGTTTCAGCCATCAAATGCCTGAGTCAACAGGAATGTTTTCAGATTCCTCCTAAAAGTCAAAAGTGATGGAGACAGACACACCTCACTGGGGAGGGCATTCCACAGGCAGAGGGCCACCACTGACAAAGCCCTGTTTTGGATCTGGCACAATGTTGTTGGACTGCAGCTCCCCATCATCCCTGACCGGTTAGCCACGCTGACTGCTTTGGGGCTGACGGGAGTTGGAGTCTGACAACATATGGAGGGTGCCATACTGACTGCCCTTCCCTTCCTGGGTCCAGGGACCGCAAGTGACACCTCTACAGAGAGCCTTGATGCCTAAGAAGTGACAGGGATGGAGGAATGGGAAGAGAACAAAATAACTCTGGATTCCTACCGCTGTGTTGACTTCTTAACATTATATCCCACTTTTTTTGTCAAAAGTGGCTTACGGTTTTCTAAATAAATCAAACAGCAATTAAAAGAAACAGCAAGAGGCAGCCCAGCGACAAGATTTTTATCTGGGCCGCTACCTTTGATTTTCAATGGGTTGTCTCCAAGTAAGAGTAGACTCATTAAAATTAATGGGCCTGCTAGTCATGTCCATTAATTTCAGTGGGTCTACTTTTGAGTAGGACCAGCATTTGATCCACCCCAATGGAATTTGCTTCTGAGTTTAGGACTACAGCTGTAATCTGGTGGTTCACTGTCCAGTTCAGGGGAACCTCTCACATAGTGCCTTCCAGATGTTGCTGGACTACTACTCCCATCATCCCTGACTTTTGGCCATATTGGGCAGGGCTGATGGGAGTTGGAGTCCAACAACATTGGGAGGGTGCCCCATTGACTGCCCTTTGTCCAATTCAGCAGGGTTGCCTGTCATAGCTGCTGGGCCCCACTAGCCCATATGCTCAGCAGTATGGTTTTATTGGCTTAACAAGCAAAAAATGAAGAAATAGTTGAATGCTTTGTTATATACCACTTAACATCCTAAGGATGGTATTCCAAGTCCTACCCAGTGTAGACCCGTTGAAATTAATGAACCTAACTTAAATGTAAAAATAAATGTACTGCCTTCAAGTCGATTCCGACTTATGGCGACCCTATGAATAGGGTTTTCGTGAGGCTGAGAGGCAGTGACTAGCCCAAGGTCACCCAGTGAGCTTCATGGCTATGTGGGGATTTGAACCCTGGTCTCCCAGGTCGTAGTCCAACACCTAACTTAGTTATGTCCATTAACTTCAGTGGGTCTTCTCTGAATAGGACTTATTTGAACACCATCCTTAGACTCTCTAAGCAGTGTACAGTTAAAAAGATACAATAAAGATAAAATTGGAAAACTTGCTTAAAATTTTATAAAAGGTTTTCACTAGGCTTAGATGTAAGCAGCATATTTCTGAAATACAACGCCCCTGTTCAGAAGATACTTGGTACTAGAATGCGGCGTGTGTTAGGAAATGTCAAACGAGAAAATGATGATTTTGGAGGGTGGAGCAATATTACCAGCATGTTATTTCATTAGAGAAACTTGCTCACTTTTGACGGATAAACTGTTCCTATTTTATATTCCCTATATTGCCCACTCCCTTTCTGAGATGAATGTCCATCTGTGTTAGGAAGTGATTCAGACTTGTTTTAAAACTAAGAATTTATTGACTCTCGTGGGCAGGAAATAGAGCAAGGCTGTAGATAACAAGTGTGCAATTATTTTATATCTTACATTTTTTATAAAAAAAAAAAATCTGTGGGCTTGTATCCTGCGTGACCTGGGCCTGTGTTGAAAGAGACAATGGGAGACCTTTAATAATAATAATAATAATAATAATAATAATAATGGAATGTTCATTTGTAAATGTGTTGACTAGGGAGCAGCGGACTATGCTGTTACATTAAGCCATAAAGTACATTTTGAATTTTAAGTAATATGGTACACTGCCTGATGCTATTTTAGCTCAATGTGCACATTTTGAAACTTTGTTCAGTATCAAATTATGTACTTTGCGCGCAGGTATGCACGCACGCACGCACACACACACACGTCTCTAAACATGGAGATGTACACGTATGTTACATTCAGGTACTACATTAGTAGAATCTCAGTTTTTAATATTTTATTCTAAGCAAGGTACATCTCCAGACCTTTTGGCACCCAACAGAAGTCTCGTGGTCCATGTCTAGAGAAAATCTCAGGAGCCACAAACTGAAGGAGGGGTGTTGGTGGTGGAAGGGACTGAGTAAAATGTTCCCACTGGCCAAGGATGTTGTGTCCATTCCCTTCCTTTCCTTGTTGCTCCATATGACCAGCAACTGCAGAACAAATTTGGTATTATACAGTTTTTTAATACAGATGACACAAATATATGCAAAGGTACTGAAATCCTCTCCAATCTCCCCCAATGTGTGCAATTTGCAGAATTCCCTTGAAGGTCACACGGAAGTTGGCTTAACTTTGGTGCGGAATCCTGATGTCTTTTTTTTTTAAACTACCAGAGAATACTCTGTTCTCTCTATATCCAGTATACTCCCCACTCCATTCAAATGTTGTTGGACCCAGACTCTTATCAGCCCCAGCATAGCCAATTATCAGAGCAGATAGGAATCGTTGTCCAAAATATCTTGTGGGCATCAGGTTGGGGAAGACCGATATACTCTGTCTTCAGATGTTCATTCTGGGGCCCATCATTAGCCCCCAAACTGCTACGTGGGACCCACTTTTCTTTTTTACTGTACTTTAAGCTTGCTTGCTTGCCCTGCCTAACCCATTTCCTTCTGATCTCCTAGGTTGGCTTGCAAAACCACTTTTGGGATTTGACCCACAAGTCAAAGACCAATGCTATAAAAGCCATTGCGGGGGAAATTGCTTAACTTATAGCTTGATAGATCTAATATCCATGATTTACACTCTGAGTATTTTCTTGGGGGTGAGGAGGGGTGGAGATTTGTCTCGAGGATACTTTTTGGAATTGGAATGTCTGGAAATAATTGCTCTGGAAATATGTAAACTTGACATGGGTAGCATTATGCAGAGAAGTCGGAGCGTCTGAAGTTACATTCTTGAACGCTCCAGTGCTGGAACAAATCTGTGTTTTGCGTTGTTGTTCTTTAATAACCTCCGGAGCTTCCAAATGAATCGGTGTCGTGTAAAAAGTAAAAGTCAATTAGTGCACATTTGTTGTTGTAATGGTATGCTCAAAGATGGTCCGATCCAGGTAATAGAACCTCCGCCTTCTCAAAATCTCTAACATGTACTGGAATCTTTAATCATAAGTAAAGAAGACTCAGGGAATTGTTTGGCTTTTTTTTTATTAAGTAATATATATATGTTGGCAGCTGATGAAGGCGGAACCTGAAACGTTTTGTTAATATAATAAAAACCTCTGTTTGGTTAATCACAATTACGTTTTTATATATATATTAGGTGATTAACGGAATCCTTATAGGGATCCAGAGCAAGCTTGAGTAATGTTCTGTTGGTTGCTTTCAAAACTGTCTTATATATATATAGATATAGATATATATTCAATTCCATTTTTGCTAGCTTAACTGTATCATAAACTGCTGTGGGAAAGATTATTGCCGTGACAAGCAAGGTATCTATATCTAAAGAAATCATTGCTTTGTGTCCAGAGAGTCCCAGGTTCAGTCTCCAGCTGGGGTTAGGAGTGTCCTCTATCTAAAGTCCTGGATAGTCACTGCCAGTCAGTATAGTCTGGGGTAGGAAACCTGTGGCCCTCAGATGTTGTTGGACTTCCAGCTCCCATCAGTGCCCCAGCCAGCCTGGCCAGTGGTCAGGGATGATGGGAACTGTCGCCCAAGATCAGCATCTAGAGGGCCGCTATCCCTCTGGTAGGGACAGTGCTCAGCTAGATGGGCCCAGTGGTCTGACTCTGTATAAAGCAGCTTCCAGTGTCCCTAAATAAGTTCTCAGTGATGGTTGGCTGCTTCTTCCCACCAAAGAGAGCTGACGTTCTGCAGAGTGAGGTCCATTCTAAAACACGCATCAATATACAGACCAAAAACTAGCAACCTTTCTTTCTCCTCCCAATTGCTCCTCAACTTTCAAGAGAATTTCCCTTCCCCCCCCCCTTACACAGCTCGGTGCCTTTGCAAAACTTCTATCAGATGTAGAACTTTATTAGAGGGCTGACCTCAGGCTTCAAAAATGTTCCCGAGAGATGGGAAGGTTTTTGGAATGTCTTGATATTGTTTGGCTTTGGGGGGTTCTCTCTCTCTCACACACACATTACTTCATCTATGTCTCTCCAGAGTAGTGTATAAACCCATGTGTAAAAACCACGACCAGGATCAGAATTTCTTAGTCATTATCAGACACAAAGCATAGTTTACTCTTTTGCACGTCAACTTGGTAGCCACATTAATTTTGGTGGATTTAATTTAAGACAGCCAGATCTAGGCTGCAAATTCTCCCTTACCTAGGAGTAAGTCCCATTTGAAATCAGGGAGGCTTGTTTCTTTGGGGGGGGGGAAACAGGCATATGGTTGCACTATTAAGGGCTTGTAACTGGGGTTCGCACCTGCTTAAATCTCACCCAATGAGAACTTAAAAGTGCTTAACACTGACTGCCTTTTGCTCTGTTCTTCCACCTTCTGTGGAAATGTGCCCTTTTAAAAGTGCTCGTATGAAATAGTCCCCAAAAGACTCTAATAGTGTATTCCTATATAACAGCACAGTGTTTTCCAAGTTGTGACCCTTATAGGGCTTCAGCGGGAATAAAGAAAATGTAACCATTTAATCTACCAGTTTGAAATTTGCACATATATCTAAAGCAAGAAGCATATTTTCTTTGCTTTTTAGATTGGGGGTAGGGAACTTTTTTCAGCTTGGGGGCTGCATACCAGAGGTAGGCGGGGCTAGGTGCAGAAGTGGGCGGAGCAATGGACGCGACCCTTAAGGTTGCCTTCCAGCCATGCAAAAGTCCTGGGGTTTCTATGCAGACCACTACACCTCTCCATCTCCCTTTCAGGCAAGCGAGAGGCATTCATAGTTGAAGGACACATTCCAGCACTCGAGGGTGTGGCCTGCCGCAAATCTGGAGTGGCCTGGGGTGAGGTGCATTTGGCTCACGGGCCTGAGGTTCCCCACCCCCATTTTAGATTACAAACATGGGTTTTGCAGCCAGTATAAAAGCAGTCCCTCCTCTGTGTATGAGGAAGAAGCATTATTGTTCTAAGATAATGGTGCTTACCCTTTTCAGCTTCTTCTTTTTTTTAATATGCAGCTGAATTTTTTTTTTAAATCTAAAAAATAACAATCGGGGTTTCAGTTTATTGGGTGCACCTCTTTTAGATTAAGTTTTTTTAAAATAAATGTAGACTGATTAATCAATTTAAATGTTGTAGCCCAAGTTCCGTTAAAGCATGTGGATTTTTGGAAACAAGGTTTTACTTTATTTTTTCAAGGAGGGGGGAAAAAAAAGATTTTCATGGTGCCTCTATGCCATATATTTTCCTTTAAACATATGAAATGAAATGCATTTCTTTCCAACCACTCAAAGCTCAATGTTTCAGCCTTCATTACTCTCTGGCTACTTTCTTGTCACACAAATACGAAGAGCGCCACTCTGTTTCTTCTGCTGCGTTTTTCTTTTCCCCACGCAGATTCAATTAATAAAAACTTGCAAGTAATTTTGTTTCGTCTTTCTATTTTTGCTTTGTTTTGTTTAACTGTCAGCTAAATGACTACGTATGAAGTCACAAAGCGCTTTATAAACATCGTACTTGGCCTGTTTTCTCAGTGTGGGTTGAGGGATTCCCAGCCGTTTTTTTCAAGTGCTGTTTCTCTAAACAGAACATGCACTAAGGTTTGGCAGATCATACCCCTGTCAGATGAAGTCTTTCCCCCCCTCCCCTTTACGCTCTGTCAGTTGTTCTGCAATTTAATAAATTTCTCGTGCTTTGTTACCGAGAGAGAGAACATTGCCTTTTACAACCACTTTAAGCTGTCCAATGGAGAATTTCCACGTCGTTCTTTACTTTTCACCAAGTGTTACGTGACGCTAGGCAGGGGAGCGGTGGTGCTACAGGAGGTAGCTCAGCACTGGACCTTGAAGTTAAATTAATAAAACGCTGTGGGATGCATTTCTGTGTAGTGGTCATGCAGCAAACCTTGCCCACAAGCATAGCTCAGGAGTGGGGAACCCATAGTCCTCTAGATCAAGAATTGGGGAACCTATGACCCTCCAGATGTTTGCTGAGCTACAACCCCCCCCCCCAAATTATGGAATCATCTCTCTGACGAGGTGCGCCTGGCCCTAACACTGTTACCTTTTCAGCACCAGGTCAAGACTTTCCTCTTCTCCCAGGCATTTTTAACAGCATTTGAATAGCATGTGTTTTAACTTGTCTATCGGTATTTATGGGTTTTAATTTGGTATGGTTTAAATTTGTATGCTTGTTTTTAACGTTCTTAATTGTTGTAAACCGCCCAGAGAGCTTCGGCTATGAGGCGGTATATAAATGCAATAAATAAGTAAATAAATAACTCCCATTATCCCTGGCCGTGTTTGCTGGGACTGCTCGGAGCTGTCGTTCAGCAACACCTGGAGGGCCGGAAGGTTCTCCACACCTGTTGTAGTTGTCCCAAAGCGTTTGCTGCTTCATGGCTCCAATCGCACCAGAATCCATCCAACCCTCCTCAAGGTGGGAAGAGCCATAGCTGTGCAATATCACATCTGCTCTGCACACAGAAGTTTCAGTTCCTGTCATCTCCAGGTAGAGCTGGAAGTGTCCCCTGCCTACAGAGCTGCTGCTGGGCATTGTAGACCATACTAGAGCTAAATGGATCCAAGGGTCTGACTTGGTATAAGGCATCTGTTCCCATTTAAACCAGAGCTTAATTCAGAACCATGAGGACTGGAGTCTTGCTTTACTTTTAGGGGAAGTAGCTCTCCGGTAGCTGTAGCGCTGCGGTAGCTGTAGCTCAACGGTAGAGGATCTGTTTTGCGTGCAGAAAGTCTCAGGTTCAGTCTCCAATGGCATCTCCAGGTAGGGCTAGGAGAGACCCCTGTCTGAAACCCTGGAGGGCCGCTGCCAATCAGTGCAGACAATATTAGTTTATGTTGCTGCATATCCTACTTTAGGAACATCAGAAGCTGCTTTTTCTCACACCGCCGGATTGGCCCATCTGGCTCAGTATTTACACTGACTGGCAACAGACAAATTTGTGGAGGATAAGGTTGTCACTGGTGTCTCCCCAGTGGCTTTGTTCTGCCTCCCCTGTTGAATATTTATTTATTTATTATCATTATTTTTACCCCGCCCTTTTTCCAAAACTGGAACTCACGGCGGCTTCCAGATAAAAGCAGACATATAATTAAAAACATACAAAAGTCTAGATTAAAATCAAATTAAACAATTTACAGTATTAAAACCATTCATACATACAGTTAAAATAATTCAAACAGTTTAAAATAATACAGTTAGGTAACAGCAATGCAGCACCCTTCAAGACCTGTCCTTAACAGTTGAAGGCAGGATGCTTTGGAATCCCAGTTGCTGGAAACTACAGGAGGCGAGAGCAGTGCCTCACTCCGGTCCTGCTTGCGGGCTTCCCATAAAGGGCATCTGGTTGGCCACTGTTAGAACAGAACGCTGGACTAGATGATCCAGCAGCCAGGCTCTTCTTATGTTCTTAACAGCAGCTGGTGGGCCACAGGTTCCCCATCCCAGCAGTAAACCACATCGGCTACATCCCAATCAGGGCTCAGATGCTCATTGAAGCAAAAAAATCGAAAGACTTTTTGACAGGCATTCGCGCTAACTAGAATTCTTGCTTAGAGCAACACCCCTGAAGCCAACCGGTGGCTTTAAAGTCTCTGTTGGTGTCCCTGTGGTAGAACACAGTGGAGTCGGCATCACTCTCTTCTTGTGCCACAGACTACCAAGTATACCAGAAACCAGTGGAATGATGCGTTCTGAACCCAGTTGCTGCACACAATCGGGCAGCTCTGAAACAGAAGGGCGAGGGAGGAAGTTTTAAATATTTTTGAAAAGGAGGTACTGCTGTGAAGGAAATTCTAGACATATGTCTTTAAACCCTTTTAAATAGATCACAACAGCCCAGTAATAATGGGGTAGGAAAGAGAGAGGTGGGAAAAGAGCTGTGCAAGGATTTAACCCCGTGTTAGCCGGTGTGTTTGCTTAGGAGGCATGACCTTTGACCCTCGGTTGGATTGTGTTTGAACCTTTGTTGTCGTTATGCGCCTTCAGGTTGATTATGACTTACGGCGACCCTATGAATCAGTGACCTCCAAGAGCATCTGTCATGAACCAGATCTTGTAAGTTCAGGTCTGTGGCTTCCTTTATGGAATCAAGCCATCTCTTCTTTAGCCTTCCTCTTTTTCTACTCCCTTCTGTTTTTCCCAGCATTATTGTCTTTTCTAGTGAATCATGTCTTCTCATGATGTGTCCAAAGTAGGATAGCCTCAGTTTCATCATTTTAGCTTCTAGTGATAGTTCTCGTTTAATTTGTTCTAACACCTAATTATTTGTCTTTTTCGCAGTCCATGGTATGCGCAAAGCTCTTCTCCAACACCACATTTCAAATGAGTTGATTTTTCTCTGATCTGCTTTTTTCACTGTCCAACTTTCACATCCATACATAGAGATCGGGAATACCATGGTCTGAATGATCCTGACTTTATTGTTCAGTGATACATCTTTGCATCCAGGGTGGGTCAATATTACTATTATGAAGATTATTGGCTACCCTTCACCAGCAGGTCCCAGGGCAGGTTACAACAGTCTAAAATTCAAAATTTATAAACAAAATGAACTGCAATCACAGGAATAGGGTGACCACTTTGGGAAACCCCAGTTTAGACTTCTGGATGGCCTTATACCCTTTTTAAAAAGATGGTAACATGAATTGTTGTTGTTGTTATGTGCCTCTAAGTCGACTACAACTTATGGCGACCCTATGAATCAGCAGCCTCCAATAGCATCTGTTATAAACCATCCTGTTCAGATCTTGTAAGTTCATGTCTGTGGCTTCCTTTATCGGATCAATCCATCTCTTGTTTGGCCTTCCTCTTTTTCTACTCCCTTCTGTTTTTCCCAGCATTATTGTCTTTTCTAGTGAATCATGTATTCTCTTGATGTGTCCAAGGTATGATAACCTCGGTTTCATCATTTTAGCTTCTAGTGATAGTTCTGGTTTCATTTGTTCTAACACCCAAATATTTGTCTTTTTTGTGGTAATTGGCCTGATCCAACAGGAATTTCTCCTGTAGGGAAATGAATGGGAACTGTGCGTGGGCTTGTGGCCAGCATCTACAAACTGAAATCCCTGCTCTTTTTTGTGTGTGTCAACAGTTGATCAAAATAAGCTCTCAGCACAGGCAGAAATCCACGCCTGTACATTTGCAGGAGCTAGTACGGTAAAGTGGTTATAGTGTTGGACTAGAACCCAGGAGACAAGGGTTCAAATCCCTACTTGGCCATGAAGCTCTTCCTGGGTGACTTTGGGCTGGTCACTGTCTCTCAGCCTACCCCCTCCACCTCGCAGGGTTGTTGTGAGGATAAAATGGGGAGGGGGGAAGAACTACATACACTACCTCAAGCTCCTTGGAGGAAAGGTGGCATATAAATGCAATAAATAAAGAAGTGCTTTATGAAGTAGCACAAGCAGCCACAGACAATTCTCCTGCCCCAGTGACCTTACAGTCTACGTTTTGTGAGGGCCTAGGGAGGGAGGCCACAGGAGTGAACCTTAGTGGTTGTATTATGTGGTCCTAGGCTTTCTTCCAGTCCAGGATGACGATGGAAGCAGGGATGAGGAACCTGTAGCCCTCCAGATTCTGTTGGACTCCCACCTCCCATCAGCGTAGGCAGGTGGTGGGCTCTCCAACACTGGAGGTCTTCAAGAGGCAGCCAGACAGCCATCTGTCAGGAATGCTTTAAGCTGGATTTCTGCACTGAGCAGGGGGTCAGACTCGATGGCCTTACAGACCCCTTCCAGCTCTTCTGTTCCAAGATTCTATGATTCTGTGACCTCAGCCAGTGGTCGGGGACGACGTGATTCAGAGTCCAACAACATCAGGAGGGCCATAGATTCCCCATCTTTGGGCTAAGAGGTTAAACAAACAAACAAGGCAGATTTTGAGGAGACAGACGTAGCACCACAAGAGTGTTTGAAAGTGGTTAGACTTGGAGCCTTGTATGTACTGAAACCTGGAACGATTGGAGAAGGGAGGTATTAAGATAGTATGTGAATTTGCATGATGAGTTGAGAGGGAGCGGTAGGTTTCAGCCCTAAAAATCTCTCAAAACAGCTCGATGTGACCTTAACGAACCTTAGATTGCAATCCACTGCCTAATAACGCAGCAGTAAGGTCCACTGTGTTCAAGGGTTTTACTCCAGTGTAAGTGTGCATTGGAGTGCATCCTTCAAATCATTTAACCGCAGGCCCCCCGAACTGCTTTAACTGAATTCCAAAATCCTCATCACTTTCTTTTGTCAGTGCTACTTGCAACTGCATATGCCATTTTTTTTAAAGCCATATATTTTTAATTGCCAAAATGGAAGAGAATCTCTGAAAAACAGACCCCATGGGGGGGTGGCATTGTTGTAAGCGACCCTGGTTGGAGTTGCAAGCTCCTATCTGGAGCTGGTCCAGAATTTCTGCTGCAGTGTAGTCTATAAGGAACTGATTCAAGTGCCTTGGAGCTCTGGGCTTGGTCTGAATCACCCGTGCACTATGCATTTGCCTTGGTATTGGTGGAGCGTGGAGGAAACAGCTAGGTGTTTGTTTTAAAAAAAAAATGCTGTGAGAATCTTTTATCATTACAGGAAATGACAGCTCATTAAAAACAAAGAAAAACCTTGACCGTTAAAAGCTGTTTATATCACAGTCTGGAGGTGGGAAGCATGTGAAATGAAAGGAACCGTTTCAAGGTTCCTATTGACCAGGTGGAGGGATCCTGGGGGTGGCGGGGGAAGAGATGTGGACTTTGAGATAGCGGTGGAAAGGTACTAACCATCCCTGTAAAATAAGCTGTACTTGGTGATTTGCATGGGCGGCTGTTAAATGGTTGGCGCGTTTGACGTTTCCCACTGATGGGCAGGCATCTCTCAGGATGTAGCTGTACTGAAGCCCGTTCATTACAGTCTTCTCCATTCCCTGTAAATTGCATCTCTGCGTCTCTTTGTATGATGTGCATAAAAATTCAGGAAGTAAAGGGTTATGTGCGTGTGTTCTCCTCCTGAGGCTCATCTCAGATTATTTTTCTTCTTTAAAATATGAACGAAGGAAGATGTCTTTGTACTAAATCTAACCATCGGCCCATCTTGCTCAGTACTGCCTACACTGACTGGCAGTGGCTCTCTAGAATTCCAGGCAGAAGTCTCTCTCCCAGCCCTACCGAGGACTGAAGCAGGGACCTTCTGCTCTACCACTGAGCTGCGGCCTTCCCGCCAAATTAGGAACATTGGAAACTGCCTTGAGTGGAGTCAGAAACACCGGTCCATCTAGTTCAGTACTGCCTGCACTGACTGGCAGCAGCTGTCCAGGGGTTCAGGCTAGGATCTCTCCCAGCCCTACCTGGCCATGCCAGGGGTTGGGCCCGGGACCTTCTACATGCAAAGGCAGGTGCTCTGCCAGTGAGGTCTGGCTTTTCCCCAGAAGGAACGCTGAAGTTTCTTTCGGACAGCTGTCCCTGCGCCAGGGCGATAATGTAGCGGTGCCCACAGCGAAAAGGCAAGGAGGAATCTTCAGGCTCTGCTACAGGAGGGAATTATGTGCGCTAAAGATAACCGTGTGTGTGTGGCATGGCAGACAGAGCATTCGGGACAGGTTAGGCCACTGTTCTTCAACTGTGGGTCCCCAGACGCTGTCAGACTACAACTCCCATCAACCCAAGCCAGCGTATCCAGTGGCCGAGGAGGATGCGAGTTGTAGTCCAACAACCAAGGCAAGGAACCCTCCAGATCCTCCCCATGATGACACCTTGGCCGTTCTGCTGCTTACCCCCCCCCGGCCACCCCCCACTTCTTCCCCCCTCCGCATCTCCCCTGATTCCCCGCTCCCCTGCCTCTCCCAGTTTTCAAGCAGGAAAGGGACAGGGCAAGGGCCGTAGCTCAGTGGCAGAGCATCTGCTCTGCCTCCAGAAGGCCCCGGTGCAATCCCCGGCATCGCCAGCTAGGGCTGGGAGGGCTGCTGCCAGTCGGTAGACAGTCCTGAGTTAGATGGCTGGCCCAGTGAAACTCCTGCCCCTCCCTGCCCCCAAAAATATAGCTGTCCAGCTCCTGTAGAAAGTGGTGGTGAGGAGGAAGAGAGGTTGTGGTGACCAAGTGCTGCTTCTGGGCCTCTGTCCTTTGCTTCTGTCTTTGGTGATGGTTCCCTCCCTCCCCCCCCCAATTACAGGGCCCTGAGAATCTTGGTTGGGGGAGATGTCGGGTTTGCCCTACTGCTTCATCCAGAAGGCTCACTGGGTGGTTTTGGGGAGGCCACTCATTCTCCACCTAATCTACCTCACAGGGTTGTTGTGAGGCATATCTGTGTTTCTCTTGCCTTCCCCATGCTACCTGTGGGGTCATTTTGCCTGATTTGTCAACTAGTCAGCTTCAGAGGTGGGTCAGGATTTGAATCCAGGACAAGCTTGTCCCCCTGAGACAGTGAGGTGTACTGGTTAGAGTTTTGGACCTGCGAGACGCTGGATTCAAATCCTGACTCCGCCATGCCGCTCACTGGGTGTCCTTGAGCCAGTCGTTAGCTCTCAGCCTAAGCGACCTCACCGGGTTGTTGTGAGGATAAAATTGGGAGGGGAAGAACCATGGTTGTACGCCACCATGGCTCCTTGGAGGAACATTGGGATATAAGTGTGTTGAATAAACAAACAGTTTCTTTTAAAAACAAAAGAAAACATGGAAGACCCCCACCTGCCACTCCCCCAAGAAAGCCACAAAGAGATGTTGTTCATTCATTTAGCCTTGAACAGCTGTCTTTATTCTGGGCTTGAGTTGTTTTTATTTTAATAGAGTCTGGTGTGGAGTTATTGAAACAGTACCGTACAGTCATTGGAATAACTTTGGCCCCATGTACGTATAGAGAGAGAGAGACACCCTGGAAACTTTAAGCAAAATGTTCATGTTAGGCTCTGTTTCCTATAAGGCTAGTTAGGGTGGAAGCAGATGTTATGGCAAACGTGAGGTTGGGGCCAAAAACAGCCGTCCTCTGAGTGTGTGTGCGTGTGTGTCCCTGCGTGTGTGTGTGTGTGTGTGTGTGTGTGTGTCCCTGCTTTCTCCCCTCTTCATGTCTCGGGATGCTCAGTATAACCCCATTGAGCTTAGACAGTAGAGGCTGGCCCATTAGGGCAAATGGAGCACTGCCCCACCATCCTCAGTCTGCCCTCAGCCATCCCCCACCTGCTAGCCGCCTTACTGATACCTAGCCCAGGGGGGCGGCCCTGGCTGTCAGCTGCCTCTTTCTCAGTCTCAGCGTTGCCATTGGTAGAACTCAGCAGGGAGGAGGCGGGGGGGGGGAGCAAGACCAGAATGATTTGTCTCCACCTGTCATTGGCTCTGGCTCCGCCTGTTGTTGGGCTCCCTGCCTTCCGCCCCACCGGCATCGGCCATCAGTGGGGAGGGGAAGCTGCCTTACACCACACCAGGCAGTTTATTTACCCCAGTGCTGTCTGCTCTGACTCTCAGTGGCTCTCCAGAATATGAGACGGCAGAGGCCTTTCCCATCACCTGCTCCCTGCTTTGTTTTTAACTGGGGATGCCAGGGATTGACCCTGGGGCCCTCTTCATGCAGCGCATGTGCCCTGCCACTGTGATGTGGCTCCCTTCGCCACTGTTGGGCGACTGAAAGTGAAGCATAGGCAGCTGTATTAGTATTGTTTACTACAGATGGGGAAACCTGTGGGCTGGATGCAGCCTTTGGGGCCTCCCCTCCATCCGTCCTGAAAGATTCTGCAGTGGCAGGCTGTGGCTCTCTGGGTTTCAGACCGGGGTCTTCCGCAACCGTACCTGGAGATTGCCAGGCGAAAGCAGGGTTGCTCTTTTCCATGAGAACATCACCTCTGGCATTCTCACCACGATGAATCTTCAAACAAGGCTACGTATGCATCATACAGTTCCCCCTCTCCAAAAAAAGAACTGTAGTTTGCTAAGGGTGCTGGGAATTGTAGCGCTGTTGGGGGGTAAACTACAGTTCCCAGGATTCTTTGGGGGAATCCACGTGCTTTTAACAGCCTGCCCAACACCTTCTTGCTTGTTCTCCCTGTCTTTGTTTCCAATGCTACAGCAAGCTTGTGTGATTGAAAGAGGGTGTTTGGAGGGTGAGGGGAGGTGAGAGGTGACTTTCTGACTCAGTCTGAAGTCACCCAGAAATATGCATCTTTTTGGAAGCCTTGATTGCATCAACTTTGCACGATGTACTCGGCGTTACAGCTAAGCCTTGACTCACGGAGGTTATCAAAGAAAGGAGAGCTGGAAAGAAGCCTCAGGGTTGTGAAGTCAAATTCCCCAGCACCACCTTGGCAAAAAAATTACTAGGCCCCAGGGGTGAGCAATGCAAGGCATGTTTTCTGTGTGACCCACTGGGACTTAAGTTTCTAACCCTCATGTTTTAGAAGAATTGCGCTGGGAACCACTGGCTTAAAAAAAGAGAGGATTGGGAAGAAACTCAGAGCTAGGGATGGTGACAGAATCCATATGCAGGATTCATCTGAATCATTTAAAATATCTTGCTGGCTTGAGACGAAGTCCCAGGTTGGAGAACTGGTGCTCCTCTGGGTGGTGGCTGGCATTGTGTCCACGGGAAGGATACGACTACATGTTGCCACCTAGGTGGGAAATGGCCACAGCACATTGGCAGAGCATCTGTTTTGCATGCAGAAGGCCCCAGGTTCAATCCCTGCCGTCTCCAGGTAGGCCTGAGAGGGGAGTCCTTATCTGAAACCCTGGAGAGCTGCTGCCAACCAGTGTAGAAAGTACTGATGTAGAAGGACCCGAGGGTCTGATTCGATGTAAGTCAGCTTCCTATGACTCTAGATAATCTGCCATGTACTTCTCAGTAGGATTAAAGTGGCTTCTGGATCGTCCTGGTACCAGTGGCAGTTGTTGTGTGTCGTGGCGATGAATCACAAAATCTAATTACGCATTGCGCAATGGCAGCAAAGTCACGTTTCCGTTCGTTCATTGTTTGGGATTGTGATCGTTTTCGTTGGGTGACCAGAGATGCAGGTTAAATGAGAGTGTGGTATTTCATTCTCC
This sequence comes from Rhineura floridana, assembly GCF_030035675.1. Taxonomy (NCBI): domain Eukaryota; kingdom Metazoa; phylum Chordata; class Lepidosauria; order Squamata; family Rhineuridae; genus Rhineura; species Rhineura floridana. Next base: position 16,120,951 of record NC_084500.1, on the reverse strand, counting down.
GTTCTGTCTACACTGCTGATCCTGTTTGCAACCCGGGCTCACTTCTTGACCTCTCTGGCCTAGGAACACAGGAGGCTCAGTATTGCCCACACTGACTGGCAGCAGCCCTGCCTGGAGATTGAACCTTCTGGTGTCGGTGCTTGGAAGGATTCCTGCCTAAGGCCCTGAAGACAAGAGCGTTGTTATGGGTGCATGCCTGCATCTCCTGCAGCCCCTTCCTCTCTTTAATTAATTTTTTTAATTGTTTGCAGGGCAGCTTTTCCTTTAAGACCCTACATTTCCATCCGTGCACATAAATTGGCACATGCAGGCCTTATGCAAACCTGGGTCGTCATGACTCTTTTATTTTTCTTTTTTTTAAGGACCTCCGTCTGAAAAAGCTGCCCCCAGCTAAATCAGCTGATCTGATTTTGTGTGAGGTTAGTTCCTTTTGTGTCAGGAACAAAAGAAGCAAGTAAAAAGCCCAGGTACCTGTCCTAGCTCCCTTGCACACCTCCTTTCTTTGTTGGTGTATTGGGAGGAGGTAGATCCCCAGTAGCAGCTAGTATGGTAAGGCAGAGCCGTCACTACAGCTTGCCCAGACGCAGCTGGGGAGAGCTGTAGCAAGATTCAAGGCTGTGTTGACACACAGGCGGAACCAATCTGGCACTCCAAAGGAGATGCATTTTAGTATTTTAGTATTTGTATTTAATGTTGTTTATGTTAGTTATATGTCCTGTCTGTTTGTCTAACTGTTGTTTCGAGGATTTGGTGTTTTTAAATATTGAAATGTAATTATATATCTTCATTGGTTGTACACCGCCCAGAGAGCTTTGCTATGGGCGGTATAAAAATTGAATTAAATAAATAAATAATAAATAATGCGGAGGGTGGCAACATGAGATCGGGCCTTTTTGGTGGTGGCTCCCCAACTGCATAATGCTCTCCCCTGAGAGGTGCGCTGGCGCCATCATGATCTGTCTTTAGGCGCCAGGTGAAGATGTTTTTATTTATGCAGGTGCTTATCTCTTCGTTGGGTGGGGTAAGATGTGTCCTATTTTACGTTACTGGAGGATGAGCACTTTTAGTTTAACAGGCACTGTTAGTTTAACCTTTTTATTTTTAGTTTAGTTTTAGTTTTATCTTTAGTTTAACCTTTTTATCTTTAAGTTATATTGGATGCTTTTTTAAAAATTGTTTGTCGCTTTGAGGGAATGTTTTTGTAGTAAGTGGCAAATAATTATAATGATGCTGTCCAGCCTGAGCCTTGCCACAGCCCTTTCCCTGACCCCATCCAGGTAAGCTATAGCGATGCCGATATTGGGAGAGTGGCTCTGTAGCTCATCCTTGCCGCAACAGCCACTCCCGGAGAAGATGCCCTTCCTTTGTAATCTTCACCCTCTGTTCCCCTCCACTGACAACTCTTCTTGCCTTAAGAGTCACTTCCAAATCTGTTTTGTGTGAATGTACGGGACAGCTGACAGCAATCTTCCACCTGGTCTCCCCAAGTTGATATCTCCTAGCGACCCTTTCCCAGTGGATATTGGGGAATGGACTCATTATCGTCCCTTGTGGGCTGTTTGCCCCCTTTAAAGCTTTCAGAGATGGTGGTTGAATGGCTCTAGGAATTATAAACCACAGCTGATGGAGAAAGATGGGGCAGAGAAAGGGAGAATAGCGGGGGGGGGACAATCAGAAAAGATAAGACAGAGGCAGAGAAAAGGAGGGAGGGGTAGATGGAGGAGAGAGGAGGAGAAAAAAGAGAGAGCCTGGAAAATATGAATGGATAGAGAGCCAGTGTGGTGTAGTGGTTAAGGTGTTGGACTACGACCTGGGAGACCAGGGTTTGAATCCCCACATAGCCATGAAGCTCACTGGGTGACCTTGGGCCAGTCACTGCCTCTCAGCCTCATGAAACCCCTATTCATAGGGTTGCCATAAGTCGGAATCGACTTGAAGGCTGTACATAGAGAGAGGAGAAAAATGGTCAGAAAAGGAAACAGAAAAAGATGTTCAGACAGAGAGAAGGAAGGAAGTGTATGGAGGAAAATCTGTGTTTCTAGAGAGAGAGAGTTCCATGCTGCTGTACAGCATTTTCACAGCTGGTCCAGAGGCTGGAAAGGTTGCTTTAGGGCACGAGTTAATGGTGGAGGCAGGATACTGTAGAAAAGCCTCGCCTCCAGTTACTGGAATTGCAACCAACCTACCTTTTTACTCTGAGCTTTTGCAGGCAGGATCACCATCTTCCACTTTCCTTCCTCATCAGGACTAGTTGCATTTTCTTTCTCTCTTTTTTCTTTTGACAACAACCAAACAAACCTGCAACCCTCAGAACTGTGGATTCAGCCAGATTGCATGATTTGTGCGGCCATGAATGTTGCTCACGTCCTTAAATAAAATGTATGCCTTGTTATCCATGAAAGCTGGCGAGAAATGTCCGGGAGCCATTAGCCCAGAGAGTACAATGCATTCTGGACAGGACAGACCATCTGGCTTGTGAAAGAAAGGACCACTGAGCTTAACTATATTTAGGATTTAGGCCTGCGCTGTGAAACAATTTGGAACCGGTTTCCGCCTGTTGCTTATTAAGAAAAGGAACACCGGGCGATGTAAGATTGTTGACCCATTTGGCTGTTAGAATAAAGAATGGCGCCCAGTCTGTAGCCAAACAGTGACCAGTTCCAAATTCTTAACAGAGAAGTATTCGTTGTTGTTAAGGAATAGCAGAGAGTTGTAATGCATATAACTGGCTTTTTACAATGTCCTTTTTTGTGGTCCATCTGCAGCTGAAATCTTGAGGATGTTTTCACATATTTTTATTTTCTGCTCCACACAAACTATGCAAGCTTTGAAATTTGGGGCACAGGGTTCCTGGTGCATTTTGATTTCACAGGTGCAAGGGGTGAAATGGTCAAGGGAGATTTCCTTGGGAGTTGGTCAAAATGTGGAATACTTAGCCAGCAAGCAGAGGGAGGTGCTCCACCGGGGTGAGGTGCTGGCAGTCCCAGAACAGAATAATACTTTGTTTAGAGCAGTTATTTTAGAAGAATGTATTAAATATGTGTTTCTGAAATGGAGGTATACATTTCACTGTACAGTGTGAATAGAAACTTGGAGTGGGTTACACCTGTATTTGGATCCCTACTCAGCCATGAAATTCACTGTGCCAGTCTCTTTTTCTGTCAGCCTAATCTACCTCGCAGTGTTGTTGTGAGGTTAAAATGGGTGAGGAGATGATGTATGGTACCTTGAGCTCTGGAGGGAGGGGAAACTGTCGGATATAAATGTAAAAGCAATATTGTATTTTTTTATTTATTTATAGAAGTATTTATATACCACCCTCTCACAAAACATCAGGGGCAAGTCCCACTGATTTTAATGGAAGAGAGTTAAGCATGAGCTTAACTATCACATTGAAATTCATGTCACTTGCAAAATGCCTAACTCTGGCCATGATAGCTTTTTAGCCTTGAGATCCATATAGGTGATATTAACAAATCCTCTTCAAAGACTAGTGATTGTAAATATTTTTCTTCCATTTCTGACCTGCCCAACAGTTTATGAAACTGTTTTATTTGCATGCAAATTTGGAGACTTAATACCAAAAGGCTGTATGAGCAATTCAAAGTAAAATGTGTCCTACACATCTTGCAAAAACTGAAAATTGTGATCGACAAAACAGTTTCATATACATTGCCAACATTTTCAGCCTTTTGGTAGAAATGTGTCCTTTTGTAAAATAAATCTGTTCAGATGAGAGTAACCTGAACAGATTTATTTTCAAAAGGGCACATTTTAGGTGACAGTAGCTACCCTGATTTTAATAAAAAATATTTGTAGTTGATACATTTTTATCTCACAGTCTGAAGTGTTATGCAAGCAAAATGTACATTCCTTTTTTTTAAAAAAATTGATTCTTTAACTGGATTTTCTACTTAGTAGCCTTGAAACACAAATATGTAACAAGAGGCATAAAAATGAAACTGCAAATTATAATAATAATAATAATAATAATAAATAATAAAATTTTATTTCTAGGCCGCCTATCTGGCCAAATTAACGGCCACTCTAGGCGGCGTACATAGACTAAAATATAACATATAATACAAAACAAAACCCCAGTAGTCTATAGACATCCCGAGCAGCAGGTTCACGCACACATACACACACACACGGTCTCTGGCCCCTTCAGCAGTTGCTGCTTTTGTAGCTGGAGAGAGACAGGGCCCCACCCTTCCAGGCCAGGTGGAAATCAGCCAGAAATGCAGGGAGCAGGTCTTGCAGAAACTCACACAGGTAGATGGTCTCTGGCCCCTTCAGCAGTTGCTGCTTTTGTAGCTGGAGAGAGACAGGGCCCCACCCTTCCAGGCCAGGTGGAAATCAGCCAGAAATGCAGGGAGCAGGTCTTGCAGAAACTCACACAGATGTTTTGTTTTATTTATTCTCTCATCTGTCTCCATAAAATCAGGGTTGTTAAAGGTATTCTTAAAAACTAGCTTTTATTAAGTTTATTAAGTTTTTAGCAAAGAGTGGCCATGATCCAATACACTTCAGCATGCCAGGGCTGAAAGAGATAAAACGAAACAAAAATTAAGCCCAGTTCATTCATCTTGAGCACAATCCAGTGCAAGGATCCCTGCTCAGCCATGATGCTCACTGTGCCAGTCTTTTTGTCTCTCATCCTAACGTACCTTGCTTTTAAGTTCCATCAGTTTCAATGGCAGGATTAGGCAGTGGTTAAAGGTCTCCCACTGAACTCAGCGGGGATCAGAAGTGCTCATACTTAGCTGAATCACACACACCCTTGATTTTCTTAGGACAACAAAAATTAAGACTGCAATCCTATATGCACTTACCTGGGAGCAAGTCCCACTGACCTCAATGGAACTTACTTCTGAGTAGACACATACAAGATTGCAACATACGGCAGTAAAATTCATCATAGTATTTTTTATTATAGATATTTTTTCTCCAATTTGGCATTCCTAACTTGTGATGGGCATACTTTACAAACACATGCAGCAATATAATATAATGATGATGATGATGATGATGATGATGATGTAAAATAAATTACCATAAGAATGCCTTCCACATTTGGAACTAGTTGTCATGAATTTCTTCTAAAATGAAATTTGAGGTGAACTTAGAGCACCCTGCTCAAGTAATATAATTTGTACTTACATTTTTATGTTCTTCATATAGAAAATTGCATTTTGTTGTTGCCTGCCTTGGGCCCTTCCATATATAAATTGAATAAGTAACTCCCAGTTAATTAATAATTCCGGCATTTCTAGGAATGTTAAATTCTTTCAATGAGATAAAAATTTCTCAGGATTGTAGGTTTTAGGGTCCCCCCCCTTCACAAGTCCAGTTATAAGAACTTGAATGATATACCCGGTATCAGGATTGTACTAACAAATAGTTTGCTACATTTTCTAATTAAAGTCTCCTGCTCTTACGGTGTGATCCTATACGTGTCTACTCAGAAGCAAGTCCTACTGAATTAGATGGGCTCACTCCCAGAAAGTTTGTATAGGATCGCAGTCTCACTAACACATATGAGCAACAAAAGATGCTTTCTGTTTCTTTCCTTTGAAGACAAGGTGCTATTTTTTATCGGCAGAAGTTGAGCAATTTTTTTGCTCTGGGTGGCTCATAGCCCCAGGTAGAAAGCAGAAGCTGTATCTTCTGTCCGGATGCTTTGTTCAGATGCTTATTTAGGAAGCCTTGTGTTTTAGCATCCAGAAAGCCAGAACTGTGTTACTGCTCCGCAATGAAAGGTGCAGGTTGGTGATGTAAGATGCTGCGATCATATCTGTGCCAGGCAAAGGCAAATTTCTTGAAATAGTAGCTATAATATTGCTGTCACTTCTGGGCAATAGATGAGGCAAAGACCTGTCCTCGTGTGCTCTATGAAGAACCAGATGTTTATAGTGGAATAATAATAATAATAATAATAATAGCAACCTCACATTTTTGGTTATATTTTTGTGACATATACATTTTGGAGGATTCATATTTCATATCCTCCATTGATTGACATGCAGAAAAATCTTGAAAGCTTTTTCTCAAATTCAGCAAAGTGTTTCTTGTTTTCCTTTTTAACTGGATAATGGAAAAGCATTTCAGCTGTTTTAAGTTTTAATTTCCCCCCTACCCGTGACATTTAGAGTCTTACATAAATGAGGAGTAAGTGTGCAAAGCTCAGACCACTAATTAATAATGATCCAAACTTAACAGTAGAGTTTTTAAATAATCAAGTTACGTGAACAGAAGCTATAACTTTTAAACTTTTTTTTAAAATGAAAATTCTCTGTATTAAAAAATATGATGTACATTTCCTGGACAAGCTGTAAATTTTCAGTAGATAAGTCAGTTGTGCCATTTCATAAACAATTCCTGAAAACCACAAAATAACTTATTAAAATTTATACTATGCAATAGATTTACAAGGTTGTCATTCTGTGCTGTTTTCTGTTATGGGAAAAAGAATATTAATAGAGAGGGAATAAAACTGAGCATCCAAAAGGAAACCTGCCCACCCAATCCTCAATGCTGTAAATTATGTTCAGCAATTAACTTTTGATGGCAAATGGATTTCAGCTCTTTCAGTTAAAGACAGCTGAATAATTGTTGCCAGTCATTCAACTCTCACTGTCTAAGCATCTCTTCTCTACAGGTTTGTTCAGTAAAAAGGTTACCTTTTCATAAAGCTCTTCTCTCTTGGGGTTGTGTGTCATCTGAAATCTTAACCCGAGTGCGATTTTTCTGAAACGGGTGACTCGCTTTTGCTTTGGCGAGTCATCCAGGGCAATTCCAGTGGGGTGATGAGTCTTCGTTTGGTTTTGTCTTAGAGGGTGCAAACTTTCCTGAGCTGCCACAATTCTTACTTTAATCATATTACCTTGAAAAAGAATCTGTCTTTTAAAAAAATTATGATAAAGGAAAATGGTCTCCATTTTGAACTGTTCACCATCCAGCTCTTGAATATATTTTTAAACGAACTATTTTACTGTATGCTATTTTTTTTAAGTATCCAACTAAATTCTACTCATTGGAATTAATAGATCCAAGTTAGTCATGCCCATTAATTTCAGTGGGTCTGCTCTTGAGTATGACTAACATTGGCTATAACTCTGTTTTTCAAGGACGGATTAAGAACCCAGAACAAGTGGGGGGGGGGGAAGCAGTTTTAGCATTGGTAATTTTTGCTTAAAACAGATTCCCCACTCCCAAAAGGAAAAAAAAATCTGTGTGCATAAAGATAAGTTGCTTGAAACTTCCCCAAGGATCAGTGAATTCATATTAAAGGAAGAGAGATTTGTACATATATTATATGGGTGATATTCAATTAAGTCATACTCAGGAATATACCTGTTGAAATTAATGGAACTTAAGCCTATTGGTTTTGTTGGGTCTACTCTGAGTATGATTAAGGCTGCATACACACTATACGTTTAAAGCACACACACATATACACCGAATCCTGGGAACTGTAGTTTACCCCTCATGGAGCTACAATTCCCAGTACCCTTAACAAACTACAGTTCCCAGGATTCTTGGGAGTGGGTTGCTTTAAATGTATGGTGTGTACACAGCCCTACATCAGATATCACTCCGTATATTTGTTATTAAAAGTATAATGATAAAATATAAGAACTGTAATGTGCTTTTTAACATTAAAAAAAAACTTGCCTTGCCCCAAAGTGGGGGGGAAACCGAGGCTAGATCCCACTTTGGGGACGTTGTTTGGCACCTCTTAGTTCTAGCCATCACTTGAAAAAAGAATGGCTTGTTTTTATTATTATTTCCTTTCTGTTTTACTTTTTAAAGCGAGGATGAAGGGGAAGAGCCCTTTAACAGGTCTCGGTCCTACCTTTAGGTACAATGGGGGTGGTGGCTTCTAGCAGCTGATTGGGAGGTGGGGCAGCAGGGACAGCCCCATGGCTGACCCTCCTGTGCACCCCGGCTGTATCCTTTCGTTTGAGGACAGAGCTTCGTATGCTGCATGGCCTGGCCCGCGCCCTGTAATGGGAAGGCTGCTATCCGCTGTGGCGGAGGCCGCTATGATACCGCCAGTCCATGTCCAGTCCCCTTCAGTGTATGGAAAGGGTGGGGGAGGGCGCCATCTTGTCCTGCGCCCCATTTAATGCGTTTAAGAGTAACAATGTTTTCCCGCTTTATTTTATTGACTTTTTTTTTTTACATCCTGCCATTTTCCCCCCCCAGGAAGCTCAGTTGCCTGGGTGTGTGTAAGGAGTACCTGTCTTCTGCACCCTCCTCAGTTTTATCCTTCTTAGTGGCCCTGTAAGGTAGGACCAGCTTGAGAGATGAACGCCTGGCCCCCAAGGTCACCCAGGGTGCTTGATGGCTGAGTGAGGATTGGAACCCAGGACTTCCGCTGCGTCCTGGCCCAAACTCACCAGCCCTCACCTGGGAGCGTAACATCCTCACCCTAAATGACGTACGGAAGCTCTATTTATTTCAGTGGTGCATACTTTCACGTTACATAAAGAGAGCGATACCAGAGTATTTATCAAGCTTTGTGGAACTTTCCACCCTGCAGAGGATATCTCCTTGTTGTAGCAGGACTGACCTTGGCTGACTTCCTCTCCTCTCACCCCCTCACCTACAACTTTTCCTTGTACACGTCTCCAGACCTGGGGGGCGGGGATGGTTTGGCAGTTTCGGTCCTGTGAGGCACTCTCTTTTTCACCTGACAATATGCAGTCATGACCTAGCTGTGGCCTGGGGAGGGCAGGGGGTGGATATTTCTTAATGGAGGCGGACACACACAGGGGTCAACAGAAGGAAGAAAATCCCTGTAAAAGTACTGCATTGATTGATCTTCAGTTGCAGAGAACTGTTTTTTGCATTAAGACAAAGGCGCCTTCCACCCCCACCCTACACTTTCACCCTGTTAGGAAACCAGAGAAATCTGGGAAATCTTTCTTTCTTTCTTTCCTTTTTTTTTATCTGTGTTCCTTATTCCTCCCGGGGCAAGGTGTGTTCAGTACCTATGCTTCTCTCCCTAGTCATCGGCCATAAAGCATGAAATGATTCAGAAAGGAAAGGTTCACAGCTTCTCCTTTGTTCCTTGTTAATCACACGCTCTTTTTTTCCTTTTTCCTTTTATTGCCTTGAATTTATTTTGGTGGGAGGTGCCTTTTTGGAATTGGTTAATGCATTTATCTTATTTTTCTTTTGGTCAAGAGAGTGGGGGGGGGGGTTGGGGCGATCGTGGGATGGATAGACCGACGGATGACGCAGGAATTGCCCTAATAAGGATTTGGTTGGAGCAAAAGCCCGCCTCCTTTTGAGCCGATGGGGGCAAGTCACTGAGGAGGGGAGGGGGGCGGGCAGTTTCTTTTTTAAACTGGGGCGAATGACACAAGCCCAAGTCATTTCCTCGTTAATCAGTTCAAACCAGTTCTTACAGGAACCCTTGGTGATAAATGGTTGGGACTTCTCAGAAGTCACTCCATTTGAAGCCCTGGCACTTCGCTGCTGCTCTGAGCTTCCCCACTTCAGCTGAAGTCTTGGCTTTCTGGGAGGACAGTCAGCATACAACCTCCAACCTCTTGCCTCGCTGCTGCTGCTGCCGCCTCCTCTGATACTGGCTGCCAAAAAGCATTTGCTGTTTTGGCTTTTCTCTCTCTCCTATTTTCTTTATTTTGGGGGGGACTTCTCTATACCTCCAAACCATCAGGAAAGCTCGTACCATGTGCTGTTTCTCCCCCCCCCCCAAAAAAGAACCCTGTGGTTTTTCCACGTGCCTCTGATTTGAAACTGATATTTTTTCCTCCCACCTTCCTTAGCTGTGATTTTGAATTTTGGCGGTAAGTTTCTCCCCCACCCTATCTAAATCATTTTTTTCCCTTTGTGTTCTTTCTTTCCATCCTCTCTCCCCCTCCACCCGGCATTTCCCACTCCGAATTTTCCACCTGCCTTGCTCTTTTTGGGGGGATCCGACCCGGCAATAGCGCTGTCCCAAGCCTAGGCCCTTCTCTACAAAAGCCCTTTCAACAATATTTGGAATCTCAGCGACTGAAGCTTCACCACAAAGCTGATGGAGCGCCTCAGGTAAGGAATCCTGAGCCCATTTTTCTGATCTCTCTGCTACCACGCGGTACCTCCTCCCGTTGTCAAATCCATTTTCTAGGATTAGCTTCACCGTTTGAAATTAAAGATGCTCTTACGAATTCACTAGCTACTGATACAGGTGACAGTAAGCCATGCAAGTTCCTAGACCTCAAGATGATGGAGGGAAATGTGTGGGGAGCAACCAGAGGATAGAAAAGAAAAATTTAAAAAAGAAAAGAAAATTACCCCTCAATGCTTGAATAGTTGTGGGGTGCTTAGAAGCTTTTGTATACGAGGGTCCACAATTTACCTTCTGTTTTGGTGTTGATATAGGAATTAAATGGAGCCTGTCACATTAGTGTATTATGGTTAAGGTATTGAACTATGACCTGGGAGACCAGGGTTCGAATCCCCACATAGCCATGAAGCTCACTGGGTGACCTTGGGCCAGTCACTGCCTCTCAGCCTCATGAAATTCCTATTCATAGGGTCGCCATAAGTCGGGATCGACTTGAAGGCAGTACATTTACATTTTTTTTTGAAGGATGGCTACTAGCCTCAGTGGCTATGTTCTCCCTCCCCTGTCGGAGGCAGTGAGCCTCTGAATACCAATTGCTGGGAATCGCAAGTGTGGACAATTGCTGTTGCATTCAAATCCGGCTTGCGGGCTTCCCTTTCGGGGCATCTGGTCGGCCATGGTGACAACAGGATGCTGGACTGGATGGGCCCCCTTTAGTCTGATTGGATTTGTAACTGTGGCTGGGAACAGGATTCAGAATCCAAAAGCCTCCAGTTGGAATGTCCCAACGAATTGCATTATTCCTGCAAATCCTGAAAAACAAGGATCTAGGAAACTAGAATACCTTAACGATTTCTCTAGGCCTAAAAACAGTAGAAGGGGAAGCTGTGGCCCGCCCGATGTTGTTGGACTCCAGCTGCTGTCAGCCCCTGGTAGCATGGCCATGTTCAGGGGTGCAGTCCAAGAAAATGGATTTTTTTGCGTGGGGGCAACAGGTCCCTCTGAAAGGTTTATTAACCCCAAACTGAGCATGTTAAAGAGCATTCGGGACTCACATGCCATGGGTTCGTTCCCAGATCTTTTCCCTCTTACTTGCCCCGCCTTGAAAAGGTAGTCTGCCTGCAGGTATCAGGAAGCGGAGAGAATCCAGGGAAAGTGTGAATTGGAGAGTGCTGTTGTCCAGTTTTTTTCCCCCCCTTTAAACTCACTGCTGCCCTCTTTTGACCAAAAGGGGAATGCCCACGTTTGCTCTTTCTGGCAAATGGTTGTGTGTGTGTTTTGAATAGCAGTTTTCTTTTCTGCTGCGTCAGTTGCGGGTTGCACAACTCCAGTGCCAACCCGGAACAAGCAACAAACAAACCAGATAAGTTCCCAGGGAGGAGGGATGGCCTTTCACGAAAACCCGTTGCCAGCCAATGACTGCGCTGTGCATGGGGTGTGGTGGGGTTCTTTTGTTTAATTGTCCCAAGTGTGAACTCTTTGAATCCATGCAGGGTTGGGGGGGGGAGTGGAGAACTGCAGCTCGCCCTTAATTAACCCCTTGCGCACTAAGAAATTGGGGATCTCTGCTCCCGAGTCCGTAGCTCTCAAGAACCTGAAGGAGATCCATAGCTCAGTGGCAGAGCATCTGCCTTGCATGCAGAAGGCCCCAGCCTCAATCCCCGATGGCACCTCCAGGTAGAAGCGCTGGGAAAATACCCCCCCTCCTTGCCAGAAACTGTTGCCAGTCAGCGTAGACAGTACTGAGCTCCCTCTGGGCTGCACTCAGCTACATCCTACTCAGAGACGATCCATTGAAATCAATGAGCATAAGTTAGTTGTGGGTCTGCTCTGAGTCGGACTAGCATTGAATGCTACCCTACGCAGCCTGAATTAAGTTTTGCACTTGCCTTTTGCTAAGAGAGTGTGTGTGTGTTTCTAAGGGATTGTTCCAGCAGCTTTCAAACGGGCTTGTAGCTCATGGCGGAGAAGGTCCCAGGATCAGCCCATGGGGGGGGGGGCATCTCCAGTGGAAAGGATGAAGCAAAGGGGAAGACTTCTCTCTGCCCGAGACCCTGTGAGACTGCTGCCGGCCAGCGCAGGCAGTGATCAGCTAGGCACGGCTGCCGCCTACATTCCTGCGGACAGAGAAAGCTGCGAATGGCACCTTTGGGTCCATGTAGCTCAGTGTTGTCTATGCTGACAGGCAGCAGCAATCTAGGTTTTCAGGCTTGGAGCCTTTCCCCTCCTCCCCTGGAGATGGCGGGAATTGAACCTGGGACCTTTTGCATGCAAAGCGTGTGCCCTACCCACTCTTCCTCAATGGCTTATCGGGCATTTTTCGATAAGGAGAACTTCAAGAGCTGCCTTATACCAGGCCAGACTTTTTATCTGGTGCTATCTACTCTGCCCAGCAGTGACTCAGGCAGGGAGGGCCTCTCCCCGTTGCCTGCTTCCTGATCCTTGTGACTGGAGATGCTCAGGTATGAACCTTGGACCTTCCACATGCAAAGCAGGTTCTCTGCCGCTGAGAGCTGTAGTCCCGCTCCCCTGGCCGTGGGGGGTGACAGAGACTGCTCGCCAAGTGTGGCCTGCCCTTACCACCACCACCCCACTTGGAAACTGAGAGTGTGACCCGTGACATTTCCCAGAATTCTTTTGAGGCTTGGAGGGTTGAATCCAACTCAGTTTTAGTCAGAGTAGACCCACTGAAACTAAAAGACCCAAGTTTTTGTTTGGCCTACTGTGAATAGGACTAGCATTGGATGCAACCCAAAGATTCTATGGCAGACAAGTGAAAATGTAGAAAGCTCTCAAGTGAGCTAGGTTGCTAGCTGGACCTGTCAGTCTGAGCATATTTTTTAATCAGTGCATTCTAACTAATCTGGATTTTTCTTCTCTCTCCTCTTTTGTGGTCTTCCCCCCCCCCGCTTTTTTTTTTTTTTTGCAGGGTGAAAACTGGCTGTCGTGGATGTTTGAAAAGTTGGTTATTGTCATGGTGTGCTATTTCATCTTGTCCATTATTAACTCAATGGCTCAGAGCTACGCTAAACGTCTCCAGCAGAAGATGTCCTCTGAGGAGAAAACCAAATGAGCTCTGGTGAAGGGGGAGACGGACCCCAAATTTAATTGGGATGCGGCGTTATTTGAAATTGGAGGGTGGGTGAGAGGGTTGTGGGGTGTTTTTCATGATGATAATGATGATTTTTCAAAGTAACCCTGCCATTTAGAAAACGATTTTCACTGACTGCCGTTTGTAAAGGTAATATACGTGCTTTTGCTTAAATTCCATCTGGGAATATAACAAGGGGAAGGTTACTTCTTGTTTTAACATAGGTGCTCTCCACTCAAGTTACTTCCAATGGATTGTATGCAATGTTAGTCACCCTCTGAACAGACCCATTGAACTGAATGGCCGTGACAAATTTGGATCTGTTGATTGCCGTGGGCCTGCTCTGAGGAGAACTTAGTTGAATACAAGCCAGTATCACTCATCTCCATTTTTTTAAACAGGCAGCACAATTCCAGACTTTTCTTAGTAACTTGTAGACACCACTTGCCACTATGTTTGGGGGTGTTTTTTTCCCTTTTTTTAATGTTCAAAGTTGGCAGCTCTCATCTTTTCCCTGAGATGGCCACATCCATCCCAGCCCTAACGCAAAGTAGTCTTAGATTGGTTAGCAGACGTGCATGGCCCTCGTGCTAACATCTGGGTTCTTCTAAGTTTCTCCATTACCTGGTGGGTGGGATCTCGCATTTTAAACTTCATAATGGTTCTGAGTAGAGACACAGGCACCATCTACCTGCTGGAATTCTGTTTTCAATTTCTCTTTTTCATTTTTTTAAAAAATTATATATTTAGAATAACGTTAAGACAGTAACAAACACAAAATAGATAAAATCGCCTTGGATCATTCCAGACCTTCTTGTCTTGGTCTTTTAAAAAACTGTTCCTCCTCCTCTTGACCCTCTTGCGTTCTTGTTTTTTCACTCCATTTTCTTTGCAAGCTTTCACCCACCCGTCTCCTTGTTGATCCTCTGGAGCCCTTTTGTTCTTGGATTATTTTTCCCCCCAAGAACTTCTTGCCCGGCTGAAGGAAATAGGAACGTGCTGGACCTTGGCATGGTTTGATTAATTTTATTTATTTAACTGACAAGTAGCCCATTGCGTTGGGTGTCTTTCTTTTTTTTTAATGGTTAACTCTTGCAATGTTTGCATTGCATCGTTGAGAAGATGTCTCTTGTACGGTGCAGGAAAGGTGACTGGAATAAACACCATTCAAATATCTTTAAAATGCCTTCTTTTTTTTATAAACAGTAATTACAAGTATATATATATTGCTTGACCGCCTGGAGCAAATTCAGCACTCGGTAGCAGAGCATGCGTTTTGCATGCAAACAGTCCAAGGTTCAATTTGTGCCATGACCAGGCGGTGCTGGAAAAGACTCTTTTGCCTGAAACCTTGGAGGGGCCCCTGCCGGTCAGTGTAGACCAGGGATGAGGGAACCTCTGTTCCTCCAGATGTTGTTGGGCTGCAGCAGCCATCATCCCCATAAAGCATGGCCAAGGGTCAGGGATGGTGTTAGAGTTAAGAGTCCATCCATACCTGCAGAGCCACACGGTCCCCCACCCATCTGGGACAACAGTACTGAGCTCGATGAACCCAAGGGTCTGTCTCAATGTTCAGGCAGTTTCCTGTGTTCAGTACGAAGCAAGAAACATTGATAGTCCCCATGAACATCAGGTGGGGCCCCTCCAAAGGGAAGCCCCCTCCTTGATGGCTGCCAACCTGTGCATTGCATGTAGAGGTAATTCTCCACCTCCCTATCCCAGCATCGTAAGGCCTCTGCTTGTTTTGCGTGCTTTCTCTTTTGTTGGCTTTTCAAGCTTCCCCGCTGCCCTTGATTCACACACTGCTGTCGCTCAGCGGCTTTGCGTGCAGAAGGTCCCGGGTTCAATCACCAGACAGGGCTGGGAAGGATTCCGTGTCTGAAACCCTGGAGAACTGCTGCTGCTTCCAGTCAGTACTGACAATACTAACCTAGATGGGCCCAGTGGTCTGATTCTCTATAAGGCAGGTTCCTACGTTCCTGTGGTGTAGAACAAGAGAGAAAACAGCCTCTCCGCTATTGGTTTGCCTTAACAAGAGGTTTGCTTGGACTAAACGTGAGCCGCCGACTTAACACCACCATCCCCTGCAGTGAATACAGTGCTTCTCAATCTGTATGAGGGGAACCCATTTTCCTTTTTGAGGGTGTACTCAGTAGGCTACAGAGTGAACGTCCTACTAGGGTTGAGTTCAGCAGGCTCTGTTTGGGACAAAGTCTTTGGGCATTTCTCATCTTGTATTTCACGTGCCCTACCTATGAGATCATCTTTGAATGCCAGCTTGTTCTCCTTACATGTTTGCGTCATCAAAAGAGAATTGTGCTCAGTGTGTGTGTGTGTTGTATTCACTCCCGCTCATGTTGCCCGCCTGCCTACCGTCGTGACACCTCCATGGCCTGTACCTTTCTGTTGGATAGCTTATCAGACTGATGTTGACTGTTGGATGTCATGGCAACAACAGTCGGTAGGCTGTCTGACATTTTGGTATCTTTCATCTTGACTGTGTGTATTCATCCATCTCCAAGCTCTTTGTTGAACACATGCGAGTGTCTTTTTTTTTTTTAAGTGTGTCAGGGGTGTTTGTTTTTTTTAAAGACAGAAATGGAAGGTGTGCTTCCCATCTGCTATATATTTTAGAAAGTTTGTTTAAGATATCTCAAACAGATTTTGCATTATGGTCCCCGAGATCCAGGCTTTCATCTGTTTGGATGCATTTGGCCACCATCTTGAATCAAGATGGCAGATTGAACTCTTCAAAACTGCACTGACTTTTGGGTTTGTTGGCATATCTACACAATGCTGGGTATGAGGCTTCTAGTACCTAATAAAAACCTTTCTTCTCCAAGATAGTCACTTGTAAACCTGGGTTGTGTTTTGGGGTAATGTTTTTAAGGCTGTTTTTTGCAGGTATATTTTCAGACTGGTCAAAGAACTGGGATGACATGGTGGATGCGGTAGGATTTCTGGAAGCCTTTTTAGCAAGGAAGTGTGGGGTGAAACCCTTCCACGGTTCAAAGGCATGGAAGAATCTCACGCTCAGTGAATTCAGCCAGAGAGCTTACCATCCTGACTTTCATTCCATGCATGAAATGAAACTCCACTCACAGGATAGAGCCCTCTTCGGGTGTTGTAAATGTGAGTTAAGTAAACATTTGAAACTTCTGAAGCAGGGATCCTCCTGAACTTGGGGAATCCTGGAAAATCAAGGTACCAAAATGCACAGGGAGTCTTCAGTGAGAACAGAAGGCACCCCGCTGCAGATGGTTGCCCTCCAACTCATGGAATGGCAACAAGGGGATGGAACTAGTTGCCCCCCTCTCCAAAGTCTCATGTTTACTTATCTAACATTTAGAATGCCTGAAGTGGACTGAGGACCTTTTCATGGATCTCCCTTACAACTACAGTCCCACTGCACCCCTTGAAAATATGCACCCGAGGGTTGCGGATATAGTACAGCACATGCCGCAGGTGGAGGGGTGGCATTGGGAAGGGAATGCTTGTGCACTCCATCGCCTTTGTATCTGAGCCATTGGTTTTAAGGTTTGTTTTACAAAGTGTTATGTCTCTCTCTCTCTCTCACACACACACACTTCTTCATGCGTTGGCTCTCGAACTATGCAATCAGTTCTACAGAGCGCAGTAGAGCTGGCCTCATCTATGATGGACTTTGCTAGCCTTCAGCCCAACATTATTGCAATGTCCCCTTGATTTATCTTGGGGGATCTTGGTCAAACTGCCGCCCTGCCTGTCCCTGTGCTAAATTCATCACCCTAAATCCATAAGTTAATAAGTACCAATCACGGTCTCTGGCCTATGGTGGTAATAACAGTTAACAGCATTATTTTTTCTGCCATGCCTATTCTCAAAGAAATCTTGAACACAGGGATTTTGATTTGTTGATTTTTATCTGCCTATTTCATGCATTGGCTCTTCCAGAAAACTGAAACCAGACTTTTTAAAAAGAACAATGAATACCTTTTAGCGCCTTTTTGTTTTCATGCATTTTGTTTAATGCGTTTTGTACTTTGGAGGACAGAACTAGATGTTACGCCAAAACACACAGCAGCTCCGCCTCATATTTGCCAAGCGGGGAGGTTTTATAGTGGAAAAGAAGCAGGTTTAACCCTTACCATAGCACGCTATCACACACAAACACAGTGATCTGATTTTTCACCACCTGAAGAAGGGTAGAGCCCTGGGGTTTCAAGAGGGGGGGGGAAACACCCAACAGCAAAAGAATCAAGCACGCCCCTTCCTGTTTATCCTCCTGCTAATCCAGATATAGGTGGCCTGATGCCCTCCAGACGTTGTTGGACTTCAACTCCCAGCAGCCAGCGTGGTCAGGGATGATGGGAGTTGCAGTCAAGCAATGTCTGGAGTGCCACAGGGTCTACATTCCTGCCCCCCCCCAATTCATTCAACAAACAAGGCATTGTGGGGGCAGACAATTTGCTCTCATGACCCGCTGTCCTCGCCTCGGTCAGGAAAACCAAAGGGGCTGAGTAGTTTTTATTTGGTTGCTTTACAGCGGCCTGCATTTCTCACATGTTCCATTCTCAGCTTTGCTTACTCTGAGTAATAATGGTTGGATTGCCTTGAGCTGTCAATTTTGATCGTGGAGCAGGCTTTTTTCTTTTTTTAAAAAAAATGTGAAACCATATCTAGCCCATGGAAGATTTTTTCACAGGAAGTTAACTGTCAGTGGATAGGAGCTCAGGACAGGAAGCGCTCTTGGGACAGCGGCAATGCAATCCTGTACACACATACTCAGAAGTAAGATCCATTGAGTTCAATGGGGATTATTCCCAGGAAAGTGTTTATAGGATTGCAGCCTGAGTTCGTTCCTGCCATCCTCCTATTGATCTGTCTAGAGTTGTGATAAACTCTGGCCTGCGGGTCTAGTTAGGCATATGTGATGTCAAGTGGGGGGTAGGTAAAGGCACTTTTGCAGGCACTGACAATCGGCTAACTCTAGAGATAGGCCTTGACACATGGTCCCATGAAGCAAGCAGTGGTTGATGGGGTGAAACAGGGAGGCAAAGTTATAAGCATATGGTAATTATATAGTAAGCAGAGTAATTAAACCATTTCAGAATGAAGGCTTCACTTATGTAGAAAGCAATAATAGGTGCATGCGAACAACCTTCCATTCCCTTTCCCCATCCCATAATTTAGTAAGCATCCTGAAACTTCCTGTACATCCTTTATTCAACTCCTTAGTGTTCCACACCTGTTGCAGGATAACCCATCTAACCCTATTTGTTTTTGTGTGTGTGTAGATAGATAGTTCTGCTATATCCATACTGGATTTTATTTGATGCTAACTCTGAATTGGGTTTATGTCCTCTTTCTAATTGAGGTGGGTGGTGGGCTGGAGTTACTCCTCTGTTACTTTAACGGTCAAGTAAAAACCTGAAAGATTTTCGGAACTCTTTAAAAATGCAAATGTTTTGTTGGTTGGTCAAATAAAAAAAAAATCGTGTTTTTGGTGGTCAGACTGATTAATTTCAAGGGCATTCAGATTCTCTCTCTGTATATTGAGGCTCTTTGCTCATCTGTGCATCTTGATTATTCAGGCTGCTACCCAAGGGCTTCCAAATGGCTTGCGGTGGGTAAGAATATATGAATACCTCATTTGTATATTTACAAATACCAATGAAGTAAAACACCTTTGTACACTGCTTCTGGGAGGAGGGTAACCTCAAAATCCCGGTCACACAGGAGTTTCTGCAAATTCCTTTCTGAGCATTGATGAGGGTCTGATTTTCATGCACAAATGGTAAGTTCCTGGTCATTGTAGATCTTGTCTTTTAGGCATCCTGGACCCAGAATGCTTTACAGATCATCAGTGGCTTGAATTTACTTTGTCAGTATGTTGAAAAGCAAAACTTGCTTCCAGTGTAACACAGATGAAATTGATGCATCTGGATGGGTTATTTTTTATTTATTTTAGTAAATCAATGACCATTTTGCTCAGGGCTTAAATTGGACCACACCAGTAAAGCTTTGGGACAATGTGAAAATCAAGAGAGATGTGAAGGTGCTCCTGGGCATGTCAAGAGTGTATTTCCTTTGCTGAGTAAGTGCAGAGAACTCCCCCCCCCCAGCAATGGCTAGGAGCAACAGCTTCCAAACAAAATGTGAAGCCCCTTCTCAGACTTAGATTAAGGTTATCTGGACACATTTTACACACTTAAAAAATAATGCAAAATTAAGCACCAAAGATGCAGTCTTTGCCCCTGATCCTCAGTTGGAGGTGATCTGCGCCCGTGTGTGTGTAAAAAATACAGGGGTGAAGGGAATTATATAATTCATTGTAACAAGAGTTGCAGTATGTATGTGTTCAGTACGAAGATATTTGATATTTATTTATTTATTTATTATTTCGATTTATATACCGCCCATTAGCAAAAATAGCTCTCAGGGCGGTGAACAAACAAAGTAAAATACAATATATCATAATAAAAGACCACAAAAACATATACAAACAAACAACAAAAAACGACAAAAACAAAATGCAGCACAAATTAAAGAAAATACAGATTAAAAGATTAGAAAGGAATTGACAGGAATTCATAAACTGAACAAACAAGTCCCTGTCCACAAAGGGTTTACAATCTAAATCTTTAGTGGGGCGAGGAGGGTTATAAGAAATAATTGAACTCAGCAATGTTTGTTCTGAGTAAATATGTATGGGATGTGGTGTAGTGGTTAAGGTGTTGGACTAGGACCTGGGAGGCCAGGGTTCGAATCCCCACATAGCCATGAAGCTCACTGGGTGACCTTGGGCCAGTCACTGCCTCTCAGCCTCATGAAAACCCTATTCATAGGGTCGCCATAAGTCGGAATCGACTTGAAGGCAGTACATGTATGGGATTGCATTATTAGTCAAGCTTAGTGGATATTTTAGTTTTAAGGATTCTAAAAGGGGAGAGTTTTTCTTCAGAAGATGTTTTGAAACTGCTAAAGATAGAGGAACTGGAAGCATAGTTGTCTTGGAACTAGCAACGACATCTGCCTCAGAAATTTCCCCCCTTCCTGACGAAATTCCCCTCAGTCTACAAGTGAGTTGATGATTCGGCCACCTGTGGCTTTGATAAATCCATCTTTATAGGCTGCATTTACACTCATTTCTGGAGAACTATGTGGGTTATTTCTATAAAAGTTTACAATGAGGTGCCGGTCTTTTGAACTGCTTGAATGACACATATATCCCACATTTTCCCCGCAAGAAGGGACATTATGTGAGTTTCCCCCCAGAATTCCTTGTGAACATGAGTATGGTCTTTGTGTTAGTAAAACAAAAATTACCTCAAGATTTGCATCTTAGATAATCATTCGTAATTTCTACAGTGAAAGGAAACACTGGGTACAAATTTGGACACATACCTGAAGGTGATTTTTTTTAAGTATTAAGCTGATTATACGTGCTTTTAAATAAATAATGCCCGGTCCTGAGGTGCCAGTACTCATATCTTGATAAAAGTGCCATGGGTGCGAGCACAAAATGTCTGCCACCGGCAGCGCAAAGAAAGAGGTGACGGTACTCCGGCGAGTCGTGTCGCAAAAAAATCACTCTGTCAGAGACACATTTTGTCCACACAACAACCCTTTGTATGCTTTTATTTGCTTTTCCCACACCTGTTTTTGTGAGAACAATTAAATGGAAATTAAATGTTGATGAAAACAAAGGCCTGATCCAAAGATCCCGTAACCCTAAGGGTAGCCATGTGCCCCAATTTACTCTTTGAAGGGTTTCCTTGACAAGATAAGTCCTTGATTTGAAAGGCTGTTTTGATCCAAGTCTGGTTTAAAGATTTTTTAAAAATATATAAAAAGAGACTTGAAAGGACCTGTAAGTTGCCCATCATCAAACTGAGCAAGGCATGCACAAGTCACTGGGCCACCATCTTTCCCACTGTGGCGAGATGTGTTACATTTCTATTTAAATTACAGTCATTATTTCAAAATTTGCATCTACACATGAAAATTAGCTCAGGCCACCAAGCTTTTGGCTCCAGTGGGCGCTCTCTGAGTTGTAGTTTGTTAAGGTAAAAGTGCTGGAGATTGTTGCTGGGTGAGGGGTGAACTAAAGTTCCCAGGATTTTGGGGGGGAAGCCCTGCGCTTTAAAGGTGTGGCATGTAGGCGGCCTTATTTTCTCTATATTTGACCAGCAAGTTTCAAAAGAGTTTAAAAAATCCTCTGATAAGAGGAGAGTGCACAAAACTCCTGGTAATGGAAAGCATTCATTTGTGCCGAATTTTCTCAGTGCGCACTTGGTCGTAGCTGAGGACTTGGGTAAGGCTGCTGCTTTTGAAGCTCTGAGGCGCCAAACCCATCAAATATGGGAAAGCTCCTCTGTGCGTAAAACACTTATAATGGTGCTGGCTAAAAGTGTAAACAAATTTGTAGGGATCAAGTTGACAAATTGTGTGTTAACTCGTCTTAAACGCAAACGGTGACCTTTGCTCTGCACAATTGTCTATCTGGAAATGCCTTGAGTGACGTTCACGCTGATCCAAAGGTCATCACTCTCTGAATACGTCACTTTCCTGCCCTGTTTAGATGCTTCAAGCTGTCTCCTTGCGAAAGAGCGCAGGCTTTTCTTTTTCCACCCCCAAACCAGCTCTCCTGAGGAATATCAATGTCTTTTTTTCTTGCTCTCCCCAGTAATCCAGTGAGGTGACCATTTATCTTTTTGGCTGAAAGAGAAAGGTGAATCTTGTTCACTTCCGCCTTTTGGGGATGATGTTTTCGTAACCTGTCCTCAGGAGACGTGCCTCAGAGTTGTGGAATTGTCAGGTTGGAAGGAATTTTTAATACCTCCCCTGGCGTTGCTGGAACAGCAGGCGAAGTCTAGGGCCTGCCGTCAATTAAATTGCACCAAAAACACTCCTATCTCTGTGCAACAAAAGCCTGGATTCTAATGCCTGTATAACTTAAGCAAATTGGCATCAATTATCTTCCCCCCCCCAAGCGCCTTTTTAAAAACAGCAGCACCACTATTTTCCCTCAGTTTGTTTATTTGTTAGCCCTGGGGGCAACTGCATCATGTGGGGTGGGCGATTACTGTTGCACTTAATCTGTGGGAATATTGTTTAGCTCGCTTTCTGGCTTCTGATGTATTTCTAATTATATGGGCATGGCCCATACATTTCCCAGTATGTTTTCCAAGCCAATGAGGACTAGGAGCTTGCTTGTTTTTCCCATTTGTTGCATGCAGTTCTGAGGTCTTCCATTCAGGTTGCTGCAATCTTTGAGGAAATGGTGATCAAGAAAACAAATATTGGCTGCCTCTCTGTGTGTTTCTTACAGGGACCCCAGCCAGTTAAATACCCATGCACCGCTTACGAATTGCAATGCCCTGTGCACTGATTTGCCACTTACTGAAACTGAGTTTAGGCAAATTCACGGAGGAGATGTCTATCAACAGATGTGGCAACAAAATTGAGCTTCCATGCTTAGGGGCAGTGTATCTGCACGCTAGATGAGGTGAACGAACAACAAGGAAGGGCTTCATGACCTGCCTGTAACTTTCCCAGAGCTACTTGTCTGGCTGCTCTGGGAAAAAAAGATGTTCAACTGGATGGCCCTTTGGTTTGATCCCAAACAGGGATGCTAATGGTGTTGGACTATGACCTGGGAGACCAGGGTTTGAATCCCCACTCAGCCATTAAGCTCACTTGGTGATCTTGGGCCAGTCACTATCTCTCTAAGGCTAAGCTACCTCACAGGGCTGTTGTGAGGATAAAATAGAGAAGGGACAACCATGGATATTGAGCTCCTTGGAAGAAAGATGGGATATAAACGTAATAAACACACAACCTCTTTTCACACTACAAGCCACTCCCGGCCAACGGCACAAGTTATGAGGCCATCAAAACATCATTTGATGGAACCGTAATGTTTAGGGCTGGTGTGCCCTTGAATATCACACACTAGGACCAAACAACAACAAAAGCTTTGGTAGGAACAGGTGATGCTGCTTGCTATGTGTAGTACTTCAGGACTACATCTAGTCCAGTGTTGCCTCCTCTGACCAACAGCAGTTTCCTGGAATCCAGTATCTTTTTAACTGGCAATGCCCCCTATCGAACCCGGGACCTTTCCATGCAGAGCAGGCACTCTGCCCCTGAGCTATGGGTGTGCCCCTCCTGTTAGCCCACATCATCAGCTAATAATAAATGGGGGCAGTTGAGACTGAAAGATCAGTCAGTGGCTTGTTTATGACTCTGTAGAATCTGTGGCAGAGGGAAGAGGTGGACCTGATTACAGCTCAGTCTTGGCCATTATAGTTGGAAGCGGTCTTATACTGAATCAGACCATTGGTAGATCTGACTCAGCCCAGTCTACACTGACCAGCAGCCGTGGTTCTGAGTTTCAGAAAAGGAGTCTTTCCCAACCCTGCCTGGAGATGTCGGAGACTGAACCGGGGACCTTCCACATGCAAAGCTCTGCCACTGAGCTGTGGCCCTTTCCTTCACCCACGTTCCTTCCAGGCCACCTGTTTGTTGAGCGTTCATCACATTTGTCTGTGGGGAGAAGTTATAGGATGTCATGTCAAGCAATTATTGACTTTATTTCCAGTGCATTTTCTCCTCACTGTCCTTTCTTCAAAAAGTCTGGTTGTGTTTGTGTGCACGTGTAAGCAGGCTTGTTGCACAAGAGCGCCCAATCCACGTTAAAATCTGGATTTGCCAGTGTGCGATCACAGTTAATGGGATTCGCTTGCAGAGGAGGTGGTGATGGCTACCAGCTTGGATGGCTTTAAAAGGTGGATTAGACAGATTCATGAAGGATAAGGCTATAAGTGCCGACTGGCTATGCTGTACCTCTGTGGGTGGAGGGAGCATGCTTTTGAACACCAGTTGCTGGAAACTGCACGTGGGGAGAGTGCTGTTGTTGAGCCCAGGTCCTCTTGTGGGCTTCCGATTGGGGCATCTGGTTTGCCGCTGTGAGAGCAAGGTGCTGGACTAGATGGGCCACTGGCCTGATCTAGCAGGGCCCTTCTGAGATTCTTAATCCTACCTGCAAAATAGCGATGCTCTGGAAGCTGCCTGAGTCCTGCATACACTCCATACCTAACTGTAGTTTATTTAAGGTGTTGGGAACTGTTGCTCTGAGGGTGAAACTACAGTTCCCAGGATTCTTGGGGGGAAGTCATGTGCTTTAAGTGTGCTTAAAATGTACAATATCTTGTAGGAGAGCGACTATTCCTCCCCCCCCCCCGCTTCAGAGGAATCCATTCTGCTTATGCGTCCGTCCGTCGTTGTTTGCATAAGAGCCAGCGTCTCTCTTGCTCTGCTTTTCTGCCTCCTTTCTTCCCCTAGGCCCGAGAGAGCCTCTTTGCCTGACAGCCCAACTGCCCCTCCTGCCTAAAGAACTGGGGGAGAGCCTTGCGTAAGCAGGAGGAACTCGAGGTGGGGAATGAGTAACAGGAAGAGATAATTTGCTGAGAAAACTGAGAGGCCGGTTTTTATGCAAAGTTCTGAGCAATAAAATAAGGCAACGAAAAGCCCAGGTCAATGTTAATCTGAGGCGAGGCAGTTTTCTTTTTTCCTTTTGAGTAGCAGGTGCTGATTTGGAGTAGTTAACGACAACCCCGTGGGCATTTTTATAGGCCTCTCTAGTGATGGCGGGAGTAATGCATGGGAAAAGAGATGCCTGCTGGCTTTTATTTTGATGGGGTGGGTGTGCTGGTTCTTGTGCCTTTTAACAGCTGAAGGGCAAGCAGGTGTTCAACTGGTGTAGCTTTTCACAGCCTTCATGGTCAGGTCAGGGATGATGGCAGTCATAGTCTAACTGCATCTGGAGGGCCACAGGTTCCCCATCTCTGCCTGGGATGAAGGGCCGCAGCTCAGTTTTAGGACGTCTGCTTTGCATGCAGAAGGTCCCAGGTTCAATCCCCGACATCTCCAGGTAGGGCTGGAAATGGCCTGTCCCCGTATGAAACCTCAAAGAGCCGCTGCCAGTCGTGCACACAATACTGGGCTAGATGGACCAAATACCTGATTTGGTATAAGGGTAACTGTTGCACTGCATGGTTTTATGGTGTTCGTGCATAGCACTCTGAAGAATTGGGGGGGGGCACCTCTCTTTCCCCTGCAGTCACTCTTGTCATGTTATCCCCTATGTGTGTCTGTCTTTCCACCTTGAGGGCTGTGCGCCAACCTTGCATTATCGTGCATTCATATCTTGGAGAGTTCTGCTCCACCTGTCCCCATCCCCAGTATATGCAGGGGCTGCTTCTACCCAGCCCGCTCCCTGCTGGCCATTTCCCTTATGGCAGAATACGTTTGCCATCCGGATCCGTGACTCAGCAGAACTCAGGTACCCTTTTCTCCTGAAGAGTAAACAGCTGCTCCCAGGGTGTGGCTTCCATCGATCAAAGGGTCAGGCTGTTCTGGAAAGAGCAAAGAGGACAATGGCGGAACAGACCTGGGGGGTTCTCTTACGCATGGACACTTTTGCCCCTTGGTCGGAGCAACAGCTGCTGCCTTTTTTTTTTTTTTTACACAAAGAAGGTGGGGAGGCGAAAAATACAGGTGGGCAAAAGGTAGATTGGGATGTTCAACTGGTAGATCTGTGGGTAGTTTGTAGGAGGTTGGGAAGGCTTTGTGGCCCCCAGTTACTGAACAGAACCGCCACAGTAAAATGACTTTTTTCTGGCCCCTGAATTAGGTTGCTGAAATGAAGACAACTAACCAGGAGTGGGCTTTTATTGTGTAAAAACGGGCTCTTGAGCCTTAGTTTAGTTCTGGTCCTGACAACCAACTCCCAGGCTCAGAATGTGCTCACATTCCCCCCTTTTTCTTTCATTCCAATAGACAATATGTCTGTTGCAACTGGCTCTGGTTTAGAGAGAACTTGCAGTTCTAGTACAAAGACAAAGTTGATATGACAAGCCTGATGTCTGCCCACCCCGGTGTAAAATGAGTCCATTCTTATTTAAAATGTGTCTCCTGCCTTATCTTGTCAAAAGGCAACCCAAGGTGGCTAATGACTAGTGTTTATTTTATTTATTATTAAATTTATATCCGGCCTTTCCTCCAAAGAAGTGGCATACCCCCTCCCGATTCTCTCCTCACAACAACCCTGTGAGGTAGGTTAGGCTTGAGAGACAGTGACTGGCCCAAGGTCACCCAGTGAGCGTCATGGCTGAGAGGGGATTTAAACTGTGGTCTCCCAAGTCCCAGTCCAGCACTCTAACCACTACACCACACACTCTTTTAGTATGGCATTGTAGGGCTTACACTAAAGCAGGCATGGGGAAACTCAGGCTTGGGGGCTGAATGTTGCCCTACAGGCCTTTCTGTCTGACCCTTGGGACTCTTCCCAGGCCCTACCCCCATGGCCTTCCCCTGTGCCCTACTTGAGTGCTTCTGTATGGTTAGAATCAGTGGAGTCTGTAGCTCCACTGTCAGTAGGGCAGTGAATCCACTTCAGGTTTTAGTCTGAACTTTCAAGGAGCTCCTTGAAAGTTCAGACTAAAGAGTGGATTCGCTGCCCCCCGGCAGTGGAGCCACCAGTCTCCACTGACTGAAATGTGTTTTTGAACTGTGCAAATTCCTTTGCTTGCCTTGGATGGCGAGTGGGGTGTGTAGAAACCCTTTTGCCTGAAAATGGAAATGGACTGCCTTCAAGTCGATCCTGACTTATGGCAACCCTACGAATAGGGTCAGAGGGGGGTTACCATTGCCTTCCTCTGAGGCTGAGAGGCAGTGACTGGCCCAAGGTCACCCAGTGAGCTTCATGGCTGTGTGGGGATTCGAACCCTGGTCTCCCAGGTCGTAGTCCAACACTAACCACTACGCCACACTGGCTGTCTTATTTCTGCCTAGCAAAAGTAAATGTAGCGCACTGTACAAAGGCACAGCTGTTGCTCCACCCACCATTGGGCCTGCCTACCACTCCGGCCCTGCCTACCATGGGCATGTGGCCCCTGGAAAGTTGCCCATGAGGCAATGTGGCCTTCAGAGTGAAAAAGGTTTTGTTCCCTAGCCCTGCACTAAAGCATGCATTTTTGGGGGAGGGGGTCTGTTTGCATATACTCATAAATTTCGTAGCATTTTCTTGTGGAAATAGCTGAAGTCGCTAGTCACTGCTCCCTTATGATTGTAGAGATTGGACTATCCTCGCAGTTCAGGGATTTTCCTTTAACCCTCTGGGCTGCATCTGGTTGTGTTACATGCATATTTACTCAGAGGTAAGTCCTGCTTTGGTCAATGGCTCTTACTTCCAGGTAAGAGCCATTGTGGTACAGTGGTTGTAGCAAGGGGGGGCATAGAGTTCTTGAGCTCCCCCCCCCCGCCATGGGTCATTTTAGAGTGTCAAACTAGGACCTGGGAGACCAGGGTTCGAGTTCCGTCTCAGCCATGAAGCTCAGTGGTCTTGAGCCAGTCACCACCAGCTCTCAGCCTGACCTACCTCACAGGCTTGTTGTGGGGATACAGCTGGGGAGAGGGGGACCCCTGTATGCCACCTTGAGCTCCTTGGGGGAAAGGTGGGGTGCGCATGCAATAAGGATAATAAAAAAGCCTGCATGGGATTGCAGCCTTTGTGTGTTTTGTACAAGATTGCCAAAGGAGATTTCACTAACTGGCTCGAGTCAATTCAAGTTTGCAAAGGCCCTGCTTGGCAAGCCTTTGGCCTTGAAAAGGAAAGCAATGAAGGAGGAACACTCTCTCCGCCCCCACATTTAGAAGCAACGTAAGATTCCTTCATTTTAGCAGTTCCCAAGGAAAGAACTGGGTGATGACGAGGAAGGGGAAAAAGTTCCCTTCCTCTGTCTGAGTCCCTAATCTGGAGACTGATAAGGTTTCAGGACCGTGCAAACAGGCCAGAGGGCACGGTTGAAAGTCCTAACATTAAATAAACTGTTGCTTTTTTTGGTTTTAAGTAAAATAAAATCCTCTCCAGGTAGTCTGGCACTGTTTCCTATTTTGTGTCTGCCCTAATGCGAGCCTGCTTTTTGCTCAATGGGACCGCCGGGGCAGGATTTGAGAGTCAAAGGCCAAGCCTCCACTGGGCAAAGTAAGAATGCACAGAAGGCATGGAGTTAAAAAGCAGGCATGCTCAGGAGCTGGTTCCTGCCACCGTGTCATCCTTGCAACAGCCCTGCGAGGCAGGTTAAACAGAGCAAGTGGAAAGGCCATAGCTCAGTGGCATAAGACCTTGCATGGAGAAGGTCCCGGGTTCCACGCCAGGCATCTCCAAGCGGGGCTGGGAATGTCCCCTACCTGAAACCTTGAGAGAGCTGCTGCCAGTCAGTGCAGACAATACTGAGCTAGACCAATGGCCTGACTTAATGTAAGGCAGCTCTTCCTGTGTTCCTAGAGGCCCAAGGTCACCAACAGGACTTCATGGCTCAGTGGGGAGTTAAACTGGGTCTCCCAAGTTCTAGTCGAATCCTCTGCAGCAAGGAGGTAGTTCTCTAGATGCTGCTGGGCTCTCAACTCCCACTGCCAACAATCAGGGAGGATGGGAGTTGTAGTCCAGGAATATAGCTGGAGTGCTGCTGGTATATCTGCTTTACAGTGTCAGGAAATCTGTGGCCCTCCAGGTGAGCTGGAGGCCATAATCGCTGCAACATGGGAGACCCAACACTTTCACAGAAGCTGCTGCTGGAATTCTGCAGCTGTTTGCCAGGGAATGTGTGTCCCATCCAGGGCTGAGTGAGGCCAGCTGATGCCCCCTTGTGGCTGGAACTATGAATGGCATTGCTGGCCAGGCTTGTGCCCAGGACTTAGGCAAAGAAAGCCCTTCCTAGGTGACTATTTTAAGCTTTTCAGGGCCATGGACCTTTTGCCTGCCATTGCTCTATAAAGCCAGAACATAGTAATTGTGCTGGATTGTATTTCCCCAATCTTGTGCCCTCCATTTGTTGCCGGACTCCAACTCCCAGCAGAGCCAATGGTCAGGAATGACTGGAGTTATAACCCAGAACTTCTGGAGATCACCAGGTTTGGGAAAAGGCTCTGCAGTACTGTTTAGCCAGCACCACATGAATCATGATGGCAGAATTGAGATAACTTCCTTCAGTGGTGGGGAACCTGTGGCTCTCCCAGTGTTGCTGGACTCCCATCCTTCCTGACCATTGGCTGAGGCTGTTGGGAGTTGTAGTTCTGCACCATCTGGAGGGCCACATGTTCCCCATCTGACTTACTGCATTGTGTAGTTCAGGTGTGGGAAAGCTGTGTGCCTCCAGATGCTCCTGAACTCCAATTCCCATCAGCCACTAGTTGCAGATGGTGGGAATTAGAGTCCAGCAACATCTGGAGGGCCACAGGCTCTCGACCCCTGCTGTAGTTATTTGCTTCCCCTATGAGATGGGGTGGGGTGGTTCCTTGTTGGTGTCATCTAGAACAGGGGCTCCCAAATGGTGGTCTGTGAGCTCTATTCATGTGGGCCGCAGGAGTTCTGTGGGGAATCATAGAATAGTAGAGTTGGAAGGGGCTTGTAAGGCCATCGAGTCCAGACCCCTGCTCAGTGCAGGAATCCACATTCAAGCATAAGTAGTAGTGGGCACAGCGGCTGCTCCATCATTCTTAGAACCCAGCAGTCTACCTGAAAGGTGAGCGGGAGAGGCTGGAAGTGATGAGGGAAGGAGGCACTTGAAAGGAGTGGCAAGGACTGGCAGCGAAGTTCATGGGAGGCTCGAATTAATAAGTTCAGTCTTGCTTCGACAAAACTCATACAACAACCTAGCACGGCGCACTACAATTGCTACAACAGGCAGAAAAATAATTAAGTGGTTCACCAAGCCCCTCAGCAAATTTCAAGTGATGCATGGAGGGAAAAATGTTTGGGAACCACTGAGTCACAATCAATCAAGGGCAGGCCAGCCAGGGCTGAACAATGGCACCCTCTTGTGGTGATTATTATATACAAATAAATAGGTATACACACACATTTTTAAAGCAGTCTACAAACTCTCCTAAAAAAACAGAACACAGTATTGTGGCACCTTGAGAGATGGTGGCTGCAATCCAATAAACGCTCACCTGGGAGTAAGTCCAGTTGAACCCAATGGAGCTTCCTTCTGGGTAGCCATGTTTTGGATTGCAACCTAACTCATTTATTATGGAATAAACTTTTGTAGACTATAATCCCAACTTCTCTGATATAGTGCTATACATCCGAGTGAAGCAACCTCTGTGATGAGTGGGTGAAAGTATCCACAGGTATGTATGGAGCTCCTTTTACCACAGAAGCTAATAGGGGCCCCATATTCCCAGTGGGTCTCTATCACAACCATTGACTTGTACAGACACCCAGTCCTCACATACCTTATTTATTAAATTTATATTCTGCCCTTCCTCCCAAAAGGAGCCCAAGGTGGCAAACAATCAGTCTTGAGATCTAATTAGATCTTGAGATGTAATATGGTATAGTGGAGAATGTGCTACATTTGCAGAGGGGAGAGGTAGGTACAACTCCCACTTCAGCCCCAAAGCAGGGTGATGTTGGGCCAGTCACCAACTCTTAACCCACCCTACCCATGTAGCTTCTCTGCGGATAAAATGACAACCTCCTGAAAGGTGTCCTGAGCAACTTGGAGAGACAGTAAGGTACAAATAGTGTGTATACAGCTAGGTAAACTAGATATTCACTCCTAAATCAAGTACACACAACATAAGAAAATAAAGTTATTTTATATCCAAAACACATACAATTTAGATTGTAAATATATATATATGTTGGTGAAGGGGTGAAATGGATGCGTGTATATATCTGCTTCCTCCATTGATAGCTGGAGCTCCCTCGATTCTGGTGTGGGAACTCATGTCTTCGAAAGTTTTTTGAATCAAAGCACATATCTGGGATGAGGTGTCTGTTAAAAGAATCCTCCTGCTACATTCAATTCTTCACTGTTTCTTGGTCAGTTCTCTAATATGTATAAATGCAAGATGCTCACACACCCCCAACATGGATTTCAAGGCCTCCACCCCATCCCTAGGATTTTGGATCTGCACAGATAATGCCTTCCCCTCTGCTGGCCAAGGATGAATTTGAGAATCAGAGGTTGGTGTAGCTGGCAATTACTTGTTCCAGAACTGTGAAACAGTCCAGAAAGTCTTCCTCTTCAATCCCAAACTTTGTGTACTGGTGCACATAAGCCCTGTGGAACAAACAAGATTTGGTGAATAACAGGTCCTGATCCAGCTAAAATCAGTTGTGACAAACTTTGTTCCACTGATTTTGATTATTTACTTATGGGATTTCTATTTGGGTCTTCAACTGAAGAGATTCCTAGAGCAGATCAGTAAAAAAAAAAGTCCTTGCCCTTTAAGCTTACTCTCTAAAAGACATGGCATATAAGGAAAAAGGGATGGAGAGGGAAGAGCAAAACAAGCCAATAATGACCAGCTGGGATGAGAGGAGGAGCCCAAAGCAGTTGTTCTTTCAAACAGAAGTGCCCCTGCGTCTCATCTCTAACCCGTAGCTGTGATTAGGTGACAGTTGAGCAAAGAGGAAGAGTCAAAGGCAGTTGGTCAATCAGCAGAGTCGACGGAGTGGCCTTCTTCACCCTCTGCTGCAGCCTGATGGGATGGCTATGTTTAGTTACCAGTCAAGGGAAAAGGGAGCCAATGGAGCAGCCCTCTTTCCCTTATTCTCCCTCTGCTACAGCCTGATGGAATGGGTGACAGCTGAGGGAGGGGAAGAGACAAAGGCAGCCAAATTCAAAGTTGGAGTTCATGCAGATACCTTGTAATCTCCTGCACCAGCAGTGGATTCTCCAGCCCATTCCCTCCCACTCCATTGTCCACCTGCCTCTCTTCCTAATCTGCAGCAATGGACCGGGGCTCCAGGTAATACCACACAGAAAGAAAGGGAGGGGATGGGCACAAGGGAGGGGGAAAGCATTGCTGTTATACAGGTTGCAGAATGTGAATTATTCTGAATTTTAAGGGTATGCATACAACTCTGTTTCGTCTTCCCCCTTTTAATTCCACAGATTTAGGCCTGTTGCTATATTTCCACTTGTCCTCCCTCCCACAAGTGCACACAGTGAAGTCTGAGATGACAACGTATTAGCAGAAGGCTGTTTTTTCTCCCACTTACTTGGAAGCAAACATTTTCCACGCCTTCCCCACTATGCTGTCGACGGGCTTCAGCAAAAACTGGCTGTTGCTGACCAAAGAGGCAGACTTCTCATATTTATTAAAGGCTCTTGGGGTCTTCCAGACGGTCAAGGCGTCCTGAGCGTTCAGCCAGGAAGTGTACAGGGCAGGCTCTTGGAAACCTCCTACAAGGAGCAGCGAGGTGTAAAAATTAATCACAATATCTCATTCCGCTTCTGTCCTGCTCCATAAGAAACTCAGGATGAGTGATGCACATGTGAAATCAGGCAGATATAAGAGACGGGGCCTTCTCAGTGGTGGCGCCACAGTTGTGAACTCCCTCCCAGTGTCACTACCTTCTGTTGAAGCCACCCCACTCCTGTTTCTCACCTAGATCTGCACTTTGTACATCTTTTCCTCGCAGGGTAACCAGGTTGGCGATGGAAGTGTTAAAACAAGCGGTCCTGTTCAGAGACTGTTTTTTAGATGCTGGGAGCCCAGGTACCGGAGGCCTCACTTGCCAATCAATCCCTGTAAATGGAAAAGTGAGCAGGAATGTGTCGATATTTGGAGTTCAACCAGAAAGCACAGAGCAGGGCTGGTATGGTGTGTGGCCTGTAGAAAGAGAGTGTGGCCACTAGGCCTGCTGTATAGTAAAGAAGGCCAACTCTTGGCCTCCTGGTCTCCCACCACCACCCAAAAAATGCAATTTTACTTGGCTCCTGTCAGCCCCACTGAATTTTAGTCAAGATCCAGTCTTAAGGCCTGCCTTCCATCATATGCATCCCTGCATATTCTACGTTCACTTGCTCTGGCTGTAGCTGTGATTCACTGGCAAGCTTTACCTTCCTCCATTTTGGCATTTGCAATAAGCATCTGCCTCAGGTGTTTTAGAAGCCCGGGCCATGCAAAAGTGCTGTAGGCAAGTGAATTTTCAGACATCTGAGGAATGTTCCGGAGACCCAGCATCTTGAACTCAGGATGCGGGACTAGGGCTTCCATTAGATCCCCTGAGAAGGAGGAAACAGGATGGAAATGAAGCTTTAACATGCATGAACTTCATCTGCTCACATTCAGCCCCCGTAGCCCAGGACAGGGGAACCAAAATCCAACATCTTGAAGGCCACAAATTCCCATCTTTACTGTAGTCTATGACCCAGAAGCTATTTGCATGAAAAACCATACACGGACCATTCATATGCTTCCCCCGTCCCAGTGAAAAGATGCAGACAGGAATCTGTATTCAACTCAAAGGATCTATCCAAAACAGGCTGCCCGTCTCAGTGGGCTGAGATTTGCCTTGGTGCCTCCACTCGCTGGTCTCCTACCATTGCTGTGGTTTCAGATGCCAACACATGAAATGACATGCAAAAGATGCCATTCCAGTGCACTCGTGGTGGGGAACCTGTGGCCGTCCAGATGTTGTGGGACCCCAGCTCCCATGAGCCCCAGCCAATGGTGCCAGTGGTCGTGGGTGATGGGTGCTGGAGTCTGGCAACATTTGGGGTGCCAACTATGCCTCATATTGTTGGATTCCCAGTCCTATCACATCCTTGATGATGGCATGTGACTTTTTGGGTTAGCTGCTCATAACATGGGAACATTATTCAGTTTAGCAAAGGTTCCCCATCCTTTAAGCCAGATTTCTTAACAGTTAGGCCTATACTTTAAGCACTGCCTTTCCCTATATGAACTTGCCCAGACCCCGAGACCAACATATGACATGCGTGTCTGTGTGCCCCCTCCAAAGGTGGGCCAGAGAGTGGTAACAAGAGAACATGCCTATTCTGTAGTAGCTCCCCATCTATGGAATGCTCTTCCTAGACAGGCTCACCCGGCGCCAAATTTGTCATAGTTTCAGTTCCAGTCAAATATGGTTTTGTTTTCCTCTGTATCTGGGCAAGACCAGTAATGGGATGTTTGTATTTCAGCTATGTTTTAATGTGTCTTATTTTTTATTCTTGTTGTAAAGCAGTATGGGACTTTTTGTCGTTGGAAGAGAAACGTAAGTTCAATAAACCTAACCTACTTGCCTGGTGTCACGTGGCAAGAATTCACACTAGCCAACCAGGTTATTTTTTTCAAAATTGCATTTGTGTTTTAAGAACATAAGGGCCTCCTGGTTCAGGCCAGTGGCCAATCTAGTCCAGCGTCCTGTTCTCACAGTGGCCAGCCAGATGCCTATGAGAAGCCCACAAGCAGTATGTATGGGCAGACAGACTGAGAGTCTTTGCGGACTAGTAAATTACTGATATAGACTACTTTGCAAGTCACTGGGAATATCAAGAGGAGGAAAAGGGCACAATGTTAACACTAGATACCTAGGGGACTTCTGCTGTACTGAGTGGCACCTTCAGAGGAGTAAGCCGGCTGGAAGACGCTCCCCAACTGATGTGCGATTACTTGATTCACATCCCGGAAAGATATCTGCTTGATATTCATTAGCTGCGCACAGATCTTGTGGATGGCATCGTTCTCGTGAACCAGGAGGGCATTGGAGGACTGATACAGATGTGAGAGGGTCAGGACAGAGTTGTAGTTTTGAACGATGACCTGGAAATAAGGGGGAAGAAACACAAGGAGTGGCTAAGAGTTTGGTCCCAAAAGGCGGAATGCTTCACATGTGACAATTTTCTGCATGGAGATGATCTCACCGGAGGGAATAAGCTACGTATGGGACAATAAAGGCTGGTTAGTTAGGGCAAATGGGGCACTACCACACCAACATCTGTCCATAGGCATGCCTGCTTTCTTACAGCCAGTCGAGGGGATAGCATTGCCTGTAAATTTCCTCCTCCTCAGTCTCATTGTTGCTTTGTAGAACTCAGCAGGAAGGAGCTCAGGGGCAAAACTAGAATCAGCTGGCTCTGCCCACTGTTTGGGCTCCCTGCCTTCTGCCCTACTAGTCCCAACGGGCCCCAACCACCACTGCTTGTGGGAGCAGGGAGTAGAGCGCCAGACTTGCACAGAGAAGGTCCCAGGAGACTGCAGTGGAATAGCACCGCTTGGATGCCTTCACTCTACATTCCTGTTCACCAACAGGTGGTTCCACTGAGCTTCTCCATCTATATAGCCCAGTGGCAGAGCATCTACTTTGCATGCAGAAAGTCCCTGGTTCAATCCCCGGCATCTCCAGGTAGGGCTGCCAGTCAGCGTAGACAATTCTGAACTACATAGACTAACAGCCTGACTTAGTACAAGGCAGCTTTCTATGTTCCTATGAAAGAGCACATGCTTGGCATCCAGGTTCAACCCCGCCACCAGAGTTTCAGCATTCACCTCCCCAGTTCCATACGGCCAGATAATGTGGTTTAACAGGAATGAGGTGGGATAGGCGTCTTTCAGGCTTTCTGTTACAAACGTCCCCAGGCCTGATCCTGTCCCACCAGCCATGCTCATAACCGTCAGAAATCCACTCAGTCGGTCGCATTTCTCGGCCTCCTTCTGTATCAAGTTCATGACGGCTTCTTTGTGCTTGGGTCCATGAACACAGTAGCTGTGACACAAATTGGGGGGTGGGGGTGGGTAGGTGGGAAACGAGAAGGAACAATTCAGTTATGCCACAGCACAAACAAAGAAGGCAACGTTTAAAGCCCCAAACAACTTGGAGCCAGGGGAGTTTGCAGACCACCTCCCACCACCATAGACCAAGCCAAACCAAAAGTTCTTCTCAGGAAACCCAGCTGGTTGTTCAACAAACAGTGGATTGTCACTTGGTGACCAACACAGAAGTGGGCTTCCTTGGTGGTGCCACCCACTCTTTGGTTTGAGAGGTGCAGATAGAGGTCACATTCACACCATATACTGTATTTAAAGCACATGGCTTTCTCTCCAGAGAATCCATGGGGTTGTAGTTTTGTGAGGGGTAAACTACAGTACCCAAGATTCTTCAGGGGAAGCCATATGCTATAAATGTATGATGTGGATTATGGCTAGTAACGAGCTTTAATACCTCTTAAAGACATATGCCCATTAATTGTAATAGGTCTGCTCCAAGTAGAACTTGTTTGGCTCTGTTCCTAAGTTTGTCATATCCTTTAATTTCAATGGGTCTACACTGAATATAACTAACTTTGGATACAAACCATGTAGGTTTACCATTTCAGTGACCCCTGCTTTAGATGCATGTAAACTATCTTGAAGATCCTTGTAGCTGGATTTGTGGTGTATTAATTTTGAAAATACAGAGAGAAATTTATTTGCCAGCATTGATATAGCCACACATACCCATTCGCCCAGTTGTTTCCTGACCCCTGCTTTTGACAGAAGTGGGACTGATGGTCATATTTCCAGGTACCAGACCTTGAAGCCATGGATAAAGTCTGGCCAATCACTTTAGGTTCCATGTCAGCAAGAACAGCCCGGGCAACCAAAACTAGAGGAGAAAAAAAAGGTAAATTATGTACACTTGGGATCCCTGGCATAGCATCCAAAAAATGTATCTGCTGCTACTGTGAACAATGGATGGAAGGTGACTGCATGGGTGTCATTTACTCCTATTGGATAATGTCTGTGATGTCAGGGATAAGCAGCACAATGTCCCATGTGTCATTTTGTGACTACAAAACAGAAAACATAGGAAGCTGCGGTATATCTAGTCAGTCCATTGGTCCATGTAGCTTTGTATTGTTTGCACTGACTGGCAGAGGCTCTGCAGGGCGTCAGGCAGGGAGATTGAAACTGGGACCTTCTTCATGCAAGGCAGGTGCTCCACCACTGAGTTATGGTCCTTCCCTAATGTTGTTAATTTTTGTAATGCTTTAGAGCATGAGTTCTTAGCCTGTGGTCCTTGGACCCCTAGAGGGTCTGTGGATGGGCTTCAGGGGTCTGGTGAACCAGGCAAAAAAAGTATGACTTGAAACTTTTACTTTGAAAATTTTGCGTGTATGTGCTTACATGTAGTTTTCTGGGGAAGGGGTCCATAGCTTTCATCACACTCTGTGAGCCAAAAATTGTTAAGAACCACAGCTTTAGAGGATTGCTTCCCCCCCCCGTCTACTCTATACTAAAATTGCTCCTCTAGGCTTTCAAAATTAAAAAAAGTGTTGAATGCCAAGAAGGGCAACCTCTGATCCAGAACACCACCCTGAGATATTACAATATCCAATTACATGGAGAAGTCCATACATCAAATGCCTCCCTTGTTGTTGATTTGCCCTCTTGATTGGTGTGGGGTGAGAAAGATGTACATTTTCTCAATATCATACCTCCGGGTTTCTCCTCGCTGAAGAACCGCTCTTTGCAGGTGGCCTGGAAGGCTTCATTTTCCTTTTTGGAACACAGGCCATGTGTGCTGTGCAGGTCTGTGCAGATGGCATCAAAGAGTTCGCGACCAATCTGGTTGCCACACTGACCAAGTTGTATTGTGATGATGGACATTCTCCTCTAATTTAGCCTTAGCCCTACAAATAAATGTTACCCAGGTGTTAAACTACAATCCCCATAGTCACTTTTACCTGGGTGGAAGCCTCATTAAACTCAGTGGGACTTACTTTTGAACAGCCACAGAAACATCGGGAGCTGTATTATTTTGAGTCAGACCATTGGTCCATCTAGCTCAGTACTGTCTACACTGACTGGCAGCAGCTCTCAAGGGTTTCAGACAGGAGTCTTTCCCAGCCCTACCTGGAGATGTCAGGGATTGAACCTGGGACCTTCTGCATGCAAAGCAGGTGTTCTGCCAGAGCTACTGCCCCTTCCCCTTAGCCATGCATAAGATGACACTGTTAGGCTGCAAATCCCAGTGAATTCAAGTCCGCTTGAACAGCCTTGCCATAAATCTACCAAAGTTGTAAATAAAGTATTCAAAAGTTGCAGCTTATTATCAATAGCTGTGTACCACACCATATGACACCATGTGAGTGTCAGAGAGTCGCGATGCTGGGAACGGAGAGCGAGCTTATGTGCGTGTGTTTGAATCCTTGCTAAAGATTATACCTTCCCTGAAAAATTAGTCAGACAGAGACTTTAAGCTTTAAAATAAGAAATAACTACTTTATTCTAGAAGTACAAACTTGATAGGAAAGAGTCCTATGTCTAGCTAACTAGCTAAGTTGGAGCTGCAAACACTAAGCCTAGTGTTTCCCCTCATGCTTGGAGGAGAGGGAGAGACAAAGGAATATGTCTGCTCTCCCTCAGGAGAGAAAGAAGAAGGGAAGGAACTGTGATCAACATCCTTTGCATATCAGTCTAGCAGGAAGAAAGAGACAGCAGGAGATCAAAGGACAGGTATAGCCTAGCAACCAAGAGGTCTCTCTAGCTACCCTTTTTAACCCCATGCACCCTCAACCCACAAGTTGGAGTTGAACCACATATATTCCAACAGTGCGTACCGCACATGACTTCTCCCAAAGAATCCAGGAAACTGTTAGAGGTGCTGGGAATTGTAGCTCTGGGAGTTATAAACTACAGTTCGCATGATGCTTAAAATGTACTTAAAATGTATGGTGTGGACTATACAAATATTAAGGCTGCAATCTTAAATACACCTACAAGGAGAAATCCCTACTGATCCCTTCTGAGTAAGCATGCAAGGGGCTACACTGTTTCACACACAGGGTAAATATTGAAACCGATATAATTAATAGGCCAAAGTACTGATATATGCCCTTTACCAATATGAACCAATAAAGCATTTAGTTTTGGCCAAATATTATAACTAATAACAGTAGTATATTTTGTTTTAGCATATTATCAGTGCTAATATTAACCAGATATTAAGACAAATATAGTACAATGGTTGGTTGGTTTTAAACTTTACAGTGGCCAAACCATATTAAAAAAAGCTCAAGGTTTCTAGTGTCAACACCACAAATAGTAACTAGTGAAACTGATCATACATATTAAGATATATTTATAGTATTAACGAAGGGTCACATGTTCAAACAAGTGTGTGTGCAACTACACATGTGTATTTATGGAGTGATTAAATTTATATCCCATCGTTTCTCTCAGAGGAGCCCACATAAATTACACAGTTGTTACATGCCTTCAAGTCGATTTGACTTATGGCGACCCTATGAATCAGCGACCTCCAAGAGCATCTGTCATGAACCACCCTGTTCAGATCTTGTAAGTTCAGGTCTGTGGCTTCCTTGATGGAATCAATCCATCTCTTGTTTGGCCTTCCTCTTTTTCAACTCCCTTCTGTTTTTCCCAGCATTATTGTCTTTTCTAGTGAATCATGTCTTCTCATTATGTGTCCAAAGTATGATAACCTCAGTTTTGTCATTTTAGCTTCTAGTGATAGTTCTGGTTTAATTTGTTCTAACACCCAATTATTTGTCTTTTTCGCGGTCCATGGTATGTGCAAAGCTCTCCTCCAACACATTTCAAGTAAGTTGATTTTTCTCTTATCCGTTATTTTTGCTTTCCGACTTTCACATCCATACATAGAGATTGGGAAAACCGTGGTCTGAATGATCCTGATTTTCGTGTTCAGTGATACATCCTTGCATTTGAGGACCTTTTCTAGTTCTCTCATAGCTGCCCTCCCCATTCCTAGCCTTCTTCTATATATAGTTAAATTAACCCCTTTTCAGGGTTTTTTAAAGTTAATATTACATATCACATCTAGTAATTATTTCAAACGAATGCTGGTGGAAGTTGAAGAGGAAAGCACAAAAGCAGGAGTACAGCTGAATGTCAAGAAGACTAAAGCAATAACAGAAGATTTATGTAATGTTAAAGTTGATGAGGACATTGAACTTGTCAAAAATTATCAGTATCTTGGCACAGTCATTAACCGAAATGGAGACAATAGTCAAGAATTCAGAAGAAGGCTAGGACTGGGGAGGGCACCTACGAGAGAACTAGAAAAGGTCCTCAAATGTAAAGATGTATCACTGAACACTAAAGTCAGGATCATTCAGAACATGGTATTTCCGATCTCTATGTACGGATGTGAAAGTAGAATAAGGCACATAACAACAACAAACAATATATCACTTTGGGATGTTTTATGGGAACTGATTCATAAATGAAATAAAAAATAGATCAATTCAATATAAAAATATTGCTCAATAAAAATTTAAAGAATAGCAAATTAATAGACATTAATTTCAATCACTTCATGAGACACCCAAGTGATTTACGATAAGAACATAAGAAGAGCCTGCTGGATCAGGCCAGTGGCCCATCTAGTCCAGCATCCTGTTCTCACAGTGGCCAACCAGGGGCCTGGGGGAAGCCTGCAAGCAGGACCCGAGTGCAAGAACGCTCTCCCCTCCTGAGGCTTCCGGCAACTGGTTTTCAGAAGCATGCTGCCTCTGACTAGGGTGGCAGAGCACAGCCATCATGGCTAGTAGCCATTGATAGCCCTGTCCTCCATGAATTTGTCTAATCTTCTTTTAAAGCCATCCAAGCTGGTGGCCATTACTGCATCTTGTGGGAGCAAATTCCATAGTTTAACTATGCGCTGAGTAAAGAAGTACTTCCTTTTGTCTGTCCTGAATCTTCCAACATTCAGCTTCTTTGAATGTCCACGAGTTCTAGTATCATGAGAGAGGGAGAAGAACTTTTCTCTATCCACTTTCTCAATGCCATGCATAATTTTATACACTTCTATCATGTCACCTCTGACCCGCCTTTTCTCTAAACTAAAAAGCCCCAAATGCTGCAACCTTTCCTCGTAAGGGAGTCGCTCCATCCCCTTGATCATTCTGGTTGCTCTCTTCTGAACCTTTTCCAACTCTATAATATCCTTTTTGAGATGAGGCGACCAGAACTGTACACAGTATTCCAAATGCGGCCGCACCATAGATTTATACAACGGCATTCTGATATCGGCTGTTTTATTTTCAATACCTTTCCTAATTATCGCTAGCATGGAATTTGCCTTTTTCACAGCTGCCGCACACTGGGTCGACATTTTCATCGTGCTGTCCACTACAACCCCGAGGTCTCTCTCCTGGTCGGTCACCGCCAGTTCAGACCCCATGAGCGTATATGTGAAATTCAGATTTTTTGCTCCAATATGCATAATTTTACACTAGTTTATATTGAATTGCATTTACCATTTTTCCGCCCATTCACTCAGTTTGGAGAGGTCTTTTTGGAGCTCTTTGCAATCCCTTTTTGTTTTAACAACCCTGAACAATTTAGTGTCATCAGCAAACTTGGCCACTTCACTGCTCACTCCTAATTCTAGGTCATTAATGAACAAGTTGAAAAGTACAGGTCCCAATACCGATCCTTGAGGGACTCCACTTTCTACAGCCCTCCATTGGGAGAACTGTCCGTTTATTCCTACTCTCTGCTTTCTGCTTCTTAACCAATTCCTTATCCACAAGAGGACCTCTCCTCTTATTCCATGACTGCTAAGCTTCCTCAGAAGCCTTTGGTGAGGTACCTTGTCAAACGCTTTTTGAAAGTCTAAGTACACTATGTCCACTGGATCACCTCTATCTATATGCTTGTTGACACTCTCAAAGAATTCTAATAGGTTACTGAGACAGGACTTTCCCTTGCAGAAGCCATGCTGGCTATGTGCTAAGCTATGTGCTTAGTTAATCTAGCTTTAATAATACTTTCTACCAGTTTTCCAGGGACAGCAGTTAAGCTAACTGGCCTGTAATTTCCGGGATCCCCTCTGGATCCCTTTTTGAAGATTGGTGTTACATTTGCCACTTTATACACACGATATATTAACATATTTAAAGGTCGCATACCTAAAAACAGCAAAAACAATTGCATATATAAAAACCATTTTTTTTAAAAAAAACTATAGATATAAAAACAGTTTAAAACCACAACAGCACATACATAAAACCAATTCAAACCCCCAAACGGGTATCAACTGGGATAAAGACTAAAGGCTTGTTGAAAGAGGAACGTCTTTCGTATTTATCCATCCATCTAGATATGTATATTTAAAATAGTGTTTTAATCCCACCTCACACTTTCCGGCCGTTATACAAAACCTTTTCCCTCTATCTCCCCTCCCCGCATTTAGCAGCCTTCTTTCCCTCAAGCGCATGCGCAGAGCCTTGCCCTTCTTCAGTCGTTCCACATCCATTGACCACCAACTGTCGCTGCACTTTCGACCTCCGTCCTTCAAGCCGTTCTGCGCATGCTCCCCTGTCGTCGAGAGCTCAGGCGGGAAAATCGGTTGGGAGAGAGAGATAAAGAAGGGCAAGGGAGCTGCGTCAGCTGTTGGCCTCATGCATGCGTCACGTCCTCCGCGTGGTGCTCACTATTGAAAGGTTTAGGAACATAAGACTTATGAATGCAAAAGCATAAGAATGCATAAGAGCATAGGAGATAAGGCATCCCCGGCCTCACCGCGCGTGCGGGACCGATAGATGACGCTGCATCACTTGCGCTTGCGCATTTGCGGCTCCGGGAAAGCACTTAGGAACCCGCGAGGGAGCCATTCTGGAAGTAGGTGCCGCTGACCCGCGTGCTCTCAGCGCGTGCGCACTGGCAGCGACGGCGTAAGCTGCGAGCGAGCGACCGGCCTCAGCACTACCCGCGCTTGCGCGGACAGAATCACGCAGGCGCGGTGAGCGCGAAGGCCTTTGGCTAACCTGGGCGATGGCGACCGTCATGGCGGCGCTCGGGGTAGTCGCTGCGGGCCCATGAGGCGGTCCTCCGGCCCTCCGCCCTGCGCTGTCTCGGCTCTGGCAGCGCCGCCGCTCTCGTTACCCAGGCCATGGCGGGCGTCTTCGACATCGACCTGGACCAGCCTGAAGAGGCGGCCTCGGACGAGGAACTGGAGGAGGGGGTGAGAGAGCGAGCAGGCAGGCCCGGCCTGGGTGCGGCGAGGCCGAGAGGAGGGCGCCTAAGGGGGAAAAGCCCAGCTCAGGCCCCGGCGGGTCGGTGGGTGGGTTGGGAAGAAAGGCGAGGCGCAGGCACGGCGGAGCCCTGGGCCGGAGAGAGGCGAGGAGAGGCCGCCTTGTGGGGAGGTGGAAGTTGCACGGGGGAAAGGCCGGCAGCGGGAGGCTCCTGGGTTGCAGTGACTGCTCCGTTAACTGTGCGTGTGTTATGTGCCTTAAAGTCGATTGCGACTTATGGCGACCCTATGAATCAGCGACCTCCAAGAGCATCTGTCATGAGACACCTTGTTCAGGTCTTGTAAGTTCAGGTCTGTGGCTTCCTTTATGGAATCAATCCATCTCTTGTTTGGTCTTCTTCTTTTTCTACTCCCTTCTGTTTTTCCCAGCATTATTGTCTTTTCTAGGGAATCCTGCCTTCTCATTATGTGTCCAAAGTATGATATCCTCAGTTTTGTCATTTTAGCTTCTAGTGATAGTTGTGGTTTAA
Organism: Rhineura floridana; assembly: GCF_030035675.1. NCBI lineage: Eukaryota > Metazoa > Chordata > Lepidosauria > Squamata > Rhineuridae > Rhineura > Rhineura floridana. The sequence goes on along the minus strand of NC_084500.1, from coordinate 16,077,452 downwards.
TTTGTTATAACACCCAATTATTTGTCTCTTTTGCAGTCCATGGTATCTGCAAAACTCTCCTCCAACACCACATTTCAAATGAGCTGATTTTCCGTTAACTGATCACTATTATTTATTGCTGTCGTCGTTGTTCGCCTGCGTTATGCTTATGGCTCTTCCAGTTACTATATTGTATAATAATATATTATGATAATATGCTGTAATGTTATATAATATAATACAATGTTATATTATAATATATTATAATATTATTATAATGTTTTACTATGTTCCTGTGTTGGGCCTTTAGCAATAATAACAATAAGTTTATTGTTTTGTTTCTGCATTGTGTTCAACATGAGGTTTTACTACCATTATTAGGTTCCTGCATTGTGATGGCGCAGGTTGTTGTTATTATTGCACCTATTATTATGTTTCTGCACTTACAATCATAAATGTACATAGGTTTTCTGTATTGGATTATGGCACAATTATCGTAATTATTCAATTCCTGCATATGGTGGTGCTGAAACTAGTAATAATATGTGAATGATAATAATATGATTAAGTTCCTGCATTGTGTGTAAAATACTGTTATTGTTAAGATTCTTGTATTGTGCTTATATCACCATTACTTTTTACGTTTAATCTATTAGGTTCCTGTATTGGGTTTATAGTACCATTAACTGTCACTGTTCTTTTTTTTTTTTAATTCCTGCATTGGACTGACTTCACCATAACTGATTATTGTTAAAAGATTCCTGCATTGTTCTTATTCCACTTATGATTATTTGTTTTCGTCCTTTATATTTATTGTCCTGTTAATTGTTAGCCTCCTGTAGCATGCTTATTTGGTCTCTTGTAGTGTGTTTGCTGTACTGTTTCTTTTGTTGTTACTGCTAACAAATTGTGATTCATAGTAATAGTTTACTGAACATAGCATGGGGGAACCCTGCTGCATCAAACCAAAGGTCTATTTAGTCAAGGCTTCCACATTGAGCAACACATGGCTTCATGAAGCCCACAAGCTGAACTATTTGTTCAGAGGCAAGTAGCCTCTCAATCTGGAGGTTATGCATAATTGTGACTAGCCTTCAGCAGACTTATTCACAAATTTGTCCAGTCTTTTTTATGTTTTTAATTTAATTTATTAAATTTGTATCCCACCTTTCTTCCAAGGAGTTCAAAGTAGTGTACATGGTTTTCCCCTCTCCATTGTATCCTCGCAACAACCCTGTGAGGTAGTTTGGGCTGAGAGATGGTGACCGGCCCAAGGTCGCACAGGGAGCATATGCCTTGTCTGCAGAAGATACCGTGGTTGAAACCCAACAAATACTGCAAGCTCCAAGGGGCTAAAACATTATAGCTCAGCGACAGAGCATCTTTCTGTCCATGCAGAAGGCCCAGTCCCTGATATCTCTGTCTAGGGCTGGGAGAGGTTCCTGCCGGAAACCTCGGAGAGCCCCTACAGTACTGAGCCAGAAGCACCAAGGGTGTGACTCTGCATAAGGCCACTTCTTACGTTCCTACTGGCCATCAACACATCTTATGACATGTCTTTTTACAAAATGTGCATAAGCAGCTTACATTAATTGTATAAAGAGTGCTGTGGCACCTTTAAAAAAAAAACTTGATAGATTTATTGCAGCATTTGTTTTGGTGGGTCTGGGGCTTACTTCAGCACATAATGGTTATCTGGAATTTTACCTTTGATGCATCTGAGTGAGAGGTAGTGGGCGCTAGTCCATGAAAGCTGATGCTGCAATCTGATGCAGTTCAATCTTATGCGTATCATCCTCAGAAGTTTGTCCTATTGAGGTCAATGAAGCTTGTTCCTGGTAGACTAAAATCCTATACATGCTTTACAGCACAATTCTAATAATGTCTGCTCAGTAGTAAGTCCTGTTTAATTTATCAGGGCTTACTCCCAGGTAAGTGGGGTTAGAATTGCATCCTTGGTCTTTAAGGTATCGTAAAACTCTCCACTGTTCTTGCTGCAACAGCATGTCTACTCCTGTGGAATTTATTACCAGAGATAACAGTCCTTTAATCAGTGAACTAGCGCACTTATTAATGACTAAGCTTTAATAGATGCTGCTTAGTCATGTGAGTGAGGAAAAGGAGTTTTGTTCTTCCTTATCGTCACTTTTGCGAACTGACTTTTCTAAAGCTGCTGTATTTTGCCTATTGTCATATTAAGGGAGGGTGAAAGAGATTATGCGATGATAAAAACATGCCAAAAAATGAACAGAGCTCTGCCTGATTAGAGCAGCCTTGTAACTTTTGAGGGGCCAACTTAACAGCATGCACCAATTCTTATTTATAAGAGGGGCTGGTGAAGGTGCAAACCAGAGCACTCCATTCCTTTTTTGCCCTCTTGTAAGCAAAGAAGCAGGTAAGCAAACGCATTAGAAATGAGTGCTCTCTGTGCCTGTTCCGCTAGCCGTTGTGCTTTCTATGCTAAGCAGAAGCTTTGTCTCACGCGCATCTAGCATAGACACAGCAGCAGACTGGCGGTGGAGGGATGAAGCCATTTATGCCGCCAGCCCACTTTGTTTCTGTGCTTGATGTGCTGGTGGCAGAAACCTCCACTCTTTTGCTGCGCACACAGGCGCGAAAGCTGTGTCATGTGCGTGCAGCATAGAAACCAAGTGAGTGAGGGGCAAAAGCACACTTTGATCTGTCTCTTTGTTACCAACCTACTCTGTTGCCATGCTAGATGTGCAGGAGGTTCACCTGCTGCTTGTCTGGCATAGAAGTGTTTCAGGCTAGTGGTGGGAGGGAACAAGAGCTCCATCACTAGCCCTCCTGGTTACTATGCTGGGGGCATAGGAGGGAGCTTCCCCTTCTGCAGGCGCAGTATGGAAGTGCAGTGGGCTGCCTGAGGAGCGCCGGAGCATTCTTAAGCTTCTGCAGCATGCTTCAGCACTGGGCAGGAAGGGGGCAAAGTGCTCTTGAAGAGGAGCAGAGTCTGGGTTTAAATTCCTAGTTGCCTATGGTGAGCAGGCAAGTGGGTTATAAATAAGGCTGGGTTTGAGGGCCAGCTTTCTGCAGTGGAGCTCCTGCTTTTGTGTCCGGTGTTGGAGCACGAGTGAACGCAGGATACTATTCAGATGTGCTCGCTCTGTTGCAATATTGGAGTGCTTGGGACTGCAGTCCTATGCACACTTAACCTGGAAGTATATTGCATTGGATTTAGTTCTGTGTAAATACACCCAAGATGAGGCATATGTAGGCCTGGAGAGATGGCCTTAGCATCTTTTTTGCTGGCCAGTGATTGTGTTAGGAGCCTTGTTGAGCCAGCACATGGTTACTGACTGTAGCTGAGTGTAGGTTCCATGGTAAAGTTACTCCAGCTTTTTCTTGCAACCCGACAGATGCTGCAGGTTCCTGGGATTCAGAGAATGGCCATAGCTCAGTGGTAGAGTATCTGCTTTCTGGTTCAGTCTCTGGGTAAAGCTGGGAGAGAGACGCATCTGAAATCCTGGAGAGCTGCTGCCAGTCTGTGTAGATAAGACTGAACAAGTCAGTGCAAGACAGCTTCCTGTGTCTCAAGGGTTGTTCTAGATAGGCGTGTGTCTGCATTACAACAGAGGTGCCAATCTCACTTCACTCAACCTTCTTGTGAGTTAATTTTAGGTGGCTATTCTGCAGTGTGGTGTAGTGGTTAAGGTGTTGGACCATGACCTGAGAGACCAGGGTTCGAATCCCCACATAGCCATGAAGCTCACCGGGTGACCTTGGTCCAGTCACTGCCTCTCAGCCTTAGAGGAAGGCAATGGTAAACCACCTCTGAGTACCACTTACCATGAAAACCCTATTCATAGGGTCGCCATAACTCAGAATTGACTTGAAGGCAGTTCATTTCATTTTTCATTCTGCACATATTGATACTATATTGTGGCATTCCAGGGTAGCACCTAAATCGAATGCAAAGTCCTTAAAAATCAAGTGCTCATAGAACACATCTAAAGGCTTTACTCAGACTTCTTTATTTAGGGTTTCAGTCATTTACCTGCAAAGATAGAATATCTGCTGTCACTTACGTGTGCAGCTATAGACTCAAAATGGCCTTTTAAAGCTTGTGAGCCCTGCCCTGATTTTGTAAATCAGAATCCATGTGCTTTGACATTGCTCTTGATCCTGCCACTGTTGCATGACAGATTGTTTTATGCTCATCAGTCTCTCCCATTGTGTCTGTGCATGTGCCTGCACTGTTTTAGGATCATCTATTCTGTCTGTGCATTGTAGCAGATCTTTTCAAACTTAGTCATAATGTGCCAAGCCTATGCCAGAATTAAACAGGCTTTCATCCTCTAGGTCTTCACCTACACAGCCAATTTGTTACTACACCACCAACAGTGTACATGAGTAATTATTCCTGTCTCAGGTGAATAACATGACTAAGCACTACTCTACTTATTAGCAGTGGTTTAGGGTGCAAAACATCATGGGCAGCAAGAGTTTCCCAGGATAGGGTGAGAAACCTACTTCCTAACCTCGCCTTAATCCTGGTATCAGTCACCAGGCCTCCGCCCTTTTTTTTTTTTAAGCACTTGAATTTTTGCACTCCTGACAGTAGTTGTAATTGCTGATGGTAAGGCAGTAGAATGATAAAAACAAATTTTTGAGTGACCCAAAAACTGTCCTGTGTATCCATGGTATGATGAAAGGGGACTTCTGGTTCCATAAATGAAGAAAATCATGTGTGGACTGTGGACCCAGTTCTGTAGCCTATAAACAGAAGGACAAAAAATAGGTTTTAAAGCTTTTTACTGTAGTCTCTTCTTCATGTGTGAGGTAGGCCTAAGCAGAGGGCAAGTTTGCGTGGACAGTACCGCTTCAGGTTGAAAAGGAAAGATATTCTCTCTCTCTCTCTCTCTCTCTTTGAAAAAATAGGCTGTAGACTTGCAATATTTCTATGTGCACACACCAAGTTCTTTGGTGGGTGTCTGGAGTAGAGAGGAGAGGACAAGAAAATTGAAAACAACACTGATCTACAGTGCTTAGAAAATATTCTTGTTTTCAAAATTGCATTTGTGACGTCTGGCTTTGTACAAAATTGGGTAGCAGTGCAGTTGGCTAAAGACCGCTGAGTCCCTGTGCTGCCTTTAGAGGAGTTGGCAATACTCCCGTTGAACTTTGTGGATGTTCCACAAAATCCCAGCATAGGAATTTGCATGCCCTGCCGCTGAAGGTGCTTATGTAAGATCTGACTGCAGCCTTACAGTGCTGTCAGTCCTAAAGCCTTGGTTAACTTTAAGAAAAAACTCTTAGTGCTTTCTAAACCTTCTGTTTACGATGATATAGTTACCTCTCTCTCTCTTCCCCCCCCCCAATCTTTGTTTTAGGGTCACTTAAGTGAGAGCATGGAGCATGGGGGAGTTGTTCCATATGAGCTGTAAGTTTTTAAGTGAAAATTTATTCATGTCAATGGTAGAGCTGGGGAGGCAGCAAGTCGGGGTGGAGACCCATTCTGGCTCTTTGAGCCAGGTCCTTCATGGACCAAATTTGACATGTGAGTGGGGCGTCATGACATCTGGTGACTTGATGCTTTCACAAGTCGTGACTTCAAAGCTCCTCACAGGGAGCAAGGTGCTGCTAAAATGTTGTTTTAATTTAATTGTTTTAAAAATGTTTTTAAAAACTTGTTTTTAATTGTTATTGATAATTTTAATGTCTCTTGTTAACGGCTTAGAGGTTTTTACAAACGGTATATACATTTTGTTAAATAAAATAATCAATCGGAGGGGGGAATACTTTGAGGTTCTTTTTGTAAGCGTTACACTGCAAACCTCTTTGTGATTAGGAGTAGAAATGATGTCCCAATTTCAAAGGTGTTTTAGCTTCCATTATTATGTTGGTACAATATCACTGTCAGGATTTTGTGTATTGAGGTAGAAACCATAATGAGGCATTTAGGATTCACTGATTTATGATTTTTTTTATTCTCCATGTTATAGATTGAGTTTTGTATTAGCCTGTCTCGATTTTCGTACAAATTGCTCCACATTTCTAAAGCACATTCCTCCCCCTTTCCTGAGCACCTCACATGGAAGCTGCCAATTATATATAAAATCATTAATGCACTTATTGTGTTAAAGGCTACCCTAATTTTTAAACTTTTTTTTATTAGCGGCATGGAACATTGTGAAAAATTTGAGATTTCAGAAACAATTGTGAACAGAGGCCCTGAAAAGATACGCCCAGAGTGCTTTGAGCTGCTACGTGTTCTTGGAAAAGGTGGCTATGGAAAGGTAAGAAGTATGGCATGGAACATCCTTCATTTCTCTCCTCATGGCCGTAGCTCAGTGGTAGAGCATCTCCTTTGCATGCAAAAGTACCATGTTCAGTTCTTGGCATCTCCAGGCGCAGCTTGGAAACTCCCCTGTCTGAAGCCCTGGGGAGCTGCTGCCAGTCAGTGGCCTCTTTCGCACGTAACACTAAGACATGGTTCGTTTAGCCTAGCTATGCTTTGTTTGAACTTGCAAGCTCAGCCCAGCATTCTAACCATGGTTTCCTTTCTACCAACGAACAGTTATGTGAAGCCGTGGTTTGTTGTTAGCTTACAACCAGTGGCTTATTTTAACTACAGTTTGCTGTTATGTCTGAAAGTAGCATCTCTCCCCTGACATGTGTTGCACTACAAAGACACAAGGCAAGAACAGCTGGGAAACAAATCAAGCTTTGGAGAAACAGGCCGTAACTTGTTTTGCTTGACTGTGAAATGACTTGTGCTTTGTTGAACAAACAATGGCTTATGTACAAACGCAGCATGGGTGGAAAATCTTTGCCCTCTGCTGATATTGTAGGACTTCAGATCCCATCCGTCCCAGCTAGCCTTGCCGATTATCAGGAATGATGGGAGTTCTAGGCCCGCAGTATCTAGAGAGTCACCATTCCCCACCCCTGTTGTAGAGATGGTATAATATTAATAAAGCAGCCGCCTGTGTGGCCTCTTTCCAAGTGTTTCGTAACAGCTGCATTTGTTTATTTGCCACACCTGTAACTGCCTTGTATCCCTGCCTGATCCCTGGGAACTCTGGGGGAATCTCTGTTAGTGGTCCCCCATGGCTCAAATGCACTTCAGTATTGTGGGCCTGACTCTGATGGATTCTTTCCCAGTTGAGATCAGGCAGGTCCCCTTCCCTGTCGAACTCCAGGTGATTGATGAAGACCTTTCTATTTTAAGTAAGTAGTATTATGCCTATTTACGGGGATGTTTTTAACCTCTGGTTTTTGTTCATTTTAAACACCTCATTATTTGACTGATGAATTAGTGTATTGATCTGTAAACCACGTTGGGACCGTCTGTGGTGACAAGTGGTCTGTAACTATTGGAAACTAATAATAAATAAATTTTGCCCCTCACTGGTAATGGAAAAAATTCAAATGCCAGCTGTTGCAGTGGCTGCTGACCTTTTTTTTTTAAAAAAAATGTGTTTAACAGTTCTTTGTTTTGGCCAGGTTTTCCAAGTCCGAAAAGTAACGGGAGCAAACACTGGTAAGATTTTTGCCATGAAGGTGCTTAAAAAGGTGAGTTGGCTTTTGTCATTAAGCTATTAAAGAGGAGGGACTGCCTTGGAGGGGAATATACCTTAGCTCAGTGGTAGAGCTCGGAAGGTCTGTGTTCCAGTCCTTGGCAATTGCAGTTTGTTTGAATGGATCAGGTAACCACTGATGGGAAAGGCCTTTGTCTGAGACTCTAGAGAGTTACCACTGATCAGAGCAGACAATATCAGTAGATAGCCTGGCATGGTGTAAGGCAGCGTCCTCTCATCAAAATTGGTGTGCAGTAATTCCTCAGTTAACAAATTCTCCAGGAACCAAGCTCTTTTTGAGGAAGATATTATTTTAAGGTGAAAATGACTAGCTTTGCTTTGCTATGGATAAACTTTCAAGCCCCTGCCTTTGCTTTGCTGGGTGAAACTGACCAGCCTGTGTCTTTTCTTTGCATTAAAGAGTTCTCTTGCTTTCTCCCAGGGCTGGGGAGGGAAGGATCCAATATGATTCAAAGGAGGGGGTGGGGATGAGTGCCACGTAGGCACCCTTTAAAGCCCCTGTTGAAGCTGCTCCCACCATCTGTGAATGGGTGTAGGCACCTATCCCTATTCTTTCCATGTTATTCCTACCTCTGGTACCAGAGTTTGTTTAATAACTAATGTCCAGGAACACATCTACTTTGTTAACTGAGGTATTTCTATACTCTTTTTTTTATTTTTAGAATAGACACCAGTAAATGGTATACCAGTTGCTGGGAATTACAAGTGGGAAGAGCACTGTTGCACTCAGGACCTCCTCAGAGGCTTCCCGTTGGGGCATCTGGTTGGCTGTTGTGTGAAGAGGATGCTGGCCTAGATGGGCCACTGGGCTGATCCATCAGGGCTGTTCTTATGTTCTTAACTGTTAATGCAAAGGCAGCCAATACGATGCCATCTGGGTGTTGTGAACTACATCTCCCATCATGCCTCATGCTTGACCATGTTGGCTGGGACTGTTGGCAGTTGTAGTCCAAAACAAGGAGGGCACCATGCTGGCTACCTTGGTTTTTTTGAACAGAATTTGCTGGTTTTGAATAATGAAAAAAATGCATTTGTACATAACATTTTGGATCACTATTTAGTAATTTTGGGCACAAGTTATGTGAGGGGAGCTCAGTCAGATTATTATTATTTTGCTAACAAATATTGTTTTTGCTTGTCACAGTATATTAGAATATTCTACTTTGCAGAGCCTTTTTGACTTGCATTTTTATGGGTTGTCTAATGCACACCAGTCTGTTGAAACATACATTATTCTGGACATGATCCAGCCAAGATGAGCCACCTAGTCCCATTTAGTTAAGGTAGAAGAGTTTCAAGTACACCTTTAAACTATCGGGTGGGTCACGTCCCTTGTCACAACACATCTCTTGTAACAAAGAATGCAAAAAATAAAGAATGGGGGATAGGAGAGAAAAAGAGAGAGAACCCACAGGGCAAGAGAACAGAAATCTTCATTGAGGTCTAGCTACATGAGAGAACACTTGGAGAAGCGATAGGAGATATCCAGACAGTAAATTCCCATGAGAAGAGACTCAAACGTTTTATTGAGTGCTAATGTTAACTTGCTTGAGAGTTTCCTTGCTAGTAGCAACGCTTGGCAACAGAAGTTGCATTCCTTTTACTGGCTCAGCTCATATGTCATGAGCTATCCCTCAAGATTGTATACTCCCTTCTCCACTTGCAAACTAGTAGGTCCACAGCAAGGTATGGCTTACTATTCCCTCTGTGTAAATAAGAACTGGAAAACCCACTTCAAACCATGGTTTGCAGGCAAACTACTTTGTGCTTACCATAGTTTGTCTGGTTTTGGATAAAAGGAGACTGCAGCTAGGAGTGAACCAGGAAGTCAGGGATGGAATTGAAGTGCAAGGGTGGGGGAAGAGGCAGCGTGCAAGCCCAAGGCACAGCCCTTCCAAAACCATGCTTTGAGAGTTGCATATGAATAGATTGTTTATGTCCATCAACTGTTATGGACACCCACAAACTGTTGATGGCTCTGTTTTGGAGGATTACTGAGCGTTTGTTTCACTCTTTTGGTTTGATAATGGTGCAGTCTTTAGAATGCGGCCTTTACTGTTGAAGTCTCTATCCTCTAGGCAATGATAGTGAGAAATGCAAAAGATACAGCTCACACAAAAGCAGAGCGGAACATCTTGGAGGAAGTCAAGCACCCATTCATCGTTGACTTGATTTATGCCTTTCAGACTGGTGGAAAACTCTACCTCATCCTTGAGTATCTCAGTGGTAAGGATGAAACAGATAGTTGGATGCAAATTCTGGTATTGTGGCCAGCAAGCGATGTGGGGCAGAAGCAGCTTTGTTCTTTCTTACATTTTTGTCTCTCCTTCCCTGCCCCCATTTCATTGCAGGAGGAGAACTGTTCATGCAGTTGGAAAGAGAGGGGATATTTATGGAAGACACAGCTTGGTAAGAGAAGCTTTTTGTTTGAGCATGGGGTTCTTATAGGTATGTGTGGAGGGAAATGAAGAGGGAGAAGATTTTTGTCCCTCTCCAGTAATACTGAGCAAGCCAGTGTGGTGTAGTGGTTAAGGTGTTGGACTAGGACCTGGGAGACCAAGGTTCGAATCCCCACACAGCCATGAAGCTCGCTGGGTGACCTTGGGCCAGTCACTGCCTCTCAGCCTCATGAAAACCCTATTCATAGGGTCGCCATAAGTCGGAATCGGCTTGAAGGCAGTACACACACACACCAGTAATACTAGAACTCGTGGTCATCTGATGAAGTTGAATGATGAGAGATTCAGGACAGGCAAAAAGAAAGACTTCTTCACGCTGGGCTTGAACTGGGGGTCGTGGGTTGTTTAGCCCTCAACAAATGACAATCTGCAGCCAAAGTTTGTCCTTGGCTTCCTCATCATGCTTTGTTTGAGTGAAACAAGCCACAGAGCGCTCAGCCATGGATCATGGCTTGTTTCATACATGGGTTAGTGGGGAGGAACAAAACAGCCGAGATCTGTGTGTTCACGGTAAACCATTAACAATGGTTACAAGTTACAAAATCTCTGTTCTTTCTGCTCGGATGCAGGTGCCTCTTGGCTATGACAGTTTCTGCTAAACAAACATAAGGTCTTGAAAGACACCTCAGCTAGGATTCAAGTATCAGAGTTGTGTATAAGGACCTGGCCATGCCTTCTGCAATTTTTTTCTTAAGTTTCTTTCCATCACAGCCGTCTATTGTACTGCAACCTGCTTTTGAACATATCCTATAATTCCAAAAGCGTTTTGGTGCCACAGAGATGTATCTAGCACTTTCATTATATAGTTTCCACCGTATGCTGAAGGTGCACCTCTTTACCTTGGCCTTTGACACCTCAGATGCCAGGATCCACCCTATTCTAGTGACTGTAATTTGTTTTAACGGTTCTTCATAGTGAATTTTAAATAGCTGAAATCTGTCCTGAGATCTGCTGGTAGAGAGTGGGTTATAAATAAATGTAATGATAGTACCATAGGGTTTAGATGCTGATGTTTGAGAAATGTCCAAAGCCCACGTCCTTCAGATTTCACCCCTTGTTCTTTGGGGGAAGAGACCCTTGTACCATCGTAGGAGAAATTTTGGTGAAAGTCTAGTTCCTTTTGCTGGGTGCTGTCTCCATCAGTGTGTGTTAGATTTTGAGCCTTTTACACATAAAAGTATTTCTCCGTAGGCTACTAGGGCTTGCAGAGTTTTCTGGAGTGGGGCAAAACAAATCTACAAAGACACAAAAAAGTGGCCGGGTGGAAGGGCCGTAGTTCAGTGGTAGAGCACCTGTTTTTTTTGCAGAAGGTCCCAGGTTCAGTCCCCAGCTGCCAGTCAGTGTAGACACTACTGAGCTAGATGGACCAGTGGTCTGATGAAGGATTTTTGCCCCGTCGGGACAAAGTTGGTTTGGTGGTTCTGCATGAAACTATGCTCTTGCAGAAAATGTCCAGACTCGCAGAACAATTCTCAGTCCTCCCATCTGGAAGTGTAGAGTAGAAAACATTGGTGGGGGGTTGTCTGGTATGCTGGGAGAATCCCCCCAAGTGCACTGGGCTGGGGAGTGGGGGGAGTACAAGATTTTGGTTCTTTCGCTTCGTAGTTCGAGTTCTTGCCCTCCAGCTCTTGAAACCCTTGCCACTGGCCTGAGGAGCACAGAAGCAACGTTTCTGCAGACACTGAGAACACAGACTGGATACAAAACGACTGTTTGGTGCGATATCCGAATAGACAAACTGTGGTTAGTCATGACCAACAAGCCAGAGTTAGAAGCGGTATTTGAAACAGGTTTACAGACTGTGGTTTGTGCTAAATGTAGTTTGGCGTTATGCAGAGGCGGCATATAGTTGTGGCTGTTGCTCCCCCTCTGAAAGTTGTTCACCTAGACCAGCCTTTCCCAACCAGTGTGCCTCCAGATGTTGTTGGACCACAATCCCCATCTTTCCTGACCGTTGGCAACGCTGGCTGAGGCTGATGGGAGTTGTGGTCCAACAACATCTGGAGGCACACTGGTTGGGAAAGGCTGACCTAGACCCTTGAGTAGCGAGCAGATGGAAAAAGAAACCAGACAGACATCTCAGTTTGCCTGATTGGTTTTGAAGCTGAAGCTGTGGTTCATATTCTAAAACCATGATTACTGCAAGCCGTGGATTGGTGTGCTGTCTGAATATTGAGCCACGGACTTGTTGCCCTCAGGGGTGGTGTGTCACTGTTGACATTTATCTGTTAATGAAATCCTTGCATTGCAGCTTCTACTTGGCTGAAATCTCAATGGCTTTGGGGCACTTGCATCAGAAGGGGATCATCTACCGAGATCTAAAGCCAGAAAACATCATGCTCAATCATCAAGGTTAGAAATACAACAGTGAGCTCATCTGTTGGCAACTCGCGTAGCTTTGCTTCTGTGTAGGCCTAACACCGGAATGGGAAACCTCAGGCCCGTTGACCACCTGCAGCTCTCTGAGCCTCTCTGCCTGGCCCTGGGGACTCTCTCTGCGTCACACGCCCTCCCCAGCCCCCCCACTTCCCTCGCCTGGCTGGACTGTGTCCTTGAACTCTGTTCAGGCCTCTTGCAAGCCTGGATGGAGGAAAGTGCGGTGTGTATGAGTCTGTGTAGAAACTGGCTTACAGGACAAAGGTAAAGCTTACATTGGTTGCCCCGCCCACTTTTTCCTCTGGCCCGCCCACCCCTGGCATGTGGCCCCTGGAAAGTTTCCCAGAAGGGAATGCGGCCCTCGGGTTGAGAAAGCTTCCCCGCCCCTGGCCTAACAAAACTCTTGTGTGAGATGGTAGAACAGAAAGCATAATTGCACGATCCACATGCGGGGATAATGTGTCATCGTAAACTACTTTTGGGTTTAATGGAGCTTCTTGTTTGGTTTCTAGTCTCGATTCAAGAGGCTGATGTTAATCATCATGGCTTGGATTTGAGGGCGTTTGTTAGTTTAGTTTGTTTAAATCAGCCTTTGCCAGCCTCTCTGGGGCTGATGGGAGTTATAGTCCAAAACATCTGGCAGGCACCAGGTTGGCGAAGGCTGGTTTTAAAGCACGTTTGTGCCTCTCTTCAGCCAGAAAAGGCCCACATCCCGGTGCTAAGGCAGTCCCTGCCCCCAGGCTTCAAATCTGAAAGACTACATGGCACAAACGGAAATGGGGTGGGGTGTCTTGGAGAGCGCTTTCTCCTTTATGGGCTCGCTCATCTGCCCAGAGCGTCCAACGCCCTGATCAAATTTAGTCATTTGTAAAATCTAGATGATCTATTAGGAGTGTTGCCCCTTTTTGCTGTAACACCACCCTCAGGATATCTGCTTGGCCACATCTGCTGTTTTAAACTTTGGAAAACAAGCTCCACTGGGAGAATTGCCGGATTTTTTTCTAAATTCAATGTAGATCAGGAAGAAAATCTTGGTGACTTGTACAGAGAGAAAAGAATGTCTATTTGTACTTGTTTTAATTCTTTGTGATGAAACTTTTGACTCTGCACTGAATTATAATTGGCCTGTGACTGTAATAAACTACAACAACCAGAAGCCAAGACAAGCTTATATTCTACCAAGTATTTGGAGTTTCTGGGTGATAGCCAACTAAGTCGTTCTCTGAGAAGACCCATTGAAATGGATGGACTTTAGTTAAGTTAGATTTCAGCGAGCCTGCTCTGAATATGACTAACATTGGATATCAGCCTGTGGGAGTTAGAGGTGGGATTGCGGGTTTTTTTCCCTGGTTAGTAATTTTTATAGTTGTTTCTAAGGTTTCCGCTTCTTAACTGATTTTTGTCAGGGGTGAGGAAGTTTTCCTGGCAGGCAGGCCAGATCCGTATCTCTCCTGGCCAATTTTGACTGTTGTCAGTCACTAGGACATCAGGTGATGCTGTGCTTTGAAATCTTGATTGTCAGGGTTCTGAAAACCAGAGGTTCAAGGAGCAGCGCTGGGAGGGAATGGAAACTGCTTCCCCTTGCTGGAGCAGGGTGCAGTTGATGGGTGGTGGGAGTGTGCCTTGCTCCAGCAATCGGGAGCTCACTTTAAGCTCCCCATCATCCCTTTGAAGCCCTGCCTTTGCCTACTCCACACCTGATGTTGGGTATGATGTCAGGTGTAGGGGCAGTGGACATGAGTTGCCCCAAACAGCCTCATGAGCCAAATGGGGAGGCCTGCCAGGCCACGTTCAAGGTAATGATTTGGGTGTACAAAGCCCTCTGCAGCTTGGGACCAGGTACCTGAAAGATCATCTCGCCCTTACAGGTGAGGGACTCCTGCAGATACCATATCATCAGGAAGTCCGTTCCGCACAACATAGGAAGCAGACCTTTAGTGTAGTGACACCTACTCTCTGGAATTCCCTCCCTTATAAGTGCCGTCTGTGTTATCTTTTCAATGCCTACTGAAGACCTTCCTCTTTCAACAAGCCTTTTAAGTAGAGACCTTATCCCAGTCTCCGTCTCTGTTGGAAATGTTTTTTAGGACATTTTAAAATATAATTTTGTTTTTAACATGTTTTAAATATTTTATTTAAATTTTCTTTTTACTGTTTTATCACTTACTTGCCGCCCTGGGTCCCTTTTGGAGGAAGGGTGGGATATAACTATAATAATAAAGAAATGAGTTTGGCCCATGGGCTGGAGGTTCCTGATTTGTATTATCTGCTTTGAAGCTTTTGTACTGAAAGGTTGGTTATACATGATGAAAGTAGATACATATATATCTCTGAGGTTGCGTCAAAGCTACAACTTGTAAGAACGACCCATTTGTGTTCTCCTTCCCTCTTGCTTTTTTCCCCCTTTTAGGTCATGTTAAACTTACAGATTTTGGACTGTGTAAAGAATCCATTCATGATGGGACAGTCACGCATACATTCTGTGGAACAATAGAATACATGTGAGCCCGCATGATGAAACAGAAAAGTATTTCTCTGGTCTGGGGGTAATGGCTAAATTTTACCTTTTAAAAACTTAGCTAAATATTTGGGGGTGGGGTTTTTTGGGGGCAGGGGCTAGCCTGTCCATAGTGCTTAGAGCAGCTTTTGAGAGTTAAATGTAGAGGAGCATCCATGACATGATAGGGCAGGGATGGGGAACTTGCAGCGTTCCAGAAGTTGCTGGTCTCTAACTCCCATCTTCCCCGGCCCTTGTTGCTGGGGCTGATGTGAGTTGGAGTTCAGACGCATCTGGAGGGCCACAGTTCACCACCCTGCCAGAGGCATGGTCGAAATTATGTATATTCGTAAGAAGCTGTTGAAAGAATGTATTTTATACGAGACTTTGTAAATAGGGTTTAAACTCGCCCTTATAAATAGTTACTAGCTTACCTGTCTGCATTTTGTTATGATAGTGATCTTACACCACTTTGATGGTCTGGTAACCTGCCGCCGATTTTAGGTCATTGATAGTTACGTGATAGGAATCTAGGAATCCTGAATTTACAGATTTGGAGACATTGGGTCTGTACATCCCATTGTAAGGTTGAACCTAGTTTATGAATGTTTATGCCCTTTGGATCAGAAGAGGGCTGTTATACATTTTATGATTCATCAAGCAAACCTCTGTGTAACTGAGAAACCTGCTTTTTGTGATACAAAGCACACACATCCTATGCTGGGTGAACAGGAATGTAGGTCAGTTTTTCCAGTTATGCAACAGTTTGCGGTTATGGATCAGAGGGTTGGTATTCAAGGCTAGTCCTACTCAGAGTAGACCCGTTGAAGTTAATAGACACAATTAAGTTAGGCTCATTCATTTCAATGCATCTACTCTGAGTGGGGCTTAGCTGAATACAGCCCAAACTGTGTAACAGCCATCTTTTGATCCACAGGGAATGAAGAGCGTAACAAGCTGCCTCTTGAGTCACAGGCCACAAAAAGTGTGGCACCTGTTTACCTGGTGCAATGTTATGATGATACGGTGACTCCAAATTCCTAAATTCAAAATTCCTAAATTCCTGTGGAGTAGCTGGTTTTCATTTATTTGAAGTCAATTGCCGGTTATCTTGACAACAGATCAGCTCTATGTTTCAAGAGGGCTGATATTAAACATGAAGCCATACGTACAGTGCTGTTGGCTAACAAGAGGTTTCTTGTCTGGTTGCCTGGAGGTGATTTTTACTTACCATAGGTGAATGGCTATTTACAAGCCTCTCTTAAAAGGTTTTTTTTGGGGGGGGGGGGACAGTACCAGTACACCAGTATATTTTAAGCGGTATATGTGGCATCTTTGTGTTATAGTTATTCTTCTTTGAGGGCAAAGAAAAATTGAGAGCATGCTGGCTGTGTGCAAAAACATTCCTGTTTTGCTTTCGCTTGTCATTCTAGGGCTCCCGAAATCTTGATGAGGAGTGGGCACAACCGTGCTGTGGACTGGTGGAGTTTGGGGGCATTAATGTATGACATGCTGACTGGAGCAGTAGGTGCACACTTCTAAACCGCATGCATTTTAAAAACCGTTTCCCGACGCTAGAGATGTGCTGTTTCGGTGCTCATATTTATCACTAGGGAGGTGTGACCAGCATCTGTACCCGGGGAGGTCCAGGTAGCTGAAACAGTGCCTATGAATGCTTTGAAACCCTTGCTCAGGAAAGCCCCCATACAGTTGAGTTTGCGGGTGACCTTTGTGGTAGTTCACAAAGATAACAGAAGGGACAAGAGGAGTAGTTCAATGATCAGGCCTCTGCTTTGCATGCAGAAGGTCCCAGGTTCAGTCTTTGACATCTCTGGGTAGGGCTGCAAATGTCCCCCGGCTGAAGCCCTGACAGCCACTGCTGCTGGTTAGATGGACCAGTGATCTGATGCGGTATAATCCGGTTCCGTTTGTTTGTTGATTCTGTTTCTATGCCGCCTTTTGGCCAAAGGCCCTCAAGGCGGCTGACAAAAAATAAACACAAATACAAAATACACATCAGAAAAGAATATAGGGCACAGAAATTCAAACAACAAAATATTAACATTGTTTTAAAAAAAATAAGGTTCTTTACAGGCCTGGAGACAATCTGTTCTTAAAATGTAGCGCTGCCACTCCAAGAATGTTAGTCCTCAAACATTGAGCAGCTGTTGTCAAGGATGTTCCTTTAGAGAATTCTCTTGTTAAGAAGGGAGGGGTTTGACTTAATATCTCTTGCCTGCAGGCTCATAAAAAAACCACAGCCATAGCTACTTTTATAATGGTGAATTTAGATCCGTAGTGATTTTGGCTTGCAGGCTGCTTTTTGCCCTCGTATGTAAGGGCAGAACTGACGTGGCACGGGAGGTGCACGGCAGCTTCTGCAGGAAATGGCAGTCCTGCAGAATCATCATCTCGGCCCATCCATTTTGTAAAAGGGAACACGCAATGTCATCGCTCCTAGTTCTCCCCTTGTTCCCCTTCATTGGCTGCCCCATTGAGTGGCAAGTTAATGACACAACCCAAAGCTACCATGTGAGCCTTGAGCCTGGAAGGGGGTTTAAACGTGTGTCTCCGGCAATAAAAAAAAGAGTTCACTTTCCATTGTTTTTGCAGCCCAGGATTTTAACTAGGTTCGCTGCCGTGCAGCTCGCAAAGCTGTGCATTTGGGCTGTCTTCAGAATAGCTTTGGATGGAAATTGCTTCCATAGGAGTGCTTGTTCTTTAAAGCAAAAAAAAGATGTTAAAGCCAGGTCTGTTTTTATATGGAAATTGTATGATGTGGTGTACCGTCCTTTATGGCTCTCCTCTCCCCATTCCCCCCCCCTCTCTCTAGCCCCCATTCACTGGGGAGAACAGGAAAAAAACAATTGACAAGATTCTCAAGTGTAAACTCAATTTGCCTCCCTACCTCACACAAGAAGCCAGAGATCTGCTTAAAAAGGTGGGAATCTTGATGCAAACGTGGATTCATGATTAGTTCATAAATCTGATTTATTAATTGTTCATTATGACTTTGCACACAAACATTGCTTTGTCCCTGAGAAATGCAGGGCAAGTAAAATAGCTATTGGTTTTGCTACTTTTTCCAAATGTTGCAAAACACCTTTGAACTTAACTATATAAGTTCTGGTTATTGCTTACAGAGCCCTAACTTGCGCTTCAGATCAACTGATTTGAAGGACTGCCTTCTCTTATGTAAATCGGCCTGTCCTTTAAGATCGGCTGTTGCGTCCCTGTTTCCTGTGTCATTGCCTTGTGAGACAAGGTTGGGGCCTTCTCTGTGGTGGCTCCAGCCTGCCGAAGTCTCTGCCCCTCCCTTTGGCTAGCACTCAAAGCAGCCCTGTTTAAAGTAACCTGTCCATTCCAATGCAGCTTCATGTATTGATTGCTGGGGGTGCTCTTTATGATTTTTGCTGCTGCTTTTAGTTTGAAAATATGTGTTTTAATGGCTGGATCGCGCTTGCTTTCGTGTTTGTAAGTTGCTTTGAGCAACTCCTATGGAGGGGGGAAGCAGGCTGTAATTTTAAAAAGAAATTATGATAGACGTAGAACAAAAAATAACATATAGCTATTTGGGTTTGGTGTTTTAATTTGAGAGATAGACCAGTATTTCCCAGATAAATGACTTTACATTGTATCCGAAGTAAATTCTACTTTAAACCCAATGAAATTAGTGGACCCAAGTTCGTCATCCCCTTTAATTTCAGTGGATGCAGTCCACTGCACTTAAGTTTCGTTAAGCCAGGCATGGGGGACCTTTGGCCCTCCAGATGTTGTTGAATGACAGCTCCCATCATCCCTGCTCATGGGCCGTCCTTTGTAGGGCTGATGGGAGCTGTAGTTCAGCAACATCTGGAGGGCCAACGATTCCCCTGTGTCAAACCCTTTAAAAGGAAGTTCTCTGGCATATTTTCTTAGGATGTTTGTAGAGGTACTTCAGTAAGGGAGTGTAAATCAATGGTGGCTAGTGCCCAGTGGGACCGATGGTGTGGAAGGCAGGGAGACCAACAGCAGGCGAAGCCAGAGTTGCTGCCAGGCAGAGCCAGCTACTTCTAAAGTAGGCAAGGCCACCCTCTGGGCTGGTTGTCGATAGGAAGGTAGGCAGCTGGCGGAAGGCCAATGGAGGTTAGTGGGGTGGTGCTCCATTTGCCTACAAGCAGATGGGTTTGCCCCAGAAGGTCCCATATTCTGTCCTGGGCACCTCTGTAGTTACAGTGGTCTGATTCAGTGTGCAACCCAATTTTTCAGGGGTCCTCAAATTGTCTTGAATATATTTTCCCTTCTCTAAGCTGCTAAAGAGAAATGCTGCCTCACGTCTGGGAGCTGGTGCTGGAGATGCTGGAGAAGTGCAGGTACGTTTTGCCAAATTGCTGAAATGGAATGCCAGGACAGGCTTCCTGTAAAGGGAAGTCATGCCATGATCTGGAGCAGCGGTTTCCAACCTCCCCACTCCCCCTAGAAGATTGAAGATTGCTGCTGGTCTTGATGCTAGAAACCACAAGAGGGGAGAGTGCTTTTCGCACTCGGGTCCTGCTTGTGGGCTTCCGTTGGGGCATTCTGGTTGGCCACTGTGAGAACAAGGTGCTGGACCAGATGGCCCCCCTCTTTGGCCTGATCCAGCAGGCTCTTCTTATGTTCTAAAATCAGTATGAATATTTAATATGGATATTCCATGGGCCACCTGACTGAAGCTTGCAAACCATTCGTGGTCCTTGAATCACAATTTGGGGGACCCCTGATCTGGAGCATGCTGCATATTAGGTGGTGTTTATATGTTGGGCACGTCTGTGTTTTTCCTTGGAAGGTGAACTGGTTTTGAACTAGTTTCCCCTTCTGGCTTCCTCCGAGGAAAGAGATGTGTGTGAGAGATGGTGGCTGCCTCTCAGAGCAATTCCGGTGTGCGGGGAACTGCAGGAAGCCTAACAGCTGTGCTTGTTTTAAAGAGTGTGTTGTAAAAACAGCAGTTAGAAATGGGGTCCCTTGAACGCTAGTCCTGTTACTTCATTGCTGCTTGCTTCCTAGTAAGCACGCCTTGGGCCACAGACCTTTAATAAATTGAGAAAAGAAATGAATGTGGCTTTTATATGTTTGCAGATGGTTGTCTTGCAGTTTGTTTTCATCGTCTTCTGCGTTCCAGTTCTGCTTCTGTTTAGCATCCTAGACAAGTCTTCTTCCCTTTGTCTTCTAGTACAGGGCAGGAAACCGCTTTGAAATTTTTGCCTACCCGGGTTGACCTAATTATATGTTCCTTAGGCTCATCCTTTCTTCAGACACATTAACTGGGAAGAGCTGCTGGCTCGGAAGGTGGAACCCCCATTCAAGCCATTACTGGTATGTCCCGTTTCAGATCATTACGTGCCCTGTACGTTCTAGCATCTACTTTGGGGATCCAGACGGGAGCAGGCGCTCTCTGCCCTATGATGTGCTTTTCGCCTAAATAATTATTCAGAGCCACACTCACATTTCCCCCCCCCCAAGTATTTCTATCCTGCTCTGAATATTCCAAGAGAGGGCAATAATGAAGCTTTAAAATATATATATAAAATATACAGTAAAAAGATATATATACACATATATACAAAAAATGCAGGGGGTTGTATTCAAGTAAGTCCTGCTAAGAGCAGACCCGTTGAAATGAATGAGCCAAAGTTAGTCATGTCTATTCACTTCAATGGGTCTACTTTGAGTAGGACTAGCATTGAATATCAACTCTTATCCATAAAAACAAGTACAATAAATAGCAAATTAACAGCTCCATCGTAATACAAAACAGTGAAACCATAGTGAGGACAACGGTGGAGCATCTTACCAGGAGGTCCATTCTGCACAACTTAGGAAGCGGACCTTTAGTGTAGTGGCATTGACCCTTTGGAATTTCCGCTCCTTAAATATTAGACAGCTGCCATATCTGTTATCTTTTCAGTGCCTACTCAAGACCTTCCTCTTTCAATGCCTTTTAAATAGAGACCATATCCCAGTCCATGTCTGTGTTGGAATTGCTTTTTAAGATGTTTTTAAAGCTTTTTTAAAAAGTTGTTTTTAAAGGGTCGCCATAAGTCATAATCGACTTGAAGGCACAGAACAACAACAACAAAGTGTTTTTAGTGCTTTTGTTTGCCACCCTGGGCTCCTGCTGGGAGAAAGGGCAGGATATAACTCAAATAAATAAATAAATTAGAATTTCCACTTTAACTAAATATCTGGCTAAAGAAAACAGCATCCAACTGACTGAAACAACCAAATGGCCTTAGCAATATCTCAACTTGGGCAGCCTACTCACTTTCCCTTTGTCTCTCACCCAGAGAGGGCCCCACTCTGTGCCAGCAGACTCTCATTCCTTGGCTTTTGAGCAACTTGACATCTTTCAGCCCACTATCTAACTCACTGAGGCTCTTACCCTGAGCGGCATGAATTGTTGCCTACAAGCACCCAAAGCAAACATCTCCCACCCCCTTTTCCATCATAGCAAAAAAGAAGCACACAAGAGAGACAGGATGGAACCCTTGTGTTTATAAAGACCCCAAAGTAGTGATCCCAGAGGAAAGATCCTCCCTTCGGTATTGCTCCCTTTGGGGACAGCCCACTGGGCTCTTTAAATAGTGTCACAAGAGTTTTCCTGCAGCTTTATTCCTTACATGCTGTCAAAGCTGTTCTGTTTGATAATCTGTTAACCTTCATCCATGTATGTATACATATATTTTTTGCAAAGCAATCCGAAGAGGACGTGAGCCAGTTTGATGCAAAATTTACTCGTCAGACTCCTGTCGACAGCCCTGATGACTCGACTCTCAGCGAAAGTGCCAACCGGGTCTTCCTGGTAAGTAAGTGTGTCATGAAATGCTGATTATTGAAAGCCAACAGAATCCTGGTCTTCAGGCTGCGACGAATGTCAAAAGACCTCTGTTGAATGGTGCAACTCCCCTGGGGGAAAAAATATCTGCCAATGCCAAGCGTCCTTTCTGAAACTTGAGCTCTCCCTGCATCTCACTGGGTAGATTTATCTCTCTGTTCTATGCAGTTTTCCAATCCCTGTTGCTCCTTGTGCCATATTTGCCTGGTCAGCAACTGGTTTTATGGGGCGATGTAGGTCAGGGATGAAGGACCTGCGGCCCTCTGGATGTTGTTGGATTCCAAGGTTCTCCCATCCCTGCTGTAGGCAAAAGAGGATGGGTCCTGATCAGTGGGTTCACAAACGTTAACAGCATGTCATGCCCTTATATGATCTTTGTATTTCCGGTACAGTAATCTGTCATCACTGGTAGAGCCATACACCTTCTATTCAGAACGTCACTGGTGACGCAGTGATGGCCACTGACTTGGATGGCTTTAAAAAAAATTGCATGGGGCATAAAGGCTATCAAAGGCTACTATCCATGGTGGATATGTTGTGCCTCTTCTGTCAAAGGCAGCATGATCACAAGTGGGGGAGAGTGCCGTTGTGCCCAGGCCTTGCTGCAAGCATCTCGTCAGCCAATGTGAGAACAGGATTCTGGATGAAATGGGCCTCTGGTCTCATCCAGCAGGGCTTTTCTTACGTCCCTTTAAGTTCAGTCCTTGGCATTTCCAGCCAATAATGGAGATTGGGCAGCAGTTGATGCTAGGCAGCATCTCGCTTGTCTGAGAGCTTCTGAGCATTTAGAATACTCATTATGTTGTGGGATGGACCGAACAGTGCAACCAAAGGCAGCTCTGGTGTTCCTGTGTGTATGTTAGTTCCTGTTGGTAATGGTTCGTGGTGTTGTCCGTTTGGGAAGGAGGGGAGGATTTTTTAGGATGTTTTTCCCCCTCTAAGTTTTGCTTCTGTTATAATGCCAAGCATTCATTCTGGTTCTTTTTGGGGTGGGGGGCTTGGCAATGATTATTTCCCATCATCCAGGGCTTTACGTATGTGGCTCCCTCTGTACTTGAAAGTGTAAAAGAGAAGTTTTCCTTTGAACCAAAAATCCGATCACCTCGCAGATTCATTGGCAGCCCACGGACACCAGTCAGGTATTTCTCTCTCGTTTCCTGCCCTCCTCCAAGGTTTGGTGAGTAACAACAATGAGGGCGTTATTTCTCGTAGATGCTGAGAGTCTGGGTCTTTCCTGTGGTGGTGGTGGTGTATAAATTGTTCACCTAAAGACTTCGAGCGGGCTTTAATGCAGCTATGACTTCAAATGTCTTGCTACGGAAGGGCTGTAGCTCCGTGAGAGAGCACTTGCTGGGCATGCAGAAGGGCCCAGGTTAAGTCCCCAGCATCTGCAGATGGGTGGGGTAGACCCCCATCTGATATCTGCCACTGCCTGTCAGTATAGAGCCAGGGCAGCCAGTGTGGTACCCTCCAGATGTTATTGATTACAATAGACCTTGTTGGCTGAAATGATATCTGGAGGGCGCTACTTTGGCTGCCCCTGCTATCGACAGCACCAATGGGAGGAGGGAAGTGAGTATTCTGAGGACAGCAGACTGTATAAATGCTAAGCGGGATCATTCCTGAAATTTGTTTTGCATATAGGCAAACGTAACAGTAAGCCAGGATTTCCCGCTAACTGAATAAGCCATGGAGGGTTTCAAAGGTACATGTTCACCCCTCCCTCTCTTTTGTGGCAGCGAGGAGGGAATTGGAAGGGTTTTTTCTCTCCAGTTTTAAACAAGCCACTGCTTCCTGCGATGCTCAAACTTATAATTGTGGTTTCTTTAAACCAGGGGCAAACCTGTGGCCCTCCGGATGTTGTCGGACCTCTGTTCCCATGGGCCCCAGCCAGCATGGCTGGTGATCAGGGCTGATGGGAGTTGAATTCGAGCAGCATCGGGAGGGCCAGAAGGTCTCCACGCCTGCTTTAAACTAAGGGTGTGAAAACGAGCCTGGATCTGAAACCATTCGTTAAAACACAATAGCAGTTCCTAGAGTTCTGATGTCACAAAAATTTGTAGTTTTTTAAAAATCAGGAACGCATGGGGGGGGGAGGTGAAGTGGACAAGGTCAACATTTGCCACAACTATTTTATATAATGGGAAATCACTGGTTTCCAGTGCGTCCGAACTGGGCCACCATTTTAGGCTCTCCCTTGCGAGAGAGGCTGTTAACTCTTATTTTATAAATGGAGAATTGGAGTTGAAAGTGACTTGCCTGAGGCCATGTGGACACTTTATGACTTACCAGGGGTTTGTCTCTGTGCATGCCACCAGCCTTCCCTAACCTGCAGCCCTGCAAATGTCGTTCAGCTCCAACTCCCCATGAGTCCCCGGGGCTGATGAGTACTGGTAGCCCAACATCATCTCCCGCAAGAGCTAGTGATGGCCACCAGCTTGGGTGGCTTTAAACCAATGATTAGACAAATTCCTGGAGGATCAGGCTATCAGTGGCTACTAGCCAGACTGGCCATGTTCTGCCTCTGAATCCCAGTTTCTGGGAATAACAAGTGGGGAAGGTGCTATTGCACTCGGGTCCTGCTGTCACAAGTTTCCCAGAAGTGGCATCTGGTTGACCACTGTGGGGACAGGATGCTGGACTAGATGGGCTTTTGCCCTGATCTGGTAGGGCTGTTATGTTAACTGGAGGGCACCAGGTTGGGGAAAGCTGAGGTGCACCCCATTGGATACTTTGACATTACTGCAGGCTTCAAAAGTCAGAAACAGGGACCCAAAACTAAACCTTTCAAATTTGATGCGTCAAAGGTTGGTGCCTCTGTGTGTGGGATTTGTTTTTAACAAAACTTTTTTCTTCTGTCTTAAAGCCCTGTCAAGTTCTCTACTGGGGACTTCTGGGGGCGAGGTACTTCCTCCAGCATGGCAAACGCCCGTACGCCTGTGGAATACCCGATGGAGACAGGCGGGATTGAACAAATGGACGTGACAGTCTGTGGGGAAGCCTCGGCTCCACTTCCAATCCGGCAACCAAACACCGGGCCGTACAAAAAACAAGCCTTCCCCATGATTTCCAAGCGGCCAGAGCACTTGCGCATGAATCTATGACGAAATCAATGGCAATCATTTCCAAAAACCTGCTTTTCTGGGTAGCAGCCACAGGACACAAGGATGAACCTCCTGCGAGGGGCGTCTCCCTCCCATCACGCCGTAATATGAGGGCTCTTTTGGCGTCTTTCTCAGTGACGGAATCAAAGTCGGTCATTGCACAGAATGGACTGAGAAAGAAGAGCGCAAAAACCATGGATCCTCCACCACCACACCCCCTTTGTTGTCTCTGCTTTGAATCAATGGTGCATTAAGAGAGGACTTGAGCAAAACGGTCTTTTGTAACTCTTAAAGCGCAGCAGCGAAACGCGCATGCGGTGCGCCATCCTTTCCACTCTTTATCAAGGATTTTTCAGGGTGATGGCTTGAAGTCAGGCAGTATTGAGGACTGTTGCTTCTGCGTCGTTCTCTCTGAAGAGTTAGCCCACGCCACTGGGCCAAATATGCAGAGCGCCCACCTCTGGTGCTTTACCCTCCCAAGGATTAGTCCACCTGCAAACTAGTTACAGATGGCTTCCTGCGCTTTTGTGAAATTGGAAGTCTGAGCCAGACTCCAACACTTGGTGTTCCATCTGCAGATAAACAATCTAAACAAACCTTTTTTAAAAAATAGTATAAATATATATTTTTCAAATAGATTTCCCCCCTTGTTTTGAGTTGGTTCATTATGGAAAGTATCCCAAACTTGGAATTATATGCAGAATTACTGGCTGGATGCAGCAGAAAAGTGGGGAGGGGCAGAAGAGAGCAGGCTTAAAAATGTGTTTGTCCTCCCTGGTGAAATAATGAAGTGGTTTTGTAAAACTAGTAATAAATATAAAATCGCAGTTAGTTATGTTATTGGAACAGGGTGGGTAAGGGAATTCCCCCTGCCATCTTATGTAAAATGGCTCTTAGCTACACGAAATGAATTGGATTAGGTGATTTTGTCTGTGCTTAAAACCCTTAGCGGGTGCAGAAGCCGTAACCTCCGATTCAGCATCTCTGGTGTTCACGTTGGTGTGGTATCCAACGGTATCCATACTTGGAGTAGACCCATTGAAATGAAAAGGACATGACTAACTTAGGTCCATTGGTTCTGGTGGTTCTGCTCTAAGCAGAATTGCGCCGGATGCATCCCCTAGAGTTCCATGTGAACAGCATCACTCTCTCTTCTAGTACAGAGAGCTGTATACATGCATTAGAGTCGTCCATCTCCCTTCTCCGGGATACCTTTTGGTTACTGCCATGAGATTATATGATTGTTCTGCCTTTTTTTTAAAATCATTCTAAGCAGGAACCTGCTGGCAAAAACTGCACCCCTTATTTTGTATAATTTTCTCAAGAGACACCGGGAACGTGTTCAGATTGTTTAAGCCATCAAAAAAAACAACACCCCGGTAACAATAAACGGTATTAGAGAGGGATGCAATCAGAGTAGTGATCAGATTGCTACAGGAGACTGTATCAATTTTTTTTAAAAAAAAAATGCAATTATGCTGGTCTTGCAGCTTAAGTGGTAACGCCATTTGGAGAGACGGTTTTCTCCCAACTTTGCTCTGTTTCTCATTTTCATGACGAATTACAAAAAAAAAAAAAAATGGTTTGTTTGTTTGTTTTCCTGTGCTGGGGCAATCCATCTGCTGATTGTATTGAAAACAAAGCAAAACACAAAACCAAGTATTAAGATGGCCTTCAACGAATAGTCTTCCAGAGAACTTTTGCAACTTAATTTTAGGAAACGTCCAAAAGGTTTACTATTTATGTTTTCTGCGATTGGTATTGAAGAAAAAAATCTGTACAAAAATGACTTTACAGGTACAAAGAATCAAATAAAGGTATCTTCACCTTAACGTAAATACTTCCTGCCTTAAAGAAAGCATTTCCATGGACATAGAGCTGGTGAAAGAAGTAATAACAGTCTGCAGAGCTTTACTCTACAGAGTGTGTGCGAGTGAAGTGGTGTGCATGGGTGTTTGTGTAACTGTGTGGCAGCATACAAGTCCTGGTACTTCTTCCTGCTTTTTCTGTGCAAATTCTGTCACTGTAGGAAACAATCTTTTTTTTTCTTTATTTTGATTCTCGAGCCATAGGATCCAAGCCATAACTCTTCCCCCCCCCCAAAAAAAAATGAATCCAGTCTGAGGCGCCACCTTTTACAATATGCAGCATTGAATGAAATCTAATTGATATTAAGCCCCAGGAGGTTAGATTCTGCTTTGGATTCCTAGGATCTATGGATCCCCCCTGCTGTCTTACACCATGCCATTCCAGAGGCCTCTTCCATCCTCAGTAGTGGTTTTTAAGGGTGTGGGGCATGTGAGGCTGTTCTGAGAACAGGAGGGGACTGTGAGCGGGGTGCTGCCTGCAGTTGTCTGGATTCAACCAGGATATTGCCTGTGCCAAGGATGGGCAACCTCTGTGGCCCTCTAAATGTAGCTGGGCTACGACTTCCATCAGCCCCAGGAGAGTCACTAATGGGAGTGGTGCCGAATGGCAGTTTTAAAAAACCCTCTTGGTTTCAGTGGGGGCCAAGTCGAACATTAAGAGGTGCGAGATCTGCTTCCCCCAGAGTGACTCACGTCCTGGTGATGTTCCTATGTTTGAATCATCTGGGTGTATGGGGGAGATGGGATTGCATCAGCGCTATCCGCTCCAGGGTCAGTCACAAGCCCTTGCGCTTGCTGCCAGTATTAATCCAACTTCTTGCAGGTATGCAGATACGAAGTGGAGCCGGGGGCAAGAGGTGCCAGTGCTGGAAAGTGGAGCCAGGCCTAAGGTTAGACAACTTCCGCTGTGTGGTGGATGCGCATCCGCAATGAAATGTGTAGTTGTGAGGAGTACCATGCTAAAATGCCATTTATGTAGTCCCCTCGTTTGGGGGGGGGGGAACGCACACTAATCGCACATTGGAGAGTGGCAGGGGGGAAGGCTTATATGTGATCCCTGCATCCCATGTAACAGCATGGTGGAGCTGAGGGCTGTTTGTCAAGACTGTCACTGCCTGGGTAGTCTCAACCAGATCGTGGTCATGGCTGACAGCTCCTGGGTTGTTGCTGGTGTGGGAGCGCTGACTTATTGTTTATCCTTTGGTTTCACAAGGAAAAGTCCTGTTAAGGCAGGGATTGGGGGCCCTCCTGATGTTTTTAGACTCCCATCAGTTCAAGCCAGCATGGCCAATCGGGGACAACGGGAGTTGGAGTCTAGCACCACCTGAAGGGCCACAGGTTCCCCCATTTCCTGTCTTAAGGCAACTTGAAAGTGCAGTGACTCTAGGCAACAGCCTTTGCCGAACGTTTTCCGCTTCTGTTAACACAGTTGAGGTTGCCGTTCCCTCACGTCAGTATTGGAGGCGGTATAGTTTTGGGTTGCGGATGATGGCTGGAACCTTGTCTGTGGAAGTAAGAAATGGGTTATGTTGCAGTCGTGTACGCAAATTACCTCCGAGTAAGTCCCATTGAACTCATTGGGACATTCTTCTGAGTAGACGTATAGGAGTGTGCCGTTAGGAACAGTTCCCCGGAGTCAGTAGGCAACATGGTTCCATCTTGGTGCTGTGGACTACAACTCCCATCACTGCTGACCATTGGCCATTCTGGTTAGGGCTGATGGGAGTTGTAGTCCACAACATGTGGAAGATACCACATTCAGTAACTGGATTATGCCCAAACCCCATTGAAACGGTCAGGAGTCATACAAGAGCTTAACTTTTCAATGAACCCCTTCCCTAAAATCAGACAAGATTGTCCGATTGGCTAATAGTGGCTAGCAGGAGATGGCAGAGCGTTTTGAATCTGCTTTTCCTGGTTTGATCATTTCACTAACTCCCTGAATTGTGCTCATTCTCTTTTTAACTGTGAAACATTTTGGAATCTTGACTTGGGGCAGCAAGCACACACTATGCAATATGGGTTACCCTGTATTTATTTGTATAAAAATAAATATCCAAACCTTGATCTCTTTTTCTCTGTCTCTGTATATAGCTGTTATAGTATCAATACTGTGTTTGTCACAAATGTTCAAAAAGGAGTGGAATTCTTAGTCCTGTATGACTTCAGAAAGAATACTGGCATGTGAAAAGCAGGGGCTGACGGAAAATTTAAGTGCTTTTTTAAAAAAAATAAAGTCTTAAAAGTTTTCATTAAGGTATAGGAATTAAGATTTATTTTGTACCAGATGTGCTTTTTTAATTATAATCTTGGGATTTTGCTATAATTTGATTTTTATAGATTTTTGTACCATTATATATATATATATATATATATATATATATATATATATATATATATATATATATATATATATATATATATATATATATATATATATATACACACACACACACACACACACACACACACACACACACACACACACACACACACACACACACACACACACACACACACACACACACACACACACACACACACACACACACACACACACACACACACACACACACACACACACACACACACACACACACACACACACACACACACACACACACACACACACACACACACACACACACACACACACACACACACATATATATACATATATATATATATATACATATATATATATATATATATATATATATATATATATATATATATATATATATATATATATATATATATATATATATATATATATATATATATATATATATATATATATATATATATATATATATATATATTTAAAAAACCCTGGGATTAATAGTTGTTGAGGCTAACCACATATTTAAGTGTTAAATTTTGATAACTTGAACCATGTTTTCTTTCCACTAGGTCTATGATACTGAAATGTAAACTGTGCTTATTGTATCCCTCTGTTCACTTTGAGGAGCAGGGAAATGAATAGGTCAGCTGGGCTCCAAGGTCCTTTCCATCCCGTCAGATGGATGTGGTTGGGGCTGGTGGGGAGGTGTGGTGTTGAAATAATCCCAACTATCTGCATTCCCTGTTGGACAATGGGATACATTTGAATTTTTGTAATCTCTGGGAATTTGGGGTGGGATCCTTCCCAGACTGTCTTGTGTGCCAGCTGAGTTTAGACAGCATTGGAGTGTTTAACTCTCATGAGAACTGCATTGTATTAACATAGTTGACAGAAGGCCATCTGTCTACAGTGTTACCTTGCTTGGTAGGCCAGCCCTGTGAGACCTTTTGCCCCTGACGGGTGCCTGTTTCATGCTCATGTCCTATCACCTCCCTAAGTAGCCCCGTCCCACAGGTGATTGAAGAATAGCACCCGTATAGTTGGGAGGGAGGGGAAAGGGTTAAGGGATCTTGGCCCTCTTTCCTTCTCATTCTGGATAGTCAGGGATGGGGAACCTGCAGCCCTCCAAACGTTGCTAGGCGACTGCTTTCGTCGTCCCTCTCTGTTGGCTGGGATTGATGGCAGTTGGGGATCGGCAACACTTGGGAGGGCCACAGGTTCCCCACGTCTGGGTATCAGAAGAGGAAAGGCATTCTAAACCTGAGAGAGAGAAATTGGCTGCCAAATTACCATGTTCTTGATGGGAACAGGATGTTAATTGACCCACCGGACCCTGTTAAGCTGCAAGCCTCCACTCGGTAATGCCTTCTGAGCCCTATTAAGAATCAAAGCTGGCCAAGCAGCAGTCCTGGCATGATCGTTGGTCTTCTCAAAGACAGCATAGTACATGTTCCATTTAGTGTGCATCTTGGTCTGGGGTGAGCACCTCTTCTTAAGCTTTTGGGAGGGCTGCAGGAGGAGACCTAGGTTTCATCACCTCGTGTCTTGGGCAGTGCACGTATCTTCAGAAATCAACATGTTTGCACCATAGTGTTCAATCCTTCGAGGAAGGAGAGGCAGGTAAGGGATAGAGCTGCATAGGGGTTGAGAGGGTGTGGTGATTTCCCCCCCGTCTGTATTACTTTAAAGAAGTGTTGTTTTTTGCTAGACATTAGTTTGCTTTGTAAGTGTCTTGTCAAGAATCAGATTCTACAGCTGCCTTACTAGGAATGGTATGAGGGTAAAAAACACCCTTCCTGCATTTCATTCTGTATTTGCTGTAATAAGATACACTTGATTTCAAAACAAATGGATGTAAATAGCAATTAAATGCAACTTTGAATGAATGTATGAATAGTGATTTTATTTATTTATTCATTGCTCATCACCCTCTTTGACAATCGCAACGTGCAATCCTGGTAGGTACACCAATGAGCTACAAAGTTTGTGGATCAAGGGTAGGTGGGCTCTTCAAAGCAAAAGTAGATTTCCATTTGGAGTTTTAAAAAATGCACTTGTTTTATATAGAGCAAGCCCAACTAGAGTTAAATAACAGCTCAGTGGGGCGTAAGTTAGTCACAACTATTCAAAATGAGTCAGGAAGACTTCAATCTGGTTCCAAGTTAAAGGACATATTTTTTCAGAAAGTGTGCATTAAGCTGCTGGCAGCCAATTGTGAGACTTCATACCTTAATTTAATTCAGGGCAGGAATGGAGAGCCTGTAGCCTTCTGGAGGCTGTTGGACTCCAGTGCCTATCAGCCCCCACAATCGAGGGATGATGTGAGTTGGGAGTCCCAACAATATCTAGAGGCATAAGCATGTATACCACAGACATGAAATGAGTTGTTTCTTAGCAAGCTTACTGGTTATTTAGGCAATTTCATTGATATGTTGGAAAATGTATAAATACAGAAAAGGTAGTAAGAGAAGTTCCAGACCAATAGATTAAAACTGCATTTATTCTCACCAGTCTTTAGGATACGCTACAGATTAAGTATTATTAAAATAGACCTTTTCCCTTTTGAATAAAATCTAGCTGCTTATGACAAAATATAATATTAAGATCTTGCTTTTAAAAAAGTCAGGATTATAAAAGTAGAAAAAACATCCCTCTGTGCATAATTGCAGTCCAGACCTATGGAACTTTGGAGCAAAAAAGTCATTCCATATTTCTCACATGTCTTTACCTCTACTTAATGAAGTAACAGCAGAAGGGAGAAGGAACTAGCAACTTCTAGTTTAAAGAGCCAAGCGCTCTGAGGTGGTGGCAGCAGCTGATAAAGAATCTATATTTATGCAAGCTGGATTTTTAGCATATCAGACGCAACACTCATCTTGTTGCTGCTTTAGTAACAGAGCCAGTATAGAACTCTGAAACACTCAAATTTGAAGCGGTTGCTCCTGGACGTGCGGGACTGTCCAACGGCTCAAGCTTTTCCTCTTGCACACTGATGATGATGAATTACAACTCCCATCAGCCCAGCCAGCTTAGCCAATGCCCAGGGATGATAGGAGTTGTAGTTCTACACCAGCAAGGGAACAAAGTTTGGCAAAGACTGCTCTAGTGTATTTTACATGGAACAGCCTCTGAAGGTGAACTCAGTATGGAAAGCATGCTATGAAAGGTGCCTTTCAGTCAGTCGCTACGTGTCTGAATGGCCTCAAGTGCTGTAGCAGCTGAGAGGTGAAGAATCTAGACATAACACTTAAAAGCACATTTTCCGTTCCTCTCCCCCCCCCAATCCTCCCAACAAAGCAATCCCCCTCCCTTCAATTGTAAAGCCTGGCACTCAAACGAGTTTACACTGTTAAAGCTTGTGTCCGACAGTGCTTTAATAGACCTGGAGTTGTGCAGAGGTTGCCCCATCTTTCCATTTGTTGATGTGGTTGGAGATAATCGTTCTGCATAGGGGGCATGTTTTCTCTCTGTTGAACCACAGAGCTATGCATTCTTCACAGAATATGTGCTGAAACGAGAAGGGCTGCTTTGAGTACAAGAATAGCATGCAGAGGAGTTGAAGGGTTGTTTGAGAACATACTTTAAATCCCCTAATTGGTGTAGGGTAGGGGGGTGAGGAACCATTTCTCAGCCTAAGGGCCACATTTCCTTGTGGGCAATCTTTGAAGGGGAAGGCATATGGCCAGAGGAGAGATGTAAATTTCCAGAAATTTTGAAGCCATGGGAAAAAAACCAGAAATTTTCAGAAAAATTGAAAAAATGCAATATTAGCACTTTTTACAGATTGAAAGTCACTTTGTTACGTCAGGAACATAAAGTGTAATTATGCACGAGTTGGTTTGACATAAAACTATCACATTTGGTATATTAAAAGTACATTTTATTCAAACAGATATCACAAATTGAATTTGAAATGGAAATGGACTGCTTTCAAGTCCATTCCGACTTATTGCGACCCTATGAATAGGGTTTTCATGGTAAGCAGTATTCAGAGGGGGTTTACCATTGCCTTCCTCTGAGGCGGAGAGGCAGTGACTGGCCCAAGGTCACCCAGTGAGCTTCGTGGCTGTGTGGGGATTCGAACCCTGGTCTCCCAGGTCGCAGTCCCAACAGTTACTTTTAAAAATTATTACTTTTTTTGTAGCAAATGGAGCTACAAGCTCCTGAACTGTAAGGAACCTCTTTTGTTTTGCCAGTTTATGAGCAGGCAAGAAAAAAAAAAAACACATAAGAAACCATCAACATTAATAACAAAGAAAATCATTTATGTCTCCGCTAGTCCTCCACAGTGTCAAGCAGACATAAAGCACCTTTTCCCATAAAAAGAACTGAGGGAAAAGGGGGGGGGCAAGATTCAATGAAACATTTTATTCATGCTAAAACAAAATTTTCCATAATCCATTTTTTCTACATTTTTTCCCAATCTTTCAGAAAAACAAAAAAAGCTTCGGGAAAAAACGTTTTTTTCCCTTGAATGTTTCCGGTGTTTTCCCAGGCCTTCACATCTCTAGTCCAGAGGCAACCAATGGGAGGTTTACCTTTACACTGTAGGCTAGTTTCCACTCACACTCGCACACCCCTATCCTCCATATTCTAAACAAGCAAAAGGCATGATCAGTGTTCAAGAACACAGTCCAACCAGTCAAGAACACTCAAGGAGAGTGCAAAGCACGGCTAGTGGGGGACATGACTTGGAGAGAGTCCCAATAGCCAGATAGAGAGGACTGGAGGATCACATTTCACCTCCGCCCAGGCCTGAGGTTCCCCATTGCTGGTGTGGGGCAATGGTTTCTAGCCTTCCTACAAGAAGCCCCTACCATTGATTCTTCAGCCCATGTGCACTTGGGAGTTGCAAAGGATTCTGTGGGAAAACCAACTGGAGCCTCCTGGCTTTGTGACAGGCCCACACTTTCAGCCTAAAATGTGCCTGCCAGTCTCCTGGGACCATGGGTTGTAAACAAAGAGCAGTAATGGAGGATGTCAAGGTCGCCATCAAAGAATCGTGTCTGCCATTACTGAGCTTTTCAATGAGGAACTCGGGGTCAGCTGCTAAAGAACCAGCAAGCTCCTTTGGACAACAATGGGGTGTGGGGATACCCCTGGCAAGTTACCTGGCAGATGAGAAGAAGGGGCTTCTGGAATTCAGCTTGGCAGATGGAGCAAATGTCGCCGGCTTCTGCACACTGCCTCTTGCTGGCTGCGACCCCATAGTTCTGCAAAGTGACAGAAGGGAGAGAAGGTGGTTGTGGCAGAGTTTCCCCCATTTGGACAGGAAGATAATCGCTGGATAAATACAGTTTCAGTGGTCCCTGCAGCAGTGCTGTTATCCGTAGACTGGAGACGTAATGGCTTGCCTAAGGCAAGCTGGTGTATTTCTGACAGGTGAGAGATTTGACCTGTAGAGTTCCTGGGTCATTGCTTGCTATGTCAGCTATCCAGCTCTTGTTGGACTGCAACTCCTATCCTTCCTGACCCACTGGTTATGCTGTCTCGGGCTGACGGGAGTTGTAGTCCAGCAACAGCTGGAAGGCTACAGGCTGGTTCAAAGAAATCACAGTTCCAAGTTCGAATGTTACAAGGAACTGTGGTTTGTTTAAACTTGAAAGAAAAGGTTGAGGAAGGCTGTACTACGTTAACTCAGTTTGGTAATTGGGGTACGCGTGGAATGGCCATGCCTGGTCTTCACCACTGTGTGTTAAAGACGCAATTCATTTTATTTATAAAAAACGGAATCTCAGGACACCAGCCCTTCCATTAGTACAAGGTAATATGCTTGTATTCCAAAGCTAAGGAATACACCCTGTGTGGGGGTTCATGATATCAGAAGACCAGTGTACAAACTTGACAGAGTTTGCTAAGGAGCACCGCAAATTCCTGAAGAATAAGAGGCAGGCAATTGCTCTCATGTCCTGCTTGTGGGCTTCCCATAGGAGCATCTGATTTGGCCATTGTGGAGGAGATGACATGCTGGCCTAGAAGGCCTTTGGCCTGAACCAGCTGCAAGGTGGTTCTTATGTTCTTACCAGACAATAACAGTCCAAAACTCCCATAAAACAGAACAGCTTATATTCAAAGAGAGACTGACTTAATTTCAGCAACAGACTCTTCTCAACAAACAAGATTATTTGCTGAAGCTGCAAATTCCTGTTAAAACTGACATCTTCAGGGGGAAAACAACTAGTTTTACAGTTCATTCTCTATTTTTTTGTTCTTAAAGGATGCAAATACTCACTGGTTTTGTATAAAATATCCGCAAGACCTGTCTGAAGTTTTTCAGATGTCCAAAAAAGCTCAAAAGCTGAAAAGGGAAGATGAGAGGAATGAACCAAGCTTAATTTCTTCCCTGTCAGCTGTACAGTTTTGAAGACTGGCATTTAATGGTAAAGTCACTTTTTAAAGCCACCTAAAAGTGTCATGTAACAACAATTAAAAATCATTGCTTTTGGCCCATATGCTTAGAACAGATAGGAGAAACCTAAAGTCTAAATGGGATGCTCACTTAGCAGGCAAAAAGTCAACAGTAGAGGCAGAGATGATTAAATCCAAGATACTATGGCTGAGATCCCAACCGTGTCTACTCAGAAGTAAGTCCTATTGAATTAAATGTAACTTACTCCCAGGGGAGTGGGGTTAGCACTGCAAACTAAACACATTCTATTGCAGATTATTTCAAAATATTTTTACCTTGCTTTTCTATCAAGGATAGTCAGGGCAGCTTACAAAATGACAGTAGAGCAATATATTCAAGGCAGACATACCGACCTACCCACCATATATCTAGGGATGATGTGACAGAAAGCAGGGTCTTCGAAACTGGATGGGTTCTTAAGGTATGCCAGTCCCAGAACTGCCACCTCTTTCAGTGATTTACTATTGGCAGCTCAGCCAAGTGGGTCCTACCACAAAGTGGTGTTGTATATCCTCACCTAAAAGAGTGCTCCTGTTCAAGGTGC
Source organism: Rhineura floridana (assembly GCF_030035675.1). NCBI lineage: Eukaryota > Metazoa > Chordata > Lepidosauria > Squamata > Rhineuridae > Rhineura > Rhineura floridana. Next base: position 16,041,460 of record NC_084500.1, on the reverse strand, counting down.
CAGCCACCCATGCCTTACTCCACTCCACCCCCTTTTAATTGCATTTTTCATGTATTTTTTCCAAGTGACACTTGACATTCAATGGCTACTTGACCATGCTGAGTCCTCACTGGGGGGTGCGCGTGTGCGCTCCCTCCTGCTTCTCACTGGCCCCATTTGGGCTCTGTTTCTGTCAACACTCACCACCCGAGCTCGCTATTAGATGGAGCAATGTCAGGTTCCTAATGCAGACCAAATTGATTGTCAAGGAAGCTAATAAAGAGTCTTGCCAATCCCAACAGTGGCTTTAGCTACTGAAGGTTAAAGCAAAGAACAGTTTTGGCACCTTGTTAGCCAAGGACAGGGTAGGGAGGCCTACAAAGATGAAGCGTACACACACACACAGGGCAACTCGGTGCTGTGATGTTTACATCTCCGCTGCTTCTGTTATTACGCTGCTTTTCGGACAATAGGTTCAGACGGAAATCAGTTTTTACCTTTAGGATAAGATAGAGCAGGGCCATCAAGACGCCAAGACTCCATCCTAGGGCACTGTCCAGCTCCCTCAAGCCAACAAAGTATCGGAACCAAATTGGCACAGGGACAAGTTTACGGTAGCACTGGCAGAGCTCTTCCAACAGCATATACCAGTAACCCTGCAGAAGAGAAAAAGCACATGGTATAATCATCATAACTATTTTTTTCTCCGTGCTGCACCACAAGGTCCCATAAACTGTTCGCTATTTAGAAAAACAAAGACAATGTTCCACGCTCCTTCACAAAACATAACTTTACACTCCGTTGTTAACTATGCAAACATAAAAATATTCCACCCCCCAAAAAATGCTACAAATATTAAGTGTTTTCAACCATGGACATGGGCAGCTATTCTGAGTTCACTTTTCACGCATCAGTCCCTCTAGCACAATACATAATATTGCACCAGAAATCTCCGCTTGGCAAAGCTTTCTACAAGTTCTTACCAAATCTAGTAATTTAGAACTCTGCTGATCTGGCAGGATTTTCATTATTCACTTCTAACAAGATAATATTTAATTATTTTTGTCCAATTGCCCACGTCTGAAAGGAAAGCAGATTTTACTCAGTCATTAAGCTCCTCTCAAATTGTTAGCCAGATGAAATACGTGTTGTTCTTGAATTGTACTTTAAAGTGTTATGAGAAGTCAGGATTAACGTTGAGGCATCATTACTTTGTCAAGTACCTCCCAAGGCTAATTACTATATTCATTTCACAATCTGCTTATTTATTTTTAAAGGGTAAAGCTCAACTTCTTGCCAGCAACAATTTGAGACCACTTTAGCCAATGCAAACTGCTGTTCATTATTAAGATGGACATTAGCCCCTCTCACTTCAGTGTTCTTATTCTCTTGCTATGAAAACTAGGGCCAAGATGCAGCTTCTTAATCCTACCTTCCTTTGTGGCTGTTCATAACCACTGTTTTCCCTACCTCTGCTGCTGGCTCAGTTTCACTTCTTGAGTGATCCCAGACATGATGTCACATAGCCAATCAGCTTGGTTATGTGCTGATGGCACTAAGGACAAAGAGATCCTAAGTGCCACAGCTTCTTAAACTGGTTGCATAGATGATTGTAGGCAAACAGGAATCACTAAGAGTCAAACACGTTTGCAGCAACTGTTTAAAAGTTGTAAGGGAAGGGTAGGCAATATTTTTTGACACTTTCAAGTCAGCCATGTTGTTCTGATGAGAAGGAAACCTTTTCTAGGAATTAGCAGATTTAAAAACTCCTCTCTGCCACTACACAAAATACAGTATGTTGTGGCCCCCACCCTCTGGAATTCTCTCCCTTTTGATCTCCGACATGCCTCCTTCCTGACTGGTTTTCGCCGAGCCTTAAAGACCTGGCTATTCAGGCAGGCCTATGGGATTCTCAGGAGGGATTAGTTTTATGATGTATAAATTGATGGTTTAGAATAATTGATGATTTTGTTTTTGATTGTACAGTGTATTTTAATGTATTCCTGTAAGTCGCCTAGAGTGTCCGTTAAGTCGGACAGATAGGCGACTAACAAATAAAATTTTATTATTATTAGTAGTAGTAGTATCTCACTCAACCTGCACTTAAGTGTATTGCAGTGAAACAAGGCATTTCTAATTCATATTTAAACTTTTTTTAAAAAAAACCAAGTGTAAGTTTCTTACCTTGGACTTAAAAGACATAATAAAAGAAGGCAAGAGGAGAATGATGCATTTGAAGCTCATGAAGAGGAACTTCAGAATGAAGTCAGTAATCCCCACAATCCAAATCACTTCCCAGAAGTTCATAAAATCCACAGTTGGACTTAAAAGGATCAAGCTGTTTTAAAAAAAAAAAAGCACCAGGAGCTTAAGACATTTTTGCCATGTTATGTATTAGCACACTTGAAGTGAAAACATAAAAGTACTGTCAGCAACAGGCTCGATTAGCTCACCGGCAGGGAGGAAGCCTCTTTCAAGTAATGCAGGCAGAGCTGAGGAATGCCCACAGCTGAAGACTTTAAAAGGCAGCTGACTGCATTTCAGGGGAGGCTCCCAAGCAGAGAGACAGAGAACAGGTGGAGTGTGGAGGTGCTGCAAGAGAAAGAGGCCTGAAGGCAGGGATGGAGGGCAAAAGCTGGTGGGAAGCTCTAACCCCAGAGGGGATGGAACAGAAGAAGCAGAAGTTGGTAAGGAAGGTTTGGAGGCCAAGAAATCTCCAGTGGGGAGCTCCAGGGAGTGGAGAAAGGGGTTGCACAATGCAGGGAACCTTGGCTAAGGAAAGGCCAAGGGTGGGTAAAGGGGAGAATTCACTGGGCGCTTTAAAGTATACATCAGTGATGATCTGAGCAGCCAGGCTTGTGAGAGTAAGGTGCTCACCAGGTGGTCTCTGGGACTGACCAAGGAGGCAGGTCCTGACAAATACAATTTCATTTCTGAACCTTGAGGCCCTTCTACTACCTCCCTGGCACATTGTTTACAAGAATACTGTCAGGTAAAGGAAGAGCTGCTGTTAAGTGCTAGGAAGGGCCGTAGTAACTCTGCAGCAGAGCACCCACCTTACGTGAGGGAGGGCCCAAGTTCAATCCCCAGAATTTCCGGGTAGGGCTGGGAATGTCCTGTTTGCAATTCTGGAGAGCTGCCAGTCAGTGTAGGCAACACTGAGCTAGAAGGACCAGTATAAGGCAGGTTCTTGCCTTCAGAAGGAGGAATTACGTGGCAGAAAAAGCATGGGGTGGGTACTTCTCCACCTCACGTTACTGGCTATTGGGGGAAGGGAAACACGCAACGTAACAGCAGGAGATGGGCAACGTTGAAGCCAGAGAATCCTCCGATAAGCTGAACTAGACATTACAGGTTGGCAAATTCAACACAGGGTTGTGATTTTCAGTGGCAGCTGCTCTGCCCTAAAGCACTCAAAAGTGAAGTCTGCTGATTTATGGGTCCCAAGGAATGGGGTAAGTGGCAAAAATAACCCCAAACATAGTTCTTTCAGTTAGAGTAGACTCATTTGAAATATGTCTGGGGAAGCTGCCACACTTCAATGCCCCCCCCAAAAAATATGATTATTGCCTTTGGACTCTTAACAGCCTTAATGAGGTCTTGCATCTAGCCTAGCAGGTTCTCAAGAAATTGCCTTTTGCAGGACTTCCTAGGGAAGTTCAGAGTAGCAAGCAAAAAAACAAGCAAGGTATCTATTCTTCACATGAATTGTTTATCATTATTATTAGATATATTGCCCGCCCTTCACCAGAGGGTTCCAGGGCAGGTATTAAATATGGCTTGTCAAGATTGGGCTAATTTTAAAAAAAGTTTAACCCAAGGAGGTTATCCAGTATAAAAGAGGTCTCCTGGAACTGACTGTCTAGCATCCTGTTTTCAACAGGGATAGACAGATGTTTTAAGGAAGCCCACAAACAAGGAATAAAAGGAAGAGACATCCTCAATTTGGTTCATCGTAGCTGGTAAAACTATTTAAAACTGGCATTTTAAGTAAGCTTTTATGACTTTAACCAGTTTTACCTCTTCTGTATCTTTTTTGTAACCTTATTAAACACAACTTAGAAACGATGGTGTTAAGCAGGATATAAACTGTTGAACGAAACAATAAAATAAATAAAAATTAATAAACCAATCGTCCCCCATGAATTTGTCCAAGCCTCTTTTAAAAAGGTTCCACCACCACCGCATCTTTTGGGGATGAGTGTGTTGCACATCGAGAAATACTTTCTTCATCCTGAACTTCCACTGTGTGATCTCAAGGCCTAGGACTGAGGGAAAGAAGAAATCTTCTAACCTGCCCTGAATTACCTGAAATGGAGTGACTGTGAGTAGAAGGTATAGTAGAGGAGGACTGAGGATCCCGTTAGGAATGCCAGTAACCAAGCACACTGAAGTCTGGAACACCTTTCCTGCAAGATTAAAAGTTTTAAAACGGTTAATTCAGTAGTGTAATGTGGCTACGTTTTCTAGTTACATAGACAAGACGCTAGACTGCTGTGCTTTTGCCATTAATCTCCCAAAACAAACCATTTGAAATAGGCTGCTGAGCTCAAACAGGGGACTTTTAAGTGGGTTTTCACAGAGATACAGGTCAATGACGGAGAATCCGTGGCCTTCCAGAGGTTGTGGGACTCCAGCTGCAACCAGACCCCAGACAGCAGGGCCATTGGTCAGGGATGATGACAGCGGGAGTTCCAACAAACGGCACAGGGAATCCACGCTTTTCGCCTCACCATTAGTCTGCAACTTTTATTATCTAAGGCTGCAATCCTAATCCCACTTACCTGGGAGTAAGCCCCACTGAATTCAGTGGGAGTTACTTCTGCGCAGACATGATTGCAGCCTAAGTTAGGAAAGGCTGCAAGAAAATAGAGAGATTCCACGCTCGACTGTTTTTTTCGGGGGGGGGGGATTGATTTCATATGCAATATGTAAATGCACATATTTGTATGTAATGCTATGCTTCAGCCTATGTGCTCTATTCATAAAAAGCCCTTCCTGCTGATTAGCTTCAACTTTACTATAGAGCTGACAGCCCACCCTGAACCACTCTCTGAATAAGAGAGTGACTCCCAAGAACCAAAGCAGACCAAAAAATAAAAAAATGTTCAAGAACAGGTGTAGAACAGGACAAATATAGAAACCAAAGGGGGGGGGCAGCTACAAGCAACATTGGTTGTTATGATCCAGATTAGAGAAATTTATCCCTTTAAAAACCAGGTGTGGGGAACCTTTGCCCCCTCCAGATGTTTACTGAACTACAACCCATCATCCCCAGTCACTGGCCATGCTTGCTGGGGCAGATGGGAGCAATAGTTGAACAACATCTGGAGGGCCAAAGGTTCCCCATACCTGTCTTAAAAACAGTTTGTCTTCAGTGCTAAGTGAGTGGTATGGGAAAGTGCCCCATGAAATCTAAATAAATATATAAAATACTGAAGGAAATCTCTTGATAAAGAGGCTGATTTCTCAAACCATGTTGGGATCCTAACTACTGTGTCTGTGGCTCCCAAGAACCACCTTGATTTAAAATACCAGTGAAGTTTACGACGTTCTCTCGCGGATCACTGAATCCTTCAGGAAAACCACCTTTGCCAAACAATGGCTCGTAATCAGTGCTAGTCCTACTCAGAGCAGACCCACTGAAGTTAATGGGAGTGACTAACTTAGGTCATTACTTTCAGTGGGCCTACTCTGAGTAGGACTTAGTTGGATACAACCCAGTTGTTTTGCTTCAGTCATCAGGATTCTTACTTCCAAGCCCTTCCAAGCCCCCATCCCTTCTGTCATGGAAAGATTATTTCTTTTATTGCGGCGTCATGGGCTATTTGTGCACATTAAGTACATGTTGCCTGTTGAACAAGCTGCGAGAGGTATGGCTTATAACCCAATCAAAGCAATGCTAATAAAATATAATGGGAGAAAAAATAATGTCACGTAAGATATAAATAGCAGGAGAGCAAGAGAGAAAATCCTATATACTAATAGCAGACCCGTTCTCTGGCTGCGTGGATTGCTATGCAGCCAAAACTGGGAAATCCAGGCACAACATGGGAAGCATCGGGAAACTTTAGGGGAATCCTATAATTTACACAAGCACTGAACAAAACAAAACCCAAGAGGGCTGTCACCCCAAAAAACAGCTTAGAGAGAACTGAGCATGCTCAGTGGATATGGAATGCTGGGCTGATTGCAGGGAATAGGGAAAAAGCAGGAGGGGGAATGGAATGGAGTGTCTTAGAAAAGGGCATGGCTGGCTGGCTAGCATCCTGAACAGGAGCATTTCACACTACAAGGTTTTGTTGCAGACCTTGCTGGTCAACGACTTAATTCACCAAAAGTGGTAGTTTAAGAAAACTGGCTCTGCTAATTGGCAAAACATTGTTGAGCCAGACTGAAGATAATTGTATATAATGGCAGCAGTAGTGTAATACCTTTACTGAAATCAGCACAGCCACAAAGTGGCAAGCTAGTTTGAGAGTTTCATAGAACTCTTCCTCAGGCTGGACTTAAAAAACAACGGGGGAGGGGAGGAAAAAGCACAATGGAGGCCTGTCTGCAACTTCAAATGGTGACTCAGTTTGATCTTTAGAATGCAAAAAAGATTCAGGCTTCATCAAACCATACTGGGACAAATATATGTAATGGGTTGATAACAACTAAGTTCTAGTCTTTTAGCAGTTCTTGTACCATTTTTAAAAAAAGTTTTTTTGTAAAGAAATCCTATCCCACTTGTCTCCTATTATAACAAAATTAACATTACATTTCTGTCAAGAACGCATCAATCTCCTGGGTGAAATTAAGCTTTAAAAATACTTACAACCTCGTTGGAGAGGTCAATACTTACTCTTAGGAAAACCTGATTTACAATGCTTTTGTTTGCATACATATAAGTTGTTAGCAGCCCAACTCCCAGAGAAATGCCTATTAGGAAAAAAGGGTCAATTACAAAAGAAAAAAAGAAAAAGAACAAAAAAATGCACTGAACTGATTTTTTTTTAAAAGCAGCAAAATTAAAAGGCATTGCATGCAATAATACTAATAAGGTATCTTGCAACTATTTTAGACAATGAAACAAAATTGATAAGCCGCTATATGCTCAGGGGCACTATTGTACTGCACAACCATGACTGCACCTTATACAAAAATCTCCATGAATAAATTTAAGTAGTAAAGAGCATGTTTCTAGTTCTCATTGCTGAAGGGAGAGGTTTAACCACATCACAGTAGTTATTTGTTACAGGCCCAAGATTTGAGAGGCTTCCACTAACTGGAAGTACATGATTGTAGTAGAGTTCTCTCGCTCTTTATTGTCTTGTCTCTCCCATTTCCTGCACATCGATATTCCACGCCCCCCACACTATTATGCAATTAAGGATTTAGCGCCGGCTGGCAAGTTCTCAAAACATTTACCACGCTGGAGGGAGTTTGCATCTAATAAATCCAACTGGAACAATTAGATCAAACAAACAACACTTACACCATTGTTTATATGTGCGTCAATGCAGCAGCATTAGGGCTGCAGTTTCAAAGCTTGACCTCAAGATCATTTTATACACAACTGTATCAGGCCCATAAACAGCCACTCATGCAGTTACCTGCAGGGAATAAGAATTGCCTCTAAATGACCAGAGCAGGAGGATTATGCCAATTGGAAGAAAGAGTTGGTTCTTTTATTTGTGTATATAAGGGTAATTTTTTTTACTAAGGAGAACGTAAAAGCCTGCTGGATCAGGCCCGTGGCCCATCTAGTCCATTCTTACTGTGGCCAACAAGATGCTCCAATGGGAAGCCCGCAAGCAGGCCTGCGCATGACAGCACTCTCCCCTCCTGCCGTTTCCAGCAGCTGGGATTCAGAAGCATGCCACCTCCAACTATGGTGGCATTGCCATCATGGCTAGTAGTCACTGATAGCCTTATCCTCTATGAATTTGTCTAATTCTCTTTTAAAGCCATCCAAGATGGTGGCCATCTGTCTCCTGTGGGAGCAAATTCCATAGTTTAACTATGCGCTGTGACTTCTTTTCTCTGTCTTAAATCTTCCAACATTCAGCTTCATTGGATGTCCGTGAGTTCTAGAGTTATGCAAGAGAAAAGCTTTTCTCTATCCATTTTCTCCAGGCCATGCATAATTTTATACACTTCTGTGATGACACCTCTACCGTGAAACTCCCACTGTGTTCAGCGGAGGTTAATGTGTAGCAGATATTCTGGCTAATCGTTTTGATGGGCTAGTATCTTTTGAGGTAAGACTAGTTTGCACTTTTTAAATGGTTTTTGTTGCTTAAGAGTCTTTAGCCATGTTGGAGTCTTTCCCCAGTGCTGGAAAAAAGAAGGGGTGCATTTATTCTGCTTGAAGGAAGCATGCAGATTTGATTTCAAAATTCCGGTTTTGCAGTCAGCCAAGAGTCCCTGGGTATATGACAACAAAAGAATAAACTGGGGGGGAAAGCATCAGTGGCAGAATTTAAGCAGAGAAGGGAAAGCACCAAGGAGAAAAGGGGGGACGGACGGAACCCTGGGAAGATGCTGGGAACAGCACAAAGAGACCTATAATTATGTACATCTGGACCTAAAAGTACAAGAGCTTATGGGATCCTCAGTTTTTGACAAACATCGGTAGGTAAGTTAAACATTAATGGTCTGTCTCTAAGCTCTACTTAGAATAGATCCATTAAAATTAATGGGCTGAGTGAAATCCCTGTCCTTGGCTGAAAATGAGGAAGCCTGCACATGGTCTTTAAAGCATACACATGCATATTATCTCTCACTATTGGAATTCCCTCCCCTTAAATCTCTGTGTTCTTTTTGGCGCCTATTGAAGACCTTCCTCTTTCAACAACACTTTTAAGTAGAGACCTTATCCCAGTCTCCATCTGTACTGGAATTGTTTTTTAAGACGTTTTCAAAGATGTTTCTTAAAGATGTTTTGTTTTAATATGTTTTAAAGTCTTTTGTTTGTAAGGTGTTTTAAAGTGCTTTTAATGTTTTTTTTTGGGGGGGGGGGTGCCGCTCTGGTCTCCTGGAGGGAAGGGTGGGATATAAATTAAATGAATGAATGAATAAATATTGTGTACCCTTAATAAAGGGTTAAGGGTCTGGGATCACCGGTAAGAACTGTGAGATTGGAAATTACCCAGAAAAAGGCTTTTTCAATGTTGGCTCCTTATCTTTAGAACTCCCACTTCAAGTAGGTACACAGAGCCTCATGTCTGCTGGTTTTTAAGGAAACTTTCTGAATACGTTTTTATTCTAATTTGCATTCAATTTGTGTGCTTTGCTTAAGAGGTTTTTACCCTGGCGCTGGTTTTAATTTGTTGTATTAACTGTGCTCCTGAAATCAGAAATTTGTGCTTAGAAATTCGCTGAATAAATAAATAAATGTTGTCAGTGGTAGAGCAAGTATGAGGAAGCCATGATCCTTCAGATGTTGTTGGACATGAACTCCCATCAGGCCCAGCCAGCATGGCCAATGATCAGGGATAATGGGAGTTGTAGTCTGACATCTGGAGGGCTGTAGGGTCCCCATTGCCAATTCAGACCAACTGGTGTGAAGCCCGTTGAAAGCTCAGATTTAACAGCATTACGCTAAGTATATTTCCTCCCGTTCCCCCCCCAAACAAATTTGGCAATATATTTTCAGGTTTCACATAGGCAGCTTCACCAAATGGTTTTATTGATGTTTCTCTAGTTTTCTTCATAATGTTCAGTATTTCTGTAATTTGATCCTCAGTCGTGGATACCACTCACAAATTGATATAATAACCGTTCTTTTTAAGCATTTAGCGTCCTTGAATTTTGCCCTTGTCATTTTTTTACAGTGAACCTGATGAAGGCAACACAACAAAAGAGTGGGATCTTTTTGACAGGAAAAAAGCAGAGCCGTTGTGGGCTCAGTTAATTTCCAAGACTGGGAAGCAATGGCTTTTTTTGTTCTGTGCTCAGCTCTGGTACACCACAGCTCGAAAAGGATGCCAGAAAGTAGAGGTTATTCACAGAATACTACGAAAGATCTAAGATGGCAAAGGTTATGAGGACGTTCCGAAAGGGAACTGGGTTGTTCAGAGCAGGGATGAGGAACTGTTTTCAACCTGAGGGCTGCATTCATGTGTGAGCAAAAGTAGGGGGAGTAATAGATGGGATCTCTCCAGACAAACAAGAGGCATTGTCACAGTTGAAGGACACATTCCAACCAGGCAAAAGCATCTGAGGAGGGGATGGGGCAGAACTGGTGAGAGGTGTGGCCTAGAGAGAGGGGGGATGACCTGGAGAGAGTCCCGAGAGCAGTATACAGAGACCAGGAAGGCCACACTTGGCCCCCAGGCCTGAGGTTCCCCACCCCTAATTTCAACCTGTAAATAGGATAAGAAGAGAAAAGCTGACAGTTTTCAAACCCCGTCAGGATGGTGAGGCAGAAATAAAGTATTCATCCCACCTACTATAATTAGTACAAGAAGCAATAGGCTTAAACTGAGCCCACATTTATGTGTCAGTTCCAAAGGAGCACAGGAAAAAACACAGAATGTGATATTGAGGGCAAAATTCTGCCACTTGTAGATTTCAGCTTTGATTTTAAAAAGAAGTTTCTAGTCCTCATTATTGCAAAGATGTGCTTGAAAGCACATGCCTGGTGAAAACTCAGAAGCCAGAAATTGGCTAAGTAAGTTTTCCAGTGACTGAGGGTAATAGGAAAACTAGGTTTTTTAAAAGTAAAATAAGCTATGTAAATCTATTCCATTTGCCTAAATTTATACAGGTTACTAAATTTAGTTTAAATTTCACACCAGATTTTAATTGCTCTGATCTCCTGGTCTGGAAGTTGAAACAGATCCAACCTGTTACTTCTCTTTCAACCTTAAACACTAATACATACAGTTAAGATTCCAAAGTAGCACAATGTCTTGTACTCTACCCATTATATGCTGCATGAGAAGCTTGATGGACAGGATCAAGATGTACGGGAGGCTCTTGTGTAACCACTGGAGGAGATATCTGAGCTCTGAGAGGGAGCTGCTGCTTTGGTCCTCCAAATCCGAGCTGCCATCTTGGGGCCCACGTGCTTCGCTGTGAGAGTGGGGGTGTGCACGGCTCTGAGTCCCCAGCTGCGGATGCTGCCTGGAGCCAGAATGTTCGCCAGGTTCCTCCAGCACAGAGCTTAGCTGGATGAGGACATCCCCTCCGTGCTGATGAGAGCCTTCTCCCAGTGGCCTTGCCGTGTGAGCGCACTGGGAGGTGGAGGTGCCATTGCCGGTTCCCGGCGCACCGTGGCGGTTATTTGAGTTGGCCTGCATGGCGTTGGGTTGGCAGCGAGCTGCACCGAATTCCTGTGTTTCACAGTGATGATTCCTAAAAAGGAACAAAGAAGGAAAATTCTTCAAAGGAGGATAAGGCTATCGGTGGCTACTAACCCTGATGGCTATGTTCTACCTCCACTGTTCGCCAGGTTCCTCCAGCACAGAGGCAGTATGGAGGTATACTGTTGGAGGCAGTATGCTTGTGAATACCAGCTGCTGGAAGCCGCAGGAGGGGAGAGTGCGATTGCACTCAGGTCCTGGTTTCAGGCTTCTCAAAGGGGCATCTGGTCAGCCACTGTGAAAACAGGACGCTGGACTAGATGCCCCCCCTTTGCCCTAACCCAGCAGACTCTTCTTATGTTTACTCTTGGGAGCTTAGCAGAGGCACCATGTTTGCCAGTCCTAAAAGGCAGTCATAGGAATGGGTTTATCAGTCCATTCTAGCTCAGTACTGCCAACTCTGGTTGGCAGCATCCTGAGCAACTTTATTTGCCATTTCCCATAGTAAGAGAAGGGATGCCGTAACACAGCCTTTGCCAACCTGGTCCCCCCCTATGTTTTGGACTACATCTCCCATCAGCCCCAGCCAGCTCATGTTGGCGAAGGCCACTATAATGCATTTGAACTGGTGACATCCAAGGACTTGCAGCTTCACAGCTTAGCAAACGTAGCTCAGTGGCAGAGCATCTGTTTTGCATGCAGAAGGCCCCAGATTCAACCCCTGGTTTCTCCAGGCAGGGCTGGGCAAGACCCCAGCCTGAAACCCTGGAGAGCTGCTGCCACTCAGTGCAGGCAATACTAAGCTAGATGGGCCAATGGTCTGAATCGTATACAGCAGCTTCTTATGTCCCTATTTCAGCTGTTCGCTGAGAGTGGGCATGAAGGGCTCTTTTAGGACCCCAGCGAGCCAGAGCTTGGCCTTCTGTGGACACAAGAGTGGTTCTCAAACTCAGATTAAATGACTCTGTCACTGGAGGATTTGAGTCTTCAAAAGGTTTAGGAGACAGATGAAGGTTTTGCAAGTTGAAGTAACCACATGGAGGTGTTTAATTTTTTACACTTTTTCAGGTAGGCTTGTACACAGAGCCCTCAGTGAATATAAAAGCTCCCAGAACATGAGCAGCAAATATGTATTATTAAAGTCAACCCACACAGCACACAGGAAATGGCAGATGGCGCCTCTGTTATCAAGAGAATCCTTGTAATTCTCCAATTTGAGTTCTCACAAGGGATTGTCCTGCTAGGCTCTCTGAATCATAACTAGTCATTTGGAGAGCAAATTCTGGAAACCAGCTCAAAATCTTAAAATCCCAGTTAAATAATATTTAGATATCCTTCTTAGAGTAATGGGCCCTTTCTGCTTCACACAGAAAAGTCCCTATACCGGCAAGTAGACATGCTAAGCCAGTCTGGCCTGGTGGTTAGAGTGTGGATGAGATTGGGGAGTCCCGTCTTGGTAGTTCCATCGCTTTCAGAAGTCTGGGGTGTGTGTGGCCTGGGAAAGGGAATTCTCTATGGCAGCCCCTAAGTTGTGGAACTCCCTCCCCAGAGAGGTACATCCGACACCTTCACTCTACAGCATTCGTTGTATGCTGAAGACGCACCTCTTTAACTTGGCCTTTGACACCCGAGATATGTATTTTAGAACCTCCCCCCCAATCAAAAAAATGCTTATATTTATCAATCATAAGTTTCAAAAACTCAAAATCAGGCAGAACAATGAATCAACAAACTGAACCCCCTCCTCCACCCCAGGTAAGTAAGTTAGGTGTCTTTCAGCATCATCTTTTGTACCACCCTATTATCTTGGTTGTAAATAATTTTAAATGATTTTAATCTTTTTATATCGCTGTAGCCCCTCCCAAACCTTACGATGAAGGGTGGGTTAAAATAAGAAGAAATCACTGGATGGGTGACCTTGGGCCAGTGACTACCTGCCAGCCCAGCCCTAGCCTATCTCACCGGTTGTTGTGAGGATAAAGTGAGGGCGGGGGAACGAAAAAATAATGTATGTCATCATAAGCTCCTTGGAGGAAGGGCGGGATAGTAACATGCTAAAAAACAAATGAACAGAAGCCAAATGGAAAGGGCTGGGTTCTTTGACCCTGGACTTGCTTCTCAAGCGACAGCTGGCCCATTGGGGCAAAAGGAGCACTGCCCCACCAACCTCAGTCTGCTCTCAGCCAGCCCCGCCTTCCTACTTACAGCCAGTCAAGGGTTGACTCTTCCTGCCATTGGCTCTGGCTCTTCCTGCCATTGGCTCTGCCTCCGCCTACTCTTGGTCTCACTGCCTTTTGCCCTGCCAGTCTCAGTGGGCGCCAGCCACCACTGCCCTCAAGGGGGGGAAATGTTGGGAGGAGAGAGGCGCCTTAATAGTCTCTGCCATCATTCACTGCTCATCTAATGGGTCCCAGAAACCAGAACAGAGAGCACTTAGGTCCTGCTGGGAGCCCCATTGAATACATCAGGATTTGCTTCTAATTAAACACGTATAGCACTGAATGGTAAAAGGGGGAAATGAAACCAACCCTTCTCTTCCTCCCTGCCAGGGTAAAAGAAACTAAGGCTGCGATAGGTATCTACTCAGAAATAAGCTCCACTGGGCTCAATGGGACTTACTCCCAGGTAAGTGTGTACTGGATTGCAATCTAACTCTTGCTCTCATCAACACCAACTGAAGAACAACGAAATGGTTCTGAAGCACAGCTCCAGGACCTGTTTGTAATGCCAGGACCTGTGAAGCAGTCCCGACTCCAGTGCCTCTGAGCATCTACAGAGAACATCTGGGTCCTCCTTGGGGGCTCACAACCAAACCTCCTTGTCCCCCCTCCAATAAATAGAGTGAAGGGGCTTTGCAAAGAAGGTTAAGCCCCAGAACCTATTCTGAGAAGTTAGGAAATTAAAAACTCACTTTCAGCCCAAATGAGCTGGAAAAGAAAAAAAAGTAAAAAGGTAGGCCCCTCAGAAAAATGCCAAAATCTATGATATTATGGCAAAACCTTTATTAGCCCAAATTAAAACATCATAAAATCAATAAAAAGTGTGAGCTTTTGAGTTCTCCAGACCTCTTCCTCTCTCCCCTTCCAACCCGCTTTGCGCTGTCTACCAGCTGCTAGTCTGATGAACAACTCTGAAGCACTCTAAAGCTTGCACATTCTTTTTGTGACATTTTGGTTGGCCTGAGAAACCGATCACCCTGATACAGACTTTAGAAAAAGTACATATGCATGTGTGGGAAGGAATCAGCGGGGAGATATATTTATATATTAATATAAGAGAAAAAGGGGGGGGGAGAAAAAAGGGATTATATATTAATGTGGGGGGGAGAGCAAGTAGTATCCAATGTTAGCCCTATGCAAAGTAGACCCATTGAAAATTCATGGGCATGAGTAAGGCAGCAATCCAATGCAACGTCTACTCAGAAGTCAGCTCCATTGGGTTCAATGAGACTTACTCCCAGGTAAGTGTGCACTGGATTGCAGACTAAATTAGGCCCATTTAGGTTATATCCAATGGTAGTCCTACTCAAAGTAGACCCACTGAAGTTAATGGAGTAATTTAGGGCCATTAATTTCGATGGGTGTATTCTGAGGAGAACTTAGCTAGAGACAACCCAGAGAGATTCCCTGTTCTCGACAGGAAGGGGCAGGGATGGCCGTGGCGCCCCCACTCCCCTCCGCTGTTAATAGGGGCGGGGACGAGGGGCCTTCTTCCTTCTCACCCACCTCTGATAACGCGGCCGGTGCTTCATGGCGAGCGCGGCTCGTCGGGCCGCGGCCTCCCGTCAGCCTCCATCCCCGCCAGCGCATAAACAGGCTGTACAAGGGGGCGGGCTGCCGGGCAGGCTCCAACTACCGGGCTCGAGGAGGAAGAGGAGTGGCTGGCGGAGGAAGGAGAGGTAGGCCCGGAGTGCTCGGTCGCCATAGCAACCGCAGGAGTCGGGCCTGTGAGGAGGAGGAGGAGGCGGCGGCGAAGGGGAAGGCATGAGCGCTAGTTGTGTATTTATTTTATTTTGTTGTTGTTGTATCCAACTAAGTTCTACTCAGAGTTGAAAGTAATGGACTTAAGTTAGCCATACCCATTAAATTCAATGGGTCTACTCTGAGTAGGACAAGCAGTGGATGCAACCCATTATGCTGTTACTGTTTTTATTCTTGTTGAAGGTTTATTATTTGGTAACTTCATTATTGTTGCTTTTGTTTTATTATTATTATTATTATTATTATTTAACCTCATTATTTTTCTATTGTTGCTCTTGAATTATTATTATTATTGTTGACTTCAGTATTATTATACCTCATTATTTTAGTGTTGCTGATGATTATTATTATTTTACATAATTATTTTATTGTTGCTGATGATTTATTGTTATTATTTTACCTCATTTTATTGTTGCTGATAATTTATTATTATTATATTACCTTATTTTTCTTGTTGTCCCTTTGCTGATGTTGTCGTTATTTTACCTCGTTATTTTTTACTGTTGATTTATTATTTGTTGACTTCATTTTTTTCTACTGCTATTACTTTTTTAGGGTTGTATACAATTAAGTTCTACTAAAGAATATATCCATGGAAATTAATGGATCTAAATTCATCATGCCCATTAATTTAGGTTGGTCTACTCTGAGCAGGGGGGATACAGCCTATGTTGATTACATTTAAAGCACCTCCCTCCTTCCAGCAAGAATCCTGCAAACTGTAGTTTGTTAAGGGTGCTGGGAATTGTAGTTCTGTGAGGCGTAAATGACAGTTCCCAGGAATCTGTGCAAGGGGGGAAGAGAAATGCATTTTAAATGTGTGGTATGTGG
Organism: Rhineura floridana; assembly: GCF_030035675.1. NCBI lineage: Eukaryota > Metazoa > Chordata > Lepidosauria > Squamata > Rhineuridae > Rhineura > Rhineura floridana. The sequence continues at coordinate 16,025,376 of NC_084500.1, read as the reverse complement.
ACACGTATTGTTCCGCATCCAGTGGACATCAGTGGCAAACAGTTGGGTTTAATGTGCTTCCCGTTTGAAGCAATCTATGGTGATGGTTCCTAGTGTAGCTACATATGAGTTTGCTTATACATATAGATCCCGTTTGTTGCACTGGTGTCCATGTCCTTAATGTACATCAGGGGTCCCCAACCTTTTTGAGCCTAAGGCGGACATTTGGAAATTGAAGAAACTGGCCTGGGTACCACAAAATATCCATTTCACAGAAGAAGAGCGGTCAATATTCAGAACCCCCCTTTCCGAAACAGGAAACCTCGCCCAAAACTAAATAACCCAGATTTTAAAAAGCAGACACTTTTGCACACACACACAAAATAACCCAGGCAATGCTCGCAACTAAACAATATAGTGAAAAACTCAATTAAAAAAAAGGGAGGGGTGGGGATCCTTGTGGGGGATGTCTGAGGGAACCTCAAATGTACATCTTTATGCCTTCATCCAGCAAGCGTGTTCCACATGTGTGTTAATTGCTCTCTCGACTTTGGTTCACAGGATAAAAAAACTTTATCCAGCGCTTGGGATTGTGCTTGCAGTAATTTGTACCTCAGCTGTTTCATCCGCGTTGCAGCTTTTCCCCCAGTGTTGGGTCAGAAAGACCTTCAGAATGAAAACCTAGAAGGGTTTTGTATACCTCTTTGCATAATATTGCGTGAAATGGAGGAAAAGGCAAGAGGAGTATCTGGACGCCCAAGAGCAAGTTTATTCTGCCACGACCAGGCTTTCAGCATCTCTTGGTTCAATGCCTGCCTGCAGGAGACATTACTGCCTGGGAAGCCGTGGCATAAGGTACAAGCCCTCACCGTAAAGCCTGCATCCTTTTATTTTCCTTCCCTCACTCAAACCACTGCTCTTCCCTGCCCTCCCCCCCATTAGCTTTTATATGGCCAGTTAGGATGTCCAAAATATTTATTTTTAGTGATTCATAAAAATATTTGTATACCATCATTTCATAAAAAAATCAAAGTGGTTTATAATACAATGAAAACCACACAAAAATTAAAACAGTGTGTGTGTGTATGTATGTATATCTATTGTATATAATAGTTTTTTATATTAGGCCAGTTCAAATCCCTGTTCGGACACTATTATTACATTTATTAGCTTTCCTCCAAGAAGCTCAGTGTGGCATATATGGTTCTTCTCCCTCTCCCCCTTTGTTTTATCTTCACAACAACCCTGTGAGGTAGGTTAGGCTGAGAGAAAGTGACTGGCCCAAGGTCACCCAGTGAGCTTCATGGCTGAGTGGGGATTTGAATGCCAGTCACCTAGGTCTTAGTCAAATATTCTAATCACCACACCATTCAGGGGGCTTTATCATCCAGTAGGTTTTGCGGCTGAATGGGAATTTGGACTGGGGCAAGGGCGGGTGGAGGACTGGTCCTCATGTAGCACTTTAACCACTGCACCACATTGTTTCTCAGTACAGACGACTGGAAAGAATAAATGGGAGTAATTCGTAAAAACTATTGTGTGTATAGTGTGTCCACGCTCAAAATAACTGATGATTCCTTTAGGTTTTAGAGAGACTGGAAACTGCTTTCGCTGATGAAATAAAACACCAGATAAGAGATCCAAAGCAAAGAGAAATGGCTTTCCATCTCCTTGGCCAGAGCTTTGTTAGAAGATATTTCAGCGACTGTCCCATTCAGCCTGAATCACTAGTAAGTCTGATATAGGAAGGCTACGGTCGCATCAAAACAGTAGATTCCAGTGGCGGCTGGGCGAAGGGCAGAGCCGCCCTCCAGTATCAGCGTCTCTGCAGCAGCTTTCCTGGATGGAGCTGGGCAACATGAGACAGTGATGAGGTCAGAGCTGCACAGACGCAACAGTGCAGCTACTCTCTGCGCGACCCCAGCCGCACTTCACTGCTGTACTCCACCCAGCCCCAACCAGGTAAGCTGTAGCGACTCCAGGCATTGGGAGAAAAGCTCTGTGGCTCTGCCCCACGGCACCGGCTGCTGCTGCTAAGAATCTTTAGCAGTATTGCTTTGTTTGGAAATGGCATTTGAAGCACATCCAATGCACATTTCAAGCCCATGACCGCCCCCAAAGAATCCTGGGGACTGTGGTTTTCCTCTCACAGAGCTACAAATTCCCAGCGCCCTCAACAAACGACATGACTGGAAACAAGACTTTTCGTTCTTTTTACTTTAAAGCAGAGCAACATTTTGCAGCCCAAGGGCTGCATTCCTTCATGGGCAACTGTTCGGGCCTTGAACTCTGATGATGTCTCTTCCTTGCCTCAGTTTAAGATAGAGGTGGGTGTGTATTTTTGTTTGTGTGTGTATAGAAACTAGCCTGCTGTGCAAAAGTAACATTTACATTTGTTGCTCCACCCACTTTTGCCTCTGGCCCTGCTTACCACTGGTACATGGCCCCTGGAAGGTTGCCCAGAGGAGAATGTGGCCGTTTGGCTGAGAAAGGTTTCCCAACCCTGGTCTACTGGATTGCAGGAAACTGCCTTATAGCAGGACAGGACATTGGCGTGTTCGGCATCTTCTCTCCAAGGTCTCAAATGGAGCTCTTCCCGATCGCCTGTTACCTTCTCCTTTTAATTGGAGATGCCAGCGGTTGAATTTCTGCATACAAAGCAGGTGCTCTGCCACTGAGCTCTGGCTTTCTTCTGATGACAAAATGGCTAAAAGGAGTCCAAATCCGTTTATGTAGAAAGAACTGGTTTTATTACTGAGAAAACTCAAATGTTTACTGCATCTACGTTGAAAAATCTCAAATTTTGGATCTTTTCTGGGAAAAACCTACTATAATTAACAGTTAAGAATGCCTTGGGTTCCCCTCTCTAGAATACCATTCAGGGCCACAGCTCAGTGGCAGAGCGTCTGCCTTGCATGCAGAAGGTCCCAGATTCAATCTCCAACAACTCCAGGTAGGGATGGGAAGGTCCCCTCTGAAACCTTGGAGAGCTGCTGCCAGTTAGTGTCAACAGTACTGAGCTAGATGGGCCATTGGTCTGACTTGGTATAAGGCAGCTTCCTATGCTCCTATGAGTCCAGCAGAAAAAGAATGATTAAAAAAAACTTTCTGCATTTAGTCCTCCAGGGACATGAGTGAGATCAACAAGATGAAACTGGAAAAAGCTACAAAAGTCTGGCTACAGAATCAGTGCTTTAAAGCAGCAGAAAATATTCACTGTCGTTTCCGTTTGGGTGAGTCAAGATGTGCCTTCAAAGCACGCACGCAGGCTAAGGTAGCAGAAACAGTTGCCAGTAGAATAGCTAAAACTCATCGTTTTCCAATCCCACTTAAGATTTGCCTTTCAAAATACAAAGCAAGCCACATTATCTGTTGCTTGATTACAGGCAGAAATCTGCCCTTCCTTTCTTGACTGGAAATCCCTTTTGGCTCTTCCTTATTTCCAGTGAGAGGCTCTGATCTTCCATGAACTTCATGTCTTCACTGGAAACTTTAAAAAATTGATTTAACAGTTGTGGCCTCCTTCAAAAGATCTATGCCTATTTTTATCTTCACTGAGGAACTAGGAAAATCCAGTGGAGAATCCTAATAACCCACCACAAAACTGCATTTTCCAACATTTCTTAGGAAAGCGACTATGCCATTCAGCCTCTTGTGCCCCTTAGAATCCCAGGGCCAATTCATGGGCTATGTTTTTAGTGTCTACCAGTATTGTACCTGCTAGAAACTTGACAGTTGTTGCTGCAGCCACATGGCTTGGAGTATGTGTTCAGTGCAGATCCACGCCACAGAGAACTCCCAGTTGGCTCCACCTCCCTAGGCATTACCTTTTTGTTTTAAGAACATAAGAAGAGAATTAAATTTAGCCCACTACTCCCCTTCTGGATGGGCATGTGGCCAAGGTTTTGCATGAAGTTCCTTACCCTGCTAGGTATATGTGAGTGGAATCTTGATTTACAGTGCAATCCTGTCCATGTCTATTCAAAAGTAAGACCCATTGAGCACAGTACAATCCTAACCCCATGTATTATTTATTTTATTATTATTGTACTCCACTCTTCAGCCAAAAAGGCTCCCAGTGCGGCTTACATACAATTTATTTATTTATTATTTTTTAAAAAAATATTTCTGTCCTGCCCTTCTACCCCACCAGGGGCACTCAGGGCGGCTCACAGTGCAATCGTACACAGTAAATAAAAACACAATAAAACATTAAAATGGATCAAAATACATAAAATGCAGTTAACAATTCAAGGGGAGTGAAAAGGGGATTAAAGAGGTAAAACTTGAAAGAGGGAAAAATAAAACCAGTTTCAGGTTATACCTTCAGTCCCTCCCAAAGCCTCTCCAGAACAAGATGATTTTCAAAAGTCTCTGAAACACCATTAGGGCAGGAGCAGAGCGGGCTTCTTGGGGTAGAGTATTCCAAAGCCTGGGGGCCATGGCTGAAAAGGCCCTGTCCCGCATGCCTGCCAATCAGCTCACAGTCTAAAAACCACAACACACAAGGGGAAAGGGGGAAGGGAAAGAAGGGGGGGGGGAAAGAAAGCATACTTGAGCACCAATAGTAGTTTTTATAATGACCAGCTGGCATAGACACAGGGGCAGGAGCTGCCTGATGGAGCTGGTCTTTTAGCAGAGCTGATGCAGTGAGCCCTGCTTCTCATCTCTCCCACTGAGGCCGTCTTACCTGGGAGTCAGCCGCATTGAACTCAATAGAACTTCTAAACAGGCATGATTAAGATTGCTCTGTAAGCGACTCTGTGCCTCCTACCTGGATTAGAGCAAATGTGCTTATGTGCATCTGTGGGGAGGAGGTGGTGGACCTATTATTTCCCCCTCTATCACTAGGGCTCAGGATGAGTTACGAAGATGCGTGTTTTTAGTTTGTAACCTACTCAGGGCCATCAAGAAGTATCCTTGCTGGGAACGGATTTTTGAACCTGATATATAAGGGCTGCTGTCCTCCTCCTGATTCTTTTCCTTAGTGAAGTTTTTATGCTCAGTTGAATTTTTTTTAAAAAGGCAAGTGAAATGGAGGAAAGAAATGGACAGAGAAACCCATTTGACTTGCAATATCCTTGCCGCGTGTGCTTTAAAGTAATTACACTTTGTATCAGGAGAAGTCCTGCTGTTTCCAAATTGACTTTGCGTTGTGGGAAACCTGAAAAAAAATATTGTGCCATCTTGCTCTGCTGAGAGAGAGAGAAAAAATTAGATGATTGCAGCCAGTCGTCTTTTAAAAATTATTATTTCAGCGTATTGCCTCAGAATAGTTTGCATGTGAAAAAGACATCTGTTTTCTTTCATGTGAATAATATCGCTGTATTCAAAGGAGGATGGATTGAAAGATAGGTTCTATATTCCTGACACGCCAGAAGCTCCCCATTTGCCTTATTTGAGAGTTCCAAAAGGCGTGGGAGGATTTTAAAAGGTAGGGCGGGTCAATACCGGTATTGTTAATGTGTTTTTTCTTTTCTTTGAGCCGCAGGAAGCTCAGGGGTCAGTTTCTTTGAAAGGGGAGAGAACTGGAGGCTTATTATGGCATTTTTGTTTTGCAATGTCTGTTGATTTACAACAAGGGTGGGAAAGCTTTTTTCAGTCTAAGGACCAGATTACCTTGATTAAAAGCTGGGGGGGGGGCAGTGCATTCCAGCAGTGGGTGGAACCCGAAAGTGGGCAGGCCAGACCCAAAGGTGGGCGTGCCCAGACAAACATAATTTTATTTATTCTTCTTAAGGAATTTGTTACCCACACTTCACTACAGTGTAATCCTAGAGCTGGGCAATGCATAATAAACAGATAATCAAACAGTCACATCCATATAACTGATGTAATCAATAAAACAATAAAACAGACCAAATCACATACTCAATCAGCAGCAGAAAATGCAGACCCAACAAAACCAAAGCCTTACTTAAAGGTGAAGAAATAGGTCCAATTGGCACTGAAAACTCATAAGTGGTCCATTAGAGTGAATGGGGAACTGTCCCACTAATCTGAGTGTGCTGTCATCCAGCCTCCCACCCCACCCTGTCTGCCTTCTTGCAACCAGTCCAGAGAATTGTGCTGGCTGTCAGCTTCCTCCTCCTTAGTCTCAGTTTTGTCAAAAACAGCAGAGAGAAGGATGGGGGACAAAACTAGAATGCGTTGGCTCTACCTGCCACTGGCTCTGGCTTCACCTACTGTTGGCCTCCCTGCTTTCTGTCCTCCGGTTCCGTGGGGCACCAGCCACCGCTGGTCAGCTGTATCTGAGGGGGAGGGAGTTCCATAGTTGGGATGTCTGAATGAAGAATGCCCTCTCCAAAGCTGCTGCAATTACGCACCCCTAATACACAATCACAAAAACACTTAACCAGCGCACGTACACCACAGCTGCACACACACCCTTAACATCCCCTTAGAACACACACACTTAACACAGCCACATGCGCGCAATCATTTGTAAATGTTGCAAAGGCACAAGTCGAGGAAGGGAGAGCAAACAGGCATGCAGACAGTCCGATTTCTGTTTTCTCCACTTGGCTGCTTTCAGATCTGCCAACCTCTTTCTCTCCAATCCTGCCCAAGCAGCTGAGCCATGTCCCCATCCCAGACTTCTTTTACTAGTAGCCACCAGCCATTAAAGGCCACTGGAGGCAGGAATCGTCATTTTTTTCTAGAGCAGAGGTGGGGAACCTGTGGCCCTCCAGGTTGTTGTTGTTATGTGCCTTCAAGTCAACTATGACTTATGGCGACCCTATGAATCAGCGACCTCCGACAGCATCTGTTGTGAACCACCCTGTTCAGAATTGTAAATTCATGCCTGTGCTTTCCTTTATGGAATCAATCCATCTCTTCTTTGGCTTTCCTCTTTTTCTACTCCCTTCTGTTTTCCCCAGCATTATTGACTTTTCTAGTGAATCTTGTCTTCTCATTATGTGTCCAAAGTATGATAACCTCAGTTTCATCATTTTAGCTTCTAGTGATAGTTCTGATTTAATTTGTTCTAACACCCAATTATTTGTCTTTTTCGCAGTCCATGGTATGCGCAAAGCTCTCCTCCAACACTTCATTTCAAATGAGTTGATTTTTTTCCTGTCTGCTTTTTTCCCTGCCCAACTTTCACATCCAGACATAGAGATCGGGAATACCATGGTCTGAATGATCCTGACTTTAGTGTTCAGTGATACATCTTTGCATTTGCGTGGCGCTCTAGACATTTTTGCATTTCAGCTCCCATAAGCACCAGGTTCCCCAGCCCTGTTCTGGAGCAAGCAGTGATTCCGGACGGAAGACGGTTAATTCAACAGCATCCCCTGATTCATAAATGAACAGAAATTTAACTTTCTGTGGAACAGATGCCGATGCAGCTGATCTGGCTCCTGAAATGGTTCGTTTTCTTGACGACACTTATAACATTGTAACTGCAGAGATGGAGTTGCTGTTGGCCACCTGTGAGGCCCAGCACGAGATAATAAATGCACTTCCCCATTTTGCTGATGATACTGCTTTTAAAATGCAGCTAGCAGCCTTACCAAATTACAACAATTTATAGTAAGTGCCTCTCTTCATAGGTGCGTCTTGAAGAAGGTGCACAAGGGAGAGAAACTTTCTGCAAAGTGCCCCGGTGGTCCCTGTCAAGGGACCCTAAACTAACTTCTGCTGTGGGGCAGAGGCCCAGATCTGTTGAGAGCAAAGAGATTAGTCTAGCCTTATCCAAAACACCAGCTTCTCAAGTAAATGGATACAAAAAAGGTACTTGTCTTTCATTCGCAATTTTAAAATGTCCGGCTTAAAACCTGTGTATAAATAATTTACTCAGACCCGCATGCTTCATTTAAAATCCTGAGAATCTGCCTCATTGGTTCATCAAGCTGACTAAGTTCCAGACTACCAGGAGATGCCAGAAATTGAACCTGGGGCATTTTATGTCATGTAAAAGATATAATGTGAAAATGTGAAAACTTTTTAGGCAGTGGGGGGAGGATTAGGCTTGGATTGCAGCATGGGGGAATTAACCCTTTTTTCACCGTGTTATTTTCCTAATGAAAAGTCTCCCATCTCTAGCGCCATGGTCCCAGTCCATATCAGAGGGGAGGTCACTGATGCTTTTCCCCGAAAATGTAAAGGAATGAGAGAGCCAGCCAATCGTGGATCTGTATCATCTTGACCATGTACTTAAGTTAGGAATGTGCGCTTCAAAACTCTTAAGTGTATACCTAAAATCTGTAAATGAATGAATGAGCGTGTGCTTTTTTCTAATTGTGTGTGTGTGTGTTTAGCTGTGTACAGTCATACATGCATTTTATTCTAGAATCAATGGAGACTGAGTAATTGTTTTTCCTAGGTAGGAGAAAGGGCCATAGCTCCGGGGGTAGAGCATCTGCTTTGCATATAGAAGGGACCCTGGTTCAATCAGGTAGGGCTGGGAGAGGCTTCTGTCTGAAACCTTGGAGAGTCTCTGCCAGTCAGTGTTGACATTGAGCTAGATGGACCAATTGTTTGACTCAGTATAATGTAGCTTCCTATGTTCCCTTTAGGGATGGAGTCCTCTCCTTTTGTGGAGGCCCCTTGGTGGTTGTTAACTATCCGATTCCTTTTTGCTCCCATACCTTTTCATTTTTCCAATCTCCTCTACTATGCTTTGCAGAGAATTATCGATACTGTAATCACTATTTATTCAGGAGTCTCCACTGGTATCAATTTTTATTCTGAACTCTGCAATTGTTGCCTGTTTACATTCCTTTTAACATGCACTGCAGAGCAGATCAAGTCAGTGTCTTCCCCCCTGCTGCTTACAATCCTCACCTCATTCCCCCTTGCTGTTTTCTGTCTGTCAGTTACAATCAACTTTTCACTGATGTCAGTGAAAGGGAATATACGTTTGAAGAACTCACATGGAAAGTAATAATAATAATAATAAATTTAATTTTTGTGTCGCCTATCTGGCCGAAGCCACTCTAGGCGACGTACACATTAAAATGCAGTAAAATACAATGTAGTACAAAATAAAATACAATGCAGTCAACACTAATGTAGCAGTATAAAACCATGTAGGGCAATCAATAACAATTATAAAACGATCACAGAAAAATTAGCCCACCCCGGAGATCCCAAAGGCCTGTCCAAAGAGCCAAGTTTTCAAGGCTCGGCGAAATGTATCCAGGGAAGGGGCATGGCGAAGATCAAACGGGAGGGAGTTCCAGAGAGTGGGGGCCGCCACTGAAAATGCCCTCTCTCTAGTCCCCACCAACCTAGCTGTTTTTGTTGGTGGGACTGAGAGAAGGCCCTGCGTGGCTGATCTAGTTGGGCGGCTTAATTGGTGGTACTGGAGGTGCTCCTTCAGGTAAACTGGACCGAAACCGTATAGGGATTTAAAGGTTAACACCAACACCTTGAATTGGGCCCGGAAAACAACTGGAAGCCAGTGTAGATGAAATAACACTGGCGTGATGTGATCACGGCGGCGGCTGTTTGTAAGCAAACGAGCCGCCGCATTCTGCACCAGTTGTAATTTCTGGACCGTTTTCAAGGGTAACCCTATGTAGAGCGCATTGCAGTAGTCTAATCGAGAGGTGACCAGGGCATGTACTACCAGTGGGAGCTGATGGACAGGGAGGTAGGGTTGCAGCCTCCGTATGAGGTGCAGTTGATACCAAGCTGCCCGGCTCACTGCCGAAATCTGAGCCTCCATGGACAGCCTGGAATCAAGAACAACCCCGAGGCTACGGACCTGATCCCTCAGGGGTAGACTCACCCCATTAAGCTTCAGGTCAACATTACTCAACCTTCCCCTGTCACCCACAAGTAGCACCTCGGTCTTATCAGGATTGAGCTTCAGCCTGTTCCTTCCCATCCACCCACTCACGGATTCCAGGCACTTGGACAAAGTCTCCACAGCCGACTCCGGTGAGGATTTAAAAGAGAGATAGAGCTGCGTGTCATCAGCATATTGGTGACACCGCAGCCCAAAACTCCTGATGATAGCTCCCAGCGGTTTTATGTAGATGTTAAATAGCATGGGAGAGAGGATAGAGCCCTGTGGCGCTCCACAAGTGAGGGGCCAAGGGTCTGAAACCTCATCCCCCAATGCTACCTGTTGATGCCTGTCAGAGAGAAAGGAACGGAACCACTGCAAAACAGTGCCTCCTATTCCCAATCCTTCCAGGCGATCTAACAAGATATCGTGGTCGACAGTATCAAAAGCCGCCGAGAGATCCAGGAGGACAAGAAAGGTGGATTCTCCCCTATCTAATGCCCTCCTCATATCATCCACCAGAGCGACCAAGGCTGTTTCAGTACCATGTCCAGTCCTGAAACCCGATTGGTATGGATCCAAATAATCCGTTCCATCCAAGTGTGCTGACAAGTAGATTGATAACAGTATCACTCACACTATCGATGATTTGAAAGTGAATTAAAAAAAAAGAATGGTTAAAAAAGAAGAATGAATCGGAAACCAGGCACAGAGAGTTGCTATTTCAAAATTCTCTCTGCAAAGATAGAGAATATCAGAAATAATAATTAATCTGATGGCAAATTCAATTATTGCAGAAACAGAGCCCATTGCTAGTTCCCTTCTAGTAAAAAATGCCAGGCCCTCTTTGAAAGGTTTGTTTTCCTCCTTGACAGAAACATAAGAAGCTCTCCACTTCCAAGACACTCATCAGTGTTTGCTTTTTCACAGCACTGAGAGCTAATCCCCCCCCTTCAGCTAATACGGAGCGTCTTTATCTTTTATCCATTCAGACTACAAGCAGTTCAGTACACTGGCACACACACCCAAGTGCGTTGTTGTGAGTGAGACTTAATTTACTGTGGTATATGCGTCACTTTCCACAATAGTGCCATTCTGCAAGCTTGTTTCAAGAATATTCTCAAGAGCCTTTTTAACTCTGTTGCTCTCGGGTGTTTTAAATATGTTAAAATATTTTGAAGACAGAGTTCAGTTGTAAAAAAACATAACGTATTAAAAACTGGGGAAAGCGGCAGCGGAGGGGGGGCAGGAAGAGGACAAGCACAAAATAAGTGCCTACGAAAACACAAGTGGAAAATCTCCAAAGGCTCTCTCGCGTGGGAAAAATGTCCTAAAGAAATGTCTGCAATTCAGAGGACTGCTTCTGATGTGCTGACGACACCTTCTCTCCACAACATACTCCAAACTGCTTTTGATAATTCATGTTCTGTACAAGTGATCTGTTGTGTGTGGCACTGTGCGACTGCCACTTTTTATCGCATCTTTCAAATCGCTTGGCTGCTCAGCCCTTTGGGTCCAGGCTGACATACAGACAGATATGTATAGGGTTAACAAAGTGATCATAAGAAAATAAAAAAAGGCCTGCTGTGGACCTGCTGCTAAAGGCCCATCTTGTCCAGAATCCTGTTCTCACAGTGGCCAACCAGATCCCTGTGGAGAAGCCTGCAAGCAGGACCTGAGTGCAAGAGCACTCTCCCCCTTCTGCAGTTTCCAGCAGCCCGTATTCAGAAGCATGCTGCCTCTGACAATGGTGGCAGAGCATACCATCAGGGTTAGTAGCCACTGGTGAATTTGTGTACTCCTCATTTAAAGCCATCCAAGTTGGTGACCATCACTGGCTCTTGTGATAGCTTAACTATGCACTGTGTGAAGAAGTCCTTCCTTTTGCCTGTCCTGAATCTTTCAACATTCAGCTTCATTGGATGTCCCCGAGTTCTAGTGTTATATGAGAAGGAGAAAAACTTCTCTCTGTCCACTTTCTTCATACCACCATGCATAATTGTACACACTTCTGTTACGTTGCCTCTTCGTCACCAATCACGGTGCAGTGCCCTCGCTTCATGGAATGGCCTTAGAGCACATGATCCTTCAGCATTGCTTAAGCCAGGGATGGGGAAGCTGTGGCCCTCCAGATGTTGCTGGACTCCCTGCTCCCATCATCTCTGACCATTCCTGATGAGAGTTGGAGTACAGCAGCATCTGCTGGTTATAGGTTCGCTACCCTTGCCTGAAGCTAAATGCATATTGACCTGATCCATGGCTGGATGGGATTCCCACTGGGAATGTGTAACAGAATGGCTTGTGGACACCCATTTCAGTTTGGAGAGGGAAATTTCAGACAGGTTGAAATCTCAAGTTGCTAGATCTCAGCAGACAGGATTTCCTTCCCACCCTGTCCTTGTTGTTGTTATGTGCCTTCAAGTTGATTTAGACTTCTGGCGACCCTATGAATCACTGGCCTCCAGTAGCATCTGTTATAAACTACCCTGTTTGATCTTGTAAGTTCAGGTCTGTAGCTTCCTTTACGGAATCGATCCATCTCCTGTTTGGCCTTCCTCTTTTTCTACTCCCTTCTGTTTTTCCCAACATTACTGCCTTTTCTAGTGAATCATGTCTTCTCATTATGTGTCCAAAGTACAATAACCTCAGTTTCATCATTTTAGCTTCTCTTTCCTTTCCTTTCCTTATTCGTATTCTTTTCAGACTTCCAGTTGCATATCAGACCTGAACTACACCCCCCTGTCCTCAGCTGCCCAGAGAGTGATTTATTACGCGATTTGCTCTGTGCCATAATCTCACGAGATTCTAAAAATATGTCAGCAGCGTGTGAAAGTCTTAGTGGGAAACTGCTTCCAAGGTCGCTTCGGCAATTTATTTGGATTGATAAACTCCTGAGGGCAAATACTGAAAGACACAAGACTGAAGGACTCATGTAAGTATCTCCAGGAGTGCTGTTGAAAGGGGAGAAGACAAGACCCCTTCCTGTGACATTCCTGATGACAAAGCAGGTGCTGTCACTCATTGGTGGAGCACATGTTTTGCATGCAGAAAGCCCTGGGTTCAATCCTCACCAAAGGAGCTTGGGTGGTAAAGCTAGGAAAGGTCTCTGTGTGGGAATGCTTCCTGGCTACAAATCATAAAACAGGACTGATAAAGCTGCTGGGAGCACTATCCTGGTTGGCGGGCAAGCAGTGAGGCAAGGCATGTCACAGCAGCAACCTCAGTCACAGTTTGCGCTGTGGCAACGTTAACACAGGCCAGACAGGGAGGCACAATGGCAACGTACCTTCCTGTGGGCCATTGCTTGGGATATCTCGAGGAGTGGGAGGGGATGGATTTCCCGACATGCCTGCCAAAAAGTGTTAAAATACACGCTTAATTCCCTTCCTGAAATCTACAGGACTTAAGTGGGGTTAGATTGCATCCCGGGGCTGTTCTTGCTGATGGAGTCTGGTTTAATAGACTGCCTTGAAGATTCAGCCATTGCTTCTGCTTCTGGCCCTTTTGATGGAGATTACTCCCTTCTGGCCCCTCTTGATTCATCCTGCAACTTTAAAAAAATTATTCCTGAGAACTATTAGAAGAAATAATATCATTGTCTCAGGTCTACCGAGAGAGAAGGCAGAGGAGAGTTTGGGCAAACCATAGCACGGCAGATGGCTGAACTGAAGCTCCAAAGTGCCACCCGCTCACCTCTTTCAGGTCTTATTGAAAATGCAGTTGTGGAGGTGAGTTGAAATACAGGTGCAGTAATGCTGAGAAATGTGTATTGCTGTTGGGAATGAGCTGTAGGCAGATTCCAAAACAGAGTTGGGAACCCGGATCTAGGTGTCCCAAACGTTTGAGGCAGATGCCACTACTTTATATTAAAAACCTCTTAGGGTGGTGAACAGTTAGTCACCTGTGGTGATTAAGAATCCTCACCAGGCAATCAGACATGAATGATTCAATGCAGGCACTTTTTTTTTCTTTTAGGCACAATACACATTTGTAAAGTACAAAAACAAAACTGGTGAGAATACAAAAAGCTGCCTTATCCCTAGGCAGACCATTTGTCCATCTGGCTCAGTATTGTGTACACTAACTGGCAGCAGCTCTCTAAAGTTTCAGGAAGGGTTATTTCCCAGCGCCACCTGGGGATGCTGGGGATTATTTATTCATTTATAAGATGTTATACACTGCTTATTGTTTTTAAAAAATCTCTATGCCGTGTACAGCATAAAAACAATACAACTGAACCTGAGATCTTCTTCATGCAAAACTTACAGTCTACCATGGAGTTATGGCTTGCTTTAGAAGGCTGTACTGAAATACCGAGTGCAGTTTCAGCTGTCAACGCTGGGAAGTTTTGTCCTGTATCAACTTGAGCCATGATGTATTTTCACGCCCAAGCTGTTCTCATTGTTACATGCAAAACCAAAAAACATTACAGCATTCCTCCCTCATTTCCTTCTGACAGAAATATCGAAGCATTCCCTGTATGTGCCCCTTTGCTACAAATGAGCAGATGATTTTGGAGACCAGCAAAAGCTTAAATGTCTTGTATGTCTTTGACGGTACCTATGAACCCTACCTTATCAACTGGCTTTTTCCTTTGCAAATGGCATTCGAGCAAATCACGTCAAGAGGTAAATCATTTACAGACAAAAATGACTGCAGAATTTCCCTTATTTCTCCTAGAGCAGAGGCAGGCAGGAGTTAGATCTGCATCTGTTAGCAGGTCTCTGTGTGATCAGAAGTAGGGATGGGATCCATCAGCCAGTGCCATTTACCTAACAGGCTGGTATCGATTCGAATTTGTTTTTTGTCTGCTAGCCACTGCTTTTATTCATCCTTCTTTCCTTTCAAAACATACTGATATTAATATTGCTATTTTGAAAGGAAACATCGATAAATGAAAAAGAAATATCAACAAAATTAATATCATGCTTTTTTTTAAATAAAAAATTGAAGATAGCTGTGGAACACTGTTGCATAAAATCTGCAACAATAGAGAATAAGCAAATTAATGGAAAATTTGATACCAAATTTGAATTGGGCTTAGCACATCCCTAAACTAAGTTAGATCAGTGAGGATTCCTGACTCCCAATTGTTTAGCAAAGGCAACAACAAAATGCATTCCCCCTAAAATTATACTTCTGAAATGCAGAAAGTTCTGAGAGGTGGGAGTATTTCTGGAGTAGATATTTAGATGGAAGGACAGGATGAGCACCACTCAGTTTTGGTACTCCAAACCAATTCCCTGGACTCAAAATTCTAAAAGTGAATTTTTTTTTTGCACTTGGCTCTAGTTGGTGGATCTCAAATAAAAAGCAAAGTAGACCCCACAAGATTAAAGTCTTCTTAACCCTGTCCCAGAGGCTTTATAGTGTTGATCCTCTGTCCTCCCCCTTCGATACTTTATTTTCACAGCAACCCTGTGAAGTTGTTTAGGTTGTCAGATAGTGGCAATGCAAGAATTACAGAAGCTTGCTAGATCAGGAGGAGTTGGGGAATCTTTATTTTTCCCCCTGTTGAGAGATGTTGGAAGTGGGGCAAGAGCAACTCCTGTTTTGTTCTTTTGTTTAAGCTCCAGAAGGGAAATAGAGCTTGTTTACTTTTACCTGTGATACTCTGACTGACTTCCTTTTGTCCCTAGACTGTTACGTCTTTAGGAAAGCTTACCTGCCCCTCCTCCTTCTGCCCTTTCCACTTCTTTGTCCTCCGACTGTGTGAGAGAGGAGACATCCCTTTGTCTCTGCTCTTTCCAAGCATGGGGCTAACTTCCGCACCTGGGCGTTATGCTTCCAACTTAGTTAGTTAGTTAGAACTAGGTATGCTTTTCTATCTACTATGTATTTCTACAAATAAAGTAGCTTTTCTTATTTTACTAAGTCATGCTGATGCAGGGTAAAAGCCTGCTTTCTTAGGCAAACGTACGCACACGCTGGCACACTCGCATTTCAACATCTGCTGTTACTCTCTGCTGCTGTGGTGCTGCTTTTAAACAAAATTAAGCAACACAACTACACACAGCACAACAAGGGAGACATGCTTTCTGGATGGTGGTGGTGGTCGAGTCAGTGGCAGCTGAGACCCAAGCCAAACAAAGGGAATGACAAAAAATCCCGTTTTCTACCACTTGTTTTCTCTTTCTTATCGCTACACCCTTTTTTCACTTTTTTGCCACCTCTCTCTCTGCCACCCTGTTTTTCACACTCACTTTTTGCCACCCCTTCAGTCTCTTCCTGCCACCCCCTTTTTCACTTTCACTTTTTGCCACCCCTTTTCAATCTCTCCTTTTTTCTGCCACCCCCTTTTTAAATCTCTCTCTCTGTGCCACCCCCTGTCCCTCTACTTTGTCATCTGGATTAAATTAGGCCAAGAGCTACAAATGGCTTTTGGACTAGACGATTGGTTAGGCCCCACCCACCTTGGTGATTGAAATGGGTTAACACAGAGAGGGGGAAATGTCACTTACATACAGGCTAACATGATTGTTTTTGTTTTAATTTTTAGCAGAACACCCGTATGAATTAGCCATGTACTTGCATTCTCTACACCAGAACCTATTCCCAACTTGGGGGAAAATCTTTGTAATCGCTGAGTCAGTGATGAGCCTTCTGGAGAAGGAAGATACAGAACTCTTTGCTCACCTTCAACGTGCTTTCAGAAAGAATATCACAGTTGACCCTAAAGTACATATTTATTGATTTAAAATACTTCTTAGCTCCCCTTCATGGACAGGCGAATAAAATAATTGTACACCACCTACAAATACAGTATTGAACCAACATGGAAACGTATCAAAATGCAATAAGCTTGCATCATCAGTGCCCTTTAAGAAGAGGGCGTTCCGAAGTTCCATTTGATAGGCAATCCCTTGCAGAGAGTAAGTTCTTGTGGTCTGCTGGGGATTCTCAAGAGTCTCGCAGGTGGGTGACCAGGCTGCTGCTGGTGGGAACAGTAGCAGCACCAGGAGTGTGCTATGGTCCTCGGCCAAGGCCTCTTTGTACGGTAGGCTTGGCTTCATTCCAGCCGTGCAAAAGGCAGAGGTGTCGATATGTAGAGAGGCATGCACATGTGAACCTCTCTATCCTCCATCCAGGCAAGAAAGGCTTTATTTTTTTAAATCACAGTCCAGTCAGGCCAGATAAGAGCAGGGAAGTGGTAAGAGGAGGTCTGGCTGGGGGAGAGTCCTGAGAGCCAGATAGGGCAACCTGGAGGGCTGTGTTCGGCCTCCTGGCCCAAGGTCCCCCACCTCTGCCCTAACCTTTGTCCCAGCATCATCAGGCAAATTGGTGTGGACCATGCTTGTAGAAGGTATGAAGAAAATAAACCACGAATCTCTGTCATTGTTCCACCGTGAACATTGTGGCTCCTTCTGTTTTTTAAAGGATTTCTTGGTGGAACTGATACTTCAGGAAAGAGAGAGCACTCAAGGGACCTGCGTGGTTAAAAATGGATTCCAACCAAGGCCGAACAAAACTAAGGAGCTGCTGGCAAGCCCAGTCGTTTTCCTCAGGAAATGGATGGGAGAGGTAAGCAACAACAAAAAGTCTGCAAATAATGTCTCTGTGTAATGGGGATATGTTTGCCTGGCCACCCTTTGCAGGTGAAAACGTGACTGAGGTGATCAAAATGTGTCCAAAAAACCACTAGATGTTAGTTTCTATGAGGGACACTTCTCAAAGCGGTGATGCTGCATAACGTTTCTGAAGTGGCTGTGGTACCAGCTTGCAGCCACAAGGGGGCTCTTCTGTAGCTACAGCCACAGCCGGGTCCCGTATGTGCTCTGGTTCAGTGGATTTCAAATTCTCTTTCCTCATCTAGTGCTATGGAAGAAAGGAAACAGAAGTCCCTTCCTGACTAGCCTGCCTGGGAGCCCCTATTTGCAGAGGGGGCAGATTTTAGGGGAGTAGTTTCCAGTGGGCCAAGAGAGAGTTGCTTATGTGTGCCTTGAGAGATGACTTAAATAATTAAAGGCTCTTGTGGGCTTCCACAGAGGGAGGCTGCTTGCTGTGTCTCTGTGTGATTCACTGCTTTGGCTCATTCTAATTAGCCGTTCTGTTCTCAAGCAGTGTTCTAGCCCAAGCAGGGTGTGTGTGTGGGGGGGGGGAGGGTGTATCACAGGACAAAGTCCAGGTTTCAGTAAGGCGCCACAAGTCAATAAGGCAAGGCAGGTCCAGGTTCTGATAAAGCAAAGCAAGGTAAGTCAGAATAGACAGCAAGGCAAGGTAAGAGTTTGCAGGTAGCAGCCTGGACAGCTCCATGTCCAAGCTGGAGCATCATAAGACCAAGGTTCAAATGTTGCTTCAGCACCAGTCTGAGCCTTAAAGAGAGGTGCAGCTCAGTTTTTGTGAGAGAAGCCTCTCTAGTTAAAGGGCCCTAGCTTGCTTCAACAGCTACTGATGTGGACAGTGCATGGAAGACTGTGGTTCTACTGAGACTTCTGGAGCGGAGTCCTCAGAGTCAGGAGGGCATCACAACCTGGACTCCAAGGTTGTGCCATCAGCTGTTGCTGGGGAACAACTAACCCTGCTACCTCTCAGCATTTTGTGTGACTGAATCAGCAAGTCTCTCCTCGTGCACAGACCCAGAAGAATTACCCACAGAGGAGTCTGCCCACTGCATCTCTGCATGATTCCTCTGGCCTCACCTCCTTCCAGTTAGCCTTTGCTAGGTGCAGGTACCTCTGCCCTGACTCTTCATCAAATGTGATTGGATCACAAACACAGAGATACAGCAGAATTATCTGCCCGTCGGAAGAAGCTTCCTGATGTATCTCTGTAAGATTTACTGCTCTGGCTCCCAGTCAGCATCCACTGGGATGATGTGTTTCCATCCCATCGTAACATCATGTGCCGCTTGGAGCGTCCGCGTCCATTTTGCTTCATCATGCTGAAAGGCAGCAGAGTTAATTGCCCTGAGAGGAAGCATGCCCAAACGAGTGACTCATTCAGACTCTTCAGGCTGGTCATTCTTGCGTTCTCACACTCTGAAGAACAAGCTTTTTTTGTAAGGTCCACCTCCACGTTAACGCCAGTGAGGAAAGGATGCCTCTGCTATCGAACGCCGGCACCAGCTTAGCTCTCCTGTCTTGCGTAGGGGTTTGTCGGTGTGCTGAACTTGCCTGCGGTCTTGTTCGTCTGGGACCAGCTCTTCACGCAAGACTGGAACCCGGACGTGATGCAGAATGTCTGTGCCTCCGTCCTCCTGTTGTTAAAAAATTCCTTCATGGCAGCAGATGACTACCCAGCAGTTCAACAGGTAAGTACTAGCCTGTTTCAGTGGAGGCTGGTGCCCTTTGGGACTGGTGGGGCGGAAGGCAGGGAGGCCCACAGTAGGTGGAGCCGGGGCCAACGAAAGGTGGAGCCAACTAATTCTAGTTGTGTCCCCGCCCTCCTCCCCACTGCTGAGTTCTACAAAGGGCAACACTTGAGACTGAGGAGGCAGCTGACAGCCTGGTCTGCCTTCCTGTACTAGTTGTGAGTATGAAGGCAAGCGGGTGGGGGCTGGCTGAGAGTAGTGGGGTGGTGCTCCGTTAACCCTACTGGATGAGCCTCTACTGGCTTGTCTTCTGGCTGCAACTAGACAGGGGCAAGAATCTTGGGCTTAAGATTTCTGCTCATATTCCTCCCCTTGTTAGTGTCACTCCTCCTTGCACTCCCCTTCCTTTGTTCTCTCCCCACATTGGAATAACGTGCCGTGACCTCAAGCGTCAGCCTGGACTCTCATAGGGACAGTGACGCCATCAGATGTAGGACTTTGGGGCTGACGTCCGGGGCCCTGCTCAGCAGAATGAGCAAGGGGCTCCCCAAATGCAGCTGGGCTGGCTTGCCACATGTTGAAGTCCAGCACTGTAATTGCCTAATCACCACTGCACTGAGGAGGAGGAGATGTCAGCTGGTTCACAGCTGGATCCAGGTCCCAGCACCAGACTGGGAGGCCCTGAAGTTAGAGACCCTCTAACTATTTTTATGTATTTATTAATTACTTTATAATTTTTGCGTTTCTACATCTCTTTTGCTCCAAGAAACTCAGGGTGCCACACGTGTCTCTCTCTCTCTCTCTCTCTCTCTCTCTCCTCCTCTGTATTATCTTCACAATAGCCTTGTGGGATGGCCTAGGCTGAGAACTGGTGACTGGCCTAAGGTCGCCCAAGCAAGCTTCATGGTTGAGGGAGGATTTGAAGTGTGGTCTTCCATATGCTAGTCCGACACCTTAATTGCTACACAAGACTGGCTGCCCAACTTGGACCCTCCCCCTGAGACAGATTCCTCCAAGGGACTAGCTCCTGCACCGGGGTTCTAGCCCTCCCCATTGCAGGCAACACACTAGGCAGTCGTGGACAGACAGGCAGCAGGATGCTAGGCTCTAGGCCAGAGGACTCTCCACAAAAGGGGAGGCAAACCCTGGGACAGTCTGGCTCAAGTGAGAAAAAGGTCTCTGTTCCTGGCTTGGTTGGAGTAAGTTGCCAACTTGGAGCTGTCTGAGGTCCTCTGGGATTCAGCTTCAGTTTCAGCTGGATCTGCCAGCCTCAAGGGCTCCTGCTGGAGTGTCAGATGAGGACTAGGGAGACCTGGGTTCAAATCCCGATTCAAACAGGAAGCTCACTGGAGAACCTTGGGCCAGTCTCTCTGAACCAGTGGGAGGTGCTAGACAGTCATGTTTTGTGTTCCTCTCACGGACCACCTTGTAACTTTGTTTCTTGGATTGAGCATCTCTTCCCGCTTCTTCTCGGCCCGCACACTCTCCTTTGCTCTCCCTCCATGTTGTGAGGACATGCGCTCTCTCAGCTCTGACTCGGAGAGATGGCTATGTGTGCGATTAGTGAGAGAATCTTAACTTTTCTTTCTCACCTTTACCAGTGGTCTTAACAGACTGACTTGTTGCAACTGCTGTGTAACTTTTACAGCTTCCAATAGGCAGAATTAAAATATTAACGAGAATTAAATAAAATAGAAAGGCCTCCAAAAGCAGGGATTTGGAGGAACAATAGGTAGTGTAGATGTGGAACTGAAGGAAGGAGGCCCTAAGCAACACTTTGCAGGAAGGAGGTTGGCAAGAAAAGTAGGTTTGGAGGCTTAGGGACTGTGAATCGGGGGGGGGGGATTTGGGGTTAGAGTGTTGCCAGGCTGTGGGAGGGGGGGGATGGACCATGGCATGACTGCTGTGCATTTTAGGGACGGCACAGAATTCTGCCAGATGTGGCTCCTATAGACACTGCAGCATTGAGACCTGACAACCCGACATAAGCAATGCAAGCCATGCAGCAGCAGAAAGCTGGTGCTGCGCCCATTCATCCTTTCTTTTATGTCCCACCTTTCCTGCAAGGAGCTCAAGGTGGGGTGCGTGCTTCTCTCCCTCCACATTTCATCCGCACAGCAACCCTGTGAGGCAGGTTAGGCTGTGGGACAGTGACCGGCCCGAGGTCACCCAGTGAACGTCATGGCTGAGTGGGGATTTGAACCCTGGTCTCCCAGGTCCTAGTCCGACCTTTTAACCACCACACTACACCACTGGCTCTGAATGTCGCCTCTTGATTGAAACTAACTGCAGGCATCTAGTGTTAAAGTGCCGTGCACGTTGAAGCATTGTATAACATTAATAATAATGAAGCTTGGAAGCTTTATTTATGTTTAAACAAGAAGAAAGAAGCAAAGAGAACAAGTAGGAAACAAGCTCCGTTGATTAAAAAAACCCAGCCTTTCAGCAGTTTAATGAATATTGGGGAAAAACGACAAGGCAAGTTTACAGCAGCAACTAAAGCCACATTTTTCAAGTGCCTTTAAGGAAAAGAAAGCTTTTCTATCCAGCCACAATGTGGCCTTGGAGTCAAATACTGATGATCTGGTTTGCATCAGGTGGCGTGTTGAGCTCCTCCTCTCTCTCTTCTCCTCCTGGCAGGTGTTTCTGTCTTCGCCTTCCCGTCTTCTCACGGCCGATATTCAGAGGGCCTGGATTTACTTGCAGCAAGGGGGCTTGCCTGCTGACGTTCCAGGGCTGAACAGGCTGAATCAAAGGTAGAGGATCACCCCCTTGCTCAAAAGATACCCATGAGACCAGTCAGCAAGTGTACACGCCAGGGGAGGGGAACCTGGTGTAGGGAAGAGCCGTAGCTCATGGGTAGAGCACCTGCCTTGCATACAGGCAGCCCCAGGTTCAATCCCAGGTAGGGCTGGGAGGGACTCCCTGTCGGAAACCCTGACAGAGCTGCTGCCAGTCAGTGTGGACAGTACTGAGCTAGATGGACCAATGGTCTGACTCAGTATAAAGCATCTTCCTGGTGTCCTCTAGATGTTGTTGGACTACAAGTCCCATCATCCCTGACCGTGGGCCAATGCTAAGCTCCCATCAGCCCCAGCCAGCATTGGCCCACGGTCAGGGATGATGGGAGTTGTAGTCCAACAACATCTAGAGGGCTATACATTCCCCAGCCCTGGTCTACACTGACTGGCAGCGGATTCAGGCAGGATCATTTCCCAGCCTGGCCTGGAGACTGCCGGGGTCTGACCCTGAGGCCTTGTGCCTGCAACAAGGCATGCGCTCTCCCACATAATGGCAGGGACCTGATGCTGTCGGACTTCAACATCTGTCCGCCCCAGCTAGCATAGTCAGGGACCACAAGAGCTGTACACCAACAATGCTGGGAGGGCTACAGGATGCCAACCCCTGGCGTACGCAGCTGGAGACAGACAGCCGTTTGAACCCGACAGGTAGGGGTGGATGAGAAATCCAATCCAGTTCGCATTCCAAGCCAAATCTATCAAATCCACACTTTCCAAAATAGTATGAGAACTGAAACCCAGCCGTCCTTCGGAATTTGCAGTTGTCCGAATTTTGCGATCTAGCTTTCCAACCAACCAATGTTTACAAAAATGCATGTGTTGGGGGAAGTGGGCATAAAAATGAATATTTTGAGTGAAAATAATGTACAAAAAGGCATTACATGACCAGAAATGGCTTGCAGAAAAATGGGTGCATCAGTCAAAACTGCTGACAAAAAATGTGTTTGTTAGGAGAAACTTGGAGGTTTTTCATGAGGATTTTAAAAAAACGCACACATTGCTGCAGAAATGCCGAGGGCTTCATTTAAGATTGGAAAAATGAGAACCTGAGAGGACCACAATGGACAAATCTTGCCATCCCTGTTCCCAGCCACCTTTTCTCAGCATGGAAGGGATTGCTGGTGCTGGCGGGGTGACAGGGGCCTCTCGGAAACAAAGCACTCTGCAACGTGCCAGTTGGATTGCAAGAAAATTAAAGGAGGGACATGACAGAGATGTATTAAGCTGTGCACAAAATGCGGACAAGAAGCATTACTGCAGTTCTAGGAGGCATTCCAGCCAAGCGGAAAGCCCTTGAGGACAGCATGGCGCGGGGCCAGTGCGAGTTGTGGCCTGTGGAGAGTCCCAAGGGCCAGACAGAGAAGGCTGGAGGGCCACATTTGGCCATCAGACCAGAGATTCCCCACCTTTGCCTTAGGGACATAGAGGCAGAGGGGTATCCAGTGGACCTCTGTTAGTCTTGTATGTTAATTTCAGTGGGTCTACTCTGACTAAGGTTGGATACCAGCCATTTGTGTTGTAGACAAGAGTGGTGCTTCCTGTGTGGAGGACACTGAGTTGGACTAAATGACCTTCAGAGTCCTACATCCCTATAGTCCTTATTTTAGGGTTCTGATGGAAGGCTTTTGTGCCAGCTGCCCAACTCTCATCCTCACTTTTTGCACGGTTGGTCTTCCTTCTCATGCTGGGAAAACACCATGTGCAACCACTATCTCATTTGACTTATAAATGAAGGAGCGCAATTCTAAATCCTTCAGCTGTAATGAATATTTTATATTGGGAAATTATGCATGGTTTTCTGTGCTGTGTGCAGAAATAGTTTTGTGGGGCTCATGTGTATAGTTATGGGTATTTTTTAATAGAAATGCCGGACTGTTGCTTCTGATTTTGTTTTTCTGGTGTGTGTGTTTTCCATAGCAGGCTGCAGAATAACTTTAATGAGCAAAAGTAATTAAAATGAGAATTTAGCTCTGATTGTTGCCTACTACCCCTCCTCTCCTCCTCCATGTACCGAGAGGAGGAACTAAATTATGAAAACCCACTAATTAGCACTATTTGCCTGTGCATGCCGCTTGTGGATCTGTCTCCTCTGAGACATGGCTTAGTGGAAGGTATGTAACGTTTCTTCTTCTAGGCTGATGCTAATATTGAGGAACACCAAGTAGAGAGTGTAAAGGTTAAATGTCCGTGCAGATCACAGTAGCTGGTGTGTCCTAGCAGAGATAGGATACCATGAAAATTCATGACTTATTCCATACTGAGGCTTTCTGAAGGACTCCACAGTTTGTTGTTAGATTTCCTCCTAATGAAAACTTTTAGATTCCTTCAAGAAACCTCATAGAAGGAGCTATGTTTGGCATGATGTTTGATTCCCCAGAGATGCCTTCACCTTCTAATCACCTATTCTAGCAAGGTATCCTGGAACTGCCAGACCAGACATTAGGGGAAAACTATTGGACTACTTCTTAACTTGGTTCTTGCCACAAGTGGGGTCTGCAACAAAATGTTGCAGTGTATCCTCACCTCCTAACGAGTGCTCCCTGTTTACGGGGCCAGCCAGCCATCTACTCCTCCAGTGGGGCATTCGATTTCCACCTCCGTACCAGTTGCCTGTCTTTCCCCCACCCCCACCCCCAGTGGGACATTCTGCCAAGCATGCTCAGTAACTGTGGCTACTGAGCATGCTCAGAAAACCAGTCTGTTTCTTGCCACCATAGCTTTTTAAAAATATTTTTGTGTACTTCTGAAGATCATTGGGAACCCCATTCAGGGATATTCCACTCCCCTGGTTTTTTTTTTTTTTAAGTATGCCCCTAGCCCCTTTGCCACCTGCAGATATAACCAAAAGCTTGCGGGCCGTAGTCTACCCAATTGCTCAGTAAGAAGTTATTCTTCCTTTTACCTTCCAGTATTATACTTATTTATTTATTATTACATTTATATCACACTTTTCCTCCAAGGAGTTCAAGGTGGCGTACAAACGTGGTTCTCCCCTTCCCCATTTTATCTTCACAACAACCCTGTCGAGTGTAGGTTAGTTAGCCCAAGAGACAGTGGCTGGCCCAAGGTCATCCAGTGAGCTCCATGGCCTAGCGGGGATTTGAACCCTGGTCTCCCAGGTCCCAGTCTGACACACTAGCTAATGGGATAACTAAGAAGTCAGGGGTAGCCAATATGGCTCTCTCCATATGTTGTTGGACTACAATTCCCATTGTCATCCTCAAGCGCTGGCCTTTTGGCTGAGGCTGCCAGGAGCTGTCTTCCATTCAGCAACTTCTGGAAGGCACCAAGTTGGCTACCCCTGCCCTGTGCTGTCATTGTTAGGTGTGATCAAATTTTGATTTTATTTGGCGAATACAACAAGATTTCCAGATTCAAAGGCCGAGGGCATTTGGATATCTTTTTTTAATCTCCTGATGCAAGAATGTATAAAAACAGTTGGGTTTTTTCCTTCCTGAGCCCTGTCGCCACCTCCCCTCACAGAAATGCCATCCCCAGAAAGCCTTGCCTCCTGCTGCCCATCTTACTGTCCTTTCAGTACCAGGAGGGGCAGTTTTGTGGTATAGCAGTTTGTTCTTGCCATGATCTGCCCCCCACCCCCTCCAGAGAGAGGAGACAGGATCTTCTGCCGTTATGCTGAGCTTAAGACCCAGCACTGCTGTGGATTTGAGTCCACTGCATCTGAAGGACTCATCCACATTATAACAACAGTGTAAGCTTCCTTTCCTTCCAAGTGTCCAGTTCTCAGTCCAGCATCAGGAAGAGCCTTTGCCACTCACCTGTGCTTCTGACGTCACTGTGGCATCAGGGAGGATCCATTAACTTTTCCAGCCAGGGGAGACTTTCTGATTCCATGCTGTCACCAGAGCAAATGATGTACTCGCCAGTGGCAAGCTTACTTACCACTGAATTTTGGTCCCCAAAGTCCACTACTTGGGCCCAGTGGTGCTGTTGGGACAGGTGTTTGGGCATCACTCAGCAGAATGAGCATGCCCCCCCCCCCGCAAAATGTAGCAGGATTGATTTACCGCATGTTCAGGTAAGTGAAGTAATGCACATTGCCATCTAAAGGGGGGGGGAGTAGGAAGGCTATGAAGTCCTGAGTCTAAAATAGATGGGCTACAAAGCACATGACCATCCACCATGCTGGTGGGGGTGGATGGGAGTTGGGAGTCCCAGTAACATCTGGAGGGCCACAAGTTAACCACTCCTGGTCTAAAACCGCCTAATTGTGCTACTGCTTGGGTCACTGTATTCCTACCAGCAACTACCCCGAGCAGGGAAAGGGCTGGAGCTCAGGGGGAGGGTTGTAGGTTGGTGGTAGAGCGTATGCTTTGCACACAGAAGGTCCCCGGTTCAATCCTCAGCATCTTCAGTTAGAAGTAGGACTGGGAAAGACTCCCTCTTTGAAACCCTGGAAAGCTGCTGCCAGTCAGTGTTGGTAATATTGACCTAGGCAGACTAGAGGTCTGTCTTGGCACAAGGCAACTTCCTGTGTTATTAATCTTATAGGGAAGAGCTGAAGCCCAGTGGCAGAGCATGTGCTTGGCATGCAGAAGGTTCTGCGTTCAATTTCCAGGTTGAGCTGAGAATGCTTGAAACCCTGAAGAGTTGCTGCCGGCCTTGTCCCACAGTACTGGGCTAGATTATCTGACTTGGTATGTTCCTATCTTCCTTGGACGTCAACCACCATAATCTTGGGACTGGGGGAAAAAAGCCATATTCTCATTTTGTACAAAACTTGTGAATCCTTTCTAAAAGCGAGTAAAAGGATTGTCAAATACTGCACTTTGACTTTTATTCTTCTTGTTTCAAAGACTTATTTGCATTTGATTCCCTGGATCCCACAGCATTTGTAGATGCGCAAGACTCAAAACCTTACATTTTGTTGAACGTGACGTACACTCCTAAAGGAAAAGGTAGGTTGTCTTTGGTGGGCGTGGCTCATATTTTGTCCAAAAACAATAGATGGAGGTGAACTGAGCCATGGCATTTCACTTACCTGGGAGTAAGACCCTTTGAATTAAATAAGACTGACTTCTGACTCCTGAGCTGATAGGATTAGGACTGCAGTGTACATCTGTAGTGTAGATGTGCCCTGAGTCTCTCTGGGATTTTTTAAACATGATGCTTGATGCTGATATATGTACATATATCTGCATTTCATGTTTCTGGAACGTAACCTGCATCCCGCTAGTAGAATGTGTTCTTTCACTTTCTGCACCATATTAACAAGAGTGGTGGCTGTTGCCCATTGGGACTGGCGGGGCAGAAGGCAGGGAGCCCCTATAGTAGGTAGAGCCAGAGCCAATTGCAGGTGAAGCCAACTGATTCTAGCTTCATCCCCCATCCTCCTCTTTACTGAGTTCTACAAGGGCAACGCTGAAACTGAGGAGCAGGAGGAAGCTGACAGCCAGGCACACACAACACACACCCCACACCCCACAAAACACACCCCACAACCCACAAAACACACCCCACAAAACACACCCCACAAAACACACCCCACACCCCACAAAACACACCCCACAAAACACACCCCACCCCCCACCCCACCCCACCCCACACCCCACAAAACACACCCCACAAAACACACCCCACACCCCACAAAACACACCCCACACCCCACAAAACACACCCCACAAAACACACCCCACAAAACACACCCCACCACACACACACCCCACACACCCCACACACACCACACCCCACACACCCCACACCCCACCCACACCCCACAAAACACCCCCACACCCCCCACCCCACACCCCCCCACCCCACACCCCACAAAACACACCCCACACACCCCACACACACAACACACACCCCACACACACAACACACACCCCGGACAGGTTGAAAGTAAGAATTCAGGCAAGTGGAAGCTGGCTGAGTCAAATTGGTTGATGGGGCAGTGGCCCTTTTGCCCTAATGCACCAGTCTTAACAGTCATCACACTTGCACACAAAATAGCATGCAAAACTCTCGGGGCGCATTTATTTATTTATTTGATTGATATCCCACCCTTCCTCCCAGCAGGAGCCCAGGGAGGCAAACAAAAGCACTAAAAACACTTTAAAATGTCATTAAAACAGACTTTAAAATACATTGAAACAAAACGTCTTCAAAAACATTGTTTTAGAAGCTTCCAAGACCTCTTTAAAAAAGAAAAGGTTAAAAACATATTGTTAAAAAAAAAAAGTATAAAAACATCTTTAAAAGCAATTCCAACACAGACGCAGACTGGGATAAGGTGTCGACTTAAAAGGCTTGTTGAAAGAGGAAGGCCTCTTTAGCCCTTCGTTGAGAAAATGCCACCTGCCTTCTTTGGGACTCCTGTATTTAGACATCCTGCCTGGTTTGGAAACCCCTGAAAGAAATGCTAGTGGACTACAAACCGCGTTTTCCTGTTTTATAGAGTCACTGGCTCTTGGATGGCAAAAGGTGGATGCGTTCCGGCAAGAAAATACAAGTTTTGGATTGATCTGGGTCCCTAGGGAATTCTCTGTGGGTGTGCCTCTGAATCCTGGGGAAGTGCCTGATGACGTAATGGAGTATCCCTTCAGACAGCTTCCCAAAGGTAATGAATAATATTAATGGATGATGGCAAAGGCCTGATTCACACAAAACATTAAGCCATGATTTAGTTAACGATAGTTAAAGCTGATCATCTGAATCCAGCCCCACAATGGGCTGCAACTCTGAACCCAAAAGGTAGTATCCAACTCAATTCTACTCACAGTAGAGCCGCTGAAAGTAATGAACCTTAGTTAGTCAAGTCTATTCTATGGGTCTACTCTGAGCAGGACAAGCATTATTTATTTATTAAATGTATATCCTGCCTGCCCTCTCAGGCTAAAACAGAAAACAAGTCCAAATGTGGGACTCGTGGACTCTTCCATCTCCTTATACAGACAAAGACATCACCTTGGAATCATTGTTGAGAATGTGTTGGGACTCACCCAGAAACAATGGCTGAGTTTTGTGGGGAATCCCTGGTGTCAGTGCAAAGTGGAAACAATGCAAATGGTGGCAGAGGGGAAGAAGCCATCAGTTACATATCATTTGCAGATTGAAACCAACAGCGGCAAATACTGATCATATTTGCTGGACTGATTTCTGTCCCAGACATGGGACAAAAAAGCAAACTGGCAATTTCTGCTCCCGTTTCCTTCGGAATTCGCCGACATCCCTAACAGCATCTAACCTTCCTGCAAACAAATCAGAGCGAATGCTCATTAAATAGCCAGAGCTGTCTAATCTCCCTGCAAACAAATCAGGAGGATTGCTCAATAAACAGGTCATCTGGAAGCTACCCAAGACGCAGCATGCCAGTCTACTTGGCTTCTGTACGTCGAGTAGGACTGGGTGTGGGGGGCATATCTTGAAC
This sequence comes from Rhineura floridana, assembly GCF_030035675.1. Lineage (NCBI taxonomy): Eukaryota > Metazoa > Chordata > Lepidosauria > Squamata > Rhineuridae > Rhineura > Rhineura floridana. The sequence goes on along the minus strand of NC_084500.1, from coordinate 15,996,217 downwards.
TTGACTTCTGGCCATAAAATGTCTTTCACTGGCCCTGGAGTCCCTCAACGGGGGGGGGGGAGAAAAATTGCCCACCCCTGAAGTATATTGCTCAGCATCTGACACCCAAAGGACACCTATACAGCAGGGTGTTTTCATGGTTTCAGTCTGGGGGCTAAACTCACACAGTTCACACTAGGACTGGGTCTCAGCCTAGCAGCCTGTATAATTATAGATGTGATGGCCACACATTTTGCTTTAGAGTCTCAGCCAATAAAATGCTCCTTTGGGTCTCCTGCCAGGATCCTTTGAAGCAGCTGCCAAAGGGGCCGACAGAGGAGGAGCCAGTTCCTCACTTAGCAAAGAGTAGGCGTTCATTTAATTTTCTTAATAGATCTTGTGCTGCTGCCTCCGATTTGAATTTGCCTGAGTGATACCGTAGCTGAGCTGGGCTTGACCTTCTGACAATAATTCTTTTTCTGCGTGAAGAATACACTCTGTGTGTGTGTGTGTTTAACTGTACAAGGAAGTGTGGGTGCATTGCAGTAAATCACATACGTTTTCAGATTTTGCCAAGGGTCATTCATCTATCCAGCTGACAGTGTATGACGTCGCTAATGAAAGACAGAGACTGCAAAGCTACCAAGCAAGGAAGGAAAGGTAACAGCTGAGACATGGGGGTTGGTGGGAGACATTGCTTAGATATGAAAATATTTTTTTTAAAAAGGTAAAGGTGTCCCCGCACTTCTAGTGCGACTAGTTTCCGACTCTTAGGGTGACGTCTTGCGACGTTTACTAGGCAGACCGTATATATGGGGTGGGATTGCCAGTTCCTTCCCCGGCCTTTCTTTACCCCCCAGCGTATGCCGGGTACTCATTTTACCGACCACGGATAGATGGAAGGCTGAGTGGACCTCGACCCCTTTTACCGGAGATTCAACTTCCTCCTTCCGTTGGAATCGAACTCCAGCCGTGAGCAGAGCTTCGGCTGCGTTACCACCGCTTACCACTTTGCGCCATGGGGGGTCCTATGAAAATATTAGCTGCATTATATTTTACCAGTGCTCTCATACACGGCACTGCTTGGGAATTCTAAGAATCCAAAAAACCTCTCGAAATCAGTGCTTAATGCAGCTTTGAAAGGCTCTGTCTGCCATCTTGATTCTTAAAAGGTTTCCACTTGTATCCAAACATAGATGAAAACCTGTTCCTTGATCTCGGGAACCACCATGCCAAATGTATAGAGTCTGTACCGTTTTGCAAATTTTACAAGTGATCAAATTCCCTGTTAATTTTATTTAAATATTTAGAATTTTCATTTTATATTTGTTGTAAATAGCTCTGTGCTTTAACTCTGTTAATCCTTTTGTCTGTATCTGCAATGGCCTTTGGCCTAAGCAGTAATAATAAAACAAACCATGCTAAATTTGGATACAGTATCTTAAGAGGTGTCCAAATGTAGAGCGAACAAACGACGCTCCAAAATATATTGTAAATTATTAACAAGAGACAATACTACTATTAGTTATTTACTGAATAAGCTGGTGGGCTGCAAGCAGCAATCCCTCTTTAAAGCTACCTGTAAAGGTCTCTGTGGGAAAACCCCCAAACTACTGTTGCCTGTCTCTAGTCTAACGTCCTTGTTCTCTTCCCGCTTTCCTACTGAAACCATGTTTTGCCATGTATTGTTATATATACGACCCATCTTAGAATTTACGGGGCCTCTCTTGATATATTTCTCATCTAAGTAGCACACAGCCGACATACACCACTCTCCTGTTAACATTTTCTTTTCTGTCATTTATGCGTTTCATTTGGCCAATTTAATTGGAGATTTATAGTCCCCACCCACCCCGACTTTCACAGGTTTGAAAATTAACGCCAAAATCAATATGGCGTATAAAACATAAGATGGTTTTACTGTAAATTATTTTGCAAGATATTGTGTCTGGCGGGGAGCCTGCATCAAAGAAGGGCGTTAATGTGTACAAATGAAAATATGAAGCAAGTAGAAGGCAGAAAAATCGGCTTGTTCTCCAAAACCACAGCAGCTTTGGAGTGGGAAGCCAAGGCGGTATGCTTTTACAATACATATGGGAAAACGCTGCAGCTTGGGAGCTTTGAAAGTGAAGTCGGCAGCAGTACGAGATTTTATTTTAATTTTTTTTTTGCTGGTGTCAGCCTGGTGTCTGCAAGCAAAACAGATTGGCAGGAGGAAACTATTGCTGCCGCACCACATGCTATAAATGGAGATGTGGGTAAAATTGAATGACAACGAAAATTAGCAAGTTTCTGTCTCTCAGGCCGAAACTGGAAACTGCACCTTCACGTCTAGCGGGGAAGGGCTATAGTTCAGTGGTAGAGCGCATGCCTTTCATGTAGGAGGTCCCAGATTCAATCCTCAGTATCTCTAGCTTTAAGGATTTCAGGTAGCTGAGGTAACAAAGACTTTGTACAGCAGGTGTAGGGAAACTTTGGCCTTCCAAATGATGCTGAACTACAGCTCCCACCAACCCCAGCAAGCATGTCCAGTGGCCGGGGATGATGGGAGTTGTCATTCAGCAACATCTGGAGGGACAAAGGTTCCCTACACCTGCTACAGAAAGAGTTGAGTCGACTGGAGTAGCCAGTGTGGTGCCCTACTGTCCCAATGTTGCTGGACTAACAGCTCCCATCATCCCTGTCCAGTCGCCATGCTGGCTGAGGCTGATGGGAGTTGGATTCTTACTACAGCATCTGCAGGGCACTATGTTAGCTTTCCCTGCAGCAGGCAGTAGTAGTCTAAGATAGGCCAGTGTTTTCTAACCAGGGTTCCACAGAAGCTTTGGTTTCTACCATCACCAGAGTTCCATTGAAACTTTGGGTACTGCTCAATGCAGGGGCTCCACAAAATCTTACAACCTCCTGGCTCGGGCAATTAAGAAGTGCCTGCTCTTGAATTATATTCTTAGTTATAATTAGGACAAATGTTTGCCTTTTGAACTGTGATGTTTAAATTAGGAGTGGAATCCTCTCCTTTTTTATGTTTCGTTTTTAAGAGTGGCTCCCTGGTTGTCATTCACGATCCAATTCCTTTTTCCTCTGCCATCCTGTCCTTTTTCTGATGTGCTCTGATATATTTGCTTTGCGGAGAATTATCGATATTATAATAGCTATTTATTCACGACTCTCCTCCACTAGTATCGATCTTTATTCTGATCTCTGTAATGATTGCCTGTTTACATTCCTTTTCAAGTGCAAATTAGGCAGATAATTGCCCATCACGTCAGCATCTTCCCCCCTCCTGCTTTCTATCTCTCAGTTTCCTAAGATACTCATAAAAAAACCCTTACCACCGCAATTAAACGAGAGTTGTGACTTCTAAATCCTCTCCGGAAAGATAGAGAATATCAGAAATAATGGATAATCTGATGGCAAATCCTATTGTCGCAGAAATGAAGCCCATCACTAGTTTAAACAAATTAAATCATTCTCTCTATTTCTGATGTTCAGGGATGAGGGCTGTCGGTTATGCCACCAAAACGGCACCACCCACTCACAAGAAGGGAAGTATCAGGAGTCTGAGACCACCCCTGCCATTTGCAGTACAAAGACCCCTAAGGGGTGTTGCAACACCTGAAAAAGCCCTTTGGGAGCTGGTCATGTTCAGTGACCATGGAATGTTAATGAAGGGCAAATGGAAAATCAGGGGGGAGGGGAGAAGAGACTCAGTGGAGCGGTTATAATCTTGAATAATAACACTGTATGCTGCAACACTTTGTTGCGGGTTCCACTTGTAAATTATTTGTTACCAGTTTTTACTTTGGTAGGGCTTCTCTTTGATGTGTGGGGCAGAGAGAAGGGGGCCGAGAGAGGACCTGAGTGCAAGAGCACTCTCCCTACAAGTGAGTCCCAGCACCAAGTATTCAGTGGAAGAACACAACCATCATTTAAAACATTTTCACTTGTTAAGCTTGTGTTTCCTATGCTTGTTTATATCGACCAGGTTTCAAGGACCCTCTTTTCTCTATCCTCCTTGGGTCCCACACGATCCCAGTGCCGTGCTGCCAAATCCTCCGACAGTAAACCAGCCGTTTGATCTGTATATAGATGCGCTTCATTATATACCTGACAATGCCACAATCACAAAGGTAAACTTTCTTCAGCAGAAACAACCCCCCCATACATAGACCTTTTTTGTGACATTTTACTATCCCAAACCTAATTCCAGTGTTTCTTGCCATAGTAAACTGCCCTAAGGGAAATGTTTGCTTGATTTTGATGGATCGGTTTTCCTTTGAAAAGCACCACTGAACAGTCAATCATAATTTTTGTCCAGGATAGTTTTTGTCTAGGAATGGGGGAGAAATGCAATTCCGTTCATATTTATTTATTTCATTTATATACCGCCCCATAGCCGAAGCTCTCTGGGCGGTTTACAGCAATTAATTTAAAGACTGACTTGCGTAATCTGCAGTTTCCGAAACAAGTTGCAAACCAAAATACAGCCAATCCTAACAAGTGAGATTTTCACTTTCAGAATTTTACAGTTCACCCGTCAAGTGATGTGCACAAAAATGTATATACTTGAGTAAAGTGTATATAAATGTATATAGTAGTGAAAACGACATACAAACTATATTCGGGAGAATTGCTTTGCAAAAATATGTGCATTGGGAGAAATTTGCATTAAAATGCTGGTTCACTTTCATGAGGACTTTTTAAAAAATTGCAAAAAGACTGGAAATGTGGAGACTGAACTTTAGACTGGAAAAATGAGAAACTGAGAGTAAGCAAAATTGATATTTTTGCCGTAGTCTCTCTTTGTTTTTCAGAAAGGAAACTCAGTATGGTCTCTTAAATCTGATCCCCTGGATCAGTTTGAGTGATTTTTTTTTACCCCAGTATGCTCTGTTGGATGGTGTCATTTTTTTATTATTACTACTAAAAGTATACCGCTTACAAGGATTGAAATTTGTGGGGATATATTTTGACCTGGTGCTTTTTGAGTACAGAAAAAAAAAATGTAAACGATATGTGTGTTAATATTTGGGTACATTAAACCACCTCTGAATACCATTTACCATGAAAACCCTATTCATAGGGTTGGCATAAGTTGGGATCAACTTGAAGGCAGTCCATTTTATTTACTATCATGCAGGTAACAATATCCTCAAAGAACTATGGTGTAGGTCTACTTGTGTGAAAATTTTGCATTGAAAAGTGTACCTGGTGAGAAAATAAGAGTTAATTGGACTGATTTAGCACAGAAGTGAGCTTGAATCAGTGGAGAGTGGATGGGGGACTAGGAAGGATTACTCAATATTGCTGTTTGCGCCAATAATTCAGAACAAGTGAGGTCAGGAATACAATAGCATACATCTGAAACTCCAATATGGTGGGTGTCTGCGGGTGTGTATACATCTGTGTGTACATACCTGCCTGTGACAGTAATCCCCAAATAAATATTTTCTCCCCCATTAGGTAACAGGTCATTTCAAGAATTCTGACTTATGCATCTTGCACCCTTTCTTGGCATTTCCGGTTCTTGAGAGTTCATCTCGAAATCCAGAATTCCAGTACCGAGCAGCGATAAGTGGCGGAGTTCCAGATGGGATGGATATCAACACCTGGCTCCTGTTTCAAGTTCATACAGTAGATATTGATTCTGGAGACCTCGTTCTACTAGGTAACTGTACCAAGAAGCCGTTTTTCCAAATGACTCAGCTTCCCAGGCGTCATTACCTTCCCTTCACATCAGTGGCAGCTGTTGGCTGCATGTCAGTGGGGCAGTGTAATCTACTCTGGGCTTTAGTCTGAAGTTTCAAAGTGCAGAAAGTTCAGACTAAAACCCAGAGCGGATCCCACTGCCCCACTGACATGGAGCCGACAGCCACCACTGCTTCACATTTCTTCCTTGATAGCGTTTGCCTGAGGGTGGTGGACTCTTGCTGCTGAGTCACGTCCTTTCAGTTCCAGTGTGGCGCAAGGAGAAGCAGGAGCAGAGAATCTTAAACACTGAGACCATTCATGAAGCCAAATCCACAAGTAGAGAACAGGGATTATCACATGACTTGCTCTGGCCTATTGCTGTTAAGAGGCTTTCTTATTGGTCTAGCTGATCTCCTTGTCAGTCCCTCTTTTATTTTATTTATTTATTTATTTATTTTATTTTGTTCAATTTTTATACTGCCCAAAGCCCGAAGGCTCTCTGGGCGGTGCACAGCATAAAATTATTACAACTATAAAGTACAATGAAATCACAATAAAAACATCAAAACATACATTTCAAACATTCAACATCCTAAAGCATTATTGGCTTTATGAATGCTTTTGAGTCATCGTGTCTTAAAATACTTAAAAGTGTCACAATAAAAATAAGTGTCCAAGTAGAGCTTTGAATATGTTTGCACTTAAATCATACTTTAGTTTTTTTATTTTCCCAATCAAATATTTCTAGTTCAAATACTTTTAGCAACTTAGGGGGGGAAATTCGCAATGGGTGGTTTTCTTCAGCATGTAAAATTCATAGCATATCAACATGGTTTTGTTGTACCTCTATTGCCAGAGGCAGTAAACCTTCGAATTCCAGTTGCCAGGGAACACAAGTGGCGAGAGCGAAGTAGCAACACACTGGTGAATCCCCACCTGACATCCCTTAGACCAGTTTACTCAAAGGATGACCCTACCTCCTATGTGCCCTACTGAGCACTTCAGTCTGAAGAATTGGCACTTCTGCAAGTGCTGTATAACGTTTGTGAGAAATCCATTTTTTAGCATGGCAGCACTCTGGAATTTCCTGGGTATTGATATTAGGCAGGCAAGGCTACCCAGACATGTAATTTTATTACATATATTTGTTTTTTAAACTCTTGATTTTAGATTTTGTCTGTATTTTGATAATTTCATTATGTCTGGTTGTTTTTGAAGTCTGTTGATTTTCTTGAGATTTTATATTATTTTCTATAAATTGCTTAGAGGGTTGTGTTGCTGGTTTTTTGATTAAGTGGTATATAAATCTCGTTAGTTAAATAAATAAATAAATACATAATAGACTCCATCTCCAGCAGCTACTGAGAGCCTGAATGAGTCCTGATCACCTCACACATGGGAAAATATTTCACCGAGGGTTGTTTTTTTTTTACCGGCAGTAGGCACAGGAGAAATGTCCTGGGCACCAAACTGCAGCTGTCATTTGAATGTGAAAATGCTGCAGAACTGGACTTCTACATCTTTACTTTGCCACTGGATGCAAAATAATAAAAAAAAGTTGGAATCATTGCAGACACAAATTGGACTGGCAGATGGCAAATGCAGTTTTAACTTAGGCACATAAACAAGGCATCCGGCTAGGGAATATGCGATAAAGGGAGTCATCATCCAGTTTACTGATCTAGAAGAGAAGCATTTTTCAAGACAGTTGCCTGAAAGAAATAATTGAAACCATCATTCTAGAATACAGCAGCAGGTTTGTTTGTTTGTTTTTATATAAAAGAACGAACAAGGCACAAAACACTAGAAAGCTAACAAGATTCAGTGCATCTTTTCGCTCACAAGCAGAGCCGCTGGTTTCTAACCTCAGTGCAGCCTTCTTCCTTAGCAGATGATGCTGGACTACACTTCCCATCATCCAACCTTGACCCATTGGCCATGCTGGTTGGGGATGATAAGAGATGGAGTCCAGCAACCTCCGGAAGGCACCAGGTTGGGGAAGCCTGATTTGGAGACGTTTGAAATGCTTTTTAAAAATCAAATGATAATAGTTTCTTGGCCTTTTAGCCAAGACCAAAGAGTCAAGTAAAACAAACAGAACCCCAAAGCTTCCCCTTTGTGGATGACTGTAGGAAGCTGCATGATCCGTGTCTTTAATGCTGAAGGAGAATTAAATGTGGGAGGCTTTCAGCTAAAACTAAGAACCGGCTTCCTGGAGGACGGACCGTTGTCACTCACCCCATCTTTGCTGACTCGCCACCCGATTGTTCCTTGCTGTACTCTTCTGATTCGACTCTTACCACAAGCTCAGGCAAGTCGTATTGGCGTTTGCCATTGCCGTTAGCCACCTTGGCAGGATATCAATGGGTTAAATAAATTTAAAAAATGACTTTAGCCCTTACTGAGAGCTTGCCTTGTTTCTCTTCACTGCAGTTTAACAATTTTGAGGAATTTTCAGTAGAAGAAGTAGAAATACTTTGTAGCATTATCAATAACATTGACCAGAGCTCCTCCGCTGAGCTCCATTTGGCTCCTCTTCTCCCTGGATTGTCTCCGTTTCAGCTGATCATTTATAAAAACGTTGTAATATCAAGAATTTGATAGCGGAGTTTCCTTGCTTTCCTCTTCCCTCCCCACCCCTTTTTCCTTTTGCGCTGGGTCTTTTAGAATGTAGGCCTGAATGTGTGAACTGTGTTGTTTTATATAACTATCTGTTAGTTGCTTTGGGAGCCTTTTTGGTTTTAAATATGTGCTTTCAGTCAGGTGTAGGGAACCTTTAATCATCCAGATGATGCTGAACAACAGCTCCCATCAACCCTAGCAAGCATGGCCAAGGGCCAGGTTTGATGGGTGTTATAGTTCAGCAACATCTGCATCTGTGTTGGAATTGTTTTAGGGTGTTTTTTTAACAAAAGATGTTTTAAAGATTTATTTTTAAAGATGTTTTAGTGTGTGTTTTTTTTTTGCCACCTTGGGTTTGTTCTGGGAGGAGGAACGGGATATAAATTTAATAAATAATGAAATATGGAGGGCCAAAGGTTCCCCACACCTGCTTTAAATAAATGAATAATGGAGGGTTGGAGGGTCCTTAGAACAGTATCTGGTGCGCCCCCCCCCCCCCCCAATGTCACAACTGCCTGGTATTAGATGGACATAAATGAGTCCCGTCAGTCTCCAGAAATGGAACAAAAGCAGATCCCTGCTGAATCGGCCCATCTAGTCCAGCATCCTGTTCTCTCAAGTGTCCAACCAGATGCCTGTGACAAGTCCATGGGAAGGAATTGAGTGCAAGAGCACTCTTATCATTTGCCTTTGAGGTAGTGGCTAGTAGCCACTGGCAGGCTTTCTCCTGCCTGGATTTAATCTCCTTTCAAGGCCATCCAAGTTGACAGCCACCGCTACCTCTTTTGGGAGCAAGTTCCAAAGTTAAACTGTGTGCTGTTGCTGTGTGAGGAAGTACTTTTGTCCTGAATTTTCCAACATTCAGCTTCATTGGACAGCCGTACTTCTAGTGTTAGGTGAGAGGGAGAAAAATGACTCCCTCTCTGCGCCATGTTTAATCTTACGGAGCTCTACCCTGTCCTCCCCTGACTTCTGGAAGAACCACCAAAAGAAGAACCAAATTTAGATGACAGTAGCTAGTAGCCAAAAGCATCATCATCGTCATGGGTTATTTGTAGGCTGCTTTTCCATAGTAATCTAGGCTCAAGACAGCTCACAACACGACAAAATTACATAATTAACTCAGTTACAAAACAAAACTCAGATAGTCAAACAATAAAGAAAACATCTCATTAAGAAATATACAGTAAATTGAAACTATACCCCTATAATTCATAATAAGATCCAACAACAGAATACAAAAACATAATCCCAATAACAGTAAAAATAACTGACCTCCAGAATTAAATGTTGGGCTAAGGTGGTCTCTGGCATCTCCAGGCAGTAGTAGCTTTTATAGCTGCAATCACTCAGGGCCCCACCCTCCCAGGCCAGATGGAAAGAGGCCAGCAGTCAAGGGGAGGGTCTTGCAGCACTTGCAGCCAAGATGGTCTCTGGCACGGGCAAGATGGTCTACCAATAAGAAGCCAGGTCAGCTTTCATTTACACATTCTTTGTTTTCGGTGTGCTTTTATTGGTGTATGCTTAGATTAGCTGAATTACCTAAATTATGCTATTAGATGAATTGTATTGGGGTTGCCAAAGAGGCTATCATTTTTGATTAGTTGTGAAGGGGGTTGGCCTTTTTGGGACAGTGGGCACATTTGGAATGTTGAGAAAGTGCCATTGGCACCGGTTGCAAAATGGCTGCCATGTGGGTGTGGCAAAACACAAAATGGCTGCCATGGGGACGTGGCGAATGGCTTCAACATAGGAGAGGCTGAGCTAGTGCAAACAGGATCTGAGCAGGAAAAGCAAACACTGTCTTGCACATTAGGGATTTTTGAGAGGATATTTTACTGAGAAGAGCCATGTGAGGTACTTGTGGGGCCACACTGGTCCCTGTGTGAGCCACATTGGCAACCCCCAAGTTAAGCAAACTGGACGACCACTGTCCACTTTTATTAGGTCATCCCCAAAGTGTTTCACATCTACTGGTTGACGGTGTTGGGTTCTTCTTTTTCTCCCCTTCAGCTTCCGGTGCCTCCCCCAAGTTACTTGTCAGGATACTATTTCACTGATGGAGCGAAACCCAGCAGTTCAGAGCTGGAGATTATCTCGAGCTTTCAGAGGGACAACAGCTTCCCAGCCCTTGTGCTGGATATGGCGATGCAGCTAATGAATAAGAAGCAAAGCAGAGGTACGAAGGCGGTCTGCTAGGTCACAGTGACACCTCCTTGTACTCTGAAGCTTATTTCAGTGATGATTACCTAGGTTTAGTTACTGGCTTAGTTACAGGAGGGCAGCTTTCATCAACCTCATGTCCTCCAGATGCTTTGGACTACAACTCCCATCAGCCCCAGCCAATGCTGGCTGAGGTTGATGGGAATTGTAGTTCAAAACATTAGGAGGGTTACAGGATACCAAAGGCTGCAGTACTGCCTGTAACTTTGCGTAAGTAGCTCCTTTAAGTGCATTGGACACCTGTGGTTATCTCCACAGGCATATAAGTATCAGACCTCTTCCAGATCAGGCTATTTGACCATCCAGTCCAGTATTGTCTACTCTCAGCAACTGGCTAAAGTTGAGGACAGATAACCTTTCCCATCATCTGCTGCCTGATCCTTTAAAAACAAAAAGCCTGGAGATGCCTGGGATTGAACCTGCAACCTTCCTCATGCAAAGCAGGTGCTTTACCACTAAGCTGTGGTCCCTCCACCAAATTCCTGCTATGTGCAGAGACATACATTAAAGGGAAAGTAGGAGGTGTCTGGAACTGAGCATACTGTTGAAGACTGTTAAGGCAATGCATACGGCGTGCGTTGAACACTCAGCAGCAACATATAAATGCTAAACATTTTTCTTAGTATATCCTTGACTAGCGCTAGTGCATTGAAGCATATTAGATGCTGGTGCAGGGGTGGGGGGAGATGTGGCCCTCCAGATGTTGCAGATTCCTGCCCTCACCGTTACTGACCCATTGGCGATGCTAGCCGGGGCTGATGGGAGTTGACGTCCAGCAGCATCTGGAGGACTACATTGGCTCCCCACCCTTGCATTACTGGGTATTTCAAGCAGGGGCGTAAGGAGGCAGTGATTTCTGTCTCATCCTGTGTTCATCATAATTAGCACTGTTTCCATTCTGCTACAGTTTGGCTTCCACTATGGCTGAAATTCACACAATTAGTTTTCCAGAAGCTTTTAACTGTTTTCAGAACTGTTAGAAGTTCTAATTGTATTCTACATTACTGATGTGTTTGGCTCCTTTGGGAGGAAGGGTGGGATGTTACATTTAATAAATAAATAATGTAATCAATTTAAGTGGAAGGGAAATGTCAAAAACAATGCAGGAAATAACGTAATTATTTACATAACATTTGCGGACTAAAAACAAACAGCAGTACCAAATGCCACTGTTATTTGCTTGGGTAATTTCTGTTCTTGAACTCTGTCAAACATGCAAATTGCAGCAATTTTCGCTCCTCTTTCCATTTCTGACAGAATTCTCCAGCACCTCTAATTCTAAGCATTGTCAAATGGTGCTCATCCTCCTGGTGTTGCTACTGTTTCCCATTTTCTTACTCCTTGGTCCATGCAGTTCTGCCCGATCAGCTGAAAGCCTGGTGTGTAGAAATGTTAGGCGAGCGGGGACGTTTGTCACCGCAGCAACTTCTGAAATGCATTATCGGCAGGAGGCTGGAGTCCGTGTCCGAATCGAGCAAGCTTTTGGGCTTAAAGGTACCTGAAAGGATATTATTTGTGTTTCTTTTCCTCCCCCTAAAGTATAACCATCAGTTTTAAGACCTATAGTTTGAATATATGTGATGCAATAATCTGGCTTAAGCAAAGCAGGTCAGTGCCTGGGTGGGAAGACTGTTGGGAATCTCTGTCTACTCCACCTTGAGTTCCACGGGAGAAAGGTGGGATGCAAATATAATAAGTAAATAGCATAAGTACAAGTGGATCCTGCAACAGAATGTTGGGGTTTGTAGTGTTCCCTTTGTTCCAATCAGCCACATCTTCCTCCATGATACTCCATTCCGTTTCCCCCCTCTCTCCTGGTTTCCTCATTTTTCTCCCTCCAACAGATAGATAGCATTCCGTATCCACTGAGCATACTCAGACCTCACTTAGCTGCTTGTCCCCCCCCTTTACAGTTTTATTCTATTTTTTATATACTTCTGGAAACCGTAGGGTTCCCCCCACTCAGCTGATACTCCCCCTTATACATGTTTTTTAAAAAATAGGTCTGTGATCATAGTAAACAACAGCATTGATGGTGCCATTTTGGCTACGTAATCCGTGACACCCTGTAAACCCTGCAAATAAGAGGGATTTATCACTGCTGCTGCTTTTTTGCAGTCTCTCAGAATGATAGGACGAGAAGGTCGATTAGTTTGTCCATTTCTTATCGTGTAGCCAATACAAGAGATGGGGTCAGCCAAGCCCATGTTTGCTTAGGTCAAGATGTATGCAATCTTCAAGAATGGATGATGCAGAAAAAGAAACGACATCTTGAAGAATGGTCTGGATGTTAGGAAGAAGATTGTATCTTTGTTTTGTGATGATAGCCTAGCAGATGTAAATCTTGCCCGTATAAGAGACTTGCCCATAAACAGGGGAGCAGCGGCCTCTCTTTTTACCTTTCACAAGTTCATGGTATTTGCACGTGTTCCTTGGAGGGTGGAGCATAAGAGGTGACAGGGATCTCGGAGGAGTAGGACGATCAGCACCTGCTCATTCCTGCATCCCTGTTCTACAGGAAGTAAAGTTGGAAGTAGAAAGGATTTTTCTGTTTTTTCTGTGGTCAAACAAAAAGTATCATTTTAACTTACTGGTGTAAATAAGTATATGTATATTTAACTTACTGGTGTAAATAAGTATATGTATATTTAACTTACTGGTGTTTTTTTATTCCCTCCCCCACCAGCTGATGGTTATTATGTGAATACACTAGCCAGAATCCTTAAGGGGGCTGCAAGCATGCAGTTACCTGAGCTGCCTCAACACTGGGGAGGAGAAGAAAAATTCCTAATGCAACAACTCAATTTTTCAAGCCTACAGAGATCGCCAAAGTGGACTGACCCATCTGTGGTACAGAGTAGCCAAACTGCCACCTTGCAGTGGTGGCTGGTGCCCATTGGGACTGGTAGGGTGGAAGGCAGGGAGCCCAAACAGTAGGTGGAGCCAGACTTGATGACACTCAGAGCCAACTAATTTTATTTTTGTCCCCATCCTCCTCCTTGCTGAGTTCTGCAAGGGCAAAACTAGGACAGAGGAGGAAGAATCTGGTAGGCAGTGCCAGCCCTTAGACCGGATGTAAGTAAGAAGGCTGGCTGGCTGAGGGCAGATTTCGGTTGTTAGGGCAGTGTCCCATTTGCCCTAATGGGCTAGCCTTCACTGCCTCCTTGCATTCACCATGTCTGCCAAGTGACTCCTGGGCGGTGTGGAAAAGAGTGCAGACATTTGCCCTGTAAATCGTTAAAGAACCTCAAGGAAAATGGGTACCAATTTATTTAACTGTTGATATGAAAAGAAATAACTAAGTCTGCCATTGCAGGGAAATGGCTTTTGACCATGCCGTGGGCTCTCTAAAGTGGGGCCTGTTGTTTCATGCCAGCACTGCAGTTGGATTAAGCAGCTGTTTCCCTGAAGGCAGAAGAAGACCTTTAGCCCTGTTTGGCTGGGTGGCCGTCTGGAATGGGTATAGATCAGGGGGTGGGCAACCTTTTACTGTTGAGAGCTGCAGTCTCTGGGGGTGGGGGTGGAGGGGAAGGAAGTCTGATGGGAGGCACATGTTAGCAGTGGGCAGAGCCAGAAATGGGCAAGGCATCTCTCCCTCCCTCCCTCCCTCCCTCCCTCCCTCTCTCTCTCTCTCTCTCTCTCTCTCTCTCTCTCTCTCTCTCTCTCTCTCTCTCTCTCTCTCTCTCGTCTCCCCCCAACCCCCCTTTCCCTGCCTTTCCCATATTTGCAGCTCATATCAAATTAAGACCGGGGTAACATGAAACAACACTGAGGGCCACAGATTGCCCATCCTTGATAATAGATTTTTTTTCTTCTAAAAAAATCACACAAAGGGGGCATCAAGTATATCCTGGGCTGGAAAAGTTAGTAGATTCTGAAGGCAAAGGCTTAATGTGGTCTGGAGTGGCCAGGTTTCTGGATCTGCATTTGATTCTACTTCTTCAAAAATTACTGCCCATTCCAGCTGCTGTTCCTTACTATTCCAGCTAATACACTTTTTTAAAAAAAAGGAAGATTCCACAAGACTTCGCTGAAAATGGCTCTTACAAATTCCAGAACTTCTTCCCAGATGGAGGAGGAAGTGTACCATAGTACAAAATTTCCTTGTGCACCCGCCTTCTGACAGGCTAACATCTTATAAATGCCCAGGCAAACAGATAGGCAATACTCTGTCCCAGTGAGCAGCTTCATTGCAAAGGAAACAATACAAATGGGGGAAGGGGAGGGAAAGGTAATCAAACATCAGCAATTTCCACTTTTGTTTTTGTCAGAATTCTCCAACATCCCTATTCGTTAGGTAGTCCTTCAGCCTGCCCACTTCAGAGGTCTAGCATGTTTATGTGAATGCATCGCAAAGGAAAAGTTCCTGCAGGCATTTTCCCACAGGACCCCCCCCCCAAAAAAAACCCCTCCTCGTTTGCAAAATGAGCATTTAAACTGAGATCAGCTTTCCTAAATATATTGCAGTTCCTGCTATTTATGATACTCCTGAAACATCCCAAACATCTGTTGTGCACAGAAATGAAATCTTGGTTAACTGCTGAGAACTACTCCCTTCTACAAAGGAGAATCAAATTGCCCATCAGTTGCCTGCACAAGATTTAGCTCTATAGTGATGATTTCAAGAGACGGTTTAAAGTATCTCTGTGCATTTAGCAACTCTGGAATGAGCTGTATCAGTCAAAGTCCCACTTTCCCTTTTACCTCAGAATGTAGAATAAAAACATCACACCATAACCTCATAATTTTCAGTGTCCTACAAGCATACTATCTGCTGATCTTCTTATGTCTTAGAATTTTCTCAAGACTGAGAAGGTGTGTTTGCTGTTTTAAATGGGTAATGTTTCTGTTGACCTGAGACTTATTTTCCCATTCAAGGCATGCCTTAACAGCTAGTCATGGAGCTTAGAATTAGAGTGAAGATGGACATGACATCCTTAGAGCTGTGGGGCTGGTTTGGAAGTGTCATCATCTTGTTCATTCCAAACATAGCTATTATTCTCCAGGGGCCAGTGCTGAAAAATCATTTCTGTAGGCTCGGAAGCTGACTGCAAGGGACACTGATTGGCTAGTACCACCTGTGGAGGATTGCTGATTGGCTAGTACCAGCTGCAGATGGCAGAGATTGGCTAGTGCCTGTGACATGACTAACACACACTCACACACCCTGTATGTCCCCAGAGTATTGCCATTGTTCTTAAAATTCATGCAGGGTTTAATTATTATTATTTTGCTTCCAGAGGCTTATTTTTAAACTACTGGAAGGAAAGATAAATGTATAAACAAACATTCCTTGCTGATCCAGTGTTTGCCTTGCTGTTATGTTCATGTCCAAATTGAGTTGTAAAGCTAGAGTCATGACCTGGCTGTTTATCTTCAGATAAGAAGTCAGTTAATTCCCCCCCCAGGATATGTTGAATTTTACATTTCTGAATCCCTTTTCAGCTTCCTATATCCTCATGTCATTGTATTCAGTTTTAAAAAAATGTTCCTTGGGTCTGGTACCACTTCTTTGCTTTACTTCCCTCTAACTCTTCTGTGCTTTATTGTAGGTTTTGCATCCTTATCTCGATGATCACAGTGTTCTGCTAGTCCAGATATATGGCTTGGATGTTATTTATACCCCGGATCCCAGTGGACAAAGACCAGGCACGATAACACCACGTTCTGGCCAGGTTGTCGAGCTTAATAAACAATCCCAACTGGGGTGGACAGCTGTTCCGTTCTTCGACAGGTGAATGCAAAACTAGATGCCACCATGTTTTTAAGACTTGCAGTGCAATCCTATGCATGTTTACTGGAAAGTCCCATTAGGTCTGTTTCCTATGTTACTCATGCTCAGAGTAACTGAAATTAATGCACTTGGCTAACTTAGGTCCATTAATTCCAGTGGGTCTCCTTTGAGTCGAAGTGACTTGGCTACGACCCATTGTCTTCAATGAGGCTTATTGCCAGATAGGTGTGCATGGCATTGCAGCCTTAGATATTTAAAGAGTAACGCATATGTTGACAGCATCTTATCCGGGCCAGTCAGCTACTCCCAAAACCTGTCCCAGGGCCATGCACTTGTATTGTTTCAGGTGGCATCACAGTGCCCTTCCAGATGCCCTTTTTACTGTACATTCATTATGATTTGTGCTCATGATGGTATTGGGGTGGTTATAAGCAATTATGTTTTAAATATAGTTTGTGCCTCCAAGAGTGTTGCAGCGAACATATTGCTTTGTTTCCAGTCGGTGCATATCCCAGAACTTTTCATACCACACATTTTCTGGGTTTGGCCTACAGTACCTCACCAGTGGTCTACTCTGGGCTGTCGGTGTCAAGTCAGGTGGTGCCATTAGGACAGGACTATGGGGCAGACGTCCAACGCCCCAATCAGCTGAATGATCAGGAGGGTCCCCAAACACATTTTGCCACATTTTGAAGTAAGAGAAGTAATGCATGTTGGCATCTGAAGAGGAGAACCCAGGGGAAGGGCTGTAGCTCATTGGGTACAGCATCTGCTTTGCATGCAGAAGGTCCCAGGGTCAATCCCCAATATCTGCAGGCAGGGCTGGGAGAGAACCCATCTCTGAAACACTGGAGAGCTGCTTGTCATCAGTGTAGACCAACCTTTCCCAACCAGTGTGCCTCCAGATGTTGTTGGACCACAATTCCCATATTTCCTGACCATTGGCAATGCTGGCTGAGGCTGATGGGAGTTGTGGTCCAACAACATCTGGAGGCACACTGGTTGGGAAAGGCTGGTGCAGAGAATACTGAGCTAGATGGACCAATGGTCCGACTTGGGCAGTTTCCTATGTTCCTAAGGCCATTCATTCCTGAGTTCATAATTATCAACTAACTGCACCACAGACTATGGTCACATCCACACTATGTATTTGAAGCACATGGCTTCCCCCAAAGAATCCTGACAACTGTAGTTTACCCTTCACAGAGCTATCGTTCCCTGCACCCTTAACAAGCAATAGTTCCCAGGATTCTTTGGGGTAAGCAATGTGCTTTAAATGTGTGGTGTGGATGTGACGCAGTGGTCACTTTGGGAAACTTGAAACAATCCTCTTCAGTGAGATAATGCTATTGTAGGAACCAGACCACCGGTAGAGAAAATGCCTGGTGATTCCAAATACCATTTAAAGAGGGAGCTAATCTGTTGCAGTGCCTAATATCTGGATGGGTTATCACTGCATCTGCAACTGAACTATAAGCAGGCTATCTCAGGAGAGGAGGAGATATATTCACTGTTCAGTTTGCTGGTTTTCAGCGTGCAAAATGCCAGGGTTTTATATATCCAGAGCGGATGCTTAACTGTCCTCCCAGAGACTGAATTACCTCCCAGACGAAACATGAAAAAATTCAAGAGAAAACACAGAAGAGAGTTGCAAATGCTGCTGCTTGCCTTGAGCGGGCAAAGTGATGAGATGTCACCTGCTGTTCCTTCAGTATACCTGCAAGGAGAAAGGACTGTGGTGACTGTGTTCATGCTGCAACCACAAGACCATAGCTCAGTGGTAGAGCATCTGCCTTGTATGCAGAAGGTCACAAGTTCTATTCTCAGCCTATCCAGGTAGGACTGGAAATGCCTCTGGAGAGCTGTTGCCAGTCAGAGTAGGCAATAGGGAGCTAGATGGACCCAATAATCTGACTCAGTATAAGGCAGCTTCCTTTGTTCCTGTGAATGAGTTGTCAGCTATCTAGGTTATCTTCGCACTGGCTTCTTTTGAGCTGAACCATTACTCTCTCAGCCTGAGCCCCATTTTGTAGTATCTTGTAAAGATAGCAGGTAAATACATTTGAAATATTTTGAGCGCTTAGGAAAAATTCTTAATAGATAGCAAGTAAGGCTGTTTTCAAGGGTGAACAATCAAGACTGTGCTCCCTTTCAGTGATGTGGCCAAGGGGGTCAAAATCAAGGTAGTCTGTCGAGCAGGGGTGGGGGGACTTGTGGCCCTCTGATATGGTCAGACTGCAATTCCCATAATCTCTGATCATTAGTCGGGATGGGGGAGAAATTTGATTCGGTCCTCATTTGAAGCCGAATTTATCAAATTCTTACTTTCGAAACAATACGACGTCTGAAACACAGAATCCTTCAAAATTTGCACTTATCCAAATGTTGCAATGCAGTTCTCCAACCAAGCAGTGTTTACAAAAATGCATATATCAGGGGAAGTGATTGTAAAAATGAATATATTAGTAAAAATAGCATACAAAACTACATTATATTAGGAGAAATTGCCTGCAAAAGTATATTTATTAGGAGAAATTCACACTAAAATGCTGAAGACTTTTCATGAGAATTTAAAACAAAAACACAAATTGCTAGAGAAACCTGGAGAAATGACTATAAGATTGGGAAAATGAGAAACAGAGAAGCGAAATGGATAGATTCTTCCACCCCTAAACCATGCTGGCTGGGGCTGATGGGAGTTGATGTCCAACCACATCTGGACGGCCACAAGTTCCCTCAGCCCTACTTTAGAGCCTCTGTATATCTCTCCTTGCAGCCTCAGTGAAGGGACTACTGCTGTAGACCCACCTTCTGGCCCCAATGGAGGGGATGTGCAAGCACTTTTAAAAGTTTAAACCCCCCTGCTCTCTGCAAAGCAGCCCATGGGCACAGGGCAGGGTATTGACCTTGATCCGGGACTATATCTGCCTGACGGCCCAATCAGCTGCATGTCAGATTAGGTAGTGGTGGAGACAGGGTAGCAGCAGTCTACCCTGGTGGACAGTCCTTCCAAAGCTTTCCAAAGCCAACACTTGAGATGTGAGCAGAGTTTCAGGCCATGTCAGTTGGGGTTTGGAGGGTCTCTTGAGTTATAAGGACTGGATACCACCCTACAGGTTGTTGCAAACCAGTTAGAGGTAAGATTTTAATAATGGGCAATAAAACCTCTTAAATTTTGGTTAGGTTAGGGAAGGGCCACACTTATCCAACAGCCTTTATAAGGTAGGCCTGGGGTGTGTGTGTGTGTGTGAGAGAGAGAGAGAGAGAGCAAAAATGAAAGTATTGGTGAAACCTTTAAAATGTAATCTGAGAATCCGTTCCTTTTCTGTCTCTCAAATATATCTGTAGCTTTTTGTTTTTTGTTTGAAAAAGTTTTTGCCATTTTTGCTGGATCTATTCAAGCTTTCAAAAAAACGAATAGTAAATTCATATGCATGAAACTGACTGCAAAGAGCAATTAGTCCTTCATTAATATGCAAATTTGGTCCAATGCAAATTCATCTATGTATGTGGTTTTAAATATGCAAGCTGGTCTTGCTGTGCTAGAAAACCCAGATGCTTTTATTAACTTTGAAATTGAGGGATTTGGTTAATGATATTGTTGACAAGAAAAACTTGAATAAATTTGACGATTTGCCGTCTTCCATTTTAGCAGAGGCTCATAGGGGAAAAAATCCCAAATAAAAAGCCAATTTTTATTTGGTAATTTTCCTGTTCCCAAACTAGGAATAAATGTCAGATATGCCATAACAAGAGTTTGATATCCTAATGCAGTTATCCCAAGACCTTTAAAAACATTCCCCAAAGATCCAGCTGTTTTATATCCGGAGGGTAAAGCCATCTGCATTGGTTCTATGAATAACATGCTGCCGGAAGGTTTAATACTGGGAAGTTAGATCACTTTTGTTTTGGAGGAAATAGATGCGTCTTGGAATTTTAAAAAGCTTGAACTTTTGCAAGTGGTGGTTTTCAGTGGTTGCTTCCACGCTGGCCCTTTGTTCTGGAATTGCCATCCTTTGGTGGTGGTGGTGGTGGTGATGGTTATTATTCAGTCACTTTCCTTGCAAAGCAACCCAAAGCGACTTACAACTTACTTTTATGGGGAGTCATGCCTTATTCTGATTCAGACCATTGGTCCATCTAACTCAGTATTGCCTGCGCTGACGGGCAGTGACTTTCCAGGATCTCAGGCAGGAGCCTCCCCCAGTTCGACCTGGAGATGCTGGGGACTGAACCTTCTGCATGCAATGCAGATGCTCTACTACTGAGCAGTGGCCCTTCCCTGTAAGGATATTGGCAAATTGCTGCAGCCCAGGCTTTTGTGTGTGTGTTGCTGCCTTACCACAGGGATGAAGAAACTTGTGGTCCCTCCAGATGTCACTCAACTACATCTCCCATCATCCCTAAGCATTGGCGTTGCTGGTTTGGGGCTGATGGGTGCTGGAGTCCAACAAAATCTGGAGGGCCACAGCTTCCCCATTCCTGCTCTACCAACTTTTTTTTGGTAAAAAACTTTTTTTTGGCCTGTTCAGTGGAAAACAAGCTGCCTTGTAACCGGTCTGGCTGTCTTACCCAGGAACTCTGTTTGTAGCAGCTCTGTCTATCTGTCTAATCTACTTTATCTATCTATTTATTAAATTTATATCCCACCCTTCCTCCCTGGAGCTCTCCAGGGTCTTGGGCAGAGAGAGGCCTTTCCCGTCACTTGCTGCCTGATCCTTTTAGCTGAAGATTCCAGAGATGGAACTGGGGACCTGCTGCAATGCAAAGCCAGTGCTACACCCACTGAGTTAAACATAGAAAGCTGCCTTACGACTAGGGATGGATGAGAATTTTGATTCAGTTCGCATTTCCAGCAGAATTTATCAAAAGCTCACTTTCCGAAACAATATGAGAACCAAAACACAACCATCCTTCAAAATTCACATTTATTAGGATTTTGGGATGCAGTTCGCCAACTAAACAATATTTACAAAAATGCGTATATTTTTCGCACTAAAATGGACAATTTTCATGAGGATTTTTTTTAAAAAAAATCTCAGATTGTTCCAGAAATGTAGAGGACTGAATTTAACATTAGAACAGTGAGAAAAGGAGAGGATGGAAACTGACAGTTCTTTCCATCCCTACTTACAACACATCACTGACCACGCCCAGTATTGTCTCTCCTGACTGGTGGCAGTTCTCTGGGGTCTTGGGCACAGAGGTCTCTCCCATCCCCACTGGCTCTGGGGTGGAGAACCTGAGGGTTAGGGGCCAGCCGTGGCCCTGCAAGCCTCTGCCTTGAAACTCTTCCCAGGCCATACCTGTCACTGATCCTGCTTTGGTCCCCTAAGTGTTTTCGCCAGGCTGGAATATGTCCTTGAACTCCGATAATGCCTCTTGCTTCCCTGGATGGAGGATAGAGAGGTGTGCTTGTGCATGTGCAGAAACTACCCTGCCATACAAAGGTGACATTGACATTAGCCAGTGTGGTCTAGTGGCTAGAGTGTTGGAGCAGGACCTGGGAGACCTGGTTTCCAATCCCCACTCAGCCATGAAGCTTGCTTGGTGACCCAGTCACCGTTTCTCAACCTAACCTACCTCACAGGGTTGTTGTGGGGATAGCATGGAAAGGGAGGAGAACCGTATATGCCACGCCTTGAGCTCCTTGGAGAAAAGGTGAGGTATAAAATGTACAATAATTTTTTTAAAAGTTGCTGTGCCCACTTTCCCCCAGCCGCCATTGACATGTGGCTCTTGGAATGGCATCCAGCAGGGAATAGCCACTTGGGTTGAAAAAGGTTCCCCACCTTTGTGCTAACTGGTCCTTTTTTTAAAAAAAAAGAACTAGAGATGGCAGGAACTGAACTGGGAACCTTTGCACGAGGCAGGGAACCCGTGGCCTTCCAGATGTTGTTGGATTCCAGCTCCCATCAGCCCCAGCCTGCACAGCCAATGATAATGGGCATTATAGTCTAGCAGCAGTGGAAGGACTGCAGGTTCCCCGTCCCTGGTATCGCTCCTCTCCGAGCTGTATACCTAGTATGGAGTAAAACCCTTGCCACCACCCAGTGCCCCCCCATATGTAGCCAGGCCCCAGTCTGCCCCACTTCACATGCCTGCTGCCAAATCCTATTTCCACAGGTGCTTCTCAGACCACAACACTTCATTCTTTGGCCTCTGGGTTTGGCAGTTTGGGGTTTTTGGGCCTAAAGGCTGCCAGTTGCCCATAGGGATAGAAGGAAATGTCAATTCTGGTTCTCTCAGTTTCTCATTTTTCCAGTCTTAAATTTAGTTCTCCATGTTTCTGCAACAATTTGTGAGTTTTTTAAAGCAACAAAAATCCTCACTAAAACTTTAGCATTTTAGTGCAAATTTCTCATAGTAAACACATTTTTGTAGGCAGTTTTGACTGTTGTACGCATTTTTGCAAGCCATTTCTTATAAAACATATCTTTGTATGTTATTTTCCTTCGTGTATTCATTTTTATTCACACTTTCCCCTGACATATGCATTTTTGTAAACATTTTTTGGGTTGGCGAACTGTGTGGCGAAATTCAAATCAGTGCAAATTTTGAAGGATGGCTGTGTTTC
Organism: Rhineura floridana; assembly: GCF_030035675.1. Lineage (NCBI taxonomy): Eukaryota > Metazoa > Chordata > Lepidosauria > Squamata > Rhineuridae > Rhineura > Rhineura floridana. The sequence continues at coordinate 15,973,391 of NC_084500.1, read as the reverse complement.
AATTCTCATGTTTCAGAAAGTGTGAATGTGATAGATTCGCCTTGAAATGTGATCTGAATCGAATTTCTCACCCATCCCTAGTTGCCAATCATCCATGCCTCTACTGAAGCATTTCTAGGTAGTCCATAGAATTAGGTCAGCAGGTTCCTCTTGTTACAGCGGCCAAGACAGAAAAATATAATGTCTGTCTGTATGAGACCTCTGGGACAAATCTGCAGCTTGGACATGATGCTTCCTTTCCTGGGAACACAGTTGTCTTGAGTTTGCTCTGGAGTGGTGTGTGTGCGTGCATGCATGCTATGTTACTGTTTGAGAAGCTGCTGGAATCAAAATGACCCGATGAGAAGTTAATAGATTATGGTGTTCCCCAAATAGCTGTTTGATTCCCATGACGTCTTGGCACAGCCGTTTGGGATATAAATCCTGACAGTCAGAAACAGTTTCTAAATCCTTGAAGTGCTACGCTATGCAAAGAACCTTTGGAACACTTAAGGCGGCCCTGGGTGGCGAAGGTGGGAGAAGGGGGCGGAATGTACTGGGGTCTGTGGCAGGTTTGGCTCTTGGTGCTATGATATTTAAACTTGCAGATGTCAGCATCATTGTGGACCAAGGCTGTGCATACTCCAAACCTGGATTTTTAAATCTCATCGAAGAGACAAATTGTGTAAAGGGGGTGACCCAACAACATCAGTAGCCCAAGTCAGTCACTTTGGTCAGCAGTACTTTGTGGGGTGCTAATGGAGCAGACTGAGGTTTTTTTTTTTAATTTGAGGCTGTCATGACCCCCCCCCCCAAACTCTGGGATCTTGCAGAGGATGGAAGAAGACACAGACAAGGAGCGGGTTCAAGGTGTCATTCCCAAGGGGCCACCTTTATGCCCTCCCAGCTGGAAGACATAGCCTTACCCCCATCTGAATAAATAAATAAATAAAATGAAACAAATAAATCTGCAGACTCTGAGGATAACCCTGCCAGCACACATTCCTGTCCTCAGCTTGATTTGTGAAACTAACATCCAAAACTGCATTATATTAGGGAAAATTGCTTTGCAAAAATGGGTGTGTTAGGCAAAACTATATACAAAAAAGTGTATATTAGGTGAAATTCATCATAAAATGTTGATCAGTATTCATATTTTTATTGCAAACTGGTATGGAAGTGTGGAAGACTGGATTCAAGATTGAGAAATTGAGAAAAACTGAAATTGACAGATTTGCCCATCCGGAGTCAGACCCACCTTTCTGTGTGCCTTTCATTCAGCTGGTTTGAAGAAAAACCTTCAACCTTTTACCCAAGTTATTCAATCAATAGCTGTGTCCACGTATTAACAGTAATAACTTGAGGGGGCTCTTCTTGCTAACTTGTTAACTTTTTGTATAATATATATTCAGGAGATTAATAACCACTCCTGCTGCCTTGGAGTTTATTAGCTCGAGGAGTATTTATTACCTCATAAGCACAAAAACCCCTCTGGTTACCATCTAATTAAACTCCAATTCAGTGTATGCAGTATGAGGAGGAACTGTATTAATAGTAAATTTCAGATGAAAAGACGGGGAACTGAGATTACACATTTGATTCATCTTTCCTGTCTTTGCCCTTTTGTTATTACAGAAACTATGTGAGAAGTGGGGTGCACAATGCGCCTTTGTTTCAAGGGGTGCCGAGTGCCGTAAGTACCAAATAAAATGAGAGATTTTTATATAAGGTGTTGGATGAATAATAATGGGCTGGGAGTGCGAGGGGAAGCTTCTGAATAACAGCATTTTTTGAGAATGGCCTCTCTTTAGGCAGAAGAGGGGGTTGTTGTTAGAAACTCTCTTAGTAAGGGTGGTTCGCCAAAGTCCTAGCCTGATCATTTTTATTAAAGGTGGAATACCACTGTAAAAAATAACTACTCAGCTAGACAAGTGTGCCTTTTGCCTGGTGGTTAATCAACTGAAACTTTAGTTGATTGACCTCTAGGGCCAAAAGCCTTAACTGAAGCTTTAGTTGATTATCCAGAGGGGTCATAATCTTTTCGTGGTTGATCTAGTCATTGAAACCGGTTAAAACTTCCAGCCCTACTTTATTTGGTCAGTTGTTAACATGGCATGTGCAAATTTACAGGATTAATCCTGCTTCTGGCAAACTTAATGACATGTGGTGGTTCTATTTCTTTAGCTTGGCAATAGACCAAAGCCCCTGCCTGTACCTTTTTGGTTAATATCTTGTCACATCGTGTGTGTGTGTGTGTGTGTGTGTGTGTGTGTGTGTGTGTGTGTGTGTGTGTGTGTGTGTGTGTGTGTGTGTGTGTGTGTGTGTGTGTGTGTGTGTGTGTGTGTGTGTGTGTGTGTGTGTGTGTGTGTGTGTGTGTGTGTGTGTGTGTGTGTGTGTGTGTGTGTGTGTGTGTGTGTGTGTGTGTGTGTGTGTGTGTGTGTGTGTGTGTGTGAGCGAGAGAGAGAGAGAGAGAGAGAGAGAGAGACAGAGAGAGAGACAGAGAGAGACAGAGAGAGACAGAGACAGAGAGAGACAGAGAGAGACAGAAAGACAGAGAGAGACAGAGAGAGAGAGACAGAAAGACAGAGAGAGACAGAGAGAGAGAGACAGAGAGAGAGAGACAGAAAGACAGAGAGAGACAGAGAGAGAGAGACAGAAAGACAGAGAGAGACAGAGAGAGAGAGACAGAAAGACAGAGAGAGACAGAGAGAGAGAGACAGAGAGAGAGAGAGAGAGAGAGACAGAGAGAGAGAGACAGAGAGAGAGAGAGACAGAGAGAGAGAGACAGAGAGAGAGAGACAGAGAGAGAGAGAGAGAGAGAGACAGAGAGAGAGAGAGAGAGAGAGAGAGAGAGAGAGAGACAGAGAGAGAGAGAGACAGAGAGAGAGAGAGACAGAGATCCTCTCTGCTTCTCTTGGCACCAGTTTTTCGTGGAGCTGACAGAACTAATTTCATTCTCTGTTGTCCTTTTCTCCATGATGTAATCCTGCAGTTGGCATTTGCGGGATCCATATGTCAAGCTGTGGAATGCTCCTATCTGTGATTGGCTTGGGGTTTTTCCCCCCCCTCTTTGTTTTCTTTTTCTGTTTTGTGCACGACGTCCTGGCAGTCACTGGCACAAATGGGGTTATTGTGACTGCAACACTGCAGTGTTTCATTTGTCTGCTTTTAAATGTCCCTGGGTTCATGTTAGCCTTTTATTATTACTATTATATTTACAGACAAGAGATCAGAGGAAGATTATTCTTTTACACAACCAAAGCGACTGTCTTTGTGAAAGATGGGGTTGTATATGGAGGGAGCTCCTGTACATTTATTTCAGGGATCCTTGCAGGGGCCAGTGTGGGATGGGTTTCTGTGTCTGTGAAATGGGCACATTGCACCCGTAACATCCTCTCAGTCAGTGGCAACCCTGCTGACTGTTGTCAATAATAGGCAGCCTTTGCCTATGCTGCTTTAATAGTGCTTTGCTTGCCTCCAACTGAATGTTATTTACTCACTGAGGCTGCACTCCTAGCTATGCTTACCCAGAACTAAGGCTGCAATCCAGTACATGTCTACTCAGAAGTAAGCTTCATTGGGTTCAGTGGGACTTACTCCAAGGTACGTGTGCATTGGATTGCAGCTTCAGTCCCATTGAATTCAGTGGGACTTACTCCCAGGGTAAGTGGGGTTAGGATTGCAGCCTTTCTTACTAGGGAGAAAGTAAAGAAATGTATTTGTGGTCAGCTGCAATGTAGAAGCATCCGTTGTGGGAGACAGCGGCTGATCCAGTTATGGAGTAGCCTCCCCATAGAGGGCCTCTCCCCCCCCCCATGCCTTCTTTATCTCCTTTCGCCCTGACATTTGACACTTGAGAGAGATCTGTTTAGGACCTTCTCTGGTTGCGCTTGGAATTTGTTTTAAACTGTTTTTAGTATTGTATTTTATGTAGTTGTGACTCGCTCTGGGTCCTACTGGGGAAGGGCAGGTTGTTGTTCTCCTTGGGGCCCAGTGGAGACATGTTAAACTTGTGTTGTGTGAAGCAAACCCTTGGCTTTTTCTCTTTTTAATGTGGTTTTAAATAAACCTTCTGCTCTTGCTGTTTTTAAGTGGAGTTTTAAGCTAAGCTGCACACTGTTTTATTCTGCCTCCACCAGGGAATTGTGTGTGTGTGTTGTTATAACTTCTTTTTAATTATTGCATTTTGTATTTATAATAATGAATGAGGATTCCTCTCACTTCCGTAAGCCGCCCAGAGAACTTTATAGATGAGCAGCCATATACATTTAATTAATAATAATGATAAAATAGGAGCCCCAGAAAAGTGGCCCTCAGCCTTGTCCCCTCCTCCGTCCCCAGCTGTGTCACAGGGCAAGATCCAGACTAACTTGGCAGGGCAGACACGGCACATCACAGAGGACAATGAACCCTAACGAAGGTACAGATCTCACATATCAAAACGTCGCTTTTTCTCCATGCCTGTAGAACTAGAACACTTGTCTTCGCCGATTCCTTACACGGGCCATAGCTCAGTGCCAGAGCATCTGCTTTTCACTCAGAAGGTCCCGGGTTCAATCCCCGGCAGCGTCTCCACATAGAGATGGGAAAGATTCCCTGCCTGAAAAACTCAAGAGTTGCTGCCAGACAAGGCACTACAGGCAATACTAAACTAGATGCACCAAGAGTCTGAATCCCTAGAAAGCAGATTGCTGTGTTCCTATGTACTTTGCTTCAGGATTCTTAGACTGTAGAGCTCCTGTCCTTTTTTAAAATACGCTTTTTTGGTGCTAGATGTTTTCCATTTCAGATTTTGTTGTTTGGGGAAAGTGCCCCTTTCTCCTTTTCTCCAAAGCTGCCACTTGTGTGTGCCTTTAGTTCTGTGGGTGTGAGGACAGAGTGAAGTAGCCCTGTGCAGCCAGCATCAAAGGGCCAGGTAGTTGGGTGAACAGGCCAAACAGCTGCGCCAGTTGTCCAGCAGGGGCACTCGGGCCCTGGCTGCTGCCCAGAGATGCCAGGTGCTGCTGCCAGCCTGTTCTGCTGCCTTCCCGGCTGTTTTTAGACCGCATGTTCCTTGTGAGCAGAGACCAGCCTGTTTCTCAAAACCCTGTCAAACGAGGTGGGGAAGCTTTTTCAGCCCAAGGGCCACATTCCCATCCATGCAACGTTTCAGGAGCCACATGCCAGTGGTGGGCAGGGCCAGAGGCAAAAGTGGGCAGAGCAACAAATGTAAATTACCCTGTTTAACCTCTAATAAGAGGATAAGATAAGATAATAAGAGAAAAATCAGCTCATTTGAAATGTGGTGTTGGAGGAGAGCTTTGCGCATACCACGGACTGCGAAAAAGACAAATAATTGGGTGTTAGAACAAATTAAACCAGAACTGTCACTAGAAGCTAAAATGATGAAACTGAGGTTGTCATACTTTGGACACATCATGAGAAGACATGATTCACTGGAAAAGACAGTAATGGTGAGAAAAACAGAAGGGAGTAGAAAAAGAGGAAGGCCAAACAAGAGATGGATTGATTCCATAAAGGAAGCTACAGACCTGGACTTACAAGATCTGAACAGGGAGGTTTATGACAGATGCTCTTGGAGGTCACTGATTCATAGGGTCGCCATAAGCAGAGCTTGGAAAAGTTACTTTTTTTGGACTACAACTCCCATCAGCCCCAGCTAGCATGGCCACTGGATTGGGCTGATGGGAGTTGTAGTTAAAAAAAAAGTAACTTTTCCAAGCTCTGGCCATAAGTCATAAGGCACATAACAACAACAGCCTCTAATTAGACAAGCAAGAGGCATGATCAGAGTTGAAGGGCACATTCCAGCCAGAGAAAAACACTCTGGGTGTGAAGCAAGGCCAGGGAGTATTGTGGGCTGGGGAGAGTCCTGAGGGCCAGGTACAGAGGCCTGGAGGGCCGCATTCAGCCCACCCCCACAAAAAGCCATGCATATTGCTGCTGCTGCTGATGCCTGATTCATTCGTCATGAAGAGATACAGTAACAGAATGATAGTTTTGTGTTTGTGCATGCTTAAAAAAACTGCAGTATCAGTAAAGTAGCTCTTTTTAAAAAAAAAATTTGCATTGGTTTTAAAAACGTTTCTTACCTGCTCTTCATTTGCAAATACAGTATCAGAGCAGGTTACAAATGAAAGCAAGTCTGGCGGATACATCCAGAATTAGATATTCCTCATCATTTCCTAATAGGATTGAGTTGTCTCTAGTACAAGACGGTAGCCCATATCTCCTGGCCAGATGTAATAACATTCTTTCCACTGGACTGAGTAGCAAAACATCTGCAAAGGACTGCTATGTTTATGAGATATTGCTCTAACAAGCTTTTTTTTTTATTGCTATGGATTAGTGTGGTGTCCAATAAAATCTGATGAATTCAGAAATGTGCGTTGTATTACGTTTCTTATGCTGTGAATGCAGCCAGCGCTGCAAGTGTTGTCACATTTGTAAGCTGCCTCAGTTTCAATGGACTCTGAGCAACTGATATGATGTTATCTGACTTTTTAATCTTAACAACCACCTTGTGAGGGAGGTTAGTCTGAGAGGGAGGGAGGGAGGGAGGGGAGGAGGGAGGAGGAGATGAATTTAAAGTGTGCATTTAAACCAAAGGTTCCCACCACCAAAACTAATTACTTGAACCACTACATCACAATGTTTAAAAATACTTAAGGCAATGATCCAACTGGTTAAGCACTTTTCTGTCCCATCAGTGGGCCTCAGTTAAGCACAGCTGCTTGAGTGGGACAGATCCCTCTCTGAATTCCTGGGGAGTCACTACCAGTCAGTGCAGACCAACCTTCTCCAACCTCAGGTCCCCAGATGTTGTTAGTCTACAACGCCATCACTTGTTTTAGGAAGACAGTGGTTCTAGATTGTGGGACCATTTAGCTCAGTTTTGTCCACACCAGGGATGAGCCACATCTGTGGCCCTCCAGGTGTTGTTGGACTACAACTCCCAGCAGCCCCAGCCAGCATGGACAAAAGCCGGGGATGATGGGAGTCATAGTCTAACAACATGTGGGAGCTCAAGACTGGAAAGGCTGGTATAGACCATACTGGCCTTGATGGATCAGTGGCCTCATTTGGAATGAGACAGCTTCCTGCTTTCCTAGCTCAATGGAAGTAGAAAAGGGGAGTCTCTGTTGGTGGTCCCCCCATGGCTCAGACGCACGGCTTGTAACAACTAGAAGCTGTGCTTTCAGTGTAGGGGGCCCAAGCCCATGGAACTCCCCCCAACTGGGATTAGACAGTTGAATTTATTGAACATCAGGTTCATGACAAAGACTTTTTCCAGCAGGCATTTTAAGGTAGTGGTTGGTTTTATTGTTTCATTTAATGTATGCCTTGTTTTTATGTACATCGCTTAGAAATGCAAATAACTCGGTGCCATACAAAGGTTTTAAATAAATGAATAAATAAAGCTAGCGCAAGAGAGGGATTTGGTTGAGCTACAACCCTTTCTCCTTGATACAAATAGTAAAGATTTTTTTTAATAGGTTCAAAAATAGCATGCCCTGCTTGCAGACTGAAGTGGGCTGCTCCACTCTCCCATTAATTTCCAATCTGAGGGTAGAGACAACTTACGGTAGAGACACACTCATTGCTCTGCCAGTTCCAGTGCATCTACACCTCTCTTTTCTGAAAATGGAGGCACAAGACACTAGTCAAGCCCCATCCCTTTTTACTGTAAAACCTGGTGGGAGCAGCTCGAGAGTGGTTTTTTCCTAAATTCAACTTCAAACGGATTTTGCAACTGATTGGCAGATCAACCCGTTGCCCCTCCTGGTGTGGCCAATAGAAGCAGTTTGCTGTAGGTGACTCATGTGCTTCCAGCCTCCTTCCACCTTGCAGAATTCCAGCCTTGCAGAAGTTAGGGAGAAAGGACATGACTTGTTCATGGAGTTGCGAGGCTGGAGGAGAGGAGAGGTTAAGCAGCAACAATAAAACCCCAAGGAGAAGTTATGGCTATGATGTGCCCATTTCTCAGTGGAAAAGTGGCCCAGGGATGCGCCTTGTTATCAAGGCAATGTACTGTGGGACATAACAATCCAGATAAACCTGACAGATTCCTTCTTTAAAAAAACAAAGAAAAAAAACCATGAGTGTTTTGGATATCCTTCTGGAAGGTATAATATTTTTTAATACTGTGTGCTTGTAAGGAATTTCTACAGAGCATAACCTCCCATCCTGTGAAAGATGTTATGGCTGAAGGTTTGCGGAAAAAGAGGCTCAAGCTCCTAGCCACGTACGGCAGTGTGGCTGTTGAGGTGTGGGATGGTCATTACTTTGATGACGACCGGCAGGAATTGCCCGTAAGTTGAATGTTTCATGTAATGATGCATCCCTCCAGTCATTTTTGCTCTGTGTAGCTCCTCACAAGCTATCCGTCCATTCCTTATTTGTAGTTGATTATTTTTTTCCATTGGCTTTAAGCAATGTTCTTGTCCCATCAATCAGCACAAGTTGCTCTCAGGGTGGCTAACAAATCCATCTGACCCTTTATCCTCACAATAACCCTCTGAGGTAGGTTAAGCTGAGAGGCAGTGATCGTTCCATGGACTGAGCACCAGGATCTGAATTTCAGTCTCCTTGGTCCTAGCCTAACACTCTACCCCAGCCCTCACTCTGAGAGGCTGATCCTGATACAGGCTAAGCTTAATTACATAAGAACTACAGAAGATGGCTAGAAACAGCGTGTAGTAAATTAAAAAAAAAGACAAATCCTTATTGGGCTCAAGGGTGCAGGAAACTGGCTTTTGGATTAGAGAAAATCTAGGCTACTTAGTATATAAGAGTTCGATTTCTTTTTGTAGATGGTACTTTTGGGTGTCTTAAAAAGGATGCTTAAATCAAGCAACTACAAGGGTTGTTTGACTTCACTAACAGCCAAGCAACCCTCAGACTTCGACACTTAACTTATTGCCGGTACACAGAGGCTGGGGGCGGGGGCTGTGAGGGTTATTGTTTTGTCTCTGCCCACCCCCCTTTATATTAAAGAATATAAATTATTATGACAAAATTGCATGCGACAACAGTTAAGCATTCATCGGTTAAACTGGAGGTCTGTAAAAACTCCTTTATTCATTTCTTCCATTTATACCCCGCCTTTCTTTCATCATAGAAGGCGGCATTTAAGTGGTTCCCATGTGGTCTCCCATCCAGGCACTGAACAGACCCAGACCTCCTTAGCTTCAGCAAGGTGATGGCCTCATGCACCTTCAGACCATAGCCTAAGTCAATCATAAAATATGAGGCACTGAGACTACAAACAAATTAACTGCAATTGTATGTAGTTGCGCTGAAAAAACAACTGGATGAAAAGCCAGGAGCAAATGCTCTAAATAAACAAAACTGTGGAAGACTGTTTCATAAAGCAGAGGTTTAGATGTGCCTCCTCTGAGATGTGGTAATTCCGTCTCCTTTCCATATTCAATCTCCATATCTAAGTGATCCAGTTGGAAGAGGAAGCAGAAGTTGCTGTAGTTTGCAAGTTGTCTGTGATCAGGAATGGTGGTGGTGGTGGTGGTGATAATAATTTACATCAGTATTGTTTTTAAGTCTGCAGATGTTATACAATTAATTCCCTTTTTTAACATAATTATGACGTTTCCTTTACATTGAAATGAATGTAAGTTACGTAAACAGTTATGTAAGTTATGTAACTTAAGTTAAATAGCAGGCGCGAGATGTAGTATTTGGAGGAAACAGAACTGCAGTAGGATGGAAACAGCACTGATTCTGACAAATACAGTTCAGAGTGGAAGTTGCTGTCTTCTTACAACCCCTGATCATGCTGTCTGTAAATGAAGTGGAGGCCAAATGGAAGGCGGAAAGCCAGAGGCAGTGACTTATGCTGAAATACAATAGTCAGCCTCCTCTGAGGACAGGTTACTGAGTCTTAAATTATGCGAACACACCTGGCATAGAGAGATGGCACAATTATGCAGCCTTGGTGCAGGCTGATTTGAAAGAGGCAAGCTTAGAACAGTGACTCGGGCACAACAGGCAGCTTCCTTTGAGGCAAGGTGATTCTTTTCTATCATTTGGGAGTGACTGAATGATCCAAAGACGCACATACACATGGACTGCCCCCAGGTGAGGCTGATTCAAATAAGCTCTAAGGCTGGAGCATTGAAGATCAGTGAATCATACAGAGAGGTAGAAGGCAGCCTCCCATGTGGGTTGGTGATTTGGACTTACAGGACCTTTTGAATTTAATTTCTCACAACCCACTCATGCGCCTTGGCAACAGTTTAGGAATTTATTTAAATACCCAGGTTAGGGTGTACTGTATATTCACAGAACTATGATCATATTAACTTCCTGAAGTTTATCTTTTAAAAATCACTTTAATGTAGGTTCTAAATGACCTCCTAGCCATCGACGCAACAGGGAAATTTTTGGCAACTCAAGCCAGCAAGAGGGGCAAGGATATGTCACAGCTTGTTCTGAAAACTCTGGATAAAAAATCAAGAAAACTGGGTCGCACCAGCCTTGAATATCTGCAGCAAGAACATTTTTACAAGCAAGCAATGGGGAACGTCTTTTACAATGTTGTGGTAAGTGCAGAAACTGGGGAAAAGTATATAATGCACTGCAAAGCTTTCAACATTTGATATGTAGTATATGGAGACATTTCAGCTGCTGTGGAAATCTTGAGGGTGGGACACACTACGCATGAAATTAAATGGGCATATAATGTTGGGGGGGTGTTTAATGCAAATAGGGCTGATCATTATGAGGATCACAGTTGGCAGGGAGAGGGATTTAACCCTTTCCTCTCTGTTGCGGTCGTATGGGAAGTCCTGACCCTGGACCTGTAATTTGCTATTGGGAGGCATTTATTGCCAATAGGAGATTTTCCTCCAAAGCAATTCTGGGAACACACTAGTTGCCTACAGCAAAGTGTTTCCACTGACCACACCTGGAAGGGGAATGGGTTGATCTGTTGTTCAGTTGCCAAACCTCTTTGAAGCGAATTTAAAAAAAATGCACTCAAGCTGATCCTATGAGGTTTTACAGTAAAAAGGGGTGGGATATGACTAGCGTCTTGTGCCCCCCGTTCTCAGAAAAGAGAGTTGCACTGGAACTAGCAAAACAGTGGATGTGTCTCTGCCCCATATATCAGCTCCAGAAGAGGGATTTTCTACAGGACTGCATTAGGGGAAAAAGCTTCTATCCCCACCACCAGCATGCCTGCTGTGATCCTATTAATGATCAACATCCTTCCACTCCCCCACCCCACCCCGACAAGCTAATGCAATTTGCATGTTAGTAAAACCTGTATGCTTCATGCAAAGATGCATTTAACCTCCAGTGTCATTTGGCCATCAGTCATTCGTTGCCTTAAGCCCAGGCAGGCCTGTTCTGAAGTCACTCAGTGCTATTTTATCATAGCTTCGCTCTCAAGCATGTCCCACCTTTTGAGGGGACTTTTCCCCCCATTCCCTGGGATTTGCAGGTGTTTAGTAGTTCCCAGGGATCCGTGAGGAGAGGGGGAAATTGTTATACCAGTTCTAGTGCAGAAGCTACATTCCAGTGTCATGGATGGATCTATGGCAGTGAAACTGGTATAAAATGGATAAAAGTTAGTAGTGTAGGTATACTATATGTCGGCGGGGGGGGACCTAGACCTGGAGGTCAAGACTGCCCTTCCAGGGCTCTCTCTATGACCCTAGGGATGCCCCCTCCCCAGGCCACACCCCTCCCTGGCCCTTCTCTGTGTCCTCCTTGAGGGCTTTTGCCTGGCAGGAATGTGTCCTTGAACTGTGATGATGCCTTTTTCTTAAGGATGGAGAGATAGAGATGTGTGCGTGAGAGAGAGTTTTGTGTGGCTGGAATGTAGCCCATTTCACAAATATAAGAGTTGCACCTGTCACTTAGGCCACTTTGGCCTCACCCACCATTGGCATGCGGCCCCCAGAAGGATCCATACGATGTAGTGTGGCCCTTGGGCTGAAAAAGCTTCCCCACTTGGTCCTAGGTGCATTGTTTCAGTGCATCCTGTTTTGATCCCCTGGACTAAGGCTTTTTTGGGGGGGGTCCTTAGAGATTGCTTCTCTAATTAATTTCATCTGGTGAAACCAGGGGTAGCCAATGTGTTGTGCCCTCCAGATGTTGCTCGACTATAATTCCCATCCTCCTTGACCATTAGCCATGCCGACTGGGGCTGATGGGAGTTGGACATCCCAACAACATCTGGAGAGCCCCGTCGGTTCCCTGCCCCTGGACAAAAGAAATGCAATGTCCATTACGTTACAGGAAACTGCGCTCTTGAATGCCGGATATGGCCCATTGTGACTCACCTGCTTTGACAATGTCCGTGAAGGAAAGAGGAGGCTGGGAATCTGAAGCGTTTTTAGACTCTCTCACTACAGCCTAATACTATATATTAACACTGCAAATTCAAGGATATTTGAAGGGAGAGAGAACTTTCCAGATCTATAGCAGGAACGGGGAACCTCTGGCCCTCCAGATGTTGTTGGACTCCAATCAGCCCCAGCCATGGGTTGCCCATCCCTGATCTATCAGTAAACTAATACTCTATGAACAAAATCTGGAAAGTAACATTTAATTACTGTCTAGCTTTTCATTTTTTTATCTTCTTGTTTTGTTTTTAAAAAACTCAATCTACTTTACTTCCCACTGTCTGCTGGCTTTACAAGGTGATTAGACACATCGTAGAAGATAAGGCTATTGGTGGCTACTAGTCCTGATGACGATACGATACCTCCATTATTGGAGTTGGCATGCCTCTGAATACTAGTTGCTGGGAATTATAAGTGGGGTGAGTGCTGTTGCGCTCATGTCTTGCATGTAGGTTTCCCCATGCACATCTGATTGGCCACCATGAGGAACAGAATGCTGGACTAGAGGGGCTTTTGGCCTGATTCTATCTAAAAGTGGAAATGGACTGCCTTCAAGTCGATCCTGACTTACGGCAACCCTATGAATAGGGTTCTCATGGTAAGCGGTATTCAGAGAGGGTTTGCTATTGTCTCCCTCTGAGGCTGAGAGGCAGTGACTGGCCCAAGGTCACCCAGTGAGCTTCCTGTTGTGTGGGGATTCGAATCCTGGTCTCCCAGGTCATAGTCCAGCACCTTAACCACTACACCACACTGGTTTTCACATGTTTATAGAACAGTCATATAATATCCTCAAAGAAGGAATGGAGTAGAGAGAATAACAAAAATACAATTAGGTTTAGACTCCATTCTTTTTTATTTTTCTTAACCGGTATATAAAAAAAAGTGCCTGCACAACAAAGGGAACTGATAATCCCATATGAAATTTGCAGCAAGATCATGTTGTGGTTCATATTGGGGAAAAGGCTCAAATCCCCCACTTCATAAGACAGGAGTGGAGAACCTTTGGCCCTCCAGATGTTGAACTACAATTCCCATCGGCTCTAGCCAGGGATGGTGGAAGTAGTAGATCAACAACATCTGGAGGGCCCAAAGGTTCCCCCACACCTACCGTAAGAGAATGGAATGAGAAAATGTACAAGTACGCAGTTATGGCAAAGCTAACAAGCTGTTTAAGAGTGAAAGAGGAAAGGTAGAAACTAAGTACCGTATACAGAGTCAGGCCATGTTTATTGAATACAGACTGGGGTAACCAAGCACATTCTTCACAAGATTCGAAATATTTATTTGAGATTATATAACAGAAACCAAATTATGAATGTCACACTTTCAATTTTCTATCTTTGTTAATTAAATATATATATGCATTAACTGAATACATTGAGAAGTTAAAAGAAAAGTCTCCTTGGCTCACAGTGCTCATTTGAAATCCCAACTGCATTACAGAAGAAGGCAGGATCTAAAACACGTAACTAAACCGGAATGGGAAACCTCTGGCCGGGGGCCACTGCAGCCCTCCAACTCCCTCTGTCTGGCGCCTTGTGTCTCTTCCCAGAGCACACCCCTCATTGCCCCCGAGTGAGTGCTTTTGCTTGGCTGGAATTAGGGCTGGGGGAGAAATTTGATGGTTTGCATTTAAATCCAAATCTATCAGATTTGCACTTTGCGAAACTATGTGGGAACCAAAACATAGACATCCTCCAAAATACAGTGTTAACAAAAGGCCTACACTGGGGAAAAGGGTGCATAAAAATGAATATGCTGGTGAAAATAAGATACCGAAATGTATTATATTAGGAGAAATTGCTTGCAAAAATGTGTATATTGGTCAAGACCGCATACAAAAATTTTTTTCAGTCAGATAAATGTTTTTGTATGAATTGTATGCGCCAAGCAACTGTGGTTGATGCTTAATGTATCATGCTTAATGACATCACTTGGACCTGCCCCATGACATCACTTGGACCTGCCCCATGGCATCACTCGGGCCCGCCCCCAAAATCTCAGGGTTTGGGATGCTTCTGACCTGGCAACCCTATGTGGGTGTGACTTCTGTGTGGGTGTAAATAAATATCTCACATGCTCACTTACAGAAAAATTGTGTCAGTTTTTAAAAATCACAGCATGCAACAGAATCTTATGCATGTCTGCTCAGAAATAAGTCATGTTGAGTCCAATGGTACTTACTCCCAGGTAAGCATGTATAGGATTGTGGCCTTAAAGCAGTAATGGTCTTCAGCGACAAAAGCAATCCTTTCTGCCTCCTTAACTCTCCGTGTTTAAAATCAACGTGCTTCATTAAAAATGTTCATTTGTTACAGTCCTGATGATAAATGGGAGGGCTCCAGTTTCAATGGGGAAAGTGTTAGAAGCTATCCCATTTAATCAATTGAACTTAATTTTGAAACCGTGTTTTATCCGTTGGGAAATCTTCAAGGGACAGAGGAAAAAAGTAGGTTATTCAGACAAGAAGGGCTGTCACAGTTCTGCTTCTGCTCCTTCTGAAGCAATCACCAGAAGGAGTGATAAAGAGAGAGAGAGAGAGTGTAAAGCAAATTGTTTATGTAAGTATGACCAATCCAATGTTGCCACCCTTTTTAGGGTGTGCACATTTGGATGTTTAGTGAGTGCCGTGGGCACCACCGCCTGTGGTCAATTCTTTCCCCCCTCCTCCAGTTCAGCCCCCTGTCTGAGAGAAAAAGCATTTGCACAGAGACTTTTTCAAGGGGTCTGGGTAAATGTAAGGTCCAGTAGAATTAATCTGAACCTTGAAAAGCACATAGAGCTGAAAGAGAAAGGGGGAAAGACCATCACCCTTCCAACTTTTCCCCTTTCGCTCTGCATACTTCTCAAGGTAGAAGAAAAAGGTAACCTGATGGGAGTTGTAGTCCAACAACCTCTGGAGGGAAAACAGGTTGGGAAAGGCTGGCCTGAGTTGACTCCCAGCAGTTCTCCAGGTTTCCAAGAGGGGTCTTTCCCAGTTACAACGCTATCTAGGAAAGGGCCATGTAGCTCAGTGGGTAGAGCCTCTGCTTTACATGCAGGAGGTCCCGGGTTCAATCCCCATGTAGGGCTAGGAAAGGCCCCTGCCTGAAACCCTGGAGAGCTGCTGCCAGTCAGTGTAGACAACACTGAGCGATATGGATCCAAAGTCTGACAGTATAAGTCAGCTTCCTATGTCCTTAAGTGTTGAAAGGGATGAGCTTCAGACAAATGTGGGAAGCGCGGGCAGCTCAGTGGTAGAGAATCTGCTTTGCACTCAGGCGGTCCCCAAGGTTCAGTCCCTGGCATCTCCAGGTAGGGCTGGGAAACCGTGGAGAGCTGTTGCCAATCCGTGTAGACAGTACTGAGCTACATGGACCAACTGTCTGACTCGATATAGGGCAGCTTACTCTGTTCACCTTAGGGGAGTGTCTGTGGCTCAGTGGCAGAGCATCAGGTTCAATCCCCAGAATCTCCAGGTAGGGCTGGGAAAAGAGACCCCGTCTGTAGCCTTAGAGAGCCTCTGCCAGTCAGTGTAGGTAGTATTGAGCTAGATGGACCAAAGGTCTGACCAAGCATGAGGCAGCTTCCTGTGTGCCTGGAGATGCCAGGACTGAACCCAGGATGCAAAGCGTCTGCATGCAAACCATCTGTTCTCCCACTGAGCTGCCCGCGCTTCCCACATTTGTCTGAAGCTCATCCCTTTGGCAGCAGCTTGTCAGAGTTATCCCAAGCCAGCCTGTCATTATCTTTTAGAACCAACATCGGGGAAGACAGGAAGAATATTTGTCTTCATATAACAGACCAGAGATGCCAATTCTTTAATTCCCCCCACCCCGTCCTTTCCCACTACTAGAACATTTGACTTGCCAGAGACATTCCAGGCTTGCAGAATCACAAATGTATTGTCTGCCAGTCTGCATTCTCTTCCTACAGGGCCATCTGCTGCACCTCAAATATATATATTTTTAATAAAAATAATATTCTGTCATGTATTGCAGGAAACAAATAAGCATTGATGTCTGACTGAAGGCAAAGAACATGGTGATATATTTTATTTATTTATTAGATTTGTTAGACGCCCATCTGGCAGAGGTTAATCTGCTTCTCTGGGCGATGTACAACAAAATACAATACAATCTATGTAAAAACAATTCAAAAAGCAAACAATATAAAATTTAAAACTGAATGAACCCCCACGGAACTACCCTCTGCCACCCTAACACCTTTCCCAAGCCTGGTTAAGGAGCCGGGTTTTCAAGGCCCGATGAAACCATAACAAGGAAGGGGCCTGATGGAGGTCAGTTGGCAAAGATTTCCAAAGTGAGGGAGCCGCTACTGAAAAAGCTCTGGACCATGTCCTCCCCAATCTCGCTGCTTTTGTTGGGAGAATAAGAAGCGAACCATTCAAGGACGATCTTGTAAGCCGGCGCCCCTGGTGCGAGTGGAGGCGACTCTTTAGGTAAAGTGGGCCAGCCTCGTGGAGCACCTTGAAAGTTAAAGCCAGGATCTTAAATTTGGCCCTAGCAACCACCGGTAGCCAGTGCAGTTCCTTAAGTACTGGGGCAATATGATCACGGCGGTGGCAGCCCTTAATCAAGCGAGCCCCCGCATTCTGCACTAGCTGCAGCTTACGGACCGTTCTCCAGGGAAGACTCACATATAACGCATTACAATAGTCCAGCCGGGACAGAACCAGAGCATGTACCACATTAGGGAGCAGGTGGCTCGGGAGGTAAGGGCGCATCCTACGAATGAGGTGAAGTTGGTAAAGCGCCACCCGACTAACAGCTGCTACCTGTGCCTCCATGGATAGCTGGGAGTCAAGAATGACCCTCAAAATCCGGACGTGGTCTCTTAGGGGCAGTTGTATCCCATTAAGCACCAAATCCGTAATCCCCAGCTGCTCTTTATCACCCACCAACAGAACCTCAGTTTTATCGGGATTCAGTCTAAGTTTACTCCTGCTCACCCAGTCCCTCACAGCCTCCAGACAATTTGATAGCCTTTCTATCGCCACCAGTGGGGGGGACTTAAATGAGAGGAAAATCTGGGTATCATCTGCGTATTGATGGAATTGCAGTCCAGATCTCCTGATGATATCTCCCAGTGGCCTTACGTAGACATTAAATAACCTCCGGAAGAGGATAGAGCCCTGTGGTACCCCACATGTAAGAGGCCAAGGCTCCAAGACCTCCTCTCTCAGTACCACTCTCTGGTATCTCCCAGAGAGGAAGTAGCGGAACCACCGTAAAACGGTGCCTCCAATCCCCAGAGTCTCAAGGCGATGTAACAAGATATCGTGGTCGACAGTGTCGATGGCCGCCGAAAGGTCCAGGAGAACAAGGAGGGTATGCTCCCCTCTATCTAGTGCCCTTCTCATGTCATCCACCTGGGCTACCAGGGCTGTTTCTGTCCCATGTCTGGGTTGGAATCCTGATTGAAATGGGTCAAGGTAGTTCACTTCATCTAAGTACGCCTGTAATTGGATCGCCACCACCCGTTCGACCAATTTACCCAGGAATGGCAGATTTGAAACTGGGCGGAAGTTGCTTGGTTGTCTGGAAGATATATGGTAATTTGGTAGTAATTTTATTGTTGTTGTTACCTGGGAGAACACATTAGGATGGGGATGCAAAGAACCTGTGGCCCTCCAGATGTTGTTGCTCCAACTCCCATCATCCCTGACCATCGATTACAGTGTCTGGGGACTAATGGAAGTTTTATTTATTTATTAAATTTATATCCCACCCTTCCTCCCAGAAGGAGCCCAGGGCAGCAAACAAATATCAAAACACTAACAACATCTATAAAACATATTTTTTAGAAAAACAAAACATCTTTAAAAATATCCTTTAAAAATATTTTTTAAAAGTCTTAAAAAAACAATTCAGACACAGACTGGGATAAAGTCTTTACTTAAAAGGCTTGTTGAAAGAGGGTCTTCAATAGGCGCTGGAAAGACAACAGAGACGGCGCCTGTCTAATATTTAAGGGGAGGGAATTCCAAAGTGTTTGTGCTGCAACACTAAAGGGCTACTTCCTATTTTGTGCGGAACAGATCTCCAACAGCACCTGGAAGGCCACAGGTCCACCCCATCCCTGCACCAGGAGCTGAAGAAGCTGCCTTGTGTTGAGCCAGACCACTGGTCTGTCGACCTCTGTATTGTCTACAGCAGGGCTAGGGAACCTTTGGCTCTCCATTTGATTGCTGAACTACAACTCCCATGAGCCCCAGGAAGCATGGCCAATGGCCAGGGATGATGGGAGTTGGATCTGGCCGCCTGCTCCGTATTGAATGGTAGCAGCACGCAAGGATTTCAGGCAGGAATCTTGCCTGGCCCTTCCTGGAAATGCTGAGGATTGAACAGCTATTCCTACTTAATAATTAATTAATTAATTAATTTGCATGGGATGTGCCCCTTCCAAACAGGCCTTCCACTGTGTCAGCCAGAAACGAGGAACCTGTGGTTCTTTGAAAATTGTCATCCCTGATCATTGGCCAGGCCAGCTGGGGCCAATGGGCATTGGGGTCCAGCAACATCTAGAGGGTCCCACAGGTTCCCCATTCCTGGTGTAAGCGGTGGCATGGGTTTCACACTGCTCACTGAACACTGTTGTCCCCTTCTGAGGGGATGGCTGAAGACTGCAAAGGCATCTGTGCTGTTGGGATATGACAGGGTTATTTTTTTAAAAGTTCCATTGTGATATGGATGTGTATTCAGTACTGACTGTCTGTGTTTGTTATATCGATCCAAAGGTGTTTGACTTTTCAGTTGAACAGAAATCTTCACCAGGCAGATGAGGAAAACAGCCTGTAACAAACTAAAATACAAACTGTTGAGTTATATGTGTCTTTTTTTTTAACCTGCTGAGGACATGTGAGAGAGCCAGTGTGGTGTAGTGGTTAGAGTGTTGGACTATGACCTGGGAGACCAGGGTTCGAATCCCCACGCAGCCCTGAAGCTCACTGGGTGACCTTGGGCCAGTCACTGCCTCTCAGCCTCAGAGGGAGGCAATGGTAAAACCACCTCTGAATACCGCTTACCAAGAAAAACCTATTCGTAGTCACCATAACTCGGGATTGACTTGAAGGCAGTCCATTTCCATTTCGAGGACATGTAAGACTAGAAAGCTTGTGTACACTTATGCAAATTGGAACTGGCCCTGTAAAAGGACCTTATCAGTTCTGAATGAGGTAGTTTATCTGCCTGGGAGTTCATGTGTTTACATTGCTTGCCATTATCTTGTGCATTTACTAAGTTCTTGAATAGCAGTGTGCCTCTGGGGATCCACAAGTGAGGTGAGTGCTATCACGCTCATAGTCTCCTTGTGGGCTTCCCAAAGGCATTTCGTTGTCTGCTGGATGCAGGACTAGATTGGCCTTTGGCCTGATCCAGCATCCGGGACTCTTGTGATGTTCTTACATCTGCTACAATTTCAGTAACCTGTGTCTAGAGCGCGCACACTTCTGTTCTACAAGAAATATTTTGCTCATTTTACACAGATTACGGTAGAATGGGTGATGCGAAACCTTTTTTCAGCCTGAGAGCTTGATCAAGAGCTGGTCCACATTCTGTGGGCCATTAGGAATATAGGAAGATGCCTTTTATTAGGTCTGACCATTGGTCCATCTTGTTCAGTATTGTCTGCACAGACTTGGCAGCGGCTCTCCAGGGTTTCAGGCAGGACTCTCTCCTTGCCCTTTGTGGAGATGCCGGGGATTGAACTTGGGACCTTTTGCATGCAAAGGAGAAGCTCTGCCACTGAGCTGCAGCCCTTCCTCAAACATTTGCTGCCTGAACAGGGAACCCAACTCTGGACCCTTATGTTAAAAGTCTGATGCTCTACCGACTGAGCTATCTGGATATTCTTTTACAGTTGGCTGGGGCCACTCATCTGCCAGTCATCTACCATCATTATGATGTCAGGTAACAACTTTAAAGGGATTTGCTGTCACCGCCAATCAATTTATTCGTGCTGACAGTGAGCCTCTTTGAAGTCATCCATTTGCAGGCACAGTTTGAATGTCCTGCCTGTGTCAAATGCATCACTCTGCTTAAAAGCAGAAGTGGCTCTGGCAGCCACATAGAAGACCTTCCCCCCCCCTTGTCCCCATCAGCTGAACATCCACTAGAGATAAGGCATAGAGAAAGGCCCCTCTGCCAGTTCTGAAGGTGCACAGCTATGGAGGAGGTAGTCCCTAAGCCATCCTGGACCTAATCCATTTTGAGCTTTAGAGAGAGTCAATAGGGCTTGCTTCTGAGTGCACTGGATTGCACTGCATGTTTACACTGCTTAAGAAAAAAAAAGCTTCATATTAACTCCTCTGGATTCATTCACAGCTGCAGAGAGCAAAGAAACCTGCATGTCCACTCCTCCCTCTGAGAGCCACTTCTGCCAACTGGAGGCTTCTGGCCAGTTTGCTTGATGTATGGTCTCTCAAGCGGAGCCAATTGCTGCAACGACCAGCTCAAGGGCTCGGGCTTTTCAGTGTTTGAGCAACACCTCATAAGTCAACACGCTGGCAATTGCTTACACCTTCTCTCTTGGATCAAGTTTTCAGCTGTGGCTACGGCCATACATTGAAAGCGCATAATTTCCTCTCCAAGAATCCTGGGAACTGTAGTTTACACTTCCCAGCACCCTTAAGAGGGTTATTTGGGCAAGATGATGATGGCTTTGAATGTGTGGTTTGTACTCAGCCTGAGAGAAGGGGGGGAAACAAGAACTACCAAGGAACGTAAGAGGCAGGTGTGGTCAGCAACAAAATGTTGCACTGTGGCGTACTCCTGTTCAAGGTTTTCAGCCAGGCATGCCCTTTTGTAAGATAGTCCATTCCCCTCCCATCTCCTTCCCCCCCACCACCACAAAAGTCTTAATTCGAGATATGAAGGCCTGGGCAGAAAGCTTTTTTCTTTATTTCCAATTTAAAAAAGGAGGGGGAACCAGGTTTCCCCCCATTTTTTCTGTGTCCCCCCCGGCCTTCATATCACTAGTCATAATTTGTATCCCTCCCTTCATCCCAGGAGACCAGGGTGGCATTCTGAGCATGCCCACTTCTCATTGGGCTGTTTGGTTCCTCCTTCCCCTTTTTTCGGGTTTATTTCCCCCTACAGGCATTCCGTGCCCAGCCTACTGAGCATGCTGAGGCACCACTGGGCTGTTTTGGGGGTAGGTTGCCTTCTCCTTCTCCTCACTCCTATTTTTTTTGTACTTCTGCAGTTCTTGGGGTTCCCAACTTCCCCAAAAGCCAACTAATACCTCCCCTGTTGTGTGTGGATGTTGCCATTTTGGCTAGTACACAAAAAGGATCGACAGAGAACGGATTTGATAACAGTATGCATGAATTGCGTTGACTGAGCATTGCAGATAATGGCTCTGCAACAGGTTCGGCCACAGAATTCCCTAAGCCCTATGCCTAATCAGGAATTAATGTTGTGGGTCTCTTGCTACATGATGTGGTAATGGCACAGAAAATTTGTAGGAGGCAGCGTGCCTCTAAATGGCAGTTGCTGGGCATCACAAGTGGGGAAAGTTGCTGTTGCACTCAGGTTCTGCTTGTGGGCTTCCCATTTGGGGCATCTGGTTGGCCACTGTGAGAACAGGATGCTGGGCTAGATGGGTCATTGGCCTGATCCAGCAGGGCTCTTCTGATGTTTGTGTCACTTTTGAATGTTGCCTGTTCATCATCCAAGGAGCTTAGGCTGGCATACATGGCATGTGTTGGCCTCCCTGTTTGTATCCACTGGAAAGTTTTGGTACCTAGATTTGCTTCTTTTCCTCTTCCCTCCTCATCTCTTTTTCCTTTTGTATCATGTCTTTTATACATGGCCTATGCCATTTGTAAAACATTGCATTTTTTAATTTGTTTGTTTGTATGCAGAGTTAAAAGACCTGCTCATGGATATATTTAAATAGGGGTGGCTAACCTGTGGCCCTGCTGATGCTGTCAGGACTGCAACTCTCATCGTCCCTGACCATTGTCCACACTTGCTAGGGCAAATGGGAGTTGGAGTCCAACAACATCTGGAGGGACACAGATTCCCCACCCCCATATTAAAGATCAAATGGCAAGAAAGCAATGCACTGCAAGAGCATATGATGGATTTAGGCTTGTAATTTTTTTTGTACTTACTGTGTTTATTAGCTGGTCAATAACTAACATTTGAAGGGTGATATATAGCAGGTAATTTATACAAAGAATTCTGAACAGTGTTAAAACAATCTCAAATGAAGAAAAACTAAAACCCCTCCAAAAGTATATCATTACAGCTTAAAACAGGGGTGGAGCACCTGTGGTACTCCCAGACGTTGCTAGACTCCACCTCCCATCATCTCTGACCATTGGCTGTGCTGGCTGGGGCTGATGGGAGTTGGAGTTCAGTTACATCCAGAGGGCGACAGGGTCTCCACCTCTGGCATGAAACATGCCAAGTTGAAAAGGATCAGATTTAAAAAGCCTGTAAGAAAGTAAAAAAAGGTTTGGCGTGGGTCTGAAACATAGTAATATTTGTTTGTTTTATTTAACAAAATTTATATAATGCATGATTGTGCTTTGGCAGCACAAATACTAACATTGGAACATTACAGAGAAGATTAGCATGGCCCCTGCGCAAATTAAAAAGAAAAAACAAAATCTCATAGTATACTTAATAGTATACTTAACAGTAATCACAACAGTTATAGGTTAAATACCCCCCCTCCCACACTTTTTAATAGTATGGATTTGTGCCTCAGGAAAGCATACCCAAGGTCTTTTCTAACTTTAGTCATGGCATGTATAACTGTTGCTCAGAAATGTGGGCACACGTGAGGAATTATAGGAGCATGCCCATGAATTGTACTCCAGTTTAATTATTTGTCGTGGGTGGGGACACTATGTTTTTTTTTACCTTCTATATCAGAATGTCATAGCCAGCCTAGATGCAACCAAAATTGTTTGCACCACCAAAGAACTCTTGCAACAAAGATTTGCCAATCCAGATTTTTTGGGCGCACAGGGTTGTTTCAGCTCTACCATTCTTCCAAGCACTATGCTGTGAAAACACAGGCTTTCCCTGTTTCCCCCCTTCCCCGCCTTTTCTTCTCGCTGAAGTTGGCTGCTTTTGGAGAGCTCTTTGCAAAAGTGTTGAATTTCTCCTCGGGGACGCGGGGACTTAATAACACTGCAAACAAGCCTTTATCTCTGTGCAGAGAGATAATTACTCTTAACGACCAAAGTGCCACATTGGAAACTTTGGGAGGCCTTTTGTGAGTGTGCCTGTATGCAGCCGGCTCGTTTTGGAGGGCAGAATATCCCCTGCTAGCTGTGTGTCCTCGTTTTGGTCACCATGGAGAAAACCATCTGCTCCAGGTTTCTTGGAAAGGAGCTTGTGTTCCAAGCACCCGCCTCCCCAAGCAATACCCCAAGCTCCATCCCCAGCTCCCGTATATAGGCAAGCAATTAAGGAATTCATCTCTCAGGTTCAAAAACAAAACAAAAATGCTGTATCCTACATTCATTTCTAATTAGAACACACACAAATGTACGTCAGGGCTGGCCCTACCATTAGGCAGAGAGACAGCTGCCTCAGGAGCTTAGGAAGCACCCCTGCTAAGAAGCTCTCTGAATCCAGGCTTCTTCAGATGAAGTCCTGAATGTCCTTGCCGATTTTCACAGTGGGTCCATGGTGTTGAATTGACATACTCTCTCATCAATAACAGCATTTATAGGGTGCCCCAAACAGTGGTATTATACGCACTGGCTGCAGACTTTTCAACATCTACATGGCAACATTCAAGGTCTTCAGCAGATGGCACGTTGGAAGCTGCCTTAAACTGAGTCAGGCCGGTGGTCCGTGCTTATCAGCGTGGTCTGCCCTGGCTGGCAGCAGCTCTTTGTCCCTTGTGCCTTCAGGAGTTGGGTAGATGAGAGAAATTTGGTAGGTGCAACTTTACTGTTCCCACCACTGCAACGGAATTATTTTTAGGCAACAGTTAAAGATGAAGAAACCTAGAGGGTGACGCTTCCCGCCTTAGTATAATGGCTGGAGCAAATGTTTCCTTTCCAAGCTCCATTGGATGCTATTTCTTTTAAAATATGGTCGCTAAGCACTTCTTCTAGTAGCAAACTTGGGTGGTGAGTGCCACCAGCACTGCTGTTAAAACAGGGCCACTGAGGAACAAGAGAAAAGATACAGCTTGCTTATTAAGTTTTAATGCTAAAATCTGGAGGAGGGAGAAAATCTTTAATGCTAAGATCTGGGGGAGGGGGGGGGGATGAGCCAAAGTCCCGCACAGGAACAGTCCGCACATTTTGTTGAGGTCCTGCTTGAAATAATAAAATGCCACCCCTGTCAAATAACAACAGTAAATAAAGCTTACCCATCGGAGCAGGCTGGCAAGAGGGATGACCAAATCAGATGCTTTGCATTCCTTATCGATGTCAGTGAGGAAACATCACAGCCCTCAACCCTGAAAACATACATCTCTTTTCTGGAGTGATGTACCTAACCTGAGCAGTTGGGAATAGATCATAATTCATGGCATTAGTATTAGCACACACAGCCCTAAACGATTTTGGGGTCCAAGTGCCTAAAAGATGACCTCCCTCAGTACCAACCATCTTGGGTGCTATGCAGGGCAGGGGAGGGCCCTGTTGAGGGTGCCCACACCACTAGGGACTTCCTGGCGAAGGTCATCAGTCTCCTCCACTATTGTTGTTTGCTGGCTCATTTGGGAGGAAGGACGGGATAAAAATCAGATCAATAAATAATAAGATTGCCAGTTGCCATAAATGAGCCGCCTTGTGTGGGCTGCACCCCAAAAGGCGACATAGAAATTATAGAATTAGATAGAAAAATGCATACTTCTTAACGTTTTTATTGTTCAGTGTTGTTATTAACAAGCCAACAAATTCAGTTGTAGCAGTGGTAGTCGTAATAATAATAATAATAAAATGTTTATAATGCTGATGACAATACTGATGGGAAGAGCAGTGAAAATGTAGTGGTAGTAATA
Source organism: Rhineura floridana (assembly GCF_030035675.1). Classification (NCBI taxonomy): domain Eukaryota; kingdom Metazoa; phylum Chordata; class Lepidosauria; order Squamata; family Rhineuridae; genus Rhineura; species Rhineura floridana. The sequence goes on along the minus strand of NC_084500.1, from coordinate 15,948,063 downwards.
GTGGTAATACTAATTCTACAAACAACAGCAGCTTTGCTCAGTCTCCCCTAATAATTGATAGATTTATATCCCTTTTCCACCATGGAGCTCAAGGTGATGTACATGGTTCTCCCCCCTCTCCATTTTATCCTCACGACAACCCTGTGAGGCAGATCAGGCTGAGAAAACATGACTGGCCCAAGGTCACCTAGCACGCTTTATGGCTAAGTGAGGATTTTAACCCTGCATCTCCCAGGTCCTAGTCCAATACACCACAATTAATTACACTGTGGAACAGCTATCAGGTGGATCCACAGTTGGCTCCAGAATCATACTCAAACAGTGCTTATCAATGGTTCCTTCTCAAACTGGGTGGAAGTAACGAGTGGGGTACCACAGGGTTTGGTCCTAGGTCCAGTGCTCTTCAACATTTCTATTGTTGGATGGGGAGGTACAGAGCATACTTATCAAATTTGCAGATGATTGAAAATTAGGGGGCACAGCTAATACCATGAAAGACAGAAGCAAAATTCAAAGGGACCTTGATAGGCTGGAGCATTGGGCTGAAAACAACAGCATGAAATTCAACAGGGATAAATGCAAAGGTTTACACTTAGGAAAAAGAAACTAAATGCACAGTTATAAAATGGGGGATATTTGGCTCAGCAATACGACATGTGAGAAGGATCTTGGAATTGTCGATCACAAGGTGAATGAGCCAACAGTGCAATGTGGCTGCAAAAAAGGCAAATGCTATATTAAGCTGCATTAACAGAAGTATAGTTTCCAAAGCACATGAAGTATTAGTTCCCCTCTATTCAGCACTGGTTAGGCCTCATCTTGAGTACTGCGTCCAGTTATGGTCTCCACACATCAAGAAGGATGTAGACAAACTGGAACAGGTTCAGAGGAGGGCAACAAGGATGATCAGGGGACTGGAAACAAAGCCCTATGAGGAGAGACTGAAAGAACTGGGCATGTTTAGCCGGGAGAAGAGAAGACTGAGGGGAGATATGATAGCACTCTTCAAGTACATGAAAGGTTGTCACACAGAGGAGGGCCGGGATCTCTTCTGGATCATCCCAGAGTGCAGGACACGGAATAATGAGCTCAGGTTGCAGGAAGCCAGATTTCGACTGGACATCAGGAAAAACTTCCTGTTAGAGCCATACGACAATGGAACAATTACCTAGAGAGGTAGTGGGCTCTCCGACACGAGGCATTCAAGAGGCAGCGGGACAGCCATCTGTCGGGAATGCTTTGATTTGGATTCCTGCATTGAGCAGGGGGTTGGACTTGATGGCCTTATAGGCCCCTTCCAACTCGACTATTCTATGATTCTAAGTTTCTACATAACATAGTATGTATTGCATTGTCATAATAATAAAATCAAATATATATAATCAAAAGTTGGTGCTGCCTGTAATAATGATGGGAAGAGCAGGGGGAAATGTAGCAGCAGCAAATTCTGGTCTATGAGGTCAAAGGGGGCATTGCCCCACCAACCTCAGCCTGCCCTCATCCACTGCCCCCCAGCCTGACTTCTTACAACCAGCCACCCAGGGCTTGGCGCTGGCTGTCAACACCCTCCTCTACAGTCTCAGTGTTGGCCTTACAGAGTTCGGCAGGGAGGCTGAGGGTGGCAGCAAAACCAGAATTAGGGTGCAGTTGAATGCATACTTACCTGGCAGTAGGGATGTGGGAGAAAATCTGCTAAATTGGACCCGGCACCGGATTCCAGCTGAATTTGATAGTTCGCTATCCTTTCGGACTGGCACTTCTTTCTTGCTGTAGGCTGAGGCGGTAATCAGCACGGATTTTGTGGCCATGGCTGCAAATCAGCAAACTTTATTCTTTCGAACTCACCCCCCCCCCCATTTTATGTTGAGTTACATTGAGTTAATCCGCGTGGAACACTGTGATCATTCACGTAAGCTATCTAAAATTATGCAATGTTTTTCCTGCCGCCAAAAAACCACATCACATACTGTCATCATTTACATAAGTATCTACCTTGATAACTACGAAATTTGGGCCACCAAAAAAAACCCCACCAGTGGATCAAATCATCCAAAAACGCACACAGAAGATCGGATCCGCAAGTGCAGGAGCAAGCGATGGACTATTGGAATGCAGGCAGATTGGAACCATGCAGCGAACCCCATCCCTACCTGGGAGTAAGTCCTATTGGACCTAGTGGAGCTTACTTCTGAGTAGATGGGTATTGGATGACAGCCTTAGTCGGCTCTTACTGGCACTGGCTCTGGTCCCACCTCCTGATGCTCTCAGCCCTACCAGACCCAGCGGCCACCAGCAGCCACCACCGAGGAGTACTGTAGACAAGAAAAATAGCAACTTTGCTCAACTCTCCCCCTTGCATTCACTCCACCGGCTCACTAGATGGCGCCCTCTCAACAGTCACTCTTCACCTGAAGGTTTTTGGTCCTGTCCCCCGCTCCCTTTCTCCTTCCACCCCGCCTCCGTTTGCTCTGTGGCGCCTCTAGCTGTCCGACGGCGCCTCCACAGCGCCTTCCCATTCTCCTTCTGTCCAATCCCCTTCCTCCTCCTCCGGCTGCTACCACCACCTCGGGTTCCTCCGCCAAAAGCCAGTGGCTGGGCCGCAGCCGGGGAGCCCCGCCACGTGACACTCCCGCGGCCAATCAGCGGAGGCGGACTGGGAAGAAGGAGGAAAAAAAAGTGGGCGGCCAATGGCGGCGGGAGTGAGAGGAGGCGGAGAGGGGCAGGTTTCTCCCCTCGGCTGCTTCGGCCGCCATTAGAGAAGCGAGGAGAGAGAAACGGAGAGGAGGAGAAATAGTAATAAAAAATAAATAAAAAGGGGCGAAGTTAAAAGAAGCGGGGTCGTGCCTCGGTTTCTTGCAAGAGACGGGAATGGGAGAGTCCCGCTGAGGAGGAGGAGGAGGAGGGAGAGGGCGGCGCGGGGAATCCAGCCCTCAGGATGCCGCGGCTGGGCAGCCGCCGACAGAGACACCGCTGAGGGAAGCGAGGGAGGATCTGCAGAAGAAACAAGCACATACACACACACACATATATGTATATTTGTGCGTGTGTGTGGTGGTGGTTGTGCTGTGCCTCCCCCTTTTTCCTCCCGTGTGTGTGAGTGAGAGGCCGCCGTTGTGGACGACGACGACGACCCTGCCGTCCACCCCACACACCTTCAGCCGTCTTCAGCTGTCACCGTCTCTCTTGAGGGAGAAGAAGAAGAGAAACGGCGGAAGGACCCCCCCCCAAAAAAAATCCCCCTCACGGCAAGATTTTGGAGAGGGAAGAGAGCTTTAGTTCCTCTCCCACCTAACGTGGGGACGCTAGATGTTTATATTTAAAAAGTGGTTTTAAAAAGTTGTTGCTTTCTCCTCCCTCCAGACGCTTGTTATTATATCTGTTGAGGAGGAAGGTCCTCTCTCTCCCTGAAGAAGGAAGAAGAAGGGAAGACTCCTTCATGCCGCCTGAAGAAGAAAAGGAAAATATTAGTTAACTTCTCATCCCACAGGCACTTTTTATTGCTTTTTTTTTTCCAAGGAAAAGCCTTTCTCTCCTTCATTTTCTCTTTTTCCAGTATCTGGAGAAGAAAAAAGGAAGTGTTCCTTATTCCTGGCTGAAGAAGTAGAAGAAAAGCCGTTTCTGTTGCTGCTTTCCTTCCTTGAAAAGAAAAGAAAAATTCCATCCTCTCTGCAAATATTCCTGGCCCAGAAGATTAACCTGACCAATTAATCTCCCCGTCTCACTTTTTTTGGGGGGGGGGAGGGAAGTGGTTATTTCTAACCCTCCACGGACAATTCTGGTTTTTTAAAATTGTTATTACTACTTTTTGGAGGAATAGCTCTGATTCCCCCCCCTTTTTTTTAGTGACTGAGAAAAAGAGGAGAGGCCTTATTGCCTGAAGGTGAGGGGGGAAAGCTTTTTCATCTGCTACTTTGTTTCCAAACGAACAAACCATCTCTGTAAATATTCCTGGCACGAAAGATTGGCCTGAGGAATTATTTTTGCGGGTTTTTTAAAATGATTTTTTTTGAGGGGGCGTAAAAGGAGGTCATTTATCTCCCCCCCCTTTTTTTACCCATCAGCAGCAAAAAGGACCCTTCATTGGACTTGAGTGGTTGGATGAAGTTTTTTTTTGGGGGGGGTGAGTTTTGGCAAAAGGGATCCCACTAACTCATCCCAAAGTGATTCCTGCTTGGAGCCCCCGTAACAGTGTAAGAACATAAAGCAGTGCTTGGAAGAGGTTTTTTGTCTGTGTGGATGGGTGGGAGGTCTGGAAGTTCAGCCCCCACCCCAATTTCCTTTCTTTTTCACTCATCTCTTTGGGAGAGCAGAAACAAAAAGGGGAAGAAGTGATATTTTCCTGGCCGTCCCATCATCAACATCACTCCTGCCTCTTCCAAAAGTCGAATTTAGCAACTGGAGATCCCATCTGAAGGAAAAGACGCGGCTGGGTTTCGCTGCACTTCGGAGCTGAGGATTTTAAAAAGGGTGGGTAGACCCTTGAAGCTCTTGTGGAAACTTTGAAGACTCGGCTTTTCCTTCTCCCCCCTCTCCCCCAAGCAGGAAGAAGGGAAAAATTTATTTGGGGAAGATTGGCTAGTCAAGGATAACGCATCTTGGAACAAGCCACCTCCTGGAGGTCAGAAAGTTTACCCTCTTCCCTCTCCGCTTCCAATGGCTTTAACTTTTATTTATTTATTCCTGGAATAGAAGCAAAACCGACCTTTTGCGCCACCATCTCAAGCTCTTGAGAAGAAACGAGGAAAATACTTAGCACACGGCCTCTATCCACCCCCCCCCGTCTTTCTCCACAACCCCGGGTCTGCTTTTCTCCTTCGCTCCTGTGAAGCCGGTGTGACGAGGAGTGGGAGAAAAACGAGGCGAAAGAGAGATTTCTGGGGTATTTTCCATCCACCTTTCCGCCGCTGGATTATTTGTGTATTTCTTCCTTCTCCCTCTCTCCCCCTCTCTGACTGAAGATCGTAAATCGTTCTATTTTTGCAATTCCTTTGGATCAAGTGCCCCAGTCTCTCTCCCCCCCCTTCCGCCCCGCCACCCTTTCAGGATCTCTCTCTACACCCTTTTGCCCAGGAGGCTGTGAAAACTGATCCCTCTCTGCACGAATATTTTTTTCTCTTGCACTTTTTTTTTTTTTTAAAGCCTCTTCCTTCCTTTTAACCTCCCCGGGTTATTTATTCCATTGCCTTATTTGTGCTCTGTACGTCCCTTTAACCACTCTTTCCTCCTTCCCGCAATGTGTGTGTGATTTTAAAAAGGAGGGGGGCTTTCCCCTCGGTTGTGTGTCTCCCTCCCCTTCTCCGTCTCTGTGTGTGTCTCTGTCTGTCTCTTTTCTTTCTTGTCGGAGGCTGTGGGATAATGGCGTGCGGGTTGTGGCTGTGAGGATGAGTTCCTGCTTCGTGCCGAACGGGGCTAGCCTTGAGGATTGCCATTCCAACCTATTCTGTCTGGTAAGTGGCGACTTTCTCTTTTTTTAGGGGGGTTGTTCAGATCGCCAGAGATAGCCATGCAAGGAAAGGTTTTTTGGGGGGAGGGAAGACGAGATCGCCAGGAGAGGGGAGGGAAGGGAAGGGAAGGGGGGAGGGAGGGAAGAAGAGAGGGGGGGAATAGAAGGAAAGCAGCCATTTTTAGCATTGCATCTGCTTAGAGGAGTCTTCTGGAGCAGGCCTTGCCAGGAATCGCCCAGCTCTCCTGCATATATATGTCCTTCTGTCTTCCTCCCTCCCTCCCTCCCTCCAAAGGCTTACATGTATATGAGCTTCTTTTCCCCCCAGCCTGCTTTTTATCCATAGTATTGTTCAACTCTCTTCATTCCTCTCAAACTTTCAATTTCTTTTTAATCTCTTGTTGTTTTTGTTGTTGTTGACACAATTTCTGGTGCTTATTTTGACTCGGTTCGTTTTTAGCCTAGTTCTGGCTAGCTGAAGGTGTCTCCTCTCTCTCTCTCTCTCTCCCCCCCCCAATTTCTGCTTCCCAACCTAACTTTGCTGATTTCTCCCCTGTCTTCTCACCCAAGTTCCCTAAAAGTGACACCCTACTAAAACCAGTGACAAAAATGCCATTTGGGGGAACACCCCCCATTGCTATTCAGAGGTTACACTTTGTTTTTGTTTTTAAAAAGTGGGTGGGAGTAAGAGACCCCACACTGTTTTGTAACCGTGTCTTATTTTATTACTGTCCTGGAATGTAGTTAAACCTTCATTCAGTCAGGATCTCAGGGTGGGTTTGGTGGACCACTTTCTCACTCTCTTGGATTTCTTTCAAACCAGATTGGTAATAAGCTGGACCAGCTGGTGTTGTTTAATTCTGGAAGAAAAAAATATATATACCAGAGCTGTCCTGCTTGTGTGTAGCTTGGTGTAAGGAATCCAAGCGGTCTATGTCTCTGCAGGATCACAGGTTGTTGGCTGAGCTGGCCTGCTGCTCAGGATTGCCAGTGTCTTTAAGGCATACCTCTTCCCTCTTCTCCCCCACTCCCCTTTCCAAGATCACCAACTGTTGCAAATCCTGCCACTTGAAGGAGGTAGTGGAAGCTTCCTTGACAGAATTAAATAGGCCAGGAGAGGCCTCATAGTACAGTATGCATATGGGGGGGGCGCAGAGAGTTGTGTATTGAGTGAAAAGAACACACTCTGTCAACAGCTAGATAGTGAGCCCTTGCCAGCTTCTGCTGTTTCCCTTGTGTGTGTGTCCCCCCTTCCTTTGTGGACAAACAGGGCCATGCTATTGAAATTTAATGATGTTAAAAAGCACTGTTTCTAGGAAAAGGAGGGGAGAAAGAATTGCTGAAAGTTGCTTTGAATTGTAGCACATTCCCCTAAAAGTTTTGGAATGCTTTTTTGTTGTTGGGTTTTTCTCACAGTTCCTCTGCAGCAGTGATGTTGTTGTTGTTGTTGCTGCATTTAGTCAACATTTTCAGCAAAATTTCTTTTTTTAAAATGATTAGGTTGTTTTGTTGTTGTGTTGTTCCTAGTGCCAGGTGACTGAGGAGAGGATAGTTAGTGAGGTATGTGTTTGTATTTGTAACAGATGTAGACTCTCAGGATACAAATTCTCTATGATTGGATATTCAACAGGATACCCAAAAGTGATGGTATAGTTTTAAACAAGCATTCATCTTTCGATATTCTAATATCCTAGGATGCTGTGTTTAAATAACAGAACTCCAGATGAATGGAGGAGTGATTGAAGCTGTAGCCACTGGGCTTTTGTCAGACATCTGTTATAAGAAAAGTGTGTGTGTGGTGGGGAAGCATTTTGTGGACTCCAAAATGTGTGCTTAATGAGATAGGAGGGGAGGAAAGTGTCGTGAAGTGACTAGAAATGTTTGGGTTTGGTAAATACTACAATTTGATGGTGAGATCTTCCAGTTCCTTCTACCCTAATTTCTCTTGCAATTTTTCTTCAGGCTGATTTAACGGGGATTAAATGGAAACGATACGTATGGCAGGGTCCAACATCTGCACCAATCCTGTTCCCGGTGACAGAAGAAGACCCCATCCTAAGCAGCTACAGCCGTTGCCTCAAGGCTGATGTCTTGAGTGTGTGGCGACGAGACCAGAGGCCTGGGCGCAGAGAATTGTGGATATTCTGGTGGGGTGATGATCCCAATTTTGCTGACCTAATTCATCATGACCTAGCAGGTAAGGCACAGAGAAGTAAGCCTTGGATACCTTGTGTGGTAGTTTCATTCTTCAGATGGTGGAATATTTTTGCTAGCTTGATACCCTGATTAGCTTGGATTTATTGAGATTTGGGTGATGAAGTACTCATTATTGCATTTGCTCACATTATTTTTTCTCTCTTGGTCAAAAATAATTAAGTTATATTGGAAGCTCCTTGGAGCAGGGACTTATCTCCTGCTGATGTTACTCCATTAAATGTCATATTCCCTGGTGACACCAAATAAATAACACAGTCACAGCAATGGCTATATCATCAGTATCATGTACAAATTGGTTTTCTGACTGTGTAATGTTGTGTTTTGTGGCAGAAGTTGTGCTTTGCTGGGAGAAATCTTGTAGGACAACTTGTGGGATTGCTTTGTTTCTGTATCTAAAGTTTAGTATAGCCTTTTATACATTTTGGAAAATAGGTTGAATGTTGGTATGCTCAGATGTATAGAACACAAGTCTTTGTGTTGCACGTAAATATCTGTGACAATGAGGCAGGTGTGGAGTTTGGTTCTGTAAGTCATGCTACATCTAGATAGGATTTTTTCCCCTGTAAGGTGTACTTTTTACCAGGGCTGTGGAGTCGGAGTCGTGGAGTCAGTCGGAGTCGGGAGCAATTTTGGGTGGAGGTGTAGTTGGAGTCGGAGTCGGTAGAAATGTACTGACTCCGATTCCGACTCCTTCATAAATGGCAAATAAGGCTTTGGGAGTTAGCCATTTTAACTGCAGGCTAGGGTAAGGCTGGCAAGCTGGCATGACATATATTAACTAGTAATAACACATTTACTGTACTAAAATGGTAGCACAAGGCATTTCATCACCACCACGTGAATCCAGAGCTTGGAAAAGTTACTGTTTTAAACTACAACTCCCATCATCCCCAGGGATTGGGCTACCATTTTACTACAGTAAATGTGTTATTACTAGTTAATATACATTTGCCATTTATGAAGGAGTCGGAGTCAGAGTCGGACAGTAGAAAAATAGAGGAGTCGGAGTCGGAGTCAAAGGTCTGGCGTACCAACTCCACAGCCCTGCTTTTTATTAGGTTTGCTGCTAAGGCCTGTTGTATAGTTGGCTTTTTTTTAAAAAAAGAGAGCTTTAGATCAATATAAATGAAGGATAGATTGGCTGTTCTAAGCCACCACCTTGTGCAGTGGTGGGGAAGGATGATAGTTCAGTGGCAAAGCACCTGCTTTGCATGAAGAAGTTCCCAAGTTGAATACTTGGCATCTCCAGTTAAAAATGTTGCAGGCTGTGGGGTGGCCCTCTGCCTGACACCTTGGAGAGCCACTGCCAGTCAGAGAATACAATACTGGGCTAGTAAGAGAAATAGCCTGGTGGATGCCAGATTTTGAAAGTGAATGATAGATCCACAGGTGTTGCATACTATTTTTACACCAACTGCTATTTTAATGGTTCTTTGTCAGCAGTTTTGAGTGTTCATACAGAACATAGCAAGGATGCTACCTAGCCTCTAGCCTAGGCTAGGAAGGTAAAGCTTTTAGTTAAAGTGGTAGTATGGGCGCATGTGTGTGTATCTAAAATGACAATAGGGTTTTGTTTGTTTTAAAAGTGAGAGTAGGGTAGTTTTGTAGAAGTAGATTTTGAGGAAGGTTTTAAAGCGAAGGAGGAAGCTGCCTTGGTGAATCTGGTACTGGCTGGTGTTAAAAGGAGGCTACTTTTGTTCTGACCCACATTAGCAGATCATGACTTGTCAGGAGTGAAGTGTGGTTAAGCTGTTATCAAGCAGCCTCCTGCTCTTCAGTATGGTTTGGCGGTTGAAATTCGAGGGTCTGTTGATTACAGTGGGATCATCTACATAAAACTATTTCCAAGGTTTGGGCTATTTTCTTTTTCCGCTCTGCTTTGGCAACAGTATGGTTTTATGATCCTGAAGTTGCACTAAATGGTTTTAATGTCATATTTAAACACTATCATTCCTTAACTCTTATGTACACCTAGAATGCATTCTGAGCAATATTGAAATTTTCTAAATGTTTAATAGGCATTCAGGTACATTAAGCAGCCTTTCACACTGCTGCTTCCTGTTTAGAATTCATGTAGCATGGTTTCTAAGACATTTGAGCTGTGAATCAAAAGTCCCCAGTCATGACTCAGCCACGAACTCACTAGGTAGCCTTAGACAAGCTTCTCTCTCTCTACTTTGTGAACACTTGAGTGGTACAATTATAATTTTTCTAAAAATAAAAACAGATTCCTTCCATTGTAATATAGGGATAACAGTACTGTCCTTCCTGAAAGGGCTGTTGTAAAGATTACTGGGAGAGTACACCTGAGACCATTTGAACACTTGAAATGTGTGAGGTCACATGGCAGGTCACGTTTAAGCTTTCTGTAGGCAGAAATAGTCACTCAATACAGATGTACTGTTATAGTCTTGGCAAGAACTATTAAGTAGGTAGCCCCCCATAGCGCTGCTCTTTCTCTACCTTCACAGAGTTTCCACTGACAGTTTGCCCTTCCACTTGTCTGGCAGTTCTTGCTCCAGCTCAGGGCTGGCCGTGAGGATGAAGCTGCATGCACAGCCTCTGTGTAGTGCTGCCCCTGTTATCTCCTCCATGCTAGCTGGGGAGAAGGGAGGGCTTTATGCTTGCAGCTGCTCTGTGCTGAACAATGTGTCGCCAAGAATGCTGAATGCGTGGTGCTGTCTTCAAATGCCAGTGATCTCTGTGGCAGCAATGGGGATATTGGGTCATCTGGGAGTAATTGTTGCTTGTCGCAGGTATTCGGGCGAGTGCCAAATTACAAAGCTATATTGGCAATCTTTTTGTTACGTATTTTAATATCAAGCTTGCCTTTGAGCCGTAAGGCGCGTAACCCAGATGAAGCTGAGTACTTTGAGGACACTGAGGATGTAGAACAGAGGGTTTTTTTGTGGTTGTGGTGCCCGTTGTGGAAGTTGGTGCATTGAAAAATGCACCCATTTCCTTCCTTGCACTCATAACTTGTCTGTGTGTATGTTGGGGAAGGAAGAGTATTTTTATTCAGGGATGTCTGTTAAGGTGGTAGTGCTGGGTGGCTGAGCTGAGGTTGATTTTTAATTTTTAATACTAAACATACACAGTTGGATAAAATACTAAACTTGTTATATAAATCATGATAAAACAATGTAAACATGTATGTTCCTATAACAAGACATACAGAAAGCATGCTATGAAAGTGATTTTTTTTTTAAAAAAATTATTGCTTCTGGTTATAAATTGTACCTCGTCTAAAATGTTTTGTCTCTTTCAAGTGTTTTTTTTTTCAGGGAACTTGCAAGCATGATAAATGTTAAAAAGTCCCATTGATTGCAGCAGGCTGCTTAAGTTCATGTATTACATTTTCCTCACTGAAATCGAACTTGGCTTGAGAGGGTTTAGCTTTGGCTGGATCATGTTCACAGTAAAGAGTTATAATGCTTTACATCAGTGTTCTTCAACTTTGGGTCCCCAGATGTGGTTGGACTACAACTCCCATCATCCCTGAATGTTGGCTGTGAATTATGGGAGTTGTAGTCCAACCACATCTGGAGACCCAAGTTTGAAGAACACTACTCTTCATTCTAAGATGAGTATGATGATTAACATTTATATAACATTGTATGGTGTTTAAAGCACTTCCCATACAACAGCCCTGTGACGTAGTTGAGTATTATCTCTTTATTGTAGATTTATTTTTATTTATTTATTTATTAAATTTATATACCGCCCGACTAGCAATAGCTCTCTGGGCGGTGAACATAAAAAGATGTGGCTGAGGTTGGGTGTGCGCAACAGAAAGTAAGAAACTGCTTTATACAAGCTCATGCTCTCTGTCCATCTTGCTTAGTATCATCGACTCTGACTGGCAGCAGCTCTCCAGGATCTCAGGCAGAGTGTCTTCCCCATTCCCTACTCCTTTTTAAGTGGCGATGCCAGGGATTGGTCCTGGGACCTTCTGAATGCATAGTGGAGGTTCTGTCATTGACCTGTTTCCTTTCTAAGCTTAGGTGGCTTGCCTAAGGCTGCCCGGTGAGTTTAATGGCAGAGGTGAGATTTGAGCAGGGGTTTTCCTGATTTGTACCTCTGTTTGCTGGCATCCACATTGCACTAGTTTTCGGTGTACATAATAAAGAGGGGAAGGAGTTACCGTTGCCATGGTGCCAGTCGACTTGAAACAATTGCGCCGGTTCTATTAGCATAATCTTATTGAATCTCCATATGCAGCACTCTTCTATAGGAATACTTGATGCAACAGTGGCATATTAAAGACTAGCAAACGCTTTAATTATTAAAATAACAGATGTATTTTGAAGTACCAGAGTTAGTGAGGGAAGGATGTGGTTACAGTGGTAGCCCTAGAACAGATAGGCATTTGCTAAAAAGGGGGTCACTCACAGTTCCAGACAGTTGGGCATTCTGGCAGTACGTCTGTAGCTTCCTTATTTTGCCCTGTGAGTTACCTCCGTCGTAACATGCACGGTCTGTTTTCTGTAAAGCTGAGCTGTAACTTAGACCCTAAACCTATTTTTGTCCTTGACTGCTTCCAAGCAAAGGCCAGTAGATGTGCAGGGCTATCAGTTTAAGCTTTGCTCATGGTTGTCTACTAGAAACAAGGCATTCATGATGGGTAAGGCGGATGTTTCTTCCTGGGACACTTTTTGTGTTACATGAATATGAAGGTTTTCATTTTTCTCAGAATGCTTCATCTGGAAGGATGGGAAGAAAGCAATCTGATTTAATATATTTCTACGATTGATCTACACACACAAGAGGCTATGTGCAAGATTGTGCAGAAATGCAAATATGGATAGTGGTCTAAGCTTTTTAGCATCCACTTGTAGGAATTTATGACCGGATCAGACTATTTTGTCACCTTGCCCAGTATTATCTGCCCTGATTGGCAGTGGCTCTCCAGGGTCTCGGGCAGAAAGAGATCTTTTGTACCAGCTGCAACTTGATCCTTCTAACTGGAGATGTTAGGGATTGCACTTGGGACTTTTTCCATACAAAGCATGTCCTCTACCACAGAGCCGTGGATCTTCATTGATCTGCAAAGGGTAACACAGACCTAAGCATGCATACCTGGACAGGGTTCTGATTTGTTTTCTGGTAGCAGTCTCTTTGCCCTCATGGTATGCTGTCCCAGAAGGTCTCGTTGCTTTATGAAGCAGCTCTTCAAAAAGAAGAGTGGAGGAAACTGAAAAAAGCCCCCTGTGCATGCATGGTAGATAGCGCACAGCCTGAACCGGTGGTGTGTGTATCCATGAGTTATGGAAACTTTTACTAAAAATGGAGCAATAGTTTTCAGGTTTTCTTGAATGCATAGAAATAAAAAAATGGAAATGAACCTTCAAAAGTGTGGCATGTATAAGCTGAATTAGGACATTCTTTCCAAAGAATAATGACCTCAGTTTTGCTTGCAATATCTTCCAGGATAGTCCATCTGCTTTCTTTTTATATTTTGATGTTTTACATAGATATTTTATATTATTAATGTATTCCATTGCAGCGATTTGTACTGGTTTTCCCTCACAGTTTGTAACGCTTAAATCTTGCGGCTTTTAACCTTATTGGTCGTTAGAAAACGTGACCTCCCATTCAGTATTATGTTTACCTAAAGGTTGTTGCTGGCTTCTCTGCAGTATTAGCTTTAAGTGATTTCACAGTTTTCTAGAATCTTCACAGTTTTCTAGATTAACACATTCAGCAGTAGTTAAGCAACAGCGTTTTCTAGGAAGGCAGCAGAGACACATCTACAAAAGAGAAAAGCTACTTGCAGACCTTTCTGTATGCTTGCTTTCCTTGGAAGGCTACTGTTGAGAGTGAAGAGCAATGGCAAAGGCTCTTGCTGGCAAGCTAGGTAGCTTCAGATGTGCTGCTCCCAGTTGCCACCCTAGAGGGAGAATTTGGTTTGGATTGCTCAGGTTGCCAGCCCCTCTTCTAGCTGAACATGGAATTTTAACTGAGGTTATGCTTCAGATAAATATTGTGTACTATGGTTTAGCCCCTTTTTGGAGACTTTATAAGCCAGAAACCAGTTTCCCTGCTGATGCTTCTTTTTCTTATGCCACCTTGGCGATACGAGTGTTTGCTGTTTGTCAAGGCTTATTTAGATTGCTAAATGTTTTTTGATTTACATATTGTTTTTTGAAGTGCATTACCAAAAGTCTACTATTTCCCTGGCCTAGTTCTTAATTCATTTTCTTTTTATGTACAATATTCCAAAACTTTCTAAAAATTCCTCGAATAGACCTTGTGCTTCGTGAGTTGCAAGCTTCTGCTATGGATGGGTTATATATGTTTTTTTCCCTTGAATTATGAAACCCTTCCTGTGCTACAACTCCCTACCTGAAAACAGTTGTGGGCAATGTAATGCAGTATTGGGCATCTCATCATGAGCAGGAGAAGAGTGACTTGAGTGAACATTCTTAGAAGGTTGTGGAATGACAGTGGGCAAGCTTCTTAAAAGGAATGATTATACATTCCCAGACCTTGGACACTTTCTTGGGTTCTGGCTTTGCTTCGGAGCATGAAATAGTGCTTCTGCGGCCACAGATCCTTGGATGCACTAGAGGTTTTTTTGCAATGGCTCTTTGTGCAAGTCTGTATTGGCTGGAGCTTTTTAGTAATTGATTTAAAGCAGTGGTTTTCAAGCTTTCTACCTTCAGGGAGCCATTTCCACATTGGCTTGTCTACCACAGAACACCTTTGTGTTGCAGAAGATCCTGAGGGTCTATAGTCAGTTTGCATGGAGTGCTAGGTAGCCAGTCCTTTTGGGCTGTGGTCACTCGGAGTTCATCCTAGAATATGCACGATAGTTGTTGGTGGTTACACATTGCAGAACACTGCATTGGTACGGGTGAGCAGGCTGCGTTTCACAGAAGCTTGTCTACTGTAGCTGTTTTTTTCTGTCTTGAGTAACCACTGAAAAACTGGGCTTGATGTAAAAATAGTTTTACAAAACACTAAATTAAAAGATACAACTTTGATACGGAAAACATTCTCACTTGCAAAGCTCTATTGCCGGCTCCTTCAAGAGTCTTATCATTTTGTTGGTTTTCTTGGCAAGATCTTTTCTAAACCAAATGGTACAGAATTGGTGATGTAATATGCCATCTAGTTGTATGCTTCCTTGCTTCTTAGACCCTGGACTATTTTTATTTTTTTGTTTGGCCTGGAAGGGAATGCTTGGATGACTCCGCCAGCTGGCTGCATTGGCTATCGGCATCAAGTTTGGGATAGCTACTGCTGCTTTTATTTATTTTTTTTGCTCAACAGAGCCTTCTTCCTCTACTGGTTTGAAGGGATTTGTTTCTGAGGCCAGGGTATTGGGTGAAGAACCTTGATACCATTTACTGGATGTAATACGAAAATTACCCCTTCAGCTGTGCAGCCAGCTCTTGGCTGTGGTATTATTTTTATCTTATGACAGCCTCACAACAGTGACACATGTCCCCAGTGACAATAGAAGCTCGATTATTGTAATTCCTCCCCTGCAGGGCTTAAAGTAGGACATCTCCATTGCTTGCAGCTTGTTAGGAAAGCAACAGTGTGTCCTGATAGGGGCAGTAGCAGTTACAACACACGCATGCACATATATTTTTTCTCTTCCTTAGGCTTTGTCAGCTTATAAACAGGACTATGCCTATTCTGTGCCGGTGATAAAACCATGCAAGTAGAATAGATTTGTGTGTGTTTGCATAATTTAGCTGAAAGCCTGGAATATGGCAATGGCTAGGGCATTCTTTTTTCAAGGGGTGTAATAGTGAGTGATAAAGGGCAAGGAAAAGGAATTGAAGCCTGAGAGTTTAAGTGCTGGCTGTTACATTTGTATGTGTGTGGACGCAGTGATTTATATTGCTTATAGCTGGTTTATGTTACTGTAACTTTTTAGATGGTATTATTAAGTGTGCAAGCCCAGAGGCCCTAGATGATGGGCAGAATATAAGCGTAACTTATAAATAATGAATAGACTAGGTGGCCAGTAGATGGTGAGGGTATATAAGCAGAAAATGAACCTACTGGCAGGGGCATGGTGGTGGCAGAGAGCTCTGTGGAACCGTAGCTCTGTGGTAGAGCACATGCTTTTCATGTACATGACCCTAGGTTGAATCCTTTGCATCTCCATTTGAAAGGAACTTGGTAGCAAGGCTGAAATACCTTTGCTTAGAATGCTGATGCCAGTCTGAGAAGCCAGTACTAGCCTCTGTAGCCCAACAGTCCAGGTTGGAATAAAGACAGCTTCCTGTATCCTGCTGGGTGGCTGTGGACATGATCTTGCTGTCTGTTACAGACATGCACAAATCCCACTGGCTTCAGTAGCAGTCGTGTGGATAAACAGTGCAGTTGCATAGCCTCCCCTTCAGCTTTAACGAATTTGAACAGGCTCTCCCTTACGCCAATGTCACACAAGTGATAAATAAGCTAGAATATTAACAATGGATATCTGACCACACATTAATGTTAAAAAGTCACTGGCATGATATCTAGCTGTTTGTAGGTTCTTAAAGAAACTCCAAATATTTCTGTAACTTGGGCAGGGAAGAATATTGGAATAGGAGACGAGAAGCTGTCACAGTTTAGGCTGCCTTAAAGAAAACTCTTGCAAATAATTTGAATCTTTTGGGGGTTTACTCCCCAACAAAATAAATAGAATCGCTTCTCTTATATGGAAGTTTGTGTATGAAAAATCATGCTCACTTTTGTTACCTGGATATACCAACTCACCTGACAAAGCTGAAATTAGGGTCATATTCTCTGTGGGGTTTTTTAACCCTACCAGCTCTTTCCCAACTTTATGGGCTGCTGTTTTTTCCTGCAAGGGAAAAATGCTGGTCAGAGGTCTTGCCTATTTTCAAACCAAAGTTGTTACGTGTTTCCATCCATACTATTACTTTCTTTCTCAGGCACTTGAATCTTTGTTTGTTTTTTTTGGAGTCCATGGTTTCATGTTCTTTGGCAACTTTTTGGACACATGTGGAGACATGTTCTGTTCAGCAGGACGGTTCTTTTCAAAGCAATTGCCTCAGTGCTTTTTGCACAACCCCTGTGCAGCATCCCTTTATTTGCGGTTTTTATCTTGGTGCTTGATATGCATAAAAGCTGGAGAGCTTTAATCAACAGCACCTTCCAAGCTTTTGCTGTGCCAGCAATAACTTCTCCATGGTTCATATCTCTACGGAACATGGGGCGGGGGAGGGATGGGTGCAAGATAGTCGACGTGGACTTTGGGCTTGATAATCTTGTTGCAAATGCAGGCTGGCTTGATAAGCTTTTTTCTCCCTTTTTTTGCACTTTGAGTCTCTTCCCTGAGTATTGGGACATGTGAACAGCATTACTTGTGAGTGTCAGTGGGGGCTTTTGCTGACAGAATATGTTGTAAAGGTTTGACTTGCCTTATGTATGATTTGCTGGACAAAAATGCCCTTCAGGCTTGTTGCTGGTGCTAAATTTGTTTAAGCAGCACAGCAGAGAGTAACAGTGGTCTGAAATGCAAGTGTGCCAGTGTGTGTGTGCATTTACCTAAGAAAGCAGGCTTTTGCCCTGCATCAGGATCACTGAGACTTGAGACTTAGTAAAAGAAAAGCTACTTGATTTATAGAAATACATAGTAGATAGAAAGGCATACCTAGTTCTAACTAACTAACTAAGGTGGAGGTGCAACGCCCAGGCATGGGAGTTGACCTCATGGCTAGGAGAGAGAGAGCAGAGACAAAGGTGTCTCCTCTCTCCCGGACAGTCAGAGAAGAAAAGCGGAAAGGGCAGAAGGAGGAGGGGCAGGTAAGCTTCCCTAAAGATGTAACAGTCTAGGGACAGAAGGAAGTCAGTCAGAGCATCACAGGTAAAGGTAGTCAAGCCTAGCCATCTGGAGGACACTAGCTCTATCTCCCTTCTGGAACATAAACAAAACAGGAGTTGCTCTTGCCCCACTTCCAACAAGGCTGCAATCCTAAGCATCCTTAGAACACTGGGACCTGCTTCTGAGTAAGCTTGCTTAGGACTGCGCTGTGTGACATGTGCTCCTTTTGGTAATTCTCTTTCAGTGGGGACCCGCCAAAGCTTGAGCCTGTGTCTTCTGGAAGCAGTGCAAAGCATTTCCTTTTGTTCCCCCAAGCTTGCTTTGGATGGCTAGGGATATGGAAAAATAAACATGTCACTTGCCTCACCCTAAAGGGTCATGGAAAGTAACAAGTCCAGTGGTCCCAAGCCCACGTGCTTTCAAGATTACAGACTTGTATTGGGAGAAAAATTACCTTAAAATCAGGTTTTGTGCATAGATATCAGGGTAGATGAGGTCGGATGCTCACTGCTGTTTGCTGTCATGGCAAGAATAGAGTCTATGCAATGTTGTAGCTTGATGCGTGATCCTCTTGATTATGAAGGAGAAGCACTCTTAATGCTGGTTTCCATAGCTGTAACTTTACCCCAGTCACTTCCCAACAGTTTTGCATTTAACACTTTCAAAACTACCTTTGGAAACTAAGGAGTAGCTGTTGTACTACGAGAATGTAGAGAGGTTCCTTTCTGGAATAATACTTTGTACATAGGCTTATTGCTTCGTGGGCTGGGGTACAACCTCTGAATGTACATGAAGGAGATAGTTTAAAGAACCCTCTTTCATGGCCCCCTCCATGTCACATGCAGTAAAAATATTTGTTAAAATTTTAAATATTTCCAGGAAGACTTTCTGTGGCTGAAGCCTCACTGTTACAGATGTTCCTACACCATGTGACTTGGTTAATAATTACCATTTTCCACAATAAACAAATGCCATTATTTCATTTCTCTAATCAAAATCTTCTTTCAGTTTATTGGTTTCAGAAATCTTCACACACTTCTCTCTTCTCCCCCCTCCCAAATTAAGCTAATTTTAATGGTAGGCCGTCCTTTAAAATTACTGTATCTTAATATAAGCCAGTCTATGGAGAGCCATTGTGGTGTGGTATAGTGGTTAAGGTGTTGGACTACGAACTGGGAGACCAGGGTTCAAATCCCCACACAGCCATGAAGCTCACTGGGTGACCTTGGGCCAGTCACTGCCTCTCAGCCTCAGAAGAAGGCAATGGTAAACCACATGTGAATACCACTTACCATGAAAACCCTATTCATAGGGTCGCCATAAATCGGGATCAACTTGAAGGCAGTCCATTTCCAATATAAGCTAAGAATTGATTCTACACCACCACCACCCCTTTTTAGGACATGTTTTTTCAAATTGATGAAGCCTCTGTGGCATGGTTGCAAACACTATGTTTTAACAGTGGTTAAGAGACTGGGAGCACCTTGCAAGCTTGTGAGCTGCTTCCCTCCCTGTGAATTCCCTTTGCCTTTTGTTCTTTCAGCTATCCATGGTGCATGGTGTGTGTGCTCAGCATGGGTAATTGCAAACTGTGGTTTGAGGTTATGGCTAGGAGTGGGTTTGTAAACTATAGTCTGAGCTGATCATCGTTTGTGAAAATGGACATGCAGCTCCGTTGCTTTGAAGTGAAAGCCAAGGGGAATATTTGTGCCCAAGAAGGAAAGGGAACGAAGCACTCAAGCCACAGTTAGGAAATCAGGCAGTCTCTACCAAGTTTGTTCTGGACACAAGAGTTTGCCGACTCTGCAGCCATTGTGTTGGAACAGCTGATCAATCCACCCTTCCAAAGGGAAGATTCTAGTTCATAAAAAAAAAAGGGACGAAAGAAGAACCTGGATTTATACCTAATTCTTGATTTTATTATTAAATGAGAGTTTCCAGCTTTGCAAGTTTGGAGAAGCTGATAGGTTTAAATCTCTTCACAGATAACTTTGTGTGCTGATATAGAATGGAGAAAGAGTACAAAGTGCAGGTTGGATTTTGTCATCTTTTAATGTGTGTGTGTGTGTTTGCTGTTGCTCAAAAAACATGTGGACCGTGTCAGCAGTCATTGCTGGAAGTTGGTTGAAAGTGCAGCATAATTTCCCCATATTCCCCCCCCCAAAAAAATAAAGTTTCTTGGTTTATTACTCCTTGGTAGGTTGAGTCACACAACCATGATTTTGGTGCTTTTCTGATGTTAGAGAAAATGGCAGATTTCTTGGAAATATTTTCTTGTTTGGTTTTAAGCAGAGGGTTTTTTAAATAGATTAGCTGACAAGCTTAAATGTAATGCAATTTTTTTTGTAAAGCATAGCAAGGTGCTGCTGCAATCAAGTGTGTTTTGTGCCATTTAGTAATTTTCTAGCTATTTAAAAGGCAAAATTCACTTTGGTCCTATCATGTTCATTTTGTATAGGAAAACCACCATTGCCAATTTTGCCCTGCATTGCATAGCCACAAGGAAACAGAGGGTGCATTCTAGGTGTACTCTAAATTTATGCAGGCTCAATAGGCCTGGTTAGTGCAGTGACTGTGCACCTTACAAATATGTTGCAGCAATTTAAAAAGAACTGGCTCAAGACATCTTGCTGCCTGAGGTGAAGAACAAGGTGGTGCCCACCCCCAGTTCCAAGTACAAATGCTGAATGGCAATACTGTCAGTGAGATAGCTCCATAGGAACATAGGGAGCTGTGTTATACAGAATCATACCATCTGATTCAGTATTGTACATACCATCTGGCTGCGGCTCTCCAAAGTTTCAGACGGGACATTCCTAAGCCTACCTAGGGATGCCAGGGATTGAACCTGGGACCTTCTGCAGTGCAAAGCACATGGTCTACCACTGAGCTATGCTCCTTCATCCACTGTACCTGAGAGCAGTAGGCTCGTTATGGGGGTGCCAAACAGACCTTGTGGCACATGCAGCTCTGTTCTCTAACAGAAAGATATGGTCAGGGGACTCAGCAGGAACCGCTGTGGGGCTCTTGCTTCTGCCCTCCAACATCTACTGTCTGAGGCAGTTGTCTCACTCTGTCTCATAGTAGGGCTGCCACTGTTTTTAAAACACAGGTCAATGTGGAAAGGGTTCACTGAAGGTAGAAAGGTTAAAGGTCACTGCTCAAACTCATAAGGGCAACATGATTGTCAGATGGATGGCAAGATTAAGTTACAATATACACAGTGTAAAGAATCAGGGCTGTGGAGTCGGTACACCAAACCTTCAACTCCGACTCCTCTATTTTTCTACTGTCCGACTCCCCTATTTTTCTACTGTCCAACTCCACCCAAAATTGCTTCTTGTCAATCAAACTTTATTTGGAAATCAGAGTCGGTACATTTCTACCGACTCCTCCCAAAATTGCTCCCGACTCCGACTCCACCCAAAATTGCTCCCGACTCCAACTGCACCACTCCGACTCCACAGCCCTGTCAAGAATGGTGTGTGTGTTTGCAAACAAACAATCCCATAACCTTGTTCAATAGGTTTATAGTTGGGAGAAAGATGGATGGTGTGACTATATGTCAAGTAGTGTCTTCAGGCAACCTTGAGGGGACAGGGTTGGAAAATCACTGATTTCTCCCAGCTACCTATGGATAGGGTGGGAGGGAAATTGGGCACCTAAGTGTTAGCATCAAATGTTGAAGACACTTGGGTTTCTCCAGCTCTAACTTTTAAAATCTTTCCAGTCAGTCCAGTTCATAGAATAGTAGAGTTGGAAGGGCCTGTAAGGCCATCAAGTCCAACTTCCTGCTCAGTGCAGGAATTCCACCTTAAAACATACCTGACAAGTGGCTGTCCAGCTTCCCTTTGAATGCCTCTTGTGTTGAAGAGCCCACCACCTCCCTAGGTCATTGGTTCCATTGTCATATTGCTCTAACAGGAAGTTTTTCCTGATGTTCAGTCGAAATCTGGCTTCCTGTAATTTGAGCCCATTATTCCGTATCCTGTATTCTGCGATGGTAGAGAAGAGTTCCTGACCCTCCTTTGTATGACAACCTTTCAAGTACTTGAAGAGTGCTATCATATCTCCACTCAGTCTTCTCAGACCTCAGTTAAGACACATAAAACTACTGTATGCCCATTCAGACTGCTGGTCTATCTAGCATAGGATGGCTTACTCAGACTGGCAGCAGTTCTCCAGGAATTTCAGGCAGAGATTGTTCCAGCCCTATTACCTTTTTGAGTGGAGACATGGGGAATTTATTCTTGAGCATTTTATCTGTAAATCTTGGACTCAACCACTGAGCCAGGGCTGGTTCTAAAGGGTGGCCAGGTTGGGCACTGGCCTGAGGGCCCCAGATCTACAGGAGCCCCTGAGGGGCCCTCTGCTCCCCTTCTACAATCCACGCCCCCCACTTACCTGTCAGCCGGCTTTTTAGCATTGCCCTTAATGAAGATGGTGGCCGCAGCTTCCCTAAGTTACTGAAGCCGCTGCTGCCATCTTAGTTGATGGCAGAGATGTGTGCGCATAGCACGCACATGTGCCATCAACAAACATGGCGGTGGAGGCTTCATTCCCCTTAGGGAAACCATGGCCACCATCTTCATTCAGGGCAATGGTAAAGACTAGACAGGTGGGGGGGCGTGCGGGGGAGCACGTGCGTGCACACCCACCCACCAGGGGGCCAGGGCAAGCTGATGCCCAAGGGCCCCCACATGCCTGGAGCTGGCCCTGGACTGAGCTACAGTATTGATATTGTGCATTCTGTAAGCCACTTCATTTTTACTTCTCAGTCTAGTGAAGAAAGTACTCAAGCAGCCTTCACAGCAATTTGAGTACTGTGGGATGCAGCAGGAGCACTTGGGGTGAAATCTTCATATAATTATCCTTGTTGTTGTTTTTTATAATGAGCTGTATGCCTGCTTGTAGGAGTTGCATATGTTGAGGATATGTTAGATATGCAGAGGCCATGCTGGGAAAGGCAGGAAAAAAATGTCCCCGGTCTTCCTCCTCTCTTACGGGTTTATAGCTTTAAAAAAATAGGTATTATGCCCTCTATACAGTTAGTTTCAATGCTGTAAATTCTCCTGTTTTCTTCACATTTAGCAGAAAAATCTGATCATTGGCTGCAGATTGTCTGGAATACTGAAATGGGTATTAGCATGCTAAAAGTGTTTCTACGTATGTGGACAATCGTAAACATCAACTGGCTCCTTTTGAGACACACTCTCACTTTCTCCACCGAACACTGTCCTTTGCCCTGTCCCTGTGCTTAGATCGCCTGCCCCCTGAATTGGAACCATGGCATGGGTCTGTGCTTGATGGAGCCTCTGATGGTGCTAAGCAGATAAAAAAAATTAACAATACTGTTTTTTGGTTACAAAAATGTTTGTTCTTGCCTCTTTTCTGCCTTCCCCTTTTACTGAGATATTAGTAAAATGTCTGTCACTATGATGGATGAGGGTGGGAGGAAGACCCCTTGCATGGGCCTCTAGGGACTGCAGCATGTGTCTGTGTACACACACTGCACTTCCTCCTCAGGTTTACATCTGTAGAGGCTCGATCACCCAATGGATTGAGGCTGGGTGGGCAGGTTTTGCCTGCCCTGTAATGACTTCCTCAGATTTTTCCCCATTGGAGTGAATATAGCAGCCGTTCACTATTATGAGATAAAGTAGAAAGGGAGCAGTTGGTAACATTGCCGGGTCGGGGCTAATCCTGCCCCTTATAAGCCCCAAATCTGCTGTAGCCGGCAGATTCCTTGCCATTCAGCTTTGCCTCACATTATCTCCTGTTTCCTTTGTCTTATTCTCAGTTGGATTCATCAAGAGCAGAGTCTGCATAGCAGCGCCCTGCATTCAGTATCTTGGTCACGCTAACATGTGACAGGCAGAACCGAGAAACAGGCTTTTATTTATTATTTATTCAAATAGCATGTTCCGTGTAAGTATAGTCCAGATGAGGAGTGTTCTCTGTTTATATTACAATCAGTATTTCCGTGACTTCATTGTGATATCCACGCGAAACTGAGTTGGATGAAGGGGTCTGGCACGGCTTTAGCTGCTAGGCTGTTTGCCAGTCGCTTTTGATGCACAATTTGTCTGCTAAGCTGGATCTGTTGCTTGCCCCATCCTTTTAGGCACCAGTTTGTGACGGACTGCCAGGGGCTCCAGTTTCCTTAAGAGCTTCTCCAACTGCTATATGCCTTCCCTGAGTTGGGGAGAATGGTTTGAGCCTTCCTGATTTGTAGCTAAAAATGGTGAGTGACAAGTCCTAACGCTGTCAGTCACCTCCAGTCAGGAAACCAGCACTTTCTAATGCAGTGATCTTGGTCCCAGTGGTTGATTTGGTTTTTGCCACCCTAGCCCAGCAAATGTACCAGCAAAATCTGGTTTGGTGATCATGAAAATGGGAGAGGAGTGTGTGTTTCTTCTCTCCTAGGGACTTGCTGTACTCGTCTAGAGAGATCTGTGCAACACTTCAAGGAACCCTGGATATATAGTTCTCTATTCTTTTCACACCTTTAAGGAGCTGCATTCAACTATTCTTTGTTCCCCTCTGCGCATTTATTCTAGGGAAGGAACCTTATTCCTGGAATGAGTTTCCTGCCTGGCTTTGATTGGAAGTTACTGTAAAAACAAAATCGTCTTAGGGTGACAGAAGTCTAAAATACGTGGACACGGGTGTCTCTTTTTAGCTTGTTAAAATATGTTAAACATTCAGGCTTGCACCAGTGACCCAACAAGAACAGGAGACTGAGCTGGGTGTAAAACAGGCCACAGTTTTATGGAACTGAGGCTTCTGAACGTTGGTGTAAAGTAGATAAGGATAATGCCGACAGGATGAACTGCCCAGGCCAATTCCTGTGTAGCCTCCGGAGGAATGACTGCAGGTTATGTGGGCTGATCCTGTAACTCTGTTCTTTCCCATCCCCCTCAAAAAAAAAGTGGGGGCCGAGCTAACTATTCATTTCTGCAGTCGAATTGGTTGTTACCCCCCCCCAAGTCCCTTGATTGGGAGAATTGTGAGGAGCCCACCTCTGGGCCACCATGGCACTGTCAGCCCTTTGCCAAAGCACCACAGAAGGTGATCAGCCCCTTCAACTTGCCTGGTACAGTTTTTGGCAGCTGTACAACGATGAAGCGGGTGGCGCCACCATCCAGGGTGGGCAGAATGCTGCATATTGCCATGATCACGGGAGTCTTCTGCACGCCGCAAAGCCCTTGCTCCACACCATTTCGAGTGATTCCAGCCAGTTGAACTTAACACCTGGGCATCACTGCAGGAACTCCAAGGCCTCGCATGCTGCACAGATTGGGTCAGGGCTCTTCTGTGTGAGCTGGTCACCCTTGCAGAGCTGGCCAATGCTGACTTCCTGAGGGCCTCTCAGGCATGTCTCAAGTAGCAGATTCCCTTCATGTTCCTTGCCGCTGTCATAGCTCATGTCTAGGCTCCATTACCAATGTTAACAAAATCTAATGGGGTTTTTGTATGCTTGCTTTGAATGGTATTGGTAAACAAAAACTAAAAAACATATGCCATGTTAACATGGCATGCTGTATAAAGCACATAAAGCAAAGTTTTTTCCAAAAGTGATTTGAAGGGATGGCTGGTGAATTCAGGGAAATAAAAGTTGTTATATGAATTTCTCCTTGTTGGGCCATTCAAATGGGCTAAATATTCCTTATCTTGCTATGCTATTGATGTGCTAAAATCACCAAAAACGGTATGTGCATTTCAAAGGGATGAAACACATGACCCTATTTCTGTGTAACTGGCTTGTTTTCAGTAGTGCTGAACTTATGAAAGAGTTTGTGACAGTATCAATAGCACTGGCTCCTTTTTTTTTTTAATTAGGAAAACGTTCATCTGTTGGCAGTGGAAATACGATATTCTGCCACCTATTGAAATGATTATGATTATAAACAAGTTGTCACTTGCTTTCCATTTAGCAACCCTTGTCTTTATCCAGAGTCTCCAACATACTCTGTTAAATACTTTTTTATAACGTGCCCTGACAACCAAGCTGGACAGTAATAAATAAATACTTTAACTTCTCAGAACAGGCTTGTGTGTGTGTGTGTTTCATTTTCTTGGATTAGGGAGTGGAGAAAAAGCCTTCTGGAACATGGCCAAAACTTCTGCAGTCACTTCTCTGGAAAACATTAAATGTTCTAATCTCTTTCCAGAAGACATGGGTTTTGCAAAGCCTTGTGTGCGTATACATGTGTGCACCACAAGGAAAATTGATCAGAACTTTATTTCTAAAATGTTTCTCAAACATGTGACAACCCCCCTTCTTTCCCAACTAATGGTGTATTAAATCATTGGTGAAGGCACTTCTGAAGGTTCATTTCAGCTTAATCTCATTAGGTCCATTCTGTGCCTTGAAGGTGAAGTAATTCTGCCTTTTTATTCTCCAAGATGGGTACTTCTTGCATCTCATCCTTATTTTGTAGTTATGTTTTCAGAGTCTGTCTCCTGATTCTTTTAACAGTAAGGGTCTGTGTTCCCTTTGTGTATCTTGCTCTCCATTATTATGGAGAATCGTGTACTCATCAGGAGCTGAATAGACCCCCACAGAAAGCACCAAGTTTTGCTTGTGTCCTCTGGATAATTATAGTCATGCAGAGGTTTCCTGAAGTGCATGTTCCTATGGACAACTAGCTAGGGCAAAAAAGAGTTTTAATAAAGAGCTTTTGTAAGGCTGACTCTTTCTCATGAAGGATGTATCTCTCTTGAAAACTTAAACTGAACCATTTTTGTTTTAGGGTGGTCAAAGACAGCAACTGGATTAGCGATTCAGTGTTCCAGGGTATGGTTTTATGATTTCAGGTTGACACATTTTTAACCTCGGGTAACACAGGCATGTTTATCTCCATATTGTCCCTGTTTGGTAGGTTGCAATTAACTCCAGGGAGTGGCTTGCCTACTTAGCGCAAGTCCGCTGCCCATTCTGAACCTAAATTCTTAATGGGAAGTATCTCACTGAGTTCTATACAGTTTATTTTTTGGTAAATATGTTTAGGTAGGATTGAGCTCTTAATCCAACATGTGTCTCAGATCATTATGAATTTTGCTGTTTTTCTCAAGCAACTCTTCTTTGGGGCTACTCGGATGCTAGTTCCACTTTATTTCTCCATGTGCTTGAGAAGCCTGCATTTCAAACTTCCCGGCCATGTGTAAGAAGTGGATATGCAAGTTAGAGGAGAGAGCACCTTTATTTATTGTTTGATTGATTGATTTATATCCCGCCCTTCCTCCCAGCAGGAGCCCAGGGCAGCAAACAAAAGCACTAAAAACATCATAAAAACAGACCTTAAAATGCACCAAAACAAAACAACTTTAAAAACATTTTTTTAAAAAAAGCTTTAAAAAATCTTTAAAAAAGGGTTAAAAAATTATTTAAAAAACCCCCAACATATTAAAAGCAATTCTAACACAGACGCAGACTGGGATAGGTCTTAACTTAAAAGGCTCCTTGAAAGAGGAAAGTCTTCAAAATGCGCCGAAAAGATAACAGAGATGGCGCCTGCCTAATATTTAAGGGGAGGGAATTCCACAGGGTAGGTGCTGCCACACTAAAGGTCCGCTTCCTATGTTGTGCAGAACGGACCTCCTGATAAGATGGTATCTGCAGGAGGCCTCACCTGCAGAGCGCAGTGATCGACTGGGTATATAAGGGGTAAGACCATCTTTCAAGTATCCTGCTCTTGAGCTGTATAGGGCTTTGTACACAAAAACTAGAACTTTGAACTTGGCCCAGTAGCAAATGGGCAGCCAGTGCAATTCTTTCAGCAGCGGAGTGACAGGTTGATGATACCCTGCCCCAGTGAGCAGTCTTGCTGCCACGTTTTGCACCAGCTGCAACTTCCAGACCAACCTCAAGGGCAGCCCCACATGGAGCGCATTACAGTAATCCACCCTGGAGGATACCAGTGCATGTACAACAGTGGTCAGGCTACTTGAATGCAGGATCTCCCTCGATCATGAATCTTGCCTTGGCCTGGAAACCAGCCATTATTTGTCATCTCCACTGACTTTGCCCTAAGTCTTCTGTGCATCCCAGTTGACTTGGGAGAGTCGCTCTCTGTGTGTGTCATGTCATGTCGCACTTTGGAGCAGGCAGAAGCAGTATAGGTCTCTTCTGCTTCAGCCTGTTCCAAAGCTCAGTATCACGGAGTGGCTGCCTCTGCTCCTCTGTGTGGGAAAGGAGAGGGGGAGGTCTCATGAACTTTGGAGCACGCAGAAACGGTGCCTTCCCCAATGCTCAGTGTGACATGAGAATTTCCTTTTGTTTTCTGCTATTCCTGGAGGAGGAGAGTCTGTGTCCTATTCAGCGTGAGGAGCATTTTCCCTCACATGTGGTGCTATGGAGAATCCGCACAAGGGCCCTTGACCCCGAGTGCTCAACAATCAAATGGCCCCCGTGGTGTCCTTTGGTTGCGTTTGTCTTACAGGTCTGTTGTGATAACTTGGGGCATTGTTGTGTATCATAGAATCCATTGCAGCTGGCTTTGAAGACAGCAGATATGTCTGCATTATGTGTTCCTGTTACCACAAAACAGGTGTCTTAAGTGACAGCGGTGAACAGGACAGGAGGAACTTCTCCAGGGAGCCTACCTATATTGTACATCCTTTTCATCACTGGAAAGCAGAGAATGTATTATAATTGTGATACCTGTTCTTTTGTTGTTGTTGACTTCTGGTTTTTATGGTACTGCCCTGTAGTAAAACTTTACTAAATGGAAATGTTTATTTTTAGCAGTGGTGTGAAAAGATCAGATTTTATTCTGATTTAATTTGCTTCCAGAGTTGTGCAGAAGTGGGTTTCAAGCTGCCTTCTTTTGGGGAAGATCTTCCCCTTCAGGGTTTTTTGGGGGGGGGGGGTGAGGGAATCTCAATGCATTGTAATTGATTATGGGAAAGTTCTAGGATGGTAGTTTCCAAACTATTGAAAATTGCTGAGGGTGTTGGTGGGCAGCTTGATAATTTTTCTGTAGTGGCAATTGTAATGTGTTGTGCAAGATGCTGTGTGATTTTTAATTGCACTCTTGTTGCTTCTTCAATGTATTTTACTGTATTACCATTTGAATTCTATAGAATAAATAAAGAAATATGAAGTAAAAGAAACAATAAGAATACAATTAAAAATCAATATGGACATTTAATGTCATGGATATGTCATCTCCCATCTTCATCTACAAATTTACAGATACGTTGGGGACCACCTGAATGAAGCTCACAGACCACAGTTTGGGAGCCCTTGTTTTGGGACACATTCACATGGAGCAGTGGCTAGACCTCGCGAGCCTCACTGTCACCCAGTATGAATGAGGTGAATCCTATAATGCACCCTGAACTTGGTGCATTTCAAAGAATGTGCACAGTGCAGCCTTTGTCAACCTAGTGCCATCCAGAAGCTTTGGACTACAACTTTCATCAGCTCCAGCCAACATGGCTGCAGGCTGGGGCTGATGGGAGCAGTAGTCCAAAACATATAGAAAGATCAGGTTAGCAAATGCTGTCACCATGTAGGGAAGCTTGTCTGTCACTTCTGATCTTCTCACTGAAGAACCATCATGCTCCCTGGAACACAGTTTGAAAAACACAGAAAATAGATGGTCCTCACCTTTGAAACAGTGTAGACGTTATTGAGTAGCTAAAGTCCAGTGCGGTTAGCAATTGTGTTGTCTGTTTGCATGTACAGATATTAAATGGCACTCTTCAATTTTTCATATTTTTGGTTAAGACAAGCCAATCTGCTTGGCTCAAACGGTGAGTGCTGTCAGTTTTATAAAAGTCAAATTGCTTCAGTGCTGTTGTGCCTAGCTGCTGTTTTTGAAATGGTTTCTTTCTTGGCTCACTGTGTTTTTCCAGTTCTTGCAAGGGTGAAGCTCACTGACCCGTGACATTTTCACATTTGCCTTGTTAACTTTAATGTGTGAGTTAAGAGCTGCTTCTAATGCTACGTTTTATGACTTGGGTTTTGAAAAAACACAAGCAAGTTGAGGGACTTGAAATGGCTGATGGCATGTCAGAATCATGATCATAAGAATATGTGACCGTTGCAGCAGCAAAGGTGCTGCAGCATAGTCTGTTGGTTTGCATGCCTTGTATACCCATTTGAGCATTAATGATGTTGCACAGACACACCCCTCTAGCTATTTTAGTGGTCACTTCCTACAAGCACTTAAAATGTGAGTAAGGACATGGACATGTCAGGAGTAGCCCTGTTTATAAAAGTGGACTATAGGGGCAGGTGACTAGGCTGTACAACCTGCTCTGAAAGTTCTGTGCCAGGAAAAGTGGGATCTTACATAAGAGGAGCCGTGCTGGTGAGACCAATAATCTCTTGGGTGGGGAACCTTTTTCAGCCCAAGGGCTGCAGGGCCAGAGGCAAAAGTAAGTGGAGCAGTGGACTCCTACCTTTTGTGCAATAGGTTACATTCCAGCCACAGATAAATAAATGGTTTCTACACACGCACACACACCTGGAAGGAGAATGGATGTGCAAGGAAGAGGCATTATAAGTCAAGAACACATCCCAACCAAGCAAAAGTACTCAAGGAGTGTGGAGCAGGATGCGGCCTGAGGAGGGGCTATGACGTAGGAAGAGTTCTGAGGGCCAGACAGAGAGGCCTGGAGGGCTGTGTTTGGTTTCCCATCCTAAAGTTCCCTACCCCTGGTTTTCTAGTCCCAGCATCCTGTGTCTTGTAGTGGCTAACCAGATGCCCATCAGCAAGGCACAATATCTGCTCCATTATTGATCCCCAGGAGTTGATCATTGATGGCCTTCTGTTTTTGGACCTGGAAGGTGCAATTATTTTAAATGTCTGAAGCTGTGTAGTTTCATATGGCATAATTTTATTTCCCCCTCTTCTGTTTACTATCCTCGGTTTCTGGTAATCATGAGGAAGGGGCATGGCAATGAAGCTTTGTCCTCTAATGGCTTGAAATCTTCTTCAGCCTTCCCCTCCCCTTTTCTGGTATCTGAGATTTTGGTAAGCACGGTCTGTGCACTTTGAAGCATAGCCTTGCAACTATAAGGGCTAGTAACTTGTTTTTAAACAAGCAAACAAAAAAGTAGTGGGATTCTCAAAAAGGCTATTATTAATCAGATATTACTTGCTTGTTACCTAAAGGTCTCTAGGCAACTTCCAACACATTTAAAAACATAAAGATAGATTATACCTTTAAAATATATTTTAAAAACACCTACAATTCATTAAAATGTATATTCTGTGCACACGCACGTACACAGAAACAAAACAATTTCCCCATAACAGCAACATGAACCTGCCCAAATACTACATTCTCTGCACCTTCAGAATTGGGGTACTGTATATATGCAGACCTGGATATGACACATTAGGGTTTGATAGTGAACAACCCATGAGAAAATTGATGGACATAAGTGTGAGCTTGTGTTTTAGATATTCATATGATGATCTGTGCTCTCTTAATGACTTCACATGAAATCACGCCTATGTAAATCTGACAGGCTTCGTTCTTGAGTTGTGGTAGTACTTGCCAGTGTGGCCAAGTTCAGTCTGCTCCTAAGATGTCTTGGTAGATATAACAGTTGACCACCATGGGCTAGAAAAATTCAAAGCTTTGGTGTATTTTCTAAAGAAACTCAATAACTTTTTTTTTGAGGTGAGGGTTTAGAGACTGTGATTAAGCAAGTATTGTCTTTATTATCTATCTAATATTGAGGCAATGAAATGGGTTTGGTGCTCAGAAAAAAGATATAACCAAGCATATGCGTTTTAAAGCTGCTGTTTATAAGTTTGTGTAATAGACAGTGTACTCACAATTCTTCAGATGCAAGCCAGCCACCTTCCTAAAGTGGTTACGACTATTAATGTGGTACATATTCTTGCCTGGGAATCACTGCAGTTGACTGAAAGAAGTGTCTATCTGATGTGCACAATAAACACACAATATGGAAGTTTCTGTCAGGTTAAACCATTTTTTTTTTTTTTGGCTGGGAGATACATCAGATTGATTCAAAATGGATATTATGGGTTCTGGGAAAATGCAGGGGTTTACTGATGCTTACAGCTCTAGAATATCTAGAAAGTCTGTGTCCTTTGCTCCTAAATGTAGACCTTGACGCCCGTCACCTGTGCTCATGGAGTCCTTAGGATAAACTCCTCTTCCCTGTATCCCGAGGGGACAAATCTAAACATTACAGAGATTTCAGCTAATGCCATTGCCAGTTCTTGGCAAAACTTGAGCTTTTGTGGGGGTGTATTGGAACAAATAAAAAAATATTAAACCAACCAACTTGAAACCTCTAGTATTTTGATGACCATCTTGTGTGCGTTCTTGAGTGAAGCAGAAATTCATGATGCTTGTATGTCATTCCTTCTATAATCCCTATAATTCCCTCTATTGATCCCAGTCAATGGGGATTGAGTCTCTCGTTGTTGACTTACCTCAGTGCTATTCCCAACTACTGTACTTTTATTCACACAAGTGTATTACAACCATTCACTCCTGTGGGGGAAAAGGATGGCGCAGGGGCGCTACTCCACACTGAACTGGTATGGCAGGCATGTTTTGTCCCCATCAGGCTATATCCCTGATTGTTTGTCTTGGTGATTCTGGTGGAATAGGATGATTGACAGTAGGAGAGTCCAATAGAATATGAGAGTGAGTGACAAGTGTAGAACTTCTATTGGAAATGACAGCTGAAGAGAAAATGGTTGAAGGGATGGAGAGAAAGAGGGAATGAGATGGGAAGGATAAAGAAAACATATATTAAAAAGTTAGCATAGTTGTAGAGTTAGTTATGTTAGGATATTTAGAGCTCTTGAGTATTGTGTATAAAATAGTTGTTCTTGATACATATTTTAATTGAATGTTTATGTTTTTAACTGTATTCCACTCTGGGTGGATTCTAAGGCTAATATATGTCCCCCCCCCCAAAAAAAGTCTTATGTGGATATTTTTAAGTAAGAAAATAAAGATAATGTCTTGCCACTCTCTCCTAAGTCAGTAGACAGAGGCAGCAGATACTGTAAGGGAACAGACTACTTGGCGGAGTAGCTGAGACACTGACCTAGTGACAACTCCAGGGACAGTCCCTGGACCTTGTGAACATCACAGTTTGGCAAAGTGTGTTGGGATTTGAAGTCACAGAATTAATTTATATTTTACAGGATTTGAACTACAGGAGGAAGGAATTTGGGCAATTCAAATATATAGGATACACATTTGTAGGAATTGGAAATAGTGGGTTATTAAAATTATTGAAGCCTTGAATCGTCCAAAATTCTGGTGACTAGAACATTAAAGGAAAAGGACGCAGAGCAAATGCAGTCAGATGTGTTGTTAATTTGTTTGTTTTGGTTTTAAGAGAGAAGAGGCAGAGTAGAGAATGTCTTATAAGAAAGCACACAACTCGGAGGGAGCTGACAAAGACACAAGTATGAATCCTGACTCTAAGAGAGTTGTGGGAAGAGAAAGGAAAGGTTGGAGATGGCCCATCTGGAAGAAGAAAGTAGTGCAACAGAAGCGTGAATTAAAGATGCTCTGAAAGGAAATAAGGAAGAAATGAATAAGCCCGGGTGGGAGTTGTAGCTAGAAGTCAGAGTTCAGTTGAGGTCTGCACTTTGCCCACTAGCAGGAAGGATGAATACGTCTTGGAATGGGCTGAGGTGGCCAAGTTGTCCAAAGCTGTGTGGGGGAAGCCAGAGGTCTTCAAGGCCCGTCAGCAGAGTATAGTGCAACTGATAGGTTTGAGCACTACAGGGTGTAC
This sequence comes from Rhineura floridana, assembly GCF_030035675.1. NCBI lineage: Eukaryota > Metazoa > Chordata > Lepidosauria > Squamata > Rhineuridae > Rhineura > Rhineura floridana. The sequence continues at coordinate 15,914,853 of NC_084500.1, read as the reverse complement.
CGTGAGCAATGATACTTTGAAATAGCCAGTAGTTTTGCTCAAAATCAGGAGAGGCTTGTGAATGAGATGCAGGAATGTCAGTGTCTCTGACAGGAGCACAACAGACTTAGTGAACGGTTCAGGTTGCTAACTGAGAAAAACAAAGCTGGAAGCTGAGAAGAGAGTTTTCATCCAAACTTTAATAATAATAAAAAAGCTCAAGAGTTGGAGTGCTTAATATGAGGGTGTTAAACATCTGCAGAACTTAACAGGAGTGAACAGTGCAAAGGTAGACCTACAGTTAAAGCTTCTTGAGCTTCAGACATCAATGAAGTGAACAAAGTGGGGAGCAAGAACAGGAATTGTTATAGAATTGGAACACTTGGTTGAGCACAGAACTGAAGGCAAAACCAGATGAACTGCTGGTTCTTGCTCAGGAAAAAAGGAAGTGAAATCTTGGAGCTTAAGTATAACCTGGAGAACAAGAAAGTGGCTTCCAAAATGGAAGAACAAGTCAGTGGACTAAAAGAATCAATTAAGTTTATAAAGCAGGTAGCACATCTTTAAGTGGAACTGAAGAGCAGAAAACTAGTTTAGAAAAGAGATTCCACCGTGAACTAAATGCCCATCTCAAGTTCCTAATTTATACAAGTGCACTTGCTTATAAATTAAAGGCACAAAGAAAGGAGTTGTCTCAAGTTGTCAAGGGGCTGCACAAACCTCTGGAAGAGGCAGGTGAAGCTAATAAAGGAGCACCAGATGATTTGGTTGAGATGGAGCAGTCAAAGGTTCCAATGAGAAAAGAGCTGAAGAAAAAGATTTGCAAGCTGCTAAAAGAGTTGGACAAGAGTTTTGGGCTGCAGTGTCACCAATATGCGGATGACACTCAGCTCTATCTCTCATTTAAGTCCTCACCAGAGTTGGCTGTGAATACCTTGTCCAAATGCCTGGAGTCCGTAAGTGGATGGATGGGAGAGAACAGGCTGAAGCTAAACCCCAACAAGACCGAGGTGTTGCTTGTGGGTGATAAGAGAAGGTTGGGAGATTTAGACTTGGTGCTTAATGGGGTGAGTTTACCCCTGAAGGACCAGGTCCGCAGCCTAGGGGTCATTCTTGACTCCCAGCTGTCCATGGAGGCTCAGGTTACGGCAGTGAGCCGGGCAGCTTGGTACCAATTACACCTGATACAGAGGCTGCGACCCTACCTTCCTGTACATCTGCTCCCACGAGTGATACATGCCCTGGTCTCCTCTCGCTTAGACTACTGTAATGCGCTCTACGTGGAGTTACCCTTGAAAACAGTCCGGAAACTGCAGCTGTACAGAATGCAGCGGCACACTGGATAAAGCAGAGCCGTCGCCGGGATCATATTACCCCAGTGTTGGTAGATCTACACTGGTTACCAGTTGTTTACCGGGCCCAATTCAAGGTGTTGGTATTGACCTTTAAAACCCTATACGGTTTCGGCCCAGTTTATCTGAAGGAACGCCTCCAGTATCACCAATTATGCTGCCAAACAAGATCAGCCTCACAAGACCTTCTCTCGGTCCCACCGGTCAAAACAGCTAGGCTGGTGCGGACCAGAGAGAGGGCATTTTCGATTGTGGCCCCCACCCTCTGGAACTCGCTCCCTTTGGACCTTCGACATGCCTCCTCCCTGATGGGTTTTCGCCGAGCCTTAAAGACCTGGCTATTCAGGCAGGCCTATGGGATTTCTGGGGTGGACTAGTTTTTATGGTGTACTAATTGAAGGATGGTTTTAGATGAATTGATGTTATGGTTTGTTGATTGTATATTGATTTATATATTGTATTTTGCATTGCTGTAAGTCGCCTAGAGTGTCCGTTAGCTCGGACAGATAGGCGACTAACAAATAAATTATTATTATTATTATTATTATTATTAATAATAATAATAATAATAATAATAATAATAATAATAATAATAATAATAATAATAATAATAATAATAATAATAATAATAATAATAATAATAATAATAATAATGTAAATGTCTTGAGTTTTGGCCACTAAGGGTAAATTGACCAAAGGGGGAGGCTTTGTTTTATGTCATTCCTTCAGGAGTCTGCAGACAACTTTTATTCAGAGACAACAGATAGCGACCTAGTTATAAAGCTGAGAAAGGCCTTTGCCACCAAGAGCTCTGCACCTATCATAGTTGAGAGGAACGTAAGCCCTGGGGAAACAGCTGTAAACTCAGATTGTGTTACATAGCAACATAGGAAGCTGCCTTATTCTGTCAGACCATTGATCTATCTAGTATTGTCTGCACTGATGGGCAGCAGCTCTCCAGGGTTTCGGGTAAGAGACTCTTAGCCCTTTCTGGAGTCCCAGGGATTGAACTTGGGACCTTCTGCATGCAAGTGGTGGAAGTCTGAATAATTGCAAAACCAGCAAAAGGGACTGTGAAATTCTGGTTTCTAGTTGTGACAAAGAACTTTGTATTACTTGTAAAGTTTGCAACTTGCTAAGGTGTAGGGAACAGAGAATCCAGCGAATGAATGTAGATGCAAACAGACTATTGGGATTGTACATAATACCTACTATCCAGGTGAATATGTAATCACCATTTCAGCAGGGCAGGAGACTGTGAATTGTGCTTAAAACTTTGAATTTTGGATTAAATGAGCGCCTCAGTCCTGTTTCTGAAGAAACAGCTACTTGGAAGGAGAGTTGCAACTTGGAAGGCCTTGTGGAGAAATTGCCAGCTGTGTTCGTGCAACTGATTGGCAAGGGGACACAAAGAAGATTGCCCCTGGATGTCTTTAAAAGGAACTGGAACTGAGGCTGTGATTCAGATTGTGTATACTGACTTTACTAAGTCTGAAGATCCCATTTGATCTAGGTGGGGATGTTCAAAATGTGCCCCGTAAATGGAATAAGGGGTTGTATTTGTCTAACTTATACTCAGAGTAGGCCTATTGAAATTAATGGACTTAAGGAAGTAATGTCCATCAATTTCAGTGGGGCTACTCGTGAGTATGATTAATGTTTGGTACAACCTATGGGTCTGTGGAAGTCTCTACTATTGTTCCAATGATTGAGTGTATTTAATTTTTTTGGTCTTATTATGCTCTGTTAACGAAACATGTATATTTCCTGGTGTCATAATCACAATTTTCTGTTTGCTGTCAAACAAAATTGGGGTGATAATTTGAAAAGGGGGGTATGATTGGCAGTAGAGTGAGTAGAAAAATGTTTGACAGTGGAGTGGAATAGATTGTTGGGTGGGATGAGAGAGAGTGACAGGTAGAGAGTGTCAGCTGGAAATGGCAGTTGAAGGAGAGTGGCTGAAGGGACGGAGAGAAAGACTTCACTCTTCTCCCAGGCATTTTAGCATGTGTTTTTAAATAGTTTTTAAATTTTTTAAATTTTGTTTTTAAATTGTTTTTTGAGTTTTAAAAATTTGTATATTTGTTTCTAATGTTTTTAATTGCTGTAAACCTCCCAGAGAGCTTTGGCTATGGGGTGATATATAAACGTAATAAATAAATAAATAAATAAAGGGGGAATGAGGTGAGAAGGGTAATGAAAGCCTGTGAGAAAGTTAGCATAGTTGTTAAGGAGAACAGTGAGTTATGTGAGGATAGCATACTGGAACTCCTAAGTATTCTGTGTAAAATGACTATTTGTTTTGCATGCAATATTCCTTAATTGCATATGTTTATGTTTTAATTGTTTGTGTTCTGATCTGGGTAGATTCTAAGATCTAATATATTTCTGCATACCTGCTGTCTTTCTGTACTCTAGTAAGAATGTATGGAGAGCGTCTTACTGCTCTATGTAAGCAGGTGGCAACAGCAGCAGCAGCAAGTATTTTAAGGGACGTTTGGACTCACTCAGTGGCTCTAGCATGACAGGGCCCAATTGTTTTTTATGGCAGTATTCAATTAACACATCTAGCCTGAGCAAGGCCATCTCCTCCCACCTTGTGCTTTCCCCAAATCTACTCCAGAGGGTTGGGGGAACCCCTAGAAGAAATGCAGGGGGCATGTGGGAAGAGGAGAGGACAGAACAGTCAGTTGCGCAAGCAAAAATCCTTCTGCTGGTGGCATGTTCACATAGCATTACGCTGGACACTTCTAAGGCTCCCAACGGATGTTGGTGGGAGAGTTGAGCACATTCTGTTAAAACCAGAGTGCTCAACTTCAGCTATATAGTGCCTATAATAAAAAAGACTGATCCCTGTTTCAAGGGTCTTATATACTAAAATTTGGCAGCTAGGGAGACCATGGAGTGTCTTGGTAGTGCAGTGGCAGAGCAAATGACTGGCATGCAGAAGAGCCCAGGTCAGTCCCTGGCATCTTTGTTTAAATGGAAAGACCTTTAAAGGGCAGGAGAAACCTCTGTCTGAGCCCTTGGAGAGCTGTTCCTAATTGGGTGGTCTGTACTGGGATTGATGGGCCATTTTCTATCTTACCTTAAGACTGCTCTGATATATTTATGTTCAAGAAGCCTTATAATGTATGGCTCTTCAGTGAGCACTAATGTTTGTTGCTGTTTATTATTGATGGCATTCTTTTTTGTTACACTTCCAATGAAAGCTTTGGGGTTTTTCTCTCTTCATCTCTGCAGATGAGGAAGATGGTGTATGGGAGAATGGGCTTTCCTATGAATGTCGTACTCTGCTTTTCAAAGCAATTCACAACCTGGTGGAAAGATGTCTAATGAACCGGAATTTTGTGCGCATTGGGAAATGGTTCGTGAAGCCTTACGAAAAAGATGAGAAGCCTATAAATAAAAGGTAGGATACCGTCTGCATTCTACTTTCCCCTATGTTCCTGGTTTGCAGCTTTGGGATAATGGTTATTTGTTTTGTACTACAAACAGAATGGTGAACTGATTCTTCATGCAAGTGCAGATCTCATGTGGTGATGGAATTGACTTCCATATGTTTGTAATTTCCTAAAAGAGAATCTGCTTCTGCAGCTGTTCTTGTGTAGTTTTGTTTTATATTTGCTTGTTTCGATACTAGTGGAGACAGGATTTTACTTCTACAGCCAGCAGTAGAAGTGTACAAGGTGTAATCCCATGGAGAAGAACTGTAAAGGTCTTTAGCAAAATACTGTTTCAGAATGTAGAAAACGATGGCGTGTAGCCATTAAAAAACAAATGCAACATTAGTGTAAAACATTTCATTAAAACAAACTAAAAGTCACAAAATAGTCAGACACAAGCTTTAGACTTCTCTAACACTCTTTTAAAAAAAAAAAAAAAAAACCTAGATATTAATGCCTTGAAAGATCCTTCTTGTCTTCTCCAGAAATAGTGAGGAAATGTGGAAGGACAGAACTCGAAAGCTTTCTCAATGCTTGGTGATGTTTTACTTGACTCTTAATAAAATATGATATATCACTGTTGCTTTGGGATTTAAGAATGTAGGGCAGTGTTACTCTGTTTCTGCCTTCTGTTATATATTATGTGAATTTTGTTGTTGAGTGACTAAAATATACAAGCTAGTCAGGTTTTAAGAATGCCTGTTGAAATTCTTCAGTGTATTTATCCTTTTGGGAAACATAGTATTTTCAGAATTATAGTTTCTTTTGCATTCCTACTGATTGTGGAGTGTCCTTTGAGGATTGCTTCACATATTTCCTACAGGAAACTATAAAATGGAACGGCAGGGGCATGCTTCTAAAGAGGCAGTGCATATGTGCAGGGGAATCCTATTTGGGTATGGGTTCTTGGCACATGTACATTGTTTAGGAACAGCATCTGCCATTCAACCCATGTATTTGCTGGGGGGGAAATTGGATAGCTGCAGTTGCTATCTAAAAGGGGAGGCATTTTCAGTGGTGGCTCCTTGCCTTTGCAGTGCCCTCCTTAAGGAGGCCCACCTAGCACCTTCATTGCAATAATTTATGTGCCATGGAAAAACACTTATTTTCCTAGGCTTTTAAGGGCTGCTAATGTCAGCACGTTTTAACTTAGAGCAGTTTTAATTTTACTATATAGTTTAATGGATTGTTGCTTTTTTAGCATGTTGGTATGTACACTACATTTTTTTCTGTTTCTGTCGCCCTTTTTTCTTCTTATTAGTAGTGATCCTGAGGATATACATTTGTTGAAGATGTGGAATATAAATTACGTAAATAAAATAAATGTGAAGGGGCTTTCATCTGCATGTATATTTACATGTTCTTTCAGAATGTATTAAGGCCTTTTCTGACCCCTGAATATTATTGACAGTGCCCATGTTCTGTTCTGGTGAAAATTCTGCTGCAGCCTGTGCTGCTTTTAGTCGGGCAAAGAATAACCCAAACAGCAGTGTATTCCTTCATAAAGAAATGCATGGAGGATAAGGCCATCAATGTCTACTAGTCATGGTTATTTTACCCCCAGTATCAGTGGTGCTATGCCTCCGAATAACAGTTGCTGAGGATCACATGCTGGAGAGCGTTCTTGCATTCTTGGTTATATCTAGTGACCTGTTTTCATCCTGCATTACTCACTGTAGTTTAAGTTGGCAGTGTCATGTTCTGATTGCAGCCAGGAGCCCTGGTTAAGGTTTTGTCTGATTTTTTATTCTGCAATTTCTATTTGAGACATATGTGGCTTTTTAGTGGTATAATAGTGCTTTAAGGACTTCAGTTGATGAAGCAGAATCCATACATTTAAGAAGCAGATGAATAAACAGAATAATAAAATCAAGGATAGTTGTGAAAGCTACTGCCAGATATTAAAGTCCTAGCATTCTGTACTATTCTGTATTATTCAAGCTATCTAAAAGATGTTGCCATACAAATTTTGATATTGGTTGTTGTTATGTGCCTTCAAGTCAATTACAACGGATGGCGACCCTACGAATCAGCAACCTCCAATAGCATCTGTTATAAACCATCCTGTTCAGATCTTGTAAGTTCAGGTCTGTGGCTTCCTCTATGGAATCAATCCATCCCTTGTTTGGCCTTCTTCTTTTTCTACTCCCTTCTGTGTTTCCCAGCATTATTGGGAATTTTGATATATATCTTTGGAATTGCAAATTCATGAAGGTTGGCACCTGTTAGCAGCTCTTCAGAAATGCTTTGGCAAATTTGTGACTTAGAGGTCTGTGAAAAAGGAATTTGTATTGGTACAACCAGTGACAAATTATGAAATGTACAGATCTGTTAGCAGTTACCAAGTAATATTTTTCAAACTGTTTGCTCTTAAAAGAACCATTTAAAACTATTATTTGCCTCAGATACTCAGCTAATGGTTAAGAAATGTCTGAAATTTTCACTTTGGAGAGACACCTAAGTAACCTGTGGTAGATTCAGAAATGTTAACATGGGACAGCAGCAGGCTTGAAACTTGTGGTGCAGAATTTCTTCTTCAAGGATCTGTAATTTCTTGAGATGAGATGTACTCAAGAATCTTTTCTAATAGATTCTTGAATAAAACTAGCAGCATCATAGTGAGATGTGCAAAAGCAACGCAGGCTTTCTTTAAATATATTAACTGCAACTCAAAGGCTGACATTGGAAAGGGCAAATTTCACTGCCATCAATCAATACATTTATTGCTTAGTCCAAAGACCCTTGTAGAGCAGACCTGAATACAAAACATGAAGACATTAAAAAACTTTCATACCATCACAATTAAAATTAATAAATATATGACTTGCCTTAAAATAGAGTTTTACTTGTAAAACAGGTAAACATTCCTATAACAGGAAATAAAATGATATTTAACATTTAATATAATGTCAGAGCATTTTATGCTCTCATATCTCCAAATCTCTGTGACACTTTACAGAGATGGAATCCAGGAACTTTTCTTAGTTACTTAGAGCTGTTCCTGAAGAAAATGAAATGTTGGGGTGTGAAAGAGAAACTCGGCTTTCTGTTACAAACAACAGATCGGTATGTAATCCAGAGGGTCGCTGCATTTGAGGTGAAGGCTGCTAGAGGCAGAAATTTCACTGTAGATACGGCATCATTCCCTGCTCTCCGGAACATCAGACTCCCTTAACGTCCTCTGAAAGTGAAGAATGTTTAATTGGAAAAAAATTAGGAGGAACTGCCTTAAACCACAGTGTAGATCCCATCTTAGTCAGTCCTTGTGGTAAGTTCAGTTCTACCTCTCACCCTGGAGTGGACTGTACTGAAAGTAGCAGGTGTATAGTCCAGACTTGTAGATCATAAGCTGGAGAGCTAACAGTGGCAGCAGTGCCCAAAAAGGTGCAGGAATGCCACCCCGATACGGCATTTACTGATTTTTCTTACCTCTCTGCCTCTCTTAGGCACCAGATCCTTCTCAAATATACACTGGCAGCACAGAAACAGTTTTTGTTTAATTGTAACTCACACCAAGAACTGAAGATAAGGTTTTTTATTTTTCTGCTGCTTTTGCCAGCCCTCCTTCTCTCTTCCTCCTCCTCTTCCCTTCCGCCCCTAGACTGAGGTCACATTATGAAACCAGAGACGTCAGGCATGTGCAAAAGTACTTAACTGAATACACACCTTCTTGTTTGGGATTAATCTGTCATAACTACAAATAACAACTAGTGTAGGTCATTTATTTTTAAAACTTTTGTCCTGCCTTTGCACCATTTAGATCCTCAAGGTGGCCTACAATCATCTTTTAAACTGTTTTAAATGAACAGATTAGGACTTGTAAAATAGTTTAAAATCAAACAGCAGCAAAGAGCATATTGATTAATATTACAGGCTTGAGTGAAAAGGAACACACTTAGCAAGGCATCTAAAGATAATGATGGCATCAGGCGAATGTGCTTAGGGAAGGCTTTCCATGTCTGGGGCACCAACGTGAGAGCACCCTGTTTCTAGTAGCTGCCCACCAAAAGCTTGAAAGTGGGACCATCCAAGGAAGACCATCTGATGAAAATCTCACTAGATGGGATTCATCCAGTGATTCTTTTGGATAATTTGTTTCCAGACGATTTAGGATTTCATCAGTTATACTCCTTGCTCTGTAAGGTTTCTTTGAAAAACTGGGGTAGGGGGGTAGGGGAGCACAGGAAACTGTCTTGCATGAAGTGAGACTCTTTGTCCATGTAGCCAGTTATTGTCTACTTGGACTGGCAGTGGCACCCTAGGATCTCCAGCAAAGGCCTTTCTTGATCACCTGCTACCTGATTCTTTTTAAACAGGAGGTGCCAGAGATTGAACCTGGGACCTTCTGCGTGCAAAGCAGGTGTTCTACCACTGAGCTGGTTTTGTTGTTAGTGCTCTTAGTTTTCTTTGTAAGTATGAATGTGTGTTTAACATGAAATTGCTTTGCATTGAGTGGTCTTTGCTTTCAGCTAGATTTAGGCCTCAGCTAGATTTAGGCCTCTGTGTGTGTGTGTGTGAGAGAGAGAGAGAGAGAGAGAGTACATACAACTGTCCCTTCTCCCTTCTACACTGCAGGCAGGAGTTTGGAGGCCTAAACGCTTCAGGTACTTATGCGTATGAGAGCATTAAAAAAACCCTCTGTAGCTGCCCTTGTATATGTTTTTAGACTACATGAGGTTTGTGTGTGTGTGTTTCCTCCAAACTGTGGTTTAACACCCTTAACTGTCACTTTTTTAAAAAAGGCCTTTCTTAAAAAGCAACATTAGATTTATGTGTGTCAGCCCTTTAAGGTCAAACAGTTATGATTCCACCAATTCAGATGAGCACCTGATAAAGGAAATAAGAATTGCCAGCTCTACGCTCCCTGTGTGTAATGATAGAATATGATGACCTGACCTCTAAAATGAATAAATGTATTGAAAGGCTGCAAAGAGTGCTTTCCTTTTTTTTATTAGGTAAAACTTTTAATGAATAATTCACTTACCACTGAAAGGGCAGAAATAATTAGTCTTTTAAGTATCTCTACACTTAGTCTGCACCCTTCACATTTTCCCATTGACATGGCCTGAGGACATTCTTGAAGGAAATTCCATAGTGGGAGTCAGACAGCTTTTCTTAAGTATTTCTCTTGTGGTTTAATTTCAGCCACTTCTCTCTTGCAACAGCTCTCACTGAGGAATACTACTGCTGCTTGCAGGCAGACCTGGGTGCCCCCCCCCCCCGGAAAAACAGCCATATGAAACATTTTTAAACAGGGGAAAATGTAAAATGTGTGCAGACTCGTTTTATGAAAAAGTATTTCACAGAGGGGAGAGAACAAGACATGTCTATTTATTTAGTACTTAATTAAATATATAACCCACCTCACCCTGGGGGGAAACTAAGGCTGCTGAGCTGCTGTGCTCCACCTTATGGGTTCTAGCTCCCGTTGGAAATTATTGGAATAAAGTAGCACTAAAATAATGCGAGGCCATTAATTTATTTTAGTGCAGCTTATTGTTTACAGAACCATCACTTTAAATAGAAAGGGAAAATGAAGAGTCTTGTGGCACCTGAAAGACTAAAGAATGTATTATGGCACAAGCTTTCGTGGACTACAGCCCACTTCATCAAATGCCTGAAGTGTTATCTTGAGTTACAGGTAGAACAGTATATGTGTGTGTTGTGCAAGCACATAACTCCCAGACACAGACACCCTTGCATATCATGCTGACAGACAAACATGGGGTGGATTGTAAATGGGTCAGAGGGAAATGAGTCTCTCTCCCACCCAAACCACACTATCCACAATCCACCCTTCAACAATACATATATATCTGTAACTGAGGATAGCACTTCATACATCTGAAGTGGACTGTAGACCACAAAAGCTTATGCCATAATGAAATTGTTAGTCTGCCACAATCCTCTTTGTTGTTCTTGCTGTAACATTATTTAAATGGGAGGTGGAACCCGTAATAAGTTTCAGCCTCATGGTGCTCTTTCTAATTCAAAAGATTTAGTAAACCATCATGCGGTAGAGATAAATAAAATGTAGGGATCCCAAGCTATAATATCTCTTACTGAAGCTCTCTGGTCACCCTACACATGTAGCCCTATTTAAATTAATGGAGATTGATTTGAAGTGACTCTGAAGCTAAAAATTAAAATTAGTTGATTAGTTAACTAAAAATTAGTGTGGGGGAGCACATCCCAAAACTTACATAATTAGATTGGACATACTTAGAACTGAAAGTGGGAGAACTTAGTGGCTGCTACTGAAAAATAATGCATTTGCTGATTTGTGGTTGGATTTAGTTTGAGGTGGTTTTCAGTTTTTGTATCTTTGTTAAATGATCTGTGGCAGCTGTTCTTGTATGCTGGCTCTGGATTTGAGTGTTGAATTTGGTTGTATTATGGTTCTGTTGTATATTGATTGTATGCTGCCTCACTGAGGCAACAAATATTAATAACTTTCAGACTAAACTAATTGTAGTTTCAGGGTGCACCCAGGAATATTTAGGGGTAGTTTGATTTGTTTGTAGATGACAGAAGGAGAGTCTCATTTGGTGGTGGGAAAATGGAAGCTAAATCAGGTGTTTTATCACGACCAGTGGAGTATGTGTCAAGAATGAACAGTCTGCAAATAGTCCCAGCTCTTCCCCCTCGTCCTCCCTGATGTAAGGTACATATTTTCATGGCAACAGTGATGCAAGATAGAAAATATTTTGCATTAGTATATTTTTCCATACGCTATTTTATTTTAGAAATGTATTGTTGCATAAAATTAAATAATAACGTAACGAATGCAGCCCAAGTCACATTGGGTGTTCGAAATTGATACAGTACTAGTTGAATCAAAGGTTGTAATTTTTTTAAGCTGACACTCCGTAATATATATATATATTTGTGGGCAGAACTTGTTGGGCATTATAAAATTGGTATGTTACCATTTCTGTTTCTTAATACTCCCTAAGATGAAACAATGTAGGGAAAAAGTGTGCTATTGAGTTACCATGTCTTTCAAGCACTCCAATAAAATAACTCCTAAAGAAAGCATTGGATTTGTTTCACAGTAACCTGTTAAGCCACACTGACAGCATAATCCTGCTCTAGGTGAGTGTGTGTAGGATTGCATCCTGAGCACACTTCATTATGCCACTTTTCCACTATTTATGAAACAAGTGAAATTTAACATGGCTTTTTTTTTAGGTTTATTAACTACAGTAAATGCATGTTTAAACATGCTGAATTGAATCTCCATTGATGCAGGATAGTTGTAAACGCACATCACTGCCTGGCAAACATCAAATCTACAATACTGTAGGTGGATGTTCTCAAATTGATCCTTTACATGACACTCTCAGGTTGGTCCCTTGAAAATCTTTATGATTTTCAAGCCCATACAATAGCTGAAAGTCAGTAAATTTGCAGCACTTGCAATCCTTTAGCATCAAATTCCTGAACTTTTCTGCAGTTGGGAAATCTAAAAACAACAAAGCCAACCACTTGATTGTTTTGCCCCAATATGGGACACCAAATGCATTCTCCCTCCATGACTTCAAAAGTCTTTTTCACTTGCAAAGAGTCATTCAGAAAGGGGTTCTAGGTGCAAATGCATTTGAATCTTCTTGTCCTCCTCTCCCCCCCCCCATCCCACCCAACAGATGCTAAATCTAAAGTTGCTTCATAATTGCATGGCAGAAAATTCTGGTTTGCCACTGGTATGTTGTTGTTGTTTATGATTATGATAATAATAATAATATTGCTGCTACTGCTGTTATTATCTGCAACCAATCCCACTTTGCAAGTTGCATACCTGTAATATACACTAAATTTAATGTGTAAGAGGTATCTAGATTCCTTCTGCTTGGGGGACATGCTAATATTTCACAGTCCTTTCTCTCTTTAAGGTTCAAGTGAAGCAGAAAACCAGATATTGCAGCCATAGTAGGAGTCTGTATGGGGTGTTTTGTGTGCTTATATAGCTTTGTATTTCTGCAAGTTGACTTGGGCCATTGTTGAGAGCAGTGACTGAGAAATCTAACAAATGATGATGGCTTGGTATCCAACAGAAGTTATTTCTGCTGTGATTGTGCGTTGGAATGCAATATTTCTGTAAACTTGGAAGGATAGAGTGTTGTTTTTAAAAAATAATAATAATGCAGACATCATTGGAATCAGTGGGGAAATTTAAAAACGGAATAGATACCAAGCTCAAGCCTCCTAAGAACACGGGAAGCTGCCTTGTACCACCCAGGTTAGTAGTCCATCTAGCCCAGTATGGTCTTCTGTGACTGGCAGTGGGTTTTTCTCCAGGATCAACTTCCTTGTTTTTCAAACTGGAGATGCCAGGAGTCAAGCTGTGACCTTCTGCGTGCGAACAGATGTCTAAGGTCCTTTCTGAAACATTTTGCAAATATTTTTATTTAAACAACAGTTACAAATATATCATCTGTTGTAGATGAAGTTGCAGGTTGCTGTAGCCTAAGGCACCCACGTTTAATTTTGTTGGCTTTTTATTTACTTATAGCATTTATTTGGGCCACCCAATAATATTTTTCTCTGAGTGGCTCTCAAACATAACAAAATAGAATATTAAAATAATAAAGTACAATATTAAAATAGAATCAGACCATTGCAGCATACAACTTGTTGAAGACAGAGATAAAATCAATTCCACAGCATGGCTAAAAATGCATTGCTTAAGCAGTGGGTTGCAATTTAAAATGTTAAAATCACAGAATTTTAAAAGGCTTGGGGGAGAGCAAAGTTTTGCCAGTTTGAGGGAAATAGGAGCAAAAGTTGAAAGTAGAAAAAGAAATTATAGTAAACAAAAAGGAAAGTTCTGGGAATACAATAACATGTTGTTGTTGTTATGTGCCTCCAAGTCGACTACGACTTATGGCGACCCTATGAATCAGGGACCTCCAAGAGCATCTGTCATGAACCACCCTGTTCAGATCTTGTAAGTTCAGGTCTGTGGCTTCCTTGATGGAATCAAACCATCTCTTGTTTGGTCTTCCTCTTTTTCTACTCCCTGCTGATTTTCCCAGCGTTATTATCTTTTCTAATGAATCATGTCTTCTCATTATGTGTCCAAAATATGATAACCTCAGTTTCATCATTTTAGCTTCTAGTGATAGTTCTGCTTTAATTTGTTCTAACACCCAATTATTTGTCTTTTTTGCAGTCCATGGTATCCGCAAAGCTCTTCTCCATAATAACATATAGACCTTGGCATTATGATCTAGAAATGGAAGAAACTCATTCTCAGAAAATAAACATCCCTAGGATGTGATTAATTTAAATTTATGATTCTATTGAAGAATGCAGTGTTTTATCAACATATCACAGTAACTAGGTAGATGAAACTAGACACGCTTGCTTCTTAGATTTCTCCTCCATCCTAGTAAACAAAGTTATACCTGAAAATGCAAGCATAATTCACGTTTGCTCTCATGGTCGTTGTTAAGAGCAGTGACACTTCTGTCTAGTGCCGGCCCAATCGGGTTACACCCTAGCAAGGGGTAACCTGCTCTCCTAGCCATCACCATCCACTTGTTTGCCATCTAGGGCAAGGGGTGTGGGATTCCCACTGCCTTAAGGTGGTGTACTTAGGAGTCAGGGATTGCCGGCTAAATTCAAAGTCTCCTTCTTGACAACTTCAGCCTGTTGCCCCTCCTGATCTCCTAGGGACTTTAAATAGGGGGAAGGGTGTGTCCAGAAACCATGCACCCCAGAAATAAGCACGTTGTGTAATTGGATTATTAAGGAAAAGTAGAAATTGTGAGTAGGCACAATCAAAAGGAAAATAAACATTCCACCAGAAAATTGGTGCTTCTAATCTTATACTAGGCAGACTATAATAGATAAAATACTCTTTCTGTAACCTCTGCTGTTGGTAACCTCTGGAGTCGGTTGTAGGATGAGGAACAAAGGGACCATATTAGCCAATCGGAGGAAGGGCATGTACTTCAGGGAAGGGAGCTTAACACCTTTGGGAAGTTGGGAGATAGGGCTGTCAAAGTGTCAGCTACTGCTGAAGGTGTCCATCCTCCTTCCTAGAGAGGAAGATTTGCTCTGTTTGTGTATCCTGTCTAGACAGAGAGGAGATGTGACCTCTCCACTTGGAAACAATGGAAGACTAGAGAACTTGGGTATTTTAAAAGGTCATGCTGGGGCAGGGCAGACTTTTGTAATAGATATCAGTGCCTAAAAGTCTTGGTGTGCATGGCTTTTGATCCTTCACTTTCACGTTGAGCTTTGTGGACTAAAGAAGTTGGAAGTTTGTGCAAATTCTCAAGTCTTCCATGTGCTAGTTTAACTTCGTTGACACTTGTTTATGTTCTGTTGTCATCCGCTTCATTCACTTGATGCAAAAGGATATTGATTCTGCAACATTGCTTCTCGCCTTCTTCAGAAAAAGGCCTTGCCACTGTGTTACAGTGGCAATATGCCTGGCAAATTCCCAGTTGAGTGTCTTCAGGTGTTTGGTGTAGGAGAGCAATCTGGGAGTTTGCCAAGCGTATTGCTCTTGCAACACGATATCAAGGCCTTTATCTGAGGCGGATGAGAAGAAGGGCCGTAGAGAGGCCCTATTACTGCCATGCTGCAGGAGCAATACACTTGGCCGTCTCCCAGATTGCTCTCCTACATCAACTATCTGAGGATACGAAAAGGTCAAACGTAACAGCAATGCTATAAACACCTTTTTTTTTTTTTTCAATAATTTTTATTCAAATTTTCATAAAACATACAAGACGAAATCATAAAACATTCAAAGACAAAAAACAAAATCAAAAATAGTTAAACAAAAAAAAATAAAAATAAAAATAAAAATAAAAATAAAAATAAAAAATAAAGAGTAAAATATTGACTTCCCATTTGTCAAAGATCAGATCAGTTATAAGTCTATAATATATAACAATCCTGTCTCTTAAGTCATATTATAAAATCACTTTCCTCCAATAGTTATCTTACTTAATCATCAAATCTCATAAACATTACTTTATTCTTTCCACAAAAAGTCAAAGAGAGGTTTCAATTCTTTAAGAAATATATCTATCAATTTTTTTTTTCCAGATAAGCATATTGATTAATCCATCTCATTACTAATTATGATAATCTTATTGTCATAACCATAGTCAAAATAAACATTTCAATTAATCCATCACATCAGAATCTGTTAGGTTCAGTAATTTCAGTAGCCATTGTTCTATTATCCCTATTAGTTCCATTTTCCATCTTCCATCTTCAGTAGTCTTGTTAAGTCCAGTAATTTCAGTATCCAATCTTCCATTATCAGTATTCCATAATAATCTTGCTGTCAAAGCCATAGTCATATAGTAAGAGTCTGATGGGAATTACCTCTATCCCAAATATTTTCTTGCCATCCATTCTGAATAGGTTGCTGAAATACTGCTGTAAAATCATATCTCTGTTCTTTTTTTCAAAATACACTGGGTCATCTCTTGAAAGTTTTTCCATTGTCACATGGCTGCAGTTAATTCCATAGATTTTCTCTATATTGGGCTCCATCACGTCATTCCAGTCCAGAAGATTATCCATGCCATTGATAACTTTATCTCTAGAATCTTCATTAATTTCTTCAGAGATAACATTGAGTTCCAAACAATAGATTTTATTTCTAAAGTCCATAGACTCCAAATCTTGTTCCTGTTCCACGTTTGTTCCAATCTCCGGGGTCTCCTCTCTCACAGGGACCCCTGTTCCAGTCTCCAGGGTCTCCTCTCTCACAGGGACCCCTGTTCCAGTCTCCAGGGTCTCCTCTCTCACAAGGACCCCTATGTCTTTAATCTCCTGTGTCTCCAAACAATAGATTTTATTTCTAAAGTCCATAGACTCCAAATCTTTTTCCTGTTCCACGTTTGTTCCAATCTCCGGGGTCTCCTCTCTCACAGGGACCCCTTCCAGGGTCACCTCTCTCACAGGGACCCCTATATCTTTAATCTCCTGCGTCATTTTACTCAATTCAATTTTCAACTCCTTACAACCCTGTCGCAGGTTTTGTTTCGTTATCTCAATCTCATCCATTATTTTCTGAAACATAGTTATTTCCAGATTCTCAGCCACTTTCTTAATTGCCATTTTAAAAGAAAAATATAGGAAAACCACTTCTTATTTCAGCAACAATTGGGTTAATACTCCAAACTTGGTGACATCACAGTATAAACAGAGCAGACAGCCTTATCTCTCCATAGTTAAGTAAACAAAATGCAGTTCCCAGGATCGAAACAATTAATGGCAGTCGTCAGAAAACAGATTCGTCAAAATAAAATAGACCAAAAAGAGAGTAGTCTCAGACAATATAATATTCTTCAAAATAAAAATCTGGAATAGAAATCCCTCTTCTGTGTATATCTTTAGAATGCAAATCCAGGACAGCTTTTTGCAACAAAAACAGAGATAAGCTATTAATTAGTGCGTAGCAGAGAGAAGTTATGGCTCCCCAGTGAGATGTCAAAAACCGATCAATCTGGCAAATCTCTTTTAAACAGCAACAATTTAAGTCAAGTAAAAGAAAAATATAGAAAGAAGGGTGCTTGCCTGTTAGTGCGTTCTCTCTTAGAAGATAAGATGAACGTTCGCTTTATCAGATAGAGCTTGCTGTTGAAAATCCGTCCCACCTTCGTCGGCTGGACCTCGTCCCATAAATTAATGAGATCTGGTCGTCCCAACAAAAATAGGCTTTGAGGTTAATCTCTTCGTTTCTCCCTACCCGGGAGAAGTTTAATCAGTCAAAAAAAAAGAAAAAACTGACTGATATATCTGAATAAGCTTCTTTTGAGGCAGGAGCCCGTCTCAAAAGCAGGCACAGGCTAAGTCACCCTTCCCGGAAGTCGCTATAAACACCTTTTAATCGTGGTTCTTAGACTAGCCATAGTGTGAATTGGCTGAGTAACTATTATGTCAACTCTGTTATAAGTGAAATAGCTTATCATTCTGAAAGAAAATAAATTACAGAAAGGCTTTTTTTCAGCATACTCCAATTCCCCATTCTCTCCACCCTTTGGATTTTTCCCACCTTGGTAGGGGATGGCAGCAAGCATTGTCTGTTTCTTTCTTCCCCAGACTTTTGCACCTATAAAACACATCTAGAGGTATGAAAGCCTGAAGGAAGGAAGAGGCTGTGCCCACCAAATTGGGGAGGACATATAAAGTCCATTTCATACCTTATCTGGCACATACAATATAGTTACAGTCAATTTCGATACTCTGAATAGAGCAGTAATTGTAGGTTTGCCAGTTCAAAGGGCAAAATTTGCCGTTCAATATCATGTTTGTCTCATTCACACATAATTTAAAAAAAACACCAATCTTGGTTTGCATCCATACTGTATGAAGGAACCTTCCAGAGCCAGGCCTGTATCAGAATTAGAAAAAATATTTTAAAATTCTAAGAGCCGGCATCAAATATTTAGGATTCAGTCCTACACAAAGCGTAAAAAAGGAATTTAATTTCTGAGTTAAAGGCTCACATTATTTGGGGTGTGGTTACCTGTAACTTTTAAGATTTTTCTCTGGGTTGTATACTATATGGCTTACATGAAGACCATAGTTTAGCATTATGTGCAGATGTTGCCTTTGCTACCCCTGCATAGGGGAGGATAATGGGGGCTGCTTAGGTTAACTGCTTCCAGCCCCGCAGAAAGAGTGGGCAGTTAAGCCAGAGTGTTTGAATTTAAGCTGACATCAGTGTGAGTCAGTTCGTTTAAATCTGTGCACTTTATAATGACGCTTGGTATGATCTACAATCCAAAACGTATAACTTGCTAATACATTTCCTTCCTGTGGGGTGTTTACTTCTAAATAATTGTTAGGATTGGGGTATTGAACACTTAATGCTAAGATAGTTCACCCTATGTATTGATGGTTGGTGTGTTTCTGGTTAATTCAGATCTCTCTCTCTCTCCCTCTCCCTGTCTCCCCCCCCCTCTCAAACTTGCAGTTTCTCTCTTTTCCTTCCTGTTTCTCTGGTCCAGTAACATTAAGATTTTTTCTTTAAAAACATTAACAAAAAACAATTCATATGAGGCTGAAGTGGGACCATGTCCGGCAGGGGGCCAGGTGATCATTTTTTCTTTTCTGCTGTAGACAGCTGGAGTTGAAAGCTGCTGTAAGTAGGACAGTGCAGGCTAAACAGCAGGAGCTGAGAGCATTGATCACATGATTGTCTCTTTGGAATATTGGGTTGCTACAGAGACCACTAAGAGACAAATTTAGCGCTTTACATCAGAATGACGTTTTCCCTTGTCTGTCTGATTAGAATGTGCAGTGATTGTAGACTTGCCTGGAAAGCTTGAGAATGAGGGAGAGCTTTTGGTGGTCTGGGTGTCTCCCACCAGGCAATGGTGTATTTCCAAAGAAAAGTGTGTTCATTTCTAACTTCAACTGAAATCACTATAGACTTGGAGGAGGGCTTTGAGTGGAAGACTCCTATTTAAACCGTTTGCATGTATCCATCTCATTTTATATGCTGCCCTTTCTTCCATGAGCTCATGGTGGCATATGCAGCTATTCCATTTGGTACATTAAGAGAATGACTTGCCCAAGGCCTCCCTCCATATGAGTTCTTTGACTGAGCAAGGATTTTGTCTCCCTAGCCGAGTCCAGCACTTTCTGTTACGCTTACAGTACAGGGATTCTTACTACTACTTAATACTAAATTCTGGTATTCTGTTTAGTATTTTTCCACATTAAAATTAAAAATCCACTGATGCCTATTCAAAATGAGGTTGGAGAGTAAAAATTGTGCTTTCGTCATTCTGTATTTGGGTAATAATTGGTAATCAGAAACATGATAGGAAACCATAGTGCAAGCAAATGTTAGCCTGCTATCTTATAATAACTTTTAAAAATATTTCATGTAATATTCAAAACTAATGGAGGTTCATTGTTTTACTGCATTGGCACATAATGAGCCCTCTCCTCTCCTCCCATCTCCTCCATATAGCTATGAGGCATTTGGCAGCTTTACTGTGTTTTAGATTAACTGCAGCCTGTTGTGATGTCTGAATCCAGACATACTATAGTAGTATATGAAACAGCCTTATTTTAACAAACCATAGTTAAGATTAACCGCAGTTAAATTAAAATAGAACTGGAAGCTTCCAGTATCCTCATGGCTGTGCCAGAGGATAAAGGAGTGTGGAAGTGAGCCTGAGTATCGTTGTGGCTCATCCTTGTAACAGTAAACTGTGGTTTAGCATTTAGTGCAAATGCAGCCATTGTGCAGTGGCTAAGTATGAAGTGGACTGGAGGTCCTTGGTTCAAATTGGCACCTCTGCCATTCACTTATTTTGATGAACTCGAATAGATTGCTATCTCATGACCTTAGTGGTTCATTCCCCCCCAAACACAGGGTTAATACTGAACTATTTCAGGCGGTATTGAAGGGCTTCTTAGAATGCATGTAAAGCACTTTGAATGCTACATATATGTTTATAGAAAAGCTATCTTTTATTATTTGTATCTTTATAGTAAGAGGTTCTAAATTCTCTTCTTCAGTAAGTTTGGGCTTTGTCATGGAAGACAAATAGCTAACCAAGTCCAAATGCATAGTGATGAAATGGGTGTGGTGCTGTGATACACAGTTTTAGCTAGTGATGCTCAGTTATCTAAAAAAGACAACAGTGTTATTCAAGTGGGTACAGCCATCAAATAATGCTTTCCTGATTAATGAGCAAAAGTTCATTTAAATTTTAGTTAACCAAAACAAAAACTGGTTCAAGGTTACTTGCAAAGCATGAATCGAAATTGAATTGTTTAAGCAGCAATAAGAACAGATGAGCCTGTTGGATCAGGGCAATGGCCCATCTAGTCCAGTATCCTGTTCTCCCAGTGGCCAGCTGCTACAAGCATTAACAGTAAAAGTATATAACAGCCAATCGAAAAGGGTAAAACCAAAATCATATACTTTCTAACATAATGAGTTAAAATATAAGATACATTTGTAAAATAACTGAAAAAAAGGAACCAAACTACACTTAAGCTGACGGAATCCTCAAATGGATTTTTGCAGCAGAAAAATGTGGCAACTATTTCTGTAGTTATTTTGTTCATATCAGTCAATAAGCACGGTGAATGCCACTCTGGTTATTTTAATGAGACAAAAGTAAATGCTCTATTTTTTTCTGTTCCTGTAAAGGTTGCATATAGGAAAAAAAGGTATAAATGTTTCTGTTGCTCCATCTTCACAGTGGCAGAGTCCTTCATTATAGGGAATACCTCCAAAACAGCCATCCAGTACTGTAGAAGGCAAGCAATTAAACCTAGTCCTTTTTAGGAAAGATCAGCTGATACTTGGGGCAGTCAAGTTATCCAAATAATTGGCATGGCCCTTAAAGTCAATGGATGAACCAAAATGAATTGGAGAGCAAGTTTTACAAGCTGCAGTCAGAGCACTGTGCGTCTGTATCTTTAATACAAACGTTAACAATTGATTTTGCCTACCAGTGGCCCTAAGAATAAGGGGGGGGGAATAAGGAAAGACCTAATAATGGTAATGTATTGCTTAGAGCTGAAGATGTATTAGCCTCAGATTTTGGTTTGAGTGTGTAGATTCCAGGGCTAAGAAGAAAGATCAGATTCCAGACCTAAGATTACTGATGGTATGCATCAAGGCATGTGAAAAAGGGAACAAAAAGTTGAGAGTGCATTTTGTGCAAGAGAGTCAAACCCCAAAATCTGAATTTATTTATTTATTTATTTTATTTAATTTATATACTGCCCTAAGCCCGAAGGCTCTCTGGGCGGTGTACAAAAAGATAAAAAAACAAGCAATGTGTAAATACAATAAATATAATAAATCAAGAAAACAAAACAAACAAACAATAAAAGAACCAAACAACATCCAAAATACAAATAATGATGAAAATGCTATTAAAACACACTTTAAAATGCTTGGGAGTATAAAAAGGTTTTCACCTGGCGCCGAAAAGATAGTAGCGTCGGCGCCAGGCGCACCTCATCGGGGAGGCTGTTCCACAGTTCGGGGGCCACCACAGAAAAGGCCCTGGTTCTAGTCACCACCCTCCGAGCTTCTCGATGGGAATGGGAATATATGTAACAACTGAGACAAGTTTTAAACAGAACAACATCCAAGTTCACATCACCACATGGAAGAGCCTACGTAAATTGAAGAACAAAAGCAAAACAAATTGTGCCCTCCATCCTTTCCCTACAGCAGGTAATAATGAATTGCCCCAGGAATGCTTCTTTAGAGGGGATACGCTTCTGAGCCCTGTGAAGCAATGTCTGAATTCCCTTCTACTGTCTCTACAAACCTTGAGGTTTAGGTGGTGACGGATGAATAATGGGGAAAGCTGATGCAATTAGGTAACAATTCCTGGAGAGATGCACCTTCTGGGTTCTCCCTCAACTTAATTGTTCTGTGATGCAGGGAGGAGCTGGCACAGAAAGGCAGAAAACACACGTGCATAGTCAGGCTCTGCCATCATTCATTTTTTATCAGAAAGCCTGTATGAGCTTTCTACTGTTAGATGACCACAGGCAAGTTACGTCTGCTATTTCCCCATATCTGTCTTCATGTACGTCTGTCATTTGGGTGAAAACCTTGCATGTGCTTTTCTTGGTAGAAAAATGACTCTGGAAGCAGAGAAGGGATATTCATGATTTGTTTTAAAGATGCAAATTGCAGCTGAACAGGAACAAGGCATGATATTCTCTTCATGCCTGACAAGGTTTGTTGCGCACAGCTCTTGCTACTTGTGGGTTGCAGGTGAAAATTGCAACAGATTATTCTCATATCGGCCTCCTGGGTTGTTCTCTGGGCTGAGGGGCTGTGCTGTACCGTCCATATTCTACCCACTTTTTCATATCTGCACTGCATGTACTGTTCTGTGAAACTAGTACTATGGCAAAGGTTGCCCGCATGTGGGAGTGGCTAATGCCCCTTGAGAATTTCCTTTGGACACATCTTGAGCGCTGGTTAATGACACAGTTAAAATAAAAGTCCAGCACATCTGGCAGCTGTGTTGTGCTGCTTTGGATCGAAAACTGTACATCTTGTTTGGAGAGAGGCAATTAGAAAGTGAGGTGGGCTAACCTGTAATTTTAACTCTGACTTGCAGAAGATGTAATGCTCTGCAGACTGTTGATTCCTTATCCCTCCCCCTGGCCTTCCCTTATTGGTTTTCCATATGTAGTGGTGCAAACCTTCATGAACTCTGGCTAAAGCTTCCATATTAACTAGAGTTTGAAGAGTAGCATGAACTGCTTCAACCAGCAAACTCTGGTTAAAAATAAATTTGGCTAGTGTTAGCCGTGGTTTTCATTTGTGTAGGTGTAATGTTAAACCACTAAAGTGTACTACAAGGGAAGAAGGGGCAAATTAAACATGTTTTCCTGAAGTTGGCATCCAGTTCACAAACCATGGTTTGCAGGGAGCCAGCAGTATTGCAGAAGACGTAGCCACTTAATATTTCTATTTTATTATTTTGCATGGTGGTGCAAATACAAGGTTATGGCAGTAGTGGTAATGAATCTCTGATTTGGAAATATTGGGGGCACCTGTAGCTGGTGTAAACAATTTACATTTTTATTTGCATATTGCATTACTGTAGTTTTTGGGTTGTCTTGAAGATGTGTTCCTCTCTTAGCATCACCTGGTCAATAGACAGAGGAGAGATAACATCCATCCACTGGTGTAAAGCCTTTGTGTGGCTTACTATAGCATTTCAGATGATAAGTAAATTGACTGAATGTAATCCAAGATGCTCTTTCACAGCCTGGTGTGACCACAGTGCTGAAACACTTGTGCAAACTGAAGTTTTCTTCTCATGATTTCCTGTTGAGTTCATTTCTGTGTGTAATCACGGCCTTGTCAGATCAGCACACTGGCACCTGCATGTTCTCTTTCTTTCTCTCAAATCATAATCCCTGCATGTGACACTAGAATTGTTTAGAACTATCCCCCCAACCACACACAACTGCTGTAGGAAGTCTAGTTGTAGAAAACCACATGAAACCAGGACTTAGTCATGTACTGTGTGCTCCTATGTACATTTAAAGACAGATATCATAGCCTTTCTGTAAGAAGGTGGAGAGAAAAAGAGTAGCGGAAGAAAGCTGAATGTCTTACAAGAAAGGACTTCTTCTGTCATGTCAATCTGCACCACATGATGACTAGAGGAGTCATATGATAGGAAACTCGATTATGGGAATCTACCGTAATGATGATGTCACATTTTGTAGCTGATGGTAGGAGGAATCTAGCGGCAGACAACCTCTTGGACAAATGCAGATTTTGACATAAATATGATCTAATTGTCCTGCCCAGAGTCAGAGAAACAAGATGGAGGCAAGGTTTGTTATAATTCTCATTTTATTAGTGTGATGGTTACATCCAAAGTGGTGCGCTTCATAAACCTGTCTACTCTGACTCACTACTTTCCCCAAGTAGCCTACCTAAGCAGTCTCTGCAGCATGGGGGGAGAGTTGACTCAGCACTAAAGTCCAGGAGGGCACCTGCTTAAGTAGGGAAGGTCTTTGTGCATAAACGACAGCTCTGCTGGAGTTCCACCCTCTGAAAGTCCCTCTTCTTGCACCTTCTTGCGCGTAGCGAGGGGGCCAACTTCCGACTGCCCATCTGACAGTGGGGCTTCACTAGGTGATGGCGCGACCTCAGAAGACGGGAAGCAGGTTGGTGGGGAAGGCTTTGAAGTGCCAGGCAGGGATTCTGGCGTGGGCGGGGTTGGTGCATGAAAGGTCGCTTCTCAACGGCTCAAGCGAGGAACTTATAGGCAGGGCTGGACCTGCCTCGATGGGGGTGCTGGCTGAAGATGTCTGTGGGCTGACAGAGTCCCCCTCCTCCTCCAACACCCCCAGGGACATCTTCCTCATCTGACTCCTCTCCTTGATCTAGCTTCCCGTGCACCTGAGGCGCAACACTAATCAAAAGAGGAAGGGCTACACCTAGAGTTTTATTAGAAATATAGCAGAGTAGCTCATCCCTGTGTTGAAATGCACTTCTTTTTATACCCTGTAGTTGACAAATGGATAATTCATGAGAGTTTTCAGTGTGCTGCTCAAGAGCATTGGGTAATCCTTAAAATTACAGCATTTAATCTGAGAAAGGAGCTGTTGACTGCAGACTGTCAAATTAAGCTCAGCTTAGTTAAAGCCACTTAAACTGGGTAACACTATTTGAGTAAATTGTAACCCAATTAATATTGCAAGTGGAGAACTATGTTTGGTTATCTGCAGACTGGATTTTTTAAAAAAGAAATCATGCATTTAGTCTACTAAATGCAAACCTATTAAATTATGCAGCAAAGTAGCATGATTACATGAAGATTTACCAATCCATAAGAGCAGAGATCACTCATTTTCCTGTTAGCAATTTTCTTTAGTATTTGTTTTAAAATAAAGCTACTAATGTTTTAATCATAACAGAAACATAATTACAAAACTACTGCAATTAAAATAAAAAAAAGACCAAGGATGGTTGTTGCTGACCCCTGTGGTGTTCTGAAAGAAATAGTGTTCTCCTTTACCATTAAAACGGGGATGGGGAACCTGTGGCTCTACAGATATATTGGACTACAAATTTCAGCATTCCTTGCCATTGGTCATATAGTGTTAAAATTTAGTATTCCATAAATGCTGAAATGCAACTAATTTTTATTAAGTGTGAAATCCTCTGGAGTCTCCTTGCAATTTCTGTTTTGTTCTTCATTTTCTTAAATCTCAGTTTTAGCCCATTTTAAATTAGTCTTAAATTAATTCAATATTGTCCTCAGCCATTAGATTTTTCTCACAGCTCACTAACAATATAAAAGGATTTAGATATATTGTATTTTCTAAATTCTTATTAATTTTCTAATATGTACCTCAATTGATTTAATCTTGGAATGTATCCATCAGCAATGCATAAAGGCATCATTTACAGTACTGTATTTCCAACAATACAAATTAAAGCTATTAATGTTGTTCTGCCTTGAGTGTCTTAAATATCTTCTGTAATACTTTGAAAGAACCAGCAATGAAGTTGTATGTTCCATGACTTATAATGTATTGCCGTTTTTCTCTGTTATACCACAATCGTTCCAATTTCTTTATTTATAAGAATATTTATAAACCACCAACTCATAAAAAATCAACTCATACAATAAAATGATCAAAACATAACATTATAATATCATAAAGTGCAAAAGAAATGATTAACATCACGTCACATTAATTCTCGAAAACTGCTAGGTAAAGGAAATGTTTTCAGCAGGTAATGAAATATCAGAATTGTAGATGCCTGTCTGATTTCACTACAGTGCTCCAACATCCTGGTGCCACTGCAGTAAAAGCCTTAGTTTGTGCAGAAACTAAATTAATATGTGGTAAATGTGGGACAGTCAGGAAGACTTCTCCCAGATAATTGCGGTTATCTGGCCGATGCAAAAGGGCCAGGTATAATCTTATTTCCATTTCACTGTAAAGAAGGCAACAAAAGGACTATATGTTAAAGGTATATATTTCTCTAAAGTGTCCTTTGGAACTACAAGTGTCCTCTTTGTAATGATAAGAGCAATTCATAGGTTAAGAGCCTGTTAATATTGGCCTTTGTTTGCTGTTGATTTAGGATGTTTCTAATTTGTAAATATTGGAGCATGGCTAATTTCCTCTGTTGCTATTTCCACTGGCTAGAAGATCACACATTATATTTTGTTCATCCCAATAATAAAAGCTGTTTAAAGAAGCATGAATAAAACTTCCCACACCTTCCAAAAAAGCATCTAGTATTGGATGTCTCTCTATATCTGTAATTGTTATATTGTGAAAATTCCAGCATCAAATATGAATGAGGTAAGGATGCAGAGTCCTCTGTAAAGATCCATAATTGCTCTTGAGTATCTCCCCCCACGAAGTTCCCAATAACTCAGCTAATGTTTCTCCCTTGTAGAAATTCAATGCAGTTCGTACTTAAAGCTGAATCTGTCCAACTCGCACTTTCCAGAACAATATGAGAACTGAAACATAGCTATCATTTGAAATTCATACCTATCTGAATTTTGCAATGCAGTTCTCCTACCAAGCAATGTTTACAAAAATGCATATATCAGGGGAAAGTGTGCGCAAACTGAGTATATCGGTGAAAGTAACATACAAAAATGCATTATATTAGGATTAAATTGCTTACAAAATGTATTTATTAGGAGGAATTTTCACAAAAATGCTGAAGAATTATCATGAGGATTTTCTTTTACAAAAATTGCAAATTGCTGCAGAAATGTGGAGAACTGAATTTCAGATTAGAAAAATGAGGAACTGATATAACTGAAATTGAAAGATCATTCCATCCCTACTTGTAACAAAACTGGTCTCCCTATTTTTCCTCTTAAGATTTTCTGAAATTCTTAATTACTTTCCTCAGCACCATGAAATGTAATATCAGTATTTTGCCAACTGTAATTGTCAGCTCTACACTGCGTCAGCAGTGCCGGTGGGGGCTGGAAATTCCTGGGTGGTTGGCAGGGAAGCAAAGTCCTTAGCCGGCAGTCTGGCCATAAATCTGCCAGGTCTAGGAGGAGGGGAGCTGATAAGGGCCAGGCTTGTCCGAAGCGTACTTGCCGAGTCAGGAGTCCAGAAGCGAGGTCAGTAGAGGTCTGGGATCAAGTGCCAAGGGGTCAGTCCAAAAGAGGTTGCAAGGAAACTAGGAACACACAAGCCACGCCTGACGTTGCAGTCAGCAACAAGCTGCAGCCAAGGTGTGCCTTATAAAGAGCAGGGTTGACAGCAGGTGTGAGCCCTCAGCGTTTGGGCCTTAAGGAGACAGGCCTGCCCCTCTTCTGCCTGACCTTCTGCTGTCTACGTTCTGCAGGTGAGGGGGGAGTATCCTGTGCACTGTCTGTGTCTGGCTGCAGGGACTCTGCTGTATCTGGGGTGCTCTGCAGCTGAGGGGGAGAAGGAGCTGGATTCTCAGGAGGCTCCTCCGTGTCTCCTTCTGAGTCTGCTGCTCCTGGGTCTGCTGCTGTTACTCCCGAGTCATCCTCATCTGAGGAGTCCTCTGACAGGGCCATGACAGTAATATTGATTGCTGACCAAAAGTAAATAACTATTTCATGGGGGGGAGGGGAGAGATTTTAGCGTACTCAAAGAGTTGTGCATATATATATAACTGATACCATTGCTTTTGATACCAATGACAATGGTATCCTTCTGGGCTGACTTGGTGAAATGGGTATTGGAGGAACCATTTTACAGTGGTTCCAATCCTATCTCCAAGGTCGTTCTCAGAGAATAGCATTGGGTGGCTGTCTTTCGGCCCCCTGGCAGTTGTGCTGTGGGGTGCCACAGGGTACCATCTTGTCCCCCGTGCTGTTTAACATCTATATGAAGCCCTTGGGAGCGGTCATCAGGAGATTTGGGGTGAGGTGTCAGCAGTTTGCTGACAAACAGCTCTATTTATTTGTAACATCTGAATCAGGAGAGGCCGTGTAAGCCCTTGACTGTAACCTGGACTCGGTGGTGGGCTGGATGAGGGCCAATAAACTGAGTCTGAATCCTAGCAAAACAGAGGCACTGTGGGTTGGTGGTTCCAGAGTTCGAATAATTGGTCAGTTGCCTCCTTTGGATGGGGTCATATTCCCTCTGAAAGAGCAGGTTCGTGGTCTGGGGGTGCTCCTGGATCCATCTTTGTCAGTAGAGGCCCAGGTTACCTCAGTGGCTAGGAGTGCCTTTTACCAGCTTTAGCTGGTAAGACAGCTGCAGCCGTTTCTGGACTGGGATAGCCTGACCACTGTTGTCCACGCCCTGGTAACCTGCAGGCTGGATTACTGTAATGCCCTCTATGTGGGGCTGCCCTTGAGGTTGGTCCGGAAGCTGCAGCTGGTGCAAAATGCGGCAGCGAGACGGCTTACTGGGGCAGGGTATCACCAACATGTCACCCCGCTGCTGAAAGAATTGTACTGGCTGCCCATTTGCTACTGGGCCAAGTTCAAGGTTCTAGTTTTGGTGTACAAAGCCCTGTATAGCTTGGGACCAGGATACCTGAAAGACTGTCTTATCCCTTATATACCCAGTCAATCACTGCATTCTGCAGGTGAGGGCCTCCTGCAGATACCATCTTATCAGGAGGTCCGTTCTGCACAACGTAGGAAGCGGACCTTCGTGTGGCAGCACCTACCCTGTGGAATTCCCTCCCCTTAAATATTGGACAGGCGCCATCTCTGTTATCTTTTCAGAGCCTATTGAAGACCTTCCTCTTTCAACAAGCCTTTTAAGTAGAGACCTATCCCAGTCTTTTGGCTGATTTGATTGCCATTATTTCACAACAATACATTTTAGAGATGGAGTTCTGTTGGGGAGCAATTTGGTTGAAATGGAATTAAACGTGAGATATATGAATACATTTAGCACAAGACTTTTGCTTGCTTGTGTTTCAAAGGAAGCTTGTTGGCACAATGTGCACCAGGATTATAATTTTTTATACTTTTGCTCGTCTATATTAGATGTGATGTATATTGTGGCAAATAGACAGAGGGAGACCATTGATTTCATTGAGTATGACTGCCATTGAATATTGCCCATTGTGAATAAGCTAAGCCTGCTAAACTGATAACTTTGTCTTATGTGATTGTGCCCTCAAAGATGTAGAAAATATTGGTAAATATTTCATTATTTTTGCAGTTTAAGGGAATTTGTTAGCACAGTTATAATTGAAAACCTGTGCTGGGATCACAAGCTGGAGAGTGCTATTGTTGTCTGGTTGGCCACTGTGAGAACAGACTGCTGAACTTGAGAGCCTTTCATCTGATCCAGTGGGGCTTGTATGTTCTTATGATCAAGTTGTTTTCATTTCTGATGATCTCCTGTGAATGCCTGTCTGGTAGCGCAGAGTGTGTTCCTTTGGGGCTGTGCTTCCCACTTTTAATTATCTAGGGCTCCTTTATCCTGGTTTTCTTTGAAAACAGTTCTGTCATGTGTCTCCCAGGTAGCATCTCCCTCTTAGATTTGCAGCTTCTCATAAGAGGTAGGAAACCTCCCCCATTATAGGAACATAGCAACTTCATTGCTCATAATCAGAATGGTGATTGTGAATTCTGCCCAGATTTGCTGTTTTTCCCACTGAGAGGTTTTAGCAGTGATGCAAAATCTGCTCGGTTTTATGTTCAGTTGTCTGAGCTAAACTTTGCAAGTTGTTTGGTGCAGCTGCATGAGAACTGGCATGTGGCCAGCTGAAAATGAGCCCTGAAAATGTTCTGAGCTAGCGTCAGAAGATCCAGCACAGACTACCCCTGACGTAAGGACATCCTGACCATACAGCGATTTCTCTGCTTTTTGTCAGTGTTTGGGGTATCCTCCCTCTGCCCCTTGAGTTTAATACTATTAGGGAGAAAGATAAACCAGTATTGACAATGACAGTTGGGAACTGCAGCATAAGTAGCACAAAAGCAAACTAGTCAAAGCAAAACATAAAACAGTAGATTTCAGCACTGGCTGGTAATGTGTTTAAAAGGTGATACTCCTATTTTGTGATGACTTTGTTTAATAATAATAATAATAAATTAATAATAATAAATTTTATTTCTAGGCCGCCTATTTGGCCGCACAAGCGGCCACTCTATGCGGCGTACAAGATAAAGTAAAATACAACATACAAACTACATAAAAACCCAAGAACTACAATATAAAACGAAACCGAACCCACCCATAGCTAAAACCAATGGCACCCAAAAGAAAAAAAAAAAGACAAAAAGAGGTGAGGTTTCATGAGGATTCAGAAGAATTCCTAGATATGCAGATTTATTTCTTCTTTCCAGGATGAATGTGTAGCTGCTTATCCATTGCATGTTGGCAAGATCCTTGGCTTTGTGTATATGTATATATGAATTCTTGGGTAATTGACATAGTTTTGAAAAAAATCGAGCAAATAGGCATTGTTGCAACCAAACACAAATTAGATACCTTACATGCTGTGATTGCAAGAAAACGGATGGTGTTGAACCTTAACACTTGCTTACTTGGCTTAATTTCCTAATTAAATGTGCCATCCTCTCATAATTTTGCTAAGTATGAGAGAGAAGAAACCAAGGCTTCAGTGTCACGCTGTCATTGGATGGAGCAATGTCTCCAGGAGCTGAGTTCTATGGCTGAAAAGAGTTTTGGAACTGACTAAAATTGAGCCCTTTGATTTTTCCTCTATTTTGTGTGTGTGTTAGCACTCTAAATATATCATTTGTACCTTCGCTGAGATGTTGTATTAAGGGCTATGGAAATGCCATTTTTATCTGTTTTTTTTTTAAGATAATGGAATTCTAATTCTAAG
This sequence comes from Rhineura floridana, assembly GCF_030035675.1. Classification (NCBI taxonomy): domain Eukaryota; kingdom Metazoa; phylum Chordata; class Lepidosauria; order Squamata; family Rhineuridae; genus Rhineura; species Rhineura floridana. Next base: position 15,883,792 of record NC_084500.1, on the reverse strand, counting down.
TCACTACAACTCTTCCTTTGCAGTAGTGGGGCTTGTGATCTCTCTCCCACCCACCCCCATACCTAAATAGAGGAGGGATGTGCCAGAAAGAAAGAAGCTCTGATGTCTCTCTGCTTTTTTAAATATCTGCAGTTCTGTGGGAATCCCTTCCTAGGAGGGTCCTTGACACAGCGAACGAGGGAGACAGAGTTCCAGTCATTAGAATAGCACACACATGAACTTTTTTCTATATTACTTTCTCACTTCTGTGAAAATGAATAAAGATCTGGACCAACAGTAGTGCTAGTTTCAAAATATCCCCCCCCCCAAGGCTTTATTGAGACATCTCTTAAGTACTTAAGATACTTGGGCTGAAGATTCCCTCCCACCCCCTGGAGTACTCAGGATGCTTTGAATTCCACTTTCAAAAACAAAACATTTTCTCTAGTTCTCTTATATGCATTTCCATTTCTCGGGCATTTTATTTCAGATTTGAGAACAAAGCCCTTTTGTTTTGACTTTTCTTTTTACATCACCACGCTTGGTGTACGCAATGATTTATGATCCTTCTCATTTATCTCCATAAAGAAGCCACTATTCCCATTTTGGAGGGAGAAATATCAATAATTTAAGATATGCAGACGATACCATACTACTAGCAGAAACCAGTAATGATTTGAAACAAATGCTGAATAAAGTTAAAGAGGAAAGCACAAAAGCAGGACTACAGCTGGACGTCAAAAAGACTAAAGTAATGACAACAGAAGATTTATGTAACTTTACAGTTGACAATGAGGACATTGAACTTGTCAAGGATTATCAATACCTCGGCACAATCATTAACCAAAATGGAGACAATCGTCAAGAAATCAGAAGAAGGCTAGGACTGGGGAGGGCAGCTGTGAGAGAACTAGAAAAGGTCCTCAAATGCAAAGATGTATCACTGAACAGTAAAGTCAGGATCATTCAGACCATGGTATATATGTGTGGATGTGAAAGTTGGACAGTGAAAAAATCTGATAAGAGAAAAATCAACACATTTGAAATGTGTTAGAGAAGAGCTTTGCGGATACCATGGCCTGCAAAAAAGCCAAATAATTGGGTGTTAGAACAAATTAAATCAGAACTGTCACTAGAAGCTAAAATGATGAAACTGAGGTTATCATACTTTGGACACAACATGAGAAGACATGATTCCCTAGAAAAGATAATAATGCTGGGAAAAACAGAAGGGAGTAGAAAAAGAGGAAGGCCAAACAAGAGATGGATTGATTCCATCAAGGAAGCCACAGACCTGAACTTACAAGATCTGAACAGGGTGGTTCACGACAGATGCTACTGGAGGTCACTGATTCATAGGGTTGCCATACGTTGTAATCGACTTGGAAGCACATAACAACAACATTCCCATTTTATAGATGGGGGCCCTAATTCTGTGGGCACATTTATGTACTACAAGCTGCAGTCCTGTGCATACATATTTGGGAGTAAGTCCAAGTTTATGACCCTAAATTGTGGCCTTCCCCAGTGGTTGGGAGTAACTTCAGACGTCGTTTTTAGGTGCATACCAAAGATGATTTTATTTTATTTATTGCATTTATATGCCATCTTTCCTCTAAGGAGCTCAAGATGGCATAGAATGGTTCTCCTCCTTGTGACTACCCAGTGAGGTAGGGTTAGGTTGAGACTGGCCCCAGGTCACCCAGTGAGTTTCATGGCTGAGTGGGGATCAAGTCTTGGTCTCGCAGGTCCTAGTCTACTACACCACTGGCCACTGGTCTCACAGGTCTGGCCACTACACCACGCTGACTCTCTAAAAACATAACGTGTGAAGTCACCCCCAGCCGTGTAAAAAAAGTGAATGCATCAAAGATGTACTGTATAGTTATTCTCAACAGGGAGCTGTGATTGACTGCTGTCCCACTGTAGAGTGTATATTTTGTAACAAGCATCTTTATAATGAATGAAATTGTCTTGAGAGTATTCTTAAACCTTTGTTTCCTGTACATCTAGGTCCCCCATATTCTGCCCATTTATCAATACGTATATGATATTTGTAATTAAATTGTTTCTTTTAAATAGAGGTTTGTGTGTGTGTGTGTGTTGTGTATGGGAGGGGAGGGAGGAGGTGGCAGCTCTCTAAGTGGATTTAAAGTTCCTGAAGCAAGTGCTGGATTTTCAAGGCTTGTGTTTACTTAAGGATGGCTAAGAATGAGTTACTTTGTTGGTTTTTGTTTGAGGATTGCCAGGATGCCTCGGAGCATATGTATTAAGTCTCTTACAACTTAATTGAAGGGGAAGACTGTCTGAATCCTTAGTCAAGACCTTTTGTTTTCCAAAATGCTCATTAGTCATTGAAGATAATGGAGTGTAAACAAATAGATTAATTTTAAGCAGCCTGGTTAAATATGCCTTTCCCTTAAGTGTTGGAGTTTATATTCTTCTGCTTTCTGAGCTGTTGTTTCACTAAATTTTCTTGTTATCTCTGAATATTTTGAAACCACAGACTCATTTGGCAGTTTTAAACAACCGAATCCCTTTTACAAATGGGTTCTGTGGACCTTTTAAATCCTCAAACAATTCACCTCAAATGTTGCTGGAAAATTTCTTGGTTAAGGACAGAAGATATCAGCCACACTTAGTCCTTTCAGTGTTTCCTTGTGGTGATATTGTATCATGCGAACAAACTTGTTGCAGAGCCTCAGGCATTGATTAATTGACCTTTGACCAGGGTAGGCCTCAAATCCTACCTCTAAAGTGGACCCAGCAAATCCTGTTGCCATAGCTGCTGCTTAACTGCTTCTCCACACATTCCTCTTGTCAGTGATTTGTTAACTGGGAAAGGGCATTCAGAGTGCTTAGTTTCGTGAAGCCCCTAGTTTCTGTTCCCTGCTGTAGAGGATAAGAATATCTACATGAGAGATGGGGAACCTGTGATCCCCAAGAGGTTGTTGGACTCCAGCTCCCATTAGGCCCAGGTAGCATGGCCAATGGCCAGGGGTGATGGGAGCTGTAGGTCAACAACATCTAGAGGAACTACAGGTTCTTCACTTCTGGTCTATATCAGAAGGTGTGTTCTTGCCCTCATGACATAATGTGTGTGGTGTAGGATGCAACTGATAGCGATTTGGCTGAGGGAGTCCTGACTGCTTGCTTTGGGCAGGACAAAAATAGAAATATTTCCCTTTTATTGAGTTGGGAAGGAAAACTAATTTTTTGAAGAGGTTTTCCCCTCTTTCCTCCATTCAAATAATGTTTTGAAGGCCTCTCAGCTTCTAAATCTGTATTTTAACTATGGGTGTGTGTGTGATGGTTTTTATTTTTGTTGTATTTATATGTTTAGGTTTATGTCTTCTTTTTTCTTCCTTACTGTAAGCTATGCAGAGAATTTGTTATGCAGTGACACTATGCCATAAATAAACAGATGCTGAACATTATTTCTGTTTCCTTGGGATGTCTGCCTGTGCTTAACCACCTTGGTTTCCTTCTGCTTTTGCTCAGTGAGCATTTGTCCTGCTCCTTCACCTTCTTCTTGCATGGGGACAGCAACGTTTGTACCAGCGTGGAAATTAACCAGCACCAGCCTGTGTACTTCGTTAGTGAAGAGCACCTCACCCTGGCTCAGCAGTCTAACAGCCCTTTTCAAGGTAGGTTTTCTTTGGTTGACTCCAGAGATTGTCTTTTTTTTTTTTGCCAATCTGTTTTTAGCTATCTGAAGGCTTTTCAGCAAGAGGGAGCAGAAGGCAATCAGGAGGCTGGGGAGGAAATGTCTTAATGAGTTTGCAGACTCTTCTGCCTCCTGGATTTGGGTCTTGTGTTGTTTAGTCAGTTCTTATGTCCCTCCCCCCCCCAGCTTTGTCTGGAAAGATCCATTTTAAGCTTGAAACAAAAGATTAGCATTTCAGAAGTCAGCATTCCCCAACCTGGTGCCCTCCAGATGGTTTGGACTACAGCTGCTGTCAACCCCAGCCAGAATGATAGGAGTTGTACTTCAAAATATTTAGAAGGCATCCGGCTGTGGAAGGCTGCTGTAAATGGTAGGCAAAATGAGCTTTTAAATCTACACGTCATTTCACACATTACATTTTTTAGCTGTGCACACTTAAACACATCTTAAAATGTGAATGCAGCAAATATGTATTTTAAAGGTACGCTTCTCAAGGAACTGTTTTTGGCTCTAGGTCTTTGAGTGTACATCTGCTGGGCAACCTGTGTTTGCCTCTTAGTAACGTGTGAAATGGCACTCAGGTTGCTTGATTTTAAGCTTGATAAAAGCTTGTTTTATGTGTGCAGAACTTGGACTTCCAGTAATGGGAAATAATAAGCTATTCCTATTAAGGTTGTGTTGAGAATCTTGAATGTTGGTGCTTGTGTGTTGCCTTAAAAACAAGAACTTCTTGCTTGCAGTAAATGCATCTGTATCTGTTTTATTCCTGGAATGACCTGGAACATAGTTCAGCAACTTTTCAGCTGTCTCCTGGCTGTTACCAACTGTTTCCTAACATAGACCAGTTTATGGCACTTATGTAGACCACCCTTCTATTACCAGGTTTTCCTCCACCACCACCATCTTTTTTTTAACACCTGCAATCTGACTTGTAGGTAGTAGCTTGCAATGTCAGTTTCAGTAGATGCTACTGGTCCTTTTTTCGTTGTTCACCTGTCCTGTAGAAGAGAAAATTGTTCCCCACTGCTGTTATCTTATGATGAGTTTCTACGTCAGATGTTCAGATGGATTAATTTCTAGCTGCTGTTATGGTACACTGATTCTTACATAATTTACCCTGTTTCAGTACATGGACATTTTAATGAGGGACAATGAGTCCTTGTCCTGAGATTGTCAGGGGAGGTCTGCTGTTTGCTGCAGCCCAGCACAGTGCAGTCTATCCTGCTAATTCAAGCAGGGTATTTGCTATGCATTTCTGAGATTTTAAATAGTGCTCTTATGTGCAGGTTTCAGAGTTAAGAGGCTATTCATAACTGAACTATGATCTAAAATTACAAGAACTTGCAGGAGTGAACCCTGGGCTTGCATGCTCCCTCTTCTCTTTGTATGCTGAAATTTGCTGCTCATATCTCCTTTGCCATTTTGTCTGAAATCTGCAAAATTATTTGTGAAAACCATGGTGTGCTCACAAACTATCATTGCAAACCATGGTCTAAACATGAGAGGCATTCCTCATTTGCCAGGAAACTATGGTTGACCCTTACTGTAAACCATGATTGGAAGATTTAACTCTGTGGACAGGGCTCCTGTGTCAGGCTTTTTTTTTTTAACATGTCTGAATAGCCTCCAAGTCCCCCAGGTCATAAAAAAGATGGTGGTGGTAAGTGATAGTGGAATCTCCCCTAATACTAAGTAGATTTAGTTTTTGATGAGGAAAGGAAGGAGCAAGAACCTCCCTTGTATTAAATTAATGAGAAAGTTGGAGCTGCCCATGGTATCTCATACTATGAATTAATTACATTGGCTTTTCAAAAAATTGTGCCCTACCTTGCAGGCTTCTTGGTGTAAATATTCTAAACTGGAATGCTCACCCTAAAACCCTTGCTATCTGCTTAGCTTTAGCCACTGAAAGCCATCTCAAAAGAGTCTTGCAGCCCTTTGCATGGTGGGGGGAATATCCAGGCTCTGGCAAACTCCCCCCCCCCCCCAACAAAAGAGATTTTGTAGTGGAACAGCCCTTCATGTGTCTTCCTTGGATAGACTTAATTGGCCTCGCAAGTATGTCCTCAAATTTTCTTCATGGACAAGTTTAGTCACTTGACACTACAACAGCCTTTGGGTCTATTTTTCTGCAGATTGTTTTTTTAGTGACTGATGAATGCCCCTCTTCTTTGTGTTTGTAGTTATTTTAAGTCCCTTTGGATTAAATGGTACACTCACTGGACAGTCGTTCAAGCTATCTGATTCGACTACGAAAAAATTGATTGGTGAATGGAAACAGTTCTATCCTATCACGTCCAACCTGAAGGAGGGATTGGAGGAAAAACAAGAAGAGATGGATTGGGAGGATGACTCTCTGGCTGCTGTGGAAGTCCTCGTTGGTATGAAAGCTTTTAAAATCTCTGAACCAACACTGGTGAACGCTGTTGGATTTCCGTCAGCCACAGCTAGCATGGGTAGTGAGGAGGATGGGAGTTCTAATCCAGAGGGCCATACATTCCCCATCATGCTCTAAACAAGTGAAATTGCTTTATGATTTATGAAGGGCCTATCTCAAAAAGGTTTCTGATGCCATGTTGTGCCACCAGACGATCAAGATGGTGGTGTTCTGCACTTGTGAAATATTATTTAATTGATATGTAGTTCATTCCGATCTGCTGTAGTTGGTTGGAAGTAACCATTTTTCAAAATTACTCTTCGCTGGTCACCTTTCTGTAAATCAGAATGGAAACTTGGGGTTGGATTTGTAAAAGATTTGAGCTGTCACCTGATTAAAAAAGACTAGTTCTTTTAAATCAGACCGTATGGCAGAAAAGTGGAGTGTTTGTTCTAAGGTGGTGCTTGCTGTGCACTGTTTTAGTAAGTATTGCTATTAAAATGGTTGATTAAGGGCATCATATTAATTTAAAGGTTTTAAATATATCCATTAGATCAGCTAAGCAATTCTATAAGTGTTGCAGCAGTTGTAGAAATACTGCTGTTGAGTTATCCTTATCAGGAATTGTGACATGAGACCACAATTTTAGGAGCTATTAATTGCCTGTTAAGAAAAGAACCAGTTGCTAAAGTTAAAATTGGTGGTTTCTGTTTCTTCTTTGTAAGCAAGAGCTAGGCACTATAGTTAATATATAACAAATAATTTATTTGGTTCTGAGACCCTGCTAGATTGTTATTTTTTTAAAACTAGAATTAGAGTTGGTTTGAAATAGTAGCGAGGTGAAAAGAATTCAAAAGTTTTGCTGGAAAAGATTTTTGCTGGGAAAAGGACTAAAACTATGAGCAAGCTAATAAAATAACAGTGTCAAAGTAAATGAGAGCAAATGAAGGGAAATCTAGTGTAAAAACAACAAACAGCTAGAATATGGTTTGCTGCAGGATGTCAGGCAGATGTGATCATGGAACACATCAAAACAAATTAAAGAAAGAAAAGAAATAGATTGTTGAGGCTTGGTAGCACTACTGAGACTGTGTTTAACACCTTCCTTGTATGCATTTTGTTTTTCTGCAATTCATAATAACAGTTCATATGGTGGAGCTCACTGACCATTACCACAAGTGAAATGCCCCCATTAGTACAACAGGCTCAATGATATAATTTTATTTTATTCGTAAAACTCAATTGTCTCACTTACGATTGGTAAAGGGGCTGCATACAGTGATACCACTGAGATAGGGTACAAAACCTGACCCAGATATTGGTGACTCCTAAGGGTTGGGACGATGCGCAGTGTGAATTATTGACTTCTAATGGAGGAGGAAAGTCCCTTTGGGAATTTGGGAACTGCCCTAACCAGCTGCCTGCTGCTTCTCTCACAAGATTGTTTAGATGTGTGTCAGAGCCTGAGGAGGTCAAAGGGGTGTATATTAGTAGCTAAGGAGGTTCCACCCTTTAAGTCAGGCCAGGAGTGAACATCCTGTGACCTCATGGTTATTGCTGGACTACACCTCCAGTCATTCCTCATTGTTGATCATGATGACTGGGGCTGAAGGGGGTTGATGGGAAATAAGACTTGAGTCCAATAATGTGTGTGTGGGGGCACAGGTTGCCTCCCCCCCTCCCAATTTTAGACCGGGATCTCCTTTTGTGATATACCAGAATAGTAGAGTTTACCACCTGGGAAGACCAGCGTGGTGTGCTGAGCACTGATCATGAGCATGGCCTTATGGCATAATTGGAGACCAGTTTGGAACAGTTTTAAAATATTGGGGGGGGGGACACAAAGAGTTATGGTCTGATACACGCACAAATTGTATTGGTGTACAGCTAACCACTTTTACATATAAACCTAAAATTGAAATGTGTGACTGAAACTCATGTTTGTTTAAACTGTTTTCACAGAGGCAAACTGGGATCTGGGATTGGCTGCTGCTCCCTGCTGGGTTTGCCACTCTGTATGTAATGTGTGAAATGGCCCAGAATTCCAACTCCTAAATTAGTCTCTCTCTGCTTTCCAGTAAAATTTAATTTCAACTCTCTTCCTGATAGAATTAACACTAAGACAGGTGCCCGCACGCACACGCACGCACACGCATGCACGCACACACACACGCACACACACGCACACACGCACACACACAAAAGTTATCATTGGAAAGTGGAGTAGCTTTGGAAACAGCCTGGACCTCAATGGATATAGGATTCTGTACTGAGGTCCTGAATAAAAATATTTTGAGTGGTCAAGCTGGTATATACCTTCATTGTCTGTTGTGGGGTATCTAATGTGGTGCCCTCCAGATGTTGTAGACTCCAACTTCCATCATCCCTGATAATTGGCCATGGGATTGATGGGAGATGCTGTCCAACAACATCTGCAGGGCACGACGTTGGCTACCCTGGCCTATTACATAATGTTGCCCTTTTATACAATGTTTGATGGGTGACCTTGGGCCAATATGTCTCAGCCAGTCATGTAGTGGCAAATTCAGAAGTGCAGGGTACCTTCATGTCAGTCACAGCCACACACCCTCCCCCTGTTGCTGCTGAGTTGGGAATGAGATCCTTGTTAATGCCTTCTCCCACAACAGACATCCCTAGGAGCTAATAAGCATGAGAGTGGTAGCTACTGAAAAGAGTGTTCTCGGTGGCTGATTCGCCTCCTTTTATTCTGACTGGCTCCAATCCGCAGGAAAGGATAAGGAAGCATGTTGGAAGACTCTTCTCAGTGGCTAACACACTCCCTTTCATGCTGATTGACTTGCGGAATACTGGAGACATTGGGAGCCCTGCTAGGACCCTTCTCCCAAAAAAATAAAGGGTCTAAGATCCCCCGAGACCCTGGACGTCTACACTCTTGGTCTCAGCCTGACACGCTTCACAGGATTGTTGTGTGGATAAAATGATGGGAGAGAACCATGTATACTACTAGGCTCCTTGGAAAATAATATAAGCAGTAATAAGACATTCTGCTTGTTTTAGCATTAAGGACTAGTAAAATTTACAAATCTGCTCTCCAAGAGAGAAAACAATCCTCTTGCTCTAAGAGGAATTGTAAGTTGTGATGAGGGGTGTGGCATTATTTAACTTAAAAAAAAGAGATGGCAGTAGGATTGTCTTAATTTCTTAGCATTTTCTCTGAGAAGAGTGGCATTATTACAAGCCAAACGAGAGTAGGATTTATGGTGAAGATGACAAGTCTTACTGCTTTAGTGGAGAAAAAGAAAAGGCAGATAAATTATATTATGTCACTGACAAGTAACATGCTTTTAGCCTAGCACTGGGTGGAAGAAAATTGAGGCATGGGTAAAATGACTGGGGTCATCAAGGATTTATATGCGAGAGTGGAAATAGTTTTGGATTTCATAGTTGAACTGTAAGTCATATGTTAAAAAAGTTAGTGGAGATGCTAGTAATTTTCCAAGTCATTCAGTAGGATGTCTGTCAAAGGGAAAGTAGGTAAATCTCATGCTGTATTAAACAGTTTTCCTACAGCTTGTAGTCAACTGGGGTAGTCAACCTGTGGCCCTAGGGCCACATGCAGCCCTTGATCTAATTTCATGTGGCCCTCAGCCTAATTTCAAAAGCCCTCGGCAAGCTGTTGGTTCAGATCTCAGCCATGAGGGATCTGTTATCTCTTTACCTCAACCCTGCTCTAGCTTGTCCATTGCAGCTTTTTTTGGGGGGGGGGAGAATAGGGGGTGACAGAAAGAGATGGAAAGAAAATGCAGTGGCAGAGGTGATGCAAGGTGGTGGAGAAAAGGCATTCTTTCCTACTCTTGGCTCTGGCCATCCATTGCTGACATTTCCTGACAGATTACCCTTGAAGGAATGCAGCTTTTGAGAAACAAAGATTGTCCACCCTCTTGTAAACTTACTGCATTACATGCTGGTATCAGCAAGCAGTTGCTGAAATGGAAGATATCTAGTGTGGTGGAGTGGAATGGTTCTCAGACTATATATCTTTGCTGTGGAGCCACCATATTCCACTTAAACAACACTCCAACAGGCCACTGTGATCATCAACCCTTGAGGTTTGTCTAATATTGGTTGTGGTATAGAATCATAGAATAATAGAGTTGGAAGGGGCCTACAAGGCCATCGAGTCCAACCCTCTGCTCAATGCAGGAATCCAAATCAAAGCATTCCTGACAGATGGTTGTCCAGCTGCCTTTTTAATGCCTTCAGTCTCAGAGAGCCCACTACCTCTCTAGGTTATTGGTTCCATTGTCGTATGGCTCTAACAGTTAGGAAGTTGTTCCTGATGTCCAGTCGAAATCTGGCTTCCTGCAACTTGAGCCCATTATTCCGTGTCCTGCACTCTGGGACGATCGAGAAGAGATCCCTGCCCTCCTCTATGTGACAACCTTTCATGTACTTGAAGAGTGCTATCATATCTCCCCTCAGTCTTCTCTTCTCAAGGCTAAACATGCCCAGTTCTTTCAGTCTCTCCTCGCAGGGCTTTGTTTCCAGTCCCCTGATCATATTTGTTGCCCTCCTCTGAACCCGTTCCAGTTTCTCTGCATCCTTCTTGAAGTGCGGAGACCGGAACTGGGTACTGGGTCTCTGCTTACAAAGAATATGAGATTGACACTGAGTTAGTGGGCCAAAAAATAAATAAACAGGATGGTGCTGTTGCAGACAAAATTAATAATCTCTCATAAGAACCACATGTTGTTTTTGCATGACAGTGTGTTACGATCTGATATTAGCGAATCAAATATGATAGAAGTGTATGAGCAAATAATGGAGGACCTGAAGCTATAGTTGGTCAGATGCAAGTGTAAAGCTGGTTCCATTCAGTATCACACAAATTGGTTTGATCTGGAGTGTAAAAAAAGCTTGTTCAGTGGTAAGAAAATATGTCAAGAAAGTTAAGGTAGAGATAATAAAGCAATTCCAACACAGATGCAGACTGAATTTTATCTCCCCGAGGAGGTGCGCCTGGTGCCGACACTATCATCTTTTCGGCGCCAGGTTAAAACCTTTCTCTTCTCTGAGGCATTTTAATTCCTGTTAATTCTAAATTATTATATTTTGATTTTAGACTGTACAGTTTTTGTACAGTTTTGTATTGTGATATACTGTATTGTGTTATTTTTATTGTATTTTTAATGTTCACCGCCCAGAGAGCTGTTGCTAGTCGGGCGGTATATAAGCTTAATAAAATAAATACATAAATAAATTATCAAACAAGAAAAAAAATACAGGAAGCATAGAAAAAACAAGAATCTGTGATTTAGAATCTACAATAAATGTAAAATATAACTTTACTGTCTAGAAAATAATAACTGTTTGAATAGTGATAATTTTGCATTAAATCACTAAATATCTTTTTAAAAAGAATTTTACTGATCTGTTTAATTCTGTCCACTCTTCTCTGATACATCAGTTGTTAAGTTCTGATCTTGAAAGCACAATCCATGGCTTCCTCTCTTTTTTAAAGAGCTAAAAACTGCAAGTTTCAAAAAAAAAAATGCTGGGTCATGTTCTAAAGTGCACACTCGGTTCGCTTGCCAGGCTTGTTTGGCCCTCCTCTTGGTCTGCTGGAACCAAGAATGTGGCGGAGTGTCCACCCAGCACTTTCCTGCAGCTGTACATTATAGGGGAAAATTGATAGTGGTGAACAAGGTGCCTTTCAGGGAAGCTTCTGGCTTTGCTTTATGATAAGATACAGTCATGATGAAAACCCCTGGTGCAGCGAACAGTGATAGATGTGGGCTGGGAGGACCTTTGCTCAGCCGTGCAGCTCACTGGTTGATGCTGGAGCAATTGTGGCCTCTCAGCCCAACCTCATTCACAGGTTGGTTGTGAGGATAATATGTGGGTGGAAAACTCAAATCTTTTGCTGTTTTGGAGGAAGTGTGGAATACAAATGTAATCATTATTTTTTTTTAATGTTTGTGAGCAGGGCTTAAAAAGCTAGTTCTCTTATAATTGGCGTTAGTATACTCTGTGTCTGGGTTGGATTGTATAATAAACTTGTGCTGTTTTGTTTCATTTTTTTTAGCTGGCGTGAGAATGGTCTACCCAGCATGCTTTGTTTTAGTTCCTCAGACAGACATTCCTGCTCCTAGTACTGCTGGGTCAAGCAACTGCTTGGGTGTCCATCAAGTGCCTGCTTCCACAAGAGATCCAGCTATGTCCTCAGTCACTCTGACTCCACCTACGTCCCCAGAAGAGGTTCAAACAGGTACAGTAAAAATCCTTGCCTTTGTTTTGTTTAAAATCTCGAGTGGGGTAGTACTATCTTGATGTGGTCTCTCTCTTCTCTGCCTCACCTCCAAAGAAGGCCTCTCAGCCACATAAAGTAATTCTTAGTAATACAATTATTTGTTTGTTTTCTGACACTGATGTCCTACCTTTCTTCCATCATGGAATGCAAGGTGGAGCTGATGCAATTCCCAAGATGCTGGCCAGACCCAGTCCTGCTTAGCTTTGGCAAGATGGTGGCCTCGTGCCTTTAGATTATGTCTTGGGACAATGAAATCTAAAATATGCCAACGGAGTTCATGCTGCTGTCTACTTCAGGGCCCGGTGTCTTGGTATTTGTTTGTTTTTGCCTGGTGAAACTAAAAGTTGTCTGTCATAATAAAAGACTCTTGTGTCCTAATCACTACAGCCCATGGCACTTGTGGCACATTTATTTATTTATTAAATTAGTATGAAATTTATATCCTGCCCTTCCTTCCATAGTGAGCCCACATTGCTGTAGGTTTGCCACCCATGGTGTGCATGCTTCAAAGCCTGGACAGAACCAGGCTAACTTTTCCTGCTCTTGTTTGCATAATCTTCCTTTCATAACTGTGTTGTGCCATGCCCCCACAATAAGGAGTAACCTCAGTTATCACCTTGTTGATGGTGTTTGCTTCCAGGCTTGGGGAGTGAATACTGAGTAAGGATTTAATGAGAGGAGCAGACAGACAGCAATGCCAGGACTTCCTCTCTTCTCTTTGAATGCTAGAGCCCTGAGAGGGCAACCGAGCATGCTTGGTGTCTCCCCGCAAACACAAAGGCTAGTCCCTTTTTTTTAGTTGCACAGGGTTATATTCAGCTAAGTCCGACTCAGAGTAGACCCATGGAAATTAATGCACCTAAGTTACTTGTGTCCATTAACTTCAGTGGCTCTACTCTGAGTAGGACTAGAGTGGAATAACATCCTCAGTAGCCAAGTTCTACAACTACTCAACATGCAGAAAGTTACAGAAAACCACCAATGCCACAGTCTTATGTAGTATCACTCGTTCTCACTTTTGACCCATCCTTCGAGATTTAGGTCTGTACAATGTCTGAATGAATGGTAATTCCCCCCCAGTTTTAACCATATTCTGTGTACCTTTGGTGCCTTTTTATCAACTACATGCCCAAGCAATTCTTGAATACAAAGGAATACTGTGAAAAATATGAGGCTCCTAGTAACATTTGTTTTCATGTGGTACCTACGAGTGCTGGAGTTGCTTCTGGTTTGCCGTTCTGTTCTAAATGAGTGATTCATTTTTTGCCTTTGCAATAATAAAGGCTGCGGAGGCTTCTTTTGGGGCAGATAGGATGAATAAAGCCAAAGGCCTGGTTAACTCTTTTGTTGTTTTCCGTCTTTATCTTCAGTTGATGCTCGTTCAGCCCAAAAGTGGGTGAAGCTCTCTTCTATTTCTGATGTATTCAGCTTTGACAGCATTAGTCACCATGGGGGCAAAATCCCTCGAAAGCTGGCCAATCAAGTGGTTGACAGAGTCTGGCAAGAATGCAATATGAATAGAGCACTGACCAAGTATGTAATGGAGATTGTGTGTGTGTGCATGTGGAGGCTTTATAAAAGCCCAACTTAAAGTGGAACGCAATTGCTTTAAAAAAGAAGTCAACAAAGGCTAGAAATGTTGCTTAATTGGTTGCTATGGCTTAGGATGTTTAACATTTGTTGCTCACCAATGTCTGAAGATGTCAGATGCATGTAAAGGAGATGGATAGGAAAGTATAAAACACTATTATTGGTTACGCATGCGTGCTCTCTCCGCCCACTCCCTATTGCACCACCTTGGCTATGCCCCAGAAAAGTGCCACTTCCCATTCCAAAGGAAGCAATATATGTTCCCTAATCTATACTTCCCTTACTCTTCTATCCTGGAAGAAAGTGTGCCAAATTGCTAATCACTAGCAAGAAACTTCTTGGGGCCCTGGGCAACAACATGTGTGCGAACACTCCATCCAGGCACCTAGCCTGTTATCCAGAATCCATCTCTGCCCAGCCTATCTCATCCTTCTCCAAATAGCAATCACACTCAGGATAAATTAATTTATCCCAGCACCTTTATGAATAATATTGCATCAAGCCATGAAGAGTCTCCATTGCTGGATTTATATATATATAAATCAATGGTGTGGCTGCACTTTTGGAATACAGGCATACCCCGCTTAACGTTGCTTCACTTAACGTCGCCTCGCTATAATGGACATGCTCCATACTCCACCATACCACGCTTAACGTATGCGTGCTTCACAATTACGGACACTTAATGGCATGACACCGCTGTCATCTAGTGGCGATTGCAGTGCAGTACATGCATAGATAATTGCTTCACTTTAAGTACATTTTCACTTTACATACACGCTCCGTTCCCATTGCGTATGTTAAAGCGGGGTATGCCTGTACTGTGTACCGTTCTGGTCGCCTCACCTCAGAAAGGATATTGTAGAGCTGGAAACAGTTCAGAAAAGGGCAACCAAAATTATCAAGTGGATGGAGCGATTCCCCTATGAGGAAAGGCTGCAACGTTTGAGGCTTTTTAGTTTAGAACAAAGGCGAGTAAGAGAGGTGGCAAATGACAGAAGCATATAAAATTGTGCATGGCATGGAGAAAGTGGATAGAGAAAGGTTTTTCTCCCTTTCTCATACTACTAGAACTTGGGGCATCCAATGAAGCTGAATGTTGGAAGATTCGGGACAGAGAAAAGAGAGGACTTCTTCATGCAGCATACAGTTAAACTATGGAATTCGTTCCCACAAGTGTCAGTGATGGCCACCAACCTGGACGGCTTTAAAACAGGATTAGACAAATTCATGGAGGAAAAGGCTGTTGATGACACTAGCCATAATGGCTATGCTGTGCTCCCATAGGCAGAGGCAGTATGCTTCAAATACCAGTTGCTGGAAACCAGTTGCTGGAAACCGCAGGAGGGGAGAGTGTTCTTTGCACTCGGGTCTTGCTTGTGGGCTTCCCCTTGGGGTATCTGGTTGGCCACTGTGAGGACAGGATGCTGGACTAGATGGGCCCCCTTTGGCCTGATCCAGCAGGGCTCTTCTTTTTTTCTTAAACTGTTTTCTTTCTTGCTGCTGGTTAGTCTGGTGAAATTTGATTCTTATGTCCTGGCTGTAGATTGGGAAGACTAGGCAGCAAGTGGGAGCAAGAGGAAGCCCAGATGTATTTAGCTGTCCATTAAATCACTCTTGGGAGTTGGCTGTTCTTGGAAGGGGCTTGGAGGGAGAAAGAGAATGGTCGGTAGGAAAGGTCTTTCTCTTGGTATTTGGACCAGCAGCAGGCCTGCACACAGAGTGAGGGGACCAATGGAAGGAGTCATTTGGGTTCATGTCACATTTCTCCAATGAGATTCCTAGTGGTGGGCCAGTTAAGGACGCTACGAGTGCCTTGCTGAATCGGACCAACGTCTTTTCTAGACCCGGGGTGAAGAACATGTGGCTGGAATTGTTTTTCCATAATCCCCGATCATTGGCCATGCTGGTTGGGTTTGATGGGAACTAGAGTCCAGCCACAGCATCCTCACCCCTGACCTAGACCAGCATCTTTGCTTCCAGGATTGGCCGCCCAGACGCCTCGGGCAACTTGCAAATAAGGCATGAAGGTGATGGCTGACCTCTGTATGTAGAAGTCAGAAATAAGCATGCCTCTGAACCTGGAGATTCCACCTAGCTGTCGTGGGCTAGCAGCTGCTGATAGGCCTGCCCTCTGTGTGCTAATCTAATCTTTCGTAAGGTTGTGGGAACATGTCTTACATCAGTGAATTTCCTAAGATGGGCATGCCTAGTGTGAAGGACTTTTCCCCCTAAATCCTGAACCAGCTGCCAGGCAACTTCATTGCTTGACATTGTGTCCGAGTACATAAGGGGGAGAAAAACTTCACACAATCAATAATTTCATAGATAGCTATCAGGTCCTCCTCATAGTCACACCTTTGCTAATTGGCTAGTGTCAACTTTAAACAAAACAATAAGAAATTAACTTGTCAACTTTAGTAGATTAGCCCAGTGTAATATTTAATGTTGTTGTAATGTTGGCCTGGGTACCACAAACTGTAAAGTGTTAGTCTGTATTATGTGTGTAGTTTTGTAGAACTATTGTTAAGTCCACAAAAATTGCTAACCTGCAAGACGTTTTACTGCCTCCCCTGGACATACCTGTTAGTCATCAACAGCTCGAATGCAAAAAGCCCAGCTTGTTTGGAGGCAATTCTTTCTTGCCACAGGTTGGCCAGGGAAGTGTTGTAGACCCATTGTATATATGCTCCACCACAGATTCATGTTGTCTTTTTCATTTTTGTAAGTGAATTTAAAAGAAAAAATGTCTCCCCTAAATGTAATGCAGGAGGAAGTATTCTGCTACATCAAATGGCTTATGTGAAGAGGAGATGATTGACAAAATGTCATTTTGGGAGTTTGTTGAAGCCACGCAGAGGGCAAATTGCACTTGCTCAAGGTACAGTTCACAGAACTCTTGGCTGTAGTATGTGAAAGTATGCAGATACCGTTTAGGATCCACTTTATTGAAAACAGTAAAACAATAAGAAGTGAATATGTTGGTCCATACAGTAAGATATTGGACTGTGTGTATAGGCGCTTTGGAACTTTATTTTACTTCGTGCAATAGTCCTTCACTGGTGGGTTAGGACCCGTTAGCATGTCAGAGCCGGATCTAAGGTGGGTTGCAATAAGAGCACTAACAGCATACAAATGTATGGTTAAAAATTAAGAAATGAGTCCCCAAATGCATGTTTATATTAAAGGTGGATCCCGGGTCTGAAAATGTTGAAAACTACTGATTCAGTGGTTTTGCATTCTGCTTTTTGATAGCAAGTTCTCAAACAGAATGCAATGGATATATTTAAAGCCATACACTTAAAACAAAGCAAAGCCAGCCCAGCTAGAGCAGGCATACTGCTGGTATTTGCCTGCCTGCCTCCCACTTTCTTCTTCTGGAATCTTTCCCACTGAGCAATTCGTGATATGTGAGGCAGGGGACAGTCTAGGTGGAACAGGAGCAGGGCCTTGATGTGTTCTTCCCCTGTCTCCCTCTCTGGTCCCTCTTCTTAATTGGCTGTAAATGCCTCATTAAGCCATATACATTTTCCAGTAGTTGTAGGAGGGACGTTTTCCCCAGCACCAACATAATGCTTAACCACGAGTAAGCATTGCATCTGAATGCCTAAACCACAGATAGAGCTGATGGAATTTGAGATGTGAAACTGCAGTGTGAAGTGGGCTTGCAAGCAGTAACTTTCACTAACTGTGGCTAAGCATGGTGTGTGCACTGAACAGACTACAGTTCAGGCAGTTTTGCCACCTCATCAGCCTCTTTGGTAGCAAGGTGACTTGTTGGCCTCATTGGTGCCTCCTCCTTCATAAGTCCCACGGGCAGGGTCTGACTCGCTGAGACTTTGTATGTTTGGGAGCTTGACTGGGGTTAAGGCAGCACAGCACAATAGCAATCATGCACGTCTACATAATTGGTTGAGTTCATTTCTCTGTAAAGTTAATCAAAACGTGAAGTGTTTACTGGTAGATAAAATACAGTTGATGCTCACTCCATTCTCTCTTCCGCCCCACTTTAGGTACAGAATCCTCAAGCCGAGACTTGCGATTCAGCAGGGGCCAGTGCCTGCCTTGGGCCAGCAGCAGCAGGCAGCTCCAAAGCACAAGGCGAATGAGAAGCAAGAGAAAGGAGATAAGCCCCAAAAGCGTCCCCTGACTCCATTTCACCATCGTGTGTCTGTTACTGATGACATTGCCATGGAGGCAGACTCGGCCAATCAGAGGCTTGTGATCGCCACCTCAGACAGCCAAGTGAGGTTTTCAAATCTAAGAACTAACGATGTAGCAAAGACTCCTCAGATGCATGGCACTGAGGTGGCGAATTCTCCCCAGCCACCCCCCCTCAGCCCTCACCCGTGTGACGTTGCTGACGAAGGGGCAACCAAAGCTCCTTCCACTCCCCAGAGCCAGCATTTCTACCAGATGCCAACTCCGGATCCTTTGGTTCCTTCAAAAGCAACGGAAGACAGGACAGAGGGCTTGACCCAGGCTTTCCCAGCTCAGTTCCCAGAGGTCATGGAGCCCACAGTGTATGTTGGCACAGCGGTGAACTTAGAAGAAGAAGATGTGGGTTCTATGTGGAAGTATTATAAGGTTCCAAAGAAAAAGGATGTGGACTTCTTGCCACCGCAGCTCCCGGGTGAAAAATTTAAGGATGACCCTGTGGGATCTGCAGGGTTAGACAACTTGCCTTCAGCTACAGAGTAAGTATACCTTACATTCAACCTCTAAAACACTACTGGGTATCCAAGGCAGGATCTCTTCTTTCCCTGTTACCATGGGTAGTTAACCATAAAACTTTCTGAGGTCTAACGAGAAGATAACTTTGCTTCCCATTGTATTGTCACAGCTTAGAAAGAGTGGAACATGTGGATTGGCTGTAGGCATTTTAACTGTGGACATTCAGGCTCTAAAGGCAGGATTATTCCCAAATAAATGGAAGCAATATGTGCATTAGAAAATGTAAATCTTGCCTTTTTTTGGTCTGACAACTCTGGTCTGGCGTCTGTGCTTAGTCTTGCTCCTGTAAACCTGTCTAATTTGAAGCTTTACGAATGAGCACTATTACTAGTAGTAGTATTGTTATTAAATTACATTTCTATACCGCCCCATAGCGAAGCTCTCTGGGCAGTTTACAACATAAAAATCAATATACAATATATAATATACAATTCATATTTGGTATAATTAAAAGTAAAAACAATACATCACATTTTAAATAAACATAACTAAACAAACCTCAACAATGTACATAACATAATAACAGAGTAAATAAAACAAACCGAACATAACAATTATAAAAATATCTCCAATGTCCCATTGTGCTTCTCCCCACTTAACCCCATCTTCTACAACCAATAGCACTATAAACATTTCTTCCATTGTCTTCTTTCTCCAAGATCCGTGTTAGTAATTTGTGTCCTAACAGAGAAAGGACCTCTTGTTTTGGCTTATCATTCTAGGTTTGTGTTTCTCATTTAGAGTGCAAGAGGTCCTATGTTCAAATCTCAGAGGAGCTGGGTAGCTGTACTATTTGAACTTGGTGGGAGGAGGCACAGCTTCGTGGTAGAGCACATGGTTTCTAGGTTCAATCCCTGGCACTTCCAGTTAAAAAGATCTCAAGTAACAGGCGATGGGAAAGAAATCTGAGACCTTGGAAAGTTACTGCCAGTCAAAAGATAGTTGCAGGCTAGGTGGATTAAGTTATATGTTCAACCAACTTTTGCAATCTTTCCCTGCTTGGAGTGTTTTATTCTCTTTGTAAAAAGCTACTTGAGTGATATTCCAACTCAGCCATAGACTCAACCTTGTCCAAGAACTCCACTGAAGCTTATGTGTTTCCTTCAAAGAGAACTCGGTAACTGGGAGTGTGGTAAATTCTTGAAAGTGGGCCTGGCATTGAATTGATTATCTCTCTGTGTACCCTACTAGAAAAGCAATTGTTTATAAATGAAATGGCAGTTTTAGATTGCTGCTTGAACTGTAGGCTTAAAACCACAAAAGGTTTCAATTGTGTTGCCCTTGTTTCCTCTGTTCTCTCTGGCTGATGAATCTTCCCTGTCATATGTTATGAATATAAAAAACTCTGTTGCAGCTAGATCTGGGGTTCCCAAACTGCGGTCCATGAACCACCAGTAGTCTGCGAGCTTTATTCAGGTGGCCTGCGGTGTGTCTGTAGAAGTACAATTAAAATCATGCCTAATCTAGCACAGCACATTACAATTGTTACAATGAGCAGAAAAAAATATTAACAAGGACCCTCGGCTCTTTTCGGGGATGGGGAGTTTGGGAACCACTGAGTGAGATTATTTATCATAGTTTCCATTCTAGACTTTTGTTTTGCTTCAGTTAGAAGCAAAATCCCTTTGTGAATTTCTCAGCTTCTAAAGGTTGTAACTCTGCAGTTGGAAGTTGTGGAAAGAAAAAGGAAATCTTGTCCTCAGATTTTTAAAGACAACAGAAGTTACTGTAAATTCATTTCTTTTTGAGATTTCTTTTATCTCTTGCCCCATTAATATTGGAAAGTGTTTCTCTTTGATATTAAAATATCAGCCAGATTTATATCGTGTCTTATCCTGAGTGCATGGGACAACTAACAAAAATATGAAATTATAGAAATGGGTCCTTGATGGATTTGCAATAGATACTGATTGAAACTCGAAAGGGGAATGGGAAAAGAGGGGAATGGGTTGGGGGAAACTCTCTTAAGACTTGTCTTGAAGGGCTGACTCTCAAAGTGACTTATAAAATAGATCATTTCTATGGTGTCCTTGGTATATGCTCCTCTTTGGTGGGTCAGTCGGGCAAACTTGGGACTTTTTCACGTGTTACGTAGAAGCAAACCTTGGGCTTACCCCTAAAAGTACATTAACTGTGGCTTCCTGCTGAATCTTAGTGCAGTAGAGTTTATCTGTATGAGACACACATTTAACAACAGTTTTCAAGTATGTGCTCAAAACATCTTAGTTGTGCACCTAAAAACAACACTGCCCAACATCCTTCTCTATTACTGATGAAGTGGTGTCAGGGAGAGTTCTTTAAGGAGACATATTCTGGATTCTGGATTTTTCCCTAGTATTTCCAATCTGCAAAGTATCAACTTGAGAGGCTTCATAGCAAGCTCTTTTGTGATTCATCCTCTTTCCTAACAAACGTTGAACTTATTTTACTGATGAATTTCAAAAGGCCTGTGTGTTCCTGAAATGTCCTAGCATAAATAACTTGCAACTCTTGAGTATGAAAGTATTTTAAGACAATCATAGGTGATGTTTACAACTGCTGCTGCTAAGACATGGAAATAGAATGAGATGAAAGGCCACAAAGTTTAATGGCCTCTGAAGGAGCTGATGAAAATACGGGCAGAGCCCACCTGTAATTGTTGGATTCAAGTGGCCATTTAAGCCTAGAATTAGGGGTTTGAAAAGCTCTTCACTGATTTCATTGTGAGGCTAAAAACAGCCCTACAATACTGGTCAGACTGTTCCTTTTAACTTCCTATTGTTATATGCCTTCAAGTCGATTACGACTTATGGCGACCCTATGAATCTTTTTCTCTCTATATATATATCCATAGGGTGTTCATGGTAAAAGGTATTCAGAAGTGGTTTACCATTGCCTTCCTCTAAGCTTATGGCAGGCCTGATCTTGCTTAACTTCCAAGATCAGACGAGATTGGGCGTGTTCAGGGTAGTATGGCCATAGGCTAACTTCATATCGGTAGAGGAAAATTGAGTAAACCTGCCACGAAGGGCGGTAAAGGAATGGAGACCATCTATTTGGCTTCACTTTCAGTTTCATAAAGCTAAGTGTGCTGCCTGCAAACCGTCCCGTATCCTTTGTTCATCAGCTGATAGTTGCTTGGTAACACTTTCAAACTTTGAACAATATATTCTGCTGTCATTTTTGCTCTTTCTTAAGAGTAAGGAAATACGCATTTCCTTTTCAATCTCGTTTTTGGTTTGGCTTGGCTTGCAAGCTTATTTTGAAGGCAGGTGTTAAATTAACAAAGCAATACTGTCAGCCAGTTTCTTGGTGCTGTCTTGTTTTCATGAAGTTTTGCTTCTGAATAAGCTAGGTTTTTTTTAAAAAAAAATGCAGACAAGTGGCTTTCAGATGGTGTTCTGAGGAACTCTGGAGTACTTGGAAAGCTTAATAGTTTACTAATAAGAAGATCTGTAAAAGTGGGCAGCTCTCCTGTAACAGAGTTTGTCTGCCATTACTGTTCTTGGGCAGTTGTTGAGTATATTCTGTGGCCTGCACTGGAAACTGCTTAGGACCAGGATACCTAAAGAATCCCCTCCTGCTTCATGAGCCATTCAGGGAAAGGATTGTAGCTCCATAGTAGAGCATCTGCCTTGCACGCAGAAGGTCCCAGGCTCAACCCATGGTGTGCCAGGTAGGGTGGGAAAAGCTCTTGCCAGAAACCCTGAAGAGCCACCACCTGTTGCTGTAGACAATGCTGAGCTGGATGGACCAACAGTTGGATTTGGTACAAGGCAGCTGCCTGTGTTCCTATCTGGGGAGGCCCTGTTGCACGTCTCTGCCACCTGAAGTTCATTTGGTGGGAACACATGCGATAGGTTGCAGAACACCCTGCCTTGGGAGATCCAGTTTGCTCTCTCCTGATGTCAGTTTGCTTAAGACGATGATGTATTTAAACAGCAGGCTTTTGACCTGCTGCGAATTTGAACTAAATGCCTTTTGTCCTGTTCTCCACTGCTAAGTCTCGTTATCTGCATTCTGTTAAGCACTTTTCACTGTTGTAAATTGTTGTGTTCATTGACTGTTTTTGATGTGAGCCATTTTGGCTGCTTCTATTTCAGGCAGAAAAGCAGGATATAAATACTTTGAATAAGCAGAATAAAAGCAGTGCAAGCTGATGTGGTCCCTACAACAGTCCCCTCAGACATCTGTAGCACACTGGGTTTCTGCAGATTTAGGGGTTCCTTAGCAAGCAAGTTGATATGGGAAGGCTGACAGTGTTGAAATCACTGGTGGTGGGGTGCTGCCAAGGATCATGAGAGCATTGCAGCTGCTTCCAGCTGTGCTCCAGATAGAAATGCCAGCTGTTGCAACCAGTTCATTGCCTGCCTGAGGAAGAGTCCAGAAGAATATCTAATACAGGACTTGACCAAAGATACCTCTGTGGGCTGGGCTGGCAGGCTGAAGGTCTTGTTGGCTGAAAATTCCATTATGCAAAATAATTTCCAGGTTAACTGGGGCTTGGGAAGAACGCTTTCCAAATGGTCATGCTTGAAATGGAGAGATTATGTTTGCATCTACTACAATGTTTTAGAGATTTGTAAAGTACTGAGAACTTCTCATTCTCACTTCCTCGGTTTGAGGTCGTTTATCTTTTTTAACTTGTCTGTGACCTAGTTCTCACTGTAGTGGTAAACCTCTGTCAGGGCTGTACCTCTGTATCGCCAAGACTGCAGGAGGAATGCATGACTGAACATTCCTCTGAACAAAAATTATTCCATGCATGCATGCATATATGTATATATCAGGGGGAAGGCCTAGACCTGATTGCTTCCCCTCCAGCTCTTAATTTTCTGTGTACAGAGGGATTTTTTGTACAGAGGAACATTCACTCATGGAGGTCCCAGCCTGGAAACACTGCAATCTAAATAATACAGGTTTACCACCACAGGAAGAAACAGGCTTAACTTACATGAAATCCTCTGGTTCTTTTTAAACTAGGCTCTTGATGAGCAGCTAGTTTTCCTGGAGAGCCACTTTCAGAAGGTAGGGAAGGGTGATTGGCCTCAACCACCATCCCCTATAGTGATGTACAAGGTACACTGGTGCCTCTTCCTCTACATCACTTTTGCCTCTCGCTTGGTAACTGAAGGGCCTGGTTTGCAGCTCTTGGGAGAAGATTTGTCCAGGGCCCTTCAAGTGCTGACTTGCATACAGTAGGGCCCTGCTTTACAGCGCTTCGCTAATGCGGTGGTCTCAATTAGACGCAATTATTTATTTATTTATTTATTGCACTTGTATACCACCCCATAGCCAACCCCTCTGGGCGGTTTACAGCAATCAAAAACATAAAAACAAATATACAATTCAAAACACATACCTTAAAAACAATTTAAAACACAATTAGACTAAAGCCCCACTCATACGCTGCTTGTTCTGCTTTTATGGCGGTTTTCGGGCATCACACGCCATTCTATTCAATGAGTTCCGCTTTTCAGCGGGGGTCCAGAACGTAACCTGCTGTATGAGTGGGGCCCTACTGTATTAGATCACTTTCACCTTGGATTCCAGTTTAATCTGCTAATGGCCTTTCAATCCAGAGAGCAATCAAAACAGTCTTTATGTAAGTCCATAAAGCTACCATGATTTTGTTGGCTAATTTGGTGCCTATATTAGCTATTTCTGGCATAACTGAATAATAAATAATAATAAATTTTATTTCTAGGCCGCCTATTTGGCCGCACAAGTGGCCACTCTAGGCGGCGTACAAGATAAAGTAAAATACAACATACAAACTACATAAAAACCCAAGAACTGCAATATAAAACGAAACCGAACCCACCCATAGCTAAAACCAATGGCACCCAAAAGAAAAAAAAGGGGGGGGGGGGAAAGCAGCAAAACAAAAGACAAAAACCCAGGCCACCTCAGCCAGCCAGCTTATGTATCCCTCCAAAGAGGGACAGGTGATGGAAATTAGTCACAGCTGGCTGGGTACCTGGGACCTGGTCCTGCAGGAGGCACGTCTGCCAGGCAGCAGTCCCACTGGGAAGGGTGGTGGAGGTGGTGTTCCAACAGCAGCAGCAACAGCAGGCTCTCCTTCCCTGGGTGGCGATGTTCTCCTTCTTCCTGCAGGCACTGGGTCTCCCAGGCCACCTCAGCCAGCCGGCTTATGTATCCCTCCAAAGAGGGACAGGTGATGGAAATTAGTCACAGCTGGCTGGGTACCTGGGACCTGGTCCTGCAGGAGGCACGTCTGCCAGGCAGCAGTCCCACTGGGAAGGGTGGTGGAGGTGGTGTTCCAACAGCAGCAGCAACAGCAGGCTCTCCTTCCCTGGGTGGCGATGTTCTCCTTCTTCCTGCAGGCACTGGGTCTCCATCTAACTTAAAGCTTCTTTGTCTGAATTACCTTCTGGTGTTCTTACTGGCTACAAGCCATCACAAAACTATGGGCATAAAAAAAAAAAAGATAGCTGATGTATTTCTAAGTAGATATCACTGGTCATTATCATAGATGTTTAACCCAGGGATGGGTTGATTTTACTTCACCACTGTGTGTTTTACATTTATGAAAGCCCCTTTTGGCTGTTGAATCTCCTAGCATGTAAAAAACACATGAAATAGCGTCTTACCCCTTATATATTGAACATTGCGCTGTGCAGATGAGGGCCTCTTGCAGATACCATCTTATCAGGAGTCCATTGCGCACAAGATAGGAAGTGGACCTTTAGTGTTGTGTCACCTACCCTTTCAAGTTCCCTCTTTGGCACCTGCTGAAGGCTTTTCTCTTTAACAACATCTGTGTTGGAATTGCTTTTTAAGAGGTTTTTAAAGCTGTTTTTAAAATATGCTTTGTTTTTAATATGTTTTAAACTCTTGTGCTTTTAAGACGTTTTAGAGTGCTTGTAGTGTTTTTGTTTGCTATCCTGGGCTTCTAACACACACACCAGAAGAATTAGAATTGTATGGGTAAGTGGTGCCCCCTCTACATGTAATCTCTACACAGTCTAACCTTCCATGTGTTTGAGGGTGAATGTCAGAAGTGGGGAGCCTTTTCTACATTTGACGAGATTGAATAGGGTTAAAGTTGGAATATCTGGGGTCTCCGAACAGTTAAGGCACAGCTAGGCATGATCCTAGTGCATGATCTGAAGGCACCTGATGCAACCACCTCCATCTGAAGCTAAATAAATCTGGGTGTGATCATAACTGCTTTGCTAGATCAGATCAAGTTTCCCTGACTACAACATTCTTGGCAAGAAATCTCAGCTGGTCTACTAGCAATTGGCCAGTAGCCCCCAGCAGGAAAAAAACCCAGAAATTGCAGGGTGGTGGTTGTGTTTTTTGGTTTTGTTTTGTTCTATATTTTGCCCCTGTGTTTCCAAGTTTTTCCTATTTAAAAACAAAAGCAAGAAAGCTTCAGGAAAAACACACACACCCTGTTTTTTTCATATTTGCTGGTTTTTGAATTTCCCCCCAGGGTTTTTTTCTCTAATCTCTAATGCCTCTGAGTACTTGGTGTTGGATAGGAACTGGAGAAGGCTGATGCCTTCATGCCCTGTTTCTGTGCTTTTCAAAAGCCTCTGGTTGGACTTTAGGTCTGATCCGGGTAGGCTGCTGTTAATATTGGATTCTACAAGTAGAAAAATTACTACTTTCAAAGGTCAAAGAACTAGGAAACAAGTTGTGAGCCCAAAGGGGACTGTGAGTTTGTGTTTTCAAAACAGCACCCCTCTTTCCATGCAGCAAACTGCTTTCAAATTTGAATGGCCTTTCGAAAGCAATTTGTATATGACATAAAAGGCAACCTGTGAAGATAAGATGGGGGAAATCCTACTAGGTACATCTAGGCCCTTGTTTTGGATCTTGTGTGTCTATCTTGGATGTTTCTGTAATTTTCCATGTACAACCAGTTGTGGAGGGCAACATCTTTGTACCATGCTTCAGTTCATAGTTACTGAAGTGCTAATTGGCTTGGTAGGGGTGAGCATAAGATGAGATTTGAATAGTGGTGTCCTTTTTAGAGACCTCAAGTGCTGGAAAAGAGGCTATGGACATTAATTAGGCATGGACTTAAAGAACCTTATTTGGATCAAGTTGATGTTAACTCCTATGAAATCCTTCAAAAAAAGAAATCCATTGTTGCCTAGAGTTCCTGTGATACTCTCGTGAGATTATATGAGGGAAAATACTACACACGCGGTGTTGTGGGAGAGCAAGTATGGTGTAGTGCTTAAAAGTGTTAAACTTGGGCAGGGAAGAGTTGAGTTCCCTACTCAACCATGAGGCTCACTGCGCGATCTTGAGTTTGGTTAAGATTTGTTTATTAGCCCACCTCTCACAGGACCGTGAAAAATCCCATGTAGGCCATCTTGAATAGATTTCAATCCCTGGAAGGGTTTAGCACTGCTTTTTTGTCATTGTAACTATGTATTTTTCTTCCATACAGGTTAATGGTGCAATGTAGAAAACCTCTAAAGGTCTCTGATGAATTGGTGCAGCAGTACCAGAGCAAGAACCAGTATCTGGCAGCAATAGTAGCTGACCAGGAGCCAGAAATGGACCCGTATGCATTTGTTGATGGAGATGAAGAATACCCTTTTCCTGATAAAAAGGACAGGCAAAACAGTGAGCGAGAAGTTGGGAAAAAACACAAGGTGAGTGAAAAGACCCAGGTGTTAACCAGCACAGCGAATGAGTAAAAGCAGAAGGGGTGAGGGAGATGTTCAGAAACTGTTCTGTGAGGAACATACATAAGCCAGGATCTAAAGAAGAGCATAACTGATTCTGTGCCCCCAAAGGGACTGTGGCCATGTGTTTTTCCAACAGCAGCCTCAGTCCCATGCCTGTTGTTGCAAGAGAGGTCCAAAATCCCTTGGAGCATGCTTAAAGGCCTTCTCATGGAGCATTTGTGAGTGTGTTCAGTTTGACGGCAACATTTTCTGCTGAACGTTCCTCCTTGGGAATTATTCATGAAGCTTTGCCGTGGGAGGGGCTTTTAGGTCAACGACAGGGTATGTCCTTTGCATGCAGAAAGCCCCCCAGTGCAATCCCTGGCATCTCCAGTTAAAAGGATCTTGTAGCAGGTGATGGGTAAGAACTTTGCCTGAGCCCCAGGACAGCCAGTGCCTGTCAGAGTAGGCAATACTGGCCAAGTCTCAGGTACACCACCTAGAGGCTACTGTAGTTAAGTGGAATATAAATTAAAATAAATAAAATAAAAATACTCTGTTTTTGAAAGGATATTGGGCATCAGATCTCGAAAGGACTTCTGCCTGAAGAGTTATTGCCATTTGATGTGGATCAGCCTTTGCCAGCCTAGTGCCCTCCAGGAGCTTGGACTACAACTCCCATTGGTCCCAACCATCACATCTGGAAGGCACCAAGTTGGCGAAGGCTGAAATATACGGTCCGTGGCTAGATGGATTGATGCCTGTCTCTGTGCGAGGCAGCTTCATATGTTAATAATGCATGTGGACATGTATTGACGCCTGCTGCCTCCTGCTTCTTCTTTTTCACAGGCTGAAGATGGGACACCCAATGTTGGAGAGGATGCAATGTCCCTTTTTAGCCCATCTGTCAAACAAGGTAACATGCCTAGTTTTGGAATGTGGTGTTTGTTTCCTAAAAACTGGATAGAACTACAAGAATGCATTGGCTTAGCGATACTAGAGCATGTAATTGAACTACATCTGTAGTTAAGCTGCTATAATTTAAATTACTCTAATGGTGAACCTTTGATCTCTCTCTTCAGCAACAGATGCGCAGCGTATTCCCCCTCACAATCGCACGGCATCAACTAGCTTGTTTCATGAAAATGACCTGGTTGTCTCTTACACTGACCTCGACAATCTCTTCAACTCTGATGAAGATGAACTAACAGTAAGAGCCTTGCCAATATATATATTGTAGCTTTGTATAATAGTGGAGGTCAAAGAGCATCACCTGACAGTGAAGGCAGTATGTAACTAAAAATAAGAAAAATCATACCAATTTTCATAATTCCAGTTTCTGAGCCATTTCAGATAACTCTCCAAATGAATTGGATGCACTTGACTAACCTTAATCTTTGCCCTATAATTGTTGTCTGTAAAGTGATGTGCACAGTGATCTTTCCTGTTCTTCCCTAATGGATCTGGGTAATCCTTTTTTTTTTTTTCAATTAATTTTTATTCAAATTTTCAAAACCAAAACAATACAAAAAGAAAAAACACAAATCAATAACTAACACAACAAGAAAAGAAAAGTATATATAAAAATATTGACTTCCGATTTGTCATAGTTCAGCTATAAATCTATAATATATAACAAGCCTGTCTCTTAATAGATTATAAAATCACCTTCCTCCAGCGGTTATCTTAATTGGTTTCAAATCTCATTAACATCATATCATTTTATTCTTCCACAAAAAGTCAAAGAGAAGTTTCCAATCCTTGAGATATATGTCCATCAATTTTTGTTTCTAGATAAACATGTCAATTAATCCAACTCATCAAGTCTACTAAGTCCAGTAATTTCAAATCGCTCTTCTTCCATTATCCATATTGGTTCCATCTTCCATCTTTACGCACCCAATAATCTTGCAGTCATAGTCATATAATAAGAGTCTGATAGGAATTTCCTTTATCACAGATCCATCAATTTCGAACGTATCACTGAAGTATTGTTGCAAAGCCGCATCTCTGTTCCTCTTTTTTACATGATACACAAGCACATCTCTTGAAGATTTTTCCATTGACACAAAACAGGGATTAAATCTGTTAACTTTCTCCATTTCAAGTTCCATCAAATCCTTCCAGTCCAGGAATTTTTTTGAACCGATAATATCTTTATCTCCAATCTCTTCAATTCCTTCAGGGACAGCGCTGAGTTCCAAACCGTAATATTTATCTCCAGGATCCATCACAGCCAGGAAATCCAAATCTTTTTCCATGTCCATATTTAATCCAATCTCCATAGTTTGAACCTTGCCTTTAATTTCTCTTTCATCCTTTTTTAGTTTTCCAGATCTATCTTTATTCTCCTTTCTCATAGAATCCTGAATTTCTTTCAGCTCCTGTCTCATTTCGTCAAATTCAGTTCTCAACGCTTGACTATTATTTCTCAGTTCTTGTTTTATTGACTTAATGCCATTCATTATTTTCTGAAACATGTCTAAAGATAAAGTCCCTTCTTGTACATCCATGATCTTCTTAATTGTCATTCTTAAAGCCAGAGGAACAAAACTCCTTCAATTTTCAATGTCCCAAGCAAAGAGCAGTTTATTTCTTTATCCAGTTACAAAGGAGTTAATCTTTCAAACCAACTGACGTCACACTCTAGACAGCCCTTATCTCTTATATGCCCAGAAGTGCAAAAACAACTTTAGTTCATAGCGTCCAAATAACTAGTAGCAGAAGGAATGAGCAGATTCGTCAAAAAAAAGTAGATCAGAAAAAATAGTCCCAGACATATATTACACAAAAGCCTTATAAATCAAAAAGATTTTTCCTTTCTCTTCCAATCAGAAACCCCTCATCCGTTGTAATCTTTATAATGCTATTTTCCATGTCAGCTTTTTGCAATAAAAAAAAGGTAGGCTATTTTTATTTTCTTGCCCCTTAGTTCCGTGAGTAAAAGAGAAGGAAAGTTTTGGCTCACCCAGGTTTTCTTAATTGCTGTTCCTTTGACAAATCTCTTTAGCTGTATAGATAAGAAAGTAATAAAGCGTAGACAGGAGAATGCTTGCCTGTTAGTCCGTCTTTCTTTAAAGAAAAAAAAAACGGGTCACTTATTCAGCTGAGCTTAGCTAGAAATCCTCGCTCCGTCCGAGCTGCTGGAAGACCTTCTTTCACAGACAATTCTGACGAATTCCAGTCTCCAACAATCACAACAAAGCTGTGTGGGAAATCTCACGTTTCTTCCTTATCCGGAAGAAATTATCCCCAGTCAAAAAAGACCCTTCTGACTGGATTTAAAACTGAAAAAGTTTCATCCAAGACGGGAGCCCGTCTCAGAGCTGCACAGGCGGAGGGATCCTCCTGGGAAGTCCAGATCTGGGTAATCCTGATGATCTGGATGTTGGGGTTGAAGTACAGAAAATGTTTCTCCCTGGCCAGCATATTGCATGGGGCAGTTTCCAGTTTCCAGCCTCGATGGCTATGAATCTTTATGAGGAAGCAGGGGAACAATTTTATAATATTTTTTTTTTAAATTAGAAATTGATCTGTCTGTGCCTGGACTTTTCTCCTCTTACTCAATCCAGACAATGTTGAGGTGTGAATACCATAGAAAGGTATCTGTTCAAATACTAAAGCTTTGAAGGAGGCAGTTTGCATAATGAGTCTCAGCTGAGAGTTGCTGAGTGATGTACATGCATTGTGCAAATGGGCTCTTGCTTCACACTTCATCTTTATCAGCTTCCTCAGTGAGACCAGTGCTGCTGAGGGAAACGGTTTGCTTAGGTGATCCATTGCTTAGATGATGTGTGGCTCGGAGTCGCACAAAACAACCTCCCCCGCCTCTTAATAAGAATGATGTTTGTGTTCTTGGTGGCTGGCTTTCTGTGTGCAACATTTCACAGATTCAGTGGCCATGTTGAAATGTTAACTCAGATTTCACCATTAGCCTCTTCCCTTTGCAAATAATTAATGCTTATCCTGTGGCATGATTTGAATCAGACTCTGTTTAATTTACTCACCTCTTCATTGTGTGGTGCTGTAATTTGGATGTTTTAAGTTGCTTTGTGTATACGTTTTCCATAAAGGTGACCTCAAATGTGTCGTAAAACGGCTGGCATCCTGAGAGATACTTTAGGTATACCCAGGAACTTGGGTATGCTCAGTAGGGTTTCTGCCTACTTTGAATAGCAGGACACACATGCAGTATCAAAAGCAACCCATGACATGCCACTTTTTTTTTTAGATTTTGGGTTGATGTATTAATGAAGCTGTTTAAGACCTTTTCTTATGCTGCTATAGTATACCTGTGGAATCAGTTTCTGTTGTTCCCTCCCCAGCCTGGATCTAAAAGAATGCTGAATGGAGCAGATGACAAATCCAACTGCAAGGAGTCAAAAGCAGGAAACCTGGATCCGTTGTCATGCATAAGTAAGCTGCTTTCTCTCTTTCTCTGTCCCCCCTCCATTTTTCATGGTATTAATTATGCAACTTTAACCAACTGTCTTTAGTGTATGAGGGATTTCCCCCTTAGAAATATATGTAAGGCCAACAAAAATGGGAGCAGGGCATTTTCTGTTAGGATATGTAAGGTTGCCTGCGAAAAGCTCACTGTGCACCATAAGGGATTGTATACACCAATGCACACAATGTAGTTTCATAGACATAAAAGTCTTTAATAGAAGTGGGAAAGTGTTTGACAGGTCAGTTCCAGGACAGGAAACTGTCCCATATATCAGTTACTCTCTATGGCTGCTTATTGCCCCAATACTGGCTATCATTTCCATATGCATGGGGTGCTGGTGGCTATTGGGAGATGCAAAAGGTGTATGATGAGGAGCAAATGGATGTGAAGGAAAAGCAGGCAAAGTTTAATGGGGGCAGGGAGGCAGTTCCAGCAGGCCTGCTATGGCCCATGAGTGCCTTCCTGTTGCCGAACGGAGCTGCAGACTAAAAGTGTTTTCTATTGCAGGAATTTGGCACCCACGGCTCTCAGTCTAAATTTGGCTAGCCAGGCTGCTTTCCCAAAACCACACCCACCTGTTCTCATATGGGATGTGCAGATAGAGATGTGGCTGGATTGGCTGCTTGCGCCGCCAGTCCCTGCAGAAAGCAGAATTGAACCCCTTGCACGTCAGTGGATGCACAGCGAGTTTAATCCTGCTTGGTTTGGGTGCATGACAGAGTTCTGTTCTGTGGTTCTCCCCACTCCCCATTTTATCCTTAAACAACCCTGTGAGGTAGGTTAAGGTGAGAGACAGGGACTGGCATAAGGTCACTCACTGAAGCTTCATGGCCAAGTGGGGACTTGAACCTTGGTCTCCCAGGACATAGCCCAACACTCGAACCATTACACCTCACTGGCTGTCTCCATGGGGAACTCTCTCTCTCACGCACCTGAACCCTGCAGAAAGATCACTATCCATGCCCATTTCTCACAAGTCAACTTTGACAGTGGGTTTGGACTGCCCACCAATCAGTTACCTGAAGTCATTATGTCAGATGATTGACAGATAGATAGGTGGTCTCATCTGTTCAAGATGGCTTAGGGGAGAGAGAAATATCTGGCCCACTGGGTCAAAAAGGTTCCCGACCCATTCTCTACCAACTTAACCCCAGCCAGTTCAAATAGTCAGGTCTGAGTGTACCACTTC
Source organism: Rhineura floridana (assembly GCF_030035675.1). Lineage (NCBI taxonomy): Eukaryota > Metazoa > Chordata > Lepidosauria > Squamata > Rhineuridae > Rhineura > Rhineura floridana. The sequence continues at coordinate 15,850,881 of NC_084500.1, read as the reverse complement.
ACAAGCTAACCATTTTTATCGTGTGGTTGCTCCTCCTCCTCAGCTTGCATGCACCAGTAATGTGGGAATGCCTTTGCTTTCCATGACACAAAATCACAAAATAACATTCAGAAACCGGTGGGGAAGTGGTTGGGATGTTTTGGGGTGTTCTGCAGCAGACTTTAGTCAGGTTACAAAGAGGAGGCTCCAGCACCATTTTGCTGAGTTGGAATCCTCTAGCAAATTGGCTGTTGTAGAATTCAAAGTTGGTTAAGGCTGAGAGCTTAGCCTACTCCAGAAAAAAGGTGTCCCTTGTCAGATATCGGTTGATACTGTCCATCTTGCTGTGCTAATTTATCCCCAGAGACTGCTTGTTGATCATAGGTTACATCCACTTTGGGTATGGCACACCGACCTCCATCTTGTGCATCTTTGGGCTAATGTCTCTGCCAAGCAAACTTCTTTTCTTCCCTCTCTCCCCCCCCCCAACCCCACACCCTGTGTGTAAAGTACCTGCTTTGGAGACCACTTCAGGCAATATATTTTAAGGTGCCAAGCCTACATAACACTGATAGGCTGAGATATATGGGTACTTCCCACACTAGGGCTGGTAGTCCCAGTTTGGTGGGGTGTGGAAAGAGAATGCTAGTGTGGGAAATACTAATGGAGTGCACACTTTATGCTAATGGCTCAGCTTGGAAGTGTCCTGCAAGTAAACATTTGAAGACATGACAGCTCAAAAAATCTGGAGAACCTCCAAAGAAGTGACATTTCACAGCTGTGGGCATCCACCCTAAAAGTGGCTTGTTATCATTATCAGCTGTATAAATGGTGCCGTTGATGGCTGGGCTGTACTTTGGTAAACTCATGACAGATGAGAGAAGGTATGGTGTGCCAGCAGCCCAAGATCTCTTTTTTTAATTTTTAAAAAAACCTCTTTTAAATCTAAACCAGGCACGGCAGATCTTCATAAAATGTACCCCACACCACCATCTTTGGAGCAACACATTATGGGGTTTTCTCCCATGAATATGAACAGTAAGGAATATGGCAGCATGGACACCACGCCTGGAGGGACTGTCTTGGAAGGAAATGGCGCTACTGCTGGTGTTCAGTTCAGAATTGAAGTAGACGAGGGATTCTGTAGCCCCAAACCCTCAGAAATAAAGGTATGTGGAGTTATCTTGATGCCATTGTTTCTGAATTTTATTTATTTATTTCTTACCATCCCCTGGATATGGTTGTGTCTGTTTCAGAGCTTATCGGTTATTAAAGGACAGTGATAAAGTTATGGGAGGGCGGTTTAATCGTTCATTGTGATAGGCAGCTGTCATGATTTCTGAATGCTGTACTCTTTTGTAAGGTGCAATGTGATTCATTCCAATTCTATTTATTTTTGGTGGTGCGATGGGAGTTTTTATTGGTGAGATTAATCATAGTTTTGTATGTGCTAACAAAAGAGATGCACTGATGCAGACTTTATTGGAGGGTTTTCCTGCTAGCTGCCAGCGGTACACTGGTGGTCAGCACTGAAAGTCTGTTGACAATACCTTCACATCTGTATTCTTCAGAATTTTACCTTTTGAACTTGGTGAGAGTCAATGTCCCCTAGCTTCTCGGTCAGTGGGGTCGTGGAGCATACAGGAATGGGTTAACTCTGCCTGCAGGCAGAGTCAAACTGATACAAAGTGTTAGATGGTGGCTAGCTGGAAGGAGGAGGGAACTACCCTCTAACTGCCAGTGTTGACTCTGCCTCCAGGGAGTTAACAGAGTCTACTGTACGCTCCCGTAGATACGGGGGTGGAAAAGTGTTTTTTAGGTTTTAATTCTACTCATCTTTTGGTTTCTCTGTCTGACCCCGCCCATCAGTGATTAGTTCAGATGGGGGAGGGGGAGGAGAAGAAATTTACCTTTCAGGGGAGATAGCCAGGAGTCGTCCCAGGCCTCTCCCCTGTTACATGAATTTCGCTTTTTCGCTGCTTTGACAGAAGGTAGCCACAGACGCGGCAGACAACTTCTTCGGAGGCGGGAAGTAGCCGGGAGGCGTCCCAGGCCCCTCCATTGCCTCAGGAAGGCAGAGCATCTCGTTCCAGCCCTCTGATCTTCCTTTGAAGCGAGGCGGGAGGTAGCCAAATTCAAAGGGTTGGTTTTGACCTAAAAAGCCTTATGTGGCTCAGGACCCCAGTACCTTCAAGGACCGCCTCTCTCCACATGAACTACCCCAGACCCTACGTTCGTCATATGAGGCCCATCTCTGTGTGCCCTCTGCGAGGGTGGCGACACGAGAAGAGGCCTTCTTAGCAGTGGCTCCCCATTTGTGGAATGTTCTCCCCTGGGAGGCATGCCTGGTGCCATCACTCTGTTTTTAGGTGCCAGGTAAAAACTTTTTTTTTCATCCAGGCCTTTGCAGCTTAATTCTCTCCATATTTTTGTTGGGTAGGAATGAGTTGGCTTTTGCTTTTTTAAAATGCATATTGTGAGTATTTAAGATTGTTTTTATTCTTGTTTTTATATCTGTCTTTAACGTTTGCAAGTTGCTTTGAGTTCATTTTTGGGAAAAAGTAACTAATTAATAATAAAAATAATGGTGGATTTTTGGTCTGGTTCCTGTGCTTACCTGACCTGTTGTTGTTGTCATTGTATTGTGGAGTGAGCGCATGGGCCCCTCCCCTTCCCCAAAGCACATTGCAGGCACTGGTCTGAGTCTAACAAGGGATGATGGCGGGGAGTTGTGCGTCTGTACATAAAGCCACATCGAGTGCCTGTGTCACATGTTACGTTGTGTGTGTGCCTCCCTCATGGCCATAATAAGGCCGTTACCCAGTCTGAGAGCTTGTGTTCATATTTTTTTAAAAAAACTCTGACTTTTGAAATAAATAAATTGGTGATGTTGAAATTCAAATTTCATCTGAACCAGTGGCTCTGATAAGTTTCTCTGACTTGGTTCCCAGTCCTCTAAATGTGCAGAGTTACATTCTTCTGGTCTAACTGTACTCAAAATTTCCAACCAGAATAACTCTGCTCTGAACCTCAGCTGATAAGAATCTCAAAAATCTGTAATGGATCTTTCAGATCTTGGTTCGTCAAATAACAGTCCACAGTCTGGATGTAATGCCACCAATTGTGTTTTATTGCTCTTACTCGTGGGGAGGAACAAAGGGGAAGCAATCTGCATGTTCATAGGTAAACCATTAACCATGGCTTACTGTGATGTGCAAACGCACCCAGTATAGACCAAATATCCTGGAGGCTCTCAGCCAATCAAGGAGACTCTAGCTTTTCTTTTTATGGCTGTACATGTAGCTCTTTGTTTATGTTCTTCTTTTCTGCTTCTAGGATTATTCCTCGGTGTATAAGCCTGAGAACAGCCAAGCTTTTGTGGGATGTTCCATGTTTGCACCACTGAAGACTCTGCCAAGCCAGTGTCTCCCGCCCATCAAACTGCCAGAGGAGGGTGTTTACCGGCAGAGTTGGACGGTTGGCAAGCTGGAGTTGCTTCCTCCAGGACCTACAATGCCATTCATCAAAGAAGGGTATGTACTGGTGTGCGAGAGACTTTATTTTTGTCCGTTACCATGAAGCTTAACCCGCAGCCCTCCCCAGTCTGGCGCCCTCCAGATGTTTGTTTCATTTATTTATAAAAGTATTTCTATACCACCCTTTTGCAAAACATCACAGTGGCGTACAGCAACATAAAAACAGCCTTGAAAGCACTACAAAACAATCATTAAAACGATGGGCTACTCAAGGAAATTTTAGTCAGCTGCATAGGCCAGTTGGCATTAGAGCTAAATTTTCAAAAGGCTCCTGCAAGTCAAAAGCGAGGATACCTGCCAAATCTCTGCTGGAACAGTGTTCCACAGCATGGGTCCAGCGACTCTAAATGCCTGACTTCTGGTTGAGGCCAGCTGGGCCTCTGTAACACGGGAGACAATTAGCAACACATCTGTGGGGGATCGCAGTGATCAAACTGCAATATAAGGGCTCAGGCAATCCTTAAGGTATCCTGGACCCAAGTTGTTCAGGACCCAAGGTATCCGGGACCCACATAATATTTTCTACTACAACTCCCATCATCCCTGACCATCGGCTGTGCTGGCTAGGGCTAATGAGAGTCAAGCAACACTTGGAAGAGTGGAGGGTTTGGGGAAAGCTTTGGCACAAGAGCATAGCTACACATTGCAAATGCCCTTACCGCTTCAGTGGGGCACGTGGGGGGGAAAGTGCCTCCTGGGTTTGTTCAAACTCTGTCTAGTTATTATCACATTCCCTTGAATTAAATGGTCTTAAAGCAATGACAAGACCCTTCTGAAGCATAGTCTTGATGTTAAGCTGTCGCTTAAATTTGTTAGGTTCTTCTGTTTTAAAAATAGCTATTGAACAGGTGTAAATTTTATTAATTGACTTTCATATAATGGTTTCTTTGGGGTTCTTACTAGTATAAATTGAATTTTAATAAGCTATGATGAGTATTAGAAAGTAAACACAGACCAGGGATTCGAGTGTACTATTGACAACGTCATAGTGCTGGGTGTGCAGGCGAGTGTGCAGTGCTGATTTTCCTTTATTTTGGGTACTGAGAAGAAATAATTCCTCACAAGTACCCTGTTTGAAATGGAATCTTTTAAGTTACCAGGACTAAGTTGAATGTTTGGGAGAGGACACTTTTAGCACACAAAGGAGGCTTTCCAAGGCTCCAAAATGGTCTCTAATAGACACCACAAAAGGTTTCCTTCCCCATCCTCCCAGCCTTTCCAGCACTGGCCTCAATACTGCTTCCTGCCCCATCTGATGGCTGCTTTAGTGCTATTTTTTATTGTTATTGATGTGATCATGAGCTATTTCTGTATGTAGGTATATATAATATATATGAAAGTGGCAATCGGATTTGGTTAGATTGACGACATCCCTGACTGAGGGCAAATGAAACTAATTATGTAATTAAGCTAAAATAAATCTTTTGCCTGAATATGAAGTATGGGAAGGGAGAGTGCTGTCTGGATGCAGTGGAGCACATGTCTCCACCTGTGTGAATATCCTGCAACGTAGCCAAAATACAGGATTTTCACGCAGTTGGGGAGTGTGGGGAGAATGTTTGCACAATCCCTTTTTGACTCACCCTTAGAAATTGCATTGTAATGACTGGATTTTGTATGGCTGGTCTGCAGTCATGTGGTGGCATTGGCGGTTTGGCTTTTTCCTCTTTAATCCTCTTTACTCTTTCCTGCTCTAACAGCAGAAAGATTATTACCTTAGCTGGATCAGAGCACAGGGCCATCTAGCCCAGGGCTCCGTCTCTCAGACTAGCAAGCAGGGCCTAAAACTGCTAACAGTTCCTCTTGTTCGTTTTTCCCCACAGCATCTGGTATGTGGATGTTATTGCATGTTCTGTACATGGATTCTGTATTGTAGAAAGACTTTTATTGATATATGAGACCACATGTGTGTATCTTGTAAATCAGTGAGGAATTCTGGGCTCTGAAACATAATTTGATTCTATAATATATATACACCACTGAAATATTTTACATTATATTAACTATTGTTTTTTTGTGCCATTGAGTCTTGGCTGTTTTGTCCAATCACTTGCATTCCAGCTTCTTGTCTGGTTATACTCTTTGCGCTCAGATCCCATTTGTTTTGTTTGTTTGTGTGTACAAAGAGAATGTACTAGTTGAAAGTCTGGAATATAAACACCTCCCCCCCTTTTTTTCCTAGTGATGGGAGCACTATTGATCAAGAGTATGGTCCTGCTTACACTCCACAAACGCATACTCCCTTTGGGATGCCACCCAGCAGTGCCCCACCCAGTAACAGTGGGCCTGGCATTCTCCCTTCTCCTTCCACCCCCCGTTTTCCAACTCCAAGGACTCCAAGGACTCCCCGTGGGGCTGGTGGGCCAGCCAGCGCTCAAGGTTCTGTTAAATATGAGAATTCGGACTTATATTCACCAGCCTCGACACCGTCAACATGCAGACCGCTAAATTCTGTTGAACCTGCCACTGTTCCTTCTATCCCTGAGGCCCACAGTCTCTACGTAAACCTCATTCTCTCTGAATCAGTGATGAATCTCTTCAAAGACTGTAACTTTGATAGCTGTTGCATCTGTGTCTGCAACACGAACATCAAAGGTGCTGACGTTGGAGTTTACATTCCAGATCCAACACAGGAAGCCCAGTACAGGTGTACTTGTGGCTTCAGCGCGGTGATGAACAGGAAGTTCGGCAACAACTCTGGATTGTTCCTTGAGGATGAGTTGGACATCCTAGGTCGCAATTCGGAATGCGGCAAGGAAGTGGAGAAACGCTTTGAGGCCCTCCGTGCCAGTTCTGCAGAGCACAGCGGGGGCTCGAAGGAGACTGACAGGCTGCCTGACGAGCTGATACTCTTGCTGCAAGACCAGTGCACCAACCTGTTCTCGCCATTTGGAGCAGCCGATTACGACCCCTCACCCAAAGCTGGAGCCATCGGCAACCTGGTACGTGCCGAGGAAAGGGATTGTTGCAATGACTGCTACCTTGCATTGGAACATGGGCGCCAGTTTATGGACAACATGTCAGGAGGGAAAGTTGATGAAGCACTTGTGAGGACTACTTGCTTGCATCACTGGTCAAAGCAAAATGGTAAGTGTTTGGGATTCCTTAAATACTTCTTTTTTTCCAGGAAGAAAGTTTTAAATTTCTCACTCTGTATAAAGTGTGGACTTAAAAGTGATCACTTACGCTGCAGTCTAATACATGTCTACTCAGGAGTAAGCTCCATTGGGTTCAATGGGACTTACTTCCAGGTAAATGTGTATTGGATTGCAGCCTTAGTTGATTTATGAGAAACTGCAGAGAATGGGTAACTTCTAGGGTATCCCAATTAGATCTAAATATCTGGAGTGGCCAATTTCTTATTATTCTCTAGAATGGGTGGAAAACCTACAGCTCTCCAGATGTTATTGGGCTATAGTTCCCATCATCCCTAATCACATTGGCTCTTCTGACTGGGGCTGATGGGAAGTATAGTCCAGCAACATCTGGTGGGTCACAGATTCCCCATGCCAGTCGTAGAAGATTCAAAGTTTTGGCTGCTTGAGAAATGTCTAGCTCTTTGATTCAGGCTGTGAACTTACACATGCTTAGCAGTATGTTGTGTTACAGTTGAGATCAATTAGGGCCACCTCATTATGAGTGTGAAGGGATTCTGGATGCTCTGACTTCTGAGAAAACTGAGCAATCATTTCTAAATGAGAGCAGCGAGAGATGTGCCTTTGGGCTACCGGAGGAACTTTTCTGGGATGGTAAGAAAGGTGTAGATGGTTCAACTCAGCCTTGTTTGGGCCTTTTTTTGCTTTTGTGCGAAATGTTCGTACAGAGATCTTAAATGGGCTCTGGTGGCACGTTCTGAAAGTTGGTTGATCCTGAATTAGAATCTTTCAAATTATAGTGATGTGAAGCATCTTGCCTTATAAATGGAAAAGTGTAAAGTAAAAATATTGAATTCATTGAGACTTATTTTCAAGATGGCCTAACTATTGCTGCGCCATAAACTTCAATATACCTGCCTCATTCCCAAGTGTGACATGCATAGGGTATGATTATTTTGGGGCTAAATATCTGGGAAATTTTGATTTCTTACTGTGCAGGCACTGTGCATGATATCAAGTAACAAATACTGTGAAATAAGCAAGTACTAGAGCCCAAATATTTTTAAACTTAAACACCCCTTATATTTTATTTGGTTTTGGAAGACTAATTTTGAATACATTTGAACAAGGCAAATGTTGCTTTCAAGTTGAGTTGTCAGTCGGCTGAAATTTTTAATCTGTTAATTTTGCCTTGAATGGGTTGATTTCAAAAATTCGTTTTACCAACATGTTGTCAGAGGTGAAGAAGTGTATGCAGTAGTTTTGCCCTTAACTTGCAGCCCCTCACTGTTTGTCAGACAAAGCTGCTTAAAGTTTGCAGCCCTGTTTTTCAATGTTAAGGTAACCAGAGCAGTGTATAGTAAAATATGTAGAGACATTCATACCAGTGCTGCAGTGTGTTCTCTGAGCACAAATACTTCATGTAGGCCTGGAGGTTAGAAATGTGATGTTGACATGTACTAGGACACTACTTTGCAACTCCTTTGAATTATCTTTGATTATTTCAGTTGGAGATGTGAGCATGCAATGTTCTCAGGACGTCCTTCACATGCTGCTCTCGCTCCAGCCTGTCCTCCAGGATGCAATTCAGAAAAAACGAACCGTTCGCTCTTGGGGCGTGCAGGGTCCTCTCACGTGGCAACAGTTTCACAAAATGGCTGGCCGAGGCACTTATGGTAAATGACATCCGTGGATCAGTTACTTTTCTCATGTAAAACCAGAATGTCTCACTCAATTATTTCAAGGTGTATTTTATTTATTTTTGATGGGGCTTTCACTTCACCGTTTGCTTAGTGGAAAAGGGAATTTAGTGCTTGGAATTTTTTCAAGTAGCAGCATTATGCTTACATTTCAGTTTGAGCCCTGTAGCTTTGGGATGTTATGGTGCATTTTGGTGGGGGTAAAACTTTGGTCATGACCTATTCAGTTTGGAACTCAGGATGGGTCGCTAGGGTGGGAGGGTGTGGAGGAAAGTTTATGAAGATGCAATACCTCAAGGAATCAAGGCTGGAGGACTTTATATTGTACTGGGAGGATGGGGTACAATTTAAATCACTCATACCACTTCAGTCCAGATATTTGGGCCAAGCCATGGTTTGGCTGTCAGCAGTATGCTGTGAACTTGTGTGGTCCCTCCTCCCTGACGAGTCAGTTGACTCCAAATGAGAATCAGAAACCATGGTTTGAAGTGGCTTTCCAATTCTGTTTTGGATGAAAAGTATGGCTAGCGATAAACCTAGCTTGCCCAGGTAAGACATCATGGTAAACAATGGTTAAGGCAAACTACAGAGTGGAGGAGGGAATTGGTATATACAAGGGGAGGATGGACGGTGTGAACCAGAGCACATTCCTGATGGCCAAACCGTGGTATGGCAATGACGTCTGAACTGAGCTCCTGATTCTTTCTGTGAATCCTCCTTGGAGCTAGATTGAACTACCCAGGAGCCATGCAGCCTTTTGCACTTTGGGACTCTGAGAAGAAGAGCTACTGGGTTTGCTTTCATCCCAGCCTCCAATTTTGAACTGTAGACATTTGGGGAATATTCAGCAGAGCACTACTTAACACGTCCAGCCTTTGTTGTAGATTCAGCTTTATGAGATTTTGCACATTTCTTACTGAATTTGACTTTCCGTAGACCTTCAGGTTTTGTTTCCCAGGAACAGAGTAGTAAAAAGCTAGACAGGATGAGACAGAATGGGATGGCTCTCTTTTGATGGCAGTACCAGGAGTGGCTTGAGGTTTAAGTTGCATCTGGCATGCCGCTTTTATCACTTGGCAATAGCTTCCCTTGGATCTGGGAAAGAAAGCTCTGCTGCATTTCAGCTCCATTCTAATATTGGGGGGGGAACACCCCTTTTCTTGTCCAGGAACTGACGAGTCTCCGGAACCACTGCCCATTCCGACTTTTTTGTTGGGATATGATTACGACTTCCTGGTGCTGTCCCCGTTTGCGTTACCGTACTGGGAGAGGCTGATGTTGGAACCCTACGGATCTCAGAGAGACATTGCTTATGTTGTGGTGTGCCCAGAGAATGAAGCTTTGCTGAATGGAGCAAAAACCTTCTTTCGGGATCTCACAGCAATATACGAGGTAAGGAGTGTGAGGAGATGGCAGCCCTGGGTGGAGTGCTCCAGAAAGCACTCCTTAATGGTGTCATTCATCAACTTTGCATTCCAGCTGACACTTAAAACCTCCTGCAGGTCTTATCTCAACAAAGCAACTAAAATGGATGGTAGAAAGAGATAAAAGGCTGATCTCTTTTTGTATTTAAGTAGCAGTTTCCTTATCATGCAGTTGCCATCAAGTGGTTAAATTATGTACTGCTCTCTTGCATTTAAGGCTACAAACATTGTAACTCTAGGAAATTGAACCTTTCCTTCGCTCCTGAAAGATGCAGTCTTGCCCATGAACCCTAAGTATCGCCAGTCTTCCCCTTTAGAGATTAGGAGAACCCTAAAGCAAAGAGGATGGTTATTTATTTGTTGTTGTTGTTATGTGCCTTCAAGTCGATTACGATTTAAGGCGACACTATGAATCAGCGACCTCCAAGGTTATTTATTTAAATCCGTTTAATCTCTAGTCAGCAACTAGCTTTATGGTAAAGCTGCTCTGAAGAGAGGGTGGCGAGCCAGAATTCCTCACTGTGAGCTCCCTGCCCAGCCCTGTTTATAGCTCTCCTCCCTGCACACACCCTTCTTAACACTTGATTTGGTAACTATGGGCTACCTGTTATTTTTTAGGGGGCTGGGTTTAGACTGTGACCTCCATATTTTTCAAGCTTCTAGATGTGGAACAGTCTTTTCAGCTCCACGATCCAGACTTTTTTCTTTAAAAAAACTTGCTTAATGTAACAGGGTAGCCACGCTGTGTTTATTTATTATTTATTTATTATTTGATTTATATCCCGCCCTTCCTCCTAGCAGGAGCCCAGGGCGGCAATCAGAAGTGCTAAAAACACTTTAAAACATCATAAAAAGACGTCAAAATACATTAAAACAAAATAACACTAAAAACATTTTTTAAAAAGCGTTAAAAACATATTAAAGAAAACATATTAAAAGCAATTCTAACACAGATGCAGACCGGGACAGGTCTCTACTTAAAAGGCCTATTGAAAGAGGAAAGTCTTCAAGAGGCGCCGAAAAGATAGCAGAGATGGCGCCTGTCTAATATTTAAGGGGAGGGAATTCCACAGGACTGAACCTTCTTAGAGTTAAGAGGATGTGTGGGAGGAGGAAGAATGGCCTGATCCTTCTCATCCCAGAACTTTCTGGAGGTGTTGTGCAAAGAGCAGGCCATTAATTTGCCGGATATAAAGGAAAACAAGTAAGATCCCATCAAAAGAGTAAAAAGGTCCAGTCAGAGTAACTATGAGTGTTTCAGCTTCACTGGCCATTCAGTAGCAGATATGAACCATTTGCGGAAAGGATGGCACCCTTCACAAGGAGGCTCCAGGGTCAAGCTACTGAGCTGGAACACATCTGCAAGTTTGACACTATCAGATTTGGGCTTAATAGAGAGTAGGAGTGGCTCATTCGCTTCAGAGAGGGACTCCCCTTTAGAGGTGTGTGTGTACTTCATCTTGGTTTGCCAGTTCATCACCTGCTGGGAGTTGGTCACACCTGTGCTGATTAGATCTTTCATTCTTTTGATTTGATCTTGCTTTATATTGCTATGCAGTGAACAAAAGGATCATGCCTGCCTATCAGATTACTAGGTCTTTTGATCCATTTTTTTTAACAGCTCCCCCATCCTTCTGTCTGTCTACATCTAGAACTGCCAATTGAGGGTAACTCTAAATGCATCCAACAAAGTGTGCTGTGCCTACAAATCTGCTAGTCTTTAAGACTAGCCATGATGGCAGCCAAAATGTTTGAGAATGTTAATCTTTATCTAGATTGCTTAAAACAAAGTCTTTTGGCATCTCAAAAACCAATGAACTTACTATGACAAGGGGTTTTTTTGTGCACTAAGTCCACAAAAGCGTGCACCACAATTCTTTATTTTTTAAGGTATCAAAAGACTCTGATTTTGGTGCAACATCCTAACATGTCTACCTCTCTGAAAGAAGTATGTGCATCTTTTTTACGACGTTATGCCTTGTAGTTTAATATACACCCTGGGTTGCTAATCTACAGCAGGGAGCTATGGTGCTTACTCCTCAGGTTCAAGTTCATTTGTCTGGGCCAGGAGCCATAACAAAACTCAAGATGATACAGATATTAAATACAATAACCACAATGTGTTAGAAGATTCACATTGACAGATTGGTGATTCACATAAGAAACCAGGAAACAATTTTCTGTGTTACCATAACAGGTGTCAGCTTTGCAGTCTCTTGTGTGGTTAGCTAGAAAGTTCTAAGGGAGCTTCAACAGCAGTCAGAGCAAAGAAACCGCCACATTTAGTTGAACCTCTTTGTTGCTATTTTTCAACAAACAATTCTAGCTTTTGGCACTCTCAGAACAGGAGCCATGGATGTGGTAAAGGTGCATAGATCAGGAGGTCTGCACTGCCACCTCTTTCGCTGGAGGATAAACTACTCTGAGGCGCTCTGGGCTTCATGGTGCATTAAAGTGGCACTGTATATTACGTTAGATTTGACTTGTGGTCCAGTTGCCAAAATGTTTGGCCATTGCTGCTTTACACTCACCGTGACTGGTTCTTGTGTCTTTTTCCTTTGCAGTCCTGCAGGCTTGGCCAGCATCGACCTATCTGTAAACTGTTGCCTGATGGGATCATGAGAGTTGGACCTGCTGCTTCAAAGAAACTTTCTGAGAAGTCTGTTGCTGAGTGGTTCTCTCAGGCAGCTCATGCCAACAACGAATCATTTTCTAGACTCAAACTCTATGCTCAAGTCTGCAGATATGATTTGGGTATGTTGCCCCCCCTTCTGCTAAAGCAGGGATAGGCAACATGGTGCCCTCCTGATGTTGTTGCACTCAGCCTCCCATTAGCTGTAGCCATCATGGCCCATGGGTTATTGGGAGTTGTAGCCCAGCAACATTTTGAGAGACCCCTGTTGGCTATTCCTGCACTAAACCAATCACTTGTGTAAAAAAAAAAAAAAAAGGTTTATGAAATAAATGTGTGGTTGGAACAGAATTGGTGATGTTATGTTAGTGTGCAAAAGTCCAATTCCTGCACTTGGACTTGCACAGAATTTAGAATTGTTATGCTGCAAGTTGCCAACATTCCTTGACCCATTTTTTTTCTGAGTATGGTTTGTATGTTAGCCCACTGCCAATCGAACAAGTGCTACTGAATCGGACAGAGAAAGTGACATTGTCTTCTCATGTCCAAAACTTCCTGTGCAGCTGCAAGGACTGGAAATAAAAATTGATCTTGTAATTCCTAAATTATATTAAGCTGGAAGTAGCCATTGGCATTTTAAGCCCAGCATATTTCACAAGACGGAGACTTTTAGCAGTCCCCATGGCTTCTAACTGTAACTTTCTACCATTTGGGAACTATTTCCATGTCTATTCTCCTTTGCCCCCACCCCTCCGGGGGGGGGGGACACTTCAACCTAAAGCTGTGCAGAGCATGTTTTAGGATGCACAGTCCATTCATAGGGAGGCACTACTAAATAAATACAAATAAATATAAATAAATAAATACTGGGCTTCATTGGTGCCCTGTGTGAACACAACCTTGAAAACATGTGGCCCTCTGCTCAGGTGCACATTTTAGGGGAAGATTTGCAAGCTGTTTTTCAGAGATGCTTATCCCCCATGGAAGGAGTATCTGTCTTCCCCCTACCTAATACAGTTTCAAGGAACTCCAGTTTGGTGGGCTCTCTATCTGAGCAAATAAAAATGATGCCCCTATGTGTCACATTGAATTAACAGAAACAAAACATGGGATTGATTTCTTCTATTCCCTTTTCTGTTTCAAGGTCCTTATCTCGCTACACAGCCACTGGACAATTCCTTGCTTTCTCAGTCAAACCTCGTTTCTCCCACAAGCCATCCTTCATCCACCCAGCCTCCGCTTGCAGGCAACTCCACTCCGTCAGCCACCCCTTCGTCTGCTCCCAGCAATGCCGCAGTGATGAACTCGAGCAGTGCCATCACCTCTGCCGCTACCACCGCCAACGCCACCATGGCCGCCACAGCCACGTCATCCTCCACTTCCAGCACAGGCAGCGGGATGTCAGCAAACAAACCTTCATCGTTTCCACCTTTTGGCAGCATGAACAACACTACTTCCTCCCTCTCCACGCAGTCTGCAACGGTCCAGAACAGTCAGGCAGGGACTCAGCAGCAGCAGCAGGCGGCTGGGATGCCAGGGGAAGCCCCTTCTGTCCCTGCACAGCCACACCCGGACATTTCAGAGAGGTAATGCAGCAAAGATTTAGTGCATTGATCAGTTACTGATTTCACTCACATTTGTCCTGCTATTCTTGCAAGGAGCTCAAGGTAGTAATGCATACGTAGTTCTCCTCCTCCCTCCCTCCTGCCGCTGCTTTTTTTTGTAATCTTCGCAGCAACCCTGGGAGATGATGACTGGCCCAAGGTCACCCAGATGGCCTCATAGCTGGATGGGAATTTGGACCATTCTGGCACTAACCGCTGCACCACGTGTGTTCTTATTTTTAAAACGAATGGGGGCAATTGGAGACTTTGCTGAAACTTCCAAGTCAGATGGCAGAAATTATGTTTACAGTTTAGCATCTCTTCTGCAGCCGGCTAATTTCTTACTTTGACCAGATGTCAACACTCTTATTATAAGCACAACAGAAAGAAGCCAGTTGTCTTGACTTTCTCATACGTTTGACTTTTATTGGGCAGTGTTTTTGCAATAGCTTTACATTTTAAGATTGGCTCAAACATGCCAACGTGTATCCTTCCTTCCCTCCCTGTGCTACGGCGAGCCTTCAGGCTCAGCTAAGAACTGCCCTCATGTTGCCCAATTCTGAAAGTGTTCCAAGGCCTATCTGCATTGGCTTTTGGTATCCAATGCCAAACCGCAAGTAGTATATAAGTTATTAATCTATACTTCTAAATTTCATTTGTATTTAAATGGTTCTTTAACTAGGTATGAAATAGATCTACCCACTCAATCACTAAAGGTGGGTTAGATTTTTAAATCCCCCCCCTTATCTTAAAGTAGGGAAACTACTGCAGTTAAAAAAATCAGGTCAAGATCCATATTTTAATATATATTTCAGTGTGGGCTTTCTCTCAAATTATGTATTTAAACCACTAAAAGTTGTGATGCAGCTCTCAGGAGAATGCAAAATATAATGGAATAGCTAAGTTCCAGTCCCCACACTAGTCTGAGAAGTGTGGAGCAAATAATTATCAGGTAAATTGCCATGCCCTACTGCAGCCTTCCCCAACCTGATGCTCTCCTGATTCTGTGGACTGCAACTCCCACCAGTCCCAGCCAGCATGGGCAATGATCAGGGATGATAGGAATTGTGGTCCAGCAACCTCTGGAGGGCATGGCTGACTTACTGCATCTTACCTTGTAATGATGCCTCAGCATGGGTTAACTGAAGCAATTACATATTCCTTCCCTCTTGTTCCCTCTTCTGCTTCCCTTCTTTTCCTCTATTGTGTCACCTCTGTCATATCTTAGATTTCAAGCTCCTTGGGGCAGGAGCCTATGCTTTCTACTTTGCAAAGCACCACACACACTGTTTTTTGCAAATTGAAATAAGCGAAGATCAACTTTCTCAAGCTTCCATATACTTGCAGGCCAAGTGTTCAACTTTGGCTTCAGAAGTACTAGCAAAATGCTGGTCAATATAGAGGAAATGTGTTTGGAGCAACTGTGTTGATGGTTAGTCATCTCTGCTGGGTGCCTACATTAATACTTGACCCTTT
Organism: Rhineura floridana; assembly: GCF_030035675.1. Lineage (NCBI taxonomy): Eukaryota > Metazoa > Chordata > Lepidosauria > Squamata > Rhineuridae > Rhineura > Rhineura floridana. The sequence goes on along the minus strand of NC_084500.1, from coordinate 15,835,435 downwards.
GCTGCCAGGCCTAATATCATTTTGTCCTTTTCATTTGTGAGGGACGTGTCCCCTAGGCAGGCTGGTAAGTCTGAGATAAGGATGGGACAGGTAGAATAGCTGCAGGTGTCACAAAGGTGCAAATGGTTCCCGAAGCTGCATTACGCTAAAAACTATGTAGGGGAATTGGGGAGTCCCTCTCTCCTAGGTGAAAAGAAGTAATTTGGGAACACAGACAATAGGAAGCCGGCAACCTATTCTAACCCCATATAACTTGTTTGTTTAATACAAGAGAGAACCTTTTCTAACCTTCATATACATTTTGTTTGCTTCCAGCACTATGGACCGTGACAAAGTGGGGATCCCCACCGACGGTGATTCGCATGCAGTCACCTACCCACCTGCTATTGTGGTTTACATCATTGACCCTTTCTCTTATGAAAAGAAAGAGGAGGGCAGCTCCTCCAGTGTGTGGACTCTGGGTCTTCTCCGTTGCTTTCTTGAAATGATCCAAAATCTCCCTCCAAACATCAGAAACATTGTTTCTGTTCAGGTGAGCTGATGCTCTGACATGGGAAGGTGTTTGCACCCAACAATCCTTGGGTGCCTTTTTGTCTTCTGACTGACTTTGATTCATGAGCTACCCTAGCTCTGCAGTGGCTTCAGGTGGTTTGCATGCTATTTTAAGTCACCCAGCTCAAATACTGTGCTGGTCTGAACAAACCGTAAAATTAAATATGTTTTTGCTGCTTGCTATTTTTGAAAGCTGCCAAAGGTCATGGATGTTGGCCTCACCTTGTGAACCACGCACAGGGGTGGCTCTGGGTTTGAGGAGGCTCTTGGCATGGGGCCTTCTAGAGGGCATCCTATGTTGGCAGCATCATTCCTGTCCTTCTCTTTTATTTTTGCCTGGCCACGAGGACGGGTGAGCAGGCTTAGCACTGGAAGAGGAGTGACACTCTTCTCTTTAGAGCCACTCAGGTGCCATTGTAATTCCCCACAATGCTGGCTGGCATGCTGATGAGCAGCATGTGGGCAGACACTGTGGTGGCTCTCCGGTGCTCATTGGGTGACCAAGAAACAGGGCGTGGCCAATGGTATTAAGAACAGTCCATCCACAGTAGCTGTCCAAGGATACTAACTGCTCAGGCTAGGCTTGCCTCTCCCCCCCCCCCATTCTGACCTTTAGAAAGTTCCTCCACAACCCCTATATGATCAGTTGTTGTTGTAGAAGAACTTTCCCAAGTTAATTGTTAACAACTGTTGATGATGATGATTTGGATAGGATAATGTGACAGGAAGTTGCCTAAAGTCAACACTTGTGTGCATGCCCATTTTTGATATGAAAGCTCAACTGTAGGCATCTTCCTGTCTAATACTTCCATATACAAGCTGAAGGCATGACTGTATCCTAGCTTTAACTTAGATTAGACGATGTGTATTTATTTTTTCTCTCTCTGACCCCTCTTAGCTTGTCCCTTGTCAATATCTGCTGCAACCAGTGAAGAATGAAGACAGACAGATCTACACCCAGCATCTTAAATCCCTGGCGTTCTCGGCCTTTACGCAGTGCCGGAGACCACTTCCAACATCGACCAATGTGAAAACGTTAACTGGGTTTGGCCCAGGCTTGGCAATGGAAATGGCGCTCAAAAGTCCCGATGTGAGTACTGCAAAGAGGAGAACAGCAAGTTCCGTGTGGTGAAATTCTGGTAAACCTCTGAGAAATACCGACAGAATAAGATACATATCAATGATGTGTGTGTGTGTGTGTATTAATCTGCTTACACGCGAGTGGTGAGTGGGCTTGCGTGTTCCGATGAACCCTGTGAGCGATGCCGTCGGGAGTCATGTGCTCCCAGCAGGGTCACCCATGGCGGTAAGGTCAAGGGAGAGGAACCAGACAAAGAACGATCCAAGAAAGTCCTCAACGGCAGAACAGGCGGAGGATAGCAATGTGTACGTTACAATGGCTGTGAAGGCGGATGAAGGCTGCAGCAGATAAAAGACTTCCAATCGTCATGGTATCCATGCCATTGGATCAAAGCCTTTTTCTGTCAAGATTGTGTGTTGATCGTCGTGCGCCGATCTCCCCACATAAAACAAATTCACGCACAGGCGTCTTCCAAGCAATCTTGGAAGACAATCTTACTCGGCCACGAGTGATCGCCAATGAAAAACACACATAGGTGTCAGCAATTCCACTTTCCATAGTTAAGTGCTTCTTTCCCTCAGGCAAAGATGATGCTGTGTGTGTACACAATTCTGTTTTGTTGGTTTATATGATGATCTGCTGTTCTGAGGGACAAGTAATCATGTTTCAAATGTTCTCTTTTGTTGTGTTTTGCAGAGACCAGAGTGTATTAAGCTATATGCCCCTCCTTTCATATTGGCACCTGTCAAAGATAAACAGACAGAGCTGGGAGAAACTTTTGGAGAGGCTGGACAGAAATACAATGTGCTTTTTGTAGGCTACTGTCTGTCTCATGATCAAAGGTGGCTTCTTGCATCATGCACAGATTTATACGGAGAACTATTGGAAACGTGCATTATTAACATTGATGTACCAAACAGGTAAGGGCTGTGGAATTCACCAACATGCTCCCTGCCCTCATTTCCTGTTTTTAGATGGGCTTTGTAGACTTTTCTCTTCTGGTAGCCTTTTTTTATGACTCCATGGTTCTTGGATTTTTATGCTGATAATGTTTTTACGGCATGTTTGATATGTGATTTATTTTCAATATTTTATTGTGGCTACTCTGAATTTGGTAGCTGCTTTGACAACATAATGAGAAAGAAGATGTAATGAATTCACTGCTTGGATCTTACATCTCTGAATGTGTACAGAGCTTTCCCTCCTCGATTCTGGTCTGACTCTCAAAATACTGAGGTGTCAAAATGTTCTCTGGGAGCCGTCTAAAAACTGATGGGAGGTATGTGCACAGGTTTATTTATTGGTGAATCTTTATTTTGCACTAGGGCTCGTAGGAAAAAGGGGTCTGCTCGCAGACTTGGTCTCCAGAAACTCTGGGAGTGGTGCGTGGGGCTTGTGCAGATGAGTTCGTTGCCATGGAGAGTAGTAATAGGACGTCTTGGAAGAATAGGCCACGGGGAATTAAAAGGTAATATGGAAACATCTCTGAAGGTTTGCCTTCATTTGTTACCCTTGAAGATGCAGGTTTTTTGGGAAGTTCATCCCGTTTAGCTAAAATGTTTGAAATGGACCAAAATTCCACATTTTGCAATGTTTGTGTTCTCTCTCTCTCTTCTTTACTGTATAAATGTGCATGGGCATGCCTGTTCTAGAACTATGAAGCCCTTAATGCTAGATATCACAAAATGTATTTTGGAGAAGACTACCCCTTACTCCAGGTTCAGTGCTCTGGAGAACAGAGTGGCTGCTGAGAACAAAGAAAGCTATACATATGGAAGCAATTGCCTTTTGGGGTTTTGTGGCATGGGTAGAAGGGGGTTCTGCCACCTAAACTGCAACCTATTCATTGTTGTGGAAAATTTTGTCTGTAACCCCTGCTGGTAATTTTAGCTGTATATCTAAAATAGGAAAAGGTTTATACACAGCTGCTATCTGAAGGAAGCAAATCATTTGCAAAGTAGTTTCTTGCTTGACACCTTAGCTTTCCTTACCTTCCTATCCCACTGAGGAAAGAAGTCAGGATAGCTCAGAAAAAGTTTGTGTACACTGGTCCATCCAAGTTTAAATGTTCCTGTTTTGTGGCACAAACACGGCGGCAGCTGTCTATAGTTGATTTTGTCAGAGGACATTTAAAATTATTTGCTTGGCAGCCAATCTCTGTGGTTCCTTCTTTAGACTGGAGTTGTTTGCTGAGTCGCCGAAACCTGCAGTCCCTTAGCAAGAGGCTGAAAGACATGTGCAGGATGTGTGGAATATCCACGGCCGATTCTCCCAGCATCCTCAGTGCTTGCTTAGTGGCAGTGGAACCGCAGGGATCCTTTGTCATCATGCCAGGTATTTGTGAAAGACTTCTTTCCTGTAGCTTCTATGAAGGTGAATATCGACTGTACTACTTATGGGAATCTCTCTCTCTCTCTCTTTTCCCTCCTTAAAGATTCTGTATCAACTGGCTCAGTGTTTGGGCGCAGCACCACACTAAATATGCAGACATCTCAGCTAAACACCCCACAGGATACATCGTGCACTCATATACTTGTGTTTCCCACGTCTGCATCTGTGCAAGTAGCGTCGTCAACCTACACCACTGAAACTGGTTTGGAACTGGCCTTTAACACAAACAATGGTGTGTGTATGTCTTCAGATATTTTTATATGAAGATAATTTCTCCATAGATATGAAAAATGAGGCCTGTAGCTGACAGGTTGAATCAGTATGAGGAACTTGACCCTTTCCACCACCTCCCATCAACACACAAACTTGCCTGTCACTAGACCTCATGCGAGGCTTTCCCACCCTCCTTGGTGCTCCTGGCTTCCTTGGTTTACCCTAGTCTCTTAAGTGCCCCACCCCTAGCAAACACCTCTGCCTGTTCCTAGGTCTAAGGACTCTCATTTCAGCCAAACTGATCTTCTCTTTCCTTCACAGTATCTGCACAGTGTTTCACTTTTTCCATGGCTTGGCCCTTCACCATCCTCAGTTAGAATGTTTGTGAGTAGTCCATTAGATCTCAACAAGTGATTTCAGGGGGATATGCAAAATGGTCAGTAGCCAGTTTATTTATTTATTTATTAAATTTATATCCCGCCTTATGGCCAAAAGGCCCTCAAGGCGGCTTACAAAAACATGAATATAACACATCATAAAGCATAAATACAATAATGCAATTCTCAAAATTAAATAACAAATAACATTATTAAAAGAAAAGAAAAAACATTTAAATGTGTCACAATAAGAGAACCAAACACTTTATAAAAAGGCCTAGATAAAAATCTTCAATTTCCCAGCAAATAAGTAGCATTTTTATTTTTAACATATAAATATACACAGTATATAAGTAGCCAAACAATAATAATAAACAACAAACTAATGAGAACATCTCAATAAATATACAATTAAACAATCCCCACACACTTCACAACAGTGTTTAACAAAAATATGCTATAGTCCAAATAACAGCAAAAATGAATCTCCAAAATTAAATCTTGACCCCCAAAACAACTAAAAAACAACTAACCCCAGTAGTCTATAGACATCCCGAGCAGCAGGTTCACGCACACATACACACACACGGTCTCTGACCCCTTCAGCAGTTGCTGCTTTTGTAGCTGGAGAGAGACAGGGCCCCACCCTTCCAGGCCAGGTGGAAATCAGCCAGAAATGCAGGGAGCAGGTCTTGCAGAAACTCACACAGGTAGATGGTCTCTGGCCCCTTCAGCAGTTGCTGCTTTTGTAGCTGGAGAGAGACAGGGCCCCACCCTTCCAGACCAGGTGGAAATCAGCCAGAAATGCAGGGAGCAGGTCTTGCAGAAACTCACACAGGTAGATGGTCTCTGGCCCCTTCAGCAGTTGCTGCTTTTGTAGCTGGAAAGAGACAGGGCCCCGCCCTTCCGGGCCAGGTGGAAATCAGCCAGAAATGCAGGGAGCAGGTCTTGCAGAAACTCACACAGGTAGATGGTCTCTGGCCCCTTCAGCAGTTGCTGCTTTTGTAGCTGGAGAGAGACAGGGCCCCGCCCTTCCAGGCCAGGTGGAAATCAGCCAGAAATGCAGGGAGCAGGTCTTGCAGAAACTCACACAGGTAGATGTTTGTGTGCGTATCTTTGCATGTGTATGCGGTGTCATTGAGAAAAGTTTGAGGCGAGACAGGTTTGGGCCCAGTCGTATTTACTAATGTCACTTAGCAAATTTTATAGCTGCCCAGGGATTGGAACCCAGGCTTTTGTGGTTCAAGTCCAGTACTCCAGCTAGCTTTCGGTAAAAGATTTCTTAGTATATTGTTGTATGTTCTTTCTTTTTATAGAGATGGCAGCTCTCAGTTAATGGACCCTTTTTGTTGTTGTTGCTCTTTTTAAGATGGAGCAGATGGAATGGGGATCTTTGATTTGTTAGATACTGGAGATCCTGATATTGATCCTGACATTATAAACATCCTTCCTGCATTCCCTACCGGGTCCCCTGTGCATTCGCCAAGTTCCCACTTCACCCATGGAGGTGACATGGGCAAGGTAAGATTAATGTTTTATGGCAAAAAAATCCTGTATTTAACAAATCAACTACAGTAGGGCCCCGCTTACCGGCGCTTCGCATTCCGGCGTTCCGCTAGTGCGGCGGTGGGAAATCCCCCATTTTAAAGCAATTTTTGCGATTTTGTTGCATTTTTGCGTGATGCGCCCCATTATAATCAATGGGGTTCCGCTTTATGGTGATTTCTGCTTTACGGCGGGGGCCTGGTCCCTAACCCGCCATATAAACGGGGCCCTACTGTATGTATTTGCCCTCAGCATTGATCCTGAGTGCCAGTGGTTATCAAGTATCTCCCGTTTAAATATTGTTGCAACATAACAGGAGTTGTTTTGTGCTTGGTTGGAGGGGCTTTTGTTGTCAACATAGTAAAGCCTTTATAGAAATCTGTGGTGCAGCTGCACTGTGAATGCTGTGTACGCTTCTGCTTGCTGCATCTCAAAAAATTAATACTGCAGAGCTGGAAAAAAGTGTAGAAAAACGCAACCAAAATAAAGTGGCTGCTGAAGCAACTCCCCTGTGAGGAAACATGGCAACATTTCGGGCTTCTTAGTTTGGAAAAAAGGCGAATACAGGTGGGCCCCGCTTATACAGTGGGTTCCGTTCCGGACCTCCGCCGTACAGCGGAAATCGCCGTAAAGCGGGACCCCATTGCATATAATGGTGCCGTTGCGTGAAAATGACGCCAAAATGTCGCAAAATGGCAGAATTGGCTTTAAAAAAGTGAAATCAAAGCCGCCGCATTAGCGGAACGCCGGGCAGCGAAGCGCTGGTAAGTGGGGCCCTACTGTAAGGGAAGACACGATAGAGGCTTATAGCGTTATGCTTGGTGAGGAGAAAACATATTATAATGTTGGAACCTGTACCGTCCAATGAAGCTGAGATTCGGGATAGATACAAGGAAGGACTTTTTCACACTGCCCTTAGTTAAACTATGGAATTCACTCCCACAAGATTGGTGATGGCTTTAAAAGGGGATCTGACCATTTTCTGAAGGTTTAAGGCTGCTGCCTCCAAGATCACAGGCAGCAAGCTTCTAAATACCAGTTCTTGAGGATCATGGGCCGCAGTTGACCTCAGGTGCTGCTTGTGGGCCTTCCATAAGCATTTTGTTAGCCACTGCAGGAAGCAGGATGCCAAACTAGATCGGTCCTTAGTCTGATCCCGCAGTGCTTTCTTTGTGCTCTTCGCCAATTTCCATCTGCTTTTTGTTGTACCAGGGCCAAGGTACCGACCGATTGCTCTCAACGGAGTCTCACGACGAAGTCACCAACATCCTACAGCAACCATTGGCCCTCGGTTACTTTGTCTCAACTGCCAAAGCAGGTCCATTACCAGACTGGTTTTGGTCGGCATGTCCTCAAGCACAAAATCAGTGTCCCCTGTTTCTTAAGGTAACCAACCTCCAGCAACGGGTGCAAGCCTGCTTGCTTCAGTTGGGAGATGGAGATTGCTTTTGTGAGAGAGCAGATGAATGGCATACCAAAAGCGAAACTAAAGAGTGCTTGAGAAGACATGTGCAGTGTATCCTTATTGGGTCACTTTCAAGAGAGCTTTTTGGGGTGGGTGGAAGGGCAGTGGCAATTTGGGCTTGTAGACTGGTGTTAAATGTAGTGAATGTACCAAACAGGTCAACTGGAAAGAATTGTGTATGCCAGTGGTTCCCAATCTTCCCCCCACCCCTGGACCACATGAACATTGCTGATCGCCTTAGTGTTACTACTTCATGATTTTTCTACTTCTTGTAGCAATTGTAATGTGCTGTGCTAGGTGTTGTATGGTTTTAATTTTTTTTAATTGCTTCCTTTATTTCTACAATTGCATTTTATTATATTACAATTCCTGCATCCCCTACCGGGTCCCCCGTGCATTCACCAAAAGATGAATATGTAATGTCAACATGTCGTGGACCACCTGAATGAAGCTCGCAGACCCCTGGTGGTCCATGAACCACAATTTGGGAACTCCGAGTGTATGCAGTCTTTCGGTGGAGAGCACTCCTGCCCACCTGCACAAGGCAGCAACAGATATAGGATCTAGGAGGCAGTGCCACCTGAAAACTTTTGGGACACAGCTGTTCCCTTGCAGTGACTTCTTTCATGAAGGGTTGAGTGAGCAGTGAAGGGGAGAGTTGCTCTTTGTCCTCTCCAACCAAGCACACCTGCACTGTGCTTCTGCAACCAGAGTGGAGGTTTGCTTGAGGCCTCTGCTGATCCCTGGCTCTGGGTGCAGCAGTGAGCAGGTGCCCCTCCAGCCAAGGCTGCGGGCTGGCTAAAGACTCTTCCATGGCTCCAAACCAATGAGTGGGTGGCTTCGCTAGAAGGGAAGGGGCATCCAGCTTCTGCCCGAGGAGGCCAGTTGCCTCTCAGTCTCATGTTACAATGTTGGTGGCATTTGACATTGCTGTCTCTGGGGCTTATGCAATTGCACGGCTTGCTTTGGGTTCCATGTTCTGAATTTTGCCCCTACGTGAGTTTTTTTTTTTAGCTTTGGAACAAACGCTTACTGTATGTTTTGACTTCTTTTAAAGGCTTCTTTGCACCTCCATGTGCCTTCAGTGCAATCGGACGAGCTACTTCACAGTAAACACTCCCACCCTCTTGACTCAAATCAAACTTCCGATGTCCTCAGGTATTCTGTGCGTGGGAGGGAGGGAGGGAGGGAGGGAGGGAGGGGGAAAATAATGCAGGATTCATTATGCCTAATGTGCAATACAGCTCTTGTACGTACACAGTTTTGTTTCAATCTGCCAGTGGCTTTCTCTTGCTTATATGTGCATTTACATAGCACCCGATGATGAATTTATATTAATATACGTATATCCTTTATTTTATTTTATTTTATTTATTATTTGATTTATATCCCGCCCTTCATCCCAGCAGGAGCCCAGGGCAGCAAACAGAAACGCTAAAAACACTTTCAAACATCATAAAAAGACCTTAAAATACATTAAAAAACAACGTTAAAAACATGTTTTTAAAAAGCTTTAAAAACATCTTTTTTTTAAAAAGGGTTAAAAACATATTATTAAATATCCTTTTGTCATTGAAAAGTTCTCAGGTTGGCTTACAAGCCTTTCACATACTTTACTTCAATAATCCTGACAACAGCATGACAGGGCAGGGTTTTTGTGTGTATTAAAATATTAATGTATCAGTCATAAAAAGACATTCACATGTTGGCTAACAGTCTACTTTAAAAGAGGAGAAAAGGATGTATGTCTCTGTATTCCGTTAGAAAAAGAATCCAAACTAGGTTAATATATTAGGAAACACGAGATATTTTACATCAGATTAGTGCTTAAAAGTTTCAATACCAGGAGCAGGTGGGAATTGTATTGCATGTAGAAGTTTTGCAGATTGCATCAGGAGATGCACTTTCATGTAGCTTAGAAGGTGCAGGAATGCAAACTTGTTTCATGAAGAAATAGACAACAAGGAAAAACCAGTATTGCTCAACACTCGGATCCAGTAAGACATTATGTCCAAGCATGCTGCCTTCAGACTGCCTCTTTGTCATGTTAATAAAAGTCTCTCCCCATTCTCCATAACTGATCCAAGATAGGTGAAGAGTTTCCTCAAATTTGAGCAACAAAAGCATCTTGGAAAATATGCCAAGTCTGATGGGCCCTTTGGCATAAAGATGCAACTGTGCACGTTTCTCGTGGGTAGGCCCATTTAGCTCAGTAAGTCTTACCTGGGCTGAGGAGGGTGCATCTGTCAGTTGGCCGATTTCCAACCTTCCCCATATGTACAGCTGGTAGCCAGAAGCAGAGCCTTTTGGTCCTGTCTCTTGCGCATCTCCTCTACTAACAGAAATGTGTATTAATAAACTATCTTCAGAAAAAATCATATGGAAGCTGATAACGCCTCCCTTAATTAATTCCTGGCTGGTGCTTGTTTCCTCTCCCTCCCCCTCCCAGGTTTGTGTTGGAACAGTACAACGCTCTCTCCTGGCTAACCTGTGATCCTGCGACCCAGGACCGGCGGTCGTGTCTCCCTGTTCACTTTGTGGTGCTGAATCAGTTGTATAACTTTATCATGAGTATGCTGTGATCTTTATCTGAACTGGCAAGGAGAATTAAAACACAATGACGATTTCAAGCAGCAGCAGCAAGAAGGGAAAGAATGATTTCACTTCAGAACTAAGTTAATTATTCTCTGTACAAGTCATTTGTGATTGGGGGAGGGGATGTCATTTTTGGTCACAAAAATTTGGTTTTGACTTGTGCTGGGGAGCGCATAACCCTGATCTTCTGTTCTCCTTTTTGTTGATGTTTTGCCTAAACCAGACTGATTAGTGTGCTGAATCGATCAATCAAAATGTATTATAACACATCTTTTTAGTAGCAAAGTAACCATTCTCTCCCCCACCACCACCCTGTCACAGTATTTGTGAAGAGTATATGAGCCATAGGCCCCAGCCATGTTTAATGAATATTTTAAAAAGAATGAGCATGGAGACAATAAGACGACAAATGAGGGAGGAAAAACAGAACTTGTCGGAACGCTTTTGGAACACTGCAATGTTCTTGTATTGGATTATAGTACCTAGTATTCAAAAAAAAAATGCCTGCATCTCTTATTTATTGTAAGTTTTTAAATGTATAAATTGTCTTATATTTCTTAACCTCTTTTATAAAAAAAAATTTCCTAGAAGGTTTATACTGCCTTCTTGCTTTAAAGCAATTGGTCTAAAAATATATATGTAATCGTCTTAATTGAAAGTTGCGGTAGGTTTGCTTTTAGAGTATTATTTTTTTGTAAGGGGGTTGGGGGGTGGGGACAGTAAAATTTGTATTTGGTCTTGATGTACAGTTTAATGGGGGAATATAGGAGGTGGGTGGGGAGGGATATAAATGTCCATGCCATTGTGTGTGGGAGATTTACAGCTAAGCTGTAGTTGCAGATTATATGTGTACAGTAATGAAGTTCACTGTGTTTATATAAAATTGGAGAGAAAAAAAGGTACCGGGTCTTACAGCAATTTTATATCACACCTTTGCAGAGTTAACATAATGGCAATATATTAAAAAGTGATATTGTTAGGTGGTTTAACTTGTAGTGAGAATTTTAATAATAATAATAATAATAATAATAAATTGTTTAATTTTTTTTTGTATTTCTGTTGAGGGCCGAGACTAGCCTTTTAAGGCCTCTTCCCATTTTTCAATTAAAGAGTATGTGCTTTACTGCAAGGACCTCCCACTCCTCCCTGTGCGTGTTTTAGCCAAGAGAGAATCTGTGTCACCAGATGAACTTGCAACATTTTCTTTAAGAAAACAAAAAACAAAATCCTTCCCTTGAATAAAACTGTCACTTTCATCTTCGAGTAGTTTGAGGTTCTCCATTAAGACCCCATAGAACCTCTTGGTGCGTGAATGAAATCATAGCAAAAACTGCAGCCGCTGTCAGCCTCGTTGCCATTCTTTACGATTTGGAATGTTAGCCCAGCTTTAGCTGTTTTACACGTACTTAAAAAAAACAAAACACCAGTAAGGAAAACCCAACTGATTTTGACTTCTAAAGTTTGATGTGCATATTAATTGAAATATAGTGTAAATAGGTTCTTGGTGAATTCTGGCGTTTGGACCTGATTCCATTAACGAAAGAACAACTTTTCTTTTGCTTCTCCTCCCCCCCCTTTTGTTTTAATCTTTTTTTGGTTTGACACTCTCTCCTCGAAGTTTCAGGCTCATGTGGGTATGAACCTCTCCTTTTTAAGTTCCAGCATGATAAAACATCAAGGAAGAGGGCGTGAAGACGTTGAGTGAGCTGTTTTGTGCTACTCCTGTCTCCTCCTGCCTTCAGTCAGTGAACCCTCTGCTTCTTTCCTCCTTCTCACCAACATATCCAGGCTGAGATGCCTCCTTGTCTTCCCGGAGGTAGCCCTTTTTTCCCTCTCCCCCATCTGCATTCTGCTGCTTTCAGGATTGGTGTGCCGGTCCATTTGAAGGTCTCCTGCTTCAAGATTTGTCCTGTGTTTGCAACTGCAAACATGGTGCGGTGTGTTAGGCACCATATTGCTGGGATGAACTACGTAGGTAGCAGTCATGGAAGCTGTGACAGGCACTCATGTGGATTAAGTGGGGCTTTAGGAAAGTTCCTCCTGCCACCGTCAGCCTGTTGCAGATACACTCAGCTTGGCATAGGTTTTTACGGTTTGTCAGCAATGAACTTTTGCAGCCCCATCGAAGAAGCCTTGTCAGGCAAAATTGTTCACAGCCCCTATTTTATGCAATCTGTGGTTAATGAATGGAGGTTGTGTCGCAGTTCCATTTGCTTATTATTGCATCTCACTGTTGCTCCGTGTGTGTGTGTATGAACCTGTATTGGAGATTCAAGTATCTGTTAACTGCAGATGGTTTTCATATCTGTGTCTGTTTCTACCGCTTTCCCCTTCCTGACAGTTGTCCTAAAACTATTTGCCTCACTGAAAAATATAGAAAATGATTTAGCCGGTGTTAACTACTTTGCAGTCCCATGGGATTTCAATGGGAGAGATTTAGGTATGTGCTTAAACTTTCCCATTGAAACCAATGAAACTTAAAAGCACTTAACTTTGGCTGGACTGGGATTGTTGATGTAACGCTCTGTCTTTTTCTTTTTTTTTTGCGGCTGTTTGCATATTGCATCATGTAGCTTTGGGCTCTCTTCCAGTGGAGGTCCTGCTGTAGAGTGGCTTGTTGGGATCTGCACAAAACACAGTCTTGTGCAGAAGCCCTTAAAACTCCAGGCTGTTCTGTGGCGATGGCTGAGGAGCCAAGTTCATGGTAGATTTCTTTCATAAGGTCAGATTGCACAGAGATCTGGCCACTAAACTGTTTAAATGATCATCACGTGGTGGGAAAGTTGGCCCTTTGGAATAAGATTTAAACTTGTTGCCATGGAAGCATCCAAGGTGTGTGTTGGGGTTAGTGTTGGCTGTTGATGGGCCACTCTGGACTCTTTCTTAGAAGTCATTGCAGGCCCTGTCCTCTCGCTTCCTCTGCTTGGGGCTTCCCCCTCCCATTTTCTGCTTGTCCCATGTGGACTCCAAACGGCTTGGGGATTTCTCTGTGAATCCATTTGAAATGCTGGATGCTGAAGTTTCTGCATCTTACCACAGGTGTTCTAGCTTGCAAAACACTAAACAGCAGAAGTGCCAAATCACCTTTGTGTATGACCACCTCAATCTCGGATGCTGTTGAAGAGTAGGATGTCTGTCTTACCTTACAATTATCAAGTTAGGTAAGAGTGCCACCTGCCAGGTCTTGCTGAGATCTAGAATGAACACACACACACACATACTTCAGCAGGTAGAGAAGATAACAAAAGAAAAAGCCTCAAGTTGGAATGCTTTTAAAAATGGCTAAAAGTTGAAACATAGATCTCTCTTTTTAATTTGAGGTTTTGTGGACAGCTTTAAATTTATGAAGTGGCCATGGTGACGAAAGCCTCGTAGACCTCTCTGACTTCTTAATTTATTTGTAGCGCTGATTTAACAGTTCACAGATGGGTGGTGCTTCACACTGATGGTCAGAAGGTAGATGAGGCAGTAGCATTTCTGCAAATCCCTAACTAGGGTGAGGTGTAGCATTTGTTCAGATTACTTGGTTTCCACAGTTGCAGCCTTGGACACACATTATTCTTCCCAAACCTTTCTTAAACCTCTCATTTTACACATCCATCAGTATGGCACAATTAACTAAGTATTACTATACATTGTTTTTTTATTTGCCTGCTTTTGATAACTTTTTTTAAAATGTCCTGCATTATTATGGAAAGTTCACAGATGTGCTTAATGAAGCATCTTTTGTCTTAACTGCAATATCAAAATATGTTGTATTTGAAAACACTTGGCTTTTGATCCTATTCAGAATGCTGTTGTGTCCTGTAGTTTGCTGTGCACCAGTTCTTTGGCACAGCATATTATTCTGTTCATACTTAACCATGTATACAGCAATGGTTTGGGCTGGGTTTCCTTTTCGGTCAGTTTGGTTTCCCAGTTAGGCAAATTCTGCTGTTAGCTGTCCTGGTGCCATTTCGCAAGAAGACAAAATGTATCACCTTGAAAATCATTTCAAATCTAAAATGACACAAGGATTCTGAATCACATATAGAAAATTCGTTATATTTTCATCAGTTTCTGAAGGAGTAAAATTTCACTTTGAAAAAGTTAATCCTCAGGGTCAAACTTTTCAGGAAAGTTTTAATGTATAAGTAGTTGGTTTTCCAAATAAACTGGATGTGAGAACCTCGGAAACACTTGGGTTTAAAAAGTTGTGGCATTGTTACTGAACATGTCAGTTTCATAAATGTTCTTTTTTTAAAAGCTGGGTCACTTTAAGAGGGGAGGAGAGTTCTTAAGTTCATATTCAGCAGTGACATTTAATGGTCCAAGTCTCCATCTCTTTATTTAACATTATGATAACAAAAAAATAAGGAACAAACACTATTGTTGCAGAATGCCATGAACACTGAGTTGTAAAAATTGTGATTGAGGAAATGGAAAAAGGTTTATACTTTTTAAAAAAAACGCAAATGGAATAAATTATTCATGAAGCCTTCCTCCATTGTGATGTCTCTTTGCTTTTAACACAATTCATCCTGATGTGGAAAGCTACAGTTGTCCCTACTTGTTGGTTCTTGGAGCAGAACCTTTATTTATTGCATTTTTATCCTGTCTGCCTGCCACTAAGCTTTATGCAATGTACATACTTGGTCCTTCCCTCATTTTATCCTCACAACATCCCTTTGAGGTATGTTAGACTGAGAGTTAGTGAGTAGGCCAAGGTCACCCAGTGGGCTTCACAGCCAGAGTGGGGATTTGAACCTGGATCTCACCAGCCTTACTCTGACATTATTCACCATCACACCATCCTAATACTTGCCACTGGGCCTAGTGAGCTCTGATGAATCAGGCCAGTGGCCCATCTAATCCAGCATCCTGTTTTTACAGTGCCTAACCAGATGCCTATGGGAAGCCTGCAAGCAGGACCTGAGTGCAACAGCACTCTCCCCTCCTGTGGTTTCCAGCAACTGGTACTCAGAAGCTTGCTGACCCTGATGCTGGTAGAACGTAGCCATTGTGGCTAGCAGCTATAAGTAACCTTATCCTCAGTGGAGGCAGAACATGGTGATGCTTGTATGTCAGTCCTACACGTTTTATAAGCCACTACATCAAAAGTAACCAATGTCATGTGAATTGTGGCTACCGTAAGGCACTTGACACCCAGCCTTGTTCCGCAGTTCCCCTGAAAGGGCAGCAAAAATTGGAAGGGTGACTTAATACTTGGAACTCCTGGTGGGCTTGTTTTTAATACTTTGCTTGTCTAACTGGGTTCCACCCCTACCCCTGAAATTAGGCTTTGAAAACTCTTCTGTTGCCTCCTCTAACAAGGCTTTTTACAAGCCTTCTCATGGTAGACAAGGGCGGTCTGCGGGCGTAGTTAGGAAGGCCCAATGGGTCGCAGCTGGCCGGTGGGTCTGCAGTTCTCCACTCCTACTATACTACATTGGCTCCAAATGTGCTCTGCAAATTGAATAAATCTGCTAGATTGGCATTCTACATTCTACTCACTCAGATGCCACGGGCAGTTCACAAACGAGATAATGTACAACTGCATTCAAGCACAATGGTTGCACAAGCCACAGAATCCAGCAGAGATGTTCTTGAAAGTTTGAGAGCCAAAGCTTGGTGAAACCTCAGAATGTGGGGTGTGTGTGTTGTTGCTGAATAAAATTTACAAAGTCAACACCTGTTTCATACACTTATGCAAGTCAAGTCAATTGAAGTGACCTGACAGGTGGCCACTCTTGGAAGCACAGGTTTGTGTCTCTATAACTTGAGGTGGGCACTTTGTGGTCCTCCAGATGTTGTTAGCTTCCAACTCCCATCGGGTCTGGTCCTTGGCCATGCTAGCTGGCATAGATGGGGGTGGAGTCCAGCTACATCTGCTAGTGCTCCCTGGTATAATATGTGAAATGTTACTGCTACACCTATTTAGATCAAGGTTATCTATCAACTCTGCCAACCTCAAATGTCTCCCAAGTGTGTGTGTTAATATTTTGGTTTTGACCAAGGATACACATTCAGTATAACAAAAGGCAAGAGGTCATAGGGATGTTTGATAGTGCAGGAATTGGCAAGTATATTAAGGTTGCATCAAATTAATGAAGACAAAAAGATTACTCAGCACATTGAAATGAATGGACCTGTTAGTCATGTCCCGTTAATTTCAGTGGGTCTACTCTGAGTATGACTAACGGTGGATACAAGCCAGAATTGTTTCCCCCCTCGTAAGCTGACTTAGGAAAGTCCTCACATTTGTATAAATACTTTAAAGTAATTATTAATAAATACATGGCGAAGGGCCAAAGCTCAGTGGCACAGGGTTCAATCCCCAATGGCATCTCCAGGTAGGCCTGGGAAAGACGACTGCTGTAGAGCTGCTGCCAGTCAGTGTACAGTACTGAGTAAGATGGACCAAGGGTTTGCCTCAGCATAAGGCAGTTTCCTATATTTAGTCCTAATCATGCGTGCTAGCTCCTTGAAATCACCGCCAGCGCGAATTACTCAAGGAAGAATCCAGAAAGAGCGAGGGAGACTGCAACTTTCTAACTAGCAGGAAAAGGAGGAAGAGAACGCGGATGAAGCCGCTTCCGCCCTCACCTGGCGTTCTGTCGTCATTGTTCTCTGCGCCGGAAGTTCGCATCCCTTCTTGGCGCTGGCCAACATAGAAAGGAAATGACGGTACGCTCCCGGAAGTAGTATCTCATAAGGTTGTGTGCGAGTGTGATTTGTTCCCCTTTCCGACGGTGTGTGAGGTTCTGGGTCGGGGTGGGTCTTCTGCTCTTTCATAGGTAGGGCTTAAACGCCTGGGTTCCCCTTCCCTACACTGGCTTATTTATATGAGAGGAAATAGGAAGACTCGGATGCCTGGGTTCTTTTGTGAGTAACAGACACCCCCCCTCCCCCGCCGTCTCTCCTGCTTTGCCCGCCTTCAGTTTCATTTATTTATAGTAATTATATTAACGTCCCGCCTTTCCTTCAGGGAACTCAACACAGCATACACTGCTCTCTTCCTTCCCGTTTTATCCTCACAACGACCCTGTGAAGTAGGTTAGGTGGGCACAAAGGATGGCTGGCCCAAGGTCAGCTAATGGGCTTCATGGCTGAGGGAGATATGAAATTGGATTTCCCCAGCGCTTTAACTCAGCCTGCTCCAACCTGCTGCCCTCCAGACGCTGTCAGATTCCATCTCATCAGCCCAGTTGGCACAGCCAATGGTCAGGGACGATGGGAGCTGCAGTCGAATCACATCTGGAGGACACCAGGTTGAGGAAAGCTGCTTCTAACCACTCTGTCACACTACCTCTCAGTCTTTTCCTCATTTCTCCCACCTCTTTTTTTGCACTCCTTTTGGAAGGAGGGGAGAATTAACTCTTCTGCACACTTTGAGAAAATATGCAAAATGTTATGGTTTATTTATTGATAAAGATCTGGCCAGAAGCATGGTGCTTTATAACAGATGAGAGAAAAAGTCCTTGCCCCAGGAAGCTTTCAGTCCAGGAACAGACATGTGGGAGACAAGTGAGAAAGGGAACGGAAGCAGAGGCTTCGATAAACGGGAAGACTATGAGATTATTTGTAGTAAATTTAGATTTAGGATTAGGCTTTAATCCCAACCCCATTTACCTGGGAGTAGCCCCCCATTAAACTCAGTGGAGCTTACCTCTAAGTAGATGTGGTTAGGATTGCACTGTTAATTACCATAAATCATGGGGGAGAAGAGGACTGTAGCACTGAAAATGAGCTTGGGGGGGGAACCTTCAATGTAAACAATGCTGTGATTAGCTCTGTAGCAGACTTTTGAGTTCTACATAATGCTTCAGGGAGGAAGCATATGGTGTAGCTCGACAGCTTGCTTAGTTTCCCTACTGTAGCAACATCTTGCTTTTAGATGAATCATGTAAATCACCCTGGGCAAACCATCTTTGCAACCACAATCGGAGGAGGACTTTTCCAGGGGCTTAAAATCGTAGGTCAATGTATATTGTGTTACTCGGGGAGTTGTTGGCATAAATATATGAGAGAGCATTCTGCATTCCTGTATTACTTTTGCACGTTTGTATTCTTGTTTCTTAATCTGGTTTATTCTACAGTGAATAACAGCCGGTCTTTAGAGATGTACCCATCGGTTTCTCTGTTCTCTACACGCATCTGCCTATGAAAGCTCTTGCTGCGATAAAGCTGCTGGTCCCTATGATTTGATTCTATACTAGCCCCTGCAGACTAACAGTTGCGTTCCTGGAATTTTAGATCTTCGCCTGCCTGCATCTCGATCCAACAGCTGCCCACTTAGCTGCCTGCATTATTGTGGTTTTTGACCACCTTGGGAAATGGCGGACTGTTCGGCTCTTCAGTTTGTCAGCCCTTATGCTTTTGAAGCCATGCAGAAGGTTGACGTCGTGCGCTTGGCAGCTCTGAGCGATCCAGAGCTCCGGCTGTTGCTGCCTTGCTTGGTGCGGATGGCCTTGTGCGCCCCGGCGGATCAGAGCCAGGGTTGGGCCCAGGACAAAAAGCTGATTCTTCGCTTGCTTTCAGGAGTGGAGGCTGTCAACTCCATTGTAGCCTTGCTGTCCGTGGACTTCCACGCTTTGGAGCAAGATGCCAACAAGGAACAACAGCTTAGGTAATGAGAAGGAGTAAACCAGGGCTGGGAACCTGTGGGGTCCTCCAGATGTTGTGGGACTCCCATCTCCTATCAGCTCCAGCCAGCATAGCCGGTGATTAGGGATGATGGGAGTTGCAGTCTAGTACCATCTGGAGGACCACAAGTTCCTCATCCCTGAGTTAGGCAGTTCTTACGTTAACTATGGTGAGATGTGCTCCTTAAATCTGTTCGGTCATCTGTGTTTCAATCCTCTTTTTGTTAGGCATAAACTTGGAGGAGGCAGCGGCGAGAGCATTTTGGTGTCTCAGCTGCAACATGGTCTGACGCTGGAGTTTGAACATAGCGATTCCCCTCGGCGGCTCCGTCTGGTGCTTAGTGAATTACTGGCAATTATGAACAAGGTCAGTTTCTTCATGCATGAGATTCTCTTTTCTTTTTAGTGCAGTCAGAAGATAGATCCCTCGGTGATTTGAATTAGATTGGCTTTAACAGTGGCAATGAGAAAATGCCCCCCCTCCAAAAAAAAATCTTGTTGCTGAAATGAACAAAGTTGGGGTGGATAGGGTAACCAGGAATGGATTATTGGGTGAAAGGATTACAAACTTAGTTCGGTTCTGGTAGGTAGAATAAATTTCTCAGGTTCAGAATTCTTTAATTTTCAGCCTATGTCTTTTGCACCAGGCTCTAGCTGGGGAATCTTGAGGTTCCAGTAGGACACAAAAAGTAGATCCCATAAGCTTGAAAGTCTTCCCTTCCCTGGCATTTGATTTTTACACTTTGCAACTGATGCTGTTCTCATGTTTGTTTGTTTCTTTGCTTATATTATATTTTAAATATTCCCAATAATTCAGCAACAAGAAACGTACAACAGTATACAAACAATCAATGAAATAAATGAAATAAATAAAAAAAAATCAGAGGCTACAGCCTACTACTGTCTTGGTGGCTCTTTCTGCTCTTCTCAGTCTTGTTAATGCTAAGTAATTAAGTCATACGAGGCTGGTGTAAAATTATCTATTTGATTTGACCTGTATAGCTTACTTCAGTGTATAAGTCAGCTTTTCTACCAGTGCCTTCTAACAGTTAGTAATCTATTATGGCTCCCTTCAGGTCTCATCAAAATGTGGCCTCTGTTAAACAGATTGCCGTCAGTAAATGTCCGATGGACTTTGTAGGTCTCTGTTTTGTCCAGTAAGTATGTTCAGTAGGGTGAACTGTGGAGCCATATCTATGGTCTGTCTTATTAGTCCCTCCATTTCCTCGAAAACTGCAGTCTAAAACTCTCTTGTCAGAGGTATATCCACCACATATGACAATATGTGACTTTTCTATTACAGCCTCTGCAGCAGTTAGGAGAGTGCTGTCAGTTGAGTTTGGATAACATTAAAGAAGTAGCATGGCACAGAGTTATCTTTAACATTGTCTCTTTTATACAAGCAGAAATTGGTCTCCTGACCTCCCCAATGTTTTTTTTACTGTTTGTCCAATATCTTATGCCTTCTGTGTTAAATTTTACCTTTGTAGTCCCTTTAGTACCAATCCCTATATATATATATGTGTGTGTATGTGTGTGTATTGTATTTTATGTAGATTTATTGTATTTTAATGTTGTTGTGATTTTACTGTTTACAATTTTATTATGTACGTGTTTGATTTTATTTTTGTAAGCTGTCCTGAGTGCCCTATTATAGGGTAGAAGGGCGGGATAGAAATATTTTAAATTAATTAATTAAATAAATAAATCTCACCCCAATCTTTTTTCCATACTTAGGCATGTGAGCGTGCCAGTCTCATGCTCACTCAGTATGGTTTTGTTTTGTTTTGCTTTCAAAAGCCTCTCTCAAGACAACTTTTTGTTGTAGGTGGCCGAGTCCAACTGTGAGTTTTTTTTCAAATCATCAGAGCTGTTTGAGAGCCCTGTTTATTTGGAGGAAGCAGCAGATGTTCTCTGTATTCTTCAAGCTGGTATGTGTTCTCCAAAATATATCTCCTTTTAAAATGTCTCCTTTTAATATCTCAGCTATATCTGAGTCCAAAGATATGGCTGTTGTTCCAGGGCTGCGTGGTATTGCCCATGTTCAGGGAAATGTGTGCAAATGTGCGTGAAATGTGGCTCCCTATGAAACTTATGAAAATATTGCTGGGTTGTCTTCAGCTAAGTTCTACTCGGAGTAGAACCATTGAAATTAATAGAGCTCTTAAGTTTACTTATAAATGTATTTTATACCACCCTTTCACAAAATGAGAGTGGTGCCCAGCAATGTAGAATTTTTTTAAAAAAAATCTTGAAACAACTACAGAGGCCTGCCGGCATAGAGTAGTCTTCAAGGGATGCCTGAAAGTTGAAAGTGAGGCTCCCACGAGAGGCAGTGGTGGCCACCAACTTGGATGGTTTTAAGTGAGGATTAGACAAAATTCATGGAGGGCAAGGCTATCAACTGCTACTAGCCATGATGGCTATGTTCTGTCTCCACTGTTGGAGGTAGCATGTGTCTGAATGCCAGTTGCTGGGAATTGCAAGCAAGGAGAGGGCTGTTGCGGCCTTCGCAGAGATATCTGGTGGCTCACTGTGAGAACAGTATTTTACTGCACCTGCTCAGATCTGTGTGGGAAGCAGATCCTTGTGGGCATAGGGATATAGTAAGCTGCCTTTGGGCACCCTCTTTGTGTATCTAGCCCATTGTTGCCTACTTTGGCTGGCAGCAACTCTCCAGGGTCTCACACAGGGGTCATAGAATCATAGAGAGGGAAAGGGTCTCTGAGGCCATCCAGTCCAACCCCTTCCTCAATGCAGGAATCCAAGTTAAAGTATCTCCGCCAGGTGGCTGTCCAGCTGCCTCTTGAAGGCCTCCAGTGTTGGAAAGCCCACCACTGCAGGAGACATTCAAGAGGCAGCTGGACAGCCACCTTTCTTTCTCTGCCACCTGATCCTTTGAACTGGAGATGCCCGGGATCGTACCTGGGACTGTCTATATGCAAAGCAGGTGCTGTGCCACTGAGCTGTGGCCCCCTCTCATACTGGTTACAATTTATTTATTTACATATGAAAAATAGTTATATATCGCAGTTTCATTACAAATATCAAAACAGTGTAAGCCGAATACACACACACACACACACACACACTAAAAACCACAATCACAGATCAATTGAGAATGAAGATTCTATGTTTTCAGGCTTTTCATTGGGGCATCTGGTTGGCCACTGCGAGAGCAGGATACTGGACTAGGTGGGCCACTGGCCTGATCCAGCAGCCAGGCTCTTACGTTCTGAAGAGGGAAGTTTAGATCGGGGGGGGGTCAGGATCTGTCCCACTAGCATCGAAGGAAATTTAACCTGCTATTCCCATATTGTGGTACACAAGGAAACCTCCTCTACACTGGGAGGAAATTCCCCTGCCGGTGCCAATGAGAGATTCCCCCCATCCCCAAAAAAGCAATCAAGAATAATCACTTGGAACTTAAGAGGAGGTGGTGGGTGTTATTTTAAAACTCTTTCCACTCAGAGCTTCCTTCGTTGTTACCTATCGTGGACGTGGCTGAAGCTTTGCTGCATGTGAAGAACGGTTCTTGGTTCCTCTGTCTCTTAGTGGCCAACGTTCCTGACAGCTTTAATGAAGGTATCCTACATAGCCAATAGGGGACTTGTTCTCTGACCGTGGATCCTTTTATGCAGCCAAAACAGAACCATCCTTGCACAAGCAGGGAGGCATCAGCCCATTCAAAAGCAGTGCAATGCAGACTGAACAGGTTCAGTGGGCTGGATCTGCTGATTGATTCTTGGGAGGGGAGGAGGGGCGGAATGGGAAACTGGATTGGAATGGAGTGTCTTGCAAAAGGGTATGGCTGGCTGGAATGCTGAACAGCAGGGATGGGGAACCTGGCATGTTGCTGGACTGCATCTCTCATTATCCCTAACCATTGTCCATGCCGGTTGGGACTGATGGGAGTTGAGGTCCAGTAGCATCCAGAGGGGCCACAGATGCTCCCCATCCCTGCACCTCTGCAAAAAATGGGAGACCGGGTTGAGAGTCTTTTGGAAAAGGGTATGGCCGGCTGGAACCCGGAACAGGAACATCCAGAATACATATCAGATGCTGAAAGTTCATAATCAATAAGACAATCCCTTCCCTTTCCCTTTGGCTGGTTCCAGTGTGCAGGGGCTTGATCAAGAACGGGGAGCGGCAAGATGAAGAAAGCTTTGGGGGCCGCCGCAGGACGGAGGCTCTCCGCCATCTTTGCAAGATGAACCCTTCCCAGGCGCTGAGGGTCCGTGGCATGGTGGTAAGTCTTGGTGGTGGTCCGCCGCAATGCTTGCAAAGGGAGTTTGTGCGTATGGGTTGATGGCAATGGGTGGGCGAAGTACAGACCTTTTGGCAGCTGAGCTGGAGACTCTGGGTCGTGGTGGGGGAACCAGCTACCCTCTTGGGCCCAAGTAGCTTTTAGGTCTTACATTTTTAAAAAAAAACTTATAGGAGCTCTTTTAAAAAACCTCCCTCCTATGATTGCCATCAAATCAGCTGTCTGAGGGTAGAAGTGTGTGACAGGAACCGCCCTGACCTCCTGACCTGGATGTTGTCACCAACTCTGCTCCTGGATCTGATCTGGGGGCAAAAGCACTTCAGGGGACGGGCTGCTCCTTAGAAAAGCCGGGGTAGCCAGAACAGCCACTGACGTCAGCTGTAGCTTGAGGAACCCTAACCTTAAGAAATTGTGCCTGAGCTTGCTTTTCCCTCTTCCTCCCCATTCCTTCTTTCCTCTTGTGCTACGTCTCCTTTGGATTGTGAGCTTGAAGGCAGGCGCTGTCTCAGATGTTTATCAGCCACTCTGAGACACCCCCCTTTTTTGTTTTGTTTATTGGGTGGGGTTATAAATGCTATAATTAAATAAACAAAAATAATGCCATTGATTCCTATCCCTACCTCCCTGCCTGTCATTTTCTCCTTTCTGTTTGCAGCCTTAAGCCACATAGTTTCCCCGCCCTTGTCTTGCTCCTGCTTTTCCCCCTCCCTGGTCCCACAGTCCTTCCCCTGGTCTGGGCCTCCAGCCCTGCTCTCACCTTCCGTCCCCCATCCGTGCCTTTGCCTCCCTCTTATCATGGAGGATAAGGCTATCTAGGGCTGCTAGCCATGGCTATGTTCTCCCACCGTAGGAAGTGCCATCGCTCAGTGGCAGAGCATCTGCTTTGCGTGCAAAAGGTCCCAAATTCAATCTGCAGCATCCCCAGAGAGCGGTGGGGAAAGGCCCCTGTCTGAAATCCTGGACAGACAATACTGAGCTAGATGGACCAATGGGCTGACTCATTATAAGGCAGCTTCCTGTGGATTCCAGTGCTGGAGGCAGAATGCCTCCGAATTAGGGTTGCCAGGTTCAAGGCCTGAGACTGATCCTGTATCTTTAGGAGAAGAGAAAGTCAGCCACGTGCAGGTGTTCTTGCAACCCTGTAATGGGAAAAACCACAAGGTGGAATGTGGCTGCATATTTCTCCCTGGGTGCTCTGGTAGGGGAACATCCTTGCACCCTTTTCTCTCTTCATTTTCCCTTGCTCTTTCCCTTTGGATTAGGTGGAAGAGTGCCACTTACCGGGACTCGGGGTTGCTTTGACTCTAGATCACACGAGGAACGAGTCTTCGGAGGACAGTGTTAGCGACCTGGTGTGCTTTGTGAGCGGCCTGCTGCTCGGGACCAACGCAAAAGTTCGGACTTGGTTTGGGACTTTTATCCGGAACGGGCAACAGGTGAGTGTGCCCGAGTCTTTTTGTTTCCTTGGGGTCAGGGTGCTTGGATTAGTTGCGTTAGTGAGAGTATATTTTGCACGGCAATTGCTGGAGAGGCAGCAGGTTGCATCCCGCTAACTTGCATATTCAGAGTAGACCCACTGAAGTCAATTGACCTCCGTTAGTCATGCCCATTGTTTTCAATGGGTCTGCTCTGAGTGGAGCTAATGCTGGGGTCGTGCGTGTATCTAGGAGAGAAGAAAATCACCTTCATGCAGTCTCTCTCTGGATCCCTTCTAGGATTTGGTTAATCCTTAAAATAATCTATATGTTACTGTGCCTAAAAAAGCAGATTTTATTGATGTGCCACACTGGGTTCTTATATAGACTTTTTCATTAACGTTGCGCCACACTGAGTGCCGACGTGGTATCATGTTTAGAGTGTCAGGCTGAGACCGGGGAGATCAGGGTTCAAATCCCTGCTTGGCCATGAAGCTCGCCGGGTGAACTTGGGCCATTCACGGGCTCTTGGCCCAGCCTACCTCACAGGGTTGTTGTGGGGATGAAATGGAGAGGGAGGAAAACCATGTTTGTAGGCCACCTTGAGTTCCTTGGAGGAAAGTTGGGATGTAAATGTAAATAAATAAATAAAAGTAATAAAAATGTACATTATGTGTGTCAGAGAGAGGGAGAGAACTGTAGGGTTTTTAATATTGATTTGTTAATATTCTGTATGAATTTGTTAATTGGGTAATGTATTTATGCTTACGTTTTAAAATGTAAGTTTCTTGGAGACCTTTGGGTAACAAGCAAGTAACTAATGATGTCCGTTTTAAACACAGACATTTGGAGAATGTTTGTGCTGTTAAAAAAAAAAGGTAAGGGGAGGCGTAAGGAACTTGGAAAGGCTCTTTGTTTTGTGGAGGGTGACCATCTAGGGTTTTCTTTCTTTCCCTTCTGCACAGAGAAAGAAGGAGACGGTTGGCTCCGTGCTTTGGCAGATGCGGAGGCAGCTGCTGCTGGAGCTGATGGGGATCCTGCCTACTGTCCGCAGCACGCACGTGACGGAAGAGGCGGAAGCTGACCTGGAAGCCAATGTCTCTGTGTATTCAGGGCTGAAGGAGGAGCACGTGGTCAAAGCCTGCGCCCTCCTGCGCCTCTATTGCGCTTTGATGGGTATCGCTGGTTTGAAGTAAGCGCCTTTTTAAAAAAATGCATTTTGTCATTTTTGAGTAGTTGTGTTTGGAACCTAAAGTTCCACAGCGTTCTTCCACCTTGGGTCCCCAGGTGTGGGTAGACTACAACTCCCATCATCCTTGACCATTGGCTAAGCTGGCTGCGGATGATGGGAATTGTAGTCCACCCACATCTGGGGACCCATGTTGGAAGAATGCTGCTCTAGAAGATAACCTAGATCTCATCTTTTTCCCGTTAAACCCCTTTCTATAACTAAGCCAAGATACATAGAACTGGAAATAATCAGCATGTTCTTTCATTTACCCCATATCCATTTCCCTCCTTCCCTTCCCCTCTTGCTGCCCTATATCTGTTTTAGATGGTAAGCCCCTTGGGGCTTTGTTCTGTGTGTAATGCCACGTGCATAGATGGGGTTGCTTCGTTCCCTTTAATAGGGAACTCAAACTATGTGAAAACACAGTGGGCTGGCGAAGGGGAAACGTGACCTGTTCCTCCTCCGCCAGCCTACTTGGGAGAAGTCAATTATACATACCTTTTAACTAGCTGGAGAGCCAGTGTGGTGTAGTGGTTAAGGTGTTGGACTAGGACCTGGGAGACCAGAGTTCGAATCCCCACATAGCCATGAAGCTCACTGGGTGACCTTGGGCCAGTCACTGCCTCTCGGCCTCATGAAAACCCTATTCATAGGGTCGCCATAAGTCGGAATCGACTTGAAGGCGGTACATTTATTTTTTAACTACCTGAGGAGGCTAGCCGCCTGTGTTCCCACTCTGGCCGTTGGCGTAGAAGGGGCTTCTCTCTTCCGCACTCAGCAGAAACTTTTGCAATCGGCAACTGACGGCTGATTTGGGTGTTTGTGTCTCCACCCTCCCCATTCAATCCTGGCCCTCGTCACAAAATGCTGTCTTGTCCTGATGAGATGGGGGGCTGGCATTTCTCTCTCGGTGTCGTTGGCGTGCAGGCCGACAGACGAGGAGGCGGAGCAGTTGCTGCAGCTCATGACAAGCCGCCCACCAGCTACTCCAGCCGGCGTCCGCTTTGTGTCTCTTTCCTTCTGCATGCTGCTGGCCTTCTCTACGCTTGTCAGGTATCCTTTCACACACACCCCTTTTTTTTTGTTTTAAAGAGAGAAATGGATGGCGCGGGACCACGATATCTGTCGGAACGCCTCTCCCGATATGAACCGGCCCGTACACTACGGTCTACTACGAAGGCCCTCCTCCGGGTTCCGACTCATAGGGAAGCCCGGAGAGTGGTGACAAGATCTAGGGCCTTCTCAGTGGTGGCCCCCGAACTATGGAATGGTCTCCCCGAGGAGGTGCGCCTGGCGCCGACACTATCATCTTTTCGGCGCCAGGTTAAAACCTTTCTCTTCTCTGAGGCATTTTAATTCCTGTTAATTCTAAATTATTATATTTTGATTTTAGACTGTACAGTTTTGTGTACAGTTTTGTGTTATTTTTATTGTATTTTTAATGTTCACCGCCCAGAGAGCTGTTGCTAGTCGGGCGGTATATAAGCTTAATTAAATAAATAAATAAATAAATGGGGACTCATTGAGCAAGCATTGTTTCCAAGCCGGGCCTTTCCCACACCTGCAGAAGATGTTGGACTCATGCCTCGTGGAAAACGTTAGGACTTGTTGGCACATTAATGATTTGCAGCTTTGTACAGGGGTGGGGTTTGGGTAGGGAGAAGCAGTTCGTTTTATTGCAGAGTTCTCGCCCCTTGCTTCCGTGCAGGGTATCCTAGCAGGGATTGGGTGAATCTGACGGCAGGGATTGGCCGGCATTCCTTTGTGCCACTGAGGGGCAAGGAGAAGAGTCGCTGTTTGCCATTGGCTGAGCTGCCCTGACGTCACAGAGAGGCAGTGCAGGCATATGCATCTGGAGGGTCTGTACCAATCTGAACCTGCTCTCGAATCCGCTGCCGTCTGTGGTTAGGGAGGCAGAAGAGGCTAAAGATGAAGTCTTTGTGATAGCTGATAATGGCTGGTGTCAGGGCCTGGTTGTGAGACGCCTTCCCTGGGACAGTCAACCGGCACCACCTCTTTTTTTAACATTTAAGGACCAGGTGAAAAAAACCACAGCTGCTGTTCTTTGTGGTCTTTTAACTAGCTGTTTTAAATGCTAGCTTTTGGTTTTAATGCGCCCTTTGGCATTTTACTCCCTGTTTTGTTGTATATTCCTGCATATGCTGTCCAAACCTTATATATCATTATATATATATATCTCATAACTTGTTCTTGTATGAATTTGGTACTGTGATATGTTGGCCACCTTGAAAAAGCTGAAAATGTGTGTGTGCATATTCTATGCGCATGTGTGTGCAAGGATGATAGCTGGGCCTAAGGAAGGAGAGGCAGAAGAAGCATGGGGTTTATGCACCTGCCAGGGAGGCACTGAGAATGTTCCGTGCTCCCCAGTTTGCAAATCCTTACATGTGCTTTACACGGGGCTTGAGGGGAATAGCCATAGCTCAGTGGCGGAGCATCTTCTTTGCTTGCAGAAGGTCCCCGGTGGCTCCAGGTTGGTCTGAAAGAGGCTTTTGCTTGAAATCCTGGAGAGCCGCTGCCAGTCAGAGTAGACAATACTGAGCTTAGTTACGCCATAGGTCTGATTCAGTCTAAGGCAGGTTCCTATGTTCCCATATACAGGAAAGCTCGTTTCCTCCATTTTCAGCTTCCCTCTTCCACTAATTTGTGTTTTTGATAACTTGAAACAATGGGGACTGGTGGACTGTGATGGGCAACCGTCTGATCTGTATCTATAACACGGGCATCTTTTTTTTTTTTAAAGCACCCCAGAACAGGAGCAGCTGATGGTGATGTGGCTGAGCTGGATGATCAAAGAAGAAGCTTATTTTGAAAGGTGAGGAGAGCATGCCTTTTCTGTTCTCCCCCCCCCCCCGAAAGATCCTGCAGCCCCAAGATATTTTTTTAAAAATAAAATGTATTGGGGTTTTTATCCACATTGGCAACTCTCTCTTCCTCCTCCTCCCATCTCCTGTTCCAACAGCACTTCTGGGGTGTCTGCATCATTTGGAGAGATGCTACTGTTGGTCGCCATGTATTTCCATAGCAACCAGCTCAGCGCTATCATTGACTTGGTCTGTTCTACCCTGGGGATGAAGGTAAGCCCACCTGCCTCTCATATTTATTTCCTGGACCCTTCCCTCCTCCCACAAAGGCTCCCAGTTGCATTATTTGCTTGGTTGGCCGGGCGACCTTCTTTCAGCCTGAGGGCCGCATTCCCTGCTGGGTGACCTCCCGGGGGCCTCAGGGCAGTAGTGGTCGAGGCTAGAGGCAAAAATGAGCAAAGCAACAAAGGTGAGGTTGTCTCCAACTAAATACTAGGCCCAGTGGAATGAATTGGACCTGAGTTAGTCATGCCCCATTAATTTGCTCTGAGGTAACACAAAATATTTAGAGAAGATGCTCATAGTCTTTGGGCAGAGTAGGATATTCCCTCCTCACGGGGAAGGTCCATGTGGCACCCTCATTATGTAGTGTCCATCGCGTGCTGAAGACGCGCCTCTTTACGCTGGCCGTTGACACCAGAGAGAGGTATCTTTAGGACCCGTTCTGTTCTCTTGACTGCTACTTGTTTTACGCTGATTTTATCACTGCCTTTTTAAATGGCTGCGTCCCACCCTGGGAACCTTACAGTGAAGGGCAGGCAAGAAATCAGATGATGATGATGAAGTGGCCATATAGTGGAGAAACTCTGAATTGAAACGGACGCTTCAAGAGACTAAATTCACCCAGACTGCAAGACGCTCCTCTTTATAAACCGAGGGGGAGAAATGTGATGCGTAACAAAAAAAAAATAGTCGTGAAGGCAAACCTCACCGTCTGCGTGCCACCTTTTTGTTTCAGATTGTTATTAAGCCTAGTTCTCTCAGCCGCATGAAGACCATCTTCACGCAGGAGATTTTCACAGAACAGGTAACTCCCCCCTGCGCACCTTCCGAGGCTCAAGCTGTGTTACAGGCATAAATCTGGGCGTTTAGCCATTGTCTGTGTTGCAAAAGGTTAAGGTGTCCCCGCACTTGTAGTGCGAGTCGTTTCCGACTCTTAGGGTGACGTCTTGCGACGTTTACTAGGCAGACCGTATATATGGGGTGGGTTTGCCAGTTCCGTCCCCGGCCTTTCTTTACCCCCCAGCATATGCCGGGTACTCATTTTACCGACCACGGATGCATGGAAGGCTGAATGGACCTCGACCCCTTTTACCGGAGATTCGACTTCCTCCTTTCGTTGGAATCGAACTCCGGCCGTGAGCAGAGCTTTTGGCTGCGTTACCGCCGCTTACCGCTCTGCGCCACGGAGGATCTTCTGTGTTGCAACTGCCCTTGAAAAGCTGCCCTGGTGCTACTGCTCACTCCCGGACCTCTCTCTCCTCCACTTTGCCCCTCCCCTTCCCAGCTACTGCACCTTTCTTTCTTACCTCCTTCCCTTCTCATCTTACCTCTCCGCCCTCCCCCTCCTCACGTTTGTCTCTTCCTCTCTGCTGCTGCTGGGGAGGAAAATGACAGGGTCGCATTACAGCAGTAAAACCACATTGCAGCAATAAAATCAATCTGCAGAATGACAGCATTAAACAGTGACGATAAAAACAATGCATTGACAAAACGTGGCTGGAGGGGTGAGAGAGAGTGAGTGAGTGAGAGAGAGAGAGTGAGAGTGAGTGAGAGAGTGAGTGCGCGTGTGTTTAATAAAACAACCAGAAGCATTAAGACCATGCCAAAAGCCTCTCTAAAAAATAAATAAAAAGGGAGGTCTTAACTTGGTGCCTGATCATCTTCAGGGTTTGGACTTAGAAAGGGCATCCCACCATTGAAAAGTCCTTTACAAGTGCCGGCTTATTTGAGCTGGCAGGAGAATACAAAGCAGAGACTCATAGACTGAGCAAAAATGTTCAGGAGCAATATGGGCCAGTCCCCTACTGGGAGAGGAGAGGGAATGCTGCTCCTGGGCCCCATCTGCACTATACATTTAAAGCATTTTTATACCACTATAAACATTTCCCCACAAAAAAACCTGGGAACTGTAGTCTGATAAGGGCGCTGAGAGTTGTTAGCAGACCCCTATTTCCCTCGCAGAGCTACAATTCCCGGAGTTCCCCAGAGAGCGGGATTGATTGTTATAGCACTCTGGGAATTATAGCTTCACAGACTCCGGTTTCCAGGATTCTTTGGAGGAAGCCACAACTGTTTAAATTAATTGCTTTAAACATATTTTTTATTTACTGCTGGATTGTAACAGAACCGCCAAGGGGTTTACAAGAAATATTAAAATTATCAGTAAAAACAGTTTAAAACTAGTAATTAAAAACATTTAGAAAGACAAATTCAGCAGTAAATTAAAAAGAGATTAAAATCAGCATCTATGTGCCTGGATAGGCTTGCCTAAAAATAGATGTTTTAAGCAGGCACCGGAAAGAATATAGCGAAGAGGCCTGCCTGACGTCAATAGGCAGGGAGTTCCAAAGTGTCGGTGCTGCCATGCTGAAAGAACAATTTCCTGCTGGGGCAGATTATGTGGCACCTGTAACAGGTCACTGAACATCAGACCTCATTCGCTGCCTGCCTGTTGGAGGTACTGTTTGTTTGTTTTTCTAAAGGATAACAAGAGTTAATGCATCTCTGTGTCCCAGGTTGTCACTGCTCACGCTGTCCGCGTGGCGGTCACGGGCAACCTGAGTGCAAACATCACCGGATTCCTGCCCATTCACTGCATTTACCAGCTTCTCAGGAGCCGCTCTTTCACCAAGCACAAAGTCTCCATCAAGGTGGGTCGCTCCGTCCGTGGGACCAAACTGTCGCGTCGGAAGGAAGGGCCTGTGGATCCCCTGCTTTGCGTGCAGAAGGTCATGGGTTCAGGTCCCCCATCAATCATCTCCCGAGCAAGACCGGGAAAGACCCCTGTCTGTAAACCTGGAGAGCCGTTTTGCTAAGAGCAGACAGTACTGAGCTTTTACGGACTGATAGTCTGACCTTGTTTGAGGCGGAGAGGGACTGTAGCTCAAAGGCAGAGCACGTGCTTTGCATGCAGAAGGTCTGAGGTTCAGTCCCCGGCATCTCCAGGTAGGGCGGGGAAAGGCTCTTGTCCAGAATTGTAGAAATCTGCTGCCTGTCAGAGGGGACTGTGCTGGGCTAAGGCAGACACATGTCCTCATGCGATTTAAACAGAGAGGGAAAATGGAAATGGACTGCCTTCAAGTCGATCCTGACTTACGGCTACCCTATGAATAGGGTGTTCATGGTAAGTGGTATTCAGAGGGGGTTTCCCCTTGCCTCCCTCTGAGGCTAGTCCTCCCCAGCTGGCTAGGGCCTGCTCAGCTTGCCACAGCTGCACAATCCAGCCCCTTCCTTGTCTGCAACTGCCAGCTGGGGGGCAACTGGGCTCCTTGGGACTCTGCAGCTTGCCCACGGCTGCACAGGTGGCAGGGCACGTAACCCCTGAGCCACTCACTCTGGGGGTGATCTTTAGCTGGCGCTTGACACCCAGGAGACACGAGCGGGGATTTGAACTCTCAGACTCTGGACTCCCAGCCAGGCTCTCCTCCCCACTGGTCAAAAGATGTAGGTTCATTTTTTTGGCATCTCCAGTATGGAGACCTGCAGCCTCAGGGCAAATTAGCGGTTAATGAAAGGGATAAGGGGGTTGACTTAATTTTCCTCTTAGTCAGCCAAGGCTAGAATGACAAAGCTGACTCTCCTTAATTTTTTTTTTAATTGTATTTTAAGGACTGGATTTACAGGCAGCTTTGTGAAACCACCACTCCGCTCCATCCTCAGCTGCTCCCTCTGATTGATGTTTACATCAACTCCGTTCTCACGCCAGCCTCGAAATCCAACCCGGAAGCCACAAATCAGCCCGTCACAGAGCAGGAGATCTTGAATGTTTTTGAAGGCCTAACAGGGGTATTTATAATGTACTTCTTGTGTGGGTGCACAGTCACATCGGGTCTGGCTTTGTAGTTTCAGTTTGTTGGGTCTACAGACCACAAGTGAAAGGTGGGTTCCATCATTTTCCACCCTCCCCTTCTTTATTTGCTTTTAGAATACTTTTGTTGCTGCTGCTAAATTGCTTTGTTCCTTGAGGAGGAAGGGCAGGATATTAAAATATAAATATTTATTGAATTTATATCCCGCCCTTCCTGCTGAAGGAAGGAATGTAGCACTTTAGCAACAACAACGAAAGCATTTTAAAAAGCAATTAAAAGCATTTTTTTGTAAAGATACAGATAAAAGCAAGGCTTTGCAACAGCGGCATGTTTTGTGATGCCTCCATAGCTCAGTGGCAGAGCGCCTGCTTGGCATGCAGAAGGTCCCAGATTCAATCCCCGGCACCTTCAAGGTGAGCTGGGTGTCGGAATTTTGCTCTCTATTGAGATACGTAGCAAAGTTGCGTATGTGCTGTGGAACGGAGAGTATTGAGCAAGCTTAGTGTGTGTGTATGAATCTTTGCTAAGATTCTACCTTCCCTGCAAATTAGTCAGACAGAGACTTTAAGCTGTAAAATAAGAAACAACTACTTTATTCTGGAAGTACATGCTTGATAGGAAAGACTCGAGTCCTATATCTAGCTTAACTGGTCTATGCTGGAGAAACAAGCACTGGTCCCAGTACTCGCCCTCATCCTGGTTGAGAGGAGAGACAAAGAGAAGATGTCTGCTCCCCTCCCGAGAGAAAGAGAAGACTGAGAGAGGAGGGAAGGAACTGGGATTCAACATTCCTTTGCTTATCAGTCTAGCAGGAAGGGAAGAGACGGCAGGATCAAAGGGATAGGTATAGCCTCAACCAGCAAGAGGTCTAGCTCTCTCTAGCTACCCTTAATAACCCCATGCAGCCTCAACCCACCAAGTTGGAGTTGAATCTCATACATTCCAACACTGGGAAAGACCCCTGTCTGAAATCCTGGAAAGCTGCTGCTAGTCAGAGTAGACAATATTGGGCTGTATGGGCAAATGGCCTGGCCTGGGGCATGACACCTGCCTGCCTTTCCCTAGGTTTGTGTTGCTTTGCATCATGTGTCTTCTGTGTGGGTGTGTATATTTTTTTCATTTTGTAGGGAGAGAACTCTCGTCTGAATCAGCGTTACGGAATCACGGCCCAACTTCTAGTCCTTTATTACATTCTGTCTTACGAAGAGGCAATCCTGGCCAGCTCAAAGACGCTGGGTATGTGTCGGGAAGGCACGTGGGCCAAAGAACATGAGTTTCAGCGAACTCTGGGTAGCTGAGAACATGGGAGCAACTGTTTCTGGCCCACTAGTTTTCATAACGTTGTTGTTTCCGAAATGCAAAAGGCCACTGTGGTGTGGCCGGCTGTTTTCCTAGGCATCCTTCAGAGCGAGGGCAGGCCTCTTGCCTTAAAGCATAGGCGGAGAACCTGTCGCCCTCCAGATGTTGCTGAACCACAGCCTGGGCCGTAGCTCAGGGGCAGAGCATGCGTTTTGCATGCAGGAGGTCCCAGGATCTATCCCTGGGATCTCCAGGTCGGGAGAGTCTCTGCTAGTTGGGGTAGATCAATACTGAGCTAGATGGATCAATAATCTAACTCGGCTCAAGGCAGCATCCTATATTCCTCCTATAGAACTTCTATAGAATTCAGAAGTATTGAAGCGAGCAGTTTTCTGAAGCATGCGGGCCCGAAGCCACCATGTGCTGTTTAAAAACACCACCACACTCGTACTATGTATGCAATAATTCCCTTTATTTCCAATGTTTAGGATGCAAGTGCCGTTGCATATGTAGCCAGAACGCTGCCATCCACAAACAAGAGTGTGTGTATTGGGGTGGTGGGAGCTATTGGCAGCCTTGGGCAGAAGTACCAAAAAAAGGGGAACCCAAAAAAACCCTAACCCCACACAGGCCTTTGAGGGCTGAGCGTGCTCAGTGGATACTGAATGCTAAATGGCTGCTGCAGGGTGGTGATGGTGGGGAGGTTTTGGAAAACCTGGGTGGGAAGGGGAATGGGACGGTGTGAAATCTTGAATGGCTGCATTCCATGCTGCAACATTTTGTTGTAGGTCTCACTTATGTGATTGATTTGCAGATAACTTTGGTCATCTCTTTTTTTCCCCCCACAGCTGCCATGCAGAGGAAGCCTAAGTCTTACTCCCCTGCATTGATGGACCAGATCCCGATCAAATACCTCATCCGGCAGGCTCAAGGACTGCAGCAGGAATTGGGAGGTGCGTCTGTCTGGGAGTCGCATCTCAGTGAAGGGGTGTAGGTTGGTGGTGGGAAGCAAACCTCCATTTGGAATGAGTGTTCAGAAAAGGCAGCCTTTTTACGACTTCTGGACATATGGATGGCATTATCCAGGCTGCAGAATTTGGCTTGTCTTGGTGCAGAAACCGGTTTCCCGAGTGCAAAAGTCTGACACTTTTTTAAAAAAGTGCCTCGATGACTCCTTTGTTTGGGTAGGGGTGTTGGGCCAGAGGGCTGTGGGGCTCCTTCCCGCTGCGTAATGCTGTGTAGGTCCTTGTGAACAGGGTAGGGAGAGGAGGCCTGTTGCTGCAGGTGGTTCTGCTGTTGGTTTGCCTACTACGCTGGACCGCAATGTATTCACGTGATGCTGCAGTAGTGAACGTAACCTAACCTGCTGCTGGGATCAGGCCAGTGGCCCATCTAGTCCAGCATCCTGTTTCCCACAGCGGCCAATAAGGTGCTTGCTGGGAAGCCCACAAGTAGGACGCGAGTGCAATTCACGCTCTGTCCCCTTGTGACCCTTAGCAGCTGGAGCATCCTTCAGACAGTATGTCGCTGTCATGACTCACAGCCTCGACAGCTTCCAAGAAATTGTCTACGCCTATTTTTAAAGCTGGTGGCTGTGACTCCACGTGTTCCAGCGTAGTTCCAGACAGCTTTGTTGTTTCCAACTAACCTGCCTAGTGAAGTGCTTCATTTTGCCTGTCCCTGAAATCTCTCACCATTCAGCCTCGTTGTCTCCTTTAGCTTGTGTCATCATTCGACGCTGGGTTCTAGCAGTGTTGGAGGTGGAGGAAAAACTCTCCCTTCCTCCCACTTTCCCCAAACTAAGCATAATGTTGTGCCCCTCTATCAAGTCTCTGGTTAGGTTGCTTCCTCCTCCCTCCAACCCCCCCCCCCGAAAACTCCCAAATAGTATAATCCATGTGCACGGCTGAGGACCATCAGACCTGAGGGGGGGGGGTGTCAAATGTGGCCTGCAGAACTCTGCCCGGGCCACAGCCCTCATTGGCTCTGCTTCACACCCTGAATGTTTTTGCCTGGCTGGTCTGTGTCCTTGAAACTCCGATGCTGCGTCTTGCTTCCCTAAATGGGGACCGAGAGGGGTGCATGAGTCTGTGTGGATACAAGGCCAGGGATTCCCAAACGGTGGCGTATGGGCCACCAGTGGACCACAGACGTCATTCAGATGATCCTTGGCACATCCCCACTAAATATCCATATTGGTTTTGAATTGCTTCTTTTATTTCTGCTGTTGTGCTTTGTTCCGTTACCATCTGAATGCTGTGGAATGCCAAGTATAATGTAAGAAACAAAAGTAGTGATAAAAAATAACAGTTAAGGATCGTATGGCACCGGGCACAGCATGTTGCAATTGCTACACCAGGCAGGAAAATCATTAAGCAGTCTGCCAAAACCATCAGTGATTTCCCAAGTGGTCATTGGGGGGCGGGGAAGAGGAGGTGCTTGCCTACTGTACAAAAAATCCATTGCCGTGCCCCACCCACCACTGCGGCCCTCGGAAGGTTGCTCTGAAGGGAATGCGGCCCTTGGGCTGGAAAAAGGTTCCCTGCCCCTGCAGTAGTGGGTAGACTTGACTGCAATTGTGGAAAAGCATCTGGCGAGCGTCTAGCGATGAAAAAACCTCTCTGGGCTCTTGAAGGCTTGCACTCTGCTCTGCTCCGTCTCTTGGCGACCAACTATCCCCACCTCTGCATCGTGGATGACTGGATCTGCGAGGAGCACATCACGGGCACGGATGCTTTGCTGCGCAGGATGCTCCTGACCAACGCTGCCAAAAAACACTCACCCAAGCAGCTCCAGGAAGGTAAGGTGCCCTTTCCCTCGGGGGGGGGGAAAAGGCATTTGGCCGGCGCACAGTTCTGTCCTTTACACAGCACAGCCCCCAGCGTCAGTTAGGCAGTCAGATCTTTTTAATTGTTTGTAGCCAGGGGCCGTTACAATATGAAATCACACACAAAAAAAGACTATCCAAGCATAAGTGGAAACATACACATAACACATTTTCAGAACGGCAAATGTTCAAAAGGTACACTTTGTAAAGTTCCCCAAACCATTTAGATTTCAACAAAGGAAAACCCCCGAAAAACCTTAGATTAAAACCCTTCTTGCTGCCAGGGCCTATAAAATCGCCAAGAGAGTTATAGCGGATGTAAGGCCAACTTCCTTTATAGCACATGCAAAGCAAGTTAACAGAACGTGTGTAGATCAACGAGCAGCCAATCTAATGTTGAAATCGTCTGATCGACCTGGACAGTCCTGAAATGAGTAATTGATTTGCAGAAACGTTTTACTTGGAACGCCATCTTTATGTAATCATAATAATTGTGATTATTCCCGTAGCGTTTTCAGGGCTGCAAGGAAATCATACTCAAGTTCTGCAGATCCTGGAGCATTTGACACTCCTGTCGGCTGGAGAGCTGATCCCTTACGCGGAGGCGTTGACATCAAATATGAACCGGCTCCTCTACCCTGGAATCCCTCTGCGAATTCTCCAGACCACCAACAGGCTTTGGATGGCCTTGAACACGGTCATGCCTCGGAGGTAGGAAGATGTGCTGCTGCTCTGGCCTCCACGTTGCATGCCCCTGACCAGGAGCGATTGGAGCTGTGCACTGCTCCCTCGTGTGGGGAATCACCAAACTGTGGGTGAAGGCATCTCAGTAAAGTGCCTTCAAGCCCTGGGCCATTGGATCCTCCTAGACAGGAAGACGTATTCACGGGCTTCCTGTTTCAGTTGAGCTTTGCTTGGGCAACAAGGTCTTCCTGAGCTGTGATGCGTTTCTGTATTCTTGGTTATTCTTTGGTCTTGCCTCGGGTCAGGGGCGGAGCATCTGCCTTGCTTGCAGAAGGTCCCAGGTTCAATCTCCACCATCTTGCCGCTGCCAGTCAGAGCAGACGCTACTGAGCTAGATGGACCACCAGGTCTGACTCAGTTATAAGGCAACTTCCTATGTTCCTTCTGACTTGCTCCTCAGCCTGGCTTGTCCGTTGGTCCTGGCTTTCAGCTTGTCTCACGGCTTTTGCTTGCGGCTCAACTCGGGCGTCCACCGTCCTCCTTTTCTCTAGGTTGTGGGTGATGACGGTGAACGCCTTGCAGCCGTCCGACAAGATGGTCAGACGGCAAAAGTACACACAGAAGGACTTGATGATCGACCCTCTGATTGTGCTGAGATGCGATCAGAGAGTCCACAGGTAAGCAATCCCCCTCCAAATCCATTCTTGCCTTTCTGTTTTGGGCTTCTGTTACTCAGGGGTGGTTGGCAAATAACGCTGCGTTCAACCACAGTTTAGCATCAATGCGAGGATTCCTGGAGAGGAGATTGATTGATTGATTGATTTAGTTACTTACTTACTTACTTACTTACTGCATTTGTATACCACCCCATAGCCGAAGCTCTCTGGGCAGTTTACAACAATTAAAACATTAAAAATATACAAATTTAAAAACACATTTTTAAAAAACAATTTAAAAACACATGCTGGGAGAAGAGGAAAGTCTTAACTTGACGCCAAAAAGATAACAGTATTGGCGCCAGGCACACCTCATCAAGAAGATCATTCCATAATTTGGGGGGCCACCACTGAGAAGGCCCTCTCCCTTGTTGCCGTCCTCCGAGCTTCCCTCAGAGTAGGCACCCGGAGGAGGGCCTTTGATGTTGACTTTCCTCCTCCTCAGGCCATGTTGCTGCTGTGGTGTTGTGAGCTACGCTGTAATGTGGCTTAGCATGCCATCTAAACCCGAGCTCATGGTGTTTGTATCACTGAGTTCCTAGCTATAACCTACAACAGGGTTGGGGAATCTTAGGCCTTGGGGGTGGGATGGGGAAAATGACAGGTAATAAATGGTGGTGGTGGTGGAGGTGGTGTTGATAATAATAATAATAATGTGGCTATTTAATGGAGAAAGTCTGAATTGTGAAACTAAATCTCCCCGAGAGCATAATTCACCCAGATTGCAAGGAATTACTGCTATAAACTGAGAGGGGGGGAATATGATGCATAGCAAAAAAAAAGGGGGGGGGTCGTGAAGGCAAATCGCAAATCGTGTGCATGCAACCCTTCCGTTTCAAATTTCTGCTTGCCTGGATAGGGGATAGAGATGGGGGTGTGAGTGTGTGTAGAAACTAGCCTATGGTACAAAGGTAACATTTATAATCATTCCTCTGCCCAATTTTTGCATCCAGCCCTGCCCACTAGTGGCACGTGGCCCCCGGAAGGCTGCCCAGAAGGGAATGTGGCCCTTGGGAATGTGGCCCCTTCCCCCGACCTACAGAGATTTTAAGTTTCCTTTTTCTTACATTTTAATCCAGCTTCTTTTCCCCAACAATGTTTTCCCCTCTGTCTGCTGCCTCTTCTCTCCCTGCCTTCCCGCCCCCTTGCCCATAGGTGTCCCCCGCTGATGGACATCACTCTTCACATGCTGAATGGGTACCTTCTTGCTTCGAAAGCCTACCTGAGCGCCCATCTCAAGGAAACAGCAGACCAAGACAACAGGCCATCCCAAAACAACTTGGGCCCGGAAGCCACGGAGGTTACCAGGGAAGAACTGAAAAATGCATTGCTGGCTGCCCAGGTAATTCTGTGGCTCCTCATCTCTTGATTCATATAAGAACAGTTTTTTTAAAAAAATTTAGATACTTGGGTCCTGAATCGTAAAGGGCTTTGAAGGTCAGCACCAGGTCAGGTGCAAGGGTACCGCTGTTGGCCTATGCACGCTTTTGGTTGGTTTGGACATTGTGGATTATTGGCGTAAGATTGTACCATTTGCACATTTGAAACCATCTGCCAGCTTCTCCATTTGAGCATTTGGAAGAAAAAGCCAAGCAACCATGAGTAATAGTTCTGTGGAGCTCTGTCTTTTATATACAAATATATCCTGAGATTGTTCTTGCTTTAAAACCATCACACTTGCTGTTGCTTTTGTTGTTAGGATCATTCAGGGTGCTGTGGGCGCCAGTCACAAAATGGCTGCCATGGGAGTGTGGCTGCCAGGGGGTCATGCCAGGACACAAAATTAGAGAGTATAGTCATGATGAAACTTTCCCCATAATTGTGTTTCCTTGCTAGAAAAACTCTGATTTCAGTCATTGGCTAGAAACACTCTCAGGCGGGAGCAGCTAAGCTGCCTCGTTTCACAGAAAGGATACCTGCACATTTTGCTTCATGACTTTCTTTCTAGGAAGGCTAGAGACGTACATTTAAAAAAAGAAGCTCAGAGTCTGGGTCCCCTGCCCAGGGATACTATTGAAAGCCTTCGCAGATGGCATGGCAGTGACCCCTGTTATAATAGTTAATTCTACATTTTAGTGTATTTGTGTGTATTTAGTGTAGGCTTTGAATGTTTAGTTTTACTTGTACATAATCTCACATATCTGAGCTATGAAATTTAAAACAAAACAAGAGCCAGCCAGCACAACACCATCAAGCTTACGCCCTGCGCTTGCAGGCTCTGCCGGTCAGATCAGTGATACCTCCAAACCTTTCAGCTGAAGCCTTTTAACCGGCTCCAAACCTGTAGTCGTATATATACCGTCAGGTGTCCTCCTAAATGGAGGAGGTCTTGTGGGCCTAATTAGGCCCATGGAGCGGTGGTTTCCCCCATCGGGATTCTGAGCCTCATGAGTCTGTTGGCCCAATGTGAGAATATTGGGGAGTCCTGACTGCATTTGCATACTAACTCCTAGAAGCTCAAAACTTTGCACTTTGTTCAGAAACCTTCCACCCTTCATCTTGCCTTTATTATTTTGCTTTCAAGTCAGACTCTCTCATCCATTAGGAGAGCATGTCATCTTCAATGCATCTCTTCTCCCCCTCTGGCGCTGCTCCTTTGTGACCGCACACCCTTCTTGACACCCCTTTGAGTGTTTTTATACCCTCCGTGACCCCTGGGGCAATAGACCATCAATGGATGCAAAGGGCCTCCTTACTGAACCTGCACACGTTCAGTTTTGCTGCTACTTCAGTGCCTGGGCCTGCTTGTCCCCCCTGCCTCCGCTTAACAAAGGGTCAGTAAGTGCCTCCAGCTTGCCTCCAGCTGGGGAAGACGGCTGAGCAATCAGCTTTGCAAACTGCCATTAAAGAGAGGGCCTTTTGTGATCAGCCAACAAAAGGACGCCAGCAGGGTGTCCATTGTTGTGTCTGTCTCTTCTGAGTGTGCTGCAAGATGGGCACAAACTGTTCTGTTTAGCAAGGGATGCTGTTGAGCTCCCTAGCAGGGCCTTATCCTAGGACAAGAGAAGCGGCAAGCTGATTTTGAATATTGTTACATTTATGTCCTGCAATGCTCAGCTAAAACGTGCAGCAACTGCCTCTATCGTACGTCTATAAGTGTGTCGGTCTGTCAGTCCGTTTCTTATATCTCAAGTGTGAGGAATCTGTGGCCCTCCAGATGCTGTTGAACTGCAACTCCCATCATCCCTGGCTGTTGGCCATGCTTGCTGGGGCTGATGGGAGTCATAGTTCCACAACTTCTGGACGGTCAAAGGTTCCCCGAACCTGATCTGTCTTAATCAGGGATGGGGAAATTGTGGCCCTGCAGATGTTGCTGGACAAGGACTCCCATCTTTCCCATCATCGGCCATGCTGGCTGGGGCTGATGGGAGTTGGAGTCCAACAACATCCACCCCTGGTTTATCTAGATGAAATGGGATTTTCAGTAGCTTGCGATGGGTTGGCGTGCATTGCTCCTTGCCTTCAGTCAGAGTCAAATGATGATGAGAAATGATGTGAAGCGGCCCAGTTTTGCATAATTTATGCAGATCGTGGAATCCAGCTTTTTCTTGGAGCAGAATTTGAGTCGCTTTAGGGTGGGAACTTAGTTACTCCTCCCCTTGTTAGTTTGTTAACCACAAAGAACGCAAAACCATGATTATTGCAATATCCTGCTTTTATTACAGCCTGCTGCCTGCCTCGAGCTTGCCTGACTGCAAATGCAAATAAACCAAGTAGATCTGCACCAGAGTGTTGCAGTGTGGAGTATGCCTGATCATAGCTGGCTGGCTTGAGCCCTGCTCTCTTTCAGAATGCTCCATTCTATCCCACGCCCCCAACATTCAGAATTCCGTTGATTTTGCTCAGTTCCCATTGGGCTGGTGTCTGTTATTGGAGTTGGGGGAAATCTCCGAAAGGGTTTTTCCTAAAGATTTTTTGTACTTCTGCAAACTTTGGGGTTTTCTGCAGGCCTGCTGACTTCTCCCTCTTGTTCCTGGTTGGCTTAGTTGTAAGGATCAACGCTTGGAGAATCGGGACTTTTGTTTAGGGAAGTTCTGTAGCTCCATGGTGGAGCATCTGCTATGCGTTCAAAAGGTCCCAGGTTCAACCCCTGTAATCCCCAGGTAGGAAAGGCCTCTTGCCCGAAATCCTGCGGAGTGACTGCCAGTCAGTGAGACAATACTGAGCTACAGTAGATGGACCTGATGGTCTGACACAATATAAGGCGTCTTCTTGTGTCCTATGATATGTGACGAGTTGCAGCGTGCCCTTTGCATTCTCTGCTGCTCTCCAGGATAGCGCTGCGGTCCAGATTCTCCTGGAGATCTGCTTGCCTATGGAAGGAGAGAAACCCCTGAGCAATGGCTCTGGCAGGCTACTGAAGAGCATCCTGTTCGCCGCCGGCTCCAGTCCTCGGAAGAAGCGGCCGATGGAGGAGGAGGTGGCGGCAGCAGCACCGGAGGGGGACGGGGAGAAGGACGAGGACAGCCTCCTCTGCAACCTGCGGGAGGTCCAGTGTCTCATCTGCTGCCTGTTGCACCAGATGTTCATTGCCGACCCCAACATCGCGAAGCTCGTTCACTTCCAGGTTGGTGCTGTTGTATTTCTGTCTGCCTTTGCTCCTTCTGACAGAAGGGGGTGGGGAGAGACCTAGTTCTTTCCCCTTCATTGTTCATCCTGCCGTCCGGCTGTCTTTCCAACATACAAGCTGCCTTTTTAAAACCGGTCGAGCCAGGCCTTGTGTCCTCCGAATGGCCACAGCTTTTCAAGAGCCTTGCGGCAGATGCTCGAGAACCTTTTCACTGCTGGAATGTTTACCTTGCCCACTCAGTAAGTGAACTATAGACTTGTTGCCAGGCCTCACCCCCTTCCCTCCCTGAAGCTTATCCCAGCATGTGCTCTGCTGCCCCTTGCCAGCTGCAGTTTTGGCCTACAGACTTGGATTGTGTACCTCTTAAACCCATTATTGAAATCTTGATTTAGTTATGGAACAGGCCCGGTTCCAGATTTGGAGGCCACTGGGCAAACTTGTTGGGGGGCTGCCCCCCACTCACCAGATGGCAGGCAGGGTGAGGGGTGGAGTGGAACCCCTGGTGTGCACTGCCCCTGATCCGCATATGTCGGGGCCTGTAAGGTGGGGGCACCGGCCAGAAGCTTCCCTTGGTAATGCAGCCAGCTAGGCTGCTATCTTTTCCCAGCTGGAAGCTGGCCAGTGCCCATGTCGTGCTCTGCAGTGTTGTGTTAATGATGCCGGCTGGTGCAATCATCCTGTGCAGGTGCAGAACTGCATTTAATGCCAGTGTTGCCCAGCTGAACCATGTCAGCCCAGCAGAAGTGGTGGTTGCCCCTGCTGGGCTCCACACGTCTGCCCTACCGTGCCAAGTGCTGGCGCTGGGCCTGTGTAAAGACTTGCCCTTAGGGTCGTATTTATTTAGGTAATTTTATACACCGCTTCATGTTTCAAAGAAAATCTCTGAAGTGTTTACAACATCCTAAGAATACCATAAACCAAGGGTGAAATACAATTTTGTTTTTGCAAACCTATCCAGACACATGATTTACTTACTTATGCTTGTTTTAATTTTATCTTATGACTTTTCAACTGTTTTACTCAAGAGTAGACCCTTTGAAATTAATGGACCTATGTTAGGCGTGCCCATTCATTTCAGTGAGTCTGCTCTGAGTAGGACTAACATTGCATGCAGTCCTGGATGGTATTCAATGAAGTGTTATTCAGAGTAGACCCACTGAAATGAATGAACCCTTAGTCGTATCTGTTCACTTCAGTGGGTCTACCATGGTAAGACTAGCAGTGGAAACCACCCCCTACATTTTTAATAATGATTTTATA
Organism: Rhineura floridana; assembly: GCF_030035675.1. Lineage (NCBI taxonomy): Eukaryota > Metazoa > Chordata > Lepidosauria > Squamata > Rhineuridae > Rhineura > Rhineura floridana. Next base: position 15,791,407 of record NC_084500.1, on the reverse strand, counting down.
TATATTACTTTTGATTAGTTTGAGGATTTTAGCTATGTGTTATCTATATCTATAGCTTGGAAAATGTTTTGATCAAGCTGTTTATGCGTTTTCTAAATAAAACAAACGCATACAAACATTACAGTTTTTTTAAATCCACGTTTTAGAGAAGCACAGATAACAATTAAATCCAATATCTTCTTATTAGACATCAATATAAACTGAAACAACTGACATACAGGGACCACAATAGCTGCTGGCATATCCAAACGGCAGCAGAAAGACCCAGTTGCACCCACCAAATATGGTATATACTATAATGGACAGCCTTCAAGTCGATCCCGACTTATGGCGACGCTATGAATAGGGTTTTCATAGTAAGTGGTGTTCAGAGGTGGTTTACCATTGCCTCCCTCTGAGGCTGAGAGGCAGTGACTGGCCCAAGGTCACCCAGTGAGCTTCAGGGCTGTGTGGGGATTCGAACCCTGGTCTCCCAGGTTGTAGTCCAACACTTTAACCACTACACCACACTGCCTCTCACCCACCAAGTATACAGGATTGTATTTAACCGCGGCAGCAGCAATCTCACTTCTGCTCTTCTCTCCCCAATATAAGCTCACACTAGAAGGTGGGGCAAAATGAGGAAAGGTTGTAGCATTTGGCTCTTTTATTTATTTTATTTAGTATTTATTAAATTTATATCTCGCCCTTCCTCCCAGAAGGAGCCCGGGGTGGCAAAGAGAAACACTGAAAGCACTTTAAAACATCTTACAAACAAAAGACTTGAGAACATATTAAAACAAAACATCTTTAAGACATCTTTAAAAACAACTTTAAAAACATCTTAAAAAGCAGTTCCAGCACAGACGGAGACTGGGATAAGGTCTCTACTTAAAAGGCTTGTTGAAAGAGGAGGGTCTTCAGTAGGTGCTGAAAAGATAACAGAGATAGCACCTGTCTAATATTTAAGGGGAGGGAATTCCAAAGGGTTAGGGGTCACTACACTAAAGGCCTGTTTCCTCTGTTGTGCAGAGTGGACCTCCTGATAGGATGGGATCTGCAGGAGGCCCTCACTGATAGAGCGCAGTGATCGACTGGGTATATAAGGGGTAAGATAATCTTTCAGGTATCCTGGTCCCAAGCTGCGTAGGGCTTTGTACACCAAAACTAGAACCTTGAACTTGGCCCAGGAGCTGAAGGGCAGCTAATGGACTTTCTAGTTTAGTGAACAGGCAAGCAAGTGGGGACATGATGTAATAATTACATGTATGTAAAATTATCCAAAAGTGGATAGAGAAAAGTTTTTCTCCCTTTCTCACAACACTGGAACTTGTGGAAATTCAATGAAGCTGAATGTTGGAAGATTCAGGACAGACAAAAGAAAAGACTTCTTCACGCAGCGCCTGGTTAAACTGTGGAATTTGCTCCCGCAAGAGGCAGTGACGGCCACCAGCTTGGATGGCTTTAAAAGAAGATTAGACAAATTCATGGAGGATAAGGCTGTCAATGGCTACTGGCCATGATGGGTGTGCTCGGCTTCTGAAAGCCAGTTGCCGGTAGCTGCAGGAGAGGAGGGTGGTCTTGAACTCAGGTCCTGCATTTGGGCTTCCCACTGGGGCCACTGTGAGAACAGGATGCTGGACTGGAAGGGCCACTGGCCTGATTCAGCAGGTGGTTCTTACATAAAATTACACACTATAGGTGGCTTCTTTTCAGCTCCTTCATTCACCTGAAGCAGCCAGCTTGTGGTATAACCCAGATCTCTCTCTCTCTCCCTCTCCCTCTCTCATATATATGTCTTCCCCGACTTTTGCTCAAACAGGGTTATCCATGTGAACTGCTTCCCCTGACTGTGGCTGGCATTCCATCCATGCACATCTGCCTGGACTTCATACCTGAGCTGATTGCACAACCTGAACTGGAGAAACAGGTATTTGTGTGTGTGTGTGTGTGTGAGAGAGAGAGAGAAAGAGTTTGTGTGTGTGTGAGAGTGTGAGAGAGAGAGAGATCTGCACCCTCCTCCTCCCCCCCCATTCATTGGAAGGATAAATCCAGTATTCAACTTTGGAGGAATTTACACAGAGCTTCAAAGCATTGCCCTGTTGTGCGGTTTGGTGGTGATGACTACTGACATTTGTGCATGTGCACAAAGGACTTTGTTTATTGGGAGTATTCCTCAGGGCCGTCTGCAGAGAGCCATTCATTGCACACTCTATGGGCTTCCTCTTGTTCAAGTAGTTTTTGTTTAAGTAGTGTAAATCTCTTTGTGAGGTTCACCTGAGAAGCAGTATACCATTCCTTCTAATTCCAGCATTCAGGCTGTGTCCTGTTGGCTCCAAACACAATCACGAGGGTCACATCAGCACTGTACAGTATTACACCACTTTAAATATTCACAGCTTCCCCCAGACAATCCTGGGAACTGTTGTTCGTTAAGGGTGCAGACAGTTTTCCCCCCACCCCTCACAGAGCTAAAATTCCCAGAGTTCCCTGGGAAGTTCCACTCTGGGAATTGCAGCTCTGTGAGGGAAGAATTGGGGTCCCCAAACAACTCTCAGCACCCCTTATCAAACTACAGTTGGGAGAAGCTGTGACTGTGGGACAATCCTGCTTCAAATGTTTCTTAAGAAACTTACCTTGTTTCTTAAACAGTAATCCTACTAACTGCTGCTGCTTTATATCTCTCCCCCCCCCCGTCTTCCAGATTTTTGCCATCCAGTTGCTTTCTTACTTGTGTATTCAGTATGCTCTCCCGAAATCCCTCAGCGTGGCGCGTTTGGCTATCAATGTCATGGGAACGCTGCTAACAGGTAACGCTTGAAGCCCTGCAGTAAGTCAGCATTTGGGGTGAACTTTGTGACTGCATACAAAATGGAAATTCTGGGAATTGTAGCTCTGTGAGGGAGGAATCGATGTCTCCAAACAGGCGATGGCCTGAAGGCACATGAGGCCAGCTCCCTGCTGAAGCTAAGCAGGGTCAGGTCTGGTCAGTGCCTGGATGGGAGACTGGAAGCTGCCGTGAGTTTCTGTGATGAAAAGAAAGGTGGGGTATAAATGTAATAAATAAATAAATAATATATTAACCCTTGCCCTCCCGTAACCAGGCCTCTGGCTGTATTCGATGGGGAGGCGAGAGACTTCGAGGGCCCCTTCTCTTGGTCTTGCTTGGAGCTCAGGGCCCCATCTGCACTCTCCATTTAAAGAAGCATAATGCCTCTTTGAGAGCCAGTGTGACATAGTGGTTGGACTATGACCTGGGAGACCAGGGTTCGAATCCCCACACAGCCACGAAGCTCACTGGGCGACCTTGGGCCAGTCACTGCCTCTCAGCCTCAGAGGAAGGCAATGGTAACCCCCCTCTGAATACCACTTACCATGAAAACCCTATTCATAGGTTGCCATAAGTCGGGATCAACTTGAAGGCAGTCCATTTTTCAATACCGCTTCAGGCAGTCATGGCAAAGAATCCTGGGACTGGTGGCTTGTTAAGGGTGCGGAGAGTTGCTAGGAGACCTCTCGTCCCACTAGAGAGGTACAGTTCCCTGAGTGGTTTAAAAGTCAGTCCTGCTTCCAAAGGAACTCAGGGGATTGTAGCTCTATGAGGGGGGAATAGGAGTCTAGATTCCCCAAAAGTTGGCAGGGTTGCCTTTTATTTAGGAGTATGAAATGCAGCCTGTGGCTTTAAAATGGAAGCTCTCGCTGTATGGATCTGCCCATTTAGAGAGTGTTTCCTTTTGTCTTGACAGTTTTAACTGAGGCAAAGCGCTATGCCTTTTTTGTGCCCACCCTGCCCTGCCTGGTCTCGTTCTGCCAAGCCTTTCCTCCACTCTACGACGATATCATGTCCCTGCTCATCCAAATTGGGCAAGTCTGTGCCTCGGATGTTGCCACGGAGACGAGAGATTTTGACCCAATTATTACACGTAAGCAACTTGTACCGAACACCTGTGATGATGTAATGATTGCTCCTTAGAATAGATAAGAACCTTTCCTGTCGCTTTTTTAAAAAACAACTTAAGCTTCTAGCCCTCATGGCGGTAAAGATACATCTAGTACTGCATGGACAATGTGTGGCTAAAATCCCTGCAGTCAGAGGAGTTGTTGATTAAGGTTTGCATGATCTGGGCCAGGTTTTCAGTGGCTTGTCATGCATGTTTCCTTGACCCCCTATCCACAACAAGCAGAAACACTGTCACTTATTCAAAATGAGAAATCTCATGCTTGACACAGAATTCAGCTCTTTGTTGTAGAATTTAGCTTGCCCTCTGCCCCTTTCCTAGGAAAACAGGGGTGTATTCAACTAACTTTTACTTAAGAGTTACACCCATTGAAATTCATAGCCATGGCTAACTTAGCGCCATTGATTTCAAACAGGTCTGCTCTGAGTAACAGTTAGTTGAATACAACCCATAGGAAACTGCCTTATACCAGGTCAGATTGTTTGTCCACCTTGCCCAGTACTGCCTGCTCTGACTGGCAGAGGTTCTCCAGGATCTTGGGAGGAAGGAACGCCATTCCTGTCTCCTCCTTTCTGGTGTCTTTGTAAATTGGAGATGCCAGGAGTAGAATCTGGAGCACTGAGCCTGAGTCAGCATGAGTCACTTTGAGACTTTATTTGGTCAATAAAGATGATGTGCTTTATCACTGAGCTTCCGTCCCTCCCTTTGCTGCCGCAAAATACAAAAAGAATCTCAATAGTCACATCATGTCTTGTACCTTGAATTGTCTCTAGGTCTCCAGCAACTGAAGGAGAAGCCGTATGAGCAGACAAGACTTCCTAAAGAGCCGGCTTATAAAACTGGAGCAGGAGACACTAGTAGCCTGGACCCCAATGTCCAGCTGTGTCAGTGTATTGAAAATACATTCATTGAAATAATTAGCATGAGCGTCAGTGGAGTTTGAGGCCTGCCAGAAATGGGAAGGGCCATTGCCAAGTATTTGGTGGTGGATGCTGACTTCTGGTTGGGAAACTCCAAACTGAAGCTTTCCAGGTCAAAGTGAAGCTAAGAGTTGGCTTGGAAGAAACAATATCTTGGGTTTAATGCAAAGTTGCAGATGCAGCAAGCAAATGCCGCTTTCAGTGAAAGCATCTAAGGTTCTTGCAGTGGTCTCCATGCTGCTTTTTCCTGGATGGAATCCATATTTTGTTGGGTTTTGAAGCGAGAGACTTGCAAAGGCTAGTCCAGTGTGCATTCCTGAAATGGTCTTTGGAGAAGCTATTTCCCTGCTGTTTTCTTCTTCAGTGCCTCAGATACCTCCCTGCATCCTGCATCTTGGGTCAAAGCTGAACCACAGCTTGAAATCCGTATGACAGCTTTAACTCAGACAGATGTCCTGTGATGACTGCTGGCCTGTGAAAGGAACTGTCTCCATCAAGAAGAGTTTGAAAGAGGCTGGTGTTTGTTTGAAGTAAAAAAAAACCCCAATCATAGTGGTAGTGGGGACTATTTTCTTGTTGCCGCCTATTTTCTTGCTCAGAGCCAGCTGAAGTTTGAAAGCCCCAGGGTGGTCGGATGTTTAGGAAAGGGAAGGGGGCAGAAGGAAAATCAGTGGAGCAGACATTGGCTTTTTGGTTCACCTGAAGCTGGCTTATGGGGTTTATGGCTGGGGCTGAGAGTTTCTTTTTTAGCCACCGAAAAGGGCAACCGGTGAGTTAGGGGGGCCAGCTGGGTTTAGCATCTGAGTCTCTAGCTGTCTATGCCGCCTATAAAACTCTTTCTTGTCAGATTTTTGCTCCAGTTTGAATACCAACTTTTCTAGTTAACTTGACAAACAGATGACTTTTTCTGCTGAGTTTTGAAAACTGAACAGATTTTTTAAAAACACCGTGTAAGTTTTGGGATGATTGATTGTTAATATGTTAAGAGATGCCAGGAGGGGGGGAGTTTCAAAAGGACATTTTTACTGAAACCTGTTTTATTATTGTAATGCTGATGTGTCAAAAATGATTTTTTAATTGTGTTTGGCAATAGGTAGCAGAGAGCTAAACTCACAGGGTTTTTTTTAACCCCAGCACAGCTAGTGAGGTGAGATGTGGGAATGTCTGCTTTTGTTCTAAAATGTGTCTCGGAAGCTAATACATGTACTGGAAAAAATAACATGAAGAGTAAGCCTGAAACACCGTTACAAAAGATTGTTAATATTTGTTTTCCAGCAAAGGTTTAATACTCTTTATGAAATGCCATTGCTTAAAGGTCAATCATTTTATCAGTGGAAAACCTTCAGATTCTTAGTCCTAGTAAGTGATTTAGGTAAAAAAAAATATACCTCAGGTGGCTGTTTCGTGGTCCATTTTAGGAAGTCCTTCACATATCCTTATTATTAGATTAGTATTATTAGCAGTAGTATTGCTTAGAAGTTGTCATTTTTGTAGTCCATTGCATCTCCCTGATCTACGATTGCCTCGACTGCGATCTTGAAGTCCATATGCAGATTTTCACAAATTGTCTGTGTATTTTTGCAGTGGCCTGGTTCAGGCATAACATTTAAACTATAGTTAAAAATAAACGATGGTTTAATATGAAGGAGCAGTTCCACCCTGTTCCTGCTATTGCTGCACCGGGGAGGAACAAACCAGAGGCTGGCATCACGCAACGTGCAAACCGGCACTTGTGGTTTGTTTCCCACCAAATGAAACACAAGTGGAAGGCAAGGTATGTTCTAGACTTATCGTTTGTGGTTTGTTTTGGGGAAAAAGCCATGAGTGCTGATTTCCTTCCTGGCGCAGCAACAGCAGTAGTGAAGGAGGAATGAACCGACGGACTTCGGAGCAGTGTGTACAAACACGCCGCTTGTTCACATGAAATGGTGTATTTTTAACTATGGTGTAATGGGATGTCTGAGCCAGCTATTGATTGCAGAATTGCACTTAAAACATTCCTTAAGCAGAGCCTCCCTGCTGCATTAATACGAAAGGTTTGGATGTTGGAATTACATGGTATAGGGATGAGTCAATGTAGGGCTGAGAGCCAAGTCGATCGTTATCCCCTGTACAGTTGTCTCCTGTTTTTTAAGTTCTGTATTGCTGTTGTTTAATTCTGTAGTGATGAAACCACCAGGTTGATCCTGACATTGCTCTTCAGAAACATTTTGTCCTTTAGCTATTCAGCATATTCTGCTGAGATTGTCAGTACAATGCTACATGCCAGTATTATCCTCTTACCATATGGATGGTCAAAGCATATATATATATATATATATATATATATGAGATGTGTTTTTATATTTTAGCAGATTGTAACCGTTATTTCTTATAAAACATGTATATATGTTTGCATGTTTTCTGGTTTTCTTAGGCTTGTAATATTTTTATATGCCACTGGGAGCATTTTATTTCAATGAAACCCAGTGGAAATCGTGTGTTTTCTTATAAACATTTGTACTGTTCCAATGTATTCTCTCTCCTGTTTTAAAATTTCATTACATAAATGTCCTATATAATAATAATGAGCTCATGATCAGAGTGTGCATCCTTTTGTAGCCAAAATGGAATACATATCTATACACAAGAGGGGGAAGGAATCAACAGATTGGCATCCTCAATGTTTGCAAAAATACAAATCTTTTGGTGGAAAAAACCTAGCCCCACCAAAAAAACAGCCTAAAGTGTAAGGGACTGCTGGAGGGTGGGGACTGGGACAAAAGGCATGGCAGGTTGGCCAGAACTCTGAGCAGGTATGTAACATTTGGTTGCAGGTCCCAGTTGTTTTCTGTAATAACAGCTTGTAAGTGTATGCCAGGTAGTATTAATCTGCTGTGCTTGGCCATGGAATATTCATGAACATTCTGACTCTTGAAAGAGAAGGGTTGCTCATATTTTGAGGCAGAGTGAATAACTTTGTTCGGCGGGTGAAAACCTTACATAGATGTGGACAAGGGCAGGTGAGGCATACAGAGTGCTGTGTGGCTGAATTTCGCATATTGATTCAAAATTTGCCATGCATTTCCCAGATGCAGACTTGTGTTTAAAAACAAAGATAATAGCATTTCCTCTTAGTATGCCACAGAAGTTCACAGGTGCCTGTGTAATAAGCTAAGTGATATGAACTTAGATACTTGCTTAATAAAACTCTGGGAAGTTACAGCCAACTGCAGACTGAAATGTGTGGCCTTCCTCAGGAGCTACAGCCTCCCAGAGGAATAGTACAAGGAAGGGGCTGTTGCTCAGTGAGTAGGAGCCTAGCCTATGGCTGAAGGGCCCAGGTTCGATCCCTGATACATCCAGTTAAAAAGGATAAGAGGCTATTAAAGAACTCTCTACCCTGAGCAGTACATAGAACACTCATATATATACCCATATGAACTATTACTGGTAATAGGGTAAAGTTGTTCTGGCTGTACTAGATTTTTTTAAAAAAATAAATTTTATTTATTATTTGATTTATATCCTGCCCTTCCTCCCAGCAGGAGCCTAGGGCGACAAACAAAAGCACTAAAAACACTTTAAACATCATAAAAACATTTTAAAATACATGAAAACAAAACATCTTTAAAAACATTTTTAAAAAGCTTTCAAGACTTTTTTTTTTAAAGGTTAAAAACATTGTTTTTTTAAATAAAGAAAAAAGTTTTAAAAATATATTAAAAAGCAATTCCAACACAGATGCAGACTGGGATAAGGTCTCAACTTAAAAGGCTTGTTGCTTTATTTTTTTTTGAAAAAATAAAATTGGCAAGAGCAATGCAGTGGTTTAAAAATGGAAAAACCCACATCTGCCACCAGATGGCACTATAAACTAACTGATGATCCAACCTCTGCAAAAAACTTTTAAAAGCTGTCTATCAAAAGGCCACTCCTAGACAAAAGAGGATGAACCTGTCTTGGATATCATAATGGAGAATGACAGTTTTGAGTGTGCAGATGTGGTTTTAAATTTGCAGTGAGCAGTGCCTCTCTCGCAGGTGACAAACTTTGATTAACAAAGACTTTTCTAATCCAGTGGTTGGAGTCCTGGACTATGATCCGGGAGACCAGGGTTCAAATCTCCACTTGGCTATAAAGCTCACTGTGGGAGACCTTGAGCCAGTCACCAACTCTCAGCCTAACCCACCTCGCAGGCTTGTTGTGAAGATAAAATGGAGAGGGGGAGAAACCCATGTGTGACACCTTGAGCTTCTTGGAGGAAAGGTAAGATATAAAGGTAGTAGTAGTATTTTTTTTTTAAAGTTGGGTATCTTGGTATGTTGCCGAAGATGTAAATGGTGAATTTTGACATAGTGCAGGTGCAACTCTTAGGTTTCTGCTGAATGAGGTTTGTGAACGCAGGTGTTACCCCTGTGAAAAATGGGTCTTCAGCAGGGTTCTACACTTAAGTGATGTGGAATTACTATTATTTATGAAGCTTTTTATTATTGAAGCGTCATAAAAAATGAGGTCAAAGATGGCCACAGAACCTTCCCTTTGGAGGCGCCTACAATGTAGGTAGGCCGCACTAAGCCTGTGGTTTCCTAGGCAACGACAGGAACCAGGAAGCTACGCTAAATCGTTGAATTGGATGAAAATCCCCGGTCGGGAGTTGGTTTGGATTTGAGCCTCCCGCGGCTAACGATTGGCTCGTGGAAGCTCCTATCTCGCCGTGATTGGCTAAGGTGCCGGATGGAGAAGGGCGGAGTGCGATGGGGAAAAAGAGGCGGAAAGAAAGGATCGAACCTGAAGAGAAGAGACTAGAGGGGGTGCTTTGATTGCTGAGGTAAAAAGCCCTTGTTCGCGGGTGGTGCGCTTTGATACACGCGCGCTGGGCGAGTCCAATTCGCAGGCGGGGCGCGCGTTATCTCAGCTATTCCATTCATGGGGGGGGGTTCAGATAGAGTCTGTTTTGACCCATTAATTCCTATCTTAGTATGGAAAAGCGACATTCCTTTCTCCCTCTTCCTCCGCCCCACCACCGTTTCATAAAGTAAAATTAAAAATAAAAATTAATTCTGAGGTGAAGATGAAAACTTCACATAAACGTTGCCCTAAAAATATTTATACTGGGTTGTATCAATGTTAGCCTCACTGCAATAAATGGAGGTGACTGACTTGGGACCATTGCTTTCAGTGGGTGTACTCTGAGTATGGCTTAGTTGGCTACAAGCTCACTTTTTCACCTTCACGTGTCAAGGCCCCTCTTCACAGAACCAAATTTTAAAGTGATAATGTTTTAAATGCATAGGGTTGCGCTTTGCTAAGCTCTCTATTGAAATGAATGGACTTAAATTAGTCGTGCCCATGAATTTCGATGGGCCTACTATGAGCAGGCCTAATTTAAAAAAAAAAAAAAAAAAGCTGGTGTGAGTGTTTTTGACTCTGATTAAAATTAACCTTGTATTTTTGAAAGGAAATGTTGGGTGAGAGAGAAAATGAAGCCATATGCTGACTTTTTGTGTAAGCCCAGAACGTTTTATGGTCAGTTTGGGTTACACATTTCTGAAGCAATACTAAAATATCTTTTGTTCTTGATTGTGTTGTTTGCCCCATCCTGGACTCCTTTGAGAGGAAGAGTGGGATAGAAATTCAATTAATTAATTAACCATATAGAATAATACGGCTCTTCATTGGCACAAACTTTCCTTCAGTTTTGGGGTGATGAAGGGGGACCTCCCCATACCCTCCTCCACCCCAAAAGTTTTGGGGGAATAAATCTTAGGTCGTGATATGCAAGACGTCCATTTTGACATGTTTTGGAACATTTGCCCATTTATGGTGAGTGGAAGTTCCCCGTTATATGCCAACACACGTACAATAAAAATAAAATGAGAGAGAAGGTTCTGTAGTACAATATAGAAGATATATTTTAGTAGTTTATTTTATTTAATCTTGCTCCTCCAGTTCTCCATGAGGGGAAGGGGGAATATATAAATATAGTAATATCAATTCCCAGGTAGGGTTGGGAAACATATTTGTCTGAAACCCTGGAGAGCCACTTCCAGGCATTGTTGACAATGCTGAGCTGGAGGAGCAGTAGCCTTTTTCAGTTTAAGGCACCTTCCTACATTCCTATGTGATTCAGCCCTTTATCTGGAGGCATGAGGACTAGAAACTTTATTTTTAGGTGAGGGACAATAGCTCAGTGGCAGAGCACGTGCTTTGCATGAAAAGGGTTCCAAGTTCAGTTCTTTGCATCCCCAGTTTGGGCTGGGAGAGACCCCTTGGAGAGCCACTGCCAGGCAGTGCAGACAGTACTCCACCAGATGGACCAGTGGTCTAACTTAGTATAAGACTCCTATGTTTCTGTGGAATTGAATGCCTTATTAGTCACAGACAAGCAGTTTCCACTTATTTTTCTCGAATTCAGTGTGACCTTTGACATGTTCCTATACCGTGCCTTGTTTAAAATAACTTTCCTTTTTTATCTTACAAGTGTAGATCAAGAATTCTGAAACCTATACGTGGTTATGGCTTCTTCAGCATCAGAATACACCATCGGAGGTGTAAAAATTCTCTTCCCTTGCAAGGCCTACCCTTCACAGCTTGCTATGATGAATGCAGTAAGTTGAGTGATTTAACAGTGTACAGTGAGCTCTAGGTACACCCAAGTAAATTCTATTTCTCCCCCTTCACTGCATCTTTCTTTTTTTAAAGGTTATTTTTTAAAAAACTTTTGTTCTGAGGTCAGGTGTTTTTTTGTTTTGTTTTCAAATACAAAACCAAGGCAACCAGAAATGTTCACAGAACTGAGAATGGAATCTGCAACAATGCTCATATGTTAGTTACGAGTATTGGCCTGGCTGGGATATAACTCTAAACTAGGGGTGGAGGAAAGGATCTGGCTGGCAGACTGGATCCAGATATCCCCTATGAGACACTTGGATGAGACAGCCCACCTGTCAGTCACCTGACATCCCCATGCATCAGGTGAAGTGTTTTGTCATTTGAAATCAATCTGCACTGGCAAAGGAAGCAGGATTTGCGTCTGCCACCAATCAGCTGATTGGTAGCTTCTGCAAACTCTGCCTCTTTTGCTGACAAGCTTTGAAATCAAACTGGGCAAAGGAAACATTTCCATGTGGACCTTCTAAGGTCTGATCAGCAAGCCTTGCTTGCCATGGTAAGGCTCCTGATAGTTTCTTTGTAGCCGCATCTTTACTTTCCCCTGCACACATGACGTCAGGTTTGGGGCAGATGTCTGATTTGAGAGAAATGGCTTCATGGGCAAATTAGGACCCCTGCTGGGCCTAAATTGGCCTCTGGGCTGGAGGTTCCCAACCCCTGCTCAAGCCTGTTGGAGTCTTGGGTTTGAATGCTCCCCACTCCCCTCTGCTGCTTGGTTTCGCGGCTGAAACTAACTGCTGTAGTTGTTAACATCAGAACTGCTCTTAGTTTATACTTTGGTTATTGAAACAAGGATCAGAAATTACAAAACTTATCCCTCCACAACCTGGTATTTTATTCCAGAGGAAGCAATGATTTCTTTGAATGTGGTGGATAAGTTATAGAATATAGCAGAAGGTTTGTGTATGTATTCACAGATTGTGAAGGGGCTGAACTCCAAACAGCACTGTCTATTGGAGAGTCCTACCGGAAGCGGGAAAAGTCTGGCGTTGCTTTGCTCAGCATTATCATGGCAACAGTCACTTTATGGTAAGCCATTTAGTAGGGCAGCGATGTTCAGCAGTTTTTTCATACTTGCCAAAATTGTGGTGAATATGTTAACATTTTCGCCACACTACAACAAAAAAATCAGCTGTGTTTTTGAGGGTAGAAAGAGACACAATATTTATATTATAATTATATTATAGCCAAGGGGAAAGGGGGATGGGCTTTCTTTATACCTGCCAAAATTCCCTCTTTTCCTCAAGGGTGCAGGAGTCCTCCTGGCGTCTTCTAGAGGGGAAGGGCCATCGCGCAGTGATAGATCATCTGTTTTGCATGCAAGAGGTCCCAGGTTCAGTCCCTGGCATCTCCAGGTAAGGTTGGGAGACACCCTTGTCTGAAACCCTGGAGAACCACTGCCACTCTGTGTAGACAATACTGAGCTAGATGGACTGACTCTGTATGAGGAGCTTCCCATATTCCTTTTCCTCTAGTAACCCTATTTGTAAGAAATGCCGTTGCCTGCCTGAAATTACATGGCCCAGTCGACTGGAAGATGTCTGTTTTTCTGGCTCTGTAAATTATTCAAATCGCTGTTGACTGTCATTTATTCATTACTGAGTTCTGTTGTGGTGCTTAGTGCACAATGCAGGAGGACAGCGGGGTCCCTGGGAACAAAAGGAATTATGATCTGAGGAAGAACAAATCCCGCCTATCAAGGATGCAGAGGTTGCTCACAGTAGTATACGACTCTGGTCCAATCCAGGTGCATCACATGTTTGATTTCTCATCACTTGATAACTAGGGCTGTCACCCAATTAATCTTAGTTGATGAATCTTATTTTGAACTTGAATTCATTGAAGGGCCGCGTTTGGCCCCCAGGCTTGACGTTCCTCGCCCCTCGCCCCTGCTCTAAGTCATCAGAGCCATGGGAACATGGGGATATCTCTTATTCTGGGAATATAGGAACATGGGAATATCTCTTATTCTGGGAATATAGGAACATGGGAATATCTCTTATTCTGGGAATATAGGAACATGGGAATATCTCTTATTCTGAATCATACCTGGCACAGTATTGTCTACACTGACTGGCAGTGGCTGTCTAGGGTTTCAGGCAGGGAACTCTGCCAGGCGCCTACCTGGAGATGCAGTTGATTGAACCTGGGACCTTCTGCATGCAAAGCAGATGCTCTTCTACTGAGCAGTAACTCTTCATTTCTGGGGCAAACTGCCCCCACCACACCTCTGTACGAAAGCATGCATACCGACTTTGAGCCCTCTGTCCTGGAATAATTCTACAGGGCTGTTGATAGTAGTTCACCTTGTTGTTAGAGGAAGGGGGAAATCCAGTAGGAGCAGGTAGTCTTTGCCTCCCTCCCTCTCGTGGGATTTTCAAAATTTTTCTTCTACTTGCTCTTCAGAAAAGCCACTCGATGACACATTGTGTTCAAAGGAATGCAAGAAGCCCGTAATGCCTTGCCGCTGTCAGTGCCATGCTGAGTTTACAACTCAGGCCCAGGACAGTGCAGGAGGAAGCCAAGGCACTTCTTGCTTCTTCGCCAACAATGGAACAGTGACACCCACAAAAAGTGGAACTGTGTCAAGAAACAAAGGTAATTTTTAAATTGCTTCTTGGGAAAGGCTTCCTTAGGTGGCCTTTACGGGCACATCTATATATTAGTGTATATATGGTAAGTGCTGGTTGTTTAGAGTATACATGGTAAGTAGTGAAAGAGGAGGGGGAGTGAATGGGCAATAGAATGCTTGATGATTGGCTGAATGTTTAAAATGGGTGACAGTATAAATGAAAGGATGACAGGTAAATCTGGGTGAATGTGAGGTGGTGAATTGTGGAATCTGGGGGGAGAAGAGAAAGAGTGGATTGCTTGGTGGGGTTTAGAGAGTTGTTTACCAGGAGGGAGGTGGAGTTCAGATTAGTATTCAGTAAAACCATATGCTTATGTGCCTTAAGAAGAAATCTTGTTAATCTTGTTAGCTTTGTTATCTTTAATAAATACTTAATTTGGTTTACCAAAGGCCTGATCCTTGGCTGGGGTTTCACAGACCAGAAGGGAGGGTAAGGTAATGACCAAGGCTGAAGGGGAACTGTAACAAATGGTGGCAGCGGTGAAGAGAATAACAATACCAGTATTCAGAGTCTCTGGGAATACTAGTATTGGGACGTTACTGGTGGTTGCCTAGCAGGGGGATCTGTTGAGATCTGTGCTAGAGCGGGGAGAGAAATCATAAGAGAGAGCGGTCTGGACTGGTGGAGTCCCTGGTGGTGCCTAGAGACAGGCAGTAACCACGAGCAGGTAGGAACCTGACAGGGAGAGCCAGGGAAGGACGCCTCACAGACACATTGTGTTCAAAGGAATGCAAGAAGCCCGTAATGCCTTGCCGCTATCAGTGCCATGCTGAGTTTACAACTCAGGCCCAGGACAGTGCAGGAGGAAGCCAAGGCACTTCTTGCTTCTTCGCCAACAATGGAACAGTGACACCCACAAAAAGTGGAACTGTGTCAAGAAACAAAGGTAATTTTTAAATTGCTTCTTGGGAAAGGCTTCCTTAGGTGGCCTTTACGGGCACATCCAGCACTGATGTCCTTCCAGGTTGGTCTTGCAAAGAGCCACATAAGATGGCTCCCAAATAGGTTCAGCACCTTGGACAGCTCCTTGAACGTTCAGGCTGAAAAACTGGAGTGGATTCACGGCCCCACTGATATCAGAGCCACCTGTCTCCACTGCCTCCAGGCAATTAGGTCAGGAAGCTTTACAAATGTTGGTGGCCTGAAAGGAAAGCTGGGAATTATTGGGCAGATGTGTTAGTAGCAAGTCATATGGACTAGCAACTTTTGAAGTCTGCTTTGCAAGGTTGCTCAAGGGGATAGCAAGCAGGGCACTGCGGTTGGGGTAGGACTAAAGGGAGAAGAGAAAAATATCAGAGCTGTTGTGTTAAGACAGGGGCGAAGAGCAACTGTGGGTTGGTGGAGAGATCCAAAAGTGGCCCAACCCTTAATGGGCCACATGGACAGGTGGACGGGGTAGAGCACCTGCCAGTCACCTGCAGCCATGTGCACAAAAGGTGAAGTCATGGCAGCGCAGGAGCTATGGGGAGTGCACCTTTTGCATTTTCTTGTCACACTGCTTTTGGAAGGAATCTGAGAGCTCCTCAGTATATCTGATCCAGTCCAAAAGTAGCAGAATTGTGAAGACGCCAAATATGAGCAGCGCCACAGATAAAGCAGGCATTGCTTGTATTTGGCGCCGTTTGCAGCCACAACATTACCTGTCCCATGCCTGATGTTATATGAGGTCAGGTGATGGACAGCTGGGTGTGGCTTGCCCTTGTGGCCATTGATGAGGCTTGGTGGGCCTAATTAGGTCCATGGGCCAGAGGTTCAGCTTACCTGCGTGTTGTGAATGGAGATACAGGAAACGTTAGACTGAAGGTTGTTGTTGCTGTTCCTTCTACCTCCAGCTTGTTGTTCTGGTGGGAAAGGTATTTATAGGGTTAAGAAAGAGAGCTTCTCTAACATCCTCTATTTTATTGCCATTGCAGAGGAGATCTCAAAAATCACACTCTCATCCAAACTATCTGCAAAGAAGCGGGCGTCTTTCCGTGAAGATGAAGACGATGATTTTAAAGTAGATAGGAAAAGGGTTCGTTCGTTAGAAACAGAGCAGCAGGTAAGCAAAGCTTGCTGCTAGTAAAATTTAATTTAATTAGTAAAATTGGACCGTCCCATCTAATTACATATGTCAGTTGAAAATGTACAGTAGAGGTTAGCAGGGTTGAACCACAAACCAAATCAGACTGTTGATTGCCCTTTAAAGTGTTGCTGTTGCTGCCACAGAGGCTTGCTGTTGAAGTAGATTAGTTCAGCCTTGTATTTAAGCACTCACCTGGTCATGGTAGGTGGCCCAGGTTTGCATGGAGGTGAGCAAGCAGGTTGCTGGAGAACGGATGGGGCACTCAGTCCTCTCTCTGTGTCCAGCAGAGAAGTTCAGCTCTGTAATCCTCCTCTGTCAGCTCCTAGCAGGCTAGTATTTTTTTTACTTTTTATTTTTGGCATGCTAAAGGCAGTGGGGGGAGAGACCAGAGGTAAAAGCGGATATGGCTCTTGTACAGTAGGTTACGATCTAGCCATGCAAAAGTCAGAGTTTCTCTACATACGTCTCTCAACCCAGGGAAATAAGAAACATGATCATAGTTCTAGGACGCTTTCCAGCCAGGCAAATGCACTTGAGGGAGGGCACGGAGCAGTATGGCCTGAGTAGGATGTGGGGACCCAGGAGAGTCCCAAGGACCAGTTAAAGAGACCTCGGTGCTTCATTTAGCCCCCGTGCTTGAGGTTCCTTAGCCCTGCAGTAGCAAGTCTATAGTGAGGCCAGCGATGGAGACAACAGTGAACTAAATCTGAGAGGAGAGGGCCCATTTTCAGTGAAGGCTCTTTGCATGTTGGGTGTGTTAGGTCCCATCTCTTTATAGCTTTAGGTGGTTGGTTAAGACACACTTTTTTGGGCAGGCGTTTAAAGGAGGACAGACCTAATTAGACAAGTGGATTAGTTACTGCTGCTGCGTCTAATAATTGCTTATTTAGTGATTTGTTATGAGTTGTTGTGTTGTTATTTTTTGAGGATTGTGTTGCTCTACAGATTTTATGTATCTTTTTATCTTACTTGATTTTGTTATAAACTGCCCTGTGGTTTGGACAAAGGGCAGTATATAAATAGACAGACCAGTGATCTGACTCAGTATAATGCAGGTTCCTGTGTTTTCTTGCACTGCACAGCTATTGAGCAGTATCAAGATTTATTCCAGGGCACCTTCTTCTGGTAGAAGGTCCAGGATGCCTGGACGATTTCATATGTGAACACTTTGTCCCTGAGGAAATACAGAGAATCCTTTGCAAATTCAGGGATTTCATGGCAAGCAAGTGGTGAGGAATGCAGAAAGTTTTGAAAAGAAGCACTCGGTTAAAAGTAGGCAATGTCAGCTCATACATTTTGCCTCCTGCTTGAGCTTCACGTGTGTGTGTGTTCTGTGTTCCTTACAGGTGAGGAAACGACACCGGCTGTCCCAAGGAATCCAGTTGGTCGACGCTTTGGAGGTTTATCAGCAGCAGAAAAATGGGGAGTTGATCATGTGCTCCGAAAAAGCAGCCGCTTTCTCTCTCAAAACAGTAAGTTTTCATTTCAGAAACATATGCATAAGAGCTGAGCATGAAAGCTTAGGTGTATTAACTGGCCCAGCTGTATGTCCCTGCTTCCCTTCCTGGTGTTTTAACATTCAGGGGATCTTACCCTAGCAAAGATCTTGGCAAGCTTGGTGCTCAAGGCATCCCCTGGTTGAAAGTCTGTGTCTCTCCTATACGTTTTTCTTTATCCTCTTTGTCATCAAAAGTAAGTTCCACAGCCAAAGTGTTTCTATTTCCCCATATCTGTTTTGTGCAATGGAAATCCTTTATAATTGCACATTGAATGGTTCCGTTCATTATGTGTGCCTTCCTTAAAAGGATATCCTGGATATGTTTATGAACCTTCCACACTGTTAGTAGAACCCTGCGAATAAAAACGGGGCATAATCCTTTTGTTGCTGTGCAGGGTGGAAAGGTTATGTGGGGCTCTCACCTGTTACATTCAAAGGGAGTTGGTGTTTAACCAAAAAAAGCGAAGAGGTTTGAAACTTGCGTCAGGAGACTGCAAAAAACTTTCGTCTAGCAGTTGATGGTAGTTTTGAAAGTACAGCCGTCCCGTTGTCAATAGGTTTGGCTAGCTTTTGTGTTCTTTGAAAAACTTTGTTAACGTAGGCAACAGTGGAGCTTTTGAAAGTAATTATGTAGGCTGTGGAAACAGAAGTCTCTCTTGTAGACTGCTTTTGATTCTTCCTCTTCCCTCCCACTATGCCTGCTGCTTCAGTGTGCTTGTGAGATGCTGCTCTGAGTACCGTGGCCTCCCAAAAGCTAGGCTGGTCTCTACAAGGAACAGAGCCTTTTCCAGAGTGGCACCTGTTGTTTAAAATTCCCTTGCCAAGGTAGTTCTTTGCTGGCCTTTGGTTGAAATGCACTTTTTTCCAAAGATTTTTTTTTAGTTAACCTTTTATTAGGGCTAACTAAAAAATTAGTTAGGGAGAAAAACCTTTTAATGAGAGAGAATTACTACTTTTCTATACATTAATGTGTTGGAATTGTTTCTTTAATACTCTGAACCCAAGGACACTGGTTCAGAATTAAAAGTGGAGGAATGCTTCACTCTTTTATCCCTGGAAGGTTTGCTTTAAGAATGTTCCCTCCCTAAAGGTGCATCTGTCTCTCACACTACTGGTTTTCACACTTCAGTTGAAAACATTTTCATTTACTCAGGCTTTTGCAATAATAGATCTAATAGTTACTCCTTAGCAGAAATGCATTTATGTGTGTTATTTAGTTAGTTAGTTTGTACATGGTTTTAGTTGAGTTCACTGAATTTTAACTCTTTATTTTACATACATCTCCTTGAGCTCTTTTTGAGGAAGGGTTATCAATATTCTTTAAAAAAAAAAGCAGGCGTGAGTGAAATATTGCCCATCCTGAGAGGAACCCAACCCTACTGTGTTTCTGTGTGAATCAGTCTGAGTGCACCTTCTGCTTGGAAGGAGGCAAACCCAGCACAGTGATTCGTGCAAAGAAACAATAAGCAGCCTCCTCTGAGATCAGGTAATTCTTATGTGCTCCCTGTTTGGAGTAATTCAGTACTTCAATTGCTCCTGAAATGGGAAGCAATAGTCTAGCCCCTGAAGAGGGTGATTGGAAAGAGGTAGAACCAGAACAGTATATCATGCAGGGATGCATTGGGCAGCCTCTTTCTGGGTGGGTAATTTAGGCTCATAGAACCTCTCCATTACTTTGTTTATATATGGAGCACATGGGCCATTCCTTGTGCACAGTTGAGGAATTACTGGCTTATTGTTGCTAGCCTCTTTATGGAGCCAAAGCCATATTCATTGCATTTTTAAAATGTTGTCTCTTGTTGTTGTTATGTGCCTTCAAGTCAATTATGACTTATGGCGACCTTATGAATCAACGGCCTCCAATGGCATCTGTTGTGAACCATCCTGTGCAGATCTTGTAAGTTCAGGTCTGTGGCTTCCTTTATGGAGTCAATCCATCTCATTTGGCCTTCCTCTTTGTCTCCTCCCTTCTGTTTTTCCCAGCACTATTGTCTTTTCTAGTGAATCATGTCTTCTCATTATGTGTCCAAAGTATGATATCCTCAGTTTCATCATTTTAGCTTCTTGTGATAGTTCTGGTTTAATTTGTTCTGACACCCAATTATTTGTCTTTTGCAGTCCATGGTATGTGCAAAGCTCTCCAACACCACATTTGAAATGAGTTGATTTTTCTCTTATCCCCTTTTTTTACTGTCCAGCTTTCACATCCATACATAGAGTTGCCTCTGTATACATCCTTTAAGCTGTCTCTAGAAACCCCCTATATATTTTTGCACCCCAGGCAGGTGCCTAGTTTGCTACTCTGCCTGGGCTGGCTGTTCTTAGGCAAGTGAAGGAGCAGTTAGAGCAGCTAAGCCAGTGCATGGACTGTTACTTGACACAAATGAAAGTGTCTTGCTTGTTTGTGCTGTTGAGTTAATGACCTCAGCTGCCACAATGACTTAATAAATTGGGCAACTTGTATTGATTTTCCTTGCTGCCGTTGTGAGTGTCTAACTGAAAATCAGTGGCTGCACAATTAAATTGCTTCTGTAGTTAGTGTTCTCCTACAGTGGAGTTGAAGGTTATGGGAAATCAATAGGGATTCCTTCAGCCAAATTGCTTCACAAGTAGTGACTTCAGATAAACCCTGTCCCTTTGGAATCCAGAACAGTCCAGTCTCTCATCCAAGCTCTGAAGTAAAACAAATTCTTTTTTTTTTTTAATCTTCCAAAATAGAAAGGTGGTTCAGACTTTAACACCAAACCATGGTTTTGGCATTATATGAACAAACATGCTGGATCCCCCTCCCCCCGGGTTACCACCTCTCCTTATGTGTGGTGGTTCCCCCCTCCTTTTTGTGGTTTGAGGCAAACCATAGTTTGCTGTTTTGTCTGAGCCAGCAAGCTGGTTCAGAATCAGAAACACAATCCTTGTTTATGGGGAAGGCAATGTTTGCTTGTTCAGACAAAATGGCAACCTATAGTTTGCCTCAGAGCATGAAGAAGCATAGGAAGAACGGATGGGGGTGTGTGAGCTTGAGGCCTTGGTAAATTGTACCAAACCATGCAATACTCCTGACTGCTGAGAATCTTATCCAGTAGAGTCATTGGTTTCTACCAGGCATTAGCCACATATTTGACTACCTTTGGATATCCTACTAAATTATGGTCTAGCAAGATGTGAACAAGCCTAACCTCCTCCAAGGCTTGTGTGCTCCCCACTCCTCTTCCCGCAAATTTAGGAGGAGGTGTTTTGCTTCCAGTTTTGGATGGCTGTAGCTTGCCACTTTGTTTGGACCTGGAAGTGTGGTAAACAACTATGGTTGATTTAAACATGCCAGCTTCAAAAAAACACAATTTGAAGTGTGTATGTGATGAGGCCCATTGCCTTGAATGTTATGGAAAGCAATTGAAGGATTATTTCTTTGACATTATTGTGTTATATTAGTGCTCATTTCACTAGAATCTTGTAAGCTTTTAAAACCAGTAGGGGGAAAGGGTTTAAACAATTTTAAGTGATTTATTACTCAGAGCTCAAGTAGTGTTCCAAGTGAAAGCTGTTTCCTTAAGTACTGAATAATTTTGAAATTCCATTAAATGCAAGTGGGTCAGATTGTCTGCCAAGGTAACTCCATTGATTTTTCCCCCTTCACTGAAACCATGTCAGCAGAAAAATCTGGCCCTGTAAATCAGTGTATAAACTTTTAATAATATATGACACACCCTCCTGAACTCTCACTTGTATAAATCTGTTTTGTTTAACACAGTGTAGGCATATTGATTGGAATACAGAGTATTCTGGGAATGCAGGGAATGCAGAATGAATGGCAGTCTCCCAAACGATTTATCTATTATTACGTTTATATCTCACCTTTCCTACAAGAAGTGATATAAGTGGTTCTCCCTCCCCTTTTATCATCACAACAGTCCTGTGAGGTAGGTTAAGTTAAGAGACAGTGACTGGCCCAAGATCAATCAATGAGAACTCCATGGCTAATCAGAAATTTGAAACCTTGGCGACCAGATCCTAGCCCAGCACTTGAACTACCAGGTCATACTGGCTCTCCTCCCCTCATGGGCTGCTTTAACCCTTTAAAGTGCTAGTTTGACCCTTTAAAGCCTTAATCGATTTGGGCCAAAATTCCTAGAACCTGCTGCCCCCATAACAGCCTGCCCACCCTTTAATATCAGAAATGGAGGCCCTTTTAACCTGTCCACCTGTGAGAGTCGTTAGATTGTTGGGCACTAGGGAGACAACCTTATTTACAATAAAAATGGGAAGGAAGTCCAAGTAAACTGTATAAAATAGATAGTAGTTCAAAGAAGTTAGAATCTTCTTTCCAAGGGCAAAAGCTTTTGTTCCTTCCCCCCCCCAACCTGCTGCCTTGCAATCTGTATTTCATTGTTTTAAATTGTTTTTAAAAGATGTGTTTTTAAATTTGTATATTTGTTTTTAATGTTTTTCGTTATTGTAAACCGCCCAGAGAGCTTTGGCTATGGGGCGGTACATAAATAAATAAATGAATAAATAAATTGTGAAGTCTCTTCACCGAAGTAATATACTTTCCCAGATAAGTCATTGTTTATTGTGGAATCAAGCTATTTGCATCGCAGCAAAGAAAAGAGGGCATATTTGTGCAAAAATGGTTATAACACGAATACAATCATTTTTATCATGGCCGTATTAGACAGATGTTCTAAAAACAATGTAAAATCTTTGGGCAGTATCCAGCTAACATGTCCTGCCAGCACAAGGATTTCTGTTTGTGTAATGGGACTTTTCCCCCTCCTCCACCCCTGTACCCTCCACAGATTTGCTCTGGCGGATTGGGGGAACCCCTAGAACAGATTTGGGGGGCATGCGGGGGGGAGGAGGAGAGAGTCCTGTTGCAGAAGCAGAAATCCTTGTACTGGTGGGACCGTGACTTAGTGTTGCTTTGGATATAACCCTGTGTGTGTGTGTGTTTTAACTGTATATTGTTTTAAATTTTTTTAAGTGTGTTTTAAATTGTTTTTAAAAGATGTGTTTTAAACTTGTACATTTGTTTTTAATGTTTTTAGTTACTGTAAACCGCCCAGAGAGCTTCGGCTATGGGGCGGTATACAATAAATAAATAAATAAATATTGCCCTTACCGTTACCTTATGGTTTAAGTGATGTCTTGAAACTCAAACAAATCAAACTCTGATATTTAATAGTCCTAAATTAAAAAGAAAACTGCTTAGCAGAAGAGGATCTGCACCTGTTTTAATGGGCAATTAATTTTATTAATGTACAGAAAAGCATTGTAGAATTTGAAATATACCATGCTGTGGTATTTCACTTTAAAAAGAAATTTGGAGGCCAGCAGGGGATGCTGTTGGTTTTCAGATGCAACCCCTTTTTTAAATTCTTTATTATCAGTTTCTTTCATGAATTAAAACAAAAATGCATGATTCTTTCTTGCTTATTATAATAGCAACAATAAAGCACAATTTGGTGGTATTTATATATGCAGCACTTTAGCCTGTAAAAATGAGCTTGTGGATTATAGGGCAGGAGTAAAAGAAAATTGCCACCAGTGGCTGTTTCTGCTTTGAAGTGGAGGTTTTATTAGCGCAGTTTCCATTGATGGACCTGACTGTAGCAATTTATTGGATAAACTGAACTTTTGAAATTGCACACAGATTTGTGAAGGGACTGGACTTGCACGTGCAGCTGCACTTTTCCAGATCATTCAGAACTCTTCTGTGTGTTTTTTTAAAAAAACTTGTGTGAGGTAGCAGAGCCTCATATTTATTCATTTTATTTTATTTAATAAGACTTCTGACCTGCCCTTCGCTATGAGATCTGAGGGTGGGTTTCAGCAATACAATCATGCACTTTAAAAACAAATCAAAGCGCTTTTATAAGTGTTCCAATATAGGTTAAACCAGCCTTTCTCAACCTTTGGGTTCACCAGTGTTGTTGGATTACAGCTCCCAACAGCCCCAGTCAACGTGGCCAATGACCAGGAATGATGGGAATTGTAGTCCAGCAACACCTGGAGACCCAAAGGTTCAGAAAGCCTAGGTTAAACAAAACAGGAGCCGGGTGCCCCCACAAATAGCTTGACTCTCAAATGCCAGGATAAAGAGGTGCATCTTCAGCATTTACTTATTGATTATCTTTATTTTTACCCCGCCCTTTTCCCAAAATTGGAACTCAGGGCGGCTTACAGATAAAAGTGGATACATATAATAAAAACATATAAAAATCTGCATTAAACTAAACTTAAACGATTTGCAACATTAACATACACTCAAAATACTTAAAAACAATTTAAAAATAGAGCATTCAGCAGAAATGTAACAATGATGGTCTTCGATGCACTTCTATGTGGAAGGAGGTCCACAATTCAAGGGCTACCACAGAAGAAACCTCTCCCAGTCTGCCATTTCCCACATTTCTGAAGGTGGAGGAACTATCAAGACAGCCCCCCTCTGCTGAACTTAACACTCGACATCTTAACTTTGTTGGCGTCTTGAGCACCATGGAGAACTCTTTGCAGAGCAGCTCCGGTGTTAAGGAGGACTGGGATCCAGGAGAAGGTCCCAGGAGTCTGCAAGGGGGAGGAGGCTGGAGAGTTGGGGGGGAAGGCCCAGTAATTTGAATGCTGATGGCTCCTCTGAGTGACAGCCTGTCTCAGCCCCGGCTGAGACCAGCTGCTGCCTCTGGAAAGCTCGCTGCCTCTTGAACTGTCCCCCAATCCGCCTACTGGTGAAGGTGAGCTAAGTGAGCGGCAGCAGAGAATGGAGGCAGAGCTGCCGGATGAACTGGCTATGGCATCCCTGTCTCTGTCACCAAGGATGCTTCGCTGGATGCACAGGTGTGAGCAGGTTGAGCCCATTATACAGCCCACCCGTAGGAGTGTCCACTTGGTTGCTTATTCCTGATCCAGGAGACAGTTTCCACACAAGTAGAGTGTCCGCCCTGATCCTACTTAAGGGAGTTCTGGGGGCATGTCCAATTGTGACAATATCTGTGCTTGAGTACCCATGCCTAGAGATGCTTGACTGGGACTCTGTGTAACCTGTGGTTTGCTCTGTGAACCATACCAGCTTTAAGTTCCTCAATAAAGGAAACTAAAAGAAAAAGAGTGTGACTGGGCCCACAGAGAGGTATAAAGAAGGAACCAAGTAGGGATTTTTGGGGGGTGCCTGCTTTGCAAACCTTGTATTTGTGTGTGAACTTTGTGGTGGCCTTTGATCAGTGGGGAGAAGAATGTGGGTGCTTTTCCTGCATCACCTCTTCACACACCTTATATTCTGATTATATAAGCACTCACAGCAGGCTCTGTAGGGTCAGGGTCCCAGAGCAGGATGTGTGTTGTAGGGAGCAAAGGACACATTTTTGTTCTGGGCTCTGAAAACCCAGTTGGTAGCCCGGTTTCAGAGACAGAATAAGCTTAATAAATAGAGGAGTTGATTTTGCAATGAAGGACAAAAATAGGCAGGATTGCATGTGCTGTGCTCCAGAAAAATAATAATCCTGATTTTGTGAAGGGTCATCTGCTGATCATTCAGTGTTCTGATTTTTGGGAGCTGATTTGCATGTTATGCTGGGAAAATATGATTTCTCATATAGGTACAGGCTGCAGTGGGTCTAGCAAGAGGATTCTGCTGCCTGCATCCCTATCCAGCTCTTGCTACATTTTCAATGTGTGCAATATGGGCACCTGCTGGAATCATAGGCTTGGAAGAAAGTCCAGGGCCAGGTACAAACCAAAGTTTGCTTGTTTTGATGTCATAGCAAGCTGTCGTTTGCTGTCAGCCAGGAAGTAAGCGAACATATGAGCGCAGGGCTCATTAATGCCTTAACCATGTGTTTTATATATTTATTAAAGTGTTACCATGCTGCCATCTTGCAAAACATCAGGGCAGTATACAGCAACATAAAAAAACCTTTAAAAGCAATACAGAAAAAAATCATTAAATGACTGGCTGCTCAAGAAAAATTTAAATATCTGCATAAGCCTGTAAAAAAGTCTTCAGGAGATGCCTGAAAATCAAAAGCAGGGATGCCTGCCAAATCACTGCTGGAAGAGTATTCCACAGCATGGGACTGGTGACGCTAAATGCCCAGCTTCTTGTTGAGGCCAATTGGGCCTCTTCAACACGGAGGGACAAGTAACAGCACTTCTCTGGATGATCTCAGTGACTGGGTTGGCATCTAGTGGCTCAGGTAGTCCTTAAGGTATCCTGGGCCCAAGTTGTTCAGGGCTTTATATGTTAACACAAGAGCCTTGAACCTGGCCTGCTAGTATATTGGCAGCCAGTGTAGATGTTTTAGCAGAGGTGTCACACTCTGCCAACCTTCTGCCCCCATCAGCAGTCTAGACCCTGCATTCAGCACCAGTTGGGATTTCTGGACCAGGCCCAAGGGCAGCCCCACATAGAGTGCATTGCAGTAATCCAATCTCATGGTTACCAATGCGTGGAGTAAAGTAGCCAAGTTATTCCGATCCAGATATGGCTGTAGCTGGCATACCAGACAAAGCTGGTAAGAGGCACTCCTAGCCATCAAGGTAACTTGGACCTCTAATGACAAAGATGTATCCAGGAGTATCCCCAAGCTATGTATCTGCTCCTTTAGAAGGAGTGCAACCCCTCCAGAACAAGCAACTGACCTATCTTCCAGACACTGGAACCACCTATCCACAGAGCCTGTGCCTTCCCAAGATTCACACTCAGTTTATTGACCCTCATCCAGGTCACCACTGCATTAAACACTGATCCAGAGCTTGTACAGCCTCGCCTCGATTCAGATGTTGTGGAGAAGTAGATTTGCGTGTCATCAGTGTACTGATGGCACAGTGCTCCGAAACTCCAAATGACTGCCCCTAATAGCTTCATACCAATGTGTTCCATGGTATGTTACTTCTGAATTGACCTATAGTGCCTGAAACCAGCCCTAAACATTTGCCAGATACATCCTGTTGGTTTCCAAATTTCCCCCTGCAGCTATGAGAGCTAGACGCTTGCTTAAAAATGTAAATTAAACTTCTAAGGTATCAGATTCTATTTGTGATTCTATTCACAATAAAACATTCCCTGTATGTAGGTTGTGGGAAGCATGAATAGTGGTGTCCCACTCCAGTTTGGGGAACAGCTTGCTCAGTTAAA
Source organism: Rhineura floridana (assembly GCF_030035675.1). Taxonomy (NCBI): domain Eukaryota; kingdom Metazoa; phylum Chordata; class Lepidosauria; order Squamata; family Rhineuridae; genus Rhineura; species Rhineura floridana. The sequence continues at coordinate 15,764,575 of NC_084500.1, read as the reverse complement.
TGTTCATCTTCTTGTACAGCACACACACCTTTCTGAATTTGAGGTCAGTGTCTTTCTTTTGCTGATACTGTATTTTGTATGACCAAAATATGCGGCATAATAAGCTAGCCTCATTGTCTGCTCAAAATGTGAAGGTTCACAAGACTCAAATTTCAAAATCTGTTTAAAGTGACTCTTGAACTAATGAAAAAGTTAATTATAATCCAGTTCTTAATCATCTCCTTAGATAAAGGGCTTGATTGATACTACAGGGGACAAAAGAGGAAAAACAGACTAAACTTCATTAGGTGGATGGATTTTTCATGATGAAGCTCAGCACCAAACTATGTTAAACCTGTAGGGCCTAAAAGTTGATCCTCCAAAGCTGTTTCAGTTCTTGGAAGCCCAAAAGTTGACTCTGTTTTTTAAAAAATTAATTTGTACTAATTTTGTAAAAGATAAGGCTACACATGATAAATAACCTACACATGAGAGAAATCCACAGAATTACAAAAAAAATAGGTAAGAAAAAAATAAGATGAAAAACAAAGGTTGGGATTTAGTCTGATCATTCCCTCTTCACAAGTTCCTTAGTGTCAGTTTTTTTGCTCTTAAGAGTTCCATGAACTTGCCAGTGTATTTGGGAGGGTCAGTCTGGATGCCATTAGCAAGTAGCCAATTAGTTATTTGATTTTACAGTCCAAATGTTGACCATCCCAATTTAAAATCACCGGGCCGGGAATTAGTTGGGTAATCTGTTGGATTTCTTCAAATACCTTACTCCATAAAATTTCCACTTTAGAGCAATTCCACCATAAAAACTTGAGTCTTGTGAAATCACCTGGTTCTCCTTTGAGGACTGTCAATGCATTGTCAATTACACGCTTGGCCAACTTGGTCAATCTTTTTTTTTAACAACCTGCCTATAAAGAGAAAAGAAGATTCTAAATATGGATGGTACATTTTGATCTGCTAGTAACTAGCAGACCACTGGATGATTTGGAGTAGATCAGAGGATGTTTCTGATTTTGTTAGTTAACAATAAAAAGGCATTTTTTCCACTTCTAAATTAGGTTGCTAGAATTGTTAAGGTGATGCACATTAGACATACCCAGAGTAGTCCCATGGAAATCTACAGACTTAGGACAATTAATTTCAATGGGTCTACTACGACTATCAGTTAATTTTGATATCACCCTTGGTTTTAAGTAATTCAACTGCATGTTGTTGCTGTTGTTCTTCCCCATGATCTATTGTAACTCAACTTTATATTATTGTTAATAATAATAATAATAATTGCTGCTGTCCAGGATTTCAGATACGAACTTTTCCCAGCTCTACCCAGAGATGCTGGGGATTGAACCTGGGACTGTCTGCATGCAAAGTAGATGCTCTACCACTGAGCTATGGCCTTTCCCCTGACACTGCCTTATCCTGAGTTAGGCCATTAGTCCATCAAGCTCAGTAGTCTACACCAGGGGTGGTGGGTAGGGGCACATGTAGTGAGGGGTAATGGTAGTTGTAGTCCAACAGCATCTGGAATGCCACAGGTTCTCCAGTCCTGGTCTTTACTAAGTGGCAGCTACTTCGGACAGGGTCATTTCCCAATGTGGCCTGGAGACTGCCAGGGTTTGAATCTAGGACCTTGTGCATGTACTGTATGACTTACAGCAGGGCCAGGGAACTTAGTGCCCTGCAGATGTTGTTGGACTCCAACTCCCATCAGTCCCAGTGAGCATGGCCAATGGTCAGAGATGATGGAAGCTGTAGTCCAGCAACACCCAGAGGGCCACAGTTTCCCCGTCCCTAACTTACAGGATTCACCCAGATGCTGCAGCAAATCATGTAGAGAAAAACCCCTCAAAATGTCTAGAGAGAGATTGTTCAAATAAACAGTATATCCTTCAGCAACCCCCCTCACCTCATTCTTCCCTTTCTGTTGACATGAGCCTCTTCTGGCAGCAACTCTACAGTATGGTTTGCAGTTCCAGAAAGGAGACAAAAGCGAGAGCCATAAGAAAGGTAGCCTGGGTAAATTTTTGCTCTTATTCCCTTTTGATCATGCACAGCGGGTGAGCATTGTGCCTGCCGCGGTGTTTGTTGACAATATGCCCTTTTAACGGATTTTTTCTTTTCCTTCTGCTAAATAACACATTACAGAAGCAGGGCCTTTGCACGGAGCCCTTTGAACATGCATATGTGTTGGTTTTGGAGATCCTACTTAGTTCTAAGCCCACAGGGCACGCATTTCCAGTGGAACAATTAAAGCATATTTGTTCAGTTAAAAGAAGCCAGAGGTTGCATAAGAAGAGAGGGGAGAAAATGGAGGGAGGGTGGGGAGGAATCTGAGAACTATGACTTTTTGAAAAGAAATGCATTTATACTTAACAGTAAAAGGGCACTGAGTTTTTTGTTTAGGTCTGACCTTTTATCTTAAAAGGGTGGCTTTTTTTAAGGGGGAAACCTTTGTGTGTAACTAATGACTGGCACCTCAGTAAAAGCAAGACTTCAAACAGAATTTGTGTAGTTCAGTAGATGCAGATCAGCTGCACAATCTGTATATATTTGAACTATGGCAGCCCTGCAGACATATTCAAAATGAGTTACCGGACCACGTTTCCCCTGTAGAAGCTCACTGCCCATGTATACTTGCGTTAGTTGTTTGCAGTGTATCGATGGCCTCACAGGAAAACAAAGAATGACCGCGTGCAGAGATTATTTTTAATCACCAGAGGTGGCCAGGCAAATGTCTGTTAAGCATGAACCGTGGTTCATGTGTACCAGGGCTTTTCCAGTGCTCTGTTCCTATTGCAGTTTCCTACATTGCATTGGAGGCCACTTCCGAGAGTTCATCTTTTGAGGGGCATGTGTGAATACAGTGGGAAATTCAGAAGCCCTACAGTTCACGTCCTTTTTGTTGTTGTTACTGTTCCATGGGTACACAGCCCCTTTCAGTCTATTCAGAGTAAAATAGTACGTTAGTTTGTGGGACACCTGTGCACTTCCTAGCTATTACTTTACTGTCCTGCCCCAACCCGGTGAAGTCAGACACAAACATGGAGATGTAGTTTTCTTTAGTAGATTTATTGGATAGTTTCCCTTCAGAGCTCTTCATGAATCAGCTTACAGGTTACACAGGATCCAGCTAGGGAAAACTGGACATGACTAGATGTTGCCGCAGCAACTAGACTGCCTCCTTACTGACCTTAAGTAAGGATGGTCGGGCATCCCACTTGCGTGGACTGAGTGTCACTGTGGAGAGTGTGTGTGCAGACAAGCGCTCCTTTTCAGAGGGACAATGAGAGCCCTTTGAGATTGTCGGCGCCACCTCCTATGAGTCCGGGGAGAGGGCAGCTGGACCACCTCAGTGAGGTCCTCCCCAACAGGAGGAGGGGGGCTGTGTGGTGGTGATGGCAGAGCGGGCAAAGGAAGAGGGTGAAAGGTAGGCAGAAAAACATCTTCCTGACTGGAACGGACGTCTTCACTGGTAACTGGATCTATAGGGGCAGAACTGTCACTGGTTGCAGTGCGGGAGCTTGCAGATTCCTGTGCACCTGAAGACACGTCACTGGTATCTTCTTCCCGCTCAAAGTCCGGCTCCTCTTCGTTCTCGCTGTCCCACGCCCATTCTGCAGGGCTCATTACATTGACTGCATCTCCCTCTGTTGGTCCCCATGCCAGTGTTGTGTTCTTGTTCCACGTGTTGAAAACTGAAATGGCCCAAAGTGGGGCCATTTACATCAGTTGCCTCCAGGCTATGGAATGATCTCCCCTTAGAGGTGGACAGTTTCTCCTTGCTGGCCCTTTACAGCTGGTTGCAATAGCAATTCATTTGGCCTTTGGTCCTGCTGGGGAGCCTGTTCAGGTACATCTCCCTGCATCAAAGAGGAACACTACCTTTTTGCTATTTGATTTCATGTTATGTATTAACTTGTGTTTTTGTACACTCCCTTGAGCTTTGGAAAAGTGGCATAGAACTGTTGAATGAATAAATAAATGTGGCTTCCTTATTTCCAGTTCATATATTGTCAGTGCCCAGTAGACCTTAGTTTTTGCCCAGAGACTCCAAAAATAGATATTGCCATGTATTGCCCTGCTCAGAAACACAGTCATATTAACATAACAATATAAACACCTAAGAAGAGCCTTTCTAGATCAGGCCAAAGGCCCATCTAGTCCAGCATCCTCATGGTACCCAATTGGATGCCCCAGTGGGAAGCCAACAAGTAGGACCTGAGTGCAACAGTGCTCTCTCCCCCTGTGATTCCTACTACCTCTGACACTAGAGGTAAAATACAGCTATTGAATGAGGTATCTGGGGCACAGTCTGGTCATGATTTGTTGGATGAATTTCAATTGGTACAGCTTGAGGACGTCGACAAGTTGCTTGGACAGGTGCGCGCAACCACTTCTACATTGGACCCTTGCTCCTCTTGGCTGATAAAAGCTAGCAGGGTTGGAACTGCTGGCTGGGCCAGGGAAGTGATTAATGCCTCATTGCAAGAGGGAGTGGTCCCTGGCTGCCTGAAGGCGGCGGTGGTGAGACCACTTTTGAAGAAATCTTCCCTGGACCCAGAAAATCTTAACAATTACAGGCCGGTAGCTAATGTTCCATTCTTGGGCAAGGTCCTAGAAAGAGTGGTTGCTGACCAGCTCCAGACGCTCTTGGATGAGACCGATTATCTAGATCCATTTCAATCGGGTTTCAGGCCCGGTTTTGGCATGGAGACGGCCTTGGTCGCCCTGTATGATGACCTTTGTCGGGAGAAAGACAGGGGGAGTGTAACTCTGTTGATTCTCCTTGATCTTTCAGCGGCTTTTGATACCATCGATCATGGTATCCTTCTGGGGAGACTCGCTGATCTGGGAGTTGGAGGTACTGCTTGGCAGTGGTTCTGCTCTTACTTGACGGGTCGTCTCCAGAAGGTAGTGCTTGGGGAGTTTTGCTCGGCACCCTGGGCCCTCCAATATGGAGTCCCACAGGGGTCAGTACTATCCCCCATGCTTTTTAACATCTACATGAAGCCACTGGGTGCCGTCATCAGGAGTTTTCGAGTGCGCTGCCACCAGTATGCTGATGACACGCAGCTCTACTTCTCCTGTTCATCTTTTTCAGGTGAGGCTGTCAAGGTGCTGAACCGATGCCTGGCTGCGATAATGGACTGGATGAGAGCAAATAAATTGAGGCTCAATCCAGACAAGACTGAGATGCTGTTAGTAGGTGGTTCCCTTGACCAGATGGTGGATGTTCAACCTGTCCTGAATGGGGTTGCACTTCCCCTGAAGGAGCAGGTCCGTAATTTGGGAGTTCTTTTAGAACTATCCCTGTCACTAGAGGCACAAGTAGCCTCTGTGGCACGGAGTGCTTTCTATCAACTTCGGTTGGTGGCCCAACTACGCCCCTATCTGGACAGGGAAAACCTTGCTTCAGTTGTCCATGCACTGGTAACCTCTAAATTGGACTACTGCAATGCACTCTATGTGGGGCTGCCTTTGAAGACGGTTCGGAAGCTACAGCTCGTGCAAAATGCAGCGGCCAGACTGTTAACAGGGACTCGGAGGTCCGAACATATAACACCAATTCTGGCCCGCTTGCACTGGCTGCAAGGTTCAAGGTGCTGGTTTTAACTTATAAAGCCTTACACGGCCTGGGACCACAATACCTGATGGAACACCTCTCCCGATATGAACCTACCCGTATGCTGCGATCAACATCGAAGGCCCTTCTACGGGGGCCTACTCAGAGAGAAGCCCGGAAGGTGACAACGAAAAAACGGGCTTTCTCAGTGGTGGCCCCCGAATTATGAAATTCTCTCCCTGATGAGGTACGCCTGGCGCCAACATTGTTATCTTTTCGGCGCCAGGTAAAAACCTTCCTCTTTTCTCTGGCATTTTAACATTTTAATATTTAATATTTTAACATTTTGATATTTGATATCTTCTTAACATCTTAATATTTCAATCAATTTAATACTTTTTTAACATTTAATATTTAGTATTGAGTTTTGTAGTTGCTTATGTGTTTGATTAGGTTTAGTTTTCAATTTGTTTAATATATGTTTTAATTGTATATTGGATGTTTATCTGTTGTGAACTGCCCAGAGAGCTTCGGCTATGGGGCGGGATATAAATTTAATAAATAAATAAATATTGTGGCTAGTAATAATTGATAACCTGTTCCTCCATGAATTTCTCCAATCCTCTTTTAAGTTGGTGCCCATCACGACCTCTTGTGGGAGTGAATTCCATAGTTTAACTATGTGCTGCAGTGGAGAAGTGCTTTCTTTTGTCTGTCCTGAAACTTCCAACTTCATTAATTGTAAATTATTATATTTTGATTTTAGACTGTACAGTTTTGTGTACAGTTTTGTGTTATTTTTATTGTATTTTTAATGTTCACCGCCCAGAGAGCTGTTGCTAGTCGGGCGGTATATAAGCTTAATTAAATAAATAAAATAAATAAATTGGATGCCATGAGTTCTAGTATTGGGGGAGGGCGGCTTTTCTCTAGCCACTTTTTCCATGCCATGCATAATTTTATATACCTCTTTTTAGCTTGAGGGACTATGGCAGCCTTCCCCAACCAGGTGCCCTCCAGATGTTGTTGGGCTCCCAACTCCCATCAATGCCCCTCAAAGATTGCTGAAAGCAAGGAAGCCCCTTCGCCGCCTGTGGACAGGGTGGCAAAGACTGGTGGTGGGATTTTGACTCATTCCTCATATTTCTTGCAGATTCAGAGTTTCTCGCATCGGAAGGTAAAACTTCTATTGTTGTGGAAGCTTTTATTATTATTAATTCTGCTCAAGCACAGACTCTCTCATTTTTTTAAAAAAAAAATCATTTTCTTGAGAAACTGGGCAGCTGCATTAAGGGATACCCACTTACACTAAGGCAAGAAAGTAAACAGTAAATGGAGAGTAGTGTAACACACCCTTGGAGTATCAAGAATCAGCTGTGAAAAGGATCTGTCTTAATGTGCTAGCCCATTGCAGTTTAACATATTGCTTACAACCTCCACAATGGGGTCTGAGTGACTTCGGTTACACATTCCAGGAGTCTGGCAGTCTGTTACAATCAGAGTGTGGGCTCTGGAGCAGGGCTAGCTTATGGTGGAGGGGATGAAGAAAGTTGTGGATTTGTATTACACACTCTCACCTGACACAGTATCCGATCCCTTACCCCCGCTGATTGACGTCCTGAATGAGCTCTTTGAAGCAAGCTCCAGCTTAATTAAAACGTTTGCTTGGGTAGCGGTGATCTGTGAAAGCCGGTGATAAATATTGAAACGGGTTCACCTGCTGGTTACTGCGAGCAGATAAACAGCTGCTTTGTGTAGTTTCATCAAGAAGCTGAAGACTGTGCTTTTTAAAAAGAAGGTTTCTTTTTGTTTTAAAAAAAAGAGAGAGAGAGAAGCTTTAATAATGCCACTTCAGTTATCTTAGTAGGGTGTTGGTGTGTGAGATTTCACACACTGGGCATTTGCCACCAAGCAGGCTTTGTTCCTCACGATATGCAGATGGGGAATATCGAGGAAGCTCTTACGGCTTCTTATGTCAAGGATCACAACCCTGCTGTTTGTTTAGCCTTATTTTGCCTTCGATGTTGCGTTCCCATGTCTGATGTTTCCACTCTTTGCCTTTATAACTGCTGACCTTCTAAGCGGGCTTATCTTGGGCAAAGCTGTCCCTCAGAACAGGGGAGCTATGGTGCTGGTTTGACTATGAAATCTACCTGCTCATGTGTTTTTTACTGTGGTGAGCCTCAGCTGCTTGGGAGGGTTGTGCGAACAGCGGCGGGGGGCCAACCTGCATGAGGCAGCTAAAGAGTAACCATTTCCCATTGATTAGATGAATATTTTTCAGAATATTAAAGAGATTGGGGTAAAATCTGACAATTTTACTTCCTCCCAAATGGTACTGACTTCCTTCCTACTTTATTTTATGTTGTTTCACTCTCTCCCTCCCTCCCTCCCTCCTCCCCGCCCACGATTGAAGTCCTCCAGCTTTTGAGGACCCTTCGGCTAACTTGGCGAAATCCTGTATGTGACATCCCAGAAACTCTTGATTAGTGGGTCTGGCCTGGTTGGAGTTGATGCATGCAACCAAACACGCATAAGGAGAGCCAAAATGACAAGGCATAGTCATCAGCTGGTGGACCCTTAATTGCGTTGAATTTGGGGATCCACAGTTTCTCTCACCAGTATCCCATACAGCCTCTGGGTAAGTCTGACAGATGCCAGCCTCCCTTCCTTAGAGCTGGGGTGGAACCAAGGGGTTGTATACAACTAAACTTTACTTGAGTAGACCTACTGAAATTAATGAACCCAAGTTGGACCCTACTGAGGACCTTCCTGTCTTCCAACAAGTCTTTTAAGTAGAGATCTTTCCCCATCTGCATCTGTATTGGAATTCTTTTTACATATTTTAATTGTTTTATCATTTGTGCTTGCCATCCTGGGCTCCTTTGGGAGGAAAGGCAGGATATACATTTAATAGTTACTCATGTCCATTCTTTTAATAGGTCTACTCTGAGTAGGACTAGCATGGGATACAACTCCAAGGTATTACTTCTAAGTTTCTTAGAAGTGCAACACGACCAGCACAAGCTTCTCTCAAGCTTGAAGCTGAAGAATATTCAGGACAGACAAAAGAAAGTACTTCTTCACACAGAGCATGGTTAAACTATGGAACTCGCTCCCAGAGGAGGCTGCGATGACCACCAACTTAGATGACTTTAAAAGAGGATTAGACAGACTCATGGAGGATAAGGCTATCAGTGGCTACTAGCCATGATGGCTATCCTCTCATATTCCCACTGCTCTCATAGTCTCACAGTCCCATTGTGAATTGCTTGCAAGGCACTTTGAGGATAAAGTTGTTCACTTCCGTAGCAATCTTGATGCCCCATCAACATCTACTGTAGTCCCCAATAAAGTGTCCAGTGCAATGTCTGCTGCAACTTCTTGGGATCCGTTTCAGTTGATGCAGCCTGATGACATGGACAAGGTGTTTGTGACGATGTGGCCAGCAATGTGTCCTCTCAACCCTTGCACTTCTTGGCTTATTAAAGCTTGCCGAGGGGGTGTGACTGAATGGATCCAGAGTGTGGTCAGTGAATTTTTGTGGGAGGGAGTGCTCCCAGCCTCCCTGAAAGAGGCGGTGATCCGACCGCTCCTGAAGAAGCCCACCCTGCCTGGACCCATTGGTGTGTGACAACTACTGCCCAATTGCAAATACTCCCTTATTAGGGAAGGTGATTGAGAGGGTTCTGGCGCAGCAATTGCAAGTACTCTTGGATTAAACAAATTATCTTGTCCCATTCCAATCTGGGTTCAGACCCGGTTATGGGATTGAATCGGCCTTGGTTGCCTTGATGGATGACTTTTATCGGGGGAGTGTGACCCTGTTATTCTTGCTTGATCTCTCAGTGGCTTTTGATACCATTGACCATGGCATCCTGGTGGAACGACTTGGTGAGATGGGTAGTGGAGCAGAGTCGTGGATAGCTTGATGAAAACACTGAGCCGGTGCATGGAGGTTGTGAAAAAGGTGAATTCCGTGCTAGGGATCATTAGGAAAGAGACTGAAAATAAAACTGCCAATATCATAATGCCATTATACAAATCTGTGGTGTGACCAGACTTGGAATACTGTGTCCAGTTCTGGTTACCTTGCCTCAAAAAGGACATTGTAGATCTGGAAAAGATTCAGAAAAAGGCAACCACAATTTCATTATGTATGTGTTTGATTTGAGTGTTTGAGTGCCCTATTATAGGGTAGAAGGGCGGGATAGAAATATTTTAGATAAATAAACTAACCAAAATGATTGTGGAGCTGGAAAGGTTACAACAATTTGGGGCTTTACAGTTTAGGGAAAAGGGCCGATAAAAGGGGACATGATAGAGGTGTATAAAATTATGCATGTTGTGGAGAAAGTGGATACTGGAACCCGGGGTCATGCAGTGAAGTGGAGTATAGGAAGATTGAGACAGACAAAAGGAAGAGCTTCTTCACATAGTACCTGACTTCCTTTGGCCCACCCTTTGATGAGGGTCTGTTGCTTAGTGGGTTGAACACATAATCTGCATGTGGAAAATGTCATGTACAGTTTTAAAGGATCAGGTGCCAGGTGACGAGAAAGATCTCTCTCTAGCTGAGATCCCAGGAAGCTGTTGCCGGTCAGAGTAGGCAATATTGAGCAAGATGGACAAATAGTCTGGCTGTGTGTAAGGCTGATTCCTGTGCTCACCCTCTGCTGTTTTCATGAGTTGCAGGGGTCATTGGATTGTAGTCAGTTAAGTCCTACTCAGAGTAGACCCATTGAAATTAACAAACCTAAGTTAGTCCATTAATTTTAATGGGCTTACTTTGAGTAGGACTAGCATTGAATACCACCCAGTCTTCTAGTGCTTGGTCACATGAACAAGGAGGCATGGCTGAACTCTGGGGATGTGGGGCAGTGCTGAACTGTGCCCGGTTACAGCAGATATTTACTTATCTTATATTTTACTTATATTTTACTTATCTGAGCCAGTAAATCCAAACGGTCCCATAACACAGTTTTGTCATATGATGCGCTCTGGCCCTGTGGTGTTTGAAATGTTATAATAAAAGGAGGTTCAGACTACTGCACCAACAGAGACATTGGCCAGACAACTGAAAGCATTTAAAAGGACAACTAGAAGATGATGACTTTATTAACACTGGGTTGTATGCAACTAAGTAGTACTTAGAGAAGACTCATATAAATTAATGGACCTAAGTTAGTCATGTCCATCTCTTTCCATGAGACTATTCTTAGCATGGCTAACTCTGGGTGCAGCCCATTTGGTTCAGCATGTTAAAGCTGAAAGAACATTTTATGCATCCTTCTCCGACATCTGTACAGGGACCTTTTAGGAGGAAACTGATGTACACTTATAGATTCTTGAGGGGACAGCAACTGTGAGTATATGATTGCTTCTGGCACTTGCCTCTGTGGTTTGGGGAATCTAACTGCTAGTTTGTATTTTCTGAAAATTCAGTAAAACACAAAGTTTTTTTAAATTGCAATAAACCAGGGGTTCCCAAACTTTTCCTCCTTGAAAATTGCTGAGGGTCTTGGCAGACCACTTAATCGTTTTTCTGCTTATTGTACCAATTATAATTAAATGATGTTTAATTGTATTTTTATTCCTTCTTTTCTTTCGTATTCTTATTGCATTAATACAACAAAATAAAATATAAGGAATAAAAGAAGCAATAAACATACCATTAAAAATTAATATGAACTTTCAATGCAGGCTACCACCAAAATGAAGCTCATGGACTGCTGGTAGCCCATGGGCCACCATTTGGGAACTAAACAATCGACAGCCTGAAGCCCTTTAGTTAGGCTTGCATACTCTGCCTGATGGTATCTCATCTCTCTTTGGATCTCAGAGCTTTGGGTGATAGCCCCTTCTGAGCCTCCCCTGGGAGGAGGGAGCGCCTTATGGATGGGCTGCTGTAGGTTTTGAAACCACTTTGCCTGTTGTGCCCCCACCAGTGCTAACATATTTCTTTTCCTGCAACAGTAACGTGGATGCATAATCCCAAGTACTTTGTAGGCTATTTTTTTATTACTTAGACTGAAGGTAGAACCACAATTCTGCATTAAATTTGCTAGACAACTTCATAAAATTGTAGCAATGAACATATTTGGGAAATGCCGGCTTAGTTTTTAGTCTTAAAATATTGTTATATTCGGCTCTTTGAAAATAAAAGAGATGGGAGCTACAAAGTGTTACATAAAGTACTTTTAACATTTGAATTTTCAAATTTTCACATGTATGTTTTTTTTAATTAAACCAGACTAAAGATATAATTAGAGATGAGTTTAAAAAAAGGACAGGAAAGCAAAAGTGTTTCCAGTGTTGCATTCCTATATGGGTGTTGTTGGGTTTTTTTTACTTTAGGTTAACATATTCCAAGTTTTAAGAAAGGGAATTGGGGGGGGGATTGTTGTATTTGAGAAGTCGGTGCCTTCTACAAAGACTTTTTTCTCATCAAGCACTTTAGTGGGGTTCTCACTTTTTGAACTTGTAAATGGTTGGATTGTCCACATTTCCCCACCTCAATGGGGTAAACTGAATACAAAATTATGAGGTTTGATGCAGCTAAGTATAATTGTGTGTATCTAGTGAGGTTGCTTTGAACCAATTCGTAAATTTGCGAGTTGGAAAAGAGGTCAGGAATTCCCAGACTCTGTGCCGCAAGGAAAACTGCTAATGCACTTGTCAGGAATAAATAAATATTTTTTTTAAAAAATAAAAGGTGCATAGAGTGTATTCTCACAGAGGAATCTGCCTGTTGCTTCTCTGCATAACTTAATGAACTGGAGATAGCACTGTGAGGACCTCCCCCTCCTGTTTGAGGGCCCAGCAGCTGAAATCACCCGAGACCACTCTCTGGCTGTGCCTCCCAACATCTCCACCCCACTTTCTGAAGTTAGGAGAGTGACTACCAAGAATCCCATTAATTTCAGTAACTAAAGTGGAGATAGAAACCGAAAAGAACAATGCAATAAATTACATTTTGTCAAACCGAATCACCTTAATTAGTTTGAACGAGCTGGATATATTTGCAGTTACTCTCTGCTGGCTTCCCTCCCCCAATACCTGTTGTTCAAACTCGACATCCAGTGACTGAAGTAAAGTTATTACTTCAGATAATACTCCAGATATATTATTCAGTCTTCTTAGAAAGTATGGAAGAAACTGTCCATAATCTATATAAAAATTATATATATATATATATATATATATATATATATATATATATATATATATATATATATATATATATATATATATAAAGGCTATACAAATTATGAATGGGTGGCAAGCCTATTGTTTAGTTACTTTTTAAACATACTATGCCTTTTATTTTAATATACTTTATTTTAACGTATACAAGTTCATCCCCAAAGTCTTGGAAAAAAATCTGCAAAAAGAGTGTTTAAAGGGAGAAATTCCTTTTTAATAAGACAAATTGAAATGAAGACCTCAGTTGCTAATTTTTTTATTGTAACATACGTATATATTCCTCCTCCTCCAAGTGATAGGCAGCTTCTTAAATGTTCTAATTTTTGGCTGGTGGTGTCTGTGGCTTGGGGAAATGTTATGACTACAGCAGAGCAGTTCTCTGCTATTTTTCTGGTGGCTATAAAATCAGGCCAAGTTTACTACTTTCCTGATGTTGGTTTTTTAAAAAGTAAGAGGTAACATTTTAACACTGCAGTAGCAGGTGATACTTATTAATTGCAATGTTATTTTTTTCAACTCTTTACGGTTTTTGCTGTCTTTATTATGTATATTTATATATGCTTCTAAAAGAAATCATTACGCCAAGTACTTTTTATTTCCCCCCATAAATCCTGCAGCAGAAGGCGTTCCATGTTTTTATTGAAAATCAATTAAATTTTCTAGTCACCTTGATCTGGATTACAGCATCAATCCTCATATTTCTCTATTATGGCATATTGTATACCTGATTGCCAGAGGGGTGGCTATGTTAGTCTGTTGAGGAAAAAACAGCAAAGAGTCTTGTGGCACCTTAAAGAGTAACAAATATTTAACATATTTTAAAGTCTGTTCTTAAGCTGTTTTAGAGTGTTTTTGTTTGCTGCCCTGGGCTCCTTCTGTGAGGAAGGGTGGGATATAAATTTAATAAATAAATAAATAAAACAAATACACTGTGGCCTAAGCTTCATGCATCTGACAAAGTTGACTCTGGTCAACAAAAGTTTACTGTATGTGATTAATAAGTTTGCAAGGTGCCACAAGATTCTGTTGTTTATGTACTTGACTCATTTGTCAGGAATAGGAATTGGCAGTGGGAGGCCTTTGAGATCTTCAGTTCCCAGCACAGAGGCAGGGGTATTCAACATGGTGCCCTCCAGATGTTGTTGGCCTACACCTCCCATTTTCCCATACTGTTGGCCATCCTGGCTGAGGCTGATGGGAGTTGTAGTCCAACAACCTCTGGAGGGCATCATGTTGGCTGCACCTGGAGTGAATGGTAGAAATGATGGCTATAGCAAGGGGACTTTCTGGCATTTCACTTTGGGAATGGCTTCCAGGCGCGCCATGCTCCACCCTGTCCTCAAACCAGTCATCCCATAACCTAGGAACGTAGGAAGCTACCTTACACAGAGTCAGATCATTGGTCCATCTAGCTCAGTATTGTCAACACTGACGGGCAGTGGTTCTTCAGGGTGTCAGGCAGAAGTCTTCCCAGTCATATCTGGAGACCCCATGGATTGAACCTGGGACCTTTTGCATGCAAAACCTGTGCTCTACCACTGAACTATGGCCCTTCCCGCAACTACTTGCTGAGCAAACTTTATTATTTCTTTTCTCTAATATTCCTTCTTACGTAAATGAGGAACATAGGGTGCTGTCTTATACTGAGGCAGACCATTGCTCCATCAAGCTGTACATTGTCTACACTGGCTTGCAGGAGCTCTCCAGGTTTTCAGACAGGGGACATTCTGTCATGGCCCCGTCAGAGGACTCCTCAGATGAGGACGACTCGGGAGTAACAGCAGCAGACCCAGGAGCAGCAGGAGACACGGAGGAGCCTCCTGAGAATCCAGCTCCTTCTGCCCCTCAGCTGCAGAGCACCCCAGGGACAGCAGAGGCCCTGCAGCCAGACACAGACAGTGAACAGGATACTCCCCCCTCACCTGCAGAACGTAGACAGCAGAAGGTCAGGCAGAAGAGAGGCAGGCCTGTCTCCTTAAGGCCCAAACGCTGAGGGCTCACACCTGCTGTCCATCCTGCTCTTTATAAGGCACACCTTGGCTGCAGCCTGTTGCTGACTGCAACGTCAGGCGTGGCTTTGTGTAGACCTAGTTTCCCTGCAGCATCTCTTTGACTGACCTCCTTGGCAATTGATCCCGGACCTCCACTGACCTCGCTTCTGGACTTCTGACTCGGCAAGTACGCTTCGGATAGGCCTGGCAGATTTACAACCCGACTGCTGGCTAAGGACTTTCCTTCCCTGCCAAAGACCCAGGCATTTCCAGCCCCCCCTGGCACTGCTGATGCAGGGTAGAGCTGACACATTCCCGGCCCTACCTGGAGATGCCAGGGATTGGACCTAGGACCTTTTGCACGTAAAGCAGATGCTCTGCCACAGAGCTACGGCCCTTCCTGTCAATTGCAATAACTAAAGTGGGAATGGAAATCAAAAGAACAGTGCCATGACACTAGGGACTCATTTGAGAGACACTTATGCCAATAGACCCCTCAAACCTGCAGTGTTCCTGCCGAACACCATCCACTCCACCATACTGGCTTATTGTTGTTGTTGTGTGTACATGAGCACATTTTCTTTTTCAAAGATCAAAAGGCACGGAGAGCAACATCATGCAATATAATTTGAATTCCACTTTTCTCTGTGCGGCTATGTAGTGGAGGCCAACATGGCCACATATGTAACATACACCGCCTGTCAGCTGTTTCCTCCTTTATCGCTGACAAGGGCCCCATTCATAACTCTTCCTTTTATCCTTTTTGGTGAATAAGTAATTATTCAATATAGAGGAGGCAGGATATTTGGAAAGGGCTATTTAATGTGGCAGCACACCCGTAATGAAATCTGCTGTTACTGGCAACCTGAGAGAGGAATGTAACAATTCTAGCATGGCTGGTAATTCTGTCCGCTTTGACGGTCCTTTTTTTGGCACATCAGTGGACCTTTTATCCCAGTGAGTGACAGCTTCAGAAGGGTCGCATTCACTTCCATTCTATCGTGTATTGTAATATTTAATGGTGGACAAGCTTGAGTGGGACGAAGGGTAATTCGAACCTGCTTTTCCACAGAGTGGAGGCCAAGAGATAGTTGATCCCTAGTATTGTGGCGTAACGCGCACAGTGACTTTGGATTTGCCTATGGAGTATAATCTTACTGATTACAATTAAGAGGAGGGTGAAAGAAAGTGAGAACAAGAAATGGTAGAACTGGCAAGAAAATTATGTTTGGCTTCCTATTGTCATTGTTGTTGTTGTTTTTTACACCAATAAGATTGCGTGCTAGTTTATAACATCTACATATTTTGCTCCAATACAGGTAGCTAATACTGCAGTGTACAGACACCCCCTCCCCTTTCGAAAGATCTGCGCTCCTCTTTATAAAAATCTTACAACAGCCTTCTAAGAGTGCAAGGGAGGAGGGTTCCTAAGTGACAAAGTAATTAGAGTGGAACAAAGGCAGCTGAGTTATCCTGTTACCGGTATGCCTAACTTTATCCAGGATTCTTTGTTTATACAGTTAACTCGTGGGACCTGCAACAAAATGTTGCAGCGTTATCATCAACCCTTGTCAGGATTGTTCTGCTGTTTAGTGTTCCAGTCTGTCAGCTGAGCCCTTCTCCAGGATACTATGTTCCATTCCCCCTCCACCTTTCTTTTCCAGCTGACACACACCATTCCATGGTTCCTGAGCAAGCTGTCTTCACTAGGATGGGGTTTTTTGCCCCGATTATTTTTTTCTGTAAATCTGCCAACCTCAATACTTTTATTTATTATTACATTTATATTCTACCTTTCCTCCAAGGAACTCAAGATGGCATACATCACTCTCCCTCCCCTCTCCATTTTTATCCTCACAACAACCCAGTGAGATAGGTCAGGCTGAGAGACTGTGACTGCCCCAAGGTCGCCCAGTAAGCTTCATGGCTGTGTGGGGATTTGAACCCTAGTCTCCCAGGTTCTAGTCCAGCTCTCTTGAGCGCTACACCATGAGTGTGTTGTTGACTCCCTCTTTTTTCTTATGACCCAGTTTTGGAGACATAGCTGTCAGCATTCACCCAGTTGAGTTTACCATTAGATGGAGTGGTTTCTAAAATAACAACAACAGGAGAATGTACAAATCAAGATGGAGGGGGATATTTAGTAGTATTAACTTAGTAATGCCACAAGACTCTTGGTTTGTTTGCTTGCTGTCATAGGCTAACTTGGCTGTAGAATCAGTATTAACTCATGATATCATTCATTGGTGGCATACATTTAATTAAGTGCAACTTGGCTTGTGGAGAAAGCAAGAAGAGAAATCTGATATCAAAATGTTAACATGCTCAGCTTTTCAGGCTTGGTTTTATATATATATATTTAGGTTTTTTTTAAAAAAGTATGTAATTGTGCTGCTAAATCAATTCACTGCATATGTGTGTGATTTATTAAACAAGTTAACTGAACACTATGGATGAAAATGTGAGGAAACATGTCAGCGCGTGCTTAAATATAAGCAGGTGAAAGTATTGTTAGCATCACCCAAGGGTGTCGTAAATAAACTTAACTGTTTTGGATTACTTAGGGCACTCAGGGTGCAATCCTGTCGCTGTATGCTTATTGAGAAGTAAGTCCTTCTATGTTCAGTGGACTTACTCCCAAGTCAGTGTGCATAGAATTGCAGCCTTACTGGGATCAGGTCTCTGGCCAAAACAGAGCTATTTATTTCAGCCTCAGCCTTGTTTGTACATCTCTTGGGTACTTTGTATGAAGCGCTCACATGCATTTTTTAAAAAAGTAAATATCTTTATCTGCAAATTTATATGCTACATCTCAGTTGTAGCTGTCAAAGCCCTTGAACTCTCTCTGGCAGACTTCTGCTTTGGTTGGTAACCTAGTTTCACTTGTGAAAAAATGGTAGAAGATATGAGATAGTATTGCGTCTGCACTCTAATTTGAAAAATGAAGAACATTAGTGGAGTCTGGCTGCCTCTAGACTGCTGAACGCAATTAAATTCCCTTTTGTTACGTTCTGACCAAGGTAGCATTTTAAAGCTCCTTTTACTTCTGCTTTACTTCCATTTAGTTGTGTCCTCTGATTTTAGGACTGGATGTATAAAGAACAGCTGAATTCTCATTATGTGGCAGAAGCTCCTTAAAGTACTTTAAAACAACAACAACTTGTAGCTTCATTTGTGTTTGAAGCTGTCAGGTATCCAGCGTATGCTATTTAACAGAAAGCCCTGGGCAAGATGAGAGAGACTATCTTCTTTTCCCTGAAGTCAGACTCTTTAACAGCTGTTAAAGCAGAGGGGGCCGGGAGAAGCATGTGAAGGTATTCACAGCCATCTAAAACGCTTTTATTTCCAAGAATAGTTGTTGATGGGCCAATTTTCTTATTAAATGTTTAATTGTTGTTTTAATTGAGGTTCGTGCTTGGAGAATTTGAAAATCTTTTAGAGAGATTTTTTCTTTCCTGTGCATCTGATGTCCGTAATGAGATTTCTCTTCCTCAGTTACAGCCGTCCACCTCCTGCACTCAGTGTTCCTGTTCTTCTGTCGAGGAAAAACTCAAAGATGCCGCTGATGCAAAGAAGAAGGAAAGCGGAGGGAAACCATTTATCCCTAAAATATTTTTTGGAACTCGGACCCACAAACAAATTGCTCAGATTACTAGGGAGATGCGGAGGACAGCATATTCAGGTGTCCGTATGACGATTCTTTCTAGCAGGGACCACACTTGTGTTCATCCAACTGTGTCCAGCTGCAGCAACAAGAATGAAAAATGTGTAGAGTTGCTGGAAGCCAAAAATGTGAGTTATTTTTTAAATCTATCTGGAAGAAACCCAGCCATGCCGCTTTAACTTTTTTTTTGGGGGGGGTGCTGCTCATGTTATATGCAGAAGAGGAATGTTCTGTGGCCTTTTGCTGATTGAGGAGTTTTGAAAAATTGAGTTCAATACAAATCAGAGGGCTTTGTGTGTGGTTTTACAACATTAGAAAGATCCAAGTTTCATTTATTCTCTACATAAATGGGGATGATGGGTTCTTCTTGGTAATCTCCTCTTAATAATAATTTAAAAAGACAAAAGAAGACTGTGGTATTAAGGATAACATTCCGATGATTTACAATACGCTAATCTGTGGCACTTGAATCTCACCAGACCAGTGTGTTCCTGGAGAAGTATATGATCACAATTCAGAAGTGCTGTTCTGTACCAGAAAATATATGTCTGGTTTCTTAAGCTTTTTAAAATATATATATATAATTGTTCTTTATTTTCCCACACAATACCTCCCAGCACTGAAAGGCCAAGCATTTTTTTTATCCACGTAATATAAAATCTAGTGTGGATCTGAAAATCAAGACCTTTTGTAAAATCTTCCTAAATCAAAGGACTTGTCTGGGCTGTGGATTGTGTGCTTACTGTTGGAGATGTTACACTCAGAAATGTTACTCTTGTGCCAGATCTTCAAATATTTATTTTTATTTGTATTTATAAAATAAATTTGTCCTGTCTTTTGGCCCCCAAAGGGCTCTCCCCACTCCATCATCATTAATAACAAAATAAATATAAGCAAAACAATAATATGAACAAAGAGTTAAAAACCAGAGCCCACTGAAATACAATTTCACAACAGGAGCCAACAAACATTCCAAAAGCTTGGCAAAGTAGGAAACTATTTCCCAGGCGCCAAAAAGTCAATGAGGAGGAGGAAGACAGCCAAGTTTCCCAAGATAGTGAGCACCACTGTCGCAGATTTCGGGGACATGATAATAATATATCATAATAATGATATAGCATTTCTGGAGCACTTTAAAGCTGCAATCATATGCCCAGTTTTCTGGGAATAAACCCCACTGAACTTAGTGGGACTTTTCAGTAAACATTCTTTGGACTGTGCTGTGAGGAACTTAAAACACTTTGGATATATTTATCCCTGTTCAGCCAGGAAGTTCATTGGGTGATCTTCAGCTAATCACTGCCTCTCAGGCTAGCCTATCTAAGAATGCCAGCAGACCCTGACTGCTGGTTCAAGTCAAAGGCGGCCCATCTATAGTCCAGCATTCTGTTCTCCCAGTGACCAACCAGATGCCCCAATGGGAAGCCCACAAGCAGGACCTAAGCACAACAGCACTCTTTCCACTTGTTACTCCACAGCAACAAGTATTGAGAGGCATATAGCCTCCAGTACTGGAGACAGCACACACTCATTATGGCTCCTACTCATTGACAGCCATATCCTCCATGAATTTGTCTAATTCCCTTTTAAAACCATCAAAATTGCTGGCCGTTACCATACTTTATAGTACCAAATTATGTCATTTAATTATGTGCTGTGTGAGAAGGACTTTCATTTGTCCACCTTGAATCATCCGACATTCAGCTTCATTGGATGATTGTTCTGATACTATATGAGAGGGAGAAAAATCTCTCCCTCAGGATAAGGGGGCAGGAGAGGAAGAAAGCATCTTGGATGAAGCATGGAATAAAAATGTAATAGGATAGATTTCATATTGCCTTGTAAAGTAAATCAGCATTGTTATCCTACTTAACGAGTCAGTGGTGGAGATCTAACGAGTGTTTTCCTGACTCGCGTGTGTTCTTTAGAGATGGTTGCTGAAGCCTTTTCCCCATTACGTCTTTTTAGGAGAGCTTGCACATCAGTGTAAGAGTCATTTTATTAACCACAGATGTGTTTGGGACATATAGAGGCTATTGTAATTTTATCCTAACAACTCTGTGAGGTAGGTTAGGTTGAATATATCTGAGTAGGCCAGAGTCACCCTGGGAGTTTTGTGACTGAGCAGGGATTCAAACCTTGGGATTCAAATACTCAGCCCACTCTTCCATGTGAGGATGTGGTCCAAAGCCAGGAAGCATCTTCTTTTGTAAGCTACCAATGCTTTCTGAAGAGAAGTGGTGGCTGGTGCCCATTGGGACTGATAGAGTGGAAGGCTGGAAGCCCAACAGTAGGTGGATTCAGCCAATGTCAGGCAGAACCAACTTAATTCTCATTTTGTCCCCATCCTCCTCCCTGCTGAGCTATGCAAGGGCAGCATTGAGTCTAAGGAGGAGGAAGGTGAGAGGCAGCGCCACCCCCTGGAATGGCTGTAACTAAGAAAGCAGGCAGGTGGGGGCTGGCTGTGGGCGGACTGAGGTTGGCGGGGCACAGCCCTATTTGCCCTTATGGACAAGCCTCCACTGCTGAAGAACATACAGTCATACTGTGCCTTGTGTTAGCGAACTCCCTCCCTCTAGTTTGCAAGTGACTTTGGTACTTGACAAGCGTAAGCAAGGTGTTAAGTCTTTATGCCCCTCTATCCTGCAGGCCCTGAGGGTGAGCTGTAGTGGTAATGAGAGCCAATTAACTCTCACTTCAGTTGCTCTTGTTTTATCCTAAGACTATATTGCAAAAGTCAGTTGATAAATGGATAACTGGCAGCTTGTGAGCTAAGAGGCCCCAAGTGCGATAACACTTCCACTGCCAACCTCCCCTTCGGGTTGTGTTACAGGCTTAACATGGATGAGCCTTTTTTGTCTGGTTATCAGCTTTCATGTCTCTAAGAAGCCTTTGAGAGCTTCCAAAGGATACAGTTTCAGGGACTTGCTTAGCTTTCTGCCTCTATTTTGCTTTTAAGTAGCCATTGTAGGAAGTACCAAGTTAAAGTAATACAGCTATAATTTGACAGGGTAAATCAGAGAAATAGATTTTGCTAAATAATGCTGTGGGAATTATTTAAGAAGAATTGCCTTTCTCCAGAATTCATGCCTTTTACAGGCATGAAAATGATTTCAGATTCCTAGGCACTAGCATTATATCCCTACACAGGCAAGGAACAGATTCTTTTGTGCACAGAGATCAGAAGCATCCACTTTTACACAAACCACAGTTCCTTGTTAATACCCAAATTCAGGTAACTGGTCTGTTTAAACTATTCAAGCCAGTATTTGAAACAGTGGTTTAATCTAATCCTGGTTTGTTCTTGTAATATCTATGGCAGAGCCATTCCTTGATCCAGACCAGGATTCCAGAGTTTAAACAGCATGACATGTATGACCAACTGTAGCTAATATACACTCAATTAATGAAATGTAGAGTTTTAAAGATACATATTGCAAACTCCTATTGGGGAGGGGTATACATTTTGATATTTTATGTTATGTTACTTCTTAAAACAATAAAAATATATTTAAAAACTAGAGTTTAAACAAACCACAGTTCCTAGGTTTGGATGTAACAGGGAATGGTAGTTTGCTTAAAAGTATATGTTTCTTACCTCCTTCAAGCCACAAAAGAGGAGGAAAGAGCATGTGAACCTGAGGCTTGTCACAGTTTGTGCATATAGCAGGTAATCATGATTTTCCATTGCATCTGAACTCTGCCAACATGTTGGATTCCAGTCGTCCTCCCTGAGCTGATACTGCTGAAATACACTTTTGCAAAGCTGAAACTACATTGAGGTGCAACACTGTTCTTAGCAGTGTATGTCTGAATCTTGAATTTCTTAATTTTACGTCTAGGGCACATCTTGTTCTTACTACCATGGAGTCCATAAGCTTAGTGAACATCACATCTTACAATCTGCACTTAAGAAATACCAGGCTTGGGACATCGAAGACCTAGTGAGCCTGGGGAAGAAACTCCGTGCCTGTGCCTATTTTGCAGCTCGGGAGCTCATGGGGG
Source organism: Rhineura floridana (assembly GCF_030035675.1). NCBI lineage: Eukaryota > Metazoa > Chordata > Lepidosauria > Squamata > Rhineuridae > Rhineura > Rhineura floridana. The sequence continues at coordinate 15,742,152 of NC_084500.1, read as the reverse complement.
AGGCTGAGATTGTGTTTTGTCCTTACAACTATCTTTTAGACTCACAAATAAGAGAGAGTGTAAGTATATTTGCAAGCAGGAGTTTTTAAAATATAATTTATTTTTTATCTGCTAACTAAAGTAAGAAGAGTAATTGGTTAATGAAGACCATACCTGAAGACAGCTCTGTATGTTGCTGTGTAAAACAGCTCCCTATTGACACAAGAAAGGGGAAGAGATTATGGCTTGCATCCAAAGAGCCATGAATGAAAGGAGAAAATATATTAGTGATGTTCCATGACCTCTTGTTGTGCAAGAGCAAGCGGTAAGACTTGTGTTATGCTCAGAGAGAAAGTGGATAAGGAAAATACACACTTTAGTATATTATTCACTAGTGAGCCATAAAAAGGTCTTGACAATGAGCTTTTTCAGAGCAATAACACAAATGGTGTAAGATACAAATCTTGCACTAATGGAGGGACTCCTCTGAATTTGGGGGCACCTTTATAATGAAACACTGCTGCTAAGTTGAAGGCTGTCCTTCCATGAGTAGAAGAGGCTTTCCTCTAGCAGAAGGGCCATCTTTGGATACAATCCTTTAAAATTAGCCAATGCCAACAACAAAAACAAGAAATCAATAAACCACAAATACAACAAGAACACAAGTAGTAGTAATTAGTAAAAAGAAATGCGGGGACCAATTTTCAACCCCCCCCGGTCAACCTTCACTGCAACAATATCTTGGTGCATCGTAGGGATGGATGAATCAGTCTACTTCTGGACCATGTCCCTTTCACATTTGTTCACCCATAAGCCCATTCCATCTGGTTTATGCATTGATTTGCATTTTTTAAAAATAAAAATCTGCATGAAACCTGTTTCACTGCATACGAAAAAATTGATGTAAATTGCCCAGTTACTTGGTTTGATTTTTTGTTTGGTTTTGTGCAGATGGAGATTAACTTGAAAGACCAGGTGGTCATTTTAGATGAAGCTCATAATATAGAGGATAGTGCACGGGAATCAGCCAGTTACAGTGTGACGGAAACTCAACTCAGGTTGGCCCGAGAGGAACTGGACACGATGGTGAACAACAACATTAGGAGGAAGGATCACCAGCCCTTGTGCGCTGTATGCTGCAGTCTGACAAAGTAAGAGGAAGCTAATTTAGCCGAGATAGCTGTGGCGTTTAGTTTAAAGGGACATACTTATTAAGATAGGCATCTCAACACCTGTAACAGAAAAACCTAATGAAACACATAGTTAAGAAGCTGCTGCAGACAGGAGTATTTGTTGCAAATGATTCCCTTCAAGGTTCTGACACTTTTGTTTGTCATTCTCAGTCAGCGGAGGAGTGGAGCAGACAGGAATGGGTTAACTTCTGGAGGCAGGGTCAGCGCTATAACACAAAAAGTTTAGCTGGTGGCCGGCCGGAAGGAGAGGAACCTTCTCCCGTTCTTCAGTTTTTGACTCTGCCTTCAGCGAGCAGCAGAGTCAGCCTGTTCCTCCTGGATCCCCATAAGGGATTCAGGAACAGTTTAGCTATTTCTCTACGCTCTTCTCAGAGAGTTTATCATCTTCAACTGCAGTCAAAGCGCACAGACTTCTGCCTCTCTTCTTTCACTTCCCGCCCTCACTGAATAGCCAGATTTGAGGGAGGAAGAGTGGGATTGTTGTTTCTGAAGAGGTGCTGGTAGCGGCAGAGGCCAGGATCTGTCTTGCGCCTCTCCCTGCTGTCCCTTATCAAACGCTCTTTCACAGTCCCAAGGAGAGGGAAGCTTTCAGGAGTGTTTTAAGACACTGGAGGAGCAGGGATTGGTCCCCGTTTCATTGATTAAAACAACAACAACCCTGGGGCAATGGGCCTCCACTAACTGTGGTTGGCCTCCTTGCCGCAATGTTCTCAGGTAAAGCCGCTAAGCTTTCTTTTTCTAATCGGGGTGGGGAGAGGGCAGCTCCAGCCCTGGCCTTTTTCCCTCTTCAGCTGGGATTTTAACTTTGTCTGGGGGAAGAGACAGTCCTCATGCCTTTGCAGAGGAAGATGAGTCCCTGAGTGGGGGGGGAATCTACAACTCAACCAAGCAATCCATTAGTCACCCTCGCCTCAGTGGCGGGAAGCATGCTAGACTCCCCGCCTGAAATAGTTTCATTTTCTCAGCTCCCTTCTACTCAGCCGGGGGGAGGGGAAGATGCACATGTGGCTGGTGCAGGAAAAAAGCGTGCCAAATTGCACCATCTAGATAAGCCCTCTACCTCTTCGGCCGTGCTGGCCTGGCTTAACAAGGCCATGATGAAGGAGGCAGGAGCTTCCTTAGCCAAGCGTTGGGACCATAGGAAAAAGGGCTCCAAGCACTCCAGGACACACTGCCATGATTTCTTCCCCTCATTTTCCTCCTCCTCTTCCTCCTCCTGGGAGGCCAGCCCAGTTAGAGAAAGGGGGAAGAGTAACAGAAGGGGCTTCTTACAGAAGCCTAAACCACACAAAGATATACGCAAAAGATGCTTCAGCTCTGGGTTCCCACCTGACCGCCTTTCCCTCAGCCCAGGCTCCTGGGGGAAGTATGCTCCCCTGTCATCTGCTGCATCAGACTCAGAAAATGAAGAAGGGGAACTCTCAGGGGAGGATTCCCCTATGCCATCCCCGGTGCATAAGAGACTATTCTCCTGACTCCTATCCTATTTTGATTTCTGAGGCTATGGCCTGCCTTCAGTTAGACCCTCCTAAGGAAACTCCTCAGGAGGAGGAACTAGAGGAAGGGGAACAGGGATCTTCAGGCGTCTTCCCCAGTCAGGGATGAGAAGGTAGTCATTCTCTTTCCAAAGTTCTTCAGGGACATTGTTAAGGAAGAATGGGATCATCCAGCCAAATCCAAAGCTCCACATGCTCTGTCCAAAAGGCTATCTTAAAACGTGCACACGAAGCATCTGCATTGGCCATGAGAGCTTCAGCAGCCAACTCCTTCCTGGCATGGGCTGTGGTAAAGTGGGCTAAAGCGCTACTATCAGAAGTGCCTCCCGATGCCAGACACATCAGGGAGGGGCTGCACAAATTGGCTAAAACAGCTGAATTCCTAGCAGATTCCTCCTTAGACAGCCTAAAGTACTCAGCAAGAGCTCTTGGATATGGAGTGGTAGTAAGACGCAATATATGGCTGGAACAGTGGGAAGTGGACCATCACTCTAAAGCCAGTCTTGCAGCTTTGCCCTACTCGGGTGGGCAGCTTTTTGGCAAGTCTCTAGAGTGCCACCTGGTGGAGACCAAGGATAAAAAGAAGGCTCTTCCTTCCGCTCCCAGGAAGGATGACCAATCCCATAAGAAGGCTTCACATTCCTTTCATTCCAAGGGCTATCCAACTACCTACAGGACGTCAGTTCCAGGGGTCCTGGAACTCTTCCTGGAATTCCTCCCGCCAGCGCACCCATTCCACACCCACCAGTGGCGGGGGAGGCAACAAACATCATCAAAACCCCAAGCCCAGTGCATGACGCCAGGACGGCCCAGGTGGGGGGCAGACTTCAATTTTTTGCACATGCCTGGGCAGCCTCCACCTCAGACAAATGGATACCGAGCACCATCCAGTCTGGCTACTCCCTAAAGTTTGCCTCCATCCCACAGGACAGATGGAGGACAGCTCCTCCATCTCGTCAGCCATAGGAGTTGCAGAGAACCCTGGATGCCATTTCTCACCTCCTCAAGATAGGCGCCATAGAACCCGTGCCAGGGCATCAGCGGCCCTCAGGAACCTTCTCTGTGTTCTTCACAGTCCCCAAACTCAATGGCAATTACCGTGCCATCTTGGAACCGCTTCCTGCAGACAAAGAAGTTCAAGATGGAGACGCTCAGGTCTGTTGAGGAAACCATTCAACCTGGGGACTTCCTGGGATCTATAGATCTCACAGAGGCTACCTGCATATCCCCATTCTCCAGCAGCACAGATGCTTCCTCTGCTTTGCGCACGGCCACCACCAGTTTCAATACAGGGCCATGCCCTTCGGCCTCGCCTTGGCCCCGCAGGTGTTCACCAAATAATGGTAGCAGTAGTGGCACACCTTCATACTCAGGGAGTCCACGTATACCCTTACCTAGACAACCTTCTGGTGAGGGTCTCTTCAGCGACAGTGGCACAATGGGAACTCCAGACTACCATCCATTGTCTGGAGAACCGCGGCTTCATCATCAACAGGGACAAGAGCCATCTGATACGCACCCAGCGCCTTCAACATCTGGGAGTGGTCATTGACACAGCTGAAAGCAAGCTCTTCCTGTCCACCAATCGCACAGACAAGCTCCTGCGCCAGCTGCCCGCGTGCCTGCAAGGCAGCCAGGCTCCTCCGATGGAACTGGCTCAGCTGCAGGGCTCCATGATAGCGGCCATAGACTCAGTGCCATGGGCGCGCTTCCACTCAAGAGCCCTGCAGTGGCTGCTGCTTCCATGCCGCCCTCCCGAGGCGGGGACGTTTACCTCATCTGTCGTCCAAACCCAATCTCATGGTTCAGCTGTTTTCTTCCTAACCACAAACTGTAGCCAAAGTTTGTTCTTGAATACCACTCTTGGTTAGTGAGGAGAGACCTTAACCATGCCTCCGGGTTCAGATGACATGCTAAGACACTTGGGCATAAAAATGACCAGACCAGGGAGGAGCAAAGCGTTTATGAGCCCCTCTCTGGGAGTCTGCACATTCTCATGATCTCGACAAGCCATAGCTTGGCTTATTGTCTCATGCAAACCAAGCCCACCTTAAAAAAAAAAAAAACTACCTCCAGTGCTGTGGAACTCCCAGCATTAGAGCCAAACCAATCTCCTGGGGCAGGAAGCTTCATAACATGGGTGTGCTGTCCCCAGACCCTTCTTTACTATAGTTTTCTAACTGTGCATTAAAGCATTTGAGTAGGTTAGGGAATGAAAGGTCTAATGTAAAAATGTTCACCGAGCTTCTGCTTCTTGTGCCATTTCTTTGCTTATAGTTGGTTAAAGGAAACCTGCGGTCAGCTTGTGGGGAGAAATTATGAGATCTCCAGCAAAGTTTGGAGTGGAAGCCAAATGGTGGCATTCTTGCATAATATGGGAATAACCAATGCTACGTTTCCCATCTTACAGGTAGGCATTCATAAAAGTCAATACTGTGATGCCAGCATGTGAATTACAGTCCAGAAGATTATACTTTAGCGTTTCCTGAAGTTAAAAACAACACTTTATTGATGTCACATGAAGTTTACACACTGTTCCCTGGTACAGTTCCTTTTGCTACCAACCATTAATTAATTAAATACTTTAGGATCTCTCTTTTCCTATCAATCAACAAAAGCAGTATTATTGTGAATATTTTGTTGTTGCTGTCTTGGAGGAGGACGTCAATCATCATAATGAGAAAACAGGCTGTAGGAGGGGTGGCTAACCTATGACCTTCCAAATGTCATTGAACTACAATCCATCAGACCCAGGCAGCATGGCTAATAGCAAGGGATGATGGGAGTTGTAGTTCACCAGCATCTGGAGAGCCACTGGTTAGCTACCCTTGGTCTACAGAGGCTTCCTATATTTTATCAAGAAAAGCCAACTTGCTACACCAGGGCATACATTTCAGTGCTCCCCCAAATTAACCTTTTTTGCCACTAGAAGTCTAGAAATCTACTATTCAGCCACAGTTGCTTTTCAAGTTCTAGGGAATTATGGAGAATTTCTTGAATAAAAGAAAATGTACATATTTGCAAAGCTGAGATCTACATATCTCTTGCAACTTGAGTGTATAATATTTCCGTAACATCAGTTAATGAAACTTTAGCAGTATTGTCTTTCATTAAAGCAGCAATATGCATGAAATACTACTTTTTGCTGATGGAGTCTTAGACCCCCTATTTAGAAGTAACATTAAACTATGGCTCAGAGTTGCATACAAGAGCCTCAGATGTGCATTCTTTCCTTCTCTCCAACTCCTTTCTTTTGTGTGTAGGAGTTGAAGATTTCCATTCCCAAGTTAGCAGGAAACCATAGTTAGCCATTTAGTCTAAATCCAGCAAACTATGATTTGCACATAACATTCGATCTTATGCAGTTACCTTTCCAATTATTTAATATTCCTGAGCATTGCATACAGGCGAAATGTTTATTGTCCTGCATTATCTTGTGGAATGAGTTCGTTTGATTCTTAAGGTAATGAAAATGATGAGGTGTTCGGTTTTTTAACTGCACTTTTTTTTTTTGGCTGAGCGTTAGTCTGACGAACTCGTGAGATCTTAAGTTTCTCCCAGCCCCAGAATTCTGTAATTAAGGATGACTCTATTACAAATGGCATAGAGAACACCAAAGCTCTGCAGCCATTTAATAGTGTAGGTGAGCCTTTCCCAATCTGGTGCCCTCCAGATGTGGTTGGACTCCAGGACATTTGGAGGGCACTAGTTTTGGGAAGACTTGAGTAGGCTAATTTAATGTGTGAATTTACTTACTTTTTTTGTCTTCTATAGAAACATTTTGCTGCTGTACTTGAAAAGGAAGAAAAAATAACCCTGTTCCACGGAGGGGAAGAGCTTGTTTCCATTCCAATTATAAGCCCTTCAACTCAGATTATGCTAAAAGGGCTCTTCATGGTCCTGGGATATCTTTTTAAAGAAAACCACAGGTCAGTGAAGCTGTGAAAGCAATCCTTTCCCCCTCCCTCCACATCTGTTAATATTTAAAAGTGTAAGTTGCGGGTATATTTCAGATTTTTGTGTCCTTTTTTGTTTGTTTTAGGTTTGCCGATGATTACAGAGTTGCCTTGCAACAAACCTACATTTGGACTAATGAAAATCCAGTTGATGCTCCAGATAAGGATGGCTTCTTTGCACGATCCAAAAGAAGATCACGTCAAAAAATGGCAGTGCATACACTTAGCTTCTGGTGCTTGAATCCGGCTGTGGTAAGCCATGGGGGGAAATCTAGGGCCAAATAACGCATAGGGAGCTACCATATACCAGGTCAGATTTTTTATCTATCTGGTCCAGGATTACCTGATTTGCAGATCCTGTGTCTGCAATGGAGAAGGATCTCCTGATCCTTTTAGCTGGTAAAGGTAAAGGTGTCCCCGCACTTACAGTGCGAGTCGTTTCCGACTCTTAGGGTGACGTCTTGCGACATTTACTAGGCAGACCGTATATATGGGGTGGGATTGCCAGTTCCTTCCCCGGCCTTTCTTTACCCCCCAGCATATGCCAGCTACTCATTTTACCGACCACGGATGGATGGAAGGCTGAGTGGACCTCGACCCCTTTTACCGGAGATTCAACTTCCTCCTTTCGTTGAAATCGAACTCCGGCCGTGAGCAGAGCTTCGACTGCGTTACCCCAATACTGCGTTATCCCGCCCTTCCTCCGAGCAGGAGCCCATGCATGCAAAACTGGTCCTCTTAAATTCTTAGGTTTTTGCCTCCTGAAATACTTGGATTTCAGGACAATTTACAACATTAAAAATATTAAAATATAGTACACATCATTTTTATAGTGTCAGACTACAGAGGGGTACTCTAAAGTGGTTAGCTGAGCAAGCCATGAGGAGGAAGAGGAGTCAAAAGTGTTCTGTTCTGAACATGATGTGGATAGTGATGCATTTATGCATCTGTTACTTGCTATTGCTGAACATTCTTGCCTTCTTTTTATAAAAAAGTTGGGGGGGAATAAATACAGGCTGTGTGGTAAATCATGAAATAAAAACGAGCAACAAAACTGAAGACACTTAAAAAGCCTGGCTGAAAAAGCAGGATATAAATGTAATAAATAAATAAATATTTTTCTGTCCAGGCTTTCTCTGACATGAGTGGCATTGTCAGATCAATCGTGCTGACCTCTGGAACACTTTGTCCAATGGACTCATTTTCTTCTGAGCTTGGTGTGAAGTTTTCCATTCAGCTGGAAGCAAACCATGTTATTAGGAACTCACAGGTACATTCATTGCATTTAGGGCTGTGTTTACTCTTATGCTAGTATGCTGTAGAGCAGTTGTTGTTAGCTCTGAGGCCCAGCCCATGTGTGCAGCAGAAGGGGGGGGGAGAATGGACTGTACCACTTCATCTTGCATGTGGGGATTCCTTATTTGAACACTCCCTGCTGTAACCAGGTAAGCAGACCGTGAGGGGGAGTGGCTGTAGCTCAACTTGGTTTTTTTATTTCTTTATTATTTGATTTATATCCCGCCCTTCCTTCCAATTTTTTGTCTTTTTCGCAGTCCATGGTGTGCGCACAGCCCTCCTCCAACACTACATTTCAAATGAGTTGATTTTTCTCTTATCTGCTTTTTTCACAGTCCAACTTTCACATCCATACATAGAGATCGGGAATACCATGGTCTGAATGATCCTGCCTTTAGTGTTCAGTGTTTAGTATCCAACCAAGTTCTGCTTAGAGCAGACCCATCAAAATTAGTAGATCCAAGTTAGTCGTGCTCATTAATTTCAATGCTTCTACTCTGAGTAAAACTTAATTGGGTACACCACAGTGGGTCTTTCCTCTGAATATGACTAATGTTGGATGCAATCCAGGATGAGTTCCTCTTTCAAAGGAGCATTTGAAAACCTGATAGTTCCAATCGCATCTGTAATCTGAAATGATGCAGTCCTTCCATCAGCTTATTCTGCTGTGTATGTATAGAGCAGATCTGCAACATATCCTTGTATTTCCTACCTTGATGTGAGATTTGCATGGGAGGGGAAAAGTGCCTCTTTCTGTGGCTTTTTGGCTATATCTGCGTTCTTCTATGAATGCAGATTGGTAGGGGAGTGTGGACTGTGCATTAAGGAAGATACTGTATTATGGCATCAGATCTTTGTGATTCCCTCCCTCAATCTTTTGCAGTCATGGGTTGGATCCAGATGTCCTATGAGCAGAGTTTTGCTTGTCAAGGGCAAAGTTCCCCTTGAGGAAGCTGCAGTCCCCTGTGCCCCCTGAAAAGCTGTTCTGGCCTCCAGAACAGCATTGGGGGAAGGTATGCTGGGGGCTGCAGAAGGAAGGAGGAATCGGCAGAAATCTCACATCTGCCTTTTCCAGCAGGAGTGTTCCATTTATTTATTTATTTCATTCCATTTCTATACCGCCCTTAGCCAATGGCTCTCTGGGCAGTTCACAGCAAGGAATAAAATACAATACAGTAAAATAAAAATCAGATAAAATCACTAAAAACATACAACATTGAGCATTTAACAACTTAATATAGAATAACTTAACAATAAACAGTAATCATTAAAATGCCTGGGAGAATAAAAAGGTTTTCACCTGGCACCGAAAAGATAGAAGAGTAGGCGCCAGGTGCACCTCATCGGGAAGACTGTTCCATAATTCGGGGGCCACCACTGAAAAGGCCCTGGATCTAGTAACGGCCCTCCGAGCTTCCCTATGGGACGGAACTCGGAGGAGGGCCTTAGATGTTGAACGTAGTGAGCGGGTAGGTTCATAGCGGGAGAAGAACTTGTCTGGATCCAACCCATAATGACTATAAAACGGGGATGGGGAACATGTGGCCGTCCAGATGATGTTAGACTCTGAATTCCCATCAGCTCCAACCAACATGCCAGAATGGCCAGGGGTGATGGGAATTGTGATGCAACGACATCTGGAGGGCCATGAGATGCCCATCTTTGTGATAAAAGATTGAGAGAGGAACAGCAACACTGTGAAGGGAAGGGTCTGGGAAGGACATATTTAGATCCAATTGGGCAAAAGGAAAGTAAAAGAAAAATGTGTTATAAATACCAGTGCATTTGTGGAGTTCGCACTTTTGGATATATACATATTTAACTATACCTGTGCTTCAGCCTTGCCAGTGAACACACACACTATTACTGGTCGGCCCATTTTCCAGCAGCTGTATGTCAAAGGACAGTCTGAGCAATGAGTCTGACAACCTACTTGCCTGAAAGGGATAGCTGCTTGCCCCAGGAGAGCACACATGTAGCTAACTGTGAGGCTGCTGTGCATCATATATATCTTGATTTCTTTCGCCACTAGATAGACATTTCCAATAACTCTGCTTGCCCCTGATCAGTATTGTGTCAATCTCTGATAAATCCATGCCCACGACTTTTTCATTGTGTAGTTTCATAAAGGAATATGTTTTGTGACCCATATGTATGTCAGCAATGAAATGTTTCCCCAACAGGTGTGGGTTGGTACCGTTGGAGCCGGCCCCAGAGGCAGGTCGTTATGTGCTACTTTCCAGCACACGGAGACCTTTGAATTCCAGGACGAAGTTGGGGAGCTTCTGCTCTCAGTCTGTCAGACCATTGGCCGAGGGGTTCTGTGCTTTGTGCCATCTTACAAGGTAAGGACACGTCAGCTGGAGATTTCCACTCTTCTTTCCAGCTGCTTAGTGGTTGATTGATTTTTTATTTTTATTTTTTGTATATGTGTGTCACACACTTCCACATGTTAAGGGCACAATGGACACCGTGACAGAGGCTGTCATATCAGAGTCAAGTATAGAGATGTGAAGGCCCGGGGAAAAAGAAAAATTCAGGAAAAAACCCTGCTTTTTCCAGTTTTTTTCCAAAGCCGTTTTTGATTTTTTTCCAAAAAATTGAAAAAAAGAAAAAATGGATTATGGAATGTTTTATTTTAGCATGATGAATAAAATGTTTCTCAGTTCTTTTTATGGGAATGGATGCTTTGCTTGACACTGTGGAAGACTAGCGGAGGAGGCATAAGTAATTTTCTTTGTTATTAATGTTGATGGGGTTTTTCAAATTGTTTTTTTGCCTGCTCCTCATAAACTGGCAAAACGAAAGAGGTTCCTCACAGTTCAGGATCCTGTAGATCCATTTGTTACAAAACATTTTTTAAAAAAAGTAAATTCAATTTGTAATAACTGTTTGAATAAATATACAAACTGTGATAATTTTATGCCAAACCAACTTGTACATAATTACATTTTATGCTCCTGAAGTAACAAAGTGACTTTGTAAAAAGTGCTAATATTGCACTTTTTCAATTTTTCTGAAAATTTCCGTTATTTCTGGAAAAATCGGGGGGAAAGCGTTTTTTCCATGGCTTCAAAATTTCTGGAAATGTTACATCTCTAGTCAAGTAGGACCATCCCTTGTCCCTTACAACAAAGATAAAAATCATTTTGAAATACACATAATAAATCAATAAAACATATTAAAATATCACTAAAAACCATAGCTTAGTCCATAGCAGATTAAACAGATTAAATGGCCTGGGAAAATAATAAGATCTTTGGTGCTGAAATGACATTGAAGTAAGTGCCAGGTGAGATTTTCTGGTGTGGGCATTCGGTGGCAGAAGTGCCACCACTAAAAAGGCCCTTTCCTGAGTAGGCACCTGCCACATCTTAAGAAGAAGGAAGAACTTCAGGAAACGATCTGGATGGATCCATATGAAGATAGATGATCCTTTGGGTATCCTTGTCCCAAGCAATGAAGCACTGTAAAGCTTAAAAAGCACCACAACGAATTGAGCTTAGAAAGAGACAGGAAGCCGGTGAAGGGGGCTCCTGTATAAGAGGCACATACAGTTACTAGCATTGTGAATTCCTGTCTCAATGTCCTTTATGTTCATCCTTTGATTAGACTGCAAAATAGCGACTTGGATTCTCCCACTTGTGTTGATTGATAGTTCTGGGGAAACCAGTAGGCTGTTTCTTTTTTTTAATTCCTCAATGATAAACTTTTTTTAAAAGCAGTGGTCTGATGTAGGCCAATCTCCAACCCTTGTTTAATAGCACAACTTGTTCCTAAACCTGGGAAGAGTGTCAAATGCTAACAACTGAGCTCGCCTTCTTTGCTTTACCTTTGTCAAATTCTGAGGAAGCTGAAACACTTATTTGAGATGTCAAGAAATACCCAAGGACAAACTTTGAGCATCTGTGGCTTGGGCTGGTGATTTTTCAAGATAATGGTACAGTGATGGTGCTTAAAAAAATAATGGGTTGTATCCAGAGTAAGTCATGCCCAGAATAGACCTATTGAAACGGATGGACCTCACTAACTTGGGGTTACACCCACACCATACATGTAAAGCACATTTCCCCTCCCCAAAGAATCCTGGGAAATGTAGTTTACCCCTAACAGAGCTACCATTCCTCACATTGTTAACAAACTACAGTTCCCAGGATTCTTTGGGGGAAGCCAAGTGCTTTAAATGTGTGGTGTGAATGTGAACTTAGGTCCTTTAATTTCAATGGGTCTCCTCTATGGCTAAAGTTGGATATAATCTAATATGTGAAATGAATTTGCTGATCATTTTTTTTGGCTTCTGATATCTGGCCAGCAATATTAGAATTTGCTTTTCCTCAGCAGTTGTGAAAGCTTAAAAATGTTCTGCTTTCTTTGTTGGAAGAATTGAAAAAAACTTGACATAAATTGCCAAACATTTTTTTAAAAAAAGAAAATTACTTGCACATGACAATGAATTCAGTGAAGTCATTTCATACTTCCTTTTGCATTTTTGAGTGGTGTTTCCTGCGATCCTTTGAAGCTCCCACAATGCCAGCTTGATAGGAATTGGTGTTCTGAAGGATATGTAGTCCCTGGTTCCATCAGAACTGTGCAACCACAAAGCACATATCAATCACTCAGATCAGAGCAGCCAGAATGCGGCCCTCTGACCTCATTTCGGTCCATCACATCAGGTTATGTCAGGGATGGCACTGAAGGAAGCCATTTAGAGACAAAAAAAATGTTTTCCTGCACTGTCTGCCATTGTGTGTCCATATCTGTATGATGTTTTAAAACCTTTTAATTAACATTGGGGATTTTGGAAGAAAATGTAAAAAAAATCTTATGGAAATTCAGATAAAAGGAAAAAGGTGTGCGCTGCATTTCCCTCATGTTATCAATTCTTGATTGTGTCAAGAGGCTACAGGTACTTTTTTTACCTGCTCTCTAGGGAGAACAGTCATTGAAGGAGGTCTTGCAGTTACTGAAAATAACCATTAGGTGACCACATTGGATTATAAAATCAACTTCCAAGAAAAAAAGTGTGCTGAATACATGTCTATTTTCTTTCTGATTAAAAATTGCCAAATCCATGTGTGCAGACATGCAAAAATAACACATCTCATAAAATGACTTGCATTTATTTTGGTGCTTCTGAATTTGAACTTGGAATCTGTTTCAGATTTTCTTTGCATTTACACTAGTCAGTTTAAATCTGTATCACTACTTTTCAACTACAACAGTAAATAGCCACAATAACAGCACTTATAGAATCCTCACACTTTAATACCATTGTGAACCATATAATTGGCGATTTGTACATGCTGAGAGGTGATTCCCACACTACCCTTTCATTCGCTCTAGAGCAGGCTTCCCCAATCTGGGACTCTCCCGTCGTTTTGGACTACAGCTGCCACCATCCCCGGCCTTTGGCCGTGCTGACGGGTTTATGGGAATTGTCCAAACTGTCAGGTGAGGATAAGGTAGACAATTGGCTGTGGGTCAGCTGCCTTGCAGCTGTGACTTCTGACGACTGGGGCTATGTGAGTAGGAACCTACTCAGCTAGTCCTGAACCTGAGTAGCACAGTGGAGGAAGATGTATTGGAGAGTTGGAGGGAGAAGAAGAATTGAGGTTGAGGGACTGAGTGCCTCACAACATCCTCCCCTCCCAATCTTATTTTCATTTTCCCATTCCAGGATACCTCAGGCTTTTAATAGCTTTTCCTCCTTACCAGTTGAAAGATTCTGGAGTGTGTGTGCAATTAATTAGGATCCTATGAAGCACTTTTTTCTTAGATGTTAATACCCCCCCCAAAAAAGAGACTCTTTTAGCTTCGGTTGAGTGAGATGTGGAAAGCTTATCCAGGAGTGAAGGCGGATGTATCCCCCAAATTTCATCCCTCCTCATCCAGGATAGTATAACCTGAAGGGCCTTAAATTCTTTTAAGACTATCCAAAGAACATGAAGTTTCTTAAGAACTTAAAATGAGCCTTGTTTGGATTAGGCCGAGTGTCTCATCTCTCTAGCTCTACATCCTGTTTCCCAGAGTGGCCAACCAGACTGTTTTATTTTATTTGCTTTTCTTGGATTTCTTTCTCAACCATCATATAATGACCTATTTCCAGACCCTTCCAGGAATACCTCACAAGTAAAGGTACAAATGCAATAGGCTTCCCTGCTGATGTTCGAGCACCACCTGGAATTCCATGTCATTCCCTTACCTGTCCTGGCTGCTAGCCACTGACAGTCCTTTCCTCCTCCCTGAATTTTACCTGATTCCTTTCTAAAGCCATGTGAGCTGGTGGCCCTCGTCACATCTTGTGGTAGTGGATTCGGTACATTAATTTTATTTATTTGTAGGGTCCCAGGACAGGTTGCAACAATATAATATACCTTCCCCTACAGAATATCATAGGGCTGTGACCCCAAAATGGGTGTTTTCTGCTGTTGCCCCTATTATGTGGAATGCCCTACCATCTGCCATATGTGAAGTAACAGCCATCAGTTGCTTCAGACATCCTGTGAAAACTTTCCCTGACCCATAAGATTGGACCCTGGTTTACGTATCTGAATCCTCTGTATGCCTTTGTGATTTGCTTTTATGTGGTTTGCATACTGCTGTTTTATTGGCTTTAGGTTGTATTTTTGTGGCAAAATTATCAAGAGGGTCTGTAGGGATGGAGGTCATCTTTTGGGGTATTTGGGGCCTAAGTCACTTTAACCTTGGGTGCACTTTTCTTTTGCCTTGCCTGGGCAAAGGACCTGCTTCATCTGTTCTGCGGCCTGCTTTCATGAAATCCTAGAGTACAAGGACGCCAGTTACTGATAAGCAACCTGTGTCTCCTCTGCTTGTGCTTTCCAACTTCTTTAAAAAGACTCCAGTAGCTGCAGGTTTCCTCATGGAAGTGGGTTTGCTTGTACTTCAGTGCAAAAATTTTATTCCTCTCCTTCAAATAAAATCTCCACTTCCCTTCCCTACTCTGTCCTCACGTCTGCCTCTCATCCCTTTTTGAAGTCAATTTGAGCAGGTATGGGACAAAGGGGAAAGTGACAGCGTAGAAACCTGCTTCAGTGTACATGGGAGAACTCCTCTGGGCATAGGAGCAATTGCCGGGCATCACCCTCTGAGAGTGAAGTGGCGGAAATGGAGCCAACTCAGGTGCACCTCCTGCCTGTTCCTACTAGGGCCCAAAGGTACATCAGCAGCTCCTTGTGGACCAGAGTATCGAAAGGCTGCTGAGAGGTCTAAAGCTATACACGTGCATGCCTGGGATTTGCTACTTGACCCAGACAGTAATTGTATTATGCTCTCTGTGACTCAAAGCTCGTTTGGGAAAAGATTCAGAAAGACTGGCTTTTCTAGGCAGCATCATAGCAGCTTTGCTGTGCCCACCTATTCAGCTGCTTTCCCTTAAAATATATATATTTTTTAAATGTCACTTTGAATGCTTAAATAACTAAGAGAGAGAGAATGTGTGTATGTCATTCAGTATGGATAGATATCTAGAGAAAGCTGTGGTGGTGTGGTAAGTGGAATGCTAGATGTAGATCAGAGTAGTGAGTTCAAATCTTCACTTTGCCACTAAGCTGCTTGGGTGATGCTAGACTAGCCACTACCAGCTAGATGGTAGAACTTCCGCCTTACATGCAGGAGGATCCAGGTTCAGTCCCCAGCATCTCCAAGTAGGGCTGGGAATGTTCCCCATCAGAAGCCCAGGAGAGCAGCCGTCAGTCAGTGCAGACAGTACTGAGCTAGATGGACCAATGATCTGACTTGGCATAAGGCAGCTTCCTGTTTTTCTGTTTGATTTGGCTATTAAATCGGTTTAAATGTTCCTTTGTACCTTGCAGAGTTGTTTTAAGGATAAAATGGAAGGATGGTATGTTCGCTACACCCCTGAGCTGTATGGATGCGGGGCAGGATGAAAATGTAATAAAATTTAGTTAGAATATGTGTTGATTCTAAGGCTAGCTGCGTCTACTCCTGCACTTGGGTAGCTTCATGAACCTAGTCAGTAAGTAGTCAATCCCCTGGTTGTTGCCTGTAGTGGGTAGGAATGGTCTCTGGCCAACTACGCTGGAGAGTTGTTGAAAACTAGGAAGAGGATTTGAGGTCCTTTCAGGCTGTTGAAATGCCTCTGAGCAATGTGTTGGCAGATAGGTTAGATTAGATTAGAATATATTAGATTTATTATTACCTTTAACCCACTTTTCTGCCCCCAAAACTCACTCAAAGGCAGCTCATGGCATTAAAATAACAGTAAGACAATAAATAAAAACACAATAATAATAAAAACAAAGTGGTTAGAAGAAGCAACAGATAAATTTAAAACAGGTTATGAGCCAAGCACAGGATAATGGCAGGAAAAACTCACAAAACCAAAAGCTCATTGAAACAAAAGGGGGGGGAAAGTTGTCAGTAAGTACCTGAATGCTGGAGATGGGACCTGGCAAATCCCAAAAGGCCTCCTGATAATCTGCAATTTCAGTGTGCCGCCACTTTAGTGCCACCATATAGAACACCAGGTATGTGTTTGTGTGGTTTGCAGAAAATGGCTTTGTGGGTCAAATTAGAACTTCTGTTAGGCCTTATTGAGTCTGGGGACTGGATGTTCCCTCTGCTAGCCTGCAGCCTTGATCCATCCTCAGCAGTGCCACCGCCTGCAGCTTTCCTATTCGATATTAAGAGTATGAGTTCTGTATTTGCAGCGGCATATTCTGATGTGCTTAAATTTGCACTTAATGTTAACCACATGAGTGCAACACAGCGAGGCTATGCGATCAAGCCGTTGGAGAGTCTCTGTCTCCTGCATCCCAAGAGGTATCAGACAGTGATTTATTATCTTATGCAGCAAATATTTAACAAGAGAAGAGGGAGATTAAATGAGCTTGAGGCTCTTGTCTCTTGGGGGGCGTTGAGGCTAAGCAAGCAGATGATAAGCCGTGGTTAAGAAAGGAATGTACTAAAATAATTTTTAAAAAGACAGAAAAGAGAGTTTTAAAAGATCCACAACTGTCAGGCTGTACACAGAACTAGCATATATAACCACCTTCTATTTATTACAAACTGATAGGCTTGTTGTTGCCTCCTCCCCAGGCATTGATATCAATTACTGTATTCGTTTTCGTCAAGAATTTAGTTGGAGAGCCTCCAAAGGACCTGCAGTCTCTGTCTAGTCCCGAGCACAACAAAACCCCATTCATGATGGTTTTGTGGGTCAAATTAGGAGTATAAAATAATGGGTATAAAATGGTACTTCTGCCTGTTTATATGTGTAGATTCTTCCCCTTTCCCCCCCAGAAAAGGTGATCAGAAATTCACCCCTTTCAATTATACTCTCCTCCCCTCCGCTAAACTCCAAACAGCAGCTTTTTAATAACACTTGCATCAAAAGCTCTGTAAGTCTTAGAAATAGCTGTAACGTGCATGTGTATGTAGACATGAGCTTTAATTTCTACTATATAAATAAATTGTGGCGAGAGACGGATTCTGTAGGTTGAACACATTACAGCAGGAGGGGAAGACTGCTGTTAGCAATAAAAACACTTCTGGTAAAATCAGTAGCAACCCCGGCAAGCACACCCTATAAAGGGGAATATCAGAAAGTGAAAAGATTACTCAGAAATCTAAGGTGCTTTTAAACAAGATTAAGATAAGGGTCATTAGGGTGCCTGTCGCCGACCTGTCTGCATTTAAATGCATCCTGCCTGGTGTCTGTATCTTGGAATGATTCATTCAATATGTGTCATATCAAAGTCTGAGTTAACCAGCAAAGAGAAAAATGCTAATGCATATAAATTTCAGGGATGATCCATCATGCCAGTGACTGAACTTTCCACGACTGCTGGTCACAGCATGGTGAAAACCTTTTGATAGGATTCATTATTGTTTTTGCTCAGGATCTAAGCTATTCTTGATCAACATCATTCCTCCTTGGACGTTGATTTGGGCAAGGTCTGACAACAGCCTGTACATAAGCATAAAGCATTTCGGCAGATTGGTTTGTGCACTTGCGCGTGTGAATTTCCTCCTCCAGCTAGCAGCTTTTTGCACCCCACCCTGATGACCTGCGGTGGAAGCAGTTCTGGGAAAGCCACACTATGTGTGTGGAACACTGAGTGGTTCTTTGAAGCAGCCTTGGTATTTTAACTTAGGGGTGGGATTTTATCCATTAGTCATACTCAGAGAAGACCCATTGAAATGAATGGACGTGACTGACTCAGGTCCATTCATCTCAATAGTTGTACTCTGAGGCCACATCTGCACTACACATTTAAAGTGCTATTATATCACTTTTTAAAAATGTATTTAGTTATTTTTATAGCATATTAATAATTGAAAATGCATTCAGAAAATAGAAGGAAGAGGGGCGGAATTATACAGATTTATATATGTTTCAACGGAGAAAGAAGAGAAGAAAAAGGGAATCATACGATTTTTTATAAGGATATCTTATTTATCGTTTATATTATTTTCATATTAATTTTCTTTCCCTTTTATAATAATGTATATGAAGAGTATGGATAGATATTAGCTTGGATCTTGTTGTTCCAAAACAACAATATATCACTCTTAAAAATAGTCATGGCTTTCCCCAACCAAGGTTAAGAATGCTCAAAGTTGTTAGAAGACATTTAGTCCCTTCACATAGCTACACATCCCAGGGAAGAGGAATTGATTGTCAATCCACTGTGTGAATTTAACCTCTGTGAGGGGAATGCGGGTATCTTAACAACTCTCAGTACCCTTAACAAACTACAGTTCCCAGGATTCTTTGGGGGAAGCCATGACTATTTGTTTAAAAATGGTATAACACCACTTTAAATGCATGGGGCAAATGTTGCCTTATTTGGACACGATGGATAATTGTGTGGTGGTGGTGCTGGTGGCTCTGATGTCATGGGGCAGTGAATCTGCTCAGGGTTTTAGTCCAAACTAGGTTTTAATCCAAACATTCAAGGAGCTAAAAGTTCAGACTAAAACCTGGAGCGGATTTCCTGCCCCACTGGCATTTTATTTATTTATTTATTTATTTTATTTGTTTCGTTTATAGACCGCCCATAGCCCTGAGCCCATCCTCCTTTTATGTCCAAGGAAAAGAGCTGAGAGAGACAGTCCATCCTTAGAATGCGGTGGCTTGCCTGATTAAAGGCAGCCGCTGGCGAGATCAAATCACTCCAGGGCTGAAGGAGTTGCACTGGTTACCGGTTGTTTTCCGGGCCCAATTCAAGGTGTTGCTTCTGACCTTTTAAACCCTATATGGTTTCGGCCCAGTCTATCTGAAGGAGCGCCTCCAACATCATCAGGGATGCCGCTCAACGAGGTCAGCCTCAAAAGGCCTCCTCTCTATCCCACCAGTTAAAACAGCTAGACTGGTGAGGACTAGGAAGAGGGCTTTTTCAGTTGTGGCCCCCACTTTGTGGAATTCCCTCCCAAATGATCTCCGCCATGCCCCCTCTATGATGAGATTCCACCGGGCCTTGGAGACCTGGCTCTTCAGGCAGGCTTTTGGGGTGGGTTAGGTTTTATTATTATTGTTGAGATTTTTAATGTATTTCTTTGTTTTTATTTTGTACGTCGCCCAGAGTGGCTGGACAGCCAGCCAGATGGGCGACTAATAAATTTAATAAATAAATAAATAGACCTGTTCTCACTATGTCCCAACCCATGGCAGACACCACAGAAAGCCGTTGGTGCAGGGGGCAAAACCTGCTTAGGGACAGTGTACCTGTGCATATTTTAGCACCAGCCTACGCAACCACCCTCTCCAACCTTTTTGTTTCTCTCCTTCTGTAACTGCTGTGGGCACAACCGAACCTCTGTTTGAGGACAGAAGTAGTTTTCACCAGTGAAAATGATAAGGATAAATTTCCTTCGAGGCTGTTTGAGGTAGATCTCTCTCTCTCTCTCTCTCTCTCTCTCTCTCTCTCTCTCTCTCTCTCTCTCTCTCTCTCTCTCTCTCTCTCTCTGTGCAGATACGGAATATATAACTTTAATTTCACTTTGAATACAAAACCTTGCATAACTGAAGAGACTTAATACTCTTAAACTGTCCGTGTTCTGATCTCACTAAGCTAAATATGGCTTTTGCTAATAATGTAATAGGAGATGGGCCAAACAGATACAAAATTGATTTTTTGGGTCTCTGCCCCCCCTCCCCCCAGCCCTCTGCATGCCAAGATAACTATCCAAATATATTCGTACTCACACATTTAGTGAGGGCCACAAGCCTTGCTCAGGCCTTGTTGCACGTGAAAATTCTCCCTCATCTAATAAAAATGTTCTGGGATTTCATTGGAGCGGGTTGTTATCTGGGGCTATTGCTGCCCTTGTGCAGATAAACTGTTGTTGTTGTTGTTGTACGTTTAAATTGTTGTTGTTAAAATTAAAATTTCTATCCTCCTATACCTCCCAGAAATAGCCCAGGGTGGCAAACAGAACCTTTAAAAACATTGTAAAAACACTGTTAAAAATAAATCTTTAAAACATCTTGAAAAAAAAAAACGAAAAACAATTCCAGCACAAATGCAGATTAGGATAAGGTCTCTACTTAAAAGTAGTGTTGAAAGAGGAAGGTCTTCAGTAGGTGCTGAAAAGACAACAGAGATGGTACCCATCTAATATTTAAGGGGAGTGAATTCCAAAGGGTGGGTGTCACAACACTAAAGATCGGTTTCCTATGTTGTGCAGAATGGACCTCTTGATGTGATAGTATCTGCAGGAGGCCCTCACCTGCAGAGCACAGTAACCAATTACACGGACTCATGAACCAGCTACCCACAGCGCCTCCATCTTGCTAGGATTCAGAGTCAATTTATTGGTCCTCATTCAACCAGCCACCGAGTCCAGGCACCAGTCCAGGGCTTGCACGGCCTCTCTCGATTCAGATGTTACAGAGAAATAGAGCTGGGTATCGTCAGTGTACTGTTGACACCTTACCCTAAATCTCCTAATGAATGCTCCCAATGGCTTCATATAGATATTAAACAGCATTGGGGGCAAGAGGGTATCCTGTGGCACCCCACAGCACAACTGCCAGGGGTCTGAAAAACAATCGCCCAATGTTGTTATCTGAAACAAACCCCCAGAGGTAGGACTGGAACCACTGTAAAACAGTGCCTTCTATATTCATCTCAGCAAGTGGGTTTGGAAGGACACCATGGTCAATGGTATCAAAAGTCACTGAGAGATCAAGTAAGAACAATAGGGTTGCACTCCCTCTGTCCTCCTTCTGATAAAGGTCATCCATCAGGTCAAGCAAGGCTGATTCAGTCCCATAACCAGGCCTGAATCCAGATTGGAGTGGATCAAGATAAACTAGAAGACAACGCTATGTGATAGCAGTTCTGCAGGGTCAGGGTAAGTTCTGAGTCTGTGTGAGAGGCTGCCTTGGACCATTGGCACCCTCTGACATCAGCTGGGAAGTGGGTGAGGCAGGCAGCCAAGCTTTACTGGACTATGCCAGTTTGAAGAGACCCTTGAGATGAGTGTTTGAAAGGGGCAGGAGGAACCCATGTGAGAAGGCAAGATACTCGTTTATCTTGCTGAGACTTGATGGGTGGGGCATTTATTGCTCACAGGGTCTCACTTTCTGCCGTAGTGGGCCATTTGTTAACAAATGTCTGAAATAACATTGTGGGGCATTTTGTTAACAAGAGGTTAATTTTTCTTTGTTTGGCTTGGATCCAGCCTTTTCAGGCATTGGCATACTGCCCAACTGGAACTTTTTCCCTTGTTTTCTTATCTATCATGCCCGTACTTGGCATCAGGCTTAGGAAGGGGTTTTGAGCCTTGATAGGAGCTGCTCTCTCCTGAGACTTGGCTGAATTGGTTTTGACTGCTTTGTCTCTTAAATCAAGCTTGAGCCTTGCAATCTGATGAAGAGACGTCATCATTTGGATGTTGGAGAGAAATGGACATAACAAAAATTCTTATTTATTTGGCTTGTAGCCTGTTTCATCACAAGACTCGTAGTGGGTAGCAGTGTACATAATAGTTATCTGTCTTTACCCTCCATCAGTGATGGCTGGTGCCCATTGAGACTGTTAGGGTGGAAGGCAGGGAGACCAACAGTAGGCAGAGCCAGAACCAGTGACTGGCAGAGTCAACCTAATTCCAGTTTTGTCCTTGTCTTCCTCCTACAGTTCTACAAGGGCAACCCTGAGACTTAAGGGGAGGAGGAGGCTGATATGTAATGCCACCCCTAGGACAGGTTTGTAAGTAAGAAGGGAGGGAGCTGTGTCTGGCTGAGGACAGACTGAGTTAGTGGGGCAGAGCCCCATTTGCCCTCATGGACTACTGAAAGCCAGTCTACATAAAAACAGTTTGCACCACTTTTGAAAGAGATACACAGGCTCAGACTTTGGAGAGTCTCCAGCCAAAGGGAACACCAGACTGCACCCCAGATTTGGTGCACACGTGGCATGCTTGAGAGCATGCTTGGTTGAAAGGGCCGCTGTGGACCATTAGGCTGAAGGAGATCTCTTAAGTTTTCTGGGCCCAGACAATTGGCGCAGCAGGTCTTTGGGATTTGAAACTGGGGGTCTCTCACTTGCCTGGCGCTACCACGTTCCCTTTTGAGACAGACTGTTTCCAAAGCTGCGTTTCTGGGCCAATAGTAAGTTTCCCACTAGCCAAAGTTAACTTTTCTACAGTTTGCTGTCTGCATAAACATTTCCTGCAGATCTGTTTTTACATCTGCTGCTATGTTCATGAGCAAAAAAACTCCCAAATTGGTTTTCACTCCTTTTCTTTTCTTTTTTTAAGTATTGTCCCCCACGCCCGACCCCACTGCCTTTCATTCACTATCCTCTACTGCCCTTTATAAGTGCATGGGGACCTTTAAGTTCATAATCAAGTCTGCCATCTTGGTCAAGTAACAGGTACTTCAGTTTGAATTGTGAATTTCTCTGGTGCAATTGATGCACTGGATATACATACGCAAGGAATTTTTGTCCAATTGGGTCATCCTGTTGGATGAATCAAGGATAAAATTTCACTCTGCTGAATATCTGGCTCTTGTCAAATGGAATCCTGGTCTTTTACTAGCTTTTGTATTATAGTAGAAACGTATGAAGATATTCAAGTCTCAAATGTGGGGAGGTGAACTTGTGGACAAGCTGAAGGAGCAGTAAATCTGAATTTTAATTTGTTTTTGAAGTTGCTTAGAAAGCATTTCATTCGTTCTGAAACTTTCCTTCAGGATTAAATGCGTTCTGGATTTATGTTGCAAAACCATCCTCATGTACATTAGGTTTACTAAATACCTGGGTAAACAATCTGTTTGTTTGTTTTTTATTTCATGATCAGAAAAACGGGAGAGGAAGGGGGAAGGAAGGGAGAGTTTTGTGAGTTAACATCTATAAATTTACAAAAGAAAGTAGTCTGTTTTGCCAGGCTTGTTTAAAAGCATTAAGATTTGAACACTGGCTGTTAAAGTGAATCAATGGCAACATCACAAAGTTTAAACAAATGCCAAAAAAACATTTTCCAGAATACTGGGATTGTAACAATACCATTAATGAGGGCAAAGAGGTTTTAATGCAATTTGCACGTTCTAAAGTTTCAAAAAGAGGGTTTGAGTTAGTGCATTATTAATGCGCAGAACATCTGGAACTGTGTAAAAGCCACAGACATTGAGCAAGTGCAGAGTTTCCCAACTAGGCCTGATGCTGACTGATTTCCTCCCTAGCGAGATGACTTGTTTTTAAGAAGTTTGAGACAGTAAAATGACAATATCCAGATAAGAGAGAAACATTCCATGCTGTGTGTGTGTGTGTGTGTGGAGAGAGAGATGTAAAGAGTGTGTTTGTGTGACTGTAGAGTTTAAAATTAAACTTTCAAGTTTAATTTCACACACCCCAATTAGTTTTTATTCTACCCTCCCTCCAAGAATCTCAGGGCAGCCTATGTAGGGCGGTATCCAGTGCTCTCGTTCTGTTAGTGGAAGGATTTCCGCTTGTGCAACAGAACATTACGCCCCTCTCCTCCCCCAGCACATGCCCCATTTTATCCTTACAACACCCCTGTGAGCTAAGTTAGACTGAGAGAGAGTGACTGGCTCATAGTTGCCCATTGAATTTCATGGCTGGGTAGGGATTTGAACCCACATCTCCCCAGTCCTATTCAGACACTATAGCTGCTATAGCACCCATCACAATGGCAGTGATGGTACTTAGCCTTGTGCTGGTACAGAATTGGGAAGCAGAGTGTGGTAATTCAGGCCATGTTTAGACAAAATGCAGTTTCAAAATAAAAACACCCTTCACAAACTACTGTTCTCTCACTGGCAAGAATTAAAAGTGAAGAGGACTAGAACACAGACTTTTTGTTTACACGATGTGTTTCTTTTCCCTTGTTCATACAAGTCTAAAGTTACCAGTTTAAAGTTTTAAAAATTCCTCTGCCCACTAGAGAACATATGAACGATATTAAAAATGGATTGTTTTTCATAGCATGTTACAAACCCCACGAGAGTACTCTATATAATATTTCATTTTTTTAAAAAAAAAAATCTTTTAAAAATTTAGTATTACTTGGACATATGAAGTTGCCTTGCACCAGGGGTCCACAAACTGTGGTCCACAAACTTCATGCAGGTGCTCTGTGGTGCGGCAGTTGAAGATGGCACGTCCATAATATTAAATATTCATATTGCTTTTTAATTGTAATTTAATTGCTGCTTTTGTTTCTTAAGTTGCATTGTATTGTATTACAGTCTGAATTCTGCAGAATGCAATAAAATACAACATAAATAAAAGAAGCTTTAAAAACACAGTTTAAGAAATCATACAGCATCTAGCACAGAGCATTACAATTGCTACAACAGGCAGAAAAATCATTAAGTGGTTCTCCACGATCCTCAACACTTTTCAAGTGGGGAAGAAAGTATGGGAACCACCACACTAGGCAATATTGTTCACTGATATATTCTGTGTGTGTGTGTCAAGTCTGTTTGATGTGTATGTGTGTGTGATATCATAATGATCATGTGTTTATTTGTATTCCATCTTTCCACAATATTGTGTCCAAAGTGGTTCACAACATATCAAATTAACAGCAATAAGTATAACAACTTCACTGTACAGTTTTCGGTGAATGCAGAAGACGCACCTCTTTGCCCTGACCTTTGACACCTGACATGTATATTTTTGGGACCCACCCTGTTTTTTTTGTGCTGTGGTTGTAGGTTATTTTTAACTGTTTTTAATGATATACTTTGAGACTGTTTTGACCTGCCCTGGGACCTTAGGATGAAGGAAGGGCAATAAATCGAATAAAACATATTAGAAACCATTGGAATTAATCATAATGTCAATAAATAAATTTGTAAAAAAACCTGATTCATGCAACATTGCATAAAACAATGCAGATAAGTTAACCTAATTTAACAGCTTAAAACTAAGGAAGAAAGAGAAGAATGCCTAACACAGAAATAAAAAAATACTATACAGAAAACCACCATGTTCCAGACAAGGTGCTTGTATTCAGTCATTTCGGATTTCAGACTCAATCTTCAAACATCTAGGTATAGTGTTGTATCTAACTAAACCTGACTCACAGTAGACTCACTGAAATTAACAGCCCTGAGTTAGCCATATCTATTGTTTTCAATGGGTCTGCTCTGATTAGACTAGCATTGGATACAACCCATAGTGTCAAAATAGAAGTTTAACTCAGAATAAGCCTGTTGAAAATAATGGACCTAAGTTAGTCATGTTCATTAATTTCAGTGGTTCTACTCTGAATAGTTAGTCTGACTAACATTGGAAACAACCCAAGATACATATATATACACACACACACACAGTATCATAAGATCAGATTAATACAAGAAAGTGGGGCGACGGGGAAGAGGGGAATCAGTTGGAAAGAAAAATCATCAGAAAGAGAAAGATCAACTATTTTTAGAGCATAAATATTATGAGAACAAAGAAGATAATCATCAGGTTTCAGACTTTGGCTAAATATAAAGAAAAACAAACAAGCTGGTTATTATGAAACCATGGCCTAAATCCAACACTGAGTTAGGCATGGCTAAGGCCATTGATTTGAATGGGCTTAAGGAAGCTTAACTCTGTCTTGGGTTTCAGCCAAAGACATTACATTTTTAAACTATCACAATGAAATATTTATTTTAGTACCTTTTTATTCCCACTTCCCAAAATGGAGCTGAAGGAGGCACGTGGTTTCCTCCCTTTCCCATTTTGTCCACACATCAACCTTGTGAGGCAGGTTAGGCTGAGTTTATGTGACTGGCCCAACATCACCTAATGAGCTTTCAAAGCCAAGTGATGATGTTAATCTGGGTGTCCCTGGTTTTAGTCTTCCTACCTATTAGCTTAGAGGCTTTTGCTGCTTGTGGCTGTTTATGTTCCTCCTTGATGCCACAGTGGCGGAGCAACTGCTTTGCACGCAGAAGGTCCCAGGTTCAATCCCCAGCATCTCCAGACAGGGATGGGAAAGACCTTTGCCTGGAACCCCAAAGAACCACTGCCAGTCAGTACAGGACCAAGGGTCTGACTTGGTATAAAGGCAGTTTCCTATGTTCCCATATTCCTGCATTTATAGCAGGTAGCCACTGGGAGAAGCTTTGCTGTGCTTCTAAGTTTGCCCTTGACTGCTGCAAGGCTAGGTGGTAAGCTGGCTTTTCTGCTTCTCTTCCTAATGGTTGATACCTTCGTGATAGTTGAGAATATCTGACTGGTCACTTGACCAGTGTGCAAACCCTACTGGTACAGCAAATTAAATAAGAACATAACCATAAGGAAAGCCCTGCTGGGTCAGACCAAAGGCCTATCTAGTCCAGCATCCTTCTCTCACAATGGCCAGCCAGATGCCTACTGGAAGCCCATAAGCAGGTCATGAGCACAAAAGCTCTCTCCATGTTCCCCAGCAACTGGTTTTCAGAGGCATACTTCTGATACATAGACATTATAGGTAGTAGCCATCGATAGCTTTATCCTACATGAATTTATCGAATTCTCTTTTAAAGCCATCCACGCTGGCAGCCATCGCAACCTCTTGTGGGAGCAAATTCAATAATTTGACTAAGCGCTGTGTGAAGAAGTACTTCCTTTTTTCTGTCCTGAGTCTTCCCACATTCAGCTTCATTGGATGGCTTCTCTATATCCATTTTCTCCACACCATGCTTAATTTTATGCACCTCTACCTTACTTGCTTTTTTTACTTGCTAAAGTAAATGTGGTAACCTTTCCTCATAAGGGAATTGTTCCAGGCCTGGGATTATTTTAGTTGCTCCATTCTGAAACTTTTCCAGGTCTACGATGTCCTTTTTGAGGCACAGTGACCAGATTTGTACACAGCATTCCAACTGTGATCACACCATAGATTTGTATAGCAGCGTTATGATATTGTCAGTTTTGTTTTCTGTTCCTTTCCTAATGGTCCCCAACATGGAATTTTCCTTTTTCACGGCTGCCACACACTGGGGTGACATTTTCATTGACCTATCCACTACATTCCTGGTCAGTCACTGCCAGCTCAGGTCTCATTAGTCTATATGTTAAGTATGACCTCGCCTCAGTTGTTCATGCTCTGGTAACTTCTAGGTTGGATTACTGTAATGCGCTCTACGTAGGGCTGCCCTTGAAGACAGTTCGGAAGCTTCAGCTAGTGCAAAACGCAGCAGCCAGACTGCTGACGAGGACCAGCCGGTCAGCGCATATAACACCTGTTCTGGCCTGTTTGCACTGGCTACCTATTTGCTTCCGAGCCAGATTCAAGGTGCTGGTTTTGACCTATAAAGCCTTACACGGCATGGGACCGCAGTATCTTGTGGAACGCCTCTCCCGCTATGAACCGACCCGGTCACTTCGCTCAGCGTCTAAGGCCCTCCTCCGGGTACCAACCCATCGGGAAGCCTGGAGGACAGTTACTCGATCTAGGGCCTTTTCTGTAGTGGCCCCCGAATTGTGGAACAGCCTCCCCGAAGAAGTACGCCTGGCGCCGACGCTTCTATCTTTTCGGTGCCAGGTTAAGACCTGGCTATGCTCCCAGGCATTTTAATGTGTTTCATGTTACAATTTTAAATCTCTTTGTTTCAGTTTATTTATTGTGATATTTTGTATTTCTGTATTTTTAATCTTTTGTACACCGCCCAGAGAGCTATTCTCTATGGGCGGTTTAAAAATGAAATTAAATAAATAAATAAATAAGGGGTTTTTTGCCCCAGTGTGCATCATTTTACACTTTAGTGGGGAGGAGAGCCTGGCTGAGAGTCCAGAGTCTGTGAGCTCAAATCCCCACTCGTGTCTCCTGGGTGTCAAGGGCCAGCTAAAGATCACCCCCACAGTGAGTGGCTCAGGGGTTACGTGCCCTGGCACCTGTGCAGCCGTGGGCCAGCTGCATAGTCCCAAGGAGCCCAATTGCCCCCCAGCTGGCAGTTGTGGACAAGGAAGGGGCTGGCTGTGGCAAGCACTAGCCTCAGAGGGAGGCAATGGTAAACTCCCTCTGAATACCACTTACCATGAAAACCCTATTCATAAGTCATTGAAGGCAATGTATTTCCATTTTACATTGAATGGCATTTGGTGTTTTAATGCCCATTCACCCAGTTTGGAGATATCCTTTCGTAGCGCCTTGCAAACCCCTTTTTGTTCTTACTTCCCTGAATCATCAGCAAACTCTGCCACCTCACTGTTCACTGCCTATTCCAGATAATTTATGAATGAGTTAAAAATCATAGCTCCCAATGCTGATTTTTGTTGTGCCCTACTTCTTACATACCTCCATTGAGAGAACTGTCCATTTATTCTTACTCTCTGCTTCCTGTTATTTAGCCAGCTAGTGATCCGTAAGAGGACATGTCCAATTATTCCATGTCTGCTAAGCTTACTCAGCAATCACTGAGGGACTTTATCAAAAGCTTTTTCAAAGCCTAAGATCCCATCTGTATTCTACCTTTGAAGTAGTATCATACCACTTTAAGCAGCCATGGTTTCCTCCGAAGAATCCTCGGAACTGTAGTTTGTTAAGGGTGCTGAGAGCTGTTGGGAGACCTCTGTGAAGGGAATAGGGGGTCTCCTCTCACCATCCGTCACAAACTACAGGGTTCTTTGCAAGAAACTATTGCTATTTAAAGTGGGACGATACGTTTTTAAAGGTATAGTGCAGATGGGGCCTAAGTACACAATGTATAAAATGTTATCCAAAGTAAAGGCCACTGGATCAAACTAGACGTTGGAGGATGTCCCGTCCAGAGCCGAAAGAATGAGGCTGGAATGTGTGTGCAAGTAAATCTCGTTTTATTAGAGTAATGGATACATCAAAGGCATTGCGCTTCATAGGAAACCCTACGCTAACTCACTAGAGTCCCTAACTATACTCTAGACATGCTCTGCAGCGTGTGAAGGAAGTTGACTCAACGACCGCCCACTGGGAGAGGCAGGCTTATATAGGAAATGTTTTCGAACGTAATCTCTGACTCCTTCGTAATTCCTGTCTTTGCCCTGTCCGTTTCTCGCGGCGACGGGAACGAGGAGACAGGGGACGCGCATCCAACGGCTCATCTGAAGACACCTGCTCCCGAGCAACAGGCTCGAGGTCAGGGGGCGGTGCCACACTGGAATCCTCCTGGGAACTGCTTGGTAAAGGAGGAGCTGGCACTGTCTCTGAAGCTTCCCCCCACAAGTCCTCTGCATCAACTGGGGGCGGTGCGCTCGGCTCCTCGGAAAGGGCTTTACTCGTGGGAACTGGCTGGAGAGCAGGCTGCCCCCCTTCCCGCACGATCCTGCTCAGACGCAACAATCCCCAACTCTGCTTCTTCTGGCTGCGGAGGCACCTGAAACTCATGCCTCCCCCCTTCCTGCCCTTCTGAGTTGGCTGCAGTGCAACAGAGGAGCAGGTGCAAAAAATGCTTTATGTGACCATTTTCATGGTTCTAAGTCTACTATGCAGGTGAGAGAAGAAATGGCTGTGGGCATATTGCTTTTGGACTGTTATCATTCAAGTTGCTGAATGGAGCAATAGCTTTTCTTCAGCCTCTGGTCTCCTAAAACCTGCAGGAAGGCGCCTGCTTCAGTGCTTATGAGGTCACTAAAACCCTCCTACAAGCCTTGGTTTATAGGAAGGAGTGGAAAGTTTCCACCCCTTCTTAGATCAATTTCTGCCCCACCGAGAATGGCTTTTATCAACAACAGCATCTCCTTACCATCAGCAAGGCAGCTAAGAGGAGACAATGGATGGCTGAAATGCTATTAAGTGTGGAGCCTTGAGAAATAATAGCTCTTAAATTTTTAAACTTAATACTTGAAGTGTAGTTGGGTATTCACTTGCTTTGCGTCGTTTTTTAATCTGTCAAGTTAGGTCTCTGGATGGCTAACGCTAATGGTTAATGTAGGCAGGTATGGATCACCCCTGCATTCATACTTTTCAATAACATCACAGAAATGTGACTGTATACCTTTTTGGAGGATTGTGAACTTTTGAGTGGATCCTTTCCCTGTCAAACTCAGCTCCAAGAAGCAAAAAGAGTGTTCTTGCACTCGGGTCCTGCTTGCGGGCTTCCCCCAGGCACCTGGTTGGCCACTGTGAGAACAGGATGCTGGACTAGATGGGCCAGTGGCCTGATCCAGCAGGCTCTTCTTATGTTCTTATGTTCTTAAAACTGTTGATAGAATAAGAGGTTGGGGCCTGCAACAAAATGTTGCAGTGTGCTCCTGTTCAGGGTGCCAACCAGCCAGTCATGCCCTCATCCAGGATGCTTCAATCCATTCCATGCCCCACCCCCCAAGTCAGCCAACATCCTATAGCTACTGAGCATGTCCAGTCCTTATTAAGTTCCCTCCATTAGTTTTTTTCCCCTAAATTTTTTGTCAGTGTGGGGGGGTACTTATGCTCAGGGAATTTTGTTTGATGTTGCTATATGTGAATGAGAGTGCTTGATTCTATGCACTGTCCTATGGACACAAAAGAGTATAGGATGGAACACTATGCACCAGCTCCTCTTGTGTTAAGGCAGCTGCTATTTTTAGGTCTTTTATATATGCACCCATGGTTTGATTCCTAAATTTTTGCGTGTGTGCTTCTCCAGATCTTTCCTCTTCCCCCACCCCCCAAAGCCCTGAAGAAAAAGTCACAGTAGCAGAGAGTTTTCTTGGGAGAGAAGAGGGGCAGGTTGCTGTCTGCATTGCAACTTAGAATGGCACTGCGCCCAGGCCTGTGTGCATGCTGCGATTCTGTAGGAGTGCAGGAAAGCCACCGTGTGTGGTAGCCTTTTTGATACTGTGATATGTTTGTAAACTGATGGTGCTTGAAAGTGTGAGCAATGGCAGGCAAAATTTCAGAAGCCAGAGATCAAGGCTTGAGTGCTCTGCATAATAATCCTGCTGCCTGGTTGGTGCTGGCCTGTGACAGGGTCTTCTCTGAGGTGGCACCCCATTTGTGGCATGTCCACATGGTGACCCTCCGTGGCGCAGAGTGGTAAGCAGTGGTAACGCAGCCGAAGCTCTGCTCACGGCCGTGGCTCGATTCCAACGCACGGAGGAAGTCGAATCTCCGGTAAAAGGGGTCGAGGTCCACTCAGCGTTCCATCCATCCGTGGTCGGTAAAATGAGTACCCGGCATATGCTGGGGGGTAAAGAAAGGCCGGGGAAGGAACTGGCAATCCCACCCCATATATACAGTCTGCCTAGTAAACGTCTCAAGACGTCACCCTAAGAGTCGAAAACGACTCGCACTATAAGTGCGGGGACACCTTTACCTTTTACCACATGGTGAGGTGCGTCAACTGAGTCCTGCTCTGAGTAGACCCACTGAAATGAATCAACCTTAAGTTAGTCATGTCCATTAACCTTAGTTGGTCTACGCTGAATAGGACTAGCACTGAATACCGTCCCAAACATTTAAAGCACATTCATACCACTTTAACAGTCATGGCTCTCCCAAAGAATCCTGGGAGCTCTGGTATACCCCTCACAAAATGGTAGTTCCCAACAGCCTTGACAAACTACAGTTCCCAGGTTTCTTTGGGGGAAGCCATGTGCTTTAAATGTTTGGGGTTGTCTCCAGTGACATCATACTCGGAGCAGACCCATTGAATCCAATGAACCCAAGTTTGTTGTGTCTGTTGACTTCAATGGGTCTACCCTGAGTAGGACTAGCATTGAATACCACCCATGGTGTGGATGTGACTCATGGTTGGAGTATCAGTGACTATCCAGAAGGCTGTGTGTTTTAGCATTTCTTTCTATGTGCATGAGTGAGGGCAGGGGAGAGAAGCTACATCTGTGGTGTTTTTATTTCTTTGCTGAAACATCTTGAGCCCTGGAAGAGAGGCGGAAAGAAGGTGGTTTGTAAAAAGCACCTCTTGATGGCTTACCTACTTGACCTGCCCATTTTTATCTATGTTGTAGACTTACACAGCCCTTCTGAACATAGTAAAATGTGAGATTAATGGGTCTTAAATGTAAGCAGATACAAGTTTGCAACCTTAATCAGGTTCCAGCCATTGTGGTTATGTTTTACTCCATATATCATTGGAGAAACTAATCACAAAGAAAAAGAAAAGTGGTAGATCAAGAATAATTTAACAGAAACACTGAGAAAGTCTTACAAGAATCACTGCCCAAGTCACGCTTGCTACTAACATAGTCCAAGCATTTTCAAGTGTTGCTCATTGGTGTTTACTGTCACATAAGGGGACAGATTCAGTTAATTTGGCCATTAAGGCTACAATCCAAATCGCTGAATGTCATCATCTGAGAGCTGGGATGGTGAGAGCATTGATGAGTACATTAAGTTTTTAACTGTGGCTGACACATTCCAACCTAGTTCACAGTGCTCCTGACACAATCACATACTTTCAAATAAATAAATATTTGAAGATGTTAGTGTTCATGAAACATTTTAATTGGGGGAGGGGAGTTGCAAATGGTGGGACAGGGATCATATGTCTTCTGTTATTTTCCAAGTCGGCGTTTTTAGCTCTGATGCATGTGTGTTCTTAACACAGTATCCAAATAGAAGGCTGTTAAGTGGCAATGTTCCCAGGGACTTAAAAATGACAGCAGACTTGTAAGTGTGGAGAAAGCCAGTGGTTATTCTGATCTAGTCCCTGTTGAGACCAGGCACTTTAAATATGGGGTATCTCTGGGAGCATGCACGCACGCACACACACACACGCACACACAGCCAACATGGTGCCTGTAGTCCACGGGAGTCATGTTCCCTTTTAGCCAAAGGTGGGCATAGATTGGTAGGTTATTACAACTGGGACCCACAATTTTTCTGAAGTGCCCTCTGGCACTTGCTTTTTACTTGGGAGGAGGATGTCTTCCAACAATGCTTCTGCATCACATAGAGCGGAATCCATCACGACAGTCGGTGGGAGATTATTGGACATCACGTCCAAAAAAATTACACGCCATACTGGCAGATGGAACTTTCTCCTACTGAATTTCACACCCTAGATAGCAGTGTCCTTTAATATTTAATCACCCTGTTAGTTTAAATATCTCAAACACACAGCAGCAGGAAAATGAATGAAGAATTCATTATTATTTCATTTCTGTTCTTCGTTGGAAGTACTGTAAAGTGGATTGGAATGGCTTGTTTTTCACACATGGTCTAATTTCCACTTCGACTAGCTTATAGATTCTACCCCACCCTGCACAAACACTGTTTAAGCAACAGTTGCATTGGAGGGAGATGTGTGATATGCTACACTCCGTCGGTAAATGTGTGGGCATCCATTCCGAGTGTTTTGTGGTGCTTACAAAATGGATATACAGTAGGAGTAAAAGCTTCAGTTGCAAATAATAACCAAGTCATTGCTCGAAAGTTACTGCATGCTCTAGCGTGGCTGTTCTACAAATTGGCCTGGGTTGTTTTGACCTAACCATTGTTCTGTACTGTTGCAGTCTAAAGGCTTACCCCACTCCCTTTGGCATTTCTTAAAGGTTCACTGCTTGGTGTGATTGAGATGTCAAAGAATCCAATGCCCCAGTCCACCGATCACAATCTTAGGATGTTTATGTCCAAAGTCCTGTCTTTAAGGTTTATTGTTAATGCATAAATGAACAAAGGTACAGCATCAGCCAAAAGAGCTAAAATTTGCAACATGAAGCATTCTGTTGGAAAACTGATAGCTTTCTGTGACCCTCCATCACTGGACTCAAATATGCAATTGCGAAGTTGAATTCTCAAAATGTGTTTAGCCTGCAGCCATGTTTGCAGGTGCACTTTTGCATTTGTGAAGATGCATTGTTGGCTGGGTCAGGGACGAGGGGGGGGATAATTCACCAGCCTTTATTATTGAATCCTTGTACACATTATAGCTGAATTATGCCTGGCAATTAAAATAAAAGGCTGCAGTTGTAATGATTAATGAAAGTTTACTCTTACCAAAATCACATGCCTTCCTTCAGAGAAATTATGTTTATTATGGGGTTGTTCAAGTGAAATATACTGTTGTTTCCTTTCTAGAAATCCATCATGTAGGATAATTCACTTTGGCCCTTCTGTTTTATATTTTTCCATATGAGTGTCCACTGTCTGACAGTTAGGATTGCCAACCAAGTACAACCTGGGAGACCAGGGTTCAAACCCCCACACAGCCATGAAGCTCACTGGGCGACCTTGGGCCAGTCACTGCCTCTCAGCCTCATAGGGAGGCAATGGTAAACCCCCTCTTAGTACCGCTTACCATGAAAATCCTATTCATAGGGTTGCCATAAGTCGGGATCAACTTGAAGGCAGTCCATTTCATTTTCATTTTTTAAACTGATTCATCAGTAAATGTAAATAAATTACCATATTCCCAAAATCTCTGTATATATGCCTTTTTGAGGATATTGATGGAAATGTGTAACAAATTACAATTTAGTAAACAAAAGTTTCACTCCTTGATAGAAGGCAAGACTGTCCTTAGTATATTTTTCTTTCCATACAAACAGTAAAAACCCCAAAATCAAAATGGTCCAGTAATAACAACAACAACAAACCCTTAGGATTACATCCAGCTAAGTTCTACACAGAGCAGACCCATTGAAATTAATAGAGCTGATGATGATGATGTAAGATTAAATTTCTGTCCCACCAAAGTTGGATCCAGGAGCACGCCCAGACTATGAACCTGCCCTTTCAGAGGGAGTATGACCCCATCCAAAACAGACAACTGACCAATTATCAATACTCGGGAACTATCAACCCACAGCACCTCCATCTTGCTAGGATTCAGACTCAGTTTATTAGCACTCATCCAGCCTACCACAAAGTGCAGGCACCAGTGCAGGGCTTGCACAGCCTCTCCCGATTCAGATATTACCGAGAAATAGAACTGGGTATCATCAGCGTGCTTCTGACACCTCATCCCAAATCTCCTGATGACCACTCCTAGCAGCTTCATATATATGTTAAAAGCACCGGGGACAAGAGATAGGATTGGAACCACTGTAAAACCATGCCTCCGATACCCATCTCACCAGTTCAGAAGGATACCATGGTCAATGGTATCAAAAGCCGCCAAGGGATCAAATAAGAACAACAGGGTCACACTCCCCCTGTCTGTTCCAGATAAAGGTCATCCATCAGGGCGACCGAGGTCGATTCAGTCCCATAACCAAGCCTGAACTCAGATTGAAATGGTCAAGACTTCATTGGATGTATTATCAGTATTTTGCTGCTCCTAGTGTGTGCAGTTGTCTTTCATGTGTATTTGCTACTGTCAAGATATCCACCTTCAGTCTTGACTCTTGGATGAAATAGATTATCTCAACCCATTGCATAACATAATAAATTCAACCAAGTAGAAAACAGTCTTAGCTATATGTGAACGGATAGCAATACTTGTACAGCTACAATGTGACAAGAGAAATGAGCATGTGGGCAGTGGGAAGGGCCCTGATGGCATGCTCTCTGGGAAAACCACCTTTCAGGTGAGACCAACGGTCCATTTTGCATGCATATTAATTTCAACGGGCCTATTCTGAGTATGGCTAATGTTTGGTAAAACCCATACTCCTCTCATGACCTTGCCTGTTAAAACTGACCCTCTTTGATGAATTAAGCTTTAATCCACTGATGAAAGCTGGCAGCCTTCCCAATTTATTTATTTAACAAGATGCATATTCCACTTGATTGTAAATAGAACTTCTAAGCAGTTTATACACACACAAAAAAGAAACTAACATTAAAATTATAAATAAAGGGTAGAGTTAAAAACAGGCATTACAAAGAATTAAAATCTGCAGTAAGCTAAAAAAAGATAAAAAGGCATGTTGGTTTCCAATACTATGTACTGATGTAGGGGGATGTGTGCATTAACACACAGTATTGCTTGACATACAGGAAGTAGAAAAGTGGCTTGGGGTGCAAGGAAGTGCGTGTCTATGTCAACCCTTAGATGGTGCTGATCATGTTGTATTGATACATATAATATCCCTCCACCTGCAGAGAATCTTTCACAAGAGACACAACTGTCAAATCATTGGATCCTGGTTTCAGTCACACAAAGAAAACCATGAGATATAGAGAGAGGCTGGTCTGGTGTTGCCAATATGAGCTTACTGTTCAGAGCTTTTTGTTTTATCCGTGCCCCTGTTCATATAATGGAGAAGTGTTTGTTACCATTAATTTCATTGCTTCTGAAAATAAGTGCAACTCCCAGTCACCTAACCATACCCTTTCTGCACTGAAGATTAGCGTGGATCAGATATACCTCTGGTACATAGCCAACGTGCTGTGGGTTGCATGCCAACCCAATGTGGAACTGGACCCACAGATTTTAGTTGGGGCAAATATAGCCTTAGGTTCCCTTCAGTGCCATGGCCTCACTATATCAGAATGCCATGATGGGCAGTGTGTAGGTAGAGCTTGCTTGCAGGTTGTGAGTTCAAGAAGTCCTGAGAATCATCATCATCATTAACCATTAATAATCATTATTTTCCTTTATCAGTTGCCTTATACAGTAAAAAAGTCTCAAGTCAGAAGTGATGAAATAAAATACAATACATAAAAAACAATTTAAAACCAGAAAAAAGTTTAAACAATGACAATGCCAAATCCATAAAATGCTCGTCTTTGCAACAACCCTGTGAGGTAGGTTAGACTGCAACGTTGACTGGCCAAAGGTCACCTAGTGCGCTTCATGGCCGAGTGTGAACTTGAACCCTGGCCTCCCAGGTTCTAGTCCAGCACTAACTACTGTACCACACTTCTTTACTGATTCCAGAGATAAAATAGCACCTTCTCACTAATTTGGCCTGCCATTTTTGGAAAAAGTGTTCTGTGACTCATATCTTGATTTATCTTCCTTCTCTGTTGAGTGAGCTACATACATTCTGAGGTGCTGCTGGTGCACAGCCCGGAACTATAGTCCTATTTTGGATAGCTTCTGTCTCCTGTGCTGTACTTGTCTTGCCTCTTCCTGGCCTTGTCTTTTGCAGGAGGAAAGTCAAAATATTACAGATTTCTGCCCCTCACCACCACAAAAAACCCCCACCCAGTTAGAGATCTAGAAAGCAACCTGGGTTGATTCCTCTGCTACAGAATAAATGTTGTTATATGGCTATACTATGGTGTTTTAAAACAACAACAACTATATTTGCCACCAGATTTCACCAAAACAAAAGCTTGAGGTGAATATTTTTATTTATTGTATTTATTTTTAATAATTTTATGCCATTCAAGGTGGTGTATGGGAAACCAAAACAACCCCCCAGAACTTCTTGATCAAAAAGGACATCTGAGGAGTTTTGATGGAAGCGGAAAAGAGTTTTGGGAAGGCCAGTGAAACTTCTCAGGGGGTTCCATTGAGCCGTGCTGCCACCAAATTTTGCAAAATTCTAAGGTGAATTGGAGGCTCCTGCTTACGCAAAGTATCTGAACAGGTTTCAAAGGAAACTGAAAGAGTTCTGCTATGACTGCTGACCTTACACCTCTCTGTGTTTTGCTAAAAGAAAAAAGGCCTGCAATTTCAAGTGCCTTTACACGAAAGTAAACTTCAGGAAGGCCGAACCTCGGTGGTAGAGCACTGGTCTCAGGTTCAGTCTCCAAGTGTGGCTGGAAGGATTCCCTTCCTGAAATCCTGGAGAGCCGCTGCCAATCTGTGTTAACCATCCTGAGCTAGATGGACCAATACTCTGATCTGGTATTAGGCAGCTTCCTCTCTTCCTGGGCAGTGGATCTTACTTCCAAGCAAATGTAAGTTTACCCTCAAGGTACAAAACATTGCCTGCGTCAACTTGAAACCCACACATATTTTAAATGAAATAGTCAACTCCGAAATGTTTTTAGTGAGTCGTTGGGTAGCCCAAGTCAATTGGTGCGCCAAACAGGTATATAATCATTTCAAGAATACCTGACATTTCAGGAATACCTGCATAAAGTGCTGCTTCATGGGCAGACCCAACATATTAGCTGTGGTATTCTGGAGTCTTTGGCGTGAGGAACATTTCATTTTTCATTACTGTTGTCGCTGTTCACATTTTCCATTATTGAAAGGGGGTTATTGAAAAATTGATGGTACGTTGGTACCAGGGAGACATCCTGCAGGCTGCAGTGTTGATTTATGGTACATGGAACATAGTTCAGTGCTTCAGTTTTCTGTTTGCGGGTGGCACTTTGTCATTGTCCCTAACGAAAAACCTTACCAGTGAGATCCCCTGTGTTCCCCACAAGCTGAGTGATGCATACTCTATCTTCAGAATTGACTATGCATTATTCACTGTTTATGGTGCTAGTATGAGCACATACTGATAGTTTTCTTCTTCCTAATACAGAATTTATCACCGTGTCCTGAGCCTAGTGTAGCTATGTAGTTGCAGTGTGTGGCTTCTTCTTTTTTTAAAAAAACCCAACAATTCTGTTTGTGTCAAGCCTGTGAGAGCTACTCCAGATTTTACTCCTCTTTTTGTAAGGCATGTTTTGTAAAGGTTTTCATCACAGTGGATGTCTGGTAATGATTCGTGCACCAGCTTCCTTTCTGAGCAAAATCATAGTCGTCGTCATTGATCTTCCCCTGCAAACTGCATCCACATGGAGCATTGGGCCATGTCATGTGGAATGGCAGTGGATTAGTGGTGTAGAGCGCATGCTTTGTATGCTGAAAGTCTCAGGCTCAATCCCCAGCATCTCCTGGTAGGTCTGGGGGAAGCCACTCTCTGAAATCCTGGAGAGCTGCCTGCCAGTCAGTGTTGGCAGTACTGAGTTAGATGGACCAGTGGTCTGACTCAGCATAAGGCAGCTTCTTGTGATCCCAAGGGAAGGGCTGTAGCTCAGTGGTAGAGCATCTGCTTTGCATGCGGAAGGTCCCAGTTTCAATCCCTTCCATCTCCAGGAAGGTCTGGGAGAGACCCCTGCCTGAACCCTGGAGAGCCACTGCCAGTCAGTGTAGACAATACGGAGTTAGATGGACCAGTGGTCTGATTCACTGTAAAGCAGCTTCCTTATGTTTTTATGGGGCATGCTGTCAGTTTGCATGGCATAATGTTTAAGCTTAACCAGCCTTCCTTCAACTGAACAGGAGCTACCCCCGCAAAATGTTCCTCTGCATTTCCTCAGATACAAATCGATATGGAAAATGTTTCCTGAAGGGGGAAAGTTTGAAAACCACTGAACTATTTTAATGTATTGTGGGTGTTCTTTACTAGAATATTTTTAAAGGTTTTTATTTGATTATTCAGCTTGTCTTTCATAAATTTAAAATGTCATGGGAGATCATTAAGAGGCATCTTCAGAATTGCACACTATAATTCATGAGACTTGGCGGTTAACTCTTAAGATCCATGAAGCTTAATAGGATTATTTATTGAGCAGCCAACAATTAAAAGGCAGTGCACAGAGAGTGAAAAACAAGACAGTCTTGCCTATGGGATTCCAATTTACTGGACACAACACAAGAGGAAAAAGGAGGGAAGAGGAAAACACACTAACTCTGGCACTACTTAAATTTATTGGAGTGGAGACAGTGGGGGGGAGAGGAGAGGAGCGAAATGATAGCACCTGTGGTCCACAAATGTCCAATTGAGAGCGCTTTATTTGCTTTTAGGCATAGGCCATTGCACAGCATACAATAAACAATTTAAAACCATACGACAATTTAAAACCATACTACTTAAAAATTGCAATCATTACAAAATTTGGGGCAATTGTGCTTTTACGTAGTTTGCTCTTAGCTTTTTTGCAGCTAGGGCAAAGTTGGCCATCGCAACTGTTACCTGGTTATGCTTATCGGCCAGGAGCTCGGCTACCAGGATATCGCAAGGTAACCCCCCTCTAAGATTGATCAGAGGTACTAGGAATTTGTGTCTAGGATTCCTATATAGAGGGCAGAAGAGCATGTAGTGCCCTAGATCTTCAGGTACCTTACAGCCACGAACACAAATTTGCTCCTCTTTCGGGATTCCCCGATACCTGCCTTCAAGGTAAGCTGTGGGCATTGTTGAGAATCTGATTTCTGTGAAAGCTCTGCATAAAGGGGCACTTGTTAGGGTGACAAAGTAAGGAGGAACAGCATGATTGGGTTTAAGCAGGGGAAACCAAGCTGAAAAAGGGGCCACCATTATTGTGGCCCTGTCTTGATTCGCATCATGATCAAAAACCCAATTACGGAGCTCAGAAGAGTTGAGATCTAAGAGTTTCCTATGGGAGAGGTTGTAGGTTTCAATTATTGCCTGGCAACATTGAGCCCAACCCCCGATCCGATGCTGTTCGTGCCAGCAGAGTTTTATAAGAGAGGTATCCTCCGAGGTAGAAATCTTCCTCCAAAACCTTAAGGAAGCCAGATCAATTTTTGCTGCCAGCGAAGGGAGGCCTAATTCAGCTCTTAAGTGGGCTGACGGTGTGCCACGAGGGAGTCCCAAGATCTGTCTCATAAAGGTATTTTGGAGGGCCTTGAGACTAGATTTAAGTGAGCAGCCCCAAAGCTCTGACCCATATAAAATTTTTGGTAGGGCTTTGGTCATAAAGATTTTTAACATCGGCATGACCAGCTGGCCCAGGCCCACAAATGTCATCCAGGTGGTCCATGGGATATCTGTAAAAATACAATTTAAAATCATACAGCATCTAAGCACAGGACATTACAATTGCCACAAGTGGCAGAAAAACCATTAAGGGAAGGCCCTCAGCAATTTTCAAGTGGTCCACGTGAGAGAAACCATTTGGGAAACATTGAGCTAAATGGAATAGCTGCTAATAGATTGCAGTTCAGAGACAGAAAACAAGCCATACAATTCTCTTTTAACATCTGTGTGCTTTTAAACCATTTTGGATTAAAGCCTTTCAGATATTTAGGGTCATATTGTTGGGTTGAAGAGTCCGAAAATGAGTCTAGTTTGTCCAAGTAAATGTTCTTTGGCAGTTGAGGGAGGGGGTGAGTAGGACTATTGGGGGGGGGACCCATCTGAAGCTGTCAGAGATGACATTACCAACCTGCATAAATCTTTTTGGTGAAGATTTTTTTCTTAAGTGAGTCAAGTCCAGGTCATTTCTTACAAGTGCCCCTACCTGCTGAGATAGAGTGGATGGCTGCAAAAGGAAGGGTCTTCTCAGTGGTGGCTCTTTGATTGTTGGATACTCTCCCCCTAGAAAGGTTCACCTGGAGTCTACTTTAATTTATTTTTCCTGCCAGACAAAGCCCTTTCATTGTTTTCCCAGGCTTTTGAATTTTTAAATTTGTTTGTTTTCAATTATCTGTGATGTGTGTGTGGAGTCTTTTGCATTTTAAAGCTGTCACTGCTGCTTTTTATGGTTTTAGTTCCCTTTTTAATTGTTAAATCTGCTTTTATATTCTTCTTGTTGATTTATTTTTTGTGAGCCTCCCTTCCTTCCTCATTTTGATATTTTTTCTCCTTTTGTACAATGCCCAGAGAGTATTTACTATTGGGCATCAAACAAGTTAAGTAATATTAAAAAAATAGAGAAACGGTGCCACTTTGCATGAGCGGGAAAGGGGTTTCCTGCCTCAAGCTTTTCATGACAGTGGCTGGCCCCTCCAGTCTCCTTTGACCTCTCCACATGCACCCCTGCCAAGGCTCTGTTGACGTGTGTGCGTTGTTGTGTGAAACAGCATACATTACGTTGGAGTTAAGTTGAGCAAGAAACTTCTTCAGAGCATTAGAGCATGTTAAGAGTCTTTATTAAGACATTATGGCCAAAGGCTTAAGAGTAAATACATGTAGAGTTTCTTCAGTCACCCCCCTTCTGGTACATCTCTCTTCAAAGGTAAACACAGAAGAGAACCTCTCAGTTCAGAGGCAATACACAGAAGACACAGCTTAACACAGATAGCTGCTAGAACTTTTCCCAGTTCATCGCGATGGCTACCATAGCAACGGCCTTGGCAGTCCGTTCCCAGACTGGGCAAAGACATAACTCCCCCTAGTTACAGTTTTTCAGACTTGATGGAAAACAAACTCAGTGACAGTGCGGTTCAATGGTCAACAATCCCCCCTTTCTTCCCATCATGTCTGTAACTCATTACAACAATAACAACAATACATTTCTCCAATACATCTTGCAATACAGCTCACATTTCAGTACAGTTCAAAACATCTCTGTACATTTAGCTAGAACTTTATTCAATCAAACTTTGGCTCATTCCAAGCCTTGTCACCAGTTTGCCAAATTTCTCCTCACACAAAGGCTTGGTCATTATGTCAGCCACCATGTTTTGTTTCTTGCTGCTCCAGTCAATACATGAC
The DNA here is from genome assembly GCF_030035675.1 of Rhineura floridana. Taxonomy (NCBI): domain Eukaryota; kingdom Metazoa; phylum Chordata; class Lepidosauria; order Squamata; family Rhineuridae; genus Rhineura; species Rhineura floridana. The sequence goes on along the minus strand of NC_084500.1, from coordinate 15,699,586 downwards.
CCGTGCCACATCACAACTATGCCAGAGGTTGACTTACGACTGCTCAGCTCCCCTGCATGATCTGCATCCACAAAACATTCAAGACCTCCTGTCTTTGCTCCTGACAAAACCAGACTCTTTGTCTTCGTGCCTTTCAGATTTATGTCAAGATCTGGTTTGAATGTTTGCGCTTGTGTTTCTGGACACCAAGCTCTGAAATATGCATTCTCTTGTGCTCTAGGTGCACGTTTGCCACGTCTCTTACCCTGTGGCTTGTAAACTCGGCTGCGATGCACTCTTTCAGGCATCAGCCTGACTGCATTACATGAATACTGTGGCTGTGTGCTTTTAACAGCTGTCTTCTTACAGCTCTGACCGTCATTCTCTTTCCGCCCCATTAAACTCAAGGCATCAGCACACTTCACACCCACGGTCATTCTAAACTGCCCCTGTGTCATGAATCCCTGGCAGACAACTTTGTCTCTTCTCTGCATAAAACATTTTCCTCTATCAAATGTTACACAATACCCAGAATTCACCAGTTTTTGAACTGATAAAATATTATGAGCCAATTCCGGAACAAACAAACATTCTGACATTATCCCAGGTTTATTAAATCTCACCAGTCCTCGGGCTTCCACCCGTTTCTGTGATCCATCCGCAAGTTGCACAAAATCCTGCACTTCTTCTGAAGCATAAAACAAACTTCTGTCTTTGATTAATATATGGCTTGCCCCGCTGTCAACAAGCCAGTCAATAGGTGCTAAAGTTTATGGCTTCTGTTTACAAACAAAGTTCACACTTCCCTGCTTCAAGCCTCCATCCCTGGAGTTTCGCTTGACTGCACAGTCTTTCTGGAGATGCCCACGAGCCCCACAGGCTCGCCTTTAACAGCTGCTGCTTGTAATCCTGTTTGCTTTCGGCTGCCTCCTCCAGTTCGGCACTTTTCACCTCCTTGCTTCTGACAGCTTCCATCAGCTCGGCTCTCTGCGCCTTCTGCCTCCGCTGCCATTCCTGGGACAAATCCTGCAACGTGTCCCACATCTGTTTAGCCGACGGCTCATCTCTCACACACATCAGTTGAGAATCCGATAGAGCCAAGATTATAAACGCCTGCGCCCTCTGATCTTTGCGCTTCCAGGCTGCAGTCAATACCGCCGGGGGTGGTCCATCTATAATGTCCCATAAATCCTCTGTTATCAGCAAAGCCCGCATCCTCGGCTTCCAGCTGCCATAATGCTTTTCCGTCAATCTTTCCATTGGCAAGCCTCCCCCAGACAGGTTTACAGCCATGTTGCTCACCTCTGTCTGGTACAATCAATCAAGCTGCCCTCTGGAACTCCGTCTGCCGTTCAGACCAGCAACTTACTCCCGTGTAATGCGCTGTGGATCTGGGCCCATATCCCTTGTTGACGTGTGTGCGTTGTTGCGTGAAACAGCATACATTACGTTGGAGTTAAGTTGAGCAAGAAACTTCTTCAGAGCATTAGAGCATGTTAAGAGTCTTTATTAAGACATTATGGCCAAAGGCTTAAGAGTAAATACATGTAGAGTTTCTTCAGTCACCCCCCTTCTGGTACATCTCTCTCCAAAGGTAAAAAACACAGAAGACAACCTCTCAGTTCAGAGGCAATACACAGAAGACACAGCTTAACACAGATAGCTGCTAGAACTTTTCCCAGTCTATCACGATGGTTACCATAGCGACAGCCTTGGCTGTCCGTTCCCAGACTGGGCAAAGACATAACTCCCCCTAGCTACAGTTTTTCAGACTTGATGGAAAACAAACTCAGTGACAGTGCGGTTCAATGGTCAACAGGCTCCCCCCCCCCCGCTACAAACTCAGGTCTCCCCTTCCTATTTCACTGGACTGGTGGTGCCTCTTTTATTCCATTTCTGAAGTTTTCTGCGGAGTGTGTGTAGAACTTCTGTTTGGCCTTCCAAACACATTTCCAGTCCCCTGGAGACACACTTTGGTTGTGAAGCAGTGCTTACTCAAAAAGGGAACTTCTGGATGGCAGGACTCTCTCTCTCTCTCTCTCTCTCTCTCTCTCTCTCGTGTGTGTGTGTTGGGGAGCCTTTAGATCAATGTTAGTCCCTTGAGCGTTTCTGGTTTTTGCACTAAAGCACTTTGCCAGTACTGTGATTTTATGATTATTGTTATTCAGGAGACTCTTTTAACAGTTGTTCTCCTGCCTCCTTGCTTCTCTTCTGTGAAGTTATACCACAGTAGCCTCAACCATCATAATTGTCATGACCCCTGTATCCAGCAGTGATCTGGACACAGAGTTGGAGGCTGGAAGGACACCCGATGGAGAGCCAGCTCAGGGTCAGGGCTCAGAGCGGACTGCTGAAGATAGGGTGGCTATTGCACCTGAGGCTGTTGGACAGGGACCCCCAAAGGAACTTCCCAGTTCACCAGAGCCTGAGTTTGGACCCTCACAGTCACCTTCGCCTGAGCCTCAAGAATCAGATGCCTCCCATTGCACATCACCAGTCTGGTAGCAAAGGGTGGGCACCAGGAGGAGAACTATGGAATGGAGGAGTGCCTGGTGTCTGTCTTTAGGCCAGAGGGTTGGCCCTTTAAGACACTACAGTTCTCTCAAGGGGGGGAATGGGGTAAATGTTTAATCTTAGGCAGCCAAAAAACATAACAAAAACACCCTAACGAAAGCAATCAATAAACCTAGACCAGTCTTGTTCATTTGTTTATGCTATTCAATATCTCTGGGCTTTCCTTGGGCATGTGATTGGCCACTGAGAACAGGATGCTGGACAGCAGGCTGTTCTTATCCCGCCCTTCCTCCCAGAGGAGCATAGGGCAGCATAGGAGAATCAAGCACATGCTTAATGTTTTCACTGAGAATATAGATCCTAAAGGTGCTTTTTGGTGAAATGTGCCTGATTTATTTTATTGGGCTCAATAGAATTTATGTCATAGAAGATTGAGATACTTTACAAAAAAAAAAATTAATAAAAAACAACAACCTGTTCTTGGTCTCTGGGGTTTTACATTTTCACTAGCTCACAGAGAGAATCTTCTTATAGGGGGGAGGGATATACACCATCACTTGTGAGTGTAGCACAAGACTGTGTTGCTAAATTGCACAAGTTGGAAATGAAAATGTGTTATGCATGAACTGATCCAAAGGAGTAGGGTTTACTACTTTCTTCAGATTATAGAAACACGTCTCTCAAAAACTCATCTGTTGAATATACACAAACCAGAGTTCTCTATCCCCCAACTCACCCAGCAGTACTCTTTGGACTAAAGGTTTCCTTCATTTTATGGAACCATTGAATCCATTTCCAAAGAGTTTAATAAAACATATATAGGCTGCCACACATTGTGAAAACTATTATTCCCTTGGGTGGAAAAGTGACTCGCTGTGAACCTTAATGGCTTCTTTCTGTGGCTTCTAACCTTAAGCCTGACTTGCTTTCTGCTTTTTTCCCCCCCCCGCAGCCCAAAGTGCTATTGTTTCTTCTGGCTAACCCTCCACTTGAGGTAGAAGCTTCTCTGAGGCATGAGAGCAATATATTTAGTTTTCTTTAGTAGTGGTGTTTCAGTAACACTCACCACAATAACAAGAGTGTAAGGCTTTGCTGAGGTGGGTCTTTCACCCCCTCTCCTTTCAGTCATCTTGCATTCTCTGTATTTGCAAAAGTGCACAGCTGGTTGGGTTCAACATAAAATGGAGATGAAAGACTAGGAAATTGCTAGGCACTTGAAGGAGCTCAGAGCGCAGGCCCATGACAAAGATGTGCGTAAATGTATGAAGTGCAAGTTGGGGGGGGGGAGAAAGAGGGGAAGGGACAGGACACGGTACAGGACTTCCATTTTGGGCCACCCTTATAAAGCTCCTGTGAATGGCCCAGGAAGTGTCGAGCATGAAGATTGAGTCAGTTTAAGCAACTTGTATACCCAACATATTTCTGAGCTTTGCAGTTTTTATTGTTTTAGCACATGTGTCTTTGCCGCCCTGGGAGGAATATAAATGTAATAAATAATAATGACCCACAATTTGCACCTTGGGAGTCAAGAAGTGACTTTTGTTGTTGTTGTTCTAAGACGGGGTTAACAGTGTGCATCTGTGGGCACATATGTGCCCATCTAGGCTGTCTTTAGCATCCATCGGGGTCCCTTCTGCCTGCTTAAGTTAGACTTGAAAGAGGCATTCTCTTGGAGTAAATAGAATAGATTGTGATGTGTACTTGGTTGCAGTACATGCCCACGTTTCTCCAATTTGCAGATGTGCCCGTGGACCCAGAAAGGTTGGTGACCCCTGTTCTAATCCCTTGCATATAAATGGAGATCATCAAAGTGGTCAGAGATAAAGAAATCTGTAGTCCAGCAATAGTTGTAGAGCTCCAGGTTGGGGATATCTACATTGGGCTTTTCCCAGTAAACGTTGTGAGAGATCTGGCAGCCCACTAATGAGATTATATACCGTATGTTCCGGCGTATAAGACGACTTTTTAACCCAGGAAAATCTTCTCAAAAGTCGGGGGTCGTCTCATACGCCGGGTGAAATGGCGGCCGCAAAAAACGTCGGGAAAATTGGCCAATCAGAGAAGCTTGGGGTGATAAAGAAGCAATGGCGGTCATAGGAACGCACCAGCAAGCACAAAAGAGTCTCAAACCAAAACTCTGGGGCCGCTGGACTGCGAGAGCACGATTGGGCTCAGCAAACGAGGGAAAGAATGAGCCGCAGCTGCGGGCTCTAAAGGCAGTTGCGGTAGGCTTAAGATGCCGCAGATGAGCCGGGGGAGGCGGAGCAACCCCCCCAGATAGGGGCTCTGACACAGAGCCGCAGCTGCAGGCTCTGGAGCTGCCGTGAAAAAGGTAAAGTGGCAGCAATACTGAGAGCAGCAGCCGCAAGCTCTCAGTTAATTCTAGGTGGCTTGCTGAGGGGGGGAGAACCGCAGCCGCGGTCTCCCGTAACGTCACTGAGCTTCAGGAGGCAAAGGAAGCCGTATGCACAGGCTTCTTATGTAGGGGTGGGAGAGCCGCAGCCGCGGTCTCCCGTAACGTCACTGAGCTTTAGGAGGCAAAAGGAAGCCGTATGTACAGGCTCCTTATGTAAGTAAGCCGAAGAAGTCAGGAAAAAATGCCGCGGAGCGGGCCAGGAAGCCGCGATCGCAAGCTCCTGATTAGAGCTGCGTCAGCCGCCAGAGAACAAAAGGAGCCGCAGCCGCAGCCTCCCTGAAAGCCGTAGGCAATTTACTGGGGGAAAAAACGAAAGGAGCCGCAGCCGCGGTCTCCCTGAGAGCCGTTAGGGAATTTCCTTCCTTTCAGCTTTAGAGTGAATTAGGAAAAGTTTAATCCACTTGCACTGTTTTACGTTTACATGTTTGATGACAAACAGCCTTATGTTTATAAGTGACAGTTTTCATGCTAAGTACCTGCATGTCATAAGCAGGGGTAGTCTTATACGGCGAGTATATCCCAAACTCTATATTTTAACTGGAAAAGTTGGGGGTCGTCTTATACGCCCAGTCGTTTTATATGCCAGAATATACAGTAACCCACTCTGTGGGGAGCATCTCTTTTGGGCTGCACTCTCCTCTCCAATTCATGTCTGTTATCCTTATTTGTCAGTTCATGATACGTAGCCTTGCTGAGGAATTTTTTATGTCGCCTGAAATGTTTGTCTGGGTGCTAGTGCAGTGGAAGCTCTGTGACCCAGAGGCAATCATCGCTTATAACTCCAAGGCTATCGAGGGGCAGAAGTGACTTTGACTGTAGACCTCCAGGGGGTGAAAAGTGGAGGATGCTCATTGTATTTCTGTTACCCACAAACCTAGAAATAATATTAGCTTTTCAGGGTTTTTTAGGGTCTCTTCCCCCCAACCCCCAGACGAGGCATCCCAATGAAGCTGAACTAGTGCTGTTTTTGCCAACGGCGAACAAGAAACTTAAGTTTTTAAAAGATAAAGAATCAGCTGATTGAATGGGTGAATGTTTTGAGTATGTTGTAAGGCGGTAGACTTCAAACAATTAAGTAAAATTGTTGTACTTGCCCTACTCTGTTGGGTCAGTCAAGCAATTTCTTCTGCAGAACCCCCATCTTTCAAACAAGTTGCTGCTTCTGGTCACAAAACTAGTTCTCTGTTGACAAGCATTAAAGGGTGCACGTTCTCATGCGTAGTTGTATGACCAGATTTGCTAAACTGGGCGTTAGGACTTTGGCCATCTGAACTTTGGTACTTACAGAGTTCTTGAGGTTCAGCCAGAGGTTTCCGGAAATATAGTTGGGTTAAGAAATAAGGGACACGGTGGATGTCTCTTCTGGGAATTCCTGCAGGTTCCAGAGGGAGCAGTTTGCACGACTTGAGGCAAAACTCTGAGATCTTGCAGTGAATGAAGCTGCAGGGAAATAAAATCAGGCAAAGCTTGAGAATGAATAGAATGAGCATAATGGCTAGTGCAGTTTTAACAGATTTGTGTGTGTGCATGTGCAAGAATCCTGCGGATAAAGTGCAGATGTATTACAGAGTAGACAAAAAGGTCAGTAGGGATAGAAGAGAATAATTAAGTAAAATATAGTTCTGTGCAACTGGAGATCACAGCATGGAGGGACCACTGCTCCATGGTAGAGCACATGTTTTGCACGCAGAAGGCTGCAGGCCCAATCCCTGGCATTTCCGGGAGGAAAAATCTCTGTCTGAAATACTAGTCAGTGGAGACCAGCTTTTGCCAACCGGGTGCCTTCCAGATGTTTTGGACTACAGCTCCCCTCAGCCCCAGACAGCACAGCTGGAGCTGGTGGGGATTGTAGTCCAGAACTTCTGGAGGGCACCAGGTTGGCAAAGGCTGTGTAGATAATATTGAGCTAGATGGTCCAATTATATGATTTGATATAAGGCAGTTTCCTACATAGCCAACTTTCTTGAGCACTGAAAAGGTTCTTTCGCCCTTTCCCTCAGCTAGATGTGCTTCATGCCCTGCAGACACTAAGGTTGCATTCCTGCTTGGTTCTGACTCATGCAAGAAAAACAATAGGACTTTTTTTGCCATTTTACCTTTTGTGCTTTAGATGCAAGGGCTTTGGCCTCAGTTTTATTTTCTTGACTTTTCTCTTTCCACCACTTACCATGCCTTGCAATGCAGTAAGTTACCCTTAAGAGGCATTTAAGCTGTGGAGGTAAAGTTCCTCCTTTGGATGGCTGTGTTCGACTCATTTATGTGGGGAAGGGACATGTAGACCTTGTTCTCACATTGCGGTAAGCCTTAAACCATTGTTTACTGTGCACAAGCCAATCACTCCCGCATCACTTTGTCTCGCTGCTACTGCCTTTCACTGACAAGCTACGGACTCTGACTTAGCGTTGTATCTGAATCAGGAATCATGATTTGTTTTGCTCCCGATAACCATGATCTGTAGCCAAGTTTTGTTCTTGACTTGCTGATTGGCAATGGTTTGTTGGAGCAAAGCAGACTACAACCTGTGATTTGGATTAATGCCAAACCAGTGACTGTTGTTTGTTTTTCCCCAGCACAAACAGAATGGAGGAAAACAATCTAGCTTGACATGTCCATTAACAGAGGTTTATTGTAAACTGGTCCATAATGGAACAACTTCCAGAGTCTGTTGCATCAAAAAATAATAAATAGCTTTGTGGCAACTTAAAAGACTTGACAGATTTCTTACGGCAAAAGGTTTTGTGGACTGGAGTCCACTTCTCAGATGCATCTGATAAATGTTTGCTTTTAAAAAATAAATCATGAAAGAAAATAGCATTGCTCCTCCCAACTTAGAACCTGTCTTGTGTGAGAAAAGCCCTGCCTCCTTGTAACCTAATTTTTTAACAAGTGTTGGCACTGATTTTGTAGATAACTGCCTTTTTTCCTTTGCATGTCCAGCAGCCGTTGTGCTGTGTGGATGAGGCAGAGTTGTCCCATCCATTCGATAAATGGTACCTTTGCGCTCGGAGACTTTTAGCTTAGAAATGAAGCAGAATTATTATATCTATTAGGCTACTTTTAGCCTGTCCTTCATCTTGAAAGATCCTGGGATGGGGTATAAATGCATAGTAAAAGTTACATACAATCATATAAAGTATTATTAAAATATAAACGTATTAAATTAGGTTCAACAAGAGGGGCAGCTAAATCACTGTTTAAACTATAAAGCTGCCCACTGCAGGATGTTTAAGAAGGAATAGTTTTCCGTTTTGCCGGTATTCGTCACATGCAGTACTGCTTCCGGTCTGCTGCAGTTCACCTTCCACCAAAAACGATGTTATTAGTCTCGCTGCCCGCAGTGGTGAAATTACATAAATACATTGCCATAACGTTACTCCACCCCATTCATTTCAGTGCAAAAGAAACACAATGCAAATGGGAGGGTGGATGTGTCCTGTTCTCACCCGGCTCCCTCAGGAGGCGAGACTCCCCAGCAGAAACACAAGTGAGGGCAGCATGAGGGCAGTGTCCAGGGTCAGTCCAGAGTCTACCTCAAAACTGAGGGGGTCAGGCAAGAATCAGGGTCAGAAGCCAAGTAGTCTGTAAGCAACACACGTAAGGGGCAAGGCAAGAGACAGGTCTAGGGTCCACAGGCAATCTATAGACAAGTCAGATACAGAGCTGGAGTACAGAGATTGTTCCAGCAGCCCTTCCAGCCGGGCACTTGGGGTTTTATACTGAAGCTGCTGAACCACACCCCAGACCTCAGCTGATGCCCGTTGATCACCTGCAGCCAGACCCTTACTCCTAAGGAGTCCAGGCCGGTAGTTGGGCATTCCTCCGGATGGGCTGGGTTTCCATCTGGCATCAGAGGCAACGCCTCTCTCTTGGGCTCGGTGGCTGTTCAGCCTCAATGACAGAGGCCGAACTTGCCCCAGGGGCATACAGCCCGTCCTGGGCCTCTTCATGGGACCCTGGCCTCTCTCATCCTCAGATGGAACGTGAGCCAGGGCTGGGTCCAAGACCGTAGCCTCTTGGTCTTCCTCTGATGAGGCCTCCCCTGGCTGGAACCTGAGATGATGCAATCAATTATGTGTTGTTTGTGGACTGAAAACAGCAACAACGGAATACCGATTGTATTCAGTTGACTGATTTATATTCCAGGCATGGGACAAATAAGCAAACTTTGACCATTTCCTCTCCTGTTTCCATTTTCGTTGGAATTCTCCGACATCCATTGGCTGCTGTTGTTACCACTCTACTAAACCCTTGAAATGCCTGAGCAAACAGATAAATCTTCACTGGGTGTCGGAATGACAAGATGTGCTGGTGGCCCCATGCCCATCATTGCTGATGACTGCAGTTTGCTCAAGTGATGAAACAAGGTGATATAAGGGCAAGGAATGCTGAGCTAGGATATGGGTTAACCCTGTTAACAGAACAGCAAAATGAAGCTGAGCTGTGTGTGAATCCTTGCTGAAGGAGCACACTCTACCCTGAATATAATGACACAGAGACTCTGAATTTAGAAAATAAGAAAGCTTACATTTATTGTAGGAAATACATACTTCATAGAAAAGATCCTAGTTCTACCTAAGTATGGTTGGAGGGGAGATGCAAAGGGCCACGCTTACTCTTTCATCTCTGCAGGAGAGAGAGGCAAAGAAAAGATGTCTCCTATCCCAAGGTGGGATGAAGAAGGGAGGAACAGGAAATGAGGTCAGCACAAGTTACAAAGACCGTCTAGGAAGCTTGGAGTTTCCCCTCTATCTATTTTAACCACATGCAAACCACATGAAGCTGAGTTACATACCAACAGTTTCAACATTCCTCTTGGAATGTTCTGTGAATAAATATCCAGGTTATCCCGCCATCCCAAGCCGGATGCTAAGCAATGAATGAACTATACAGCAACGGACATCAAAAGTCGCTTTTGCAGGGTGGTAAAGACAGGGAGGAAATTAAACATTTGTATTTATTTATTTAACAGAATTTGTATACCGCTTAATTTAAAAAAACCCTCCTCTATAAGCAGCTTACGTAAAATATAAAATATATTTTAAAACTATTAATAAAAGACAGAAATAAAGTGTTGACCTTAAAAAATGCAAATATAAATAAAATTGGCAGTTTTATTTATATATCATAAAATAAAATTGCATATTAAAATGTGTGGCAACTTTATGTATCTGGGTAGTTTTGCTTTAAAAAGAAAAAAGTCTAATGATATATTTAGTTTTTTCCTCATTATTTATTTTCTTTACTTGGCTGCGATAATTGTGTAATATGACTGTGTGCACTCTTAATACTTTGAGAACTCTGACATTTCAATTTCTGCAAATCCCCTAAAGCATTACCTTTTGATTTTCCAATGGCCTGCTGAAATAAATTTGCAAAGAAGAGAGAGAAAGAAATGTACAGTGTATATAACAGATCTGAAATGAATGTGTAATTTTTTTTATTTGTACATCTTTTTATGCATGTGCTTATAATCACTAGGATTTTGGGGGGAAATAGGACAACCAATGGGTACAACTCTTTATATTTTTATTTTTGGATAATCTGTTCAGATGTTGGATAAACTGAAAGATCGCTGGCTGCACACTGGCTTATGGGGAAAGCTTGAGTTGATTAAGACCGTCATTGTGGAACCCAAAGGAGGCGACAAAAGTGACTTTGATGAGCTGCTGCAAATATACTATGATGCCATAAAATGTAAAAATGGAAAAGGTAAGCGTTAAAGATGCAGAAGCTTGAAAACTTGTCTGCTGACGGTAGGGTGTAAACACAGCTGCTGCAAAAAACCAGCAGCACTGTGTCAAGCCCAACACCTCAGCAACATCTAGTACAACTCATCCTGTGTCCTGACCTCAAAAATGTTTGTTTGTTTATTATTAGATTTATATTCCTCCCAGCAGGAGCCCAGGGTGGCAAACAAAAGCACTAAAAACACTTTAAAACATTATAAAAACAGACTTTAAAATACATTAAAACAAAGCAACTTTAAAAATAGTTTTTAAAAAAAGATTTCAAAATATCTTTTTTCAATAAAAGGGGTAAAAACATTTTTTTAAAAAAAGGTTTTAAAACATCTTAAAAAGCAATTTCAGTGCAGACGCAGACTGGGATAAGGTCTCTACTTAAAAGGCTTGTTGCAAGAGGAAGGTCTTCAATAGGCGCCAAAAAGATAACAGAGTTGGCGCCTGCCTAATATTTAAGAGGAGGGAATTCCACAGAAAGGGAAATGTGAGTTTCTTTGTCATAAGAGCATAAGAAGAACCTGGCTGCTGGATCAGGCCAAAGGGGGCCCATCTAGTCAAACATCCTGTTCTCACAGTGGCTAACAAGATGCCCAACGGGAAGCCCACAAGCAGGGACTAAAGCCTAAAGACGAACAAATATAGAGTGTCATTGAACCTTGCCTATGCACAAAGGCAGTGATGGTTGCCAGGTCAAACTGATTGCCCTGCGATAGGCCGTTTCCAATAATGAAAGGCCCTGCTGTGCCCCACATCTAGACATGTGATGGCCAACAACTCTGCAAGCCCCAGTCTGCAGGCCAGTCATGTTTCATGCCACTTCATGTGGCATTTCAAGGTGCTCACACTAGTATTCAAAGCCCTAAACAACTCGGGCCCCAAATATCTGAAGGGCTGCCTCAGTTCTACTCAGAGAAGACCCATTGAAATTAATGAACCTACGTTAGTCATGTCTTTTAACTTTAGTGGGTCTACTCTGAATAGAATTAGCATTGAATACAACCCAGATCCTCTCAGGTATTAAGATTAGCTGAGGGAGCTCTGTGACAGCCCCTAAGCAGTAGAAATCTCTCCCCACAGAAGTGTGCCTGGCACCTTCATTGTGTAGCTTTCATCATATGCTGAAAATGTACCTCTTTACCCCGGCCTTTGACACCTGGGATATATGGGGTTGTATCCAACTAAGTTTTACTCAGAGTAGGCCCTTTAAAATTAATGGACCCAAGTTAATCATGTCAATTATTTCCATGGTCTACTCTGAGGAGGACTAGCACTGGATACAACCTGTGGTTTTAGGACCCACCCTATTCTTTTGACTGTAAATTGTTTTAACTGATTAAAATAGTGTATTTTTACAGTGCTGTATGTAATCTGCTGTAGGATCTTATGGAGAAGAGCGGGTAAGAAATCAAATGAATAAATAGATAGATAAATAATATGTAAATAATGTGTGTAGCCAACACATGGGAGAGGAGGCAAATTGTGCTCATATTGTGACATGAGCTCGTGAGAAGCGATTTCCTCAAGTGCTCACAGCGGGCAGTGAAGGCTGGATCACACCAGCAGGTGGTCTTTTCAAGTAGCTGGTCAGCCAGAATTATAAACGATTTAATCCTTATCTTAAATTGTTTTATCATTTTCATTTAAGATGGTGCACTGCTTATCGCTGTCTGCAGAGGCAAAGTCAGCGAAGGCTTGGATTTCTCCGATGATAATGCCCGTGCAGTTATAACCATAGGAATTCCATTTCCAAATGTGAAGGACCTTCAGGTAGGACACTGACAATTTTAAAATCAGTTAGTGGTACCCTGACAAATGTTGGTCTTTTATTTTTCCTGATATCTAACTGAATGCTTGACCTAGTTTCTAGAGATGGTGTTTTCTGCACATATAGATCAAACAGTCTTGAAAAGTGTTTATGCGCCTTTGAGTTAGAATCTGGATTCTAGATTGTTCATTTATTGGTCAACCTTCATCTGAATGATTTCATTGTTAGAACTCTGCTTAGATCTGTCATCGGCTGGCTGTAGCAAAGTGCTTGTTGCTTGAAGGCCTGCTCCAATTGTATATTATTTATTATTCATGTATTAAATTTATATCCCACCCTTCCTCCCAGAGGAGCCCAGGGTGGCAAAGAATAAGCTGTTCTTTGTTTTCATTTCATTCATTCATTCACTTACTGTATTTGTATCCCACTCTTCAGCCAAAAAGGCTCCCAGAGTGAGTTATTTAAATCAATTAATACAAGACAGTCCTTGCCTGCAGGCTTACAGTCTAAAAAAACACGACACACAAGGGGGAAGGAAGGAAGAGGATATACCTAAATCACTAGAATACTGCACCTGAGTATCTGAATAGGAAAGAGAGGAAAACCAGTTTCATTCTCACAGAACATAGGAAGCTGCCTTATACTGTTAGCCAGACCATTGGCCCTTCAATCTCAGCACTGTCTGTACTGACTGGCAGTGGCTGTCCAGGGTTCCAGACAAGCGGACATTTCCAACCCTACCTAGAGATGCCAAGGATTGAACCTGGGAGCTTCTGCATGCATGACAGATACTGCACCCAGAGCTAAATTGATTCTTACGGTCTGAAGGCTGAGTAAAGTTGCATGTGATGTGGTGGCTTCAGATTCCTAGATGTATCCAAGCGTGCCAAATCTTCATTCAACCAAGAAATGGTCTCTTCCTAGATTGTTAGGTGTAGAATTGCCTCCTAGATTCTGACTCTGCTTACAAAGCTAGTACTGTTGGAACAGCAACAGCAAAATCAATATCTGGAATGTGTGTTGTTGAACTATGATTATTAATTGCATTTGCATCCCATTGCATTTCCTCAAACCAGCTCAGGGTGCCATACATGGATATATTAATCCTTGCAACAAACCAAAGAGGCAATGTGGAGTAAGAGTTAGAGTATTAGATTAGAAAGAGAACCAGCATGGTGTAATGGTTAGGGTGTTAAACTATGACCTGGGAGACGAGTCCAAATCCCCACTCAGCCATGAAGCTCACAGAGTGATCTTGTGCCAGTCATTGCCTCTCAGCCTAACCTTCCCCACAGGGTTGTTGTGAGAAAGAATAATCAGAGAGAAAGAGATTTGGCCAAGGTCATCTATGTGTTATATCATTGAGCTGGGATTCAAACTCCAATCTCCCCAGCTGAAAAATCCAATACTCTAAGCTAGGGATGGGGTACCTGTGGCCCTCCAAATGTTGTTGGAATACAACTCCCATCATCCTTGACGATAGGCGATGCTGGCTGGGGCTGATGGGAGTTGTAGTTCAATAGCATTTGGGGACCACAGGTTCCCCACCCCTGCTCTAAACGCCACACAACGCAGTTCTCCAATACAAGGTTTCTGGATTCAGGGGCTGAGGCTGGAGCTAGAATGAGGATTTGAAGTAGAGCCAGAAATACTCCAGGCAAAAGTATTATTTGATGAGACAAGGGCAAAAAGCCTAGTTCAAGGATGAGGAACCTATGGCCACCCAGTTATTGTTGGACTTCACTCCTATCAGCCCCAGCAAACATGGCCAAAGATCAAGAATAATGGGAGTTGCCGTTCAACAACTCTTGGAGGGACACAGGTTCTCCATCACTTGCCCAGTCAATCCAGAGGCTTCATATTAGCTGCCTATGATGATGACTGATGTTGCCCATCCCTATACCTTTATTTGCTGTAATAAATCTGAAGATCAGATTCAGGAGGTTTCTGGTTCAACTTCTTGACAAATGCTAGCAAACGGATGAACTTTTAAGATGGTCAGGTCCAGTAACCTGCTTATCTAGCTGCTATTATGATTTATTGGTGTTGTCTTCGCTTTTTGAATTAGAAACTGACAAAGGTGTGCTTGCAATTGGCACTCATTGGGGCTCTTATCAGTGGTGAACACATTCCCCTTTCATGCTGAATGGCTCATAAGACACTGGAGACATAGAACCCTCCTGGGTCCCAAAAAAGTAAGGGGTCTAAGACCATCTGGGACCCTGGACGACCACATCCCTAGGTTCACCTAAGGTAACCCAGCGAGCTTCATAGCTGAGTGGGAATTTCCACCCTGGTCATTGTCCAATACTCTTAACCATTATGCCACAATGACCTGAGGTCACCACCAGTAAGAAGAATTTCATTGGATTGTATGTAGCTAAGTCCTCCTTGGAGTAGAACCAATGAAATTAATGAACCTAAGGTAGTCATGTCTAATTCTAGCACTGAATATCACCCGTTGCTATCCTATCAACCCTACCCAGAGATGTAAAGTTGGTGTCTATTTTAATCTGTAATTTTATTTTATAAGGTATACTTTTAACTGTTGGTCTTACTCATTTTGCTTTTTTTATAAACTGGGGGGGGGTTAAGTTGATTTTTGCTGACAATTTTATTATATATTTTACATTTTTGTAAAACACTTAGAGGCTTTATTAAATAAATAAATATCTTAAAACACATCTGTGAGAACCATCACCAGGGTGGTGGCTGTAGGCGTTAGATATGTTGCTATTTTCCTTAGGTCGTATAAAGTTAGGCACTACTAGGCATTCAGTTTAGAAAAAAGCAAGATGTAGCAAAAAGAGCCATAACACTGGAAACATTGCTCAGTTTTGACCAAAGTTTGCAGGAACACCTAGAATTAAGAATAAAAATATATATTTACAGAGAGCAGTCTTAGGACACTTTGAGACATCTCTGGGAAGCAGTCTTGTGACCCCGGTCACATTGACCTAGTTTGTGATCTGAGTGCTGGGAGGAAAATGTGAAAATGGTCCTCTTTCAGTACATCAACTCATGGAAGCCCTGGTGAACTAGGGTGGTTTGTCCCTAACAACAATCATCCAGAGCCCTTTTAACTTGAGCCAGTGAATGTTCTTCAGGAGCACCACATTTACATTCTCCCAGAATTCCATGCTGGGTTACATCCCTGAATAGCTTGGCCCTCCATTGCAAAGGCACTTTAAGCGTTCATCTGAAAGCCGTCTTAAGGTGCCATGTCAACATAACAGTGTAAGCAAGCAGCAGCCTCTTTTGTGTTTGGAGAGAAAGCAGCTTCTCTTGAATTTCTGCCACTTGGAACTGAACCAGTTGAAGTCTTTCTGAGACTGGAAGTGAGGGCTAGCAATGGGGAGATTTAAGTACTTCTGAAGACTTGACTTGGCATAGAGCAGCCAGAGACTATCTGGCTGTGCTGCACATCTGCACATCTGGCACGCAGGAGAACTAGTTGGTGATCCTTTGTTAATCAAATTCAGTGAGAAACTTTGCTCTTTTGATTGGGCAGGGGGCCAGCCTCCTTGTTTTTATACCAGGCCTGGCCAATCCAGGGGCTTCATACTGCTCATCAGTTTCAGAGATTGATGTTGCATGCTCCTTCAATGCATGGCCTCATGCCATGAAATGCCCAGTATAAACCATGGAGCCTCCTCTTTACTTGCGGAATTTTCTTACTGGATATGTGCCAACTCAACCGCTTTGATCTGTGGAACTGGCAGTGTCACAAGTGCCACATAATACTTGTTATGTATTTGTAAGAAATCAGTCTTTTAGTATGGCACTACACTTTGGGATTCCCTGCCTATTAACATAAGAAGAGCCTGCTGGATCAGGCCAATGGGCTATCTAGTCCAGCATCCTGTCTATGCATTGGCCGACCAGATGCCCGAAAGGGAAGCCCACAAGCAGGACCTGAGCGCAAGAGCACTTTCCCCTCCTGCAGCAACTGGTACTCAAAAGCATACTGCCTCCAGTTATGGCGGCAGACCACAGCTAACAGCCACAGATAACCTTTTCCTCCATGAATTTGTCTAATCGTCTTTTAAAGCCATCCAAGTTGGTGGCCCCCACTGCCTCTTGTGGGGGTCAGTTCCATAGTTTTGCTATGTAAAGAAGTACTTTCTTTTGTCTGGCCTGAATCTTCCATCAGGTGCCTTCACTGTGCTCTTTTTGGCACCTGCTTAAAACATTTTGGTTTAGGCAAGCCTATCCAGATATGTAAAAGATCCTCCGTGGCGCAGAGTGGTAAGCGGCGGTAATGCAGCCAAAGCTCTGCTCACGGCCGGAGTTCGATTCCAACGGAAGGAGGAAGTCGAATCTCCGGTAAAAGGGGTCAAGGTCCACTCAGCCTTCCATCCATCCGTGGTCGGTAAAATGAGTACCCGGCATACGCTGGGGGGTAAAGAAAGGCTGGGGAAGGAACTGGCAATCCCACCCCATATATACGGTGTGCCTAGTAAACGTCTCAAGACGTCACCCTAAGAGTCGGAAACGACTCGCACTACAAGTGCGGGGACACCTTTACCTTTTTATCCAGATATGTAGAAGCGTCATGTGTTTTAATCTGTTTTTAGCTTATTGTTGATTTTAATTAGTTTTTGAATGTCTTTAAATACCTGTTTTTAACTCTCCTTTATTGATATTTTTAATTTTTTTGTACACCACTAGGAGTTTTATTACAATCAAGCAGTCTGTCAATTTTGTTAAATAAATAAACCCCATGCGAAGCAGAGGTATAGGCCTCTTTATGTGCCTTTGCCATTTTAAGACAAGAAGGTAGTTAGAAGATATCCTCAACTTTGGTTTTTTTTGGAGTTGTCAAGTGATGTAGGAAGGAGACAGTCCCTAAAGGAATCTCATATTTAAACATCCCACCAATAATCCCGTTAAAACCTTGAGTGTGCCCCATATCTTCTTACTAGTCTTAATTATTTTTGGAACCTTCCGTTTAATTTAAATGAATTGCTTTCATTTATTGATTTATTGCATTTATATCCTGCTGTTCCTCCTGAAGGAGCCAGGGCAGCAAACACTATAACAAAGCGTTTTAACAAGAACAACAAAAGCATTCTAAAAATAGTTCCAGATAAAAACAGTTGTCCATCGAGTGATCTCAGGATTGCCAAGAACAGTCTCCTTCAGCCCTCAAATGTCTGGGTAAACAGGGATGTTTTTAAATTCCTCCTGAAAGTCAATAATGATGATGCCTTTTGCGTACATATCTCAGGTAAGTTTGGGTACAGTCAACCAGGTCCCACCCCCCTTAGACATAGTGAGGCTCTCTCTTGCAAAGCTTGAGAGTTGCTCTATTAGTCCTTAATGGAAGAAAAGGAGTGTCTTTTGAAAAGCAGAAACTTTGCACTTCCTTGAATATTATGGGAAGGAAAAAATGCCTCTGTAATCTTCAGAAGTTGGCTGTTTACAGCAAAAATAAAGAGAGGGCTGTTATATGAGTCCAGGACAAAGAGCTAGCGCTCTCAGTGGTAGGATTTGACTCTGGAGAAGCAGGAAATGCATTTCTGAGCCAAAAAAAAGACTTTTATTTGGCTGTGACCAAATTTCCTCTGTCCACCTCTGGGACTTCAACACTAAGGTAGGAAAATGTGATTTTTGGAGCCAAGCGTGGTTTGGTGAGCCGAATTCATAATTTACTGCTCTTACCTCAGGGACCTGAAAATAAGGAAACTCTCCATGAAATATTGATAATGAGCAGCTCTGAAGTGCAAACCTTAAGCTAGTGTTCCCAAAGAGGATTTCTTCACTTCCACCTTTCCTAAATGACCCTGAGAGACCATAATTCAGTAAGAGGCACTTGCAGTAGGAATGTTGCATATGAGCCTCTTCCTGTAGAAAGAAACAATTAAATATTTTTTTGCACAGATACATATAAACTTAGATCTTGGCTTCCTTTTAATTGATGAGAATGCAATTGTGATGTGGTTTACACATCCATCCCCCCTCCTTCCCTCTCTCTTTCTCTCCCTCCCTCTTCAAATATTAACTTATAGAAGTAGATAACCAGGTATCCTACAACATAATTTGTGAACTGTGATAGAGTACATCAATTCAGTTACACATTTCAATGCTTCAGGATTGTGTTAATGGTGCAAAATATTTTTCAAGTTCATGACACTGGCTTCTTCACTGCCCTGATGAGGAATCAATTGAATCAGGGGGTCAATGGTTTTCACTGACAGGACAATTTTCAATTACCAGTCAGGGATACATGTGTGTTGTGTCTCCCCTGTTGCAGTTAGCAGAGAGGAAAGATCTCTCTTGTTATAATTAGCGAACACAATTACTTCTCAATTACAAATAACATGCAAACATACAGAGTGTTCACTAATATGCCATCAAAACTAATTTAGCTATAAAATCCTAGTAGATATGTTTCTTGACCATTTCAGACCACTTCACAATCCAATTATTTATTATTATTATTATTATTATTTGATTTATATCCTACCCTTCCTCCCAGCAGGAGCCCAGGGCAGCAAACAAAAGCACTAAAAACACATCAAAACATCATAAAAGCAGACCTTAATGTACATTAAAACAAAACAACTTTAAAAACATTTTTTAAAAAAGCTTTAAAAACATCTTTAAAAAAGGGTAATGTTTGTTTGCTTATATTTATGCCTTGCGGGGGTGGGGGGCTGTTGATACTGTATACTCCATGGCATCAAAACAACACATTCTGCCTTTTCTAACAGACAAAACAAAGTTGTTTGCGCTGAACTTCTTTTCCCAGGATCATTGGGAAAACCCTGTTTGGGTTTTCTGTGTTTTCACTGGTTCACACATATACAGTCATTATTCTGAACTGTAACATGAAGTGATGACTTACGTGTGTGAATCAGTCCTTCTAGGTTAATCGCCGCACTAATCACGTCACCCAGTGTCTCGTCATGCATGATCCTTTTTTTTCTTTCATGCATGCATGAGCCAACACTTCTCAAGAGCCATTTGCCCCACAGTTCAGTCTTGGGTGCTTTTGGTGCGATCATATGGGCAAGGTGAATGGCATGGTTACATTCCAGAGGGGTAGCTGTGTTCATTTGCTGCAGCAAAAGCACACGCATACAAAAGTATGGTGGCAACTGAACAATGTGGCTTCTGGGCATGTCAGAAAAGCTAAGGCAATCACTTGGTTTACACAGTGGGGTATCAAGAAAAAAAAAACCATTTTATCCAGTCTTGTTTGACTTTATTAAATACATAAATGCAGGAGCGGAGGCCCAAAATACACCAACAAGGTATGAGAGTTTCTGGAACTCTTAATAGGTAACAGACTTGGCATGGAAAATCAGTGGCAAGTGTCTTGGGACCTTGTGCTGCACACCGTGGAACTAGTGAGGAGAGACAGAATCATTGGACTTAAATGCTGTTTTATATTTTATTTATTTTTATTTACTTTTGTTGTAATGCTGGGGATTTATCTCATGTGTTTGTTGTTTATGGTTTTGTAGCCATGTCTTTCACAAAATTAACAAAACAAAATCTTAAACCGTAATAATCCTTAAGGTGCCACAAGAATCTACTTTATACATAACATAGGAAACTGCCTTGTACTGGATCACGTTGTCTGGCATTCTCTATATGACTCCCAGCATCACTCCCGAGGCCTTTCACATCACCTGTTACCTGAGCCTTTTAATTGGAGATAAACTCCTTGCATAGAAGAGCCACAACCACTGAGCTATAGACCATCCACATGTTCTTTCCTGTGCTGTCATTGCAGGCGCTGCCCCCTATGCAACTGGCACCTCCCAATACGTTAATGGGACCACACCATTATATAGTATTTACTTAAAGGGTTTCTATGCCACCTCCCACCTCAACTCCGCCTTCCATGTCGCATCATGAACACTGTCCATTTAATTTCTTTGGGTTGCATCCAATTAACTTTTACGTAGATCTGTTGAAATTAATGGTCCCAAGTTAGTCATGCCCATTATTTTAAACAGGTCTGCTCTGAATAGGACTAGCGTTGGATGCAGCTCTTTTGTCTATTTGTTACCGGAGCATAATTGGATTTAAGGAACTTGAGAGACAGCGTAGAGTGTCAGACTAGGACCTGTGGGGACCCGGGTTCATTTCCCCGCTCCAGCCATGATGTTGCCTGGGTGACCTTGGCCCAGTCGCTATCTCTCAGCCTGACCCTTCTCACAAGGTTGTTGTGAAGATAAAATGGGTTTGGGGGGGGTGGAGAACCATCCATGATGCCTTAAGGTCCCAAAAGGAAAGGCAGGATGAAAGTGTAATAAAATGAAATAAATACAATCTTTCATGCTCTAATATAATATTCAGCCTTTATCATTGCTGTGAAACTCAACGTAGGAATTGTGCAGTAACACCACTGTATCAGTGCAGAAATATTTTAAAGGAAATGGCCAGTTAAGCATGCTGGAGGCTACCTGTAGCTTTACACAGCCTGGTAAAATGCTTGTGCCAGACAGCAATGGAGACATAACACTGAAGTTCAGATTAAGGGCTCAAGGATGGTATATCTCCACCACTGGAGTGACATTTAATCTCCCTACCTTGGCACCGATTTCAGAAAGCTTTCCTTAAATATGTCCTTCAGTGAAACCTTCGGATAAAATAATAGGGCAGAGGCAAACTTTCCCGTTTTTACCTTCAGTAGTTTACTTTTCTGATCCAAGAGGGGTAAAAAAACATTTCCAAAGTGATTTTCTTGTGTTTAGCTTGTCCTTAGCAACTAGCATTGACCTTTTAAGTTTTTACTTTACTGTCAAAGTATGTTGAGGGCTTCAAAAGTGAAGCTATCACCTTGGGGATTTGAAAGGATGACTGACACTTACTACTTCACCTTAGACGCAGTGGCACAGAGCATATGCAGCCGCATTGTACCTCAAGGGAAGCTGTTTGGTTTTTTCTTCACTTCTGCTTCACTGGAAATGGATTGGATTTTTTCTTCAGATGACGGTTTTCGTTGCATTAGATTTTAATTAAGTCACTTGTTTGCAGTCCCTCAAAGCTTGCACAGCTGTGATGAGTAGATGGGCCTCGGGGTGAATGTGCTACATGATTCGTCAAAGCTGTAGAACTTCAAGATCTCAGAGGCTGCATGCTGTAGTTTGACAATACTAGAAAGTGTTTTCCCAGTTGCAATGTTAAATAAGCCTCCCCTATTTTCCTTTTGCTGCTGGGATGGAGGGTGCAAAGGAGGAAGAATCATAGAATACTAGAGTTGGAAGGGGCCTATAGGGCCATCGAGTTCAACCCCCTGCTCAGTGTAGAAATCCAACTTAAAGCATATCTGACAGGTGGCTGTCCAGCTGCCTCTTGAATGCCTCCAGTGTTGGAGAGTCCACCACCTCCCTAGGTCATTGTTTCCATTGTCGTACTGCACAGTTAGGACTTTTTCCTGATGGTCAGTTGAAATCTGGCTTCCTGTCACTTGAGCCCATTATTCCATGTCCTGCACTCTGGGATGATCGAGAAGAGATCCTGGCCCTCCTCTGTGAGACAGCCTTCAAGTACTTGAAGAGTGCTATCATATCTCCCCTCAGTCTTCTCAAGAGTAAATATGCCCATTTCTTTTCATCTCCTCATAGGGCTTTATTTCCAGTTACCTGACTATCCTTGTTGCCCTCCTGAACCTGTTCCAGATTGTCTGCACCCTTCTTAAAGTGCAGTGTCCAGAACTGGACACAGTACTCAAGATGAGGCCTAACCA
Source organism: Rhineura floridana (assembly GCF_030035675.1). NCBI lineage: Eukaryota > Metazoa > Chordata > Lepidosauria > Squamata > Rhineuridae > Rhineura > Rhineura floridana. The sequence continues at coordinate 15,677,465 of NC_084500.1, read as the reverse complement.
GTGCTTAATAGAGGGGAACTAGTTCTTCATGTGATTTGGAAACTATACTTCTGTTAATGCAACCTAAAATAGCATTTGCCTTGTTTGCAAACACATAGACTTTTGGCTCATATTCAGCTTGTGATCAACAACAATTCCAAGATCCTTCTTGCATGTCATATTCTGAGCCAAGTATCCCGCCATTTTATAACACTGCATTTGGTTTCTTTTTCCTAGGTATAGAACGTTTCATTTATTCCTGTTAAATTTCATTCTGTTGCTTTCAGCCCAGTGCTCCACACTATCAAGATCACTTTTGAGTTTTGAGAGAACACCATTATGGGATAGTGGCTTGAGGGATTGTCTACCAGGCGTAGCCAACATGGTCCCCTCCAGATGTTGCTCTGTTTGGGAATCTGAAATTGGGTCTCTCTAACCCATGGGTAGCCAACATACCAGATGTCATTGGATTTGTTTATAAAAATATTTGTATACTGCAATTTCATAAAAAATATCAAAGCAGTTTAGAACAATTATAGTACAATAAAATCACACAAGCCTATCCAGACACATAGGCATTGATGTGTTTTAATCTCTTTTTAGATTACTGCTGCTTTAATTGTCTTTTAAATGTTATTAATTACTTGTTTTCAAGTATTTTATTGTTATTTTAATGCTTCTTTTAGAGATTTTCTTAAAATCAAGCAGTATCTAAATTTTGTTAAATAAATAAAAAATAAAATAAATAAAATTAAAACAGACCCACCAGCTAACTATTATGGAACATACTTTTCTTAATTGTCTGCAGAAGCCTGGCAACAAAGAAAGGTTTTCAGCAAATGTCTGAAAATTAATATCAAAGGCGCCTGCTGAATCTCTACTGGAAGAGCATTCTACAGGATCGGGCCAACAACATTAAAGGCTTGGTTTTGTGTTGATGTCAAATGACTCTCACCAACTCAGGTGACAACCAGCAATGCTACTATAGTAGTTGTTGTTGTTGTTGTTGTTGCAATGCTTTTATAGATGATTTCAGTGGTTTAGCTGGGATATAAGGGTTCAGGTGGTCACTAAGGTACCCTGGACCAAATTTCTAAATTAATACAAGGACCTTGAACCTGGATCTGTAATAGATGGTCATCCATCTCCCATCAGCCCCAGCCAGCATGGTCAATGATTAAGGATAGTAGGACTTGTAGTCCAACAACATTTTGAGGGCAGTCCCATTAATTGTCTCATATAAACATAACTGAAGGTGATCTTCATTGATCGACAGACTCATATTTACTTATTTAAGATACTTGCATCCCGCCCTTATGCAAATATGTCCCAAGGCAGTTCTCAATAAGAAATTGCAATTAAAACAACAAAATATTTGATTATAAGTATGGGAGAAGGCAGTCAAGAGCGTCTCAAGTATGTCTTTGATGCATCAGGAGTAGACTGTGGAATCATTTAAATAAGCACACATGTCTTCCAGTCTCCTCTTGCCTCTGACATGGGATTTATGCCTGCCTACCTTAACCACAGTTTAGTGTTGCATAGATCAACCGTGGTTAAAATGGTTCCTACTTAACCATGGTTTGGGCTGAACAGCTTTAGCTCCTGCTTAAACAAGAGTGATATAGATAACATGGCATATGAAAAGGCCCCTTATAACCTAAATGCAAACATTTAGTTTGCATTTGTAAGACTCTGCCCTTTTTTTAATGTCTGTTAGCAGCAGCTTGCTCTTGCAAAATAGTTTCACAATAGTAGCCTCCCCTTAATATTTTAGCCCCAGAAAACCAATAGAGACTTGAGTGTTCCAATCTACCTTTTAGTGACTCCACCAAGGAGCCTGGATCTTTTGGAGCATGCTCTTGTGACTGCCCAAGTCTATATGCATGCACTGTTTAGCTTTAACTCTCACAGATGTTACCCCTCCGTTTGAAGATGGTGGGAAATTTTAAAAGCTGCAGTGTTTAATGCTGCTCTCACTTAAAAAGATTTTTATTTCTAAAAAGAGATGAGGGATTGATGTCTCATTTTCTCACGCTGGCTGACTTTTACAGTTGCTTGGGCAGCCACCGAGAACATGGGGGTAACTAGGTGGCAATCTGCATTCAGGAGGAGCATAACCATTGCTATTTCAGGTGGAAGCAAAGCTTTTTTGACATGTGAAATCATAAGCATTTATTTCTTAGGTCATTTTCGTATAGGAATGGGCTGTTTTCCCCCTCCCTTTTTTCCCTTTGCTGTTGAATGCTGAACATAATAATGTGAAAACGTTAAGACTGGGTACCAAATCCGGTTGTCATCACAGACACCTCACGCTGTTGTCAGATGCTGGGTATTAGAATGTGAAAACATTAGAACTGGGATACCGAACACTAGATGACAACAGCAGAAAGTTTCTGCTTCTCCAGATGGCTGTGAAATGGGCATCTTTGTGACTGGTGTAAAAGGAAACATGGTCCTTCCTCTCTCCTCAGATGACATCAGCATTGGATCAGGGCAGTAGCTTTTGAATTTTCTGCATCTACGGAAACCGTTCTACCAGGACCTGTCTGCTAAGGAGAACCCAGTACATATGTCATTCACTCTCTGCAATATCACATAGGATTTTTGGCCTTCATCCAGGGCATCATCCCTGGCCAATGGCCAACAACATCTGGAGGGGCACCATTTTGCACACTTAGTTAAGCAGAGCACTGGCTTGACCTGTTGGGCTTCACCATCACTCAACATGCATTCATCATTTCATTCATTCATTGGTGATCACTTGTGGCCGAATAAGAATGTCTTCCAAGATAAGGTCTTTAACGGTGGGTCCATAAGTGACTGTGGAGGCCAATTCTAGATCCACACAGCCTCCCACAGTGAGGACATAGGTTTCCAGATGGAAGACAGTCACAATGAGGATTTGCTTGACGTGCCTTCCACTTTGCTCGTTTGTCCCTTTCGCCCTGTACTCATGCTTCTTCAAAGTCCATAGCACCATAGTACAATGGCTTTGTAAATAAGCATTTTGGTCTCCCTGTGAATATCCCGATTCTCAAACACTCTACACTTCATTTGGGAGAATGCAGCACTTACAGAGCTCAGACCATGTTGAATTTCAGCATCAATGTCAGCTTTTTCAGAGAGATGGCTGCCAAGATAGGAAAAGTGATCAACTTTCTCCAGCATCGCACCATTAAGCTGGATTGATGGTGCTACAGAGGGACTAGTTCACACCTGTTGATGAAGCACTTTGGGGGGGGGTTATATTAAGTGAGAGTCGAAGCTTTCCATATGCTTCTGCAAAGACATTTAGGATAGTTTGAAGATCTTTCTCTGAATGTGTGGAGACTTCGTGATCATCGGCATACTGAAGTTCTACAGCAGAGGTTGTAATTACCTTAAATAAGATTAAAAAGCTCTCCATCCGTTCGATACATGATTTCCACACCAGTAGGAAGTTTCCCCTCAATAAGCTGTAGAATCATAGCAATGAAGATAGCAAATAATTTCGGCACAATGACGCATCCCTGTTTTATGCCTGATCCGACTCTGAATGGATTGCTCTGATCAAGAGTGTGACTTGAATATGACTACTGTTCCCCTACAGTCGGGCACGGCAAGGAAAACTGGGCAGTGGTGGGCAACCCTGTATTTCCTTTATCTATTTATCTATTTAGAACTTACCTATTTCCTTTATCACTTGCTTTAGGCAATTTTAAAAATCTCAAAGCAGCTTGACAAAAAATAAAATATAAGACATAAAAAATAAAAGAATACAAAATCCATAAAATTCTCATCCAGCAGTATGTTAACAAGGACCAGGTCCTACCCACCCTATTAAAATATGAGCACCAACAGAGGAGGCATAATTAACTAAAGACTTAGGTGAATAGAAGGACCTTAGGCTGGCAACTAAAGACTGCTAAGGATGGTGCCAGGTGTGTCTCCCATCAAGAAACATCAATTAAAGAGAAGAGAGTCCATCTTAGCAGCCTGTGAATGAGGCTGCAAAGTTTGGGGTTGTGGTGAAGTTGGTCTCTAACCATTATTGATGATATTTTAGTTGAGAAGCAATGTGATGTGCTGGCTTTAGACTGGGGGACTTGGACCATTCACTGTCTTTTATCTTGACATACCTTACAGATCTGTTGTGGCGGTAAAACAGCGAGACTATGCATGCTACCTTGAGCTTTTACGAGGAAATGTGATTATTATTATGTGATTACGAGGAATTATTATTATTATTATTATTATTATTATTATACCATTGATTAAGCCTCTAAGGTTCTGAAGAACTCCAGGTTTCCCTGGAACGGTTTGTAACTACTATATTGTAATCAATGAGGAATCACTTAAGTATACATCCATTAGTGGTGGCATCAGTTTTAAGCCCCACACACAAATGTGGTGGTTCTTTTAAATCATTGCCATCACTGTTTGCCAGATGTTGCTGGAGGACACCCCTAACTTATGGGATGGCACTCCTCCCCCCCCCCCGGGTGGATTAGGCAGGGTCCCTGTCAGTCTTTTGCCTCCTCTCCGAGGGAAGCAGCCATCCCACTCTCCAGACTGACCCTGCCTAATGTTGGAGAAGGCTAAGTCCAAAGAGCTCTCTTAGAGGCTTGTCTTTTGTGATTGCTTACAGTGCTTTTTCCTGTTTTTTTCTACTGTGTTTTCTGTTTTTTTCTGTGTTCTGTCACCCTCTCCTTTGTGCAGCTGCCCTTTCCGACTCTTCATTTTAAACATTCCCCTCACAGTCTGCGTCGTCATGTTTTCCCGCCATTTTTTCATATGGTTCTATTTTTTTCCCTTCCTCATTCCCTTACCTGTCTCCAGTGGGGTATAGGGCAAGAAGGCTGCTCTCTCCTTTACATGGCTTTTTGAGTGCTCACAGCCTCTCTACCATTAGGTAAGGCGAGGCAGCTGCCTCAGGCAGCAGATCCTGGGCCTGGGCAGTGGCAGCAAGGTATTGGGGAGCAGAGCTGTGGCCTTCTCTGCACCTCCTAAGCCAGCCTGCTGCGCTCAGGTGCAGCAGAAGGTGCTGTCCTATTTCCAGTGTTTTAACCCAACTACCAGTCAGCTTCAGTACAAGGAATGGGGTGAAGGGAGGGGGCGCCATTTTGTCCTTTGCCTAAGGCAACAAAATGTCTTAGGCCAGCCCTGCTTGTGCCCATCCTAAAGCACTAGCTTGTTTAGTTTGCAAATGCTGAATAAAAGCCTATTTTAGATTGTTCATCCCCCACCCACCCTTAATTTTTAACAAGACATAGTACTGCATTAGAGTAAATAAATCTGTTTCTCTCAAAAATTGTGGAAAATATGCCAAATTTTCTTTTTTAAAAAACAAAACAAATACAGCCTCTTTTTACGTCTTTAGGATACGCAGTGTACAAAGCCCCAAGCGGCAGTTTGTCATTAAAATTTATATTCCGATAGTTTGCCCTGATAATTGTGTTTACAATACACTGATACTGAATGGAAAATGTTTCTTGTGCACATTCTTCCTGCTCTGGCATAGTTTTTTCGTTTTCTTTCTTGAAGCTGTTTTGGGTCGAAAGGTTTCTGCTTTGGCTAAAGATAAAACCTTTCTGCATGAGTGTCTGGCAGACAATGTGTTTATTTTTACTGAAGCAACGTTTTCTTAATGGTTCGAATCCGTACATTTTAACAGGTTTAGCCCTTATATTTATTTAATGGGCTGAACTCCTGCTCCTAAAAGGCTTTATCGCTCAGGAATAAAGCGGTGCCATGCCGATCTTCACATTTTGTTTATGTGAGGATATCGTAATCTTCTCAAGAGCTTCCAGTGTCACAAGCTGTGGGAATAGCATCAAGTTTCTGTCGAAGCTGCTTGTTGAACTAAACTGGTGTTTCCCAAAATTTTGATACCCCCTTTTTTTGTTGAGGGACACTTCTCCCCTGCTTTGAAAAATGTCTGCCTCTTTCCATCTTTTCCATCTGTCTAATCACCCCAGAATAAAGTTCAGGTATCCTCCTTGCAAAGGCAGGATAGCCCAGTTAATATTGCTTGATGGTTGCTCCTTCCACTTCACCCAGTCACCCTTGGGGAAGGGCTGTAGCTCAAGGGCAGAGCATCTGCTTTGCATGCCGAAGGTTCCAGGTTCAATCCCAGCATCATCAAGTAGGAATGGGAAGCAACTCTTGGCTGCAACCCCAGTCAGTGTAGACGATATTAAGTTAGATGGACCAATAGTCCGAGTAAGGCAGCTTCCTGTGTTCAAGGCAGGGAGGGGGCACCATGCTTCCTGAATCAAACTGAAACTCCTGGGCTTCCTTCATGGGCTATTGACTGTACTGTGGGGCTCCATTCCTTTCATCTGTTTTTGCAGCAGGGGGTTTGTGTTACATTGGATTTAAATAGTTTTAGCTGGTGTGTTTTATACTAATTCTCAGTTGTTGTTTTTGCTGTGTGTTTTAGGAACATATTGCCTGATACCAAGTGTGTGTGTTTGTTGAGGGATTAAAGGGGTTTTATTGTAGTTTGTATTTTATTGTCTATGTAAATGGCTCAGAGAACTTGGTTGGCTGGGCAGCGTATAAGTGTAATAGATAAACCAAGAAATACGTTCTCTCTTATGTATATGATCTTATCGCTCATATATTGGCAGGCAAGGGGCGTGATGATCAATGCTGCACAGGGCCTCCTCTGTTGTGGTGGGCCTAAAGTGATAGATGCATCTAATGTGGCTGCTTAATTTTTCAAGGGACACATAGACCCCTTTTTTGCAGCGCATGGTTTAGGAATTGCTGAGTGGACCTTATGTTCATTTAAGGGAAGGCCTGTGGGTTATTAGTAAAGCAGAAGGCCCCAGGCTCAGTCCCCGGCGTCTCCAGGTAGGGCTGGGAGAGAATCTGGAACGCTGCTGCCAGCCAGTGTAGACATTTCTGAGCTACATGGATGAGTGGTCTGACTCAGTATGAGGCAGCTTTCTAGGTTTCTGTCTGTTCCTATATTTGACTTGTGCATGTGCATGACAGAGCCTGAACACCTGAAAGAATAGAACATGCTTCTGTAGACCTTTCTGCAACCAAGAACATAGGAAGCAAATTAAACCGTGCCCCACCATCGGTCCGTCTGGCTTAGTATGGTCAACACTGACCGGCAGCAGCTCTCCAGGGTTTCAGGCAAGGGTCTCTCCCAGCCCTACCTGGAGAAAGAAAAAGAGCCTAAAGTGGGATTTGTCCAGGGTCTCATCTGGCATCTTTACTCTGGCTTGGAGTTGGTGGGTAGACAGACTCTGAGATATTTAGGCATTTGGATGTTTAGGGTTTCCTGTCCCAAACATAGAAGGCGGCACTGTTCTTGTCTGCAGCCTCTGTGGGGCCAGTTCAACTGAGCTGGGTTGCTGAAGACCACCCGGTGAGTTGCGCTGAACTTTTGTGTCACGCCCTTCCCAGGTCGTCATTGATCATAATTTTTCTAGCTCATTTTAGTATGCAAAAAAAGCACTTTGCAAATCCTTGCTTCCCTTTGCACTCGCAAGGACCCTGCGGAGTAGGATAAGCTGAGAGATAACAGCTCATCCAAGGCCACCCAAAGAGCTGAGCAGCTGGGCTCCCAAACCTGGGTCTCTCTGGCTCAGTGGTGTTCAGACTGGCTTCTTTTGGAGCAGTGTAGTTTCATTATCGCTACAAGCATGTTCTGCATGGAACTTTATACTGGGGTGTGGTTTGAAAGAAAAGAGAGTTGGAGGACTATGTGGACATAAGCATATTTGGAATCAGGAAAGGAGAGGTGGCAAAGAATTGAGAAACCTGTGAAAAACTGTGACCTCAGCTCAATTTTTAGGAACATAGTGCCTTATACCAAGTCAGTCCATTGGTATTGTCTGTACCAGGTGTGGGGAACCTTTGACCCTCCAGATGTTGCAGAACTACAACTTCCATCAGCCCTAGCAAGCATGGCCAGGGATGATGGGAGTTGTAGCTCAGCAACATCTGGAGGGTCAAAGGTTCCCCACACCTGGTCTACAATGACTGGCAGTAGCTCTCCAGGGTTTTACACAGAGTTCTTATCCCAGCCCTACCTGGAGATGCCAGGGATTGAACCTGGGATCTTCTGCATGCAAAGCAGATGCTCTGCCACTGCGTTATGGCCCTTCCTCAAGTTATCAGAGGGCACCCAATAGACGGGATAGACAGATATCAGACTTCTACCTTCTTCACCACTTCCACCTACGAAGCATCCACAAAACTAGGCTGGAAAAGGAGATGCTAGTTTGTCTCTATGGCCATCGCTTATTTCTCCCAAATGGGAGCACTTACACCAAACTTTGAGGAGTGTCTCTGCTCTGAGGGTGCTGTTTTCATCCAGCCTGAGACGGCGCAGAGTGTAGTTTTTCATCTGCCAGAAGCAGAGCGGTGACAAAATACAGACGGGGGTATTCCTGCACTTTTCTCCATAATCTGTAGTCCCAGCTGTTGGCAGCTCTTTCCTTTGTTGCTGCTGCTGACTGGAGACACCTCTTAGAATAAGGCACTTTCCTTGTGACCTCTGCGAGTTGCCCAAGTCAGCTTGTTCATGCCACCAGCAGAGCTGACTGCAGGTTTGAGGGAGCACCAACATAGGAGACAGCTCACCAGAGGTACTTTGGCATGTTCCCCTCTTATGTCAGTGCTCACACACAAACACGTACCTCAGAGTGGAGAGCAGTGCTTCAGAGCTGAAACTTTCACTTCCTACTTTGTCCCCAACACAATATGGCTTTTAGAAGCATATCCCACCTTTCCTCCAAGGAGCTCAAAGTGGCATGCATGGTTTCCTCCGCAAACTCATTTTATCTTCACAAGAACCCTGTGGGGTAAGTTAGGCCGAGAGACTGCGATTGGCCCAAGGTCCCCCAGTGAACTTCATGGCTGAGTGGGGATTTGAACTCTGGTCTGCCAGGTCCTAGTCCAGCACTCTTTATTACTACAAAATGGGAGTTCCCAAACCCAGGGGAGCCATCAGTGTGGGCCCTCCTGGATTGTTAGGGACCGGGCAGCTGCCTGAGAATGCTGCTTGCTGGCACCAAGCCTGGTTGCTGGTATCATATTTTGTCCCAAGGCAACAGGGCTGAAGCACTGTCTTCCAAATAGTCCCTCAATCTTTATTCCCAAAAGAGCTCCTCTCTCTCCCTCTCTCTCTCCCTCCCTCCCTCCCTCTCTCTCTCCCTCCCTCCCTCCCTCTCTCTCTCACACACACACACCCCGCCCATTCCTTCTTGTTTGGGCTCTCCCATACTTCCTTCCATGTAATCTGTAACGTAAGCCCCTTGTGTCTCCATTAATTCCCCTGGTCTGTATGACATTCCCTGCCAACCACTGCCTTCCCTGATTTTTTCCTAACTAAATACAGAGTTTCCCTACCCATAGAACTATTCAGAATATTGCTGGGTAGGGAAAACTCCGGATTTAGTTAGGTTAAAATTGGGGAGGGCAGCAGTTGGCAGGGAACGTCTTATGGACTAGGATGAATTAATGGAGACACAAGGGACTTACATTACAGATTAAAACGGAAGTATGGATGAGCCCTTTCTCTCTCTCCCCTCCATCCCCATATGCTGAATATCTTCTCCATAATGTATAATTAACCTTCTGCTTGAAGAAAGCACTGCAAAGGGAGGGGGGCAATCAGAGCCCCGAAACCAAACCATTCCACAGCATTTTTGTGCTCACAGATAGGAAGGCAAAAAGGGTTTGTTTACATCATGTGTTTCTCTCTTTCTCTTTCTCTCTCTCTCTCTCTCTCTCAAACTCAGCTGGGGTGGAATGGTGAGGAAGGGGATGAAATGGAGGGCAGGGGGCATTCTTGGTGAGCATTCAGTTGCAGGGGAGGTCTGTCTAATTAAGCATTAAAGGAAACAGTGGTTAGCAGGTATAATGCTGTGAGACTCCATCTAATATGAATGCAGCCGTGACCTCCCAGATAGATCAAAGCCTAATCTCTCTGACAGCTACAAGATGACATGGCTTGCCACAGGCCCTTCTGCTCCTCCTCGCTTGAGCTCTTTGTCTATAAAGCATGCCTGATAGCTAGGAGTATATTTCTAAGGATGAACAGGTAGAAGTAAAGGGCTGTCTTTTGACATTTTAACTAATCCCTTCTAGCCTGTGTTTTACTGCACATCTCAGATATTTGCGAGCAGGAGACGCTGGCTTTTCCACATATGCACCATGTCATGTTGAATCGGGCGTCATGGTGATGCCTGATAATGCAAGCGTATACACTGAAATGGATTCTGATTGCATTACAGTTACGTGCACTGACCTTTTACCTGTTACGAGATTCACAAGGAATGCTTTAACCCTTAACAAGCAAACACAAAAAAGTTGGGGTTTATTTTCTACTTTTCGGTTATTAAGCAGTGATACACTGTGTATCACCCTACCCCTGTTATCTAAATGAGCCATACAATTTGTATAGCCTAGGGTCAGCAACTAGAACCCCCAGGGACAAAAGCTACCCTTCTGAGAAGTGTCACTTCATTCCCCAGAGTTGTCAGCCCAGAGGCAAAAGAGCATAAGTACATAAAAAGAGCCTGCTGGATCAGGCCAATGGCCCATCTAGTCCAGCATCCTGTTCACACAGTGGCCAACCAGATCCCTGCGGAAAGCACACAGGCAGGAACGGAACACAAGAGCACTCTCCCCATCTGTGGTTTCCAGCAACTGGTGCTCTGAGGCATATTGCCTCTGACGGTGGAGGCAGAGCACAGCTATCATGGCTAGTAGCCTCCATGAGCTTGTCTAATCCTCTTTAAAAGCCCTCCAAGTTTGTGGCCATCACTGCCTCCTCTGGAGCAAGTTCAATAGCTTAACTATGCACCGCATGAAACATCTTTTCTCTGTCCTGAATCTTCCAGCATTCAGCTTCATTGGATGTCCATGAGTTCTACTGTTATGAGAGAGGAACAGAAACTTTTCTCTTTCCACTCTGTCCACTTTCTCCATGCCATGCATTATTTTATACACCTCTGTCATGTCTCTTCTTCCTCACCTTTTCTCCAAATTAAAAAGCCCCAAATGTTGTAACCCTTCCCCATAGCGGAGAGACTAACAATTATGGCCCACTTTGGAGGGTGGACAAGAAGCTGCTGCCCCATCCCTCCTCACATTAACTTTCCAAGAAGATGCTGACCAAGAGGCAGCCTGTAAAGTCCCATCATTTATTTACAGGGATTTATATCTTGCTTAGCTCAGAAAGGGCAGAGCTCTGAGATAAAGTGGGGCAGTTACTTTTGTTTGCTATTAAGAGCAAAGAAGTGAAAGACAGACCAGATCTGACCTGGGAGTCAGAGTCTAGTGGGACGTTCCTTTGCATAGGACACTTTAAATGGCTTTGGAAATGGAAATGGACTGCCTTCAAGTCGATCCTGACTTATGGCGACCCTATGAAGAGGGTTTTCATGGGAAGCAGTATTCAGAGGGGGTTTACCATTGCTTCCCTCTGAGGCTCGTCCTCCCCAGCTGACTAGGGTTTGCTCAGCTTGCCCCAGCTGCACAAGCCAGCCCCTTCCTTGTCTGCAGCTGTCTGCTGCGGGGCAACTGGGCTCCTTGGGACTATGCCACTTGCCTGTGGCTGCACAGGTGGCAGGACACATAACCCCTGAGCCACTCACTGTGGGGTGACCTTTAGCTGGCCCTTGACACCCAGGAGCCACTAGTGGGGATTTGGACTCACAGACTCTGGACTCCCAGCCAGGCTCTCCTCCCCACTGTGCTATACCAGCTGTTTTTTAAATGGCTTTAAAAGAGGATTAAGATTCATGGAGATAAGGCTGTCAGTGGCTATTAGCCAGAATGGCTATGTTCTCCTTCCACTGTCGGAGGCAGTATTGCCCCTGAATGTCAGTTGCTGGGAATCACAAGCAGGGAGAGTGTTGTTGTGCTCAGGAACTGCTTGTGGGCTTCCTATAAACATATGGGTTGGGCACTGTGAGAACAGGATGCTGAACTAGATGGGTCATTGTCCTGATCCAGCAAGCTCTTCTTATGTTGCTCTTTGATGCTTCAGTGAGGTTTGCCAAAGAGAACTTCCCACTGCTTTCTGCTGTATGTTGATTTGTGTGTGTGTGTGGTGTGTGTTTGGATTTTCAAACCCCGAAATGCTTTGAATACATAAACAGTATTGTATGGAGTCACACCATTGGTCCATTTAATCTACACTGACTGGCAGCGTCTCTCCAGGGCCTCAGGCAGACTTCCAACACTGATCATCAGAACGGAAGGCACAATTTGTTATAATGGGCCTAGAACTGGAAATTGTTTGCAAACTACTCAGGACTTGTTCTAGATAAGGCTTGCTTGGCTAACTTCAAATGTAATAGGGGAAACCTTCAGCCTCCAATCAATAAATTCTGAGTGACAGAAACAAATATTAGATCTATGAAATCAAACTGAATTTATTTTCTGGCTGTAAAGTTTGGATTTGTAAATTTGACAGGCTGTTGTTGTTTTTAAAGGGCATAGGCACATAAAATAACATAAAAAGAAAGGAATCCTTACCCAAATACAGGTTAAAAGTTACCTGTCAGAAGTGGTTAGAAGTCTGCTGTTTTATCTCTTGAAGAGTATCCTTTCAGTTGTCAGTTTTAAAAGGTTAATATAGAACAAAAGAGCATTGAAATTAACCTTCCTTTGCGTTGCTTTATGCCTTTCCAATATGCCTGTAAAACAACAGGTTTACAGAACAGAATTGCAGGACTGGGCTATTGTTGTGAACAGTCTCCTGCTTTTTCCCATTCTGACCCAAGTGCCTTCCCTGCCTTTGGAATCTGAAAGCAAGAAGGCTTGTTTCGCTTGCTGATACTCAAGATTTCTGAAAGATTCCATCTTCTGTCTGAGCAGATGTTTAAGGATGAGAGCCATCTATGATTTAGCCCATACACAAAAAGGATTCGCAAGCAGAATTGCACCCTTCCCACCCACAGGATGCACCTGTCCTGTGTCTGGGCCTATCAGATGTAGGATGTAATGGAAATATTCAAACCTTGGTTTGCACTAATCATTGTTTAGATTCCAAAACATGATTTGTGTTCCAAGTGTACAGGCAAGCTATGGTTTATGCAGTTTCCTCTTCCATGAGAATCCTCAGATGCTATCATAGACTGTCCAGCATTGTCTGAGTGTTTGCAAAGTGTTGCCATGTGAGCGGTGGGCCCAGAGATGAGACAGGCGCAAGCTGGGGTGTGTGGCTAAGCATGTTCCATTTCCCTTAGCGTGTGTGAGCTCATAACTCTTGTTTTTGTTGTTGTTATGTGCCTTCAAGCCGATTACGACTTATGGCGACCCTATGAATCAGGGCCCCCAAGAGCATCTGTCATGAACCACCCTGTTCAGATCTTGTAAGTTCAGGTCTGTGGCTTCCTTTATGGAATCAATCCATCTCTTGTTTGGCCTTCCTCTTTTTCTACTCCCCTCTGTTTTTCTCAGCATTACTGTCTTTTCCAGTGAATCATGGCTTCTCATGATGTGTCCAAAGTATGATAACCTCAGTTTCATCATTTAAGCTTCTAGTGATGGGTTCTGGTTTAATTTGTTCTAACACCCAATTATTTGCCTTTTTCACAGTCCATGGCATCTGCAAAGCTCTCCTCCAACACCACATTTCAAATGAGTTGATTTTTCTCTTATCCGCGTTTTTCACTGTCCAACCTTCACATCCATACATAGAGATTGGGAATACCATGGTCTGAATGATCCTGACTTTAGTGTTCAGTGATACATCTTTGGATTTGAGGACTTTTTCTAGTTCTCTCATAGCTGCTTTCCACAGTCCTAGCCGTCTTCTGATTTCTTGACTATTATCTCCATTTGAGATAAAAATCCATCCCTGCTTTCTTGCTATGAAAAAAAGGTGCCAACCAAAGTAGTTATCCATTTTTGGCCAGGGGGGCACTGAGGCATCTTGAGCAAGCCTGCGATCTCTGTGTACCCAGGGTTAAGGCATTGCTCAGTGAATTTCACCTCTCAGGAAGAGAGGAGAGGAAAAAATCACCATGAATAACAAGAAAAGGTTTAAAAAAAAAAGACATCAAACATTTTACCAACATGTAGAATGTTAACAGGCTGAGGACCATAACTGGCTTTCTTAGAATGCAGAACGTAAGTAGATTTAAGTTCTTTTTTGCAGACACACACACGCTTTCCAGTCTCCAGAATGATACCTTGGTGTGTGCTCATAAGCAAAGGTAAGTGTAGACTGTAGCTCTGAAGCAGTTTTCAGAATTATAAAATTAATACGTAGAGCTATTTAAGCCTGAATGAATGTATGCTGGGCTCCTTGGATTAGTTTTATTAATCATTTTGACCACAACGAATGGAGTAATTTGACAGCTTGAAAAGCCATTTTCTTGTTTCAATGACTGCTTGATAAAAGCAGGTTGTCACAGTTGAGCTTCTGCAGAGGAATTTTAAAGTATATTGCCATTTCTCCAGGTTGAGCTGAAGAGGAAATACAATGACCAACACTCAAAAGCGAGAGGGCTTTTACCAGGCAGCCAGTGGTATGAAATCCAGGCCTACAGAGCTCTCAACCAAGCACTGGGCAGGTGAGTAGAATTAGATTATTCTTAGAGACCCAGTGGTGGGGTGGGGATACAAGGTCTGAATTTGCAAACATGGCTTTCTGCGTTTAGAAGCTTCCTTTCGGGTGGGGATTAAAGGTCGGGTTTAAGCCAAAAACGTCTTGAAAAGGTCGGGCTTGAGGAGGAATCTGAAGGGAGAGGATGGCTGAACATGGTGTGCCTATTTTGCACTCGGTCTGCTATTTTGGACTGGGCCACTTCTGCTAGCCTCCTAAGCCTATTCTGTTGTTGTGAGGCTTGATACAGTCTTGTACAGTGATTCAGTGTCCCTGACACTGGAGTGAGGGAGGGGACTCCTGGAAAAAACACAGGACACCGCCTTATACGGAGTCAGGTCATTGGTCCTTCTAGCCCGGTATTGTCTGCACCAGTGGTTCCCAAACTGCTTTCCACACGGACCAGTTGAAAATTGCTCAGGGTCTTGGCGGACTACTTAATGGTTTTTCTGCCTGTTGTAGCGATTGCAACGTGGTGTGCTAAATGCTTGCTGCTTTTATTTCTCGTATACTGTATTTCGTTGAATTACAGTTTGATTTCCACAGAATTGTGTTACAATTTCAATTCCATAAAATTCCAATTGTAAGAAATAAAATACAGTTTAAGAAAGCAATAAAAACAGAATTGAAAATCAACATGATTTTTTCATGTGATGTCGGTGCCATTCCCCATCTTCAGCAACAAACCCACAGGCATGCTGCAGACCACTTGAGTGAAGCTTGCAGACTACTGGTGGTCCACAGGCCACAGTTTGGGAAACCCTGGTCTACACTGACTAACGATGGCTCTCGAGGTGTCTGACAGGGGACATTCCCATCCCCACCCAGAGATGCTGGGGATTGAACCTGGGACTTTCTGTATGCAAAGGAGATGCTCTACCACTGAGCTATGACCTTTCCCCAACCTTCCAAACAAAGTAGGAAAAAGACAAAGATGGACAGATTTTGATAAATACATAGTTTGAACAGAAAATGTAGCTGTTCAGATTTTGCCTCCTGGAATGAACAACATAATCCATAAGGAAAAAGTTACATGAAGGAGTTGCCTCTAAAATTGTTGCACTTTTTCCTAAATCCAGTCTTTCAGGGTTCCATCAAGCAGAATGGTGCCCTAAAACATCAAAAAGTCAGTTTTTTCCCACTGACGGCTAAACCCAGTAGCTCCCTCGCTTTGCTGTAAATGACTGTGAGCTATAATCTGCAACCTTGTAAACATTTGTGACCTGCATTCTCTGTGGACTAAACATCTTGTACACCAGTTAAGCTAAAACTGAAGTTTTACAGAATCGAATAACATGGCATGTTGCAAAGCAGCACTGAAGGTTTCTGACTGTAGCCTGCACCTTTCTTGCTTTCGACCCATGCCACTGGCACTGTTAAGTTTGTTTTATGTGTGGTTTTATTGTCTTATTTAGTGGGCTTGCCGAGTCTGGTGTGTGTTGTTTTGTTTATTAAAAACTTTAAAACCAGACATGCACATATCACGAGAGGATTTATTTGCCTCTGTAGAGAATATGACTATTTAGCTGAACTGTTAAATGAGAATTTTCGAAAACAAAATACACAGCTTAGCAAAATCAAGAAAAGCATCCCAGTTGCTCCTTAATTCATTCAAAGAAGGTGACTTCTTTCACCCATTACTATTCTTTATCCATAGCACCCTAATATAGAAGTAAGTGCTTTGTTAATTCAGCTAAAGAGGTGTGCACTCTAAACATAACTAGCAGCCTTGTATGGAGCGTTGCTTGGGAATTCTAAGAAACCAAAAAGTATCAGTGGATAAATATCAGTACAGTTTTGAAAGGTTCAGTCTGCCATCAAAATGGCATCCATTTGTATCCAAACAGATACAAAAATGTTCTCCTTGATCTCAGGAACCATCGTGCAAAATTTGGTTAAAATCAGTACACTTTTGAAATACTCGGTCTGCCATCTTCATTCAAAATGGCGTTCGATTTTCACCGGAAGGACCACCTCATCCTACTAATCCATGTGGAGATGGAAGATTGGAAATGTCCATCATGGGGTGGGGTTGCAGGACACCACAAGTAGGGTAGATCTGATCTTCTTGTGACCTCAATTCACATGTGTTTCCAAGGTGACACAATGTCAGAAAAACAACCTAGCTCCAAGAAATTAGTCCTATAAATCCACCTGAAATTGTAGTCTGACTGCCAAACTAAACTCTAATCAAGATTTTCAGGTACAAATCCCTGCCCGCATAAAGGACAAGAGTTATTTCACAGGTCTTATTTTGTATTCAAAAATATAAGCTAGCAAATAAAAGTGAGTTGGTTGTAGTCTAAGATGCAGCATTTTCATATTGCTGTGGAAGTAATTGAAGTAACATAAGTCCATGAAATGTGATCACCTGGGGGAGGGGGTATATGTCAGATGTTGTGCATGGCAAGGTGACAACTCTGCCATGAAATAGCAGCATTGCTTCACATGAAGGGTGTGGGATATGTCTCTAGTGGGCCTCATACGTTTATTTATCTACACAATCTCGTACTTAACTTTCATTCTGCTTGCTATTTCCCCTACTCCCCTGGTGATGAAGGCTTCACTGAAAGGCCACCTGGAGAATTTTCTGGAGGTGAACATGTTACAGGCTCTTTTGTATCAATAAGAACGTACAATCCCTCAAGAGCTGCTTCTGCACAAGCCCCTGAGGACTAGGGAATTACAGTAGGGCCCCTCTTTACGGCATTCCATTTTCCTGCGTTCCGCTGATGCGGCAGCTTTCAGTTAAGGGAAATTCCCCGTTTTAAAGCCGATTTTGCGCTTTTGCGGCATTTTCGCGAGACGCCACCCATTATAGTCAATGGGTTCCGCTTTATGGCGATTTCCGCTTTACGGCGGGGGCCTGTTCCCTAACCCACCGTATAAGCGGGGCCCTACTGTACAGTACACAAGAATCAACTAGTGGGTTGTTTCTGCAGAAATTCATAAGAGCCCTGCTGGATTCAGACCAAAGGCCTACTTAGTTCAGTATTCTGTTCTTACAGTGTCCAGCCATATGCCTCTGGGAAGTGCATAACCAGGACATGAGTGCTACAGCTTTCTCTTCATTTGTGATTCACAGTTACAGGTGTTCAGAGACCTACTGCCTCTGATACTAGAGGTAATATAGCCATATTGACTAGTAGCCATTGATAGCCTTATCCTTATTTTAAAGCCATCCCTGTTGGTTGCCATCACTGCATCTTGTAGCAATGGCCCCCAGCATGGATATGTTGATGTGAGAGTCCTGCTGAGTGCTGGTCATTGACCGTAATAAATGATTGATTGATTGAAAGTCCTGGTGAATTGTGCCTAGTGGCAGTTAAAAACCTCTGGGGTGCTAAAAGCATGATTACATTACAGATATGTGTTAGCCCTTAAAGTGCCATAAGACTCTGTGGTTATTGCTGATGGATTGTTCCTGAATGCCATTGTTCAATAAGCTCAGTAGTAGAAATGCAATCCCATCCATTGTCAACTTATAGGTGGTTAGAGATGAAACCAATATACTTCTCTTCTAACAAGTCTCTGCATATTTGTGCTTGAATATATAATAGCCTTTTTGTCCTCTCTGATTATCCCATTACAATTCTTTCCAACTTGGGTGCGAGTCCCAATTTTGATGGACTCAAACATTATGGGCATTAGATACGTAACTCCCTGATGTTGAGCTGAAGCTGTGTAAGGTTTCATGATATCTGAAATAATTTATCAGGTCAGTTTTATAGAACTTCTTCTCTTCCCCCCTTTCCCAAGAATTTTAAGAAACCCAGTAAAAGCAATTATGTTTTGTTTTCTCATCTGTTTTTCTGTTTTAGGTGTATTCGCCACAGGAGCGATTGGGGAGCACTTATTTTAGTTGATGACCGCTTCAGAAGGAACCCAAATAAATACATAGCTGGTAAGACTCATGCATACCGTTCTTGGCAGTACATGGCTTTATAGCCCGTACCCAGCCTGTCATGGCCTTGGCTTACGTAGCTCCTAATGTCGATTGATCTAAAACAGAGATAGCCAATGTGGTGCCCCTTATGCATTGTTGGATGCCAGCTTTCATCAGCCACAGCCAGTATGGCCAGTGGTCTGGGATGATGGCAGTTGTAGTCCCAACAACATCTGGAGGGTATCATGTTGGCTACCCTAGATGGTAGAGTTGAAGCTGAGGCCTTTTGCAGACCAGGCATGTGTTCAGCCTCTGAGCTATGGTCCATCTCTTGTTGGCGGTGGCTCCTCAAGATCTCAAGCAGAGGTCTTTCCTAAGGCCTGCTAATTTGATCCTTGAGATTCCTGAGACTGAACCTTGCACCTTCTGCATGCAAAACACATGCTCTGCCACTGAGCTCCCATATATAGCAGGAGCGGGGAACCTTTTTCAGCCCAAGGACCACATTCCCTCATGGGTAACGTTCTGGGGGCCTCATACCACTGATGGGTGGAGCTGGAGGTGGAGCAACAAATGTGTCTCTTACCTTTGTACGGTAGGCTATATCTCAGCCGTGCAAAATTCAGAGGCTTCTGTATACTTGCATCTCTCCATCCTCCATCCAGACGAGAAAGAGACATTACTATAGTTCATGGACAGAGTCCAACCAAGCAAAAGCGTTTGAGGTGGGCATCAGGGCGGACTGATGAGGGGTGTGGTCTGGGAAACGGGTGTGACCTGAGGAGGGTCCCGAGGACCAGATAAAGAGGCTTGGAGGGCCACATTTGGCCCCGGGCCTGAGGATCCCCACCCCTGATGTTTAGATTTCTTTCCAGTACATGTGTCTAAAATAAGTAGTGAACAAAGATAATTGTACAATGTACATTTTAGAACATCTTCTCCCATGATCGGTTTCCTATAAATATATCCCTTTCCTATGCATATATCACTTCAGTGTAGGCATTATTAGTTTGTATATTGTAAGGCAATAGGGCTCCCACAACATAAATTCTTTCGTGAGTTTTAACAGGAGTTCCCAAACTGTGGTCCGCTTACCACCAGTGGTCTGCAAGCTTACTTTGTGGCTGAAGATGGGAGATAGCACATCTATCGCATTAAATATTCATATTGATTTTTAATTACCTTTTTATTCCTTGTTTTATTTCTTACATTGTAATTTGTTATATTACAATTTGAATTCGATGGAAGACTTTTGGGGGAAGAGACGTAGCTCTGTGGTAGAGCATCTGTCTTGCCTGCGGAAGGTCCCATGTTCAATCCCTGGCATCTCCAGGTTAGGCTAGGAGAGAGCCCTGTCTGAAACTGTAGAGAGAAGCTGCCTGTCAGTGTAGACGATACTGAGTTCGGTGGGCCAGTGGTCTGACTCAGTATAAGGAAGCT
Organism: Rhineura floridana; assembly: GCF_030035675.1. Lineage (NCBI taxonomy): Eukaryota > Metazoa > Chordata > Lepidosauria > Squamata > Rhineuridae > Rhineura > Rhineura floridana. The sequence goes on along the minus strand of NC_084500.1, from coordinate 15,657,591 downwards.
TCCTATGTTCCTATGTAATATGATAAAATACAATATGAAGGAAGCAATTAAAAATACAATAAAAAACCATACAGCCTCTAGCGCAGCTCATTACATTTGCTACAACAGGCAGAATAATCATGAAATGGTCCGTCAAGACCCTCTGCAGTTTTCCTACCTGTAGCTCGGATAAGGCATTAATGGGGGACTCGTGGTTTCTGCAGAAAACAGCAACACTGCTTCTCCTCCTCTCCCCAGTAACTTCTAGATATTTCAGTACTTCTTCCATGTCATCAGCTCACTTTCCTACTGCCCTTCATGGGATGCCACTTGCCAGAGTGCTGAAACTCCAAACATGTCAACTTCAGGCTATGTGTTTTTGATTGCTAGATATTAGTAGAGAGAGGAGGGGGACCGAGGACTGCTCTTTTCAACAGTAGCTGCACACCCTCCATCATGTCTAGTTCTGGCATTTGAAAGCCTATTCCTAGGCCATACGAAGCACCATGACATTTGGAAACATCCAACATTTTGTCTCTCCTAATAATGAACTCAAGTGGTGAGTGCCAACCGAAAAGGAGCCAAAGCAAGAAGGACATATCAGCATATTATGGGGAACTCCAAAATTTGCAGAAGTAAAAAAATAAACACATAAACGCAGCCCAGTGAGGATGAAGCATGCTCAATACTTTCAGAATGACAAATGAGGGGGGGGGTGCGGGAGTGGAATGTCCTGCCTCAGCCCTTCACAGCTTATAATAGCCTAGGGGAGGGCATGGCTGGCTGGCAAGCTAGCTGGCTGGAACCCTAAACAGGCCACTCCTGTTAGGGTTGATGAACACTGTCAGACGAATAAAGAGGACAGGCTTCCCATAGACATCTGGTTGGCCATTCTGAGAACAGAATGCTGGGCTAGATGAGCCATTGGTCTGATTCAGCAGCCAGGCTCTTCTTGTGTTCTTATAACAGCTGTAACCAAAGAGACAAAAGAAAGTACTTCTTCACACACAACATAGTTAAAGAATGGAATTTACTCCCACAAGAAGTAGTGATGGCCACCAACGTGGATGGCTTCAAAAGAGGATTAGACAAATTCATGGAAGATAAGACCGTCAGTGGCTGCTAGCCATAACGTCTGTGTTCTGCTTCCACTGATGGGCAGTATGCCTCTCTACACCACTCGCTGGAAGTTGCAAGTGGGGAGAGGTGCTCTTGCGCTCAGATCCTGCTGGCAGGCTTCACATTGGGGCATCTGGTTGGCCTCTGTGAGAATGAACGCTGGACTAGATGGGCCACTGGTCTGATCCAGCAGCTCTTCTTACAAGGCAGGTTCCACTTGTTTTAGTCTATTGTGCATTGCAGTATGCTAACTAGCACATTACTATGCGAGTAGGGATGGAATCGGTTGACCGGTGCTGCTTCAAAAGCATTTCGTTGACCTAACGGGGGGTATCAATTCGAGTTTGGTCTTTGTCCACTATCCGCCGCTTTTAATATTTTTAAAGGTAGCATTTATATTTTTAAAGGAAATAGTAATAAGTGAAACCAAATATAAATGAAATTACCATTTTTAATATCAGTATTTTAGAGGCAATTTTTTATTTTTTAAAATAGCAGTGCAAGGTCGCTACATAAAAATCTTATCTGTAATGATAGAAAATAAGCGAATTAATGGAAAATTCTGTACCAAATCCGAATTGGGCGGAATTCTAGCACATCCCTGTGTGCAAGTTCCTAATTAAAGTAGCAAAGAAAAATTTGGGGGTGGGAATGCGTTTAGGCCTCCAGTTTTGCTACTGCAAATATAAAACCCACAGTTAAAAATGCAACAAGAGGTAAATAAAATATGGATCTTATGACAGATAACACTGACGTTATACCAAAGCAAGCAACCAACCCAGGTGAAATCGTTGCTGAGTATAAATTAGTAACCTGTGGTGCGCTTTAGCGAAGAGCAAACATAGGCTCTGCTTTTTTAATATTCATAATTGCTCAGCCTTATTAGCTGCTAATAAGATATCAGCTGGGCATTAGAATGACTTCTGGGTCTTAATTTTGCATCTACTTGTGTTTGCTGAGTGAGGCTAATTCATAATCAGCTTTGCTTTAAAGTGTGGAATAGCTGTGCTAAATATCCTCCAGTTTCAGTATTTTTATAGAAGTTTGGATTGTGTTAATATTCCCCTTCCTCAAGGGGGAAAAGGTCATTGTTTTCCCCTGGCGGTAGCAGCTTCCTAGATGACTGCTTCTTCTTCCAGGTTTAATCACATTGCTGATCCTGTACAACTAGGGATTGTACATCAACCACATGATGTCACAACCTTAAGAAGCTAATTGGATTAGGTGCCATGATGATGTCATTGAGGACAATGTAAATCAGCCTTCCCGAACCTGATTTCCTTTAGATGTTGGACTACAGCTCCCATTAACTCTTACAATTGGCCATGCTGGCAGGGGCTTATGGGAGCTGGCATTCAACAACATCTAGAGGGCCACCTATTGTAAATGATTTGGCAAACATTTTCTTGAGAAGTGTTGAAAAAAGTCAACAAAAAGGGGGAAGGGTTTTTCAGTGCCCCTGGAAATATGTATAGCTATTTATTTATAGCTGTGAGGAGCTTCAATTCAGCTCTGATACAGAGAGATCTCTTCGGGCAGTCCTCTTCTTAGTTCATGTTTTGGTAATTACAGCTGATAGGTTGTTCCACTCACACACTATGTAGAATAAAATGCTTTAAATATTATGCTGTGAAAAATGAAAGAGAGACAGCACCCATTCTTTCCTTTAGTGTTTCTAAGCAATATCAGGCAAGGGAAGAGATGAAGCAGGTACTGCCCTTGTCTTGTCAGTAGGTGGTGCTCAGATTCTACCTAATGAAGAGCCTTTTCCTTGTCTCAGAGAAGGTAGCAAGATGGGAAAATATAACTTGAGTCACGTTAGGTCCTTTCTCAGTCTCTCAAGAAGTTGCGGGCCACAGTACTGATCCTTAGTGACACATTTCTCATTGAAACAAGGTAATTTGCCAGAGAATGCAGCAAATGTTTATGAACTAATTATATCCAAAGATATAATTATTCTGCCCTTCGTACGGTAAGATCCAAAGATGTAATTAAGTGACTTCAGAAAATTCTATGGGTTCAGTCTTTATCAGAGTGCAGGTGCGGAAACTGTTTTTCAAAGAATCTTTTAATGAATCAGAATGGCAACAGAAAAGTGTCTTTCTTTCAAAGCATAAAACCAACAACATTTCTTCCCCTTGTAAACAGTCAAGGAACATAGGAAGCTGCCCTATAAAGAGTCAGACCATCTAATTACACCGAGTCGGTCCATCTAATTCAGTATTGTCTACAATGTCTGGCAGCAGCTCTTTCCCAGCCCTCCCTGGAGATGCCAGGGATTGAACGTGGGGCCTTCTGCTTGCAAGGCAGGTGGTCTGCCACTGAACTATGGCCGTTCATCCTCAGAAAATATGAGAGAAATAATAAATATAGCAAATTATAAGTGTGTACACATAACATTATTTTAATGCTTAATTTTTTGTGCTGTGGGTTGTTTTCCATCCTGTTTTAATTGTGATTATCTTTTAATGTTTCCATTCTTGTACACTGCACCAATAGTTTTTTCTGAAGGGTGGCCTAAAATGTTTTACATATTTTTTTAAAAGAACACTGTATGCCATAAACTATTATGGTTAATTATTTTCAGTACAGTTGTCATTCATTTGCAGTGTATTCTTCTAAAGCCCTGGTTGGCAACTGATTTTTAACATGGCTTCCACGTAGAATCTCCTTTACTGAGTTAAGGCTTAATGTCATGCCTGCCGCCTTTCTCGGTGGTCGCTATAAGAAACTTCCCTTAGAACACCATTTTTGTGTTTTTCATAAAACAGCTATAGAGGATGTTTTTTGTTATTTTACAGTGTCCTTTATACAAAGATCCTCATGAGAAATACCTGTCTGTGTTTAATTGTAGAAAAAAAATGTTACACCAAGTGAGTGAGTGCTTTTTGCTATTGGACAAGGAAAATTATATCTCAATGCATGTTTCCTTATTTGCAGCCAGGAAATTAAATGCAAAATTTGTGTCTCAACTTTGAATGATCTATGTTTGTAATGGCATAGTGCTAAACACATAAAATTATTACAGTACAGTAGTACACTGCATAAACTACCTTGAGCAGCTCCTTGAAAGTTCAGACTAAAGCCACTGACAGGGAGCCACCATCTTACTGGTTGCATCCTGGTTGCTTACTCCCACGTGTCTTGCCTTGCATAGAGGAATGAGCAACTGTGTTGCATAAGGTCAGAACCCTCACAGAAGCTTTGTAGTGCTTCACACCGGAAAAAAAGGTTTAAGGAGTCCTTTGAGCATCTCTCTGAGTGAGTAGCTGAGGTGCTTAATAACAGGGAGGGGGTTCTCCCAAAGCGTCTCTTGCTGTGACATCTGGAGAGAACAGAGAGTTAAATGAAGATTCTTTGCCAGGATCTTGGTTCATGTGTAAGAAACCAGGGAAGGTGCATCAAGAGGAGGGAACCTTGAGATCAGAGGCTATGTTGGGGCCATACGGGAAATTAACTGAACTCAGATCCCAAGCAGCCGGTTGCCTTCTCCTGTTCTATTGTGTCCTGGCCTTGGGAAATTGTCTTGTAACTCTTTAATTGCCATCACAAATAATTCAAAACTAGCAAGGTTGAATTTGTAATTCTAGTGCAAGGAGAAAAAAAGCAACAACCCAGTCCTTATAATGTGTTGAATATGTACATCCTGATAATATTGGTTTGTATCCAACTACATCCAACTCAGAGTAGCCCTGTTGGAATTAATGAACCTAAGTTAGTCATGTCTGTTAGCTGCAGTAGGTATATGCTGAACAGTGGATACAACCCAAAATGTCTTCCCTGTCTTACTATGTAATAATAATGTAGTAAAAATCTATCCATGACCACCTACATCTTTCCCAAAGGATTATCGAAATGGATTCGCCAGCAAGTCCAGCACCATGAAGACTTTGATCACGCTCTTAATTCTTTAGATACATTTGCCAAAACAAATCAGAAGAGCACAGATTCTTCAGCTCAGGACAGCAACAGACCTGTGCTCAGGCCTTCAAGTTCAAGAGATCTGTCATCAAGCTCTTTCCTGGAGGCAACTCTTCATCCATCACCAGATGTTACTGTTGAAAGAGAAGCGCATGATTTAGCCCTGGAAACACTTTCTGCTACAGACGGCATCGCCGTTAATCCAGCACCATCCAGTCAGCCATGTAACATCTTCGCACATGAAAAAAGTAGGTCTTCCTGAGATTTTTCTTTTAACTTTTTAGCATTTTCCTGAAATATTTCTGGACAGCTCACTGTTATTAGCAATTGCCTTCCACGCACATCTCAAGGCGATGTACAGAATACAATAAAAACAGTTAAAACAACACAGAAAACAGCAGATAAATTTAAAAACAATACATAATAGACACCCATGGTGGAGACTTATTTGTCCAGCTGGGAAGGCATGTTGGAACAAAAAATGCAGGTAGTGAACACGTGCCATATCGCTAAAGTTGGCTTCATCTTTTTTTTGCTTGAGGAACCACCAGACAATGTAAGAAGTTGTCCTATATATTAGGTCCAACTGTTTATCCGTCTAGCAGAGTATTGTGTCTGTCTGAAAAGCAGAAGATGGCTTGTGGTCTGCCGGTGAACCACTGGCCAATTTCTGATGGATACCAAGTATATTCTGGTTACTGAGACTCTTGGTCTGATCCAGCAATATACAGGCAAACCCCGCTTAACATCACTTCACTTAACGTCGGCCCGCTATAACGTACATGCTGCATACGTCCCCATACCTCGCAATAACGTACACTTCATTGGCATGATGCTGCTGCCATCTAGTGGTGATTGTGTGCAGTACAAGTGAAGACAATTGATTCCCTTAAAGTTTATTTTCGCTTAAAGTATACTCTCTGGTCCCGTTGCGAACGTTAAAGCGGGGTATGCCTGTACTACTAATGCACAAAGAGGAAGATGTTTATAGCAGTTTGTGCTGTTTGTTCTTCTCATTTCCTGTTGTGAGTGGTAACGGCAATTCAGAGTCTCAGGCAGAGAGAGGACATTCCCCCTCACCTGCTATGTGATCCTTCCCCCCTCTCCTTTTAAAAAGTTTTTTTTTTAATCCTTCAAGCTCCAGGCTGTCTCTTAAATTCAGAGAGAGCATGATGGGACCCTGCCCTTTACCATTAGGGTTTGTGAATCTCATCACTGGATGCTATCTGATCTTTTCAACTGGAGATGCCTGGGATTGAACCTGGAACTTTCTGCATGCAAAGCAGACGTTCCCCCACTGATGAACCATGGGTGGAGTTTCATGGAGTGCCCTGGAGCTTCATAGAGCGCCCTGCACATTTACCGAGGCATTGAACCTCACTTCTCCTCATGGTATCTTCTTTTGTCCACTACACTTGTGTATATTTGTGTGTGCACACGTATGTGAACACATTTAGCCACACACATGGGTCTCTTCTTCAGTGAAAGGAAAGGATTAAGCATATTTTAACAGAGTGCTGTTTGGTTCAATAGTTCCTCCCCACCCCTCTCAGTTGTGTATAAGTTTAACATAGGCGGATATATTATTTTCTGTTAACCAGTCCAGTCATTGGAAAACTAGTAACCTACACATCCTGTGGCACAATTTTGGGGGAAGGAAAGTCACTACATTATACAATTATTCTGCGAATAAAACACTAAAAGGTTTGTGTATTGCTAATAGTATGGTAGCCATTGCATAGAATACCGTTGCATAAAGCAATTAGAGTTCTTCTAATCTGACCCTATAATTCTAACTATAACTCAGGGGCTTCTGTGGACATTACTTTTATCCAAAAACAGGAGCACCTATGCATACGTGGAACACCCTTGTCCGCAAGGGCTTCTCTGTCCACTTTTAAGTTGACGGCCTGCCCCCTTTCCTCACAGTAATTGAATGCACTCTTGTCTCTCATCTGTACCAGGAGTCCCTGTGCTCCCAGAGGACTGTTAGGTTGGCACTAATGTATATAGAACTGGAAGGTACTTCTTTCTTTCTGAAGTATAGAGGCTGGTGACAAGAGAGTGCCTTTCCATTGGTGGCTTCCTCTCTGTGGAATGCTCTCCCCAAATAGACTTGCCTGGTGCCTGCTTTAATGGCTTTTTGGCACCAGGCGCCTTCCTCTTCTCCCGGGCCTTTGAATAATTTTTAACATTTTTTAATAGTTTGTTACTTTGCCATCATTCATTTCTGTCTTGGTTTATCTCATGGTGATGGGTTTTTTATGGTAGGGCTTTGTTTGTTTTCGATATACTTATGCTGCGGTTCAAGTTGTTTTTATCGCGGATCAGTTTTGCTTTGTTCCTTAATGGTTGTGCTGATCCATATTGGATGTTTTTGAGTAGAGGCTTTGGCATGAGGTGACTAAATAAATAAATACAATGTCAGTTAGGCAGACAAGGCAGGGTAGAGAAAAGAAGCCAGAATTGGGTAATGAGGTCCCAGTTAAGTGAAACAAAGCATAATAGTTCGCTGAGAATGTGTGCCTCTCTTTTCCCACAAAGAGTTTAATCTAGCTCAGTGGTTCCTAAATTGTGGTCTGTGGACCACCAGTGGTCCACGAGCTTCGTTCCCATGGTCCACAACATATCCGCATATTGATTTTTAGTAGTATTTTTATTGCTTCTTTTATTGCATTTTATTTTATTGTATTACAACTTGAGTTCTATGGAATGCAAATTGTAATGCATTAAAATATGATATAAGAAGCAAAAGAAGCAATAAAATACAATTAAAAACCATACAACATCTAGCACAGGGCATTATAATTGATGCAACAGGCAGAAAAATCATTAAGTGCTCTGCCAAGATCATCAGCAATTTTCATGTGGTCCGTGGAGGGGGAATTTTGGGAAGGAATGATCTAGCTCATGGGTTTTGCAATGGAGGGACCTCGGTTGCTTTGGAAAACTAATCAGGGATTCATTAGTAAGAAAATCCAGAAAGGGAGACTATCCTTGCAGTGTGCAGCCACAGGGGGAGAGTAGGGTGATTTCTTGGATATTCTCTGTTTAAGTGAGGCAACACTGAGGCCCAAAAGGCATGACCAGAGCTTCTCATGAACTGAGTGTGCCCTAGAACAGTGGTTCCCAAACCTCCCCCCTCCCATGGACCACTTGAAAATAGCTGAGAGTTTTGGTGGACCACTTGATAATTTTTCTGCCTGTTGTAGCAATTGTAATATACTGTGCTAGATGAGGTATGATTTTAATTGTATTTTTACAGGCAGGCCACAGACCATCTGAATGAAGCTCATGGGCTACAGTTTGGGAACCCCTTCCCTAGAACATGCCACAGAATCCTTGGCAATGTGCAGGGATTCCATGACTAACAAATTGGTGTGGAAGAGGTTTCCCGAACAGAGAAAACCACTGATCTAGTTAATTCTGGAACAGGATGGGGGACCTGTTGCTTTCCATATGTTATGGACTGCAACCTGCATCATCCCTGACCATTGGCCATGCTGGCTGGGGTTGATGGGCGTTGGAGTCCAGCAACATCTGGTGTGCCACAGGTTCCCCACTCCTGCTCTACAAACTGAACAACATATTCTGATGTGCACGTGCTGCCCTAGAAATAATGACAAACATTAATTATTGCCTAATTCTGTTTACCTGTTATCCTTCCTCCCACTTCCCTTACAGAACTTCAGCCATTTTACCAGGCTTTAACGGACTTCAAGCCCCAAAGCTTGACTACTGAAAACAAGAGGGAGAAAGCAAAGAGTCAGCTCACCTCTGGCAATATTAAACGATATTTCAGTAAATCATTGACTTCAACGCCTCTGCCTGCTCTGAATAAGAAAGATCTCTCGAAAGCAAAAGGCCAGCCACAGGGGCCAGTGGCTGAAAGTACGCAGCTGGTTGCAAAGGGACCCCAGCAGGATATGTCCTTGTTTGAGGAGCACAGGCCAAGTGGACTATTACTACAGCAAGAACTGATGAGCTATTCTGCTGGAAGGGTCATTGGCTCAGTCATTCAAGAAAATCCTAATGAACAGCAGCTTTGTGCTCATGAGGACAGAAGGGAGGTGGCATTTTCTCCAGTGAGAAGAAACATGGAACTTCCAATGTCAGTTATAGCTGCCGAAACAGATGCTGATGATGACAGTATCTATTTCACACCTGAACTTTTTGACAATGTTGAGTCAGCAGAACAAAAACATGAGTTGTCAGCTCACTCTCGCACTGAGACTGGGACCTTATTTGAAACGGCAGTCTCTGTTACAGTTAAAGAGCTTTGTGAAACCAGTACTCGAAGCCCAGTAGATGCAGCGGTCAATGTTGAAACTGATACCACTGCGAATGCAGAGGGGCCTGGAGTCGTGCAGAGCAGTCTGAGTAATGGAGGTGCAGTCAGAGCAGCTGGATGTAGTACTAGCATAGGTGAAGTTGAGCAGGAGTCCAAGAGAAAGAAACGTTCCAGATCCGAGAACAAAGGTGTGTCCATTGTCCAGTTTAATGATCAGTAAAAGCAAGCAAGCAAACAACAAAACTCAGGAATGAGTTGTAGTTCAGCCAGAAATCATGAAACTGTAATTTGTAGCTTACATCAGGGATGAGGTTCAGCAAATCAGATTTTCAGAAAACCAGAACGATGAAAACAATACTTAAGTAAGTCTCGTCTAATGCTAACTGAAAAAAGTTAGGGTTGTATCCAGCGTTAGTCCTCCTCAGAGTAGACCCATTAAAGTTAGTAGGCATGACTAATTTAGGTTTATTGATTTCAGTGGGTCTGCTCTGAGTAGAACTTAGTTGTATGCAACCCAGGCGCCTTACGTCTTACGTTGAATGCAAACTGTGTGGCAGATGTCTTCTTGCTGCAAGGTTCCCTACCCCTGCAACTAGGAACTGTAGTGGAGGCAGGGAAACAGCCAACATGACAGCAACATATCATGTGTTTCCATTTCAACATAATACAGGGGAGAGAAGAGGAGGTGGGGCCCTTGGCTGTTGGTGGTCAGCATACATCATATCATTCTAGCCCAACCACAGATATGTGGTGATTTCCGTGATTACTACCACATGGTGCAGTTGGTATAGATTTTGGAGTCCTGTTCAGATTTAGCACTCTGGGGAAGATCTCCTGTATCCCTTCCGCAAGTGTAGTTAGCAAATTAATTTGCTGCCCTACATTTATTCGACTGCGCTGTATCACTGCTGTTCCTAGAAAGAGCTGGGTTTTTTAATTAAGCAGTCAGGAAAGATGACCTTCTCAAATTAATGTGATACAGCCTGGTTCATTTGTTATGTCTCTTCTGCAACAAAGGGGAGAGTTGAGTCTTGTACAGGTATAGGACCCTCCCTAAAATGCTACACCTGAATAAGCTGTGTTTGGGGGAGGGGTATTGAACAGGACCAATGCAAAGTTTGCTTTGCATCTAGTGGGGAGGTGGGGAATGGCTATAAATCCTAGTGGTCCACTGAAGCACGGTGGCCACACAGAGTCACCACTATGTGTTGGCTTTTTTGGACATCCCGATTTCATACGGACCTTGCTAGGAGGTAACTTCAGAAGCTGCCAGAGGATTGGGAATAAATGGTCCAAAATGTGTTGCTTGTCTGGAAAAGTCTCTATGTGTAATTTCTGCTTTAATGCATCCTCAGACGTAGGGAACCTTTGGCCCTCCAGCTGTTGCTGAACTGCAACCCCATCATCCCTTGCCATTGACCATGATGGGAGCTGTAGTTCAGCAACATCTGGAAGGCCAAAGATTCCCAGCACCTGTGCAAGATGGACCAGAACATGGGGGTATAAACACATCAATATCAATTTTATCACTTCTTAAACCTGCTTAGCATGCACTTTTTCTAAAAAAACAACCAAGGAGGGCAGAGTGGAAGCCTTGAGGATGTGTGCAGTTTTGTTAGGAAAATATGCAGGGTAAATCAGCAATTGTGTTTCCCAGAAGAAGCATGTGAAATATGAATGACAATTGTACGTCCTTAAATGTCTCAGGAAATTGTGGCCAAATCAGGACTTATTGACAGAGAAACGTGTATCTGTTCACCCTTGCTGGGTTATATTCAACTAAGTTCTACTCTGAGTAGGCCCATTGAAATTAATGAACCTTAAGTTAGCTATGTCTGTTAACTTCAGTGGGTCTACTTTGAGTAGGACTAGCATTAGACACAAACCACTCATTTTAGAATTCTTTGTTATGTCTGTTGCATATATGTACATATAAATTTAGAATCAGTGATATGTTTTCAAACACTGTTAAAGTCTTCCTTTCTATCATGTTCTTTGATGTTAGCATACAAAATGCTTGTTGATTATTGTATTATTGTATTTTTCTGCTGTTCACCGCCCAGAGAGCTATTGCTAGTCGAGCGGGATATAAGCCTAATAAATAAATAATAATAGAGCACTTTCCTTCTAAATCTTGATGAAATAAATCAAATCACACTGACCAGAAAACTTTATTATTTTTCTTTTCTTTTTTGTAAAATGTATATTTTGGGATATGGATAATATGTTGTTTTGTTAAGAATCTGAACCAAGTTAGTTTGAATAGTGGAAATACATTCTAATTTTAATAATCATGGGAATGCCTAAGTAAATCATTGATTTTCAGTCATACTGATTGCAAAATAATAATGAAATCCTAAATTTATTGAAGGACTGAAAGTGCAGAGAATATACAAACGAAGAATCAGGAAACCATCTAGTAAGGGAGGTGGCCACATCACTGACAGGTAAAGTTGGAAATAATTTGTAGAATTTTAAAGTAATTTTTAATGGTAATCCAGTTGGAATCAGGTTTATTAACAAGTGAGTGATGTTCTTCAGGTAATGCTCCTATGACGTTGCCTGATCAACATGGAATCCATTGGAAAATGGCTTCATCCTGTGCTGTTTAGTAATATTGAAAGTCTGATGTTCATGTGGTAGAAGTCCATGGTACAGTTCCGGTGGAAGCTAGTCCATTAGGGCAAATGGGGCACTGCCCCACCAAGTCCAGCCCCCAGCTACCCCTTCCTACCTGTCTCCTTCCTTACAACTAGTCTAGAAGGTTGCACTGGCTATCAGCCGCCGCCGCCTCAATCTCAGTGTTGCCATTGTAGAACTCGGCAAGGGGGAGGATGGGAACAAACAGAATTCGGTGGCTCTGCCTGCCATGAGCTCCAGTTCCATCTGCTGTTGGCCTCCCTGCTTTCCATCCTACCAGTCCCAATGGGCACCAGCCTCCATTGCGTAGTTCCTCCCTAATTATGAATTGCTAGTTTCTGGGAGGGGTAGCATTGGTATGGAAAGGAGCCATGGCATGAGATTCTCCCATATGGCCTTGAATTTTCAGCTTCGGAAGGAACTGTGCTATGGTGGGCACTTCTTTTACCGCTTAAGGGCACCAGAAGAGAGGGAGCAGCATGCTCGGCACCTTGCAAAAATCTGTCCCGGGTTTACGCGCAGGGATCTGGTGCAAAGAGCAGCTGAAGATTAGCTGGTAAGTGTTTAGGACTGTTTATTATTTTGCTTTTGATGAAAACAGATACCCAACTAAAATAGTTCCATTCATGTACCTTAGAAACAGCCAGATGCATATGTCTATAGCTATACCCCTTAGTGACTGCTCCTTTCCTTTTGTTGTTTCATGATCCTTACAATTAAACAAGAGTGCTCTCTTGACTATACTGTATGTGCTTAAGAACACCAATGCTATGAAGGCCTGGTTCTTATGTTATTCCTGCAGGGTAAGCAGGAACCATGGGATAGGTTCCCCCTTCATGGACCAGGGCTTCTCACTTTACATGGCAGTGCAGTGGCTTCTACCCCAGTAGGTGATTTAAAGAGACATTCTTGTTCATTGCCTCACAAGCATGGGACTCAACTTCCCCCCAAAGACTAGTTGTAGTCTTAGGCTGGGTATTTTCTGACTAGAAGATTTCCTTGGTTGGTATTGGGGTTTTCCTGGCTATGGTTAGACAAATATGAGGGCAATTCTCATTCATGTTAGTATACAATATTTTATATTTGAATGGGTATTTCATAGAATTGATTTTATCCTGTGTTTATTGGAAGTGGTGTTATCAGCCCTGAGCAAAGCATCTCCTGAAGAGTCACTTGTGTTCCATTCAGTTGTCCCGTTCAGAGGCAAACACGTTTCAGTAAAGCTTTCTCGTTTTATTAAAGTTACATCAACCTTAAAGGCCTGATTCAGCTATCTATGATTTCTAGGAACTATTACCCTGCCTGACCCTGACTAACCTACTCTCCAGTTGCAGACTCAGCTGTTGACTCAGCACCCCTTCCTTGTCTCCACCTACTTAAATAGGTTTCCCTTTCATGCGCAAATGTTTGCTCCTACGAAGTGCCAGCCGTTGCTCTTCGCGCCTCTGAATCCTGCGAGAGCAGGGGGAGAGGGGCTGGACCTCAACTTCCTCCTCCAACTGAGGGGGGTGGCCATCTGGGCAGGCATGGGAAACGGCTGGATGTCCGACTGGGAATCTGCCAACTGGTCAGGCGTCTCCTCCGCTGCTGGAGCAGGGAGCGTGCCCTCAACAGCGTCCTCTGACAGCTCCCCCTGCGTTCCCACAGGGGAAGCTGGAAGCTGGGGAATCTGCAAGACCTCCCTCAATCCCTCGCTCAAGTCCTCAAAGTCAGAGTCCTCCTCCTGCCAGCCCTCCCCCCTGACCTGGATCACAACATCAGTAAACGAGTGGGCTAGGCCAAATATATTCCATGTTACATACAATAAATAATAATAATTTATTATTTTGTATACTGCTTACATGCCAAAATGGCTTCTAAGCGGTTTACAACTATAAAATCAATTGTAAAATTCATACATAATTAAAATACAAAATAAGAATTCCATCACAGCATTAAGATATCCTTAATTAAAATATATAATAAGACAAGCCAGTTAAAAAGCATTATTTCAGTTGGCATGCTTTCTAACTGGCTCCATTTATTATATATTTTTTGTTTAAAAAACAGTTACAACAATAAGATCAAATGTTCAAGTTCAGGGGAATGCTTGACTAAACAGGTTTCTCTTCAGGAGCCGATGGAATGCCAATACTGATGGTGCCTCTCGTGTATCAGCAGGAAGGGCATTCCGCAGCACTTCTGGCACCAGTGGAAACGCCTGCCCTCTGGCAATGGCAGAATTAGCTGATTAGCTGATTGTAATGTCCATACCAAGCAGCAGAGGAGAAGATGAAACATGGATATCATTTTAGGCCTATAAAAGGAGGAGAGGGAGCAGCCTTTTTTTGGTGGCACCCAAGCATCTAATTGCAGGCAGAGAATGGTCAAGAGCTAAAGAGGTTAAGGAAGGCTGGAATTTGTTTATCAGTTGAAATTACCAAGCAGAACTTTGATTGTAGGCTTTTCATAATCATAATAAGCAAAATTCCAATAGATCTTAATAGGTGAAGAACTACACCCCCTTCAGCTTGTGAAACCTCATTAAAACAGTGAACAGCTGAGCATAAACTGCTTTCTGTATAAGGCATTCATGCTGGGCAAGTCATTTTTTAAAATATGATACTTTTAAAAATTACCGATGTATGTAAGTTTCCAAGCAATAAAATATTGATCCAAATGGGCTTGTGCTTTCACAACAATGACTATGGTCAATGTTGAAACTGATACCACTGCGAATGCAGAGGGGCCTGGAGTCGTGCAGAGCAGTCTGAGTAATGGAGGTGCAGTCAGAGCAGCTGGATGTAGTACTAGCATAGGTGAAGTTGAGCAGGAGTCCAAGAGAAAGAAACGTTCCAGATCCGAGAACAAAGGTGTGTCCATTGTCCAGTTTAATGATCAGTAAAAGCAAGCAAGCAAACAACAAAACTCAGGAATGAGTTGTAGTTCAGCCAGAAATCATGAAACTGTAATTTGTAGCTTACATCAGGGATGAGGTTCAGCAAATCAGATTTTCAGAAAACCAGAACGATGAAAACAATACTTAAGTAAGTCTCGTCTAATGCTAACTGAAAAAAGTTAGGGTTGTATCCAGTGTTAGTCCTCCTCAGAGTAGACCCATTAAAGTTAGTAGGCATGACTAATTTAGGTTTATTGATTTCAGTGGGTCTGCTCTGAGTAGAACTTAGTTGTATGCAACCCAGGCGCCTTACGTCTTACGTTGAATGCAAACTGTGTGGCAGATGTCTTCTTGCTGCAAGGTTCCCTACCCCTGCAACTAGGAACTGTAGTGGAGGCAGGGAAACAGCCAACATGACAGCAACATATCATGTGTTTCCATTTCAACATAATACAGGGGAGAGAAGAGGAGGTGGGGCCCTTGGCTGTTGGTGGTCAGCATACATCATATCATTCTAGCCCAACCACAGATATGTGGTGATTTCCGTGATTACTACCACATGGTGCAGTTGGTATAGATTTTGGAGTCCTGTTCAGATTTAGCACTCTGGGGAAGATCTCCTGTATCCCTTCCGCAAGTGTAGTTAGCAAATTAATTTGCTGCCCTACATTTATTCGACTGCGCTGTATCACTGCTGTTCCTAGAAAGAGCTGGGTTTTTTAATTAAGCAGTCAGGGAAGATGACCTTCTCAAATTAACGTGATACAGCCTGGTTCATTTGTTATGTCTCTTCTGCAACAAAGGGGAGAGTTGAGTCTTGTACAGGTATAGGACCCTCCCTAAAATGCTACACCTGAATAAGCTGTGTTTGGGGGAGGGGTATTGAACAGGACCAATGCAAAGTTTGCTTTGCATCTAGTGGGGAGGTGGGGAATGGCTATAAATCCTAGTGGTCCACTGAAGCACGGTGGCCACACAGAGTCACCACTATGTGTTGGCTTTTTTGGACATCCCGATTTCATACGGACCTTGCTAGGAGGTAACTTCAGAAGCTGCCAGAGGATTGGGAATAAATGGTCCAAAATGTGTTGCTTGTCTGGAAAAGTCTCTATGTGTAATTTCTGCTTTAATGCATCCTCAGACGTAGGGAACCTTTGGCCCTCCAGCTGTTGCTGAACTGCAACCCCATCATCCCTTGCCATTGACCATGATGGGAGCTGTAGTTCAGCAACATCTGGAAGGCCAAAGATTCCCAGCACCTGTGCAAGATGGACCAGAACATGGGGGTATAAACACATCAATATCAATTTTATCACTTCTTAAACCTGCTTAGCATGCACTTTTTCTAAAAAAACAACCAAGGAGGGCAGAGTGGAAGCCTTGAGGATGTGTGCAGTTTTGTTAGGAAAATATGCAGGGTAAATCAGCAATTGTGTTTCCCAGAAGAAGCATGTGAAATATGAATGACAATTGTACGTCCTTAAATGTCTCAGGAAATTGTGGCCAAATCAGGACTTACTGACAGAGAAACGTGTATCTGTTCACCCTTGCTGGGTTATATTCAACTAAGTTCTACTCTGAGTAGGCCCATTGAAATTAATGAACCTTAAGTTAGCTATGTCTGTTAACTTCAGTGGGTCTACTTTGAGTAGGACTAGCATTAGACACAAACCACTCATTTTAGAATTCTTTGTTATGTCTGTTGCATATATGTACATATAAATTTAGAATCAGTGATATGTTTTCAAACACTGTTAAAGTCTTCCTTTCTATCATGTTCTTTGATGTTAGCATACAAAATGCTTGTTGATTATTGTATTTTTCTGCTGTTCACCGCCCAGAGAGCTATTGCTAGTCGAGCGGGATATAAGCCTAATAAATAAAATAAATAAATAATAAATATTTTTTTCTATATGAACCCATGATTGTCATCATCATGTTAAGTGATGAGAGAGCAATAGGTTCTCTCTTAAAATAATTATTCAGTGTGTGTTTAAATACTTTAACCTTTAATGTGCTAGTTTATATCTCTGTTATTCTTTCATGGTGAGGAAAGAGATGCTGGGAGTCCCAACTTGCAAGTCGGGACTATGTTATATTCTCTGTGGAGCTGAGAAATATTGCCTAAAGTAGCTGATAAGATATTAATAATCTCCTTTTAGGAGATTATTTACAGTCAGAAAAATAAGTTGGATCCTAACATGTCATAATCTAGGGTGAAGAGATGCATCTTCAGCATATGACAAAAGCTAAGGTGCCAGATGCACCATTTTAGGGGCTGCCACAGAGAATAGCCTATCCCATGTTACATCCCCCCGAACTTCCAAAGGGGGTGGAACCACCAAGAGGGACCCTTCTGTCAATGCCCAAGAGCATCTGCGGGGAAGGAGGTGGTTATCAGATATTTATGCTTCCGCCCAAGAGCTTGGGCATTCCCAGTGGACACCCCACGTACTGTTGGAACTTAAGGTTCCTGAGTCAGGCTATTGTTCCATCTAGGTCAGTGTAGTCTGCGCTGACTTGCAGCAGGGTTCCAGGCAGGTGACATTCCCAGCTCTACCTGGAGATGCCTAGGACCTTTTACATGAAAAGCAGATGCTCTGTCACTTTGCTATAGCCCCTCTGTTATCACAAACTGTTTCTGAAAGTCACCCCCCTTCCCCAACATGGTGCGTGCAAAATGTTTCCAAATTGCAGGTGTTGTGACTTTGTGGTTCCAGAAGTATTGAGATAATCCTTCTCTAGTAATGCAGAAATTGGCATTGTTCAGAAGCTCTTCCAAAAGGCAAACGCTGAATCTTTTTAAGGGTTGTGCTTCTGAATTGGGTACATTTGCAGAAGGTGGTGATCATCACAGGTAAGACATGACTTGCACGTCTAAAGGAAACACTGACAGTTTATCAGCGAACAGTGAAATCAGAAGATAAAAGAGCCCCTGCAGATATTTTCTCAAGTATTATAAATCTTGGCTGGAATCCAAAAAGCTGCTGTACATAAACGCTAGGACTTGTGTGTGTCCAGAGGGATTTTTGACTTTTCTTCTTTGGATAACAGATCTTCCATCACAATTTTTTTTTAATCCTTTTCTCAGTTTTGAAAAGAGGCTGCCACTGGGTTTGGTGAGGGTTTTGCTCAAGGAATGCTTGCCTAAAAAAGTGCATAGGATTTATTTTGTGGTCCTTTGAGTTGCCTCTTTATCTACAGATGAAGAAGCTGCATAGATGGACGTACCATCGCAAGAGCTACATTTTGAGCTGCCTGTCAGGACATAAATTTTACCATGAATGGATTTGTACATTACGAGCACAATCCTGCCTAATACATACATCACATTTGTAGTCCACCTTTTTCCTAAGGAGCTAGGGAGGCATTCATGGGTCTCCCTTCCGCATCTTATCTTTACAACAATCCTGTGAGGTTGGTTAGACTAAGGTCACCCAGTGAGGAGGAATTTGAATGTGCATCTACCCAGAACAAGTCCAGTACTTTAAATGCACGCTGCGTCTTTGGAGCTTAAATGTATCTCTTTGAAATAAACAGGATGGTAGTGTGACAGCACAAGCAGTTTTTCTCAACTATTCTCTGCCAGAATCATATCCTTCCCACTGTTCTTCAGTTCTTCTTATTGTTTTATAGTGTGATGATAATTAATATGATGGATTACTTTTTATTTCTGGGTGTTTCTTTGCATAAGAGAATCCGAATCTGGTGGACCTTTTTCCTTCTGCTGGCTTGTTTTTGATTTTAAGACTTGGAGGCAGGCCTACAGTTGAAAGTTGATAAATTAGCATTCAGTCTGGAAAAAATCACATTCGTTGTCACAGCCAATCGGATTGTTTGTTTGTTTGTTTATTTATTATTTTATTTATATCCCTCCCTCCCAGCAGGAGCCCAGGGCAGCAAACAAAAGCACTAAAAACACTTTAAAACATCATAAAAACAGACCTTAAAATACATTAAAACTAACTGATTAAACTGTAGTGTGGGCAGATAAGGCCGAGGGCAAAGAAGGAGGGAAAATGGCACAGGGAGAAATAACATCAAGACAACGCAAATGTTTCCAGTGCACTGTAGGTGGGGCTCTCCTTGCACTTGGTTCAGAAGCTACAGCAAATGCAAAATGCAGCTACTAGGATGTTTAGTGCGATGCCCAGCTTTACGCATATTACACTGCTGCTGAAAGATCTTCACTGGCTGGCTGTTAGCTACTGAGGCAAGTTCAAGGTTTTAATGCTGATATTTAAATCCCAAGACAACTTGGGACCAGGACACATAGCAGACTGCTTCCCCTGGTAAAAACCAAACGAATCTGCCAAGGAGACCCTGAGAATTTGTCACACCACTAGAACAGGTTAGGGGAAACCTTTGGCCCTCCAGATATCGCTGAACTACAGCTTCCATCAGCCCTAGCAAGTGTGGCAAATGGCCAGAGATGGCCTGTGCTAGAATGTCCTCCCTTGGGTAATTTGTGAGATGGAGACAGTAATCTCCAGTAATTTAAAAACTGCTTAAAACCTTATATGTTTACCCAAGGTTTCCTAGACTCTGACTCTTAAATTTATTTGTATATTTATTTCTGGGAGGAAGGGTGGGATATGAATTTAATAAATGAATAAATAAAATGCCATTTGTATGCTGATTTTCTGCATAAATGTGCTCAAAGCGGCTCATGACACAGCAGCACAGTAACAGTCTAATGTTAATTCATTTCAAAACATAATATGACAGTCCAAATAAATAATTCATTTGGATAGTAAAGACATTATAACGTTCTAAATTCATTATAAAATAGACCATCAATCATTAGAAGACATCAATTTATATCAGTTGGTTAAAATATATAGTCAGATATGATAAAGATTTCCAATGCAGTCAATATTAACAATATTTATTACCTGCAGCCAGAGAATGTTATTTTTTGTTTCGTACGCTGCTCAGTTTTCCCTGTGATACATAGTAGTGTTCTGTTTTTACTTAGTTATTTTGGAAATGTTATTGAATATTATGTTTGTACTTTTATTCTTTTTATGTAAATCACATAGAATTTATTTTATTTTAAGTGATAAACATTTTTATTAAATAAACAATGTCTTGAAAAATGGGAATGGATTCACAAAATGGAAAGTGAAACATTGTGAGCAATGTTGAGGAAATTGTTAATATCCATGCTGAGTCTTACGGCCACACTACTATACCCATTTACCTGGGAGTCAACCCACTGAACTCAATGTACATTAGGGCCCCAGTTTACGGTGTTCCATTTTCCGGCGTTCCGCTGATGTGGCGGCTTTCAATTAGGGGAAATTCCCTGTTTTAAAGCCGCTTTTGCGGCATTTTCACGCGATGCCACCCATTATAGTCAATGGGTTCTGCTTTACAGCGGGGGCCTAGTCCCTAACCCGCCGTATAAGCGGGGCCCTGCTGTACCTCTTCTGAGTTGACATGTATAGGATTGTCCTGTAAGTGATTGATTAATTGATTAAATTTATATCCTACCCTTCCTCCCAAAGGTGCCCAGGACAATGGTATGTCCGATCAGAACTATAGAGAATAATAAGGGGTATTTATTTTAAATTTCTATTGATACCTCATTTGGCAGCAGTCAGCACCTATTTGGTTTCACTGTGGGTACATAGTTGTCATAACACTATGACCACAGTACTTTTAATAAATGAAATTCATGGAATTCAGCCTTGTCTGAAATAAAATTAAATGTTCTGAGCTTCCTTAAAGAGGAACAGGAAAGAGGCAATGTATATAGCTGCATCCTCAATAACTGGAGATCTGAGTGATTGGGGAACAAAATATTATAGCAAAAATGTATGTCACCAAGGTTTTTTTTAGACTTCATATATGAAATTTGACCTGCTGTAAAATCTGCATTTAGAGAGTCGTCTGCAATAACATAAGAAGACCATCTAACTTTTGGCATGAAGGATACCTTTAATTCTATGGTATTGTATGTTTATGAGGGAAAAAAGATACAGAAAGGGTATAGTAAAGAATGTCAGACATTGTTGACATACGAAATTGACTTCAGATTTTGTATTTTTCTCTTTTTAAAAAAATGCTTTTGAGAGGTTAAAAATATCAGTTTCTTACTGCTCCTAGAGATTTGGTTTGTAATGTAATTGAAAGCTAAAAGGCATGGGATTGAGTTTGCTTGCGAGCTTCTGAGAGGCACCTGGTTGGCTACTAAAATAAAAGGATGCTGGACTAGATGGGCTGTTGGCCTGATGCAGTGAGGCTCTTACGTTCTTCTGAGCTGTAGCAGGGCCAAGAAAGAACCTAGAGGCACTGGGGGCCGGGGGCTCCATGTCCGCTTGGTAGTGGAATCCGCTCTGGGTTTTTGTCTGAATTCTCAAGGAGCTGTCCAAGGTGCTGGACTGATTTTGGGAATAGGTTTAGCACCTTGGAAATCTCTTGAAAGTTCAGACTAAAACCCAGGGTAGAGTCCACTGCCCCACTGGCATGGGGCCACCAGCAGCCGCTGCCTGGGGATATTGTCAGACCAAGACATGCCCGTAGCAGAGCCCAAAAGCCCCTCCCCCCCACTAGAACCAGCACTTTAAATCAGGGCTGGGAGAGACCACTTTTTGAAGCCCTGGAGAGCTGCTGCCAGTCAGTGTCAATTGACTGAGCTAGATGAGCCAATGGTCTGACTCAGTATAAGGCAGCTTCCTGTGTTCCTTTGTGTGTATCACATCCTTAAGGCCAGTGGCGCAGAATTTGTAGCTTTCCAGATGTTTTTGGCTTCCAACTCCCATCAGCCCCAGCCAGCATGGGCAATGGTCAGGGAGGATGGCAGTTATAGTCTAACAACATCTGGATGGCCACAGATTACCCAGCACTGCTTTAAAAAGTATTGCTACCCTATTCAGGCTTCGAAAAACTTAATAGGGACTTTAAGGTTTGGTTCCCAGGAGTTCCCAAACTGTGGTCCTCAGGCCACCACGAGCTTCAGGTGGTTTGTGACTTGTCTGTGCAGAACACTTACAATTTGAATTCCATAGAATTCTATGGAATTTAAATTGAAATACAATAAAATACAGTATCAGAAATAAAAGAAGCAATAAAGATACAATTAAAAATTGTATAGCATCTAGCACAGTGCATTATAATTGCTACAACAGGCAGAAAAAATAATTAAGTGGTCCACCAAGACCCTGAACAATTTTCAAGTGGTCCATGGGAGGGGGAGAAAAATTTTTGGGAAGCACTGAACAAAAGACATGTATGCACACATTAATTTCTACAATGTGTGCTTGCTCAAGAACTGTTAGTTGCCACCATAAATTAATTAAATTATTAAAGGCGCCCGAGAGCACAGGTTTCCAACCCATGTAGGAAGCTCCCCGTTGTGTCTCTGCATGCATTATTGCTTTTGCCTTGCCTCCTTTCAAATGGCTTCTGCTGGGCCTCTGGGTAATTGCCACATCTCTTAATCGCTCTCAATCCAGAGACACAACTGGATTACCTGCCCTCAGAAAAGGCTGTCAGTTTCATCTCTGTGTGAGTCTCTGCTCCTTCAGTCGGGAGGTTTACCTTGGAAGAGTGACAAGTGCAGAAAGATGTGGTGGTGGGCTCTGAGGAAGGACTGTAATCCTGGCATGCAGAAGATCCCAGGTTCACTCCCTGGTATCTTCACTTTGAAAAGGAGCAAGTAGCAGATGAAGGGGGGAAAATATTTCTTTGAGACCCTAGAGCAGCCTTTCCCAACCTTTGGGTCCCCAGATGTTGTTGGACTACAACTCCCATCAGCCTCTGCCAGCATGACCAATAGTCAGGAATGATGGGGATTTTAGTCCAGCAACATCTGGGGACCCAGTGGTTGGGAAAGGCTGCCCTAAAGAGCCTCTTTCAGTCAGGGTAGACAATACTGGGCTAGATGGGGAGACAGTCTATCCAGATATAAGGCAGCATCTTATGTTCCTGTGTTCTTTTGAGGGTGGTCCATTCTTACTCTCTCATATTCCAAAAAAGTAAGCCCTTCTCTGTACATTCAAATTTATTTCAGCAAAAAAAGTATCCCTCAGCTGAGAGAAATTTGGAGAAATGCTATACTACCCAGTAAAATGTCAACTTACCACATAGAAAAAACTCACAAAAGTGTAAGATGGAGGACATCTGTGTTCTCATTTCTCAAGATCTGCTGCTGATCATCCAATAATACTTCCCTTGTGTTTAGCTAGCTGCATTTGTTTTTGTAACAACGATTATTATTTTCTTTCATTCTAAATTTATTTAAGGGGCTGTTACTGCCACTGATTAGACAGTCAGCTGTCGAGGCAGTCACTCTTTATATAACAGGATATTGTTTTATCCATCATATTGCTACATTTGGTAACTTTTAGCTTAATGCGCCTTTTGGGAATACCAGTCTGACCTCAATCTGAGTAAAGCCTTAATAGTCAACGTGAAGGATGCTTGCAGGAGGTGGCGGTGATGGTCATTTTTTTCCTCCTGCAGACTGTATATTTGCTAACTCATGTTAATCAGATTCATCATTCTGTTTAATAAAGATTTCATCTGGCATGCAAATGCATAATCGGCTGTGTCTGAGCGACTGCCTTTTGTCTTGAGCAGATTACGAAAACTGTATTAAGCATCGTCAGGCAAAAAAATGACAACCTTATTAATTTGTCCTTTATGTGTTGTTCAGCAGATTGGGCCTCATTATTTTGCAAACACATTACACAGAGCAAGGAGCCAAGAAGTAGCTCATTAATGTTTCTTCTCCTTGATTGGTAACAGATTTTGTGTTAGCTCATTAATATTACTTCCCCTTGATTTGTAACAGATTTTGTGTTGGGGAGCGTGTGGGAAATAATTGCTAATTATGTGGGATAAATTGTACAGTGCCTGTCTTTTCTTCCCCCTTTTCTCTTGTTGGTCGTGGTCATATGTTTCAAGAACATAGCAGAGCACCATTCAGGAGCCACCACGCCTGTGATAGGGCTGAAGCAAGCCGTAGAAACTAAATTACACTTGCATGGATTCGCCTTCCATTTTTGGAGTCTCCTGTAACACAAAGCATAATTAGGACAGATCAGGATTATTTTTTTAATGGATGGGCTCATACACAGCTTCTCCTTTTAAAAGGAGATGAGAATCAATTGTCAAGATAATTAATAGAAATATCCATCAACAAGTAAACACATGCAGTGGGTAAAGTGTTGCCTTGGAGGAAGAAATCAAATCTCATAGCCGGCTGGATTTGGGTTTTCATTCACACACACACCAATATTTGTGGCATATATCGTATTAAACCCGGCTTCATTGTTTTATATCCTGCTTATTCCCATAATTGTTTTAAATACAGTTTTTGTTATTATTGTAACCAGCTGTCTTTGTCCCTCCCAAAGCCGGCACTGGCAGTATAATTCCCCGTGAAATATGTAAGTGCCGAGAAAATTAAATGTACGGATTTGGCAATCATCTGCAGTTTGACAACTTTGCTCTTAAGTGCGTAATTGGTTTAAGCTGGCTAGTGCTTCATACTTATCCTGAAGCCCATCTTCTGTAATCTGTCTGCCACTATAGCTGATAAGACTTGGCCACAACTGAAGTTTTTGCAGCTCCAGAAATGAAATTCTGATCCGTTAAGGGGTTTTTGTGGGTGGGTGTGGATTTAGCTTTATAATCTGGTTTAGAGAATTGTGTGAGTAGACAAAGCTAGGAGGAGACGAACCTTTTTGAAAAGATGTGATGAAAATCATTGGATTGGCTTAGAATTCTAAACTCTTGTTGACAGTGTAACCTATATTTCCATCTCTCCCCCGTTGCCTTTCATGTTTCAGACATGCCCATTAGGCCAGTTGCCAGCCTCTAAGAGGGATTTGTGTGCTGTGCATATATATGTATACATACACATATCAAAAACAAATATAGTCTAGATGTATTAGAATTGTATTTGTATTTGCAGAACATAAAGTTGAGGTATAGGACTGTTGCTTTCAGTGACAACGATCTCTGCCATAATGTCTAATACGATTATACAAGCGCTTTCAGCAATTTTCAAGTGGTCTTTTGAGTGTGTGGTGGGGAGTGTGAAAATCACTCAAGCATTTCTTTGAATCAGGAAACTCCATGAAATGCCACCAAAGGTGTTAGGTTTGGCAGGCCATAAGACTTTCATGAACTGATACATCTGGAGTGAGCCACGTGTCATCTCTGCACAAGAGGTTTCTGGTCATGCATTCTTTGGAGCCAGCACCTTGGTAATCAAAAGAAGCAAGAGATGGCATCAAAGGGTCCCTATCGCTCACCAGATTGCTAAATCCACCTTCTCCATCATGGAATACTTGTGTTCCATTGGGAACCATTCTTGACGTAGATACAAGACTGGATGCTCAGTCCCCCTTGTTCCTGTGAGAGGATAGCTGCCTGTCCCACTTCCGCGTAATAAGTAGCTCTTCCCGAGCTGCTTAAACAGGCAATGGCAGTGTAAAATCAACCTAAGAGGTACAATCTGCAAAAGGAACTGGGAAGCGATTGGGAACATTCATCATTTCATTTATTAAATTTATATACCGCCCGACTAGCAATAGCTCTCTGGGCGGTGAACATAAAATAGCATAAAAAATACAATAAATAACAAAATAATACTAAATAATACAATCAAAAATCCAATACAATAACATTTTTAAAATAAATCAATTTGACTTAAAATGCTTCAGAGAATAGGAAGGTTTTGACCTGGTGCCGAAAAGAAAGCAGAGTCGGCGCCAGGCGTACTTCCTCGGGGAGACTGTTCCATAGTTCGGGGGCCACCACTGAGAAGGCCCTAGATCTTGTCACCACCCTCTGGGCCTCCCTGTGAGTTGGAACCCGGAGGAGGGCCTTCGTAGCAGAAGGTCCTAAAGGGGCTATTCCAGATCTTGAATCAGGATGGGCAAATTCATCAGTTTTGGTTTCTCTCAGTTTCTCAGTTTCCTCTTTAAAATTCAGTTCTCATTTCCACATCAGTTTGCATTTTTTTTTTTTTTAAAAAAACTCTCATAAAAATTAATCAGCATATTAGTGTGAATTTATCCTAATGTATTCCTTTTTATACAATTTTGCCTAGTATACACATTTTGCAGATCAAATTTCCTAAATATAAAGAACACTTGTGTGTTGATTTCACAAATATATACATTTATATGCACACGTTACCCTAGTACATTACTTGGCTGGAAAACTGCACTGCAAAATCCTAGGAAGTGCACATTTTGGAGGGTGGTTGTGTTTCAATTTGGAGCTGTCATCAGGAGTTTTGGAGTGGACTGTCAGCAATATAATATGCAGATGACACCCAGCTGTCTCCCTGTTCTATCTGAACTGGGACTGGAGGTTGAAGAGTTAGATCGGTCCTTGGAGGTGGTGGTGGGCTGGATGTGGGCCAATAAATTGAGGCTGAATCCTGCAAAAGGCAGAGGTGTTACGTGTCCCGAATTCCCAAGTTGAGGAGATGGAGAGAGTTGCATTCCCCTGGAAGGATCAGGTCCATAATTTGGGAGTGTTTCTGGGTTCATCCTTGTCAGTGGAGGCTCAGGTGGCCTCGGTGGCTAAGAGTGTGTTTTTCCACCTCTGGCTGGTTCACCAGCTTCAGCTCCTTTTGGACAGAAATGACTTGTCCATGGTACTCCATGCTCTGGTAACTTTCAGATTGGATTGTTGCAATGTCCTCTACATGAGGCTGCCCTTGAAGAAGACTTGGAAGCTTTGGCTGGTCCAAAATGCAGCAGCCAGATTACTGGCTGGGGTTCCCTTTAGATCTCATATAACCCCTGTTTTAAAACAGCTGGATTGGTTGCCAGTTCATTTCTGGACCAATTCAAGGTGCTCATGCTTGTGCTTAAAGCCCTAAACTACTTAAGCCCCAAATATATGACAGACCACCTCCTTCCCTACAGACTCTCTCCAGTGTTGCGATTGGCAGAAGGGGGCCCTCTTGGTTGTTCCAACTCCCTCAGAAGTTCAGGAGGGTGACCCAGGAGAGGACTTTCTCTGTGGCAGCCCCTAAGATTGTGGAATTCCCTTCCGGCAAAGATGCCTCTCGCAACTTCTCTGTACAGCTTTCATTTTATGCTGAAGACACCCCTCTTCACTCTAGCTTTTGACACTTGAGATGTATATTTTTAGGACTGTTTCTAGTTGTAATTGTAATTTGTTTTGAATTGTTTTTAATGGCATGTTTTATATGGTTGTGATCCACCCTGGGGCCTCCTTGTGAAGAGCAGGTATTTAATAACAACAGCAACAAAAAGGTCACCTTCACTGTCAGAGGCAGTATACCACTTGCTAGAAACCTCAGGAGGGGAGAGTTGCATTTGCACTCAGGTCCTGCTTGTGGCTTCCCTTTGGGGCATCTAGTTGGCCACTGTGAGATCAGGATGCTGGACTAGGTGGGCCTCTGGCCTAATCAAGACAATCTGAAAGACAGTAGGGAATACCTCTTCTAAGACTATGGGACGTGTGTGCATCTTTTCAAAATGTATTTTTTTCTTAAAAGCTATTCTTATAAGATTTAATTCATTGATCAATTAACTGACTAATACAATTAATCAACTTTCTTTGCTGATGTGATAGCCTTGATATATGGGTGGGTGTATCTGATGCCTGCTTAACTTTACCATATTGCCGTGTTGAATTTTATGGCTCTAAGGTACCATATTGAATTATGTGTTTATGCAGCTAAAATACCACATTCCACGTTCGTTTCATTTTTAAATTAGAAACTTCTGTTGCAATTATGTTGATGCATGCAAAAAACAAAGTCAAATAAGCTTGATAGAACTTTTGCTAGACCCATCCAAATGCATTTTGAATGTCAGTCACCTTTTCTGAACATTTTTTAAAATAGATTTATCTCCAGGAGACACTCTAAACATTAAAAGTAATCAAATCTTTCACTATACTCTACCCTCTCAGATCTTACTTTGTATAGCTATAAATTATATTTTGGCATTTCTTGCCCACCCCTCCATACATAAGAAAATGTTCAGTGCCAAAAGAGCAAACCTCTGCTACTGTACATCTTTATTAAAGATGTTTTATTGCCAAACTCTCCAGTTGGGCTGCTAACGTTCAAATTCCTCCTTTCTAATTAAGCCTTTTGATTTACAGTATGGCTTATGAAGCATGCTGGGATTGGGGAAGAGAATAAGCTTGGTTTTTGGTTTTGATTTTGTTTTTCTTAACACGTTGTATGGTTATTTTTGGTCTGACCCACACCCCCTGCAATTAAAGCAATCTTTTGGTGCAATTTTGAGTTGGTTGAATTAGATGCAGCTTCTAGTGGATTCTTTATCATTATTATTCAGCTCTGCTTAAAAAGAGTTCAGTAGCAGATGTCAAGATTACAAATGCAACATTCTAATTGTTCTGTATTCTAATGAGCAGTCGTTGTCGCTAGCCAGTATGTTAGAATAGTTATGATGCAGTCTGGACACAGCTGCCACTGAACCCTTGACCAGAGCATTAACAAAAACCCTCTTTGTTTTCAGTGTGGGAAACTTCTTCGCTGCTGTGGGTGTGATTTCAACACAGAATGACACTCAGCTTTTAGGGTGAACCTTCACATTATTTTATTTTATTTGACAGTATTAATAGGCCACCCAATCCCAAGAGTTCTTTCAGCTATCAGGATTTTAATATAACATAAAGTCAGAGTGTAAAAGCAGTATAAAACTAAGGCAGCTTAAAAGACCTGAGCATTTTTTTTAAAAAAAGGACTTCCACCTAGTGCTTAAATGATAATAAAATCTAGACATTCTCTCTTTCTCTTGGTCTCAGGTACAATTTCTGCAGTTTCCAGTTTGAAAAAAGAGCCAATGTGAAGATAAATAGGGCCAGCATTGTTTTGTTTGCTTAGAGAATGGAAGCTGGAATTTATATTATATTTAGGATGTCAGAGAATTCTGTCAAAAGGAGAAACGGTACCAGAAATTGTGTCAATTCACATGTCCGTTTGCAAATAGAATGGAAACGAGACAGGCGAATGTGGCCAGTATTCACTGTCATTTTTTTATTCACTCTGCAATTCACTGTCATTTTTTCCCCAGTATGTTACTGACAGTGAGAGCCAGCGTGGTGTAGTGGTTAGAGTGTTGGACTATGACCTGGGAGACCGGGGTGGAATCATGTAATCATCATGTAATTAATTAGGTTGTTACATTTGGCCGTAGTGGACAGCAAACTGAACCCGAACTGCAGCAGAATGGAAGCGGCGCTGCATGTGACAGATAGGGGGCAGAACAGAAAACGCTGCCTTTTTATATCCCTAATTGTATTGCACTTCTAGCGATGAAGTCTCTCTACATGTGGGAACTGAATCCTTGGGAGGGACCATAGTCAAGCACCTGCTTTGCATGCAGAGGTTCCCAAGTTTGATCCCTGGCATCTCCAATTAAAAAAGGATAAGTAGCAGTTGATGAGGAAATGCCCTTCTCTGCCTGAGATCCTGGAGAACTGCTGCCAGTCAGAGCAGACTACACAGGACTTAAGATATTTATTTATTTATTTATTTATTTATTTAATTAAATTTTTATACCGCCCCATAGCCGAAGCTCTCTGGGCGGTGTACATCAAGATAAAAAACATTTCATATACAATTTAAAACCACATGATCAACAATAAGGACATACAACGACGACTAAAAAGTTAAAACATAATTAAGTCATTAATGAACAAGTTGAAAAGTACAGGTCCCAATACCGATCCTAACAGTTAATTTGCTGTTAACTAATACAGCACAACATCAGTGAACAACAGTTAATCTATCAAACCCCACCACCCCCTTTCTTGTTGTTTTAATATGTTATAAGGATGAAATGTGTTTTTCAGGTATGTTTTCTATTTTACCAGGTAAGGGAAAGTACAATATACTATGTGGTTGTACCCTGGAGGGAGGAAAATTGTAAGGGAAATAACATCATAAAACTTATTCCTTATTTCAACCTTTCTTTGCCTTCTGCTCTGTATCTTAGGCTGAGTTCTTAAACTCTTTCTTGTCCATAATGACATGGCCACTGCGCTGGTATATGTGGGACCCACCACCCAGGCTTAGAGTGCCATGTGTAGGCTGGGATCTAAAGAGCTGGACTGGTATAGGCCCCTACCCACCTGCTTCTGAAACTCTCATCTGTTTTAAAAATGACCCGCTATGCAGCAAAAGAGGGAAGGGGTGCTCAGTGGTAGAGCATCTGCTTTGAATGCAGAAGGTCTCAGGTTCAATCTCCAAATAGGGCTAGGAAAGACAACCCCCCCTCTGAAACTCTGGGGAGCTGTTCCCAGTCAGTGTAGACAGGTGGGCCAGTGGTCTGGTTTGGTATCCAGCAGCTTCATATAACATAGTAAGTTGCTTTATACTATATGTAAACCAGTGGAGGCTGGTCCATTTGGGGAAATGGGTTACCATCCCACCAATCCAAGCTGCTCTCAGGCAACCCCCCACCTGCCTGCCTTCTTACTTGCCACCAGCCCAAGTAGTGGCATTGCCTGTCATACGTCCACACCATATATTTAAAGCACAATGCACCCTGGGAACTATAGTTTATCTCTTGCTGAGCTACAGTTCTCGACACCCTTAACAAACTACAGTTGCCAAGATTCTTTGGGGAAAGCCATGTGCTTTAAATATATGGCGTGGAGTGTGGCCTTAATCTCAGTGTTGCTCCTCTAGATCAAAGAGTTGGCCTTCTGGAGTACTGAGGCAAGAGTTTAAAGGGATCGTTTGCCCATCTAGTTCAGTATTGTCCATAGCAGCTTTCCCCAGCCTGATGCCTTTCAACTGCTCTCCCCAGTACCCCTGACCAGGGGGGAGTTGCAGTCCAAAATATTTGAAGGTTGGAGTGGAAGGATCAGTCAGTTTTGGTTCCCTTAGTTTCTCATTTTTCCAATATTAAATTCACTTCTCCATATTTCTGCAGCCATTTGCATTTTTTTAAAATTCCCCAGCATTTTTAGTGTGAATTTTTCCAAATAAACACATTTTTGCATGCATTTTTGATGAATGTACGCATTTTGCAACCAGTTTCTCTAGTATAATGTATTTTTGTATGTTGTTTAATATATTCATTTTTATGCATACTTTACCCTCATGCATGCATTTTTATAAACATTGTTTGTTAGGAGAACGACGCTGCAAAATCCAGTTAAGTGTGAATTTCAAAGGATGCCTGTGTTTTGGTTCTCATGTTGTTTCAGAAAGTGTGAATTTGATAGATTCAGCTTTAAATTAGAACTGAATTTCTCCCCCATCTCTATCTGGAGGGCACCAAGTTAGGGAAGGTTGCTGGCAGTGGCTTTTCAAGGTTTCAGACAAACCCAGCTGAGGATGCGTCAGGAAGTGAACCTGGGTCCTTTTGCACGCACAGCCGGTGCTCTACTACTGAACTATGGATTACTATTGTTGTTATTTAATTAAATGTATATCTCACCTGTCCTCCTAGAAGGAGCCCAGAGTGGCAAACAAATGACAAAATACTAAAAACATCTAGAAAGCGTATTAAAAAACAAAACATCTTTTCAAAAAATCTTAAAAACAAAACATCTTTTTTTTAAAAAAAAATCATTAACATTTTTAAAACAGTTCCAGCACAGATAGGGATAAGCTCTCTGCTTTAAAAGGCTTGTTGAAAAAGGAAGGAATTTGGCCTTTATTGTTTATTATTATTTATTTATTAAAAGTATATCCTGCCCTTCCTCCTAGAAGGAGCCCGGTGTGGTCAATTTCACACAACATAGGAATTGGGCCTTTAGTGTGGTGGCCTTCACCCTTTGGAGCGCCTGCTTGATACTAAAGGCCTGATTCCCATGTTGTGTGGAAAGGACCTCCTGATAAGATGGTATCTGCAGGAGACTCTCACCTGCAGAGCGCAGTGATTGACTGGGTATATATGGGGGTAAGACGATATTTCAGGTATCCTGGTCCCAAGCTGTATAGGGCTTTATGCACCAACACCAGCACTGATGTCCAAACGACACAGGTACATTGTACTATATGTTGTGAGGGTGGGGGCTACACTCACAGCTGGTGTCCTTGGCAGTAGACGCTTGCTAATAGCTAGTTTGGCACCAGTATTTTCCTTAATGTTTTGAACAGTACTACTAATGGCTGAAGTTTAATTTTATCTGAGCCCTTTAAACCTAAACTCTCTTTTCCACATAGAACACATGTGAAGTAGCACTAAAGAAAATAATGGTAATAGACAAAATGCCTTTGATTCTCTGCTGAGTAACTACCACCAGCCTCCACACATCTGGATTAGGGGGAAATCTTCCAGGTCAAAAGTCATGACTTCCAGAAATGAAGTACTGCTGATAGTGTGTGTGCACGCGCATGCGTGCATGTGCATTTGCGTGCCTCTCGAATAATGGGGGCTATCCACAGACTAATAAATCCAGCTTGCAGCATTTGGGTATGTTTACATTCAGCCATGTCTCTGAAGGAACCAGCTGATCAGATGTTTTAGTTTAGAAACTTTCCACCATGATACAGTGGCAATGTGATTTCTTGCACAGTAGGTTTTAATAACTTGCATGATTTCTTGCACAGTAGGTTTAATAACTTCCTTCTCTCTCTCTCTCTCTCTCTCTCTCTCTCTCTCTCTCTCTCTCTCTCTCTCTCTCTCCCTCCCTCCCTCTCCCCCTGATAGCTGTTTAGATTTACTACACAGCTTATGCATTCCCTTATCAGACAGTAATCTTAAAAGATTTTCCTGTCTTGCTAACAGTGCATTTTGTTTTGAGTCGATGCTGAGTAAATATAATTGAAGAGCAAGTTACTTTTCCAAGCATCTGGTGAAGTTCCTGTTTGTTAATTGTTTCTGTGCAGACATATACCTTAATGTGCTGTCCTACATGATGACTCAAAGGGAGAAAAAACTGCCCACTTTATCTGTCCTTCCTTTGCACTCTGCTGATTGATCCTCTTGTGGCAACATTGCCTGAAGCCATTTAACTGTGTTAAAATGGGGCAATGAGTTGTGTCGAGGGATAGGGATGGGCAAATCTGTCAATTTCAATTTCTCCTAGTTTCTCATTTTCCCAGTCTTAAATTTAGTTCTTCACATTTCCACCTCAGTTTGTGATTTAAAAAAAAAATCCTCATGCAATTTCATCAGCATTTTAGTGTGAATTTCTCATAATGTAACACAATGTTGCAAAGCAATTTCCCCTAATATAGTAGTGCATTTTTGTACTTTAGTTTCACTATTATGTGCAATTTTTTGCACACTTCACTCTACCATATGCAATTTGGTACACATTACTTGGCTAGAGAACTGCACTGCAAAATTTGGAAAAGTGCAGATTTCAAAGGATGCCTTATTTTCAGTGCACGAAAGGTACAAATTTGGTAAGCTTGCCTTTAAATGCAAACTGAATTTCTCCCCATCCTTAGTTGTGTTTAAAGGCTTTTAGAAAAAATATAAATAGACCACTTTTTTTAAATATACACACACACACAATGGGCTAGATTTGTTTTTTTTAAAAGCCTAATCCAATAAATATAAATGGCACTGAGGCTTCAGCTCTAGATTCACAGAGTCATTCAACCCAGGTGTTTATTTTGCATGAACTGATGAGAGGAGATTTCATCTCAGAGCTTGTCGGAAGAGTCCAATGTAATGTCTTTTCCATGTGGAAAAAGAGAGCTTTGTTTTCTTCTAAGCAGTTGCCTGTAAATGCTTTTAAAACCTTTCCTAGCTTAGACAGTTATTGGAGGTTTCTCAACAATAAATTAATGTTAGAATCATTAAAAGACTTTTATTGGTGGGAGGAAATTTGACCTTTTCAAAAGTTTCTATAGAGCAACTAAGAACTGCAACTCAGTGGTGTTTCATTTCGTTAATGATAATAGTTTATAGAATGCTTTCCTGCGTCCTCATATGCTTCACATGACATGCTTAGTGATCCTTATAACAACTCTGTAAGGTCAGTCAGTATTACTAGATTCACATAGCAGATGGAGTTGAAATAAGGGTATTTTGCCTTCAGGCAGGGCTGGAGAGAGTGTGGCCCTCCTGATGATGTTGGGTTCTAGCACCCATCAGCCCCAGCCACATTGGTCAATGGGCAAGGATATTGGGAGTACTAGTTCAACAAAACCTTGAGATCCACAGCTTCCCCCCTGATAAATCCATAACTGAGGTTTTTTTCTGTTTTTGTAAACCTTACAAACAACATAGAAGGGTTTATTTATTTAACATTATTTAACTTATTAATGTTAATTAACATTAATTAGTTAACATTATTAATTTAACATTAATAAACAGCCTTACAGCCAACTCTCTGCTGATGTGTTTTATGTATTATATTTCTACCGGCCTCCGAGGAACTCAAGGCATCATAAACAATCTTTGTCCCCCCCTGCCCAGCTTTATATTTATTTATTTTGATAATACATGTACTGCTTAATTGTGATTGTCTCTAAACAGTGTACAAGTCACTCAGCAATATGTTAAAAATCAGTTAGGATTATAAAATATTGTCAACAAGATAAAGTGACTGGTCCAGTGAGTGAGGATTTGAACCTGGGTCTGTAAACCTAGAATGTTCAACAACTGGGATTTAAGCCATTTAAATTGAGCAATTTTTTTCTTTGGGTTCTCTGTGCAGATCCACCCCTGGGTTCTGAACCTGCATAGAAGAGAGCTCCAGCCAGGGTATTGGTGCTCATACCCCCTTCCCTTGACAAATTTAATCCCGAACCTTATTTCATACATTCATATGATTGTGTTCACCATTCCTCAAATATTAATTAACTCATCCTGTACAGGAGGTCCATTTTTAGATTTGTAGTCTTTTGCAATGAATGGATTAAATCCAATTAAGTTCTACTCCATATACATTCATTTCAGTGGGTCTGCTCTGACTAACATTGGATACAACCCAGTAGCATTGCTGCTTCAGTGAGATTTGAACCAACAGATTTCCTAGCTCTTCGCCCTCTTAGGCTGCATCCATTTCCTTCCAGGAATAATGGGAATGGGACTGACACCCAGGTGAGTGTGTATAGAATTACAACCTCGGCCACTGCACCATGCCAGCTCATCATAATGCGACAGATTTGCAATTTTGACCCCTTATTCCCCCAAGAGTAAATTAAAATTAAGTATCATTACCTCTTTCTGATTATATTTCCTTTTTTTTTTTCAAATGTGTACTTCACTTAGGTTATTATGCAAACTATTACCAGTAAACTAGACCACAATGGCCAGGCCCAATTACAAACAGATGGCTCCCTCTTGTTCTGATGGCCACATGTTCCCATAGTGAAGACTCCCCACCCCACCCCCACTTCCCCAATACAGTCAAAACATCATTTTTCAGAAGAAAATAACCTTGATAGTTCTGGACTGCTGAGTGAAATTTCTCTAGACGACTGCATGGAATTTATCAAGACCGCCAACCTAAAGAGCACTTAAATTTTCCTGAAAGCTTTAGTGTTCTGCTTGTCCAAGTTGTTCTTGAAGAAAAGGTAGATCTTCAGAAAAAGAAAACCTGACCCCCCACCTGCACAGGTGTAGACAGAGAGTGCAGGACTCGCATGAGCCAAAGATTAATCACAGAGACTTGCTCTCCCAAGACCTGCTTTCACAGAAACTCATAATAGACGTTAAATGTCTGAGCCATGTAACTCACACTTGCATAAAGTCAGCCCTAAATGCAAACAAACTTTTTAAATCTGGATGTTTTAATATTCTCAAGCATGAGAGTAAGTGGTCCAGCATCACCCAATGAGCTTCATGTCTGAGTGAGGATTTGAACTTGGGTCTGTAAAGCCTTGACAATTCAAGTACTTCACCCAGCAGTGCATGCTCTGGTTTCTGCTATCTGCCAAGAATCATAGGGCCGCTGGGAGGCTCCACCTTTTTCCTCCCAGGAATAATTCAAGGCAAGGGGGAGACCAATCTGGTCCCATCCTGTGGGCGATTGCCTTTGCCCTCTGCCTGAGAGACCACTAGACTCTATCTGCCTGTTGCCCTCAGGTTGGAGAAAGCACACTGAGCCCATCGGCCAAAGGAATGACTTTTTTTCATTGATCTGAGCTGCTTTGGGAAACAGGAAATATCTGTAAAGCAGAAGAACAATGCATTAAATAAATAAATAACTGAAAATAAATAGCTGATTCTACAAGTTCAGAATAATCGCATAGTATATAAAGAAAGGCCGGGGAAGGAACTGGCAATCCCACCCCATATATACGGTCTGCCTAGTAAACATTGCAAGACGTCACCCTAAGAGTCGGAAACAACTCGCACTACAAGTGCGGGGCACCTTTACCATTTTATATATAGCCCTAGTGGAGCTAGCAACATTGGGGAACACCCAGAGAAATGTCATGAGTGTTATGGAAAACCTTTTTGTGTTCCCTCAAAATTTGTCAGTGTTTGTGTGTACGTGCGCTCAAGGTGGAACCTCCCAAATTCGCTTTGAAATGTCACTTTAAGAGGAATTTGGTGGCAACTCTGTTAGAGATGGCCCCACTTTGGATCATGGGTGCAGATGCTGCATGCTTGAAATTTATCGGATTTGTGCCCCCACCCATGCTGAAGTCCTACAAAAACATGGAAAAAAAATAAAATGGACTGTCTTCGAGTCGAGTCCAACTTACGGCAACCCTATGAATAGGGTTTTCATGGTAAGCAGTATTCAGAGGTGGTTTACAAAAACATACAGGATCCCAAATACAAAATGTTAAATGCATAGTTATATCTTAAAAACAGCATTAAATAGCCAGACTCCTCTGTGATTGTTGTTGTTGTTATGTGCCTTCAAGTCGATTACGACTTATGGCAACCCTATGAATCAGTGACCTCCAAGAGCATCTGTCATGAACCACCCTGTTCAGATCTTGTAAGTTCAGGTCTGTGGCTTCCTTTATGGAATCAATCCATCTCTTGTTTGGTCTTCCTCTTTTTCTACTCCCTGCTGTTTTTCCCAGCATTATTGTCTTTTCTAGTGAATCATGTCTTCTCTTGATGTGTCCAAAGTATGATAACCTCAGTTTCATCATTTTAGCTTCTAGTGACAGTTCTGCTTTAATTTGTTCTAACACCCAATTATTTGTCTTTTTTGCAGTCCATGGTATGCGCAAAGCTCTGTGATACAGAACTATATATCAAAGGGAATTTTTCACACGATAATAATCAGCTAAGGAGAAGAGGGTGCTTTCTAAAACCCTAAAAACTGTGCTACTGTTAAGACTAATAAAATTACTGAAAAGCATGAGGGAGGGAGAGAAAAAAGTTTTGTCTGATGCCAAAAAGATCATACAGAGGGCACCAGAAGGACTCTGAGGAGGGCCTCCTTGGAAGATCTTAAGGCTGGGTAGACTCATAAGAGAAGGGGCACTGAATGTGCACTTCCATGGGGGGGAAAAATCCCTTTCCAGTAGGGAGAGGGACGATCTGCAAATACAAACTCTTTTGCATGCTTTAATGTGGCCAAAACTGATCCTGGATGGCTTCTCTTGGAGTTGCAGCACCATTGATCCACCCTCTCCTTGAGCCACCGGTTTCATTTTTGTGCATTGATGACTCAGTAGCAGACTGTAAGTTGACAATTATGGAATATGCACATTGACAAAATGAATACAGCGGTATTCTGACACACAGGCAACCCTTGCATCATAACCCTCTTGTGTTTACACATCTCTAGGTAGAGCAGTGTTTTCTCCCCCAACTCTGCTTGTTTCACTTTCAGCTTGTCATTGGACAAAACCCATACAATCCATTTAACCTCAACTTTAAACACTGTCTTCACAACATTTTAACACTGATTGCACCTTGGGGGTTTAGCCAAGCAAGCTTCATGTGGATGAGTAATAGCACACACAAAGTGAACTAACAGTAAAACTTTCACTTGCATTTGGCCGGGCCCCTGTAAACATGATCCTGATGACATGTGACTAAATCCCCAGTAAAAAAAGCGTTGACTCCTTTTGCTTGCTTGGAAAGGGCCATTATGTAATGGTATTGAGTACCCCGTGAATCACGGAGAGCTTTCCCTCTCACCAAGGGATTGTATATGCCCTCGTATATATGCTTTCTTGTAATTCAACATATGCCGCCTGTTGAACTGGTACAGAATGTTATCACTGGAACCAAGCAGAAAGAAAAGTGTTTGGGTTTTGCCACCTTTGCTAACTTCAGGAATTGTTTGCCCTTGAAAAAATCTGAATACAATTCTTCTCATTCCCATACTTTGACCTCCAGTTGGGAATTTTTGCTTCCAACTCCCTCCGCTACTTTTTTTTAAAATGATTCTTACCCTATAAAACTCATGTTGGATGGAATCTTTAGGGTTTCTGCTTTTTCCGCAAATCAAATCATGTTCTTGCGCTGGAAGAAGCTTTCTTTCTGCATAGAGAAATTTACATTGTACAAAGTTATATGTGCAATGTCAACCTGAATAGTTGTTAAGATACCTTCTGCTAATATCTTCTACTTTTTTAAAGCTATGTTGATTGCAATATAAATGGAATTAATTTAATTAATTTTTTTAAGTATGTTGAGAATAGATGTAATGCAAAGGTACATCAACTTCCATAATACTGTGGCTTATCAACTTTGAATTTTGCACTCGCACGCCGTGCTTCCATATTCATTTATTTATATTATATTTATTTATATTTCCTTGCATTTATTAATCCCTATGAAACAGCTCAATGTGATAGAACAATACAACATATATAAAATAATTTCATGTATAAAAACAGTTAAAACAATTGCATATATAAACACAAATTGAAATTCAATACAGATACAGCCTGGGCTAAAAA
The DNA here is from genome assembly GCF_030035675.1 of Rhineura floridana. Taxonomy (NCBI): domain Eukaryota; kingdom Metazoa; phylum Chordata; class Lepidosauria; order Squamata; family Rhineuridae; genus Rhineura; species Rhineura floridana. The sequence continues at coordinate 15,618,990 of NC_084500.1, read as the reverse complement.
TCTCTACTGAAAAGGCTTATTGAAAAAAGAAGGGCATCAATAAGCACTGAAAAAACAACAGAGATATTGCCTGTCCCTATGCAGTACACACACACAGCAAACCTATACCCATTTTGTATCACTTTAGTTGTTATGAATTCCACCACCCCAAAACCCTTGGTGTTCTTACTTGAGGTGCGGAGAGTTCTCTGTTTGAGATTCCTTGCCTCATACCACACTCACAGAAGTACTTTTCCCAGGCTCTGTGGCATCTTTCCGCAACCTTAGGTCCCCAAATGTTAGACTCCAGCTCCCGTGATCCCTGGCCATTGGCCATTCTGGCTGAGGATAGTGGGGACTATAATTACAGATGGATAAATCTGTCAGTATTGGTTTGTCTCATTTGTCCAGTCTTAAGTCCACCCCATTTCCGCATCAGTTTTTTAAAAGTCCTCACAAAACTTGTCAATATACTGCACATTTCTCCTAATACACACTTTTTTGTATGCAGTTTTGTCTAACATATGTTGGAATGTATGAGGTTCAACTCCAACTTGTGGGTTGAGGGTGCATGGGGTTAAAAAGCGTAGCTAGGGAGGAGACCTCTTGGTTGCTAGGCTATACCTGTCCTTTGATCCTCGCCTCCCCTTCCTGTTAGACTGATATGCAAAGGATGTTGATCCCAGTTCCTCCCGCCTTCCCAGTTTTCTTCTTCTTTCTCCAGAGGGGAGCAGACATCTTTTCCTTTGTCTCTCCCTCTCAATCAGCATGAGAGCTGCACTGGGACCAGTGCAGACTGCTCCAACATAGCTAGTTAGCTAGATATAGAACTCTTTCCTGTCATGCATGTACTTCCAGAATAAAGTAGTTCTTTCTTATTTTAAAGCTTAAAGTCTCTGTCTGACTAATCTGCAGGGAAGGTAGAATCTTAGCAAAGATTCAAACACACACACACATAAGCTCGCTCAATACTCTCCGCTCTGCTACGCAACTCAATAGAATTCCGACAATATATACATTTTTGCTAGCCATTTTCCCTAATACAGTGCATTTGTGTATGTTAGTTATGCACACATTCTCCTAATATAACCATTTGAAACATGTTTTTTGTTCTTTGAGAACTACATCGCTGTATTGCCTAACCCTGACCTTGTACTACACACTGAGTCCTTCAAGGACAAACCAGATACCCCACAGGTAAGGGACCTTGAGAAGTAGGCGGGGGCTCCTGAAACCAGTTCTGAGGATCCCCTTGAGGGACCCTCCAGGTTGGGACCTGCTGGAGAAACCCTGGAGCTCTCATAAGAGGAGGTGGAGCCTTCCCCCCCCCCAGTCCTCAAGAATGCCAGCACCAAAAGGTTCTGGTCCAGCCCAAAAAGCGACCTGGAGTTGTTGGCCTACTTGTGTGTAAAGAGTCTATTTGCGAGAAAGTTGCTGAAGCTCCTTTACTACCAGCAGCAGCAGTCAGGGTATGGTCCAGGAGGCAAAAGTCTATAAGATCTCCCTCTTGAGGCTTCTAAATTGCTGGAAGCAACACAGGTCCCTGGCTGCTTGTTCTGAGTTCCTGTCAGCTCTACACTGCGTCAGCAGTGCCGGTGGGGGGGCTGGAAATTCCTGGGTGGTTGGCAGGGAAGCAAAGTCCTTAGCCGGCAGTCTGGTCATAAATCTGCCAGGTCTAGGAGGAGGGGAGCTGATAAGGGCCAGGCTTGTCCGAAGCGTACTTGCCGAGTCAGGAGTCCAGAAGCGAGGTCAGTAGAGGTCCGGGATCAAGTGCCAAGGGGTCAGTCCGAAAGAGGGTGCCAGGAAACTAGGAACACCCAAGCCACGCCTGACGTTGCAGTCAGCAACAAGCTGCAGCCAAGGTGTGCCTTATAAAGAGCAGGATGGACAGCAGGTGTGAGCCCTCAGCGTTTGGGCCTTAAGGAGACAGGCCTGCCTCTCTTCTGCCTGACCTTCTGCTGTCTACGTTCTGCAGGTGAGGGGGGAGTATCCTGTTCACTGTCTGTGTCTGGCTGCAGGGCCTCTGCTGTATCTGGGGTGCTCTGCAGCTGAGGGGCAGAAGGAGCTGGATTCTCAGGAGGCTCCTCCGTGTCTCCTGCTGCTCCTGGGTCTGCTGCTGTTACTCCCGAGTTGTCCTCATCTGAGGAGTCCTCTGATGGGGCCATGACAGTTCCCCTGCCTTCCCTGTGATTTTATTTTATTTATTAGATTGATTTATTATTATCCCACCCTTCCTCCTCAAGGAGCTGAGGATGGCAAACAACAAAACAGTTTAGAAGCAGCAAAAAACATTATAAAAACAGTCAAAAACTTTCTAAAACCCAGTTACAGTTTAAAAATGTTCTTCCATCCAGTGATCTCCATTTTGACCTTGGACTCTTTCCTGACTTTGCTTCTGGATCACATTGTGCTTGAGCTTGGTCTGGAATGTGCTGTGCCAACAACCCTGCTTATGGTGGTGAGTACTTTGCTGAGAGGGCCGAGACCTCCTGGGACTAGGACCCCAGCCCCTGAGGGCACCTTTGAGAGTGTGACAATTGCACCTTTCAGAGGAGTGTGAATTTCGAAGGATACCTGTGCTTCAGTTTGTGTACTGTTTTGGGAAGTGCAAATTAATGCAGTTTCTCAACGAAACGTGAAACTGAACCAAATCTCTCCCTGATCCCTTGTTACAGTCCAATAGTTTCTGGAGACTCATGGCTAGGGGAGGCTAGGGGAAAAGGGAAAGAATGTTAAACCAGGTTCAGTTTTGTAGTGTAGATACATCTTCACTTGTAGCCCCCACTGTATTTATTTCCACCGTAGTTGAGGGCCCACTAGAAAGTAGACCATGAGTGTTGCTCAACTAGGGAAGTTTGAGGAATTTGATCTGTGCAAATTCCAGTATGACGTTTCCTAATCCACACTTCCTGAGATGAATGTGCAGACTGGAACTTAATTATCCACTGGCTTTCACACTTCCCTAATTTTCTGATGCTGTTAGCTCAAAAACATATAAAATGTGTTCAAAAATGAATCTTTTGAGGAAGAGTGTTTTTAAAAAAATATGTGCGGACTTAATGAACACTTGCAAAATAACACAATCAGAAATAGATTTATTTGCCTATCCCCACACTCGTTGTTCTGCAACTATCCACTCACTCTTCACCTCTTCCTCTCTCCCTTCTGCCTGTTAGCTCTGCTCATCTTGCCTGTACTCTTGCCAAGAAAGCCCTCAAAGCTGTTAAATAAACTATTTTAATTCTTAAATGGGGGGGGCACAAAAGGTCTTATGACGTCACACTGGGCTTTCGTTACCTTTTCAAATGAGCCAGATGCCCAAGAGGTCACCCAGCCACCCCCTCTGGCTGCGACTGGCTTAGCGACTCTCATGAAACAAACTGTGATCGTTACAGAGAGTCTACAAGACTTTGCGGCACATATAACTAGCAAGGTAAACTTTTCTGAGGTTCAAGAGCAAATTTTGTTCCTAAAAAGTCCGTGGAGTATATATGTTCTAAATCAGAGATGGGGGAACCTGGTGCCCTTCAAAATGTTTCTGCAACTCCAGTTCCCATCAGCCCCAGTGAGAGTGGTCACTGATGATGGGAGTTGGAGTCCAAAGCATCTGGAAGGCACCAGGTCAGAGAAGGCAATGTCTTTGCTTCAAGACCTGTATATGTTCAGGTGTGTCCCCATAACTCCTAGGAATTATTTTTACATACTCCTTTTTACAGACTTTCCAATAACTCATTGGCATGGGCTTCTGTTCCATATGGCTGCAAGGGCTTAGCCCGGGGGATCTAGTATTGATAAAAGGATTTTCTGGCTAGCTTATTTCTCACGTATCCCCTTTAGTATCCATCTTCCATGTAAGAGACTTATATGGAAGGAAGAAAATAAATCCATCAGGATGGTATAATAAAAATAATAACTAGACTACGGTTTGTAAAAATTTTGTTAGCATACCAAAGCTGTCTGCTCCCGTTTCATTTTATTCTTTTTATTCTACCACATATTACCATTAACTGTGTTTTATGCTGGATAGACTGACGTGAATTGGAAATTAATTCGCTCCCTGTTATTTGGAGGAGAATGCAGTCTCATACTGACTCTCTATGGTAAAATTGTTCTCTAAAAGGCTCGCCTCTAGAATGATCCCTGTTTTTTTCTTATTATTTAAAAACTCGCGGATTCACCTTGAACATGTTTGTTGTGGCTCATTAAGCAGATTGGCACAGAGATCCAAACTTGATACTGTGGTTTTGTTTTAAACCATAGTTAGCTGGGAAAAGCCAGGTTCAAACCATCATCTTTAGTTTGTTGCGTTATATTGTATGCCTTATTTTTGTTTGCTATTTTTATTTTTGATTGATTGATTGATTGCATTTGTATACCGCTCCACAGCCAAAGCTCTCTGGGCGGTTTTACTTTTTATTGCATCTTACTACTTGGTTAGCCACTCTGGGAACATAAATTTATACTCGTGTAAATAAATCCAACTACATTCATTTGTAGAAAGTACTGGTTAAAGAACTGGTTGAACAATTTCAGCTAAGCTTGCTCTCTTGTGACTTTTTTTTTATGCTCCACAATTTAGAAATCATAGCAATTCAAAGAAACTCTTGTAAATATTGCGATATGGATCGTGTCTTTCCATGGGGGGACACAGGACAACAGGACACAGGATCTGACCAACTGAGGTTTCTTCCGCCCCCCCCTCCGCTCTTGCCAACTCTTTATATACATGTTCTAAAGCAGCGTTCGTCAATTTTTTTAACCCATGCCCCCTTTTAGCTAACCAGGATAACCTGACTATGGTTGTCCATGAGCTGGTAACCTCCAGACTGGATTACTGTAGCGTGCTCTATGTGGGGCTGCTGTTTAGGTTGGTCTGGAAGCTGCAGCTGGCGAAAAATGCGGTGGCCCAACTACTCACCAGGGCAGAATATCACCAACATGTTACCCTGCTGCTGGAAGAATTGCAATGGCTGCCTATTAGCAACCAGGCCAAGTACAAGGTTCTGGTTTTGGTGTACAAAGTCTTATGTCTCTTGGGACCAGAATACCTGAAATTAATAATAATAATAATAATAATAATAATAATAATAATAATAATAATAATAATAATAATAAAAGATCATCTTACTCCTTATATACCCAGTTGATCACTGTACAAGTAAGGCCCTCCTACAGATTATCAGGAGGTCCATTCCGTACAACATAGGAAGTGAACCTTTAGTGTTGTGGCTCCGACCCTTTGGAATTCCCTCTCCTTAAATATTAGACAGGTGTCATCTGTGTTATCTTTTCAGCACCTACTGAAATCCTTCCTCTTTCAACAAGCCTTTTAAGTAGAGACCTTATCCCAGTCTGTGCTGGAATTGCTTTTCAAGATATTCTAAAGATGTTTTGTTTTAGTATGTTTTTAGAAATATTTTATTTTCATAAACATAAAAAACCCATACACCCCTTCAAACCTGGCTCCCCTAATTAATAAAACTTAAAGTGCTTATAATTGTTAAAGAAATATTTATGCAAGTTTTTGAAAAATCCACATTTTTTGCTTGTACATATTTTTATTTATTATTTATTTATTTATTGCACTTGTATACTGCCCCATAGCTGAAGCTCTCTGGGCGGTTTACAGCAATCAAAAACATTAAAACTAATATACAATTTAAAACACAATTTTAAAATTTAAACAATATAAAAACAATTTAAAACACATGCTAAAATGCCTGGGAGAAGAGGAAAGTCTTGACCTGGAGCCGAAAAGGTAACAGTGTTGGCGCCAGGTGCACCTCGTCATGGAGATCATTCCATAATTTGGGGGCCACCACTGAGAAGGCCCTCTCCCTTGTTGCCACCCTCCGAGCTTCCCTCGGAGTAGGCACCCAGAGGAGGCCCTTTGATCTTGAACGTAGTGTACGGGTGGGTTTGTATCGGGAGAGGCGTTCCATCAGGTATTGTGGTCCCAAGCAGTGTAAGGCTTTATAGGTCAAAACCAGCACCTTGAATTGAGCTTGGAAACATACAGGCAGCCAATGCAAGCGGGCCAGAATCGGTTTTATATGTTCGGACCGTCTGGTCCCTGTTACCAATCTGGCTGCTGCATTTTGCACAAGCTGCACTTTCCGAACCGTCTTCAAATATTTTTGAACATCCTCCCCCCCCCCCCCCGCCCCAGATCTTCATGTGTTGTTGAAAGGTAATCCTTCCATTGTTCTCTCTGCCCTTTGGTGTGTTTCATTTGGTGTGACTATTGTATATTTTTACTTCGTGTCTTGCTGGAAAAGATAATGGCTAAATACATATAATCCAAAAGAAGACAGCTTCATGGCTCCGAGTGGCTATTGATTTCTTCTTCTTTTCCTTCCTTGTGTCCTTAAGTGCTGTGAAAATACAGAGGCAAAACTGGTAATTGTTAGTAACAGGATCTGGTGGCATTAGAACTTGTATGTCATTCATCTTGAGAGGATTAGAGCAGGTATGAGCTCACAGGCCAAAAGACAGTACATGATAATGTATATTTTTTTTAAAAAAAAAAGAGGGGGTGGAAAGTCCAAACGTGATTATTGATAGGATTCACAATAGGAGATTTAAGCATTTCAGTGCTAACAACAGGAGTTGGCGAGGCGCATATACCACCCTGGGAGAGGCCACTTGCCTTGTCAAAGAGCGTCCTAGTTCAAATGAAGAGCAAAGCTTGAGATCAAATACCTCTCCAGCTACAGCTTAGCGCAGGTGCTTACTCTCACCAGCCTCTTTGACTAATGCCATAATGAATGGTGTGTTTGATTTTGTGTTTGTGCGTTAAAAGCCATTGAGTCGGTAGAGAAGACTTGCTGCTACCAAAGAGCAGGGTTGATGCTTAACCAAACTGAAGATGACATCTGTCTTTCATGCAAAGATGAGTCACCGCTAAGTTGCTCTTAAGCCAATAAAAGAGAGCAGTGTCTGCTGAAAAGCAAAGGCATGTTCAGGCACTGAGGAGGGGAACTTGGAAGTGGTGAGCTAATTGCTGTGCGAAATCAGTGTTCAGAGCAGGCAGAAGAGGACAAGAGGAAGCACTATGTGTTGCTCAGAGTAGAGGGAGGTAATATGCATCCCCATGTGTCATGTTGAAGCCATGTGATTTGTTAAGCTTCATCATCATCCCCTTAGTTCAAAGGTGGAGAAACCTCAGGCCTGGGGGGGGGCAAATGTGGCCCTCCAGGTCTCCCTATCTGGTCCTCAGGACTCTTCCTCGGCCATACCCATCACTCAGTCCACACTTCTCCAGCCCAGCCATACACCCTCCTTCAGTGCTTTCAGTGGTTGCTGGTGGCTCAGTGTCAGTGGGGCAGTAGAATCCTATTGCCACAATCAGTTCAGCACCTTGGACAGCTCCTTAAAAGTTTGGACTAAACCCCAGAGCAGATTTCACTGCTCCACTGACTTGGAGCCACCCAGCTGTTTTTTCCTTGCTGGAATGTGTCCCTGAGCTGTGGCAGTGCCTCTTGCTCACCTGGATGGAATGAGAAGGGATGGGGGTGTATAAACCTCTGACTTCTGTGTGCCTGGAGTGTTTAGCCTACTGTAAAAAGGCAGCATGGAAGGCAATTCCTGAGAGAATGTGGCCCTTGGGCTGAAAAAGTAACCCCACCCCTGCCTTGGGTCACATCCACACCATACATTTAAAGCACATGGCATCTCTCCCCCCCAAAAAAAAGAATCCTGGGAACTATAGTTTGTTAAGGCTGCTTGGAATTGTAGCTCTGTGAGAGGTCACTTTCCAGGATTCCTTGGGGGAAGCAAATGTGCTTTAAATGTATGGTGTGGATGTGGCCTTAGTTCTTGGATAGGTATCACAGACCTAGCCTTCTGTTCACCAACATGTCCATTAAGGGGTTCACCAACACTAGTGCAGTCATCTTAGCTCATAGGACCTAGCTAGCTGGCACCTTAACTTGCCTTAGGCCCATGCCAAGAGAGAAAGTTCCCTGGAGTCCCTTATTGCCTCCCTGAGCTCCTATTGGAAGGAAGGAGAAATATAAATTTAATAAATAAAATAAATAAATACTGGAGACGTTGGGCTGTACCCTTAGTTTAAGAAATGCCTGGCTATGCCACTGGAATGTGAGCTGCAGCTGAGCTAGCCAGGCCCATGTGGATTTGCACCCCATCTCCCTCCACTGTCCCCACAGTTTGCCTATCTTGTCTAAGAACCACCCAAAATCTGGCAACAGCCTTCATGCACACAGCTACCTTGCTACAAGCTGAAGACAGAGCATCAAAGACTTTTCCCTGGTTGGTTGTCAGAACAGGCTTCAAATCATTTAACTCCTCCCCCCCCCCCAAAAAAAAATTGCTGGTAAATGAAAGGAGCTGGTGAGCCTTAGATGAACTACACTGAATATTTCATTCCCAATTTTCCTAGTTTGATTTTTAAAAAAAACTCATTATGGTCTCAGTATATTGTGTCCATGAAGAAATAAACAACTTTGATCTGCATGCTATATTTTAAAACCTTTGGGCACTATCATTACAACGGAGATGGGAAACTTGTAGCCCTCCAGATGATGTTGGACTCCAGTTCCCATCAGCCCCACGAATGGTCAAGGATGATAGGAGCTATAGTCTGCAGTCACGGGGAGGAACAGGTCCCCCATCACTATGCATAAGAGCCCTGCTGGATCAGGCCTGTGGCCTATCTAGTCCAGCATTCGGTGGCCAATCAGATGCCCCAGTGGGAAGCCCACGAGCACTTCTCAGTTGATGAAGCCATGAAATGAAGCTGAACTGCAAAAGTGATGTTAATGCCTGCAGTTGGCTGCTGTCAGGATCCTGGGAAGCTGCCTTCTTCCAGGTTACGCTATTCATTCATCAAGGCCACTTTTGTCTATCCTGCTTGACAACAGTGGCTGCCAGGCAGGAGGAGGTCTGTGGCAGAGAACCTTTCCCATCACTTGTTTTAAGTGAAAGACCCTTGGGATTGGGACCTTCTACATGGAAAACCCGTGGATCTGTCGCTAAGGCACTACTCTGATGGAACAGGCGGGTAGCAACAAAACGGATGTGGAAAAGAATTGAGCAAGCCCTCCTGCAGACTAGGTTTACGGAGGCTGTATTGGAGTGTCAGCACGGAGGGAAGTTTGGCTGTGATCTGTCAGCACACAAGGCAGGGTTAAGTACGTTAGATTTGCTTATGCAGTACAAAACGTTATGCCTCATGCATAATATAGCTCCTTTCTCTGGCTCTCTATTCCAAAAGTATCAAGGGTCAATCCTCCTTTCTTTCTCTCTTCTTTTTTTGTCATCACTCGGTTGCGTTACAGGATGGAGGCATCATGACCAGCCACGATTCTTTCCAGTCTTGTACTTTTATGCTGTCAAGGACTGGAGGGCAGAATTAAAATGATGTTTGTATCTGTTTGATGCAGTTAATCCAAGAAGGTTCCCCACCAAATGCGCCTAAGCCACAAGGCTTATCGGCCTGCTCTGTTCTGTTACTAACTTAGCTATGTTATGTATTTATTTTCATTTATTTATTACATTTATATCCTGCCCTTTTCTCCCAAATCAATCATATACCACTTTTAAACCAGAAGTTACCAAGATGGTGTGCAACATAAGGCAACCCCCTACAACTTAACCAAAATGATCGAGGGGTTGGAAAACCTCCCCTATGAGGAAAGGCTGCAGCCTTTGGGGCTTTTTAGTTTAGAGAAAAGGCGAGTCAGAGATGACGTAACAGAAGTTATAAAATTATGCATAGCATGAAGAAAATGGATAGAGAAAAGCGTTTCTACCTCTCACAATAGTACAATGCATAGACATCCAATGAAACTGAATGTTGGAAGATTTAGGACAGACAAAAGAAATGGCTTCTTCACACAGCACATAGTTAAACTATGGAATTTGCTCCCACAAGAGGCAGCGATGGCCAGCAACCTGGACGGCTTTAAAAGAGGATTAGACAAATACATTGGGGAAAAGGCTATCAGTGGCGACTAGCCATGATGGCTGTGCTCTGCCCCCAGAAGCAGTAGCTTCCAAATACCAGTTGCTGGAAACCACAGGAGGGGAGAGTGCTCTTTGCACTCAGGTCTTGCTTACAGGTATCCCATGGGCACCTGGTTGGCCACTGTGAGAACACGATGCTGGACTTGATGGGCCACTGGCCTGATCCAGCAGGATATTTTTATGTTCTTACATTAAACACTAGAGTTTATATATTAAAATCTTGTATATGCTGTCATTAAACCAGAAGCTGCCAAGGTGATGTACAACATAAGACAATCCACTAAAACACTGTAAACACCAGAATGTATTTACTAAAACAATTGTATTATATGTCTGTGTTAAACCAGAAGTTAACAAGGCATTGTACAACATAAAACAACTCACTAAAGCACCATTAGAGTACCAAAAATGTACTCTAACTTTGATCTGCATGCCATTTTTAAAAAAATCATTGGGCACTATCTGCCATTTCTAAGGAACAATACAACAATGAGCTCGATTGAACCAAAGGTCTGACTCAGTATAAGGCAGCTTCCTACGTTAATAAATTAATAAATGCCAGGTATTTAACCTGGGACCCCCAGTCCAAAGCAGGTGCTCTATCTCTGAGTCATTCCCTGGTCACCCAGTGAGCTTCATGACTGAACTGGGGATCAGATCCCAGACCCAACAGTCTATTCTCAGCCCTGCACTGGCTCTTGCAAGTATGTGAGAAATGGGGGGGGGGTATTCAGCTAAGTCCTACTCAGAGTAGACCCACTGAAATTAATAAACCTGGCAATCAAGTCTATTAACTTGAATGGGTCTACTCTGAGTAGGACTAGCATTGAATACCACTCTGTATACTGAGCTCTCTACATCTAGAATTTGTCACTTTGAAAAGTATGCAGTGGTCGCCCTCCCATTTTAGGAGTCACAATAATGGATGAGGACAGAAGGGTATATCAAAGAAAACTACAAAGGAATCCAAGATTAGAACAGGCCTGGTCTGAAGAAACAGATAATTTAAAATTTCAGAATTATTCTCAGTAGCTGTCATGCTTTGTTTTCGACCTGTTAATAATCTCTCCATATTTGAGAACAAGATGCAGCCATCCTGAACAATGCTTACCAGGGAGCATTGGACACATTGGGACATTTTGCTGAGTAAACATGCCTAGGATCATGCTGTCTGGCAGGTAGAGGGGTAGGATGCTGTTGCATTTCAACTGAAGCAGATTTTCCACTAAATATTGATCCACTTCTACAGTGCAACCTCTTGAACTGTTTTCAGGGCAAATTTGGATATTTAATGAGGATTTATTACATGTAAACTGTAGAACGTTTACATTGTATTCCTTTGATTTCATGCTTCCCCCTCTATCATATCTGTATACAAACTCATTTGGCCGAAAGGCAGTTGCTTAAACTGTTGACAGTTGTTGGCCTGTTAGAAGAACCCCCCCCCCCCCGGTATAAAACTCAGCGTTACCATCTTGAGAGCCTCAGTTTGGCAATCTTTTCTGTTTGCCTTAAAGTGCAGGGATAAAATAAGAGGATTCTGTGCAACGCTGAAAGATGACTGAGGGGTTGAGAAGAGTTCACCTAAAGCCTTGTGAATATTTGTTTTGAGTTTTGCAAGTCATTTCAGATAATGCCTCTTTTGACTTGGAAAATAAAAGGTGATTAAAAAACAACGTGCCTGGAGAGTAGAAAAGGTTTATTCTAGACTATCAGTGAGTGTGTTCTCGAACCTCATTTTAGCTTTTTACAGGGTAATTTCACAAGCTCCTGTTCAGTGATTGAAAAAGGAGAAAGAGGGAATAACCATACATATATTTGCCCCTTTTAAAAAAAATCAAGGTAAACATGTACTTCACTTCTGGAGAAGGGGAGTGCACAACTTTCAAAGCCTTGATGAAATGGTCAAGAGTTTCTACAAGGGGAGGTATAGCCTTTCTGGCATTCTCTTTACTAAAGCTGCCTGTGATTCCAGTGAGTCAGTATTGCTAAAGGATCTCCCTTTTGCTGGACTAGATGACAGGCAGGGGACCATGGTACAGCATGTGCTCCACATGCAGAAGGGTCCAGGTTCAATTCTGGACATCTCCAGTTTAAAAGGGGATCAGGTAGCAGCTAATGTTGCCTGAGACCCTGTAGAGCCATTGCCAGTCAAAGTAGACAGCACTGGGCTCTGTGGATAAATAGTCTGTCCTGGTGCAAGGCAGTATCCCATTTTCCTGTAGTTAAATCAAGCAAGATACTAAATGTGTCTCATTTTCTAAATTAATAGCAGGTGCTGCTTTCCCCCCACTTCTTTATTATTGAGACCACAGCACACAGGAAGAGGAGGTTTAACTGTTTTCTTCTCCGTCATGATCCCAACCAAAAGCAAGCGGGGGAACATTGCTCACCTGCCTTCTGAATGCTGAGTGTTGCTGATAGTTCCTGGGGGGGGGAGGTGCGAGGAGCTCAGTGTAGACGCAGGAGCACTGAATTGGCTCCATCCACCAAGCTCAGCTCCTCACACCTCTCCCTCTCAGGGACCAGCAGCGACTCTCAGCCTTGGGAGGGCAGGTGAGCAATGCCACTACTGGTTCCAACCACCCTCACTCTGCGGTGGCTGTTAGTCCCAGAGGAAAGCCTCCTTTGTGAGCTTCTCTTCTGAGGCTAATAGTACTGCTGGTAGTGGGGCTGTGATTTTCATCTGGACCATGGCAGGGAGGAAATGGTTTGAAGATCCTTCATATTGTGATCTCAAAAACTTTGTTGGGGTTGCACCTGCTAATAACTTTAAAAAAAAAACCTGTTGTGGTTGCTGAAGACTCACTTAGCTTTGCACCTAGTTTGACCATCCCATGCACCCTGAACATCCAGTAATACTGAAAGCCAGCAGTTGGGATGTTGGAAAATTCCAACTAAAACAGGAATAGAAATATGCTGAAGTTCGCTTATTTGTCCTGTGTCCTGAATGGAAATAAAGTCGATGAATACGATCATTATTTGTTCTTGTTGTTGCTTTCGGTCTGCAAATGATACATGATCGATTTCATTCTCCACCACACCCCATTTGCATTGTATTTCCTTTGCACTGAAATGAATGAGGTAGGATAGCATAATGATGAATAACTTAGGTAATTTATGTAATTAATTAAACAAGCTATGTAATTTCACTACAGCGGACAGTGAGACAAATAACGTAGTTTTTGGTGGAAGACAAACTGCAATGGAATGGAAACAGCACTGCATGTGATGAATACAGGGTGGAACACAAAATTAAGCCTTCTTGCATTCCTAGCCACCAGAGAGCATGATTTACTACAGACGCCAAATGGTAGCACACTGTACTTTGGTGTCTCGGTGGTGAATATAAATCGTACTTGGCATTAAAAATTCAGAGTGGGACAAACAGTTCAATCTTAGACCAGAAGTGTCTGCAAGGAACATAGTGGAGCTCATTTTCTCTTTACTTACAAGCTCGTTGTGAGTCATCTGCCAACATTAAGCACAACAAATTAAACCATGGCAGGCTTTTTACACAACTGTAGGTGGCAGCAAAGCACTAATCTTATTATTTTTGTCTGACCATAATCATTGAATGTCAGGTGGCAACATTAATTCTTAATACAAAGAATCCTTCCTCCTCTACCTCCTGCCAAACACTTGTTGGGCATTTAACCGAAGATCATGCTGTTTGTAAAACAGTGATGCACCAATTTAAAAGCATCCTGGCATGATAAATCTCTGACCTTTCTTCTTCTTCCTCTTCTTCTTCTTCTTCTTGCTGTAGACTAACACTATATAATTTATTTATTATTACATTTATATACCACCCAAGGGGATCCAGGGGGATTACGTGGTTTTTCCCCTTGCTGTTTTGTCCTTGCAACAACCCTGTCAGCTCGATCAAGCTGAGAGGAAGGACTGTTCCTGCTTTGCATGCAGAAGGTCCTAGGTTCAGTCCCTGGCATCTCCAGGTTAGCCTGTCTGAAACCCTGGACAACTGCTGCCAGTCAGGGTTGACAGTACTAAGCTAGATGGACCAATGGTCTGACTTGATGTAAGGCAGCTTCCTAGTGTTCCTATGAGAAATAAGGACTGGTCCCAAGGTGACCTAGTGAGCTTCATGGCTGACAGGGGATTTGAACCCCAGTCTCCAACACACAACTGCTACACCATAGTAATTCCATAATTGGAAATTAAACAATATGTAAGTTTTTTTAAGGGGGGTGTTGTTGCTGTGCTATTTTTTTTTTTATCATATCTTAGTGCTTGGCTATTTGGTCATCTTGACAACAGGCAGGGTACAAGTTCTGTAAATAAATGAAAACACTTTGCAGAGGGTGGGAAAACTCAGGCCCAGGACCCAAATGTGGGCCGCCTCTAGACTTTTGCATGGCTTCACACACTTTTTGCCTCTGGACCTGCTCATCTGTGCCTCTGACATCTATGGGTCGCGACCAGCAAATGGGTCACAAAGCCTGTGCAAGTGGGTTGTGGACTTTATTAGTCAACCCAAAATAATTATGACTTGTAATCTTTAACTGTTATTGATGATATACCTCTTACAACTTTTTGTCTTGTTGGCATATTGTAATGCTGTATTGGCACTTGTAACCAAATGTTGGAAAGGCTCAAGTCTTACATTTTAACACTTGGGAAGTGTTTTCTGGTAGCTGGTGGTAGAGGACCCAAGATCCATGTGACAATTGATGGCACTAAGTAAATTTGGACTTGTGGGCCACCATACCAACAAGGTTGGGAGCCACTGCTGTTGGCTCACCCAGCCCCCAGGTAATTGTCCGGAAGGAATGAGCCTCTTGGACTGCAAACAGTTTCCTATCCCTGTTTTACTGGGTTACGTTGAAGCTGAAGCACCTGCCTAAGCACTTTAGAGGAAGGGTGGCATCCAAATGGGATGCACAAATAAACGTCATGTGTAAGGCAGGTGGAAGGAGCTCAGAGCTGTCAGACATCAAATCTGTTTTTCTGTGCTTAATTGAGTTCCTAGCTTTGCCCTTCCATTCTAACATTGATATTAGTTTGAGGTCAAAATCATCAGTGGCTTCCAAATCAGTGAACACATGGTAAAAACAGACACTCACAAGGTGTTTTTTTTCCTAAGTGGGAGGGGAAGCATGCAATGTGTAAATTGTTATATGTGGAATGGGAAGAGTTGTGGCTCAGCTATAAAGCACCTGCTTCGGGTAGGAAACATTCCATGATCAATCCCTGGCATCTCTAAGTAAGGCTGAGAATGTCTTTAGTCTCTTGAAACCCTGGAGAGGCACTGCCAATCAGTGTAGATAAAATCAGGCTAAATGGACAAATGGAAAGTCTGACGGGCCTCAACTACAAGTTGAGCATTTCAGGTCACTGTGGAACACTCTTCTAGCAGAGCATCAGCAGGCATCCTTGCTTTTGACTTTCAGGCATCTCTTGAAGAGTTTTTTTTTGTGCTGCCAAGTCTATGAAGCTGTTTAAAATGCTTTTGAGTAGCCAGCCATTTTAATGATTGTTTTGCATTATTTTTAAATGTTTTTATGTTGCTGTATCCTGCCCTGATGTTTTGTGATAAGGTGGTATATCAATACTTTTATAAATAAATAAGAGCCCTGCTGGATCAGACTGAAGGATCTAGTCCAGCATCCTGTTCTCCCAGTGGCCAACCAGCTGCCTACGGGAAGCCCACAAGCAGGACCTGAGTGCAAACAGCACTCTCCCCACTTCTGGAGATAGTTCACCATCATGGTAGCCATTGATAGCCTCATCCTTCATGAATTTGCCTCGTCCTCTTTTAAAGTCCTTCAAGTTGGTGACCATCACTACCACTTGTGGGAGCAAATTCCATAGTTTAATCATACGCTGTGTGGAGAATTACCTCCTTTTGTCTGGCCTAAATTTCCCAATGGTCAGCTTTATTGGAGGTCCCCAAGTGCTAATAGTATAAGAGAAGGAGAAAAACCTCTCTCTATCCACTTTCTCCATACCATGCATAAACTTGTATGTGTCTTATCATGTCCACAGTTACTTGCCTCTTTTTTTAAAAAAAAACTAAAAAGCCCAAAATGTTGTAACCTTTCCTCATAGGGGGATTACTCCAGCCCTTTGACCATTTGGATAGATGTGGCCTCTATTCAGTGCATCAGGTCAAAACTGGAATTCCAGTGAGCTCCCTGGGTCAGCCTGGTATTGATCTCCAAAAATGACTGCAAGGGGCAACGGTAGAAAAAGGATTTGTGCGTCCTTGAGACACAAATCCCAGTTTGTTTTGTGTCTGCTCTTCTATCAATGAAAATCCAACATTTACCCTTTTATGTTTAGGGATGTCAGAGAATTCCGTCAGAAATGGAAATGGGAGCAGAAATGCTCGTGTCCAGCATCCTGGTGCACATGTTTGCTTGAGTTTAGGAATGGAAATCACACAGGCGAATACAAGCAGTATTCACCATCACTGGTTATTTTTAGACCATAAGCTTTGCATAATTATGTTATTTTCTGCGTTGTTTTTGCCACTTCCCTTGCACTGAAATGTGGAATTACATTAGTTTCAGCCATAGCGGATAACAAGATGAATAAGGTAGGTTTTAGCAGAAGCGGAAATAGCACTGATTGCAAAGAACACAGGATGGGATGGAAATCTCTGTCTCCTTACGTTCCTGCTTATTCCCATGGCACTCTCTCTCCTTATTTCTGCTCATCCTCCTTCATAATTGGTTGTTGTCAGGTTGCACCCTGGAGTTTTAATGAAATGTGTTTTTATCATTGCGTTGGAGCAGACTGACAGGGAGCCCAGGTGTCATTACAACTGTTGTTTTAAACACTGTCTCTCCGGCTTTGAAGACATTTTTAAGAGAATGAGCAACTATTGTGTTTTTAATGGTGATGGATAAACCTTTTGTATCTCCCCAAAGGCTGTTCTGCTTCTCCATGCCCTGATGCTTTTTTGAAGTAGCAAATACATTTGTATTATGCAGGTTCCTACTTTTTTTTTTTTCTGGCAGATGTTCAGATTGAAATCAGCAGGAAGTTGGAGATGGATGGCATCAAATGGCATGGGATAAGGGCTCAGAGGTAGAGCATTTGCCTTGCATGCAAAAGGTCCCAGGTTCAGTCTCCAGGTACGTCTAGGAGAGAATCGTGCCTGAAACCCTGGAGAGCCACTGCCAGTCAGTGTAGACAATACTGAGCTAGTTGGACCAGTGGCCTGACTCAGTATAAGGCAGCTTCCCATGTTCCTTCATAATGCCCACATGATTCTGTATCCTCACCAGTGTGACTTCAGTCAGCATTCAGAATAAGAACCAGGGTTACCCTTCATTATCTTCAGGAGAAACAGGACCCAGCTAGAAAGCAGCAATTATGTCTGCCCTCTTCACCCAGGGACCGAATGCAGTTCTCCAGGCCTTTTCCTTCTGGTCTGCAAGACTCATAGAGATGGGCGAATATTTCAGTTTTGGTTTGTCTCACTTTCTCGTTTTTCAAATCTTAAGTTCACTTCTCCCCGTTTTCACAGCAGTATGAAAACTCATCATCATTTGAGTGCAAATTTCCGCAATATACACATTTTATATGCAATTTTGCCCAATATACACATTTTTGCAAAGCAGTTTTCTCTAATAAAGTGTGCAATTGTATGCATTTTCGTAAACATTGCTTGCCTGCAGAACGGCATTACAAAATTTGGAGACGTGAATTTTGTAAGATGGCCTGTGCTTCAATTCACATATTGTTTCGGAAACTGAATTGAGTAAGTTTGCTTTTAAATGTGAACTGAATTGAATTTCCTTCCCATCCCTAGCCCAAGGCCATGCCCCTCTCTCCAGGGCCTGCTCTATTCCCTCCTTAAGGCCTTTTGCCTAACTGCGGTGTATTTTTGAATTGTGATAATGTCTCATTTGTGCCTGGGTGGAGAGATTGGGGAGGGGAGTTATGTAGAAACCTCTCACTTCTGTGTTGTTGGAATATACCCTACTGTACAAAGGTGGGAAGTGCATCTGTTAATCCATCCATTCCTTGCTTCTGCATCCACCCATCACTGCTATCCCACCCCTAGAAGGTTACCCAATGGGGAATGAGTCCTGGAGGTTCCCCACCTCTGCAATGTATACTATTATGTATGGTATGGAGAGAGCAGATAAGAGAGTTTTCTTTGCCTGGGACTCATATCCAATGAAACCAACTGGCAGACAAAAGGAAGTCCCTTTTTTCCCCCACCCAGCACACAATTAACTGATGGAATTCATTGCCACGTTATGCGGAGAGGTCCACTACTTTAATAAAAAGGGGTTGGACCAATTCATGGAAGAGGAAGAGAGACTATTGTATACCAGCTTGTAAGAGGTTACAGGCCCATCTCTAACTCTGTTGTCAACCCTGTCTCGCTGTTGATCTCTCAGGTCTGAGGCAGAGGGCATCCTGATGCTATTATCCAAGTTCCTTATAGCTGCGGATTCTAGATTTCGAAACTGAGTCTAGGATTGCTGCCTTGAAACTAGACAACATGTTGTTGTTGCTATGTGCCTTCAAGTCAATTACAACGTATGGCGACCCTATGAATCAGTGACCTCCAAGAGCATCTGTCATGAACCACCCTGTTCAGGTCTTGTAAGTTCAGGTCTGTAGCTTCCTTTATGGAATCAATTAATCTCTTGTTTGGCCTTCCTCTTTTTCTACTCCCATCTGTTTTTCCCAGCATTTATTGTCTTTTCAAGTGAATCATGTCTTCTCATTATGTGTCCAAAGTATGATAACCTCAGTGTCATCATTTTAGCTTCTAGTGACAGTTCTGGTTTAATTTGTTCTGACACCCAATTATTTGTCTTTTTCATTGTCCATGGTGTGCGCAAAGCTCTCCTCCAGCACCACATTTCAAAGAGCTGATTTTTCTCTTAATCCATTTTTTTCACCTTACATAGAGATGGGAAATACCACGGTCTGCATGATCCTGACTTTAGTGTTCAGTGATACATCTTTGCATTTGAGGACCTTTTCTAGTTTTCTCATAACTGCCCTCCCCAATCCTAGCCGCCTTCTGATTTCTTGACATACAGTTTTCTTTAAATCTCCCAGTGCAATGGAAAGTGTTGCAGCTTCTCCTGGCTGTTCTCATCCCCTAGCAGGGAAGGGCTGTAGCTCAGTGGTAGAGCATTTGCTTTGCGTGCCAAAGGTCCCAAATTCATTCCCCAGCATCTCCAGGTAGGACTGGGAGAGATACCTTTGTCTGAAACCCTGAAGAGCTGCTGCCAGACTAGAGAATACTGAGATGGATAGACCAGTTATCTGACTCGGTACAAGGTAGTTCCCTATGTTCCTAGATCAGGGCTGCAAGTATGCTTCGCAGGAGAGGAACAGAGTCAAGGACAGAATACTCAAGAGGAACCACAGTTCGAGATCTCTACCACATTGGAAGATGTACAGCAGGGACAGGAAAAACCTGTGGCCCTCTAACCGTTGTTGGATGCCCACTCCCCGTCAGCCCTAGCCACCATGGCCAGCGGTGAGGCATGATGAGAGTGGTAATTCAACAACATCTAGAGGGACACAGTTTGCCAGCGAATCTGCAGATTGCTTTCCCTTTGGGACCTATTTCGGACCCTGCATTGCACACCACCCACATTCATAGCGAGAGGAAGTTCAAAGCCAACTGAGTCGACTTCTTTTGAATGATCCCGGATGATTCACTTTGTCCCACTAATGCTGTTCTTCCATTTTCATCACTTTTGATGAGCAACAAAAGCTTGATCCTAGCTTGATAAAAATACCTTGCACATGAAAGGGGCTGCTTATTTTTCCTCCGTGTATAATATAAAAGCTCCGTCCGGTATTGACTTAGCCTTTAATGTGGGGAAGTCATAATGCGTGAGAGAGTATTAACCAGCTTGGTCTTTAAGGCAACGCCCTTTGGCTGACACAAAAGTTGTAATGTTTTGGGAGCCACTTTCATTCAGTCACCTGCTACGCTGAACTTTTCACAGGTTTACAGGAAGAGTAAATTGCTAATAATAGAGAATGCATACATGCCCATTCAAACAAGAGAAATCAGCAAGATGTTCAAAAGCTACTAATGGTGTTGGTGGTGGGAGGATAAAGGTACCTTTATGAGCTGTTTTCTATAATGTGAAAGAAAATAAAAGAATAGAATATAAACACTAATAGAAAAGATGTTTTGGCAGGTGTGCTAACAGTACTCTTGCAAACGGCAAACCTCTCACCAGCGTACATAGAGGTTGGTCTTTCTAAAGGGAAAAGCTTTGTTCCCCAGATCCCTTTAGACTGGAAACCAGAGAGAGCAGGAGTTGCCAATTTGGTGCCCTCCACATGTTGTTGGACTCTCAATTCCTATCAGCCAAAGCCAGCATGACCAGTGGTCAGGGATGATGGGAATTGTAGTCTAACAACATCCAATAGCCCTCACCTTATAGATTAGCTTCTTCTGATCTCTAGACTTAAGAAAATGTCCATGTCTATTAGCAGTGGTTGCTTTTTCCCATAAATGCATTCTTTTTCAGTGGAGTGTGTCTGCTTTGCATAGGGTAAGATACAAGGGCAACTGGGGTAGCTTGAATTCCCACCCTCCACCAGCCAGTCTCCTGTGCCTTACCTCCTCTCCTGTGCAGTCTGGTCTTTCAGTAAACCAGAGAGCTCAGGCTTTCTGGATCAAGGGCACACTCTAGGCCAGGGGTGGCTAAACTGTGTCCCTCCAGATGTTGTTAGATTCCAGCTCCCATCATCCCTGGCCATTGGCCATGTTGGTTGGGGCTGATGGGAGTCTGGCGACATTTGGAGGAGGACCACCAGCTCACTAACCCTGCTCTACATTGCAGATCTAGCCTGAGTACTGTCAGCTGATCCAACATTAGTGAGGCCGCTCCAGGCCCTATAAAACCCTAAGACATGTGTGTTGGCTCTTCAGACTAAATAACTTGTCATCAGGAAAAGGTGATCAACTAGGGGTAGGGATACTGTGGTCCTCCAGATGTTGAATGCCAACTAACATCAGCTACAACCAGCATGGGATTATGGCTGTTATAGTCCAACAACATCTGGAGGGCCACAGCTTCTAAAATATAGCATATTCATCTTAGAGCTGGATAGCTTCACATTCCAGCTCAGGCCAAGAATCAATAGGTACATGACTTCATTTGTTTTTATTGCATCTTCAGCAGCCAGTCCTTGCAAAGCACCAGTGTGTAGTCTACACAGATACCCCATCTGCCTTCACAGTGGATGCAGAGAGTCACAGTCATGAAACTGACAGACTAGTGCATGCAAGGAACTGATGGCATGTCCACATTACAAACAGGGAACCATCTTGCCCAAACAAGGCACTGAATCCATGGCCAAGCACTCTAGGAGACTGATTTTTCAGTTGTGTCCTGCTTGCATTGGGTTGGCCACTGTGAGAACAGGATGGTGGACTAGATCAGACCCAGCAGGGATCCTCTCATGTTATGTAAGACAGCCAACCCAGAAACAAGAAAGAGTCAAAGTGTCTGGGCTGAACCGTAGACAGTTGTCTGAGAAGAAGCCAGGAATTGAGTCAGAGCTGAGGAACAAGTAGGCAAGGAAAAATGAGGAAATCATGGTCAAAGTTGAGGATCAAGCAGAACCAAGGGGTGCAAGCCAAAGACAAAGCCAATGAACAAAGGCGTGTCAGGACCAAATAGACATGCTTAAGCACACCAAAACCAGGAAGACCTTACTGCTTTAGGCAAGGTTCCAAGCCAAACAGGAACCTTCCATTCCTGTCCATGAGGCGTCAAGCCTGCATCTTGCCCACCAGCTGCGAAACTCAGCTCTGTCTCCTTCACTGCCTACATTAGCACTATTCCTCTCCCCCACCCACCACCCCCATAACAATTTAGCTAGTAGCCACCTGCCATCTAAATGCCAGTGGGCAAGTACCTTCAACTAGCTAGATCATCAGCTGATCATCCCTGCCCATTAGCTAGCTAGCTATAAAAGATTCTCATCTTTCTCATTGAGAGCTATTACACCCATCTCTCTCTCCTTCAATCTTATACTCACATTTCCTTCAAAATTCACACTTACTCAAATTTTGCAGTGCAGTTCACCAACCAATGTTTACAAAAATGCATATGCTAGGGGAAACTGCATAAAAAGGAACATATTTGTGAAAACACAAAAATGCATTCTATACAGAGAAATTGCTTGCAAAAATGTGTACAATAATCAAAACTGCAAACAAAAATGTGTTTGTTAGAATAAATGTGCACCAAAATGCTGGGGGATTTTCATGTAGTTTTAAAAAAAACAAAAAACCCTGTAAATTGCTGCAGAAATATGAACTGAATTTAAGACTGGGAAAATGAGAAATTGAGAGCACCGAAATTGACAGATCTTACCATTCCCATACTCAAAGCAACACATTTCAAATGTACAGAATTCTACAATGACAATTCTTGTGTTCATACCATATCGACACAACCTGATCGTGTGTTTTTTGTAATTACATCTGTATTCCGCCCTTCCTCTGGAAAGGAGCCCAGAGTGGCAATGGTTATTTGGAGATTCAGTTTGGCTTTGGGGGAGGATGAGAGGGGGAGGGGGTTTTATAATCCTTTCCTCTGATGTTATTGTGAACTTCAGATCAAGAATGTAGCTGCTTCCCGAGGAGGTAAACCAGGAACGCCAAACCAGCTGCGTGTGTAGGGTCTTGGGCTTGAGTTCTTAAAATGGCATTTAAAGTGTGTTCCTAGGAGATCTGTGAAAGTAATTCTTAGCAGCCAGAGTACAAAAGCTAAAAAAAAGGGTGGGATAATGGCCCTCTTTGTGAAGCTTCCTCCACCCTACGAAAGTGCTTTTGGCAATACACAAAAGAATAAATACTTAAATAATGCAATGAAAACAACTACGGCTTGAAAACACAGCACTGTAACAGCTTTAGATGACTTCCCCTTTTTTTGTCTACAGATCTTTCAGCTGGTAAACTGTTTTGCTGTTCCATAGTTTCCCCCTTTGTTAAAGGGTGGCGTGACCTATAGGGCACCCAGGAAATGAGGACTTTTCCATGTGAAACAGAACAAAAAACCCAACCCACCAAAACCCCGGGCACAATCCAGCTGAAGTTTGCACTTGTTAGGCCTCATTGATTTTCATGGAAGGGATCTAAATTCCATAGAATTCAAATTGTAATTCACATAAAATGCAATATAAGAAATAAAAGAAGCAATAAAAACACAATTAAAAATCAATATGAATATTTAATATAGACATGCCATGGACCACTTGCATAATGCTTGCAGACCACTGGTGGTCTAGGGAGAACAGTTTGGGAACTCTCTTGACTAGTGGGTCAAGTTTTGAAGCAAGGAAAGTGAGGCTGTTCAGCAGCATCTTCCAAGCGTGAGTTGCTCATACATGCTGAACCAAGCCTGCAACATCGAAATAAAAAGAAATTGCACATTATTCTGGTGTGCTGTTTCAGTCTTTTAAACAACTTCTACTTTCTGTTTGGCTTAGGCAATTAAAACAGCACGTACGCTGCAAGATACCATCATAAATTTACTGTGACTCACTCTGTTGCTTTAGGCCACTGTGCCACAAACCTACCGAAACCATTGGAGGTGGGAGGGAGATGGAGTGCTTTGCAAAGTGTTTTGGGCTGATAAAGAAAGAGTGTCGACAGTTTCCAAAAGGTTGTCTGCAGGCCCTTTTGAGTAGATGTTTGGCTCCAAGAGGAAAGCATAGAGAAAAAGGAGAGCATGCCTTGGGGTTCTTCAGGGTGTGCCTTATTTGAGCCTCTAAGGCCATTTACTCTGCGTCACCCTAACAAATCCAGTGGAATAGCTGTGGAGTTGACGCATTGTGGGCTATAATCAGGGGACGATTTTATGTGCTGAGGGAGAAGTGTTGAATGCCTTTGATACTGGGGACCAGCCCGCTACATAATTAAAAGTTAGCAGGCTTTATTTTTCACCTTATATTTTGACAAGAGTCTTCACAGAACTGGGCTATGTGAAGGCAGGGTAGCCAACCCTCTCTAAAGGCCGCTGCAGTTTGGGGGCCAAGCTTTTGAAAAATATATAGCAAAGCATGTTGGACTCTTCTTCATAGCTGTATGAAGATTACAGCCATGAAGGTTGTTTTACTTAGCAAATAGAAAGATGCAGCACAAGCTTGGCCTAAAGCAGGCCAATGGCTACTAGCCGTGATGGCTGTGCTCTGCCACCCTAGTCAGAGGCAGCATGCTTCTGAAAACCAGTTGCCGGAAGCCTCAGGGGGGGAGAGTGTTCTTGCACTCGGGTCCTGCTTGCGGGCTTCCCCCAGGCACCTGGTTGGCCACTGTGAGAACAGGATGCTGGACTAGATGGGCCACTGGCCTGATCCAGCAGGCTCTTCTTATGTTCTTATGTTAAAGCAAAGTTTTGGTGAAAATGGAGGCTTGGAGCTGTTTGCCTGGAAACAGCTCCCCCCGGGAACATGCTCTCCTCAATGTCAGTTCCATTAATCATGTTACAAGGGTTACTGGTGAAAAACAGTGTTGTTGTTGTTTTTAAAAAATGCATTTTATTTATTTATTTGATTTATATCCCACCCTTCCTCCCAGCAGGAGCCCAGGGCGGCAAACAAAAGCACTAAAAACACTTTAAAACATCATAAAAACAGACCTTAAAATACATTAAAACAAAACAACTTTAAAAACATTTTTTTAAAAAGTTTTAAAGACATATTTTAAAAAAGGGTTTAAAAAACATAGTTTTTAAAAAAACATATTAAAAAGCAATTCCAACACAGACGCAGACTAGGATAGGTCTCAACTTAAAAGGCTTGTTGAAAGAGGAAAGTCTTCAAAAGGCGCCAAAAAGATAACAGAGATGGCGCCTACTTAATATTTAAGGGGAGGGAATTCCACAGGGTAGGTGCTGCCGCACAAAAGGTCCGTTTCCTATGTTGTGCGGAACGGACCTCCTGATAAGGTGGTATCTGCCTGAGGCCCTCACCTGCAAAGTGCAGTGATCGACTGGGTATATAAGGGGCAAGACGGTCTTTCAGGTATCCTGGTCCCAAGCTGTATAGGGCTTTGTACACCAAAACCAGAACCTTGAACTTGGCCCGGTAGCAAATGGGCAGCCAGTGCAATTCTTTCAGCAGTGGGGTAACATGTTGGTGATACCCTACCCCAGTGAACAGTCTCGCCATCGCATTTTGTACCAGCTGCAACTTCCGGACCAACCTCAAGGGCAGCCCCACATAGAGAGCATTACAGTAGTCCAGCCTGGAGGTTAGCAGTGCGTGGACAACAGTGGTCAGGCTCCCCAGTCCAGAAACGCTTGCAGCTGTCTTACCAGCCAAAGCTGGTAAAAGGCACTCCTAGCCACTGAAGTCACCTGGGCCTCTAGTGACAAAGATGGATCCAGGAGCACCCCCAGACTACAGACCTGCTTTTTCAGAGGGAGTATGACCCCATCCAAAGCAGGCAACTGACCAATTATCCGAACTCTGGAGCCACCAACCCACAGTGCCTCTGTTTTGCTAGGATTCAGACTCAGTTTATTGGCCCTCATCCAGCCTACCACCGAGTCCAGGTTACAGTCAAGGGCTTACACGGCCTCTCCTGATTCAGATGTTACAAATAAATAGAGCTGTTTGTCAGCAAACTGCTGACACCTCACCCCAAATCTCCTGATGACCGCTCCCAAGGGCTTCATATAGATGTTAAACAGCATGGGGGACAAGATGGTACCCTGTGGCACCCCACAGCACAACTGCCAGGGGCCCGAAAGACAATCACCCAATGCTATTCTCTGAGAACGACCTTGGAGATAGGATCGGAACAACTGTAAAACAGTGCTTCCAATACCCATCTCACCAAGTCGGCCCAGAAGGATACCATGGTCAATGGTATCAAAAGCCGCTGAGAGATCAAGTAAGAATAACAGGGTCGCACTCCCCCCATCCTTCTCCCGATAGAGATCATCCATCAGGGCAACCAACGCCAATTCATTCCCATAACCAGGCCTGAACCCAGACTGGGATGGGTCAAGATAATCTGTTTCATCCAAGACTGCCTGCAATTGCTGCACCACAACCCTCTCAATCACCTTCCCTAAAAAGGGGGTATTTGCAACCGGTTGGTAGTTATCACGAACCAATGGGTCCAGGGTGGGCTTTTTCAGGAACGGTCAGATCACCGCCTCTTTCAAGGCGGCTGGAACCACTCCCTCCTGCAACGATGCATTGACCACACTCTGGATTCACTCGGTCACCCCCCCTCGGCAAGCTTTAATAAGCAAAGAAGGGCAAGGGTCGAGAGGACGTGTTGCTGGCCACATCAGCGCAAGCACCTTGTCCACGTCATCAGGCCGCATCAACTGAAACCGTTCCCAAGAAGTTGCAGCAGATGTTGCACTGGACACCTCATTGGGGACTACAGTAGATGTGGATAGGGCATCAAGACTGCTACAGAAGCGAGCAACTTTACCCCCAAAGTGCCTTGCAAACAATTCACAGTGGGCTTCCGAAGAGTCTAAAACTCCATTTCCTGGAGCTGATGTCAACAGACCCCTGACAATACAGAAAAGCTCCACTGGATGGCTACTTGAGGATGCGATGTTGGCAGAGAAGTGGGCCTTCCTCACCGCCACACAGTAGGCACAGTTATGATGTTTTACTCGTGCCCAATCAGCCTCACAGCATATCTTTCCCCACTTGCGCTCTAGCCATCGTCCAGCCTGTTTCATTGCCCTTAGCTCACTGGTATACCAAGGTGCAAACCAGGCTCCACAATGCCAGAGAGGGCGCTCGGGGGCAACCGTGTCGAGAGCCCGACACGCCTCGCTGTTCAACAGCATGACAAGGGCTTCAACAGGGTCACCTGCTCTATCTACTAGGAACTCCCCCAGGGCATTCAGGAATCCTGTGGATTCCATTAGGCTCCAGGGGTGGACCATCTTGATCTGTCCACCACCAATGCAGGGAAGGATTGGAGCCATAGGTCTAAACTTCACCAGGAGTGATCTGACCATGACAATGGGGTAACATCCACCCCCCATCTCCAGACCACCCCTTCCTCCATCTGGAGCAAAAACTAAGTCGAGGGTGTGCCCTGCCCTATGTGTTGGACCAGTGACAACTTGAGACAGCCCCATGGTCGTCAGGGAGGCCATGAAGTCCTGAGCCGGAACACTAGAGGTAGCCTCCGCACCGACATTGAAATCACCCTGGACTATCGTTCTGGGCTCCTCCAACGCCACAGCCGAGATGACCTCCACCAGCTTGGTCAGAGAAGCTGCCGGGCAGCAGGGTGGACAGTACATCAGCAGCAACCCTAGTTTACTGTCTCCTCAGCCCAACACCAGGTGCAGGCCCTCACAGCCAGCTCTAAGTGGTTTCCTGGTGACAGACATGGAAGTTCTGTAGACCACAGCAACTCCTCTCCCCCCCCCCTGCAGCCTGTGCTGGTGTTGCACTGAGTATCCAGGTGGGCAAAGCTGGGTCAGATCAACTCCTCCCAGCTCACCCAACCAGGTCTTGGTAATGCACACCAAATCGGCACCTTCATCCACAATCAAATCATGGATGAGAATGGTCTTGTTGTGTACCGCATGTGGAGGGGCATAACTGAAGGACAAGTTTCCTCCATGTGTTGTATGATGTGATGCAAGATGTGTGAATCCAAAGTCGACCAAATGGCACAGGCATAGGAAGGTTGGTTGCCTTGGTGCTTCTTCAACTCATCGATTGTTGTTCACTTGTGGGTGTCCATTATGTGTCCTCAATTATTTGAAAGCAGGCATTTCTCCCTGGGCATGCATGTGCATATACCATGGAAAACACTGGTCAATCCTGATGCCATCTTAAGCATGAAACAATTCTTGGGTCTTCTTCACAGGTTACCATTTTGCATTCTTTTTTAAGCCATTGATAACAAAACAGTGCTTCAGTTAAAAAAAGCAAATGTGCTGCTGTCAGAGAAGACTGGATTCCTCTAAATTAAAGAACATGAAACTACAGAGTTTGTATATCAAACACACCGTAAACGTTTTATGAAAAGGAAATAATACCAGAAGGAAATAGTAATAATGGGTTGCAGCCAACTGCATCCTACTTAGAGTAATCCCATTGAAATGGAAGGAACTAAGTTAGCAATGTCCATTAATTTCATTGGATCTACTCTATGATTAACTCTGAATACAACCCCATGGTAGTAATGTAAATACCTGATAGTGTTAAATTTTAAACCCTATTTAACTTATTTTCTCGAGGTCTTTTTAATTCTTGCCATCAGTTTAGATTACCGTGAAGCGTTGTTGTATACTTGGATGAAGCATATTCTTTTTACAGAAATCAATAAAGCGCATCCAATTATCTGTAAACGTATCCCAACTTTTCTTCCCCCACCCTCACTTTGTTCTGACATAATGTGTTAAGTTTGCCATTGTGGCAAAGTCCCACAGTTTGTCCAACCAATCTTTTGCTGTGGGTGGTGTTCGCAATTATTCCTACTTTTCCTTCTGCCCTTGTAATTGCCATTGTTTTGCATATAATAATAATAATAATAATAATAATAATAAAATTTTATTTGTGAGTCACCTATCTGTCCGAATTAACGGACACTCTAGGCGACGTACAATAGCATAATAAAATACAATATACAAATCAAAAAGCCATACTCATCAGTTAATCTAAAACCAGCCTTCAATTAATACATCATAAAAACTAATCCACCCCAGCAATCCTATAGGCCTGCCTATAGAATATGAAATTCTGGCTGCCGTAATCATTCATGCTGTTAATTACTTACGCTGTTGACAGACTATGTATTACCCTTTCATGTCTGTGTGGGTGTATATGTCTAAAATAGGTTTTTAAGGTGAACATCTAAAAAGGTAAAGCTTGAATGTCGCAACCATGTTTTGGAAGTACGGGTATCATATAGGTAGACATTTATTATTTATTTTTAAATTTACATCCCACCCTTCCTCCCAGTAAGAGCCCAGGATGGCAAACAAAAACACTAAAAATACTATAAAACATCATAAAAACAGACATTAAAATATATTAAAACATCTTTAAAAATACCTTTTTTATTAAAAATAGAAGCTTTAAAAACATCATAAAAAGCAATTCCAACACAGACGCAGACTGAGATAAAGGCTGTACTTAAAAGGCTTGTTGAAAGAAGAAGGTCTTCAGTAGGCACCGAAAAGATAACAGAGACTGTGCCT
Organism: Rhineura floridana; assembly: GCF_030035675.1. Classification (NCBI taxonomy): domain Eukaryota; kingdom Metazoa; phylum Chordata; class Lepidosauria; order Squamata; family Rhineuridae; genus Rhineura; species Rhineura floridana. Next base: position 15,589,852 of record NC_084500.1, on the reverse strand, counting down.
GTCCAATATTTAAGGGGATGGAATTCCAAAGGGTAGGCGCTCCTACACTAAAGGTCCGCTTCCTATGTTGTGTGGAACAGACTTCCTGATGAGATGGTACCTGCATGAGGCTCTCACCTGCAGAGCACAGTGGTCAACTGGGTATATAAGGGGTAAGATGATTTTTCAAGTAGCCTGGTCCCAAGCTGCGTAGGGCTTTCTACACTAAAATCAGAACCTTGAACTTGGCCCGGTAGCTAAAGGGCACATCTGGGCAGATCTGTCAAATTTCATTCCTCTCAAGTTTCTCCTTTTCCAGGCATCAGTTCTCCGTACATCCACATTAGTATACCATTTTTTTAAAAAAGTCGTCATGAAAATGTATCAGCATTTCAGTGCAAATTTCTCCTAATACACATTTTATATATTTTGTATGCAAATTTTCCCAATATACACATTTTGCAAAGCTGTTTCCCCTAATATCATGCATTTTGCATGTTGCTTCTCTTATGCACACTTTACCTTTGTGTGCGTATTTTACTCATTTTGTGTATGCACGTTATTTGGCTGGAGAACTGCACTGCAAAATTCAGAGAAGTGCAAAATTTGAAGGATGGTTGTGTTTTGTTTTGGAAAGTGTGGATTAGGTAGGTTCACCTTTAAATGCCAACTGTATCAAATTTATCCTCCGTCTCTACCATATAGGTAAACCTGTCAGACACCTGGGTTTGGATACAGACTCCTGCTGAGTGTCCACTGGTGGCAAACTTGTGGTTCCAGCTGTGTAATGAGTGGAAGGGCAATCTCAATAAAGGATATCATTGCTTATTGTCAAGCAAGTTGTTTAGCACCTACTATATAACATACTACCAGTTAAAATCTTGCATTTGTACACTAAGCAAATAAGATTTCTCTCTGGCTTGTTAAATTCACTAGGAACTTTGTCCAGGCCCCAGTTTAGATTAATAGCGCTCGTGCAAGGTCAGTCAGTGAGTTTGTGCTTGAAATGCCCCCGTCTCCCACAGCACATTGTGTTGAACTTTGAGACACCATTGCCTTAATATTCCTAATTAAAATAGCTGCGCTTGACTTTTTCACTCCTCATAAAATTTTTGACTAATTTATGCTGTTTGGGGGGAGAGGTATGTGCGAAAAAATAATGTTACTTGTCTGGCTCCACCACCACCCAGACTTAATTCCACCTCTCCCTTTCCTTGGTTCCGAGGCAAATGCTGACAATCTTCCTGCACTGGAAAAAGCTCCATAAACCTTTTATAATTTAATGAATGTCTTACAATGGGCTCTGATTTTTTCGTTAAATGAATCCAAGGTTCATGAGATGAGATTTTTTTTCTGGTGATTTAAGATTACCAAAATCAGATTGAGGCTTTCCAGACTCCAGAGCGGTCACATTTTTGTTAGCTTAACTTTAAATCATCTTTCACTTAGAAGATTTAGAGACAGACTTGAGGAGCTAAATCTTCACGTTTGCCCTCCTAACGGGCTGCAAGTAAGGAGATGAGCCTTATTACGGTGTTTCCTAAAGGATTAGACAAACAGTTTGGTAATGTTCAAAGTAGGGCACCAATGGCATTACAAGTGTAAAAACTGTGTTTGTCCTTTAAATGCAAAATAATGTGCGGTTGAACACACATGCTTGTTTCTGGTTTGCTTTGCGACATTTTTTTTTTCTTTAAAGGCTTTAGTATATAAAGAATTCCTAGTAGCTTAAACTACTTGGAGACGAGATGAATTTTTGCATTCTATCCGGAAGCTGAACTATAGAATGCTAAATGCCCCCCCTTTTTTTGCTCTAAGATGTTGGGTCCCGTTCAGAATTCCCACTCGGGCTATTTTGAAATGGTCATAGGCAACAATGTTTTTATTTATACTTTTATGGAAATGTTGCATGAACATTGTTGACAGCATTGTATCAGCCATTGAAATAATTTTTGGGGTATAACACCACATTACAAGAGTAAAGATGATCTGCCCAACCCCAAATTGCCCTCATAATGCTGACGGGATACAGGAAGCTGCCTTATACTGAGCCAGACCATTGGTCCATCTAGCTCAGTGTGGTCTACGCTGACTGAAAGTGACTTTCCAAGATTCTGAGAGGGATCTTTGCAGCCCTACCTGGAAATGTCGGTGATAGAGCCTGGGACCTTCTGCATGCAACGCAGAGATGCTGTCCTAATGAGCTACAGTCCTTCCCTAGTGTGTGCATGTATGTGGGTGGGGTGTTCTAGGGAAAATTCAGTGTGGCGGGGGAGGATTCTTGGTCCTCTCTTCCACCAGTTCTTCCCAGCAAATACCATCCAACCTTTAGCCCTTTTTCTTAGTTCCCCAGCCAGCTTCTCAAACAGAGAGCAGCAACTGGCATTCGGAGGCTTACTGCCTGTGACAATGGAGGAAGAACATAGCCACTCCCAGTCAGTGTAGAAGTCCTGCTGTGGGGAAAATTTAGGGAGGGGGAGCGTTTGCAGGGAGGAATTAAAAAACAAAAGAAGAGCCCTGTTGGTTCAGGCCCATGGCCCATCCAGTCCAGCACCCTGTTCTCACAGTGCCCAGCCAGGTTCCCCAATAGGAAGCTTGCAGATAGGACCTGAACACAAGAATTCTCTTCCCACCTGCAATTCCCAGCAACTGGCATTCAGAGGCTTACTGCCTCCAACAGCGGAGGAGAACATAGCCCATTAATAAGCACATGACTGTTTAAGCACTGCCCATCTTCCAGCCTCCTCCTGCTTGGGTTTGTCAGTATAACATCTAGTTCCATCCCTAATTATTGAACTCCAAAATGTGTTTAGGGGTGGGTACACCAGCAGTTGTACTTGAGCATTGTTGCAAAACTGGACTTTGTGCCTGCGTTATAAAGATTTTGAAACAGGAGGCAATACTAGCACAAAGTGGGATTTGCAAGTGGGATCTGCAGCAAAATCTAAGCTTCTGATAGGACTGCTCACTCAGGGTTCCAGTCACCCAGCAATGTCGTTCTCCAGAATGCTCCATTCCACCTCAACCCCCGTTTTCCATTTTTCTTTCCCAACTAACACCATTCTATAGCTACTGTTAGTGTGCTTCCTTATTGCTTTGGGGGAAATTTTCCCATAGGCTTTTTTTAAACTACTCAAAGCCTTGGGGTTCCCCTGGCATACTTATACCTCCCTTTTATTTCTCAGTGTCCCCATTTTGGCTCCAGTCCTATCGGCACTCATCACCTGAGTTCACCATTAAAAGGAGTGATCTTCATGGCTATTTCAACTCAGTTTTAACAAACGTTAATATTTACAGGATATTAAAACTGCTGGAATTAAAACTGCTGCTGCTGGAATTAAAACATACACGCATACAGCTAATTAACATAACCTATGAAGGGAGAAAGTCTCTTTGCTCAGAAAAAAAGAAAAGAACCAACCATTTTTTTTAAAGGTGTCAACATTTCTCTCCTACTTCTCTCTCTTTTAGGACTAAATAGGCCCTTATGAAAATAAATAATCAATTCTTTTGTGATTGAAAGCAGAAAGGAAAGTGGAATTGGCTGGACCTCTGAGGCATTCCATAAAAATAACTATTCCTATATTACATTTGTAATACGGGAAAATGAAGCAGTCTTGGTGATCATGTTGCATTAGAATCACATTATGGAAGTGCAGAGCGGAAGCAGAGATAAAGCAACTGGCCTGTACCCTTGGTGTTATCTTAATGTAGTTAAGGGGCATTAGCAATTTAGCTCTGACAGGCTCATGTCTTTAGAAAGAGGCATTAGGCCTGTTTCCATCTTATGTGCCGGCTTGCACTGAGAAGTTTGAGCCATTGACTTTTTTCTGTGCGGTGTGTAAAGAAATGGTACATCACATATGTATGTACGTTTGTGTTGTTGTTAAAATATAGATCTTTCCACATAGTGATGTCCAAGGTATTATTGGATGATACACAACAGTATACTGTTAGCAGCCGAAGCAGATTTTGCCGCCTCGTTGAAACTAGACTGGACAAAGCATCTCTCTAGCTTATCGCTTTACATTATACCCCAGAAGTCAAACAAGGGTGGTCCTGGTCTTGGATCAAATCTATTCGCTGAACAAGTTTGTAGATTTGGATTGGCTTCCTGACCTTTCTCCATTCCCTCCCACCCGCTGCCTTTGTCCGTCCACCCAATACCATTTCCACAGGCTCCACCTTCCGATGGTGTGTGCCACCATCTTTGGTGACCTAGAATAGCCATGTTGATGTGAAAGGATTAGGGATGGAAAGATCTGCCAATATCAGTTCCCTCAGTTTCTCCTTTTTCCCATCTTAAATTCAGTTCTGCAGAAATTTACGGGTTTTTTTTAAAAAAATCTTCATGAAAATTATTCAGCGTTTTAGTGCAAATTTCTCCTAATAAACACATTTTTGCAAGCAATTTCTCCTGATATAAGGTATTTTATATGTTTCTCTAATATATACTCTTAAGCACATTTCCCTTTAATATATGCATTTTGTAAAAAAAATGCTTGGCTGGAGAACTGCATCGTAAAATTTGGATTAGTGCAAGTTTTGAAGGATGGCTATGTTTCAATTCTCTTATTGTTTTGGAAAATGTGAATTTGATAAATTCTCCTTTAAATGCAAACTAAATCGAATGTCTCCCCCATCTCTAGTAAGGATGTGGAGAGGGCGGACTCACCAAGGAGCAAGTAGAGGGATGCAGGCCACAGTGATGCAACAACAAATGGCTGCTCAGAAATGGCGGCACTGGGAGATTCCTGGGTACCGGGGCAGTTCTCTTATGAAAATCCCAAGGCTTCAGGCTGAAGGGCAGAGCATACATGACTGACAATTCTCTATATTTAAAGCCAAAGGGAGTGCCGCTGGGGAGAAATCCCCAATTCTCTACCCTGACCCAGAGGTTACTACTTGACAAGGAAGGAGAGGGAAGATTATCATGGAATGATATTATAATCCCTTTTAAAACATTTCTTTTTAAAAAACATTTTTTATTGAAAATGTTTAAGATAAATAAACAATGACTTGGGTCAAGGCTACAAGTAGCACATGCAGTCATTGGGTTGTGTTCAACTAAGTCCTGCTAAAAAAATATACCCATTAAAATTAATGAACCTAAGTTAGTCATGTTTATTTGCTTCAGTGGGTCTGCTCTGAGTAGCACTAGTATTGAATAGCATCCAATGTCCGTTTAACACACCAGCAACAAACACCAGACAATATTATAAAATTATACCTCCAAAAAGGCATACTGGGAAATTGAGAGATGCATTTCTTCTTTATGACAATTTACATACCAAAAAAAAATAGGAAACACACTTCATGAAATTTATCCAGCTGTATTTTCCCCCAGGTCATTCTACAGCTACCTGTCACCTTCTCCACTAATGCTGTTTCATACAGTCGTCTTTCATATGAAGACGCGTGTACACCAAGCCAGACAACCTAGGTCAGTATTGTCTGCTCTGACTGGCACTGGTAGGAGTCTTTTCCAGGCCCAACCTGGAGATGTCGGGCATTGACCTTGGACCTTCTGCATGCAAAGCACATGTTCTACAACTGAGCTACAGCCCTTTTCCTCAAGTTTGAGATCATTGTAAGCTGGTGGGCCTTGCTGATGCCCCTGACCCTGGACAGCTAGGTTCAAAATGGCGGCAATGTCAATAGGTGGCTGGGTGCAGCTACTCAAAATCCCTCAATATCCTATCATCATCAGTAATTACATTCCACCTTTCTTCTGAGAAGCTGAAGGCAGTATTCATGGCTCCCACCCACCCCCATTTTATCCTTGCAACAATCCTGTGAGGTAGGTTAGGCTGTGAGACAGTAGCTGGCTCAATGTCACCCATTTAGCTTCATGGCTGAGAGGAGACTTAAACTTGGGTCCCCCCAATCTTAGGCCGGCACTCTAAACACTACTCTACACTGTTCTAATATCAACCTACGCCCATGTTTATAGCATTCAGAGAGTAATTACCTTTTGGCAAAATTGCAGCCGAAAGTAATCCAGCTGTGACTCCCCCCTCCCTCCCCCTCAAAATTAATTTAAAAGTGGCTTTTGTTTTATTTTTGATAACACAGAGAAGCTGTTAGCATTATGAGCTTTGTTCTGATTAAGTGTGCAAACTGACAAACAAGGTTGTCCTTGGAGGCTCATCTTCTTCCTCCTTTAGGCAGATAATCACCTTTCGGAGCCTGGATCCTATTGAGCTAACTCTGTCAGCCAGCGATGCTGGGCATCCCAGTAAGCTGCACTTATCAAACGTGAACACTTGATCGGTATCGGCATATCAGCTGGCAGCGAGGCCTTTAAGACGCGAGATGAAAGTTGCAATTAGGATTTAGGGTGTTTTATCATCTGAGATTTGAAATGGGTTTTCTCCGCTAATCCAAACATCTTTTCCTCTCCGATATGTCGACACAGCCCTTCTGGACATGAGCTTACAGCAGCTTATGTGGGAAGAGGCCTGGAGGCTGCCAAGGCCTAATGCCTCTGAGTGAACTCCAAGCCTTGGTCAAGGACAACAGTCCCAGAATGGAGCTAGCGCCTCCACCTGAACTAATGGCCAGGCAAATGTGGCAAAGAAAGATCTTGGTGAAGATCAAGCGGGATAATAACTTTCTATGCACTTTAATGACATGTTTTTCCAGGAGGCCATTTTTGTAAGAAGGCGTCTCCTCTGTTATTGCTGGAATTCCTCTCACTGCTGCTGCTTCTTACATTTGTTGCTTCTTTTTATTTCTGTTGCTTTTATTACAGAAGTTAACCACCTCAAGTGTGCTTTTCTAGGGACAGAAAGGTGTGGGGGTATTAATATTTTGTTATTTATCTGTATACTGCTTCATGCCAAAATAACTGTAAATGGCTGTTCTTTAGCTACCGGTTGCCTATTAGCTGCCCATAGGCACTGGCTGCCCAATAGCCACCAGGCTAAGTTCAAGGTGCTGGTTTTGGTGTACAAAGCCCTATACAGCTTGGGACCAGGGTACCTGAAAGATCATCTTACTCCTTATATACCCAGTCAGTCTCTGCGCTCTGCAGGTTGAGGGCCTCCTACAGATACCATCTCATCAGGAGGTCCGTTCTGCACAACATAGGAAGTGGACTTTTAGTGTTGTGGCACCGACGCTTTAGAATTCCTGCCTCTTCAGTATTAGACAGGCAGTGTCTCTGTTGTCTTTTTGGCACCAACGGAAGACCTTCCTCTTTCAAAAAGCCTTTTAAGTAGAGACCTTATCCCAGTCTATGGAATTCAAATGGTAATATAATAAAATACAAAAAAGAAGCAACAAAAATAAAAATCATACAGCTTCTAGCCCAGTGCATTAACATTTGCTACAAAAGGGAGAAAAATCATTAAGTGGTCCGCCAAGATCCTCAACAATTTTCAAGTGGTCCATAGGGAAGAAAGTTTAGGAAGCACTGCCCTATATTGGAAGTGCAGTAACGCAGAAAGTGTGCTTGCTCTTTGACGTTCTACAGTCTTCACCAAGTCCTTTAATCTCTCTGGCTTATTCTGGCTGTGAAATTAGGGAGATAAATGCTTTCGTTCCTGGCCAAGGGGGTTCAGAAGAGGAGAGATATGTCAATGTCAGCTGAGTGCTTAGAGTTCTGTAAGGTAACAGGGTGGGGTGGGGACTATTTTAGTATCTAGATTAGCTATAATGCTTACGTGGTATCATTCCTGGAGTCAGTTCTTTCCTTCCCCCTTCTTCTAGAAGCAAGTTTGTCTTAAGCCTGCTGTTATGGTAGCAAAGGGGAGCGGTCAGGTGGTGTTTTTTGCATGCAGGGTGTCTGATGGGTAGAGTCATGTGTAGTGTATTTTTGTTGCAATTAGTCTTCCGTTACATGTACCCTTCGAGATATGGGTACTGCTGCCCCTGTAGTTGCTCTCGTTCTAATCCCAGGCATGTCTTAACGCATCTACTTGTGTAGTTCATCATGACTCTGAACTGGTCGATACACGCAACAGAATAAGCTGCTAGAATCCTGAGGTGGCAGAGCAAACTGCATACTGTATGAAGGTGAAGGCAGGATATCATTTTTTAAATGGTCCCCCTAGATTAAAAACTCTCTGAATTTAAAACAAGTAGCCTATCACAGAGAAAATTCTATCCCTGCTGTACTAGTTTTCTATGTGCGATGAGGGGTATGTGCGTTTACTGAAAGGGGGCCATTCATAAATGCAGTGCCCTACCTGTCATAAAAGGCGACTTTTTATGCCCATGAGCACATTTGCAAAACTGAGAAACTCAGTTCATTTCATTAGTTCACAAAATTTATATTCCACTTACTTGGCAGAAAACGTCTATGCTGTTTACAAAGAGCAATCTAAAATATCCATTTTAAAAATACCAATGAAGACAAACATTAAAAGCAAGTTGACACAAAAAAAAATCAAAATATAAATAAAATCAGCAATTTTAAAACAATTGTATGCATTTGTGTAAAGTGGAAATGGACTGCCTTCAAGTCGATAGGGTTTTCATGGTAAGCGGTATTCAGAGGGGGTTTCCCCTTTCCTCCCTCTGAGGCTAGTCCTCCCCAGCTGGCTAGGTCCTGCTCAGCTTGCCACAGCCAGCCCCTTCCTTGTCCGCAACTGCCAGCTGTGGGGCAACTGGGCTCCTTGGGACTCTGCAGCTGGCCCACGGCTGCACAGGTGGCAGGGCACGTAACCCCTGAGCCATTCGCTGTGGGGTGACCTTTATCTGGCCCTTGACACCCAGTAGATTCTCTGGATTCCCAGCCAGGCTCTCCTCCCCACTGTGCTACATATTGAAAATCACATGCCAAAGTCAGAATTACATGTCTGGATAAGGTTTGCAAAACAAAAAATCTTTTAGCAGATGCCGACCACCATCACACATGCACATACACTCTGTAATCATGCACAAACTGCAACTACAAATGGATGCATGGGGGGATGGGTGTCTCACCTGGAAAGGAACACCTTAAATCCAACCTGCCCAGTTATGACTCCCAAATTAGCCTCTCCCCCATTTCAATTAGTGTCCAAAAAAACCTTCCATTGGCTGTACTAGAAGACTGCTTTCAAGCCTAGTTGTGGTGCGGTGGGGCATTTTTAGCAGTGGGGTTACAGCCACAGCCCCCCCAAAAAACAATTCCCAGTCACACAGTTAGACTTGAAAAAAGCTTTCCATTGGCTACACTAGAAGGCTTCTTTCAAGCCTAATTTCAGCAATTTGGGGGGACTGGACTTTGCAAGCACCTGGGAAGGCCTCCGTGGGTTTATATGTGCCCACAGGCACCATGTTACTGATCCGTAGTAAAAAATGTCACCGTCCATTCCCTCACCACTGTCTGAAATGTGTATAGGAATCAGGGTGCTGTGTTTATATATATAAATTGGGGAGAAATTCCGTTCACAGCCTGCCCTACCTAATGTGCTCATCTTGAAACAATACATGAACTGAAATGTACTTCTCTTTTGAAACGTGTACTTCTCAGGATTTTGTGGTGCAGTTCTCCAACCAGCATTGTGTATATTAGGGGGGAGATAACGTACAAAAAATACATTCGGTGTAGGAGAAATTCCTTGCAGGAATGTGTATATTAGGCAAGAATGCGTACAAAAATATCCACATTTAATGAATTACAATGTATTTATGTATTTATTTGATTTGTTAGTCTCCTATCTGGCTGGTTGTCCAGCCACTCTGGGCGACGTACAGAATAAAAACATACAAATACATTAAAACATTAAAATCTCAACAGTAGTAATAAACAATGGCTTATAATGGCCCATATGCAGCTCCTGTTTTGCTATTGCTGTTGTCGAAGTGATTTCTTCAAGTTCTCACTCTTTCTTCTACTTTTAGTGTATTGATGATTGCTGTGTATTTTATTTTAATTCTCGTTTTAAGTTGCCTAGAGACCATGGGTGGTAGTTGTTGCTAGTCCTACTCAGAGTAAACCCATTGAGATTAGTGGGCCTAAATTAGTCATGCCCATTTATTTCAGTTGGTCTCCTCTGAGAAGAACTAACATTGGATACAACCCTGTTTTTGTAATAGGCAACTAATAAAGAAATAATACTGCAATGTAATATATTGAGAGATAAGCACACTGAAGTGCTCATGAATTTTCAAAATCACAGTGGTGCAGGAGGCATGGTGAGCTGAACTTAAAAAAGGAAAAATGTGAAACAGAGGTAAACTGAAATTGATAGATCTATTCATTCCTGTTTACATACCACACAAGTGACAGACTGAGCAACGGACACGGGCAGAACCCTTCACACAAACTCAGACTAGTGTCAGAGCAGCCTCAAAGACGACGCCGGTACCCACGCCAGAAAAAATATTATAGATACCCGACACTCAAATCCAAAGCATACTTAGTAAATATGGTTAGGATTGCATAGCAACTGTAGCGGAAGGGCGGGGGGGGGCTTTATTTGGAATGTATGGGGTAGATATGGGATAGTCTGATAGCTGAGTTGATCATATCAAGAGAGAATTCATCAAGAACTTCTGCACAAGCCCCACTGTGGAAGGAATGGGAACAGCATAGGAACATAATTCATGAAGGGCTGTAGCTCCAAGGCAAAGCATCTGCTTTGCATGCAGAAGGTCCCAGGTTCATTCCTCAGCATCTCCAGGTAGGTCTGGGGGGAAATTGTCTGAAATCCCAGAGAACTGCTGCCAGTCCGTGTAGACAATACTAACCTGGATGGACCAATATTGTGACTCAGTATATGGCGACTTCCCATGTCCCTATGTTTGTTGATTACAGTGTACATTCTGATGAACCTCCCCCTTCACATTTGTATGCAACTCCTCACACATTAAAGCCACATTTAGGGTGCAAATTAGAGCTGTACTTGTGGAAAAGACACCGTTGAATCTTCAAGATCCCTAACTTGATTCTTGGTGATGAGATGCTTCGTAAGCAACAACTCTGCTATTACTTTTGTTGACTTGGTTTGTGAACCGTCACTGTTCCTGCCCCCCACCTTTCTTTCTTAGTGGTTTTGTGGCTTGTGTGAAATGAATGTGCCTGATGTCTTTTGAGTGCAGGGAAAGAAAGGTGTTAGCATGGTTGCTACAGTACATTCTCTGAACAGTAGAGGTCGTCAAGACATTAATCCTACAGCAAAGATGCCATGCAGATCTGCTGGCTCTGACTTACATGTCTGTCCATACCCCACCCCACTTGTAGAATGTACCTGTGTGAGCAGTGTTTTAAGGAGGGATTATGCAGAGATTAGTTTGTTATGCGCTTGAAATACAACAATCTGATCTAGGCTTCTTTTAGAAATGACTTCAGAATGCTAGATTTGGAGCACTTCCTTTGCAAACAAACCCCCCCCCCAAGTTTAAGGGAGGAACCCAACAGACGTTTTACACCTAGCCACCAAAGTTCTCTAAGAGCAGCCCTGCCAGATCAGACCAAAGGCCTGTGTATTCCAGCATCTACTTCTCCAAGTTCTCTAACCTATTCCCCTGCACGTTATTTACAGAAGAGCAAAAGGAGATGAGCACAATGTGATCTCCCACAATGTGAGGCCCCAACCCGCCTTCTCAGCCTGGTGCCTTACAAATGTTGTTGGACTCCCAACTCTCTTCAGCCCCAGTTGGCATGGCCAGTGTGTCAAGGATGATGGGATTCTGAGTCTAGCAACCTCTGGAGGGTGCCATGCTAGGGAACCCTGCTCTGACTCCTAGCTCTTTCTCTGGGCCTTCTCATTGGCAGTCATGCTGTGGGCCAAAAATTTAAGGATGCTGGTTCCTCCAAGGCAGAAGACCTTGAAAGATACTGTGTCCCTAACCACAGCACTCACTGTTGATGTCTCCCTTCAAGTATTGCAGCACCTGTCTGGCACCACCTATGTGCACAGCCCTGGAGTGTGGCTCTGAACACAGGCTTTGTTTACAGGACGGTTCTTAGGGGAGTAAGCCTTAACAGCCAAAGTTGTTTTTCCCATCTGAAAGTCAGCCCAAATTTGCACCCATGCATATAAATTAGCATATTCACTTATTTATTAAAGTAGTTATAAGCCACAGTTTCCATGTTTATTTATTTATGTATTTACTTATTAAATGTGTATTCTGCTCTTCCTCCCAGAAGGAGCCCAGGGTGGCAAACAAAAACTCTAAAAATGCTCTAAAACATCTTAAAAACAAAATAAGAACATATTAAAACAAAACATCTTTAAAAACATTTTACACAAGCATTAAAAACATCTTAAAAAGCAATTCCAACACACAGACTTCATAAAAGCATATTAAGGTGGCATTACAACATACAAAAACATGGTAGAGTTAAAAACCAACAAAAACATTGTTAGAAACAATAATAAAAGCATCCATAAGTACTGCATTGGTTGGCAAAGAAAATTGGTATTAAAAGGCCTGTTTAAAAAGTTCCGTTTTTGGGAGATGCCTGAAAGACAGAAGGGATGGTTCCTGCCAAACCTCTATTGGGAGGGAGTTCCACAAGGCAGGACCTGCCACACTAAAGGCTTGTACCCTCATGGAAGCCAACCGAACCTCAGGGACATGAGGAACCACAAAGAGTGCCCCATCAGAGTCGAGATGGGATGTAGAAAGTCAGGCAGTCCTTAAAGTACATATGCAAGTTGTGTGCAAATGTGGCACATGGGACGGTGCTCTGAGTCTTTTAAGAACCTAGTGATGCTCCAAGCGGAGACCACCCTAGGGGGGAGGGCTCATTTCTTTAAGAAATCCACCAGACAGCCATGTGTAAACCGCCCAGAGAGCTTCGGCTATGGGGTGGTATACAAGTATAATAAATAAATAAATAAATGTATGTGCAGATCCCAGATTATCATGTTCTGCCACACCAGCAGATGATGTAAAATTCAGATGTAATTGAGATTTTCATTCTTCATAGATGGCACCAGAGGAGGGGGCCAACACTACCACCCAACAGATATCTCTCTCACACACACACGCACACAAAATTGCTGGATCCCTGTGGTTACTTAAACATACAAATGTTTAATGTGGATCATAATCAAACCCCCCCCCCCACTTTTAGAAAGCTAGTATGTCAGGAAAAAGAGTAGATCCACTGCCAAAGAATTTGGTCATCTCTCTGGATTATTTTTCTACATGCAGGGGGAGATTTATTTCATAAAGGGAACACATATATACACACTCCAGCTTTACTGCTGGGTTTGGCTGAATGTATGAACTATCCCCGAGGAGTGAGGCTTCCCATACCAGGGGTGTGGCTCCAGACACACTTTACTCCTCATAACCTCCCTTTTTAGAAATCAGATCACTGACTTCACGTAGTTACCATTGCTTATTTTGTATTAAACACTGTCATTCTTTTTCTAGGTTTTTATTTTTTGGATTTCATTACTTTTCTGCATTGGCCTAAATTCTACTTTTCTGAAGATGACTTTAAAAAAAAGTTGCAGGGTTTTCTGGAAAATTTCTTGGTAGTACCATTATATATGGGGGGGAGGGAGGGCTGAAGGGTTTTTGAAGGGCAGATTAAAGTCTGCCCCGGATTTTACATGGATCAAGTTCCCAAATTAACATAGAAGAATAACAAAGCAAATCAATTTGATCAAAGAAAAAGTGTCACTAATTATTTAAACAGGACACTTACTAGAGAGGTTTAAAGGCAGAGAAGCGGATTTCCCTTGCATGTGGATCAAATCAGAAATATCCCATAATTGACTCTTTACAAGACCTTGCTCCAGTGTAATGGACTAGATATTAAAGCCGTGACCATTTAAAGCCAGTTTCCGTCTTACTCTAAATGGCGGTCTACCACTAAGAGCTATTTTACAAGTTCTGACACATTAGCCACATTATTGTGAAATGCACCGACTTTGGCTTCTAAGACCCAGAATCTCAAGAGCTTTCTGCAGTTAAATCGTGTGAAATGGGGAACGTTGAAAACTATGGAGAAGTGAGGATTACCCCCCCCAAAAAAAATTAATTCCAGATGGGGGGTATCTTTCTTTCCTTATCTTTAAGTAGGCGTCTTTGGAAAAGTGGCAGCTCTGGCTTTTGATAGTAACATACCCTTGTGCAAAACAAATGGCCTCCAGAGTTGTGTTTCCGTGAGGTTCTGATTCTGGTTTCTCATTCTGGCACTGGTATTTTTCAATGTTTATTTGTTGCTGGTAGGGCGTCAGGTGCTGTACAGAATGCCAGGGCCGCCTCAAGACATTTTACTGAGTAAGGCGAAGTACCAGATTCCAACTGGACTGGCAGCTGAATCTTACTTTTAATGTTGACAACTTGTACAGACATCAGATAATTCTGATGGGAGTAGAAATTGCCAATGTTAAATAATTTGTCCCACGTCTAGAATGCAAAACAGTTCAACAATCATGATAGGTATTCAATGCTGCTGTTGCTTTCAGTGCACAAACAATAAATAATTGCTCAAGTTTCCCCCATTTGAGATGCATTTCCTTTGCACTGAAGTGAACAGGATGGAATAATGGTATGATGATGTAACTTAAATTAATTTACCTAATTAATTATATAAGTTATGTAATTTTGCCACAGTGGACAGTGAGATGAATAATGTAGCTTTTGGTGGGAGATGTTGCTGTTGTTGTTATGTGCCTTCAAGTCGATTACGACTTATGGTGACCCTATGAATCAGCGACCTCCAATAGCATCTGTCATGGACATCTCTCCATGTTCAGATCTGTGGCTTCCTTTATAGAATCAATCCATCTCTTGTTTGGCCTTCCTCTTTTTCTACTCCCTTCTGTTTTTCCCAGCATTATGGTCTTTTCCAGTGAATACTGTCTTCTCATCATGTGTCCAAAGTATAACCTCAGTTTCATCATTTTAGCTTCTAGTGACAGTTCTGCTTTAATTTGTTCTAACACAGGGGGTTGGACTTGATGGCCTTATAAGCCCCTTCCAACTCTACTATTCTATGACTCTATAACACCCAATTATTTGTCTTTTTCACAGTCCATGGTATGCGCAAAGCTCTCCTCCAACACCACATTTCAAATGAGTTGATTTTTCTCTTATCTGCTTTTTTCACTGTCCAACTTTCACATCCATACATAGAGATCGGGAATACCATGGTCTGAATGATCCTGGCTTTAGTGTTCAGTGATACATCTTTGCATTTGAGGCCCTTTTCTAGTTCTCTCATAGCTGCCCTCCCCAGTCCTAGCCTTCTTCTGATTTCTTGACTATTGTCTCCATTTTGGTTAATGACTGTGCCAAGGTATTGATAATCCTTGACAAGTTCAATGTCCTCATTGTCAACTTTAAAGTTACATAAATCTTCTGTTGTCATTACTTTAGTCTTTTTGACATTCAGCTGTAGTCCTGCTTTTGCGCTTTCCTCTTTAACTTTCATCAG
Organism: Rhineura floridana; assembly: GCF_030035675.1. Taxonomy (NCBI): domain Eukaryota; kingdom Metazoa; phylum Chordata; class Lepidosauria; order Squamata; family Rhineuridae; genus Rhineura; species Rhineura floridana. The sequence continues at coordinate 15,574,536 of NC_084500.1, read as the reverse complement.
CATTCATTTCAAATCATTATTGATTTCTACTAGTAGTATGGTATCGTCTGCATATCTTGAATTACTGATATTTCTCCCGCCAATTTTCATACTTCCTTCATCTTGGTCCAATCCTGCTTTTCGTATGATATGTTCTGCGTATAGATTAAACAAATAGGATGATAAAATACACCCCCGTCTCACACCCTTTCCGATTGGGAACCAATCGATTTCTTCATATTCTGTCCTTACAGTAGCCTCTTGTCCAGAGTATAGGTTGCGCATCAGGACAATCAGATGCTGTGGTACCCCCATTTCTTCTAAAGCATTCCATAGTTCATGAACTACACAGTCAAAGGCTTTGCTGTAATCTATAAAGCACAGGGTGATTTTCTTCTAAAATTCCTTGGTCTGTTCCATTATCCAATGTACGTTTGCAGTATGATCTCTAGTGCCTCTTCCCTTTCTAAATCCATCTTGGACGTCTGGCATTTCTCGCTCCATATATGGTAAGAGCTTTTGTTGTAGAATCTTGAGCATTACTTTACTTGCATGGGATATTAAGGCAATAGTTCGATAATTACTGCATTCCCTGGGATCCCCTTTCTTTGGAATTGGGATGTATATTGAACACTTCCAATCTGTGGGCATTTTTTCATTTCCATATTTCTTGACAAATTTTTGTCAAAATTTGGACAGATTCAGTCTCAGTAGCTTGTAGCAACTCTGTTGGTATGCCATCTGTTCCTGGTGATTTGTTTCTTCCAAGTATTTTAAGAGCAGCTTTCACCTCACATTCTAAAATGTCTGGTTCTTCATCATATGGTTCCTCCATGAATAAATCTGTCATCCCGGCTTCTCTTTTATAGAGTTCTTCAGTGTATTGCTTCCGTCTTCCTTTTATTTCATCTTGGTCAGTCAGTGTGTTCCCCTGTTGATTATTCAACATCCCTATTCTTGCTTTAAATTTCCCTTTCATTTCTCTAATCTTTTGGAATAGAGCTCTTTGTTGTCCTCTTCTATTTCTATACAATAACTATTGTAATAGTTCTCTTTGTCCCTACGTACCAATCGCTGTATTGTTGCATTTAGGGTTCTGAACGTGTTTCTATCTCCTCTTGCTTTTGCTTTCCTTCTCTCTTTAACCATTTTAAGAGATAAGGTGGGAGATGAACTGTAGCAAAACAGAAACAGTGCTGCACGCGACTGCTGGAAAACAATGCCTTCTTACATCCCTAGTGACAGGACAGCCCCTCAGACAAACCTGGAGGCAATACGCTCACTTACAGGTCTCAGGGAGAATAGAATCACAGAGTTGGAAGGGACTCCAATAGTAATCTGATAGTGTAGGAAATCCTTTGCTACTGCATCCCTGATAGCTGGCCGTCCAGCCTCTGAATGCATCTTCTACCTGAGGTGGCAGGTTCATCCTACCTAATGATAGGACCATACTGCAGAATACCCAAATAGTTTCCATTGGCGAGGGCTCTATGCATGAAACATGAAGGAAAACCCATGGTGTAGGAACATACGGAGCTACCTTACACTGAGACCATTGGTCCATTTGGCTCAGTACTGTCTACACTGACTGGCAGCAGCTCTCAGGGTTTCAGACATGGTTCTCTCCCAGCCCTTCCTGGAGATGCTGGGGATTGAGCTTGAGACCTTCTACATGCAAGGCAGATGCTCTACCACTGAGCTATGCCCCTTAAGAATGTTTCTAGAGTTCACGATTCCTTCCAGATTTTGGTCAAGCTGATGGCCAAGTTTAGATTCAAGGTGGCTCCTGTTATGTCAGTAGCCCACTTGCTGCTTAATTTGCCACCTGCGAGGGATCACCCAGCTTCATGGGGTGAATTCTTAGGCAACAAAGAAAGTCACTTGGGCAAAGGCAAGGCAAGCTAAAGAGAGAGGATCTGATAGGCTGGGTTGACGATCCAGTAGGCTCTTAGTGTACTGCTTTGTCCCTTATCAAGGATTCTGGGGCTTGAACCAAGAAACATTCTGAGATTAGTCTGTGATTTAGGCCAGTTTCTCCCTGCGGAGCTTAACCTGCAACTTGCATCTGGTCTATATCAGTCCACATTGCAGGTGGAGGCTCAAAGAGGTAATGCTTTTCCTCCCATTCTTTCCTGTCTACCTGCGTACATATCTATCTTGCCATTTTGATTGAATAATATTTTTAACTTAAGTTGTGAGTCACCTTGCTGGGAGAAGGGAGGGGGAATGAAAGATGAATACATTTAATAAATAAAATACCTACCAATCATATTTGTATCTCGTCATTCCTCCAAGGGCAGCATGCACCCCATTTTATCCTCACAACAGCTAGGGATGTGCTAAAATTCTGCCCGATTTGGTATTAAAATTTCCCTTAATTCACGTAGTCTCCATTGTTCTGGATCAGCTTTTTATGTAGCAATTATTTGTTGCTATTTTTGAAAACTGATTAAAAAAACCCTAAAAAATATCAATATTAACATGATAATTTTATCAATATTTCCTTTCATTTATCGATATTTCCTTTGAAAATATCAATATTAATATCAATATTCTTTGTGAGGGGAAAAATGATCAGTAAAAGCAGCCGCTAGCAGACAAAGAATTAACTCAAATCAATACTGGCCTGTTAGGTCGACAGAAGGCTTTCAAACTGGAACCAGCCAAAGGATCCCATCCCTAACAACAACTTAGTGAGGTAGGTTTGGCTGAGAGTGGATAGCTGGCCCAAGGCTACCCAATGATTTTCATGGCCAAGCAGGGATTTGAGCTGAGTTCTCCCCACTCCAAGTCTGCCCTACTCCTGAGCCCCATATCCACTCTGATATTAAGGGGCATGACCCCTAATCCCTACTACCCTTTTCTCAAGCTCTCACCCAGGAGAGACCCAAATCTATAGTGACCACTCTTGGCTCAAAAGGACAAGCTTGCATACTCACTCTGGACAGAAACAAACAATGTAACGCCGTTGATACAAGAGACTAGCTCAGCCTGTACAAAATAAAACAAAAACATTGCTTATTCCCACTATTAATATCAAGAATGTGTCAGAATTTCCATTCTCAGCTACTAATTTTGTGGGTTTACGACTCTGCCATAAAAGCGCACACCTCTTGCCTGAATTTTGGCATGCTTGCTTATAGCTGCTCTTTAAAGCTATGTTAACTCAAAACATCCATCTAGACACTGGTGAAATTCCTGCATCTCGAACACACTTGTTCCTTTTCTTTTTAAATTCATTTTTTAAAGTTCTTAAATTTGTAAGCCCAACAGCTGCCATAGGGCAGAGTGAAACTGATTTTGTTCAGAATACACTACTGAACTCGCAATGGTTGTTTTCTTAACCACGAGCACACATGATTGTTACACACACCCCTTGTGTTTGCATTTGCCTTTTGATTTGAAACCATTTTAATTGTTATGGCATCCCCCAAAGCATCATGTGAATAATACTTTTCTTAATGTGGACATCTCTAGCCCTTATGTTATACATATCAACTAGACTGAGACCATTTTGGTTGTCATGATTCACTCTTCATAGGAATTCTAATTTTGTGAAGGTGCTGATAAGGAATTATCATGGATAATTAATTGCCTTGTTCATCATAACTCCTCTTCCCTGGGTTCTTGGATGAGAACCATGATGGTTAGACCAGCTTGAAACTGGGTTAGGTTTGTTGTGTAGACATGACCATAGGTGGTAGATTTCTCCCTTGGATATTGCAGTGATTTATTTCTTTATTATTTATTTATTTTAAATATTTCTATCCCGCCCTTCTACCCTATAATAGGGCACTCAGGGCGGCTTACAAAAATAAAATCAAACATGTACATAATAAAATTGTAAACAGTAAAATCACAAAATCACACATTAAAATAAATTAAAATACATAAAATACTATATATATATATATATATACACACACACACACACACACACATACACATATATACATATATATATATAGGGGTGGTACTAAAGGAACTACAAAGGTAAAATATAACTTAGAAGTCATACAATCATTTGAAGCTTTGTCTGTCTGTTTTGCATGAAGATATTTTTATGTTGTTTGGATTTCTGTCCTGCCCTTTCTCAAGGACTCCCAGCAAAATTGTAAATACTTGTCTGTCCCCCAGTTTGCCTATCAATGACTTAATGCAGTTCCCCAAGAACATGTGGTGCCTCATCATCTGAACTTAGAAAGTCATTGTGCTGCAATCTTAATAAAAAATATGGTGCTCAGTCACTTTTTTGAGCCTCTTTTGTTTGTTTAGTTTTGTATGCCACTTTTCCATATGAATATGCTCGTGGCTCACAGCAGAACAGCAAAAATGCAAACCAATAAATACAATAATCAAATACTAAGCCATTTCTCAAAACAACATGACCATCCAAAACAATCCATGTGCGTTATTGCCATCCAACTTGGCCTGAGTGCTGTCACTAGGTAGCTCAAGGTGTAGGGCAGCCTTCTCCAGGTATTGTTGGACTCCAACTTCCATCAACTCTGAGTCCATTGGCTGTACTGGCTGGGGCTGATGGGAGTTGGAGTTCCAAAAACATCTGGAGAGTGCCAAGTTGCAAAAGAGCCTTTTCTGCAGTGGCACCCTTGTTATGGGACTCCTTTCCCATACAAACCCTGGCTAATGGGTGCTGGTGTTTTTTAGAAAAGTGGGGAGACCATTTGATAACAGTGAGCTTTTGTAGAATCGCTTTATTTTTTCTGTGATGTAATGAAGATGGCTTGGCTATTTTGTAACTTTAATTGCTGTTGGTCTTGGCATTGCTGCAATGTTCTGCCGGCTTTATTGATGAATTTTATTAGAAGTTTTATTGATGGTATCATTTATTGTACGTTATTGGCTGTATTAAGTGTTGATGGCCGTAGCTTCTATTCCGTGGGAATGATATAGATCTCAAATAAATACACACAACTACTGTTTCTCATAAATATTAGGATGCCCAAGATGAGTCCATTTCTGTTTTCCCAGATAGTCTGCAGACATCTTATTACAAACCTTTTGGAGTAATGGTTGTATGGGAAAGCAATCTCAAAATTATTCTCAATAAAAATACTGTCTCTTTCAAACCTGTTTATTACCATTCAAAAACAGCACACTGAATATTGCTTAGGATTCCATGTATCCTGAGAGAATTTCTTGATTAATGGCAACCAGAGGGATGAGGGAAGATTACTTTACCCTTTCATGGTATCCCTGGTAGAATTTGTCTTTTCGTTTCAGAACAGGCCCTAGTCACAACAACTAGAAAGGCCTGACCTTAAAAAAAAAGCTATAGGTTTTCAAAATCATTTATTGGACTTCTGACGTGCAAGCTTTACATTTCAGCCTTTTTCTTATCAATTTAATACAGTATTTTTAAAAATATTTGCACTTTAGCATTTTCATCAGTTAGGTTTGGTGTATTTAATGTAATGCTATTTAAAGTTGAAGGGGCTGTAATGATATATTTAAAAATCAACAGAAAATTAAAGGGCTTTCTAATTATTAAATATTAACATTAGTTTAAGTACTTTAAAAAAGAACACTGAGAACTATTCTGAATTTATATAAAAATATCATACCCATATGGACATGTGTTTATCATTTTGTTGTTAGCTGTAATAGCTAAACAGAGCTTCCAAGTTCAGAGGTAGTCTACCTCGGAGTACCAGATGTGTGACTCAAACTTCATGCTGTTTTCAAGTTTCCAAAAGCATCTGCCCTGTCTGTGCTGGGTGCTGAATGCTGTACTACATATATTTTAAGAAGGTAAATCTTGCATTCCACCGTGTGTGTGTGTGTCCATTTTTTAAAACTTTCTTTTAAAGAAAATAATAATAATAATAATAATAATAATAATAAAAAGAATTACAGAGATATTTTGGGAAATCTTTTTCAGCTACCCTGAAAAGTAAAATTCTGCAGCCCCAAGTGTAGACCTGGGCAACAAGACCAAAACAGACAGCCCGCTGTGAAAGAACCATTTAATAACACCTTAAAATGCCATTGACTCAAGCACTCTTTTTTTTCCTTCTTTTTAAATACATGCTGTGAAAACAAATGGCTTTCAAATAATTAGACTGTTATGCCCAAGCTCAGAACTGGTCTCTGTGCGAGACTTCCCTGCTGCAATCAGGCCAGTCCAAATCTGATAGTCTCAGGGGGAAGTAGCAGCACATAAATCAACCAGTATTGGATTTGTTAGTCTTTCTGCCATGAAGACTGGCATTCTGGGATTGGCAAAATGCCCCCACCACTCTTCAGTGTACTTTTGCATCACTGGCAGGTGCTTGTTTGAATCCTCCCTTTCATTGAAAAGTAGGTTCTAGCTCTTGCCAGTGCAGAGGTAAGAGCGAAAACACAATGGGAAATGCAAAGAAATCAAAAACAAGCAGTGAATTACAAATCTAACTTTCTTATTTTCCAACTTCCATATTTTTCTGAGGACTCCTTCCAGAATTCCTTTAAACCTATTCAGATCTTAATGCTCTTTTATTGCTATCTCTTTTATTAATACAATGCTTACCAGATTGGGCCAAGAAGTAGCGGCTTGTCTGCAGCCAGATGGTAAGCTTCAGAGCCAGGCTTGGATTTGGACCTGAACCTGGGTCAGAAATGCAGAAGGCATGCACATCTTACCTTGAATGCAGAAGGCCCCAGTTCAATCCCCAGCATCTCCAGCTAGGCCTGTTATTGTTCAGCATTTATATGGTGTGCTTCTACAATAAATACCCAGAGCAGCTTACAAACAGAACAGATAGCTACATTAAGATGTAAATTCATGAACATGATCAAGTTCTTTTAAAAAAACAAACTCAACATAACCCTGACACATCTGTATTACAAAGAATACCCTATCCAAATCTCAGTTTATCATTAAAGCTTATGATATTTGTCTGTTCTAGAATTCGTACATCATTCACAAATATCCCAGGTTGCAATCCTAAGCCTCTTTAGTTAGATGGATCAAGAAACAGCTGATAGGAAATATGTTTACCTGAGATCCTGGGAAAGTGCTGCTAGTCAGAGGAGACAAAACTGGACTAAATGGACAAATAACCCAACCTGGTAGACGGTGGAGAAAGAACATATCTGAGTGGTAGATGGGGATGTAAGAGGGCATCATTTTCCATTCTGCTGTTTCCGTTCCGCTGCAGTTTATCTTCAGCCAAAAAGTACATTAATGGTCTCACTGTCCACTTTAGCGAAATTATGTAACTTACATATTGAATTATGTAAATAATATAAGTTGCATTGTCATGGCATTATTCCATCCCATTCATTTCAGTGCAAAGGAAACAATGCAAATGTGAGGGGAAAAGACCAACTGCATATCTTTTGCGGACTGAAAGCAACAACAGCGAATGCCAATGGTATCTGTTGGACTCATTTCCATTCTAGACACGGGATGAACAAGCAAACATCAGAAATTTCCACTCCCTGTTTTCATCAGGTTCTCCTAGGGGTAGATTATCTACCCTGCATGCAGAAGGAATCAGGTTCAATCCCTGGCATCTTCAGGTAGGGCTGGGAATGTCCCCAGTCTGGAACTCTGGACGGCAGCTGCCAGTCAGTGTATAGTTGACAATAGTGAGCAACATGGGCCAGTGGTTAGATTTGCGCCCTCAGACACTCCCGTTGCTACCCACCAAGGTACTGCCCCTCCTGATTTTTTTAATTGGATTTTTTTCAGTTAAATTAATTGCATGGTTTTTTTAGAGGGTATTGCCTGTTTTACTGTGTTTTACTTGTTTGGGGGGGTGGAGGTATTTTACTTGTTTTTTGGGGGGTGTAGGCTTCTGAGCATCCAATTCCTCTTCTGTGAAATGGGTATTTTGTAGTGTCTACAACAGTTTCTTTGATTTCCAAATATATCCCCAGGCTCAGAAAGTTTTGGGGGGCCTGGTATAGGACAACTGCCTGTCTTCCTATTTTTTTCCATCTGTCATACCCTAAAATGACACCCCTAAACTTGACTGCAGAGGAATCTCAGGGGCAGCCTCTTAGTTCTCTTGGCTCACAGTTTTGTTCCTTCCAACTGGGGATGGGTGAATCTGTCAATTTCGGTTCTCTCGGTTTCTTATTTTTTCCCATCTTAAATTCAGTTTTCCACATTTCTGTACCAGTTTGCCATTTTTTTAATCCTAATGAAAATTCTTTTAACGTTTTCATGCGAATTTCTCCCAATGAACACATTTTGTATGCAGTTTTGACCAATGTACACATTTTGCAAGCAATTTCTCCAAATACAACGCATTTTATATGTTATCTTCACTAATATGGTCATTATTATGCAGGCTTCCCCCTATCACATGCATTTTTGTAAACATGGGCTAGAGAACCGCATTCCAAAATTTGTAAAAGTGTGAATTTTGAAGGATGGCTGTGTTTCGGGTCACATGTTGTCTCAGAAAGTGCAAATTTGACTGATTTGGCTTTAAATGCGAACTGAATTGAATTTCTTCCCTATCCCTAGTTCAAGCCATTGGGACCTGTCCATTGCCATCACATTATAAGGGGTGCCATGCAAACATTAAGCCAGCTCAGTTGCACCAAGTTAGCCAGTTCTCTACAAGTCAGGATTACTCAACAGAGGAGTTGGCTTGCAGCTGTCGTAGGAGCAACATGGGAAGATGCCTTGTGTCAAGTCAGACCTGTTGGCCTATCTAGCTCAGTACTGTCTGCACTGAGTGGCAGCACCTTTCCAGGCTGTCAGCCAAAAATCTTTCCCCACTCCTGCCTTGAGATGCCAGAGATTGAACCTGGGCCCTTCTGCACACAAAGGCGGTGCTCTGCCACTGAGCTATGGCCCTATCATGCCCCATCTCCACCCAGGTTTGCAAAATATTGCTTCTAACTAAGACTGGGGGTTGCACCAATTGACGTGAAGTTCTAGGTCATCTTACAGCCACAATGTAATAGTACATGTCTAAACTTTGCTGGCACAGGGCAGTTTTACATCCCTAAATTGTTACTTGAATAGCAGTTCATTTGTTCAATCCAAATGGTACATTTAAATTTTTTTTAAAGAGATCCATCGTATCAACTCTTGAAAACTGCCTAGCAGTCCATCCTTATTAGTACCCCTTATCGCCAGATTGGTAGCAATATGTGGAATGATTTCCTTTTTCACTCTGTCTGTCACAAATGATTAGTGCAAAGGCACAGCATAAAACATGGGCCCTCGTTTGCCTTCAGGAACTGGGTGGAGGAAATTAAAGGAACAACAACTGAAGAGGGACACTAAGGATGGATTTTTCCATTCGACGGCTGCAGACTTTCAGGAATTTGACTTCATGAAAGACTTGAGGATGCTGGGCCGAGGATAAGGAAGGCAGGTGATGATCCAAAATCACATTTCAGCCCCTTGGAGGTTTGGACATTTATGTATTTTTATTGTTGTTATTCCACGGAAGAAAAAGCAGATTTGCAAGTCTCCTCCTTACGAAATTAACCACCAGTGCAATTTTCAAATAATAAAAAAAGGCTTTTGTTACAAATGCTGCAAGAAAAGGTCTCTGTATCCAGCATGTTCCTTTCATATATATAGTCTCCTGATTGATAGCTGAAGTTCTGTAGGGGAGGCTAGAGAGTTTTTTTTAAAAAAATCAACACCCTTACCTAAACTACCGTATAAGTCCCAGAGTTTTTTGGGAGAAGCCATGCTATTTAAAATGTTTTTTAAAAACTTTTGCCATAATATAGAGAAGTTCTTCCCTCTATAATGATGCAGTGCCCCGCTCTCCATCCCTCCTTACCCCCATCACAATTGAATGTATTTATATTCAAAGCAGTGTTCACGTGTAATTCCAAGATGGTCTCCTACCCAGGCAGGCACTGACCTGACCCAGGCCTTCTTAGCTTTCAGCAAAGTGGTGTCTTCATGTGCCTTCACAGACCACAAACTGGTACAAAATGAACGCAAACACAAATGTCATGGGATGTTAGACTGTCAGGGCTGAGCAGTAAGCCTCAGTCAGAGAGAAGCCAAGTACCAAGAGCCAGGAGCTGTGCTTAATGGGTCAGAACTGTGGAACAGAACCAACCATCAGAGACAAAGCTAGGAGCTGAAGAATGCACCGAAGCAAATCCCTGCCCAAACAAGAAGACCTTCTAGCCATTCCTGTTTTGAAGGGCTCAGTAACCAGCCTGGGTGAGCAGAGCCACTCTAGAGCCTGAGAATACTATACTGTCCAGGAAGATTCTCCAATCTTCAGTTTTCATGGACCACCAAATGGAGAAGGTACATCAATGCTCAGAGTTCTCACTTGTAGCCCCAGTGGCCTGACATGTAACAGTGACCCAGCCATAATCTTTGCCAGGTTTCACCCAGAGAATGGACTTCCTCACCAATTGTTTGCAAACTTTGCCTGTGTGTACTTCTTCACACAGTGCACAACTAAAACTGGAATTCACTCCCACAAGAGGCAACGATGGCCACCAACTCTCTGGATGGCTTTAAACGAGGATTAGACAAAATTCATGGAAGAGGAACTGGCCACAATGGCTATGTGCTACCTCCAGTGTCGGAGGTGCTCTGCCTCTGAATACCAGTTCCTGGGAATCAAAAGCAGGGACAGTGTTTGCAGGTTTTCCCATAGGCACCTGTGACCACAGGATGCTGGACTAAATGGGTCTTCAGCCTGATCCAGCTGCAGGGCTCTTCTTAGGTTCGTACACTGAATTTTTTCATCTTCAGTAGCCTCCCTCCACCATCCTAGTGACACCATGAGAATCTGGCTGTATTTGCAGTGTTTGGTTCCCATGAGAGACATAGCAGGAAGGTCCACATAGACTAAATGGACTCCATCAGAAATTATCTCTTCCCCCTCACAGAAGATTAAAGGTGCCTCGGGTGATTCAACAGTTTATGGATTCCATTTTGCTCTGCTTATGCAGCTGATCCTTTAAGGAGCCTCAGATTACCCATAAGCACTAAGACTTCTGGGGACAAAAAACAGTCACAGGATAAGAGAACCCTTTTTACGATAATCCTAGCAAGCATCAGAGGCTAATTTATAGAGATCTGGTTGCCAGTGTGGAATTCGTCTAGAATTTCATTAGCGAAACCTCAGTACTTTTTTTGTGTTCTTCCGTTGCAACAAAAATCAAAAGGATGATCACATTTTTTTTTCTTTATATGCAACCACCAACTGTAATTCTCTGGTTGAAGGGGAAAAGTCTGGGGGGAAGAGATCTGGGAAGCATTTTAAAATGCAAGCATCTCCATATGAGGAATCTGTAGAGCCATATAGTGATATTGCAGCAATATTTTGTTTTGTTCAATCCATCATTGTTATTGATTTACTGATATTGTGGATTCCAAACTATAGAGAACAGCGTATGATTGCATGGAGTTACCTAGTGGTAATATAGAAAGCTCCCTTACACAGTACTGATTGGTCTATCTATCTCAGTATTGTTTACACTGGCTGGCAGTGGTTCTCTAGGGTTTTCAAACAGTGGTCTTTCCCAGCCCTACCTGGAGATGCCAGGGGTTGAGCCTTGGGACCTTCTGCATGCAAAACAGATGCCTTCTACCCAATGAGCTACGGCTTCTCCCTAGCACTGTTCCATTCCTTAATGTGTTTTGCAAAACAAAAATCTGAGCGTTGATCTACACATTGCACCGAACGAGATGGTAGAATTCTGGGCTGCCCATGGGGGAGAAATTGGTTTCAGTGCCCATTCTAAGGTGAACCTACCTAATCCGCACTTCCCAAAGCAATATGCAGGCGAAAATACAGCCATCCTTTTCCATTTGCACATCTCCGAATTTTGTGACGCAGTTCTCCAACTAAAAGAAAAATGTGTCCAAAAATGCATATGTTAGTAGAAAGTATGTATGAAAATAACATAGAAAAATGTATTGTTAGAGGAAATTGCTTGCAAAAATACAGGTTTGAAAAAAATGTATACAAAAAGGCATATATTGGGCAAAACGGCATGCAAAAATGTGTATATTAGGGAAAATATGCACTGAAATGCTTGTGAGCAGGAGTGTCCCCCCTCCCCCATAGGTACACATTAAAAATGTTATCACTTGCCTGCAGACTGAGTTAGTACAGCCCGTTTTATGATCGCAGCACTCAGAGCCCTCGTTTTGATCTATGAGGTTGTCGTCCCCAGATGCCACGTGATCATGAGTCTGTCAGTGGGTGAATTCAGGCACCTACCTTCCCACACAACAGGCTTTTCTATCCCAAGGTTTGTTTGGTCACCTGTATATCAAGGCACACACGGCATGATTTCTTTTTTTGTCAGCCACATTATAATGTGTGGTAAAAGTTTTGTGGAGGTTACCAAATAGTAAAGCTTCCACATATTTTCCTTTGGTTGGGCCCATGTGATGAGTCAGAGCTATAGATTTGCCCTCTCAACCCTGGAATCGCTGCAGCTCATCTGGAGGGGGCTCAGGCAGGTTAAGATGGTAGTGAGATTGAGCCTGCGCAGGTGCACTGGTGGAGCCAGTCTGATGCTCCTGCTGGTGTACCTGCATGGCCTGATTTCGCTCCTGCCCTGTCCCACCCCCGGCCCAGCCCAATGGTTGTATCCTATCACATGGGCAGCGACTGGTATTCTGTATTAGCGATCTGTGTCTGGTGCCATTGAATGGATCAGATATTCCCCTGAGCTGTAGAGTCTTGCAGCTAGAGGTGTCTTTTAAGAAACAGTTTGTCTTCCCTGCTTATTCTCTATGGGCTTTGGATTTTACATCTCTCTTCTAAGTATTGTTTATGTATTTTGAAACATGTAAATGTTTGCAGTGTTTTAAAGCATTCACTTACATTTTCTTGTGTTTGATGGTTTGGTTTTTTTCAAAAGCAAGAAACCGTAGTCATAGCTCAGAAGTGGAGTGTGTTTCAGTTTCAGTTTATTGTTTACTGCCTGGCCATAGGCCTTAGCAGGAGATGCCAGTACAGAAGGCAATTTAAATAAGCATATAATTTATACAAATTTATAAATACAAATCACGCTATCGTTACCCACCAAAAAACAGGGATTAAAACATGTACTTGACAGCAGCTGTCAGGCCAACTGCTTGTCGGCTAGATACTTTACCCGAAGCTTCAAGGCTGCTAGGGCAAAGAGAGCCACGCGGTACAAAATCTCTGGGTCAGTGTCTGACAGAAGCAACACAGTAGAAGGAACTGCTCTGGGCTCCCACAAGGCAAAAGCCCATCCAGAAATTTGGCCCGAGGGTGTTTGTAAAGTGGACATTTTAACAAATAATGAGAAAGGTCTTCCACCTCGGGGGCTCCACAGATACATAACCGCTGGGTCCATGGAGTGCTATTATATCGGCCAGACAAGGATGCAGTTGGCGGAGTCTGTGTGAAAGGAAGAGAGAGATAAGGGGAGTGGGCACAATGTGTATATGTGTGATTAATACTGATTTTAAGGTGTAAAATTAACATTTGGGGGGTTGTATTAATTTTTTTCATTGTGTAAGTTCTATGCAGATATGATGTAACTTTTTTTTTAAGAATTGAGCATACGAAAGGTGGGAGGAAAATTTAAATTACACGATAGATGACTCCACAAGCAGCACAACACATTTTTTTAATAGCAAGACATTTTTCCTAAGATAATGGCTCCAAAGTTGGGGAGGGGGAGAGAGATTTTTTACTGGCCTGGTTGAAACTACATCATTGTTAGTATGAATAAACGTTTAAGACCATGAAAGAAATCAACCATTGTCTTCTGTTAAAAAAAAGAACCAAAAAGTACAGGGTTGTATCCAGCTAAGTTATTCTCGGAGTAGAGCCACTGAAATTAATGGACTTAAGTTAGGCATCTGTTTCCATGGGGGGCATAGCACTAGGGATTTCCCCCTCCTATCTTTTTGTTGGGTGCGCCCTGCGCCCTCCTCAGATCTGCTCCATAGTGTTGGGGGGAACCCCAGAACACATTTAGGCCCGCGGGGGTGAGGAGAACAGGAGAAAATTCCATTGCACAAGAAGAAATCCTCGTGCTGATAGGACGTTCTCCTTAGCGCTACGTTGAATACAACCCAAGGGGTCTACTCTGAGTATGATTAACATTGGATACAACCCAATGACAAAAAACACTTCAATGCCTGGAATAACAGGTAGAGCGTGTCTTCACTCCAAGGAGACAGAACTAGTCAGTAACTAGGGAGTGAGGCAACAGCAGCCACCACATTTTTATGGATTGCTGTTTGGCACACACGTAAGAAACTTCTTTATATATGGCCACCTATGTTAGTCATCTGCATTCACCTAACTATAGGTAAATTCACATGGCAATTGTCAGACGGTGAGGATATCATGCTGAAATCTCCGTCTGCCTTGACTGTTCGGCCAAAAGCCTTGCTTGGCTTACTCTGCTGAGTAGGCTTCAGTTGTTTAATCTATTGATTAAAGCAATCAGCGCCATTGATTAATCAGTGGATCCAATATTAATTTCAATCACTGGGGCTGAGTTAAAGGCATCCTTTTTAATATGCTACTGATATACAAAAAAAGGTACCACAAATATTCCAGAGCATTGGAAACAGATCAAAACCAAGTACATAATATAACATATAATTCACACCTTCTAGTCCATCATATTCTTTTAAGAGCATACTGTTTAAAAGCTTTTTTGTTTGTTTTAGTATATTTCTATAATAGGGAATTAGAGTTGCGTCACTTTTCATGAAATGGCTAAATATGTATCTGACCACATTTAGGGGTTGCGAGGGTGTTTCACAAAGGAGTTTCACCGCAGGAAAACGAAAGGGGAAATTCCCCTTCAGATGACCTTTTTGTGTTTTAATGACTGTATAAACTTGACATTACAATGCTTGGCAATTAAACCTCTGGTCTGGATCCAACGCTACGTGCACCTTCTTGTGAGTGAGTCACGGCCTGAAATGGGGATGTTAAGCCACATCTAGTGCATTTGTAAACCTAGCATCATCATGAAGTGTGTCCAGATGAGCCTTCCAACTGCACATACTCAAGGTGGATCAGAGAACTTGTGGAACATTTCCATGCCCTTCCCAACTCTTTGGAAAGGAATGTATGTATGTAGGAAAACTACTGATCTTCCCCCACCACATTTTTTTTCTCTTTTGCAGAAGGGGGTAGGAATAAGGTTCATGTGCGTGCAGTTGTAAAATCTTGTCTGAATGATACTGTACAGAAATCCCTGTGGAAGTTTTTTCCAGCTTCCAAGCTGTCTTCTCTCCTTCATAATGATAAATGTCCAGGAAAGGCAGCTATCTAATCTTCAAATTGGCTGCTTTTCTTGAAAGGACAGGAAGAGAGAATGTGCCTTACATTCCGAACTGAGATCCCTGTTAAACCGGCGGCATTATCGACTCCTTGACTTTCTCTCTTTCTCCCTGACCTTTGATGCCTCTTCTCTGAGAAAGATATTTTAATTATTGAAGACAAGAGGCTATAGTGCCTTCGGTCACCTGTTCAAACTGAATTGATTACCTGTCCTGGCGTCCATTTTGTTCTGCCTGCTGTCTTTTGGTCACTTGCTTTCCCTCCAGCTGAACCAGCCCATTGCTGGTTCCCATTATTTTCTGATGCACATTGCAAGTTCATCACCTTCCCAAGATACCTCTTGATTGATTCCTTATGGCTTGCGGAGAACCTCTTAAGTATTTTCTAGCAGAAGTGAAGCAACTTTGAGGAGTTCTGTCTTGCATTTTTTAAAAAACAAAATCTGGGAGTTGTGGTTGTTTGTGCAAATGTTACTCGAGGCAACTTGTTTGAGCTTTGGGTTCTATGTGTTTTTATGGGTGTATTAACAATTCCTTTATAAAAGAACTTGGGATGTTGTAAAACACTTGTATGTGCCATGTAAGTGCAGTCGCCTTTGGCAACACATCAGATGCAATGAAAATGAGCTAACTGGATATTACTACAGCTCTTGGAGATGTGACCTTCCCCATCACATTTCAAATCTGAGTTACAATCACTGCTCCACACTTGACTTCTTAGAAGAATGTCTTTTATGACTTCTCTAACTTTGGCTCCACCCTGATGGCTGCCAGTATGCTTCTGAGCAAAATTCAAGGCACCAGTTACGACTTTTTAAAGCCCCAAGAGACCTACGTCTGGCATAGGCCTAGCACCAGTATGTGCCATCCTAGGGCAGGTGCCAGGGAGCTCCTTTAACCAGTACTGGATCTAGGAGCCACCATTTACACTTCTCAAAATGCACCCCATGTAGCATTACTCCAGGGCACTGTGGGAAATGTCAGTGGTGTTTCAGTTAGAGAGCTGTTGCTGTCATCCACTGCCAGATATGCTTACAGCACCCATTTCCCCCCCCCCCAAAAAAAGCCCTGGAGCTGGCTCCCAGCATATTTTATGGCAGACTTCCCCATCCTGGTGGCCTCCAGATGTTGTTGAACTACAGCTCCCATCAGCCTCAACCAATGTTGCCCGTGATCAGAGATGGTGAGAACTGTAATCCAAAACATCTCGAGCAGCGTCTTTCACACTAGGGACTGGGGATCACTAGTGGGCCTCAGCATTGCAGCCCACCCCATCATGCAGTTATGTAGGCACTATGTAGCAAGAGCTGCAAAAGGAATAATAATTAAGTTGGGAGTCGAGAGGGAAGTTGCATAGGAGGAAGAAGTAAACGTAAACCATGGTTTGTGTCCTTTAACCATGATTAGGTGTTACATCCAAACCATTGTGAAGGACTGATCACAAACCATGGCTGGAATAAGTCTTTGCAGACCACTGTTTATGGGTGTTATATCTGCATTCAGAAAATGATCTCCATTCCTCCAGCCTTTCTACTTGAAAGGTGGCAAGAAGATTTAGCTGCTATGTCTCCCTGTCACTGCCCACAGAGCACAGGGCAACATCCACACTAGGCCTTAAATCTTGTCTGAATGCGTTATGACTTTTTTTTTTTTTTAAGTATGCTCCACTTAGTGGGTCCTGCCTTAAAGCTTAAGTCAAAGCTGACTTGGGTAGTGTCATCGATATGATCATACCAACCATCTGTATTTGCTGCTCCTGCAATCCATAGAACTTTATTTGGTTTTTGCTGAACTTCATAATTCAGTCCCAAATTGTGATTGTTTTGTTTTGAGATTAAACCCATATTCTTTATTGAATAGTTCTCTTTGTGTTATTGTAGGGGATGGATGAATGAACCTGTTAATTTTGGTTTATCATCTTTCCAATCTTTGCTCCATTTCCACAATACATTTGCACGTTTTTATTTTAAAAGTCCATGTGAAGATTCACATACATTTTTATATACACCTTTGCCTAATTTAAGCATTTTGCAACCAATTTTGCATTCTTTGGTTGGAAAAGTGTGGATTTTGGGCTATATTTCAGCTGACTGGGGCTGACAGAAGCTGTAGTCTAAAACATCTGGCAGCCTCCAGGTTGTAGTAAGGCTGTTTTAGAGGATAATGTCCTTGGAGACATTATTGTCTTTTGCATATGCTCCTATATAAAGTGCCGTTTATATTGATGGTTCCACATATTTAATACGGTGCTGGCCATAATTTAGCTTGGACGTTGGGCTTTAATGGTTATTTGGCAGGAATCGGGGATTTTTCATATGGACACTTTGCAGCTTTGCACAATGATTCTTCTCAACAATCATATGCATTAGGAGGCCCTTTTGTTATTTTATCATAATCCTGAATAGATTATCGAAACAAAACATTTGATTCTGTGGTTGCTGTTGTTGGGGTTTCACTGTGTAAATTATTATAAATGCCCCGTCGTAAGAATTCCTGTGGCTGTGTGTCACGGCCTAGAATTGGGCTATCTAGTAGCCTATTCATCCTGCCCAGTGAATGCTAAAGAATCCTGATCAGCCAACAGAAGTGACGGCTTTTCTGCCTTACAGAGTGTTCTACCTTCCCTCTCTCCTGGGGGAGTTTCTCCTCTTCAAAGGAAACATTCTTTTTCTACAAGCTGCAATAAGAATTATTTAATGACACACTAAAAGTAATGTGGAGCAACCCATATTTTCCAGAAAGTGGAGAGACCTCTCCTGCTCCATAAGAAAATACTTTTACCAAAAAGCACCCTTTTCATTCCAGATGTTGGCTTTTCTCGAACAAAGGAATTGTCAGTACTAGCAAATCCATTTTTTTTTAATTTTTTACCCATGGATTAAGTTTAGCTTCTTTAATTTCTGGCATATTTTAGCATGACGCATAGGCCCTCAGCAATCTGCTATAATATTTGTTCTATGCGAAGGGAGGGCCAAATCCAATATTAGTAGAAGTGTTGTCGAGGCCAAAGAATATGAGAAAATGGGGGGAACAGTGAGAAAAAGTTCAGTGCTGGAAATATAAATTCCACAGAAGACCTAAGAAGAATGCCAGAGGACTTTTTTCAAATAAAATAGCTTTTACTCCCCACTAGTCCCTCAATGAAGAAGGGTTGGCTTATAAATAAATGTGTATATATGTATAGATAAAGTAGAATATGCTCAAAGAACTCCCTACATAATGGAGGCAGACACTCAGAAATGTGGATATCTATTGGTCAAACAATTCTGTTGATTTAACCATGTGTCTTTAAACAACCCATCAAATTTAAGTAAATTTACACCTTATCAGAATGTTGCTATTAGGTGCCTTGTAAGAGTTAATTTACAATGTAAAGCTTTCAGTCATTAGAACGAAAGGTATTCTTTAATATTTCTGTTTTCATTCCCTTTTACAGTAATACACAAGAACCAAAATACCTCATTAAAGTAAACAAGTGCACCCTTAATTCAGCCCCACCCATTAAAATTGGCCCTCTTTAGGGGATCAATTAATGTTTTTAATTGATTAATCTATTGATTAAAGCTTGCAATCCTATCAACAAGTTTTAAGAATTGATTCCATCACTGTAGAATGCAGTAAGACCAGAAATAAGTTGAATCAGGTAGGAAGTAACCATGTATTTGACCACTAAATGTGCTAAAACCTGTTAATCGTGAAATCATTTTTATGCCTTAATTGGCTATTAATTGTAGTTGACTTGGCTTTGTGCACTTACCGAGGATTGCCATGTCCAGTCTACCTCAGAATGGTGTTGCACTCAGGTCCTGCTTGTGCAGAGGAAGCTGTTTATCTATGCAAATTGAGTTGTCATTGGAGTGTTGTAGCATAATTGATTTTTCAAAGTGTGGCTCCAACCAGCCAAAATAAGCTTTCTGACCTGAGGAATCCTTCATTATCTCAAATATGTAGTGGCCAATTATAATCAGTCAGTGGTAAAGGAAATGTTCTCTGTCCTAATTCCATGAGCTGTAAACTGCTTATTTGTTTAGGGTGTTATTACTGGAGTCTGCTCAAATTATGACCTGACTGGTCTAGATAGGAGCAAGATAAACTACGTTGCATTTGTAGCATTTTGGTATCAGAGTTGATCCTTCCAAGACAGTGGTATTATTTTTGCTTCACCGCTTCACTAATACCAAGATTCCCACCTCAATATTTCATGTGGTGGCTAAGGTCTTTCTAAAGCCAACACCTCTGTTCCTTTGTCAAGTTCCTTTAAATAAAATTCTCTACTTCACTTACACCAGGTTGTAAATGTCCCTGGATTGTACCATCTCAGGGTCGAGGTGAGGAAAATTTGACTGTTCTTTTATAACAAAATATACACATAGGAAAAAAACTAGCTGTCAAGGACAAGGGGAGCACAGCCTTCTCCTAAATATACTGGTTTTCTATGCAAGAGAATTTTATTTTCCATGGCAATATGGATCCAAAGTGGTATGGTCCAAGAATAGGTTTACCTTACTGGCTGGGGCTGATGGGAGTTGGCAAAGGCTGCTGTAAATGGTTGGCAAGCAACTTACCCAAGAATGCATATGCTAGTTATTGAAAGCCATCCAGAGACAGTTTATAGTAGTAATTTTTTATGTTCTGATATGTAAAATAAAATGTCCATACTATTGTAACAAAGCTTTAAAAAAACAAAAAACGCCACACTGCCTTTTGTCTAACGTGGATTCTAATAGTTTTATCTGTTGTATATATGTTTCATCTAACCAAAACTTAGTTTTTACATCACAAACGGGTAATTTTCAAAAGAACTTAAATAGCTGTCTTTTTTTAAAAAAAAACTTGCAACTTTCATTATTTCATTATGTATTTCATTGTAAAAAAAAAAAAAGCAAAGCTGAATGGAACATGTGGGCCTGCATTTGTGAGATATATATATTTATATTTTATAGATATAGATATATATATAGATAGATAGATATAAATAATTGTTCAGCATGCAAAACTTGTAGTGATTTCCCAATTCTGATTATAAAAAACCCCACAGCCTAACTGAATCACTGTGAATCACTGTATGGGATTTTCTGGGTGAAACGTAACCTCCTCTTTAGGGGCTCTGCCTCTTCCTGTTAAAATATCCCAACTCATTGGCATAGAACCACCACTCGGTGAAAATCCTAGCAGAAAGGTGATATCATGTTGTGGAGAAAACCAGTCTGGGCGACTGGGAATTGGCAGATTATTCCCTCGTTGAGGGGGGGTGTTTGTATGTGAAGTCTTAAGAAACAAAGGAATTCATTGGGTTTGGTTTTATTTATTTTCCCTCATCTAGTTACTTTTTAAAAATGGGGAGGGCAGGAATAGGCATGGCCCCTGCAGTCATTCCAGTAATGAGACCATAACCCTCTTTGTCTGTGATATTATTACCATTGATATGGCAGAATGTAGGGCTTGATCAAGACTAGACAGCGTTGTTCCTTCTCTCTTAGTCCTGAGTTCAGACCTGGCCAGTAGATGTGCAGTTGAACAAGGTGGTAGAATGGACTGCACCACTGGTGGAGTGCATGTTCTGCATGCAGAAGGTCCCAGGTTCAGTCCTTGGCATATCCAGTTAATAAGGTTCAGCATCAGAGTACCTTCTCTGCCCAAGCCTTTGGAGAGTCGCTCTCAATCAGCTAGAAGGCTAAATTAGAATAAAGCTGTTCTGTGTGTTGCTTGTGATTGCAACTGGGGGGGTGCCATTTTTGAATGCTCCCGTTTTACACCCACCCACCCCTAAAAAATATCTGCAAGGGAAAAAATGTCAGGGAGAAAATATCTAATCCTGCCCCCCTGCTATGCTTTTCTACAATGTTTAGACAAAGAGCAGCATTTAAAAATACAACCTGCCTCACCTATACACCCAGAAGTGGAATAATGCATTCTGCCTTCTCAGAACATTTACGTTTCATTCCCGCCTCATTCTGCTGCCTGGCAAGGCCTTAGGGCAAACAGAACACCTGTTTGAGGGTGGAATGACACATTATTGGGTTCATGGAGCTGCCACTTAAAACCACAGTCCCATGTGAAGTCCACCTCAGAGCGGTGTTGCACTCGGGTCCTGATTGTGCACTTCCCAAAGGCATCTGGTTGGCCACTGTGAGGACATGATGTTGAACTAGTTGGGCCTTTGGCCTGATCCAGTGGGGCTCTTTTTCTGTCTTTATGCCGTGAGGCTACTTTTGGAGGGAGCATGGAGAACCTGCCACAAGGTTGCCATTTTCAGCGGCAAGCCCAAGTTTCTGGTAATGTGTCATTCTGGACTAAAGTTGGTCTGAAATATAGTATCCTTTGATTTTACTAAACTCACAGCTTTCATATTTAAAACTGGTTGCAATTAATCTGTAGTGAGGTTCTCTGGGCAGGCTAGCTGGGAGCAAGAGACATAAGGGGAAATTCAGCCAGATTCCATCACCACCCCCAGCAAAAGCTGCTCTGGAATACTGGGAATCATCTTCATTACAGTGGGATTTCTGCCAAAGAAATTCAGAGAATTGTGTTCCTGGTTTGTATGCTTAACCCTACTGGGTTATTAGTGACAGAAGTGGCCATCTTTACTTGATTTTTTAATAGGGCCAACTATAACCCTGAACCATTTCAGAACAGGAGGCTGCCATTTAATACCTTATTTCCTTTTTCCAGTTTAAAAATGCTGTCTCCCTGCTGTATGGAGAGGGAAAGGGCATGCTCCTTGGGGTGGCCAGTGGCCCTCTGCCATTATTTTCCTCCCAGAAGGCACTGCTGAGACAGCACTCTCTCTTTTAGCCAGAGACACAGTACTGCCCCCGTGCCTTCAGGAGGAAAATAATGATGATCAGACAACAGTCACCCCAAGGAGCTCTCTTTCACTTAGTGGAAGAGAAAGCAAAAAGCACTTTTAAAGCCAGGGCAGGTGAGAGAAAAAAGTTATTAAAAGGTAAACCCACCCCTTGAAAAAACTTTTCCCTTATTGGTGCCGTTTTTTGCATCCAAAACTGCCTTGATGGAGCCAAGATGGCAGTATAATATTTAATCTCCTTAAATGGCCTCTGGGTTATAGACCCCATTTTTTCTATGTGTTCTCTCTCTGCGTTATTTTGTAAAAAGTTTCAGAAATGCCAGGAAATTGAGGGATATTCACTGAACAATCTGTGGTGTATATTTCTTTTCAGTTTCTTCGTTTGTAAAGGGAGGGAATACATCTTTCGTGATTTCAGTGAGGAATACATTTCTCTAAGAGACAAATACTTCACTTGACAATATGACTGGTGGGACTAAGCCATTAAGCCGAGAGCTCTTTTGCTCAGAACTGGGTTCTTACCCCCTCTCCGAATGGAGCTGCTTTTGTGTCTAACAGAATACAAGCTCTTCAGCTACACAAACACCTATGGAAATGCAAATTTCTGTCAGTGTCAGGGAAGTGCAAGTTGCCCACAGGTATTAACACTGATTTAAAATTGTCCCGGAACATCAACTCTTAACCATAATTTTTATGTTCACTGCTCAGCTGTAGGAGTCATCCATCAGTCCAGTTGTCCACAGACCCCATTCCCGAATGATACTGTAAAGAAGATTCCCTGGAGAGCGAGAAGGTCTGAGAGTAAAGAAACTCATTGGCTGTGCCTAAGTGGGGAGAGGGGGGCTTCCTCTCACACACGGAGGGATGCACCCTTTCCCTTGGGAAGGACGACGCGGGAACTCTCTCCCTGACCTGAGACGGTGACAGCTGATTGTAGACCGTGAAGGGGCTGTTGCCTGGTGGCTGGGAACTCTGAGTCGTGATGGTGGGGAGGCGCGGCATCATGGTGGTAGCAGTGAAGTGAGCAGGGAAAGGCTGATAGGGGACAGTTTCCATTGTCTGAACGCTGTAGCTGGTGTAAGGTGCAACCGAAGTCCACATATTGCAGCTCAAAGGCGGCGGCGGAGGAGGAGGAGGAGGCAAATCTTCTACTGATGAGACGCCTGCCATTTCGGCACTGGAGCTAGAGTACATGCAGGCATCCCGCGACGTCACGTCACTGCAGTAAGACGGGCTCAATATTTGCTGCTCGTACGGAGGTGGTGATCGGAAATAGTGCTCTTCCCCGACAGAAGAGGAGGCTTCCAGATAAGAGCGTTTGCAGGGTAGATCCAAATGCCGGGCACCCTCTGCATACATCAGAAGAAAGAAAGAAGCAAAACAAACCAAGAAATACTTAGGTAGGTAAAGGTTTCAATGTGGGCCATTGCATTGCAAGGCTCATCCACTACATGCCAATCTTTTCACTGCTTCTAACCCAGGTAGAGGAAATACCTGGCCCTACTGTGGACTCTTTCTATGTTCCTGAGAGTGCCTAATTTCCTTCTCAAAGCCAACTACTAAATTTCTAGCTCTCATGGATGCAGAGGTAAGTTTGAAATGTGATGGCTCAATTCAAGGTGCTCACGTTGGTGTATAAAGCTCTAAACAAGTTAGGCCCCAAATATCAGAAAGACCACCTCTGTCCTTACAGGCCCTCTCAGCTGTTCAGATTGGCAGAGGAAGCCCTCTTGGTAGTAGTACCACCCTCAAAAGTGCAGGGAATGGAGACCTGGGAGAGGGCTTTCTCTGTGGCAGCCCTTAAATTGTAGAATTCCCTCCCCACAGAGGTGCATCTAGCATAATCGCTGTATAGCCTCCATTGTATGCTGAAGTTGCACCTCTTTACCCTAGCCGTTGACAGCTGAGATATTAAAATAACTAAAAAAAAATTCTACATGGTTGGAAACAAAAGAAAAGCTAGCCCTCATTATGACATCACTTAAGATGTTTTCCTAAGTTCAATTCAGAAAGGGTCTCATACTATTTGTTTACTGCCTATCAACAACATTGTAGGGGGTTGTTTTGTTCCCCCATGAGATCTGAAGTGTACTCTACCACTAGGCCATCAGCATGTTGGAACTGGGGCAAGAGCAACTCCTGTTTTGGATAGGCTTGTTTACCTTTTACCTGTGATGCTCTGACTGACTTCCTTCTGTGGCTAGACTGTGACGTCTTTAGGGAAGCTTACCTGCCCCTCCACCTTCTGCCCTTTCCACTCCTTAGTTCTCCGACTGTCCAGGAGAGAGGAGACATCCCTTTGTCTCTGCTCTCTCTCCAAGCATGGGGCTGACTCCCGCACCTAGGCGTTATGCCTCCAACTTAGCTAGTTAGTTAGAACTAGGTATGCCTTTTCTACTATGTATTTCTCTAAATAAAGTAGCTTTTTAGCTTTTCTTATTTTACTAAGTCTCCAGTCTCAGTGATGCTGATGCAGGGTAAAAGCCTGCTTTCTTAGGCAAACACACGCACACGCTGGCACACTCACATTTCAACATCTGCTGTTACTCTGCTTGCTGTGGTGCTGCTTTTAAACGAAATTAAGCAACACAACTACACACAGCGCAACACAGCAAACAATGACTCAGTACCCTTAGCTTGGAAGCCTTCAAAGGAGGAGAGTCCACTTCCCTGCGTGGTTGATAAAGCTGAGGCCCAGACTCTCAGAACATGAGTTGTACCTAAGCCCCACTGAAATCAACAGGCATTTAAATTAATTGAAATAATGAATGGGCCTCAAGCCGAATTCATTTCTCTGTTTGGATCCACCAAGTTTTCTCTAATGTTTTTGTTGGAAGTGGGGCAAGAGCAACTCTTGTTTGGGTTCTTTTGTTTGTATTCTAGAAGGAAGATAGAGTTAGGGTCCTCCAAGCTGGCTAGGCTTGCCTACCTTTACCTGTGCTCTTCTCTACCTGACTTCCTTCCATTGTAAACTGATACGCTCAGGGAAGCTGACTGCCCCTCCTTCCTTTGTCTTTTTCTTTGACTGTCCGAGGAGAGAGGAGACATCTTTGTCTTTGCTCTCTCTCCTGAGCCATGAGGGAATCCCCAAGTCTGGGCATTGCACCTCCAACTTAGTTAGTTCGAACTAGGTACGCCTTGCCTATCTACTATGTATTTCTATAAATAATGTAGCTTTTCTTATTTTACTGAGTCTTAAGTCTCAGTGATCTAAATGCATGGGATCTAAATGCAGGGTAAAAGCCTGCTACTTAGGTAAATACACACACTGGCACATACGCAGCTCAGACACTAAGTATCTCTGCATATCTCCATAACAACTGTAACTAAAATCTGCTGTCCTCTACAGTGGGGTTCCTTGAAATCACAAGTGGGATTCCTTTATAAAATCAGAAAATGGCAGGACAAGTTGCCATGAAAGGCAGAGAGCTCACCTACCACTGCTGACCATTCATCTCTGCATTGTGCAGCAGGGCTGTTGGGTATATTCTGGGTCACTCACTCAGCTCATGTAAAGTGATAGGAATGTCCAGAAAAAAAAGCTGCATGGCAGACTTGGTGAGTGAACTTTGTGCGCTCACAAAAACATACCTGGGCAGCATCTGCAATATGCAGGACAAATCAATACAGAAAGGGTTCCTTAAAAGTAGAAAGGCTGAAAACCAAAGCTCCACTTGAAACTCGTTTTGTGTCTTATCCACCACACGGGTGGTGAACGACTGCCGCAGTCATCTTTCTTGTGATCATTTGAACAATTTTAAACAATGCTGGAATATTCCCACCTTCCTTTACCTAATACTAAACATATTCCTGTTTCTTGAGTCTTCCTTCACACAACTTGTTTTCTAATTCCTCATACAGTACTATATGCCTTATACAGCCTGATCTGTTGGGTGCTCCTAAAATGTACCTTAACTGTACATGTACAATCAGGCTGTTAGTTGATCTGGGAAGCCACACTGTTGCCATTGCCTGCCTGCTAATCCAATTAAACCATTTATTGTTTGAAATACATGACTTGTTATCCAAAAGGCAGGGCATTGCCAATGTCCAGCTAATCCAATCCATCTTAATTTGAGGTGCTTTATCAGTTGAAAGTTTAAATGACTTGGGCTACTGCTTTCTTACATACAGCTATTACTTTTCATTCATCTCGATAACAGGCTGGCCCCAATGCTTTTGTAGTGTTGCTTTTGACAAGTTCAAGGAGCCTTGAAATGCCTTATCAAGAGCGCTGTCCCAAAAAACGAGAGAAATGTTCTACATTTGCCAGGACTTCATGTCAAAAAGCTGCAGAAATCCCACAAGATAAATGCTAAGGGCTGGTAAACCGGTAAAAGATTTTGCTAAGTGCTCAGGGGAGCATCTCCTTTCCTGAATGAGTGCTGCTGAACAGCATTCTGAAGTGGAGAAACCCTGATTATTCTTGCGAGCCACCCTGAGAATTTTTGCAAAAATAAATTAGTTAATAAATACATTTCTTCCAAAGAATCAACTTGTAGAGTGGTGTGATTAACAACTTGTTTTGCTCTTCTGCTTGTTAGCTACACTGCTAACTGCTTTGTTTAATTTTTAAGTCAATTGTTTCAAAGTTACATGCAGTGCAACGCTAAACATGTTTACTCAGAGTAAATCCCAAAGAGCTCAATGGGGCTTGCTCCCTCGTAAGAGTGCTTAGGATTGCAGTTTGCTACAACAAAATAAGACACATACACGCATGAGATGAAATTTTATGCGTGTGTGTTTGAATTTACCCAGCTAAGGAGTCAAAAGTGTTACAAGAAAATCCCCATTAACGCAACACAGAATAATGCATGTTCCAGTTCATGCTCTTGGATCAAAAGGATATGGTCAAAACCAGCAATGTTGAAAGAGTAGTTAATGAAGGACAGTTGAAAACGGGGGCCCAAGAAAGCTTCCAACCAATCAAGGACACTTGAGATGTATGCTTAGCCTTCTTCAGAACTTATTGTGCTGTATGAGACACTTTCTCCCTTGAAGAGCCAGCAGGATATCCCCTGCTACTGTGTTAGGTAAGGTCACCCAGCCTAATCTTTCCTTGCCTATGGATCTCAGTTACCTCGCCGCTTCAGGCAGTGATAGAAGAGCCCAGATTCTCTTTGTGCCGTGAAGGTGTTGAGCGGCAGGTCTTGGGCATCCGATGCTGCAAATTGCATGTGAGCACCATTCTCATACTGGTAGTGCTGGAGACCCTGGTGCCCCCCGTGGAGCGAGTTGACGTCTGACTTAGTGGAAAGCTGACCATGAGCAGACACCAGCCTCTGCCTCATGATGGTTTTGGAGATCACCGGATACTCTTTGCTGCAAAATGCAGTAGGAGAGGAACAAGTTATAAACACATTTGGATGGCAGCCTGCAGAACAAAACCATCAGGAAGGTTATCTCGCTGTCATGTGGCCCTAGAATGGTGGCTTCCAAACTGGGTTCCTTGCAAGCTTAACCGGGCTTCCCCAGTAAGAGCTTCAGGAGTGATGTGCTCACTTCCCTGAAGGACAGCTTGACCGGTACCACCATTACTCTTGTATTCCCCTGCAATGTGCATGATTCAGGAGAGAGCTGGGTGTGATTTAGGAGGGCACACTCTCCTTCCATGTGAGGTAACAAATGAACCTGATAGGCTAGGCTAGCACTCTGCATGACCTAGGACATACCTCCCAGAATCTCCTGCAACACACCCAGGACTTCCTCAGCAGACAGACCGATGTGGCCTGTAGTGTTGAGCATAGGAAAGTTGCCTTATACTTTAGAGTATTTAGGACACTAGGTTGTCTAATGGGCAGCAGCTCCCTAGAGTCTCAGACAAGATCCCATCACCTGACAACCTTCTCTAACTGGAGGTGCTGGGGCTTGGACCTGGGACCTTCTGCATGCAAAGCTTGGGCCTCCACAACCAACGAGATCTGGGTGTAAGATCCCAGCTCAGCCACTGAGCTGAGTGGGTGGCCTTGGGCAAACCACCCTCACTCTGTCTGTTTCCCATCTGTAATATACATTTAATTTATTTACAGCCTGCCAAGTGCACATGGGCTTCTGCCAAAGCAGCAAATTGTACATGGCAAAGCATTTGCCATCTGTGGAGATCAAGGTCTGCTGCTGCTTGCCCAGAACCCTGAGGAGACACAATCTAACAAAAGTAAGAGCTAAAGCAGGCAAGAAGAAACCCTGTATGATGCATCTGTTGCTGGGCTGTACCATTTCAGACTGAAAAAGGGTAACAGCGGGACTTGGGACTGAAAAGGGCCATGGAAAAACACAGCCAGAAGCCCTGATTATTGCTAGGAGCCCCCCAGAGTATTTTGACAAGGAATAAATCCATTATGCACCATGCTTCTGGAATGACAATATATACAATTTCACCCACCAACATGGACTTCTGTCTCAAGGAAGGCAAAACATTGTCCACTAAGTGGCTGCATGAGAGGGAGGGTGGGGGCTTGTGCTTATTCTAACCACTTGTTAGTTTTATCTGTCTTGTCTTATTCATCTCACCTTTGTAATCTTGCCACCCGTAGGTCACTGTCATCACTTCCCCTAAAGCCCTTGGCAAAAGGGTTGTTTTCTATCTTCAGCTGCGTTATCTATCGAAAGAAGGAAACACCAGGTCCGTTTGTCATTAATTCCACACTTTTCAGTGCATTTCCCAACACTTTTTTCCAAGCTGCTGTGGCTACCGAGCACCTGAATTGCGCAAACTAAATTTACTGTTATGTGCTTGAATCCCTCCTGCAAAATAGTGACAGTCTGGAGGCATCCTTCACCTGTCACAGCCTGAAATGAATCCCACCCAATTTGGATTTGTTTCCAAAGTTTCCATTAATTTGTCTGTTCTCTATCATTGCAGATTGTATTTACTTATTTATCTGTTTATCTATTTATTAAATTTATATCCTGCCCCTCCTCTCAGAGGAGCCCAGGGTGGCAAACAAAACACTAAAAATACTCTAAAGTTTCTTAAAAACAGACTTTAAAATACATTAAAACAAAATGTCTTTAAAACACATTAAAACAAAACGATTTTACAAACCTTAAAAAAAAAAAAGCTTTAAAAACATCTTAAAAAGCAATTCCAACACAGACTCAGCCTGGATAAGGTCTCTCCTTAAATAAACTGCTTGTTGAAAGAGGAAGCCAAAGGCGCCAAAGAGATAACAGAGATGGTGCCTGTCTAATATTTAAGGGGAGGGATCGGATCAGATTTTTATGTAGCAATTTTCCACTGTTACTTTCAAAAATGGATTTTTTTAAAAAAAATCTGCCTCTACAATGCCTACTTGTGTGAATGGGGAAAACCAATTGGCAGCTACCATTGAGCAGAAACTGCGGACGGTGCAAATCAATAGCAAAGGTAAAAGAAGTGCATTTGCTATGAAGAAATGTGCCCATGTAGATGAGCCCATTATTAGCACAGGCTGGGTCATGCCTTGTGCGCCTCACATGCAAGCCAGAAGCTGTGTTACTGGGGGGGAAATACAAACACAATGTGGATTGGACCCAAAAGAAAACCAGCCAGTCAACATTAGTAAAAAATTCACTTCCCTGCACCTTTGTTCCCCCCCGGAGGCCAACAATGTTTGGTGCTACTCACATCTCCTTTAAATTTGCATGGTTCACATGACATTACCGGAAAACAGAAGCCATGGGACCAACGATGCTTGTAGAGAAGGTAGGTGAGCACTACAAGTTCCTCTTCCTGCACGCCCCTCCCTGGGAGGCCACTTTACCTCCCGGTGACTGGCTGTGGCTTTCCTGGCACATTCATCTTGGCCAATTCTGCCTTCCTCATTTTCTTAAAGGATTTCAAGATTGTGGCTTTTACTGTATTTTTAGCCTCCTTTTACAACTCTACTCATCCTCCACTCCCTGTATCTCCCCTGGTTTGGTCTCTCTCATCTGGAAAGGGACATGTCACCATGCAATTCAGCTGGCATCACACACCACTCACAAGGGCGACTGCAGGCACCGCTCCAGGCAAATGGCTAAGTTTTGTAATAGAGGGAATCAGGACCTCCCCCCCCCCCATGTGTGTGTGTGTGTGCTTTGTTGGCCTTTTCCTGTTGATCCCTTGAGCTGTGGTGGGGTCTGTGGAAGCTTAACAATCTTCCAAAGATATCACAGGAGGCTGCAAGCCTTGCCTGAACACCCACAAACCAACGTCCCATCCAACACTTCTTCATTCCAGCTTCTTCCTTTACTCTGAATCACCAAAGGATCCCTCAACTGACATTATAATTTTTAAAAGGCCCTTTCCTGCTGCCAGGAACCAGAATATTTTCTTGACATTGTTTCTTTCTCCCCATAACCCCTTCCTATTTACTTGTTAAAAGAAAATACATTTACAGCTAGCTACCCTCCACTCCAACCTCTTTGTTTTAGGGCGGGTGGGAGGACAGTCGGAATGAGCTAGGTGCCCTCAGTGGGAACATTCTACATTCACCGAGGTGCCAGAGTTCAAGGTGACCGGGCTCTCTCAACTGGTGACGCTGCTCTTTAATATCAGATATGTACACCACAATAAAACAGTTCCACCAAAGCATTGAAACATCCCATAATAAAGTGAGACAATTCTGGAGTGATGTTTTTCAAATTGCTAGTAAAGCTCTGGCCTTGGCACTCCTTTTCCTTAAAGGGGGTTCCATTGTTCCTCAAACTTAGATGTCTCTCCTATCCAGATTCCTACTTGCAGCAAGGCTTGAAACAGCCTAAAATTGCAAGGGGGCAGAACACTTATCGATAAAAAATTGGTTTACCAGACTTTGGCAACTTCCATTAGATGAAAACTTAATTTCAAGAGCAAAAAAAAGCTTGGGGGGGGGAGACACCCTCTTCACAAATTTACTCCAATATGGTATCCCTGTTATGCTATTGAAGATGGGAGAGAAGCAAGGCCACGCTCATCATTAACCTCCTTTTGGTGGGATGTGTACCCTGTTAGAATATGTGGTTCAACTCCAACTTGTGGGCTGAGGCTGCATGGGGTTAAAAAGGGTAGCTAGAGAGGAGAGCTCCTGATGGCTAGGCTAATACCTGTCCTTTGATCTCCTGCTGTCTCTCCCTTCCTGCTACACTGATATGCATAGGATGTTGACCACCGATCTCTTTCCTTCTTTCTCCTCAGAGGGAGAGCAGACATCTTCTCTTTGTCTCTCCCTCTCCTCCAAGCATGAGGGGAAACACTAGGCTTAGTGTTTGCATCTCCAACTTAGCTAGTTAGCTAGATGTAGAACTCTTTCCTATCAAGTATGTACTTCCAGAATAAAGTAGTTATTTCTTATTTTAAAGCTTAAAGTCTCTGTCTGACTAATCTGCAAGGAAGGTAGAATCTTAGCAAAGATTCAAACACATAAAGGCTCACTCAGTCTCTCCATTCCCAATTTCGCCACTCTGCGACATACCCTGCTTTTTAATTCTATTATTCTGCTTTCTCGTATTCTTTCTTTTTTTGTATATAAAAGCTTCTGTTGCTGAATGTACTCCTTTTCTATTTTATATAGAGTGACATGTTTATTGTACTTTGTTGTTTTACTTGTTTGTTCTTACATTTGCAGTAGGGCCCCACTCATACAGCAGGTTACATTCCAGACCCCCGCCTAAAAGCAAAACCTGCCTAAAACCGGAACTCCTTCAATAAAATGGCACCAGATGCACGAAAAACTCTGTAAAAGCAGAACAAGTGCCGTATGAGTGGGGCCTTACTCTGATTTTAGCCACTGTATTTGCAGAACACCAAAAAGTGGGGCCCTACTGTAGTAGAAATCTCAATAAAACACTATTCACACAAAAAATCCCATATTTAAGATATACACTAAAGCAAGCCAGTTAAAAAACAATTCAATCAGGAGGGGCTGCTGATTGGAGCTAGATGCAAAACAGTGGCAAAGGGAGAGAGGAGAGCCAATTACTTAATACACCCATGAGCTCTAATCTGCATATACAAGTATAAACTTACATCTGAGTAACTACAGATCAGACATTTTAGCAGCCTAATTTAAGGGGGAGAGTTTTGTGAATAATTCATAATCAAAAACCCTGGCCATTCTACTGATACACCCTAATCAGTGGTACCATCCGGCCAGGCCTTGAGGTCCAGGGTCCCTCCCAGCAGAATAAGCAGGAGGCTCTCCAAATACAGCAAGGCTCATTAGGGATGGACAGATCTGTCAATTTCAGGTTCTCATGTTTCCACTCTTACATTCAGTTCTCATTTCCACATCAGTTTGCAAATTTATTTTGAAAAGATCCTCATGAAAACGTATTAGTATTTTCATGCAGATTTCTCCTGATATACACATTTTCTATGCAGTTTTGCCTCATGTGCATGCTTTGCAAAGCAGTTTTTCCTCATATAATACATTTCTGTGTGTTCTTTTCACAAATACTTGCAGTTTTAAACATACACTCCCACAGTATATGCAGTGTTGTAGACATGACTTGGCTGGAGAACTGCACTGCAAAATTCAGACAAATGCAAACTTGTTTCAGAAAATGCAAATTTGGTAGGTTTGCCTTTAAATCCAAACTGAAACAATTGTCTACCCCAACCCTAGCTGGCTTACCACATTTTGAAGTTAGTGAAGTAATGCACATTGCCACCTGAAGAGCTTCCCTGCCCCCCCCCCGGCAGAGTCTAAAATTACTTAACTGCATCCCCCAGTGCAGCCTACTTTCTGCTTGTCCTTATGCTAAGGCAGCGGAGTAGTACTGTTGAAGACAGAATGCAGAACTAGATGGCCGGAGAAGTGGGGGGGGGCTAAGGGGGGGAAATAATGTTTTCAGATTGTTGAAGATAAATACTATTATATCACTTCTGCCTCACTTTTCAGCCCTCACAAGAGCCCCCCAGGTGGTTTACATCCATGAAAATGGATTTAAAACAATTTTTAAAAAGCATTTTTTAACTACAGGAACATCAGAACATTCCACCGCACAATGCGAGAGCCACCCTCACCCACAGCATGCCCCGTCGCCGCTGCTGTCTCCATTTAAGCTGTCCTTGCTGTTTTTAACCTCACCTATTTCTCATTTTGAACTGCTGTCACCTGCCTTGAACATTTTAATAGGACATAACTGACTGAAATAAATAGGCAAGCACAAGGCAGAAGCCCCAACTGGCCAGCCAACAGCCTCAGATGCCATATTTGAAGTGAATAGTTGCTAGAATCTGTCCCTTAATGCGGTTGATGCCTTGTTCAGAATCAGTTCAACAGTAGTAGGGCAGCGGAATCCGCTCCGAGTTTTAATCCAATCTTTCAAGGTGCTGTTTGAACTAAAACCCTGAGTGGATTCAGCTGCCCCACTGACATGCAGCCACCAGCTGCCAGTGGGTTGTACCCAATGCTAGTCTTACTCCGCACAGACCTATGTAAGTTAATAGACATGACTAATTTTGGTTCATTTCTTTAAGTGAATGTACTCTTGAGTAAGATTTAGTTGGATGCAACTCAGCCTCCATTGGCTCAATATTCTGTGCCTTCTGCCTCTCACACTCTTTAGTTTAGGGAAGGGAACAGACTCCTGAGGTTACAAAACTGGAAAACTGGTGAGGCTTACAGTACCCATACACTTGGTATAGTTCAGTATTAATTGAAATAAGGTCTTCCTCAGCTGTCTGAAGTTACCAAAGCCAGCAAATAATTCCCACTTTGTGAATGAAGTTCTGGGGAAAGGAGCTTTTTAAGCTGGGTGTCAAGAAACCGGTATGTCTCTTTGGGTCATTTGTGTAGAAATACGACCCTCTCCCTAATTCTGACGTTTTAAGTGAGACCTTAAGATGATCTTTCTCCATAAGACACGCCAAACAAAACTGCTCCTGGAGAGCTTCACTTTACAACTGACAACTTCACTATGGGTTAAGCAAGTCAAAGACTCTGTGAGAAAGAGTGCGCTCGACTGCCTTCCTTCATCAAGCGCTCCTCTCTTTTGTGCTTCCCTTTCAGAGTTTCCTTCATCTTTTTGCGCAAATCTACACATACACACACACAATTGGAGATGGAAAGATTAATCAGTTTCTATTCTCTCAGCTTCTTATTTTTCCAATCTTAAATTCAGGTGTCCACAGGAAAAAAATCCTCATGAAAATTATCCAATGTTGTCGTGTGCATTTCTTCAAATAAACAGATATGTGTAGGCAGTTTTGACTAATGTACACATTTTTGCAAGCACATTCTCATCATATAATGCATTTCTGTATTTTTTAAACTTGTATATTCATTTTAATGCACACCTTTCCCCCACATACGCATTTTTTAAAAAGTTTGGTTGGTGAACTGTATTGCAAAATTCAAATAAGTGTGAATTTCTAAGGACGGCTGCGTTTCAGTTTTCATATTGTTTCAGAAAGTACAAATTTTATTTGTTCAGCTTGAATTGCGAACTAAATCTAACTTCTCGCCCATCCCTACATACCATCTAGCACAGACATTGACTCAGTGCTATAAGGTTTGTGACTGTCAATCCCGAGACCCCCAAGCAGTTTGAGAAAATCATTAGGGAAATGCATCCAAAGTTAGTCCTGTTCAGATTTCCATTCCAACCTGTGTCTATTGCATGCAGCACTGTTTCCATTCCAATGCAATTTTGCATCCGATAAAAATTACATTATTTGTCTGCTGTAATTTTATGTAATTAGTTAGGTTATCACGACGTTATTCACACCATTAATTGCAATACAAAGGAAACACAAATGGGACAGGAGGACCTAATCAATTAGCTGTTGTTGCAAACTGAAAAATAACAACAGTTAATACCAATTGTATTCCCTGGATTGATTTCCATTCCGGACTTGGGACAAGTAAGTGAACACTGGCCATTTCTGCCCCCATTTCTATCGGAATTCTCCGACATCCCTACTCAAGAGTAGATGCACTGAAAATAATGGACATGACTAACTTATATCTGCTAATTTCAGTTGGTGTAGTCTTGGTTTGATACAACCCCATGTATCTTTGTAGAGTTGTCTGCTTAAACCAGTGGCCTGGCTGGACATCTCCCATTCATTTTGCATCCAGATGCAGGTAGAAGGTAGACTGGGAATCTGCAGGTAGCAAGGGTAACAGTAGTAACTAAAAAGGCTTTCCTCCCTCCCCTAATCAAGATGCTTGGATAAATACCAGGATTGGATTTTTTTGGTGGAATAGCTCCAAGCTCAGTTTTGGTAAAGAAAACAAATTATCTCACTAAGCATGTGTCCGAACACCTCTTCACGAATTCTAAGTCTATGTTCATCCACACACTCCAGGCCACTATTTTGCATTTGGCTCCAGTTGGCGGATCTTAAAGCACACACACGGGATGGGTGAGAAATTCAGGTTGCTCAAGCCAAATCTATCAAATCCATACTTTCTGAACCAATGGGAACCGAAACACAGCCATCCTTTGAAACTCGCATTTATTCAAATTTTGAAATGCAGTTAGTCAACCAAGGTTTATAAATATACGTGGGAAACTACATAAAAATGAATATATGAGTGAAAACAACATACAAACATGCATTATAATGAGAAAATGCTTGCAAAACTGTATGTTATTCAAAACTGCAGACAAAAATGTGTTTATTGGGAGAAATTCACACTAAAATGCTGGAGAATTTTCATGAGGATTTTTTAATTTCAAAAATTGCAGATTCCTGTGGAGACTGGAATTTAAGATTAGAAAAATGAGAAGTTGGGAGCATAGAGATAGACAGATCTTTCCATTTCCACACACACACACAAAGGGGAAGTAGATCTCACAAGCCTGAAGTTAGTCCTCACCTCTGCTCTACAGGGTGTGGCCAATGGATAGCACACACATACCACACACACACTGAATGTGGTTTGGTGTGCAAATTCTCAGTCAATACAGATCTCGATGCAGACTCTGCTTTATATTTTCTCCCCCTCCAATTCTCAATCTCACACCCATTCAAAAACAAAAAAACCCTCTTTTCCTTCATGTTCTGACCACAAATTAGACTCTTAACCCTTGCTTTTATAGTAACATTCCTTGCATGTCTCCCTAAATATATATACCGTAATTACTTTTCACTGTAGATTTATAGCTGGGCTTTACCAGTCATTATTAGGTTTGCTTGCTATTTTGATAGACATCCGAGAGTTTATGGTCTCTGATTCATTAGTTACTAGGCTCACGGTAACTGCCAAGATACCTTTTTAAAACACACAAACACACACACGAAAACCTCAGTACACTTTCCTTCCTTTTCTGAGCTACAACCTCTATGCTCTGGGTTTTGGCAAATGCCAAGCATGGGGTAAGTGGATAGGTGCCTTTCCATTCATAGCCTGTGCTCTGATAGGTCACGACATTTAGACAACTTATTAAGAACCAAAAAGGACTGCCCTTCTGGATGGAGGCCCATCTCAGCCAGCGTAAGAACAACATAATGGCAGCATCCTGCCTGTATGGTGTGTCTCCTCTCCCAGGCTCTGGTCCTCGTAGGTCCCATGAACATGGATGTTCCATTTTAGTTAATTCTTGCATGTGCTCTGCACGCTTCCCCTCCTCTGTTACTTTGTCTAATCCCCCTTTTTTTAAAAAAGCCATCTAACCTAATAGCCAATGACAACATGGCAGTGGCTTCCATAAGTTAATTACACTATATGGGAAGTAGTGCTTGCTTCTGTCTGCCCTTGACCTGCTGTCGGCCACCCCCATCGGGTTGGCCCCACGTTCTGGGATTACAGTATCACCGTGCAGTTTCTCACTGGGTCACTCAACAAGCATGTTGAAGCCAGTCGCTTGATTTCTGAGCATCTTACCCCAAAGGTGGGGAACCTGCCAGTCTCCAAATGTTGTTGGACTCTTAACTCCCAGCACAGCCAGTATTCACTGATGATGGGAGTTGTAGTCCAACACCATCTGGAAGGCCACAAGATGCCCATCCCTGCTCTGCACCCTCTTACAGGGCCCTTTAACCGAGAACCTGCCTTGCAATGTGTCATACCTGCAATCTGTCATAACGACAATGGTGTGCATCTTCCATTTATTTTGGAGATTTGGAGCTGCCCTGCATTCCCTGCCCAAGCCCCCTTGAAATCCATAATGCTTGAGCCATGTGTAAGGCGCTACAATCCCATGAGCCCATGGTCTTGGCAATGTTGTTCCCTGTTACAATGTCATCAATCAATCACATGATGCCTTTACATTTCAAGTCCTGAAAAATCTAGGCCACAATTGGAATGTGGTCTTCACCTACCCCTTATCTCAAGGTTTCTATTTTTTTTTTAGAACCTACAAATCTTGTTTCCAAGATGGAAGAATATGGGGCAATAAGATTACATTTTATTGCAGCCTAGAAAGGGAATTAATCTAATCAAAGTGCAACTATCAGGTGGGCATGATCCAGTCATGCTTTGGAGAAAGGTTTCCTCTCTCATAATACTAACATTCCTCTGGGTGACTAGTAAATTTCTTGCCAGGAGGATAGACAATGGAAAAATGCTACTTTGTATAATCCGTAATTAACTTGTGAAATGTGTAGGCACAACATGTAGAGTTTAAATGGCTTTAAAGAGGATTAGACCATAATTTTTGACCCTATTGTAGTTTGAGCTGGTGAGGTTGACCGTCACTACTTTTAGCTGGAGATGTCAAAGATTGAACCTATTTTGATGGAGAGTTTCTATTACAGAGGTTTAAGTTACACCTGCTGCCACCATCCGACATATCTTGCCAAATTCACAAAACAAAATGGCCTTTTGGGCCACAGTGGTGCAAACCTTGTGGTTCTGATAGGATGTCACGGATATAAAGGATGTTTCTGGAAACACATGGGTGCAGAAAGCCGTGTTCTTGGAGCCAAATGCATTGTTCTCATCCGCTTTCACAATGTGCAGTCTCGGCTGGTATTTGTGCATTGAATTAAGAATGATCTGCAGAAAAGAAAACAGAGTGGGAGATCCTTAGGAATACAACAAAGACTGTTCAGTTGAACACAGAAAGGCATTTAAAACATTGTGACTGAATTTCAGCTTTGATTTCAAGTAGGAAAGAGTCTGTGGTTCTGTATGTGAGTAAAAATGATGTAACACTTGAGACCTGCAGCCAAACAAATGTATCTGGTTACTTCAAATTTATTTTATTAGTGGCATTTTTTTAACCTCACCTTTCAAACAAATTCCCAGATCAAAAATACAATAAACCAATTAAGACAAACACAACAGACAAAAGGAGCAAAATCTAAAAGCAGCATAAAACCCTTGAAGCTGAGCTTGAACAAGCCGAGTTTAAAAAGCCGAGGGGGAAAATGTTTTTAAAAGTCTTTGCCAGGCAGCAGAATGAAAACAAGGTAGGTTCCAGGAAGCCTCTCAAGGGGTAATATTCCATAATTAGGATGTCACCACTGAAGTAAAATCCTCCCCACCCACATTTCATACGGCCACACAATAGCACCCAGAGAAGGGCATCTATTGAAGACCTTAAATCTAGGGACAGACGTATGTGGAGACAGGTGGGTTTTTAAAAAGACACTGAGCTCTCAAGCCACGAAGCACTTTTTCAAAAGTCAAAGCCAGCACTTTGGACCCAGAAATGGACTAGGGAATTGGTGCAGCTGATGAAGCACTGGTGTGATTTGGGCAATATACCCAATCCCAGTCACAAATCAATGTATGAATTTCAACTTTGCAATTCCTCTTCCTGTTGCTGCCATTTTCTTGCTCATTTTCCTTTCCTTCACAGAAACCTCCCTCACCTCTTCCCCTAATTTTTCTGCCCCCCCCCCGAGCCATCAGCAACCACAGAAGCTGGGCCACCGTTCCACTCCTCAGCACTATGAAGGCCACTCAGACACTCATCGCAATAGAATGTAGCTATTTGATCACATTCACTGAGAAGAAGCTGGAAGGGACTAGGCTTGCCAAGTCTCTGGTTTGGGCCTTGAGATTAGGTTTTGGGGTCCATTTCCAGGGCCTCAGGGTGGCAAGCTGAAGTTGCAAGGTTGTCAGGTAGTCCCAAACAGCCTACAAACATTGCAACAAATAAATATGAAAGCAGAGTGGAGCAGAAATGGACTGATATGTGCATCCTTACCTGTCTGTATCTATAGTATATATACATAGATATACACACACATAAATCCATACAAGCCACAGCGGTGCATATTTATAGTAACCCCCTAAGTGTGGACATCCATAGGCGTTTCTGGGGAGGAGGCAGGAAAGGTTAGTGAAAGGGGAAGCAGGCTTGTCCCCCCCCCCCAAAAAAAATTAATGAGCATAGTAGTTGTACATTTTGTCTCCTGTCTCAGGTTCTACGAATGCTAGAAACTTGCTCTTTTTCTTTTTAAATGGAATCTAAATACTTATTTATTTTATTTGTATTTATTTATTAAATTTCTATACCGCCCCACCTAGGGTGTTCTGGGAGAAGGAGAGGGTGAATCCTTGAATGGTACCTAAAAATGTAAGATAGCAACAATGTCCATCTCATCCTGCGTTTGTCACAATCACCACTATTTCCATTTCACTACATTTTGGCTTCCACTAAAAACTGACATTATTCGTCTCGCAATCCGCTAGGGCCAAAACAAATATAATTAACTGTAATTAATTTCAACATAAAAAACAATGCAGAAAATAATGTAAATATTTACGTCATTGTGTGATTTCCATTCAGGACTTTGGACAAACATGCAAATTGTGGCAATTTCCCACAGAACTCTCTTGACATCCCCATGCCATCTAGACACAAAGGTCATCCAGCAGTCTGGTTCAGGCCCCGCCACTTCTCTTTAGTTAGCCATGCTCACAGTTTTGATGCTGATGGACAGCAGGTCTGGGGAACAGAAGCTTACTCTTTTCTAGATGGGTCAAGCTGCGCCATCACGGCAGGGCCAGCGCTTTTAAGCCCCCGCTTGCCTGACTGCACATCACTCTGCTCACAGTAGCCAGCTGCATCATATACCATTTAAATGTAGTTTTTATTGATGACATTTTCCAGATCAGCCTTCCCCTCTCCTCCCCGAGGAGGAATGAGAAAGCACCGTGGCATTTTATCAGCCTTGCATTGGGATTTCTCTTTTAACTATTAGGCTGCTGTCTGGCTGTAGAGCTTTGATCTGGAGAAGAGGGGGAAGGGCACATTATTAAGGTTGGAATTAAAAAATCTCTCTCTCTCTTGGCTTGCCCTGGGGTAGCAGAAAAAATCAAGCTGCTAAAAATAACTCCAGAAGTTATAACTGAGGCAATTTTTAAATTAGCTGTAGAACCATTAATCACTGTAACTCATTTGGTAAGTTCAATATAGCTCTATTTCTCATGAGATTTTAAAACATTATTTTAAAGCTGGAATGGCATTGTTTACTTACTGGGGGGGGCTGCTGTAGCAAAATGTTGCAGCATATCCTCACCTCCTACTCAGGGTTCCTGCCAGCCCCCAAAGCCTTTCTCCGGTGTACGATACACTGATGCACTCAAATAATCCATCTCACTCTTCCCACTTCCATCTCAGTTCTCCATTCTTCTTCTCCAATTCATTTCAATGCCTTCCCTTTTGCTTCTCAGTGGCCTTGCTTTGGCTCCACTGCTGTTGGCACTCACTACCTGAGTTCACTGTTAGTGGGAGTGACTTATATATAGCACCCAGCAACGTGAACAAACTTTTCTCAGAGCAAACCGGCCCTAACCCCACAATCTCAATGCCAGGAATGTGGGCAGGGGGACAACAAGGAGCGAGAAAGAAGGGAAGAATGGGGAAAGGGATGAGTCTGAGCAAAGGTAGTGCTGCACCTTTGGGCCTATCTATGCCCCAGAATTCAACTGGTTCAACAGCCAATCCCTCTCCCTAGGACATTTTCAAGGATGTAGCTGTGTGGCAGGGAGGCCTGGAATCTCCCATGGAGAATTCTCAACCTTCTCACCAAATGGCAGCTCCTATGATTCCTTTGGGGCAAGGATGAAGAATATTGGGCCCACCCTTGTGCTCTCCAGATATTTTTCAAATAAAACTCCTATTCTCCCTGATCATTGGCCATGCTGGCTGTTGGGGTTGATGTGAGTCCAGGTTGAGGAAGGCTACTCTAAAGACTAGCTCAGTTATAGATTCACTGTGGAAAATCTGGGAGGGATGTTGCATAAGACTGATAAAACAGCAGTCCACATTGCCTGCCTAGCATCAGTATTTTGTTCCAAATAACAGCCAGTCAGATCCCTATGAAAGCTGAAGAGTGAAGGGGATTATGATCTTCTCTTTGTTACCAACAGGTGGTACCCAAGGGAAGACTGCCTCTGAACATGGAGGTTCCATTCCTAACTATCATGATGGATAAGAGCTGCCTTGCTTGGTCAGACCAAAGCTCCATCTAGCCCCCAATGCTATTTCCAACAGAGGCCAACTGGACATTTCCAGGAAGCTTTCAAACAGTGCCTTTTGTTTATCCCTAGCATCTTACATTGAGGTATACTGCCTTTGAACATGGAGGTTCCATCAAACCCTCATCGCTTAAAAAAAGACTTAAAAAAGATAGAAAGCCATAAAGCACTTCCCTTCACCAAATGGTCTATCAGGGTATAATTTTGCATCTCCTTCTCTCTTCTCTGCTCTTTCTTGTAACATGTGGATGATCCCTAATGAAAGAAGGTTCCAGGAATGACCAATGAGAGTTTAGGCACCCAAATCCTCCTTAATCCACTTTGTGTATTTCTGGTTGAAGCCCATCTGCTAGACTGCGCGATTTTAACACACAAAAAGTGCTTTTAAAAGAAACTGTGGGAGCCGGGGGGGGGGGGGGAGCTACAAAAGAGCAGTCCAGGTCGCCGGCCTAGAGTTAATATTACTGAAATGGTGCTCCAGCCCAGACAGACTCTTTTTATTTTTTTTAACAAAGACTCCAAATGTACAACTGCATCCTGTAAAGTGTTGGGTTGGAGCCAGTTGGCAGGAGATCTGCAGCAGGCACAAACGGCATTAATCGTTAAGCTGCCCCAGTGCGCCTATGGAGTCCTGCATCTCTAGCCCTGGCTATGCCGGTCTGAAGAATTTCACGGCTGCCAAGGGATGGGGAGTCTTGTGTGCTAGGGGGTTACCTGCACAGAACTCCATGAAGAAAAGTCCGTGGTTTAGCATCCAGCCTGCCAACCACAGAAACCTGGGGCTCAGCGATGGAGAGCACCTGCTATACATGCAGATTGAACCCCAGGTACGGCTGGGAGAAACTACGTCTGAAATGTTGGAGAGCCTTGCCAGTCAGAGTAGACAATAAATGTGCTGGGATCCTGAGCAAAAACACAAAGCAAGAAGGAAATAAACAAGTGACATTGTCACGAACTTGGGATTCGAATAGGTCTGCACAGACCACTTTTCACACTCATTCTAATATATAGTGTTTGTAGCAAGTACCTCCTTACACTGCCCCCCACAACCGTCAAAATTTAGGGCATGATCCTGCCAAAGATCAGCTGCTTAGATTTCAGTGTTATGAGCGCACTTGAGACTCAGCCACCTCAGCTTGGCGATGGTCACCTACAGCATTTCCATACTCTAAATGTAAATGTACTGCCTTCAAGTCAATTCCGACTTATGGCAATCTTATGGTTTTCACGGTAAGCGGTATTCAGAGGTGGTTCACTGCCTCACTCTGAGGCTGAGAGGCAGTGACTGGTCACCCAGTGAACTTTGTGGCTGTGTGGGGATTTGAACCCTGGTCTCCCAGGTCATAGTCCAACACCTTAACCACTACACCACACTGGCTATCTTCCATACTCTAGTAGGGGGGAAATCCTTTTAGTTATAAGTTGGAATTCTGAACTGAAATTTTTAAAAAAAACTTCAA
Source organism: Rhineura floridana (assembly GCF_030035675.1). Classification (NCBI taxonomy): domain Eukaryota; kingdom Metazoa; phylum Chordata; class Lepidosauria; order Squamata; family Rhineuridae; genus Rhineura; species Rhineura floridana. The sequence goes on along the minus strand of NC_084500.1, from coordinate 15,531,717 downwards.
CCATTGTTGGGAGGTTTTTTGGTCGATATCTAAGAGATTATAGCGATGGTGATGACACAGTAGGACATCTGAGGAGCTATGTGTAAACAGTGACTTTAGTACTAAGATGAGGATCCTGGTGTTAGGTGCACAAAGCTTCTCCTCCCCAACACAAGAGTAATACACCAAGGATTTCGGCAGGCAGTTAGCGGCTGCAAGAGATAGGCAGACGATGTATGGGCCTGCAAATATGAGAATGCTCACGTGTCAGAATGGGGGAGAAATTCATCACTGTACCACAGCAACAAAGGACCACTTTTGATAAAATTAGTTTAGCACTATTGACAGAATCTGTTCAAATTTCTAACACAAACTCCTGCCTCTCTTCTGTGTCTATCATTGGCATTGGCATTACGTATCAGTGGTAATCTTACTCCTGTATTTTGGATAGAATTGTAACTTCTGTCATCTAATCATCTGTACATATATGTACCATCTATGAAGTAAACACAGTTGTTAGTACCAGCATTAAGCAGAGCTCAGGGTGTCTATGACCCACTAAAGGGCCTTTCATTAATTGGGATGCAGAGCCAGACAAGCAACATATACAGTGCAGCCCTTCATGGACTATACCACCTTAGACAGCAGATTTGGGATTGTTTCCATGCTTCTCCACATTAACAACATTTGCACCAAGAAAGTTAGCATATTAGGAAGAAGCTTAAGTGAAAACCCTGACACGCCATCTTTCCATCTGCAGGGAGGTAAAATTTTGTTTTTGTTAAATGTGTGAATGCTAAAATGGGTATTCCCTCATCGACAGTTTGATGTGATACAGTTCAGAAAGTATGTAACAAAATTTATATACAGCTCGATTGTAAAAAACCTCTACACAGTTTACAATAAGCGGTTTATTATGAGTTATTTCAACACATCTGAATTGGGTCCAAGCTCTATGACACCTAAACATTTGTCCAGCAAAGGCACATGTTTTGTTACATGAGCTGCTTTTTTTCCCCTTTTTTTCTACAGGCTAAAGCAGTATGAAGTTAAATGTTAACTTCAAAATGTGTAACCACTTATAAAACACCTTGTCATCCCCACCCACATATTTAGCCAATATTAATCTGTATATTTTTTCAGGGTTATATACCAATTCAACTCCATGACACTATATAGGCACTTTCAGATACATATGGTCTTGCTTACATTTATAGCCCGATAAGGACTAGTAACTTGATAAAGCATTGGAAAGACAGGATAGGAGTCTTTTTTTAGTGGATTTCTTAAGAGGGATAAATGTTTTTGAACTTGAAAAAGATGTGGCTGTATATGGGTAGGTTAACATCTCTCTTCACATCTTTTCAAAGGGACCTCCATTCAGGAGTGGAAAGCATTCTTAATGTTTGATCAACCCTCTTCGCTCTGGATAATGCAAACTGTATCGACCCTTGAACAAATAAATAAAATTGGGAACTGTTTTAAGAGAGTTCTCTGAAAGAGATCAGGTGTCACAGCCACACAATGCAGAAGTTGCCATGGCAATCACCCAAAACAACAGACAGCAATATGCCAGCTCCACAGTTTCAATAGCTTCTCCCAGGGAATCACATAACTGAAGTATAATCCCCATCTTTAACATGCTCACTCGCTCACCCTTTTACATTTTTTTTCCAAGCATTTGAACTGAGTGAAATGAACTACTCCCATCTATTCATTTTGGGCAGTGGAAGGAAATATGATCTGTACATTTAATTTTATATTTATCAAGTACATTAAGTGGGAGAAAAAAGTATATCTTTGTACAAAGATAAATATGGGCCCAGGGAGCCAGCTGTTCCAATTTTGAGCGAATGTCCGAAAGGTGGGGAGAGATACCATTGTATCTTGGATCAAGAATCGTCCTTTCCAGAAAGTGAAATGTCCTTAGTGTGCACAATACGCTCCTAACTTGTTAGTGAGTCACTGTATTTTGCTTTCAAGTAACTGCCGTTGTCTGTAGTTTTTTGCATTTAATCGCCCTCTGACCTCACTCGTCTACATTCCCCACTAGCATGACATGCATATTCCCTTGCCAGATTAGAATCAAACTGATGAAGGGGCTGTGGTCCACAGAAGGTTATGCCATAATAAATGTGTTTAGTCTTTAAGGTGCCACAACAAAACACTTTGCCATTTATCCTGAAAACAACACATTGCACACTAGCTAGCTCTGGGAGTGTTACCAGCCGCCTTGCTACACTCCTTCCCCTACCCATAATCTGTCACTTCCCTTGCATGCTTCTTTGCAGAATTTCTCTTCCTGTGGCCAGATTTTGCCCATGCAACGAAGCACATTCTGTGTGATGCTCACAAGACTCCAAGCCCACGCTCTCTCTCATGCTTGCCTTGCTTCTGGGCTCTGCTACATTTGGCAAATGGCTGCAGTTAGGGGATAGGGCACATATTTTGCATGTTGAAGGTCTGTGGTTCAATCCCCGACATCTCCAGATAGACCTGGGAGCGTCTCTCGTCTGAAAACGGACAGCTGCTACCAGATGATGTAGAGTAGACAATACTGAGCGAAATGGACCAATTGGTTTGACTGGAATTAAGGCAGCTTTCTATGTTCCTCCAACTCCACTATTGCCACTGCTGCCGCCTCCTTTTCCCTTTACCCAGTCTGCTTGGATTTCATTCCTGGAATTGACCTTGGCTTGGCTTTTCCACTCGGGATCCTTTTCATTCCCACATACTAAACATCTTGGCTTGGACTTGCTTTTATAAGACGCTTGCAGCATTGCCTCATTTCCCTGGGACCCTGATTCTGCAGCAAGGCACTGAGCCGCTCCAAGGCATGAAAGCGGCAGAAGACACTGGAGGTTCCTCCTTAACTCTCGAGGAATTAGGAACGTCCACAGCTAGAGACAGAGCACTGACATCTGATCATTGTGTGACATCTGATGTACTGTTTGACCAAATATTGGACAGTGCATTTGGGGTACAGGGCATGTGTGGAGTTTTCTTACTAGAATCCCAAAATCCATCACCCAGAACCCCTTCATAATCCACTGCGATGCAGTAATTTACCAGTGGATCATGATTTTATTTATTTGTTTATTTCGTTTATATACCGCCCCATAGCCAAAGCTCTCTGGGTGGTTTATAACAATTAAGAACATTAAAAACAAGTATACAAATTTAAACCATACCAAATTAAAACCCATAAAAACCAATAAGCAAGTTAAAAACACATGCTATTCAAATGTTGTTAAAATGCCTGCGAGAAGAGGAAAGTCTTGACCTGGCATTGAAAAGATAACAGTGTTGGTGCCAGGTGCACCTCGTCAACAAGATCATTCCATAATTTAGGGGGCACCACTGAGAAGGCCCTCTCCCTTGTTGCCAGCCCCCAAGCTCCCCTTGGAGTAGGCACCCAGAGGAGGATCTTTGATGTTGAGCGTAGTGTATGGGTAGGTTTGTGTCGAGAGAGGTGTTCCATCAGGTACTGTGGTCCCAAGCCGTGTAAGGCTTTATAAGTTAAAACCAGCATCTTGAATCGGGCTCGGAAACATACAGGCAGCCAGTGCAAGCGGGCCAGTATCGGTTTTATATGTTCGAACCGTCTGGTTCCTGTTACCAATCTGGCCGCTGCATTTTGCACAAGCTGCAGTTTCCGAACCGTCTTCAAAGGCAGCCTCATGTTGAGCGCATTGCAGTAATCTAGCTTGGAGGTTACCAGAGCACAAACAACTGAAGCCAGGTTATCCCTGTCCAGATAGAGGCATGGCTGGGCCACCAACCAGAGTTGGTAGAAGGCACTCCGTGCCACTGAGGCTACCTGAGCCTCAAGTGACAAAGATAGTTCTAGGAGAACCCTCAAGCTACGAACCTGCTCCTTCAGGGGGAGTGCAACCCCATCCAGGACAGGTTGGACATCCACCATTTGGTCAGAAGAACTACTCACTAATAGCATCTCAGTCTTGTCTGGATTGAGCCTCAGTTTATTAGCCCTCATCCAGTCCAGTCCATTGTCGCAGCAAGGCTCTGGTTCAGCACATTGACAGCCTCACCTGAAGAGGATGAGAAGGAGAAATAGAGCTGTGTGTCATCAGCGTACTGATGGCAACGCACTCCAAAACTCTGGATGACCGCACCCAACGGTTTCATGTAGATGTTGAACAGCATGGGGGACAGAACTGACCCTTGTGGAACCCCATACAGGAGAATCCATGGGGCTGAGCAATGTTCCCCAAGCACCGTCTGCGGCCGACCAGCCAAGTAGGAGAGGAACCACTGCCATGCAGTACCTCCCACTCCCAACTCAGCCAGTCTACCCTCTGTCCACCCTCAGCAACTTTGTACCCATTCCTCTGTAGGTTACGGTCTGGCCCATTTTCCTGAGCAATTTGGAAGTTCATTGCTCCAGAAGTTACTTCCTGAACTGCAGCTGGTCTCTCCATGCAAAGAATCAATCAGTGCATGGTTCTGCCTTTTAACTGGGCAAGGCTTCTCCCAACCTCTCTGATTCTAACTGTATCCCGTAATCTGAATTCTTTCTGACACTGGAATTCCTTTCATGAATGACAATCACTATGAAAATAATCTGATAGATGGCATCATTAATGCCACTCCCTGATCCACTGCAAATACAAACTTATTTCTCACGTTTTGAAGACATTATATTCATAGATGGCCCTTCCTCGCAGACAGCATTTGTGAAATTGTATTAATTGAATTTCCATTCTGGTGGTGTTTTGAAGGATTGAGTCTCATTTTTCAGTAATAGTTGGATCCATAGCAGCTTAAATAAACCCTGCATTATTAACGAATAGATTTTGGTTGTGTCAGCATTTTTTACTTGTGTATGTCTCAAAAGGGCTTTTCCTTTTTCAAAGAAAGAAAAGGGAATCATCTGAAGCCCAAATATCTGTCAAAATAGTTAAGCTTGTTATATCCCCAGCCACCCTCAGGATACCCACATAAATCAAGGTTTTTTGTCAGGCTGATTATCTCCACGCATGTAAAGATTCTGAAATACATAAATTAATGTCTTACTCTAAGAGGAGGGATTTTGCTTTTAAGCAGAAGTGGCTTAAAAGGATGTCTAAAAGTTAGAGGCTGATAAAAGCCTCTTCAACCATCTGCCACTGAAAAGCCTACTGTACTGGATGTTAAAACACACACGTTTTAACTTCTTGCAATTCTCAGTTGGTCAAAAGAAAACAGAGACTCGGGCCAGCATGAACAATGCCAGTTAGGTCTGCATCAGCAAGAAGAGACCACACCCATCTCACCAAGCGGAGATATCATGAAGTCATCCATGGATGGGGGCAAATCATGATGATTCATTTACAGAGCAATCTGAACTCCGCCCCTCCGATCTGCTGCAGCGGGGGGGGGGAGAAGACGGCACGGAGGTGTTCCTCCGCCTAGCCCTGTCCAGTTCTGCATAGGAGCTCCGCAGTCGGAAGGGAAGCACCACCAACGAGGCAGGCAGAACACAGGAAGCTACCTTATACCAAGACAGACCATTGGTCCATCTAGTTGAGTATCATTTACACTGACTGGCAGTGGCTCCTCAGGGTTTCAGACAAGGGCCTCTCCCAGCCCGACTTGGAGGTGTCGGGGCTTGAACTAGGGACCTTCTGCGTGCAAAGCAGATCCTCCACCACTCAGCTTCCCATAAAGCTACCACTAGTGGTATCCTCACCAGTAGTATCCAACAGAAACCTCCAAAACAGTCTGGCTGGCCCGAGCGGCAGGGCTCCCCTGCCCCACCAATGCTGGTCAGGGGTTAGGATTGCAACCTTATTTATTACATGAATGCCCCACATTTCCCGCAGCTCAGGGCAGTGTAAGATGTTTTCCCACTTTCTGTCATCACAATGCCCCCTTTGAGGTAGGTGAGGCTATAAGGGAATGGCTTCCCCAAGGCTGGCCCGCGAGCTTCATGGCTGAGTGGGGATTTGAACATGGGTCTCCGCAGGCCTCATGCAATACCACTACACCTGGTGCAAGACGTCAGCTCATCTCTTAGGAACACAGACAGCCGCTTTATACCATTGGCCTATCTGGTTCAGTTGTGTCTAAAGTCTGACATACGTTTTCCAGGGTTTTAAGCAGTGGTATTTGACAGCCTTACCTAGGGATACCAGATATTGTTCCCGAGACCCTTTGCATGCAGAGCTCGCGCTCTTCTACTGAACAAAAGGGGATCTGGGTCAAGAATATACCTTGTGTGACCAGAGCGCAGTCCCTTACAGAGGTCATGTGGCTTGTACAGTGTTTCCACTACCATAGACCACCAGACGGCATTCACTATTGCTATAACTTGGGGACTTGAAAAATATGTTCTTTTGTCTCTCCTAACATTTCTACCGCTCTCTGCCAACACATAGCTCACCCAAAAAGTGGCTAAACAATTTTTCACAGCACAAGTCCAAAACATTGTTATGCATTCTGTTGGAAGTGGAGCAAAAGCAACTCCTGTTTTGTTCTTTTGTTTATGTTCCAGAAGGAAGATAGAGTTAGGGTCCTCCAGATGGCTAGGCTTGACTACCTTTACCTGTGATGCTCTGACAGACTTCCTTCCGTTGTTAGACTTGATATGCTTAGGGAAGCTTATCTGCCCCTCCTCCTTCCGCCCTTCCCTTCTCTTCTTCAACTGCCTGAGATAGAGGAGACATCTTTGTATTTGCTCTCTCTCCTGAGCCATGAGGGCAACTCCCAAACCTGGGCGTTGCACCTCCAACTCTGTATTTCTACAAATAAAGTAGCTTTTCTTATTTTACTAAGTCGTAAGTCTCAGTGATCCTAATGCAGAGTAAAAGCCTGCCACTTAGGTAAATGCACACACTGACACACACGCATCTCAGACCGTTGACGATCTCTGCTAAAATATACAAATTTACTTAACACATACAACATATATATTACACATACACATGCCCCAACTGTGCACTGCATTCCCCTTTTAAAAATTGCAAGCTCTCTACGCAGCATAATCCAGATCTATTGCACATTATTTTATTTAGTCATTCAAAACATTTGTATACCTCTTAATCATTTGCATTTCTAATCCCATGAACGCTCAACTTGCAATATAGCCTTGTGCATTTGCTGTGAAGTCAGTCAGTCAGTCTGCATTCAGAGGGAGGGAATTAACTCACAAGTAAGTGCACAGAAATGCAACATTAACTGCCTATTGTTTTGAGCAACCAACTGCAGCTATTTTCCCCATGGATGCCATGATATTTTCAAACCTGCTGCCTATTTGGGACACTTTATACCACAATAGCGAATATGTATTTATTTAATCAATTTATAAGTGGTATACAAAATAAAAACCAATAAAGTCACAAGGCAAGAATAAAATAAAAATACATAAGCCTCCGGAGGGGAGAGTGTTCTTGCACTCGGGTCCTGCTTGCGGGCTTCCCCCAGGCACCTGGTTGGCCACTGTGAGAACAGGATGCTGGACTAGATGGGGCACTGGCCTGATCCAGCAGGCTCTTCTTATGTTCTTATGTTCATACTGTCAGTAAAAATAAACTTTTATTGTGCCAAAAACCAGGCCCAGGGTCAAGTGTCAGCACCATCAGGCATCTGCTGGGGGTCCACATTCCATCAGGGAGCCCACTGACAAGAGCCCCCCTGAGATCTGCTCCTCTTCCTCACCATTGCAACCTGCTTGCTGGCGCACCTGCTTCTTGCTGTGGCCCAGAGTGGCAGTCGTGGTGTTGAGGAGATGCTACTGCCTGCTTGCTCATTGGCTCTTTGCCTAGAAAGCAAGCAGGTGGTGGCAATAATGAGGAAGACGTGGAGCTGATCAGTGACAACGGTGGTGAGGAGGCAGAGTCACCAAGGGGCGTGGAGGGTGTCTCATCCAAAAACTCTCCCAAACCTGGAGCTAGCACTGCCCCTAACTATACTGCAATTTTCCATAGGTTTGCAGGACCAGCAAAAATGGTTTATTCAGATATGCATCATGTACAATGCCCAGCTCTCAGTGCATTTACCTTAAACTAGGAATGTTTAAACCTTAAACTAGGAATGGCACCCTATGTTAGAAGCTGTTCATGTATTCAGATTTTATTATTAATATATTTACTCTTGTTATTATATTTGTTGCATCTATGAATCACTCTCCAGAAAAAGCCCAGGATGATGCACAACAAAGATAAAACAACAAAATAAATAAGTCAATAAAAACACATTCAAAAACGAAAACTCTATAATAACAAAATCATTAAAAACAGACTCGCTCATTGCTGTTAAGATATTTCACCACACAGTATCAAACTGTAAAGGCCCGGATAAACAGAAACACCTTCAATTGACCTCAGTGCAAACAACAAGGAGGACAAACGTCACTCCAGAGACAGAGCATTCCACAGCTGGGATGCCACCCCAAGAAGGCCCTGCTACACATCTCTGAACCATAGTGGGGACCACGAGCAGAGCCACCCCATCAATATCTTAGGGGCATCAGAGGAGGCAGTTCTGCAGCCATTTCAGACTTTACAAACCATGTCCAACCTATGAATTTTCAAAGGCAAGACCTGAGACAGACCTTTTTGTCAATTATGCAAGAGGCAGACCAGTTTGCAAAATGCATCTTTGAATCAGTTGTGCTTAAATGCTGGAAGTGGAAGATGAGAACGTCTGTGTGGAAAACTTTATATCTCACACAACAACAAAATACCAGGACGTGCAAACCATCCGGGTTCCAATGCCAACGCAAGACCTCCTGTTCAGTTATGGCCAAAATGAACATTCACAGAGGAAGAAAGCGAAATAACTCTTTTAAAAATATATATATGGGAAAAGTAATTGAGTTAATATCCTGTTGCCAAGAACGACATAGAGCCCTTTATACTCTCATGTTCTGGTTTTCACTTTAGCGCTACAGTTTGATCTACTCTTTGCATTAATGTACCAATAGATGAGCAAGGTATTGACCAACTGCTGTGCCATGCAGAAGGTTCTACACTTATAAAACCCATAATAGTCACATCCTTTTCCAGTCACTACTCATGAAGATTTTCCAAACAAAAATACCCTGTACATTTAGTATACATCCTCTGCAAGCAATCTGAGTGGGTGTGTATGGGAGGGGGATGATTTGCTTAAGCAATCAGTTCTGAGAGTGCTACAGGGTGTCATACATCAAAGGCTCCAGCCGGTCGAAAAGAGGAAACTGCAGAATGAGTCAAAGAGCAAGAGAGATATGCAAATATGAGTGGATGAACAGGCAACATAATGTCAGCAACCAATTAAAAGTGTTTAAAAACTTAAGAAAGAGTAGCTGATACACACGAGGCCAAGCTTGAATCCCCTACCAAAGCAAGTCAAAGACAACATTCATAAAAATGTCTGGCAGAAACATCAAAACTAGGCGGCTACACAAATTCTGGGTGCCAGTGGCAGAGCGTGTAGAACTACACTGAGGGGAGAAACCTGGAGCTACAGATTCAATGGAACCTTCATTGTGCTGCCTGGGGCTAATAGGAGTTGTCTGCTTTAAAGGTCACGTCCACTGTCAACGAAGGCAGCATCTTTGACAACTCCCCAAACAACAAAGAGTCTTGCGGCACCTTGAAGACTAACCAATTTATTATGGCATAGGAACCAGTCAACATATGCCAAAATTAATTTGTTAGTCTTCAGTGTGCCCTTGTTTTTGCTACAACAGATTCAACACAGCTACTCTTCTGGAAATTTTTGACAGCCCAAACAGCAATAGTAATCATATCTGGACATTTCTCTTACGTGTCCGAAGGGATCCAGGTGGTTGTTGGTGAGCTTTAGCTTCTGAAACGACACCAACTGGCGCATCCAATGGGCTCCTGTGGCAGGTGAGTCTGGGTGAACATACAATCGGCCAGGCATTGCAGGCTCAGCCTTACCCGCCACCATCCTGTTAAATGGAGCAAACACAGAAAGGTTAAGTTTTATGATGTTTATCTTTATATTTAGTTAGGTAAAATATGTTTTATCCAACTTCTGCAGCTGTTCAAGGGCAGCTACCAAATCATAACCATAAAATCTGGGGGGGTGGGGCTGAGGGGCAAAGCGCCAAATCCAGTGGATAGCAGAAGAAACAAGGGAGCAAACACAACACAAAAAAATCCCAATGTTTTCAACTAGCAAATGGCCCCCAGAAAATGTGAGTCTTGCATTTTTATTTATTATTTTATTTGGGACTGGGTTTTTTTTACAAAATGTGAACAGACAGCCACATCAGCATACTTCACCCAGAGATTATTACATAGCCTTGGGGCCATTATGAAAAATTCTCTGCTGTTTCCTGACATAGTTTTCTCAAACATGCTCCTTTTTCACCCAACCAATCATCTGAACTGGATTTCTTCACTTTTGATGGAGTTCATCACTGCACTTTTTCATTATTACTTCACAACTTCGGAAAGTCTGCTCTGGCATTGGAAATTATATCCCAGGGCTGGACCTCAGACTGAACCCTGAAGCCCAGCACACTCCTCTTTCCTTCTGCCATCTCTTTGGCTTCCTTAGCACTGTTGATCCAAACCAATGAAATAGGCTGTACAATTCATTTAGGGAGAGAAATTTTCAGCTTAGTTAAAAACCCAAGTTACTAGAATGAATTTCCCTCTACTCCCTTCCCCGGTCCCCTCACTTAACCAGCAAAGACCAGCATTCTTTCACAGCCACCAGCTGCGGCTCAGTGGTAGAGCACATGCTTTGCATGCAAAAAGTCCTGGGTTCAATCCCTGGCATCTCCACGTGGGTCAGGGAGTTGCCCCTACCCGAAACCCTGCAGACCTGCTACCAGTCAGTGTAGAAGCACTGAGCTAGATATGGGTATGGCTCAGTTTAAAGCAGCCTCCTGTGTTCCTATTTAAATCAGCCCTTCATTCAGAACTATGAGGGCTGGAATCTTGCTTTTTCTTTTTTAGAGTGAGGGCTATAGCTCAGAGATAAAGCATCTGCTTTGCACACTTCAATCTTTGACTGAAACCCTGGAGAGTCGCTGGCAATCATTGTTGACCATACTAAGCTAGGCGGATCAACGGTTTGATATGGTATAAGGCGGTTTGCTATGCATCAGTATGAGAAGCAGACTTGCGCCTACATCAAAGTTGGTAACTAGGAGAAGAATGCTCCCAAAAACATTTCAGGACGAACTTTGCTGGGTTCTTCTCTGATCTCTGAGACTGGGCTGTCAGAGTAAGGCAGTGACCTCAGGCAGCAGATGCTGAGAGGCCAAGACTGGCTGCAAGGTGCCTGAGGTGCCACACAGGCTTGCCGGTGTCTTCTAAGCCAGCCAGCTTGCCTTCGAGTGCAGTGGAGAAGGAGGATGCCAGTCCAGTATATGGAATGGGAGGGGGCACCATCTTATCCTTTACCTCAAAGAGCAAAATGTCTTGGGCTGGCCCTGCTCAGAGAGGACACATTCACACTTGGACATGAATGCTGCTCTCAGGCCTGCCAACATCATCACTCCTCCCTCACACACACACAGAGAGAACACCAAATGTTCCGTTCACGTGCCTTACAACTGCAATATATCACATAACTTCTATGCTGCTACAATCCTTGTGCATCGTTTTTGCTCCATCAACACCCATCCCTGTTACTTTTGAACAGGAATTCATAGCAAAATAAGAAAAAGAAAAAACAGCTACAACTCTCCAAGGGCAATAAAATGAAAAAGAGAAATGCTGTCCTATCAGCTGGCCGGAGCTAAATTAAATAACATGAACCAACAATTCACAGTAAGATACAAAGTTTTTTTAAAAAGTGCACCATGGGCCATGAGAGGAGCATTCAGCGGGCATCTTCCCAGCGCTAAGGAGACTGTGAAAGGAGAATGCATGTTGAGGATTAAATGCTCAAAGCTCCCACAGTTAAAAAACTCTGCCTGTTTTCTTTTGTAAGCTGGAGACGTAAATAATGCCCCCTCATCTTCCTTCATATCCTTTCTCAAAACTTTATGGTGAAGTCTTTGGCTTAACTCCTTCATCCTTATCCCAAATTGTAACCGCAGCTGAAACAAAACCTGTGGGGCTCCCATTTTTTCACATTTGTCCTTCTTCCTTCCTCTCTGTTGTTTTTTAACACTGTTAACATTTAGATCGCAAAAGCACTTCAGTGCAGGAAATTGAGGTCACATCTGCACCATACATTTAAAGCACATGGCTTCCCCCTAAGAATTCTGGAAACTGTAATCTATCCTTCACAAGACTACAATTCCCAGCACCTTTAGCAAACTACAGTTCCCAGGATTCTTTGGGCTTTTCAATGTGTTTGAAATGCATGGTGTGGATGTGACATAACTTTTGCTTTTTGGCTTGTGAAACTGCAAAGTCCCATGTACACTGCTGAATAATAAAAAAATAAAAAATAGCCACTTGGAAACATAAAGGAAGACTATAAACACTTTTGCAGGAAAAGCCATTTTGCAGTGAGCAAAGCCTTAGGATTAAGCAGCTACCGTTGTTTACACTAGTTCACACAATCAGGGATATCTGAAGCGGTATCCAATTCTGGGCTGTTGAATACACAGGCAGGGAATCCCAAAGTGTTTTAGCCAACACACTTTTGCTTGCTGCTAAACATACTTAAAAACCATTTGTGGTCAGGCTCAGGATGAAGAGGAGGACAAGCCAGATTTCATACAGTCATCTGGGGCCTTGTCTCCCATAAAGAACATTACACTAATCGGCATAACTGTGATACATCCCAGAGGTAGCCTCAGTTCCCTCTCACTTCATCCAGAGTAGGGATGGGGAATCTTTTTTCAGTCAAGGGCCACATTCCCTCAAGAGTAATCTGTCAGAGGCCACATGCCAGCAGTGGGCGAGCCAAAAATGGATGGGACACCTTCTTAGCATCAGTCCTTCTTGCTCTCTTGCAAGCTCCCCTCAGCCCCTCTGTGTTCTTCCAAAGTGTACACCAGCTAGACCCCAACATCCAATCCTATGATTTGGACAATACAAGGTACCTCTAGCGTCTTGCCACCTGCCCAGTCTTGCTCAGGTTGTCCTCAATACTACAATTACTCTGCCGTATTAACATTCAGGGGATATTTTAACACATTCCTCTTCACCCAAGTGTTTGATGGCTGAAAGATGACTCTTCCAGGAAATCCTGAAATTATTTGCTATAAGGGTACGTGACTGCTTATAAAACGTATTTAGACGTTTGTAAAATGTTTTAGATGTTACTTAAGTTTTAAATATGTTTTTATTTTATTTTTAATGGTATTGTTTTGCTGCTTTGTGGTTTGTTACCCTTGGCTCCTTTTGGGAGAAAGGTTGAGAGAGACATTCAACTGATAATAATTAATCATACATGAATGATGTCCAGGATGCTCCCTTAGTGCTCTAATTCAGAGGCTCGGCAACAGTGGTTTGATGTTTCCAATACATACCTTTTTCTGCCAGTTGTAGCAATTGCAATGCCATAGGGTTGTATTCAATTAAGTCCTACTCAGAGTAGACCAACTGAAAGCAATGTCCCTAAGTTAGTCACATCTATTAACTCCAGTGGGTCTACTCTAAGTAGGACTAACATTGGCTACAACCCTATGCAATTTATGCGGCCTGAAAAACAAGAATATGTAGGTATTTTGGGAATGGAAAGGCAGGCAACCGTTCCTTTGCCAAACAAATCTCCCCTTCTTCCAATTGCATGTCACAGCACCAACAATGAACTCATCTTCTGGATGAGGTCCCAACACAAGCGCCGCCAAGACTACTTTTTCATTGCATCATTTCGACACATACCATTTGTTGTCGCAGAATTTGTACCGATGATCATCTGCTGGGACAATATCGATCAACAAGATGTACTTGGTCTTGGGGTTCATCCCTGTGACCTTCACTTTGTAACTAGGAAACATCCTCCTTATGGAAAGGACAAAAAGAAGAAAAGAAACAAAAAGATTAACCTCATTAGCCAGAGGCCAAACTGATGAGCAAAACAGCTTAGTCTACAGGCCCACTCCAGGCAGCATGGAGGAAAGACATACATGTTTTCACCACATGTATAACGCATGCACACATGGACGTCCACCAGAGTGGGGTGGGGACTGAATGAAGTATAATCCCCAGATTTCATTTTTAAAAAAAGAAAGTTCTCTCGCTCTCTTTAAAAAATGAAAGTTTCTAGCATTTCTAGAACCTGAAATACGAGGCAAACTGTACAAGCACTGTTCTTTTCCTTTCAAAATGTACAAGGCACTATTATATTTATTTTATTTCGTCCCCCTTTCAGTGTTTCACTTTGCACTCTCTCTCTCTCTCTCTCTCTCTCCTGGAAAAATTCCTGTGACCAGCCTAAAAGATTTTGTTTTCTGTGGCAGGACAGAAAAATGGCACCTCCTCAGTGAATGTTCCTAACACCAAGAGCTATTTTGTACCAAGTTACTTTGGCACCCGAGGCACAAAATCCCAAAAGTGCCTCTCTCTCTGAGAGTAAAAATGCAACAGTAATATAGTACAGGGATTCAACTGTGGTCCGTGAGCTTCATTCGGGTGGTCCACAGCATGCCTGTGGATTTGTGATAGAAAATGGGAGACGGCACATCATCGCATTAAATATTCATATTGTTCTTTAGCTGTACTTTTACTGCTTATTTTATTATTTATTTCTGTAGAATTCTACGGAATTCCAATTGTAATACAAAATGTGAGAAAAGCAATAAAAATGCAATTAAAAATTATATAATCTAGTAGAGTGCATAACAATTTATACAACAGACAGAGAAATAATTAAGTGGTCCTCCAAGACCCTGAGCAGTTTTCAAGTGGTCTGCGGGGAAAAAAGATTTGGAACCACTGATATAGTCAATAACTAACCATTTGTCTTCCTCTTATGATACCCCAAATCATCTGCCTGAAGTCGCTGTTCCACTCTGCCCAATGATAGAGCTGGGCCTGCCTATATTTATTTACTTATTTAGCGAGATATATATACTGCTTCATTGCAATAAAATCTCAAAGCAGTTTACAAAAAATAAAACAAAACATTAAAATTATCAATAAAAGAGTTAAAACGGTTAAAACATTAAAAAACTAATTAAAATGAGCAAGCAAAAAACAGATTAAAATGCATGTAACTTCTACATGCCTGGATAGGCTTGCTATTATATAAATGCCAAGTACTGTCATTATATAGTGCTTTCCCCCTGCTCAAGCCCTCAGTAATCCTCACAAGAATCTTGTAATGTGGGCCCGCATTATCATCCCCTATGTTAAAGACAAGAGACTGAGGATAAGAGTGTGGATTCCCTCAGGTCACTGCATGAGTTCATAGCATGAGTTTAGTGGTTGTGTTTGCCACCCTGGGCTCCTGCTAGGAGAAAGGGCTGGATATACATCAAATAATAAATAAATAGTAGAGGTGACACTGGAATCACAACTACACACACAGTTTGTGCTCATAGCCATTACACTGCACCAATATCATTCCCTTCTTTAAGTCTTTTCTTTATTAAAAAATTGATTTTTGTCTTGGAAAGAACATCTCACATCCTTTGCTCCCCCCATTTTGTGGTCATATATATCTCCTCAATAGCTTTCCATGAGCCACTCTGCTCTTTGTGAGATGCATAGGTAAATGTGGCATTGTCAAATACCCCTTTCTCTCCCTGAAGTTCTTCCCAAACCAGGAACTGGTTGGCAGAAAAAGGTGTGAACTTCCCCCTAAAAATATGCCTTTTTCCTTTGTTCTCCATGGGGGGGGGGATTTCCCTCAACTTCTTCTCAAATTCCTCCTCAAAAACAAAAGAAACGCAATGGGTATCTGCAACACAACACAGTTGGGCTTAATAGACTCATTCTCTTCATAAAGATAGATTTCTATTAGTAAATGAATATGACAGAAAGACAAGTTCCGGTGACAGAAGAACAGTATCTGTCTGTGGGGTGAGCGATCCTTGTTGTCTGAGCAGCCATTTTGTAACCACTTGAGCAGAATGGGTCCACAAAATGGGTTCCTTGAGAAGCCCTTTGAATCAGCTCTTTCTAGCATCCTTGCATAAATTCCAGGTGTTTACCATGTAATTAGTTTCTCTCAAAAGGGGATAGTTTACCAAAAAAACACAAAACCAGCCATTTTTTATTTCCATTCATAAGCCCCAGCCCTCTCTTAACCTTGGAACACAGGTAAGCACCTGTATAAATATACAGACTAATTCACACTTTTTAGAGGAAGACAGAAACACTACAAAAAGAAAACAATCTTAAGTCCAGAGCTTGGAAAAGTTACTTTTTTGAACTACAACTCCCATCAGCCCCAGCCAGCATGGTGCTGGCTGGGGCTGATGGGAGCTGTAGTTCAAAAAAGTAACTTTTAGTCCAAGGTTTGTTTTATTTTGTTTTGCTATTTTAAATTAAGCCTTTAAAAAAAATACACCCAAAAATAAAGAGAGGGTTAAAAAAAAGTACATTAGAAGTTTGCTCAGTATAATTTTAAACACAGCACTGGAAGATTCTGCAAGGATGTTTATGAGCCCAACTTCTGAAAGGCTCCTTTTCTTTCTTTTTTGCCTACCGAACGTTTTCCAAACTGTGGCACATCCAGGCTGCTCAAGGAGCCGAGATTTGATATACTGTAAATGTTAAGTGCTTTTTAATGGCATTTAAAATTAAGCTTTAGCATATGGAATTCATATAGAGTAGACAAGTCTGAGTTTATAATGTTCTTTAGAATAGCCCTCTAAAATAAATAGAGTGAGCCAAAGCCCCTACCATAATATATACAGCCGAAATTCTTTCAAAGGATAACAAATTAGAACTTGCATCTGATCTTAGGTGTTGCTTAAGTTGCAACCCGCTCTGTAACTGCCTTTGGTAGCATTGGGCTCCACAAATCAAGCCGGGTCAACAAGCCATTGGATCCTGCCAATTTTCTGCACCCTTTTCCAGGAAAAAGCCCTGGGTGAAGTTAAAAGAGAGAAAGAGAGGGAGAGATTCTGGCTGTGCATCGACATTTCATCATGATTATTAGCTGTTGCATTTTTGGGATCTGCATGCACCAAGCCAGCGACTCGTCAATTTAATTTTCTTAATGAAAACATATTTCTTAACCTCTTGGCAAAGCTGGCGTTTTCAATCAAAAGCTTAGGCAATGCAGCATAAAAAATGCAAGGAGTCCCCCCCCCCCAAAAAATGAGGCTTCTGGCCAAAATATATGTGGTCATCAAAACTGGCTTGAAATTGAATTTGTAGGACTTTTCACTTTTCTGACTGACTGGAACATACAGTTGAGACGTCTGAAGAAAAGCACACAGAGTTGGAAAGCGATAACTAGGCAATCATTCGATCTGATTGCGAGTTCCAGTGGGCAGTACCCAAAACTCGCACGCCCGGGCCGAACTTTTTCCACATTTTGGAGCACTGGGCTATATTATAAGCCATCCTCCAGTTTTCTCAGTAGCAGTTGTGCGGTTATCTGGCTTATTAGATGGGCTGGAGAAAATGAATACAAAAAGCAGAGCCAAACCTACCTTTAGGCAAGGGGTGATGGAGAGGGGAAATAGGGAGTAGCGGTAGCCCTGCCCCACCCTAAGCTTTGTTCCCAATGTTCCTGAGCAAGCTCCTCAGTGGTGAAGACGAGGCTTGCTGGTTGCTGGCTGAATTAGAAGACAGAGCTGGGTGTCCCACAAGCACTGCTCTGCAGCACGTTCTAAGTTCACCTGCTGAGGGAAGTCAGAGAAGGGGCCACAGTTCAGTGGCAGGGCATCTGCTTTGCATGCAGAAGGTCCCAGGTTCAATCCCCAGCATCTCGAGGCAAGGTTGGGCAAGACACCTTATCTGAAATCCTGGACAGCTGCTGCCGATCGATATAAAAAATACTGAGTTAGATGGACCAATGGCCTGACTCTGCATATGACAGCTTTATACGTTCCTATGATATTTTAATAGTACTTTTATCAGATGCTGTAGCTGCAGCGAGGGATGCTGTCCTGTTATCAGCATTGAAACTGCCAGCCCAGTTGGTTTCTGTATGCGGAATAGTGAGGGTGCCATCTTGATCCTGTGCCTCTGTGATGTCATGGGGCTGCTAACTCTTTAAAAAGACAAAAATCTGACACTTAAGCTCAAGAATGTGATCAGCAGAGCCAGAAATTTGAAAGCCAGAAAAATAAAAACATTCAGGGGAGGGGGAAATGATAGACGGTTCTGTTATTTCTTTTGGAGGATAATATTTTGCCTCCAGTTGACACTGGAAATTCAGGACAACACTTGGGGGGAAATCATCCCATGCAATATTTTGTCTTTTAGGAGTGTGTGTATTTTATGTCATATTTTACAATTATATTGTTAAAGCCAATTAACCTGCTGCAAATCTCCTAGACCCAAGAATGAAATGTAGTAATTCGAGACTAGCTTTTAACTTTAAACCTGAGTCTGCCCCAGGCAACCCAATAGGATTGCCTTCTCACCATATAAAGCAACTCCTACACTCAGATCAACAGAGGTCCCCGTTGGCTGAAGTTTGGTGGGCAGCTACAAGATATGGGGCCCTTGGCATGTCCGCACCCCTTCTGCACAACTCCCTTCCTATGGAGACTGCGTGAGCTGATAACTGGCCATGGGCTCCAGTTGCCAATATGTTCTCCAGCTCTTGATTTCTTTCCGGAGTTAGTTACGTTTATTAAATTTATGAATCGCTTGTCACAACAACAACAAAAAGTCCCAAAGAGATTTACAAGAAAGATCAAAATAGTCAAAACAATACATACACGTAATTAAAAACATAGTAAGAGTTGATTGTAGCCAATGATGGTCCTACTCAGAGTAGACCTATTGAAATTAATAGACATGACTAACTTAGGTCCATTATTTTAATGAGTCTACTCTGAGTAGAACTTAGTTGTATACAATCCGTTGTGTGCACACATGTATTTCGGTCATTAGGAACCTGCTGTGGGGCAGGACCCAAGAATGAAATGCCTGCCTCTTAAAAAATTTAATGTAACAAGTTGGGACTCGTGTAGGATGCTTGAATTGTGAGAGGTAGGTTGCTCTATAACGGGAAAGCTAGGCCATTGTTGCTAGCCTGGGCTTTGTCTGTCGTCTGTCTGTCTGTAACTAGTCGCCTTCTCCTGACAGAAAAAAACCAAATCTGTGTAACAGGAATAGACTGGAAATCCCAGCTCTCACCTTACCAGGTTGTTGAAATGACCAGTCGCCCCCAGGATGGGCATCATGTCCCAAGTGTCAAAAGCCTGTCCCTACAGAAGTGACTGTCCCTGATTTGAGGGTCCATTTCTTCCTGTCATCCCTTTCCCCCAACTCCACAAGGTGGGGAAAAAACCCAGCGATTATTCCTAATGAAAATTTGTCATCTGTTGTTCTTCATGGGCGACTCTTGGTCCTCACAAGAACATCTGAGATCTCACTTTATGTATGCTGCCTACCTGTCTCCCCCCCCCCATATCTGCATCTCTAAACCCAATAAAGCGTCTTAATTTGGAACCCAGGGTTTGACTGTATACTGTTGACAATTCAAGGATCGTTCCCATGACAAAAGACCACTCAGGATGGGCAGATATGCCAATTTTGGTTTCTCTCAGTTTCTCAGTTTTTCCAATCTTAAGTTCACTTTGCTCCATTCCCAAATCAGTTTGTGATCTTTTTTTTAAAAAAAAAAGTCTGCATGAAAATTTGTAGATTTTCATGAGCATTTCTCCTAATATAATTCATTTTTGAATATTATTTTCACTAGCATGTGCATTTTTGTGTATGATTTCTCCTGAAATATGCATTTGTGTGAGCACTTTGCAGTTGGAAAATGCACCACAAATTTAGAGAAGTGCAAATTTCAAAGGAGGGCTGTTTTGGTTCCAGGAGCACAAATATGGTAGTTTCACAGTAAAAGATTAACCCATTCGCTACAGGCCACATTTTTATCCTACACACTTTGACCAATAGAAGGGAAGGGGAAAGTGAACTCACCCAGCAATAACTAAGGAGTTAGCTAGCGGTTACCCAGACTGACACTCCAAGGGGAAGGATCTGTGAATTTCAGTTCTCTTACTTTCTCATTTTTCAATCTTAAATTCAGCTCTCCACATTTCTGCAGCAATTTGCAATTTAAAAAATCCTTATAAAAATTATTCAGCATTTCAGTGCTAATTTATCCTAATAAAACACATTTTATACAGTTTTGACTGATGTACACCTTTTTGCAATGTATCCTAATATAATGCATTTGCATGTTATTTTCACTAATACAGTCATTTTTATGCCCACCTAATATATATGTTCCCCCTAATATATGCATTTTTTGAAACATTGGTTCGAGAACTGCACCGCAAAATTCGGACAAGAGCAAATTCCAAAGACTTCCGGGAAGGATTGCTTCACTTGTGCCTGCCTCTGAGACTAGCTCTCGTCTCAGAGGAAGCTTTTTCAGTTTTAAAACCAGTCAAAAGGGTTTTTTTTGACTGGTAAAAACTTTCTCCCAGGCAAGGGAGAAACAAAGAGATCATCCACAAGCTTCGTTGTGTTTGTTGGGGGACTTGAATTCATTAGGATTGCCTATGAACAAAGGACCAGCCAGCAACGTCGGACGGAGCCAAGGAATTTCAAGCAAGCTCAAACTGATTAAGCGAGACGTTTTTCTTTTCTTCAAAGAAAAACAGATTTTAACAGGCAAGCATTCTTCTTTCTATCCTTATCATTTGGCTTAAATTGTTGCAGTAAAAGAGATTTGTTAAAAGAATCAGCAGTAAAGAATCCCTGGGTGAGTTATAACTTTTCTCTTTTATACACAGAATTAAGGCGGAAGGAAATCAAAATAGCTTATCTTTGTTTTTATTGCAAAAAGCTGGCCTGGAATTGAGAATTATAAAAATACAAACGGATGAGAGATATCTAATCTGAGGAGAAAATTTTTGATTTATATGAACTTTTGAGTATTATATGTCTGGGACTATTTTTTCTGGTCTACTTCATTTTGACGAATCTGCTTGTTCTTTATGCCACTAACTATTTGGATGCTGTGAACTAAATTTGTTTTGCATTCTTGGACACATAAGAGATAAGGCAGTTTGTGCTGTCTACATTATGTTGTCATCAGGTTTGGAATATTAACTCCTTTGTTGCTGGAAAAAGAAATAAATTGCTCTTTGCTTGGGAATAGTGCTATATTGGAAATTGAAGGGGTTTTTTTTCTTCTTGGTTTTAAAAATGACAATTAAGAAAGTGGCTGAGACCCTGGAAGTAAATATGTTTCAGAAAATAATGGATGAGATTGAGATAACGAAACAAGAACTTAGACATGGCAAACAAGAGATGAAAATTGAATTTGGCAAAATGAAGCAGGAGCTGAAAGAAATAGGGGATTTTATGAGAGAGGAGGTTGATGAGATCAAACATATAACTAGACAAGCAATAGAAGAAGAAAGAAAAATTAAAGGGAAGATGCAAGTCCTGGAGATTGGAACAGATATATCAAATGTGGAACTGGAAAAAGATTTGGAGTTTATGGACCTTAGAGATAAAGATTACTGTTTGGAATTCAGAGTTATCTTCATCAATTTCTTCAGGGACATCAGAGATAAAGCTATCAATGTTTCGAAAAAATTTCTGGACTGGAATGATGTGATGGAGCTTGAAATAGAGAAAATTTATAGAATTAATTACAGATATGTGACAATGGAAAAACTCTCAAGAGATGTGCTAATGCATTTCATAAAAAAGAGGAACAGAGATATGACTTTACAACAACATTTCAGTAACACATTCAGAATTGATGGCAAGGAAATATTTGTGAGGAAGGAAATTCCCATCAGACTCTTATTATATGACTATGACTATGACAGCAAGATTATTATGGATGCAAGGATGGAAGATGGAAGATGGAATTAACACTGATAATGGAAGAATGGCTATTGAAATTACTGGACCTAGCAGACTTGATGAGATGGATTAATCGACATGTTTATTTGGAGAAAAATCGATGGATATATTTCTCAAGGACTGGAAACCTCTCTTTGACTTTTTGCGGAAAGAATAAAGTGATGTTAATGAGATTTGATGATTAATTAAGATAACTACTGGAGGAAAGTGATTTTGTAATATATTAAGAGACAGGTTTGTTATATATTATAGACCTATAACTGATCTGCGACAAATCGGAAGTCAACACTTTATTTTATTGTATTAGTTATTAATTTGTTTTTGTTTTGTTTTGTTTTTTGAAACTTTGAATAAAAAAATTAATGGAAAAAAAAAAGAGCAAATTCCGAAGGATGCCTGTGTTTCAGTTCTCATGTTGTTTCAGTAAGAGCACATTTGATAGATTCGGCTTTAAATGCAAACAGAATCAAATTTCTCGCCCATCCTTACTCCTGAACAAAATGAATTCCAAAAGTTGCAGGTTAATTTTCAGCCAGGCTATGGCATCTGCACCACCCCCTCAGCACCACCCCAAATATTAAGAACTGCACATTTGGGCTTCATGGAACTAGACCAGACTTTACAAAGACCCAAATCTTTATTAGTGGGGGAAGATGACAGCTGTTACACACCAACCCCTTGAAATGTCAGCATGGAGCGAACTGTCACGTCCAAAGCTTTCCAGCTGGCACTGACATCCTTAGCAGGGAGAGGAAGGAAAAGCTCACACACCCCCATGAACTTTCTACTGTTCTTTTCCATTGCTATACAGAAAATTAGGGATGCTGTACAGAGAGGAAGTTAATAGATATTTTATAAAACTGCCAAATTTTCAACTTCCTTTCCACATTGATTTGCCCAGTGAGGAGGCAATCATCTCTGTCACTTGAGGCTGAGGTAGCCTCGGTGGCATGGAGTGCCTTCTACCAACTTCGGTTGGTGGCCCAACTACGTCCCTATCTGGACAGGGATAACTTGGCTTCAGTTGTCCATGCTCTGGTAACCTCCAAATTAGATTACTGCAATACACTCTATGTGGGGCTGCCTTTGAAGACGGTTCAGAAACTGCAGCTTGTGCAAAATGCAGCGGCCAGATTGGTAACAGGGACCAGACAGTCCGAACATATAAAACCGATTCTGGCCCGCTTGCACTGGCTGCCTGTATGTTTCCGAGCTCGATTCAAGATGCTGGTTTTGACCTATAAAGCCTTACACAGCTTGGGACCGCAATACCTGATGGAACGCCTCTCTCGATACAAACCCACCTGTACACTCTGCTCAACATCTAAGGCCCTCCCTCTGGGTGCCTACTCCGAGGGAAGCTGGGAGTCTGGCAACAAGGGAGAGGGCCTTCTCAGTGGTGGCCCCCAAATTATGGAATGATGCTCCTGACGAGGTGTGCCTGGCACCAACACTGTTATCTTTTCGGCGCCAAGTCAATAATAATAATAATAATAATAATATGTTATTTATGAGTCGCCTATCTGGCCGAATTAATGGCCACTCTAGGCGACGTACATTAATACAATAAAATACAATAAACAATCAATAAGACCATCATTCATCTAACACCACTCTACCAATTAATAACAACATTAATAACTAACCCGTCCCAGAGATCCCATAGGCCTGCCTGAATAGCCAGGTTTTCAAGGCCCGGCAGAAACCTATTAGGGAAGGGGCATGGCGAAGATCGAGAGGAAGGGAATTCCAGAGGGTGGGGGCCACAATCGAAAATGCCCTCTCTCTGGTCCATACCAGTCTCGCTGTTTTAACTCAAGACTTTCCTCTTCTCCCAGGCATTTTAGCATGTGTTTTATACTGCTTAAATTTTTTAATTGTGTTTTAAATTGTTTTTATAAGATCTGTTGTAAATTGTATTTGTTTTATTTATTTATTTTATTTTATTTATTTAATTACATTTCTAGACCGCCCTATAGCAGAAAGCTCTCAGGGCGGTGTACAACAAATAAAATCACAATTAAAATATGAGCAAGTGTGGAAAATATATATATATATAGTACAATTATAAAACATTAATAAAATTGCCATTGAGATTTATAAATTAAGATAATATTAAGTTTAGAATGTTAAATTTAAAATATTTAAAAATTTACAAAATTTAAAAAGCCTAGGCGAAAAGGTAAGTTTTTACCTGGCGCCGAAAAGATAACAGAGAAGGCGCCAGGCGTATCTCGTCTGGGAGGGCATTCCATAGTTCGGGGGCCACCACCGAGAAGGCCCTAGATCTAGTTGTTGATCTCCGGGCCTCTTTATGGGTTGGGACCCGGAGAAGGGCCTTCGACGTCAAGCGTAGTGAACGGGTAGGTACATAGCGAGAGAGGCGCTCCATCAGGTATTGCGGTCTGATGCTGTTTAGGGCTTTATAGGTAAGAACCAACACTTTGAATCTGGCCCGGAAACATATCGGTAGCCAGTGCAGCTGCGCCAGGACAGGTGTTATATGGTCAAATTTCTTTGTCCCAGTGAGAACTCTGGCCGCAGCATTTTGCACTAGCTGAAGTTTCCGAACCATCTTCATAGGTAGCCCCACGTAAAGTGCATTACAGTAGTCCAATCTAGAGGTTACCATAGCATGGATAACTGAGGCAAGATGCTCCTTGCTCAGATAGGGTCGTAGTTGGGCTACCAGCCGGAGCTGGTAGAATGCATTCCGTGCCACCGAGGCTACCTGATGTTTTAATGTTTTTAGTTACTGTAAACCGCCCAGAGAGGTTTGGCTATGGGGTGGTATACAAGTATAATAAAATAAATAAATAAATAAATAAAATTAAACTGGCCCACTCCGGCAACAGCCCTCTTAACCCCAACCTGAGCTGCATGCATAAAACATGATGGATGAAAGAGAGACAGAATTTTCACAAGTAGGGTCTGCAGCAAAGTTTTGCAGTACCTCAACATACACACCCCCAGCAAAAATGCTCCTATTCAGGGTGCCAGTCAGGCAGCCAGCCAGGCCCTCCTCCAGAATTCGCTAAAGTTATTTCCAGGGAATCAAGCAACCAGTTTTCTCCAACTGACACTCCACATTCCATGGCTACTGAGAATGATCAGTCTTCACTGGGTTGTTATTTGGGGGTGGAGGCTGTTAAAAGCACTTCATACACATTTTCTCAATAAATTTCACCCCAATAGGGCTTTGGGAGGAAGGGGGAGAGAGAAATTCATGATGGTCAAACTGGTCTCACTTTGCAATGCCTTGAGAGTAGGGTGCTCAGTTACGCATCACCACAAAAGAAATAAAAAGAAAGATCAAGGACACAGATTTGCACTGTCTAATTTGTAAGTATAGATGCAAATTTAGAAATAATCCACTGTAATTCAAACAGAAATACATTTCATCTCACTGTAATGGGGATGGAATACTGTGTGCCTGCTTAGACTGTTATCCAGGTGCTAACTGCTGAAGGGCACTTCAAGGCTCTTCCTGCTGTCTCTTCTAATGTTTTTCAGTGATACCTTTAAACTGGACTTGAACCAGAGAGCTCTTCATCAGGGATGGGGAAGCTTATTTTATATGATTTATTTATTATTTGATTTATATCCCGCCCTTCCTCCCAGCAGGAGCCCAGGGCAGCAAACAGAAACCCTAAAAACACTTTAAAACGTCATAAAAAGACCTTAAAATACATTAAAACAAAACATTTAATACATTTTAAAGCTTTAAAAACATCTTTAAAAAAAGGGTTTATTTTATTTTTATTTATTTATTTATTAAATTAAAAACATATTATTAAAGAAAGCATATTAAAAGCAATTCTAATTCTAAACTTGCCCTCCAGATGTTGCTTGACTCCATCTCCCTCCCATCACCCCTGACCTTGCTGGCTGGGGCTGATGGGAGTTGTAGTCTGAAAGATCTGGAGAGCACCAGGTTGGGAAAAGGCTGCTATAGGTATTTCTGGCCTGTCTTTCCATGCAGTCAGACCATTTTGGCAGCCCTGTGCGGAACACAGCACTGCTGGTGGCCAAGTACAAAGAAAATATTAAAGAGGATTAAGAAAAAGGCCAGGGTTAAAATAGCTAAGCAATGAAGTGTGAGTGACTTATTTGCTCCAATAATGAAGTGATCCCTCCTCAGTTCAGTTTGTCCCAGGCACATTTGGATAGTCACAAATGGCTTTTAAATGAACTGTTAGAGGAGAAACCACTTAGGGGGATTTCTATTTATTTTAAAAAAAAAACCAGCCTTTTTTTTAATTCCTTCTGGTAGTCCCACAGTTCCTGGTTGTGTTTGGTAGATATTGGCACGAAGCCAAAACGTCCATCCAGAAAACTGATGGGCCTTTGAATCACTGAGTTAATTGGGAGGAGCGGGGGGGGGGGGGGAATGCGCATTAGTAGTTTCAGCTAGAGATTTCTGGCTTGTCTGGGACAACGACCAGACCTGGTTACCAGCAATGAGTCAGCACCAGTGCAAGCGAGGAAGTGGGAGAAACTCTTCCCCACCATCACCACCCCCAAACCACAAAGAAACATGCTTAGAATGGCAGAAAGAGCACCAGGGCTTAGAGAGCAGGTATGGTTGTATGTGGGAACTGGACAACAGCCTCTCACGAGAACTTCGGAAGCTGCTTTATGCAGAGTCAGACCATTGGTCCATGTAGCTCAGTACTGCCTACACTGACTGGTAGCTGCTCACCAGGGGTCTCTCCCAGACCTACCTGGCGATGTTGGGGATTGAACCTGGGACCTTCTGCGTGTAAAGGAGATGCTCTACCACTGAGCTACAGCTCTGCTCAGGGAACATACATACCTACCCAGATCTTGGGGTCTTCAGAGTTGCTTCACCAGGTGCCCCCACCAAATGAGGCACAACACGTGGTCTTCCAGAAGGAGGGTTAGTAGTGGCACCCCAGTTATGGAACGCCCTCCCCAGAGAGGTCCAGCATCCAAGCGTCCTCCTGATTCCAGCTGAAGACCTTTTATGTTCCCAGGTGTTTCAATTCATCTTTTAATCCCTTTTAAATGCTCTTTGATATGGTTCGCTACTGATGGTTTTATCCCTTCTCTTTTCTGTGCATTTGCTGGGAGCAAGAGCGGGATATAAATATAATAAATAAATAAAAAAATAAATATGGCTTATAAATTATACTACTCACCACCCAGTCCGTGTTGCGTTCATGGGTGTTGTTTTTATTTTATCTGTTATATTTATATTACCCTTCCTCCCAGAGGAGCCCAGGCAGCCTGCAATAAAAGAATATTCGGGATGGGTGAATCTGACAGTTTTGGGTTCTCTCATTTTCCAGTCTTTAAGTTTAAGTTCTCCCTTTTGTTGATTTTTTTAAAAAAAGAAAACTTTGCATGTAAATTGGTGCTAGATCTAAAGAGCTGTAGCAGTCAGCAGAGCAGGTTGGCCTTGCTCACCCGGCTTCCCAACACCAAGGTCACAGCCAGTAACTGAGAGGGGGGCATGGGCGAGGCAGTAGGTAGGTTGGCATGGTGCAAGCACAGCGGTGGTGCCAAATTGACCCTCCTCAATGTTGTGCCTGCACTGACCTCCCTGCTGCCTCTTCTTTCTCTCTCGCTTACCCGCAGCGACCTCTGTGTTGGGAAGCTAGGGAGGTGGTGGGCTGTCCAACCCAGGAGGCGTTCAAGAGGCAGCTGGACAGCCACCTGTTGGGGATGCTTTAAGCTGGATCCCTGCACTGAGCAGGGGGCTGGACTCAATGACCTTACAGGCCCCACCCAATTCTATTTATTTATTTATTAGATTTGTTAGTCGCCCATCTGGCTGGTTGCCCAGTCACTCTGGGCAACGTACAGAATAAAAACATACAAATACATTAAAACATTAAAATCTCAACAGTAGTAATAAACCCTACCCTAAGAAGACTTGGATATGCTGAGATTTGGCAACAGACATTATATCCACTCTCTGGTCTGTTATGATTATCAAAAATTATTTTGTAAACTGTTGTGTCTTTTTCACAGTCCAGGCCCCAGGTGCCTTAGCCCTCCAGAGGTCCAGGCCTGAGGATATTGCCCCTCTGACTCCCTCTCCTCAGCCCTACCCAAACTCTGGATGTCCGAGTACTCTTTTGCTGAACTACAACATGAGGCATGCTTCACACTTAAAGGTTCCACTTTTAGAGTGCCCTCAGTGAAGCCACCCCTCTCCCATATTTGTGTGAGTCAGCGTTCTAGGTGACAGAGACACAACAGAGACACAACAAGCAGCAGCTCGTGAGGGCAGATAAGCAAATTATACAGGAATTAAATGGGGGGTCTACTATTTGGGGGGTTGTCATGTGATTTTAAAATTTGGGAAGTTCAGCCCAGTCTTAAATCATGATGTGTTTCTATGATTCTGTGAGCAAACGGTGAATATCTCATCGCAACACACATGGGGGGTGGGGTGGACAGTTGCATAGCTGAATAAAGAGCTTTTATACTGCCTTTTTTTAAAATGCAAGGAAATTGGGCACTCCCATGTCAGAGAAGGGGGAGCACCCAAACTTCAAAAGAAAAAAGAAGCAGCATCTTAATTGCTGCAGGGTGGAGTCTCCAGGCAGGAGGAATCCAGGCCAAAAAGTGTTGTTACTGCAATTGGTGGATGCAATTCATGTCCGCTTTTTTACAAGATGTAAAATAGCCACCCCAGCAGCACCTCCACCCCTCAGCATCAGCGGGGCTGCAGGCAGTATGGAGGAGAGTTTAACCCTTTCCCTGCCTGTCACTGGTGCCAATGAAAGCCCCACCCAATCTGCCACTTGCATTGGAAGAGAATGTTTTCTTGTTCCTGGGAAATGCCCTGTTCCTACTTTTTCCCCTCTTGAGGATGCCCCTTTAGAGAGAGTGCTGGCTTTTCTTCCACTTTTAATGAAAGGAAAACTGTTGTCAGGGTCTATTAAATGAAAGCCTACAGTTAAGGTTGCCAACTTTTTCAAACTAGGAGTGTGATTGTTGCGGCAGTTAGCAGGTGATCACAGTTCCCTCCATGCCATGATGAAGTCACAGTTTTAAAAAGCACAGCAGCAATGCCTGGTTAAAAAGTTGGCAACCCTACAAACAGCAGGCAAGCATGAGCTTTCAGCCACTTGTGAACAGCGGAAAGGGAGCGTAAATCCTTGGGGGAGGCACCATAGCTCAGTGGGCAGAGCACATGGTTTGCATACAGAAGACCCCAGGTTCAGTTACTAGCATCTCCAGTTAAGAAGGGTCAAGTAGCAATGAAGAAAAAGACCCCCATCTGCTGGAGCCCCTGGAGACCGGCTGCCAGTCAGAGAAGGTAATATTGGGCTAGGAAAAAATATATAGTCTGATCTCGTGTAAAGCAGCTTCATATTTTCCTGGTTGGGAGAACAGAAGTTCTGAAAGCAGACAAGAGAGTGCCCCTGTTTCATCTATGAAATAATTGGAGGGGTATGCACTCAAAATTTAACATTTCCTTTGACGTAACTTTCTTAGTTTATGGCTGGGAGGGCTGGGAAGAGACGGAACCATTTCAGCTCATCTCACAGAAACCAAAGTTTTAAATTCACCAAGCACATAAGGCTTGAATGTCATATTAAGCTATTATCTGAAATGCACACAGTTCTATGACCACAGAAAATCAATACTGAGTGCAGAATTCAACATTCCCAAGAATCTCTGTTTGCAGTGAAACAAAACTAAGAAAAGCAAGTTTCTAGTCCTTAAAGCTGGACTTGAAACAGTACGGACAATGTCTGATGGAATCTCAAAAAACAGAAGACTGAGCAGGATACCTAGTGGGGCAGAACTTTCTGTGCCTCTTTGTCATCACACACACAGCAGAAGCAAAACAAGTGATGCAGCCTAAGAAAGATGTCTAAAACTGGCATAACTTGCACATAGCAGAAATCAGGTTTTTCTTGGTGCCTTTTTTTTCATCCCCACCCTCTTTAAAAGTGCAAGTTATACACAGCCTATCATGTATGAGGCAGAGAATCAGGAGAGGCCCTTTAAGAGGGAGGGGGGAATCTGACCTTCAGAAAATACTTTAGAAAAGATCAAAGTGCCTCCCATTGAGTTCCCATTTTCCCAGGGCATCAAGACCGTCCCATCCCCAATCTCTCTTATCACCCACGCCACTTTCCACCATGACGTTCTGTATACAAAGCGAGGGCTGCCCGCTTTGAAGTTCAGGATTAGTCTGGGGCCAGATCCTTACTCCAGAATAACAAACAATGCAGGTTCAATGGGAGTTCTCCTTGCTAATTCATTTTTCAGCTCCAAACCCACTTTTCATGAAACACAAGCAACCTTGAACCCATGGCCTTACAGACAGATCGAAGAGATTTATCTGGTGGCACTGGCCATGGAGGTTACGGGGGAGGGGGAAGGGATTTTTATATTTGGGTACTTGTCTTTATAACAACTCATCTTATTTTTTATTTTATTTAAAACATTCTCTCTCACATGATCACACCCCACTGTAGGGACAGTTAACCCCGTACCATGGCACAAGAGATTTAAACAAATTTCATTTCCATTACCAGAACAGGGAAGCAGAGTTCAGTTGCTTTTCAGGCTGGTTTCAGACTCTCCTAGTACACCACCCACACCTCCAAATTGACAAAATTATCTTCCCCCCCCCAAAAAAAAACCCGTAACAGAGCTAAAATTAGATTCCCATTTTATTCAAATGTAAATCTTGAAAAGGGCCCTATAAATATTGCAAAAGTGGGATTACAGTTAACGACCCTGCGCTGTTTCATAACTGATTTAATTGGTGCCATAAAAGACAGAACCAGTGTTATCCTCGAGGTTGAAGGATTCTCTCTTAAAAGCAAGATGTCTTAAAGGATGCCGTCAGAGAGGACCCAGCCACCAAGCATAAGCAGTCCAACTGGCTTGGGCCCACCAACAGTGCAGGAGGAAGAGCAGAGAGGCACCTAAGAACATTCTCCATCACAGACAGCCCTCATGTATTTTTTTTTTAATATGCCCTTCCTGGGTTGCACAGAGCTCACTCCTGAAATGCTGAGCCTCACCATCCCAAGCAGAGAACAATCTGTAGGTTAACAAGGTCTGGGATAGGCCCATTGCACCTGCTTTGCATGCAGAAGCTTTTATACCTTCTAACTCCTGGGTTGTTTTTAAAGGGTCAGGTACATAGTCACCTGCTTTATACAGAGTCAGACCATTTGTCCATCTCACTCAGTAGTGTCTAAACTAGTTGGTAGCGTCGCTCCAGGGTTTCAGGCAGGGACTTCTGCAGCCTGAGACCTTCTGCAGGTGCTCAACCACTGAGCTATGGGCCTTTCTCCTAGCAGGTAGAGGGACTCTTGAGAGCCACCGCCAGTCAAGAGTAAGCACACTGGGCTAAATGTATAAATGGTCTGAGCTGCAGCTTCCTATGGTCCTCGATACCCCAATTTAAAACTCAGAGCCATGAATTCAGGGAGGCCCCATCTGTACTATGCATTCAAAGCAGTATCATTCCACTTTAAACAGTCAAGGATCCCCTCTCAAGAATCCTGGGAACTATAGTTTGTTACGGGTATGGAGAGTTGTTAAGAGACCCCCTATTCCTTTCATAGAGCTACAATTCTCCAAGTGGTTTAACAATCAGTCCAGAGCTTGGAAAAGTTACTTTTTTGAACTACAACTCCCATCAGCCCAATCCAGTGGCCATGCTTGCTGGGGCTGATGGGAGTTGTAGTTTTAAAAAGTAACTTTTCCAAGCTCTGCCTCTTCCCAGGAAACTCTTGCCATGCCAAGCCCAATCACACCCATCTAGACCAACAGCCTTATTTTCAGATGGTGGTTAACAGATGGCTCTGGTAAGGAAGGAGGATCTACTCAGAAAGGTGTTCCAAATAAAAGCTTCTAATTTCATTTCAAGAACATCTGCGCAAGAAATTGCCAGCAAATCCTGCTTTTTTTTTTTAGGGTCTGCATCTAATGCATATTTTCCAAATAATTGAAAAAGAAGATGATGATGATATTCTGGATGCCAAAATAAAGTCATAATAAAACCCTGGAACTAGAAAAACACACAGATTTATGCCCTGCGATGTTCAAAGCCTTGTATACTTCCACACACCATTTTTTATCCGCGAAGGAGTCAAACCATTTTATGCGAAGTTCAGGGAACTTGGTTAACATAAACTTCTTTTTGTTTAATCTTTTTATGAACCCCTTATAATATGAAATAATCACTCTGGGTTTCTCCACCTCCCCCTTCTGTAACAAAAACAGTCAAACATTAAAGAGATAGCTAGTGCATTTTAAAGATGTTTCCACTTTATAAATCACAAGTCCTTGGCAACCACCCCATGCCCATTTGCAGCATGGAGCTTGCTTAGCTTTTTCAACATCTCCCCACAGATCAGGCCTACGAAGGAGTAATGAACCTAGTAAGTAAATGCTAGCAATAAATTATCGGTAATTTATAGAGCTGGTCTCCTTCTCGAGCATTCAAATGGCGCAGAGGAAAGGATAACATTGTTTCCAAAAGTGATCGTAGCTGCTGGGACAGTATTTTATTTGAGCACAAGTCCTCCCTTATATCACACCCTGACCTTTAAAAACCAACCAAGAGGACTGTTCTACTCCATGTCATCAGTTCACCGAACACAAGACAGAGAAAAGAGGTAGAGCTATCCCCAGCACCAATTATCCATATTAACCGTGGACAGTCCTTGTCTGATGGCACCTCTTCACTGATGTATTACCATCCCAATTCTTGCCCCTGGCAGTATGGATGTCAGAGAATTCACATGAAAAGAGAAATGGGAGCAGAAATTGCCAATATTCACTTATTCGTCCCGTGTAAAGAACAGAAATCAATCTCTGTTATTGTTGCTTTCGGCCTGCAAACATTACGTAATTGATTACGTCCACCACCACCCCTTTTGCACTGTGATTTCTTTGCAATGAAATGAATGGGGTTGAACAACATAATGACAATGTAATTACATAAATGACGTAATTTTGCCACAGTGAACAGCAAGACAAGTAATATTGTTTTGGGTGGAAGACAAACTGCAAAGGAACAGAAACAGTGCTACATATGATGAATACGTGGCGGTACAGAGAAAGATGCCTTCTCACATCCTTGCCTGGCTGGGGAGGTCCCTTGATGAAAGCTGCTTCTAAGAATTGCCAAATGTGTCATTCTTTGGAGGTTAGCTCCCTTCCCAAGCTCTCTAAAATTTAAACCTCTGAGTGGGAAGCAGAAGCACAATTCCATCACATATCTGATGTTCAGGTGTGAGCATTGTTGCTTATTAGAGACAAAACACCACCATCCACACATGAAAGAAGTATCAGCAGGTTCGAGGAAACTGAGGTTTGCCAAAGTACCAAAAGAGATCCCAAAAAAACAGCTCAATGAGGACTGAGGTTGCACCTACACCATACATTTAAAGCACTCTTTGAACCACTTTTACATAGTTTCCCCCAAAGAATCCTGGGAACTGTAGTTTGTTACGGTGTTAGGAACTGTTTCTCTGTGATAAACAGACCACAGTTCCCAGGTTTCTTTGGAGGAAGTCATGATTGTGAAAGTGGTATAAAGTGTGCTTTAAATCTGTGATGAGCTGAGTGTTCCCAGTGACCAGACAATACTGACTTTTGGGGAGGAAATACAAAAACTGTTGTGACCTGCCCTGGGACCTTCAAGTGAAGAGCAGGCGATAAACAACAACAACAACAACAACAACAACAACATTTTAAAAATTGGCAGGTGGCATGCATTGACATTAAAAATGACAGGTGGGACTGACAATAGGTGTGGCCTGGTTCAGCCAGCCATAACCTTCTCTACAATGCTCCATTCCATTTCAAATCCCATCTGTTTTTCCATTTCCTCCTCAACGGTCAGTATCCTCTGGTCACTGAGAACACTCAGGTCACACACTCAGATTTAAAGCACACGTATACCACTTTCACAGTCATTACTTCCCCAAAGAATCCTGGGAACTGTAGTTTGTAACAGAGACACATTAAAAACAGTTTAAAACAACTTAAAATCACATCATCACTTGCAGTGCAACGGCAGAGGCATATTCTAAACTCTTGATCAATACTTTAGGTCAATTACGTTTTTCTAATATATATTTAACAAGAAGAACCATTGCACTTGCAGCTTTTGAACTGGTGGAAAATAAAGAATCAAACACAAAGATTCTTCAGCTTGTAATAGTGCCTCATCTGAGACAACAATCCTTGGCATAAGAACTGTGGCGTTAAATGCATGGCTTCAACAGACAAAATACTTGTATTATATTTATGCCCCACCCTTCTTCCATGAGGCTCAAGGCATCAAGCCTGGTTCTGCTCCTCCCCATTTCATCTTCACAACAACCCTGTGAGGTAGACTAGGCTGTGAGTGAGCGTCATGGCCAAGTGGGGATTTGAAACTGGTCTCCCCAGTCCTAATACACTGCTTTATCCACTACACCACTGCAAGACACTGAAATGCAACGGGTATACCTATCAAGTTGAGGTATCCAGAGACAATGCTGAAGTTTCCTCCTCAGTCAAACACCAGAGAGATTTTGAAGGGAAATTAAAGTTTTGATAAGGCTTGCAAAATCTCTTAAACCAGGATGTGTTGGGGGTGTAAGAGCTTCAGCAACTCTGTCCATGTCAGTTTCTCCCAGTTTATCATTTTTCCAATCTTGTTCAGTTCTCTGCATTTCCACATCAGTTTGCAAACTCATGACAAGCATTTTAGTGCTAATTTCGCCTAATATACACTTGTATGCAATTTTGCCTAACATTGTTGCAAAGTAATTTCCCATAAAACGAGACTTTTTTTTGTTACTTTCCCTAATATATACATGCACTTTTTCTTTTGTGCACATTACTTGGCTGGAAAATTGCATTGCAAAATCCGGAGAAGTGCCGATTTCAAAGGATGGCTGAGTTTCAATTTGCGGATTCTTCCCAAAAGTGCAAACATGGTAGCTTCGTGAATACGAACCATTCCTAACCACAGGGCATCTCCTAAGTCAGTCTGCTGAAGGAAGTAAAGGGCCAGAGCTCAGCAGTAGAGCATTTGCTTTGAATGGACAAGGTCCCTGGTCCAATCCCTGGCATCTCCAGGTACGGCTGGGAATCTCCCGCCTAAACCCCCAGTGAGCCACTGCCAGTCAGTTTAGACAGTATTGAGCTAGATGGACCAATGGCCTGATTCCATATAAGACAGCTTCCTATGTTCCTATGTTCCTATCACATCCTTTAAGGCAGAGGTGGGGAACCTGTGGCTCCACAGATGCTGCTAGACTCTCAAGTCCAGTCATCCCCAGCCAATAGGGCATTGCAATGGTCAGGGATGACAGGAAGGCTCAGTGGCAGAACACGTGCCTTGCCTGCAGAAGGTCCCAAATTCAATCCCCGGGATGGGAAATCAGTATTTGAAAACCCCTAGAGAGCCACTGCCAATCAGCATAGGCAGTATTGAGCTAGATGGACCAATGGTCAGAGTTGGTACAAGGCAACTTCCTATGTCCCAAATGTCTGGGGGGACAGCTATAGGTTCCCCATTCCTGCTTCAAGAGAACACATGTTTGACAGCCGCTCCTCAACTAGGGTTGGGCGAGAAATTCGATTCAGTTCACATTTCAAGCCAAACTGATTGTGCTTTCCAAAACAACATGAGAGCTGAAACACAGCCATCCTTCGAAACTCATTCAAATTTTGCAGTGCAGTTCGCCAGCCAATGTTTACAAAAATGCACACATTAGGGAGAAGTGCCCACAAAAATGAATATATGAGTGAAAATAACATACAAAAAGGCATTATATGACAGGAAATTGCTTGTAAAAATATCTTCATTAGTCAAAACTGCCTACAAAAATGTGTCGATTCAGAGAAATTCACACTAAAATGCTGGAGAATATTAATGGAGATTTTAAAAAAATTGCAAGCAGCTGCAGAAATGTGGAGTACTGAATTTAAGGCTGGAAAAATGAGAAACTGAGAGGACCAAAACTGGCAGAACTTCCCATCACTACCTTCAATTCTCCTCCCTTGGAGACAATTTGTGTGTGTATTTGAACCATTTTTTTTATAATTTAAGCTGAATTGTGATGTGGGCATGGATTGTTCTTCCTTTTGTTGCCTCTCTCTCTCTCTCACACACACACACACACACACATCACAGTTATGCCTTCCTTACCTATCCCACACCCAAAGGACCTTGTCTTGGGGCTCAATGTATCATTAGAACACTGGAAGCTGCCTCATATGCTACATTCAAAGTATTTGTCCATCTAGCCCAGAATTGTCTGTTCTGTTTCTGACAGGCAGCAATCTTCCGGGGTCTCAGGAAGGGTTAGAGAAATCTGTCAATTTCAGTTTCTGTCCATTATCCATTTCTCCAATCTTAACTTCAGTGCTCCGCATTAGGTTGTGAAAACTGTTGGAAATTTTCTCCTCCTGCGGGAGAAATTTAAGTGAAACTGTCCAATGCCCCCACACACATACACACTGCAGTTTCTCTATCCATAAATAGGGTGGAGAGTTTCAAAGAGTCAATTTGCACAAAATTCTAGCACACAGCTAAATGGATAAAAACACACACAAACCTTTACAAACAATGTTAACACGACAGGAAGTTAAAAACCTACCTTCCAGCTTTAGTAATGATCATTTCTGTGCCAGCTTCGTGAAATTTCTTCCATAGCTCTTTCTCATGCAGGTACACCTTGATGTTCTCAATGGTCTTCGAGAAGTGAAAGAAAGAACAAAAATAGGAAGTGAGAGGCAACACAAATGCAGATGGAGAAAAGCCAAGCAACACTCACAGCCAGTAGTGTAGCGACAAGTTCAGATGTTCAGGGTCCGTTCGTGATAGTCACGTCACACCCTCTCGCTTGCTCGCTCTCTGTTGCCATCTCCAAACTCCTCAGTTCTTCCCCCGCGCACCTTCTTCCACAACAACAGATGTCCCTAGGAGCCAATCAGCATGAAAGGGGAACGTGTTGGCTACTGAGAAGAGACTTCTCTCCTGACTCTCCTCCTTTCAACTCTGATTGGCTCCAATCAGCAGGAAAGCATATTTGAAGATTCTTCTCAGTGGCTAACACACACCCCTTTCATGCTGACTGGCTCATAGGACACTGGAAATATTGGGACCCTGCTCCTAAACAAGTAAGGTGTCTAAGACACACACCCCAAGTCCCTGGATGACTACACCCCTGCTCCCAGCTAACTGGTGAGGGAGGGGAGTAGGTAGGGCCACACCCAGAAATCCACATTCCGCATCACCAACAGTAAAGAGAAGGAACAAAATTGGGTTTCATGTTAGATTAAGGCTGGCTGGCTGGCTGGAGCCCTATTCAGGAGTTATACTTGAACAGAGCCTATCCAAAATCATGGAGACTCAGCTGAGCCTTGGGTTTTGCAAAGCGCTTTGCACATGGCACATTTGCAGGTGTCACTGATCAGCTGACTGGGAGTGCCTGCAAATTCCTTCCTTTCTTTACCTGCCCTGAACCTGGCATCATATATGTTGGGCAAGTGGGCATGGCTTGGCTGAAATGGCCTCGCAGGTGAAATAGGAAGACCTGGTGGGCATAATCAGGCCTGTGGACCAGAGGCCACCCACCCTCAATGTAGAGGGTGGGGGGGGCACACACCAGTTCCTCCCACTCCATTTCCAACCTTCCTGCTCGCAGGAAGTTGTGAAGGGCAATTGTAAGCGCATTCAACTCAACAATAGAAGGTCTCTCTGGTGGGAAGAGAGATGGGTGAGAAGGGGCTTGCACACATGACCCCATGGTCCTCTTCATATGTTCACAGCAAACACCTTGTGTCACATCAAGACAGAAGTCTTCACCTCTTCAGCTCCTGGCAAATGGGTACTTCTCCTCCCATGCACATTGGGAGTGGTGGGGCAGAAGGCAGGGAGCCCAGCAGTAGGTGGAACCAGAGCCAATGACAGGCAGAGCCAACTAATTCTAGTCTTGTCCCCATCCTCCTCCCTGTTGAGTTCAACTCACTGAGATTAAGAAACAGGAGGAAGATGGCAAGCAGAGCCACCCCCTAGACTGGTTGTAAGTAAGAAGACAGGCAGACCCGGCAGAAGACAGGCAGGTAGGGACTTGCTGGGGGCAGGCTGAACTTGGTGGGGTGGTGCTCCCACTTGCCCTAATGGACCAGCCTCCATTGACTCCCTCCCAGTCCCCTGCTTCTAATCTTTCCTGCCTACCTCTCATACCTCTATACTGTCTGTGCCATTTTAGCAGTGTCTTTAGATTTTCTGCTTTGCATGCAGAAAGTCTCAGGTTTGATTTCCACCATCCCCAGTTTATCATCATCATCATCATTATTGTTTTAATGATCAGGTAGCAGCTGAGGAAAAAGATGTCTGAATGAGAGACCCTGGAAAGCCACTGCCAATCAGAGTAGACAGTATTGAGCTAGACAGACAAAATAGTCTGGCATGGTGCAAAGCAGATTCTGGTGTCCCTTCTTTTATTTTTCATTTTTTATTTTTAAATCTCCTGCACTGGGCAGGGGGGGGGAGAAAAAAAAGCATCTGTGCTGCACAATTTTATACTAGAAATCAAACTACATTCAGTGGGGCTTAAGTCCCTCCTAAGTGTGTGTAGGATTTCAGCCTTAATTGCAGTGTTGCAACATTCAAATGTATATTTAATATCATCATACTTAACATTTATAAAGCACATTCCACACATTCAAAGTGCTTCACATTTTAGCTCAGCAATGTACCTGTAATGTAGGGCAGTGTACCCCCATATGTCAGATGGGAAAGCTGAGGATGTGAAGATAGTGCCTCAACCTGAGAGGCCACCTACAGAGTTCACGGCTCACTAACCAGCTGATTTATTCATCTAACCAACTGACTAGATAGACTGAAGAAGCCCCTCATTGGCAGACTATATTGAAATCTATGCTTTCCCTATTTAATGGCTGGCAGCTTATATTTCACTTCAAAATGAATTTTCCTAGACTCTTCATGATCTGCTAGTAATTTGTTTTGCTTCCCCCCCACCCCAACCCCAACCCCCAACCCTCAAATTCAGCTATCAATCATCAGAGCAAAGAGAGTTAAAACTGAGCTTCAAGGCCTGGGGCATAATTGTTATTACTTAAATGCATGTTGTGTTTATAACAGAACTTTTTTTAAAAAAATAGTAACTTCAGGAGCAAATGCAGGCTTCCCCCCACCCCATTTAACCTCTCGGCTTCCTTATTATACAACTGGCTATAATTTTGATACAGGAAAGTTGTCAGCACTTCATAAAAAGTTTAAAAACACACTTACTAAACAGGTTTTGTCTAATCAGGTGGCAGGGTAGATTTGCTAAGAAATTTACAATCCCCCCTGCTAAGTTTGGCATAAGAGTACATAATTATATTTAATTATTGTATAAAAATGGCAGGATCTGTAACTCTCTTTTTAAAAACAAAAAAGTAATAAAATAAAATGAAATATAAAGCTACTGTGCGGCCTGAACTAGATGTTTCTAGCAAAATTAAAAACAAAAACAAGGAAGATGGTACAGATTTTAAAACCAGTATTTCAAACAAACATATTTCTAATTCTTCCTCAAATTAAAAGTAAAGACATGTTTCATTTTTGTACACACTGGGAGCCGGTGTGGTCTAATTGTTACAGTGATATACTAGGATTAGGGAGGCCTGGGTTCAAATCCTCATTTAGTCATGCAGCACACTAGGTGACCTTAGACCCCGTCCCTATCTCTCTCAGACTAACCTACCTAATAGGGTTGTTGTGAGGATAAAAATAAGAGGGGGGAATTGTGTAAGCCACAGTCAGCTCCTTGGAGGAAAACTGGAATATAAACACAATATATCAATAAAACATACTATGAAACCTAAGCATTGTTTGCCCACAGAGGAGCCCCTAATGCCCCATGTTTCTGACCAGGTTTCTGTCCTGGGTGTCCCTTCTCATTGGAAGGACCCAAGCGCAGAACATGCAAAGAATCAAGAGGTATTCTCCTCTGAGGGCCACATCTCTACACTGGGAACGATCGAACAATCCACACATAACACAGTGCTTCAGCAAAATGGTCCACCATCACCAGAGGCTCACAGAGAAAAGAGACAAGCTCTCACTCATGCAGAGAACCAACAGGTAGCCTCCCCTGAAAGAGAGTCGTTCTTCTGAGCCTTTGCATTGGGAACAACTGAATGAGCGAATCACACTCAAAACAGATACACAGTGGAATTCCCCACCTCCAACAGAGGCTAAGCAGAAGCAGAAGCAGTAGCAGCCAGAGCACTGAATCCTGCAGTGTTGCAACAGGGCAGCCTCTTCTGTTGAGAAGGTGATTTGGGTGTACAGGAGACTTTAGTAACTAAATTTGTGTTTTCAAATGACTGCTTTAAGCAGACAAACTCAGATATGGTCAGGAGTTCTATTATGTCAGGGAAGGATGCCAAGTAAGAATTTTAAGAACATAAATGCCCTGCCTATCTAATCCAGCATCCTATTCTCACAGTGGCCAATCAGATGTCCCAATGGGAACTCCAAAAACCTGGATCTGAGTGCAATAAAACTCTCCCCAACTACAATTCCTAGCAGCTGGCATCCAGAAGGCATACTGCCTCCAACAGTGGAGGTTGAGCATAGTCATCAGGGTTAGTAACCATTGATAGCAGTATCCTTTCTGTGAATTTGTCTCCTGCACTTTCAAAGCCATCCAAGTTGGTGGCCATCACAACATCTGGTGCGAGCAAATTCTATGGTGTGACAATGCACTGCGGGGAGAAGTCCTTCCTTTTGTCTGTCCTGAATCTTCCAACATTCAGCTTCACTGGATGGCCCCGCGTTCTAGTATTGTATGAGAGAGGGAGGTTTCCTGTCCACTTGCTCCCATCACGCATGAGGGATATGGCGTCAGCCTAAGTGGGCTCATTCAAACATGGTGCATACCTGCTCTGGATCTGTGCCCTGGGGACTGCTCAGAGGCGTGCTGCTGACTCCTGCTACACCAAGAACTGGGGAACCCGTAGTGGTTTCAGCATGGCCAGGTGCCTGAGCAGCAGTGAATCCATCCTCCGGTTCAGACAAACTTTTCTCCTGGAGCATTTCCTTAAAAAAAAAAAAATCAAAGAGTTAATTGGATTGTTTCCTTCCAAATTCTACAAGGAGATAATAGTCGAGGTATCTCTA
The DNA here is from genome assembly GCF_030035675.1 of Rhineura floridana. NCBI lineage: Eukaryota > Metazoa > Chordata > Lepidosauria > Squamata > Rhineuridae > Rhineura > Rhineura floridana. Next base: position 15,490,749 of record NC_084500.1, on the reverse strand, counting down.
AAAGTTTGTTATTCTACTACAGTTAGGGTGGAAATCTTAGGTGGCTCTCCAGGTGTTGTTGGACTCAAGCTCCCATCAGCCCAGGCAGCCAGCATAGCCAGTGGTTAAGAATGATGGCAAATGTGGCCCAGCAATATCTGGAGGGCTACAGGCTCCTTAGCCCTGGGCTACAGAAACAGCAAGGCAAAGAACCAGTGATGGCTTGTGGCTCCATGTCAATGGGGCAGTGAAACCCACTCCTGGTTTTAGTGCAAACTTTCAAGGAGTTCAAAGTTTGGACTAAAGCCCAGAGCGGATTCCACTGTCCCACTGACATCGAGCCACCAGCCTCCACTGCAAAGAAGAATTATCACTTGGACCCAGTGGCAGCTGGTGCCCATTGGGACTGGTGGGGCAGGAGACAGGGAGGCCAACAAAAAGGCCACATTGCATCTTGCACTGAAAGCACTTTCATACCACTTTAAAGAGCCATGGTTGTCCCCCAAAGAATCCTGGGAACTGCAGTTTGTTAAGGATGCTGAGAATTGTTAGGAGATGCCCAGAGTTCCTCTGATAGCAGGGCTGATTGTGAAAGCACTCAGGGAATTGTAGCTCTGAGGGGAATTCTCAACACCCTTAACAAACCACAGTTCCGAGGATTCTTTGGGGGAAGCCATGACTGTTCAAGTGGCATAACTGTAAGGTGCAGGTGCGGCCGGAGTAGAAGCAGAGCTGAGCACAGCCTCCTTCCTGCTAAGTTCTACAAGAGCAATGCTGAGACTGAGGAGGAGGAAAGTGAGAATCAGGGCCAGCCCCTGGACTGGTAGCAAGTAAGAGAAGGCAGGCAGTTGGGAGCTGGCTGAAGGCAGACTGGTGGGGCAGTGTCCCATTCGCCCTAATGGACAACCCTCCACTGCTTGGACTCATCTCTGTCTCCCAGAACCCATAAAACAAACACCCTGATTCTATCCCAGAAAGGAAGCTTTGTTAATTTGCTGTAGCATAGACAACAAAGAGCCCTGTGGAACCTCACATGCAGTGCCTCCCTCACTTAAGCTCAATAATTAGGATGAGAAAACGGAACTATTCCCAACACACACAGACATATATAGCTCAGTTCATTTCAAGCCCAGTTTGTAGCCCCTGTTGTGCCCCTGAACAGTGTCACCAGAGAACACAGCAGAGTCTGAACACTCCCACTTTGTTGCTCCACCAGCAGCGGCGGAAGGGAGGTCTGTCTTCCCCGCCTCCTTCTGGCACCTGGCCGCTACAGCTGCAGGCCACATGCAAGGAGCACTGGGAAATTTAATTTTCCCAGGACTACCAACATCTGCAGAGAGAGAGAGAGAGAGAGAAAGGAACTGACCTTCCTTACATTAAAATCCGACCAAGAGAAGAACTTGTTGGCTCATAACTCTCATCTCACATTAATATCGCAATCACCAAAATCCACATTTTTAATCCACATTTTTAAAACTTGCTAGCACCAATAAACGTTTTATCATAGCGAGGGACGTAGGAAGGCATCGATTTCCATTCTGCCACGTGTTCATCACACGCTGCACTGTTTCTCGTTCCGCTACAGTTTGACTGCTGACAAAAACTACTTTGTCTGCTGTGGCAAAATTGTATGTCATTAATTAGGCAACCTTAGAAATGTGGTGTTGGAGGAGAGCTTTGCGCATACCATAGACTGCAGAAAAAAACAAATAATTGGGTGTTAGAACAAGTTAAACCAGAACTATCACTAGAAGTTAAACCAGAACTATCACTAGAAGCTAAAATGATGAAACTGAGGTTATCCTACTTTGGACACAAAATGAGAAGACATGATTCACTAGAAAAGACAATAATGCTGGGGAAAACAGAAGGGAGTAGAAAAAGAGGAAGACCAAACAAGAGATGGGTTGATTCCATAAAGGAAGCCACAGGCCTGAACTTACAAGATCTGAACAGGGTGGTTCATGACAGATGGTACTGGAGATTGCTGATTCATAGGGTCGCCATAAGTCAAATCGACTTGAAGGTACATAACAACAACAACAACAAATTAGGCAACCAGTACTTTATTCTACCCCAGTCATTTCAATGCAAAGGAAGCACAATGCAAATGGCACGGAAGGGTAAGAGCCATCAGTCATGTATTATTATGCACTGTTATGCAGACTGAAAAACCACAGCAAATACTAGTTGTATTTGCTGAACTGATTTCCATTTTGCACATTTTGGAGAGCCAGTGTGCTGGCTAGAGAGTTGGATTGGGACCTGGGAGATCACGATTCAAATCCCTGTCCAGCCATGAAGCTCACTGGGTGACCTGGGCCAGTCACAGTCTAACCCAGGGCTTGGAAAAGTTACTTTTTTGAACTTCAACTCCCATCAGCCCAATCCACTGGCCATGCTGGCTGGGGCAGATGGAAGTTGTAATTCAAAAAAGTAACTTTTCCAAGCTCTGGTCTAACCTACACTCCACAGGGTTGTTGTGAGGGGGGCAGAACCATGTTTGTACACTGCGTGAGCAACCTAGAGGAAAACTGGGATATAAATATAATAAATAAATAAATAAAACTGGACAAATGAGCTAACATCTGCAAGTTCTGCTCCCATTTCCATTGCATGAACTTAACAAGCAGTCACCTTGCATCTGTCAAGGTTTGCTCTCCATCCTATGGAAGGCACCTGGTTGGCCACTGTGAGAACAGGATGCTGGACTAGATGGGCCACTGGCCTGATCCAGCAGGCTCTTCTTATGTTCTTAGGTTTTGTCACAATAAAAGGGTTATCTTTTTCTTAACTTTTACCCTGATTTTAAAAAGTAGGAACCCACATGTGAGGGGTGAAGGATCTCAAACAAAGAAACCTCAAACACCGCTACAGGGCTTGGTGGAGACAGTTGAATTGGTTTGAAATGAATGTAACTTTCTTCTGCCGCTGTGTCAATTTCTTTCGCTCCTGCCTTCTCTTATCTTGTCCCATCTCTAAACTCTTCTGCGGTATGGAGATCATTCCATTCCCACACTAGTCTTGCCAGCATCACATTTTCCTCAAGATGGAAAACATGGTGGCTTTTTCCACTGTTACAGGAACTGTCACTCTATCAAGAGCCAAGGAGAATTTTGGATAAACCTAACAGAGGGAGCCAAGATGGCCACTTTTAACACAAGGAAATCCACACAACAAAAACTACAGACATGGCTACAATGCAACTGGGGGCCTACTCTGAAGGGTGAATTAGAATCTTAGTTAATCTGGTCTTATTTCTCAGCTCCTGCCCAGTTCTACTTGATGAGGAACCCAGACTGAGGGCTAATGAAGTGGAGGAAGAGAGGAAAAGTGAACACAACTTGAACCCCCCCAAGCTACAAATGGCCCACCATGTTTTATAGCCTGCCAGTCACTTGTCAACCTCCAGTGGAGGCTGGTGGCTCCAATGTCAGTGAGGCAGTGAATCCACCCTGGGTTTTAGTCCAAACTTTCAAGGAGCTGCCCAAGGGGCATCTTGGACAGCTCCTTGAAAGTTCAGACTAAAGCCTGGAGCAGATTCACTGCCCCACTAACATCAGAGCCACTAGCCTCCACTGTCAACCCCCGTTTCCGCAATCCTAGGTGGACAGCAACTCAAAACCCCTTTTGGGCCACTGTACATGGCTCGTGACCTTTGCCAAGCTTAGTGGGTTATGAGTCATGTCAAACTGTATTAAAGGGAAGAGTTTCCTTGGCATGATATTGACAACTTTAGGTTCCCATCCGGCATAAATTAATCTAATTCCATCCAAGAACGCTTATGGTTTGGCAACTCTTTTTAACCACCGATTCCCAAGGTCCAGTTCTAACTAGTGATGGATGGATCCATCAGTTTCTGCTTCTCGGTTTTCCAATCTTAAGTTCATCAATTTGCAAACTTCTTTGGTTTTTTAAAAAGGTGGGTTAAACTTGGTGCACATTTATGCACACATTTCTCCTAATGCACACTTTTTTTGCAAGCAATTTCCCCTTTTGCACTTTCGTACGTTACTTTCACTCATACACACATTTTATACACACCTTTCCCCAACATATACTTATTTTGTAAAACAAAACAAAACAAAAATGATTGGAGACCTGCGCTGAAAAGTTGTGAGAAATTTCTAAGGATAGCTGCATTTCAGTTCACAATATGTGGATTAGATGACTTCGCATTAGAACACAAACTGAATACATTTCTTCCCTGTTCCTTATTCTAACCCAAGGAAAAAAACGAAAAGTTGATTGCTTGCCTTGGTATGTGTTTTTTAACCTGCACTATCTTTAATACAATATTTTGGGGATTCTTGCATTGTATTTTTATTTATGTCAGGTGCTCCAAGTGCTGTCTGAAGAGAAGGGCCGCAGCTCAGTGGCAAAGCATCCGCTTGCATCCAGAAGATCCCAAGTTTAAACCCCAGCATCTCCAGACAGGGCTGGGAAAGGCCTTTGTCTGAAATCGGAGAAGAGCCATAGCTCAGTGGCAGAGAATCTGCTTCATATATAGAAGGTCCCTGGTTCAATCCCTGGGCTGGGGGAGAACCCTGCCTGAAACTCTGGAGAGCTGCTGCCTGTCAGGGTGGACAACACTGAGCTAAATGGACTAACGGTATAGAACAGCTTCCTACACAGAGACTGGCTGGCCTACTATGTAGTTGCAAGATTCCTGCATTGAGCAGGGGCTGGACTAGATGGATCTCCAAGACACTTCCAACTCTACAATTCTAAGATTCAATGGATTACTCTGTGGCAATTCATTCATAGGAACATGCAAACTTTCCTTATACTGGGTCATACCTTTGGTCCATGTTGCTCAATACTGTCTACGCTGACTGGAAGTGGCTCTCTAGAGTTTCAGACAGCAGTCTTGCTCAGTCCCATCTGGAAACTGAGCCTGAGACCTTTTACATGCAAAGCATGTGCTGTCACTGACCTGCGGCTCTTCATCTGAGATTTCTTGCTTTGTGCTACAAGTGAAGGAGTGACAGACTTGCATGTATGAATCTCTTCTCCCAGCCACCACCGGCTCTCAAGAAAAGTTGAGCTCACCCTCATATAGTACAGCTGAAGTATACTTGGCAATGCAGTTTTATGCTATCATTTCCACACGGTGTAGAAAGTGAGGCAGGAAGAAAACAGTACCGAGGACTGGCCAAAAGTTGAACAAATGCATTCAGCCGCAAGAACATAACGAGAGTCCCCGTGGATCAAGCCAAAGGCCCATCCAGTCCAGCGTCATGTCCTCACAGTGGCCAACCAGATGCCTCTTCTGGGAAGCCCACAAGCAGGACACCAGCAAAACAGCGCTCTCCCGGTCGTGGTTCCTGTTTCCAAGGGCAACACTGCCTTTGATAATGAAGCCAGATAGCCTTATCCTCTATGAATTTGTCTTCTTACCCCTTTTAAAGCCATCCAAGTGAGTAGCCATCACTACATCTTGTGGTCATGAATTCCACTGTTTAACTACATGCCGGGGGGGTGCTTCCTTTTGCCTGACCTGAATTGCTGACCGTTCAGCTTCATTGGATGACCCTACTGAGTGCTACTATTGTGAGAGAGGCCTGTCCACTTTCTCCACACCATTCATCGCTAACAGTGTAAGTCCCACAGGCAGCAAGCACGGTTTTATTTCCGTTAGTTTCTGCAGATTGCAGTCACTAAGTTGTTTTTATGCTCTCTTAATGCTTTTAAAGTTTTTTTTTTAAAAATGAGGTGAATTAATTGACCGAAGTTATTCTAGTTTATTAATTTAATCTAAGTAGGACTAACACTGGACACAAGAACTCATGGGTATTAATTTTAAAGATACCTTTTTAAAAAAACTGTGAATGGTTTTCTTTATGATTTAGTATTTTTTGCGTGTAAAGTAAGGAAAAGCGGCAGGGGTCTCAAACCCAAGACTCTGCCAGCAAGGCTCAGGCATCTTACTACAATGGCAGTTCAAGGAAAGAAAGAGCATCCAGACTGTTCTCTGCTGTGGGGCATCACCAACCCTTTACGTGGGCAGAGATAACACCCAGGTTCATAGGAAGCTTTTTAAACCGAGTCACACCATGGGTCCATCCAGCTCAGTATTGTCTACACTGACTGGCAGCCCAGGTTTCAGACAAGGGACGTTCCTAACCCTACCTGGGGATGCCAGAGATTGAACCTGGGATCTTCCATGTGCAAAGCAAATGCTCTGCCCACTGAGTTGCATGCTATGGCTTGGTCAGCCAAAGGGCCAAGAGCTGCCCTTAAGAGCCACTGTTTCTGGCTTGGGTTGCCCCAGTCTGAGCAACTTCTCTGTAAGGAAATGGGGTTAAAGCAGAGGTGGTGAACCCATGGTCCACAGGTCACATATTCAACTCACACATGCGCTTCTGGTGGCCCGGTAAACTGTTCGGCTGATAAACTGATAAACTGTTTTTTCCTTCCTTGGCTCGCCTTGCCTCTCTCCACCCCATCCCCTTCTCTGCTTGCCTACCTTTGGCCCTCAGGCTCCTGGTCCTAACTCCCATATATGGACCATCCCATTTGCCTCTAATCCCACTTGGTCCCGACAAGAAAGAAATGTAATAAATCTCAATGATGGCTCCCCGTTTGTGAAACGCCCTCCCTAGTGAGGTGCCATCAGTCCCCCTCATTTTTAACTTTTAGGAGAAATTTAAAAAACACCTATTTACCCAGGCATGTGATGGCTGAAAGACCTGTCCCTGGCAACCCTGAAACAATACTAAAATAATAATAACTGGCATGTTTGCCACCCTGGGCTCCTATGGAGAAAGTGTGGGATATAAATTCAGTCATAAATAAAGCAAGCAAACCAACCCATTCCATGTCAACTTAACTAGTACATGCAAACGGTCCAGGTAGGCATCTCCAGGTACACCTGGGATACACACCTGAACCCCTCAAGAGTCACTGTCACTCAGGGTAAACCAGGGATGGGTACACCGTGGCCTACCAGAGGTTGCTGGACTACAGCTCCCATCATCCCCGCCCACTGGCCACGTTGGCTGGGGCTGGTGAACACAATACTGGGCTAGACAGACCAAGTACACGGCAGTTTCTTTTGTTCCTGCCATGCACTCCCTAATTGTTGCAAAGGACTCTGGAGCATACTCTGATTTTACCCAACACTCCAAATCTGTCAGGCTTCACAGTTGCTTAATATCGAGTTGAGCCTACTGTACAACGCACCAGTGGAGGCTGGTCCATTAGGGCAAGTGGGGCATTGCCCCACTAACCTCAATCTTCCCTCGGCCAGCACCCACCTGCCTGCCTATCTATGACCAGCCCAGGGGGTGGGCGCTGCCTGTCAGCTTCGTCCTGACTTTTCCTTGTAGAAGTCAACAAGGAGGATGGGAACAAAACTAGAATTAGTTGGCTCTGCCTGTCATTGGCTCTGGCGCCACCTACTTTTTGGGCTCAGTGGTAGCTGGTGTCCATTGGGAGTGGTGGGGCGGAAACAGGAAGGCAAGTGTGGGCTGGCTGAGGGCTGATGGGAATTGGTGGGGGAGTGCCCCATTTGCCCTAATAGACCAGCCTCCACTGGAAGAACCTCAAGGCTCTCCAGCAGGAACACAGCCATGTGTGTTAATGCATGGCAGGCGGAGAGATACTAAACATCTCACACACACAGAGAGGAGCCCAGTCCCATTTAAATCAATGGGAGTTCCATCTAATGTGGAATAATGTTATGAGAATCTTAGGTAAAAACTGGGGGGGGGATGTGCTGGTTTGTGGGATGGGGGACCGAGGTATTAAAAACTGTGATATGCTTCCAAAGAAAATGACATCATTCACCCACACACCCTCAACAGTCAACACACAGACACACACATATACAAGGTTTGGTTCACATTGTATCCAAATACATTTTGGTTTCATGCCAGGCGGGAACTCGCTCTATCTAACCTCATGGAACAGAAGTGGCTAGACTCTGTCATGGATATAAGCCACAGGCCCCAGAACAAGCCAACACACAACCTGTAATCTGTGTGTGTTTTACCAAGTCCCTGCAACACCTTTCACAGCGGCCCTTCAGATTTCACCCCCCCCCAAAACACTTTGGACATTCAAGAGACCAAAAGCCTGTGTCTGTAGAACGATGCCTCTTCCTCCCCAAAAATCAATTGTACGTAGCACAAAATGTTGTGTTGATCTATTCATTTTTTAAGTAATTTTTTTTAGAGATGCACCTTTACTCTGCAGATGCCTCATTCAAATTTCAGAATCCCAGGAGTCTTCCTCCGTTTACTTTATCAATGCATGTGGGCTGAGCATAGCTGTTTTCCAAAACCTTGGTGGAAAGCATCTGTGGGGATATTTATATGGTAGGGAGCCAGTGTGGTGCAGTGATTAGAGCATCGGACAAGGACCTGGGAGACCAGGATTCAAACCCCCAGTCGGCCATGGAGCTCACTGGGTGACCTTGGGCCAGCCACTGTTTCTCAGCCTAACCTACAGTGTTTTCGTGAGAATGAAACAGTGAGGGGGAAAACAATATTTGTATACCACCTTGAGCTCCTTGTAGGTGAAATATCAATGTGATCCATAATAATAATAATAATAATGTTCTGTGGTTTGAGAAAAGCAGATCTGATGTGTATTAATCTTCTAATATCTCTTTCTCTACTCCTCCCCTTAAAGACATGATATGGATTCTATCATTGAACTTATTATGAAGGTGTATTTTCAGACTGGGATTTATTTATTTATTTTACAACTTCAGTGATTTCTTTAAGGGAGCCCATATGCACCTAATACAAATGGTTGTCCTGAGGACCGTAGAAGAGATAAGACTATGGCCCTCTCCTCATTTTGGACCTCTCTTACACTATGTTTGCCAACTGACCAGTAAATACAGATTTTAAAAAGGCTTAGCCTGCTCTTGTGCCTTTAACAATTCAATCTGTGAGCATTACAATGTGAAGGTTTTCACCAGCATAGAGATGTACAGGTTTCGCAGGTTATGTCCATAGATAATGCTGCAGTTAACCGGGCAGCAAACTGAGCCAACAAAAAAACTATTTTTCCCAACTTTTACCAAGCCTTCCATTTTTCCTACAGATGCCCTTGTCCCTTTCCATATCTGAAGTCAGGCAATAGTTGCCAGCCAGTTAATACTGCTTGCTAAATCTCACTGAAGGAAGCAACCAGATTTTAGTTCATTGTAAATAACTTGTTCTATTGGTTTCTGAGAGACTACCATGACAATCCTAAGCAGACATACTAGGTAAAGAGTCCCACTGGACTCCATGAGATTTACTTCTGAGTAAATGTGCAAAGGATCATGCTGTTAAAGTCATGCTGAGAATTATAATTATCTCAAATCCAAAACCCATAGTAAGGCAATACCTTTATCAGGAATGTTCAAAATAATTTCACAAAATAGCGAACCAGCTTTCAATTTCAGCTGAAGAACAGAGTTCTGAAGAGCTCAAAAGCTAGCCTAGTTTTTTGCAACATTTTGATTGGTCTGCAAAAGAAACTATTACCCTACTGTAGCTGTTGGATTTTTTCTAACAGACTAACATATCTGCTTGTGCTTACTGTGATTTAAGTTTACCTCAACTGGAGCTGATGATTTTTTAAAAGAGTTTAAAGTGATCTGAGAGAAGCATTGTTGCCCAATGGCCCAGTTATTTTGTCCCATGTTTGTTTCTGGGCAAACAGGCTTTGGTAACAATATCAAACCTACAAGACCTGCTTTGCCAGATGCAAAAGCCAATCAGCATGAATGGGGAGCATGTTAGCCACTGAGAAGAGTCTTCTAACATGCTTCCTTGTCCTTTCCTGTGATTGAAGCCAATCAAAGTAGGTGAGCCAGCCACTGAGAAGACTCTTCTCAGTAGCTAACACTCTCCCCTTTCATGCTTATTAGCTCCTAGGGACGTCTGTTGTTGTGGGAGAAGGCATTAACAAGGATCTCATTCTCAACCCAACAGCAAAAAAGGGGAGGGGAGGCGTGGCTGTGACTAACACAAAGGGCCCCTGCACTTCTGAATTTGTTACTACATTACTAATTATCCTGCGTTATAAAAGCACGGCAGTTTTAAACTCCCCCCCTCTCTCTCTTCACTTCCCAGGGAAGCATCCAAATTGTTCCTTGGCTGTGAAGGACATTTTAAAAAGCATCTCCCGCACACACAGCCACCAAACTGGGGTCACAGACACAGATGTCTTCTAACTTAACAAGAGCATAATTCAGAAATGGTAATCTCCTGCATTATTTCATTTATTTATTTATTTATTTATTTATTTATGTAGGGTTACGGGGAATAAACAGAAAACAGGGCCAGCTATGAATTAACACACAAGGGTAATATTCAAGTTAGGGTCTGCAGAGGAGAAGCAGGAAGGAAAAACTTTTTTCCAAACCACAGTTAGCCCAGAAAGACTAGTTAAGCTGGCCTGCAGCTGTTCCCACTAAAGCGGGGGAGGGGTCTTAAACTGGGGCCTGTTATAAATTCTGGGCTTAAGTACTTTGAATGCAGCTAGATCCCAATGCATGCTTACTCAAGAGTAATGAAACCGAGTGCATTAGCACTGCAGCCTTAGAAATTAGGTGTGAACATGATTTTTCCTCACACATATAACAGAACCCTATGCATGCTTACTCTATTCACTGAGACTTACTCCCTTAATACATTTGGAGCATGATACTATGAATTTTTATTCAGAACTTAACCCACTGATGCTGCAAACATATGCACACTGATTTAGAAATAAATTCCATTGAATTCAGTGAAATTCACAGTGATTTTTATTTGAACTTGTGAGCCCCACTAAATTAAGTGGCACTCTCTACTGAGTAAAACATGCACAGGAGCAGGCTGCAGGTTTAGTGAGGCTTAATCCTAAAGTAAGGGTATATAAGCTTACTTGGAAGTAACTTGCCTTGAGATCAATGGGATTTACTCCCAAGTAAATGGTTTTGAATGACAGAAAGGAATGGGAGTTTTCTCTACCTCTTCTGACACGTACAGAGTTTAAAAAATATTTTTTTGCTGACTATGAAAATATGTGATTATTTTCTGCCACTGGAAGATTTAATTTTATAAAATTATCATCCTCTTTTGACAAAGAGAACCTTTCTGCCCTTCAGAAGAAATCCCCAGCTCATTCCTTGTACCACAAAAAATCTTGTTCACTTTAAACTTTTATTTTCAACTTTTAAAAAATGCAGATAGTAAAGGGTATCTAGGATCACAACCCTTTCAAAATACTTTAAGACTTAATTGCCCCATTTCATGCTTCAATATCTAATGGCATTACATTTTTAGTTTTCCTTTACTTTTTATTAACCAGATGTTACCTATTTCTAATTTTCTCGGGAAAGGTTTCTCATAATAAGTAAATAATAATTTTTGTGTTTGGGTAGGCAATTACCAGATCTCTTTAACAATGTCTTTTCCTACTGCAATATGACTAATAAGACTGCAACCTTCTAACCTTAAACCCATGTTCCTTAAGGGCTGCACAACTATGCACTGCCTTGGAAGTCCCATTGAACTTAAGGGGCTTTACTTTCAAGTAAACCTGCACTGGATCAGGTTGCATCCTTCACTCTCTATTTTTTAGCAAATGGGTTCTAGATCAGTTGCAACTGCTTTCCCTTGCTATTCACAAGCCCCTTGCTCCAAATTCCACACTGGGATCAATGGAAATTTGAACCTATGTGAAGCATTAACTAAAACTCCCCACCAGTTGAAAATACATCTTCAAGGGCTACCCCCTCTATCTGCTTTACAAACCTTTAGAGTTCCACACAAACACAAGCAAGCCACAATTCTGTCTTAATCCTAATAAAAAATATTTTTACACACTGTTCCCTTTAATTATCTTTTGGGATACCAAGGCAACTCACATCCTAGAAATCCTTCAACTTCAGTCCTATATGAGCTTACTTGGGAGCAAGCCCCTTTGAACTTTGTGAGACTGACTTCCAAGTAAAACATACTTAAGAACCAGCCCTAGGAGCCAATCCCATTTGATATGAAGACTGAGGGGCATTTTTCCTTGCCCGCAACAAGCAGAAAGATGTGCAAATGTTCTCCTTCATTAAATTATTTTATTAGATTGAGCCTGGCCCTGGAAAGGTGGAGGGGACTGCAATATTGCCCCCTCCTTGCCCAAACTCCTTATCTGGAGTCCATTTTTAAACTTTGGTAATACTAAAAACAGACAAAAAGATGTTCTGTGTAAACATCCTAATGGTGAGCTTTAGTTAAGATAAAAGGGTTTGCCTTCTCCTAACTCGGACAGTCACTGGGAAAAAAGCAATAAAGATAATACAGAGGGCAGGCAGACATGGCTGCAGCTTTTTTCCAAGTTTTACTAAGCAGATTGGAGGTGGGGAGGTAGGGTGGTGGGATACCCAAAAAAATCTAACAGTGAAATGTATAATGTAAAGTTAAGCCTGGAAAGGAACCGGTAGAAATTTACACACAGATTGGTTGTTTCTATTCCTCAACATCACCATCAATGTAGCCCCGATGCTGTACAACCTTTACTTGGAAGTAACTCCTGCTGAGTTTAATAGGAACTCGCTTGGGGATAGGGTGGAAGAATCACTATGATCTCAGATCTAATCCTTCAAATCATGCTCAACTCCAACATTATTTAAATTGGACTGAGGTTGCAATTCTAACCCCACTTACCAGACAGCAAGCCCCACTGAATTCAACAGGAGTTACTTCTGAGTACACATGGTTAGGACCACACACTGCAGAATCCTAACCAAGTCTACTCAGAAGTAATACCTGTTGAATTCAATGGGGCTTAGTGACAGATGTTAGAATTGCAACCTGAGTTGTTACTGGTATTTAGGGTGGTACAGGGTGATCTCTGAGTAAGTTACTAGTTTAAAAAGCCACTGGAATCAATGGACTGGTATTTAGTGTTATTTAAATTTATTACTTTCATCATTTATACCTCTTCCTTTCTAACAGATATTCAAAGCTGCTTATAAATCACCCTAAAAACTCTGTATTCCAAGTATGCTTAGGGCCTGATTCTGCTTAGTCACTATATACCACAGATGGAAATGTAAACTATGCAAGCAACAAGTATTTTGGAAAAGGTTATTAAAATGATTGTAATGGAACTTGCAACAAATTATGCTTACAACCCCAATCCTCCTCAAAATGCAATCCTAGACATGCTTTACCTAGAGGCAAATCCCACAACTCAGCTTACCCCCTAGAAACTGGCACCCTAAATGTACTCTGATGTTACGTCTAATTGATTCACACCTGACTTACTATCCGTACCTCACTTTGAAGGATGTCTCTGGGAGGGCTACTCTAGCCCTCTAAATACATTTCCTATGTGGAAATGAAAGATCACACAATCCCAGCGGGACCTCCTTAGACAAAACATGAAACTTAGGTCTCTGAGTAAGAGTTTGAAAAGCCACCGAAATCTTAAAACTTAAAAATTGGGGAAAGTATGCTTAGGATCCATTTTTATAAGGATTCAACACACACACCTCGAGTAACCTTTGCTAATCCTAACATACAAAGACTCCTCCTCCACATACTTTCCTTGCAGTAAGCCCCACTGAACACTATAGGTTTTACGTATGAAGAAACAGGCACAGGATTTCTTTGTTTGGAAGCAAGTTACACTGACCTCAGTGGGACTGAAATTTCAGAGTGGTAACCCCTCAGAGTCTGGGGCGACGCTGTGCATAATGGAGCACATAGGATTTTGTTTGTGACTTCATCCCTCATGTGCGTGCTTGAATTGCAAATTATTATTATTATTATTATTGTTATTATAAATTTAACATCTTTACTATCTTGGGTACAACCCTGTGTCTGTTTTACCTAGGACTAAGCCCCACTGAACAAAGCGGGACTTACTTCAGAATAAACTCGAACAGGGTCATGCCAACAGGTCCCAAGTGTTTCAAGAGTGCAATCCTACAAACGCTTACCTATGAATAAGTCCCACTGAACTCAGTGAAAATTACTTCTGAGTAGATATGTATAGGAATGCCCTTAAAAAAACAACAGTACCCTTAGGCTGCAATCTCACACACAGTTTTACCTGGGCATTTATGGACTGCCTTCAAGTTGATCCTGACTTATGGCTACCCTATGAATAGGGTTTTCATAGCAAGCGGTATTCAGAGGGGGTTTACTGTTGCCTCCCTCTGAGGCTAGTCCTCCCCAGCTGGCTAGGGCCTGCTCAGCTTGCCACAGCTGCACAATCCAGCCCCTTCCTTGTCCGCAACTGCCAGCATAAGAACCATCAAACTCAATGGATATGGATAGAAATGTACAAAGTCTGCATCATTTGGGATGAATCATTTGCAACGGTCTGCCCTCCAGATCCTTTTTGAAAAGAGTCTAGACCTTCCTGATGATTTTAATTTTAATTTGCTTGCAGGGTCTTCTTTTCAAGTCTCCCACCCTGGTCCCGAGAAAGGGAGTTGCCAGCTGACTGCCACTCACAGTCTTGTTAGAAGGGCAGCCCCACTGTAATCAAGGTGGCTCTTGCTACTAAATGAAGCTGGGGGGGAGCTCTCATGTGTCACTCATTGCGGTGGTGCAATCTGGAAGCTTCCTAATGTGTCAGATTGGCCTGTGATTCAGGCCTCCCGTGTAAACTGAACACCTTGAAGCCCAGCTGATTTTAGAGCAACTCACTCCAGAGTAAATAAAGAAGATTTCTCTCCCCCCTTTTAAAAACATGTTTTAAATGCTATGTACATATGCATCCACTCCACAACCAAAAAACATCATTTAAATTGCATGCAAACATAAACGATCCCTGGGGCGTTTCCTCAGGAGAAATTTTTTATCAAACTTGGGGGAAGCAGATGGTTTGTGTGTATTTGGGTCATTCAAAAAGTTCTTAACATATTGGGCAGAGGGCCACACCTAATTTTGTAGTCAGAGGGACTTACTTCTGATTAAATACGCCTACCACGGTCAGGCAGCTCAATCCATCCTCTGCCTGCCTGTTTCGGAAGTAACTGCGCATATGGATTGCAGCGAGTTAGTCGGAAATCAATGCAACTGTTTAAGTGAACTATAATTTAAAACACACGGACACAGAAAGTTTAGCAAGCAGTCCCGAATCTTTGGGATCCAGACAGGAAGAAGACTAGTCAATTGACCAGGATGAGGATTCATAGTGGTAAGAGCTGATGATAGCAGCCCCTAACATCCATTTAGCAAGCAGCGGCACCCGTCCTCAGCTCACATTTTACCTTCTTGCAAGCTCGCATTTGGGGCTTTCAGCCGAAGAGGACCATATTTGGGTTCTAGGCCCGCGCCAACCCGAGCCTTGCATCGATACGTCTGCTGGTGGAGGTCTCCACGCCCCCATCCGAAAGGCCTGCAGCGTGCCCCTCTCCGTGTGTGTGTGTGTGTCTCTCTCTCTCTCTCTCTGACGACTCTTTCGCCTTTGCCCTCCATGAAATAAATCCCACGGTTGCCAGCCATATGCCCTTGGTGTCGTTTTTCTGGCATTACAAGTTCACCCTCACCTCAGTCTACTTAAAAAAAAAAAAAACTTCTTTCTCCTTCCTTATTTATAAACACTGAGCAAAGTCAGCCACACCCCCATATTTCAACAGTTTTAAGGGGGGGGGATCCTACCTTAAGCGCCAGCTATGCAATGACAGAGGAACGGTGGTGCTGATGCCCAAATCCCTCTCCTCCATACAAATTTTTTAAAGGGAGGCTTACCATACCCTTTCCATGCTATCAGTGGGTCCTAACCCTGAAGGATATTTTCTACTTCCACTGTCAGAAGCAGCCAGCTTGTGAATATCAGTGGCTGGGAACGACAGGAGCGGAGAGCGCTTTTGCGCTCAGGCCCTATTGAGAAGTCTTCTTGGCCAATGTGAGAACAGGATGCTGGACCACTGGCCTGATCCAGCAGGGCTCTTCTGATGTTCCCATTTACCTGGAAGAAAGCTCCTTTTGAACACAGCGGGGCTCACCTTCCGAGTAAGCATCCATAAGCTTGTGCGAGACAGACTCCGCAGCCCAACCTATCTACTTGGGAATAAAGCCTACAGAAGCGGGGAGCAGGAGAGAGAGGGAAGTGCTGTGTTTTTTAAAACTTAATTGAATGCTTAGGATTATCACTTGAATTTTGGGACTAAAGGAGTTATAACAGTAAAACAGCATCAGCAATAAGCCTAGTCAAAATCAGGTTGCATGCGCCTGACCTGCAACACCCTGCAGAATCCTTACTGGGTTTATGAAAATGTAAAGCGTCACATGGACGCCGAGGGCGCTGCGATAACCTTGCTCATCACGTGTTCTTAGGAGCACCCAAAATTATTTTGACTATAGATTTGAGGCGCGATCCAGCCACTGGTAGGCACTTCCAAGCGCTATCAACAGGAGGCATTGATATGCCCCTGGTGACTTGAAAATTCTGCTGGATGGTCCCTAATACACTTTTTAAAATATATAGTATCACTTGTTATCCTATCTAGCTGCTTCACAAGAGAGTAAAATCCGCAACTCTGTGCAAACTTTCCTTGAAATTATGACTTAGTTGCAAAGGATCGAGCTCTCAACAGGGCCTTTCCTCGCTCACCTGCTTGACTGTTAAGAGACCCACCAATTTTAATGGCACTCATTTTGAAGCAATGAAATCCTCAGCGTGCCTACTTGAGGAACCCGTGCAGACTGCAAAGAGACTGGTCTCATACTCAGTTTCCTGAGGAAACAGCACTTCACTTCCGCAGAAGGATGTTTCACTCCCCGGTAGGCCTGTTTTGGATGGGGTAAGGACACTCTTGGTGTCTGCCTGGACCAAACCAATTTCGAATTAAAAAGGTGTTCTGAATAGGAAAGGTGCTGTCTAAATGGTCCCTTGGGGTAGCCAGCCGCTGCCACAATCACTGGCCTTCTTTAAAAATGACTTTTTGTTTAAAAGGTAAGAAACCTGTTCTCTACTACACTACCCCTGACCTTTTTTTAAGAAATACTGCCTTTAAAAAGCAGTGGTGCCGTTTGTCCAGTCCTCTGTTTTTTATTTTCTTATATATATATATGTAGAATTTTTATAGGCATGCACTGGCATTTGCACAGACAAGAAGAATTCTGCATTTATTTATTTAAAAAACATTAGTTAAAGGGATCGATTTATCTAAGCAATTTCAATAGCTTCTTTTTTTTAAAAAGAGGAAATATAACAAGCTTGTAAAACGGCACCCAGAGGTAACTTTTATTTAGACACTTACAGTGCAATCAGGCCTACTCAGAAGGAAGTCCCATTGAGTTCAGTCTGGCTCGCTGTCACATGTAAGCATATGCATAGGCTTGCAGCAATCCCATACACATACACTCACCTGTGAGTAAGCCCCATTAAAGTCAGTCGGACTTACTGCTGAGTAGACATCCATAGGATCAGTCTGTTAAACTGCAATCCAACGTATCCTTAATCCAGGAATAAGGTCTATTTGAGTTTAGCAGAGCAGGACATATATAGGATCAAAGTGTAGGTGAGATTAAGGTTCTCTTATATCCAAGTAAACTTTACAGGATGGGGGTGTAAGGTGCTGGGGTTGCGGGTGTGACACTTAACAGTGAAAGCACACAGTTTCTAAAAAAGATCTAGGAAGATGACAAAATTAAATATATATATTTAAAGGATCACTATTATTTTAAGAAGAAAATATTCAGCTTGGCTTCCCATATCTGGCAAAGGCCACCTGGAATTAGGAAGTTATTTATTGTTAATAATAACACTTAGTAGCAGAGGAAAAAAACACTTCCCAACTCTGCAACGGTCAGAGAATCTAATTCTCAGATAATTTTACAGATTTCATGGAAGGCTAACTTGCAGAAGGTTGGCCGTGTAATGCCAACTCGGGAGTAAATCCCATGGATTTACTTCTGAATAATTTGCTCCAGAGGAAGAATTCCAGCTGTCACACAAGAAAAGTTAGTTGGCCATCACTGACTTCTGCAATTCCTCAGCCTCAGTTTACCCGTCTGTAAAATAAGGGTGACCCTGCACCTCTCACACACAAGCTGTTTCAAACGCAAACATTAGAGAAATGATCAGAGGACTTCCCCCCCCAAAAAAGGGGGGTCTAGGGAAAGTTATAATCATTGATATTAAGGATGGCGTCCTTGAGATTACCGCAACTAATCATTTTATGATGGTAACAAGAATGCATTCAAGATTGCAACTCTTAACATTAATGATAAAGCTGGATCAGGGAATAAGTGCCACTGAACTCAGGCGGCTCCCACAACCTAATCAAGGATGGCCAGGGTTTTCTTTTTAGGATCTAGTTTTCGACTTAGTACCACCACGTGGGGATCGACCCCTACACCGAATATTAGCAATCTAAGCTGCCTAAACCCTTCCCCAATTGTACTTGTGGCTTTGCAACTTTGCGCCTTGCAGCGAGTCACGTTTCTTAAATCCATTTTCCTTGCAGCCTCTGTTGCAATCTATGGTGCCTTAACTCCCCAAGTTTAAAGCACAATTTAGGATCGGAGGCTGGATCCTGTCTCTTCCATGAGAACACACACTTTTAAATTCCTGGGGAAACTTCTACCTGCGCCATCTTCCCCTTCTTTCCACCTTCTCCTGTATATACCTGACCACGCAGAATAAAAAAACACTTCTAAAACAAACCCTCTCCAAAGGTGTAGGTGCTTTTGTTTACATCCAGCGGGGTCAAACGAGTTGTCTGAAGTTCAAAGGTGAGGGCGAGGGAACACCCCATTTCTACGCACGCGCCACTCCCAAGACCTTTTATCATTAGCAGCATTAATGTTTTAAAGTATTATGCTATTCTTACAAATCCACCTTCACCACACAAAGGCAGCGATATTGACTAATCTGCATGTCGATTTCATCATTAGTAGTTAGTGGGAGGTACAAAGTTTTGAAGGATAAACTACACACACACAATTTTCTATTAGCAAATCGAACTGATCCTTTAAAAAAGTTATTTTCAGAATACTTTCTCTGTTTTGCTTTTAAGTGGGAGTTTATACCTGCAACATCTCTATTTGTTGCAGAAAGCTGCAAGCCTTTTAACTCCTTTGATAAAATTTGTGGATCTCATTGGGAAAAAGCCTTTCAAAGTGTTGATTAACATATTTAAGGTGTGTGTAATATCTATGTGTATCACAGACATGATATTAGCTCTGTGCTTTGTGTTATTGTTGTACAAAGCTGAAGAGTATAATTATCTAATAGATAATCTTGTGCTGTGAATCCTGTTAGGCAGTCAGGCTAACTCAGAGGGCTTTTTACTCATTGAACTCAAAGGACTTTACTTCTGAGTAAAGAAGCTTAAAGGTTTTGTTCTGCAAGGCATCAACTCATAATGACCAAGTCATTTTGAAAAATAAACAAAGAGGGGTGTCTAAAGAGTGACAGAAAAAATATTTTGAAAAATTAATCTTGCTTACCCTAAATTTAAAAAAAGTTTTTTGCTGCAGGGAGCCATCAAGTTTGTGTGTGTTCATAATATTTGAAACTAGGGAGTGTGTGATTTCCCCCCAGAATCATTACAAATACTGGATAGCAGCAGTTTTAGAAGGAAAACACACACACAAAATATGTTTCAATGCTCTAAATAATAAATACCCCTTTCTATAATAATAATAATAATAATAATAATAATAATAACCGCCTTCACACCCTCCATTTTCTTTTCTCTCAAAATGTTCCCCAAAAGATTTCCCCTCCCTCCCCAAACCTTGGCAATTAAGGCCTTTTGATTTAAGTGGAGTAAATCAGCTTTTGCAGAAACAAGAAATCTCTCGCCCTCGCCCTCGCCCTCGCCTCCCTGCTGCCCAAGAGATGACAACAGTTGAAACGCTTCGCTTTGGGTATCACGCATAGCAAGCACCAGGCCCCTGTGATTAGCTTGAGATGGATGATGGAAGTGGGAAAAAATGAAGCAGGTGATGGCTCCACGTTTTAAAGAAGGAATATGCATAAGCTTGAAACAAAGTGGACGTACATGCAACACACCAGAGGTTGGCTGAAGTGCTACCCAGCAACTGCACATAGCGCTGATCTGGACACAACCTGTCAGGTCTCCCCTCCCTGTTTTTCTACTGGTAGTGGAGAATTCATTCCTGTAGTTTCAGGTTGGTCCTTCCTCTCATTCTCTTCCCCTACCCCATTTCTGCTCCACAGGGTCTAGCAGGCAAAAGCTGGAAAGGTGCTAAACGCTTCCTTAGATCTGCCCCTTTCCTCTCCATCTGCACACCCCTTTTAACATAACTGGGGGTCTTTACTTTGTGGGTGGGTGTTTTGGGGGGGAAGAGACACTATTGACTCACAGTAATCGCCTGAGGCTGGAACGAGGAGCAGTCTGATGAAATTTCGCTGTTGTTGCTTCATCAAAAGCATCCAAGGGGGCTCAGCATCCTTGTAAACAAACAAACAAAAATCACCCTTTTCCCAAATCCTTTGCAAAAAATAAATAAATAAAAACAAAATGACAACAGAGTCCAGTTCTGGTTCTAGATCCTTCAAAAATGGTGTTGTTTTTTTTAAAAGGACACTCAGGAGAGGGGATCCCAGATGGAAAGATGGCTCCTTTCAAGCTGGTCTATGCCCATAGATTTCGCTTTGTACCTTTCAGATCGCCTCTTTAAAATGTTCCATTAAATAAAAAGAAAGAGAGAGAGCCAGTTTGGAGACTTGACGGCCCTCCCTCCTGCATTCCCTCCCTCTCCTCTGCTGACGTTGCTGCTGTCAGTCTTCAGGAGTTCCAACTATTTTCTTACTTAGGATCTTCCAAACAAATTCCCCCTCCCTTCTCTTTATATTCCCCTCTCACTCTCCCTCAACCTGAGGTCCCCTTTCCCAAAAACGGTCTCTGCCTCCCTTCCCCCCCCTTTCCCCTCAGAGTACCCTGGAGCCAAGCTGAGACAACACCATCTCTCTTCTCTCTACCCCCCCCCCCGCCTGCCGTCAACCCCCTTCTTAATGTTTGGATCCCGCTTTCAGAAAGGGAAGGGGGGGGTCAGAGAGGCACTTCATGGTTTAAATTATAGTACATCTGGAGTGCACAATCAGGCAGATAACATGCTCAGGGCATCAGCTAATAACACTGACTAAAAGGCTAAAGAGATAGCAGGCCTTTCGGCTTTTGAGCACAAGTCCTCTCCACCATCACACACACACACACACACACACACACACGTCTAGTTACACAAGGATCAGATATTTTGGGAGGAAACAGGCAGTGCACAACCTATCACAAAGAGGGGATCCCCACACGAGCAAGAGAGAAGGGGCATAGCTCAGTGACAGAGCACCTGCTCCGCAAGCAGAAGGTCCCTGGTTCAAATCACGGCATCTGCAGGCAGGGATGAGGAAAGGCTCCCTGCCTGAAACCCTGGAAAGCAGCTGCCAGTGACAACGCTGAGCTGGATGGACCAATGGTTTGACTCGGGATAAGGCTCCTTCCTGTGTTCCTAGGGCTCATCACCTCTACTGCTGCCACAGGCAAGAAGCTACTGTGCCTTTAAAAAAAAAATGGCAGCACAGCAGGCAGCAATCCAACAGGTGCTGCTTCTAATCTCTGCAACAGAGTCGGTGGTGTGCAGCAGTGAAAGACACTGAAACCGCTGGCTGGGCCACACTAAGGGCCTCTGTAGTCCAGCATCCTGTTTTCCAGTAGATGTCTCTGGGAAGCTCACAAGCCGGGCGTGAAGGGCAAAGTCCAACCCCCTTCATCTCCAGAATCAGGCCTTTAAGTCTGGAAGCTCCATTCAGCTTTCATAGTTATCTATCCTCCCCCCTCCTCCTCCATTAATTTGTCTAATGCAAAGTTTGAAAACCTCAGTTTGTGGTCCAGGGTTTTAGGCAAGGAGTCCTGTGCATGTGAATCCCAATCAGTTAATTATGAGTTGAGTGAACAAATGCTTCCCTTTTTGTCAATCCTGAATTGACTGCTCATGATTTCCACTACGTGAGCCTAAGTCCTGGCAGCAGGATGATGATGATGATGATGATGATGATGATGAGAGAGGATGAAAAAAGTCTGTCCATTTGTCCAAGCAGTTCATAATATTATACAGTTCTAACCCACCGCCATTAGTTGTCTTGTCACCAAGAAGCTCTAGGTTCTCATCTTCCTTCTTCGGAAAGATGCTCCAGCTTGGGTCATTGGTGCAGACCAGAGACAGGGCATTCTCGATCGTGGCCCCCACCCTCTGGAATTCCCTTCCTCTCGATCTCCGACATGCTCCCTCCCTGACAGGTTTTCGCAAAGCCTTAAAGACCTGGCTGTTCAGGCGGGCCTATGGAATGGGGGACGATTGATTTTTATGTGATTTTAACTGGAATTGTTCTAAACTGATTATGATTATGTTATTGGTTTATTATGCTGTATACTATGAATTGTTTTACCATTGTAAGTCGCCTAGAGTGTCCACTAACCTGGACAGATAGGCGACCAATAAATAAAATTTATTATTATTTATTTCACTTGCCCACTTTTCTGTCCCTTTCCTAGCTTTTCTATTAGTATTGCTACTTCTGTTATTTATCATTGTTGTTATTATTTAAATATATTTTACCCATCCTTTCCCAAAGGTCCCAGGGCAGGTTACAACAGTTTTGAAATACATAATTAAAAACAGTTAAAAAGAACCTAAAATCGCAACGTTTACATATTGCATTGATAAACTACCTTTCTGACAAGGCACCCAAGGTGGTTTACAAATATTAAAATACTAAAAAATAAATAAAGGAGGTAAAATGTAGAGTGACAGTTCTCCTCTCCAGCTGACTGGGAGCTGAAGGTACAAGCTCCCTGGCTTGGCCTATCTCACTTCTGCCTTCCTCCAGTTCACACAAGTCTCTGCTTCATCATACCCACGATCTGCTCATAGATTTTCAAAAGTGGCACCAGGGGTGTAGTCTCCAGGGTCTCGGGGGTGTGTGTGTCTTAGTCCCCTTACATTTTTGGGAGCAGGGTCCCAGCAGGGTCCCTATGACTCCAGCATCATACAAGCCAATCAGTATGGAAGGGGAGCGTTAGTCACTGAGAAAAGTTTCTAACTTGTTTCCTTGTCCTTTCCCGCTGATTGAAGCCAATCAGAGTGAAAGGAGGTAAGAGAGCCACTGAGCAGACTCTTCTCAGTAGCTGATTGGCTTCTAAGGAAGGACTGAGGAGTGCAGAGGTGATGACAGAAAGCAAGCAAGCGAGGGGGCATGGCTGTGAGGGGCCATGGCATGAAGGAGGGACCCTGCACTTCTGGATTTGCCACTACACTACCGAGTGGCACACTTATTTTTCAAAGAGCTCAGAAACTGTAACTTTAGAGCAATAATTAACCTGCCCGTCATCAAACAATCCCAAGGCAGGTTACAATATTATTTAAAACAACAAGCCAGCAAAAATGAAAATATGTCAAATAGATTTTTTTTTAAATCAACAACAAAATTACAGCAGCAGACTACAATGTTGGCACCTGTTGTAGTTCCAGAGAGAAGAGCGTTCAGCTATGGGGCACTGACTCCTCCAGATCTAAGGGCCTGGGCAAGCTGATAACAGGACATAAAAAGAGCTGGATCAGACCCAAAAGCCCATCTAGTCCAGCATCCTGTTCCTGCAGTGGCCAACCAGATGCCCCAAAGTAAAGCCTGCAAAGCAGGACCTGAGCACAACAGCACCCTCCCCACTTGTGACACCCCAGCAACCGGCCTTCAAAGACATACTGCCTCCAACGCATAAGAGCTTAAACGTAGCCCTGCTGAATCAGGCCAAAGGCTCATCTAGTCCAGCATCCTGTTCCCACAGTGACCAACCAGAAATCTATGGGAAGCCCCTAAGCAGGACTACACATACATGTGTACACAGCCTTCAAAATGCAACATCGGGCAAGCAGCTGCCTCCTCAGTGCCTCCATCAATATAATGGGGATAATCACAATCTGCATCAAAAGGCTACTACTTCTCCCTATGCAGCCCTCTTTCAAATATTATTGATTGATTGATTGATTGCATTTATATACCGCCCCATAGCCAAAGCTCTCTGGGCAGTTTACAGCAATTAAAAACAAATATACAAATTTTAAAACACAAAAACCAATTTAAAAATACAATTTTTAAAAATTTAAAAATTTAAAAACACATGCTAAAATGTCTGGGAGAAGAGGAAAGTCTTGACCTGGCGCCGAAAAGATAACAGTGTTGGTGCCAGGCGCACGTCATCAGAGAAATCATTCCATAATTTGGGGGCCACCACTGAGAAGGCCCTCTCCCTTGTTGCCATCCTCCCACCTTCCCTCCGAGTAGGTACCCGGAGGAGGGTCTTAGATGTTGAGCGTAGTGTACGGGTGGGTTCATGTCAGGAGAGGCACTCCATCAGGTATTGTGGTCCTAAGCCGTGTTATTATTATTACACACACACTCTACCTAAGGTGGTGGCCATCACAGCATCATGGTGAATTCCATAATTTCATATTGCAAGAAACACACAAACGACTAACTCCCCTTTTCTTGTCCAAACCCTATCCATCTCATTCAGTCAACTGTGTGGGCATACAGAACCACATCTAATTTAAAAACAAAAACATTTTGAAGTGTCAGCAACCAAACAGCCAATGAACCCAAGCAAAAATAGTGATGTAAGCACTGGGTACGCTGAATGTAATGCAGTTATGCTACTATCAACCCTAAAGGGCTTAACTTCCTTGAGTTTAAGAGGCTAACATCCACATGTCAAAACTGGTTGTATATCCTAGCTGGAACTGATTTGCATTCAGAAGGTCACAGATTCTGGAAGGTTTGCAATTCAACACCAAATGGTCCATCAAGGTCAGTACTTGTCTACACAAACTGACAGTAGCTCTCTGGGGTTTCAGGCAGGGGTCTCTCCCAGCCCTACCTGGAAATGCTGGGGATTGCACCTGGGACCTTCTGCATGCAAAGCAGCTGTTCTACCACTGAGCTATGACCCTTTCCCACACCCCTGAGTCTTGGCAGCATCTTAAAAACTAACAGATTTGTCATGGCATAAGCCTTAGTGGACTTGAGTCCACAATATCAACTCCCGATGTCAGTCACCTTTGCCCATTTGGCAGAGCCAACCCACCCACCCCCATCCAGCTCCTAAGACAATCTCACCTAAGGGTAGATTTCTGTTGCCGGGGAGCTGGACTAGGCCCTTGGGAGACCTGGGTTCAAATTCCCACTCAGCCATGAAGATCTTTAGGTGACCTTGAGCCAGTCACTGTCTCTCAGCCTAGCCTACCTCACAGGGTTGTTGTAAGGACAGAATGGGGAGGGGGAGAGCCATGTACACAATCTTGAGCTCGTTGGAGGAAAGGTGGGATACACATGTAGTAAAATTAATTATTTAAAATATTTACAACTTATAAACATCTTAGATTCTTAAAGGTCTTGGGATAGCGGGTTGTCTTCACCATCAATATTATTGCTAATAATAATAACAACCCATCTTTCTTACCTCCTTCAAATACTTTCTCAAAACCTACCTTTTATGCAGAACTGTAGTGTAGTGACAAATTCAGAAGTGCAGGGTCCCTTCATGACAGTCATGCCGGGTCCCCTCACAGCCAAGCCCCCTTGCTCACTCTCTTGCTCCCTGTCATCATCTTCACTCCTCAATTCTTCCTATATGTAACTTCTCCCACGACAACAGATGTCCCTAGGAGCCAATAAGCATGAAAGGGGAATGTGTTAGCTACTGAGAAGAGTCTTCTCAGTGGCTGACTCACCTCTTTTCACTCTGATTGGCTCCAATCAGCAGGAAAGGACAGGAAGCATGTTAGAAGACTCTCCGCAGTGGCTCACACATTCCCCTTTCATGCTGATTGGCTTGTAGGATGTTGGAGACATTGGGACCCTGCTCCCAAAAAAGTAAAGGGTCTAAGGCCCCCTGAGACCCTGGACCGCTACAACTCTGCTTTTATGTGAAACCTTTGGAAGAGTCCCCTAATCCCCAGTGCCTTCCTGTAAGAGAGCCTGTAATCAGGATTAAGTATGTGCAACTGAAATAAATCACATGGAGGTCTCACTGTATACCCCTCTGTTGTTTCTCAAGTAGTCAAATTTAAAACTGTAAGCTCTTTGGAGGCAGGGTCTGTATTCTGTTAGGATGACATCAACAACAGTACTAAAAACCCATCTCTCTCCAAATCCATTACTCCCTAATTTCTGCTTTGTTTCTAGTCTGTATCCAACATCGGAGAAGGCCCATTAAAATTAATGGATGTGATAAACACTGGCATGTAAACTTCAATGGGCTTACTCTGAGTAGGGCATAATTAGCTACAACTCTTTGTCTCTCAAATCCCATACCAAGTGTTAAAAAGATGTTTTTAAGATTTTTATAAAAAGAAGTTTTGTTTTCAGGTGTTCTGTAAATGTTTTAAGTGTTCTGTCATTCGTTTATTGCCCTGGGCTCCTTCTGGGAGGAAGGGCAGGATATAAATTTAAATAAATAAATAAAACGTGCTGCCTCTCTTGTTAAGTCTTTTGAAAGGGGGAAAAGGAGCCCTCACAATCCAACAAGCAACAGTTTTCCTAAAGAGGAGCTCTGTGGAACTCAAGAAGCTTGCATCTATCTAATCAGTCAGAAAATATTTAAGAAAGAAAAACCGACAAACCACTCATTAGCTCTGGGGAAAAAAACTTCTGAGGGTTGCTCAGAGCAAAGATGGTGAGCAGTGATTTCCCCAATGATTTTTGGGGCTCTGCAATCCTTTACATACTTATCCCAGTGTAATCCTTGCCAAACTCCAAGACATCTATTTCTGAGTAGACAAGCAGAGCACAGAAGTGGGCTGTTAAAAACTGAAGTCCCCAGGGCCAAATGAACTTTTCAGCATGGCCCCCCTTCTGAGACTGAAAGGAAGAAAGGGGGGAAGAGGTGTTCCCCCCTCCTTTTGGGGGATGGGTGGGTCATCTCTACAACTTTTAGGTGGAGTTCAAAGCTACAGAGCACTTAAAGAGTCAAGGTCATATTCCCCTCCCGCCAAAACAGAACAAAAAAAGCCTCACCCCACCTGCCTCAGACCTATATCAGGATTTTAAAACACACACCAGAGAGAGATCCAATAATTAATTTTTAAGCAGATTTGATTAATATGGAGCAGCAATTTGGACTTTGGGGAGGGCAGAACAAAGTAGATTTTGATCAATTTGGGGAAGCAGTTTAGGGTTTAGGGTGGGAGGATTTAAAAAAAAGAAAAGAAGTAAAACCTTCTTGGGCCCAAACTGTTCAAACAAAGCAGAAATGGAAAAGGGAGTTGAAGAAGAAAATTGAAATATCTCTGGTGTTCAAAATAGTCAATCCTTCCCTGCCTCAAAAAATAAACAAATGCATTTCATTTTCAGACAATCCAATTTACATTTGATGGCACTGGTTTATTTTATTCTTTCTTTGGGGGAGCAGAAATGTTTGGTGTTAAAACCTTGAAATACACACACGCACATCCATTACACATGTGTACACGTATTTCATTTAGTCCCACAGATTAAAAACAAATATAGACGTATGCTCTTAACATTTCCAGCCTGTTCCAAAATAATATGTTTACCTGGAAAATAAACGCTATTTACTCACGCATGGGACTTACTTGGAAGTAAATAAACATGTAACCTAGTTTTCATTGCTCAAATGAAAACGGTGGAGCCATTCTCTGGTCTGAAAATTTGTTATATATGATTTACATGGCAGCTAGAACTGTACAAAGATACAAATATTATTGACTGAGCCCTTTGGTTGCTTCCTCCTGTGGAATTTGCAATTCCTCCTCCATAGGGGTACTTCCAGGGCCATTATCATTCCCCTAACTGCCTATGAGCCCTATTGCAATGGGGAAATCAGGAGCTAGGGAGGGAGGATAGGAAGGAGCCCCCCTCACCTGAATGAAAGAGGGGGACTGAGAAACATGCTTGCAGGAGAGGTCACCCCCACCTAGTTGTGTGTGTTATTGTGGGGATGGGTTAGCAACCTGTTCATTTTGGGGTTTAGAAAACTTGCAAAAAAGTTAATTATATATTTCCATCACCAAATCCACAGGCAAGAGTTGTTTCTCAGCTTTCCTACTCATCCCAAAACTAGCATGGTTATGATCGAGAAGCCAGTCTATTTCCTTTGAATGAGATATGACACCGGAGTAAATAAACATGGTAAAGGTGTATATATACACATGTACATATATACTGTACTTACAGGCCACAAGGCAACCCCCCCTCAAAGAATCCCAGAAGTCCCCACAGTGTCTGTTTTAATGGGATATGGAAGAGGAAGGGGGGGGGTGTTACTTTGGAGTAAAAATGCCAAGTCTTTAAAAATACCCTCAATTTGCTGGAAAATCACACACACACACAAAGCGCTTCCCTCGTCTCTAAAACCTTAGACACATTTGATAACAGAGGATGCAGTGAGGCAACAAGAAAACTGACAGTTAACTCAATGTTTAAAAGTTAATATTTTAAAATATGTATAAAGAGAGGTCACAAAGATGAAAACAAGGGGGAGGCATTCAACGCCAGCCCTACTCAGAGAAGACCCATTGAAAGTAATAAGCATGACTAACTTAGGTTCATTCATGTCAATAGGTCTACTCCTGAGTAGGGCTTAGTTTACAACCCAGAGGAAGGTGAACAACTGGGGCTGTCTCTTTGGAACTATAGCCATATATCAGAACACAATGCAGAGTATTCAGTTCGTGCCAAATGGTGGGTTTCTCTCCCACCCCCTCTAACAAAAGGGGGGGATTTCAGCCTGTAATAAATAAAACAATTTGGAACCGCCTGCAGAATGTCATCTTCAGATGGATTCTGCCAGCGCTTGGAACATAGGAGGCTGCAATCCTATGCATACTTGCCTGGGAGTAAGCCCCCAGTAAACACAATGGGGCTTACCACCAATAAACAGGCCATAAGCCTTGCATATTGGTGGGTGGTTGTTGATCCAATCTCTGGGACAGTTTCTTTCCAGATAAAATAAACAGCAGATTGTGGAATCTTAGATTTGGAGGTTCTAAAGGAAATCCCAGCAAAGTTATCCCAGGTTAGGAACAAATTATCATGTGAATTCCTTATTCTCTGAAAGGACCAAAATAATCCTCCAGAACCTGAGTTCTCTTTTAGTGTGAAATGTAGTGCAATCCCTAAGTATGTTTATTCAAAGTTAAGGTTCCAGTCCTCAAGGCGCTTACTTGGGAGGAAGCTCCATTGAACACAGCAGCACTTACCTCAGAATAAACAGGCATAGGCCAGGGCTGCAACTCTTCGAATTCCACTGGACTTTACTCCCAAATCCAAGCCTGCATAGGATTGCAGCTTTATACCTTCACAAAAAAAATAATGACACACCTTAATACCTTTAAGTTTAGAGAAATAATTATTTGCTCTAAAATCGAACCCTTAGCATTAGTTGCATTAAAAATAAGTTTATGCAAAATATCCTAGTATTAAAGTATCTTATGCTAAAACATCCAGGGAAATTGTCAAAATCCACAATTGGGTAAATGTCCTTTTTTGGACAAACCAGAACATCACAAAATAATCAGCAAGCTTTCCAAATTCTTCAGAAGTCAGGATTCCTCCTTAAAACTTTTTTAAATTTCAGGGTAATTGTTTCTGTATTTCCAACCCCTATATTTATTAAGTAATTAACAACATGAGATAAAACCGGACCCTCCCAAGCTTCTGACTTTCCCAGCAATAATCTTCAGTCATTCTGCCCACATGCAACCCGGACCCAAGGTATATTTACTCAGAAGTACCCTCCACTGGTTTCAATGGGGCTTCTTTCCAGTACAACAGGCATAGAATTCCATCCTTATCCTTGGGCATTTCTGGCTGATCTTAAGGACATTTTTAAAAAACCATCACTCATACATATAACCCCCACAGCCTGGTTCTAGTCCCATTTACTCCAAAGTAAATCCCACAAAATTCAAACACATATATACTGCTGCTAAGGTAGTGTGTATAGGTCAGTTGTCTACTCAGAATAAAGCCCAACTGCGTTCAGCGGTCCTGACACCTAAATCCAGGTGACCCTTAAACTGACTGTAGAGTCAATGGGCCCTAGGTGACACAACCCATGTTCACACGTGGATCCTGGTGTAAAAGTGTCCTACGAAGCAGGGTTGGAAGCCCCAAGGGATCAAAGCCTTGTAGGCTCCAACTGTGTATAGAGAAATGTGGGTTGTTTTTTTTTAAGTGTCAATTTTTTCTATATCCATGTCTAAACCAGGAATATAGCTCCACTGAGTTCCAACAGGGTGCTCTCCCTTTGTAATGATGGGGCAGGGGAGCCTCTTGCAACCCTAAATTGTATATTGATTTATATATTGTATTTTGCATTGCTGTAAGTCGCCTAGAGTGTCCGTTAGCTCAGACAGATAGGCAACTAACAAATAAAATATTATTATTATTATTATTATTATAAACACCATTTTCTCAGAAATTGTGCCCACTGAGTTCAACACACCAAGAAAGAGTGTTTAGGATTGCAGCAGAAAAGTGCCTTTCAATGGATTTGGATTCTGGGAAGAAAACCCATGGGGCTATATCAAATGTTAGTCCTACTCAGAGTTGGTCCATTGAAATTCATGGACACAACCAATTTAGGTCCATAAATTTCAACAGGTCTACATAGAACTTAGTTGGCTAAACCCCACCGTTTTAATTTTTTCTTTTTAAAGCAACCTTGTACAGACTGACTGGCCATAATTAATTTGGATTTATTCATTTCATTTCAAAGCATGTTTTTG
Organism: Rhineura floridana; assembly: GCF_030035675.1. Lineage (NCBI taxonomy): Eukaryota > Metazoa > Chordata > Lepidosauria > Squamata > Rhineuridae > Rhineura > Rhineura floridana. The sequence continues at coordinate 15,460,051 of NC_084500.1, read as the reverse complement.
CTTTAAAAAAATAATGTAGGGTTTTCCCTCCACACACTCATCTCAGTTTTCTTACAGAAAGTGGAGAGAAATGAGAAGGGGAGAGATGGCTGGGAAATAAACACACCAACGCTTTCTATGAAGTCTGCATCCACAAAATTATTTAGCAGCAACTCCCATTGACATGCACGGGACTCCCTTCTGAATGATGTCCTGCAATAACAGCCCCCTCTCCAGCCTCACCTTAGAATAAAACCTGCAGCCTGATATATTTAGAAGTAAACCCATTGTAGCCAGTATGGTTTACTCTTCCAGGTAAATGCACTGCGGTTTTGTTCAACTAAGTTCCATTCAGAGTAGACCCGCTGAAATTGAAGGACCTGAGTCATGTCTATTAATTTCAGTAGGTTTACTCCAAGCAGGAGTAACATTGAATACAACCTTTGATTTTTTTTGTTCGTTTCCTTCCCAAACAGATATGAAGGCAGCTAAATCATGAGAAATTCTTCTCTTTCATTCCACCTTTAAATATATCTCACGATTTTCGATTACTGACCAGAATGAGAACTGGATTCTCAAAATTAAAACATAACAGATTATAGAGATTGACACTGTTATTTGCATGTTTAAGAGCACCGTCATGCTTCCATAGTAAAACACTTTTCAGGGTGCTGAGCAGGGATGCATAGGATTGCTCTGCGCCTATAAGTAAGACAGAGAACTAGTGAGTAAATGTGTTAATTTGGGAAGTCATCCCCATCGAACTCAATGGGATTTACCTCTGAGTAGACACTGCACAAGGTAAGCACCTTCCCATCGGGACCCTAACAGTGTTGCCCCTTGCGATGGTCTAAATGTGGTGTTTGCTAAGGTGTGGGAAAACAGCAAATAAAACCAAGATTTATAAATTAAAAGGGAAAATTGCACTGTTTAAAAAAAATCTGAAAGAAGGGGAAAGTAAGCAACAATAACAAAAGGGATGGGGAGGTAGAAGAGGATAGAAAAAAGAACAGAAAGAGGCAAAAAATCCTATAAAATAATAGGAAAAAGGACACATGCCCAAGAAACATCTAAAAAAAGTAGAATTTAAAACTGCACCAACTCCTCAGAGCAAACTAAGAAAGAAAAAGAATAATTAAAAATACACCATCTCTGAAGCACAGAACATTTTTAAAGGGGTGGTGGTGGAGAGAATTGCAGCCAGCGATTTTAATCGCCTGACCTCAGCTGAATTCACAATGATGAGTTTTCAAAGCTTAATCCCGGCCAACTTTGTATTGCATCCATATGGGATAATGGGAACCCGCCAGAGAACATTTACACGTGTGCAAAGGCACATACGGAAACCTGTCTAGTTAGGCGTGTAAAAAGGCAGATGTCTGAATCCCTAAAGATAAAGTCTATGGTACAATCCTACCCCAAGAGTCAGAATTTAGCCACTGACTTTAATGGGTTGTCGTGTGCTGTAGCATACCTGTATATCCTAGTATACCAGTGAGATGTCATAGGGTTTTTTTTAAAATCCCTGGATGTAAAAATAAGAAGTTGTCAAAATAAATAACTTTCAGCACCATCCTAAACTTCCTACTCAGACAGAAGCCCCGGTGAGTTCAACGGGACTTAAGTGTGCATAGGATTGCAGTATTATCTACCTCTCTCCACATCTGGGCTACCAATCTTAAATTCTTAACTCAGAATTATGCTCCACTGAGTGTAATTGGATTTCCTTCCAGGTAAGTGCATGACCAGGATTGTAACCTAAAAGTAACATTTAGGTGGTTTGTGGTAAACTAATCACACAGCTGCCTGTATTCCCATTGCAGTTTCAAAAACCAGTATTTAAACGCAGTTCTTTAGGCTGCAGTCTTATACACCCTTACCTGGGAGCAAATCAATCGGGCTTGCTTCTGAATAGACATATAGAGAATCACACTCTTTTTCCCTTTTCTTTGCATCTTAAAAACAAAAAAAACTTTTATTGCACAGCATAAAAATGGAAATTTCTCTTACCTTATCCTATCCTAAGTCGACTCCACGGAGTGTCTTTCCTTCCCAACCACCTAAAAAAAAAAATTAAATTGGGAAAGGAAAAAAAAAACCACAGACTCTTATTTTCTGTGGAGCTTCCACAAAAGACAATGGTATTTCAGAAACAAACAAACCAAACATTACTGGTTCTTTATGGGACAAGATTCCCCCCTCTGTTTTTTTAAAAAAATTAAGACTTCTCCCCCCTCTTTTTTCTATCTTTGAAAGTTAATTTAACCCCCCTAAACTCACTCCCACTATCACGTGGTGCAGAAATTGGGAACAGAAGCAAATTTGGAAGGAAGGGGAGAAAAGGGGGGGAAGCAATCTGGGGTCAGCCTTTTAATAAACCATTTTCCCCCCAGACCTGAAATATATTTATGCATAAGAAGCTGTCTAAGAAGCTTGATCCTAAAGGAGAAGGAGGGACAAGGAGAGAGAAGTCTTATTTGGCTCTGGGAACGGGAAAAAAAGCAATCTAGAGCAAATCTCCTATATTAAGAAAGGTGGGTTGTTGTGACCTGTTGCTTATTGGGGGGGGGGAGAAACAGGAGTGACGAATTTCCAAAAATGTGGATTTGAGGCTGCTGCCTGTTTTTTGGCTACAAATCGCAAAATTCTCTTTTATTTCCCTCAACCGTGAGGAAAGAGCCGAACACGTGTTTTTAGCTTAAGAGCCCTCCTGTTGGGAGGTGGGCAAACAAACAAAAGGTAGCCAAGAGTCTGCAAAGGGCTGGCTTTTGGAAGGAAGTTCTCTTGAACTGAACGGGGACTTACTTCTGAGTAGACATGCCTAGGACCGCCCTGTGAGTCTGCTATGCTAAACACAACCCTGGGCCACTCTGTGGGGTTTACTTCTGAGTAACCCTGCATAGGAAGGAAGGGTTTGGTCTGTAATTATGGAGAGCTTTTTCGGTGTGTTGGGTTTTCTTTAAAGAAGTTTGGTCTCATGTCATCAAATGATGTCATTAAGTATTTGGATGATCATGCTGAAGTTTTCCAGTTTAGATTTTTTGATGCTCTTGGTTGTGCAATTTTTAAAAAAGCCCCTACATTTTAAACACTAAAGTAATATAACTACTTATCCATTTCTGGAGATCACCGTGTTGAAGTCAAGACAGGATCTAGGGAGGTAAGGTTTCCCCCAAAAGAACATCTCTGCCTGATTTTCTGAACGCAAAGACAACTCGTTTTTTACAACAAAAAAAGTGCCCCTCTCTCCCAAAACTGACTTCCAGTCTCCCACCAAATCTATCCGAATTTTGCTTTTCTAATTTAAACTTATTGTGAATTTTGCCGCTTTTTCATCCTGATCTTTTAAACACTTTTTTAAGTGGAAATGCAGTTCAAATTCGAATGATCATGGATTTATTTAGCGCGACCGAAGCCCCGAGGCGCTTACAGAACTCTAAACTATTGGGACGCGTTCAACAGTCCAGAGGAAGGCGTATTGTTTCCAAACAATCCTGATGTTCCTTTGCGGCTCTTCTCTCAGCCGATTTGTGTTTAAGGATGTCCCTGAAGGGCTCGGGGAATCTCGGTTATTAGACAGTCAATATATAAACACCAACCCATTAAAAAAAAAATCCAAATTCTGCTTACGGGTTTCTTGCTTTGATTCAGCTTTCATTTTCAAGAGGATCCGAGAATGACCATCGGCAAGTACAAAACAGCTAGTAGAATTTAACTCCCGAAGTCAGAGTGTGTGGGGGGGGGCCTCGCTGCCCTCAAACTCTCCCCATTTCGGTCTCCGATGCGTGTGTGGCGCGTTGCGACTGGCCAGTGGTCACGCGCAGATACTCTGTACATGCTCAAGGTACTCGTTATTGCCTCGCATATATATGGCCCGCTTCGAATTACACTCTGGCAACGAATCCACGGAGGATGCAGATTGCAGTAACGCCCCAACGCCGGAGGCGGGGGGATTGCATCTTAATTTTTATATTTTAATTGCTTCGGTGCTACTCCAACCACCCCAATTACCCCAAACACGGTTACATGAAAATACTCTCGGAATTTATTTCTAAGTCAGATTGAAGCCCGACTGTAAGCTTTCTTCCTTCCAGATCCATGGGCCTTCTTGATAAAAACATCTTTTTTTTTAACAGTCTTAAATCCCAGCCTACTTACAAAGCAATTTGATGCATGTTTACTCAGAAGTAGACGCCATTGTTCTACTCCCTTGTGAGGCTGCAGTTCTAGACCTGGGAGCGAGTCCCATGCCACTTACTTCTGAGCAGACTTGCATAGGATTGCAGCCTTGTTCACTTGTTCTTGAATAAGTTGCACTGAACAGAAAAGCTTTAAAATATGCATAGAATTCCTGGAAAGAGCATAAAGGAAACTCACGGAGGAACACTGGCTTGTTACTTGTGCGTATACAAAGTGGGAGGGAGCCTTGGCAGCATTTGAGGTCCTTATAGCAAACTAAGGTGGGTGAAGGTCCCAGGGGGGCCAGGCTGACCTTGTTCCCAACAAGTGGAATTAAAGGGTGCAGGCTTCCTTGGATTTAAATCACTGCACGTTTCATTTCAATGGCATTTACTTCCAAGTATGGCTGAGGCTGCTTCAAGCTATGTTGAGAAAAAGCTGTGTTGATAAGGGGAAATACAGCCAGCTTCCTGATGAGACAGAACTCTTCTTCAAGAGATGACTTCTCTTTTTTTTAGCCTGATTTCCCTTCTGTAAATGATCAAAATTTGGGAAAGGGAAGATCTGGAAAGTTCTGAGAAAGAATGCCCTCTGTGGCCTCTTTTCCGTTGTGCCCCACACAGATTTTTTGAGGTGTGCATGTGTGTAACTTTTAAAGAACTCGCTCCAAGTAAACTAGATTTCTTCCTGCAGATCCAAACCTTGGGAGTAACAGACAACAGTCCGGAAACGAGGAATGACTGGAGAAAATTAAGGTGAAATTAAATTTCCAGTGATTTATTCCAACAAACGTCTGAAACAGGTTTATCACTATTGTTTGTTTTGAGTTCCCACTTGAGAACAGGACAGAGAGAAGCCCCTGCTTAAGACCTGGAAAGCAGTTTCCCAAAATGTAAAAGTTTTAAATAAGACATAGCCAGTGACCAAAATTAGTCTCTCCCCCTCTTCCTTCTGAGGAAGGAGCCTTGGACAGAATAAGAGCGCAAAAATGTTTAGGGGAAATGGGGGACACCAGTGTAAAAACTTCTGTTCCCACTTTTCCTGGGCACAGGTGGCAAAAATGTGCCATCCAGATCAATTTTGGGCTGTTATGTCTTTAAAAAAAAACTCCTTTTGGGATGGAGATTTGCACAAACTAGTCAAAATCAAATGCATTTAAATCTTGGTGATTTTCCATTGAAATAGAACTTTAGAAATGATCAATAAGATTTACTCCCTTGTGGGGCTAAGTTGCACATTCGCATTCTACCCCTTTCTCATACTTCTCCCTTAAATGCTTGCATTTCTAATAGAAGAGGAATTATTAATTGCTTTCGTTCCATTTCTTTAAATGGAAATTTTGACTGGGCAAACATCTGACAGAGGCCAAGGAATGGGAGACCATTTTGATGCAATCCAAAAAAGATGGTTCTTGCCAGGCCTCTGTTTATTTACTCAAAAGCAAACCCTGCTAAGTTCAATGAAGTTTTCTCCTTTGTAAAGTGTATTTAGGATTGCAGTCCAATCCAGGTTTGCTGGAAAGCAAATCCTTGCTTTGCTCAGTGGAACTTATGTCCAAGTAATGATATATACTATAACCTCTTACAGGCTGCCACTATGTTTACTCAGAAGTAAATTTCACCAAGTTCAGTATTGACTTACTATCAAACAAGTGTGCACAGACAGGACTGTAGATGTGCAATCTGATCTTCTGAATGTTTACTCTGAACTAAATCCCACTGTATTCAACAGGGCTTACTTCCAAGAAAATGAGCACCTTTACAGTGAGATCCTAATCCTTTCCTCAGAAGTGCCATTGTGTCTAATAGGGCTCACTCCCTACTAAGTATGTTTAAAATTACAGCCTTAAGGCACCCATTCTCCTTCTTTGCTTTTTTTTGTAAACTTTTACTTAACTACTAAAACATCACATTTAATGAACAAGACAGAGTGTCCAGCCATTTTAATCCGCCAGGCCTCAAACAAAACCTTCAATCTTGGAAACTTCATAATCTCAGTATTGAATTAACAACTTGGCTTTTATTTCTTCAACCCAAACACAGAAAACATAGGATTGTTCTACCCCATTCAGGTTTTTTATTTTAGCACCAAGAAAAATACTAGGATACTCATTAGGTGAGTTTTTTTTAAATATAAAGATCGTAAGAGATTTCACAAAACAAAAACCGCCTTGAAAATTCTGAATTCCTCCACTCTGCAATTGACAAAAGATATACAATCATCTTGGAGCAATTAACATCACTTAGCCTTAGGAAAGCATTACCAGTTCTTTGAACCTTCCTGTTGCACACCAGTTTTTGTAAGGTATACATTTGAGCTTTATATAATAAATCTCCAAGAGAGGGCTGGTAGTATGGGTGTGCATTACCTCCTTGAAAGAGGAACTGATTCAGTCTCCCACACTTCCAGCCATGAAGCTATGAATTCAGCTATAGTTTACCCTATCAAAGTGCCCTGCAACACTTTCCCGTTACATTTAAAAAATGCAGCTTTTATGAGAGGTGGGTAAAACAGAAGAAGGGTAATAGCAGCAACAGATAGGTTTTCACATTGGATTTAGAGCAGAGGTAAAGAACCTGTGGCCCTTTCAGATGTTGCTGGACTACAGCTCCCATCATCCACAGCCATTGGCTATGCTGGCTGGGGCTGATGGGAACTGGAGTCCAACAACTGGAAGGTCACAGGTTCCCCTAGCCAGCCTGCCCTACATGTAGAGATTCTACATCTGAAGAGATGTAGGAGGGTTACACTGTGAATCTATCACCAAAAGAAAATGATAGGACAGGCAACAGGTCCCTAGGCATCATTATTAAAAATATGCCACATTGTTTAACAGGCTTCTCTCAAGTAAGCATGCACAGGATTGCAGCCTTAAGTGCTTAGGAGTTGGATTCTGCCAGTAGCTTCTTGTGGGCTTGAAGTTACCAAAAGGTTACACGAGCACTCCAAAAGTAGTCAGCCAGAGAAGCCCACAAGAATGGCTCCCTCTCATTTGTCCTTTGTATCTATCCTTCAGAGGTACACTGCTTTGGATTGTGGAGTTTCCATTAAGCTATCATGGCTACTGACAGACCCCTATTTTCCCTCCCTGAAATTTGTCTTATTCATTTACCCAAGCTGGTGGCCATGGCCACAGCCACATCTTGTGGACATGAGTTCCACAGGTTAAGTATGGACTGTCTGAAATATTTCCTTTTGTCATTCATAAAGACATCAGAATTGCCCAGGCCAGTGGACCATCTAGTCCAGCATCCTACTCTCACAGTGGCCAACCAGATGCCCCTATGGGAAGCTCACAAGCAGGAATCGAGTGCACCAGCACTCTCCCTCTTGTGATCCCCAGCAACTAGTATTCAGAGACCATACTGCCTCTGACAGTGGAAGTAGAACATAGCCATCGTTGCTAGTAGCCATTGATAGCCTTCTCCTCCATGAATCTGTCTGATCCCCTTTTAAAGCCACCTGAGGTGGTGGCCATCTCTGCCTCTCATGGAAGTGAATTCCAGTTTAAATATGTGCCATGTGAAGAAGTACTTCTTTTTGTGTATCCTGAATCTCCCAACATCCAGCTTAAGTGGATAATTCCAAGTTATAAATTATAAATGGGGGAAACTCTTCTCTGTTCATTTTCTCCGCAACATGCATTACCTTCTAACTACAGCCAATCAGCCTGGGTATCCCATTAGTTCTTCTTAGAATCCCAGAATTTCTCTCTCTCCATCGAATCTATATTTTGTCCCCACAAAAACTATAATATTCCCAAAACCACAACTACAATTTTTGTACAGAGTCCATTTCTTCCCCTTCAAGCAGAAGCATTTCTAGGGGTTTTTTTTTTGGGGGGGGGGGGGGTTAACGCACACTTAGTTTTTTTTTCCTTTTCCCTTTAATGTATCTTTAAAAAGAAAAAGTGAAACCATGCCCGCTATGTAAACAGAGAAAGTGAGTGTTTGTACAAAAAACTGTCAGAACACACTGCTTTGAACTTCTCTTCAGATTCCTTGGGAAGGATAGAAGAGGCAGCAGGAAAAAAATAAAAAAATAAACAGCACATACAGGGCTGTTAAAGATGCATACAAAAAAAACCTGTCAACATGGTAAATTTGGACAAAGCTGAAATCCTTATCTCCTGGTCCTCTTTTCCTTTAATAGCCAGAGTTTGCAGCCATTTGAGCATTTGAGCATTTAAGCTGCTTCAGATTATGAAGAATTGGTATATAGGGAGTTGCCTTGTACTGAGTCAGACCATCGATTCATCTGGCTCAGTATTAGGGGTGGGGGAGAAATTAGATTCAGTTTGCATTTAAAAAGCAAACTTACCTAATTTTGCACTTTCCGAGACAAGATGTGAACCAAAACATAGCCATCCTTCGAAATTTGCACTTCTCTAAATTCTGCAGTGCAGTTCTCTAGCCAAATAATGTGTACAAAAATGCACAAGTTAAGTTAAAAGTGTGCATAAAAATGCATGTATCTCTGAAAATATACAAAATGCATTATATTAGTGGACGTTGCTTTGCAAAGATGTGCATATTAGGCAAAACTGCATAAAGACTTGTGTATATTAGGAAAAATTTGCAGTAAAGTGCAGATGAATTTTCATGAGGGCTAAAAAAAGGTATAAGAGTAGTGTGGAAATGTGGAGCACCAAATTTAAGACTGGCAAAATGAGAAACCAAAGTTTTATTTTTTATTTATTATTTGATTTATATCCCGCCCTTCCTCCCAGTAGGAGCCCCAAAGGTTGGCAGACTCGCCCCCCATTGTCTGCACAATGAATGGCAACAGCTCTCCAAGGTTTCAAACAGGTGTCATGCCTGTCCCTACCTGTAGATGCTGCCAGGGATTGGACCTGGGACCCGCTGCATGCAAAGCAGAAGCTCTTCTACCACTGCGCTATGGCCCTTCCCCTCGGTAAGAAATGCAACTGAAAAGGAAAAGGGAGGAGGGGAACAAAGATCAGAACCCTCATGACAATTTGATCTATATTTACTTCGAAATAAAATACTGACAAAACATTTCTCCTAAAAGCTTCTCTACTTATGTTTTTTTTTCAGGATCCTCAATGTATGCCTCTGAATATGCTTTAGGTGGAATTTTGCAGTATGGAAGAGGGGAAAGAGAGAGGAATCAACAAGGGTAGTCACCTGTAGCTTAACTGTGTTTCCAGCATGCATATATTTTATTGATGTAATATCTATCAGTGTAAGAAGCTTGTGCAAGCTTCAGAGTTATACAGCATTCCTCCATCGGGCACAAAGAGAAGCCAGACAGAGTACTTAGGTTATGAGCAACTAAAAACCATCTGGGATTTCAGACAGTGGCTTATTCAGAAAGCATCTGTTTAGCATTGAAACAGAAAACACTCATCTACAGATCTGTTCTTAAAAAGCAGAGGAAGCAGAGTTGGTCAGCTAGAAAAAATGGCAAATCCACAGTTGGGCAATACCTTTCATTAAGGTCAACCAAAACATAGCAAAGACATGAGCAAGCTTCAGAGTTCTCAAACTCTTCCATCAGACTGGATGTTAAGAAAATTTCAGGGTGAGATGGTGAGGAGAGGGGAAAAAAGCTGCCTCTATTGGATCCACAAAGCCTGCATAGTCCATCTTAGGAGGGAGTGCAGACTTACAGCACAATCCTACATATGTCTACTCAAAGGAAGTCTCACTGACTTACTGCCAGGTGTATAGGGCCCCATTTGCACCCCATATTTAAAGCAATACCACACCACAGAGTCATGTCTTCTCCCAAAGCATCCTGGTAACTGTAGTGTGTTAAGGTTACTGAGAGTTATTAAAATTGTGGTGTAGTGGTTAAGGTGTTGGACCTGGGAGACCAGGGTTCAAATCCCCACACAGCCACAAAGCTCACTGAGTGACCTTGGGCCAGTCACTGCCTCTCAGCCTCAGAGGGAGGCAATGGTAAATCCCCTCTGAGTACCGCTTACTGTGAAAATCCTCTTCATAGGGTCGCCATAAGTCAGGATTGACTTGAAGGCAGTCCATTTACCATTTTTATTCCCCTCACAGAGCAGCACTCCCCTGACTTTTGATTGTTAAACCACTTTCAGAACTGTAGCTCTGTGAGGAATAGGATGCTTCTCGCAACTCTTGGCACCCTTTATAAACTATAGTTCCCAAGATTCTCTGGGGGAAAGCCATGACTGTTTAAAGTGGTACGATACTGCTGCAAAAGCATAGCGCGGATGGCATGGTAACCTCATTCAGCTGAGGAAGTAGGCTCAACTACAGGGGTGGGGAATGTGAGGCCCTTCAGATGTTGCTGGACTCCACATCCCATCAGCCCTAGCTAGCATGGCCCATGGCCAGGGATTATGGGAGCTGTAGTTCATCAACACCTGGTGGGCCACAAATTCCCATCCCTGCACTGCTATTCAGAGCTCAGGTTGCATTGCTGGAACAAGCAAGAAAATAATGGCTGATCCACTAGTTTTTAAACAATAAAAATCCAGCAATCATTTGGATCTTCAACCATAAGCAACAGACGCCCATTCTTTATCAGACAGATGACAGAAGGAGAGAGAAACACAGTAGTTTTTAAATTAGCAGACCTGGAGATTTAAGTTTAGGTGGTGTTCACAGTCAAAATTCAAGAGGAGCCAAGCTGCCTGGCATTAGCAGGGTTGGAAACCTGTGGCCCTCCAGATGTTGCTGGAATTCAACTCCCATCATCCCTGACCACTGGCTAGGGATGGGCAAATATTTTTTTTTAGAATTTATCAAATTTGCCCTTCCAGAAACAAGATGAGAACCAAAACACAGACGGCCTTCACAATTCACACTTATGTGAATTTTGCAATATAGTTCTCCAACCAAACAATATTTACAAAATAAATATATGAAGGGGAAATGTGTATAAAAATGAACATATGAGTGAAAATAATGCATAATATTAGGAGCAATTGAGGGCAAAAATATGTATATTAGTCAAAACCGCAAACAAAAATGTGTTTAGAAGGAGAACTTTGCATAAAATGCTGAAGAGCTTTCATGAGGATTTTTTAAATTTAAACAATTGCAAATTACAGCAGAAATGTGGAGAATTAAGACTGGAAAAATGAGAAATTGAGAGAATTGAAAGTGAGAACTGAAAGTGACAGATCCTTCTACCCTACTTGGGAATACACCCCACTGAACACAGTGGGACTGACACTGCAATCCTATACATATCTATTGAAAAATAAGTCCCACTGAATGAGTATAGGATTGCAGCCTTAGTTCTGATTACATGTCCATAGGATTGTTCTGTGTAAGCATTTGCAAAATTGTGTTTTCTCATTTATCTGTCTTTATTGTTGTCTCTTTCTTCTTTGGCACAAGTTTATCACCCCCAATTCCATTACCAAATTTTAGATTGTAAGCTCCCAGGGGGCAGGGACCTTCCTCTTGTTTGTCTTCCTCCACAAAACCATGTACGTGAAAACCATTATCAATTACCTATTATCTTCCAGTTTGTATAGTCGAAAAAGAAAAAGAAAGTTTCCAGTGAAGATCTTTGTCCAGGCTGTCTGGAAGCTGCTGTGATGATCCCTACTTTTTAGAATGACATTACAGATACAAACTATTTCATATATAGGCGTAGAGAAGAAATTAGATTCAGTTTGCATTTAAAACGCAAATCTCCTCTATTTTTATTTTCTGAAACAACACAAGAACCAAAACACAGGCACCCTTTGAAAAGTACACTTCTCTGAATTTTACAGTGCGGTACTCCAGTCACATAACGTGTACAAAAATTCATATATTAGGGTAACATGTGCATAAAAAATGCATTATATTAGGGAAACTTGCTTTCCCTAATACAGTAATACCTCAATTAACAAATCCACCAGGAAAGCTCCTTTTAACAGCCTTGTTTAGGTGCAGGGGACATGGGGGGACACACACACTCTGACATAATCAGAATGTGGTTCCTTGGCTACTGGATTGTTCTCACACATAGCTGGAATGGTGCTCCTTGCCATGTGGTGCAGGTGCCTCCACAGTAGACAGGGCTTCCACTGCCCTGGAAGCACTGTTTAGTGCAAATACATTTGCTTGAGCATAGGGGAGGATGGCACAGAGACAGAAAGAGAGAGATACCAAGCACAGGGGGGGGGTGGCTGCCCCTTGCCAGCCTGCTCGAGCGTACGGAAGGGAGAACTGTGCTCAAAGCTTCAGATTGCTATAGCAAGATGCTACACGATAAAAGAAAAAAAGGCAAGGCAGGCATCCCTGCATGCATTTTGGAAGAAGCCTTCAAGTGGTCTATATGCGAGGCTTACTTGGCCCGGTTGTTTCATTTCAGGCATGCGTATTGTTAGTTCTGAATAAAATGTTTGCTGAAATATGTTGAACTGGTCTTCTTTTTTGTGGTGTAGGAGCCTATCCCTATTATTTTCATGTTACTCCAACCTCTGGTACCAAAGCTTCTGTTAAAGAAGTAATGTCCAGGAATGCGTGTACTTCGTTAACTGAGGTATTACTGTATCACAGTGTGCATATTAGGCAAAACTGCATGCAAAAATATGTATGCTAATGAATACATGAGGGCTTTTCTTTAAAAAAATTGCAAGCTGATGTGGAAATGTGGGGAAATTAATTTAAGATCTGAAAACTGAGAGAAAATGAAATTGACAGATTCACCCATCCCTAGCAATATATATAACTGATAGCAATACATAACTCAAAATATGAGTTAACAAGGTGGTGACAAAATGTGCGCATCGCTTGGCATATGCTGGGTACTGAAATTCTAAACATACTAAATGCTGGAGCTGACAGGCATAGAGGTAGTATTACTTCTCTTTGGAAAACCTTGTCCCATAATAATACCAAATATTAGGGCTGGGGTTATTCAGCTGTAAGAGAAATACCCTCTGCACTAGTCAAGTCTTTCTCACTAATCGACCTGTTCAGGGAGCCGCCAACAAGCAAAAACTCTGTCCAAACCCACCGCACATCGCGTGTTAGGAGGGTTCTAATTAAACCAGAGTCTGTTGCAGCCCAAGGGTTGCGTTCCCACATGGACAACCTAAAAGGTGGGTGAGACAAGAAGCAAAAGTGGACAGAACAACAGATGTGACCGTGGCTACATTCCAGCCTTGCGCAAAAGTCACAGGGCTCTCCAACCTGTTCTCATAGTAGCCAACCAGATGCCTCTGGGAAGCCCGCAACAAGGACCTGAGCACAACAGCAGTTCTCTCCACCTGTGGGCATACTGCCTCCGACGGTGGTGGTAGAACATAGCCATGATGGCTAGTAGCCATTGATAACCTTATCTTCCATAAATTTGTCTAATCCTCTTTTAAAGCCTGCCAAGTTGGTGGCCATCATCACCTCTTCCTGTAGCAGCGAATTCCACAGTTTAACTATGCACTGTGTGAAGTAGTACCGTATTTGGTATACACTGAAATGTCCAACATTCAGCTTCACTGTATGGCCCCATTGCGTTCTAGTATTATGGGGGGGGGGAGGGCCTCCCTAGCCACTTTCTCCACACCATGCACAATTTTATATGCTCAGAACGGGTACCTCTGAGCATATTCTGAACTCTAGGAATTTGTTTCCAGCATCAGAACGGAACTCACAATCCGGTCACATAAGAGACTACCCCAGATTAACTTTCTTCATTTCAGGAGCCTAATTTATGTGGGGAAAGTCATTTTGTAATTGCTGCTGTTAAACAATTAAGAGGTGGAAACCTTTGTCAATGTGCTGCAGGTCACCTAGAGATTCCAATCCACTAGTAGATGCCAAACTTATGCCCACCCTTGCCTTACCACATAGCATAAGCAAAAAAAAGCAGACATCTCTGCCCTGAAGAGCATTGACTAGGGTCCCCAAACTTTTTTGGGCTAGGGTGCACATCTTAAGTCTAAAAAGCACTACAAAATACACATTTAACAGAGAGAGGGGGAAATTGGCAATGCCCCTCCAAAGTCAAGCAAAACACCTACAGATACACCCCTATAAAGCATACAAAAAAGCAGGTATCAAAACAGACATCCCCTCAACCAAACCACCAAAAAATAAAAATAAACAAGTCTTTGAAGGCACAATGGTGTCCACGGGCGTTCAATTGTGGCCTCTAGGCATAGACTCTATGTTGGAAAAGGGCCACAGCTCAGTGGCAGAGCATCTGCTTTGCAGGCAGAAAGTCCCAGTTTCAATCCCCACCATATCTAGGGGGAGCTGGGAATGTCCCACCTCTGAAACCCTGAAGAGCCACTGATAGTCAGTGTAGATACTGAGCTAGACAGACCAATGGCCTCAGTAGAAATGTGAAGGCCCAGGGGAGAAAAACCACATCTTCACATCTCTAGATTTGAGTCAGTATAAGGCAAGTCCCTAGATTCAGCCAACTCAATGAGTATGTGTCTTTATCCTTTTTCTAAAAAAAATTCTGAGACAACCATTGGCACAAAGAATTGCAACCTGTTTTGACTCTTCCCCCACTCTTTTAAAAAGGAGGGAAGGAAGAGAGTGACTTTGCAAGGAGAAGAGAGACTTTAAAACATTCCACTGATTAACCTAGGATTCTAGGCACCTTTGAAGTCCGAGTAGAACTCAGTGTATGTTTTTAGAAGCCTCAAACCACTTTTTCAGAGGTTTGGAGACACCCTTGATGTCATTACTCGTTAGATAAACTGTGAGATAAGTCAAGATAGCGCTGAGATGTTGCAACAATTCCTCATCATCACTAAGGAGTGAAGCAGGGGAGACGTGGGAAGTTGCCCTGACAGGAGCAGTTAGTCAAAAGCACTCATCACTGTCATACATCTGCCTTGGCTGCCAAACACTGATGATTAATCTTTTTTTTAAAAAAAAGTTAAAGCCATGCAACAGCTACATTTGCAGTTTCGTCATGGGGAATCTTGGGGACAACGGTGGTAAGAAAAAAAATAGACAGAATTGGACTATCATGTTTTAATGCTTTTCAAGATATGATTGCTTATATCTCCCCTCCATGCCCCCACGCTCCAGGCCTGCCATTGACAGTTGGAGCATTCTAAAATTTCTCTTTACTTCCGCTGCTTCCCTCCACATTACTGAGGAAATCCTATTAATATACCTTCCAGATTATGAAACTACAGTGTATCAAAGGGAAAACAACCGTTCACTGCTTTAAAGCAGGGATGAGGAACCTCAGATCTAAGGATCAAGTGTTGCCCTCCAGGCCTCTTCCCAAGCCAAATCCCCTCCCCAGGCCACTCCTCTCACCAGCCCTTGCTTTGTACCCTTCCTTGAGTGTTTATGCCTTGCGCTCCAATAATGCTTCTTGCTTGCCCAGGGGTATGCAAATGTGTGCAGCAATTAGCTATTGTACAAAGATAAATTCCGTATTTGTTGCTCCGCCCACTTTTGCCTCTGGCACCACCCACCACTGGCATGTGGCCCCCAGAGCGTAGCCCGTAAAGGAATGTGGCCCTTGGGGTGGAAAAGGTTAGGAACATAGGAAACTGCCTTAGAATGAGTTAGACCAGCTTTCCCAACTAGTGGGCCACCAGATGTTGTTGGACCACAATTCCCATCTTTCCTGGCCATTGGCAATGCTGGCTGAGGCTGATGGGAGTTGTGGTCCAACAACATCTGGTGGCCCACTAGTTGGGAAAGGCTGTTAGACCATTGGTCCATCTACCTCAGTATTGTCTGCACTGACTGGTAGCCGCTCTTCATGCTTTCAGAGAAGAAGTCTCTCCCAGCCCTACCTGGAGATGCCAGGGATTGGCTTCTGTGGGCAAATCAGATACTCTGCCCGCCACTGACCCACAAACATTACCCACCCCTTCACTTGCACTTATTGCAGTTATTTTTGCTAGTATTTTTTTTTTTTTAAGTAAGGTGAATCATTTTCTGAAGCAGGCAGGCAATAGATTAAGAACCTCGATCTTCCTTTTAATCCAGTTTCTGAGTTTGAAACAAGAGTCAATTTCACACACACAAGGGCTTGGCAAAGTGGGCTGATTTCTCCGATGCGGAAGATGCTTTGCGGACATAGCTATGGAGTTAAAACGGTGCTAAAAGCCCTCCCATCTAGAAGCACTGACCACACATTTCCCACTGCAAGCTACATGTGAAACTGCAAGCAGCCCTTTCCGCACTTCAGGAGATGGAGGGCTGTGTTCACAAGTCATAACAGCCAAATTGTCATTTGTTTCTCTGCAACAAGCCACGGGCACTAGCTAGTTCTCAGCAAACCACAACATCAGGGGTCCATCTACCTGCTCATCTTCCAATGTGATCTATGTCCCCATCTGACAGCAATACCTTTCTGCATCTTACACAGGACAAAACAGGCCAGCCTCTATAAAGAGGCACAAATCTGACATCAGAAATGGAAATATTCAAAAGCCCTGGCAGGAATGGAACATTTCCACCACACAGGACATTCTGAAAGTGACCTTAAAGGAGCCATCCTGGAGCAAAGGAACTCCAGCTTTCAACACTAAACTGCTGACTTACAATACATTAGGAGTTTCAGCACTATCACTTAAGGACTGAACAAAGGATTTTTAGCACAATATACGATTTATTGGCTTGCCAATTTCAGGATGTCATCTGTACTTTTATTATTTAATATTATTTTATTATTTATTAAATTTATTAGTCGCCCATCTGGCTGGCCGTCCAGCCACTCTGGGCGACATACAAAATAAAAACATACTTTTATGCATTTACAACTTCCAAAAGAATAGCCAGTGCTATCCTGTTGTGGCAAGCCCACCACAAGCAAGGCTCATGGCATCTTAAAAGTACCGCATATATTTTTAGGATAAACCTTTGTGAACTAAGGTCCATCAGATTAAGTCCAGGCCTGAACTGATCCTTGCAAAGCAACCATCTTCGGGTTCTCTTTATTATTTAAGCATAATAATAATAATAAATACCTACTTTTTTAGCGTGCTTGTGTATGTGTATAAGGGGAAGCCAAATGACCCTGATCAGCTTGAAAGGACCAACGTGACTGCAGGAGAAATCTTCTATTACTGGCCTTCAAAACAAGCTTATGGGCCATTTCTCAACGGATTCTGCATTGCATTAGCAGCCCCATTTCACTGCAAGGCCCAAATGACCAGAGCTTGGAAGTAACTAGTTACAAGTAGCTAGTTACAAGTAATTTATTACCTTTTTGAGTAACAAATGGGTAACTTCATTACATTTTGCTGGTAATAGAACTAGCAGCAACTTCATTACTTTTGAGGAGTAATTGTAATGTTTCTAGCGTTACTTTTGTGCATTACTTGGGGGGCAGCAGGGGAAGTCTTCAGCTCCACTGATCTCTGAATAAAAATCACGTGCTTCAAATTGGGTTTCTGTGCAGCGTTGTTCTTCCTTCATGCTCTATGGGTGCTTAGGAGGCGACGAGGGAGGAGGTGGAGAGCGAGACAGTGTGGAGAAAACAATTGTTCAACAATTGACAGGAGTGGAAGGAGAAAAGAGCTGGAGGCAATATATATATATACAAAAAATATGTGTGTTGGGGTATCATCATTGCTGGGGGTGGGGTGAGGAGACGTGAGATTCTGTTATGCCATTCTGTTAATCTTACGGATAAAAAAAAATTCTACTACCCTCTCTGTGTGTGTGCTTATTTTTAATGTTGTTTTAGGGTACTTAGATGTGCAGCAGCCAAGGCCAGCACCTTGTAGGCAATTCTTTTTTTAAAAAAAAAGTAACTAAAATGTAATTGTAGCAATTACTTTTGAGTAAAAGTAAAGTAAGAACATAAGAACATAAGAAGAGCCTGTTGGATCAGGCCAGTGGCCCATCTAGTCCAGCATCCTGTTCTCACAGTGGCCAACCAGGTGCCTGGGGGAAGCCCGCAAGCAGGACCCGAGTGCAAGAACACTCTCCCTTCCTGAGGCTTCCAGCAACTGGTTTTCAGAAGCATGCTGCCTCTGACTAGGGTGGCAAGTAATCAGTTACTTTCAGAGCAACTGCAATTGTAACAGTAATTACTACTTTTTGGGGCCATGTAACTGTAACTGTAATTTATTACTTCTTAAAAGGAATCTTTGAAGCTCTGCAAATGACGTCAAAATTAAGCTGCTACTTGGGAGCATCACAGCAGCCCTTGGCATCGCTGCTACCTTAAAGACCACTTCCTTCCTCCCCAGCTTAAGGTGGGTCACTAGGTCAGGGAGAGGGCAAATTGGGAGTTTGACAAAGGTTACTGTGTTACGGATTTCCGAATGGCATTTGGGACATGACTTATGAGGGATGAATCGTGAGGGCAAGAGATTCAGCCACACCATTAAGGGGGTGACCCACTCAAAAACAAAATTGGACAGTAGGCCGTAAAAAAAAACAATCAACAGGACAGGGGAGTTGGCAATGAAATCACTCAAATGCCAGCACCAACCATCCTATAAAAAGGACATTGTAAGTCAGGAGGAAGCCCTGGGAAGCCTCAAGGTTAAGTACTTCTCTCAGTCACAGGAAGAGCAGTTTAAAATATTATATGTCAACCTGCGAGTGAACAATATCTTAAGTCCCATGGACAAATCTCCAATCGAAGGCAGGTCTCAGCCTCCCTCGGCTTTACTCTGTGAAGTTGCTTTCAGTTTCAGGGTTCAGTGCCCTGGCCATAAGTGCAACGGGAATAAAAAAGGGTACCTCTGCACCATGTGGAGAGTGTCCTTCCTAAGGAGAAGCGCAAGTCCAGGGTCACCCTTTCAAAAGGCGGTAGAGGAAACGAAAAGGTTCCCACCAAGGCATACAAGCCCATGATCTTTCCCAGACCTCGGAAAGGAAGGGGTGGCAGAGTATCTGCTTTTCCACGCACAAGGCCCCAGACTTAATCCCAGACATCTCCAGGTACAGCTGGGAATGTCTTCTGCCTGAAACCCTCGAGAGCTGCTGCCAATTTGACTAGAATACTGCACTAGATGGCCCCAGTACAGCTTCATTATGTTCCTGTATCTTAATTTTAATAATTGTTTATTTATTTATTTATTATTGAACTTCTATCCCACCTTTTCTCCAAGGAGCCCAAAGTGGCGTACATAGTTCTGCCTCTTCATTTAAACCTCACAACAACCCTGTGGGATAGGTTAGGCTGAGAGGCAGTGACTGGCCCATGGATAAGTGGGGATTCGAACCCTGGCCTCCCAGACCCTAGTCCAACACTCTAACCCAGCCTTTCCCAACCAGTGTGCCTCCAGATGTTGTTGGACCACAACTCCCATCTTTCCTGACCATTGGCAATGCTGGCTGAGGCTGATGGGAGTTGTGGTCCAACAACATCTGGAGGCACACTGGTTGGGAAAGGCTGCTCTAACCACTACACCACACTGGCTTCTCTAATTCTAATTCCACTGATGGTATTAATAATACCACTTTTATCAATCCTTAGGTACTATAGGTGTTATTTTTATGCTGTTATTTTAGTGGATTGCCTTAAAGTTGCCATGCTGTACCCTAACTTGGTAATTCATTTTAAAGGCAGTATATAAATTGATTTTAGAGATTTTGATGATTAAGTGGTATATACATCCTGCTACATAAAAGAAAATATTCATCCAACTGCCGACACACAGAGTATTTAAATATATACGTTGCAGCTACATTTATATATACAACCCCCTCATTAGCGATACAAATGTTATATTGACACAATCTAAGGGTAGTAATCAATTCTAGTCTACTCAGAGTAGACCCACTGAAGTTAATAGACATGATTGACTTGGGTTCATTCATTTCAATGGGTCTTCGTTCACATGTAGGACACTTTTGGCCCTCCAGATGTTGCTGAACTACAACTCCCATCAGTGCCAGCAAGTATGGCCAAAGGACAGGGATTATGGGTTCCCCCACACCTGAATTAATGGTTAGAATGGCTGCAGAGGGAGGGGGGGATCTGTGCTTTTGGCATGCATATTAATTAGTACATAGGCCCATTTAATAGTTTGTAACAATAAGTGATCAGTGGGTAGAACCACTGAGTTGCCCAGAGATATAAGCCAGTTGGGAATAATTACATACAGTCAGAAATATGCTAAGGGGTGTGTGTGTGTGTGAGAAGACGGGGGAATCCCCCCTCTAACTTCTTTAATATGGAGCCCCTGTGCACACTAGGATTAAAGGGGTGAGGGGACGATCTGAATTACATGCAACACTTCGCTTTAATAAAAGCAAACTAGACATAATTAAAATACACAAATGGGTGAAATCTTGCTCTGCAAACAGATGGCATCCACTGTGGAAGGCAGGCAGCTTTCGCTGGTTTCTAGTGCTCCTTGAAGCTCCTGGAGACACGCCCTCTCCCAAACTGCTGTGGAAGCACTTAGAGGCCTTTTTAAACTATTTGACAAATTCACAGCACACGAGCGATCAACCCCCCTCCTTGATCAGGCCAAAGTCCCACCAGGTCAGGCGTCCTGTTCTCACAGTGGCCCAACCAGGCAGGACATAAGCACATCAGCAGTGTCCCGCTTGCGATTCCCATTTATTTATTATTGTATTTCTATCCTGCCATTCCTCCAAGGACCTCAAAGTGATGTACACGTTTCCCCTCTCTCCATTTTATTCTCACAACAACCCTGTGAGGTAGGGTTAGGTTGAGAGGCGGTGACTGGCCCCAGTGAGCTTAATGGCTGAGTGGCAGAAGTATAGTGGAAACACAGAAGTACAGCCTCAGACAGCGGAGGTTGAACATATCCATCCAGGTTAGCAGACATTTTTAGCCTTATCCTCCATTAACTTGTCTAACCTTCTTTTAAAGCCATATGAGTTGGTGGCCATCACCACATTCTGAGGAAGCAAATTCCCAAGTTTTAGCTAGCTGGGGTTGATGGGAGTTGTAGGCCAAAATGTCTGGATGGGCACCAGGTCAGCCAAGCCTGTTGGAAAGAATTGCTTAAAAATAAAATGGTGGGCATTCTCAATAATTGCTTACCACATATGAAAGGCATACCCCTAAACCCCTCACATGATCTGTACCCCCAAACATCAACTACAGAAGATCACATATGGCCAAAAAAAAAATCCAGCTCCTAAAAGAAACCCCAGGAAACTCAGATGTACCTTCCTTTAGCTATAAAATGTGGGGAGGGGGGGAAGAGATAAATATTTTGGCATCAGTAGGTGGAAGACAGCTTACTTCCTCCCTCACACCTCTGATCTTGTCAGGTGACGGAAGATACTTCCTAAAGGCAAAGAACTCTGCCCCACAGCACTAACTGGGAAGAGAGCCACATTGCTTATGAGTGCCAGAAGGTTACACACACATCAAAAGATGTTGGGCTGTTTAGGATTTTTTATACAGAACACTATCTAAGTCAGCATTCAGATGCAACCTTCAGATGACATCTTTTTCCAACAGAAAACCTAATAAATAAAGTAATAGGAAAAGCAAAAATTGTTGGGGCGGGGGATGTTGCAAAAGAAAGCTTACAGTTTAACAAACAGGCCTGCAACTTATTAATAAACAACAGTCCTTTATTCTACCTCCGAACCTTTGATTTTATGCTTGGAGGACTTGTTGGATGAGCAAAGAAGATATGTCACTAATAAATAAATATAAATAAAAAAAGAACAGGCCTAAAGGTATATTTTGAGAGCCAGTGTGGCATAGTGGTTAGAGTGTTGGACTATGACATGGGAGACTAGGGTTCAAATCCCCACATAGCCATGAAGCTCACTGGGTGACCTTGGACCAGCCACTGCCTCTCAGCCTCAGAGGAAGCCAATGGTAAACCCCCTCTGAATACCGCTTACCATGAAAACCCTATTCATAGGGTCACCATAATTTGAGATCGACGTGAAGGCAGTCCATTTCCATTTAAAGAGATATTTTACAAGCTGGTTCACATAAACACATGTATACTCATCAATGGCTAGGCCAGGAATCCGCATAGCCTTAAAAATGGGTTGGTTTGTCCTTAAGCAATGCTAGAGGAATTCGCTGTTTACAAATTCAGCTGTGTGAGATTCTGCACTTCTCAAAGTGAGGCCTTCCAGCCAGGCAAAAACACTCAAGGAGGGTGCAAAGCAAAATCAGTGAGAATCCTAACTGCCAGACAGAGAGACCTGGAGGGCCAACATTTGGCCCCCAGGCCCAAGCTTCCCAAATCTCTTCCGCCACCTCCTCCCAGTGAAGTTAATGCAAGTTTACTTTTACAAGACCCCAACATGGTGAAATGTCAAGAGGGTTTGACTAAATTCAACAGAACCTCGTTCCCAGTTAGGGAACCCCTGATCTCGCTTGATCCTGCCAGGGTTGCCATCAAGATTTGGGAAATTAAGCAGCTGCCACGGCAGCTTGTTGGCAACTATATAATCAGAAGGAATTATGTTAATTACAAGGAATATGAAATTCAGTCTAAACAGATATTTCATGCACTTCCTTCCCCCACCTCTACCTTGGAAAACTTTTATGTTTATTAGGCCGAAAATACAACTTAAAGGCCTTTTGCAAGCTTCAAATAGTATCACCTAGGCTGCTTTTTAACCAGCGGTTCCCAAACTGTAAATGACCGAGGCCGGGCATGACAAATCAGTCTACTTCTAATGCAGCTTTCCTCAACCTGGTGCCCTCCAGATGTTTTAGACTGGGACTAACATCATCCCTAACATTGACCATGCTGGCTGGGACTGATGGGAGTTGGAATTCAACATCATCCAGAAGGTGCCACCAGGTAGGGGCAGGCTGGCATAGAAGCTCACTGAGCTCTTAATTGAGAGCAAGTGTGTTGTAGCGGTTAGAGCAGGGATGAAGGACCTGTGGCCCTCCAAAAGACGCACACTTTGAGCTACCTGGAGGAAAGGTGGGATGTAAACGTAATAAAAAACACTCACACACATACACACACATCACACACACAATCTCATATATAAAAACAATTAAAACAACTTCAAATCCGATGCCAAATACAGACTGCCATAAAACTTCTACAGTACTTAAAAGGTATAGCTAACTACTAGCTACTATAATATTTATGTATTATACTTATTTTTCATCCTGTTCTCTAAGGAGGTCATGGCTGCATACATGGTCATCTCCCTTTTACATTACAACAACCCTGTACAGTAATTTTATTTATTTAGGAAGGTTTATTTAACACTTAATACTACTAATGATAATAATAATAATAAAAACCTCTGTGGTTTACATGAAATGGCGTTTGACACTTGAGCTGTGTATTTTTAGGACCCACACTTTTCTTGTGATTGCAATTTGTTTTAAACTGTTCTTAAGGTTTTATTTTAAATTGAGACCCATCCAAGGACTTTAGGGTGAAGGGCAGGTAATAAATCAAATGAATAACAACAAAGTACTCATTCCAAAAGAGTAAAAAAAGACAGACATTAAAAATAGTAGATATAGATTAACAATTATAAGGCATGCCTAAACAAAATAAGTTTTTAGCAATCATCAAAACCAGGTTAGGGCTACCCTGCGAGTTTTATAGCTGAATGAGGATTTGAACCCAGGTCTCCCCAGTCCTTATCCAACACTCTTCACCAATTACACTGTTCTGGCTGTCCTCTTCCCTCACCCCCAGGATTCTTGATGGGTTGTTTGCCCCCAGTATGTGTGAGGGAGTTATAACGAAAAATACTATTGCAATACACACACTTGCAGGCAATTACATGTTGTTTTTACACTAAGAGAAAAGGTCTGAAAAGTAAAATACAGGCAGCAGAATACCTTTATTCAGGTTGTGGTGTGATTTGTAAGAACTGCTTCACCTTTCACATCTTCAAACTGTAGAGCTGCTGAATTAGAAATAAAAGTAATAATTACAAACACACACTTCTTCATCATCATTATTAACCAAATGTCTATCCCACCCTTCCTCCCAAAAACAGCCCAGGGCATCAAGCAGTGAAGTGGTAAAACAATAAAATCATATTTAAAACATTAAGAACATCTAAAAACATTAGTCACATGTCTTCACTGCTCAGAACTTCAGGATTGCAGGAACAGTATCTTTCAACCATCATACTGTTTTGATTTTAGAAAGCACACTAACAATACAAAAAGTTTCCCGCATCCTGTATCTCCATTCAGGGCTTGTGTGTTTGTGACAGGAGGCACAGGTCCCGAGTACAAGCACCTCTTTTACTGCTGCCCATAGGAGCCATTTTGTGCTGGCACCCATGGCACTTCTATCAATATATGAGTACCAGCATCTCATTTTTTACCAGAAAAGCACTGCCTCCATTTACATTTTACCAACTTCCATTTCTTTTTCAGAGTACAGGCCTGCCTCTCTCAATTACCAAGCTCAGTCTTATCTCCTTCAAGTGAGGAGCCACACCTGAGGGTGTTTTGCCTCCTCTGCAATTCCTTAAAAAAACACATTTGTATCTCTTTTTTCCTCATCGTAGAGCTCTAGTGAGCATATATGTGGTTTCCAAATGGTCTCCCATCCAGGCACTGATCAGACCCACACTTGGTTGCCTTCAGCAAGGGCTGGCTTCTCATATAACTTTCAGGACATACCTTAAGACAGGGGTGGGAGAATC
The DNA here is from genome assembly GCF_030035675.1 of Rhineura floridana. Lineage (NCBI taxonomy): Eukaryota > Metazoa > Chordata > Lepidosauria > Squamata > Rhineuridae > Rhineura > Rhineura floridana. The sequence goes on along the minus strand of NC_084500.1, from coordinate 15,435,416 downwards.
TTTTTAGCTTGAGGGCCGCATTCTCTGCTCAGTAATCTTCTGGAGGCCGCATGCCAGTGGTGGGCAGGGCCAGAGTCAAAAGTGAGCAAAGCAATTGTGAATTTTGCCTTTCTTCAGTAGGCTAGTTTCTACACACAGTCACACTCTCTATCCTCCATCCAGACAAGCAAGAGGCATGATCCAAGTTCAAGGACACACTTCCGGCTGGGCAAAAACGCTCAAAATGAAAAAAAAAATGGAAATGGACTGCCTTCAAGTCAATCCTGACTTATGGCAACCTATGAATAGGGTTTATATGGTAAGTGGTATTCAGAGGGGGGTTACCATTGCCTTCCTCTGAGGCTGAGTGGCACTGACTGGCCCATGATCACCCAGTGAGCTTCATGGCTGTGTGGGGATTCGAACCCTGGCCTCCCAGGTCATAGTCCAACACTCTAACCACTACACCACACTGGCTCTCGGAAAACACTCAAAGAGCCTGTAAAGCTGGGCCAATGAGGGGTGTGGCTTCTTGGCAGGGTGTTTGGCCTGGAGAGAATCCCAAGGGCCACGTAGAGAGGTCCAGAGAGCCACATTTGACCTCCAGCCAGAGGTTCCCCATTTCTCCCTTAAGGGCATAGCAACACTTCAGTTCTTTCAATGGCTTCAGGGCCTGCCCAGTTATTAAACAGAGCAAGCTGCTGCCTCAGATAATGAGTCGGGGGTGTTATAAAAGGGCAGCAAATTGTTATCTGTTGAATGTATTATTGTTTTAGTTTTACTTCCAGCAAGGGGGAGGAATCCTTGGGTGAGAATAAATAACCTGACTGGCCTTGGGCACCACCTCTTAACTGAGGCATATGTGTATGTGCCATTTACTTTGCTGCCTCAGGAAGCAAAATGGCTAAGGCAGGCCCTGACTAGATTTCTAGTCACTCCTTTCCCTCCCACCCATGGGGATGCTGGGAATTGTAGTTCTCTGAGGAGGAAGGCCCCTTGAAGGGAGTTAACCAGACCTTCAGAAGGTACCATTTTGTGGGGTGTGTGGAAGATGGGGAGGGCACCATGGCATAAAAATTACTATTATTATTTGTTTGTTTTGTTTTTTGATTTATTGTATTTATTGTATTTATACATCGCTTGTTTTTATCTTTTTGTACACCGCCCAGAGAGCCTTCGGGCTTAGGGCGGTATATAAATTAAATAAAATAAATAAATTAAATAAATAAAATCAAAATATTCTTATGGTGGAGATGTGTATCTTTACCAGACCTGCCTTTCCCAACTTGATGCCTTCCAAACCTTGTGGACTACAATTCCCATCAGCCCCAGCCAACACAGCTAACTGTCAGGGATGATGGGAGTTATGTTCAATGTTATCTGGTAGGCCCCAGGTTGGGGAAAGGCCAGTTTTGAGGTATAAAGATAAATGTACTGCCTTCAAGTCGATTCTGACTTATGGCAACCCTATGAATAGGGTTTTAATGAGGCTGAGAGGTAGTGACTGGCCCAAGGTCACCCAGTGAGTTTCATGGCTGTGTGGGGATTCGAACCGTGGTCTCCCAGGTCGTGGTCCAGTACCTTAACCACTACACCACACTGGCTCTCCATTTTGAGGTACAGGATTTTATTTTATTTTATTAATATATGAAACTGGCAGCATCAACTCCATTTGGGGGTAGGGGGTGGACAAGACATCTTCAGTGGCCTGCCTTTGCTACTGTTAGGGAAGGAAAACGTCAGCTTTGAGCAGGCCCAGGCCTAGGCCAAGGGGAGCATACGTCATGCCCTTCAGACGTTGGTGCTCTGCTGGAAGGTGAGCCTAGCATCCACTAATCTGAACATCCCACGTTCCTCTGCACTCACATTCCTATTTCACAAGTCCTGCAGCACGCACCGGAGGTTGTCTCAAACCAGCTCAAACCGTTTGTCAAATCTTGCTCAGGGTTGTCTGCTCTGACTGGCAGCAGCTGTCTCCGTCTCTGGCAGAGAAGGGCCTTTCCCATCACCTCCTACTGATCCTTTTTTAAACTGGAGGTCCTGGGAACTGAACTTGAGACTTTGTGCATGTAAAGCAGAGGCTCAGCACAGAGCTATGTTTGCTCCCCGGACAACCTCAGTGTATTTTCTTCACTTTCTCTACTCTCTAAAATGAGGATAGGGAACTAGTGGCTTTCCAGATGATGCTCGGCTAAAAGTCCCATTATCTGGCTCTCCAAATGATGTCAGACTACAATCCCCATCATCCCGGATCATTGTCCATGCTGGCTGGGCTGATGGGAGTTGTAGTCCAGCAACATTGAGAGGGCCACTGGTACCCCATTCTTGGCACCACAGTTCTATGACGCTATGGAGTCCATTTTTAAAAAAAATTGAGGCTGCCGCATTCTCTTAGGTGCTGATGCCAACACACACACGGGAACTGTCCCATTTTATTGTCACAACAGCCCTGTGAGGTACATTAGACAAGAGATACGTTGACTGGTCTGGGATCATCATGGCTGAACAGGGATTCAAACCCAAATCTGCCCCCCCAGCTCAAAGTAGTCTACTTGTTTTACCAGGTTGACTCTCTTCTGTCCATTAAATTAAAAATATCCCTGATCTTATTTGCACTCAGTGGCCAAATATTTGAACCGTCCTAGTCCCCACTTAGCAGAGAGATATTTACAGAGCTACGTCTCGGGGTCTAAATAGGATTACGTCATGCACAATGCATATGGAATAAATTTAACTGAAATCAAATTTTGATTAAATGCAATTAATATGATGGATTTGACTATGGATACCCTTCCAGACAGCCTTTTTAGGATGGGCGGGGGAGCTCATTTGAAGAAAGGTTGTCGAGTTGGTCCAAAAACATATGTTTTGATTACCGCAGTAAATTCCAATTTCAGAGAATCCTGCAGACAACTGGATTAATCTTTTTTTTACATGTCTTTAATAGTTTCACGGAGCGGGGGAGAGAGTTTAACCCTTTACTAAATCCTAAGCATAAGGAGCAAGCCCCACTGAACCCAGTGAGACTTGCATCTAATTACATAGATGTAGTTATTTATAGCAGGGGTAGGGAAACTCAGGCTCAAGGGCTGACTATGGCCCTCCAGTCCTCTGTATATGGCCCCCGGGACTCTCCCAAGGCCACCCCCTTTCCCTGGGTCACACCTCTCACCAGACCAGTGTTGGCAGAACAGCGAAACCCCAACAAGCTGAGTTGCATCCCAACACTTCCAACATATTGCTCACTCCCACCCTGAGTTCTTTTGCCTGGCTGCAATGTGACCTTGCCTTGTAATAATGGCTTACTTCCCGTGAGAGAGAGAGGGAGAGAGAGACTTTTGTGCGGCAGGTGACTGACCAGGAAAGACACCTTGGGGTCATGGCGGATAGCTAGATAAAGATATGAAACCCGTCTGTAGCCACTGTGAAGATGGTTAATTCCATTTTAGGAATCCTTTGGAAAGGAATTGGGAATAGAACTTCCAGTATCATAATGCCATTATGCAAAACTGTGGTGCAGCCACACTTGGAATACTGTGCTCAGTTCTGGTCCCTTCACCTCAGAAAGGATATCGTAGAGCTGGAAAAAGCTCAGAAAAGGGCAACCAACATGATCAAGGGCAACTCCCTTATGAGGACATATTATGTTTGGGGAGGTAGTTTAAGGGGGAAAGGTAAGAAAAGTGAAGGATGGTGGCTCTGATGTCAGTGGGCCAGTGAATCCACTGTAGGTTTTAGTCCAAACTTTCAAGGAGCTGCCCAAATTGTGGACAGATTCTTGAAAGCTTGGTCTAAAACCCAGAGCGGATTCACTGCCCCACTGACATCGGAGACACCAGCCTCTACTGTTCAAACCATTCGGGAACACCTGTACCTCTGTCATAGAGCCTCCACTTTGCATGCTGAAGGTCCCCCAGGTTCGATCCCCAAGGGCCACATTCCCTCCTGGGCAACCTTTTGAGGGCCATGTGACAACAATGGGCACAGCCAGAAGCAAAAGTGGATGAAGCAGCAGGTGTGACCCTTCCAGCCATGCAAGTGTCAAGAGTTTTATACTCACATCCCATGGATATCTCTACATCCAGATAAGCAAGAGGCATTCACACAATTGGACACATTTCAGCTAGGAAAGAGCACTCAAGGAGGGTATGGAGAGGACCTGTGAGGAGTACAGCCTGGGGAGACCCCCAAGGGCCAAAGAGAGAGGGCTAGAGGGCTACATCTGGCCTCTGAGCCTGAGGTTACCCTAAGAGGAAGGAGGTCCACTGCAACAAAGGCACTTTCTTTCTACTGCAGCACGGTTCCCTCTTGTTTAAAGTGACAATTTACTTTTTAAAAAATTCCCCAATCTTTTCAACCCTATAGATACTTCATTTTACTGGGAGTTTTCTTTCTACCTAGTTCTGGCTGTCTAAACACTGGAGAAGACTGTTTATAAAGATTATATACATTGTAAAGCAGGTTGAATTTACCAGAACGTGGTTTGTTGAAATAATTTGGTTTAATATAGAACCCACTTAAAAATCTGTTAATAAGGGGTGGGCGACCTTTCTCAAAAGATCTTTTTTCTTTTCTTTTTATGCCTGAAATAGTTTATATAGTTTAAGAGGGGGACATCAGGGGACATCGTCCTTGGCATCTTACGTACAAGGCTGCAGTCCGTTTGAATGAACCACGCTTGACCATGGAATCCTATGCATGCTTACTCAGAGGTAAGACCCAGAATGTCGCTATTTTGTGGGTGGGATTCAATTGCAAACTGGCAAATTTAGCTTGTGCAGTTAACGTGTATTTGATGCTCTTGTGCAACAAAACTGCTTCCCCCACCTCGCCAAAACCAAACTTTTTCCAGTAAAAATGACCCCAAAAAATGCACAGAGATAACAATTGCTTGACCCAACATTGTATAATTTCCTCAGACAAATCAGAATTAATGTTCAGTAAACAGAGAACGTTGTATAACCTTCCTGGAAAGTTTGCAAACAAATCAGGATAAATTATCAATAAACAGGGAATCTGAAAGCAACCCCACTGAGTTTGATGGGACATTCTCCTATATAAGTGTATTTGTGACTGCAGCCTAAGGCTATTTTCTTATGCAATCTTACTTAGGAATAAGTCCCACAGAACTCAAATCTCCACTGAGCTATGATGCTCACTTGGGTGATCTTTGGCCAGTCATTGTCTCTCAGCCTAACCTACCTCACAGGGTTGTTGGGAGGATACAATCAGGAGGGAGAGAACCTATAAATACCACCCAAGCTCCTTGGAGGAAAGGTGGGATATAAATGCAATAATATAAATTAGAATATTTAGCCTTGAGAAGACTGAGGGGAGGTACGATAGCACTCTTCAGGTACTTGAAAGGCTGTCCAACATAGGAGGGCCAGGATCTGCATTAAACCATACTGGTGCAGAAACTGAGAGAAAGCAAAAACTAACGGATTCGCCCATTTGTAATAGTAATAATAACGTATACTTTACTATCGGGATAGGGAACTTGTGACCTTCCAGATGTTGTTCGACTACAACTCCCATCATCCCAGGCCGTTGGCCATGCTGCTTGGGGCTGCTAGGAACTGTCTGGAGGGTCACAGGTCCTCATCCCTATTTTACCAAATGCAGTGAGCTCTCTTCTGCCACAGACTCACCCCTAACATTATTTACGTCCAGCAGAACTTGAAGCTTCCTTTGGAAAAACACCCTAAGGTTGGAATTTGACAAAAGCAGGCCTTCCTGTTACCAAAGTCATGGCTGCCTGCCTGGGTCAGATGGCAGATTTTGGGGCTACCATTAAAGAATAGCAAAGTTGTCCGTTATTTAGTTCATTCGTACATTTTTACTGGATTCTCTGGTTTGGCCTACTTTCCTGCTTTGATCCTATCTTCTAAATAGAGGATCCAGCCAATCAGGATTAAAGTATGAGCCTGACAGCAAATGAGAACACTTTCTTTTCTAATGTCTTTTGCTGTTGATGATGATGATAATTTGCCAGGCAATGTGAGATGGGAAGGGGAGAATGAATAATAAAAGGATGAAGACTGCAGAAGAAGGGAAGAAGAAAAGAACAGGACACGCTCCACCTGGTGGTGAAATTCCCAACATTCCCAATTGACATTATTTAAATATATATCATGCCAAGCTTTTATGCAGCAAGGCAGATGGGCAAATTCTGCAGACCAGAGGCTGTGTACTTCCAAGTACAAGATGTCAGGAACAGGCAGGAGGGGCTATAGCATCTTGCCCTGCCTATGGTGGGCTTCCTTGAGGTATCTGCTTGGCCGCTGTTGGCAACAGGCTTGGTTAGATCCAACCAAGATGATTCTTACATCGTGGTCGCCTTCCAAACGGTCACTTTTTTTTACGCGTAGGAGGGATTCTGCCGGATATTAGAAAGTTAGGCTTGTGAGATTAAAGTGGACTAAAGTGCTCTGTAGCTAGTCTGGTGCAACAAATCCATTTTCAAAAACTTGATTTTTTTTCTGGATAGGAAAGTGACAGGAAAACGCCCTAAAAAGTGTGAGATAATGATTGATTGATGGGAAGATATATATACATATAATCAGGAAAAACTTCCTGTTAGGGCCATATGACAATGGAATCAATTACCTAGAGAGGTAGTGGGCTCTCTGACACTGGAGGCATTCAAGAGGCAGCTGGACAGCCATCTGTCGGGAATGCTTTGATTTGGATTCCTCCATTGCGCAGGGGGTTGGACTTGATGGCCTTACAGACCCCTTCCAACTCTCCTATTCTATGTTTCTATGATTCTAACCTCTGTGCAAGCATATCAGGATGAAAGTTTGTTGTCGTATAACCTCCCCTCACAGACGTCAGAATTTATTTATTTTTATTTATTTATTCGATTTATATCCTGCCCTTCCTCCCAGTAGGAGCCCAGCCCATTTATTGAGAATGAATGCTCAATAAAGAGCAGGCACCGTACAACCGCCATGCAAGCTTTGCGCAAGGAAGTCAGGAGGAATGCTCAATAAAGAGGCTGCCTGGAGGAGCCCTGACTTCTCTGCACCTGTGCAGGTAGCTTTCTGAGCTCCAAAAATGTAAACACATCTGACCTGTGGTATTCTTTCAAAATACTGCTGGCTGGCATTTATGGGATGCCCTGTTTTTCTATGGAATGTTGGGTATATAAGAAGGTTTGTTTTGCAGCGTCAAAATCAGCTACATTTCAACCAATATCCAGTTTCCAAAAGGAACAATCCTTGCCCTCCAAGCACTCTCGGCCAGGGTATATTGGCTTCTTTGTCGCCAGTCTCCAACAGCTGGTATTGAGAGCTGCATAGTTGAACCTGCAACACAATGCTGCAGTGTGACATAGAGGGGTGGCTGAGTAATTGTTCTGTTTTAATATGTTACTTCCCCTTTGTTTCCTTGAAAAACCCAAATAAATGCAAACACTTTTTAAAAAATGTTGTCGTGTGGAGAGCTCCTGTTGAGCTATGCCCTGTTCTAGGATACTCTATTCCATTTCCCTGCCCCTCCCCACAGCAGTTTGCCCCCCACAACACTCCGTGAGCAACCTGTGGTCACTGAGCTTGCTTAGCCCTCATTAGGGTGGGTGTGTCTTTTTATACTTTGCTGATACCTGCCTCTTGCGTAGCTGTGGGGTCATTTGGCAACTTGAAGAATGGCATGCACAGCCTGAACATTGGAAATAAAGGGAATGTCAGAGCTATCTGACATCCTCCCTGGATGTGCATAATATCTCTTTTTTTTAAAAAAACTCTTAAGTTAGAGGCCATCTGCACATCTTGTGATCCCAGAAATTAAATTACACATTATCGGAAGAAGATCCTTCTGTATGCTCTAAACGCATTGCCAGTCAGCTTCACTGGTGTAATTCTAATTTTGTACAAGAGAAACAGAGGTTACATATGCATCATATGTTTAAAGAACATTTAGAGGACATGTCATCTCCTCAAAGAACTGCGGGAGCTGTAGTTTACCCCTCACAGAACTACAGTTCCCTGCACCCTGAACAAACAATAGTCTCCGGGATTCTTTGGGGGAAGGAAGTTGTGTGCTTTAAATGTGTTTTATATGCATGGGCTGAATGCAGGAAAGAGAAAAGAGGGATTTATCTTTATTCACTTCGATTCCACAGATAATTCCACCCACCAATCTAGCTCTGTTGTAAACACGCTTAACAGGAACTCTTAACAGTCCTATATACATGTAATGTAATTCCCATTGAATTCAGTGGGGCTAGCTGGCTGGCTTACTTCCAGGAAACTGGGTATAGGATTGCATCCTAACTGTATGAATTAATGGGTGATTAAAGTCTGTTCCGTGCTCCAAAAGAGCACCCTTCTTTCCTTACGGGCTTATATGAATCCAGAGATATATCATGATACAGTAATTCGATAACCTATTTCCAAAGGGTGGTTCTATCATTCTGGATTTTGGCATTGGGTGACATCTGGTGGCACGCTTCAGAATTACTTTACCATTGCTGCCGTTTCAATCCTTTCAGATGAGGATTAAAAACAAAGCAAAATTTATCCAACCTTTGCAGATTGGAACGCCAAGCTTAAATGTCATTGGAAAACTTCAATTTTTGCAATCCGCCATTTAAAAACTAACCAACCAACAGGATGTAAAAATTAATTTTTTTATTTCAGAAGGCTGCCAAACAGGTTTTCTGTCACTTGAGCAAGAAGCAATGGCAAGTGTTTCTTTAATACAGACGGATCAGTAGCAAACTTGGCTAAATAAAACAAAACAGAAAGTTAATAATCAGAATAGCGGGATCTGGTTGTTATTTGTCTGTTTCATCTGCTAAGAAGAGAGGGAGATTATTTAACTAAATATTTCCCCAGAACAGGATAGATATTAAATGCAGAATATTATTGTGGCTTTTTCCTTCTTAAAGATCTTAGTGTTCTGTTCCTTGTCTTTCTACCATTGCCTCAATTATCCCCCTTATGGGTCTGGAAGCTTTGCCCCCAAAGGGATGTCTTATACTTAGTCCATCATAATAGCGCTTGAATGGGGGGCTGGCCCGAGACATTTTTTCGGCTCACCCTGTTCCACATAAAGAAACCAGTCATTTTGACAGCTGGATCTCACTTCTTAGGAAGCTGCCTTATACTGACTCAGACCATTGGTCCATCTAACTCTGTATCGTTGACACTGACTGGCAGCCACTGTCCATCCAAGCTTTCAAACAAGGGACCTTCTCAGTCGTACCTGAAGATGCCAGAGATCGAATCTGGGGCCATCTGCATTTAAAGCAGTTGCTCTATCGCTGAGCCACATCTCTTGCCCTAAATATAAAACAAAATTCCAGTCCTCATGGTTCTTATTTAAGGGCTGATTTAATAGGCATACAGCAAGCTGCCTTATACAGAGTGAGACCCTTTGTCCATCAAACTCAGTACTGTCTACTGAGTGGCAGCAGCTCTCCAGGCTTTCAGACAGGGGACATTCCCAGCCCTACATGGAAATTCCAGGGATGAAATCTGGGACCTTCTGTTTAAAGCAGTTGCTGTACCACTGAGTTATGGCCCTCTCAACAGTGGCGATAGGACAGCATCCTCCATGGTTTAATGGGCGCAGGTCAGGGCACATGGAGCATATGGCTGTGTCCTCAGACACCTTGGTGTCACTCCCTGTCCTCCCCACCAGCATTTTGTCTAATGGTAGGACCGGTCCTCATTATATCATCATTTATTTGTAGTGACGCCCCTGAAAGGGTCACCTTTGAAGATGCTGTCACAGACTCATGGGTCTCTTTAGAATGATCTGTGCCAGGTGTGGGGAGCCTTTGACCTTCCAGTTGTTGCTGAACTACAACTCCGATCATCCCTGGCCATTGGCCATGCTTACTGGGGCTGATGGGAGTTGCCCACTAATCTATGCCCATGTGTCAATACTAATGGCCAGCGGGTATCAAATGCAAGGTCTCTGAGATAGTTTCTGTGTTTTACGTCGATACTAAGTTGCTCCAAAGTTGTTATTTGTTCGTGGGTTTGCTGCATGTGCTCTGTATGTTCTGCATCTAGAAAACATCAAAACATTTTTTCAAAAGACAAATTAAGAAATATAGAATAAAATTAAACAATCTACTGATAATTCATAATAAGGTCTAAGGATAAAAAAGCAAGAACATAATCCAGAAAACAGAAAAATAAATTCATCTCCAAAACTAAATCTACACCCCAGGAACACCCCAAAAACACTACCCACCCTGATGGTCTCTGGGCACCTTCAGCCGCAGAAATAGCCTTTGTTGCTGGAGACAGTCAAGGCCTCACCCTCTCAGCCCAGGTAAAGACAGGCAAATGAAGCAATCTTTCAGGATTTGCAGCAAGCCCTGTTTTAAATGTGACGTTTTCCTTCTTCGCAACACTTCCTCCTAATGTTCCAGCCACAGATCTGTCTTCAGAGAGAGAAAGAACTTAGGAGAGTTCCTCTTTTGTCCGGGAAATATATACAATGGATACAAAACAGAGGTTTTACATGCAATAATTCCACCCACACCACCAGCTCCACTGTTTAGAAGCAATTTGAATAAAATCAGCTTCCCCCTTTTTAACATTCCGTCCCTCCAACCAAAGATAAGACAATCACTGCCACTCTCTGCTCAGGTAATATTTACTGTTGTGTTTAAGTCAACGCATTTCCTCCCTCCTTTGTATATGTTGAAATCCAAAGTGTTTTTTATGTATCAAAGTACATACCGATATGCTCCAACAGTTTGTTATGTCCAGGCAATGTCTCTTATTTTCTGGTCCCTGGTAAATTCCTGCCTCAATTTTTCCCTTTTTTGTGTGCATGTGTGTGTCCATTCTTTAAGGTTTAACAGTTTCCCAAGGATCTCCACAAGTTACCTTTTGGACTGTCCCCCTCAAAAAAGACGCAATAGGGGGTGAGGTGGTGGGATAGTGGGTCTTACGTGACCTCCTGGCAGCAGAATCGCTTCTGCTTACTAGCAGGGAGAGTGGGAGGCGGAAGGTGGTGGGGAGGTCAACTCTGTTTAAATGCAAATTTCTCCCAATATGCACATGTTTACTTTGTAACATACACATTTTTGCAAAGCCATTTCCCCTAGCAGAACAAAAGTTTGTATGTTGCTTTTGCTAACATATGAATTTTTAATGCACACTTTACCCTAGTATATAAATTTTTGTACACATTACTGCATTGCAAAATTCAGAGAAGTGCAATTTTCAAGAATTGCCATTTCAGTTTACATAAATATTTTTTTGAAAGTGCAAATTAGGTAGGTTCACCTTTAAATGTGAACTGAACTGAATTTCTCCCCCATGCTTATTAGATACTTTCCTTGTTGCATGTTTTTCGTAAGACTGTAGATATTATATCTTCAACCTACAAGCACTTTCTGTAAATATGTCTGCTTAACCTGTATGTTTCTCTTTGGAACTCTTAATTAAGAATGTATTGCAAATGGAAAAGATTCAAAAATCTAGACATTTCTGACAGTATGTTGGCTGCATTCTGTGATCATGTATTCATTCTATTATGATGAATCTTACAAACAACAAACAGAAAATTGAATCAAAAATCTAAAACAGAATTTTTCGTCATATAAGCAGACTGAATCACTCACAATGCAAAAAAGTTCCTTTTTCCTCCTTTCCTTGCAAGGAACAAACTCAGTGGGTTGTCTCCAACTAAATTTTACTCAGAGTAGACCCACTGAAATTGGCAGACCCAAGTTAGTCGTGTTCATTACTTTCAACGGGTTTACTCTGAGTAAAACTAGCATTAAATACAACCCAGCGACTATGGCTATAAGCTGGGGGTGGGGAACATTTTTCAGCCCAGGGGCTGCGTTGCCTTGTCGGCAACCTGCAGGTGGGCCACATGCAAAAGTGGGCATGGCCACAGGCAACAGTGGGTGGAACAATGGATATGACTCTGACCTTTGCACAGGAGGCTAAATCCCAGCCACGCAACAATCAGATGTTTCAATGCAAATCCTCTGTCTCTCCATCCAGTCAAGCAAGACGCTCAAGGAGGGTGCAGAGCAGAGCCAATGAGAGGGCGTGGCCTGGGGAGAGGGCCCCAACCCAGGATCACGATTAAGATCCCTCCTCCTTAACCACAACCCGCAGCCAATGAGTTGTATCCAACTAAGTGCCGCTTAGAGCAGACCCATTGAAATTAATGGGCCAATATTAGTCATGTCCGTTGCTGGCTGGTGCCGATTAGAATTGGTAGGGCAGAAGGCAGGGAGCCCAACACTAGGTGGAGTCAGCGCCAATTACAGGCAGAGCCAACTAATTCTACTTTTGTCCCCATTTCCCTTCCTGCTCTGTTCCGCTAGGGCAACACTGAGGAGGAAGAGGAGGAGGAGGAAGCTGACAGCCAGGGCCACCCCCTGGACTGGTGATAAGTAAGAAGGCAGTCAGGTGGGCTTGGAGGAATTAAGACAGAGTTGGTGGGGCTATGCCCCACTAGCCCCAATGGACCAGCCTTCACTCGTCACGTCTATTAATTTCCATGGGTCTGCTCATTAGGACTGACACTGAATACAACCCAATGTAACAAGCAACCCAAGTGTCAAACTGGTATCCATGTATTCCAGGGGTTCCCAAACTGTGGCCCGTGGACCACTGGCAGCCCACAAGCTTCATTCAGGTGGTCCACGACTTTTCTGCATTAAATATTCTTATCGATTTTTATTTGATTTATATGTGATTTAAAATACATAAAAACTGTTGTTGTTTTTAAAAAGATAATTAAAAAAAACAAAGCACACTGTCATGGAACTTTGCATTCTTGGGGGAAATAGTGAAGATCAATCAATCAATCAATATTTATTTCGGTCACCAACCAGCCAGAAAATGGTGAGGAATGAAAGAATTTTGTACTTGCGTAGCCCTCTGTCTCCTCATAAATTAGATGAGCTCTGACAGTATCCACAAGCAGATAGAGGAGAAACACTTATTTCCAGAGACTCTGTTGAGATATGAAATATATTCACGTCTTCCAGACAAGAGGAAGCATTTCATGGAACAGCTACTTTTAAATATATATTTTTTATTTCTTTCCTCTTTCAAAGTGTCTGGTTTCTCCTTACAAGACCGTGGGAAAAAACAACAACAATTAGGACATGAGAATGACGTTCAGAAAAAATACCAAATAAATGTTTCGAAAATGATCCTGGGAAAAGCAGCCTTTTCAATAACCTTCGGGCTGGGTTTCCACATTTTATCCCTGCCAGGGCTCCTGTGCTTTCCCCTCTTTTCTGCCAGAACAAAGATGTGATCATGGGAAACACTTGGCCAGCTGAATTTTTGGGTACTGTGTCACCACAGAAGTTAACTCAGAAGGAAAAGTCTTGTATGTTTCTGTCATTACAGCTGGACTGGGAAACCTCTGGACTGAGGGTGAAATGCAGCCCTCTAAAGCTCTCTGTCTGGCCCTCGGAACTCTCTCCACGCCACTCCCCTCACTAGCCCATCTTTGCACCTCCAAGGGGTTTTGCCTACCTGGAGTATGCCCTTGAACTCGGATCGTGCCTGGATGGAGGACAGAGAGGGGTGTATGTGAAAATGCGTGTAAAAACTAGCCCACTGTACAAAGGTAAAATTTGCATTCATTGCTCCGTCCAGTTTTGCCTCTGGTCCTGCCCACTACTGCCATGAGGCCCTTGGAAGGTTGCCCAGAACAGGATGTGGCCTTCAGTCTGAAAAAGGCTCCCCATTCCTGAATTACAGACTCAACTCACACATCATACCAAGTCATGGTTAAAGGTGATGTATGAGTGGACAAACAATGGTCATGACAGATGCTCAGTCTGTGAAGGCCACTGCACTATAGAAACAGGAGTGGTAAGCATAGAGAAGATAAAAGAAGTTCGAAACCATAATTTGTTGGTGCATTTGAAAATTCAGATAATGCTTTGGGATTTCAATAATGGTTAGCACAAATCATAGTTTGGAATCGTCTCTGAATATTTAGCCACAGAACATGAACGATAAAGGTACCTGCATTGGTCCATAAAAAAAACAATACATATGTTATTAGGTGAGTTGATATACTGTCGTGGTTAAGAGAATGAGCTATGATCTAGGGAAGACCTGGTTCAAACCTCACCCATGAATTCCCTGAGCAGCCCAAAGCAAGCTACTATCTCTCAGCCTTAGTCTGCCCTCTGTGCTTTGGGGATAATTATTTTATTTATTTAAAACATTCCTATACGGTCTTCATCAAAATTTAATTCTAAGGAGGGTTGACAGAATTAAAGAGAAAATACAGTAACAATTATAGAAATTTATACAGAGCTGCTACAATCAAAAGAAGCAGCGCAGAATAATCTTGGCCTGCATTGCAGGATGATTGTATGGATGAGATCTGCAATGTAAAAGGCTAGAATGGTTTCAGGAGCCATTGGGGTTAGTGGACTGGATTTGGGGTCCAACGGAGTAGGGATGGTGTCCTTTCGTCATTTTTCCAGTCTTAATTTCAACACATTTCCACGTCGGTTTGCAATTTAAAAAAAAGGCCTCAAAGTAATTTGTCAGGATTTTAGTGCACATTTCCCCTAGTATCAGTGGAGGCTGGTGGCTCTGATTTCAGCAGGGTAATGAATCCGCTCCAGGTTTTACACTGAACTTCAAAGAGGTGGAGAGAGCCAGTGTGGTGTAGTGGTTAAAGTGTTGGACTAGGACCTGGGAGACCAGGGTTCGAATCCCCACACAATCATAAAGCTCACTGAGTGACCTGTGGCCAGTCACTGCCTCTCAGCCTCAGAGGGAGGCAATGGTAAACCCCCTCTGAATATCGCTTACCATGAAAACCCTATTCGTAGGGTTGCCATAAGTCGGAATCAACTTGAAGGCAGTCCATTTCATTTTTCAAAGAGGTGGAAAGTCTGGACTAAAATGTGGAGCAGATTCACTGCACCACTGACATTGGAGGCACTTTTTTTGTACACAGTTTTCTGTACTGCACACATTTCCATCCTAATACAATGCATTTTTGTTTGTTATTTTCTCAAATATATGCATGCTTAGGCACCCTTTCCCCTAATATATGCATTTCTATATACATTATTAGATTGGGAAACTGCATTGCAAAATTCAGAGAAGTACAAATTTCAAAGGATACCTGCTTTTTGGTTCCTATATTGTTTCTGGAAGTGTGAATTAGGAAGCTAATTTCTCCCCCATCTCTAGGGAGAGGAAGAACTGGGTTCAAATTCCTATTAATACATGAAGCTTTCCAATTAGTCCTCTCCCTCTGCCTAGCCTACCTCCCAGGGCTGTTGTGAAGATTAAAGTGGGACAATTCCCCATGCATGCCATTCTGATATTCTTGAAACAATAACAGGACACAAATGTTATTGAATAGCTGCCGTCTTGAATGAATGCACCCCTTTTTATCAGCTCTTCTGAAATCAATTCCCAGTCACTTGAAACAGCCATCACTCATTCATCCCCTTAATGAGCATTTTTTTAAAAAAAAAGAAGCAGAGAGCAAAAGAGATCTTCAAGTGTCTTAACCTCCATGACCTTATTAATAACTTGTGAAGAGCTTGACATCATTGGCGCAACGGCTTTAATTAGACAGATGACAGGTAGGGGAGAAGATGAAAAAGGAAATGTATCCCGGCTCCAACAAAATGAATATATTTGTTGCTTCAGCCTCACAGACTAACAGGGCAATCCTAAGCAGGTTAACTTAGAAGTAAGTCCCTTTAAGTTCAATAGGAACTCTAGTATGCAATAACAACAACAACAAAACAACAACAATAATAATTGCACTTTTACCAGTGCCAAATAATATTCATTCTCTGCTTGCAATAAATATCTTTTAGTGAGGCAGCACCTACTCTCTGGAACTCCCTGCCTATTGATATTGGGCAAGTGCCTTTGTTGGACTGTTTTCAACACTACTAAAAACTAAACAGAAATGTAATTTTGTTTAGTATATTTGTTTTTATTTATGTTGATTTTATCTATATTCTGATCATTTTATTCTGACAACTGCTTTTAAAGTCTGGTTTTATCTGGTTTTATCTGGTTTTATGAATATTTTATACTACTTTATGCAAATGGTTTAGAGATTTTATTTAATTTTTGATTAAAAGGCATATAAATCATATTTAATTTTATTACTTATACAACACCTAAAAGATAAATATTGCCATGTTCCTCTAACTGCCAAAGAATCTGTGTTTCATTTAAGGCAGGGTGGGGAACCTTTTTGGCCCAGTGGGCCAGATTCTTTTGAGTTGCTACCCCCAACTTTGACAGGTAGGCAGGACAACCCACCTGTCATTCACCAGATGTCATTATGACATCGGATGACTGACCCATGGATTGTCCACCCACTTGTCAAAGTCCCTTGCACAGTGCTTCCAAAGCACCTGACAGCGACCTGGTTGTCGGGCACTTGGGAACCTCAGCGCAAAGGGCTATGGTAGCCCTGTGCCCTGTGCTTCCGCACAGGGAAACTCATTTGTGCAGCCAATCCAACAGGATTGAATTGAAAGACAAAACCAGGTTACAAACCACATTTTATTTTCTCATTCCTCACCATCTCCAGAAATGTCCCCTGCCTGAAACCCCTCAAGAGTTGCTGCCAGTCAGTGTAGACAATGCTGAGCTAGATGGTCCAATGGTCTGATTCAGTATAAGGCAGCTTCCTACTTTCCTTTCTAAATCAGCTTTTCATCCAGAAGCATGAGGACTAGAATCTTGCTTTAGCCTGGTGGGGTAAAGCACATAGCTTGCACACAGAAGGTCCCAGGACCAATCCCTGGAATCTCCAGGTAGGACTGGGAATGTCCCCTACGTGAAATCCCCTACTTGATTCACTAGAAAAGATAATAATGCTGGGAAAAACAAGGAAGTAGAAAAAGAGGAAGGCCAAACAAGAGATGGATTGATTCCATAAAGGAAGCCACAGACCTGAACTTACAAGACCTAAACAGGGTGGCTTATTTATTTATTTTATTTAAAATATTTATATCCCGCCCTTCTACCCTACAATAGGGCACTCAGGGCGGCTACAGTAAAATTGCACACATATATAATAAAATACACAATAAAAACACAAACATTAGAGTAAATTAAAATGCATCAAATACAATTAAAATACATAAAATGCATTATGCATACACATACACATACAAACATACATACATGTATATATAAGCATACACATATGAGGAAGTGAGAATAAAAGAACTTAAAAGATAAAAAAACTTAACAGATACTGTTGGAGATCACTGATTCATGGGGTCGCCATAAGTCGTAATCGACTTGAAGGCACATAACAACAACAAAAGCACATGACTTCCTCCAAAGAATCCTGGGAACTGTAGTTTACCTCTCGCAGAGCCACCATTCCCAGCACCCTTAACAAACCACAGTTCCCAGGATTCTTTGGGAGAAGTCATGTGCTTTCAATGTTAGGCGTGCACACCGCCCAAATGTCTTGGCCTGGCCATGGGGGTTGCTTTAAAAATAGTTTTAGTAACATAAATCAATGCCCGAATACAGAGATGTGTGTGCTCACACAGACACACAAATATGTACATTGTCCACCCCCCTATAGATGACCTCAAACAAAGGCCCCCTTTCTCTCCTTGAGTGTGCAATTGCAGTTAATTGGGAGATAACAGACAGGGACAATGGCACTGCAGGATGAACTGGGTGGGGTTAATGGAGGGACAACAAAAAAAAGGCTCTTCTAATTGGGAGGCACGCCTGATGGATCAACCCGTTTTTTCTTTGTCTGGGAGCCAGAAGAGGCCTCCTATGAAGCAAGAAGGCGTCAGCCACCAACTCCTGGACAAAGGGCTGTCTGCCACCAGCAAGACCAAGCCACCATCTCTCTCTCCCCCTCTTTCTCCCCCACCCAAATCCCAGAAAATTATTAACCCCTTTCTGGGAGGCAGAGGGAGATTTCCAGCTCATTGAGACAGGGCCATAAAATAAGCAAGATATGTCATTTAGGTTACAGCCAAAGCAGCCTGTTTAAGAGAGCTCCAACTGGGTTGCTGTTTACATTACCAATGTTATATATCTTTTGCTCCACTTGTGCCTTTGGACAAACAGGTTTGGCAGGTTTGGTTTTCTTTTTTTAACTGAAAAACCCTGCCAAACCTATTTATCAGAGAAGAAATTATTTTATTTTGTTTTATTTGTAACAACAACAACAATTTCTACCATGTCCTTCCTCCCAGAAAGAGCCCAGGCCAGGTTCCTTCAAACAACCTCTGACACATGTCTGCCTAGGTAATTTCCCTGCCCTTCCTCTACATCTTATCACATAAACAGTCTTGCTTTTCTTCCAAGGAGCAAAAGGCAGGGTACATGATTCTCCCCCTGTTTTGATCCTCACGACAGCCTTGCGAGGTAGATTAGCTTCATGGCTGAGCGGGGATTTAACCTGGCTGAAGCCACAGGTACACCTAGACTAGCATCCTGTTCTCACAGCAGCCAGCCAGATGTGGGAAGCCCACAAGCAGGGCATGAGTGCAACAGTGCTTTTCCCACTTGTGGTTCTCGGCAATCGGTATTCAGAGGCCTACTACCTCCGACATTGTGGGTAGTACACAGTGATCACTATACACAATATTTCAAATGCAGGTCCAAGGATTGGAACCTGGATCTCCATAACCCATAACTGGAGTAACTCCACAACCGCAGTGCCTCCAACAGGCAATTTCCATACTGGTTTCACACACACACATGTACACACACACACACTTTATTTAGCAGGGGCATTTGGAGCAGAGCTTCTGATGAGGAACTTGACTTTCTGCTCATCCCCTGAAATAATGCCCATTATATTCTGTTCCAACTGCTCCCATTTACATGGAATGCTCCCTGGTTCCTGGTAAATCTCTCTAACTCTCTTCCTCTTTTTCAGTCTATATTTCCCTTTTGGCAATTTGTTCTATTAGACCAGGAACGGGGAACATTTTTCAGCACAAGAGCTGCATTCCCTTCTGAGCAATCCTTTGGGGACTATATGCTAGGGGTGGGTGGGGCCAGAGGCAAGAGTGGGCAGAGCAATGATTGATTGATTGATTGATTGATTGATTGATTGATTGCACTTGTATACCGCCCCACAGCCGAAGCTCTCTGGGCGGTTTACAGCAATCAAAAACATTAAAACAAATACACAATTTAATTAATATAAATCTTACCTTTGTATAAGGCTAGTTTCCACACAGACTCACACACCCATCTCTATCCTCCATCCAGGCCAGCATGAGCCACTGTCAGAGTTCAAGGGCAGACTCCAGCCACATAAAAACACCCAAGGAGGGCCAGTGAGGGGTGTGGCCTGAGGAGAGTCCTGAGGGCCAGATACAGATGGCTGGAGGGCCACATTCGGGCCCTAGGCTTGATGTCCCCCCCCCCAGCTTTATGGCTTTAGCATAAGAAAAGCTCTGCTGTTCTACACATTTCTATAATGTTCTATCCATTTCCTGGCCGCCATCTTAACTGTCCCAGTGCACGGTGTGTTCTGAGGGCAGTAAGCAAGTGGCAACTTGCCAGAAAAAAAAAGAGAGGCAGCGTGTGTACTCAAGGTGAATGGGAAAGACAGATAAATATTGGGGGATCTATGCTAAGGTGGCTGGCGGAGTGGCAGGTGTGGCCTCTCAGGAGGCTCTGTCACAGCTGAAAAATCTCACACGCCCTTTGAGTTCAGCAGCGAGGATCGAGTTGTGCTGGGAGGCGATGCCTGCTTTAAGCCCCATCTTGCATGCTTGAGTTCAGGCACAGTTTCTCCAGAATCAGTCCAGTGCAGCATTTCCCCAAAATTTCTCATGGTGTCGGTGCGTTGGCCAGGACTCCACCAATGCCATCAAATCCAAATTAAAGGCATGCTGTATCCTTACTAGGAATGGACAAATGTGTCGTTTTTGGTTTCTTTCGGTGCCTCGTTTTCCAAACTTAAATGCACTTTGCTACATTTCCACGGTCAGTTGGCAACCAGCACATAAAGAGGTCCTCACAAAGATCCCCCTGGCATTTTACTGTTGTATGTTAACTTTCACTAATATTGGTATATGTATTTGTGCACACTCTTTGGTTAGAGGACTGCGTCGCCGCTTTCAGAGAAGCACATACTGTTTGGGGAAGTAATAAAATAGGTAGTTTCTCATTAAAAAGTGAACCAAAGCAAATTTCTTCCTCCATATTCCTCTTAAAAGGGTGAACCATTTTTGGCCCGAGAGCCGCATTCTCCCGTAGGCAACCTTGTGGGGGCCACATGCCAGTGGCAGGCGACGCCAGAGGCAAAAGTGGGCAGAGTTATAGACGTGACTCTTACCTGTATGCAACAGGCTACATGCAAAAGATTACACACACGCAAAACTCTTCTTCTTTCATCCCGGAAAGCAAAAAGCTTTCTCACTGTTCAAAGGCATATTCCAGCCAGGCAAAATCACTGGAGGAAGGCACCAGGGACATGACCTGGGAGAATCCTAAGGGATATACAGAAATGCCTGAAGGGGTAAATTTGGCCTTTGGAACCAAGGTTCTCCATACTTATTATTATTATTATTATTAATCAATTTATTTATATACCGCATTTTCCACAAATACATATGTGCTCAAAGCGGTTCTCACAAACAAACAGCCCAAATGCTGTAGCACAACAATGCATAATAAAAATATAATCACTACCACATTAAAAAAAAACATCAGAGCATAAATGAGCATAAAGCTCAACAATAAAACTAAAGCAAAAATATTTAAAAACTAACCCCCAAGCTGATATAAAAATCTCTTCTATCCCCCTGACCCTTGTGGCTCAACCCAAAGCGCCAGAAAGTCTTCTAAAAGAAGCTGCATTAGAAGGATTCCAGGGCTGGAGGGTGGGCAAGGCCGGTGGCAATAGCCCTCCCCTGATGACAAACAGAGTCTCTCTCCCCTAATCTCCCCTGCCTTACAGGGTTGTTGTGAGGATTGCAGCTAGATATTGCATATGAAGTGATTTGAAAGTATTATATCAATAACAATAATAATTCACTCATTCTGTTCCACCCCATCCCCAAGCTTGGCCTCGATTTCCCAGCAGAGGGCACCCTGTTCATAAGGAGCCAGCCACTGGCTTTTTCCATTCCTCCTTCCCAACACAAACAATTTGACTAATAAATCTTCCTTAGAATGAGAAAAGGGTAATTGGTGAAGAAAAGGGGTTGTTTATGTCATCCTTTATTGCTTTACCATAAAGCAATGTAGCTGAACTTAAAGAACACAGAGAGCAAGAGGCGGGGAAAGTTCACCTCTTCTGCTTTGTGGAGGAACAAACAGAGGAAAGAAAGAGAATTTTCCATTTCAGATGTTTGTAGGAGACTGGAGGTGGGGTGGGAGGACAGAATAAGAAGAAATGCCAGGGGTGGAGGGCAAGATCCATAGTAAAGAAAGCAAGGTCTGCCTTTGGGAAAGAATATTTGAGATTTAATGGCCACTTCAAAAAGGTATTTTAGGAGCATCTCTGTGGCGGTTTTGTGAACACGCTGAGCTCTGGGCTGTTCCTTTGTAAGTGGGGCTCCCTCCTTGTCAGTGCCAATCAGCTGATTGGCACTGACTGGGAGTCCCGTTGGGATGAGGAACTCCAAACTGAGCATTTTTTCCTCTGCGGAAGAACCAGTTTGCATTCAAACCGCTTATTCCAAACGGGTTAAAGCACCTCCCTGTAACTGGTGGTCAGTGGAACAATGAGGGGTGTGGCCTGGGAAGAGTTCCAAGGGCCAGATGGAGAGGTCACATTGGACCTTTGGGCCTGAGACTCCTCATCCGTGTCTTATAGCCTCTGCCTCCAGACCTCCCTCTGGAGCATGTGCCCAGCACTAATCACAAGACTGGCGCTAAAACTGCATCTTTAAAGGAGGTTGCAGCAACCACCAATCAACTGATCAGCAGTTACAGCAACCTCTTTTGAACTTTGACAAGTTTTGGTCACCTGTTGTCATTATGGCATCAGGGTGATTGACAGGCGGGTGGCCCAGCCCACCTGTCAAAAATTGCCCTGTGGGGCTGGTGGGATTAGGGATCTGGCCTGTTGGCCTGTCTGTTCTATACAGACAATAATTAACCATCAACATTTCTGTATCTTTGGCCATGTCCAACACCTGTGCAGAACTGGTGCAGCCAAGGGTTGGCATGGTCAGGCAACTGCTGAAGGCCTACAGCCCAGCTAGGGGGCCCACTGACAAGTAGATTTAGGGGATACAAGGGAGATTGTAACCTGTATGGGCAAGAAATTAATCCCCCAAATGTCAGTATCTTGGGCCATGTTTTATGTATATGCAGAGCTGGCGCCACAAGTTGGCATTGTTGAGCATTTGCCAAAGGCCCACACCCCAGCAAAGGGTCCACTGACAAGAGACTCTCTGGACCTGCTCCTTTTTCCCATTGCCACCCACTTGCATGTTCACCTACCTCTCCTTCTGGCCCAGGCAACGCTAGCAGTGAGGAGCAATGGATGCCACCGCCTGCATGCCCAGTGACTCTTGCTTGGAGCAGCCTCTGGGGATAATGGCAGTGAGGAAGAAGACTCACTCATGGAGTGTGTCTTTACCCAAATGCCCTCCGAAACCTAAACCTGATGCTGTGTATATGGTGAACCTGTGGAGCCCTCCAGATGTGGATGGACTCCAGCGCCCATCTGCCCCAGCTAGCATGGCCAATGGCCAGGGATGATGGGAGTTGTAGTCCAACAACATCTGGAGGGTCACTGGTTCCCCATCCCTGGTCTGCGGGGCTGCATCCAACAGTTGCCATACCCACTGTAGACCAATTAAAATTAATGGACATGACTAACTTTGGCCGATTCATCTCAATGGGGCTACTCTGAGTAGTAGAACCTAGCAGTATACAGCCTGTAGCCCATATCTGCTCCAGCCAGGTGCTTTTTATTTACATGTGGGCAATTTTAGAGGGTAAGCAGTGGAGGCTGTCAGTGGGGCAGTGAATCCGCTCCGGGTTTTGGTGCGAACCTCAACAAGCTGTCCAAGGTGCTGAAGCCCCACTGACATTGGAGCCACCAACCTCCGCAGAGCGTAAGCAAGAACACACCTCTTGTGGGGACAGGAGGCAGGAAGTATACCATTAACTGTTTTTATTTCAAAGTTTAGTAAGGGTGTGTGTGAGGGAAGCTTCTTCCTCCCATTTCCCCAAAAGAATACGCATTGTCCTGAGCCTCATTCCCAGGGGTGGGGAACCTCAGGCCCGTGGCTGAATGTGGCCCTCTAGCCCTCTTGAACTGGCTGTTGCAACTCTCCTGAGGCCACACCCCCTCTCCCCAAGGCCACGCCCCTCACGGTCCCTGCTTCACACTCTCCTTGAGTGTTTTTGCCAGGCTGGACTGTGTCCTCAAACTCTCATCATACCTCTTGCTTGCCTGAATGGAGGAGAGAGAGAGGGGTACATGAGTGTGTATGGAAACTAGCCTACTTACAAAGATAAAATTCACATTTATTGCTCCGCCCACTTTTGCCTCTGGCCCCTGGCATGCGGCCCTTGGAAGTTTGCCCAGAAGGGAGCACGGCCCTCGGGCTGAGCAAGCTTCCCTTCTCTTGCTGATTATGAACGCTAATGAGTATTTTGACATCCTCCCCCCGAAAGTGCTAATTGGATGGATGATTCATAGACAAACTGTTTCTTTGCATCTGCTCAGAAGCGTTTGGGGAAATTGATTGTTGTTCCTTGTGTGTAGGAAAGTTTGGACCCATCTCCTGCACATGTTGATCTTTGTTTATTGCATCCAAACATTTGCACAGGTCTTCAGCAACCATCTCAATGGCAAGGGATAGCCGTGTTGCTTGAAATGTAAAGTCTGTTTGCTTCCCTACCCGCTTTGATGGAACAGTACGGTTTGTTTACTCTGATAACATTTCTCTTTTATTATTAAGCTGGTGCTGTTTTAAAATTAGCAGTTTCATGGATTAGTGGCCCTCAAGGCAACAACCTTTGCAATTTTCTAAATAAGAGAAAAAGTAATTGATTTGATTACTGGTATCCCTCCTAGTTTGTGTATATCTCTCTATATGTGTGTAGACTTGTAGAAGATTTTAAAACTCATATTTCCTATACAGTCACCATCATCCTGGCAGTTTACTAGCAGCTGAGATATTGCAATTCAGCAAGTGAAAACTGAAAATTGGATCAGTGTTGACGCTGTATTGACAACCATTACAACAGTACTGTAAGGTAGGACAGAGTTTATACTCATATTACAGATGGGAAGAATGGAGGCAAAAATAATCGTCTGTCTTGCCACTGCTGACTTCATGGTAAGATTTGAACCAGGGACTTCTCGCATCCGCAATCAATGTGCCTTGATCCTAGGCATGCTTACTCATTAGTAGGGGTGGGAGAGACATTAAATTCAGTTTGCATTGAAACGCAAATCTATCACATTTGCATTTTCCAAAACATGAGAACGCAGCCATTCTTCAAAATTTGCACATATCCAAACTCCAATCAGCCAATGTTTACAAAAATGTATATATTAGGGCAATGTGTGCATAAAAATCAATGCATTAGTGAAAATAACATCCAAAATGCATTATATTAAGAAAAACTGCTTGCAAAATTGTGTTTATTAGGATAAATTCACACTAAAACACTGATAAATATCCAAGAGGAATTTTTTTTAATTAAAAATATTTGCACATTTCAGCAGCAATGTGGAGACCTGAATTTAAGACTGGAAAAATGAGAAACTGAGGGAACCAAAATGGACGGATCCTTCCATCCCTATACATGAGTAAGCCCCACTCACTCTGAATTAAGAGTGCATAGGATCACAGCCTTAGTCATTCACTGTGCACCCTCAGCTCCTATTTGATGGAGAATTATGTACACATATTGTTGCAAGGAGCCTCTGAGAGATAAAACACAGAAAGTTCATCAAGCCAAAAAACCAATAAAAAACTTCCTTTTGGATGGGAAGCATATTTTGCAAACACAATTAAGGCAAAAGATCGTTTTCAAAGGGAAACAGTTTATGTTGGCAACAGGAATGAAAAGGAAAGGAACTGAAGATTTTATGGATTGTGAGAGCCAAGTTGTTGTTGTTTCGTTTTGTTTAATTACAGAAAACTGTACAACATCCCCCCCCCCCCACTCTGCCCCATCTTGCCGGAGAGCATTTCTGTTGCTGTCACTTTAAATCAATCTGGTTCCCCCTCCACAACCTTTTCCGTTTATATCTCTGTAATGCAAAGCGGATGTCGACGCGAATTGAAGCATTTTAATCTTTCCTGATCAAAATGAAATGCAGACCCGCTGGGATTTATATCAGACTTTCTACACACACCCTAATTGAGAATAACAACAAACATTTATTATTATTAGTAGTAGTAGTAGTAGTATTGTACGGGAAGGGGAGAAAAAAGATTCCTTGTTTGGAAGAAAAGAACCAAACTCTATATATTGGGGGAGGGGGGAATCCTCACAATTTCTCATTGGATCTAAAAGAAAAAGAAAAGAAAGTCCTTGGAGCAACCAAACTGAGGCCGAATGACTGAATGTATTAAAAATAGAACAAAAATGCAAAAAAGGTTGCAGGTGGTAGAAACTGTGAAGGGTGAGAGAAATTCAATACACATCATACATTTAAAGCGCACGGCTTCCCCCAGAGAATCCTGGGAAGTATAGTTCACCCCTCACAAAGATACCATTCCCAGCAACCTTAACAAACTGCAGTTTTCAGTATTCTTTGGGGGAAGTCATGTGCTTTAAATGTATGGTGTGTATGCAGCCTCTAGAGTTGGAAGTGCTTTGAGAACAGATCAAAGGGGGGAAAGAGATAATTAAAAATTTCCCACGATGGCCAACACAACCTATGAGAGGAGCATTGTGGGAAATGAAAATGGCAGCTGCTGGATGGCACTGGTAGGAACACTACTGTTTCTTGCCACCATCACCAAGTAAGCCTGCCGAAGGGGTGGGGAGGGATCCATAATGCAGACGCACACCCACGTGCCATGGGCCCGAAAAGAATGTTTAATTGCTGTAACTCATGAGTAAACCTGCTTAGCTTACAACAGTGGTTCCCAAGCTTTCCCCTCCCCCCCCCATGGACTGCTTGAAAATTGCTGAGGGACTTGGCAGGCCACTTCATGATTTTTCTGCCTGTTGTAGCAATTGTAATGTAATGTGCTAGGGGCTGTATGATTTTTTAATTGTGTTTTCATTCATTCCTTTATTTCATATATATTGTATTTTACTGTAAGTCTGCGTCTGTTTTGAAATTGCTTTTTAAGTCGTTTTTAAAGTTTTTTTAAAAAGATGTCTTTAAAAATGTTTTGTTTTAATATGTTTTTCAAAGATGTTTTAATATATTTTGAAGTCTGTTTTTAAGATGTTTTAGAGTGTTTTTAGGGTTTTTATTTGCCGCTCTGGGCTCCTACAGGGAGGAAGGTCAGGATATAGATTTAATATATTATTATTTCCATAGAATTCAGGTAGTAATGAGGCCACTATCTTGCTGAAGCTAAGCAGGTTTAGGCCACTTCCTAGATAGATGACTACCCCCGAGATTCATATGTAAGCCACTTTAGGGTCCATAGTGAAAGAAAAAGGTAAAGGTGTCACCGCACTTATAGTGCGAGTCGTTTCCGACTCTTAGGGTGACGTCTTGCGACATTTACAAGGCAGACCATATGTATGGGGTGGGATTGCCAGTTCCTTCCCCGGCCTTTCTTCACCCCCCCAGCATGTGCCGGGTACTCATTTTACCAACCACAGATGGATGGAAGACTGAGTGGACCTCGACCCCTTTTACCAGAGATTCGACTTCCTCCTTTCGTTGGAATCGAACTCTGGCCGTGAGCAGAGCTTTTGGCTGCGTTACCGCCGCTTACCACTCTGCGCCACAGAAGAAAAGCAAGCTATAAATGTAATGAAGTAAAAGTAAATAATCCATATTTTTGACCTGGCTAACAGAATAGTAAAGTCTTGAACTTAACTTTATATTACCTTGGGATTGGTACACTGGAATATATGAAGCTACCTTATACTGAGTCAGAGCATCAGTCCACCTAGCTCAGTATTGTGGACACTGACTGGCAGCAGCTCTGCAGGGTTTCAGGCAGGGGTCTTTCCTAGTCCTACCTGGAGATGTCGGGGATTGAACCAGGGACCTTTCAACAGGAGTAGCCAAGGAGGTGCCCTCCAGATATTTTGGACTCCCACTGGACCTAACCATTGGCCATGCTGGCTAAGGCCAATTGGGGTTGTAGCCCCAAACAACTGGAACGCACAACACTGGCTACTCAGCCCTAGAGGAAAGCCCCCGGAATGTCAACAAAATGTGGGTAACAATAAGTGATTATATGAGCCAAGGAGGAAGGATGGAAAAGCCTCACACATAGGTAGGGAACCTCAGGGGCCAACTGTGGCCCTCCAGGCCTCTCTCTCTGGTGGTTGGGATCCTCACTGGTCTTGCTTCGCACTCTTGTGGAGTGTTTTTTGCCTGGCTAGAATGCACCCTTGAACTCGGATTGTGCCTCTTGCTTGCATGGATAGAGAGGGATATGTGAATGCATGTAGAAACGAGCTTATTGTGTAAAGGCAGAATTTACATTAATTGCTCCACTCACTTTTGCCTCTGGCCCAGCCCAGCACTGGCCTGTGGCCCCCAGAAGGTTGCCCAGAAGGGAATGTGGCCCTCTGGCTGAGAAAGGTTCCTCTCCCCTCATCTAATAGAACATCAACGTTCGACCTGACATCATCAGATCATGCATCATCCTGCCCTTGCCTTTCATCATTGGCTGTTGGCAACAGAGGCAGTGCACAGGGAAAAAGGTTTCGTAACACTCTGCTTTTAAGTGACACACACACACACACTCTCCCAGCTTAAAATCTTGTAGCAAGTGCGCTTAAGACAGCAGGGAAGCACTGCAGAAATCTGAGACAAATATAACCTAATACGTAATGTGGAGATTTTAAACTGAATTGTAAACTGTCCTGGGATACATTTTTATACTCTCTCTCTCTCTGATTCTTTACCCAAGGGTTATTTAAATGTTGGACTGTCCTGCCACAAGATGTGATTGGCCAGTGTTTAACTGCCTCCCCACCCCTTTTCTAAAGCCAAAGATGTACAGTGATGGGGAACCCTTGGCCCTCTCAATGTTGCTGGACTCCAGGTACCAGCATCCCTTCCCATTAGCCACACTGCCTGGGGCTGATGGAAGCTGGAGTCCAGCAACAACTGGAGACCCCCAGGTTCCCCATCCCTGGAACCTCCATCTTCAGAGGCAGTGTACCCTTGAGTACCAGTTGCTGGGGTACTAGCTTGTGGGCTACCTGGAGACATCCGATTGGCCACTGTGAGAAGCAGGGCATTGAGCTCATCGGTAGTATAACCGCAAATTCAGACGTGCAGCATTCCTTCATGATAGTCATGCCCAGTAATGCAGTGGCAAATTCAGAAGTGCAGGGTCCCTTAATGATAATTACAGCCACGCCTCTTCCATCCCCTCTTTTTTGCTGCTGGGTTGAGAATTGGATCCTTGTTAATTCTTTTCCCACAACAACAGATGTCCCTAGGAGCCAATCAGCATGAAAGGGAAGTGTTAGCTACTAAGAAGAGTCTTCTCAGTGGCTGACTCACTTCTTTTCACACCAATTGGCTCCAATCAGCAGGAAAGGATAACGACGCATGCTATATAACTATTCGAAGTGGCCAGCACACACTCCCCTTTCATGATGATAGGCTCATAGGATGCTGGAAATATAGGGACCCTGCTGGGGCCCTGCTCCAAAAAAGTAACGGGTCTAAGACCCGCACCCCCGAGTCCCTGGACGACTACACCCCTGGTCATGCCACGCCCCCTTCTACGTTTATACAATAAAATGAGCTTTCAGTCTCTTACTTTGCTTGGAGTTCTGTTGAGCAATGAATGCAGGATCAGAGTATGTCTTTTTGAGGTTCAGCAAGAAGACAATGATAGCTTCCAGAAGGCTCTTCTCACCAGTTAACATGCTTTCCTTTCATGCTTATTGGTAGGACGCTGGGGACATAGGGATCCTGCTCCCCAAAAGTAAGGGATCTACAACCCCCCCGGGCCCTCAGATGACTACACTCCTGGAGCTAACGGACCATTTCTCCAATCCAGCATTTGTGTAGATTCTCTGCTTCAAGAATGGGGGGGGAAAGGGGGGAGAGTAGAAACCAGGAAAAAATGTCCTTTGAATATTTTTTATTGAAAGATGTGAGAGAACTCATAAAAAAAATTGAACAGATAGATACCCGAATAACCAGCACTTTTCTAATCATGTCATAAAAAAAAATTAAAACAATATATAGCCCACTGTCCATGTGATAATTTTAATTTTTTAGTGTAGTTTTAAAGGTTTTTTTTCCCCTTTGCTGCTGCTGCTGCTGTTCTGGAGTGAAAAATAAAAACCTGAGGCTTATTCCTGCATTATTATTATTATCATTATTATTATTTTATACCCCACAGTCCAAAAGAGATTTTCTCCACCCCATTCATTCAATGTTACATTTTTGTTTTCAATGGCCATATATGGGGAGGGATGTAGTTCCCTGGACAGTCCCTTTAAAAAGGATTCAACATTCCCCTCCCCTCCTTTTCCTCATGACTTAAAAGTGGTATGGATGGCACATGATTGTCTTCAAACAGGCCGGGGTAAACCTTTTTTTTTTCCAGACACAAAAGTCAAGAAGAAAATCAAATATTTTCTTCCATTCACAAAGAGCTAAATAGGTCTTCATTTACAATATGTATGCTCACGTAAAATGAAAAAAAAGGAACAATTAAATGTGACGAGTTAAACTCTAATTATGTACACTCCAATGTACAACTCTGAATAAATTAATACAAATTTTTGCATATTTTGGGATCCGTATAGCTTATTTACACAAATTACCATTTATTTCATAAATATTATGTTTCTTTTAATTTTATTTTATTTTTCTGGTACACAGGTCAAGTCCGAAAAGAGAAAGTCACATTGATTGTACCAGTTCTAAACATCCTTGTTGATGATGATTTCTGATGGCCTCCCAAGAGTGGTGGGGGTTGATGGATGCCATCCCTAAAAACGTGGCTTTCCTTTTAGACACTATCACAAATGGATATCCCATGGTCAATCAGCCAGAGTTTGTAGATTATTTTTTAAAAAAACACTTCTTTGTTCTTGCATCAGCAAAAGCAAATGTCCATGTTTCAGAAATGCCATCCTCATGGATAGAAAATAGCAAAATGCCTTTCCAACAGTGTTGATTTTCAAATAAAAAGCTGTAGAAGTGGCCTAAAATCATCCTCTTCTGCAATTGCAGCCTTCTAGATCATCCGTTTGTCTGGAAGCTTTGCTATTATAGCATAGAACTGATGTCCTGTTTATGCCTTTTGGCAAGATGGATTTTGTTTAGGCCAAAGAACTGGATGAGGAGAGCTGCCCTTCTCGATATATCTCACTAGAACAACCCAAGCCAGGAGATGTGCATATATTGGGGGAGGAGGGCAGTTGTGGTTGTGAGAATAATCTCCAGAACCCAGGATTAGCAACAAAATCCTCCCATCCTTTCTACCAATGAATGATGTTGCCAGGATGAAGTGTACCTCCTTCACGTATGATTCCATCCAGGTGCCTCTGCAGGGCATCACACCTGGTTGTACCTATCCTTATTCTCCCCCACCCTACCTTAAATCCCCCCTCCTCCTTTCCTTAGAATAAATATTTATACTGTGCTGTACACATCTTTTCCCCAACGTCTTCTGAGCCCTTTTGGGGGGACTGCCTCCAAGGGACAGTCACTTAGGGGATTCCCTTCCGGGAGAGACTTCCCTCTGGGTGTCTAGACCGCTGACCAGTCTCTGGATGTTCTGGAGCTCATTGATGGAATCCTTTAAGGACCCCTTGGGGGACAACGCTGCCCGCTGGCTGCCGGATTTGTGAACGGGCAGATCCGAAAGAGGACTGGATTCCCGACTGCTTCCGGGCTTGGAACCTTCCGAGCTGGTATTCAAGCTAGTAGGCAAACCAGTGGTGAGGAGGTTGCTGCTGGGCGGGATGGCGACAGGGATCTGGTAGGGGCTGAAACGCAGACGAGGACGTGCGCTGCTCAGAAAGGGGTTCCGGGATAGCGAGCTGGCATTAGCGATACTGGTTGCCGGCATTGCAGATGCAGCTGCGGCAGCGGCTGCCATATAGGTGTATGGGTAAGGGAAAAGTCCACCAAAAGTAGGCACTGGGATTCCCTGGGAACAAGACAGACAAGAGAAGGTTATGAGATTCCTAAAAGTACCAGCTATGGAATGAGAAACAGGCAAAAGAACCCAGCCAAAGAATTATGGCAACTTACAACCACCATCTTTTACAACAGCAGCTCCCAAACTTAGCTGTTTCTACCCGGGGACCCTCTCTGCTAAAGTAGGCTGTAATCACCATTCATTCACCCTCATCCACAGATATATGTGTGCTAGGGTGGAATTCATGTCACCAAGACTCTGCTCAAAGGATGAGGGAATCTGCCCATTTTGGTTCTTTCAGCTTCTCATTTTTCCAATATGAAATTCAATTCTCTACATCTTCATGTCAGTTTGCAACATTTAAAAAAAACCTTCACGAAAATTCATCCGCATTTTTCTGCAAATTGCTTGTTGTTTGCAATTTTGCCTAACATGCAGTTTCCACTAGTTTACAGTAGGGCCCCGCTTTACGGCACTTCGCTAATGCGGCTATCTCAATTAGACTCAATTAGACTAAAGCCCCACTCATACGGCGCTTGTTCCGCTTTTACGGTGGTTTTCAGGCGTTGCATGCCATTCTATTCAATGAGTTCTGCTTTTCAGCGGGGATCCGGAACGTAACCCGCCGTATGAGTGGGGCCCTACTGTAAGGCATCTTTGTCTATTATGTTCATGAACCTATGTGCATTTTTAAGCACAGATTACCCCAGTATATGCATTTCTGTCCATATTACTTGGCTGAAGCACTACATCAGAAAATTCAGAGAAGTGCAAATTTCAAAAGGATGGCTAGGTTGCAGTTGCTTTGGAAAATGCGAATCGGACAGATTTGCCTTTAAATATGTACTGAACTGAATTTCTCCCTATCTTTGCTCTGCACGCAACTGCGCGCACACGCACACACGTTTTATACACGTTTAGTATATTCAGCCTTGATTATCTTGCACTGTCGTCTGTCCTGCTGTCAAATTTTGATTTGCAAGCTCTTTGGGGCAGAGAATCATATATTTCTTTTTTTGTTTATGCTGCTCTGGATGACAGATAAAAGGGGCTATGCAAGTGATAAGCAAACAAGGAATTCACTGGCCTGGGAAAGTCAAACACAGAATTTCCCCCTCCCAGCAGTCAAGGTCAAAAACTTTGAGAAAGAAAGGTTGCATTAAGTTGAAAAGACAGGACTAGAATCATGCTGAGTCTAAATTGCATTTTCAACCTCTCCACCATTTGCCTTAAATAAAATTATACAACTTCCTTTCCACCATCTCCTGGAAGAACTTCCTATCTAGATATTCAACAAAGTGCATTTTAAGTTGCACTTTTAATATATAATTAAAAGCACAACCGAACCCACTGCTAGATAAAGCATGGTTAAGATTTAGTATAGAAACGGATTAAAAAATAAATGCCTTGATAAACAACTAATATAAAAAAGACATTAAAAACAACAAGGAAAAGGTTTTAGGAAGAAAAAGAGCTTCTGACCGTGGAAAAATCAGGAAGCTGCCTTATACCAAGAGGCAGACCAATAGTCCATCTAGCTCAGTATTATCTACACTGACTGGCAGCAGTGCTTCAGGCAGGGAGCCTGAAGATGCTGGAGATTGAATCTGCAGTCTTCTGCCTGCAAACCAGATGCTGTACCACTGAGCTACACTTGGCTTCCTTAAAGCGAACAGAGTAAACTGCCTTATATTGAATTGTACTGTTGGTCCATTTAGCTCACTACAGTAAATGTTTACATTGAATGGCCACAGCTCTGCAGAATTTCAGGCTGAGTTCTCTCTCAGCCCTACCTGGAGATGCCAAACAGTGAGCCTTCTGCATGAAAAGCAAATGATCTGTCACTGAGATACAGTGGGGCCCCGCTTTTTGATAGCAACGGCGGCTTTCAATTAAGAGTAAGGCCCTACTCATACTGTACTTGTTCTGCTTTTACGGCATTTTTCGGGCGTTGGGCACCATTTTATTGACGGAGTTCTGCTTTTCAGCGGGGGTCTGGAACATAACCCGTCATATGATTGGGGCCCTACTGTATCCCCTTTTCTGTAAGTCCAGATAAATATTTACTAAGTGCACCGCTGCTCCAGGTTACTAGTTTTTAAAAATGGTGTTCTGGCGAACCCTGGGGGACTCCTCAAAGGTTTCACAGGGAGTTCCTAAATGGGGAGATGAGTAATGGAGGAAAACACTCTCCCCACCTTCTGCACTACTTTGCAGCGTTGCTGATGTTTCGTTAAAGTTTTGTCATGGGTTGTTTTGTGGTTTTATTTAACGGATCGGTATCCAACAATAGACGTGTTCAGAACAGACCCATGATGGACATGAGTCACTTAGGCCTATTCATTTCAATGGGTCTACTCTAAGCAGAACTCAGTGGGATACAACCCTACAAAAGGGGTCATCGTGCAATGATAGTGCACCTGCTTTGCATGCAGACGTTCCCAGGTTCAGTCCCCAGTTATCTCCAGGGAGGGCTGGGAAAGATTCCCTGTCTGACAACCTTGGAGAGCTGCTGCCAATCAGTGTCGACAATACTGAGCTAGATGGCTCAGTATAAGGCAGTATAAAGAACTCAGTATAACAACACCCAGGGCTGAAGGTTCTGGTATGAACATTATACTGCTTTATACCAAGTCAGATCATTGGTGCATTTAAGTCCTCTGATGAGCAGACTAATTTTTCATGAGGATTTAAAAAAAATATATCACAAATTGCTACAGAAATGTGCAGAACAGAATTTAAGACTGGAAGAATGAGAAACGGATTTATCCATCTGTAGTGACAATTCAAGCAGGGTTGTTTTTGCTTCTTAGAAACCTATCATAACTACCCTCTCCAGAGCTCTGTGGGGGGTCACCCCTCTCCCTCCCCACCTCCTCAAAACCCCCACTTCCCATAGCAAGCTGCCTTATGCAAGGCCCAGCCATTGGTCCACTGAGTCCCTGGACTTCAGCACTCAAAGTGTATACTTTCAGGACCCACCCTTATCTCGTAACAGTAATTTGCTTTCAACTGTATTTCTGTTGTATTTTCAAAGTGTTGTGACCTGCCCTGGTACCTTAGGATGGATCACTGTGATGATGTCAGTGATGATGTTGTCTACTCTGACTGGCAGCAGCTCTCCAGAGTTTCAAGCAGAGGTCTTTCTTGCCACCTGCCATCCGACCCTTCTAACTGACATTGAACCTGGGACCTTCTGAATTCAAAAGCAAGCACTCGGCCACTGAGCTACAGTCCCTAAGCCTTGGTCCATCTACCCTCGTATTGTCTTCTCTGACTGGTAGCTGGTCTCCTGCAGGGAATGGTCCATCCTGTCATCTGCTCTCATGAACTCTCCATGAACTTGGGGCATGGTGGGGTACTGCCTTCAACATCTGCCACCTGAGGCGGCTGCCTCGCTCTGTCTCATGATAGGGCTGGCCTTGCTTATGCCCTGCCCAGCGGTGGCTGGTGCCCATTGGAACTGGTGGGGCAGAAGGCAGAGAGACCAACAGCAGGTGGAGGCAGAGCCAGAGCCAATGACAGGCAGAGCCAACTCATTCTAGTGCTGTCCCCATCCCCTGCTGAGCTCTACAAAGGCAACACTGAGGCTAAGAAGGAAGCTGGCAGCCAGGGTCTTGGACTGGTTTGTAAGAAGGCAGGCAGGCAGGAGCTGGCTGAAGGCAGACCAAGGTTGGAGGGGCATTGCCCCATTCGCCCAAGCAGATGACCAGCCTCCACTGGTCATGCCCCCTTCTTAGATGGTATTATGTATTACTCCGCTTATTTCAAAATTGTAGCAGACTATCCCTGCTGCATCTGGGGACCCCTCCTGCTCATTCCTCTGAGTGGGACCCTGCACACATGCCCCAAAGTCCTGTCCTGATGGTGCCACTAAGTTGCATCCTCAAGTTAGGCAATGTGTAACTGTATCTGAGCATATTCTTCAGATAATATCTTTCTTCCCCTCTGTCAATATTTGAAAACAGGAGAACAGCCCTGTTGGACCAGACCAAAGGCTCATCTTAGTCCAGCGCCCTACTTCCCAGAGTGGCCAGCCAGATGCCCCAATGGGACGCTCACAAGCAGGGTGTGAGCACAGTAGCCCTCTCCCACACATGTTCCCCAGCAACTGGTATTCAGAGGTAGACTGTCTCTGGACACGGAGATTCTGCTTAAGTATCATAGGCAACAGCCGTGACTGAGTATCTTTGGATTTGTTTGATCTCCTTTTTAAAGCCTGCTGTGTCAAAAAGCTATGCGCTGTTGCTCCGCCTAACATAAGAACACACACACACACACCGCTGGATGAGGTCAAAGGCCCATCTAGTTGAGCATCCTGTTCTCACAGGGGCCAGCCGGAAGCCTGCAAGCAGGATCTGAGCTCCAGAGCAACTCTCCTCACCTGCGATTCCCAGCAACTGATATTCAGAGGAATACAGTAGAAGTAGAATATTTATTTATTTATTAGATTTATATCCCGCCCTTCCTCCCAGTGGCAATATTATGGCTAATGGCATCTACATAAGAAAATCAGAGGAGCCCTTCTGCATCAGGAGGTAGATTGTAAACCCTATTTCATGCAGGTGGTCTCAAGATTCAGTCCCGGCTGTCCCACGCAGGGCTGGGAGAGACTCCTGCCTGAACTCTCGAAGAGTCACTGCCAGTCAGTGTAGGCAATACTGAATTAGACAAACCAGTCTTTTGATTCAGTATAAGGCAGCTTCCCATGTTCCAGTTGTAAATAGGTTCTGAGGTACCGGCAAGCCACACTCAGTGTCAAGATTCGTGGGAACTTCATGGGATGGAGTTTTTTCGATCTGCCAATGACCAGCAGATTCTTATAACGCTCCCACTTTAGCGATGCTTCTGTCACGCCTCCCACACTTTGTATAATGACTAGTTGAATTAACCAATATATTGCTTATAAAAAGGAAGCTAATAGGGGTCGATTTTGTCCCCCCATGCTTTTTAACATCTACATGCAGCCTCTGGGTGCCGTCATCAGGAGTTTTGGAGTGCGTTGCCACCAGTACGCTGATGACACGCAGCTCTATTTCTCCTTTTCATCTTCTACAGGTGAGTCTGTGGATGTGCTGAATCATTGCCTGACCGCGATAATGGACTGGATGAGAGCTAATAAACTGAGACTCAATCCAGACAAGACTGAGACACTGTTGGTGAGTGCCTTCCCTGCCCACATGGTGGATGTTCACCCTGTTCTAGATGGGGTTACACTCCCCTTGAAGGAACAGGTTCGTAGTCTGGGAGTTCTTTTCGATCCTTCCTTGTCTCTTGAGGCGCAAGTGGCCTTGGTGGCAAGGAATGCGTTCTACCACCTTCGGTTGGTAGCCCAGCTACGCCCCTATCTGGACAGGGATGACCTCGCCTCAGTTGTTCATGCTCTGGTAACTTCTAGGCTGGATTACTGTAATGCGCTCTACGTAGGGCTGCCCTTGAAGACAGTTCGGAAGCTTCAGCTAGTGCAAAACGCAGCAGCCAGACTGCTGACGAGGACCAGCCAGTCAGCACATATAACACCTGTTCTGGCCCGTTTGCACTGGCTACCTATTTGTTTCCGAGCCAGATTCAAGGTGCTGGTTTTGACCTATAAAGCCTTACACGGCGTGGGACCGCAATATCTTGTGGAACACCTCTCCCGCTATGAACCTACCCGGTCACTTTGCTCAGCATCTAAGGCCCTCCTCCGGGTACCAACCCATCGAGAAGCCCGGAGGACAGTTGCTCGATCTAGGGCCTTTTCTGTAGTGGCCCCCGAACTGTGGAACAGCCTCCCCGAAGAAGTACGCCTGGCGCCTACGCTTCTATCTTTTCGGCGCCAGGTTAAGACCTGGCTATGCTCCCAGGCATTTTAAGCGTTTATGTTATAATTTTATATATTTTTTTTCTTTTGTTGCTGCTTGTGTTTATTGTTTGTTGTCTGATTTTATTGTTGATATTTTGTACTTTAACTTTTTTGTACACCGCCCAGAGAGCCACTCGCTATGGGCGGTCTATAAATGAAACAAATAAAAATAAATAAATAAATAAATAAGCGATAGGAGGCTTGTAAAAATAAGTTTCAGAACATTTGGCTATTTAAACGAACGCATCATCCACTAATGAACAAGAGAACTTTCCTCAACCTTTTTCTTTCAAGCAGTTGGCGACTGCAGTTGCATTTTTGCATTTTTCTTGCTGCAGAGTGGGACACAAATTTATTTTAGGAGTTGATCTTTTGGTCTGGCAGCACCTCTGCGTTGGAACTCCCTGCCTATTAACATTACTGTTAACTATACTGTTTTAGATGCGTGCTAACATTTTGTTTTCATTTCACCAAGCCTATCCAGACATATGATTTAGTTATGTATACTTGTTTGCAGTATTTGCTGGGTTGATCTGTGTACTATTGATAACTGTTTTTATGTACATCACTTTTTGAATAAGCAGTTGAGTGACCTTGGGCCAGTCACTGCCTCTCAGCCTCAGAGGGAGGCAATGGTAAACCACCTCTGAATATCGCTTACCATGAAACCCCTATTCATAGGGTCGCCATAAGTCGGAATTGACTTGAAGGCAGTCCATTTCCATTTTTTCAACCACTCTAAGCATCCTTAACAAACTGCATGATTGTTTAAAGGGTGTCATAGTGCTTTAAATGTACAGTGCAGATGGGATCCTCAGTTAGACCATTGGTCTTGAAACTACTGGACTGGGTCTGAAAAAAGGTATGTGGGACATCCCAGGGCAGGTCTTTTCTGTACTATTATTATTATTATTATTATTATTATTATTATTATATAAAGACAGTAAGATAGAGTGTTAGGCAGGACAAAGGTAGAGGTGATGACAAGACGTAAGTATAATGCAAGTGGGGAACTGAATGAAAGCAGAAATACATATTTATTTTTCACTAATAGTAATAGCTCTTCCATGCTAGTTCTACGCAGAGTAGACCCATTGAAGTTAACCGTCTGCTCTGAATAAAACATAGCTGGATGCAACCCAAAGTGGGCCCCGTGTGCTGGCTGAAGTTGGGCCCTAGATCTGAGCAGGCTGAAGGCTAGGCTCAATGGCAGGCCAAAGACCAATAGAATCAACCTTGACAACAACAGCTGAAATGGCAATAGCCCCAGATGGGCACATCCGTCTTCAACAGTTAATGAGCCAACAAAAGCAACCCAGCACATAGTTCAACTCTGGAATTTGCTCCCAGAAGAGGTAGTGATGGCCACCAACTTGGAAGGCTTTAAAAGCAGATTTGTGGAGGATAAGGCTACCAGTGGCTACTAGCCATTATGGCTATGTTCTCCCTCCAAGGTCAGAGGCAGCATGCTTATGAATACCAGTTGCTTGGATTCACTCATGGGGAGAGTGCTCTTGTGCTCAGGTCTTGCTTGCAGGCTTCCCAGAAGAGACATCTGGTTGGCCACTGTGAGAACAGGATATTAGACTAGATGGGCCTTTGGCCTGATTCAGATGCCCCTGCCTACGCATAGATACAACACATCAATGGATTGAAAGGGAAAAACAACAAGAAGTGCTCTTCCAGTTTACAAAGGTCCCCTGGCTATGGCTAGTGGCAATATTTACTTGTCACAGGTGACCAGATACATGGCTAATTACAAGCCCAGGGCCAGCGCCAAAGTGTGGCCAGGTCAGGCCCTGCCCAAGGGCCCCTGAGGCCCGCAGGACCCCCTAAAAGGCCCCTCATTAAGGTAGGAGAGTAGCGCTCCCCTTCCATGATCTGGGGCAGGGTCTCTGCTGCAGTTTGCAGGGAGGGAGCTTTCAGGCCACCGGCCCGTTCGCTCGCCCTGTACAAGCCAGTTATGAGCCGGAATTATTGAAGCACATTCCAGTGCTTGTTACGTCAGTCTGCTGCCACAGCCTTATCCTCTCTCTGGTTTTGACATTACAGTGCAATATACCCAGCGCCGATGGAGGCTGCTCCATTCGGGCAAAGGAGGCACTGCCCCACCAGCCTCAATCTGCTATCAGCTAGCTCCTATCTGTCTGTCATCTCACATGCAACAAGTCAGGGGGTGGCTCCACCTATCATTGGCTCTGGCTCCACCTACTGATGGTCTCTCTGCCTTCTGCCCTACCAGTCCCAATGGGCACCAGCCACCACCGCTATGGACTAAATAAACTTCTCCCTGGGCAAAACTGTCCAATTTTCAAACCAAATCTGAATGGATAAAAACCACTCTTCGTTCAATGCAAGCATCTGCCACAAGACTCCTTTTGTGTGTTTGCTTCTTGAAGCAAAGAGTGTGAAATTTCAGGGGCAACCAGCCTGACCAGCACACAGCCCCGCCGTGGCTCCTGCTGGGGAAGGGCTGTGGCTCAGTGGCAGAGCATCTGCTTTGCATGCAGAAGGCACTAGGTCCAATCCACAGCATCCAAGTAGGGCTGGGAACAAGACTCCTCCTAAGCCAATAGTGGCTGGTGGCTCCACAGCAGTGGAATCTGCTCTGCTGGACTTCGGCACCTTGGACAGCTCCTTGAAAAGTTTGGGCCAAAACCTGGAGTGGATTCCGCTGCCCCACTGGCATGGACCCATCAGCCGCCACTGCCTAGAACCCTGGAGAGCTGCTGGCAGTCAGTGTAAACAATACTAAGCTAGATGGACCAATGGTATAAGGCAGTTTCTATGTTCCTGTTATGTTCTATCCTTGTGGTTTTTCAAAAATCCCCCAGACAAGAGTGGGACCTTGAGCATTTGCGCTCCCCAAACAGCTTCCCACCTTACCTGAGAAGCCAACATGTGCTGGGAAAGGTGGAAAGGGAAGGGGGTGGCTGCGCCAGCTGCTCCTTGCGCGGCAGAAAGCCCCCCATTCTCCAGGCTTCCTCCGCCGGCCACCGATGCCAACAAGTGTCCCATGCCCATGGCGGAGAAGGCCCCAGGAGCCATGGCAAATTGTCCCGGGTGGATGAAGAAGGGCTGGCCGGCACCTAAGGGGTTGAAGAACTGCTGCCCGTGGAGGCCCGACAGCGCCAGGCTCTGCAGATGCCCGGCGCTCAGGTGCGGAGGGCTGTCCGTCTGCACCATCAGCGGGGCAAAGGACTCCTTGCTGGGCCCTAGAGTGGCACAGTCAGGGGCGTCTTTCTTGGATGCTTCCGGCAGCGTCTGCGGGGGCTGGTCTTTCCTCCGGCCTTCCACCTTGTCTTTCTCTAAGCTCAGAGGGCTGAAAATGGCCCCTTCGCCACTCTCTTTGGGGAGCTCATTGGCTTTGCCAGCTCGCTCTTTACTCCGCTCTTCCCCTTGCAAACGGGGGCTGCTCTGCGGGCTGCAGTTCCCCGGGTCAGGGCTTGGTCTTTTCCCTTCGGGAAGTTTCTCCAGCTCTTGATCGCTGCCCTTGTCTTCTGCAAGAAGAGAGAGACACAGAGATATTTCAATCAGAAGACTTTTCTTTTTGGCACTTCTAGACTGTCGCTGTTTTGGGATGGGATTCAGCCCCACACTGGCAAATTCAGGTTGTGCAGTTATAGCACAAACCCATTTTCCCAAAAGGTCAGACGTTTTGATATAAGGAAAAGTGTGGAGTAACACTTGTTTTGGTGCGATGCCATCTAACCTCCCCACAAACAAATCAGAACAAACGCTCATTAAACAGCTGACGTAGTATCATCTCCCTGCAAACAAATCAGGATAAACGCTCAATAAACAGGTTGCCTGGAAGTGCCCTTTGCCTTTTAACAATCAAATTAAAGTGTATATTGACCAAATTTCTAGTGAGGTGATGTTTTTGCTGTAGAAGTGAGGAACAATTTGCAATGTAACAAATCGGGATAGGAAGCCTCAGGTCCGGCAGAGGGCCAAATATGGCCCTCCAGGCCTCTCTGTCTGACCCTCAGAATTCTCCCAAGGCCACACACCCTTTCTGGCACAATGCTATGGTGGATGGAGACAGGTAGATAGGCCTGGAGGGCCGAATTTGACCCTCAGCCTGAGGTTCCCCATCCTTCTAATATAGGACAACAGCCTGAGTCATTTTAAAATAGATGAATAGTAAATTACAGATCTTCCCAGGCACATAATTAGAGGGGAAACCCATATTTAGATATCTTGCTTTTGACTGTGGCATATCACACCATTGCAGCCGCACACTCAGAACCCAAACCAGCATGCCCCTAAACTTGCAGTTCTCCAGGACACAATGTTTGAGCTAACTAATTCATCCATGGATTGTAAGCTTCCTGGGGCAGAGACCTGACATTTCCATTAGTTTATTCTTTTTCTCTTTGTTTCTTTAGCTGAGCTTAAGATACTTTTAAGTCCGCATAGTGGCACTGTAATAAACAAACAACTCAAGTTGTAGCTCATTAACCTTCCTATTTAAGGTTGCTGCAGGTTAGCAGGGAACAACCTCAAAAGAGTAATGGAGGGGAAATCAATGCCCTGGGAACAAAATGGACAAGACAGGGAAAAGAAGTATGCTTAGAACTCCCGCCAGGGGGCGATAGAGAACAGGGTCATTTGTCCCAGCCACTGTCCATTCTCGGCAGCAAAGCTATTGGGGGTATAATATATTATTATTATTATTATTATTATTATTATTATTATTATCATTATCATTATTATCATTATTAATAAACAACTCCCTCTCCAATGTGCAGTAATAATAAAACTGGCCTTTTGAGTCACTTCGACACCAGCGGTGATCCACTTATCACATACTATAAATAAATGGAGGGAAAGGTTTCGTATTTTACTTCTTTCAAATCCATAATTTTGCACGGTATAAATAAGCACAAAAGTGGATTCCACCCTCCCCCCTACTTCCCCCAAGTGGAGGAGAAATCCTGTCTGTTTTGGTGGGGAAAATTGCCCTTGTTTGAAAAGAGTAATTGGAATGAAAAATAGAATATTAGAAGGATGGCATCTGCTAGTTGGGGTAGGTACGGGGAAATGGGTGCCGGAGGAGAGGCTCTGAAGATAAAAACACCCCCATATCTGTTTATTTAACTGGAAACAGCCTGATCCAATGAGTGGTGACTCTGAAATAAACCTTACTGCGTGCATAGGTCTTCCCATCTCACAGGCCGAACCCAAACGATGTTCACACAGAAGTAAGGTCCGCGGCTATCCGTGAAACACACTTCTACATATGCATGCACATTTTTGCAGTCCTATGCATGCAACAATGGAACTTACTTCCGAGTAAGTCATGTGTTAGATCAGGCTGCAAATCCATACAAAAGGAATCATTTGAATCTGGATGTCTGCAAAATCCTATATTTACTTATCTGGGAGTAAGCCCCATTGAGCTCAGCTGGGCTTACTTCTGAGTAGACCGGTCTAGGATGGTGCTGTTAGTCTTGCCTTGCACAGATTTTAAATACAGAGGCCTCTCTTTTGCAAATTTGATGTATAGGTTTTTTTTAAAAGTTACACAGGCCAGATCACTAAAATGCAATGGTGTTCTGCCACCCCCTTCCTCTCCCCTTGAAAGCTCTCCAATTTTCTTTTTAAGCCAATATTTTTATTGGCTGGGTGAGTAAAGAGAGTTAGGTTGATGAGACCATAGAAGCAGAAGCTTTATTTTGACAGAAATCCCAGGAAATGCAAATAAATAAATAAATAAAATAAAATGGAAACAGTCTGGGTCTTAAGTTAAGAGGCTATATTGATAAGAAACTCCTCCCCTGAGGATTTATCTTTCACATCTGGCTGCTTTGCATGGGGGAGGCATTGCTAAGCCTGCAGACATACTTACTCAGAAGCAAGTCCTACTGTATTCAGTGAGGTTTACC
The DNA here is from genome assembly GCF_030035675.1 of Rhineura floridana. Taxonomy (NCBI): domain Eukaryota; kingdom Metazoa; phylum Chordata; class Lepidosauria; order Squamata; family Rhineuridae; genus Rhineura; species Rhineura floridana. The sequence continues at coordinate 15,392,506 of NC_084500.1, read as the reverse complement.
CCCAGGAAAGTGTATAGGAACACAGGAATCTGCCTTAGTATTGGTCCATCCGGCTCAGTACTGTCTACACTGACTGGCAGTGGCTCTCCAGTGTTTCAGTTAGGATCCTCTCCTAGCCCAATGTGGAAATGCTGGGGATTGCACCTGGGACCTTCTGCATTCAAAGCAGATGTTCTGCCACTGAGCTACGGGCTATATACCGAGGGCTCCCTAAATTAAAAGGACTTTGCTTGGAAACTCTTGGTCGAGAATTCCTATTAGATTTCTAGATATCTGCTCAGCACTATCCTGTGCAATAGGTTTACTCAGAAGGAAGTCTCACTATGTTCAACTGGGTTTTTACGGCAGATTACAGCCCAAACCTTTGTGTGATTCTGAAAAGGAAAGATTTGTTTCCAACTAGGTTTTACTGAGAGTAGACCCACTCATATTAAATGTGAATCATGTCCATTAGTTTCAATGAGCCTACTCTGAGGATGGATAAAGTTAGATACAACCCAACGTTTTCAAACCCTCAGAAAGGTGGTGTGTTAATACATGCAACCCAAAACCTGTTGCTGATGTTTTAAAATCCTTTGGTCACTTTTTGCAAGTGCAAAAAGAGTCATTCCGCAGCTCACACCCCTAAGCAACACTGATGATACCGATCTTACAAGGCTGTTGTGAAAAGATATGCAAAGTGCTTTGAATTCCCTCCAACTGTAAGTGGGGTAAATATTATTGTTAATCAACAGACGGAACCTGCCCTGGACCACACTGACACCCGCTCCACTGTGGTCAACAGGTATAGGACTGCAGCAGTTGGCAAAGTCCGGCACTCTTTTGGGGGGATCATTTGGGCAAAGCCAGCAGGATTTATTTCTGAGGAAAGCATGCTTAGGCTCAGTCTGCAAGAAAGCGTGGCTTGTGTCCAATATTAGCTCGATTCAGAAGAGACCTATTGACCTGTTAAGAGGCATGACTAAGATAAGCCCATTCATTTCAATGGGTCTGCTCAGAGCTGAACTTAGTAGGCTGTACCCCAGTCATAATGTGGCTTCCCTGTCCCCTATGGGAGGCTTTTTACCTCTGCTGTTGCGGTGGAGCCTCAAGGGGCTGGGGGCCGTGCCCAGCGGGGAGTGGAGGGGATCCCGGACTGGGACAGGTTCACAGGACGAGGCATCGGACTCGCCCCCATCTCGGTCTGGCTTGCACTGGTCCTCGTACATCCGCAAAGAGGGCAAGGTGAGCTGTTTCCTTTCAGTGACAAAAAGCAGGCTTGGGGTTAGCTTGAAACAGATGGTGGGCCGAGGTGGAGGGCCCAAAGCGGCCCCCACTGTTTGCCCCAAAGGGGGAACTGCAGTTATACCTGTAACCAAGCCTAGACAGGTGAGACTCAACCTGTTGAATATTCCCCCGCTCCCCCTGTTTAAACTCTCCCTGGCTCACCTCTTACGGTTCTAGTTCTCTGAACAAGTGAGAATCAGCACACGCAAAAGAAAACCATTATTAATATTAGGCTGTATTTAACTAAGTAATTAACCCTACTTAGGCTGCAATCCAATACATGTCGGCTCACAAGCAAGCTCCATTGGGTTCAATGCCACTTACTCTCAGACAAGTGTGTATTGGATTGCAGCCTTAGTCATATCTTTTAATTTCAGTGTGTCTACTCTGAGTCAGATGTAGTAGCAAATTCAGAAGTGGAGGATCCCTTCGTGTTAGTCACAGCCACGCCCACGCCCCCTTTTTTTGCTGCTGAGTTGGGAATGAGATTCTTGTTAATGCCTTCTCCCACAATAGACATCTCTACGAGCCAATAAATATGAGAGTGTTAGCTACTGAAAAGAGTCTTCTCAGTGGATGACTCACCTCCTTTCACTCTGATTGGCTCCAATCAGGAGGAAAGGTCAAAGAAACATGTGAGAAGACTCTTCTCAGTGGCTAACACACTCCCCTTTCATGCTGATGGGTTTACAGGATGCTGGGGACATAGGGACTCTGCTCCCAAAAAACTAAAGGGTCTAAGACACACACCCAAAGACCCTGGACGACTTGAACCCTTGCTCTGAGTAGAGCAAGCATTGAATACCACATAATAATGTTACTTTTTAAAAATGCTGATGATGCAATATATTATAATTGTTGCACCATTAGAGTGTATGATGATGTTGATGTATTGCACAAACAGCATGCCCAAATAAGAATAATGGCATGCTAATGGAGCAGTTAGTAGTAGCAGTAGTACTTCTGTTGTTATTACTTGGACCATCAGCATGCCATTATCATTATTATTATTAGGGCATGCTGATGGCATAATACATAATAATGATGGGTTGCGTCCAATGCTAGTCCTAGTCAGAGTAGATCCATTGCAAATAATGGACATGACTAACTTGGGTCCATTAATGGTATTGGGTCTACTCTGAATAAATTCAGCCAAGTAATACGAATACTAATGTATGAGCCTGCTGATGGAACAACTTATAAAACACTACTACTAATCATGATAAAGAATTGGTTCTGAGTGAACATTTGTAGGTTAAGCTGCAGGTCACTATCCTACATATGTTTGCTTGGAAATAAGTCCCAATAATGGGTTCAGTGGGGCTCCTTTCTGGCAAGAGCATTTCAGACTACCCAGGACAGGAATAGCCAGGGTGGTGGTGTCCAGAAGTGGTGAACTATAACTCCCAGCAGCCAGCATGAATGGTCCTGGATTATGGGAGTTGTAGTCCAAAACAACTGGTCCTAGTTGAAAGCATGGGGAGGGGAGGGGAGAGAAAAAGTTCATTTTAAAAGTCCCAGACATGATTCCTATCCACATACCTTTTTTCTCGCCTGCCATTCCCAGTATCTCGAAATCCTTTCGCAAAAGGGTTGTTATCTATTTTCAGCTGAGTGATCTGAAAAATTAAAGGACAAAAAAGAAAAAAATATTTTAATTAAAGAAGGGTACTTGATGAGCACTGCCCACTGCCACATACCCCTCAAGTGGATGGGTTTAACCCAGGAGCAAGCATTAATTTTTATGTTCTAAATTCTGTTCCTGGAGGTGCTGGATGGCTCTTATTAATGCGGAACACTTTGTGTCTCTCCTCACACCACTTTTTTGGGAAGAAAAAGTGGATTGAAAAAAAATCCAAAAAACATACTGACGATTCCTCCGGATATTAGCAATTTAAAACCACTTGGAGGAAATTGGGAGGGGGAGAGAATGGAAAACATCACCATATCCTTTGTGCCAGAGCTCCTTTATTAAAGAGCCTGTAACTGCTTATACCATTGCAGCTTTACAGTGCAACGCTAGCCAGGTTTACTCTGAAGTAAGTCCCACAGTGCCTCGTGGGGCTTACTCTCAAACCTAGGATTGCCCCATGAGTCCTGGAAAACTCTTACAAATTTCAAAAGAGAGTGCCTCTGAGCATACGCAAAGTCAAACTCCCAAATTGCCACAAGCTAAGACCAAGAATATAGACTCCCGGGGCTGATGAGTGGGGTTTAAGACCTCTCCTTTCCTCACATCCCACCCCACCCCGTTAATAATTTAAACACCTATTCTTTATTAGGTGCTTAAACGCCAGTTCACATAGAATCATAGAACAGTAGAGTTGGAAGGGGCCTATAAGGCCATCGAGTCCATCCCCCACCATTGCTTCAGGACCAGGTATACCACGCAGGTATAGGGAACTAGTGGGGCCTCCAGATGTTGTCTGGGACTAGAACTCCCATCGTTCATTGGCCATCCTGGCTGGGGCTGCTGGGAGTTGTAGTTCAATAACATATGGGGGGCTACAAGCTCCTGATGGAAGATAACTAGGTTTTCCTTTGGTCTGCAACCCTCCCCCCCAAATTCACACACATACATTCTCACTCACTCACTCTCCCCCCTCCTCCAGTTTCCCAATTCAACCCAGAAAGCATCACATCATCCCACATAGATCAGATCCGAATCCCCTCCAGTTTAAACACACCGCAGGCTTTTATTGAAAACAACGTTGAGGTTTAGCCTGAATTATTCATCGGGGTCTAATGAGAGGAAGCTGGTCTCGCCTCCCCTCCCCTTTTCTCAGGGCTCCCAAGAGGAAAAATGGCGACTAAAACACAGCAATGTTGTTTAAACGCTCTTCTCATCTGGTCTGGGGAAAACACATGCGCGCCCCCGGGTGTCGCTGTGTTTTTTCACAGGCTCCAAGCGACTGGCGACAGGAGAGCCCTCAATTATTCATGGCTTGGTAATATCTCCCGCAGATACCGCGGTGCGACTTTCTTGTATATTTCCACACACACACCCTCACTCTTTCCACCCTGTATCTCCAGCCCTTTGGGAAAAGCGAACCCTCCACACACACACACACCCAAAAAACACCATGGCCTAATCAGACCCAATCTTATTCATTATTCTGGTTATTTTTTTCTTGTATTTATATCCTACCTTTTCTCCAAGGAGTTCAAGGGGGCCAACAAACACGGTTCCCCCCCTCCTCATTTAATCCTTATAACAACCCTGTGAGGTAAGGTTAGGCTGAGAGGCAGTGATTGGCCCAGAGTCACCCAGGAAGCCTCGTGCCTGAGTGTGGATTCAAACCCGGGTCTCCCAGGACACAGTCCAACACTCTAACCACTACACCACATAAATAATAAAAAGCAATATTCTCCAGGCCAGGAATGGGGTGTTGGAATGTATGAGGTTCAACTCCAACTCGGTGGGTTGAGGCTGCATGGGGTTAAAAAGGGTAGCTAGGGAGGAGACCTCCTTGTTGCCAGGCTATGCAAAGGATGTTGATCCCAGTTCCTTCCCGCCTTCCCAGTTCCTTCTTCTCTCTCTTGAGAGGGGAGCAGACATCTTTCCTTTGTCTCTCCCTCTCAACCAGCATGAGAGCTGCACTGGGTCCAGTGCAGACTGCTCCACCATAGCTTGTTAGCTAGATATAGGACTCTTTCCTATCAAGCATGTACTTCCAGAATAAAGTAGTTGTTTCTTATTTTACAGCTTAAAGTCTCTGTCTGACTAATTTGCAGGGAAGGTAGAATCTTAGGAAAGATTCAAACACACACACGTAAGCTCGCTCAATACTCTCCGCTCTGCTACGCAACTCAATAGCATTCCGACATGGGGGACATCTGTGGCCCTCAAGATGTGGCAGGACTCCAGCTCCCAGCAGCCCCAGCCATCATGGTCAATGGCCATGGATGGTGGGAGTTGGAGTCCTGCAACATCTGGAGGGCCACAGGTTTCCTGTCACTTATGATGATGATGAGCCAGTGTGGTGTAGTGGTTAAGGTGTTGGACTACGACCTGGGAGACCAGGGTTCAAATCTCCACATAGCCATGAAGCTCACTGGGTGACCTTCGGCCAGTCACTGCCTCTCGGCCTCAGAGGAAGGCAATGGTAAACCCCCTCTGAATACTGCTTACCATGAAAGCCCTATTCGTAGGGTCGCCATAAGTCGGGATCAACTTGAAGGCAGTCCATTTCCATTATTATGATGATAATTACATTTATTATCAGCCCTTCACCAGCACGTCCCAGGGCTGGTTACAACCATTTTAATTCCAGTATTAAAAACAGTTTAAACAAATTACAGTTGCGGGAATAGGGTGGGTCCTGAAAACACATATCTCCAGTGCATATGTGTGCGTATGTGTCAAAGCACTGGATCCAGAGACTAAAAATTAACTCGGTGCACCACTGACTTTTCCACCAGTCTCACAATTGTTTGGGCTGCCCTTTCCTTCCCCCATTTCCCAGCCTTTCTGAGAACTGTGGTCGCTATTCAAAGGAGGGCTGCCCCACAGATTTATATGCAAGTGTGGTGTAGTGGTTAAGGTGTTGGACTAGGACCTGGGAGACCAAGGTTTGAATCCCCACATAGCCATGACGCTCACTGGGTGACCTTGGGCCAGTCACTGCCTCTCAGCCTCATGAAAACCCTATTCATAGGGTCGCCATAAGTCGGAATCGACTTGAAGGCAGTACATTTACATTTTTACTGTGAAGTGGGGACAGAGCCCACTGGGCAGTCGAATGTGCAACTACGGAAGCAGGACTCAAGGCAGTAGCAAGCTGATTCCGCCATAGTAAAACTAGGGGATCCTATTGCACATGACCCCTCTGCATATTTGCCCTGAAATGAAGCCCTGCCCATCTCATTTAGGACTTACTTCTAGGTAAGTGCACATAAGGAGATGCTACCAAGTCAGGCCAGTATTGTTTACAGTGACTGGCAGTGACTTCTCAGGGGTGCCCCCCCCAATCCTATCTGGAGATGCAGGGGATTGGACTTGGGACTTGCTTTATTCTCCCCTAAAGTGAAGCTAACCCATCTAGCTCCATATCGACAGGCAGTGGCTCTCCAGGATTTCAGGCAGGGAGTCTTTCCCAGCCCTGCTTGGAGGATTGAACCTGAGTTCTACTGCATGCCAAGCAGATGCTCTACCACAGACCCAGGGCTGTTCCCCTGACACTTAGCAGAGAGAGACTAAGGCTGCGTTTGAGCCAAGCCTGCCTATCCACAGCAGGCAGGGGTTTGCCTCCCAGAAAACAGCTGTAGCTTCAGAGCTGTGGAAGCCCAGTTTCATAGTTGGGGTGGGTGGGAGTTCCAGCTGATCCAGGACACAGCTAAAGATGCAGAATAGAATGGGGAACGTGAGATCTAGCCAATGTAGGTTTTTAGACTGGTCTGTAAACATATTTAATCCCTATGGGTGAAGAGCATCTGTGCTCTATAAATTAAATGCATGGAAATGTAATGAAGATGTGTGCATGCAAGGTGCACAAGTCTGCCTCTACTAGGATTACTTAGAAATATATGGGTTGTATACTACTAAGTTTTACTCACAGTAGACCCATTGGCATTCATGGACCCAAGTTCGTTTTCAAAGGGTCCAGTCTAATGTTGGAGACAACCATCTATCTGTCTGTCTGTCTGTCTGTCTGTCTTCATTAAACAGGATAATTTATTAGCTAATAAATGTTGACAGACCTACATGAGGCCTCCCTGTCTACAAGAAGTGCACTAATGGCATAGGGCAGGAGTAGCCAACGAGGTGCCCTCCAAATGTTCCTGGACTTCAACTCCCATCAGACCCAGTCAACATGGGCAATGACCAGGGATGGTGGAGGTTGGAGTCCAACAGCACCTGGAAGGTACCAGGTTGGTTATTGCACAGCAATCTGAATTCCCCACCTCCAAAAAAACCAAAACAAATAGATTGTGTTACAATAAGGAAAGTAATGAGAAAATGCACTAGAAAATGTTGGATGACACTTGCTTTGATGCAACGTCAACTAACCTCCCTGCAACCATATCAAAAAGAATGCTCATGAAATGGGTGACATCATCTAAACTCCCTGCAAACAACTCAGGATGAATGCTCAATAAACAGGTCATCTGGAAGCTCCCTACGTTACAGAAAGAAACTTTTGACCAGGGCAGACATGATTAGCCTCAATAGCAAGCCAGTCCCCACCCTCATGCCCTCTTTTTTCCTCTCTCTTAACATCCAGCCTGATGAAGAGCTCTGATGGACTCAAAAGCTTGCTCACTATTTTGTAATATTTTGGTTGCTCATAATAAAGGAACTCTGGGATTTTTCAGACCCTGAACTTATAAACCACCCTGTTCAGATCTTGTAACAAACACTATTGGAGGTCGCTGATTCATAGGGTTGCCATAAGTTGTAATCGACTTGAAGGCATATAAAGTGCGTGTTAATAGGCACTTCCTCTGAACAACTAATTCATTTGGCCCACAGAAAAGCTTGGGAACAGAGCCCCAGGAGATTATGACATATCCCCGCTGTGAAATGGCATTCATCCCCTTTACGGGGTCAATCGGGTAGACGAGGAAGTGCATGGTCGATTTCTAGGTGATTTGGAAGAAGCTGAACTAGGATTTCTGACTCCCAACTGTTTAATAACAGGAACAACTGAAATTATACTCCTGAAATGAAGGGCCCTGGTTCAGTGGCATCTGCTTGGCATGCATTCCAGGTTCAACCCCCTGGCATCTCCAGGCAGGACTGGAAATGTTCCCACTCTGAAACCCTGGAGAGCTGCTGCCAGTCAGTGTAGACAACACTGAGCTAGATAGACGAGGGTTTGATTCAGTACAAGGCAACTCCCCTTGTTCCTAAGCAAGCCTGGGGCCTGTGGGGGAGTCACCAGGAGTGCATTTTTATAGGGACAATGAGTTCAGTACTCCAGACAAATGCCCTAGGCTCAGAATTATTTAACTCTGAGCATATTCCTTTTTTCAAGCAAGCTCTGGATGGTGGATCTTAAGATTGTGGTAAAAAAAAAAAGTAGACCCCGCAAGCCTGGAGTCCGCAATACCTCTAAATATCAAATGCAAGGCATTTTTAGTTTTTCTCTCCCACACACAGCTGGTCACACCCACTGCCTCCAGGATTAATTGACAGCCAGTCCTGAGCATCCTGACAGGCCTGTTTGCCTCGTAAAGTTTATGGCAAAGTTCATAATCAATTAACGATTACTCAAAAGCAGGCCCTGCCACGGAGAGCCACCCAAGGCGGAAAAACAGGCCAGGCTCTCTCTAGTGAGGGGTTGAGCTAGGATAGCAGGGAAGCAGGAGGAACCCTCTCCCTGCCAAGGACTGGTGTCTTCCCCATAGAGACACCAGAACCAGTTCAATGGAAACGCCAGGGCCTGTTGACTTGCTCCCTGCTAGGCTCAGTGATAGAGCATCTTCTTTGCAAGCACAAGGTCCCAGGTTCAATCCCTGGCATCTCCAGGTGGGACTGGGAAGGTCCCCTGCCCGAAATCCTGGAGGGGTTGCTGCCAATCAGTGTGGACAGTACTGAGCTAGATAGGCCGGTGGTCTGACTCAGTTCAAGGCAGCTTCCCATGTTCCTAAATTAAGTTTCTTCAACCCAATTTGCAGCTGGAAGGATGCAACACTAAGGCGTGTTCAGAGGAGTTGAAGGGGGCAGGAGATGAAGGGGACAGTCCAAACGAAAGAAATGTTGCACTCCCCTACCCCCCCAAAAAACCCTTTCCCTTAATCCTACAATCCTCATAGCCATTTAGTGAAACAGTTCAGTGTTTCAAACATATCAACGAAGAAGTATGTTCACTTTTGGAACCTGGGGGGGGGGGAGAGATATCAATACTCTGAAAGACCTTTAGAAATCTCACAAACTTGAACTGTAAGCTCCTAGAGGGCAGAGAGAGCTATCTGTTTATTTTTTGCTTGTGTACCTGCCTAAGCGTTGAACACATTCATGGTGCTGTTGAGGGAATTGTATGTCCTGCCTTTGAGCGGCAATGTTGATTCTCTCCCCCCCCCCCATTTTATTGTCAAAGCATCCCTGTGAGGTAGACTTTGTGGATGAGAGAGATTGCCCCAAGTTCACTCAGCTCATTAGCTACCTGGCTAAGAGGAGGTTTGACCCCTGTTCTATAGCTTCAGACCCCAACACTATAATGGGAACACCTTTGTAACATTGCAGGGGTTGGAGCAGGAACCCAATGTGGATTATTTTGATTTTTTTTTAAATGGGAGGGGGGACAAATTAATGGAGGCTAAGTCTATAACTCTTCGGAATGCCGGAGAATGCATAATAAAACCTCCACATGCAGTGGCAGTCTACCTGGGAATACCAACTACTAGGGGGAACAAAAGGACAAGGCCCTGCTTATGGGTGTCCCCCATGAGAAGAAGAAGCTGGCTGCTAGATCTATCTGATCCAGCTTGCCTCTTCTAAAGTCCAGTTGGACATCTACAACTTTGGATGGATGAGTTATTGGGGGAGGAGGGGTCTCCAAAAAATTAAGTAAGGGAGGCTCAGACTATATCAGCCCCATTCCTCATTCCTATAATTTTCCGTGTCACCCCCACCCCTTACCTTGTCATTCTGGTAAGCAGTCACCGCTATGAAGTCCGTTTCAGGAAACACGTAAGTTCGAAAAGTGCTATAAGGTAACTTGAGAATATCATTGGCCCGAACTATATGGAATCTTGGTTGGTATTTATGCATTGAATTAAGGATGGTCTGTATTTTAGGGGGAGGGAAGAGCAGGCAAAAAGAGAGAGAAAGAGGTTGTTAAAATCCAGTAAACAAACAAAACATAGATATTTTCCAAAATTATCTATTTTTTTTAAATACATTTTCTGTTCTTGCAGCTTTTAAATAACGTTGTCCTCTTCCCCACCAGCTTTTTCTACTTAAACACATTTCTTTGGGAAGACAAAAAAGGCAGGTTGCAATTCTGCCATCATGTGCTCACATTTACCTTGGAGTAAACCCTAAGGAACTCAATATTTTCCTTCCAAGTAAACCCTCATAAACTCAGGTAGCACATCCCAATCAAACGAAGTGCAATAGGCTAGGTAACCTAGATTATATATCATACTTTTATCCTGGAATTTTGCTATGTTTTTTTGTTGTTGTTGTTGAGAGGGAGAGGTTTGTAAATAAAAATGAAACAAGAGAGTCAATTCAGACAAGGGCTTAGAAGATCTTGGCTGTTGCTGGATGTCAAGACAGAGGAACCTAAGGCTCAGGAAAAATCAATAATATTTTTAAAGACAAGGCACATTTTATATATGATGTTTCATACCTCCCACTGTTGGGGTTTATAAGCTACTTTTAGAAGTTGCTGTGGCCTACGTGGTTGATAAAAGCGGGCAGAGTCAAGGCACTGGATGAACAGGGTCTTCCTTTCAAGTAAGGCTTCATAGACATACAGGGTACTCCTATGCATTTTCTTCAGAATTAAATCCTACAGCACTCATTAGGGCTTAGGATACAATCCAATACTGTACACACTTAACTGGGAGTAAGTCCCATTGAACCCAACGGAGCTTACTTCTGAGTAGACATGTGTTGGATTGCAGCCTTAACCATCCAACTAAGGCTGCAATCCTGTACACTGTTACCTAGGAGAAAGTGCCTCTGAACTCAATGGGGCTTATTTCTGAGTATACATATATAGGATTGCACTTTTATATAGTATATATAAAAGTGTGTGGACAGGATTGCAGCCTTACACACCTGCAAAGGTGCGAATGAGGTTATTTTAGTAGGACATGTAAAAAGAGGCAATCCTGTTGTTCGCACCTACTGAAACACAGACATATCCATCAGGCCTACCAGAAAAAAGGAAAAAAATATATCTGTATTTTTCATTAGGCACACAAAAAATGAGAAGAATGATAAGTTAAGGGCATGTGTACTAGCAAGGGAAAGCACTTGGAAGCCACATTTAATTCAATGGGAAAATTCTAAGCACAAACTCCACACATCCCCATTGTTTCACCATGCCTGGATCATGTTTTATCTGATCCTCTCCCGCACCTCCCAAGCTGGACGGTATTTTACCCTAAACAAAGTCCCATGGAGCTAAACAGAGCCTTATAGTGTAATCCTATGCGTGTTAAACCGAGCACAAACTCAGTCAGTGAGCATAATAATAATAGGCTAGCAACTTTACTCCTGAGTAAGCAGAGCGTCTCCCTGGTTTATATGAAGATTATTTCTAGGTAAGGCTGTAACTCTTAGCACAGTTCCTAGAGTGTAGATCCTGTTGGACTCTTGTAAAACCTATAAGCGAGGAGTTGTATTCAACTCAGTCTGTTCAGAGCAGACAGACGGAAATGAATGGACCTAAATTCATCGTGGCCATTCATTCCAATGGATCCTCTCAGAGTAGGCCTAGCGTGGCATACATTCTATGTTTAGGTTCCCACATAATAAATGATAGGCAACTGGTCCCCCAAACGCCCAACAATCATTGCCAGTGGTCAAAGCTATCCCCGTATTCCCCCCCACACTTTTTTCCAGTTCGTACACATTCATTTAAACGCAAACAAGCTTGAAAGTTGAGAGGAAGCGCTGGTATTTTTCATAAATACAGTCATCTAATTACCTGTGCCGATTTCCCCCCAGATTCCACAACTCAATGCAGCTGGAATTAGTTGCCTCTCTTGGAAAGCACAAACCATAGCGTTATCTGGCAGTGAGGTACCATGGTTCCAAGGCAATTGGCTTTCCGAGGAAGGGAACCTGAGATCGGATCCTGTACTGAGAGTCTAATTTGGTTTCTTTTCTGTTCGAACATTGAAGATTACTGACCTTTGTAATTTTATTGTATTTTAATCTATGTTGTGCACCGCCCTGAGAGCCTTTTGGCTGTGGGCGGTATAGAAATCAAAATAAATAAAATAAATAAAATATTGAATTTCAGTCAATGGAAAAATAAATCCCAAGGATATATTTGTAAAATCGGGTTGGTGGGAGAGGATTCAGCCCTTCTGAATCTCTGTGCCCACGGACCTGGGGGGGATTATTTACGAGCAAACACCTTGCAGAATACACCAGCTACGCCCCGTGCTCTCCACCTTTCAAACAACCTGACCCCTTAGATTTTATTTTTAAGTATTCCTTTTAACATCCTTACTTGGGAGTAAGCTCCATTCAACTCCTCAGGGCTTACTTTCGAGTAACCACAGGGGTCGTCAGTTGCGGACCAGAGCCTAAGGATCAAATAACTGGATGGATTGCAAAGCCAATAGAAAATACATATTGTCTGTATAGAGGGAGAAAAACCATTCAGACAAATCCAGCCAGTCTTAAGTAATTACCATTCTAATTACTTTGACCAGGTCGCTTTTTAAAAATGGTTACCTCGTTTGGATCTAAAGGAATGGAGATATATGCAGGATATTAAATGCTTGTGCTGCACAGAGGGGACCCACAGATATGACTAACGTTGATTCGTTAATTCGAGTATGTCTACTCTGCGTAGGACTTTGATGAATACAGATATATGTGTATATATAGTTGTATTCAACAAAGGCCTACACAGGGAAGACCCGTTAAAATCTCTCTCTCTCTCTCTCTCTCTCTCTCTCTCTCTCTCTCTCACACACACACACACACTCACACATACACACACACACACACACACACACACACTTATGGAATAGCAACTCTTTAGAGAATTCTAGGCTGGTTCCAATTCCTGAATGCTTTCCAAATCCTCTATTTATTTGGGAAGGGAATGCCTTCCCCTTTTAGAAGTGGGACTTTCCAGCGCAGTTGCTCGGAAAAAAGACCCACTAGGTCCAGGGCAGTTTCTGCTTCCGTTACCAAACGCTGTTCTTTGGAAGCAAACCCCATTGATTTCAATGGCACTTGCTTCCAAATAATCCCTGGCATCCTAGACACATCGAATTGACCTCAGGGGGACTTGCTGCGGAGAAAACACTCATAGGAGTTGCGGGGGGGGGGGCGCTTGGGGCTGAAGATGTGAAAGGCCCCGATCCTAGCAGCAGCAGCAAATGATTTCAAAGCTAACAGAAAATATATAGTACCTATAAAGCGCTTTAGGAAGAAGGCAACCTCCAAGCCTAACCGGAGGGACACGCTCCAACCAGAGGGCGCAGTCCAAACTAGTGCGCGCTTCCTCGGAAGTAAGCGTGCACAGGCGCCCACTGGCAAGCATTTCCGAACTCCAGGAGCCTGCAAGAGAGGAAACTGACAACGCCATCCTAACCATGTCTACACAGCGGCAATCTCCATTTAATTAAATGGCGCTGACTGCCAAGTAAGCGGAGTTAGGATCGCGGCCTAGAAACAGGTGCCTATGGGGAACAATCCTGAAGTGTAAGAAAGGCCTATTGAACTCAATGGAACTTACTCAGACAGGTAATAGCACTGAGCTGTAAGTTTCCTCTTGAAACGAAATGGGACTACTGGATCGCTCTCTATCTCGCCTTCCCCACCATTCCGCCCCCCCCCCTGAATGCCGGATTTAAACTGACATTCTAGCACATTAAAGAATGTCTACCTGCCGCTTCCAAGGCAACACATTCAGGATCCGAGGAGACGGGCCCCAATTCCATATGCATTCTTACTCAGAAGCAAGTCCTGAATAATTCAACGTGGCTTATTCCCCGCCCCCCCAAAAAAGTCCCTTTCCCAGTCCCAGCCTGGAGAAGGTTGATTATTCAGATTAAAGACTCCGTGCGGAACGAACCCTAAATGAACCCGGCTATTCCTTGGAGGAAGGATAATGGCATGCAGCTTTCTGTCTCATTTCAAGGCATTCACACACACGCACAGCCCAGTATTTTGACTGATACTTAAAATCGGAGTGTCAGCGATTCCCTTGATCTCAGCTCTCCCTTTTAGAGACATTTGTCGCAAATGGGATCTTTTCCGCTCTTCAGTCTGGTTTACCTGGGGATATAATTTCCTCAAAACCGGCACTAATAGATGCAGCCGGGCACAGGGCAACTCCGGAGTCAATCCCACCGAGAGCAGTGGAGTGGGGTTTTGTTGGTTGGTTTACTTCTGAGTAAAGGTGGTGAGGATTTGGGGGCGTCTGAATGGTACTAGCGTTTCTACAAAAATGCGGGGATCAAATCGGAGGGCACCTGGGGGTCAGGGACAGAGATGGGGGTCTCACCCCCAGATAGCCCCGATCCTCAAGCCACTTTTGTGGCAGAGTTGGGATTTCAGCCGAGTCCAAGCAGCTATCCACGTATCTCACATTATGCAGTTAAGCACCTCTAAAATCCATCAGTCCTGGGGGGGGGGAACTACATAATCCATAGTCTTATTAGACACCTCTAAAGCCCATCGTCTCGCAGGGAGGGAACTACATCAGTTGGGGCTGTTACTGAGAAACTGCTGCATCAAATTGGAGGGGACAGTACACAATCCTCGGTAGGCTTACTCAGAAGGAAGTCCTGGTGTGTTCAGAGGACTTACTCCCAGGTAAGTGTGCACAGGACCGTACCCTAAATAAATGGTTTACATGGTATTTCTGTATTAAGACCCCCTCAAAATGCAGGAGCTAAAACAGGCCCCCGCCATTGTAAGCATCCTAAACACGGTCGTCCGAAATCCTGTCTAATGGTCCCCCCCTTCCATGTCAAGCACCTACGTGGGGGATCGCGGCCTTACTTGGAAGTAAATCCCAGTTCAACTATAGCCGTTAAAACCGGATTCACTCCGGAAGCAAAGCGTTTGGGCACATGGAGTGTAATTTCCTCAGTGGGACTTACTCCTGAGTAAATGCAAAGGAAACTATGCTTAAGAATGCTTAGGATTCAACTTGCTCTTTATTTGGGAGTCCCTTTGAACTCAACAAAACTTGATTCCTCCCCTCACCCTGGTTCAATACCCACAGAATTGGGGACTGCAGTCCTTGAAAGTACCAACCTGAAAGCAAATTCAATTGGACGCAACGGAATTTACATTCGATTAAAAATAGAAAGGAAAATCCATCTGGTCGTTTATTACTACTTATTAACAAGAACAAATTTTAGCAGTCGTGGAATTGCATCACAATTCTTTCTAGGCTTCAACACTAAAATTAGATCTGTGCCTAAAATTTTAATTAATTCTAAAATCTCCCTCCCTGTTAAGGAGTTGCTGGGTGCTTCACTCTCTCCCCCCCCCAATAAAACAAAAATACTTGCGCTGTGCTTGCGTATTTAAGGCAATCCTGCCCATTCTAAAGGTAAAGGTGTCCCCACACTTGTAGTGCAAGTCGTTTCCAACTCTTACGGTGACGTCTTGCGACGTTTACTAGGCAGACCGTATATATGGGGTGGGTTTGCCAGTTCCGTCCCTGGCCTTTCTTTACCGCCCAGCATATGCCGGGTACTCATTTTACTGACCACGGATGGATGGAAGGCTGAGTGGACCTCATTGGAATCGAACTCCGGCGGTGAACAGAGCTTTGGCTGCGTTACCGCCGCTCACCACTCTGCGCCAGGGAGGGCTGTTCCCATTCTCGGTTTCTATTAATGGGTCCTTTTTTTCCCTGAGGTCTTTAAAGAAAGGCCAGTCCATTTCCATCCTCCGAGTCCCAAATGCTGAACAAGCTGGGGACACAATCCAGCCCTGGGAAAGCACATTTACGCCTGCCGTCCTGGGCATAGTTGCCCGGCAGTCATACCTATATTTTGTTGTCAACAACAACAAAACCAACCTAGGCTCAGGCTTCAGTCCCTATTGATTTCGGGAGGTGGGGAGGAGGAGAGGGATAGAGAGAGATCTTAAATACATGCTCAGACTTTCTCACTGGCGAAATCAATCCCTGGTCTAACATACAGAAAAACGTCTCTTTTATGGGATCGGGGCCCCACGGCCTGTCTGTCAGTCTCTGTTGGGCTCAAAGTTACTGTTTTTTCCCCAAGCCTTGAAGGTGAAAATTGACAAACTCTGCAAATCATTAGTTATATATGGGCGTTTGTTCTCTTTTTAAAAGACCAGACTTTCCCTTTATCGCCTGGCTAAGCCCATGTTCATAGAGTACAGAGGAAATAAGAGTTTTATTTTGCTGAATTTCCAGTCCAACACCCCCCACCCTACACACACGCCTCAATGCAATGGTTAAAGAGCTGCAGTTTCTTTAGGATTCTGTTCTGGATCGCAACAGCTGTACTAACTGCAATGTCGATGTGCAAAAGGGGGGTGCATTTGTTTTTTTAACGTGTGTGTGTGCAAATCGCTGAGAAAAACAAAACAAGAATCCCCAACATTCTGTTACAAAGGTGTTTGAATGTGTTGGTAGTTTTAGAGGGGGCGGGGGAAGGTGACATTGAGGTAAGGCCTGGAGCCAAATAAATGTAAGACACAAGATCTATCAACAGCTATTTATGTATGTATGTATGCATATACAGACAGACACACATATTATACCGTGCTCTTTTGGACGGTGGACTCGGAATTGTTCCTATAGGAAATAATAATGCACTAATACAGTATTCTGGGAGGCTGACAAGCAATTCATTACAATTATATTCTGGCACAGGCTGAACTCGCCATTTTAAGACGCCTTGGTGTTTACCAGGAGAGATATAAGCAGGTGCTCCGTTTTCTCTCACATCCCTCCCCCCCCCAGTTGCGAGGAAGGGTCTTTTTAAAAGTGTGTGAATATAACACACACAGACTGGCATCCTTGGAAGCGAGGAGCAAACTCCCCCAGGCCTTTAAATGGAGCTGAACACACACATACCTGCAGGGTGATGTACATTACAGATTCGAAGGCTTGTTTTCCGGGGTGAGGGGAAACAGACCAGTCCGACCTGCCTGAAAGGACACCCCAATTCCTTCCCTAGGGACGCTTACCTGGAAGTAAGACCCATTAAAGACAATGGGACTTACTTCCGGATCAATATGCAGCGGATTGAACTAGCCTGTGGAACCGAATTTCCTGGCTCCTAAAGTGGAACAAGAGAGCCAGTGTGGTGTAGTGGTTAAAGTGTTGGACTACGACCTGGGAGACCAGGGTTCGAATCCCCACACAGCCCTGAAGCTCACTGGGTGACCTTGGGCCAGTCACTGCCTCTCAGCCTCAGAGGGAGGCAATGGTAAACCCCCTCTGAATACCACTTACCATGGAAACCCTATTCGCAATAAATCGAGATTGGCTTGAAGGCAGGCCGTTTCCATTTTTAAAGTGGAACAAACTAGCCTAGTGCACCCCCTCATCTTGTTCATCTAAGGATACACCTGTAAAAGCTTTGCCCACGTCACCCCCCCAACAAACTTCTAAGTAACCTCTTAAATTGGCTTTAAAGAAAGGTCATTCATCACCCAGCAAACGACCTCAAGATTTATTGAAATAATCCCTGTATTCCCCTCGCCTTCCCTGCCTCCTCCTTCTCCCCAAAGTTAAGGGGACTGAATAACTCAATATTTATTTATTTATTAAAAAATAAATTACATTATTCTCTCTGAGTGGTTCAGGCAGATTTATTTTAATTCTGTGATCTCTCTTTTCCAGCTTTTTAAATTGTTTTTGGGAGGAGGAGTGTAGTTTTTCTTCCCACTCCGCCATCGATCCGGATTTAGAGGTGCGTGTAAACGCTAAGAATTCCATCAGGGTTTTCCACCCTACTGAGTTGAGAAATTTAACGCAAGTAATACAAGTTTGCCTTATTCTTGGCACCCCAACCATACGGGAAAGGAGTCCCATTTTATACCTCTCCTACAGGGAATTTGTCAATAGCAAATCCCTGCTCCCCTGGTAGTTGTGAAAATTAGACAGGATAAAATATCCAGTTGGTAAATTGAGAGCTATCTCCTTGACAGACTTTTTTTTGCAAAATTACGGGCAAGCGATGGGAAAACTGCATTATCTATTCAACGGAACAAGGAATATACGGGCGTGAGTTCTAGAGCCCCACACACCAATCCAGGATCAAACCCCTTGTCCCAATTTTGCAAACATCCTTCTGCCATCGATTTCCTCGGAAACGTTTTAAGTAAAAAGGGTTTAAATGTTGAGGCAAAGAAGAGGAACGTTTAAATTGCCTGAAAAATAATGATGATTGTTTTGTTGGAGGGGGAAAATCCTCTTAATTCCCTCTGGCGGATCGAAAGCCAAAAAACTTTTGGGGTTTCAAGAAATAAATCAGGAAATCAGCCCAGGATCTCTGGGGTGAGAAAATTATTTTTAGAAATACAAATAATACTAGCTCACAACATACTTTTATGTGTGCCTGCTCAGAAGTCCCACTGAGTTCAATAGGATTTACTCCCAGGAAAGTGTGCCTAAAATTCTTGCCTAGATCTACCCCGAACTAAACACACCAACCTCTCACCCTTGAAGAGCTGTTGCTTATTCCAGGCTACAATTTTCGGTAGCCTTACTTGGGAGTAAGCTCCAATGAACACCGCGATACTTACTTCCCAGCAAACAGGCACACCATTGCGCTGTTAGAAAGTAAGAGACAATTTCTCTCCAGAAGTCACTTTTGTCTAAATTAATCTCAATTCAGTTTACTTCGCTGGCAAGCCTGGATAGGACTGCAACCTTAACTGGAGTTCCCGACTAAAAGGGGGGGGGAATCAATGGCATTTACTTTCACAGTTAACATATCTATCGGCAAAATACGATGCGGATATAGATCCTCAAGATATGATGCAGATTTAGGTTTGCATCGCAATCGAGGAAATTTTGCTACAAGTGTTGTGTAGGATACTTCTAGACTGAGGAAAGATTTTCTGCCCATTATCTCCCACCCCCGGCCCCAGAAAAATAGGCTCCAGGAAGGCTGGGTGTTGCACGCTATGAATTTTAAACCCCCGAAGAGAAAGGGAGGGCGGTATGATTTATTGTTTACTGATAATAGAGTCTCCCTCCAATAGCATCAGGTGGGAAGAAAGGGCACCCTACAGATTTCTATAGGATAAAGGTGTTTAATACACCTCTTTCGGGAAGAGACTGCGTACACACATGCACCGACGCCAATTATTGTCTCTGTTATTTACTTATTTCTGCACAGTTCACTAACATAAGCTCCACGAGGACGGCTTTGACAAAGGAGTTGTAAAGGAGGGCTCAGGCTCAAGTGAAAAGTCTGCACTTCGGATTGAAGACTCCCCTTTTTTAATCCGCATCTAAAGAGCCATCACTATCCAGACCCTGGCACCCCAGAAAAACCTCCACTCGTTGTAAGGAATGCAAATAACCGGTTTGGGGGAGCTGTGCAGGGCAGATCTTGGGGGGGGGGTTATTCCGAAGTAAAGCCCCTATCCCATTTCAGCAGGGATTTTGAACTCGATCAGAAATCCTAGAGTTTAAGATCGGCTATGTTTGACGGCTGGCTGGCTGGCCGGCCGGCCGACACCCCCCTCTCCCCGCCTCATTCCCAGTGGAGAGATTATCTGAAGATAGAGACACGTGTCAATTGTGTGACAGAAGCCGAGCATCCCCAAGGCGCCGAGCAGATCGCAGCCTGCCGGTTTTCAAAGCCTTGAAACAGCAGCAAAACCCTCAAGCAGGAAAGGCAGAATTGGCAGAGGGGGGGGGGAGAGACTTACAAAGCCGTGTTTATCCGAGATGTTGTTGGTGAGCTTGAGTTTGTGAAAAGCGACCGGCTTGGCTATCCACTGCTCGCCGGTGGCCGGGCTGTCCGGGTGGATATACATGCGTTTGGGCATCTCCGGGTCCGCTTTCCCGGCCACCATCCAGCGGGAGTTGTGGAATTTATAGCGACAGTCGTCCGCTGCTACAATATCCATTAACAAAATGTACTTTGCTTTCTTATCCAAGCCGCTGACCCGCACTTTGAAGGGGGGGAACATTCGCCTAAATAAACACATGATGGAAATTAAACAGAAAAGCAACATATATTGATGTGAAGGGAACAGGATCGTTCCACCCACCCACCCACCTACCTACCTACCTACCTACCTCCCTGTTCACCAAGACGATCATTCAACTCTGTTCTTACTACAGTTAACACGCATGTGCCCCTGATTAAATTTTGTGGGATCCCTATAATTCTCCCCCAACCTCAACGCAATTAAAAGCTTGCTTATGTTCGTAGATGGCAGATATATGCTGATGCTGCGATCTCTGAGGTGTGCACCTAGAAGGCACATTTAAAGGCAAGCGATATTTTCAAGGCACAGGCTTGCCTGGTGGCTCTTACTCCTGGGTAAGCGTGTTCGATTTCCTCAGAAGTTAAGTTGCACTTTGCTCAGTGGAGCAGGCTTCCGAGGAAGCGTGCATAGGATCGCGGCCTTTGGCGCCTGCAATCCTAAAACACGCTAAAAGGGACTGAACACACCGTGGGAATTGCTTCTGAGTAAACAAACATAGGATCGGGGGACAAGTTTATGACACGCGCTACGTCAACTGGATTGAGCCGCATTATTTTTACTCAGGCCCTCACCGCATTTACGTGAGAGTAAAGCCGATTTTCTTCAATGAAGGTTTAACGACATTGAGTTTAAGATGCAGGCCTCAGGCATAAATCATTTAAAATAAGACCACCTTTTAAAGATCAGGGTGCCATTAAAAAAAAAATCCCACGACTCCAAATTATGCTTTATAAAAGATGTACTTGGGGGAAGGGACTAACACCAAAAACTATATATTTTTGATTCTATTAAAAAACAGATTTACGCTGAAATGTCAGTCTCTCCTCCCTTTCTCTGGGATTTACTTCTAGGTAAAGGTACCTGGAGGCTTGGAGAGTGTACAGGACAGACTTTAAATTTTATTTTAGGGACAGATTAACAAGAAAAACGCTTCCTTTTAGATTAAAAACTCAGGTTCAAGAGGAAGGTGAAATCCGCATTTTCAGGGCCAGAGAAGTCCAGTGACCTAGTTGCTTCTCAGCATGGCCCGAGTTTTTTTTTTAAATGTTGTTTGAATTCTACATCTAGGATGGATTGTGGGTGTTGTGTCGAAGCCCACGCTGGTGCTGTTTCACTATTCCAATATTTCCTGCGGGGGGACGGGACCCCTAAAACCCCAGAACTTATTTTCATAGAGTGAAGGCATTGCTGGAACAGGAGCGGGGGTGAAGCCCCCCCCTCTTTAAATTCAAGACAGATTTGTCAGGTCGTTGAAAAAAAGGGGAGGGGGACCCCTCTAGGATGAAGGGTTTCCCTGAGGGCAACATTAGGTAAAACAAAAAATAGAAATTTAACAGCTCCAAACTACCTCTCCCAAATGTCAAGAATCTTGATGGGGGCTAAAAAGAGCAAAGCGCTTCAAATCAAATTCTAAACTCCTTAGTTGTTGTTTTTAATGTCAGCCCCATGTTTTACTCGTAAGGAAGACCTTCTGCTTTCGAAGTGGAGCTTTTCCCTGGCCTGACCTCATACCTGTGTGTTCTTTCAAGCAAAGTCAACTGTATTCCATGGGGTTTACTCCCGTGTAAAGTGCACTCTGGGGTTGCTATCTTTACTCGTCTCTTCCTTTATGATATTTTATTGTAAAGCATTACTTTTCAACGTTTTCTTTTTTTAAGAAAAGGGTAACCTTCTTTTAAAAAATGACAAATTTGAGGGGAAGAGGGGGCGTTTTGAAGATAGAAACCAGAAACATGTAACCCGGAAACAAGTTTAAAGAAAAACTAAAGTAAAATAAACTGCCGTAAACAAATATAATCTGGGATTATTGGGTTTAAATTATTAACCATGATTTGGGAGGGGGGAGATACTCGTTTCCTGCGTGGAAAAGACTACTTCCAAACAAAGCGTCTCTCTCTAAATAAACGTAAAATAATTTTAAAAAACAGGTACATCTGCTAGTATTTATTTTCGCTTGGCCATCTTTAAATCCTAAACACAGTGGCTTGGGAATAAAGCCCCACTGATTGCAAGAGAACTTTACTTCCAGCTTAAGTGGTATTGGTCGGAAGGGGGGAAGGCGAGGGGGGATGTATTACAGAAGTTTCACATACATTTAATTAAAACCATCGGTTGTGGGGTGTTCTCATGTCCCATAGGAGACAAGTAATTGATTCCTCGCCCCCCCCTTAAAAAAATAAGTATAATTCCAGTAAATAATGTCAGAATGCTATAATATTGTTGTAATACAAAATGGGCTTAATGTTACTACTACCATCATCATCATCATCATCATCAAAAGAGTTGGCGCCCGCTCTCCTTACCTTCCAGATTTGGTGATCACCATCTCGGTCCCCAATTTGTGAAACTGATCCCAGAGTTCTTTGGCTTCCAGGGTCACCTTGGGGTCGTCTTCGACCTCCTCCTCGGGCTCCAAGCTTTTGAGCGACCTCAGATGCGCGGCTTGGTGGTGATGCCCCAGCGCCGAGACGTGCAAGCTCGCCTCGGCGGCTCCGGCCAGGCTGGGATCCTGCAAAGGCTTCGTCAGGGCGGCCGGAGGCAGAGCCAACGCCGGGAAGAAGGAGGGCTGGGCGGCCGCTAAGAAGGCAGACATGGGGAAATCGGACGGCCTGGGCGCGTGGAACGGGTGGTAAGCCATCGCAGTCCCCGGGAAGGCTGGATCTCTCATCAGTACATCCACAAATCCGGGAGAAAAGAGCGATCCCTCCAGCAAGGGAGGGGTTGTGAGTTGATGTTGTGGGGGGGGGGAGAAGAGGCGCTTGCTTGCTTGTCAATTTTAATCCCCCCACCCAGCACACACACGCGCACACACACAACTCCTGCTAGCTCGGGCAGCGGCTAGTCAATTTCAACCCGTTTTCTTTGCGGTTCTCAGAAGAGTAGTCGATTTCAACCCACCTTAACTCTGACAAAAGTGTTTTCGGGTTCCTTTTTTGGGGGGGTGCAAAAATTGGGAAGAAAAGCCCAAGAAGAAAAGAGAAAGAGGAGAAAAAACCCACAGACACACCACCACAAGCACCACCACCAAACAGTCCCGGCGATTTGAGTTCCTCTGGACGTCTCCGATTGAGGGCAGCCAAGTCGTTACTCTTATTGATTTCTTTTGCAAATAGGAGGGAGGGAGAAATATAGTCCCTTCTCCTGGAGACACTTGGGGAGGACCCCCTCCCCGACAAGAACAGCCAAACGCCTCACAAGGGCGATTCTTAACGCTTTCAAAAATTACGTCCTAAAAAACACACACAAGATCTTGTAATCTGAAGGGCATGGGAGGGGGAGTCCTTGAAGAGCAGCGTCCCCCTCCCTGCAGTCCTGAAAACTCCTGATCCCCCTCCCCGAGAGAGAACGCCACGCTTGATCTCAAGATCTCGGGGTTGGGGAGGGGGGATCTTGTCGTTTGCCCCCCTTTTCTTCGCTCGCTCTCTCGCTTTCCCTTGCAGTTTGAAAAGGGGGCAGCCAAGCCGAGCTTCTTCCCTTCCTCCGCTCCGTTCGCCTTTCCAACCCAAAGCGAAACCAAACACCGCCGCCCCCCCTCAAGCACACACACACTCCTTTTGGCCACTCAAGGATCGCGAGGCTCCGGAGTTGGATCGATGCCGGAATCCGAGCCGAGAGCCAGGCGCTTCATAGCTCCGAAGGAAAGCGAGCGAGCCGGAGGTTGGACTGCTTTGGGTCTCTTCGGGATCCCTCTGTAAAAAAACCCTGGGACGGTCTCGCGTGTGCCCTTTCTGGCTCCGATTCCTCCACCTCTTCTTCCCCCTCCTTTCTCTCCCCTTTCCTCCTTCCCCTCCTCCTCCTCCTCCTCCTCCCCGCTCCGCGCGTTCCCACCTCTCGGCCCAACCTTTAATGAGCCAAACCCCTTGATTGTGGATTTTACGCGGTTCAGACCAATTGTGGATGTCCATAGGCGTGGTTTTGACAGGTCCGGCCAAGATCTGGGGTGGGCGAGGGAGCTGGAAAAGGGGGGGGGAAGGAGGAGGGAATTGAAACGGGTTTGTGCTGCGGGGGGGGGAGAGAGAAAAGAGGGAGGACTGGGGGGGGGAAGGTGTCGGAGGCATCACCCGAAAGAAAACATGTCAACAGAATAAAATATTAACCAATGACAGAGGCAAGGCCTCGGGAGCCCTCCTCTCTGCAGGCCGGACTCCTGGCGGCACAGCTCTGACTGATGGAGAGGGAAGGCGGGGGGACGTTCCCCAAGTGTTGGCAGAGGCGCCCGGAGTGAGTCTGGCCAGGCAGCCAAGGAGAAAAGGCGCTCACGGAATGCGCCAAAGCGCAACTGACTACGGTGAAGGAGCGCGCAGGCCAAGGGAGGAGGGTGAGGATCAGAGAGGCGGTGTGTGTGTGTGTAGGGGGGAGGGAGCTGCCCTGGTTATCCAGAAAGCCCTCACGCCTACCCTCGGAGTTAATCTTATCACCCTAGGGGAAGGAGAATCTGTACCAACCATTTCCAGCAGAACCAACCAGCCAGACTTCTTTTCCCGGAAGCACTTCTGGGGCACACGGATCGTGGGAATGTGCGTTTAGCCTTGGACAGGTGCGTTGGGAGGGCTTCTTTCCCGGGAGCCTACACACGATCCCATTCTGGACATGTTTTGAACCCTAGTTCTGGTGGCTCTTTGTACACGTGTTGTCTTAGAAAGTCCCTCCCTTCCTCCAGGCCTGTGGACTTTGCAGTGTTCCCACCCGCATGCACCTGAGGAGACCCATTAGCCTCTGCAGGCTTATAGAGCCTTGATGCCCCCGAGGGTCCCCGAACAAAGCCGATGGGTGTCACGTGTGCAAAACAGGGGGGATAGGAAGACTGGCGCGAGCCCTGTGCACGTGAGAATTATTTCCGCGATTTTTCTCTGCGAGTGTGTACAATGGGATGCTTTCTAGCACCACTCAAGAAGCCACTGACAAGTCACTGCCCCGAGGATCTTACAATGTACCTCTTAATGAGTCTAAGGAGGCTGACCCATTCCACCTCTGTTCTGTACCTATCGTTTGGTCTTCTGCAGCCGAGTCCACCCCAAATCCCATTAAGTACTTGCTTGGACAGCTTGGAAAGAGCTTCCACTGGAATCGCACAGTCTGGGACAAGTGTACTCCTGAGAAAATGTGATTCAGGTGTTAATCCCGCTGCTCCGTCGGGAAACGAACGGCGAGGAAAGCCTGTTTTAGGCGGCAGTCCCGATTGATTTGGATGTAAACCCCTTTGAGCACAATGGGTCGCATCCAGAGCTAGTCCTCCTCAGAGAAGACCCATTGAAAACAATGGATTCGACTAACTTGGGTCCATCCATTTCAGTGGGTGTTCTCTGAGTGAAGCTTAGTTACAACCCAATTGGATTTACTTCTGAGTAGACCATGACGTATAGGCTTGTTCTGTGGATCGGGACAATCCCGAGCTGCGGGGAGATCCACCCTATCACGCTTACTCTGGAGTAAGTCCCATTGAGCTGGATGCCACTTACTCCCGAGTAAGCATGCTGACGATAGCACTTTCCCACCTCCTGCTAAACTGCATAGGAGCCAGCCTGCTTCAGGTCTCCACCCCTCAACTGGTCTAGGGCCAAAACTGGTACGCCCCTGCCCCCTCCCTTAAGGAAGCCGCCTCGGCCAAGCCCTGTACAAAGAGGAATATTTTGTGGGCAGCGGGAGGAAAATGGGACAAGGGCGAATATATAATTATTTCATTCAATCCATCAAAGGGTTCCTCCCGTCCTCTCCTGCCCCCAAATTGTAGCTTCTGATGGCATCCATTCCTTTTCCAAAATCCGGCGTGCTATGTTCCAACCTCCCCTCTCTTTAATTTCAGGAAAGAGGGGGGGGGGAGGAAGAGAGAGAAATCCTTTGGATATATGAAGGTTGGGCCCACCCAGAGAACGGGAAAATGGGTATGCGCCCCTGCAAAAAGTGGATCGGGGAAGGAGATTGGCTGAAGCAGGATTCCATTTGTCTCTTTCCAATATTTGGGACGGGTGTGCGTGCATATAAGGCGGGGGAGGCATGTAGGGGGGGGTCCAACTGTTGGAAATATGGAGCCACACCGGGCTGCATCGCCGCTTTAAGAGTTTGCTTCCTAGTCCAGCCTCGGCTGGGACTCTGGAGATGGAAGGATTCAAGCAGGACGAGGAAGTGCTGGCGGAGCGATTCGGCCACGCTGCAAAACGCGGCCAAAGCAGCCTCGGGTGAGTGGCACGCAGCGGGGCGCGTGGTAATAGATACCTCGGAGCAAGTTTCGCGGGGGCGCCGATCCGGGGTATTTTTTAAAAAAATATAAAGTCGCGGAGGGCGTTTGCCTGGGTGGAGTGGTGTGACTAAAGTACGCTGCAAAAGTGTGACCTGCGTTTTGTGCGCGTGTGAACGCAGTGGGGGTTCACACCAGATGGCGATGAGTTTGCAGCAGCGATCTGATGTGTGCTACATTCCCCCGCCCGCCTCCCGCGACTCGGAAATAATTTCCGTGACTGTAACTTGGCCTTAAACTCCAAGTTCAAGCGTGCACAGGACTGATGGGGGGGGGAGCGAGAGAAGGAGGACCCAGCGAATCCACAGGATGTTAGCCAGGAAATATCCCCCCTCCTGAAAGATGAATATATATATATATATATATATATTTAAAGGAGGCCTTCCCTCTTAATAGTCTGTCCCCAAAGATTTTGAACTAGATGGCCTCTAAGAGAGCATTCGTATACTATCTACTCAGAAGTAAGTCCCACTGGCTTCAATGGGGCGCACTCCCAGGCATAGAGGGCATAGGCTGCAATCCTGTACTCACTTACCTGGAAGTGAGGGCCTCATTCAGGGGGACTTTTTTCTGAGCAGACATGTATAGGATTGCACCTGAATTTAATGACTAACTCCCCGTTTTACTTTTTTTTTAATGGGCTTGTACATTTAAGATCCCCAGGTTTAACTACTTGGTGGATCGCAGCCCTGGAAATACTCCAGAAGTTCTCCCCCCATGGCAAAAACACACAAACCCAGTTGATACCCATAAACTATTTATATATCCATATAGCTCAGTGGCACACGCACGCACACACAGTAAGGAATGCAACTGTTCGGTCGGATTCTACGCATACTTACTCGGGAGAAAGTCCCCTTGTGTTCAATAGGATTTACGTGAGTGTGTGCATAGGACTGTAGCCTATATCGCCATGAGTTCGTCGCCGTTTCCCACATTATAGGCAGGGAGACTTTTGCACTTAATATCACACCATGAATTCCTACCGTGCGTGTTTGCGGGCGTCAGGTGAAATTGACTAGCGAACTCCTTTTGTTTTTAATTACTCTATTATGCCCTAAAATATGTTTAAAACGAGGGACAGTGGATTATTTTGGTGGGTGAGTGAAGCATGCCAATTAATAGCAATTTTAAAGAATTGCCTCTCTGATGTCCCTCGCGTCCTATGTTTAATTGATCGGCGCTATTTGCCAACCGCCGCAGACTTTCCTCGTCTTTTGCTGGAGGGAGAAAATTTGTTTAGAGATGAAGCAGAAGGAGGAGGCGATTGTTTTGGAAAGGCTACTTTGTTTGAAGAGGGATTATTGGAGGGGTGGGCAGAGAAGTCTCTCTCCTCAATCCGCCCCCCCCCGCCGCCGCCCGGTCCAGCCAAATCTTCCCACCACGTAGATAGCCGAGGCTTGGCAAGGAGTGCTATCTCTCTCTCTGTCTGTGTCCACTTTCAGATTTTCTCCTGATGGGGGGGGAGAGAGAGAGAGAGAGAGAGAGAGAAGAGAGCTGGGTCAAGAGCCTCTTGGCGCCAGGAGTTTCAAGTGTCTACAGTTAAAAAGTGACAAGACAAGAGGGTTTTTTAATATATGGATGTACACACACATATCCATGATGTTCCCCCAACTTTTCCAAACAGGCAATTGCCTAAGAAAACTCTTTGGGAATAGTTTGCCAGGCCCTTTACTTGGCGGGGGGGAGCTGGGAAGTTATCTCCCCCCCCCGCGCGTCTCTCCCCACCCAACTTCAATCGGGAGAGGATCTGTGAGCCCCCGATGGGCGCAGGGGCCGCGCGCGTGTTTGCGCCTCTCCAGGCTGGCAGATCATGCGCTCGGCTGACCCCTAGATGGCCGCATCTAATCAGCTTGCTGGGAGAGTCGACAAGAGCGGCTCGTCTTTCGCGGCTTCTCCGCAGCTCAGCGAGAAACTGCGGCTGTCCTCGCTCGCATCTCCAAAAGCCGGTCCCCACTGGGACAGCAGCACTAGTGGGCGCAACGAGATCGATGGAGAAACAGCGCCTGGAGAGAGAGAGAGAATCGCAGTTAAGAGCTTGCCCCGCGAAGCTTACAATCAACGCAGCCGGACCACCCCCCACCTTTTGAAATACCTAATATCCAGTTTGATCTGAGACTGCAGTCCTAAACCCGCTTACTTGAGAGTGAGCCCCATTGAACCGAATGGGAATTACTTCTAAGTAGGCAGGGATAGGACTGCGCTGCAAAATCTTTTGAATTACCTCCACCGCGCCGAAGGGGAACTAGTTTGCTCTACCGTGCCTTTGATTTAATTGTTCCATGGTAGACCCCTACTGAGCCCTGGAACTGGAAACCCCAGCCCTCAAACCCGCAAGATGTGCAGCACCAATGCAGCAGCCCTCTGCACATGGACAGAGTGCCTTTCAATTGACTACTAGGCTGGCACTGCAAGCCAGCACCCTTCTGGTATTCAAAGATGGAGGCTCCCGGGCAGAGAGGCGGCTCCTCAAGCCTCTGTTGACGCCGGTACCTTTTTTAATTAACAAAATAGGCTCTAGAAGAAGGCACACGTTTGAAATAATATATTCTGTCTATACCTGTGTTTGAGGATCTCTCTCTCTCTCTCACTCACTCACTCACTCACTCTCTTTTTCACACACACACACACACACCCCTTCTCCGTAACATACAAGAAAGGGCTGCCTTATACCGAGTCAGACTGTTTGGTTCATCTACCACAGTGCTGTCAACACTGACTGGCAGCATCTCTTCAGGGTTTCAGACAGGGGGACATTCCCAGTGCTACTTGGGGATTGAACCCGGAACCTTCTTCATGCAGAGCAGGTGTTCTACAACTGGGCTTCTTCTTCAGAGAACAGAGAGAAAGCATACATATGCATATGATCAAAGTGGAAATATAGACTCTATAAAGCAGGTCGCTGAAGTGTTCGTTCAGTTTTCTCCTGAAGGCACCCTCTCGTTTACCTCTCCCAACCCTATATTGCCATATCTCTGATCCTAAACAACCAGCCTGCAAGGCAGGACAGAATTATTATCTCCTCATGTTACAGATGGGGCCAGACAGAGAAGTAAGAAAGGTCCACTTTTTGCTGGAAGCCAGATTGGAGGAGGGGAGGAGCTCCCTGCCTCAAAGCTGATTCGCTCATAAAATACAGTTCTAAAAGACCAGTGAAATCTTGTCAACTTTCAGAACCTTATCCCCCCCCCCCCGCAGTTACTGAGCAGGGTAGCCAGAAGCAAAAGAAAGAAATAAAAAATTGAGCTCCTACGCCTTTAATAGCAAGCTGCACCTGCTGAAAGTCCCTCTTCTATGCAACTATTAAAGGTGCAGTAGCCCTACCCTCCATTTTTGCACCTTAGCTACCAGTCCTTCTTCTTAGATGACCCTCCCACCCAAATTCCTTCTCAACCCTCTTGTTCCTAATAGTGCAAAGGAACATAAAGCAAATATAACTCATAACCCATGTGCAGAGAGGGCCTTCATGATGTGAGCAGGTACTCACTGCAATAATAACAACAACAATAATCATTGATGATGATGCACTCATCATAGTCTAGTACCTTAACAGCTCAGTCCTCTGATCTTGCAAATGACCCCCATTATGTCCAAAGGGGCTTCCTCCCAGGTAAGAGAGTATGGGCTTGCAGTCTCAAATTACTGGGCTAAGGAATAATCTAGCTGAACAAAGGAAAGGCAAAGGTGGGTTATTTTTTTGGGGGGGGGAGGAAGATGTTGAAGCTCTTCAGTGGAAGCAAGAATCCCTCTTGATATTTTTTAAGGGAACCCTTACTTTGATAAGGATCGATTCCAGTATTACAACTCCTCAGCCACAGACTTCTTCAGTGCACCCCCCCCCCAGCATTTTAAATCCACTTTTAAATAAGCCATCGACAAAGTGGCTTTATTTATAACGCGATGTATGATTTTGCTGTGGGGGAGGGAATGGGCAATTCTGGGGGAAATGCTCCTATTTTATTTTCCACCAAAAAGAAAAAAAAGGGGGCACTATTAAACGTGGACGAAGTCAGCCAGCACCTAGAGGCCTGAGCTTCTGAAGTGACACCCCCTCCCCAAAAATATAATGGCTTGCCTTCAAGTCGATTCCGACTTATGGCCATACCTGTCCCAAAATTTTATCCCGGTTCTAGACCAAGTGTGAAACTCTTGATAACATCAGAGCAAAGCCAGCTGGATTCTATGTTTGTTTCCTCGGAAAAAAGGCCCGCTGAGTTCAGTGAGTCTTGCTCTCAGGTAAACGCGCTCAGGATCGCAGGCTCAGATAATAAATTCTGCCCCGAATTTATTTTTAAATTTCAGGAAACGGGGTGGGGTGAGAGAGAGAGATAGAAAAAGGATAGACTGAATGGGTACCTGTTCTTATTCCGAGCACATTTAGGGCACAATCCAGCGAACGAAATAACGTTAGTGCCTCATTGGTTTCAATAGGAGAATTTAAAACACTCAATTACCTCTTCCATGCGCGTTGGTGACTCTTTTTAGGCATGATTCTGCTTTTACCCACTGCTTACCTCTCTGTCTCTCCCACCCCATGGGACTTTCTTAACGGCGCAAAGGATGGGGGGGGGAATCCCACAAAACTCTCCATCTGATAATCGCAGGCAAAAAAATTTTTTTTTAAATTCCACAGACTCTTTTGGAGTAAACTCTGTGGCAAATAAAATGTCTTCCGTGAATAAAAATAAAATAAAATAAAATAAAGCCATTTACATCAGAGCAGCCAGATATATAGAGAGAGACACAAGGGGATGCTAAAATTGGTTTTGAAAAATCCAGCGTGTAGAATCACCTGCAACAATGCCAACTCTGGAAGGAACCGAATTATACAATTCATCTGCTTTCTTCTTCGTTTAATGGGGGGGGGACTGGACCACCTCTGATCTCCATCTACACCTTTACCCCATGGATCTAAATGAGCCCGAAAGCTCACTTTCCATCTCGTAAAATAATTCGATATTTTCCCTTTGCTGATTTTTTTGTATACGCTACTTTTTGTACTCTTTTGTGATTGGTATACAAAATTAAATTTTCTGCTCCATACCTTTTGTGTGTGTGTGTGTGTGTGTGTGTAGATAAACAAAAGCAAGCATAACATTTTCAAATCTAATTGGCTCCGGAATTGTATCCTCTTGGGGTATGTTTGGCTGCACTCCTGCACCCACTTACCTGAGAGCACTCCCCCATTGAGCCCAACAGGACTGACTTTTGTGCAGACCCTCTGTAGGACGGCACTCTTAAGGTTTGCCTTGTTTTTAATTTTCTAAACGAGTATAGTATTATGCATTCAAGATACACGAGATGGTTTCCAGATTGTTTTTATTCCTGTACGCACGTGTGTGTTAGATGAGGTTTGCCACAAGACATACAACACTGAAGTGGGAACGGGGGGGGGCGTTATCTGTAAAAGGAGGAGAGTTGCTTTAAGCCTCGGAATGAATTCGGTTATCGGAGCTTAAACTGGGAAGTTCTGGAGACTTGGATCTCCCCCCCTCCCAATCACATATACAAAGTTCCGTTTCCAGCCATTTTCTATATTAACCTCTTCCCTTAAACCTCCAACAAGCTGGAACATCACACTCTGCCCCCCCCCGCACTCTTTCCCAAGTGCATTTTGATCTAATAATTTCCTTGCTATTTCACTGTCTCCCCCCCCCACTTTTCTGCAACCTTCTGGGACTGGTTATCTTTTAAATAACTTAATCTTGTGGAAATAGAAGCGACTTCCTTCTCCCCTCCCCAATTCTCCTAGTAAAGACAGAAAAGGAGGGGGGAAATGGGCAGATTTATTTCCAGCTGCCTTTTAAAGCCCCTGTATTTTCCACGGGGGAGAGGGCAGAAGGAAGCGGAGATTCCCTGGCTTTATGAAAAAGGATGGCAAGGCGAAAATCCGACCCCCCTCTCCCTTCACAGTTCAAAATAATTACATTGTAATACTGTCCCCAGGCTGAAAATCAAGACAACTCGACATATATGTATATGTGCATGTATGAGAAAAACGCAACAGGAAAAGGCGAAGGTAAATATTATAGATGGAAAATCCTGTTTGGGCTTAAAAGCAGCATTCAGCATCCCTTGGAGAGATCTATAATCACACCTCTGTAATCCTAGCATTGTCTCCGTTAAACAAAAATCTGTTAGAAAAGAGCCTAGGATGTGGATGAGAACGAGAGAGGGGGGAAATGGGAAGGAGATGTTTGTGTGTGTTCAAAGGCAAGAAAATTAATGTTAAGGTCTGTGTGTGAGAAACCATATAAAGGAGGCATGATTTTGAAAGGGAGAAACGCAGTTGGTGAAAGAACAAGGAAGATAAGGTGTGTTTTTTTAATGCTTCAAAGAAAGAGACGAGACAGAAAAACAATAATAATCGGTTCGTAAAACATTACGAAAGTAGATGCGTAAGGAAACAAATTTATTAGTATTACTATTCCACGCGCGTAAGGAGGAACAGACAGAAAACTGCCTGAACTTTACTGTCCTGACTAAACATCGGCCCACCCCGCAGCAGGTCCTTGTCCCACCTTGTTTGCCACCCTCCCCCCCCACACCGAACACCATGCGCCCCCTTTCATCTCGACTCATCTCCCTCTCTCCATCCCTCGTCTATTTTTAGCAGACTCTAGCCCTGGCGCCAGGCCGTTTAAGACCTGTCAAAGTCCTTCATATTTCCCTCATGTCACATGGTGGACCTTTCCCCCCTCCCCCTCCTCTCCTCCTCAACTGCTCCTCCTTATTCCCCCCCCCAATTTCTGCTTGCAACCACACACACACACAGAGCCATTTGGGACTTAGGCGCGGTGCTGCGGAGAGCTCAGAGCCCCTCAATTTGCTCTTCTTCGCGGCCCCCTCGTCTCCCTGACCTCAACCAGCGGGACTGATGGTATCCTGTCCGGGCCACTTAGCCCAATTGCAGGTGATTGATGAAAATAACATTTCTCACAAGAATCAAGGGCCCTCCCCACTCCCAACCCCCTCCTCCACCAGCTCAGGCACCATAGAGAAGGAATGGGAGGGGGGAATCGTCCCCCCACCAAAACAGATCAACCGGGATCTCCACGTTAAGGCAACCACAAAACTTGAGATTGAGGGGAGGGGGGAATGGAGGGGCTGTAGCTGAAGGTGGTCAAAGGGACCAGAGTCTCCTCTGTTAAAATGGTTGGCTGGCTCCCTTGGAACGCCATGATATAGGGTGCAACAGTCTATGTCCCGCGATCCTCTGCAGACTTACTCCGCTGAGTTCATCTGGGCTTCGTGCCCCCGGGAACGCTGCAATATTAACCCCACTTGCCTGGGAGTCAGCCTCATTGAATGAAATAGGACTGACCGGTTTAGGATTGCGTTCTTAGGGTGCATCGGATTGTCACCCTGCAAGGCGCGGCGGTTATTATTCTTACACCGAAGTAAGTCCTATCGCGTTCAACGGGTTTACTCTCGAGTAAGTGTGGCTCCTGGGCATTGGCGGCATTGCAGCGCCATCCCATCTACCTGTCGACCCCCAAGTCAGCCCCCACTGTGTTCGGTGAGGCTTACCCTAGAGGAAGTGTGCCTAGAGCTACAGCCCTAAGCATCTCTCTCATACAGACATATACACACAGGGCACAATACTGATATGTTGTGATCATGTTGGCTAAAGAAATTTTTTTTAAAGTTGATTATGTTATTCACATATTTTTATGTACTCTATCTATACGCCCTTCCTGTGGGGGCTCAGACTCAACTTTTAAACAAACTCACGCTGCAAAACCTTAGGCACGCTGCAAAACTCCCCCCTTCCCCAATTTCTAGTGTAGTTTGTGATCCTGCTTGTGTTATTAATTGCATGCATATCCTTATTCTCAGTTGTTAACGTGCGCATTTTGAAGAAACCGGTGGAAGTTTGTTCTAAGGCAAAAGCAGCGTTTCTCGCCTTTTACCTTGTTTTGCCCTCCGACTTCAAAATAAAAGTAAAAAATGGACTATTGATATTATTCTGACTACCTTATACGTGTTTTTCCTCTCCCTTGCTCCGCCCCCCAGCGAGAAAAATCCCCCACCCAGCTGGCCATTTGATCCCGCTCAAATCTGCAAAGTTCAGAATAGGCATCAGAGGCTGCAGACTTCAGTCTTGCCAGTCATATTGAGCTGGGGCGGCGAATAAAGTTTATAGGAGACAATAGCCCCCAAATAGCCCCCAAATGGCACGAATTTTTTTATCGGGATGCCTTACTTGGAAGTAAATCCTGTCATGTAAATTTGTACAGCAATTGAAATCCCACCGAGTTTCAAAGGGGGGGGGGAATCCAGGTAAATTGCATGGATGTCAATGGAATAAATGTAAGCACGTGATCAGCTGTGGATTGGGTCGTAGCACTTACCTACACGAAGGAAACGAAAACTGTAACGTCAGAAATGTTCGACCCGTGTGGATTCCAGCATGTTTTGTAAGGGTTGGGGAGCCGGGATCAATTTTAACAGCATCGTCTCCCCAATTTTGAAGGGTGCACGAGGAAGGTATTGAGATAAGACACCTCCACTCCCAGACACCCCCCCTCAGAACACACGATCCCATCCCCTTGATCGAAGGGGTGATGGTGGATCGGTCCCCTTTCTTAGAATGGGCGCCTAGAGAATCTCTCTACAGCTAGATTCGGAAGTGATTCGTTCCCCAGCCTATGTTTTGGGTGGGGAGGGGCAGAGACCTCAGTGCCCCCAACATTATAACCCTGTTATCCAGGAATCGCAATACGTTGATTTTAAGTGCATTTTTTAAAAAAACCCAAAAACTAAAAAGCAAGAAAATCCAGATTTAGATCGGTGCGGATATTCACATCCGTTCGAGAAAGCTGGTTGTGTGTTTGGAGGGAAAGGGGGGGGCTCCTACCCCCACCCCTACCCCCTTAGATTTTTAACCGGATTATAATCAGCCCTTTTCATCCATAGCGATATGGAGACAGGACCTGCCACCTTATTGAAGCAATGCACCCTTTTCAGATTTTTTGGGTTGTGTGTGTGTGTGGAGAGATTAATTTCAGGAGAGGACGGATTAGACTGTAAAATACAAAGCCTGCTCATCAAATTAAAAAGGCAAAATGATATTCCAAAGCTATTGGTCCTCAGGTTATAGATATATGTATTCCCGAATGATAAACAAAAAGTGGATGCATTTTAAGGAGTCAGTCTTTACAGTCAGGATCGGAAACGGGGGGCTTCCTAAACGGTGCCCCCATTACTGATTCTCATCTCCCTTTTCTGCCCCCCCATTTCAGCCCTACATTAAAATAAGTATTGAAGAAGTCCCATTGTCAGGACACTGTCCTCAAAACAGACTAACCTAATTTCAAGCCCCTTTCAGTCAGCCCCAGAACCGGTTTTCTTTTTTCAGTCCCCGGAACGCAAGAAGCCAGTCTAAAAAAGTCTGTGGTGCCTCTGAGCATGTTTCCCCCACACACACACCTGTCTACTAAATTACCACAATCCACACCACCCTGGTGCGCGACTGGCTAGCCGGAGTCTCCATCCAAAATTGATCCCTTTATCAGACAAACCTGAAAGTCAGAATTAAAACCACCACCTGTTGGAATAAACAGCCCGCCATAAATTTATTCCGTGGTAGGG
Source organism: Rhineura floridana (assembly GCF_030035675.1). NCBI lineage: Eukaryota > Metazoa > Chordata > Lepidosauria > Squamata > Rhineuridae > Rhineura > Rhineura floridana. Next base: position 15,356,600 of record NC_084500.1, on the reverse strand, counting down.
TCTAACCGGGGCTTGGGGGGGGCACACAAAGGATTCACTGGACAGCAAGAAATATTGAATCCAGGTTATAATTGATTCCAGCGTCTTCTCAAGGACACGATAATAGAATATCATTCTTAAATGCTATCAGACACAATGGTAACTTTAGTTATAAATACCACTTATCCAAAGGTGCAAACATACTTATCTGTTATATGCATACGGGCACACTAATATTAGTGCATGCGTATGTGTAGCAAATATACAAACACACACACACACTTTTCTGGTTTCAAAGGATCTGTGGAAGAAACCAACACAGGATTAAGAGGTTTCAAAGGATAAGAAAAGTTCAGAGGGTTGTAGCCAACCAACTCCGGCTCAGAATAGACCCACTGAAAATGACTGAACCGAAGTTATGCATGCCATTTAAGGTCAATGAAGTCTACTCTGAGTAAGACTAGCGTTGAATACCACCCGCAGCATCGGCTTGGGCTTTTGCTCTCCACCTCTCAAGGTCCTCTGGACTCTAATACAGAATGTATTTATCAATGAACTTTACAAGATGATCAACAGAACCGGAGCGGAGGGAGGTTGGGAAAGAGTTTACAGACCTATTAACAAAAGTATTCGAAAGATAATAAACAGAACGAAGAGCAGCCATGGAGATCTGGGCGCTTGTAAGTTTAGGATCGGTTATCAAAGCATTTTCAAAGGTAAGAGCAAAACAAAAGTGAGTGAGAGAGTGGGGAGCAGAAAGGAGAGGTCCTTGCCCCGAGAAGCTTACAATCTCTCTTTTTTTTTTTTACAGTGGGTGAGTCAGGGAAGGGAGTGGGTAAATGTAATATAAGCGAAAATAGATAATATCACATATTTTGCTCCTCTCACACACACCTCCCCGATTGAAATGGTTAAAACCATTGGGGAGGGAAGGAGGGGGAGATAATTGTTGTGGAAAAGGGAGCCATGTATCATGTCACTTCATATGCAGGTCCTTCACCCAGAAATAAGTCTTCCCCCCCACCCCCGCTTCTGGGTGGTGGTAGAATTAAATCCCCAAGTCCGCGCGCAGAGGCGTGCAGCGTTAGCAACGGGAGTGATGTTGGTTTAGGGGCGGGTGGCGAGGCTCTTGTGCAGGAAAGCTTACCTGGGGTTCGACTTGATGAGCTCCATTTGTCCCTTGAGTTTTCTAATCCTTGCCAGAGAGACAGAAAGGCCTGGAAAAAAATAAGATAGTTGTTTGGTTGGAGTGGAGAGGATTCAGACCCATGAAAGAGTTGTTATAATAATAATAATAATAATAATAATAATAAATGGTGGTTGTGGCAGGATGGCGGCTTTCGCAGGTTAGGCATTTCAAAGCCATCCATCACCACTTTAATAGGGGCAATACTGAGTTTTTTGTTGTTGTTTCTAAAGATATTTGCTTTTTACAATTCAGGTTTTGTGTGCGTGTGTGCCTCACCGCAAACCGGATTTATTTTAACTCCGTTTATTTCGTTCTGGGTTTTATTTTCCAGGAGGAGAGGCAGGCAGCCCACCCGCCTCTCTTCCTCGCCCCCACACGCCAGAGAGAATCGGTTTGCTCTCCATCCCCGCGCTCTCCCCCCAAAAGAACCAGTTAGCATCCTTAATTTAACGGTAACCTCGAACTGGATTAGAAAACCCGGATCTGTTCTATTAATTTGAAGTTCTCCCCTTCTGGAGTTGTGGTTGTTGTTGAGGTGTATCCAGTGCTAGAGTCTTAATTTAAATGGGTCTACTCTGAGTAGGATTACCATTGAATATAACTCCTTATTAAAGGTGGGTGGTGTTTTGTTTTGTTTTCCAGATCCATCCCTAATCGTGTTTACTCAGGAGTCAGCCCCATCGACATCAATGGGGTTTACTCCCCAGTACGTGTGCTTAGAGAATTTCCACCTTCAAGGCTGGCATCCTAACAGCACTTATATGGGAGTAAGTACCACAGATGTCAACGGGTCTTACTTCTGAGTAGACGTGCCCAGGGAGAGCCATCCATGGAGATATCCTGAACGATTCAAACTTGGTAGCGTCAGCTTTTCAAGGTGTTTCTAATAGTCCCTGCAGATTTGCTGCGTTCCACACCCTCCTTCAATAATTTTGCTCCCCTGGGCAATTCCACAATTCCTGGTGTCGAACTGGGGGCGGGACGCTGTCCTAGGAGAGGTGCCGGTGAAGGGAGGGGAAGAGAAAGAAAGACACGAATTCGAATTCACCCTAGTGGAACCTCAAGAGACGGAAGGAAAACAAGTTCACACGCGATCAAGGTATTTTGTTTTTCCTTTGCCCCGAATCGACCGCCGTGGAAAGGCGAGGAAGGAGGAAATGGAAGAGGGGTTTCCCTCTCCCGTTCCCTACAGGAAAGCGAAGGGGAAAGGCGCAGCGTTCAGCTCGGATCAACAGGTGCAAGGGCGCTTCTGAAAGCCCGACAGCGCGGCCTGAAAAGGGAAATTGACGAGATTACCAGGAAGGAGAAATTGACAAGCAGTTTTGTTTTGCTTTTTAGAATTTCCTCTAGCGAAGATCAAAGCTTGGGAGGTACTTCAGCAAAGTATAGGATTGCTGTAATAATGTTGGCGTCCCTTGTTTTGGAGAAATTATTTGGTGGAGGGAGACGTTTTGTTTTACACTAGAATCCTATGCCTATTTGACTCGGATGTCAAATCGATTTACGTGAGACACTGTGCACGATTCCTCGGAAGTAACGCCTGTCGACTTTAGTCGGGTGTACACCCAAGTAAGAATGTGTATTAAGTTCGCAGCGTCCCTTTCAAGTATGTACGATTAGGAGTGCCGTCTTCGGCTGCAATGGTTACCTGGAAGTAAATCCCATTTAACTCGGGAGGGCTTACTTTTGAGAAGACATGCATTGGGTTGCGCTGTGCGGGTCTAATCTCTGCCAAAAAAAAAACAACCCATTTATTCGAAAGTAAACTCGAGGGACAAATAAATAATAATAGGCTGTCCAGATTCAATTATGTGAGGCGTTTGCCAAGTAAATTCTGTGCACTGTGGCGAGTGGGTTAGAGAATATGATTGACCAGTTTTTGAGTTAGAGTTTCTAGTCTTTGCTGGCGATCATGAAGAGTTGGAGGTTTATATTGTCCTCCCAGCGGGGAGGGGGGGATTAAAATATGGAAAGGTATGCTGCGGAAGAAAGGATTTGTATTTAAAAGGATGCAAAGAAACGCGTAGATGTTATACTTTTTGTTTTCTAAGCGGGAAGAGACCTTCTCTACCCAGATACGTGACATCCCCATTCGAAAGACGCTCTCAGTGCAAGCCTGTATATGTTTACTCAGAAGTTAGCCCTACTCAGTTCACTAAGTACCTACACAGGGAAAAGATCTTCTCCCTTCTGAAGCTCTCATAGAGACTTTTAAGGCTTTGGAGTGGCTAGGGACCTGCGTTCAAGTCTCTCCTGGCCACAAAGTTGCCTGAGTGGCCGATAGGGGTGGCCAAAGTCACCTATGTAGGGATGTCCTGGGCTCCTGCTGGGAGGAAGGGCAGGATATAAATCAAATCAAATCCATAAATAAATGTCAATATTTGTCCTTGCAGGGCTCCAGTTACACATGTGAACACGGGCAGGGCAAGGAAAACAACGGCCATTGAATCGATGGACTGGGTCACACGTGCATATCAAACAAGTCAATTTATTCACCCATATCAAATAGGAAGGGCCGTGGCGCAGTGGTGGAGCCCCCAGTTTGCATGTAGTTTGCAGAAGGGCCCAGGGTCTGCTCCCTTAAAAAAAAATCAGGTAGCAGGTTGCTTGAAACCCTGGAGAGCTGCTGCTAGCCAGAGCAGACAAAACTGGCCCAGCTGAGACAAATAGCCTGATGTGGTATTAAGTAGCTTCTTCTCATGTTTCTGAATAGCTCGCTATCTCTCACAGGTACACTTCCCCCAAATATACAATTTTCACACCAAAGCTCAATGCTTCCCATGCCCAGTTGGTTCACACACATATCTGCCACTCACCAGGTATGCAAGAATGGAGTTAGTCCATTCAGGGGATGCAGCAACTTAATTAGATATACCTTTGCACGTGCAAACCTCACTTACTCTTAAGGCTGCATACCTTCACATGTACCTGGCAGCTTGAAAGAGAGAAGAATGTCGAAACAGGGACAGGCCTGTTGACAGGGAATGAACACCCACACACCTTATTTTATTCTATCGCTTGTAGATTACTGTAATACTGATTATTATTGTTGTTGTTGAATCAAATAGCTAGCTAGCCACATACAAGGACAGACCGCTGTCCCCATTAAACAGTAGAGTGACATGACCAAGGCAAGTCAGCGAGTCCTTGGCAGAGAAGTGGACTGTTGAACCCACATCCAATCTCTGTAGAAATTATATGAGCACAATGTTTGGATCTATGATTTTAGGGATTTTGTGAAATGAATAAACAGGCAGGCAGGAAGCTTTTTGAGGCAGGGAGTCACATCCACTTGTCTGTAGTTCCAAACAGTTCTTAAAAGCAAAGTAGCAAAGCCTCAATGCAGAAGTTGGCAACCCCAGGGACTATCTAACTGAGCAGCTCCTCTGAGCAGAGTGGGACTCTCGAATAAGATGCCTATACCCATCTACTTACAGTATCTGGGAACAAGCTCTTCTGAATTTCAAGTGACTTACTTCTGAGTAGACAAATATAGATTTGCTTTGCTGCAAATGTATAAGTTTTTCGCTTGACTGTATATAAAATAAAACTACTTAACTGTACCACTGTAGTTAAAAGGCCACCTGTCTCCATATGCACCTACCTGTACATTAGGATTTTCAGCAGAGAGCCTGGTGTGGGTCCCTCCCCATCTGAGATGAGGGGATCAGGAGCAGAGACAGAGCCTTCACAGTGATGGCACCTGGTTGCAGAAAAAATCCATAGGGAACTTCTCTTGGAGCCTACTCTATTGTCAGTGAGTGACTTTAGGCCAGCCACAGTCTCCCAGCCTAACCTACCTCACAGGGTTGTTGTGAGGATAAAATGGGGGGGACCATACCTTGAGCTGCTTGGGGGAAAAGTGGGAAATAAATTTAATTAATTAATCAATTAATTAATTCAGCACCAGCCATATACATTTTTAAAGGTATTTTCCAGAGTGCTTTTAGATGCATTTTTAATTCTGCTGTTTTATGCTGCTGTTGATTATTATAATCATCATAATTATCCAACCAAGTTCTCAAGGTGCTTCTCATAAACAATCAAATATAATCTGCAAATAATGAAGGACTAAAAGCCCAAGATAAAAATAAATCTTGTGTCTTTTAGCATATATTTTATTTTTAAATTTAGATTTTATTTACTTTTTCCTTTTATGTAAACAGCCCTGGGAATATGATTGACTGGCGGTATTTCAAAAACCCATACAAACCGGGCAAGACTCCACGTGCATTGATGACGCTGTACAAATAAAGGATTATTGATTGCAGAACAAACAGTCTGGATTTATTTTTAAAGACCCTTAAATAAACACTGGCATTTGGGCGTGGGTGGGAAACCAAATGAACACCAACCACTTTTAAATTCTTTAAGGATATCAGGTTTGGCCACTGCACATCAGAATCACACAGAACATCATAGGGCAATCCTCTATGGGACTACTCAGAAGTAAGTCCCACTGAGTTTCCCTTTGAGAAGCAAGCTTTAGAGTGCAACCCTAACCCTTTTTCAGAAGCAAGTCCTTTTTTTAATTCAATGGGGCTTACTCCCACTTACCTGGCAGTAAGCGCGATTGAATTAAAATAGGACTTACTGCTGAGAAGATTGGGTTAGGATCACTCTATCAATGAGGAAGGCTTCAGACATGGATGGGGAACATCTGTGATCCTTCAGATGCTGATGGACTCCAACTCCCATCAGCTTCAGCCAGTGTGACCAATGGTCAGGGATGATGGGAGTTGTCATCCTACAGCTACAGCAAGACCCCCCACCCCGGCCCATGCCTGGCTTAGGCTGCAATCCAATGCACATTGAACCCAATGGAGCTGAGTAGACATGTATTGGATTGCAGCCTTAATGGATATTTTTAAGAAAGGGGGGGAGCAGGGATTGCATGTCTGGGCACCGTTGGGGCCCCAATTTACAATAACTTCAGGATACACAGAGAAAATAAACCCACAAGATTTCTGGGTGGTCATGAATTATTTATTTGTTTATTTATTATTACATTGATAATTATATCCCAGCTTTCCTCCAAAGGTGGTTACAAAGAGGCTTCTCCCCCTTGCGATTTCATCCTCACAACATCCCTGTGAGGTAGGTTAAGGGGAGAGACAGTGACTGGCTCATAGCCCAGTGGGGATTTGAACCCCGGTCTCCCAGGTCCCAGCGCGATACTCTAACCACTACACCACGCCGGCGAGTAAGTGGCTTGTAGATATCAATGGTTAAAACAAAAACAACAGGCCTTTATAGTTATGTCCTCTGAAAATTAAAAGTGTCAGTTACATGTAAAGAAGGGAAAAGTTACCTTGAACTTTCTAAAAATAGTCCCCCCCCCACAAAATAGCCAGCAGTTACATTTATCACTCTGAGGAAATATTCCAGGAGCTTGAGGGAGGGGGAGAGAAGAGGAAGAGGAGTTCAAAGAGAAAATACGAGATAAAAAAAGAGTTTAAACAAGAGGTGGAAGAAAGAATTAAGGCTCCAATCCCAGGCTTAGTATTCAGTAGAGACTTCCGAATACAAATGCAAATATTTATGCACATAGCTTTGCGCAAAAGATTTCAGCAAAGGAAGGCTTAAACTCATTGGGCTGGCAAGGGCATTTATTTCTGTGCAAGTTTGTTCACCATATGAAATCCGTTCTCTTCAGCCTTTGGGGAACATTTCCTCTCCTCGTTCCATTTCCCAAGTCTCTCCCTCCCCCCCCTTTTAAAGACTGTTTAGATTTCTTTCCGTCTTTAAAAGAAAAATATTTCCAGTAATCCAGCTTTCTGGAAAATAACAACATGCCAAGAAAAAGAGACGGGTTCCCCCCCAAAAAAACTTCCCCTGAAGTTTATCCAGAGTTTAACAACTTTATAAACACGTTTCCCCGGATTGTTTGTCAAGAGAAAATTGCATGTAAACCTCTTCGGGAAAGTTAGCCATACAGGCCCCCCCACCTCCTTTAAGAATCGCTCTCTGGAGTTGTCATCCCGAATTTCAAGAGAGCCCCCCCCCCCCGGCTGGTGGCTGGTGGCTGGTAGGCGTCTCTTGTTCGAGGCTCCTCGGGGCAGAGAACTAATTGATTGCGCACTGCTGATAAAACTACTCACGGCGGAGAGGTTTCAGCCGCCCGTTTATGAATAGGTGACACATACTTCGAAGGAGTGTGAGCTCAATGGTTTACTATGGAAGGGACATAGCTCATTGGAGGCAGCCGCCGCCTTGCATGCAAAAGGTCCCAGGGTCAATCCTCGGCATCGCTAGGTAAGGCTGGGAGAGTCTCTGTGCTTGAAATCCTGGAGAGCCGTTTCCACTCAGTGTAGACAATACACTTGGTATAAGGCAGTCTCCCGTGTGTATACTGACTTTAACAGACCGAAGTAAGCGTGCCCCCAGGATTGCAGCGTTAGGGTTGATAAAAGGTTCTTCAAGACCTTCACATTCGTCTTAACAATCCTCCTAAGAGCCCTTTAAGGGAGGCCAGTGTTGTTATTGGCCCAAAGGTGGGCCCGATCCAAGGCAATCTGGCGAGTATCAAAGGAAAAGTGAGCTCTGAACCGTGTGTGTGTGTGAGAATAAAGGTATGTGTGTTTCAACCAACAAGATCCTTGTTAAGTCGTGGGTTGGCACCCAATTTAGGATGCCCCTAAGAGAGAGACAATTGACACCCTGGCTGATCCTACGCGCTTTAACTCCGCAGTCAAGCCAACGCAGCCGGAGACTCTGTGCATCTTTACTTGTGAATAAGCCCCCCCTTCGACTTACATCGGAAGAAGAATCACGCCTAGGATCAGCTTTTAATGCTCGCTTACTGGGAAACACGTGTCATTTAATTTAGGACACATTTCGGTTTTCTAGATTGTAGAGACTTCGGGGCAGAGACTCACTAGACTTTTGCAAGCCTCCCGGAATGCTCACGTTTCGCTGCGTGCCCACTTTACATTTAACGCGCATGATTATCCCCAAAGAATCCTAGAAACTAGTTTGTCACAGAGCTACATTTCCCAGCACTGTTATCAAGCTACAGTTCCCAGGATTATTTGGCCTGTTCTAAATAGTGTGCACGCAACCTTATGCCCGTTTGTTTCTAGGGTGAGGAAAACGTTTTGACAGCTGTCCTTTATAATACCATATTGATTAATATTAATAATAATGGAAACCCTCGATGATTCTGGTTAAGAAGTTGGTTACATTGCAGAGACCTTCTTAATGTAGTGCGTCTCTGCCCCGAAGTCTCTACAACCTAGAAACTGGAAATATGTGTGTGTGATCTCACCTACCATGTGGTGTGGAGGGGATAAGGTAATATAGGAACATAGAAAGCTGCCTTATACTGAGCCGATCATTTGCCCATCTAGGTCAATATTGTCTACACTGACTAGCAGCAGTTCAGGGTTTCAGATAGGGGACATGCCCAGTCCTATCTGTGGAGACGCCTGGATTAAAACTGAGACCTTTTGCATGAAAAGCAAGTGCTCTGTTACTGTGCTGTGGGTCTTCCCCAAATATATGCATATCGGAAGTCCCTTCCAATTGACTAATCCGACCCCATCGAAGTCATATATTTAAACAATGGTTGCAATAACATTTCAATAACACTTTTGGCGGTAGACAGAGAGTGGGGAAAGTATGCACTGCAAGCGAGCTGAATGCATTTGCCCCATATATTGTGCCTCTCTCCTCTCTCTCTGTTGTCATTTCCCTCGGGGCAGAGACCCCTTTCGCTGTTTGCTTAGGGAGCTGCAGCCGAGCCCCCCGAATCATGAGGGCTCTGTGATCACGCCCCAAACACCGTCAACAGGTATTTGACGTAGGGATGTCTTTAAGGGGGGGGATTTGCTTTCGATTTCGCTGTCGTCACTTTTCTTCCATGGTTTATGTACACCGCCTTGAGGACACGTGGTTTAAAAGGCGGCATAATATGGGTCCAGTATAATAATTTGTTAAAAATAAGAAGCAGCAGAGGAGGAAGATGCAGAACAGAAAGCGCTGCCAGTCCGCGGGTGTCTGTTTTAAAAATATGGTAAGCCAACAGGAGCAAAGGGTGGATCTAAGATTTAGATGGTTTCCCGCTCTCTGCCCCCTGAAGTCCTAGACTCCGAAGGGCTTCCCAGCGGCAAGGCAGAAATAAGGGAGTTTCCTGGCACTTTTGCTCTAGATCGCTACACAAGCGCAGTCTTTTTCCTCCGGCGGTAAAGATGAAACAGCGAAGTGTCTCGGTGGGAATGTTTCACACGCACACGTGTGCGGACGTTTCATCTAAAGTAAGGGGAAGGGTTCCAGCTCAGTGGCAGAGCATCTGCTTTGCATGCAGAAGGTCCAGGGTTCAATTTCCGGCATCTCCGGGCAGGGCTGAAAATGTCCTTTGCCTGAAACCCTGGTGGGCTGCTGCCAGTCAGTGTAGACAATGCTGAGCTGGATGGAGCAGTGGTCTGAGTCAGCGTAAGGCAGCTTCCCATGTTCCTAACAGAGAATCGTCACGGCCTCTCTCATCTTGTAGGAACATGAGAAACTAACTTGCACTGAGTCTGACTGTTGGTCCATCCAACTCAGTATTGTCTACACTGACCGGCAGCAGCTTTCCAGGGTTTCAGGCAGGGAGCCTCTCCCAGCCCGACCTAAAGTTGCTGGGGATTGAACTGGGACTTTCTGAACCTTGATCTCTGGGGTTCTACAAAAGTCCAAGAAATTGTTTGGTTTTCTATTCCAAATATAATATAGTAGGGCCCTGCTTTTTGGTGGCCCACTTTTCGGCATTCCGCTAATACGGCGGCTTTCAATTAGAGTAAGCCCCCCCCCCATACAGTGCTTGTCCACTTTTACAGCATTTTTCGGGCATCGGGCACCATTTTATTGACCGGGTTCCGCATTTTTATTTATTTATTTATTTATTTAATTGTATTTGTATACCGCCCCATAGCCGAAGCTCTCTGGGCAGTTTACAGTAACTTTGGTGGGTTTTGCTTTCTGGCGGGGGTCTGGAACATAACCCACCATATGAGTGGGGCCCTACTGTAATTCTGAAAATTAATCCTTTTTTAAAAAAAGTATCTGTATGTGGCTAGTTTCCTGGGCTGGATTTCATTAGCCCTTTGGATCCCCCACTTTTCAGACCCCAGAGGAAGAGAAGATATCCCACCAGTAAAGGAGCCTATCTTGGCATTAAGCAATATACACACTGAATAATAATGATGGTGGTGGTGGTGGTGGTGATTATGATGTACAGCACGCTCCTGTGTATGCTTGCTGGGAAGAAACTTGTGTTCAAAGGGCCTTACTCTCAGGTCAAGTTGCAAAGGCTTGCAAATCCTTCCTCGCTTCTCCATAAAAAGCCATCCAAAAGATAACCATTCCCCGCTCAGCCTGTTAACAACGATTTTCACATCTCTAGGACGAGTTAACAAAAAGTATAAACTAAAATAAAGTTTTATTGAAAAACAAAGTGTGTGTCTGTGTCAGTAGCATAGTGGCAAATTGAGAAGTGCAGGGTCCCTTCATGATAGGCACGGCCACGCCCCTCCCTTCCCCTCCTTTTTTTGCTGCTGGGATGAGAATAAGATCCTTGTTAATGCCTTCGCCCAGCACAACAGGTGTTCCTAGGAGCCAATGAGCATGGAAGAGGAGCATGTTAGCTACTGAGAAGAGTCTTCTCAGTGGCTGACTCACCCCCCTTTCACTCTGATTGGCTCCAATCAGCAAGAAAGGACAAGGAACCATGTTAGAAGACTCTTCTCAGTGGCTCTCCCCTTTCATGCTGATCGGCTCATGCTGGAGACATAGGGACCCTGCTCTTTAAAAGGTAAGGGGTCTAAGACCCCCTGAGACCCTGCATGACTACACCTCTGGTCTGTGTGTATGTGAGTGGTGGGCCCCCCAGTCTCGTCCCATGCCAAATGCAGGTGTCAGGTAAGGGCATGGACGGGAAGTTTGGTGAGTTTATCGTAGCCAAATCTTGGGCCTGTTCCCATTCGAGTCAAGCCCTTGGAAGCCCCCCCTTTGCATCAAAAGGAGAGAAATCAACGCATGTACGGAAGAGCCCCATTGACACCAATGCGAGTGTACATCGCCTGGAAACTTCAGTTGGTGCAACGTGCTGCAGCCAGAATGTTAACTGGGGCTGGTTACAGGGACCATACGACTCCCCTGTTACAAAAGCTCCACTGGTTGCCACTCTGTTTCCGGACACAATTCAAAGTGCTGGTGACGACCTATAAAGCCCTATATGGCTTAGGTCCAGGCTATCTGTCAGACTGTATCTCCCTGTATGAGCCTGCCCGGGCCCTGAGATCCTCAGGAGAGGCCCTTCTCTCAATACCTACATCCTCACAAGCACAACTACTGGGGACACGAGATAGGGCCTTTTTGGTGGCTGCCCCGAGGCTTTGGAACTCCCTTCCTAGGGAAGCAAGAATGGCCCCCTCCTTGCAGTGTCGGCAAGCAAATACTTTTTTATTTCAACAAGCCTTTGGAACTGAAAGCTGTTAAGGACAGGGCTTGAAGGGTGCTGCATTGCTGTTGCTTAACTGTATTATTTTAAACTGAGTTTGAATTATTTTAACTGTATGTATGAATGGTTTTAATACTGTAAATTGTTTAATTTGATTTTAATCTAGACTTTTGTATGTTTTTAATTATATGTGTGCTTTTATCTGGAAGCCGCCGTGAGTTCCAGTTTTGGAAAAAGGGCGGGGTAAAAATAATTATAATAAATAAATAAATAAATAAATAAATAAATAAATAAATAATTTGGGAATGGGCCCCTTGGTTTCTATAGGGCTATTTTACAATTTGGCAAATTAGAATTGCAACTCTTTAACACACACACACACAAACAATCAAACAAACAAAACTGGGACTCATTACTTTGAAGGAAAGCTGGATTGAGTTCACATTCAGTTTTCAAGTCAGGCGTTTTGAAAGGAGGTCTTCCTTTGTAACCACTCCAGAACCTCTTTCTTAGTGCTAGGAAGGCACTGCCATGGAGCATGGACAGAGATTGTTTTCCTTCCTAACCTGAATTTCACCACAGTTTCTCCAAGGGCCTCACGCTGCTGGCGTTATAGGGTCCCAAATGCCCTTGTCCTCACAAGAACCCTGTGAGGTAGGCTGAAAGAGGCTGATTGGGTAAAGGTCACCACATGGGAAGGGTCATGGCTCAGGGGGAGAGCATCTGCTTTGCATGCAAAAGGTTCTTAGTTCAATCCCTGGCGTTTCCACCTAAAGATGTGAAAGACTCCCATCTGAAACCTTGGACAGCCAAATAGAACATGCTTAGATCAGAGGGACCAAAGGGTTGGCTTTTAAACTAGGTAAGTGACAGAGCGGGGGATTCCAGCTCTGCTCTGCTCTGCTCTCCCCAGCCTAGTTTATGCATGGCATCACCATAGTCCTCAGTAACTTCACCAAGAAGAGAGCCTTTTGTAATACAAGCCAGCCCCCTTCTCATCCTCAGCCATTTCTGATTACTTCACTTTTGTCTTCTCTTCCAATTCCAGTCACTATATAAAGAGGTTTTATTCCCCCCCATGTCCCCTTATCATTTTTGGAGTCTCCCCCAAGGAAAGTCTCCTGCCCTCAGGAATCACATTGGCTCACGACCCCATTCCTCATCAGTGTTTCATTTCCCAATTCTTCTCCTCGTTCCTCGGAGAAAACGTTTTAGACTGGCAGCTCCTCGAGGCAGGGACCTATTTTTAGTATTATTGTTGTTGTTGTTCATGTCGATTTCTACAGCACCTGCCTAGAATTAATAATAATAAATATTATTTTCATGCTTTACTCTTTCAGTTTTTCTTCTTCCATTAGTCCTTCCTAAGGATGCTGGGAATTGTCGCTCTGTAAGGGGTAAACTACAGTCCCCAGTATTCTTGTGGGGGGCGATGTATTTTAAATGTATGGTGTGTAAGCAGCCCTTTATTTATTTATTTTGTCCCCTTCAAAGCCCCCCCCCATTTTTCTGGCTTATTGACAATAATGCTGGGAAAAACAGAAGGGAGTAGAAAAAGAGGAAGGCCAAACAAGAGATGGATTGATTCCATCAAGGAAGCCACAGACCTGAACTTACAAGATCTGAACAGGGTGGTTCATGACAGATGCTCTTGGAGGTTGCTGATTCATAGGTTTGCCATAAGTCGTGATCGACTTGAAGGCACATAACAACAAAATTATTTTATCTCCCCTGTCCCTTTAATGAAAACATTATAATATATAGTGGTATTTACTGTAAAAGGTTGTATGCTACATTGATCAAACTCAGTGAAATAAATCAACATGGTGAGCTTAGATCCATTCATTTCAATGGGGGAAGCAAATGTCCTTGAAATGCCCAGTGAGGATGTGACCGAAAAACATTCTTGCAGCGCTTAAGCAATAGTCAGCTAAGACATTCAGAGGAGACCCATTGAAATCAATGGACACTCGCTGAGTTGTTACCAATGCCAACCCTACTCAGAGTTGTTCCACTGAAAACAATGGATGTTCATTATTTTCAACAGGTCTACTCTGAGTATAACTTAGTTGGCTACAACCCAAAGCTTTTAACCCTACACCATGAGTGAGGGGGGGAATCTTTTTCTACCCAGGACCACATTCCCTCATGAGCAACCTTCGAGGACCCCCACCGTGCATAACAGTGATGGGCGGAGCCTGAAGCAAAAGTGGGTGGAGCAACTTATGTGACTCATACCTTTGTATGGTAGGTTGTATTCCAGTTGTCCAAAAGCCAGCAATTTCTACACACATCCACACACTTCCATCCTCCTTCTAGGCAAGCAAGAAACATGATCAAAGTTCAAGGACACATTTCAGCCAGGCAAAAGACCTCAGGGAAGTGACATTCTGGAATTGTATAAAATTATGCATGGAATGGAGAAAGCGGAAAGAGAAATATCTTCCTCCCTTTCTCTTAACATTAGAACTTGCAGGCATACAAAGAAGCGGAAAGTTGGAAGATTCAGAACAGACAAAAGACAGAGTTTCTTCACACGGCGCATAGTTAAATTGTGGAATTTGCTCCCTAAAGAGGCAGGGATGGCCACCAACTTGGAAGGCTTTAAAAGGCAGACAAATTCATGGAGGATAAGGCTATCAATGGCTACTAGCCATGATGGTTATGCTCTGCCTACACCGCTGGAGGCAGTATGCTTGCGGACACCAGTTGTTGGAACCTGCAGGAGGGGAGAGTGCCCTTTGCACTCAGGTCCTACTTGCGCACTTCCCATTGGAGCAACTGGTTGGTCACTGTGAGAACCCCAGACTAGGTGGGCCATTGGCCTGATCCACCAGGGCTTTTCTTAAGCTTCTGTGAGGGTGTGTCCTGTAGGAGGGGGTGTGGCCTGGCAAGAGGTCCAGTGGCCAAATAGGGAGGAATTTGGCCTCCAGGCTTGAGGTCTCCCGACCCTGCTGTAAAGGCAAACCTACCTAATTATTTGAATTTTGCAGTGCACTTCTCCAGCCACATAATGTGCTTAAAAATGAAACTCTTGGTGAGGACAGCATACAAGAAAGCATTATATTAGAGAAAACTGCTCTGCAAAAAAAGAAAATGGTATGTATTAGGCAAAATTGCGTACAAAAACGTGCATATTTGAAGAAATTCCTGGGAGACCAGGGTTCGAATCCCCACACAGCCATGAAGCTCCCTGGGTGACCTTGGGCCAGTCACTGCCTCTCAGCCTCAGAGGAAGGCAATAGTAAACTACCTCTGAATACCGCTTACCATGAAAACCCTATTCATACGGTCGCCATACGTCGGGATCAACTTGAAGGCAGTCCATTTCCAGTTCCATGTTCATGATAACTTTTTTTTTTTTTAAGTTAGAAAGTGAGGTAGAAAGGTGGAAAATCTGAGTGGAAAAGCTGGAAACCAAAATGGACAGATTTGCCTATCCCAGCCTGCAATACACCATCTCTCGGTGTGTCCCCACTGGATGCCCCCCCCCCCGGTCCAGCCACCCCCAGAAGAGGCACCCTTTACAGGAGCGCCCTCCAGTACCTAGCTAAGGTCTGCTTGCCACTTCATCCCTATCTGGAAGACTGAAGTGGGAGGCAAGTGCCGTGTAGGCCTCGCGTTGGCCTCCTGACCAGGGGTGAATTTCACACTCCGCCAAGATGTCTGGGCTGCCATCCTTGGTGTTCTTACATGGCTGGCCAAGTATCAAAGAGGCCCTTCACGAGGAATTTGGAGGAGGGGAGGGACATGATAGATAGCATTGTGGGCGGGGGGGGGAGGCCTTGACACTGTGAAGTGACAACTTGTATAATCAAGAGAATGCAGGAGATACACATGATGCCGACTTGGTTGGGAGGGCGCACTCAACTCTCCAGAGTGTGCACAACAAGAAGAGCCACAGTCTGCATGAGATGATGTTGGGGCTGAGGCCCAGGGTCCCGTTCCGCAAACTGAGCTGGAGCCACCACAAACGCAGCAGCAGAGCAGGCTGACCACATTTTGAACCAAAGTGAGGTAACCCACTTTAGCATCTGAGGCGCAGCGGCAGAGCATCCACTTTGCATGCAGAAGGTCGCCGGTTCAATCCCCGGCATCTCCAGGTAGGGTTGGGAAAAAGACTCTTGTTTGAAATCTTCCAAAGCCAGGGCCGGCCAGCGTAGCAAATACTGTGCTAGATGGAGCAAGGGTCTGGCTCAGGAAAAGCCAGCTGCCCATGTTCCTAATGCCCCCTCTCCCCCCCTCAAGACCATTACACAGGGAGATGACTTAAGAACGTAAGAAGAGCCCAGTTGGTGGATCAGGTCAGTGGTCCATAGTCCTGTTCTCACAGCAGCCGACCAGTTGCCCATGGGAAGCCCCCTAGCAGGGCCTGAGCGCAACAGCAGTCTCCCCTCCTGCATTTTCCAGCAGCTGGGATTCAGAGGCATGCTGCCTATGACCGTGGAAATAACACATGGCCATCGTGGCTAGTAGCCTTTGATAACCTTATCCTCTATGCATTTGTCTAACCCTCTTTTAAAGCCCTCCAAGTTGGTGGCCCTCACTGCCTCTGGTGGGAGCAACTTCCATAGTTTAACTATGCGCTGTGGGAAGAAGCCCTTTGTTTCATTCGCCCTGAAACTTCCAACGTTCAGCTTCGTCGAAGCCCATGGGTTCTAGTGCGCTATGAGAGAGGGAGAAAAACTTTTCTCTGTCCACTTTCTCCATGCTACGCATAATGTCATATACTTCCATCATGTCCCCTCTTACTTGCCTTTTCTCTAAACGAGAAAGCCCCTCCTGGATTCCAGGCAGCGAGATGCTTGGGAATCGAACCTGGGACATTCTGCATGCACAGCAGATGCTCTGCCGTTGAGCTATGACCAAGATGTGGCCCCAACGTATGTGCTGCTCTTTAGTGTGCAAAGTGGGGCCTCCCATCTCCCAGGCGAAGATTGGCACCCGACTCCACACAGATGTCTCAGTGCGGAGAAGCCAAACGTCTTGAAAAACCGGGTGGTGACGACGAGCCACGCTGGGCCTGCCTGGAGGCATCCAACTCCAAACTTGGCCCGCTGTATCAAAAGAGCTGAGAGGCCCGCGGGCAATCCTCCAAGCCGCTTGCAGGGGAAATGTGTTTGAAAGGGAGCCGGGAAGCCAGCCACCTCACTCTCCCTCCGCGTGTGTGTGTCATCGCAGAGAAATCTTGAAGCCACCCACCAGTAGTCAAGCGAAGGAGTGGACACTGCATCTGGCCCAGGGTTCCAGGCCAAGCGGACGCATGAATCAGGGAGATCAAAGGAAAGCCCTCTCAGCTGCATGAATTAAAACAGCAAGCACTTCCTGGAGTCAAGAGTGCAGTTGTTCACAGCTTCCATCTCCATTATCTGACTTTTCCAGGAACACACACATGAAATGGTGTACACACAAGGCATTCTAGTTTACAGAGGGGGAATCAGGGTGGGTCCTCGGGTTGGCTCCCCATGTTACAGCTACGAGGTACAGGTAAAGGCCGCAGTCAGGTCACCCAATGGTTCCTGTAGCTCGAAGCCTCTTAAAAACCAGGCTGGTTTTACATTTTGCCCCAAAAGAGGAAAAGCATCACCAAAACAGAATACACATTTTGACATGCAAACCTTGATGTATAGATCGGGGAAGGGTGTCTCAGGCCCGGGGCCAAATGCAGCCCCCCAAGCCTTTCTGTCTGCTCTGGAGACTCTCCCCACAACGCACATTCTCCTCAGCCGCATCCGCAATCTCCAAGCGACTCCCCCTCCCATCCAGTAGTCCTGTTTTACACCCCCCTCCCTGAGTGCTTTCTCCTGGCTGGAATGTGTCCTTGAACTCTGATCATGCTTCCCTGGATGGAGGATAGAGAGGGGGTATTTGAGTGTGTGCAGAAACAATCCTACTGTTCACAAGTTAAAATTTATATTTGTTGCTCTGCCCACCTTTGCCTCTGGCTCTGCCCACCACTGACATATGGCCCCGAGAAGGTTTCCCAGAAGGGACTGCGGCCCTTGGACTGTGAAAAAGGCTATAGATGCAAATTAAGATAAAATGAGTGTCATTTAAATACAAATACAATGCATCTCACTGTAGAGGGGAAGACTTATACATTATATTCAACAAGTGTACAATCTGTGTACCTGTGTACACACATAGCTGAGGTGTACACTCCTACGGTTATTCACATGTAATATTCAACAACTGTACAGTCTACGTATCTCTGTACACAATAGTTGAGGCTGTACAGATCAACACATGTACAGTCCTTCACACAAACACTTGTACCTGTGTTCAGTGTAATGTGCGGACAAGCCTTATGTCAGCAGGTCACCTGTGTGTGCCCATGATCTTTCTTCCCCAACACAAATTAATTTTTTTAAAAATTAATACTACCCATTTAACATTTCCATAACATTCATCATCACCACCACTATCAGTAGTACTATTAGAAGTACTTAATATTTACCTAGCACCAATTTCCTATTGAAAAAGACTGTACAGCAAGCAGGAATTTAAAAACTAAACAAAAAGAACACTTCTAATGTGAACGCTTACATATATTTGATTTTCTACATCAATTTTAAGAGGTTCACATTAAAAATCACTATTCAACATTTACTTCCTAGTAGTATCACTACCATTCCTTAACACTGATCTTCAACTAATTTTTTATTCAAAGCCTTCTCTTACGCTCAAGAATTGTCTGTAACCAACATGCTTGCAATCTCTGAGCCCCATTCTTGACCCGCTCTCACAATGAAGAAGGTTATTCTTGTGATCTTCAGGACAGGGCAGTTGTGGAGGGAGGGAACTAAGCCCTTGCAAATCTTCCAAAGTATTGGGTATATATGTACGATGAGCATTTTGTCTCCGCGATAAGCCTCTCCAGAGGAGTCTGAAGAGCCTTCCGGAGCTAGGGTTATCATGCACCTTTAGGCCAAGAAGCGCTGGCTAATCAAAGGAGGAGGAATTGCAACCTCATGCCCTTGTAATCAGGGAACCTCTGATAGACAAGTGGGATGGAAGGAGATGCTATTACCCATTGAATCAATGGTGGTGGTGGTGGGGGAGGACCGATAAGGCCACTCAACAGCCCTTCGCCAATGACCCCTTTGTTCTCATCAAAGGCCACAGGGGTCTTCCTATCTCCCCATTGCCAGAGAGCTGTATTCCCGAAGGTCACACACGGGACGCCAGGGCCAGGTCAGCTTGTCAGCAAACCTGGGCACCGTACTGCACTATTTTGAATGGACATCATGAGGAGCCAACCCCTCCTCCCTTCAGACAGATCTCTGAGGCCCACCATTTCCCTGAAATGAAGAACGGTGCAATATTAGAGATATTTAGTTAATTATGTTATTTAAAATGTGGAATGATGCTGGTGATTAGTAGCAGAAGCATTGTTTGGTTTTGAATCTGTATTGTAGTTCTTAAATTATGGCCACACCTGCACCTTACATTTACACCAGTGTCATACCATGACAATCATGGCAGTTTGTGAAGGTGCTGAGAGTTGTTAGGAGACTCCCCTATCCCCCTCATAGAATTACAGTTCGCAGCATGGTTTAACAGTCAATCCCTCTTCCCAAGGGATTATAAAACTATAGCTCTGTGCAGGAAATAGGGGTCTCCTAACAACTCTCAGCACCCTTCACAAACTACAGTTCCTAGGTTTATTTGGGGGAAGCCATGATGGTTAAAATGGTATGATAGTGCTTTAAAGGTAAAGTGCAAAAGTGGCCTGATTCCTTTTTGTTGCAATTTGAAGATTGCTTAGAGATGTCTCTTGAAATATGAAGCAGAATCTAAAATAAACACATAAATAAATCTTCACACTGGCTCCCTGCGGCGCAAGTCCACCTGACTTACTTATTTTATTTATTTATTAGATTTATATGCTGCCCTTCCTCCCAGTGGGAAACCTTTCAGTGTTATATCAGTGGTATTTACTCATGAGGAAAAAAGCTTAAGATGGCACCTGTAAAGGACCTATAAACTGGATTCAAATGGGCCTCATGTGGGCCTGCCAGCATTCAGGACCAGTGGTTAGCAAGCTGGGGTCTGGCTATGGTTGGTTAGGTGGCTCTATGCATATACAGTAGGGCCCCGCTATTTGGCGGCCCACTAATACGGCGGCTTTCAATTAGAGTAAGGCCCCACTCATACGGCACTTGTTCTGCTTTTACAGCGTTTTTCAGGCGTCGGGCGCTATCTTATTGATGGAGTTCCACTTTTCGGTGGGTTTCGCTTTTAGGCGGGGGTCTGGAACGTAACCCACTGTATGAGTGGGGCGCTGCTGTACTCCTGAACGTACAACCATGCATCTATCTGTCTGGATATCTAGATTAAAAGGCTAATGACCCCTCCTCAACGATGACATGTTTGGCCTTGGGGGGAGGAAGCAGCAGCTCTAGAAATCTCACCGATTTATTTATTTAATGTACACTACACTTGAACTTAGCCAAAAGGCCAAGAAGCATGTTCAGGAAGGGCTGGGAGAGGCTGCATCTGAAATCCTGGATTGCTGCTGCCCATCAGTGTAGACAATACTGAGCTAGGTGGACCAATGCTTTGAAACAGTGTAAGGCGGCTTTCTGTGCTCCTAATATATGTCTTCCCGGGTTTTAGGGGAAGGCCCGTAGCTCAGTGGGTAGAGCATCTGCTTTGCGTGCAGAAGACCGTGACTTCAAGTCCCAGCATCTTTAAAAAAAACCCCGATAGGCAGGAAAGGGTTAACCAGGGCTGGAGGGCTTCCTGTGCCCTTCTGTTCCCTATATCAACTGAGCAGTCCTAGCCAATCAAAGGAGTCGCTAGGGGTTTGAGGCGGCAGTTCTGACCTATCTGACTACCAATCAGACGCATTGTACCTTCCGTTTCAATGATCCTCCTGACCAATCACATGCGCACTTTCATCCTGTGGCTGTTGGGAGGTGGTGAGCTCCTGGGCCTAGCCAAGTTTTTCCCGCTCTTTTCAACAATAGGTAACAACTTTCTCAGACTTCTCAGTAAGGTTTATTCTGGTATATTTTTGAATTACTGTATTTTGCTATGGAGGGGGTGAGGGCTGGAGACGGAAGGCAGGAAAATGCTGGACCTGCATTATACCCTTTCTTTTTACTCTTGTTGAGTGAGCCTGAGTGGACTTGCACACACACGCACACACACACTATATATACATATAGACACAAACAATATATATGTACGCACAATATATATATAGACACATAACCCACAATACACACACACATATTGTGTTTATATATATAAACACAATATATGCATACACACATACTATATATAATATATATATATATACACACACACACATGCAATATCACACACAATAGATATACACACAATAGATATAGAGACACAAATGCACACACGTACAATTTATATTTAAAATATGTGTTTTAAATTGTATATTTGTTTTAATGTTTTTGATTGCTGTAAACCACCCAGAGAGCTTCGGCTGTGGGGCAGTATACAAGTGCAATCAATCAATCAATATATGTACACACACATACACACAATATAAATATATCTATATATACACTATATATACACACAAACAATATATATATATATATATATATATATATATATATATATATATATATATATATATATATATATATATATATATGTAGACACAAACATATGTAGACACAATATATATATAGACACACACACACTACACACAAACAATATAAACATAATATATATACATACATACTATATATAATACATATATACACACACACAGGCGATATCACACAATATGTATATATATACACACACACAATAAATATAGAGACACAATGCACACGCACAATATATATGTACATACACATATATGCATGTGTGCATGAGAGAGAATGATTGTGTGTTATAATTTATTAATTTATTAGCAGCGTCACAAATGGTGTTGCTTGGGAATTCTAAGAACAACCCCCCCCAAAAAAAATCAGTGCAGTTTTTAAATCAGTGGTTAAAATCAGTGCAGTTTTGTTATTTTTGCTCCCACAGGAGGCAGTGAGGTCCACCAAACTGACCTTTATTTAATCTCAAGAACATACAGTAATTACACCAACTAAATGTGTGTACACATTATAAATACCTGTTAAAAACACATATTAGTATTTCACCACATAGAGAAGCTACTAGTGACCTTTCAAAAGGCTCAGTCTGTCATCTTGATTCAAAACAGTGCCCAGTTGTATCCAAATGCAGATGAAAACTTGTTCCTTGATTCTTGGGAGCCATCATGCAAAAATGTGATGCTATTTATTATTATTATTGCTATTGCTATTATTATTATTATTATTATTAAACAATATAATAATAATACAGTTTATATCCCACCTTTCATTTCAGAAGGAGCCCAGGGTGCCAGACAAAACACCAAAAACATCTATAAATCTTAAAAAAAAGTTTTTGTTAAAAAGCCATATAAACATCAGCTAAAATGCTTTTCCTTTCGCTGTCATTCCTTGTTTCTCTACTCTTCTGAATCAACCTGCTCTGTTTTCCTCATTTCCCTTAACCCCAAAGTTACAGTTTTAGTCTTTTTTGACTACCACTGCATACCATACATCTGAAGCACATGCCTTCCCCGTGCCCAAGAAGTCTGGGAACTGTAGTTTACCCCTCCCAGAGCTACAATTCGTGGCACCCTTAACAAACAACAGTTCCCAGGATTCTTGGGGGTGATGCAGTGTGCTTTAAAGTTATGTCGAGTAGCCATCTTATTTCACTTCTACATTTATCTTCTTAGAGTACAAATCGTATAATATAGCATTTCTCAGATAGTTGGCCAGGACCCACCACTGGGCCTAGGGAGCACTTTCAAGTGGGCCTGTGGGCCTCCTCACTTGCCTGCGCTGGCCCCTAGCTGACCCCTAGCCTTTAGGTTGGGCCAATACCAGCACCAGCAGCTACTTACATGCTCAATGAAGGTAGCTGGGAGGTGGGAAGGAAGATGTCTCTCCACTGAGGGAAAAGGGTCAGAGGAGGTGTTGAAGGAAATTAGAAAGTGAGATAAAAGGTTATATTTGGCTTTATTATTCATCATAATATTTAGTGTTAATTTTTATTTAATTGAGTTCTATTGTTAAATTATTGTTTGTTTATTTTATTGAGTTCTAGAATGATAACAACAAATAAATAAATTAGAATAGAAAGGAGGAAGATAAAAGAGGAAAGGTGGTACAGGAGGATGAAGTGAATGCCAAAGGACCAGGGAGGAGAGATGGAAGGAACTGCAATCTGGGGAAACAGGCGAATAGGGCACAACTTGAGTCATGTGAAAGGAGAATGGCTGCAGAAATTACAGGACGTGGGTAACAAAGTACTTAGAGAGGCATATTTTTTAAAAAAGGATGTTTTGAAAGCTTTAAAAAATGTTTTTAAAGATGTTTAATGTATTTTAAAGTCTGTTTTTATGACGTTTTGAAGTGTTTTTAGTGCTTTCGTTTGCCGTCCTGGGCTCCTGCTGGGAGGAAGGGTGGGATATAAATCAAATAATAAATAAATGAATAAATGTGGGGACAGGAAGGGGAAAAGATAAAAGAAAAAGGCCTTTCTCTCTTAGAGGCTGTGAGTTAGCAAATTCTACTTAAAATATGGAAGGGATGTTGCAACATCGCCAGAGGAAATGTCTGGAGCTTGGAGAAAGCAGAGCTAGGGAACTCTTGCCGTAAGGAAAATGCTGTGGCAAAGAATTTGGCAATTTCCAAAGATGGATTGGATATTAGTAGAAAATGATGTCATTAGTTGCCCCCTGATTATGACAAACCATGCCTCCATCTGCCACCATTTTGTGACTGGCTTTGCCCCTGCACCACCATTTTGTGACTGGGGTGGAGACAGTGGCTCAGTAATGTGCAGTCATGTCAGGTTGGATCCAGGGAGTAGAAAGTTTGGGAATCCCTGCTACAATGCATGCTTTGTTCAGTAGTATGTCCCATTGAGTTCAATAGGATTTGCTCTCAAGTAAATGGGTATAGAATTACAGCATTAGGCACTAAAGTTTTCCAGTTGTAAGTCTGTGAGGATTGGTGGTGGTGGTCCTTTGAGATACTAAGGAAGATATTAATTTGGGAGAATTTTAAATCAACTTTATTTAGGGGTGGTTTTGGGGATTATTTAGTTAAAGTGGGTGAGATTGATTTGCAACAGGATTTGTTGTGGAAACCTGGGGTTAAATTATTGCTGCTGATCTGGTTTACATTTAACTGTGGAATTTGTTTATTTTGGTGATGTGGATGGAAAAATAACTTGTCTTCAAAGAAATGTAAATAGGTGCAAATTTAGAAATTTGCATATAAATCTGCATATAAATTATTTCAGCGTTCCCTGGGAAAGAGAGATTGGTTGTTAAATCACTCTGGGAATTGTAGCTTTGGGAGGGGAATAGGGGTCTTCAAACAACTCTCAGCACCATTAACAAACTACATTTCCCACAATTCTTTTGGAGAAGCCATGGCTGTTTAAAGTGGTATAATAGTGGTTTAAATGTATGGTATCAATGAGGGCTTGAATCAGAAGGTCAGCTGGTGATTTCCTGCAATTGTTTTAACATTGATTTAAGTACCATTTCCTGGGATGTGGTCTCGTTATTTTGAAACTTTGGATTCCCACCCCTCAGCCTTCTTGGAACACCCAGTTTTCTGCTCCCCATTCTTACAAACAGCTCTTGTGTGATGTTTCCCAGTCCCCAAATTTCTCTGTTACTATCAACATTCCATGGCTGACCCTTTCTCCTTGAACACTTGTAGTGCTTGTGAATGTGCTGTGTCATGCCGTTGTAGCAGTTTAGACCAATGGAGGTGAGGGGAAAGCAGCTCGCTTGTGACAATGGGCTGCCTTTGAGGGAGTGGGTGAGTGTTAAATTTGGCCTGCTTAATATTCCTGGGCTGTGATTTTATGAGAAAAAAAAAAGGATTAGCAAAATTTTTGGAAACGGCTTTGGCTAAACATCTACCAGTAGAGGAAAAATCTCTCTTGCACACATATATGCCATGTGTGTGAGTTGTTTTTCCCCCCTCTCTCTCCCAAATATAAACTATTTTCAGTCACTGAGCCATTTGGGGAGTTTCTGGATCAATGGCCTGATTTACAGCTAAATCTGCTGGTTATTATGGGGATTAGTTTGTCCAGTGCTTAGATTAGTCAGAGTGTGAAATTGCACACATGTTAAGCCTGTCTCAGCCTATGGGAGGTGTCAAATGGAGGATGATCTTTGACTCTGTGTGTGTGTGTGTGTTTGTGAGAGAGAGAGAGGGAGGGAGGGAGGGAGAGGGAGGGAGGGAGGGAGAGGGACAGAGGGACAGATAATTTTGCCCCAGCAACCAGCAATCCTTAATGGATTTAAAAACGAAGGGAGCTGCTTTATACTGAGTCAGACCATTGGTTCATCTAGTTCAGTATATGGAACCTTGTTCAATCTGGGGGCCACATTCACTTCTGGGCAGCCTTACGAGGGCCACATGCCAGTGGTGGGTGGGGCTAGAGGCAAAAGTGGGCAGAGCAATGAATGTGAATTTTCCCTTTGTATACAATAGACTAGTTTCTACAAACATGTTTGCCCCCTCCCTCTATCCCCCATCTGGACAAGCAGGAGGTATTTATTGTGAGCTTTCAAGGGACACGTTCCAGCCAGGCAAAAACATTTGTGGTGCAAAGCAAACCCAGTGAAAGGAGTGCCCTGAGCAGAAGGGGGGTGGCATGGAGAGACTTCCAAGGGCCAGTTAGAGAGGTGTTGAGGGCCACATTTGGCCCTCGGCCCTGATGTTCTCATCTATGCTGATTGGCAGTGGCTCTCCAGGGTTTCAGACAGGGGACATTCTCAGCCCTACCTGGAGATGCTGGAGATTGAACCTGGGACCTTCTGAATGCAAAGCAGATGCTCTTCCACTGAGCTATGGCTGTTCCTCACTTCAGGTGGCTTTAATTCCCCAACCTGTGTGCTGAGGTGCAGTGGCGTAACTACAGAAAAATGCCCATGTGCCATGGAAAAGAAAGAAGGTTAAAAAAATGTAACGTCTCTTGTGTGCCCGAAATAAACAATCAGAAAGGAGGTTGCCTGGTGCATCTGTGCATGTTTCTTAAGGACGAACACATTTGTTGTGCAAAATACCTGGGATAAAAAAGACAATAATCCTATGTTGATTATGTCATCAGTTGGTGACAGGCCCTGTCCCCTTCTCCCAGTAGGCACTGTCCTTGGTCTCCCAAATTCCACCCCATGAAGCTGAACCTCAGAAGACTTTGCCAGCTGATAAATTGCTCCTGTGGGGCAAAGTAGTATCCAGACAATATCCTCTGGGTCCTAATGCCCCACCATGTCAGCCTTAGGGCAGGTCCATACCAGACATCGAGCACACATGTAAAGTACATGACTTCCCCTACAGTACCATGGGAGCTGTAGTTTGTTAAGGGTGCTGGGAATTTGTAACCCTGTGAGGGGAAAACTACAGTTCCCACAATACTTTGGGGAAGTCATGTGCTTTACATGTGTGTTGGATATGCTTCAAATATGTGAGATGGATCACTTTCTCTCCCTCCCCATGCTCCAAATAGTGCGCTCCTCTATAGTTGTGGGGTGGAAGCTCTCATCTGATCTTCCTTGATAGGAAAAGCACTGCCACATTCTCATTTCCTAATTCCATATTCAAGGCTAATTTGAACCAGGGTCCAGTAAGGCTCAGCAGAATTCACCCTTCCCCTGTACCAGAACCAGTTAAGTTTATATATTTTATTTTATTTTTACAATTATATCCCACCTTTCCTCTAAGGAACTAAAGGTGGCCTGCATAGTTCTCCCCCCTTGTTTTATCTTCACAACAGCCCTGTGAGGTTGGTTAGGCTAAGAGGCATCAACTCCTTCAAGGTCACCTAGTTGAGCTTCATGGCTAAGTAGGGATTTGAATTGTGATCTCCCAGGTCCTAGTCTGAAATTTTGACCACTATACACCATACTGGCTCTCAATTTGTGTCATCCTCCCCCCCCCCCCCATCAGTGCTTGATTCTGCCTTTCTCTTCTCAGGACTTTGGCGTGTGGAGGAGCTTTGGATAGTTCACACATAGGATAAATAATAATAATAATAAATTTTATTTCTGAGTCGCCTATCTGGCCGAATCAACGGCCACTCTAGGTGACGTACAAGGAGAGGCCATCTTCCTCCATTTCCTTTTCGCTTCCTCCCCTTGCGCTCCTAAGATATTGTAAAAATCCTCCGCTTCTGTCAGTTAAGCTTGGATCACCTTGCCCCTAATGTTTCACAGCTGCTAAGTTTGTATTTTAAGAGGAAACATTTGGACATATACGATCCTGATGAGGACAGAGGAGCCAAAATCACCTCTTGGTGAACTCGAAGTTCTTTCAGGATCTGGCCAGAGGCTTTCTACAATTTCAACAGCATCTCCTCTCGGATCATGGTTCCAAAAGACAGGAGGGCCGTGTGTGCAAAGACCTAGAGGGCCGGCCCTAATGTTACACAGAGTAAGGCGGCCTCCTCAGGCAGTCCTGAAAAGATAGCAAATTGTAACTTATTTAATTTATTATTGTTGCATTTTTACTGCTTAGGAGGGGGTAAAAATAAAACATGCCTTATTTTGAGTCCAGCTAGCTCAGGATTGTTCTACACGGACTGGCAACAGCTCTCCAGTCCCCCAGACAGGGGTCTCTCTCAGTCCTACCTGGAGATGTTGGGGAACTGGACCTGGATGCAAGGCAGTTGATCTACCACTGAGCCACAGCCTTTCCCTAGGAAGCTGCTTTGTGTTGAGTCAGACCATTTCATCTAACTCAGTACTGCTTACATTGGCTGGCAATGGCTCTCCAGGATTTTCGACAACGGTCATTCCCAGTCCAACCTGGAGATCCAGGAAACGAACCAGGGTCCTTCTCTACCACTGAGGAGGAGAGGCATTTCTGAGGCTGTCTGCCTTGGGTGCAAAAATAACTTAACCAGCCTTCGGTACGATGAACGTTGATTGTGTGGGTGGAAATTTGCTGCTCCACCTCAAGCAGTCAAAGATCTTCAGCTGCACCTGCTCAGCTCTGTTAGTGGGCAGCAAACTGATCCTCTTTAATGGCCTTCCAGAAGTTGTCAAAGCTTTCCTTTTTAACTTTTCCTTTTCAGGTTGTAGACTAAGTTGTTACTAGTGTCTCCAGCGGAGCTTGGAAAAGTTACTTTTTTTGAACTACAACTCCCATCAGCCCCAGCCAGCGTGACCACTGGATTGGGCTGATGGGAGTTGTAGTTCAAAAAAGTAACTTTTCCAAGCTCTGGTCTCCAGTGTGGTGCCCATGGGCACCATGACATCCTCTGTCTTGATGCTTGCCAAGGCTCCCTGCTCTCTCCTTTCCTGCAAGGAGCTCGAGGTGGCATACATGGTTCTTCCCCTCCCTGTTTTATCCTCCAAACAACCCTGTGAGGTAGGTTGGGCTGAGAGACAGTGACTAGCCCAAGGTCACCCAGTGAGCTTCATTGTTGAATGTGGATTTGAACCCTGGTCTCCTAGGATTTTTTTTTATGGTGGCTTTCGCAGGGTTTTTTTTTTTTTTGAGTTGCCTGCTTTTCCGGAAATATTGCCTGTTTTTTGCCTCTTTGACTTGTTTCTTGGGGATGTAGGTGTTTTGCATGTTTTGGTTGGGAGATTCTCAGCATCAGTGGTTTTTCTGTTGTGAAATTGGTATATTTTGTGGTGCCCACAACAGTTTCTTAGATTTCTGGATTTGGCACACTCCCCCCCCCCCGGGTACAAAAAGGTTTGGGACCCCTGATTTATTGCATTGATTTTAACCCACTGATCTGCTGAAGCCCCCCCCCCGATGTTATTGTTTGTTTTTCTGGTTGTTTTGATGTCTAAATGTTTTTTTATCATTTAAAAGGTTAAATTATGTTCTGATTTTGTTGTGAGCAGCCTATGTTTTAAATAAGTTAACTAACAAATACTATAATGCCTGATGTCAGTCAATGAAACTAAGCGTAAAGTGATGCACATTGGGGCAAAAAAACCCTAATTTGACAAAAATGTGTATGGAGTCTGATGGTGACTTGGCAGGAATGAGACCTAGGAGTCATAGTGGGTAAATGTGAATGTCCTGCCTTCAAGCCGATTCCGACTTACGGCGACCCTCTGAATAGGGTTGTCATGAGGCTGAGAGGCAGTGACTGGCCCAAGGTCACCCAGCGAGCTTCATGGCTGTGTGGGGATTCGAACCCTGGTCTCCTTGATGAAAACATTGACCCACTGTGCGGCTGATGTGAAAAACTCCATGGGAACTCCATGTCAGGAATGATTAGGGAAGGGATTGAAAACGTAGCTGCTGATAGCATGATGCCTTTACACAACTTTATGGTACAATTGCACCCTTGTGGATATAGTTTTGGTCACTTCATTTCAAAAAGCGTGTTGTAGAGCTTGGAATGGGTGCAGAGAACAGTAACGAAACAGATCAAGGGGCATGGACCAATTCCTTCACGTTCTAATATTTAGGGCTTTTTAGTTTAGGGGGGGGAAAAGGTGATAAGATAGCAGTATAGTGTATCACCTTCTCTCATAACACTGGAACTCGGGGCCATCTAATGAAGCTGAATGCTGGAAGATTCAGGACAGATAAAAGAAAATACTTCTTCACGCAATGCATAGTTAAACTATAGAATTTGCTCCGACAAGAGGCAGTGACGGCCGTCAGCTTGGATGGCTTTAAAGGGGGATTAGACAAATCTATGGAAGTTGAGGCTACTAGTGGCTACTAGCCTTCTTGATACTAGCCTTCTTCAGGATCAGAAGCAGCATCCTCTGAATACCAGTGGCTGGGGAGACAACAGCAGAAGAAGCCTATTGCCCTCACACCCTATTTGTCGGCTTCCCATGGCCATCTGGTTGGCCACTGTGAGAAAACGAATGTTGGACTAAATAGGCCTCTGGTGTGATCCACCAGCAAGGCTCTTCT
Source organism: Rhineura floridana (assembly GCF_030035675.1). NCBI lineage: Eukaryota > Metazoa > Chordata > Lepidosauria > Squamata > Rhineuridae > Rhineura > Rhineura floridana. Next base: position 15,327,034 of record NC_084500.1, on the reverse strand, counting down.
TCTGACATTCTTGTCTTCTGCACTCTCTACGTGAACACAGTTGTCCATATAAATTATGGGCATCTTCATAATGGATGTTTTTTTAAAAAATTTAAAATACATTAGGGCCCTGCTTCCTGGCGCTTCGCTTCCCGGTGTTCTGCTAATGCGGCGGCTTTCATTCCCCGTTTTAAAGCCGCTTTTGCGGCAGTTTGTGTCATTTTTGCGCAGTGCGCCCCATTATACTTAATGGGGTTCCGCTTTACGGCGATTTCCGCTTTATGGCAGGGATCCGGAACAGAACCTGCCGTATAAGCGGGGCCCGCCTGTAAAAAGAATATATATATATATGTAAATCCAAAAATTCTCCCTTTTAAGCATTTTAACATCGAGGGTCACAGCCTGCTGGACTTTTCCATTACAGCAAGCACCTGGACACACACGCACACACACACACACACACACACACACACCAGTGTGGTATAGTGGTTAGAGTGAGAGACAAAGTCCTGAGAGATCAGGGTTCAATTTCATGCTCAGCCATGAAGATTCCTGCATGACCCTGGGCCAGTCACTATCTCTCAGCCTAACCTACCCCACAGGGTTGTTAAGAGGATTAAATGGAGACGGAGGAGAACCACGTACACCACCTTGAGCACCTTGGAGGAAAGGTGGGATAGAAATATAATAAATAATAATAATATATCTTGACCTTGTAAAAGAGAATTAGAGTAGGAATGTATTAAATAAACAAGCAAACAAAAATAAATGCAACCTCTCAGCTGCAGAGCGCATGATTTGCCTGCAGGTGTTAATGCCTCTTGCATCTCCAGTTAAAGGCCCTCAAACACTCTTTACTTGAGGCCCCTGTAGTGAAGCTGCCCTTAGCCAGAATACTGGGCTTAGTAGCCCAAGTGCATAATGGAGGTTCAAAAGAAGTGGTAGAGCAGGGGTGAGGAACCTGAGACTCAGAGGCCGAATGTGGCCCTACACTTCTCTTTATCTGGCCCTCAAGACTCTCCCCAGGCTGCAGTCCTCACCAGACCTGCTTCGTGCCCTTCTCAAGTGCTTTTGACTGGCTGTATTGATTCCTTGAACTGTGGAAATGCGTCTTGCTTGCCTGGGTTGAAGCCGCATGTTTGTGTGTGTGTATGTAGCAAAACCTGACTTTTGCTGGAACTTAGCCTGCTGTACAAAGGCAAGAGTCACAGCTGCTGCTCCACCCATTTCTGTCTCTGGCTCTGCCCACTACTGGCATCTGGTCCCCAGAAGGTTCTCCAAGAGCCTTTTTAGCTCCATGGGCCAGAACTTTATCAGGACCTGTCTAGCACAACAAATTTGACAGGTGTGCTTCTTTTAAGCCTATGCAATGGGGAATATAAAGGGGGAAGGGAGAGACTTACAAAAGCCTCCCCGCCTTTAAGTCCCCAATGTTGGTGAATTAAAAGGAAAGCATGGGGAGACTTGGAAAAAGCTTTAAGACAGCCCCCACACTCTTGTTTGAGCAAACAGGAGTGCTGGAACTGCATTAAAGCCTTTGCATAAGCCTCTTTGAAGTAGCTTGTGAGTGTGAGCTTCTTCAAAGGGAGCTTTTGAGCTTTTTCCTCTCAGCTGCTGTGCAGGAATCAAATCCTGCTGCTTTGGCTATGCAGTCTTGTTCCCTGGGCATAGTTTGGGGGAAATGGCCTTGTGGGGGCCAAATGGGACTCTTTGAAGGGCCATGATTGGTCCAGAGGCCCTTATGCTGGGAATGGTTCTTCACTCCTTGGGTACAGTTTTGAGGTGGCCAGATGGATTTTGGGTCTGTGACATGTTATAGGTTGAGCAACACAGTTTGAAAACTTGTAAACAAACAAAGAAACTATGTTGTTTTGCAAGAAGGGCACCAGGGAGGAAGAAGCCCCTCTATACAGCTGTGCTTGATGAAGTGGACAAGGTGCTTTCAACCTTAAAGCCAACCACTTGCTTACTCGATCCTTGCCCATCGTGGCTCATTATGAGCTGCAAAGATAGACTGGGTGAGGGGATCAAGATGGTGGTAAATACATCTCTCGAAGAGGGAGTAATGCCATCAGCGCTCAAGGAGGCAGTAATAAAACCAATCTTAAAGAAGCCCTCCTTGGATCCCCAAGATCTGAACAACTTTCGCCCAGTCTCAAATTTGCCATTCTTAGGCAAGGCGGTTGAGCGGGTGGTGGCAAAGCAGTTGCAAGCGCACTTGCAGGAAGCGGATTATCTGGATCCATTTCAATCGGGCTTCAGGCCTGGACATGGGACTGAAACAGCCTTGGTCGCCTTGGTAGATGATATGAGGAGGGCGTGGGATAGGGGCGAATGCACCTTCCTTGTCCTCCTTGATCTCTCAGTGGCTTTCGATACCGTTGACCACGTTATCCTCCTGGACCGCCTGAAGAGGTTAGGCATGGGGGGCACTGTATTGCAGTGGTTCCATTCCTTCCTCTCTGGTAGGTACCAAAGAGTGGCATTGGAGGATGAGGTCTCGGATCCTTGGCCTCTCACTTGTGGGGTGCCACAGGGTTCCATCCTCTCCCCGATGCTGTTCAACATCTATATAAAGCCGCTGGGGGCAATCATCAGGAGATTTGGGCTGCAATGTCATCAGTATGCGGATGACACTCAGCTCTATCTCTCATTTAAATCTTCACCGAGGTTGGCTGTAGAAACCCTGTCCAAGTGACTGGAGTCGGTGAGTGGCTGGATGGGAAGGAATAAGCTGAAGCTGAACCCTGACAAAACTGAGGAACTGTTTGTGGGAGACAAGGGAAGGCTGGGGGATGTGGACCTGGTGCTCAATGGGGTACGATTGCCCCTGAAAGACCAGGTCCGCAGCCTGGGGGTCATTCTTGACTCCCAGCTGTCCATGGAGGCTCAAGTCTCGGCTGTGAGCCGGGCGGCGCTGTATCAACTCCATCTGATACGGAGGCTGCGCCCCTACCTTCCCAACCATCTGCTCCCACCAGTGGTACATGCCCTGGTCACCTCTCGCCTAGACTACTGTAATGCGCTCTACGTGGGATTACCCTTGAAAACGGTCCGGAAGCTGCAACTGGTACAGAATGCGGCGGCTCGTCTGATTAAAGGCAGCCGCCGGCAAGATCACATCACTCCAGTGCTGAAGGAGTTGCACTGGCTACCGGTTGTTTACCGGGCCCAATTCAAGGTGTTGGTTTTGACCTTTAAAACCCTATACGGTTTTAGCCCAGTCTATCTGAAGGAGCGCCTCCAGCATCATCAGGGATGCCGCTCGCTCAACAAGATCAGCCTCAGAAGACCTTCTCTCGATCCCACCGGTTAAAACAGCTAGACTGGTGAGGACTAGAGAGAGGGCTTTTTCAATAGTGGCCCCCACCCTGTGGAACTCTCTCCCAAATGATCTCCGCCATGCCCCTTCTATGATGAGCTTCCGCCGGGCCTTGAAGACCTGGCTCTTCAGGCAGGCTTTTGAGGTGGGTTAGGTTTTTACTGTTACGGTTTTAAATTTTAACGTTTTAGTGTATTGTTTTTTATCTTGTACATCGCCCAGAGTAGCTGGACAACCAGCCAGATGGGCGACTAATAAATTTAATAAATAAATAAATAAATAAATAAATAAAACTGGAATGTATTTTTTTGTTTTTACAGGGGGAACCAAAGGAAAAAGAAAAGGGCTCCTACCTTGTGGAATTCCCTTCTGAGAGATATATGGCTGGTGCCATCAATTCAGGTATTTAAGAAAGTTCTCCCTGGCTTTTAATCAAAGGTTTTTATTTATGCTTCTGCTGGGTGTGTGTGTGTGTTTAAATGGCATTTTAACATGGTGAAGTCTTGTTTAATCTTGTTTGTTGATTTAAGATAGGTGACTAATTCTTTTGTGTTTTATTCTGATGGAAGGATGGCATAAAAATATTTAAATAACTAATACTGTAATATTGATTCCTCCCCCCTCCCTGTCTCCCAGTTGCCCTCTGAAGTAGTGCAGTTTGCTTGACTGCCTCATTCCGCTGTAGGCATGCAGCAGATCATTTTCAGGATTCCCCAAATGCTGTGAATTTGAACTTCAGGTTGCCTTTGCAAGGGCGAACTTTTTTGCCATCTCTCTCTCTCTCTCTCTCTCTCTCTCTCTCTCTGTTCAAGTGAATGATTCCCCTCTCCCCCCCCCCCCCCGGCATTGCCACCCAATATGATTTAAGGACAGTACATGGGCATGTTTATTACAGAAACCAGGGTAAGGATAGTAAACTCATATTTCACATTCACTCAGGAAACTCAAGCCTGGCTTTATTTGAAGGCTCCCACTTTATCCCAGAAAGTGATCTACAGTCGGGCCCCCGGGTTAAATGAGACAATTTGCTGTTTGAACTCAGCAGGAGGGCAGCTGGTTGCTGCAACTTGGAAGGGCTTTTAACAACCTGCATCTACAGAAGGTCTTTCAAGGGTTTCTTGTGAGAAGTTGAGTGTTCACAGTAGATGACTCCTGTTTCCAGCGTGGCATAGTGGTTAAAGTGTTGGGTTAGGTTCAGGAGAGACCCGGATTCAAATCCCTACTCAGCCAGGAAGTTCACTGGGAGGGCTTGGGCCCATCATTCTGTCTCAGCCTAACCTACCTCAAAGGGCTGTTGTGAGGATGTTATTAATTTTTATTAATATTGATGTTAATGTTGATTGTTGCCTATTAATATTAGGCGGGCATCTTTCTTTGTACTGTTTTAGAAACCTGCTAAAAAGTTTCTTTTTAAAAAGGCAAGCCTGTCCAGACATGTAATTTAATTGATATGGTAATATGGTATCAGATATAGAGCAGGAGGGCATGGCGTGCCCATAATGACCTTGTGGGGCTTCAGAGCACCACACACTTCATGGGGTGAAAATGGGTCACCTGATGTCATTATGCCATCAGGTGATTGACAGGAAAGAGGTCCCCACCCACCTGTCAAACTTGGCCCGTGGCGGGTGAGGGAAGAGACAGGACAGGGCCATCCTTTATTGGTCTGATGAATACCAGTTGCTAGAGAACATACTGGGGGGAGGGCTTGTTGCCTTCCTGCCCTGCTTGTGAGCTTCCTGGAGGCATCTGATTGGCCGTTGTGGGGAACAGGATGCTGGACTAGATGGCCCTCTGGAATGGCCTGGCAGGGCTCTCCTCTCCTTAAGTTCTGCCCTTTGCAGCTGCAGACCAGATTGCTGCCCTTAGACCTTTTCCTGTGACCTTTTACGCTCTAGCTCTTGTGAACTTCAGCCACTTGAAAGTCTCCTCTTAACGGGGAAGGGACTTAGCTCTGTGGCAGAGCACCTGGTTTTCATTCAGAAGGCCCCAGATTTAATCCTCAGCCTCTCCAGGTAGGGTTGAGAGAGACTCCCTGCCTGAAACCCTGGAGAGCTGCTGCCAGTCAGTGTAGACAGTACTGGGCTAGATGGACCAAGGGTCTCTGACTCAGTATCAGACTGCTTCCTACGTCTCTAGCACTCCTTGCCCGTTTCTCCCTTGTTGCTCATTGGGCCTACGGTGCCCTTCCAGAGTGCGTTGCCTCTTCCTTCATTTCCACTCTCAAAACCCCCTAAGTCCTTTGGCTTAGCCAACACCACCCTCCTCCCCCAGTTGAAAATGAGCCTAACGACATCTAGTGATGTTTCATGAACATACAAACTGGCCTTATGCTGAGTCAGCCCACTGGCCCACCTTGCCCACCATAGGCTACTCTGGGGTCCACTGAAGGGGTGCCCTCCAGATGTTGTTTTGGACTCCCATCAGCCCCATCCCGCCTGGCAAGTGGTCAGGGATGATGGGAGCTGTAGTCTTGAAGTGGGGAGCTTTTTGCTGCCCAGATACTGTTGAACTACAACTCCCATTGGCCCTAGGAAGCATGGCCAATGGCCAGTGATGATGAGAGTTGCAGTTCAGTAACATCTGGAGGGCCAAAGGTTTCCTATTCCTGTGGTCCTTCAGACTTTGTTGGATTCTGACTCCCATCAGCTCCAGCCAGCACAGTCAGTGGCCAGGGATATTGGGATCTGGCGCCCAACAAAATTTGGAGGGGCACCACCTTGGCTGCTGTGACTTACAGCAACTCTCTCTGTCATCTCGTCAGTAGATTCAGTTCTGTTCGGTTCACATTTAAAGGCGAACTTATCCAATTCACATTTTCTGAAGTGATAGCAAGCTGAAACATAGCCATCTTTCGAAATTCACTGTTATCCAAATTTTGTAATGCAGTTCTCTAGCCAAGTAATGAGCACAGATATGCGTGTGGTATGGAAAAGCGTGTGTATGTTAGTGAAAATAACGTACAAAAATGCATTACGTTAGGGGGAAATTGCTTTGCAAAAAAATGTGCATATCAGGCAAAATTGCGTATAAAATGTGTATAGTAGGAGAAATGCATACAATGGTGCTGATGAATTTTCATGAGGACGTTAAAAAAAATTGCAAATTGATGTAGAAATGTGGAGAACTGAGCTTATGACTGGAGCAAGTGAGAATCTGAGAGAAACCCAAATTGACTTAGTCCCCACCCCTTCCCTCCTCATCAGGAAAAGCCTCTTTCCCAGCTGCACCACCTGAGATCGGGCCCTGGGACCTTTGGTGTACAAAGCGTGTCCTCTGCCACTGAGCTGCAACTCCTACTGGGAGGATGGGCAGGATATAAATCTAATAAGAAATAAATAAAAATAATAAATACTACCAGCCTCTCCCCACCTTCTCTTTCCCACCACCAAATTGCACTGTTTTTTCTTCTTAATGACTCAGATGGAAGATGTTCAGGTGTTGCCATATTTTATAAATTTCCCTTTTTCAACCCATATGGCCCCGTGTTCACCCACCCCCCAATAAACAAAAGTCTTGGTTCAAAGGAGCATTTTTTAAAAAGTGGGAATTTCCCCGCGGCTGTGTGACAGTGAGTTTTTTTAAAAAGAGAGAGAGATTTAATGCTTGCCAGCCCTTGCATACTTTTCTCAAAGCTGCTGCTGAGTATTTAAAACAATGTAGACAGAAGCGAGGGTGGTGAGAGGAGTTTTGCCTTCCTTGGGTCCGAGAATTTTGTTCCTGGAGGGTGTTTTGTGGAACAGGAGTGTGTGTGGTAGAAGAGGAAGTGCCAGGCTTCTACAATCCCTCCTGTATGTGTTAATCTGGATTTTGATTGAACTTTTGAAACTGACCTAGGCATGAACTGTGTTAAAAAATCTCTACTGGAGTGGACTGGCTTAACCTCGCCAGTTCCACTTGGCTCATGAGGTCTGGGGCCTTGCTCGGTTCAATCCATGCCTTGACAGATATTTAGAGGAAATGCAAAAGGTCATTAGGAAGGACAGGTAGGGCATGGCTGGGCGTGACTATTGCCGACAAAGGTCTGCTATTCACATGAATGATAATGTAGGGCTGAATCAATAGGTGAACACTTTTGACTTGAATTTCGTTGGGGTGGTGGCGGGGGAGGAGATTCAGAGGAGAGCAAACAGGGACAAAACTGCCCTTTTCATTTTGCTGGACCTGACGGTCACCATTCCGCCCCCTGCTCCAAATACCCCCTATGAATGATGCTCTGTGCCACTGATAAGAAAGGGAAGGCAAATGCGAGATTGCTGCTCTTTCCCCATTTCCTTTGTCATTCCTTACAGCTTTGGAGAGGGGAGGTCATGGATGAGGAACTTCAGACCTGGAGCCTGAATGTGGCCCTCAGAACTCTTTCCGGGCCATCCCCCTCACCAGCCCTGCTTTGCACCCTCCTTTAATGTTTTTGCCTGGCCGGAGCATGCCCTCGAACTCTGATGATGCCTATTGCATGTCTGGATGGAGGACAGAAGGGGAAGTGTGTGTAGAAACTACCCTACTGTACAAAGGTAATATGTGTACATTTGTTGTTCCACCTACTTTTGTCTGTGGCCCCACCCACCATTGGCCTCTGGCCCGTGGCAGGTTGCCCCGAAGAGAATATGGTCCTCAGGTTGAAAAAGGTTCCACACCCCTGGAGTAGGTGATTAGTCAGTAATAGGAAGAGAAGGGCCAGGGCCAGAGGCCTCTGTAGGAGTTTAGCAGTGACCCCCTTCCTGTGTGTGGGCTTTGACAGGTGCCTGATAATGCCAACATTTGATGCCGGCCTGCTCTCACTGGTAATGGGCATGCTTCCTGATTGGAAGGAGCAGGGATTCATGCAGATGCACACAAACAGCATCCTCAGTTGGCTGGGTAATCCTCCTGCTGGATTGGGAATGACTCATTTATCCAGTCACATGCACAGCCAGGGCTATATTATCCCCAGCCGCTCAGCAGAGGCTTTTTTACAAAAGGCAAAGACAGCGCAGGGCATCATCCAGGGAGGCAGCAGCCAGTTCCTTCCTCTATGGGTGGTGAATTCTTTGAGCTCAGAGGATTCTTTCTGAATTCTTTGTGTGTGTTTGTGTGTTCACACAAATAGTTCTCACTGCATGCCATTTAGCAATGACTTGCCCATTTTGGTGGGGGTTGTTCCAGGAGAAAAGAAACCGAGATTAAAGAGGCCCTGAAAATTGTCCTTTTATTTGCATGATTCTGATTTTCAAAAAAAGGAGAAGAAATTTGGGACATGACATAGATACTGGAAACCCAACTTTTAGCAGTTTTTAGTATATATACACAAACAGACAACTTTTTTTTCCATCTGAGACTTACTTAAGCCTGTAATGTTGAGCCAAAGTGAGTTTTTTTAATGGATTCTTCACACACACACAACTTTTTCACAAAACAGGAAAAAACTGTCACTTTTTTCCAAGTCATCTGTCTGCCATGAAGTTGAGGAAGTGTTAAAAGATTTGTGGGTTTGGATGTGTTTCCTTTTCACTTTGTGACTCAAGATTCCTCATATTTGAAAATGTAAAGTAGGGGAGGATATTTCGATAGCTGGCAGAACCTTTCCTGACTTTATGGGTCTTTGTTTAAAAAACGAAGCTAAACCAAAAGGATCTGGTAGAGATACTGAGATTTAAGTGGTTCCTCGCAGGGCTGCCAAGAGGTGGGTGCGTGGGATACTGATGTACCAGGCCCACAGTCAGCAGGAATCAATTTTTTTGGAAAAAAGTAAGTCTCTAATCTTTTTAGAAAAAAGTTATTTTATGTTTTGTTTTATTATTAAGTTTATATCCTGCTGTTCCTCCCAGAAGGAGCCCAGGGTGGCAAAATTATGAAGCAAAATGTGGAGATAACTCTTCTAAGCGATTTCTGTGAGATGAACCAGCCTGGCTGCTCTTGTCTTTCAGTGTTTTTAACCAATGAGTGAAAATCAGAACTGTTATTGGCAAGTGAGTTGTGTGAACGCCAGACAATAAGGAATCCCTGAGGTCCTAAAGAGCTGCTGTTTTCTCCTCCCCTTTAGTGCAGTTTTCCTGCTTTTTTTTAAGCTCTCTGAATCTCCATAGTTTGCCCTTCCTTTTTTCCTAGCAACCGAGATGCATCTTTCCTGCAATGAGGTATCTGATGTCAGGTACTTTTTAGAAGTTATTTTCTGCAAATACTACTACAGAGTAAGTGTGTGTGGATGTTAAAGAATCCCTCTCCCCTTCAAATGGAAAACAAAAAATGTGAAAACTTTGCAAAGGGGCTTAGATATGTATATGGGTGAACGCAGCTATGCGGCAGCTAGCAACCAGGCAGTCATTAAGAATTAACTTGTATATGGTATACACGTCTATACAGAAGTAAGTCTCTTTGTGTTTAATCGGGCTTACTCCTGGGTAATTGTGTATAGGATTGCAGCCTAGACTTTGGTTTAGGGTTGGCATTGGGGGTGCCCTCCTATGTGAGTGGGTCGGAGGGCCCAATCCACATACAGTGTACTGGGCCCAGAAAAGACTATCAGTACCCCTGGCCTGAGCTGAGTAGCAGTTCTTATGCTTATAAACGTTTTAATGATGATCTGAGATTTGGAGTCCAGCTACTAAGAAGATGTGGCCGATTTCTTTGTTTCAGACTGGAATCCAACAGATGTCAACCCAATCAAGTCTTAGCTTCACCCAAAGGATTCTGGGGGTTGTAGTTTGTAGTGGTGCTGAGAATGTTTTGATAGGAGACCTTTTAGCCCCTTTAGAACAGGAGTGGGAACCCTTTGGCCCTCCAGATGTTGCTGAATTACTGCTCCCATCAGCCCTAGCAAGCACGGCCAATGGCCAGGAATGATGGAAGTTGTAGTTTAGCAACATCTGGAGGGCCAAAGGTTCCCCACACCTGCTTTAGAATATTAAGAGTTCTTGGATGGGACTTAGAACACTTAAATGGGATTGAGAGTGGCTTATGTTTCATGCTTTTTTATGGAAGTAGGCTGTGTCCAGAGGCACAGACAAAATGGGCTGGTGGATTAACTATGTGAGGTGTGGAAAAGCCGCAGAGGGGCGAAGCCAAGAGGTCCACATTGTATCATTCTAGTAGAAACTGATAGGGATTCCCCTTCAAGCACAGGAAAGAGTTTTATGGCTGAGAGTGACACACTCTCCATTTGATGAGAGCTTATTCAGAACTAAAACCTGTGATCAAAATCAGAGTGGGATTCATAGCAAGAGGATGGAGTCACTCCAGTTGAATCTGCCAGCTGGATGTAGGGCCCTTTGGTCTCGTATAATGAGAGCATCAGACTAAATGAGCAGGGCAGGTGGCCAATGTGATGCCCTCCAGAGGTTGCTGAATTACAACGCCCATCATCCCTGACCTTGATGGCTGCTAGGGTTGATTGGGGGGTGGGTTGGGAGTCCCAGCAACATCTGGAGGGCACCATGTTGGCTACCCTGGTGTAGGGCCTAGGGTTGGTAAAATGGTGGCTATGGCCCTATGGGGTCTTGCGCCTCTTTCCTTGGGCTTCTGTTGGAATTAGGGGATATGTGCGTGTGTGTGTTTATGTATGGGCATCTGAGTTAGTGAAGTTTGTTTATTTTTATATATATAAAACCACCATCACAGTGTCTGTTGCTTTACAGAATACAAGAGAATTAGATTGCTGTGTCAAGGAGCTTACAATACGAAATTTGATGTGCTTAGAGTGAGCTACAGAAGAATAATAGCAATTTGTAAATATCAATTATAAGTAAGTCATCTCAAGAGCTAGTGTGGTGTAGTGGTTAGAGCAGCCTTTCCCAACCAGTGTGCCTCCAGATGTTGTTGGAGCACAGTTCCCATCCTTCCTGACCATTGGGCAATGCTGGCTGAGGCTGATGGGAGTTGTGGTCCAGCAACATCTGGAGGCACACTGGTTTGGAAAGGCTGTGCTAGAGCAGGGTTCAAATTCCTATTTGGCCATGAAGCTCACTGTGTCAGAGTGACTGTCTCTCACAGCCTAACCTATCTTGACAGGGTTGTTATGAGGGTAAAATGAGGGTGGAGAACATTGTAGCCCACCTTCAGATCCTGAAAGGTGGGATATGATTGAAATAATAACTAAATAATTTGATGTTTGTGTGTTCGCCTGGCTGTGCTTTTGTTGTTAATGGCTGCTTTGCTACAGGGTACTGTTATTTTGCTTAGAACTGAAGTATTTTGGAATTGAAATGTTTATTGATAGGCTCAGTGTTCTGCCCGTCACGTTTCCTCTTTCTCTCTTTGAAAAATACAGGGATCTCAACGGAAGGGCCGTAGCTGGGTGATACAGAGCACCTGCCGTGCTTGCAGAAGGTCCCAGGTTCAGTCCCCAATGGCATCTCCAGGTAGGGCTGGGAGTGTGAAGGCCAGCACTGATTCATCTTTAATTTTATTTAATAAAAAGCTTCAGTAGAGTCCACCATTCCCTTCTCCCTCAGACCCTTGGAGGACAACACAATGTCATCAGGATGTTCTTTGGGTAAAAACAAAATGGCAGCTCGTAGCAACTGGGAAAGAAAATGCATAGCTGGTGGCGCAGGACTATACATGGAAGGGTCATGGCTCAGTGGCAGAGCATCTGCCGTGCTTGCAGAAGGTCCCAGGTTCAATCCCCGGCATCTCCAAGTAGGGCTGGGAGTGTCCCAACCCCAAAACCCTGGAGAGCTGCTGCCAGTCAGTGTAGGCAATACTGGGCTAGATGCACCAATGGGCTGGCTCGGTGTAAGGTGATTTCCTGTGTGCTTTGTAACCCATGGACTGTACAAACACAACCTCAGCACAAAATATAAAGGGGATCCTTTCACCATAGTGATTTATTTAGAGATCACATGCATTTTTTTGGACAGACAGGAGAAGTTCCAATGAACGACATTATAGCCCCAATGATAGTGATTTCCAACTTGAGTAAATCAAATGAAATTACATTTCTAAAATACATGGAATCGTCAAGATCAATTTCCCAAGAACGAAAGAGAGAGAGAGAGAGAAGAAACTTATAATACTCCTGGTATCAGTTTAACATCTTGGCGGGTTGATGGTGGGGAATGAAGAAACAAGATCAACAGTATTGTAAAGAAACCTGTGTCCCATTGGATCTTAGCCCTCAAATTCCCCCCATCTTTATTCCATTTGTCAATGCTTCATATGTTTGCAGTTACATGCTGACAGCCTCAGTTTACGGGCCACATTCTTCAGAATTATTATGCCATTTCCCAGATATGGGTAGCAGCACTAATTGTTAAAAAAAGGGGAGGGGCTAGCAGTGAATTCAGGTCTAGAGACCAGGTCTCTTTATGCCAAGGGTGGGGAAACGATGGCCCCTCCAGTTGTCCCTGGACTACAACACTCATTATCCCTGGTTGCTGGCCTTGCTAGCTGAGGCTGATGGGAGTTGAAGTCCAAAGACAGCTGGAGGGCCAAGATGTTCCCCACCGATGGTTTATGCGGGAGGAGGGGGGAAGCAGATTATGGTTAAAAGAACAAACAAGTAGTTTAAAATACTTCTTAAAAGTAGCCATTTCCCCTGTACTCAGTGGGGAATAAATGCTAGAAAGCTATTAGGATTAAAGAAGGAGAGTCTCATTCATATATTGCACGGTGAAGAAAATTTGGAATTTTGTTCGTACAGTTCTGGAAGGGCAGCGGTAAGCAGACACGACGTCAGGCGTTAGGGTATCAAGAACCGTCTGGCATTGGAGCCAACCATTGGGATAAATGCATCTCAAGAGTTTATCCCGTGCATCAAATTATGGTTTCTTTCCCTCTTTGGGAACACAGGGACTTGTTTATGGGAAGCCTGTTGGGAAGAGGCTCAGTGGCTGGCTCTCATTAGTCGGGAGGGGAGATCGGTAGCCATCGAAGGTCCGTGGAATGCTTCCGCTAGTGGAGCCCGAGCTGTTACTCAGCGTCTCGATGCTTCCTTCTCGCTGTAGCTCTGCAGTGGAAAGTGAAAAGGTACCGCTCTGGTTAATGCTTCACATAACACAAAAAAGTAGGAGAGATGTTAGAAGGCCACAGGGGGTTACAAGGGTGTGTTTATACAGTTGGGCTTCATTTACATTCACTGGTGACTATGTGGGGTACAAGGTGTGTGTGTGTGTGAGTGAGAGTGAGAGAGGGAGGTCTCCTCCATCGTAGGAGATATGAACAACTTCACACCCCCAACCACTGCTGTCATGGCTAAATCGGGTTTGTGGACAGCTGTAGGCATATACATCTGACTCTGGTTTTATATATATTCACCAACTTATATAAATTGATGTTTTAATAAGTTTGTTTTACAATGAATTTAAAATGTTAGAATGGCCATATTGTCAAAATGAACTTATTTATTTGGATTGTCATGTTCTGTTTTGAAATGAATAGACTTAGCTGCAATGCTGTACTATTTTTGCTCTTGTGTTGTGAGCTGCTTTGGGCATGTTTATGTGGAAAAGCAGCATACAAATCGGGGGGGGGGGAAACAAACCTAAAACCAGACTCCCCATTTGACATTATATGACTTGGTAGAGCCACATTTTCTCAATCCAGGCATTGTAATTGTGATGCTTTGTGCTGTAACTATGTTCTGTTGTGTCAGGTTAGGGCCATAATTCAGTTGAAAGAGCATCTGCTTTGCATGCAGAAGGTCCCAGATTCAGTCTCCGGTATCTCCAGGTAGGGCAGGGAGAGACCACCCTCTGTCTGAAATCTGATTAGCTTCTGCCAGTCAGTGTTGACAGTACTGAGTTAGGTGGACCAATGGTATTATCTACACTAATGGGCAGTGACTCTCCAGGGTTTGAGTCAGTGCTGTCTAGCTCAGTATCTATCACTCAGTTCCTGTGTTTATCGCTGTTGTTGCGACTTATTCCTTGTAAGCTGTATTGGGCATTCACTTGAATAGAATGTGACAAAGAAATGCAACCAATGAAATGGATGGAGCAAAGGATCAGGAAGCCAAAGGCGGAAGGTGCTTCTTTGTCGACCAGGTAGGGACAAGAGGTATTTGCACCAGGCCTGACCAATCCAGAGGCTTTACACTATCGGCTAATAAGAGGGATTGATGTTACATCTCTCCCCAGTTCCCTTTCTCTGCCTGAAGTGGGCTCTGAGGCATAGAAGGGGCACGGCATGGCCCACAGCTCAGCAGGAGAGCACTTGCTTTGCATGCAGAAGGCCCAAGGTTCAATCCCAATATCTCCCCGTTAAAGGGAGGAGGTAGGATGGGAACGCTCTCTTTCTTTCTGCCCGAGACCCTAGAGAACTGCTGCCAGTCAGAACAGACAGTACCAGGGTACATGGACAAAAAGTGCATTGCATCTTGTTGAATCTAATATGGTGGCTGCCTTCCCCATAACAGGAGACCCTCCCCCCCGACCTAATTCAGGCAAAACTTCCAACGTTAATCAGAACCCATTGTCCTTCCCACACATCCCAAGTCTAGCTATTCATTGGGCCCATCCATGCGCTTTCCTGGCTTTAGGGGTGTGTGTGTGTGTGGGGGGGGGGAGTGGATGGAAGCACCTGGCAACCACTCCTCCCTCACACAAGAAGAATCTCTGGCTGGGAAAACGGTGGATTTGCCTACTATGAAAGCCAACAGGACAACAATCAACATAATTTGTTTTGCTCTGTGCCTGACCCATTTAGGACAGAACTGGGAAACCTGAGGCCCTCTAGATATTTTGGACTATACAGTAGGGCCCCGCTTCCTGGCACTTCGCTTCCCGGTGTTCTGCTAATGACTTATGGCGACCCTATGAATCTTTTGGATGTACTCATAGGATTTTCTTGGTAAGAGGTGTTCAGAGGTGGTTTACCTTTGCCTACCTCTAAGCCAGCCTTTCCCAACCAGTGTGCCTCCAGATGTTGTTGGACCACAATTCCCATCTTTCCTGACCATTGGCAATGCTGGCTGAGGCTGATGAGAGTTGTGGTCCAGCAACATCTGGAGGCACACTGGTTGGCTGACGGCACCCGGTATTCCCAGGCGGTCTCCCATCCAAGTACTAACCAGGCCTGACCCTGCTTAGCTTCTGAGATCAGACGAGATCGGGTGTGTTCAGGGTAGTATGGACACAGTAACAAACTATAATTGACAGGAGTTTTGGGGGAAGTGAGGTGGGGGGGAGTCATGTGCTTTAAATGTGCATTACATGTGTGGTGTGGATGTGACCATAGTTTGTCAGCTATTGATCTATAGGAAGCCGGGCTGACCTATCAGCAAAGCTGAGTCCAATGACCTTAGATGTCATAAAGCCCATAGCCAATATTTCCTTAAGGAACACACATGTCTTCGTGGAAACAATAACAACCCCCCCACACACACTCTTCATTTTCTCCCATGAGTTCAGGAAGTGAAAAACAGCAATTTAACTCGGCAATGAGTAGCATGTCCCACATTAATGCTGGTCTTATCCTGTCTGATTTTGGTCCTTTTATCTCCCCTTGCACACAGCTGGCTCTGGTTAAGGATCTCGCGTCACTCCACAGGTAGCCGTCAGTGGGGAGGCAGAATGTGGGCAACAGCTCTCCCAAACATCAATTTTTTTTGGCTTCTGAACTGCTTACGAGGTTCCCCATCTTTTTCTTTTCTTTTTTTTTTAAAAAAAAAACTATTATTGATTTTTATGCCAGTGTTGAATTGCCATTACTTTTCCTTTAACAAAAAGAAGAAAAGGGAGATGGAAGCAGATGTTTGGTGAATGTTGCTCGTCCTATAAAGATGGACGAGTGACTTAGGGATGGGGGACAAATTTGACTGTTTATATTTACAGGCAAACCTGCCTAATTTGCACTTTCTGAAACAATATGCAAACCAAAACACAACCATCCTTTGAAATTCGCACTTCTCAGAATTTTGCAGTGTAATCTCCAGCCAAGTAATGCGTATAAACATGGATCTGTCAGGGTAAACTGCACATAAAAATTCATAGATTAGCAAAAATGTGTTCTCTAAGGGAAAATTGCTTTGCAAAAATGTGTATATTAGGCAAATTTGCATATGAACTTGTCTATATATTAGGAGAAATTCAAACTAAAAACCTGGTGATTTGCAAAATGATGTGCAAATGTGGAGAACTGAATTTAAGATTGGAAAAATGACATGGGCAGATTCACCCATCCCTATGAATGACCCACTTGTCAAAGTGGGAAGAGGCTGTCTGAGGTGGGCAGAGTGCCCTGAGTTGGAGAAGTTTTAGGATACATCTCAGGGGAGGGGAGTGATAGCTCAGTGATAGAGCTTCAGCCTCTTCCCTTGAGACAGCTCATAGAAAGTCCCAAGTTCATCCCTGGTATTTTCACTTACAGCTAGGAAAGGCTCCTGAAACCATGGAAATAATAGAATTTGAAGGGATCCTTTGAGGCCATCTAGTCCAACCTGCTGCTCAGTGCTAGAATCATGCAAGTACAGCCTGCTTGCTGCAAGGCCACCCAGTGGCTATCCATTCCACGGTTGAACAGCTCTTACCAATAGTTTCTTCTAATGGAGGAGTAGCCCTCCAGATGCTGCTTGCTGTTTGGACTACAAGTTCCATCAGCCCTAGCCAGCATGATAATTGATAAGGGATGATGGGAACTGTAGTCCAACAGCATCTGGAGGACACCACTTTGGCTAACCCTGTCCTAATGTTGAGCCAGACTCTGCCGCTGCTACCCATTAATTCTAGCTATGCATTCTGGAGCAACAGAAAGCAAGTCTGTTCTACTGACTGCATGGCAGCCCCTCAAGATAATTGAGGACCACCATCACCCGTCTCTTTGAGGCAAAACATAGCCAGCTCTCTCAACCATTGATCCTCATGGGACTTGATTTCCAAACTCTCTTCACCATCCTGCCTCCTTCACCTCCTGTGGACACTCTCAGGTTTGTCTATGTCTTTGTTAAAATTTAACACCCAGAACATAGATGCAGCTCTCTAGATCCATAATAGGTGCCATCAGTGACCACCTAGATGACAGGAAAACCTGGAACCTGTGATGTTGTTGAGACTCCAACTCTCAACAGCCCCAGCCAGCATGGCCAATGGTCAGGCTCCCACTAGTAATGGCCACCAACCTGGATGGCTTTAAAATGGGGTTAGACAAATTCATAGAGGATAAGGCTAGCAATGGCTCCTAGCCACAATGGCTATGTTCTCCTTCCACTGTTGCCGGCAGTATGCTTCCGAATGCCACTTGCTGGGAATCACAGCTTAGGACAGAGAGCAGTTGCACTGAGACTCTGCTGGCAGGCTTCCTGTGGGCATCTAGTTGGCCAGCATGAGCATAGGATGCTGGACTACATGACTCTTTGGCCTGATCTAACTGCAGGGCTCTCATCATCTTATGGAGTTGTAGTCCCCCAACTTCTGGAGGGCCACAGCTTTCCCATCCCTGGCTAGGAAGAGTTCAAGCATAGCAGGTGGGGATAGCCACCATCTGTTGTGAGCCCTCAGCACATTCCAATCTCTCTTATGCCCGCATTGTGGGTCTGGCAGACTCTTGTATAGAGGATCTGTGCACTTTTGCCCTGGCAAAATAGCATTTGCCTTCTGTTCCCTGGCCAGTGCGCATACGTAACCATCAGCCTCTTTTGATCTGTTTCCTTCCACAGTTCTGCAGACAACAAGCTTAATTCCCTATTCCACCTGCAGTCCCAATAGGTATTTTTGGTAGATCAGTACCAAGAACTCTTAGTAATCCGCTGCGGGACATCCAACCAAAGCAGGCAAGCATGAGAAAGAACTGTAAAAAATGTAAGACAGAGAACAGCCATTCCCACCTCTACTTCTGAGAATGACTGGGACCACACCACCAGGACAGTTCATCCCACACCCCACCCCAAGCAGCCAGTTCAGTAGTCAGCACAGCAGAAGTTTACAAAGTTTAGAACTCACCGCTGAAAGAAGTGGCAGGGGGATAGTTAAGGAGGCAGGAAACCAAATATTCTGAGCAGGCACGTAAAGAAAGAGAAGTGACATTTTATGCAGCTTTCAGTGCTAACTCTACTCAGAGTAGACCCAGTGAAGTTAATAGACATGATTAACTTAGGTCCATTAATTTCACTGGGTCTATGCTGAGTAGGACTGAGTTGAATAGAACCCTGAGTTTGCAGTTATTGTAATTATTGGGTCGTATCTGACAAATGACACGTCTGCACCTTACATTTAAAGCAGTATTGTACCACTTTTAACAGTTGTGGCTTCCTCCAATAAGCCCTGGGAACTGTAGTTTGTTAAGGGTGCTGAGAGTTGTTGGGATCCCCCATTGTACGTATTTATTTTAGGGATGGGTGAAAAGTTTCCTTGAGTGCTGAAATTCCCTCGCCCTGACCCGAACTTCGCACCAGGCAAAATCAGCCAACAACTCAGGAAAGATCTATCCCTGCCATACAATGAGGCGGTAGAGTCCTGAGGTGGCCAATTGGACTGCACCACTTTAGATTAGCAGGTGGGAGAATCACATTTGTGAATAATACCAAAATGTCTGTGCTTTGTGGGGAGGGGAACAAAGGATCCCCCCCAGGGCTTTGGGAGGTAGTACACTTTAGTTAGTCTAGGAAGAGGGAGGTTCAAATCCTCACTTGGCCATGAAGCTCACTGGGTGGCCTGGGGTCAGTTGCTCCCTCTCAGCCTGGTTAAACGATGGAATTGGCTACCACCAGATGTGGTGATTTGGACAGCTGTAGAAGCGGGTTAGACAAATTCATGGAGGATATGACTGTCTATGGCTATTAGCCATGACGGCTGTTTGCTACTTCCAGAATTAGAGGCAGCACACCCCTGATACAAGTCACTGGGGAATGCCAGCAGGGTTATTGCCCTCCTGCCCTGCTGGTAGCCTCCCCAAGAGGCATCTGGTTGTGGAAAATGGGTGTTGGATTAGATAGGCCTTTGGTCTGAGATCCAGCAGGGCTCTCTGGATAAACTGGATGGACAAACTGGAAAGGGGGGAGATCAGTGTGTTACCTCGACCTCCATGGATGGAAGGCAGGGTGAAAACTGAGGCAAACGGATGTGGAGGTTGAGCGGAGGTGTCCTGATTCCCATTGCATGTGCTCAGTGACCAAGAGCTAGGGAAATCTCAGTATAGACTTAGCAACATTTAAGGACAGGCAAAATATGTATTTATTTGGCCAGGCACTTAGGAACATAAAATAATTATTTGGTGTGGGGTGGGGGTCCTAGAGATATTATATTTGCTGGTTCTTTTATTTTATTCTGTGGTTTTCCTGACAAATATGGCTTTTTATGGGCACTTAGTTGAAGCCCTGTGCTCCAGATTAGAAGAAGGGTGGGCTATAAAAAAATAGATCAGGGTGGGAAATCTTTGTCAGGCCAAGGGCTGCATTCCCTTCTGGGGAACATTGGGGGGGGCGCTTGTCAGTAGTTGTTAGGTCCTGAGGCAAAAGTGGGTGAATTGGTGAATGTGACACGCTTTCCATCAGGAGGGCCACATTTGGCCTGTGGTACATCGCTGTACGTCCCTAAGCAATCTATAACAGGAAAAAACCCCAGGAGGTTGCTCTCCTTTAAGTGTTGGGAGAGACCACCACCATGCGTTGATGCTGGGGCCACACATGAACCAGCCTCACATGTGTGGTGGATACGTCCCGGGTCTGCCCAAAAGATGGACTACCAGAAGCCTGTAGACCCCTCAGGACCAGAAAGATACGGGAGGAAAAAGAAGAGTTTGGGAATGATTCTGGGCGGGTAACAGAACTTGTCTGCTTCGCCTCTTCAGGATTCCTCCAAAGGGGGAAAGCCGATACTTACCTTAATTTGATGGGCATCCTGTGACTTCATGGATGGAAGATAGCGCTAGGGATGGATGGATGTTTGAGGGTGTTTTTAAAAAATAAATAAAAAAAATCCGAGATTACCTTCTCAACCCTGCAGGTGGTCCTGCTACCTTTGGGTTGAGGCTCTTGGGGGTTGGCTGCGTTTGGACGTGGCTATGGCTGCTGTGCCTGTTCTGTGGATAAATAGAGGGCTGTGATCATTTGCGGGGGGAAAGACTTAGGACTTTAAAAAAAAAAAAAAAAAGAAGCCCTGAAGGAATAAAGAATCATAAGTGGATGAATAGAGAAGGTGAAGATAACCACAAAGTTTGGAGATATTTATCTGGCCTTATTTTGTTGCCATGGTGTTTTAGTGGCTTTTATGTATGCTGCCTGGAGTTCCACCTGAGAAAGGTGGGATTGATATGAAACAAGTGGGGCCTGCAACAAAATGTTGCAGTGTGGAATGCTGCTGTTCAGGAAGCCCTTTGCCAGGACATTCAGTTGCATTCTGCCCTCTCACTGGTTTCCCATCCCCTCACCGACTGTCAGTCAGCATTCCGCAACATTGAGCATGCTCAGTCCTCATTTTTTTCAATGGGAAAATGTTCCCCTTACGTTTCCCCCCTAAAGATTGTTTATTTTAATTTTTGCAAACCTTTCGATTCCACAAGCCTGCTTAATGCCCCCATCATGTGCATGACTGATGCTGTTTTGGCTGCATAAGAAGTGGTATACATCTACGATAAATAAATCTTTGCAACTATACATAAGCCTGTGTGGTGTATCACTGTGTCAAACTAGGCCTACAGAGACCAGTGTTCAAATCCTTACTCACATGGTGAAGCTTACTGGGTGACCTTCGGCCAGTCAAGGTCTCTTGGACTAACCTCCCCCACAGGGTTGTTGTAAGAATAAAATGGAAAGTGGGAGAGAACCGTGTCTACCTCCTTGAGTGAGTTCTTGGTGGAAACGTGGGATATTATAATAATAGTAGTTTTTGTATCTCATTCCTGCTCCAAGGAGTTTTACTAATTTTAATCCTAGCAACAACCAAACTACAGAATTTGCTTCCACAGAAATGTGGATGGCTTTAAAAAGGAGTTAGATAAATTCATGAAGATAAGACTATTGATGGCTACTAGCCACAATGGCTATGCTCTTACCTCCATTGTCGGAGAGAGTATGCCTCTGAATTACAGTTGCTGGGAATCACAAGTGGAGAGAGTGCTGTTGCGCTCAGGTTCTCCTTGTGGGCTTCCCACAGGCATCTGCTTAGCTACTGTGAGAACAGGATGCTGGATGACACATGGGCCACTGGCCTGATCCAGCATGGCCCCTCTTCTGTTCTTAACAACCCTGTAGAGTAGGGTAGGTACAGAGGTGGTGACTGCTCCAACGAGCTTCAGGACTGAACAAGGATTTGAAACTGCATCTCCCTGGGTTTAAGTTTGGGTCTGCGCAAAAGAACGTTAAATTGATTGGTTGATGTTTGTTGTCTTGGGCTCCTTCAGGAGGAAGGGTGGAATATAAATTCAATATATAATAGAAGAGATTGTACTGCATGAGTTCGGACTGTGTGTTTGTGCATGTTTGAGGAGGTGGGGAGGGAAAAACTATAAACTTCCCTGCATGTTGAAAACTAAGTGTGGTAGGTTTTTTTTCTGTTTGCAGAGAGTTTTTTTAAAGTGGGGGAGCATTGAAAGATGCGATTCCCTCCCACTAGCCATACGGCCACCAATGCTGCAACCAAAAATTGTTGATTACTAGTCATGACAGGACATATGAAGGGAAAGATTGGTGGACGACCCCAAAAAGTATTTTTGCAGATCCTTGCGCAACAGCATTTAACTTTTTGCAAGGCAGATTGTAAGCAGAAAACCATTAGAGCAATGACAACTACTTGGATTGTGAGACAACACTCCCAGTTTCTGCAGAATCCAAATCTACCTCCCAAATTCATACTTACTGAACTGTGGCATTAAGGCCCTCATTGCAGCCTCATTGAGAACTCAAATGAGAGAAAAGCCACAGTCAGGTGACCGCTAGCCCATGCCCTTTGGCTGTTGCCCCATGCTCATTTGACCCAGAGTGGGGTGGGGAAGATGCTCACATTTCACTTTGGACTTAAAGAAGCATCTTCATATTAATAATGTATATACACCGCTTTTTGAGATCAAAGCACTTCATATACGCTAGGGATGGAAAACCTTTTTCACTTCTGGGGGCCACTAGCCAATGGTGGGTGGGGCCAGAGGCAAAAGTGGGCAGAGCAACAAGTATAAATTTTGCCTTTGCACAGTGGGATAGTTTCTACACTCATTCCCACACCCCTCTTTATCCTCCATGCAAAGTCTTCATCGTATTTCTAAGACATATCTCAGCCAGGCAAAAACACTTGAGGGTGCAGAGCAGGACCAGTGAGGGGCGCTCATAGTGGCCGGCCCTCCCAGGTGTTGTTGGACTACAACTCCCATCAGCCCCAGCTAGTGTAGACAATGGGGATTTATTATTATTATTATTATTATTACAGGTTTATATGAGGAGAGTTGTAGTCCAGGGTCATCTGGAGGGCCACAGCTTCCCACCCTGTACCAACCCTGCTCTGCGCACTTGGATTAGTCTTCACCTGGGGAAGCAGAGACACTTCTTTAATTTGGGTGGGGAGTGGCTGGGACGAAGCCTAAGAACAGCTGGACTTGACAAGTCTTCATTCGCCTTTGCTCTTAGGATCTTCATGGAACATCGAGGGGGAAAAAAAATAAACCGTCAGTCATAATGTTTTGTCTGATCAAGCCCAAAAAGAGAGAGAAAGCTGTCAAAGGCCTCCACAGAAATCTTGATAGGAAAGAAGATCCCTGCTGACTTTGCTTAAACAAGAAACCATTTTTATATGGGACATTAATCTGGGGCCTGCTCAAAAAATCTGTATAGACCTCTGTTGCCTGGAACACTCATAAATTGTGTCGCCTCTCTGCCGTTTCTCCTTGTTTTCTCTCTCTCTCTCAAAACTGTGGAATCTCCTCTCTGGTGTATTATCTCTCCTAATGGTTTTTCCTTTCTCTCACTTTCCCTGACAGAAGGAATCGTTAAGCAGAAGATTCAAGAAATATCCTCCTCCAGAAGGAAAAGGGAGGAGGCTGGGGATGGGGGGAAGGAAGGGTCTTGTTCAAGAAGCAGATCTATCCCTCTCCCCAAGCGAGGGCTGCACAAATTCCTGTAGAGACGCAGGCTGGACAAAATGATACAATGACAGTTGGGCCGACATGTCTGCAGCGGGGGAAGCAGAGCGGCGGCGGGAGCAATTTCGGATCCCAGATTCTTCATCCTCTTCTCCACCTGTCATGATGCATTAGGATCAAGCGTGCCCGGCTTGCCAAAGGAGTGACCCTGGACTGAATGGGAGAGTGCTAGTGGAAAGAACTAATTGTAGCATCGTTTTCACATGTCAGTCACTTTTCACAGCACCAAGCTTTCTGAAGCTCAACTAACATTCCCTTTCTTAAATCCCTGTGCTGAATGATGCAGAGATGCACTCTGATGACGGCATTTCTAAAAGGAACAAGATCTCCGATGGTGGCAGGAGTGGGGATAAAAAGGAGTGGTGCCTGCCAGCTTGGCAAGCATATCCATCCATCCATCCATCCATCCATCCATCCATCCTCTTCCTAGAAGTTCAGGCACTGCTCAAATTATTCATTCAATATATAGTCTGCCTTTTGCACAAGCCAGAGGATGGTTTACAACCAAAATCAAATAAAGTTAAAATAATACATACAATCCATTTAACCCTTCCCCCTCACAGTCCTTAAAATAACAACACAGCAAATCATAACAAATCACTAAATAGTAATTTACTAATCTCACTACTCTATTTGTCTAATCTGGTCTCTCGGTCCTCCAAATGCCTGCCAAAAAAAGGGGCATCTTAACCACCTACCTTAAACTATAAAGAGAAGGGATGAGGTGCACCTTAGGAGGGGGAAGATCCACCTGCAAGGAGCCACCACTGAAGAGGCCCTTTTCTGGGCCCCATACCACAAACTTCATTAATATGGAAGAAGACATTATGAGATTATGGGAGGGAAAGCTAGGGGGATCCTTAAATGAGATCCACAAGCCCCTCATATCCGCCTTTCCTTGTAATTTTATCCAAATCATGTCCCACCTGTAGCCTTCTAACACATTAGTGAAGAAATAAAAGCCATTGATCCCTCACTTACTCAAATACTGAGCTGAGGGTGTACATTGATTTATCCCCACAACAGCCCTGCAAAACACATTAGGCTGGAATACTTTTCCAAGCCCATCCATAAGGACTACAAACTTTAATTATTCTCCCCTCCTGAAACACAAGAGCTGAGTGTCTCACGGGACACCAAACTCCACACCCAGTGTCAAAGTCTTCATTTTGTCTGCTCAGCTGCAATTGCGGAGTTGCAGGAAAAACACAAAACTGCCTGAATGTTCAAGTGAGCAGCAGGTTTGGCACTGAATTTTGGCTGAGCTGTAGGATCTCGAATATAAAGTTTAAAGAATCAACTTAAGCTGCACATATCCCACCCTTCTGAGGATCAATGCTCCATTAACCAAGGATCAATGAACCAAGCATGGAGAAGCCATACAATCCGACAGAAATATCTAAATAATCCACAACAGTGATTTCAGATGACAACGAGAGAGAGCGCACTGGCTTTCCTGCTCTCTACCTCCCGCCCTTCTCTGACAAAAATAGATTTAGTTTAGGGTTTTTTTTAAAAGGCTGTGGTTTTTTTTTTTTTTTTTAGAGCACCAATGACTCGGTCTGTCAAAGCTTCAGCTTTGGAACTTCTCCAGGTTTGACTCCGCACAATTTCTGGAAGGTTAAAAGTACACCAGATAAAGAAGCAGGCGTTTAGAGAAACAATTCAGTCCACAATAGGGACGATAATCCCTCTTCAGCGTTTATGTTGCACTGTGATCTGGGGAGATTGAGTTATTTTCTGATCCTAGGCATTTCTATGGCACAGCCCTTACCAGAGCCTGCAGAACCCTTTAAAGCGGGTGGGGAACCTCAGGCGTGAGAGCCAAATAAGGCCCTCTAGGCCTGTCTGTCTGGCCCTCAAGACCCTTCCTAACCTTGCTCCATGCCGTCATTGAGTGCTTTGCCTCAATAAAGAGAGGTGTGTGTGTAGAAACCATGACATTTGCAAGGCTGGAATGTAGCTTGTACAAAGGTCAAAAATCATACCTGTTGCTCCACCTACGTTTGCCTCTGGCCCCACCATGTGGTCCCCAGGAAGTTGCCGATGAGGCAGTGTGGGTGAAAAAGGTTCCCCACTCTTGCTTGAAAGCAGGAATGGGGAGCCTGTGGCCCTCCATGTGTTCTTCAACTTCCATCAGCCCCAGTCAGTGTGGCCGATGGTCAGGAATGATGAGAGTTGTAGTCCAACAACATCTGGGAAACAGGATATCTCAGCAATTTCCTCTTTGAGACCTCTGGTCAGCTTTGAGGCCCTTCTTGCAGTTTGGTGCTGCAAGATGTTGGTGGGAGTAGGGACATAGGAAGCTGCCTTATACTGAGTCAGAACTATTAGTCCATCTAGCTCAATATTGTCCACACTGACTGGCAGTGGCTCTGCAGGGTTTCAGGTAGGATTCTTTCCCAGCCCTGCCTGGAGATGCCAGGGATTGAACTTTGGGATCTTCTGTGTGCAAGGTCAATGCTTTGCCACTGAGCTACGACCCCTTCCTAAGAGGGCCTTTCCAGTGGTGGCACCCAGATTAGGGAGCAGCCTCTCTAGAGAGGTGTGTTTGCCCTTGCCTCATTGCCGACTTTTAAGCAAGCCCATAAGGCAGTGTAGTTTTAGCTGACAAAGCTAAGATCTTTCAGGATTTCATAGCAACATAGAGTTAGAAAGGGGCTACAGTCCATCTGCCTGTCCAATAGAGGAAATCCAGAACGAAAGTTTACCCAACAGATGTTTTGAAGACTCCCAGCAAGGGTGAGCCCACTTGCCCCTCTAGGCAACTGGTTCCTCTTCCCTGTCAAGAGCTTTTTCTTAATGTTCAACGTCAACTTGCCCTCTGGGGCAGCAGAGAACACACATCTTTGCTTTCTTTGGGTAACTGGTTTTTATAGTTTGTAAACCACTCAGAAGCCTATTTTGGCATTAAGTGATATATAATTTATTATTATAATAATCTTCATTTATTTTTCACTTTATTTATGTGTTGCATTTATATTCTGCCAAGGAGCATTTATAGGGAAAAAAAGTCAACAAACAAAGTAAAACCCATGCAAGAAAATAACAATTGTAAAACAAAATAGAAATTTTAAACATTTCTAAATGAACAGATACTCAAAACAATACAGAGCAGATCAACTTTACATTTTGCTGTAAGCCTCTGCTCTGCCCAGAAAAGTGGCCGCCAGATAGAGCCTCTTGTAAATAAATAAACAAGACAATGCCTTCTCAGCACCAATGTGATGTCAGCATAGTTTGAATTGGAAACCCCATGAAGGCTGGAGCCCAACCCTGGTCACTCCTAGCCAATCCAGCATGAGCTGGGGTTGATCGCTTCATGCTATTGGTCAATTTAGTGGACTACTTGCTGAGAAAAGACTTGTTGTTCACACAAGCGTTTCAATGTTTGTTTATGAAATGCGAGTGTGCCTGCATGTGGCAGTGCTAGGTCCTTGTTTTGAAGATCCCTTGGACAAGCCATTCTGCATGAGCTCCTCTTCCTTGGGGCTACATCTGCACCTTACATTTAAAGCAATACTATATCACTTTAAAGAGACAAACCCTTATTCCCTGCCCCCTCACAGTTACAATTCCCTGGGAAGAGGGACTGAATGTTAAACCACTCTGGGAATTGCAGCTCGGGGGGGGATAGGAATCTCCTAGCAAATCTCAGCACCCTTAACAAACTACAGTTCCCAGGATTCTTTGGGGGAAGGCATGACTCTTAAAGTGGTATAATTTTAAATATATATATAGTGCAGTTGGGGGTCCTAGCTGGATACTAAGCAGATACCAAACCATATTGATCCTTGGCGCTGGCCCTGGTGGGTGTGTGGTATGGAGGCTATGTGTACTCAGCCTCAGAGTAGGATTGCCAGCTGACCATTAAAAACCCAACCAGTCCTGCTCTTGTGCCTTAAGAGCCACTCACTTTTCACATGTTAAGACTGTGAAGCTTTGCAAGGTATCAATGCAACCATCTGCTAATGTCATCATTTACCATCATGTAAACAAAAACGATTCTTAAAAACCCCTTTTTCTTTGAAGGGGCAAGCCTTGATTGCACTCCTTTGAAAACTCCATTGTTGCCAACCTATCAAAGTGTGTTCTGATGAGCCGAGGTATGTCGTGTCATAATAACATCAGAGCAGCCCTGCTGGATTAGGCCAAAGGGGTCCCATCTGGTCCAGCATCCTATTCTCACAGCGGCCACCAAGATGTCCCCAAAGGAAGGCTTTGGCCACAAGCAGCGCTCTCTCCACCTGCGGTTCCCAGCAAGCAACTGGGACTCAAGGCTCCCACAGTGTCTTCACCACTGTCAACTCATCTGTCCAGGGAATAAAGCTAAACAGAGAAAAGCTAAATCTGGCAATGACATCATGGTCTGAGCATCATTTGACATGCTGAATGAGGGATTTCAGACAACCTCAAAACTTCAGCAGTGTCTTTCATGTCTAAGACCTGATCTCCCTCTCCTGCCTCCCCTTTCCAATTTTGAGGTTATGGACTGAAGTCAGAGACATTACCAGGGAAGAATGCAAAAAGACAATACCTCTAGTTACAAAGAGAGAAAGACCTCAATGGATGACTGAAGAAACTCTTAAAATTGTTAGAGAAGGAAAGCAAAAGCAAGAGGAGATGGAAACATGGTCAGAACCCTAAATGCAACAATACAGTGACTAGTATGTAGGGACAAAGAGAACTGTTACAATAGTTATTGTATAGAAACAAAAGAGGACAACAAAAAAGGTAGAACAAGAGCCCTATTCCAAAAGATTACAGAAATTAAAGGGACATTTACACCAAGAGTAGGGATGCTGAATAATCAACAGCGGAACACACTGACTGACCGAGATAATAAACAACCGGAAATTTTAGAATCTGAGCGAAAGCTGCTCTTAAAATACTTGGAAGAAACAAATCAGGGACAGACGGCATACCAATAGAGTTGCTACAAGCTACTGAGACTGAGTCTGTCCAGATTTTGACAAATCAAAGAGCCTGGCTGCTGGATCAGGCCAACGGGGCCCCATCTAGTCCAGCATCCTGTGGCCAGCCAGATGCCCCAGGGGGAAACAGCCCTCTCCCCACTTGCGATCCCCAGCAGCTGGTATTCAGAGGCATGCTGACTCCAACAGGCATGCCTCCTGCAAATGTAGTGGTGCCTCTTGTTTGCTTGATGGAGGTGTATGGATATATATGTGTAGAAACCCCAGACTGAAACATAATCTGCTGTACAAAGGTTAGAGTCCCACCTGTTGCTCCATCCACTTTTTGCCTCTGGCCCCACCCATCAAGGCATGCGGCTCCCAGAAGATTGCGGACAAGGGAATGTGGCTCTCGGGTCAGGCTGAAAAGGCCTGTGTTTTTATTCTTATTTTTTAAAAATGTGTTTTTAAAATTTGTATGTTTGTTTTTAATGTTTTTAATTGTTGTAAACTGCCCAGAGAGCTTTGTCTATGGGGTGGTATATAAATGCAATTAATAATAATAATAATAATAATAATAATAATGCTCTCTCACATTAAAAGCTTCCTTGCATGCAGTAAACTAAGGCAGTGGGGCTAATCTAAACCTCCCTGATGAGCTACTTTTTACACATGCATAAAAATAGAGGCACTGAAAAATGCAAATAGTAGTTTGATGTAGCAGAAACTTGAGTGTGGCAGCTCGGTTTGTCAAGGTTCAGCCTTGCCCAGCCCTGGAAGGCTTCCTCACAGGAGGGAGAGCAGGAACCCCTGGCAAATCTCCACAATGACCCTGAAGAACCACTTTATCTGGACATCTCTGCCCCAGGACTAGAGGTCCCCCACCAGTTGCCTGGATCCATGGGAAGCTCATGGAATCATCTCTCTGGATTATGGTCTGGCTGAAAGCCAGGAAGGGGCAGAGCCTCTCTAGCTCCTATATGGGCTTCCACCCTGAGCAGTTTCACTGCTGAAGCAACAGCTCTCTTTACTAGCCCTAGCCTTCCTGAGCCATGCATGTGTGCGTGTGTGAACCGATATGGTTGATTGAAATGAGTTGAACTCTGCTTTAGGGTATGCCTTTCAAATATTTGTTGAAAGGCCTTAGTCTCTTGATGCTCTGCAGCCCCTTAAGGACATTGCCAGGCAAACGGCTGAATCACAGACCATTAACGTACCCACAAGCTGAGAAAAATGACCTTATGAGCGGCTTTGAGGAGTTAATGAAAAACCACAAAAATTCCTTTCTCCGCATCCCACGTTCCAGCAATTAGATTCATTTTGAGAGCCGCCTAGGATCACAGAACTGAATTAATAAGAGCAAACAACACTCCCGCCCCGTAATTGATTTCTAAAGAAAAGGAGGTCCAGGAACTCATCCAATGGGAACAACTTTGGATTGTCTCCCTGCTCATGGTCCAGTTTGATGTTCTCTGACTGATATTATCTATGAAATGCAACAGATAGGAAGGGCCGAAGCTCAGTGGTACAGCATCAAAAGGTCCCAGGTTCAATCCCCGGCATCTCCAGTAAAGCCTGAGAATATCTGCCATCTGAAACTATAGAGGTGCTGCCAGTCAATGTAGATGATAATAAGCTTTAAAACAACTGAAATCCCCCCCCTTCTTTCATGGCCTGCGAAGGCGACCACAAAAGTTAGTAGATGTCATAGAAGGTTAGAGGACACACAGGGCTCTGTTCTCTGTCTTGCACTAGCAGATGGGTTAGTTTTAAAGTTGCACAACAGAGGAATCCAATGCAACAGTTGTGCTAGTGCAAACTAATTGCTTACAGACCACACAATTTATTGCATAACAAAGTTACCAACAACCTGCTTATGCATCCTCTTGCGCAGCAATGTTCCACTGGTGCAAAACATTTTGCCAATGGAACAAGCATACCGCTAAGTGGCTTTAACTTAGTACTATGTTGGAAACATCCCTCAATCAGGAAGCTAGACAAGAACTTTTATCATCTCTCTTAAGCAAAATGGGATTTGTGAAATGCCTTACACCACCTAGATACAATTAAGTCCAGTGCCTCCTAGTGACTAAATTGTAGAATGACTCTATCCATATGCATTTTTGCTCAGTCCTATATTTGGTTTTTGACAGGATTGGTTGGAAGGAAGAAATTGGGCAACAATGCAGACAGATAGAACGCGACTCTGGATGTCTTGTCTTGAGGGCTGCAAATTCTCAATGAACTTGAGCCATGCTGAGCTGACATGAACTTGCAGCAAAGCAAAACCACTTAGAAAGCCATTATATGCAATAACTGTTAAATGATGAGACACTGTTGACCCAGATCGTTGGATAAATTCTCACTCACAGGAGGTTGTCCTGGGTGTCCTGAGGGTCATCTGGTTCTTATTTGTGACATAAAATGTAATTAGCTTTAGTAACATAAGCAGAAGAATTCAATAAAAGGGGGCTTTGCTCATCACAGGTTTCAGAGTGACCATTCCCCTTCCCCCAATATATGCTAATGAAGGAAAAACCTTACGGATTCATACCCTCATGTGCGTAAAGGGGAGAGGAGGAGGAGCAGAATATGTTTGGATTTGTAAAAAATGGTAACAGGACCTCTTTTGACTTGGGATAAAACGCAAGCGCGCACACACAGACACACACAACGATCTCTGTGAATTTGGGCAGCCCCGTCTATGGAATGACATCAGCAGAATGGTTGCTCTGAACTGTGATGTCATTTTTGTTCCAAGCAAAGGGAGGTATTCAATGCTAGTTCTCAGAGTAGATCCATCAAAGTTAATAGGCATGACTAACTTAGGTTCATTAATTTCAATGGGTTTAATCTGAGTAGGAGTTAGAGGAATACAGCTCAAAGACTAGATCTGAGCCTCCTATTTCACCACGCTCATTCATTGGCGGTGATAACAGGCAATGCTATTTTGGCTAATTTTCATGGTGGTGGGCCCAAAATTGACATAGGAATGTTCCTTTGTCAGCTCATTGTTCCATCTAGCGCAGTACTGTCTACACGAATGGGCAGCAGCTTTCCAGGATTTTGGACAGGGGGACATCCCTGGAGATGTTGGGGTTTAAACCTGGGGCCTTCTGCATGCAAGGCAGATGCTCTACCACTGAGCTATGGCATTTCTCTGTATATCACTGTGCTAAACGCTACAGAGCCTCCTTAATCCCTAGAAGAAAAGGCTACAAATTTGGGGCCACCAACCCGGCTTCGAAAGAAGATTAGACAAATCATGGAGGGTAAGGCTATCAGTGGAGTAAGGCTATCATGGAGGGTAAGGCTATCCTCAAATGCAAAGATGTATCACTGAACACCAAAGTCAGGAACATTCAGACCATAGTATTCCCGATCTCTATGTATGGCTGTGAAAGTTGGACAGTGGAAAAAGTGGGTAAGAGAAAGATCAACTCATTTGAAATGTGGTGTTGGAGGAGAGCTTTGAGCATACCATGGACTGCGAAAAAGACAAATAATTGGGTGTTAGAACAAATTAAACTAGAACTGTCTCTAGAAGCTAAAATGATGAAACTGAGGTTATCATACTTTGGACACATCATGAGAAGACATGATTCACTAGAAGAGACAATAATGCTGGGAAAAACAGAAGGGAGTAGAAAAAGAGGAAGGCCAAAGAAGTGGTGGATTGATTCCATAAAGGAAGCCACAGACCTGAACTTACAAGATCTGAACAGGGAGGTCACTGATTCATAGGGTCGCCTTAAGTCGTAATCAGCTTGAAGGCACATAACAACAAGGCTATCAGTGGTAGTAGCCACAGCAGCTATGTTCTCTCTCCACTCTCGGAGGCCATATGCTCCTAAATGCCAGTTGCTGAGAATCACAAGTGGGGAGAGTTGCTGTTGCGCTCAGGTCCTGCTTGCAAGCTTCCCATGGGGGCATCTGGCTGCCTGGTCACTATGAGGATAGCATGCTGGACTTGATGGGCCACTGGCCTCATCCAGCAGAGGCAGCAGCAGAAGGACTACTTCCTTTGTTCTGACTCAATCCAAATTCCATCTCCACGCTTTCCAATCTTCCTTTCCTCAAAGCGGGATGGCAAATCTAGAAATGGGATTCCATTTGGCTTTTATTGTCTGTATCAATCACACCCATGCCACTGCTCTCCTTCCTGAAAGTGCATTGCTCCTTGCCTCCGGGATATGCGTGAGCATGGGTCGGTCAGAGAAGGGTTAAGGAAATGTTTATCACAAGGCTGGCTTCAGAGTTGAAAGTAATGTGATCAGTAATGAATTTTGTGTTACATTAGGTTGTATAAATGGACAGACAAGCGCAGACACCAAGTGGCCAGGAGTCAGGGCTAATTTAATGAGGCTAAAATAGAGACAGCACCAATTAGATGCCGGGCCAGCTCAGTGTTCCTGCAGGGACTGCAAATGAATAGGTACAAATCAAATTACTGACTAATAGAAGCAGTACAAGAGAGGGCAGTCAATGCTAAATGCATTAGGGTCTTGTGACCTCTCTGCTCTGAACAACAGAATCCCAAATTTGACTTAAAAAAAAAAGAGAGAAAGAATCATAATAATCAAAGAAACTCTTGTTTGGTTAAACACACACACACACACAAACTAGCAGCACTGCTTGCAAAATGCTGGAAAATATTTCAATGTCAGCCATTTTGCTTGTACAAGGAGTATTTTCCCTGGGGAGTGAAATGTTTTTAAAGATTACATCGAAGGTGCACTGATGGACTATAAAAAAATTAGGGCCCCAACTTTGCAGGATCATCAGGCAGTTCTAGGAAATGTGATTGGGTTTCCTGTGTACGCTGGCTCCCAGAGAGCTGTGTGCATGCACCATCCACGCGCTTGGAGTCTGCATGTGGTCCAAAAGTGGCATTTCAAAAATGAAAACCACTGGTTGGGCTCCAGCATGTTGAAGGCTTAGCTATCACAAATGTTTGGAAAGCAGGAAGCATCAAGCCCTGCGCATGACAGTGCATGTACACAATTAGGCAGCCATGTGTGGACACAAGCTAAGGAAGGACGTTGCGCAACAAAACACCTTATGCTTTTTGTTGTAATGGTGGTTTCAGTTAATACGGTTTTTAGTGCACCTCTCCTTAATTATGGAAGAACGTGTCACAAATGGGGGGAGGGGTTGCAATCAGGGTTATGGGAGAAATTCATTTTATTCATATTTGCATGCGATTCTACCTTATTCATACTTCCTGAAACAATACAAAAACTGCAACATGTCTGGAAATTACCAGGGCAACCTGTTCTGGGTGGGGTTGTCCTTCCCCTGAAGAAACTGGTTCGTTGACTGGGAATTCCCCAGGATTCCAACCTGTCACTGGAGTTGCAACTGGCTTCTGTGCCAAGGAGTGCTTCTGCCCAACTTAGGCTGTTCTGCAAGCAATGACCATCCCTGGACCAGCATAGCCTGACCTCAGTCATCCACGCTCTAGTGACCTCCCGTTTGCACTACTGCAATGGCTCCTACGTGGGGCTGCCCTTGAAGAGGGTCCAGAAGCTGCAGCTAGTGCAGGATATGGCTGCTAGGTTGGAGAGCGGGGCAGCCCCGCAGAACTATGTGGCACTGGCCCTGAAAGTCCTGCACTGGCTGACAGTGCAATTCAAGGTTTTCTTACGAGTGTTCAAAGCCCTAAACAGCTTGAGACCCAAGTACATAAAAGAACTCCTCCCCCAACACCAATATTCTTGGGTCTTATGATGAGCAGAAGAGGCCCTTTTGGTGTGCCACCACTGGACATGGCCTAGTTGGTGCTGACCTGGGACGAGGCCTTCTCAGTGGTGGTTCCCTATCTGAGGAATGCCCTCCCTGGTGAGATGTGTTTGTCTCCCTCATCATTAACATTAAGGAGGAATTCTTTTTTTAACAAAACCCTGTTCACCCTGGCATTTGCTGGTATTGTTCCTGACAAACTTGAAATTATTTTGGAGGTACTTCTTAAAATAAATGGATGGTCAATTCCACATGTGTTCCCTCAAAAACACTACCTCCACTGTTGGAGGCAGTATGCTTCTGAATGCCAAGTGCCGAAAACTGCAGGAGGGGAGAGTGCTGTTGTGCTTAGGTCCTGCTTGTGAGCGTCCTGTAAGTTGGTCAATGTGAGGATGCTTTGGCCTGATCTAGCAGGGCTCTTCTTACTTTCTTATGTGTTTAACCTTGGGAGAAGGGCTGTAGCTCCGTGGCAGAGCATCTGCTTTGCATGCTGAAGTTTCAATCCGTGGCATCTCCAAGCAGGGCTGGGAAAGACTCCTTGCCTGAAACCCTGCAGAGCCGCTGCCAGTCAGAGCTAGATGGACCAACAGGTCTGACTAAGGTGGCTTCCTATGTAATTCCATTCCATCCCATTTCCAGTTATCAGTTTCTTTTTTAAAAAGTATAAAAATCTATATTTAAATAGTATTCAAATACACCTTTTAGAAGAAAGTATGTGTTTAAATATGTACATTATCCTAAAGTACACATTTCTAAACATATTTGTCCTAACATTTGCATTTTAAAATGCATTTCTGGTGTACTTTCTGAGCCAAGGTCTGTACCGCAAAATGCAGAGGAGCGTGAAACCTGAAGGATAATTACGGCCTGATCCTGGCGCTAGTCCGGCAGGTGCAAATTAGGTCAGTTTGCCTAAAGATGCAGAGCCGACAAAAGTCTCCTCCATCCTTGCCTCTTAACTAGAGCTGGATCAACTTCCCCTATGGAAATATTTTTAGCGCCACTGTTGCTGTTTCTGGGCCAAGCTGAAAATGCAGACGGAGCTCGGGCAAGATCCAGCTTTTCCCCTCAAACTGCATGTTTCGTCTTTGACGGAAGCTTGGGAGAGGAAATGGCTTGTTGAGCTGCCCACATTCAGAGCTTAAAAATGGCCCATCACCAAGATTCCAGAGATTTGGAACTAATTCCAGAACAACAATTTTTAAAAAAATGCAGTTGTTGGCAATGGCATTGCAGTGAGGAGTGAATGGGAGGAAGATGAAACAGACGCAATGGCAGGAGAGAACACGCCCCACACCAGTTAAGGCCAAAAGTGCATTTGAAGGTGCAGTTAATACTGAGCCAGGGTTAAAATATTCAAAATACAGGCATCTGGATTCTGTAATTCCCAAACTGTGTGCCAGATCTTGTTAGTGTGCCACAAGACATACATTCACAACAAAAGCCTCTTGTGACCCCAAGGCTCCCATTGCAGAGAGGGTGTCTACTATCTCTCTGTATGATTTCATGCTCTTCTCCCATTGCAGGTAAATAACTGGTGTTGGCCAGATTGGTTAGTCTTTCCCCATGTAGAGGGGTGGAATACCTGCCCTTCAAAGAGGCTGCTGCTCTGCGTGATTCACTGTTCTGGCTCTGCACCCTTCACATCATGCTCTGTTGGGGGCAGAATTCCCAAGGCAATCATTCCCCAAGGGAGACTCAAAGCAGAATTGTCTACTCATTGTATATCTGCACAAAGTCACGGCTACGGGCTTGCCTCTATCCAAATCCAAATCAGGAGGACCATCTAGATCAGGAAATACATATATCAATCACTACCAGAATTAAACAGCAGATGTAGTAAGAGAAACAAAAAGCTACAAGACTTCGCAGAAAACCATCATCAAGGCTAACTTGTGTTCACATGGGCCAATGCCCCAGGCAAATGAAAATGACTTCACCTGGCATCAAAATGGCATCAATGTCATTGCCTGGTGAGACTCTCTGGGGAAGGCATTCTGCAAATGGGGTAGTATTACTGGGGGGGAGCCTTCTCCCTTGCCACCACCCATGGAGCGACATGGAGGAGAACCGCAGATAATGAGTGGCCGCTATAAAACTGGCGGGGGCGGGAGCAGTACTGGCTCTGGGACTGCCCTCATGAGCCCTCCTCTCTCAATGCAGCTTCACCTTTCCACCATCATGCCCAGTTGCTGTTCTTTCTCTCTTGTATCATTGCTGCCACATGCTTGCTGGCAGAGCCAACGAGTAATCAGGCAGTGGCCTCTCCTCCTCCTCCACACCAGAGCAAGAGGCGGGTGAACATCAAAGCAGATTGCAAAGGGAAAGAGAAGGCGCAGGTTCGGAGGGGGTCTCTTGCCAGTGGGTGTGAGTCCTTGGCAGATGCCCAACTGTGATGACCTTTGATGTTGGACGTGTGGGGAGCAGAGCTGAGAGAATGGGTGGACAAAACATTTTCAATCTGCTCCACTTTTCATGTGCTCACTCCAACAGGGCTCTTCCATCCCATATCCACGTTTTTTTGTTGTTATGTGCCTTCAAGTCGATTATGACTTTTGGCGACCCTATGAATCAGCAACGTCCAGTAGCATCTGTCATAAACCACCCTGTTCAGATCTTGTAAGTTCAGGTCTGTGGCTTCCTTTGTGGAATCAATCCATCTCTTGTTGGCCTTCCTCTTTTTCTACTCCCTTCTGTTTTTCCCAGCATTATGGTCTTTTCTAGTGAATCTTGTCTTCTCATGATGTGTCCAAAGTATGATAACCTCAGTTTCATCATTTTAGCTTCTAATGATAGTTCTGGTTTAATTTGCTCTAACACCCAATTATTTGTCTTTTTCGCCATCCATGGTATGCGCAAAGCTCTCCTCCAACACCACGTTTCAAATGAGTTGATTTTTCTCTTATCTGCTTTTTTCACTGTCCAAATTTCACATCCATACATAGAGATCGGGAATACCATGGTCTGAATGATCCTGACTTTGGTGTTCAGTGAAAAAAAAATCAGCACAAAAATCCACATTTTAATATGTAGTCTTAATCAAATTCTCTCAAATTACACATTACTAAATATATTTTAATCATCAAATGCACAATGAAATGCAAAATTTAACATGTTTGTTTAGCAAAGAACTGTGTCAGAAAGTCCGAATTCCTCAGCCGTCTCTAGCTGGAAAATGCACATTTGCAGAATGTAGGAGTGCTAGACAACTCTATACAACAGTATTCATGTTTGGAACTGGATTTTTATTTCCGTTTAGAAGCTGAAAAATAAATGCTGT
This sequence comes from Rhineura floridana, assembly GCF_030035675.1. Taxonomy (NCBI): domain Eukaryota; kingdom Metazoa; phylum Chordata; class Lepidosauria; order Squamata; family Rhineuridae; genus Rhineura; species Rhineura floridana. Next base: position 15,289,821 of record NC_084500.1, on the reverse strand, counting down.
TGCCTGTGCATTGGGACTGTCATGTGTATCTTGGACGACAGTTTATGAACGACAGACTTGGCTTGAGAGGCAGACACAATACTGTCCGGATTGTTAGATAACGAGGCTGAAGGGGCGTTTCCCAAGGCACAGCCAAACTGGTTTGTACAGCTGGGTCTATCACTTAAGCCACATTGAAAATAAATTTTCTTTTTCTATTCTTCAGATCTGGTTCCTTTTCCGTCCTCTGTCTGATAGCTGCTGCTATTTCTGTCAAGTCAGAGAGTGGAAAAGACCCTTGGTCACCGAGGTAAACGCTCCTACCAGATTTTCCTGCATGTCTTTAAGCAATTTTTAGCAGATGGCTCCAAGCTACATTTTATGCTGACTAGTGTTACAGAAGCCTTTGAAAAATACCTCTCCTTTGCCTTATCTTTCCAAGTATAGGAGTTTGGTAAACCTTTGTTTTATTTTTAAATGAAAAGTAGGACTGTTCAGCCAAGTAAAACTTTTTTGCTTGATTAACCACCTTGAGCAATTGTTTGATCATTGAAGATCCACTTAAATTTAAACTCCTTTGCCAATGGCCCATCTAGTCCAGCGTCCTGTTCTCACAGTGTCCAACCTCTGGGAAACCTGCAAGCAGGACCTGAGTGCCACAGTGCTTGCCCCACTTGCAGTTCTCAGCAACTGGTATTTAGAGACATACTGCCTCCAACAATGGAGTGAAAACAAAGGGGTGAAAGAGGCTGCTTATGAGGATAAGAACATAGGAAGATCTTGCTGCATCAGGCCAATGCCCACCTAGTCCAGCATCCTGGTCTCACCGTGGCCAACCAGATGCCTCTGACACACACTGTTCCCCCTAGAGACAAGTAGGGAACACACACACACACTTCAGAGCAGGAATGGGGAGCCTGCAGCCCTCCAGATGTTGCTGGACTCCAGCTTCCATTGGCCCCAACACCACATGATCAATGGTCAGCTGTATTAGAGAAAGTTCCCTGCTCTGCAGTTTCTATGGAGGGATAAAATCCATTTGTCCTATATGTTTATGTGTTGACAGAGAAGACAAACCGGCTTAAACAGAAAACAAGGGTGAGTTCCACACTGGATCTAATGTTTATCATGGGGGAAAAACTAGAATGTATTTATTCACACACTCCCGTAAGTCATTACTCCTTTCCTGTCTGTTGGAGGAAGCAGCACGGAGCACCTTTGGAAAAATAAGATGACTAATAAAATGTGTAAATTGAGCAGACATTCCTAGGGGTGCAGAAACAAGCATGCATGTAGGGTGTCCTAGTTGCGCCCAGGTACCCTAAATCAGCGTCTCCTGAGACAACTCTCAGTCATCCTCTGAAAAGAGTCAAAATTGGTTCAGTTTAGCCAGGTGGGTAGGGAGATGTGATCCTTTCCAAGGCGGCTTTAGACAAAGAGCAGCCAAATTGTCCATTAGAGCGTCCACTGTCCCCCCATCAACAGCAACCCCACAAGGGACAGACAGCTCTCCATTTTACCCACATAACAGCATGGCTCTCGCTCAGAGTTAAAAACAGCACATCCCAGGAGTTAAAACGCTTATTCCAGGCAATGTAAGAAAGCCAGTATTGCGGGGAGAAATTTATGGTGTTGCTCGACAGACACTTCATTGCTGGCATCATTTAGTCCAGCTGACTGGGTGGAAAAGCATTTGAGAAAGTGAAGGCTAAGCAAAAAAAAAATTTAAATAAAAGAGAGACAAATGGCTGTTTCAGCCAAACGCTTTCAGCAACAGAGTAAATATTAGAAGGTTAGAAGAATGGGGATAGGTTTCAAAAACAGCCAACAATATTGTTTGAGATATAGCGGAAAGGGACAGCCATTTGTCTTGACCTCTGCTAGCTCTCCAGTTTTTAGCTTGGCAATAAATGAGATACTTGGCATACAGCCCAGGTCTTTCGCACCTGGATCTCTTGCCCCCACGATGGTCTGATTCAGTATAAGGCAGCTCCCTACATTCCTCCATCAGTGCCAATGTCCTGTGCTAGTCTTTGCAAAGTCATCCATGTTGAGCCACATGTCCCAAACTCAGCAAAATGGCTGAGAAATTTGAGTTGCACCAGACCCACTCATTGAGCTTCTGGGACCATTTTCAAGCTTTTCTCTTTAACAAGGAAGGCGAGGAGCTTGTCATTTCTGGAAAGGCAAATAGCAAGACTTTTAAGCTTCCTTTTTTATGCTGTATCGTAATAATTATTATTTATTATATTTCCCCAGGTTCTTTGGCACTTATGGAGATATCCGGAACGCACTCTCTAACCTAATCATTTTTCTTTCTTTGAGGTTCCAGCAATTCAGTTCACATTTAAAGACAAACCTACATAATTCGCACTTTCTGAAACGATATGCAAGCTGAAACATAGACATCCTTTGAAATCTGCAGTTCTCCGAACGTTGCAATGCAGTTATTCAGCCAAGTAACGCATACAAACACGCATCTACGAGGGTAGTGTGGATACAAACGCCTATATTAGTGAAAATCCAAAAATGTGCATTATATCTGGGAACATTGCCTAAGAAAATGTGTACATTAGGAGAAATTTGCACTAAAATACAGATGAATTTTCATGAGGACTTTAATTTTGTTTTCCCCCCCGAACTGATGTGGAAATGCGGAGAACTGAACTTCAGACTGGAAAAATGAGAGACTGAGTGAAACCAAAATGGACAGATTCGCCCATCCCTATAGCTGACCCAATCATGCAAGAGGACGAGCTACAACACCCACCCACCCCAACTACTCTTGTGTTGATGCTGGCATTTGCAGCTGCCACTCCCAAACCCAAGCTGGACCCTTCTTGTGGGGAAAGAGGGAATCAGCCGAACACCAATCCCAACAGCCAACAGCGTTTGCAATCTGCAAGCATTCCAGCGTCCCAAAGGCCTCTTGAGCTGCAGCCTAATCCTCGAGAGTGCCATTCCATTTATGTTAATGGGCCCTTTAATTTATCACAATAATGGACTCTGATGAAGATGGATTAATTTGGATTATGGAAGCCAGCACTTTGTCGAAGGCAGATAATTATACACCCAGAACCTTATCTGCGCATCTGCTGCTGATCCGTGCATGCCATGTGAGGGAAAGCAGGCGATGTCCCTGCTGTGCATGGAATGGGGTGCACTGGAGGGGGGGGAGGAAAGCTGGAAGTTTTTAGGGAGGGCCGACACAGCAGGAAACAATAGTATCTGTTAAATGTTCAAGGCACACAGACATTGATCTTCATGTGGTCATGGCAGACACAAACACCTGGAGAGAGACGGGGCGTCATCACATGACGGACAGCGTTAAGACGGCCCACAGAGTTGGATGTGGGTGGGAAGGGAAGGAAGAGCCTATTTTGGAACAGGACGTGGTGAGACGATCAACCGTTTTCTCACTCATTGGGATTCTGGGCATGGTGCTACTAGTGGCACTTCTGGAACTGCGAGCGATGTTGGAAATGGAACCAACGCTCCCATAGGGCAGGGAGGGGGCCCTCCAGGTGTAGCTGGACTCCAGTTCCCATCAGCCCTAACATGGGCAACAGAGGTGGCAGGAGTCATACTCCAACAATATCTGGAGGGCCACAGGGTCCCTATTCTTGCTCTAACTGTCCATGCTAGTGGCTTATCACAAAGGACAAAGATCTGTGGATTCTCCGTTCTAGCACTGGCAATTTCTGACACCAATTCTGTATTCCTTGTAAACCCCAGCCTGCCCCTGGCAGCATTTATAGTCATTTGAGGTATATATGTTGGGGAAGTAACAGCCAGCTGGGATGAGCACAATCAAAGCAGGATATTTGAAATGGACCAGAAACCTCTCTCACTCCTGAGAGTCACACGGCCCTAGAGGCCTGCTGTATAGCTTCAAAACCTGCTATCCTTCCTCGGTCAGAAAGCTACAATTCCATCATCGCTAGGTTGATGCACTGGATAGTCAACCTCCCAACACCCAATGCTTCAATTATGTTCAAGTTCTTCCCTGATATGTTCAGCATTTGTGGGAAGGGGTGGAGTTGCTCTTGGTGGAGAAAGGCAATGGGGGAAATGAACATTATAAGTTAGTTAAAGAAAATCACCATTGGGTGAGAGGCGTACGTGATCTCTGACCACATGTCTTCTTTGTACCTGTTCCAGATCCCACTATGTCCCGACCGGGTGACTCGGACATGGCATCCGCCAACCGTTCCCGGAGGCCCTCATCAGTTGGTTCCATGGAAGACAGGTGACGGAGCCCGAAGCTCTCAGGCCAACTCCCACAGACTTCCAGGAGGGTCATGCTCCGATCAAAGGCACCTTCAGGAGAAACGACAGGACAAATGATTAGTTTATGCTATTTTTCAATGAAATAAAATATCCAACTTGCTTTTATCAAAATGGCAGCATCAACTCAAGAAAGAATTGGATGCCAAGTAGAAAATGATAAAATATAAAGCAATGTTAAAAAAAAGAAATCCACAGAAGTATTGCCTAAAAAAAGATCACAGGTTGGAAAAAAGGTCATGCTATGGGTTGTGTTGAACATACTGAGAGTAGACCCACTGAAATTAATGAATTGAAGTTTGTTGTGTCCATTAATTTCAATGAGTCTACTCTGAGTAGAGTTAACATTGGATGCAGCCCACTGAAATAAATGGGCACGACTGACTTTCAGTGTGTCTGCTCTGAGTAGATCTCATTTGGTGACAACCCCAAAGGATGGTGTCTAAAGACAGATTGACTGAAAACACTCTAGAAGAGCCACGTCCTAAAAGTTAGAATCCTGATAGATGTCTATTCACAAGTAAGCCCCGCTGAGTTCAGGGGGGCTTCCTCCCAGGTAACTGGGTATGACATGCTGATGATGAATTAAATCTATATCCCGCCCTTCCTCCCAGTAGGATTGCAGCCTAAAAGAATGTAGGGCTGTATCCAGTGAAAAACAATGGGCAGGATTACCTTGGGGTCTATTTATTTCAAAGGGTCGACTTGGGAGTAAAACTTAGTTGGAGACAATCCATTGAGCTGGGATTTGGCAGACCTCTCAACAAAGCTGGCACCATTTCTGATCAGGCCTGGCTTCTGAATGCCCGCTGGGCTTCCTCCAGCAACAGCACTTGAATCAGGGCCTCAAGATGCTTGTCACTGGGCAACAGTTGCCATTTTTCCAATGGCTACAATCGTATCCAAGTGCTCCTCCAGAAGGCAGGGCCTCCCTTGCATGCAGAAAAAGTTAACACTTGACATGCACACGGGACATGATCAGTACAGCCCATAGATTATGCACCCATTGCACATTCTGTTCCCTAAATGATTCTTTCTTGAGAGAAGCCTACCACTCCGAGCAACTAAACTGGTCACTGATATCCAGGGCCCGATCCAGGCTCAAGAAGGCCTGGGTAAGGAAAGCCACTGCCTATAACCAGGGAGCTCACAGACATTTTAAATTCCCCACAATGCCCCAGAGTGCTTGATGATGTGGCATTACTCTGGAGCATTCAGTGGTGACCTGAAGTAGGCTGTCATGCTAATTTTCCACTATGCCTTAGAACAACGATGCATCCAGTGATCTGTGGAATTGTGGGAAATTTAAAATGGCGGGTGGCTCCTGGATCCAGCTGCTGAGGTGACTGGACCTCAGCAGAGGCCTGAAGATGCCGGGTGCTGACGCTGCCCCCACTGGCATCAACTGGCCCTACAAGAACCAGAGAAAGAAGTGTGGGCACACTTGTCGGAGACACTGGCCGAGATGATATAGTGAGAAGAAAGGCAACTTAAAAAATAATTCCCTTAACTCACAGTTGTTTCCTAATTCAAAATAGGACATGACGTTTGACTAAATGCAAAGATTAGATTGTGGATCCCAGATCACTTCAAAGTACAAATTAAAATTATTCAAGTCTTACTATATAGCAGCTCTACCACGACAGCTTACTTTAAATCATTCCCCCCCCCCAGAATGAGATTACTGTCCAGGGGCTTTGACGCTCGATCCTCCACATGTCATTTCGCTCAGCAATTAGGTAACTGAATATGAAGTGTTTAGCGGGCCTGGCTTTTGCCAGCCTGCTGAGGTGGGGGAAGGGAAGAAAATGCCAGCGTTTTTCTCAAAGTTAAAAGAGCACAAAACACATCCCTCGGTTATCAGGCCTCTGGTGCTCCCCTTTGATCAGCCGTCAGAAACTATCTGCGCTTCTGAGGTGACTGTGCAACTTCACGGCTCACTCCCAGCCTCTGACAGGTAGTAATAGAAAGGGCGAGAGACCAGGCCCTGCGGCAGGCGTCCCTTCCTCTGATAACGCCCAAAGTACCAGGCGATAACCGGTGGTAAACACTCAGGCTGGCCAGCTAATCCTTGCATCAGCAAAGAGGACAGATAATATGAAAAGCTAATGGCCTGGACGCAATAAATACATACATGGTGCGTGGGTGGGGGAGTCTATTTGGTGTTTTAAGCCCCATGAGGGGATCCCCAAATTTAGTCAACGTCTCTTCCAATTTTTATGCCACTTCCTGGATTTGTTCCGCTGCTATATCACTGTATGATTGTATTTATTTATTTATTATTAAATTTATATCACACCCTTTCCCCCAGAAGGAGCTCAGGGCAGCAGACAACAAGTAATAAAACTCAAAAAAATCTTAAAAACAAAACAAAACTCTTTAAAAACATCTTAAACAGTCCCGTTCCAGTACAGATGCAGGCTGGGACACAGGTATCTGCTGAAAAGTCTTGTTGGAAAAGTCTTCAGTAGGTGCCAAAAAGACAACAGAGATGGCATTTTTACTTTGCAAACTCTTTTTTGATTCGCCTTCATGCCAAGGGCATGAAGAAGGGGCCACAACTCAGCATGCTTTGGGGGCAAAGGTGCCAAGTTTAACGACCAGGTGGCAAGTGTTGGGAAATATCTCTACTTTGAGACCCCTCAAGTCAGAGCAGATAATTCTCAGTGAGATGGACAGACAGTCTGGCCTGAGATATGGCAGCTTCCTGTGTTCATATGTGCGGTAAAGACAGTGTGGTATAGTGGTTACGGTGTTAGAAGAGGACCAGAAAGGCTGAGATTCAAATCCCCACTCAGCCACACAGTTCACTGGGTGATCTTAAGCCAATCATTCTTTTCTTGCCTACCCTACCACACACATTGGCCATTGACTGAGCACTTATTCCAGTTCGTTTGCAGGGAGGTTACAGCAAATTACGACAAGCAAAATGCTATCCTAGATATTCAAGGGCATTTCTGCTTATCGCAGAAAGTCCGATCTGTTGGGGAAGTTGGTTTGTCACACAAGCGCACTAAATCTGCTTTAACTGCACAACCTGAATTTACCAATACATGACAAAATCCCACCAGAAAATAGTGACAGTCTGGAAGCACCCCAAGTCTTTGTCCTCTTCCCTGGGGATTCTCTTCGGGGATTTGCAGCGTTTTATCCAATTCAGTTTGCATTTAAAGGCGAACTTACATAATCCACACTTATATCAACTGAAACGCAGCCATCTTTTGAAATTTGCACTTCTCCAATTTATGCAGTGCCGTTCCCCAGCCACGTAACTTGTACACAAATGCATATACTAGGGTATAGGGTGCCTATAAATACACTAGGGAAAATAACATACAAAAATGCAGTATGTTGGGAGAAATTGCTTTGAAAACGTGTGTATTAGACAAAATGTGTATATTAGGGGAAATGCTGATGAAATTCCAGGACTTTTTCTTAAATTGCAAAGTGATATGGAAATGTGGCAAACTGAATTTAAGACTGGAAAAATGAGGAACAGAGAGAAACTGCAATGGAGAGACTTGGCCCTCCTTCCCTCCCCATCACTCATCTTTTTTCTCCAGGCGAAGCATACCGAGCTCCTTCAACCTTTCCTTGCAGGCCTTGTTTTGCGTACCACTGACCGTCTTCCACTACCTTCCTCTGAAGCCGTTCCAATCCCTCTCCATCCTTCTCAAAAGTGTGGCGCCCAGAACTGGGGGAAGGGTGTCTTGTTCGGAGACTCCCAAAGATACCCCTTCCTCCCCTTTTTGAAGAGGCTGACGGGGGATCAAGCCTTTTTATCACATTTCACAAGTGGGAAACCCAAACACCTTCGCCCTCCTTTTAAGCAGGACTATGAATAACAGCACCAATTGCTTTTGATGCCCTGCCAAGGTGACTATAGACAGGCACCCAAATTAAAAAAAAAAATCAAACTTCAGAGGGAGGGAGAGACTCTAGTTCCAGAGATGTTTGAGCGAGAGCTGGGGAGACAAGGCTAGCGTTACCTCCTCCATCAAGCCCCAAGACCTGCCAAGAGTTCTTAACTGGCAACTTGTGAGGTGTGAGCATTAATGTAAATGATGCTTTCAGGGACTAACGGTGCCAAAAAGCTTTCTTGGGGCTCGGAGAGCTCTGTCTTGATCTTCTCCCTTTTCACCTCCACGATGGCATTCCACATACATGCCTGGTAATAAATCTCATGCCGAGAGCATTATGCTATGATCACATGTGTGCCAATAACCCGTTTGCCAGGGGCAGCCCCCTTTTTCTGATACATGCCCTGAGTACATCAGGGCCCACTTTTGGGGTTGCACCCAACTAAGTTCTCCTCAGAGTAAACCCGCCCAAATTAATGAACCTAAATCAGTTGGGTCCATTAATTTCAATGAGTTTATTCTGAGTATGGCTAATGTTGGATACAGCCCTTTGTTTCTAGGCGAGAATTGGGGAATGCCATTAAAAACTTCTTTATGTGAGTCACTAACGCTACTATTCACAACCTCCTTCCTAGGGGCGGTAGAATTTTCTGATGCATCTTGACTATGCACATGCATGAAAATGAGCGCACCTGGACCCTAATGTACAATATATGTTATTTTCTAAACCTCCTTCCGGCCCTAAGGGCCCCCAAGGGAGTGTAGAGAGCTAACAGTTCAAGCGTCCACAGGGTGGGGAGTTTGGGGTCCTCCAGATCTTGCTAGATTACAACTCCCAGGCTAGCTGAGGCTGATGTCCAAAACCATCTGGAGGACCAGAGGTTCCTTATCCTTATGCGTTTACCCAGAAGTAAGACCCACTGAGTTCAACGGGGCTTACTCCCAGGAAACCATGTACGTATAGGATTGAGAGGCTAAGCCTGGCATAAGTGGGTGGCATCGCTGGGCACCTGCCAGGGCTCCAGCACCCTGGCATACCTCACAGGTGATGCCAGCTCTGAGACGTTTTTGCTCTGGGTGGCGGGGGTGAAGGAATTCTGCCCTTTGAAATTCTCACACCACACCCCTGATGTAAACATTGCTCTGGGGCATTGTGGGGAATTAAAATGGCAGCTCCCATGAGGCACTGCAGCTTGTTAGGTAAGCCTGCCCCAGATGGGGGAGGAGGGGCCACTGACGTAGAAGGGGGTCCGCCAGTGGAGGCTGCCCCATTTGGGTGAATGGGCCACTGCCCCACCAACAGTCAACTCCCAGCCAGCCCCCCCCCCTTACAGCCAGCCCAGTGGGTGGCCCTCCTCGCCAGCTCCCTCCTCCTTAGTCTCAGGGTAGCCCTTGTACAACTGAGCAGGGAGGAGGACACGATCTGGGGGCTCTGCCTGTCACGGCCTCTGGACCCACCTACTGTTTGGCGCCCTGCCTTCCGCCCTACCAGTCTCAACGGGCACCAGGCACTGCTGGGGTCCACTTGAGAGACAAGGGACCCCTCAAAACTTGAACCTGCCCTGCCCATCCTATATGAGGTTCTGAACAAGGAGGTGTTTGCAAACTGTTTAGCCAGGAGAAGGCCGTACCTGGGACAGATTCCAAAAGGACCTGGGACTGTCCCTGAAATATAGGAGCCCTCAGAGCATATGGCCAACCCCATCTCCACCCCACCACCCTGGTTTCACTGGGCTCTGATAACCTTTCAGCTTGGTGCTCCCCGCTACTGGAATTGCACTTCGGATTAAGGCGATCGGCTTCACTCGGTCTCCAGACAGCCGTTAATCCCTACCTGGTTTAATATTTCATCAGTTCTGACACTGAGTTACTGAGCCCAGCTAGGAACGACACATGCCACGTTTAAACAGACGGCAGAGCTGCGAGCATCTTCCCATTTGTGTGTCTGTCACCTCTAAATCTGGCATTAAAGTAATCCAAGAGCTGCAATGTTTACACACTGGAAAACGGAGAACCCTTAGCAAAGGCCAACTTCATCTGGAATCTTTCAGTCTGCTGCTCTCATTGTTTTGCATAATTTATTCTGGTTTTATTAGTCACTGGGCCAGGAAGAGGGGAGGAGGACAATATGCTATACAGAGGGCACTGGACTGGTGATTCTGGATCATGGGAAATCCTTCTGAGCCCCCCCTCCCCAGCTCTTGAGACTTCAGGCATTATCCACACAGCCTTTCTTCTCAGTCACAAGGACTAGAAACGTAGATTTTATTTTCCATTTTAAATAGAAGGCAAGATCTTCAGACGGTAATTTATTCAGAGGAGAGAAGGCTTCCGAGTCTTTATCAGGCATTGTCCACACATTGTAAAGCAGTGGTGGGGAGCCTTTTTCAGATCGAGTGCCACATTTCCATCTGGTCAACCTTCCGGGGGCCACGTGCCAGGGATGGGCAAGCCCGGAGGCAAAAGTGGGCAGAGCAATGAATGTAGAAGTTACCTTTTGTACAGCAGGCTAGTTACTACTCTCTGTCTCTCTTACACCCACCCACATCCACACATAAAGACATGCACACATATCCTCCATCCAGGAAAGCAGAATGCATGGCCAGACTTCAAGGGCACATTCCAGCCAGGCAAGAATACTCAAGGAGGGCACAAAGTAGGGCTGCTGAGGGCCGTGGGCTGTGGAGAGGGGATGTGGCTGAGGAGGGGTGGTGGCCGAGGCAGAGTTACGAGGGCCAGAAAGAGTGTGCATGCGTGCATGTGCATGCATAACGCATTTTATGCATTTGAATTTACTGTAATGTTCATGTTTTTGTTGTGTATTTTATTATATATGTATGCAATTTCATTGCAGCCGCCATGAGTGCCGTGTTGTAGGGTAGAAGGGTGGGATAGAAATATTTTAAATAAATAAATAACTAGAGAGGCCTAGAGGGCTGCTGTTGGTCCCTAGTCTTAGAGTCTTCCTTCTCAGTCACAAGGACTAGAAACTTGACATTTTTTAAGATGAGAACTGAGATCCTTGGAATTTAATTTATTCTGAGGAGAGAAACGATAAAGACACAGAAAACATGTAGCTGTCATGAGAAACCATCACCTGCTTCCTCTCTACCACTTCCCCACACCTAGAGCATGCATCCAAGCTGGGATGAGGCATTTTGATGGTATGGCAGTATTGTCCATGAAGACTAGCACCTTGCTCCTTAGTAGCCCCTTGAAGGTCAAGACAAACGGCGCAGTTTGCCCTATATTTGAGCCAGCTCTACTCTCTCCATCGCAAGGTTCATCTCCTTCCAGAAGAGTAGTGTGTCAGTCTGTTGCAGCAAAAAATAACCAAGGGCCTCATAGCACCTTGTAAAGACTAACCAATGTATTAAAGCTCACATACTTTCTTTCTAATTAATCTCAGGAACAATCCCCCCGTTGTATGTTTTTAATAAATCAAGGCTTAAAGTGTGAAAGATAAGCTTTTGGAAACAGTGGCAGGAATATCTACTGCCGAAGTTCAGTCTATATAACTTTTTCCATTCCACTGCCATGGTGTTCACTTTGCAGAATTCCTTGCAGCTGAGCTATAAATAGCAAGATGCTCAATGGTCTTGTATGCCAGCAGAACCCTAATTGCTGCCCAGCACTGTGGCAGAACAGGTGGAGGTGCAAGTGCAAGGGCCATCGTTTCTGAAACCTCCACAGCCATAGGAGAAGAATGTGGATGAGCAGGGAACACAGGAAGATGCCTCACACCGGATCAGACCATTAGGAACATTCAAAGCTGCCTTACACTGAGTCAGACCATTGCTCCATCCAGCTCAGTATTGTGTGCACTGGCCGGCAGCAGCTCCCCAGGATTTCAGGCAGGGAGTCGTTTTCCTGGCCCTACCTGGAGATGCCACTGGGGATTGTACCTGGGACCTTCTGCATGCAAAGCAGGTGCTCTGCCACTGAGCTGCAGCTCTACCCCACTGGTCCCTTCAGCCTCCAGGGGGCGTCTCACTCACTCCCACACCCCGCAACCTGTTCTACTGGATACAAGAGAATGCTTTATTCAAGCCTAATTTCAGTAGGGGAGGGTATCCTGTGGGTGCCAGGGAAGGCCTCTGAGGGTGCATGTGCACCCACGGGCACCACGGTGGTAACCCCTGGCCTGTTCTGACATGCAGCAGCTCTCCAGAATCTCAGGCAGAGAAGGGCCTTTCCCATCCTTTGCTACCCGTTTGTTTTCAGTAGAGACGTTGGAGACTGGATATGGAGCCTTCTTCTGTAGGGGAGGAGGTGTCGGACATCACCAAAAGAGAAGGCAGAAAGAGGGCACGAATTCGCATAATGATGCACACTTAGAAAGAATGATTTATTCGTTACATTTATATCCCACCTTTCCTCCAAGGAGCTCAAGGCGGCGCACACGGCTCCCCCCCTCCCTGTTTTATCCTCACGGCAACCATGTGAGGTAGATTTGGCTGGGAGGCAGTGACTGGCCCAAGGTCACCCAATGAACATAAGAACATAAGAAGAGCCTGCTGGATCAGGCCAGTGGCCCATCTAGTCCAGCATCCTGTTCTCACAGTGGCCAACCAGGTGCCTGGGGGAAGCCCGCAAGCAGGACCCGAGTGCAAGAACACTCTCCCCTCCTGAGGCTTCCAGCAACTGGTTTTCAGAAGCATGCTGCCTCTGACTAGGGTGGCAGAGCACAGCCATCATGGCTAGTAGCCATTGATAGCCCTGTCCTCCATGAATTTGTCTAATCTTCTTTTAAAGCCGTCCAAGCTGGTGGCCATTACTGCATCTTGTGGGAGTAAATTCCATAGTTTAACTATGCGCTGAGTAAAGAAGTACTTCCTTTTGTCTGTCCTGAATCTTCCAACATTCAGCTTCTTTGAATGTCCACGAGTTCTAGTATTATGAGAGAGGGAGAAGAACTTTTCTCTATCCACTTTCTCAATGCCATGCATTTCTGGGTGAGTGGGGATTCAAGCCCTGGTCTCCCAGGCCATAGCCTAACATCCTAACCATTACACCACGCTGCCTATAATAAATAGTTATTATAACCTAAATAGAAATACAAGATATCTCTCCATAGCGGGGAAGATTGTGACGACATGACTGGTGTGCCTGCTCCGTCTGCTTGTTCACAGGAACAACAATTGATGGGCAACTTTAAGACACTTCCCCCATCTCCAGAAGAAGGTATTATGTTAAAAACCCCTTCCCCACACTCCCACTCCAACATCTGCAAATTGCCACAGGCTCCCCCTTCAACTGCCTGCTCCGAGCTAATGGCCCTCCTGATGGCCTCATTTATTTGTAGCTTTCAAATGGGAAAAATACTTGTCATTTTTTCTTTCCTCTGTTCTGGAAATCCTTTCCTTTCCTACTTTTTTTTTTTTTTAACAAAATAGTTTCCTGGGATGAGATATGAATAAGCAACTCTCCCCCCCCCTTCGACATTTTCTTAATCCCAGCCGATCTTTTGAAGTACGAAACCCGCAGTCGACACGGATGATGTTTTCATTAATCAAAGTAGATGTTTCCAAAGCCATCAGCTTTATCACAACTGGGTTTCATATGTGAAACCCAATATACACACAGAACTGCACAGCTTGTCCTTTTGGATTACTCCTGACCTTTTATTCTCCTTTCTGGAGGATCTGCACTTCCTCAGCCTCAGGCCCGCCCACCTCACCAAAAGCCTTGGCCAAAGAGGCCTAGACGGAAAAAAGAAGAAGCCTGTTTTAGCCTGGGCAAAGGGAATAACAAAAAATGAAAATACAACCAAGAACGGCCCGTTGGTTGAAAAGCTGCCTTTGTTTTAGGAGATGCTCACAGCTGTGGATGGGCTAGCCAGCTGCAGATTTCAAATATGACCAAGGTGGTCATTGCCGGCGACAAGCGCAGGAAAGCCGGAGAAGAAGCCAGTGAGGCTGCGGCAGAATATGGCAGTTAAGTGTAGAATCAGAGGAGAACCCAGCAGAACCTGATTTACTGGCTTTTCAGGTCCTAGTATTAGATTTATTTATTTAATTAATTGATTGAAAACATTTATATACCACTTAATTGTTTGCATTTGTAAGTGGTGGCCCTGACATTTTAGGGTCATTTTCTTGGGGTGTCGAGGCAGAGGAGTGTAATCTCAAGAGGGAAGGCCCAGGGTCAAGGATCTACAGTTTTCTTTTGTTACTAGAACCCCAAGGTCTGCCGACCGGAACCATTTGCAAAATACTGTCTGGGGCGGAGCCAGGTACAAAACAGCAGCTCAGGGGGGTGGCGCCAATTACCTCCTGCCCTCCGTGAGCCACACAGGGGGTGCATATGCAAGTACGAAGGGTCATCAGAGTAAAAACATTGACTGCTGACGGTATGGGTTGGTGGGGGAGAAATGGCATGTTTCAGTGTCCTCCTGTAGAAACACACTCCCTGCAAGTGGAACGAACATGAAGTAACATCTACAACTTGAAATGGTGCCTTCCCAGTAAATCTGTATTACACGATTCATCTGAATGGAAAACTGTTGTTCTTGCTGCTGGTGCTTCTGCTGAGGGCCAAATTCCTTCATGGGTCATCTGTCGGGAGCAGCCTACTGGCAATGTGCTGGGCCAGGACAGGAGGTGGGCAGGCTGAGGCCACTGGTGGGTGGGGCCACAGCCAAAGGGGGGGGCACCTTTCTTTCTTACATACTCTTATCTCTCTCTGCCACCCCTTTTCCCTATCTTCCTCTCCTTCCCAGCTAAGCAGGCTGCCAGGGAGGAACAGACAGCCAGAGCTCCAAACGGATTGTTTACAGGGGGCTTTCCCCTTCCTTTTGCCCAGTCTGTTTCAGCTTCCCCCCTCCTTCTCTCTCTCCGTCTGCCCCCCTTCCATGAAATTAGGCTGAAGGCTACACATGGCCATTGGGCCAAGGGGTATTGCTCCCCTGGTTATAGATCAATCCCTAGTGTCCTTGGGGGAAGTCACTCTCTCTCGACCTATTCTACCTCACAGGGTTGTTGTAGGGCTCAAAATGTCTCTTTTTCTGAGCTCAGAAGCAGGGTGGAATACAGATGTGATAAGCACAGCCAGTCCATGTAACTGAGTAACTGCGATCTGAACTGAAGCCTGTGCATTTTGAGCCCTGGTTTTCGTAATCATGAGTAATTTCTGACCTCACCAAGAAGTCTGGGACGCATAAGTTGTATCTTCCCGACATCACACCGCTAAGAATCAGGAAATGCTGATTTTTGTCAGAACCAATTGAAAAAACACACCGCCTTGCTTCACTTAAGAAAACAGCCGGGTTTATCGGGGACATTATCAACCCCTGTGGTGTGTTGCATGCTCACAGATGTTTGTATACAAAAGGGTGCATTATACTTTTAGAAAGGAATCCGATTTATCCACAAGTAAAAGAGAAGCGGGAAGAGAGGGCATCTGACATTTCATCATTGATGTGGGGCTTGTGTTTGTTTGGAGTAAGTAATGTTTTCTATTACATTCTGAGACCCATGGATGGGTTTGCATAATTCTTGAGAGTAAGCGGCGGAACCTTAAGCCAAGAAGTTTAACGTTTTGATTGGGTTTCTTTTGAGTTTGTGAAACATCAGGGGGTTCCTAGAACAGTGTTAAAAAAAAAAAAAAAGGACGCCTGGACTGCAAGAAGGCGTTTCACTTGTAGAAAGAAGATAACGCAGATATATATGTCATATTGGTAGCTGACCAACGGGAGGCTTGGCAGGTGGTCAGCTGACCTTTAGGAGCATCATATGACTGAGCCGGCTGACCTATGGAAGGCTCAAGTGGGTAGTTTTGGGGCATGGTTAGGGACCAGGGATAGATACAGGTTATAAAATGGGGAAATTCCTGTGTGAAAACCATCCCAGGGCAGACTACTGGTCCCAGTCTGTCACTGGGCTTAGGCTTGGGTAGGAAGCAGGCATAAGCGATCAGAGTAACTCTGCTATCTTTGCTACGTAGCTGCCTAGGAACAAGGTGAGGTCTGTGCGTAACAGAAATCTCTGAGGCAAGAACTCCTAGGAGCCCACTGTGCTGATAGAATTGGGGACAAGATCCCAGGTCACCATTGGAGTATGACCAATGGTCAGTAGTGTAGTAGCAAATTCAGAACTGCAGGGTCCCTTCTCGCCCCCTTCTAGGATTAAGCAACCTTCTGAGATTATAGAATACTCTGGCCAGGCTTGAATGCTGCTATCTGCTTCTCTATCACTGCCACCATTTGACTGTCCTTTCTCACTGTCAGAGGTGTTGGATTCAATGTTTACATGTTTATCTCCTGCTGCTACCAAGCTGCTTGATGATATAGCTGGGATGCTATCATCAGGATTCACTGTCTTCTTCTGAAGTTACAGAATTCTCACTCTGCACAACTTGTCTTGGCCTTTTGAAGTAGGGACTAATAAAGGCTTGCTTGCAACTGACACTCATTGGGATTCTTCTCAGTGGCCAACAAGCTCCCCTTTCATGCTGATTGGCTTGCTGGAGACATAGGGATCCGGCTCTCAAAATGTAAGGAATCTAAGACCCTCCCAGGACCCCAGATGACTACACCCCTGCCAGTGGTATATCTTAAACAAGAGCATCTCCATTCCTATTTATTGCATGGTGAAATGTCTGAAATTGTAATCTGAGTTGAAGGAGAGCTTTTGAGGGAAAATGGAACTTGCTTTGCAATGGAGTCAAGCATCATGAGTCGAAGAGATTTGAATCTTGTTTGTTATTGATTTTGGCAACAACACTGGCCTAATCCAAAAACATCAGGTCAAATCCAGAGAATACCTTGGCAAATACACTGACCTCGAGGAAGTTTGAAAATTGCTGCTGCGTCCAGGGCTGGCTCACAGCCCCTCCGATACAGGCAACACGGGCTTCAATATGCATGCACGGATGCACACCCACCTACCTCTCCCATCAGTGTGAATGCTGTGTGCACTGTGCGCATGCCTGTCATCATCCAAGATGGAGGTGGGGGCTTCCCTAAGGGGCTGATGCTCCTGCAGCCATCTTGATTGATGGCAGGCATGCATGCTTTGAGTGCAGTCATTCACACAACACAATATATATTAATGCACAGAGCATGGGAAACAAGCAGGATGAACGAACTCTTAATGAAAATGGAAATGGACTGCCTTCAAGTCGATCCTGACTTATGGTGACCCTATGAATAGGGTTTTCATGGTGAGCGGTATTCAGAGGGGGTTTAACCATTGCCTTCCTCTGAGGCTGAGACGCAGTGACTGGCCCAAGGTCACCCAGTGAGCTTCATGGCTGTGTGGGGATTCGAACCCTGGTCTGCCAGGTCATAGTCCAGCACCTTAACCACTACGCCACACTGGCTCTCAAACTCTTAATACAGGGGGGTAATTATGACTTGATAGGTATAACTGAAACTTGGTGGGATGACTCCCATGACTGGAATACAGCAACTGAATGATATAACTTGTTCAAAAAGAACAGAAGGAATAAAAAGGGAGGTGGAGTGGTGCTATATGTTAAAAATATGTATCCCTGCACAGAAATCCAGGAAGATGAGCTTGGTAGCTCCACCAAGAGTATCTGGATTAAAATTAATGGGACAAGTAATAAAAGGAATGTGGTGATTGGAGTCTACCACCAACCACCCAATCAAGGAGAAGACGAGAATGTAACTTTTGAAAAGCAAATTGCCAATGTTTCGAGGAGGCATGATATAGTAGTAATGGGGGACTTCAATTATCCCGATATCTGTTGGGAGACAAATTCTGCCAAACACGGCCCCTCCAAGAAATTTCCGATTTGTGTTGGAGATAACTTTCTCCTACAGAAAGTGGAGAAAGCAACCAGAGGATCAACTATCCTGGACTTGATTCTAACCAAACAGAGATGATTTGGTGGATGAAGTGGCAGTTAAGGGAACTCTGGCGGAAAGTGACCATACCATACTTGAATTCTTGATTTTAACAGAAGCAAAAGCTGAGAGTAGCCATACGCGCACCCTGGACTTCAGGAAAGCTGATTTTAATAGAACAATTGTAAGTACAGTTCCATGGCAAGCGACCCTAATGAGAAAAGGAGTCCAAGATGGGTGGGAGTTTCTAAAAATGGAAATTCTAAAAGCACAATGGCAAGCAATTCCAACAAGGAAAAAAGGGGGGAAACAACAGAAGAAGCCAATGTGGCTTCACAAAAAGCTTATAGATGTCCTGAAAAAAAAAGGACACATATAGGAAGTGGAAAGAAGGCCAGGCCACAAAGGAAGAGTACAGACAGGTATCATGGAATTGCAGGGATGGTGTCAGGAAGGCTAAAGCTGAGAATGAACTGAGGTTAGCGAGAGATGCTAAAAGCAACAAAAAAGCTTTCTTCGGGTATGTCTATAGTAAAAGACAGAGAAAAGAAATGGTGGCACAGCTACTCAATGAGGATGGCAAAATGGTAAAAGATGACAAAGAAAAGGCAGAAGTGTTCAGTTCCTACTTTGGCTCAGTCTTCTCCCAAAAAAGGGTCTATGACCCTCCCGGGAAACATGAAGTGGAAGGGGCAGGATTGGAGTTTGAGATTGATAGACAAATGGTCAAGGAATACCTAATCACTTCAAAGTTCAAATTGGCAGGGCCCGATAAACTGCATCCTAGAGTATTGAAGGAACTGGCAGAAGAACTCTCAGAACCGCTGTCTATTATCTTTGCGAAATCATGGAGGACTGGTGAAGTGCCGGATGACTGGAGGAGAGCTAATGTTGTCCCTATCTTCAAAAAGGGCAAGAAGGAGGAACCAGGGAACTACAGACCAGTCAGCCTAACATCAATCCCTAGACAAACTCTGGAGCAGATTATAAAGCAGTCATTCTTTGAAAACAATGCAGTGATTACTAGAAGCCAACATGGATTTATGAAGAACAAATCCTGCCAAACTAATCTTATATCGTTTTTTGATTGGGTAACCTCCTTTGTAGAATGTGGGAATGCTGTGGACATAATATATCTCGACTTCAGCAAAGCTTTTGACAAAGTGCCCCATAATATTCTGATTAGCAAACTAATTAAATGTGGGCTGGATGGAACAACTATTAGGTGGATCCACAGTTGGCTCCAGAATCGTACTCAAAGAGTGCTTTTCAATGGTTCCTTCTCAAACTGGGTGGAAGTAACGAGTGGGGTACCACAGGGCTTGGTCCTGGGCCTAGTACTCTTCAACATTTTTATTAAGGACTTGGATGAGGAGGTACAGAGCATGCTTATCAAATCTGCAGATGATACAAAATTGGGGGGCACAGCTAATACTGTGGAAGACAGAAACAAAATTCAAAGGGACCTTGATAGGCTGGAGCATTCAGCTGAAAACAACAGAATAAATGCAAAGTTCTACACCTAGGAAAAAGAAACCAAATGCACAATTATAACATGGGAGATACTTGGCTCAGCAGTATGACACGTGAGAAGGATCTTGAAATTGTCGTTGATCACAAGGTGAATATGAGCCAACAGTATGATGTGGTTGCAAAAAAGGCAAATGCTATATTAGACTGCATTAACAGAAGTATAGTTTCCAAATGGTGTGAAGTATAAGTTCCACTCTATTCAGCACTGGTTAGGCCTCATCTTGAGTACTGCGTCCAGTTATGGTCTCCGCACTTCAAGAAGGATGCAGACAAACTGGAACAGGTTCAGAGGAGGGCAACAAGGATGATCGGGGGGGCAGCAAGGATGATCAGAGGACTGGAAACAAAGCCCTGTGAGGAGAGACTGAAAGACCTGGGCATATTTAGCCTTGAGAAGAGAAGACTGAGGGGAGATATGATAGCACTCTTCAAGTACATGAAAGGTTGTCACATAGGGGAGGGCCGGGATCTCTTCTCGAACGTCCCAGAGTGCAGGGCATGGAATAATGGGCTCAAGTTGCAGGAAGCCAGATTTCGACTGAACATCAGGAAAAACTTCCTAACTGTTAGAGCCATACGACAATGGAACCAATTACCTAGAGAGGTAGTGGGCTCTCCGAGACTGGAGGCATTCAAGAGGCAGCAGGACAGCCATCTGTTGGGAATGCTTTGATTTGGATTCCTGTATTGAGCAGGGGGTTGGACTTGATGGCCTTACAGGCCCCTTCCAACTCTACTATTCTGTGATTCTCTGAAATGTAGGTGGGGTGCATGGGCAGGCTTACTAGCCTTGCACCACCTGTATGGGATGTGTTTGTTGGGTTATGGTGCCACAGGCCCATGGCAGGCTGGTGCCCAAGGACCCAGTCTTGCCTGGCGCTGGCCCTAGCTGCATCTAAAACCCTTCTTAAAACAACTACTTGTGCTCACATCCTGTGGAAATGAATTCCATGGGTTAATTATGTGCCATATGTTTTGTCCAGCCGCATCCAGATAGCTTTGGGCAAGACACTCTCCCTTTCTTCAGCCTGACCTACTTTGAAGGTTGCAAAGAGCTTTGTGGGCCAAAAAACCACAGTACAGCAGAAATGTGTTCTAAAATGTTCATTAGACAAGGGAACTCAGCACGCAGGCAGGCACTCTAGACAATGTGGATGGAACACAGCTGGAACAAAACAGGGGCGGTTTATCCCCATAGTTCCCAGAGAGTTTTCTTTTCCTAGAGATTTAGGCCTAATCAGAGCAATGACAACACGGCCTCATTTGCTGGATTCAATGGAAGGCATAAACAAGCCCCAGCTGGTCTTGAGCCAGAGGAGCAGCCAGAGCCTTGGTGTCTCAAAGCTTCTGCTCTGAATGCATTTGGGAGGTTTTGCCCTTGTCACTTATATTATTCATCAGCCATCCGGTGGCTGTATAAGGCAGAGTGGCATCACAAGGTGAGATGATGGAGTGCAAAAATTATTGCAGGTGGCACGTCCTAGCCTTAGGCTTTCAGTCACTTAACTCATCCCATTCTCATCTGCAGGAGAGACTGGACTGAGAAGGGAAGGGGAGTTTACCCTTCCGTGAGCCTTGTGCATGTGTGTGCTCTGTAAATTGGGGGATTGACATCAAACACAGAGAAGGAGTCAGAAATAGGGGGGCAATTCTTCTTCTAGGCACTAAGAAGAGGAATATGGGACATCTATTTATTTAAAGATTCTTATCTAGCCATTGGACTCGTGGGACCACGGGAACCCTTGGCATTGGGCCCTCTGCTGGCCCTCCCCCTGTAGGCAGGAGGTCTCTTCTTCCTCCTATTTATTACTGCCAAACAAGAGAGGGCCACCAGAGGAGGAGGAGGAGAATGGTGGCGGTGACGGCACTCCTTTGAAGAGTGCCAAGCAGCCGCCACTGTAAATGACCATAATGCATTGCGGGCCATGACAATGGTGGCTACTTGGTGCTGAAGGCAGGCCTGGAGCAGCAGCAACAGCAATGGATGGACCCTGGCAGCCGCCTGGGAATGTAACCTGCTGATGCCAGGCTCAACAAGGCGGCCTGCAAACCTAAGTTAAAAAATAAAGGCCACGAAACACTTAGTTGATTAATCGTGTGAGTTTTAGTCAGTCAAAGAGTTGATTAAAATCTGCCTGTGAGAAAAAGCAACCTGTACTGAAGAGAAAAGCATACTTTGTTTTTCTCAATGACATGTCGCTGCAGCAAGCATAATCCTAGAAGAGGCATCCCCACCTCTGTGTGAGGGCAAAGGGGACTGCCACTCTTCTGGGAGGGAGTTCCTGGCACAGGGAGCATTGAGTCGTTTAAGGGAGCAAGAGATCTAGGGGGCTCTGGAACAAAGCTCCTGGCTGAGGGGCAGGAAATAAGAATGGGTAGAGCCATTTAAGAGAGCAGGAGATCGTTGGGGATCTGGGAGAAAACTGGCATATGGGGCAGCAAGGAAGGAAGGACAGAATGGGTGGAGTCATTCAAGAGAGTAGGAGACCAGAGCTTTGAGGTCAGTACAGCCTTTGGCTTAATTGTGGCACCAGCTTGCCCATCAGAAGAGGCTCACTGGATGGGGAAAAGTTTCTACACTAGGTTCCTGGCACGGGGCCACTGTTGCTTACAGAGAGGGGTGAGGCAGCAGGGAGGCCCAGGCAGAGTGAACACACCAACAGGAGTGCCGGATTGTTTCCCACACCTCCTTTTCACCCTAAATGTTGCTGTATACTCAGTGGATATAGAGATACTGCTAAAAGGGCATGTGATATGTGAGGTTTTTTTGGGGGGGGGGAATTGTGTGGGTACATATTCAAATTGTAATTCACTGTTGTAATTAACTCAGGCTGGAACTTCTTGCTGTGTTAGCAGATCTCAAGATAAAAACAAGGAAAGTAAGACCCCTTTTTTGTTTTAAAGGCAGATGGACCACGGAGGCTGAAAGACGCAATTAAGAAGAATAGGAGAGCTTCGAGGAGGGCACTGCAAACCCTTTGGGACTGGTGGGCATATATGCAAACTGGAGAAACTGTCATGGGCACCCCACCCATCCCACAACCTATTCAATTGGCTACAATTAGGGATGGGGGGGGATTTGGTTCAGTTCGGATTTTAATAAGAGCTGAGCTAGTTTGCACATTCTGAAACAAGATGCGAACCGAACTATTGCCACCCATCAGCCTTCATGCTTCTCCAAATTTACGATGCAGTTCTCCGACTGAAGAACATGTACAAAAAATGCATGTAGGAGGGGAAATAGCTTACAAAAACATCTTTGTCAGGCGACATCGAGTACAAAACTGTATATTAGGAGAACTTTTCACTAAAATGCTGACAAATATTCACGGGGAAACAAAATCACAAATGGATGCAAAAATGTAGTGAACTGAATTTAAGACTGGAAAAAATGAGAAATGGAGGGAAACTGAAATGGACAAATCAGTCCACTGCCAGCTGCAAACAGAACATTTCTTTCTAGCCTAATTTTGGATGGGTGTCTATCAAAGGGCCCTATGGGCACCAGGGAAGGGAAGGCCTCGGTAGATGCAGGTGCCCCCTTGGGTGCAATGTTGGTAACACCTGGCATACAGGATGGCAGTCAACGCTCAAACTCTGTTTACAGTAGAGGAGTTGATCTGTGCAGCGCAACCCTGCACATACCTACTCAGAAGCATGTCCCATTGATTTCAATAGGGCTTACATCCAGGTAAGTAGGCAAAGGATTGCAGCCTTAGGCTGAAATCATATACACACCTACCTGGGGGTAAATCCCATTGAACTCAATGGGGCTAATTTCTGAGTAGACATTTCTAGGATTGCACCATCAGTGTGGAAGAAAACTTTGTCAGTGAGCTGGGGACTTAAAATCAAGGTCTTTCAATATTGTTAGCTTGGGATCATTTGCTTCAGAGAAACAGGGCTGTAGACAACTTTGGAGGCTGGGTATTTGTAGGGACAAAGGGTTGCTGTTCGCACAATGTAGCACTCAGTAGGCCAAAACTAATAAAGAATCAAATCTTTGACAATGGAACCCCTCGCCTTGGTAAATACCAAAAATAAATAAAGGAACATTTTATGCCAAGCCCATCCAGTTTCTGTATCAAGAGCTGAAGAATCCTGTATATGGTTTGAAGGATTTCTTTTACTTTGCACAATTTACCCTTTTCATTTCATTTCTGCAGTATGTATGCTGCTCCTAACATTCAATTACTAGGCATGAAATCCCTAACATCCAACCCTTGGCAATCTTATTCTGCCACCTTTTTGGCTTCTGAGATTTCATTCAACCTATCTTTGCAATCATAAGGTCTAGAAACTTACACACACATATACGAGCTGGGGTCCTCAGGAAGCTGAATTCAGAACCCAGTACCACAGTCTGTGGTTTTGGGTGGTGGGGCTTTCCTTTAGTGCAGATAAAAGCACTACTTTTGGAATGCGCCCTTTGTGCCACGCATGCCCATTAATTTTATTCTGACTCATTTTAGCAGAAACCTGCAGCAAGTTGAACTTGCTGTCTGTGAACAAAACCAGAGACATCTGCAAATCAGATCTGCATTCTCTCCCCCTTTAAATTATTAAAAAACACGAAGAAACACTTCCATATGGATGAATCCAACCCTGACAGGTCAGTGCAAAGATACTTCAAACACAATAGAGCAGGAAGTGTTTTTTTAAAAATAAAATAAATAAAAAATATCAGCCCATCCAAACCCCCCACTATCCCCAAACATTTGACATAGAATCCATCTATTTATCTATCTGTCTCCCTCAGTTGCTTTACACAGTTAAGAAAACTATTCGACAGAGTAATGCGTTTTTAATCAGCTAACTTTACTTTTTATATAGAAAAGACTTGGAGGCATCTTGGGACTGTGGCCAAAAACACTGCAAAGGAGTCATTTTCTTTCCTGCACCAAAAGTAAACTCACTGGGAAAAAAAAGAGTTTGCTTCTTTAGCTTAAAATATTTCAAAGTTCCAAGTATTGCCCCAAAGAAAAAAAAATGCTCTTTCACCACAAAGAAAGCCCCAACCACTCCAAGTCGGGGATGAGGGGGAAATTCAATTCAGTTTGCATTTAAAGGAGAGTTCACCTAATTTCCAAAACAATATGCAAACAGAAACAGTCCATCCTTCAACATGTGCACTTCTTTGAATTTTGCAGTGCAGTTCTCTAGCCAAGTAATGTGTACAAAAATGCATATACTAGGATAGTGTACATACAAATGCACATATTCATGAAAGTAACACGCAGAAACACATTATATTAGGGGTACGTGCTTTGCAAAAAGTGGAGGGATGGACGGAATCAGGTTATTTTCCTCTGTGTCAATTTCACATACATTAAATTTTTGTTTGTCTCATCCAATTTCTGTATGAATCTCACAATTAAAAAAACACAGAAACCAAAACTCACTTTATTTTCAACATTTTTTTAAAAAAATATGTTTTTGTATGCACTTCATTCTAAAATACACATTTTTGTGCTCATTTCATCTTAAAATGCTCATTTTTGTACATGTTAACCTAAAATATGCTTTGGGGTTGTTTGAACCTAGAAATTTAGGAGGTGTATGAAAACTGAAGAATGAACTGCGTTCTGATCCATGTATTAGCCTGGGAAGCGTGAATCGAATTGGTTTGCTCAGAAATGTAGACTGAACAAAATCCTCAAGCTACTCCTATTCCAAGCTAATACTAAAAAAAACCACCAACAAAATCCTCCTGAAAGCTACCCATCTGTTCAAAATCAGAACTATTTGGAGTTGCTGTCATTTCCATTTTGCTCCTGTCTCTGAGACGGCACTTCTTCTAAAGACACAGGGAAATTGGGTAAACACCAACAAATAAAAGCAAAGCGTTTGGACCCATGCCGTTGGCCATTTATGAGGGAACCTATGGCCTGGAGACACCGCCAAAGAGATAAAACACACAGGTAGCTCACACCCTTAATCCTCTTGCATACACAGCTTGGCGTCTGGTAGGACAAAGGATGGAGACAAGAGAGTGTCTCAAGAAGCATTCTCTGGACACTGATGGGGAGACAAGGGCATTAATGATGGCGTCCTTGGCAAGGAGGTTTACACAGCAGACAGGTTGGTAAGCATTACTCCTTGTAGGCCAGAGAAAGGTATTCTATAGAGAGTCTTAAAAGAAATACCAGTGATGAACTTTGAAAGTTCCAGATCCAAAAGAAGAAGGTCCTGGTGGGCTTTTGACACCAAAAAATGCTGGGCATGCCTGCACCACTAGATCTGTGTGTTTTGAAGTTTGTTTGTTTTTAAGAACACCAGGACATAAGAGGAGCCCTGCTGGATCAGGACAAAGCATCCTGTTCTCACAGTGGCCAACCAGATGCCCCAATGGGAAGCCAGAAAGCAGGACGTGAGCGCAAGGGTACACTCCCCTCCTGCAGTTTCCACCAACTGGTATTCAGAAGCATACTACCTCAAACCGTGGAGGGTAGAGCATAGCCATCGTGGCTAGTAGCCACTGATAGATAGCCTTACCCTCCAGGAATGTGTCAAGTCCCTTTTTAAAGCCATTCAAGTTGGTGGCCATCACTAGATCTCAAGACAGCAGAATCCATGGTTTAATGATGCACTATGTGAAGAAGTACCTCCTTTTTTCTGTCCTGGATCTGCCCAGTTTTATATAACATATTTGCTATATTATGTATTAATGTTTATTATATTGCACAGACCTGAACTTACAAGATCTGAACAGGGGGGTTTATAACAGATTCTATCGGAGGTCACTGATTCATACGGTCGCCATAAGTCATAATCGACTTGACGGCATATAACAACAACAACATTGTATCCCACTTTGAGGTTCTTGATGAAAATAGTGTTAGAAATCTTCTAAATAAATAAAAAAATGCGGAGTGTCCAGCCTGATCTGAGTCTTTCTGGTGATGACTTCTTGGTTTCGTACCACTCCTCGCTGCCTATGGTGGCTGGAATATGGTGAGGTGGGGTGGGTGAGAAGTAAACTGAAAGGAAGTCTTGAGGCTTTGGAAGTAGGCATGGCAGACCGAAAAGGGCTCCATGCTCTAAATTGGTCCTGCTGCTTGCTTTGCAACGGTTCTAAGACAGGCGAAAGCAAGATTTAAATGACATCTGCTCACATGTGCAAGGAGCTAGCAGGGTGCTTGAATCAGGAACCGCTGGGTCCCAGTTCAGTGGGGCACGGATGGGCAAGCAGCTGTGCCCCAGCAGACTAGGAACATGAGGGGAGTCTCGCTGGATCAATCCAGAGGCCTTCTAGGCCAGTAGCCTGTTTCCCGCAGTGGCCAACCAGACACTATAGTTCAGTGACACAGCAGATGCTTTGTGGGCAGATCTCAGGTTTGATCCTTGGCATCTCCGAGTCAAAAGGATAAGGTATCAGGTGATGGGGAACCTTTCTCTTGACAAGAGATTGTGTAGATCGTTGTTAAAACATCTGCACTGGCTACCCATCCACTACCGAGTCAGGTTCAAGGGCCTTGTATTAATTTACAAAGCCCTGAACAGCTTAGATCCAGGGTATTTTAGGGGCCACATGAACCATTATATCCCAGCTCAATCACTGAGTAATCTGCTGGAATATCATTGGTAATCCCCCGAGTTAGTGAGGCTCATCTGACAACAGCAAGAACTTGAGCCTTTAAAGTGTCATTGGGCCCAGCCCTGTGGAGCGCTCTGCCAACAGAGATTCAGCAGACACAACCTATTCTGATTTTTAAAACGCCTGCTGAAAACTTTCCCATGACACAAGGCTTATGCAGGCAATTGAGACAGTATTCTTCTGCAATAATTAGCTGATTGATGTGTTAGTATAGCTTCTAAGCTGCTTTGATTTTTTATAAATAGAGGTATATAAATATTTTCATAAATAGATACATGTAAACTGCTTTGTGAGGTCCGCCTGAAAAGCGATATATAAATGCCTCAAAATATAGATGGAGAGTCTGGCCTGATATAAGACAGCTTCCTATGGATTTCCAAACATGTGTTTATTCTATAAACAAATTAAGTGTTTTTAAGAATGCACTTTAAAAAAATGTGTGTGAAGCAGTCCTAAATAAATTGTAATCAATAGCCCAGGAGCCAGGCAAACCAAATTCTGTACCAAACAGAGAGAGAGAGAGTGAGAAAGAGAGGATTCAGAGACCTGTAAATTTTGTAAATGTGTGTTATTTTTCTTAAGTTATTCTGCAGTTTTTGCCACTCTGCAAAATTTTCTCTGCTGCCTCACACTCAGTCCTTGAACATTGTCACCAGCACACACACAAACCCTGCCTTTTGAGATTGCAGAAGACATCCATGAGGGCTAGAAACTTAAACATTTAAAATGAGAATGGATATTATTAGGAAGCAGGATTCAGTGCATTTTTTCCTGTGCCCTGCAACACTGGCATATGGATAGCGTACTTTGTCTTCATGACTTGTTATTAGAAAAGTTATCAACTATATTCAGATGCCTGAGAACATTGCACTGAAACTGGAAAGTTGAGTTTCTCTGCCTGGCTGCTTGTTTTGATTCAGCAGAGAAAGCTGACAGGGATAACAATACAGCAATCAAATGGGGAATGGAGGCTGCCTGTGTAGAGCTCAAGTACCAAGAAAGAGGTGCAGAAAAAAAGAAAAAGAAAAAAGAAAAGCTTAATGGTATTTGTAGTGGAAATTAAAACTTTAGGAGAAACGTGGAGCGAATGTTAATGTATGCAATGACATCTGGGACTGTAATCAGGGGGAGGGGGGGCTTGCTTTCAAGAACTGCCAAAGCAAACAGCCAAATAACAAATCCACTTTACAGATCATCAATCTGGTGGGGCATTTGCCAAGGTAAATAGTACAAGGCAAAAGTTTGCTTTGCAAACCAGAGAAGCTGAGAATTTTGCAGGCAGGCCCATTTCCAGGACAGCCAGGCTGGAGCAGGGCTCTCCTCTAGGGTTTAAATGGTGCTAAACATTCAACAGGGCAAGATTAAAACACTTGCACCAGGCATGGGCAAATCGGTCCACTTTGGTTTTTCTCAGTTTCTCTGTTTTCCATTCTTAAGTTCAGTTCTCCACATTTCCACATCAGTTTGTATATACATATATTTAAATGTCTTAATGAAAATTCATCAGCGTTTTAGTGAAACATTATCCAAATATACACCTTTTTGCATGCAATTTCCCCTAATATAATGCATTTTCATATATTATTTACAGTAATATATATGCATTTTTATTTATTTGTTAAATTTGCATCCCACCCTTCCTCCCAAAGGAGCCGAGGGAGGAACACTTCTGCACATTTTAGCCAGTATATGCACTTCTGGACACATTACTTTCTGGAGAACTGCCTTGCAAAAGTGCAGATTTCAAAGGATGGCCTGTCTTTTGGTCTGAATTAGGTGTGAATTAGGTAGCTTCACCTTTAAATGCAAACTGAATCAAATTTCTCCCCTCACACATGCACAAGTGCTTGGAGGACTAAGGATCATTGCCTAAACTGTGCCCCTCCCTACACATACTGCACATTGCAAAATGCTTTTCCCTGCCTGCTGAGTGCTGAATTGTGGTAAGTCCCAAACAGTTTTCCAAATGTGAAAGCTCTTATGAGAAATGGCTACACCCAAAGCGCTCACATACCCAGAGAAAAGGTTGCCTGTCCTGCATGAGTCACTGTTTTCCAATCCTCACCTGAAGATGGGCAACTCTGCTGCATCTCTTCAACAGGTGTACTTTGAGCATCCAGTTGCTTCCCCAGTGGAGAGAGACGCCACAGAATTATCAGCCCTTTGAGCAAACTGGCTGCTGGTTCTCTAAATATGTCTAGCCCTGGGATCATCTCCTATCCATCCACTGTGCCTTGATCATTCCACTGTGGCATTTGTGGTGTGGCAGTTAAGAGTGTCAGACTGGGGCCTGAGAGACCAGGGTTCAAATCCCCACTTGGCCATGAAGCTCACTGGGTGACCTTGGGTCAATCACTATCTCTCAGCCTAACTTACCTCACAGCGTTGTTGTAAGGGCAAAATCAGGAGGGGGAAAACCATGTTTATAGGCCATCTTGAGCTCCTTGGAGTAAAGGAGGAATATAAATCGAATACTACTACTACTAATTCTGATTATTATTTGCAAGGGATAATTGGACTGCCAATCGTACCCTACCAAAGTGCCTATTGTTTTTAATGTCTGTTTCTATTATCACCTCTCAGGGTTGGGACTGCAAGTTTGCTGAAACAGCGTCTTAGTTCCACCTGGTGATAATTGGTGTTGGGGTCGGAAAAGGCAGTGATACTCTGCCAGTATCCACCCATACACAGACAATCCCCTCCCATGCTCATTCCCTCACCTGCAAGATTCTACCTGGCTCCACTCCTCACCCTCAAGTTATACCCTGATTGCCCCTTCCATCTCCCAGATGCCCCACTGACTCCTCCCTCTGAACTGCCAGGTTCCATCTGTCTGCTGTGGCTCTCCCCTCTGCTCTCCCCAATATTTCTGAAATCAAACTGGTGGCCGTACCTTGCGCTGATTTAAAAGCAAAGAGGATTTCCGATCTTTTGGCTTAAGATGCACTAGGGGAAAAACAAAACAAAACCCTTTAAATGCTTTTAACATTTATCTCAGTGGTTCCCAAACTTTTTCTCCTCACGGACCACTTGAAAATTGCTGAGGATCTTGGTGGACCATTTAGTGATTTTTCTGCCTGTTGTAGCAATTGGGATGCACTATGCTAGATGCCGCTTGATTTTTAATTGTAATTTAATTGCTTCTTGTACTGTATTTTATTGTGCTACAATTTGAATTCTATGGAATAAAAGAAACAATTAAATACAATTAAAATCAATATGAACATTTCATGTGGGCGTGCCACGGACCACCTGAATGAATCTTGCGGACCACTGGTGGTCCACGCACCACGTTTGGGATGTTCTGATTTATCTAAATTGAAATGTCACAAGCAGCTATCTGTGTAATGGCTAGCTGGGAGTTCAGCATGTAAGACGTTGTACACAGAAGGCCCCAGGTTCAGTCCTCAGTATCTCCAGCCAAAAGGGTTTCAGGTAGCAAGAGATGGGACAGGTACGAGAGAATGGATGGTGGGGAGAACAGCGAGAAGGAGATGGATCCACTCACAGCATTCCAAGATTCAATCCCTCCCTGGCATCTCAGGTTAGAGCACAACCATGTTGGCTTCCCAGAAGTTGTTGGAGTACAACTCTCATTATCCCTGAACAGAGCTTGGAAGTAACTAGTTACAAGCAACGAATTACTTGTAATTCATTACTTTTTTTGAGTAACGAGTGGGTAATTCCTTTACATTTTGATTGTAATAGAACTAGGAGTAATTTTATTACTTTTGTGGAGTAATTGTAATGTTTCCAGAATTACTTTTGGGCATTACTTGGGGGGGGGAGCAGGGGAAGTCTTCTGCTCCTCTGATTTGTGGATGAAAATCATGTGCCTCAAACTGGGCTTCTGTGCAGTGTCGCTTTTTCCTCATGCTCTGTGGATGGGTAGGAGGCGACAAGTGAGGAGGCGGAGAGTGAGACGGGGTGGAGTGGAGAAAGCAATTATTTAAAAAAACGGATAGTGGTGGTGAAGAATGGAGTGGAGGGGAGAAGGATCTGGAGGTCAAGAACATGGATAAAGGAGGATAAGGAGGCAGCAGCAGAATGGAGATAAATAACTGTGGAGATGAAAGATGACAACATGTGTGTGTGTGTGTGTGTGAATTCTGTGTTTGCACTTAGCACACAAAGTGGCCTCCACTACACTCTCTGGCTGCTGTGCTGCATTTGCAGTATTTTAACTTTTTTGCATCTCAGGGGAAAATGTTTGCTTGAGTGAGTGTCCCTTAGTTGGTGGCAGGGCAGGGTCCGGGAGGTGGTTAAGTGAGAGAGATTATGCTGTCTGTCTGAGTGGGAGGGAGTTTGCACTTGGTTTGACATGCAAAGATCTGAGTAGTGGCCTCAGCCTCCCTCCCTACCACCCTTACCAGCGGAGAGACCACAATTGCTATCTTATGAATAAAAATAATTATTCTACTACCTCTGTATGTGTGTGTATATTTTTAATGTTGTTTTAGGCTACTTAGATGTGCAGCAGCCAAGGCCAGCACCTTGTAGGCATTTTTTAAAAAAGTAACTGAAATGTAATTGTAGTGATTACTTTGAAGGAAAAGTAAAGTAATCAGTTACTTTCAGAGCGCTTGTTACTGTAACGGTAATTACTACTTTTTGGGGCCATGTAACTGTAACTGTAATTTATTACTTTTTAAAAGTAATCTTCCAAGCTGTGTCCCTGACTATTGGCTAAACTGGCTGCGGAGGATGGCAGCTGTAATCCAACAATGTCTCAGGTCCCAAGGTTGAGGTAATGGGAGGGACTTTCTGTTTGAGATCCTGAAGAGCTGCTGTCAGTCAGAGCAGGCAATATAGGACCAAATGGAAAACAGTGTAAGGCAGCTTTCTATGCACTGATAGTGTCTTGGCGTTCATGCACGAACATTACTGTGCATGCGTACTCGATACAAGATGCACCTTTTCCCTCCCTCTCACATGAAGAATTACAGTGGTATCAAACTCACATTAATGTGCTTTTTTTAAAAAAAGAAAAGGATCCCTCAAATTTTCCCAGAAAGTCAAAACAGGGACACTGATTTCCCAGGGGTGAGAGGACAGAAAATAGGGACAACCCCCCCCCCAAAAGGAAAAGTTGGAGCTCAGTAATAAAGCACAGCTTTAAAAAAATGAATGAATGAATGAATGAATGAAAACTTTCCTTAGTGATCCATAATTCATTTTTGGATTGCAACCCTGAAAACAGACAGTGCATATGTACACACACGCACACATGCATATTGATACAAAATATATTCCAAACCTGCACATAACATTTCACAAAGCTGCTAAATCTAGACTTTGGGTGCAGGGAAAGGTGAAAAAAAAAAAACAACCCTGAGTAGGAAACAATTCTGCTTTTATTTTCCGACGAGATAAAATCTGGCTCCATCTCCCATATTTTTACATTTTAGGGAAGAGGATATAAAACATCAAACAGTCACTCCCCCCCGCCCCTCACTCTCTCTTTCATTACGAATGCAAGAAAAAGATAATTTACGACGGCTGCAAAACATTTATTTGAGAACGCAGGGCCTTTGTGTTCTGCATGCGATTTATAGGGCTGTAAAAGGAAAGAAGTGAAAGAGCTGAAGCCATAACATGTGTGTTTATGAATAATAATCTTAAATGCATTTGGTTAAAACAAATTCCGACTTCAGAGGTTGTCATTCCCCGATTGATTGGAGGAAAGGCCCTCAAATGCAACCCCAGATTGAGTTTAAATTACTCTCAGGCTTCATTGGGGCTCAGGGGAGAAAGTGGAGGGTGCCCAGGCAGCCCAGCTGACATGTTCCATTCATCAAGGAGCGTGCAGAATATTACTCTTATTATGTAGAATGTATTATTATTAATCACATTTATGCGGCACTTTTTTAGAACAGGGATGGAGGAAACCTCAGGCTTGGGGGCTGAATGCGGCCCTGCAGACCTCTCGATCAGGCCCTTGGGACTTTCCCTAAGCCACTCCCCCTTCCCAGGCCACGCCCCTCGCTGTCCACGCCCTCCTTGAATGCTCTTGCCTGGCTGGATTGTGCTCTTGAACTTTTGCTTGCCTGGGAGGAGGGATGCATGGAATGGGGTGAGGTGCAGAAACCGCTGTCTTTTGCATACCTGGAATGGGCCTTCTGGACAAGGCTCATTCCACATCTTGTTGTTCCACTTTCTTATTTTTGCCTCTGGCCCCACCCATCATTGGCATGCAGCACCCGGAAGGCTGCCCCTGAGAGAATGTGGCCATCA
Source organism: Rhineura floridana (assembly GCF_030035675.1). Classification (NCBI taxonomy): domain Eukaryota; kingdom Metazoa; phylum Chordata; class Lepidosauria; order Squamata; family Rhineuridae; genus Rhineura; species Rhineura floridana. The sequence continues at coordinate 15,256,520 of NC_084500.1, read as the reverse complement.
GGCAAAAAGTTTCTCCACCCTACTTTAAAAAGTGCAAGACACGCACAATCTTGTTGCAGGTCTTACAACAGTCTGGTAAGTTAGGCCAGTACTATTAAAGTTGGGAAGAGCTTCCTGACGGTAGAAGCTCTTTAACGGTGGAAGAGGTTGCCTCGAAAGGTGGTGGACTCTTCTTTGTTAGATGGTTTTTAAGTAGAGGCTGGATGGCCACCTATCGGGATTCTGTAATAGTGAGTTTCCTGCACTGGCAGCGGTTTGGGTTAGATGACCTTGGCAGTCCCCTTCCAACTCAGTGATTCTGTGATCCCCATTCTGCCGTGCATAACACAGGGGGACAAATTAGACATTATGGTATGGGGACAGGCACAATCGAAACTGACTAGCAAGTGTCTAGTCTCTCCCCTAACAGCTGGTGACATCTTGTAGTATTTACTTTATGGGTTGCATCCAACTATTCAGTTTTACTCACAGTAGACCCATTGAAAATAAATGGGCCCAAGATAGTCCTACCCGTTATTTTCAAGGGGTCCTACTCTAAGTAGGGCTAGTGTTGGATACAACCCTATGACAATGAATTTCCCAAGACCCATTGATAACAGACACCGATATTGAGAAGCAGCAAGGAATGCGTAATGAGACAATGCCAGGATGGTGGTGGGGACATGTTGAACTACAAGTTATGGAAGGGAAAGAGGGGATCCTCACAGGCAGCCTCGTGTGTTGCTCTACTTAGCTCCTTTGAAGAACAGTCAGAAACTTATGACTTTGAACTTGGGACGGGTGGGCAGAGAGAAGACCTTGATGGATCACTCTGATGGACCAATGTTTCATGGACTACCAAATACTTGCTGGGATTCTGGAAAAGACTCCTGGATTGGATGGCTCATGGTCTGATGTAGCAAGGCACTTCTTAATTAGCGGTGAGTGAGCTTCACTGCTGAGCCACCGTCACTGTTGGAGGTGGTATGCCTCCGAACACCGGTTGCTGGACCACGCAGGAGGGGAGAGTGCTGCTGCACTCAGGCCCTGCTTGCAGGCTTCCCACCGAGGCATCTGGTTAGTCATTGTGAGAACAGGATGTTTGACTAGATGGGCCCCTTGCCTGATCCAGCAGGGCTCTTATGTTACGTTCTTATGTTTTCCATGTGGCTCACGTTGGAGACTGCCAAGCAGAATCCGCTGTTGAAAACAATGGAGATATTGATGTCTCCGTTGATTTCAAAAAGGATATTTAAAGCAGTTGGAGTCCCCAAAATAAGTGTGTGTGTGTGTGTGAGTGAATGTGTGAGCGTGGAGCAGCAAATTCAACACTGAAGACTCTCTTGTCCCATGAATCTTCAGTGATGGGTCAAGTGTTTGCCCTTTGTCAGCCATTTTGGGGCTGACTAGGGTAAGCTGGGAAGCCTTCTCAAGCTTGGATTTGAATCAGAGCCAGAGAAGAATTTGGGGCCTCATAAAAGCTCTCCTCTCTTTTGACATCTCTGCTTGTTACGTTCTTCGGCAAGAGTGCAAAGGCAAGATCGCTTAAGAATAGGTTAGTTATGCCTTAACTCGGGGTGGGGAACTTTTTTCAGCCCAAGGGCCACATTCCCTTCTGAGCAACCTTCTGGGAGCCAGTGGTGGGAGGCAAAAGAGGCAAAAGTGAGCGGAGCAATGAATGTAAGTTTTACCTTTGTACAGTAGGCCAGTACTGTGCTCTACTCGATCCTCCATCCAGGCAACCAAGAGGCATTATCAGAGTTTAAGGACACATTCCAACCATGCAAAAACATTCAAAGAGGATGCGAATCAGGGTCAGTAGGGGGCATAGCTGGGGAGGCCTGAGGAGAGCCCTGAGCTCCCCCCCCCCGTTCAGAGGTACTGAACATGAAAACACATAAATACACCAGTGGAATCCAGGGATACTGTTTCCCCCCCCCCTAAAAGCAGACCACTGGCCAAGGAAGGTGGAAGATTTACAGGCACACAAGAAAAACACTGCTTTGAACGCTCTCTTTCATTGTAATACTGGGGCGTGTTCCCTTACTCTTGCACAGGTCCCCAGACTTAGAAGGCCGGTCCACTTCTGGTGCTGAGCAAGAAGCCAGCCATTTTTCTCTCTCCAACTTCTGCATTGCTGAACATCATCCAACAATGCTCAACTGCACGCACACACAAGCGCCTTAACGGGGCATTTGACACTGTTACAGACGTCAGTAATTTGATTATGGTCACATTGTCGCACATTTGTGAATCTCTCCCTGTATCTCCCCTTCCTGCAACTTGGTTGCTCGTCCTGACTCTTTCAGCTAATCAGACCATCATGAGGCCTGGGAACAATTTAGGGCTGTATTTTAGAGCATCGTTCCTGCCGGGCATTGGAAAGAAGAGCGAATGAAACACCTACATTAGGAGACTCTCTTTTTGTGCGTGTGTGTGCAAAAGAATTTTTAAATAGTCTATGGCTGAAGAATTCAACTAATTGGGGGTCAACCTCCATCTGGGAAGTGATATCTTACCTGTTTAAAAGAGATGATTAGTTTCAACCGAATGTGGTATTCATCACTTTAAAACTGATAGGGACCCACGGCGGAGACGAATTGGGTGCAAAGATGCCCAGAATAATCCACATATGTGAACTGTAGTATGGAAAACTTTTATTTGTGTACCTACACTATTTTTCTTTTGGTAAGAGAGACAAACCAGTCCAATTCTATGCATGCTTACTCGGATGGCACGGAGTCCAGTGGGAGAAGGAATAGAATAAGCTGCCTTACATGCAGTCAGACCACTGGTCCATCTGGCTCAGTGCTATCTGTTGTGATTGGCAGGAACCCTCTAGGGTCTTTCTCTCCTCTACTGGAAATTCAGAGGATTGAACCTGGGTCTTTCTGCGTGCAAATAGGAATGCACAGATCTGGTTGTCTCAGTTTCTCATTTTTCCAATCTTAAATTCAGTCCTCATTTCTGCAGAAATCTGTGATTTTTTAAAAAGAAATCCTCATGAACATTTGTTAGCATTTTAGCGCCAATTTCTCTTAACAAACACATTTTTGCATGCATTTTGGATTACAATTTTGCAAGCAATTTCCCCTACAATTTTTGTATGTCACTTTTGCAGAGTGTCATTTTAATGCACCCTTTCCCCTCACACATACATGTTTTGTAAACATTGGTTGGAGACCTGCATTGCAAAATTCGGAGAAGTGTGAATTTTGAAGGACGGCTATGTTTTGGTTCTTGTATTGCTTCAAAAGGTGCAAATAAGATACAATCCCAATCCATATCGTGCTCCCCCAGCTATTTTAAAAGATGTATTTTAAATTGTATTTGTTTTTAGTTACTGTAAACCACCCAGAGAGCTTTGGCTATGGGGCGGTATACAAGTATAATAAATAAATAAAATAAATAAATAAGAAAAAGGAAGATGATTATGTAGTAAAGTAATGGGCATCACTTACTTAGGGCCAAATTAAGACTTTTTGGAGTGAGCCTCCAATATTTGTGCAGGAAAAATAAAAAGTTCCTCTGCTATCAACTTTGGCTTGGTAGGGTCATCTGGTATTGTAACAGGAACAGAAACATCTCTAAACTGAGCTTCCAAAGGCTTGGCAAGATCAAGGAATTGGTGTTGGCCAAATAAGACATTACAAAGGGAGGTGTAAGACCACTCAGTGAGATGTTGTCATTCTGACTGGTGGTTCAAGACATGCCCCAAACTCAAGTCTCACACATTTTACCAGATTACCACAAACACATGGCCAAGATGGACTTGACGAGATCAAACGGCAGAACCCCATTAGCAGCACATGTGGGAACAGAACCCTGGTGTGATATCAGAAAAAGTCCATGCATTCAATTAGTAAGATACAGAACTTTTGTACTTTGTTGTTTTTTCTTTTCAAAAATGGCTTATGCAGAAAACAGCAAAATAAGTCGGCTGCTGTCCCTTTGGGATATCCAGATGTGTTTCATTTCCAGCTTTGTGCACTGATATGCCGACCTTCTTGAAGTTGAAAGAGTAGAATTGGCTGAAGATAATTACCTAAGAAATGCCTTCTAAACAAAGATAGGCAACAGATCTGCTTGTTAGAATTCGGCGGCTACAGCCCTCAGACAAATTCATGGAGGCTATCAATGGCTACTAGCCATGATGGCTATGTTTTACCTCCATGGTTCAAGGCAGTATGCTTCTGAATGCCAGTTGCTGGAAACTGCAGGAGGGTAGAGTGGTCTTGTGCCCAAGTCCTACTTGCGGGCTTCCCACAGGCATCTGGTTGGCCACCATGAGGACAGGATGCTGGACTAGATGGGCCTTTGGCCTGATCCAGCATGATCTTCTTATGTTCTTATGTACAGCCATTCCAACTCCCTGTGTATTTGGAAAGGTGAGCAATTAATACATTTTTTCAAAAGAGGAAGCACATTGCCAAAGAGGATATAGATTTGCAGAACATTCACATGGGCTTATTTATTTGTACAGATGCACATTTAGAAATATTGGGTTGTACCCAGAGTAGACCAACTGGACCCAAGATAGTCATGGCCATTGATACAACTAACATTGGATACAACCAAATGGCCATAATTTAAATAGAAGAATAATATATCTCACCTTGGTGAGAAAGACTGGCCAGGCTTGGATGGCTTTAAAAGAGGATTAGACAAATTCATGGAGGAAGGTAAGGCTATCAGTGGCTACTAGCCATGATGTTGTCTAGCTTCTACCTCTATGGCTGGAGGCAGTATGCTGGGAATCACAAGTGGGAAGTGTGCCGTTGCGCTCAGGTCCTGCTTGAGGGCTTCCCATTGGGGCATCTGGTTGGCTAATGTGAGAACAGGACACAGGACTAGATGGGCCACTGGCCTGATCCAGTAGCAAGGCTCTTCTGATGTTCTTATGTAGACTCCATTAACATTACTAGCTACTAACCCTGATGTAAGTTCTTCCTCCACTGCTGGAGGCAGTATGCCTCTGAATACTTAAATAAATATTTTAGGGTCTGTTTTTATGATGGTTTGATGTGTTTTTAGCGCTACTGTTTGCCGCCCTGGGCTCCTGCTGGGAGGAAGGGCGGGATATAAATCAAATAATGAATGAACGAACGAATGAATGAATGAATACCAGTTTCTGGGAATCACAGGTGGGGACAGTGGCTGTTGCATTCAGGTCTCACATGTGGGCTTCCCATCGGGGCACCTGGTTGGCCACCCTTGAAAACAGGGTGCTGCAGTAGATGGACCTTTGGCCTGATCTTATGTTCTTATTGGATCTACTTTTTTTTAGCAGAACCCTGAGGTCAATCAACCAGAGCCAGGTGCAAGATGGTGTCTTGGGTGTGAGCAGGCCACACACCCACAGAATTAAGAAACAAGGTGCCTCTGAGGTCTTGCTCTGCCCAGGGATTTGTTTTCAGTACCAGAACTGAGTTCGCAGTCCTGTCTCACAAAAATCCACTCCTGGTTGTCTCCTCAAGATTTCTTCACCTCAGCAGCCTAATTGTGTTGTTAATCAAATGGGAATCAGAATCCCTGCTGGTTCAATGATCTACCAGGGGAACTCCAATCGACCTTCTATCTACCCTCAGAGTAGATGTTCTTGCTGGTATATGCCTTCAAGTCAATTACGACTTATGGTGACCCTATGAATCAGCATCCTCCAATGGCATCTGCTATAAACCACCCTGTTCAGATCTTGTAAGTTCTGGTCTGTGGCTTCCTTTATGGAATCAATCCATCTCTTGTTTGGTCTTTCTCTTTTTCTACTCCCTTCTGTTTTCCCCAGCATTATGGTCTTTTCCAGTGAATACTGTCTTCTCATTATGTGTCCAAAGTCTGATAACCTTAGTTTCATCATTTTAGCTTCTAGTGACAGTTCTGGTTTAATTTGTTCTAACACAGGGGGTTGGACTTGAAGGCCTTATAAGCCCCTTCCAACTCTACTATTCTATGACTCTATAACACCCAATTATTTGTCTTTTTCACAGTCCACGGTATGCGCAAAGCTCTCCTCCAACACCACATTTCAAATGAGTTGATTTTTTTCTTATCCGGTTTTTTCGCTGTCCAACTTTCACATCCATACATAGAGATCGGGAATACCATGGTCTGAATGATCCTGATTTTAGTGTTCAGTGATACATCTTTGCATTTGAGGACCTTTTCTAGTTCTCTCATAGCTGCCCTCTCCAATCCTAGCCTTCTTTTGATTTCTTGACTATTGTCTCCATTTTGGTTAATGACTGTGCCAAGGTATTGATAATCCTTGACAAGTTCAATGTGCTCATTGTCAACATTAAAGTTACATAAATCTTCTGCTGTTCTCATTACTTTAGTGTTCTTGATGTTCAGCTGTAGTTCTGCTTGTGTGCTTTCAACAGCATTTGTTTCAAATCATTACTGATTTCTGCTAGTAGCATGGTATCGTTGACATATCTTAAATTATTGATATTTCTCCCTCCAATTTTCACACCTCCTTCATTTTGGTCCAATCCCGCTTTCCATATGATATGTTCTGCATATAGATTAAACAAATAGGGTGATAAAATATACTTGTCCAGAGTATAGGTTGAGCTTCAGGACAATCAGATGCTGTGGCACTCCCATTTCTTTTAAAGCATTCCATAGTTTTTCATGATCTACACAGTCAAAGGCTTAGCTGTAATCTATAAAGCACAGGGTGTTTTCCTTCTGAAATTCCTTGGTCCATTCTATCATCCAATGCAAGTTTGCGATAAGATCTCTGGTAGCTCTTCCCTTTCAAAATCCTGCTTGGACATCTGGCACTTCTCGCTCCATATATGGTAAGAGCCTTTGTTGTAGAATCTTGAGCATTACTTTACTTGCATGAGATATTAAAGCAAGAGTTTGATAATTACTGCATTCCCTGGGATCCCCTTTCTTTGGAATTAGGATGTATATTGAATGCTTCTAGTCTGTGGGCCATTTTTTTTCTTTTCCATATTTGTTGACAAATTTTGTCTCAGTAGCTTGTAGCAACTCTATTGGTATGCCATCCGTTTCTGGTGATTTGTTTCTTCCAAATATTTTAAGAGCACCTTTTACTCACATTCAAAAATTTCTGCATTGAAGAATCTTCATTGATATTGAACAGGCTCACCTTGTGACTAGACAAAGATCAAGGCCTGAGGACCTCCCTAGAGACATAATAATATGAAGGAAGTTAAATACGGAGAAACTCCCATAGAAGTATTCCAGGACATCTGCCCGGAAACCCTAAAAAGACGTCGTGCTTTCCACCCCTACACAGCAGCCCTGAGAGAGGCAGGAATCGCTTATAGATGGGGTTCTCCTTTAATTGATCATCCAGCACAAAGGAAAGTTTGTGTTGGCCTCAGGCGACACCCAAGCTGAGCGCCTGCTCATGGAGCTTAAAGTTGCTATACTCAAAATGGTTAATCCAAGGGTGGGAAGCGAGGACAACGGGCTTACATGGCAACTTCAAAGGAAATGAAGGGGGGGAAAATAACTGATAATCCCATCTATATACAGCGCCCCTTACTGATTTGTTTTATTTCCAGCATAGGCAAGAAAGACTATTGCATCTATATCATAAAGCCGGTTTCATGTGACAATTTATAATTGCCAATATCAGCTGTCCCATAGTTGAGAGAAATTTATTGGGTTTTTTCTTTTTTTAAACAAACAAACAAACAAACAAACAAACAAACAAACAAACAAACAAACAAAAGTAAATAAAGTAAACATGCAACCCCCATCATTCTGTGAGAGGCCTAGAGATGCATGTCAGGTCCCCAGCCAGGCCCACAATACCTGCTCAGAAGGCAGGTATCATCTTGCTAGGTATAGTAAGTTTAGTTTGGAACCGAGATTAGCGGTTCTTCAGTTCATTTTTGTTTTTGATGCAGTGTGGAGAGATGGGTCATTTCTTGCTGCTCTGAATGAAAGCTCTCACCAGATGCAGGAATTATGATTTCTACGCAATAATCTTTGGACATGCGAGTCCTGACGCTTAATGTCAATGGCCTTGGCAATGTAGCGAAACGGGCCGAATAGAAGCACTGCTCAAACGAAAATGACCAGACATAGTGCTATTGCAAGAAACTCATCAACATCACAAGCCCAAAGCCAAACTGCTCAAGAGCTCCTGGATAGGTGACCAGACACGCTCCAGGCACTTCCAAGGCACAGGGTGTAGCTATGCTGCTGGCCAAGACATGCTCTTTTTCGGCATCGGACACTCAGGCAGACCCACAAGGGCGCTACATATTTGTCAGAGGCTCGCTTGGTCCGCTTCAACTAACATTAGGCTCAATTTATGGCCCCAATGCAGGACAAGAACGGTTTATAAAAGACACGTTTCATTTGCAACATTTTAGTCAAGGAGCAATCATCTTAGGTCATTTGAATGCATGCTTAGATGAAACCATCAATAGGAGCACTTCCACAGTGAAATCGAAAAAACGAGGATCAAGACTAAAAAAACTTTTCAACAATTATGGCCTGATAGATATATGGAGGGAGTAACGCTTTACCACACATGATTACACATTCTTCTCTTTCAGGTTTCAGTCTTTTTCACGCATAAATTACCTTTTCGCAACAACAGACCTATACCCCATGATCTCACATTTGGCCATCAACACCATCACAGTGTCTGATCATGTGCCAGTTCTGTTAGACTTTTGCTTGGGAGATTGTCCCAAGAGATCTTGAAGGCGGTACTTCCCAACAGAGATACTAGCCGACGCGGTATCTCGAACCAACATTACACAGGCTATTCAGCATTACTTCTGGGAGAATGATACACCAGGCACGGGAATACATGTACTATGGGATGCAATGAAGTCAGTGGCACCTGTCCATGGCATTAATGAGAGGGTCAGATTGGGAAAAATACAAGAAAGCAAAAGGGAAGTGTTAATAAAAGATATAGGCATTCTTGATGACATTAAAAAAAATTATCTAGGAAGGTCTACAGTAAATTAGTAGCGAAACAATCAGAATTACACTACCTCGAGACAGGGAAAATCTACACTCAAATGGCTCATGCCAGAAGTAAGTACTATGAGTTTGGGGATAGAACCTCTAAACTGCTGGCCCATGCGCTCCAAAGGAAGCACTCAAGAAATATCATATTAGGTATATACAATAAATGGGGGGACCTACTCTCAAACTCTAGAGACATCATGCAGGAGTTCACAAATTTCTATACCTCCCTGTACTCCTCAAACAGACCTGATGTTAGTGCTATAGAAAACTACTTAAATGCTACTAAGATAGGTCGACTGTCAGAGGAGCACGGGGAGTTTTTGCAAGGCTCAGTTTCTGAAGACAAAGTGAGAGGTATTATAAAAAAAACCCTCAAAACTGGGAAGTCTCCAGGGCCCACTGGGTTCTTGGGGGACTTCTACAAAGCTTTCAGTGATGAGCTAACACCATGGCTCACTAAATTGTTCAGTGACATAATATTGGGGAGGAGGATACCAGAAACATGGCAGCAATCCAGGCTTGTGGTTATATTGAAACTGAAAGACCCCACTGTAGCAGGCTCATATAGGCCGGTAGCCCTAATCAATATAGACACAAAACTACTAGCTGTACTTATGGTAGCCCATTTAAATGTGTTCATTGGGAAATGTATCTCCTCAGACTACATGGGTTTCATTCCACAAGGTAACATAGCAAACTCCATTCGAAGGGTGTTAAGCATAGTCTATGAGACTGCCAATAAAAAAATGAAGGTATCCCTGATATCACTAGATGCCTTCAAGGCATTTGATAGAATTGAATGGAGCTTCCTAAAATGTCTGTTACATAAAATGAATTTTGGGGATAATTTTTTAAATCTTATTCACCATCACAATAGACATTAATGGACCTGTCTCCTCAAGTATTAAGCTTTGCAGAGGCACAAAGCAGAGGTGTCCCTTGTCACCCCTGCTGTTTGCACTGGCTACTGACATACTGGCAAATAACATTTGATCTCATCCAGAAATAAATGGAGTAAGCATCAGGAGAGCAGAACACAGAATCAATCTATTTGCTGAGAACATGCTTTTAATGCTGAGAGACCCACTGAAAGCCCAGTTACCCCTTAAGACAGTCCTAGCAGATTTCCACAAAGTGGCGGGCCTGGAAATTAATTATTCTAAGTCGCTAGTCCTTCCTCTAAATATGCCCAAATGGGAGAGAGATCAAATGTTTAGATTATCGATTGGGACTCCATGCTATGGGGCTTTCACTATTTGGGAGTAATTATCCCAAAAGATCTCAACCAATTATATAGAAGAAATTTTGGCAGCCTTCGCAATTTAGGAATAAATGAGCTACATTCTTGGAAACTGCTTCGAAAGGATAGCTACTGTTAAGATGTCTATTCTTCCAACATTTTTATTTTTGTTCCAAACCCTACCTATCCACTTAAAAGTTAAAAATATAAACGCTTGGTGAAATATACTTAATGAATTTGTTCATAGGGGAAAGCGAAGCAGGCTCATTAAGGCTGCATTATATAGACTGAAACATAAAGGTGGCTTAGCTATGCCTAATCTACAACTATACTATGATGCATTTCAATTAAAGCATATGATACACATCATTAACGGAAATGTAAATATTCCTTGGGTCCAAACTGAATTAATTTCAGGGCACCCCTCTCTCCAAGCAGTCCCTTTTCTACATTTATATTGGCCAGTGTGGTGTAGTGGTTAAGGTGCTGGACTACGACCTGGGAGACCAGGGTTCAAATCCCCACATAGCCATGAAGCACACTGGGTGACCTTGGGCCAGTCACTGGCTCTCAGCCTCATGAAAACCCTATTCAGAGGGTCGCCATAAGTCAGAATCAACTTGAAGGCAGTACACACACACACACTTGGGCGGCCATCCATAAAATAGCAAATACCTTTACTTTTGCCACCCTGGTGATTTGGAAAAGATGGGGGAAATTATTAGCTCCAAGGGACTCTCCCCTAATCCCCTTTCTTGACCACCCAGAATTCTCTTCTGAAAAATATCAACAGTTTCAAGACTGGAAAGAGAGAGATTTGTTCAGGATCAGAGACCTTGTGGAGAGGGGTTGCCCAATAACTGAAGCCTCTTTGAGAGATAAGCTATGTGGTGTCCGAATCAACTGGTTTAGCATTCTACAGGTCATGACTTTTCCAAAAAGCTATTCAGGGGTGGGGCATTTCCTTGCTCCCTCACTTCATTCGAGCAGCACTGGACTTCCTCAAACGTTGCATTGAAAGGATCAGCCTCTTTTATATATAAGATACTAGTTGATGATAAAGTGGGAAACACTGATACCTTTCATCAGGCTTGGCAAGATGACTTAAACATCCAAATAGAAGAAACCAAATGGAATAATCTGTGGTCATCTCCCCCTTTGAAAACTACATCTGCTCATATACAGGAATACAAGAGGCATTAATCAAAACCTTTTAAAGATGGCACTGGACCCCAGTTAGACTCTCTCACATTACAAGTCAAGTGTCACCATTGTGTTGGAGGGGATGCAGTGAACAAGGAACATTAATGCATTTATGGTGGAATTGTGGGGTGGTGCTCAAGTTTTGGACACGTATCTTCACTGAAGTATCCCAAATGACGCTTCAGAATGTGGTTAAAGATCCGTCCTTGGTGCTGATATCACTGGGAAGTGATTTGAATCCTAAGGTAAATCACAGGGAGCTGATTGCTTTACTGTTTACTGCAGCCCGCATGAAAATAGCAAAACATTGGAGGGATCCTATGGTTGCTTGCATTTTAATGAAACTGCCTAATTCACACTTCTTGAACCAATATGCAAACCAAAACACAGCAATCCTGAGAAATTTGCACTTCTCTGAATCCTGGGATGCAGTTCTCCAACTAAACATGATGTACAATAATGCATCTATTAGGGGGAAAGGTGCATATAAAAGGCACATGTTAGGGAAGATAACATTAAAATGCATTATATTAAGAGAAACCACTTGCAAAAATGTGTATGCTGGTTAAAATGATATACAAAAATGAATTTATTAAGATAATTTCACACTAAAATGCTGATGAATTTTTCAAATTTATTTTTTAAAAATAAATAAATTGCAAATTGCTGTGAAAATGCAGAGAATTTAATTTCAGACTGGAGGAATGAGAAATACAGAGAAATGAAATGAGTAGGTTCAACCATTCCTGTCTTGCAGACACATACTGGGTTTTGGGTCTTATTGCCCAGCTGATGAAGTAACCCCTTATAGCAAGGATGGGGAACTCATGACTTTCCGGATGTTGCTGAACTACAACTCGGCCAGCATGGACAATAGTCAGGGGTGCTGGATAGGGAAATGAATAGCAGAGACATGAGTCTGCAGCTTGGAAACAGCCAGGTGCACTGGTGGCTCATGCCGCTGTCAACATGACACGCTCTGATGCAACTGTTGTCACATTATCAGGAAGCATCCATTTTTTAAAGTAATCATTAGTGGACAATTCTCATCATCCAATGTGCTTCTGCATGCACGGCAGGCTAAGCTTTGTAATGAGCAAATACTCCTGCCAAATTCAGTTGTGTTCATGGGGAGACTCAGTACTCTTAACCCCAGAATACTGCTGAACAACAGAGACTGGGGAGGGCTGTTGCCTTCTTGCCTCTGTTTGCCAGACGCCAGTCATTGGTGTCTGACTGGCCACAGTGAGAAACTGGATGCTGGACTATATGAGCCATTGGCTTGATGCAAGAGGGCTTCTTCTGAGGTTCCTGCCAATCCCTCCTGGCTCTTCTCACTGTCGGGTGATCTCTGCCTTGCTGTGGCTGACGCAAGGCCATCCAATCAAGCTGCTCCTTTCTGTGATGCCTGTTTGCCAAGGTGCCAAGCGGGGATGTCACTTGCTGCCAAGTGTAACATGGACACCTGCCCACACAGGATTCATCAGAAACCACCAAAGCCCTTTTAACAGGCCACCAAAGAGCTGTCAGATGGTAAAATTCTTTGGCATTTATTTGGGCTGGATGCAAACCAATGACCTCAAGGGGCAAAAGTGCTCCCACTCTCCCTCCCTCCCTCTGTCCTCCATGCTCCACTTTGTACTTCCTTCAGCCATATGTGCTACATCAAGTAGCTTCCTTTCTCTTGGCAAAAACAGGCCAAGAGACAGTTCAGATTGCTTAATAAATACATTAATATTTGTGTCACTCCCCCCCGCCCCAACATTGTCGGCTTTCATCTCTGAGCTTTGCTTTGCTCCCTGGTGTGGCCAAGACAGGACGGCTTCCTTTTTGCCTCACAGCCTGGATAGCTTGATCCGAGCCTGTTCAGGCAGCAACCACGAGATACCCAAAGGGATGCTGTCTGTTGCTTGTATTAGAAGTGTAGAATATTCAGTGCTGGGATCTGCTGTCCAAAGCATACACAATTTTTTATAGATGGTGGCTTCTACAATTGGCTCCTGTCCTAGTAACTGCATTCCTCACGCAGTCCTTGGCTGCACTGCATGGTTGTTCCAAAAATAAAACAAAAACATCCTCCATCTCATCCAAAGTTCTGGCGGAATGAGGATTAAAGGACTAACACGCTGGTCTTGAGTGGAGCAAGGAAACCAAGGTTTGGGACCAGAGGAAGAGCTTGTGCCAAACAATTCCATCGGGGGGCTGCAAGCTATGGGGGGGCAGGAGAACATGCAACATAGTGGTCTATATGTTCCATGCAACTGTCTTTGCCTAAGGAATGGGCTGTAGCTCAGTGGAACAGCATCTGCCTTGCATGCAGAAGGTTCCAGGCTTAATCCACAGTATTTCCAGGTAGGTCTGTGAAAGACTTCCTGTCTGGCACCCTGGAGAGCAGCTGCCAGTTAGTGTGGACAACACTGGGCTAGATGGACCAATAGGATGACTCCATATAAGGCAGCTTCTTCTGTTCACTTTTAGGGAATTAGCCATAGCCCAGAGTAGAGCACATGATTTGCTTGGCAGAAAGTCCTAGGTTTGATCCCTGGCATCTCCAGGTGCAGTTGGGAAAGACTCGCTGTCTGAAATTCTGGTGAGCAGCTGCTAGTCAGGGTAGACAATACTGAGCTAGATGGACCAATGGTCTGACTCAGGGTAAGAGAGACATCTGTTCATCAAGGTCAAAGTCCAGAACTCTAGCCCAGAGATGGTGAGCCTTTTTTCAGCGTGATGGCCACATTTCCTCAAGGGGAACCTTCTGAGGGCCACATACCAGTGCCATCCAGAGGTAAAGTGGATGGACTAGTGGGCAAAGCAATGGGTGTGACTCTCCCCTCTGTAGAGTAAGCTACATTCCAGCCACACAAGAGTCACAGGTGTCTACACACAGCCCCTCACATGTTGCTCTCTCCCCATCCTCCATCCAGGAAAGCAAGAGGCATTATGATAACTCCAGGACACATTCCGGCCAAGCAAAAGCACTCAAGGGGGATGTGAAGCAGGACCAGCAAGGTGTGTGGCTTGTGGAGAGTTCTGAGGGCCAGACAGAATGGCCTGGAGGGCCACATTTGGCTCCCAGGCCTGCTCAACCTTTTTTATCCAGCCCTTGAGCTTAGAAAAGCCTTCCTGCGATGATTGAAATGGAAATGGACTGTCTTCAAGTCGATTCCAACTTGTGGTGACCCTATGAATAGGGTTTTCATGGTAAGCGGTATTCAGGGGGGTTTACCATTGCCTTCCTCTGAGGCTAAGAGGCAGTGACTTGCCCAAGGTCACCCAGTGAGCTTCATGGCTGTGTGGGGATTCGAACCCTGGTCTCCAACACCTTAACCACTATACCACACTGGCGATGATTAAAACAACATAAAACGAAGGGTCTGCAAGTGACTGTTTTTCATTCCTCTCCATTATTGTTCACAATTTAAATGCCCTCAGTTCTTTCTCACCTTCTTTTAAAAATTAAATGTTCCCTGATCATTATCTTCGTTGATTTGAGTCTTGTGAGAACCTTCCATGTTCTGGCAATTAACAGCAAAGCAAGTGTTTCCTATGTGTTTTCAAAGTCCTTGTGAAGCAGCTCTTCGAGCTAGGCAAATGAACTAACTGAATAAAGAGATTACAAGCCATTGTTTAACAAAGCTCACATCAGGAACTTGTAACACACTTGTTAAAGGTGTCAGAGAAGCAACAATGCTTAAGCACTGATGAAACTTTAACCTACACTCCTTCCCGCCCACTCTCACCTGAACAGGTAAAGCGCAGGAAGTCACATTAAAAGCTTTGCAATACTGTCCAACTGATGGTGCCTGGCGTCTGCTGTATTTATTTACTAGCAGCCTTGGGCCTGGTGCTGCTTGGGAATTCTAAGAAACAATCAGTGCAGTTTTGAAACCCGTGGTTAAAATCAGTGTGGTTTCAAAAGGTTCTGTCAACCATCTGGATTCAAAATGGCACCCAAATGTATTGAAACATGGAGAAAAGCTTCATCTTAGGAACCATCATTCAAAATTTGGTTAAAATAGGTGCAATTTAAAAAGTTTTAGGCTTGTGACCAATGCTAGTTTTACTCAGGGTAGACCTATTTTAAAAATGGACATGGCTAGCTTGGGTCCATTTATTTCAATGGGTCTCCTCTGAGTAGGACTAGCATTGGATACAACCCATAGTCCACCATCTTGATTCAAAATTGTGTCCAATTGTATCCAAATGTAGACAAAAACCTGCTCCTTGAACTCAGGAACCATCATGCCAAATTTGATTAAAATCAGTGCAGTATGAAAGGGTCAGTCTGCCGTCTTGATTCAAAGTGGTGTCAAATTGTATCTAAACATCGATGGATGTTTATGCTCCTTGATCTCAGGAACCATAACGCCAAATTTGGTTAGGATATTTAAAAAGGTCTCCAAACGCATAGCAAACAACTTTCCAAAATATACAGAAAATTTAAAATTAATATATCCTGCTTTTATGTCCTGCGACCTCAAAGCAGTTGCCATAAATGTGCACACCAATAACAACAAAATCAGTAAAAGATCATAAAAATGCAATCAAAACGTACCTAAGAACTCATTAACAATTTCATTCCATTTAACAACAGAGGCAAGCAGGAGTAAAGCAACATCACAGAATCGACTTCCAAGGGCTTTTAAAAAACAAATGGGTCTCTTCACCAATCAGCAAAAGTCCATTAATATTGTGGCTATTCATGTTTCCAAGGGGGGGTGGAGTCCATAATGGGGATGCTGCCATGGAGCAGGCCCTCTTTTGGGTCTCTGCATAGCAAGTAATGCTCAATGGTGGGACTTTCAACAGGGGTCCTTCTGTTCATCTGAGAGAGTGATGGAAAGGAAAGATGAAGCTTGAAGAAAGCAGGCCACTTCTAAAGAATCGACAAAGCTGCTTGTTCTGAGTCAGACCACTGGTCCATCAGGCTCAGTATTGTTTACACTTACTTGCAATGGCTCTCCAGGATTTCATGAAGACAGCCTCTCCCAGACCTACCTGGAGATACCAGGGATGATGATGATGATCTTTATTTATACCCCGCCATTTTTCCAAAACTGGAACTCATGGCGGCTTCCAGATAAAAAATACATATAATTAAAAACATACAAAGTCTACATTAAAATAAGATTAAACTATTTCCAATATTAAAACCATACACACATATAGCTAAAAGAGTTCAGACTAGTTTAAAAATGATATAATGAACCGGGGACTTTCTGCATGCAAAGCAGATGACCTACCATTGAGCTATGGCCCTTCCCATGCAAGCTGAGGACCGTTGAAAGGGTATTGAGATCAACAGAAAAGGAAAAAACACACTTGCTTTTTTAAGAAATTGGCATCATTACCATGAAAATACTTTTTTGACGCTATAATCCACACTACCCGTTCTTGTGATGGGTGCTCCATGGCAATATGAAAAACCAGTGGCCATGTTGGGGCAGTGAGCCTTTTGCCAGTCTTGGGGGGTGGGGGCAGACAAATGTGTTACATTGCCAACTCTCTAGATTAGGCCACAGATAGAACTGCAATGATGGCACCAGTGGAGACTGGTGGCTCTGATGTTAGTGGGGCAGTGAATCCGCTCTGGGTTTTAATATGAACGGTCAAGGAACTTTCCAAGGTGCTGAACCTATTTTGGGACTAGTTTTCAACACTGTGTACAGCTCCTTGAAAATTCACACTAAACCCCAGAGCGGATTAACTGTTCCACTGACATTGGAGCCACCAGACTTTACGGGTTAGAACTCATTTGGCATGTTGTCTTGAGCAAGACAAATTCCTCTCATAATGGGCCATCTGTTGCTTGAAACATGTTGGTTTTTTAAAAAAATGTTATTGATTTCCCAATAAATCTGTCTCTACTGCTTGCCTGCAGATTCCCATTGCCCTGAGTCCACGCTGGGTTCTTCCTGTACTTTGGGTCATGGTTGTTCTAGAAGCGATAGAACAGATCAAGAAGGCTTAGCACTCTTGTTCAGAAGTCACCTGTCAGAACTGGCTCCTGTATAACTGAGGCTAAGGTTGGGGGAGAATTTTGATTTTGTTTGTGTTGAAAGGCAAACTGACCTAATTCATATTTTTTTTGGGGGGGGATACATAAACCAACGCTCAGCCATCCTCTGAAATTTGCACTTCTCTGAATTTTGTAAAGCAGTTCACCACCCAAGGAATGTGTACAAAAATGCATGTATTAGCATAATGAGGGCATAAAATGCATATATTACATGCAAAAATGCATTATACTAGGGAGTAATTGCTTTGTATGTTAGGCAAAATCACATACATACAAGTGTATATTAGGAGAAATTCACACGCAAATGTTGATGAATTTTCACGAGGACTTTGAAAAATGAATACATTGCAAACTGATGTGGAAATGTAAAGAACTGAATTTATGAATGGAAAAATGAGAAATAGAGAGAAACTGGAATTGACAGATTCACCCATCCCTAGCTGAGGGTGAGGGAGGCTGAAGGAAAGGCAGAGGGCGATTAAAGCAAAGGCAGTGGGGTCGCCAAGGAGAGCAATCCTGTTGCTAGCGACTCCTCCGAAAGGGAAGAGGAGGGCAGTGTCTTTAAGAGTGCAACCATTTATCAACTTTAAAAAAAAAAAAACCAGCGGTGACTTTTCAGCCTGCTGCTCAAATTTGTTCAATTAGACACAGCCCCACAGGGTGGATTTGAGTGTGAAATGTGTCTGCCAAGGCCCTGGAATTAAGTCACACAGACAGGCTGCTTCCCATGCACCCCAGTTTTGAGGCCTACAGGTTATGAGGCAAAAATAAAATAAAAAGAAAACCTGCCTTCTTTCCCAGGACGAGAAGTATAAGAGGAGGAATCCCAATTTTAAAACACTCAAACAGCCTTTATGGGATTACCAGCTTTAGCTAGGTAAAGGGTGTTAGCCTTTAAACATTTTTTTTTATTTTTGAGGCCCAGGTTACTAAGAAAGATTACACTCTCTCTCTCTCCCTCTCTCTCCCCCCCCCCCACTGATTGGTCTTTTATAGGATTGCTACTTTGTTAGCCTTTTTATTTCTTTTATTTTTTGAGGCTTACAGGTTACTACCCCCCCTTCTTTCGCAGGACGAAAAGCAGAGCAGGAGGAAGAGGAGGAATCCTGATTTAAAACCCCAATCAGCCTTTTAAAGGATTGCGGGTTTCAGCTAGGTAAACGGTGTTAGCTGCTGCTGAACTTTGCACCTTGTGTTGTCCTGTCTCACACCAATGACCCTTTTGGGGCGCCACAATTCTCAAGAAGAGGAAGGTTGGATCATCCGCCTAAGAGCTTTACATATGCCATCTGAGGTCAAGTGCCAAATGCAATGTAAATTAGGAGCTAAGAGCCTTGGTTGCTAAACAGCTGCTAGACACCTCAATTAGAAATACAAGTCAGATTAGACATAATTAAGGGACCCACATACAAAACATGCACAATGAAAATTGCCCGGGGTGGGGTAGGAAGTTAATACCTAAAAGGCAGCCCATTTTCGTTTTTTTTTTGTCCAACAGAACGCCCCATGGCACGTTTAAGAGAGCAACATAAATGTTTCTGGCAAATTCCAGAGGAGTGGGTGTATGAATTTTGTAGCAGCGAGATGTCAAAGAGATGCAGTACTATGTAGAGAGAGTACTGGACTTGAACTAGGGTTCAGATCCTTTGGTATGGTGTGGGATGATATACTGGAACAAACAAGGAGAAGAGGGACACAGGACACTGCCTTATATCAAAGTCAGCTATCTCTAGCTCAGTATCATCAACAATGACTGGGAGCAGCTCTCCTCGGTTTCAGGCAAAGAACACTCTCAGTCTTGCCCGGAGATCAGAGATGTTGGGGATTGAGCCAGGGACCTTCTGGATGCAAAGCATGTATTCTATCACTGAGGTACAGCCCTCTCACTAAAAAAAAAGGGAGGGGGAAGCAGTGAGTTACAGAATGGAGAGGATACTCAAAACACAGTCATGATTCATAGCAGCCCGCACAGATGACCAAACTATTCAGAAGGAAATTCCATCACCTTGGGGTAGCTCAGTCACCAGATTTCAGCGTGGGAAGCTGGCAAGATTACCAACAAGGCTTAAGCTTCCCTTCTTGGATATATTTCAAGATTAAGTTCCTCCCCCTCAAAAACCCAGAGCTTATCTGACAAGCATTGGTTGTGTTTGCTTGTTGATACCTCATACTGACTGTAGTAATGTTCTCAGTGGAGGCTGAGCAGTCATGCCCCCTCTTTTTTGAAGAAAAGGAATTTGCGCCTTTGGCATGCAATATCATCTAGATATCAGAAGAAGTTGCCTTACACCGAGTCAAACCATTGATCCATCTCGCCCACCGTTATCTACCTTGCCTGGCAGTGGTTCTCCAGAGCTTCAGACAGGAGCTTTCCCCAGCCCTAATTGGAGATGCCAGGGATTGAACTCGTGCCCTGCTACTGAGCTAGAGCCCTTCCCCTGCACACTGTTATGAACAATATTTAATTGTTCATGACAGTTGTCAAAGTGTAGAACCAGTAAAGTGGCCAGAAGCTCAGGCTTTCCTGTGCTAAATAATCACATGTGGTTTGAAACATGGGCTGGGGGAGGGATTGTGCCCACCAATGCCCAATAGCATTGCTATTAGCTAGCACCCCTTATCTCCCTTTACATATTCTTGCTTTGTCTAATTTTAAGAAACCATGAAAAACGGATGTTTTAATCTGTCCTCTTCCTTCTTGGTGGGCACTTTCTTTCTTTGCTTCCAGACAATCACTATTTTGCAAGTGGGATTCTGCTTGTGCAAGGTTTCCTCTTTTCTCTTGCTCCACATCCACACCATGCATTTAAAGCACATTTAAAGCATATGGCTTCCCCCAAGAATCCTGGGAACTGTAGTTTCCCCCTCATACACCCACCGCTCATGGCATACTACAGTTCCCAGGATTCTTTGGAGGGGGGGAATTGCGTGCTTTAACCATATGGTGTGTATGCAGAGCAATTCCCCTCTCTTTTTCTGTCATACTTTTTGGATTGCAAGTCTGCAGGCACAGATTTTTTTCTTTTCTTTTTTACAGACATGTAAAGTATGTATTAGATGTTTGTATAAATAAAAATGATGGCAATCACGACCAACATGCTAGTAACAGGCACCCTAAGGTTCAGACATGTGGCAAAACGTGGCACTCTTCATCCCTTCTTCCCTTAAAAGCTGCTAAGAAGATCCCAGAACTTCTCCCAACAGCTCACTTAATTACCGGCCAACTGCATAAAACAGCCTGGCGAGACAGAGGACATTAAAAAAAAAAGGTGAGAAAATCTTGAGTTCCTTATTCAAGGATAACTGGGTTTTCTTTCCCCATCAAAATATCATTGTCAGTGATGGAAAACACCTACCCTCACAGCAGTTTGGTGACTTTCCCATCAGAAACCAAGCTGGATGTCTTGGAACGTCTACCAGATGGAGACATAAATCATCTCTAACTATCTTTGGGTCCCTTCTCTCTCCCCCCCCCCCCCATTCTGGCAGGAAAAGGAAATTCATTCCCTGAACAGGAGAGAAAAAAAAATCTCAGGATGTTTACACTTTGACACCACTGCTCATTCCAAGAGTTGACAGTTTTACCGATCGCGAGAAGCACGTTTGGGGCAGTTGACAAAGTGATCCTGAATGAGGCGGCTGATATTAATTGTAGCCTTACACTGTCCTGCAAAAAAACACAAAAAACAAGAGCCCCTTGGCGCTGGCTGCTAATAGCCCTAATTGGAGACAGTGCTTTGCGCTCTCAAATTTGGCTGTAGTGGCAGGAGACAAATGCACTTTCTTTTGCAGTTTAGGTCATGAGCTGCATCCAGCAGGCCCTCCTTATGATGACTGAATCTGTTTTGCCCAGCGCAGCAAGCAGGATTGTGGCACAATGGACAATTGATGACAAGCATCAAACTCAACAAGGATATATTGTGTATAATAATGTATTTATATTTTTGCCACTCTTTGTCTTATTTTTTTTTAATCCAGAAGCTGTGTCAGATAGTTATGGAATAACCGACCACGTTATCCTACAGAGTAAATCCACCTTGATCTGCAGATGATGTCTTAGAGGGTGAAAATGATTAATAAGGAATCACGGCAGTGGCTTTGGAAGAGCTAAGAATCTTAACCCATATAACCTCCCCTAAAACACACAATCAGCTCACAAGTTGTTGGAGGAAACTCATTTCAAAGACTTTGAGCAACACTTTTTAGGTCACATTTGCAAAGCACATTAGAACAAAGATCTGTTACTTTAGATTTTGAGACTAAGACTTCCCCAAGGGCTTGAGGGAAAACCCTCTTGGCCCATTTCTAAAGCATGCAATACACACACACACACACACACATTTAATCTTAATGCATTCATTCTGCTACCAAATCTGAATGAAATCTTCATAGCTTATGTTCTTATTGAAAAAAGAGATGGTGGTGATGGGGGAAATACTCAATGCAAATGTCTATTTAGATGAATCTTTTTTTTAAAAAAGACATTTGTGTTTATAGAAGCCTGGACACATTAAACAGCAATGTGATCCTTTGCACATGAGACCTAATCGGAGTAGCGTGTAGACACATTTGTTGGGCATATGGAGACACGGATTCCCCCCCCCCAACCATGGCAAGTTTAATGTGACAGGGAAACCATGATAATTCATGTATCTGTCTTGTTCATTTATAAAGCAGTGGGTAAGGCAAGGTCAAAGCTTTCCATCAGGCTTGGGGAGCCTCAGGTCAGGGGGCCAAATTCAGCCCTCCACACCTCTCTGTCTGGCCTTGGGGATTCTCCCTTGCCCTAAGTGTTTTTGCCTGACTGCAATGTGTCCTTGAACTCTGATCATGTTTCTTGCTTGCCTGGGTGGAGGATAGAGGAGTGTGTGTAGAAACTAGGCCACTGTACAAAACGTAAAATGGACATTAAATGCTTTCCTCACTTTTGCCTCTGGTCCCGCCCACCACTGGCATGTGGCCTCTGGAAGGTTGCCCAGAAGGAAATGTGGCCCTTGGGCCGAAAAATATTTGCCACCCCTGTTTTACATCGCCACTGGGAGAAAAAGGCTAAGGGGACCGGACCGTGGGGGAACAATGGGGAGAGAGTTCAGAGTGCAGGACACAGAATAATGGGCTCAAGTGACAGGAAGCCAGATTTCAACTGAACATCAGGAAAAACCTGAACATCAGGAAAAAGAGTGGTATGACAATGGAACCAGTGACCTAGGGAGGTGGTGGGCTCTCCAACACGGGAGGCATCCAAGAGACAGCTGGACAGCTGCCTGTTGGGTATGCTCTAATTTGGATTCCTGCATTGAGCAGGGGGTTGGACCAGATGGCCTTATAGGCCCCTTCCAACTTTACAATTCTGATTCCCCTGACCTTTGAGCCCCTTTTGACACTCTCATTAGTCTCCCACCCCTCCTTTTAGACATGAACAAACATGCCTGCCACAGACACATCTAGTTTAGCCGCACGTGTGTGCTTTGTAACATGCCTGACACAAACTCTGCATTTTCTTCTTCTTACTAGACCTTCACTGTTTTATCACTTTCAACTGGTAGGTTAATCAACTAAAACTTTACTTCAGTGATTCTAAAATTTGTCCCCCCCCCGGACCACTTGAAAATTGCAGAGGGTCTTGGTGGATCACTTCGTGGTTTTTCTGCCTGCTGTAGCAATTAGAATTCTGCAGAATTCAAATTGTAATACAATAAAATACAATGTAAGTAATTAAAGAAGCAATAAAAATGCAATTAAAAATCAATATGTATATTCCATGCAATGGATGCCCCTTCTTCCATTTTTCACCCCCAATCCACAGACATGCCGTGGACCACCTGAATGAAGCTCGTGGACTGCTGGTGGTCCATGGTCCCACAGTTTGGGAACCCCTGCTTCAGTTGATCAACTAGTGGGGCCAGGATGAGAGCAAATTTTAAACGGGTGGGGATATGAAATAAGGAGAGATTTGTTTGCTTTTTGATGTCTTTTTGATTGTGGCATTTTACCATTACAGGAGAGAGAAAATGAAAAATGTGAACAATGCCCTTTGTGTCTGTTAATAAAACAAGTTCATTTGTACAGGGCAAAACAAGGTATTGTGCAACAGTCATTATGCCAAGGCCCAACTGACTGAGTGAGGCGACTATAGGTTAGTGGTTACGCACCTGCTTTGGGTGTAGAAGGTCCCAGGTTCAATTCCTGGCATCTCCACTTTAAAAGGATTAGATGAGGAGGTGATAGGAAAGATTCTTTTCTGCCTGCTACCAGTCAGAGCAGTCAGAGCAGACTCTACTGGGCTAGGTGAACCAATGGTCTGCTCGAGACACTTCTATGAATATCTCAAATGCTCCAATGCAATTTTATTTACATGTTATCAGTTGTTTAAATGGCACATAATTAATCAACCAATTGCCTTCCTGGGCTCCTACTGGGAGGAAGGGCGGGATATAAATCTAATAAAAATACATACATACACGCGTACATACATAATAAACCAGATGGACCAGTCAGTTTTATGGCAGATGACCACCCCACTAAAAATTCCTTAGTGAGTTCACAGCCCTGCTATATGTGGACCCAGAAAATTACTTAGCAAAGAGAAAAGCTAGGGAAAGGGTTCTCTTGGCTACTGTTTCAACGTTCCTCACCCACTCAACACCACTGAGGTGTAGAGAATCAGAATAGTAAAAACAAAGAGGAAAATATAACAGAAATTGTGTTTTTTTTAACCAAGGACAGCCAATGCAGGGGCTTCTAGATGTCACTGGACTCCAACTCCCATCATCCCGGACCACTGACTATTCTGGCTGGGGCTGATGGGAGTTGGAGTCCAACAACATCCAGAGGGCACCACATTGGGTCACTCTTGTTTTAAAACCTAAACTAGTTATATACACATCCATTTCAATTTTTTTTGTCTAAAAGGATGTTTGAGCTGGTGGTGTGGGAGGACAAAAAAAATTGCTTTACTCAATGTCAAAAAATGACAAGTCATCAAAATTTGTGGCTGATTAGAGGGAAGAGCCATCTCTGGCCACAAGATAAAGGCCACAAGACAGATGGTGTGCCAATGTTTTTTTTTAAAAAAATAACAAATCGCATGTTACCTTCTAATAACAAAAGGCCCCTGTGATATATCACACACATTTAGAACCATATGATCAATACTCCTGACATGTTATTTAATTATGATTCTCAGTCGTAGAGACAATATGAAAAAGTAGTGTCAATGTTCTGGCCTTGGAATACATAAACAGATCTAATTATTCTTTATACCGATCCCAGGGGAGCAGTAATGTATCCTCTCCACCCCACCCCACCCCCAAGGAAAGTGTGCCTCAGTTGTAAGATTGCCTTAATAAGGGGAGGGTCATATCTCTCATTTAAGTTATCCCCCCGGGAAGGCCAAGTTCAAATGGTCAGGACATCCCTTTGATGTGTTCAGTGTGGGAGCAGATGACGAAGCAATGTGAAGAAAAAATACCACCAGAGGGGCAAATTCAAGAACAACCAAGCGATGTTGGGCCTGCGGAGTTGACAAGACCATGACCCACTGTGAGATGGCTGGCTCAGAAGGATGGGATGTGGACACCATTAAAGACGGAAAGAAGGGCTTCTTCACACAGCACATAGTTAAACTATGGAATTTGCTCCCACAGGAGGCAGTGAGGGCCACCAACTTGGATGGTTTTACAAGAGGATTAGACAAATTCATGGAGGCAGATAAAGCTATCAATGGCTGCTTGCCACGATAGATATGCTCTGCCTCCACAGTTGGAGGCAAAAGGCCTCTGAATAATATTAATTGTTGTTGCATTCAGGCTTTCCATAGGCATCTGATTGGCCACTGTGAGAACAAGATGCTGGACTACATGAGCCTTGTGTCTGATCCAGGAGGGCCCTTCTGATGTTAGTAAAGGAACATACCAGTTCCTTTACTGGCATTTGTCCCATCTAGCCCAGTATCATCACTGACTGGGTGGTGGCTTTCCAGGGTCTCCGACAGACCTACTACCTGATTCATTTAACTGGAGATATTGGGGACTGAACCTGGGACTCTAGATTTTGGGGGCTGTTGGTCTAGAAGCTCTCACTTGACATCTCTCTCTACATACAGAGGTGACAGACCTATGGCCCTCCAGATGTTGCTGGACGTCATTGTAGCCATTGGCCATGCTGGCTGGGTCTGATGGGAGTTGGTGTCCAGCAACACCTGGAGGGACACAGGTTAGCCACCCCTGCTCTAAGTGGTCCCATTGCTTCTTGCTGCTCTTACTGTTGCTCAATCATTTGCCTTCTCTCTCCAGACCTGATCCATGAAGCTGTCTGTGAGGAGAGTGCAAGACCAGAAGAGGAGGCTGCTCCATCTTCTTACTTCTAAGAACATCAGAAGAGCCTGCTGGATCAGGCCAGTGGCCCATCTAGTCCAGCATCCTGCACACACAGTGGCCAACCAGATGCACCAATGGGAAGCTCACAAGCAGGACCTGAGCAGAACAGCACTCCCCCCTCCTGCAGTTTCCAGCAACTGGAATTCAGAAGCAAACTCCTCTGACCATAGAGATAATGCACAGCCATCATGGCTAAATAGCCACTGACAGTTTTTGTTGCCACTGCTTGCACATTCAGAGAAGGGAATGGAGCAGGGCAGCACTTTGAGAAGACTCTGGGGGTCATCAGTACCCCTCCCTGCTGGGGCACGGGCCTTGTCTAGTGCCCAATGATGTCAGCCCTCTGGGGATATTCTTGCATAAGAAGTTGAGCTGGTAGAATCAGAGCCGTTTGGGGAACCTTTTTCAGCGGAAGAGCCACATTCCCTGCTAGGTAACCTTCTGGGGGGCATATGCCAGTGGTGGGCAGGACCAGAGGCAAAAGCGTAAATATCACCTTTGTGCAGTGGGCTAGCTTTTCCACACTTTCACACGGTCCTCTCTATCCCCTGCTATTCAGACAAGCAAATGACATTATTGAGTTCAAGGATGCATTCCAGCATGGCAAAAACACTTGGGGTATGAATCAGAGCCAGAGAGAGGTGTGACCTAAGGAGAGGGGTGTGGCCTGGTGAGGGTCAGATAGAGAGGCCTGGGGGGCCATATCTGGCCCCGGTGTAATGTGCAGACTGGGTCTCTGCAGCATTTGCAACATAATCCAGATTTCCTCATCCAATAGAAATGTTGCACCTGGGATACATATTTTTGTTGTTTTAACTGTTATTGAGTTATTAACTGTTATTGATGGTGTTACTGAAAACAGAAACCATTTGGTGCCACGGGTCGGGTCATAGAACATAGCTGGTCTAAGCATGGCTGTTATCATGCAGACAGGAAAGAATGCACAACTCGCTCCTTTGGCCAAAAGAAATCACAGTTAACATTTAACATCAGGGAACCAACTTCAAAAGAAAAAAAAACAGCTGGATTGAAATCATGGCAAGGCGAAAACTGCTAACACCAGCACAGACATGCAGGTGGTCATGTTTGGCTTGAAAACTGCACATCTACAATGTGGAGCTCTGTTCTAAAAGGCAACGCCTGACGTAAGGTGGCTGTTCTGCTAATGGCGTGGGATGCCACGAGGCACACACAGCCCAGCGGATGTACATGTCAGCCCTTGAAGACCCGTCGGCCAATGACTGCAGAAAGTGGGATACTACAGCACCAAGCATGGGAGCCAACAACAAAGCTGTAGCAACCTGAGTAAGGATAAACCTTTTCATTTGAATTGGTGGGTGGGTGAGGCCGCTTGCAAAAGAGGGTGTGGAATTGTTTGCCCTTTTTAACATTTTGGGGGCTGGAGGTGAATTTGGAATTCCGTAAAGTTGTGTGTGTGTGTGTAAGAATGGATGGCAAAACTTATTGTCACTTTCCAGCTGAGGTCCATCGTACACATGACGAGCCAAGCTATTTTGGCACCAGAGGCAGAAAAAAAATCCCTCCTTGGCTGCCAAAACACAGTATCAGAGCCCACAATCAGGTGCTTGAGGCAGCTGCTTCCCTCTGCCTAATGGAAGGGCCAGCCCTGAGTTCCAGTAACTGTATTTTTTGTTAACTTTTAATATGCAGGAGACAGTAGAGACTTAGTGGGAAAATGTTCCTTCTTTTTTTAAGCAGCAGTCTGACATGTGTCTTGAGGCAAAAGAAACTGCCTGGAAGTTACGGGAAGAGAAAGGTCCTATAAAATTATGTATCTTTAATACAATGACCCCTCCAAATTAAGGAAGACACACAGATCAGCCAGTTCTGTTTGTTGGCACTGTGGCAACTTGAATGCCAACTTTAAGGATATCTGTTGAACTAGTCCTCAAATAGTCTTTTAGGAGGGCTGGGCTGCATGGTGTGTAATAGTTAGAGTGTTGAACGAGGATCCCATCAACAGGAGTTGTACTCTAAAATAAATAAAATTTAAGGTCACATCCATACCATACATTTAAAGCACTCTCATACCACTTTAAAACAGTCATGGCTTCCCCCAAAGTACGCTAGGAACTGTTGTTCATTAAGGATGCTCAGAGTTCTTAGGAGACCCCTCACAGAGCTACAATATATCTGTGAAGACGGCATATGAGGGAAAATTGCTTGCAAAAATATTTGTATTGGGCAAAACTGCATACCACAGTCTGTGTATGTTAGGAGAAACGTGCTAAAGGGCTGATGCTTCTTTGCAAGGACTTTTTAAATTCCCCCTCCACAAACCAATGGAGAATTGTGGCCGACTGAATTTCAGCTTTGGGGGGAAAAAACGAGAAACACCGAGAAATTGAAACTGACAGATTCGCCCTTCCCTAATAAATATGTTTGACATCCCCCCTCCCCAGATATATTCAACTATTGAAGATGGGCACCATTTTCTTTCTATTGGTCTTTTTTCTCTTTTGGACATTATTTTTATTTTATTATTATTTATTTTATTATTTAGGTGCAATTTTGTTTATAAGCATTTTATGTTGTGTTTTATTTGACTTTTTAGCATTTTTGTATATGAATCCTTGCATAAAACATAGCTGAATAACAACAGTTGGCTTAAGGCAGCCTTCAACCACCACCACCACCACCATTGGCTTAAGGCAGCCTTCCCCAACCAGGTGCCCTCCAGATATTTTGGACCTCAACTCCCATCAACGGGACTTGTAGTCTAAAACATCTGGAAGACACCAGGCTGGGAAAGCCTTAATTAATGGAAAATACTTCAAGAGACCATTAAACATCAGTTAATGCATCACTGCATTCAAGGACAATATTATGCTCAAGAATAAAAGGCTACTTGCTTGGAAAGGCCCTTGGCCAGTCAAGACAATTTTGCAATCTGCTATCCCGAAGCAAGTTACCTGAGCTTCCCACCACCTGCCCTTTTAGCATAGAAATAGCCACAACCCAACAGCTGGCCCCAGATTAGAGAACGGCAACCTTTGCACAAGAGGACCCAGGAGGTCAGCGAGATGCAAATACCCATCAGGCGTGTCAGGTGTCACTGTCTGACCTCACTGGTCCCTCTACCTCATCCAACCCCACTCCCCGCACCTGTGCCCTCCTGCTGCCTTGAGAAACAACGGCAGAGCCTCATCCATCAGAGTCTGCTTAAGGGGTTCACTGTTAAATGCATAAAACTATTAAAGGCAGGGGAATCTGCTGTGCCGAACGGCAATATATAAGGGACTGTTTAAACTGTTAATTGAATAAACCTCTTAAGCTGAGAGAATGTTCTGCACACAGTGGGGAAAACGCAAGGGCATTTTAACACGTTGCTGCCATCCGAGCTGGCGTTTCCATTACAACCAATCGGATAGCTCCAAAGGGTTCAGAGAGGCCAGGATTGTCCCTTTGACCTGAAGATGTTAAGAGACAAATTGGCTTCAGCAAAGCAATGCTGGGATTATTCCAAGGTCTTTCCCTTCAAATGCCTTTAACACACAAACGTCGTATTTCAATTAAATGTGGGAAAGGGGCTTGTTGTGCTGTTGGTTAGGAGTGCTGTCAGACATCAGAAGAGGTCTGCTCTTCACTATTGGTTGGAGGTAAGAACATGGATCAATTGGGAAAGTCAGATTAGAGCAAGCCGATCAGGGTCTGTGAGGCCAGAGGAGTAGGCAGAGGCAAGATGCCAGGAGTGTTGGTGATGCTACTCATAATAATAAGTTTTATAGGCCTATGTGAGCTGGGATTGGCCGGTGAAGTCAGCTGACAATTACTGCCACCTAGGTGGTGCCCTCATTGTACTGCACTTAAGTAGCCAGGCTTGTAGGCTGCCACAGTGCTCAAATTCAAGACACCCCATCGGACCCTTATAGGGGCCCAACCTGGCCCCCAGAAAGCTTTTCATCTGGCCCTCAGCCAACTACCTGATAACCAAGAATATGTTTAATAGACACACAAACAAACAAATAAGCAAATCTGCATAACAATGCTCTCGTTTTTGTTTCTTGGTCACGGTAAAATGTGAAAGAAGGTGGAATCCAAAACACTGAAACGCTCTTAAACGTTTGTGTGTGTGTGTGTGTGTGTGTGTGTGTGTAAGAGCCAGAGGAACAAAGGTAAGGCTGTAATCCCCTCTCCCACTGGTGGCTGATGCCAACTGGGACTGACCGGGTGGAAGGCAGGCAGCCCAAATAGTAGATGGAGCCAGAGCCAATGATAAGCAGAGACAGCTAATTCTAGACTGGCCCCCATCCTCCTCCCTACTGAGGGCAACACAGAGACAGGCAGCACCACCCTCTGGACTGGTTGTAAGAAGGCAGGCAGGTGAGGGCTGGCTGAAGGCAGACTGAGGTTGGTGGGGAAATGCCACGTTCATCCCAATGGACCAGCCTCCATGGCCTTCCCCATTTTCTGGCCTGAACCACAGGGGCTGCACAATCAAGGTGGCAGCTCCAGGCAATTGGAGTGAAAGAGCCCCTGAAAAATCATTTGCCCTCACCCAAAAATGCAAAAGAGGGGAGCTGGTTTTGCCCCTTCCTGTTCAGCTCTGCCCCCCTCCAAATTTGATCCAAGCTTTCAACAGTTTGAAAGTTTGGCCCAGCCTCAACACCCAGGGATAATTCTTCCTTGGGATACAGAAATGGGATGACATGAACGTGAATCTCAAGAATGCTATGACTGAAGAAAACGTCCATCAATTTGACATTCAAAGGAATCTACAGATGTATGCCAACGGGCCAGGGCACAGTGGACTTGCATGACAAAGTCGATTAATGTGCCCCCACCCCCTGTACTTCCAAATGTCGAGTGACTCGCAAGCCCTGAATGTTTTCCCTTGGCGGAGACTGGCTCTCCACCAAGATTACAAACTATTCTTTCGGTCTCGTAGCTTATCCTTATGAAAAACCCAGACTAAACAGAAAAACAGTTGCTCTGGGTACAATTATCCCCCAAACGGTAGAGCAAAAGTAGAGATGATTGATGAAAAACAACGGTGATTTTTTTTTTCACAGACAGACCTTCTCTGTCGTGCTGCAGGGTTCCAAATAAGTCTAACCTGCATGCTAAAAGCAAGGGAAAAAAGAGACCACCACTCCCAAACCTGGAATCTGGCTTCCACAAACTAAACAGGGAGACAGCTCAGAGCAGCTGCATCTTTCAGCAGAGAAACTGGTATTTTTGTCTGATAAAAAGTGGAATAATTTTCCAAAAAGTTATGGTTGTCACAAATATAATACATTAGCAATATGCCTGTAGTTATGGCTGCTTCCAGATCCCCCCCCTCGATATATCTGCAAATTCAGGTTGTGCAATTAAAAGTGGATTCGGAAAGAAAAGCATCTGGAAAGTGTGGGGGAAAGGTGATGTTGCACAACAAACACATCCGAACAAAAATTTAGTACAAACAAATCAGAGTGAATGAATGCTCAATAAATAGTGACGTTGCATAACCTCAGCATAAATTTTCTGCGTACAAATCAGAATGGATGCTCAATAAACAGCAACAAAACCTCAGCAAAACTGGAGCCATCTTGAATTACAAGGATGCCACTCCATTAGAAGGCTGGTCTCTGTTTTCCTCCCTCTCCTTCCTGTCTTTCCCTGTATGTCTTATACGCCACAGGGCTGGCCCAAGGCATTTGCTGTCTGAGCAAAGGACAAGATAGTGCCCACTCCAAACAGAGAAGCCAACTGAACTGGCAGCTCAACCTTATTTCAACCCTGGCAACAAGATAGTGTTTGCCGCCAATCCTTAAGGCAGCAGGCCTGCTATGGGGGTTCAGGACAGGACATGTGGCAGGCACACAAAACTTCTTCTGATAGAAGGTTACGGCTAAGGGGCTCAGCAGGAATGGCCAAGGGGTCTACCATCACTGCCGCCCCCCCAAGCATCTGCTGCCTGAGACAGTCAACTCAATCTGCCTAATGATAGGGCTGGAGAGGGAAGAGGGAGGCACTCCAAATGCACCGCAGACAAAGAGAGGGAAGCCCTTGAAGTGCCGAGCCAGCAACCAGCCAAAAATGAAAGTGGTAATTATTTACTGTAGCCTGACGCTTTTTGGGTATTAAAAAACCCTTTGTCAAGGGCAATCTGTAAAAGTATACATATAAACAACATTAAATCAATTGTAAGATGTACTTAAAGTATAAACTGTAATACAATGTTTATGAATTTGTGTATTAAAAAATGAACAATACCATAATCTACTGAAGGCTGACTCGTAAACTGTAATCAATAAGGAAAAGGGACAACTAAAATGGAACAAAACTTCACTTAAAACTTCACAGGGTTATACATACACCCCAGATTGGGAAATTCATACAGAGCTTTTCTGATTTGAATAAACCTGGACTAAGCAAATAAGTGGAGAGGAATACAAAGGTAAATGTCTTGTATACATAACACCCTGTTATCTAATCAATATAACAAACTGAATTTGTAGGTGTAGCTGGCTCTTAGAGAAGGACAGATAAATATATACAAACTTTACACACAGCTGAGAATACAACCTTCACACACAACCTCGATCTACTTGGGCAAGGTGTCTTAGGGTTCTGAAGTGGCCCTGCCCACCCATGTGGGCCATCCTAGACAAGCAAGACTATAAAGGGCTTCCCAAAAAAGTCCTTGCTGGGGGTATATTTGGGCTCAGCTCTGCTGCCTGGCTTGGTTGCCCCCCACTTCTAGATTCCCTCCACCCGACTCCCCTTTGACAGCTGTTTACAGCTCAGCCCGATAGTTATCTGACATTGGGCTGAAGACAGGATGAGGGGACCCTTTTCAACTGGAGGGCCACGTCCGTGTGTTTGCGTGCACTAGTGGTAGGTGGGGCCAGATGCAAAAGTGGGCGGAGGAACATATGTAACTCTCGGATTTGTACATTAGCTGCCCATTAATTACTGGGCTAAGTTCAAGGTGCTGGTTTTGGTGTACCAAGCCCTACACAGCTTGGGACCAGGATACCTGAAATATCGTCTTACCCCTTATATACCCAGTCAGCCACTACGCACTGCAGGTGAGGGCCTCCTGCAGATACCATCTCATCAGGAGGTCCCTTGCGCACAACAACAGAATCGGGCCTTTAGTGTTGTGGAACTTGTCTTTGGAATTCCCTCCCCTTAAATATTAAACTGGTACCGTCTCTGTTGTCTTTTTGGTGCCTTCTGAAGTTCTTTCTCATTCAACAAGCCTTTTAGGAAGAGACCTTAACCCAGTCTCATTTGTGTTGGAATTGTTTTGTAAGACATTTAAAATATTTTCTTTTAAAATATTTTTAAGATGTTTTGTTTTTAAGATGCTTTATAGATGCTTTTAGTATTTTATTGCCTGTTTGCCAACCTGGGCTCCATTTGGGAGGAAGGGCGGGATATAAATTTAATAAATAAATATACAATGAAATAAATTTGTACAGGAGGCTACATTCATGCAAAGTCTGAGGCTCCTACACACATTTGCATCTGCACCGGAATTGTTTTTAGATGTTTTAATTGTTTTATAACTTGTGAGGGATATTATTATTATTATTTAATAATAATAATACAATCACTTTGCTCCATCCAGGCATGCTAGAGGCATTATCAGAGTTCAAGTACACATTCCAGCTAGGCAAAAGGACTCAAGAAGAGTGAGGGGTGGAGCTTTGGAAGGGGTGTGGTCTGAGGAAAGGGGGTGTGGCCTGTGAGCCAGATAGGGAATAATGAGTCCTGAGAGCCAGATAGGGAACGATGCATTGCATTTGGCCCATGGGCTTAAGGCCACCCACGCCTGGTTTAGGATGTCAAAAATCCACTGCCTTTGAGTTCTACTCAAGAAAGCTTTTTTTTGTAAAACCCAAGGAACGGTCATATTATCTGCAGGGTGGGAGAGGGATCACTCTCATTGTGCCAAGTCGCAGATCCCTCAGATGCTACAGGCCATTCCACCCACGAGGTGAGGGCAGATAGGTTAATTGTCGGCTTTCCCAGCGTCTGATCTCCACATCAGTCCTTCTCTGTAGTCTTTTATTGTCGGGGTTGCTCCCAGGCTGAGTTCAATTGAAAACATTGCGGGCAGCATTGCCAAATGTCTTTCCTGGGGCGCTGGAGTTTTTTCGGGGGCTGTCAATGAGGTGAAACAAAAAACAGGGGGGAGGATGGGATGCGCTTGCAGCAACGAAGAGGGTTTAGAGCTATCAATTAGCAACTCCCCCACGCTGCACTGAAGGTCACAGGAATTTAAATTCCTTTTGTGACCAAACACACAAACAAAATGCACAGCAATGAGACGAATGCTGGTTTCGGCATTCTTTCAGAAACCCAGTGACTGAGCAAAGAAGCTCAGTGGATGTTGAACAGACAGACACAAACAGAGGTCATTAAGTGGGGAAAGAAAGTGCCAGCATTTGGAGAATCCTAAATGACATCCAGGGGATGGACAAAGCCAGGGTTGTCATGCATGTGCACGTGCTGGGCTGCTAATATTGTGGAATATGACGTTTTCCCTTTAAAAGTTCACATTTCGGTGGGGACACCGCTGCTCTCCTGCTCTGACCAACAGCCCCCAAACGGGCTTGCATAAAGAGCAAAACAGTTTCAATTTTTCACAATGCTCTGAATTTTGGGTAGCATGATCTGTAAAAATAAATAATAAAATAAAGTAGTGACTGAGTATGACAGCCAGCGTGTTTGTGATTGAATGTGTGAGTATGTGTATGTGACTGCGTCCCCATTTCCTTGATTCAGGATGGCTTTTCACTGGTGCTCTAAAAGAGCTGTTGCTTCAGCAATCAAGCAAGTCTGGCAGGGAAGTTATAAAGGGGCCGGAGGCTTCATCCCTTCCTGGCTCTCAGCCATGCCCTGATCTAGGTAGGTGCTTCCCTGCACTTCCTCCTCCTCCTCCCAATGAGCCTCTTATGCAGCTAAGCTGGGCACTTCAATGGCGGCCTGAAACTCCTGTCTGGCCTGCCATCTCCTTTGTTTCTGTCGCCCTCGAGGCTGAAGAAGGAGGGTCCAGGAGGTGTCCAGGAACCCAGGCAATGAGGGAAGACCTAGAGTGCTGGACTAGGACCTGGGAGACCAGGTTTCAAATCACCACTTGGCCATGAGGCTCACTAGGTGACCTTGGGCCAATCACCGTCTCTCTCAGCCTAACCTACCTCACAGGATTGTTGTAAGGATAAAATGGAAAGGGGAGAGAACCATGTGTGCCGAGGAAAGGCAGGTATAACTGTAATAAATAAATAAAGATAGGTAGCCACAGTGTGAACACTGCTGATGCTAAGACAGAAATCACCATCAGCAAAGGGATGCTGACCCCTTCCATGGTGATGTGAGCACCACGGTGTTGTCACCTATGGTGATGTCATCACTGCTTGTAGTCAGGGAAGTCTGGCCATCTTGTTGGGCTTGAGGAACTGGGAAGGTCATTTGGGTGTTGCCTAACAACTCTTCAGTTTTCATTGACAACACAGTGTTGGGCACGCCAACGGCTTGAGACAATCCTGGACTTCTACACTGTCACAGTGACGGCAGGCAGACGGCGGTTGCATAACAATCCGTAAACAGAGTTGCTTGGCGTCCATGGCTCTGGCTTCTGCCAGCCCCAACTCCTCTGCGCCGCCCTCAGCTGTCAGTTTCGATCCATGCCCTTGCAAAGATGAGGCAAGCGGGAAGGCCCATTTCCCCCAAACCCATGACTGTTGGGATATGAATCAAAAGGGAGGATTGGTTGCAAAAGTCTCTCTCTCTCTCTCTCTCTCTCTCTCTCTCTCTCTCTCTCTCACACACACACACACACACACACACACACACACACACACAGAGAGAGAGAGAGAGAGAGAGAGAGAGAGAGAGAGGCTCTTAACAACTGCCTCTGCTACACAAAGATATTGTTCTTAGGGGCTTTTGATGTTGGCTTCTGGTGTGCCCCAATATCCTCTTATGACATCTCCTATTTCGCATTGTCTTATATTCAACTTGGTTTCTCTCTTCCCTGCCCCCCCCATCAATGTCAGCAAACACTGGGCAATGCTAGGATATCTGCGCCATCTGTCAAATGAATATGATAGCTTGTATTTCACCCTCCTAGATGAAACTGTTGATAGCTATTGTTGGTACAGAAGTGTTAATATATGATGCCACATTGGTGCCCAAGGCTAGACCAATCCCTCTTTCTCTACACACACACCACACACAAAAGTCTGTAGCCACAGAAATCTAATTCTGCAACGCAAATCAGCTCAGAAACATAGGAAGCCGCCTTGTACTGAGTGAGACCATGGGTCCATCTAGCTCAGTATTGTTCACACTGACTGGCAGCGGCTATCTGGAGATGCTGGGATTGCATCTGGGACCTTGTGCATGCAGAGCAGCAGATGCTCTATCACACAGCCACGGCCCTCTCTACACAAGGAAACGAAGCCAATCTGAACATCCATATTTGCAAACCGGCAGATTTGAATCCAGTTGCTAGTTTCTTTACGTTCTTTGCACAAATTTATGGGCAATAATAAGGCTCTCAGTGGCTACTAGCCATGAGGGCATTTTCTACCTCCAGTGATGGAGGCAAGTATGCCTCTGTATACCTGTTGCTGGGAATCACAACTGGGAAGAGCGCTCATGCACTCATATCCTGTTAGTGAGCTTCCCAGAGGCTGGCCACTGTGAGAGCAAGGGAGGAAGATGGGAGTCAAAACTAGAATGAGTTACCTCTGCCTGTCATTGGCTGTGGCGCCACCTCCTGTTGGGCTCCCTGCCTTCCACCCTGTGTTGAATTTTAGACTGCAGGCTCCTTGGGACAGGGACCTGTTTCCAAGTTTGCTTTGCTGTCAGCACACATATTGATGGAGCTAGATAAGCAATACGTATCCTTCTGAAAATGGATTCTCTCCGAGACGGTTCTTGATGTGAAAATGCAGTGTGAGCAAGTCCTTTCGCCATGTCTGCAATATTAAACCCAGCTTTCAGTTCTCCTTCTTCTGTGCTCCTTCAGCCTTCAAAGCTTCCCATCTACCTTTCCCCCCCCAAAGGGAAAGGTAGAGGCAAACATTGTTAACAAGCCTGCCTCTACAATTGATACTCATGAACTCCAAAAACACTTGCAATTCATTGCTGGAGTTCCCCCTCAATCTCCACCCTGACCTTTTTCTTTTTTTCTCTTTTGGAATTCTTTAATTTCTTAATTGCACATTTCCAGTTTTATCATCATCTGAAAGGCAGAGAACAGGCGTTTTCAAAAGCTGACACATAAATACAAGCAGTATATTTCAAGGAAACATCAGAAACTTCTCCATCTTCTCTCCCCCTCCACACACACACACCCTGTCTCGCACTTCTGAATAATGGACAGCCAGGAATTAATTGCCAGGAGATGCGTCATCAGCAGTGCCAGATATGTGTACAAGGTTTCAGTTTAGAACCATCTAGTTGCTAGTTCATCAGGAATTGTACTATTTTTCATTCTTCGGCCATGCGTCACAATCAAAGGAAACAACATTTTACAAAAATCCGAGTAGCGTCAACGGTCAAGCTTGCAAAATACTTGCACATGTTCCCAGTGCCCCCATTTTCCAGGGACAGCCACAATTTAAATTTCCTGTCCCAGTTTTGCCATTAAAGGAGACAATGGGGATCCCTTGAACATTTTGCTTCATGTGCACCTACACACGCCAGAGTACTTCAAAAGAATGTCAGAACATCAGAAGACCCCTGCCGCAAGAAGCAAAAGGCCCATCTAGTCCAGCATCCTGTTCTTACTGTGGCCAAGCAGATGCCCCAATGGGAAGGCCTCAAGCAGGACTTGAGTGCAGCAGCACTTTCCCCTCCTATGGTTCTATCACACACTTCTATCATGCTGCCTCTTACTTGCCTTTTCTCTAAACTATAAGATAAGAACATAAGAAAAGCCATGCTGGATCAGGCTAAAAGCCCATCCAGTCCAGCATCCTGTTCCCACAGTGGCCAACCAAATGCCTCAATGGAAAGCTCACAAGCAGGACTTGAGTGCCACAGCTCTCTCCCCTCCTGCGGTTTCCAGCAAGTGGCGTTCAAAGGCATACTGCCTCTGACAGTGGAGGCAGAGCACAGCCTTCAGGGTTAGTAGCCTTCAGCGGCCATATCCACCATGAACTTGTCTAATCCTCTTTTAAAGCCATCCAAGTTGGTGGCCATCACTGCCCTGTATGGGAGCAAATCCCAGAGTTCAGCTACATCCTATGTGAAGAAGTCCTTTCTTTTTGACTTTCCTGAATCTTCCAACATTCAGCTTCATTGGAGGTCTCTGAGTTCTAGTGTTAAGAGAGAGGGAGAAAAACTTTTTTCTATCCACTCACTTCATACCGTGCATAATTTTACACGCTTCTATCATGTCGCCTCTTGTCTTTTCTCTACACTAAAAAGCCCCAAATGTTGTTATCTTTCCTTATTGGGGAGTTGCTCCATCCCCTTGATCATTTTGGCTGCCCTCAGGTTAAAGCTCTTTTTCCTGGTTCTCTAAATGTTAAATCTCTAAGTAAGGGAAGGATACATCAGTGCTCCCCCCAATTATCATGCAAGTTCCCTGAGCTGGCTTACGATAAATAAGTAAATGCAAAGTAAAAGATAAACCTATAAGCATCAAAAGCTACACAAATACAACAAAAGGAAAACTCACCTCATCCCCAATATTAATACACACATTGAAAAACTGAAAGGGCTGTATTACATTGTTTATTTAAAAGGCCAGGGTGAAAAGAAAGATTTCCTCACAAAGTGTGGACAAAATCACGATAAGAACATCAGAACAGCTTTGCCAAAGGTCCATCTAATCCAGCATCCTGTTCTCACCGTGGCTAACCAGATGCCTCTTCTGGGAAGCAAGGTGTGAGCGCAACAGTGCTCTCAAGCTGATGTTTGCAAAGCTTCTCTGGAAAGGCTGTTCCATAACTGGGATGCCACTACAGAAAAGGCCTTCTCTCTAGTGTTTCGCTGCTATTCAGTGGGAGCACCCGGAGCAGGGTCTCTGGAGAGGATCTTACGGTTCCAGTAGGAACATATGGGAGAAAGTGGTCTTTCAGGTGGTCCTAGCTGTTTAGGGCTTTAAAACAGGGGTGAGAAACCTCAGGCCTTGGGTGTGAGGAATCCGGCGCTTTGGCCTTCTCTACCTGGCCCACGGAATGGTCCCCAGGCCACACACCCTACTGACCCTTCTTCACACCCTCCTTGAGTGTTTTTTGCCTGGCTGGCATGTGTCCTTGAACTCTGATCATGCCTCTTGCTTGCCTGGATGGAGGATGGAGAAAGGGTATACGTGTGTGCATGTAGAAACTAACTTACTGTACAATAGCAATATTTACACTATTTGCTCCGCTTGCGGGGCCGCCTTTGGCTCCGTGGCTTGAGGTTTCCCATTCCAGATATAAGTGATGGAGCAAATTTGTTTTTGTGTTGCTCCAGAGGGTAGGACCTGAACCAACAACTGAACCTTAGGAAGAACACTTTGTACTCAACAGTAGAACAGGAAGGTGAAAGACTCTCCTTCATTAGAGGTTTATGAGCCGAGTCTGGATGGTCCCCTATCAGGGATGTTGTTGCAGTAGATTTCCTGCATCAGAAAAGGGTTGAATGAGATGACCTTTGACATCCCTCCCAACTCTTACGATTCCTTGATTCTATGTTTAAGGCCACTTAGGATTTTGATGGCTGAGCAAGACCTGGAACGGGAAGTTTCTAGCTCATCATTCACATTCTTTGCCTCTACTCCACATCAGCTCAGAGTCCTAGAGAGAGATTGAGATCTGTGAATTGGGTTGGTGGTTTTGTCATTCTTATCATAGGGAACAAAGCAAATGTATGGCCGCTTGAGGCTGATAAGCCAACCCTTGCCCCATGCCAAGACCTGGCATGGTCTGAATCAAGTGCTGATCCTTGTTAGAATTTCCATCCGGACCACAAATGCTCCCATTGTGACTTATTTGCCTTTAAGACAGAGAGTGACGAGGAAGGGAAGGAAGGAAGGAAGGAACAAGGGCCTTTTGAAAGACAAATTTACTCCCTGGACAGCAAATGAGGATATTTTGAGCTTTTAATTTGGTAACGTGACAGGAGGAAAAAGCTTGTAAAAATCTCCCAAGGAAGAAAAAGTTGCCTGACCT
Source organism: Rhineura floridana (assembly GCF_030035675.1). Taxonomy (NCBI): domain Eukaryota; kingdom Metazoa; phylum Chordata; class Lepidosauria; order Squamata; family Rhineuridae; genus Rhineura; species Rhineura floridana. The sequence goes on along the minus strand of NC_084500.1, from coordinate 15,216,599 downwards.
AAGATTAGAAGTTGACAAGGCTTGGAGACCCAAAGCTACAATGGAACACATGTTGCAAAGGGATCCTTGTGAATGCAATCCTTTTATTTGGGGGTTAATAATGGATTGAATTTATGGCATGTTTGTGTAAAACATGATCCAGGACTGACCAGCAGAAGGGAAAATGTTATCCATTGGGTAATGTCAAGCACAAGTCCGCTAGCCACCAACAGAACACACTGTGGTCAGTGATGGCACAAAGTGATGGCAGAAGCAGTCCTCACTAGCCACAAGGAAGCCATTCATTACCTTGTGACTGTGATTCCTCAGCTCTTAAACAGACACTGGCATGGATTTATTTCAATGAATTGCTGCGAAAGTATAAATGCTGTCAACACTCTTTATACAGAGACCTACAGCCAATGATTTGCCTGGTCAATATAAAATATGAGGGGTTTACCTCTCTTGCCTCTTTGGCCAACCTGTCTCTTTACCTGACACCTTTTCTTTCCAAAGGGTTGCATGCAGCTCCTGCTGTACCAAGGTTCAATGTGAGGCTTTCCACAGCCCTGGCCCTTGGCACTCATACTCCATCTCCTCAGCTCACTGCCTTCTCGGCTGTTTCCCTGAGCTATCTAAGGGACATGACAGAGGCACATAAAATTATGCACGGTGTGAAGGAAGTGTAGAAAGAAAAGTTTTTCTCCCTCTCTCATAACACCAGAACTTGTGGACATCCAAAGAAGTGGAATGTTGGAAGATTCCGGACTGCTTCACACAGCATATAGTACTATGGAATTTGCTCCCACAAGAGGCAGTGATGGCTCTAAATGAGGATGAGACAAATTCAAGGAGAACAAGGCTACTGATAACTATTAACCTGATGGCTCTGTTATACCTCCACTGCTGGAGGCAATATGCCTTTTAGCGCCAGCTGCTGGGAATCACAAGTGGGGAGAGTGCTATCGGGCTCAGGTCCTGCTAGTGGCCTTCTCACCAGGGCATCTGGTTGGCAAGTGTGAGAACAGGATGCTAGACTAGACGGGACTTTGGTGTGACCCAGCAAGTTTCTTCTTACATTCTTATGTAGACATCATTACATGACTAGCCAAGAAGGTTATGGTCCACCTCCACTTTTGCGAACAGCATGCCTCTGATTCCTAGTTGATGGGGAATCACGAGTGGGGAGAATGCTGCTGTTACACTCAGGTCCTGCATGTGGGCTTCCCACAGGCCGCTGATTGGCCACTGTGAGAAAGGGATGCTGATAGGCCTTTGGCCAGATCCAGCAGGCGCTTCTCTTATCTCTCTTCCCTGACTACCATTCCCCTTCTTGATGAAACCACTTTCTTTCTTCTACCCTTAGTCTCAGTTGTTATCATTGCACCACTGGCTCATACCCTCCAGCAATTAAGATGTGTCCTGGCCATACTGTCATGTCACAGAAGCGCAGACAAAAATATGGGGCAATGGAACAATTCCTGTTGGTTTGATATACTGATTTAGATTTCTAGCCCATCCTGACCCCGACGCACAGGGAGAGTTGTATACTACTACTCAGTGTAGTATACAACTACAGTGTAAACTGCGTAATATTATATAACTCATCCTGTACCTCTGGATAAGAGCAGGTTAGAAATATAAATCAATATATCAAACCAAGAAAAATTCCATTGCTCCAAATTATTTTGGAAAATACAATTCAGGGGTTTATGGGTCCAAATCCACTGCCTGTAATACCTCCTGATAGCCATATTTCCTTTCCCAAAAGCCCCCAGGAGTGATGATATATGTTATACAATGATATACAATGTTGTTCCCAGAGACCTTTGGGCAAAAATAAAATGGTGGCCACATGCCAGCAGCCAGTAGAAGGGTGATAGCAGTACATTTACTGCTGCCCTGAAATTTCAATCCCCGGCCCTGACATTTTCTAGGGAGCATTGGCTTTCCAAAGCCCTAGAAATATGAGCTTTATGTGAAATCAACTTCTGTCCTATAGATGAAGCCAAACGGGAGATGGGAAAGATGCATTAAACCACTTTCCTCAGTCCCGCAATTAGGGTGCTTTTTAAAAGTTCATAAAAAAGCACAATAACAAGAACATAAGCTGTTTTTTTCCTGAAGGTAGCTGGAAAAACATCCCAAACACCCATGCACCAATAAATCGTAAATAATGCACCGTAATAAAGGTTACAGATTTTGTTATTAGAGAAGTTCATTGTATAAATCTGTTGAATAAATGTAGCAGAAATCACTGATCGAAAACAGACCGCTGACGGCGTTATACATCAGTGCGCCGGGCACATTCCTCTCCTGCCAAATAATACGTTTCAGGAATAACAGTTCAGAAACTGAGTACTGTTTCATCATTCAAAGGGCGGCCAACAGTCTGAAGAGGGGGGGGAGCACCTTTGAAGACAACACGACTTTAGTAGGCAGTGACGGCACCAGAAATCTCGCCTAGCCGAATGTTTCTGGAGGTTGCTTCATTGGAAGCATTCACAGTAATTACTCCCATACCTTCCCAATTCATCATTAGATTTGATGAGTGTCAGTGTAGCACTCTTGATTTAGAAGCCTGATTTCCCAACTCCATATAGGTATTTTTGCAATGTTCTGCTGCCTTCAGATATTCATGTGCAAAGCATGTGGCAACTCTGCTGTGCCATAATGACAACACAAGGTTGTGAAATGACCTCAAGGTCAGTGATGGGTGTGTAATGTTAATCTTCCTACACTGTTGTTTCGGAGGGGAATTTTTGGGAGTGTCCCACTGAGCAGCAAAGCACAGAAAACAATAGTCCTCCATTGCAGGGCTGACCCAAGACATTTTGTGGCCTGAGGCGAAGAAGATGGCCCCTCCCTCATTCTATGTATGGAAGCCGACAGGACTGGCAACTGAATCTTAGGTGGTCTGACCATATAACACAGGGGAGGGGAATATTTTTCAGCCCAAGGGCCACATTTCCTCATGAGCAACCTCCCAGGGGCCACATATAAGCGGTGGGTGGGGAAGGAGTAAAAGTGGGTAGAACAACAGGTATGCCTCTTACCTTTGTACAGCAGGGTACATTTCAAGTTATGCAAAAGCCGTAGATTTCTACAAAGACTCAGACCTAGTGCACAACCCTCTATTCTCCATCCAGACAAGCGAGAGGCATCATCATAGTTCAAGGACACTTTCCAGTCAGGCAAAAGCACTCAAGGGTCATTGGATATGTGGGCTTGGAAGGGGAATGGCTTGGCAAGAGTCCCAAGGGCCAGACAGAGAGGCCCGGAGGGCCAGATTTGCCCCCCCCAGGCCTGAGGTTCCCTGTCCCTGATATAATACTAGTATTAATACAACAGGACTGCCTGTCTATATGTTTCTAGGCCCAGTTCAAAGTGCTAGGTTTAACCTATATGAATCTTGGGATCATGGTACCTGCTCAGGATTACATAAACATCTCTCCTGGCATGAAACTATCCTAAGGTCATCCTCTAAGGACCTCTTCCAGGTGTCCCCTCTGCGAGATGCTCAGAGAACAGCAACAAGGAAGAAGGCAAGGCCTTTTTGGTTGTGGCCCCTGCTGCTGGGATGCTCTCCCAAGGGAGACCCACCTGGCACCCCCACTGAACACTTTTCAAATGCTTTTCACCCTAGCATTTGATAGAATCTGATCCAGCTGACTCAAAGCATTATGTTAGCGCTGTTCACAATTGCGGATAAAACAGAACTTGGTGCTTTATATTTACTGAATTGAATGCTTACCTTTTGATGTTTTTTAAAAAATAACTGTGTATGTTTTTAAAATTGATTGTAAGTCGCACAGAGAGTGCCCTGTGTTAGTTGATTAACATACTGAATATAATCAAGCAATCGATCAGTTAATAAAAACAATAACAATAATACTTCGATACTGGCAATGAGACAGCGTTCTCTGCAGCACCTGAGAGCAACAGGCTATCTTAATGGGGAACAGGGTGCACATAGCTCTGTCCTCTTAACACTCTGGTGGTGCTCCCTGCCCCCAGCATCTGGCACCTCACTCTGCCTAATCGTAGGGCTGGCCCTGCCACGAGAGCAATGCAGTGAGAGAGCACTGGTATAGGGAAGCTGGTATAGGGACAGGTGTAGGGAATGTTTGGCTTCAGATGTTGCTGAATGATGTTGCCGAATGGTGTTGCCACGCTTGCTGGAGCTGATGGGAGTTGTTGGTCAGCTACATCTGGAGGGCCAAAAGTTCCCTCCACCTGTGTAAAAAGAACGAGCCAAATGTCCATGGTTGAAATCTGAGTGAGGAAGTGAATGGTTTGCTCTCAGCATCTCCTGCCCCTCTCCTGAAAATTACACTGGAGCAGTGGTGCATTTTGAAGGGCAGGAGCACATCAGGACAGTCCCAGGCTCCAGGCCCCACTCCTCCCTGGCCCTGCTCCACACCTTTCTTGAGTGCTTTTGCGTGGCTGGAATGCGGCCTTGGGCTGTGATAATGGCTCTTGCTTGCCTGGATGGAGGGGTGTGTATGTGAGACTTTTGCGCAGCTGGAATGCAGCGTATTGTACAAAGGTAAGAGGCACATCTGTTGCTCTGCCCACTTTTGCATCTGGCCCCGCCCACCACTGCCAGGCAGCCCCTGCAAGGTTTTCCATGGGGCAACACTGGTCTGAGGCCGAAAGGCTCTCACACACAAAAGCCTCTCAAAGGCAGGCTGATGACACGATGAGGTCCGAACGCCGGCCAAGGCCTCCTGCCTTTCAAAAGGTCGGTAATAGAGTAAGCAGGCATTCTTTCGTTATCAGCTGAAAACAAGTATCAGACAAGAGGTTTTCTGCCCTGTGTGCTAGGCAAACGTGCGCTTTCAAAAGTGTCCCATCAAGTGGCCAACCCCTTTCCAAGGAATGTTGTCCTAAGACAAGTGGAGCCCCACTGTACTTGACTCAACGGGACGTAGACTCAAAACAGCCCTCGGGGAAACACAGAAAGCACAAGCGCACCGGCTGTAAGTAAACACAAAAAGCTGACGACGTGTCAGATATACGAGTGTTTTCTTTATCAGCCAGTGTTTGCCGACAAGGAAGCCGCTGCCACAACCCCCACCCCACCCCCGGCCAAAGCTTCATCTTTTGCCTCCTGTTGATGTATATTGGTCTGCTTTGATGATGTAAAAGGAATGAATTCCCCCACCTCACCCACCCCGCTAACCAAACTATATCACTGATCTGTCTTGCCAGGAAAATCCTGGTGTGAAAAATCAACATTCAAAGAGAACAGGAGATAGAAAGAAATTGGGAGGAGGGTTTTTAAAAATAAAACAAACACCCACCCACTGGGTCAAGAAGAAGAAGAAAAAGAAGAGGAAGATGGTTTCTGCCCCAGGATCAAAGACTGTTGGTGGGACCTGTCCGCCCGGGATGAGAGATGGGAGGGGAGTGTGCACACCTTAGGTGAGGGACAAGGGTGGCTTGATGGATGGTCTTTCTGTTTCTTGCCACAGGGCTGACTGGCATTCCTGATGTATGTCCTATGCGACTGATTTGTATTTTGTGATTTTTGCTCTTTTATATTCACTTGATCCATTTATGGCAGGGGTGAGGAACCTTTCTCAGCCAGAAGGCTGCATTGCCTCCTGGGCAATCATCTGAGGGCCACTTGCCAGTGGTAAGCAGGGCCAGAGGCAAACGTGGGTGGAGTTATGAATGTAAATTTGTACCTTTGTACACTGGCTAGTCCACACACACACACACACACACACACACCCTCTTCATCCTCCATCCAGACAAGCAAGAGGCATTCAAGGACACTTTCCAGTTAGACAGAAAACTCAAGCAGGACGTGAAGGCATGTGGCTCTGGGAGAGTCCCAAGGGCCAGTAGAAAGGCTGGAAGGCTGCATTCACCTCCTGGGCCTGAGATTCCACACCACAGATGTATTGCATTTATTATACTGTATTGTATATTTCAGTTGTATGACAAAGGGTTTTTATTTATTAATGTCATTGTTGTGACCTGCTTTGCATTCATCTTGGTTGCTGGAAAAGCGCCATACAAATATTAAATCACTTTTGTTTTGTCTTGTTTTCAAAGGAGGAGTTTGAGTTGCACAAAAGGCCACTTCCTATCAGGCTGATGTGCAGATATCGCTATTTATGGCCTGTGCCACTCAAATAGTGTGCTGCACATGGGTTTTGGCAGGGCTGCTGGAATGAAAGACAAAGATATATGTGGAATAGTTGTGTGCATGTGTGTAATTTCTAGTGGGGATAGTGAGGAATTGGATCTAGGGACGTGTTTCAAAAAGTGAGAACTGGTACAGTGTAGTGTCGTGATAGGTTAGAGCAAGCCCGGGTTCAAATCAGCCACAGAGTCATGTAATTATAGAAAGAAAGGAAGACTGGAAGGTGCTTTATACCGAGTCAGACCACTGGCCTATGTAGCTCAGTACTGTCTACAATGACTGGCAGCAGGTCTTCAGGTCAGGCAGGGGTCTCTCCCAGTCTTATCTGGAGTTTATTTTTTATTTTATTTAATGTATTTTATTGGACACTTTTCTCACCAAAGTGACCTAAAGTGACTTACATTAAAAACCATATAAAACACACAGAATCAATAAAACCTAAAAATGTGCCTATACATTAAAAGCCAATCAAAAAACAAACGCAATAGTCAATACAAACCCTCAAAATACATCATTCCACTAATTAAATCTGGGACCCTCTGAATGCAAGGCAGATGCTCTCTCATCCAACGTGCTGCTCAATACAGGCTCTACAAGGGAGCTATGAAGACCACTGGGTGACCTTGAAGGGACGTAGGTAGAGAATCTGCCTTTCATGTAGAACATCCCAGGTTCAATCCCCGGCGTCTCCAGGTAGGGCTGGGAAAGGCTCCCTATATGGAATCCTGGATAGCTGTTGCCAGTCAGTGTAGACAATACTGAGCTAGATCATAGAATCATAGAATAAGTAGAGTTGTCCAACCCCTTGCTCAATGCAGGAATCCAAATCAAAGCATTCCCAACAGATGGCTGTCCAGCTGCCTCTTCAATGCCTCCAGTGTCTGAGAGCCCACTACCTCTCTAGGTAATTGGTTCCGTTGTCGTATGGCTCTAACAGTTAGGAAGTTGGACCAATGGTCTGATGGAACAATGGCTAGATGGACCAATGGCACAAGGCACCTTCCTATGTCTTAAAATTAGGCTCTCTCTGATCCTAACCTATCTCCCAGGAGTCTCATGAGAATAAAACCAAGGGGGTGCAGGAGAGACCTATGAATGCCACCTTGAGCGGCTTGGAGGAAATGTGGGACAGAAATAAACAATAAATACACACAGGTCAAAAACATTTTAGAGCCGTGACAAGAACATGGCTCATTAGAAAGTGGGAGAAGAATATGGCCAACCACAGCAAAGCAAGGATTGGAACCTAGGAAGCTGCTGTATACTGTCAGAGCAGACCTAGTTCAGTACTGGTTACAGTGACTGATAGCAGCTGTGCTGGGGATCGAACCTGGGGTCTTCTGCATGCAAAGTTGATGATCTAGCACTGAGCTATGGTCCTTTCCCCCAATGGACTATGGTCTTTCCTATATTGAGCTATGGTTCTTCCCCCAATGGACTATGGTCTTTCCTATATTGAGCTATGGTTCTTCCCCCAATGGACTATGGTCTTTCCTATATTGAGCTATGATCTTTCCCTCAATGGGCTATGATCTTTCCCCCAACGAGCTATGGTCTTTTCTACCAATGAACTATAGTTCATCCCCCAGTAGGCCATGGTCCTTCCTACATCTGAGCCGTGGTTTTTCCCCCAGTGAAGAAAGTAGCAGTGGGGGAGAAATTCAATTAAGTTCACATTTAATTTCTATATTAAGGCCACTGGGTGAGTGCTATTACCATCACATATATAGTGACTAAGAGAATTGTGCACCATCTGAGGTACTGCTATTTAGCGGTTATATTATATTCATTTGGCCACTGGAGAAGAATTAAAGGTGGAACATGTCTGGACAACCTATTCCAGGAGCATTCATTTTAAACTGGCATGTGCCTCATTAGGACACAGGAGTGCCTCACTGTTAGCTGTTGTGTTTATTTTATTTCATGGTTATTAAATATATATTTTAGTGTTTGTCATGCACTTTGGACACTTCTTCCTTAACTTTGTTCTTTCTAAAATGGTTTTTTGTTAAGGCAAATCAAGCCTTTGTGTGAGTTAAAAAAGGTAAAGGTGTCCCCGCACTTATAGTGCGAGTCGTTTCTGACTCTTAGGGTGACGTCTTGTGACGTTTACTAGGCAGACCATATATATGGGGTGGGATTGCCAGTTCCTTCCCCGGCCTTTCTTTACCCCCTAGCATATGCCGGGTACTCATTTTACCGACCACGGATGGATGGAAGGCTGAGTGGACCTCGACCCCTTTTACCGGAGATTCAATTTCCTCCTTCCATTGGAATCAAACTCCGGCCGTGAGCAGAGCTTCGGCTGCGTTACCGCCGCTTACCACTCTGCGCCACAGAGGAGTTAGTTTTCATTTAATGACAAACCTAAATAATTTGCAGTTTCCAGAACAGGGTGTAAACTGAAAGATAGAAAATATGTAAACTGAAACACAGCAATCCTTTGAGATTCACACTTCTCTGAATTTTGCAATGCAGTTCTCCACCCCAGTAATGTGTACAACAATGCATATATTAAAGTGTGCATAAAAATGTATGTATTAGTGAATACGGCATACAAAATGTTTGAGTAGGTTGAGGTAGGATTTGCCCTTCAGTTATTGCAGGATGAGCACTTGGGTAGTCAATAATATTTTTATCTTTTTGATGCATTTTAAATTTTGTATTCTGTATGCTTTTATAATTGTAACTCACTTTGAGACATTTTATGTGGTGACTAATAACATAATAATAATAAAAGTAATCATCATCATCATCATCATCATTATCATAGGGAAAACTGCTTTGCAAAAATGTGTGCATTAGGAGGACCTTGCATCAAAATGCTGGTAAATTTACACAAAGACTTAATTAAAAAAAAAAAACTGACGTGGAAATGTGGAATGAATCCCAAGATTGGAAAAATGAGGAAATGAAAGAAACTGAAATTGACAGATTCGCCCATTCCTAGTAAGAAGGTGTTTGAAGGGCTTCTGCTTTTGACCACTCTGGCTTGCCAGTTTTTCTGAAGTGGAACTGACATGCAAAGGATTCATCTAACCATTTGAAAGCAACAGGTCATATCAGATCTGTGCCAACTGGAAAAGGGTTTATTTTACTGGATTTATTTTTCCATTACAGCAAGGGGACAGTTGACTATTTATACTGCCCCCTCCTTCGAAGGAGTTTAGAATGGCATATTTCTCAAGTGGGGATGGGGAGAAATTCAGTTCGGTTTGCATTTGAAGACATATCTCCCTAATCTGCACTTTCAGAAACAGTATGTAAACCAAAACATGGCCATCCTTCAAAGTTCCCGCTTCAAATTTTGCAATGCAGTTCTCTGCCAAGTAACGTGTACAAAATGCATATGCTAAGGGAAAGTGTGCAAAAATGCATACATTAGTGAAAACAACACAAAAATGCATTATATTTGGGAAAATATAAATATTGGGAAAAACTGAGTTAGATGGAGTCATGGTCTGACCCAGTAGAAGACAGTTTCCGATGCTTTCTATATGCTTTGCAAAAAAAGTGTGTATTAAGCAAAATTGCATACAAAAATTATATTTTGGGAGGAAAAATCACACTAAAATGCCGGTGAATATTCATGAGGATTTAAAAATAGATATATCGCAAACTAATGTGGAGAACTGAACTTAACAGAAGAAAAATGAGAAGCTGAAGGAAACCTAAATAGACAGATTTGTCCATTCCTAATCCCAGCCCCACAATATACTCACAACAACTCTGTCAAAGATTAGATTACTACTGACTGCTCCAAGGTCACTTGATGGTTGTGCAGGGATTTTGAACTTGGATTTCCATGGTTTCTAATCTGACACTAGGCTGGCTTTCTGTAATAATCAGTGTAAGATTGCCAGGTGGGATGACACAATTTTCACCTGGTAAAGCAAACAATTTACCCTTCACACCACAAAGGACTCAAGGACGCCACACCAAGGCTGACAAGGACAGCTAGCAGCAAACATCAAACTGCACAGGAGCAAAAACAACACATAAATCGCAGGTTAGACTTCAGAATGAGGGCACTTCCCCTCCCCGCCATTTTATGGGATTTCTGGACTTGATCAAGGTCAAAACTCTATTTAAAAATACCCTTTAGGTCCTCAATCTTGTAAAATGAACTGGTAATACATTTGTCAAGTTAATCTGTGGATTGCCTTCTCACTTAAGGACCAGCTGTTGTGTTCCAGAGGACAGGCGGCATTTACCTCTAGGAATGAAAATGCCAAGATCAAGCGGGAAAGAAGCAGGAAACAGTGCACTCCCTGTTGCCTGAGCAAAAACATTCAGGGTGGCATTCACGTGCCCAATATTCTGCCAAACTCTCTGGTCCCATCTAGCCCACATCACAACTCATTATGTATTTATTTATGTATTACATTTATCTCCCGCCCTTCCTATTAGAAGAAGCCCAGGGTGGCAAAAAAAACCCCACCAAAAAAACTCTAAAACATCTTAAAAACAAAAGACTTTAAAACATTTTTTTAAAAAAATCTTTAAAATGTTTTTTAAAAAAGCTTTAACAACATCTAAAAAAGTTATTCCAATACAGACACAGACTGGGATAAGATCTCTACTTAAAAGGCTTGTTGAAAGAGGAAGGTCTTCAGTAGGTGCCTTAAAAATTAAGAGATGGCTCCTGTCTAATATTTAAGGGGAGGGAATTCCAAAGGGTAGGTGCCACAACACTAAAGGTCTGTTTCCTATGTTGTGCAGAATGGACCTCCTGATACTGATAAGATGGTATCTGCAGGAGGCCCTCACCTGCAGAGCATGGTGATCAACTGGGTATATAAGCGGTAAGATGATCTTTAAGGTATCCTGGTCCCAAGCTGCATAGGGCTTTACACATCAAAACTCATGTGGCAAAACTGTCTCTGGACAGGGAAGGGCCAGACCAACAGAGTGATGCTGGAGTCACTCAGGAGCCAGCAGCTGGTAGAAGGCTGGTGGAGTGACACCTCTGTCCAATGTAAACCTTAAGACTGGCGCAAAGAGTGTTTGGATTGCTCTCAAAATATGCTTTTAAAAGATGCCTGAATAGCAAACTCAGGTGATGGAAAATGTGTCTATTTTTGTTTCTCTCTCTCTATTTATTTATTTATTTTATGTCCTTATTTATTTATTTATTTTATGTCCTTATTTATTTATTTATTTATTTAATATCCTGTCCTTCCTTCTAAAGGAGCCCATTTTGCCAGTATTAAATTCAGTTCCCCACATTTCTGCATCAGTTTACAAATATATATATATATATTTAAAAACTTCCTGAAAATTCATCAGTATTTTAGTGCAAATTTCTCCGAATATAAACACTTTTGCACTCCGTTGTGCCTAATCAGGGCTGGCACCAGAGGGCGGCCAGCTTAGGCTCTGGCTGAGGGCCCCTGCAGCCCACAGGGGCCCCTTAAGGGCCTCTCCTTAGAGTGCGAAGGTAGAGCTCTTGTTCTGCAATCTGCAGCAAGGTTGGCTCCTGATTCTGCCATGGATTGCGGAGAGGGAACTCCTGGCCCCTCCCATACAATCAGTGCAGCATGGCCCACCTACCTCTCCCGTTCTTGTGAATGACATTAGTTGATGGCACACATATGTGCATGTCATTCACAGACAGAAAGAGTTAGGTGGGACATGTGGGTGAGCTTATTAGCCCCATGTCACCTATATGGGAGGGGATTGGGCTACAGTGCTGCGTCCCTGGGGCAGGCTAGTGTCCAAGGGCCCAGTCATGCCTGGCGCTGGCCCTGTGCCTAATGTACACATTTTTGCAAGCAATTTGCCTCAATAGGATGCCTTTGTGTGCATTATTTTCAGTGGTGGCTGGTGGCTCCATGTCAGTGGGGTAGCAGAATCTGTTCCGGGTTTTAGTCCGAACTTTCAAGGAGCTGTCCAAGGTGTGGAAGCCACTGGTTACTTCCAACAACATGCATTTTTACATACAGTTTCCCCCAATAAACACATTTTTACAGATGATTCAGCTGGAGAGCCGCACTGCAAAGTTCAGAGAAGTATGAATTTTGAAGGCTCGCTGTGTTTTGGTTTGCATATTGTTTCGGGATACGTGAATTGGGTAGATTTGCATTAAAATACAAACTGAACAAAATTTCTCATCTGTCCCTAGTGCTGACAGCTATGGAGCCAATGAGAAACAACAGTGGTGGTGTGGGGGAGTATCAGACTAGGGGGAAAATAAAAGAAAGCAGCAGCCCTCCCAAATCACACTCCCTCTGAACAGTTCAACGAGTATTGAGCATGCTCAGTGGCCACAGATAATAGGATCTTTCATCACAGAGTTGCTATTTGGATGAATAAGGAAGCCTGATACAGAGACCAAAAGAAGGATTCCTAGTCTGACCTGTCTGCATAACTTTATTTTTAAAGGAGATGAGAGGAAGAAAGGAGGTGCCAAAGAGTGATTGGGGGCAAGGATCTGAGTTGCCTTGTAGGTTAAAGAGCTTGAACATGTTGGGAGAAAAAGACAGGGAAAAAACACTTTGCCAGTGGTGTCTTAAGAGTGATAAGTGGAGGGGGCAGAGGTTACAGTAATTAAAGGGGAAGGATGGCCTTGGACAGCATTTCAGGGTTTAGCGAACAACTTGCGAGTCCATCAAAATAAAGCATCTCCAGGCTCTTGAAGTTAGTCTAAGAGACACATCACCAAGGCTGGAAAGGGCTGTTATTAATTATGTCTAAATCTGCATCTGTGCATATAAACTATCATATGCAAATGATGTGCATATATGTGCCTCTTTTTGACCTCCATTTTGGATGATGTGTTAAGTGGCCATCCTATTTGAATTGTGCTTAGAAACAGAATGGAAGCCAGTGTAGCTGTTTCAAAGTTTAGCCAAATTTGGACATCATGATAAACTATGGTTTCTTGTGATGGAAACAAACCTAGTCTCCCTTCAGGCTGGCACACACCCCTCCAGTCCCCTCCTCAGGCATGGCCACATGGAGGAATTTGGAAGCTTGTGCTCTTCTGATTTCAAATAACCACAGTTTAGCATTACAGATGAACCTGAAATTGTAGTTAATCATAACAATGGTTTGTTGAAACAAGTCAGCTTCATAAACCATGTTTTGAAGTTGGCTTATTTCAAGGAAATCATAATTAAAATTAACATTTGTTAGATTCAAATGACACAACAAGCGGTGGTTAACTGAAAATGCAAGTGAGAATTTCTGAACTCCATGCAGCTATGCTGGAGAAGGAGAGGGGGTGGATGCATGTGAGCACAGGCAGAGGCTAAGCTCATTCATGTCTTCCATCATGATCCTGGATCAGTTTCCCTTTCTTCAGATTGATGACTCTGAGTCAGACGGGGATTGCCTACAGGGCCACACCCAGAAGCGTGGCACAAGATGAGCCCGTGGTGCCAGGGCCAGCACCTCTGCAGTGCCAATGCAAGATGAGCCTGTGGTGCAGCACGAGGATGTCACACCGTCCTTCTTTAACTCAGAAGCCCCAGTACAACCAGTCTTCTCTGTTCCATCTGAGTAAAAGACTGTTCAGGAAGGCTGGGTTCCTTAACTGAAGAGGCACCTTTCAATGAAGGTGGAGCTTGCATTTGGGGCAGAACTGCTGCTCCTTTATAAGGTTCAGGCAGAGGCTGAATCAGTATCATAACTCTGCTATCTTACAGCCCGGGCTGAGCCCTTTACATGGCTTGGGAAGAGGTCAGCTCTTGCAACCCGACATCTTCCTGAAGCCCAAATGCAGACTTGTTGTGCTTCCACTCCCAATAATTCACAATTGTAGGCCAGAGTTGTTGGCCACTGTGAGAACAGGAAGCTAGACTAGATGGGCCGTTGGCCTGATCCAGCAGGGCTCTCCTTATGTTCTTATTCACTCTCTATGATTGATCTTATTTCAAAGAACCCTCCTCCTCTAGGAACAATGAAAACCACCAGCCAAGCCATGCCAGGAGCTCCATCGTGGAGAATGCCTGGCTCTGTCACAGCACGGCCACGATAGAACAGTGAGGTCCTGCAGAAAACCGACCATGATCCCAACAGTATGATCAGGCTAGTAATCCCAACAAGATAATCACAGATGTTGTGACCTACTTAAAAATGAGTTCATTTTCCAGATATCCTGTTTCAGCCAGCTTATTAAGATATTACCCATTGGGAGGTTTAGAGGCAAATCAAGGTTCCGGCTTATTCCCCCAGGATGCAGGCTCCTCTTGCCAGGGTGGTCATGCCTATATTGTGTGAAATTGGTATATAATCCTTAAAAGCATCTTGTTTTGGGGATGACAGACACCACCCTTGTGTTCAAGCATATTCTTCTTCCTTCCTAAAATCCCAACAGCTGAAAAAAAAGTGGCATTTAGTGCCACTCACAAGAGCAGAGCAAAAGCTTTAAAAAGAAAGTTAAAAAAAGAAAATGAAAAATGTGGATTTCAGTGAAAGAAGAGAATCCTACATGGTCTGTTGCAAACTGAAGAGGGCAAACTATGAATAAGCCTAAGTGGATAGAGGGTAAGAAGACACAGAAGATGTTCAGGGTTCTAATAATGCCATGTGATGGTGTTGTTGTTAAGTTGTATCTAATACTAATCCTACGCAGAGTAGACCCACTGAAGTTACTACACATGACTAACTTAGGTTCATTACTTTCAATGGGTTTACTCGAACTTAGTTGGACACAACCCATAATTAATATTGAATTAATTAATATTTAATTATTATTGAAGTTGTTATAAACAACAACAATGACAACAATAGGCAGGGATGTAGCTCAGTGGTAAGGCATCTGCTCTATATGCAGAAGGTCCCAGGTTCAGTCGTCAGCATCTCCAGAAAAACTTGAAAACCGGGAGTGCTGCTGCTGGTCACTGCAGACAATACTGAGCTAGATGGACCAATGCTCTGACTTGGTATAAGGCAACTTCCTATATTCCCAATAATAGGATTTATTTGTTGCCCAACACAAAACACCTGACGGTGACTTACACACACGACTACAAAACAACCATCAAGTTTAAACAAGAAATAGAACCTCAGGCCTTTGAAAGATTATGAGCTAAGGCTGTTAGAGACAGTGCTGGTTCCAGGTTTTGGAGGGTCTTTGTGCAAGATACCCACAGTGAGCCCATTCTCTGAGTGGGCACACCCATTCCTCACTTCTATTTCCACTGCCTCGTTCATTTGACCTCTCCTTCTGAGCCCAGTCTGTACAATCACCCAGTGAGAGATTGCAAGGCAAGTGAAGATGCTCTCCTCACCCTGGCCTGGTGATAGCAAGGTGTGGCAGCAGAGCCAGAAAGTTCCAGGAGCTGACAGTGGGTCCCCTGTAAGAAGTGTGTGCCTTGGTAGTTGCCAGTGATGCCTACTCCTGATGCCAGCCCAGCATGGAGGATAGGTCTGTCAAGAGTCTGTCATTGTTGGCGATATGGAGCTTCCACATTGGTCAACAGCAGGAGAAAGCGATTACACTCACACCCTGCCTGTGGGCTTCCCAGAGGCATCTGATTGGCCACTTTGGAAAACAGGATGCTAGACTAGTTGAACATTTTGAGATGGCATAGCAGAGCTCTTCTCATATCCTGAATGCACACCTGAACTTTGACTGTATTGGATCAGACCAAAGGGTCCATCTAGTTCAGTATCATGCTTCCCACTGTGGTCAACCATATACCTCTTGCTGGAAACAGGGTGCTGGCCTTGACAGAGCCTTGCTCTGATCCACCAAGGCTCTTTTCATGTTCTTATGGGCTATTACCAGAATGAGATGCCGGCTCTCTTTTAACTCCCCCAACATACCCTCTTCTTCTCCAACCCACTGCACAGCTCAGAGTTGTATCCAGCCCTCTTTCTGAATTTGCTGTAGTTCTTTTGCTCCAATGACTATTTTAGGGAGTTTATTCCAGAAAGATATACCTCCAACCATCAGAAACATTCCTCTGCTCTCTGGTCTAAATGAAGAAATTAGATTGAGAAGATAGCAAGCATGCATCCTGGCCAAGCCGTCCCCCTCCTTCCATTTTGATGGGATACATGTGCAGCACCAAACTTTCGCTCTGTGTGTGTATGTGTGTCTTAAAGCAGGATATTCCCCGGACTGCAAAACCAGAAATGGCTGGTGGCAAAGGGTCAGCTTTTTCCAAAACGATTCAACACCAGCTGCAGTGTGTTACGTGGGGGCAACTTTTTGCTTGGATCTAAATGGGTTTTGAAGCCTGGCTGTCAACTGCCTCCATATCACCCTGTTCTAATATGATTCAACTGCCTGTTCCTTTTATGGACTTGTTCTCTCCTAATAAAACAGCAATGGCAGGTCTTGGAGGCTGCTTCGGGACCCCTGGTTACAATCTTACGATAACCTTCTGCCTTCTTTCTCTTCCCCTCCCCAAACCTCTCTCCCACCACCCTCAACTGACATACCTGTGAAACGTTAATCACTCCATCTTTAATCTTAAAACACTCGCCTAGCCCAGCTTCAAAACACTTGCCCTAATTTCTACTTTCAAGAGCCCCACTCTACTTACCAGTTATTTTATTTTAAGAGTTTAGACTTTCAAAATGGTCCATTTTCTTGGACACAGAAAAAAACAACAACCAAGCAAACACCCACGGAAGTGATGCCTCCAAGCTGTTCCTCGGACCCCAAATGAGAAGAAATGCTGTTCCTAGTTAGATTTTGGATGCAATCTATGGCCAAAAAACTACAAAACAACCACCACCACCCAATGGTGTAATTTTTTCCCATGGCAAAGCAGCAAACACCCACATTTTCATAGGTGTGAAATATTTCCAAGCTTCAGAACACACATGAAAAGCTGGGCTTCAACTGGGGTTGTGAACTATGGGAAAAACACACCAAGCTTCAGCAAAGACAAAGGAAAGGGCTTTTATCACAACTGTCAGAAATTTAAGATAGCGTTGGTTTGTCATTAAAAGTCCTTTGGGGCCAAAGCTATTTCCACCTTCTCCCCCACAAACATTTGAACAGCGTCCACCAATGAAAGACAATGACATTTTAGATTTTTCATTAAGTTGCATTTTTAAGGTTGTTTTTTTAAAAAAAGAACCAAAGAAGAAAATCTTGGATTCCTGTGGCATAAATCTACACTGCCAAAGAGAAAGGTCAACAAGAATATTAACTCGACAACATTTGCTGTTAGGATTTTGTGTGATTTTTCATAGGGAATCTTGCAACAAAATCCTACTGCTGAGAAAAGGTCACCCAACACTCAACTGTTAAACTATGAACCTTATTGGGAGAGGACAGTGGTGGCTGGTGCCCATTGGGAGTGGTGGGGCGGAAGGCAGAGAGCCCAACAATAGGTGGAGCCAGAGCCAATGGCAGGCAGAGCCAGCTAACTCTAGTTTTGTCCCCATCCTCCTCCCTACTGAGTTCTGCAAGGGTAACACTGACACTAAGGAGTTTGAAGTTGACACCCCTAGACTACATGTAAATAAAAAGGCAGGGATGTGGAACCTGTGGCCCTACAGATGATGCAGGACTACAACTCCCATCATCCTGGACCATTGGCTATTCTGGTGGGGTGGTGCCTCATTTGCCCTAATGGACCAGCCTCCGCTGAGTGAGGGTGAGATTCAGCCTAATGAGCTACCTAGGCTTTGGACAGGAATAAAAGCATGCAGTGTCAGATCCTGCAATGCCGCAAATGGCAGGAAGCACCAAGTGTCCGGACTGGCCAGGAGTCTTGTCTCCTGCCCTTTCTTGAATGACAAAGTAGTGCCTTCTGTTTCCTACCTGTCATACTCTGCTCCTTGCTCCAGCCTCCGGAGCAATTGCCCCTTCCTCCTCTCCCTCTTTAGTCTTCACATTGTCAAAAATGTTTTGATTATAAGCTCCATGGGGCAAAGATCTATCTTTGCAGGGGCTATGTAACTCTACATTGTGCCAGATGTAATGATAATGAGACAGCGTGACAGAGATAAATGTATGTATATATATGTGAATACACATTAAAAATATGCTTGCCCCAAGGAGCTTACAGTTCAAGAAGAAGAAGAAGAAGAAGAAGAAGAAGAAGAAGAAGAAGAAGAAGAAGGAGGAGGAGGAGGAGGAGGAGGAGGAGGAGGTGGGGACAATTTGGGGAGGGACTGGAGGAAAGGAAAGGGAGGCAATGTTGCCATTAGGTCAGCACTTTGGGGGTGGAAGGCCAGGGCTCCACTCAAAGGAGCAAGCAGAAGACCCCCAAACGCAGCAGTGGTACCGTCAGTGTAGGTCCTTAGGACAGACGTCCAGGGTCCCTGTCCACTGCCATGATATTTTTCCTTTAATGTTGGCCACAGCCATCTAAAAAAGGGAGACCCTAAGATCATTAATCCCAGTCTAACATTACCTAGTTACATACTTCATACTTTGGGTGTTTCTAGACTGTTGTTTTGCATTTGGAATTCAACTGCACACTGGAAAATTCAGGTCGCACAATTAAAATGGATTTGGTGCTCTTTTATAACAAACCTGCTTCCCCCCCCTGACTTTTTTGTGGTAAGGAAAGTGATGGGAAAACACAGTGGAATAACGACAACTTGACCTGACATTGTATAACCTCCCTGCAAACAAAGCAGAAGGAATACTCAATAAATAGTCAATGTGCTATAACTTCCCCGCAAACACTATGAAAATAAATCGGGGTGCAAGCTCAATAAACAGGCTGCCTGGAAGCAACCTTTGTTTCTGTATATGCTTCTCTCTCTCTCTCTGTTTCTAAATGTACATACAGTGCAGGCTGGTGGCTCCGATGTCAGTGGGGCAGTGAAATCTGCTTTGGGTTTTAGTCCGAACCTTCAAGGATATGCCCAAGGATATGCAAACTAAAACCTGGAGCAGACTCCACTGCCCCACTGACATGGAGCCAACCAGCCACCACTGTATACAAAGATATATACAATTTAGGGCTGTGGTATCCAAATGCCATGGCCTCATTTGTGGGCACAGGATTTTGAGGAAGGGGGGATTTTATTATTATTATTATTATTATTATTTATTGAATTTATTCATCACCCATCTGGCTGGCTGTCCAGCCACTCTGGGCGACGTACAACATAGGCATACAATACGTAGGCATTAAAAATCTAAAAACAATGAAGATAAAGTCTAACCCACTCCAAAAACCTGCCTGAAGAGCCAGGTCTTCAAGGCCCGGCAGAAGCTCATCATAGAAGGGGCATGGCGGAGATCATTTGGGAGGGAGTTCTCTCAGTTTCTCAGGTGGGTCTGCAGAATTCATTGTAAAATCAGGAACAGTTCATCACCAGCAATGGTGGAGGGTGTTGTCCAAGGATGAGGAATCTGTGCCCCTCCAGATATTGGATTCCACCTCCCATCATCCCTGACCATTGGCCATGCTGGCAGGGGCTGATGGGATTTAGTCTATCCACATCTGGAGGGCCACTGATGTTCCCCAGCCACGACGTTCTCCTTTGTATTTCTTTTTCTTTACTGACACAGATGGCAGCAGCAGCAGCAGCAGAGATGGGCTAGTCGTCTGGCCACCATTTTGTTTTCCCTGTTGTGTTCCAGATGAAGCATTTCATCCCAGACATTGAAAAGGGAAAATGGTGTCCATCGCCAAAATATAAATAAGTCACGGGAGCACTTTTGGCTTAGCCCATGACATCCACATGTGAATGTGGACAGTTCTCCAGTTAGTGTCCCTGCTTGTTGGACATTCACTGGCAAATGCTAACAATCTCATTGGGGTGACTTTTGGACATTTGCCAAATTCTGGACAGTCAGCAGGACATACATATCAATCAGTAAACAGACATTTGCCCTAATGGACCAGCCTCCGCTGAGTGAGGGTGAGATTCAAAGCCAGGTGCTGACTATTGCGCAAAGAGAAAAAGCTATAAAATTACTTTCCTCTGCACAGCAATGCCCCATAGTTATTTTCCTTGATCAATGTTGGAAACATACTGTAAACCGAGCTGGGAATGAGATGATCTTTTGTGTTTTGTTTTTCCTGAAAGACAAAAGTGGGTTAGAAAGAGTGATCATGGTGCATGCACTCAGCTCACTTTTGCCTCTGATCAAACAGATTTAGCAAGTTTTTTCATCATTTCAAAAACCTGCAAATGCTATTTAATGACAGGCAACAGTGGACAAAAGAATAGGTGTGCATGCTAAGGAAAACAAAACCACTCCCAAGCCACTTTCAACTTTCTTAAAATAAAACCACAAAAACACTTTCAGTCTCCAGGTTTAGCATGTAGCGTGCTTTTCGGGGGGGGGGTGGCGGGAGGGGAATTCAGAATCCGTCTATTGGATTTGTTTTCCAAAACGGTGCAAAAAATGTTACCTACTCCCCAAACGATTATTAGTCTCCGTAATGTAACCCAACAGATACTTTCTAAATCCTTTTAGGCCTCCTCCCCATTTACTGGAAAGATCATCATTTTTTTTTCTTTTCGTCTTTTCCCCCCAAAGTGGATTTAATAAAGAAAAGGAGTGCTGTTAAAGTAATACGTGAGGCTTTGACGTTAAGCAGTACAGGCCTGCCGACTTGGAGAAACAGGGACTCTAATCTCCAGTGATTTATGGAGGGCTCTTCCTTCATGTATGCACTCGGGGAGGGCCAGAAAGTTTAGAGACAGGCTGGCGTCCCCCTTTTACTCCAAAGCACCAACTCCTGCTGGCCGCTTGTGTGCTAACTTTTTTTTTTAACCGCTTCCTCACCAGCTGGCCCACTGGAAAGGCTGTGCCTGTCCTTTTTGAGATTTGCAGCTCTTAGAACCGGAGCGAAGCCTGCAGAGGGAAATTTCTCTCTGCTGATGGAATTTTACACACCAAGGAGAAGACAGGCATGGAGAGAAAACAAAGGCCAAGAAGAGGAGGGAGGGCCCTTCCCCGCATCTACATAGGTTCAGGCCAAGTGCAAAAAGATGCATTTTAAATTACACTGTTCACATTTCTAACAAAAAGAGGCATTTTAATAAGGCACGTGCATTCAGACACACATGTATAAGAACCACCCTGCTGGATCAGGCCAAGGGCCCGTCTAGTTCAGTGTCTTGCTCTCACAGTGGCCAACCAGATGGCTCAATGGGAGGCCCGCAAGTAGGACATGAGTGCAACAGCACTCCTCTCCCCACCTGCGATTCCCAGCAACTAGTATTCAGAGGCACATTGCCTCCCTCAGCGGAGGGAGAACATAGCCATCGTGGCTAATATCCTTATCATGGCTTATCCTCCATGAATTGGTCTAATCTTCTTTTAAGGCACACATGCTAGTGAAGGGTGGGTAATTAATAATAATAATAATAATAATAATAATACCCATATACAAAGAGGGAGGTGGTTGGCAATCACTCATGACCGAGTAAGATTGTCTTCCAAGATAATTTGGTTGGAAGATGCCTGTGTGTGAATTTGTTTTATGTGGGGAGATCGGCGCACGACGATCAACACACAATCTTGACAGAAAAAGGCTTTGATCCAATGGCATGGATACCACGACAAAGTCTTTTATCTGCTGCAACCTTCATCGCCTTCACAGCCGTTGTAACGTACACATTGTTATCCTCCGCCTGTTCTGCCGTTGAGGACTTTCTTGGATCATTCTTTGTCTGGTTCCTCTCCCTTGACCTTACTGCCATGGGTGACCCTGCTGGGAGTACATGACTCCCGACGGCATCGCTCACAGCGTTCATTGGAACACACAAGCCCACTCACCACTGCAAGGTGACGATCCAGCAAGGGGAGAAAGAGGGAGGAGGCAGTACGCAACACTGCACATAGTTTATGCATCTGTGCCATTCACGCCCAGAATCCCAGTTCTGATCTAGAATACAGCAGCATAAAGATCTTACCTTTTGTGTGGGTTTTTTTTTAAAGTTGCTAGCTCTTTAGGATTATGGAGTGGGGTGGGGGGAGGATAAGCATGAAAGCATGTGGATGGTGCCTAGTGAGATTTTGGAAACTAGAGGTGGAGTGCGTAAGCATTTATATGGGGGGCAGGCAGGAAAAGGATCAGTTCTGCAAAAAGGAGAAAGAATGCGTGCAAATGTACCTGAATCGCGCAATGCATTCAGCCGATACAGCATTGGCTTGAGGGTGATAGAATCTGGTGGAGGGGTGGGTGGGTGGGGGCAGTGCAGGGGCAGCACTGGGGATGCTATGATAGCCAAGGAAGCTCAGCCGCAAAGCTGGTGCCTGGCACCATCTTCAGGACTTAAGAAGAGCCCTGCTAGATCTAGTCTAGCCTACTGTTTTCACAGTGGCCAACCAGTTGCCCCTATGGGAAGCCCACAAGCAGGGCCTGAAGGCAAGAGCCCTCTCCTGTTGTTGGAATCTTGGAGGTGCATAAAACCATCATGACAGATAGCCATTGATAGGTTGCCACCGGCAACCATGCTGTTGCTGGAGAGAAGATGGCACATTTGGGGGGCATCTCTCCTCCTAAAACTTGCCACCTTTTTCTAACTGTGCCCCAGATTTACCACTTTGGATGTGGCCTTCAGGCCAAGCAGTGTTGGCACCAGGATTTTGGATGTCCTTGTGACCACCCATCCCCTAACCTGGAAGAGGTGGAGCATTCAAACAGAGAATTCTGCATCCAGTTTTCTAGGCAACAGCGGCTGGCACCCATTGGAGCTGCTAGGGCGGAAGGCAGGAAGACCAGCAGTAGGTGGAGGTGAGCCAGAGCCAGTGACAAGCGGAGCCAGGGCCTATGATAGGCAGAGCCAACTAATTCCAGTTTTGTCTCCATCTTCCTCCTTGTTGAATTCTACAAAGGCAAAACTGACTAAGGGGGAGGAAGCTGATAGGCAGTGCCTCTCATTAGTGTGATTGTCATTAAGAAGTCAGGCAAGTGGGGGCTGCCTGAGGGCAGGCTGAGGTTGACGGGGCAGTGCCCCACTAGCCCTAATGGAAGAGCCTCCACTGCTTCTAGGATACCGTGTACAAAGTGGGAAAGGAGGGTGCTTTCCGCTTTCTGGCGGGCTCTCTGCTGGTCTAGGAGGCCCTGGCAAATGCCCAACTGTGCCACACTCTGGAGTCCCACTCACGAATGAGCCAGACTAGAAAAGTGTCCTGCAAAGACCACAGGAAATCAGCCACTGTTCCCATCAGTGGTGAGATCTGTTGTGGAGACCAATCAAAGGCTTAAAACACCCTGTATGTGTAGACGGGGAGAATAGGATGTGCTGAAGCAGCACATCCGATCTCCTAAATTACAGCTGATCGTAATACCCAAAGTTTGTGCCTTGCTATTATCTTGTGGGCAAAGCAACCATCAATCTGGCGTCCAGCTTTGCTCCCCCTCCCCCTCATCTGAACTGGCTAGAAAAATCTTCATGGGGGAGAAATCCAAGTTGCATTTTGACAACCATATGCAAAGCCAGCCAGCCAGCCAGCCGAGGCACCATGAATTCACTTGGATTTCAGCCGTGGGAGTTTTTGTCACGGGGAAGTTTTGAAGTTAAAAGAAATGAAGATCTCAGTAAGAAAAGGGGGAAGGGAAAAAAGAGAGTCTCCCTTGCCAGCATCCCCACATTACCCAAGCAAACCACTATTTAAACTTGGCGGGAGAGTGGCAAACGGGAAGCGAGGAAGTGTAGTGTATGCTCAGTTCTTATAATCCAGTCACTCCGGGGAAAGAGATGGCCAAGTCCTTGCCTTGTGGTTACCTGCCACGCTCGGTTGTTACGTAAGGGGGGAGTAGGTTTGAACGTCTCCCAGCCATTGTGGCACCAGGGCTTCAGTGTACAATTAGGAACATATTTTGCAACCCATCCCACAAGAAATGTGCCGTCCGCCTCAACGCAAACATGCCCCGGGGTGGGTGGAGGTGGGGGCAGAGCAAGAGTAAACATTTACACACAAGCATCTGATACGCGGGTGAGATACTTGACAACGTGCATGTCACAATTTGCCAAATGCCGCTCTTCAAAGCCTGCGGTGATCAGAAACATATGGGGCCCTTCACGCGGGCTTCGCCAGAGGCTTGCCACAGTGGTCCAAACAGTAAAACAAAGAAAGCATCAGTGGTACAACTGACCAATCATTTTCAAGATCTGATAGAGACAGTGGCGGAGTGGTGAGGCTGGATCCCTTGCAGATGCCTCTCTTTCCCCTGAACCCCAAAACACATCCGGCTTTGCAGATAAAATGTAAAAAGCACTTCCCAGCACTCTATCATGCTCTAGCGTGACACTGACCAGAACTCAGAAGGATGAGAGGAGCGCTATGCAGATAGGAACAAGCTTGGTTCTCCACGGCTGGTGTCAATGGAGGCTGGGGATAAGGTTAGCTCCCACCCATCGTGCTGCCTTTTCCTTCCTCCAGTACAAAAGGAATGCTGTTCACTCTTATGAGGCAAAATGCCAAGGCTGGGGTGAATTTTTCAAAAGGGAAGAGACATAGCTCAGTGGTAGAGCATCTGCCTTGCATACAGAAGGCCCCAGATTCAACTCCTAGCATCAAGTAGGGCTTAGAGAAAGGCTCCCTGTTTGAAACTCTGGAGAGCCGCGGCTAGTCAGTGTAGACAATACTGAGCTAGATGGACCAATGGTCTCAGGATAAGGCAGCTTCCTATGTTCTTAAAAGAGCGCTTTCAACCATTGGTTGGGTGGGGGATTTCACCAGCATGCCCCAGAATGACACTACGTGATGACACAAGTTCTATCTAGGCATCCTTGTTCATGTGTTCTTCAACATGGGAGGATGTGTAGCTTCCTCATATGTACATCTGTGTGTCCAAAGGCTTCTGAACAACCAGGCACACTGCCCAATTAAGGTGCCAAGTTGTGAGGACTCCTTTGCATTTACAACTGTAAGGATGAGGAAGCAGTCGCTATAGACCGTTTACTTCTTTGGGTGAAAGCTAGAGGGTGAGGCTGCTTGGCATGTCCCCATTTGGGTGATGATGAACCTGGGAGCAAGAACATGCACATATGGCTACAATGTCATTCCAAGAGGCATTTGGGCCAAACTAAAATGGCAGCCAGTGTGTGTTGTATTCCCTTTCTCAATCTTTCTGTCCCTCTTTCCCCCATTTTTCACCCCACATGAAATTAGGTCTCCAGTTGCATGTGTGCACATTGCCTATCCCCGATCTAAAGCATGAATGGCTGACTGGCCGAAAGTAAGCTGGGTCATGCCCCCAAGCAGTAGCGGCTTGTGCCCATTGGGCCTGGCAGGGTGGAAGTCAGGGAGACCAGACAGTAGGTGGAGCCATAACCAATGAGAAGCAGAGCCCAATGGTTTTAGTTTTGCTCCCATCCTCTCCTTCCTGCTGAGTTCTACAAGGGCAATGCTGAGACGAAGGAGGAAGAAGCTGATGGGCAGGGCCACCCTTGGAAGTGGCTGCAACTAAGAAGGGGGGGAGGGGACAGCACATGAGGTCGGCCGGGCCAAGCTCCAATTGCCCTAATGGAGGAGCTTCCACTGCCCCCAAGCTAATCGTATCTGGAAACAAATTTCCATCAAGGTGAGATTTCACTTGGTGAAGGAAATAGAACATTTTGTCATGGCGTGAGGAAAAGAGAATCACAATATTTGGATTTCACAGGCAACTCGGTTGCAATAGAGAACCGTTATCTCTGCTACTCCTGAGGACAACTTTATCGCTGACCCTGAAAGCTCCATTTGGAAGTCAAAATATATTTCTGGCGCTCACGCCACTGACTGGAGAACCAAAAGGTGGTCCACAAAGACAGAAGCTGGCCTTCCCTGATCTAAAGGGAAATGACCCTCCAGAGACTGACCAAAGGTGTTTGCTGCCAGGGATGGGCGAATCTGGCCATTTCGGTTCCTCTGTTTTTCCACTCTTAAGTTCACTTCTCCACATCAGTTTGCGATTCTTCTTTAAAGCCCTCATGAAACTTCATCAGCATTTTAGCACAAATTTCTCCTGATATACATATTTTTGTAAGCTTCTGCTAACTGCTGATGGATATACTGGATATTTGTATTTTGTTGTTGTTACTATATATATGTATTTCTATGCAGACTTTATCCAGTATATGCATTTTTGTACACATTACTTTCTTAGGCACAGTGTGAATGTCAAAGGATGGCAACTGTGTTTGAGCTCATGTATTGTTTCAGGAAGGGTAAATTAGGCAAGTTTGCCTTTAAATGTGAACTGAAGGGAATGTCTCCCCTATCCTTACTTGCTGCTCTGAAAGGAAGAGGAAATTACTCCCCATGTGGCATTTTTAGAAGAGGGTGTGACTAGTCCTCATGACAGGCAGCAGCCTTCCCCAACCTGGTGCCCTCCAGGCCTTTTGGACTATAACTCCCATTGGCCCCAGCCAGGTTGGGGAAGGCTGAAATACAGAATCACAGTCTGGGAAGCTGCTCATATAAGCTCCAGCAAACCACCTCCCAGAAAGTCTGACTCGCTATTGGAAAGGGGAAAATACATATTTCTGGAGAATCAGCATGTGCCAAAACTACGGAAAAAGTACTTTTCTTCACCTCCGTAAAATATATTTGCTCACGTTATATTTAGCGAGTTGAGTCCCCTCCAGGGATTAAAGGCCCACTGTGCTTAAGAAAATGTGGCCTTGAAGTTGCCTAGCAAAATGTTATTTTAGCACAGCACATCTGATAACTGATCATGCCATTAAATCAGAACATAAAGTCGTGTTTATTGATTCAGTTAATCTCCCCACAACGACTGTTTAAGAAACCCAACTTTGGAGAGGTGGAAGGGATGATGGGAAGAGTGAGATTGGGAGAGGTGGAAACAGACAAGAAGAGTCAGACCCAGTATTTCAAGGAGGAATCCATCATGTATTTCAGGAGTAGGTGAAAAGTATCATGAGGAGGCCACACTGAGGATCTAAACAATAACAAGAACTTTACTATAACTAATTATACACAGAGAACAAGGCCCACAGCATGGTGCTGCTTTTAAGGCAGGCCTAGAACTTAAATTGCCACAGCCCGGGCTGACTCAGCAGTTCCTGGTATGGCAAGCCTGGAGGGCCAATACACTACAGTAGGGAAACTCTTTCAGTGCAAGGGCCACACAGCCAGAGGCAAAAGTGGGTGGAGCAATGAATATACATTTTACCTTTGTATAGTAGGGTAGTTTCTACACACACACACACAACACACACACCCTATATCTCTGTCCTCCATCCAGGCAAACAAGAGGCATCATCAGAGTTCAAGGACACATTCCAGTCTTGCACAAATGCTCAAGGGGCGTATGACGTAGGCAGAGCTTGGAAAAGTTACTTTTTTGAACTACAACTCCCATCAGCCCCAGCCAGCATGGCCACTGGATTGGGCTGATGGGAGTTGTAGTTCAAAAAAGTAACTTTTCCAAGCTCTGGGTCACGTAGGGCTAGTGAGGGGTGTGGCCTAAGAAGAGTGCCAGGGGCTAGACAGCAAGGCCCAGAGAGTTGCTTTTGGCCCCCATGCCTGAGGCTAACCATTTCTGCCATAGGGATTGGGGAATAGCATTGATTTCCCCTCCGTAGGGACACTTAAAGTCACTACACCAGTCTCCAACACCTCAGACCTATCTGCCCAACAACTGACTGGCCCTGCGGAAAGGGACAAAGCATGCAGAAGGCTCCAGGTTCAATCACAGTAGATAGTACTGAGCTGGACTAATGGTCTGACTCACCCTAAGGCAACTTTCTGTGTGCCTTCCCATATTCCATAGCTCAATGGTACAGCACCTGTTTTGGGAGATGATGAGGAAAACTCTCCCCTGCCTGAGACCCTAGAGAGCTGCTGCCAGTCAGAGTAGAAATCTCTGGGCTGGATGGACACAAGAATCTGACCTGTTGTACAGCAGCTTCCTATATTCCTACTTGGCGGACATTTCAATAGATGTTAATAAAATAAAGGGATTAAAACTGAATTTGTGGGACGGGGCAGAGTCCAACAACTTCCCGACTTTTTAAATGAACTTAATAACAGAAGAGTAATGAGACTGGGAAACAAATGCGGACAAGAAGAAAGCAAAGGACCGAAAGGAGCCAACACAATCTGGACTTGGAATGACCAAAATAAATAAATGAAATTAATTATTTACAAGCTGTTTTGAGTTTTGAATTGACCACACACACAAAAAAAGTTGACTTATGTACAGGCAGGTCCGGGATCTTGCCACAGAGACTAAGCAGAACACCTCGCTCTTTTTAATACTGCTTGCGCAACCTCTCCCCCACAGTAAGAACACCCAGTTTGATGTGTGGAGGCACACTGTGGAATGCATACTGCACGATGCTCTTCCTTGCTTTCATTTCAGGGGTCACCGAGGACTGATTCCATTTTTAACATCTTCATTCCTGTCTTTCTTTTTCCCTTCCCCCCCCCTGTTTGTTTGGGCTCGCATTCTTGGCTTCCAAGATGACACGTGGGCCCAGGTTGCAGATGATCAAAGCAATATGGCTACCGCCAAAAAGCTGTACACCAGGAGTGGAGAACCTCTTTCACTTCGAGGGCTGCATTCCCTTCTGGGCAGCCTTCGGGGGCCACATGACAGCAGAGGGGAGGAGGGAGGGTCCAGAGGCCAAGGCTGGCACAGCAATGAATGTAAATTTTACAGGTGTTGTACAGGAGGCTAGTTTCTATACACACACTTGCACGCTCATCTCTATCCTCCATCCGAGCAAGCAAGAGGCATGTTTAGAGTTCAAGGACACAGTCCAGCCAGGGAAAAATGCTCAAGGAAGATGCAAAGCAGGGCCAAAAGGGGGTATAGCCTAGGGGAGGTACAGCCTGGGGGAGGTACAGCCTGGGGAGAGTCTCAAGGACCACACAAAGGGGCCTGGAGGGCTACATTTGGCTCCTGGGCCTGAGGTTCATCACCCCTGTTGTACATGGTCCGAAGAAGGGTACACTGCCGGAGTGAGAACTTACAACCCAATCCCACTGACCCCATACAGCCATTGAAGCCTTCTTTGTTACATTTTCATCTTGCTCTTCCACCAAAGAGTGGAGGGAGGGTTTATATGGCTGTCCCTCCACCAACCCATTTTATCCTCACCAAAAGCTGAGAAAAAGTGACGGGCCCAAGGACATCCTGTGAGTGGGGATATGAATCTGGACCTCCCAGGTCCTAAGTCCAATACTTCAACCACAGCACCAAACTGGCTCATAGAACATCGCTCTTAGCCAGTGACAGAGCATCTGCCTTGCATGCAGAAGGTCCCAGGTTCAATCCCCAGCATCTCTAGGCAGGGCTCAGAGAGACCCTAATCTGAAATGCTAGAGAGCTGCTGCCCATCAGTGTAGACAATACTGAACTAGATGGACCAATGGTCTGACTCAGTATCACCCTATGTCTATAACCTGTTTTTTTTTAATCCACTCTCAAATACATCTGGGTCAGGTGCTCTTACTGTTTGCTTCCCACTCCCTGTTTAGTTACACTGCTGAGCAGAATGGCCTTTCTCGAAGGATGGCTTAGCTGAAATTGCCACCTGTCCATTTTCACTGCTCCATTTGCAAGTGGTGAAAAAGGCAAGCGCAGGGAGAGGCGAAAGGTGGTGAAAAGTTCAATGCAGGGCTCAGTGGTGACAGTAGTAGTAGAAATTCCTTTTGGTAGCTTTTGGCTGTCATATTTCCCCCTCCTGTGTGCAATGCTATGTTATGACACAACGCCACATACAGGGGGCTTCTAGGGGGAAATGGCACCCCCCCACACACACTAGTGGCCCAGCCTTTGGTATGACTAAAGATCTGTCAAGTTCAGTTCTCACAGTTTTTCATTTTTCCAGTTTTAAAGTCAGTTCACACTTCTGTAGCAATTTGCAATTTTTAAAAAATCCATGAAAATTCTCCAGCATTTTAGAGCAAATTTCTCCTAATAAACACATTTTTGTAGGCAGTTTTGAGTAATGTAGACATTTTTGCAAGCCATTTCTTGTCCTATAATGTGTTCTTGCATGTTATTTTCACTCATATATTCATTTTTGTGCACACTTTCCCCTAATATATGCATTTTTCCCCAAAACGTTGGTTTGGAAACATCACAAAATTCAAATAAGGACGAATTTTGGAGGATGGCTGTGTTTCAGTTCTCACATTGTTCCAGAAAGTGTGAATTTGATAGATTTGCCTTGAAATGCAAACTGAATCAAAATTCTCACCCGTCCCTAGATACGACACACTTAACTGGCTTAATTTCCACACCACAGGACTTTTCGGAAATTCAGATTTCTGTGAAGGATTCAGCATGATCCCATCCTTTTCATGATTAGTGTGGCGGTGAGGGCAACCCAGGTTACTGGCTTCCCAAATGGGTACTGTGAGAAAAGTTGTCTGGGCAGCAAGACTTGCCTTCGAAAACAGCTTTTTGGAGTGACCTCCTCAAAGTTCAGCCAACATCTAATTTTAACCGTGAGTTCCAGGAGGGAGGGGGGGAAAAAGCTTGGTGGGAAGATTGCAGAGTTCCTTGAAGCTCTGACCTACAACAGGAAAAGAGCTGTCAGCCTCCTTGTCTCTCGTTGGAAGTCCCGGGGGAGGGAACAAGGGCAGAATGTTTTGTAACACGTTCCCACTGTAAATACGCACACACACACATATATATAATGGGGGTGAGTGGGTGGCTCTTGCAAAAATGTGATGCTTACTCATCCATCTGCCGAGACCTCTTGAGTCTGTTTGAAACCAAAGGCCACAGCTAAGGAAAGCTGAGGTCTACCTAACATTTCTTCCAGGTGACTTGCCTTCCACATGAACCGGTGCAGAAATATGTTTGTCTGATGGGGCACATTCCTCTGATCAGAGTCGTGCAATCCAGGGGAAGTGCTAGGCACTTAAAGGACTTGGGGGCACAAGCCCAAGATGCAAATTTGCACACAATTTTGCACATGCTAATTTATACATGTAGCTGGGTCACAGGTTCCTCACCACTGCTTAAGAAGGTGGAATAGCAGTGCTAACTCATAATTGTATCATTAAAATTACTGTACTAAACACATAAGCAATTTTGACTGGTGAACCTATGCTTGCAGGAGATCCTGGGCTGTAGCATCTGCACTGCATACAAAAGGCTCTAGGTTCAGTCCCCAGCATCTCCAGATAAAGTTGAGAGAGATTCTGCCTGAAACCTGGACAGCAGCTGCCAGTGAGTGTAGACAGTACTGAACTAGATGGATCAATGGTCTGATTCAGTATGAGGCAGCTTCCCATGTTCCCATTTAAACCACGTTTCATTCAGAACCAAGAGGACTAGAACCTTTACAGGAAAATACTTTGCATGCAAAAGGTCCCAAGTCCGATCCCCAGCATCTCCAGGTAGAGTTGGAAGAGACCCCTGCTGGAAATTCTGGAGAGCCGCTGCCAGTCAGTGCAGACAAAACAGAGGTAGATGGACTAGTGGTTCTGACCCAGCATAAGGCAGCTTCCTATGTCCCCAAGCTATTATTTCACTGTGGGGAACTGCCACAACACAGATGGTTATATTTCTCAAACTTCCCCCTCCCCCCTCCCGCTGCCCCTCAAGCCATCCCTTTTAGCAATGAACAAAGGAATCAAGAAAATAAATCCTCAAAGGATCGTTCTAAGACAGACATAAAACTAGTTTTAAGGGACTAGGAGTTTTCAATTTCCCGCAGATCCTGAAGTGAGATGTTTGTGAGCGCTGAAGGTTATGGAATCTGGGGCTTGTGAACAATTAAGCGTTTCTGGGTTAAGACCAAAACCTCATCTTTTAATCAGAGACTAGATATTGTATGTTTTTGTGTGTGTGTGTGTGTGCATGCGGGGGAGGGCGGGTGTCTCAAGGAGCTAAAATCTAGCCGGCAACATCTGCTAGTTTAGCACAGAAATAATAATAACCAAGATGTATATAGTCTAGGGGGAGAGGAGAATGTGCTAACACTGCAATAACACTTGGCTAAATGTTCAAAGCATTAGAAAGGTTTAATGAGTTACTGTCTGAAGCCAGGAAATAACTTAAGACCCTTGTTCATCTGTTATCTCTCTTTCTTTCTTACATACATACATACACACACACACACAGACCCAAGTTAAAACCAGACATAATTTAAACATTTCTAAACTGCAAATCAGGAAGTCCCTAGTTTGATTGCTTCTGCAATGAAGTACCTAGGTGGCTAGCCTCTACTCTCTCATCTGCAAACTGGAAAAGCGCTTTTCCCAATATTAACCACCTCAGGCTCTATGGTCAGTGGGGGGAGGCCTTGGGGTTTGTGCTGCCATTGGGGGTTGCCTGGTTGGCGGTGACCCATGTGACAGAGCCTTCTCAGTGGTGGTCCCTCATTTGTGGAATGCCCTCCCTAGTGAGGTGTGTCAGTCTCCTTCACTACTAACTTTTAGGAGAAATTTAATACATATTCCTGTTCACCTAGGCATTTGATGGCAGAAAGACCTGCCCATTATCAGTTCTGAGAGTAGGTGATTGCTTTTAAGAGTTTTTAACTGTTTGTAGAAAGCTGTCTTTAATTGTTTTTAGAAGGCTGATTTTTAAATTGTTTTTAGAAGTTTTAATTGTATTGATTTAGTACTGATCTGCTTGCTGCCCCTTTGGAGGAAGATGCGGGATAATAATATTAATAATAATAGTTGACCTTACCTGTTGTATATATTGCATATAGAACACATGAAATACACTTGCTATTAGGGATGGAGAAAGAAATTAAATTAAATTTGCATTTAAAGATGAACCTACCTACAGCATCTGATTGTCCTGATGCACAACCTATACTCTGCACAAGAGGCTACTGTAAGGACAGAATATGGAGAAACCGAATGGTTCCCCATTGGAAAGGGTGTGAGACAGGGGTGTATTTTGTCACCCTATTTATTTAATCTATACTCAGAACATATCATACGGAAAGCAGGATTGGACCAAGATGAAGGAGGTGTGAAAATTGGAGGGAGAAATATAAATAATTTAAGATATGCAGACGATACCATACTACTAGCAGAAACCAGTAATGATTTAAAACGAATGCTGATAAAAGTTAAAGAGGAAAGCACAAAAGCAGGACCACAGCTGAACATCAAAAAGATGAAAGTAATGACAACAGAAGATTTATGTAACTTAAAGTTGACAATGAGGACATTGAACTTGTCAAGGATTATCAATACCTTGGCACAGTCATTAACCAAAATGGAAACAATAGTCAAGAAATCAGAAGAAGGCTAGGACTGGGGAGGGTAGCTATGAGAGAACTAGAAAAGGTCCTCAAATGCAAAGATGTATCACTGAACACTAAAGTCAGGATCATTCAGACCATGGTATTCCCGATCTCTATGTATGGATGTGAAAGTTGGACAGTGAAAAAAGCAGATAAGAGAAAAATCAACTCATTTGAAATGTGGTGTTGGAGGAGAGCTTTGCGCATACTATGGACTGCGAAAAAGACAAATAATTGGGTGTCAGAACAAATTAAACCAGAACTGTCATTAGATGCTAAAATGATGAAACTGAAGTTATCATACTTTGGACACATCATGAGAAGACATGATTCACTAGAAAAGACAATAATACTGGGGAAAACAGAAGGGAGTAGAAAAAGAGGAAGGCCAAACAAGAGATGGATTGATTCCATACAGGAAGCCACAGACCTGAACTTACAAGATCTGAACAGGGTGGTCCACGACAGATGCTCTTGGAGATCGCTGATTCATAAGGGTCGCCATAAGTCGTAGTCGACTTGAAGGCACATAACAAGAACAACAAACCTAATTTGCACTTTCCAAAATGATATGCAAACCAAAACAAAGCCATCTTTCCCTATAGACCAGGTATGGGGGAACCTTTGGCCCTCCAGATGTTGCTGAACTGCATCCCCCATTAGTCTCAGCCAGCATGGCCAATAGTCAAGTGTTATGGGAATTAAGAGTCCAACAACATCTGGAGGGCCCTGCTAGAGACTTGAAGGTGGGCCCTCTTGGTAGTTCCACCACCCTCAGAATTTTGGGTGGTGGCTGCCTGGGAGAGGGCATTCTCTGTGGCAGTTCCTAGGATGTGAAATTCCTTTCCTACAGATGTGTGTCTAGCACCTTCATTGTATAGTTTATGTTGTATACTGATGATGCACCTCTTTGCCCTGGCCTTTGACACCTGAGAAACACATCTTCAAGATCCATCCTATTCCTGTGATTGTGATTTGCTTTAAACTGTTTTTAATATTGAATTTTAAATCGTTGTAACCCACCCTGGGACCATAGGGTGAAGGGTGAGAAAGAAATCAAACACATAATCCTTCATAATTTGCACTTCTCCAGATTTTGCAATGCAGTTCCACCGCCAAGTAATGTGTAGAAAAATGCATATGATAGGGTAATGTGTGGGTGAAAATGCCTATATTAGGGGAAACAACATACAAATAATTAGCAAACACTGCTTTGCAAACATGCAAAATTAGACATTACATATAGAATTATGTATATTCACACTAAAATGTGGACTGAGCATGCTCAGTGGACATGGAATGCTGATTGATGGGGGGGGCAGAAAACGAGGGGGAGGAATGGAATAGAATATCCTGGAAGCAGGCTTGGCTAGCTCAGCGGAACCCTGAACAGGAACACTGACACTATGACATTTTGTTGCAGGTTTCTCACTTGTCATTTCTATTTTGATGCAAGACATTACTGAATAATGGATATCACAATCATTTCTTGGTAGAAAGCATTTTAGTTAATACAAAAAAACCTCCTTAATATTTTAACTGATAAACGATGGAAATACAGAAAATGCATAAATATTGATTTGAACGAGCGCTCCAACAAATGTCACAGAGAAAACAAACGACATGAAGCCTGACTGAGGTAGCCAGTTTTGAAACTATCAATAATTTTCATTGTTGATCTGGATAATCATTTACATTGTGCAACGTCGTATATATGTTATGTTATGATTAAACAGGCCAGCTAACCCATCTTTTATTGTTAAAAACACCAAATTATTTAAGTGGATGAGGCAACGGGGATTAACTCAAACTATAATGTTCTATACAGCTGGGGAACCTTAGGTGAATAAGGCCCTCCATGTCTCTCTATGCAGCCCTTGCTGCTCTCCATAAGCCATGTCCGTTCCTCAGGCCACACCCCCTCTCCCCAAGACACGTCAATTGCAGGTCCAAGCTCTGCACCCTCCTCAAGAACTTCTGCCCTGCTGGAATGTCTCTTTGAACTCTGATCGTGCCCGGATGAAGGATTGAAATATTGTGTGTGTACAAAAACCTCTGACTTTCGCACGGCTGCAATGTAGCCGACGGTACAAAGGTAAAGCCACATCCATTGCTCCACCCATTTTTGCATCTGGCCCCACCCACCATTGGCATGTGGTTTCTGCCCCCTCCCGAAGGTTCCCCGTGAGGAAATATGGCCTTGGACTTAAAAAAAAATTCCCCAACCTGTTCTATATGCAATTAATTTAAGGCTGCTGTCTTGCCCTGGATGCTTTGCGTGTTCCTGATGGTGTGCTAAGGTTGTGCTGAACCTCAAACACGAGAAGCCATTATTTGGGTGACTCTGTAGAGAGGGCTTCTGTCACTCATCATAAAATCCCCCCCTGCCCTTCTAGCTATGTCTTAGGCAGGGGAAGTCAACGTGGTGCCCTCCAAATATTATTGGATTCCAACTTCCGTCAGCCCCAGTCAGCATGGCCAACAGTCAGGCAAGTTGGAAGTTGCAGTCAAACATATGGAGGGCACCATGTCAGCTCCAACAGGAGCTGGGTAATGCTAGAACCTGGGGTCATCCAATGAGACTGCTTGGCAGCAGATTTAAAAGGAGAGAGAGAAAAAAGGAAGAACTTCTTCACTAGGGATACCAGAGAATTTCAATGAAAGAGGAAATTGCCTATGTTCATTACTCTTCCTGTGTCCAAAACGGAAATCAATCTAGTGAATACAATCAGTATTCGCTATTGTTGCTGCTTTCAGTCTGCAAACAATATGTAAGTGATTATGTCCCCCCTCATTTGCACTGAGTTTCCTTTGCACTGAAATGAATGGGATAGAATGATGCAGTGACAACGTTGCTGCTGTTATTAATCTGTTAGTTGCTTTTCTTCACAAAAGTGAACCCAAAGCAACTTACAATCAATAAAGAAAAGTTAAAACCAGTAAAAAGACTAAAACAAAAATAAAAGTTTAAAAAACCAATGCATAAATTGGAACAACCCACCCCCTAAAAGAGGCTACAACATCAAGAGCCCTCCAAAATCCCTTCAAAATTAGGACCCGAATGCCTGGGAGAAGAGAAATGTTTTTGCCTGACGCCTAAAGATAGATAATGATGGCACCAGGCAAATTACATTGTGTCATTTCGCCACAGTGGCCAGAAAGATATTTCCCCCCCCCATCGTTTTGGGCAGAAAATGAAATGCAGCAGAACGGAAACAGTGCCGCGTGCCACAAAGACAGGGCGGAACAGAAACGAGGGCTGTTCCTCACGCGACACATCGCTGTAATCACACTCACGGCCACAAGAGGTGGTGATGACCATGAGGCTAGAGGGGCTTTGACAAACTCATGAAGGATAAGTCTTATCAAGAAGGCTATATCAAGAAGATTTGGAGGCTACTTCATACTTCCAAGTTCACAGAACGTCTGTCTCTGAATATAAATTACCAGGGAGTGACTGCTTATGGGCTTCCTAGAGGCATCCGGCTGGTTGCTGAGGAGAAATATTTGGAAGCTAGAATCACAATGGTAGAACCCATCCCATTCCTCCTCAGCCAACTATCACCCAACTGGCCTTGTCCAAATCACTTCTTCCTCAGTCTCCGTTCTTTGCCTGCAAAATGTGTATATGAACTAGCTGCCTTTCACCAGGCAGGCCTTTGTGAAGCAATGCTGGTCAGTTTTACTATTTTGTGTTAAATCCTGGATTTGCAGTAACATTGATGAAGAATCAGGATTTGTATATGCAGGTCAGCATTGGCTAGGGATGGAAGGATCTGTCAGTTTTAGTTCTCTCATTTTTCCAAGCTTAAATTCAGTTCTCCACATCAGTACAGCAATTTGCAATTTTTAAAAAAAACCTCATGAAAATTCATCAGCTTTTTAAGGCATATTTCTTCTAATAAACACATTTTTGCATGCAGTTTTGACTAAGGTACACATTTTTATAAGCAATTTCCCTTAATAAAATGAATTCTTGTGTTATTGTCTCTAATTTATTCATTTTTATGCAATTTTCCCACTAATATATGTATTTTTGTAAACATTGTTTGGTTGGAGAACTAAATCGCAAAATTCAGATAAGTGCGAATTTCAAAGGACGGTTGTGTTTAAATTCTCATATTGTTTGGAAAGTGTGCATATGATAGATTCGCCTTTAAAGGCAAACTAAATTGAACTTCTCCCCCATCACTAGCGCTGGCCCAAGAGTCCCTTCTCACAAGATCAACACTAAAAAAGTCTTGCTGTACCATTCAGAACCTTATTCATGTCTTTATATATTGCCTGCACCCAACCCTGCACAGTGCCGCCTGAAGCTTGTTGCTTCACATTGTCGCATGGCACGTCTATCCCGGATTTCAGTGTACGACTCATGGAGAGACAGCAGGAAATTGGCTCCACCCCTGTACCTCCATTTTGTACTTCGCTCCACCCAAGAGTAGCAGATGACCATTGGGACTGGTGGGGCGGAAGGCAAGGAACCCAACAGTAGGTAGAGCTACAGCCAATGACAGGCAGAGTCAGCCCCTGACTAGAGGTATGTAAGATGACATGCAGACCGAGTTTAGTGGAGCAGTGCCCCATTTGCCCAAATGGATCAGCCCCCCAGCTCTACCACCTTGTCCTGCTATTCTGCATCTGGTTCTGGCTGCTAAACATCAAGGTTTCTAGTAAAGTTTTTAAAAAATCCCAAAGTAGATTGCAGTAGCCTGCCCACCCGCTCAGTACATGGACCCCTTTGTCCTCCCTGAAAACGACTTTGTTCTGCTCTGCAGGGTAGAAGTTGAGTGGGGGGGGGAAGGGGGAAACCGCTGTTCAATGTGCCCTAAAGGCTTAAACTAATGTTTAATTCCCAGGCTATTCCCTCTACTTCTTTATAAATCTATTTATTCATTTCTATTTTTTTTCCAACAAAATGTTCCCTCCGCTGTGGAATGCTTGCTCTCTTTTTTCTCCCTCTCCAGCGCTTTGGGTTATGTGAAAAAATCTATGCCAAGCTGGTCCGTAGGCGTGGCAGAGCCTCTCCGGGCTGCGCGTGACATGTTCTTTGACGTACTGTGTGGTCAAGGAGCTGGGGCCAGGGCTGGGGCCGGGGGGGCGGTATCTGAATGGCGGCCAAGCCTTGCACTTCTCTTTCCTGACCTGGCAAGCATTCAGAGGGACCCCACTAAGTGCTATTTCCTAAATACACTCACTTTTCATAACAATCTTACCACATTTTGCTTTGCTTTTTTATTTTATTTTTTTACAAGCACTCTTTAAAAAAAAAGCGAGAGAGAGAAAAGGGAAAAAACCAAACTCTTTCTAGGCGGCCCCGCATTTGGAAGCCATCAAAACCCCGGACTCTAAACAAAAAAAGTTATTAATGCATTGTAATCTGCCCTCAATGTTCCAGATGAAAAGGAGAGGGGGGAAATGTTTTATAGTTCTGGAGTTATAAGGTTTTAATTGCCTTTTTAAGAGCGTGGATACTTTTGAGTGCTCCCTGTTATAAAAGAGCAGTATCTGTTTCTTGATAACTGGCGAATGATCTCAACTATTTTTATGAGGTTCTTTTCGCTTCCCCCCCACAACCAGCTTTGCCTCCCTGGTCTCTCCCCGCCCCACACACACATACGCAAGCTGCTGGCTTTTTCATCCCCTCTTTCCTTCAAGTGTCACCCCTATAAAGGCACTGTTCAGATCATTTCTGAAATAAAACTGGAAAGGAGCTTTGGCTGAAGAGAAACTTCATTACAAACAACCCCTTTACAATCTCCACCTCGCTATAAAAACACTTGATTCCAGAAAATGAGTTCTATAAATAAGAGAGAGGAGGGGGGAAACAATGACTTTTTTGCAAGAGGATCCTATACATCTGGCTAAAATAACTGTGCACCTTTAAGTAACTGGATTTCTAAATATTATTCCTTTGTGTCTAGTGCGCTTTAGCGATGGGAATGGCTTACTATTACCACACCCCTCTAAAAACAAACAAACAAACAAACTCTCCCAAAATCCTTTCACATCTTGATCAGGAGTGAGACAGTAACTTTGGATTACAGATAAGGGTGCTTTTAAAGCACGTTCATTGTCTAAACAGATTTCTTTTTTAAAAAAGATGAAAATGGCCTGTTAAGTCTCTCTCTCTCTCTCTCTCTCTCTCTCTCTCTCTCTCTCTCTCTCTGTGTGTGTGTGTGTGTGTGTGTGTGTTTATATTTAATGTTGTTTTAGTCGACTTAGGTGTGCAGCAGCCAAGGCCAGCACCTTGTAGGCACTCTAGTTTTTTTTAGTAACTTCAGTGTAATTGTAGTGATTACTTTTGAGTAACAGTAATCAATTTCTTTCAGAATAACTGTAATTGTAATGGTAATTTATTCCTTTTTGGGGCCATGTAACGGTAATTGTAATTTATTCCTTTTTAAAAGTAATCTTCCAAGTTCTGTGGTAAATGCAATTCAATGTAAACAAGTGCATACTGGAGCAAAAAATCTTAATTTCACACATACGCTCATGGCAGCCTTTCCCAACCAGTGTGCCTCCAGATGTTGTTGGACCACAACTCCCATCAGCCTCAGCAAGCATTGCCAATGGTCCGGAAAGATGGGGATTGTGGTCCAACAACATCTGGAGGCACACTGGTTGGGAAAAGCTGGCTCATGGGGTCTGAACTGATGGTGACCAAACAGGAACGAGACCTTAGGGTTGTAGTAGATAGCTTGATTAAGATGTTGACCCAGTGTGCAGCAGCTGTGAAAAAGGCAGATTCCATGCTAGCGATCATTAGGAAAGGCATTGAAAATAAAACTGCTGATATCATAATGCCATTATATAAATCTATGATGAAGCTACATTTGGAATACCAAAGCGTGGAAGATTACTTTTAAAAAGTAATAAATTACAGTTATTACATGGCCCCAAAAAGTAGAAATTACCGTTACAATTACTTTGAAAGTAACTTTTGAGAAAAAGTAATCACTACAATTACATTTCAGTTACTTTTAAAAAAAATGCCTACAAGGTGCTGGCCTTGGCTGCTGCACATCTAAGTAACCTAAAACAACATTAAAAATAACCACACACATACAGAGGTAGTAGAATAATTCTTTTTATCCATAAGATAGCAATGCTGGTCTCTCCGCTGGTAAGGGTGGTAGGGAGGGAGGCAGAGGGCACTACTCAGATCTTTACACGTCACACCAAGTGCCGCCACCTCCCCACTCGGCCAAGTATAATCTCTCTCACTTAACCACCTCCCAGATCCTGCCCTGCCACTAACTAACTAAGGGACACTAAGCAACCATTTCCCCACGAGGATGCAAAAAAGTTAAAATACTGCAAATGTAGTACAGGAGCAAGAGAGGGTGGTGGAGGCCACTTTGTGTGCCAAGCGCAAACACAGTATTCTCTCTCTCTCTCTCTCTCTCACACACACACACGCACGCACGCACGTTGTCATCTTTCACCTCCACAGTTCTTTATCTCTATTCTGCAGCTACCTCCTTCTCCTCCTTTATCCATGTTCTTGGCCCCCGGCTCCTTTCTCCCTCCACTCCATTCTTTTCCACCACCATCCACTGTTTTCTCCGCTCCACCCCTGTCTCGCTCTCCACCTCCTCCCTCATTGCTTCCTACCCACCCACAGAGCATGAGGGAAGAGCGATCCTGCACAGAAGCCCAGTTTGAGGCACATGATTTTCATCCACAAATCAGAGAAGCAGAAGATGTCCCCTACTTCCTCCCCAAGTAATGCTGGAAACATTACAATTACTCCGCAAAGGTAATAAAATTACTTCTAGTTCTATTACAATAAAAATATAAAGGAATTACCCACTCGTTCCTCAAAAAAGTAATAAATTACAAGTAATTCATTGCTTGTAACTAATTACTTCCAAGCTCTGTGGAATAGTGTGTACAGTTCTGGTTGACTTACCTCAAAAAGGATATTGTAGAGTTGAAAAAGGTTCAGAAAACGGCATCCAACATGATCAAGGGGATGAAACGACTGCCATATGAAAAAAGGTTGCAGCATTTGTAGTTTTAGTTCAGAGAAAAGGCAAGGAAGAGGTGACATGATAGAAGTGTATAAAATCATGTATGGCATGGAGAAAGTGGATACAGAAAAGTTACCCCCTTATCACATAAAATTAGAACTCATGGACATCCAAAGAAACGGAATGCTGAAAGATTCAAGCCACACAAAGGAAAGTACTTCTTCACACAGTGCATAGCTAACTATGGAATTCGCTCCTTCAGGAAGCCGTGATGGCCACCAACTTGGAGGGCTTTAAAAGAGGATTAGACAAATTCATGGAGGATAAGGCTATCAATGTCTACTACCCATGATAGCTGTGCTTTGCCTCCATAGTTGGAGATGTTACGTTTCCTAATACCAGTTGCTGGAAACTGCAGGAGGGGAAAGTGATCTTGCACTCAGGTCCTGCTTGTAGGCTTCCCACTGGGGCATCTGGTTGGCCACTGTGAGAACAGGATGCTGGACTAGATGGGCCACTGACCTGATCCAGCTGGGTCTTCTTATGTTCTTAAGTGTTGCAAATGAGAATTTGAATCTGGGTCTGCAAGTGGTAGTTGCTGAATTTGGGTGGCTCTTGGTCAGGACACCCTTACTAGAACTTCGAAGCCTGGAGGAGGGTGGTCCTACCATGTCCTTTTCAGGCTGATTTAGGGACAGTCTCTTGCTCAACAAACCACATTGTTGGATTTTGGGAAGTCTTTTGACAAGTGGACATGCTTAACCTGAAAGTGGCAGGTCGCGCAAGCTGAGAATTGTTCCACACTGCCTCTCTTCAAAGCTGAGCTATAAAACACTTGTCAAGAAGGGAGCTAGGCACCTAGAACCAGGAATTACCCTGCAGGGGAGTCAGGCTAAGAAGTCAGGCCAGGAAGTCAAAGAACAAATGGAAACACGTCTAAGCCAGGAAGATGTGTCTTAGGCAAGGTCCCAGCCCCAAAACAAAGCCCTCTATACAATGGACAGAGAATCTCAGGCTCAGGGGCCAAATGTGCCTTCCCAGGCTTCTCTATCTGGTCCTTGGAACTCTCCCCACAACACACCCTTCCTAGCCACACCCCTCACCAATCCAGATTCATTCACCTTCTTTGACTGTTTCTGCCTGGCTGGAATGTGTCCTGGAATGTCTGATAATGCCTCCTGATTGTCTGGATGGAGGATAGAGAAGGGTGTGTGAGTGTGTGTAGAAACTAGCCTGCTGTACAAAAGTAAAATTTATATCAATGGCTCTGCCCACTTCTGCCTTTGGCCTGTTCTGCTGCTGGCATGTGGCCCCTAGAAGGTTGCACAGAAAGGAATGCGGCCCTCACACTGAGAAGGTTCCTCTCCCCTGTTTGAAGCTCTTCCTGTCTAGAAGGGCCCAATGGCCAGCCTGGGTGGGCAGGGCCAGTGTAGACCCCGAGAACGTGTCCGTGAACAGGAAGATTATATGGCTCACCACATACATGGGCAGCCATGCAGAGGACTGAGGGTTCCCGGTTTCTGCTCTCGGGTCCCTCTCTGATCTTCTTGGATGCCTCCTGCAAAAAGAGAATGGTGGCACTGTGTAGGTGGTAGGGCCATTGTAGGTCTTGGGGGAGCCTAGGAAAGATCCAACCATGGCACTCTCCCCATCCTCCAAACCAGGGGGGACGGTCCCTTGTGGCAATTGGGGCACTGCCCACCAACCTCAGTCTGCCCTTAGTCTGCCCCTACCTGCCTGCCTTCTTACTTGTATCCAGTTCAGGGGATATAACTGTTGGCTTCCTCTTCCAGAGACTTAGTCTTGTCCCTGTACAACTTCAGCAGAGAGGAGGAGGGGGACAAAACTATGACTTGGCTCTGCCTTTCATTAGCTCTGGCTCACCTACTGTTGGGACCCCTTGCCTTCTGCCCCATGAGCCCCAATGAGCACTAGCCAGCACTGAATGCACATATATGTCACCCACCACACCCAAGAAAGGTCTTTAGAGTGTAATGAGCCCCATAGAACGGTCCTGGAGTGATGATGAAGAAGATGAAGGTGCAGAATGGAATGCGGGGGAGGGTCCTAGTCTGTTGCAACCAGGAAGTGCTGAGGCAGGAGGCTTCAGTGCTTTTGACAGTGACAGCTCCTCCCCCTGAGCTCCAGTTTCAACAGAAGGAATGCTGGCTGATTCGGAGCCCATCCCTTCTCCTCCCCTCTGACCCCCCCTTTCTCTTCCCAAATTGCTGCAGCCGCATGCACCTCCTCTAGAGGGGGCGGATCTCCATGAAGTCCCACCCCCCATTACCCCAGACATGCAGGCAACTGTGCTGGCAGGCTCAGCTGGTCTCCACTTTTCCACCTTGAAGGAGTGCTTAAAGGTTGTAAGGGTGTGTGTCTAATTGAGGGAACAATGTCTTAGCTTTGAGTAGCAATGCCTGATTATGCTGTGTAGAGATGCAGAATCTTGCGTAACCTATAAGCTGATCCATGAAGCATTCTAGACTGAAGTTTCTCATTAAACATAGTGGAGAAAAATACACTGGTGAGTGTGAGAATGATTCCAACGGCCTTGGAAACAGAGCCTCCACCTCCAAGATCAAATCAGTCTTCAGGAGGCAACTAGAATTAGTTGACTCTGGCTTTCATTGGCTCTGGTTCCACCTGTCACTGGCTCTAGCTCCGCCTACTGTTGGCCTCCTTGCCTTC
Organism: Rhineura floridana; assembly: GCF_030035675.1. NCBI lineage: Eukaryota > Metazoa > Chordata > Lepidosauria > Squamata > Rhineuridae > Rhineura > Rhineura floridana. The sequence continues at coordinate 15,172,733 of NC_084500.1, read as the reverse complement.
TGCCCTACCAGTCCCAATGGGCATCAGTCACCGCTGCTCCACATGTGACTCTTACTATGGACTGGGAACAGACAGAAGGAGGGGGAAGAGGAAGGAGAGGAAAAGAAAATTAGAGATCAATCCTTATAACGGGGTGTCAGACCTGTAATTCAACATGGCTCCAGCTTTGCCTCACCAGCTGAAGACAACATGTCGCTTTTGACAGGGAACTGCTCAATAAACTTTTACTGCCTCGCCTGAAAGGAGAAACAGCTGCTGAAGTCAAAAGCAGCTGCGGTCAGCAGTAAAGCGGAGTTGGCCCACGGTCAGCTCCACTCTCACCAGTAGGTGGTATTGTGGTCAGCAACTCAGCAGTAATTACTACGGAGAGTTCCACAAGAGTGAAGAGTAACAGGAGAGGCAGAAAGCACACACTGTCGTTTTATTTCGAGAAAGTAAGAAGAAGAGGCGGGAGAGGAAACAGGGCCACAAATTTGGATCATCTAAACACTCAAACACCGCCACTACCACCATGGGCGACGATTTTCACTGGGAAGTATTAAACAGTCTTTATGTGTCATTGACAAAGCGAGCCTCCAGGTGGATGCATTTGAACAGACACGTCTGGTAGACCAAAGATTGCACAAGGTGAAGTGTAAGGAAGTGAAGGTTGGAAACAATTAGGGATGGGCGAGAATTTAGATTCAGTTCGCATTTCAAGCAGAATCTATCAAATTCACACTTTCCAAAACAGTATCAGAACCCCAAAAGCCATCCTTCAAAATTCGCACTTATCCAAATTTTGCGATACAGTTCACCAATCAGTGTTACAAAAATGCATATATTAGGAAAGTGTGCATAAAAATGTATATAAGAGTAAAAATAGCATTCAATAATGCATTGTATGATGAGAAATGTGTACGTTAGCCAACACTGCCTGCAAAAATGTGTTTATTAGGAGAAATTTGCACTAAAATGCTGAGGAATTTTCATGAGTTTTTTTAAATTTGCAAATTGCTAAAGAAATGTGGAGAACTGAATTTAAGATTGGGACAATGAGAAACAGAATTGAAAAATGAGAAAATGACATATCCTTCCATCCCCAGGAACAGTAGGTGGCATTTATTGAACCAGAATCTAGAACAGCCTTCCCCAAGCTGGTGCCTTCCAGATATTCTTCTTCACACAGCGCGTAGTTAACTATGGAATCTGCTCCCAGAAAATGCAATGATGGCCACCATCTTGGATGGATTTGGAAGAGGACTGGGCAGGTTCATGGAGGAGAAGGCTATCAATGGCTATTAGCCATGATGGCTATGCTCTGCCTCCATGGGTGGGGGTGGTGTGCTTCCATGTACTGATTGCTTGGGGCCATGGGAGGGGGAAGTGCTCTTTGCACTCTGATCCTGCTTGCAGGTTTCCCATGGGTGGCTAGCTGGCCACTGTGAGAGTGGGATGACGGACTGGATGGGCCATTGGCCTGATCTGGCAGGTTCTTCTCATGTACTTATGTTCTGGAATAGTCTATTCGGGCAAATGGGACACTGCCCCACCAACATCAGTCTGCTCTCACCTGCCTACATTCTTTCTTACAACCAGTCCAGAAGGTGGTTCTGTCATTTAGAACTCAGCAGGGAGGAGGATGGGTGGAAATTAGAATTAGTTGGCTCCACCTGTCATTGGCTCTGGCTCCACCTACTGTGGGCCTCTCTGCCTTCTGCTCTACCAGTCCCAATGGGGACCAACTGTACTGGGCTACATCTCCCATTGCCCCTGCCCATTGGCTATGACAGCTGCGGCTGATGGGAGATATAATCCAGGTTAAGCAAGGCTGATCTATGGCCTTCTAGCCCAGATACTACTCAACTGTGGTAGTAATTCGTGGACTTGGAGGACCCTTTCTATCTTTCACAGTTCCCCATCTATGAAGGAGCAGGTCCAGGCAATCTACGTGGAAGGATCTCTATGCCATCACGAAGGATCTCTATGCTACCATGTCTGATGCTTTCAAAATAATTATGTATCAACAAATCTGCCATCTATCAATGGTTAGAGTCCCCAAACCATCAAATACTCCATGCAATGAGTCACTCAGCACATCCGGGGGAGAATAAGTTATGATTCGTACTTACAAGACCGACAGAGTGCCTGGGAAACAACCTTTTGAACCTTTGGAACATGACTTAAGTTCAATCAACTTTTCCTCTAGTCCCGTATTACACCAACCTCTCCCCTTGCATCAGCAACACAGGAAAAATATAATTAATTTAAGGCTGCCTTTTAAAAAGAAAAATGAGTGAGGACCACGATTATTTACATGTAGCACAAAGAAATACCAACAAACAAAATAAAAGCTCAGGACCAAAGGAAAGGCTTGATAATTTATAATGGGGTACCAGCTGGAGTAACACAATATTCTTTCCCGTTATGGGTCTGACACAGAAGAAGACAATTGCCACTATCATATTAATCAGACAAAGGGATTTAAGGCATTATAAACAACATCAACCGATAAGAATTTCCCTAGAGAGACAAATCATTCATTCTTTTTTTTCCAAACTGGGTTGGAAGATTTCCTTGTACAACAGTCTTATTAATATAAAAAATAGAACCCCATTCCACACACACACAAACTGCCCCAGCATTCTGTTTGACTTTTCCCATGATGGGGATTTGATGTGCGAGCATCTCTGCAATGGTCATTTCCCAAAGTTTACTGTACCAGAGATCAATATAGAAAGAGTCCTATTGCTCTTCCGCCATTGCATTATCACAAGTCTGGCACAGGCTAACAAGAATCTAATTAAGTCCTTTCATGGGAATCAGTTCCTTTCATCTGGTTAGCCATTGTGTGAACTGGATGGTGAACTAGATGGGCCACTGGCCTGATCCAGCAGGGCTCTCTTCTTACATTATTATGAATGTCTGACGTTGGAAATGAATGGGATTTAAACAATAGTTCTAATGACTTTGAATCCAATGTGTCCACCAAGCAACACTCTACACAAAAAGGGTGATATTCAATGGTAATTCTACTCACAGTAGGTCCATTGAATAATGACAGGTTCATTTGGTCTACTCTGAGTAGAATCTGTTTTAACCCAAACATCTCTTTCCTGAATCACCCAGTCACTCAAATGCATTTTCCCCACATCAGCCTTCTAACTAGATTATACATTCGGATTTGATCCAGATTCGCTTAGCCTCAGTAAATACTGCAGCATCTGTAGTTACCAGACTGTTCACTGGAGGAACCTCCAATGCATTTGTGAACCTTGCACCTTTTGCAGAAGAACTTTGACTGACTGATTGGAAACCTTTAAAATGTTTGAATGATTGCTGGTAATTTAAGAGCAGTCAAGTATTTTGTGTCCGGGTAATTTCCTGAAGTGTCCATACAGCACAGCTGAAGCCCACAAACAGAAAATGGAGATAGCATCTGTCCCAAAGGGAAGGATGCCAAGATAAGTAGCATGCCCTTTTCCTTAGTTCTTATTTTCTTAGCTATAATGAGCTGGGGGAATTCTAACATTCCTCTTCCTCCTCTGAGCTCCAATGATGTTTGCACATGGTTTCAACCAATGTGCCACCGGTACCCAGACTTGGCCTTTTAAAATCAAATTAGTCTAGAGATCAGGAGGAAGGAAATCCTACATTGGTGCTCCAGTCAAGAAGACAAGAGCAATGACTTCCTGCCATATTAAGGAATTTTCATTCCACTTCCTCTCCCCTACTCCTTTGGTAATCTTGAGAGAGATCTACCAAACAAAGGAGTGAAGAGAAGATTAATTGGATAAGACAAGCGATGAGGAACTAGGAGAGGAATATGTAGTTTACATACAGTCAACTGAAGTGTTGGTGGGAGAAGACATTCTTGGAAAGGGAAATCTCCAGGATTGAAAACCTCACAGTGAAAATAAAGCCCTTTCACTTATACTAAACCCACATTTTGTTGACTCCCTGTTGGCAACCAAAACGATTTTCAGAACATCTGAAGAGAGGAGGTTGTAAAATTTTAGGTTCCTTCTGTCAACAGCTTGGCCTTAGTCTCATGATAAATACTCAATTTTATGTGGTTAACCTTCTTGTGTCTCACTGCCATTGGTATGCCTCCTGATGGGTAAACCAGGTATGAATGGCCGACATTTGAATTAAGGTCGTAAACCAAGGCCACTTAAATTGCCAGAGTGCTGTTTCAATCATGTCACTGTGGAGTAAGGCAGCTTGATTCAACCAAAAACAATCACAAACAGCACAAGTAATAACTAAAAAGGTTTATTTTGACATTAAAAAAAGAGGAAAGAGCACTATTTTTATCAAATTAAATTGCAAGTTCTGCAGAGCTGATTCACATAAGATGTTTTTCTTCTAAGTAAACAGTTCCTGATCATCCCTGAGTATGGATTCCTGTGAATAAATGTAGTGTGTGAACACACACAATTATGAATATGGCGGGCAGCTATTCTCCTATCTTTCTCTAGCCACCATGAAAATGGGAGTTGCTGTCTACTGTAGGCTATTATAGACTACAAGGCCCATGGTGCACTGTGGCTCTGATCTAAGTTTTTATACATGAACAAAAACATCTTGAATTAGTGTAATTTCAAAGTTAGCAAATATAGCAGTGTAAATGGGCACATGTGGAATTTAATGGCCGAGATAGATTTTTTGTTGAAGTTTGCGGCTCCGGTCAAGGTAAAGGGACTTCAAAGTGATTCCTTTACTTAGTAAAGGGTTAGGAGTAATTAGTGTGTCTGTTTATAGATACAAGTGGGACAACAAAATGTTGCAAAGGATTCTCACTGGGGTGACACTGGCACTCAGCACTTGAGTTTGCTACTAGAGGGAGAGATATCTCTAAGTGCCTGCGCACATATACCAGGCATCAGCATATATGGTTGAGCAAATGCCAGGAGGGCCCGTTGAGGGCCCACTGCAGGTGATACCATCATTCCTTTAACAAACATATTTTTAGGACCCTCTACTGTGAAGAGATGCACCTGCTGTAGCCACTGCCATTTTTATTTCCCCAGATTTCCTGTGGACCTCAATGGAGTGTACTTTGTTCTCAGGGCCCTTTGTGTATGCAATACTCAACAGGAATCAACTGAAGAAAATAATGGCAAGTAACTAAGTGAAAAATTTGGATGGAGACTCTTCTTTTCATAAGAATGTGAGAAAGATAGATCAGGCCAGGGGCCCACCTAGTACAGTAATACCTCAGGTAATGAATCCTCCAGTAATGAAGCTCCTTTCAAAGAAGGCTTTTTAAAGGTGAAACTGACCAGCTTTGCTTTGTTATGGATAAACTTACAAGTCTGTGCCTTTGCTATAAGGTGAAACTGACTCTCCTGTCTCTTTGCTTTACATTAAAACGATCTCTTGCTTTCTCCCAGGTCTGGGGAGGAAAGGATCCAATACAATTCAGAGGAGGAGGGGAGAGGAGTGGGAGTGGCAGGGTGCCCAGCAGGTACCCTTTAAAACCCCTGTTGATGCTACCCCCACCATATATGAGCAGGTGTAGGAACCTATCCCTATCCTTTCCATGTTATTTCTACCTCTGGTACCAAAGTTTCTGTTAAAGAAGTAATGACCAGGAATGCATCTACTTTGTTAACTGAGGTATTACTGTACAACATTCTGTTCTCACAGTGGCCAACTGGATGCCCCAATGGAAAGCCAGCAAGCAGAAACCGAGCATCCTGCAGTTTCCGGCAACTGGTATTCAGATACATGCTATCTCTGATAGTGGAGGTAGAACATAGTGGTTAGTAGACACCAGTAGATAGCCGCCTCTTCCCATGCATTTGTCTAATCCTCTTTTAAAGCCAGCCAAGTAGGTGGCCATCACTGCCTCTTGTGTCCTAAGCTTTACCATAAAGAACTCAGGCTAACTACTTCTTACAAAAGGTTTGCTCTCATCCCATGGCTGGTCTAGATGCTTCTCAGTGATCCCCTGGAGGGGTGGAAGATGAAAGTGGGCTGAAAATCACTTCAGGCATCTGTGCCATCATAGGATGGAAGGAAATGTAGTATACAACAGTTTGAGGGGGGATGATGATGTTGTTTAGAAGGGGAGGAAATTAGCTTCCTCGTTTTTAAAACTAAGAAGTTTTTTTTTTAAGAAGAAAAAGAAAAAGATTTTCAATCAAGATAAACCTATAGGTTCTTCAGATGTTGATTACTCTGGGCAAAATGATACCCACTTTTGAAACGGGAGAAACCTTAGAAGAAATTGAGAGTTAATGTTTAATCTCCCATTGCTGTGCTAATCAAAGGGTGGAAGACTTGACCTTTTAAAGGCAAAGCTTGAGGGTAGGTCATGATCCAGAGGCCTGCAGACCATTTTAAAACTTCACTGTACAACCTTATACATTACTCTCTTCCTTCCACAACTGCCAGTGTGGGTAGGCCAGTCATAGCAGAGGCTTTCAGGTTGGCTGCCACCACACTCCCCATAGGATTTCTCTATCTTGGACGGAAAGGTTTTCCAGGGATCCAAGGCCAAGACTTACAAGGGGAAGCAGAGAGAGCATCTAGCTTAACAGTAAAACTGTTGGGTCCCCCAACCATCTGGAACAGATTTGGGTGCATGGGGGGCACTGAAGGGGGCAGGAGAGGAAAGGGAAGTTCCTTTGCATGAGCAGAAGTGTTGGACACAACTCTGTGTAACTTACTATGTAACTAGTGAAGACTGGTGGCTTCGATGTCAGTGGGGCAATGACTCCACTCCAGGTTTTAGTCCTAACTTTCAAGGAGCTGTCCAAGGTGCTTACAGCCACATTCCATAAAGTTTTTTTTAAACCCTCTTAGGGTGCAATTCTGTATCCATTTACTTGGGAGTAAAGCTCTTTGAACTCAATGGGACCTACTTCTAATTTTGTTATTTTGTAAATCTACCTAAGAATCAAGACCCCATCTGTAAAATTATAGCATTTCCAAGGTTTCCTAACTATCATTTAAACTGGGCTGCCTGTTACAGTCCAAATTCTTGTTTGGATAATCAGCCTTTGTTTACAGCAAGAGAAAGAGTGAGCGAGAGAGAGGTGGAGGTGGGGGGAACGACAAAATAACCAACAACCCACCACCATTGGCCTGCAGTAGCTGTCATTTGAGTTTATTACACTGGAGGTTGCAGTAGCAAAAACCTTGTGTACAAGGGAAGAATTATTTTCCTAGTATTACTGTTACGGTAACATATAATCAGGCTTCATCCCCCCCAACCACCACCCTCCCCCCAACAACTTCACAATTCACAAGTCTTCTTTCCAAGTTCAAGCAAAGTTTAAAGGTGAAAAGGTTACAAGGTTTCATAGTGGGCTGTTGAAAGGAAGATAGAAAATTAAGAAGAGGTGGTGAGGGTGGTCTTCAACGAAGGATTCTGAAACAAATTTGGTATTCCCCTCCTCCCGCAATTCCCGAAGCATATGACCCTCCTCCCCTCCGTTAGGGGGAAAGCCAAAGGTTCTTCATTCAGACACCTAAACGGTTAAAAACAAAGGCAACCTTGCACAGCACCTGCAATTCGGCCCAATGACTCAGACACGGATTCACAAGTACTTTCAATGTTGGCTTTTTCATTTCATATGCTTCTACAGCAAGTCTCCTCAAGAGATAAACCAAGAGAGGAAACTGCCCGATATCGAGTCTGGACTTTTGCCTGATCCATTTTGATCAGTACTGCCTACACGAGGGGTGAGCAGGTTTCCCCCCCTTATTGTTGAGGAGTGCATTTCCTTGGGGGGCAATGTGTTGGGGGCCACATACTGGTGGTGGGTAGGGCCACAGCCAAACAGATGTGGGGTCACCCCTTTTTTCTCTCTCCCCCACCCCTTTCTCTCACACTCTCTCTGCCACCCCCCTCTCCCCAGCCCCTTTCTATCAATTTGCCACCCCATTTTCCTCCACTTTCCCCTTCCTTGCTACCCGGGGTGTTCACATGAAATTAGTCTAAGGGCCACATGTGACCTTGAGGTGAGAAATTGCCTGTCCCTGGGCTATACTGATTGGCAGCAGCTCTCATTTCACATGTGCCACCCAGATTGGACAGCCTTATTTAAATATGCAATAGGAAGATAAAAATAATCAAGAGTTTACTGGCTTTTCAGACCCCTACACATTAGTCTTACCTGACAGACCACAGTTTTACCACTCAGACAAAGTGAAGTATTACTTGTTTGGCAACCTTACAGTACCTCCCTCCCTTTGCCCCGACCACTTTACAAACTCCCCTGCTAGCCTGAGGCAACTGACTGTCATCTCAGCCTCAGTCCGTCCACCTGCAGTCTGGAGATCATAATACTAGCCCACCTTATAACAATTACTTTTTCATGGAAAGTGTTTTGAACATTTGAAATGTGTTGCATAAGATAAATGCTTCTTATGGTGCAAATACTTATTCCAATTGTTGTTGTTCTGGTCGTGATGCAAGCAAAAGCAGCTTTCCAAGTTCCAAAGTGATGAAACAAGTCTGCAAATCTGTTAATGGACGTTAAGATTGTAAAATCTCTTCTGCAAAACGCATTACTTACAAAAAGTTCTAGTGGAGTTCACTTTTTACTGTTGAAAAAACCTATAAAACATGCCTTTTTTTTTTTAAAGGTACCTAATTTCTCTACTGGGATGCAGAAGTGTGAAAGTCTCTAAGCGTTCCTGGGGCTGAACTTGGACATTTGACCTCTCCTGCTGCCCCAAACTTCACAAATGACTGTACCATCACCTTGGTTGCACAAAATTTTCACGCACTGTACCAGAGGCAAAACAACAGCAACCCATGACTCCATAAACCAAAAAGACAAGTCAAAAACAACAGCAAATCTAGTTATAAAAGACTTGCAGAGGAATTTGCATTGTGTGGACAAGAAGGCTGGAGCAAATGCCAGCTGATATTTAGTAACATCCCCTGATGGACCCTGAAATTTACCCCTGGATCACTCAAAGTACAGTGCTATTAAATCCATATTTCCATCTGCAAATTTCCATAAAGCCTAATTCCTGGCTGTGGCAAAGACTGTGTCTCCTCCGACTCCCTAGCTTATATCCAATACTAGTCTTACTCAGACAAGACCCACTGACATTAATAGACACGAGTAACCTAGATCCACTGATTTCGTTATTGTGAGTTGGACAAGCATTGGTTATAACCTTCTTGTCTTGCTACTGTTAGACTATCCTTCCCCAACCTGGTGCCCTACAGATGCTCTGGGTTACAATTCTCATCAGCTTTAGCTAGTGCTTGGTTGAGCTGATGGGAGTTGTAGCCTAAACATCTGAAAGGCACCAGTTGGGATGGGAAAGAGACTAGATTCAGTTTGCATTTAAAAGCTAACTTCCCTATTTTGCACTTTCTGACAGTATGCAAACCGAAACACTTCCATGCTTGAAACTCATACTCCACCAAATTTTGCAATGCCATTCTCCAGTGAAGTAATGAATACAAAAATGCATATACTAGGGTAAAGTGTGCCTAAAAATGCATATATTCATGAAAACATACAAAAATGCATTGCATCAGGGGAAACTGCTTTCCAAAATTGTGCCTATTGGGCAAAATTGCATAACCAACATGTGCATATTGGGAGAAATTTGCACTACAATGCTGATGGGTTTCATGAGGATCGCAAACTTTTGTGGAAATGTGGGGAGCTGAATTTAAGAATGGAACAGAAAAAAACTGAGAGAAACAGAAAGACAGATTCACACATCCCTAGGCACTAGGTCGGGGAAGGCTGTGCTAGACCACCTAAGTTGGAGGGAAGGGATTCCACAGAGGAGAGCAAAAGGCTTCTAGACAAGAAGGCAAGACTCCCAAGCCATTGTGAGCACCATCACTAGTACACGTGTGCATGTCAGGGTCATTCAACTTGCTTTCCCCAGGCGCTTTCCACATCTTTGTGTATAATTATGTACTGTATAAGGCCAATTGGTCTTTTTAAAAACATTGTTCTCCTTATGAAATTGTATTCATCTTGACTGCGATGGCCAGCTCCTAGTCTGAGGGGACCCCTGCCGAAATGCCCTCTCCGATGGTACCCCCTCCTGCCTGGTGGAAGGAGTAGCAGGACCCTCATCGTAAGACCGTAAGAAGAGCCTGCCTGCTGGATCAGGCCAAAGGGGCCCCACCTAGCCCAGCATCCTGTTCTCACAGGGGCCAACCAGGTGGGGAAGCCCACAAGCAGGACGTGAGTACAACAGCACTCCTCCCACTTGCGATTCCAAACAACTGGGATTCAGAGCCAAACTCCCTCTGATAGTAGAGGTGGAACATAGCCATCCACACCAGGAGGCTGGGAGCTGCCATTTTTAGTTCCCATACAGACCCCCCTCATGACATAGCATCACTCTGAGATGTTACATTTGAGGCATTTTTTAAAGGGAAAGGGTAGGGCACATGTCAGAGGTGGGTCATACCAGGGCCCTGGTGCTCCACAGATATGGGTCCCACCGAGTTCAGGAGTACCCACTCACAGGTAAGCATGCCCAGGACAGCACTGGGATTAGCTTTAGGCACTCTGTGTTCTTTTGGTCTCACCCACTCCCTCCCCAAATCTGGAATCAGGAGCCTATTTTTTCGTGGATGTGCATTTATTTACTACACTTATGCCCCACTTTTCCTCCAAGGAGGTCAAAGTATGATCTCTGCATCTCATTTTATCCTCACAACAACCCTGTGAGGTAGTTTAGGCTGAGAAATAATGAGTGCAGATTTGAATGCAGGTCTCCCTGATCCTAGTCCAACACCCTAACCCAGGGGTAGCTAAAGTTGTGCCCTCCAGATGTTCCAAACTACAACTCTTATCATCCTTGACCACTGGCCAAGCTGGTGAGGGCTGTTAGGAATTGTAATTCACAACATCTGGAGGGCATCACATTGAATATCCCTACCTTAACCACTCGGCCACACTGGCCTACTGAACGGGGGGCTTACCAGCTCACGATTTTGGCCATTACATAACACCAGGCCTCTCACTACTGACCTTGTAAGGTAGCTTAGAATGATTAGCTCCATCTTACAGACATGGAGACTCAGGCTGAAGAATGGCAGTTTTTCCCCAAGGAGAGAAGGATAAATCATGCATTCCAGGGCTCCACACCCATTCGTCAGTCCTTCATCTCCCAAGAATGATAAGCCAACGTTGCCTCATAAGAGGACACCAACTGTGCATGACCCACATTATGCAAAAGGTGAGACGTCAAAATATAAGCTCAAAATTTATTACAAGCTCAAAATTTATGCAGCCACCAAGGCCTTCCAAAATGCATCTTAGATTAATGGGCCAAAAGTACAACAAAACTACTTTAAGGTGCATATTTCAAATCAAGCAGGACAGTCCTTGAGCTCCTTTTGTTTTAAATTATATGTCAGGATTTCAGAGTTATATAATTTTTGAATAAAGACCCATGTCACGGCTTCGCTGAGTAGGCAGGTGATGACATGCAAGACTGGAGTAAAAAGGGCACCTGACGTACCCCGATTTTGCTTCCAATCTCAATTGTCTTGAGATTTAACCTGCCAAACTGGGCTTATACATTATTTTCCTGTCTTCTTAATTATATGATGTATGGAGCTGCTGCTGCTGCTGTGTGTGTTTTTTTTAAAGAACTGTTTGCATTCACCTTGTTTCCTGCTTTAAAGTTTACCTCTGTGTCTAATAAAATTAGACCAGCATAACGTTAAATCTGTGTCGATTTTGTATCATTTTTACTCTATGGATGCAATTTGTGTTTACGGGTTCAGTTCAGCTGGGCTGACAACCCCAGACAGCCAGTGTGGTGTAGTGGTTAGAGTGTCAGGCTAGGAATTGGGAGACCAGGGTTCAAATCTCCGCTCGGTCCCAGGAAGCACATTGGGCGACCTTGGGCTAGTCACTGTCTCTCAAGCCTAAAAAAACTAACTTGTATAAACATATAGTTTTACTTTCTGTTTAAATCAGGGATGGAGAACCTATGGTCCTCCAGATGTCGTTGAACTCCAACTCCCTTCAGCTCCAGCAACAAAGGCCATTGGTCAGGGATGATGGGAGCTGGAGTCCAACAACAACTGGAGGACCACAGGTTCCCTACCCCTGATTTAAATCCTTATATATGTTATCATTCATGCCATTATATATATATATATATATATATATATATATATATATATATATATATATATATATATATATATATATACATATAGTATGTTGGCAGCTGATGAAGGCGGAAGCTGAAACGTTTTGTTAATATAATAAAAACCTCTGTTTGGTTAATCACAATTACGTTTATATATATATATATAAATGTGGTCTCAGATCATTAACAGAGGAAGCTCATAATCAGTGGTCCAAATACATTATGGGATGGTGGTGGAGGTCACATGTTGCTAAAACCAGTGACAGCCCCCATTGGTTGTTTTTTTTAAACTCATTGCAAAGGTAACTTTTAAGTTAGGATCACAACCATGAGATCCAAATGGAGACAAATGGGTTAGCCCACTGGATGGCTGCTTTGGCATAACGTCCCGCATTTAGGATAGAAAGGAAATCGTTATGTCAGTAATGAGATGCTCTTTAAACCTTTCAGCGCCATAAGCTCCTCTGCTTTTTACATTGTCGTTTCCAAAGCTGATGATCTTAAGGATAAGAAGAAATGGGGCCTTTAAAGTGAAGCATTAGATCACACCGAGAGAAAGAGAAGGGCTTTTTGTCGTTGTTGTTAAAGATGAAATGAGAAACTGAAAATAAACTGATTATGCATGCATCAAGGGCTACTAGTTGCTAAGCGTTTTTGGATTGGAGAGATAAGATACTCTCTCTTTGCTTATTACGGACTCCTTGATCCAAAAAGATTTAAGCAACTGTTTCCAATTAGATGTTTTTAAGCTAGTCAAACAACATCTATAAAGACATATTTATAGAACAACTTAAAACTGGGGGAATTACCATGAGGAGGAGGCTGATGAATCCTGTGCCCCCACCTTTCCCGGGTCACTTGCTGACCGTTAGCAAGGGTGTGTGTGTGGAGAGCCTTCTGCAATTTTAAGCATTAACCTACCATCGCAAAATTAAACCAGATAACTCTAGCAGTTGGACTAATGACAAATGGATGGCTCCATCAGTTTAAGGGTGATGGAAAGGTTTAAAGATTGCATTCATTAATGTGTCTTCATGTTCTTATTTTGGGAGGGGGCGGATCTTCCAGCAAGTGCCCCTATACCATGGAGGAAGCAGGACATGCAAACTGAGAAAGTATTTATTTATTGCTTATTAAAATAATGTATTCACCAGCTTTCCAGCTCAACACAACACACAGTGATGAACAAAACAAGCACAACAATCAATAAAATCAGAAACAAACAGCTTCTGTAAGAATGAATAAAGTGAGCCCCCACAGCCAAAGGTGGAAGGGATGAGAAGCATTTTGACTCCCTACAGAATGCAAACAGAGAAGGGGCATTTGCAGGTCTCATAGGGAGTTTGTTCCATAGCTTTGGGGTAAAGGATGCAAAGGGCTTGCTTCTTCTGTAGGCAGTCTTCACTGGAATTTGGAACGGGGCCTGGGGAAGATGTAAGTAACAGCATACAGAGAGGGATGAGATAGATGAGGCATGTGAAACTGAGGCACCAGCATTCTGCAGTAGGGACACCTGAAAAATAATAACTGGTGGGGGGTACAAAAGGGACAAAATGCATTTTGGGGGGACAGTGAGGTCTCGCCACGTGGGATTTATGAAAGAAAAGATACAGAGGGCTGATGGAGACAAACGACAAGCTCCCCTATTTCTGTGGTGCTTGTCCCCCTCACTGCCCCCCCAGTGCCATCTACACCTTTAATGGATATTGGCAGCCACTGAAGCTGCAGTGAGATCAAATGAATATGGCTGTACCATCTCACATCTATACAGCGGGCAGCCATTTTGAACTAGATGAAGCATCCAGGTTGCCTTCAAGGGCAGACCCACAAAGAACGCATTACAACAGTCAATTCTCCCATGCTGCCTCCCTCCTTGCGAACCTGTGCCAGCAATCACCGTTTGACTCGTAAGATGAAGACCTGCAGGTAAGTGGGCTCCATTCAAAAGTACAGACGCTGAGTGTTTATGGGTTCTGGAAGTATCCACTGCCATACCCTCCGCTTCGAGGACCAGAGCCGTAAAAATGGAAAAGGATCACCTGAGAGTTCAGACATATTTTAAAGTTTTGCACAGAAGTTACCGCAGGATAGAAAGTCATTGGGAAAATCTGAGAGAAGTTGGTGATGGCTGTAAACCTTTCATAATAAGCTGTCTTATCCCACGTCAAGGTATTGATCCATCTTGCATCTTAGCAAGTACTGTGTACTCAGAATAGAAGTAATTATCCAGGATTTCAGGTAGAGTTCTTTTGCATCATCAGTTCCCTTTAATACAGATGCTAGGGACTGAATTTGGGACTTTCTGAATCCATAACACGTGCTTCACCACACCATTCTGTTTTCACAGTGGGAAGCCTGCAAGCAGGACGCAAACTGCTGCTGATGTTGGAGGTACATCTCAATGCAAATAGCAAAGCAACAAAAACAAAGGGTTAAATCTTCTGTATGCCCCCTAACAGGATCCCAATCTGGATCCCCCACACCTATTTGCTTTTTCAAAACCATTACTTATTTATTAAGTAAACATGTTTCCCAGTTTCCTTGGTATAAGTCAGGGATGGGGAATCTGTGTCCCCCTTGCCCCGTGCTGCTCAACCCTGACTGTAGTCATATTGTTCCTTTTATTATGTAGCTACTGGATTTAGACTAATTTTTTTTTAAATGTGAACTCTTTGGGCACGGACTCATTTGTGGAAAATGTGGTGTATCAGTAAATTGACTATGACTATGGATGGCGGGCTGGTACAAGCAAACGAGGCCCCCGAGAGCCTGTCCCAGTTGGTACAGGCATGAACATAAAAGGCAATGGTGACCGCAATCGGCTGTGCTAGACTGGAACAGATCCTGCCACTAAGCAGCACTCAGACCTTGTCAAGCTGTCATACGTTGAATTATTCCATTTCATAAATAACCCCATCTAACTCCGAGACTGCCAAAACCTTGGGCCCAAGAAAGAGGCCACTGGAAAGCCAAATAAAATAAAACTAAATAAAATAAAGATGACCCTCATTTCCTCCAGATTTCCAGAACACAGGAGGGCCATCTGTACCGGAGGGGTCCCCCGTTGTGGCGCATGATGGTTTGTACCTCATTAATGTGTGATGAGAGTTGATAGAAAAGGGAGTGTGACTAGGATTCATCCGGCAGCAGCTTAATAGAATTTGTCTGAAAAATATGAAGGACAGGGAGGGGCAGAATAATCTGTAGCATGTGACAGTGGATGCTTGTGCGAAAAGAAGCTCCCCCCGACACATACACAAACATTGCTGTATCCTGATGAATTCTATATTGGAGTTCTATCCTGTCCTATCCTGGAGGAAGAGGGAGAGTGAACTAATCCATCCCAAAGCAGTAGTAGTAGCAGCAGCAATCATCATTGTCATCAGCCAATCAGGAACACAGGACTTATAGCACAAGTGTGGGGTACCATTGGCCCTCCGGATGTTACTGAACTACAACTCCCATTAGCCCCAGCAAGCATGGCTAATGGCCAGGGATTGCGGGAGTTGTAGTTCGGCAACATCTGGAGAGGCCAAAGGTACCCCACACCTGTTATAGCAGTTCAGGCTATTAGTCCATCCAGTCCAGTACTGTCTATACTGATTGGTGGAAGCTCTTCAGGTTCTCAGGCAGGGAAGAGTCTTCCCCATCACTTTCTCCCTGATCCTTTTAAACCAGAGATGTCGGGGACTGAAGACTGGGATCCTCTGCATGCAAAGCAGGTACTCTACTGCTGAACTATGGTCCCTTCCCGGACATTTCACACCTCTGAATCAGTGGCAGCTGGCCCCCATTGGGGCTGGTAGGGCAGAAGGCAGGGAGTGCAAACAGCAGATGGAGCCAGAGCCAATCACAGGCAGAGACAACTAATTCTACTTTTGCCCTCCTCCTCCCTGCTGAGTTTTTCAAGGGGAAGCACTAATATTAAGGAGGAGGAAGCTGACAGACAAGTGCCAACTCCTGGCCTGGATGCAAGAAGGAAGGCTGGTGGGGGCAGGCTGAAGGCAGACTGAAGTTGGTGGGGCACTGCCCCACTTGCCCTAATGGACCAGCCCCCACTGCTTTGGGTCTCCATGCTGAGGAAAACATTGAGAGATGCCTAATGCCAGGTGCACCTAGCCCAATATTGTTTCCTCTGTGTGGCAAGAGCTCTCTGGGGTCATGGGTTTTTTTCTCGTCCATCGTCTCCTAACTTACTCTTTTCAGTAGAGAAGCTGGGGATTGAACTTGGGACCTCCTGTCAACAAAGCAGGAGCTCTACCACTGAGCTACAGAACTTGGTTTCTCCTGACCACTCGGAGCTACAAAAGCTTCCAGTTCACGCTTGGGTTTCCCCTGGGCAGCGGTCGGCCTTGGGACTGGTCTGCTTGTGTGGACATGCCTGCCAGCCTTAGGGACTCTGCCTTGATTTCCATCCCTTCAGGCCACCCAGGATTACAACAACAAGGGCATCCATGCACATGTCAGTGTTGCAGACCAGGATTTATTTCAAATCAATAAGTTGGCAACCCTAGGGCTGAGAGGCAGCAGCATCAGAATAACCTCCAAGGATGTACTCTAGTCAATGAGGAAAAGGAACAATTTGCCATATATCTTTTTTTTAAGAAGACCAACAGAAGGATGTTCAAACGAAGTTGCAGGTGCACGTAAAACTGAGGACAAGCGACCTCACTGGAAACTTATTAACTAATTAATTGATTGATTGATTTATATCCCACCCTTCCTCCCAGCAGAAGCCCAGTTACAGTTTTTAAATTATTTTTTTGTTGGGGGCAGGGCCAGTGCCAGAGGACTGCCAGGTTGGGCCCTGACTGGGGCCCCTGAAGGGCCCCTTTAGGGTGAGTGGGTAGTGCTCCTGTTCCGTGATCCGTGGCAGCATTGACTCCCGACCCTGCCACGGATCGCAGAGAGGGAGCTCCCAGGCACCCCCCCTACAACTGTGCAGGCCCATGATGCCCGCCTGCATGCCCCACCTACCTCTCCTGTTGGGGTGAATGCTGGCCGTGCTGCATGCATGCCTGCCATCAACCAAGATGGCATCTGAGGCTTCCCTAAGGGGCTGATATATAGAAAAAATCCCCCTAAAATTCCAGGTGTCTTCTTCCCATGTGTATCACACCATGATTACCTCCCCCTCTCCTTTTTTTTATCCTAGGCTAGAATTACTTAACTTGAAGTGTAACTGGGGCACGTTGCATCAACACTCAAAACATTAAGAAGCTTGAAGCTTATGCATATCTCAGATAAAAAGTAAAGTGCAGAGAAACCTGGGGGGGGGGGTTGCAAGGAGAGGAGGGCAGCCAACCAATCAGAAACTGGCCACATCCAGTTAGCACCAGCCTTGCCCCAAGGCCTCTTTTGGCTTGTTAAGACAAGGGGTGGATTGGGGCCTGTTGCAGTGAGCCCAACCACTGGGACATTTCTTGTTCCTGGGATCAGATTTCTGGACGGAAACATGTCTAGAAAGGTTTGGGGGTTCCCCCACATGCCATACAAGGTGCTTGGAATCCATGGTATGTTTAGGGAGGGCCAGAATCTAGAAACAGAGTCCCCGATGGGACTCAGTCAAGGTATATGTATGCTGTGGGTCCACAGAAGCTAGGCTTGAAGAGGTCCTTTGGAAGTCCAGTCTCGTGGGCCTAATGTGGGTGGACCCCACTTATGAAAGTGAGTCCTGGTGGGCTTACCGAGATGAACTGGTGGGCAGAAGCAGCAGCACTACTCCAATCAGCATCAGGTATGTGTGTGGGGTGGAGCTGCCATTTTAATTCCTCACAATGCCAAATTGTCGCATCATTCCATAGCACTGTGCAAAATTAAAATAGCAGCCCCTTGACTCAGCCATTAGTCCTGGGGAAAAAAGATAAAGTAGGGGAGTCAGCTAGGGGAAATAACAGTGGTGGGCCCTACTGCTGTGCTAGGGCCATATCAGCTGCCCAAGGATGCCAAGTGCTGAAGCCAGGCCTGACAGGAAACCAAAAAAAAAAAAGTGGGGGGAAAAACACTCACAGGAAAATACAGAATTCAGCTTCTTGAGATTTGAACCCAAGTGCTCCTATCTCACGGTAGAAAGTCATCTCCATGCATCTTGTGGCCGATGGCAGGAATCTCCCCCCATCACCCTGGAGAGGCATGACTTACAACTTGCAGCAACACAGACAATTTGTTTTATGCTCCTGGAGGGCCTCCATTGTTCTGCCATAGGCTCAAAGACTGGATCAAGAAGATAGTGGGGGTTGCGAAGATGGGGGGGAGGGAGGGATGGGAATGTCATCAGCCAACTTCAAGTGCGATCATGGCAGTTCCTGTATATTAATCATTGATCAAAATAATCCAATCTTCCTCCACATGCAGGAGGGATGCCAAAGACAGTGAATCCTTAACAGTTTTCTCCAAAGCACTGAAGCTTGGCTTTTCCGCCTTTATTTTCCGCACCATTTTCAAAGCCTGGCGTGTGTGCGTATGCTTTTTTTTTTTTGAGGGGGGGGTTGCTTTAAATTCTTCAGAGATGACTCTTTAAGACACAGAACCATGTTTCTTGCCTATGGGGGGGTCTCTCAGTGGTGCCTATGTCCCCAGCCATTGCTGTCACTCGTGCCGCCACTGCAGCCGCCTTGACAAGCAGCATCTGGATGAGGAAAAGGAGGCCACGTCAAGCTCATCACAGCAGAATGGAATTGCTTTCCTCTTTCTTCCTACCCCCCCTTTCCACGGGAGCTATTTGCAGCTCTCTAAGGAGCCGCAGAGTCTGCCCATTAAAACCCTGTTAAAACACTGCTGATGTTGTCAGCAGTGGAAGAGCCGAAAGAGCCAAGCCATTGCTGAGATACTCTCTGCCTGAAGCGGTTCAGTGGTACTGTCAATACTATGAGCACAGTGGTACAAGATGAGCAACAACCTAATTCCTGCATCAAAATTTCATAACTTCCCAAGCTGCGAAGAAACCAGAGATGTGGGCAAGCTACAGGCCAGCTGTCACATCACTCATCTGAGGAAATGACCTTCTGGCCTGGATTTCTTTTAGGGGGAAACACCCCAAAACCACACCCAGTGTTGTGTAAGTACATTGACAGCACAGCTACAAAATGTCTGGTTGTCTGCTTGGACAGCAATGCGTCATGGAAGCACTTTGGGTGGCTCCTCTCTGTAAAAGGCTAGCCTATCAGGGACTCCCAAACTCAAACAAAAACTGTGTAGTGCCTGAGGATGGGTCCTTGCCTTGCAAGCTACTGTGGGCTGTGTATGTTCAGGTCCCAGAGTCCTCTTCAAGGCACAGAAAGAAATAGGAATGTGCAATATTCATCTCTATGATTGACTGGCGGCATGAAGGCTCTTGATTGGCCAGGCCCAGTTTCAATAATCAGTAAGCCTGGTTTTCTCCCCCTGACTGGTTTTAGATTGCTTCTCTAGGTCTCTGGAGGAAGGAGTAAAAACTCAGAAGGAGAAGCCCTACTTAAGCTTGAAAGCTTGTGATATCTACTCCCTGCCTCCCACGTCCATCAGATTCCATTCTTGAGATATCAGGCAGAGTCAGGCTCTTCCTCTAACCCACCAGGTGCCGTTCTCTATCCCCAGCCAGGAACCACAAGGTCCCAACCACCCTATTACGTCCTAGGCTCCGCCCCATGTGTCTCTAACCTCAGGAGGCCCAGCAACTGCACTAATGCACTTGTTTATTCATGCAACAGTGGACGAGGTCAGCCCAAATGTCACTACCTGGCTTTTCCAGTGATATATCCTCTCTTCAAATCATAACGGATATGCCTTTTTTAAAAAAGGGGGAATGCACAACGGTGTGACACTGCTCATAAAAACAAATGCCAAGGCAATAAATTCATATTTTTGAAGAACACGTTTTCATTGGGCCCTGTAAGGCTCTAAATCATTTGCCTGATTCCTGAAGACTTGCAACGTGGCATTTGCTCACACAATAGAGTCAACCAGCGGGCTTGTCACCTCTGCAGATTAATTGCCTGTTGCCCAAGAATCACCTTACGTGTTTAGATTTTTAGCCTGCCCCTCCCTGGGCACTCGGGGTGGATTTTTTTTAAAACTCTCTGTCTAGTAGCCTAGGAAGTTCTCCTGTGCCAGCAATCATCATTTGACTCATAACCTGAAGACCTGCTGGTAGATGGGCTCCATTCAAAAGTACAGGGGCTGAGTGTTATCAGGTTCTGGAAGTCATTCATTGTCATACCCTCTACTTTTAGGACCAGTGCCATACAAATGACAATCTGAGAGTTTAGATATGTTTTAAAGTTTAGCACGGGAGTTACCACAGGATAGATACCTGTGAGAAGTCACTGGCAAAATCTGGAGGAAGTTGGCAATGGCTGTGGACCTTTTATAGTAAGCTGTCTTTTATCACATCAAGCTATCGATCCATCCAGCCAAGTACTGTCTACTCAGAATGGAAGTAATTCTCCAGGGTTTCACGGAAAGATCTTTCACATACTCAGTCTAGGCCAGCCTTTCCCAACTAGTGGGCCACCAGATGTTGTTGGACCACAATTCCCATCTTTCCTGACCATTGGCAATGCTGGCTGAGGCTGATGGGAGTTGTGGTCCAACAACATCTGGTGGCCCACTAGTTGGGAAAGGCTGCTCTAGGCGATCCTTTTAATGGAGATGGCAGGGACTGGATTTGGGACCTTCTGAACCCATAGCATTTTATTCACCACTGAGCTACAGTTCCTACCCAGCTATAGCTACTGCCATTCACGTCCCAAAATTCCTCCAAGGAACACAGAGCAGCCTACAAGTATATAAACCAGGGGGAATCAAAATGGTGCCCTCCAGATGTTGTTGGACAATAGCTCCTATCAACCCTGTCCATTGGCCATGCTGGGTGAGGCTGATGGGAGTTGGAGTCCAACAACATTTGGCTGGCACCATGTTGGCTACCCCTGATTTAAACTCTCATTTCCCTTTTCTAACACTCTAACCCCTATACCCCAAAGACTCTTAGGCCCCATCTGCACTATACATTTAAAGCCATTTTGTAACTTCCCTCAAAGCATCTTGGGAACTGTAGTTTTGTTAAGGGTGCTGAGAGTTGTCAGGATACTCCATTCCCCTCACAGAGCTACAGTTCCCAGAGTTCCTTGGGGAGAGGGACTGACTGTTAAACCACTCTAGGAATTGTAGCTCTGGGAGGAGAATTGAGGTCTCCAAACAACTCTCAGAACCCCCCTCACAAACCACCATTCCCAGGATTCTTTGGAGGAAGCTATGACTGCTTAAAGTGGTACGATACTGATTTAAATGTAGTGTACAGATGAGGCCTAAGAGAGTCTTTGTGGTATAGTGGTTAGAATGCTGGGGCAGGGAGAAGATGCCCTCCGGATGTTGTTGGACTAAACTCCCATCAGCCCTGTCCATTGACCATGCTGGGTGAAGCTGATGGGAGCTGGAGTCCAACAACATTTGACAGGTACCATGTTGGCTATCTGTGATTGATATCCTTGTAGGCCGCTCTGAGTTCCTTGGAGGAATGGTGGGACATGAAAACCATGACTGTTTAAAGTGGTATGATGCTGCTTTAAAGGTATAGTGCAGATGGGGCCCCGTTTCTGCTGCTGAACTGCCAAACTGCCACTGTCCAAACAGACCTCTAGTGTCCTAGAACAGTCATACAACTCCCTCTCTCAAAGCTACGGACACTCAGGCTATGGCAACGTAACACCCTGCAGTCCTCCATTTTCTCACATGAAGGCCTCCCCGACACTGAGCTTCAGAGGACATAACAGGGCCTATTTTCACCTGAATGTGCAAAAGATTTCTGCATGAGACGATACTCCGCAGCCCCAATGTGGGGAATTGTCACTTGTTCCCATTATTTCAGAGCCAATGAACTGGCCCTTGGAGAACCTTTGGTGGCACGCTTTGATTTTCCTGTCCAAAGGGAAAGGGTCAGGATGCCACAAGTGGAAAACTCTGAAGTCACTCACATGTTTTTCCTTCACTTGCTGCTCGCTCTCTCATGACCCTGTCAGTTAAATACCAATCTTCATCTACTTGGCTGGCTTCAGTGAATAAAGAGAATGACACTATATACCAGTGGAGTGAACCCACAGAGGCAAAACTTTTTACAGAAGCAGAAACCCTTCAATACTCCAGGCCGCCACTGCATTTCGAGTAGATCGTCTCTCCAAGGGAGAGCAGGCCATAAGCAGAATGTATATAATAAATGGCATCACCTTGTTATATTTTAAAGTGCTGCATTGCAATTGTTCTGATGGTGCGGTTTTTGTGATTTTTAAATTTTCTACGTTGTGATCCCCCCCCCAAAAAAGCAGAATCAGAATGAACAGGAATTGCCACAAAGCCCATTCCTTCACATGTGATCGGATTCTATTACGAAACAAAACAAAATTAGAAACAGCATCTGAGTTTTCTTTTCTTTTTTTCTCCTCTTTACTTTTCCTTTTGCGCCATGCCTTGGAGATTGTAAGCCTGAGGGTGGGGTTTGTCTTATCAGTGATATCTGTAGGCTATTCTGGGAGCCGTGTTTGGCTGAAGAGCAGGATAAAAATCCTTCAAACAAATGAATACATAAATAAAGTTCACCTCACCTCACATTAACAGCTTTGACAGCAAGGTTGTGTGCAAACTGTAATGTGGTGGGGGTCCAGAAAAAGCACAAAAGGTTATCCTTGGTGCAGAGTGCAGTTGCACTCAGGTCCTGCTTGCAAGCTTCCCATAGGCATCTGGTTGGCCTAGGGTTGTGAAAGCTTGGGGAAAAACAGAAACATTTTGGGGGGGAAACGTGTCCCCCCATTTTTTCCCCAAAGCCGTTTTTGTTTTCACGAAAAAGCAAAAAAAAACCCTTTAAAAATGGAGGAAATGGTCCTCCTTCCCCAATTAGTCAGTTTTTTTTCCTGGGCCTTCACAGCTCTAGGTTGGCCATTGCGAGAACAAAATGCTGGACTAGTTGGGCCACTGGCAGCACCAGCAGGGCTCTTACGTTATTAATTTGGCTTATGTTTCTTTTTCTTCTTTTTTTAAAAAACAGACAAGTTTCTAAGCCTTATTGTGGGTTTTCAGTGGGCAATCCCTTAGTAGCTTTTGGCAGGGCAGAGGATAGAGCCTGGCATATTAAAACTGGACCCCATGCCCCTGCACAAACACTTGGTTTACTCAACAAGATGCCCCCCATTCTGACAACTGGCATCCCTGTCATGTGGTCTAAGGCCCAGATCATATACTTAGCAGGATAATGATTCTCTTTGCGTAGTCGTGGAGGTATTTGCACAAACCTAGGCGGGGTAAAAATAAACAACAACAACAATAATAATCCTTGGCATTGCCAGTTAGATGGACCAGGCAGCCGTTGTTGGGAAGAGAATGCCTCTGCCAGTCAGAGTAGGCAACATGGGCTGGGTGGAGCCAGAGTCTAACCTGGCATAAGGCAGCTTTTCAAAATCCCTGTATTAATGTGTGCAGCAGAAGGGAGAGGTGCTCGCCTCTCCCTCCATACAAAGAGCTTTGCCAGCCCAGTAAGTCTATGGACTCTGCCCGAAGACAAGGATTGGTTGAGCAAGTTGCAGGAAACACCTGGCTATTGAAAGTCTGTCAGTTTCATGCAGAAGGAAAATTGAGCTCAGAGATTTATATTATGTTCTACAGTGGTACCCTTTCTGAATTATTGGAGTTCGGTGCATAGCAAATAGTTGGTGACCAATCACACTTTAACTTTATTATAAATAAAACTGAACTGCTGCTTTTAAAAAAACAACCATTAATATCTTTTAAAGTCCAATTCAAACCACAAAATGTAACAGCGTTAGAATCTAAGTCCCTCTAGGGGCTTAACCCCAAACTTTCAAAACACAACTTATAGAGGGGGAAGTGAAGGTCTTTGCTTAATTTCAGCCATCTTTAAGGACAGCAAGTGGCCGTGCGGACGGAGGTTTAGACTTGCATTGAAGAGACTATGGTTCAAATTCCCTTGGTAAGTTACACACTCTCCATCAAACCTACCTTGCAGGGACTTTTGTGAGGGTAAAAACCTACCCCCACCCTCAGCATCTTGGAAAAGGGGGATCTTTTTGCTTTTGAAAGCTTCTGATGTTAAGAATCCTTAAAATCCATTCCTGGACTTTTGACGCTCTCTCTTGACAATCTGGGCAATCCCACGATGCAGTAGGGCAGAGCATCTTGCCTGCTGGGATGAGGTTTATTCACAGGAAATATGAAGGGGAAATTTATGCTCCAGCATCTGACTGGAACTGAGTTGGATCTGATTGGAACAGAGAGGGAGAAACCCAGTATGGCAGGCAAGTTAGCACAGGGCAAGCAGACAATAAAATATTCAGCAAAATGCTCTGATATGATAGAGATAAAACTGGGGGGGGGGAGGGGGGAAGAGAGAGAGAGATGGAAATCCTCCTCTGATTTTGTTTTTGGGATGGGGATGGGAGACATGAAAACAAGCTTAAGAACAGGTTAATATAGTCCAGACTAAAATCCTCTATTACAACTTGTGAACTGCGGAGGACTACTGAGGATGCCTTTCAGAGCCTGTATTTTAAAAACAGAAAGTACACATGGCAGGGATTTTAAAAAAGAGTTTCTTTGCCACATTACCAGAGCCCAAATCCATATCTGGATAATCCAGGCTTTGTTATGGACAAGGACAAGATAACAATAATAATAGCAATATTAAATTCAGACAAATGAAAAAGGCACTTTATAAGACACTGCACTGCAGGTAGTTTAGACATTCTTAAAAAAAGAAAAGAAAAATAAGACCCATCTATTTCAGTGGTTTTTAAGCACATGGTTTTTAAAATTTTGCTGATTTCCAAGGTTTATACCCACTGTTTTGAAACTGTAATCACTTTATATGCTTCTATTAGTGGAATTTTTAAATAGTTGAATTGTAACGACACTGCAAACAGCGATCACTTGTTTTGTGTTTTTAATTTTGTATGCTGCTTTACATGATTTATTTCAGAAAAGCAACACAACTTATTTATCATCATCATCATCACTATTTTAATAAGCCTTCATGTGGACTGTTTTCAAAGAAAGGTCTCACATTCAAGCTTAGAAACTGGCAGGTATGTTGAAAGAGGTCGTTTTGGACAATAATTGAAAAGGCCATACTGCATCTCCAGTAAAATGTATTTCCCAGCTAAGTGAAGAGCTATAGGAAAACGGTAGAATATCTGTTTGCATGCAGAAGGTCCCAGGTTAAATCCCCAGCATCTCCACGTAGGGTTGGGAAGGACTCCTGCCTGAAACTCTGGAGAGCTGCAGTCGGTCAGTGTGGGCAATGCTGAGCTAGATGGACTAATGATATAAGACAGGTTCTTCCTCTTAAATCAGCCCTTAATTCAGAACCATGTGGACTAGAGTCTTGCTTTATTTTTAGGGGAAGGTTGGGAAAGACCCCTGTTCAAAACCTTGGAGAGCCACTGCCAGTCAATATAGATAACAATGGATTAGATGGACCAAGGCTCTGACTTGATACAAGATAGCTTCCTCGGTTCTTATCTTCCTAAGTGGACTTTGAAAATATCTCTCCTGGAGATCATTAAGTGGCGGCAGAGTTCATATTCTAATATGAAAAGTCTCTCTCCCATCAGCCATACCTAATGGGTGGGTGTAAACCAGGAATGGGGAACCTGGTGTCCTCCAGATGTTGCAGGACTCCAGCTCCCATCAGCCCCAGCCAGGATGGCCAATGGCAAGGGATGATGGGAGCTGGAGTCCAACAACATCTGGAGGGCAATCACATTGGCTACCTGTGGTATAAACCTAAGCTTATCAACAAGATGTGACACAAAATCATTTTACAATTGTTTTTGTCAAGCTTCCATAACTCTTAATATCAGACCAATAAGCAAGACTGGATGCTGGCCTGTACACAAATGTTATTAAGATTGAAAGAGATTGTAATGGATACTGCAAAACAGGCAGACTTGCTTGTGCATTAAATTCAATCTATTATTCCTGGATTTTATTTCAGGAATAAATATGTGCTCATTAGCATGAGACCCTGAAAACTGTTCCGTTGAGAATGCCAACAACATGAATGTAAGCTATTAATGAGAGAGACAGAAAGACAGAGTAGTATCTCTTTGTCACACTGTAGTGTGATCAAGAAATGGAAGCCAGGATGAAGGCCACAGGGATATGCAGGTGAGATATTAAAATGCCCCCACCTCCTCTACCCATCAAAACAAGGAGCCTTTTATTAACAGCAGCAAAGGTTCTTAATATTAGACTACCTTTGCCATTGAGATGCCCCAGGGCAGAACTCCCATTTTGTGCTATTTAAAGTTTTGCCAGTGATGGCTATCTAAGTCTCCCTCCCTCTCCAAAACTCAGTTGACTTAAAGGGCAGGCAAGAAGAAAACACTGAGGGGATAAAGAAAGCGATCACCCATATGTACTGAGTCCTTGCAGTAATTCTGAACCAAGCTGAATCTCAGCCTTTACAAAAAGGGAAAATTAAATCAAGTGGATTAGGAAGGAACGTACTAGGAGATGTGTAAAATTAATCAGGTTTAGTTAGGGGGTAGGGATTATGTGCTTAGACTAGCCTGCAGGATCCTTCAGACTTAGAAGTATGATCCAGATAGTGCTAGTTGGTGTAAGGCCATGCCCATGGGACCGACCCTGAGTGTGAGGAGGAACATCCTAAGGACCCCAGCCATTTATGCAAGGTGCAGATCAGGGCTAATCAGGTAACGGCCCCGTGAGCATCAAGGTGTGAAGGAAGGGGGAAGCACCCCACAACCTAGTCCACTCTTTCATGTGTAAAGAACAAGAATGAAGAAGTCTCCTCCAAATCAGTGAGCCACATAACACTTGGGCTGGTGTCTCCTCTGACTCCTCCAGGGCATCAGGCTGAGAAAAGTACATAGGAACACACTAAACTGCCTTATACTGAATCAGACCATTGTCTCATCTAGCTCAGTATTGTCGACATCAGGGCTGGGGAACCTTTGGCCACCATATGGTGCTGAACTACAACTCACATCAGCCCCAGCAAGCGTGCCCAATGGCCAGGGATGATGATGGGAGTTGTAGTTCAGCAAAGAGGGCCAAAGGTTCCCCACCCCTGGGCTATACTGACTGGCAGAAGCTCTTCATGGTTTCAAGTAGGAGTCTCTCCCAGCCCTACTTGGGGATGCTGGGGATTGAACCTGGGAGTTTCTGCATGCCAGGCAGATGCTCTGCCACTGAGCTATGGCTATTTCCCATCACCTGCTAGCTGATCCCGGAGTCTTCTGCATGAGATCTATCACTGACCCACAATCCCGCCCCTACATTCTCAAATGGTGGGATGATGCTTAGAGGAAGAAATGACTCTGTAGTCCTATTTCCCCTGCTCTAAAAGGGACTACACAGCACAGTTCAAGAATCCTGGCTTGAAAGGAAAGATCTGCAGTAGATAAACCATCCTTCAAAATGCAGTGGTGGCATTTCTATTGCAAAGGCTCATTTTTTTCTAAAAGGGAATTCATCCCCCCCATCAAAGTTTCTGTTTTATCTTCAGACCTTTGTAGCTTGACACGCCGAAAACAGCAAAAAACCCTCCGCCCCAGCCACGTCCCACAAAAGAGTTGGCAACATTTGAATCAGGGTCTGCTGACCAAACTATGCTGTTTCCTGACGAAGGAGCAAAAAGATTATTTAGGATACAAATCTGTCAAGTTATGGAATATATTTTTTTCATTTCTCTCTACAGAGTTCTGTAAAACGATTGGTGACAATGGCACTTCAGTATTTCCCCAAGAATGGCTCGCTTGTTCTCTAACTTGGGGCCACAGAGAAGCGTATGTGCAATTATGCACTTCCTTAAACACTATTCAGATTCCTTAATGAAAAGAGTTTCCCACATCAGTGCAATACCCACACAACTACATTCGACAGTGAATGAAAAGCTGGGTTATCAAATCTAGAATATGTTAACCTCCCCCTGTGCTCAGTCCACTTTTTATTTTGAATCTGTGCGGGGGAAAGAAAACAGGGAACAGTGAGATTTATTTATTTATTTAGCTCTTGGAAGGCAGACATGATGTAGCCATGGTGCTTTTTGAAACAAACAAGTTAGCAAAATGCTACTGTTGGGATGGACAAATGAATCAGATGAGGGCTTATCATGTCTTGGAAAGGTTCCAGCTGATCAAATTTTAATTATTTTAGTAATTTAAACGGCTTAACCATGATGGCTATGTTCTATATCTATTGTTACAGGCCGCATGCTTCTGACTACCAGTTGCTGGGAACCTCAGGAGGGGAGAGTGCTGCTGTTGTGTTCAGGTCCTGCTTGCGGGCTTCCCATTGGGTCATCTGCTTGGCCACTGTGAGAAGAGGGTGCTGGACCAGATGAGCCATTGGCCTGATCCAGCAAGTTCTTATGTCCAGTGAAGCGGAATGTTGGAGGATTCAGGACAGATAAAAGAAAGTACTTCTTCCCACAGTGCATAGTTAAACTATGCAATTCACTCCGACAGAAGGCAGTAATGGCTTTAAAAGAGGATTATACAAATTCATGGAGGTCAAGGCTATCAATGGCTATTAGACACTTTGGCCATGTTTCACTGTCGGATGCAGGATGCCTTTGAATGGCAGTCGATGGGAACCGTGAGAGTTACTTTTGTGCTCAGTTCCTGCTTGCAGGCTTCCCATGGGCAACTGGTTGGCCACTGTGAGAATAGGATGCTGGGCAGATGGGTCATTGGCCTGATCCAGCAAGCTCTTCTTATGCTCTTATCTAAGGTAGGTAACAGAAGAGGATTTGGCCATTTCTGAGCTCGTCAGTGCTGATTATTACCTATAGGCTATAACCCTAACATTCTTACTAAGGAGTAAGCGCCATTCGACACAGTAAGGCTAATCTCTGAGTAGATATACATAGGATTGTGCTATTAAAGTCCCAAACAGATTGGGTTTCACAGGGATGGGCCAATGCGTCATTTTCTCTCAGGGACTCATTTTTCTAGTGTTAGTTCATCGCATTTCTGTATCAGTCCTCACGAAAATTCATCAGCTGTTTAGTGCACATTTCTCCCAATATGCACATTTTTGTTAGTTTGCCTAATATGCACATTTTTGCACGCAATTCCCCTAAAATAATATGTATTTATTATTTATTAAACTTATAGCTTGCTCTTCCTCCCAGAAGGCATCCATGACAACAAACAAGCAATAAAACATGAAAAACATCTATGAAACATGGTAAAAACAAAACCTCTAAAAAAACCCATTAAAAAACCCTTTAAAAACATCTTAAAACAATTCCAAATAATAATGCATTCTGTATGCCATTTTCACTACAATAAGCATTTATATAGACACTTTCTCCTAATTTATGCATGTTTGTACAATTTTATTTGGCTGGGGAACTGCACCACAAAAATTCAAGCTATGAATTTGAAAGAACTGCTGCACTTGGGTTTGCACACCAGCTCACCGACTGTGAACCACATTAGCTTCTCCCCCACAGGCCCAGTGCCAGCGGGCAGCTAGGTTGGGCACTGGCCAAGAGCATGCTGACAGGGGTCCCTATGGCTGGGGCTGGGAGGGTGTAGCTCCTGTCCTGAGATCTGGGTCATGGAGCTTGCACTTTGTGCCCCAATGCTGGTGTGGATCACAGCATGGGAGCCACCATCCCAGGCAATGCCCCTCTTACTGTTGCTGGCATAGGTTGGCCGTGCCACTTCTTGTATTGCTGGATCTCCACGCTGCGTGTGCCTGCTTGCCAGCACCCAAGATGGCAGTGGGGGCATCAATGCACCCCCCATCGTGAGTGATGGCAGGCATGCACGCACAGTGCACTAACACAACCAGGCCTATTTAAGCCCCTGGCGCCAGTGGTAGTACTGCTGCATCATCGTCGCTGCCGCCATCACCACCACCTTTAAGGGCCAGCTGGAATCTGGTACCCTGCTTCCCCAACCCCACCTCAAACTGACTTGCAGTCAACTGTGTCAAGAACCTCCTGCCTATCATTTCAGGGCCATTATTTGCTGGGGAAATGGCATATAAAAATGAAAACAAATAAAGAAGTACATTTACTTACAATACATCTATGCCACCCATCAATGAAAAGTCCTCTGCACAAAATCCCAGCATGCAAAATACACAGACACACAAACAGCAACAATAGCAATGCACACATTAAAACGGCGTCAATGCAACCAGCATAAGATCAGCACAAAACCAGCATAGAAGCAAAATAAAATAAAAACAACATGGGGGAAATAGTTATACCAAAGATCTGAAAAGCACTAAAACAGACAATTAAAAAAACTGGAAAATAGAAAGGTTTTCACCTGGGTCTGAAAAGACCACAATGTATGTGCCAGGTGAGCAGATTATCTCTGGGGAGGGCATTCCTCAACTGCTGGAATGCCAGCGTGCAAAAAGTCCTCTCCATTGTGACTGCCTACCTTACTGCACTTGACAGAAGGTCCCTGAGAAGGGCATGTGATGCAGATCTTAAGGAGAGCATCCGCCTTGGAGGCAATAGGTTCCAGGTTCAATCCTGGCATCTCCAGGTAGAGCTGGGAATGTTCCTTGCCTGAAACCCTGGAGAGCCACTGCCAGTCAGAGCAGACAATACTGAGCTAGATGAATTAAATCTTTGACTCAGCAGAAGGCAATTTCCTAAGTTCCTATGTAGCAGGGCAGGTAAAATCTCCCATATGCCCCCCTTCCCCGGTCCCAGACAAACACACACAGCTCTATGATCTGCCACTGAGGCCTTGCTTCAAGTTCTAACTTATCTGAACACCAGATCCACTTCTAAAAGTGGAGCATTTGAGGTTCCTGCTCAGAGGTTTTGGAATAGCCTCATGACAGTTGCTCATTTAGCTGTCCGTCACATGGCATTCTACACGCAAGCAAAGACAGTTTTGCCTTGTTGTGCTTTCCAGAGGTTGCTCTTATGGGTCTACAGTGCTCTGCCTTTTTTTAGTAATCTTAATAAAAATATTCCCCTACCAAGGGTTTTGGATTTCCTCCCCACCCCTCATGCAAGGAATCAACATGGCTGCTTGTGCTTTTTATATTGTTGTGTAGTCCTGTGTCATTTCTCCCAATGTTTTTTTTAAATGAGATTGAACAATACTTTGGGAGTACTAGCTCAAACAGATGGTTTTGTAATTAAAAGTGAATTAATAATTTTTGTCCCATGCTGGCCACCTAACTCTTAAGAAGCAGTCAAGTTATGTGTCGGGGTGAGGGGAGGACTGGGGTGAAGAAGGTATAGGGAACCTCAGTCCTGGGGATTCAATGTGGCCCTCAAGTCCTCTCCATCTGGCCTCTGGGACTCTCCCCAGGCCACAGCCCTCACCAGCTCTGCTTTGCACCATCTCTGAGAGGTTTTGCCTGGCTGGAATGTATCCCTGAGCTCTGATAATTCTTCTTGCTTGCCTAGATGGGAGGGCAGGAAAGAGGGTGCAAGTGAGTGTAGAAATGTAAAAAGGTGAAATTTACATTTGTTGCCCCACCTTATGCCTCTAGATCCACTGGCATGTAGTCCTTGGAATGTTAACCAGAAAAGAAGGTGGCCCTTGGGCCGAAAAAAGGTTTCCCTAATCCTCGGGGTAGATCCCGCTGTACCCCATTTAGTTAACGACAGAATTTTGCAGAACTTATAAAATAAGGCTGCACCGCAGTGCACATTTAAAGGACATTTAAAGCATATTGCCCCCCCCCCCAGAATTCTGGGAACTGTAGTTCACCCCTGACTAGGGACGGGCAATAAATTAGATTGTTTGCATTTCAAGCCGAATCTATCAAATTTGTACTTTCTGAAACAATATGAGAACCGAAACGAAACCATCCTTCGAAATTCACACTTATTCAAATTCTGCGATGCCGTTCTCCAACTAAACAATGTTTACCAAAATACACGTTAGGGGAAAGTGTGCAAAAAAATGAATATATGAGTGAAAATAACATACACAAATGCACTATATAATTAGAAATGGCTTGTAAAAATGTGTACATTAGTCAAAACAGCCTACAAAATTATGTTTATTAGGATCAATTCGCACTAAAATGCTGAAGCATTTTCAGGAGGATTTTTTTTAAATCACAAATTGCTGCAGAAGTGTGGAGAACTGAATTTATGATTTAAAAAATGAGAAACTAAGAGAACCCAAATCCATATATCTTTCTATCCCTACCCTCACAGAGCTATAGTTCCCAACAGCTTTAACAAACTACAGTTCCCAGGATTCTTTTTCTTTGGGGGGTGGGGGGAAGTGCTTTCAATGCACAGTGTGAACGCAGCCTAGGTTGTGCAAGAAAAGCTCTTTTACTTTGCTTCTTGAAACCCAAAGGGACCCAGGAAGAATGATCTTTTAAAAAACCACACACAGAGGGGAAACACACTGTTTCTGTCAGCACAGTTGTGGTGTAACTCCATGATATAAGTGGTGGTGAGGAGCTGTTTTGTTGCTATGGGGAAAGTGCTAAAAAAAGTATCTCTCTCTCTGTCATAGCGCTCTGATCCTCTGGGTATTTTATGCACACTTTCCTGCCGAGGACATTTGGAATTATACCTCTGATTTTAAATTGTTTCAACATTGAAACATATGGTCCAGGGTTTGCTTCACTCAGAAACAACTGTCTGCAGCTGTGCCATGCCCAATTCTCACTATATTTACTATTTTTCTTTTTTTTTAAAGGGAGGGGGGAGGTTAGGGAAGGAGGAGGAAGGGAGTATATTGGAAGCCACGTGGAAGAAATATTGCAGAGCACAAACCCTGAAAAATGTAAAGAAATTATAGTTCATTCATGACAGTTTAATGGAGAAATGATAAGCAGGGATCGTAGCTCTGTGAGTGTGACAGAACATGTGCCTTGCATGCAAGAAGTCCAAGATTAAATCTCTGCCATCTCCACAATTTGGACAGATTCGTATAGGAAGCTTTGGGGCCCTGGAGTCACTGCCAGTCAGAAAAGACAGTATTAGGCCTTGATGGCTGTGATCTACCTCCACTGTTGGAGGATGTATGCCCTTGCTGCTGGGAATCACAAGTGGGGAGAGTGCTGCTGCACTCAGGCCTTGCTTCTAGGCCTCTCATAGGCATGGCAAGACCACCTTTCCCTCCATTGCCCAGTAAGGGCCCTATGATCAACAAATGGAGCCCAGTTAGTTTAGCCATGGCCAAATGATCAACTTGTGGTAAGAGGGAACCAGGCTTTTCCACTGGTGGCCCTAGTCTTGCGGAATGTTCTCCTTGCTGAAATACGGCATTCCACCGATTCTTGAAGACACACTTGTTTAGGCAAGCATTCCCCTAAGCTCCTGACTTGAACCTTAATTGCCATATTACCCATTTTAATTGCTGTAATGGGCTTGCTTGATTGCACATTTTAATTGCAGTGGTTTTATTTTAATGTTTGATGGAACTGCTTTATTGTGTAGTCTCATACTGTGTGTGTACAGGATATACTCTCTCTCTCTCTCTTGTTGCAATTGATTTTATACTTGTAAACCGCTTAGAAGCCACTTTAGCCATAAAGCAGTAAGTAAGTAAGTAAGTAAGTAAATAAATAAATATCTGTTTAATAATAATTTGGTTGGCCACTGTGAGAACAGGATGTTGGACTAGGTGGGTCTTTGGCCTGATCAAGCAGGGCTTTTTCTGACGTTCTTACATGCCCAGACTTATACGGTTGCCATGTGTTGCTTTCAACATTATGGCAGTTGTTATAATAAAACATAATGATCTACAACAACACACACACCGACATATACACAACTACTGTTCTTCCAAGTCCTCCTTTTTTACAAGGGCCAGAATGTCAAAGAATCAAGTTGACTGGAGATTCGGGAGGTGGGGACCAGTGGAAACGCACAATTCCCCATGGCAAAAGAGCAGACAGAATTTCCATACACCAGGTTCTTATTTTTTTCAAATGTCAAGGGTGGTGTAAAATGTATTTTTAAAATGTGTTTCTGTATGGTTTCCTCTCCCTACCCCCCACCCCAAGTCCTCAGACCCTCGTTTGGCAGGGCTGCACATCCAGAAGGACCCACTGTTCTTCGAAAGACTTTCAGGGGCTTTCTTTGTGCAACGTGACAAAAAGAGAGACGAGAGAGTACTGGACCACCATTGTTCCTGAGCGGGGCTGCAAAATTTGATCTGAAATTAGGTCCTCGGGGCAGGGGCTCTTCAATAGCCAGTTTTTATTTAGTGCCAGCATCTTAATCACTTCTTGGGCTTACAGTGGACAGCCAACATAATGTAGCCTCTATGTTCACCAGAGCTTCTCGCATATCCCAAAGGCCAGCAAACTGAATTCAAGGATATGTCATCTGCCCAACATTAGACTTTCCTGCTTCCTGTCTGCTCACAAAGATGGATCGCTGGAACAGCTATCAAAAGAAAAGGCCGAGCCTCTGAATTTCCTCATTGTGGCAACCTCTCCATGAAAACCCTTTCCAAAATTATCTAGCGGAATGGTGCCATATTTCAAGCAGGCTTATGATCTGCAGCAGCAGCAAAGGGTACGGGAAACATGTTTTACAAGTGCCACATAATGATCATTTCACGGTTGCAAGGAATCAGTCCTTCAGTGTGGAACGCCTACTCTTTGGAACTCTGTGCCCATTGATATTAGGCAGGCACCTTTGCTGTAGTGTTTTCAGTGCCTGCTTAAAAAAAAGGTTGGTTAGGGAAGCCAGTGTGGTATAGTGGTTAAGGTGTTGGACTACGACCTGGGAGACCAGGGTTCGAATCCCCACACAGCCATGCAGCTCACTGGGTGACCTTGGGCCAGTCACTGCCTCTCAGCCTCAGAGGGAGGCAATGGTAAACCCCCTCTGAATACTGCGTACCATGAAAACCCTCTTTGTAGGGTTGCCATAAGTCGGGATCGACTTGAAGGCAGTCCATTTTAGGCAAGCCCAACCAGATAGGTAATTTCATTTTACTATGCTGGTATTATTTTATTTGTAATTTTAATGAATATTTTGGGTTGTAGTCAGCTAAATTTAACTCAGGCTAGACCCACTGAAATTAAGAGACCTAGACGCAAGTTAGCCATGTCCATTGTTTTCACTGGGTCTGCTCTGACTAGGACTATCACTGAATACAACTCATAATATTGTTTTATGCAGGCTACTTAGAGCAGTGGTTCCCAAACTCCCCCCCCCAATGGATCACTGAAAATTGCTTGAGGGTCTTGGTGGACCACTTAATGACTTTTCTTGCCTGTTGTAGCAACTGTGATGTGCTGCATGATTTTCAATCGCATTTGTATTGCTTCTTTTGTTTCTAGAATTCAAATTGCAATACAATAAAATACAATATAAAAAGAAGCAATAAAAATACAATTAAAATCAATGTGAATATTTGATGCGACGGATGTGCCATCTCCTGTCTTCAAACACAAACTCACAGACATGCCGTGGACCACCTAAATGAAGTCTGCGGACCACAGTTTGGGAGCCCTTGGCTTAGAGGTTTGTGATGACTGAGACACATATATAAATCCTGTTTAAAATGAATGAATGAATAACATATAACATAACATATAACATAAGGGCACATTCACAACTATTTTCTCAAGTAGCAGTCATTTTTGCCAGCCTTAAAAAGTGAGCAGTGAAGGACTTCATCCTGGCAGAGGAAGAGGTAGCAGGTGCATCTAAATGAAATGGAGGTAAGTTTAAAGTCTAAATGAAATGGAGCGGTAACCATGGTTTGTTCTTGGTTTGCTCTCAAATCTGTGTTCCAGGGAGGCCTAGGGTCTCGTTGGGTTCTTAGTTGAGAAGCTAGCAATGAATAAACTTCCCCAAAAGACAACTTGACCACTGTCTACCACTACCACTCTTCAATGAAAATGCAGTCTCGGGAGTGTGTTTGGCATATTTTAGGCTGCAGTCTCAGTTCCAAGAGATCAATGGCAAAATCTAATGGGTCTGTTCAGTGCCCTGTGTAGACTGGAAATGCATCATGGAACATGTCCCAGAACCCTCTGCAACATGCAGCATTCCTCAGCAGTCAAACCAATGAGGAAAGAGTTCCCTAAGGTCACGTATTTTGAAAACCGCTGTTTAATTCACCAACACTTAGCTGCTGACAGCATGCCCAGATTGTGAAAATGACACTGTCAACAGGTGCATAATGTTTGACACACCTGTTTACCAGGGAAAATCACAACCTGCACCAGTGTTGGGAATTGATTTACAAATTTATTTACAAAATTGGCTCTACATGCACCTACTGGAAATTCCAACTCCTGTTGACTTCTATAAATTATAAATATTATTTGGTCCCAAATGGCTGCAAGACACCATGCTAGATTCAGGCCTACATTTTCATAAGAAGTCTTCTAAACAAATATTTTAGAAGAAAATCACACACACTGGGGCAAAAGGAGGCTGTTATTTTTAACATTGATATATGTGATTTTTTTTTGAAGGGTCCCTTCCTGTTTTTTCAGCCTTCCATGTTCTATTCTAGAGACACCAATGTGGGAATTAAAAGTTGAGAAAAAACCCAGGCCCAGAATATTATGGAAAAAATCAACCAACAAGCATAAAGGTCCTTTAAAAGTCCATGTGTCTAGATGCTTCTGAGTTGGTTCACACGACCCTGGCGTTATTTTTAGAAAAGGAGCTGTTTCCATTTGGATCCACTGTGATACCTTGTACCCAAACGGCTTGTTTGCACAAATAAGCCCACAAAAAAAGTGTTGATTGAAAAATAATAAAACACCGGAAGAGGAGAAAGTTTCTGCTTAGTAAAAAAATGTTTCTGGGAAAGCTGTAAGCAAAGACTGGTTGGGTTTTGGACAGGAGCCTCTGCTGAGATTTTGAAGACGGAGAATATATCAAGCCACACAGAGGAAATATTTGTGGAACAGTTAAATCACAGGCAACAAGGTCACCATGTTTAACAGCAGGAGCAACACTCTGCAAAAACTCCCGCTGTGAAAGGGCATAAATACGCACCATAATTTGCAGTGTTCCATCTTTCCCCTTCTAATTTACATGTACACATGTAGCCTTCCTAAAATATATGACGTTCAACAAGGTTTAAATGACAAGCAAACTCGACATGGATCCCAAGGCAATGTCTATGCTACCTCATCTTGCCAACAATAGCACACATGGAGAGATGGAAGTTAAAGCAAAAGAGAAAGATGCTGGCCAGGAAAGCAGATCCATTAAAGATAAATACAGAAGGACCTTCTTAATGATGGGAACATGGCTTCACATTTCATCTGGGAATTCATATTCACAGCAGCAAAGTTCTGAATTGTTAAAAAATATGTGTCATGTTTGCCACGTCATACAAAGAAAGCCCCTGAAATAAAGTACTGTTAACCGTGTCACAAAAGTTTTAACAA
This sequence comes from Rhineura floridana, assembly GCF_030035675.1. NCBI lineage: Eukaryota > Metazoa > Chordata > Lepidosauria > Squamata > Rhineuridae > Rhineura > Rhineura floridana. Next base: position 15,135,308 of record NC_084500.1, on the reverse strand, counting down.
ATCTTGGGAAGTCATAAAAACACCTGAGTGCAACAGCAACTCTCTCCACTTGCGATTCCTAGCAACTAGTATTCAGAGACATACTGCCCCTAGACCAGCCTTTCCCAACTAGTGGGCCACCAGGTGTTGCTGGACCACAACTCCCATCAGCCTCAGCCAGCATTGCCAATGGTCAGGAAAGATGGGAATTGTGGTCCAACAACATCTGGTGGCTCACTAGTTGGGAAAGGCTGCCCTAGACAGAACATAGCCATCGTGGCTAGTAACTGCAGCTTCCCAGTTGATGAAGACACATAGAGAAATGTGACAATCTGCCTGTAGAACTTCACACTAATTCACTAAACTGTTACCTCCTGCAGTGACTTCAGCAAAAACGGAGTTCTGTACCATCCATGCTGCTAAGCTCAGTGGGGAGAAAATCAGGAGAAGATAGCCTGATGGGGCAGAGTCACAGCAGCAGCCTCCCAGTTGTGGTGTTGCTGCTGTTTACAGGGAGGCGTGAGGTGGCTGCAAGGTTGGGGCTGCATGGATGCACTGACTCCCATGGTACAAAGTGGAGTCTGGTTGCCCCACCAACCTCAGTCTTTCCTCAGTCAGGCTCCACCTGCCTGCCTTCTTACTTACATCCAGTCCAGGGGGTGGCACTGGCTGGCTGTTTCCTCCTCCTTAGTCTCAGTGTTGCCCCCTGTAGAATTCAGCAAAACCAGAATTAGTTGGCTCTGCCTGTCATCGACTCTGGCTCTGCCTGCTGTTGGCTTCTCTTATCTTCTGCCCTATCCGTCCTGATGGACACCAACACCACTAATGGTACAGCTGTACAGCCCTGACCCAACCACTGCCTCACCTCTCCTCTTCTCAGAAACTGGCAAGGACATCACTGTAGGGAGGCTTATTGCTGCGGTTCTGCCCCACCGGGCAAGTTGCTCCTGGAAAGAACAGAACGGGCAAGGCAGAATGCACAGCACTGAAGTATATTGCGGCAACTGCTTGAAAGCACTGCTGCAAACCTCCTCCTCTGTGCTAAAACAACACAACTAAAAACCATAGCCACACATCAAAGCCTGCTCTTTTTTCTTTTTTCTGTCCTTTAATATTTTAAAGCAAAGGGCCACACGTTATTGAAAAAGCAAAGAAGGGCTTGATCTGGCAAAGAGATGGTGGCCTCCAGACAGGCCTGTAATGATGTTTCCAATTTCCTTGTACAACAAGGCTCCAATGTCGAGGAGGAAGTGGGCAGATACAAAGAAATCAAGGAGGATAAAAAAGGACCAGACCCGTAACCTTCGCGGTCAAGGGGTTATGACTTCAGGGCCCAAGTGTAAGGTGGAAGGATGCCCTTCAGATAGTGTTAAATTACTTCACGAGGGTTTGCCAAGAGGAAGAGTTGAAGAGAGCAGGAAAGAGGAACATGCGCTGTCCATTAATACACAGTGGCCCAATCCCAGGCACAGCAACCTTGGAGTAATTCTCACTCCATTCAGTGGGTTTGCACCCAGGGTCATGTATATCAAGCTTAGGCAGGCGCCTTTGCTGTATTGTTTTTGGCATTTCCAAAAAACTTTTTTTTTAGGCAGGCTCACTCAGATATGTCAGTTTATGATGTGGATTGGGGTTGTATCCAGCTATGTTCTACTCAGAGAAGACCCATTGAAATGTTAGTCAATTTCAATACGTCTACTTTAAGTATGACTTACTTTGGATGTTTTTAAACTGCAATTTTACGATCTGTACTTTTTTTAAAGACTGCTGTTTTTTTTGTATTTTGACAATTTTTTTATGCCACTTTGATTTTAATGGTTGATTTTATTGGTATTTTGTATCATTTCATGTAAACTGCTTTTCGGTTTTTGTTGAGTAGTGTGCATATATAGATAGATAGAGAGATACACACTAGCAGTATATAAATCTTGTCAACTATTATTATTGTTTTTACTACTACTACTGCCAAATTTACATCCCATCCTTCTGCCCAATGGAGCCCAGGGCAGCAAACAAATGATAAAGCACTAAAGAAACTTCTTAAAAATGAACACCTTGAAAAACATATTTAAAAACAATTCCAAATAAACAGACAGACAGACAAAACTGTAGTCTTAAAACAAATTCCAGAGGGGTAGCCAGACTGCACTGTTGGAACTCATATATTTTGCTAATCATACTAATAATACGTGATTTAAGCTTTGGAATGTCAATAAATGATTTAAAAAACAACAGAAAGGGAAGGTATGAAAGTTCTTTATGGGTTATCTCCAGTGAAGGTGTCCCATTAGTGCAGGGACTTCCAGCTGGACTTCCTCTCTTTCTCTCCTCCCCACATGCCTCACCCCCAGGGCTGACACCAGGCATGACTGGGCCCTTGGGCACCAGAGTGCCCTGGACCCACATCGTCATGCTCCTCAACACCCCCTCCTGAAGCAGGTGGTGCAAGCTTAAATAGGCTTGCCTGCCCCCACCTACCTCCTGTATCGGTGAGTTAGTGCATGCACGCCTACCATCACCCAAGATGGTGGGGGGAGGCTTCAACACTTTATGGATGCTCCCACAACCATCTTGGGTGATGGCAGGCATGTGTGCGCAATGTGCTAGCGCAACAACATGGAAGGTAGATGGGGTGGGCCTATTTAAGCCTGTGCTGCCTGCTTGGAAGGTGTTTCTTGGGCTATCACAGATTGGGAGCTCCACCCTCCCAGCCTAAGAAAGGGTCCTTCAGGGCTGCAGGGGCCCTTGGCAAGTGCCCAACCTGGCCTCCCGCTGGCATAAGACCTGCCTACCCTCATGTGCTCCAGCTGGGGAAACCCCAAAAACAGATTTGGCAGGGAGAGCTGGGGCAGAGGACGTGAAGTCCCATTGGCACAGGCAGAAGTCTTTTTGCACTAACAGGATAACTTTGTTGGATACAACCACATAAAATTAACGTTTTCCGAAGCTGCAGGAAAGAGAATACCTTGAGATCAATCACATCTCAACAGAGGCATTCTTGGGTGCTCCATTAAGTATGCTGAGTATCTCTTCCCAAAAGGAAAGAGGAGAGGGGGAAGCTAGGGCAGAAATGAAATTTGAGAAATGACACCATAATTACCAGTGAAATATCTTATAATTGAAAGGAATACCCAACGGAAAGTATTGGGCCTGTGATGTAATAAGTGGGGCATTGCTACGCATCTCGATTTTGGTCACTTCTAATGAAGGAAATGACAATGGGCTTGGTGATCCATCATCCTCATGGAGAGAACTCAACTCAGCAGAGATGTTTAAGATTTCAGCATATTTGTAGATAATGGGTTGTCCTTCAGAGAAGATATTTAAGTGTGTTGGATTAAACTGTGGAATCTAGAAAGAGGCAATACATAAATGGAAAGAGCTGAAAATAACTTCTTGACATTAATGAGACTAGTTTTGAACTGTGGAGGGGAGGGGGAGGAATCTTTCTTCTGTGGCCATAAAACAGATTGATTGATTGATCGTTGATCAATCGATCCACCCACCCATCCATCCAGGAAAGTGTTCAGTTACTCCAACACTCAAGCACAACTTTACATGAACCTAACACAATAATTTTCAAACTGTGTTCTAGGAAAACCTGGAGTTCCTCAGAAGTTGGTTCCTCTGAGACTAGTAATGACAGATCAGCTTTCTTGAATGCCAGTTTGCTCATCAATGTTGACCCTTTTCTGCAATTCAGAACTACAGGGGAGCAGTGGCTATGTCCTAAGGCAGCCTTCCTTAACCAGGTGCCCTCCAGCTGAACTACACCCCACATCATTCCTGACCACTGGCCATGCTGACTGGGGATGATGGGAGTTGGGAGTCCAATAATACCTTGAGGGTACCAAGTTAAGGAAGACTATCCCAGGGTGTATTTCAGTTCAAGCAGGGCAACAACAATGCAGAAAAGACCTTGCAAGTGCTTTAGGTGAACTAAATATGCAACGTAGAACATGTTCTTGGAATCTTCTGCACTACACATATAGGCCAGTGTGGAGAGGGTTCTTCTGAAGGTAGACAAACAATGACCTAATGAACTGCAGTGTAAGAGGAGTGCTGAGTCATTATGCTGTAAACCAACTCTTTGGCACTACTGGTGGAAAAGGGACATGCTATAAGGGATCATGGTGGAAAAGGGAGATGCTATAAGGGATCATGGTGGAAAAGGGAGATGCTATAAGGGATCATGGTGGAAAAGGGAGATGCTATAAGGGATCATGGTGGAAAAGGGAGATGCTATAAGGGATCATGGTGGAAAAGGGAGATGCTATAAGGGATCGTGGCACCTGCTTTGCACACAGAGTGCAAAGTCCCTAGAATCTCCAGTACAGTCCCTAGAATCTGAATAGTTCAGTCCCTAGTTAAACGGACCAGGTAGCAAGAGACATCTTTCTCTGCTTGACCCCCTGGAGAGCCACTGATCACACCCACACCATACATTTAAAGTGCATGGCTTCCCCTAAAGAATGTTAGGAACTGTAGTTTATTCCTCACAGAGATATAATTCTCAGCATCCTTAACAAACTACCCTTTCCAGCATTCTTTGGGGGAAGCCATGTGCTTTAAATGTGTGGTGTGGATGTATCCATTGTCAGTCAGGGAATGCCAGATTAAGACTTTTTTTATTTACCCAGGCGTTTAGGAAATAAAAAAAGTATTCAAACCATGTATAACACCTCAGCCCGTTTTGTGGTTGCTGCTTCCCATTATGATATTATGTGGTTGTTTTATTTGTGTTATGATCGACTTGCTGTAGCCTGTCTTGAAATCTAATCTGATGGAGTAGAAATGCAGTACAGAAATGTTTCAAGTAGATAGATAAGCATGAGTTGCCGCAGTGGTGACTAGAAAGCTTTGCAAAAGTAAGTGGGATGGCATCACACAGGTGGTCTGGGAGCAGCGCCAAGGATAAAGGGCAGCAAGGGAGAAAGGGTGGAGTCATTGCAAGGAGTCAAGGAGAGAGGCAAGTCATTTGAGGGAGCAGGAAAGATTCAGATGGCTGAGAATGGCGGAACTGGAGGAGCAAAGGTCATGGAAAGGGATTTATTGGGAGGTTAAGAGTGGAGAAAGAAAGGAGGGTAAAGCTCTGAAGGGCTCTGAAGATAAGGACCAGGAGGTGGTGGGGGATCTGGAGTCGACACAGAAAGCCAGTGAAAGGAGTTTTGAGGAGGGGGCCTCATGTGGTCAGAATGAACAAAAGTAGCAAACGATTTGAGCTACAGAGTTCTTAACAGAAATGAGGGGACTTCAAGCAGAGACATAGGAAACAGCCTTTTAGCAAGTCAGACCTTTGGGTCCATCTAGCTCAGTACTGTCTACACTGACTGGCAGCAGCTCTCCAGGGTTTCAGGCAGGGGACACTGCCAGCCCTACCTGGAGATGCCATGGGGGATTGAACCTGGGACATTTTGCATGCAAAGCATGTGTCCTACTGCTGAACTTTCCTCCGACAAAGCACTCCTACTGTGCAAAATGCAAGGCCTGCACTATTGCTACTACCCTAAAGTGTGGATGCATGAGGAAGCAGAGTGGAATGGAGTTGGGGGCACTTCAAACCCTTTGAAAAAGTCAGTGGAAGAGGATGCCTCCCTGTGAAAGGCAGACTTACCCAATGGACCTGAAGTAATAACAGTTTTCGGGGGGGGGACAGTTCTCTTTTAATTCCCTTGATGCATGCCCTTAAAGTGACCTTAGGAAATGCTAACACTTTACTGGGTCTGCGTCTCTATTAAAAGTGATCCAAGTCCATAATTTTCAATGGTAGAACAAATGACTGAAATGGACTACGTCCTCTTGGTTTTTAAATTCTATGGCATGGGAACCCTGGCAATTATTTATGGACGCCTTCGAAGGCACCACCTGCTGAAGGTGCCAACATGGACTCTCCTGCGGGTTCATCAAGATGGCCAGGGGATTTACCCAGAAGGACGCCTGTGCTTCCCCCCTTTGAACAGGCAGGGAGTGCAACAGACTCCGTGATAAGGGACCAAAAAAACCAGAGCGTGAATACCAAATAAATGCAAGCCTTCCGTCTCAGAAACTCTTTGCTTATTTGATTAAGTTAGGTGAAAAGCAGTGCAAACACCCTTGCAGCTTGACTTCCTCTTGCCTGTCCTGCTCTCTTTTCATTTCTAATGCAAATCGGAAGTCTACGTGGAGCAGCCTGGCTAGCCTCAGTCTAACCTCCCCATCTGGAAGGGAACTAACCAGCCTTCGGGCTACTTTCAACCCTTCCCAGCTGTTGGGTTGGGTTTTTTTTTTAATTCTGAGCTCCAGAAAGCATATTTATATAAATGATTGCCATATCCTTTGCCAGCTGTTGACCCGGCTCCTATCCCGACCAGGGCATGTTTTTCATTTTTCGCAGCCCCAGACTGGAACTGACCCGGACAAAGTTAGCATGCTATACAAACAGTCGGCCGCGTTACTGCCCTGACAAATGAAGACAATGGACGCACAGTGTGATCGAAGGGACCGGTGTTTCCCTTTGGGCTAATGTCACAAAGTCCTGAGATGGAGGGATCAGTTTAAAAACACAAATAAAGAGACTCTGTGGTCCCCTCTTGGGCAAGCTCCCTTCAGTTTTGGATGCTTTCAAAATATCAGTTGTGTTACCGGAAGGTTAAGGGCAACCCTTCCACAATAGGCCTCAGTTTACTTTAACACAAAAGGGATTCCAAAATAATATATTGTAAAGGTAGGGAGGGGTGGAGAAATTAAATTTGCATTTAAGGCATTTGCACCTTCCAGAACCTTATGAGAACTGAAGCAAAGCCTAAGGTTCCCCTCACCTGATATAGACAATACTCAGGTAGATGAGGACCATGAGTCTGACTTGGTATTACTAAGTTTTCCAATTTAGGTTGGAAACATATAGGCAGTATACGCTGCCTTATACTGAATCAGGCCATTGGTAGAGCTCAAAACTCTCTTCTCTAGCTAGAGTGGTCCTCCAGGTACCAGCTACCAAATGGATCCACTGGTGTTCCTCTTAGGAGAAGAGAGGAGAATGTGGTAAACATCGGAAAACAATTTGTAACATGGTGCTTTATTAACTACACAGATACTGTTGGTAAGATTTTGTTGTTGTTGTTATGTGCCTTCAAGTCGATTACGACTTACGGCGACCCTATGAATCAGTGACCTCCAACAGTATTTGTCGTGAACCACCTTGTTCAGATCTTGTAAGTTCAGGTCTGTGGCTTCCTTTATGGAATCAATCCATTCTTGTTTGGTCTTCCTCTTTTTCTACCGCATTCTGTGTTTCCCAGCATTATTGTCTTTTCTAGTGAATCATGTCTTCTCATTATGTGTCCAAAGTATGATAACCTCAGTTTCATCATTTTAGCTTGTAGTGACAGTTTAATTTGTTCTGGTTTAATTTGTTCTAACACCCACTTATTTGTCCATGGTATGCGCAAAGCTCTCGTTCAACACCACATTTCAAATGAGTTGATTTTTCTCTTATCTGCTTTTTTCACTGTCCAACTTTCACATCCATACATAGAGATTGGGAATATAGGAAGCAAAAGAAGATTCCTTTAATAAAGTAGGAGAGTATGGCGAAGGACACTAATTTATAAACTGACATTGCAAAACAACAACACACACAGCTTTGGGAAGGCATGAACATTAACTGAGGGAATGAACCCTGGAATGCTGGCAGTCATTTACCGGGTACTAGCAGGACACAAATCTTACAGAGAAAGTAAGGCACGAAGCCTTGTGCATTTTACAGAGCGGATTACACTGAACACATAGAACTTTCTCAAACTCAGAAGACTGAACCTTATATTATTTTATAGTTATTTGAGCATGATCTGGGCCTGTTTAAAACTACTGGGGATACCTTTCAAGACTTATCCGGTTTGGGTTCAAAGGGATTTAAAAGGCTGCTTTCTTCTGCCCTCAGCTGCCACTTTTATCTGGAGCTAACTTGGTGGGTATACTGAATAAAGCCTCAGTGGTGCCCAGGTTCCAGAACTCCCCTCCTTCCGGGAGGTCTATCAGACTCTCCTTCTCTAGGGCCACCATGTGTCCTGCCTTCCAGAGGACAGTCTTCTACTGGAACAAACATTACACCTGAAAAAAGAGTGTATGTCTGGATTGAGGGATGACTTTTTTTCTCCCTCTTTACCATTTTCCCGCTGTGAGGTCCAGCTTTGCTGCTTGAATTGGAATCCAGCTTTAGCACAACGCACCAGGAATTTCCACAAGTGCTGAGCGACTTAACTGATGGGATCTTTGAAGCCTCTCTAGTGTAGATTAACTAATGAAAAAATCTGTGAAATCGCAGCTCTGTCTTCTTCTTTCTCTCCCCGCTCCCCCGGCCACTCTGGCTGGATATGTTTGTGATAGTTGGGATGATGCCTTGTTGTCAAGCCATCTGGCTCATCCACAAGATCCCAAGTCAGGAAATTAACAGCCTGCGCCATTTCTGTGTTACAATCCAGGAACTGGATTCGTCACACAATTAAAGGAGGGGTTTTTGTAAGTTGATGCCGAGTCCTCCTGTGCCCCATCTTCTGAGCTGAAGTGCAAAGAGGGATTTGACCTCTAAGGTGTAATACTGATTCATGTAATCACACTGCCTGAACATATGACATGTATACATAATTACAACAGATTCAGCCCAGTAAAGCATGGGTAGGGATGGGCAAATCCGTCACTTTGGGGTTCTCATATTTCCACTTTTAAGTTCAGACTACCTCAGTTTGCAGTTTTTTATTAAAAAAACCCCTCATTTTAGTGTAAATTTCTCCTAATGTACATATCTGTATGCAAATTTTGCCTAATATACAAATTTTCTACACAGCCACAATGTATTTTTATATATTTTCACTAATATACACATTTTTATGCATACATTGCCTGAGTATGTGTATTTTTGTGCAGATTATTTGGCTGGAGAACTGCACTGCAAAATTCGGAGAGGTGCTAATTTTGAAGGATGGCTGAGTTTCAGTTCTCATATGGTTTCAGGAAGTACTTGAACTGTGATGGATTTCTCTCCCATCCCCAAACACCAATGACTCTAAAGGTTAGTTTTGATAAATACATATACATGTATACATGGGATTTAGTGTCTCTTAAGCGTTCAGTTCTTAATGACTGGCTAATGAATGTATGAACTCCTTCCCCCCCAATAAGGAACACAGGAAATCGCCTTGTATTGGTTCCAACCATTGATCTACCCCACTCAATATTGTCTATGCTGACTGGTAAGAGCTCTGTAGAGATTCGGACTGGGGTCTTTCCCAGCCATACTTGAAGGTGCTGGGGTTGAAGCTGGGGTCTTTTGAGTGCTCTACCACTAAGCTATGGCCTTTCCCACAAATCTGGGACAAGTGGAGGACGCACAGGAAGTCCCCTTACACCAGATCAGACTCTGCCCATCTAGCTCAGTACTGTCTACTCTAGTAGTCAGCAGCTCTCCAGGATCTCAGGCAGAGAAAGGTCACCTGCTACTTGTTTAAAAAGTCTGAGTCACCAATTAAACCTGGGCCTTTTGCCAAACAAAACTTTGGCCTGATCCAGCAGGTACGCTCAAATTATGGCCTATTCTTGTATCCTCTCTCTAAAACAGCCAATCTTTAGGAAAAGCAACCCTATCTCTGCATTTCCTATCTCTGCAGTCAAGTTGGCAGGCAGTGGCTGCATGTCTCTGGAATGCTTGACCGGCTGTGTCCTGGTGGACCCCAACCATCATTTCATTGCATTCTGTTGATTGTTTTTGTTGCAGTTTATTTACTGTAATTTGGGATCTTGGGGGCTGAACATTTATGCTTGATTTTTGCCAGCTTTCAATTATTTTGTTGTTGTTGATGATGACTGTTAATTATTATTTATTGTTATTATTATTTATTGCTATATTAATTTCTTATCCACCTTTCACTATAGGTCCCAGGGTAGGTTATAGCAATTTAAAAAGCACAATATTAAAAACAGTTTAAAACAAATTATAGTCACAAGAATAGGGTAAGTCCTGAAAATATATATCTCAAGTGTCAAAGGCTAGGTGAAAGAGGTGCGTCATCAGCATGTGATGGAAACTATACAATAAAGTATACTTTGAATATTAGGCAGGTGCCATCTCTGCTATCTTTTCAGTGCCTTTTGAAGACTTTCCTCTTTCAACAAGCCTTTTAAGTTGAGACCTATCCCAGTCTGCATTTGTGTCAGAATTGTTTAATATGTTTTTTAATAATATTTTTAACCCTTTTTAAGGTTGTTTTTTAAAGTGTTTTTAGTGCTGTTTTGTTTTAATGTATTTTAAGAGCTGTTTTTATGATGTTTTAAAGTGTTTTAGTGCTTTGTTTGCTGCCCTGGGATCCTGCTGGGAGGAAGGGCGGGATACAAATAAAATAAAATAAATAAATAATAAGATGCCAGACACGCCTCTGTGGAGAGAGAATTCTATAGCTTGGGGGCTGCCACAGAGAATGCCCCCTCCGAGGCCGCAACACCTTGAAATTTTGAAGGGGGTGGAATAACCAAGAAGGTCTCCCCTGCAGTTGTACTGTACTGTATTCTAACAATCCATTGCTATTTTCCCCTTCCCCCCTTCTTAAAGGCAGTGAAAACATACTTTACATAAACAAACAAATTTCATGAATAAGCAGCTCTACCCATTTCAAGACATTAGGGACCAGTCTAGGGATGGGCAAATCTGATAATTTTGGTTACTCTCAATTTCTAATCTTAAATTTGGTTCTCCACATTTCCACATCACTTTGTGCATTTTTTTAAAGCTTTCAAGAAAATCCCTCAGCATTTGAGTGTGAACTTCTCCTAATACATCTTTGTATGCAATTTCTCCTAATGTAAGTATTTTTGGAAAGCAATTTCCCATCACAATGCATTTTGTATGTCATTTTCACTAATATATGCATTTCCACTCACACTCTGTGCCATTTTAGTACTATGGCACTGCAAGATTTGGAAAAGTGTGAATTTTGAAGGATGGCTGTGCTTCACTTCAGAAAGTGCAGATTAGGTATGTTCGCCTTTAGATTCAAACCGAATCGAATTTCTCCCCTATCCTTATTTCAGCCATACTGGCAATTTTATTAATGTTTTATAATTGTACTATATATTTTTTTTTTCCACACTTGCTCATATTTTGTGATTTTATTTGTTGTACACCGCCCTGAGAGCTTTCTGCTATAGGGCGGTCTAGAAATGTAATTAAATAAAAAAATAAATAAATAATACTAAGTGTAAAGTGCCCCCCCCTAATCTTCCTTGCAGTTCCGTTTGGTCTGGAAGGCACTCCCTTTCTGGTAAAATTGGGATTGCTGTGACTGAAGACTTAATAGACGGATGGCCTCTGCCCAACCTCCAACAGTGACCTTTCAAGTTGCAAACGGCATGGCGTGTTTAGAAAGCAGGATGCCGCTGGTGCATGCTATGTAGCCATCCCCCCTCCAAAAGAGTATTAAATAGTACATAACCAACATATACCCATACCTCCCACTACTGATTCTTTTTTTTTTAACCCAATTAGTTCACATCTCTAGATTAAAGATAGAATATATATTTTAATTTGGGGGGGTGCTTTGTTAGTGCACTGATTCAACAACAAATTAAAATCCCCATCACAGGGTTTTAGGGTGCATGTGTCATGATTAAGAGACCATTTGAAACAGATAGAACCACACAGATTCAAAGCAGCCGCTGATGACCATTTGCTGCAAAGTCTTCCCCACTGGGCAGCAGTGACTCTGTTTCACCTGAGGCTCAGTTTAGTATTTTTGAGATCTGCACTTCATCTCACAATGGCCCATGGGAAGCCTGCAAAGAACAGTATGCTGGACGAGATGGGCCATTGGCCTGATCTAGGCAGGCTCTTCTTAGCTTATCTGTCTTGAGCAGGAACAGCCAATGTAGTGCCCTCCCAATGCTGTCATCTCCCATCAGGCCAGCTAAAAAAGCCAATGATCAGGGATTTATTTATTTATTAAATTTATATCCTGCCTTTCCTCCCAGTAGGAGCCCAGGGCAGAAAACAAAAACACTAAAAACACTCTAAACATCTTTAAAACAGTCTTCAAAATATATTAAAACAAAACATCTTTAAAAACATGTTAAAAGAAAACCTTTTAAAAAGCAATTCCAACACAGACGCAGACTGGGATAAGGTCTCTACTTAAAAGGCTTGTTGAAAGAGGAAGGTTCTCAGTAGGTGCCGAAAAGATGATGGTCCCAATACTGATCCTTGGGGGAATCCATTTTCTACATCCCTCCATTGGGAGAACGGTCCATTTATTCCTACTCTCTGCTTCCTATTTCCTTGCCAGTTTCTGATCCACAAGAGGGTCCCCTCTTAGTCCATGACTGCTAAGCTTATTTGGGAGTCTTTTGTGAGGCACCTTGTCGAAAGCTTTTTGAAAGTTCAAATACACTATGTTCAGTGTTTAGTGGCCTTTCCTCCCAAAGCAGTGGCATAATAAGCCTGCAGCCCTGATCATGCAATATCTGCCCTGGCAATTGGCAGGCAGTATAAAGTCTCTGGATTGGCAAGGCTAAATATTAATACTAGGAGTCTGATCCTCTCCTCATCAACAGAATAGAATTTGCTGTGCTGTAGGGGTCCAACACCAGGCCCAGTTCCAGGATAGATGCTCAGGTTACAGTGCACCTAGTCCTTTCTTTCTTCCAGCTCCACTTGGTTAGAAGGCAGATGAGGACCCAGTGCTCCTAACTAATGCCTTCATCACTTCAAAGATGGACAATTGCAATGTGCATTAGGTAAGGCTGCCTAGGTCCAGCACAGATATGTTAGGTATGCTGGAAACAGCATGAGTGCTATTTGTGCGGCCATGCTTCCCATAGGAATCTGGTTAGTCACCATCTACGTGAGAACAGAATGCTGGACAAAATGGGTCTAACCTGACAGGTCTCTTCTTATGTTTATTTATTTATTAAATCTATATGCTGCCCTTCCTTCCAGTAGGAGCCCAGGCCGGCAAACAAAAACGCTAAATAAAACATCTTTAAAACAGACTTAAATATCTTAAAACAAAACATCTTTTAAAACATCTTTTTCAAAAAGCTTTAAAAACATCTTAAAAAGCAATTCCAATGCAGACGCAGACTGGGATAAGGTCTCTACTTGTTCCATGCTGTCCTTTAAGACTGGCTTGTAAGACTCAGCCTACATACTAAATTGGGACCACAAGAGTGTACAGGGAGGTGTTGTTGAAGAATGCCACTCACTGAAAACATATGAACCTAGCCCTGCTGGATGATGCCGAGAGTCCATTATCCTGGACTAAAAACAAAAGTGGCCTGCTGGAAGAGGATGAGCTTTGTGATCCCCCCTTTCTCTGGATACTCACCAAAGATCAAGTCTAGGTGACTTCTGAATGCTGCTTTAGGTGGCCAAGAAGAGGGCAAAATAATTACAGCGGGAGGAACATGTCCCCAGCTCAAGATGGCTGCAGGTACCCTGGCATAGAGAAGTCCAGCTCCAGGTCTGATTTTATGTATGTGTGAAAACCAACCACAAAACTCGGGTAGCACCACTAACAGACAAAAGGAAGGAAGGAAGGAAGGAAGGAAGGAAGGAAGGAAGGAAGGAAGGAAGGAAGGAAGGAAGGAAGGAAGGAAGGAAGGAAGGAAGGAAGGAAGGAAGGGTGTTTATTGCAAGCCCAACACATTTCGGAAGGAGTTAATGCAGTAGCTTTGTGCCCTTGAGAAAATATTTTATCCATGGGCTCACAATAAACACTATTTTTGTCATACCTGCAGTTTCTTCCCTCCTCTTTTTTTAGCCTCCATGTATGTATGGATACAAATGCCCCCTCTCTGATCTTGATTATGACAACCGAGCAGAATGTAGAAAAGAATCAGCCAAGATGGGGATGAAAATGTTCCTGCTCTGTCTCGAGATTCTCCACCTAAGCGCACACAACTTTTCATTTTAAGGCTGAACGGCTGAAATCTGCTGGCTTCCCTTTTTTGATGTAGCTGCCACCAGGATTCAATGAGATTTAAAGTATGTGGACATGTTTTGAGAAATGTACAAATTATAAAATAATTTAAAAAGAGAAAGAGAGAGAATCACAGTTGATTTAACAGCCACTCAAATACTAAGAGCTCTCTTCCTCTGAAAGCAAAATTGGGGGGGGGGTCAGATTAAGAGTAGCTGCAAAATCTAATTTATTCTCCTCTAATTTAAATTTACACTTTTATGAAACATTCTGAGCTGGTATGTCGTCTCTCTCTCTCTCTCTCTCTCTCTCTCTCTCAAAGGTGCTCTGACACGCTTCTAATTGATTCATTTTACACCATCCGGGGAAGGATAACAGTGATTTGTGGAACATTTTCCCCGTCCCTGGCCTGCATGCATCCCTCATTTGCCCAACTTAATTCAATTAAAGGGAGTAAAGACGGTTTGACCGGTGAATGAACCATATTTTAAATGGAAGACATTTCTATTTAAATTAGAATATATCAACCACTGTAATTCTCAGCCAGTTACTTCCGACTGGCAACTTTTATTCTGAAAGGTTGCAGGGTGATCACAGAGCAATCAAGCAACCAAACCCTCTCCCCAAAATATTAAGCATTGGTAAACCCACGTCCAGATTTGGGAATGTTCATTTAGGTAGAGTTCTAATCTCTGCATTATACTAGCTTTCCACAAGGCCCAGTTTTGAATCCCTCAGTGTAAGTCACGCAGGACTGTATTTATTTATTTATTACATTTATATACCGCCCCGTAGCCAAAGCTCTCTGGGCAGTTTACAGCAATTAAAAACAATAAAAACAAATATACAAATTTTATAACACAAAAAAACAATTTAAAAACACAATTTAAAAAAAATTAAAAACATATCTCGCTTGGAAAGGCAGAAGGAATATTTTAACCTGGAAATGCATTACAGATGATGATGTGGAACCAACACGTTCTCCCCAGCTCAAAATTGCTTGAAATTGGGTGGGAAGAAATTTTGGGGGCATGATATTAGGAAAACCTTCCTGATGGCAAGCAGTGGAGGCTGGTCCATTAGGGCAAAGGAGGTGCTGCCCAGCCAGCCTCAGTCTGCTCTCAGCCACCCCTTACCTGCCTCCCTTCTCATTTACAACCAGTCCAGCGGGTCGCTGGCTGGCAGCTTCCTCTTTCTTAGTCTCAACGTTGCCCTTGTAGAACTCAGCAAAGAGGAATATGGGGGCAAAACTATAAATTTGTTGGCTCCATCTTTGGCTCTGGGTCCATCTACTGTTGGGCCCCCTGCCTTCTGCCCTGTCATTCCCAAACAGCACCACTGACGGTATGAGTTGTTAGACACAGACTGTGTTGGAAGGTGGTGGACTCTCCCTTGTGGATGGTTTTTAAGCCAGGACTGGATGGCCACCAATCAGGGACGCTGCAGAGATAGATTTCCTGCATCGGGAGAAGGTTGGTCTAGATGACCTTTGAGGTTCCTTCCAACTGTATGGTTCTATGAATCTGAGGGTAAATTTCACGAAGCAGCAGACCCTTTTCCTCCTTGAAATAGCATTGTTTTGCCACCTCAAGAAGCGGCTGCAGACTTCCTTCTAGCAGCCACCTCCTAAGGGCCATTTCCCCTCCTACCCATGTCCTGTTGGAATGAGGCTACTTCGTTACATAGCATCATTCCAGGGTTGTTCTCGTGTGTGTGTGTATGTGTGTGTATATGGCAGCCCTCATTGGTAGTTAGGCGACTGGGGCCTCAGTGCTGCCCCTTGTGATAATGGCAAAACAACAGTGTTTTAATGCAGGGGTAGAGACCCAGTAGTCCTCCCGGTGTTGTTAGACTCCAGCTCCCATCAGTCTCAGTCAGCATGGCCAATGGTCAGGAATAATGGAACTTGCAGTCCAGCAATGGTCAGGGATAATGGAACTTGTAGAACCACAGGTCCCCCATCCCTATTTTAAAGTGGGGGGGGGAGAGAGAGATTAAAAAGCCACTTCTCTATCCCACCCGGTCCCAACTGTAATTGATTTGTGGGTAGATTGAGCTGCATCATGTAATCTCCCTGTGGTCTGTGAGCTTCATTCAGGTGGTCCATAAGTGTGTCTGTGGATTTGTGGTTGAAGATGGGACTTCGTTGACTATTCATATTGATTGTCAATTGTATTTTTATTCTTTTTTTATGTCTCATATTTTATTTTACTGCGTTACAATTAGAATTCAAATTGGAATACCGTAGAATACAATATGAAAGAAATAATGGAAGGAATACAAATACAATAAAGATTATGCAGCATCTAGCACAGCACATTACAATTTGCTGCAACAGGCAGAAAAATCATTAAGTGGTCTGCCAAGACCCTCGGCAATGTTCAAGTGGTACTGGGGGGGAGGGGGAAGTTGGGAACCACAGCTTTAGGTCTGCTTCAACACCACAGTTCTTGTTCATGCATTACCTTTGGCTGCTTATATGAGAGAGGTCCTTGCCTGTGGCCACACCCAGACAGTGGAACTCATCCCCCCCATGCTCTCGTTATCTTCCATCATTTACTGATGAAGACATTTTTGTTCCTGCTGGGCTGAGCAGTTTTAATGCAGTTCAGTAGATTGATCTGTCCTGGATGTTCTTCTCTGCTGTGTGTGTGTGTGTCTGTTTTAATGCTGCATTGTTTTCATGGTGTTTTACTTTTTTTTTTTACTGACATTGTGAAATTTTATCTCCAATTTTAATGGTGCAAACTGCGTCCTAGTATTTGCGATCACCACAAAAGGGCAGGGTATAAATGATCTTAATGCAAAAATAAAAGTGTGGAATGGTGCCGTTCAGGATTCTGACCAGGCATCCATGCCTTTTCCAGGATACTCCATTCCATCTCCCCCAAGTCTGCCGATATTCTGTCCCCACTGAGCAGTTTCAGGCTTCATTGAGCTGTTTCTTTTTTTTTTTAATGTACATGGGATGTCTCCCCTTTAGGGTTTTTCCTCTGTTGGCTAAGCTCCTGCTCAATCAGATGTGAAAGGTTGTAGCCAATCTAGTACGACTCAGAGGAGACTGACTGAAGATAATGGTTAACTTGGGCAAATCAATTTCAATGAGTCTACCCAGAGTAAAGCTTAGTTGAGTACAACCCAAACTCGTGTGTGTGTGTGTGTGTGTGTGTATAATTGGTGTGATGATTTTTATATATTGTATTGTGTTATAAAATTAAAGAAACAAAAAGGAAAAGAAAAGGATTTTTCCTCTGCCTCAAATTTTTAATTTTTTTTTATTTCTGCAAACCTTCAGCTGCTGCCAGTCTTGTGGATGTGTTCCAAATTCCTCCTGTACGTGAATGGGGCCATTTTGGTGCATACAATTGTGTGTTGTTGGTAAAGCTTTATTAGGGATCCTCTGCAAAGATATCCATATCCAAGAAGGGTTGTCAACCCCCTGCCTGAAATAGCCTGCCCCTACCTTTTAACATCCAAATTTCTTTACAGATTTGACCCTTCACTTCAGAAAGAGGTCTGAGCAATGAGTAAGAAGATTCTCTACCCTTTTCTGTCTCGCCTGTGGGCTGCTATAAACTCACATAATCAGCCAACCCAATTCCAGTGAATATAATTGACAGAGAGGAAGCACACATGATTTGGTCTACCTTCATAGGCAGCAGCTTGGGAACAACAATTGCGGCCATACTTCAAAATATGTGAATTCTCTTTTACCACTATTGGGCAAGAAACAAACAACAAGGTGCATCATCAGTGGGTTTAAGAAGGTTGAGTGGAGCGCATGGAACCACAGTTGTTGCTTCTATGGATGAAAGGGAGTGAGGATAAAGGTAAATGAAATGCAAACAGAAAAAGAACAAAAGACAGTGATGATTTCTTAAATGCAATACTATGCCAACCACAACAAGATTCCTACGAGTAAGGCAGAAAACTAACCATCTCACAACCAGTCAGGATTCTTAACCAAAATCCAAAAATATGAAAAATGAAGAAATATTTGTATAAGCATGACTATCAAATATATTTATTATTTACACAACCTGTAAAGATATTTATAGTGCAATCGTACATTTATTTATTCATAAGCAAGTCCCAATGTATTCAGTGTGGCTTACTCAAACAGGGACAGAACTGCAGCTCAAGTGATAAGCAACTTCATTCACGCAACCCAAAATTCAGAATGCCACTTTAAGCTGTTTTGCAACTGTTTATACTTGTTTTTATAGTTATTGGATTTTAAAGGGATTTATTTCTTATTGTGAGCTGCCTTGGTTTCCAGACGGCAACCTTACCTCACAGGGTTGTTGGAAAGATCCCCACACACTGGAGATGTAAAAATACATACACCCCTTATAATAGTTTATTGTCAAAACCAGTTGATCATTGCAGAATATTAAAAAACATAAAATCAGTATTAGTTTCCTACATAATAAAAACAGTGATACCTAAGCCCTGCCTAACTGCTTTAAAAATAGGATTGGAGGGGGAGAGAAAGATACACACACAATTCTTTCCCATGTTCACTCAAAAGTCCCATCAATTTACAGCACAATCCTAACCATGTCTACTCGAAAGGAAGTCCTATTGAATTCAATGAGGTTTACTCTGGGTATGTTTACTCTGGAAAGTAAGTACTGGATTGAAGCTTCAATTTGGGAAGTTTGCAAAACACTGCCCACTTCAAAATTTAAACCTCTCTGACTCCTACTCACAAGAGAGAAAAAGACTGAAAGCTTACTTATTCAATCTGTGAGATGTTCAGAAAAATGGGAAAAAGCACATTTCTGAGCCTTGGGACAGTCACTGCCTCTTAGCCTCAGAGGGAGGCGATGGTAA
The DNA here is from genome assembly GCF_030035675.1 of Rhineura floridana. Lineage (NCBI taxonomy): Eukaryota > Metazoa > Chordata > Lepidosauria > Squamata > Rhineuridae > Rhineura > Rhineura floridana. Next base: position 15,116,553 of record NC_084500.1, on the reverse strand, counting down.
ACTCCCTCTGAATACCGCTTACCATGAAAACGCTGTTCATAGGGTCACTATAAATCGGAATCGACTTGAAGGCAGACAATTCAATTTGATTCTATATTTTTGGCTCTATAATTCCTTGTCAATCACAACCCTGACTTTTTATTGGCTAAAAGCCTGAAAGGGCAGGGATTAAAGCAAAACTTAGAGCAACTAAGAAGTTGTGGGGTGGAGGCAGCTGACATTTTCGCGTATATCTCTGGAACCAGACCACCTAGAAACTTAATTTTTTTTAAAATGAAAGCTGAAAGTCCTGAGATTAAGGTGAGTCACCCAGAGACCTGGAGTGGACCCCCGAAAACCAGAGTCTCAGGCTGAAAAACGGAGATCTGATATCCCTATATGCATGTAGGGTAACACATAGGAAAGTCAGATTGTAAGGGTGCATCTCACACTGGGATCAGTGTGGCCTTTACCGGAGGAGGAATGGCAGCATGGGAAGTCCAAACATCCAGAGGTTACTCAAGGAGCATGATAAGATACAGACACCCTTCTGCAAAAGTGAAAAATATAAACAATTCTTTCTATGTCCATGATAATTTGGGGGTGGGGGAGCTCACAGACGATTTCAGGAGTGCCAAGTCATTTCACCTGCAATCTGACAACCAGGGACTGCTCTCCCCTACCCCGAGCACTGAAATTATACAGGAGCAAAAGCAGCTGCCTTATACTGGGTCACACCATTGCTCCATCTAGCTCAGTATTGTCCACACTGACTGGCAGCGGCTCTCCAGGGTTTCATGCAGTCCTACCTGGAGATGCTGGGGAATGAACCTGGAACCTTTGGCATGCAAAGCAGATGCTCAACCAATGAGCTAGCTGCTCTGCCATTGCTGCTGTGTGGATGACAATGCCCCGTCCATCTCCTTTTCCCTCTCTGTCTCACTGAATGATTTCTCTTTAAGTCCAAGCTGGGCACAATGCCACAAAAGATACAGTGGAACCCCCCCCCCCCGCACCTCCTGCCCCTCCCACTGCTCAGGTGACTGAAGGTTAGGAGGTAATTACAGATAAAGGCTCACTAAAGCTACAAGATCAGCACAGCTTGAAAGGATGAGGTTTTTTACGTTTAGTCACAGCCCAACGAATGAACAGACAGATGGATGGATAGATATTTGTATTTGTACATGTATATACAAACATACATAAATATATAGAGATACATATGCCCTTGTGTGCCCCCCCCACTATCCAGCTGTTCCTGTATTAACATCTGCAAAGCCTTGCCAAGGTTCATGCCTAGCTAGTGAACTGGTTAGAGAGCTTTGCTCAGGAGGGCAATACACATATTTTCATTTTATTTTTACATTTATATTGCATCTTTCCTCAAAGACTGCCACATGCATGGTTCCCCCCCCCCTCCATTTCATCCTCACAACAACATTCTGAGGGAGGTCCAGCAGAGAGATGGTGACTGGTCCAAGGTCTCCTGGTGAACGTCATGGCTGAATGTGTGTGTGGGTTAACCTAGGTCTCCCACATCCTAGCCCCGACACTAACCACTACACCCCACTGCCTTTCATGTTGCTATTGGCCTTAAGGCTTTAGTACAGTGTGAGATACCCTCTAAAACAAGAAAAAAAATAACGCCGCTTAATGGAATAAGTAGAATTTCACCTCACTAGAAGGCTTCCAGCAAATGGCTCTGCTCTAAACCTCAGCCCTCTTTCAATGAGCGATGGTTCCCCTCCATAAACCATGAACGGAAGGAATCCTGTTTTCTCCTCAAAACAAGCCTGTGGAGTTCTTTAGGCTGTGGGACAGCAACGCTGCTGAGCATGGAGTTGAAGCCCAGTCTCTCTAGGCCAAGGATCTCTATCTCCTACCTACACTGCATTTCCCTCCCCCCCCGCCGTGAGAATTAAATTACCAGTCATCTCTAAATTCTGTGTTTGTGACATCAGTTAAATCTGCTCACACACACCTCCGCCCCATTAGTGTGGAGAAAATGGAGAGCTTATCTGGATATATATGTGTGTGGATACATTTTACAGTAGAAGCAGGGTCATTTTTTAAAAATAGTCTGTGGGTTGTGATAGGAGAGAGAAGCTAAGAAGCAATGAAATGAAAAGCAGACAGACACTTCCACAGATGCTTGATGAATGCACAACAGCTGTTTACAGCAGCGCATTTTCTGCTAATTCATTAGAGCGCCTTTTTAAAAAAAAAGAGGAATATCGTTTGAGACGCGTCTTCGTTTGCACAATGCAGAACCTACAACTACAACAGCAGCTGCCTTTCTGATTCTCCACGTTTGCTTGGCTAATATGAAGGATCACGTGGTGCACACATTTAAATTAAACAAAGCAACTGGTCGGAGGGGAAGGACTTTGATTTTTTTTTTTTATTAAAACAACCCTCAAGACAATTAATGGTGTGGCTGATATACCAGCCTGGTAGGCCCCATCCCTTCCCATTCTCCCTATAATCTAACAGCATGTTATGTCTTTAATTTCTTACAACGGAGACATTTTCATTTGCAAGCGGTGGACTCAACAAAGAGCTAACCTGATGAACACATTGTCCAGCTACATGACATGGTCTCAATTTCCTCCCTGCTTCCCCCACCCCCTGTAAAATTTGCTTCTTTATGACCTTGGCATATTTAATTCACCAAATTTCAACCCTATTTGCACATTCCTTGCAAACACAAAAAGTACTATCGATCATCATTCTGACCATCTGACGCAGATCATAATTATGGCCCCATTAAATGAATCACAACGCCAGTCAGCCGACTAGCGGTAATCTGAGAAAAGCTCACTATTGTGCAATTTAACATCATCTCAATGGGGCTCAAACCAGGTCTTGAACGGGGACCTTCTGGATCTATGCCTGGGATGTGGCCCTTGTGCAGCCTCCCCCAACCTGGTGCCCTCCAGATTTTGGAGAGCAATGCTGTTTTTAACGCTTAAAATTCTATTATTGCTTTCTTCTTCTCTTGCTATTTTATGTCTATAAGCCACTTTGAGCGGGTGTTTAACCAAACAAGGAGCCAAAAATATTTTTAAAATAAAATTTGTTGAGCTCCCATCATCACTGACCATTGCCCATGCTGGCTGGGAGTTGGTGTAGAGTTGCTGGTGTCCAACCACATCCTCAGTTACCTGGGATCATTAAGCTTCAGGCACAGAAGGGAACAACATTGCACAATACCAGCCTCTAACCGTAGAAAACCTCTGGATTTATATACCAGGTACCCACAGGATACCTTTTTTATTGGACTTATGCTTGCAGTTTCCTATTTCTCCGTACCCTCCAGGGGAGATGGCAAATATCAGCAAGCAGCAAGATACAGCGGCAAGGAGAAGGAAGGAGATCACACAGAGAGCCATTCAAAACCCCTCACCTGAAAGATCGCAATGGCCCCTTACGTCTGTGAGGCTCCTGCTCCTTCGTCTTCTGCAAGAGGTTGCTGGCAAGTTGCCCCATCTATGCCTGGCGGATTTATTCTGCTCTTCTTGACAGACAATCCTGGCTCAATATCATTTTCAGATGGCTTTGTCTATCCAAGGAAGGGGTGCACAATTTGTGGCCTTCCGCCTACTTTTATGTGGCCCTTAACCTAATTTAAAAAGACCCTCTGCAAGACTGAAGTGTCTCTCCCCTGGCATCATGTTGGGAGCGGGGAGAGGAAGAGGAAGAGAGATAAGGGGGTGGCAGAGAGGGGGGGAAGGGGTGGCAGAGAGAGGGAAGAGGCCCTGCCCACTGCTGTCAAGAGAAAAAAAAATACCCATGCCTAATTGCAGGGGGTCACAGCATCTCCTCTCAGTGAATAAAGTTCCAAGAAGAAGTATCACAGAGCCCAGAGACAGACAGACAGAACTAAGCATTGCTTTGCCTGCGACTTCTAGTGATCCCGAGTGCCTGGAGACAGCTGAGGACCCATCTATGCAATTTTAACCAGGGACTCATTCATTTGTGTTTCAAAACACCCCGCACAGAGATGATGTGTGAAAAGCGATGGAATGGGTAAAAAGGTAGTGGAGCTGGCAATGCCTTAATTGATTCTGCCACATGAGGCTCGCTCCATAGTCATCCAGTCTTGCTCTTACAGCATTTCCATTTAAACTTTCAACAATAAGCCTTTTCCTTTCATCTAAAGCTTAAACGCCAAAGCAAATCTAAAGCGTTTGGCCTGACGTATTTGGGAAATTGTGACGGCGCCTGGCATTTCTACAGGAGGGTATGCATTCACCTTCCATAAACATGTACATGCCTTTCCCCCAGCCTACATGCCCAGAAGCATTGAGCCTGGCTGCTGGATCAGGCCAATGGCTCACCTAGTCCAGCATCCTGTTCTCACAGTGACCAAACAGAGGCCTCTGAGATGCCCACAAGTAGGGTGTGAAAGCAATAGGCCTCTCGCTGCTTGTGGTTCCTAGCAGCTGGTGTTCAGAGTATACTGCTTCTAGCAGTAGGGGTTGAACACAGCCACTGTGGCTAGTACCCTTATCCCCAAACTTGAGTGGGGGGCACAGATCAATAGAGGGAGTGAGATCATACTAATTTGGAGCAGCAAGATGACAAAAGCTGCACTGCTCCTTCTGTTAGGGTGAGCTGTCCTGCTGCAGGTACCCAATAGGTGAGCACCATTAAAATTGCTGCCAGAAGCTTCTAATTCCAGAATACTTCAACAGCTGTCTAAACATAGGAACGCCAGACCATTGGTCCATCTAGTTTGATATTGCCTGAACTAATTGGTAGCCGCTCTCCAGAGTTACAGAAGCCCTACCTGGAGTTGCCACTGGGGACTAAACCTGGGACCTTCTGCATGCAAATCAGAAGATCAACCATGGAGCAACAGCCCTTCCAAATCACCTATGTATCACATGCCTATCGCCTTCTCACTCTGTTTCATTCATTTGGTGAATGCGGTAACCTGTTGTAAGCTTTTGATCAGAAAAGTTAGCAGACCAGTTAACAGAAAGCTTCTTTATAGCTGGTCAGACTATTTTTGTCTATCTAGCCCAGTACTGTCTACTCAGACTGGCAGCAGCTCTCCAAGGTTTCAGGCAGAAAAGGGTCTTTCTTATCACCTGTGACCTGATTTTCTTTTTTCACATAATTGGAGATGCCAGGAACTTTTACATGTAGAGCAAGTGATCTGCCACTAAGCTAAGGTCGCTACCTGAAGCATGTAAAGGTGGTTTCCCAAAGGTGTTGGTGTCTACACTATTAAATTTAGACCTGGAGACCCCATTCAAATTTCTGCTCAGCCATAAATCTTTGTGGGCAACCCTCTTCCAACCTTGCCTACATCACAGAGTTGTTCTGAGGAAAAATGGGTTGAGTGTGGGACAGTAACCATGTACATTGTCCTGAGGTTCCTGGAAGAGAGGCCAGAATAAAAAGAAAAGTAATGAAATATAAACATTTCCAAATTCTGACTTGTACACTTTTGTGTACCCATTCTCTTCCTTGTTGAGTTTTACAAGGGCAACACTGAGGGTTGTAGCCAACTAAGTTTTACTCGGAGTAAAGGTAAAGGTGTTCCCGCACTTATAGTGTGAGTCGTTTCCGACTCTTAGGGTGACGACTTGCGACGTTTACTAGGCAGACCATATATATTGGGTGGGATTGCCAGTTCCTTCCCTGGCCTTTCTTTACCCCCCAGCATATGCCGGGTACTCATTTTACCGACCACAGATGGGTGGAAGGCTGAGTGGACCTCAACCCCTTTTACTGAAGATTCGACTTCCTCCTTCCGTTGGAATCGAACTCTGGCTGTGAGCAGAGCTTTCGGCTGCGTTACCGCCGCTTACCACTCTGCGCCACGGAGGATCTTTTACTCAGAGTAAACCCATTTAAATTAATGGTCACAAGTTAAAAACATAAGAAACACCTGCTAGATCTGGCTAAAAGCCCATCTAGTTCAGTATCCGTTTCTCACAGTAGCCAACCAGATGCCCCAGTGGGACGCTTGCAAGCAGGACCAGAGTGCAACAGCACTCTGTCCACTTGCGATTCCTAGCAATGGGCATTCAGAGGTATACTGCCTCCAACTGTGGAAGTAGAACCTACACATTGTGGTTGATAGCCTCATCAGAACAGGCTAGGGACAAATGAGTCATGCCCATTGTTTCCAATGGGTCAGTTCTGAGTAGGGCTAGCACTAGATGCATCTCTGTGACTGGGGAGGAGTAAACTGGCTGTAAGTAAGAAGGCAGGCAGGTGGGGGCTGGCTAAGGGCAGTCTGAGGCCAGTGGGGCGGTGCCCCTTTAGCCCTGAAAGACCAGCCTCCACTGGATCTAGATATATCCTATCAAATATGGCCACCAACCACCCTCGGCTGTCGAGAAAAAAATGAGACCTCAATCCAAAGAAAAAAGAATAAACTAAACTAAACAGAAACAGAAGCAGCCTGAAGGAAAACTGTGTTAAACGAAGTAGCATAAAGCAGGATAGAAAAACACAGTCCTGTAAATGTGAAAAAGCCACAGAAGACAAGGCTGATGTTCACGTCTTCTGCACATCTCCCAGCAGCATCACTATCTGCTCGTCAGATGGCCCCTAACATCTGTGCAACAAATGAGAACACAGAGCGGTCGGCTTGGGTTGTGCGTTCCTTTCCGAGGGCTTGGTGTTGATAATCTCCACCACCGCAGAAGCTTCAGTCCTTTAGAATCTTGTCTCACAGTACAGCTAGGTTACCCATGTGTAAGAGCCCTCGCCAAGTAATTACACATCCACTCAAAGGATCAGACACATAAGATTTCTCTAAATTTTTAATAAAACTGCACAGCTGTTTTAGGGAGAAATTCTTTTGTTCTAGATTTTTTTAAAAAAACCACATTCACCTCAAAGCAATTCGCAGCTTCACGTCAGGGAAAAGGACTTCAGAAAGTCTTTCTGGAAGACACTTCTTGAAGGGAGAGGGGGTTTGACACTAGCTTAACTTCATGCCAAGAGATGAGGGCCTATGAAAACACCTACATCAGCAAAGATATTTGAATGGTACTTTCTGATGCAGGGAGGGGGCTCATTGGCTGCAAATTACGTATCTATGCGCGGGGGCAAAGTTTATTGGGAGGGTGGGTTAGTAATGGGTGGGCTGGCTGAGAGGGCTGGCTATGTGACATGGGGTAAGGGATAGACAAATTTCTCAATTTTGGTTTCTCTCTGTTTTTCATTGTTCCAGTCCAGGGTGGGTTTTTTTGTACTTTTGCAAGCTTTGGGATTTCCCTAAACTTGCTGATACCCCCCCCTTTTGTTTGCAGATGGTGTCCCTTTTGGCTGGATTCCAAGGATGAGTGCAACCATGTGTCCTACATCACAGAGGACAGTCCTCTATTTCCTGGCCTATGGCCTGCCAGGTTGTGCTGGACTCCATCATCCCTGACCATTGGCCATGCTGGCTGGGGCTGATGGGAGCTGGAGTCAAGAACATCTGGAGGGCCACAGGTTAGCCTCCCCTGCTCTATTTGAAGGAGTGTCTGGTTTGAGTCCATTTTAAAGATTTTTTTTTACAAAAGCAGGAGAGAGAGAGCGAAAGCAGGAAGGAGCCTTGAAGTTGCCCATCAAGATTTAGCAGTCTGATGGGAGACTGAGCAGGCACACAGGTTAGCTGATCACAGTCTTCCCCAACAGGGTGAGGTGTAGTGGATTTCTGTGTAAATTATAGCAATTGGGTTGTACCTAATGCTTATCCTACTCAGAGTAGACCTATTGAAAGTATTGACCATAGTGATCCTAAGTCCATTGGTTTCAGTGGGTCTACTCTGAGTAAACCTTAGTTGGAGACAACCCATTATTTGTAAAAAAATTGTGTTTATGCATATCAATTAGTGCATACACATTTTATGCAAACCACTGCCCACTTTGTGATGATGCGTTTCCTCTCAAGTTTTGGTGATGAGCAAGGCCACCCTAATAAGGATGGGCATTCAGAGAACTGAATTTGATTCTGGTATATATGATTATCAGATCTGACCCATAATCTCCTGGAGTGTTTTCCTGAGCAAGCCCCATTGACATGAATGGAGCAAGGGAAAAGCACAGGAGACGATACTGGAGAATGTGAATGTGGCATGGGTGGAAATCCAAAGGATTTCCCAATTCAGATCATGGTATACCCAAAGAAGATGCAGGTGCACTGCTAGGGTAGTAGATTATGACCACCCACCCACATGGCTACATAGGACTGGTCCCACCTGCCTCAGGAGGCAGATGTTAAAGGGCTGGGCAATGGAGTGAGGCATTAGGGCTGTGTGAGCCAGCCTCCCCTTCACCCCTTAACCTTGCTTGCTGCCCCCAAATGCAGACCGGGGACACTATCCTATCACTGGTGCGGAACTAAGATTCAACTACCAGTCCGGCAGGCTTCTTTATGTGGAATGGGGTATCCTGTCCTTTGCCTCAGGAGGCAAAATGTCTTGGATCAGCCCAAAAGGATACACAAATGCCTTTTTAAGCTATTCAACACAGAAGATGGTTTGATTTCTGTTTTTCTTTCCCTAAGGGGTGCTTCCTCTCTCCCATCTCCAACTGGCTACAAAAGAGACTCACTGGTAAATGTCAGTTGCAGTCTAAAGAGGCAGAGGCATCCCACCTGGGTGCTATTTATAATGAACCGGGGTCCCAGAAGATGTTAACGAACCAGAGCTGACCTTGATCACTCATTCAGAGCCGAAGGCACACAGGGCAACTTCCCCTCCTCTCCTCCTTCACAGCCCACCTTTGCTCTGACATTTATCAATTTGCTTTCTTGATCTCTCAAGCAAGTCATGGCCTCTAATCGGCTGCAAGATCTCCAAGTCGCCATCCTAATTAAATTACCGAACGAAGAGACAGTGGAATGCAGGGGCTTGCGTAGAAGAACCAAGAACATAATGGAAAGATTAATATGTATCAAGGTATCATTGGCCTTAGCTTCCCTTCGCCCCCTCTCCCCCCCCCCATCAATACTTCTCTAGATGTGTGAGAGAAGTTTTTTAAGTCAAGGAAAACTCTTGCAAATGGTCCTGTGCCTTACGGTCACTTGATTCTTTTATTTATTTATTTATTACATTTCTACCCCGCCTTTCTTTTTCATGATTGAAACCCAAGGCAGCTTACACTGCAATGTATTGCCCACAGGGACGCCCTTGAGAACTATTCAAAAACTTCCATTGCAGGGGTGAGGAAACTCAGGCTTGGGGGCCATATGGGGTCCTCTAGGCTTTTGTATCTGGCTCTCTGGACACCACCTTCCTCATAGTCCTCACCAGTTTCCTTCCACACCTTCCTCAAATACTTTTGCCTGGCTGGAATGTTTTTGAAGTGTGATAATGTCTCTTGCTTACCTACATGGTGTGTGTGACCTTTGTGTGGCTGGAATGTGGTCAGAGTCACCTTTGTTGTCCCACCCACTCTTGTCTCTGGCCCCACCCACCACTGACATATGGTCCCCAGTTGGTTGCCCATAAGGGAATGTGGCCCTCAGGCTGAAAAAGGTTCCTCACCTCTGTTCAAGTCGGTTCAATCTACAGCAGCCACTTCGAACTTGGCTCAGCCATGTTCAAAGATCTTCACTGGCTTCCGTCCAATTTGTACCTGGGTACAAGTCAGGGTGCGCACTTTGACCAATAAATGCCCTGTACTGATTGGAAGAAGGGCATCCAAAGTGCCATTCATTAAGATGCCCATCAGTTGGCTGCACAATGGAAATGCCCTGCAGGCACCATCTATTCAGGGGTGCCTTTATTTATTTATTTATTACATTTATATACCACCCCATAGCCGAAGCTCCCATAGCCTTAACAAAGTACGGGAATTGCTTATGAGGGACAAGGTATTTATCCAAATTTGGGCTGCTTTGCACCCTAATTTCAATGATGATTTCCAGATTTGGGCTGCTTTGCACCCTAATTTCAAGGATGATTTCCAGATTTGCGCTGCTTTGCACCCTAATTTCAAGGATGATTTCCAGATCCCCCTATACTTCTCCTGACACTGCCCTCACCAGATTAAAACATCCACTCGCCACTGGTGAGCTGGCAAGGGTATTTGAGGGGCCCTGCCGGGTATTTTATTTATTTATTAAATTTATATCCTGCCCTTCCTCCCAGAAGGAACCCAGGGCAGCAACCTCTACCCCCCCTCAGGCTCTGCACCTGACCTACCAGGTGCTGTTCTCTTGGAGCCTGAGGAGACCTGGCAATCCTCCTGCCAATTACAGGCGATAACGCGAAACACTTCTATTCCCTCCTGTGTCAAAAGAAGACATTCTGTCCTGAGCACAGACAGTCCCAGGTAGCTCCCAGGGCCAGACCATGAGGCTCCTAGTTCAAATCCCACAGCAGCCACCCCCAACACAACACTGTTTCTTTACACAATAAAAGACTCTGCCAAGGGAAACCCAGCAGTACAGTGCTTAACACATCTCCATTGATTGCGCAAGTAACGCATTCATGAGAATATGAAGGGTACAGCTGGGCAAGAGTCCCAAAATGTGCCACACTGCCTTGGAGGCAACCCTTGGCCTGGTTTGCTGTGGCCCACTTGGGACTTTTGATCTCAGCTTTATTAAGACACAGTATTCCCCGCTAAGCCTGTAAAGATTTAAACTACAGGATGCATTACTTGAGAGGCCACAAGGGAGGGCGGGGAGGAGTAGAAGGGGGGAAAGGAGAGGTCCATGTGTTAGTCTATCAGTGGAAATACAATGTATTAATTATGCTAAATGAAGAAATATGGGCACCAGATTACTTCTGCAGGTCAGAAGATTTGAATTTGTCCCTGCCAGGCAGGCAGCTGGCTCTCTTTCAGTTTATTAGCTTGTCTCAGCTGCCGGAGTACATCAAAACTGGTGCAGAATGAAGGGACTGACCCATATCCCCCATCCTATCAGACATAGGTCTCCATTTTGAGAAGATGAAGCACGGAGGAGGGAACCCTCATAATTGCAATCACTGGAAAGGACGTAACCCCAGTTTTGAGAGTTCATAAGAAATTGGATAGGGAGGGGGAGAGGAGTTTACAGATTTCCTTCCCACCCATCCAAACTTCATGCTTCGTTTTATTAGCTGGGAATGGATTTGTCCCACCACTTAAATCTTCCAATGGCTGAAAAGATTGTAAAGCCCTGAACTGACTCGTTTAATGTCAAGAAACAGCTCAACTCAAATCTGTTTTTCCCAACTCTGGGAAGAGCCAGTGTGGAGTAATGGTTAAGAGTATTTGATTGGGAGCTGGAAGAGCAGGGTTCAAATCTCCACTTAACCATGAAGCTCACCATCTCTCATCTGAACAGGGTTGCTGTGAGGATAACATGGAGAGGAGGAGGAGAAGAGCGTACACCACCTAACCTCCTTGGAGGAAAGGTGGGGTATAAATGTAAGAACAACATAAATAAGAAAGTGCTTAACCTCAGGCAGATGCAACATTGGGTGCCGCAATATGCTTACTGTTAATGTTGCAGCACTTTCTGTGGCCTCAGCCTATGGAGAGCGTTCTCTGGCTCTTCCCCAGGGAAAAAAAAGGAAAAAAGAATTAAAAAGAAACAAATTAACTTTGACAATACCCCCCATCCAGCTTTCAATGCTTTGCTAGCTGAGAAAATGTCACATCACCTGTTTTCCCAGAATGCTCCTCTGAACAGAGCATTTTGAGAAAAGGGAAAAGATGGCCGCCTTCAGATTTTACTCCTGTCCCCCAAATTGCACCCCCTTTCAAATTTACAGTTTACATATTGGTGGGGGGCATTTTGGCCCAGCCTTATACCACCTTCAGCTCCTTGGAGTAAGGGTGGGAAGATAAAGACAGTAAATTGCTATAGACTTTTGAGGGTTTCTAGTCTCTCACTCTTCTCTTTTTCCATCCCAGTTTTACTCTCTCCTCACCTCTCTGATGCCCTTGTCCTTTGTAAACCCAAACTCAAAATCCTGTTTCCAAGTGAGGACCTTCTTCCATTCCTCTCTCCTCAAGAGGTACCCAATCTCTTAGATCACAGGCAGAGATGTAGTCATCTGGGGTCGGGGGGGGGCTCTAGACCTCTCTCTTTTTTGGGGAGCAAATTGAAGAGTCTTCTGGAAGCTATCATCGTCATCTTTTTACTGAACCACAAAAAGTCATACCCTCATCCTACATTCATGGTTCAACAGAACCTGAAACAAGGTAAGAGACTGAAAGCTCATTTTATTGTATAATCTTAGAAGTTGCATAGTCTTAGAAGAGGGCGTGGCTGTGAGGGGGTGCGGTGTGACTATCATGAAGGGACCTGCACTTCTGAATTTGCCACTATACTACTGATCACGGGTGGGGAACCCTGTTCAGACTGAGGGCCACATTCCCTTCTGGGCCACCTTCCAAGGGCCACACACCAATGGCAGGCAGGGTCAGAGGCAACAGTGGGTAGGGCAATGAATGCAAATGTTACCTCTGTACAGTAGGCTAGTTTCTTGCCACACACATGTACTCCTCTCTGTCCTCCATCCAGGCTAGCGAGAGGCATGATCAGAGTTCAAGGACACAGTCCAGCCGGGCACAAACACCCAAGAAGGTTGCAAAGCTAGGTCAGTGAGGGGCATGGCCTGGGGAGAGTTTTGAGGACCAAATAGAGAGCCCGGAGGCCGCATTCAGCCCCAGGGTCTGAGGTTCCCCACCACTGTGTTAGATTGAGGGCAGGGTCTGTGTCTGCTGTGTCATTCTATGTAGAAAAATACTCATACATTTCAAAGGCGTGCATCTTCCTGTGAACAAATTGCAATGTTGCTGCGCTGCTGAATGCCTTCTGAAGTTTCATCAAAGCACTTCAATAAACTGAGTGAGATTTACCACAAGCACATATATATTTGTATGGAAAGGGCTGCTCACAGTCATAAGCCACCTAGTAAAATAATAATAATAATAATAATAATAATAATAATAATAATTCAGCATGCAGCCTTTCAGAATTTATTTCAGTCTTTAAGGTCTTTATATTTATATATATATAAAGTTTTTATATGATGATGCAAAGGAAAATAGCAGAATTCATTTATGGAATGGGGTCCTCTTTAAAAAAAACACCAGGCAGCTTGCATCTTAATAGTTCTTAATATGTGACAATTGTTCATGTTTATGTTCATGTACAGGTATACTGTATGGGCCTGATTTCTGAAGCCGTGCTGTTCCAATCATTATTAATGCAAAAGCGCTAGAAAAGGAGGTGAATGAATTCTGCTCCTATTCTAGAATGGGATTTTGCATGCACAAAATCTGTCTCTAGAGCAAGGGTAGGGCCCCTTTTTCAGACCAAAGGATGCATTAGCATCTGGAGGCCACACGCCAGTGGTGGGCAGGGCCAGAGGCAGAACTGGACTAAGCAAAGGATATAAATGTTCCCTTGGTACACACTCACACACCCCTCACCGCTCTCTAGCCTCTATCCGGCAAGCAAGACGCATTGTCAAAGTTCAAGGATACATTCCGGCCAGGCACAAACATTTAAGGAAGATATGAAATAAGGCCGGTGAGGGGATGTGGTCTGGGCAGAGCCCTGAGGGCCAGATAGTGAGCTCTGGAGGGCCACATTCAACACCCTCGAGTCTGAGGTTCCCCACACCTGTGTACTACAGTAATCACTCAAAATCTAAAGCAGACGCAACCCCCACACACTACACATGCACACATTCTCTGAAAATGACCTTGGAGATCGGATCAGAACCACTGTAAAATAGTGCCTCCAATATCCATTTCACCAAGTCGGCTGAAAAGGATACCATGGTCAATTGTATCAAAAGCCGCTGAGAGATCAAGTAAGAGTAACAGGGTTGCACTCCCCCTGTCCTTTTCCCAATACAGGTAATCCAACAGGGTGACCAAGGCCGATTCACTCCCATAACTAGGCCTAAACTCAGACTGGAATGGGTCAAGATAATCTGTTTCATCCAAGAGTACTTGCAACTGCTGCGCGACAACCCTCTCAATCATCTTCTCTAAGATGGGGATATTTGCGACCGGTCGGTAATTGCTGCAGACCAATGGGTCCAGGGTGTGCTTTTTCAGGAGCAGTGAATCACCGCCTCTTTCAGGGCAGCTGGAACCACTCCCTCCCGCAATGATGCATTGACCACACCCTGGATCCACTCGGTCAACCCCCCTTGGCAAGCTTTAATAACCAAGAAGGGAAAGGGTCGAGAGGATGTGTTGCTGGCTGTATCATAGCAAGCACCTTGTCTACGTCATCAGGCTGCATCAGCTGAAACCATTCCCAAGAAGTTGCAGCAGATGTTGCACTGGACACCTCATTGGGGACTACAGTAGATGTGGATGGGGCATCAAAACTGCTACGGAGGTGAGCAACTTTACCCTCAAAGTGCCTTGCAAACAATTCACAATGGGCCTCCGAAGGGTCTACAACTCCATATCCTGGAGTTGATGTCAACAGACCCCTGATGATACGGAAAAGCTCCACTGGATGGCTACTTGAGGATGCAATGGAGGCAGAGAAGTGGGCCTTCTTTGCCGCCCTCACCACCACACAGTAGACACGGTTATGATGTTTTACTTGTGCCCGATCAGCCTCACAGCATGTCTTTCACCACTTGCGCTCTAGCCATCGTTCAGCCAATTTACATACATGTACTCTTTAGGTAGGGCCGCATAAAAATGCGAACTGAACCAAATATTCTCTCCTATCCCCAAACTCCAACTCCCATCAGCCCCAGCCAATATGGCCAATGGACAGAGATGATGGGAGCTGTAGTTCAACAAGAGAAGGCACCACACTGGCTACCAGTGCCTGGATCAAAGCGTTTTGTGTACAACTGTGGATAGTATATGTACCTATGCTGGTTAAAGTCTCCATCCACATGGTCTTATTTCAAAATCAGCTAAACCTCTGAAGAATGTTTCCTTGGCATACAGCTCTTCACTAGTCCCATTTGTGTTTAAAAAATGCACCAGGCTCCACAAAACATCCATGATTAAATAAACCTTCCTGTGATTTAATCTGACTGCTATTTTACAATATTAATGCTAATGGACGATCAGTTTTGTTTGCATGTTTTAACTTCAGTTGCCATACAAAGTTGCCTTACACAGGATCAGATGATAATGAGATTTGGGATGGAGTGTGTGTGTGTGTGTAATCCTCAACAACTCATCATGTGCCAAAAGGGGGGAAAAAAGGAAAAAATTGGAAGGGTGGGAGGAGAAAGAAAGAAGCAGACTGGAAGATCTAGAAAGTCCAGTGACTTAATTCATTTCTAATGTTAGGTCAGGAAGCAAGGCAATTAAAGAAAGGGAGGGACGGGGTGAAGAGAGATGCATCTGAGTAAGAAGAAAGGGAAAATGCTTTTAAGGAAACAGCAAAATTAAAACAGGAGTAAGATATGTCAAATAGATGAATGCCGACAGCATCTTCCCGCACCAAGGGAGCAGTTTAAGGAGAAACACTGTCCGTTTGTGGCCGGCGAGAATACTTTCCATTCAATAGTGTTTGCAGCTTGCTGATTCATATGATTGCCGGCCCGGCGCCCTGCTGGCGAGCCCCCTCCATTGAAATTAAATCCACTCTCTTCAGTTATAAATTATAATGCTCTATAAACAACACTCCCAGTGGGAATGGGGGGGGGGAGAGAGAGAGAGAGAGAGAGAGAGAGGCTCTCTGTAGTCTTCTTGCTGTTCGTGATGCTTTGCTCTTCTGTCCCAAACAAGGCCCACTTGGCTGCCACAGAGAGGATTCTGGCTGTAATTTATATACTGTTTGATGTTTGGAATGGGGAGGGGAAAACGGAAAGATCGGATCGCAATGCAAATCCAAGAGGGTGGAGGAAAGAGGGGGGGGTGAGGGTGGACTTGGACGTGAGTGAGCGTTCAAGGAAGCGGAAAGAGAAAATACATTTTATCCACATATTTTCGAAATAGATCACCAGACACATCTCTGAGGCCTGCCCTCGGGAATACCTGCCCACCTCCACCGCTCCCTTGCCCTCAAAATCTGGAATCACAATCACATGGCATGATCCTCGGGCACCTTTTACTTGGAAGTAACTTGGAAGGGAACTCGCTTTCAAGCCAGTGTGGCGTGGTGATTTAGAGTGCTGGGATAGGACTGGGGAAGGGCGGGGTTCAAATCTCCCACTGAGCCACCAAGCTAGCTGGGTGACTGTGTGCCGGGCACTCGCTGCCTCTCGGCTTGACCTCCTCCAAAGAGTTGTTGTGAGGGACACAGAAAGCTGCAAGTCAGATCCATGGTTGACCTAGCTCAATGTCATCTGCACTGACTGGCAGCAGCACATGGCACACATTGGAAACTTGCTGGAACACAGGAAGCTGCCTTATACTGAGTCAGACCACTGGTCCATCTCACTCAGTATTGTCTACACTGACTGGCAGCGGCTCTTCAGGGTTTCAGGTAGGGAGCCTCTCCCAGCCCTACCTGGAGATGCTGGTGGGGACTGAACCCATACCTTCTGCATGCAAAGCTCTCCCACTGAGCTACAGCCCTTTTGCCAAAGGAGGAGAGGGAGAGAACAATGTATGCTACCTTGAGCTCCTTGGAGAGAAAGATAACACATGTATACATAAAATACATAATTAGTGTGCACAGGATCGGGGCAAATAGTTTCTAACTCAAATGGAATGAAACCCAGAAATCTAGAATCAGACTGGATGAACTTGTGCATGTTTTTAAAAGTATTTAGAGCATTTGGGCCCCAATTGTCAGCCAAAGAGGCTCCCAGAGTGGTGTCTCAAAACAAGGCAGTTCCTGCCTTCCAAGCTTAAAGACGAAAGGTAAAAGTGGCAGGGAGGGGAGAGGAAGAAATGGCTTCTAATACCATGTCAGGCTTGGCTCCTCTGAAAGTGATGGTCAAATGCACTAAAAAGTGTGCGATAAACAACTGATTAACAAATCATGACCACTGCTCATTGCTATGTAGTGTCCTTGCAAACAAATTAGATCGGATACTTAAGAAAGAGCAGACATCACATAACGTCTGCGTAAGCTTTGTGCAAGCAAATTAGGAGGAACACTTAATGAAAGGTCATTTGGAGGAGCCCTTAAAAAAAGGAATACGGCAAATTCATGGAGGATAGGCCTGTTGCTTGCACTTACTGATGATAGCTAAACAGAGCATCTGTGTTCAGGGGTGGTTAACCTCTGAATGTCCAACGCTGGGGGAAATCTGTAGTGGTCTGTGGCTGTTGTGTCCTATTCTTAAATTTATCAGAAATATCTGGCTCGGCACTGTCAGAAACAGGATGCTGGGTTAGAGGATCCCTTTGGTCTGATCCTGCAGTGAAGTTCTTTGAAATTCCGTACAGGCTCGTAGCAAGGAAAGCTGTTCCTTACATTCTTAAGACCTGGGATGGCTGAGGGAAAGCGAGGCATTTCAGGGGTGATAATGTTTGCGATGAAATTTCCTGCATTGCGCAGGGGGTTGGATTTGATGGCCTTATAGGCCCCTTCCAACTCTATTATTATATGATTCTATGAAACTGTATGGTAAATCTCCAGCCTTTTGAAACTGTCCTTCAGAAAGGAGTACAGGAAAAGGAAAAGAAAGATTCAGAGAGGGCACACACTTGCAGTTGTAATACAATTTAACATGTAACTTAAAAAATAAATTAAATAAAGGAAACATTGAAAGATAAATGGAACAGGATGCTCTATGGCCGTGGTAATTTGAGTGGAAAGGAAAAGGGAACAGAGGAGAAAGGGAAGGAGTGGGCTTACATTAATAAATGATTAAAGGCCTTAACAAGGGGCTATCGGGTTGAACAGTGGAGCACACACGCCTCTCCACCTTTTCCCCTTCAGAGCAGCTTTTTTGCATTAGTTCACAAGGCTGATCAATATGGTTTTCATTTGCCAATTTCCATAACGCCATCTGGGATCGGCTTGCCCGACCTAATGAAAGCAGGAGGCGAGCCAGAGTCATCGAAACGTTTGCGCGCACTTGTCTGTCACCAGCAAATAAATTCTGATGGCGAGGCTGCAGTTTTCTCCTGCACATGGGGCAAATCTTCCCCCCCCCCAACAAATGCACAGACGAGGCGAGACTTACCTGTGCATACTGGCCCTAAAAAGCAGTGAGGCCACCCAGCAAAGTCGGCACTGTTCTTTTCAATAAAACATTCTGAGAAGAGCTTTGTTCATCGCTGTTAAGAGGTCAGTGGGTAGGTGGGGAGTATTTTTCAGAGGGGGAACTCGTATATTGCAAGCACCCCTGAGGGATCCCCATCAGAGATGGGCAAATTTACTGTAAACTGCTCAGAGAGCTTTGGCTATGGGGCGGTATATAAATACAATAAATAAATAAATAAACTGATAAATTCAGTTTCTCTCAGTGTCTTATGTTTCCAACCTTAAGTTCAGCTCTCCACATTTCCACATCAATTTGTGTGTCTATGTGTGCATGCATGTGTGAGCTTTACATTTCTCATAAAAATGGATCAGCATTTTGGTGTCAATTTCTCCTACTATGCACATCTTTGCATGCAACTTTGCCTAACATTAGCATTTTTGCAAAACAATTTCCCCCAATATAATGCATTTGTGTATGCTATTTCCAGTAATATATGCATTTCTATGCATACTTTACCCTATGCATTTTTCTACACATTCCTTTGCTGGAGAGCTGCCTTCCAAAATTAGGAGGAGTGCAAATTTTTGAAGGATGGCTATGTTTCGGTTTGCTTATTATTTTGGAAAGTGTGAATTAGGTTTGCCTTTAACTGCAAAGTGGATTGCATGGCCTCGGCAGAGAGTCCCGAGGACCGGACAGAGAGGCCTTTGAGAGCCAGTGTGGTGTAGTGGCTAGAGCAGCCTTTCTCAACCAGTGGGCCACCAGATGTCGTTGGACCACAACTCCCATCAGCCTCAGCCAGCATTGCCAATTGTTGTGGTCCAACAACATCTAGAGGCACAGCGGTTGGGAAAAGCTGTGTGCCACGTGAACGAGGTTTGGGGACCACAGTTTGGGAACTCCTGCTCTAGTCATTGTTGGGCTCCCAACTTCCATCAGCCCCGGTCAGCATGGACAATACGTCAGGGGTGACGGAAGTTCTGTCCAACCACATCTGGAAGGCCATACGTTCCCCAGCCCTAATCTATGTGGAAGAGGTATGTTGCCAGACACTCAGAGAGCCTCAGTGCGGCCCAGATTCACAGCGCTCCAGCCAGGGGAGTCAAGGACTAACTTTCTACAGATGATTTTAGGAGGATTTCCCCTTTCTGCTGGCCACATAAGCAGAGGATGAATCCTGGTTATTTTCCACAGTTTCCTTCTGCTTCAGTTGCTTCCTGGTGTTGCAAGAAGCTCATCTAAAAAGCCTTTACAATTTGATGAACAGTTTGTCTCCCAGGGCAGGTGCGGAGAATCAAAAACAGGTCACACAAGGTACTTCTGAATGCGGATTTGTTTTTGTTTTTTAAACAGCACTAGCAGCACATTCCCACTTTTGACTGGCTTGAAATTAGCCTCAAGAACTAAAAAGATGATAACGCTTTTATTTGCACCAGGTAAGATTGCAGGGAGTGGGGCACCAGCTGTAAAGGAGATACCTGTCAGATATTATTTACCAGCTGTTGCCAAATGATTGAAAGCCATTGTGCTGCAGTCATTAATAGAAGAGATGGGGAACCTGCAGCCCTCCAGATATTGTTGGATTCCATCTCTTATCATTCCTGACCATTGGCTATACTGGCTAGTTTTGATGAGAGGGCCCACAGACTCTCCACCTCTGGGAGTTGAGGAGATGCAGGCTCAAATCCCACTCACGGCCATTAAATCAGGGATATGGAACCCTGAACGTGGCCCTTCAGGCCTCTTTATGTGGCCCTCAAGACTCTCTTCCAAGCTACAATCCCTCTCCCAGTCACACACCTCACTGGTCCTGCTTTGCACTCTCCTTGAGTGTTTTTGCCTGGCTAGAATGTGTCCCTGGATGGAGAATGGACAGAGAGGTGTGTCACTCGGTATGGAAACCAGCCTACTGTACAAAGGTAAAATTTTACAGTTGTTGCTCCATCCATTTTTGCGTACAGCCCCTGGAAGGTACCCAGGAGGGAATGCAGCCCTTGGATTGAACCCCCCTCACCTTCCCTACCCCTGAATTAAGCAAACCTTGAACAAGATGCCATCTTTCAGCCTAGCTACCTCATACGATTATGACGATAAAAGGGCCTTGTACACTGCTGGCCTGTGCTCCATGGAAAAGGGGAGGGGATCCCCCCCAAAAAACAGCAGTTTATACTGAAGTTCACTTAACTGGAAGCCCAGGGCAAAACCCATGTTTTTTATGCAGGCAAAACAGTCTGAAAGATTAGGGACATTTCTCACAGGGTTTCAGATGCCATCAAGTTTCTCCTAAAATGAAATGTCAAGGAAAAGAATTTTGGCAAGTTTAACCAACTATTTGAGTGTGTGTATGTCATAATTAATTAATAAATTACATACAGCTTAATTTCTTATATTTCTAACTGGCCTTGGACAGATTAATATGTTTACTCAAAGGATCACTTTACCCTATATGTGCCCATTCAACTGCTTTGGTTGGTGGAACAGGCACTTTTGCAAGCACCACATAATGTTTGTCCTGTATTTGCAAGGAATGCATCTTTCAGTGTGGCAACACTTACTCTTTGGAACCCCCTGCCCATTGATATTAAGCAGGTGTCTTTGCTGTACTGATTTTGGTGCCTGTTAAAACCTTTTTGGTTTAGGCAAGCCTACCTAGGAATGTAATTTTATTATGTACATTCATTTTAAAAGCACTGACTTTACTTATATTTTGATAATTTTTATTTAAAAAATTGATGTTATCAATTTTTAATTAATATTTCTAATATTGTTTTATGTAAACTGCTTAGAGTTTTTGTTGATTAAGTGGTATATAAATCTTGTTAAATAAGGAAATAGATCACTATCATCATACTGGGAGAAAGCTGAGAATAAGGATATAATGGTATATTTAAGGAGGCTGATGGAGTTTTGTGGCTGTGTTGAGATTTGAAATTGAAGTCTGGTCTGCAACTGAAGCCACAATACTAGGCTATTTTGCTCCCCTACCACCCACTGAAATACATGAACAGCCTCTTTTTTTTAAGTCCAAGTCAACTTCACCAAAAAGCTTTTTCCTTTTTTAAAACTCGGCTGACAAATTCTGATTATGTTCAGGAGGATAACAGAGGAGACATATCCATGGGCTGCCTGTCTGGCTGGGCCCCACCTGACTATAAGCATCAGTATTTCTTAAAACAAAATTATTTCAAAAATTTGGCTGAACTCAGCCAATATATAATCGGCAGCTCATCAGGTTTGCAGCACGGAGACCTTGCCAGAAGGCCTGAAACAGAGTGACAGTCCATGTTTATTAGGCTTCTGAGGAAGGAGTCTTCCTGTACAAGGGGAAGGTTCGGGCTTAAGCGAAAAAGCAGGCTGCACTTTTTTCCAAGTCTTGGGAATTGTGTGAAGGACACATTTACAGGGGAATTCAAGGAACTGTAGAGCTTTGTGGGTATTACAGGGAACAATATGGAGGAGTCTGAAAAGGCCCAAGCTGATGTCTTCTAAAAGTAAGGCAAGGCAGAGATATTAAAAATAATTTATCTTTCAATTACTGCTTGGAAACCAAAGTCATATCTGTTAAATGGATATAAATAAAGCCAAAAGTTTGTTTGTTTTTTAAACAGCATGGAAGTAACTGTGATTCAGAAGAAGCAACCAAGGAAAGGATTGCAGTTACGTGCTGTGGTGGCAAAACATCAGTAAAAGCCATTTTGGGCTGGCTAACAGAAGTACTGTATGTAAGAGATGTTGCTGGGGCCCCCCTGAAATGTTACTTGGGTTCTCCTCGGCCTCAGCTAGATCTCCGGCAGAAGCTGTGCTTGCAGAACGACACAGGGTCCCTCCTGGCTCTCACTATTTTGCAGGAGGGAGTCAAGCACACACCAGAACACTGGTTTATATATTTAACATGGATTAAAGCACTCTGTGACCGTAGTGCAACAATCCACTTTTAAAAAAGAATCAGTGATGGAGGAATGCACTGAAAAGTGTGGGATGAACAAAGATTAATGGGAAGATGGGTAAGCACCCCACAAGCAAATCAGGATGAATGCAGGTTATATGCTCGTTGTTGTATAACTGCCCCATAAACAAATCAGAACAAATGTTCTTTAAAGACCAGACATAGTCTAGCTACTGTGTAAGCTTTGTGCAAGCAAATATGGATGAATGCTGAATAAAGACGGTATCTGGAGGGTCCCACAGATTGGAAAGGGATTCAGGGAACAAAATGCAAGTTTTGAAGGCAAGGGCAATGAAGCTAAGGATGAGTGGGGTATGAAGGTCCAACGGCCACAGTCTCAACCACAGATGACGAAGATTGCCACCACTGTCATGTACGTATGTTAAAACAATACTATGAAAGCAGCCAATACTTTGCTGTCTCCAAAAATCCAGTACCAGCCTAAAATTCAGACAAGTGCTCCAAATGGAGATAGGACATTTAGCCTGAGAATGGGGCAACAAGCCCGGAAACCTCTCCATCCAAGCTTGCTTGCTTTTTTAAAAATAAATAAATCAATAATTCAATAAAGAGGCAAGACTGCAAGCTACCCAGATTCTGACGATTAAGCTCTTTCAGCTAAATATGCCACAGATCACAGAGTGGGGCTTTCTGAAAGATCCAGGCAAGAATCAGTGGTTTGGGGCTGGGGGTGGATGGGAGGGACCCATATCAGGTTTCTTGAAGGGACAGGCAAAGCCTATGGTTAGGGGAGTGGCTGTTGATGTACGAGGAAGTAATTCAGTAGCAGAGCAAGAGAAAGACGGGCCTCAAAGACGTATGGAAGATGCTTGCTTTAGCCTTTCTGATATACCCTAACCCTATCACTTGGTTCCTCTTCACCCTTTCCCTCATACTGAGCCATTTCCTCCTACATATGAGAATTCCCTAAGCAAAGAATGTGCCTCTTCCCTAAACAGACTCAATACAGCAGGGGTGGCTAACCTTTGTTTTGGCCCAAGGGCCACATGCAGTCTTGGCCAACCATCCGGGTCCTACCCTCTCACATGCACACATAGCTCCCAGGACTCCCCTCCTGAGTCTTAGGGGTGAAGTCTCAGGAGATCTGGGAACCCTGCTTATCAAGGCTTGCTGATTGCAGGATGTTGGCAATGTTTACTTGTATTGCCCATCCAACTGGAAAGCAGATAAGGGTGTGTCTCCACTGATCCTTTTGTTGTGGATGCTGATTGTGCAGTGGTGTTGCATCTATGAACGCCACACATTTGTGGGATGCATATCTCCTAGCATCTCCAAAACAGATCAAAGGCAGGGGATCTCTGGACATGCTATATAATCCAGGCTGGCCAATAGCCATGTATCTATTCAGTTGTGGCAAATAATCCCCTCCAGGTCAGCAACGTAGGTTTTGTTGTAGTTTTGGCAGGCTGTTGATGTGCCTTGCATCGGAATGCACAGGTATGTTGGCTAATAACCTATTTTGTAGGGTAGTAATTTCAGTGAGCTTATTTGCCAGCAGTGAAAAACAAAAGTCTGTGAGAGGGCAGGGGGGAATGAGAACTTTCAGTGGCAAAGATGCAGGAGGCTGCTTTTATTTACTCAGATTCATAAATCAGAGCTGGAGAAGTTAGAGAGAGAGAGAGAGAGAAAGAGAGAGAGAGAGACTCCGGTAATTGCCTTCTCTTCTGTAGTAGCACACAGCAAAACATTTTAAAAAATGAAATAGATTAAAACACTACAGTCGTAAGCAATCCTTTGAGCCAATCAATAGGTTCCTATGAGCCTCGTGGCCAATTACAGAATGATTGGCTAAGCAAACAAAGAATTATTGGCTGCTTATTTGGGCTTCCCTTCCATCCTAGGCCAGCCCTGCCCCTGTGTGTGTGTGAGAGAGAGATCTTTCTCCCATTAAAAAATATGCAAACACCTGATATTAATCTGAGCGGCTGTGAGCTGTACAGTCTTGTTAAATTGCTACCACCTTTTCCACAAGCAGTTTTGGCAATTAACCTCATGGCCATCCACTTCAAAGGGAAACAACTGTTGAGTTTAACCTCCTCAAGCTAACCAGAGATTCCTTTAGGATTTTCCATCACTTTCATCCTTCTCATATATGAATATGGGGGGGGGGAGAGAGAAAACACAGACAGATAAAAGAATTGTGGTTATATTTTGCCAATTTATCAAAAAGACAAATATCCCCAGAATGGTTTCTGCAGCTACTGCTTTCTTCTCCCCACTTTCTTCTTTCCCTTGGAACGAGAAGTGGGACAGGATGAACACAAAATGGCGGTGCTTTCTTTTATTTTCTACTCCTCAAACATGCATTCTCTTCAGTTTGTCCAGAAATCCCTGCGTTTGCTGGAACCGTTTGATACATCTGACCCAGATTTGCCCCCCCATTTTGCAAATCTCTCATATGGTTCTCCAAATCATCTAAAGGCTCAAAAAATGCATGTGAAATTAAGGCTAACAACTGGAAAAGCCATTGGGTGAGTATGTGAAATCTGTGCTCTCCCATTTCAAACCGTTTTAAGAGAGTGCAGCCTTTGCATCCAACAGTGAAGCAACCTTTTGGCAAGAACCTCCAATTCATGTTGACAGTGATCCTCAGTTGAGGAATATGCGGTCGCCCCCCGTGCTACCACTCCAGTTGTGAAACTTCACTTGCTTTCTCAAGGCACCTTGTGCTCTCTTAGAAATTCTTGAATGTTTTTCCTAAAGAGGAGCCTTCAAATTTGCCTTGAAGCATCTCTTTAGGCAGCCAGTCAATGGTAACTTAGACAATCACCTCAAGAAATTGGCTAGTCTTAACTAAATTGTTAAATAATAATAAATACTACTACTACTACTACTACTACTACTACTACTAATTATTATTATTATTATTATTATTATTATTATTACAGTAGGGCCCCACTCATATGGCGGGTTACGTTCCGGACCATGCCTGTAAAGCGAAAACCGCTGTAAAGCGGAACTCATTGAATGGAATGGCGCGTGGTGCCCGAAAACCGCCGTAAAACGGAACAAGCACTGTACGAGTGGGGCTTGCGACGAATTGAGACCGCTGTATTAGCGAATCGCTGTAAAGCGATGCGCCATAAAGCGGGGCCCTCCTGTATTACTATTTTGTTTTCCTCAAAATCCCTTGTGTGTTTCTCCTGAGCCTCAACACTTGGCTCATAATTTCAATTTAGGTGAAATTTGATAGTAAATTCTAGTCTTGTCTGGTTTTGGTTTGGGGTTTAGTTGCAGATAGGGATGGGGGACAACTTTGATTCATTCTGCATTTAAAGGTGAACCTCCTGGATTTGCACTTGTCAAAACAATGCACAAACTGAAACATAGCTAACCTTTGAAATTTGGACTTCTCTGAATTTTGCAGTGCAGTATTCCAGTCAAGCAACGTGTACAAAAATGCATATAATGGGGTAAAGTGTGCATAAAAATGCATATATTAGTGAAAATAACATGGAAAATGCATTATATTAGGGAAATTGCTTTGCAAAAATGTGTATACTAGAAGAAAACTGCACTAAACTGCTGATATATTTTCACGAGAACTTTTTTTTAAAAAATCACAAACTGATGTGGAAATGTGGAGAACTGAACTTAAGATTGGAAAAATTAGAAAAATGAGACAAACTGAAATGGAGAGATTTTCCTGTCCCTAGTTACAGAGCACATGCTTTCCATGTATAAGATCTCATTTTCGAGTTTAAATGATCTCAGGTCGCAGGGCTGGAAAGAAGACTCCCTCCTGCAATGTTGGAGAGGTATTGTCATTCACAATACACAATATGCAGGGTAGTGCTTTTCAAGCTTGGGTCCCCACAGATGTTGTTGGACTACAATTCCCATCATTCCTTACTATCAGCTAAGCTGGTTCGGGATGATGGGAGTTCCAGTCCATCAACATCTGGGGGCCCAAGGACACATTCTAGGAGGGCACAGCGCTGGGCCAATTAAGGGTGTAGCCAGGTGAAATAGGCTGTGGCCTATGGAGAGTCCTCGGGTCCAGAAAGAGAGGACTGGAGGGTCCCAATCAGCCCCTGGACCTGACGTTCCCTGCTTGTCAGAACCAGCCCAACCGTCTGTCAGACCGAGGCTGCCCATTGGGGGTTCTGAATAATAATCTCTTCCAAGTTCACGCTGGAAAGGAAGGAGCTAAGGAGCCCTTTATCTACCTCTCAGCTCAGGCATGAACAGAGCCAACGTCTCTGGCTCACAGGCCACGTTGCTGGTTCCCAGTAAAAAAAAAGTAGTTGCCAACCAGCGATGGGGGGGAGGGAAGGTTCACACCTGGTTCTATGGCCCAAACATAGCAGGAAAGAGAGTCAAATAATTAAAAGACTCCAGCCAAGTGGCTTGGGGA
Organism: Rhineura floridana; assembly: GCF_030035675.1. Classification (NCBI taxonomy): domain Eukaryota; kingdom Metazoa; phylum Chordata; class Lepidosauria; order Squamata; family Rhineuridae; genus Rhineura; species Rhineura floridana. The sequence goes on along the minus strand of NC_084500.1, from coordinate 15,090,197 downwards.
GAAGGAAAAAAATGAAAATCCATTCAAGTCTTGTTATTGCACATTTTTTTCTTCCCCTCCAAAATAATAATTGCTATTGGAAAGAGAGAGAGAGAGAGAGAGAGAGAGAGAGAGAGAGAGAGAGAGAGCGTAAGTAAGTAAGTAAGTAAGTTGCTCTTCTTGGGAGCAGCTTGCTACTCAAGCCAGTGAATGCTAGGACGGTGTTAGAGTGACTTCTTGCAACCCTCCAGCTCTGGCAATGACTGGAACCAGTCAGCTGTGCGCAGACTGCTTCTGAAACTGGGACCCTCGCAAGAGACCCTGATGGTGCCTAGATGCCTTCCTCACACACACCGTATCAGGACACGAACCAGACTCCTTGGCTTTTTTTCAAGGATTCTTTCACCAGGATGTGTTTTATGGAGTTATGCCTAAAGCATTTAGCATGAACACGTCAAAGTAAGACATGTAGCAATGATGATAGGGCTGCTCATGCGTTCGTCCTCCACACACACAGCATACACACAGAGGGACGAGCAGGAACTATGTATGTATGTTCATGCATACAGCAGATCAGATTTGTGCGGTAGCTTATGGGCACGCAATTATATGCACACGGGCTATTCTTCCAGACACTCCCTTGCATGCATGGACATCAGGGGGTCGGGCTAGAGGGGCTGTGAACCATGTGGGTGGGGCCAGTATCCTTTATCCTCTATGCATAACCAATATACATGGAGGGAGAATGTGGAAACAGCCGTAATGTTTCCCCCCCAGATGCATATCTAGGTGAGTATTGTAGTATCTAGATGTGTATTGTCACTGTCCTACAGAGTGGGCTGCAACATCCGCCATGTGTAAAAACATGCTAAGAGAGGTCTCCACAGCATGCCACTCACCAGCTACATATGATGGCCTGCTAATGACAATCTTCCCATTTAGCCTGCCTATTTCTGACTTTAAAACTAGGGGAGATGGTGAAGGAAGTTTAAATATCTGGCAGATCAAGGACCATGGCCAGTGAGCTCACTAGGTTTGGCCAGGCCTGAAGGGTCAAAAATTGTCCCTTCAGGTCAGGTGCTGAGACAGCCATCTGCTGACATGTAACGTGTAAAGTGGCCAAGCGCTAACCTAGAGAGCCACCCACTACAGTTAACCGAGGGAGTGAGCTTTGGGGAGAAGAGAGGGAGATCTTCTATGCCATCTTATCAGGAGGTCCATTCCGCACAACTTAGGAAGTGGAGCTTTAGTGTAGTGGCACCTACCCTTTGGAACTCCCTCCCCTTAAATATTAGACAGGCCTTTTCAGCACCTACTGCAGACCTTCCTCTTTCAACAAGCCTTTTAAGTAAAGACCTTACCCACACTGCATCTGTGTTGGAATTGCTTTTTAAGATGTTTTTAAACCTTTTTTAAAATATAGATGTTTTTAGAGATGTTTTGTGTTGATATGTTTTTAAAGATGTTTTGTTTTAATATATTTTAATGGCTGTTTTTATTATGTTTTACAGTGTTTTTAGTGTTTTGTTAGCCGCTGGGCTCCTACTGAGAGGAAGGGCGGGATATAAATTTAATTAATAATAATAATATGGAAAGATCTATAGGGACATCTATTGTATTTCTACTAAAATTCTAGCAATTATTTCTAAATGTCTACCTATACCTCTAAATTAGCATATGCAAATTTTATGCAGATTGATGTCCCCCTCTCGTTCTCTTTTTTTGATGATGTGTTTTCACTTCAGGGGGCCACGCAAAGGTGGGCGCTCTATTCATGGCCCTTAGCTTTTCAAGACAAATCAGCAATGAAAAAGGAAAAGGGTGATTGGAGGGGGGAACCCGAAATGCGCCTGTTCAGATGGCAAGGGTCTGTTAGTGAGCTGTACAGTTCAACGAACCACTGCTTACATCAGCAAGATGGCTTGAAACGTCCTTCCCCTTCTGTTTTTCATCTACAAAGATTGTGTACTCAGTAGAGTGTTAAGAGAGCCTCCCTTCTCCTCTGAACAGTCTCCTGCTACTTCTCCCCTCCCAGACATACACCCCCCTCCACAATAGCCCCTGCAGCGGAAAACAGGAACTAGAGCAAATGCTTTTGTGAATTAAGAGATCTCGCAAGCGCAAATTTGGTCAGGCTGCTCGTTCCTGCAGGCCAGAGGCACTGCAGCTGCCCCAGGAAGTGAACTGTCAGTTTGCATAGCTGGTGACGAGCCACAGAGCCATCAGTCTGAAAAGGTGAAGACTGCAGAAGCAAGGAGGAATCAAAACTGGCGGGAAAGGGTTTCACAAGGAAAAAGTCGGCCATGAAAAAAGGGAGGAAGCTTTTGAAACAACAACAACAAAACAACAGCAGCAGCAGCAGCAGCAGCAGCAACAAATAACAAACTGCTGCCATTTCCAAGTCAGAATGAAGGAAAAATTAGATTACTGCCGGTGAGGAGAGCCAAAGTTGCATCTTACCCTGGGGAGAGTTATGATAATGGTAAACATTTGACAGCTGGCCTGGAGTTGTTATCTTTGCCTCACAATTGTGAGACGTAGAGTGAACATTTCTGATAAGAAAGACTTTTTTTTAATTTCTTGCTCTCTATAGTGGTCTACAGCCCAAAGCTACACAGGTTTTAAACAACTGGGCCCTCAGCGTGTGTGTGTGAACAAGTGGTGGCGGTGGCTTGGAGACAGCAGGAAAGGCTACTCCATTCTCCGCGACTTGCTCTAAAAGCAATTTCTCTGAACTTGCTCTTATGGGGCTGAGCCAAAAATGAGTGCAACCCATTTGCATCCTTTTCTGCAAGTGCTAAAAAGCCCTTCCCATTTTCAGCAATTTGTCAAGGTTCATGGTGAGCAATGAATGTTACGTTTTACCTTTGTACAGCAGCCTAGTTTCTACACACACTTGCAGACACTCCTTACGGTCTTCCATCCAGGTAGGCAAGAGGCACTATTGGGACTCAAGGACACGTTCCAGCCAGGCAAAAACAGTCAGGGTCAGTGAGGGGTGTGGCCTAGAGAGAGTTCCAAGGGCCAGACACAGAGGCCTGGAGGGCCTTATTTGGCCGATGCTCCTAAGCAGTGGCAGCTTGTGGCTCCATGCGGTTGGGGCAGTGGAATTCGCACCGTAGACAGCTCCTTGAAAGTTTGGACTAAATCCCGGTACAGATTCCATTGCCCCGCTGACATGCAGCCACCAGCTGATACTGGGCCTAAGGTTCCCCAACCGTGGGGTAGACAGTACTGAGCTGGATGGCCCCAGGCGGCTTCTTATGCTCCAGCACTACTGTTTGGAGGAAAATCCTCCCTTTTATCTCTTTTTATCCATCCGCATGGCCCAAATAGTAATTTGTTTGGCAAAGAGTCACACTAATCCACATTAAACTATTCTGAGAAGGTCCCTGCAAAAACAGCTCATCCTGCATGTTCCTTGAATTCTTAAAGGGGCTTTGAAAATAAGAAGAAACCAGCCATAGTTTTTCTGTGGGTCAAAAGTGTTTCGTTAATACATTCCCCCCTTCAATTTCTCTCTCTCTCTCTCTCTCTCTCTCTCTCTCTCTCTCTCTCTCTCTCTCTCTCTCCCCTCCCTCTCTGGTTATTCTGACCTGCTTTAATAAAGAAGTGCATAAATTGATATTAAAGTATGGCATTTTGAGAATGTTCCAACCCAGGGTCAAACTTGTATTAAAAACTTTACTTGTATAGGCTAAAACAACAGAACAGCCAAAAGGACTTCAGTGCATCTGGGCCCAATTACCAGTTACATCCTCGACCAGAGGAGAACAAGGCGAGTGAGGCAGAGAGTTCATGAATAATGTCATCGCTGGGTTACCCACAAAGAGAAAGGAAGCAGCCCGTCCAAAACTCAATATGTAGATTGGAAGCAAAGAGACTGCGATTCCTTCACTGATAGAAAGCCCAAAGAGGAGCTCCATGATTAAGAGGGAAATTTTCTTCTCCTAACCTGCACAACAGGTAGTGAAGCCTCCCCCATTTATTACATTATGGACATAAGAAGATCTCTGTTGGATCAGACCAAAGGCCCATCTACACCAGCATCCTGTTCCGACAGCGGCCAATCGGATGCGTCTTTTGGAAGCCCACAAGCAGGACATAAGCGCCACAGCAATAACTATGTGCTTCCCAAGATGGATGGATTTAAATCACATTGGCTGGAGTTGATGAGAGCTGGTCCAACAACATCTGTAGGGCCATCGGTTCCCTAACCCTGCTCTAAGATCTTTCCTGGCCCTACTGCCAAAGAACCTTCTAACAACGTTTAATGGTGAAGACAAAGAGTGGGATGGGGGTACAAGACACACTGTCTGGGAATCCCAATACCATCCTGGTTTGGCATCCTATACATCAGGGCTGGGGAACCTGTAGCCCTTCAGATATTGCTAGACTACAACTCCCATCATCCTTGCTCATTGCCCATGCTGGCTGAGGCTGATGGCAGCTGAAGTCCGGCAACATCTGGAGGGCTACAAGTTTCCTATCCCAGTTATTACATGTAGACATTTAACACATTGGTTTGTATTTCTGTTCAGATTTCAGTTTAAACCAGGTTATTTTTGACAAGAGCTACTGAACTGCAAATTTTAAAACCCACTTTACATTTTAAAACCATCATCATACATTTTAAATCCTCACCTTGACACCAGCCCTGATCCCAGGGTCTTAGCTCAACCTCATAGCTTCCCTTGGACAATGGTGCCATCATTGGGATCTTAGCCCAAGCGTGTTGCACCCCAGGCACAAGGGGAGTTAGATCAGGGAGAGGAGTCAGATGAAGACGAGGTCCTTGGGGGCATTGAAGGAGTGGGGGACTGTGCCAGCCCGCAGACTTCCTCGGCTGGCACCCCCATCGAGGCAGGTCCCGCCCCACCTGCGAGCTCCCTGCCTGAACCGTTGGGAAGCGACCCTTCGCACGGGCCACCAGTGCAGGAATCCCCACCTGGCACTTCAAACACTTCCCCGCCAATCAGCTTCCAGCTCCCTGAGGTCGTGCCGTAACCTAGCAAAGCCCTGCTGTCAGATGGGCCGTCAGAAGCTTGCCCCCCCTTGCCCCACATGAGAAGACACAAGAAGAGAGGCTTTCAGAGGGTGGAACTCTGGAGGAGCCGTTGTTTACGCGTGAAGACCTTCCCTACTTAAGCAGGTGCCCACCCAGGCTCTAGTGCTGAGTCAACTCTCCCCACACGCTGCAGAGACTGTTTAGGTAGGCTAGTTGGGGAAAGTAGTGAGTCAGAGTAGACAGGTTTATGAAGCGCACCGCTTTGGATGTAACCATCACACTAATAAAATGAGAATTAGACCAAACCTCACCTCCGTCTCATTTCTCCAACGGGACAAAGCAACCATGTCAGACAAAAATCAGGGAAATCAACCAGTGAGTTATTCTCCACTCTCTTTGCTTGGAGAATTTCACTGTGAATGATCAAACTTTAGCAGTAAACTGCTGTGAAAAAGCAACATCCATTTTGCATGAGAAAGAGCTATTTTATGCCATATTATCTCATTTTCCATCTGCCTCTTGTTTTCAACAAATGGGTAATACATCTTCAAAGTGACTGATCGGATTAAATGTAGCAGGGGAGGGGGCAGAGAAGGGACAGTGTTGAGCTCAATCAGCGTTTGAACACTTATCCCATAGTAGAACATAATGGGGGGTTTAAATCATGCACTACCCAGCAGCCATATTAGACTTCCATTTATTATAAATGTGTATCACCATATACATAATTATATAAGGTCATTTCTTATAGAAAAGCAGAAGTATAAAACTTGCATGCCAGAACAGGCTAGTTGTTTATTAATTTACGAGCACAGATGAGTTCAATGCTGATTGTTATAAGGACATATGCAACGCACTGCTGAACCACAGAGATAGAGTTTTGGAACTGCAGCAGGCTTATTCCTCTTGGTTCCACTTATGCCATTCCAAAACCCACTCAGAAAACCAGTTCCTCATACAATATCCCTTGGCCCCACCAGTTTTCTTCACATGGGACAGCATAACCTTGGTGATGTAGCCTGATAAATTGACTTTCAATTATACAGGATCCAGTCAAATGTAGCAACCTGTTATAGAAGATATGGGGAACCCTTGGCCCACCAGATGATGCTGAACTACAACTCCCAGTATCCCTGGCCACTGGCCATGCTTGCTGGGGCTGATGGGAGTTGTAGTTCAGCATCATCTGGAGGGCCAAAAGTTCCCTCCTCCTGTGTTATAATTAGAAACCTAAGCTACCATTCCGCTAACTGGTTTATGTGGCAATTAATTTTAATATTTAGCCTGATTTATCCCTGTAGATGAGGAGGTGGGAAAAAGTTTTCAGCCCAAGGACCACATTGTCCCTGGGGCAGCCTTCCAAGGGCCACATGTCAATCGTAGGTGAAGCCAGAGGAAAAATGAGTGGAGCTATTAATGTAAATGTTACCTTTGGACAGGAGGCAATTTTTTATACATACTTGCACACTCCTCTCTACCCTCCATCCAGGCAAGCAAGAGGCATTATCAAAGTTGAAGGGCATATTCCAGCCAGGCAGAAACACTCAAAGAAGGTGGGAAGTAAGGCTGGTGAGGGGGCATAGCCTGGTAGAGTTCCAGATAGAGAGTCCTGGAGCACCACATTTGGACCCCAGACCTGAGGCTGCCCACCCCTGCTATAAATCCAGGCAGGTAACAGCATTTAAGAATAAGAGATATGAACACTTTCAAAATCAGCCACTCGAGGCAGACCTACATGCAGTGGATGGATTCTAGGTAGTACAGTGATGTTTTGGAAGATGGCTCACTGGAGTTCCTGCAAGCTGAGTGCCACCACATGGGGAAAGAGGGAGCAGGTGCCTTCGGTAGAGGGCATTATGATGTGGCCAAGGAGGCATGGAGGTTGCGAAGTCAGCAGTGTGCAGGCAACATGGCTGTGAGTGGCTAGTAGTGGTGGCTGGTGCTCATTGGGAATGGTGGGGCGGAAAGCAGGGAGACCAACAGTAGACGGAGCCAGAGCCAATGATAGGAAGAGCCAACTAATTCAATATTTGTCTCCGTCCTCCTCCCTGATGAGTTATATAAGGTAACACTGAGACTAAGGGGGAGGAAGAGGACAGGCAGTGCTGCTGCCCCTTGGACTGGTTGTATGTAAGAAGGCAGGCAGGTGGGGGCTGGCCGAGGACAGACTGAGGTTGGTGGGGCACTGCCCCGTTTGCCCTAATGTGCCAGCCCCCACTGTACTGGCTAGCAGCAATTCGTGCAAGTCACTGACATCCTGGCCTGCACCAATGCCAGGCGGGCCCTGCACCTGCACGGAGCAACCAACAAAACACTTCCTCTGCTGCCTTGCCTCTGTAGGGTGTGGGGTGCCCCACATACATACAGCGGTGTTCAATGGCAGACAGAGAACTGCTTCATGAGCGGGTGCTCATTTTTTAAAAAACCTGACAGCATGTAATGGGTCCTAGGTGGTGATGGAGTTTTCTGTCTTTTCAGGCTCTCATATTTGGCCACCTAATAGAAGCTGACCGTTTTTACTAGGTTGGGTCAGAAAAATATCAGCCGTTGGACCACCTGCATTTAGGTCTTTTATATTTGGTTTGCTTCCATGGCAGAGAATTGTACAGCTTTGAGTTTTCAAATCCTGTCCTGTTCCAAGCTTTTTCTCCCTCCGCCCCACTCCCCCGGAAAAAGAACAACAACACACCATCTTTTGGCTGCTTTCTCTCCAAAGAGCAATATGCTTGTGCATAAATAAAGCCTGTAGCTTACTTGGTGAGACTTTTACTGCAATGTGCCGATGGTGCTAACTCACAGCAGAAAACACTCTTATTCCAGGCCATGACAGTGAAGTGACTTTTACCTAACGCAGCTATAAATTTCCTGATAATTAGTGGGTGGCTGACAATAATGCGTTCTGATGAGTGCAACAGCGTCAGCCTGAAAACAAGCTCCCCACAACGCCCACAAGAATCTCAGCAGAGCAGTCAAAACCAGGATCAGCATGACACCCAGTGAAAGAAAAGCTGGCCTCTGGATCTGTCCAGGGGACCACTCCCTTCCAGCTTCTGACCCGAAAAGCACCCTCCAAGCCTTCCAACCTCTACCTGAATAGCTGCAGTGCCTTTTAGTTTGTAAAAGTCGGGAAGAAATGCCACCTGCCATTGGCAAACCCGTTGTCAGGTGGTGAAAATGGGTGGAGGTGGTTGGCCTTTTTGTGTGTGTGTGTAAGGGAGGAGCAAAATTCTTCAAAGGTTTCAGGGCCACCATTCCTCCCACCCCTGAAGCCCTCTTTGAACAATGCTATGGGCTGATGAAGCATCATTCTAACTGCTATAGCAGGGTATGGTCTGGAGCCACAGGAGGCCACCACCTGGTTGAAGCTAAGCAGGTCTGGGTCTGGTCAGCGCCTGAATGGGAGACAGACGGGGAACGACATCTTTGCCGACTTGGGTTCCATGACCAGAAGAAAAGTGAGATATCAATGTAAATTATGTCCTCTGCCACAGGTTCCAGCATTGTTCTGAGGAGGATTCAGATTTGGACAACTCTGATCCCCCGTTACTCTCTTTCTACGACTTCGCAGCCTATGCATCTGGTTCTCCCATCCTCCTCAATAGCTCCCCCTGTAGCTGCTGTTGCTCCACAGCTCTCCTGGAAAAGTGCATGTGTGGAGGACAGATTCACTGGCTCTGCTAGCCTTGTTAAACCTCTAGATGATGCTGATCCTTTCCTAAGACAACATCTTCTACAGCTCAGGACGCAGGGCTCCTTGGAAGCTGCCCAGGGACCTGCCTTGCCAGTACTTGACTAGAATGGGTGCTGTTCATTGCTTCCACTCCCCATGCAAACCTTGGCAAAAGAGGATACCAGGGAAATTCTAAGCAGAGAAATGACAGCTGTCAATCAAAGTCAAGGCCCCAAAATGTGTGAAGAATTTTGCTACCCCTCCAAATTGGGTACACCTCCCCAAATTTCAAGCAGACTATTCCCCTCAGATAAGCTTTGTCTCATCCTTATTTTAACGCACACAGAAAAGAGAAACCTGAGGCTTAAATGGACACAATTATGGAACCCCCTTTCTGCTTCCTACAGAGATTTTCAAACAGTGATATCTTCCCAGCAATTCGGACAGGCTATCTATTGTCAGGCAACATTTTTGACACCAAATACACAGCACAAAGAAGGAAACGGAAGGACAGTGATGGACCAATCAGCCTATTTCTATTCCATGTCAGTTCCGCATGCATCCAGTCATGTCCATTTCAACCTGTTTACTGTGGATTTGTTTGTTTTTTAAAGCACAAAAATGCCACATTTAAGTTGTACGCATTTGTGTTGCACTTCCCCAAACATTCTGTACACATTTCCCTGCTAAAAATACACGTTCACATTATTTCCTCCTAAAATACACACTTTGTACATATTTCCCTGTAAAAAGCATACACTTATACACATTTTTTTAAAAAAGAAACTGCATTGCAAAATTCAGAGAACCATGCAATCCAGTGAACTGTGTTCCAATCTGCAAACCAATCTGGAAACTGTGAATTAGGCCAATTCACTTTAAAATGCAGATTAAAGAAAATTCTCATCCATCCCCAAGATTTTCTGTATCTACTCCTACTCTCTCTCTCTCTCTCTCCATATTTTTTCATGGTCTTTTATTAACTTTTTTTTTTAAGTCCCAGAATGTTAGGGGAATAGTTATCAAAATGCCAAGGCTGGTGTGAGCAGACCATTGGAAAAATAAAGTTCCATTTAACGACGTGAGAACTCTGATGAAGCCATCAAGTTAAAAGAATCTCAAAATAGTTCAGTACGGCTGAAGCATTTAAAACACACACATGCACACACCTCTATGTACAGAGTGGAGAAAAAAGAGGGACTGTAGGAAAGCGTCTGCCAAGGGTTAATTGCAACCCTGCATGAACAGCAGTTAACAAGTGAGAGTCAGAACACCCAGGAGGAAAAGGAAAATTTTTCCAATGCCATGAGAAATAAACAACAAGAAAGTGGGGGGTGGCGGTGGACAGGAGAGATATTTCCTTTGGCCACTCCAAAAGAGGAGAGGAGAGAGTTCTGGGAACGGCAAGGCCCGGCATGCTCTCCACTCCCTCTGAAACATTTGTCTTCATTACCACTCTTTTTAATCAGGGTTCTTTCATGAGTGTTTCTGCCCGGCCCCCGAGGGGTGGCTCTCGGCCGCAATAAATCAGATTCTCCCACCGCAAGTCACTAATCAGCACTCTACGGGAAAGAACAACAGCAAAAAGCGCAGACCGCTAAAGGCTGGGAGAAAACCCAGAGGCTTCACACGGCCCCAAGGAAGGCCTGCATCGGGAAGGAGCTTCTGGGCTTAACAGGCTTTGCTCGCTCAAGCATTATGTTAATGCACACATGCCAACTGTACCGTGGTGGAGGCAGAGTGTCATGTTTCAATCTGAGGGGTTGCATTCGGATTTCTGTTAAGCTGTGAACATGGCAGGCAGCTGCCACTGTGGTGACACTCAAGCCAATAATTAACTGGGTCTGACCCACTAAAACTGTGGTCTATCAAGGAACTAGGACAAGGGTCTGAAAAGCCAGGCAATTCCTTATTTTGCTAGTCTCTGTCTATGACCCAACACATTCTGCAAGCTTCCCCCATGTAACCACCAGGTTCTGTGCTGGTGAGGTTCCTCACGCACGAGATTCCAACTTGGCCCTACCAATGGTTCACCACATTTCATCCTTATCTTGCCTCCAACCCGCCACAACCTACTTTGCTCCTGCCCCTGATCTGCCAGATCCCATTCTGGTTCCACCAGCCTCACCTGCAGCTCAGTACTCTGAACCCGTAAGCTGGCATGTGTAAGCTTCTGGCAAATTACACCTGTGCTGAGGAAACTGCACTGGCTGCGATGAGGCCATGTTCAAGGTCTTCTTGTTAATATATAAAGCCCTGAACAATGTGGGTCCAGGTTACCTGGAAGACCGCTTGCCCCTTGTCAGATCCTCTGGTAAGATCATTCACTTACTTGTGGCACTGTACAGAATATCTCTGGGTGTCCATATTTTCTGCCATTGGCCCTGCACTATGGAATGCCCTCTGCCATATGTGAAGCATCGTTCATCAGATGCCTTGTACAGACACATATTTTTGCACAAGCTTTCCCTAACCCATAAGACTAAACTCTGATATTATTACATTTCTCATATGTTAGCCTTTGGAACTGTTAGCCCCCACACACACACACTTTGTATGTTGGCCCTTTGTTAACCCACTTTTCTCTTTGGTGTCCTACATCTTCCCCATCTATAGCTTTTTGTATTATATCATCGCACCTAACCATTGCAGAGAAGAGGTGGGGGAATTCGACATGGGGCTGCCCATTTAGATGGAAGCCCCATGTTGAGCACAATGTCTAGTTCCACCCTTGGTTAACCAACCAGCATGCATTATAGATAATATGCCCCCTACCTGTAAAAGAAGATTATGTCCCTTCCTCTTTTTAAGCATGTACACTTAAGCGGGGAACATTAGATTAAACATTATCAGCCACATAAATACATCTTAAAGATTGTTTTCTTGCTCTGGAGCCGCTGGACTGGAGCATGTACATTCCATAACTAGAGGACTGAATGCAGAAGAGATGGGCATATAAGAAGCTGTTGGAGCAGAAGGTTTTGTAATCAAGGTGGAATGCAAGAAGAAGAACTCAATGGCTTCTATATTCTGTGACACTTATGCGCCTTCACTTCAAAGAAGGCCATATTGTGCAACATCCCTTTAAGCAGAGATATGGGGGGAAGGGTATAACCGCTGAAACATTTGTCTGGTCCTGCTCCACTTAAATGATCCTTTAATTTCCTTTCCTCCCTCCAATGCCCTCAGGTGGCTTGTCCGGCACTAGTTGGCTTCGGATGCATGAAAAGTTCACAGCTCGAGGCCTGAGCTGCCGATCCCTGTCCAAACAGTCCTTTCCAAAGCGTTTCCTGCCTTGCTCAGCCTTGCGTGAGCTGCTCCTCAGATGCGTCAGCTGCCAGACTTCAAAATCCTTTTCATGGAAACTAAGCCCGGCTCCATCCCCCTCTCCTCTTCCCCCATTCCTTTCCCCCTTTCCACCTTAGGCTTGATATCCGGAACTGACTTCGGAAGTACTCTAATGGTTACCAAATTTTTGGGAACCGCTTCAGCTTTTCTGAGCTAAACATATGTTTAGCAAAAGCACGCAGGCCGTATCAACCATCAACACTTGACCTTCTGACAGCCCCAGGAGTTGCTGATTTTTTTTCTGTTCTCCTAGCTCAATCCCCCCACCCCAACTTTCCAAGCCTCCGTTCTCCTCCAATGAGAAAACTTTTACCAGATAGTGGCATGATGTAAATGCAAAATCATGTTGAGAAACGGTTAGCAAACACGCCGATTTCCAGATGTTTGACGAGACGGTAAAAGAAACAGCAAAAAGGAGGTCAAGGGTTTCCACCAGAGACCCTGTTGGGTTCCGTGTTAAAGGAGAGAGAGAAAAAGAATGAAAAGAAAAAGAAAAGAAACCCACACCAATTACTAGTTACTCATAAGGTCTGGGGGATTTAACACAGCTGTCAAACTATTTAGAAGAGGAGAATCAAAACGGAAAAGTTCTCCCAGTTGTCTGCCAAATTCCAATCCATCATGAGCTGGTTAAAGGACCTTGAATGGTCAATAGTCTGAGAAGGACTTAAGGCTGTTGCTACCACGGACAGGGGAGAAGTTCAGTTCAGTTCGCATTTGAAGGCAAACCTACCTAACTGGCACTTTCCGAAGCAATATGCGAAGCGAAGCACCGATTAGAGAATCATTCCTAGGTGGCGGCCTCGATTCTCCATTCTGATCCTGAAGAAGGATGAAACGAGACATGGCCCTGGAGATCTCATCAGTTTATCATCTGTGTGCCGTTTGGAGAACTTCTTTGTCTGTATATAGCTTGGAGAATTTGTGTTTGCATTTTTAAATTTTAAATACACATATCTACACATGCTGATACGTAAAGTTGTGCATGTTGTGCATTATTTTTTGATATCATCCATGTACACTTGGGTTCCTGTGACTTTATCTTTTGTTACTTAATTTGGGGACCCTCTGCTTTGTTTGGTTTGCTGAACACTGATATCACCATCAGAGGCCCTGCTCTCCCATTGGAGGCAAAGCCAGTGGATACAAGGACCAGACTGCCTCTTCCCTTATGCTCCTGTCTGGCCACTACCTCCCATGACAGAAGACTTTATTATTATTATTATTATTATTATTATTATTATCCCACACTTCCTCAAAGGAGCTCAAGATGACATATACCTTCTCCCTCTCTCTATTTTATATTCAGAACAACCCTGTGAGGGAGGTTAGACTGAGAGACTGTAACTGGCTCCAGAGAGCTTCATGGCTGAGTGGAGATCTGAAGCCTGATCTCCCAGGTCCTAATCTGACACTCCACTTGCGATAAGACATGTTCCAACAAATCTACTGTTTCAGATGCATGCCCAAGCCTTTTTGGACTGAACTTTTAAATTAGTATCTCCTAATTAATGTATAGTGCTGTACTGTTAAATGTATTACTTTTGGTGTATATTAAGAACATAAGAGCATGCAAAATAAATAAATAAAAATAACAAGAGCCTGCCTGCTGGATCAAGTCAATGGCCCATCTAGTTCTCACAGTAGCCAGCCAGATGTCTATGGCATATTTTAAACTTATTTTTTGTTTTCTGTACACTGCTCTGACATATTATAAAGTATGTGAAATATTATAACACGAGTGGTGCATAACTCTTTTTAAATGAATAAAAATAAATACAACAGACAAGGCCTTTTCTGCCATAGTGTGCAGATAATGGAAACATCCCCCCAGCTCATGTTTTGGGACACCTTTTAACTGACTGCACTGCAATGCCTATGTGGTTTCTATAAATGTGTTTTGTTGGAAGGGATGTTTTATACTGTATTTGTATTTTTTAAGTTCTGTTATCCACTGAGCATTTTTGGAAGAATGGAAAAGCAGGATAAATATATGTGGAATTCAACAAATACCTGCCCAGTGCTTGCCATTTGTCACAACCTCCATCATGCCTTTTTGATTATCACCAAACTTCTGCTGGCCCAACTTGGTTGCGTCTAGGCCTCTGGACCATTAGCTGTGGCACACAGTTGTAGCTTCCAGCACTTTCCTAAGCATTCCCCAGCAGTAAAACACACACACACCTGTCGTATCTCTTTGTATCTGTATATGTTTGGTGTGTGGATATGCATGTAAAATTGCTTTTATACATGCGTATGTTATAGCTGTTTCTATATATGCAACTGTTCTGTGTCTTTTTATTACAAATCATTTTGAGATGCCTCACACGACATGATTAATACAAGAAACAAATAACAGTAATTCACACAACCCTGCACTGGGGGGGGGGGTGTCATAGGAGCCGTCTCAACACATAAGGCAGGTTTCAGTATACTATCAAGTGCAGTTATTTTTAGTGTACTATATTTTTATCACCATGGAGGACAAGCATTTTATATTACTACCCTTTCCCGTAGCGATCACTTAGGTTTACACAAAGGAGCAAGAGATATGATTTAGGGGAAAAAAATTAAATGGCTGCAAAACCCACACCTTTTGAATCTGGGGTGGAAATCAGATTTGTGCATTTTTCAATTCCATAGTGATTTTTTTAAAAAGTCAAGTAAATGGGACCTTGGGGGATTTAAGCTCCCAATCTAATGACATGGACTCTAGGCACAAAATGAATCACAACACCATGCCTATATTCCTTCCCATATATTCCCAGTGTCATCCACAGTCAAATGTAGAGATTTTTGTCATGTGTTCTGGAGAGCCTGTGGTTGAGAGGTTGGTTCATTGGAAGTTGGAAGCTCACCAGGGGTTTCATCACTGAGATGAGTGATGGTGGACAGGTTACCCTGAAATATGTTCTGCTATCGATTTCTCCCCTGCAACGTGTATTACAGGGAACCTTTGGCCCTGTAGATGTTGCTGAACTACAACTCCAACAAGCATGGACAATGGCCAGGGACGCTGGGAGCTGTACTCAGCAATATCTGCAGAGCCAAAAGTGTATTGTATTATATTATTTATATATTTAGAAGTTGTATATATACTCTGCCTTTCAGCTTAATGATGATCCTCAAGGCAGCTTACAATCCAAACAACCAATATGAAGGCTCCCTGAAGCTCCTCCTTCTCTAGCTGATGGTTGGGACCAAACTGGTCTTCCCCTTACTGCAATGTTTTCGCTGGGAGGCAAGTAGCGCAATCTCCCAGAGATCTCTAGCCTTCTGACTGATGAATGTCAGTGTGCTTCTGTTCAGCTCTGCAGTGCCAGGGCAAGTGGCTGCTCGAGTCAAGTGTTCTTCCTGGCAGGGACGGCCAAAGAAAGCTCCCTGCACCTGCTCCTCCTCTAGCCAATGGTTGGTGCCAAGCTGGCCTTCCCCTTGCCATGATGTTCTCTTTAGGAAGCTGGGGTATGCACCCTCCCAGTGCCCTCAGTCCTCTTGGTGATGGCAAAGACCACAGCAGGTTTCCCTTCAAGCTCTGCAGTCACAGGGCCTGAAGTATGGCCGCATTCCCAGTGTTGTAAGTAGAGATGTGAAGGCCCAGGGAAAAAAACAGAAAAATTCAGGGGAAAAACATTTCCCCCCATTTTGTCCTGAAGCCTTTTTTGTTTTGTTTTTCTGAAAAATTGAAAACAATGAAGAAAAAATGGATTATGGAATGTTTTATTTTAGCATGATGAATAAAATGTTTCACTGAATCTTGGTCCCCCTTTTTTCTCAGTTCTTTTTATGGGAATGGATGCTTTATGTCTGCTTGACACTCTGGAGGACTAGCGGAGACATAAATAATTTTCTTTGTTATTAATGTTGATGATTCTTCTTTTTTTAAAATTGTTTTTTTACCTGCTCCTCATAAACTGGCAAAATGAAAGAGGTTCCTTACAGTTTAGGATCTTGTAGATCCATTGTTACAAACAAAAGTAAAATTTAAAAAAGTAAATTCAATTTCTAATAATTATTTGAATAAAATGTACTTTTAACGTACCAAATGTGATAATTTTATGCCAAACCAACTTGTACATAATTACATTTGATGTTCCTGAAGTAACACAGTGACTTTCAATCTGTAAAAAGTGCTAATGTTGCATTTTTTCAATTTTTCCAAAACTTCCCGTTTTTTTTCTGAAAAATTTTACATCTCTAGTTGTAAGCCACTTGGAGACCTTCGGATAACCAGCAACTAACCAAATTAATAATATTAATAATGATGATAATGATACCCAGGGTGACAACTGGCCTCGTGAGTGCATCAAGGAAACTGCCTATGAACTCCATAAATATTTCAAGAGAAAGAGAAGGGTGGGAAAAGAGAGGATAGGAGAAAGACAACATATGCTTGGAACCAAATAAAAAGTGGGACCCATGTCATAGGATGAATTTAAATATAGGGCGAAGTGAACTAGTCTAGAGCAAGAGTGGGGAACCCCAAGCCAGGGGGCCAAATGCAGCCATTAAGGTCTCTTTGTCACCACCAGGTCTCTCCATGGGCATGCTTACGCCCTCACCGCTCTGCACCCTCCCTGAGTGCTTTCTTCCCTTGCAGGAATGTGATAATGGCTCGTTTGCTTTGAGGTAGGATAAAAAGATGCGTGTGTATTTGCATGTGTGTGTGTAGAAATGTCCAGGTTTTGTATGGCTAGGATGTAGCGTACAAAGGTCAAGAGTCGCAGCCATTTGTCCCAACCACTTTTGCCATGGGGTCCCCATGAAGAAATGGAGCCCTTCAGCTAGGAAAGGTTCCCCACCCCTAGTTTAGAAGATATATAAACGTCTGGGTCTGCTTCTCCCTTTTTCCTGGGCCTTGCACAGGGCTGAGTGTAGTCTACTCTTATCGTAACAAGATTTCCATTTCCAAGAAGCAAGTTAACAGGAAGGGTCTGCAGCAGATAAGAGGCACAGAAATGCTACATAAGAAAGAAAGAAAGAAAGAAAGAAAGAAAGAAAGAAAGAAAGAAAGAAAGAAAGAAAGAAAGAAAGAAAGAAAGAAAGAAAGAAAGAAAGAAAGAAAGAAAGAAAGAAAGAAAGAAAGAAAGGGGAAAAGACCATTTTTACTGGCTGCGTTTTCTCCCTAAGTAAACAGCTAAATGCTCAGGCTGGGAAAGAGTTAACGAGGGGACAAAATTATACACAGTGCGTGTTAAAGGTTAGAAGAATAATCAGTCATTTGAAAAAAAAGACTACATAAACATTTTTCCGGATGTAATTTTCAGTCCAAGGATACATTTCCCAGTAGAAATCAGCAGCTAAAAAGGAAATCATTTAGTCTCCATAAGTGCCAAATTGTATGCTGATTTTTTCCTGGTCTGGCTCCGCTTTCCAAACTAGTGGTTCGGCTTCTGCAATCTTTCACCCAAGGACTGTATAAACACATCTTTAGAAGACAGACATAATCCTTGGGTGGGCCAATTTACGTTGGATTATGAAAATACTTAAAATACAAAATCGTATAATCACTGTTGTCTTTTGGGTTTGCTCTAAAGGAGAAGAAAACTGAACGAGAGAGAGAGAGAGAGAGAGAGAGAGAGAGAGAGAGGTGTAAACCACACCGCCCTCAAAAATGAATGTGCCATACAGAGGATGATCAGAAACCCCCAAATGTTTAAAATAATTTTATTGAGATGGCACTGAGCAACTGCCCCTGGCCTGTGAGTTCTCAGGACATTATCCATGACAAAGTATTATTCATTACTGATATTTTTACTACATTTTATGGCCAATCCTGCCCCCCAAAGTGGCACACAAAAAAATAAGGTAGAAAAATACGACAAAACGCACACCGTTAAAAAACCATAGCAAAGAAAAAATGTAAATGGACTGCCTTCAAGTTGATCCCGACTTATGGCTACTCTATGAATAGGGTTTTCATGGTAAGCAGTATTCAGAGGGGGTTTACCGTTGCCTCCCTCTGAGGCTAGTCCTCCCCAGCTGGCTAGGGCCGGCTCAGCTTGCCACAGCTACACCAGCCAGCCCCTTCCCTGTCTGCAACTGCCAGCTGTGGGGGCAACTGGGCGCCTTGGGACTCTGCAGCTTGCCCACGGCTGCACAGGTGGCAGGGCTCGTAACCCGAGCCACTCACTGTGGGGGTGATCTTTAGTTGGCCCTTCACACCAAACGACAGCATAAAGGTTGCAAATACAACCAGCTTAACAGCCCACATGCTAAAGGTGTTCAAACAATATTGGTAAGTGTTAGAAGATCCTCTGCATCTTGTTTTAAGTGGGTTTCCTTCTTAAAAAGTCCTGCAGGAGTAGGGGCAGGGAAATCAGACTGGGGACAGGAGATGCTGTCCTGATCCTGGTGTCACTGCAGGTAGTGGAGGCTGGTGGCTCCGATGTCAGTGGGGTAGTGAATCCGCTCTGGGTTTTAGTTCAAACTTTCTAGGAGCTGTCCAAGGCGCTTTCTCACACTGGCCAACTAAATCCCCCAATAGGAAGCTGGCAAGCAAGACCTGAGCGCCACAGTGCTCTCCCCTCCTACGGTTTCCAGCAATTCATATTTATAATCATACTGCCTCTAACCGTGGAGACAGAGCATAGCCATCGAGGCTAGTCACCACTGATAGTCTTATCCTCCCTGAATTTGTCTCTCTCTCTTTCAAAGCCATCCAAGCGGGTAGTCATCCTTGCCTCCTGTGGGAGGGAATTCCAAAGTTTAACTACATGTTGTGTAAAGAAGTCATTCCTTTTGTCTGCCCTGAATCTTCCAACGTTCAGCTTCATGGATGTCCCTGACCTCTAGGCTTATGAGAGAGGGAGAAATTTTTCCCTCTATCCCTTTCTCCTCACCATGCATAAATTTATACACTTCTATCACATCTTCTCTTACTCACCTTTTCTCTAAACAAAAAAGCCCCAAACATCGTAACCTTTCCTCATAGGGGAGTTGCTGCATTCCCTTAATCATTTTGGTTGCCCTTTTCTCAACCTTTTCCAGCTCTGCAATATCCTTTTTCAGGTGAAGCAACAATAACTGTATAAAGTATTTCAAGTGTGGTTGCACCACAGATTTGTATAATGTTATGATATTGGCATTATGTGGAAGCACCAGACTGGCATCTGCAGAGTTCCAACCTCAGTGTCCTGCTCCGCTCCTGCACTGTACAGGTAAGACACAGCTCCGTGGCACCACCCCACTACATGGGCTACTCCTAATTGCAGGGGATAGGGACCACAATGGTGGGACTAGAGTTGTACCTGTAAGTTTATCCCCCCACCCCAAGATGCTATTCACTTTTTAAAAAAACCTTGGTAGATCGTGATCGTGTCCGGTTTGGTCTTTAGACAGCCTCCCGAACATAGGAAGGGCACTGACTGACTGGAATTTCTAGGCAGGGAGTTCCTCTGGGAGGGTTTCACCACAAAAAAGGCCCCAAACCTGGTGGCCAATCTGCAAACGCTTCTGATGGGAGCAGGCTACACCCAAGGGCGCAGGACAGTCACCAGGAATACAAGAAAATATAATCAACTCTTCAGAAAAGTGTGTGCAACACAAAATGACTTTCTACGTGGCGGGGGTAGGGGATTGGCAGATGTAGAAGGGGTTTAATTGCTGCTCTCTCCACTTCTCCTCCTCCACCACCACCACAATTATCTTGGCAAATATGAAATTTGCTGAGATTGTGTCTTGTTTGGCTAACAGTTCCAAACTCACTGTTAGAACCAGATCTGGAATTGAGGCGGGATCAGGAGCTTTGGAGTGCAGAAGGCAGAATGGATGTGCTTCATTGATCAGGCAAGGAAAGAAGACCTGGCACTTAAAGTCGATACCTACCTTAGACAGCTCCTTGAAAGTTCAGATGAGAACTCGGAGCACCTCACTGCCTCACTGACATCAGAGCTATCAGTCTCCACTGATCCTCGGCATCTCCTGGAAGGGCTGGGAAAGACTCCCTGCCTTGAAACCCTGGGAGCCGCTGCCAGTCAGTGTAGACAATAGCTAGATGGACCAATGGCCTGACTTGGTTGGTAAAGGGCAGCTTCTTATGTCCCCATGTTCATTTCATTAATGTGCAATACTGATGTTCCTTCTATTACTATTATTTGTAACTCTGCCTCTCACCGTGGCATGGCTCAGTGGTAGAGCACATGCTTTGTACCCAAAAGATCCCAGGCTCAGTCCTTGCCATCTCCAAGGACAGTCCCCTGCCTGAAATCCTGGAAAGCTGCTGCCAGTCAGTGGAGACAATACTGAGCTTGATGGACCAATGGTCTGACATGATATAGGGCAATTTCATGTTCCGATGAGCTGGTTCATGACATGGCGATAGGACCACCAAAGGGCAGCGCCTGAGCACAGAGAGCCAGCCACTCTGAGAAAATCACCACAAAACAGGCCTACAGTCTTAAACATTCAGGCACCCCAAACCCCACAATTTGACTCTTACTTCAGCTATTTTTAACAAAATGTGTGGAGCGTTCCCTCCGGACCTAATGCCAGCTTTTAAATGCCCCCTTAGCATGTTGTCTTTAAGACAGCTCAAACACCAGGCATTCAACCCTACGCCACAAAGTTGGACTGAACAAAAGTCAGGAGATTTCGCCAGAGGGACAATTCACGCCTCTGGAAGTATTTTGGCTACCCTTGGTTTGGCTAAAGGGTTAGATAAACACAGGCTTTTGCAAAGACAGAACAACCCATGTTGTAAAGCAAACAAATGCATTTTGCGTTTATGGCTGTCTATGAAAAAACAGCATATGCTGACTTTTTTGGGGGATGCCCTGTGCTATAGTGCATGCATGCATCCGAAGACAAGATGAACTTTCACAGGTTTTCTGCCCTCCCCGCTGAAAGATAAATTTCTGGTTTTGTAATTGCTGCACGGAATGCTAGAGTTTTTATAGGCAACTAGAAAAAGCAGCAGGCTTAAGCCAACAGTATTCCACCTTCACCACATAGCATGTGGTGCAGAAAAAAAAGAAAATCTCCAATGGATAAAGTTATGTGAAAGAAGACACAGCGAGGGGGGTTCCTCCTCCTCCTCACCCCCCCCATCCACGCTTTTTCTTCAGGGAGTAAAAAATAAATTACAGTGATAAGATCTGGAAAAGTTTGGTTGTAAGTTAAAGAGGTTTTCACATCTGTGGCCACACATCCAAGCCTTGGGAATAATGGGTCTCATGCTCCGTTCACAGAAAAATGTGAGAAAATGTTCCCTTCCTCAGCATAACAGAGACAGTAATTCTGCTCATGTCGGTGCCTTGTTTTGGGGCTAATCATTGGGGATGAAATTGGCAACATGTGTGGCATTTTCAGACTCGTTGCATGTCAAGGATAGATGGCACAATGGCTTCAAATTCACACTTAAAGCACCCTTCAAACAGTCCCAGAGTACCTCCAGAATTTTATAGGACATGGGCTACATGTAATGACAGTAAGTTAGGCAATGGATCCCGATAACTAGTATTGAAAGGTGGGGCCAAAATGGGCCTCACAATTACCCTCCCGGTGGTGACCACGTTGCAGAAGACAAGGACACACTGTGACCCGAACCGAGGACTTGGAAATGTCAACCTGTGTGCACCACCAAGTTCTACCCAAAAGAGGGAGCTGGATGGGAACCAGCCAGACCAGTAAGGGTGCCTCTTATCCAGAGTGGGTCATGTGCTACCCCCTGACCCCTGTAAAAAGGCCATGCTTGCTTGCCAATCTGGTCAAAAAGGAGACTTTGTTGCTTCCTATGGTAGACAATCTCTCGGCAAGAGCTCGGTCTCCTCAAGAGAGTTACTGTGGCATACCTGCTTGCAAGGGATGATGGATTCAGACCAACCTTTGAGGTTGTAGAAACTCTCTGTCCCATCACAGACAACTCAGTGCCTCCACGGCACCCACGTGGCTTGGCTGGGTAAATGGCACTGGTGATGTCTGCAGGGGATGCCCACCAATGGTCCCTGCTCTGTTCCCTCAGTGCTCATAGTTGTGATTGTCATCCTTACTCTACAACCATGGTGAAGGCCATGCACAATGTCCCACGTTCAACCCCTGGCATCTGCCCAGAGGACAGGGAAAAGCCTGGAGAGCTGCTGCCAGTGAGTGTAGACAATACTAACCTAGATGGATCAGTGGTCTAACTTAGTTTAAGCCAGCGTCCCATATTCCTATGAATTTATATAGATAAAGAACTACAGTGTAGTTCTTTTAGGATAGGGTCACCTCCACAGTAGTAAACAAAGCTCTCAAATTTCAGTCTAATATTAAAAGTTTTCCTTCTCTGAAAACAAAAAGGAATTGCATTAAAAAAAACTCAAGAAAACAAACTGAATCTTACAAATCGGGTGTTATTTTTTTAACGTATTGGGGCAAAACAAAACAAAAAATCCCACATGGTTTTTGGAGCAGAGATTGCTCTAACAGAAGCAGATCAACATGCTCTTCTGACATAACCCACATGGCTTTATTTTAGGACATTCTATTACTACCCTGGGACACATCAGACATCAGACTGGGGTAGAGACATACCCCTGAAAACTGACTATGTCAACTGAGTTTTTTTTGGGGGGGGGAGTATCATAGCCTAATTTGCCATTGTGCAGGCTCTAGCCTTGAAAACATGGCTCTTTGGACAGGCCTTTGGGATCCCCGGGGTGGGCTAATTTCTTTATATTGTTTTAAAACTGTCTATTGATGGCCCTAAACTGTTCTGTACTGCTGCTTTTAAAATGATTATTGTTGACTGCACTAAATATTATGTATTTATATTGTATTTGAACTTTAATGTTGTACGTCGCCTAGAGTGGTTTCGGCCAGATAGGCGACACAAAAATTAAATTTATTATTTATTATTATTTATTATGAGGTTCTTATAGAACACCTAATATTTTACAGTAAAACTTTCAATAAGTAAACGAGCTTGCTTTTTAAATCGATGCTTCCTCTTTAAATGTGAAGGACAGGCAATTACAGAGTAAATGATTATTGCAATGGGCATTAGTGGGAGGCAAAGGGACTCAGGCAGTAGTTCTGGGTGTGAGAGAAGGGTCTGTCACAGGTATGCACGAATGTCAGAAGAGCCTGGCTGCTGGGTCAGGCTAAAGGCCCATCGGATCCAGCATCCTGTTCTCACAGTAGCCAACCAGATGCCCCAATGGAAGCCTGCAAGCAGGACCTGAGCTCAACAGCACCATTCTCCCCGCTTGCAGTTTCCAGCGGCGTACTGCATCCAACAGTAGAGGCAGAACATAACAATTGTGGTTGGTAGCCACTGATAGACTTATTCTCCATGAATCTGTCTAATCCACCAGGATTTCTCTGTTTTCACTGGTGAAATGTCAAAGGTATATCGGCATTTATAATACAACAGCACACAACAGAAACTTATTTGTGCTCAACACAACAGGAGCCCACAAACCCTGAATATTTATTGTAGCCTGTACTTTTCATGGACATGGAAGCATTAAAGTCTAATGCTTTCCCAAAGAAAGACACGCACGGCTCCCATAGAGAATCTCAGGCTTTCCATCCCCAATAAAAGCGGTTATAGAATCACAAAATCATAGAGTTGGAAGGAGCCTATAAGGCCATTGAGTCCAACCCCCTGCTCCATGCAGGAACCCAAATTAAAGCATCCCCAACAGGTGGTTGTCCAGCTGCCTCTTGAATGCCTCCAGGGTTGTAGTCGTGAACGCTGTCAAAAAAACAAGTGCCATAAAAGAAGCACATGAGTATATTTATGCATGCCCCCCCCAACCCCTGCTACTTGGAATACCATGAACCGCAAGTACTTTCTTATACATTTATACCATCTTTTATACATCTCCATTTCAAATATTTCAAACTCCCTACCCTTACATATTAGACAGGCACCTTCTCTGTTACTTTGTTGGGGCCACTTGTTTTCAACAAGCCTTTTAAGTTGAGACCTTATCCCAGTCTGCTTCTGTGTTGGAATTGCTTTTTAATATGCTGTTAAACCTTTTTTTTAAACAATATGTTTTTTAACCTTTTTAAAAAAAATGTCTTCAAAGCTTTTAAAAAATGTTTTTAGAGTTGTTTTGTTTTAATGTATTTTAATGTCTGTTTTTATGACGTTCTAAAGTGTTTTTAGTGCTCTTGTTTGCCGCCCTGGGCTCCTGCTGGGAAGAAGGGCATATAAATCAAATAATAAATAAATAATGGGAGGAGGAGGAGGGAAACGGGGGGAAATATGAAATATGCTAACTATATAAAAACAAAAGGCAGCAGCTTGAGCTTGAATTAAATTTGCCTGACTGCTGCAATAGAAAGGATGTTGTTTAAAATGGAGGAAAAATGTGTGTGTGTTGTTGACATATTTTGCGTGCCTTCTTGATTTAAAAAGCTCGGTTATGAAAGGGGGCCATTATTTACAAGTGAAGAAAGAGAAGGGAATTTGCCCTCTCCTCCCCATCCCCCCCCCGCCCCAAACTCCTCTCTTCCCCATTGTCCTCTGTATCCATTTCCAGGAAACCATATTCATTAGGGTTAATCTGCCTCCTAAATGAATAAACAAAGGGTCTCTCTGTCACCACCAGGGCCAGGTGAGCAGATATAATCTCCCAAGGGACAGAGTCATCCCTACGAAATGGGCTGCAGGAAATTACCTGCTGCAATCCCACACCTGGAGTCGCTTGGGGAGCAGCTTGCAGTTGTTGAGTAGCTGATCAAAATTCAAATTCATTTTATTTGCTTTAAAAAAAGGGGAGAGAGAGAGAGCACACACTGTGGATCATCTGTTTTTGTGACTTCCTAACCCAAGAAGCATCTGTATTGTCTTAAAATCTGAAGTTATAGCCATCAAAATAAGTATATGCAATCATAATGGAAGGATTATAACATGAGGCCTTAAGCCAGCACTCAGAAGCTGCAGCAGCCAGAGCATCAAGGACATGGGGATTTGAACCAGGGACCTCTTGATCTATCTGAGACTGGAACGTAGCCTAGGGAGCTACCTGGGAGTAGTGATGGGGCAGAAATTCAGTTCTGTTCACATATAAAGGTGCATCTACCTAATACACATTTTCAAAAAAAAACTACAAGAACTGAAACACAACTGTCCTTCAAAAATTAACCCTTTTGCAATGCAGTTCTCGAGCTAAGTAATGTGTACAAGAATGCCTATACTGGGGTAAAGTGCATATAAAAACATAAATGTTAGTGAAAAGAACATATACAATATATTTGGGGAATTGCTTTGCAAAAATGGATATACAAGGCAAAACTGCATACAAAAATGTATCTGTTAGGAGAAATTACAAACAGATTAGAAATGTAGAGAACTTAATTTAAGGGAAAAATGAGAAAGCAGAATGGTCAGATTCACCCATCCCTAGACGGCACGGCACTTTTGAAGTCTTTGTTGTTGGCAGCTCCTGTTCTAAGGGGCATTTTAATTTGGGGGGGCGGGAGCTGACTGGCAACTGATTGGCACCGAGAGAGTTCGAATGAGTTTGGCTTCCTCTGCAAATCAAATGCCCTGCCCCCTGCAAATTGCCCAAATGTGTTCCCAATGTCAGTGACACCATAAAACTATCTATCTGTGTGTATGTGGGAGCGGGGGGCATGCGATGGCCTAGCCCTAATTGTTGTGTGGGACAATGACTAGGGAGACCCAGGTGTGAATCCCCCATTGAACCCTGAAAGTCACTGAGTAACCTTGGACCTGTCACATATTGTGGTGGCTGGTGACCAATTGAACTGGAAGACAGGGAGGCCAACAGCAGGTGGCACCAGAGCCAATGACAGGCACAGCCAACTCCCCCTGGTTCTGTCCCCACCCTCCTCTCTGCTCTACAAGGGCAACACTGAGACTAAGGAGAGGAAGCTGACAGCCAGTGAACGGGTTTTAAGAAGGCAGGCAGGTGGGGGCTGAGGGCAGACTGAGATTGGTTGGGCAGTTTCCTATTCGCTCTAATGAACCAGCCTCTACTGGTCACACCCTTTTCCCAACACAGCCTACCTCACAGGGTTGCTATGAGGAGAAAAAGGGAGGGCATCGCATGTACTATCCTGAGCTCTATGGAGGAAGGGTGGGGCAAAAATATAATAAATGGGTTGGTGGGTTAGGGGCAGGGGAGGATGAAGAGAAGGGGAAGCAAACTGATTTGCCCTTCATGTAATTTTCATAAGCCCACCACTGTGCCACGGATGATTATCTAACGCCTCCAACAGGTGTTAAAAAGTTTCTCTGCCACCACCCGGGGAATGTATGATGAAACAGGAATTTATTTATTTATTTTATTTAATTCCATTTCTATACCGCCCATAGCAAGGTCTCTGGGCTGTGTACATCAAATAAAACAGAGCAAATACAATTTAAAACAGTCTGGTCATCAGATTACAATTTAACTGTCTGTTAGAACATTAAGTACAAAATACTAAAATATTAAAAATGTTAAAAAAATGTTAAAATGCCTGGGCAAAGAAGAAGGTTTTCACCTGGCGCCGAAAGGATAGTAGTGTAGGCACCAGGCGAACCTCGTCAGGAAGGGTGTCCCAAAGTTTGGGGGCCACCACTGAGAAGGCCCTCTTTCTTGTAATCGCCTTCCGGGCGTCTCTATGAGTAGGCACCCGGAGGAGGGCCTTCGCTGTTGAGCGCAGTGTACGGGTAGGTTCATATCGGGAGAGTCGTTTCATCAGGTATTGCGGGCCCATGCCGTGTAAGGCTTTATAGGTTAAAACCAGCACTTTGAATCGGGCCCGGAAACATATAGGCAGCCAGTGCAAGCGGGCCAGAATCAGTGTTATGTGCTCCGACCGCTTGGTCCCAGTTATTAATCTGGCCGCTGCATTCTGCACGAGCTGCAGTTTCCGAACCGTCTTCAAGGGCAGCCCCACGTATAGTGCATTGCAATAGTCCAGTTTCGAGGTTACCAGAGCATGAACAACTGAAGTAAGATGTTCCCTGTCCAGATATGGGCGTAGCTGGGCCACCAGCCTAAGTTGGTAAAAAGCACTCCGTGCCACCGAGGCCACCTGCGCCTCAAGTGACAAGGACGGGTCCAGAAGGACTCCCAAGCTGCGCACCTGCTCCTTCAGGGGGAGTGTAACCTCATCCAGAACAGGTTGAACATCCATCATCTGGTCAGGGGATCCATTCACTAACAGCATCTCAGTCTTGTCTGGATTGAGCTTCAATTTGTTCGCTCTCATCCAGTCCATTATCGCAGCCAAGCATCGGTTTAGCACCTTGACGGCCTCACCTGAAGAAGATGAAAAGGAGAAGTACAGCTGCGTATCATCAGCGTACTGATGCGAACGCACTCCAAAACTCCTGATGTCAGCACCCAGCGGCTTCATATAGATGTTAAAGAGCATGGGGGACAGAACTGAGCCCTGCGGAACTCCATATTGGAGCGCCCAGGGCGTCGAGTAGTGCTCCCCAAGCACTACTTTCTGGAGACGACCTGCTAGATAGGAGCGGAACCACTGCCAAGCAGTGCCTCCAACTCCCAAATCCGCAAGCCTCCCCAGAAGGATACCATGGTCGATGGTATCAAAAGCCGCTGAGAGATCAAGGAGAATCAACAGGGTTACACTCCCTCTGTCTTTCTCCCGACAAAGGTCATCATACAGGGCGACCAAGGCCGTCTCCGTGCCCAAACCGGGCCGGAAACCCGATTGAAATGGATCCAGATAATCGGTCTCATCCAAGAGAGCCTGGAGCTGAGATGCAACCACCCTTTACAGAACCTTGCCCAGGAAGAGGCAAGTGGCTGCAGCCGGAAGCACAAAGGTGAGACAATGGCCTTCTGCGTCGCCAAGCTGCCAGCTCCCCTTAGCTTGCAGCCTGGCAGCGAGAGATTTCGAAACCTTACAGCCTTCTTGAAATATAGGCAGAATGTTGAAGCAAATGACAAACACAGGAGTTGTCACCTTTTCTTTTTCCCGGGAGGCGGAAATTCCACTGCCAACTACTACCTCAAAGCATATGGTCTCCAGCAAGTGGTTTATTTGTGGTATTAAGATAGGTTGTGGTTGACTCTGGGCCATTATTGAGACTCGGAGATTTCATCATCAAGCAGTGAAGATTTACTTCGAGTGCGCCGCTTCAGACGTGCCTGTGTGTTTGGGGTGGAATCACATCTTTGGATTCTCTCAATAGTAAAAAACAAAAACAAAACCTCCAGGCCTCTCTCTCTGGCCCCTGGAACTCTCCTGAGGGCCCGCCCTCTCTCCCCAGACCACACTTCTCATTGGTCCTGCACCACGCCCTTGGGGGCTGTTATCTGGCTGGACACAGATGTGTCCTTGAACTGTGACAACACTTCTTGCTTTCTTGGATGGAGGTTGGAGAGCTGATGATGGGCACATAGAAACCTCTATGACGAGATGAGACGGTGTCTGGCAATGGATGACAAGCTTAATGAGCAATGCAGACTTAGGGCTGGAATCTCACAAGCCATCTTTCACGGTGACTGGATGCCCTTCATTTCTTACATCAGCTCCAGCCCAGGAGAGCCTAGACTTCTTATTTTTCAGAGAAGGTTTTGGAGGGGCTCTCTGGTTTAATTCCAGATGCGTAATATGACATATGCATAAACTGATATTTAGGTCTCTCACCTGTATGCTTGTATCAGAGACATGTAACTGAACACTGAATGATTAAAAAATGAGCCTAGAATGCTGCATGCATTCTGCAATACCCATTGAAGTCTGATTGTTTATTTGTTGTGTTTGTGAAATGGTAAAACCAAAAAACAAACCTTGGTCTTTTGCATGGCTGGAATGTCAGATCAGCCGGCTTCTGTACACAGAGTTGCCAAATTGCCCAGTTAGCCAGGTTTTACCCAGATATTAGCCATGCTATCCAGTGCCTGCTTAGCTTATTAGGGGGCCCAGATTCCCAGTTTTCTTTTTTTTAAAAAAAGTCTATAGCTCTTGAAGATCCAGAGACACAAAGCAAAATGTGGAGGCAGCTTTCTGGCCATTTTGTGAGAACTCAGCCTGTTCCAACTTCCATTGTTCTTAGCCAATGGGGGACACCACAGATGTCCTGGGAAAATCAAGAATTTTAGTCTGCCTGCCTGCTGCATATGCAGAAGCTAGCAGTTTAGAAACCTGCACATGCTCACTTGATCAATAAATGCAGCTCCACCCCTTATCCATAGACTTGCTGGTTAAGTCAGCAAGGAGAAGCAGCCTTCATCTCAATTGCCTCTGTGTTTCAGGGTATGTGTCTTAAGTGGTGAATGCAATGGAAATGTCTGCCTGCCATCATGGAGGATGGAATAAGGGGGTATGAATCTACCAAACATTCCCTCAACTGAACAAATACAAGACAGAAAAGCAAACCTCTCTGTAGAAAAGGCTGTGATATTAGCATCTGTATTTTTTTTGGCTCTGCCCCCACTCTGATAAATGGTGCTTACTCCCCAGTAAAGTTGCACTGGAATGCAGCCTCACTCACCCCATTGCCCAGCAGAGCCTCTGTTCAGTAATTCAGAAAAGGCTAAAAAGTATTTTTTGATACTTATCCTTCTTCAAAATGACTGGCCGGGGTCTCCCCCACCAAAGATCACCCTACTTCATTTCCTCCCCAGGGATAGATGTGTGTGTTTGTGTGTGTACCTATATACACACACACATATACATACACACAGAGAGTCTGTATATCTATATACATATATCTATATCTATATTCAATGCAGTGGGGGGTATAACCTTTTCCTTCCTCCCCCTTAAGACCAATAGGAATGGAACAGCTGCCTTGTTTAATGCTAGCACAGCTTGCCAGGTATCTAGAATTCACTGCATTTTTATTTTATTTTTTAAAAAAGAGATGCCAGTTCTCAAGCCTCCATCAAGTTCCAGCCTTTATCATAGAAGGCTGTGTTTCCCCTCTCTCTGATCTGGTATGTGAGAATCAGTGTACTAAAGACACTTCTCACATGCTGCGATACTACTCTCTTTAGATAAGATGACTGAAGTGATAACATTGAAATATTTATTTCTATCTGCATTACAAGTTGTAGTGGTGTGCTCATTTCACATTTCCTAATTGTTGGTACGGACAACCTCTTGATCACAATATTGCTTTTTAATTGATGCTTTGCTGGCTTTTTGTTTTATGCTAGATTTTTATACTGCTGCATTGACTTGTTTTATGTTTGTTTCTATTTTGTATTTTATTGTTTTTATTTTGTTTGTAAACTGCCCTGAGCTCTGTTTTTAACCGTGTAAGGGCAGGATATAAATCCTCTTAATAAATAAATATTCCATAGCATTGGAAATGAGAGTCAAGGTAATTAAGGCTGAAAATGTAAGGTTTTTTTAAAAAAAGATTCCTTACATCCTCCTCCAGTTTTTGGTGGTAATTACTAGGCACAAAAACAAAACAACTGGACAATGCAACCATTAACATGCTTAATTTGCATAATTAACAAATTATTTGCATAATGTGCAAATTAGTCTGCCTGGATTTGTGGAACTGGAATATGGCAATCCTATCGGTACATGGAATTGGACGTGGATGGAGAAGCCTCATCCTTCGCCTCAGGCAGTAAAATGTCTTGGGCCAGCCCTGGTGACGTGGAACGGGAATAAGACAAATTTGCTCAACCTTAACTACTCTTACATCTTCAGCTGGCCTAGTCTTCCAGCACTGCAACGTCTTCAGCTGATCTTCCAGCACTGCAACGTGTACTAATCAACAGCTTTTCAAGCTTTGGCAGCACTTCCCAGGCCAAAACTTTGCAATCAAAATCTTGAAACTGGGAAGAACATCTCTTCCAATTTAGCTCACCTTATTGTGCATCAAACTTTAAAAACCATGCTTTCAAGTTTTCTTTCTGGGCCTGCATAGAGGCTGCTGTTTGCTACAACATTGGTTTAAAAATAACGGAAATCAAAAAAGCAAAATTAAACGATTTAAATGTGTGCATATGTTCTTTTATAAAATGCATCATGCAGCTGCAATATGGGTTTTTAACCCATGTTTCAGACTCATATCAAAGGGGAAAGGGCTCACTTAGAATATGGTGAATTTTTTATCTATGTTTTTAGGAGAAGATGTACTTTCCTGTATTTTGCAATACACTATATTTGAAAACAAAACGGAAAACAGATAAAAAATAGAACTGTGGCATGAAAGGACCTTTCTTTTTCATTTTTCCTTCCCTGTTTGAGTTATCTGAGAATAAATTTCACTTGAATTTTAAAAAGGCCTAATTGAGTTGATCTGTACCTAAACAAGGCTGTTTCAACCCTCCGACACCTCTGAGGGTCACAATTAACCCTCAAAGGGTACACAAAAAATGTAATGTTATCCTTCTTCAAAATGACTGGCCGGGGTCTCCCCCACCAAAGATCACCCTACTTCATTTCCTCCCCAGGGATAGATGTGTGTGTTTGTGTGTGTA
This sequence comes from Rhineura floridana, assembly GCF_030035675.1. NCBI lineage: Eukaryota > Metazoa > Chordata > Lepidosauria > Squamata > Rhineuridae > Rhineura > Rhineura floridana. The sequence goes on along the minus strand of NC_084500.1, from coordinate 15,058,828 downwards.
CCTATATACACACACACATATACATACACACAGAGAGTCTGTATATCTATATACATATATCTATATCTATATTCAATGCAGTGGGGGGTATAACCTTTTCCTTCCTCCCCCTTAAGACCAATAGGAATGGAACAGCTGCCTTGTTTAATGCTAGCACAGCTTGCCAGGTATCTAGAATTCACTGCATTTTTATTTTATTTTTTAAAAAAGAGATGCCAGTTCTCAAGCCTCCATCAAGTTCCAGCCTTTATCATAGAAGGCTGTGTTTCCCCTCTCTCTGATCTGGTATGTGAGAATCAGTGCACTAAAGACACTTCTCACATGCTGCGATACTACTCTCTTTAGATAAGATGACTGAAGTGATAACATTGAAATATTTATTTCTATCTGCATTACAAGTTGTAGTGGTGTGCTCATTTCACATTTCCTAATTGTTGGTACGGACAACCTCTTGATCACAATATTGCTTTTTAATTGATGCTTTGCTGGCTTTTTGTTTTATGCTAGATTTTTATACTGCTGCATTGACTTGTTTTATGTTTGTTTCTATTTTGTATTTTATTGTTTTTATTTTGTTTGTAAACTGCCCTGAGCTCTGTTTTTAACCGTGTAAGGGCAGGATATAAATCCTCTTAATAAATAAATATTCCATAGCATTGGAAATGAGAGTCAAGGTAATTAAGGCTGAAAATGTAAGGTTTTTTTAAAAAAAGATTCCTTACATCCTCCTCCAGTTTTTGGTGGTAATTACTAGGCACAAAAACAAAACAACTGGACAATGCAACCATTAACATGCTTAATTTGCATAATTAACAAATTATTTGCATAATGTGCAAATTAGTCTGCCTGGATTTGTGGAACTGGAATATGGCAATCCTATCGGTACATGGAATTGGACGTGGATGGAGAAGCCTCATCCTTCGCCTCAGGCAGTAAAATGTCTTGGGCCAGCCCTGGTGACGTGGAACGGGAATAAGACAAATTTGCTCAACCTTAACTACTCTTACATCTTCAGCTGGCCTAGTCTTCCAGCACTGCAACGTCTTCAGCTGATCTTCCAGCACTGCAACGTGTACTAATCAACAGCTTTTCAAGCTTTGGCAGCACTTCCCAGGCCAAAACTTTGCAATCAAAATCTTGAAACTGGGAAGAACATCTCTTCCAATTTAGCTCACCTTATTGTGCATCAAACTTTAAAAACCATGCTTTCAAGTTTTCTTTCTGGGCCTGCATAGAGGCTGCTGTTTGCTACAACATTGGTTTAAAAATAACGGAAATCAAAAAAGCAAAATTAAACGATTTAAATGTGTGCATATGTTCTTTTATAAAATGCATCATGCAGCTGCAATATGGGTTTTTAACCCATGTTTCAGACTCATATCAAAGGGGAAAGGGCTCACTTAGAATATGGTGAATTTTTTATCTATGTTTTTAGGAGAAGATGTACTTTCCTGTATTTTGCAATACACTATATTTGAAAACAAAACGGAAAACAGATAAAAAATAGAACTGTGGCATGAAAGGACCTTTCTTTTTCATTTTTCCTTCCCTGTTTGAGTTATCTGAGAATAAATTTCACTTGAATTTTAAAAAGGCCTAATTGAGTTGATCTGTACCTAAACAAGGCTGTTTCAACCCTCCGACACCTCTGAGGGTCACAATTAACCCTCAAAGGGTACACAAAAAATGTAATGTTATCCTTCTTCAAAATGACTGGCCGGGGTCTCCCCCACCAAAGATCACCCTACTTCATTTCCTCCCCAGGGATAGATGTGTGTGTTTGTGTGTGTACCTATATACACACACACATATACATACACACAGAGAGTCTGTATATCTATATACATATATCTATATCTATATTCAATGCAGTGGGGGGTATAACCTTTTCCTTCCTCCCCCTTAAGACCAATAGGAATGGAACAGCTGCCTTGTTTAATGCTAGCACAGCTTGCCAGGTATCTAGAATTCACTGCATTTTTATTTTATTTTTTAAAAAAGAGATGCCAGTTCTCAAGCCTCCATCAAGTTCCAGCCTTTATCATAGAAGGCTGTGTTTCCCCTCTCTCTGATCTGGTATGTGAGAATCAGTGTACTAAAGACACTTCTCACATGCTGCGATACTACTCTCTTTAGATAAGATGACTGAAGTGATAACATTGAAATATTTATTTCTATCTGCATTACAAGTTGTAGTGGTGTGCTCATTTCACATTTCCTAATTGTTGGTACGGACAACCTCTTGATCACAATATTGCTTTTTAATTGATGCTTTGCTGGCTTTTTGTTTTATGCTAGATTTTTATACTGCTGCATTGACTTGTTTTATGTTTGTTTCTATTTTGTATTTTATTGTTTTTATTTTGTTTGTAAACTGCCCTGAGCTCTGTTTTTAACCGTGTAAGGGCAGGATATAAATCCTCTTAATAAATAAATATTCCATAGCACTGGAAATGAGAGTCAAGGTAATTAAGGCTGAAAATGTAAGGTTTTTTTAAAAAAAGATTCCTTACATCCTCCTCCAGTTTTTGGTGGTAATTACTAGGCACAAAAACAAAACAACTGGACAATGCAACCATTAACATGCTTAATTTGCATAATTAACAAATTATTTGCATAATGTGCAAATTAGTCTGCCTGGATTTGTGGAACTGGAATATGGCAATCCTATCGGTACATGGAATTGGACGTGGATGGAGAAGCCTCATCCTTCGCCTCAGGCAGTAAAATGTCTTGGGCCAGCCCTGGTGACGTGGAACGGGAATAAGACAAATTTGCTCAACCTTAACTACTCTTACATCTTCAGCTGGCCTAGTCTTCCAGCACTGCAACGTCTTCAGCTGATCTTCCAGCACTGCAACGTGTACTAATCAACAGCTTTTCAAGCTTTGGCAGCACTTCCCAGGCCAAAACTTTGCAATCAAAATCTTGAAACTGGGAAGAACATCTCTTCCAATTTAGCTCACCTTATTGTGCATCAAACTTTAAAAACCATGCTTTCAAGTTTTCTTTCTGGGCCTGCATAGAGGCTGCTGTTTGCTACAACATTGGTTTAAAAATAACGGAAATCAAAAAAGCAAAATTAAACGATTTAAATGTGTGCATATGTTCTTTTATAAAATGCATCATGCAGCTGCAATATGGGTTTTTAACCCATGTTTCAGACTCATATCAAAGGGGAAAGGGCTCACTTAGAATATGGTGAATTTTTTATCTATGTTTTTAGGAGAAGATGTACTTTCCTGTATTTTGCAATACACTATATTTGAAAACAAAACGGAAAACAGATAAAAAATAGAACTGTGGCATGAAAGGACCTTTCTTTTTCATTTTTCCTTCCCTGTTTGAGTTATCTGAGAATAAATTTCACTTGAATTTTAAAAAGGCCTAATTGAGTTGATCTGTACCTAAACAAGGCTGTTTCAACCCTCCGACACCTCTGAGGGTCACAATTAACCCTCAAAGGGTACACAAAAAATGTAATGTTTTCCCCTAGCTTATATTCTATGTGTTCTCCCACAATAAGGGGGGGGTATAGTTGTTCTGCAGCATTTTAATCCCTCTGGTGGGAGATTTGTTAAGTGGAAGGACAGCACAGAAATGGTCAGGGATGATGAGGGTTGAAGTCCAACAACATCTGGAGGGCACCACCTCTACTTTAAAACATAAATATGAATGCCAGGATATCTGTGCTATCTATGTCTGTTTCGTATGAGAAGTTTCCTGGCCCACTGCAGGGCCACTACAGCCATCAACAATCTGCTACTGTAAAAGGTTAAAGGTCTGCCTACTGAACATGTATTTTAAGCTCTAATGATCACAGACTGTAATTTTTGCATCTCATTGCCATTCAACTCCCACCTGACAATTTTCTCCTTCATATTCCTGCCAACTAAGATTTCACTTTATGTATCTGACAAAGTGGGCTGGAGTCCACAGAAGCTGACACCATAACTAAGTCTTTAAGGTGCCACAAGATTCTTTAATTTTATTTTTATTTTTTGCTGTTATAAAACCCATATTGCGTCTGCATGATGCACTTTACACATGTGTGCATTTAAATCATTTATGTTTCGCCTTTTTGATTTCCATTATTTTTAAACCCATGTTGTAGCGAACAGCAGACTCTGTGCAGGAGACTAATGTGGCTACCTCTCTGGAACCTTGCACCATTTAGGCCATACTGGCCACAAAGAGGGGTTCAACTTTAAAAAATTAAACAAAATAACGTGAGCCACTTTGGGATATAATCATTGCCAGGAAAGCAGGAATAACAATAAAGAAAGCAACTCAGGCCTGCTGCCACCTCCACCCCCAGTGGAAAGAGCACAGTTCTTTCAAGCATAACCACACCGGCTTTCCCTTCCCATTGAGTAACTGCAGTTCGCCTTTGTCCTTCTGGCATCCTGGCACTAGGCCTTCTGGGGAGAGACGGATAAAAAAAGAGAGAGCAGAAAACATATAAAGGGAACCCAGGTGTCCTGGCAAAGATTTTGATATCCACAAGCCTATAAGGTGGAGATTGCGGGGTGGGGGAGGGGGAATCCCTGGGAAGCTGCTGCGAACTCTTTTTATCTAGAACACAATGAATATTGCATTTGTTCAGGAGTCCTTCTGAGGAGCCCCAGCTTCTCCGTTACTCTGCAAAGGAAGATCGGGGAATCAGGTCTAATTACAATCAACACTGTCCACCTCTCTTAACCTTAAACCTTATCTAAGCTGAGTGATTAACAATGGCTGCAATCAAACAAAAAGCGAGCAGGCAGGTGCCAAAACTGGACAAACCTTCTTCTCCACACAGGGAAATCTCCATATTTGCATGTTTTAATTATTCTTCACAATCAAACATGCACCATTTGAGATCTCAAAGATCTGTCATCTGAGCACCATCATTCCTTTACACACACACCCAAAAGCCAGTGAGACCAGTTTTGCGAACTGATAAATAACCTGGAAATAAATTCACAGCTCTGAATATTCCTGGGTTTTCTATTAAACATAAATAAAATATTAAAGTTGAAATGCTTTTAACAACAAGGTGACTAGAGCAGCAGATCTGTGGGTTTCATATCTGTTTGTGGCACTGGACTGGCCTTTCCAGTGTCACATGATTCACGGGACCAGGGTATCCCAGACTAATAACTGCAGTTCCTTCCTCCAGACAATGCCCCCTGGTGGTGCCAACAGCAGGGAATCAGCAACCTGATCTGCAAGGTTCCCAGTTCAAGCCTCATGGCACCTGGCAGCTGGAAGTGATTTGATGCGATGAATTAGCCCTTCCAGGTGCTAGAAGGACTGCTCCTTCAGCAAATATGGTGCTCTTTAAGATGGGATTGGTTTCCCAGAGCCAATGTTATTGAAAAAAGTAAAGAAGACTATACTGAGATTCAGATTTGGTAGGTTTCAGGAGATGATCTGATCTGTGCTGTAAAAACCCATAGCAGATTGGGCTTACCCAATGCATTTCTAATAAAATATATAGCACTGCTAATATAGAAGGCTCACTGTGGAACTATTGTGCAATCTTCTGCCTTCTTTCCTATCCCTCAAGCTAAACCAGGGATACCCACAAAGGCAACATGACACTGTGAAAGGAAAAAACACACACACAACCAACCACAAGGTTGTCTGCAGTTCCAGTTTATGCACCATGAAAACAGACTTTCCAATATCTGTAAGAGCGAATTTTGTCAGAAACACGCAGCAAATGAGATAATACCTTTGGCGGGGGCTGTATGAGGGCTTTGTAGTCTGTGCTTCTTAATGAAGCTTATGTGATAAGACCAAAGTTTTTAAACATGAAGAATTAAAAAAAGAGAAGATGATGCATCTCCTGACAGAAAGTAACCCAATGCACCATGTGCTTCATCCTAGACAGTAATGCTGCTTTATACTTGAGCCAGACCATTGGTCCTTTTAGCCCTGTAAAGTCTACCGTGACTGGCAGCAATTCTCCAGGCACGTACAACCAACACCAGCATCAAAATCATCTCTGTACATGAGATGACTCAGGTATTAGGTGAAAAAAGGCAGGCTCCGATATTCTCTCCTAAAAGCTCTTACCACCTCACACATATAGCCAAGAAGGGTAATCTAGTTATCATTAAAAAAAAAAAAAAAAAGCTAAAGGAGGAGGTGAAAGGAGAAAACCACCAAAGTGAAAAAGAAAGAGGCACAGGCACACATCCACAAGTCAGAAAATGCCTTGGGGGGTCATGCTTCATGTTACTGCTTGGAGTGACCCCTTGATTAGAGGTTCTGTTTCCAAAGGATTTCCTTTGGTTAAGGAAGGTTTGGGGGGGAGGGAGAGAGAGAGAATGATAACCTTCCATTAAGAGTTAAGATCTTTTTCAAAACACAACTCACTCAAGTTTTCATCTGACACCAATAACAGGCAGAGCTTGGCCTCTGTTGGAACAATGGGGAAAGGCACTATATAAAGGATGTATTCACTTGGACACATGGCATCCTGAATGCTGGACTAGAGGACGATGATAAATTATTAGCAGTAGTATCTGGATGCACTAACAACACACATGGCACTTTACAGCAATGTAAGCAAAACACACCCACAGGTTCCCACCCCAAGGATCTCGTGAATGGACAAGGATCTTGTAGCCTCCTGCCAGAATGTTGACTGGGGTGGATAACACTGATGCTGTTATTGTTATTGGCTGCCTATATGCTTCCAGGCTGAATTTAATGTGCTGGCATAGATCTATAAAGCCCTAAGTGGCTTGAAACCCAAGTATTTGAAGGAATGCTTCTCCCTGACTCAGCCTGCCCAGGTCCTTAGATCTTAGGAACATAGGAAGCTGCCTTATATTGAGCCAAACCATTGGTCCATCTAGCTAAATATTGCCTACAATGACTGACAGCAGCTCTTAGTATTCCAGAGCTGAGTACATTCCCAGCCCTACCTGTAGATAACCAGGATTGACTCTGGGACCTTTTGCATGCAAAGTAGATGCTCTACCACTGAGCTACGGCCCTAATTAAAATCTTAGATTTTCAGCGCATTGTAACCCACCCTGGGATCATATGATGAATCAGCTTTCCCTGCAACTCAGAGTTGCCTTTTCTGCACCTACATTCCTATTTACACCCCACAGGCATGCTATGTTCTGCCTCCACTGTTGGAGGCTGTATGCCTTTGATTGCTCGTTGCTAGGAATCACATGTGGGGGAAATGCCATTGCACTCATGTCCTGCTTGTGGGCTTCCCTTTGGGGCATCTGGTTGGCCACTGTGAGAACAGATGCTGGACTAGATGGCTCCTCTTTGGCCTGAACCAGCAGCCAGGCTATTCTTGTGCTGTTATGTTACATTCTTATTTCTTAGCCAGCTCCTCTGTTGGCACCCAACATCCTGGGCAGAAAGTCTGCTGACGACAGACAATCAGTGGAAGCTGGTTCATTTGAGTGACTGGGCAGCACCCCACCAGCCTCATCCTGTCTTCAGTCAGCCCCCACCTGCCTACTGTCTTTCTTACAACAAGTTCACTGGCTGTCATGTTTCTTTTCCTTAGCCTCTGTGTTGCCCTTGCAGGACTCAGCAAGGAGGGTGGGGACAAAACTAGAGTCAGCTGTCTCTACCTGTCATTGGCTCTGGCTTCACTTACTGCTGGTGTCCCTGCTTTATGCCCCATCAGTCCCAATAATCACCAGCCAACACTGCAGGCAATTAGACTTACCTAAACTCCCACCCACCCTGACTACTAGTGGCTTCCCTTGAAATTTCTTGGGACATTTCGCCAAAACTACGTCCCTATCTGGACAGGGATAACCTGGCTTCAGTTGTCCATGCTCTGGTAACCTCCAAATTAGATTACTGCAATGCACTCTATGTGAGGCTGCCTTTGAAGACGGTTCGGAAACTGCAACTTGTGCAAAATGCAGCAGCCAGATTGGTAACAGGGACCAGACGGTCCGAACGTATAAAAGCGATTCTGGCCCGCTTGCATTGGCTGCCTGTATGTTTCCGAGCTCAATTCAAGATGCTGGTTTTGACCTATAAAGCCTTACATGGCTTGGGACCACAATACCTGATGGAACGCCTCTCCCGATACGAACCCACGCGTACACTACGTTCAAGATCAAAGGCCCTCCTCTGGGTGCCTACTCCAAGGGAAGCTCAGAGGGTGGCAACAAGGGAGAGGGCCTTCTCAGTGGTGGCCCCCAAATTATGGAATGATTTTTATGACGAGGTGCGCCTGGCGCCAACACTTATCTTTTTGGCGCCAGGTCAAGACTTTCCTCTTCTCACAGGCATTTTAGCATGTGTTTTAAATTGTTTTTATATTGTTTAAAAATTTTAAATTGTTTTTTAAATTGTTTTTAAAATATGTGTTTTAAACTGTATATTTGTTTTAATGATTTTGATTGCTGTAAACCGCCCAGAGAGCTTCGGCTATGGGGCGGTATACAAGTGCAATAAACAAACAAACAAACAAACAAACCAGAGCCTCCAAATTTGCCTCATTTCCTTCTCAGCAACTTCCTGCCATATCATTTCCTGGATGAGAACAACAATGTTTTCTTGTTCAACACACCTCCTTATGATGCTTATGAGAATAGTAGTAGTAGTAGTAGTAGTAGTAGTAGTTAGGGTTGCCTGGTCAGAAGCATCCCAAATCCTGAGATTTCATGGGCGGCCCTAGTGATGTAATGGGGGTGGGCCATAGTGATGTCATGGGGGTGGGTCCTAGTGATGTCATTAAGCATGATACATTAAACATTAACCACAGTTGCTTGCACCATACCACTCAAAACAAAAAAAAATCTCTGATTGGAAATTAAGACAGAAATCTTAGCTGAATGAGGGTGTTCCCAGGTCCAGCTGAAGTGACGGGATCATTGCTTCTCACCTGCTTAGAGAGTCTGGGCAAGGAACATTTAATCAAGTGTACTTGCTTCTGGCAAGAAGGGTTTAAGTGCCCTCAGGTCAGGCCAGTCACCAGAACACCACTGTAGGAAGAAAGGAGCCTCGTGTTGTGGAGATGTTAGATGGGAGCACTCAGGAGTAAAGATGGATGCCCCTGAAGGCTGTAATTCTAACCACACTTACTAAGGGACTAAGCCCCATGGAATCCAACAAGAGTTACTTCTGAGTGGATATGGTTAGGATTGTGCTGCTGGTAAGGCTTGACTAGGGACCCTCTGCAACAATATCCATATCAAAACAGGGTTGCCAAACCCTGCCTGGAATGCCCTGCCTGCCTTTTAATGTGACTGCTCCAAACTTCTTTACAAACTTGCCCCTTCACCGCAGAGAGAGGTTTGAGAAATGAGTAAGAGTTAAGAAGATTCTCTACTCTTTTCTGCCTACTTTGTGGGCTGCCATAAACTCATTTTGACAGCTAACCCAATTCCAGTGAGTAATAATTGACAGAGAGAACACACACATGGTTTGGTCTACCTTCGCAGGCAGTAAATTGGGAACAACAGCAATTGAAGCCACACTTCCCACTATTTGAATTCTCTTTTACACTATTGGGCAAGAAACAAACCATCATGCAAATAACAAGATGCATCATTAGTGGGTTTATGGGGGTTGAACTGAGCACATGGAGCCACTGTTGTTGCTTCTTCAGATGTAAGGGAGAGATGTCAGAGATAAATGAAATGCAAATAGAAAAAGAAAAAGACAGTGATGATTTCCTAAATGCAATACCATACCAACCACAAGATTCCTATGAACTCAGCATCTCACAAACAGTCAGGGCTCCTAACCATAACTAAAAAAATCCTGGTAGCCAGTCATCCGAAGTCACAGAAATCCCCATGCAGCACAACCTGACCTGGGGACTGCAGTTAGTGCAGAATGCTGCGGCATGATTGCTAACATGAGACCTTATCAGCACATAATACCTCCACTCTGAAATCTGTACTGGTTGCCAATTTGCTACCAGGCCAAATTCAAGGTGTGCTTTCCATGTTACAGGTGCTACATAGTACTTGTTCTCCTCTTGTAAGAAACTGATCCTTTAGTGTGGCAGGACCTATGCTTTGGAAGTCCCTGCATATTGACATTAGGCAGGCGCCTTCACTGTACTCTTTTTGGCACCTGCTAAAAACCTTTTTGTTTAGGCAAGCCTACCCAGGCATGTAGAAACTATTATGTTTTTTATCTGTTTTTAACTCGTTGGTTTTATTATTTTGAATGTTTTTAAATACCTGTTTTTGCCAATACTTTTATTGTTTTAATTCCTTCCGTAAATCGCTTTGAGGTTTTTTACAACAATGCGATATATAAATGTTGTAAATAAAATACATAAATAAATTTTGGAGTCACTGTGGCCTTTGGGTCTCTTTCTCTTTTAGGCACAAAGGAATCTACCTTATACTGACTGGCCATTTTGGAACCATCTAGCTCAGTACTGATGACATTGATTAGCATTGGCTCTCCAGGGTTCTAGGCAATAGTCTTTTACAGAGATTGAATTTTGGAGGTTTGCATGCAAAGCATGTGCCCTACCACTGAGCTAGAGCCCTTCCCCTGTTTAAAAAAACTATCTTTTAAAATTGTTCTTTTCAATTCACTAATGAATGCACAGCATAACTAGGGCAAATCCACACCATGCATTTAAAGCCCATTCAACATTCATTTGAAGCACGTGAATCCCACCACAGAATCATGGGAACTGTAGTTTGTCAAGGGTGGTGGGAACTATGAGGGGGAAACTACACTTCCTAGGATTCTTTGGGGGAGGTCATGTACTTTAACTGTAAGTTGGATGTGTTTTAAATGTATTATGTGGATCTGCATTACTTCATAAACTTTGCCTGCATATAAATCATTTTAATTAAATTTATACATGGAAATAAGCTACAAGGTTTACTGGGTGACATGGGCTACACACAATCTCTCAGCCTAATCTGCCCCTCAGGATGAAAACAACAGAGGGGGACCATTAGCACCCCAAGGAAAAGGGGCACACTTAAAATGTAGGGGAAATAATAATGTGTGTGTACAAACGTAGGGTGAAATCAGATACAGATCAAGAAACAGTATGAAGAAATATTTATATAAGCATGAATGTCAAAGATGTTTATTATTTACACAACCTGTAAAGATATTTATAGTGCAATCCTATGCATGCTTACACAGAAGCAATTCCCAGTGTATTCAATGGGGCTTACTCAAACAGGGAAGTGTGCAGAGGACTGCAATTCAGTGATAAGGAACTTCATTTACACAACCGAAAATTCAGAATCACGGCACTTTAAGCTGTTCTGCAACTGTTTTACACTTGTTTTATGATTACTGGATTTTAAATGGCTTTATTTTTTTTGAGCTGCCATGGTTTCCAACCCTACCTCACAAGGTTGTTGGAAATATTTCATACACACACAAACTGGAGATTTAAAAATACATACACCCCATATTAATAGTTTATTGTCAAAACCAATTGGTTATTGCAGAACATTTTTTTAAAGTATTAAGTTTCCTACCAAATAAAAACAGTGACACCTAAATAAGCCCTGCCTAATTGCTTTTTTAAAAAAAAGGGTTGGAGGGGGACAGAAAGATTTACAACTCAATCCTGTGCTATGTTCAGTCAAAGGTCCCACTGATTTTCAGCACAATCCTAACCAAAATCCTTTTACTCAAAAGTAAGTCCTACTGAATTCAATGGGGTTTACTCCGAGGTATGTGGAATTAGTATTGCAGCTTTACTCCCAGAAAAACTTCATATTGGGAAGGTTTTCAAAACAGGTTATGAACTAGACAAATACACTGCTCTCTTCAACAGTCCAGTAAAATTTAAACTTGCTTGACTCCTTAATTAGCAAAGTATTACACATTGTAATGGCATCACAAGCTGTAGCATGTACATTTTTAAAATATCTATTCAAAAATAATTCCAAAGTTAAAATGCATAATATGCCATTTTTGCAAGTAATTAAAAACCTGCATGTATACTTTTATTATAATTATAACAAAATTGTTTACTGTGTATGCCTACCAAGATTCTGCTGTGCAATCCTGTGCGATTCTGTTCTAGTGCAATCCTACGCATGTTTACTAAGAAGCAAGTCCCAAAGTATTCAGATCTCCTATACAGAAAAAGTAGCTATATATTTACTGAATTCCTGTTGTGAGACAAGCAGTAAAAGGAAACTGTTTTCAGAACTTGAAATGGGGTTTAGCTATTGCCTGGGGTGGTGGTCAACAAATTCCTTGTCAATCACAACCCTGACTTCACTTATTGGCTAAAAACCTTAAAGGGTGGGGATTAGAGCAGCCGGTACTAACAGAAGTTGTGTGAGGGGGTGGCTGACATTTTGGTTTGCATCTTTCGAACCAGACTACCTAGAAACTTATTTTTTTTTAAATGAAAGGTAAGAGTCCAGAGATTGGGGTGACTCACCTGGAGACCCAGAGAAGACCCCCAAAAACCAGAGTCTCTGGGTGAAAACCAGAGACCTGGCAACCCTAGTAGTAGCAGTAGTAGCAATATACCAAATATGTGGTTCACTAACTTCTGAGCCCCATTAACTCATCAAAGCATCAATCACAGAGACAGCAACATCAGGGCTGGCGACAAGCTGGGAGATGGTGAGGACTGACTCAACTAGGCCCTGTTAATCACACAGCCCTAAATGTTTGCATGTGTTCCCTGCTTTCTTCCGTTTCAAGTTGATTTAAAGACTGCAGAATATGGATTTCCTCGCCTCTTGTAATGGGATAAAGCAAGCTAAGCAAAGGCAGAAGTGGTGTTCCTGCTGAGTACCCCACTTTCTCACTGGGCCCAACTTAAGTGAGGTGGAGACTTGCAAGTAAGGAGGTTGGAGAATTCCAAGAGAAAAGGAAGCTGAAACAGCTGCAGTTTGTGTGTGTTTGTCTCTGGCCAGGAATGGAAATCTGTCAAGTGAATACGATTGGTATTTGTTAATATTGCTTTTTTAAAAGTCTGCAAACTATATGCAATTAATGGTTTTTTAGAAGAAGTTTCCTTTACACTGAAATGAACAAGTTATGTAATGTTATGAAGATGGGTCAGGGTTGTTGACCCTGATGGGCAGCAGCTGTCAAAGAGCTGAGGTTGGTAGCCTTTCCCAGCCTTGAGAGCCTTTAACTCGGGGTGGAAAACCTCAGGCTTGAGGGCCATATGCAGTCCTATCTCTGGCCCTTGCAACTCTTCTAAGGCCACCCCCCTCTCTCTAGGCCACTCCCCTCATTGGCTCTGATTTGCATACACCTTGAGTGGTTTTGCCTTGCTGGAATGTGTCCTCGAACTCTGATAACATGACTCTTGCTTGCCGGGATGGAGGACAGAGAGGGGCGCATGTAGAAATGACCCTACAGTACAAGGATAAGCTTAACAGGCATTGCTCTGCCCACCTCTCCCTCTGGCCCCACCCACCATGGACATGTGGCCCTTAAAAGGTTGCCCAGAAGGGAATGTGGCTCCTGGGCTGAAAAAGGTCCCCTACCCCTGCTTTAACTGGAGGTGCTGGGGATTGAACGTGGGGCCTATTGCATTTTGCCCCTAAGCTCTGGCCCTCCATAATTCCCTCCAGCCACTCAAATAAATGCAAGTGTTTCCATTATTGTGAACGGTGGGGAAATGGGTTGGATCCCCTCCCTCCCCCGCTCACTGTTTCTCAGATTAGTATAATGTGCCTGAATGAAGCCACTGTCTGTAACCACCACCCGCCTTGATACTATCCAGGTAATTACTGGTTTAGGTGAAGGATTTCAGGGCATCTTAATTACACATCCCTACAGCCCAACCAGGACTCTGAGAGCAGCAGCTCTTACGGGCACAGCCTACTTATTCACGACGCCAGGGCCTCCTCCTGGCCCTCTCAATGCCAGTAACAAGAAACCAGTGACTGCTCAGGCCTGTCAAGCAGTTGCCGGTGGTGATAGGGGCCACAAGGGACTTCCCTAATGCCAGTGGCTTCCATCGGCCGGCTGGATTCACACATCCCCACTACCTGAGTAGAGGTGCGCTCTGGGGCTCCTGGGCAACACTGCCAGTGACTTCACAGCAGTTGGGGATAAATATTTGATGGTGCATGAGCATCTCGGAAGCTTTATGCATTGATGCAGGCAAGAGGTGCTTATGAAACTAAGAGACAGAGAAAGATAGAGATGGACCCTGAAGCAGAGTCTCCTGCACCCCCCATAGGGCTGTGTCCTGTCAGAGTCATCAGCCACTGATGAATGGCATCTTCTTCTGCTTCCTGTCCACAGCGATTGGCCCCTTCCCTTTCCTGCATCTATGTAACTTCCACTGCCTGTCTGCCATCTTTGGCCTGGTCTGCACATGTGAAAGAATGAGTTGAGGATGAGGTGGCTGAACCTTTCCTGACTCTGCAAGCTTTTCCCTCACTCTCCAGTCTGGTCAACCCTTGCTTTCTGATCCTCTCTCAGTTCACTCATCTGGGCTGCTTTCCTGGGCACAGCTGTTGGCCTGCCTCTTAGCTCAACGATTTTGTCTTTCCTTTTATTTATTTTATTTATTTATTATTTGATTTATATCCCGCCCTTCCTCCCAGCAGGAGGCCTGTTATACACCTCAGCCGGACCCTGCATGGAATTCCATTACCACAGCCTTCCCCAAGCTGGTGCCCTCCTGATGGACTCCAACTCCCATCAGCCCCAGCCACCATGGCCAATGGCCAGGGATGGTGGAAGTTGTGCTCCAGCAATATCAGCACGGCACGAGGTCAGGGAAAGCTGTGCCAGTGTGTGGGACTCGTTGCTTCTCTGTCCATCTATATATTCCAAATTTGATTCCAAAGGAGCCCACATCTTGCAACTGGAATCAACTGAACAAATTGAGCTTGTTTTTATATCCACTTCCTTTATGTGAGTGATCATGGCAGCTCCTTAGCCATGAGTGTGCCCATAATTCCATGGAAAAACACTGATGCCATTCATGCAGCAAAGTGGTTAAAAAGACCGAACCAGGAACCAGGAAATATCCAGATCAGATTACTATGAAATTACTAGGAAGCTGCTGGCAAGCTGAGAACCAGTGTGTTGTAGTGGTTAGAGCACTGGACTGGAACCTGGGAGACAAGGGTTCAAAATCCTTGCTTGGCCATGAAGCTCACTTCAGCCAGCACTTCCTCTCAGCTTCACAGGGTTGTTATGAGGATAAAATCAGGAGGGGGAGAACCATTCAGATAATAATAATATAAAATAAATACGTCATTATTCCAGGCTTCAGCAACCTGGTGCCCTCCAGCTGTGCTCACTGGGGCTGATGGGAGTTGTAGTCCAAAACATCTGGAGGGCACCAGGTTAGCGAAGGCTGCATTATTCTCTCAACCTTAACAACACTGCCCCTCACCTCTGCAAAAAGGCATGGTCTGAAAGCATTTGAGGTCACCGCTTTGCTGCTGCCCAGTAGGACTGAGGCTCGTCTGGGAACCCAATGCACACAACCTTGAGATGCATCAAGATAGGATACGATATAATAAAAACATTAATGCCAACATGCCTTACAGGATTGTTTGCAAGGATGACTGAGAATATTGGCCAAGTGTTTTGAAGAGCATGGGTGATATCCAGTGTTAGCCATGCTCAGAGTAGGCCCAATGAAATCAAAGGAATTGCACAACTTAAGTCAGTTGATTTCAGTGGGTCTACTCTGAGCATGACTAACACTGGATATCGCCCTATGCTTATTTATTTATCGTGGTGTGCTTTTGCTTATCTTAAGTTGCCTTTTACTGCTATATAGTGCCTTGGAGATTGTATGACGGACAGTGTTAAAAATGATGAAATAAATTAAAAACGGTCCAGACCAGTGGCTTTCAAATCACGGGTTGAGTAGGGATTGGGGGTGGGTGGGGGGGTGAGGGAGAAATTTGATGCAGTTCACATTAAAAAGCAAACTTACCTAATTTGTACTTTCTGACACAATATGCAAACCAAAGCACATCCATCCTTCAAAATTTGCACTTCTCCAAATTTTGCAGTGCAATTCTCCATGGAAGTCATGTCGATAAAAATGCATATACTAGGGTAAAGTGTGCATATAAATGCATATTGTAGTGAGAATAACATAGAGAAATCCATTATATCACAGAAAACTGCTTTGCAAAAATGTGCATATTGTGCCAAATTGCATATAAAAATGCGTATTAGGAGAAATTTGCACTAAAAAACTGATGAATTTTCACGAGGACTTTTTAAAACAAATTGTAAGCTGATGTAGAAATGGACTGAAGATAGGAAAAATGAGAGATTGAGAGGTAAAACTGAAATTTCAGATATGTCCAGCCCTAGCACTGAGGAACCCTGAGGTTCCCTCAATGAGCAGCTCAGTAACGGAAGGGGAAGCATCCCTAAAAACAGTTTGTCCTCCACTCCTGATCTCTTCTGGTAAGAGTTGATTCTAGGGAATACCCACGCAGAGCAACTGAAGAGGACAGCTCAGCAGGTTAGCCACCACCCTCTGTGAATAGAGTCTGCACCCTAGAATACTTCTCAGAATCCTCTGCAGAAAAGAGTTCTGTGACAAAGGCATAAGAATTCCTCAGCCAGACATGCAGAAAGGACTCCTTGAAGCCACTGCTTTAAAGCATTACAGGAACACTTGTAGTAGTAGTAGTAGTAGTAGTAGTAGTAGTAGTAGTAACTGTGAACTGAGTGGTACACATATACAACCACAGTGATTCCTACAATCTCCACATTACTTTCACCTTCTCTCTCTTATCAGGACTACCAACAGCTATGCATTGTGTTATTTATTTTTTCTAAAACCTGAAATTCTGAAATCTGGCATTTTGTCTTTGTTAATCTGGAACAACATCTGCAATTTCTGTGCCTCTCCTTCCTCCGGGGGATATAATTCCCCAGATGCACATGAACTGTCTGGTGTTCACAGAGAAAGCCTACAGCGTCTTTCAGGAAAGAGGGTTTTGATTTTTTAAAAAAACCATTAATCTTGCATTTAAAGTTACATTTCCCCACCACCACAACAAGGCCACCATCCCTCTTTGATTTAATGCAGGCAACACCCCCTCCCAACAACTCAGATTTACCTCTTTAAGGATAAAATGCCCTGTGCAATCTTTGCCAGTGTTTCAATTACCTGTACAGAATTTGGGGTTGCTTTGTGATCACCACATTAAGTGGCACAATTTAATTTATTATCCTGACGCACCCAAATATATCAGAACACTCCGCTCCCACCAGTACCAATTTCTTTCTTTGTAATCACCTCCAAGGGCCATTTCCTTCACCCACCACCCATCCCACCAGCCGACGGTGGCGTTTCCTTAACAAGATTTTACTAGCGTACATTTCTGATACTATCATTTCTGTCACTTATCCAGGGCCATAACGACATTTCAAGCCAAGCAGGGTTCAGCCGTGGCGCCAAGCTGTTGACTCTAGATTCTGTCGTCCACAAATTGAGCCCTGCCTTGCGACCCTAGGAAGTTCAACCTCCTCCCCGCACGTTCAGAGCTGCCATTGTTTTTCAGGAGAACAAAATCCTAAAGAGCCCTTCATCTCCCCACTCCTATCTTGGACAGCCATTTTAGCCAACTATCTCTTCTTCATGTGGGTGTGCGTGCACGCCCATGCGTATGCGTGAAAGAAAGAGAGAGAGAATGTATCTATATAGATATTCTGGTGTTGTAGAACAGTGGTTCCCAAACTTTTCCCCCCCATGGACCACTTAAAAATTGCTAAGGGCCTTGGAGGATCACTTAATGATTTTTCTGCCTGTTGTAGCAATTGCAATGCACTGTGCTAGATGCTGTAAGCTTTTTAATTGTATTTTATTGCTTTCTTTATTTCCTATATATTATATTTTACCATATTAGTATGAATTGCACAGAATTCAAATTGTGAAGCAAGAAATGCCATGTAAGAAATAAACGAAGCAATAAAATACAGTTAAAAATCAACATGAATTTTCAGTGTGATGGATGTGCCGTCTCCCATCTTCAACCACATATCCACAGACATGCCACAAACCACTTGATTAAAGCTCATGGAGCACAGGTTGTCCATGGACCACAGCTTGGGAAGCCTTGTTGTAGAAAATTAGTTTTAAGACTAGGTCCTGGGGTACCCTGTGGTTCCTTGGAAGTTTATCAGAGTTCCTCAGTGAGGACACTGATAACTGGCAGACAAGCAGGCTGTCTGCACAGTACCAATCTTCCCCTGAGATGTGAAGCCATCAGAGAGCATTGAGTGTGCTCTGGGATCTGCATAGGCTTCCAGGGAGGCACAACCAACTGGGTGTCCCAAACTCTTCCCAGAATCCTCTGTGACACTGCTGCACATACTCTACTGCAGGGATGGAGGACCTGTGGCCTAGCAAATGCTGGCTAGGGCTGATGGGAGTTGGAGTCCAGCAACATCCGGGAGGGCCCCGGGTTAGCGACTCCTGCTGTACCGATACCACACGAAAACCTTTAGCAATCTCTTGTTGCAGCTTTGGTCCAAGAGAAGTTAAGTCAAACCATCCCCACATTCTGAAATGCCAGTATGGATCAAACTGATTGACGTCACCAGTGTAAACATTTTGTGCAAGCCATTCCTCCACCCCCAGCCGTAATGTCAATATTATCATAATGCAATGCTACAGTGCCTGGCCGGTTCTCCTGTCATTTCTGAAATTCCGCCTGTGAGGCTAGGCCTTAAATAGCGGGATGCCAAATGCTGAGGCCCTTTGAAGGCTGTCACCAGCCCGCCAGTTGAGTGCTTTTACTAGTGTGGTGTTTGTTTATACAGCCTTGACAGACAGGACTATTTGCACAGCTAGATTTCACAACGCAACAAGGCAGGTGACACGTGGCACACCCCTTGAAAGACATGTGCGGGAGGTGTGTGTGCACAGCCCACCTGGTATGCTGCCTAATGGTGGGATCCAAGTATAAATCAGAGCATCAAGGATGCCAGGCCATGTTAACCTTGAAGCTACTGTAAGGTACCAGGGATGGGGGAATGGCGCTGGTCTTAAACCAGGGTTCCAGGGGTGGAGGAGAGATCTTGAATTAGGGTCTCCAACTTCTTATCACCTGTGCAGCCAGGACTCTGGTCCCTCAGCCAGTCAGACTAGGCTCTGTGGGCACAGGAAGCTGAGTTATGCTTAGTTAGACATCTAGTTCTGGATTTGTCTAGAATGATTGGTAGGAATCAGTGTCCACATGGTCTCAGGCAGAAGATGCGCTGCCTGGAGATGTCAGGAATTGAGCTCAGGACCGTTTGTGTGCAAAGCATGTGCTCTGGTGCTGAGCTATTGCAGTACTGGCCAGAGTACTGTCAGTTGAGCTTGCAAACCAATGGAAGCACAACAGGTTTTATAAAATCTTTCCAGCCAAGCCAGTTTATCAGGCTGACCGTCTCGTCACATGGAAGAGCAAAAGCAGACCATCTGGCTTTGCCTTGCCTGCCTGATCTAGTATATAACCTTGAGTCCACTTGTTTGACCATCACCTACCTGGGTCAGAGCCGGCCCTGTTGCAAACCTAGGCTCCAGGCTTGACAACGACAGCCAATACAGACTGTCAGCCCAGGCATGTGTAACACCGTAAGAAGAGTCTTGCTGAATCAGGTCAAAGGCCCATCTAGTCTAATACCCTGTTCTTACAGTGACCAGCCAGATGCCCCAATGGGAAACCCTCAAGCAGGACCCAAGCACAACAGCAACTCTCCCCACTTGTGATTCCCAGCAACCGATATACAGAGGCATTGTACCACCAACACTGGAGGTAGAACATAGTCGTTATGGCTAGTAGCCACTGGTAACCTTATTCTCCATAAATTTCTCTAATCCCCTTTTGAAGCCTTCCAAGTTGATGGCCATAATTACATGTTAAGGTGGCGAATTTCATAGTTTAGGTCTGAGCTATCTTCCCTCTTTGAACCCTTTTCATCTGCACAATATCCTTTTTGAGATAAGGTGACCAGAAACGTACACAGAATTCCAAACATGGTCACGCCATAGATTTGTATAACGGCATTATGATACTGGCAGCTTTATTTTCAGTCCCTTCCTTAATTAAGCCTTCTTTTTGGGGGTGGGGGTGCAAGGGTGCTGCGTGCCTTCAATTTTAATTCAGCTACCAGAAGTTTGTGAAGTATAGTCTCGACTCATTTGTCCTTCAATCTCCCTTCCATGTTCCAGCACAGGGTTCACTATCAAAATCCATAACTCAGCTAGATTTCCTAAGAAACCAAAAGGATAGCAACAACAAAAACCCTCAACTGTCCTGTTAGAATCAGTTACACACCCATGGCATCTCACGCAAAGGAAGACCTATCCTGCATATTGAAGGAGGGGGAAGAGAAGGGAGGGCTATAAAATGTGCTGTAAGATCAATTAAAGATGAAAAACACACACTTGCAGCTTTCTGATGGGAAGACCAAGCGATGGGCCTTGATAAGGGAAGGCGCCACTCAGAGCCGTATCTCCAAGCAACAGGCAATCAAAGAGCCAGATAAGCATCTTTAGAGGAGTGCAGGAGACTCAGGATGCAACGGGTCATAAGAGAAGAATCACTTCCTGGTTCGGGATGGGTAGTAAAAATTTATGACCTATTAACCCTCCACAAACCTCCACAAAAGAAAAATGAAGAAAGGGAGAAAGGAGGAGGATGCATTTTCCAATAAACTGGTCACAGTGCCATTTTTGCATGTCCATTTGGCAACCTCAGCAGGAAGCTGGAATATTTACAGTAGAACACCACGTTATGCAGTGGAGAAACGCCATTTGGGAACAAGATGCTTCCATTCAAAGCTCTGCATAACCATTTTGCTACCTTTCAGTGAACACTAAAAACACGGGGAGATAAAGGAGGGAGGGTGAGGGGGTGAGTGGCAGCAATGGAGAAGAAGAGGTGGTGGGGCTACTCAGGGAGCCCAGAAGCCCCCACCCCCAAAAACTGGATATGACACTGAAGAGAGGAAGGGGAAGGAAATGAAGGCAGTAGTAAACAGTGGCAGATCACGCCATGATTTCAGTTACTTGTATTTCAAAGAACTGGGGAACCTGTGGCTTTCCAGGGGTTGCTGGACTCCAACGCTCATCATCCATGATCACTGGCCATGCTGGATGGGGCTGATGGGAATTGGGGTCCAACAACACTTGTAGGGCCACATGTGCCGTCCCCCCACAAGGGGGATTGGGCCAAACACTTCTTGGTGAGTTCTCCCTTCCTTCTTTTGCATGTGCAGATCCAGGTTTGTCATATGGGTCTTAGACTTCCTTCATCCTGTGCTTTGCTGTTAATTTTTTTTAAAGGGATGGGTGGGAAATTCAGACACCATGAAATGAGGCACATACAATTTAAAAAAAAATAATGGAATGAAGTTAGTCTTGAAAGGGCGCAAAGACAGAAGTGGCATAGGAACTCATCAAGAAAATTGTGGCATTTCTTCACATAAAACATGTGAAATTACAACTGGTGGTGGAGACAATGGGCTGTATCCAGTGTTAGTCAGAGTAGACCCATTCAAATTAATAGACCTAAGTTAGTCATGTCAATTAATTACAAGGAGTCTACTCTGAGTATGAATAATGCTGGATACTGCCCAAAATTTACTCCTGTTTGAACTGCTACAATCTGAATTATATCAAGGCAGCTTTCAATCTGCAGATACCTTTGGTGCAATACTGCAGATCCGCCAGTCACCCGGACTGGCCCCATGATATGCCAGCAAGGCAGTCTAGCTGAAAAGAGCCAGAACTCCACCAAAGCACAACATGACATTCCCCCAATTAATACTTCCTGAAGAAAAAAAACCCTACCCCAAACTGCTAGATGGCTGAGTTTCAGAGAAATGTATCTATCAGAAGGCCAAAATGACAACCTTGCCCACATTGTCTCCAGCAAACTTACGAGGTGCAACAGCAGAACCATGTCTCTGCCAGAGGATTTGCTTGCCATAAACTCAACTACTGACTTTGGCAATCTTAGTATTGAAACACATGTTAAAAACATTACAGGAACAATTTCAGGACTCGTACAGAAACCAAAGAGTTCCATAGAACTGTCAGAGACTTGTTGCATTGGTGACGTGAGTGGGCCAAATGGACTTTGGAGCCAAAAGGGCATGCAAAATTAATGAGCTCTCGAGGGGCCATTCTCACACATTATGCAGGTAGAGACCCAGGTTGGTCAATGAGCGTATACTCAATTGGGAGTCCCTGATTTATTTATTTTTAAAAGACACCTATGCTATATGACAAGCGTGCCGGCACAAGCATGCTTGTTGCATTCACACATGCATTGATAGGTGCACACTGAAAACAACTTAGCATGTAAAAATGTAATGTCTGAAAGCAGATATTTGGTGTCTCACCCTCTTTTTAACAGTGCCCTGGATTGCAGCTGATGCATTTGTCCTCATACATAGTCCCTTTCACTTCAGGGACTTTCCTCTTAACCAGGCTCACTTCTGCTATTAGAGGCTGGAACCCTTGAGAGCTGCTGCCAGTCAGTGTAGATAATATTGAGCTAGATGGACCAATGGTCTGACTCTGTATAAGGCAGCTTCCTATGTTCCATCCTCTCTCCAGGCAAGCAAAAGACATTTATCAAAGTCCAAGGACACACTCAGGCCAAAGCAGGGTTGAGTCCTGAGTGGGGGCAGTGAAGGGTGTGGCCTGGAAAGAGGGGGGTGGCTGGAGAGAGGACATGTACGGTGAGTCTTGAGGGCCAAATAGAGAAGCCTGGGGTGGGGTGACAGCCAGCCCCTGGCTCCTCATCCATGCACTACAGCCACATCAACTCTCATTGTGTAACTGGCACCTTATCCCATGTCCAGCTGGCTTAGAGCAGCTGCCCAGATGGTTAGGCCATCATTCATTCATAAAAACACTAGACTAAAAGAGTGATGATTAAAACATTTCAATAAACACACTTGGCAGCTTGTGTGGTGCCTGGATTAAAACTTTGCTTCTACAGAAATGAGGGGGGGGAGGATCAGGAGCCTCCCTTCTTCATTCACCTTTAAACAATTTTCACAAATCAATTTTCTCTCTGTGTTTCAGTTTCCTTTGACAGTTTAAACCTCAATCCAATCAGCAGTCTACAGGGATTTTCAAATCACTAAAGATTAAAATCCTCCTCAAGCCCCAAGTGTTTTTGCTAATGCTGTGTGTTTAATAACTCCACTTGTGAGAGATTTTGCTGGAGAAAACCCAGCAGTGGTCAACCGTCTGAAAGCTATACAGCTGAATTAAAATGCAAGTGTGCGCTACCCTTCTCTTTGGAAGAATATAGTGAAGGCCCTGCCATGAATCATGGAAGCTAGCCTATGGAAACTGGCCTATTTCGTGAGCTCTCTCATGCATTGAACCCGGGCAGAACGGAACTGCATACCTAAACTCAGCCAGTGCACATATCGCTTCTAATGCTACGAAGACATGAAGAACAAGGAACTACCACTGATGAGCACAGCATTGAGCCACGGAAGAGCTGTTTGGATCATGTTAAGAAATCAGAATGGGAAGACTGCCATTGGAGAACCAAACACAACATTCACTGTAGGAGTGGGTCAACAGCTTGGTTTAAATACATAGTATCTCTTCCCCAGATTACAGCATAAGACTTCACTTCATACATCTGCAGACATTCTGGTCCAAGTGGTTTCTGGCTAAGGGCCCCTTCAGATGGGTTGGTTCTTTGGGGGAGTGTATTCAGCAACATGCCATTAAGGCAACAATAGTGTATTAGTGATAGATTTATATTGGACTGTCCACACATCTTTCTGCATTATCAATTGTTGTGCCATGTTTAATGTTATTGTGCTACTGCTGTCAGGAGGGACACTCTTATGCTATAATGCAACAAAAGGGGGACAAAAAACCACCCAGACCATTTGCGGTAATAAAAGTTAACAGGATTTTCAGTTACAGAACATGCATGGATTGGAAACAAAGCAATATCCTAAGCTACTGATTACTCAGTGTTTATGTATTTGTAGAGCCCTACAAATATTGTTCATTGTATGGTTGCGAGTTGTATCCATCTCCAAGAAATAAATTTATTGTTCCTCTGTTAAAAAACAGTATCTGGCAGAACATTATCCAAGAAAATATTAATTCTGATACCTGTTAATGATCCATATATTACCAAGCTAGTTGCAGCCAAGAAAATCATAGTAAAGTTCCTAAAATCTATCCCTACCAGTTTGCAAAGGTGATGGTCTGATCTAGCTTACCTTTGTTTTAACCTTTTTGTAACAACCTATGGTTTATACATACGAAATTATACAAGAAGCAGTGAAAGTGGAATCGTGTATAACCACCCCAATACCATCATGACCACTAATCAGCATGAATGCATTAAAAAAAAAGATGTCTAGAGGGCCCTAAGGGTCTCAGAATGATAGGGGGAAAACACACACACACACACATATCAAATAGATCACCTTGTAGACTTTACAACAGGGTTTGCTAACTTGTAGCTCTCCAGATACTGCTGAACTATACTTCCCATCACCCTCAGTCAGAGTCAACGTTCAGGGAGTATGGGAGTGAGTCCAACAATATCTGAAGGACCACAGATTAGGCACCCCTGATTGAAAGACTGAAGAAAATAAGAATTCTTAATAAGAATTAATTCTTAATAAGAATTAAGAAGATGGCATGTACTTCCAAACCAAGCTTGGTAAACCAAGCAAGTAAACCTGGTGTTAATTAGGACCGGGCTGATGGATCACAACCATTCCAGCTTCTATTCTGCTTCCAAAAGAATCCTCCTCCTCCTCCTCCAGCAGGAGGGGGAAAGCTGATTGCTTGATACTCAGGGGCAGTTCCCAGCATGGTGGACACAACTGTGACTTTTTTGGTCACAATTGGAGACAGATAAATAGATAACCAATATAATAATTTTCTAGACTTTGTGGCTTTGCCAATAATTTTTTTTAAAGCATTCCAGCATAATCCTATGCTGCTCAGTTGCTTTGTCTGGCTGCAGGTTCAGCAATACTGGATTCGTTTTTTGCAATTGTGCCAAGGCTGCTACTTTTCACTGCCAGCTGGTCAAAGGCAAAAGAAGCAGGTAGCCCAGGGCTGAGGAACCTCAGGCCTGGGGAACAAATGCAACCCCCGCCCTTGCTCAGAGAGGCTGGCAACCCCTTTCAAGGCGGGTCAAAATAAAAATGGGCCTAGCTTCCCATCCATCTAAGGAAGCCTTGCCTGGAGAAAAGAGGAGAAATAATGAGTGCATGTGGGGGTCCCCTTTGACACAGGAGAAACACACCTCTTCTTTGCTGCAAATGGGAACTCTCAGGATTCCTGGCAGGAAATGACACAATGTGTTTTTGCAGCATGCTGGAGGTGCCATTTGCATCCCCTACTCCTGGACAAGGCCGGCACCAAGACAGAGCAGCAAATGGCCCCTTCCCCAAATCATGAACTGGCTTGAATGGGGGCTTTTATTTCAGATCAGCGGGGAGAATAAACCTAATCCATGCTACTGTGCTGCCTGCCTCCTCTTCCCATTGGGCTGAGCAAAACCCAAACCATGGAGATAATGTTTTGCTATAAGGCACGGTACATGTCCTATGGGTATCTGCACGGTCTCTCTACTTTGTTGCTGCATTTACCAATGAGGAACTCATTGTGCAGCTTGATCATTCATATCAATAGTGAGGGGGGGGCTCAGGAGGAATGGCCACATGGGGGGGACGTGTCACTACTGCCCCGCTTCCAGCATCCTCCACCTCAGACAGCTGTATCACTCCGCCTAATGGCACGGCTGGCACTGGCTGTCACACTCCAACCGAGCTCTCTCCTCTATCCAGCTCTGCCCTGGATGATGACTCCTGCCTGGCTGCCCAGTTCTATCAAGACATCTCAGGGAGTTGTGTCCACCAGTCGGGCCCTGCCCTCCAAGCACATGGTCACAAGCATGACGCCTTGCGCTTCCAGGGTTGGCCAACACCGCAGCTGTCTCAGTCGCACGGCATCCCTGCACTATCACGTCCCTTCACTGGCAAGCAAAAGCAGAACAGGAAACTTCTTTTCTTTCATGACATCATCAATTGCAGGGGTGGGGGACACACAATTATTCAAGTTCACTCTACATCCAAAAGAGCTTAAACAACAAGAAGTGGGCGCACAATTGATAACTGGCCTTCTTGAGAAGACGAGCCATGTCTGTTCATAGACACTCTCCTACC
The DNA here is from genome assembly GCF_030035675.1 of Rhineura floridana. NCBI lineage: Eukaryota > Metazoa > Chordata > Lepidosauria > Squamata > Rhineuridae > Rhineura > Rhineura floridana. The sequence goes on along the minus strand of NC_084500.1, from coordinate 15,032,713 downwards.
TGAGGTAGCATCAGCTGCTACAGAAATTCCTCGGCGGTCAGAAGTTGGCCATGATGACCCCGGCATGCTAACGGGTTCAGAGCGAACAGGCTGGATCCTGCAAAGTGAACCGTAAAAGGTTACTAGATCTAAACACCAGTTCATTGAGAAAAAAGTGTAGTAATGCTTAAAGCAGGCGTGGTGAACCTTTGGCCCTCCAGATGTTGTTGAATTACAACTCCCATCACCCCTGGCCATTGGCCATGATTGCTGGAGCTCATGAGAGGTGTAGTTCAGCAACATCTGGAGGGCCAAAGGCTTCCCACACTTGACTTAAAGTTACAAAGAGAGAGGCACTGGGGCTCTCTGAAAGCTCATCCACTCATCCTGTACTCACAGTTGCCAACCAAATGCCCTAATGGGAAACCCACAAGCAGGACCTGCTTGTGGTGTAGTGGTTAGAATGCCGGACTAGGTCCTGGAAGGTAAAAGGTAACTACGGGAACACAAAATGAGTATTTTCCCCCCTTCTCTAACCTGAGACTGTTTAGATCCAGATCATCCGTATCAAAGTCCAGGAGAGGCTGTGGGGTATCGTTAGGGCCATGTGACTGGAGCACCGAAGAGCTGGATGAGATTACTGTTGTTTGGCCCGAGGGGTGAATGGTCTTGAACTGGAACTGCGGGCCCATCCACAGCCGCCGATGAGGTCCAGTGTGAGTCACAATTTCAACCTAGGGGAGCATCCAAATGGGGTTAAGGTGGTGCTAAGTCCTGGACTCATCTGTCAGGAGATTCTGTCTATATTCTCTACTTCTCTTGTTCAATGCAAGCACAGAATTGAGGGCGCCTTTTCAGCCGTGCCCCCCCACGCTCTGGAATACCCTACCCCAAGAAGCCTGCTCTGTTCCCTCCCTGATAGTGTTCCAGAGACTTCTGAAAACCAGTATTGTTCTGAAGAGCCTTTGGGAGGGACTGAAGGTATAACCTGAAACTGATTTTATTTCCCCCCCTTTTTAGTTTTACCCCTTTAGTCCCCTTTTAATATCACTCCCCTAGATTTTTAAACCGTATTTTATGTATTTTTATCTATTTTAATGTTTTTGTGGGGGTTTTTTCCACTGTGTATGATTTTATTGTGAGCTGCCCTGGGTGACCTAGGCTAGAAGGACAAGGCAGAAATATTTAAAATAAATAAATGGGTTGAGAACGTCCTGCAGGTCTCATGGAAGAACTTCAATGTTATGCTCAATATGGGTCAGCTCTGGGTTGAGTACTTTCTCTCTCTCTCCTGCAAGGGAGACTGCTTAACTGAACAGCTTGACATAATCATGCGGTGCACTACCTGGCCTGCACCGGTGACAGTCAACAAGGTCCTGCAGATCCCGTATGTTCGAGGAGAATAGAGGGATGCTGTTTTCAGCAGTAGCCCTGCATCTGGTGTACTAATTCCATCATCCACTTTCATTTAAAGAAGATAACATCCTACTCTCTCTCCCTCCATCTAAGACTCTCTTCCTTAGAACCAAACTTTACTCACATTCTTGGACTTAAACAGAACATTGTTTTGCCCAAAGGAGCCTTCCCCCAACTTAGTGCTCTTTAAACATTTTTGACTACAACTCCCATCGTTCTTGTTGGCTGTGGTGGCTGGAGCTGATAGGAGTTGCTGTTTGAAAACATCAAGGGCACAGGGTTGGGGAAGGATGTCTTAAATGATTCCCTGCTGCCAGGGCTGGCACCAGAGGGCAGCCAGGCTGGGCCCTGCCCTAGGGCCCCTGCAGCCCAGAGGGGGTCCTGAAGGACCTCTACTTAGGGTGGGAGGGTGGCACTCCTGTTCCGTGATCTGTGGCTGCATTGGGTCTTGCAATCTGACCTGCAATGGATAATGGAGAGGAAGCTCCCAGGCACCCCCACAGTACAGATAGCAAGGGCTTCAATAAGCCTTCACTCAGGCCTCCCTACCTCTCCTGCCAGTGTGAATGCCATGCACACTGTGCACACATTCCTGCCATCACCCAAGATGGCCGTGGGGTCTTCCCTAAGCGGCTGATGCCCCCAAGGTTGATGGCAGGCATGCACGCTATGTGCACACATCATTCACACGGCACAAGAGGTAGATTTGGCACATGGGCTGGCTTATTAGCCCTATGCCGCCTGTATGGGGTTGCTGGGCTACAGTGGCACAGGCCTGGGCAGGCTGGTGCCCAAGGGCCCAGCCCTGCCTGGTGCCAGCCCTGCCTGCTGTCCTACGAGCTTGGCCATATGTTACAGTCACCTGCCAACATTCTCCATGTGCCCCCACCAACAGAGAGGTGCCACCCCATCTGTGGAAGTTGTTCCCTAGGGAAACCTGCCTGGTGCCAACCTTGCTATACTTAAAATGCCAATTGAAGATTTTTTTTATAAAAACTTCCCAGGGTTTTAAAAGTATTTTCCAGTACTTGAATGCATTTTTGCTTTCTACTGTTTTATTATTTCATTGTTTGGGTTTTACAATGTTGTTTGCATTTCATCATGTCCTGGATTATTGTAAACAAACTGCCATGGAATCTATGATGAAGGGCAGCATTAAAATGAAATACATTCTAAAGTGAATTGAGAGAGAGAGAGAGAGAGAGAGAGAGAGAGAGAGAGAGAGAGAGAGAGAGAGAGAGAGAGAGAGAGAGAGAGAGAGAGAGATTAGATTTAGAGATCAAAATGCATCAGAAAGCAAAAGGTTTTTAAGAATCTGGCATTCCAGTAAATGGAGTTTTCTGAAGACTACAAGTTCCAAAATCATAAAAGGAAAATGCTGCTCTGCTTTGGGGGGAGGTGACAAAGGCCCCCCAAATCTAAATTGACACAGAATGTGGCCTTCCAAAGTCATTTCAATCCTTCTCTATGCTTTCGTCATACAGTGCCTTGCAAAAATAATCAGACCCCTGACCAATGCTCTCATATTACTGAATTACAAATAGTACATTGTAATTTCATTCTGTATGATATTTTATTTTAAAACACTGAAACTCAAAATCAATTACTGAAAGGTGACATTGGCTTTACGGTGGGAAATGTTTGTAAGAAACATAAAAAACTGAAACATGTTGCTTGTGTAAGTATTCAATCCCTGTGCTGTGGAAGCTCCCAGTTTACACAGATGAAAGAAATTGCCCTGTCGACACAATTACCTTACCATTGGCCTCCACCTGTGAACCATTAAAGTTGCTGTCACACTGTCAGGATAAACCCCCCACTGTTGAAGGATCATTGGTCAGGTTGTGGATCTGAAGGAAAATGAACACTGAAGAGCATTCTACAGAAGTGAGAAATAGTGTAATACAAATGCATAGATTAGGAAAAGGGTACAAAATAATGTCCAAATGTTTGGATATCCCAGTGAGCACAGCTGGATCAATAAGTAGGAAGTGGAAGCTGCATCACACCACCCAGGCACTGCCAAGAAAAGGCCATCCCTCAAAACTCAGTGATTGAACAAGGAGACTTGTGAGAGAAGCCACAGTGAGGCCAACAATCACTTTGAAGGAGCTACAGAGTTCAGTGGCTGGGAGTGGAGTAATGGTGCACCAGTCAACCATATCAAGAGCTCTGCATAACACTGGCCTGTATGGGAGGGTGGCAAGAAAGAAGCCGTTACTCATAAAGTACCATCTGAAAGTACATCTGGAGTTTGCCAGAAAGCAAGAGAGTGCCCCAGCTGCGATGTGGGAAAAGGTTTTGTGGTCAGATGAGACCAAGATAGAGCTTTTTGGCCCAAACCCAAAGCGCTACGTGTGGCACAAACCTAACACTGCCCATGCCTCAAGAAACACAATCCCTACAGTGAAGTGTGTGGTGGTGGCAGTATCATGTTAAAATGGAAGGAAGAATGGATGGAGCAAAATACAGGAAAATACTGCAAAAGAACCTGCTTCAGTCCACTAAAAAACTGAAGCTTGGGAGGCAATTCGCTTTTCAGAAGCCCAATGATCCCAAGCACAAGGCCAAAGCAACACTGGAGTGGCTCAAGAACAAAAAGGTGAATGTTCTACATTGGCCTAGTCAAAATCCTGATCTCAATCCCATTGAGAATCTGTGGCGCTCTTTGAAGATTGCGGTCCACAAGTGATGTCCAACCAACCTGAACAATCTGGAGCAAATCTGCCAAGAACGGGCCAAAATCCCTCTGACACTGTGTGCAAAGCTGGTACATATCTACCCCAAAAGACTTAAAGCTGTTATTGTAGCAAAACGTGGCTCTACTAAATATTAATGTGTGGGGGTTGAATACTTATGCAAGCAACGTTTCAATTGTTTATGTTTCTTACAAACATTTCCCAGCATAAAACCAAAGTCACATTACAATAATTGATTTTGAGGTTCAGTGTTTCAAAACAAAGTATCATACAGAATGAAATTACAATGTACCATTTGTAATTCAGTAATATGAGAGCACTGGTCAGAGGTCTGATTACTTTTGCAAGGCATTGCATTTGCAGAGATGTTTTTCCTGGGTTTAGGCACTGTCCAGGTGGCTTGTGATTGTTATAGCAAGTATTTTTCCTTTTCTTCATTGCTGTTCTTGCTGTTGGGCGATTCTTTCCAAGGCTAGGAAGAAAAGTCTGCAGGCCGCTCCATCCTCCATCCACATTTCCCCTCCTCGTAGGGGTAGCTCAGGCTGTTTGCCTGACACAGGCAGCTCATTTGCACAGCTATGTAAATTAGGCCACGACTAAAGCATTGTGTACTTTAAGCTTGAAACCATCAGTGCTGCACAGCCCGAGAGGTAAACAGATGCCTTTGCAATTTCACTAAGGGTACAAGCCAGATGTTCCCATTCACTCCCCCGCCGTGCACAGGACAAGCATATGTACTTCCCAATGACAGCATCCATTACCCACTCTTCTAATTGAGAAGTGGAAGGGAAGGGTTTCTTCACTGCATGCTGTTACCATCGATAACAACACTTTCATTTGGAAAAACATATATGCACGGCGGGCTTTTAATCTAAAGTGGCTGGCTTGGGGGTTGCTCAGGCCTTTCGTGTTCTGAGGAGATGTGGTCGCTCTTATCACTTCACACAAAAAAAGGAAGCACTCCTGAATACTCCCTGAGCAGGCCCCAAAACAGTTCGGGAGGGGATTTCACTCTAAAATAAAAACATTATGTTCCACTGGGCATCCAAAATTTGTCAGTTGTCAGTATTTTCATGTGAGTGTGGGCAATTCCAGAGGAATTCTTTGAATGTCTGAAAGGGGGCAAATACAGCAGTCACCAGAATGCAATGAACAGAATTCGCTGGCAGATATCAGAGATGTGAGCTCCATTTTGCCATCAGATTTTCACTTTGAAATTTTCACTCTATAACTATCAGTCCCTGGATGTTAGATGTCTGTGAGTAATACAATAGGGCTAGGGATGGGCAAATCTGTCCAATTCGGTTTCTCTCAATTCCTCATGTTTCCAAACTTAAGTTCAGTTCTTCACATTTCCACATCAGTTTGCAATTTCTTCTTTTTTTAAGTCCTCATAAAAATTGATCAGCATTCTGGTCAATTTTTTCCTAATGTACACATGACTGTATGCCATTCTGCCTAACACTCACATTTTTTGCAAAGCAATTTCCTCTAATATAAATGCATTATTGTAAGTTATTTCTGGATGGCTGTGTTTCAGTTCTCGAACTGTTTTGGAAGCTGCGAATTAGGTCGGTCCACCTTTAAATGCGAACTGAATTGAATTTCTCCCTGATCCCTAAATACAGCAAAAGTGGGCAGAATTCAGGCTTATGGGAATTCAGACAACAGGGTGGGGGTGGGGCAGTCACAGGAACCCAGGTAGCTTGCCTTCTACCAAGTCAGACTACTTGTGTCCCTAGCCCAGAACAGTCTTCCCTGACTGGCAGTGAGTCTCAGGCAGAGAAGGGTCTTCCCCATCACCAGCTACCTAGTCCTTTTATGTGGAGATGCCAGGGATTAAACCTGGGACCTTCTGCATGCAAAGCCAGTGCTCTTCCATTGAGCGAGAGTTCCTCCCCACTTAAGCACATGGTTAGTCCAGGAGTTTGCTTTCAGTATCAAAATAAGAGTTCATAGTCTTTGTGCAGACAGACAGACAGACACACAGACACAAAAGCCACTGCATGAAAAAAACCACTCAAGTTGTTACAGCACTCTAATTGAGGGGTGAGTGGGAGAGCCTTTTAGCTGTTGCTGTTGTTAAGCATAATTGTGGTTCTAGTCCAAATCACCTAGAGATCCATCTACAGGTGCTCATCCATCGTCTGCCCAGCTCTGCATTGCAGTGTGTTCTGCGGTCATGTGGCAAAACAGCAGCAATGTGGTGGATGACAGCAGATGATCCACCCAGCATTCATGTGGCATGAAGTTCACTAAGGATCCAATGGTTAGGTCCAATCTGGGCTGAATTTTAATCCCGGTGATGCCATTGCCCTAGATCAGGGATGGGGAAGCTGTGTCCCTCCAGAAGTTGCTGAACTCTATCTCCCATAATCCCTAGCCACTGGCCATGCTGGCTACAGCTGATGGGTAGTCCAACAGTGCCTGGGGGGCAGGGGCACAGGTTCATCCTGCCGTGGTACCATGCATGTAATCGCCAACATCTATACCTGAGAAAGCCATTCTTCATCTTCCTGTCCGCTGTGGTCGGATGCTAAGCTGTCGTAGGATTCATGCCGCGTGATGGGTCCTGGACTTCCTAGTGGAACCACTGTGCAAAAAGAGGATGGGGGGATTAGAGATGGTCAAAAGAAGGGTCAGAAGACACATGGCATAGTTCTGTGGCTCAGGCTGAGTCCAGGTAGGAGACAACTTGGGAACTATATAAAAGAACAGAAGGAAACAAGAAGAGCTTTGTTGGATCAGAGCTTGGATCCATCTAGTCCAAACCAGATGCTTGTGGGAAGCCCACAAGTAGGGCATGACAGCAGCGTCTGCTTCTGTAGTACTGCTTGAATGAATGAATGAATCTTTATTTTTACCCCGCCCTTTTGCCAAAACTGGAACTCAGGGTGGCTTACAAATAAAAACTACACATAGGTAAAAAAGCAAACAAAAATATACAGTTAAAATAGAATTAAACTATTCGTGACATTAAAACCATGAAGCATACACTTAAGATACTAAGACAATTTAAAACATTAAGAATAGGACCACAGAACAATACAACAGACCTTATGAGGCCCTATCTTAAACATCTTCTAGTCCAAAAGCCTGTCGGAATAAAAAAGTCTTTGCCTGCTGACGGAAGGATAGCAAGGAAGGGTCATTCATGCTTCCCTAGGAAGAGAGTTCCAGAACCTGGGGGCAGCCACCGAGAAGGCCCTATCTCGCGTCCCCACCAATCGTGCTTGCGAAGGTGTTGGGACTGCTTCTGAACCGATCACTTATTTATGTATTAAAAACATCTATACACCACTTAATAATCTGCATTTCTAAGTGGTGTACGTAAAAACAAACAAAACATAAAATAAAACAATGGAACAACAAAATCATCGCTGAAAAACCACCAAACATAAAACCAAACATTACCTTGAAATGCCTACTGGAAGTTTTATTCATGTGCCTGAAGTTCAACAAGGAGAGTGCCTGTCTAATCTCAGTGGGGAGGGAGTTCTACAAGCTTAGGCCCACTACTCTGAGAGCACTACTCTGAGAGCAAGGTTACAAGCCTTGCATCTGAGCCATGGTGGACTGCCAACAGAGACTTCCCCAAAGATCTCAGTGATCAGACCGGGCTATAAGGGATCAGGCAGCCATTAAGATATTCTGGACCCAAGTTGTAAAGGGTCTTGAGAACCCTTTGTCTGAATGAACACAAGAACCTTGACCCAGGGCTAATAAGTGTTGATGACTTCGAGAATGCCAGAGGCGCCACGCAACTTCCAACTTTCAGCCGTAGACACCACATCCTTGAGAGCCTCACTGGAAGGCTTTTCTAAAAAAATAGGACTAATTCAAGGGTTGAGAACCTGTTAACTCCCCAGATGTTGTTGGACTTCAGCTCCCATCAGACTCAGTCAGCACTGACAATGAGTCAGACCATGTGGTCCACCTCGCTCAGTATTATCTACACTGACTGGCAGCCGCTCTCCAGGCTTTCAGGCAGGCTACTCTCCCAGCCCTACTTGGAGATGCCAGGGATCGAACCTGGGACCTTCTGCATGAAAGGCAGATACTCTTCCACTGAGCTAAGGCCCTTTTCTTCTCCCACCTGATCCTTTTAACTGGAAATGCTAGTAAGATAAATGTAAAGCCCACCCCTTCAAAATTTATAAATTAAGCAATGCTCAGAATTAGTTTGGGACATGGACACTATGATCAAACTAACAGTGATACAGTAGCTGCTTTGAATGCAGAAGGTCTCATGTACAATCCCCAGCATCTCCCAGGAAGGCTGGCCGGGACTCCTGCCTGAAATCCCAGAAAGCTGCTGTCAGTCAGTGCAGACAATACTGAGGTAGATGGACCAAGGTGTCTGACCTGGTAAAAGACAGTTTCTTATGTTCCTAAGGGAAGGATCATAGCTCAGTGGTAGAGTACCTGCTTTGCATGCAGAAGGCCCCAGTTCAATCCCCAGCATCTAGATTCCCTGCCTGAAATCCTAGACAGCTGCTGCCAGTCAGTGTAGACAATACTGAGCTAGATCAACCAAGGCGTCTGACTGGGTGGAAGGCACCTTCTTATATTCCTATCCATCCTAGCTTTTTGCATCTTTCAGCTGGCAGCACCAAAGGAACATACAAAACAGCTTCAAGTAAAGCAGACAGCTCCAGAGCCATCTTACCCCCTCGACAAGCCCCACTGTCAATGATACGGAGCGCTTGCCACGTTTTCAAAAACCATCTGCTTTAGGGGACACAGGAGCCAAGCTAAGCCACAGTGACAAAACTCTTCCTCAGGCATCGTCAGGCAGGCTGCCCTTGAACACACAGGGCTTCTCTCCCTGGCCTAGCTAGGGAGCAGTAACCATCAAGACGCCTTGACGTTAATGCAACTTATTTGAAGCTGCCTTGATAATTAAGTTGGCTGAGATCTTTTTGGCAGGTGGGAGCAGATGATTTATATCTCGGTAGCAGCTGTTTTGCTAAACGGCCATATTTTATCACTGTTAAAGTGAAAGCTGTCACTGAAAGGATACAAGGTTATTCTCGGTGTGGAACACTGCTAAAGGTAAGAAAGATGGAAACACAATCTCAAGTGCTTCCCGTCTCAAGTGATAAATGGGACCCTGCAACAAAATGTTGTAGCATGGCATGTTTGTTCCAGCCAGCCAAGCTAGCCACACCCTCTTTCAGGATGCTCCATTCCATCTCCTCCCCCTCCCCAGATTTCTGTCTTCTCCAGTTCAGCATTCTGTGGTTAATGAGAATGCTCAGTCCTCACTGGGCTTTTTTTCATGGTAGGAGGTCTCCCTATTAGGTTTTCCCCTCACCTAAAGTTTTATTTCCCTTTTTCTGCAAACCATTCAGTTCTCTCAAACATGCTGATATTCTCCCCTTTTGTTTCTCAGAAGCCTCTTTTTTGGCTACATAAAGCCATCATAGAACCTGTTGGGTATTAGTAATTAGTAAATATAATATGATGCAGTTTGCATTATCTATATCTCTGTATTAGGGTTGCCAGGTCAGAAGCATCCCAAACCCTGAGATTTCAGGGGCAGGCCCTATTGATGTCATTAAGCATGATACATTAAGCATCAACCACAGTTGCTCGTAGCATACAATTCAAACAAAAACATTTCTCTGATTGGAAATTAGGATAGAAATCTTAGCTAAAAGATGGCGTTCCTTTCACCTGCTTAGAGAGCCTAGGTAGGGAACATTAATCCTAGCGTACTTGCTTCTATGGATGTAAGGGAGAGAGGTCAGGTAACTGAAATTCAAATAGAAAAAGGAAAAGACAGTGATGATTTCCTAAATGCAATACCATACCAACCACAACAAGATTCCTATGAGTAAGACAGAAAACTCAGCATCCCACAACCAGTCAGGGTTCCTAACCATAACTAAAAAAATAAATCCTGGCAGCCAGTCAGCCAAGGTCACAGAAATCCCCATGCAGCACAACTTCATGTGGGGGCTGCAGTTAGTGGCATGATTGCTGACATAAGTGACAGCTCATAATACCTCTGCTTTGAAATCTGTACTGGTTGCCGATTTGCTACCAGGCCAAGTTCAAAGTGTGCTTTCCATGTTACGGGTGCCACACAGTACTTGTTCTGCTCTTATAAGAAATCAGTCCTTTAGTGTGGCAGCACCTATGCTTTGGAACTCCCTGCCTATTGACATTAGGCAGACGCCTGCATTGTATTCTTTTCAGCATCTGCTAAAAACATTTTTGTTTAGGCAAGTCTACCCAGGCATGTAGAAGCTATTATGTTTTTTATCTGTTTTAACTCATTGTTGGTTTTATTATTTTGAATGTTTTTAAATACCTGTCTTTAATAGTTTTTGCCAATTATTTTATTGTTTTAATTCCTTCTGTAAACCACCATATTGTAAACCATTTTACAATAAAGTGGTATATAAATGTAAATAAAATAGATAAATAAATTTTGGAGTCACTGTGACCTTTGGGTCTCTTTCCTCTTTTAGGCACAAAGGAATCTGCCTTATACCGAGTAAGCGCATTTGATCAGTACTGATGACATGGATTAGCATTGGCTTTCCAGGATTCCAGGCAATAGTTTTTTCCAGAGATTGAAGTTTGGACCTTTGCATGCAAAGCATGTGCCCTACCATTGAGCTAGAGCCCCTCCCCTGTTTTAAAAAAGTATATTTTAAAATAGCTCTTTTAAAGCACATTCAACATTCATTTGAAACACGTGACTCCCGCCACAGAATCATGGGAACTATATTTTTGTTAAGGGTGGTGGGAACTATAACTGTGAGGGGAAAACTACACTTCCCAGGATTCTTGGGGGGAAGTCATGTGCTTTAAATGCAAGTTGGATGTGCTTTAAATATATTGTGTGGATCTACTTCATAAACTTTGCCAGCATGTAAATCATTTTAATTATTTTTTTTTAAATGGAAATGAGCTATAAAGTTTACTGGATGACCATGGACAACTCACCATCTCTTAGATTAATGTGCCCCTCAGGATGAAAACAACAGAAGGGAACCATGACCACCCCAAGGAAGAAGAGCACTCTTAAAATGTAGGGGAAATAATAATCTATAATCACAGTGTGAAATCAGATACTTATTGGGACATAGTATGAAGAAATATTTATATAAGAATGACTGTCAAATATGTTTATTATTTATACAACCGGTAAAGATATTCATAGTACAATCCTATGCATGTTTACTTAGAAGAAAGTCCCAATGTATTCAATGGGGCTTACTCAAACAGGGAAGTGTACACAGAACTACAACCTCAAGTCATAAGGAACTTCACTTATCCAGCCCAAAATTCAGAATCATGCCACTTTAAGCTGTTTTGCAATGGTTTATACTTGTTTTATGGATATTGAATTTTAAATGGTTTTATTTCTTATTTTGAGCTGCCTTGCTTTCCAATTGGCAACCCTACCTCACAGAGAAAGACTCCATATACACACACACTGGAGATGTAAAATGCATATATCCCATGTAATAGTTTATTGTCAACACCAATTGGTCATTGTGAGTATTGTTTTTAAAAAATAAAATCAGTATTAGTTTCCTACATAATAAAAGCAGTGACACCTAAGTGAGCCCTGCCTAATTGCTTTAAAATAGGACTGAAGGGGGAGAGGAAGATTTACAACACAAACACAATCCTTTGCCATGTTCACTCAAAAGTCCCACTGATTTACAGCACATTCCTAAACATGTCTACTCAAAAGTAAGTCCTACTGAATTCAATGGGGTTTACTCCCGGTAGCATTTCAGCTTTACTCCCAGAAAAGTAAGTATAGGATTAAAGCTTCATATTGAGAAGGTTTTTGAAACACTGCCCTCTTGAACAGCCCAGGAAAATGTAAACTTGTTTGACTCCTCATAATTAGAAAAGCATAACACATTGTAATGGCATTTAGATCCCTAGCACACAAGAGAAAGAGATTTTTGCTACTGCTGAAAGCTATAAACTTACTCAGTTTAAGCAGGAAAAAAACAACAAATTGCTGGACTTGCAATGGGTTTTAGCTATTGTCTGGAGGTCAACAAATCCTTTGTCAATCACAACCCTGACTTCACTTATTGGCTACAAACCTGAAAAGGGAGGGTTAGAGCAGCTAGCTACAAGCTCATTTAACAGAAGTTGCGGGGAGTGGCTGATGTTTTGGTGTATATCTCATGAACCAGTCCACCTAGAAACTTTCTTTAAAATGAAAGCTGAGAGTCTGGAGATTGAGGTGACTCACCCTGAGAGGACCCCAAAAATCTGGAGTCTCTGGGAGAGACCTGGCAACCCTACTCTGTATCTATTTATCTATACACACATTTATTTATTTATTTATTTATTTGTTAGATTTTTATACCGCCCCACTAGCATAGCTCTCTGGGCGGTGTACAACAAAGAGTACAAATATATACAATAAAATTCCATAATATGATACAACAGAAACATATAAAAGAATAAGAAATCTAAAATCAATTACAGCAGACTTAAAACAAATTTAAAGTTAGTTTAAAATGCCATAGAAAAGAGGAAGGTTTTAACTTGGCGCCGAAAAGATAGCAATGTCGGCGCCAAGCGCACCTCATCGGGAAGACTATTCCACAGTTCGGGGGCCACCACTGAGAAGGCCCTAGTTCTTGTTACCACCCTCCGAGCCTCTCTATGTACAACATACACAAGCCAAGGGCGGCTTTGCCACACACGACCAAGAAATGGGTGGAGCTTTTCAAAGAAGGCAGGTTTTGACACACTAGAAATTCATTCTGCACAACCTGTGCTATCACAGGGGACACCAGGACAGAAGAAAAAATCTAGTGCACACATCACAGACAACAGCAGCTCTACCAAGTCCTCTTCAGCTCACTGAAAGGCTACTTTTCTACATGTAGAGAATCTTCTACCCTTGGGGTAGCATTGGATGTTGTTGGATGATGGATTAGACCCCCACCCACCCATCAGCAACTGACTTTTACCACCTCATCTGCTATTTGTGTGAACTAGGCCACAACCAGTCTGGTGAACAGTTTAGTTTAGAGAACTGAAGATGACAGGGCAGAGCCGTCATTTCCATTCAGTCCAGGAACCGTTTTAACATCGCATCTGCTGCTTGTGTGAATGAGGCCTTTGTGTTTCTGCTGGCTCACAGCTGACCTGGAGAAATGAATACTTTTAGAAACTCTTACGCTTGAAGGCAACCTCGATAATTAACACCAATGTTTGGGGGGCAAACAGAATTCACTTTGTCCAGCTCCCCTGGACTGGGACAAGAGGAGCCATACAACAGCTACCTTGGTTTGGGTAGGCCACCCCTCTAGGGTGGCCATGTGTCCTACTCTACAGAGGGCAGCCCTCTATTTGAAGCAGCCCTCTCTGAAGGGCTGCTCAGTCCCAGTCCGGTTTAAAAATCAAGCATCATTAAAAGGCAGAGAAGCAGGGGCCTTGAACATCAACAGCACCTGGACAGCAGACTGAGCAGGCACAGAGATTGCATGATCATAGTCTTCCCCACTATGCTGAGATGTATTGTATTTCTGTTTAAATTACAGTAATTGTTTGTAGATTTGCCTCTTCACATACAAATAAGCATAAGCAAAATCTGTTCCCTCCTCTCTCGTTTTGCAATGCATTAGTGCCATGGTTCCCAAACTCCCCCCCCCAATGAACCACTTGAAAATTGCTGATGGTCTTGGAGGGCCACTTACTTTTACTTACTTACTTACTCATTTATTTATGCATGCCTGCTACAGCAACTGCAATGCCTTGTGCTACATGCTGTATGCTTTTTAATTGTATTTTGATTACTTCTTTTGTTTCTTATACATTGTATTTTATTGTATTGCACAGAATTCAAATTGTAATATGATAAAATACAATGTAAGGAATAAAAGAAGCAATTAAAATACATTTTAAAAAGAATATGAATATTTAATACGATGGATGTGCTATCTCCCATTTTTAACCACAAATTCATAGGCCCACTGTGGATCACCTGCATGAAGCTTGTGGACTATTGCTGGTCCACTGGCCACAGTTTGTTAACCCCCTGCATTGGATGCTGTTGGATGCTGGATTAGATTATGTGCCCTAGCAAGGCTCTTGTGGTGATTTTATCTTGGGAAACTTTTTTGTTTTAAAAAATCTGGATTTATAAAATGACAGCACAACAGCATCATCAGTGTGGTAAAGCAGCTAAAAGAGTGCAGAACAATTGCTGTGTATCCCTTCAGGAGCAGACCCACACAGTACCGCAGCAATTACAAAAGAAACGAAACAGCCCAAATTTCTCTAAGAGCAGCACATTTTGCTCGTGCGATCCGTCACTGCTCTCCCTTGCCCTCCGACACAAGGGTACAATAGATGTTCAATTATTAATCTTTTCAGGTTTTCTATCAGCAGCTCAATGCAGAGATCTGGTTTCCTTTTCCTCTCATTACATTCCTCCCAGGAGAACAGTCACAGACAGGGTATAATTACAAAACAGACATCTCTGTGTGCTGTGAAGAGATCTTTGACATGGTGGGTTCTCAACAACTGCAGGTGCATTGCTTCCCCCACAAGAACAAGCTTGGTGTTGTGGGATATATATATACATATTACATATATAATAAGCTGGCATTCCAATAGGGTTCCTGACTCAAAACCGCCAGAATCCGGGATGTATGTGCGTGGCATGTGTACGCACACAAGCAACATGCATCTACACACTGCAAATGATGGATGCGGGGATGATCTGAAAACACTGAAATAAAATCAGGCCAAGCACACCTTCAACAAAGAGCCACAGCCAGCCCAATACACAGGAGTGGATGCATCTTGTCTCCACCATGCATTCATGTAAACACATGTCTCACCACTAAGCTATGGCCCCTCTCCAACACACAGCTCTGTTCTCCAACAGATCGTTGCCAGCCCTGAGTCACAGCAGCTACTGCCTGGGGCAGCCACCTCATGCTCTTAACAGCAGGACCGGCCCTGGCAGCTAAGCAAACCTTGAACTCTCACAGAAAGATCACAACAATGCATGTGTCTTCAAGCACTCGTTGCCTCATTGACATGTTTTACATGTCCTGTTCTATGTCTCTCTTCCTTCAGTGCATAACTTCTTCTTTCTTACTGGCAATGTACAATGAGGCCAAGAGGATGCCAAAAATTACTGTCAGGAAAAGGACCAAGGGCATTAGGGGGCTGCTGCTCCTGCTTCCCAGGAAAATCATCTTGGCAAGAGAAAGACTAGCCTGGCCCCGTCCATCAGCCAGTGAAGGAGCAGTTGCGAAGAACTTGATTCACTACTCCCTGCTTGAAAGAAAAATTTATACCATCTTTGTAACTGTGAAGCAGTACCCTAAGTATACCTTTTTTCCTCCTCCCTCCTTTCCCATCCACCCCTTTTCCTTTTGTGCTGTGTATTTTAAATTGTAAGCCCGGGACGGTTTCATTTTTGATTGTTGTAGGCTACTCTGGGAGCCTATTTAATAAATAATAAACAAACGAGTGATGAATGAGCTGATCCCTGCGAGCAGTACAGGTAATAAGCAATACATGGTTGGTGAGTCACAATGAGTGCAGGCCTGACCAAATTCTGCAAGCCATATTTAAGAGCATTCATGCGTTCAGAGACAAACTAAGTACATAAGGGCATAACATGGCGTCCCTCGTGAAAGGCAGCCCTGTTAAGACTGGGCTGTGAGTGATGTGCAAACTGAGCAGCATAGGTTTTAAGCACAGCGAGCCTGCGGCCAATGAGTCAAACACTGACAACAAATACATTCTTCTCTTGAGTTTGAGAATAAGCTCAGTGGCGAAGGCCTACTGTGAAATTGGCCTGATGGGGGCCATCTTTAAAGAGTTATAGAAGAGGTAACTTTTTTCTATAATTCACCGACTTCAAAAGTATGTTTGACATTATTGTCGGGAAAATTATGTTAACCATGGATTACTGTTACAATCAAAGTATGTAGTGAGAAGTCAAGAGGCTTAGTAGTAAATTTTCAAAGAGGAGCGCGGGGATTTAGCCGTTTGACTCCCATTAGCGTTAGGAGGGCTCGCACAGCTAAACCCTCGCACGCCGCTTTGAAAACTGACCTCTTTCCATTGATGGAACCCCCTCCTCCCCAAACTCTCTCCAACCACCATCGTCTTTTTTAAGAAGTTCCAGATGACCAAGTGAGAGCAGCAAAAGAACCGTTTCAGCATGTTATTGTTTGTAGGCATCTGAAAGTTATTTGGATTTTTCTCCCTGCCCTCAGAACTACTTCCAGTGCTTGAGAGGTGCATGGGGGACAGACCAATGTTTACTACCAAGATACAACGAAACACGGACACACCCAGAGCCACAAAGGGATATAAAAATTGCAGTAAATTTCTCACATCTGCATAAACAGCCCCAAGTTGATTACTGCATTGCAGTTGGGCCTGTTCAAATTTATTAAACTGTTGCACAAGGGGGGGGGAGACTCCTTTAACCCCTGGAGAGACGCCACCTGTCTGAGATAGTTCGACTCGATGGAGGTGCGGAAGCCTGCCCTGTTTCTACTCATTTTGCTCTGTCGTACGCTCGGCAAAAGGAATTATTTGTACTTCCTTTCACCACTTAACCTCTCTGCCTTCAGGAAAAGGGCAACACAGTTAGGTCTTAAGGAGAGGTGGGAGGGAAATCTCCTTTTTGTTTCCCCATGGACTGTGGACGCTGACGTTTCCACTTACAAACGCCTTTCAAGTAAACGAGAGGTAATGCAGGCTGGCTCGTGAAAGGTTGTGTTAAGACACGGAAGTGCTTATCACAATGACCTTACAGCTTAATATAAGGAGTCTTGGGCTGCGACACGGGGCCAGATTTCTGCTCACTGAAATCACCATAGGTTTGGTTCCACAGAAAGTATTTTGAGGAGGGGGGATGATTGATTGAGACAATAGCTTTTGATTTCACCAGAGTGAAGTGTCGGAAGTTGCCTTATACTGAGTCAAACTACTGATCCATGTAGCTCAAGCGTGTTTATATCTACTGGCAGCAGCTCTCAGGCAGGGGTCTCTCCCCGTCATACCAGGAGATGCTGGGAAACTGAATCTGGTACCTTTTGCATGCAAAGCCAATGCTCTGCCACTGAGCTTCTAAGGCCCTTCTGTGGTGGGCTATGGTTTTGAAACGACATATTCTTTGTCAAGTGAAGGCTTCAAAGTGGGGCTGAGCCAAAGCAACTTCCTTCATCTTGTGTCACAAAGTGCCTCCCTTCACTGTAAGTGTATCTGTGTCACTCTGGCGCAGTGTTCCTTGACTTGGCATCCCATTTGCCCACCTGGCCACTGAACCCTGTTAGCTAGGGTGATAATCATAGCAGCCAGCTCTGCTTCTAAGTTTGTGTTAAGTAAATAAATCCCACCCTATAGTTTTCTAAGGATTCCAAAGTCTTCAATGTGTAGGAGAACTAGAATCTAGTCCAGAAAATAACAAGCCAGGCTTTCAATTAGCTCACGACGACTGTTAAGTCATCTTGACAAGGACGGTGCAAACACAACACTAGTTGTGCAAACACAACACTAGCTAGAGACGACATTTCACAGCAAGCTCCAAAAAAACACAACATGAAAAGGAAGAACTGAGAAAATATGAATATTTAACTTTCCACTTGGACAATGCAAGGCTATGTATACGTCATCCGCTGTTTACCATAAGTTGCAAAATACTGAAATGGGGATGCAGCACAATCCGCTTCCTATTGTAAAATCCCAGGTGCTTTTTAGGCCTGATGAAGGGGACAACTGGAGGAGGTGGACAAATCTCCTTTTGGGAGGAAGAGTGGGATATAAATTTAAATAATAATAATTATAACAATAATTCTGTGCTGTCTTTTCTGGCCTTATTTTTTGGTGATGTGTGCGCAGCCACCCTAGCTGGTAATAAAGCCTAGCAGGTCTTCTTAACCTACAGAGTCTAAATTCCAAGAGACCAGAGGACTAGTGGTGCAAGGAAAACAGAGCCCCCCTCCCTTGGCTCTTCCGCAATGAAATGGTGCACAAGGTTCCCTGAAGCACACCTTGTCCACACCACAGAACATTCCTCATGATATATAGCTGTGGGAGAGTGTGGATGGGTGTTATCTATAGTATGGTTTCAGCTCACACTGGCCAACAAGGAGGTCCAATAGGCTTGATCAACACTCCATGTCAATTTGACTGAACCCTATACCAGCCTTTCCCAACCTTTGTTCCCCAGATGTTGCTGGACTACAGATCCCATAATTCCTGACCATTGGCCATGCTGACTGGGGCTGATGGAAGGAGTTGTAGTCCAAAAACATCTGGGGACCTAAGGGTGAAGAGCACTGCCCTAGACCCTGCCCTTCTCTAAAATCTTGTACCATACACCATGTTCCATGGTAGACAAGCCAATGTGGAAAGGGATCCTTAAGAGCAGAAACACTGAAATTATTGCCTAGTGGCATGTGATGTCACATCTTAACACAACAGGAAGGCTTCTTTTTTTCTTTTCTTTTTAACCATTTCACAATCAATTTCTCACTCCAAGACCTCCCAGCAGAGATTTAATAGTGAAGATGTGCCACGTAAGCTTACCAGCAAACCCTACAATAAAGTCAGGGGGTGAGGGGGGTTATTTTTTGTTTGTTTGTTTTAACAAAATCTATATTTATATCATTACATTTCCTATGGTCGAGGGCAGCTGTAATTAATGGATTTCTCTCCTCCTCTTAATGCACTCATTTGTCAATTCAAAACACACACAACAGCCAATCAATTTTGATGCATTTAGTAAGCAATTTGTCAAAGAATGTTGCAGACCAGTTAATATATTAATTCTTGCCATCAGCCTCCTCCTAATTTCTGTAGGCCTTTTCCATAAATTTTATATATCTGACCAAGGAGAATGCCCGTAAACAGAAGGTGCTCTTTCCCTCTGTGACATGATTATGGGATTTTTAACATGGCTGTAAGCCATTGCCTATTTATGGTATGCAAAAGGTCCCAGGTTCCATACCAGCTGCTTCCATTAAAAAAAAAAGGTAAAAAAAGTAAACCAGGTAACAGATTATGGGAGAGACCTTGGAGAGCTGCTGCCAGTTAGTGTCAACAATACTAACCTAGATGGACAAATGCTCTGAGCTGATAGAAGGTTGTTTCCTTGGTTCTTATGGCACGTAAAGATTCAAATTGTCCTGTACATAGTATAGGAAAAATACATGTTCCCATAGCCCACTTGGTAGGAGACAGACTGATAGGACCTTTAGGAAAGAGCCCCAGCCTGTTCCCTGGGGAAAAGAGTTTGAATCTCTCCTCAACTCCAGAAGCCGCTGGTATGTGCATTCATCACATGTAATCCACTCTTTGGGAGGCCCCTTAACTGATTAGTAAAGCACATGTTTTAGGTGAACACAGTCCCAAGTCCAATCTCTGCCATCTCCAATTCTAGAGAAACAGGTAGCATATGTATGATGGGGAAGACTGTTTCTCTGCCTGAGACCCCAGAGAGCTGCTGCCAGTCAGAGCCAGCCAAGACAGTAAAGAAGCCTTCGTGGAAGAGCAGCAGCTCAGTGGTAGAACATCTGCTTTGGTTTCCAAAGGTCCCCAGTTCAATTCCCAACATCTCCAGGTAGGACTGGGAATGCCCCCTGCCTGAAACCCTGGAGGCTTGCTGGTCAATGTAGGCAATCATGAGCTAGATGGACCAATGGTCTGAGGTGGTATAAGGCAGCGACTTAGTAAATCCCTAACTCTAATTTGGGGAAGGGCTATAGCTCGGTGGTAGAGCATCTGCCTTTTGTGCCTAAGATCCCAGGTTCAATCCCCAGCAGCATCTCCAGGGAGGGCTGGGAGAGACTCCCTGCCTGAAATCCTGGAGAGCCGCTGCCAGTCAGTGTAGACAATCCTGAGCTAGGGGGATCAATGGTCTGACTCGGTATAAGGCAGCTTCCGATGTTCCTAATTTAGAGAAAAACAAATGATTGAAAATCAGTGTCCGGAGAATACACATGATGGGCCTTTGTTCCAGTCCATCGGGGTACACGTTCTTACAGCTCCCCTTCTTCTCCACCTCAGCAGCTTGATAGCAGCTGAATGTAGTAGCCTTGAGCAATGTGCGTGCATGTGGGTCACAAATTACTCTTTAAAACCCAGGTACGTTTTAAGGCAGTAAGATGAGCATTTTGCCTTCAGGTTTCTGCAGCAGATGTCACACCCTCACCCCAAGAGCGAATCACACAGCTGTGCAAGCCTGATTGCAAGCCCCCCCCCCTTGGGACACCACTTGTGGACCCTTGTTCCATCCAGAAAACATTGTCCTTGTTCCCACCTTCCAAGGCTGCTGCTATAATTTTTTAAAAATTATTTCTAAATAAATAAATAAAACCCCATTCTCTAATATCACTTAAATGTCTCACGCAACTGAGTTTAAAACTATGTGTGTATGTATTTGTATGAATGTATTTAATGTACTTTCTATTTAAAAAAATCTCAAAGTGGTTTACATTTCAACAAAAATCAATATAAATTCTACATTCAATACAGTTGCTAATAATAAGAACAATCCACATTTTAAGTAACATAACTGAGCAATAAATCTCTAAATGATATACGAAACAAAAAGAATAAGACATAGAATATATCTAAAATTCTACATGAATATTACAAAAATATATTCTCACATCTAATATTAATTTTTTAAAAAAATTCTGTATATCCTGTTAGTTGTCTTGCATTGTATTTTTAACATGGCTGTAAGCCACTTGCAGGGAAGGATCCAGTCTGGGGGGGGGGGGGTGTCAGTTAAAATTAAATTTGAAAAGACCTCCTCCCCTAGTTGAGATGTTCTCTAGTTGGCTCTGAATTGTCCAAAAAAGATTAAAGGGAAGGAAGAGGCAGCTTTGGCATCAAGCTGTATATTTATAAACCTTCAGCACTCCCCTCCCCAAAGTATACCCTTCGACCAGACTATCAGACGGTTCATTGTTGCGTCTGCAGGCTGAGCGAGGGTTACCTTCTGTTAGAAAAACACACACAGAGTAGTTCTTCAATGACCTCGGGGGGGCAAAGGTCACTTATTATAAATGGATAATGAGACCTAATGCAGTATTCCGAGCCGGACAAAGAGAGGGCTTATCCATAGCCCCTTGTGGCTCGGACCATTCAAGCTTTTATTCCTCTCCTCCTCCTCCTCCTCCTCCTCCCCTCTCCCCACAACCACCTCCCCACCCCACCGCCACACACTTAATGGAGCCAAACAATTGGCAGAAATGCTATACAGAGGTCTGAAACCGAGAGAAAACGGCCTGCATTCTGAGCTCTGATAGACAGATACAAATCGCGACCCTGAAATGGCGCCAGAATCCCTTTTACCGCTCACATGGCAGACAGCCGCGGCCATTCACCCCCCGACTTCCCATTTAGCCATTTGCTGGCAATTAAACATACTGACGGAAGCGATAGGGCATCAAACCGCAGGCCGCCACGGCTAATGTGAGACCATTACATTTGCTCCTGCAGGTAAGCAGAGCATTTGTGTTTTAACAGATATTTCCCTAAGGGGGAAAAAATAGAGCAAACTCAGGTAGGGTTCCTGGCCTCAAGCATATGCCATCTCCTTGTATCCAATAGCGCAGGAATTTCATAATGCGGTATAACCGATTTCTAAGGCTGTATGCCAAGTTTGTGTTGCTTGCTTTTTTGAGACCCAAATCAAGGTGTTTTTTTTTTAACAATGAAGGCTATTTCAGAATAGCAAGATTATTAAATCAGAGCACTGACTGTCAAGCAGCACCTGACATGCTCGTGACAATGACATCACTAGCGCAGAACTCAAGTGATGGGAGAAGAGTCTAAAATTGGGGAAGGGGATTCAGACAACGGGTTGCATCTGGCTAAGTTCTACTCAGAGGAGACCTAGTGAGATTAAATGGACCCAAGTTGGTCACGTCCATTAATTCAGAGAAGTTCGGGAATTTTGAAAGACAGGTGCGTTTTGGTTCCCATGTTGTTTCAGAAACTCAAAACTGGGTAGATTCACATTAAAAAAGTGAACTGGGACAAATTTCTCCTCCACCTCTAGTGAGGAATCAGTGGATATAGATGCTCCTGGAAGATAATCATATGTCATCTAAAACACAGAATGGGGTGAAGGAAGGGATCGCCTCCCTAAATGGAACAGTTGTTATGCAAAATAATAATAATAATAATAATAATAATAGTGGGGGCGATCTAGAGACTGACTCTACCACTGAGTGCAGGCAAATGTCAGAACCAGTCCTGATTGCCGTGCAGGGGCATGGAAGCAGATAACGATCTGCCTTGGCTGTCAGTAGCTATCTGTTCCAGGATCGAGATAAAAATGCAACTCCATCTTCAATTTCCTTGTATGGTAGTAGTTGCACGAAGTGCTGTTTTGTGCAAGGGTGTTTTGTTTATTTAGGCCCTTTTGTACACTGCCCTTCATAATATGTATCTTAGGGTGGTGTATATTTCCTTGCTGGTATCACAGGATCCAGCCCATCCGCACCTGATAGAATGCTCTAAAGGTTTCAGTTGAATACAGATGGAGCTGTACACAAGCAGGAGCTTCACCCTCTTCACTGGCAGAAGCCCTTTGAAATATACATCCCCACAGGGTATGCAGAGATTTTCCCAGCTTTGAAGAGGTGGAGCAGTCCTCGCTTGAGCTCCATATATGCACTAGAGCCCCCAGGTGCACATCAGAGCCTCTGGAGGAGGGTGACTGGCTATAATCCTCTAACTCATCAAAGAGTTTTGATGTGATCCTTAGTACTAACTACCATCAGTTCTGACAGAGGTGGGGAACCTTTTTCAGTCTGAGGGCCGCATTCCCTTCTGGGCAATCTTCCCTGGGCCACATGCCAATGGAGGACAGGGACAAAGGCAAAAATGGGTGGAGAAATGAATGAAAATGTTACCTTTGTGCAGTAGGCTAGTCTACACCCACTCACACAACCCCCTTTTATCCTCTATCCAGACAAGCAAGAGGCATTATTGGAGTTCAACGGCACAATCAAGCCAGGTAAAACATTTGGGGGCAGGCAAGTAAAGCCAGTGAGGGGTGTAGCTGAAGAAAGTTTCGAGGGCCAGATAATAGAGGTCTGAAGGGCTACATTTGGCCCCCAAGCCTGAGGTCTGCACCCCGACCTATGAATTTGTTTTCTAAGCAATGTCAAGTACACTCTCTTAACCTTGCCCCCCTCCCAATTTTCAATATAGGGAGAATAACTCTGGTCTACCTTACAAAGTGGTTGTACGGATACTGAGATATGTTATGTGCAATGCTTTGTACATTTCAAAAAGCACTATTATCAATGCTAAGCATTATTACTATTAAACAAGTTGGCCCTGATGTAGTTTCCTTGGAAGACTCAAAGAAATTATTTTAATTTGGGAGATGGAAAAGATTTGGCAAAATAAAGCATGGCCACCAGGAGCAAATGAGGAAGAACCTTGTTTCGACAGATTGATTCCCACTATGTGTTAGTGGGGTTTGGTCACCTTCCTTCGGAAGGGTCCCCGTCCCTCATGAAAGGCATCATTCATGGAGGTCTGTTGTGGGAACCGGCATTCTTTTTGACAAATGACTACTACGTGGTGTGCAGCAGTGGAAAAGGGAAATAAACAATGGAGGAGGGAGAGGAAAATGGCACACAAAACCCATGTGTGAGTGTGTGTGTTGCCTCTTTGCTGAACCACAGCCTTGTAAACCAACACACACACACACACACACACACACACACACACACACACACACAGGCATCTGGACAGGGTCTGACAAAACGGGAATGTCAACCATGATGACAGGAGGGTTCTGACTCCCAGATTGCAGGCTAGTCCTTTGAAACTTAGGCTGCAAACTCCGTACATTTAAAGCACACACAGACGTACATGCACCCACTGAAAGAATGCTGGGAGCTATCATTTGTCAACAGCACTGGGAGTTGTAAATCTGTGAGGAGTAAACTAGGTCCCAGGATTCTTTTGGAGGAAGTCATGTGCTTTAAATGTGTTTTAAATGTATGGTGTGTAGAAGGTGGTGGTTGTGAGGAAAGTGAACATTTTGTGCCCAACACTAACAGCTGAATAGAATCATTCTGTTTAAGTTTAACTATTCATGTTCTGACTGGGATTGTTCCACTGGCGCCATTTTGTCTTTTGCTTTTCCATCTCCGTCAGGATCAGCTGGGGAAGTGGACTAGGAGTTCCTCTGGGCTGTGAACCAGTGCCCCTTATACGAGCCATTCAAGGCTATGGAGTGGAAGAAGGGAAGGCAATACTGCTCTTCAAGGAATCGGCTAGGCTCCACCTCGCACACAGCCTGAAGACAAACTGTTGGTTCTGTTTGAAAAGCTGTTGCAGGGATGACTGAGGTTGCCTACGGGAAGTGCTTCAAGTGCTCAAAAAGCACGACGACTCCTGCTGCTGTAATATTACACACTCTGCCAATCATGACTTGCTCTTTCCTAAGCAACAGCTGATCTCTGGGCATTGTGTGTGAGGCCTCCCAGGTATTTCTGCCTATCAGCCTCTTTGTCCCTCTGCTGTCTCCCTACCTCTCTCTCTGCCCTCTTCCTAGTCGCAGGCTCCAGCTTTCTCTCACCCCCATGAACAGATTTCCCAATTCAAGTCCTACTTGCAACTGACCCCACACTGACCCTCCATGCCCCCTCCCCACACCTGGAATTACGCAGAGCCACCCTAAGATTCTGTCTCTGGTCACAGAAACCATTTTGGGTTTAAAATTCTGAGATCCAGCAGTGCCTTGGGTGAGTCTGTTTCCCACACCTACTTTGGCTTTGCTGGGCCTACTCCCCAACCTCATCGGCTACTAACAATGAGATCCTGGTGCTCCCTTTTCATACCTCCAAAATGGGAGAAAGGGAAAGGCCTTGTCCTACAACCAGGTGTCCCCTTTGGTCCAGCTTGTGAGAAGAAAAAGAGTAGGGTGGCCGGGTGCCCTACTGTACAGAGGAAAGTCCTCTGTTTGAAAGCATCCTCTATTTAAAGGAGTGTCCAGTCAAAATCAGTTTATAGGTAAAGACCCATAAGATCAAGATGATCTGTGCTGCTGGAGGCAGTTGCCCCTGAATGTGAGCTGCTGGGAGTCACAAGTGGGGAGAGTGTCCTTGTGCTCAGGTCCTGTTTGTGGGCTTCCCCCAAAGGGCATCTGGTTGGCCACTGTGAGAACAGGATGCTAGACTGGGTAGATCTCTGGCCTGAGAGAGCAGGAAAGGCCTTGATGTTGCCTATCAACAGTCAGCACCTGGACAGCAGACTGAAGCAGGCCTCCTGCTCACAGCCTTCCTCACAATGGCGAGATATATTGTACTTTTTAAATGACAGGAATTGTTTCTAGATTTTGCATATATATACATGTAAATTAAAATATTCTAATTTTGTGCAAAAACATGTGCCCTCTTTTACTCTTGCTCCTCTTTCCTTGGCAGTGCTTAAGTGGCCACACCAAATGGCAAGAACTGGCATCCACACAAATTCTACTCAGAGTAGACCCATTAAAATTAATGCACCTAACTTAGTTGCACCCATCAATTTCAACAGGTCTACTTGGAGTAGGACTAACACTGGATACAACTCTATGTTAAGAACTCCCAAAACAGGCCAAGTTGTGTCTCTCTAGGCTTCTACCTCTCTCCCGCCCACCCACCCCCGCACATACTCCTCCATGGAAACATTTCAGCTTCTTTATGATTATTGCTTCCTTCTCCCTCTAATAGCGACATTAATTTACAAGCCTAGTCCTCTTCCCCATAGCAACGTGGGCCAGATAGCGCCATAGACGTCTGCCCGATACCAGAGAATATACTACGGGAGACCTGCCATCAACCGAGCCGATTGGATTAGGCGCTCCCACTTTGCTGCCTGGGATGTAGAGATATTAAATTAGAGTCTCCACTTTTTTGGTTTTCACACACAAATTAGCGTCTGAGAGAGCAAGATGAAATTTGCACATCTCGAGCCAAGAATGCTCAAGAGACCTAAAGAACACACACACACACACACCACAATGCTCAGTCATCCGAAGGGCAAGATGAAGTTTTAAACAGGGACTTCACCAGCACAATGGTAAGGTTGACAGTGAA
Organism: Rhineura floridana; assembly: GCF_030035675.1. Taxonomy (NCBI): domain Eukaryota; kingdom Metazoa; phylum Chordata; class Lepidosauria; order Squamata; family Rhineuridae; genus Rhineura; species Rhineura floridana. The sequence continues at coordinate 15,006,528 of NC_084500.1, read as the reverse complement.
CATAATGGACTATGAAAAGTGTACAAAAAGGAGGCTCTGACTTTGGTTTAACTGCCACTAAAATGTGTACACAATCCAGTTCAAAGCCCCCCACACAGTCTGGCTCCTAGTTATCGGAGGGAGAGTTTTTCCCTTGTGACCATCACACCCCTTTGAAGCTCAAGATCAGCCAAAGGGGCCCTGCTTCAAAATGGACTACTGTGCTAGCCTCGGACTGGGACTTCCCAGCCATGGCATTTTGCAGTTCCACACCTCCACAAGTTCTAGCATCTACAGAACTAGCTTACTGAGTGTTGAGGCTCCCTTTCTTTACTGGGATGGATCCAAGTTGGACTACAGAATACTGATGAGAGGGACTGTGAGGAACATCACTGGGAGGGGAGTTTCTAGGACCAAAGTGAAACTGTCAAACTCCCTTCTTATTTACAATGTTGCCTGCAAGGAGATGTAATGTTAAATGTATAGCACTGCAAAAGTTGTTTTTAGTTTGCTGTTACACTTGCTGTTTTGTTTTTCTTGCTATTATGGAATTGCTCTTACAATTGCAGATTGTGACATACATTTCTGTTCTCTTTGTTGTAAGCTGCTTTGAACACAATTTTTTTGCGGAAAGGCTGCATAGAAATAAGGTGATGATAAATGATATACTGGCACCAGCAAGGGGATAAAGATAAACAGATAAATATAATTTCAAATCGTTTGTGCGTATAACACCCCCCAAAAAAGCTCCACGAGGGTTATTAACAGCAAAGAGATGATCACCAAATAGCTGCAACTACGATGGTTTCAGTTCCCGAGGATTTGCTCCTCTTTTTAAAAAATAAACAACCACATGCTGCGCCTTCCCCTTTCAAAGAGGAGAGTTTCCAAGTTACTTACAGCCAACAAGCAGATATTGGTAGCACTGCACAGAATCTGCGGCCAGGAGCAGCGGATGATTCAAGTTAAAGGGCGGCTGCAGTTCATTCCACTGGGGAGTTCTGCGGAAGGAACACAAGAGTATTAATATTTAAGCTGGAAGGAAAATCAGCATCTGTGTCATCGCATCCGATTATTTATGCAAGAGAGTGCAGTGTTTATAATTATTTAAAGTCGTTTGTGACAAGCCCAGAATATTCCACAGAGAGAGAGAGAGAGATGGGAAAGGGGGTAAGGGACAGTCCAATCTGAAGTTGTGAAAACACACACACTTAGCACATTACTCTTTCTGACACGGAGATCAATTTAGGAACAAAGACAGCTGCCTTCTAACAGGTCAGATAATTTGTTCATCTAGCACAACACTGGCTGGGAGGTCCCACCTTTAAGCCTTGGCATCTCCAGTTAGCAGGTAGCAGGCAATAGGGAATGCCTCCGCCTGACACCCTGGAGAACTAATGAGCTACGGATGCTTCCTCCCTACCCTAGACACGGGCAAATCTGTGGATTTCAGTTTCTCGCCATGTCTCATTGTTTCATCCTCAAGTTCAATTCTCCACATTTCCACATCAGTTTGTGATTTAAAAAAAAAATCTTCATGGTTTTGTGCATTTTAGTGTGGATTTCTCCTAATGTGCACATTTTTTGTATGCAATTTTGCCTAATATACACATTTTTACTAAACAATTTCCACATTTAAAGCATTTTGTATGCTGTTTTCAGTCATATATGCATTTGTATGGACACTTTACCCTAGTGTAGGCTGGAGAACTGTACTGAAAAATTCAGAGAAGTGCAAATTTGAAAGGATAGCTATGTTTCAGTGTGCGTGTTATTTTGGAAAGTGCAAGGCCCTGCCAGTCAGAGGAGACAATACTGGGCTAGATGAACACGTAGCCTAGGTAAGGATAGGGGAGAAATTAAACTGAGTTCATATGTAGGCAAACGTAGCTAATTCGCACATTCCAAAAAAACATGCAAATCGAAATGCAGTCAACCTTCGAAGTTCACAATTCTCCAAATATCGCAATGCAGTTCTCTAGCCAAGCAATGTGTGTAAAAAAAAATGCACGAGAGAGTACAAAGCATGCATTAAAAATGCATATATTCATGAAAATAACATACAAAAATGCATTGCATTACGAGAAATTGCATACAAAAATTTATCTATTTACTGCTGACATTTATATCCTGCCCTTCGTCCCAAATGTGTATATTAGGAGAAATTCACATTAAAATGCTGATTAATTTTCATGAGGATTTTTAAAACAAAACATTCACAATCTGATACGGAAATGTGGAAAACTGGCCTAAGATGTGGAAAAAATGAGAAAGTGATGAGAAACTGAAGCTGATAGGTTTGCTCATTCCTCCCGCCAACCCTCATCTTCCCAGTAATGTGTACTTGGGCATATGTGTGGCATGAAGTCACTGCATTGACAGTTTTTCTCCTTTCCCTTTCATTGGCTGCCATGGAAATGCTAACAAGGATTTAAAAAAAATGTTTCTGGGGGATGTGGGTTTGTGTTACCCCATACATCTTCTCATAATGTGTTGTTTAGGATTGACTTAATCCTAAACAAGGGGCACTGATGCATTGCATGACGCTGCAGAACTGGGGAATCTGTGAAAGCCAAGTTGTGCAAAGTTGCAGGATATTGATCTGGCTAGAATTCGCAGTGCTGTTACAAGTTGCTTGTTTTGACAATAATGGCCCTGAAAGACAGTGTTGTCATTTTAATCAGGGCCTGGCCTCTCTTCAATTGCTTGGTAAATCATGTATTGATTAGTCCAAGCCAGGAACGAGCCAGCACTGAAGAAGACTGGAGCCTACCCCCCGCAACAAAATCAATTGAAAAATATTTTAAAATGTCAAAAGCACTGACAATATTTTCTCAGCAATCCTCCTTTCGTTTTACTCAGTAAGTCAGGCCTAATTTCTTTAAACAGCCTTCAGAACACAGCACCTTGGAAGATCTGCATAGAACAATTGGTCTATTGCTGACTGCTGAGGGCCAAGCTTGCAGCCCCTAGGCTCGATCAGGCCCACAGAACCTTTCTGCCTGCCTTCTTCCACTCTCTTGTAATCCCTTTAGGTTACCTTGGTGATTATTATTATTACTGTTGTTGTTAACAACAACAACCATAGAGTACACACAACCGTGAGTAGAATATAGATCCTTATACTCAGGATCACGTGCTTGTTGTAATTCTGTTGAAACACCAGAAAAGTACAGCATGTCATACTATACGTGGAATTCCCCTTTCTGGGAATCTCAGATTTTCATTTAAAAACTAACAAATAAATAAGTTAAGCAAGTTTCTAATCCTTATGGAATTAAAGATGCATTTGAAAATTCAAGGGCAAGGCCTGTTGACATCTCAGAAAGAGGGAGGTGCCTGGATAAGAATTCAAAGATTGGGAGGTACTGTCCCACCCCATGCACAAAATGAAGCAAGGGCAGGGATTAAGAAAGAGTGGGCTACCTAACAAGTGTCCAGCTGGCCCTTGGACAAGTCACCATTTCCAGTGGGGTGTCATCGCTGATCTTTGGGGCGGTGATGAGTGGCCGGGGCTCTAAGACGTGCTCCACCAAAGTGCCGTAGCAGCTGATAATGTACAGAGACTCCACAACGAACTGTTTGGACTGATCTGTTGGTGAAGAAGAAGACTGAAGGAATATTTTATTTTACTTTATCTTATTCATCAACAAATGGACCACCTCCTATCCTTTAATGCAGCCTCCACTGCAATCCATTAGAGCAAATGGGGCACTGCCCTACCAACCTCAGTCTAACCCCCACGTGGCCTGTCTTCTTCATCCCAACTGATCTAGGAAGTGGCACTGCCTGTCAGCTTTGTCCTCCTCATTAGTCTCAGTTGTTGCCCTTGTAGAACTCACCAGGGAGGAGGATGGGGAGAAGAGAAGTATCAGTTTACTCTGCCTGTCATTGGCTCTGGCTCCACCTACTGTTCAGACTCCCTGCCTTCTCCCCTACTAGTCCTAATGACCACCAGCCACCACTGCTTTAATGGGTATGAAGCAGGATATAATAAATAAATATGCAGACTTAACCAGGAGCAGCTGATAAGGAGGGGAGCTGGCACACTCCTGGCCTACAAGCACCAGCATTGCTGTGGCTTCCCAGGAGGATAGGGCCAAGGTGATGGGGAGGTTGGCACTGTGCGGGTGCACCAGCAGGAGTGTCAGATTGGCTCTGATGGTATGTCCCTCCCACTGGCTGCTCCTGGATTTAACTCCCTCCTCCACAGCTGATGATAAAACTTATTCTGCGGCCACAACACCCTTAAACAAAAGAAACTTCAGAGTAACGACTTTTCCACTTTCCTTTCATTTGTAAATTGGCTTTTTTTTGTACCAGATTACAGAAATGTAAAATATTAGTTCTCTGGTCTTCTGACTACAATAGCCCAACCATTTCAATCCAAAGCTGTTTTCACCTGCAATCCTATAGCCGCTAATCTGGGAGTACGCCCTACTGAAAATGAGACTTCCTTCTGAGTAGACATGCACAGGGTTGACCTCTTAGCAATCAGTCTCATGTTATTCCTTGGCTCTGTCTTTCCCGCCATCCTGCTTGTCTCTCACACACACATCCGGTTAAAATTCAGACTGGCCCAATGTTCCACATCAGTATAAGGCAGCTCTGTGATATATTATATTATACTAAATAACAGTAGTAACACACATACTTAATAATAATAATAATAATACACACATACGCTGTTTTCTGAATACACAAACCTTTCTCTCTTTTAAGACCTGGGTTGCTTGCGAACCATGACCTTGATGACCCAAAGACGGCAGCGACGCAGAATTCTCCTCCCACAGATTTGCTGGGTGAAATTTGTGGAGCTGGCTTGCTTTTGCTATGCAAAGGGGGGGGGAGACAAAGATCAAACACTAATTATTATCAAGTAGTTCACCAGCATGAGTTTTGCTTAAGATGCAATATCAGGCTAGGGAACCTGTTTTCTCGGAACTATTGAGAATCGATAAGATCTACAGACAGAACTGTGGCTGTTCAGCATTTCGAAAGCGCAAAATTAGCATGTTCCTTTCATAAAGCAAAAATAGCTCAATTATTTGACTGACTGCTTGTTCAGTGGCTACGGTAGGGATTGGTGACTGGCAGCCTCAAGGCTATCTCTTCTCTCCTCCTGTCCCCATTGCCGAACTAGAGGCAATGGGAAGAGTATGGAGAAAATGGTAGCTTTGATCTTGGGACCTGCTACGAATTAGCAGCTGTCAAAATTAGCTCCCTAAGTAATTATATGAACCAAATTTGGGGAGGGGGGTAGTCTTGCTGGAGTCAAGAAGAAATGGGCACACCAATTAATCATAGCAGTGGATATGCCACCTCAAAGCTGCCTGATATTCCCTGGGATATTCACATGCTGAAGGTTGTTCCCCATGTTATGGTTCCATTCTTGTGTCTAAAAGCCGTACAAGGGGGATGGGATGGGACACATGCAATGATGTATGTGGATTCAAACAATTATTTCCCCCTATCCACTAAAGGATGACTTTGGGAATTTTCAGTAGGCTGTTTAGAGAGGTTCATACAAATAAGAGTCCAAACTTCAGAGTGCTTAAAAAAACAACACCCGTTCCAAATTTTAGCATTATGCTTACTTGAAAGCGATTCCAAACCCCATCCCCCTCAATACATATGTCACTGATTCAAATACCCACCAAACCATCAGCTTTCCATGTATAGCAAGAGCACAAGCAAATATGGACAAGCATGCGGAAGTATAAGAAATGGAGTCAATATCCACAAAGGCATGCGAGAAGCAAGCGTGCCACAGACGGTGACACCCGGAAGCACTCCTGATGCAGGTGCAATGGAAGGCATGTGCTATTTCCTTGGCTCTTCCCATTTTTAAAAAACACTTCTTATCATTCTTGTTCAGAAAATGAGCACTTGCCATCTGGACTTGTAGCTCAGCACTAGGGTTGGAAGACTATTTTGTTTGGTCTGCATTTTGAAGTGAACTGATTTCACGGAGCAGCTCCCAGGCTAAAGTGCAGATAAAAATGGAATTATCCTTCAGAGTTCACACTCCCCCAAATTTTGTAATTTAGTTCTTGCTGCCAAAACAGTGGGTTGTACCCAACAAAGTTTTACTCTGAGTAGACCCATTGAAATGAATGGACATAGCTGTCTTTGGTCCAGTAATTTCAGTGGGTCTACTCTGAGTATGACTAGCACTGAAGACAACCCAATGTGCCAAAATACGTTCAAAAATAGGTTGTATCCAACTGGCCTACTCAGAGTAATGGATGAACCTACATTACTTATGTCTATTAACTTCAGTTGACCTACCCTGAGATGGACTGGCATGGAATGCAACCCAATGTGCACTTTTTTGAAGGATAAAATATGTTTACAAAAATGTGTATGTTGATATAAAATACTAATTTAAATATGTATTTTGTGATAAAATTAATATGGAAACAGGATAGAACTGACTTGAGGAAAAAACACATGCAAAATTGGCACAGGCTACTTTGTCCATCCCTACTAGGCACTAGCTGAAAGCACATTAAAGAGTGGAACTGAGTTATATCTGTTTCCTTTAAAAGTGTTGCTAATGGGAAGGTGTGATCATGGTGCCAGAAACGGTGTTGAATACTGGGGGAGGGGAGAACATGATTTGGGACTAAAGAATTATAGGCTGAGGCAGCTAGAATCAAGCAGTTGGCTCATTAAACTGAAGGTGTGGAATGTCCCACAAATGGCTGAAAGAAATACAGAGAACAAAGCTTAGAGAATTTTACTCTCTTTTCAAACGGATCTTTCTGTGGCTCTTATGCATTTTGACAGGCAACAAGCAGGGAAATTGCACCCCGTGGACTGGGTAGTGCTCAAATTATAGGACAGGGGCGAGGAGCCTTTTTCAGCCTGGGGGCCGCACTCCCTTCTGGAGAACCTCCATGCCAGTGGTGGGAGGGGCCAGAGAGAAAAGTAGGCGGAGGACCAAATGTAAAATTTGCCTTTGTACATGCTAGGCTCATTTCCTCTCTCTAGCCTCCTTCCAGGTGAGCAAAATGGCATTATCAGAGCAGTATCTACAAAGAAGGTAGGGGCGGGACACTTTTTCAGCCTGAGGGCTTAATTCCCGCGTGGAAAACCTTTTGGAGGCCCTATTCCAGTGGTGGGCGGGACCAGAGGGAAAAGTGGGCAGAGCAATGGATGTCACTCTTCTCTTTGTATGTCAGGCTACATTACGGCCAGGCAAAAGCCAGAGCTTTATACACACATCCTGTCAAGGAAGAAGTATTGTCACAGTTTAAAGACACATTCTAGCCAAGCAACAATTGCTTGAGGAGGGCATGGAGCAGGGCCAGTGAAGGGGGTGGCCTGAGGTGGTGGTGGGGCATGGGTAGAGTCCTGAGTGCTGGACAGAGAGGCCTGGAGGGCCCCATCTGACCCCTGGGCCGGAGGTTCTGCATCCCTGTTATATACAGGGGAAGAGGTAGGAGGCCCTTCATGAGAGCCACAACCTGCATCTGGGGACTAAGAAAAGGTAAGGGGGCAGGGCCTCTCTGCATTTCACCCCCTCCCAGCAATTTCAGCACTGGGACCAGATCTATCATCTGTTTTGCCCCTTTTAACAAAATACAAAATCCTGCACATCGCCTTGCCTCATGGTTGGACTCCAAAAAGTGAGCTTATCTTCTTCCCTATTCCCTTCCTATACCTTCTTCCACAGGCAATTGAAGACATTTATCTTTAAACAAGCTTTTGATTCAGTTGTTGGTTGAATTTAACTTATTGACCATTCACTTTGGCTCTCCTTTGATGTTGTGTTTAGTCTGGTGATTGTGTTTTCATGATGGGTAAAAAAATAGTGCCTGTTTTTGTATTTTGTAGGGTGCCTTGAGCGGCTTCCCTTTGGAGACATGAAAAAGTGGGGTATACATTTTTATACAAATCAAAGGTGAATAACCTTTTTCAGCTCTAGGGCCACACTGTCTGAAGTGCAAGCTTCCGGGGGCTGTATGCCAGTGGTGAGCGTCGCCAAGGCAAAAGCGGGTGGAGCAATGGCTGCAGCTCTCCCCTTTGCACCACAGGCAACATTCCTGCCATGGAAAAGTCAAAGGTTTCCATGCAGCCCTTCCCAGCCCCCATCTCTCCATCCAGAGGAGCAAGAGGCATTATCCCAGTTCAAGGGCATGTCAGGAGGGTGCCAAGCAGAGCTGGTGAGGGGCGTTGCCTGAGGAGAGTCCCGAGGGCCAGACAGTGGGGCCTGGAAAGCCACATCCGGCCCTTAGGCCTGAAGATGTAAAACAAATCTCTGGAAATACAGGATGTTACCAAGCCCCTCACTCCCAGCAGGGAGACACGGGGGACTAGCTGTAGCTTCATCTGTTCCCCCCTCCAATCCCCCACCAAAATGTGAATGCCAGCAGCACAGTTTTGGGGGGATCTGTGCAACGCAATAGATGCATTTGCACCTTAACACTGTGCAAGCCCAGAGATCACATGGACTCCCACAGGCGAGTTTCACTGTATCTCCTGCAGTTAACCAGGAGCCAGCAATAAGCGGAAAGGTCACTTCTGCTGAGTCTCTTCCCAAGCCCTTGATGCCCCCAAAGACTTATGATTTTTCACAACATGAGTATAAACAGTTTTAAAAGGAAATGGAATAAAGTATGTTCTATTTACACCACGTCTTTAAAACAAACGTCCTCTCCGGCACACACTGAAGCCCTGGCTTCCAGTGCCAAAACATCTTCAGTTCGAGAATGATGTTTTGTAGACAGAAAAAAAGGCAGCCTTGTAAAACATGATTGCTCTTGCGGTTAAACTTAAGTGAGAAGCAGGAGAGGAGCGAAAGCAGGGATATATTATTTTTATTTTTTTGTAAGTGCTTTTAAAAATATGCTAATAGGAGGTACATGAGTGCGAGATGAAATTCAACAATATCTGGAGGGCCAAAGATTCCCCAACCCTGCTATAAACCAACCCTCTCACCACCACCACAACCCAGAAGGGCACAATATGAAAAAAAGGATGGTATTATGAAACAAAATGAAACAAAGATAGTGAAAGGCAGGTGACGGCTGAGGGTGGTATTTAACTCATTCCTATTCAGAGCATACCCACTGAAATTCATGAACCTAAGCTAGCCATGTCTACTACTACTCTGAGTAGGACTAGCACTGAATAACACTCTGTTTCTTCTGTTCGTAATGCCCGCTCTGCACACGTGCATGCATACATGAGGCCTTGTAAATTATGGTATTCAGAGGTGCTAAAAGGTTCTTTGTTGATATACAAAGCCCCGAACAACTTGGGTTCAGGATACCTTATGGACTGCTGAAGCCCTTACATCCCAGGTCGATCACTAAGGTAATTCAGATAAGCACTGTTAGTTGTCCCAGAGGCCCATGTACCCTCAACTAGAAGTCGGGCATTTAGTGTTGCTAGTCCCTTGCTATGGAATACTCTTCCAGCAGAGATTTGGCAAGCATCCTCACTTTTAACTTTCAGCTGTCTCTTGAAGAACATTTTGTCAACATGCCTATGTAGCTGTTTAATTTTTGTTTTTGATTAGCCACTTTAATGATTGTTCTGTATTGCTCTTAATTGATTATTTTTTATACATTTAGGTATTGTTATGCACTGATATTTTGTGAGAGGGTAGTTTATAAATATTTTTATAAATAAAAATATAAATAAATAGAATAGTTTGGCCTCAATTTTAAAAAAAACAAGAACGCTAACCATGAGAACTAAAACTTGCAGCAGATTAAGCCACAAGTTTTTTTTCTTTTTAAAATGATATAAGATGAACAGAAGTGTAATAATAATGATGATGGTGATATAATTGTATCATCTCTGGCCTAAATCACATTTCACCCATGAGCAAACTCACTGTTCACAAAGTGAAATGTGTGCAGGTAACAAAAATAGAAGGCAAGCCTTGCTTTAATCACACAGGTCTATAATTCACATGTTAGCTCTAGTGACCTGGCTTGTATGATAATATTAATGTGGTTTTCAGGGCTGAAAATGCTGCTCCCTGCTCCTACCCCATAATAAAGGAATAGTTTATTCAGATCCCAAAGCAGAACAAACATCGCAAAGAGTAGTATGTAGATGTTTCTTTTCATGGGAAATGTGCAGCGCAAAATCATTACTGATTGGAATAAGACATTCTTAAGAACAGCCACTGCTGTTATCAAGGTATTTTTGCTTATGTCTGGGATGGTTAATTATTCTTGAGTAGGGCAAGGGGGTGGTGGAAATTCTGCACTGTGCTCCCTGTAATTTATTTCAGTTTGCTGATTATGTCTAAAGATTAAAGCTATTTCAATTGTGGGGGGGGGAGCCAAAAGGCATAAGTGTTCTGTATAGTCAACAGAATCTGAAGAATGCACATCCACAAACCAAAATTTGAATTCATTCCTTTTACAGTCTCACTTAGTTAAAAAAACCCAAAACCAAACACCCACATATATATGTTATACAGGATTTCATTACTGTTCATTAAGCCCAAATGCTACAGACTATTCGTATCTGACTTTCTAAAAAAAATCTACAGGGCAAAAATTTAGCAGAATTCACATGTGTTCAAGGTCCAAGTTAAAACACTCAAGGCCCCCTGTGGGTCTCAGTGGGATTTATTTATTTTAACAGTTTCTACCATGCTCACCATATACAAAAGGAACTTGAAATGGCTAACAGCACAGAGATACAGCCAATCAAGACAATATCAAACTGCATGATAAAATGTTATAACGACAGAATCACCAAACAGAACAGATTATCAGTTCAGCGTCCCACAAAAGGCCTCTTTAAAGAAACTGGTCTTCAAAAAGCACCAGAAGCATCAGTGACATAGCTGTATGGGCCTCTCTATGGAGGGCACTTGAGAGACCAGCACCACCACTAAAAAGTCCCTGTTCCACTGGCCCACTTGCTCAGCCAGTCAGGGCCTCAAAGCAGGACTGATTGTGGGACAGAAGGCTGTCCTTGTCATACCCAGATCCCATGCAGTTTAGGGCTTTGCAGGCTGCTTCACACATTACACAGAAACAAACCTGGGCTTGCCTATAAATGCACATCCAAGAGGGAGTCACAGTCAACTTATGTGTGCCTATATGTACAAACCCCCCTTTAGGATGCACACCTTAACGTGGTGAGGGGGTTTGAGAGTGCTGAAGAAGCGGAGAGCAATGCCGTCAGGAGTCTAGACCAAGAGGCTAGACTCCTGGCAGAGGCACCCAAGGTGGAATGGTCAAAGCTGAGACACCATACTAAGATGCATCCAAACTCAGAGGAAGGCAATGGTAAACCACCTCTGAATACCTTTTACCATGAAAACCCTATGAACAGAGTATCCAAAATGCAACACAAGATAGTGCTGGAAGATGAGACCCCCAGGTCAGAAGGTACTCATCGAGCTACTGGGGAAGAACAAAGGACAAATACGAGTAGCGCTGTGACTAATGATGCAGCTGGGCCAAACCCGAAAGGAAGCCCAGAGGCTGATGTGCACAGATGCGAAAGGAGAGTCCAGAGTTGTACGACGTACACAATAGGAACATGGAATGCGAGAAGCATGAACCAGGGAAAGTTAGAAATTGTCAAGCAAGAAATGGTCCATTGGCCTCACCTGAAGGGTGATTTTCTCAGGTAGACTGACATCATATCAGGTACTACTGCCACCTAGCATCCGAAGGCAAGAATGTACTGAAGTCAAGACCTGGGGCTTTGAGCCCCTCCTATTTCCAGTTTCATTTGCGACGAGTCCAGAGTGGCATATCTGAGAAGAACAAAAGGGGCCAACGCGCCAACCAGCAAGGAAAATAGCACCACAATCACACCCCAATACTAGAGAATAACATGCAATGAAACCGGGATATAAAGGTCTTGACTGAATTTAACCAGTGCACAAAGGAAACTTTGAACGTGAATAATATGACCATGGAGAACAATATCCAGATATCCTCCAAATGGGAGGGCTATGACGTCAGTCTACCTGAGAAAATCACCCTTCAGGTGAGGCCAATGGACCATTTTCCTCAGGTACACTGCCATCAGATTGGGAGGGACCACCACTGATTACTTGTCGGAAAGGACCTGCTGCAGCACGCGCCTCCCAAAGGAGGCATCGGTAGAAGCGTAACGGTCAATCTTATAATGTTTTACGAAAGAATTCGGAGAAGACCAAACCGCAGCTCTACAAATATCAGAAAGGGGTGTGTTGGTTGCGAAGGCAGCCGAGGTGGCTGCTGAGCAATACAAGCTCACAACCAACAGGACAAGGTGGACTTGGAGACCTTTTTCCCCAAGGTCCTAGGGTGAAAGGATACGAGTAAAGACTCAGTTAGCCTGATGTCCTGGGTGCGAGAAAGGTAAAGTTTGAGGGCCCTCCGAACATCCAGCGGGTGCCAGGCCTTCTCCAATGGGTGGACTGGCTTCCGGCAGAATGGCGGAAGAACAATGTCCTGGTTACGGTGAAACATCGAATCAACTTTGGGACAGAAGGATGGATCTGGCAGCAACACCACTGAGTCCTCATGAAAGACACAGAGATGGCGGGCCAATGACAAGGCTTCCAGCTCAGAGACTCTTCTCGCCGATGTTATAGCGACCAGGAACAAGACCTTGAAAGACAGCAGTTGAAGGGAAACTGAAGCCAGAGGTTCAAATGGAGGGCGCTGTAATGCTTGTAGGACCTTCGAAAGACTCCAGGAAGGGAAATGGTGATGCACAGCCAGAGAGAGGCGGGCGGCCCATTTCAGAAAACATTTGATGAGTGGGTGAGAGCCCACAGGAACGGCCGATGAAGAAACGGACAGGATGGAGGAGATAGTGGAAGCATGACGACGCAAAGTGTTCGGTTTTAGTCACATTCTGAGCCCTCTACATAGGAACCGCAAAACCTGCTGTACAGTGGTTTCAGAAGGCCGGAAGCCCTTGGAGGTGCACCAAGTGGAAAAAGCAAGCCAAGTACTCTGGTATATGCGAGTTGTTGACAGTCTTCTAGATGCTAAAATTGTGTCAACCACCCCTTGAGGCAATCCTGCGGCATTTAGGTGCCGCCGTTCAAAAGCCAGGCCATCAGATTCAGCCAGGCTGGGTCTGGGTGCCAGATCGGTCCCTGGGAGAGTAGGTCCAGCCTGACCGGCAGTGTCCAGGGGTCTGTGACTGATAGGGAGAGGAGGTCCGAAAACCAAGGTCAGCGACGCCAGTATGGGGCTATCAGGAGGAGCTGAGCTCTCTTGTGCCACATTTTTGTCAACGTCCTGCCCAGGAGGGAAATTGGTGGAAAGGCATAGAGGAGACCCTCTGGCCAGGGTGCTGTCAGCGCATGCACTGCTTCTGCCATTGAATCCAGGTACCTCAAGAAATAACGAAGCAGCTGGCAATTGTGGCCCGAGGTGAAGAGATCCACTGAGAGGGTGCCAAACCATTGCTGGAGATGGTTGAACACCCCCGGATGGAGTTTCCATTCTCCCGGACTCACATGCTGCCTGCTGAGCCAATCAGCGGCCACATTCAGCTCCCCTTTGAGGTGCTCTGCCCTTATTGACAGCAGGTGGGTCTCAGCCCAGTCGAAGGGTTGGGTTGCCTCTGCCTGGAGAGCTTGAGACCTGGTGCCTCCCTGCCAGTTCAGGTGTGATTTTACACATGTGTTGTCTGTTCGGATTAGCAGATGCTGCAGGGACAACAGTGGCTGGAAGTGTCGAAGGGCCATGTGGACGGCTCTGAATTCCAGCCAATTTATATTTTGGCCTTGCTCCGCTCTGGACGAAGCTGGAATTGTAGTGGGCTCCCCAGCCGGTCAGGCTGGCACCTGCGGTGATTATGGCTCTGTCTGGCTCCTGGAACGGGGTACCCCTGCTGAGACGTGTCTTCACTGCCCACCAGCGAAATGATGCTCGCAGCGATGGCTCCAGCTGGATCACACGATGGCTGGAATTGGCAATGTCTGCCTGAAAAGGTAGAAGGGCCCATTGAAGAGGTCGAGTGTGGTGTTGGGCCCACAGGACGATGTGGATGGTGGAAACTAACGTCCCCAGAACTCTTGCCAGAAACATGACGTCCGCCTTTGAGCATTGCGTCAGGAAGGTTGCCATGGCATGGATGGTGGAAATACGCTCTGGAGACAGAAAGACCATGGCTCGAGCCATGTCCAGTATTGCTCCCAGATGTTGACCACGGTATCTTGTTAAATTGCCTGGAGGGATTGGGTATGGGGTGCACTGTTTTACGGTGGTTCCATTCCTATCTCTCAGGCAGGTACCAACGGGTGGCATTGGGGGATGAGGTTTCAGACCCTTGGCCTCTCAATTGCAGAGTACCACAGGGTTCTATCCTCTCCCCCATGCTATTTAACATCTATGTGAAGCCGCTGGGAGCCATCATCAGGAGTTTTGGGCTGCAGTGTCACCAATATGCGGATGACACTCAGCTCTATCATTTAAATCTTCACCAGAGTTGGCTGTGCAGACCATGTCCAGGTGCCTGGAGTCCGTAAGTGGATGGATGGGCGAAAATAGGCTGAAGCTGAACCCCAACAAGACCGAGGTGATGCTCGTGGGTGACAAGAGAAGGTTGGGAGACATCGACATGATACTTAATGGGGTAAGATTACCCCTAAAGGACCAGGTCTGTACCCTAGGGGTCATTCTTGACTCCCAGCTGTCCATGGAGGCTCAGGTTTCGGCAGTGAGTCGGGCAGCTTGGTATCAATTACACCTGATACAAAGGCTGCGACCCTACCTTCCTGTACATCTGCTCCCACAAGTGATACATGCCCTGGTTTCCTCTCGCTTAGACTATTGTAATGCGCTCTATGTGGGGTTACCCTTGAAAACGGTCCAGAAACTGCAGCTGGTACAGAATGCGGCGGCACGCTTGATTAAGCATAGCCGCCACCAGAATCACATCACCCCGGTGTTGGTAGATCTACACTGGCTACCAGTGGTTTACCGGGCCCAATTCAAGGTGTTGGTGTTGACCTTTAAAACCCTATACGGTTTCGGCCCAGTGTATCTGAAGGACCGCCTCCAGTATCATCAATTAGGCTGCCTTACAAGATCAGCCACACAGGACCTCCTCTCGGTCCCACCAATCAAAACAGCTAGGTTGGTGCAGACCAGAGAGAGGGCGTTCTCGGTTGTGGCCCCCACCCTCTGGAATTCCCTCCCTTATGATCTCTGACATGCCTCCTCCCTGATGAGTTTCCATCGAGCTTTAAAGACCTGGCTATTCAGGCAGGCCTTTAAGAACGTTGGGAGGATTAGTTTTTCTTGATGTTTTAATTATTGTTTTTGGTGTTAGATTAAATTGCTGAATGTGTTGATTGTATATTGTATATTTTATTCTATGTAAGTCGCCTAGAGTGTCCGTTAAGTCGGACAGATAGGCGACTAACAAATAAAATTTTATTATTATTATTATTATGCTGGAGTCGCTGGG
This sequence comes from Rhineura floridana, assembly GCF_030035675.1. Classification (NCBI taxonomy): domain Eukaryota; kingdom Metazoa; phylum Chordata; class Lepidosauria; order Squamata; family Rhineuridae; genus Rhineura; species Rhineura floridana. Next base: position 14,991,141 of record NC_084500.1, on the reverse strand, counting down.
TTGGGTCTAGATGACTTTTCTCGATGTTGACTAGCCAGCCATGAGAGCTGAGAACATCTAGGGTGTACTGGAGCTGTCTCTTGGCTTGGTCCTTGGAGCGTGCCTGAAGGAGGAGATCGTCCAAGTAGGGGTGAATATGGACCCCCTGTAGATGGAGGGCCACCAGGGTAACCATCACTTTGGTAAACACTAGTGGGGCCAACGCTAGACCGAACGGCATGGCCCGGTATTGAAAGTGGTGCTGGCCTAACGAAAACCTCAGGAATCGTCTGTGGGCAGGACAGATCGGGATGTGGAGGTAAGCATCTTTCAGGTCGATGGATGCGAGAAAATCCCCGTTGCAGAGGTTCCACAATGGTCGCCAGTGACTCCATTTTCAACCGGCGATACTTGACAAAGTGGCTGACGAATCTGAGGTCCAAGACCGCCCTCCAAGAGGAGTCTCACTTTGGAACCGCGAACAGAACGGAATAGACACCTTGCGACCTTTCTGCTGGTGGTACTGGTTCTACTGCGGCTATGTTGAGTAAGTGATGTAAGGCATCCTGCATGACCCTCCCACGAGATTTGGAGACGGGAGTGGGGCAATATCTGTCTGGAGGTGTCAACCAAAACTCTATGTTGTATCTGTGGGAGGAGATGGTTCTGACCCAGGAAACTTGTGAAGAGAAGTAGCCTGCCTCCGATGGAGATGGCATCAGAACTGCCTGTGCTGACGAGCTCCTCTGCCATATAAGGAGGATGTGGCTTGTCGGCCTTGGTACTGGGGTCGGCCCTGGAAGCGCTGTCTAGGCCAGGGTGCCCTAGAGGAGAGGAAATCGGAAGGTCAGGCATCTCAGCCTCGCCCCCCAGGCCTTGCCCCCTGAAAGGGCTGGAAAGAACGGTATGGGGCAAACCATCGAAAAGGCCTGCGGTCATCTCTTCCGGCTGTGGCCAAGGTAGGCTTTCGGTTGTCCTTGCGGTCAATCAAGACCACTTTAAGTGCGTCCTCCCTGAATAGCAGAGACCCCGAGTATGAAGCCATGGTTGGATCTGGCAGTGGCATCGGCCTCACAGTGTTGGAGCCAAAGGGTTCTTCGAGTGACTACTTCTGCAGCTAGAGCCCATGCTCCCTGGTGGGTCGCGTCTAAAGTGGCGTCCGCCACAAATGCAGCTGCCTTATGAAGCTTGACTAGGCCCTTTCGCAGTGTGACTGGATCCGGATTGGGACCATCCAAGAGGTCATCGAGCCACATCATTGAAGCCCATGTGAAAATTGAGGCGGCAGTGGAGGCCCGGACAGAAAAGGCGGAAGCATCGTGATTCTTACATAGCGCGAAGTCCAGCCGTCTTTCCGAGGGGTCTTTGAACTGTGAGTTGCCTTCCTTTCGAAGGAGGGACCTACAAACTAAGTTCAAAATTGGTTGGTCTACCCCAGGGACGTTCACAAAGGACATGAATTCTGGGGCCAAAGTGTAAAGTTTGTTGGCTAGCGGGGAGAAGCGACGTGGGTGCAGTGGGTGGACCCATTCCTCCCTGGCCAGCTTGTTGATGGGGTCCGGCACAGGAATTGAGTGATCCGCTGATCTGGGCGACTTGAGAAACCTGGCACCCTTAACGGGTGGAGCAGTGGGTTGTGGTTGCGCGGGATGGATGCCGAGAGTGTCCAACACTCTGCGACAGAGAGGAAGGTAGTCCGCCGAGTTGAAAAGATGATAGGAGTAGTCCTCCTCGAGATCAGAGTCTCCGCTCCATTCATCAGGATCTGCCTGCAAAAGGGAGGAAAAGTTCTTCCATGCCTGAGGGTTCGCCGCCAAATCTGCCTCTAGAGATGTCAAATGGGTTAGGCAAGGAAGGATGGACCTCATCGTGAGGGCCAGGTATTCGTGTGGAAGTGGGCTGCCGAGTAGCTGCCGGCTGAAGCGATAGGTGTGCCTGAGGGTGAGCTTGGGAGAGGAACCTGAGTACTTCTTGTAGCTGGGACAGAAACTCTGGGGTCAGTTGCAATCCTGTGGAGGAATCAGAGGATACATCATGCTCCTGTGGAGGTGGCTGCACCGGTGGTGGCAGAGAAGCTAGAGGAACTTCAGAGTGGCATGATGATTGGCTAGGAAAGCCTTGGAATTCGTCGTCTGATGAGCCGGTAGGAGATTGAAACAGAGCAGGCAATGCCTCTTGAGTAGTCTCATCTAAGACTGGGGCAGAAGCATAGCGAGCCCACTTGGGAACGCTGTGGGCAGACAGATGCTTAGTCTTGGTGACAGCTTTGGCATGCTTGTGCTTCGAGGGTTTGTGTGGTACAGGGACATTGCGCTGTTGACTTGCCCCAGAGGTCTGCAGTGCTTCTGGTTGGTGATCCGCCATGTAACAATCGAAAAGCACGCACACAGTGTGGAAGGTGCAGTGTTACGCCCATGAAGTGAGGGAATAGAGAGGTTGGATCACTATGGCACCAAAAAATAGGTGGGTACTGGTACTGCACTACTCAAAACAGGGTGCCAACAAGCTAAGTACACACACACAATGGGGAAGGTGCAAGTGCTATTGTATGTTGTCCAAATCAGTATGCCAGGAAAAATTATTTGTGCTATAGTGTGACCAAAGCTAAATACACGCACACAATGGGGAAGGTGTGGTATCGCTAGTGTGCACTGTGCAGGCTATGCACTAAACAAATTTGCTTCAGTATGGCACCCACGCAGCAAAATACACACGCACAATGGGGAAGGTGTGGTATCGCTTTAAAGGGCCTGTGCAAGCTATGCAGCTACTATGTTCAGCATGGAAGGTTCAGGGCAGCTGCTAAATGAAAAAAAGTAAACTGAATAAAAAAGAAATAAATTCACTAAAATTCTGCCCAGAGGTGAGGGGAAACGACAACATAATAAACAAAAAAGGCGGGAAAAAGGGGTAAGACACAAAACTGGAGTCTGCTAAAAAGGCGGGGAAACTGAAAAACAAATGGCGGACGGGAGAGAAAGGAGCAATAGCAGCTAGAACTGGACTGGGCAGCCAGGAGGAACCACTGCCGATTAGAGAGAAGCTGGCGACCTATGGGAGCTCTAACTGCTGCAAGGAAATAGATGGAGGCAGACGTGGAAGGGAGAAAAGGCCGCAGAGCGAACTGGGGGGGATGGGCTGCTGCTGCCACTGCCGATCACGGAGCTCAGAGGCGAGGGTGCGCCTAAAAGGACGGTCAGGACCTGCAGGAGCTTCCCAGAAAGAAAACAGGAAGCCCGAGGTGCAGGCTAGAGAGCACTGCGCCTTACGAGATAAGGGAGCCGCAGCCGCGGGCCCCAAAACAGAGAAAAAAGGCAGCCGCTACTGCTAACAACGAAGAGGGGGAAGGGGGAAAAAAAACAAAGCCACCCAAAACCCAGGAAAGGCAGAACACTAAGCAGTCGCACAGACTCTAAACAATCCAGGAAGGGAAGGGGAAGCAGGAGGAGAAAAATAGCCAGCAACCCCACCACTCTATCACACACACACACACACAAACACAACAATAAAAACTTAGCCAAGAATGCAGGTATCCAAATGCCTCGGACGAAGGCAAGAATGAAACTGGAAGTAGGAGGGGCTCGAAGCCCCAGGTCTTGACTTCAGTGCATTCTTGCCTTCGGACGCTAGATGGCACTAGTACCCGATATGATGGCAGTCTACCTGAGGAAAATGGAACATATCAACATTACAATACTTGGCGTGAGTGAATTAAAATGGACGGGAATGGGACATTTTCAATCAGGCAACTACAAAATATTTTATGCAGGAAATGAGAAATCAAGAAGAAACAGGGTTGCTTTAATAGCGAGAAGTGATGTAGGAAAAGCAATTAGGAGCCACACAGCAAGGTGTGAGTGAGTGATATCAATGAGATTAAACAGGAAACCTATTAACATAACCATCATCCAAGTCTATGCTCCAACGTCAAATGCAGAAGGAGAAGAATTTGAGAGATTTTAAGCAGAAGTACAGGAGGAAATTGATCACACACCAAAACAAGATATGATGATAATCATGGGGGACTGGAATGCAAAAGTAGGGAACAGAGAAGAACTAGGAATTGTGGGGAAATGGGGCTTAGGAGACAGAAATGAAGCAGGAGAGAGACTTATTGAATTCTGTGAAGCCAATAATTTGTTTCTTGTGAACACATTTTTTGAGTAACCGAAAAGACGACTGTACACGTGGACATCACTGGATGGTCAATATAGGAATCAACTTGATTATATAATTGGTAACAGAAGATGGAGAAGTTCCACACTTTCTGCAAAAACAAGACCAGGAGCAGACTGCGGTACAGATCATGAACTGGTAATACCGAAAATCAGAGTAAAGCTAAAGAAGAAGAACAAAGCAATCATAATGCCAAAATACAATTTAAATAACATCCCAGAAGAATATAAATATCAAATAAGGAACAGATTTGAAGCTTTAAACTTAGTTGACAGAGAACCAGAAGAATTATGGTGTGAAGTCAGAGACATTATCAGGGAAGAATGCAAAAAGACAATACCTCTAGTTAAAAAGAGAGAAAGACCTCAATGGATGACTGAAGAAACTCTTAAAATGGTTAAAGACAGAAGGAAAGCAAAAGTAAAAGGAGATAGAAACACAGTCAGAACCCTAAATGCAACAATACAGCGACTAGAATGTAGGGACAAAGAGAACTATTACAATAGTTATTGTACAGAAATTGAAGAGGACAAGAAAAAGGGAAGAAGAGCCCTATTCCAAAAGATTAGAGAAATGAAAAGGAAATTTAAACCACGAGTAGGGATGTTGAATAATCAACAGGGGAACACACTGACTGTCCGAGATGAAATAAAAGGAAGATGGAAGCAATACACTGAAGAACTCTATAAAAGAGAAGCCAGGATGACAGATTCATTCACGGAGGAACCATATGATGAAGAACCAGAAATTTTAGAATGTGAGGTAAAAGCTACTTGGAAGAAACAAATCACCAGGAACAGATAGCATATCAATAGAGTTGCTACAAGCAACTGAGACTGAATCTGTCCAAATTTTGACTAAAATTTGTCAAGAAATATAGAAAACTAAACAATGGCCCACAGACTGGAAGCGTTCAATATATATCCCAATTCCAAAGAAAGGGGATTCCAGGGAATGCAGTAATTATCAAACTATTCCCTTAATATCCCATGCAAGTAAAGTAATGCTCAAGATTCTACAACAAAGGCTCCATATATGGAGCGAGAAATGCCAGACGTCCAAGCTGGATTTAGAAAGGAAAGAGGCACCAGAGATCAAATCGCAAACATATGTTGGATAATGGAACGGAGCAAGGAATTTCAGAAGAAAATCCACCCTGTGCTTTAATAATTATAGCAAAGCCTTTGACTGTGTAGATCATGAAAAACTCTGGAATGCTTTAAAAGAAATGGGGGTACCACAGCATCTGATTGTCGTGATGCACAACCTATACTCTGGACAAGAGGCTACTGTAAGGACAGAATATGGAGAAACTGATTGGTTCCCAATAGAAAAGGGTGTGAGACGGGGGTGTATTTTATCACCCTATTCGTTTAATCTGTATGCAGAACATATCATACGGAAAGCGGAATTGGACCAAGAGGAAGGAGGTGTGAAAATTGGAGGAAGAAATATCAATAATTTAAGATATGCAGATGCCACCATACTATTAGCAGAAACCAGTAATGATTTGAAACAAATGCTGATGAAAGTTAAAGAGGAAAGCACAAAAGCAGGACTACAGTTGAACATCAAAAAGACTAAAGTAATGACAACAGAAGATTTATGTAACTTTAAAGTTGACAATGAGGACACTGAACTTGTCAAGGATTATCAATACCTTGGTGCAGTCATTAACCAAAATGGAGACAACAGTCAAGAAATCAGAAGAAGGCTAGGACTGGGGAGGGCAGCTATGAGAAAACTAGAAAAGTTCCTCAAATGCAAAGATGTATCACTGAACACTAAAGTCAGGATCATTCAGACCATGGTATTCCCGATCTCTATGTATGGATGTGAAAGTTGGACAGTGAAAAAAGCGGATAAGAGAAAAATCAACTCATTTGAAATGTGGTGCTGGAGGAGAGCTTTGTGCATACCATGGACTGTGAAAAAGACAAATAATTGGGTGTTAGAACAAATTAAACCAGAACTGTCTCTAGAAGCTAAAATGATGAAACTGTGGTTATCATACTTTGGACACATAATGAGAAGACATGATTCACTAGAAAAGTCAATAATGCTGGAAAAAACAGAAGGGAGTAGAAAAAGAGGAAGGCCAAACAAGAGATGGATTGATTCCATACAGGAAGCCACAGACCTGAACTTACAAGATCTGAACAGGGTGGTTTATAGCAGATGCTCTTGGGGGCCCTGATTCATAGGGTCGCCATAAGTTGTAATCGACTTGAAGGCACATAACAACAACAACAACATATGCACAACATGTGAATTTCCAAATATGTGTTTGTGGCATTCACAATTTACCTTTTTAGGTGTACACTTGAAGAGAAAAATCTTAGTGGTACACATAAACCACAGCATGTGGGAAGAGGCATGCCTGAGCTCACATAGCCTGCAACTGCACTGTTGAGCCTCCTAGCTCAGTTTTGTCTACACCAGGGATGAAGAACCTGTGGCCCTCCAGATGCACTTGGACTACAACTCCCTTTACCTTTGACTACTGGCCATGCTGGTTCAGGATGGTGAAAGTTGGGGGTTTAAACAGCATCCAGAGGCCAAGAGGTTCCCTGTCTCTGGTCTACACTGATAGTAGCTTTCCAGGGTTTCAGCCTTCCTGGGTCTTTGCTAGCCCTTCTTGGAGATGGCAAGGATTAAACTGACGACCTTCTGCATGCAAAGCATGTGCTCTACTATTGAGCTATGGCCCTTCACAGAAATAGAAGGGAGTTTCTCAAGAGCTCTGCTGTCCCTTTGAACAGCTCCCCATTTGTTTCAATTGGAACTGAGCAAGATAACTTCTGTCAATTTCACTTTCTCTCCATTTTCAATTTTATGTTCAGTTCTCCACATTTCCATGTCAGTTTGTAATTTTTTTATTTAAAAGGTCTTCCTGAAAATTGATCAGCATTGTAATGCAAATTTCTCCTTATACATATTTTGTATGGAATTTCCCTTAATATACACATTTTGGGAATGTGTTATTATGCTGTACACCGCCCTGGGAGCTTATTGCTATAGGGCGGTCTAAAAATGTAATAAAATAAAAAATAAAATAAAATAAAGCAATTTTCCCTAATATAATGCACTTCGTATGTTGTTTTCACTAATATATGTACACTTTACCTCAGTATATGCATTTTTGTACACTTTACTTGGCTGTAGAACCACATTGCAAAAACTGGAGATGTGTGAATTTTGAAGTATAGCTGTTTTTCAGTTTCTGTATTGTTTCTGAAAGTGCGAATTAGATTCTCATTTGAATGCAAACCGAGTAAAATTTCTTCTCCATCCCTATTTACAGATTACGGCATTTCTTGTTTCTGCTGACACATACACGCACACAAAGTCCTTCAGAAGCATGTATTTGGCAAATCATAAATTAGCATTTTCCAAAGTGACACACATTCCCAATTCCCAGGTTTTGGATTGTTGTTGTTTAAACTGACCACTAAAAATAATTACAGCCCCCTTCTTTTTTAACTCAGTAAAAGAAAAGCTGACAGATCTATACCTACTTATGCTGACATCGTTAGGACCTTAATGAAAACAGCATGCAGAGGTTTTTTTTTTTTAAAGAAGTGGTTCCCCTCTTGATAATTCTTTTAAAAAGATGAACCATTCCAATTGCTGCGTAAGCAGGCAGAGGTTCATTTTCTCAAGCGCGCTATAACCACGGCATCAAACGGACCACAAGAGACTCTTGCAAGGAGCATATACAATGATTTAAGGTCTATTACATCCCATATATTCCTCACTTTAATCTAGAGCTTTTAATCTTGGCTCAGGCCAACGTCATCGCTGGTTGACAAGAAACTGCAATTGTTCTGACGGATGCTATGAACATCTACTTATTTCTCCCACTGCGAGCCACTGATGGGTATTTGATAGACAATCTGCTTTTCAATCTTTTTTTCTTTTCTTTTTCTTAATGAAATGGGGGGTCAGTATGGGGGGGGGTAAACTATATCCACTGAGACTCTCTAACAAAAATAGTAATACCACTGTATAGCACTTTTACAAAGTGTTCCAAACTTATCTCAATATCTCAGTACTTCATGGAAGGAAATGCAGAGCTGAGGTTGAGAGACTGGCCCAGTTCATACACTTTGGTGGTGGTGCAGGTAGGGCCAAGGTTCAGGGCCCCACAGCCCCAGGGATGGGGAGAAATGACCACCCAGAGATTAACAGATTATGGAGATAGCAGCAAACAGTCCTGGTGTCAGTACCTACACTAGCAATCTAGGGCACATTGGGGCTAACAATGGTCCTTACTTTTTCATGATTTTTAAAAATATTTTATAGTAGGGGACAAATGGATGGACACACACATGGACACACACACACAGAGTTACAGTTTATTATTTTTACTATATATATCCTTTTCCACCACAAAATGAGGCATAATCCCAAGTAAATGTGCTTAGCATCATGGCAATGGGAACAAACTCCAATTTATTCCTGTACTCATGGTGGTGCAACAATTTAAGGGTGTTCACAGTGTGCATATGCTCAAGAGTTGTTTTTTAATTGACGTTGGCAAACTTTTTTTGTTTTGTTTTTGTTTGCTGTAATGTATTGGGAACACAGAAGCAGTTGCAAAGGACAGAAGAGAAATGGTGGTGGAGAGAAGAGAAATGTTAATTGTGTCCTTCACAACTGAAGTAACACTCGTAGCCATCTAAACGGATGGGGGTCTCCTGTAAGACCATTTAAGCTATAGCCGATAAATCCCTTCAGGCTGCTGAATTCCTTTCTATGGCACCACTTAACACCTAAGAACATGCAATGCATGGTTTTGTATGTACAGCCATGTGATGTGATGGCCCATTTTTGAGCGGGGAGGATTCCACAAGCTGTCCCACTGAGTCTGTTGCAGAACTGCATCATATGTTATTGGGGGGGGGGGCAAGCATGCATTCCCTCACCATAGGAGGACTTACCCATGATGCAGGAGGGCCACTTGCTCACTCCACTGCCATAGGAAGACCAGCTAGGTCACGAACCAAGAAAAATGCACCCTTCACCAGCACCACAAGAAGCTTCAAGACTGGATCTCTCCCTCCTTTCCATCTCTTGCATACCAGGTTTTTTCCAAGGGCTTAGCAGTTACTCCTAAGGACCAACAGGCTCTTCCCCCTGACATGTAGCAACACACCAAAAGAAGAACAGAAGGAGAGATCCAATCTCCTTTCTTCTTCTCTCACTGAGGCTGGAATGTTAGGGTGACTGTCGCTGCTCCCACTGCACCACCCAGTGAGTGTAATTAAAGGGGGAAAGAGAAGTACACTTCTTCCCTATGTAGATGGGAACAATGGAAGAACACCTGCTTTGCATACATAAGGTCCCAGGTTCGGTGCCTGGAATCTCCAGGTAGGGTTGTGAATGTTGCCTGCATGAAACTCTGGAGAGCCACTGACAGTTGGTCTGACTTTGGATACAGCAGCTTCCTATGTTGTTTAAGAAAATGAAATATCTGGAAAAGGCCTGTGATATCTCTGTTGAACCTAAGCCATAGGCAGCTCTCCTCTGGCTTTGGCCCAGCCAAAGATCAGAGTGGGACAGAAAGTGGGGGAAATTAGCATAAGTCCCATGGGCAACGATGGCTCTATCACGCCATCTTCAAGTCTCAAAAAAGCTATCTGTGCACTAATTCAGACCAGCCATTAATGCAGAAAACACCGAGCGCAGACACGTCTATGTAGAGTATGGACTGGGGAACCTGTGGCCATCCAGATGTTGTTGGACTTCAACTTCCATTATCCTCGATGACTGGCCATGCTAGCTGAGGCTGATGGGGACTGAAGACCAACTACGCCTGGAAGGCTGTGGGTTGTCCATCCCTGATGTTGGGGGTAAGAGAGGATACTGGCTTCACAGTTATAAGGGTGGAACTAAATGTGAGGGCGAAAATGCAATTGCTCCTGAAAACAGAAGACCCAAGGCCAAACTCCTTCCCCTTGCTCCAGGAATGTGGAGTTATGGAAACACATGACAAGACATCATTATTTTGGAGATTTCCTCACCGTGCTCCATATATTGTTGGCTGCCATGGGGAGGGAGGAGGATCCAGACTAAATGTGACCAGATGGTATTGTCGGACAGCTGCCAGGCCCCCAGTGATCTGGCAGGGCCCACTGCCAACACCTACCTTGGACCCCCCCCCTTTAAAAAATCTGCCATGTATTCAGCACCAGGTGGTTGCCATTTTAATTTCCCACAATGTCCCCAACGCAGTGTCACTTTAGGGTATTGTGAGAAATGTAAATGGTGGTTGGCTGGTGCTGACTGGAGTCCTAGTGGTGCCCCCAGATAAGCCTGCCCCCTGGGTGGAAGGGACTGGCCCACCAGAGGGTACTATGATTGGAGCCTCCTTGTGATTGCTGGCACTGGGAGGAGCAGTGGGGGGGAACACACAACACGATAATCACATATTGTGTTAGATAGTACTGGGAAAGGGAAATTCGACCTGGGGTAGCTGTTATCAGCAGCAACCAAAACTGGGCATCACATTTAGTTCTACCCTTTAATCATGCATCACATCCATGTATAGAATAATCAGCTCATGCAGTTGAAGAAGGTGGAGAAAAGCAAGGTATGGTACTTTCCAGGGAGTACAGCAAATTAATTAAAAAGGCATGCTGGGATCGAACTGAACTCACCACGGAGCTTTAATGGAAAAACATCCTGCTCCAAACAGGTAAGGTCTTCGTGGAAAGGGGCCGGGGGGGGGGGAATGCACAGAAATTAGATGGCAGAAGTTATCGTCAACAAGCAACACTGTTGAAATCATGCTGTTTATGAATTTCATTTTTTAAAAAAGGTTTTCATTGATTTTCTAAAGGAAAAAGTAATTCCCACCCAAGTAAAGAGAGAGCTAAAACCCCATCACAAAAAGTAGTAAGGTGCTACCCAAAACAGCAGCCACATGTTGAGATCTCCCCTTTCTGCTCCGTAATGTGTAGTCCTGACATCAACAGAGACTAATCCTCACAGAGGCAGTAAACCAGAGTCTTCTGGACTATACCATGTCAGATTGTGGATGAGTGAACACATAATTAAATGCTCCTCCATACTGAAAAACAAAAACCCGTTATTAAAATAAAATAAAACTAGCATGTTGGAAAGAAGGCTAGTCTAGATCTCTTTTGCTTGGCATGCTAGGTGGTGATTATTTTACTGGGGAGGAGAATTGTTCATTCATTCACTTATTGTCATGGTGGAATAGTTATGTGAACCTACATCTGAAATCTGAAATGATACAGCTAATACAGGCCTGTTTAACCTCCTCCATGAGAACAATCGCTGCTATTCTATACTTACTACTTTGAAGTAGGAGGGACGAATCTGCCAATTTTAGTTTCTCTCAGTTTCTCAGTTTCCCAATCTTAAAATCCAGTCCTTATGTAAACTTGTCAGCATTTTAGAGCACATTTCTCCTAATATGAACATTTTGCATGCAATTTTGCATAATATACACTGTTTTGTAAAGCAATTTTTCCTAAGACAATTGTTGCATTTTGGTTCAGGTATTGTTTGAGGAAGTGCAAACCGAACTGCATTTCTCCCCACATCCCTAGTGATGTCCGGACACAGGATGTGTTGTACTAAACATTTGGAAGGAGGAAGAACTTGTTAAGGGGTTCTGCCCAGAGACACAAAAAACTAGGGGGAAATTTTGCCAGCGATGCTGTGCTTGCTCTCTGGAGCTCAGGAGAGGCTTTCATGTGCCTGGATAGCTCTTGACTGCCAAGGACAGTGCTGAGCCTGAACCGCAAAATGAATATGAAGAGCTAAAGGAGTGCTGCAAGTACGAAGGCAATCCTTACACCTCTGGAATCAGAGGCACCATGCCTCAGAAAAGGCTATCGCACTCTTATATTGCTTGTGGGCTTCCAGCAGGCATGTGGTTGGTCACGATGGGAAACTGGATGCTGGACTAGATGGGCCTTTGGTCTGACCCAGCAGGGCTTTTATGACATAGTGTGTAGACTGGTTTTTGACTGTGAAACCCACCATGTTCTGCCATTTGAACTGACTAGTATCAGTTGCCTTACAAGTCTCAGGAGAGACACAAAAGCTCTCTAAGGCCCATGACAGCCTTCCCTAATTTGCAGCCCTCCAGGTGTTGTTGGACCACAGCTCCCATCATCCCTGGCCGTTAGCTGAGCTGATAGATGTTGGGAGCCCAACAACTTCTGGATGGCTATAGGTTGCCCACCTCTTGGATTAGACAAAGTCATGGAGGAGAGGACCAGTCCACTGACAACTAAAGAGACCCTCCATTTACAGTGGTTGTATAGCCCTGAATGGTGGGTACAAACCAAGGGGGAAGGTATCAATTCCCATGCTGTGGCTACTGGTCTAAGATGGAGCTTGTCTGATCCAGCAAAGCGTTTTGTGTATGTTTTATGTTAATCGTGAGGACTATGCTTTAATCTTCTAGGCCACAGGTCAGGGACCTGTGGCTGTTTAGATGTCCCTGGACTTCAGTTCCCAACATCCCTGACCATTGGCCATGCTGAGTGGGTCTGATGGGAGCTGGAAGTCCAACAATATTTGGAGGGCCGCAGGTTTCCCATCACTGATTTATATCATACATTCACATACTCACAATCTTAAAGTGTGCAAGCACGTCAGTTTCCCATCGACTTCTATGCAAAGGCAATAGAAACATACATGGGGTGTGTATACACTGGACGTACATACACAAGACATGCAAAAATACTCCCCTCTGCAAGAGTAATTAACTGCAAGAACTGTCGTCAGACTGGAAGGACCATATCTCAATGGTAAAACACACGCTTTCCCTGCAGAAGATTCCAGGTTCAAAATCTGGCATCTCCAGCTAGGGCTAGGAATGTCCCCCTGTCTGAAACCCTGAAGAGCCATCGCTGAGCTAGATGGACCAAGTGTAAGGCAGCTTCCTGTGTTCTTAAATCTTGTGCCAGCATTGGGGCTGGCTCATCCACTGGGCAAGGAAGCACTGATGCTGGCCCTGCTAATGGTGAGGAATGTGGCTAAGTATCAAAGGAAACACTGCTGGAGTTTAGTATAATAAAATAAAATTAAAACATTCAACAGAAAAAAATGAAACCTCGGGGATTAAACAACAACCAAAAAAAGCAAAATAAGGAAAGTGGAAAATGAGAGACAGTGAGTAGTATTCCCAAGTTGCACTAGGAAGGCCTAAATTCAAACCAGACACTTAACCATGAACCTCACTATGGTAGCCTTGAGCTTGGCACTACCTCTCAGCCTAACCTACCTCACAGGGTTGTTATGTGGCTAAAAGGGGCTAACCTCCATGTATGCACATCGTCCAGAGATCCTTGGGTGAGATAAATCTTTCAAGAACATCCAACTGGTGCTCTCACTGTTCATTGAAGAATTTACACAGAAGCAGACCTATACATACATTTTAATTTACTGTCACCTGAACAGTTGTAAACAAACAACCCCAAATGTGAGATAGCTGCCATTTACAACTTTCATTCTGTAAGTGAAAAACACCAGCTACAAAATTTATTGGTTTTCGCCTTTGATGTGCTTTTTTTTTTGCCCACGCCAATGCTATCTTATCAGGGTAAAAATAAAATAAAATACATCATGTGGCTTTTCAAGCAAAAAACAACCCAGAGACATAGATTGGTGTCCTTCTTTAAATAAAATGCACATGGTTTTATTCTGGGACATTTTATACCACGAGACACATTTGAATTAGCATGAAGTAGAAAAATACTCCATAAAACTGTACATGCCAGTTATGTGCTACCCAATGCCAGTTTCATGCTACATTGGAAGTTGCTTGGGGTAGAAAACCACCCCACAGAACTGGCTATGTCCAATTTTAGTTTTCTTGGCAGAGGGTAAAATTGATCCAGTAAAAGCCACACATTACAAGCAATGCATCTCCATCAATCGTCTGGATTATGCTTCTAATGTGCAAGGTCCTGCACAATGGTATTCCATTTGTCTTCACAGCAATAGTATGCAAAACATCATTCTTGTACTCCTTTAGCAGAGGGGCAGAAAAGAGGTAGGATTTTCCTCAAGGACACTGAGCTTGAAAGTGTGTGAACAGTGCCTCCCGAGAAGCCTGCGTATATGTGTGTGTGCGTGCATGCATGCGTATATACACACACACACACACACACACACTATGCAAGATTTCCAGTAGTTGGAGGTGGGGTGTCCATGCCCTGCATAGTTCCTGGCCTTTCTTTGTGATAAGCAAGGTCAGGATACATGCAAAATAAAAATACAACATAATAGAAACAATGCAAATTCCCTGAACTGGCATAATTTCCACAGGATAAGAATTTTAGAAGAGCTCTGCTGAATCAGGCCAAAGGCCCATCAACTCCAGCGTCCTCTCAGTATTGTCTACACCAGGGGTTCCCACACATTTTTCTCCATGGACCACTTAAAGTTTTTTTTTCTGCCTGTTGTAGGAATTGTAATTCGCTGTGCTAGATGCTGTATGTTTTTTAATTGTACATTTATTGCTTATTTCTTATGTATTGTGTTTTGTTGCACTTCGGTTTGAATTCCACAGAATTCGACAGAATTCAAATTATAAGCCCTTGCAGGCCACTGGTGGTCCATGGACCACAGTTTGGGAACCCCTGGCCTATGGTGACTGGCAATGGCTCTCCAGGGTTTCAGCCAGGGGACATTCCCTGCCCTACCTAGAGACACTGTTGGGATTGAACCTGGGAATGTCTGCATGGAATAGAGGACTATCTCTGCAAGGTAGGACCCATGGCTGATGGAAAATCACAAACTTGGAGCTCTGTGGATTCCCCCCCCTCCAAACCCCCCCCAAAACACCCTTTTGCATGATATCTTCAGAGGTGTGGGAATGAGCTGATTTGTGTTGTCACCGCAGCCTAGTTTTCAGATGCAGGAAAAGCGGAAGGGAAAGCCAAATGTTTGCAAAAGGTTGACCAGAGCACAGTCAGAAAGAGGCCTGCCATCAAAAATCAATGTCTGGGATCACTGGTGTGACGAGGATCTGAACATCCTTTTTGAGCAGCCTCACACGTGGAATGTACAAAATGGAATGTACAAAAGTTACAAGAGACACCATCCTCTAATCGGCAGCGCCAGATGGCTGAGCTGGGTGACAATAACACAGCAATGTCAAGCAAAAAAGCCACGAGAGCTTTCCCACAGCCACGGGGATTGCTGTGCACATACAACAGAGAACTGCTAT
The DNA here is from genome assembly GCF_030035675.1 of Rhineura floridana. Classification (NCBI taxonomy): domain Eukaryota; kingdom Metazoa; phylum Chordata; class Lepidosauria; order Squamata; family Rhineuridae; genus Rhineura; species Rhineura floridana. The sequence goes on along the minus strand of NC_084500.1, from coordinate 14,975,768 downwards.
TTTCAGCACAAGAGAATTTTAATGGATTTATGCAAACATTTTTGAAACTCTCAGAGGGAAAAAAAAGTTAAGGAAAATCTAAAATGGTTTTTATCATTAGGGTGGCCATCTTTAGTTGAGTCTTCCCTAACCTGGTGCCCTGTGGATGTTGCTGGACTACAACTCCCATCATCTTTGACCATTGGCCATGCTGGCTGAGACAGATGGGGGCTGGAGTCCAAAACATCTGTTGGGCACCAGGTTGGGGAAGGCTACTTTAGTTGATCCATAGGTTACATCAATTGATTTAAAAAAAAACCAATGCTCTCTTTTAGCTGGAACCCTTCCTTTCTGTTCCTGTAACTGTTTATAGGATTTTTTAAAATAAATTGTGAAAATTATGATTTGTAACATGGTAAAAGTAACAATTTGGATTTGCTGTTGATTAATCTATGAGCGGTATGGTACATTTAATTATGACTCTTTAGAACGGGATATTTTTTTTAAAAAGCCCACTATCTACAATGTATCTCTTTACTTTTTAAAAAACAAATTCCTGATTGAAAATGTACTGCAATTGAGTGGGCAGCACATTTAAAAAAAAATAGTTGTTTTCAGTATAGGAACATAGGAAGCTGCCTTATACTGAGTGAGACCATCTGGTCTATCTAGCTCAACATTGTCTAAACTGACTGACAGCAGCTCTCTAGGGATTCAAGCACGGGGTCTTTTCCCAGCCCTACCTGGAGATGCCTTTGGGGATTGAACCTGGGCCCTTCTGCATGCAAAGCAGATGCTCTACCACTCAGCTACGGCCCTTCCTCAAAACAGGTGTTTTTTTGACACTGTAGAGGACAGGGACCATCGTGGAAGAGGCTCTCGCTCTTGTCTGAGAGTGTCCAAGATGGTGCCACATGTATAAGCACTGAAATCAAAGGAAGCATGCTATTCTCATTGAAATTATTGCTTTATTAATATGCAAATGCATGCAGACATTGGCTGCAATCCTCTGATAGCACCTTGGACAGCTCCTTGAAAGTTAGGACTAAAACCCAGAGTAGATTCACTGCCCCACTGACACTGGGGCCACCAGTCTCCACTACTGGGAGGGCATTCCAGGGGCCATTCGACAGTGTGGCTCTCCCTTCTGCAGGCAGAGAGGGAGATCCATGGGTGAAGCAAGAGGCGTCTGGCTTATATTTGTGGAAGCCTCCATGGTTGCTCCTTCTTTGCCACTGGTGTTTTGACAGTGGAGAGAACGGGGGGGTATTTCTGAGGTGGATGCTCATGGAATGGGAGGGGGAAAGTGTTCTTCCTTACTCATAGGATCAATGGGAGGAAAAACTGAAGTTTATGAATATAATTGCCAGTGTCTATCCAAGACACATGCTTGTTTCATTTCTGTTCATTGCTTCTGTAATATGCATAAATATCATTTTTTAAAGAAAATAAATACTTATTTCATTTCATTGGAATTGATGGGAGGAAAAATTGTGGGACAGACGCAAAGCTGAGAGAAGGGAGGGTAGGGAAAAAATCCCTCTCCCCAGATCTCTGAGCCCAGAAGAGCTTTGGATCTGACAAGTTTGTGCACCTTCACTTCACTGGCCCTCTCCTCTCTCTTGGATCGCTCTGTCCATTCATCAGTTGAAACCCATACAATTAATTGACTATGATTTGTCTGATTGGGCGATGGCCTTGATTTTAATCCCTATTACAGATATCAAGTACCATCTAGGACGTTAGGAGGCCCTTTTCCACACACACACCCAAGAAGGCTCGGGGGGTTGTGACAAGGGAGAAAGCCTTTTCATTTGTGGCTCCCCATCTGTGGAATACGCTCCCCAGTGCAGTCTGTGTGGTGCATTCATTGGCATATTTTCGGCACCATATTTTTCACCCCCTCGGCATTTGATTGGGTGTTAGAACAAATTAAACCAGAACTATCATTAGAAGCTAAAATGGTGAAACTGAGGTTATTATACTTTGGGCACATAATGAGAAGACATGATTCACTAGAAAAGACAACAATGCTGGGGAAAACAGGAGTAAAAAAAGAGGAAGACCAAACAAGAGATGGATTGATTCCATAAAGGAAGCCACAGAACTGAACTTACAAGATGTGAACAGGGTGTTTTATAACAGACGCTATTGGAGGTCGCTGATTCATAGGGTTGTCATAAGTCGTAATCGACTTGAAGACATATAACAAGGCATCTGATAGACTAAGATGATGATGTTTGCATTAGTCTGCTGCCAAAGTGTTCTGTGGTTATATGGGGGTGGTCGGTGTTTTATTATTTTATGGCATGATATGTTTATTTTGGTTTTAACAATGTTGTAAGTTGCTTGGAGATCTTCAGGTAACAGGGAACTAAATAATAATAACAATAATGATGTTCAGTTTCCATTTCCTGATCCCACCACCTTGCTACTCTGCTCGTTTTAAAAAAGACTCATAGCAGAGTAATGAAATATAGCAGCAATCGCCTCTTAAGCAGAAGCACCAATGGATAGAGGTGGAACATTTATATTTGGGGATTGTACAGACTGAACATACTCAAGTGGACAAGATGGGGGCTGCCAGCTAGGGATGTTTTCAGTCTGTCTGAACTTTGTGTCTGTCCATTTATAAGTATCTTCCATCCTGTTTCTGCATAAATCCCTTGATATGTTTTTTTTTTTAAGTCTGGACAAAAAAAAGTGTACTTTACATAAGAAAATCCCTATTGGATCAGGCTGCTGGCGCATCTAGTCCAGCTTTGTATTCTAACAGTGGTCACCAGATGCCTCAGTGGGAAGGCCAAAAGCAGGTCATGAGTACAACAACACTCTCTCCACTTATGATTCCCAGCAACTGTATCCAGAGGCATATTGCCTCCCACAGAGGAGGTATCTTAACATACGCATTTCTATACATATTTTATGCTAAAACACACATTCTGGTATGGGTGTTTTTTTTTTTAGAAGAGGACTGTACTGCAAAATTTAGGTATTTGCAAAATCCAAAGGACAACTCTGTTCTGAGCCTGCGTTCTAGTCTGGGAGGTGAGAATTAGGCCAGTTAACCCCCAAAGTTGTGGACCAAATGGCCCAAGGTCACCCAGTGAGCTCCATGGCTGTGTGGGGATTTGAACCCTGGTAGGTTTGTTTTTTTTGCTATTCCATAAAGGTAATAATATTAAATAGTGGGCTTTCAAAACCTTTTTTACTATTTGAATGGCAGTCCCACATACTATGTTACAAGCGGCTTCTGAAAGCCCCTTCTGTCTTAAAAGTTTTCTGCCAGGTAGAATTGAGAGGTGAGCTGGTCAAGCAGCTACACAAGTCCGTTGCCACTCTGGAGCACACAGTGGTTTGGATCCCAGCCCTGGGAAATGAACGGATGTGAAGCCTACTAATTCTAACCTTTGCCCAGTCCTGCAAAACTATAGCTAGCAAGACTCTCTCTTCAGCTTGGCAGAGCTTGCGCAGTTGCATTTGTTTTTGCAGTAGGGGAAGAGGAATGCAGATAACACATTTTTTTGATGTGGGATCTGGCTGAGATGTTATCGTCTTTTAACGTTTCCCATCTCGTGTACGATTTGTTCATAAAATCACTGATATCCGTTTGATCTCTTTTGAACTCTGGAGACTTTAATCCTTTCCAGGACCTATTAGTGGGGCAGACTTCTTTTCTTTCTTTTCTTTTTGGTAAGAGGAGCAATACCAGCTGAATAGGAAATAACAAAGGAAAACCAAAACCAAACTTGAAAAGGACGACAAAAACTCTGAATTCAATCCCTAGATTTCAGGCACACAAAATAAACCAGAGGCAACACATTTATGAAAATTAATTTAGCAAATCATAATGTTTTGGAAAAGTGGGTTAGATCTGTGGTTTCCGACTTGTACCATAGTTTATTCTTGGGGCTCCAGTTGAGTAGTGATATATGAAATCTAGAAACACCCAATTTGCTTTCTTAATTCCCAGTGTAAAAAAGTGAATTTAGGGGTAGAGACGGGAAACATAATCACTTGAGAAAATGTTTTGCAGCAGTCCAAGATCCTCAATGTGATCCTGAGGACTAGATACTTGTGTTGCCTCTTCCAGGAGGAAAATATTGAGGAGGGGCCAATGGTACAGCCATATGCTTTGCATTCCACCTAGGGCTGGGAAAAACTCCTGTCTGAAACCCAGGAGAGCTGCTGTCAGTCAGTGCAGACCAGGGCTGGGGAAGCTGTGCCTGTCTCTCCAGTTGGACTCCCAACTCCCACCAGCCCCAGCCAGCATAGGCAAGACTCAGGGATGATGGAAGCTGTAGTTCCGCAGCAAAGGTTTCTCACCGCTGGTGTAGACAGTGCAGAGCAAGGTGACTACAGTGGGGCCCCACTTATACAGCAGGTTACGTTCCAGGGCCCCGCCGAAAAGTGAAACCCACTGTAAAGTGGGACATAGCGCGCGACCAGCTGTAGAGTACAGCTGATAGTACGCTACAGCTGATCGCTGTCAGCTGGAGTGCGGCAGCTGGAGCTCCCCACGCTATAGCTGATTGTGCGCTACAGCTGGAGCGCGAGGAGCTCAGGGGCCAAGTGCTGTCAGCTGGAGCACAGCGGCTGGAGCTCCCTGCGCTACAGCTGATCACCCCGCTGGCGCCATATTAGCAGAAAGCTGGAAAGTGGGGGGCCGAAAAAAGCGAGGCCCTACTGTAATGGGCTAACTTGATACATTCCTGAGGTAGAAGCTGCCTTAAACCAAGTCAGACCATCGGTCCATCTAGCTCAGTACTGTCTACACTGACTCTCTGGGGTTTCAGGCAGGAGCCTCTTCCAGCCCTACCTGGAGATAGCAGAGACTGAACCTGGGACCTTCTGCACACAACACAGGTGCTCTATCACTGAGCTACGGCCTTCCCCCTTCCTATGCTTCCTGCGTTCCATCCTGAGAGGAAGGCAATGGTGAACCCCCTCTGAATACCGCTTACCATGAAAACCCTATTCATAGGGTCGCCATAAGTCGGAATCAACTTGAAGGCAGTCCATTTCCATTTTTTGTCTTTTAAACAGTAAATTTACGATGCATCTCTGGATGATATTATTTTTCCAGTATCACTTTTAGCACCTGAACTGCCCAGGTAGCAGCACATTAGAAATCTGGGGCTTTAAAGATAATGGGTTGGAGCCAAAGGTTTCCTTCCTACACAGAAAGATCCTTGAATGAGTCCTTCTGTTTGAGAGAGAGACTCCTCCCAGCACAGGAAGTGAAGTTTTGGATGGAACCCATCATTGCCATTCTTCTACTGTAATGCATAACGTTTTTTTATCTTGCTCTTCCTCTGAAGAGTTCAGTACAGTGTGCATCTGGGATTATTCCATTTTATCCTCATGACTCTCCTGTGAGGTAGGCTAGCCTGGGAAAGGGTGCAACTAGACTAAGACCACAATCCATCCCCACATGCAGAAGGATTGGCACAGGGTCCCCTCACTCCCCAGCTCTAGTTTTGCACTCAGGTGAGAGGAACATTGGAAAGGGATATCGAAGGCCCCCATGGGCTTCTCGTGCCCCCTAATGCACAGGTGCATGCCAGTGCATGCACAGTTGCTCAGCGTGGTGGTGGGAGAGCTGGCCTTGACTGAGCTCTCTGCTGACTCCCACCCAGATGTGGGTGACCGTGCCCACATGGGAATAAATCACACACACAGGGCTGTGTGTCCATTGTCTGCCATACTCAGAACAGACCCATTAAAATTAATGGACATAACCCTTTTTTAAAGATGTTCTAAAAACTTTTTTTAAAAGAATGTTTTTAAAGTTCTTTTGTTTTGGTGTATTTTGGTGTATCTGTTTTTATGATGTTTTGATGTGTTTTTAGCGCTTCTGTTTGCCGCCCTGGGCTCCTGCTGGGAGGAAGGGTGGGATATAAATCAAATAATAAATAAATAAATAACATATCCATTAATTACAATGGGTCTACTCTGAGTAGAAGTTAGTTGACTACAACTCCCAATCAGCTACTTTGCTGAAAGGGTACCCACCGATGACGCATCACCCAAAAAAGAGGAAACGTATCACCAAAAAAGAAAAAAGGAAACAGATTTTTTTCAAAAAAATTGCATAGGCTAATTCACATGTACACCTACCCCTTTAGAAATAACAACCATGCGTGGTATCTAGCTAATACATTCATTAGCACAGGGATTTACTTCCCTCCTCCTCTGTGCACCCCCGAATCTATTCTGGGGATTCCTCTACCCCCCCCCGAGCAGATTTAGGGAGGGCACAGAGCACACGTGGGGAGAGGTAAGGGCCAGAAAACTCCATTGCGCAATCGGATATCCTTGCACTGATGGAACAAGTTACTTAGTGCTCCATTGGATCCATCCCAGAAATTTAAAGCGATGTGCAGTCTCTCTCCCCGTAGTGGGGAAGACTGTGACCAGGTGACCTGTGTGTGCCTGCTCAGTCAGCTGTCCAGGTGGGGCTAACTGTTGATGGGCAACTCCAAGGCTACCCCTGCTCCTCTCCCTTCACAGGGCTCTTTATCTTTACAAACCAAACTTGGGACTGGGCAGCCCTTCAAACTGAAGACACTTTTAAACAGAGGGCTGTTCTCTGTCAAGTAGGGCACATCAGCCGTCCAGGCTCATGCTTTTTGTACTTTATCTTTAAACAGTCTTCTCTCAGAATGGAACTTCTCTCCTTTTACAACCCAAGGGTTGCATCCAATGTTGGTCCTACTCAAGAGCAGACCCAATGAAATTAATGCGCACAGCTATCTTAGGTTCATTCATTTCAGTGGGTCTGCTCTGAGTAGATACAACCCGGGGCCACCCTACTGGCTGGTGGTCCACTCTGGTTCTATTTGCCTCATCTATAGGGTTATATGGAAGAAAGAAAATTCACTCACACAGGAGGCAGTGACAGCCACCGACTTGGATGGCTTTAAAAGAGGATTAGACAAATTCATGGAGTGTACGGTTATTGATGGCTACTAGCTACGATGGCTCTGCTTTACCTCCATGGTCAGAGGCAACATGTCTCTGAATACCAGTTGCTAGGAATCGCAAATGGGGAGTGTTGTTGTGCTCAGGTTGTGTTTGCAGGCTTCTCATAGGGGTATCTGGCTGGCTATTGCGAGAACTGGATGCTGGACTAGTTGGGCCACTGGCCTGATGCAGCATGGCTCTTCTTCCATTACAGATGCTGTGAACGGATTTCAAAAAATAGGAGAATGTTGCTGTGTGTTTGTGTGTGCGCGTGCATGTGCGCACGTGTGATTGCGTATAAAATCCCAGAATTATCCAGTATTTAAAAAAATCTAGCACTGCCTGGTTAGCCCTGCAACGGAAGTGAGACTTCAAAGATGAATCGGCGGGAACAAAATAGCAACACCCCCCCCCTTTGGTGGTCACTGCCTAAGAGAGTGTAGCAAAGTGGTTTCAGGCACTTCTTATGACTAAAACACACTCACCAAGGTTAGGCAGCTGCTGCCACAGAGAAACATGGTGGGGGAGGGAGGTCCTTAGAGCACCATTTAAAGGTGTTGCCCCACATAGATGTAAACACATCTGTCTTTTGCCATTTGTGGTAATACGCTCACCCTACACTTCTCGGAGACAGGCAGATGATCCCTGTCCTGTCTTCCTTTAGAGGCTCGTGTTGCTCTGTGCTTCGAGAAATAGGAGGGCAGATGTTAAATATGTTAAACACATGCTTTGCCCCCTGGAGGCTTAAGTTGAGGCTGCTGTCTCAATTTGACCATTTCAGGCCTTGCCAAGCTTTAGGGAACATCAGCGTTCCGCTTCATTCTTTACTCTACAAAAGGGCCTTTTCCCCCCTCTCCCCCATCCCTTGCGTTCAGTTGGTGGGACCAATCCACTAGGAACATTTCCTCATATCTCGAGCCGCATGTAAGCTCTTGCAGAGCCCCCTATTTGTTTCAAGCAACACATGTGTGTGGCTTCCGCTAAATTGCGGGCACACAAGAAATGGAATTTGTTTGGAATTTGAATGGACTTTAAATTACTTCTGTCTGTAGCTGCTCTTTGGTTTCAGTTTGCTGCTGGTTTGCCAGGTGGGGATGGTGAGGCAACTTTTTTGGGGAGGGGGATGTTTCATAGCAGTAAATGTTGAATTTTAATACACACACACACATACACCCCTATATTTGTTGTTGCTGTTATGTGCGTTCAAGTTGACTACAACTTATGGCGACCCTATGAATCAGCGACCTCCAACAGCATCTGTCGTGAACCACCCTGTTCAGATCTTGTACGACATCCCTATATATTTGATTTCAATGGAATACTGAAGCTTTTAACTAAAATCTCCCACTGAAAACAATGGGGGTTGGAAAATGCTTAAACTTGGGCTGGATTGTGACTGCCGCATGCAGCTGCCAGTCACTAGATGACATCAGATCCATGTAAGGCACTCCTAGGAACTGGGGCAATCTCTTGCTTCTAATTTATAAGCTACTTTTCAGTGTGTTCCACTTATTTACTCTCACAGCATCTCTAGAAGGCTGCTAAGCTGAGAGAGTGTGATATGCCCAAGGCCACTTGGGCCATATCTGCATCAGACATTTAAAGCACTATTAAGTAATAATATTATTAAATATGATTACTTCCCGGAAAGAGGGATTGACTCTGGGAACTGTAGCTCTGTGAGAGGAAGAGGGGGTCTCCTAACAACTCTCAGCACCCTTAATAAACTACAGGTTCCAGGATTCTTTGAGGCAAGCCTGATTGTTAAAAGTGGTATACCAGTGCTTTAAATGTATGGGGCAGATGGGGGCCTTGTTGAGCTTCCTCTTTCAATGGGGATTTGAACCTGAGTCTTCTGTTCAGCAATCTGCGTACTGCTGTCACACCTGGGGCCTTGCCTTTTGGAGTCTACCAAGGCCATCTAAGTTCCTTCTTCTCCATTATGCAGGAATATAGGAAGGTCCTTATACCGAGTCAGACCATCTAGCTCAGGATTACTCTACACTGACTGGGAGCGGCTCTCCAGGATTTCAGACAGGAGTCCTTCCCAGCCCTACTTGGAGATTATTATTATTATTATTATTATTATTATTATTATTATTATTATTATTATTATTATTATTATTATTATTATTATTATTATTATATCCTGCCCTTCCTCCCTGTAGGAGTCCAGTGTGGCAAACAAAAACATTAAAAACACTGTAAAACATCACAAAATCAA